>NC_091395.1:34916483-40261483 GCF_032191515.1 Phaenicophaeus curvirostris | reverse complement strand
ATTCAAATTGGGTGCAAGTCTGTACTGATGAAAATATAAAAACTTTCTTGAATCTTAATCATTATGAATATTCTTTGCTATCTGAAGTTACCATATGTTCTAATTATGTGTATTTAAAAATGATGACTACTTACAAAGCAAAAAGGAATCCTAGGAGGGGTGCAATAACATTAATTTAAATGCTAATGCAAATCAAAACAGCATCATGTTTCTCTAGCTTTCCCTGTAGATATAATTCTGTGCGTTTATTTTAACAACTTATATTTTTCTGCATTGTGGATACCCTGTCTCATGCAATATGAGTATATCTCTATTTTGGACTGAAATAAAATTTGAAATATGACTTGCAGTTTTAGTTGAAATCCATATCTTAAGCTTAAGTTAACTGTTAACTGAACATTGAAGAAGACAGAGCATTTATCAGAAAATTTAAATCTGTTTTTGTGGTACAAGCTCTGAGCCTGTTTCTGCAAGCGTGTGAACACAGTGTATACTCTCAGTGCAGTCAGCACTGTGTTTTCAATGTCAAAGTTACCAGTAACTTCTCCCTAATTAAACTAAACCATTTCTTGACGCATCTGTAATACATAGGTGTTCTGTGCATTACTCCTCATCAGGAATGTTGGGGGATGCATTCTGATTTTTAATGTTCAATGCTAGAATGACCAAACTAAAATAATATTCCTATGGTAATCTAAACTTTTTGAAAAAGTAGAATTGCATTACTGTATACAGTGGAAAGCTATTTATTGTACCTCTGGGCTTATTCCTCTAAACGTCATAGCATAAAAAAAAATCTTTGTCAAGCCTGAACTGATGTATATAACTGAAATAATGTAAAGTTATATTTTCATGTTTTTATACTTAACAACATGATGGGAATACATAATGTATGAGTATTTCAATTGCAGATAATATTGATTGGATAATACACATCTCCGTTAAAAAACAGTAACCATAGTTTAATATCCATGTTACAGTACATCAGTATATTGCTATATAAAGTATGTCTGTGTGCATTTAAGTGAAAAGTAGTCAAGAGTGATGAAAACTGTCCAAGGGTTTTTTATTCATTTTATATGGAATCTGTTACGGAGCAACCAAAATGTTTATGAACTCAAACTTGTGTAAATTTCAAACTGTCCTTTTACTGTAGCTTTTTGTTTACAGTATAGTCTCTTATTTTCTGCTTTGTTAAATGAGTAACAGTACAAAGCTAGACATACACTTTCTAAGACATTAACTTTCCCGTTTTTTCATGTATACCTATATGACAGAAAATGCTTCTGATTTTATTTTTCAATCTAACACATGATGGCTTTTCTGGAGTGTTGTATAAACTACAATCATACATAAAAAATCTTCTTAAAAAAGGCAAAAGACCCTTAATGTCTGTTTAGTATTATTGAAATCTGGTTTCTTATTTATTTAAAATTGTATTTTCTTTACATAGAGCAAACCTGTTTGTCCCCACAGACGTGAAATTTCCTTGAAGCGTTTTGCAAAAAGAATATAAATCTCCTCCCAGATCATCTTGTCACTCAAGGGTAGATTTACTGAAGTTTGCATTATCGCTAAACAAAGTAATTTAACTTTCTTGCCAACAATATAATTGTTTCTGGAATGTAACCTTCTTGATCATGGTTATAATGGCACTGTGATAAGATGATAATGCTAGTAAGTTAAATATCTGTTCGGTAACTCTTTAAAATTTGTCAGCTTGAAGTGGTATTTTTTTACTTCAACAGACTGCTGGTGTGTCCAAAGGGGAGAAGGAACTTGAGAAATGACAAGTATTTTAAACACGTATTAGTAGTGTTGCTACTAGACAACAGAGTTTGCTGTAACAGCAGATTGAGTCTGAGAGGTTTGTGATGTGAAAGGTTTAACATTTTTATTTAGATGTATTACATATTTAAACAGACCGTGTTTCCAATTATCAGACTCCTCTTTGGCTGATAGATGTAGATGATATCTTTACCCAAAGCACCGTGCACAAATAATTGTATTTTAAAATACAAATACATTATTTCAGCTATCATTTGGTACAGTTATTTGAATGAATACAGCGGTCACCAGCAAAATAGAATCATCAGCAGCTGTTTGGTGTCATATCCCTAGGGGCTACTCAGACTTGTTTCACAGTACTGAAGTTTATTGTTTATAACATCATTTCATTTAAGCTGCCATGGGATCACAAGAATTTGCTGTGAGAAATCTATCAGGTCCAAATTCTATTAGGAATTCATATTATGACAAATTCAGTAAATTACTTAGCTATGGACTTACAACGTTTTCCCTCACACCAGTTTTTGTAGATAATAGTGAGTACTATATAACTGTGAGACATAATAAAGTTAAGAGAACTGTATACAGTAATGATGCCTGTATGGCAAATTACAATCAGTCTGTGTTTACTATTGGTCTTCCTGAAATTTCTGCTCATACTACTCCTAGTACTCTAAACTTTGGCTCGTTGAAATTGATCAATGGTAAAATTGCCCTGAATTTATTCTTTTTTCTATCTTGAATGCTATCTTTCCTCTCTCCCCAAAGAAATTTTTTAATAAATATGCCTATATTTAGTGTCTGAAGGCCTACAGGAACTTGATGTGATATCTACAATATTTGTAATGCATCTTTTTTTTTTAGAGATTTCCTTGAAGTAGTGAATATCACTTTTATAATTGCAATTTCACTTAGAGTCATTTAGTGCTTCAATATAAAATTTATGGGATTTGTATTCTTTGAAAAAAAATATTGAAAATATGATTTTTGTAAACAAGTGACAGAAAATTAGAACATGGTGAGATACAATACAAAAATTCTGAGAATTACAGTCTTAACTCACCTGCAGCTTTTTACATGTCATGAGGCCTTCCCACAGTACCTAATCTTATCGTTAGAGTATATTACATGATGTGTTTTCTTTCTTTCCCTCTTGCTCCACCTCATGTAGTTAGTTCTAATACATACTTTTTAGCTTGGTATGCAGGTAGGAAATATAACTGCTGTATATAATAATTTTTCAAAAATTGATTTGGCAGTCATTAAAAAGGTTTATTATAACTTATTGCATATGTCTCTATTAAAGGAACAGTGATGATAGAAGTGGGAAACATATCTCAGATCACATAAGCTACACTCTTAATTCAAGTGGCATCATCCACTGTATTGTTCTTCTGTCAGTCTCCTTTGTACATCTCGTGTTGCTAATAAAAATTTGGCTACCTCTCTAGACAGCTCGGTGCTTTACTTACCCGAGTGGTAAGAAAATTCTTTATACCTAAAGGAAAAGCACTTAATTTCACATTGCTGACTTAGTAGCATTCACCCAAAGTTCTTCCTCACAACACACTTACAACTCTCACTCAACAGGAAAGGACCATTACTGTGTGCTATAGGCATAGAGAAAAAGTTCACATTTAATCTATAATTATTTTTAACAAATGCTGACTTTTCAAGACTGACTTACCTATGTTAAAGCACTGATCCTCCTAGTCCCTGCCCATGGCAGGGATGTTGGAACTAGATGATCTATCTGTAAGGTCCCTTCCAACCCAAACTATTCTGATTCTATGATTCTTCCAACTGAAAACTGATGTAAAATACATATTTTATTTGTATGCCTTCAGTATCCCAAATTATTTTTAAAAATGTGTCTCCTAGAATAGGAAAGGAATGCTAAACATTACTGCTTACACCAACCCCTTGAGATTGTCTTCAGTTAGTTCACGTCTGGATGTGGGGGAAATGCTACAAAGAAAAGGGTTCCAGCGTATTCCATGAGCTGTGCAGGACCACGTTGCCTCCTTTTCATATTTCCATGCACAGAAGGAAAGCAGGTGGGCAAAGCTGAAATAGGAGTTGGAGGGGCAAGTTTATGTCATTCTTCTGTGTCCCATCAATTCTAAAAGGTGAAGGAGCATCCATAAATAACACCAGAGAGGATTTACTTCTATTTCCTAAGGATAGAAAATATACTCACAATTATTTCTTTTCTTTTAAAAACAGTGTGGTTTTGAAATGAGAATTCTGTGTTTTAGTTTATGGTAAACAATTGTTAAAATGAAAAATAAAATTTGTTTCCAGAGTCCTTTTCTGTTAGGACTGCATATATGTGCTAGCTTCTTAGAAGGGAACAGCCCAGGGTCTTCCTGGCCTGTGTTTTACGGAAACATCAAGAGGGTGTTGTTAAAAATGTACTTGGGAGGCTTTTATATGACAACTTTTTATCCAATTTTCAAGTTGTATTGTTACTGCCTGCTCTTCAGCACCATGTTCTCCAATTTAAGTGAAAAATGTAATTAAAGAGGTTAACCTCTAGCTCTTTAACTTAATAGTATGCTTTACAGATAACATCAGATTTTTCAGTGGTTGGTTTCCATCTTAGTTTCATTGTAAATGACAAACACATTTGAGGTTATCTCGTACTTCGAAACAGCAGAATATTCACAGAAGTATTTTTACTGTTTTTGAAGGAGTAGATTTTTTTATATTGTCACAATGACTAAATATACAATAACACAGATATTATTTTTACCCAAGTGCTTGTTTTTATATTTGTTACTGTTGTTCTAAATAGTTTCACAAAACTGTTGGAAGAATATTTACATAAATCCAGAAGTAAGTGTTTTGGCAGCTAATACAAGTTACCTGTAACTGAAATTTATTATTCAGTTTAAGCTAGTATGTGTTAATAAATAAGCAGAATTGCTGGTACATAAAAATGTAGATTGTGGATGTTCCAGTATATATGTATGTACACATATTCACACACAAATAAGGAAATGGAAAAGTAAAACTAGTGCTGAGTTTGATTCTAAAAAATGTCGATAACCACAGCAATAATTCATAGTAGGGCCAGTAGCAAGAGGAAGGTTCATAAGCGAGTGCCTTACCACCCTTGGTTTGAATAAACATGGGATCTTACATTTCCATAGGACAGTATGATATTTGGATGGGAATCAACACTGAGTCCCAGAACTTTGAAATCTGGTGTAACTCTTGTGATCATCTTTGTTCTCAGTGACAGGATTAAGTGCTACAGAAATTGATTGAGAAAAACAGGGCTCTTCTACACTGCCTTTGGCCTACACAAAAAGGTCAATTTAAAATTATTGCATGTGTTATTGCCTCTCACTTCATCAGCGAGGATGATGGGTTTATGTATATGCATGGATATGCCTAATTTTTCAAATTACAATGTCTTATGATTTAAAAATCCACATAATTAATCTGAGAGGCTCAGGCTTAGTTAACTCTAACATTATGTGGACAAGGGCAAATAAAATATTACTCTTTGTAAACTATTACTTGATTTTCTGAACCAAAACCTCTATATGAAGTTAATGCCTCTAGAACAGAATAATGGGCATTGACAGGGCTGGATACTACACTACCTACTTTGAATGTTGTGCAATAACACATACTCCTATGGTGCTGTGGCAGTATTCTGTCCACTTTTTGTATTATTTTTTTACTGGCATAGCCAAATGAGTAGTAGAAGCTATAGGAACTCGCTTACAGTGTATCTGTGGCATTACCATGTTGTTTAAATATGCAGCTTCTGAACAGAAAAATGCAGCATGTCATAAAGTGTTTTTATAAAGCCATTATCTTCAGTGAGAGTGGGATTTTACTTGACATATTTTCTTCATCCTGGTACCTAAAGTACTTGTTTTCCACAGGAATAGTTTTCACTCTTTTTCACCAAATGCTCTTCCTTATTTTAGGGGACATAAAATAGATACTTTGTTTTAGCATTATGGATCTGCAATTAGATATGGAAGATATTCATCAGTTCTGCTTAGTCCACCCAATAAGCTGCTTTCTGAAGATCTTTGCCATTTTATGCTTGTAATTCAGTTTTTGATCTTTTATCATTGGGAGAGATTTTACCATATTGAGGAAAGAAACATTGCTTGCTACTTGCTGATTTGAAATGTTGCCCGTGTCATTCAAAGTCATTCAGCTGATGAGTATATCCTGTGACTCACACCTCTTAAAGAATCTGTCCCAAACAGCAGGGACAAAGACTGCTCGGAAGGGAGTGAAGTAGTACACTTCAGTCAGACCCTGCCATGCTGAAGTCCAGGAAAGCTGGGGTGTCAGGACCAAGTCTGAACTTCCCAGCTGTCTATATGCAGTCAGGCAGTGATCTCCCCTGGGGTCACTGTACATGCACTCATGCTAGCAAAACTGAATTGTTAGCATCATCAAGATGCAAAAACTTTCTCCACTGAACTTGATACCCATCAAGAGAGCTGTCCTCTTCTTCCCCTTGTCCACGCTTTCTGAAAAGCTTTTTTCCTTCACTGAACTGCAGCCATCCGTATTCAGAACGTTCAGAATCTAACTTTTGTAAATTTGCTTTAATATAAAACAATCATAAATTTTCTTAGCAGAAACTCAGCATTTACCTTTACTCCTGAAAACTAAGCACAGCCATCTTGGCTGGCTGAATAATTTTATGGAAATTTTTGTCACAGGGCAAAAAAAGTCCCTACATTATGAATTATGACGTGACTTATTGTGATTAAAGAAAATGTATAAGCTCAGTAGACAGGATCTTGAGAATGTTGGTGATATTTTTTTTTTGGTAATATGCTTGCTAAGATTATAGTGTGTGGACAGACTTTCTTTATGCACGTTGTAATATGCTATGTAAATCAGAGGATTATTAGGTTGTTGAGTGTTTTTCCTGTGGTGTCAGGCCTGTAATACAATATATAGAGAGATATACACACAAATAATAAAGCTATGCTATTTTTTTACTTTTTTTAAAGGGCATCCTTTGATCCTTACACTAACCTAAGTAGGAGCAGTACAAATAATTGAAGCATGAATTAAACCTGCTCAGTATGACATCACCTGATCTATGCTATTTTCCTTTTTTCTTTCTTCTTTAAATAATTGTAAAAGAAAAAACAAACTGTGTCATGTTAGAAGCAATAAGCAACAGAAGAGTGGAGAAGAGAAAGCAAGCCAGACTTTAGTATGACTATAGGATGGTGTTTTGAAGCCATGTCTTGAAACTATGATGTTGCTTAGAAAGATATAGAACTTATTTTCACATTTAAGTTAGGAAATTAGAAGAGGTTCAGTAGATTTTGTCATGTAGCTGAATCATAGAAATGTATCATAATGGGTATAGACACTGAATATAGCCTTTAGTATTTAACACCTAGACCTATCCAGCTTCCTGGTATTAGCTATTTTAGGCTACTTTATGAAGTTGTTATGGGCCAGACTTAGTGCTTAGCTAAATTCAGGTCCCATTCCAGCAGCCTGTGTGAAGTCAGTTCCAAATCTGGGACAAGATTGTTTTCTTTCCAGATGAGGAGTTTCTTTTCAGCTGGCTTGCTTTGTGTTTTAAAGTCAGGATTTCAGCAGCTAATTGGAGTAGTTTGGTGGTTTTTTTTGTTTACTTTCCTTATCAGCAGTACTCTTCAAGGTTTGGTTTTTTTAAAGCTTTTAACTACAGTTGGTAAAAACTGTTTACTGAGGGGAATGTGGGTTATCAGTCAAGCTAGTCAATTATTTTTTAAGACACTGGCTCTTCTGAAAATATGTAATGCTTCACCCTATAGCAGAGAATCCGTGAAGCCACCAGGATACTGTAAAAAATGTTCACATGATCATTTAGATAGATGGTAGTATTGCCAAATGTAATAATAGATGTTTTCTGTCTGCTTTCATTTCCACATAAATGTGCTTGTTCACTTATTTTGTACAGTTCTCTTTGTGGTGCAGCTGCAGACACAGAGATCAGTGGGGGAAAAAAGTAAATGCATTATTTCTTAAAAGAATAGTACAGAATGTGGCTGAACATTCCTGAAGAATCTCTGCAGAAAAGTGTTTGAAAACGTGCCTTTTTAAAAAATTACTCACCTATGAGCATCTCTTAATGAGAGGTGAAACTAAGTGACTTCTGTGTTCTGCAGTTGTCTTCCCCTGAGCAGAAAATCATGTTTTAAAGGTCAAAATGTGTACATAGAGATTTTTGCAGAATCAGCCCTAATTGACTGAATTCTATATAAAGACGTAAGTATTGGTATTGAGCTTGCAGTGATGTGCACAAAGGAAATTTCTTTAAGAAGTAAATTAGAGCAGGGTTTTTTTTCCTTCCAGTTGCTTCTTCAAACCTAGCAGTGTCAGGGTTTTTACTGGATCAGCACAAAACGCATGTGAATTAATGCTCTGTGTCCTCCTGCGGAATTCCATCACCATTGCATACCATTTGTAACTTCTAGTATAAACAGGTCTTCTACAAATGTCCTTATCAAAGTCATCACCTTTCAGAGCTTAGCTCATGGTTTTTTTTCAGATTCTAAAGAATTAATCATATATATGTAAGTCTTTTCATCAAAGTGTCTGAAGAAAATTGATTGTGTTAATAGACAGAAGAAGTGTTACTGAAGCATTTAGGATCTTTTCTCTACCTGGACAGTAGGAACAAACAGTATAGTATTGTTACTTGATTTTAATATGAATATTCATCCGTTCTTGTCTTTGTGCCTGAAACATCTTGCACAATGTTTTTCTCCCTCTAATGAGCAAAAAGGTGAAGCACAGACCACCACAGATATATTTCTGAACCCTCCTGCAGATACTGTCATTTGTGTGTATAGGTGCTTGGCTATTTCTCATCTTAATAACTATGAGGTCTTTATGACTGAGACGATTTAAATCTTCCAGACATTGTATGCCTTTGCATTAGAAATCTGTTTTGTCACCTGTTAAAATTCTCTTGGTGGCCTATAACTAATGATTAGTGACACTATTCAGATGCAACATTAATATGTATAGTACCTTGAGGCATGTGCAGTGTTTCACAAGTAATATTTATGGCACTCTAAAGTGAATACTTAAGCAAATTAGGATGCTGAGGGTAAGAGATATCAAATGAAGAAAGCTATAAGAGAAATAAAAGGCGAGACGTTGCAGTCTGGTTGTGTTGAGGTGAACGTATACTCAGTTTTGGTTTGTGTTTAATACAAAGGCATTAATCTTTGATTCTAAAATGTCTTAGTGAAAAATGGAGTGAGATACAGAAATATATGCTGCAACTTCCACTGAGTGATACTACTTATTTCAACTAAACAAATTTTTACTCTACTGGTGACAACTGAGGAGAATAAAACCCTTTCCCATGAGCATCTCACACTACTGATTTTATTTAGCATAGCTTGGCTGTTTCTTGGGATATTTCCTTCATTTCGTTTTGGAAGCTTGTCCTTCAGAGAGATGTGCAGCTGCAAACATAAAATGCTTATTTTGCAAGTGCCTGGAACTTGCTGAATCATTCTGTCTTTGCCAAATAAGTATTTTTTGTATGTTTCTACTCTGAACTTGAGGAGGTAGTATTTTGATAGCATTTGAGTTCTGAAATCAACCTATGATACCTAGATATATGAGAACTAGCTCTTAAATTAGTTTCTTGCCATGGCTGAGCTCAGAAACTTTTGTGTCGTCTGCAAGATGGTTGCCCTTTGTGTTGTTTTACATGTTAGTGATTGTTATAAGTAACAGTAAGAACCATAATATTTAAATTTTCCATGTTAAGAAACCTTTCTAGTTCCATTTGTCTGTGTGCTTGTGTTCAATCAGCCATGTAAAGTGTCTTATTTCAGATACATTCAATTGTAGTCAGGCCTGTAATTTCCATGCTTATTTGGAGAATTTATTAAATAAATTATGTAGCATTCACAAAACATTGAGTTAATCTTTCTGTCATTCCTTCAAGTTGATCCAGACTTTAAACCTGGTTGAATTATGATATTCTTTAGAAGAATTGTTGATAAAAATTATGGGACAGTGTATTGGCATTCCTCTTGATGGAAGCTACTTGCCCATCTTTTTAACCTAAATATCACTTTGGGGAAAATGAGTTTAGCTGACATAACAAAAAGGTGTTTTATAAGCTCCAAAATCATGTATTCTACTGCAGTACAATCTGTATCATGTTCACCTCAAAAGCTCATCTAACCCAATCTCTAATAATACAATAAATCATTTTAAAGCTGCATAAATGGCCTTTTGTTCTTAACTAATATGTCAGTATTCTCAGTTTTGGTGAAAATATATTTCTGCACAAGTAAGCCATATATAATAGTGCAGGGCTGGCTGACTGATACTTTTTGTATAAAAGACCTTAGTGAGCAAAGGTCTTCTTTGAAGCAAGACCTATTGTGGTGCAGAGTTCGAGAGATTCCCAGCTTCCAAACTAGTTTTAAAGGCAGAATGATCCATGCATGAAATGAGAGATCATAAAAACAGTGCAAGAAGGACTGGGGCTGAGCTGTTGCTTGGCACAAAGTGCACATACTTGGATACAGGAGTAAGAAAAGTCAGCCGTCGGAAATTGTAATGTTTTCTGTACTCACCTGTCTGTCCATTTCACCATTTCACTTTTATCTGCAGTCTCAATAGAAAAAATAGAAAAAATAAATCACCCATTTTTGTGTGCTAGAAAAAAAAAATCCTACCACCACACTACAAGCATCAGACATGCACATAAAACAGATTAAGTTGGTGAAAGCACCCTGCATAATCTTTACTATGAACTTCCATGTTATCTTTTGAACGTTCAGTATGTCTGGTATCTAAATTGAACAGTGAAAATCTCTCCTAAGCCATTTATCAGATTTTTTTCTCCACATCCCTTTGTCAGTTGAGATTTCCCCGGTGATCTCCAGAAACACCTTCGACCCATGGGGCATTTCCAGAATCATTGAATCGCTACTAGGTGATGATTGTCAAGCAATGATTTTAGTAAGTAATGAAATCTCTTAGAATACTGGTGTGTAGAACATGACCTTGTACTTGATAAATATGACTGGATTCAGTATAAATGTAGTGTTTATCCTAAATTTGTTAGGATAATCAAAAGTAGCCACCTGGTTAAGTTTCAAGTGATAATACTTCAAAGCTGACTCCATACTAAAACATCCAGTAGTGTCTGGTGCGTTCCCAAGCACCAGGCTCATCATCTACCCCATTAAACTGCTACAATAGTGCTAGCACTCTATGGGCTGGTGGCAACCAAGCATGCTCCCAGGCAGTTCCCAGGGGCACTCTAGGGATGAGAATATTCCAATGATTATTCCTATTTGTCATTTTGCATGTTCTCACAACATTTTCGCATATAGGGAAGTTTGCTGTAATAGATGGAGGCTATTGCATGCTGCTTAGCGTGAGTGCACAGGAATAGTTTGGGGCATTTAGTTTAGCAGTGTGGATATCGCCTGTGGGAACTAATTAAGAGTTGGAGGAGTGCAGAGTCTTGAATTTGGAGGAGAATGGATATTTCTTTGGGCAAAGATGTTACAGCTGGCAGAGATTTTTACTGAAAACCTTATTTTCCAGTCCCCACTGGTAGAATACTCATATTAGGAAAGATACTTGAAACAAGTGAAGAGATTACCAGAAATAACTAAATTAATAGGTCTGTCATCTGAAGAAATTTTGAGAGAGATTAGAAAGAGTAAGAACAGTTTAAGAAAAGTCAACCTGCAGTAGATTTTTCAAAAGCTATTAAAGACCAAATTTTTATTTCACACATAAATATATGAATACCAAGCATGAAAATGTGAAATTGGTGATTAATTACAGTTTAGTTGTAACTCAAAAAGTTAATGTATATTTTCATTTGGTTTGGACAAGAAACTCTGGTGAATAGGTAGCAGGTTTCTTCCATAAAGGAAAAGAACTGTACAGTAGGCAGGAATGTAGATGAAGGAGATGTCATTACCTAATAAAATTTTACACTGGAAGAGAAAGTCCAAAATTATATTTTTCATAGATCAGTATAAGAATCAGTTCTGGTTTAAAAGTCAAATACTGACCCAGACACAAGCGGAAAAGTCCTAGTGAAATTAACTTGATAATGCAAAGTTAAGATAAAAATGAACATGAAACAGTGAAAGAACTGGATTTGGCTAAGGACTGGAGTTGTAGAAATAAGTCTGAATAGCATAAAATGGAGGGCATTTAAGGCACTTAGAAGCAAAACTTAGAACAGCAGCAGACCAGACGGGGACCCATTGTTTTGCTTGCAGTAGTGGCTAATGCTGAATGCCCTGTGAAGACCAAAAGTTACACAAACAGTGTATTTCACTAGGATACCTGTGTGGCCTCCAGCCGTTTGTGGGGCAGGGACTCCCTTAGAAACTGATGATATAATTGTATTTCATGTCCTTTGCAGCAACTTATCTGATCACTTTGAACTCATCTGAACTCTGGCAACCATAATACCCTGTTGCAGGAGTTGTCATGGCTTAACTGAACATTGTGTAAAGAATCACCCTTCTTTTTTTGCTGCCTTAAGCCACAAACATGTTAATTTCCTCTGTTGCCTCCTCATTCTTACACTATGAAATGTAGTTAGCAGTTGGTTATTAACTCCTCCTCTGAACTGAGAAGCTTGTAAGCTATCAAATGAGAGAAAATTAAAAAAATTGAGCTGCTTTCATGCAGTGAAATGAAAGTTGAGGTAGTATGTGACTGCTGTTTGTAAACAGAAGTGAGAGAAGAGTTTCCTCTAACAAGAAGAAAAGCTGCTTACTTAAAAAAAAAAAAATGCTGGCACCAGACCAAGTTTAGAAGACTGGCAAGACATAAATTAAGAGTCTGGTTTCATAGAATCATAGAATCATAGAATCACAGAATCACCAGGTTGGAAAAGACCCATCGGATCATCGAGTCCAACCATTCCTATCAAACACTAAACCATGCCCCTTAGCACCTCGTCCACCCGTGCCTTAAACACCTCCAGGGAAGGTGACCCAACCACCTCCCTGGGCAGCCTGTTCCAGTGCCCAATCACCCTTCCCGTGAAAAGTTTTTTCCTAATGTCCAGCCTGAACCTCCCCTGTCGGAGCTTGAGGCCATTCCCTCTCGTTCTGTCCCCTGTCACTTGGGAGGTTTCAGAGCAGCAGATTGTCTTGGCGGTCAGGTCAGAGGACTATACCCTGCACAGACACTGCATGGGCCAGTATGGTTATAAAACAGCCATTTTTATAGTAAACAACCTCTCAGAGGACCACAAGTTCCCCATTTAGAGAACGTCACCTCAATCAAGGGTTCAAGCTCTCAAATACATGCCTTTGGATGACACTGCAAGCAAAATCATGAAAATGCATTGTCACATGTTAAAGCTGGTAACAGGGACTCAGCAAGCAAGAAGGTCTTTTTCTACTGTGTGCTTCTGCATGGTCCGGCTGCAGCGATGCTCTTTGTCCTCATCCAGATTCACAGCCTTGTGTGGCATTCTGGATTTAGGTGTCTTGACAGCCATTCTGAAAAAAAAGACAAAAAAAAGCACGTTGCCCTTGTATCATCTAGATCAGTGATTAGCAGTGATAAAATTAAAAAAACCCCACGACCCACCAATCCAACCAAATAAACAAACAAGCATCACTCTCTCCACCCCCCAAAAAACCCCACCAAAATCCCCCCCCAAAACCCAGACACTTGTTTGAATACAGTTAACTTTGGTTTCACCCCTTCTGCTGTACAAAAACTTTATGAAAAATCTCTTTCTCATACTGCTGGTGAAACAACTCATCGCTAGTGCTAGTGAGTATTTTCAGAAATGAAATATCTCCTAGAAAACCAGATCCATTTTGCAAGAAAAAGCTAATCAGTCACAGGATAGGATCGGTACAGAAGAGAAACCAGACTCACGCCTATCCCAGTGAATCTAAGAACAGGTTAGAAAACTCCTGTGTTGTGCAAAAGCAGAACTGGAACCCAAATTTGCCTCTTATATTGGCGTCTTGTACAGTCAGGCTTAAGTTTTTTGTCAGCTGGATTTGTCCAACAGAGAGTTAAGTGAAATTGGAAATGCTACATAAGCAGCAAATATCCTGTCAATTTGGATTATTCTCTGATTTGCTCTGGGGCTCTGATCTTCTCATTGCCCAACCATGTACACATTTGTTTGTTTCTGATTTCTCAGATAAAACGTAGGCATTGCTCAAAAGGTGGCTTGGATCCACAGTTTGTTCCTGACAGACGGTATTGGTGTACTGTGACCAAATTTTGCTCAGTGCGTGCATTTAGGCAGCTCTAGGTGGTGGCATCGAGGAGTTGAATAGTGGATCAGGCCTTGAGTCCTAACATAGTCTGCCAAGATGGGATAAGTTTGTACCAAAGTGCTGGAGTTATGCAGAAGGCATAATCTAATAAAGGTTACCCCAGGGGAGAGAGAATCATAATTCAGGTCTCCCACTGTTTACATGAGGGGAAGAAATTACTCTGATGTTGCCTGCATGTCTTAAGCAGCCAGACTCAGTGATGATAATCTGAGAATGATACTTCTACTCACACTGAAAAGATGTGAACATCTCTGAAAGTACAATTACAGGCTGAGGTTCAAGCTGGACATCTTGAAGCTCAGGTTAATTCAGATTTATATGCTTTGAGCTGTGTCCAAAGCCAGATGTTGAAGTTCCCAGTGAAAGATGCTTGGAGAACCTCAGCATCTCCTTAGAATGGGTGGTAGCTGAATGCCAGCGAGTGGTGAGACGTTAAATTTTATGTGTAGACACCTTTCACAGATCTAGCTGAGGAACTTTCTTGATAATATTTTTTAAAATTACCTTGAGTTGGTTGCATTAGTTACAAATGAGGTGTGAGTAACCTCTGCCTTAGCACTGATATCTGTGAGGATGACCTTGATAGGGAGTCACAATCTGGTTTTTTTAATTCTCTCAAAAAAGAATGCACCTGATGTGCTGAAGTATAAAACTCGCAGAATAGGAAAGAAGTCTGAGGGAAAATGTCTTAAATACAGTATCCTGTGCCAAGACACGAGCTAGAATTGCAGATATTTTTAAGGTCTCTTATCTTTAGTTCCTGATTTTATTTTAATAGAAAAAGAGGGAAAATATATAAAAATCAAGGCTGCCTAACCTTGATTACTGGTACTTTATGCTAAATACCTGCCAAAAACATTAAGCTGGCAGGGAGAAGCTTTGATGTCTCATTATACCATTGCCAAGAAGGACGTGATTTTGAAAGATCTACAGGGAAGACCCAGAGGCTTTTGCTGCCAATCTGTTCTGGTATTCACTGCAGAATGAGCAGAATCAGTGCTTCTTTGAAAAATCGATGCTTCAGGCTTCTCTGGATGTGCACTGAATAGATTTTAACAATGGTGTTTTATTTACGTAATAACTGTGAGGATCTTTGTTTTACTTTATAGCGCAGGCTGTACTAGATTTTAAACAAACCAATAGAATTTAAAACGTGTTTTTCTCTAAAAGCATTTGTAAGAAAAATTGTAAAGTAGTGCCGCTAAAGCACGAAGTGAAAAATGAAGACCTGAAATCTCACAGTACTTTACAAGAGGATACACAAGCCTTTCTAGAGGAATAAGCTGGTTATTTGAGATTTAATAATAATTTCTGTCCTAAGGACATGTTTAGTGAGAGGTATAAAATTATATTGACTATGTAAGCAAAAAGTATGCCCAGTGCATATTATTCATTTTGTTGGTGACTCATAATCAAGTCAGAACAGTGTAGAAATGGATTTCTGAATTCTTCAGATTGCTGACATTTAGCAAATTAATATGAATTTTAAGTTGCTTCCATGGTGGGATATGAATTAGTGAAGAGTGAGAAACAGGAATAAATGTTCTAATGTGAGAGCATTTACCCAGCCAACCAAACAGGAATGAGCTTACCATTCAGAAATATGAAAAAAGAAAAAAAAAAAGAAAAAAAACAGAAGGAAATACAGCGTTTGTTGAGACAAAAACACATTCTATCCACATATCCTGGAGTAGCTCATAAAACACATTTTAAGATAGAAGTTAGATTTGGCACTGATCTTGGAGTCTGAAAGCAGAAAGTAACTGTACTTTATACTTATACTAAAAGATATATATATCTCAGTCCAGAAGGCTCATAGGTCTCAAGGAAAAAGGAACTTTTTTTTTTTACTTAGTCTTGACCACCTGCATGGCAGAAAACCATCTTTGGAGATTTCCATATTGAGCCAACTCAGCATACTGCCAAAAGAGCCCTTATAGCAGAAAACGTATCACAGGACTTTGTAATCTGCTCTGACAGTTTGTTAACTTCATTTCTAAAACATCGTCTTAAAAAATGGAATCTAATCCTTACTTGGGCACTTATGCTTTTATCTCCTGGGGAGCCTAAGTTGGCTAGATTGAAAAGTCTGCTACTATGAGGTATTTTCCTTTCATAAAGAATAAATGGATCATGACTTAATTGCCTCTTAAACTTCTTCATTTAAGGTGCCTTAGCCTTTCACGTAGTTTTTCATTGGACAGAACAAGGTCGTTTTCAAGGTAGAACTTGCAATACTGATTTATATTGTCCCCAGTTTGTCATTATTGTTTGCAAAACTATGTTAGATTTTGACATAGATAATGCTATTATTGTTCAATATTAGTAGCAACCACCTCATTTCTTACATCTTTTTCAGGAATGCATGTTCAGCAATAAACCAAATTATTACATGTGGAACACCTCGTATTTCTCCACATTTTTAGCTGAAGATGATGAAAGAAGCAAAGAAACCTCAGCCTCCTCCATTTCTCCATGTCTTTCCAAAATCATTTCACTAAAAGTCTGCTGGAGACAGGGATATTGCATCAGTATGATACTTCCATGTTCTCTGTCTACCATTTGGAGACACTGCATTTGGGTTCTATGGAAATGCAATGACTGCACACACTGATGCCATAATTGCTCTGTATGAATGCTCATTAGATACAAACAAATTAAACTATGGGAGTAATATTTTACTACAGGAGAAGGATCCTGCAGAAGCTACACATACTAGGAAGATTGCTAATAAGTGGTGGGAAATAATATAGAAATTTCAGAAGTTCTGACCATGATCAGGTCTAATTCCTATGCCAGAAAATGAACATCTTTTTCCACACCAGTACTTGGAATACAGTACTTGGAATATCCACAGGAAGGTGACGTGTCTGCTCACTGTAATGTCTGAAACTGTAAGGAAGGATGATTTGGGTGTGATTCTTAAGGTAGTGCATTTTCCTGCACAGCTCTGATCTTGGAGTTCTTACGATAACAAACTAGTGGAAATTTAAATGCGTTCTACCTTCCTGTTTGAATTTGCATTTCCATTTTTAACAGCTCAGATTTGAGATCTCGGAACTGGGATGTTACAATGACTTCTGCTAGGAACAAATAACTAGTAATAGGGAACATGTCAAAGGAAAAAACCCTTAAAACACCTTAGTCTGTTTGCAACTCTTATAATCTCAGGCCTTATTAAAATTTCTGTTCTAAATCCTTGTCTGCAATATTACAAAGAAAACTATACCTTTCAGAAATGTGAATGCCAGCTGAAAAAAAAGGAGTTGTGTTTTCCTCAAGAGTTTATTTTAGGACAGTAAGACTGGTAGCTCTTTGTAGATGCACTGTACATGTGACAGTTATCGAAACCAACAAAGCTGATTCTAACACTGTGTACTCACATCAGAGCAGTCAAAGCTGAGATACTTTGTCAGTTTTAGCTTTAGCCAGCTATAGTCTACTAACCAGCCAACTGCACATCTCTTTAGTAGCATTCTAATTCATGTACTGTAATTAGGCTTGAATACAAAATATTGATTTAGTAGTAATTACATTTGTATGTGCATTAAGATAATGTTTCAGGAAATCTGCCTAGATTCAGCATGAGGTTCCAGATAATGAAATGTTCACTCTATTGCTATGTAGAAGAGCTTTTAAATAAAACTTTATCTCTAACTAATATAAAGTTATTTGGTCCTGTCCTCTGACTTGTTTGGCTTGAGACACTACCAAAAGTGAAATATATTCCAGCGGTCGATTATACCTAATTACAATACACCAGCTTTTTAAATGTGCTTTGTGTCCAGGGAAAGGATGAGTAAGATCTGTAAGAAACAAGGCAGATTTTAAAAGGCAGTGATTTATAGCCACAGCTGTCATTAGCTGTAGAACTTGATATAATGCAGATGATCTTTCTGTTAAGCAAGTTTGTAACTACTCTGTTAGCCTTAAATATTACACACTTAATCAACACATGCACAATGTGAGAGCATGACATCCTGTGATTCCTGGGTAACAACTTATTTTCACTGTTCTTAGAGTATTTTTAGAATTTCACATCTCAAGATGTGCATAAATACATATTTTATGTTTGCATTTATGCACGCTCAAAGACAGCCTTGTTTGTTGTAGCGACAAGTATATGCAGGTAACACGATCTGGGCATACAGGAATATTTAGTCTTAACTTGCTTTTAACCTTAATGGCTGATTGATAAGATTTATTTCAATGTTATGTTGCTATAAGAAGGGGAACCAGTCAGAAACTGGTAGATATCCAGGGATGGTTTAGTTAAGGATCATCATGGCAATCAAATAACTCAGAATTGAAATAGTAAATATACAGTTATATCAGACCGTCAGTGGCAATACTTGTATTACCAGTCCAGGTGGTTTGCATGTCATTTGTGTCTTGAAACGTTTCATATCAGGGTAAGTATCTTGTGTCCTCCAGCAGGAAATAAAATCCTCTTTGATTTTTAATTTTAAATATGGTATCTGAATTTAGCCACTCACTTCACATCAGGAGTATTTAAGACATGCATGTTGTTGTGGGTAAAATAAAGTAAATGCTACTTGCACATGTGAGTACACTCTTACATTGCCTTAGCCAGAAACACCTTGGGTAGATGCTGTATCTGTTGCAGCTATTTAGCAGAACCCCTGCTCTCTGTTTGTTGCACTCTAGGGGAAGAGGAATTCAGAAGGGGAGTTACATGCATGTATGTATCTTTGTGTGGATATATTTACACAAAGAGATAAATGTGTTTTAAATAAACTCTGCTTGCAGTCAAGGAAAGAAAGCAAGTCTGAAGGTCTGATGATGCTATGCCTGCTTTCTTGTCAGGCTGGGAAAATCCCAGGAACAAGGGAATTTGTTCGACTCCATGTAAGCTTTGTAAAATATAGTGACTGCTGATTCTTTTGCTCCCCTCACCCTTTCCCATAGGCAAATGGCTATAGAAGAGAACAAACAGTGAAAATCCATGTCTGGTTCTACTCCATCACAAGTACAAAGGAAAGATGGAGAGATGAAGCAAATCTACAGCTTTTGCAGCCCAGTCACCTGGGCAACTCCCCCTTGATGCAGGAGTCTCTAGCAAGACTTATAGGACATTTCTATTCTCTGTGTGCTTTCCAAGGCAGGATCAAATAGAGAAACTATAAACCTCTGGCTAGTGCCACAGCTCTCTTACTCACACAATAATACAGCAACTATCATGGCTAATCACATCTACCATCCATCAGTGTGTCTTCCCTGTTGGATGGTGGTCAGCTCTAGAGCTTTCAGAGAAGGAAAAACATTCCTGTAGTTGGCAGATGAAAGCCAACCTGCGCAGTCCCCGTAACAAGTTTCATTCTGGTGGCTATCTGGTAGCATAATGCTTAATATTTAACTGAAATATTCCTTTAAAATAAGTATAACTACATACAGTATCTCTGAATCTCTATGAAATATAGAAAATAGTTTTACTGAAATTAATATTAAAAGTGCTAAGCACATTTCCAGAAATATGCAAAAGCACTTTGTTAGAAAATCGCATATTCAAATAAATATATCTTTGGAGATTCATTGCAAGTGTATGTTCAAAACTAGTAATGCAAGTAATTTACTGGAAGAGATTACTTCATCACAATGGGGAATATGTATTTTAAAGCATCTTCCACATTCAAAAAGGTTCAAATAGCCCTCCTGAGTAACACATTTATCTCTTTACATTGTCTCGGTGTGAACCTTTGATGAATATCATCTGAGATCCTCCTGAACAGCAGTAATAAAGAAGGTAGATTAAACTTCCTAAAATGCAGTTTGACAAGCCCTGAAGAGTCCATACACTTTTCTGTGTGCCAGATTGTGCTGTCATTGTCCTCCTTTTGCTTTGATAGTCATTCTGTATGAAGAACTGTCATTTTTATTTCTTCCCAGTAAGATAATATTATTTCTTCTACAGAAAAAGTCTTGACTAGGGTACTCCTTGCAATGTGCTGGTTTTGTTTTATGAGGACAGTGCCTAGAATGTTGCTAACCAGTCCTTACATCATTAACCTCAAAACCACTAATGTTGTAGAAGTCTGCTTTGGGATTATGCTCTGTGAAGGTGCATGAGAGCACTCCAGCTGGGTGACAAGGCCAAAGAGTGAGGTGTAGAGCTTAAGGTGGCTGATTTCAGAGGAGCTATAGTGCATGCACTACTCCTCTGTAAATGGGAGGACCTTCAGGTCATGTTCTCAGCTGAGTTTATGTGACTGTTCATGTATGGTCATATTTATGGAACACAATTATCTGTTTTCTGAGGAAAGTGTGGAGGAAGCACCATGGACAGCCCATGATCTTCAGCATCAGACTATCTGCTTTTTCTCTGGACTCAGCACCATGAGCTGAATTGCTCACTCACTGCTGTTGCAGCCTGTTTCTGCTCTCCTTAATTTACATGCACTTTTTCTGAACAGGCTATTCAGAAAATGAGAGATGTAGAGGGGAGAATAAATTTGTTCTGAGAGAAAGATCATCAATTGAAAGTGGCCAGAGAAAACACTTATGAAATGCAATTTATACCATAAGCCACTTTTCAGACATATCACAAAACGTACTGAGGCACAATATTGTATCATTACAATAACAACATTGTAATGGAAGAGCAGAAAAAATAATCTGGGAAAGAAAAGCAAGGTAGATGTTAAAATCCCTAGCAGGGGATTCTCTGACATCTTTCTAGATGGGAAGAATAAATGAAATATCCTTCTCAGAGTGTCAGTGCTACAAATACAGAGGCAAGCATCAGTTAGAATCAGATTTAGGACCTTGGGCATCCCACAGGTGCAATCCTTTGATGTGCCGAACATATCTGGAGTTGGTAAAGGCTTTTAGAAAGAGGGGAGGCTTTTCTTGTCCTTGACTTGCAGCTGCTGGCCATAAGGTAGTGCAGCAGCTCAGTGGGGGCTGACCTTGCCAAGAGCTTGTCCCTGGTGCGTCCCTCAAGCTGTCATGGGAAGCCCAGCCTGTGATGAGAAGAGAGACCAAATCCCCTTGGTAGTCAGCTGGGTATGCCCCATGCAGCTCTCCTCTGGTTCTGAGAATGCACAAAACCAGCTGGCTGCCACTTGCTTTAATGTTAAACTGTAGTGCAGAGGAGAACTAAAGCTGTTTGCATCCCCCTACACCCAAAGGAGGTGCTGCTGCTCCCTCACAGCATCTGCACAAGAAGCACCTGCTGTCCCTCAAGCACACTGGATGACATTAACTCCAGAGAAAATTGTCCTCACAGCCGTCTCTTCTCTCTGCCTGTGGCCTCTGAGTGAGGAGGAGTGTTTCCCTGCATTGTAACACAAACTGGACTGTTCAGGGATTGCCTGTGCCTCCTTGTAAAATTTGTGGATTCCCCTCCAGCTAAACTGGTTTAAGGCATACCGTATCATGTGGCAGAATTACACCCTGCTGGGGTGTAATTCTTACCCTCTTGCACCCTGCTGGGCCCTGGGCCAGCAGCCAGTGCAGGTGTTGCCTGAGTTTGGCTGTGTCTGTGCCAGGGATTTTCTGTCCTGTGGTGAGAGGGATATGTGCAGGATGAGTACTCGCCCGGTGGCCCTGGTGGTCAAGAGGCCAGGATGATGATAGCATCTCTTGGCTGAAGGTGAGCCCTTGCAATATCCCTAACCACAGCCTCAGAACAACAGGATAATGAACCAAAAATGTCATTTTGCCCCAGTGAGTTCCTTAGACTCACTTCAGTACGGGCTTGCTAATACCTGTCACGCTGTCATTCCCTGCTTTGCACATTACTAGCTCCCTTCCCTAGTACCAGAGAGCAGCAAAGCCTAAAGTTGCCCAGAACAAGTCTCCTTGCTTTTCTCTTTGCCTTATCCCAGCCCACCTGAGTGTGTGCATCCACCTGCTCACTCACTCCCACTTTACAGGTGTTAGCTAGGGAAGCCTTACCCTTGTTCTGGCAGCCTGTGCTTTGCATTAGGCAGAGGCACAGAGAGCCGGAGATGGCTATTTGGAAACAATGAGCCTGAAGCTCCATTTACAGAAAGATTATGCACCAGCATATTTTATAAGAGGGTGTGATTTTTTTTTTACTTTCTTTGCCTAATGTCCCTCAAGCGGACACAGCGTACCAGTATGAAGGTGCTTGTGTTGATGTCATTTACTCCTTTCTGTAATTAAGGTGGTAGAGTTTATGTTTTTTAATTAGGAGGAGAATGTCTCCAACTCTCCAGCCAACTATAAGAAAGCACACACACTGCTGTCCTAGCTTCTAGTAACTATCCCATGAGAGTTGCAATATCTTTTCAGTGCCGATTAGAGCAAAGAGGCAATAGGGAAGGACTGTTTTTCATTATTTTTATGAGCAGGCCAGGCATTTTCTCTCTGTTGTGCTAACAGCTCTTCACAGCCAGGCAGTTCTCAACAGCATCTCTTTCAACAAGCAAGTACCCACTGTTCAGAGTTGGTAGAGGTAAAGGTGGAAGAACAGTTAGCTTGGGACAGCTTTGGTTTGTGAACCAGAAAAGCTAACAAAGTATGTAATTTTCACCTTATTACATATTACATTTTTGAGACTATTTTTTCTTCTACACCATTGACTTGATAGCTTGAAATACTGTAAGGTGTCACCACGATAGAAAACACTTGCAGGAAAATGTTCATTAAGATGGTGCTAAAACAACATTGGGAACAGTAATGTTATGCATTTAGTCTGACACGAGTACTTTTTCTAATATTATAAGAGACAGAGGAAAACGTTATTCTAAGCAGATATTATTATAGTTTATACCCTTCATTATCAAGCAAATCTAATTCTTGCACCAAATACTATGCATGAAAAAAATTAAAATTGTTAGGCTCTCTGACCATCAACTAATCAAATTAAACACAAAAAACTGCTGAGGGTCAGAGGAGCAGCAAATGCAGAGGCAGCTCCTAACCTTATCCAGTGCAAACAGAGCATTCCTGAAACTGCAGAGCAGGATAGCTATTCCCTTGTTGCTGGTGGAACACCCTGATGCAATTCCCTGCTCAGAGTCTGAGTGTCTGAAGAGCTCATAAATTTGAAGTCCTGCTGGCTGGTCCCTTGGCTCATGAAGGAAGTTTTAAAAAAATTTCCAGCTGCACATCTTCCATTGCACACCCATTTATAGAGACAGATTTCTCCTCTTCAAGGTTGTGTTATTACAGAAACTTCTGCCAAGTGGCATTTATACAGCATGTTAGCAAGACATTTAATCTGTCATGAAGCTGAAACAAAACCAACAAAAACCCATATATTATTTAGAAAACTATTTTTAATCTGATTTTTTTAACGTCCTGTTTGTCAACAGGTTCTTTAAAATGTGAATTCTTTTCTGTCCCTTTTAAAGACAAAGAAAGAGAATATTGCCTTGTGATTTCCAGGTAGATAAGATCAAATTACCTTCCCCAGCTGACTAGAAAAGGAAACACATATACAGGACCAGATTACAGTTTTTGTAGACAATGATTTAAATTATCAAGACATTACAAACAGATGAGGTATATTATATCAAATACCGGAATGTAAACTAGATTGATGGCTTTCTTAAGGAACATTAAAATTTTCCAGGACAGTTTTGGGTTTTTTTTCAGGAGGTAGGACATTTTGTTTCTCATTTTAAAAATGTAGTGTGACACTGTGAAAAGAAAAGAGGAAAAATACTCCTCCCCCCCACAGCTCTCTGAGGAGGAGACTCATCGTGGCACATAGAAGAAAAACAGCCACCCACACACTGGAGCCCTTCATGCAGAAAGCACTTGACAGGAATTTAAAAGTAGGTTTTCAATGGTGAAGTTGGCAGAAATCTACATAAAAGTAGTTTTTCAAGGGAGGATATTATGTGATATGAATTAATGTATTGAGTTCCTTGATTCTTTTAACTGTGGAGTCTAAAATTAGATTATTGTTATCATGATCAGATATTTTGTTTGAAACAACTTGTGCTTGAAGACAAGGAATAACAGCAAGGAAAATACAGGAGAACACCATATATTTTAATAAAACAAAAATTTCCTATCACTCAAAATCTTGAATTTCTGTTATTAGAAATCAGGATGCTAGCTGTTTGAGTCTTCAAAACCCCCTCTATACACAGAGCTAGCAGTATGCCGAAAGCATTTAAAAATTAAATATAACAAATGAAACTGTAAGAAAGTATGGACGTAGCAAGAAACTTATTTGATTTTGAGTTCATTTTATTAGAAAAGGTGAAGCGTTTGCAGCTTTTCTTTTAGTAACAAAATCCATTAACATTCTGATAAGAAATACACCCATTTTTGCAAAAGCTGTTCAGAGTTTTTATATGGACAGCTTTAGAGCATTGTATTTCTTATCCTTAAGTCCATATGGCTACACTAAATACATTTTGCTGCTGTGACAGTTTGTTCTTCTGTAATGAACTTGGAAGAAACAGTTTCTCCCATTTAAGACATCACTTAAATTTTAATTGCCTTTTTTTGTGCATGTTTAATATAACCTGAATTTTAGTAGCTTTCTTGGGTTTAATTTTTCTCCCTGTTTATTCTTAGATTGAAACCAAACAATAACCTTTCTATCTAGTTTGTTTTCTCTGCAGTGCAAAGAATTTTTTAAATGGCTTACTAATTTGCATATTATTGATAACTGAATCTGGCAGATAATTTCACACTAGCTTCATTGCTGGACTTCTGAATCTTCCATATGACAACAGCACAATTATGTAAATTCTTCTTGGAGAGAGTTTCCTCTGATTTACATTGTTTGCAAGTAAAAGGAAAACTAGACTTCTATATTGCTCCTCCAGCTTTCTTCAATAGCACTAGCTCAGCAATGTTTTATTGTGAAGTATCTAAGGACAGCTGAGATTTTTTTTCTCTTACCTCATGTATAAATTAACCCATAAATGGCTAGAGTTAATTCTGAAATTCAGGTTGCTGCAAACAGAGCTGGGGCTAGACTTTCTGTTATGCTGAATGTCTACAACTGGTTAGTGGTAACTGCAGTTGTGCTCAATGTGGCTTCTTATTCATTAGTAAGGAAAGTATAGATTGGTCAATTGTTTATATAAACAGTAACAATTCAAAAAGATCTGCATTTTGGCAATCACAGGAAGCTATTCCTTTTAACTACCATGTTCCTTTTACCTGTCCTATGCTTCTTTCACAGGTAAGTTCCACAGTAAGAAGTACATATGTTTCTTTCTAATAAAAACTGGATGTCCAGTCCTTACTTAGGCTTTTCAGTGTCACTGCTGTGCAGACACCTCTGCCTCTAATTGCAGTAAGGCCCCTGGCAGCTTTGCAGATGAGAAACACACTCAGAGATATTAAACAGGAAGCTTTTTTGTGGTTTGACTGCCTGGAAGTATTTGCAGTGGTATTGACTTATCATATACTCAAATGCCAGTATCTCTGTAATCATGGACCCATAGTCACAGATAAGTTTCAAAAGATTTTCTGGGTTACTTGTTTTTCTGCCATTGGTTGTTACCTGTAACTATGTAGCATTCAATCAGGGCACTCTGACTTGTTGTTTCAGTCCTGACTGATGCCAGGGTTCAGACTTTTTATCACCAAGATGAGAAGAAAGTATTTTGGGAGGAAGAGTTTGTTGATCGAGGATTATATCTTATGTCCTACATGCGGAATCAGGTTACTGCTGTCTCACAAATCAGTCTTAGAAGGTCATTTCCTATATCAACTGCAAAAATATTGATGTGCACTTCATTGTTCCAAAGGACAATTAGGTCAAACCTGTTACCACAGCACTTTGCAGCACTTGGTGCTAGTTAGTTTAATCAGATTCCTCTTCATAATTGTAATCTTTGCATGTTATCCTCTCTTATCTTTCAAGGTTTTTAATACCGTTACTATGTTGTAATTGGACCTCAGCATCAAATGAAGCCTCCTTGCTTCTCTGTATCAGACAATTCTCACATGTTGAACGGAGAAGAAAAGTGCTAGAAAACCTAATACAAAGGATTTGTAATACTGAGCTTTCATGCATTTTGAATATCCAGCTACCACATTTAGAGGATCCTGACAACTCATTCATTGTAGCTTGCTCTGTAGGGATTTAGTGAGGGTTAACTATAAAGCAAATCTATTCCTGCACATGGCAGGGCATTTTCTTTAAGAGGTGCTTCTTAAAAGCACAGAAAATCAATTAACAACCTTTTTATTTCAGGCTTGAGTCTTTTTTCATGCCATTGAGCATGAGGATGATACCAGTTGTGAAGTCATTCTCACTGTAATGCAGTGCTGCATCACTTGTTGGTGTATGGTTTTGACAATAAAATCCCACTCTTGTTTCTCAAAAGTACAACATTTCTTACTTCCAAGAAAACTGCTTCTTCCCAGTGGAGAAAAATTAAGATTACATGGAACTTAAGAAAAAAAAGAGACTTGCTCTTTATAAATATTTTAAATTATGTCTTGTGGACTTCCTAGATAACATGTGGTGAATGGCTTGAAAATTTAAATAGCAGTTAGAAGATGGGCAATTTGACTTTTTAGTCACATAGAACTCAAGTTTTAGGAAACTTTCTACTAAGCAACATGGATTCTTTTTTCCTCTTATTTTAAGCCTCTTCCAGAAGTGAATTATGGATCACACTGCAGGACATAAGCTGTCAGAGTAAACTTTGGAAACTCTGCCACGGTACATACATTCTCTTTTATGAATCTGTAAAATGCCCTATAAACAAACACTACAAATATATAACTGATATCAGAGGACTTATCCCATGAAGAACTCCAACATAGCCACAGGACAAGTTCCAGAGTGTTTAATTTATTGTAGAGGGGGATGAAGTGATTGGTGTTGGTTGTGTACAGGGCAAATTTCCAGGGGAAGTGTTTTGTTTTTTTTAAAAAAAAATCTCTGCCTGACATTATTCATTGTGCCTGGATAAAAATTTCAAACATTGCATAAGCTTCATAGGTGTCTTTGGGCATTTTGCATTTCCACATCATAGCAATTTAACTAATCTATTCATTTTGAAGATTGTTTTCCCCTATTCTTAGAAAGGCTACTAAGGAGAAGATAAGGCCTTAAATTTTCTTAATCAATTTGACTGTAGACCTGAGCATGACATGGACATTACAAAGAAACCTTTAATGGATGTTATGACATCATAAGTTTTTCATTTCCTTGTGTCACAGTCTGATATAAGTGAGATAAAGTAGCCACGACACTTAGCAGAGGGAATTTGATACTTTACAGAGGGATTCAGCTCATTTAAGAAGGTACCTTTAGTACTTATGATAGGGCCATTCTTCTTTTAAATCCATCTAAGACTGTAATGGAAACTAAAAAAGTATTTCAGATCGCATCTTATCAGGATTAAATTGCAAAGCATGAATTTCCAGAAAATAAGATCTCAGATGAAAATACCCGTATTTAAACTAAGTCTAAAGTGTCTTGTCCCTGGGAAATTGAGGGGACATACACATGTGTGCAGTAAGAGGAAATAGTTCTTTTGGGGAATGGATAGTTGTATAAATGACACTGCCACCTTTCTAGTGTCAAAGTCCTTAAGAGAAGATGAGAAGAAGAATAGCTATGAAACTCAGCTAAAAATTTGTCTATGAAGAGATAAAACTATCCATAGCTTTTCAAGAGTCTGGTAGCTAACTAAGAGGGGAAAAAAAAAAAAGTTTTACTTAATTTATCAAGACAAGTTTAAATGGATTTTTTCCCTGTGTATGTGTGCTTATATATATGTTTTAAATCACTTTATCTCAGGATTTACTAACAAAAATCAATTAAATTTAGAGAAAGCATAAAATTAAAATAAGCATGATAAAGCGCAGTGTCTGCTAAAACTAACGTCAAGGTAATTGTAACCAGATCCAGTGCCACAAAAGGTCTACACAGTAGAAAGTGAGCAGTGTGAAGCAGAGTGTATCTGACCCCCTTGGGATTACAGACTGGAGAGGAGATGACTGGTTAGTTTAGCAGCATTTCCCTCCATCACAGCCATTCTCCCTACAGTAAAGGCATTAAGCAGAATTGTACGTGGCCAAGGATCCAATGCATTTACATATATATGACTGAAGGAGCAAACTGGATGATAGCACTATCAGCGATATGTTTAGAGAGTATCCCAAATGAGAAATAAAAGAAAGAAAACTACCTTTGTGCATACAGAAAGGAAAATCACACATATGCTACATTATTGAATACCTCAGGCTACTGCAGTCATTTATTGTTAAACTCTACATCTATAAAAAGGTTATTAGCGAAGATATTTGGCCGTTTGACTTGTAATTGGGGCTTTTTGTTCTAATCTTATTAATTTGAAAACTGGCAAATTTAGCAACCTTATTTTACTACACTTTCCCCTTTCTCTTTTGCCTCCTTTCCCTTCCCTTTCTCCTTACATTTCCCGTTCTTCTCCTTCCCTTATTTTTTTTTCTTTTGGAAAGCTTCATTGGCATAGTGTAGGAGCAAGATTAAGATAGGATCTTTGCTGAGGCTGCAGTAGTTGGACAGAGGAAGGGGTGGTAGTACCATTGCAGTTCTCCATTTCCAGTTGCGCCTTGTTCATTTTTGCCATCACCCCAAGGTCCCTCCATTTCACTAGGTACCTAACAACAGTATCAATGGCTCCTCAGAAAGTGTCTGCCTCTCTTACTTTTACAGGCGCTGTGAATTTGCTCAAGTTTACTCTTAATCATTTTGCCTCTCTTTTCTTCTCAAATGGCAGATATGGATTTGGGGGTTTCCCAGCTCAGGATGCAAAACGTCTCTGTGGAAGTGTTCTGGAGCTTGCCAGGTTCCCAGCTGAACTTCTCTATGTTAGATGTATTCGTGTTTATAAAACTTTGCTATCTAAATGTTCAAAAATCCCTCTTCTTCTCTCTGTTTATCTCTCTGCAGTGGATCTTGGTTTCTTCCCAGAGACTACCAAGGAGTATAACCTGGGTGTTCCTTTCTTTCAAGATTTTTTCCATTCCCTGAACACCCCTGTTATGATGCACATACGAAACTTACTCAACTAATTTATTTTTTTCTTTCAGCACACCATGATCATCCCACATTAGCTATTGATTTCTCATTTTTAGTTTTCTTTCTTTTTCATTTTTATGTTTTCTTTCTGACTTTCTTTAATGTCTTCCTGCTCATAGATATTTTTTCCCCTCCCAATACATACCATCCAAAGAAATGAGAAAAACAGGTGGTGTGGGTGTATTATAGGTTGTACAACAGAGTTTGTTTGTTCTCATTCAGTCACAGGCTGCTTGCTTTCCTGTAAATGCCTGAGACACTAAGAACTCTGCACCCTCTTCAGCCTGCAATGGTGTTACCCTCAATCCCCAGACTTTCTACAGCCTTTCCCCCTGGATCTCTTTGTAATCGCTCCTTTGGCATGTATTACAGAAGTTCCCCCTCTAGCTGTTTTGTGGGGTCTCACATGTCTCTGTCCTGGATTGCTTTGTCTTAGCAAAATTTATTTCTCATCCCTTGCTTGCCTCAAGTGTTGCCTCTAGAAGAATGAATCAGACATTGCCGCTCCCATCTTATCACTGTGGAATCAACTCTAATTCACAAGTCTTATATCAGGGGTATTGTTTTTTGTCACCTATGTCTCTCCTTACTGCCTCCTTCCTTAGTCAATTCTTGTCAGTCAGGACTGCAGATCATTTGGCATTTTTCTGTGATACCAGTGTATGTCCTCAGATGAAAATCACATATAGATTCTGTAGATACTTGCTGAGTAACAGATGATTTTATCCACACATCTAATTAGAAATGTCCATTTTGATTGTTTGCAACATCATTTTCCTTTGTCTTTTATGAATAAAGCTTTGGGCTCCACATATTTAGTGAGAATTCCTTGAAAAACCCGATCTGGTTTGTCCACTTCTAATTAGATATCTATTGTCTTTCACCGGAGAATGATATAATTTTCAGTCGTTCACATTTCAAGGTTTTATGATACTTTCATTTGTCTCTCTCACAAGGTGACTAGGAGAAATAGCATTATGTTTTGGTGAACAGTTGCTCCTACAGTTGTGTCTTGGTCCACACTTAGAGTCTTTTGACTATACAAAGATAAAAGCTGTCAAATAAAACTAACCATTTAGAGGGGGTTATCTGTCATTCCTGGTGGTCCAGCTCATAGTAAAGAAATAAAATGGGTTTGTCCTTCAAGAGTTTGCAGGAGTTTGCTGGTTTGATCCATGGCATAGTGGTATCCCACCACATTTTCCAACCTCTCAGAGCACCTTGACAGCTACCAGTGCAGAAAATGCATGTAGCACAGGAATCTGTTGCCATAAAGTTTTAATTCAGTGTTCCTGGTTTTAGTAGTAAATTTTGATTAATACCAGGATGAATATACAATTTATAGGATAAATACTCATAAAGAATAGATTAGTAAACTTCCAGAGGGCAGACTTTGATCTCTTCAGCAGGCTGGTTAGAGAAGTCTCATGGGAGACAGTACTCAAGGGCAAGGGAGCCCAGGAGGGCTGGGAGCTCTTCAAAAGGGTGGTCCTAGCAGCTCAGGAGAAAGCCATCCCCGTGGTCCGGAAAAAAAGCCGGCAGGGGAGAAAGCCAGCTTGGTTGAATAGAGAGATCTTGAGGGATATCAAGAAGAAGAGAAATGTTTATGGGCTCTGGAAGAAGGGACAGGCCTCTTGGGTGGACTACAGGAGGGAAGTGAGATTGTGTAGGGAAAAAATCAGAAGGGCTAAGGCTCAGCTAGAAATTGGATTGGCCAAGTCAGTGAAAGATAACAAAAAATCTTTCTACAAATATATAAATAATAAAAGGCGGACTAGGGAGACCATACAGTCCCTATTGGACACAGAAGGAACAACAGTAACAGGGGATGAGGAAAAGGCTGAGGTACTTAATTCCTTCTTTGCCTCAGTCTTTAGTCGTAAGGAGGGTCATTCCGTCTGTGTACTAACCCAGGAGCTAGAGGAGCAAAATGAGGCTCCCGTGATCCAAGAGGAGGTGGTCAGAGCCTTGCTAGCCTGACTGGACAGCTACAAGTCTATGGGGCCGGATGGGATTCACCCTAGGGTACTGAAGGAGCTGGCAGATGTGCTGGCCAAACCCCTTTCCATCATCTTCCAACAGTCCTGGAAGAATGGGGAAGTCCCACTGGACTGGAGGCTGGCTGATGTTGTGCCCATCTACAAAAAGGGCCGCAGGGAGGACCCAGGAAACTACAGGCCTGTCAGTCTGACCTCAGTGCCAGGGAAAGTCATGGAGCAGGTGATCTTGAGTGCTATCATGAAGCACATGTGAGAGAACCGGGTGATCAGGCCCAGTCAACACGGGTTCACAAAAGGCAGGTCTTGCCAGACTAACCTGATCGCCTTCTATGACAAAGTGACTCGGCTGCTGGATGAGGGAAAGGCTGTGGATGTGGTCTTCCTGGAGTTCAGTAAAGCCTTTGACACAGTTTCTCACAGCATTCTGCTTCGGAAACTGTCAGCCTCTGGCCTGGACAGGCGCACACTCTCCTGGGTGGAAAACTGGTTGGATGGCCGGGCCCAGAGAGTGGTGGTAAATGGTGTGAAATCCAGCTGGAGGCCAGTGACAAGTGGGGTTCCCCAGGGCTCAGTGCTGGGTCCAGCCCTGTTCAATGTCTTCATCAATGATCTGGATGAAGGCATCGAGTGCACCCTGAGCAAGTTTGCGGACGACACTAAGCTGGGCGGAAGTGTTGATCTGCTGGAGGGTCGGGAGGCTCTGCAAAGGGATCTGAACAGGCTGGACTGCTGGGCAGAGTTCAACGGCATGAGGTTTAACAAGGCCAAATGCCAGGTCCTGCACTTGGGGCACAACAACCCTAAGCAGTGCTACAGACTAGGAGAAGTCTGTCTAGAAAGCTGCCTGGAGGAGAGGGACCTGGGCGTGTTGGTAGACAACCGACTGAATATGAGCCAGCAGTGTGCCCAGGTGGCCAAGAAGGCCAATGGCATCTTGGCTTGTATCAGAAACGGCATGACCAGCAGGTCCAGGGAGGTTATCCTCCCTATGTACTCGGCACTGGTGAGACTGCTCCTCGAATACTGTGTTCAGTTCTGGGCCCCTCACCGCAAGAAGTATGTTGAGGCTCTGGAGCGAGTCCAGAGAAGAGCAACAAAGCTGGTGAAAGGGCTGGAGAACAGGCCTTATGAGGAGCGGCTGAGAGAGCTGGGGTTGTTTAGCCTGGAGAAGAGGAGGCTGAGGGGAGACCTCATTGCTCTCTACAACTACCTGAAAGGAGGTTGTAGAGAGGAGGGTGCTGGCCTCTTCTCCCAAGTGACAGGGGACAGGACAAGAGGGAATGGCCTCAAGCTCCGCCAGGGGAGGTTTAGGCTAGACGTTAGGAAAAAATTCTTTACAGAAAGGGTCATTGGGCGCTGGAACAGGCTGCCCAGGGAGGTGGTTGATTCACCTTCCCTGGAGGTGTTTAAGGCACGGGTGGATGAGGTGCTGAGGGATATGGTTTAGTGTTTGATGGGAACGGTTGGACTCGATGATCCGGTGGGTCTCTTCCAACCTGGTTATTCTGTGATTCTGTGATTCTGATTCTGTAACTCTTAGCACATAATAATACTGCATTATTTTCATATGACATTGCACTGTCTCTGCATAATTTTTTACATTAATTTTCATTCTCTTATCTATTAAATGTTCCTCAGATACATAATGCAGTCAGGTTACCTATTATTAAAAATCAAATCAAATTTCTTTTCAGTTATGTTTTATTAATGAAAAAAAGACTGGGCTAATATCAGACATTTTAGGATACTGCAATTTGTACCAGGATTTATTTTCTTTTAAGGTTAGAAGGGATACTTGGGAAACAAGTTGCTCCCTTTTTTAACTAACGTGCTCCTTCTGAGCCCATTCACTGATTGTTCGCATTTAAAAAACTGCACATAAACATCCTCTGTTAAATTTGAATTGGGCTGTTTAAGAAATGCATATGAAGTAAGATATTTTGCTGTAGATGATAATCACATTTAGCAACCTTGGACGGAAGGCAACATAAAAATGTAATATAGTTGCTTAGAAAGCTAAAAGTTCTTTTAAAAATGTCAGTTTATGGATCTCTATTAGCCCACAGAAAGGTTAAAGGAGACACTGCAACAGAGAGAAAATGTATTTGGGGGATAATATTTTTTTTTAAAAAAAGCTGTTCAGTGAAAAGGACATAATCTGAAAGCAATAACACCAAATGGAAATGTGCAAGACAATGAATAAATTGCGTTGTAAATTAGTCAGCCTTTTCACCCAGTAAAACCATTAATAGTGTCTGTTTTCATTATAATTATCTTATTTTGCCACGTAAAATTATACTGAAAGTGGATTGAGATAGTTGTTCTTACAGAGAAGATATGAACCACAATGACTTACTTTAAAAAAAAAGCAACAAAACACAACAAAATTTCCAACCAATAATCATTTTAAAACATTGTAAGAAGCTAATGATTTAAAGTGTTGTAAGAAGCTAATGAGAACCTCTTCACGATGGATTCTTTATTGTTTGGGGAATATAGTTTATGAGTGGCTCTTCCTGAACTCACTCTTTTATCACACCAGAACGTTTTGGCCTTGGGGATAATAGCATCTCCAATTCATCCAATTACCAGCTATTAAAATGCTGGCTGTGACTTTTTTCTTAGTAATTTTATCAGGCCTATGAAAAGACAAATACAATTTTGTTTGTTGTGTTATTTTAAATATTAAGCTGTCTTCCAAGTGCTCTGAGCCCCTAAAGCCTTAGTTGATGATGGATATGTTAGTTTCAAGGGATAAACTTTTAACACCTAACAGCTCATCAAGCAACTGATGTTTTTCCAAACATTTCTGAAGAAATACTGAAAAGTTTTCTCTAAGGGCTGATAGAGATGTTTTTACCTGACAGGTGAGAAGATATGAACTTGAGGAAAGCTATGATTGCTAAGTTCCTCACACGTAGACTAAAATATGCTGTGACAAAGATGTGCTGTGTAGTAGTTAGTTTTTTGACCTCTTCACTAATGAAGTTCTAATCTGGGGAGTTCTATTTATCCAGGTCAATATTGTGACTATCTTCCAAAAAAACCTGAAACAAATATTGTAGTAATTAGATCAAACTAAATGGGAGACTTATTCAGGTAACTTATGGGGACAATCCATGTCAGAGTTAAGGGCATCTAGTAACATAAAGGAACACAATTCACTATGAACAATAGGTATTCATGCTGAATAGTTAGTTGATACTGAAGAAGAAAAAAAGGGGTTTTTTTCTTTAAAGACTTATACCAATACATTCTTCATTACAAATCTTCCTATACATTAGATGGGCTCAATTTAAAACCCCCGACATTTTATCCCTTCCATTTGTATTATACCATGTATGCTTCCGTATTTTCTTACTCAAATAAATTACTTTTTCTTATATTAATTACTTTAGTGGACTAATAGACAATTAAACTCTAACACCACTAGAAACATTTTAAAGGAATCAACAAAACTAAGTTTCTTTCTATACAGGTGAATCTAGCTTAAATTACAGCAAGGTGTTGTTGAGGTTGTATTATCACTTCCTTTTGGATGCAGTTAATTTCCAGTACAAGTAAATAATTCACTTATCAGTCTAGTGATTTATTTCTTCAAATATTCTGGGAAGTATGTGGCAAAAATTACTAACAGAACTTTCCGATAACTTTTATGTTGTCTGTGCTTTGAGCAGAACAGTGGACAAAATGCCACTCAAAGGCTTCCTGCAGGTAAAAATCATAATTCTAGGTTTCTAGAATTCTAGAATTCTAAATTTCCAGGAAGGAAAATCAGAAAGTGAAAGGTGCAACCTCAGCAAAAAGAAATAAATATTGAAATGTTTTACTATGCCTTGGTAGATGAAAGAATGTGAATTAACAGAAATTGGTGAAGCAGAGGCTTGACAGAACTACTACGGAAAAAGCAAACAAAAAGAAAAAAAAGAAAGAAAGAGTTTTAAGACATTGTAAAACACTAAACAAAACCAATTAATTTGCTGTATTGCATCACATGAAGGACCATCTGGGTAGGTAATGCGTATTTAGCAGCAGCCATTTTCTAGAATCAGCCTCAAAGAGCCCTAAGCACAGCTGCTTAGGTGTATATTGCCATTTATTGATTAAGCTACTTATCCTTAAACAGAAGATCATTATATCTATTAAATTTTCTCTCCCTTCATCTAGAAAGTAAAAAGTGGGCTCTCTTTTTCTCTCATGCACATTTTGATCTTAAATGAAAAGGAAGATCAGGTAGGAGTTATTCCAGAGCCCAGTTCTGAGTAAAATGGAACTATGATGAGAATGTGGGATTCCTACAAAAACTCAGTCAGATACCAAACATGGATTATACATAACCTCAAGGGAACTCCATAACTGACATTTGAAATGGACTTCTAAAGAGAATGAGGAGGGAAACACAGTCAACAATAACATTTCTGATACACCAGCTGGGGCTGAAGATAAACATTGGGCACAGATGTGCAAGCCTGAGCTGTGATGGAAAACTAGAATATCTTGCTGCGATAAGGTCCATTCCTTTTTTAGTTTCTTTATGGAGGCAAGCTGTAGGGCCATGGCATCCACTGCCAAGGAGCAAGAATGCTGCTTATGCCAGAGACCTTCAGGCCTTGGCCAGCACTGCCAGCAGCAGCCTGGCAAGCTGCTGTTCTAAAGCTATAAAAATCATTGACATTGTCTAAAGAAAACGAAAAAAAGAAAAGCAAACCCAGGAAGACCTTGCAAATGTGCTGAGATCAAGCTATTTTTTTTTTTCTTACTTTAGCAGTACCTTGCTTTAATTTTGTAAAAGGGCATGCTCAGAGTACGAAGTGAAGATTCTGCTTTGGAAGTCTTTGTTTCAGCAATGTTCTTTTCATTTTCAAGCTGAAAATTATAGTTCAGGAATAATCAATCAGGCACAGTGGTGGGCTAAGCTGCTTCTCTGGTATCCGAAGACATATTAATTGCATTCTCCATTCAGTTGTGATTAGGCTTGAATGAGGGGAAAAATAATCCCATAGGCAGTTTAGGAGGCTGAGCACATGTCAGTGAAGGAGAACTACAGGTTTCTGCTCCTGTACATGCCTAAGTGAAACTGAAATCACAATATCCTTGGCTTACTGATCATTCTGATTTTGCAGAACAGCCTCATAAATCTTAAATAGAGTAAAATTGAAATTATTGAAATTATATCCTAAGAAAAAGTGGAAATGTACATACTATATTTATTTGAGGTGATTTTCATTTTCAGTTATTTATTCTTGGTTTGTTGACTAAGGAACATAGAAAGGGAAATTTACTGAACAGGGGTTTTGCATACTCATTTTTCCAGCGTTAATTCCTGATGAGTAGGTAACTACAAAACTTGTTAATCTTGAAAACAAAGAACTATTCTATAGTTTTCAATTTCAAATCTTTTCCTGACCTTTCCATTCTTCACTGAAATGAAAGGAAAATGATTACTACTGGAATCTTGGATTCAGAAGTAAGCAGGCATTTTATCCTTGTTGCATATCTATATTATTGTGTATTGTGCAAGTGTCTGCTAGGGAGTGCTTCATATCATTGCATGACTTGATGCTTTCTAAACTTCATGCCAAATTTGAGGCCATGAAAAGTATTTTTCAAAAATTAAAATGTAAAAATTTAGAAGAAATTACCATTTTAAAGAGAAGAATCAAAAGCTTTACCTTCACTGACTTATTTTTTTATTCAGGGTAATATTAGACAACAGTGCAAAATAGGCAGATGAGTGATAAAAATCCTTAATATAATTCCATCCACTATTGGAAAGCCTATGTTTGATTCCACTTTCTCATCCATACAAGGATAATTAATACGTGTTTCCAATCACTCATTCCTTCTGTTTCAAAAGAAAAAAAGAGCACTTAAATAGGTTCTGAGCTGCATGAAAGAAGTATTTTTGGTGATCAGAAATGGTAAAGAAGAAAGAATTTAATAACAAAAAATGAACATTAGCAGACTGACATTTTCAAGTGTCTGAATGACACAAAGAACAAATGCACCATTATAAAAACTTATTTCCTAGAACAGAAAATGTTTTTAAGAAAATTGGTTTGAATGAATTTCTATCAAGTTGAGATACAGGGGGAAATTAAAAAGAGGTTTTATAGAACAGACACTGAATGAAGTAGTACATGAAGACTCCTGAGCAACCATTCATCTTAGGGTTAATGTGATATAATGACAGTTGTGTCATTTATTCATGAGTAATATATATATTTATCTAAGGGTGGCAAACATAATTAAAAAAATCTTTTCCTTGAGTTACTTTCTGAAGGCAACTTGCTAAATCCTGCAAGAAAACAGTTGGCAGAGATGTTAGCTCCGTATGTCAGAAGCAATGCTGTTCCCTGGGAATTCTTCTCCCAGCTATAGTGTTAACTCCTCAGACCTCTGTGCCAACATCTTTTGCCGGAGAAGCTACATCACTGAGCAATGTGAAAATAATTGTTTGACTAACAATTGGAAAAGGTAAGTACATTACCAATAAAGCCTTAATTATGGCATAGCTTCTTATGTTTGGGAATATGGGAAAGCTACAAAGGGAATTATTCCTTGTTCAAGTAGGAGAATTATTGATCCCAATGCATGACTGGTGTAAGATTGAGCTGAGATTGCTGCACTAACATTGTGATACATCTTGCACATTGGACCTCATTAATAGTGAGATTTAATTATTCTGCTATGTCTGTTTTAAGTATGACAACATCTACAAAAAATTTATCCTCACTATTCCAAAAGATTATATAATTAATATATTTTCAACTTCTACACAGACCTGCAATTCTTTTCAAGCGTGTTCCAAATCCAGAGGAAATCATAAGAGCAAAAACCGACAGCTCTTTCAGGTAAATGACAAATGGACCTATTTACTGGCAGGTTCTTCCCCAGCTGTTCAAGTGCCTTTCTTTCATAAGATGAGAAGCTTGGAAGCAGAATACTAGGACTGCAGCAAGTTTGCCATGTCCCCATGTATCAAAAATTAGTAAAACACAGCATTAGATTGAGAACTTAGGATTCTGTGAGATATGGTACGAAATATTAGAACCTGAAGTCTAGGAGCTGGGTTATTCATTAGGCATGTGCTTTATAGCAGAAAGTAAGGACTTCTTTAGTAGAGCATTTAATGGAACATGCAGAAATAATATACACAATCTTTCACTTGTTTTACAGGTAGAGATGTTTATTGTTTTAAAATGTGTGTTACGTAAAAGTCATTACACAATTAAATGCTCCCCCATCCATGTTCATGGATCAAAACCATGAAAAGGCTCTCCCCATGCAAACAACAACAATAGTTATCACATTGTGCACATTTATTTTCAGATGAAAAACACTGTTGTCTCTTTAGTTAATAATCTCTGCCAATTTGGCCTGATTGATTTACTGCACATCATTTACTGCTGCTTTCCAAGTAATCTCTATTCATGTCAATAAAAGACAGTGTCAACAACTGTAATAATAGTGCACTTGTTTTTTCACCATTCCAAAAAGAAAAGACATCCTGAGTTCAGAGGAATCCTGAAAAAAAAACTCTAAATGAATGTCCTTCCCAGCTGTATGTACTAAGTGAAAAACCTCCCCAAAATATTGCATAATCAAGCATCTATGTCACTGTGTTCCCAGGCACACAACTTGCTTGGTCTTGTTGACATCAGTGCAATTTCACAGGGTACGAGTTAGTGCAGAATTGGCCCCAATACCTCTGGTAAAGCTGAAATGCTTTGTCCTCTTAGAACAACTGACATTGAAAAAACACACAAGGTATTTTTCATCTACTTCAGCTCTAGTTCATCTGTCCCAAAGGGAGTAAGTTGTTATGCAAACTTTGAAAAGCAAGAGCAAAGGAAAATTAAGCGCTGCAACCCTTCACTGAGGTTTTCGTGCTCCAGACTAGAATAGTAACTGTCTCACTGAAATAATAATCACTTGCTGTGTCTTTCACAAGGATGTTCCACATTTTCAGAGAGGACCGAATTTTCTTTGACTCTTTCCTTGGATCTGGACCTCCTGCAACAGGATCTGTTTTGGCGTCAGCCTCCGGTAGGCTACCCATGCCATCTGGAGAAGAGGCTTTCTGCAGAGTGAATGAAACAGCTGCAAGAGTGTTTTTAGGGAGGGGAATGAATAATGTGGTGATAGAAGATTTGCAGTCATTGGAGACTTTCTCCAAGTATCAAGGCACTGATTTCACTCTCTATTGAACAGAGACAACATTGCTCATTACACAAACAGCTTTTTATACTGGATTGTGTTGTGATCACTGGACTTTTCAGCCACTGCCAGAGGCTTTATGCAAGGGCCACTATATTTCTACAGTTTTGTAAGATCTACAAAGTATATTGCTTAAAGCTCCCTTTACAATGGAGACACTAATCAACATCAGAGCCATACTGAGCTGCATCAGAGATGATGTCATTTATCATGAACAACGAATAATGTAAGAAACAGAGATGAGTATCAGCCAAAAGGATTATGGATACAGGACTATTTTTCAATTAATAGGAGATATATTTATGAAAAAATATCATTTCTCTAGGATCTTTTGACCTTTTATTATGAAGAAGCAAAAAGTAGTATTTTTGTGCCCAGTAAAACAAATACTGGATGTCAGATTTTCAATGAAAATCATTACTTTTCACAGAGATAAAAATCCCTGCTCCATTTGATCTAGAAGGGAAATAAAAACATACAAATTGAGAGAAATCTGAATTTGCAGGTCATATGGCTGTAGCTTGGAAATAATTTCAATTTAGAAAATATTAGACCATTCCTCCTGAGTCTTGAAAAGGGATTGGTAACTTCTTTTCATTGGTTTGTTTTTTACTTCCATTCAGGAACAGTTTGGCTGTATGAACAGCCTTTATTTTTCAGTTATTTTCTCTTTTACTTCCCAGCATGTGCTTTTTCCTTTCATTCCTTTACTTTCTGAGAGGAAAAATGACATAAAACATTAAGATACTTTGTTTTCTGAAAACTAACGTGATGTTCTTGTCAAAGAACAAAATATGACTGTGGAAATTGCAAACCAGGCTATATTTATGTAGCTACTCTGTGCAGAATTTTATAATTTTATAAAATTTAGGTTAGCAATATTTGAGGAAATAAGGATTTACAGAAAGCAACTGAAGGAATCAGTAGAGATGAAACAAAATCAGCTAAGAAAACTAAGTGAATAAAAATTCAATGTTTATTCATCTCTATACAATCATCCTTATCTTTACCATGACTTGGTTTCTTATGATATTTGACTTCAGTGGAAATTATCATACTAGCTATTCAGCTTTACAATTTTGTTGTAAACTTGGGACCTAAATTAGATTATCCTTCATATACAGGTACATATAGCATATGATCATCATAATGAATCCTGTTCTTAAATGTTGAATGTTTGGGGTATTTTTTAGAAAACAAGTGGATTCATAGAATTATAGAATGCCTTGTGTTGGACAAACCTTTAAAGATTATCTAGTCCAACCTGTCTGTCACAGGCAGAGATAACTTTCAGTAGATCAGGTTGATCCAAATATCATCCAACCTAACCCTGAGCACTTCCAATGGTGGGACAACTTCTCACGGCAACCGGTACCTGTGCCTCACACCTCCATTTCAAAAAATTTCTTCCTCATGTCCAATCTAAATCTACCCTCTTTTACTTTAAAACCATTGCCCCCTGTCCTGTCACTACAGGCCTTGGTAAAAATTTTCTCTCTTATAAGCCCCCTTTAAATACTGAACAGCCTCAAAAAGGTTTCTCTTGTGTCTTCTCTCCTCCAGACTAAATAACACCAATTCTCTCAACCTTTCTTCAGAGACTGAATCATAGAATCACCAGGTTGGAAAAGACCTCTTGCATCATCAAGTCTAACCATTCCTATCTGCCACTAAACTATGTCCCTAATCACCTTGTCTACCCATCTTTTATATACTTCCAGGGGTGGTGACTCAACCACCTCCTTGGGCAGCCTGTTCCAGTGCCCAATCACCCTTCCTGTGAAAAATTTTTTCCTGACGTCCAGCCTAAATCTCCCCTGGCGGAGCTTGAGACCATTCCCTCTTGTCCTGTCCCCTGTCACTTGGGAGAAGAGGCCAGCTCCCTCCTCTCTAAAACTTCCTTCCAGGTAGTTGAAGAGAGCAATAAGGTCTCCCCTCAGCCTCCTCTTCTCCAGGCTAATCAAGTTCAGCTCCCTCAGACACTTCTCATCAGACTTGTTCTCCAGTCCCCTCACCAGCTTTGTTGCTCTTCTCTGGGCTCGCTCCAGAGCCTCAACATCCTTCTTGCGGTGAGGGGCCCAGAACTGAACACAGTATCATAGAATCACAGAATCATAAAATAGTTAGGGTTGAAAGGGACCTTAATTGTCATCTAGTTCCAACACCCCTGCCATGCGCAGGGACATCCCATGAGATCAGTTTACCCAAGGCCTCATCCAACCTGGTCTTAAACACCTCCAGGGATGGGGCATCCACAACTTCCCTTGGCAATGTGTTCCAGTGTCTCACCGCTCTCGTGGTGAAGAAATTCTTCCTAATGTCTAGTCAGTATTCAAGGTGCGGTCTCATCAGTGCCGAGAGCAGAGGCAGAATAACCTTCCTGGACCTGCTGCTCACACCGTTTCTGATACAAGCCAAGATGCCATTGGCCTTCTTGGCCACCTGGGCACACTGCTGGCTCATGTTCAGTCGCCTGTCAACCAACAACCCCAGGTCCCTCTCCTCCAGGCAGCTTTCTAGACAGACTTCTCCTAGTCTGTAGCACTGCAGAGGGTTGTTGTGCCCCAAGTGCAGGACCCGGCATTTGGCCTTGTTAAACCTCATGCCGTTGGACTCTGCCCAGCGGTCCAGCCTGTTCAGATCCCTTTGCAGAGCCTCCCTACCCTCCAGCAGATCCACACTTCCACCCAGCTTAGTGTCATCTGTAAACTTGCTAAGGGTGCACTCAATGCCTTCATCCAGGTCATTGATAAAGATATTGAACAGGGCTGGACCCAGCACTAAGCCCCAGGGAACCCCACTTGTCACTGGCCTCCAGCTGGATTTCACACCATTTACCACCACTCTCTGGGCCCGGCCATCCAGTTTTCCATCCAGGAGTGTGTGTGCATGTCGAAGCCAAAGGCAGCCAGTTTCCTAACTGATGAGGTGTCCCAGCCCTCTGACCATTTTGAAGGCCCTCCTTAGGACCTGTTCCAATGGGTCCATGTCTTTCTCATATGGGAGGTCCCAGAATTGAATGTAATAGTCCAGGAAGGGTCTAACAAGAGAAGAATCACCTTGCTTGACTTGCTGGCAACACTCTGTTTTATGTAGCCTTGGATAGAGTTGGGCTTCTGGGCTGCAAGTGCACATTGCTGGTTCATGTCCAGTTTTCCAGTCACAAATACCCTGAAGTCCTTCTCAGTAAGGCTACTCTCAATCAGTTCATACCCCTGTCTGTATTGAAATTGTTGCAGTCCTTCACAGGCACAATTCACATATATCATCTTCATGCTTTTTTGAATGCAGTGTTTTAGGATGGCTCTCAAATTTAAGTATATTAAGTAGAGTTTCTACAATTCATTATAAAAACTGGAAACACTAAGAAGCCTTCAGACTCTGCTGCTGTAATATACTGGAAAGTCTAGTACCCCAAGTGTTGAAATTAAAGGTCATAGAAAGGACAAGACACTTCTAATCAAGAGATTTTTGCACCTAATTTATATCATAGCAGTGATATTTAGTCGAACTAGGTAAGGCAAACCCAAGATGTAGTCCTTTGCATATAAAATACTATGCTTATACCTTTGGTGTATATCTGAATGATCAATATAATTTTTCATTAAAAAAAGAAAGGTTAAACAAAAACTTCATCCTCTTATGTATGTAGACAAGGGTGAAATTAGAACTCCTTCCAATATTTTTTTTCTTTCTTTTCGAAAATGTCCCTCCTTTTTTCCTCCTACTCCTTTGAATGACCTCTTTAATATTCCCTGCAGGCTTTTTTCTCCCTCTTGGTCCTGAGTTCACTCACAGAAACTTATATTCACAGGAGTTTCATAGTCATTCCCCATTATCCTCTATTTCATAATTTCACTTTATATTAAGAGCAGATGGCCTATACCCTTGAATTTATATGTTTGTATCATTAAAAGAAGCCACATGGAGCTATTCCAGCATGCCATTACGTCAAAGTTAATTTAGTATTGTTCACTTTAACCAACACAAAAAATTGAGTTTCTTCTTTTCAGTTAATGGAATAGCTGCTACTCCTGTAACCACTTGCAACCTTATTTGTATTGCTGTCTGTGTGCAGACCTATCACTGGTGTTATTGAGTATTTTCTCTTCATGATTTCCCTTCAGTTAGCTCCTTATAGCTTTGTCTCTGCAAAAGCTGTTCATACCAAATAGATTTGGGGTGCATTTTAAGCCACAGGGCTGAATCTTATTTCTTCTCTGTCCATTATGCTAGCTGAATTCATAAGAAAGGATTTCAGGGATATAATTTCAACCTATGAGTATTTTAATATTTCATATTAGAAAAATATTGCTATATCAATATGAATACTAATATTAAAATTTGTATTAGCTCTGCTATATATGTGTATACAGCCTTTTGAAGCATTAAAGTAAAAATATCTCAAGGAGACAAATAAATCTTGCTGATGGACCAAACAGGTGAAAAACCAAAGACTACAAATTGAAGCTTGAATAATTCAGATGAAAGGCAAGGTAGACATATGTTTAGCAGCAGAGATGGGTAAGAACAAACTTTGATAGGATTCTCCATTCCTTTTCATCTTCAAATGGAGCCTTGATGTCTTTTCAAAATTGCCTAATCAAATCAGATGTACTGGTCTTTTGACTGGGGTTTTTGAAGAAGAATCTCAGTACAGAAAGGAACCTCAGAAGACAATCTAGCACACCCCTTCTCATGAGATGTCCCTGTCTTATCTTGCAGGTGTTTCCAATACTGTAAATATCTTCACTAGTGGGCACCCTAGAAAAAAAATTTCCCTACCTTTTAGTAGTTTTCCTCTAGTACCTAATTTAAATCTTCTTTTGTGGAATTGAAGGAAATTTATTTTCTTTTATCCATGATACACATTAGCCATTGGAAGAACTTCTAAAACTACCTCACCCCCACATCTCCCCTCCCCCTTGCTCTCCTCTCCTTTAAGCTAAGCAACTCAAATTATTTTAATCTTTCTCAGAAGGATGAATTTGGTGCCCTTGCATGGGGATTAAAAAGAATCAAGTTTCTATTTTATACATTATATCTTCTGCACATTTGTAGAAATTCAGCCAAAGTCAGGAGACACCCTCTGGAAGGGGCACAGTGCTGCTGATGACATTTTGCCTTTTACCCAGGTGCTCTCAACATTCCTCTGTGCCAGTTCAGCAGTTTTGAAATGTTTCTGAGTTCCAAGCATAAAGTCTGAAGGTTGCTACCTCTCTCCAATGCTTTCCTCCATGGTCCCGGGCACTCCACTGTCACCTCTGCACCAAGCTGCTGCGTGTCACCTCCAGACTTATAACTCTGGCAGTCACTTCTGTCCCTAAGGCCACAGATCCAATATAGATCCTATGGATCTGAAGCTGCTTTCCAAACATAAATGCAAGAATTATTGCATTTGAAGAGATAAAAGTTTCTCTATTTAAAACAAAAACCAGCAAACCCTCCTTGCATTTCTCAGTACCTTCTAATATGATCTACAAAATGCTCTGTTGGTCCATTGGCTTTAATATATCAATTTCCTGCATGGAGAAGTGCACTTCTGCCTGCTTTCTGTAACATCAGATTAGAGACGCTTCTCTGTTCTCAAGGCCTTTCAAGGTCTATCCCCTCCACTTGTCTCCAATGTGGTGTTGATTTCCAGCTCTGGTCAGCCCCTAATCCTGGCCTGTATCCACTTGTTATTTTTTTCTTCGATAAAAGCTTTCTCTTTTCCCCCTCATTCCATATGCTGGGACAGACTGATGCATGCAGTAAATAGACATAGAAAGAGTTTGAAAAATTACTGTCTTCAGTTCCCCTGTCAAAGCTCTTTGCCCAGGGGACTTGGCAGTGCAGACAGGGTACTGACGCCAGTGGCTATGATAAATGAACATGTTTTTTCTTGTTGTTTCCCCTTAGTTCTGTCTCCCCATCTACTTCTTGTTTACGATTTACAAAAATAGTTATCAGGAGGGTGGGGTTTTTTTCATTTAAATCTGTGTTTTCACAACACCCGGCACAGTGAAGTTTTCATCTATTACTAGGGTCCCTAACCTTTACAATGATGAAATGACTATGCTGCTGTTAACAATAATAGTCATATAGAAGTGAAGATATATTGCAATAGATATCAAGTGGAATGACACCATGTGAGTATCTGAAGAGGAAATGGGAAGGTTATTTTTAAAAAAAAATAAGAATAAAAGTCTGGTTGCAAAGCAACTGACTCAGATCACATATGTAAACTCTAAATCAAATAATCGTTTGGATTGAATACTGTGGTAAGCTTTGAGATCTCTCTGTAGTACTTAATATTATTTTGGCTCAAACAGTCAAGAATATTATGAGTCAGAGCTTCGCTTCCTTCCTAATATACAACAAATGTTTGCATACTTCTGTAGTGTGATTAAAAATGTTAAGAACACTATTAGGATTAAATTGATTTTATAAATTATTATTACTTATGTCTTCTATATTATCCATTACACTGAAATTAGAGACACTTCTCATTAGCTCTGGCTACATATCTAATGCACACACTTTGTAAAGTATCCTTATCAACATTTTAATATTTTAGCCATATTTCCAACTTATGTGATGGAACAGCCTATTATAATGTTTCAAACTCTTACAGCTCCTCCCTGCATTTGTTTTTCAGGTATGATTTTCACTGTAGTTTGTAATCATTGTTTTTGTACTGTGATTCTCTATTTCTCAAGCAAGGTGATTTTAGTTTCATAAGAGAAAATTGTGGAATACACTGTACTGGTAAACAGAACATTCTGTTTTGCTCCACAGTAAGAAGGAGACTGGCATCAAAATGAGTTGAGCACTAGAGTGTGGCTGGTATTTAGGGCAGCAAGGTAGAAATAGGAAAGTCACAGCCAATTTGTTGCTTCTGAGTGTTCAGGCCTCACCTTAAAAGGGACCTGCAAAAAATGGAAACAAATGGAAATCACTGAGTTTCTGAGACCTAATAGCATAAGACAACCTATAAACTTTCTTCTTGATGGCAATTTTGAACCTAACCATTTGTTAACCCTGTGTGATGGTCCTTGTACTAAATGGTCCTTGTTTGTTCTTACCCATACAAGCCATAAAAATAAAACAACATAACAATATCAATATGCAGAACTAGTACTGTTATTTTTTCTCATTTTTATGTATAAAGTGTATGCTTTTCTCAGAAGTCCATTCTAAGAACATGTACATCTTGCTGCACTTTTTTTTTTCCATTTACAGTGCTCAACTCAAAAAACAAATACCAGATTTTGAAAGAAAAATCTGTGCACAGAAATCCAGGACTGTGAGAGATTTTTCTTTTGATTCACGATGAGCAGGGAGACATAAATTAATGACAACTGTGGGAGAAATTTTAAGGAATGTAGAAAAATCTTCTCCTGCATAAATTTTAATGTTCTTCTGAAAACCAGTTTTATATGAGTGATTCCTTCAGAGATAATTTCCATGAAAAAATCTTAGCGTCACACAGGCTTCTCAGGAAAGATCAACTGAATGTGTATTTTAATGCACAATTATGTACCAGAAAAAATATTTTTTGTAAATTAATAGTAAAATTTCATAAAACTCAGGGAGAAGGTTTAAATAAAAACCTAAAGATTTAGCACAAATAATAAAGGTAAAATATACTTTCAGATACATAGTTTGTTCTTTTCACAAAACACAATAACATTTTGAAATTATTTCCAGACATTTCTGTACAGTCTAGTGTCAGAAAATAAACTGAAAATCTGATTTTCATACTTACCTTCAAGATCCTTTACTTAAAAAAAAAAAAAAGGTGTATATAACACCAAGAAAAAAAAAAAAAAGCAGTCTATAGAGTTCCCCAAAACAGTCAGAAGTTATTTCTACACCCAGGGTAAAATTCTGGGCTGATACATAGGGTTGGGTTAGGGTGGTTTGGTTTTGTTTTTGAATAAATATTTCTCTACTTCTTAACCCTTTACTATTAAGCGTTTGAAAAGAAAAAATAAGGTCAAGGTGTAAAACAGTGGTATTTTATGGAAAAATAAGTACTGGTAAATTCCTTTTTGACTCATAATTGAGCAGCAAAGACGTTAAATCACTTGCAGATTTCACAGAATCCTCCAGCTCAATTATATGCTGTCTTAGTGTGTAATTCTTTGATGACCTCTGTCTTCAGCAAAACGTCCTTCTTCAACTATCACATTCTGCCTATATATTTAGGGAAAATTCTTTAAATGCTGCACACTTTCTAATTCAAGCAATATTTCAAGCTCTTTTTGAACTGCTGCTTGTCTAGGCTTCGTTCCACAGGTGTTTTTGGTAAAGCAACAGTCATTCATTCTTCATGTCCTATAAATCATAGTCTTTCCTCATTACACTGGCTATAACATGTTGGTCCTATTGAGTTATATTGTTTACAGGGTGCTGACAGTAGGAACTTGCTTGAAATCAAGACATTGTTTTAAAATAGTAAAGAAACTTCAAAGGGAGAAAAGGTGATTACCCTATGGCTTTGCATTTAAAGCAGCAATATTTCGGTTTGGTTTTTCTTTTGATAAAAACATTGTAGACTTATGAATGAGTTTTTAAATAGGCAACACATCTAAAAGTAACACCCAACTCTATGAATGTGAATTTTCTAAGAATGAATGAGTGGTGGTCATGATCTATGAAATGCATAATATTCAGCAAATTGGACCTGGTTTTATTTATGGGTGGGGGCTCTTTCGGAAGGGTAATCATTGCATTACTCTGGCATTAATTCATATTCTTGTCCATATTCCTGCCTAGCAAGCTCAATGTGTGTAAGATGGGACTGATACCATGGAAGCAGACATCTGTCACTGATTAATAATGTAATGTAAGCCATGTAAACTTAGAGACACAGTGCTATTTAGTACCACAATAGCTACTGAAATACTGTTCAATAAAACAGACATGATGAAGTTTCTAGATATGAATCTCTGTAGTCTGTGCTTGTTTTGAAGGAAAGATAGGAAATTATGTGCTAATATTCACTATTCATGCGTTCCACCTGTACTTCAGCTGTCTATGGAAAATACTCTGAAACAGTGGAGTATTTTAGAGACAGAGCTGTTAGCTCCCTGCCTCCCATCCTCTCATGTGGTTCACTCTGTGTTAGCCACATTACTAGATGAAATGTGTTTCTGATAAGAATTCAATATTCTGATCAAATAAAAAAAAAGAGTTTGATTAAGGGGGAGTAGGTGTGACCAGTCCAATATTACTTTAATATCATGGAACATTCTCAAGAAAGTGTCTGGATAGTTATCTCCAATTTAAGCATTTAGAACCTTCCATTCTCCTCTCCAAATCTTCTAACATAACTATTTTGGTGAGGATACCACAGCCTATAGAATTTGGAATTCATACTGAGGAAGTGGCTTTCATATAATCTATTTTAAGAAATTAATATCATGAAATACCAAGTAATTAAATAATATTGATTTTTTCATTGCTATGTGATGATATCTTGTCAGTTTTTTATTTGCCTCTGTAAAGTTGTATATACACTTTCCCAGTAAAAGAAGACAGATGTTTCAGTTCTTCAGGTTTTCTTTTTTTTTTTTCTCAAATTTGTTGTATCTTAATAGTTGAAATACAACCATGTAATCTGCCATATCCATTCTCTTAAATTCCTTTTGTTTTTTCCTAAGAAAAAGCATGTCCTTAGCTTAACTTCTCCTCTGTCATCTTTTATCTTCTCTATAAAATGGGTATCAAAATATCAAGATACAAGTAGGAATCTGTCTAGATACACGTAGGGACCAGAACCAATATTACTCTGGATTGGGCACACAGAAAATGTGAAACATTTACAGACCTCCAATATCTATAATTATTTCTAAAAGAAGATCTATGGCTGACTGTGTTAGATAAATTGAAAGAAAAAGACCCATGTGGTTCCCATTCCATACAGCATTCAGCTGTGGAGTATATCTCTATAATAACAAGTGTATAATGCATATAAAGCATCAGGATCAATCAATATTAAGCTGATTATTAGGTTTCAACAAGAAGAACTTGTTGTCTTTAAATTATAAACATCAAATGGTCAAGTACATGCTACCTAAATTAAAGTTCTCCACTATCATCATGATTTCAAAATTTAAGACAGTTAAGAGTTTCTTTTGATAGGAACATATAAATTTGTTAGTGATATTTCCTTTTATTTCCTTTAAAACTAAGTTTTCTTTTTAAAAAAAGACTCAAAAATAATAGGGAAAAAGTCTTCTGTTACTCTACTCTCTGACACTTAAAAAAGAGATAATTAAATATAGGCTATATTACAACGCAATACATTCACCCTCCCTACCACAAACATACATAGATTTATACATGTATTTATTTATATATTTTACCTTTGTTTCATATGGTCATAAATGTGCATAGAACATCTGACAATCAAGTAACTGTAAAAACTTTTGGGAATGCAACAGAAAATTCTTTTAGTAATATGCTGGTATCTAGCTGGTATAGAGTTTCTCGTACTAGACTGGCAGATTTCTGACTTTGACTATGTCTGCTTCCAGCTACAGCTTTCAGAATATAGTTAGATGGGATTTTCTTCTCATTTTGTTTTTTACCTTCCAAACAAACTCCACATTTGAGCACACAGTTCTCCCTGGTTTAATTGATGTTTACTCTATAACAGTTCGCTTTCTTAAATACGACATGTTATTCAGTCAGAATAAAGTAGGCTTTTTATTTGCATGCATTCACCCAAGCCAGCCAAACACAGGTCACAAACAATACTGGATGAGAAGTGAGAGTACTTTATAAATTCACATAGAAGTTAAAGATGACGCTTTTATTAAATTGATGACTGTAGCATATGCTTATGTATCTAATCTATTCTGCTTTTTATTCATGTAAGGATGCCATTTCTTAAGTAAATGATTAAATTAAAGCATAATAAATTTGTGGCACAAAATCAGATAATACCAAGCTATGACAAGTTGTTAGCATACCAAATTGTTGTTATTAGTTCTTCAGGGTTATAGAAGTGCATCTCTGATCCATTAATGGAAAGGAAAAGGAAAGAAAAAAAGTAAAAATCTGAGATATTAAATGAACAAAAACCATTCCTGTCTTTCTGTTTCAGTAAGCGTAAGTCAGTTATGTTAGAAAGACTTTTGCAGTTCAGTACCTTCATGTCACATTGTTGCTGCTTCTCCTTACTGCAAAATGTTTTGCACTCTATCTGAAGGAAGTACAGGATTTTGCCAAAATGGAAGGATATGGAAATGAGTGGAGAGGGCTGGTTTTTGTTCTCTCGAGGAGACATTAAAAGCAACACCGAATAGAAAATTTTGGCATTATCTGACAGTTTAATAGGAACAGAGCTCCTTGCTGACTGGGAAAACAGAAAAAACTCCCTCTTTTACATTAAGAAAAGCTAGCATCTTCAAACAGGAACGGGATCATTTTAGTCTTATGTTTCCTACTAGGTCGTTTCCACAACCTACACCATAACTTGTTCCCAGGTTTCCATATGCAATAGTTTAATTAGGAGAGAGATTGATTTCTTAGTATAAAAGAGAGAAAAGAAATAAAGTATTGAATTAGAGTATTACAACTGACATCCAACCATGGGACACAAGTACTTTGGGGTACCTATTAAGTTTCTCATCCTAACATAAAGTGTTCAAGTTAGAAGTGTTCCTGAGTCTGATTTCTCATCAAAATGATATTTATACATTGGTTGCTCCCATCAGTAGTAAGGGACTCTTGTCAGGCTTCAAAAGCCCTGGTGTTTGTACCAGTCTGGAAAGACACAGATGAATATAATCTTCTTTTTTCACTTAGTGAGTGTGCAGAAATGGTCACATGGTACTGAAAGTGCATCCAAATGCCTTAAATGCAGAAATCTGGTGAGTACGGAAGGCGAAGCCTTTCACACCACATCGCATTACTTATTATGATAGTTGTTCCTTCCGATAGCTACATAAAATGTATATGAACTATCACACACAAGTTGAGACATTGTAAGAAAGGTCAATTTTAGCTATTGATAATACTGTTACAAAATTCCATTCTGGCATAGCTTCCAAAAAGATTTTTTTCTTTCCTATTTATTCCATATTAAAACCTCAGCTTAGAACAGGTGTTTGGAGCACCACTTTCAGTTTGACCCTTTCGGTATTTCCTATACCTTATTATATTTACTCTTGGTTGCTGTTCTGGTGGCAATTCTTTATGTCCACTTTTTCATATTTGTCCTAGGTCAGCTTTTGTCTGGGACAAGATTTTCTTAATAACATAGCTCTAGAGTTCCAGCTATGATTACATTTCCTTAATTGTTTGTCACCTCAGCTGAAAATTAAATAGAAGGTCTGGGAATAGTCTGTGGTGGAAATTGGCATTCAGCATAGTCTTTTCTGTCATACCTGTAGTTTAAACTGTGCATTCACCTGTTATTATGCTAAGACTGTATTATATTAATACTGCTCTTGAGGACAACATATAGAGCACATAAATAGTTATTGACTGAACTGGATAGAAAGAATTCCAAAGTGTTATCCCATTTTAGATAAGGATTAAGAAACTTACATAACTCCTTATTCAGGTTTTGCATTTTGTTCAGTAAAGCAGATACAGTATTCTAAAACACCTGTTTCTGATAAAATTAGGGAAGGGATATGAAGATTATGACAGAATCAAATCTATTTCAATTTGAGTATGCTGTTCTCCATTACAGTCACATAAAGAGCAATCTAAAAAGCATGGATCAGTTTCCTTGAAAATACATTGTTCTACTCTAGAACAGAAAGCCATCAGTGAGTTAGGGTGCTTATGCTGTTTGGAACACATGCATGGAGACCCACATGCAAAATCTAGAGTCCTTATTTATATTGGCATCCAGTTTGAACTTGACTGTATGGATCCTTTGAAGTTCAGAAGACCTTTATAAGCACAGACAAGAGCAGATTTAGCTATCTGCTGCAGTCAAATGCTCCTCTATAAGTTATAGTAATCTTAACTTTTCCCTTGCCAACACTAGCCTTTGCAGGAAAATCTAGTTTGGGCATTCATGGAGACAACTGATTCCCTCACCATGCATTAATCACATTCTGTGTTCAAGGACATCCTTGAAAATCATTTTATCCTTTGCTTAAATTATATACTTTAAAATTAGATGTCTTAGAAAATTTTATATATGGACCATGTAGGCCTTTGTGATGGAAGATCAAACCCTTCATCTATATTCTCCACAAAAGTAAGATACATGATTTGAATCCTACCATATTTCATTGTTTTCACTTGGCGGGGCCAGTATTGCCCTTATTTTGGTGGCTTTATTTGTATTGGTATGTATATGATGGTGCAGTAAGCAAATTGTATTTATTACATATTAAATTATATTTATTTTCAACAGTTGAGATTTTAGTGATGACTACTATCTCCAGCTTCCATGGTCTGCTTCACCTTTTTTTTTTAAAAAAAAATATTCCTTTATTTCTTGAAAAAATATACTCCCTGTTCTGTCTTTCACTAAAAACAAAGTGTAAGTTTTTGCATAAATATTGTTTATCTATGAGTTCACATATTTATCACTGTAATACAGACAGCAATGGAGCTATATGTTTCTTATTTTATGATATGAACCAGGGTGCTGACATTCAAAGAGACAAATAAGTATAATGCTTGTTGCAAAGGGCTCATAATGTGCCTGTTAGCTCCTTCATTCCATATGCCAAACCAAAATATCTTTAGTATCAAGAGTGCTCTGATCTGTATTTTTCCCAGGATACAGTGACTACTGGAAAGTGTATTCATGAAGTCAGCTTTCTAATGGGATCTAAAACACGGCTAAGGATCTTTACTCAGTCTGTTTTCAGTGTCTGCAGAACTTGCAGGAAAAAATATAGAGAAAACCAAACCCCACTCCTTTTCTAGTAGCTTAAGGCCCTTTTTCTATTGTTCATTATTCCACTGCATCTCTTAGACTAGGTAAAACTGAGCAAGCGCAGAGAAAGTGGCCGGATGAGTCGGTAGGCAGTTTCTCATTTAAGTTTCTACCTCTGTCAGAAAGGTGAACGGCAGTTGTTTTTTTGTACCCTTTGACAAAAACATGCCAGAAATGTGAAGAGGGCTCCTTCCATACATTATCTATAAGAATGAAATACGGATCATGCATGCACAGGGTTGAGGTATTTTCACTGCATTTGCTATCTTCCAGCTCTTTCTCTCTGGAGCTGCAGCCTGACTCATCTCTGCTTGCAAGAAGCATGTTGTTCCTGCCGTCACTTAGACAGAAAATGCCAGTCTGAAAAGCATCTGGACCTTTACGTGTTACCAATACTCCAAAAAATAAAGGCTTGTGTGCCTACCTCATTTTTCAGCTCACATGAATAAAAACCTTTCCCCTCCAAATTATTATGTTAGATTCAAATATTACTGAAAGTAATGACTTAACCTTCCCTTTGATAAGGTTCATAGATGGAATCTTACATCTTCCCTCCATAAAGAAATATATTTATGGTCGATAAAGTGTGTTTTTTCCCACAGTTTGTATGTGCCTTGGGGAATGTGTTTGATAATAGGAGGCTTCTCAATACAGCAGACAAAGATATAGCAAAATCCAGTACCTGGAAGATGAAGCTAGATCAATTCAAGCCAGAAATCAAGTGGGGAGTTTTGACAGTGGTGGTAATTGCCTTTGGAATCACTAAAAAATAATGCAGCAGGTTCTACAAAACTGTTAAAATTTAAGTCAAGACCGGGTTGTTGAGGTTTTTTATTAGGTTTTAATTAAACAGGAATTAATTAAAGAAAGTTGTAATGCCTGTTGTGCAGGAGATCAAACAATTCCTTCTGGCTTCAGAACTTCTGAAATACATGCTCTTAAAATATGGTTTATTTTTCAGATCTCTTCACACAGCAGTATTTGTTTGCTCTTTCTTGCTGTTACTCTTTCATGCTTTCATAAAATTCACAGGAGACAGTCTAATACCATTTTAGTTACAAAGTAATTTCCCTCCTGGTGGAAGGAAATGTCTTTCTTCTATGGAACATGCTTGGAAACATAAAGGAAAGGATATCATATTTATCTTCTTCCTTTTTGTATTGTTAACCAGTTCATAAAGCTTCAAGCCACTGTATATGGCTTTTATAGAGTATTATGTGAATGGAAACAAAAAATATGATGATACAGTTGTATGACTGAAGGCAGAGGACAAAATTCTGCTCTTTTTTTTGCAGCAAGACAAATCCAGAGCTACCATTTCAAAACCCATAAATCTTCCCTAGATTACCTACAAAGGAAACTAAAATCAGGATATAGACCATGACAAATATTTAAAAAAACAATAAACATAGTCTTCAGGGATTATTTTACACACACACTATTTCCCAGCATTTTACCCCTCCCAAGCTTCCCAACACCTCAAAATTCTTTTGTGATGCTTTTGTCTTATATTGCACTGCCAGGTAACCCTAAATGTCAGAAGAAAACCATCTCTTTGCAATGTCACTTATGGCTTTCATCGTAATTTCTTTTGTTCTTCTGATGGCATTTATTTCTTTATGAACTGTCAACAGTTCTGGAAAAACTATTCCACATACTTTGAAAACCTGCTCCAAACAGCAGATTGCTGTGTTTCCTACAACACCCACAGCTGAAATGATGGTGGATTTCCACATGGTCAATTTTGTAACAATTTCTATGCCCAGATCCATCTACCCTGAACATCCAAAACACCAAAAAGTGAAACTGCAAGGAATAATAAACATAATCCACTGTAGCTATAGGTCAGTAGTCCTTTGCAGCTTGGGTCCTGTGAAATCTGTACCACATCCTCTTGATTAATTTATGTAGCCTCTTTCCACTCTTTAATCAAGGATACTAATTGAGGAAATAGATATTAGTTTCTGCAAATCGACATCAGTTTCAATGAAATTTGCTTTGTCTTCTTTTTCTCTTCTTTTTTCTTTATTTATCCTGTAACTGTTGTCTGATTACCACAGGTGGAATTTCAGTTAAGTTGTAAATTTATATATGATATTTTTCTCTCAACAAACATATGGAAATCATAGCACACAGTCTACAGTATAGTATAGTATTTCAATCTGAAGGCAGTCATTTCTGAATGCTCCGTTTTCTCACCCCTTATGATTGACTGTCATAGAAGGTGCTGAAGATCAGGCTGCAACAGTAACATTGTGTACTTCAGCATATCTATTAATTAAAATTGTTGCTAGACACCTACCTGCTATTTATGACTCACTTCAACTGTGATATTCAGATAATTGGACTTGTAAAATACCTTCTTTTCTTCGTTATGTTCCTGGAGAAATTTAAATATCACCATAAACTTTCTTTTTTCACATGTGCTAGACTTATTTGCTTTTTATTTTGACTTTTGTAGAGTTTTTGCAGCCCTTTCCGTGTGATCAACTTACCATCATTCATGAAAACAGACTGTGAATACTCTGCTCTCTGACACTAGTCCTCCATTTATGGCTTTCATGATTTCTTCAGATGTTTCAAGAGGATCTGATCATGAAAACTTCTCTGACACAAACCTTCAAACACATCTGCTTCATTTTTCCTATTGGATGAAAGAGAATCAAAATAAAAGCCATGAAAGAAGACTGGGTTGAACAACACAGTATCTGTATTCTCCCCTTATCAAGGTTTACCAAATACTCAAATTTCTCTTTGGATTTCTACCTGGCAGAAAAATAGCACCACATCAGAAACCTAGGATAATAGTTGCTTAAAATTAAAGGTGAGAGGGAGATGGGGAAGCAGTTAAGAACAGATTGATGGAAAAAGCTTGACATACAATGAAGACACTACTCTGAGAATTAAAGAATATGTGGGTGTTATGTGGGAATAGAAAAGTTTTACTTTAAAATTGTCACCGTAGTGAACTACGAAGTCTGGGTGGGTTTGGTTTTTTTCAGATAAGCTCTTAATTTTAATCAGACCTTTAAAAAAACTTGCCTCACTTGATAAATATATAGAATCATAGAATGTTTTGGGTTGGAAGGCACTTTAAAGATTTTCTAATTCCAACCCCCTCTGCCACGGGCAGGGACGTCTTCCACTAGATTGCTCAGAGCCCAATCCAGCCTGGTCTTGAACACCTACAGGGACGGGGCATCCACAATATCTTTGGACAACCTGTTCCAATGCCTCACCAACCTCACAATTAAAAATTTCACACTAATCCCTAACCTAAATCTCTCCTTCAGCTTAAAGCCTATCACTGCACTGCCTAACAAATGGCCCCTCACCAGCTTTCCTGTAGGACCCCTTTAAGTACTGGAAGGCTGCTGTAAGGTCGATATAACAATGTCATTTTTTTTACAGCTTAATCAAATTAGTATTTTATATATAGATTAATAAAAGACTGTTATTAGTGTTTAACAAAACCACAAAAAATAAAACTGAATGAAGCTTGAAGTCACGTGAGGAGAACAAATAATTGACAAATGATCCAGGTTAAAAATTTCATAGTGAATTTTCACATCCAGGCATGGATTTGGCTATTTTTCAATATAGTTAGAAGATAAATTAAATAATTACCTGATTGTTGCAAACCAAAAAAAATTATTGATGATATCAGCATTCAATTTTCCAATAATCTGTTATATGTAGAACATTTAAAATCTGTCAATGGGGGATTTGTTTTCTTAGAGGGAGTGATTGCAGAGAAAACAGGGCCGGTTTGATTTGAAAATATGAAAACAGTTGAAGTTACAATCGTCAGGGCTACAGGGTGACTCAGTGATCCAGAGTGTACTTTGGCTGTACTCCAAGTAAATGCCTGCATGGACCCAAACATATTCTATTTTGGAAATTTTCTGATTTGACAATCATAGAATCATAGAATAACCAGGTTGGAAGAGACCCACCGGATCATCGAGTCCGACCATTCCTATCAAACACTAAACCATGCCCCTTAGCACCTCGTCCACCCGTGCCTTAAACACCTCCAGGGAAGGTGAATCAACCACCTCCCTGGGCAGCCTGTGCCAGTGCCCAATGACCCTTTCTGTGAAAAATTTTTTCCTAATGTCCAGCCTAAATCTCCCCTGGTGGAGCTTGAGGCCATTCCCTCTTGTCCTGTCCCCTGTCACTTGGGAGAAGAGGCCAGCACCCTCCTCTCTACAACCTCCTTTCAGGTAGTTGTAGAGAGCAATGAGGTCTCCCCTCAGCCTCCTCTTCTCCAGGCTAATCAGTTGGTGCCTGCAGACAATGTAATATGTGGGGCACTTTGATATAGCAATTGTAACAATTTGGAAATTAAATGGGCAGCACATCTTTGTCACCTGTTACTGGCATGGTCGCAGTGGATGCATTATATGGCATGAGATACCCGTCTACCTACCCAGGCTTAAGGAAGAAAGATTTCTGGGATGGTCACCTTCGCCCTATCTTTTTCTTTTCTCATAGCATCAAAAATGGGGAGCCAAAGGAAGGTGTTGGCTTCCTCCTTAAGAATAAGTACAGATAGATCGGTCAACGGCATCTCCTCAACAATAAATATTAGATATTATTCTGAGGACATTAAGTTTGAGAAAGGTGCTTGGCAAGACAAAATATCTCAGAATTCTTAGTAATACAGGCTCTCTCAGGTCAGAGGTGGCTGGCTGTTCTCAGCCTGGGCTCAAACACTGAGACTTGCTCTCATGCAGTGGAAATTATTTGTCTGCCAATGGGTTATTATAAATACACACTGTGAGTTGCCTTTCTCTCCAGCTACTAGAGTTCTGTGCCATTCCTTTACTTGCAGACCTAGATCAGTTTTCACTGCATACTTTATATATGCTTTAATTCACAGATTGGTATAAAGGACATCAGAAATGGAAAAAAAAGCATTAATCTTTTTAATAAAATGCTTTCTATCTATGTTCTACCTTTCCAGGCATTTTGCATCTATCTCTAGGAAAAACACAGCAACCACCATATAGGCTTATTAAAAAAAGATGGTAGCTCATGAAAATGCTCTTATTCCTCATTCTCTTCCAATGAGGGCAAGTGCAAAGCTCTTTGAAATACTTCCTCAATGAGTGGTTCAACAGGAGAAAGCACCAGCACCAAGGTTAAAATGGTAAAATCAAACTAGAAGACATTTTTGTTCATTTTGGATCATTTTATTTTATAAAGTACTTTACTGAATCTATAACACTTGTAAATCTTTGGAGCAATTTTTTGCTTTCTGTTTATTTCTCCTTCATATATCAGAGGTGTGTGTTGTAGCTTCTTTTTGTTACAAGTAGAATTTTAATTTCCAAACGTGATTCCATTGGCACATAAGTAATAGTCATATTTTTTAATACCTCAGTGATGGCACTGAATGGAGAGTATTTTACAGAATGGATATTACAAAAGTAAATGTAGTGTTTAAATGTCATAGATCCTGATAGGTGATATTTTTTTATCTCCTGCAACAGTTAATTTACCAGAATTGTAAGGGATGGATTATAATAGCAAATCCCAATATCTTCTACAGCTAGCTTGAAACCTGAGAGCACTACACTGATCTATACTTCTGAGGGCTTTTCTTCATTACTAGCTACTGAAGTACTGATGGCACATTTTCAAATCCTCTGCATCCTCTTGCTGATAAAGCACTAGTTAGAATGAGAAATGAACCCTAGCTACACAGCTGCATTTTCAAATGTGTAAATCATGGGTTATTGCCTTCTCTATTCATGAACATTGTTAATAAGTCTTTCAGCAAACAACGTATTTGCCTTCTTCCCTTTACTCCCTAGCACTTTAACGTAGTTACTTTACTTAGTAGACAACGTATATTACCAAGAAGCCTTCACTGCCCTTCAGTGAATAGCTAAACCTTTGTAAACCATACACAAAATAGTACTTATCACTGCATCTTTACCACTTATAACTGTTCAGTTTGTATGACACATGTAAGCAGGTGTGTTTTCTGCGACTGGTTACACATCTTTCATAAAACTAACTAACTATGGTACAACCTAATGGAAGTAGAATGTGGATACCCTGGCAGATAAACACTGGCAAATACTGTGTCTTCCTTGTGTTGCCACTTTCTTAGGAGCTGGGGTCCATCACTAGCTTGCCAGTACTCTGGGCAATGACTTTTCTGTTTGAAGTGCATTTAAAAACTCTAGGGTGCTTCGAAGAGAAAATAATTAATAGTGTTAGCACTGTCTCTTCATTTATTTCAGATGACATTTCAGAAGCTATTACCAGTTATCGGATGAAGCAGTTATTAAAGTAATATCTTAAATATACAATAAAATGCAACATAATCTAAGCCAATTTAGCAAGTGCTCTCCCTTGCGTTTGAAAACCGGAAAGTGCATTAATTAAGAGAAAACATTTTATTCCTTCCTTAAGAAAGACAACTGTAGTTAGCACGCTTCAAAAGTGCCTGTGTCCACAAGCATCTTATTGCACAACAAGTTAGTTGATGCCCTAGGGGTTAGTAAGCTCTGAAACAGGAAAACAACCCACTTCAATGCTACCATACAGCCCAGAGTGATAGTATCTGTTACCTAGTAGTACTGAGTTGACAGACTGAAATCCTGGGGATGATGAAGTCATGTGGAGCCTCTTCTTCACCTTGCTTGAGGAGAAGCAGCCTCATTCTCCAGGGCTCAGCATCTGACAGTGTCAGCTCTTAAAAAGCCACTTACAGGTCATATTCCTCAGTTATTGACTTCCAGGTTTCTAAGTGTCATTTGGAGACTGCCTGAATGCACTGCTTTTTGAAATTTATTACTTAAGAGGAATAAACAGAAGAAACACAAAGCTTTTTTTTCAGCTTTGATATCACTCCATACCTAATGCAAACCTAAACTTGAGTTGCACTAATTCCTGCACATTTTTTTTTTTGAGCTTGTGCTGCCTCGTTTGCCATCATCAACTTTCATTAGAAACAGAAGCCTATGTTCCATGACTCAAGATAGCAGGCATAAACTGACAATTAATTGTTGATGGTTTTGATGTTAATTACATATAACAATCTAAAGAATATAAGTAGCTTGATCAAATTACTATTAGGGGAAATATACAACATGACTATACTATACAAAAGAACCTTTATAATCTTTGCAGAGAAAAGAATAACTAAAAAGACCTGAAAAGGTGATTAGTGATTCAGGAGCCTATTCAGGTATCCCTGAAGACGATGGATTTTGCATAGCACTGAAAATAGTGTTAGTTTGATATATTTGTTGTGTATATGCCATTATGTTCACAAAACAAGTAACCTTAATGATAACATTTTCTTATCTGGTCTTTTCCTGTTAAGGTATATCTCACAATATGTAGTACTGTTCAACTTCAACAGTTCCTCACTTGTTTTAGGCATCATTTAAGTTTTTTGCACATTTAAGTTTTTTGATCTTACACAGATCATCTTTACTTTGAAAAGACAGAGTTACTTTGCTGGACTTAGAAATACGCATGCCAGTTCTGTGATATGCTTTCCTCTTCTACAGCATTTCCTACATGCTGTCCCTCCTCAGGCCACTGGTGCCTGGCTCACCTCTGACTTTTCTGACCAAAATTCTCCATGAGTTCTTTCCCCAATCATTCAGTGTGAAGACCTATTGGAATACATCTTTGAATCTGACAAGAATTTGTATTGCTCTTTATTTTGTCCCAGAAGTCCTTCAGAACATCTAATTCCTTCTCCTACAAATGTTTCCTTCTAAATTCAATGCCCCTATAAAGTTTACTCCCATTTATATTGTGTTGCAAATTTTGCTCGTTCTTTGAGCTGCAGTCAGTCTCCAAATGCTTGTTGCCATGTATTTTTGCTATGGGGTTTTGGCCCATTTTACTTTCCTTTCTTTTCTTTTCCAAATCCAAACTGCATCATAATAGAGTTAACAACTTAATTTCTCTGTGTTCAGTCTTGGTAACATATAAAACTGAATAAAACTTGTCATCCAGAAAGATTGAATATGGAACAAGACAAAGCTGGTATTCACTGAAAAATGAAACCATCGTTACAGCCACCATTATAGCCCTCTATTAAGAAAAATACTGTAAATTAGCATTTTAAAGACATGGAATTAGACGCTTAGGAAAAGATGCTTGTGTTTTATCAGGAAGCAAAGTTTTCAGTTACCATATGACTGAGGCATCCTAAAAATACTGTGCTTTTTTTTCCTCTAGTCAACTGGAGCCAGTCACAGCATGCTGAGATTGATCTTATCCTGATTGTTACCCCTAGGAAGGTTGTTTGAGGTAAACCAAAGATCAGAAGTGATTTCAAACATCTCTCTTTCTCTCAAACACTTAAGACAGATGTCTGGGACATGGCTATTTAACCTATGCCTTGGTACAAAGCCCACACCTCAGCCTGCCTGTTCAAACCTTTGCAGCGCCAACTTGCATCACATTAGAACATCTTAATGTTTTTGCCTCGGTTGAAGAAAGTTTCATACTTCAGTGTTTAACAAAATGTTTACTATGTAAGCAACCACTTTTAAACTGAATGTTGCTGCATTTTTATTAGGACAATGATAAGTTGCTCGGCCTGAAGAAAAAAACAAGCACAGAGGCATGATTGTTAGCAAGTCTGACAACTCACAAATTTTAAGAAGAAAATATTCTGTTCTATATTGTTGTGCTCTAGCTGTTATTTATAATACTGTGATGAAGATGACAGAGGCTGCAAGATTAAGTCCATTTATTTACAACTAGGATGCTTAAAAACAAACATTGTTTATGGTGATGCACAAGTGTGGCTTTCTAATTTTCTCTCTTACCAATACTGTTAGCTCTCTAGTATTCTGTTTGAAGATCCTTTCAGAAGAAGCTGACCTGTACAAATAAACATGTAATTGTGTGAGATATTTGTCTTTCAAATTGCCCATTTCTTTAGCCCATGGGGAAAAAAAAATCTACATTCAAGCACATTTCTTCAGCCAGTTTTCATTCAGCTTGAGGTTTCTGCAACATTTCACACTGTCTGAAGGTACAAGTACAGTTACAATATACTCTTCTGAGGTTTGAGTATGAAAGCACCAATGAAAGCTTGAGCTGTTGTAGTCTCTACCTTGAGGCACACACACCATTTCTTTCTAGTAGCTTATGACAGTAATTTTTCATTTGCACTAACCCCTAACTTATTTCCAAATCCAGAAAAGAAAAGAATAATAAAAATTCCACAAAATTGCTCCTGATTCTCAATGATGTAGGAAGATCATGACTAAAATGGTGTTTTTCATGAAAGCCACTAGGCTTGAGGTTTAGATATTTCCTTATGCTTTAGCATGGCAGATCAGTTTTTATGTGAATTAACAAGCTCTAAATTTAAACTGAACATAGAGCTTACTAAAAGGCATAAATGGATAATTTATTCCAAAACCTAGTCTGAGAGCATAATTTCAGTCATTAGGGCATGCCTCAAAGCTTTGTGTAGGGACTTCTGCTTAAATATGAGACATTAAAGAGACTGCTTTTTACCTTCTTTCTATAAAATCTTATCAGCCAATTAAATTAATACTCTGTGAATTTATTGAATTTCCATTTGTTTTACTCCACACATTTCACATGTACATTCCATAGGCTTACATGTTTATTGATGTCAATGGCCATTTTGATTAAATTCAGTTAGTCTTTGTGAGAAAAGAAATTTGGGCTTAGTTTGTTTTAAGTATAAGGTATGAGGATGGGAATGAATGCACCTGATCCTCATCTCACAAAACACATGACATTGCACATACAGACTTAGTTTATTATAATTTCTCAACCAAGTAAAATCTATTGCTGATGCTGAATTGAGTGGGTTTAGCCAACGTGAAAAAAACAGACCCTGCTATTTCATGCCTGATTGAATACACAGTATTAGGACCATAAGCTAATTTTCCAGAGAACTGGGAAGCAAAGTCTTGCAGGCAGTCTGTATTCAAGAAACTGGGAGGGCAGGTTCCCTGCAATGCACATATTTGCTTGCACTGTGAGAAAACCAAGGTGTGGCCAGCAAAGCTGCATGTTGTTCAGTTCTCCTTCAACCTTCAGTTATGTTAGCAAATAATTTGTATTTCAGTGGCACTGTCCCAATAGAAAGATGGGAAAGCTGAGACTGAAGCCACTGAGGAAATTTAATTCAAGATCAGGAAAATATTATTGCTTCTTGCTCCTTTATTTGTCAAGTGGATATTACAGAATAAGAAGAATTTTGTATGTCCTTATCCAAGTTATTAAACTGCTGAGTCTGGAAGCTGACTGTGATATAAAGTCTTTAAAATAGATTTATTTATAGTATTATTGACCTGGAAGAGAGGTGATGAGCACCATAATCTAAAGAATTTTCAGTGAAAATATAATCTCAATATTATACGACTTTGAAAAAAGTGTCTATTGGAGTAGTTAGCCAAAACATCTTAAAGAGGGAGGTGCAAGTGAAAGAACACAGAGGCAAAACACATTTGCAGGGAAAAAATATATTAAATTATGAATGTAAGAAAAGTTTAAATAAGGGGAAAGTAATAAGCTGGCGATTTTCCAAACCTGAAAAAATGCCATCCATTAGTAATGATAACCAGTCAGCTATTTTACTAAAAAAATACTCATGTGCAAAGAGGAGGCAATATATTCAGAATTATATAATGCGGCAATTTATACAACGAGACAAATTGTTCACCAAGGTCAAAAGCATAAATAGTATGTTTGTTCCTTATCATAGGTGAATTAATCATTTTAATACTAAAACCTATTGCATATGTTTCCCTCAAAGACAAGATAACACCAAAGAAGTCTGGATCTGTTGGCAATTTGCATTTGCATTTTAGCAGAGATGGTGTCCTTTTATTTATCTATTTATTTAAACTCTAAATTACTGAATTACCTGCTTTCCCTAACATATCAAAATGTCATGCGCAAACCTTATACAGATTAAAATTCAGTAAACACAGCATTTGTTCACCTTCTAAAAACAAAATTTAAAAAAAATCAATTTAAGGAAAAAAAAAAGGAAACAAAAATGCTGCATAAACCAGAGCTTTCAGTAAAGATATTTGTGTGGAAAAGATATGTTTTTATACCTGCCTCATCTAATATACAAAGATATTGTTATCATGGTAAAAATGAGCAAATATATGCTCAGAGGAAGATCAGTGAATTAAACTGATCAGGGAGTTTTTTCTGTCTTGCCTATTTGTCTTGGTGTTTTTGAAAGCTACTCTGTTAGAGAAAATTCCACTCAGTTTGTTCTGCAAGGATGCTTTAGTGAAGAGGAAGTATCCTATGCTGGAATACTGACAGCCCTTTGAGGACCTGCCCTTCATGCATCTCTATAATCAAATATATAATATCCCACACTTTGAAAGTTTTGCCTGAATGCGAGTGTTTAAAACATACCCCCTATCAGTTGAGGTGCCACAATGAAATAATTCATGTCCAAATATGAAAGACTGTATCTGGTGAATTTACCGTTTAAGAATACAAATAAGAAGAGGACTTCAGATGCTCTTAGATTCAGAAGTCATTCTTGTTAAAACAAAAATTTGCTGTACCTCATGTACACTGAGCTAGCTAGGCAGCAGCAAATATATAGGTTTTCATGGAATCAAAATTGTTGTCCTATTTTCTCTAAAGAAACCCGGAAGTGGAACAGTTTTTAAAAGAAATTTAACTTTTCATGACACAGTGCAAACAGATAAGTCTGGAATGCATAAGACCCTGAGTTTTACACACAGTTTTACTGCCTGAGAAACCACAAAAGCCTTTCTAACTTGCTCTTCCATTCTGTAAGGTGGGAATGGAACTTGACCCACATCTACTGTATATAGCTGTTATGATGGAAAATAAAATTATGAAAGTAGTTTGCAAATGTTATTACTACTTAAGTACTGTTATGTATTATTACCATATGATTCATTAATCCTCTAACAGATAAGTTGCTTCCCACTTGCACACTCTGCAGTCTACTAAGAGGACATATAATGATCAAATGGAAATCAGTTTTTTAAAGCTTTATCTTGAGTTTTAAACCCAAAATATATTGTAGATGCATCTTGTAAGTCACTAACTCTCCTGGAAACCTTTTCAGTTCAGCTGTAACTCTGAAATAAGATTTTTTTCATGTCACTGAACCTGCCAGAAAGACTCCAATTCATAACTAAATGAAATTAACTCAAAATTCTCAAAACCATTTACATTTAACTTCAAACAATTAAAATTTTACTTTTTTTTTTTTTTTAAATCACCTATTTGGTATGTAAAGCAAAACATCAGTTATGATTAGAATTTTGTTTTCACAGAGATCCTTATCAAATTCTGCATTAAGTTTACAAAAATGTAAAGAGATGGCTGTAGATATTACGTCTGTTGGATACGGAGATAAATTATAAGAACTAATGACTTAGCTTGAGGCTTGGCACTTTTTTACCACATTTTTTTTATGAAAGTGTCTTGCCATACACATCAAGAGGGATGTGATAGTAAGAAACTCTAGTATGAATAGCACAAGTATGGCAAAAAGCAACTCAACTGAGTGTCCAAACTTTAGGTATGTTTTAAAACCTGTAGTGGTCACAATCTACTTCTAAATACTTTCCCATTTGTTTTTGTACTTCCATGCATTTATTACATTTTTCTGCTCTCCGTCCTATTGGTGGGTCACTTCTGTAAAGTGCTGAGGACTTGCAACTGACATTAAAGTCAGTAGAAGTAGTGCCTGTGCTTGTCCTGCCAGACCAAGGCTTTCACTATCAATGTCCCAACTTTCTGATTACAAAATGGATAAATATTCCTGCAGCTCGACCCATCAAAAAAAACCCTGCTGTTAGCTTTAGCACATCCTTAGATCACAGTCCCAAATGGTCGTCAGGTACTATTAAGGTACAAAAGTTAGCGCCTTGTTCAGACAACTCTTCCAAACTTTAATGAGAAAATTAATGTTCTTGTTACAAGTGAGGTGATGATCAGTACTACAGGTAGATCCATTAGTGAAAATAAGTAATATAACCCTGTTGCTAGTACTTCAGACTTTCTCAAAATCTTGTTGGTGGTGCAGGCTGGCATGAAATTGTTCCTTTTCACTGCTAAAAGCATCTCAGTGCACACTATCTATTTTCTTTTCCAATGGCCTTTAGGGCTAATTGAAGATTTTGTTACTAACTGATTATTCAGGAAATGCCTACCAGAAACCCAGAGCTTTTGAAATAAATGAAGTTTCTTACTAACTTGCTACTTAGTGCAAGCATTTGGGCTACATTAGTAAGTACAAGTCTTCCTCAATTTAGCTGAAATTCATACTTTTTAAAAAGTATTTAAGGATGAATCAGAAAGAGTGGGCGTAATTCCACAGTCAGATTAAAAACGTATTGAAAGCAAAATTTTGTACTGTAGATCTTAATCGACAGGAAAGATTTTTCAAAGACATGATAATAAATAACATCTAAGTGTTTTGTTGGCTTGTTGCTCTTTTCTGGCAATGTAATTTGCAAACTTGGCTTATTATGCCTATTTTTTTTTTTAAAAAATACATTTAATGGAAACACCTGCAATAGTTGAGCAACATTACTGTCCCACTAGTACAGAGTGAAATAATGCATCTAACACACACAGTGTTTGTAGACTGGCAGAACAGATTTCATTTTAACAGTTGCTACTCAAACCAATATATCCAAAAAAGCAAATTAACATGTAGTTGTGGCACTTAGGGACAAGGTTGAGTGGTGGGGCAGGCAGTGTTAAGTTTACAGTTGGACTTCATGATCTTAGAAGTCTTTTCCAACTTAAATGATTCTGTGATTCTATGATTCTGTAGTTCATTCTTGTTATAGACTGAAATGACATTATCATCAAGAATAAACTAAGCAGATTATAAGTTTTAAAGCCAAATATAATATAAAACCTAGTTAGGAATTTAGCATTATATGGAACTGATTTTCTTTTTTAAGTTAAAAAATAAGAATACCTTATTAAAAATGTCTCTTTGGGGTTGCAGTTTTGAAATTCCTCTGAAACATAGACAATGCCTCAAAAGCAGGAAAAAAATCTGAGGAAAATTATGCAAAACGAATCTAGGGAAATATATGGATGGAGGATAAGGGAATCACTTCTGGAATGAGGAAAAAATCTGGGTTGCTTATTAGATAAGCACACAGGTGCACTAAGAGGAGAGTTTAGAGGGTGCACAGGGAGAGTTTTTTTCAATACTGCTGATGGACATTGTGACTGCAGACTGAAGAATGAAGTGAGGTTAAGTAGGACTTTGCATTTTACATAACACTTACAGGTTTTCAAACTACATAGAGGTGTTAATGAATAAAGCCCCACAGCCACATTCACTTAAGTACTGTCATCCCAGTTTTATGGGAGAGGGGGAAAAGGATGGAAAAAAATTAAATGCTTTGATTAATTTTGTCCATGTCAGAGTTGGAAATAATTTAGATATCTTAACACACTGGTATATGGACAAACAACAAGAGAGATGTGTTTACGTGTGTAAACAGCTAGAATTGAAACTGACTTCACTATTTAAATTCATGCCTAAGTTACAGTACCGTCCAGTTGCTTAAAGTCTGTCTGAGCAACCCGCTATGACGATTCATCAAGACAGTTGTTCTCTGAAAGTGCTAAAGGACACACAGAGCTCTGTGTAATTGATATGTTCTTGGATCACTAAACCATTTGGTTTTGTTATTCCAGTTGGTATAGAAATGAATTATGTATATGGCGAGTTAGACCACTTGAATAATCTTGACTTTTATCCTTAATCTTCTTCTCACTAATGACCCTACTCTACTTTGTCCAAATTGAATCGCCATTTTTGCTCAGGAAAAGGCATTCTGTCTGCAGAGTTTCATTCCTCATTACCAAAAGCAAAAGACTACTGCATCAATGATCTCTGTGTTACTGCTGAAAGTCATATACATCGGTGGGAAATCGGACTGATCAATGTGATAGTACAGATTTCAAAAGGCCATTTAATGCTTCTGTGCCTAAGCATTTAAATAAGTCTTCTGTTGTCAGAACTCAATAGACTGTACCCATTTCCTTTGAATTTCTTATATTCTGTTACTTCTATGTGACTTCAGACTGCTATCATGGAATTGATTTTGCTCTTCTAAAGAAATAGTCTTAAATAGTGGTAGTTTTTTACATAAAGGTTTTTACATAAAGGTTTTTCAGATTTTATTAATTTAAATACACATTAGAGGCCATCAGGGCATGTTCAGTAGTAATTTTGTTTAATAATTTTTGCACTATGCTTACTTCCCCTAAAAGAATCCCCTGAGGAAGGATTCTGTTCTTGACACATTTCAGACTTGAACTCTAGGGCTTTGCCCTGTCTTCACGTCACCTTTTAGTAAGCCAGACTGAACACAGTGAACCCCCAAGTAAATCCTTCGTTCTGGGCTTTTGAGGGAGGAGGAAACAGGTTGTGATGTGTATGGGATGAGGAAAGAGGCTGGTTTCATCCGGCTTTCTCTTCTGCAGAGAGGCCAGAGTAGATTCAGAAGTGCTTCCCTGTGTTAAATGGCATCTCTTCAGTTTAACCTGTTATTTATTTGAACCAAATTTTCTTGATTTAGTTAGGACAAGTTTACTTGTACACAGAGCTGCATCTAAATAGTATTGCTAGAGCTGAAAATGAAGAAAGAGACACTGATATCATCTGGTGAAAGGTAGCAACCTATTTCATAATGAGAAAAAAAAATAATTTGTATAGTATTGAAATTGCGTTAAACATTTGAACAGAGAGTGCTCAGACTCTTTCCCCTGTCACAAATCATCTTTAGGCAAATGATAAGCATGGACATTCTGGTAGAACAGGTGACAGTTAAAAACTCTAATTGAAAATAGAGCTATAATGGAAACACTTCTGTTTGAAGTCCTGATACAGGTGAAGATGACAGGACGTTAAATAGATGTTGCTCATTTCCAGACAGCTTGTGAACAGAAGTGATATACCTGGTCTTTTTGGCATGAATCCATTGCACTGGTTAGTAAAAATCTTTTAGTGTGGCAGATGAGTAATTTGATTAAATAACACTGATTTCACTATATGACCATAATATAGTGGCTTTTAAAACTTCCCTTGTCCCTTATTTTTCCATTTGATATCAATGATATTGTGAACATATGCTATGTCTTCCTGGAAACTCTCATGTAGTGCTTAAAAGTAAAGCACAGACTTAATCTCCATGACTGATATATATTATCTACAAAGTCTGGTTTAGTGTATTCTGAACTAGAGGATCAAGTTATTTCCCTGCCTCTGTCTGTTGTTTATGGGCTACTGACCTTCAAACTATCATGTCTTATAAGACAACACAATGTTTTATGTAAGTTGATAGACAGGCAGATTGGTTTCTATTAATAGGCTGGTTGCTGCGACTGAAAAATTTGGTTATGCAAATGAACAGCGTTTTCCTCTCTACTGAATTAATTATTAAGGAAGAAGAACAGAGACTGAGACATGAAATTCCAGCAGAAATTTAACTCAACGGTTCCCAGCCTTCGGTGGGATTATGATTGTGGTCCTGCAGCCACATCCCCCTGACTCATGGCTGTGAGCTCCTCAGGCTGGCCAGTGCCTAGCTCTGGAAGTCAGGGGGGTTTCACCCCCACCTATTATTTCCAAAATAGAGGCACAGTGTCTTGGGAAGCTTTCTGTAGGGTTTCTTTGAGACCAAGCACCACGAATTTGATCCACCTGTACAATTTGGTCAAACAAATCGAGACAAGGACCTGCCTGAAAGAAGCAGGGGAGACTTCAGGCATTTCATCCTTCTGGACTGGCTATGATAAGATTGCAAGTTAATGAGGAAAAATAATGTGGCAGCCGTGGTTAGTTTGGAGTTAAATGAATCAAAGTCAAGCCCGGCTTGCTGGGCTGCTGCTAGGCAACAAGTAACTTCCTGCATTCAGAAGTTCCCCACTAATTGATTCTTGACACTGTTCCCCCATTGGTTTGTATAAATAGAGAGCTGTTGCAGGGGTAGGAGAGGAAAGCTGGGGTGTAATCGAGGACCTGGCACTGGCTCCCATTAGGTGGGTTGGATATGCAGAGGGTCACTTCCCATTGGGGAAGGGGCTCAGTTGCTACAGAGGATGGCAACCACTGAGGATTCATATTTGATAAAGCAATATTGATTTTAAGTAGCAAAGAAGTCTACAGGAGCCACATGAAATACTGCAGCATGACGGCCCTTTAAGATATGTCCATCAAACACACATCTTTTGCATCCACTTGTTCTTTGCTTATATGTAAGAGATCAACAACAGAACAGGAACCAGCAGCCAACCTTACACAGCTAATATTTGGCAGGCTGGCATAGTGAGTGCAGCTCCAACAGGATATCCTCCAGCAGGGATTTGTAGGGGCTGGGTATCCTGGGAGAGTCAGAGAAAAGGGAAGCCTGCCCACAGGAGGAAAGCTAGCCCAGGAAGTGTCTCGGTGTCAAAATCCTCTTTTATAGATGGTTCAATTCAGGAGTCTTTATTATACTGACTTTATGCCTACCCTGATGAGATTTTGCTCTCACCATCAACTGTAAGACTCAAACATTTTAAAGACTGCTTCCTGAATTACGCTATTGCTCCTTATAAACAAATTCTAATTCTTTTTTTTTTCCTCATGCATTATTTATTTCCTAGCTCTTTCTTCTGCTACAGAGAAATGAAAGATAGAGAAGGAAGAGTAGAGAAAAGAAGAGAATGGAAATTGAGATGTTTCAGAAATGATAAGAACAACATGATTGTTTTCTGACAGTGGTGAATATTCCCTTTCATGACACAGAGGTAACAGGAGGATATTATGTGTCTATAACCAGCATGCACATGCTAAAACTTGCATGATATTCTTACTTTACTTCCTTTTTGGCATGATACAAAAACATGCACTGTTACTCTTTTTCTATAAATTTACATACTTTCTTGCAGACATTAGGAGGTATTCCTCTCTTCTTTGACAGCCTTTCTGAAGTGCTGTGTTACAATAATTCTGATATTGTGCTGCTCAGGTGATATGTTTCCCTAAGCAGCTGGGAGACTGGGGAGTGAAAAGAAGTAGTTTGTCAGAAATATATCAGTTTTGAAACATGAGTGATAACAGACAACACTTTGCATTTTGTCATTCATTTCACATGACCAATACCTCCAAAGAAGTTTTTATTATTATGTTGATGGAGTTGTATTTAACTGCTAATGATAATATTCATCGCCTTGCAGCATGAAAATATTGCCAGTGAGCACTAAAACGTATTTTTGACAGTTTCATTTATAAATCAGTATCTATTCCATGCATATTTACATGTTGGAAATACTGCAGTAATATATTTTGGCGTATTTTTCAAATATGCTGCTACTTTGTTTTTTTATATCTGATAACCTCTCACTACTTTTCTTTTTTCCTTAACAGTGAAAAAAACTATTTAAAAAAAATCATTTTCTTTTGTATTAGAATTGCAGATTGTCTTTATAAGGTACAAGACAGAGGAAAGAGGAGACCTGACTAACATACATCCATTCAAGCATTTAGACAAATTAAATCCTGGCCTCTGCTGTCTGCAATTCCTTGTGCAACAGCAAAAGTGAAATGCGCTACCCAAGAGAGCAATATAAAGATGAGAGAAAAATCAAACGGATGTATTTCTTCCTTTTCTTTTTAAATTACATCTAGTTCTCTCTTGATGTAAAATAGATGTGCTGCCATTTCATACAGGCTTCCAAGAAAAACTGAATAAGGTCTTCCAAAAACCCTTTATTTTTCAGATTTAGACCTATTCTATGTCTAAAGTTTTATAATAATACACATTGCATATAATCTAATTTGGACTACCTAATTATTCAGAAATCACTACCAGTTGGATCAGCACTCTTAAACTAATATTTTGCACATACCAACACTGCTAAATTGGGCCTAAGCTCTTAATAATTTCTGAATATTTAGGACTCATTTTATAATACACACTTATCTGCATAGTAATGCAAAGCTACTTTTTTTTCAGAGAGAGAATATATTACAAAAAAGCTGCTGGCTCCCTCACGGGAAACTTGGGAAACCCCTCAGGGAGATACAAAGATTGACCTCTAGTGTAATTACAGGGACTCTTTGGAGAGTTCACACGTGAGACCAATTAGTCACAGTGTGTGCATTCCCATTGCAATGTTTTTCTGTCTCACCTCTCTACCACCATTTGTTACTTTTTGCAGTGTCTTTTAAGATTTTAGAACTGAATTTGCAAACCATAACATAGAGATTTAACTCAGTATTGGGTAAAATAAATTAAAGCTCCTATAGGATATGATCATGAATACCCCAATCATGCTTGAGGAGCAAAAGCACATCTACATATCCTTTAAAAGGGGCTTTTAATCTTGGAAAATATTTAGGAAGATTAACTAAAGAGGAGACAGCCAGTGTTGCCAGTAATGTCTTGCCTATGTTTACCATGCTTTAGGAAAGAAAGCACAAGTTAATTGCTATACCAGCTCTCTCTAATCATTCTGTATTGTTAAATACTGTTTCTGTTAAAGGAATAACTGTTCATTTTATTGTTATTATTAAAATATTGCTGCACTTCAATAAATAGTTAAACCATGACTTAAATATACAAGAGAGAACATTTTAGCTCTTCTTTTATATTGACGCTTAAATAGAAAATAATTGCAATGATGTCTTTGAGTAACCTCAGCTTAATGAAGGAATTGTGATTGTCTGTACTTGGAATTCTTACAAGGCAATCATGTAATAGATAATAACATCTACTGGGTTCTAACATCACTGTATAGGCTTTATTTATGACTGCTTGTTGGCAAAGTAGTTACTCCATTTTCCAAGCCAAGTTGCAGTGAAAATTCTGGCAGCAATCGAAGAACTGCTTCCAAAAACACGTATGTGAAATAAATAAGATTTCAGTCTTTTAGACATTATCAACAAGGGAAGGTGAACATAGTTTCAAGTTGTTACTTTTATTAATGTCTACAGTGTCACTTAGTTTTTTGGATTTTAGCATAAGGTAAAGAAGGTAAGGTGCTAAGGTAAATAGCCTCCCTCTGCTTTAGACCAAGGTGGTCTAGGCTATTGATACTTTTTTCAGCATTATTTCATTGATATTAGAGAGGCTTTATTTATTACATAAGATTAAAATTGTATATTTATGATTTCTTATTGGCTTGTGGAAGAAGAGCAAAGACTTCGCTTTCACATGCAGACTTGTCCTGGTGCTATGGGTCTCAGTAGTAAGTGTTACTGATAGTGTGCTCAGGAGCATCCTCAGGCAGCTCCGACTTGTGTCTCATCATACCACCCATGACGTGCAGGCTTCCTTGTGCCCTGGCACTGCCTACACAAGAGATCTGGAAACAGTCAGGATGGGTATTTCTGGCCCAGCCATTCCCAAAAGAGCTCCCAATGTCTGCCAATCAGATAGGGAAAATGGTCTCAAGGTGAGAAGTGAAATCAGACCCGTCTTCATGCTCTTTTTGGCTGGTGCCCAGAAGGATCAGGGGGGCTGGCACTATGCAAGGTGATACTTGGCTTGCATACCTGCAGAAACCACTTATAACAACTACACTAGCTGCACGGGCAGCCAAGCCTGCACTGTTTTCGTTCAAATGTCAATTTCCCCCATGCTTTCAAGTTCATGGTTAATGCCCTTTCTCTATGAGATCCCTCCCAGAGAGGATATCAACTTGCCCAGAAGTCTCATAGCTACACAAATGAAATCAAGTACAGTAAAGAAAGGCTAGGTAAATATTTAATGCTTGCTGCAACGTGATTTTTGAGCAAACACAGTTTCATAAAAGCAAGAGAAGGATGAATCAGCAACTGAATTTAGAATAGGTTTTGGAGTTTTTCGAAGAACTGTCTGTTATCAAGATAAGAATATGAACATTTCAGAGTCTCTTATCCAGCATAAGATATTTTAGGAGTCCTGTATTTCTGAAATAGATGTTTTAGAAATCTCAGGGACAGGACACCCACAACACCAGAAAAAAACTAAAAAAGATTCATGGAAACTAAGTAGACATAGAGTTAAGGAAAAAAACAGATTGTCAGATCAATGCCTATAGTTTACCAGTCTCCAGCAATGGTATGAAATAGAGCATGTCAGGCAAGCCTTACCAAACCTTTCATGGACAGCAAGTTGAGATCTCAGATCCTGTCCAGCTTTTCTTAATTCTGTTATAGTTTTCCTTGTCTGCTAATTATAAAAGTAGAACATAAATGCTGCTGGAAATATCTGCCTGAAATCCAGTACATTAGAGAGGAAATGGACTAGGAGGTTTCTGGTGTGTGTGGCAAACAACTTCCTGACAGAGCTGCTGAGTGATCTGACTATGGAAGGCACTCCACTGGACCTGTTCACAAACAGAGAAGAATTTGTGAGGGTTGGAGGCAGACACGGGCACAGGGATCCCAAAATGATTGATAGATTTTTTCTTGGAGAAGTGAGGAGAGGGGTCAGAAGAACAGTCACCTTGGACTTCTAGAAGGCAGACTTTGCCTGTTTAGGAGACTGGTTGATGGAGCCCCTTCAAAGACCGTGCTGAAGAGCAAGGGACTGTAGGAGCACTGGACATTCTTCAAGAAGGATATCTTAAAGGCACAGGAACAAGCCATTCCCATGTGCCAAAAGACAAGCCAGTGGGGAAGACTGGTCTGGGTGAACAGAGAGCTTTGGCTGGAACTCAGTAAAAAAACTGGAGTTTATGACCTTTGGAAGAAGGGGCAGGCAACTCAGGAGGACTACAAGAATGTCATGAAGCAATGCAGGGACAAAATAAGAAAGGTCAAAGCCAAGCTAGAATTTAATCTGGCAACTTGCATAAAAGGCAATTAAAAATGTTTCTATCAATACTTCAGCAGAAAAAGGAGGGCTAAGGAGAATCTCCATCCTTTATTGGATATGGGGGCAAATATAGTGACTAAGGACTGGGAAAAGGTATAGGTACTCAGTAAATTTGAAGACATCACCGAGTTAGGAGGGGGTGTCAATCTGCTTGAGGGAAGAAAGGTTGAACAGAGGGATCTGGACAGGTTGGATTGATGGGCCATGGCCAGTTGTATGAGGTTGCACAAGGCTGGATATTGGGTCCTGCATTTGGCTCGCAACAACCCCATGCAATGTTTCAGGCTTGGGGAAGAGTGACTGGAAAGCTGCCTGGTGGAAAAGGATCTGAGAGTGTTGGTTGACAGCCAGATGAGCATGAGCCAGCAGTGTGCCCAGATGGCCAAAAAGTCAAATACCATCCCAGCCTGTATCAGAAATAGTGTGGCCAACAGGACCAGAGATGTGATCATCCCCCAATACTTTACAATGATGGGGACATACCTTGAATACTGTGTTCAGTTTCGGGCTCCTCACTGTAAGGAAGACATTGAGTGCTGGATCTTGTGCAAAGAAGGGCAATGAAACTGATGAGGAGTCTAGAGCACAAGTCTTACAGGGAGGAGCCAAAGAAACTGGGGCTCTTTACCCTGGAGAAAAGGACGCTGAAGTGAGACATTACCACCCTCTACATATAACAGAAAGGAGGATGTGGTGAGATGATGTAGTCTCTTCTCTCAAGTAATAAGAGCTAGGACAAAAGGAAATGGCCTCAATTTGTGCCAGGGAGGTTTAGATTGGACACTAGGAAAAATTTCTTCACCAAAAGGGTTGTCAAGGATTGGAGCAAGCTGCCTAGGGAAGTGGTTGAGTCACCCTTCCCAGAGGTTTTTAAAAGACATGTAGACGTGGTGTTTAGGGACATAGTGTAGTGGTAGCTTGGAAGTGTTAGATTAAAGGCTGAACTTAATGATCTCAAAGGACTTTTCCAACCTAAGCAATTCTATGATTCAATGAAACTCTTAAAGGAGCAATTCCAGAGGTCACAGTAGAAAACACTAAGACAAACTAAGAGTCATAGAACTGATGAAGCTATGCAACAGCAAAGATTCCCAAAGGTAGGAAAATTAGGCACAAGTAAGAGGAAGGAGGAAAAGTAAGATGACAGAGGAGTTTGTTTCTTGAAAGTGCAAAAAAGGAGTTTTTTTCTAAAAAGGATATTGATTGTCTAGTTTGGGGTGTAAAAGTTCATTTTTACAGTGTGAACTGTGTTTGCAGCAGAACTTCCAGGCTATTAAGAAGCAATTATAGGTTGTGTTTCCTGTCATTGTGTAATTGTAAAAAGAAGCCAAGCAAAATATGTGGGAGATGAAATGTCTTCAACAAAAATATCCCTTGCTAAAAAAAAAATTACATTTGCCTTGCCCACTAATCATCTGCCAAAAAGTAGTATATATTGGAAATATTCCATTTTTAAGCTAATGATACTTGACAGTTACCGAGATCTCAGCACTGGAACTTACATAAGCACCAGAGGAGAAATTCGGAATTTTATGTATTAGACAAAGCTGGGAAAATGTACAAAATATTATTTTTAAGGAGCAAGGTCATGATTTGGCTTTTTAAAAAATAGAACTAAAAGTACTGTAGCGATGAAGGAGGCTCATACCTCACAAATTTCTTTTAGCATATTCTTTTTAATCAGCACTGAACACAGGAGAAATTAAGAAAATACTACTACTATTTCACTTAGTATTCGCTTCTTTCCTTCAGGTAGAATGTCATTGATAAAGACATTGAACAGGGCTGGACCCAGCACTGAGCCCTGGGGAACCCCACTTGTCACTGGCCTCCAGCTGGATTTCACACCATTTCCCACCACTCTCTGGGCCCGGCCATCCAACCAGTTTCCCAGTCAGGAAAGTGTGCGCCTGTCCAGGCCAGAGGCTGACAGTTTCTGAAGCAGAATGCTATGATAAACTGTGTCAAAGGCTTTACTGAAGTCCAGGAAGACTATATTCTCATCCAGTAGTCGAGTCATTTTGTCATAGAAGGCGATCTTGTACTTGGCTATTGTCACTGAGCAGAGTCCCCCTGAAGTGATTTGCGATAATCTCATTTATCACCTAAGAAGGCGTTCCTTTTATGGACCTAAAGACTTCAATCTAAAGGAGGTGGAATTTGGTTTGCACAGCTTTCAGCTGCAAAATTTGATCTTGTCAGGGGTAGTTTTCAAAGACACTATGATGCTTGTCTTTGCATATAAAGTTCTACAGCTGTTCTAAATGCATATAACCATAAGCTTATGTTTTACTTCAGGGTATCCCAACTTACATAAAACACAGAAAATATTTTCTGTTTCTCAAAGAGGAAAGCCTGGAAAGATCATTCGATTTCTTTTTCTTTCTTTCCTTGCCGTTGTTCTCCAGGGACCTTTCATTCCTTCCCACCTTCCTGTCTTCCTATTACTCACCTTTCTATTTTCCATCCTAAAAGCCTCTCCCCTTCCCTCCTCTCCTCCCCTCCTCTCTTCTCCTCTTCCCCTTCTCACCTCTTCATTCTCTCCCTCCATCTTCCCCTCCATTCCTCCCTTCTTTTCTTCTCCTTCCCTCCCTTTCTGCCTCTATCCCTTCCATTTTTGTTTTTATATTTCTTCTTTCCTTGTTTATTTTTCCTTTTATTTCCCTTTGCCCTTCTTTATCTTTTCTTCTTTCCTCTTTCTTCTTTCTTGTTATTCCTTACATTGTTTCTTTGTTTTCACTGCTTGTCATAGAGGAAAACAGAACATGAGTCTCAGATGAAGTCAGTGTAATTGAATAATCTTCATTAGTCTTAGTATTACCTTCTTGGCAAAAGAAAGACTGCATCATTATGGTTAGAGATCCTCTGAGTTGCTTTTCTTCTGTTGTAATTAAGATGTCATGTCTGGCGCTGCCTGTGAAGGTGTTTTCAGATATTTTTGAGAGAAAAACAAAGTAAGGATTTGAATCTAAAAGAAAAATCCTTACTTCTTTCCACTTGTACCTAAGATAAGAGAGAGACCACTAAAGTCTGCGGCAGTTCATATATCTTTTCTAGCAGTTTTACGGCCTTTCTGTATCCCAAATACAGTCTCAGTCATACCATATGAAAGTTCTCTCAGTATGCAAGTGGGAAAACAATAAATTTTTGGAAATTTTCTTAAAATACCAGAGAGTTCAAAGACAGTCTTTACATACTGATAATTCTTTTAAAAAAGAGGCAACTGCTGAATTAATGCACTGTGGTGTATTCCCGGGTGCCCAAGGGGAAAAGTGTGGTCAATACTTTTCTCTTAGATAAAGAGCAAATAATATTATTTTGTACTTATTGCGCAGATTTTGAATCGAAGCCTATCTGCATCTGCAGAAGAATTGTCTATTCACAGATCTTAAAAAGAACCTGCAGGAGCTGAAATCCTGCCTGCCGTGTCACAGCTGTTGTCCACATATGAAGCTCAGGTATCAGCAAGGTCCCAAAAGTGGGCCTGGGGTTCTATTTTAGACCAAGGTGTCATGTCAATGTGTCATGTGTCATGTCTAAGAACCTCAAAAAACTGCTGCCTTTTATGCTCCACCCCAGGGACTGCACCTTGACATCAAATATACAGTACAGAAAATTATCTTAAAAGGCACATTCAAAAACACATTCAAACCCAAAATTATCAAAATTTTATAGAAAGAAATATACTTCCTTTTTTCCAAGTATCATGTATGTTCTTTCCAAAATAATCTAAAAGAAAATCACTACAAACACTTTTATGAAACCAAATAGTTTTGCTCTTCTTTAGAGGAATTTAGATATCCAAATATAGATTTTACTCAAAAAGGACTCCTTCTGTTTGTGGAGAATAGGAGATTTTGAACTTCCAAAGAGCAGCCAGGGGTTGTCTCAACCTTTGCTGCAGTCTACAGCCACTCTGAATCTGCTCTGGGTCACATGCAAGCTGCCTGTGGGATCATGCACTTAAGTTTTATTAGTGCAGTGTTCCCATGCCACATCTGCTCTCCTAACCTGGCTATCTAATTCTGTGCAAGGGGATAAAAATCTCAAAAGGCTTAAAAGAAAGTGACCAGCCAGAGTGTAACTAGAGTGAAACTGTAGATAACAGACTCCTAAACAGACTCCAGAGAGGTTTTCCAGGTCAGTTTTTGTGCTGTAGTACAGCAAAGCCAATGATAAAGCTTATTCTGCCCATACCAAGTATAAATATAGAGATACATATACATGTATATGCATTATTACAGATGTTCCATTTAGATATACCTCATGCTATGATAAATTATACAGTTATCCAACTAATTTAAAGTACACTTAAATGCACTACTTTGATTTTTCTCCATATCTAATGCCATAACAAGAGTCAGTATTTTTATTTTAAAGTTACCATAGTTAGAGAATGCCTAAAAAAGATGTGTAGAAAAACTTGGATTTATGCAACTGATTTCTGTAAATATGCAGATTGCTGAAAGGGTAGCTGTGACCACTACATGAAAGTGCTTGGATTAATGCATCACTAAGGAACAATTCACGTCTTAATGAAACACTTTCATCCGCCCATCCAAAGAATAAGATGGTCAAGTAATTTCAGATGAGTCAGTGAACCATCTACATTACCTACCAGGTCAGCAGCCTGCAGGTGAAATACTTACAAAAGCTTTTGAACTATCTACCCAGTGCCTTCTACGAGCATAAAGCAAAGAAAATATCGTATTTCATCTGTTATGACTACAAAATTTTAAAAAGTTTTAAAATTTGGAATTCACTTAGCATGGCATATGCATTGAAAATTATAGTTTTGCTTTATTACTTCAGATGTAAGAAAACTGTATTACAATCACAAACCTGCAAAAATTGTACTGAATTTCATGTGATACAGCCTGTTTGTGGATGACAAGAGACATATTTTTTTATCTATTTTGTTTTATGATTTGGAGGTCATTTACAGCCCAAATTAAAATAACAAATCCAGACTTCATCCAACCTCTGTTCAAATACCTTAAAGTATATTTTAAAACCATCACAGATTTTCCCTCCATTTAGGCATCTTGAAAACTGCATCTTGACTGGACTTCCACAAAGCCCTCTGGTACATCTCTCATGCCCCAAAGCAGGAGCAGCGATATCCTGTTTCATTCTTGACAGATGTTTATCTCTTATTCTTCAAAACTCCAAGTGACAGTGGCTCTGCAACATCCCCAGGCGCTCTATTCTCATGTTATTTTTCAAGGCCAGGTTGGATGATGCCTTGGGCAGCCTGATCTAGTGGGATGTCCCTGCCTATGGCAGGGGGTTGGAACTAGATGATCTTTAAGGTCCCTTCCAACCCTAACTATTGTGTGGTTCTATTCTGTGATTCCATTCTATGATTCTATTCTACATTTGCCTTTGGAGTTTTTCCTAAATGTCTAATCTAAGTCTCCCTTGCCACAGTTTAAACCCATTATTTATTCTCCTACCCTCTGTGGAGATAGAGAACAGCTTAATTACTCTCTTCTTCCTTTCAGTTGTCCTTTCAATATGTAATGTTTATTACCATATTCCTCCTTGGTCTTATAGGTCTCCTCAAGAGTGGCATTGTTATTTAGCCTTACTGCAAAATGGGGAGGCAATATTTTCTGGTAATATTTGTGTAATTATTGTCAAGGGAACAGTCTTTCTACTGCATCAGTTTTAGCACTATTTGCAATGATATTATGTTAGGAGAAATGATAATAACTGTTCCTTTTTGTAGTTCTATAGGGATAAAAATAATAAAATAGTCTAACGGGAACAATTACAAGAGAGAAAAGCATTCAATGAATTTTTGGGCTACAGGTGTCTGGAAGTTTCTCTGCCAGTTAAACAGCAGTCCTTGTCTTATCCTGATTACTGCTTGAGTAACATCATGGGAAAGAACTTGAGGGGTTGAAGTAAAGCGTAAGGGCAATAGTTTGTATGTGATTGTGTAGAGGCCTGTGCATGTGCAGGGGGAGGATGTTACGAAAATGCTTCTGAAGAAGTTTTCAGCCCCGGATATGTAGTTATGTCAAGTCTTTGTGTCACTGAGAAAGAGTAGTAACCACAAGGAGAATATTTGTTTCTACTGACTGATTATTTGGCAACCCAAGCGACTTCTCTGCTCTCTCTCAGTCAGTTCTCCATTCATCTTGGTTTACTTGGGCACCTTGCAGCTGCCACTTGGGTTATTCAGCCTTTCTTCTAGGATAACAGCATGAGCAGTGGCCTTGGGAACTTTGGTGTATTTGCCCCCATTTTGTGCTATCATCATAGAATCCTTTTTGTTCCATCCTGTTACAGCTTTGATTGTAATGCAGAAGTCCAAGGTGAAGTGATAATTAATTTTTGCATCAACGTTTTATTAGTTTTTGTCTCAATGTATTTTTTAGAGGAGTTCATTATGGTCACATCGCATGTGCCTCTATGCTACCAGGTGTCAGATGCTGAAAGACATCTGTCTACAGACTGTCTACAAATGTCAAGAGTCTTTGCCTTAACTGTTATATTTATATTTCCAAGATATTTTGCAACAATGCCTCAAGATCTTTCCCAATGCTTATGTTTTAGAGTGTATTCTTCACATTTCTTGAAATTTAGAGCCAGCTATATGCTTCTTTGCAAGTTGAGCCAATGAGTCATAACAGCTTTACCTTATCTAATTTATAATTGTTATTACTTAATGATCTTGAAAGTAGTAAAATTAAAATGTTAATAAAGTAAACAGTGCACAGAGATTAAACTCAGATGTTCAATGAAGTATTTTAGTAACTTTACATTACAGAATGTAACAGTTCGTATAATTCTTTCTGATATACAAGTGCCATAGCAGTATTTGGCATTTATAACAATTTTTAGAATAAATTTTACTGATGGCTGATTTGCAAACTGATGCAGAGAGATGTCAGAGCTTCTTACTTAATTTGAAAGTAGGACATAGACTGATGAGATTTTAGAGAGTTAATATAGGATTGAAAAACCAGAATCGTATCTTAGACACCTGTCTACTCCTCTCGTTTGAGGGGAATACATAAGCCACTATTCGTCTGTGTGTGTTACATACCTCAAAGGACAATACCAAAGGTCTACACAAAAAAGCTACCTTCAAGAAATGCTTGGCACAAGTCCATTCTGAAATCAACCAACCTATCTGTCTTTATATGCAAAGCCAGCACAAGAACCTACAGACACACTTTGTAAGCATCTAGAGTGCCATATTTCTTCCCCTTCCCTGTCCCCTTCCCCTTCCCCTCCTTTTCCTCTCCCCTTCCCTTTCCTTTCCCCTCCCTACCCCTCCCAAATTTGCTCTAACTTTCTTGTATATTACATTCTAATCTTGGTGAGCTTTTTGTAGCTGACTCTTTTTCTTCGTGGAAAAATATTTTTGCACCATTGAAGGCATCACTCTGTGTCCACCATAGTGAAGCAAGCATTGAACAATATGATGACGTGTATTTCTTAATTCTCATTTTGCTGACTTAGTTAGTTGTTTTAAAGACACTTTCCAATGACTGTTCTTTATTGGCGCCTGTATAAAAGTGCAATTTGTAATTTGGGAAGCATTTGCATTATGTGGTTCTTGGAGATGGCCTTGTTTTCCTAATGTAGGAATCACATGCAACATTGTTTTTACCCATTTTCCACCCACTGCTCAGAATGTAAATGGTTATAGAAATTTGAGATTTCCCATAAAGCCCCTTGGTAACTGTGCTTGACTGTATGGCTTTCTGTAAGCGTATAAAATAGTATCCTGAAAAGATTTTATGGCTAATCTTTTATGGTAATTATGAAATTTTATTTACCTCATCACAGTATGTTTGAAATTGTATTTACAGATTCATGCAGTGTTCATTTGATTTCAGTAACAATTCAAATTTCGACACACAGAAATTCCTACTCATAAAAATACAACTAATTTTAAACTATTGCCAGTGTACCAAAAAAAACATTTATGAACTTGGAAATGTGTTTAAAGTCTCAATGTTTCTTATTTCTCTTAAAAAACAAAATCAAATCCACTTTAATTAATGGATATAGTCCTCTGCTTAAAAAAGAAAGTGAAAGGTCTTCCCAGAGCCTCCACTATTTTGATAAGAACTGAAATAAACAATAATGACTAGATTTTTATTTATTGCCTTCATAGGAAACAAATGCTCAGAATGGGAGAATAAACATTTTGGTGCTCTTATTTGCCTATTAGGCTGGTGTTGGTCTAGACCTAGAGCTTGTGCCATCATTAGCAGCCTGTGTTTTATTGCCAGAAACAGTACCATATTTTAAGGTGGCACAGAGCAAGTTGTCCATTAATCCACACTGAAGCTGAAGGTCATCGTTATCGGACTTTGAGATTCACTGGAGATCAACTGAAGTTCAAACAGACATCTGAAACAGAAATGTTACACTAGTCTATGACATCTCTGACTTGTAACTTGAACTTTTTTTGTATACTGCTATAATTTTTGAGCTCTGAATTCAGAAGCTAAAGAGTGAGTGTAGCTTTCAAAAGCCAGCTGCTTTATCCCCAAAGTAATGAAATTAGGAAGAAATAACTGCAGATATATAAAATGCTTTATTTTTCTTGAATATAAATATCTAAATTGTCAAACAGAGAAAAGATAAGTAATCGAGACATAATATTTTTTTTTGGCTATGCTGTTATCTGACTTAAAAATCCTCTGTTCCTACTGTCCTTGGAATAAAGCACTTTATGGAACCTGTGGATCAAATATCTGAGGGCATATCTGGCACCTGTCTGTAACAATGTGCATATTTGATACTTGCATATATTGCCTGTTAACTGGTCAGAAAAATGTGGGGGTTTTTTGCCGTGATGAGCCTCATAATTGTTGCACTATGAGATCTACATTTTATTCCAATCTCTTTTTGAAGCTACATGCAACATCTGTTCCTTCTGTTCTCTTTCTCTTTCTCTGTCTCAAAATTCCCATGGAATCTGTTGTAGTTGCTCATCAGGCTTCCCAAAGCTACTCTTAATGTAAAACAGCTCCATTAAATATCACTCATCTATTGGAAATGAATCTGTTATACAATCCATGTGTAATGCATGGCTGATTCTAAATTAATAACTCTTACCATGCACAAGAATGAACTTTATGGTAATTAACTTCTTTTCATAATGCACAGAATTAACCATCATGTCACACCCATGCAATTGTTCAGTTTAGCAGTTAGAAAAAAAAAACCAAACTAGAATTCATGTAGGCAAGTGTTCACTGCCAAGGGCAAATTCCTAGCAGTGAAAAGTCAGACTTGAGTTCAAATCAGTCTCTGAATTTTTTATGGTCGTAGGCATGTCATCAATATCTATGCCGTAATTTTACAATATGTAAAAGAGGGATAATGATGCCTGATGACCTCTGTGACCTCTGTGAAAGTTGGGGTTTTTTTACTGGAATTGTTATCGCTGCTTTTCTTTAAGGAATAAATCCTGTGTGGGGCTTGCATATCAGGCATGAGAAATGAAGCCACCATTTCCATGCCCATGCATAAGTAAATGAGATACAGATATTTCCTCACTAAGGTCTGAAGATGAAGGGGACGTTGCAACTGTTACACCTGTTACACCTGGCTGTTTGAGCATTTCTAGAGATTTTTTTGGTACTTGGATGCTATGTTTCATTGATCACAACACACTTACAATTTACTGTAATTTACAGGAACCATTCCCCATATAACTGGATATTACACAGAAAAAATACAAATATCCAGGTCCCTTCTCTTCTCCCCAACCCCAAAAAAGAGAGGGATAAAAAAGAATAAAGAAAAGTATATGACAAGATAGACTTATAAACCTTCAAGTACCATGATATGAAACTTTAAATAAACTTGGAAACAGCAGCATACCTCAGCACTGGACCTGCAGGGGCGTATCTTTAGGACTTGAAGAATCTTAATTAATTCAGGTGGATTTTTAACTTCCTTTCATTTACTTTGCTACTTATGTCTACAGAAGTTGAAAGGGATAAAGAACTATGCCTGCTACATAACCATAGAGGAAACAACAGAGTGAAATGTAATGACATAAAAAGTGAAGGAAGCTCTTTACAGCTCATTTGTAAAACTGAGTAGCTATACCGTGACTAGTCTGCATATATAAAGACCACACAGAAGTCCTTATTTACCTAAAAAAGGAAATTTTTAGAAGTGTATATCTGATACTGAGCCTACCAGGGGAATGCTGGTTACCTAAAACAGCTTCATTTTGTTCCTTCATTGCAAATTTTAAGCTGTCACCTAATAATCTGTTTATCCAGAGCAGAAAACATTTTATGATGACATCTAGCAAATAACATCAGCAGTGCCTATTTTAGAAAGTACACAGATATTTTAGGTATGTAAAAGGATAGACTTTCAAACAAGAAAATTAATTAAAAAAAAGGAAAAACTACCAGTTCTGTGGGTATGAGTATACTAGGTTTATATTTTCAGTACATAAATTATGCAGACATATAGTGTGCCAGCCAGGCATAATGGAGCAATTAAATCCAAATGCAAATGATTCTAAAACAGCAGAAGTTTTTCACTGTTAAATTTCTGTCTTCCCTGAAAAATTGCAGATTTTCATTTCTCACCAACTAAGTATAATAATTAGCCAATAATATATTGGAAATCATTATTTTTTTAGTCTTTCCAGTCTTTATGTTCAGCTTCTCCTGCCACTTTGAGATTAAACATCTGCATTGCTGGTATTAGAAGCATACTGTTATTAGGTTGTCTGCTTATTCTGTTTCCACATTCCTAATATTATCGAAAGCAAAGAAATAGCAGAAACTATCTTTAGCCTGAAGGCTAGAGCACTGATAAAACTGGCTTGAATCAAAGCCTTCGAGACTCTTCTCATTTATTTCAGCAGACTCTGTTTGAAGCACTATATCCAGAAGGATCTGTGTATCTCTGAGTGACAGTGCCTGTCACAACAAGGTTAAAGCTGATAACTGACTGTGATTCTCATTTGCAATGAGTAACAGAGGCAGGATTAGTCATTCCGACTCTTGCCATCCATCTTTACAGGGGAAGATGCTAAGGGTTATCATGAACATACAAAAAATACATACATGCATTATTTCAGCTGTAGAAATATCAGTACTAAATTCCCTTGCTTTTTTACCACAAGCTAATCAGTCTCAATAAAATTATCTTCATGTGGCTACATTGTAGGGAAGGGCATTTTTCAAATACTTAATTGAAATTCAATTCTTAATTGTAACGAGGGTATTTCATAAGTCATTTCATGAAAAACAAGCTGTTTAGTGAGTGAGGGCACTAATGGAGCCACTGTTTCCAGCAGATTTGTGACTTGTCACTTTCCTCTCATTTGAAAGTCTCAGGTCTGATGCTTTTCTTCACCTTTTCTAAACTTCTTCTCAGGATCTTCTGCTTCCTCTCCTGTTCCTTATTTATCTTACCCTGGGCTTTGCTGAGATTGAGTTAGGATTGTTCACAGTTGGAAGGCACAAAGCTTTTAATCAGCTGGCTGATATCTGATTTATATCTGTCTCTCTGCAGATCAAGAACAGATTCCTGCTGAAAATTCGACCCCTTCGTCAGATTTGGCTGAAATTGACTAATATATTAAAAAATTATTAGATGAGGACACACATAGATCATAGAAGGTGAGGCAGAAGTCTCACTATTCCCCTTTCCATCCCACATCCAAATCATGACTACTAAAACCACAAGATGCATCTCCGTGTTGGCTCATAATAACTTAGACCAGTGAAACAAATGCTATGCTTGTCAAATAGGTTGCAAAGCTGTTGCAAAGCTAACGCCCTTCAGCAGAGCAATGTTTTAGCTGACATGTACTGTGTACGTGACACAATGCTGTATTTCCAAACTTAGCCTTGATAAATTGGATTTGCCTTGAAAGATGGGGTTTTTTTTAATACAAAACTGGACTTTATAAAGAACAGTGTGGAGGTATTAATGGTGCACAGGCATCACTAGCTCTACCATCAAACAGAAGATTCATCTACCATGCAAGTACCTGACTGAGGGCTGATTGCCCACAAACTGGGTCTCCTTCACAGCTTGTTGTATCGGTATATTAACTTCTGCTACCAAGAATTTACCGGTACAAAGGAAGTGCTAGAAATTTTCAGGTTTTCCTATTTTCTCTAGTAAAAGAAATGCCAGAAATGTCAGTCTCTCTCTTCTCTCTGCTGTGCTTGAATGGTCATTGGAAGGAGGTAGACGCTCAATGTAAGCTGCATTTTTCTTGCAGCATAGATAAAATAAATCCAGGCAGTGAAATGTGAACCATCTCCAAAAATGGTGAGAAAAGGATGATTTCTTTTTCTCTTCTTAGACTTTCATGTGTTGTGGCAATCCTTCCTTAAAAGGCTAACCTTGGAATTTTGGGCAGTAATCAAGCTGACCTTTCAGTAAAAGCATTGGAAAGCACTCACATCTGAACTTCAGCCACATCAATTCATTGCTTTACATTTCTGAAACTCACCTACGCATCTCACAAGCCAGAAAAGCCTGTCATAATTATTCCAGATCATTTTAGTCAAAGCTAAAACGTTGTAGCTTCAATCAATGAAGTGAAATGTGACTCAGACTTACACTGGCTTTATCTCACAGCAATAAATTATAAAGAAATCCAGTCGCAATTAAGGGATGGCTTATTTCTGAGGTTCTTGATCTATTGCTTGGGAAGTGACACGTTCATGTCCCTTCTCTGCGACAGACACAGAGCAGTACCTTCTGCGGATAATAAATCAATCTGAACTTTTCCCGGTTATCGGTAGCATTTCTTCATTTTAAATGAGTGTTGCAAGGCTAAGTCTCTTAAGGACAGCTGGTGCGCCAGGATACCAGGAGTGGGGACCAGGTGCAGCCATTTCCAGAGATGGAATAATTAAAATTATATGAGATTTTTACCTCCCTTGGGACTAGAAGTTTCTGGCTTAATAATTTTTACTGCACATTCTGAAAACTATTTTGGCCAAATTCACACTCTGTTTCCTGGAGGTGGCTTCTGCCTACAGGTCCATAGCAATGTTTAAGCTCAGGACTACTGCCCCTTCTTTTCCTAAGTCATGGTGTAAGTATGCTTGCCTCCAGTCCTGACTGGGCTTTGGATGCATCCACGTACATTTGTCTTCTGTACTGGATCATCCCGTCACTATGCCTGGAGCTCTCAATGAACCTGTTTTCAATCACTTGGTTAGGATGTTGCACACCCTTCTGAGTGAGAGCCCAGCCCGTTGCCCTCAATTCCCAGCTGATCTGCTCCCAGCCCCATGGAACAGCCCTGCTTCTTGGTATAGAAGCTCTCCTGTATGTATTCAGCAAGTGATTTACAAGAGGAAGAGGATGTACTGTGAAATCCTTTACAGAAGGTTTTAGCCTCACTGCTCTGAAGAGGTCCTAGCCTTCTCACTTTGACTTATCCTGCATGTTTTTCTTGATTAAAAAAAAAATCAAATTATTTAATTTCAAAGCACTAATTTCCAAGTAGGTTATATTGGGTTTTGTGGGAAGCTTGTATGGTGACTGTATATGATCCTAAATTTACCACTATAAAAACACATGTGGAATTCTTCACTTCCAGAGAAGATAAAAAAAATAACTTTACAGGTTCTGATAATCTGATGTAAATGAGTCTCCTACCCCTTTCAAAATCCCAGGGTGGTTTCACAACAGAACTGTTTAAAATGGGTGTAATAGCAACTTTACTAGCTGCAGCTAGTCTTTCTCTCCACCTATTTTGCAGCTGTAACATTTATTTTCTTCCTGTCTGTCAGATATTAGGAAACTTTCTCATTATCCCAGAAAGGGTGACATATTCTAAAAAGATATAAATATTTTTCTGCATCTTTGCATTGAGTAGCTGCCAGGAAAAAGAGTTAACTAATTATTTTCTGTAGCATTAACTCTCCTTCAGCAAGAGAGTCATATTCTGCAGAACAAACTTATTGGTCTATCTACAAACCAACAAGTTTTGCATCTCATGGTACATAGAAATATTAAAGGTTACAAGTTCAGAGAAGGCAAGGATGACATCCTTTTAAGTTGACTCAATTACACTTGCAAAGCAGAATGCACGCAGGAGTCTTCCAAAGGCCAAAGAAAAGGACGCTATGAAGTATTCTATCAATTAATAGAACTGATAATCTAAGTTCTGTTGTAGGTATCTATTGCATTACTCATTTTCTGAATATCTTATGAGCAATGGGTCAGAGGAGATTCTAGTTTTCACTAAGGAGAATCAGACTCATGGGTATGAAAACCTTATGTTCACAGCTGAGCCTGTGCATGCTCAGTTAGCGTAGGCTGCCCATGCTTCCTGAAGTACAGCACAGTGGGAGGAATCCCAGGAAGACTGAAAGGAAAATCCCACATGGCTCCTGGCTTGTATAACCCCAGTAGTCCAAAGATCCTTATGACTATGTCTAAGATGATTCAGAGAATCCCTCTGTGTGTATGCTCTAGACAGCAGGGACAGCCGGGGAAGCAGAAAATCTTCTCTGGTCCTCTCAGTGAACAATTACTAACCTCACAAACTCTGCAGTCAGGCTTGACTTGATTTATTTTTCCCCTCTGAGGCTTCGAATTACAAAATACTGAATTTTAAGCCTTTTAAAAGACTAATTTGAACAAAACCATAAAGCTTTACCAGACCAAATAAGATGCAGAACTCTTCCAGTCTTCCAGTGAGAAAGTCACCTTTGGGCTTTGATCAAGTGGAGAATAACTTTGGAGATATCAAAGGACAAATTGAAACCACAGGTTATACTGGGAAATGGTTTTAGTTAATGTCTTATTGCACAGTGTGTGCTGCTGCAAGCGTTGATGTAAAAAGTCAGTTTTGAGATATTTTGGAGGTGCAGATGGAGAAGAATACTTCATGAAGACCATAAATCATATTTTTCATCATATTTTGCTTACGTGTTATATTTTCTAGAATTACTTATTCATATTACCATAAGGAAAAGTTATAAAATTTCAATTTTATGTCAAAATAGCCACTCATAGCCATCCACTGTTGAATTCATATTAGTAATGATAATAGGATTGAGAGAGTAATTGTGCAGGATTTTTTATATCAAAAAGGATGGATATGCACAATTTAGCTCCCTACACTGCACAAGAGGCATTCTGCTTCAAATGAATCATGAAAACAGTAAGAAGCTTTGTATCTTGAGCATCATTCTGTACTGAATAATATTGAAGTATATTTTTAAAGAAATGTTAGACATAATTCACTGTATTTGCCCAAGGGATAGTGGTCTTCATTTATCAAACTTCTATGCAGAACTGTAATTCTTCAAAATTGTTAAGAAAGTCACAAAGATCATGACTTTAAATTAGCTTGAACTTCAAGAAAAGGCACTGCTTTTGTAAGGAGTAACAAATGTTATCTTAATAAAAAGCAGGCAAATTCTCCACTGCTTCCAAGCTGCTGTGGGTGTAGCAGAAAGTGTAGGAGGTAATATGAATCATGTTAGAGAACTGGTTAAACCTATCCAATTCTTGACTCAACCAGACAGAAATTCAGAAGTGCAGTAAGAAGATCTGTAAATTGTACACTCTCATCTGCTGAAGTGGTAATCATATTCCAATTGGGTACTGTTGAAGTGAAAAGTCATGTTTCAAGTCCCAAAGGAAAAAAGTAGTTTAAAATACCTCCTCAGTTTCCTTTTAACATTTGCCGCTGTCATAGCTTTCAGCTGGTCTGGTATATCTCATTTGTTCTATACACTATATATGAAGCCTGGGTTTTTACAAGGAGGCTTTGAATTGCAGAAGGCAATAGGAAACACCTTTAATTTCAACAGTTCAGTGTCTTGAGGACTCTGCCACGCTACAGATTTGTCAAGACAAGACTTGGGGGTAGTTCCCTTCTCTACCATGCCATATGAAAGCTATCCTAAAGGAGAGTCATGCTCCAAAGAACTTAGCCCAAATAACACACTGTAGGAATTATTTTATTTTTATTAGCAGCTGCTGAGGAACAGCTCACTGGAATGTCTGTAAAAAATCTTCAGATGCAGGCTTTATGATCAAATTTGATTCTTAGAACAGGTTAGTTGTTTTTTACTTAAAGTGTTCAACTCTGATATGCAGTATGTTTTCCATTCATTTGGCTCAATAAAGTATGTTTGGGGCAATAGCTCGCACCAGGCTGGAGATGGAATAATTTGCTTGGAAGGTGGCCAATCTTCTTTACAAAAGTAAACCTTTAGAAAGCCTTTCTACATCTTAGCCAACGGATGCTGACGAAACATGTTTACTGTGTGAACTGTTTACCTGTTACTTTTCCTCTTGATTCCAGGAAATGCCTGATAATGAAGCCCATATGAAGTCAGTCTCGTGGTTATAGCTGTCACCATAGCCTTCCCTCTTCTTGCAAAGCCAAAAGTGTTTCTAAGGCTAAAAGCTACAGATTGTATAAACTCCGAGCCCTTAGTACCTACCAAATACAAAGGTTTTTGAGGTAAAAAAAATTCAGCTCTGGTTAAATGCCACAAAAAAAATTGAAACCTAGAAGAAACGAGCATTAGAATAACTACTTGGCAGTCAGATATATTGGCTAATCACATTTCTACAGATGAATACTATCAAAAATACAACAAACAGATGATAACTCCAGCTAAAAAAACCCCAAATCTATCCCTTAGTATATGAAAAATTTCTTCCATAGAAAAAGTCCTAGAAATTTGACTCATAAATATTATAAATTCTTTATCTATAGTTATGTCTCAGATTAAAAAAATAGTGTGTCAATCATTCTTACTGTTAACTACCTTGTGCTAGTACTGAGATAAACATAGCAAAAATCTAAAACCCATCTGCCTCAGAGATTAGTCCTGACTGACAACAAAAACATGTTGATAGACACTGTTCAAAGGGAGGAGGAGTTTTCTGTAGTACGATCAGTTTTCTTTTCTAGTAGATACAATACTCTTGCTTATTAGGTATTTACATTAGATATAAGAAAGTATCCCCTCTGTAGGAACTTTTATCTAAATGTCCTCACTAACTTGCACCAGACCTTCTAAATGTTTTTTTTTTCCTGTAACTTTTAACGTCTTCTACTGGTTAATCAACTCTAAACAAAATCACTTAGAGCTGAATGGATGATTTATGTACATGTTTATATTATTCTAGTACAAACCTCCCAGGTACATACTGCCCAAGATTTCTTGCGGCCGTCTGGCCGCTGGAGACTAGAAAACAAAGAAGTCTATTAAATTTCTTAAAGTGAACATCACTGAATGACAAACGTACCAGGTAGGACAATGCTTCTATGCAGCATGTAAAGAAATAACTAAAGTGCTAGTGGAGCCATCAAAATAGCAGTAATAAGTTTTTTTTCTGCAACTCTCATGCGCACAAATCCTTCTCCAGATCTGAGACAGCAGAAACAATCTTGGGAGCTGAATGTGAACCAGTGACTCGCAGATTAGAGAGGTACATATTGGTTAGGTCACTCTTGAAAGAAGTGAGCTTGGGTGATAGGGTATAAAAACTGTATGATAAGTTGAAAGACAATGCACCTGCACTTATGCACTTTAGGCAGTAAGAGGAAGTAAGAGGGTTGTTGAGAGTCTGGCAACGTATCACTAATATTTTGAAGTGCTTCAGATGGCTGATGCTCTTATATGTTGCGTATGAGCATAAAATGTATGCCTCTAGCTGGAAATCTTCTATTGCATATGGTTTTAGACCATTTTCAGCAAAACATTGCTCCACTTAGATCCTACAATTTCCATTAGAATATAGGCCAGAATGCTTAAGTGGTGAGAGAAAATAAAAGGTAAGTACTTAGACAAGAAACTGTAATAAGTCTTTTAAAACATCCTAAAGCCATTTATATTAATTATTCAGTACCTATGAATATATTAACTATCACAGGATTAAAAAGGGAAGGGGGCACTGGAAATAACATACAATAACATGTACGGTAATCTTGTATTCACTGAACCTAATGACAAATCTTCTAGTTCTTGTGCAGGATTAGTTTCTAAAAAAGCATAACTAAGAACAGAAACGTTCTTCAGATATTTTAGTTAATGCCAGCTCTCTCATAAGATGCACATGTAATAGTCAACAGGCATATAATGTTGCCTTTTTTAGACATTGCAGATGCTGAGTAAGTCTTTTAAAATTACAGCCTTAAATACTCCAGGCCAATCACGTCATTTAATATGATGCTTCTTCCTCACTCGACTCATCTTTTTCATATTTTTTTAAAGGAAGTATGTTATAGAAATCCTTTAATATATGTAGAAATTATAGACAGGGAAGAATTTCATGTTTTACCTCAACGCAGTTTTAGCATCATTCACTTGAATAGTGGACTTCAGGGACTGCCATGAAGCTCCAAACTCTTTAATGAAACATAGTGATATTGGATTTACATTTTCTGTCGTGGTTATAGATACATGTGAGATATGACCGCAAGAGATGTCAGTTGATACATACACATTTTATTACTAACAGGAAAATATCAATGTGTAGATAATTTATACTTTGGAAAATATAGTAGATTTAATGGTGAAGCCAAGGCAAAGTGGGACTTGGGTTTTGTATTAATGCTAAATTCTGGGAGTGAGCTGCATCAACAAACATATATAAATAATTACAAAAGGGTGATTAAAAGGCAAAGTGGACATGCTTAAGGTGATCACTGAGTGAAAGCACAAATATAGTGGTATTTTCTGTATATTGTTTTGTATGAACAAACTACCACTTTTTTTCCAGTAGTATCTTTGAAAAAAAGATGCTTTCAATCTTTCTTGTTCACATTACTGATTTTCAGATTTATATAAGCTATAAGAAACATATTTTAAATACTACAAGCAATAAACATGATTCAGGGTTCACCTGAAACCAAAATTTATATGCTAAACTGTTGCTTCTAGTGTAGGGGAAAGAACGTTAATGAGAAGTATGACTAATCATTCTTAATTAATGCACTACATCTGCCCTGCATACTTTGTAAAAATGTTTTCAAATATAATGTGCTCAGCAATGTTTGAACCATTTTTTTCTCAACTGCAATTTCCTTGGCTAATACTACTAGATGAGGCATTTCATATTCTGTTTCACTTCTTTGTTGCTATGCAAAAAGACTTCCCCTTAGGAAAAGCAGACTTCTTAAAGTACAGCACTTGAGAAACATATATTAAAAAACCTGGTTGCTCTTGTGAAAGCTCTAAACAAGACAATTAATTTCTCATTCTTTTGAAAGCAAAATCCTATTCTTCACAAGCAAACAAATAAGCTAATTTGCATAAATTGTTTGACTATTAATTTTCACTTTAGTGTTGACAGGGGGAAGCATATGACTGAGGCATCCCTGAATGTGAGTTCAGTGTCAAAGAGCAGCCTCAGCTGCAACATTTGCTTTTTAAACCAACAGTTTTCAGGAATCATTCTTCCCATCTTTATGGAAAAAATCAGCGCAGACAAATTTCCCTGTAGTGTACAGGACAGACAAAGAAACACAACAACGAGAACTATGAAAGCATTGACAAGATCTTAAGACTTTATCCTTCAGATCACATATGAATTTAACATAAATTCAGTTTAATAAAAAAAAATAAATTGTTTTGTTAGTGGTTTGCAGAGGGTCATGCTTTTCCAGTTTCTAGAAATGCATAATTCTAATGTATAGCATTAAGAATTCAACTTTGACGATGTTTAAAGGTAAAGGAGTAACCATGTGAAAAATTAACCACCTTTCTCCATCTCCTGCCACTCAGACACAGCTATTCCAGTTTGGAAGATCAGATACACAGTGGGAAATGAGAACGGTGGCGCCTGCAATGCGGCTACCTGTACATCTGGATTCTGCAGAGAGCTCTGAAACTCCACAAGCTGTCATAGAATCATAGAATACAGAATCACAGAATCACAGAATAACCAGGTTGGAAGAGACCCACCGGATCATCGAGTCCAACCGTTCCCATCAAACACTAAACCATATCCCTCAGCACCTCATCCACCCGTGAAATAACCAGGTTGGAAGAGACCCACCGGATCATCGAGTCCAACCATTCCTATCAAACACTAAACCATGCCCCTTAGCACCTCATCCACCCATCCCTTAAACACCTCCAGGGAAGGTGAATCAACCACCTCCCTGGGCAGTCTGTGCCAGTGACCAATGACCCTTTCTGTGAAGAACTTTTTCCTAATGTCCAGCCTAAATCTCCCCTGGCGGAGCTTGAGGCCATTCCCTCTTGTCCTGTCCCCTGTCACTTGGGAGAAGAGGCCAGCACCCTCCTCTCTACAACCTCCTTTCAGGTAGTTGTAGAGAGCAATGAGGTCTCCCCTCAGCCTCCTCTTCTCCAGGCTAAACAACCCCAGCTCTCTTAGCCACTCCTCATAAGGCCTGTTCTCCAGCCCCCTCACCAGCTTTGTTGTTCTTCTCTGGACTCGCTCCAGAGCCTCAACATCCTTCTTGTGGTGAGGGGCCCAGAACTGAACACAGTATTCAAGGAGCAGTCTCACCAGTGCCAAGTACAGAGGGAGAATCAATCCTTTGTCTGTCTAAACAACTAATTTTCTGAATTTTTCGATGATTAAGTAAGTAAGGAAGTGGAGACTTAAGGAAAGCAAGGGGTGAGAAGACAACAAAAGGCTAGAAATCTTCATTCTGTAAACACTGTCTATGTCAGTTACTTCAATCCTTTTACAGAAGGGCTCTTGAGAATTGTGACTCATCCACAGCTGAGCAGACCCATCACATAAACTGTAAAGTGCCTGTGTTTTGAAAAGAATTTGCATCCAAGAAAAATTACTAGAAAAAAGCAATCAGAACTTTAAAGTTGAGGCATGGATAAGAGATCCTCAAGAAGGTGTTTCTGATATGCATAAATGAAAAACAGGCAATCAGTGTTGGTGGCAGCTTGCTAATGCAGTGAACTATTTCAAACTATTACTGCCTAGCACTTTTACCAAAACACTTTATTTAACTTGTAAGTGCAAAAGCCTTCAAGTGTGAGAACAAGCTTGAAGCATAAGGTGTGTGGCTCAGGTTACGGTGGAAACGTATACTGCTACTAGTGTCTAGAAGACCACACTTAACTTTTAATTTTGTCTGAGCTGCAGTGAAAAGGTCACGTGTGGCAGAAAATATGTAATAAAGGATTTTTCCCAAGTTGGACTGCTCAGTGGGTGCCGAGGTGAGAGATCAAAGGGCTTTTCTCTCATTTTGCTTCAACAACAACAAAAAAAAAGACTGTGGCTCATAGCATATGAAAAACAGTCTCAAAGTCAACTGCCCAACAGGGGCAACTGTGTATTATTCTTCACCAACACCTAGAGAGTTTTCAGCTACCACAACCTGTAGAAAGGTATGTATACCTTCCTGAATTAGAGATATATTAAAAAAAAAAAAATCTAAGTTAAGCAGACTAACCATTTTAAATAGCCAGTTTAGTATGGTTAAGTGTGTTCAGTTGTTGTGAACCCTGCAGAATACCTGATATGAAATAATCTATTTTTTTCAGGTTTTTGAAGTGCCAGTTAAGCGTAAGTCAAGGTATGCCTCTCTAGTTAGTCCTAGTAAAGGAAGACCTTTTTATTTATTATCTTATCTTGTATACCTTTACTCTCTCTTCAGACTGCAAAATATATACCAATAATGTAATTAGCAAGGAAGAAATAGTTAACAAAAATCAAGCAAATCAGAATTTCAGTCTTCTAATACCTTAGTATTAAGGAAGCTAGTTTTGAATTTGCTTTGGCCTGTGTTCATTGAAAAGGTAAGAAAAAGTACTCTTAGAAGTTAGGCAGCAGGTAGATACAAGCCTCAAAGTTCAGTGATTGCCAGTAAATTTTGCTCAAACTTGTATTGACATGTCATTAAAATTCCGGAAAATTTCTTTTGGGCTATTAAATATCTGAACAAATATTGGGGCTTTTTGCTTTATTGAAGATAACTACTGTCCAAATTGAATCCTTTTCCAAGTGGAAATTGAGTGTAACATCTCTTGTTTGATTAGAGGTAAATGTTTTAGAAAAGTTGGCAAAGCCAGATTTGAGTGGACAGATTTACTTGCTTGCTTTAGGAAGAAGAGTATATTAAGATTAGGTTTGACTAGCAATCACTCTTTCTAGTCAACAAAAAAATCTTTTAAGGAATAGTTACCATTTATTTTAAAATGCAGGTCTAACTTTCATGGGTTCATACAATTTCAGGTTCACGGTGTTCTTATACTTTGTTCTTATACTTTTTTCTTATACTTTACATATATATCTGCTTCCGCTGAAGAATATTTGGCTCACTTTCAACAGAAAAATGAATGCAGCAGCTGACCTGATGCATTTGAAACAATTACATGCTTACATTGAATTGATATTACAGCAAAGGAACTTTCCAGTCTGAGTACACTGAATATGCCTCTGACCAAGAAGAAACCCTACCTCCAGCCACTGATTGGAGCACATTATCCCTGCATTCACTGGTGCAATTAAATGAGGCTTTTTCTGTGTATATAAAAGAAATCTTTCCTGTTAAAATATTTCCATTAAACAATTTTACTGATCTATTTAGTCTGTTTTTCTATTTACATATAAGTTTGAAATAAGTTATATCTTTGGTGTACATAAATAATTTTAAATTATACAAGCAACATTTTATGAAACTATTTTTCTCTATGGCTCTCTGTCATCCCAGTTTGCTTCAGCCGCCTCTCATTTGCTACACAGGTTATACACAATTTAGCTTATAACTGGTAGTTTTGTTTCCATTTTCTGAATCAGACTTCTAAGAGAGCTGAGTGGGCAGGCTTTTTGGTGCCAATTCTGTTCCTCAGTTCCCCATACAAAGAAAGTTGCACATAAACACTTGTTAGAAAGAATACATTTATACTACAGAAACAGAATTGTTTTTTCCTTAACACCTATGTGTTACTCTTCAGGATTTTTTATTTTCATACTTCTCTCATAGCTGTCCTCCGCTCTACCTACATGTTTCTCATTCCTGAACATTTTGTGTTCAGATGATGATTTGAAGAATGTCTGGACTCAGATGGTTTACATTCAATCACAAGAGACTGCTAGTTTTAGGCTTTCTTGATAAAGCAAATGAAAGAGTGAAAACTAGAAGAACTCGGAGCAAATTTCAAAGAAGAGGGATTTACTCTGGGTGCTTGAGATTGCTTAATGTAGTGTTTAGCAGATTCTACTATCATCCCTTGTAGAGATTATTTTAAATTAATTTCTGCTAGTAGGAAATAAATTGCAGTGCTGGAAAAGATGCCATGCACATTTTAATTAAAACATTGGACATGGCTGAATGACTTAAGAGGTTTTGAAACTGAAGAAACTTAACTGTCTTGTATATCCATGTAGAAGGCAAGAGATGAGAGAGAGCCAATAGTTAATTACTTCATGTGAAAGTCCAGGTGCCTACTTAAGCCCCCAACAGTAATAAATAAACATATGTATAATACACGTACGTTTTACAAGCAGTGAGTCCTGCCTTTACAGACAGATCTCTGGTTTTGAAGTCCTCTCTCCCCCTGCCTTTTTTTTCCTCCTAGGTGCTGTAGATAATCTGATACAATGAACAATTTTTCCTTTAAGAACAAGATTATACTTCAACCATTTTGTCATTGCCCTGTTAATTCAGCTTTGGTATGGTAAATTTAAGAAAAACTATTTTCCATTAAAACACCCTCAGTGTTTCTGCTTGCTTTATAGGAATTAGATATTCTCTACCTAAATAAAAACACCTAAGTTGTCTCCAGTGTAGACCCTGGGAGATGCAGAAAGCCAAATCCTGTTCTTGCAGAGGATCTGCTCCTTTTGTACCAAATCCCTTCTGCTAGTGAGAGTTTGGCCATTGAGCAGTTGTTTGGGCTTTGTTTTCTGTTATTGTTTAATCATAATAATCCCCCTGATGAAGCCTTACAGTACATCAGTTTTCCCAGAGAAGGTTTGTAGATACTGAAAGAGAATTCCTATATATGCATGAACATACATACTGTGGCCCAAGACACAGGAGTACATTCATTTGGTTCCTGCTTATCGAGCAGCATAGAGCACTTGGCAACCGTCCTAAAGAGTGAAACAGCATCAGACTCTGTGGCTGTACTTGCCTTTTCTATGGAGGTGACATGAAGTCCCTTATCAATGTTCCTTCTCTGTTGCTTGGAAGAAGAAGATAATCACAATGAGAGTTCAGGTCAGCAGGGTTGCTTGCAGACATGTACTGAACAAGAGTTTCACTGCCTGCTTTCAAATACAATTATGAATCACTTTGTTATTACTGACACATGGCATGGGAAATGGCAGAATAAAATTCTGAAAAATAAAAGAAAGTCTTAATTTTTCCTGTAGAAAGGCATCTATGAAATGTTAAGAAAAAATTAAGTCTACTAACCATTTCATTCTGTAATGAACTTGCACATAAGAGGTACTCAGGATAGTTTATATAGAGTCCCAGGAAGAAAGGCTTCACAGGAAAAACAGACAAGTGGTTTACCCAGAGCTACCCTACTGGAAATGCAGGGTACAGGGTGCATTGGCATTGAGATACTACGGTTAGTGTATGTTCAGGATTCAAGGTACAGGGGTGTTCCTGGGTCCACAACCACTCTGATCAAGAGCTTCAACAGCCAAGGCTGTTTTTCTCCCTGTAGAAGTGATGGCACTTACTTCTGCATTTACATCACAATTTGAAAACAAAAGAGCATAGCGCTGGAATGCTAGGTTTAGTTTTATTATGTGAGCATCCAGTTTTACCTCCACAACCCATCCTTTTCTCCAAACTTCATTGGCTTACGGTCTGCTTTCCTTTCAAGAGGGTATTAGCCATTAACAATTGCTGCAGTATTTCCCTGTTCTTGCCCTGCATCTGCCCAGTCAATTATATATCCTTCTTATACAACACTACGTTATCAATGGGAGAGTGCAGAAAACATCTGGGTGACTCAATCTGTGTTTCAGTTCTTTGTATTAGTTGTGGTTAACCCTAACACTTCTGATAACTGCAGCCCAGAGAAAAGAATCATGGAATGGCTCGAGTTGGAAGGGACCTTAAAGATCATCTAATTCCAACCGCCCCGACATAGGCAGAGAAATGTCCCTCTAGATCAGGCTGCTCAAGGCACCATCTTTGTGGGTGATCCCCAATAGGATCACCTGCTTTTGATTTCAGAGATAATTCAGTATGCCATTAAATAAATATTTGATTACATTTGCCACACCTGTAAAACTCCAATCTACTAACATAAATATGTTTTAAAGTATTTGAATTAGAAATTCATACAGATTAGAATATGAAATACCTTCCCTTTCCAACTTGGATGACTGACCTTTCTCAACCGTTTTCCTCATTTCATTCCAAAATGGGCAAGTTGTTGTTCTGTCCAAACTATAAAAAAATTGATCTTTCAAGCACTGTAGACAGATTTCAACATATGCATATTCACAGATATTTTCAACAATGGTAGTCTATCTAAATACCTAGTCTTGTCCTTAAGGATTACTGAAGAAAAAAGCATTCTGCAGAAGTGATCCCAAAATTATTAACAATAGATGATTTTTACTTTATTGTTTTTAAATAACAGGCACACAAAAAATTAAGAATCTAGCAGTGTGTTTAAAATACTACTTCCCCCCCTCCCCCTTTTTAATCACTGCTTGCATTTCACTTTAGTGATTAGAGAGGTACTATGACAACAAGTTACCTTCATCTGTTGTACCATGTTGAACAGCAAAAGACCTGGGTGATATTCAAGGCAACTTAAGAAGACTCAGTATACAACTCCCAGTGAAAACTGTGTTGTAGTATTTACCATTTTATAGCCAAGTGTTTGGAATAATAGCATCTGTATTTTTCACATGAAGAAAATGGCAACACCCATGCTTACAGAAAATAGATTTCATTGCTTACACTTATTATCTTCCACACTACAACCTCTGCTGGAATTATTTAGTTTTCTACCAACTTCACTGATGATTGACTGTGTTCATGCTGTTTTGGAAACTAATGTCTGTGTTAGGTTCACTGGGCTCTTTTCTTCTCCTTTGCATCCCATTCCAGCATTGACACAATTGGACACTGAGATATGATTGACAGCCGACTGAATATGAGCCAGCAGTGTGCCCAGGTGGCCAAGAAGGCCAATGGCATCTTGGCTTGTATCAGAAATGGCGTGACCAGCAGGTCCAGGGAGGTTATTCTCCCTCTGTACTCAGCACTGGTGAGACCGCTCCTCAAATCCTGTGTTCAGTTCTGGGCCCCTCACCACAAGGAGGATGTTGAGGCTCTGGAACGAGTCCAGAGAAGAGCAACAAAGCTGGTGAGGGGGCTGGAGAGCAGGTCTTATGAGGAGCATCTGAGAGAGCTGGGGTTGTTTAGCCTGGAGAAGAGGAGGCTGAGGGGAGACCTCATTGCTCTCTATAACTACCTGAGAGGAGGTTGTAGAGAGGAGGGTGCTGGCCTCTTCTCCCAAGTGATGGGGGACAGGACAAGAAGGAATGGTCTCAAGCTCCGCCAGGGGAGATTTAGGCTGGACATTAGGAAAAATTTTTCACAGAAAGGGTCATTGGGCACTGGAACAGGCTGCCCAGGGAGGTGGTTGATTCACCTTCCCTGGAGGTGTTTAAGGGATGGGTGGATGAGGTGCTAAGGGGCATGGTTTAGTGTTTGATAGGAATGGTTGGACTCGATGATCCGGTGGGTCTCTTCCAACCTGGTGATTCTATGATAACTGAGCTAATAGGCAGTGGATGTGTAACTTCAATATTTTCCTACAAAGAAACTCACAGCTCCCTCAGGGAAGTACCAATGCATTGAATTCCATACAACTTTAGACAATTCAAGAATTAGCTCTAGTTTCAATAACACCACACTTTTCCTCTAGCTTAAATGCAAGTTGATCCAGATCTTCAAGTATGAACTGAAAATGTCTTCCTCTGCATGCAATTGTTTCCAACTGTTCTTATAGCAAACTCACATCACAGACCAAAACAATTAGAAGTAAAGCTAACTTAATAGACTGATTTCTATCTTCCAAGTGAAAGGATTTGTGAATCTTGTTCAGCATTTTCATTTTATAGACCATTCTAACACTGTGATCTTACTTATTTGTGACATTGACCTGTCTAGGGACAGGTACAGAAAAAAAACCCAAAAGATGTGGTTGTGTTGCAATTGGAAACCCAAGTTAACAGGCTTTGAGACAAACCCAAACTCACACCTTCTCTCTGTGGATCCAGAGTAGGTAACTGTACACATCCTATTGATATAAATGGGAGAGTCATTTATTTGAATGAATCACCATTCAAAATGCAATACACTCTGGAGATGCTCATGTTCATTATCTATAACTAGATACTCACCTGTGGTTTCAAGGCATTCCTAAGTTTAAATTCTGTATTGGATTTTTTAACAGCCCCAAGTTATACCTTTCAGTTTTGTTTTAATCAATGAGACCCATGTGTTCAAGGGCATTTACGTTATATTTAGCTGATGTAACAGTGTAAAACAGATCCTCTCAAAGATTCAGTGGCATCAAGTAGGGCATACGGTTGCCAGTGAAATGTAGCATTTACTGTTCAGATGCTTGGATGACCTGTATAGTAGTTCAATGAAGCATTTTGTTTGCATCTGTATCTGATTAATATTATAACATTATTAATAAAAAGTCCAAATTTATTCAGATAAATAACAAATCCTACATCATATATAAATGGTCAGTGTTTCCAAAACTATTGCAGGATTCAGTAGAGTGGGCCTCACAGTTAGCAGATCTTGATACAAGACTGTGAATCATTGACTGCATCAATAAAGTTCTGTCCTTGTATACAAGAGAAAAAAAAAATCAAGCATTCAAAGGATTAAAATGTGAATTATGAATTTTCAAATTTGATTATCCACAGTTTTTTGAGTTGAAAGTGTTCAGATATACCACAGACCCTAAAGACTAACAGCAGAGTTCAACAGCTCCTCTTAGTTTTCTTTATTTCCACATGAACTCCTGTATTTCCTTACAAAAGTCACCTACTAGCGAAAAGAGACAACTTGATTAGTTTACATTGGCATCCATCTGTGTATTTTGCCATTAGAAAAATTAGAAAGTTTTGGCATTTCTCTTCATTCTAAAGAATTTCTGATGCTTTCCAAGCTATGCACCTCAAAATTTTTCATGGTAAAAATCAGCAGTACGTAAACCTGTGTCTAACTCTATGTGCTACCTATTTGCAAATAATTAATTACATCATTGTTACACCTATTTCTGAGCTGAACAAGAAAAACACAGCTTTTTGCACAATATGCTTTTCACAGAAAAAAATGAAAGATCCATAGCAAGCTCTTCTTCTTTTGCAGAAATTGCTCTGGGAGCTTTACTGTCTAGGCAGGTCCAGGTCACTGGTATGTTAAGCCTCCAGTCATTAGATTGCATAATTCATTCTCTGTGTCTAAATTCTCCTGCTCTGCCACCTTGGTGTCGTAGGACCTCGAAGTAATTCTTGCAAAAGCATTTGATGAATATACAAAGTATTGGTGAATAGTTTTCTGGAGAGTTATTTAAAATACTGAAGTTTCTTCTTAAATGTGTAGACATGGTGGTGAAATATTCAGGCGTATCAATAGGTAGTAAAGACAGTATGCAAATTATCTGTTCCTAGCTCACCATTCAGTTTATCCTCCTGTGTAAACTTCTCTGAAAATTAGGTTTATATTAGATGTGCATTATAGTCTGCCCTCTTTTTGAGTGTCCTTCTGCCAGACTTCACTGTTTCAAACTTGTCATTTCTGTGGACAGAGGACCCCTCTTGCTGTGCAGTGTGGATGCACAGTCGTGACCAACCAGAAAACCCCATCATCTCCTGACAAAGCATTTAAGCAAATGATCTTTTGTTTCACCAATAAGCATTCCTCTACTGTCTCTGAAAACATTACAATCCACTTCCAAACTTTTTGATTTCATTAGCAGAAGAGTAAATTGGTATTTAAGTAAAACTGTATTTTCCTGCAATAAGTGAACTAAGAAAAGAACTTTCACTGTGATTATAAACTTCAGAACTGAATCAACACATAAAATGTATGACTGAAATATTTTAAAAGTTGGAATAGCATCTAAAATCCTTTACTTCCTGAAAAAGGAAGACATGAAAATGCCACAGACTGACCAATTCTCAACAGTCTCTGGACAGCAGCTAATAAAAACATATATTTTTTTACTTGTCTATTTCATTTACTCAAGTAATCTTTCATTTTACCTCATAAAAATTATAGTCTTTAATGGCTAAAGTAATCGAGGCTGGTTATGCATTTTAAAGAACCTGTTAGACAAATCTTAATAGATAGACAAATCTTAAAGGCTATATAGGTCTTTTAATCAAGTTCAAGATTTGCAAAACAGCTTAACAAGTTAAATCTAAAATATCTATAAACAATTTTTGCTTATAACTCATGTAAGTTTCCTGTTAAATCTTTCATTAAAATAGAGATTGAACTAAGAACTGAAGCGTAGTATATTCATGCAGAAAACTATACTGAGTAGCTATTGAAAACAAATTAATACCAATTTCCTCTTTAGTGTTTTCCTACCTATAACTGCAACCTTCAAAGAAAGCCTGGTGAGCAATAAAGGACATAATATTACATAGTTCGATGGCATCATCAGTCTTGAAGAACTTCATTAACCGTATATCTTTATACATGACTTCAGCTCCAATATGCAATTATCCATTGGCTGAAGGTTAGAAGCTGAGATGGCAGCAAGCACACAGTGTAACAGCAGATTGACAACCATGAGCTTCTAGGGTTTTTTCCACAACAAATTCCTCAATATCAAAATTCTCTGAGGTCAATTTTGTTTCCAAATACATTATTCATAGGTTGTTGACTCCACACACACAGGGGGAAAAAAAAAAAAAAAGGAACAAGATCCTTGCTATTAGGCCAGTTAGCATTTTACAGTTATTCCCTTACCTTAGTTGCAGCCTTAGGACTGGCCACGTACCCTAGAGTCACTAGTAGTCCTGTAGGTGAATCACAGGATACGTCTGAATATTTACCAGCTTAATCCTTAGACCCAATTTTTCTTTTCATAGCCTTCGCATGGAAAAAAAGGTAAATCATATATCAGAGGGAAGTGTTTCTAACGGAACAGAACTTTCTTTGCTCTGTTCCTCAAAAGCAGTTTTCCCTGTACAGCTGAACTCAGATCATGCTGAAACCTCTAAAAGCAGCTGAGACTACCACAAAGTAGACCTACTTTTGCGGACTAAGTGGCCCTACACCCTCAGTTAAAGCAAAAAAACCCAACCTGTGTTGACCCCAGACAGTGAAACTTAACAAATCTAATAAATCAGGCTAAAGAAGAGACCCAAACACATGTTAACACCAATAATCTTTTTCAGGTGCTGCTGATAAAATTGTCAGGTGCACTAATTGAGCTGATATTTTCTCAGCGTGTCAGCTGAGACTGCTTTTTAAGCCAACACCTTTTATTACCTGGATAAAACTTGAATGTTATCAAGCAAAAAGAACTACTACTTTATTATCAGAGTTGAATGTGTTTCCTTATCATGTCACTAATTAGCAGCACAGGTTTCTCAGGACATCTTGCAGGATTAGGGACTTTATCATTAATTTCAGTCGTGCATTAAAAAGTCAAGAGTTCTAAGTCCTATGTGGATGTTCTAAGTACATTTTCAGGACGTGTTACCGGTTTGGGACTTAACACAGATCCAACATGCTCTAGATGAACATAATCTTTTTTTTGTGAAGAAATGTCTTCTTCTTCAACATTTATAGTAGTCAAGTCTGTTGGTAGATCATTTCTTTGTATGCCTTCTACTTTGGCTACAAGTTGTGCAGCGTCAACAATGATGCAGCAATATTTTGATCTGCTAATGTTATATCAAACAAAGAAAAATGAAAGATTTTAAAAGTCTTCTCCAATAACTAGTGGCAGACCATTTGATACAATCTGTTCAGGGAGAACAAACTGTCTTTTGAAGGACACATTCTTCTCATATGCTGTCCCAACAGCACAGTTTTGCTATATGTGTTTGTTCTCAATACACTACATTTTGAGTGGTACCTTCAGCAGAACGGTTCCATTTTAAAGCAAAGAAAAAGCTAATCAGGTTTTACCAAGCTACAACTTCAGTCTTCAAAAATGCAAGAAAAAACAGTATGCAAAGGAAAGAAAAAAAATACTTTGCAATGCATACACAAAGGGCTAAAACTATTTTTCCCAGATAAAAGAGCTTTTTGATTCCCTAGATACGCCAGGTTTAAATTCCAAGGTGTAAAGAAGTCAGCTAATTAGACATTCACAAGTCTATGGGGCAGGATGAGATCCACCCAAGGATATTAAGGAAGCTATCAGAGGTGCTCACCAAACCCTTTTACATCATCTACCAGCAGACCTGGCTGACTGGGGAAGTTCCACTTGACTGGAGGTTGGCAAATGCTGTGTCCATTTGCAGGAAGGGTTGTATGGAGGATCCAGAGGGCTACAGGCTTGTCAGTCTGACCTTGATCCCAAGGAAAGTCCTGGATGCAATCATCTTGAGTGCTATCACACAGCACGTGCAGGACAAGGTGATCAGGCCCAGTGGACAAAGGCTTATGAAAGACGGGTCCTGAAAACTAACCTCATCTCCTTCTATGACAAGGTTACCTCCAATTGGATGAGGGAAAGGCTGTGCATGCGGTGTACCTGGACTTCAGTAAAGCCTTTGACATTGTTTCTCACAGTATCCTACTTGAGAAATTGGCTGCCATTGGCCTAGACAAGCATACCATCTGCTGGGTAAAAAAAACTGGCTAGATGGCTGGACTGAAAGAGTAATGGTAAATGGAGTTAAATCCAGTTGGAAGCCAGTCACAAGTGGTGTCCCCCAGGGCTCAGTGTCGTGTCCAGTTCTAATCAATACATTTACCAATTATCTGGATGTAGGGATTGAGGGCGCCCTCAGTAAGCCTGCACATGACACTAAGCTGGGAGGAACTGTCGATGTGCTTGAGGGTAGAGTGGCTCTTCAAAGGGATCTGAACAGGATTGATAGGTTGTGACCAGTGGGATGAGGTTCAACAAGTCCAAGTGATGAGTCCTGTGTTTGGGACAAAATAACCCCATGCAACACTACAGGTTTGGGGAACAGTGGCTAGAAAGCTGCCTGGAGGAGACGGACCTGGGGGTGTTGGTTGACAGCTGCCTGGATATGAGCCAGCAGCATGCCGAGGTGGCCAAGAATTACAGTGGCATCTTGGCCTGTATCAGAAACATTGTGACCAGCAAGACCAGGGAAGTGATTGTGCTCCTGTACCTTGAACACTGTGTTCATTTTTGGGCGCCTCACTACAAGAAGGACATTGAGGTGCTGGGGCACATCCAGAGAAGAGCAACAAAGCTGGTGAAAGGGCTGGAGAACAAATCTTAGGAGGAGCAGCTGAGGGAACTGAGGTTGTTCAATGGGAAGAAAAGAAGGCTGAGGGGAGACCTTACCAGTGTCTACGGTTGCCTGAAAGGAGATGTAGACACGTGGATGTTGGTCTCTTCTCCCAAGTGACAGGTGATAGAATGAGAGAGAATGGACTTGAGATGCATCAGAGAAGGTTCAGGTTAGACATTGGGAAAAATTTCTTCACTGAAAGGGTTATCAAGCACTCACATAGGCTGCCCAGGAAGGTAGTTGAGTCACCATCTTTGGAAGTATTTGAAAGACAGGTAGATGAAGTGCTTAGGGGTATGGCTTAGTAGAGGACAGGTCCAGTTGGACTCAATGACCTCAAAGGTCTTTTCCAATCAAAGAAGAGGAAAAAAAAAAGAAAAAAGTCCTGGTGATGAATGTAGCATGCTAATGGGCTTTTTCTTCAAGATACCGTGGACAATAGCCTGTAGTATATTAATTAATGTAGGGCTTCTGTTTGGCAGAAAAGCTGCTGGAAGCTGTTGAAAAAGCAGGAAGAACAAAAAGAATGATAACTTCTGGTCAGTTATTCCCTCTTAACGATCACATTCTTTGGAGTATCAGGGAAGGTGTTGCCAGCATCTCTTGGTATCTGTTCATTTTCACACCTTTAGAAAGTGAAATGTAGTTGTTAATCTAAAGCCATCAGTGATATATTATGGGTCCTGAGTACCAGGCAGTGCGTATATACTGATAGCTCTCCTGTCAGTGGCTGTTTGACACTGAGTTTTATTAAAACAGTGTCTAAAATTTTAAAGTATATTCCTTCACCTAGTCCCCCTGCACCAACCACCTGTTTTGTAAAGGTGCATAGTTTTAATAGGGAAGATTTACAAGTGCAGTGTGCAATTTAAAAAAAAAAGTATATAAAAAATTGGGAGTAAAGGACAATCGTGTGAAGGTTCTGGCCCAAATCCTTTGCAGCCTTTCATGTGTTCTTACAGCTAAACAACTGGGCAGAACAGGTCATAAATGTCAATAGCATCTTTTCCACACACAGAGAATGAAGATATTTCAGCTTTGATCTGTAATAGGCTGAAAAAAATTAAAACCTCAATTTTTTTTTAAAAAAACCCAAACCTATGACTTTATTTTCCATCCAGCACAGCTCAAAGTACATTGCTCTGTCTCTGCATTCACTGGTGTTTCCATCTTTTTTCTTTACTTTAGGCAAATACCTCCCTCCTATTGCATTACTCATCTCTTCCGTGACTAATCAACATCATGCCAGGGAGCTACACCATAAGAAAGAGGAAATATATTAGTGAGAGATTCTGTCCCTTTCACTCACACATCTGCAAATATATATGCCCTACTCATTGCCAAAGCATGCTTTGCTTAACTTTTATTTTTAGATAACAAGGTATCAAACAAATATTTCAGCTATTAAAATAGTGTACGTTGACACTTTTATTCTATGACTCTGAATCTACAAACATACCTGTGTGTCATGCAGCACAAACAATATGCAGTGGGGAAAACACACATGAAGTATTTGTAGACCTAGATACCTGTTTTCCAATAATAATTTCTCCTGGATTGCTTCTTACTACTCTTGAGATAGTGTTGCACTGTATTTTGGTATGAGAAATAGAAGAGTTGTGACTTCCTTGTTTGTATATTTGCATGTTTCTCCTATTTGTATGCTCAAATATGTCAACACACTGGTGTTGGTAGTCAAAATTATGAGAAGGCTGTTCTGAACCATGAGATATTCTCATAAAAATATTATAATAGTTTATGGCAAGAACACGGAGATTAGACAGTTAATGTAAGCTAATCTATTTCATTTAAGAAAGTTAGCTATCAGAGAAGGAAACTGAAAATGCATGCAACATTGATATCAAAACACTAAAAATATTAATACCCTAATTTCTCCTTTTAAACAATAGATTTTCTGATTCAATAACATGTAGAACCTTATGCCAGTAAACTCAGACAGTGGTAGCGTTCATATTTATCGGCTCATGGGATCTCAATAGAAAATTTGATAGTAGGCTTTTGTGTGTATTTGTATGTGTGCAGGTATGCACAGATAATTTCATAATGGAAAACCATTATAATTTATTCATTATTAAGATAATAATAACAAGACAAAAAGTTTAATTGTGATTTGCTGGAAAACAGAAAAAATAAAAGAAGAAACAGGTCATTAATCTGTAAAACACTTTGTAATTTTTTTCCCTGTAAACTTCTTTACATGTTTGGCCAGAGTTGCCATGTGCCAGTCTCTATGAGCTTAGGCATGGGTGATGAAATCCCCAAAGAAGATGCACAATAATATCTGATGACTGCAGTGTTCTAGCACTCAGGTGTGCTGAGAAGAAGATGACTTTGTTTTTCTGTTAAGAAATCATTAGGTGTTGCACTGTAACAAATTTGTACAGAGTTTGTTTTTATTTCTGTTGTGTTACACCACCCATGAAGGTCAGCACAGAGAAAGATTTTAGTGATGTTTGTAGCATTCTGCAGGAGGTGGAGATCACTGTTCACAATGTAAGAGCTGCCTCTGGCTTCAAGGATCTACCTGTTCATTTCAGTATAAATCTGCTTTGAGAATTTCAAGAGCATATTCCTTTTCTTCTGTCTTCTCCTACAGTATAAGAAGTATTGATATCAAAGACTAGCCAGACAAGAGAAGCACGCGCTTCCATGAGGTGGATGTACTATCACGATGAGAAAGAAATGGCTATATGATGGCAATTGAATGTTTACTATGCTGATAATTACCAGGTCCAGAATAACATGCCTGACTAAGCCTTTACAGCAAACAAGAGCTAACTCGTTCTCATCAGTACTGAAACATATACTCTTTTATTTTCCTCCACAGCTTCAGTAGTCATGCAGGATTTAAAAACATTAAACCCTAACAACCTTCCCTCCAGGCAACAGCGAAACAATTTAGCTAAGGAAAATTAAAAAAATAATGCTTTGAGCTCTCCAAATTGCCTGTAAATGCAATGTGCTGCAGAGACTGTCAAAATTTCAAGAATTTCAATATCCAAAGTCCATGCAGGTAAGAGGAGGGTGGTCTGGTAGTAGGAGGCTTGCTCGGGTAGCCCAGAGGAATATGATGTATTGGACTCTGCTCTGCTGATCCTATTCATGGAAGAGGATATTACTCATTGTAGATCTCAAATTAGTGGAAGATATATTTTTGAAAGGGCAGATTAAAAATCAGAGGAGATTTTTTTTGGTCTGTCAGCTTGATGTAAATTTTTTTGATGTTTATTGTGCCTGTTTGAAGCTCCTCTGTCAGGCATTTTGAATGCTAAAATAAGGTGTGAGAAGGTGGGCTAGTGGTGAAAGAACAAGTAGTAAGGAGAAGTCCTTGAGAAAGGCAAATGGAGATCTCTGTCACTTATCACAAAAAGTGCAGTATAACAAGATGCAAAACCAGTTTTGAATGTCTGTTATTTTGAAATATTCTTGTACTTCTGGTGGATTTTTTCCAACAGCAAGAATATCACTTAAAAAATTATTTCTTACAGAGCACTACATATTTTAAGTGGCTCCACTGTAAGAATAAATTTGTCAAGCTTTTCTTTAAACATGTTTATTCATAAGTAATTAATACAAGAATTTCCTAGAGAGTGAATGCAAATGATGATATTGTCTTAAAAATATTATAGTGTTTTCCTGAAGTTAGAAGTATGGAATCATCACCCCTCTATTTTTAAAAAAGCCTTGACATAAAGTGGACATTGTATGGCATCATTTATCATCTCTACTTCAATTTATCCCCTAAAAGCATAAGAAAACATGAAACTTGTTACCAGACCATTCAAGCATTTAGGCTGTCCTTCTGTGCTTTTTAGATAAAAGGTGCTACTGAACAGAAGAAAATTAAATAAGTACTGCATCCTTTTAGACACTCTTGCATTTTGTTGAACCCAGCAAATAAATTACTAGAATAGTCTATGCTATTGTCGTCTTATATAATGTAGCTGCATCAAAGATCCAGTCTTTACTGTTGACAAGAGCCTTTGTTTCTTAGCTATTAAAACTTTAATGCTGGAAAAGCATCACATTTATTTAGAAGGATGAATTGGCGTGTTTTCCTTTTTTCTCTTAGTACCGTGGTGCTTGAGGTGAGTGGTTAAATAGCTATGGTTTATGCCTAACATATATTTAGCCTAATTAGCAAATGAGGTCAGCAATTAGATAGATAAAGGGGATCAGTGCATGATCTCAGCTATGCTATAGAGGTTATAGGGAAAAAAGCACAAGCTAAAATCTTTTCATTAGCCTTAAACCACGGTAACGCAAGGCCAGCGAGAAAAGACTGCCACAAAACTTGGTCATAGAGGACAGAAAAAATATCTGATCAATGGCTTTGATCATTGCAGTGCCTGATCAGAAAGGTAATGGGATTGGGAAATTGCATATTCATTTCACCCACCCCACACATTGTCTGCTAAAATAACCTTCTTTCCGGCAGATGACGGGGAAATGGAGGTAATCTGGTCTCTCTTGAACTTGGAAGAGTCACCACAGGCTGTCCATTTGGCAGTAGCAGAATCTGCACTACCAAATAGCACAGACGTTGTCACTATGACTTTTGGGGGTTTCTAATCCTTATATTGCAAAAATATGTGCTACTTTTCTGAGTCTTCCATTGCTTGCAATCTAAGTAGAATAGATGGTCTACAACTCCTTGAACTACCACTCATGAGCCCTCATCTTCAAGAAGTCCTGGAAATACTTCACAGTGTTGTATAATCCACTTCTTTGACAAGAATCACAAAGGAAGAAAAATAATATAAAGGGATAAATGAATCTGTCTTTGATAAGCACACATGGCTCCCTGTCATAGTAACTTATCCTGTGATGTTCATGATTAATTGTGCTGCCACTTGTTGTATGGCAGCACAGTAATGCAAGCAAAATAAGCACAAGGCAAGACTGTCTGCAAAATTAGTAGGCTTTTTAAATTTAATATTCACCACTGCCTACCAGCTGTAACAATCCTTTAGCATATATGTGGTCTTGCCCACGGTGTCCTGAATGAAAATGGATCATATAGAGCCCTGGTTTGATACAGGGTCAGAGAACTTATGCAAGCTGATGAGCTAGAAGGTGCAACAAATTAAAATTAATTTGTGCCAGTCTCTTTTGATCTAGTTGTTATAACATTACATTCCGCTCTACTTCTTTTTAAAGTGTTCTGTCACTCCTTTTTTCCAAGTATGTGGTCTTTTTATTCTTTGCATATGTTTTCTTGTAATTGAGATTGTTTTTCTTTCTTGTATCTTTTGCTTATGTTATGCACCTGTTTCCAGATTACTAAAATAGAGCTATTAAAACTGAGTTACTGCAGAAATCCCAGGCAAAACAAGATACAATTTCTTTGTTCAAGACAAAATATTAGTTATAGATGAAGATTCCAGGTTAGCTTCAGGCGTTCTGCTTCCTGGGCTTGTGGCATAATCACTCTGCCTCAGTTAATAAGCTATTTAGATATATGTTTAGAAGATCTTATAATATGAACAAAAAAATTATAGTATACCACATTATGACACTTATTGTGAGTTCAACTTTTGGTGCTTTTGTTTATGTTGGTTTTCATTACTTTTCACGGCTAAAGGAAATATCTCTACCTTTTCAGAGAATGAAATGTGGAGGCAAAATTTAAAATAACATCCATCAGAGCAAATTATGTTTCTGGAAAGCTATTTGGAATCCAGAAAGGCCTTGAAGATTTGGACTTTGAAATTTATTGAACTTTGTTCTCCCTAGGGTCCTACTACGGGAAGGACAATTTACCCACACTGAGTGCTTTTAAGAAATCCTCTTTCTAACGATAAGGGAAACTATAACCTTGGGTTCTGGAGGAGACACAAATATTTTTTACCATCAAACCCTGCTTAAATGCACAATCAATAGCAGCTAGCATCACTAAGCATTTTTTCTACTTTCTGGAGGAGCAGGTCAATTACAGAGTGATGTGGGTATTTCTCAGCACGATATGCACTGCACAGTTACACTGCAAGCCGCCCCAGCCCTCTGATTTTACACAATAGTGTATGCTGACTGAGGAGGGTAAGGTTATTAATTGTCTAATCAGCAAAGGAATATGGTGTTTCCATTGAAACAATTGTTCTGTAAACTGCAAACAATCAAGACGAAGTGGTTTGCAGAGCTATATAATATAGCTAACTAGGACTGTGTACATGGACTGTAGTTGATGTAAAAGAGATTCAACTTGCAATTCTTCTGTCAGTAAAAAATGATATAAAGGACTCTATCTTTCTGCTTGAGTAAGTTATATCAAAAACATACAGAAAGAAGTCTAGAAAAATTTTCACAGCTCAGCACCTACTGAAAAAAAAGAAACATCAGGATAAATAACTGTAAAAATAGTAACTTCAATTCTTTCCCGGATTTTTTTCTATTAATTAGAGGAACAACTGGTAATTGTGGAATAGGAAAATATTCAGCACTGACAGATAGAGACATGAAAGGATTTGTCAGAATTTTCTGAGACATCACTTAGCTTCTTTGATCCTTGAAAAAGAAAATTCCTTCTTTCTGGGAACTAATTTTATCATTATCATTTGAATTTTTTTTTCATAATTAATCTCTGAATTATTTGGTGAGTAGATGTCTGGATTCCATACAGCTCATGTTTCTATACAGCTCATCTATAAGCTGTTGAATGTAGGTTAACTCCAGTCCATATTGTTTTTCTGCAGCTCTGAACTGTCAGAGAAAATTATGAACTCTGGATACATGATAAATTGGGTGATTTAGAAAATAATCCACTGATGTCTGCGCTCCATGAACAAGGAAAACAATGAAATGTGCATTTAATAAATCCAAGCCTGTCTGGGGGCTTAAACTCTTTGCTGAGTGTAACCTCCCCTATGTTATACAAGACAAAAAGTCACACCACAATATTTATCTAAAGAAAATGGAAGAGCAAGAGATACTTCTGTTCTAATGCACAATGGAGAAACAAATGAAATTTTTATAAAATAATTCAGTAGCTAGGGCACAGCTTTAAATCCAGAACCAGGACATCCAGATTCAGCTGCCTTCCTTGTACATCTGTTTTCTTGGAAAGTAGTCTTAAACTTTGGCCAAAGGCTTCTCTAAGGCTTGAGGGATATTGCTTTCCTCATCTGTTGAAACTCTAACACTGCAAAAGATTCAGGTTGCTTTGGGCAGGAAAAATGCATCAGGCTGTTGCCAGCCTATTTGTTTGAAAGAGGAGAGATGGGTTCTAGTAACTATGCTTGATCATTCATTTCACTCAGTTGCCTTCATCCTTAAATACTAAAACAGTCTTTCAGAGCAAAGTCCGTAAGCAGGACCCAGAACAAACTTGCTAGCTGCCATCCCCCTGAGTCTCTCTCACTCCACGAGCCCTGGCTTCCTTCCTGTGCTGCAGAGAGGATGAGCAAAAGATTCACAGACACTTCAAAACTGTGTGTCCACGGAAGAACGCTTCAAGAGCACATCAGGGAAAGAGTTATCTATGGAACCCCTATGTTACAGGGTAAGTTTGTAGTTGACCGGGAGGATTTTTACCTGTGAAACCTAAGACCAAATCTTGTATAAGATTCACAAGCCCCATCCTGGATCTGTATGAGTTTTCTATGACATAATTTTTACCTAGTCATGCTTTTAAAAAAACCTTTTATGCAATCTAAGTGATGGTGAAATCTTGGCATAATTTAGAGTGTGTTTTTAATTGAAAAGAAATTATATTTTAAAAAATATATTGAGTAGTGCTTACTTTAGTCTCACTACAATAATATTCAAGTACTTAATAAAATTATTAATTTATTTACCCACAAATATCCTTATTCCAAATTCAGCTAGATCCCAAGCTACAAATGACCACACATCATCAAAATAATTTGTATTTTTCCACACAACTCCTACACACATTCCATAAAATTGGTTTACATTATTCTTGGACTACCTTCAAGGATCAAATCCTTTCACTGATGCTCAGGGTAGTGATGTCTCACTCTGCAATAAGTTGCATTCATTACCGAGTACTTCCTCTTCTCAGACTTCTCCTCAGTTACAAAATCACACCTTCTTTCAGCAACATACTCAATGCTGATAGCAATTAAATCTGAGAAGTTCTGCCAATAATCTCTCACTCCTCAAGGTGCACTGTCTTCGGTGCGAGGCAAGATGTACTGTTGGGCTGTGAACAGCCCACAGCAGGAGACCGTTCTTCTGGCAGTCCTCCTGTGACTTGCTTCACTAGGTTGAGTTACTATTTTCCTGCCTTGCATGTGAAAAGTACTTTGTTCCTGTGACATACTATGTTCAGGCACTGCACTGATCATAGAATCATAGAATTACCAGGTTGGAAGAGACCGGATCATTGAGTCCAACTGTTCCTATCAAACATTAAACCATGCCCCTTAGCACCTCATCCACCCGTGCCTTAAACACCTCCAGGGAAGGTGAATCAACCACCTCCCTGGGCAGCCTGTGCCAGTGCCCAATGACCCTTTCTGTGAAAAATTTTTTCCTAATGTCCAGCCTAAACCTCCCCTGGCGGAGCTTGAGGCCATTCCCTCTTGTCCTGTCCCCTGTCACTTGGGAGAAGAGGCCAGCACCCTCCTCTCTACAACGTCCTTTCAGGTAGTTGTAGAGAGCAATGAGGTCTCCCCTCAGCCTCCTCTTCTCCAGGCTAAACAACCCCAGCTCTCTCGGCCGCTCCTCATAAGGCCTGTTCTCCAGCCCCTTCACCAGCTTTGTTGCTCCTCTCTGGACTCGTTCCAGAGCCTCAACATCCTTCTTGTGGTGAGGGGCCCAGAACTGAACACAGGATTCGAGGAGCGGTCTCACCATTGCCGAGTACAGAGGGAGAATAACCTCCCTGGACCTGCTGGTCACGATGTTTCTAATACAAGCCAAGATGCCATTGGCCTTCTTGGCCACCTGGGCACACTGCTGGCTCATTTTCAGTGGGCTGTCAACCAACACCCCCAGGTCCCTCTCCTCCAGGCAGCTTTCTAGACAGACTTCTCCTAGTCTGTAGCACTGCATAGGGTTGTTGTGCCCCAAGTGCAGGACCCGGCATTTGGCCTTGTTAAACCTCATGCCATTGGTCTCAGCCCAGTGGTCCAGCCTGTTCAGATCCCTTTGCAGAGCCTCCCTACCCTCCAGCAGATCAACACTTCCACCCAGCTTAGTGTCGTCTGCAAACTTGCTAAGGGTGCACTCGATGCCTTCATCCAGGTCATTGATAAAGACATTGAACAGGGCTGGACCCAGCACTGAGCCCTGGGGAACCCCACTTGTCACTGGCCTCCAGCTGGATTTCACACCATTTACCACCACTGAACACCAACTAAATCCCTTATCAAAAAAATTCGTATATGAGTGGTAGAGCACCTGTTGTCAGGCCTTGTATCTGCATCCAGGTTTTGCTGCTACTTTGGCAAAGCAGTGCAGAAGGTTCCAATGTGCGATGCAGAGACATAGTTTTGTAAAGCAGTTGCAGTAAAACCTGATACCAAACAAATCATAAATTAGACCCTGCCTCAAATTGATTATTAAACACAACAGTAATTTTCTCTACAGCACCGAAGTCTGAATCAATCCCGATATTGACCTCACTTACCCTACTGTGACTCTATTGATTCAGTACAATTTTACATCAATGAGGGCAGAAAAGGGTCATGAAATTAGTTGTAGTTGAGTTAGTACAGTATAATCCATGCTTAAACACTAAATATAAGTGACTAATTTCATATTTGTTAAGCAACTTTCACACCTTTTTAAAATAAAAGGAATTTTGGTGGCATTTAATATGTCTCAAAAGCAGTTTATTCTTTATTCAGATGTCGAGATATGGCTTTAGTTTGCAGTGATTATCACTAATGCATCTCTATATCCTGTTAGAGAAGTAGGAGGGTCTTTGGAGTTCATAAGCGTGAGAAATTAAGAGCTATCTAATAAAACAATATAAATATACCATATTTGGAACAGCCCCTGAGATATTGTTTCCTTTCATTGCGCAGTCTTCTGCTTCGTACCTAATCTGATGCAACAAAAACATAAGAATGAGCCCCGAAGTCTTTCTGTTTCTTTATAATTATCCTCCTTCAAATTCCTTGTGATTGCATTGATTAAAGTTTTCTTTCAGTTTTCTGTAGCTGAAACACATTTCTCATTTATAGAGGTTGACTTTATTCTGTCATTTCATTGTGTCATAAGCATTCATTTAATGTTTGTTTATAATGATAAAAGTGAATTCTATTACAATGAAGTCGTTCACAGAGCTATTAAAAAACACATCTTCTCTCTCAGCATTTTCCTGACGTTGAATTTTGATTCTCTGAACACAGGAGACAGAGCTTTATTTGTGAATGAATTTTTCAGACTTTTTTCAACAAACGAGGGCACACGCACACATACACACAATGTCTGATTTTAAAAGCTCATGCCCAAAAACTTAAAATCATTTTTGGTGGACAACACATAGAAGGTATAGGCAGTCATGAGCTACCTTCTGATAAGAATTGTGTTAAACATCAAATCCTTATTAGTGAGATGTTAAAGCAGAGGCACAGAGTCTCTCTTTTCAGTCTTTCTCTGACTGAAAAGCAGAAACACTTTGATATCTTTCAGAGTGGAAGCACAAAAAGATATAAGCACCTGGTTCCTGGCCTTCCTACTCCAGAGATCTTCAGAGGGTGTTTTCAGCCATGGCTGTACCGTTACCTCGTTAAATATGGATCAAGGAGGGGAAAAACCTGGGCAAAAACTGGGGAGAAAACACTGCTTCCACCATGAAGTCCATCCTCCATCTTTCACTGCAAATTTGAGCATGTTCTTTCTGTTTCAGGCGATCTATAACCAACTATGTTGCAGATACCATGTGTGCCTTAGCAGTGACAGTTTTCTAGTGCAGTTGTCCCGGCAGAACTGCCACAGCCTCTATGTCCACTCCTGTCATCTGCAGAAGCCATGTTTCTGGTAAAGCCCAATAGCAAACCCTTTGTTTTGCTGAGTTTTCTTGAGTCTCTACACTTTACTTTTCATATTTTTTGGCTTAAAGTATTAAAGAATAAGCTTGTTAATAAACATCAGAAAACAGCCAAATCCATGAAATCGAAGGATTTTTATTTCCATCTGACTGAGAAATATTCTGCAGTCTAGTTCTTTCAGCTGCTGCTAAAGATGCAGCTGTTCACAGTTTGCCATAGAATTATAGAATCCCTGGGTTGGAAAAGACCTTTGAGATCATCAAGTCCAACCATATCTGTCTACTACTAAATCAAACCCCTAAACACTTCATCTACTCATCTTTAAATACCTCCAAGGATGGTGACTCAATCAGCTCCCTGGGCAGACTGTTCCAGTGCTTGATAATCCTTTCAAGTGAAGAAGTTTTTGCTAATGTCCAATCTGAACTTCCCTTGGCACAGCTTGAGGCCATTCCCTCTCATTTTATCACCTATCCAATTGGAGAAGAGATCAACACCCACATCTCTACAACCTCTTTTCAGTTAGTTGTAGACAGTGATAAGGTCTCCCCTCAGCCTACTCTAGGCTACATCTCTGAGACATATTGCAGCAGACTCGTCCTTCGCAGCTGCGAGGGGAAGTGAACAGATCTTGCCAATTCTGCAAGCGCACCCTCATGACCCACTGACTACTAAATTCCTTCTAAGGCCTCTTTACTCAGTCCATTCTTCAACAGACTGTGCCTAAAATGCCTCCACCTGCTTTTACAGCACTCTTCTGCTATCAACCAATATGACCACTAAGAAATGTGAAAAGTTATTCTCTTTAAAAAATTATCTTTAAAAAAAGATTATATCAATAGTATTTTTATAAATGCTGCTGTTAAGTCCTTCAACGTCTTTTCTGTAAATAATGAGGATGGGAAATAATGTTTCTTCATTTCATACATTTGCACTCATAAGAAGTTAAAGTCCTTGTGTTCGGTTTACCAAATTAAAATTCAGATCTTAAATTAAATATGCCAACAGATATCTTGTCTCTGAAAACTTTGATTAAACAGTTACAAGGAAAGGAAAGCCTTTTGAATCTCTCAGGCCCACAGAAGACCAAAGGAAGATCTAGGGCCTTCTGCAAACACCTGAGCTCTCCTTCTGAGAACTCCAGGCTTAAGGGTTTTGGGAAGAATGCCAGTGTCCCCATGACAAGGATGTTGCTCTTGTCAATAATAAATGATTAGGTAACTATCTATTATAAAGGCCTATACTTCCTTCTATCAGTCATTTCATGTGTTTTTCCTCGAAAAAGGCCACATAATTCCTTGAATATTGAATTCAGAGCTGAAGCACTCTATTACTCAACTCCAAGCTTCTTTCCTTATTTTCTGTGGCAGAAAATAAATGAAAGCAAAGAAGGACATGGACAGAAATAATGAAGCGGAAAGACCATAGGTGGATTTTAGACTGAAAAAAACCCCAAAAATTGAACACTGACAGTCCTTAACAATGCATCAAGCAATTTGGTCAGGAGCTTAGCTGCCAAAATGTCATCACCATTGAATACTTTAGCTACTTCATCATAATTTGCCATTTGTATTACTATTCTTGCCTTGCCAGGCCTTCACTTGCCCAGACCTCTGATTCACATTGCACTACATATTTTAACTTTCCTAATCAAAATAGCTTCACAACTCAGATCCTACACTACTGAGCCCATTTTCATCCCTTGATTTTTTTTTCTATCTCACTTTTGTGATGCAAGTCATATAAATTATTTACTGAATTTTAAAGACACGTTTCTGATGGGTGGATTTTTAGATGCTCTAATGATTCCTTTTATTTTCCAAAAGTACCCTCTCTGATCTTCTTACGTGGTACAATCTTAGCAGTGGGAATTCAATACACAATTGTGCTTTTCATACACAGTGCTTGAAAATTATCCAGTTAAGGTCCTTTTTAAAGTTTACATTAATTTCACTGGTGCTCTATGTGAAAAGGTGTAAGACGTGATTCAGTTTAGTGCTAATGTATTATCTTGCCTTTAAGAGAGTCAATGAGACTTTGTTCCTTAGCTATTTAGAAAGATATTATGCAGGCTTTTTTCTGAGCTATTAGTGTTCTGCAGAGCTTCATGCCCAAAGGGTATTTTCTGTTTTCATATTGCTAAATTACATTTAGACAATAACACAAGTATCGATCTTAATAAGAAGGCAACATTCTGCATTGGCCAGGTCATCTGCAATAAATACAACATTTTTGGCAAGGCTTAGTAATTTTTATGGTTTTTATTGATCTCCCTTCTGTTCTAAGTTTCAGTTCAATAGCTGAATTACTAACCTAGTTATTTCATTATAACAAGTGACAAACAATACAGCTTTTAGACCTACAGTGCCCCATTTCAGATTCTGAGATCCCAACACAGTTTCAGTCAGTACTAGTTCAAGCTGAAAGCTATTCCTTCTTCATGAGGAACATATCGGCCTCTTCAGCTGTGTTGTCCCAGTATGCACGTATCCAACATTCATGTAAGCCTGTAAAGGTAAAAATGCAAGTATTAGCATTCAAGAACAGTACAGTAGTCGGAAGCTGCCTAGGGGATATGTCTAGCAACTTGAGACAGACAATCCTGCCTCCATCTGTCTTTGGCCAAAGCACAGTAAAATATGCCTATGCTACTTACGCTATCACGCAGGAATGTGATGAAAGTCACCTTTCACCATGAATCAGGAAGAATCACTGCTGAAAACAAGCAGTGTGATTTTCTGGTTTTCTCTTGTGAACACGGGTCTATACCATAACAATATGATGTAAATTTCATAGATCTCGTTACCTAAGAGAACAGTTAGAAATTGCTTAAATGTCAGGTGGAGATGTCCTATTGACAACATCTTTCACAATCAAGACCTAACTGTATCATTGTTTGAACAAAGAACTTAAAGTGTTAATAAGAAGTCTTAGAGTTGAAAACATCATCAATGTACATAGTACTTCTCATAGCAGCTCAGGAGAAAGCCATCCCCGTGGTCCAGAAAAAAAGCTGGCAGGGGAGAAAGCCAGCTTGGTTGAATAGAGAGATCTTGAGGGATATCAAGAAGAAAAGAAATGTTTATGGGCTCTGGAAGAAGGGACACGCCTCTTGGGTGGACTACAGGAGGGAAGTGAGATTGTGTAGGGAAAAAATCAGAAGGGCTAAGGCTCAGCTAGAAATTGGATTGGCCAAGTCAGTGAAAGATAACAAAAAATCTTTCTACAAATATATAAATAATAAAAGGCGGACTAGGGAGACCATACAGTCCCTATTGGACACAGAAGGAACAACAGTAACAGGGGATGAGGAAAAGGCTGAGGTACTTAATGCCTTCTTTGCCTCAGTCTTTAGTTGTAAGGAGGGACGTTCCGTCTGTGTACTAACCCAGGAGCTAGAGGAGCATAATGAGGCTCCCATGATCCAAGAGGAGGTGGTCAGAGCCTTGCTAGCCCGACTGGACACCCACAAGTCTATGGGGCCGGACGGGATTCACCCTAGGGTACTGAAGGAGCTGGCGGATGTGCTGGCCAAACCCCTTTCCATCATCTTCCAACAGTCCTGGAAGACTGGGGAAGTCCCACTGGACTGGAGGCTGGCTGATGTTGTGCCCATCTACAAAAAGGGCCGCAGGGAGGACCCAGGAAACTACAGGCCTGCCAGTCTGACCTCAGTGCCAGGGAAAGTCATGGAACAGGTGATCTTGAGTGCTATCATGAAGCACATGCAAGAGAACCGGGTGATCAGGCCCAGTCAACATGGGTTCACAAAAGGCAGGTCTTGCCAAACTAACCTGATTGCCTTCTATGACAAAGTGACTTGGCTGCTGGATGAGGGAAAGGCTGTGGATGTGGTCTTCCTGGACTTCAGCAAAGCCTTTGACTCAGTTTCTCACAGCATTCTGCTTCGGAAACTGTCAGTCTCTGGCCTGGACAGGCGCACACTCTCGTGGGTGGAAAACTGGTTGGATGGCCGGGCCCAGAGAGTGGTGGGAAATGGTGTGAAATCCAGCTGGAGGTCAGTGACAAGTGGGGTTCCCCAGGGCTCGGTGCTGGGTCCAGCCCTGTTCAATGTCTTTATCAATGACGTGGATGAAGGCATCGAGTGCACCCTTAGCAAGTTTACAGATGACACTAAGCTGGGTGGAAGTGTTGATCTGCTGGAGGGTAGGGAGGCTCTGCAAAGGGATCTGAACAGGCAGGACCACTGGGTTGAGTCCAATGGCATTAGGTTTAACAAGGCCAAATGCCGGGTCCTGCACTTGGGGCACAACAACCTTATGCAGTGCTACAGACTGGGAGAAGTCTGTCTAGAAAGCTGCCTGGAGGAGAGGGACCTGGGGGTGTTGGTTGACAGCCGACTGAATATGAGCCAGCAGTGTGCCCAGGTGGCCAAGAAGGCCAATGGCATCTTGGCTTGTATCAGAAACGGCGTGACCAGCAGGTCCAGGGAGATTATTCTCCCTCTGTACTCGGCACTGGTGAGACCGCTCCTTCAATATTGTGTTCAGTTCTGGGTCCCTCACCACAAGAAGGATGTTGAGGCTCTGGAACGAGTCCAGAGAAGAGCAACAAAGCTGGTGAAAGGGCTGGAGAACAGGCCTTATGAGGAGCGGCTGAGAGAGCTGGGGTTGTTTAGCCTGGAGAAGAGGAGGCTGAGGGGAGACCTCATTGCTCTCTACAACTACCTGAAAGGAGGTTGTAGAGAGGAGGGTGCTGGCCTCTTCTTCCAAGTGACAGGGGACAGGACAAGAGGGAATGGCCTTAAGCTCCGCCAGGGGAGGTTTAGGCTAGACGTTAGGAAAAAGTTCTTTACAGAAAGGGTCATTGGGCACTGGCACAGGCTGCCGAGGGAGGTGGTTGATTCACCTTCCCTGGAGGTGTTTAAGGCACGGGTGGATGAGGTGCTGAGGGATATGGTTTAGTGTTTGATGGGAACGGTTGGACTGGATGATCCGGTGGGTCTCTTCCAACCTGGTTATTCTGTGATTCTGTGATTCTGTGATTGTTTGAACAAAGAACTTAAAGTGTTAATAAGAAGTCTTAGAGTTGAAAACATCATCAATGTACATAGTACTTCTCATCTGTTGCTGTTTCCTCAGCCAACATATTCAGGACTATATGAGGTTTTGTACGCTGAAAAGGTCTAGATTCTCACAAGTTGCCGCTATTTTTGTCATTTTCCTCGTATCTTCCTGGCTGAGTAGCATCAGGTGAGGAGAGAAGGGATCAGAATGGATGAAGGCGCTTCTTAAGCACTAAAATCAAGTTCAACTGTAAGTAAACAGTACTCGGGCACATCCACAAATTTTTAGTGCTATGGAAGCAACACTGCATTGACTGTCGTTGACCTCGCTGCTGCGTGTACTGGTAATCTAATATCACCAGCAAGTGATTGCGTGCACTGAAGACAGTATCCTTCCATCCAAAGTCTTCTCAAAGTCAAGTGAGTGAGATAAAAAGAGTAAAGATCAGCCTTTTATGAGTTTTATGAGGTCAAGAAAACCTTTGTAGCTACTAGAGTTCATATACTTGCAGACATGACTACTCACTTTTTTCCTTTCAAATGTTGAAAAACTTAGTGGAACTGGCCAGGTCTTCTGTAATTTCTGTGCTCTGCAAAATAATTTCTTAAGCAGTTAAGTAGACTGTTTCAGTTAGCCAGAAGGTATCCAATTTTTCTGACCAAGTCAACAACTAATGACAGGAGTCTGCTTTTCATTCTTTTCTCCAGCTCCTGTCTTTCCCACCTTAGTGCTCCAAATCATGTCCCGGTTTAGCTATTTTTTAACAATTACCTGCAGTGTATCTAGTTTTCAAGAAGAGATAGGAACACAGTGATTTTTCCTGACCTACATAGATCAGAGGAGATGATAAATGTTGTGTTCATTAATGTGATCTTTTCAGAGTACAATTTACCACTTGTATTGCGTATAAAGTAAATATAGTTGCCACATACCCACATATGAAAATATAAGCGAAAGACCCAGATGGAACCACATATGCTGACATTTTCCTGCGTCATCATCAAATCAATCTTAGTGAAGCTTACAAAATGAAGAATCTCATTCCCAAGAAAATTTGTTGTATTTATTAGCTTCAAACATGAAGTAAACAATTGATTAACCTACAAGAACTTGAGCACCCAAAATATATTTTTTAAAGAAAAATCAGTGCAAATAAGACTAAACATCTCAGTCAGAATGTGTGGCTATTTTGTGGCTTGTTTTGTTTGACTCATGAGACCTTCAATTAATCTGCTCAATACAAATGCAACAGAATTATTTAACTCTTTTGACACCTTAATGTTCTGAAGCTGTTTTTGTGAGACAGAAATTTTCTTTCCACTGCAGACTATGCACAAACAATATATTTTCTTAGTCTGCTTTTAGGGTAGGTCCATAGCATATCTCCTGATGTAACACAGAGTTACTCAAGTAAATTTTAAACTTCTGTGAATGAGATAAGATTATCTTGACCTGAATTTTGCTTCTCTGTGTTTTGCCTGGTCCAAAGGTAGCATGAATCTACCATCAAGTCCGTATTGTGGTCTGTGATACTGAGATATTGTAAGAAAGGGAAAGCCAATACAATAAGCAAATTGAATTACTTCAGGATTTGACAAAGCAGTTAAGACTGAAACTGTCATTGTTCCTGTCTGTTCTATTCTGGAACAGCAATCCTATAATTGGTCATACCATAATCATCCATCCTTTCTGCAGCCACCAAAACCTGTGTACAGTTAAGATAATCAAAGGAAAGTGAAAGATCCTGATGGGTTTGAACTGTAAGGACCTGCCCACTTTGGAATGCAGCGTTTATCTCAGTAGTCCTATTACCTCATCTCATTCCACAGCTACAAGTCTGAGCAGTCCTTCATGTAAGTACCTTGTGGCAAAACAGTGCTGTATAATGTCATCTTGTCAGACTTGAGCTGTTTAGTGCCATAAGGTTGGTTACCTTCTCATACAGCTGTTCTGGCCCATGCATGGCCTGAGGTAGTGTTTACCTTGATGAAATATCTACTTTAAAAACAAAAATAGTCTCCACTAAAGCAGTTTAGAGAGACAGTGGTTTACTACTTCAGCCACAGGAATGCTAAGATTTTCTTCTGCAAGGCCATTTTCCTATTAGATTAGCATGACAATGAAAAACAGTCAAGAAGTAGAGAGTCATTTACACACCTGCAAACCTATCGTATAATGCTATACATAACATTCAACCTATAAAGTGAAAACATTTCAGCTGAAATATCTTTATTTACCTAATTCTACAGAAGCAAATTACCTGGATGTTACCAGGAAATCACTTAGAAGGCTGATACAGCAGACATTTCATGAACAGCTGGGAATAGAATGATGTTTTTTCTGTCACTACTCTTTCTTTAAGAAGTACATCCCTCAGATTGTTCCAAACTGCTAAGGTTTTGGTTGAAATAAATCATGTGCGCATTTAAAGCATGTCCTTCACTGCCACAGTAATCATTGGACTTTTAAGTCTTGATCAGCATAAGAAATTACTCATGTTGCAGATTTAGGTGGAATATAAGAAGGAATGCTCTATTTCCATCAAACAATTTTCCCTGGGGTGCAAGAATTTGCTTCTGTGGATTCTCCAAACTGATTCTACCTTTTTAGGAAGGAATAATTCAATGCTTAATTAAACATTTAATATTTAGGATTAATATTAAGGACTGCAATGGAGTATTGTATTTCCAAAGTCTTTGGAGACCAGCCAGTTCACTTTTGATGAATACCACCAAGAAACACAGCTATATTTGCTTTTACTTCATTCCAAAAGGACAGCATCTCCTCTCCATAAGAGTTGCTGATTAGAGAACCTTTCTCAACATGTAGTTGAACCAAGATCTTTAACAGAATGGGTTCAAATCTATTTAATATGTGTATTGTAAGAAGGTATTAAACTCCACCTAGCTCTGAATGAGGATTATTTACCACTATTTTACAGACAGATATAGCACTACCTAAATAAAGTAAAACCAGTCATGATCTTCTTCATGTGGACCAAAAGAAGGAAGAAAGAGGGATCGTGATTCTATAGTTCAGCAGTGAGGACACTAACCTGATGGGTGGAGATCTAACTTTATTCTCAGCTCTGGGAAGTACTTATAGACTCTTTTCCCCAATGTTACATAAAGGAAGTAGAATTAAATTTGTGCATCATTACAGCCTTGAAAATAAAATTAGATATCTGTGAAGAAATGTTGTCATTTCAAATAATTTCTGATATGATCATTCATCAAATTTTTATCTGCAGTTGATAGTTACCATTTTCCTCTTCCCTGTTCAGTATGCAATGTCTGTTCTATATATTGTGAGGCTGTCCTCCAGAGAATGATCTAAAATAATCCAGAGAAAAGGAGGAAAAAAAAGAGAGAGAGATTCATTAACCAAAAGAGGAATGTAAACCTTCCAGTGAACCAAAGCCTTTGGCAATATGTGCTTCTTTGCCAGTTCTTCCAAGTCCATCTCTCTTCAGCTCTCATCTGCCACAAAATTTCATCTGTTTTGTACAGAATCTTTCTACCTGGATTTCACTTTACAATAGAAAATAATGTCATTATAAGTTATTAGCACAATTTGTCTTGACACTTTATTTGTGTAATCTGATGATAGCATCTAGTACAAGAGGTAATGGACACAAGCTAGAAGATGGGGAATTCCAACTACATATTTTAGGAAAAAAAGTTCTCCTTGAGGACAGTCAGCACCGGAAGAGGTTGCCCAGAAATACTGTTGACTCTCTACCCCTGGAGGTGTTCAGAACTCGCATAACTCACATAAATATAGTTAAAGCAACTTTGAGGATGAGGGTTCAATGAGATGTACTCTGCTTGTCTTTCTCAACCAAAGATTCCATATGATTTTATGAGTCTAAAAACTTAATTCCACATACTAAAGAATAAAAAATTACTTTTCTTAATCAGAATTACTTTTTTAAAGCTGAAGGTATTCTTGTAACCATGAACCTACTCCAAAAGCAGCCATGTGAGACTCTTCAGGCTCCCCCTTATTACACAGATAAGACATTAAAAATCTATGGATATGAGCCCAAGCTGAGTGCATTAACATATCTGCTGAAAATCAGCTTCTCAAAATGACAGAAGAAAACAGCAAATTCTTTAAAGGAATGATATATCTGGTGACAAAGTTAGATATTGGAAAAGCATGACTTGTCTCCTTCTTCTTCAAAGAAAATTAGGCTGCTAGTGGGATTGATATCAATATTCAGATGAATTAGCCACTCAAAACCATATCCAAATGAATATACATCAAATTCTATTATGGTCATGACTTATTTCTTTCTCTAAAAAAAACAACAAACTGAAAAAGGGTTGATTATAATGCTGTAGATACATCATCAGGAAATCTGCTTTGTAATGTATTTGCTAAGTTCAGAAAAGATTACAGAAACAGAATGGAAAGTCTATGTGCTGATGATATTAAATTGAATTAATTAAAGGCACAGTTACCTGAACCTACTAGAGAAAGCAGAAAATAAGGATAGGACTTGGTAGGAGAAAAATACCATCTTACTATGGAATGTGGGAAACAATTTCGCTCCTGGGAGACTTTCACTTTATGGGCAACTGCACAGTTCCAAAGAAAATAATCTTTGCAGAATTTAGATGAAAGGTAAGGAATTATTTTTTCCGTTCTAATGCATGTGGAATTGAAGTTCAGTTGAATGTATTGGCCAATTCTGAATGTCCAGCAAATCTAATTCCTTGGTTGTCAGGTATATGTTGGTTATTAACCACATCAAGAAGGAAAAAACATTGATAAGGATTACTGTAACCTTATAATACTTTTTTTTTAACATATTTTTCAGTGATAGCAGCATGAGGGTAATAGATGTCTAGTAGAGGAGACTGCTTGTTAGTTTTCTGCCACCAAAATTATTCCCCTGGTATTAATCCAACTCTGGTTGATGTTCAAAGATCAATGTTTAATTTAGGGTAAGAAAGTTCACAGCATAACAATTCCTCTCCATTTGCATTTTGTCTTTCACTGTTACAGTAAAATAAAATCACAAAGTTCCAGAGATTTTTACCATATAACCAGGACATCTTTACCTGACTGATTGAGTTACCCAATGATCTCTGAGTATATTGCTAACACTTATTACAGTTCACCATAGCAAAGTTTTTAATCTACCTGCTCAGAATTATTTATTATTTAATAGTAAATAATATACATGTCAACAAAAACTCTCACACTTGTGTTCTTTCCAACTGTATGATTAGCTACCTAAATATTGTTTACTGACATTTCAGCATTTTGTTCCCCGAATTCTATTTACCATTTTGTTTTCCTATAATTTTTAAATTCTTTATTTGAAAATACCATGGGGAGAAAGTCACCCTTTCAAATCCACAACAAAAATAATTGCATATGGCTGTTCTAAGTGTACCTTATTTACTTTATTATGAAACCAATGTAGTAAAACTTAATTAGAAAATATTTCTGCTTGACAGAGAGTTAAATATACTGAAACTGGTCAGGAGCTGTGACTCTCCAAAAGGGTGAATTTCTTAGGTTCATACCAGTCTGATGTAGTGATTGTGAACTGTTACTTTCTTTACACTACTACTGCACTTAATGGAATGAGAGGTCAGAATATTGTATCAAGATGTAAAATTCAGCAGTCTCTGCACTTTATTAATTGTTTAACAATATAAGGTGATGTGATCGTAAGGGTTTTAATGAAATAAATACAGATCTACATTCATGGGGATTTTTTCTCCCACTAATTATCCTGTTCTATATGCAGTTGTGGCCATTGATAATAGCAGGGTATTTTTAAAATTCTTTGACTACATCTTAGTGAAAATGCGTTAAAACCATTGTCAAAGTAATTGTAGAAATGTACTTCTAAAATATTTATATGGCAACATCTTAATTATTTCTTGTTGGTTTTATAACTAGAAAGTTAATAAAAACTCAGAAGTAGGTTCTTTCCTGAAATAGTACAGCCTGATAATCATTAATAGAAATTAATAGGAGAAAATGGTGAATCTTTAATGGAGCAGTTTAAATTAAAGGTTTTTGAAGAAGATATGACTTGGAGACCAAAAAAACCCACATTTTGGAAAAATTGTCCAGTTCAGTATGTTTCTGCTGCTCTTGCTATATGACACATACATAACTGAAATTCAAGTGCAGACATCCTAATCTTTCAAAAGAGAGTGGTATATGTTTCTTTGGAGTTTACCAGACCCTACCGCTTATTTATTCTAATATGCAAATGTTATGTTTGCTATCATCCACTGACTTAGTACAAAATAAGCATGACATTGCAATTAAGAATTTAACTACCTATTTCATGCACAGATGCTGAAAGGCAAGCATCTTATTCTCAAATCAAATCTCACTTGAAAAGAAGGAAAGGAAGAACATTCAGGCCCAGTGAGTAATGTCAGTTGCATTCTTTGGGAGTAGGAGGTTGTTAGGCCAAATTAATTAAAAACAAGGAAAGGAGGAAGGTGGAATAAATGGACAGAACAGGAGCAAAGATTAAAAGGATGGGAGTGGAACAAAGTTGATATTAACAGAAATTACAGTGGAGAATTAAGTCAGTAAAAAAGCACATCACTACAGGCAAAAGCAATACATTCAAGGGCTATTTTTTTTATCTGAAAACCTAGATACATAATGTAACTGGTTTTTTGCGGACTAGCTCCACAGTGCAGTCTTCCAGTGAGACTGCAGGAGAGATGGATGGATCCCACTGTTTTCCTTCTACAAGGTCTCAATCTGATTTTGAAATTCACACATCAGATTTTCAGTTTATAAGGAAATGAAAGTGTCTGCTCTCAGTTGTTTGTTCACTCACGCTCAGTTGTGTGGTACAAACATCTGATTGATATGCGCTGTTAAATATTTGCATATTTTACAGGTCTCCATACTTGAGTGCTTGTTTTTACTTCACTAGAAAATGAAATTACTGTATTAAAGCGAAACAAATACCTCATCACAATATAGAATGTGAGGAAAGAGTACATTAAATGAAATGAAAATACTGTAGAAAATGAGAGACCGAAAGCTTTATGCTCAGATCTGCAATCTTTATAATGCAGACATTATAATAGTACCTCCTGGACTTAGTTCTGCAAAGTTGTTACCAAGGAATAACAAGGCCAAAGCCACACAACAAAAAAGTGCCAAGGAGGTCAAAATCCAGTTGTCTGGAAGTCTGAATTTCTGGGGCATCCATCAGGCTAAAGAGCCTCGTGAAATTATTTATACTGTGCTCCTTTTTATCTCAAAAACAGTTACTTCAAAAATGTGGCAAATAAATTAATACAAGAGGAAACATATTAAGTGGAAGTAGGGTGGGAATTAGAGATGTTGGTGGATTTTTCTTCTACCTTTGGCTAAAAATTTCTTGCATAAATCACATCACCTCCCTACGAATCTGATTCCTTAATGAATAAGATCATGCATCCTATTTCCCTGTCAACATCTGAGGCCTCCTAAGTGATCTCATACTGCTATAGTCACCATCTCAGGTAAGTAAGAACTATCAGTGCCAGTCAGGGTAGATATCGGGATCTCTTATTCCTCAGCCTCCAACACACTCCTGAGCCGAAAAAAACCCATGCTGGTATACTCCCATAAGAACAGATGATCTTTTTATAACTCTGTTGTAATGATGCCCTTTTAAACAACATTCCTTTCCTAAAACAACCATCAAGCCATTAGGCTTGAGTGGAAGACAACTGGAGTGCTTGATGGTTCTTCATGAAGTGCAGTACAAAACCAGCACATACAGAGAGTGAACAGTTCACAGAGAGAACAATAAACTCAAGAGAAATTTCTGTACATGCAAGTACCCCAAGATGCATTGGCAGCAGCAGTTCTTATTCAAGTCATTTGTATCAAACTTTGCATTGCTCCTCACCAAAGATTTTCTTCACGCACAAAATGGGCCTTTCTAAATATGCTTGAACCTAACTTATTAGAAAAGTTACCTTCCTTTTTAAGTAGAAAATAATGTTTTCCCTACCCTTTAAGCAAAAGAGAGGGGAAAGGATTTAGTCAGTATTTTGTACTATACTGCCTGGGCAGGATGTTGTTGTATCACGTGCCAGACAAGACATGGAGACCCATATATAAATGAAAGGGGTAATCAATATATATTTATATTTGTGCTTTAAAAGGAAACAATTTTAAATACACATTGTATTTCTTTACAAAGAAATAGAAAACTGGGGATGTTACAAAGCAAGTATGAAAAGCCACATAAAATAAGAAATTTCAGACTGTCCTAAAAATGGCTATGTAAAACAAAATTATTTAGCAGTGTTTTCCAGGGATCCAAATAACAAACAGGAACACAGAACACCTCTCTTTCTGCCTCTTTGAAAAGATCATGGAATCATAGAATAGTTTGAGTTGGAAGGGACCTTAAAGATCATCTAGTTCCAACCCCTCTGCCATGGGCAGGGACACCTCCCAGCAGATCAGGCTGCTCAAGGCCTTGAACGTCTCCAGTGACGGGGCATCCACAATGTCTCTGGGCCTCTGTGCCAGTGCCTCACCACCCTCATTGTGAAGAAATTCCTTCTTATATCTAGTCTAAATCTGCCCTTCTCCAGTTTATATCCATTACCCCTAGTCCTATCGCTAAAAGCCTATGTAAAAAAGTCCATCCCCAGCTTTCTTGTAGGCCCCCTTTAATTACTGGGAGATGCTGGCTTATGTTAATTTTGGTTTTAACCTTTATGAATTTCCCTGGGACCAAATCGAAATCTCATCTCAAAGTATCCCATATAAATTATGAATATTTGAAAACAGGAGCATATAATGGAAATTCCTTTTCAGCTTTACAGAGTTTCCCACTAGAGTCTTACCATTCCAAACATATGGAAATTAAGAGTGAACACAACCAGCACTGTGTGCTATAACAAACAAAATATGTCATAAAGCATACTTCTGATCTTAAAAGTAGTATAGATTTCAGAGAAACGTACACCCACAAAGTGAACCTAATTCTCTCAATTTTTTCTCAGCTTTTCAACTGTAAAAATCTCTTTTGAGATTCAACTTAAAATAAGAAAAAAATAATAATGACCTTGTCCTGCTTAGATATTTTTTTAAAGCACATAGTGAATTCTTGATTTTAAAGTTAGCAATTATAGAGAATGCACTTCAGTGCTTGCTAGGAGTTAATCATGTACACACCTAAAAGCAGCTAGTAAACAATCTCAAAACACATTGGTTAAATATTCTTAATTCCAAGTCTGAAATCGCTGTATTTCAGAATTCACATCAGCCTCTTTCCTTGATCTGTGTGAAAGCTGTGATTACTGGATATCTTGATGTCATTACTCAGAAAACACTCTAGGAAGGATACACCACACCTTCAAGAACAACATCAAATTGTTTGGTACCATCAATAGAAAACCTTTATTGTTTGGTACCATCAATAGAAAACCTTTAATCTCTAATTAATTCTGTCTTTTTTTCCAGCATAATTTTTATGATCCAGAGCAGATGCACTGCCACGTGGACCTTCAAAGAGTGATCTGATCTGCCTGTGTAATTGGGAAAAACATCTTATTTTCAGACATTACTGCAGGACAGAGAAAATAGCTATCAAGCAAGTATACACCAAAAGTGTCTGTCATATGTCCTTAGTCTTACTATCTCCCTCCCACTTCTTATTTCTTCTTTTCATAGAATCACAGAATGATAGGATCACTGGATTGGAAAAGACCTTTGAGATCATCAAGTCCAACTGTACATGCCCACTACTAAATCAAATGCCTAAGCACTTCATCTACTCATCTTTTAAATGCCTCCAGGGATGGTGACTCAATCACATCCCTGAGCACCCCTTTCAGTGAAGAGATTTTTCCCAATGTCTAATCTGAACATCCCCTGGTGCAGCTTGAGGCCATTCGCTTTCATCCTATCACCAATCCCATGGGAGAAGAAATCAACACCCACGTCTCTACACCTAAGCATGTTTTCTGGTTTTAGTCCCTTCCTCCTCACACACAGGGTGGTATGTGTGGCAGAGGTTTGCCTTTACCAAATGCATTAAAAAACACATGTTTTCAAAATACAGGTAGAAATTCTTAACAGGAATATTCAAGCACCATCATGCCTATTTGACTGCAAACTAATTCATGATGAAAAGGATATACACATTTATTGTAAAAATTCTGAAAATCTGCAAAAATAAAGAGTAAGAGACATACCCAAGGGTATTTAAAATTCCAAAAATAAAAATTACTTGGATTTCAGAAACTGGAAAGCTAAAGATGAACAAGTCTTATAAACATGATTTCAAATGTTTGTAGCCTCTATATTTCCCTTTAAAAAAAATCCACATGGTTCCACCACAATTTTAATGTGTCAATTAGACTTTTACTTTCATCTGGTGAGGCTAAGGATGGACAAAATAAACAAAGATAAAACACCATATGATTCCAACTTCTCCATTAAAATGCTCTCATGTACATTTATGTATTTGGATGTGAATAATACCTTCAGGACCACAAAAAGAAACACATTGATAAGAATTACAGAGTAAGGATATTATATTACATGAAAACAGTTTAGGTAAGTGCAAGTTTCTTCACCTGAAGTGTTCGTTTTTATGGATGGCTGCATTTTCAAAATATCCTTGTAACTTGCTCTTGGTTGCTTTCCCTATGAGTCTAATATATTCATTCCATTAACTGAAAACATGGAAGGGCTATTATTCTTACTATTGAGTTCTAAATAATTTTACTTAACAGATATGATCAAACAGAAATGGCTTAGTCTTTTTGTATCATGTGAATGCTATTAATAGAGATATTATAGGTAGCTGGTGCACATAGAAAGTCAGAAAAGTAAATATATGTACCAATTATGATTTTTAGCCAGTATTCAAAGAAACTGCTCCTTGTGGGTACTGTAAACAGACTACATTGCTGTCATTAACATCTTCTCTTCAGGGATCACTTCAATGACATAAATGATACCTATATATACATGCCGAGTCTACTAAATACAATTAGCTCAAATGATACAGTAGGACATCAGTCTCCAGCTCGGCCCACTAGTGTCCTAGATTGATCTTAACCTTATGAATATTTCTGTTCATCAGCAGTCTCTGTCTGACCCTGGTTACCCTCACTGGGTCTGATCTTGACCAATGGATTGACTTCCCACCTTGACTTTGGATCTTCCTCTTCACTACAGTCTTTCCTGATGCTCTGGGCTGGAGTTGCCCCTGGCTAGTCCCTGTGCTGCCTGCCTCCACAGGGAGCTCCTGCTGGACTGAAACACCTCCATGCCCTTCAGATACCTCCTCCTCTTCAGATAAAGAGGCTCAGGCAGCCCAGCTTGATTGACACCTATGATGATCATGCACTGGCCCCATAGTCACTGTAATGTGCATCTTCCCAGTCTCCATCCCGGTAGGGTTGGTTGTTTCCCTGCCTGATTGACAGTCAGGGAGATTGGATGGGTCGTGTAGCCAAAGATAGAGTCTAGGGCTGACAGCTTTGAAATAGCTCCATTTGACGATGCAGTAACTTGGACATGTTTGTCAGTAACTCTGAAAGCAAGAAGAAAGGGCAGAAATTCCTCAAAGCAATATTAGAAGAAATTTTAAAGAAATGTCCTGTAAAGATGCTTTGGTAAAAAATGGATCTTGAAAAAAAACCCAAACCTGTCTTTATGCATTTTCTGAATATGCTGAGTCTGGAAATAAAAATAGCTGTTTGATGCTTTGTGTTCCTGTTTGCCCTACAACACCATCAGAGATAGAAGACTGAACTAGATTTTATTCCTTCTTGTGTGTCTTCAAGGTTTCTTTTTTTTCTTACATCTAATTACTTACATCTGCTGTCAGAGCCTGGCTGAATAACATAGTGTTTGTTGCACAGCTGTTGCCAGTGCTCTAATTTGGCTTCAAGTAATGGAGAAGATGAACAAGCAAAGGAGTCAGCTTGACTCCTAGAGCTCACACTGGGTCACGAAGGCTAAACGTTGTAGGAGGAAAGTTATGTTTAGCAGCTTTGATCCAATTAAGAGCTTAGCCTCATGGTTAACATTAAACACATGCAGAACTTCTCTGCCTTGTAGCTTTGCATGTTTGATATAACAATCTGGGAGGAAAAAAAGCACACAGAGGTTATACATTTTCTGTATAAATAACAAGTCAAAAATAAATGCACTCATAGAAAAAACTAAGTTAAGCTGCTGATGAATCCACTTGCCTATTTATTTGAAATTATCTTATGGATCATACACCAGCTTTGACAAACTGACTACAGTCCTCTCTTCTGTCTAAAACAGACACCAAACATGTTCAGACCTCTAGGTATGTCAGCTTTGGGCTGTTTTTTTTTTTTTAAATTCAGCATAGAAACCAGTATGTGTTTTCCAATCATCTCCTGGTTTTCAAACTGTAGATCTTGTTTTAGGAAGCTAAACATAATAAGATTGGGGAAAAATAAGCATTTTTATCAATTATATTGTAAAATTTAGCCTAAGAGTGATGCCAGCTTACTGTCAATCAAATGCTGGTTTAAATTTAAAACATCTTTTCCTTCCTCTGCTAGAATCTTTTCACAGCCGTTATATAAAAATGCTAATATTATTCAGGACCAACCAGGAGGGAAATGTGAGCACTGCCAAGATGCTGACTATGGTTATAGCACCTTGCTTACAACTCTTTTCCCTACGAATTTAACAGGATATTAAAAAAAAATCAAAAGATGACATCAGCAAGAATGTTTTAGATTTAATGAAATGAGGGAGACATACTTCAGACTTTAAGAGATAATGCTGATAGTGATATAGTGTAGTAGAAATAAATGAGTGCCGATGCAAAAGATGTTCATATCTATAGGCACTGTATTCCAGCTAAACATTTTTAATTTCCTCTATAATTATCAGAGAAGTTCATAGACTAATCATCTATTTGAATGTTTCTTTTCCTTCCCAATATGATTTATATGGCATAGGAGGGATGTGTGGGATGGAATCACGGAACTCAGAATACAGTCCGGCATCACCTCATCTAGCTTAGTTAGTGAATAGTCTGTTTGATGTTCTAATACTACGAAGTAACTGCTTGTTAACCACAGAAATCCACTTTTTGTGCTCTGTCTATTGATCTCTGTTGCCTACATCTGGAGCTTCAGAGTACTGCATAAGTGCTGAGAGCTTCGTGTTGGAGGTATAGGATAATCAGAACTCTCTTAAATTCGACTGCCTGGTTTCAAAGTAGTCCTGTAGTAGCTAAGACAAACCTTCAGTAATTCAGGGTATCGCCCTCAACAGCCAGAAATCTCTGATATCACTTTTCACACCCTTTAGACATTCTCTTCAGTTTTGTAGTATGGGCCAACTGCTTCTTGTACAATGTTATTTGAATGAAAGTATAATATTTTAAAATCACTGTTTATTTAAATAGTTTTTAGAAAAAAATAAAAAGATTGTCGCTGCAAAAAAAAATTCTGCAAAAACACCTCATTATAATCAAAAAGTACTAAGAAGCCACTTCAATGAAATCTAAGTGACTCAACAAATATTTAAAATGGTCAAATTAATATTACAGAAAAAAATCCTATTGGGAGCCATTCTTATAGTGTTGTTTTATGAAATATAGTGGGATACAACCATTAGTTGTAAGGAACATTACCCATGAAAAACATAATCATTAGCAAAGAATGTGAATAATGCGGTTTTAAGTTATTCACACAAAAAATTGACTACTCTCAAAGATTCTGAGCAGTTTACTTTAGTACTAAAGACATTTCTATAACACCCAAACTAAAGAAAACCCTTATTATCTTCCAGGACGGAATCTCCCCTCTTACAAAGACCAGCTCTGTTTCTAATGCAGGCGCATTCTTTCAGCTCAGCAGGAATGTCAGGATAAATGTACTGAAATACAACTTTTCTGATGTAGAGAGAGAAAGAAGAAATTATTTGCACATAATGTATACTTTTTAGTCAAATAAAAGTGTCAGATAGAAAGTGTATGAGTGACGCTGATTAATTCTTTAAAACCTTAGCTCAAATGACAGTTTAAATCATTATAGCTGTTAAATTATATACTAAAAAAAAAAAATCTTTGTACTACTACTTAATATATTCTAAGGACAAAGATACATAAGAGAAGCTGAATAGGTTGATTTCATTAGGGCATTTTATTTGAAAGAAATTGTGTAGTTATAACCTATAAGTTTCCAAGCAACAGGGCTCAGAAAACAGTTCTCTTAAAAACAGTAAAATCAGTTTGCTTAAATAAAATTGCTACTATCTCATTCTAAGGTTTCTTTCATGTCTAGGTAACATTTAAAAGTTTTAACAAATGCATTTCAAATGAAGAGAAGAAAAAACCTTACTAAACAGATGATAAAAGAATCAATATTGATAGGACTAAAAAGTTCAGTATTAACAGCCTATAAAGAGTTTGATCACCCCACTCACTCCCCTGCCTTAACATTTGTTTTCTGCCTATATCCACATACAAAATGACTTAGGATTTGTACTGGCTGATAGGAAGGTACATACATTTATTAGGGCAGATGAGGAAAACTGCAGTAAATAAAACACTCCAGGGTATTTGTTATGGTTCTACTTCAAGCAAATTCAGGAATATATTTACGTTGTAGTCTGAAATCCTTTTGCAATCAGTGTAGTTGTCCTAGTGTAGACCCCCCTACTGGCCTGGGCAGCCATTAAACATGGGGTAGTTGTTCTCCATCACCACTCACAGGGAGAAGGGAATGGAAAATGAAGGAGAAACTTGTAGGCTGGAAACTAAAGCTAAATAAGCTTTGATGAAAGAATAATAATAGGGAAAAATAATAATAAAATACATACAAATACACAAAATCAAACTCTGATGGCTATACGTCAACACTGATTCTACAGCGCAGACACAGGGAAAGTCCCACGCTGACAGGATATATGTTCAGGAACTGGATTCAGGAACAAACCGGTTAGGATCAGGGTGAGACAGACTGATGAGGTCCTCACAGGACACCAGCCACTGAAGAAGAGGGCTTGACTCTATTAATCCCTCAGTTTTGTCCCATGTATTGCATGTATGGAATGGAATACTGCTGATCACTTTTGGGTCACCTGTCCTGTCCATTCCTTCCTGCAGGTATGATCTTTTTCACATCCTTTGCAACTTGAGGATGGCTTTGGTTTCTGTAGGAACAAGTATAAGCAATGGCCTTTCTGCATACCAGTGCTCCATTGCTTTAGTGATTGCTATAAATATTAAGCATTTTCACTTCTAGAGACAGACACCATCTGAAAAACATGTTAACTTTCAGAAAATGAAGTTACTTAGACAAGGCTCTGCTGCCAAGTTAGAAAAATGGGTTTGCTTTAGCTCGAACTTGAACAGTAAACTAAAACTATTGCTAGAATCAATAAGCTAGAATCTAGTATTATGAATACTAGAATTTTACAAGAACTTGCCTTACTTTAAGCAGGCTTCTAAGTGTCTCTCCCAGAAAGATATTGTTCTCAATCTGGAAGATTTAGTGGCACACATTCAGAATCAGTTTCTCTGTTATTTCAAGGGTTTTCCCCATCTTTTACTTTGTATTCAGTTGCATCTCTGATTCTAGATAGTCAAAAAGATAACAAATGAAATTTAAATGGGTCAACTGGTTTTAGCAGTATCTTTTGCTCTGGTTCAGTTCATGGTTCTTTATGCTTAGTTTTTTGCTAGAGACAGTCAACAACATTCTTTAAGTATAAATGACACCACAAGAAAGTGATTATGTTTTAATGCAAATTTATTGCGTATGTAAGGAAATTAACATCTATAGCCATAATTTGCTACAACAGTAACATTTGTCTGATTTCTGTTAATTTTTGTTATAGTAGCCTTTAAAAGTATAGTGTAATATAACTTTACAGCTTTAACAAATACAGGTCAGCAACTGTAGGGTATGCTTTTCTTAAGTGAAATCTTAAGTTCATATCTTAGGCTCTGATTTGAACCTTGTGATGAGTTTAGCCTTCCCCAAAATGGGAATTTTTGCTGGGTTCCCATAGAAGGAAGAACTAGAAATCTGTGGGAAGAGTCTTCTACTAGATCAACTACATGAATCTCCTGTTAAAAGAATTCCTGGTAGCAACATTTTCAGAAAGCCATTTTCTATACTATCTCTGCAAGGAGAGATGCATTTTTGATAGGCATGAGTAAGATTTTGAATTCAATGAAAAGATAAATGTATATCTGTGTCAATGGGTTGGGCTGCAATAGGGTGGATGGATTAATGTCTTTTGCAGCATCAGGCTGAATGAATCAATATACAGACCTTTGTGAAGTATTTTGGTTTCCATGTTTGTCTCTTTTTGCTTTTTCTTTGTTACAGTATAACAGTAATGAGAAACTACTCTGCATAGATTAGTGTGGTAAATGGCTCTGGTATGTTCATTTAAACGACCTGTTTCTTAAGTCTGTTACATAATGCCTTTTTCCCCCTTTTCTGAAGATCAAAAAGAAGATCATGTTGTACTACATCAAAGGAGACTGGTGACGAAATGAACTTGAATTTTTCCCCAATTGCAAAGTACACAAGCTGCAATCTTACTAAATAATTCATGTCTAAGACAGCGATAGTCACAATGTGAAATGATTTAATACCTTTTATTCATAATCCTGATTACCTCTTGGTAAGAATTCTTTGCTTATTGAAAACTTATTTACTGAAGAAAATATTAAATGTAATTTTGTTCATTTTTCTGTAGTTCTGTATTTTTACTGTTACAGTTCTCAGTGGCTTTCTAGTCCTTAGTTCACATACTTTTGAATCATATCTGTTATTTGCATTACAAAACACTACCAAAGCTCCAGACCGCTTTGAAATGCTTCAACACTGGAGCAGGAAGTCAAGACTACTTTAGGCAAAAAACATCTTATACTGGAAATGGCAGAAGAAATTGTGTTTTCAAAACAGACAGAAAGGACTGGATGGCTCCTATACTTCCATTTTTATCCTTTCATTTTAACATTTGGACAGAAAAGTTGTATGTCAGATCGTCCCAGAGTGGTCTTGAAGACAGAATGGCCTCTGTCTTTTATAGGGATATGAAAATCCATACACCTCTGTTCTTGAAGGAATTACCTGATGAAAATGATCCTTCTTAAAATGCAGGTGTTTTCTCATCCTTTTGAAAGCTTTGTTGAGTTGGGGAAATAATGATGCACATAGAAATTTTAATCTGAAAGATGCATGTAATGTATTTGTTGTGGCACCAAGATGCAGCTTCTAGATAATGTTCTTACAACTGAAAGAAGTTTTTAGAAATTATATATGTAGCTTTTAAGTGTCCTCAGAATTTGCTGAGGACTGTAAAACAACCTCAGACTCTTAGAGTAAGTCGCAGGTTGTAAAACATGGTTCCAAAGTTGTAAAAAGACAAAAATATATAAACATAAATATAATTAAAATAAGATTTCCTATCCTCAAATTTAAGGGGGTAGAGGGAGAAGATGATTTTTTCTATTGTAATATAAATTTGTAAAAATTATTGTCATAGATGCATTCACCTAGCAATACAATATAGAGGCAAAGATTTCACAGTCTGCTTGTATGCATATTTACTAACTGTACAGCAAGTTCCGGAGAGAATAATCATCCATAGTCTTTTCACTGTGTAGTATTAATAGAAGCAAACCAAGCTGGCAACAAAACCTTTTCCATCCCTTTTATGAGCACATTTTTAAACAGACTTCAGTGACAGGAGGTGCTCTGCAGCCTTCTCCTTTCTCACTGAAGTCATGCTAGGTGCCCACCAACATCCTTTGCATTTAAATAAAACAACTACAGGTCTTGCTTACTCCTGACTGAATACCCAACCTAATTTCCTTTGCCTTTTAATAAATTGTTACATCGGCAGCATAGAAGAAAAATAAGAAATTTGAAAGTCTGTTTTGTTTCTTCATCCAGATCATTGCTGTTTACTCAGTACAGTCAATGTTCAGTAGTTCATGTGGAATGGCATGAAAGCTACAAATAGGATTGAGATATATTTTTATAATTGTTGGGCTCATACCGTTGTCACAGTACAGATTTGAGAGGCTGTTTTGTCTGCTTAGCACTGTGTGCACTGGACTTACATTGAAGAATTCAGAAACCTTTGGGAATTATCATTGACAACCCTTTTGTGTTAGAGGCAACTTATTGATCTGTTACTTGAACAGTCATTGCCGTATCTATATTACATGTGTCCTATCATTAGTACTTTTACTCTGTGATGCAAAACCCTGTCTTGAAGATCTCAGAATCTACAAAGATCACAAAAACCCCACAAACAAAGTGGCAGTACAAAAAACAAACAAGCAAACAAACAAACAACAAAACTGCAGAAATGCATGAATATTCTTCAACAGAAGCTTTGTACATTACATAAACTGACCTAGAAACAGCAGAAGCCATTTCTTTAAATATAAAATCCCTTCTGTGCAAAAGATCAGCCAAAGGGCATATATGGTAGTGAGACCTGCCTTCCTGACCTTCTGCGTAGGGGCCAGATTCACTTCAGGGCCAATGCAATAACATTCTATACACCTGTGCAAGTGTACTTTGACACCAAGACTTAAAAATGACAACCAGGTCTAGTTTTATGCTGAAAATGCTAGCGTATATGTTGTATTATTTCCATTATAGTTCTGAAAGCTTTTTGTATCTAGAGTGTTTGTTTGGTTTGTGGACACGGGAATATTTGACCTTTTAACTTTATTCCTCTTCTTTCCTCTTGCTCTCCATTCCACTCCAGTGAATTGTTTCATATAATTTCTCTCTTGAAAAGGGAAGGTGAGATTGTGTCCCCTTGTGATCCTTTACTAGCAAAGTGGGAAGAATACTATCAACCTCTGACACCTCGCATCATCCTACCTGAGGAACGAACAACTGTTTTTAACTGCTACCAGAGGCTGATGGAAAGCTTTGTCATTCCTGAAACATTCTGAAAATCTTCTGAACTGAAAATGCCAATGTAATCCATAATTCATGCCCATTAACTCTGGTATCAGTGACTTCTCCAGAAAAGTTCCACATCCCCTAATTTCCAAACTAATACGGTGCTGGCAGAACTAGAGGTTTCAAACACTTTCTTATGCTGCTCCACTCCCCTCACCATTTTCATCTGGTGCTTAAAATATTCAAATGTAAAGAGAGAGTTGATACTAGAAGGGAGATTCATATTGGATTCAAAGAAGACAAATAAAAAAGAAATGTCTAGATATATGCATATTTTGAGCCAGATTATCAGTTAGAATGAAAATCAGCTTAGTTCCATAAATTTATACCAGGACATCCAAAATAGGTCATACAAGACGGTGATCTTGTCTCCCTATCTCTATTCTCTGTCATTACAACTACACTAAGGTTTTGCACTAAGTGAAGAATGTCAAAGCAGATGTGATTGTTAACAGGCTACATTTCAAATTTTTAATCAGCAGTTAGTCATCAGATGGTACCAGAAGGTACAATCTTACTGATTCCATCACAAAATGGACAGAAGCAATCTGCTATTAGACTGGGAGAAAGAATGATTACTGAAGAATCATTCTAAAGCTAGGGGAATTGAGGTAATATAAACAGCAGTGCTTTCTGTCTGTACTCCGTTACAAGTTAATTCAAGAAAAGTGATAGATCTGCATAAACTGCTCATTGTTATTAAGTTGCACATACAGAAGGACAAAGTTGCTTGCCTGCCATTCTGAATACATCCATTCTAGGATAGGGAGAAAAAAACAAGGCCATGTCATGTGTTTCTCTTCTACTGAGGTATTTTCAAGGCCTTAACTATCTCTCCCAGCTTTTCTCAGAATACATTTGAAGTATCAGTAAAAGGAATAATTAAAAAAAAAAATAGAATGCCTGTTTCAGACATTTTGTACTTAGTCAGTGAACTAAACAGATGGCATCACAGTTTGTATGAAATACATTTGTCTCCAGATGTCCAGCTTGTAAATTTGTAACCAAATCATCCTTAGGTATCAGTACTGATAATTGGGGAAATGCAACCCTCTCTGAAACCCTCTTTGGAGAGGCATTTCATTTTCATTAGCATTACACCCGAAGGCTGGAGTACCTCACTGAAGTGATTTAAGTTAGGCAATGCTAATATACATTCCTCTACAAGCTTACTAACAAAAATAAATCAGGATTTAAAGAAATTACACATTAGCCAGTCTAAGAGTCACATTGATTTCAATGACATGGTCTTAAGCTCTAGATAAATTTGGGTTTGGAAAAAAACACTACATAAGGAAACATGGTTATTTGCACTGTCTGAAGAATGGTAGAAGAAAAAAGCTATCAAATGTAGAAAATCTGTTTATTAAAATTGAGTAAATGGAGCCCATTATAGACTAGATATAGACTAACTTGTCAAATATACTGCCAAAAGAAAACAGTGGCACTAGCCTTATATAAATACATGCTTATACTAGTTATATATACATATATACTGGCTGTACATATATATAATTAGACTGTCAGCCAGCCATCAAATACCACACAGCAGCTCAGGAACAGTAAGATCATCGATTTACTCCATGCTAACTCTTAAAGCCAATCAGAAAGATTGGTAACTTTTGAAGAGCCTTTATTACTTATCCTCCCAGCATCATCTGGTGCCTCTCTATAAAAATATATTCTTTCCAAATTTTTCTGATAGATTCTGCTCTTTGACATGTGCTGCTGAACTGTGAGTCAAGCAGGCACTGCATTACGTGCAGAGAAAGGAATTTCAACGGAGATTTAGAATAAAGGATAAAGCAGTAAATACACCCAATCTTCATTTCTTGTTTAACTGAATTTATTTATCTGATGAATACGGTCCTTTATTTTGGTTCTTATAAACAGCCTTTACAAAAGAAAATTGGATATCTACATTTTTTTCCAAAATTTAAATGAAGACATTTTATATTTAAAACTAAAGTCTCAGACGCTACAGTTTCTCCTCTACAATACAAGCGAGATTAATTTACATACTGTGACACAAGATAATTTACATTGTAGATGTCCAAATGCCTCCATGTCAATATAGAGAGAACTAAACCTACATATTTCTGTTAGGCATTGATGCTTTTTCCATTATGACTTTGGAAATGAAAATCATGGATTGTTCCTTCAGGAAACTCAGCTTACGATCTATGAACAGTATGAAAAAAAAATAACAACACAAAACTTGAAAAAAAAAGTTACTTAAGCAGGAATGAGAGTTAAGGTATTTCCCTGAACAGAACCAATTGTTAAATAACCAACCTGACCTCTCTCTTGTACAATGAGATATGTCCTGTATTTTTACTCTGGTTTAACTGTAGCCATGTGAATAAGGCATTTTGCTATTATATGAGGAATACATTTGAGTCTGATCACAAAGAAATCAATCAAACCCTATTTCTACACATTCTGGGCAAGGATCTTACCCCTTCAGTTGTGATATGAGAGGGGTCACCACCATCATCAGAGGTTAAGCCAAACTGCCCCTCGATATGCTGGCAGGAGTCAATAATTTTCCTTAATTGGAAGAAGAATGTTAAAATTTGGGGCATAGGTAATCTCAACTTGGTTATGTTCCATTTTTTTGTACTGAAAGTATTCCAGTTTGCATAAACACATCTGAATTACAGTGGGAACTTGCATTACATTCACCCACATGAGTATCCCAATAACTAAGTTACAGTTATAATGTCATACTCTGTTTCTCCTCTCTTGCTCAATTAAATATTAATTTATGCAAACTGTAATAATTGCAGTTAATGAAAACAGGAAACATAAGCCCTTCCATAGTTGACTGATTAGGGCATAATCCTAGGAGACCATGAGAAGCAACAGAACACATAAAAGCCTGTCTTTAAAGTATATTTCCACAGTGGTATACACTATTTGTATTTTATCTTCTTACTATAGCGAATATCTAGCTGAAATTTGCCATTCACATGATGTCTTTTATACGCACAAAGATATGAATCAGCAGTAACAATAAGCTTGATTGATTTGTTCAACCGAATGCAGCATCCTAAGAGCAATGATTATTCTTCCCTGCTTGGTTTCATTTATAGCTTTTAGCTTTTGTAAAATGGTATAACATAACTGATTTCAAGCCAAATTTTGTGATTAAAATTTATCTAGCCTCACCTGTCATGCTGATCACTTCTCCAGCAGAAACTCTTGCACGTCCTCGCTTGTAGGTAGAACAGACTCTATATAAGGTGTTCTGCTGTACACAAGGACTTAAAGCTGTCATTGAACATCAGAATTTATATTAATCAAGACACAACCCATGTAATTCAGAATTTAAGCACACCAAATATTATGTTTATTTAAGTATGTTTAAATAGGGACCTGGGTGTGTTGGTTGACAACCGACTGAATATGAGCCAGCAGTGTGCCCAGGTGGCCAAGAAGGCCAATGGCATCTTGGCTTGGATCAGAAACGACGTGACCAGCAGGTCCAGGGAGGTTATTCTCCCTCTGTACTCGGCACTGGTGAGACCGCTCCTCGAATCCTGTGTTCAGTTCTGGGCCCCTCACCATAAGAAGGATGTTGAGGCTCTGGAGCGAGTCCAGAGAGGAGCAACAAAGCTGGTGAAAGGGCTGGAGAACAGGCCTTATGAGGAGCGGCTAAGAGAGCTGGGGTTGTTTAGCCTGGAGAAGAGGAGGCTGAGGGGAGACCTCATTGCTCTCTATAACTACCTGAAAGGAGGTTATAGAGAGGAGGGTGCTGGCCTCTTCTTCCAAGTGACAGGGGACAGGACAAGAGGGAATGGCCTCAAGCTCCGCCAGGGGAGATTTTGGCTGGACGTTAGGAAAAAATTTTTCACAGAAAGGGTCATTGGGCACTGGCACAGGCTGCCCAGGGAGGTGGTTGAATCCCCTTCCCTGGAGGTGTTTAAGGCACGGGTGGACGAGGTGCTGAGGGATATGGTTTAGTGTTTGATAGGAACAGTTGGACTCGATGATCTGGTGGGTCTCTTCCAACCTGGTTATTCTGTGATTCTGTGATTCCGTGATAGGCTTTTAATGAAATATATTAACTCATTGTCTTAAATGGAAAAAATGCAGGAATAATATACTACTGTTGGAAACATTTTGGTATTACAATGTGCCAGGAAGTCAAACAACAACTCAAGGGAGCAGACTGAAATAGCGCTTGTATCTTTTAATAATTTAGAATAGTTTTATTTAAGAAAAAATTCTCACTGACTTGAGTGCAAGAAGTTGATTTTTCTACAAAAGCACCAGACCCCTGCCCCCCCAAAATCAAAAGCTATATAAAAAAGATTGCCAGATTGTCAGACTCATCTCCACCCAAGATACCAGCTGTTCCCAGAGTTCAACCCCTAGTTGACATTCACTCCAACAGAGAAGTCAGAAAATGCGACAAAGAAAAGGGAGAGGCAGCAACCTCCTGAAGCATATCTGTCTGTACTCTTTTGCCACTACCTGCACTTGCAGTCTGACCTCCCAGTCAGACCTCCCAGTCAGATGCGTCTTGGTCTTGCTCACAGGATCAGACTGGGCAACCCTTTGTTGACTCTTTGGAGGGGTCCATGGCCCCCAACCTCCTCTTCTTGACAACTCTTTGCTTTCTTGAAGTTTCTCCAACCCTGGTGTGTCAGGGCTTGGTCTGCAGCCTGGTAAAGGTGAGGAGCTTTGAACATGACCTTTACTTTTGCTTACTTCACCTGCTTTCTATTCAATTATAAATTTTAACTATTGCTTCCACTAACTTTTATTGAAAAATGTTTTCTCCATTTTATGCCTATGGTTTTATAGATGTATATATTGAATTATTCTATCTTTATAAATGCATATATGTGTCAAAATACAGATACATAAATGCATTAATAATAGTGTACTTCTGTCTAAGTAAATAAAATACATATTTACAAATATTTGTACATTGTTACATATATGTATCCACATACATATATGTTGTATACAAATTGCTTACAAATGTATATATTTTTATATCCAAGCACTCCCTATGCCAAAATAAGTAGGCAGCCAGCCACAGGTCTACTTGAGAACATGTGACTATGACAGGATCAAGAAATGACTGTCAGCACCCTCACAACACAGTATGAAAATGGAGTTAACTCCCACTGGAGACCAGTGACAAGTGGGGTTTCCCAAGGCTCAGTGCTGGGTCCAGCCCTCTTCAATGTCTTTATCAATGACCTCAATGAAGGCATTTTGTGCACCCTTAGCAAGTTTGCAGATGACACTAAGCTGGGAGGAAGTGTTGATCTGCTGGAGGGTAGGGAGGCTCTGCAAAGGGATCTGAACAGGCTGGACCACTGGGATGAGTCCAATGGGATGGAGTTTAACAAGGCCAAATGCTGGGTCCTGCACTTAGGTCATAACAACCCTGTGCAGTGCTACAGACTAGGGGAAGATTGGCTAGAAAGTGCGTGGAGGAGAAGGACCTGAGGGTGTTTGTTGACAGCTGTCTGGTTGAAGGCCAATGGCATCTTGGCTTGTATCAGAAATGGTGTGACCAGCAGGTCCAGGGAGGTTATTCTCCCTCTGTGCTCGGCACTGGTGAGACCACTCTTTGAATACTGTGTTCAGTTCTGGGCCCCTCACCACAAGAAGGATGTTGAGGCTCTGGAGTGAGTCCAGAGAAGAGCAACGAAGCTGGTGAAGGGGCCGGAGAACAAGTCTTGCAAGGAGCAACTGAGGGAACTGGGGTTGTTCAGCCTGGAGGAGGCTGGGGGGAGACCTTATTGCTCTCTTGAACTACCTGAAAGGAGGTTGTAGAGGGGAGGGTGCTGGCCTCTTCTTCCAAGTAACAGGGGACAGGACAAGAGGGAATGGCCTCAAGCTGCACCAGGGGAGGTTCAGACTAGATATCAGAAATAAATTTTTCACAGAAAGGGTCATTGGGCACTGGAACAGGCTGCCCAGGCAGATGGTTGAGTCGCTATCCCTGGAAGTATTTAAAATACAGATAGATGAGGTGCTCAGGGACATGATTTAGTGGCAGATAGGAATGGCTGGGCTCGATGGTCCTGTGGGTCTTTTCCAACCTAGTGAATCTATGAATCTACGAAAACATGTAGGTTATGATGTTTAAAAATATGACAACTCCCTTCAAAAAAGTTGGTTCTCTTCACCTCCTAATTTATTTTCTTGTGTATCAGTTTTCCCTATAGTACTTTGATGCTATGAGTATATGGAAACCTGTAGCAGATAAGAAAAAAAAAAACAACACAACATTGAGGGAGTGAAAGGCACCATCTTCAAATAATATATAGGTAAGAGATCACACATGATTTGTATACATTATGGCTAGTACTCCTGTTTATTTAGAACAGCTATTTCTGTATAATTTCACCTATATAAAGCAAGTTAATTGCTGTCATAACTTCAGAAATCATTGGGAAACTGTTGTCAGAATCTTTCAAAAAAAATGGAATTAAAAATTAATGACTTTTCAGTTGAGTTATTTCTAAGTTATTTCTGTTACAGACATTTACAGTAAATTCCTCCAAAATACTGTTCCTGAAGTACACATATTTGAAAATTTTGTCTTCTGTGATAAATTCAGACAATTTTTAACTCAACTTTTCCTGCTATGTTTCTTGGACACAAGTTTTTTTAACTATTTCAGCAAAAATAGTAGATCTGTTCATGAGATGGGTACGATGGGGAAAATTCAGTACACCTAAAATTTTGATCATTACAAAAAACTGAAACAGCCTTCTGTTTATGTGAGTTTGATGGAAGGAAATCTTCCATTTTGATAGAGGAAAAAAATTTACTCTAAAGACGTTCTGTGACAAAAATAGCAAAGGGCTGAACTGTGATGGGGCCCCTGCACTGTAGTGGCAAGGGAGGCATAAGAATGAAGCAAAGAGATGTGGAGCATCGAAGAAAAGCCCAGACCAGATCTGCAGAGAATTGAAGTTTAAATATTTAGAGTTAGGAGATCTACCATAAGAGTAGCCCAGAGGTAAATGTGCTTGATCAAATCATGGGTAAGAGACAGAGCCAAGAGGCTAGGTCACAATGAGAAGTGACAGAAGAGTTGGCAACTGTTACTCTCTCATTTTCACCTTCAGAGTTTAGGACTAAATGCAAGACTCCTGAGCCTCACCATTCATTTGGCATCACTAAACACTTATCACAACCATGGGCAAAACACTTGTTCAACAACAATGACCTGTCAGTTAAATTATCAGAATTCCACACAATGCCTCTTGCCTCCTGTTCATGGGTCAAATATCACCTGAGGACATTCAGAGCTGCAGAAAGCCAAGGTTAAGAAGGGAAACACACTAGCCTCTCCCCTAGTTCCTAGAAAATAATTCATATGTGCATCTTGTGCTAAAGAATACTCTTAAGTTTGAAAAGTCAACTGCTTAGAAGCAGGATGGTTCATGCAACCTTCAATTAGCCATTTAAGCAACGCAGAAGTCGTTAACTGGAAGAACACAGACTATTTTTAACTTTGAGATGTCTTAATCAGGGCAGAAAGTAGACCTGCTCTATGGAGGAATAAAAGATGTGTGCTGAAGGAGCCTCCTCACAGGACTTTTACTTGTTGCAGATTTTGGAAAGAAAGAAGTAATAAAGCAAGAGTACAAAAGATGGTCTCATACTTAAAGACAGCAAACTTACTCTGGGGAAATGTATTCTAGCTTTTCTTTACCATAGAATGTTTATATGACAGCAGTTTGGCAGATTATTTTTGGTAAAGTAAAACGTTATATTTTGTAGCATTGTAAGGCTCAAAGAGATTGAAACAAGTGAAAGTTCAAGCTTTACATTTATGTATACTTGTAACCTTAGTTGCTACCCAGTTACACACAACAAACTTTTCTCCTCTGCAGAAATTCCTTTTACCCTTGTAGCAAGGAACACTAGGATCCTTAAATAAAGGTCACATGACACCACCTCTAGGGTAAACAGAACACATCTAAGTAACCAGACTAGACATAAAATCTCTTTGCTAGTCCAGTTTTCTGGTAAATACTGCAGAACATTTGTCCTTTAAAGCACTAAAAACATCTAAAATGTTTTCCCTGAGTATTCACAGTGGCCTGTACGAGTCAAACCTTAGGAGTCTCCAGGAGGTTAGCAGAGCTGGAGTTAGTAGATTTGTATACCAGACAAGCTTCAGGCAGCTTGTGCTCTACACATGCATGTAGATGCAGTCTCTGTGCCTTAGGGCATGAATCTGTATAATGGAATTAATATAATTCTTGTTCCCATATATAAGGTGTCACAGTGAATTAACTATTGCCTCAGATGAAGCAATCCAGTACCATAGTAATACAGAAGAGCACCTGAATAAACGTCCAATTCTCCCTTCAGAAACTGAACAATGTGTAGTCAACAAGGCATGACATCACACACCCTATAACATGCACAAAATATCAAATTCATGTTGTAAGGGCAACATTTATTCTGACATTTCCTACATTATGAATTCTGGTCTCTGCAACCTGAATGTTCTTTTAATAGTGTTTCTCAGGATAATACTTTTATAAAAAAAGCTATCTAAGCACTTACCTATATAACATCAGGGGTTTTTATCTTGCCAATGTCAAAATCAAAAGAAATGCTGCGATTTTGATGCAGCTAGCTAATGGGTTTTTAAGTCGACTATACGTAGCTCTATTACTATTTTAATCTAAAGAAGAAAATTCATCTTCCTATGAAATTTCATTAAGTCTTCATGGAAATATCTACAAGTACCTATTGGGAAAAAAATGTCAATAATAACACCCTTGGATTTTAGAAATATTCTCATGTCTTTCTTCTAGTTTACAGAGGTGTTATAGTTTATTTACTTGCCCTAGCACTTTTAGGATGTCCTCTCTACTTGCATTAGGCTCAAATATAAATACATTTGTTTTCTGAGTATCATACAGCATTAATTGATTTTAAAATATTTACATCCAGCTGTAGTAGAAAATTTTACTTACAGTCCTGTCTTGAGAGAGCTATGTCTTTGAAGACTGTGTTTATGATAAAAATGGAAGGATAAAACAGCTTTTGCATTTCTTGAAACAGTGTTAAGATACAGCAAAAGTGATAACTTTCAAGGGTTCTGGCTGTTTCATCAACAGCTGCACTTAATTTACCCTCCTGCTAATTAGTGGTGCTTAAAAACCTATCAAATGACACTTCTAATCTACAGTATACTCTGTGATTATAAACTGATTAAACTCCATGATCTCTCACCCCCTTGGAAATACTTCTGTGACCTTTTCCAACAGAAATTAGTCAGAATTATTTCGTATGCGCGTATGTTGTGTTATTTTATTGAGCTAAATTTCAGCTTTTTGATTCAGCTGCAATTGCATGTTTGTCATTATCTAGTACAGCATTTATTTCTTTTATGTTTCTATGTTTACTAAAGCAGATAATATGAGTGAGGTTGGCTTAAAAAGAGAAAATAGAGATGTTTTTTGGTTAGCATACGATTCTTGAAGTATTGTACCATAGCGAGACTACTCCTAGGCTTACAGTTGCCTATTCGCTCAAGCTGGGGTATGATATTACAAATCAAAACATCTGCAGACATCTCTCTTAAAACCAGGTGAGACAGTCTTTTCAGACAGTTATCTAAAAGTCACACTCTTTTGGATAGCTTTTGCCTTATTCATAGAGAATTAAATCTAGCCTCTCTGATGACCTTTTCCTACAAGTATCATGAAATGATTGAATTTGGAAGGGACCTCTGAAGACTGTTTATTTCAACTCCCTGCTCAGATCAGGGTCAGCTAGAGCCCACTACAATTTCAAATACATCCAGAGAGAGAGACTTCTCTCTATGGGCAACCTGTGCCAGTGTTTATGGTTAAAAAGTCTTTACGTCTGTTTAAGTGTAATTTTAAATGGATCTCAATAGAAGGTGATGTGTCTTGATACTTTTGAAAACAAAAAAATACCTCAGGCCATTTGCTTGTTTCTTAAATTCAAGAAAGCATGTAGCTATATGCTTTGCTTTAAACCATTTGGGGGTTTTCTTTAATTAATTCCCATTTTTAAATAATGGGAACAGAAAGTGGGTTTTTCAAGTATCTCAATAGATATTTACCTCAATTTTTAAGCATATAACATAGTCAAAAGAATCCTTTCAGCAGCCTTAAAAACAGAAGGATCTTCCTTTATACAGCACAATGTAACTTTCACTCGTGTTAATTTGCTACTGATAGGTTTAGTATGTAGCTGGATAATATAAGTATGCATCTCCTGTATACTGAATTCATGGAATTCAAGCACTTAAATCAAGGAGACATATTCAGAAAGAAAAGGTTTATTTCTAAAAACATTTTTTGAAATATCACTTTTGTAATGCAAATCTGAGAATAAGCAGATTGAAGGTCAGGTTCTGAATATAATTATAGTCACTATAAATAAATCATGAAGAATATTAATTTCAAGCAAAGATGCTTATTTCTGATTTAATTTTAAAATTCCCTGTGGGCCATATTCCTTAGAATTAGTCTTTCATCTCAGAGAAAATTCACAATGACTTTGTAAAAATAATTTTTAAAACAGGTGTTTTTTTCTTTCTGCTCTGCTTCTATTGATGTCATTTTTTTTCCTTATACATATGTGATTTCCCATGACAGGAAACATATTCCAGTTTAGGAAACGTAATTCAATCAGGAAATATAAACAGTACTTGTTTACTCAAGACCAATGATGGGTTGCAAAACATTTCAAATAACTAGTGATTATAGTGATCTCTCAGTCAGTGCATGGGTAAATTTTTTATAATTACAGTAAAATCCTAAGAAATTGTAATCTATGCTGCAAATGTTACTGCAGAAGGGAAGACAGAATACATAGACAATTCACAATATCTCCTACCAAATTTTAATTTTGCCTACGCTGTATCTACCTTCCTTTCTACACAACTATCAAAAGAGATGTCACAAATATTTGCATTGTGAAGGAGTGCTTGAAACATTGGTAGGGTGGCAAAATACAGAATAAACAGAACAAGGCTTTCCATAATCCAGTCCTACCAGCTCCAACTTCCCTTGTCACTCGCACAGGGGTACATCCAGACTGAGATGAATGATTACTGTATGCTCCTGGTTTAGTTGGTTGTTTGGCATATAAAAATTCATTCCCCCTACTCCCCATCATAAGTTTGTGTTGCAATCGTAAAGTGAAATATTTCACTCTACGTGCTAAGACTTGGGGTGTTTTTCTAATTAAACCTGTGTCTTTTTAGGGTTGTCTTCTGCACTAACTCAGCCAATAATGTCACAGTAAGGTTGTACAAGATATCAAAGTTCTTGTGGAAAGACTGGTTTGCTTACTAGAAATTTATCAGCAGAAATGCTTCCTCAGTTTAGTAGATCTGTACTCTTCCAGTATCTCATAAATGTCAAAGTTAGGTTCTTGCACAAGAAGACTTAGTATCAGAGAATGAAAATTTATAATTAGAGTCTATGAAGACAGTAGTACTGGTGAAACCAGAAGCAGAAGTCTGATGTACCCAAGACTTTTTGTAACCTGGAAGGTACAAATCCCAGGTAGACTCTGAATTTGTATTGGGCATGAAAAACAAATATCACCATTTTTACCCCTAGTTTCCATGGAAACAAAGATTAGTGTAAAGGACAGACAAGATCTGATTGATCTGCAAAGCATAGGTCTCCAGCTCTGGATGCAATAACCATGCTGGAGTTCCCAGGTTCAGTCCATATTCTCCCCTGCATAGGTTTGAAGGGTAATGACCAAGCTGTGGTTCATTTTCCCTAGGTTGCTCTGAAACTCACATTCGATATTGGAAATTTTTTTCCCATTTGCAGAGGCAGTCATCTAAATTACAGTTGCTTCTTGCATTAATACTAGGACAAGAGATATTTGCCTCCACGGTTCACTTGCATTAGCAGAGTTTCTTCCATGTAACATCGATTTACACACTGCCTACACTTCAGTTACATGCTGAAAGCACTCTTGTGGGCCTGAAGTCATGACGAAGTAAAATGCTATGTAATAAGCAGTGGATCTGGAAGGCAGCATTTTGTTTCTGTGGAAAGAAATGATGAATGTAAGCAGGATAAAAAAAAAAGTTGAATGAGTAGACTGAACAGATTATCACAAATCTTGGAGTTTCTCTATTTAGTACCATTCCCATTTAGAAAGCTTTGTGTTACATACTTCACTGAGCACAAGGATTAGCCTCTAGAAGGTGAACTGAAATTGTAAGTGAAGGTTGATTTTAAAATCCAAGTATCATAGCACTAGACCAAAAGCTCTGATTTTAGGATAGCAAGGAAGGAGGAGAGACCTTTGTTTTTTCAGGATTCTCTAGTACTTGTTGAAAGAGCATGAAAAAAACCCCAAAATATCTGTTCTTGTGTTTTAATTCTCCTGGATATTCCGGAATGGATCACAGGGGACATCTTATGCCAACTTTCTGACAGTCACTTGGCACAGCAGCAAACTCTCATTGGCTTCTGAATAAAACATGTACCTATCCTGCAGTTCTCAAACTCTCCACATTATGTCAAGTGCTTCAGATTTAATGGAGAATTTTAAATTCACTCTGCCTGCTTGCCAGGACTTAAGCTATTTAAGATTTTAATTAAATTTTTTAGGATTTAATTATTTATATTCTGGCTGAAGTGACACTTTACAAATCCCCTTCTCTGAACGACAACATTGTTGAGAGTGTGTATGTGGCTGAGGAAAATAGTATGAGTGCTTTGTAATGACACAAAACAGGAAAAAACAATATCCAAGCCTGGATGGAAAGAAGAATCAGATAGATGGGGGAGGGAGGCATGAGGGAGGAAAGAAATAAGGACAGGAACAAAATGATATTTATTTTCTTTTTAACGGTGCATCCATAGATACTAGATCAATAGCCAAATATTCAAGTTTTACAATTACCAAGTTAACTACAAAACAGCAATAAGAAGATTTTTATTTTTTTTTAATTGACAGTTACAATAACTGCAAATAGAATGTCCCTCAAGGTCTCTGGAGTTACTGGACATCACTGATGGAATTATGGAAGCGTATAGAATGATCTGACACGAATGCATCCAACTGAGTCAGTACATAAAACAGACAAGACATTTACTTCATTCTTTCAGACTTCTGAGGCTTTTAAAGCCTTTGGACAGAAAGCCCCTTACAGAGGCATATGAAGCTGGGTGTGGTTTGTGTTGGTTTGTTAGATTTCTTTGAAGGAGGAAATGCAGGTGGAGTGGGACAGAGGGAATGGCTACTTGTTGGGATAATGAGGAGTACTTGACTGATGCTGGCAGCAGTACACTACAGAGGACAGAAGTTGGGAAGTTTGGTTGGAGGAAAGGCAGTGAAAGTGGGGCATCATACAAGACAACTTGGCAGCAAACCTTAAGGGAAATATTTGAATCATTAGACTTTCGCAGTGGCTTAGAGCAATGCAATACAGCCTTACTAAAAAATGGAGGTGACAGTAACAAAAGGATGAAGGGCTAATTAGGGACATGACAAACAAAAGTCAGGTTTGAATTAACTTTAGTTTAAATGTTCATAAGAAAAAAATGTACAAAGCTTAATTAAGAAATTCAAAACTGGCTTGCTTTAAATTAAACACATATATATACATTCATGTAAACGGAGTGGAATGGTTAGGGAATTAACTTTAGAGAGGAACAAATTTCTGCAAGCTGGAAGGCCGTTGCCTAGATTGCTGTCATTCTGTGAAGTTTCTTTTGTCCCTAGACCTGCACAGTCATGCTCAGACTTTTCCAGACTGTACTCAAATCCTCTTTTGTATTAATCCATTTGGTTGGACTCCAAAGGAATCAATTTCTTCTCCAGTTCTGTGTTTACATTGTGCAATATGGCTATGATCTGAGAGTATCAAAAACCCTGGAGAGGGCCCCTTATTCTCCACGTTGTTTACTTTACATTTAGATTATAACAATCTTTTCAGATATGCAGAAGACTTAGCCAAAGATAATGAAAAAGAGTTAATACAAGGAGATAAATGTTCCAGTATAAAGTATATCAGTAAATTGGTCTATTGTATTGTACAGAGTGAATTAGATTACCTACACTGCCATATATTATAAGTAACCTTGGGAAGAATAAAGCCTATTTTAATATTTTTCTTAAATAAAGTATAAAAACCCATTTGCTCAGCTCATGTGTTAGTAACAGTTCTGGGCAGAACACACAATTTTCTTGTTACGAATTATTTTAAGTTTCAGTATATTCTATTTCAACAACAGGTAAAAGAAGGCTTTTAACTGACTGTGAAATTAATTTTCATCTGCCATTTCCTAAAAAAATGAAAAAAAACCCAGAATGCAAATCACTCACATAGACAGAAATAACGATGTTGCCCAGAGTAGGACACACACACAGGATACTGAAGGACTAGCCTAGGAGGAAAAAGATATGGTTTCAGTCTCTTGCTCTGAATGAAGCAGAGTCCCAGACTTGAACTTTGGTATGCTAGAAAGCATTAGGAGCTATTTACTTCTCTGTGAAGTCTCCTCCCTAGTCCATTCTTCTCTTATTTTACAGAAGTGCTATCCTTTATCTGGGACATGGTCCTAAGGGGAAGATTTCCAATTAAACTTTTTACCACTGGTTTAGGTTAAATTAAAGCAAAAGCTAAACCCAAGCAAACCCACCATTGTGTTCCTTTTCCATTACTACTGGCAATTAAAAAAAATCCTGCAGAATGAAGTCCCCATAGAGCTAAATATACTCTTCTACAGATAGAGATCAAAGCAGATTGCTCTCTCCTTAGAGTAAGTGGAACCAGGCAAATAGTTGCAACTCAGTCATAATTCCCTCCTTGACCTGCTCCTTGGATATTACAGTGGTGTATAGCTCACTTTCAGAACATATAAATTCACCACATCACCTTTAATAATTGCTATGGGCCTTTGTGATTTGTTCTGTCATTTTATAAATAAGAACAAACCCTTGGCGCCCTGATAACTGAATCAGCACTTATAACTTTGATCCTATTTTAGAGTAGAGTGCATGATAACCTCTTGGTGCTGCTTCAATCCCACACAGAGCAGTATTTCTCTTTCCTTGCTGTTCATGCATAAAATACTGGAGAGGGAGCTGGCTTCCAGTGAGAATAAAGGTCATTTGGACCCCAAAAGTCACTTTCTGGAAGAAGTTTATTTGAAACATCATTTAAGGCAACAGAAAAGCATTAGGTTTTCCCTTTTTTGAGATTCCTTGTGAAACTTACTGAAGAATAAGAACCCTAAGCAGTACAGTATATTTACACTACTACCTAGAAAGACAAAACACAAGAGCTATGTGAAAGACCATTAATTATACTGCAGAAAAGGAAAAAATCTTTTTTTTTTTCATTGCCTAGAGGGTTGGTCGTATTATTACTGTTCATCTGCTCTTCAGTGTACAATCTGTTTTAAGTCTCAGAAGCAGCATCTTGGAAGAAAATTGTTTCTCAGGTAATGATCCAAGCTTCCTGATAACAATGATTAGCATTTAATCTCCAGCCATATATTATTTCAGATGCCTCACATGGTCCTCTAAAGGAAAATTCCGTGTGCATTATGCAACCTCAAAAATCCCCTACTCCTTCTTCAACAGCTTGCTGGCTGCTTTTCCCAATGCTGAGTTTCCCTCAGCTGCAGGACTTCAGCTTTTCCTCAGCCCTGGACGTAGCAACTGTCCTCACCTGTCGTACTTGCACTCAATGAACAAGAAATTTGTTTGGTTTTTGTCTCCCTTACTTTTTCTGGAGGAATTTCTCAGGGCACAGCTGACAGAGAAACAATCTGGATGTAGGTAGACAGAGTTCAGTGAGGATACACTCTCAGGCAATGGGATATGTGGTATTAACGATCAGCCTCCAGACAGAAGGGCCTGGACCCTGGGAGCAGGCAGGGTAAGACGAACTGCTTCTGTTGTTGAAGATAAATGTTTTAGCCACAGAGTTGTTTTAGTTTAGGCATGTAATCAGAGGAATACCTATTTTAACTACAGGTTTCTTGGCAGACTAGTTTATTACTTTTATTCTGATATCAGAATTTTGATTTTTTTTACAAGAACCCATGGGAAGAGCTACTGTGAATATGGAGGCAGGTGTCAGATGAACAACTGTTTCAAAACTATCAGAGGCACATAAATTATGGAGTAAGGGATCACTGAGAACCTGGATAGTAATGCCTCAAGTTGCATTATTGATCTTGCCCTGTCCTGAACTGCCAAAAATAACTAAAATGAGTAGCAACTGCCATGGCTAGGTTTGTCTGCACACACAGTTTCACTAGCAATGTTCCTAACGGTGCATTACGGACAAGTATCCCCACACTACTGACTCTCCATTTTCTCATTTTTATTACAACGAAAATATTTCCAATTGTCCTAAGAAAGCTAGTTCAGCAGTCATTGATCCTTTCTAGGGTTCTAGGAAGGATCAATAACCTAAATTTATGAATGGACCATTGTAGGATTAAGGAGGGGAAAGCCCAAAGTGAATGCAGGTTATCTCTAATGATATTCAAACATTTCTGCTGGCAAGAATGTGTAATGGATGTATAATGGTTTTGAAGTCAGATTTGACAATAGTTCTGACATACTAGGCAAATAATGTCAAGGCTACCTCCGCTGACTATATAGGAAAAGACATAACCTGAAACTCCTTATACTAACCTTTCTATTGATCAAAAGCCCATGCACAACTAGCATGCAATAAATAAATGTTCTTCTGAGAGGTGGATAATCTACTGAAAAGAATGAGTTTTAAGTAGCATCTTGTCCATTACAAGACATCTGACAAGATATTGATGAAGTTTTTGATATAAAGAGCATTAAAAAAAATCCATAAGGTAACAAAACAGACCTGTGCTGATGAAATGGGTAATTACTGACGGTGACTCAGATGCTAATGATCGAGACTGTGTCTCTAAGGCATAGGCACATATCTAGGCCATGATAACTTTCAGCTTCTTCTTATTGAATCAAATTAGCGGTAAAAGATGTTCCCTAGTGATTCTTTTTCAGAAAGTAGAAAATAAGAATCTGAGGGAGAGAAGCAATTTTGGCTTCATATAAAACATCTCAAAAGGAGTAGGGCCATTAAGAAGAACAAGTGGATTGTATCATACCATAAAGATTTCTTCTGTTGTTTTAAATCAACATCTTAAAAAGTATTCTGAATATTACACAATTAGCTCATATTACCTTGGCCAGGACAAATTTATGTTCTACATATGGGTAGGGAAGAAATCCCACAACTTGGCATATTGCATATGCCGAGTCTGAAAGCCTGATCAAGTTCCAAAGGAGAGTGAAAATGGAACTGAAGAAATTATATAAGCAGCCAGATGCTTGTGATTATACAGAGAAATAATTTTATTTCCACTTATTTATATTGAAATCAAGGCTATCACTCTATCAAAAACAACACCAAGAGTTCTGTGTGATAGAAGGTGAAGAGCATCTCTGCTCATGAAGCATGGCAAGTCTTCAACCTGATTGTGCTTGAGAACAATGCCTCATGAGAAATCCTGTAAGTATTTGTAGGCAGACCATGATAAAAGCTGATTCACTGCTAAGTATAAAGGTCATCTGAACTGAACATCTTATTTGGTTTATTTTCAAGTACTTTTTCCTTATTTTTCTGCTTGCTAGCAGGAAAGAATACAAACTTGATTATACTTGGGTTTTCACTGTGATTTTAAAGACAACTGTTCCCTGAAGCAATGAGTCACAAGTTAGTACAAGATGCTGCTTATTCATCCACCATGTCATAATGTGGTGATACTCTTCACTCTTTGTGAAAGGAAGTAACAACTCGCCTATGATTTCAGAAACCCTCGTCAAGATCAATGACCCCAGGATCCACAGAACATATACAACTGGCAATGTCCATGTTAATAAGCTGCCTTTGATTTCCATTCTCCAGATCATTAAGACCAGCACCAAGACTGCTCAGTCAGTACAGCCAACTGCCTTACCTGAGGGAGTAATTACACCACTGCAACACTGATAAGAATGGATGAGTTGCTGCAAGATGGAAGAATCCCATGAGTGATATCAGTATTGTCCATCTTTTACTGTCATAGCTACTGACATAAGGAAGCATTTGAAAGACAAGTTTTGAAACTGCGAAAACATGACTTATAACTTCTGCACAGTCTTTTATTTACTTTTATTTATCTTGTGATGAGAAGCTTGACATGAGCCAGCAGTGTGTGCTCGCAGCCCAGAAGGTCAATCATATCCTAGGCTGCATCAAAAGAAGTGCGGCCAGCAGGTCAAGGGAGGTGATTCTGCCCCTCTATTCCTCTCCTGTGAGATCTCAGCTGGAGTACTGTGTCCAGTTCTGGAATCCTCAACATAAGAAGGATATTGAACTGTTGGAACAGGTCCAGAGGAGGGCTACAATGATGATCCGAGGGCTGGAGCACCTTCCCTATGAGGACAGACTGAGAGAGTTGGGCTGCTTCAGCCTGGAAAGAGAAGGCTCCGAGGAGATCTTATAGCGACCTTCCAGTACCTGAAAGGAGCCTACAAGAAAGCTGGAGAGGGACTATTCCTAAAGGTTCGTAGTGATAGGCTAAGGAGGAATGGATATAAACTGGAGAGGGGCAGATTTAGACTAGACGTTAGGAGGAATTTCTTCACCATGAGAGTAGTGAGACACTGGCACAGGTTGCCCAGGGAATCTGTGGATGCCCCATCCCTGGAGGTGTTCAAGGCCAGGCTGGATGGGGCCTTGGGTGACCTGATCTAGTGGGATGTCCCTGCCCATGGCACAGGGGTTGGAACTAGACGATCTTTATGGCCCCTTCCAACCCTACCTATTCTATGATTCTATGATTGTAATTTACTTGGCCAATTTACTGTAAAATGGTGGGATTGTTAGAGCAAGAAGGCTTTTCCTAGACTGAAGATACCTGTGCTTTTTTTGGATGCATTTGTGTGGAAAGTATTTGAATTTTAAAGACTCACAAACTTTTTTCAGAATGCCCAGCATAGCACAGCTTGATGCCAAGATGAAATGTTGTCTTGATCCTTAAAATGGAAGCGTCACTTCCGCAATGTTGTACACAAACTGTGCAGTCCACAGAAGTAATTAGGCTGTCTTTGGTTCCAGAGTGACGCTGCTTGTCATCTGTGTGAGTGTGGTTTCTCTGTGGTGGTTCGTCCACCCTGAGTAGGGTTGTCAAAACTTGTTCATGTTATAGTAGAATATCACTCTAAAGAGGAAATTGATAACCACTGAACTGCTAGTTTATCTATCTGCCTCCTGTACATTTAGTAGATTGTATCACTGCAACATTCCTCATTTTCTATGGCATCCTAAATACGGTTGCATTATTTTCTAGATAATATAGATGGAGATAAAACACTCACTGAAAACATGGCCAGGCTAACCAATAAAAAAGTGTGTAGAATATTGCTAATCAAAAGCCCTTTATGAAATAACAGCTTTGGATGTCTTTTCAGGTAGATGAGTATACATACACTAAGGGAGATTCATTACTTTTAGTTTCAGAATTTAATATCTAATTTTATATTTTATTATGGTTACTGTTGAAAAGACTCATTTATAGCACAACCTTCTTCCAGGAAGATAAAGCTTAATCAGTCATATTTCAGAAGGTAGATATTTCATGTAATATCTTCTTTAACAGACTGTAAAAATATTTTAAATTAATGCTAATAACTTTAAAAGCAGATTTTTTTTTTCCTTTAAAGTGATGGACTCTTCTTACACCGCTAATATGCAAATGCACTATGTAAAACCAAGATGAAGAACAAAAGAAAAATATAGTGCAACAAACTTAAATAAGTCTAATTTTGAAGGCTGTGCAATTGAATTCTAAAGAACAAAATAGCAAAAAGAGAAAAAGAAAAGCACATCTTCATGAAATTTGATATGAGAACACATTTCTGTGAAACAGCTATAATCTGAATCTTAAGGCTGAGTATAGACTGTCTTTACACTACCCCTGTAGTAAATATTACCACAAATAATAAAGACTAAATACCTCTCATTTCATCCTTAGATGTATGAACTAAGATCCTGACCTACTGCTAAAAGGTTTTGTTAGTGACTGTAACAGGGACAGTAGTTTAAGGTCAAAAGTTTCTATACAAAGTTCAAACACAATCAGCTGAAACATGTTGAAATGCATAAACAAGAGCACTTCTCTAGGAAAATCCTCAATTGATTTTTAAAACTTGCCATTAATCTATCTTATTAATGGATTTTGAACTGTGACAGTTATATTTCATGTCAAACTGAATTGGATTTTACTATCTAAATATCAACAGAGATTTACAAACTATTTTGTTTTAGTAAGTTAAGTGGGATTTTTTGAGTTACCACCTGACAAATAGTATTCTGGGAGTTGTTACAGTTGAGAGCTTTTCTTTTTTTCTTTCTTTTTTGAGTGACATCATCCTCCTGTGATCAAGAAAGCTGGCTAGGTATCTAGGAAGCCATTTCAATCAATTAGCTCCAAACATAGATTTAGAGGCTCTGCTTTGGTTGTCTGCTTTGGTACAATTGAGAAATGACACTATTTAAAAATGCTAGTAACAAAAATGTGAAAGGCATCTGAACTAACACGCCTGTATGTTTGCATTGCCTCTGCTCAGTATTTTTTTTATCTTGTCTCCCTGTTAGGCTTCGAGCAACTGGACAGACGGATTATTTATGAATGAAATAATGAAAGCCTTTTACCTCCAGGTCATGATTCATTCAGCCTGCGATATCCTGAATAGTCCGTTGGTGGCTGAAAACACGTGAAGTGCAGTTTAGTGGCACAAGGCCCCTGTGCTGGCTGTCATGGACACCTTTAATTGATCCTTTAATATACTATCAAAACTGTCATCAAATTACTCTCTTGCTATCAGCTGTAAAGCAAAGGTCAGTTTACACAGTTTAGCATAAAGGATCAGAATCCTGAAAGTCAAACTGAAGCAAAACAGAGAAAACCTGTAATGCATCTCTTGTGTCGCTACAGGCTTTTACCATTCCTCAGTTCCTAGGGCAGTAAACTTAGCCCTTTCAAAAGCACTAAATTCATTCTTGAAATTATTAGAGAGCTTATTTTTTTTTTCGTTTTTGGTTTGATAAGGGAGTTGTTCATGGCCTGAAAACTTACAAGCCAAGGTTCAGTTCAAAATGTATTTTATAGTTGAGTTATTGCAGACCATTTAAATTAAGGATTTATAATGGAATTGCTGACACAACCTTAACTCTAGCTGTTGGAATGGCACCACTATAATTACATGAGAATTTAATGATTTCAGCTGCAGCTGAACTCACAAGCAGCATAACCAAATAAACACCAGCATTTATACAGACTAAGAGTGCAGAAAAAGGGAGTAGCAGACCTGGGTAAATGCACACATAGGAACCTGATGGAAATTTTGATAGGAAAAAAAGTCAAGAATATTTCAGGCTATGAATAAACACTACCTTAATTTCCTTTTAGAGTGAAACAGAGTACAGTCACGATGCAATTACACAGTCCTCCTCTCCCTATATATAAAAAGCATGTGAGACCACCCAGAGAAACACAGGATGTGTTAAACTACAGACTGAAGAGTGACTCATCAATATGGTAAAAATAGGTTTAAACTGAGAAACAAGAGCTGAGAGAAATGAGCTTAGCAACGAGTAGCAGACAGGGAGACCTGAGAGATTAAAGAAATTTAAGAAGGAAGTGTGAAGTACTACTACTGAACATGCATTTCATTTCCAGCATTCTTTCTTACACCATATGTTAACTAGAATTAAGAAATCTGCTTAGTTATTGTTGTGAACACCTCTTTCAAAGGCAAAGTTCATACATAAACCCCCACCATTTGAATCAAGACCAATTACTCATATACATAACTTTGCTACTCTCATATGCTCAGATAAAGCTGTTTCTAATGATAACCAGCTTTCTGATACTGGGTAATGACATTTCAATTATACAGCTTTCCATTTTAGTTTTTTTAATTTTTAGCTTCTGGGACCTATTCCTCTGCAATTTCACAATCTCTCTTAGTATCTTCAAGGTACTGTGACAGGTGCAAGGCCCCTGACAAAGACTAGGATCTGATAAGGACCTGACAAATCCCAGGCTTGCCAAATACCCACAGATGGGGCTTTCTGGCTGTTGAACCCTGATTACTTTTTTTGAGGTTTCAAGGAGTTGGGGAAGGTAATCTTTCACTGTAGAGAATGCTAAGGTGAGCGATGGACTGACTGAAACCTCCGTTCCCTGTCTCTGCACTGCCAGGCAAGGAGGAAGTAGGGAACTGTTGCTTTCTGTTATGGATGAAACCCCAGAGGCTGACAGGCTTTAATTTTGTACCCTTCAGATCAGAAAGCTGTGTCATTGACTTCAGTGACTGTAGCAACAAATCAACATTTTTTTTTATTTCCACTATTTCTCTGTTCTACATGGAGAGAAGAGCGCAATGGCACAAATAATTAACAGACAACACACTAACAGGAAACTCTTCTCTTATTCTTACTCTCATTAAAAAAAATTGTATTCTCTCCCATTTAAAAAGAAAATTTTAGTTCAATGGTCATATCTAGAAGGATTTAAGAGCTAAAGCTGAAGTGCAGGCAAAACATAGGTAGATAGGCAGAAAAGGCTGCATCATAAATATATCTATGTGAGCTGTTGCCTAACTCTGGAAATCCCTAAATTCTATATTTCTTAATTAACACATCAAATCTACAGTTTTGCTTTTCATTATATATCACAGCATCTTAGTGTTGACCAGAGTGACTATGTTAACATCTGTTTGATGTCTAAATTTAATCAGATTCCAAAAATTAGGTTTCTCTGCTGCCTTTATCCGTTCTAGCCTTTATTATGAGGACAATTGATTTAGCTGAGGGAGATACAGGAGAATACATAGGAAGAGTTCTTAGAACAGACCTGGAAAGCAGGATTTGTTTGCCAGGCTGATGGCTTTAGATTATTGGGCAACAGAAGCGCCACTTCTTCCACCTCATTGGTTCAACGTATCTTGAATCTTACCCTATTCAGTAGCTTGGGCTCAACAAAAGTGACTAATCTGAGAGTAGAAATTCCCTGCCCCTTTGTCTCCTGCTTTCTTGGGCTAATCTAAATCTGAATATCTTGGTGAAAACTAGATCTGGCTGCAATGATGGAGTGAAACTACAGCTACTTTTGGATAGTGAAGAATCTTCAATACTAAACTTCTAGCTGTATTAAATGCTATTAAGGAACTGTACAGACGAACAGTTTAGAAGGGTAAAGGAGTAACCATTGTCATTTGGGTCAATGTGCAGATAATTCGTGGATTAATATTATCACTTAGAAATCAAAAGATGATGGCATTTTGAGGAGTTCACTGGCAGGGATCCAAAAGTAGGATAAACAACAAACAGGAGAAAATATCCATGGATTACTGAGTAAGAAGGATAAAATGAAGTGTGGTGTGCAATATCCCCTCCTCCTTTCATTTCATTTTTATATCAAACTTAAGCAGAAATGTGGCCCGAAGAAACAGGAAGATAAACATTAACACACATATGCTGTTCTGAGCATGCCAATTAATTTCTCAGCCCCTATTTTCCTTTGAACACCTCTGTCATATTGTTAAGCTATAAAATGAGATCCACCCAACTATTTAGTAAGTTAAATTAAAACTAACATCAGTATCTGATTTTAGTCAGCGTGTTCTTGCTATTATTGTGCATTTAGACTGTGTAGTGGTCCTAAAAGGAATTTAGCTACACTAGCACTGCAAAAGAGTCAACAAGAAAATCAGATGAGTAATTCTCTAGGCGAGACTCTGTGTGAAAATTTGTCTGGAATAACACTTTTATTACAGTTTTCTAGGAAAATTTAATTTCCTCACATTCTTTATCAATTTTTCAAGACATAAAAAAATAATATACATATAGACATGGGATGAAAAATTGAATAAACACTAGCACTTCAAATTCTGCCTGTGTTTAAGTTCCATATAAATATACAAATAAAATAAATTTGAGTGCATTTCTCATTTATCACAGATACGACTGTTGCTCCTTAGTTTTTAAACATTTTCTATTTCCAGTACCACAAAAGCTGTCTGCTAAAACAAACCCCTAAGTACAGATACTAATTGATACTTATTGTTTTGTTATGATGAAAATGAACAAAAGTTCACCTCATTTGATAAGAAGTAGATATTACATATGTTGCAATAATTTGATAGCATAGTGCAGACTTGGTCTCCTTAGTATCTTTTGTAATTATCCTAGTTTGATATAATGGAAGATAAATTTGATGGGCTTTACTCAGTTTTTAATAAAACCATGGATCCTTTATCCTTTATCATAAGATTGCTATCAATTATAAGAGAGATGGCCAGGTTGGATGAGGCTTTAGGCACCTGCCCTGCTTGAAGGTGCCCATGGCAAGGGTGTTAGGACCAGATGATCTTTAAAGTCCCTCAAAACCCAAACCATTCTATATTTATAATACTATGCTAACCTATTGTAGGAAATATTAATAGCACAGGACTTCAAATTCTTCAAAAATATTTTGATAATAAATAACACAATTATAGCTTCCTAAATCACAGGGTATATTTTTTTATTTAAATGTTAGTATTTACGATACATTATACTAAATATTTCATGTACTAAATATTTCTAAACTTTTCAAGTTTTTTACCTAAAATATTTAATATTTAATTTAGAGCATTTGCTGATCAACTCTGGTGAGTATGACGAAATTTGTCACTTTTTTCCCCCAAAGGTAAATAATTATTTTTTTTCTTTTTTTGCTTTCTTGTATTCTAAGATTTAAAATATAAAGTAGGCATTCAAATTGAAATTGAAAAATCAGAAGTTTACTCCTCTCTTTTGCTTACAGGTTTTAGAACTTCAAGTAGAAAGTGCTAGCTATCTATATTTTCAGCAGAAATTCTTGTTTTATACATAAAATTCTACTTCAAACCATGCCCAGCATTACTCAAGTTTAAATAGATCGACTCCATAACACAGTTCTGTATCTATTCCTGGACTCTAAAATACGATTCATGAAGTATATCCACAGTGCACATTTTTGATCAGGTGTTTTAACATACTCTCAATATGAGTATCCCTTTACTTTATGACTAGCACAGTCATTTGGGGCACCTCCCAGAAAAGTATCCAGGCTCTGGTAGACACTAGCCAACTAGATTAAGTTATGTGGTCTTGTGGCTAGAGTGCTCAGGCCGGGAGGGAAGCTCTGCCACAAGGAAAAGTGATAGAAATTACTTCAGTATTGACTGAAGCAAATACTGGAAATGAGGTCTGATCACAAAAGAGTGCCCTAACCACTAAACTATGTACTCTCTCTGGTCCAGTGGATTTAATTATTCCGCTCAAAGTCAAACAGGACATATATCAAGAGTTCCACACCGAACATCATTGGCATCTGCTGTTTGCTACACCCTGTGATCTGCGTGTGTACAAACTCTCAAGCACATGTGTGATTGTAACAGTCTTTCTGCAATATCTGTCTCCTCACCTAGAAATCTTAGGTGGCTAATTCTGTTCTTCAGATGCTGGAAGGGATGTGTTTGCTGAGTTTTGCAGCCACTGACTTTCTGTTTAGATTTAGCTCCAATATTTCAAACCACCTTTACTCTTTACACAATTGAGCTTCCTTTATTTTCCATGCCCTGCAGGGAGGAGTAATATAATTACCAAGTCTATACAAAATGTGACTTTAAAGTGAAGAGGGAAAAGCAGAGGGAAGATGAAAGTAACAATAAAATCACAAAGCTGCGTAAACCAGCTATATGCACTGCTAATGTCTTCTGATGTATTATTTTTATCAATCCAGATTCCCAGAATGCCCATTTGCTTTTATTAACTAGTTTCTGTTGCCTTTCCTGGAAGCTGTTTGTTCTGAGAAGCCTGAGTGTGAATGGTAGTCTTACATATTGGTTCAAGGAAATTAGCAGAAATAGAAGTCTCGAGCGTGTTGGTTAAGCAATGCCAAAAAGCAGATTTAAAATGTAGGGCACTTTAAAATTCTTATGGCATGTGGTAGCAAAGCAGTCATTAGAATTCTAGCAATGTTTCTGCTTATTTTCAAAAAGCACGTAAGCTGTAGAAATGCATGACAGATAAGCTTTGCATCTTGGGCAGTGTGTGATTACATTACAGCAAATTAAGCTAAAAATACAAGAATTTTCTTTATGGCGTTCTATTTGCTAAAAACATCCTCTCTTCTTTACTTGTAGTGCTATAGATGTTTAGTCTGAAGTATATAATGTCTCCATGTCCCTTATCCGAAAATATATGATTTCTGTTAGAGAACAGTATCCAGTACTCTTTACTTCTCTTGTTTTTCAATGCCTCCTCTGAAAAACTCTATCAATTGCATTTTACATAGATCTAAGATGTAGTCAACAAAGTTGGATTTTGAAAGATACAGCATCTAAAAGTAAAACATGATGACAAAAATCTAATACAAACATACAAACATTTTAAAGGTGGTTCCATAAACAGTGAGTCTTTCAAGTGAGGATTCTTTACTGTCTAAAACCACAGCTGAGCTCATGCCATTGCCTCTCATTACTATGATACAGATCTTCTTCCAAAGCTTTCCTGTCTATTTTCTCAAAGTCTTTAGGAAGTTAATTACTTGAAAATGTCTACTGCTTGTGACAACTTTGGGTGAAGGTAAAAATGTACTGGAAAAATATCAGAACAATTGATGAAGCCTTGTTTCTTTAGTCGATCAGCTTTAAAAAGGGAAGGATGGGAGACAAAAAATCACAGTGATGCAGAACCATAAGTCATTTACAAATAAATATAATCAATAGGAAAACTTAGCGGAGTTTGTTGTTGTCTCAGAAAGGAATTCAGTGAAAACAAGTCTTTATGTAAACCCTGCCCAATGAAAATGATAGGCATATCAGTTAGCCTCAATTTTACATATCAAAACTTGTTTGGTTGGTTACCTGCATCATTCATTAACAGACAGGTAACTCAGCTTTTTTGTACTTCAAGGCCTTAAGAGAACGACGCAAAAGCATAGAAAGATATCTTGTTCAGAAAATCACCAAATGTGAAGGTTGTGGATGAAGCTGAGTAAAGCACAGGAAACATGATGGATGACTATCTTCTAGTTTTGGACAAATCAGAAACTTCCACTATGGCAGAGGGTTTTACAGAGCATCTCTCTGATTTGATCAGATTAACTTCTGTGAACTTTCATATGTTATTCCCTTTAATGATTTCTTGTGTTGTCTGTATTTACTCTATCTCTACTTCTGGTACTTTCTCACCCACTTCTAAAGAGGTGAACCCTTTCTAAGGAACTCACAATGTCATGATTGCTTCATAACAGATCCACTCTAATTTTTAAAGTTGTAAAATAATAAATAACATTTCTTCTCAATAAAATAATATTTCTTTCCTACTTAAGCATTTTCATATAGTGGAGAAATAGAAAAATTCTCCTGGCTCTACTTAAACTGATATTATGTTATACGTAAGATATCAGCAGAAGCAGAAGGTTTATTCTCTCAAAATTAATTCAGAGTTGAGAGAAGGAAAGTAAGCATTTTATATATTTCAAGTTGTTGGTCAATACTTTATTTTTATTTCATCTGATGCAATCAGATATCAAAGATGTAGGAAAAATTGAACTGGACTCTTGAGCTGTACAGGCAATTCTGTAATTGTGGTGAGGAACCTTTCACTACATATTGCAGAATGCCTGATCTCGTGCCCCATTTCATTTCCTCAGACCTCACCTTAACTTTCTCTCAGAGAGAGCTACCCAGTGTTAGCATACGAGTATGACATATCTGTGCTTATTTTTCTCAGAGAAAATTTAGAAAGCTAAATTTAAGTTCTATTCACTAGCTGGGTCAAGAAACAAACTATGGCATGTCACCTCCCAAGAGAGTTTGTCTGCATAAAACATTACACACCAGGCTCTGGATTACAGGAATGTCTTTTCCAGGGACACACACCAGCCCTACCTCTCTTCTTAAAAGAGATTATCCAGAATTAAAGATGGCATAGGTGAAAATGTAAAACATGTCCCTTTCCCCATCACCACTCCTAAATAAATCATCTGAGATTTCAATGCAAAATAAATATGTTTATCTGTTCCCCTAGAGAAACAGAGAAACAAGAAGAGAAAGCTGCTGGACATTTAAAGCTTGTGTTGTAGCAGCCATCTAATCTTGATGTTAGAGATATGTTCTGAAACTTTTTTTCCACTGAATAACCAGTTGAAGAAAGTGCTGTATCAGAATACGAAACTAAATTGAGAAATGCTTTATAACAAATTATCCTTCCAATGTGTTTAAAATCTGTTAGTGACATAAAGGTAGAATGTTTTAATTAAGAGATATTCCTTAATGGTGCTATTAACAAATGCCTCATAAAACATTTATGGAAAATCAATTTAGAGCTACTGCACTATCATAATTACAAATTTTCAGAAGTCCCTATATGCTTATTTACATAATAGACCATAATGGCTCTCAAGTGAACATTTATATCCACCACATAAATAGCATGCAGGTTTAGAAGCTCTTCATAAACACACATTTGCCTAGATGTCCCAATATGCATGCAAAAGATTTGATTGACCATTTATGATGTTATATCAGATAATTTGGGTTTTTATTTGGTGTTTTATTAATTCCCTCATTTCTGAACAGAAATATAACACTTATTTTACTTTCTGTGTATGTCCTTTATACAGGTACTCCAGCCACTTAGAAAGAGGCACGCATTATGTAGGGATGAAGTTGTGATAACTGCAGTTTTAGAACCTACTTACATCCTGGACTGAAGTGGTATGATAATTTAATAATGTGGCCACAATAATTTACTAAAATATACATGGAGAACGTAACTACAAGGTGAAAGAAATCACATAAGTTTAATTTGCCGGTAACATCTTAAAAAGTATCCATTTCTTAAATAATTGCAATTTTTGCATCTTAGATATACTAATACTTACCCCTTTTAAAACAATGCAGCTGGTCTCTCTGTACACTAAGGTGCTGTGTGTGAATGTGAGAGAGGCTTAATTATACACAGAATAGTACTTTTTCTGACCACCAAAGGAGAAAAGATCTTACCAAGCTGGGCTGACCCAGAATGGCTACAAAGTGCTATTTAAGATACTCTGACTCAGCATTGAAATTTTATCCTTGCTATGTTATGGATCAGAATTATTCCGTACTTTAACTCAACTAACTTCAGAAAAAACAATCAGAAATGTAAATTTCTATTAGTTTTTTTGTCTGAGTCAGTAAAATATTAGCCACTTGAAATGGGCTGAGTTTAAAAGCATTGGAAAAAAGAAGATAAATACTCTAAGAACACATGCAGTACCTTTCAAAGTATTATTTAAAATAATCACCATAATTAAGAAAATAAGTTTAGGCATAGATGAATAAGTAGTAGTGAAAGGTAAAGAGTGCTGGCAAAACAGTGATCTGAAAAAGGGTGGAAATCCTAGTGATCTGTACTCAAGAATTCATTTTGTTAGCATCTGTTCTTTTTGAACAAAAAGCTAAGGAAACCTCTAAGTGAATACACGTTTAACTACTCCTAAGGTACTTAATATATTTATATTTAAATTTAATAATTTGTGCAAGTAAAAAAGTGCATGTGCACGCAACAAAAATACCCTGCTATCACATTTTGAGACATATAATGATTTCCACAAAGTTAATGTTTGAGTCTGAAAATAATTAAATAATTGTTGGCAATTTCAAAGAAGTAACAATTAAGAATATCAGGCTGCTATAATCTTTATCTGTATGTTTTCAGATCAAGTTGCTTTAATTTTAAATTACCTTCCTAATCAGTACAACAGGAATATCTCTCAGTCATGGCCTAAGTCTTCTGGATTCAGTACATCTATAGTGCCAGCAAAATTATGCAGTTCCTATCACAGGTCAGTAAAGTCTTACTCACTTTTTCTTATTGGCAGAACTGGGCTCTATGTTAATGTAAGCTAAATGCTGTAAATGAATTGCCAGATAAAATAATACAGGAGATAACTGGTGTCAATAAATGATTACAGATTTTAAAATATTTTAAAAATCAATTACAGTTCATACAGATCATTTAGTGCAAGTTTCAGTTATCATGTGTCTCCACCATCAGAAATATTCCCTTCAAAACCATTCTAGTCCATCTCACTGTGTCTTCACAATAATTATAAACAAGGTTGAACTTTTTAACAAATATTCCACCACTCATTTTGAAAATATTTCCAGTCAATCATTAAGTGCAAATTGCATGCTTCCGAGAAATAAAATTTATGGCCAGGCTCCTTTTCTAGTTCATTAATTGATTCTGATTTTAGATACCATATTCTGTATTGTCATAGTAGTCATACATTTAATTTGATACCAGCCATGATAATCCCTTTAAATTCCCTGATAGCAATCTGTTCTTCTTACTCTCCACAGAAAGATGAATAAGCCAGCTATTTAAAGTATGCTTAGCCCTAAGCTTCTGTGGAAAATAAATACTCAGTTTCATGGCAGGTTTTGAGATTTTGCTTTTTGGTTTTGATCTGTATTAAAATGAAAGGCAATACTTTGTATTACATTACCAAAGGCATGATGAAATATCTGTGGAGAACTGAGTTATCAAATTTACCCGGTTTTCTTCTTTGTTTCTTCTCTCACACACTGTTTTCCAATTTTCTCAAACATTAAAAGCTACCAGAAGGCTCAGCATTTTAAAAACTCCTTCTTACTGAAAATTTTGCTGAAGCCACTGCATCTGTGATGTACCACAATCAATAAATCCAAGTTTCAAAGAAATGTAATTTAAACAAACAGATGCCATTTATAACTTTTTATTATTATGCATGTCATCTCACAGAAGAATATTATATTTATTACAGAGAGTATTATGTCAAAAATGGGATAGGGGACAAAAATTCCATTGAAAAGAGTTTTTGTTCTAATGGTTTTCACAGTACAGTAGAGCTGTAGATAGAACCTTGTGCAGCTTTTAAGTAAAAAAATAAATATCTAACTCATTATTCAGCAGGTAACTAAAAACTTTTGCAAAATAACCTCTGTGTCTACAGAAGCAGAGACTTCCAATACATCTGTAGATGCTGCACAGGGTAGTAAACTCTCGGTAGCTGGGTCCTTCTCTATGTGAACATGCCATCTATCAGGCTTAGTGAAAATAAAAATCTAATTATATTTGACTACAGATACTTTCTGAACTTTCAGAACATTACTAACAATCTAACATGATCTTCGGTTGGCAAATGTTACTAACAAACACACTTCTTTCAATTGGGAAATCCCAGTATCACAACCAAGGATATCCATCATTTTCCCTTAGTCAATACAGCTTCTTAAGTCTTACCCCCAAAGAATACCATGTATTCAAACTCTGACATTAGCTAAAAACGTGATAGAATTTGGGTGTCCTCCTTGAACCATGCAACACAGATACACGCGGGCGCTTCACAGTTTCACTTGCTCCTGTGCGGCTTGTTGTACAAGAAAGATGTCCATATACCAGACTAATTCAGCTTATGTCAGCTTTTGAATCAACTCTCCACACTTTGAGAACCAGAATTCTTTTCTCTTTCTCCTTTCTGTGAATCCATGGCTTGCCTTCTTCCATTTCCATATTGAAAATGGCTCCTAATTTGCAGACCTGAAATTGTTCCCCACCCCATATGCTTTTCATTCATCTTTCTTTAGCCTGCAATCTTACCTCTGGACATGGTAGGTACAGATACACTAAAATGCTGACCCTTGCTGCAATTTTTGGCTGCCATCTCATTTTCCTTTGGACTGTCATATTTTGTACTCTCTCTAGCCTTTGACCATAGCTCATTTAAACTGCAAGAACAGCTTCTGTCCTGACCTGGAACCTCATGTACACCTAATATCTGAATCTGATCATACACCTCTCTCATTTCTGGTTTGGTCATAACACTGGAAAAAGAAGATAAATTATTCTTTTACACTAGAATATTATTCTCAGCAATCTTTCCTCCCTAATTATTTAGACTGGACATTGGTAAACAATGTTACCATTTTCCTCTTTAAATAATAACAATTATTACTTTCTGAAGAACAGAAAATAACCAATACTACAAATTAGCTCTGAGATTTCAGTTCCAGCTATAACATTTCACTTAATACTCAAACTATGTTATGTAATTTCCATACGTACAATAAAGGATGTATATTTGATTGAGCTTTCCACTGCTCCACTAAAAATCACAGTCTGCCTGTCCCATGATATCCAGTTTAAAAATCAGATGGCAATATTGCATTTTATTTTCCAGTTAGACATTGCATTTTATTTTCCAGTTAAAAATTACATGAACCTGGCTCTCCTCCAAAACACATTTTATTAAAGCCAGCTGTGAAGCAATTATTGAACATGCTAAAAATGGCTTTTGAGAGAAGAACAATATGAGTTTTGTCTAATTTTCAATCACATGCTGAGCTTTGACTAAATACTACATTCTAGGAACTCACTCTCTTATGAAATGGAGTGTCTGAATATCTTCAGGAACATAAATTCTGAGAACTGTGTGAATCTAGGTCAAGGACTGATTGTAGCAGAATTTACTCATATAAAAGAGGATACTTTTTCCTAAATAAATGACGTATTTTCAAGCACCAGTGAAAGCAAAATAAAGAAAAAGCACAAGCAAAGCAATTTATCTTGAGAATAAAAACGTACAGTAGATAATACAAAATATATTGCATCTGTGGTTTATTTTTAAAGAAGTAAAGGGTTTACTTTCATTGGGATTTGTAACCTAGTCACATTCGCACAGAGATTTTATGTATTTCTGATAGGTTTCCTGACATTTATATGCTTTTCAGGCACATTTGGAAGTTTCTTTTTATACCGTATGATCCTCTCACATGCATTTGCACAAACATCTGAGGTTCTTGTTTTTAAGTATAAATGATAAATGGCTGTCTCCAGGAGGAGCATGACCTAATTTAGAGTTTTTTATAATTACCCCTATATTTTTCTAAAAATTAAATTCACTATTCTAGCATTAAGATTCTATTTGGTTCTGTATTTGCATGCTAATGGACAAAAATATCTAAATTCCTACAGATATCTGTTGCTGTCTAGATGCAGCCCAGCTGCTCCCTGTTAAAAGTGGTGATTAGAAATTAATATAACTATCCTATGTATTCACAGCTTGAGATCTGTAATGTATAAAGAGCAACCATTCCTAAGGGGGCTATGCTTGTGAAGGCTGTATTTAATTAATGCCCAGGGGAAAGAGCAAAGTACTGCAGCTGAATTTATTCTGAAGTCACAGTGATGTTAAATATTGTGTGCCAGGTTTAGTGGCATGTATTCATCTAGCAATCAAGAGTGCCTTACTTGGAACAAATGGTGCTGTCTGCCTTCAGGAGACCGGGGCGTTAAAGTGAATTTGGAAGTGCAGGGCAGATTTCTGTTTTATGTTCTCTACTGACTTAGGCTAGTCTTGCCACCACAAACACCCAAACTCCTCTTTTTATGCAGATCAGCTTTGTGCATGGCTACACAGAATTCTTCACATATATGTTTAGACCCCTTCAACCAGGTCAGTGGCTAAACTGGGTAACTTTTGTCCCAGTCTCTCCCCCCGGCCCCCAAAACACACAGGAGAGGGTAAAGGGAAATGAGAGAAAGAGAGACTTGCTGCTTGGAAACTAAAACAGATTTAATGGAACAATAATGTTCAAAAGGAAAATAATATTAATAAGGAAACAGTAAAATATATACAACTATACAAAACCACTGATGTCGCAGGGCAGGTGCGGGGATGATCCTGGACTGGACTCAGTGGCAGATGGGAGCTGGACTCAGGACATGGTTCCAGGAACTGGACTTGGGAACACATGGAGAGGCTTAGGGGTTGAAGAAGAGGGCTGACTCTCATGATCTCTAAGTTTTTATTTTGAGAATGACGTGTATGGCATGGAATATTTCATCAAGCTGGATCACCTGCCCTGTCAGCTCCACCCAGCAGGTGCCACCTCTTTCGCCACCAACTCTGGGAAGGCTTTAAATGACATAGGAATAAGTGTGAGCAGTGGACTCTCTACACACCAGTGTCCCATTACCCTGGTGATAATTATCAAGCTTATTACCTTGGTGATAATTATCAAGTGTATCAAGTTTAGAGGCAGATGCTGTCTGAAAACCTGCGTGGGTCAGTTTCAGCAGCTGAAATTTTGAAAGAGGCTTAGCTGAAAAATCGGATGATAAGTTCTGCTTTAGTCCAAACTAGAACATTGTAGTAATATTTTTCGGTTTGTGATGAGAAAGATACCATGCAGCAGCAATCTGTGCAATTCATACCAATCATTTATGTTGAGCCTGACACTTCCTTTTTTTATTCCTAGCTGCTAGTAGTATGTGTGAGAAGATAAAGGTGTGTGTGGTGTGAATAAGAGTACATGCAACAGCTACATATAGAAAGAGCAAATCTTACAGGAGATTTAAGTGAAGATTGAAATCTCATGCTAATCCCCCAAAAAAAACAGCTTTATATTATAGGGAGTGAATTGAATATCACTTCAGAGGTTAAAAAGAGTTTATTTAAAAATGAATAAAGCAAGTCAAATAAAATTCTACTATACCATGCAACACTGCATTACTACAGCAGAAGGCACTTTTATATACATGCCACAAAGACTACCCTATGCAGCAGTCCCAGGGCAGGCTCTGTTTGGACTGGAGCTCATAGCTGGAGGAATATAAGAAGACCAGGACAAGAACAGGGGTAGTTTGTACCTGCCCAACTGTGCCCACTGTTTCAGCAGAGAAGAAGCCCCAGCTAAAACTAGCAGGCTTCATTGTAAGCCAGTCCGCATGCAGCAGGCACCTTAGGAGGAGCAAACCAAACTGGTGTCAGTAAAAGAAACCCAAGTAAACAGGAAACACAGAGTCTTTTACAGCCACTTCTGTCCTGAACACAAAGGACACTGCTATGAAGCTGGACTTCTTTACTTGTTATTTTTTTCCAAAGCTCAGCTGCTGATTGAGACTTGAACAGAACTCTAATAATGAAGGTCCTTTTTTGTGAATAAGATCTTATTTTGTTGAAATATAAATCTGGGAAAATAGAAAAGTTGAAGACAAAATATGCATTTCTGATCACATCAGTAAAAATTTCCATACTGCCACTAAAACGATAATATTTCAATATGTAGATACTAAAAGAGTATCATACACTAAGTGTCAAACTGAAGTGTTACATTATTTAATCTTTATCATATAACTGTGAACAATGTAAATGCATAAATAGTTGCAGATGGGAATGTGCCAGGAGCAAAGCAATGCGGGATATGTGCAAGACCCAAGGGGATCTTGCCTATCTTGTCCCAAAGCACCATGATGCCGAGGAACCTCCTCAAGCTCTGCTCAAGCCTCAGCCAAGATGTGGGACACACTGCAGGGTTCTGCAGATGGTCTTCCTGCAGCAGGAGACTGCAATGGAGCCCTGTGTCACCCCCAGCACCCTTTCCACCTAAATATTTACTGTGATGTTTGTCTGCAAAACCAGGCAGCAGCAAGTCCCTGCACAGCTCCAGGCTGGGCCCCGTGCTGCCAGGTCTGGTCCTGGGGGAACCTGTGCTGACCCCCACAGCTGTTCCCCACAGATACCTGGGCAGGGCTCCTGCCACCCAACAGGGCAGCTCAGGGTGGCCACGGCCCTTTGCCAGGCAGGGCTGTGGGGATATGGATGGACCATGGTGAAGTGGAGGCCATTGTAGACCTGGAGGGTGGCCTCCCCCAGCAGCCACTGGTGCGACAGGGCTGCCCACACAGGTTCTAGGCTGGAGCCCCAAGGACACATGATGAGATGCAAATAACAGGTCACCAAGGCATGAGATGGGATGCCCACCAAGCATCTCAAGGGAGATGCTCTCCCTTAATTGACGCCATTTACCCTTGACGTCCAGATCAAAATACCATTTATGTCCTCGGTGTAGCAGTGGGCACCTCTAGAGGACACCCTTCCTGAGGATGTATATCTGTCCATGAATCTGTGGACACTTCTTAGCTGCTCACTGCAGAGCACACCTCAGTGACTTATGCGCAGTACCTGGCTTCTCACAGGCTGCAGTATTTAGATCTCGTTCCCAGATTGCCTTCACATCCATGTTTATAGGCCGCATGCTGAGGAGTTTTGTCTTATTTGTGTATTAAAAATGTTCATAATTGAGCAGCATTCAGTCTGAAGAAGTTAGGCAGTGCTGGTCTTGGTCTTCTCTGCCATGACAATCTGCAAGCAAGATTGCTTTCCATCTTGAGATGCTTCTACCCATTGTGACGCTTCCAAATTACTTTCAAATTTCAGCTTCAGAAGTAACTCAAAGACAGCATGGGGTGACGTTCAGCTTCTGGCATATCATCTGTAAGACAGAGCTTCAGATAAAATACCTATGTGTGTCTTTAACAAGGATCCCTCCTGCAGACCAGAGCCTGCATTGACATCCCCATTACCTCAGATACGCTCACGGTCTTCATAAGCTGTGCTTGTATTTTGGCTGCAGTATAAAAATATCCTCCAAGTCAGCTTTCAGAAACCATCTGCTTCCTGCAGTAGACAAGTAGTACTTGGGACCAGGATTCTTGAAAGCAGCTATTTTCACACTGCAGTGACTACTTCGGTTTGCAGGCTGCTGTAGCTATGTTGCCCTTACAAAAAAGGTTTGTCTTTTTGCCCAGTTACTCCTCAAACCCACAGGCCCCAACATCTGCTGTACTGTGGCAGAGGGTGGTGTGATTAGTTTAAAAGCTAAAGCTGGTAGTCACTCAAGCAAGTGAATACAAGAATGCTCTTTGCAACTACGGGAAAAGCATTCCAGACTATGCCACTCCAACACCTTTGAAGCCTGAATCAGTTACCTCAGTGCTGATCATAAACTGATAATTAACCCTGACAGTTTTATTTTACCTTTGGCCAGCTAGCATTAACAGTTCCCCTCATATATCAATAATAAATCAATATCTCTGTGGTACTATAAAAAGTACAGAAAGGGAGGCTTATTGCCATAAACAGGAAAAAAATATTTTGGCAGCAACTTAGAAAGTACAGCAGAAAACTACATTTAATTTCTGAAGATCTCAGTTGTTTTATCATTCTCAAATCATCATAAGACAGTGGCAATAAGGTGTTCAAGCATAAAGTACAATTAAATCCTGTTAATTTTCTTCTCTATTTGTTCTATGGTAGAAATTAACAACTTTTCTGCAGCTTTTTGAGAAAGATTTCCCAAATTTTCACCAGGATTTGTACTACATTACTTAGAGATACCACAGCAGGAAGTGGTAAAGGCCTCTCTGAAATCTTTTAAATTTCATAGATTTTTTTTTTAACTTTCCCTGAATGACAATAAGACACCCATGATATTCTACTTGGTCTCATAAGGTTATGAATACTGTTCTTAAAAGAGGCCAATTTCATTCTGAGAGTTCTGCCACAATTTGAAGTGCAGCACTGACTGGCGCTTCATGAGAAGGAAACCACTCCAAATATGCAGAACCTTTTTTTTTTTTCCCATATGCAGTCACTGTGTTCTCTAGGCTAAAAAAGAAATAGGATAAGAAACTATACCACTAAGCCTGAGAGTCAGGCTCTCCGACTCAGTCTTCTTTGCCTCAGTCTTTAATTGTAAATAAAGTTGTTCTGTCTGTGTACAAACCCAGGAGCTAGAGGAGCACAACAAAGCTCCCGTGATCCAAGAGGAGGGGGTCAGAGCCTTGCTAGCCCGACTAGACACCCACAAGTCTATGGGGCCGGATGGGATTCATCCAAGGGTATTGAAAGAGCTGGCAGATGTGCTGGCCAAACCCCTTTCCATCATCTTCCAACAGTCCTGGAAGACTGGGGAAGTCCCACTGGACTGGAGGCTGCCTGATGTCGTGCCCATCTACAAGAAGGGTCGCAGGGAGGACCCAGGAAACTACAGGCCTGTCAGTCTGACCTCAGTGCCAGGGAAAGTCATGGAACAGGTGATCTTGAGTGCTATCATGAAGCACATGCAAGAGAACTGGGTGATCAGGCCCAGTCAACATGGGTTCACAAAAGGCAGGTCTCGCCAAACTAACCTGATCACCTTCTATGACAAAGTGACTCGGCTGCTGGATGAGGGAAAGGCTGTGGATGTGGTCTTCCTGGACTTCAGCAAAGCCTTTGACTCAGTTTCTCACAGCATTCTGCTTGGGAAACTGTCAGCCTCTGGCCTGGACAGGCGCACACTCTCCTGGGTGGAAAACCGGTTGGATGGCCGGGCCCAGAGAGTGGTGGTAAATGGTGTGAAATCCAGCTGGAGGCCAGTGACAAGTGCGGTTCCCCAGGGCTCAGTGCTGGGTCCAGCCCTGTTCAATGTCTTTATCAATGACCTGGATGAAGGCATCGAGTGCACCCTTAGCAAGTTTGCAGACGACACTAAGCTGGGTGGAAGTGTTGATCTGATGGAGGGTAGGGAGGCTCTGCAAAGGGATCTGAACAGGCTGGACCGCTGGGCTGAGTCCAATGGCATGAGGTTTAACAAGGCCAAATGCCGGGTCCTGCACTTTGGGCACAACAACCCTATGCAGTGCTACAGACTGGGAGAAGTCTGTCTAGAAAGCTGCCTGGAGGAGAGGGACCTGGGCGTGTTGGTTGACAGCCCACTGAACATGAGCCAGCAGTGTGCCCAGGCGGCCAAGGAGGCCAATGGCATCTTGGCTTGTATCAGAAATGGCTTGACCAGCAGGTCCAGGGAGGTTATTCTCCCTCTGTACTCGGCACTGGTGAGATCACTCCTCAAATACTGTGTTCAGTTCTGGGCCTCTCACCACAAGAAGGATGTTGAGGCTCTGGAGCAAGTCCAGAGAATAGCAACAAAGCTGGTGAAGGGGCTGGAGAACAGGCCTTATGAGGAGCGGCTGAGAGAGCTGGGGTTGTTTAGCCTGGAGAAGAGGAGGCTGAGGGGAGACCTCATTGCTCTCTATAACTACCTGAAAGGAGGTTGTAGAGAGGAAGGTGCTGGCCTCTTCTCCCAAGTGACAGGGGACAGGACAAGAGGGAATGGCCTCAAGCTCCACCAGGGGAGATTTAGGCTGCACATTAGGAAAAAATTCTTCACAGAAAGGGTCATTGGGCACTGGAACAGGCTGCCCAGGGAGGTGGTTGATTCACCTTCCCTGGAGGTGTTTAAGGCACGGGTGGATGAGGTGCTGAGGGATATGGTTTAGTGTTTGATGGGAACGGTTGGACTGGATGATCTGGTGGGTCTCTTCCAACCTGGTTATTCTATGATTCTATGATTCTATGACTTAAAATCCTTCTTAGGTAAAGTAGGCTAATAGCACTTCCTAAAGATGTTGGATGGTTAACTAACATTTGTACAATAGCAGTGTACAAGTAATGTAACCTATTCACCTTCTGCCATATCAACTAGTATCTCAAAAGAACCACAAACTGATTGCGAGTTTTATGTGTAGCCTTTAAAATGCTATATTATTTTTGCTTTTCTGCATTCTTCTGAAGTTTAAATGTCACTTTCTTGATGGTTCATTGACTTTCAGAACCAAAAGGACCACAATCTGACACGACAGAGTACAACTAAGTATGGTACAACAGACATCTGCAAAATTCTTCCTCCCAAAGAGAAATAATTTATTTTTTAGTCCATATATATTTTCTTTAGATAAAAACAGAAAATAAAGAAAAATAATGAAAAAACAGATGAAATAATTTTTAGCTTTGACTGTCTAATCAGGAAGTTCATAGATATGGCAGGTACTGATTTAAGGGACCGATTCATCTGTCATTTTTTTAAATCTTCCAAACCAGAGAGGTTATCATTATGTATTATTGTCACTAGGCAGTTTTATGAACTTGAAACTATATGGTTAGATGCTAATATCTTATTAACCTGTTTAGGGGAAACATATCATGAACAGCTCAGAGGATTTTCTAGGATTCCTAAGGTAAAAAACAGGATCCAATGTTTACACGGTTTTGAGAAAGATACAGAATAAGAGACCTTTCTGATTTTTTTTTATTACCTTATGCATTTTCACCTTTTCACTATTTCTGCTATAAAAAAATCTATCCAGTTGATTTTTTGAAAAGGGGCAATTTGACTGATTAAACCAAGCTGCTGCACTTTCAGTACAAAACCAGTTACCACGGCAACAGTTTTACTTTGACACACAGATTAACTTTTTTTAAGGAGTGCAGGCTGTTGGTATGACAATTTGGAATACCACTATTTTTTCCCCTCAAGGAAGCATAACACAAGATAATTATAACTCTAGCTAAAATTAGTTCAATAATTAAAAATCTAAACCTGATCTCATATCTTGTAGAATGCTGTATTTTGCCAAATTTAACAAATGAAACTTGACTGAAACAGAGACAGAAAAAAACCAAAGTTCATGAAGAAATAAGGGTATATATTTAATTCCACTTAAAAGCAATGGTAGATTTTAGAGGCAGTTTGTAACAGGTGAAATTTCAGTTGTTAATCTACTGTGTTTTCTGCTTTCATGAAGAAACACAGTACTTTTGTCTTGCAGATTTCACCCTTATCTAGAAAGGTCTAAATAAGTAAATGGATATAGAAGGGCCAATGCAAATTATGCCCCAAAGCTCTTAACGTTACAAGCAGTATTAATGTTCTAGTTGAAATTTCATGAAAAGTAAGAGTAAATAATCAGAGTTCTGCCCTAAAAGTAACATTTTTCAAAAAAGAAACATTATTTAAGAATACTAAACCTACCCACTTCTTCCCAAGATGTTAAGTAATCATGCACAAGACCACATATTTTAAATAAGAATAAAATCTATATGCCATTTGCTACAGTCACATTGAATGACTACCTACAGGTTGATCTTCAGGAAAATTCAGGTTTAAAAAAGACCTGGAATGGTCCTGAGAGCAGAGGAGTCATCTGAGTGATATCCAACCATGCAAAATCTGGAAATAAAATAAAATGAGGAAGACACTTCAATCCAATTATCTAATTGCAAAGAAAAATAACAGGAGAGAGCTCTGTATTGATTAAGTAAGCTCAGTCAGGGTCCACCTACTAGAGTTAAGGTAATTATCTGGTGAGTAGCTGTATACTTTTGACAAAAACATGGCTTTCACGTTATATTCAAGTTACGAAGCAGATAGGCCAATTCTTTTAGTCTTATTTCTACTGACTTTAATGTAGAAAAACAATTTAAAAGTTTCACAAGGAAAGGGGCCAGCAGAAAGTCCTCAGCAGGGTCTAGAAAGGACAAATTCCTTTCTACCTTCTTCCACTGAGTAAAGGAAAATATTTTCTCTGCAATAGTGCAGACTTTGAGTTTGATTTCTGTAAATATATGCAACACAGACACTTTGTTTTCAAATCTCTTTCAAAAACATAATAGCTTTATTGTTTTACCTGAACGGTTAATCTAATTCAATATTCTGTCCCCAGAAGCAACAATAAACAATGCTTAACAGAGATATCAGTCTGGGAAAGAAGACCTAATGCTATTCCCTTATTTGTTTCTTTTCAGTTTAGAGGATTTCTTTGTACTGTTCTAACTTGTCCATTTAATAAGCTGACATAGACCTTTTTTCCAGTCACCTAAATCCACAGCAACTTCTTCTATCCACTATGTTTCTGCGCCTAGGTCCATATGCACATGCAGTGGCCCATTTACAACAACAGTGAGATGATGCAAGACTTCTCTCTTCAGTGAGAATTTTGTCCTTTTTGCTCTGCTAAATTTACTGATAGTTGCCCTTAACCTCAATAACTTATTTACTACAGATACAAAATTTCTTGCCATTCTAGATTGCATCTGGAATCATCTGCAATGAAGTATCTAGAAGAAGGATACAAAGATGATCAGAGGGCTGGAGCACCTCCCATGTGAGGACAGGCTGAGGGAGTTTGGGTTGTTCAGCCTGGAGAAGAAAAGCCTCCTAGGAGATCTTATAGTGACCTTCCAGTACTTGAAGGGGGCTACAAGAAAGCTGAGGAGGGACTGTTTACATAGGCCTGTAGTGACAAGCCTAGGGGCAATGGGTATAAACTGGAAAGGGGCAGATTTAGACTAGACATAAGAAGGAATTTCTTCACGGAGTGGGTGGTGAGGCACTGGCACACGCTGCCCAGGGAAGTTGTGGATGCCCCATCTCTGGAGATGTTCAAGGTTGGATGGGACTTTGGGCAGCCTGATCTAGTGAGAGGTGACCCAGATCATGGCAAGGGGATTGGAACTAGATGATCTTTAAGGTCCCTTCCAACACAAACTAGTCTATGATTCTATGATTTTTAGTTCTCTGGAAGATAATGGTTTGAGTTCCTGCTGCAAACCAAGGCTTTGAAATATGATGTTAGGAAAGTGTTCTTTTTCTGCAAGAAAAGACAAGATCCAGTGCAGGATTCACAAACCCTAGGCTCAATTTATGTTCAACACACATAAGGAGGTAAGTTTCTTCTCAGCATTTTCAACTCTAGATTTTGAGTTAGTTTACATGTACCTACTTTTGAAGTGCTTAGTTCTCCTTACATGTATTCTATGGAAACTGGACATTTTGAAGTTAAATATTGCCTGAATCCATCTCCTTTTACAAATTTAGGTTTTAGCAGATTTGCAAAATTTTGCCTGAAATACGTAAGGAGGACAGGGCTTAAGTAGTCTATCCTAAGTTATACTATCCTAAGCTATACTGTATATGAATTTTTCAGTGAATACAATACCTGTTCTGGGTTAATTGCTGGCACTTCTCAATGTCCTATTACTCTTTCAGTCTTTGCTATGAGAAAGAAACTATTCAGTATATGGGATTCTCAACTTAATTTTGAAATTCCTCTTTTATTTACAACATTTTCTGGAAATAAGAAAACAAACCTTCATAAATGTGATGTCTCTAAAGTAATTTACAAACAGTATTCTATATAAAAAATATGGGTAGAAATAATGCATATGATGAATTAACTTCCCAAATAGCCATTTTGGGAAGCAAGCATGTAAAGAGGGATTTTAGATCAAACCTGAATGTTGTGTCTCAGGCCCCTATGTTGTTCTTTGCAACAGCATCAAAGTTACTTTGAGTTTTCCAATTAGTTTCTCTAAAACACTGTTATTGCCTTGCTATAATATGTCTTCTCTCCCCCCTTCTATGCCCTTTTATTTTTTACCCTTCTGATAACTATCAAGAAGCCTAACAACTATTAGTCCCAGCCATGCCCCCTTTCCGGTGGTGTCTGTGAATTTAATTGCTTTCTGAGCTTGTATCTTTGAGAGTTTCATTCCCTCCAGCATTCTACCTCCTTATTTTGGTTTCTCAGTGTTTTCTTGCTCAGGATACATGAGGACAGATATGGTTTCAGATGTTCCTTTTTCTTCCTTAAAAAAAAAATCTACAGCTGTTTTTGTTGCAAAGAACATGAATTTGAAAAGACAGTGCAGGAGCCTTTTCCTGTATTTTATGATCCACAGAAAGGAGGGGGGAATAATCAAACTGAAGTAGTTTATCAAAAATCTGGATATAGTTTACAAGATAAAATATATATGGCTGGCCAAGATGAAGGTGGAAGTGGTATTTAAATAGCTTTTGACTTTCATTTTATGGGTGACTACAGATGTGTGACAAGCAGACATTTTCTATTTTGCCTCATCTACAAAAATTTGTGAGCTGGCAGTGAACCCATATGTGGAAGAATAAAACAGTGCTCAGCTCCTGCCAGATATCAGCTTTAAGTATTTGGTATTTTTAAGAACTTTGTCAATATTATCTATGAGTTCATGCTACTGGCCTATGAAGCAGAAGATTACTGCTTACATCTGTGTTCAGGTAGAAGGAAGAAATCAAGGCTCAGGGGTGAGGCACCTCCATAGATGCCTTTGAGTCTCTGGTCTAAGTAACTTGCCCAGGGTCACGCAAGGAAGCCCTTAGGTGACAAGCTCTTCAAGAGCTGAAGTTTTCAGTCACTCCTACTCTCTGACCTTTCTTAAAGTTGAAATTCAGCATAAAAATCTGTTTTGAATCACACACATGCAACACTTTCCAATAGTGATGCAAGTAGATGGGGGAATGCAGTTTATAATGAACATCTGAGAAATTCATTATTGTTAAAAATATTAAATAACACATTCTAAGTTTTAGATTATTTCTTTAAGCTACTTGGATGTCAGCCTTCTGCATTTCTAACTGGAATATTTCAGCAATATAACTATTCTTTCTGAAATTAGATCTGCTTATTAGTTATGTCCCTTGATTTTTGTCACTGCTTTTCTTCTTTCTTATTCATTCCTGTTCTTTTATTCCTGCTCTTTTCTTTTGCCATGTCCTTTCTTTTTTGTATTTCTTTGCTTTTCATTTTTCAGCAACAATGCTGGGAATTTAGCACTCCACAGGTAAGGTTATTAGCTTACTGTTTAGTAGGACAATAATGGGAGTTTAACAATAAATAAATAGTTATTTCTGCTAAGTTCATAACAATCTCTAACAAGCCCATGTAAGGTTTCATCCTATAGCCATTAATTGTATGATGAAATCAGTAGATTTTGATTTTTATCTTAAAAATTGTCTAATTTAGCTTTTACAAGACAGCCATACAGTCAAATAATGGCTGCATTATTTGCTCAAGCTAAGCAAAAAAAAAAAGTAGAAGCTTTCATCAATTAAAAAAAAAAATCCTTCAACTTCGAATCTTACTCATGCCCACATCTTTAGATCACTACAGCTGATGTCCAACTTTCCATTTATAGAGGATCATTACTGTTACCACATTCTCTAACACTGTCACAAATGCTTACCTCACTAATAACTCTGGATGCCTCCTAGCAATTACACTGAATAAAATCAAATTGCTGAAAGAATGCTGGTGAGCATGATATAGAGTTACAGCAAATTGAAATGGCATTTCAAAATTTTGCTAGATCCTTTCTACTCAGGCCAGTCCAATTACTCAGCTTGTTCTCATTACCTCCTTTGATATAAGTGTTTGATGGTCTGCTGCTGTGCATATTTTCACATGGAGCTGGCAGCAGTTTGCAGTTGCTTTATGAAAAATCATTTCCATGAGGAGGGGAAAAAAACCCAACCCCGTGTAAACTAAAGGTGTGCACCTTAGAAGTTTGGTCTCAAGCCTCATTTTTGCAGTTTATCATATGGGCATGGAAAAATATTTGATAAAATCGTGTAACTATCAGGTTTCTGTATCAAGGACTGTAGGCCACCAGTGCTATTACTGACCACTCTAAGTCACCAGTTATAGCAGAGAGACTTAGGATCAACTTATACAACTATTTCTAATAGTTTTACCTGTTTATTGAGCAGGTATTATTTTTTTTTAAAGTAGGATATTAGAGATGATGCAGCTTGCAAACTGTATTTGGGCTAGAATTAGTGAAGTAAGCAGAAGCAGAAACAGCTTTTAACTATGCTAGAAATCTGCAACATCAGCTGTACATGATGCAGAAATCTTTGGAATAGTGCAATATGCCTGCACCTTCATTTGTCCCTGTACTGTAGAACAGAATGATTCTCTGGGGACACTGGACTTCTGTGTTTCATACTAATGTAACATTTCTACTCATAGCTTTCTACTCGCCTCCTTCCCATCACCCCTTAGCACAACATCTAAATACTCTGCAAAGGATACTTAGAGCTTTACTCAGTCATTCTCAGTTGCCTTCATAGTCCAGAATTTGTTGCAAGCTGTGGTAGGAATGGTTGCAGAGCTGCTAGCACACAGGTTTCTGTATTCATATAGAGTCAAAGGAACGCCAAAACACCCTAAAAAACCTAGATAACAAGGATCTCCTTTCTTCTGGGGAAATATATTCAGAAATTCTGTGACATATGAAGATTTACATTGAATTACCTTGTTAAAGTACGTAGCTGTGGTGCAGAAGGGGAAAATAAAATGTGGAAATAACTATGAATTTTCTGTTGCCTTTTTTAGAATTTGATATACTACTGTTCAAAGTTTTATCAAAAAATAGACACTTGACCAATTCCATGGGCACAGGAATAGGGTAACCTATTGACTTTGCAGGCAAGCCCTCCTTGAGGAAAAACTAGTTAGTTGGCAGTGGGAAACTTGACTGGATTGATGGTGATGATAACCTACGGAAAGACAAAAAGAGGGCAAATTCAAGAATAGAAAGGATATTCCATGCTCTATCACCTGCCAACAGTGACTGTCCCCCTTCTCTCTCCTCCTTTCTGTCTTTGTTAAACTGAATCTGTGCACCAGTTTTGTTTTGAGGGGTGCTGGGAAGCTCTTATTCTTTCAAACCTCTTTGCCTTATAGTCAAAGTTTTTTATAAGACTGCATTGCCTCTTATCATTCATTGCCTATGTCTGGACTCTTCCTTTTTAACCTATCAGAGCAAAGTGGAAGAGTTGATGAAAGAGGCTGGTCTTTTGCAAAGCATCACAGAGGAATAGAATTAGAGTGATTTTGAATATTTAAAAATTTAACAGAGCTATTAGCTAGGAAGTTAGAATGCATAAGCATTTAGAAATTAGTATTTTGCTTCTACCAGCTTAGATTTACTTTCCTCTTTGTCAACAATGCTTGAGAAAGGAAAGAGTCTGAAAAAAATCAACTCAGCCCTAGGAACAAGTGGAGAGAATTTACTCTGTTCAAAAGCAAGAAAGTTTGTGAAGGCTTATAGGCAAGACACCAGTGCCTAGCATAGGCACTGGTTGTAGCCTTTCGCTTTGAAGTATGTCTGGATTTAGTCACACATATATGTTGAAATGCACCAAACCATTGCCCACTTAAACTTAATATTGTCCATCTCTGAGAAGTATACCACTGCCCAAGAAATTCAATATGTTGGCAGTAGTTACGTGAATACTAGTTTTAATAGATTAGCAAAGTCTGACAAACTGCTCTTGAAGCACAGGGTGGGTGAGAGAGGGAGAGAAAGAGACTTCTGAAGCTATGATGAAATTCTTTCCAATTTGCACAGAAAACATCAAGGAGGAACACAAACATACAAAAAAACTTCAGCAGTTTCTCTTTCCTTGTATAAATTCTTTATCAACCATCAGAGTTTACCAAGAAATAAAAATCAAAATAATCTTTGTGATAAAATTAGATGAGGAGAGGAAAAAAGATAAATTATCCTGATGGATTAACATCTGAGGTGCAAGCTCCATCTTAAACATTTAAGGACATTGAGATCCGTTCACTCAATATCTTTGGCATCTTAGAAGTTCTTACTACCTTCCCTTCCTGTTCTTTCTCTACTGCTCTCTCTGCCAGAACATACCTGCCCACAGGAGTAAAGCAGAATACCTTGTATCCCCTCAATCACACCTCTCAAAATCAATTGCTTAGCTTACATTGCTGAAAGGGTGAACTTTAGGCAAGCTGCAAGACTGCATATTGAAGCAGTGAAGAAGCATCTGTATGATTCATTTTGATAGCTGTTCTGTGGAGACTGTAACATTGAATACAAGGTAAAAATGGATGCGTATGTTTGGAGCTTACACTGTTTTAGGAAGACTCTTTAGAATATGTTTTCCAACACCCTAATTTCTCTGCTCTTGGACAGACCATTAGTCAGAAGGTATGATGGACATCTCATGGACTCCCATGTTTCAGGATTTAGGGTATATGAATACAAATGAAATTGATTCATACTGTTTTCAGAAACAATGGAAGCACAGCTACAACGTATATAGGCTTCTGTCTGTCTATTAACTAACTCACTAAGGTAACATGTATATTAGCTCTCTAAAATTGACTTGGCTGAGAAATTTCGTTTGGAAGGAAAAAACACAGTTGGAATTAAAAAATACATTTTGCAGGTACTCAAGTTTCTCTCCCATCTTTAATTCATACCTCCTTGTACCTATCAATTCCATATATAACTGGATTATTAAAAGATTTTTTAAAGAATAATATGGTAGTGACAATAAGAAAAAATAATTGCATGAAGTTATATCTTGGTTAAAAATGTTTTTCAACTCTAGTTGAAATATTTCTTCATATAAGTTCAAACAAAATTGAGAATATTTTTTCTCCTATATTTTTCAAATATATTTAAGAATTCTTCTCAAAGTTTTTTTTGGCAATTTTTGACCACATAAAGTCGCAGATTTCAAATACACCTGCACACTAACAACATACATTCACCATAACAATAACATTTTTCAAACTGCATACATCAGAAGAGACTGGAATGAGTAAAGACCTCAATCTAATGTATTCATAACCTTCCAACTTTTCTTGAAACTGGATTTCTGAGAGGCATAGCTCACAGGAACATGACTAACGCTGAAGTTTTCCTTCTAAATCATTACCAAAGGGTTCCAGCAGAGGAGGATTCAGATATTCAACTAAAGAGAAAATAAGAAAGACCCAAATGTCAAAGACTGTGGGGACAGCCTAAAATAATTGCTTCAAACAGAAAGTTGAGAAAAAAATACTCTATATCTCTGAAATGTAGCAAATGCTATCTGCTTATGAGGTAAATCTCAGACAAAGTGGAAAGGTAGGTTTCTCATATTTTTATTTATCATCACCTGGATCAAGATTTTCTAATTTCCTTGACTATTTTCATTTATACAGTACTAAAATCTGCATTTTTTTTTTCATTTTGGGGAGAGTAGAACTAGTTTTCTGTTGTTTTGGGTTTGTTTGTTGATCATTGTTTTTTTAGGGGGTGTTTGTAGAATGGAGTGGATAAGAGGATTAAAGTGACTGGATATGAAGGAGGGAAGCTTTAATTTTAACAAGTTTACAAAGTATCTCCTCTGCACACTTGTTTCATGAATCATTTTTGTTTTGTTTTATAGCTTATTTCCATTTTATCTTATGAATAGGTATGTTCAACATTGGTTATAAGGCTGCTATCTGCAGGACTGGTCATAAGCTTGTGGCAGCAAAAGGGTGATGTTTTGCAGCCTTATGTTTCAGCACCTTCTCCTGCTACATGGTGAGCTCTAATTTTCCATGCTGTGCTGTTCATCCTTATTTTGAAGTGCTGTAATAAGGCACATATTCCAGTATTGTGTAGTTGATCTATTGCTTTTAATCCTCTCTTCATTCATCAAATCCTAGTGATTTCACTTCTCTTAGTTTTAACGCTATGATCAGTAACCCCTGATTTTAAATTTTAATCTACTTAAATCATGGCCCACTGACAACAAAATAAATATCAGTAACTCATTTAGCATTTCAGATTCATTTACATGCAGTCCAGATGCCCCCTTAATAGATTTGCCCTACAACAGATTTTCTTATTTTTTATTTTAGAAAGATTACACATTAGAGAGATGCCAGTTTTATTATTACCATTTTTGTGTTACAGAATTACCCACACTACTCCTTCTTTCTGGATGCAATTTCCCTCTTGCTTATCTCTCATCTTTCCAGAATACAGCAGGCAAAATCATTCCACATCTCACATAATCCTGTAATTCTAGCCCACATTTTAGATGTTCCACAACCACAATCATCAGAATGTCAACTTCTGTCTCTCATCAGTTCCACCAAATGAGTCATGCCTCATCTACCCTTTTATCTTCCTACTATTCCTCTTCCTCTTCTGAAAATTGCTCCCACACTGCCCTTTTATTTAAGTCTCTTTCAGACATATATGAAGTATTTATTTAAAATAGTTCTTTTTTTGCAAAACTGATTTTTAATGGACCGCATTTAATCTCTTCTCTAAGAGCTAACAATGAAATGTGTCATTCATGCTTTTTTTTTCTTTAAGAGATAAGTTTAATTCATCCTCATCTCCTTGGAAACAAAATTTTGTCTCTGATATTGGTGTCCAAAATAAAGCAATGAATTTAAGAGACCTGACATTACTTTTTTTTTCGATCAATATGACATGTTTTACTATTCATTATACGATTGAACCAGTCTTTACACACTAAATTAAGCATTATTTCATGCTAACTTGCCAAGGAAGGCATTATCAAAATACAATTTTATTAAGACGTTTGTGAGGGAGAGACATGCTGCTGCAAAATACTCTTACTGTAGAAATTAGGATTCCCAGCATTATTCTCGAGAATTTTAAGGAACCTAGACAGAATAAAAAAACACTTAGTAAATCCTCCCTCTTCTCACTACATCGATAAATGTTAAGCCTAAACTCTCACAACCTAAACTCACAGCTTAAACACCGTGGCAGAAACGTTGTGGCGGGCTTCCTTCCTCCACGGTATTACTGGCACATCATCCAAATTGTGAATAATGAGCTACACAGAAGATATTTAAGTAGTGCCAGGGATTCTCAGAGAGTTTTATGTATGACTGGTCATGGCTGATTTTCCAGTGCCTCTGCTAAAGGAAATCCTGTCTGTATTTGAATCAGTAATCTCAGCAAAAATATATTTTATACCAATGTAACTATACCAAAAAACTTAGAGGTATAAATAGAAGCCAATTTTGATCTCCTTCACACCAGTTTTCTCAAAATCATATTCAAAATTACTGGAGATCAGGACAGAAGAAATTGTGTAACAGAGATTTCCTCTTGAGCGGAGGCATTTCCTAAGGGAGAAAATCAAAGTTAAAATGTAGTACATAACAAATTGGCCATGACTAATACTTTAGATACATTTTTTTTTTTTGAGCTCTGAATAATACTGACTTTTTGATTAGCACTGGTAGCAGAAATGAAGGAAGGATGTGGGTGTACAAATACTAACCCAGCATTTTTAAGTCACAGACATGGAAATAGTGATTACTACTGTGCTGCTGAGATATTCCTATTCTTCATTTATAAATTATATGCCAACTGCTCCAGAAAAGCTCAGTTATTCAGCAGGGTGCCTAGTTTGAGAGGGGTTCTTTTTGGGAAAAGCAGCCGGTCTAAGGAAATTAGAGTGAAAGCAGATTCTGTATTCTCAAGATAAAACAGATAAAACAAGCCAGTACATGTAGTGTACTGACAATAAATCAATTTGCTTTTGGATTCAGGACCAACAGTTCCTAATGGCAGGCAAAAGATGACATCAACGATTTGAAACAATAAATGAGGCAGCATGAAGGAGTTTTATCAAGTCTTCATTTTATAATAAAGTTCTCTGCCTTTTGAAAATAACAATACTTGAATAGTCTTTAGATGTAATTGTCTATCCAATTCTAAATGGATGAGATTAATTTGTCATACAGTAAAGAGGTATTGTGTTCCTTTCAAAAATAGCTAAGGAGAAAGAAACAAGTTGTAATTTTAGTCCTACTGTCACTTAAGACGCATAGTCTTGTGATAGTTTATACAGGCAAATATTTACCTAAGTCATGTTATAGCACTGGAAAATTACAAATCAGCTTCTGCTTTGGATGAGATGGTAATTTTAAGAACCTAGGTCACAAAGATTTTCTTCCGTGCACAGAGGTCTCCGTTAAATTTACTAAAGCAGGCATTTCTTTTACAACTATTAATTCACATCAATTCTCCATATGAGCACTGTTATTCCATAACAAGAGCACCGTAGCTTAAGTAAGTTGCCACAGGAACAAACTGAAACACATAGAGGAGTTCATGGCATGGAGGGAAATCGTCCTTGAGGAGCTGGTGTATAATAGCCTTTGCAAGCTATCCCTACACAGAAAACACCTTAAGAAATCTAACACTACTTTCAAAAGGCTTTTCCAGGGAAACCCATAAACTGAAAGGTTAGAAAAACAGAGATGCTGAGAAACTCTATATGGTGGTTTCAAAGCAAACAAAAACCTAAGTCCATATTCTGTGATAATTTAGGGCTTTTAAAAATTAATCTTAGTAATTAGTCTTAGTATTGTTGATATTTACATTGAAAGACACTGGATTTTTTAATTTGTATTTCTAGAAAAAAACTTTGAGCTTTGTGACTAGAGTAATGTTTACTGTTCTGAAAAGCTCTCTTTTCCTGTTGACTTGTATTTTTTTTTTTAATATTGAGACCGGTATCCCTTGAAATATCAAGTCTATTCATTTTGATTATTACTTATTATTCTCTTTCATGCAAGGAATACTCTGACAACCCGGGTGTAGGAGTTCAGACTTCATATGTTTCCAAACAAAGCACTGTCATTCTTAAATAAAGTTGCAAAAGCAAGTATGCCCAAATACCTGCATTAACAGCAGCATTAACAAAGTTTGTCTGTTTTGGCCTTTTCTTTATGCTTACATATTCCCTCACACTTGCAGATTCAAGCTAGTTGTTTCATTAGTTCTTCTTTGACACTGAGTTGTGCATTGAAAGAGAGAAATATGTATCAAAAATATTTTATTCTCATTCTTTTTTAAACATGTATACACTACTTAAACCAGAATTTTAGGAAATGTGAAGTTGAGTGGTTTGGATTGCCTTTGGAAAAAAAAATAAAAAATAAGAATTAACAATGAGGTTTTTGCCATTGCCAGTAATTTTGATGGTAGTAAGACCAAATCACAAACATTTCCCTGAAACTATGTGTTTTTGTCCAAAATTAGAAGTACACATACTCCTAACCATGGATGTAGAATTTGAATGTGTTTAAAGCATAGTCTACTGGCAAACAAAATAAACATATGTAACTCATTTAGCAGTTCAGATTCATTTACATGTAGTTCAGATGCCTCTCTTAACAGACTTCACCTACAATTTTTTTTCTCATTTTAGAAAGTTTACACCTCAGAGAAACACCTGTTTCATTATTGCTATGTTTGTGTTACAGAATAACCCAGACAATAGTACTGCAAAACCATCACATCCTAAAATGCAAATTTTATAAAAACACTCCCAAAATATTTATCATTTACTGAAGAACAATTGTAAGACTTTCCACCCCAAAGTATCGTTAAAGTAACTATAAGCAACTGAAATCAGGGCATAATGCAAGTGCCACCTAAATGGTAAAGCAGTAAAAAGTGCAGCTCTAAATATTTTATTAATGTAATAAAGAATGTTGCAGCATATGAGAGAGCTTTAGAAGATGATGTGATTTTCTTTATAACAGGTAGGAAATGTATGTGTCATGACTTCCTGGAATGCATCTCATTTCTTCAATTTTGAACATTAAACTGGCTTATCTTCTCTATCATACAATCTTGGAGTTGTGTATAGTATTTGCAGGAATCAAAACAAATTCATTATAATTTTGTTCACTATAAAAGATTATACATATCAGAAAAGCATTTTGAAGCAGGTACTCAATTTCTGCTTTGTATGTGGTAAAACACATAAGCGAAAGGAGAGATATGGTTAGCTACATAAGTTTTGCAAGGAGTAAGATAAAATATAGCCACTGTTGCAAGTAATAGAAAATTAGTATTCAAGTAATCATGAGGTAGGAAAGGGGGAAAAATTAATGAGCATATTTAAATGGAAGTCTGAAAGTCATGGTTTCCTATGATCTTCTAATAGCATGTGATCATTTTACACCTCCTCCAGAATGAATGTTAGAGGGCTACTGAAATTGCTTTTCATATTTGTTCTTTTTCTACTCTCCAAAGAGTATGTATTGGCAGTATGCAGTTCTGACTAACAATTTAGCCATTGTAGTATTCTGAATCACCTTCTATAAAAGAAATTAATAAGCAAGAACCCATTGTTGCCAATATAATACATTATCTCAGACTATTCTTAATGAAAAAAAAACCAGTCCTGAAAGCATTGGTGAGTGTCTGTAACTTGATTCAAGCAAACAACCTCGAATATTCATTTATGTGTTTGAGTTCTTTCTCAGTGCTGATATTTCTGAAAGATGTTTCACAGAACATGGGAAAAATTCTAGCCCTCTAAGACGACCCATTAAAAAAAGACAAGTAGCATTATTTCCAGTTGTAATATTGTTGTCAAAAAAAAATTTTTTTCCACTATTTTCTCCTCTTAGGAACATAACCAAGATCACTAATATCATAAACTGATATTTAAATCAGTTTGAAATATATAGTCTGCTGGTGGTCCAAAACACAGTTTTAGTACAGTTAGAAAAACAATCATGAAAACAGTACAAAGGCCACCCAAGAGCTCAAGTCATAAGTATTGGCTCCAAAACCAGTTCTGGATATATTCACATTTGAACGCTTAATTCCATATTCATCCTACCAGTTCTGGATATATTCACATTTGAACACTTAATTCCATAGTCATCCTCTTTTGTCTGTTCTCATATTTCAACCAAATATTACACTGTATATTGAAGTTTCTGCTTTAAATGTTTCTGGAGAGTACAAGCATGCCCTTTGTCTCAGACTGCCTGTATAGCGCTAATCATAGCTAATTCACTTAACAATAATATGGATATCCGAGTGTGTTTCCTTCTTCAAGAATTCTGCAATAGTCCATCATAAATTAATACAATGCTACAGTGTTCTATGATCATAGCTGTCAGTGCCTGAACTGTGCATTATATCACTTAAACTGGATTACTAAAGCACAGTGATTCATAATGAGTTTCATGTCTGACAGGAAGAAAATGTGGGTTTTTCAATATTCATACTGTTTTGGAGGCCCCTTTGCCAAAATATGATCTTCAAAAGAATCAGAATTTTCTGTGTTTTATTCCACAGCAAGATTTATCTGCTAGTTCAAAATCCTGTGGATTTTTGTAGTTTCAGTCTCTTACTGTTTGAACTTTAGGCAATTAGAATCCTTTGCAGCAGTCTTCCTCTGATAGTGTCAGAAGTTCAATAGCTAATCTAGAGAAAGTCCTGCAACAAAGATCACAGAAATAACTCAGCAGAGAATCAGCACAGCTGTAATTACAGGTAGAGAGGAATCACAAATGTGTAAGGTAGCCCCCTGCAGACATTGGTATAAGTTAATATATAAACAGATCCTATACTGTTCCTTTTTTTTGCACTTTTTTCCTTTTTAATGATCAAACTAATATTCTATCTATATTGTAAGCAATTTTGTTTCTTATTTTGTTTTGATAAATTTGCAATATTACCTAGAAAATTTGTTTTAAAAAATTGCCTCCTACAGAAAAATCTATCCTCTTTCACTTAAATTAAAGGCACATTTTAAAATCTAAAGTCGTGTTTAGCCACAACTGTCTTTTGATTGCATTATAGCTAACTGAAGGTTCAGATTACGCCTCAATATTTTTCTCAATATTTAGTCTTAATGGATATATTAGTGAGATGCCCAAAGAATGGTTTATTTCACTATGAACCTTTGCTTTGTAGGCTACACTGCCACAGTTTCACTGGATTGTATGCAAGCCTGATTAACATACATTAAAATAAAACTTTGTTGCTCTAGCTTTCCATCCAACATTGGGTAAATATAACTAGTTGAAATACTTCCTTTTTATTCTGCTCAAAGGTGATCAGAAAGGGTATTATTTAATCACAAAGAAAGCAAATTTCAAGCAGATTGGGGAGCAGGAGGACTTTTTTTTTTTCAATGCAGAGGGGGGGTCTCCTATAGAATTCAGTTTCCTCTGAAATGAAAAGTCCACCCCACCACTCATTTTAAATTCAGACAGGGTAGAATAACCAAAAATACCCAGTGGGAGAAAATTGCTGACACTGTAACAGCATCTTAATGATAGTGTGGACTAAAATTGAGATACAAAAATAAAGAAGCCAAAAAAAATCCACACAGTCTAAGCCTGACCATGTTTGACCTCTATTCCCTTTCCTAAACCAGGTAGCATCTCTTTTGAGACAAAAGGGCAGGAACATTGGCAGGTCAAATGCTAGAAGCCTGGTGTTGATCTGCAGACAGCAGCTGGAGGAGCTAACATGCCTGATGTTTTTCTCTCCCTCCCTGAATCCCCAGACAGACTTTCTGGGAGCCAGTCTGTGGCCTGGGGCTGTGAGAAGCAGGAACAAGCTGTTCTCTTCCTAAGAGTGGAAAAGGTGAACTACTTAGCTCGTTGCAGGGGAAATCTTGCTCTTTCAATTGATTTTCATGAATTCTTTTGTATATACACATCTGGATTTTAAAAACAAGTCTTCTAATTTTACCTAGGCTCTGCACTGTGAATTATATGTAATGCTTGTTAGAGTGCAATGAGATTCTTAACATTCACTTTATGCAACTGGGAAAAGTCCTGCTGATGCTTTGAAGGAATCTGCATGAATTGACAAATTTGGCAAGGATAAAGGGCCAAGAGGCTCAGCAGATGTCATAAGGACAGAGATATATATTCTTCCAAAATCCATTTCTACAAAAATATGATAGCAGATGCAAGAAGCAGACTCTGATATGCAGCTCTGCTCTGCAAAGTGCCTGTCTGTGCCAGTGCACTAAAACCAGTCCTGCTGTGCACTGTGAATCATGTCAGTTCATGTCAGTGAAAAGTTTTATACTGTATAGCCTTGGCAAAACCAACACAATTAAATCTGAATGAGCTGCAGTACCGTTCCCTATCCTATATCAATAGAGGTGTTTAATCTCTTTAATCATGTCAGTGCCAAATACACTAAGGTAATTGCATCAGAAACCTAACTAAAGGGCATCATTTCACTTGCAGCATTTTTATGACAAGTGATAATGTGCAACATGGAAAGAAGCCAAGAATTTCTAACAGCCAAGACTGAGTTTTCTGAGCTGCCTTCATAGGGGAAAGATCTGCAGTTGTAAATATTATTATTTTATGTGAAAAAAGACATGTATACTTCTAAAGTTAGTTGGCCACACTGAGTATTTCATAACATTGACCACATGAGTAGGAATAAAAGTTAGTGCAGGAGAAGTAAGCCTCATAATGAGCAGCAGAATTCAAAAGTCAAGTACAGCATCTTTCAGTGTATCCCAAAGCAAATGCCAAGGAATAGGATGGGGGGCACCCCAGAGCCTTAACAACTCACTAGGCCCCAGAAATCTGCTGCATGGGCAAACCGATGACTTCCTCAATAATGCAGGCAACATGTCAAACTGAAATTGTGCTGCCTCTGCATCAAATCCTGCTTCTGCATAAGTACTTGCAAGAGCTGCACCAATGAAACTGGAAGATAAATATAGAAATTGGTTTTAAACCTGAAACTCAGTGAGGAGAGGGACCTGGGGGTGTTGGTTAACAGCCGACTGAACATGAGCCAGCAGTGTGCCCAGGTGGCCAAGAAGGCCAATGGCATCTTGGCTTGTATCAGAAACGGCTTGACCAGCAGGTCCAGGGAGGTTATTCCCCCGCTGTACTCGGCACTGGTGAGACCGCTCCTCGAATCCTGTGTTCAGTTCTGGGCCCCTCACCACAAGAAGGATGTTGAGGCTCTGGAGCGAGTCCAGAGAAGAGCAACAAATCTGATGAAGGGGCAGGAGAACAGGCCTTATGAGGAACGGCTGAGAGAGCTGGGGTTGTTTAGCCTGGAGAAGAGGAGGCTGAGGGGAGACCTCATTGCTCTCTATAACTACCTGAGAAGAGGTTGTAGAGAGGAGAGTGCTGGCCTCTTCTCCCAAGTGAAGGGGGACAGGACAAGAGGGAATGGCCTCAAGCTCCACCAGGGGAGATTTTGGCTGGACATTAGGAAAAAATTCTTCACAGAAAGGGTCATTGGGCACTGGCAGAGGCTACCCAGGGAGGTGGTTGATTCACCTTCCCTGGAGGTGTTTAAGGCACTGGTGGACGAGGCTCTGAGGGGCATGGTTGAGTGTTTGATAGGAATGGTTGGACTCGATGATCCAGTGGGTCTCTTCCAACCTGGATATTCTATGATTCTATGATTCTATGTTTCAGTGGCTAAGCATGTGATACCATTATTTAGTGGGAATAGGACCACCAGGACTGATTTGCCTAAGTTCTTGTCATGGTATGTAGTACTACATGCAAAAAAAAATATGTTCTGGCTTTCATTATTCTGGCCAGAACTAGTTGCCACTACAGTGAAATACATCATTCTATAATTGATGTGAAACCTGTCAAAGCTCAAAGTGAGATGCAGAATTAATGATCGGATCATGGCAAGGTCCAGCAGAGGTGTTTCTGTATTCCAGAGAGTCTTTTAAATAGTCAGATTTGACATCAGGAAAATGAAGTGTGTGAAGAGTTGGCAACTCTAACCATCTTATCCCAAGCCCTTCATTGCCATTTTAAGGTAAAAAAATTGCCTGAGATCAGTAGTTCATATTTATAATGTATCAGGTATGTTTAATTTGACAGGATGCAAAATACGTCTGCTAAAAAAACATAGTCAATTCAGCAGTAGTCAAGTGGTTAATTAGAATATGCCACTACTAAATTCTTTCTTTGGTGTCTTAGTGTGTTCTGTTGAATTTGCTATTAAGAACTTTTCCAAGGTGCAATACCAATGACATTCTTCATTAGTGCACAGAGACTCAGCAGTTTTTAACATCTGGTAAGAAAAATTAATCTTTAATCACCTGTTGCAACTGCCCTTTCCCATCTCTCATGGAAATGAAGAATCAGCTACTTCTCAGAGTATTTGCCATGTCTGTCTTAGGCAGGTGTGGAATTCATATCCCTAAAGGGGAACACTTCAGCCCAGCTAACATTACGGCATGATCACTTATTATACATACACTAATAGCAGGGTTTTTTCCATTCTGTTCTTCACTTTACAGTACTTACTTATTATGAGTATTACATTTTTATTGTGTGCCTTTGCTGCTATGGTAACACTGTCAGGTGAATGCCAGAATCACATTTTGATTACTCGTGTTTCATTTGTCGAGGGCATCTGATGTTCTAGGAGGGCATTCTTTTTATGAAAGTATGATCAGCTTATGTAAATAAATACCTACTTAAATAGCTTCTTGTACTATACATGATATTGGGTAAAGAAGAGCACAAAGAGAGGGAAACAAGAATAAATTATGTTAAAAGTGGAATAGTTACTATGATACAGTATCTGTCTGCTCCATTTGGCATTCGGACAATTAAGAAAGACTGATTTTCACCAGAGGCAATGGTAACTTTGTCCTTGATAAATGTAATCTCCAGAGGCTAGGGGTAATATTAACCGAAATCTACGTGTAACATCCAGTAGAACAGAAGTAACCTTGAAGAAGGCCCTAAGCTTAATTTTTTTTTTCTTTAACTTGACTGGAAATGAGGTTGTACCCCAAAGGACACAAAATATGCTATGGGACACAATTAAAGAGGAGACTTGTTGAGAATCACACACAGAGGCTTTCAATGTCAAATTCTTGAATGCAAACCTCAACCTTCTGGGAAGAAGAGAATTAAATGTATGAATTTTTGCAAGAAATTTTTCTTAAGTTCTTCTCTGAAGATCCTTTAATCGGCTAGCTTATTTATTATGCTTTGGACTTCGTTAATGGAGCTTTAAGCTCATTTTACTTCTTTCTTCTTCCTTTTGCTAAAATGTTTTAAGTTTTATGTGCTGATTGGGGAAGGAGGATAGGATAAACAGAAAACAAAAATAAAAATGTAAAGACAGAAGACTGCAAGAGGACACTTTAATGACATTGCCAGGGTTGTCTGTAGTTTTCTGAATTATAGAGCTTATTGCATAGACCAGAATTCCTTTAAATACCTGTGTAATTAGCTACTTTTGAAAGTTAGTATGACTATTAGTATGACTTTTCATAGAATAAAACTACAAATATAAATTGCATACTAGACTTCAAGAGCTTTATTACATAAAGCAGTATTGCTGTCATTAAAAGATAGATACTAGTGGAGGTGTAGACTAGAACTGATTTTAAAGCTGTAGTATCCAAACATTCTGGTGGGTTGTGAAAGTAACCAAAAGAAACGCTACAAATGAAAGCCACACACCCCCATATGTCAGACTGCCAGAGAGATTAAATTCTATGAGGCAGTATCTGTCTACTAAAAACCCAGCTTCTAGTTCTGGAAAATCTTAAAAATGAAAGCATTTCAAATGAAAATAATTTACCAGTCCAGCATACTGGACACAAGGCTTGTCTAAGCAATAGAATTTTTTGGTTCATTTGGAGTTTCAAAACAATTATTCTAGATAAATAGGAATCCAATATTTTTAGATATGATGAAAGCTCATCTAAGCTGTATTTGAACAAAGCAGGATGGGTTTTACCTTTTTATTCATTTTTAGTAAAGAAACAAACCATCAAAATAATTTTGGAAATGAAAGCTCTATCCAAAAAGTTTGAGGACTGGGTATTTTGCAGAATATATACATCTAAATGAAGAAGTATTTAAGATCCATGGGCACCCATCTAATACTACAGAAAAGCACATTGTACAACCAGAATATGTGAACAAAAAAGCTGAGCTGGCAAAACCAGTTACTTGCTTCTAACAGAATGTTAGAATGTGCTGAAACCCCAAAAATATCCTGTGCTGTCATTCGTAACATTTATGCAAAGAGCATTCAATTTTAAAATAAGAATTCAAAAGGAGCCTACAATAGAAAAGCTTCTCTGAATATCTGTATCACCAGTTCTTTACAGGAGAAGTTAGAATGAAAACTGAAACTGAAAAACTGGAGGGAAGGTGGCAAAAGAACACCAAAGAAGAAGAAAATTGCAAAAATTCCCATTTCTACTATGAGGTCCCAGAGTTCTAATCCCAAGTCAAATATAAAGAGAAGTGCAGAGCAGCAGAGCTCATTGAGCTACAAAAAGAGCAGGTTGTTAAGAACCAGATTTGGAATAAAGTCACAGAAGCCACTGGGCAGCCTCACAAAATACTGTGATGCTAGGACAGCTGAAAGGAATATTCTTTGGTAGAGTAATGTTAATAACTGCTTGGTTGGTTCGTTGGTTGGTTTGTTTTGTTTGTTTTGCAGTGTTCTTCTGTTACTGCAAATCTACATTTTCAAACACAATTGTCCTTCAAATCTAGCTTAGGCTTGAACTCTTGATGATCTAATTCTACGAAGCCATTTATATAAGAAGGAGATTCCTGAAATACATTATTGGAAGAGCAATAATTTTGGCAGAGTTTTCAAATAGTTGCAGGGTAAATCACTCAAACAGCACAAAGTGATTTGAGAGCCGAGAGCCAGAAGTTCAGGAAGAAGTGGGCTGCCAATAGCCAGGAAAACTCTATGACAAGGGTTAGATGGACACTCCAGAAGTCTGAAGGATCTTACAGATTTCATAACAAAGATGAATGGCCAAACCTACAGCTGATGCAAATATTACTTTAATAAAACAAAGCAACTTGCTCCATCAAACATATGTAAATAATTCTATGAATTGTTCGTAGATCTCATTTTCTGACATGGGCGTTTACTTGCCAACAAGTTCACCCAAATTTTCTGACTATTCTTGGTTCATTTGTTAACCTTACTATAGTCTCTCTTATTAACAAAACTATAAATCTAACTCTCCTTCTCAGATAATGCAATACCTTCATACTCATTTCTCTTATCAGCTAAATAAATTTGTTGCATTGAAGCAATCACATAGACCTTACGCTGTAAAATCTTATAAGACTGCATCCATGATCATCTATGTAAGAATTCATTTTTGATAGCATAAAACATGATTTAGAGAAAATGTGGAAGGCTAAGACTGTATCAGTGCAGTAGGTCTGCAGAGCAAAGTAACTGGTGCTGACAATCTGATGTCCACACTGTCATTATAACTGTGTACAGAATGCATATGAGTGGTTAGAGTGCATCCTTTGAGTTTCTTTTCTTCAGGAAGGAATCTATCTTATACACTTCAATATCATACCACAATGTGAACCAAAAATCAGTAAATACAGATGATCAGGAGATTCGCTACTTTTCTGTCTCACTTCTGCACACTTATGTATATGCATCTTGCCTTTCAGTCACCTCGTGGAGTACTCTTGAATATTTACTTAAAATTACAAAATATCCATTTCCATGATAAAGGAAAACAAACAGTTCTGTACAGCCTCATAGATGGCAAGGATATCACTGTCAGTGTTTTGGAGCAATGATTAAGGGTGATAGTATTGATAGCGGAAGCAGAGAAATTGCAGAGGGTTTAAAAGAGAGAGGTCACACAAGGACAGTATATCATAGAATCATAGAATAGTTTGGGCTGAAAAGATCATCTAGTTTTCACTCACCTTGCCATGGGAAGGGACACCTCACACTACACTAGGCTGCTCAATCCACCCTGGCCTTGAACACCTCCAGGGATGGGGCATCCACAATTTTCCTGGGCAACCTGTGCGAGTCATTGACCACTACTCTCTGAATGTGACCATCCAACAAATTCCTTACCCACTGGACAGTCCACCCATCAAATCCATCTCTCTCTAATTAGGAAGAAGGATGTTGCGGAAGAACGTGTCAAAGGCTTTACTGAAGTCCAGATAAATCACACCCATTGCTTTTCCCAAGACAACTGGTGTGGTCTCCCTGTCACAGAAAGCCACTAGGTTGTTCAGGCAGGACTTGGCCTTGCTGAAGTCATGATGTATGTCTCACCTCCCTGTGATCCATTTGCTTTAGCATAGCTTTTAGGAGGATCTGTTCCATTAACTTACCAGGCACAGAGGTGAGACTGACAGGTCAATAGTTCCCAGGGTGATCTTATCTACTGTTTTTAAAAATGGACTCAATGTTGCACTTCTTCAAGTCACCAGGGACTTCGCCTAACTGCCATGATTTTTCAAATATCATGGAGAGATATTGGATGGATATCTCCGTGTACTTGTAAGCTATCTGGCAAGAGAGAACAAGAAGAGGATTTTGTATTTGCAAATAAGCTATTCAGAAAGTGACATTGACATTTGTTAGCTGCAGCATCAGCTACCTGCAAGATAATCACCACATGGGATAATAGATCACTCTGAAGCTGAAGTGTAATACTTTTTAATGACCTCATGAAGATTCACCTATTTGTAGTTACAATACACAGTGCAAGACCTTTGTTAGACTAAAGGGGTTATCCTGTCTCCTAATGGACTCATAATCATTTGATAGACAGATTTATTTGACTTGAGTGATTTTCACTTCAAAGAAACAAGCACATTGATTGTCATTAATTGTGCTTACGTTCTTCAGCTAATAATCCTCACAACCCACAGCAGCGTTTCTAATCATTTCATTTGACTTTGATATCAAACTAAGCATCCTACAGATACTCAGGTCACCCTCTTCATTCTTAGACAACATTGCAGCTTTCCCCACCTTTTAGTTAACAAGAATTTTGCCATATTACAAGGTAAATAAAATGCTGGCTTCAGCAGATAAAATAGCTCATCAGCAAGCTGCTTTAATATTTTTCACCAGTGACTTTCCCAAAGACAAGCAGGGCTGATAACATCCAGAATAGACTGGATGTATGAAGTCTGGAATATAAAGTGGAAAAGGACAAAGTGACCATCTTAGCCCCAGAAAGTTTAGGTGAACATAGACAAGAGAAGGTTAATGTCTGATTTTACATAGGCTTGTCTTCTCTTTTCAACTATACTGTAAAACTGGAGTCAATGGGGTTTTTTGAATATTTTGGTGAATTTTTTTGTGGAAGACGCAATATATATCTGTACATTGCAGAAATATTCATTGTGATCCACTCTTAGTATCTGAAAACAAAAAAGAAAAATCTAAAATCTTCTTCAGCTATCTAAGTGACAACATTTTCCAATGGACTATGCCCAAAAAGAATTTGATTTCTAAAATGTTTAACAAAATCTTGGGCTATTTTATTGACACAATTATTTATAGGGACAGGGATTTTAAAGCTTAAAAAAAAAAAAAAAAGAAAAAAAAAAAAGAACAAACCAAAAGTAAACACAAAGAAGCTTTGCCTTCTAGCAAAAATGAAATATGTCAGTCAGAAAAATGTCAGTGCATGTGGCTTTATTTCAGAGTAAGAGTGTTTTCTGGAGGCATTTCAAAGTCATTTTACAAATATGCAAAGTAGATACCTCTGTCTAAATTGTTAGCAGTGTCAGACACATTGCCGGGACAGTGTCAGTGTCAGACACACAACAGGGATACTTGATACTACGGAGCTCACGTATCATGGTTACAAGTGTAGGAAGAAGGTGGAGCTATGAAATCCTGAAGGTTAAAACCCTTTATACAAACTTGGCATTTTAAAAGACTGTTTTCAAAGGAAGAACATTCCATAAAAACTGATAAATAGTGAGAGGGCTTCTATAACTGGACAGTGTGCATGGTAAATTTAAATCTTGGCCATTCTCTTAAAATGTGTGTACCTTTTTGTCATGTTTTTTCTCTTTTACATCGACGACCATCCTCACTGACTCAAAGTTGCTTTACCTTAAAGTACACAATCTGAAAAAATGTGAGGAGAACTGAATAAGGAGGCCTAATAATTTTTGGTTTATGAAAGTCTTCATTACACTTTCTTATCATCCACTACTATATATGTCAAGACATTTTTTAATTCTCCAGAAGAATGCACACCTTGGTGTTCCTTTTCCAAGGAACTGATTAAAGCTGAACACGCGGCCAGGAACAGCAGGTGAACAGAAGATGAAGGATGTTTAACACATAGCTAGTTTGCTTATCCTTTTGCTACTTCTCTGGAGTCTAAATCGACATAGTTGTCACAAAAGCATCTGTGCAGAATCTTTATGCAAGGATAAATTTTATGTGATTCTAAATAGTCTTTAAAGGCAGTGAAGTGTGTGCCACTGATCTGTACCCCAGGAATCTCTCCAGTAAAAGCAGGCTACTTATTTATTAGGCACTGATTATGTCACACACATAGTCACCCAACCTTGAATTATGTTAAATAACCTAAATACAGAGTTATGTTTGGTTCAATTGAATAAACCCAGGAAGATAATGATATAAAAGCTGGGATCAGATATTGATACTCTTTTTAGGTACATGGTACGCATGCTATAAGAATATATAAGTAACATCCTGAAAGAGCAACTTGTCTGGCAAATACTACTTTTCAAGAAGACTATTTTTCTTATATTCTGGTCAGATTAACTGTTTTTTTCTTATGCCTTGTATCAACACAGATCTTTCACTCATTTTTACAACTCATTTTTAAAGGCTCCAAAATGAGATCAAGATGACAATAATTCCTCCCTCACTAAAGACTCAAGGAGCCTTCCCTTCCTTCCTCCTCTCTGTCCCAAGGCAGGTTTGTGTCCAGCACCACAGAGCTGAGTTCCCAAATTCACTTTCACTTGGAAATGTCCTCAATTAAGTCTTTTAAGAGCTACAACATTATAGTTTTCACTGCAAAATAAAACAAAGTGTTTGCCAATCTGTTTTAAGAACTAATGCATCCAGCCCTTACCTAAAGATGAGATTGATTCAGCACAGTGTCTTGCAATTGACACTTCAACCAACTACTTGCAGTACTCCTAAAGCCAAGTCTGATTCCAGAGCAACTTGTGCAAGTGCCTACTTGGGACATGATAATCATACTTTTCAGAAGGTATTAGACATCTTTAATGATTGCTGTTCCATTTCCAATGAAATTACTGCTTTTTTATCTCTTACATTGAAATGTCCTAATGCTCTGTTATATGGTATAAATGGTCAAAGTCTGTCCACTTGTCCTTACAAAGACAAGCAATGTCTAAGAACACAGCTGTACTTTATCATTTGAATAGCATTCTGCTGCCTTGCCCTTAGAGACAAGACATTACAGTGTTTTCCTTAATGTTGTAATAGTAAGACTTCTTCCAACAACAGAATGTGTCAGAAGCTACTATTTGACAAGGCACCAACAGATGCCAGTTCTAGAGGTGGCATGGAGTGATAGCATATGCTCAGTGTTAGGCAGGCATAAGTACATCTTCTGTCAATATTAATAGATAGCATGGAGCAAACTGCCTAACAGCACAACTAAACTTTTCCCATGAGAATAGCTTAAATCATCCTTAAGAAGTCTTGATACTACAGCCACTTGAAACCACTTCAGCTTCAGAACCTTTTCTGTTTAAGGTTGTTTTAGGGCACTCGGTACTTACTAGAGACACTTCATGCCTTTCCAGGTCATAATCATAGTAGTCCATTATTTTTTCTTTTGATAATATTGCTTACATATGTAAGCTAAGAGTAGAAACTGTCAGAGTGTTACTTCTAGCAAATGTCAAGCATGGAGAAAGTAACTTAGGATGGATAGAAATGTATGTCTAACAACCTTTGCTTTCATTTGGTAGCACTTTAAACAAGCACAAACACCTTCTAGTGAGGAAGATTCAAAAGACACTGCTCTAAAACGTGATTGAAATACAAACTTCCCTGAGCAGTCCGTTGATTTTTGACTTAAGCCAGAAGCTGGCACTACATATGTGCTACTGTAAAGCTCTTTTTTAAAAATAAAAATTTGCTGTTGTTTCCTAAAGAATTTTGCAATCTTGGACTGCCACTAATTTATCTTAGGTGTAAATTATCTAACGTTACATATATGTAAGCAAGGTTCAAGAACCTACACACAATGCAGTATTTTGACTTTAGGACTTTTGTTGTTGTTGTTCTTTGCTTGCTTAATAGTGTCTAAGGAATAAAAAGATCCTTTCACCAGAGCAGTTTACTACACTGAGGCTTAGACTAGCATCAGAGCTCCCCTCTAGACACTTATATTGAGCTCACCACATCTTCACCAGCAATAGGTGGAACAGTGGGAAGGCAGAACACTAGGAAAGAGGCTATAATTATGCAAGAAGTTAGTGTGAATGAGGGACATTTTTCAGAAAATTTGCGTACTGAAAAATTTATTTCAAATTGATCAAGATAACACATAATTTTAGCAAGCAGTTATTTAAGTGGGTAAAGAGGATAGGAAAAAAAGAGAGAAGGATGGAAGTGTCCTACATAGTTGTAATTCTTATATTGAACTGTTTTTCAGCTTTTTCATTTTTTAAAAAATGGCCCTTATAATTTTTGCTAAAGTTTTAAAAATTAAGAACTTGCAAAGAGATGTGATCTTCAGACAAAACCACTAGCTGACCTTAAACAAAACCAGTAACTGACAAAACCACTCACAGAACAAGACAGACCCAAGAGCCCTTAAGTCTTCTCTCCCAGGACCACAGTTAATGCAATTTTACATGTTTAGATACTTTAGCCTTGAATTTAGCTCTTTATTTGAGGACCTGGACTGATTAGGTTTGCAGAGCACAGGGCAAAGATGACAGAGAGAAGTCAGCATTTTAATACCCAACTTTCTGGGATCCCGCTGTGAGGAGGGGTACACTCAGCAGCCTATCTTTTGTGTGGTATTTTTGGTAATAGATAACAGGTCTCATATTCACACTACAAATATGGAAGAAGCAGGAAGGGCAAACCTCTGGTTGCTTGAATTTCCTAGATAGTGGTTGACATCTATGTTTAGCCAGAAAATGTAGACCTTCCCCCAAATTCTGGTACTCGCTTTCCTCTTTGCAGGTTAACTGTACATGAGACCCACTCCTAGCTGGTGAGGAGAAGACACCCTGTGAGAGTCTGCTGAAGATTAGACACAAACTGATATGCTTGACCAAATGCCAGCTACTCAACATCTGGCCTGTCCTAGCTGTTACAGTTTTCCACTGTTTGTGAAGAGGATAGAAAGCCTTCTCAAAAGCATCTGAGACCTCATTTGTGCAATTCCCAACATGTTATGTCTTCATGACTCACTGTGCACTTGTGAAAATCATTGACAGGTTAAGCTTATCTCTGAAAGAAGGGCAAAAGAAGACAGAAGTATAGAAGGTAAGGAATAGGTAAGATGCCCGTAGAGTTTTTCACAAGCAACAGCAATAGAGGAATGACTTTGTCTGTCTTAGATTTTTCACTAAAGTTCCCATGATTATTATCAGCTATGCCATTTTCACAAATGAAACCACAGGCTAGGGTTGTATTGTTGGAAAACATTACTGACCGCTGGTATATTTAACTGCTGTTTTCTCACTTCCCACTCATGACAATTGATTAAGACAAGGGCAAGGATGGAAAATTTGTATGTTTGAAATACAATATTTCTGTAGTCATATTAGGTTCTTAATTATCCTGTCATATTTATTTTTCTCTGGAAACATCTCCTGGTTTTGTGAAATGAGCTAAAAAGAACAGAAAAACCACGGAAATATTTTAATTTCAGAGTCATACTGCCCTTAGAAGGACTACAGACAGATCCATCATCTAGTGTTCCAAATCAGACTGACTTTGTTCAAATTAAAGCACAAAATTTCCAAGACTGGATTGTGAAATAATAGTCACACAGGCACTAGAAAGCAGATGGATTTATTAATTTAATACTTTCCATAGCTTCCTCTGTCTTCTAATCTTTGCACTGAGTAAATGTATTTTCAACCAAAATGTTCTAAAAGTATGTCAGTTCTTTTAATGGGGTTATCTAATCCTTGAATGTGCCAGCAAATACATTAGCAATCTCAAGGAAAACAAACCCATTTGATTCAGAATACCCATTTATCATATTTTACATGATTTTCAGCCAAGAGATCACTAGGACTGTCTTTAAATCAAACCAAGATAACGAGAGGAAAAGAAGGAAGTAATAGAAGACATTTAGGAATTGCCACCCTTTTAACAGTCCTGATGAATTAAGACCATAAATTCTGTACATTGCAAAAATATCTGCTACTTGTTGTGCAGTTCTTTATAAAAAAATCCTGAATTATATCAGGCCTAATTCTTTAAAAGGATAATTATGTTTCTTAGAATACATAGCAATACTCCTCTGACATTAACATCACAGATGGCCAGCACTTTCCTTGTTCCACAACTTCAGTGGATGGTGTGCTGAGGAGGAGTGGGTCCTATGTAAGGAAGATTTATGCAGAGCATTTAAATATTTCACAGGCCTTCTACTGCAGGCTTCTCTGGCAATGTTTCAACATTAATCAACAGTATTTATACCAAAGTGAAAAATTCAAAAGTAAAATGCATGTCAAATGTAAAATGTCAAATGGAAAAATACAAAGCAAAGAAATTAAGAAAATGGAAGAAAAAAGAGTGAAGGTTGTCATTTGCTTTCATTTGAAATGATTCTACAAATGACTGCTAAGTTAGTCACCTTATTCTATCATCACGAGAAAAGTAATATTCCACATGAAATACAACATATTTAAACTGTTCATGACTGTATTTTTAAAAAGAAGAGAGACAAAGTAGTTTATTGATACTATAGCACATATATACCTAAAACTATCTTTATATCCTGAAACCTAAAGAGGTCTTTTTTCTTCTTGTTCTCTTGCAGAAGAGAAATACTGCACTCAAAACTGTATTAGTCTACAGAATTCAAAACTGTGGCTTTGAAAATACAAGGCTACCATTTTTGACTACTGAGGTCAGCACAATTTGTGGACACTCATGTTCGTTTTGCCATGCCAAGAGGTACATATGCAGGCAGCCCAATGTTCTCAACATGGAAGAACAGTTTACACATCAAAAATAAGTATTTTTTTATTCAAATGTACTCACATGATATCTGATGATAAAGAGAAAAAAGGGGTATTTTTTGGAAGAAAAAAATACCAGACGTGTAGCAGGTTTAAAAGTACTAGAGGAAAGTAACTCTTCAGACTACTCAAGGGAAAATGCTTTCTGACAGTCCTGGGCTCTGCTGCTTCACCAGGCTCTTGTTTGTGCCAGAATGAGTGATAAAACCTAGCATTTTCCACTTATAACTTTCCTACAACAGTTCTGATTTCCCATTAGATTATTATTGTGAAAAATATTTTTGATCCAATGATACTTTCTTAGAAATTAAAATCACTTTTCCCCCTACAGGACAGCTTGTTCTTAACCTGCCCAAGTGCAAAGCTATCTTTGATCCTGTCTTCAGTACATGGCCCTGCATAGTTTAGGGCATTTTTGCTTTTAAATAAATCACCTTTAGTCTAGGGTTTCTGTCATGCAAACTGAATAAATTGTGGATATGAATAATAATAATTTCAAATTTTGAAACCTAAAATCTATTCACATTCACAGTTTTTTTCCTCACTCAATTCAATTCAACACTAAATAATGGAAGGTGGGGACAGAGAAAGATTCTTTACTCATTTTTTACACGGAATATAAGTAATGTTGTAGGGTCTTATTTTCAGTAAACAGACATACAGGAAGAGCAGCCATTTAGCTTAGAAGCTGATATTATTAATTCTGAAGAAATCCAGCAAAAAGACAGAAGTGTTCTGAGAAGAATATGGATGGTTTCATAACACGTTTTCTGTTGACCACCTTCATCTTCTGGAATTTGTCCGCTGCATATAGAGGACTGCAAAACTCATTTGAATCCCTAGGAAAGCACTTAAGACTAACACAGACAGAAATCATTTTATTGCTAAGGAACTCACTTGAAAGAAGAGAAGTGCTGCTTCCATCGCAGTAGAAGCTATGGGACCAAACTTTAGTGTTTTGTATCTCACATCCTGTTTGGAGAAGACTTGGGGATATAGATCTCTAGGCAGAAATGCCTGCTTTTCTGTCTCATTTCTGACACCCAACCTACAGCAAGTGCACATGATCAACAGACTTATTCTTTTATATTTCCCAGTGTTTAGCTCTCAATGCAGACACCAGGCCTGAGGTGTTGACTGTGCATTACAAAGTGCTGCTTGTTTATAGCCGTAGCTAACCAAGGTCAAAAACTTTACATGCATGAATTGGATTACAGTATTATTTAGGCACTTCTGTCTATCATAAAGATAACATAAAAAGAAAGATTGCATCACTGCTTGAAGCACAGGTGCTACATAATGTCTCAGAAATACAAGTTTAAAACTTTTAATGCATTTTCTTCTTTTAAAATGGTCTCATTTTCAACATCTATTGCTAAAAGGATTAGTGTGAGTTAAGCATGTCAAGTGTAATACTATTCTGAAAATTATGTTTGCAACTGCTCACAAGTAGAAGCCTTCAGAAGCACAAAATTTGTAAAAGGCTTTAAATAGGTTGGGAGTTCTATGTGTTCCTTCTACACTGACCTATAGGCTTCTGTGAAGAACTTTTTCAAGCAGAAGAAATCTGCTTTTGGAAGGACCTTGTAGACTCACTAGATTTTTCAAAAACTGGCTGAATTTGTGTTCCAATCTGACTGAAATCAGAAACTATTCAGATTAGTTTGTGTGTTAAGTAACCACTTCAGTTTTGATTTATTCTGTCCCAGTTGTCATTGGCTTCAGCTGAATATATTGAGATTGGAAGTTTGATCTAACAATTTAAAGCCGTTCACAGTTCAGTCTATCACATATAACTCTCCTCTATTGGTGGGGCCTCCAAACAGTTTAGTAATTAACAAAGGTTTACAAAGTGAATTGTTAAAAATTATGAAGGTAAGGATGCTGTGCTGGTTTGAAAGTAATGGGAAATTGCCTCCAGGGATATATTCACACTGTATTTTCTCTTTTATCTCTGTGACACTGACCTAGAAAATTGAGGTTCTTGTGCAATCACAGTTTCAGGAGATGAAGCTTTTGAGAAGACTCTGGTTATGTTGATGTAAAGACCTGCTTGACTCCAGCTAGTAGCATTGTTCTGCAGTACAAAGTAGAACGTGGAAACAGCAATTTTTTATTTATACAAATGCTTTGCTTGCATTATTTAAAATATTGTCTGCAAACCCCTCTAGCAGAGTTTGCAGAGATTGAACACAGTTTTCATGTGTGACTGGTCACTTGCATTTCTGATACAGGGTTGATAGTTATCTATGGTAGCCTGAAGGGAAGAGTGGACTCTATTCCTATAATTTTCTACTCGTATGAAAGTGTTCAGCTTGCAATAGCCCTCCAGAATCTCTCACTGAAATGCTTCTTTTTAGACATTATAAATTACATACTTTCACACAGTTCAAAAAGATTCTTTATTTTGAAAGTTGCTGTAGAAATTCACCTCGCCCAAGGGCCAAAGAGAGAGAGGAAAAAGCAATTTGGAGGGCACAGCTTCTGATTGCTGACATGTGTAGGTGCAGAGATTGCTATGGGACTTCTTTGTGCAAGAATTTGAGTAACTTTTCTGCCAGAGTCTCTCTAATTCATGCCTCTGTATTTGGTCACAAACACATTTTAGATTCACAATAAATCCTGAGGCAGTTTCCATAACTTAGTCTGGGATTTTTTGTACTCATCACAAGTCAAAAATTCTTGCTGAGCAGAAACATCAATTGAGATGCAAAAAATAAATATATATTGAAGAATAAAATAGATCTTTTGCATTTATCCAGTTCGGTCAGTAGTACCGACCATCAGTAGTACTGACCGAACAGCTTTTAAACAGCTATCAGAGGCTTAGATACTTGCCACGTTGATCTTATGGCATGAGATGAGAAAATTAATTTTAAACAGAAATAGAAATTATTTTATATCTCACTCAGTGGCAGGCTAGATTATGTATACAGTGAAATTTTAGTAGAAGTTAGGTTTGGGGTAACTGTTTTTAGTGACTAAAATTTGAAGCTGTTGCATGAGGAAACACACCTACAACAAACAGCATGATATACACAGCAGTGTGAATATACTATTCACTCCATAGTTTCACACATTTTAACACCAGAAAAAAATAATGCACCCTATTTGACATTTAGTTTATAAGTCACTGTATTTCACTGAAACCAGTTTCAATAATTTTATTTAAACTACCAATTTTCAATTCTCCGAAGATTGTAAATGACAGATGAAGCATAAGAGAACACAGTGCTTCATGAATATAGCCTGACTCAGAAGAACATCTGGTCAGCACAGAGCACAACTTAACCACCACTGAAAAACCCCTTTTACTTTTTCCCCTAGAGAGGAAGGTGAAAGACATTTGGGCAATTGTGCATCATCCTGCATGATCCAGACAGGCCCCCCACTGCACACAAGACATGCTTACATGCTGGCACAGGCATCAGCAATTTGTGCAAGTGCCTTTGTAGAAGATTCTAAACCTTTAGTGGGGTAATGACAGTTTAAGACAACATATAGAAAAGCAAGTTGAGGAAAAGATCCTAGAAGCAGTGCAAGTTGCTGATCAAAAATATGACATAAGGGAAAATCAAACAAAGTAACACTACATCTCTTGACATACCCTACTGTCAAGTCTATTTTCGCACATTTCACTGAACTGGAAAAGGAATAAACTCAATATTTCTCTGCAGAATTTGTATTCGGACACCTTTGTTCATATTAGTCTAACTTCACAATTACAACCACGTCACCCTAAAGAGAAACAAAATCTGATGTTATTCTGGCAGCTATGACAATTGCCTTCTGTGCTGCAAACTGGAGAAGTCTGAGTGTCACTGTGTATTGGACTGTGGGTGCATTCCTTCAGGGCTGCATCTAAGCTGAGAGGACAGTACTCCCTTGCTTACCATTATACTACAATCAATGTGGAAGAAGATTCTTTGTTTCCAGAGTTCAAAGTGAAAGAATAGTGGTAGGGAGAGAGAGAGAGACAAAGATCAGAATCAGCAAGAAATGCTCCTTTCATTGTATTCTGCAGAAAGAAAACACAGGCCTTAGTGTCATTTTTCTGCTGGTTTATTGCATACTCAAATTTTATTCTTTACTGTTATCATTGCCATACAAAGAATTTTGTTCTATGTTTAGTGTATTTGCCTCTCTTTTTCTCTGTATATACATATATACATGTAGTTGAAAATACAGCAGCAGTCTCAGCTCTATTCTTTCTGTCAGAAAAAATGTATAGCTATTTACAACTTCCACTTCTTTATAATGTAGTTTTCTAAAAATAAAAAAGTCACCCCATTAATACTAATTGTTTTTAAATGACTAGCCTGTTTTAAAGCTCATGCAATTATTAGAATGTTGCTTCACTCTCTTGAAATAAAGAGGGAGGACATTTTAACCAAGCATAACAAATTCAGCCCAGTAAGTTACTGTTCTATGATTCAATAATTTATGAAACATAAGGAGTGCGAAGGACTGTTGCCAGGCTGCCCAAAATTTTGGATCTGCATTTTGTGTTATACTATACACTTTGCTGTCTATTCAACTTCTGATTAGGATAATTTAATATCATTCCCTATATCCAGTTATAGAATTAATGTTTAGTTGTTTGTTAGAGATACCACTTTCTGTATGAGAGTGAGTTTCATGAGTTTAGGGATTTTTTTTGCTCTTTTTTTCTGGAGTAGGCTAAAGCAAAAATCCATTGCCTTAGATAAGCAATTTCCTTGTCCACAGTTATACAGCATGTGTCACACAATTGTGGTGACTTTAATGTGGCCATTACAGGATATTTCAATAGCAGGGAATAAAAAAATTTTCTTGTACAAGTTTCAATAGCGCTGAAAAATATATAGAATCATAGAATCATAGAATAACCAGGTTGGAAGAGACCCACCGGATCATCGACTCCAACCATTCCTATCAAACACTAAACCATATCCCTCAGCACCTCGTCCACCCGTGCCTTAAACACCTCCAGGGAAGGTGAATCAACCACCTCCCTGGGCAGCCTGTTCCAGTGCCCAATGACCCTTGCTGTGAAGAATTTTTTCCTAATGTCCAGCCTAAACCTCCCCTGGTGGAGCTTGAGGCCATTCCCTCTTGTCCTGTCCCCTGTCACTTGGGAGAAGAGGCCAGCACCCTCCTCTCTACAACCTCCTTTCAGGTAGTTGTAGAGAGCAATGAGGTCTCCCCTCAGCCTCCTCTTCTCCAGGCTAAACAACCCCAGCTCTCTCAGCCGCTCCTCATAAGACCTGTTCTCCAGCCCCCTCACCAGCTTTGTTGCTCTTCTCTGGACTCGTTCCATACCAATCTCTCCTTAATAAGTAAGCATGAGATATAAGTGCTAAGAATTGTTGTCAGCCCTTTCAAGATCTTTCCTGGTTCATAGTTTTTGTACCTCATTCTATCATCAGAGGAACATTTAAGCAACTCTGGTAATACAATGCTTGTTTACTTGCATAAGAAAACAGCTAAACAAAATTTAAATAAAATGTGATCTCCTCTAAAAATGCAGTTTAGCTGCTTTAATAGCCGTCAAAAGTTCCACTAGAAGAACATGAGCCATTTCCTATTGCCTTTTGAAGCCCATTCTGCCTGTGGTGATGCAAGCACAGGATAGATTATGTGCCTCATTAGGAGCAGCTTTACAACTCAGATTCAGACACCAGTCTTGCCAAATCAGCTGCAGTTTCCTTCTTCTATGAACTATGCTATTATCTTATGCTATTTCTCAAGAAATTCTTAGTAGTATTCTCATGGCTGAGTAAATATCAAACAATATAATGTTTCTTGAAAAGTAAACAAATAAAGCTATGTTTAGGTATTTTCTGAAACAATGAGAACTTTTCTCTCCTAAACATTCGTAAATATTTCCATTTGTACCTCAAAAGCAAAAAAGTGTGTATCACATTCTAGTGACCCTCATTTGTCTTGCAGTCCTCATGAAAACCTGGTGTAGTAGCACGGCCAAATGTGACATTTCAGCTTCCTTCATAGATTGGAGGCTTAGTTTTGATGCCTAGAAGAAGTTATGAGAGAGTTCATTAGCTCTGTTAACAGTATGCTGTGGACATACACAAGCTTACTCTGCCTGATCCCCTGGCCATAAAAAAAAAGCTGCTTCTGGTTAGCTGGAGAAATGTTTGACTTACTTTTTCAAACAGTTTTTATAAGGTAATTTGCATTTACTACATTCTTACAGAAAAAAAAGATCTTTTTCATGCCCACCAGGGAAAGTTTACAATGACCTAACATTCAACAGTACAAAACTTCTCCTGGTCCTTATGACTAGGCACGATCTGTACTGTAACAAAGAAACTTGCGCTTAACAGTTTAATTTAACCATTAAGGCAGGTACACTTTATTCAGCGCTGGAGAAGACTCGGGATTTGTCCTCGGAGTGCTTCTGCCGAGCAGTGATTTCGCAGAAAATTTATACACAGAATTGTTTTCAAATTCAAAGCGACAATTATACCTGTCCCCGGAACCTCATTGTATATCCAGGGGGAATGAAATCAGATCAGCTCAGAGTCGTTAAGATGTGGCCATATCTTAGTGGTCAATCTCAACGACTCTGGGTGACAAAGGATAAGGGTTGTTAAGGCTATCTTAGTTAATCTTGCTTCTAACACATTACAGTTGAAGTTCCATCCCACCATTTACAAATCACCATTTCACTACAGCAGTTCCAGAGTGCCCTAAATGCATCTCAGGGACCAGAAATATCTAAACACAAAACTTTTACATGTCTTTGGAGCCCAGATATAATATGTATCTCTAGTAGATCTATTTTAATTTGGCTCCATCTGAAACCTGACAGCCTTAAATGTGCCTTCCTTTAGCAAAGTACAGGGTTCCTGAGGACAAGATTGCCAACCAGGAAAAATAAGACAAACAAATGAAATTCTAGATCATAGTTAACAAGAATTATCTATCTGATTTGGTTTCCTATGTTTCACAGCCATCTGCTGATGCAATGGCTGACAAATTTGGCACCTCCTTTTTTCCTTTGAGGATCTCTCCATTTCCCTTCAGTACTCTCTCCCTAAAATTTACAGAGAACTTGTCTTCAATTGTCACGTTGTGACATTTTTAAGCTTGATACAATATTTTCAAGTCATACATCAGAGAAGCCCTTGCTTTTTATACACCTTAGAAAAGCCACAGTCTATTAGCGCACTTTTAGTTCCTATCCAGGAGGCCACCTGTGAGAACTGAACTGCACAGATGGAGATCTGTCATAGAGCTCTGTTAAACAACCTCTCGTCCTATTGACCCGATTGCATCACATGCTTTCCCAGTAAACAGTGGCTTTTTGACAGCAAAGATGTTGAGAATCACTAGCACAAAGTTTTGGGAAAAAAAGTGGGACAAGCTAGAGCCCAGAGCTCTATGCTGTTGTAGCCCAGAGCTACAAAAGCATAAGGAAAACAAGAGGGTTTCTCTTCAGAAGGGGTTGATATCCCTAGTGAGACATCAAACTGAGCAGGAAAAGCTATTTAGGGAAGACAGAGAAGGCACCTAAACCGATAAGGTTGACTGCATCCAGAAAACACAGTTCAAACATGCTCTGGGGTTAAAAATTCAATTTACTGCTTTCTCTTCCAGCTCTCATCTAACTATACAACAGTGCATCTGATCTGTGCATCCACTGTTTCTGAACAGAAGCAAAGTAGAAATGAAACCATAAGACAGTCTGATTTTATTAAGACTTTTCTCTTGTCATAACAAAATCAACTGTTCCAATAATATTTCCAAGTGTATTACAAAGCCAAAGGATTGAGAACAAACATTTGAAAAAAAAAGAAAGCATCAAGCCTCACAACTGTTTGTTTTAAAGTCAGGTGAGGTATGAAAGAATTAATGCTACCTTTTTTATTTGAAGTTGTGTTTAAATTTAGCCATGCATTGTGTGTTATATAATACCAATAGCAGAAAAACTTTGCAAAAAAAATAAGAATCTGTACTTTTGCGCAAGTTTGTGCTAAGAGATTCAGACTTTGTCCTACTTATAAAGCCACTTCAGATAAGAGTAGCCTACTTGCATCTTATTATTTTCCAAAATAGCACAAAGGAAAAAAAAACTTAAAAGAATAAAGGACTGAGTAGGAAAAGGGAATCTCTTTCCTGGAAAATTATTCCAGATTCAGGCAGCAACTAAATACACAAAGGAAGAATAAAAGCCTTCACTAAAATATCTAGGGAAACTTACCTGGATTCCTGAATCTCTGCAGGTCCCCTATTTCTTCTCTCACTTCAACAGTTTATCTGTGCTAGGCCTAGGAAAAAAAACCCAAGAAATTTCAGGGGAAACTGATAAAAGACAGAAATTATAAGTCTGACATTATTTCAAACTGCATTGAACAACTACTGCAAAGAGGATTTACCTCTTGATACTATTTTTTTTTTTTTTTCAAGAAGACCATAGGAATAACCAAAGTTTTCTTCTTCAGAACACAAAATCCTAATTACTGAGAGGACACCTATGAAATAGTCACATCAGGTATGGTGCTTTAAAGTCCCATTAATTTTTCACAGTGATCTGTTGATTTCTCAGTCTCAAAACAGGCTATGTTGCAGGAATCAGTTTCAGATGACTGGCAGATACAACAAGAACATGCGTTGTAAGGAACAAGGGTCTAAGAGTCTAGATGGACAGGCTATAAGGAATACATCATCTAATTTTTTCAGGGCTCACAGATCACATCCACTGGCAGTCCGAGGCATTTTTCTTCTTTACTCGAGTGATGGAACAAGGCCAGGCCAGATGTTCCCATTCATGAATATTAAGAAATATGAATAGATTTTGATTTGATTAAAACCTGATTAAATTGATTAATTGACTCTTCCTAATCAAGAAAACAGACAGCACCACTACCTCTCTTCAAAAGTTTGATTACTTCCAATAAGCATTTAACTTTCAATAAGGAGAGAGGGGTTTTAGAGCTTGTTTCTATTGTGTCACTCAAGTAAAAGAGATTTATCTCAAAGAAAGCAGTTGATTTTTTTAAAAAAAAATTAAATAAAAGAATTTATTATATAAAATTTCTACATTATATATAATAAATTTGTGATCACAAATATTTGGCTAAAATCAATAGATAAATGTACAATTCAGTTCTTCTAAACAAATTTAGATATCTTCTACTTTTGCTAAATGTTTCTATTATAGTTGGGTAAGGGAAAAATGCAGAGTTGTTTTTAAGACAGTAAAGTGAGGAGAAAGAGTCATGGAAGTTAAGATTCTTTTGGGGCATTCAACCCATGCAAATGGAAAACTTAAAGGTTTTTACATTAATTTATTTCCTGTATTTTTCATTGCAAACAAAATTTTAATGCCACAATAAATATAATACAGCAAAGTTTCCATATACGTATCCAGAAAAGAGTGTTTTTTCCTGGTATCAAACATTAGACTTACATGAGGAGAATGCATATCTAATCGAAATGTCCACGTTCATTGCTGGGGGACTCTATTAGTCACCATGATAAAAACAACCAGGGAAATTAAGGTTTTTATTAACAGAGATAAGCTGTAAATCATGTCCAAATGTCACTAATCCAAACTCTTCAGATCAGACATTAAATGTGCCTCAAATGATAAGTGACATTTCTAAAACATAAGAGTCTTTAACTCACGTGTCTGGAAGGACATTGTGCCTTTCATTGCTGCTCAGCACACTTGTGCAGCACCTCACAACATCTATGACCCCAAGCAGGCACCTGATTTCCACTGCTGTACACAGAAAGGATAAGGTCCCATAGAATAGATTCATTGTGTAGACTTCACAGGAGCCACCTACGTGTTTTTCCTCTTGTTCTATCACCTGCTGTGTCTGCATTAGATGAGTCAAGCTCTGCCCTCTGTCATATCAGGATAAAACAAAGGAACTCCGGAGAAGACGAGAAGTTATTCCAGGTGGTGATTGAGGATTAATGGAGTAAAATTTGCTTCTGTGCCTGCAGCTATTGCCACTCCTCTGCTTGAGTAATTGAGCCTCAAACATTTAAGTGATGGATGTTAGTGCATGCCAGCTGCAAACCAACAGAGCAGACTGTAAACACATTTTACATGTTTCTCTCTGTTTTTTAATGTGCTCTTTTTCTCAGCTGAGGTCCTCTTGCCTCTCTAGCACTGTATCACACTGATATGTACAGGCCCAACCAGTCAGGATAGGGGAGGTACAGCTGAACATGAGTCATAGCATTCATCACGTTTTAGTCATCCAGTTACAGTACAGCTATGGCTAACACCACAACTGCAGCATTTCAGCCACTGCAAATTTCCTCCACTATTCTTTCAGCTGGAAGAAATCATTCTTCTGGTAGCTGTAGGACTTTTTCATTAAGGCTGCTGATGTGCAAACATGTGTATGTTTACATACTGTTCAGTAACAAGGTCAAGAGAAATGTATTTCTAAACCCATTAAAGCTGAAGCTGTCACATTTGTAAAAGGAAACTTTTTTTGAGACACAGGTACCTATTTCCTCAAAGGACAGGACTTGAGCTATCTTGGCAAAAATCTATTCTCTGTTCCATATTTGATGGGGCCTTATTCCATAAATCAGATTATTTTCTATGTCAGAAAATAGTTTCATTAGTGAAAAACATATTGGGTGTGCTTGAATTAGGATCATGGGGAAGCTATGCACTTAGATGAAACCCCATCATAGAGTCACTCAGATCCAGTCTTGAGCGCACTCATCCTCCACCATGTACCATCATTTTATTTGTTGGGAAACTCACCAAATGAATAAAAAGTGTTAAGGCCTGGATAGCACCAAGAGGCCCCAACAGTCCTGAACTGCCTCATCTAGGACTCCCACCCATGCAGCATCTGCCCATAGGCCCGGAGCACCATTTAAGCTCAGGACTGGTTCCTGCTGTCTCTAAGTCATGGTATAGGTGTGCTTGTTTTTGGCTTTGCCTCCTGACTGGACTGTGAATCTGTGCTGCAGATAGTCTGTGCTGCTGTGAATCTGTGCTGCAGGTAGTTTGTCTCCTGGCTGGACTTGGACCTGTGTTACAACCCTGTGTCTAGCCCATCTTCTGCTGTTCCTGGCTGGAGCCTGGGCATGGTCCATACGTTCTGCTTGTCTGTAACTGCTGGAGAACCACGTTGCAGCCCTGCCTGCCACATATAGAGCCTTAGGACGGTGCTGTGGGTGAGTGCTCTCAGCTCCTGGGTCCTTATCCTGAAGAAAGCAGCTGCATCTTGCTGTGCCTTGCAAAGACAAAGCTGGTGAAGGACCCTGCTGATAAACTATGAAATGCTGCAAGTGGGTTTGCTTTGTAATTGTATCACTTCCAGTGTTTGTCAAGCCTCCAAAATGAGCTTTGGGAAGCTTGTTAGAGGCAAAACTTGTCTTTTTGGGTTGCTAACAAGGGCTGTGTCAGGGTAGGTCTGTGTCCAGCTGAAATAGTGACAGCTAAATGCAGATACAAAGACTCAATTTCATTATCTTAGCCTAACTAAGCATCCATTAACAGTGGATTTTTGTCTCAATACCCACCTCAATTGATGTGTATTCTTATTCTTATATGTGTCCTTGGTGTCTTATTTTTCAACTGTTGTCTCCTAAAATTGAAAATCTATTTTAATTTATCAGCTAGCCACTTGCTCTCTCTTTTCTTGGACTGCAGTATTTGCAGTGTGATGGGTTAGTTAAATACTGAGGTGTTTTCTGCTTGCTTGTTCTCTCACTGGTTCCCACAGTACAACACAAATTAAAATTAATTCTAATGCATCATCAGTGCCATTTATTTCTCCTTCTTACATCTGCTCTTGAAGCTTTTCAGCTCTTTCTGCCCTGGAAGCTTCTAACTATCTGTAAATAACACTGGTAGCCTAGCAACATTGAGTGAATGCATTTCCCTTGCTGAATAACGCTGGGCATAATCAAATCAGCTTGTTATGCTATCTGCAGCATTAACATAAGCTGGAGACAATTAGAAATATTTCATGTACATTGGTATCATTTTGAATTTGAAACTTTTTTCAGCTCCTTCAAAAGCAGTCTGTACTCACAAGGTAAAGTAGAAATGCTCAACTTAGCAAATAAATGAACTCCAGAACTAGATAAAATAATCAAATTGATTGACTAACACAACCCACCAAGGACCCTAAAGACAAGGCAAACACCACCTCTGAGCACTTTGCTCACCAGCACAGACAACCAGACAGTTTGGAGCTACCTCTAGTAGCTCTGACATGGAGAACTGCCTTTTGATGCTGGCATGATATTCTCCTAGGTAAGAAAAATCATGTCATAAAAATTGAGCAAATGCCTAAAAAAACCAGTCCATAGCATCTCCTATGATCCTGGAGACTGCCTTGCTCTGATGGGGAAACTTGCACTGTCAAACTGCCTTTACTGTGCAATTTCAGGGGTGGAAGTAAGGCACAGCCTTCTCCCTAGCTTTTCTTGTTTAAATGCATGTGAGGAGCAGCACCATTCTGAAGGCTGCTTATCATGCTCTTTCCATGCCCTGCAGTATTAGGTTATTGACCCTAGTAAAAAGAAGGGTGCACAGGTCTTCTTTAGCCCCTGCACAATTGAGAAGCTTTTCATGCTCCAACTCATTTAATTTTATATCAAAATTATGTCAGAACAAATCCTTCAATTTGTAGCATGCTGTACAGTCTTGACATCTTCTTAAAAACTGTATTTGTGCGAGTAGAACTTTACATTTTCCAGCTGCTATATCTTTTCATTTCAGAACAAAGAAATCTTTGTTCTGCATTTTTTAATTGACCTTTTTAATCTAAACAAGTCTGACTAGGCAATGAATGAATGGTTCCAGAATAATGTTATCACAAGACAGAATTGGTGATGCCAAGCACAAAAATAGCTCTGTCTTTTTCTCTTTCTTCTCTCCTTCCATCACAGATTAGCACAGACATTAATAGACAGACAGCAAGAAATCTGTTTGTACTTAGATTTTTATAAGCTTGAGGACATTTTTTTTTTTATTATTGGCTGGGAAGAATTCTACTTTTATAATAAAAGTAACAAAGTGTAAGAACCAAAGAAACTAAATACTGTTAGGATAAGGCTCAAAAAAAGAATTCATTCTGATATTCTCAAAAGCTTATACAGATAAATAACTTCATGCAATTTAAAATGCAAAGTTTTTATTCACATTGATGTAAATATTTCTGAATCAAAATAACCACTGTTCATGTTCAGTTCTGCCTAACTAGCTTATAGTTCTGAAACTTCACACAGAATGTAGTTTACGACCACAGAAGGAGCTTAGTTTGGTCTTTGTCACAAGCTCAAATCACATCTAGTTCTGTTTTCTTAACTTGGTACGCAGCCCATCATGAATGGGACTGAATAGCATAGACTCATAAGACAAATGCATTTATTTCCTGATACCTTGTTTCAGGCTTTGGGACCTAACACTGTCTGCTGTAAGTTACTGTATTTGCCATCCTTTTTCCCACAAGGTGGGAAAACTTTCTGCTCAGCAAAATCACTGTGTGCTACCCCAAAACAGGATGTGCATGCCCTGAGGTTGCTGCAACCTGAGAGCTAAAAACTGATCTTGCTACTTTAGATGAGATTGGACTTTGGGAGCTATTCCACAGAAACCCTAAGAGATCTAGCTGTCTGTTTCTCCCATTAGCATTGCAACCTGTTTTGCACAAGTCTCGCTCCTCTTTCAATGGTTACTTCTCTTTCTGTCAGCCTTCCTTTACCTAGTAACTGGTCAGAGAGCTAAGCAGAGTTGTCAGGGGAGGGCTGCAGAGTTATCAGAAGGCTGTGACCTTGAGAAAACCTGTAGCAAGGAAAAATGTGTGTGAGGAAAGGTGCACAAAGTGGGAGGCTAGTAAGGAAAGGGGAGATGGGAGTCGGTGGAATCTCCCTACCAAAATGGACAAGGAACTGTGATGCAAGAGTCCTACTTTAAAAGCATATTCTGTCTGTGTAAAGGTAGGAATTCTATCACACCTACATGCTGTGTCTCTGACTTGCTCTTGAAATTCACAGGAAAAATATATCTTAAAATATTTGTAAATATCCCCTTGATCACCTCTTTTCCCATTTTCACTACAGAGAAGCTTTTTTTGGTTTTGTTTCTTTCCTGGTTTCTTAAACAGGTAAGATCCATCACCTCTAATGGGATTTTCCCCTTCCCTTAAATGCAGGGAGCTGAAGCTACTAGCAAGGAGCTAAAGGGCTACACAGGAAGAAAGGAAAACTAGTGTGGCACCTGATCCTGTTTTTATTTCAGGAAAACATTATTGAGCTAAAAGAAATATGTAATTGAAATTTATATTGTGGACTGACTGTATAACACGAAAACTACAAAACTGTAAGGCTTTCCTCTGATACCTGGCTCCAGGTAAAAAAAGGTATTTTGGATGGGCAGAATTAGCTGTATATTTTGTTTACCAAAATCTTCAACATACTGTAATACATGAAAAAAAAAAAATCAATTCATATACTTGAGGAAAATGAGCATACTTGAAAAGGAAGCATTGAACGTGTAACTGAGGCTACAGAGCCTGCCTATATTGAGGTTTGAGAGCCTTGCAGGACTTTCCAAAGCTCTAATATTTCCAGCTGAAGGAGGACTGAGCATGCAGATTAGTAACGAATAACCAGTGCCCTGCTGTCTTCTGATGTCCTTATATTTGCAAACACTCATTATTTTCTGGAACATACTTCTGAAGAACATTTCTTCCTTAGTGCTGCAGTGCCCTCCAGTGCTCAGCGAAAATGCTTTGGCTTCCATTATCAGGAATGAAAAAGCAGACACCATTTTATAACTTATAATAAGACCGAACTCTTCATGATATTTTGAATGATTAGATTTGGTTTCCAGACCGTAAAGGTAGTATACTAACTATATCTGACTATCTCTTCCCAATGCCCTCTGCCACCCTGCTCCAGCCAGAGGAGCTATCCTTGAAGCTGCCGCCTGGTTAGAAACCTGCCACAGAAGCTGCGAGACAATGGGCAGAGGGGGTCTGAATTCACCTGCACCACAGCCACAAAACAAGGCTGTGGCTCTCTGCTGAATGAGTGGGTGGCTGTAACCTGGGGCATATGCCTGTTTCAGGGCTCTGGCTCTCAGCTTGAAATGGTCTTTCTTCTCCAGGGCATGTGTTTTGATCCTTGAAATACTTGCAACAATAAGCAAGCTGCCTGAGGCAAATGTTTATCATCTCAGTGAGTCACATCCCACAAGTGGTTTGAATGATCCTCTAACAAAAGTAGTAGCAGCAGCATACAGGCTGTAGTTGAAGGATGGTGTCCGGAGTAGTAAAACTTGAGGCTGAGAGTTATTTTAATGAGAAAATCGTGTATAAGGATGAGTGAGGAAGGCACAGAGTGTGTCTAAATTTTCTTGAGGTTCATTTTTGCCTTCGTATATCTATGTATAGGAAGGACTTGGGGGTGCTGACTGAGAAGCTCGGCGTGAGCCAGCAATGTGCGCTCGCAGCCCAGAGGGCCAAGTGTATCATGGGCCACATCAAAAGAAGTATTACCAGCAGGCTGAGGGAGGTGATTCTGCCCCTCTACTCTGCTCTCATGAGACCCCATCTGGAGTATTTTGTTTCCAGTTCTGGAATCCCCAACATAAGAAGGATATGGAATTGTTGGAATGGGCCCAGAGGACTGCCATGAAGATGATCAGAGGGCAGGAGCACCTTCCCTATGAGAACAGGCTAAGAGAGTTGGGGTTGTTCAGCCTGGAGAAGCCTCCTAGGAGACCTTATAGAGACTTTCCAGTACCTGAACGGGCTACAAGAAAGCTGGGGAGAGACTGTTTACAAAGGCTTGTAGTGATAGGATGAGGGGCAATGGCTATAAACTGGAGAGGGGTGGATTTAGACTAGACATAAGGAGCAATTTCTTCTCAATGAGAGTGATGAGGCATTGGAACAGCTTGCCCAGGGAAGTTGTGGCCGCCCCATCCGTGGAAGTGTTCAAGGCCAGGGTGGATAAGGCCTTGGGCAGCCTAATGTAGCGTGAGGTGTCCCTGCCTGTGGCAGAGGGGTTGGAAGTAGCTGATCTTTAAGGTCCCTTCCAATCCAAACCATTCTATGATTCTGTCTCTACTGCAGATGATTAATAAGTTCCACATAAAACATCTCACGCGCTTTCTTAAATAGAAGTGGGAGAAAAATCTGTAAGTCTAGAGCAGCTCAAAACAAACACCTGGTTATTTTAAAGTTGCAGGTGGGACTACCAACAGAATAAAGAAATTAAATTTTAGGCTTCCATCAAATTATAGTAAAACCTGCTCACAAAAATAAGTATATTCTTGTAAATTATGTTTAATGGGGAGAATTATCTTGGCACTCTCATCCACATAGCTTCAATCAAGAATGCATCTTTTTAGAGAAGTCTGTAGATGAACTAAAAGTTGTAAATAGTCCAGAGATTAACATCCCTCCCACTTTTTTTCATTCTCTTCCAGATGTGAAGTATCTGACTAACCAACACAAAGCTGGAAAACTTCTGGTCAGTCCAAATCTGCAGATAAAATATGTGGTATTCTCGTAAGAGGGATCAGTCAAACCCGGAGAAAGGGTTGGGAGGGGGAGCATCTGAGAGGGAATTATGCAGAAGAACATAATTAGAAGAAGTCAGACATGAAAATAAGTAGTTGCACTCGTGGAAGAGATCTAGAAAGGATAAGGGAACCCATCAAAAGCTTTGCATTTTGAAATTACAGTCTTCAATCTCCTTCTACCTTTTGGATTCACAATAGCATTCTGTAACATTATGACCAAGTAATATAATAGCATAGTCTTTCAGGGGAAGATTTAAAAATTAATTTTCTTTCTGCAAATGATGTACTACAGGGACTGAAAGAAAAGTATGAAGCTGAATATTGATAACCAGTGATGGTAAATTTTGGAATTGACAGACTGTATTTTTCCCAGCAATTAAATGAGAACCTCATACTAGGAAGAAGTACCTGTACTTTCAAGGCCCTCTTATTCAGCAGACTTTCTAAATACGCTAGCAGGGATTCTAACATAAAGGGGCATGATAGTATTTACAGCTGATCAGGAGCAGATGCTTGAGAATTGTAATGGACTGTATTTAGCTAGCAGCTATGCTAGACAGGCTTTCAAAACTTGTGCTTCATCTTTATCTGGTTTATAAATCAAGAAAAGCTGCAGAATCTGACCTCTAACAGCAGCATCTGGACTCAACTCCTGTCTCCAATTTATTACCCTCTCCTTTAAGTGTGTTCTCACCATTTGTGCTGTGCATTTCCACCAGGGCTGGATATCATGATTATGTGTATGAAGATGCCTAATTTTGACAGAATTGATGTAGCTAGCAGAACACACTCCAGCTGCTGTTCTAAAGTACTGTTATCATTCATGTGACTATCATTCATGTGTGGCTATTGATGGCTACAGGCTGTTCAGAAGGGACGGACCAGACAAGAGGGGTGGAGGCATTGCCCTCTGTCTCAGAAAAGTGAGAGAATGTGAAGAGCTGTCATTGAAGATTATCCATGAGCAAGTTGAAAGCTTGTGGGTCAAAATTAAAGACAGAAGAACCAACAGGAACCTTGTGGTTGGTGTATAGTACAGGCCATGCAATCAAGGAGAGCCAATAGATGAAGTCTTCCTCCTCCAGCTACAGGAGGCTTCACGCTCACAAGCTTTCATCCTACTCCGGGAGTTCAACCATCCCAACATATGCTGGAAAAGTAGCACGGCAGACTGTAAGCAATCCAAGAGACTCATGGAGTGAGCGCATATGAAAATAATTTCTTAGTCCAGCTGATAGAGAACCCCACCCAAGGAGATGCAATACTGGACCTGATAGTCACTAATACAAGCAAACTCATCTGTGACATTAGGATCAGAGTCAGCCTGGGCTGCAGTGATCACGCAGTAGTGGAGTTCAAGGTCCAGAGGGATATGGGACAGGTGAGAAGTATAGTCAGGACCCTAAATTTCAGGAAAGTAGTTTCAAGCTCTTCAAGGAATTACTCAGTAGGATCCCCTGGGACATAGTCCTTGGAGACAAGGGAGCGGAACAGAGCTGACAAATATTTAAGGATGCTTTCCATACAGCATAAGAGCACTCAGTACCCATATGTAGAAAATCAGGCAGGAAAGGGAAGAGACTGGTGTGGCTGAGTTGAGACCTGCTGGTTAAACTAAAGAAGAGGAGGGAACTGCATAGGCAGTGCAAGTAGGGACAGGAAACCTGGGACGTGTATAGAGACGCTGTCCACCTGTGTAGGGATGAGGTCAGGAAGACTAAGGCAGATCTGGAGCTGAACTTGGCCAGACTAACAAGACTAACAAGAAGGGTTTCTACAGGTATGTCAATCAAAGGTTAAAGAGAACATATCTCCAATGATGGTTAGGAATGTATCAACAGATGAGGAGAAGGCTGAAGCACTTACATTTTTTGCCTCAGTCTTCACTGATAACTGCTCTCCTCACACCTCCTGGGTCATGGGACAGCAAGATGACCAAGGGGATAAACCCCCCTCCCACAGTAGAGGAGGGTGCAGTTGAGGCCCACCTGAAGAAACTGAACATTTAGAAGTCTATGGGACCTGATGAGATGCATCCCAGAGTCCTGAGGGAATTGGCCGATGTGGTTGCCAAACCACTCTCCATGATTATTGAAATGTCATGGCAGTCAGAAGTCCCTGGTGACTAGAAGAAGGGTAACATTGTGCCCATATTTAAAAAGGGTAGAAAAGACAAAAATCATGAAACAGATCCTCCTAGAAGCTATGCTAAAGCACATGGAGGACATAGAGGTGATTAATGGCAGCCAGCATGGCTTCACCGGGGCAAATCCTGTATGACCAACTTAGTGACTTTATATGATGGGGTAACCGCAGCAGTGGGTAAACTGATGGATGTGATCTATCTAGTGACAGGTGATAGGTGATGTGGTGACAGGACAAGGGGGAACGGGTATAAACTGAAGAGGGGCAGATTTAGATTAGACATTAGGAAGAATTTTTTCACCATGAATGGTGAGGCACTGGCACAGGTTGCCCAGGGAAGTTGTGGATGCCCCATCCTTGGATGTGTTCAAGGCTAGGTTAGATGGGGCCTTGGGCAACCTGATCTAGTGGGAGGTGTCCCTGCTTATTGCAAGAGGGCTGGAACTAGATGATCTTTAAGGTCCCTTCTAACCCTAAGTGTTCTATGATTCTATGAATTTTCTCTGCACACACTGTGAAGCAGCAAGTCCTCTGACCAACATAAAGCAAAACCTGCCCTAATACAAACCTACAAGGACAAGTTTAGATACATAGCACTCCAAGTCTTAGTTCACAGTTGTTGGTTAGGCACAAATAGATGCAGCACATATCTCAGCAGGAAAGGCTGATCCCAAATGCAGTATTGTTCCAAATGCTTCAAATGAGCTTGAATAGATATACAAATGAAATGTATACTCATTCTGTCAGTAGTGTATTGTATAGATAAATTCCACAGGCAATCAGAACTGGCCCAGTGCAAGGGTACTCTCTTAGAACTTGAGATTAATTTTGAGGTTGAACTGGCAAGTGAAAGCATTTCCCAAAGTCACAGGCAATAAAGCCTCAGAAGTGTACCTGAAGAAGGTGCAAACCCTAGAAGTGCTTCCTAAATGGAGGTTAGGCTACAACAGTACTTGTGAATACAGCTTTTGATATTTAACCATCTTAACCAAACCATAAAAGGCAATGCCTAAATTGTTATCTGCTCATTTGAAGCATGTAGTCCTTTTTTATTAAAAAAAGTCATCATTTGTAAATGAATGCAAATTAATGTGATTAGTGTTTTTTTATGTGCCATAATTTTAGAATAGCTTTGACTTACAAAAATAGAAATCCATACTATGCACAAGTAATTTCTAATTTTATACCTACATTAACATTCTCTATGTAAGAACAGGCATTAATTTCATTAATAATGCAACGTAACTGTGATCACTGGATTTAGGACAAATTACTTCTATTCAGCAAGACTGCTTTTATTGCTCAGCCTGCTCTAGCTCCATCAGTGATAGACAACACTGTTCTCATTACTCTAGCTCTGTTTCCTCAATGCAAAATATTATGAGGGCACGTTTTATTACAACATCAAAGAAAAGTTGCCTTGTACTGGTTTCATCGATGAATGGCCTCTGAAAAACTATGCTGAGGTAGTAGAATACATTAACCACAGACCTCCAGGGTTCATTTATATCCTGCCATGTGGCTGTTCTGATTTATGTTTATTATGATCACAGACATACCTAGGCACCATGTTACTCATAGATTTTTTGCTCACTTCATAAACATTAAATCTAAACTGATTATTTTAGTGTTTCTTCAGAAAACCTTCCTGCCATAGTAATCTCATATTATCAATCATTCTATTAGGTACTAAAAATACTTTGCAGAAAGATTCTTAACCCAAGTATTTTACAATTTTGTTCTGTTGACTGGATGATGTGTATTGCTACTTTTATAAAGACATTTTCAGGTTAGATTTTACAGTTATAGCAAGTGTTTTATATATAAAACTTGAGACTCTGCAAGGATTTAGAAATTCTAATTTACTTTTTTTTAGAAAAAGGTAGAATTATAACTTCTGACCACATATTCTGGTCTTGCTCTGTAGCAGGAAAGCAGACACTGAACTGTTACTGCTACCGTAACTGAAAAAGTATATCGTCATCAGACTCATTTATGCAAAGATAGTCAAATACTCTTAAAAATGAGGTCAGATATTTCTTTGCCTAACAAAGCCAATTTTTCTATCATTTCACTAAATGTTGCTACTGCAGCCTTTGAGTTAAGCAACCAATACAAAAAATATGTCCAAGGGCTAAAAGTATTCTCTTCCACATATCTGCCTGGTTTTAATCCCAAAAATGTCTGATATAATTTCAGAAAATAGTTGATGGCTGCCAAATACTGCACTGGATACACAAGGGGAAACCTCAGACATCTTCCATACCCTCAAACCTCTTTGTGACTGGGTGGCCAACGTTCAGTTAGCAGGAAGGAACAGCACACTGCAGTCCAGAATGGCAGGGATGAGGTGAAATTCCCCATGGTTACTGAACCACTTTCTTTTTCTCAACTCCAGCATGGTGCTGGACACCAGGGTTGGAAAAGGAAAGCTCTGTGCTGCTTCACACTACAGTGGGGGGCAAATTAGCACACAGTAATAAATGAGAAGAGGCTGAGCAACAAGGGACAGAGGGAAGAGACTTAGAGGCGTGTGAGAGGAAAATGGAAATCTTTTGACAGATGGAAATGAAGAGAAAGGACCAGAAAAGGGAGAAGATTTCACAGTACACTTTATGCCCAGGATGCTGAACGTGCCTGTAGCAGAGGATGCAGCAAGTTATGTTAACATTGCAAACAGTGGCTATGAGATAAACAGAACATGACATACGCGATTTCAGAATCAGTATTTCCCTCCTTTGACTTCAGAGCTACAAAAGCTACATGCTTGCATGCAGATCTGGTTGACACACTCCAGTACCGTGTTCCATGTACAAATGGATCCTTGACTCTGAAGCTCATAATTACCATATTCCTTGTTACTGCACTGAAATAAAGCAAGACTTATTAGTAGGGCCTTGCAGTTGCCACTTTCAAAAAGACTTTCCATTCTGATTCTACACCATGCAAGCCCCTGAGTTTATGTAAAACAATGATTAGTTTGTCTTCCTCTGCAGCTTGAGCTACAAAATAGTGCACAGATACCTTATTTAAGTAGCTTGTCCATCAAGATGGCAATTTTTTGAAGGTTGGAGATGGAAATAAAGGCACTAGATGGCAGCAAACATCTTAAAAACTGAGTTCTGTGTGTAGTCTGGCCCAGTCGTATAAATGTACATAGCCCTCCTGCTGTGAAATGCCTCTTGAGACTTCTTCCATGGCTCAGCTGTTAAGATTGTATTGTTAAAAAGCCAGTGTTTTTTCAAGCTTCAAAAATATAATTTAAAGTCAGAGCTTTGCTGGTACTGTTCCCTGCATGAAAATCAGGCATTATTCTTTTTCAGCACCCCATCCCTTCTCCTCCCTGCCACCTATATCTAATTTTGTACTAATGATATGTAATTGAGTAGGACTGCGTTCGAACGTTGTCTTTACAATGGCTTAGCTATTAAGAGATATGGGCTATTTGCCCTGTTGAAATTTAGCAGTGGTGTATTCAGTATCAGCTTACACCATTCAGTACCATCATAACCGCCTAGCACTATTTTCCCTACTGCAGCAGCTTTAGGCACACTGAGTAAACACATCCATTTTTCATTAGTGAAAAGCTTTTCATTTTTCTTCTATCACTCCAATTTCCCCAGCAAAATGATGTCTACTACTTTTAAAATACTCTCATTCAATCTAACAAATACTATTTAAGCTGCTGCAAAGGGAGTTAACTGCAGACTTCCTACAGATTCTGGGAAACCAGATGTTTCCTAAAGATTTGGTTTTCCTTTATTAGGAAAAAATGGATAATATAGGTTTTCTACACCCCTTTGTAAAGTGTTCTTTCATTGAACTGATTCATTAGGCAAACTTTTCAAGAGCTATTTTTGCATATGTGCAGCTGTAAATTAAGGATGTACAAGCTATAAGACTGATTGTTTGCACGTCTTGAGATGTTTGAGAACTTTCTGTTTACTTGCATGCCTTATGAGGAAGGATTTTGTGCAGTAGTGTACAGGCAGATATCAAAGCCGCCATGCAAGATCACGCAAACTCCTCAGGTCCATATACTCACTTTAAATGTGGAACATGAACCCCTTTGCATTCTAATGCATTGCTATACTGCTCTGGGGGAATGCAGGAAAAGGTTCATGCCTAGCTTTCACCAATGATGATGGGTAAATCCAAGGAAGCATTAATGCTTGCTAGGCTTCTGTGTCTGGGTGATTCTTACTTCATCAGTCATATGTTGAGTGTCTCCTGTCCAGGCAAAAATGGAGATCCTTTAGCTTATTTACTAAGTGCGAAGAAAGTGCAGGCCTACAAAAGGGGGAACTGCACGGTCTTAACACGAGCCGGAAGGTTAGGTGTGACCCAATGGCTTCTTTTCCTGCTCTGCAGAAATATCATCCATGTCTCTGGCAGCTGAATTCATCTTTTCATTCAGCCCAGTCAGAATCTTTTCTCCCACCCAGTTTTATTTCCAAAACTTATTTTACAGCTTTTAGTCACAGATATTTTCATGGATTTTTAGTCTGCACAGCTCCTTTTTGGGTTAATCTCTCTCTGCTTCCATTTTTTTTTTGACTTGTTGCTGTTCTAAAAACACGAAATATTTTCCATTAGTTTTCTCTCCTCCTCAATGGAATTTTATCCATCTTCAAAACCTTCTGTTTCCCACAAAAAAAAGTAATGCATGAAAAGGGAGGGGGGAAGGTATTTTAAAATAATTACATCTAAATTATTTTTTGTTCAAGTAAAATTACTGAAATGCTAACCTCCAAATAAATTAGATGATGCTTCATTTTATGTTATGATGTTATCCCAGGCCTTGGGAATGGCTCCTACAAAGATCTTAATGCTAAACATCTAACAAATGCTTGAAGAATTACTTTGGATCTAAATTCAGAGGCAGTATTATATAATGTAGTATATAAATTTTCAGCTCTTTCCTACAAGGCCATTTCTGAAATTGTGGCTATTCTGGGAGAAATACTAGTCAGCTGCAGCAAATTACAAAATATTTTGTCACAACATGCAATTAACTATTTTTTTGTTATCCTGTAAACATTTATAGACTAGCACCCATTAGTAGACTGTACACTTTCTCTTATCGCTGCATCTCTGTGTTACACTGTACCAATGCAGCTACAGGAAGCATTTTATTAGGAGGCATCGAAGTAATTGTTAGGTTTAAATATGTAACTATTTATATAAATTAAGAAATAACTCTTGACATGTCTCATTTATTAACTATTAGGAATTAACTTCTTGATCTGTGAAAGGAAGAATCTTTGTGTTCAGTATTACCAATTACAGAAAGATGTTTACTCCTTCTCTAATCTTCTGATTTAAAGAAAAAGAAAAAGAAAAAGAAAAAGAAAAAGAAAAAGAAAAAGAAAAAGAAAAAGAAAAAGAAAAAGAAAAAGAAAAAGAAAAAGAAAAAGAAAAAGAAAAAGAAAAAGAAAAAGAAAAAGACAACCTTGACTTTATCTGAAAATGTAGTGAGAGGCTGGAAACTGTTTCCGAAGTTAAGCTTGTTCCCTTACAAGGAAATGCAGTTTTGGGAACAAATAGCATTCCAGTCTTTTCCCCAGTGGGCATTATGCCATTGTACTTCAGACAGTGTGTCATAGAAATGTGCAAGAAGGCCTGAAACAGCTAAGAAATACATTGTCTGGTTATATACTTATTTTCTGCTACTTAAAAGCTACTGCCTACTCTCATTCAAAGATAATAAATGACACAAGATGAAGCTTATGGATTAACTGTTTTTCTGCTCTATTGACTTAATGAAAAGCTGAAATTTGCATAATTCAGAAATAGTTGATAAACGCAAAATTTGTTTTTATTGAAATATTTTAATGTTGGTAAGAACATTTTTAAGCAAGCAATTCTGCAGATGATTCCCATGCTGCTCAGAGTTAAACTTTGCAGTGCAAAAAAGGAACACATTCAAAATTTGAAACAAAGGCTTTTTGCTAGACTTTTTAATAAAAAAATTATTCTACCAAAAATATTCTCTACCAAGAATTTTGAAGATAATTCCCTTTTAACACTCTCTGCTTTTACCCCAGCTTTTAAAATATACTTGAGAAAATTAATAGCAGGTGCTTATCTTTCTTTTCTGGCTTCAAAGGTAACTGTCTTGTAAGTGAGGTACTTCTATAATTAGAAGGATTTTTAGTTATTAGTGTTCTTAAATTAATTTTTCTTAGAAAATTAATTCTATTATAAAATGTCATTGCTGCTTGGAGACCATTATTTTATTCTTTAATACTATCCAGTAAAAACATGGTTTAAATCTACACGAGCATTTTGACAATCCATTGTTTTCTTGGGCGGCCTAGTTTTTAATAAAACACAAGCTCCTTTATAGTTCTGTAATTTTCAGCCAGCATCAGAAATATCAATTTAAGCTTAGAAGTTAAATCTTTTTTTCTGACCTAATTCAGATTACTTCCCAGGAATGAACTGGGTTTTGTGCTTTCTTCAGTCTGCGTCTGAATGCTTTTCTACATGGGAAACAAATTTTCATAAGTGGCATATTCCCAATTATAGTATCCTCTCTGCCATCTTCGTAGGAATTACCTATATTTGAGATAAGGACAAGGGATGAATGAAAACCTATATTCACTCATAGATAACTTCCATACCACTTAGTTGCTCATGCCACCTTTAACATCATTACCATATGAAAGCGTATATCAGGATGAAATTATGCTCTCAAGTGTCTTTGAATCTTCGGGTTCATTCATAGGTAACAATGGGATACTGAATACTCATAGCACAGCAATATTTTTTTTTGGAGGATGAAGAGGACAGTTTTGGTGAATTGTATGCTATATAGCTTGCTCCCAGGGCAGCAGTAAGAATACTTTCAACAACATGTTGGACAACACTCAGAGTCCAACTAGATTTTTTCTGCCTCAAGAATGAATGACCTATGAAGTGCTTTTGACCATCAAACTTCTGACTGCATCACATACTATGTTCAAGCTGAACTTTATTTATGACTTCTATATAGTGAGTCAGTAATGCACTACATGATGATATAAGTGTGCATAAACAAGTAGAAAACATTGGTAAGTTTTTGACCCTTTTCAGAGAGAACTTCGTACTGGCTATTCCAAAAGATTAAAGCACCAGCAGGAACTCTCTGTACCTTCTCCACTACAAAATGCACACAAACAGAGCCTTTTATGCATAAGATGCAATTTAATTTATTTTGTGATTATGCTATCAATGTCCCTGCTCATTTTTCCTATTAACTCACATTTAAATGTAGATACAACCTAGACAGTTCTTTAAAGTTTTGCCAAGAACAAAACAAGACTAGGTGAAAGCTCACAAAATCCCATGGTTCAAATTTACATTTTCAGTGCCCTGCTTTTTGTGGCATTCAGAGCCTTTGCATGCTAAAGGGGAAAAATGACATCAGTGGATGCTTCAATTGTTAGTACTATTTTTGACTTAACTCCAGTATGAACTGCAATTATAGGAGAACTTCCTTAGGAGGAATGAGAATGATGAACGTGGTATTTCCTTTTCCTTAAGCTTAATATTCTTCTCAGTAGCACGGTATTTTTGTATATGTTAAGGACATGATATTTTTAACTATCACAGAAGTTCAGCATTCTCGATCCATTCATTTTTACTATTTTATTCTTGGTATAGTTTTTCCCAAAGCAGGATTCTTTCCCAACAGTTTTTCCCTTTTTGCAGAGTCATCACTTTTGTGGATTCCTTGGACAAGATGCTTATCTACCAAAAGGCAAACATTCCAAAAATCTAGGTTTTTCCAGCCGCATGACCTTCCATAGCTTCAGGAAAGCAGAGCAGTCAGGAGAGCTGTGCCCCTACAAACACCTCAGGTAGATTCACAGCAGCAGTCACATAGCTTCAAAGGTTCCCCATTGCTCTCCTCAGAGGTGCCTTAGCAGGCTCTGAGGAGTCAATGGTAGGCAATTGTAATATAATAAGTATCAGTATTACCTTACATTCACTAACTTCTTATATGCAAGTTTGACATATTTAAACTTCTGCGTAATTTAGCCCATTATCGTTTGCAACTCAGGCAGGATTCTGACCTGACAAAGCAGTATTACAAAAGCTTCATAAGCACACTGATGGAACAATGCATCATTTTTGAAGGCAGGTGAGATTTTAAGATATCATTCATAAGGAATGGTTATTTTTGCCTGTAAATTTTCATTACCTATCTGCCGAAATTGATTAATATAGGTGCTGAACTCAGTATTTAGTAGTTTCTACTCGTTTACTTATTCTTCTCTGGTCAGTCCATCAGTTGTTCTTTCTAGTAGTTAAAAGGTTAACTACAACTAATAAGGAAGATGATTGCTCAGCAACTCCTGCTGAGCCTAATAATGATACATGAAGGAAATATCTTGAATCTCTCATGTGCTAGCTAAAGGGGGAAAAAACTTATATTATTTTAAATAGTTGTCATGAGTGTCTAAAAATAACAGGGAGACTTCTAAACAAAAGATTACTTTATTTTTCTTCCTGTAAGGGATAAAATTGGTACTCTTCTGCATTAATATCACTTTTATCAAAGTTCTGACTAAACACAGACCTGATATTGGCCTCTTGCCTAATTTCTGCCAGTTTTGCTTATATATTGCTGAAGAATCTAATCTCATCAGCTTCATATGAAGATATAAGATAAAGTTTTCTTATCTCTTTTGCAAACATTTCTGAACATAAGATTAATTGTTTTCATTCTGATAATGTAAACCGCACAAATTCTCTTTTATTAAAGTTAATATTCATCTGTGTATTCTTCTGCTCAAGATCCAGAAACCATTGTTTCTATCATCAAAATGTTAAAAATATGTTGGCTTTCTCTAAGTTTTAACTGTTTTCACTGGAATAGTACCTATTGTAAAAAGCTGAAATGAAAAGAAGCCTACAAATACTCAGTTTCTGTATTAAAAATCAGTATAATCACAGTCCCTACATTGTGTGACCCTTTGAGTTGGAAAATTTTATTTCATAACCTAGAATATCTTTTTGATATATTATTCAACATGGCAAATTAAAAAATGGAGCACATCATTAGTACGGACAGGTAGTTATTTTTATTTTCCATTAATTTGTAAACAAATTGGTGTCTAAGACCTAACATGTCATAGAAAAACAGGTTGAAAGGGACCTCAAGGGTCGTCTTGTCCAACCTTTCTTGGCAAAGGCATGGTCAAGGCGAGATAGCACCAATCCTGAAAGTGCCCAGTGTTGGGGAGCCTGCCACAAATTTTCCTCTTGTGTCTAATTGGAATTGCTTGAGGAGTAACTTGTACCCATTAGCCCTTGTCTTTTCTATGTGACTCCTTGTAGAAAGGGAGTCTCCATCATCTTTGTTGGCACCCTTTAAATACTGGAACATGGCAATAAGGTGTCCCCTAAGCCTTCTTTTCTCTAGGCTGAACAAACCCACCCCTCTCAGACTTCCTTCATATGGCAGGTTTCCCAGTTCTTTGATCATGTTGTGGCCTTTCTCTGGACTCTCTTTAGTCTGTCCACAACTTTTTTGTATAGTGGGGAGAAAACCTGAAAACAGCATTTCAGATATGGCCTGACAAATGCTGAGTAGAGTAGCATAATGACCGCGCTGGTGATGCCCTTGATGCAAGCCAGCACCTTGGTTCTTTATCACAGTAGTATACTGTTTACTCCTATTGAACTTGGCCTTTAGATCCCTTTCTGCAAAGTTGCTCCCCAGATGGACAGATCAAAGCCTGCCCTGCACTCCTGGATTACTATTTCCTAGATGCAAGACCTCATACTTGTCCTTATTGAACTTCATAAGCTTCTCGTTAGGCTGCTCTTCCAGCCTATCCCCAGGTCTTCATGGTGGCTTCCCCTTCTCAAGTGTCCATTTCCCCACTCAGTTTGGTATCATCAGCAAAATTCATCAGAGTACAATTGATCTCATCATCCAGATTGCTTATGAAGACATTAAATAGCGCTGGGCCCAATATCGATCCTTGAGGGACCCCACTTGTGCGAGGCTGCTGGTTTGAAATGTTTGAGAGGTCAAACAATGTGATGTAGTACTTTTTCTGTCTGTCAAATGTTTCTACTATAGCTTCATTGATGTCTTCAAAGTAATGATGATTCACTTCTCTGTTGTGCTGTCATGAGGCTGAGAAACATTTTGATAAATCTTTAATTGAAGACAGCATTGGACGCAGAACAAAACATTTCTATCTGCCTTTTTTTTTAATTCAGCTGAAAGATAATACAGTATATTATTGGCATTGCATGATCTCAGTCTCAGCCAAGACATAACAAGACATTTATGGAGTGTTGGGGAATAAAAGTATGTACTTCATGGTCATATCAAGATAAGTTACCTGTAGATAACGCTGGTATGCTTTCATCTCTTCTTCAGAGGCCACTTCATCATTGTCTGTGCTTTCACATTTCTCTAAAGTGAATGCCCTAAAAAGTTTTAATTTTGAATCAGTTATAACATTATTTCCAATAGCTACATATTTTTAATGCTGTTTTGTGTTGTCAGTTTACTGTCAGCAACTAGAGAACTTCCACATGAATCACAGAAATATCAGTAACAAATACTATTCATTCACCAGTGGAAAGCCAGTTCCTTTATTTTCTGGAGCACATCTCTGTCCTGCAGTAAAACATTCCACTTGGTCTTGTTGATGACATGTTCACCGTCCAGGCAGAGTTTATCCTGAAACATCATGCCTTCTAAAAATATTTCATTCAGGACTAATTCACCATTTTAAAGTTCACCTTTAGATATCAAAAGCTACGAAATACTGAGAGTAAGTTCACTGCATACTTTACAGGTAGACCAAAGATATTCAACAAGTGTTTCAATGATGTGTAGTAACACAAAAATAGTTTAGCGAAATAGTCTGCAGAAAATAGTTCTGATTCACTTACATGCATGTCTGGGAGAGTGGGTACTTTGTTTGGTACTTCCACGTGCCCTGTGCCTTTGTTCTTCACCTTTTAAATACAGTTCTAACATTGCACGTGGGGAGATCTACCACTAGCTGACAGATTTGGGGGGTTTTGGTGGAAGAAAGGGGAGACTTAAATTTACCAAGTATATTAAATTCCTCCTATTTTTTCCTTCTCAGTTCTTAAAACAACCTTCCCCTGAGTAGCTGTTTTTGTCACCAGGCTCTGAGACTTTTCTTTGACAAATCTCTTGATTGTACAAGGCTTATGTTACATTAAGGTCCTGTGGGACTGGGGTTCTGCACAGCATGTAAACTGCTGATAAATGGAAAAAAGTCTCCAAGTAATGGGTCTTCCTTGAACTTTCCATGCCTGAAAAAACCAGGATTGCTAGCAACTTTTGAAGTCTATTCTATGAGCTATCCTCCCATAATGGTAACAATAAAACACGCCAATATCTCTATTAGGCCAGGATTTGTGATAACTGACTTATCTAGATGCATTCCTCTTTGCCTGTCATTTCCATAGCAGAGCTATAGATCAAAGGAGAGAGAAGTCAGTGTGGTTTTAGAAGCCAGTTTAAAGCAAGGAGTCATCTCCAGGATTTTTATTTTAGTATTGTCTCAGTAAGTCAATACTATGATTGTTACAAGGTAAAGTTAATGTTTGTGAATTCCACAGTAGGTCATAACTTAAGCAAAAAGTTTCATGGCTTAATCCTTCTGCTCAGTTATAGGGTAAGTGAATGAAATGCAGTTCTTTTAGAATAGATTGATTAAAGAATCAGGGAGAAAAAAAATCTCATTTTTAGACAAATTTGGTTTCACAAAGTGATTCTAGAACATTAGCACTGGTGTTTATGGACATCACTTGTGGAGCCTCTGTAAAGCTGACAGTAGTCTGACTAGATAGTCTACCTGATGCCCTGCAGAAATACCAAATTTTTTTCACAGACCAGGATATGTTCTCCAGAATGGCTGAAAGCAAAAGCGAGAATGAGAGATTTCCTGTACTCTGAGTGGGCCCTCATTAAAGCTTGCTGAATGCCTAACTCTGTCAGTCTTGATAGGCTTTCAAATAGGTCTTCAGGGAACAATTTGTGTTTGCACCTAGGATTCATTGCAGAAAATTAATTTCCTCCTGCTTGATTGCACTGGACTCAGTATTTTAGAAACTGCTGCTACTCAGTGTTACAGTGTGCTGCTACAGCAAAATTTCCTATGCAACCCATACTGTTTGCAACAGTGCTTGAAGACTATAGTAAGACAAAATTGGAGTCCAGGAAGAGTTAGTGCTTACCCTTAAAAAATTCAGCCTGGCTCACTAGTTTCTGCTTCTCTTCAGTATGGACAGCTAGCTACTGGGATGATAGCCACAAGAACTGTGATAAGACAAAAAGGGTCCATAAGTACCTTGTGAATATAGGAAAAAAATGGGGAGGTTTTGCACAGCTACCTTTAAGTATTTCAGGTCAAGATGGCTCACAAAAGCTCTTCTCCAAGTTGCACACTAGCTAACCACAGTAATAATCAAATTTTCAGTCTGTGTCATTTTTATAATGTCAAGTACATATCTCAGGCTGCTGGTAATTTTTTCTTCCACTTTGTAAGCATAAAAGGCAGAAGGAGATGACCATTATAGCAGCAGACTACCAATGGCAGAAAGACTCCTCTGTGTCAGTTCTGTAGTATTCTGTCTCATTCTTATCCCTCCCTCATCTGTAAAATTTTTCTATCAGGTGATCAAGCTCCTTAAAAGTGCCAGTATCTAGACAGAGAATTGGAAAGGCACAAACACAAAGCAGTACTGTAGATTTTTTTTTTTAATGGATCAGTGCAGAAGTAGTGACCCTGAATTTTAAAAACTTACATCTTTCACTGAATGAAAAGAGATTATATGAGTTTTGAGACATCTGAGAATGCTCTTTTTTCCAATGATTTATGAAATTTCTTATTCGTAACAGATGTGCCCAGCCACACACAGGAAATGTTTGACTCACGAAATGCGTTTTGAACTTTTCTAATGCTCCATACATTTGCATACAGAATGTGACCTCTGTATGAAGAGTTACTCATGTTTTTCTTTTAAATGCAGTTTCAACTGAAGCTGTCAGCACCACAAACCAATAAACATTTTGGTAGAACACAAGAACAGCAAAAGAATTGCTAGATTTGATGCAGACTTTTCAAAGAAAAAAATCTATATTTGGAGAGGGGACACAGCAGTGAAGTTGTAAGTATGAAATTGTTTTTTGTTCCATACTGTAGGCTCTCTGTCCTGCTGACCCTGTTGCAGACTTCACCCTTTGACATTTAGCAAATGATTGCTAAACTAGACAAATGTCTAGTAGCTATCCAAGTGGACATCTTCAGAAGATCATCATTGATGTAAATGATACAGATACATTTGGGGAACACAACTTAAAGTTCAACTTAATCGCTAACTGGAGCTTCAAAAATCTCAGACTAGAGAACGAATGTTTCTGCTTTCTGTGCTATGACTGCTCAGATGAAGAGCTCTGTATTTCATATACTTAATTGAACCCTTACATTAAAGAATTAGAATCATAGAATAGTTAGGGTTAGAAGGGACCCCCCTGTTATGGGCTGAGACATCTCACTAGATCAGGTTACCCAAGGCCCCATCCAACCTGGCCTTGAACACCTCCAAGGATGGGGCATCCTTGGCAACCTGTTCCAATATCTCACCCCTCATGGTGAAGAAATTCTTCCTAATATCTAGTTTAAATCTGCCCCTCTCCAGTTTATACCCATTCCCCCTTGTCCTGTCACCACAAGCCTTTAGGAATAGTGCCTCTCTAGCTTTCTTGTAGCCTCCTTTCAGGTACTGGAAGGTCGCTATAAGGTCTTCTCGGAGCCTTCTCTTCTCCAGGATGAACAAGCCTGACTCTCTCAGACTGTCCTCATAGGGAAGGTGCTCCAGCCCTCAGATCATTTTTGTAGCTCTCCTTTGTACCTGTTCCAACAGCTCCATATCCTTCTTACTTTGAGGATTTCAGAACTGGACACAGTACTCCAGATGAGGTCTCATAAGAGAGGAACAGAGGGGCAGAATCACCTCCCTTGACCTGCTGGCCACTCTTCTTTTGATGCAGCCCAGGATACAGTTGGCCTTCTGGGCTGTGAGTGCACATTGCCAGCTCATGTTGAGCTTCTCATCGACCAGCACCCCCAAGTCCTTCTCTGCAGGGCTGCTCCCAGTCACAGCATTCTCCAATGTGTACTGAAAATGGGGATTGCCCCGACCCAGGTGTAGGACCTTGAACCTGGCCCTGTTGAACCTCATGAGGTTCTCACAAGCCCACTTTTCCAGCCTGTTCAGGTCCCTCTGGATGACATCCCGTCCTTCTGGTGTGCCAACTACACCACTCAGCTTGGTGTCATCTGCAGACTTGCTGAGAATGCACTCAATCTCGCTGTCAATATCATTGATGAAGATATTAAACAGCATCAGTCTCAGTACGGACCCCTGAGAGACATCACTTGTCATGGATCTCCATCTGGACTTTGAGCCATCGATCACTACTCTCCGATTATGACCTTCCAACCAGTTTCTTATCTATCATACCGTCCATCCATCAAATCCATATCTCTTGAATTTAGAGAGGAGGATGTTGTGGGGGATGATGTCAAAGGCTTTACAGAAGTCTAGATAGATGACGCCTGTTGGTTTACCCATGTCCACTGCTGCGGCCACTCCATCATAGAATTAGCCAGGTTTGTAACTGTAGGTTTGTACCTACAGAAGTCTCAGAAATAATCCGTGACCGTGTAAGAAGTACAAAGCTCTGAGCATTTATACATAAGAAAGGACTGACATAGAACTGGCCTAAGGCAGCTCTTTTCAGTTCCAACACGTTACAGGCAATAAGGGTTGCAAGGGTCAGAGAAGTGCACATACTTTTCATGACATCATCTTTTCAGACTTGTTCAAAATAATTGCATAGCCATTTTGGTTCTTCCTGTTGAGTACTTGTCCCCAGTCTGGCCTCAACTAGCATAATTATCAACATCCATAGCCAGCATTTATTGTCAAACGCAGGACATTTCTTTTCTTTGTTTTTCCTAAAATCAACTATTTGAAGGCAGACATATAAAGATCGAGAAACTGGTGTATGTTTTAACAAATGTTGAAACAGAAGCAAATCTCAAAGTTGAAATCACAAAAACCCTAGTCTTGTGGAAAGGACCAGTATCAACACACAGCAGCAGTCAGACAGTCTTGCACTGCATGAGACCTGAGGCACAGGCAAAAAGAGAGAAATCCTTCCAGGTATCATAGGGTCCCTGCAATTATACATGGATCTGGAGACCATTAGAAAAGAGTCTCCCACGCTTAGGAGTTTTCCTGGGGGAGGAGAAGAGGAGTTCTACAGAGAGATCTATAAAGTTACATTAGCAAGGATTTGGGGAAGTACTAACAGAAAGGAACAGGTGACAAGTTACAGACAAAACCCCCAGAAGGTGCAAGACCCCAGATTTTTTATCCATTTTGAGAGCAAAATGCTGATTTATTCTTTTTCAGAAATTCCAGAGTGAAATCTGACTTACTGAAGCAGTATCTCTGTTTTTATTGATGACAAAATGAAATCTAGGCCACACAAGGTTTGCTTGAGCAAGCTAGGAAAGCAAAAACATGTATGGGACCTCCAGGCTTTTCCCATAAGATAAATGAGAATTAAAGGCAATGTTCCCTGCACATGTTGTCTTAAAAATTTAAGAATACCCCTGCTGTTCTTTTTTAAACAAACTGTCTTGCTAAGCCTTTAGTTGTTTGCTACTGAGGCACAGTTTCAGTGCAGAAGATCTCCAGCAACATTAGCAGTAACTATGTTAGAAATGCTAAGAAAATGTCATTGTGCTCTCCTGGTTTTGGCCTAATATCTTTTCTGAGTCCACGAGAGATTTTAGCAGAGGGATATGCCTCCGGTCTTCACAGAAAAATATTTTTAAACATTTTTCTTTTAAGGTTATATTTCCTCATGTGCCAAAAAAAAGGGCAGCTCTGGCTTTGTCAGTCAGGCATTAACTGGAAATCTGCTATCAAAGTAGAACAACAGAAATGCAGCATCATTTTATTGTCATCCACGTCCTATTCACAGAGCCGTATCTATTGCTTCAAGACATTTCACTCAAGCCCAGGGGCCCAAATTCACAGGTTTACTAGAGTTCCTGAAAAGTTATAAGCAGACTTGTGCACTGTGGATATAGATATAATAAAGTCTAGAGGGCTGTTTTAGGCTGGACATTGGAGTAAGTCATGAAGAATCAACTAAAACTGAGCCAGCATGTCATGAGAGTGAATGCAGTGCTATGTCTGACATGAAGCACAATCATTACAGAATTTCATACATATTAGTTATCAGTGTTTATTCCAGCTTGACCTGTTGTCCCACAACAGAAGAAGGGCAAAATGCATACCGTGACTATATCAGACTTTCATATAAGTATCAGTTGATTATCACAAAGACATTAATATTGGAGGAATGATCTTATAGAGCATGAACAAGTCTCTGGCATAGAAGGCGAATATCTAAGACTCCTGCCCAGAGAAGTTTGAGAAATAAGGATATGCTAGAAGCAACAAGAAGGAAGGAAAGTGCAAGTGCAGAAGGGATTCTGCTAAAAGCTATTCATGGCAGTAACTGAACCAAAGTTTTAAGAGAAAGATGCATGATATGGTTAAGGTAGTAGATAGGGGATTTTTCAATACACAACTAAGATATTTCACACTAATTCTAAAAGTGAATGTGAACTGAATATTGGCCACCATTTTATAATAGTACCCTATATCTTTTATCATTTATTCTCTAGACACAGTGTCCCTGACAACTAAATGAAAACAACAAAAAGCAGAGCAGAAATACATTGCTTCTTTCTATGCCTTCTTGTCAGATGTTTTGAAGTTTTCTTGCGATTCCAATAAAAATAGATCAAAGAATTTAGCACTGCTCAGGAAAAGATTAAAATAATTTTTTAAAAAATGAAACTGTGTAATGGGCACATGCACAGGAAAAAGAACACTGAAGTGAGATCAGAGTGGACTGATAATGTTTGTCTTTTATCTGTATTTTCAAGCTGAACCTTTGATGGAAGTTTGGAAAAATTCATTTTTACCCACCACAGGTCTGCATATGACATTAATATTAAATTGCACAACAAGTTTCTGGTCTTTATTTATTTATTTAGTCTATGTTGGAAATGTCTTTCCTAGCATTCTTTTGTGGCATATCCTTACATGACTGTCAGGGAGAAGGGTCCACTCCTTATGTCAGACTTCTGTCAAAGATAGCTGCTCCTAACCTTCATGAGCAGACGTGTCTGCTGAAAAATCCTGTGCCAAATAGTCCACTACCTACATACTAAACCTGCAACATTATGAAAATGTATAACTACAATTAATTCAACAAAATTATTTCTAATATATGTGAGCCAGAGACAAGAATTCAGTGCTTTGTTTTCACTGCCTCTTTCCTCATTTGGCCCATCATCAGTTATGAAAAACCAAGTAAAATAAAGTAATCCTACCTTGGTATGTGGTTTAGTTATCACAGAAGTCTAGATCTTCATTGTTTGAGTGGAAATTATTTTAAAAATCATTATGGTATTGTAAATCAAACAATGTGGCACATGCAGCAAATGAAATGCACAAATAAGGACACGAAAAAGGAAGAAAAAGGGTTTATTTAGCCAGTTATCTGCAGTTAAACGGTGTGCTTTGCAAGATTGAGAGAGAGAAGGATGGGAAACAGCGAGTTCATGCTAAATTCTGGGCTCATTTCAATAGATGTAACTCAAAAACTGCTTTACTTTTACAGATTTAACAAATATTGGGCTAATTCCTACTCCTCCCTCCATGTTCATTTTCTTATAGTTGGGAGTGATGCTGTAAAGTGTGCTTTGTGCATAGATCATCTCTTTCACATACTGCAAACAGCTCAAATCTTATATAAATATTATTCTTGTGATTTGAGCCTGATAAAGGCCAATGGAGAGAGGCGCCAGATCTCCCTCTGAAAGCATCATAACGTTTAATCTTGTACACTGTGTCCTCTGATCAAAACCTAGAAGACAAAGGGTTTTTCTCAACTTGAAATTGGCACTCCCTAGCTATTCTTCAAAAATGGCATAATTTGCCTTTCTTCCTGCAGATTACCTGGAGGTTGCATCAGGATGGTAATAGAAATGGTTAAGCATTTTTATAAAGCAAATAAGAAAGATAGGAAGCATATGGCAAGAGTGGATCTAGATAAGAAACCACTAACAAATGCCTATAAAATCACTGACTCCTCACTTGACCTGCTCTAAAAATACTTACTAACGTTAAAAGCTATTTCCACTTTTGTAAAGGAACAGCTCAGTGTAACAAAAATAACTTGCTATTCATGGGAACAGAGCCAGGGAAGTAGCTACTTTGTTCAGTTACATGCAGAACTGAAGGGGTGAAAAAACTCCTTCTCACAAAACAGACAAGAGGTACTAAATCCTGTGATATTTTGTATAACCAAGTTAGGGTTTTTTTTCTTCCATCCCTCCAGTCTTTCTTTACAGGCATGTATAGACTTTGAGGTAGCAGGTGGTTCTTCTTGCTTTCTTCTGGGACTTCTCTGCCTGGAGTTGTTCCCACTGCAGCCAGGGCTGTCTGACACGTGGAGTCCCATCTCTAGCATCTACCATCCAGTCCAGCATCAAATCCTTTTGTTCACCCCAGGTGTCATATCTTCAACATAGTCATATCTCAAGTGCAAGCTATTTTGGATATCTGAACAGTTAGCTTCCATGTCAACCTAACTTAGACTTCAAGCATAAGATCTGGCTTTGAGACATGACTTGTAATCCATGTTATCTTATAGGAATTGAAGCTCTTGGTGTCCCATAGGTATTCCAAGCTGACCTTTAGCTTTCAAAAAGTAATAAAAATTCTGTTTAAGAAAAGCTTATTGCCTTCATGCTTCCCCTTTCTATATTTGGATAAAATTCCCAACTTCTTTCCCACCAAAAAATGCAAATTCAAAATGTTAAATATTCCCTACCAATACAGACTAGTTATTCTGGTCCAGCAGCCCACAGAGTAAACCACAAGACACTTCATAGTACATCACTATAGCCTGTTAAGATGAGTTGCAATATGGTAAGATGTCCTTACCCATTCTCAACTGAAAGACTTTATAACCTTTCTCAATCAAATGCAAGATTTCATAGTTCAATGCAGTTGAATTTCAAAATGCCTTTCATAGCATTTGATAACGCTTGGCTTACTTGAGAAGGCTATTCTTTGTCCAGCATTTATAGCAGTGAATTTAAAGAGAAGTATTTATAAAACAGAATTCTAATTTGCAGTCAGTTGATGACTTCAGCAAATACTAGTATTTTCCATGAAAGAATCCAGAATTAGAAGGGAAATAGACATACTGATTTAATAGCGTCTCATTTCTATGTATGCCAGAAGACTGCAGTAAGCTCTTAGTTAAGAGCTTTGAAAAAATCACAGCTAAACACAAATGCTACTGTTGTACTTCTCCAGCTATTTTAATTGTAGTAACTAACAAAGCTTTTGTGTTTTCTGTGCAATTGCCCAGTTCATAGTTTGACCAGAAGATGTTACAATTCTGGAAAAGATCACTTGATATCAGGATTTTTGAAACTGTTCTGAGGTTATGAAGGTTCCTTGTGATTTCTGCACCTATCCAAAATTTATTAAGAAAACCTGCGTCTTCATAATTGTAAAGGGTTAACAGTGTTTGAACACTTGATCTTGAGAAATTATAAATCCTTCTTAATATACTCTCAACTGCTTCTTTGTAATAATTAGTATATAATGTTTTTTTCTGGGTGTGGATATGAAGCTGAGCCAGCTTTCCTCTTTTGTTCATTTTTAATGCCCAGTTATGAAGGAACTCATAAACTATATTTAGTGTTCTAATTTAAGAAGTCAGATTTTTGAAACATGGATAAATAGAGAAACTTTTAAATTCAAGGGAACAAAGGAAAGGGGTGTCAGTGGGAGTTGCAGAGTGCTTAGAAAAAAAAGAGAGAGAAGCCATGTAGCTAGGTGCCTGAAAATAATTTAAGAGACTAATTTAGGCCCCTGTTTTCTAAAAAATGTCTGTATACACCATCATGAAAAAGAAATGCAAAGATATTTCCCAAACATCCAGGCTTACAGCAAGAATATATTTGATTAAGTAAATTTTGGTTTTAAATTTTCTTTTTTCTCCTCAACATACATTCAATGTTGATGAGTAGTATTTATATCTTTTTTAAGCTTGATTTTGTTGCTTTAAATGACTTTTTGCAATACATTTCTACCAACCATTGCACTTCTAAGGCAATGGACTTCAAACTGCTTAAATAACCACCAGAGGATATTATGAATACCTGCCTATTAAAAAAACTGAATTATATTGAGGTACTTCTGCATGTAAACCATAAGCAAATAGATCCCAGCTCTAGTTTACATAGTAATTTTTCTCTTAATAGGTAGGAGTTATTTTAGATATTTGTTATTCGGAATCTAGGGGCTTACAAATCCAAATACCTAAAAACTATAGTGACAGAAAAAGCATTGAGATCCTTTCCTCTATAGAGATCAAACACAAAATATATTTCTAACTCTGCAGCTTCCTAATACCCCAAGAGATTTTTTCTTCATTAGCACTGACATTAATTTTCCAGCAGCTGGGGTAGGGTAGGTAAAATACACATTTGTCTTCAAAAACCTCATCACTGCAGTTTAAGATAGCCACTTGTTTGAATCTCTAGTAAATGATCGGTTATGACAAGTAGCCCCTTAATCAGGAGCAAATTATAACAATGACACCACTTAGCTTGTGTGTCACTCCTGCCCCTTTCACCTCTTCCTGAGGCTACTAGTATTCCTGTCATTTTCTTTGGCATACATAACAGACAATTCATTATTTTTTGTTCTGTAATCCCCAGTAGATTCTGGGAAAAGCATTCATCTGCATTGTGTGGGCATAAAACAAATTATCAGCAGACAGGCAGGCATCATTAGCAACCACCAACATATGCAGGTTGAAATTTATACTTCTATATTATTTGGGTAATGGTTTAATGTCAAAAGAGTATTCTTTTTTTCATTCTTACTAACAAGGTAAAGTTTCTATTTTAACTTCCAGAGCACCTTTCAATGAATCACAGAAAAATTCATTCATTAGATAAATTTGAAGTTGCTACAATGCTATTTGTTTCAATCCAATGTGTGTGTTTGATAAATAAATGTATGAGCTTATAGAAAAAAAGTAAAATATTCCTGTTTCTTCTAAGCCTGTTCATTCATTATGACATAGTTAATTCTTACAAGAGAAAGTGAAAAAAATATCCATCAGTCATAGACCACTCATGCAAAAACTGAAATATAGATTTCTGAGGGGGTAGACAGAAATACAGCAAATGTTTGCCAAACTCAATCTTATAACAATAGTCCCTTAAAAACTTCTTTAGTTAACAGCTCTGTTTTCCAACCAGCTATTAAAGGGAGTTACTTTAATTTCAGAAGTTCTTTAAAATATATTCCCTTTAAAAACTGCCTTACTGATCCATAAAATATATCCTTCTAATGTAAATCTACAACTTCACTTGTCAGTACTGGATACTTAGGGCAAAATTATAGAAACCAGTAATATCTAAAATAATCTTGGTATACCCTTCAGTTTTACAAATGCCAGTGATTTACAAGCTTCTTGAGTGAAAGGCAGCATCCAGGCCACAATTTCCCAAAGAACCCATCCTATATAAGTACGTCTAATCCTTCAGCATCTTGTGTCTGCTATCTGGGTACGGAAGGGAAGAAAAAGGACAACAAAATGGGAAGCGAGTGTGGTAAAGGACAGTTTCACAGTGAGACAGAGCTGAAGCTGGCAGGAGCTACTGAAGAGACACAGGAGCACATCACTGATGTGAGAACTGAGAGCTATGCAAAGTCTCATGAGCCTTTAGTCTTTGTTCTCTGCCAGCTTGACTTCACAGCTGTTGCAACTCCAGCACATGCATGATGTGCAGCAGCCAGAGAGGAGTTAACTAAGGCCACCGAATCAAGGGTTGTGCTGCTGTAAACACATGAACACCATGATTTAGGGCTCCCTGCTGAGGTGAACACAAGCCAGACGGAAGCATAGAGGAAGAAAATTCCTAAAGGAATAGGATGTGAGTGCTAGTTAATTACCAACTTCTCACTTTGCAATTTATCACCAGATTCTGACCCATTACTTGTAATTTTTAGAGCTGTGGAATCTTGTGAGACAGTCTAATTTTCAGCCGCATAAACCTGTAAAATTCAGACCTTTCCAGTGTCACAAATAATCCCAGCCAGTGAATAATAGTACTCTTGTATCTGAGTCGACTGATCTAATTATTTCTTGTGGCTTAGCAGGTATTTCAGACATTCACAATTGCTTACACAAGGCATCACCTTTTTAGTATGAAAAAGCAGTGCAAAAATTTCACATGATTATTTCAGCTCAGGCTGAAATATTGCTGGCTTAATACTAGTCACACATTTGCAATTCACCTGACTCTTAAATGTTTCTCCCCTCCTCATCCTAATTACTGCTTTTATGACTTAAGGTGCTGCTTTCCCTTGGACTCAAAACACTCCAACTCTATGATCAGTTCATCTAAGGGATGTCTCACATTAGAGCTAGCTTTCTTTTAGGTGTTCACATATCTTGAAGTAACCTTGAAACACATAATAATTCACAAATAATGATGTGTAAAATCCTCGTTCTTATTATACAATCATAGCAGAAAGACATGAAATATATCCATAGTACATCCATTGTCTCTGCGACAGATTTAGACCTGCTTTATGAAAATTTAGGGTTTACTTTTTGCTCACATAATCTGCAGCAGTTGCACAAATATTGCCCACAGCTTCAGCAGCATCTATAACCTCTCCTGACTGTGTCTGACCATGATCATGTTCAGAAAGAAAAATAATGCCTATTTTCCCTCCTCTTCTGTACTATCTAGAGATGAAATCTAATAACACAATAGTTACTAAACGTCCACCAAACAGAATTGCTGCCCCCTGTCCTTCTCTACCCAAATTCTTGATCTAAACAGATTAGAGAACATCTCTAATGTCTTAATAAAGCTGTGTAAGTGTTTTTATATAGAGCTTACAAAGTGATCCATGTATCATTGAACTCCTGTTACCTCTGAAGGATACAAACACAGAATAATTCTACTTTCCCAGCTTCTTTATAAAACGCTTAGTTAACCTCCAACCTGAGGTTCCAGGAGAATGAGCAGTAATAAGTTACAGGTAGAAAATAAGCTTCAATTTTGATATTTTAAAGAGGACTCTTTTGGTTTGTGGTTTTTGTTTCCAGCATGGGGATGCTATGCTGGAAGAAGGCAGGGGACTGGCATTGGGCCAGCAGTGCCACCTGCCTCCAACTCAACACGCAAGTCATGGGATCTGAGAGCTGGGTCCCAGCTCCCCACTCTGATGGAGCCTGGAAGTAATGTGAATTAGCTCCCAGGTACAGCCCTGGCACTTGGCAAAGGCCAGTGCTGGGACTAGTTTCTGTCACATACTAAGCTAATGTGGTACATGTGCTGTAACATAAGATACATTGATTACCATTGTCAGGTATTTTGTTTATTATGTGCTCCACAATCACCATTGGTGCAATCCTATTGTTCCTAGTTATATTCTTACAAGCATATAGATTCACTGTCCCCCAGAGTTCATGGGCTATGACCAGTTATCTTATCCTCACTATGCTTTAAAAAGGAATGCTGCTCTGGGGTGGTTTTTTATCTTTTTTTCTTTTTCTTGCTTCACACCCTTCTTCCTGAAATTTTTCCAGATTCTCCATACCTTGTCTCTAAGGTAGTCCACTGAATTCAGTGTGATACTTTAAATTCAGAGGAATTAGATTAACACAGAGAAACACAGCCTCATTGTTTTATCAGCTGGAATTCTGATACAAGCACCTCAGAAAAGATTTGCAACTATATTTTGTTGCAGCCACAGCGTTCTGCAGACTCAGTTTGGCTTTGCATTCTTCCTCAGATTTAGGCTTTTTTCTTCACTTCACATGAACATAACGCTTTTTTTGAGAGATATATACAGATAGAGATATATATAATCCATAAACACTACTATCTCCTCCAGAGATTCGACTTTAAAAAATTATAACATCAACCTACTTATTTTCTACATAGTAATATTATTTTCTGTTGATGCCTGTTAGTCCTAGATTCTTTGTGTCTCTTCTTTCTTTTCATTGCTGCTTTCATTGCTTCCAATCATCATTTACCTTTCAATTAATTGTGATTATTTTATATCTTATTTTAGATCAACCATTACAAATACATCACATTTGAGAATTAACAATAAATTACTGAATACAAACATCTGGGAAGAATATAAAGCACATATAAATTGCCTCCTCATTTGCCTTACAGTTTTCAAAAGGGAACAACTAAGGCAGGAATTCTCACAACAAGGACTTTTAAGAATAGGATTATACTTCACTCTATATGTATCATCCCTGAACCTGTTCTTGAGATATTTGGGATTTGTGGAAAAAAATCCCCCAAACCTCAATGCCCTAATTCCAACTAATGAGCTGTTTTTCTGGGATAGCAACAACTCATACACTAAATCAAAAGTAGAAAACAGAAATTAATATTCCCAATGAGCAGCTAGAAGTGGAATGAGATTCAGAAAAAGAGATTTTTTTCCGCCTGGGAGAAGGAGAATAAGGAGTTGAGTAGAATGAGAATGGTAGAGACTCATATGTATTTATTTTTCCTCATGACTCAAAATGGGGAACTAATGCTGAGATACCCAACCAACTCAGCACCCTACTATTTGCTTTCCAAAAAATAATCTATGCTGAAGTGAGCACATTGTGAACAACAATAGGTCACTGAAGGCATTAATAAGTGTTGGTATGTGCATTTTAATCTGAAAACAAATAACTTGGTTATCTCAGAATTTTCATGCCTTGAATCTATCCATAGAGGTGGAAAATTAAACTATAACATTTGGTCTTACCTGTGTGGCAAAGTTTTTTCAGCATGAGTTATGCTATGACTTCATGTCAAAAATTAAGGCAGGAAAACCATATGGCTTGTGGCTTTAACTGCCATATTTCGTTTGGTCTTACCCTATGTTATTTGAAGAGGAGTTTTAGTATGCACAGCTGTGCACCTTGGCTCCAGTGGTAATTCTGCTAATATAACTGGCAAACTTCCTCTTGCAGGTAAAACCTTAGTTTTCCTAGACCTGATGCGTGAGGAACAGTCATGGCTTCAGGAACATCCTGAAACTGCCACTCCAACAAATCTTGCCCAAACAGCATTTTAAACTATCTACTGGGACATAGTAAATTGCTAGCTGAATGACACATTGTGATCATTCAATTAAAACAAAAATAAGGTAATTAAGTGAATAGCATTTATGTAGTGGCCTTTCATATTTTGCAGTTGTAGCCTTCTTACAGGCAACAAAAGATTTGTGCATGTTTGAATGAGCACAGAATTTGTGTGAAATATTTACACGCAATGAATCACAAGAAAAAAAATTTTCTTTCCATCTTCTCTGGCAAAAAAATTGTCCCTGTGTACTCTTCCTATACATTTAATATACATCCTTAAGCTTATCCATGCTTTTCAATGTATTATACATAGTTCACTAGACCACTAATGAACTAGCTACTGCTTTACTGCTTTTAAAATTTCGGCGGAAAGAAAATGTTAATCACCAGTGTTAACATTCCTGTATTTTTTAATTCCCTGTGAACAAGTCATTACAGTATGTCTGATTATTCAGAACAAGGAACAAACATTTCCTCTCTGTGAAGAATAGGAAACAATGTTTGGAGGACAATCAAGTCAGATCTCCGTGGAGAAAAAAATGTAGCAACAGGGGAGAGACTTGACATTTTTCCAATTAAAACAAAATAAAAAAGTATTTTCATCTGAAGAAAAAAAATCAGCTCATGTATTCACCCGATCTGACCTCTTTTCTAAAGATGTATGTTATTGTAAAGTATGTTTAAACATCAAGTATAACTGTGAAAGGAAACCAAAATACTAGGAGGTTTGGACTCTTAGTATTTTGGACTCCTTTGGACAAGTATTTTGCTTTAATCTTTGAAATTCTTGTTTGCATCTGCATGCCACTGTAAATCATGTTTTAAGTTGAACATAAAAAAATGTATGAGATACAAAGAGAGGACATTCCCCTGCTTGGAGCACACATGAACAAGCACTGCCACCTGCTCACAGCTGTAGTTTACGTGGGGGAGTTAGCCTGGGAAATAACATCAGCAAAGGCAAAGTGACTGCTCTGACCACAGCCCAGCTGTGGTCTTGTAAACATCAACAGTTGTCTTCTCTAGTTGGAGATTTTAGTTTTATTCAGTATTTTTTCCAATATTTATTAAATATCAGGGGGAAAAAAGGGTGAGACAAATGTGTATGGCAGTGGCACAGGCACTGATTCTATTAATATGACACAGTTTGAAGTCATATGTGTGTGTATGTATGCTTCCTGTCACTGGCCTCATCTAATTGTATTTCATACTCCAGATTTCTGTGTATTGCACAGTTCTTCCCTTTGGACTAATAATTAAATCTTCAGTGCAGGGCCGTATGTAATTTTGTTGCCACGGCTGCTAGGGAGTCACAATATGGTTCCCCATTTGGCCCAAAGGGAGGAAGTAATTTATGCCAATTTTTAACTGATGAACAATACTTCCCTGTGTGTCAGCTCACACATGTGGTTTGTGCATCTGGGAGCTAAACACAAGGTTTAAATGTTCCCACTTGCACTCCAAACAGCAGAAATTTGATGGAAATTCTTCTTCTCGCTGTTCTGTACAGCAGCTGCGCTGGTCGTCTCAATGTTGCCATTAAAATCCCTGGCCCAGTGCTCCCTCTCTGGCCCCAGAACAAGTGCCACAAGAACACTGACATTTCACTACATTACATTTCAGATGCAGTGATGTTGCAGGAGCTTACAGTTTTAGTATTAGTTTTGCCCTTTTGGATGGTGTTTCCCAACTTGCTGACCAACAACAGAATCTCAGGGAAGGGAGACTTTTTTTTTGTCCCTCTTCTCAAAGCATATTTCTAGATCTTTTTACTAAGAAAAAAAAAGGCTCGAAAAAAATGAAATACACACAGTTGTTAGGGCACAGAAAACAGGAGGTTGCAGGAAAGACTTTTGAATTCACTGTTTTTCATCTGAACTCATTTCCATGGACAAAGTCATGGTTTTTAGACATCTGAATCGAGCACTGCTGAAACAGCAAATGCTCCTTGCACTCTCTCTGCATGCTTAAAGCTGACATATTTCTCCCACTGCACTCCTAGTCTTTATGCTTTCTTGACAGGAACAGCAGAGCCACTCTGATCTTAGCATGTCCAAAATCAAGACACGAAGAAAGGGCAGGAAGAAAATCAGAACTGTTTATTCTAAGACATATTGCAAAGGAAAATGCAGTGAGTGGCGCCTGTCAACAAATTCCTACCCGCAGCTCACAGAAGACTGAGGAAATAATGTTCTTTAAAAGGCTGCATGCCTAAAAATTTCCACAAACTGATAACCCGTGAAACTCATTGCCATTAGATGCCACAGGGCCTAAAACACAGCAAAAAAAAAAGATTAGTGCATATAAGTGAATTCAAACACTGACATGTACAAGGAACACAAAGAAGCTTAGGAGAATTTGACCTGGTGAGCAGGAAGGTGTGAAGTAGTACCTGCAGTATGTAACGATTATGGGGATTTTTCCTACAGAAAATAATGCTTCATTGGTGCTTGCCAAAGCACCCAGCCATGATCTGACACCAGACTGAGCTTGTTGATTAATATATGTAGGATAACCTTTCTGGCACATTTATTTAAATTTGCTGGTCACATTGTAGCTGAGTTTCAGAATTTATGCCGTCCAGAGTCAGATAGTTTGTCAAATGCATTCAGCAAATAATGTTTACTGAGTTTCATGATGTATTAGAAAGCTATTATTCAAAGGAATGTTCTCAATGGTTCATTCAGCTCTGGTCAAGGCTCTGCCATATGGTCTGTTGTTGATCCATTTTGCAAATCCTCCTACACATGCAGCAAAATACCAAGGCATCACAAGAACAAGTTAACATTATAAATCTCAATCACCTTTTCACTTTGCTTGAAACAATGCTGCTGTTGTCTTATTTGCAAAATTCCTCCTGGGATATAATGATCTTTAATCCCAAAATATCACTGTAGTACCACAGAGATCTCAACTTTTACAGTTTGTTTGCAAAATTAAGCAATTAAGCTTGCAATTTAGTTCTTCAAATGTTTTTCATCTCAGAAACCTGATGTCTGGGGACTGCTTAATAAAACATAAAGAGCAAATTCTGTCAATAGTTGTTTCACATTGATTGCAGAGCAAAAGACTGATAACTGCATCATGGAGATTTAGCTGTACATTTATCACAAACTGTGGGAATACTCTTACAAGTTATAATTGGTATCCATTAATCATAAAAAATAGGTTAATTTATCTTTTTGCATTCCATCCAGGTTTTAATGCATATTATGGACTGGATTCTATCTACTTTGTGGGTATTTTCCATTTTAGCTCATTCCATTTCTCCAGTTAGATTTAAAAATCAAAACACAAGTTGGCAATTGTACAGTCCTTCATATCTCTGTAGTAATACTAAAAAACCCTACTTATTACTCAAAAAGTTAACTTCCATTTCCACTGGCACTGGAAAAGTGTTTCTAAATTAGCCTTACAGCAGAAAATCACTGCCATTCTCTTTTATTCTGTGAAGATTTACTGCTGGGTGTGCAGTAAATTCTTCCAACTGGTAGAATATTGAATCCACTGATCCAGGCCTTTTTTTTTTTTTTTTGCAACACTGGGCCTTGATCTTTTTGTATCTTCTGCTAAGTGTTATATATATTTGATCTTCTTGAATAATACAAAATTAAGACTGCCTACAGGCCTATAAAAGAGGCAAGGCTTAGTGAAAACAGTATCAAAATGCCAGTGACACTATTTCTAGTCTGGCAATGAGCCTGGCACCATGGACCAGTCAGAGCCTGTTGATTTTGGCACTAACACATGATAGAATTTGTCATAGGAATAGGCCATAAAAGATCTTTAAAAAGAAGACAATGTTTGCATTTGGTGTGTGATGGAATGAGAGGTTACTATAACAGTAACATCCAGAAAGAGAGCCACTATGGTCACAACATTTGCTAGTAGTATAATGAATGGCTGCATATAGGGCAACACTGCAGTTAGCAAGCATTTCCCACAGCAAAGGGTGTTTCAGGACTCCAGACATTGTATGAGAGCTTGTACAAAACCCTAAGGTATGGATGGAACAGAGCTTTCTACAGAAAATGCACAGAAGAATTGCAAAGCTGAATTTAGCCATGAGGTTGCAGGCCTGGGTGACAAGCCAGCAGGCCTGGGTGACAAGCTGGAGAAGAGGAGGCTGAGGGGTGACCTCATTGCTCTCTACAACTACCTGAAGGGAAGTTGTGGAGAGGAGGGAGCTGGCCTCTTCTCCCAAGGGACAGGGGACAGGACAAGAGGGAATGGCCTCAAGCTCCACCAGGGGAGGTTCAGGCTCGGCATAAGGAAAAAATTCTTCACTGAAAGGGTCATTAGGCAATGGAACTGTCTGCCCAGGGAGGTGGTTGAGTCACCTTCCCTGGAGGTGTTTAAGGTGCAGGTGGATGAGGTACTGAGGGGCATGGTTTAGAGATTGGTGGGAATGTTTGGACTCAATGATCCGGTGGGTCTCTTCCAACCTGGTGATTCTATGATTCTATGATTCTATGATTCTATGATTGATGTCATCCAGAGTCAGATGAGCTATCTGAGAGGATTTGAAGAAAAAAGATTAAAATCTTCATTAAACTTCATCTGCTGGCAAGAAACCCATGAGATGGTATCATGTAGAGGCCAGTCAAATCTAAATGGAGGCCTTGCATTTCAAGCCTGTTTAAAAATGGAGACAATGAAGAACTGTTTGAAACAACGGAGAACTTGCAAAATCTTTTTATAGTTTGTCTGGATTTTTTCTCAAAAGAACACTATCTTTATGTGAAAAGTGACGTGCGAAAGGGAAAAAATCATGCTTTTCTGTGTTTTCAAAGAACACACAAAGGTTCTGAATTAAAATATAATAAATGCAAACTTCTAATCAAGAATGCCTCATCTCTATAAGGATTATATGAAACATTTATTAGGATTATTAAACGTAAGTTATGATTTTCCTTTGTCTGCTGTTCAATTCTTTCAGGCATCTGGTGTATTTAAATCATTATGCACTTCACTATTTATTCATTGTCACTACTGAAAAATCTTTCTAAAGCAACAGCATGACTTCACTTTAGAAGCCTCTTAATTACAGATTCTTCTGGTATTTTTCTGGCTTTTTCTGGCATTAGCATTACCTCAGTCCCACATCCCATCTCTGCAGCACCAGGACATGAGAAGAAAACTACTTTATACAGGGCAGCTGGAGAGGAAGTGGAGATTGAGACAATAAGGCTCAACCGAAAGACTAGGAAGGAATAAAAAGCTTTGCCTCTTAGCTTCTTTTGCCTTAAAAAGAATTACACCTCCAATTTGCCTTATAGGACCTACAAGTCCATAAAGTGCCATAACTACCAAACAAAGGCTGCTATGCCCACTTTTGCCTCAGTGCACACACCCTTGAGGGTCCCTTCCACTCTTCTGCAAGCAAACTTAGCACCTCTCCATTCTACTGTCATCTCCCAGGAGAAACTGACATATTTTCATGTTCTCCTTCCCTAAACTACCTTCTGCTAGAGAAAATTTTACCTTGACTGAGATATTTTTGTATATAAGCTATACTGTATATATGCTGTCCCTGGCCTTGCGCTTTCCTTGGTTTCACTGGACCCACTCTGTTCCTCATGGCTAGGAATGGGGGCACAGCACTCTTTCCCTTGTAGTCCCTCAACTGCCAGCTTGCCTCCGCTTCCACAGACCCCTGAGATAAATGGCTAGGGACAATCTAATCTTCCAGTCTTCCTCCTTATTGCTTTCCCACTCTTAAGAAAGCAATTCTTTGTCTATGGATAGTAATGGGGACCTGCCTTTCAACACAATGTGTTCAGCTGGGTTGTGTTGAGATACTCTTAATCTTGCTCTTATCTTTTCTGCTTGGTTCCATTTTTGAGCTAAGTCCATGACAAGAAGCCTGGCCTAGATAAAAAATCCCATACATTATCTCATTCTAAAAAGGGCAGTTGTTTCCCTGTTTCTGTGTAGCTGGATGGTTACACAGATGCTGTGAACATCCTTCTGCGTGAAGCTTTTAGCTCTGGCATTGTGTTTTTCACAACTGAACACTCACTGTCCCAAAATATCTCCTTTATTTACACTGAATTGTTCAGCAGATTTACAAAGCCTTGCATTCAGTGTCTCCTTCACTTTCCAGAAGAGTAAGAGGCTCAGGAGAAGTTTTACTGACCTCTTCTGCTAAAGTGAGCAAAAGTTTTCAAGGATATGCTTTATGGTGTTCATTTTCCAGTGGCTGACTTGACTTGCCATGCTCCATTAAGACAGTCTTCTATACTAAGCAAGCCTCAGAAATGGAAAACTGTGTCTTACGGTAATTTAGACCCCACTCTCCCCCCAAATCAAGATTAATTCCTATAGGAGATGTGCTGGCACAGATCCCAGCAGCTGGGCTTGCACAAAGCAGCCTTTTTTTCTTTAATAGATTCTGGTGAGGTTTTCTCCCCGTCTATAAAAATTGCTAGTATTATCCTGAAAATAGAAACAATTGCGCTTTCCCTGACCCGATCTGGAGGAAACATAAAATAGCTCATTTTGTTAGAAAAGCTAATTAATTTATACTCTCAAAGTTCAGCACAAAAATTTTGTTGAAGAAGTATTTGGTAAAGCAAAGGAGGCCTCAAAAATGCTTTTACTTACAATCCATTGCATGACTGTCACCCATTCAGATTCCCAGAAACTTCTGAGAGTTTTCTATGACAACAATTGCACAACAGTACACAAAACAGACACAGGATTTCCTAATATTCTCTAGCTTCATGTTGGAGAACTACTAAAAATCCTATTTGCATGATTTTCTGGGATGCAAGGCTAGGCTCGCAGCATCATCACACTGCTTCTTACAATTGCTAGAACAAAAGCCAGGCTGCAGTGCTCATGCTGTATGACAGTTTTATTCTATACCAAGTATTACTTTCAGAAACAATCTCCCTTGTTGAGCAGGCAAAAGACTTTTAAGGATTTATTTAATTTTCATTTAATGTTTTTGTTCTGATTTTTTGTTTTCATTGAAGTCAACTTGAAAGTATTTATAAAGCTAGTTGGGACAGTTCAAACAGTGAATTCTACATGGCTGATTTATAGAAAAATAAACAAAACTTACCCTACTACTATAGTTACTTATCTGTCCTTTGGGATTTTTGATTTTCTGGGGGTTTAGGGGTCCCTTCCTCTTCCCATCTCCTTTCATGCCTCTTCCTCTTTGTGCTTCCCTTCCCTAATGTTTGTTATCAAAGTACAGCTCTATTTTGGATTTTACCTCTGTCTTTTGAGTAATTGCTTTTGAGGTATGTCTATAAACATTTGATTTGTAAGGACATCACTAATTTTATCCTAAAAGTTACATATATTTCAATCTCTTACCAGCTGTCTATTTACTGAATATGCTATCAAATCAGGATTAAGCAATTTAGAAGAAGAGGCTAACAAAGCATTCGATTAGACTATAGAAAGAAATATATACGTGATGTGTAGCTCCCTTTATTGTACTAAGCATTTTGATTTCTGAACAATGCAATCTATAGAAACAGATGATAGCTTTTAAGAAAAAATAGGAAAGATTTCACCTGCACAACTCCCATCAATCATAATTCAGTGGTGCCTTTGTTGCAGTTTTTTATGTAGTTACTCTTACCACAGGTCCATACATCAAGCAAAACCCACCATTTTACCAGCTGTGAATCAAAGTAAATAGGCAAATAAGTAAAGATACTGCCATCTAAATTATAGCCATAAGAATTAGACACTTAACTACACTTACTAATCTGTGCTCTTGCTGTTTGCATGGAGATGTACAGGGCACCAGAAGTAGAAGAGAGACCTGAGCACTTGTACACTAGCCGAAAACCCATTCCCAAATTCCCACAATATAGTCAGGTCTTTCTGCCAATATTTTGCATAAACACTCAATCATTCTTTTTAACTGCTTGCATCTTACTTTTGGGCTGAAAGAAAATGCCATGGAACACCAGATGTGTAAAAGCCATATCTCAGAAAAGCTCTACATGTAAAGTGAATCCTAGTTTGATTGCTTCCAAGTTAAGGAGTGTTTCCAAAATTCAAATAAAAAACATCTGATTTACATGTAATTTTTAAAATTCTCAAGTTTTTCAGTCCATCATTTTTCATAGAAGATCTTTTACGTAGCTGAAATGTTTTGAATGTGTGAGAAATTTTGTATATTTTAAGTCCTGAACTATATCAAAGCTCCAGGAAACAGGCCCATTTAAAAGGATGTACTTCTGTGTAGCTGTAAATAAACCATTTGACAGATAAAATGCCCATGACTCTGATGTTGGGCCTTAACACTGGTATTGCTAACTCCCAAAACACACTTTCATCTGCTCCCAGAGCTACAATAAAAAATAATCACTACAAGAAAGCAGCTGCCCATAGAAATACAGAAGAAGAAACCCACAGAAAAGTAGGAGATAAAAGGGAAATGTGTATTAACAGGACCCAGTGGAAGCACACAGAGATTCATTAACAACATTCTGGGCCCCTGGGGGCTTTGCTTCACAATTGCCCACACCTAAGACAGGAGATGGCAAGCCTCACCCATTCCAGAACCTGGCTCTGAGTCACAATGGCCTAATTAAATTTTAATGCTCTTTGCTGCAAATTAATAACTGCTTCACATATCTCAGAGAATGAACTGAAATCTTTTCATATTTTTACAAGTGAATTAAAGCTGTCTAATTGGATTGCAGCCTCAGGAATTGCAGGTATTCACCTGGACATCCTGTGGTGATTGTTTTAAAGCTGATTTGAAACTGTATTGTCATGAGTGTTTAAGAACTGCTATCAAATCCTAAGTCAGCCATAGCTCATATTATTTTTCATATTTTTCGATAGGAACATTAAGTTTGTGTGAAATTTTCTAATTAGCTTAAAAAATGTAACATCCTCATAAACTCAGAAGTCAAAGGGAATTCAACTGTTTTAGTGACATATTTTTGCTAAAATATATGTAAAATGGTAAGTAGTGAATGCCCCTTTTAAGAATTGGTTGTGTCATTTTGTAACAAATTAATTAATTTGATGTGGCATCTAAGAGTATGTCTTTGATGACAGAGAGTTCCAGCAAACTCTATGAAGTATTCTGAGGAGACAACATTGGAGTTAATGCTCACTTCTGCCTTTGCTACATTTTTCCTCTGTTGTGCCAGGCAGAAATAACTCCTATTTCATGATTAAAAGAATTTTGGCTCTTAGGATTCATTGCAGTGCTTACACATATATTGTTAGTGTACATTTTAAAACAAATGGGAAGATTTACTTTTCAAGTCCATTTTGACCACTCTGAAAATTGTTAAATGTTCAAGACGTTTCACAGCATCTGTGTGTCATAAGAAAACTCACCCACAGAAAACTGAGCTTTACCCAAGATAACTGCCTAGTTTCTAAATCTGTTTCATTCATTCATCTTTACCATGATTATAGACTCAGTTTGCTGCATTTCAAACGTTTGGTTTCAGCTTTGATTCCCTATTTGGAGCAAACTTCAGGATGATCTTACTCTATCTTTTTATCACGAGCCTGAGCCAACAGTTACTTTATTCCCTGGAACTGCTGTCATTAGGTCTTCAGGGAATGTTCTACCAGATTTGAAAGGAGGTATGACCTTTAGATAAAATAGCATCATCCAAACAGCCTAGACATTCTGTTTTAGCTAGAAATGTATTCTGAGCTGAAATGACATAAAGAACTTTTTTTTCCTGAAAAAACTATTTTGCCATACTTGATCCATACTACTATGCACTACAGAACTTCAGCATTGTATAAAATGTAGCATGTAGTTTAGTAGCTGTCAAACTTGATTGTGAAACCTCAACATGTAGAGAGCTTTCCTCAGACAAAAATTCATTAAATAATATACTAATATTAACGCAAGGGCAAATGATTTCCCAGAAAGCACGATTGTCCTTTCTCATGACCCACATTAGCAACTTCCAGTCTATCATATTGTTCTACAGAGGAGGCTGTTAAACTGTTTTAAATTAAAAACAGCTCTGAATTGTATTTGCAATATGCGTGAAATAACACTTCGTTGTTCGTTAAAGTATAGCTGATACAACAGTAACTACGGGTGCAAACTTCATGTGTAGATAAGACTATAAGGTTTTCATTTGCTTGTGTTCTTGCAAGACCCTCAGAGAGCATTCACAGGATGTCTCTGAGGGTAGATTTTGGATCTGGAATTAATGGAAAGATGTGTCACATCATGTCCAATCTATCAATTCACTGTTATTTACCATGCTTCTGAAAAGTTATAACTTATTTTAGCAAGTATAGAATACATTTCAGAATCATTAAATGTGCTGAAGACCCTTATGATAAAGTTACTGTAAAGAAGCCTCTATTAAAAAAAACACTAGTATAAATTAGAATAAAGATCCCATTAGGAATACATAAAAAGATAATGTGGATAATTCAAAGTTTCCATTTTTGTGAAATCACGCCCAAGGGTGTATTTAAGTATTGTTACGATTTCAGGAGGACCCAGGTAAACTGTGAGAGAACCTAGATGCAACCTCACATTACCTAATCCTCCATTAACTATGTTCTTTCCAAATTATATTGCTAGCCCTTTCTTCCCATGTGATTCATGATGTAAGAGACGTTGCAAAACACAGCATGCTGACTGGGCAATCTCCTAGCCAGAAGGAAATGATGAAAGCTGGATATCTACATAGAGGCTGGAGGAGATAAATCACCTATTTCCATTGGGAATAAGCAGCTGTGAACTTGGCCAATGTAGTAGTTTTCTAAAGGATCCTGATGGTTACAGGACCTTCATGGGCTGAAAAGCACTTGAATTTAAATCCTCCTCAGTTAAATAGTATGGGGAGGTCCCAGTTGTCTGGAAGTTAGCGAATGTGACACCTGTCTACAAGGGCCAGAAGGAGGATCCAGGAAGCTACTAAATCTAGCAAAAACTAACCATAAACTGTGTCGCAACACAATCCTATTGTGGCTCCAAGACTTGAGGCTGCTAGAGTGACCCCCAGGGATGGAGTCCAGGGGAGAGGAGACTAGAGCCACCTACACGAGAAAGTGTGGCCTGCCTCTATGCAGCTCAGACAGTGAAAGTTATCCAAAGTGCAGGACTCTTCCAGGATTTTGTCACCATACAGCAGCAGGAAGAGTAGCAGCTTATAAAAATTCTTGTTTGAGAAAATTCTCTTACTCTTCTTAAACATTTATCCAGTCCATAAACAGCAGAACAGCCATGATTTTGAGCTCTACAAGTTGTTCTTGTAAAATTGAATTAACATCAGAACACATTTTCAGATCTACATTTAGGAAGCATGCTTTTCTCTGATGATTTGCAGTCTCTGTCTGCAAGGTATATTTACGCATTTTTTGGCTGGACTTCTCCCCCACCAAAGAGGAATAATTATTTATTTTCTTTGCTAATTACTTTATTACCTATACATAAAGCCAGGGAAAGTGAATAGTCTGAAAATTTGACCCTAAATTATATGTAAAAGGCAGGGTGCCAAAAGTACTGAAACACATGTAAGTTCTGTTTGCTTAGCAGGAAAGGCAGCAATTGTGAAAGCTCGGGGATATCTACATTGAGCGGTAAAACTGAGAGCAAAATTCAAAGAAATCTTCGCACTAAGGCAACAGTGTAACAAAAAATACATGTCAGCTCTCCATGGTCATGCAGATTATCACTCAGATAAGACCGTGATAAAGGGTAAGAATTCTTTCCCAGTACGGTGTTGACACTGCATAAGCTTTAATCTGTTGTTCTTTGCCTTTCAGATCTCTTGCTTCAGAACACGAACACTAACAAGTTGACAAAAGCCGTGTTTGCACATTATAGCTACTTGCAAATTATCATTTCAAGTTCAAGTTTAGACATACAAGTGCACGAAGCAAAATGAAGTGAAAAGCTGTGATTTTAATGGGGATTTAATCTCTTTTGTTCTTCGACCTTTTGTGGCTCTCAGAATACATCAACACTTCTGTTGCATGAGTTGCCTTATAGGCTTAGCTCATGCTGATACAGCCAAGCAAGCATTCAAGTATGACTAGAAGTGCATGTTGATGGTATTTTGCACTCTTTCTAGCAGCAAGTACTATAAGCACTACCCAATAGAGTATAAATCCTGTGAATCAGCCCAGGCCCCAGCTGCAATCCCAAGTGCAGTGACTCCTGCAGCTCCATATCTCAAATAGAAAGCAACTTTAGAAAGCAATGGCTCAGGTAGCTGGCAGTGCACTGGGTCTCTGCAGAAGGCCAGAAAAAGGCAGAGCGGCACTGGAACAGAACTATAGCATCTCATAATACAACTTTTTCAAGTCTGATTATTAAGAAAAGAACAGATTGCAATTTTAGTGTATGTAATAGTCATTTTGTATTTACCCTTCCCTTTTAAGCTACAAAATTAACAACCCTGCAACGGAAGTCTCCTAGTTATAACTGCAACAGGGACTGAATGACCACAAAAGGAACCCACAGCAGAATGAACGAGCTAACTGAGGCCCTCTTGAACAGTGATGAGTCAAGACAGGGGCAGCAGTAATTTGTGGATTACCTATGTGATAACAGGTCTCACATTCTCTCACACCAGATGCTTCAATGAAAAAACAAACACCTTTTGGCTTCTGGGATTTCTCATCTCAATCTATCTCACACCTGTGCCTTCCTCTCAGAAGTTCAGCTAAATACACTCCAATAATGATACACATGAAAGAAATTAGGAAATTCTCTCCAGGCAGTTACGTAACCAAATTGCAACTACAATTATGGATAGTAGCAGTGATATCTGCTATAACAGGAATATTATATGAAATTAAAAGTTATGGTAATAAAAAAAAAGGTGTTACTTTTGTGTTTGAAATTTGAGAGATGATTGCTACCAGTGTTTCACATTATTGGAGATCTTAGAGAGAAAAACAAATGAGCATTTATAGCTGTAAAAGAAACTTGCATCTTGTAAGGATCAGACACAAAATAAAGCTGCAAGTGTACTGTTGGGAGCGTTTCAATTGAGTGGCTCAGCCCCAGAGGTAGGAAAGGTTAAACCTATTACATGGAAAGGTTAAACCTAGTACATGGAAAGAATCAGCAAGATTTAGGAGTATGCTGGGTTTTAAAAATTAGAGAGCTTTATGAGTTCAGTAACATTCATGTGACAGGCCAGTGTGAGCTGTGATGTTAGAATTGTCTATGTGATCATGAAAAAAGGAAGCAGAATGAGTGAACAGGAGTTTTGGGAGAGAAGTTACAGCCATGTGGGCTTGAGCATGCTAAGATAAAATTCCTCAGATGTTTTCCTCATACAGTGAGATTTTTAAGGCTACATCTTGTCATATTCAACAGGACAAATCCTTTTATCTTCCTTCATCATAATGCTTTTTTCAGGCACTTCTAGCTTCTGTTTGGGTATCACCAGTTCCTCCATGTTTACTGCAACAACACTAGAGCTGCTTCAGAGTATGCTTCGGTCACTTCTCAATTAAACTTTTTGACCACGTATTTCTTTTTCAGGAGACCTGAGGTAGGAAAAAATGAGGTGACCGGAAAAGACCCCGTCTCAGGTATTTGATATATCTACATATATCTGAAAATTAAGACATATGACCTGCTGTTGTTTCAGAATTCCCAAAACAGAGCAGCTTGCTGGACTGCCAGCTTTTACCATATGTCAGACATAGTTCTCACACTTCATAAGGCTGGCTTTCACACTGGTGCTATTTTCCATAACAAATTCCATTCAAATCTTAAAGTGTTTCACATAGCTAGCTGAACAATACCACCGATAAGGCATGCTCGTGCAGATTAACAGACCTCCATGGAATGCCATGCCATCTTTTCCATTGAAGGAAATACCGATAATGGTTGTGAACAGTGAATGCTAAAAACAAATGATTAAATAAGAAGTAAATGTACTGCAGAAGGCTAAAAAGGAAATAACTACTGAAACTGAACTAATTTTTACAGAAAGTCAGCCACTTTTTTCAAGATCTGATTAAGTTTAAAAATGGCATTGCTATATCCAGCATTAAATACAGGTAAAACTGAGGCGCTGAGGAGCATGGTTTAGTATTTGATATGAATGGTTGGACTCGATGATCTGGTGGGTCTTTTCCAACCTGCTGATTCTATGAAAACAAGGCATCATGGAGTAAGGGGAGGGAGGGAAATCTGCGTTTTGTGTGTATTTCATTTTTTTCAAAAGAAAATTGAGTGACTTGGCCTCAGAGGTAGGAAATGCTTTCGGAAAATCATCCTCAGGCATGAGAAGGTTGCTGTCTGCTTGTTGTCTTTTCTTTCATCACAGACACAGCAGACCCACAAGAGCTCAAGTATCCCCATCCTTGCAAATAAAGATAATTTTATATATTCTTATAAATAGGAAAAATTTTTGAACAGCTTACAGCATTGCAGGTGGTTGAACAGCCTTCAAATATAAGAATACATAGAATTCACTTTTAGATCACACCATGGGGGCCACCTAGCCCAGTAGGACAACTTAAACTGTGGCAATGTGAGATAAGCACTGAGCCTGAGACATTGTCTGTGTACCTTTTTGCCTATATTCCCCAGAATCCAGAATTGTTGTATTAGGAATGTTAAAGGATGAAAGCTTGCCTAATTCTTACAAAGACTGTACATAAAATTGCTGTCCCTGAATCTGTCCAATCCCTTTTGAACCTCCTGATACTATTAGTTTTCACAGTCCCTCATGGCAGCAAGTTCCAGAAGCTCAATCCCTGCTGTGTGAAGAACACTCTTTTATCTGCTTGAAAGAGAAACTAGTTTCACTGGGTGCACCACACTGATATTGCAGCATTTGTTGCACAGTACTTTCTGCATTTACCTAATCCATCATCATGAATTTGTAAACCTAAATGACCAGCCACTCCAGCTTTCTCATCTTCAAACTAAAGAAATCTCTCCTTACAAGATAGCTGTTTCAACACTTGGATCACTTCAGTTGCTCTTCTTTATAGGGACTCTTTCTTCTTGAGATATGGAGACCAGGGTGCGCACACAGTCCAAGATTTAAAAACTCTCCAAGGTTTTAAATAGCAACAGAGTAAATCCTTTACATTAATCCATAATGAAGTTCACCTGCCAGGTTTTTACCTGCTCAGTTTCATGAGGTTCTTCTAGAGTCCTTCACTATTAGCCTGTCATATGAATGTGCAAAAAATCTCAGTACCATTTTCATCCTTGGAAATTTCATTGTTCACTTCTTTGTGTCAGTGATGAAGATGATAAATAAAATCAATATAAACACTGATCGTTGGAGGACCCAATTGCTTGACCCTTTTCTATTCTGAGAAGATCTTCCTTTTGCTTGCCATCTTTCAGTCACATTTCAACCCACAAATAAAGAATTCTTCCTATACTATGGAAAATTATTTTTAATAATGTCATTTTTAAATATTGTTCTTATATTTCATGACACAGGAAAGAAGATGCCTCTGCACTGCTTATTTTATTTTTACTTCAAACACTTGCATTTGGCTAGGTGAAGGCTTTCCACAGAAATATAGGTGATCATTCTTCAAAGAAAACTTGTAGATCATGCTTTGACCCCGCAGATATTTGTTTAGAGAACTTGCACGCCAAGTTCTACACCCATCCCGTATCTCAGGCAACTCTCCTTCTTACTTGTTTGTCACTCTCCTTCAGTCTCATTTTGACTTCGGAGTTGAGTTCTCCAACCTCTAAGAATATGTATTAATCTAACTGTCTTAAAATATTTTATCTGGAAATGGGATAATTAAGTGGAATTGCAATGAATTTACATAAGTGTATCTGAGATAATTTAGCCTCAAGTATGAAGTAATGTACAAAAATAAATAACTTTTTAATCAAACAAATGAAATTACTCTGTGTGGGAAGGAGAATGTTTAAAAATGTTTCAACATCTTTGTGTTTCCTATTAGTCTCCTGGAAAAAATGTAAACTTTAATGACCAAAAGTTCTTAGGCTACTTTAACTCTGTGTAAGTCTCTTTTCCACATAGAGTTCAGTGTCTTTCTTCTATTTCTGTACTTGCTTATGGTCTGTTATAAAGTCATTGACCAATACTTCTGTTCTGGTATCAGTAACGGACATGGCCTTTACTGCTTAATGTTTGTGTAAGTAGGCATTATCAGAATGGCTAAAGAAGGCAGTAAATACTAATGCTGCAGTAACTGGAAGGTTCACAGCTACAGTGAGTCAGCTTAGTAAAAAAGAGTTACAAGTTTCATGAGTAAAGAGCTAGAAAATATTCCCACAGGAAGAGCTTCATAATCTGCTTTGGATTATTTCTCTGAAGAAGCAATTTCAAGGCCAGAGTTCTTACTAAAAAATATCTAATGATCCACACATCATATTAATATGTATTATGGTTTTCTTACTGCAGCTTAGGGATCTGAACCGAAAATCTGATGAAAGTATTATTTTGTATATTCCTGAACATTATATGACAATAGCAGCAGAGATTCAAATAATTCATTACTTGTGATAATACTTTATCACTCCTAATAAAGGACACATAAATTGATTTTTAAAATGCACAAATTCAATAAGAAAATGCAAATTCAATATCTAACAGAAGACTCAATAAAATCTAAGTTGATATCACTCTGGCAGTTTAGTTCAGATAAAACATTGCTGGTTTTCTCTGCAATTGTAAGTATGAAACTTTCAAGACATACAAATGTGTTAGCAAGGGAAGAGTTAATCCTTTGAGAACAAAAGTTTAATCCATAATAATGTTTTGTTTAAACTTCAGCTTGTGTATACTCCAAATTGGACTTATGCTCACAAATGCAATTCTACGTGTAAGCAGCAAATTGTATAAACAATTCTTTATTAGCCAAACTGACCATTTTATAGAAACAAGCCAAGCTATACAAACACATATATGTTTGTGTTCTCATATACACATACACATGAAAGTGTTCCCAGAATTGCTACTGGAATCTTGTCACTTAATGTACACTAGATGTGTACTTGCTCTTTTGAAACCACCGAATTTACATTTTTTTTTAATATCATTCACTACAGAATACAGACATAAAAAAAAAAAAGAAGTAAACCGCTCTCCAGTGTTTCACAAAACTTTTCATGTCCTCAGCTTCTGAAACATTTAAGATTATTAACTTGCTGGCAGGCTCCTGAAGAACTTTAAGGCATCTGTGCCTGTGCTACATATTTTAAACTCTATCTTCCAATGCTATGAAATCAGCAAACTCCCTGGACTTTCTTGGTAATTCCATTCCATGTGGTTCTGGCTTTCAGGCAGATACAAGAATGACATAATCGTCTTTTCCCACCCACGGGTTTTGGACTGCTGCCATGGGTTACACCCTCCCGAGTACTGTGCAGCGTGAGTCTTTGCCTGATCTCATACGCCCATAATGGAAGACAGCCCAGCAAAAACGACTGAAACACAGTTTCTTGGTTTTCTGTCAAACACCACCACAGGTAGAGTAAGGCTTCTTCAGGTTTTTTCCTATTGGTTTATCCTAGTGTCAGCTGGGATAAATTTAATTTTCTTCCTAGTAGCTGGTATAGTGTTGTGTTTTGGACTTAGTATGAGAATAATATTGATAACACACTGATGTTTTTAGTTAATATTATTTAGGCTGCACTGCAGGAATGTCAGTCCAACATCATGCTGTTTCAAAAGGAAGTGGACAGGTTTCCCAATAAACTTTACAACTGTTAGTGAAGGGAGAGTAGTTATCTTGAAAGTAGTAGCAGTGAATAAATAAGCTCTGCTAAGTTCTTCTTTTGTATTTTTTACTGGAGTATTTATACAAATGCACTCAAAAAGTACAGAATCCTTCATTTCTGGGAAAAAAACTAGAACTTGACTAGTATAAACTCACAGGCACTATCACAATCATACTTTGTATTATTAACAGTACTGGTTTCAAGTACCAAGCTCCACAGCAACAGGATAAACATTATGGAGAAAAGGCACTTTCCAGAATTTGTTCTCAGCATTAGAGAATTAGAAGCAATTTACAATCCAGTCCCACTGCCCGGTCTCACAAAGCCTCTCCTGACTTCTCTGAAGACTTTTAGTCTTAGAGGTTTTGTTTGTATAAGAAACATGACGTTAATACAGCACAGAAATCAAGGCCTCCAGATCTACGTAGTGCAATGTTAAGGCACCATTGTAAGGTGAGAGAAAGGGTGCAGAAGGCCTTATCCTAAACCTACCTATATTCAGACTTTTAGAGAAAGAACTATTCATTTGCCCTTTGGAAGGTGTAATGTGTGAAACAATGGTGCAGCTTGATCTGCTTTGGTAGTTTACTCTGGACTTACTGGTCCCTGCAGCAGTTCTGAGAAGGCAATGCCTGTCTGGTCCATACTGGACAGCACAAGGAGATACACCTATCCTCCCCTTTGTACTTCCTATGGAAGTCTAAATATCTAAATATTACTTTACTTTGGCACTATTAAAAAGTCCAAGGCACTCTAAAATGTGTCCTCGCAAAGCAACAGTTAAGTTCTAGGAAGATTTTACAAATTTAGCTGCCTTTTGCTGACAGACTAAAATAAAACATTGTTTAGATGACCAAGCTTTTAAAATTTTACTAAGTATCTTTTACTGTACCTATAATGAAATATATTTCTTTTAATAATGCAATTATTGCTAATTGCTGTCCTGACACTAGGAAAGAAAATCTGTTTCAGCTGCAGTGGAATTGCAATTTTTTTAAATATTAAATTCACCCATCCACATTAACATCAATGCAAAACATTTTAGTTTGTCATTAATACCATTACATGAGCACTTTGAAAAATATTTTAAACTCCCTATATTATTATTTTACGCTCTATACTTTTTACCATACATAAAGAAAAGAGTAGCTATAAAAGTATTCAACTTATGCCTTTATCTCATGGCAAGAAGATAATAGATATTTCTCTGGAAAGATAGTAAGACTATTCTTAACTAGACAGGTAGAAGGTACATGTCTTGATAGACTGTATCAGTCGATATTTTATTTGTAGAGCAGATGAAGGTTAAGAATCCAAAGTGAACATCCAGCCTTCTCAACAGTCTTACCTGTGGGAATACTTGATGCGAGTCATCAGCTAGAATCATCACCCCACAGTGGTCAATCTTATTTGCAAAACAAAGCCTGAATTGCTGTCTAGAGCTAAGCACACAGCACAAACATTTTCTGTGCTGAATTTAAAAACACTCACGTCCTTACTAGGTCTACTTTTTCATAAGATTCCTAATTAAGAAAGTTGCAATAACAAAACGTGTATGCTTATTTAGCAGCATATTCACACAAAGCTAAAGCTGAATTTCTTTTTTAAAATAATGATAATAAAAGACAATTTTATGAGTAACACCCAGTTAATCAATACACAAAACATACCAGATCATCCACACACATATCAAAATAATCCGTACTGAAAATAGTACATTGCAATGCGTAATTCATGATGAGCTGATGAACTGTAGTCCATATTGGACAGGTAAAAGCTCTATTTGTCAAATTAATTATTATTGTTAAAGCCATGTTCTCCTCATACTGTTCTTAAATTTCCTTTGTGTCCAAGGCAAACACCTCTGCCTTTAAAAGAGCTGAATTTAGTCCTCAAATTTCAAAAGATAAAAATAAAATAAAACAAAAGAAGCCTTTGGAAATGTCAGCATTTTAGTATTCATAATCAAAAAGACAATTTCCTCTACTAGATATGTTTCAGTAGGTAGATGTGATGACAGTTTTCAGCAATGTATTAAGTTCTTACAAACCTCTGTTCCCATTTAAATTTGCAATAAATCTTTTACTGACCTGCTTGAGGGAAGTAAGAGTAATCCAGGCTAATGTGCGGAACAATCCTGTTGCTAATTTTCAGTTTAACAGAAGAAGTGTTCATGGTACCTACCTAATAATACATTATTTATTGTACCATCTGGTTATTTTTCATTTAATTTCGCTATGATGTAGAAGAGACTGAACAGCGTTGAGCTGCACTTGACATTATTGCTTAAATTAAATGTTGCTTTTAAACCATATAACATTTTTTTATTTAAAAAGAAGCTTGAAAGTTTGGAAAAATAAAAAAATTAAATAAGCCTATGAATTAAGTCAATTTTACTGTCAGTTTTTGCCTCATACAGATTTTTTAAAGAATGTCTCTCACATGAAACAAGACAGTTTCATTCATTCATAGGCAATACTTTGGCTCCATGTGCATTTATATAAGTAAGTAGAATTTTGGACCTCCTTTCTATTACATCAATAAGCTTTTCAATTCCTTTTCTGCCTCCTTGGCTTTCCCAGTATATTTTGTCAAGGAATAAAGACTGAAGCAGCTTTTCACGTAAGCGCTGGCTCCTCAGCACTGAAACTGCAGATTCAGGGAATCTGGAAAAGCACAAAGAAATTCATCAGTTTTACCATCACTTTGAATTGCAAAATTTATGTTGTGGTTTAGCAATCTATTCTATGAATATAGACTGTGATTCAGCAAAGGAAGTTCAGGCATGCCTAATCACATGCATGTTAATTATATCTTTTACAGCAGTGGGTTTACTCATACATTTTCAGATGATAGCTATTCCAGTAACTTAGCGTCTCATGCTCAAACTCGGAAGAAATTATCAATCTTTTTACAAAATTAATAACTTAAAACTTACTCATTGATTCCTTGCAGTATTTTGAAGTCAAGATTGTCCTCACTTCTGTCAAAGAAACCCTTATTATTTACAAAGGCCAAGTGCCTTGGGTCATGCCTTCTCTGAACTATGTGTGTTAGGTCAACAGCATCCTGATCACCACATTTCAGCTTCAGTCCTTGCTGCATACAAGAATCCTCCCTGAGAGGTTTGAATCCACAGCAGTTTCTGTCTAGTCGATTATAGATCTAAAACAAAGTACAGCAGAGTGCCAAGTGAAAACAATATAAAAGTATTTGGGGCAAAGTGTCAGGGTAAGACATCGTTCACTAACAACAGGTGACAGGAAGCTCATAAGCTCAGAAGTATGATAAAAGTCAGTAGTGAAATGGCAGTGAAGACCCGTTCCTATACTTCACGTACTCAGAATGTGTATTTTATCCATTTTATAGCCATGATTTCTTATGTTAGTAGAAATTCTTTGAAAATAATTGAAAAATACCACTGTGTAACGGGAATAACAAGATGCTGAATACAATTCTATTTTTTTCCAGAAGGCTGTAGGATTTTTTACATTTTCTCTGCTGGAGAACAACAGAAATAGCACAGCCTGACAGACACAGAGGGTGTCCATTTTGTGGGATCTATTAGAGTAATAAAATGCAAAATAATTGAAAATATTAGTAAGGGGCACTGCAAACCACCAGAAGCTACAAAATGCAAGACGAGTGCATTTATAGTCATAGAGCAGCCTCCCTGAGTTACACTGTGGTATATACTTTAATAACATGATGGTCAAGGCTATTTATTCCCATGCAAACTCTCACTTATTTATTGCATACAACTTAGCTGCAAGGAATACATCTGGCCTAACCAGTAACATAAATGTTAAGCATCTCTTCTGATTTAGTTGTTTATGTTCCTTTTCATGAACCATGGCAAGAACAAGGCACCCCCAGAGCAAAGAATGCCATTTTGGGATAACCATCTAATTCAGGAAGGATAAATCACTCCTTGAAAGTGTTCCTGACCCTGTTGACTAGATGGGAGTAAATACACAATATTGCCAGAGCCCTGAATGCACAAATAGGCTTTAATTGCTTTGAGCAGCAACCCTGGAACCTCCACATACACGTGCTCTGCTTGTGGGCCCAGAAGCCCCATCTAAATTCAGGCTGGCACCTCAGCCCTCCTCTGAGCTCTGCTGTGCATGGGTGGTGGTGTATCTGCTGCTTTCCCTGCTCACTGATGCTCCTGGATTGCTATACATAGTACCATGGCCACTGGTCTTGGTGGCAGTGTTTGTTTTGAGCTGTAAAACGCTGAGGAAAGGAATGGATTTCTTCCTCCTTTCATGAGCAGCATTCAGCGCCTGCTGGTACTAGAGCCCTTCTTGCTTGCAGTGTTCTAGTTCATGGGATCTCTCATTCAAATCACCCAAATGCTTTCCCAAAAAAATGAAGCAGAGGCCTTCCACACAGACCCCTCGATGTACAGCCCTAACTCATCTGCATCGCATTTCATTACATTGATTAAATAGAGGAGGAGATCATGCTTTTATGGACAGCTTCTTCATTGTATCTTGCATCATTCCAGTATTAAAATACAACGATGAGACATTCTGGAATGTTGCTGCAACCTTACTAGTTCAATACTGGTTTTCACCGTATATTTATGTGCACGAGAGATCCAAATCCCCAAAATTAAAGAAGTCATTTTTCATTTAACTTCCTTCTTTTACTTGATTACTTCCAGAAGGCAACTGAAGGTCAGATATAAGCATTTTTCAGACCACTCCTATGTTGTATAGCATTTGAAACCACCCATTAGGAGCATCTACTATGGGCACCAAACCCATTCTTCTGGGAGAAGTATGTTTAGCAGAGAATACATTTCATCATTATTCTTTATTTCTGAATGACTCGTGAAGCATACATTTTTTTTTTAACTCAGAACTCTTGGATTTTTTTGGTTTAGAGTCTTGATTTTCTACTGCTGATAAACTTTGAAGTTATGTCTCATAGTATCCAGATAAAATTTTAATCTTTAAGAACCATAAGACCAACTTTCACTTACTTTCTAGTATGCACATTCTTGTCTGATAGGCAACTGAAAGTATAAATCAATCTGATACCCATTACTATTATAAGAGTAATTTGTTTCTTTATTTCATGTACAATTCAATCCTGTTATATCTTATTTTAACTGACCTCTCCTTCTGGATAATAGAAGTTCTATCATGAAGATTAAAAACTTGCCTTAAGAGACCTTAAAGTTAGAAATCATCATGGAACTTACAATAATTTTCAAACTATTCAACAAGAAGACAATGGCATGAAAAAATATACTATGACACAAGCTATAATATTCCTATAGGGGTATTACTGTTTAGCATCAGAATAATCCACATATGACTTTATATCAGCTTCTAAGAATTACTTACTTGTAGTGGTACTAAAGATGGAGTTATATGACTAGTGACTATTTTTATAGAAGAATCAAATATTATGTTTAACATAACAAGTCTGCCAAAATGTAACACAAAAAGAAAAATTTGAAAGCATCTATTCATCCTAGAACAGGACCAAGAAGAACAAAGATGGGCTATGTATTATCTAAGTCATGGCTTTTATATTTCAATAAACATAGCTCTGTGAAAAGCTTAATTATATGATCAACCAAACACAGTGCGTAAAATTAGTGCTTGCTGCAGTTTTAAATAAACAGGTAAGTGCTACAGGAGGCTCAGTCACCCAGACCTGTCTGGCAGGCGAGGACAGTTGGGAAAAGGGCCATATCTCCGGAAGCCATAAAATTAGCTTCCAGCCAGGTGATTCAGTTCAGTCCTTATTAATACGGGGAGCGTATTAATATTCTGCTACATAACTGCTGTATCTGTAGACACACATTATGATAGCACTGGGCAAAGCCCTAGTTTGGTATTACTTGGAGAGCTAATAATTATGTGTAATACCTAATTAAGGAACAGCAGATATATCATTCATCAGTTGCCGCTCAACTCTTTCCTTACTCAGTCACTGGCTAGATTTTTTAAAAGAAGGAAAATGAAACATTGCAATTGTTTTCTTGATCCATATTTCAGTTGATCAAACCCACCTAAATCACTCCCAGGGGCTGGAGACACACAGGAAGGACCACAAAGTAAAAAACAGTGGTTTGCAGTTGTGAACACGTTCAAGAACTATGTTTGGAGAAACATAGTGTCAAGGAGAAAGAGTATGCCTGCCTCAAGGTACAGTAAATCAAGATACCTCTAGACAAAATCCTTTGCTTCCTCTTTTAGAAAATGAGTCATCCAAGTTCCTGATTCTTTCCGTGATTATAAGTTGTGTTATGGATATTTTATTCATAAGAAACAACCAGAAACACCTCCTTTTCTAGGAGCCCCAAGTGTGCTCACATGGCTTTTGAGGCAGATAGTTGCATTCAGTAAATGTTTTACCTGCAGAAGAAAATCAAAGAGCGCCATCTTGGACCACTCATGATGGTGGATTTCAGTACAGCCCCACTCAGCTTTGGGAACTTTACCATTCTGCCAGCATTTCTGTTTCAACAGCTGCTGATATTGTCCCCAGGTTAATCTCACTGAAGAATGGGTATTATTATCTGTTGGACTCAGTGAAGGATCCCAGAGAATAACAGGACAGGCTTGACCATCTGAAAAATGAAAAATGGTTCATCAGTATAGGGCAATACTGTCAGACTTACATGACTGCTCTTCAGACATTGCCTAAGCATCAACAATTACATTGTACAGATGTGGCAGGAAGAACGTCCAAGGAATAATAACTTGACATCCTTTGGTTAATGTGGCCTTATTCCATGTATAAAACCACCCACCGCAGGAATGGAAGAGTCACAGACATTATAAACACCATCTGTGTACAGAAGGCTTTCTCTGTTGGAAACAACAGATTAATGTACAAAATCATATACTACACCAGACCAATAAAAAGTAGACTAAAAGCCTACCATGCCACTGTGAATCAACAATTTCATTTCCCTATGATTCCACTGAACTGACTCATGTCAAAGTGTTTTTTCAGCATAATGGGCATAGGAACACTATAAATCCTATACTCAAAGAGGGTTTATTTTGTTATCTTTAGTATTTTAGGCCATTAGCATACAATTTCGCAGCTCTGAAATTATATATAAGAATACTAGAGAGGGTGAATTTAGTGTGAATAAACAGCTTGATAAGTAATAGTTTTTTATCTGGGTATAACGAGAACTATTTTTTATAGCATCTATTTTGACCAAATTTTTTAATTTTTCTGTGTAAAGAATGTTCTGCTTTTCCCTGAAATTAAGCTAAGGGCCTTAGCTTTGGTGAATTCAAGTGTTCAGAATTCTCAATAGAAAGAAAAATTAGCAAAGAGTTAAAAATTAGCTTTCCCAGTAAAAGAACTGATAAATATATTTCACCCAATATCAAGTAACAGGCATATCTACCTCAGGAAAGCGGAACTCTCTTTTTCATTGCTGACACAATACTGCTGCTACTTTAAGCTTTCAAAGACCTAGGACTGACTGTGACTTGTATACACATTAGAACAAAGCAATCCTTTATACTGTTGGGCATAGAAAAAAAGTAAAATATGTCTCAGTACAGAGAAGAAGGACCATTTAGTCACAAAGCTGCTATTTACTAAACAGCAAGTGTTGGAACACATAGAATTCTTTAAAATTTATTTATATGTTCATTTTGAAGTTCAATAGACCTAAACCTCACACTACTGCACAATTTATCACATAGTTAAATGGAGTCTAAACTGTCTCTTTGTCTTCCACATGGGGCCAGAGATGTATCTGAAAAGAAGCTTTCAGAAACTTGCATGAAAGCAACAAGATCCATGGCACCTTCTCCAGAGGCAAATCACACAATGAATAACACATAGAAAACACATAAGGTTGGACTTGAAGATGCAGTGGGTCTTTTCCAACCTGGTGATTCTATCATTCTATATTCTACATCAGTGCCAACGGCAAGGTAAAACCTGACAACACAGATGTTCCATCTGTAAGCAGCAAGAATTGCTAAAATCAGATCTCCATAAAGCTGAACCAAAAAGCCACTTGTACAAAGGATGCTGACTGATCTAAAACAACAAGTAAGAAATTATCTTTACCCATACTTCACAGTGAATCATCTGGCATTTGCCAATAGAGCAATAGGCCCACACACAATCAAGCCCAAGAGAAAAACACTCCTTTACAAAACTAGAAAGTACTCAATCTTCTCTCTGCCATGGTTTGTACATACAAGGTAGACCTTCCCAAGCCAGCCAAATGTGCATCTCTATCACCTCTTTAACTTCCCTCCTAGTTGTCCAATGTTTCCTTAGGAATATAGAAAGTGTCCTTCCACTGCCTTGCTCTGTCTCCATTACCTACACTGTAGATGACTTTAGCCAGGTCATGTCAACTACTAGCTAAGCCTCTTTTCCAAACAAGTTGTAGAAAGCATTGGGAATTGTCACAAAAAAAGGACAGCTTTCTTCAGGACTAAGTCTGATCTATTATTTTTATATCTCCAATAACAGCTTATGTAACTATTCATGAATTCTTCCACAAATCAAATACATAAGCAGTTGCCTAACAAAACAAACATCTCCTGTCTACCCAAAAGCGACATGACAAACAATAGTAATATAAATACTTGAAAAATATTAATAATATCTTGTCAGTTTCTATTAAGACACAAAAGCATTTTTAAAAGACCAAGGCTAAATACAGGAAATGTTTGCATTTCAGAGGAAATGGGAGCAGAAAAGATGAGCCAAAACAAAATCATTCAACTCCGTAACATAAAATGAATTACAGGAATATGAAACAGCAGCTTCAGTAAAGAGCAATGACTCAAATTTTCGACATTTGCAGGAAAAACATGAAGGTGCTAAACTAAAGCAGACAATGGTCCTGATTCATAGCTGCATGAATTGGCACAAACCCACTGAATCAGTCCTCTTCTGATTCAAACCTCAGGAGAGGGGCTGAAGTTAACTGAATGGTGAAAAGTAAGGCCTGGCTAAGAATCAGAGTTTTCAGTTTGATGCAGCCAAAACTGAGGAAATTAAGCAGGCTTCAAAATAAGTCCAGTGTATTATACATGTGCTTGTTCCTAATCAGCTTTATATATTACCAGAAAGATCTACTGCTTTACTGTTGCTACAGCTGCACTGTATTGAATCTTGCCCAAAGCTGATTAACTTTTTTTTCATCTGCCATTTTAGGTCAATATAATTACTTGACTATCTAAAGATGATCTACAAAGTCATATGGGAAAGATTTTTCAAAACTTGCATTAGAACCAGCTTCCTAGTAATCCGTATAGATTTTTAAACATCAAAGTACTTCAAAAACTTTCTTAGGCCCTTAGGAGCTACTGGCTCAGGATATCCTAAGCTAACACAGATGAATCAGAGAATCACAGAATGGTCAGGGTTGGAAGGGGCCTGTGGAGATCACCTAGTTGAAACCCCAGCAGCTTGCTGAAACTAGACTACCTCATGGTACTCAAATTGCTTCATGTGCAGTTAAGTAATGTATCACTGCAAAGCTTCTTCAACAGAGGCATCATCTTAGTTATCCACATATCACATCACTTCAAAAATAGTCTGTATGCTACTTAACCACAAAATTGCTCTTGCAAATGTTACTCTTACATCTTGTGCTCTAACTTGTACCTACAGCATTTTTTCTAACTTCCTTGAAAGAACGTATTTTCAACCACACCCATGAAAGCATCACTAAAAAGAGCAAATCTTTCATGAGGTAGACAAAGCCCTTCATCAAACTCCTCATTGTAAAACAGTACAATTTTCCATTGCCACATTTAAAAGAAACAATTTAGTTGCCCACATACAAGCAGGAGTCAGTAATTTAGTGTGGAAAGATGAGAGAGACTAATATACAGAGCATTACTTGAATTTTAGAGTGTAAGATTAAGTCCTGAGGGAAAATACAAGAGACAGAATCAGAAAGCAGAGAGAAGATAGGCCATTTATTTTCCCTTTCTTCTCTCTGCATCTTATTTACAATGTTTCTGTTCTACACTCATACAGATGTCAGAATTAAGGAATGCATGAAATGTGCATCAGTTGCTCTCTACAATATGGACTGCATTATCGCTTATACATGAACTTCTCTACCCAACAAAATATTGGAAATATGTTCACTGGTACCCCTCTGAGAGGTACAACACAATGGTGTAAATTGTTTGGGTTGACAGAAAACAGGACAGATAAAATGAAGCATTTTAGAGCATTCTGAATGCATAAAGAAGCATTAAGTTCTTCTTATTGTTTGCCCTGACATTAGTGATTCATAATATGTTTTCCTGATTTTTCATAGCTTTTGGTGGGATGGCAAGGGCAGGCTGATAGTGCAGGGTATAACATGGAAAAACCCATGGCTCTATCATCACATAGAGACCAGTAAAACAAAATGACAAGTACAACCAGCGGAGCTTTCTATCACATGCCATTCATCTATTTGCACTAAGCCAACCATGGAAGATGTTACTCAAAGGAGGTTTCTTGCATATTTTAGTAAAAGAAGTGTTCCTGAGCAAATAGGAGGTTCAATCTTTAGCTTTAAAAAGCCCAACTGAATCAAGCACACCTTTACTTATTCTTCTCAGCAAACAATAAAACACGTTTAGCCAAACTTACAATATCAGAAAACCATGGAGAAAGAGGGATGGTTATCAGCATGCAGTAGTCCTTCAGCCAGTGGTACAACAAAACTGCATAGCAATAGCTGCGTATTTTGTAACAAAAGGTGAGTAAAGAGCTCAGTCTTCTTACTACTATCCAAGAAGCCGGAGTCCTATCCCTACAGCTGCCAGTTGCAACACAGGAGCAATCCTGCTCCAGCCCACATCATGCAGTGGTAGCTCAAGCCCACCATTCTACCCTGCAAATGTTGCTGCTGAGCTAGAGGCAATACATGCAGTTAATTTTCTTAGCTTCGTGGGCAGATTAACAACAGTAGGGCTGTAATACCAAGTAAGGTCACTTACATGTTTCTTGTTTCTCAGGGTGATAAAATAATGAAGATTCTCAATCCTATGTATTAATGTGACTATCTCAAGACACAGACACGCAAGGGTCAGCTTCCATTTCCTCCACAATATACACAATTTTATGATTGTTTCTTGTTGACTTACAGGCTTATCCTTTGTTTAGAGGAGGTTTGGAGCTCTCAACATCTTTCAGGCCTTGCAAGTAGCAAAGAGGGTAATGAGTGACAGCTTGTGCATGCCCAGAATCATCATATTTTACCCTGTAAAACTGAATTCAAAAAGGCCTTGTCCACCTGTACTCCTCAAGCTGTTCAGTCAATTAATTGCAAAAATATGAGTGGAAGAACTATCATACCTGATTTTTCCATGATGGAAAAATAAGAAAAACTATTTTAAAAAAGCACAGTCAACTCTTAAAAGGGTTTGTAATTAGCTAGGGAAGGCAAGTGCAGCAGACAGAGGACTTTCACACAGTATTTTGCTAGACCTTAAAAAAAAAAAAAAGTGGGGGATTTTGGGAATAGGGGGAACAGAACCTGTATAGGGATTTACTAAGCATTTTTTTAAACTGCTTTTGACAAAATGAATGACAGTTTTGAAAAGCCCATTTTTTAAGATTTTAATGCTACATCAAACATGTCTTGTTAGATCACATCACAACTGAGGCAAGCTAAAGGGATGTGTTTTGCAGAGACATGTCAGCCCAGAAATTGTGTACATTCATACATAAATGCACAGTCTCTAATCCTGTGTTGTTTGCTTTCCCATATGAATAACCATGATCCACACGAGCCGCTCTGTAAAAAACTTTACAGTACTTTTACGAATTTTAACTTAAATGCATATAGGTTATAGAAATGAGCTCACTAATTATTTTATATTATTTTCAAAAAGATATTTTTTCTGCTTTTTCTCAACATAGATGTTTTCCAGATTCTGCCAAACACAAGCATGTAAATAGTAATGAACTCAAGCAGATATTAGGCATCTAAGCTCTGGCATATTTCCAGGCTAAAGAAATGGAGAGAGACAAGGTACAGTAACAGCTACAAATGCTCTATTCACCCCTTTAGCTGGAAAAAATGAAGTGAGACCAAAACAATATTATTCCTCTTCTCATCACCTAGCAACATTCTTCTTGCTATAGGAACATAGACAGCTAGAAGGAAAAGAAAATTAAAGAGGGCAGAATGACAGTCTCTGTCCCAGACAGACCAACACATACTGTAAGGTGACAGATACTGAGCAACACAACGCACAATTAGCCTAACAGCAGTTCTTCAGAGGCTTGTAGTCTGTCAACTCTGCAGACACATTGTGCAGAGTTTCTCCAACCAAACTACCTTAATGCTTCATGACAGCTCTATAGCAATAAATCTTGTTCCTAAAAATAAACTAGACATAATGTATCTTCCATGCTCTGCAAGTATGAATAATATTCAGAAACCTCCAAACTGTTGCTCCTCGAGATTCATTCACATTGTGGTATAAGCTGCCAAAAGGAAGGTTTACAAAGTAGGAAGAAATCAGAGACTCCTGGGTCTTCTTCCTGCTGTCAGACTTCGGAAAGCTATTCTTGCACTGCTTCTATTTTTTAAAAAAAATGCAGACTGTTATAAAAATATTTTGTGCAAGCTAATTTCAGCAGCAAGAGAGGAACAGCAAAAACATAGCTAGCCACTTTAGCAATGATTCATTGAAATGCAACACAGTCCTTTTGGACTATGATTTCTGACTGTTCAAAAATAGCACTTAGGCTGGAGACATATTTAACAAGACAGCAATGTTAGAAATTGACTTACTTCTAACTCACATTACATGTCTGAATTCTATCTTTAATGTCACTAAAGAATAAAACCCAAAATTTTAACTGAACATTTTGTACTAACAGGTTGAGATATTTACTGTATATATTTCTTTGTCATCATAATACCTAGATGTGTGCAATGAACCTCAAAATATACAGCAGGATTCACTGAAATGTAGGGTTGTTTGAGTTTTCCTAATTACCAGGGGAGATGGAAGCGTTTTTTATCAGTTTTTCAGTTCCCAGAGGTATTAGCACCATGAAAGCAGCAGCAGTTTCTGCAGGAAGCTCCCCTGCCTCTCCGAGAAGGTTATCTGACTAAATACGTACCCTGTCTCCTACCATCTGTTTGAGAGGTGAATTCTTGTGCTCATTTTCAATAACATTTTATGAAAGTCAAATTTAAAAGATGAGAAAAAATTAAGAAAATAAAAACATCAGAAATAACCATCAAAACACAGGGTATTCTGCAATTTCTTTCACCAGTTTCACTTCAGACAGTCTGCATGTCATGTGATCTATGGATAACTCCTTTTTCTTCTCATTCCAGACTCTGGTGGAAGAGAAATTGTTACAGCCCTCAGCAGCTCAATGGTATTTGATACAAACTTTGGGGTACTGCATCCTTCAAATAGGATAATTGCACTGCAGGAATTAGATACCAGCTTTACTTCCCTGTAACAACAGGTTTAATTCTCAGCCTCACAGGAGAGGCTCCTGCTCTCTAGTTAACACAGGAGGAGAAAGGAAAGGAAACCTCAGCACCCCACCTGCAAGCGGAAAATCATAGGAATATCTTACCTTGGAAGAGCGCCGATCTCCTGCTTACTGAAGGTAAGCTCCTGTTGAGCCCCAAGATCCTGTCCAAATGAAAGGCAAACACCTCACTCATGTCAAGGGGTCTTTTGACAATGCCACAGCGCCCATGGTTACAAGCAGTTCCTGTAGTGCTGGTATCCCTTGCAAATATTGCCAGGACTGCTTTGTGAGAAGGTACTTCTTGGATGCTCTCTATCTGAGAATCTGCCAGCATGCGCATGTTTTGGATGTCATCTTTACTCAGCCAAGAGGGAGAACTCTCACTGTAAATCCTTATATTGCTTTCCTCAGGCTGGTGCTGTGCTTGAATTCCTCCAGAAATCCCCCCAGGTCTCCGGTTACCCCTCTCCCTGACTGCCATTTCTTTATTCCTGCGTTCATTCAGTTGGTGCTTTCTTGCCTCCAGAGATATTGCCGCTCCCATCGCACCCACAGCATGCGTGGCCTGCCCCAGATGTTGGGCAAAGACCGCTTCCTGACCCACAAAAGTGGCTTTTGGAAAGTGCTGCCCATAGGACAATGGGGTTGCATGTTTCTTCCTGCGCTTTGGCTTCACCGTGCCTCTGATATTGGCAGGCTTACTACGCTTGGACCGCAGAGTGATGTAAACGACATTGGGTGGCAGCAAGGTCCCATTGCCACCAAGGTGGCGTTCCTGGAAATCGGGTGGTGACAAGGTGCCATCCAGTGGGATGCCCAGAAAAGGAGTTTGGGCTGCATCTTGGAGACTTCTGGAGCTAATCTTTCGGTGTCCTCCTTTGTGCTGGGGTAAAACATGACCCACCTGACTAATGAGGAATCCCAGGTAGATCACGCATGCAATGCCCACTAGCAGGTTCCTTCTTGTCCTTGGGCGCCTGCAAGTCCAGAGCCTTAGCACCCGTGGGGGGCACAGGCAGCAAATAAACAAGTTTTTGATTGTACTTTGCTGATCAAAGGTGGTCATTTCTCTAGTGAATCCACATGATGAAAACAGCATAAAGTCTTCTGTATGTTCCAGCCAGGATGATGATGATGCATCATTTCCCTTCCCCAATTTCTATTTCTCCTTTTCCAAACAGTTTCCAGCATGGGTGATGGGCAGAAGTTACTGATATGCCTGGGAATGTGTTTAGCACTAAGGATGCTGACACTCCACCTTCTCAAGCTGTTAAATTCCTATCAACCACCACAGGGTGGTGATTGGCTTCAGAGAATGAATGGAGCAAGCTACGTAAGCAAAGTTTACTGACTTGTAGTCTAAAATATCTGAAGTATCTCCCTTGCAAACTGCAAAAAGAAAAGAGCAGTAGCACTTCATTTCATTATTCACATATGGCATCTGTGGTTCTATATTTTTAAGAGACAGAAGTTCTAGATGAGACAACCCAGAAATTTTTCAGGATACATCTTTCACTTTTTCATGACAGTATAAATTAAACACCAAAATCATGAAATATATGCTATATTTGCAATCTTAGCTAGCTGTATTCCAGCATCAGAAGAAAAGCTTGTCAAACCCAGATCATTATCAACTTTTTCTTATGAGATAAATATTTCAATAAGCTTCATGTTATGGAAGTGCTGTAAATTATACAATATTAAGTAATTATAGCAGTTAAATATGCACATGCTTACTAATAGAAAAGTACATTAGTAGTGCCAAATTCCCTAGCTGAATATGAATATAGTTCACATTCATAAACACACATTAAGGATGAAAGATGCTTAATTCTCTTCTCTCTTGAAGGCATAAATCTAGCCACAGATTTTCAAATAAAATGACAGTGGCTTATAAATCCTTTCAGGGAAACAAAGATGGAATAAGTGCACATTGTATACATACTGCTGTAAAAATACAAAATATCTTACCTATTCAGCTTGACAAAGCTTCGTTCTGGTAAACTCCTCAGGTTAATAGAAGTAACTTAGTAAAAGCTGACATTCTGTAAGTATTCTAGCACATATTTCAGTTTTAAGTGTGGTTCACATTTAGGTATTTCATTCCAAGCTAAATCCTGTCTGGAAGCTAACTGTACTGAGAGGTGGCTTGCATATGAACTGCTATAAACCAAAAAAAAAACCAAAAACCAAAGCAACAAACCAGCAACTTCTCATTTTAAATACTGTAATGAAAAGTCCTGAGAAGTTGCACCTTCCAAAAGTGCATTCCATCCATTTCTAACTCCTGAGGGCCCTCTAGTGCACTGCATGCAAATGTACTGAAGAAATTCCCATTTTCCTTGTTTGGGATTTTATAAAAATTTAAAATAACCCCCCGACCCTTGAATTATAGAACTTTCAGTAATCATATGGTGCATTGATGAGAAATGAAAAACAGACAGTGTCTTGTAAAATGCTACTAACATGCTATTAAACAGCTTAGGAGTGTTTCCTATTCCTTTCCAAAATAAGGCATAGCATAGCCACGGTTCAGATGGAAAAGTTGAGGCAGAGAGAAGTTAAGGTCTTGTGCAGAGTAAAGCAGTGAGGCACTGGCAAAGCTCTGACTTCTGACTCCTTGCCTGGTCTAAGCACAAAATAATAAACATGTTTGTTTGCTGTAATTCAACCTAAAGGAGATATTCTGTTATCCATAATTAATACTAAGGGGAATAGACAGTTAAAGAATTTTCTTATGTTTCAGATGGATCCAAACTGAATTTATAAAACATTGTGAGTGAATTTTTTCACTGGCCATAACTTTACTTTTTGTCTAAAATTGTACTATTGATTTAAGCTTTCAGCATCTGTGCCCATTACCAGGAAAAGAGCATTCATACCACTTGGTTTTTTTCCAGATCTGAGTTCTTGGAGGATATCTTGCTGACCACTGAAGTTCTCTCTTTTTTTTTTATTTCAGATTTGACTGAAAGTATATATCCCAAAGAAAGATGATTAATTCAAAAAGCTCCAGACAGCTGTATCAATAAAGTATGTAAAGATGTGGCTACTGCTGCTTAACATTTTTTATACTTTAAAGGAGTTGAAAGAGATGGACATTAAATCTGCCTTAGATGCTTGAGGGTACCTCTGAAAGGTCTGGAGACATTATTGGTCTCTACAACTACCTGAAAGGAGGTTGTAGAGAGGAGGGAGCTGGCCTCTTCTCCCAAGTGACAGGGGACAGGACAAGAGGGAATGGCCTCAAGCTCCACCAGGGGAGGTTCAGGCTGCACATTAGGAAAAAATTTTTCATGGAAAGGGTCATTGGGCACTGGAACAGGCTGCCCAGGGAGGCGATTGAGTCACCTTCTCTGGAGGTGTTTAACGGACGGGTGGATGAGGCGCTGAGGGGCATGGTTGAGTGTTTGATAGGAATAGTTGGACTCAATGATCTGGTGGGTCTTTTCCAAACTGGCGATTCTATGATTCTATGAAAGATGATGGGTCATTAATGAGAGTTACTAGCTTTGCAGCCCATTTGACCAACAGACACTGTATATGGCTCACAGTGAGAACAGCCTCCTATATCTTACCTAGCACCAGTGCAAAGTGTGTGCAAAATATCAGCAAAGTTATATGGCTAAAACCAGGGTAAATAAGGGTAACTGGGCATTGCAGCCTGAGAGCAGAATTTCACCCACAGTGTGTATTTACACGTACACAAGAAGAAATTCTTTGAAATGTCTTAGATAGGCTCCCCCTTTCAAGGAGAAATAATTAAAAAAAAAAAATTACACCACCTGGATTCTGTTTTGACTTACTGCTGATTTTGACAGCACATAATTCATCATGAAGCTTTTATTCTGCTATATGTCTTCCAAGTGTCTCTGATTTTTTTTTTTTAGTTTAGTTTTATATTGATAATGGCACAGAGTTGTGTGAGTTGGAAACACATCACACTGCAAAGGTTGTTTTCAAATACTCAGTTCTTGCATGTGGACAGTACCATGACCTGTCCTTTGCAAACCACCAGTACAAAAACACAGTACATTCCAGTTACTAAGAGTTTTCCTTTGATATGACATCTCTCTTAATTTAAAATTTTGGAACCTATATAGTACTCCTACTAAAACTCTTTAAGGATTGTCTGGAGGAAATTACAAAAGGATATGGAGAATTGTTCTTCACTTCTCATTTCCTATGTAGCCTAGAATTAAAATGTGGTGTACACAGTAATGTACGATGTTGACAGCTGAGGGGTTTTTGAGGCTTTCTGAATGTGATGATAACATTTCCTTTATCGTTCATGTTCAGAAAGGAGAATTCATTCTTTAAATGTTCTTTGGAATGGATGGTGGAAGGAAACCAAGTAAACAGGATTCAATACCTTGCTAATTTGGCATGCATTTACCTCTAATTTTATACCCTCACTACAGGGCATTACTGAGCTGAAAGGGTACTTCCTCTGTGGTCAGAAAACATTCAAGACAAATTTTATGAGAGAATAGACTGAACAACATTAGTTGTCTAACCAAATTCTGGCCTAGGTCATTGCACTTTGCCTACCTATATTTAGCCTGTAATGTTAGTTAGATTCTATACTTATTCCTTGCTCTAAATTATACTGTGGTACTGCCATCTGCATCCATTAAACTCAACTTCTAATGTAATTTCTTTATATACCTATATTTTATGGCTAGTGTTATCCAGTCCTCAGTTTAGGAACACAGGAACATCAGAACTAATATTGGAGAATAGCATTCTTGACATTCCTAGATATATTTGAAAATGTAAATGGATAACTGAATTGCAGATTTGCAATTATTTTCTTCCTCTAACTCCTGAAATTCACCTCCACCTATGCCTACATTTGTAAAATAAATCGGACCATCTTGAAATTGCAGGAAGGACTGTTTCCCAGGTTGCTGCTGATGGTGCTGTACAAGCCACAGACTAAAGCAGCTGGTGGCCAGCGGCACTGCCACCAGCCTTCCTAGCAGACAGTCTCTGGCCAAACTGCAGGAGATGAGTGGACTGAGCCAATGACCACCAAGCTCCTGCATCTTGACCTATGTGCTGGCAACCTCAAAGAGCGTGATACAGTTACTTAAATGCTCTGCTCCATTTGCAGACTTTTGAACACAGGAAGACTATAGTAACCCATTTTTTACAAAGTAACAAAAAATCACTGATTTACCAGAAAGTTCTCAAAACTCCTGTTCACATCGTTTACACACCAATCATCTCTCCTACGCATCCTTCTATAGCTTTTCAACTGTCCATCCTTCTTAATCCTACCAAGCACAGCTTCTTCCTTCTTATGTGAATTATTACTTATGTGAATTATTGCTTCTTTTTCACAATTTATTTTGTAGATGAACTTCTTCCTTCTTTAATCTGGACTAAGTACAGCCTTTTGGGATAGCAAATACTACAGCTGGAGAACTAAAGAAAAACACAGAGAAAAACACATAATGATACAATATTATTACTACTACAAAAAATCTACCTAGCAGCTAATATGATTCTCTCCAAAATAGATTGGGTGTCAGTTTTTACAAGTATCAGTTTTGTATTTTAAAGCAATATATCTCCTATTTCTTCATCTACCCCTCCTTCTTGCTCCATTCAGTCACTTAATGTTTAAGAGATATGGGACTTAAAAGATTTTTTTTTAGTTTTCCAAGATGTTTCAGTTTGGTTCTTCCCACTGCAGTTATGACTGCAGAAGTTGCTATGATTCAGCAAAGAGCCAAATATTGTCTATCCTGTTCTGTAGAGCATTTTGCAGCAAGAGACACTCTTTCAGTGGTCACTTGTCATATTCCTAGAAGGCTTTGAAATTTTAAATACTAATGTTGCCATTTTCCATTTTAGTAAACACTGTGCATTCATGGACTTCCTTTCCCATATATTTTTCATCTCCAACAACCTATGGTTTCAATAAAACAAAACAGCACAAATCAACAAATCAGTGACCTTTCAACTGCTGAGTTAACAAGAAAAACAATGCTCCAGACCAAGTAGGTTCCAAGAAATAGTGAGGAACAGATGAAACAGTGAGGAATAGACGAGTATCAGTTCAAGTGCAATAGAGACGGTAATTAGAAGTGATGGCTGATGACTCCTCTGAGATACATTCTTCCAAATGAAACCAGGGTCAGGATTTTTGGAAAACATTTTGTACAATATCAAGATGCTTCTAAAGCCAAAACTCAACACCTCTCTTTAGCTCTGGACACTTGAAAGGATGCAATTTCAGGCTAGGCTTCTCATTGTGTGCATTCTTGCTTCCTATGTGTAAGCACTTCATGTAAAAGATTAATATTTTTTATAACATTTTCTTTCTTTCTCACTAAATGTAACATCTAGAATCATATTGCCTTTAGAATAAAAAGCCCTTTTTTCCAGGCTACATTTGTGATTATCATATGGGGTGTTATTCCTCTTGGAACAACTGTTTCCATAGAGACTTTCTATAGTTCATGTCTCTTAATTGTCACACAGACAGACATTCACATTAAAGTGATTCATAAATGGTCCCTTCCTAGCTTTCCTTACTTCAAGAGACTGAGAACTTGTTCTCTGGAGAAAAACCATATGCCCTTAGTATGACTAATGCAGATTTGATTTGCAAAATATAAGCATTACTTTAGAAGGCTTCTGCTGTGTTTGTAAGGAGATCATTTTAGGCTGCCATCTGGAAACTGTACTCCAAGAGGACAGAAAGAAATGTTTGCTTTGTTACTAAACATGCTGACTAATAGTCTGCGCTTTAACTGATCTGAGTTAAATCCTTACAGGGAAATCTGACAAATCTCTTCTTGACATTGTGCAAAACTTTTTTTCCCCACCCAGTTTTGGTTATCAAAACACCACCAGCATTTCCCAGAGCAAGAGGTGACTATTTTTGTGGTTAGGGAAAACTCCCACCATGTACCAGCTGCCCTGACTTGGCAGGGAGCTTCCCCTGCCTTGCTGGGCACCACAGGGTAGCAGCAAGGCCTCGAAATGTCCCTGCTGCCCTGAGACACCGGCCTCAGGAGGGAGACAGGAGCCATCATAAGGCCACCGTTTCCCCTCTGACAGCAGTCCTGTCTTCACACCACACCCGCGGTCTTGGGTGCTCGGTGCCTACAGAAAGTTTGAAAGCAAGGTGCCTTTTTTTCTGTGGGTGGCATGGTAACAACAGCAGCTTATAATGTTCATAGAGTCACAGAATGGTTTAGGTTGGAAGGGACCTTAGAGATCATCCAGTTCCAACCCCCCTGTCATGGGCAGGGACATCTCCCATCAGACCAGCCTGCTCAAGGCCCCATACAAGCTGGCCTTGAACACCTCCGGAGCATCCACAGCTTCCCAGGGCAACCTGTGCCAGTGCCTCACCACCCTCACTGTGAAGAATTTCCTCCTTCTGTCTAGCCTAAATCTGCCCCTCTCCAGTTTAAAGCCATTCCTCCTTGACCTATCACTACAAGCCTTTTTAAACAGTCCCTCCCCAGCTTTCTTGTAGCCCCCTTCAGGTACTGCAAAAATTGCTATAAGGTCTCCTCAAAGCCTTCTCTTCTTCAGGCTGAAAAACCCCAACTCTCTCAGCCTGTGCTCATATGGAAGGTGCTCCAGCCCTCTGATCATCTTCATAGCCTTCTATGGACCCATTCCAACAGTTGCATATCCCTCTTATGTTGAGGATTCCAGAACTGGACACAGCACTCCAGGTGGGGTCTCATGAAAGCAGAGTAGAGGGGCAGAATCACCTCCGTCGACCTGCTGGCCACGCTTCTTTTGATGCAGCCTGGGACATGGTTGGTCTTCTGGGCTGCAAGTGCACATTGACAGCTCATGTTGTGAATGTTGGTGTCGTCCTATGCAAGGACAGCAGTTGGACTCAATGATCTTTGAGGGTCTCTTCCCTCACTGGACACAATTCTATGATTCTCTAAAATGCAGCCTCAGCAGCCGCCGTTTAAAGACCAGGGAGGGGGACAGGGCTTTTATCATGCTGTGGTTGCCTAAATTTACAGAATTACAGGATGATCTGAGTTGGAAGGGACCCAGGAGGGTCATTAAGTTCAACCCCTATCATAGCCTCACAGAGTCATTGAATGGCTTGTCCTGGAAGGGACCTTAAAGATTACACAGCTCCACCCCCGCCCGCCATAGGCAGGGACACCTCCCACTGGTTGCTCAAAGCCTCCATCCATCCTGGCCATGAATGCCTCCAGGGATGGGGCATCCATGAATCCTCTGGGCAACCTGTGCCAGCGCCTCACCACCCTCACAGTTAGATTTTTTCTTCCTAATATCCAATCTTAATCTCACCTCTTTCAGTTTAAAACCGTTACCCCTCCTCTTATCCCTGCATAGGTCTATCCCCAAATTTACACCACGTGTCTGAGCTTCAATTTACTGTCTCTTGCTGTCTCTCCCCCAGGACGCCCACCCCCCCCACCCCGCTCCGAGCCGCTCAGCTCGAGAGAGGCTCAGCTCCGCCCTCCGCCCTTCACCCCGCAAGCTCCGCCCTTCATAGAATCATAGAATAACCAGGTTGGAAGAGACCCACCGGATCATCGAGTCCAAACATTCCTATCAAACACTAAACCATGCCCCTCAGCGACTCGACCACCCGTGCCTTAAACACCTCCAGGGAAGGTGAATCAACCACCTCCCTGGGCAGCCTCTGCCAGGGACCAATGACCCTTTCTGTGAAAAATTTTTTCCTAATGTCCAGCCTAAATCTCCCCTGGCGGAGCTTGAGGCCATTCCCTCTTGTCCTGTCCCCTGTCACTTGGGAGAAGAGGCCAGCTCCCTCCTCTCTACAACCTCCTTTCAGGTAGTTGTAGAGAGCAATGAGGTCACCCCTCAGCCTCCTCTTCTCCAGGCTAAACAACCCCAGCTCTCTCAGCCATTCCTCATAAGGCCTGTTCTCCAGCCCCCTCACCAGCTTTGTTGCTCTTCTCTGGACTCACTCCAGAGCCTCAACATCCTTCTTGTGGTGAGGGGCCCAGAACTGAACACAGGATTCGAGGAGCGGTCTCACCAGCGCCGAGTACAGAGGGAGAATAACCTCCCTGGACCTGCTGGTCACACCGTTTCTGATACAAGTCAAGATGCCATTGGCCTTCTTGGCCACCTGGGCACACTGCTGGCTCATGTTCAGTCGGCTGTCAACCAACACCCCCAGGTCCCTCTCCTCCAGGCAGCTTTCTAGACAGACTTCTCCTAGTCTGTAGCACTGCATAGGGTTGTTGTGCCCCAAGTGCAGGACCCGGCATTTGGCCTTGTTAACCTCATGCCATTGGACTCAGCCCAGCGGTCCAGCCTGTCCAGACCCCTTCGCCCCGCGAGCTCCGCCCCTCCGCGCTCCGCCCTCCGCGCTCCGCCCTCCGCGCTCCGCCCTCCGCGCTCCGCCCTCCGCGCTCCGCCCTCCGCGCTCCGCCCTCCGCGCTCCGCCCTCCGCGCTCCGTGCGGGGAGCGGGCGGGGCCGGGGCGGAGCGAGAGGCCGGAGCGGCGCGGGGCGATCGCGTTGGGGCCTCGGCGGGCGCGGATCAGCGGGTACGGGCCCAACTCCGGCCGCCGCCCCGCGGGGGAAGGGAGGGTGTGTTCGGGGTCCCGCTGTCCCGCTTCTTAAAGCGTTTCTGTCATTGAAGTCAGGGCAAGTTGTTCTAGGCCTTGTCTGTTCGAGCTTTCTCTTGAAGGCTTTAAAATGGAGTTAGCCTTGGATCTGAAATTTAGACAAATCTGGGCCGAGCGCTCAGAACTGTGCGGTGTCTGCCAGTCTCCGGCAAAACACACTTTACAGAAGAGGCTGAAATACAATGAAAACTTCCTGGAGAAGTTTATCCTCTAGGTAGGCAAGAAAGACGAAAAGTAAAGGAGAAAGGATAGTAAGACTAATGGAAATGACCTGTGCCATTGTAAATTCATGGTGTGTCTTCTAAATGTCATCTGTGTTTTTTCAAAGTACTCATGTTAAAAATATACCAATGTCTTTCAAGAAGAAAAAAATGATAGAAATTAAATGGTTATACTACTTGTGGGATTGCACTTTTCACTTCCTAATGCAAATAATTAATTTTGGCTGGCGCTGGTGGCCCTGCTGAAGCTGTAGATTAAAGTACAACCTCAGCAGACGCGGTTCTAAATGTCCTAAAGGATCTGGAGAAGGTTAAGACGGGAGGGTAAAATAAGATAAAAGAACACACAGCAGCTCAGCTCTTCCTTTTGTGCAGAGTGTAGTCACAGCACCTCTTACAAGACTTTGCAACATTTCTGCCAGCTTTTTTTCTCTAGACGTTAGCTAGTCTGCCTAGACTGGGGAATGTCCAACTTCATTAGGCTCTCGTTTGATTCAGTATGAATAGCATTGCTTCAACAACAGGATTGGATGCATATCCCGATAAATATGCCCCCTTATAGTGCATTAAATATCCAGTTGCCATTTTAAGTTAAATTTCCAAATGCTTTTGTTATGTGTAGTCTTTCAGTTATGGTTTTACGGTTATGTATGCAAAGATCATGTTATTTTGGTTGTCCTCAGCGCCACTTTATCTGTTGAAGTCATAATACATATCAAAAGTGTAGATGTGATACTTCTGTTGGGTACAACTCAAGAGGAATCTCTGTCTGGAAAAAAAAAAAGGAAGGTGTTACGGGGTGGAAAACAATTTTCCCCATTCTTATTATAGTTATGTGAAATGAATGAAGAAACCTTAGAAGCGGCTTCTCCCACCAGAATAATGAATGTTTATTCATTTTTTTGTATCAGCTTGAGCAATTCCAATAGTTACCTTATGATCCTGTATTGATCCCACTGTAATATGTATTGATTCACTGTGCCTGTTCTTGGCTTCTAGGCAGTGGGACTGCAAATTGCTGTAGCTTTTCCTGCCAATTAAGATTTTGCTTAAGCCCTGTTTTTTTACACAGCCCAGTGTCACTCCAGTTTGGCTACAAGAATAAGGAATATTCTGATACAGCATTTCCATAAAGTGTCCGGGCTTCACAGAGGCTTCACAGGTCAAAGTCTTTATAACATTTGAGTGCATCTCTGTATTCATGATGTTGTATGTTTTCAGACTGGTTTTTGAAGCTGATTATGTAAAATACCATAGTAATTTTTTGTGCATCTATTCTTACGTTACACTTCATTTGTGTTTTATGGCAGTTTTTCATGGGATTCTACGGTATTCTTAATAATTCTTTCTGGCTTTTGAGAGATTAATAAGCAGGGTCCTCCTTAGTTTCGGGTTTCTGAAAGGAATACTCCACACCTTTAATTCCATTCTCTGGTTTCAGAATCTGTCAGGACCTGCAGCAAAAACCTCTGCAAAAAAGAAGCACCTTCAGAACGAAAATGAGCATCGAGAAAGCATACAGTACCTTTAACATCAGCAATGGAACAGATCTAGCTATTGGCTTTACGTCTTCTGCAGTAGCTGTCCTTCTGTTTGGAACAAACTTCGTGCCTGTTAAGAAATTCGATACTGGTGATGGTAAAGTTGTTTGTATTTTTTTGCTGGTTGTGGGGGTTTTGCTAGTGGGAATAATACTTTACCAGCAAATACTAGAGTTTCTGTAGCGAGAGTTATAAATATCATCACAGGCTTGATGCATGGAGCATGTTTTAATTTTCTTTGCTATTGTTTGGTTATAAATCAATGCTATATTGGTTCAGGATGTAGCAAATCTTTAAAAGAACCTTTGTATGAGTTGTTGTGCACTTTAGCAGTGATAATGTGTATTTCATGAACATTTAACAAGGGAAAGAGAAATGTCCTTTCTTTTACCCTTCTGGGGAATTCTCAGTTATATCTAGTGTTATTTATTCTATAAAAGTTGTTGTCTTCAATTTTGGACCTAACACAAAACCCCTCAAAAACTGAATTTTTACTGCTTTAATGTGATGGCTCACGAAGTGGAAGCAGTCACTTCTGTTTCCTACTTGGAATTTTATCACTTTATTGAACTAGATTCATATTATAGTTGCACATTTATATGAAGCATAGTCCATTACTCGATCCCTAGATTAATAAAACTGCCATTGTGTTACTGCAATGATAATGTCTATATTACAGACTGGATATAACCTCTCTTTCTTCATTGTGCTAAATATGGTCCTAACAAGACAAGGCTAGATTTTAAAGCGGCAGTCTTAGCTCAGCTGGCATAAACTTAATTGATCTGCCCAGCTGACCCTTAGTGAATACACAAAGGTAGCAGAGATCTGTCCAAGCTTCTTTATCATCCTCAGTGTCCTGGATTAGTGGAAAAGACTTAGCCCTGAGCTTAGAAGGAGTTTTCTTCTGTACAGTGATCTGTGTTCTCTGCCAGTAGGTGTTTGCTACTAGAAGTTTTTAGTAACCGAATATCCTCTTTCTCAGAAGCCTGTCAAAATTGTCACGTGTTTGAGAATCAGGGCTTCTGTTAACTTTGTCCAGCAAAGTCTCTTTTGCAGCAATGTATGGAGAATGCACAGTAAGGAGAGGTTGACAGAATTACACCACCTCACCCTAAAGTACATCTTTTAAATACATTGTGACATAATTCTGTGAAATTCACAAAAGAGGTGGCCACCTTTCAGTTTTTTTCTGTAGTGTTTTATCTAAAACATTGTACATTAAGAGATTGACACATACAGTGTTCAACAAGTTCTCTGTTGTTTGCATTTGATATTTCCATAGGCATGTTCTTCCAATGGATTCTTTGTGCCTCCATATGGATTATTTCTTTGTTGGCCAATTTAATTCAGAATTGCCCCCGATTTTGGCCTCTGGCTATGGTTGGGGGTTTCTTGTGGGCTACAGGTATGAATAAAGAGATTCTATTTCTTGAAACACAAAGTAATCCTAACTCTTTGTAAAAAATAATGATAAAAATGTTTCCATATATAAGGTAGCAGTTACTTTGTAGTTATTTGGCATTTTTAGTCTTCATATTAATGGAGTTTTAACCTTAGAGCAAATATTATTTTATTATGCTTCTTTTATAAGCAGCAAATTCACACAAACATAACTTTTAAAATGGTATTGAGGAAAAGTCTATGCTCACTATATTTAGTTTTAAAAACTACTATTGCCTACTAGTTTGTAGTTTCCTAAATTTCTTGGCATTCTGAATAGTCACAGAATCTAAAGCAAAAATATGCAAAATTGCAGTCTAGTTTTTAACTTATTTTAGTTTTGGTTTTTTTGTATTTTCAGGCAATGTTACAGTTGTCCCTATTGTTAAAACTATTGGCTTAGCTCTTGGTCTTCTGATATGGGCTTCTTTTAATTTGCTGACAGGTTGGGCAAGTTCAAGGTGAGAACATTTAAGTCTTAAGTAATACATAATTAATGTTGCCAACTCCCCATTAATAACTGCACTGCAAAAGCTATCACAAATAAAGAGGATTTATCATATACATAAGATCTTTTCCCCTTTCAGTGGAAGGTAGTCAGGGAAATTATTTTATACGTTTCTGTTTTCTCTGTCTCAATAGGAAGAAGAATGCCCAGTGATATTTGTTAACATAATTGAGTGAATGATTAATGTAATGTAAAACTGGTAGACTGCTTGTATTTCTCGTACCTTCTATGGTGTGGGCTGGTAAAATAATTCAACTTAAAAAAATCAATGTGAAATAAATTAGTTTAAAGATTATTTTTGTAAAGTAGACGTAGCTTTTTGCAAGTCAACAGAATCACTGATCCAAGACAGCAAATATAAACTTAAGCAGAATTATTTGTATGAGTAAGGATTTCCAAGACTAGATTATGATTTAACTATTTGTATGCAGTCAGTGCAACTAAGTGAAATTGGTTAAATATTCCAGGTTTGGTTGGTTTGGAATTGATCCAGAAGAGGTGTCAAGACCAATCTTAAATTATATTGGAGCTGGACTTTCACTATTGAGGTAAAAATTTGTTCTTACAGTAAATTTCTTTAACGTCAAATCTATATTTAGTAACCACAAGGACAATATAACTAGAGGGCAAATTTAGTGGAGTATTTTTTTCAAACTGATTTGCTTTAGAATTCTTGAATTATTCATACCTAACTGGTTAGTGTTTTATTTCAGGACAGAAACATAGATGATATCCAGTAGTGAAACAGTTATTCATAAACACAGAAATATATTTTTTTTATGCTGGTAGGTGTGTTCAAGGCAAAGCAGTGATGCATTAATTGTCTCCCTAGCCAGGTTATTGAAGTGGTTCACTTCCCCGAATTTTGTGAGAGAGGGAAAACTCACTATAAAAATCTTGGTAAGAAAACCTCTGTGAAATTTCTGATCTCACTTCACTGTTTCAGTGGTACAAAACCTTCCCCTTAGCTGTAGAATATGCCCCAGGACCCCTTCCCAGATCTTTCAGCGTCCATGAAAAGCCAGCGGCTTTGCATTATCTCTTGTTCTTAATAGTTCCCCATCTTGTAACTCTTAAGCCACGCTTAAAACAACTCCCAGACAGTGGATTCTTCTGGGGTCTTCAGGTGGACTTCTGCTCTTATTTTTTGTTAATTATTTGTGTGAGTGCACATTTTGGTCAAAACACAGAGGAAAGAAGGTCTTCATTATACAGCAGCGTTCTTGCAAGTTCTTTCTAGGTACATAATGGTGGCCATAAATCCCAGGAGCAATGGGCTTGCCATAAGTGTGCTAAGCAGCAGATGAATAGAAAGCGTTTAGGAAAGAAGGATGTTAAGAACATGGAACCATTCTTCATTGCTAGGAGAGTGCTGCTGCCTTAGATTCATGAGTTTTGCATTTGCTCTTACTCTTTCCTAAACGTTTGCAGCTTTTTATGCGTTACCGTTCTGTGTAGTATGTGATTTTGTGAGGTACTCGCAAAATAGTAGCAGTACTTCTATTCCTGCCTGATGAATTCATTCAGCTCACCACCTGCTTCCTGCCTATTTCTGAGATACCATGGAGGAGTGATCAGCAGGGAAAAAGATCGTGACTAAACGTGTTTTCCTGGCAACCTACACAAAGCCTGTGTACATTGCTCTGCAGAGCTCAGAAGCATGTATTTTGTTTTAGCCTCCTGTGTGGAACCTGTACTTGTTTGCCTAGTTGCTGTGGAGGAAGCTGACATCCTTTTATATCTGTCTCCTCATTCCTTCAGCAGGAGGTGAATAACCCTTCAAATGGAGGCGTTCTGTGTAAACTATGAGAAGGAATTCCTAAATCATTAAAATATCTTGCTTAAAAATAAAAGCAGATCCTGCCAGTTTTAATTACACATATTTACCTGACTTACTGGAGCTGGGGTTAAAAGTGGTAATGTTGCCCTTTCTTTTTATTCTCTTAGTGCACTGGAGCAATACTGAGCAATACCCCTTCTCCCTCTAAATATGCATGAGGCCCTGTAGGAGCAGTAGTCCCTCACTCACATGTGATAGAGGACTAAAATGTAATATTTTTCCTTGAGGACAGAGCCAATTCTCTGCAGGTTTAAGTCATCCTGTATAGAATTTTCATGCAAATATTCTTTTTTGTGTGGTTTAGTACAAATGGCGCTGTTAACTAAAGCTTAGTATGTGGTTGTAACTGCATCCTGTAAACAGGAGACATTTCAATACCATGACATAGGAGATCTATAAAGTGATACAAAGACTAATTTGTTTACTTACTTTCACTTAAGTTGTTTATTAAGACTGTTAAAAGCAACTGCATTTTAAAAATATTTTGAAGTGACTCCAGGTCAATAATTAAAATAGTGTAATATGCAATCAAATACAATTTCTGTCCCTGGACTCTAAATGTTATGTCCTTATGAATGACATGGTATTTATTAGTGTTTTTTTCTCTTCTGAGTGCTGTCATATTTCTTGTTATAAAACCTGAAGTCCAGAGTTCTTCATCGTCATTAGAAAGCACACCTTTACTGAGAGAAAGTGTAAGTACTCTATAGTTGTTCTTTTACAGCATTGAAAGTATATATCCATTTAAAAACAGACAAAAAATTGCTTATTTTTAACCAGATTTGCTCGGATTTATGGTAAACTACATAAAACTACATAAATATGCATTGCTTGTATTTACTTTGTAGATCTTGTATATCCAGTTGAATGTGAGCAACAGAAAAGGCTTTCCTAAATGTTCTTCTTGTGTTGTCAGCTTTAAATGGCTTAAAAGTCCTTTTTCGTTATGACGGAAGTTACATAAAAGATAAGGTGTATTACTTTTCTCTCTGAGAAGAGGAAGCAATTTTAATTTAAACTTAACTATGAAACTAGGAGGGTGCTTAAATGAAAGGCAACAGGGTGTTTAACCCTTACCCAACAGATTTGTGCTACATTAGAGAGGCGGGAGACTGTCAGGAGTTGCTGATTGTAAGCGTCAGCTGTAGCCCAGTTTGGACGACAAGGACGGATGCAGAATTGGCTGTCACTCACAGAATCATAGAATAACCAGGTTGGAAGAGACCCACCGGATCATCGAGTCCAACCATTCCCACCAATCACTAACCCATGTCCCTCAGCACCTCGTCCACCCGTCCCTTAAACCCCTCCAGGGAAGGTGAATCAACCACCTCCCTGGGCAGCCTCTGCCAGTGCCCAATGACCCTTTCTGTGAAAATTTTTTTCCTAATGTCCAGCCTAAACCTCCCCTGGCGGAGCTTGAGGCCATTCCCTCTTGTCCTGTCCCCTGTCACTTGGAAGAAGAGGCCAGCACCCTCCTCTCCACAACCTCCTTTCAGGTAGTTGTAGAGAGCAATAAGGTCTCCCCTCAGCCTCCTCTTCTCCAGGCTAAACACCCCCAGCTCTCTCAGTCACTCCTTTAGAAGCCCAAAGTGTGCAACAGAAGATGGAGAACAGTAGGCTCCTGCTACCATTGTACATTACTGTTGTGGGTCAGTGATGCATCAAAACCCAGTTGCTACCTGAACAGAGAGACCCTCAGAGTTTTCTAGCTGTTCAATGCTCACTAGAGGTTCTAGTCTACCAGGGCAAATCATAGAAGGCAGTCTGCAGGATTAGAATAAAGGGATGCTGCAGTTTCTTTATGCTGCAGACAGGGGTTTTAATTTCCGTGTTTGCAGGTAGACTGGTGTTCTCACAGTAACAGCAGAGCTATCAACAAAAGGCAAAAGCAAATCACAAATAAAATCTATAGGTTAAATCATTCATCACATTTGAGGAAGGGTGAAGTTTGAAAGTCAGATCTACCTGCATGCAGATTTAAAAAAAAATGCTAGTGAGTCCTCTATTGTGTAGTAAACACAAAATTCATATCCAAATACATACCTGTAAGCTTTGAGGTAGGTAGATCCTACCTAGGTAGGTAGATTATTAGGGTTTTTTTTGTTTTTTTAAAGTCTCCTTTCTTCAAAGTATTTATGTAAATTCCTTTTGTTCCTCCTTCTCTTCTATTTTTATCTTCTTAGAGCAAAACTGTTCTACTTAATACAATGTTTGAGATTTAAAAAAATAAATAAATAAACAAGCAAACCTAAACTTGAATGAGAACTCTTGGTTTTTTTACAGTCTATTAATGTTTCTGAAGATACCTCTGATGACTTGTGGTTGAACAGACTTGCTCCAGCAAAAAAGAGACTCATGTAAGTTATGAACAGTTGTTTTACTGTTGCAGGCCAAGTAGCCAGAGAAAGTAGTTAGAGCAGAATTTATGTCCTGTGATTGTCCTAGCACAGTCATGCTATAACACATAATATTTTTTGAAGTACTGTTATAGTGTACATATCTGTGTATGAATAGCTGCTGTACTAATTAGATTATTTCCTTCACACTGCTCAGTGTGCTTTACCTTACTACTTATGTATTAGTTACTACTACAAAAGAACAACATTTGCAAAGTAAATAACAATAGCAACTAAGTAATTACAGAACTGGATTTTTATCACCTGGTTGATTAGCAGTCCAGCATAGGTAGATTCTGTACTAATGACATACTTCCAGGTATGGTTTCCAGGTGAATACATCCAGAGAAGGTGTGGTAGTATGCAAGGAGACAGAAGTGCTCCAAGGTGGACACAGCAGCTAGCAAGGGACCAGCATGGGGAGTAGAGAGAGCCAAGGACATGTTGATATGGAACCAGAGAAGGGGACCATAGAAGCCCCTGGCAACCGGAGAAGGGGACAATAGAGAACCTGGGAATGGTCACAAAGAATATATAGACCGCCACAGTGAAGCTGAGGGTGGGAGCATTTTAACTATATTTTTGTTTGTTTTCTCCTAGCTCTGCTTTTAGGAGCTCTTAGTTAATATCTCTTGTTGTTAATCTAGACTCCAGGCTGTTGAGGCAGGAATTGTCTGTGTTATTTGTCTACAAACTACAGGAAAACTAAGTTACTGAATTGAACAATTTCTGTACTAGTAATAAAGGTGTGCTAAAATGTATTATTTTTGTAGTGCTGTTAGCAATTTTATTTGATATACGGTCTTTAACTGCAATGCTGGGCTTGTCTTAAGCGTATTGTCTACTTCCCTAATTAATGTTAGGCTATTTCCTCTAATTTTTTTTTGTTTTTAAAGAGGTTGTAGCCTGGCTGTAGTAGCTGGAATACTCTATGGTTCCAGTTTTGTACCAGTACTCTACATCAAGGACCATGGAAGAAGAAATGAAACCATATACTCAGGCGCAAGTCAATTTGGTAAAGGCTAATTAATTTCATCAGTATCTTGTGGTGTCCTGCTTTTGTAAAGGCATAGAGTGAAAGTCTTGATATGCCTGGGAAGGTACTGTGACAACTTATCAGTTCTGCATTATGTCATGTGTTGTCATAATCACAGTACTAGCACTCCCTTTTTCCCAGAGGTGAATTACACCATTAAAAGAACCGTGAGAAACAGCCCAGAGGATGCCATTCTTAACTCATCTAATTTAATGCCTAATGAAACATAGCTAGCACTTTCAAAATACAAATTTCATATTCCTGGAACATGAGGTAAACAAAGACATAAGCTGTACCAATTGCCCAATTAATACACCAGTAAAGGAAGAGGAGAAAGTTGCTCATAATTTATGAGCAGATGTGGTCTACAACAACATAAGTAATTAAAAATTTAATAGTTATTTAAATTAAAACCTTTTAACATAAGCCTAATCACCAATTTCAAACATTTCCCCAGAATCATGTTCTTTAAGATTTAGTATATAGTCTATTAGGTAATACCAGTAGCAACTTAAAAGCAGTGTATTGCTGAGACTGCATAATGTTGCCATTAAGAAATTGTTTGTTATGTCACGTACAGTTCCTCTCGAACACTGCAACTTATATATTCCCCAGCTAGACAAAATAGATATTATCCTTGCTGTAGCTGCCTTTCCAGTTCAGGATTTACAACTCCAAGGAGACAGAGGTCGCCTTTCTATATGCTTCTGCTTTGCAATGTTGGAAATATTCTCATTAGCACATAACAAGTCCATAAAGGATTTATTATTGTTAAAAACTATAGTGATCAAAATTGTCATACATTCTTCAAGATAAAAAAAGGACAAAACTGTGCTGTGTTTAGCTTACGTGATACATGCTGTTGTCTTATTCTTAAACGTACAGAAAAGAAACAAGGCTAAATATAGGAATACAAATGTAGATAATCAGGAGAGAATGTAGTTATGTAAAACCCCAAACCCAGTTTTGTAGCCTCACCTGAGAATTTTCTTAAATTTTTACTAAATTAATGCAATAGTTTAACTATTAATAGATTTCTGAAAATAACAACTCACGAAAATGCATAAAAGCTTGTAGTAAATGCTGGGGTCAACACAGCGGTAAGTTAACATTTAATATGTCTGTGATTGACCAAATCCATCCACAGTCAGACTGGCAGCTGTGTTCATCACAATCACCATTGGATTTGACTTGTTAGCAGTAGTGCTAGATGTGTTTTCATCTATGTGAATGCTATCAGTGGAATAAATTTAGTTAAAATTAATAACTGATCTATTCTAATACAATTTTGTAATTTCTCTTTCAGATTTAGATTATGTTTTTGCACACTTCAGTGGGATATTTCTTACAAGTACTGTTTACTTTTTGATCTACTGTGCAGTCAGGAAAAATAAGCCTAATGTTTATCCCCAAGCTATATTGCCAGGTATGACTTTTTTAAATTAGCAGTTAATTTTAGTTACTTGTTCTGACGATTTTGCAGTGATTAGTTTGAGCTTTGTGTGGGAATTGCAGTTTGCCTTTCAAGTCTCTTCATTTGACTATTTGTCTCTTTTGAAAGACCATTCCTATTAGGTTAATTAAGTAAGATTAGGATACAATGATAAATTTGTTCTAATCAGAAATTAGAACAAAGTGACATTGCATATGGCAGATTTTCAAAAACTGACTATGCCAGAGTAGAGAGCACATTGCCCAGAAAATTGTGAACCATAATTAATTTGCTTCTTTAATTGGAGGAGCTGATTTTATCTTTTGAGCTTTGGTTTAGATTATCAGAGCCAGCTTGTTAAAGTATTTAACATACCAAGGTACACACGTGCAGTTTCTATATTATACTATAAATATAAATGTTTCCCAAATTGCTGTCTATACCTCGCTGTGCATGTTTTTTTATTCAGATTTATTTTTCTAGGGTTTGTTTCTGGTGTGCTTTGGGCAATAGCCAATTGCTGCTGGTTCATAGCCAATCACTATCTCAGTGCTGTCGTCAGCTTTCCAATAATTACTGCAGTAAGTATATAAAAAAATAAAATCTGTGACTAGAATTAGAAGTGATGGGTTTTTTTCCCGCATTTGTGGAATTTAGTTGAAACGATGATGTATCTAGCACATTTTAATCAAGAGTATACATTGCCTCTTCCTCTGCTTGTCTGTGCTAGCCTTTAGTTTTTTAGGAAAGTACATGACTGTTACAAATACCATCTTGGTCAGTGGTAATCATTAAAAATCAAAGAACTGAAAGTGTGAGTCTTCAGGTTATGTAAAAACCAAAGCTCTATAACCAGAATTATGTCAATATTAAATAGTAAACTGAAGTGATTAAAAGGAGGAATGTCTAATGCTTTCATCCCAGCAAGTACAAGTGGTTTTATTTGTGATTTTTATCATCCAGTGCTCATTTTGCTTAATTAAGTCAGGTATTTTTACTTGAACACACAGAACAGATTATGTATTGCTGAAAATAATGGCCTTATGCAAATTTGGCCTGTTTTGTCTGTTTTACTTCTATTTCTGATGAATTACTTTTAAAGCACTGTTAATTTCCAGAAACTGCGTAAGTTCCATCACTAGGTAAAAATAAATTTTGCCTTTACTCTCTTGCCAAACTACAAGAGGGTATTGCAGAAGTGGATAACTTCTGGAAAATGAGAATTCATAAATATCAAAAATGAAGTTCTGCTGAACAGCTGTATTTTGGAAGCAAACTAATGAAACAACATTAATAGGGATTAAGCTTTGCCTCAAGATGCAGTAAATGAGAATAAAGTCTGCAGTATGCAGTATGCAATGAAAGAAAAGACTTGGGATCATTCTAATTAGTAACTGAAGGATTAATGGAAAGCAGCTTTAGTAACTTAGTTATCAGTATGCCTAAAGGGAAAGGGTATAAACTCGCAAAATGAAAAAATTTAAGGACAGCACTGATGAGAAACTGCCTATCTGGACCACAGGTTCGTAACTGCTGCTTTACTTAATCCTTGGGAGAATTTTGGACAGCTGTTCATCACATCCTTTTAACAATTTGTTTCATTTTTAAAATGCATTCCTGTTGCAGCATACATTGTCTAGAAAGTGAAATAACACCTTAGCTATTATTCAAATAATAGTTGGCAATTTCACTAGGAAACGGCACCCACAGATACACTCAGCATGAGACACTGCTTCGTGCTGGTCTAAATCTATGTCCTATCAGCTGTACTGAAGATGGAGAGAGGAAGATCACTGTCCAAACATCTGTCAAGCATTTCTGAGAGCAGCTCTAATCGAAAGCATTAACAGAGCCAGCTTTTGCTTCATATTCAGATAATATTTTCTCTTCGGTCATGAAAATTCATGTCATGACTCCCACAGGGGAAAAACCGTACTACCAAGAGCGGCTGGAAATTATCATTGTGTATCACTTCTTGCTGTTAGCTAGGAAATCTGTCCGACAACATCACAGATAATCAGTAGTTTTCCTGACCTATCTGGCTGGCTGGCTTTGTGCTGTGTCCGGATGCCAGTTGTACGGGAAATACATTTATGTTCCAGTCTCTTGATATCATACTGAGTGATAAAATCAAACTTTGTCCAACTAGTTACTCATGCTAATAAAGGAAATGTTAGGAATATCCATGGTAGCTGCCAATAAACCTGAACAGTCCTCTGAAATGTGATAACATTGTGAGCTGTAGTTTGGACTGAAGTGAGGTGTATTACTTGGAGCTTACTAAAAGAATGTAAACAGCCAGTGCAGACGCCACACTGTAATTTGGAAATAAATTGTGGCGTCTCTGAGAAAACAGTCTCTTGCCTCTTTAGTCCTTCCTGAAGACTTTGTTGTGTATTGCTTCATAAAGATTTCAGTGGTGTTTATACTTTTGCCATGAGTGCTGTAATTATAAGGAATGGGAAGGCCTAGATTTGTTATCCAAACAAAATTCAACCACACTCAGAACAATAATGAGAAGGCGGCACATTTTAATGAAATGTTGTAATGTACATGAATCTTATTCTTTAGGGTCCTGGTCTTGTTGCTGCAATGTGGGGAGTCCTCGTATTTAAAGAAATCAAGGTAATCTTATTAAGTCTCTTACCTAGTCTCTTTTTGCTTGTTTCTAACCCTAGGAACAGCATGAGTTGATATACAGCTGTATCTGTTAGGGTTTTGCCCCCTTACACTTATTGCATAACAAAGCTGAAAGTCCTATCATGCAATACTAAGTTTTCCAGGAAAGATGAAGAACTGTGAACAATTCTCACAGGAATGAAGACTTGAATTCCATAATTGTGTATGCAGCAGTGGGAGTAAATGAAGACTGTAGCAGGGCCAGGAGGCAAGATGCCAACCAAGTAGAGCCTGAAAACAGTTTTTATTTGAGCCAGTATTTTAAGTGGGTGCGGGGGCATGAGCAGTTTTCCTCATAATCACGTAGACAAGTAGACTCAACTTTTATGGTAAGATTCACCAAAGGACCAAAAAATGAGACAGAGGTTAGTTGCTAATTACAGTATAATATGGAGATTCCTAAACTGAAATGGCAGTGATTGCCTAAAATAGACTTATTTACTGAATTTTAACATATGTGGCAGAAACTTTTTTTCTAGTGGAATTTGAAGCACTGAATGCTAGTAGATTCCCTTAGCTAATCTGTCCTGGATACATAGATACCTAATTTGCGATTGGAGATCACCTCTCCCAGTACTTTTGGTGACAAAGTAAAATGTGCTAGGCATGCTTGGATCAGGAACTAGAAGTTTTCTTTCTCTCCCACTGTGGATTAATGTTGCACCGGAAGACCATCATGTTCATTATCCAAATCTTTGTGACTCACCAAATCTTCCATCCTTCTCATACATTTTAGAATAGTCTCTGCGTAAGTGCTCACTGCTTAAAAATAATCTGAAAATAGATAAAGTCCTTTACAACTGCCTTTAAAAATTGTTAATTTTGTCAATATTTTACTGTCTATGCTATCAATTATTTGTATTAAACTGTTTTGAAAAGCAAATAGGTTACAAACACTATATGAAATAAAATTGTAATTAAAAACATACCATTTCACATAAGGAATTTATTCATTTTGTCATAAAAATTGTGGTGTGTGTTATGACAAAATATTTTTCTTTTTATCCTCCTTTGCCTGTCCAGGGCCTGAGAAACTACGCATTACTCTCAGTAGCGTTTTGTATCGTTTTGGCTGGATCGCTCTCCACGGCTTTTTCTAAAGTTTGAAAGGATCTTCTGGACCAGTAGATGGTGCTACTGCTTAGTATAATCAGAAAGGCAATATTGGTATATAGCAATACATAATAATTTTCAAAATATATGTCCAACATTTACCCTAACTTGCTTCAGGCAAGTAAAAAGAAAACCACTGCTAATTTTTCCCATTGGGCGTAAAAGAAAATCTGGAAAAGTTTGTTTCTGCATTTCTTGGAACAGTAAGAATATCAAAGGACTTCATTAAATAAAGCTAAGTGAGTTTATAGGGGTTTTTTTTTCTGCTTTTGATACTAAATTTCATGTCATTGTAAATTGCAGTTCACTATTGTAATGGTGGATAAAGGGTTTTAATTCTTCGTCTGTAATGCTGCATGCATTTGCAAGCTGATTTATTTTATTATAACATTCTTTCTTACTTGAATATGAAAGAGGTCTTGGAATATTCTTTATGGACTGATAATCATGAAGATGTGAAGCATAATTTTACTTAGAGATATAAGTCTATAAAGTCATCAGTTTACAATAAATTTTATCTTCAGGAGTTTTAAGGAAATATAGAAAAAAAAGTTGCTGTAAAATAAAGTACTTGTGTTTCCTGATAAACTGTTTGTTTAGTTGCAAGAACATTACTTAGAAATCATAACCAGGATTCGAATAGTTGGGGAAGGTTGGTTTTTTTTATTTAAGTTGTATGGCAAGTCAACATTACATTTCTGTAACTTGTGGTATTGCAATATGAGCCAAATATGAGCCTAATAATTTTGGGCATTTTCTGAATACTTACTTTTCTATGTAGCATATTCATATCATATAAATTATGTTTGGGAGTAGCATGAAGCATTATGCCAAAACAACCCAATCCTGTCTACTCATAGCAAGGTCATCTCTGTGTAAATCACGTTGTCTAACTTGTTTCTTTAAAAAAAAAATTAATAAAAGTAGGTTTCATAACATTTTTAGGCAAACTGAACATCTAACTATCTGTCCTGCTAGAAAGCCCTTATATCCAAAGGAACTTCCCCATGAGGTATGTTATGTCCACCATTCCATGACCATCACTAACCTTGAGAACTGTTTATTTTCTCACTCATGGCAGCTAACCTTTATATATATAGGAAGCATGCTGTCTGAGCCTTTGCTTAGTCTTTTCTTCAGTATGTTAGACAAACCCAGCTCTTGCAGTCTTCCCTTGTTTGTAGTGTGCTCATCATTTTTCCCTGCTCTTCCCTGGACTGTTACTAAGTGGACTGCCTCTGTCTAGAAAATCTAGACATGGCAGTCAGGATACAATCTTACAAAATCAAGAAGAGCAGCAGTAGAATTTTATGGGTTTTTTACACTATTTACAAGGTCTATTCATAGTTACTCATCATAGTAAGTTACTTTTTGCCATCACAGCTTGATATTGTTAACATGTTCAGATGGCAACTGTAATTTCTCCTTTCTCCCTTCCACCCTTCTTTATCTACTATTTGTTAGATTTGATCTTAGAACTCTTACGTAGCCACTTCTTTCCAATCCCATATTGTTTGTTCCTACCCACCTGTCAGAAATTGGTGTCTTGACAGGTTTTTACTTAAGGCATTTCTCTAATTTTAGTCTGTGTGTTAACTCTGCCCTCCAACAAGTTGGCAGCATTTTCCAGCAAGATGCCATCCACTAATTTAATAAACATACCCTCTAATCAATGAAATGCTGCATGATACTGGCCTTTGCTTTTTGGACTCTATTGCAATACTTCTTTTCACTCTGACATGGAACAATTGATTGCTCTTATGAGTACAATTTCCCTCTGTCCTACTATGGTTTTATTTAGATTGCATTCTCCCAACTTTTATATATCATCTGATACAATTGTTCAAGCCAAGATACGTGATGTGTACCACCCTAATACCTGGTATTGGAAAGAAAACAGGACAGTTTTCTTACCTGGTATTCAAGTCAGACACGATTTCTTGACAGATCTTTGACTGTTAGTTACCTAGCCGTTATTCTGATGACTCAGACAAGGAAGAGTAATTTGTTCACACGTTTTTGAAATAACTTGAATTAAATTGGACATTTATAATTTCCCTGGATATGTTCCCCTCCTTCTTAAGAATCACAAGAACTCCTGTATTCCTGGAATACAGCCCATGCCAGAAAATTACTGATAAAAATTGTCAAAACAAAAATATGGTGTTCTTAGAGTCCTCTACTTTACAGATATGCTTTGAAATGTCAGTTTTTTCCTCAGTCAGTATTAGCTCTTACTGCTGTGTCAGTGTTTGCAGTTGTGTTAACATGACTGTAATCTTTTTACTTGAGAATGAAAGTAACAAGGGTGGTGGGTACTTTAGTTTATAATGTCATTGCTGAATAGTGGCATATTATCTCTTGTTTCCACACAGTTACTGACAAAAAATACTAGACTTGTAATTCACTATTTTGCTAAAATAATTACAATACAATACAATATTGATAAAGTTAGTGTGATTACACCATCAGTCCACTTCAATACACCAATGCAAGTGCTGAGGAAGGATCATCAGTTTAGTTGACCTGTAGGTCACCTTCCACATTTAGTTGAAGTCTGCAAGCATAGTCTACACTATTCAGGTATCTCTTCACTACTTTATGTTAGGTGAATTACTAATGCCTCAGTATGGAGAAATAATTGGGAAACATTCAGCCAGAACTCTCAGTGAGAAGAACCATTTCTGTATGGGCTTGGACAGTGAACTAGCTTGCAGACACCACTGCTTCCAGGCTAGAACTGGCTTTTAAGGAGTAAGATCCATGTTGTACAACAGGTTTCAGGCCCCAGGCATCCCTAGAGCACCTTCAGAGGAGAACAGGAGCAAGCAGAAACAAAGGTCAGACGCTCAAGAGATGCAAGAATGTATGGCATAGTTAAAAAAATGAGCTCAACATCAGAAAACCAAGGATGCCATTTTAACACAGTAAAACTCTGGGAGGAAAAAGGAACAGGGGAGCAGACAAAGCTGTGTGACGGTGTCATGAGGTTTGGTGTTTTCTTGTCATCTTCCACAGCTGGGAAAGCCACAGAAGAGTCAGTGCAGAGAAGCTGTCATGCAATTGCTGGTTGGCCTGCACCAGCTGTGCGAGGAATGAACTAGTAGGATTATTCAAGCCGAATTACTGTGGGACCTACTTTACCCCTAACTTTGGCCACCTGTTTCCTTCCTTCACTACAGCAAAGTGCCATGAGCTTTGTCTACTGCTGCAATATGCTGAAGCTTTGTTTTGTTTGGTGCTGTGAGTATCCTGAATTAATGCGTTTTGGGTTTTTCAGATTTTTAGCCCCTAACTTTTAGTGATGGGACAAGCTGGTTACTGATGCTGTAGTGGAAATGTTACGACAGCTTAGCAAGCAGAAGAAAAATTTTTCCTGGCAGTGCCTGGTTTTACGGCCTTAGTTCAGACTGTCTTTTGCTTGCTGCATTTGTTATTTGTTGTGGTTTTAAGATAAATCAAAATGGACAATGAGACCTGAATCTGCTATACCCATCCCTTATTAGAGGATTGGCTCTGACTCATGGTTGTTCAAAAAAATGAATCTGGCTTATTGGCAGTTGAGTGAGATGTGTTTATGTCTATGGTTTAGGTTTAAACCATTACTACATGCTTCAGATTGCTTTAACTGAAGAGTCCTTCTAATGTTATCTCAAGTTTCTATTATCTTTCTTGAGGGATGCTATTAATTTAATGTCTGGTATGGACCCAGCACTCATCTGCTGGATGAGATTACAGGGAATAGTTGAATCTTCCAAGACAGGAGCACCTTTACATTTCCTGGGTTTTGTTCCAGGTCATTGGTTGTCTGAAACAAACCAAAAAAAATTAAGTTCTGACCATAGCAGTTGCCATGCAAGCATATGTAGTTCGATGCCGTTCTACAATCTATATTATAAAGCTATTGGATGTACAAACTTAATTGCTGACTGCTAGGGCATTAATTAAAATTCTTGTTTGCAAAGCCTCAAGCATGACCTTTATTAAATGCTTTCTTAGCAGATATCCTATTGGATTTGTCTTGTCAACAGCAAAAAAGAAAAAAAAAAACCACCTCTTGCAGCTCTTTTCTGTGAAAAAATCCCTTGTGGTAATTCATCTGGATTTATACTCTTAAGTATGTATTTGTTCTGAAATATTTTCTTATTACTTTCACTTGGAATATATTCGATAAATATACCATTCATTTCTGAGATTTTCTTGCTCTTCAGGTTTCAAGTTTGAAGTTACAATGGTACTTCCTTCGTGTTAAAATGCTGGATTAACAGATATCTATTCAAAGAGCTGCTTATACTAAACAGTCTGGCAACAAGTGAGTCTAATAAGAGAAAATTCTACAGCTAATATAAATTATAATGGCTTTGTTTATGTCAGCATGTTTCTGTATCAGTGTAAGAATTAACACAGCATATTTCTAATTCTTTCCTTTTTGAGGGGAGTGGGGTAGGGTGGGTTAAGTATTTTTTTTATGGTATAACTGAAGAAAAAAAAAACAAAAGTAGGACCAAGGTGGAAGAATCACATTTCTAGGAGGAAATTATACTTTCAAATAATGGTTTGTGTCCATTTAATAACTTCTGAGACTATATATGTGCTTGCTTTAAGAATTTTTCTCTAGGAATAATTGGATGTAAACTAGACTTTAAAATATAGGTAGACTGGGAGTTTCCAAGTAAGATTTTTGTGCAGTATTGGGAACGAGGGGAGTCCATGTCACCTTTTTTAGATTACCTACCTGTTTTTTCCTTTCTCTATTTTATTATCAGTTAATGTTCTGAGACTTGCTGCCTTTCTTCTATATTTTTATTCCTTCATATTCTTAGTTTTGAAATAACAATTTCTACTAATTTAAATATATTAATTCCTATGTCTTCAAATGTAAACAGTGAAAACTGGCATTTTTTTATCCCTATGTAAATTTTTATATTTCATCTATATCATAATTTTCATTTTCAACTAAGATTTAAGACAGAAGTTTTATACTGTGTTCTGTAATTACTGAATGACTGATGGATTCCTCTTTAGCTATATAAAATGCTGATAGGTAGTGACTATGAAGTGTTGTATTTCAGATGATACAGCTGAAGAGATGGTTCTTACATTTTATAAAAAATCTAAAATATATTTTGTCTTTAAAGTAAACACTGAGCAATTCTTGTACCTCTTAGAGCATCAAAGTTTGAGAGTCTAACTTGAGAGAACAAATAAGACTCAAAGGAAACGGCACCTGCGTTAGTCCTGCTAAAATCAGTTATTCAGGCAGTTTGAAGCCACTGTGCATTTTCAGTTCTGTAACTCCTAGTGATCTTAGGATTTGGAATTACATAGGTACTAACGCAATAGTAATGGAATATGTTACACTTAAGAGATACATCAGTTATTTCCCGTGCCATATTTCATGCTGTGGATCTTCTAAAATAATTTCCTGTAGAACTGGGAGACAAACCATACTGTTCCCAAGGCCAAAGCAAGGAAAGGGTGAGGAGGGAGAGGGTCGTCACCTCATTAGGAAGAACTGGTGGCAGTAATGTTTCTGTGCCCTTTGGATTGCTGCAGTGAAGGAAATAACTCTGAGGTAGTCTCACTGAGCCCATAGGCAAGCTTCAAAGGACATTGTTTAGTTTTACCATTCATGAGCCAAAGAAAAAATATAGCCTCTAACTGGTAAGTCATTTTTCCGTTTTATTGGTTGCAGATGGAGGCTGGGGAGAGGAGCGCTTGTTCCGGAGTTGCAGAATGATAGCTACTCCCCGTCTGTATTTAAACATCTGAGCTTTGATCCTAGCCAAGGAAGAGCCCTAGGAATGCGGAGGTCACAGGCTCTTCACAAATCCCGCTTAGGAGAAGGACTGATCTGGTACTTTAACTGGAGAGTAATATTTCACATCAAGCATTGCAGTTCATTTTGCAATTGATTTTGTGTAAAATTGAAAGGTTGGAACTTGATGTATAAAACAGTATCATGATTTGTGCTCCTGGAAGCACACTACTCATCAAGTTCAAAGGAAATAGTTTAGACTGTTAGCTTGTTGCAAGTCCTCCAAATGTATGCATAACTTCATCTTCAAATTCTGCTTCAGATGTTTATGTCTAGCATTTTTAAGTGAAGTTGAAATTTAGTTCATAAATCCATGCAAAAGCTATTTCTAGCTAACTGTATGTGATTAAAAAATGTTCTCATTTTAATATTTTTAAAGGTTGGCGACATTTCATATTATGTAATGTTTGTAGTACAAACAACAAGATATTTCTTGCATTTCTAACTTGTGACTCCTGCGACATACATTGTATTAATATTTTCTTGGCTTTCCAGAGGCTAGTCACCATAAAACTTTCTTCTTGCATTCTTCTAACTTTGCAGACGTTGAAGTAAAATGCTTGCCTTTTTTCCTTCTCCACTGATTATACTTACAGTTTCGAGCCTGATATATTCTCTTTTATAACTTAGTAAGCACCAATCCATTCAATAAAGCAATAGTGAATTTCACAAAAAGGAGGATAAGCCAAACTGTGTGCAAGGCATGTACAATCTTATGGTCATGCCATGCTATTGTTTAGCAGATCACACTTTTTGTTCTAAATTACTTTTATTTTGCAATATTGGTTCATCCTCCATATCCCCTTTGTTTAAGGGAAATGGTGGTACCATGAAGGCAGGCTGATCCAATTAATAGACTTAAACCACTGGGTCAGGATTTCACTTGTGTTTCTCATAATGTGGGTCATGTCAATTTAAGATGCTGCCACTACCCAACTGTTTGCTAGTAGCAGACACCTTGCAGCAAAACCAGTGGATAGGATTGTGAGGGTTTACTGTGTACTTACGGGCAAAAAAATCAGTTACCTTGACTTGCTTCTCTGTGAAAAGATCATCTGAGGAAATTCTGGGAAGAGTGAATGGCACCTCAGCCTGCCACTTTGAGAAGTGTATGTTCCTGCTACTTTTTATCTGATTGTTGTGATAGAAATGCTGTGTCTTAAAACCCTTTTTTTGTTTTGTTTCGTTTTCCTTTGGTGAGAAGGTTTAGCATATATTTTTACCTGAAGATAAGCAATTTGCAAACGTCTGTAAATTTGCTATGCCTTGCTGAGCTTGCAGATTTGTTTGCTGCCTGTCCTACTTAGCCCTATTTCCTTGCCTTTATAGCTAATATCTTGAGTTTACTAGAAATTCAAAATCTTGGCTGCTGTAAACATGTTTTTGCATATGATTTGTTCTTTATCAGCTATGCCTTAGATGTTGTGTATTAAATATTTTCTGCTGTTTGTGGTTAGGGCTGTTTAAAGATTTGATGTTTGGTGGTTTCTTTCAGTTTTAAGTCATCATGATATGTCAGTGTAATAACTGGATCTGAAAATGCAAGAAAATATCTATTCACTGACTCTCCATGAAATATGGCCTGACCAGGATTTGGAGACTACTTTCATCCAAAGCAACATGTTTGAACTCCAGCAAATGGATTTCTGCATAGCTGAAATGCATAAAGGACTGGTACACCATGAAATTGCTTCTGAAAATTTTAAAGGAAGAGACCACTACAGCAAAACTGTTCACCTTTGTCTTAAATTAATTTGTTATGTCTTCATATCTGATGCTAGAAGCATTAGCTTTTAGATTAGTGGTGACTTGATGATGGAAACCAATTCTGAATATCATATTTTAGGGCTGCCATGAAAGCATTGCAAAGAATGTCACGGAGCCAAGTGACCAAGTTGTGTATATCTGCAAAATACAGTGACACTAAAAGCGTAAATGTCGGGATGTGTGTGTATAGGCATGTAAGGACAAATTCTAAATTAGATGTTTATAATTAAGAAACATCTGGATATTGCTGCAAGTAGCTATCTGAAAAAGTCAAGTCAGTGATTAGCAGCAGTTGAAAAAATGCTGCCATTTATTAAGCCAAGAAAATTTCTGTGTTTACCTTATTCCAGAATACTGCTACAACTTGAAAAGTGTCATTCAAAAAAAGTGTCATCAAACAGTAGGAGATTGAAAATCTTATAAAAGTAGATTTTTATTTTACTATGTCATCACTGTATAAATAGCAATACAATGTAATGGGCATGTCGTAGTAATACTGTAGGAGTTATACTATATACTATACTAGTTATACTCAAATTAAAAATGTAATTAAGTAATCAAAAACTCTTTTAGACAAGAAATTAAATTTTCCATTTGGGTATGAGATTGCTGGTATTGATCAGCAACGTTTTGGGATTTAATGTGTCAGAGTAAATTTTCTGATTTCTGGTTGTTTTGTTTTCTTTCTTGTAATGAGTGTGCTATGTAAAACCTGATATGAAATAATACTCAATATTGATTTTTATTTCCCTTACTATAATAGATTGTCTTGATTCTTAAATGCCAAGAAAAGAAAGAAAACAATCATGTGGAGAAAAGACAGTACAGTGACAAATGCTAGTTACTATGCCTATTTTGTAATCAACACAATTTATCTCTTGATTCTTAATCTACTTGTTCTGAGGAATGACCAATAAATACTGGCAGACAGGTCAATTCTGCCTGAATTTTCCTGCCCAGATAAATGCCTAACAGCATGAAATAACAGGAGCAGAGACTCCTGTGGTTAATTGTGCTCTTATAAATCTTATTATATTAAAAACTTACTTAACTACTAAAGAAGGGATCTATGGTTGCAGTACATATTTTTTCTGAGTCAAATAGAAGCTGAAGATGCTCTACATTAAAAGCTAAAACTGCTGGCTATTGACTGAAAATACAGAGGTACAGGTCTTTTCTTTGCAAAGGTTATTGTTCTCCCCCTGAAGTTAGCTAAAAAGAGAGGAGAAAGTTCTTTCTGTTGTAAAAGAAGTTCATATATCAACAGTATTCATAAAGCATTGGTAAACCTTGATACTGCAAGTACTATTAACTCATGTTCAATCTTTTCAGTTTTCTAGATGGAAAAGAGGAAGGTGCAGATAATACTAATATTGGAATATAAATTATCAGATCATTAGATTTTTGAATGAGTCATAAGATATGAGTTACCTTGAAGGCATTTTATGCCATGTCCTTTCGGCAGATTTGTTTGATTTTTAGTGTCTAACTACTAAGATTTGACATATCCTTTCTCGTTCAAAAACATCATCTTAAGAAGAATATGTGTTAAGCTGCTGGCTATTGCTTCAGAACTTCTTGAAGTCATAGATTCCCAGATGCATTACTCTGCAGGATTTTCCAATTCAATAACTTTAGGATTATTTAGTTCACAGAATCACAGAATAACCAGGCTGGAAGAGACCCACCGGATCATCGAGTCCAACCGTTCCCATCAAACACTAAACCATATCCCTCAGCACCTCATCCACCCGTGCCTTAAACACCTCCAGGGAAGGTGAATCAACCACCTCCCTGGGCAGCCTGTTCCAGTGCCCAATGACCATTTCTGTAAAGAATTTTTTCCTAACGTCTAGCCTAAACCTCCCCTGGCGGAGCTTGAGGCCATTCCCTCTTGTCCTGTCCCCTGTCACTTGGGAGAAGAGGCCAGCACCCTCCTCTCTACAACCTCTTTTCAGGTAGTTGTAGAGAGCAATGAGGTCTCCCCTCAGCCTCCTCTTCTCCAGGCTAAACAACCCCAGCTCTCTCAGCCTCTCCTCATAAGGCCTGTTCTCCAGCCCTTTCACCAGCTTTGTTGCTCTTCTCTGGACTCTCTCCAGAGCCTCAACATCCTTGTTGTGGTGAGGAGCCCAGAACTGAACACGGGATTTGAGGAGCGGTCTCACCAGTGCCAAGTACAGAGGGAGGATAACCTCCCTGGACCTGCTGGTCATGCCGTTTCTGATACAAGCCAAGATGCCATTGGCCTTCTTGGCCACCTGGGCACACTGATGGCTCATATTCAGTCCATACAAAGTATGCATTTTCAAGTAAATTACAAGTGCTCTTACAGTGAAAAAACTGAACTTCTTTTTCAGGGACTTCAGAAAGGTCTTCCCATTTAGGTGACGCTCCCTTAGGTTTTTATCTTACTTGACCCAATGCCTTATTTCTTCATTAACACAGTACCCGAAGTTAAATTTTTGGAGTTCCTTGTATACATATTCAAAACTAAATAGTATTTTATTGCTCTATACTTTTCAGATTTTTCTGATGTTAAAAATTACTTTATTGCAAAATATACATATATTTGTACCTTTATGAGAAACGAATAGAGATAGTTATCCCTATATTATTTGCTTTGAATAATTATTATTACAAAGGGAACTACAGTATGTGTCTTACTTGTTTCTTCTTAAAGGAATTTTTGAATTGTCTGCTGTGGTATAGAATAGCTGTGCAAGAAGACTTGAAAAAGAAATATAAAATAGCACAGATGGATTCAAACTTCTCCTGACCTTTTGCAAATCAGGGACAAACCCATCTTATGGGTTTAGGATCAAACTTCTTAGGTGATCCCTCCTCCATGTAATTATTGAAATCAAAACACTAAATCTGAACAACTGCCTCAAAAGTCAACTCTCTCCTTGAAGTGTTAAACCTGGACCTATCTGTAGTGTTTCATGACAACATGGGTGGTAGTACCACAAGTTAAAATGTTTACCTGTAATCAGTGCGTATCAATTACAAATACTTCACATGGCACCATGAATGATACATTAAAAGTAATTATTATTACTGCTTTACACCCTGAAGAGTAATATGGTAGGATTTGAGAAACAAAGTAATTTTTGCATTCCTCCATTTCAGGGCTGGAAGGGTCCTGTGTAGAAAAGTATTCCAGGATCCCTTCTGTCTTTTGTGAAAACTCATAACCAGGTAAGTAAAACATGAATGGTCATATCTGGTCTGAGAAGAAAGATGACCATTCACTATGATTCAGAGCTGTTGTGCTGCTTCAACTTCTGTACCCTCAACTTCCGTCAAAATACCAGACCAGATACCTCACCTATGGGATAGCAAGATAGAAGTGACACAGAAAGCCAAGTATTTTATTGCCTTTATGTGACTTTTTTTTTTACTTTAAAAATGTTTATTTTGAAGGAATGAATAATTCCAAAGTACTTTGTACAGCTTTATTCATTAAAATGGAATATCAGGGGAGAGGATTACTTAAACTCAACACACAGAAGAAATTCTTGGCATGGCACATTCTTTTCTAATGTGACATAAAACAGTGTTTCATTGCTGTGGCTTAAATTGTATAGGAGGCTTACTTTGTCGAAGTTAGTTATATAGATAGATGTTGTTATTTCTTTAGGCTTTGTATTTAAAATCTTATTCACTGACATAATCACTGCATAGCCCTTTGATGAATACACTCAAGGTCTTCCAGCTGCACAAGCTTTAAGCATTCTACCATAGCTTATGTCACAACAAGTCAGTGTCTGAGCTGCATTTTATTTAGCTATTTATTTCAGAGATGTATTCAAGGACCTTCTAAGACAGTAATTAAAAGTGAATTTTCAGGTTGATTCTTTCTTTCTTTCAGCCTCCAGCAAAATCTATAGTGAATATTTTTTTTTTTCCTAACATACTGGAACGAAAACATTACTTATGTACGCGTTTTGAAATGTGAACAACCACTTGATGAAGGTCAAATAAGTAGAAACTGCTAAATGGGGGAGAAAAAAAAAAAGTGTTGGAAATCAGAAGTCCAGTATGCTTTGTAATTCAGTATTAGTTTTACATAGTATTTGGAACAGCTTTTAGCACTGATAGTTCTGCACCACCACACACAGACACACGGGTTTCTTTTTACCCCAGTGTGGTCAGAGTATGGTTAGAATTTTTGTAGACTCTGGCCCCTATAGCCAAGAGCAAATGAAGATAATTTGCCCAGTAAAATTAATTCAGAGAAAAATTGCTATTCATAATTAAAACTAAGCCTTTCTTAAAAAAATATGCTGTTCTGGTTTGTTGCATCTGATATTGTGTTTTCTATAAAGATAGCGTAAGGCTCAGATTTTATAGTGTGGTATACACAGAGCAAAAACCCACAACCAGGTAAATTGCTCAGGCTAAAAAAGCAACCAGGAGCACAAGGAGAATTTGCAGACTTGTCAGATGTTCGCTGTCCCTGCAGTAAGAGCAAAAGACAAAGAAGCAGACACAGATCTGCAATGGAGGTTGTAATTTGTAGCTCAAACCTTTTATTCCTTTCTGTAGAGGAATTTCTGAGTGTGCATGGTGAGGGGAGTCCTCTTTCACTTATCTTTTTATTGATAGGCTTAACTGTTGTTTACCAGCAGGAGATGAGAAACCTGCCTTTGAATGAACACTAAAATTCTTCCTTCTGTAACAGATATAGTTAGTCATCTTCGCTGCTGCCAGCCAAGATGCTGAGCTTCAAAAAGGCTGAAGCCTGTGATTTTCCTGACAAACATGTCAGGACAAACTGGTGCAGCAGGTTCTCATGCCATGAAGACACATAATTTGAAGTTTCCATCTCCCAGGGCACACAGCAGAAGTGTTTATATACCACGAGCCTGATGAGCCACACTGGTAGAGGTTAGAGGCAGGGAAAAGAGATCACCAGTAAAAACAGAAATTAAGGAGAGGTACCACATAAGATATTTTTTTTCATCCAGCAAACAATCAAAATCATTTTAATAACTGCAAATTTTCAGGAAAGACTTGTCACCTGAAATTAGAAACTTATAGCTTACCTTTATTGGGCTCTTAAATCTTGAATTGTAATTACAGAAATAAGGTTTCTTTGTCTTGATACTATGTACATTATCCATTCCAGTCCCAGACAGGAAATCTTACTGAATTTTGCTAAGAAAAAGGTGTATTCTACCTTAAATACACTGTATGTTAGAGTTGGAATAAGTCTACAGCTACAAAATACAGTATCATCAGAAAAGACATGGGTAATGAATGTAATTCCTTGTAAAAGGAATGACTTGTCTGAACTGTAACATTATACTTTCTCTATTCCATCAGTAAATCAGTATTTTATATGTGGTGCAATTACATGAGTATGCAAGTTCTCCATCAAGCATGCAAAATTCTGAAGACGCTCAGTTTAAACCATGCAGTTCCAGCCCTGTTATTTTGTAGTGGTTTGAATTCAGCTGGGATTCTATTACACCTTGTGTTCGGGCAAATTAACATCTGAACAATTTTCATTGATCTACAGAGTGATTCATTGCTAGCTACAAAATCACAAGTTCCTCTGGGAAGGCTTGATGTTGTTAAAGTGAAACTTGCAGTAAGTGCAACTGCTGAGATAATTATAATTTGAAACTTGAAGTGTAAGGATAAATTCAGTACAAACACAGGGAATTGAGGTTTTGAGACGTTTAGTTGAATCCATGCATAATAAATAGAAATGCTGGCATGCTTATAAAATATTTTTTTAAAATCCAAATATAAAATAAACAGACAAAAACCAAACCTGCACAAGCCTTGGCTGGGTTAATATCATCAGGAAGGTAACTGACAAAAATAAGTATGCCTCCATTACACTAAGCAAGTAATGAACACAATCATCTTTTTCTCCTAGCCCATTATGTGTTACTCTCTGAAAACATAGTTGCACTTTTTTCAGAAATATTGTATCTAGCTGCACCATGGATCATTAGGGAAAAAATAGAGTTCGTAAGCTGATAATGACAAATATTAGAGTAAAATTTTAGTTTTGTAAATAAAGAATCATCTGTTCAGCAATGTTGCTTTTCCTGCTCTTAACGTTTGCATCATAAAGATAGTAGAGTTTTCTCATTGGTTTTGAGAGTTTTAGAAATCTCCCTTTCTCAGACTTTCCTTAGATTTTAGTTTTCTATTATAAGGTGTTCTGATGAAACTAAGTCCAATGTTAAGCTGAAGTTAAGAAGCTCACAAATTGGAGCTGTAGAAATGTTGGGTTAGGGGTTTTTAGGTCCCTAAAATGTTTCTAATGAAATATAGGACAGCTGCTCCCACATAATAAATTAAAGCCAATTCCTTACAAAATTAATGTGGAAAATAATTCAAGCCTAGAATTTTAATTGCATACTTAAAAGTCAGATACTTATCTATTCAAATTCTGTACTGTGTCACACAACGATTTGCAGCTAATGCTATCTGTAATGTTGCAGTAGGAGGTACAAAGAACAGCACGATGTGCTGTATACTCTTCTACTTCTGGAGCAGAGGTGTAAGTGGGACCTGTTGTGTATCAATCAGGTGTCAGCAATGTAGAAAACTTTCTAAGTAGGGTATTTGGCCCTTTCTGGAGGAGTTTCTTTCTCAAGCAGGTTGCTGGCTTGATTATTTCTAGTGGCAAAGCCTGTGCCGGTGAATGTTATTTCACTGGGTGAGTATCCTTGGTTCTAAAAGTTGTTCTCTTTAAATAGCTTAGAATTTTCTGTTTAGGAAGAAATGGTGAATCCTTTCAAAGTAATTCCTGATTTACCCTCTTTTATGCATCCTTCCATAAAGAATTTTAAACTGGAATGATGTAGACTCAAGCCTAAAATGGCATGGTAATTCTTAAATTCCTGTCCTTGGATCTCTTCTTCCACTATGTAGACACATGGAACATGACTATTTTTAAGAGACTACCTAGACACATCCTGCCATTTCAAACATCAAACAAAACGAGATATTTCTCACTAGTGTTATAATTTATTTTTAGTTAGGAAATTTATATGTTTTAGCTTCAAATGCTGCCAGTAGCATTGGCAGTTTTATCAAACTGCTTATGGTACTTCCTAGACTAAAGAACCTGGTATTTAATTTTACTAAAATTGTAATAAGGTAAAATAATTTATTTAATGATTGCACTGGGAACCATAGCATACTGGGAAGGTAAATTTGCAAGAGAAATATTTCAGACTTTCCTATATTTGTGAAAAATGTAGTGCTTGAGACTACACAGATACTCTTGATTTTCAGGGAGAACTTTGTGTAAATTCCCTATGTTAAATATGACAGTCTATTCATAAACAAATTACACTCCAACTTTTTACAAACACCAAACTACTGATCTTGAAAACTAAGGCCTTCTCAGAGAAAAAGAGGAACATCACCATTAATCCATTAATGGCCATTAATTTCGATACCCGTGTGATATGTCTTCATTTATAGAATATGGTCTGGAATTAGGCTATACTTGAGGCTTAAGTATAACCTAATTCCAGAAAAGGGAGATGGGACAGTTTGTGAGAAGTGGGAGAAAGGGGGAAAGTGCTGAAGAGAAAGGCAGACAATAGTTAGAAATGGGAAAGAGCAGACATGAGAGTAAGAGAAGAAGTATAACAGAAAGAATAAACATCATGGATGGAAGCGTAAGAGTAGAAGGAGGGAGCAAGCTAATAGAGACGTTATATATACAAAGAACAAAATTAGAGGGATGAAAAGGGAGCAAAAGGTGTATGGATACAGCAAGGAACAATGTTATAAAGAATAAAAAAGAGGGGGGTAAAAAAATCAGGAAAGGGAGATGAGGAAGGACATCTTCTACACCATTATGAAGCAGAAGAACTTAAGAGTAATAATAGGATTGCTCAGTTTTGATATAATGCAATAAAGCAGTGCATAGGTTTATGAGTGTTTGACAAAAAGGAAAAAGAAAGGAATCTATACACTTCCCTTGTACCATAGGTCTGCTTAAATATTTTAGAGGTTTTCAAAATAAAAGAAAACAGAGAACAAGAGAAATCATATACAGAGTGCTAGATGTAGTTCCTAGAAGACCCAGATTTGACCTGGCCAGTCTTTGTACCACCTAGGGCTCCTAGGTGTCTCACCAGCATGTGAGATTAGGGACCTCCTAATCATTTTATCTTCAGCCACTGAAGAAACCTGGGGGAGGAAAAAAAAAAAAAGTAGGAAAATGTGAAACATATCAGAAGCCTGTATTTGCAGGTTTTACATTATTTAATACAACAGTATTTCTGTGGATGGGGACAGAAAGGGACGCTGGCCTGGGAGTGAGCAGCAGGGAATGCTTCTCAGAGCATCCATTTAGAAAAAGTCAGGCTTCAGTGTGGCCTGTGTTTCCTGATGGTCAGTTTCAGTGTTTTTTTTGTGGTTATTACAGTGACATGAATGTATTGTTGCAGTTCACCAAAGAAATAACTGACTTACTCTCCAAAAATACCAATTATCCATGTTTTATCCTCCTTTCTTTCCTTTGATTACTTGAAAGTTGTTTGAAATTAGATTGAAGAAATAAATATTTATAAACATTTTAATTCAATTGTGCAAATGAATACAGAAAGCGAGAACCCCAAAATACATCTGAGACAACATCTTTGTGTTACTTCTCAAGAATACAAGGGAAATTCACAACTGAGAACTAGTATGAGTTCATTTGCAACAAAAATTATTTCTGATTTTTATTACAGAAAGTAGAGGGTTATCCTCTTTATGTTAGCAATACATCTCAAAGATGAACTTTGATTCTGTTCTACCATTGCATTTTTCCCTTCTCTCTTTTTTAATCATTTTTCCAGGCCTTTTGTTTTGACAGTACCAGTTTTAGGTTTTTAGCCTCTGAAGTGCAGAGCTCTCATAAAGCTCTAGGTATCTCCACCTTTTCTTACTTAGAAGGTCCAGACAGTGTGCTAACAGCATGCTGGTTGTCGCCTTAAACCAGAGGACCTCAAACGAACCCTATGTAAAGTCTCATTGACTGGATTAACATATGGCACTATATAGTTATAGATCAACAAAACAATAATTTTAAATTGCGTTCAACAGAAAACAAAGAAGTGGTTACATCTTTTAGCAGTATATCATCTTCTGCTTCTTGCAGTTAATGTTGTTTACTGTACAATAGTTATACAATTTCTGATATGAAAAGCAGTAGGTATGGAAAGAAAAGACTTCTGAATGAAATCTTCATATGTCTCTAGTAAAAATCCCTGAAACAAAAGGAATGATTTCTGTAGCATTCTGAGACTTTGGGATCATCCCATGTCCTTTTTCCTTCTTTCTTCTTCTTGCTTTTTTATAATTCAAAAGCAAATGCTGGCACATGTACTTCTCCAAATCACTGCAAAATGCATTAGCTTAACACTCCCCCTTTACTGATAAGTTAATAGAGCAGCCTTAGACTGCTGAGGGGTGCAAAATTATGTAGTCCTTGTTGAATTTAATTATGCCCCCCTGAAGTCCTTACAATTGACAAGTTAGACCAGCAAAACCTCATTTTTCTCAGTAGAGCTCACATTACCATTTACCACATCAGTACAGTGTGATGGCTTTGATACACCTTCATTTATACCAAGACTGTTTTGCTACTGCAATACACAATTATGCTTACATAGTAATGCACTACTAAAATTGAGAACACTTAAGAATCAAAATACATACTATTTCTCAACCTTAAAAAAAAATCTATGTAGATAGAACAATATGCTCCATTGTGAGCAAGTTAAGCAAGAGGCATGTTTTCACTTTTCCTTTTTTATATCTGTTATCCTCAGCTTAGTTTAGAGAATTTTTATTTGTTGTAGTTCCCTATTGGCATTTTTGTTGTTATTTATATTCATGGTTGTATTTTAAAATTTATTTCTTTAAAGGAGATTTCTGTCAAAGAGATTGTATCAGCAGGATTAGCTTCTTTTCCTTCATGCTTTGAAACAAAGTTGGCTTTGAAAAAATCTGGTTACTCAAAGCAAGTTAATTAATCTTCAAATGCATATTTAATCACACATCCTATGCATTTCAGCACCGCTCAAGCATTAAGTACATTATTCATTACTTTTTGGTAAAAGATGAAATGAACAACATATAAGATTTGGGAAATACGAATTTTAATCAAAAGTACATTAAAAGTATATCATCTGGGATCTGCAAGGCTGAACCTCCAGATGATTGGCTTCAGTTACATATCAGCATGAAAGTGGGTGAACATTATTATTACCTGACAGCTGCTCTGTGTCTGATGTGAATGAGCTACTAGTCACAGTTCACATCAAGCTGGCAAGTCTCTACATAATAATTACCACTGAGTGCCACAAATCTGCAATTTACTTGGGTGGCGATTCAGTCAAGAGATCAAAGATCAAACTAACAGCAGAGGGGTGAGACACAGAGGCAGGACAATCAATGTGTGCTGCCTTTCCCTGTAGTGTTTTTTTTCCTCCTTCAGAGCTAATAACTTAGATGTTATAAAAAAAATCAGACAGAAAATTTTTGGGGAACTTTGAAAACTCTTAAGTTAGATGCCTCTATTCAATTCATTTTAGCAAAGTACTTTCAAATTTATGTCCATTACCAATGTATCCATTTACTTAATTAATTTGCTTTAAATAGGGGCATTTCTGCTAATGTTTGTTCCTTTTTTGCCTCCTATGATCATTCTACTGTTTTAAAGAGATAATATGAGTTTATTGTTTTTAAAAGAAGCAATTTCTAAACTTTGGATCTGGCTAAAGCAACTGTTAAAAAGCATGTGTCTGTTTTAGAAAGGCAGTTACAAAGTACTTTCATTCCCTTTACCATCTTTTTTTTTAAGTATAGCAATTTTCTCTGACACTTTAACTAAATAACAGGCATTTTTTATTTTCAGCTTGATGACAGACTATAAAAAGTCAGCTTTCAGCTGCTCCCTATTTTCGTGTAAAAACCTCATACCATTTTCCATAGCAACATGCTATGATGTAACAGCTTTTGAATTATGATCACTGCAAGAGACGATGAATAAGGAAAGTCTCACAAGCAAAGTAAAGCAATAGCAAAACACATTTTCTTTGTACAAATATAGTCTGTTTCAAAATGTTTCTATGAGCAAGTTTTCCCTTAATAAGCATTGTACTACAAACATATGACATTAGTGGTAGAAGATTGCTCGTTCTCAGAGCCATGAAATTATTTAAATTGACCATTTCTTAACACAGCTGCTCCTTATGAAAGAAATTAACTCTCATGTAAACATATGAGAAATGAACTCTCTCCAGTACCAGCTGGAAAAGAATTAATTATATTCTCATCCACCTGTAGAGCCCATTAGGCTATTACTTATAAATAAGGCACCTGACAAGCATAAGACTTCCATCTTAAGGTTTTTATTTATAGAATAGTTCTGCACTTAATGGGTATTTGTGAGTAACAATCTTCTTAAAACAGGTTGTTCAGTTTCAGCTCCTGGAAACTGCACAAGCCATCTGCTGACTGGTAGGTATTATTTAGAAGATAATATGGGTAATTTGGGTAATGTTTTACTATTCCTTTTGCCTGCTTGGAAGACGGAGGTATTCAGTTGTAATATCATGTCTAAATTCTGCTGGGAGCCTCCTATATTTTACATACATATTGCAAAGAACCTGAAAACTCTTTGATGCACACCTATAATAAACAAAAAAGTACTGACTCCTATGACTTATTTCCTACTGTTTCTTCAAGAAGAAATTAAATCTTTCAGGGTACAAATTTAGAATGCTTTTAGTATTCAGGCTGCTTAAGATGGGAAAGGAATGACTGTTTCATAGGTATGACATTTCCTTAAAAACACAAAAAAAATTAATATAAATAAATGAAAAATGCCTTATATTTTAACAAAAGAGAATCAGCTAGTAATAATTAATTGCAAAGCCACTCTGAATCTTGAAGCTCACGATTCTGCTGAATCTAAAGGGACTGTCATTGGAAAGATATAATGGAAGAAAAGCTTGGCTCAAAAAGGACAGACTATGACAAGGATAAATTAAACAGAAGTCATCAAACAAGTTTTCAGTGTCAGTTTTTGCTGCTTATATGAAGGGATACACTTGTCATAAAACAGAATTTTTTTACAGAATGCTTTTCCACAATTCTAAAGAAATAGGAAAACTAGTGCTGTATGAAAGCTAACAGGCATAACCAATACGTTAATTGTCACAATGTTTTTTTTTTAATATAGTGCCTTCATTTCATTTCATTTCTTTGCCTTCTGTTTAGTCATGTATTTTCAAGCACATGTAGTAGAAAATTTGGATTTTAAAAACTAAAAGCTTTTTGTGAATACTGAGACCAAATTATCGAATAATTTGAGCAGATGCACAAGATTGTATCTATCAACCTTGGTCATTACTTAGGAAGTCTTTTGGAAGTGGGTTATTTAACTGTTTATGGAAAGATTTATTCCATCTTGTTCTAAAATGGCTGCTACTGTCCCTAGAGAACAAATAGGAAAAACTTACATTTATATTTGCGTACTTATAAAATCACTTATTCTCATGTATGTATTGGACTTGTGTCTGTTAAACTATGTAAAAACAAATTAGTCTTGCCAATTGGAGCTAAGCACTGCTTCTTCAGCAGCACCCGGCAGCAGGACGGTGAGTTCTGTGGTGGGATGGACGTTTTGAGGCGGTGGGAGCTTCCCCGAGCCGGGAAAATCCCAGAAAAACGCAGGCGGGGGTCCTGACAGCCCCACACGCTGGGCCCGCGCGGTGCCTGACGGGAGGGGGCGGTCCCGGCGGCCACCGCGGGAGATTTAAACGGGCCCCTGGGAGCACCGAGGAGTGTGGTAAAGAGGTGCAGGACAGTTCGAGCGGGCAGGGCGCAGAGGGGACCTAGAGACTAGACAGAAGACACCAAAGACCACGGTGGTCACCCGGCAGAAGATTAAAGCTGTTCCGTGTGCTGCAGCAGGCAGGATGGAAGCTGCCACCCAGCCAGAGCCACAGTGGGTGCAGGCAGCTCCCCAGACCCTGGGCTGCAGGCAGTGCCCCCTCCCACACCAGCTCGTGCCTCTGGTACTGGCTCCACTTGTGAAAGCTGCGCTCGAGTGGGGGAACTCCATCGTATGGTGGAGGAGTTAAGGGAGGAGGTAAAGAGGCTGAGGACCATCAGGGAGTGTGAGAGGGAGATAGACCAGTGGAGTAGTGCCCTCTCACTAACTCAGCAGCCTGCTGGAGCTGGTGTGTCCAAACACCATCCACCTGCAAACTGCAAGGTTGGGGGAACAAGAGATGGGGAATGGCAGCAAGTTCCTGCCAGACGAAGGAAACCTGCTCCCCTCACCCAGACAGCAAAACCCCACATCCCCCCTGGTGAGCAAGTACCATGTGCTGCAGGTAGAATCCAATCCTGAGAATGAGGATGATGGCTCCCACAGCCTGGAATCTTTCCCTAGGCCGCACCATCCTCATAAAAAGATAAAAACATCCTCCATTAAGAAGAGGAGGAGGGTGATTGTTGTAGGGGACTCCCTCCTAAAAGGAACAGAGGGACCCATTTGCAGACCGGACCCACTCCACAGAGAGGTCTGCTGCTTACCAGGGGCATCAGTGAAGGAGGCAGGTAGAAAACTTCCTTCCCTGGTCCATGAGACAGACTACTATCCTCTGATAGTAGTCCAAACTGGTAATGATGATCTAGTAAACAGAAAGACCAAAGCCATCAAGAAAGACTTCAGGGCCTTTGGGAAAATGATGGAGGGCTCTGGGACACAAATAGTATTCTGCTTCATCCCAAGGCTAAATAGAGAGGAGCTGGAAGTCAGGAAGAAGAATTCGATTACTGCCTGGCTCCGAGCCTGGTGTGAGGAAAGGGGCTTGGGTTTCTTTGATCATGGGGTGGCTCACACACCCCCAGGCTTTCTTGCTAAGGATGAGACACATGTGTCTCCTAGGGGGACTAAAGCCCTTGCTAAAAACCTAGCTAAGCTCATAAATGGACCTTTAAACTAGATGTGAAGGGGGAGGGGGTTGAGACCAGGCTAGACAGGAGCAAGCCTGGACATGGGGCACTGGTGATTGGGAGAGGGTGTGCTGGAGAGGCCCACCAGTACCTCACCACACAGAAAGTGGGGGAGAACACACCTGAGGGTGCTAAGGGAGATACAGGCACTCTGGAGCTAGCTATTCCAGTTACCAGGCAATTGGGAATGAACTCTGTTCCCTCTAAGAGGGCTGAAGGCTTGGCAGCTCAGCTGAAGTGCATTTACACCAATGCACACAGCATGGGGACTAAGAAGGAAGAGCTGGAAGCTGTCATAGGGCAAGGAGCCTATGATGTCGTTGCCATCATGGAAACGTGGTGGGATGGCTCATATAACTGGAGTGCAGCTATGGTGGGGTACAAACTCTTCAGGCAGGATAGGAAGGGTAGGAGAGGAGGCGGGGTAACCCTCTTTGTAAGGGAGGACTTGGACACTGTTGAGATGGATTGTGGTGATGAGGAGATTGAGTGCCTGTGGGTTAAAATCAGAGGAGCCCACCAGAAGGTGGATTTTGTGATGGGAGTCTGTTACAGACCACCCAGCCAAGGAGAAGCAGCTGATGAGCTCTTCTATAAACAGCTGGGGTTAATCTCTAGATCAATGCCTCTCGTTCTTGTGGGAGACTTCAATCTTCCTGATATCTGCTGGAAGTACAATAGAGCAGAAAGGAAGCAGTCTAGGAGGTTCCTGGAGTGCATGGAAGACAACTTCCTTGCACAGCTGGTGAATGAACCAACAAGGGAGGGTGCCCTCCTGGACCTGCTGTTTGTGAATAGAGAAGGCCTTGTGGGGGATGTGGCAGTAGGTGGACGCCTAGGACAAAGCGAACATGAGATGGCAGGGTTTTCTGTTCTAGGTGAAGTGAAGAGAGTGGTTAGCAGGACAGTAGCATTAAATTTCCAGAGGGCAGACTTTGAACTCTTCAGAAGGCTGGTTGGCAAAGTCTCATGGGAGACAGTACTTAAGGGCAAGGGAGCCCATGAGGGCTGGGAGCTCTTCAAAAAGGAAATCCTAGCAGCTCAGGAGAAAGCCAGCCCCATGTTCCGGAAAAAGAGCCGGCAGGGGAGAAAGCCATCTTGGTTGAACAGAGAGATCTTGAGTGGTATCAAGAAGAAGAGAAACGTTTATGGGCTCTGGAAGAGAGGACAGGCCTCTTGGGTGGACTACAGGAGGGAAGTGAGATTGTGTAGAGAAAAAATCAGAAGGGCTAAGGCTCAGCTAGAAATTAGATTGGCAAAGTCTGTGAAAGGTAACAAAAAATCTTTCTATAAATATATAAATAGCAAAAGGAGGACTAGGGAGACCATACAGTCCCTATTGGACGCAGAAGGAACAACAGTGACAGGGGATGAGGAAAAGGCTGATGTACTTAATGCCTTCTTTGCCTCAGTCTTTAATTGTAAAGAAAGTTGTTCCCTCTGTGTACAAACCCAGGAGCTAGAGGAGCAAAATGAGGTTCCCATGATCCAAGATGAGGTGGTCAGAGCCTTGCTAGTCCGACTAGACACCCACAAGTCTATGGGGCCGGATGGGATTCATCCAAGGGTATTGAAGGAGCTGGTGGATGTGCTGGCCAAACCCCTTTCCATCATCTTCCAACAGTCCTGGAAGACGGGAAGTTCCACTGGACTGGAGGCTGGCTGATGTTGTGCCCATCTACAAGAAGGGTCGCAGGGAAGACCCAGGGAACTACAGGCCTGTCAGTCTGACCTCAGTGCCAGGGAAAGTCATGGAGCAGGTGATCTTGAGTGCTATCATGAAGCACATGCAAGAGAACCGGGTGATCAGGCCCAGTCAACATGGGTTCACAAAAGGCAGGTCTTGCCAAACTAACCTGATCGCCTTCTATGACAAAGTGACTCGGCTGCTGGATGAGGGAAAGGCTGTGGATGTGGTCTTCCTGGACTTCAGTAAAGCCTTTGACACAGTTTCTCACAGCATTCTGCTTGAGAAACTGTCAGCCTCTGGCCTGGATGTCTGGCCCCGGAGAGTGGTGGGAAATGGAGTGAACTCCAGCTGGAGGCCAGTTACAAGTGGGGTTCCCGAGGGCTCAGTGCTGGGTCCAGCCCTGTTCAATGTCTTCATCAATGACCTGGATGAAGGCATTGAGTGCACCCTTAGCAAGTTTGCGGGCGACACTATGCTGGGTGGAAGTGTGGATCTGCTGGAGGGTAGGGAGGCTCTGCAAAGGGATCTGAATAGGCTGGACTGCTGGGCAGAGTCCAATGGCATGAGGTTTAACAAGGCCAAGTGCCAGGTCCTGCACTTGGGGCACAACAACCCTGTGCACTGCTACAGACTAGGAGAAGTCTGTCTAGAAAGCTGCCTGGAGGAGAGGGACCTGGGGGTGTTGGTTGACAGCCGACTGAACATGAGCCAGCAGTGTGCCCAGGTGGCCAAGAAGGCCAATGGCATCTTGGCTTGTATCAGAAACGGCGTGACCAGCAGGTCCAGGGAGGTTATTCTCCCTATGTACTTGGCACTGGTGAGACTGCTCCTCGAATCCTGTGTTCAGTTCTGGGCCCCTCACCACAAGAAGGATGTTGAGGCTCTGGAGAGAGTCCAGAGAAGAGCAACAAAGCTGGTGAGGGGGCTGGAGAACAGGCCTTATGAGGAGCGACTGAGAGAGCTGGGGTTGTTTAGCCTGGAGAAGAGGAGGCTGAGGGGAGACCTCATTGCTCTCTGTAACTACCTGAGAGGAGGGTGCTGACCTCTTCTCCCAAGTGACAGGGGACAGGACAAGAGGGAATGGCCTCAAGCTCCGCCAGGGGAGATTTAGGCTGGACATTAGGAAAAATTTTTCACAGTAAGGGTGATTGGGCACTGGAACAGGCTACCCAGGGAGGTGGTTGATTCACCTTCCCTGGAGGTGTTTAAGGCACAGGTGGATGAGGTGCTGAGGGGCATGGTTTGGTGTTTGATAGGAATGGTTGGACTCGATGATCCGGTGGGTCTCTTCCAACCTGGTTATTCTATGATTCTGTGATCTCTCAAGGTTTTTAAACATTTACAATAGAGTTACTGATACCAATACAGCCAGCGTGTAAACATTAGCTATGAGGTTGATCACAGGCTTCCTCTTCCATTCTTTAATTTACCCAGACAATCAGTCGACTATTTCCTTTGCAAATGTATTTTCATTCTGCTCCTCCTCCTGTTATCAAATGAGTAAACAAGTTTATGCCGTTTATATAGAACGAAGGTGCATTCTGTTCTGTTGGTGACGAAGACAAATGTGTTACAGAAGAATCCTTCAAAGCATCTCCTCTTTGGATGAAAGCCCAGAAATATGATAACTGACTGTCAAAAGTGCTGGTCGGATCTCAGCCCTCTGTGGCGAACTGTTCCAACAAACAGCTGTTAAGCTAAGACCATATTTTGAATGACTGAGAGGAAAAAAACATCATTACTTCCATCCCTACAAACTGACTGGAGTATTGGCTCAGATTAAGCTGTTGCTGTGCTCTATATTTATTTATGTAGATAAAATCTGATATCAGGAAGATCTTTTTGTCCTTTCTAAACTCTCTTGGTAACACTTCAGACGGAAGACTGTAGTAGTTCTATACAAATAAAAGCACCAAACTTTTTTTACATTATACTTCTTGCATTCCCAGATCATAATAAATGTTAATATGAATCCAAGATTCCTTAGCCAAAACCAATCTGATAATATTTTGCTTTCTTGCAGAGCTATTTATATGCCTTCTCTTTCTGATGCCAAATGTTTTATATAGACTTCCATTAAGGTTAACAGATATAAATTGTACAGCCTCATTCCCTTTCCAGTAAGCCCTGACTTAAAAGTCTAGTTCCATAGGCAACACAAACAATACACACTTGCTCTGTAATTCACTACAGATAAAGGAAGGGGGGAAAATAAGAATTTGTGTTAATACCTCCCTTTGTAAAGCTGTATGTAAAAGTATTACTTAAGAATTCTGCATTGCTTGGGGCATATTAAATATAAGAAATATTTTAAACTGCTGGTGGCCTTTCTAATAATTTTCAAGTAGTTCAAATTGCTCCCGCTAAAAGTATACACAGGAGAGAGTACTTCAATTTTTCAAGAATGTACTCTAGAGTATAGGCTTTATACAAGTGCTTCTCAAAAGGCCACCTTGCCCTTTTTACAAGATAAGTGTAATAAATATTCAGTTGCTAACTAAATATTACTTGGAGCATGCTCTTCCTCTGTGCTATGTTGTCTCTGGATGAAGAGTGTGTTACCTTTAATGCCATTCAACGCTGCGTTCTCCTTGTATTGTGGTTAGTAAAAGGGTCTCTGTTCCTGCAACAAAAAAAAAAAAAAAAGAAATATCACTGATATCTTTGCTTCTTCCAGAGTTTTGTGCTCAGCTTTGGCACAGAAATAAATCTAAAGTGTACTCCTTCCCACGTCAAATGAGTATCTGAAGTACTTCTAGAAACTTGGAGGTCTGCTAGAGATTTTAGTGATATGGATACATCTTGCTTTTTGCTGTAGGAAGTAGTGAAACACCCATGCTTTCAGGAGTGGAAGAATTAGGTCACTTTGACGGATTTCAACTTAATCAAAATAGACCTTTAACTCTACATATTTTCATGCCCAATAATGGTCTGTAACTAACTAATATAAAGTGAGAAACTGAGTCAGATTTTGCCCAGTACTGCTCTTGACCCAGACCTTGATAATAATTTTATTTCTAGGTCAGGACTCGTGCAACAACTTGAGCTGTGTGATGTTATTCTTCACTTCTCTCATGTAAAATTAGCACGGGTGTCTTTCATACTTCTCAAAGCTTTTTTCACCTTTCCAGATCCTCAATTACTATTGAAAAGAATGGGAAAAATCCAAAAAGACATTCTATAAAATAGAGGTCTGGAACTCCAGTTATATATTTACTAATTAGTTTAATTATCCTTACAGTATCAATATTGCAACAGACAATGGGGCAAATTTTGTGAGTCCTTTTTCATATATGCTTTTGCTTACCTTTACCTATAAGCTATCCACTACATTTTGGAACACTCTTGATAAGCACTTTATAGTTCAATTACTCATCTTTTAGATGAGTTGCTAGGAAACATCGCTACTATGCAAGTTCTGGCTTTCCATAAAGGAAATAAGAAAGGTGCAAATTTAGAAGTAGCATATATAATGAGAAAATAAATTCTGTATCAGCAGTTTAGTACATCAGAGAAATGCTTAATCGGTAAAGATACAAAGAAGGATTGTTCAAGCCATGCAGGTACTCAACCAAAGCATACTTTCACATTTTATTTTAACTATATGCTAAATAAAACTGTTATTCAAGAAGAATACAATCTTTACCTGTATCTTACCTAATGCTGGAACAGATCTAGGGATATTTGCACCACAGGTGATGCCATAAGGGTATAACAGTTTCACAAGATTATTTACACAGAAACAATATCTTCCTTGTTGCCAAAACCCACCATTGAAGTAGGATAAAAATGTCTTAGTCGGACTCTGGAAGAGTATTAAATACTTTGGTCTTCTCCTTGTCCTTTGTGCAATGCCAACAAAGCCGACTGTTTCCTGAGATGAGCAGCTTAATGCAGGTCTTATTCTTGCCACAGAGCTAGACTATTGATCACTTTTCTGTTCTTAGAGCTGGAGAAGGCTGTTATTTAGAGATTTTCTGAGAAAGTAACAAAGATGTAAAATCATGAATGTAAACAAAGCAAAACAAAACAAAAACCCTGAACCCCAGCATTTACCTAGCAAAACTATGTTGACAGTTACTTAACAAGTGCTTTATTTTAAACATATTTGAGCTAGCCCCTTCTGCTTCAAGAAGTATGTCACTGTTTGTTATCGCAGAGGAGAGAATATTGGCACCACTGTACTACAAGATAAGAGTGAAAACAAAACTTGATATATCTCCTTCTGTAATTTAAAGTGTAAAATACAAAGAAATTTAATAACACATATGTTATAAAATGGGCTAACAGCAATACAATTAGCATAGTCATCTAGATTCTCAGTATAAGTCAGCCTAACTTCATTATTTGCAACAGTGCTGGATCAGTCCAGCTCACTCTTGGAGTGTAAGATTTAAAAAGTAGGTTGAGAATAAATTTTGGCTTCTGTTGGGTCAGAGTTTCCCAGAATGTGTTTTCTGCTCTGAGAACAGAGTAAGACTGTTTTTAAACAGCTGTTGATATGTATCATTTAATGAAAGAAAACACAATATTGCCTTAGACTGAGACTTCTAGGAGATATCATGCCTAAATAACTGAAAGGGGGGAGAGGGGTGAAGGCATCCAAATTACAGGAAATTCTGTTTTCTGTGAGGTTTTCTTACTGCTTGTTAATCTGATGAGAAATGTAAAATATAATGTGGTAGACCTTGATTCCTGAATTCTGTGACTGTCAACAAAAAATTATGCAGCATGATTGGTCTCGAGGGTTTGGCTGCAGAGGATAAATTAATTTTTGCAGACACAACAGTAAAACCTAAATCTGAAAGAGGCCTTGCAGTACCTTTAAACTAGCTTGATGTTTGGTTTTTTGTGAGACTGTATAATTTACTGTTTGCAAGTGAATTTTCATTTTTGTTAGACTATCATTCAGATTCAAAAAGGAGAGAAATTACAAATTTTAGTTTTCTTCCTTTTATCTGAGGGCTGGCTTAAGGCTGCTCTGATCCCAGCCCAGTTCAGTTCATTTGATGGCCAGCTTCGGGAAGCCCATTCTAAAGTTAAGGACAGCTACAATTCAGTGATAGGGTCGCATCAAAGGGTGTCCACAAATCAGAACTGGAAGACCATTGCATAGCAGCGACTGTGTGGGCTGACTGCCTGCTCCTTAGGAGTTTTCTAAACACTGGAAAAACCCAACAAACAGAATAAATAATCTTCTGGTATACCATCTGCCAGTATACAGATAATGAATTAATCGCTAGAGAAAATAATAATTTGTGATCTATAACATATGTTGTAGAAAAATGCTTTTCAGTCTATGGGCCATTTTAAGGGCATCCGTGAAAGGTAACTGCTTTATGGTAGGCTTGAATTTGCTGTAAATTGTTTACACCTTCACTACTTAGAACTTCACAAATCAAGAACTGTTGGATTCTTCCATGGAGAGATTTTATGATGCAGTGAAGGGGCAATATGCATGAAAGATTTTAGTCCTAGATCAAGAAAAAATAGCACTCCACAAGCACAATACCATTGCTAGCAAGTGATTTTGTATGTAGATGCACATGAAAAGCTATGGCGGAAGAGTTTAAAAAAATATAGCCTAAAAATCTGAGAATATAGCAAATGTTGAACTCCTAAGGAATAATGAAAGGGAAAAAAAGAATAAAGTAATGAGCAATGTATTCTTCTTTAGGTGATTTCTTGTTTATTCTCTCCCTTGTAAACAGAAGCAATTTATTCCCTACAGCTCTGAAAGGTTAGTCACTTGCAAAATAAGAATGTGGAGAGTAGCTAAATAAAAAGAAAAATGTCAAATACCTGGGGATAAAACAAAATAACAAAGCAAACATTTTTGTGTTTTTTGAATTGCTGGATATTGTGTCTTTGTGCATTAAGCATATTAGTTTAAACAATACATTACCTTTTGCATAAGGGGAATGGTAACTGGATGTGAAGACTATGACCAGTATTCAGCTTTCTAGTGAGCTACCACAGTACAACAGACGGTGAGCTCCTCTACTGCTGGAAAATACACTTCTGTGCATGCTCAGCAACAGGCAAGCACCAGCTAAATTCTTTGCCGAGTTGCCAAGCTGTGCAAGTAAGTTCTGCATGAGAGGACACTCAGCAGCTTAATGGTAGAGTATATTCAAGGTTATTATACCACCCCATTCCTGCCATCTCACTGGGCTAGGAAAATTAATTGGATCATTACAGGTAGAAATCTGTTTTCAAAACACATCGTTTCTCTTCATAGCAGCCTTGTCTGGGTCTTTCCGAGATGTTAAAAGGAGTGGTTTTCAAAACTTGCTCAGAAATCCTCAGGGTGGATTTGCACCTGGAAATTGCAAGCATTATCATCTAGAGACATTCAAGATGTAATATTCAACCTATAACTTAAGGACAGAGGGAAATGAAGAATTTTTCAAGGTCTATGACAAAATTCCTGAGACTTAGTCCGAGATTTCTCTTTTCAGTAGATTAATGTATTTACTTTAGCTTTTCCAGGTGCTGGACACAGAAAAATCAGTACGTTTCACAGATTTTGGATATAGGGCCCAAGAATGAAAAAGTATTTTAGAACTCTGGCTGATTATTTCAGAAAGTTGATTTCAGGTTTCTGTAGCAAAATATGCTGAGAGACTTCTGATTTGCAATATGCACATTTGCTGTTGTATGGAAAAGTCTGAAGACTATTTATTTTATTTTTTTGTTTACTTTTAAATTATTTTCTTTCTGCTAATTTGTTTTGTGCTGCTTTAAGTCTACATGAATCCCATGCCCAAAAAGCATGAAAATTTGGAGAAGAATTTTTGTAGAAGTGAAGATTTGACCTCTGTGTTCTTCTGTGGGGTTTTACCACTTTCTAATCTACAATTAAATGATTGGAAGAGACTTCCTTAATGGCAAATACAAATTTAAAGAAAGACATTGTTAATCATGTTCTGATTACACACTCTAATCTGCTTTGTAAGTCATGTTCTTGCTATGTGTTGTAGCCTGCTTTCATTCGCTTGATCCCTACAGATCAGTTAGTGTTTCTGCACTCCAAGCCAATCCCAAACCAGACAGAAAGAGAATGAGGTTCTGGCTGCAGACCACTATGTGGCTGACAATGCAGACATTTAAATAGAAAGAGGATTTTCCACGTAATACATTTTGTGATGGAAACCAGATTTATTGCTTAAATGACCTGACCCTTGTCAAAGGTGGGCCGGATTCGATTAATTTTGTTAAGGATTTCAAGTCCTAGGGCAGCATGTCCATTTGATACAGTAATGATCTGTCCTATATATTAGATGTATCAAAGAAACATTTAATTAAAATGCATACATTCTGTATAATGTAACAATAGAACTAAGGCCAATCCTGACTCCCAAGGAAATTATCTAGGCTAAACAAAAGTTATTTTCCCTCTACACTGTGTAACAATTTCTTTATTAAACTCTTAAAAGCATTTTATGCTTTGATGTTTTGCAGCCTTTGGCTGACGTTTTCATCAGACATTGTCCTTCCTCCTAAGGAATATGTTCTTCATTCAGAGCAAAACCTGACACTACTTAGTAATTTATTCCTGTTTTAAATTAAGTGTATTTAAAATGTATCAAATTGATACAAATTATAGTCTTCCATGCACTTCATGCACAGGATAGAAACAGCACACACTGCAGTGCTGTCAGCTTTTCTTTATTACCCTAACCTAGCACCTGTGAGGAAAGGGGCTTTGGCTTCTTTGATCATGGGGTGGCTCACACACCCCCAGGCTTTGTTGCTAAGGATGGGACACATGTGTCTCCTAGGGGGGCTAAAGCCCTTGCTAAAAACCTAGCTAAGCTCATAAATGGAGCTTTAAACTAGATGTGAAGGGGGAGGGGGTTGAGACCAGGCTAGACAGGAGCAAGCCTGGACATGGGGCACTGGTGATTGGGAGAGGGTGTGCTGGAGAGGCCCACCAGTACCTCACCACACAGAAGTGGGGGAGAACACACCTGAGGTTGCTAAGGGAGATACAGGCCCTCTGGAGCTAGCTACTCCAGTTACCAGGCAATTGGGAATGAACTCTGTTCCCTCTAAGAGGGCTGAAGGCTTGGCAGCTCAGCTGAAGTGCATTTACACCAATGCACACAGCATGGGGAATAAGAAGGAAGAGCTGGAAGCTGTCATAGGGCAAGGAGCCTATGATGTCGTTGCCATCATGGAAACGTAGTGGGATGGCTCATATAACTGGAGTACAGCTATGGTGGGGTACAAACTCTTCAGGCAGGATAGGAAGGGTAGGAGAGGAGGCGAGGTAACCCTCTTTGTAAGGGAGGACTTGGACACTGTTGAGATGGATTGTGGTGATGAGGAGATTGAGTGCCTGTGGGTTAAAATCAGAGGAGCCCACCAGAAGGTGGATTTTGTGATGGGAGTCTGTTACAGACCACCCAGCCAAGGAGAAGCAGCTGATGAGCTCTTCTATAAAGTGCTGGGGTTAATCTCTAGATCAATGCCTCTTGTTCTTGTGGGAGACTTCAATCTTCCTGATATCTGCTGGAAGTACAATAGAGCAGAAAGGAAGCAGTCTAGGAGGTTCCTGGAGTGTGTGGAAGACAACTTCCTTGCACAGCTGGTGAATGAACCAACAAGGGAGGGTGCCCCCCTGGACCTGCTGTTTGTGAATAGAGAAGGCCTTGTGGGGGATGTGGCAGTAGGTGGACGCCTAGGACAAAGTGATCATGAGATGGCAGGGTTTTCTGTTCTAGGTGAAGTGAAGAGGGTGGTTAGCAGGACAGTAGCATTAAATTCCCAGAGGGCAGACTTTGAACTCTTCAGAAGGCTGGTTGGCAAAGTCTCATGGGAGACAGTACTTAAGGGCAAGGGAGCCCATGAGGGCTGGGAGCTCTTCAAAAAGGAAATCCTAGCAGCTCAGGAGAAAGCCATCCCCATGTTCCGGAAAAAAAGCTGGCAGGGGAGAAAACCAGCTTGGTTGAACAGAGAGATCTTGAGTGGTATCAAGAAGAAGAGAAACGTTTATGGGCTCTGGAAGAGAGGACAGGCCTCTTGGGTGGACTACAGGAGGGAAGTGAGATTGTGTAGAGAAAAAATCAGAAAGGCTAAGGCTCAGCTAGAAATCAGATTGGCAAAGTCTGTGAAAGATAACAAAAAATCTTTCTATAAATATATAAATAGCAAAAGGAGGACTAGGGAGACCATACAGTCCCTATTGGACGCAGAAGGAACAACAGTGACAGGGGATGAGGAAAAGGCTGATGTACTTAATGCCTTCTTTGCCTCAGTCTTTAATTGTAAAGAAAGTTGTTCTGTCTGTGGACAAACCCAGGAGCTAGAGGAGCAAAATGAGGTTCCCATGATCCAAGAGGAGGTGGTCAGAGCCTTGCTAGCCCAACTAGACACCCACAAGTCTATGGGGCCGGATGGGATTCATCCAAGGGTATTGAAGGAGCTGGTGGATGTGCTGGCCAACCCCTTTCCATCATCTTCCAACAGTCCTGGAAGACTGGGGAAGTCCCACTGGACTGGGGGCTGGCTGATGTTGTGCCCATCTGCAAGAAGGGTCGCAGGGAAGACCCAGGGAACTACAGGCCTGTCAGTCTGACCTCAGTGCCAGGGAAAGTCATGGAGCAGGTGATCTTGAGTGCTATCATGAAGCACATGCAAGAGAACCGGGTGATCAGGCCCAGTCAACATGGGTTCACAAAAGGCAGGTCTTGCCAAACTAACCTGATCGCCTTCTATGACAAAGTGACTCGGCTGCTGGATGAGGGAAAGGCTGTGGCTGTGGTCTTCCTGGACTTCAGTAAAGCCTTTGACACAGTTTCTCACAGCATTCTGCTTCGGAAACTGTCAGCCTCTGGCCTGGACAGGCGCACACTCTCCTGGGTGGAAAACCGGTTGGATGGCCGGGCCCAGAGAGTGATGGGAAATGGAGTGAACTCCAGCTGGAGGCCAGTGACAAGTGGGGTTCCCCAGGGCTCAGTGCTGGGTCCAGCCCTGTTCAATGTCTTCATCAATGACCTGGATGAAGGCATTGAGTGCACCCTTAGCAAGTTTGCGGGCGACACTAAGCTGGGTGGAAGTGTGGATCTGCTGGAGGGTCGGGAGGCTCTGCAAAGGGATCTGAACAGGCTGGACCGCTGGGCTGAGTCCATTGGCATGAAGTTTGACAAGGCCAAATGCCAGGTCCTGCACTTGGGGCACAACAACCCTATGCAGTGCTACAGACTAGGAGAAGTCTGTCTAGAAAGCTGCCTGGGGGAGAGGGACCTGGGGGTGTTGGTTGACAGCGACTGAACATGAGCCAGCAGTGTGCCCAGGTGGCCAAGAAGGCCAATGGCATCTTGGCTTGTATCAGAAATGGCGTGACCAGCAGGTCCAGGGAGGTTATTCTCCCTATGTACTTTGCACTGGTGAGACTGCTCCTCGAATCCTGTGTTCAGTTCTGGGCCCCTCACCACAAGAAGGATGTTGAGGCTCTGGAGTGAGTCCAGAGAAGAGCAACAAAGCTGGTGAGGGGGCTGGAGAACAGGCCTTATGAGGAGCGACTGAGAGAGCTGGGGTTGTTTAGCCTGGAGAAGAGGAGGCTGAGGGGAGACCTCATTGCTCTCTATAACTATCTGAAAGGAGGTTGTGGAGAGGAGGGCTGGCCTCTTCTCCCAAGTGACAGGGGAGGGAATGGCCTCAAGCTCCGCCAGGGGAGATTTAGGCTGGACATTAGGAAACATTTTTCACAGTAAGGGTGATTAGGCACTGGAACTGTCTGCCGAGGGAGGTGGTTGATTCACCTTCCCTGGAGGTGTTTAAGGGTGGTCGAGTTGCTGAGGGGCATGGTTTAGTGTTAGATAGAAACGGTTGGAGTCGATGATCCGGTGGGTCTCTTCCAACCTGGTTATTCTATGATTCTATGAAATTATAGTCTTCTATGCACTTCATGCACAGGATAGAAACAGCACACACTGCAGTGCTGTCAGCTTTTCTTTATTATCCTAACCTAGCACCTGTTAAGCAAGATGATGGTTTGTCCTTTTTTATTTATATGTATACACAAAAGTCCTTCTTGCATCCTTTTGATATGGAATCTTGGCCAGCATCCTCTCCTCTTGTTGGTTTTAATAACATATTACCATGACTATCATTATACCTATTTGGCTGTGAACATTTATCAGCTTAGTTAAGTTTCGTACAGATGAGAAACTAATCCTGGAGGGTGATCCCTTTCATTCTCCTGTGGGCAAGCACCATAGAAAGGATACTGGTAAATTTATTTAAAAAAAAAATGTTAATGAAATTTGATGCTGTTCTGGGAGGCAATGGCTCTACAACGAGAAGACCAAGCGAATTTTGGAAGCAATATTGAATGGAATCCGTAAGATTACTTCAGAAGCAAGAGCAGGGTTAGGCCTGATACAGAGAGTCATGCCTCTGAATTTTAAGACTATCTTATGAAGAACATCAGAACAGTCTTCGTTTGAAAACCAACAAACACTACTTTTTGCTTTGGACATATGCATAACATTTCCAGATTGTATTGCTTTTGCGAGGATGGTGTTACAAATCTCCATTTACAAACACAAAGAGATTATTCATTTCTTCAGGCCAAAGGACACAATATTTTTGGTGGCAGAACTCAAATGTGCTACAGAGGTTTGTGACTGCTTAAAGAAATTGGATTCAGACTGCCAAAGGCCAAATTGCATGTCTAAGTGAGTGTAATACACTGGTCTTATGGCTAGATACCACATTTTTGTTTTCTAAGCCAAAACTATGCTTGGTCATTGTCTCTATTATAGTTACAGATAAGTAATATTTAAAATTTAAAATGGGCATCTATGTACTGTAGAGCATCAGACACTTATCAGATAGAGTATGGGATAGGTTACATGAGAGACTTCATTGCTCTTTCAAGCACTGTTAGTAATAAAGTGGCTTCATAGGTTTAGACTGCCATTTTCCACTGCCTTCTTGTCACATACAACCATGTAATATTATCACTACCGGACATATAACAAGTACATCTTGACTACAACTAGTTTTCTCATTGCTGCCATTTCTAACAAGTAGAGGATTCCACAACTTTTTTTCCAGCGTGGTTAGAAACTTCCTCTTTATATCTGTCCCAGATTTGCATATGACCACCAAAAGATCATTTATCCTTAAACTAGTACTGGTTTATAGCTCTTTCCCTTCTTTAGTGTTTAACTCAGCAGATATATCTAGAGTGGTTAAATTTATTCCCCACTGGCCTTCTTTTTTTTCTATGTTAAATTATCCCGGCTTCTTTTCTGTCCTCTTATGCAAACAGACTGTATATCCCTTCTGCTAACTGTCCTAATAGCCCTTCCCTGCTTGCACTGACATTGCATTAAAAATTACTGCCCAGAAAGACAGATAGACTTTCAGGTTAATATTTTTAATTTTATCTTTACGACCTAAGTGAACTTTTTCGGTGGGGCATGCAAACTGAGAAGTGGATAACAAAATATCAACAGTCCTAAACTGGACTCAATAATCTGAACAAAGTGTCTGATGTGAGAGAAATTGAGGAGGGCAGTGAGCAGTAATCTGGAAGCTGAACAGAGGAAAAATGGGTACTTCTCCTTTCTAAGGCTGTAATTCAACAACGGCAGTAGAGCTTCTGCTAAGCAGTGATCACAGGAAGAAGCTACCCTGGGAGGCAGGTTGTCTGTCTTAGAGGGAAGGTAGTGAAGTGACCTGAAGCAAAGTTAGAAAATTGAACACAGGTCACTTTCTGGTTTGATTTTTTTCCTGAGCTGAGCTACGACCCCATAAAAGATGAACCTTTTACAGTGTCTGGAGTGGAGTGACTCTATAAGGATTGTCGAGGCATAGAAAACATATCTGAAGGGTCAATATGGCTATGCAAAATGGCTTTTTGATGTTTAACATTTTTTTATAAATTCAAGTACACTCAAAATAATACGTCTTCGGGGATGCTGGATGGGGAGAAGATCTGAAACTGAACGTAAATAGTTATTTGGTCTTGTTTTTTAATAAGTCGAAATTTGTTGTAAATATTTTTCCTTAAGAATAACTCCAAAAAGAATCAAAACATGTTTAATTATAGTCCATGGTGTCATAGCCAAATTCTTAACTCAGGCTATTAGCATCTCAGTTTTCCCTATAACTTATACCAGAAGAAACAAACTTCCCAATCTGTCTTAAAGATCTTTTGAGCTCTGTTGAACTCTATCATATAATATACCAAAGACACATTGTTGAGGAATGTCTGACGTAACTAGTACGTTGCTTTGTGATGAGGGAAAAGATCTCTCGAAGGACAAGCATAATGTAAAATGAAAAACTATATTTTCTCATCCTCAGGATAAAAGACTTCCTTAAGGATTATGTATGTTTTGACCATTGATAAACCTACACTTTAATTTTCGGTATGTGATAAATAGAGTCATGTTCTAGAATTAGCCTGTTTATTGGCTGGTTTTATTTCTGTTGTCTATTTCAATTTCTTTTCCTGTTACAAGAATGTTACAGAGAATTTATTGTAGAACAAGTGACTAGTTTTTTTCATTGTCACAGCTGCTGCTTGTAAACGAAATCTTTTGACTGCTTTAAGTAAGTGCAGTAAGGTGCAGCTAGGACTTCTGCTGATGCATTCTAGATAAATATAGCATGAAATTAGTTACAGTCTGGGAGCTTAAGAGCTTATTACAGCTGTGCTAATGCCTCTGTACGCCAGAAAAGAGACAAACCATACAAAAGCAGAGCTCAGAAGTTGTGATGACTGAATTCTGGCAGCTGTTGGGCCTGCCCAAAAGTGATGCAGGCATCAGCTTGATCCCCACTCTTCCCCTCTGACAGTAGTGGATGCAGTACACATGGGAGTTGTTTGAACATCTCTATTACCAACAGTCTTGTTTCCTGCAGCTTCAGTTACTGTAGAAGTAAAAAGAAAAAATTGAAAAAAAATTCTAGTAAAGCCTGTTCATGTTGAGTGCCTCTGTGGAGGAGGCACCAGGCATATTTTCCGATTCTTACCTTTTAAGATAGCATTGGTTGCTGATTCTTCCCTACCACGCTGCTGTGCGTGATCTGAGAACACTAACAGCACTCCAACATTTTGACCTTTTCTGCTTTTCATTTCTGAAGAGCTAACAAATACTTCTTCTCTCATCCAAATAATTCTTTTCCAAGAATCTATCCTCTTTTATCCAAAGAAAATAAACTGCCTTCTTATTTTGTAAACTCTCATCATTTTGACTCCTCTTCTTCTGGACTCTATCTGTCCTTCTCTTTAAGAACATATTTCAAACTGGATGTCACCTTGGTCCAGTGAGGTCCCACCAGTATCAAATAGAGTAAAATATAAGCTCTTTCTTGCATGGTTATTAACGTACAGCAGAGTTTCATGTTGAGATTTACTTTGTTTGCAACATCTTATCTGCTTTGGATTTTTTGGTTCACTATAACACCAAAACAAATTTTCTGCCCTACAGATCCTAGTCAGTTATCTCTTCACCCTTCATCTGTGCTCCTGCCTCCTCCTGAAACACAGCTTTTAGTCTCTATTGGCTTACTCTTTCTATTTCCGGACTATCTGTCCAAGTTTTCAGTCATTATTGGCCATCTTCTTTCCTGTTTGCTCTATAAACATACATCTCTCTTGCTATTCAAGTGCTAAAGAATGGTAGGCATGTGAACCACCCTCCTTCCCATGGGATGTTGCAAATCATATTTTCTTTCCTTTAGGATGAGACATATACAGTAACTTTGTACAAATCTTTTGACTTGCTTATAAAATTCTCCATGACATTCTTATAAAGTCTTGCTACAAACAGGGTATAGCTAAAGTTGCATTGATCTTGATGAGTTTGAGATGGACCTTTCCACTTGGCCCCCTTCCATGGCAAGAAGGAGGAGATATGAGACTTCACTAAGACATAATATGTACAGGAATAAGAGTGCAAGAGTGCTCAGTCCCCAGAAGTAGGAAATAAGGCAAGGAAGGGAAGAGATCAATGGGACTGAGTTGAGACCTGCTGGTCACACTGAAGAGCATGAGGGAACTGCACAGACCGTGTAAGCAGGGACAGGGAACCTGGGAAAAGAATAGGGATGCTGCCCAGTGTGGGGATGGGGTCAGGAAGGCCAAGGCGCAGCTGGAGCTGAACTTGGCAAGGGAAGAAAAGACTGAGAAGAAGGGTTTCTACAGGTACATTAGTCAGAAAAAGGATGGTTAAAGAAAGCGTACTCACATGATGAATGAAAATGGTGACCTCATATCAACAGACAAGGAGGAGGCTGAGGTACTCAACAATTCTTTTGCCTCAGTCTTCACCGACAACTGCTCTCCTCACCTCATTTGTTTTTCTATAGGGATTTGTACCAAATCAGCTGTAAATTTTGAAAACCTAGCTGAAGGAATAATATTGTGCTTTTATGTATTCTGTCTTTCTGGCATGATTGTAACTTAAATTAAAAAGTTCAGACTTACATTTGACTGAAAAGCAACATGGTTAATTTCATTGAATTGAAAAACCAGAATTATTAGATTAATTCAAAATACTCATTGTCAACTGCTCAAAGTCCTTCAAATAAAACTGTAACTGAATCTGTACATAGTCCAGCTTTTTTAAAAAGGGAAAAAAGGAAAGCTTAAATACTTCGAACTTCACCTCCATTTCTTTTTTAAGTGAAAGTTTAAAGAGATTTTCCTCTTTGTGGAAACTGTATTTCTTCCCTCAGTGAAACTAGCAAGCAAGAATTGAAATGTTAGTTCATCTTGTTTGGCTTCATAAATCACCAATGAGTAATTTTTTTCTCAAGCTACTTAATTCTAAGTTTCACACGCAATATGCTGGGTCTGATGCTGAAGTAAGTCCAGGCAATTTAATGTTATCTTCATCAATTTTGTGGGGTTGGTAATTTAATAACTAAAATAACCCCATCAGAATTCTTGCATTTATTGTCCTGGCTTATAACTTTCCATTCTTTTAACAGATTAAGAGGACAGCATTTTTTTCTTGTACTTTGTCAAACATCACCTCAGACCACCATCACCACTAAAATTTCAAGAATCTCAAACCATGAAAGTTATGTCCTCTGCTTTGTTTCAAAATTGTTTTATGGGGTTTTAGCGCAGAGGACAGTTTCCTGGAAAAATGAATGTACATTTTTAGGCTGCTTTACCCTGAGAATGTTGAGGTCTAGTCTGAACTACATCACAGTTAATGAGGACAGTTTTCTATTACCTTCGATGGGGATTTATCTTGTTGCCCCAAACCTCCTCTTTCTTCCCCTAGAGAGAAGGGCTATGAGTATATATGCAATGTTATTCTCCTGTTTCCATGAATGATGCTCAGAGTTGTACTGCACCACTAACATATCATAGTAGTCTCCTGTTTCCATAAATGATGCTCAGAGTTGTACTGCACCCCTAACATTGCATAGTTCACTTGTTTAAGACTGAAAAATGTAGTTCTTGTATCCATTGCCTATCCTGTGTTTTGAAATAAAACAAGGAATTTCCTTCCACTGGAAAATAAGTAGCTCTTTTATTGCTGTTAATTTGTTGCAACAGAGTTGCTACACATTATTATGCATTGTTATATAATGCTCTGTTTTTATTATGGGAATTAGCATAATTTCTTCAAAAACAACATGCTACATAAATAAATTTATATAGCCCCCTCTCATTCTTGAAATGGATGAAATATGATGCTATTTTTGTTTAATTCAGCAGTTACGCAGGGATCTGAAAGAGTTCACTGAAAAAGACATCTCCGAAAAGGATTTGCTATTCCTAGCAAATCACACACTGCCCAGCATGTTTTGACATGCCATTGGGTAAACAACCAAATCAGTATATTGTATGAAGATGAAAATCTTCTGAAGCAATTACTCAACAAATGTTATGGCTCAAGAAGACAACTTGATCCCTGACTTTATACAAGGGTAGCGTTCTTTACAGTTGAACTAAAAAGTATGGCAAATAACTAGAGACTACGGTGACAGGTGTGTTACAAAATCAGAGTCAGACAAGCACATGTTATTGTTAAAAGTGACTGGGCAATTTCTACAGCAGCAAGGAAGGTCAGCTCCTCCAATAACTCAAAGCCATCCTGCTCACCTGGCACAGTGCCAAATGACTCACTGGTTTGCTATGGTCTTGCTAACTGGTTTTACAACTTCTTTGTATGAGCAGATTAATCTATGTGTTTCAGCCATTTGCCTGAGGTGTTTTTACTATTTCAAATGTGACGTCCCCAAATTAATACCAAAAGACTAATACCGGTCCTAGACAAAAGTGCAGATTTAGATGTATCCTAAGTTTCAGGGAGCGAGGGGCAGGTATCATGTTCTTTTGATTTTTCACTGCAGATCATCTGATTGCTGGCAAATTAAAAGTAATGCAAGAGATAATGTGGAACAACTAGTCTTGGAAAAGTTTTGTTCAAATCTCTCTGTTTAACTATTCTTCTTACAACAACATACACAAGACTTGTATCTGTTGTGTTTGTCTTTTCTGTCCCTTTTATTTTTTTTTCTTATATAGGCTCCTTTTGTTCTCAGCAGGAAATAATTCAAATTGCTTTCTCCAGACTTGGGTTTCCACTTCTGCTTAACTAGAAATCATACAAAACAATTCTATATCTTATGAGAAATGCACTCCGTATTTCAAATGCCACGTTTTCTCCTTAGCTAGAAAATACTGTGCTGTCGTATGCTGTGTTAAAATGCTTACTACTCTCATCTTGTCAATATCTACTTTTATTTGTCATTCAATAAAAGCCGTAAGAATTTTTTGCATGAAACTCAGACTAATTTGAAGATCACAGATCTTAATGCAAGTATGGTGGCTTTTTTCATGCTATTCAATTGCTTCTGCACTGTGAGGGTAGAGTTCCGAAGCAATTTCAGGAGGGGAAAATGAAAGTGTTAAAAACCTGCTTCTTACATATCATGCTGTGCAGAGGATCATCTCAAGAAAAATACAATCAAACTTCCTTGTGCTTATGAGATTGCACAACTAGCTTTATTCTTTAGAACAAACTAACTGGTTTCTCTAAGTGCAGGTGGCTTGCTCTGTGGGTTGTTGTGGGAGAAAAAAGCCATTGTCCCACTTAATTTTTAGTTCCTTTGGGACTGATATCCATTTGTCCTTTACATGTATATAACAGGAATATGAAGTTTTCCTTTCTTTTCAGTTACAATCTGTCCTAAAACAAAGACTCCATAAGCTAAACTTTCATGATCCATTCAAGGACCCATTCTGTAACTGCAATTATTTTCAACTGAGAGGCATCTACTCCTCCACTTTTGTTGATTGTCCTGATTTTTACCTTGAAGCTTGTAAGTGTTGAGTGAGAAGTGTGAAATGTAGGCTTAGTTTTAAAATCGGTTTGCCTCTTTTTTTTTGAATCTGTGATTTCTGAATACTTGGACTCTGAGTAGCGGAAGGAACAAAGGGTATTAAAAGTGTAAATCTGAACCAGTGTTCTGTCTATGATGGAAGTTACTAAAACCAAAAAACAGCTGAAAATGTCCCAGGCTTCTTATCCTAAAATTATAATAGCCTCTGGTTTTCTTTTACAAATAGCACTGCACTAAGACAGTGGTTATTAAAAAAAAAAAAAAAAGAAAAGAAACATGCTATGAAGTCCAAGCTTTTGGAGTTTTTCTTTATTTAAACGTGTATCCTGAACTTCTGTTCCTGGACATTACTGCATCACAAAACCATGCTGCTGTATATCCTAAAGATCACTGCTGACACTATTTCCCACTGCTGTCATGTTATGGGCACTCAGGGTTTGTAAGTCAGTTGTATATGTACATGTCAAGATCAAAGCAAATAAATTATTCACTGTTAGGCTTTAAGGATAAATTAATAATTTTTTTTATGAAAGTTATTTGAGTAACTTTTGAGGGAATAAAATTAATCATTCCTTACTCACTATGAAAACGCTCTAAGGAAATACAAAATATCTGTATGTATTCCCTGCATCATTTCCCTTATCATTTCTAACCATTTGAGACTGGTCAGTCATTGAGAGTCTTCTGTCCTACATGTAAGCCCATAGTGACTCCCTTCTGCAACCAGGTCTCTGCCTCTTGCCTGGTTTTACAGGCTTCCATTGTGAAACATGCCCTACTCTTTCATTCCTTTCCTATCACTTGAGAGTAACACCTTTACAAGTATCTCAAAACTTGAGAGCCTTGAATTAATAAGCCTTAAAATCTTGAATTTCCAGGTGTTCTCTTTGTCCTGTTTCTAAGGAAATACCAATGTTTTCTAAAATCAGAGTAGACTAGACAGATTTCACTAATTACTAATGCCAGAGTCTTGGTAACCTTTCTCTTTCCCTAGGCTGAAAAAGACATGACAAGTGTTTGACTTGATATGCATTAATAAATAGTGTTTTCAATTATCTAACAGTTTAATATCCTCAACTAGAACTTGTAAACTGCACACAGGTGTTCTATTTAACTGACAACTCCTACATGTCAACTTTCCGGTCATTTTTTTTAAACAGCATTCTGTTATCATTAGAAAAAAAAATCGTGTAATTTGATTTCACTCCACGTTTAACTTGATTTTACTGTGAATTATCTCAGAAGAGACAAGCAGCAGTTCTAAGTCCCTGCAAAAGAAAATGAGAAAAGATATTAAAATCACGTCTACAACATTTTAATGGGTAGATGGAAATGGGCTAATCACTCCAGTTCCAAGCCCATCAAAGCAAAAGCACATCAAGTAGCGGAGGTTCATAAAGCCTAGATAAAAATCCCTTTCTGTTAGTCTACGTATATAAATTTAAATTCTTAAATAGGCTTAGATACCACAAAGAAAATAGATTCAGCTCTGGGTTATTAACATGAAATATAGTGGCACATCTATTTATAGAAAGCAATTTCAATATCTACTTATCTAAAGTCAGTAACCAAGTAATTCAACTTTGAGACTCCTAATGGTGTTAACAGTGTGATTTGGTGAGTGTGGAGGGGCTTGTTTTTCTATTCTGCTTTGGGGTACTTTTGCAACATATAGGTGAATACTGGACTTCAAAAAGAGTAAATAAAACAACCTTTACTTCCATATATTCATCCAGAAAAGCAAGTTTGGAAAAGCTTTCTTGGAATTTTATGCAATAGTTTATTTATGGACATGATTATATCTGAATAGTCAGGTTATACATGAAAAACATATAAAAGAGATCTCTCTGCCACACTCACCTTAACTTTTCAAATTATCTCTATCATGGGACTTCTCAAAGATTGCAGCAAAGAATCTTTCCCTGCAGCTAAGAGCTGCTTGAGAAATGAAGTCATATGCACCTGAGATATATGTTATAGAAAACCTGAGAATAATTTTATCCATTTATCACAAGTACCTTTGAAGAACTTTGGTGTAGTAGGGAACTAATAGCTTATTCCTGCTGTCGCCAAGACTGTGTCATTGTTCTGCTGTAAGTGTTCAACTCCTTTTCATTTTGTAGTCAGAGGCAAAATGGTATGTCTTGTCTTCTAGTCAGAATAGTATTTTTCTACTCTTAATAGAAAAGCTCCCTACCAGTTCACATCTACAGAATTATGAGCACACACCTATTTCAACAGTCTCTGTAATAACTCAGCTGGATCAGACAATGAGACATGAGGGCAGCCTCCCCTTCGCTTTTAGATTTTTATGACATTTCATAAGAAGACTCTTGGGGAGAATTTTTTTTTAATTCATAAGTAGAGAATGCCAGAAACAAATTAACTCCAGTCAATGTGTATTCATGAACTCAAAACCTCGTGAAAGTCAGCAGGAGTATCCTCAAAGAAAATAAAAAAAATCATGCTGTACAGGTGAAAATTACCTTAAAGAAATTCTTTACTTTCCTTTTTATTCTATTTTAAGTAGCATGTTATTAAAGTCCTTCTGACAATAATAAAAAATAGCATATATTTCTTACTGTTTGAATGTGGCTATTGCCAAGTAGCTGCTTTCCTGCATTCCCTTTTATAATGCTATTTCAATATGCATACCATTTCCCTCTTATTAACTGCACTGTTAAATATTGTCATGCTGTCTAAGCAATCCACAGGGAACCTTGTTAAGCAGTGACATCCAAAAGACAGACTGCTCAAATTTCCATGTCCCCTTAATCCTCAAGCCTTATGTCTTGTATAGGTTTTTAATTAATTTTCTTTTGAAATATTCCTCTAATACTACATATGAAAAGAACACCTAGAAGGAAAGCCCTGAAAAAACTTTCATACGTATTTGCAATCTGCTGTAGATTTCTTATGTTCAGGGCCACTAACCTAGGAGGAAGTTTTTTGGTTATCTAACCAAGATTCTTGATCGTGCAGATACCTATATCACAAAATCTATCACATACTCACCAGTTTTCATCTTAAAATCACTTGGGTTCCCACATTTATACTTAATTGGAAAGCTGTTCTATTATATTATTTCTATTTAAACTCTTCCATACCATTTGTTAAGTATGTGTTTGCCTGCTAGTGTGGTTTGTTGGCTTAAACAGGTCTTTCACACCTTCCCAGTCCCTCATGACTTTCAACCCCAGCTTCTTTCTGTCTTTTGTTTATGAAGCCAAGAAACAGTCTCTTTTTTGCCTTTTTCTCCTAAGACAGGTTTTCCAGTCTCCTCATCATGCTCATAGTTTTTCTGTGTAACTGAATCTGAATAACTTGGATTGACACTTTGCACAAGAGTAACTCTGAGCAGTACCATCTATAAGAGCATTAATATTTTTCTGCCATACCAGAAATACTCCTTCTGAAGAAAAACTGTAGGTTTTTTCCCCCAAGAATGTACATTTCATTATTAATAGGGCAACTATGATCATCGTTTGCTTTTAAATAATCAAAGTGTGCACAAACTAAAGTTAGCTGCCATAATATCATTGAGTTCGTGAGGTTAAATATATTTTTAAATTTCTCTAAAGCCGCACAGTTAAAGGTTGGAAAAAATACTTTTTCATTCTCCCAAATCCAAATTTTTCTGCATGTGCAACTACTGACAGAAGACCTTTGCTGTATTGGTTTTGTTTAGGATGACCTTAATTTTGGCCAAATTGAACAAGGTTTCAGTAGCTATAGTTTATAGCATGCCCGAAATTGACCACAGGTTTCTTCTGCATTTCTATGAAAAAATAAGTCAATGTAACTTGTTCATATGATCTGAAATACCGAAACTTGATAGAAAAGACAACAGAGCTCTGAAGTTGCTGGGAACAGCTCTCTGCTGTGACTTCCCTACAAAGACTTGGTACAAACTAAGTTAGGACTGGTATTTTAAAAAAAAAAATCTGGTGAGGCAAAATGACACTGTCTACTGCCAGAAAAGCCTTTCAGAAAAGCAGCTTAAAACCTGGGAGTTTCATACAACAGAGAAAATGGCAACTACTAATTAATTTGTTTTCTATTAAATATGCAGTTGATTTTCTTTCAAAACTCTCAGCTACATTTGCTTCTAGGAACTTCCAGATAGTCTTGATTTTATTTATTATTATTTTTATCCTAATATCATGTTACTTTTTAACATGCAGCTTTTAACCACCTATAAACTGACTATTCATCTCACACAACTCTGGGGACACAAAGTTATTCTGTTTTCCTCATCAGATATTACACGGTGTAACAAAACACATTGTTTCAAAAATAAAATTATCTAAAAATTCTTACTCCCTCAAACAGGCTTAGTTTTTTTTTTCCTGACTAATTACTGGCCAATTGGATGACCATGAGTAAGTCAGCAGTGTTTTCTGTAGCTCTGTTGTAACTAGCACTTGTAGTGCAAGAATTACTGTCAGTTAGTAAGGTGTTGCTGAACCATGAACACCCCATTGGAGATACTTGCAGATACCCAAACCATGGGGGCAGAAAGAGGACATCGCATCATTGATGCATAAGGAAGGCCATGGGATTATATTTGGCAGAAAACATAGAATAGAGCTTGTAAAAAGGAAGCAATGCTTAACAGAAAGTAGAGAAGTATTTAAAGTATGAACTGCTATGAGTAAAGATGTGAAACGTAGGGAGACAAAGGAGTAATAAGTAAGGACTGAGTAAATACAATAGATGTAAGGTGCAGACAAACCATTTAGGTAACTCAAGGTTTAGACAAAACGAATGAAACTTGAATGAAGGAGGAATTTAGCAAAAGGTTTAAAACAAACTGTCATTTTGAAAGAAAATCTGTGTGGAAGAAGAAACTAATAGAAAAATTTTCAATGTAGGTTGTAAGCACAGCAAACATTTGAAGAGTAATTGGAGTTGAGTTTTCACTCCACAGGAAGTGTATGGTGATTTAGCTTGGTAAGAACAGGTGGAATGACAGAGACAGAAGCATTACTGGAGAAGATAACAACAGAGATTAATTATGTGTAAGAAGTAACAGGAATTCTGGGGAGATGGAAGCACACCTAAAACGTTAATTTGAAGAGTCAGGTGGTGTTAGGAGGAACAGCAGGTCCTGCATCTGTCTGGCACAGACAGTCCAGAGCCCCAGAGCTTGTCTTTCATGCAGACTCATGCGAAGGCATCGCCAGCTTTGTTTTCTGTGTAATTAATGAGGTGTTCTGCAGAAGGTAAAAGGAAGCTAGCGAAAAAGCATAAGGAAGGTGAGGGCATGAAAGCAGGAAGTCATGGGTAAGGGGACAGAACAGGAGAATATGTAGGCATTGGTAGAAATCTGGAGGAAGGTTGCAGGAAGAAATAAAATAGATTAAAACACACTGGAATAGAATGAATAAAAGAGGGGAGATGGGAAGGAACAACAGGTTTCAATGATAAAGTGTACTATTCCTATAAATACTCTGAGAACTATACGAAAGGAAAAAAGTACTCTGTGCTCTGGTATATGGGAGTGAGTTGGAGCTGAATAAAGGGAAAATTAGTCCCTCATGAAAAAGCAAATTTTTGACTCAAAGCATAGAATTATAATAAATGGTTTGATTAAACATTTCTCACTAGATATCTTGTACGTGCAAGATATGCGTAAGTCTTCCTTATCTACTATTTTGTTAACCAATTATTAACCTGTGAGTCTGTTAGATTCTGAGACTTGGTATTAAAAGGGAATAGGAGACAAACCTTATTTATCATGTTAATGCAAATGCTTCATGTAAAGCTTTCTTGCTGACAGTATAAATTGCAAGTTGGCCAAATGGCACCTCTGCCTGATCTTTTTGCTTTCTTCCTCCCTTCTCCCCATCCTTTTTAAGGTTTGCAGTCACACAGTAAATAGACACAGCAGAAGGCTTTGTTTATGAAGGCCACACTTTCATACCATCTTATTAGTTTCTACTGCTTCTGAGAATGCTTCCTAGGTGCTACAAAAGATCAATATGTTCTAAGAATAGTTCAATACTATTCTGGACCCTTGTTATGCACCCTTAGACATCCTACAAAGAGCAAGACAGTTCATTAGAAAGTGCTTTTAATTTTTCCCTTAGGAACTAGGGTGAATTTGGGAGTCAATATTGATTTTTACTTGCATAAATCCTACTTTTAAAATTCTGTAGTTTGGAAGAGGACAAAAAATATAGATTCTAAATCCATTTATTCTTCCTGTTCTAATGTTACCCCATATGTCAAATCATTGTGCTAAAATGAATCTGCTGAAGTACATATTTTCTAATGCTAAGATTTCCAATCTTTTCAATAGGGGCAAGAGAAAAGGAAGAGAAAATTAAATAGTTATCTTCAAAGCCCACCTTGCATAGAGCCAATACGTGACCTGAAATCTACTTTGGGGGAGTTGATGAGCAAAAATTACATCAGTTGCTTAGTGTCTATTACTTATGATAAAAGTTATTGAATCAGATAAGGAAATAAATGCAAATAAAGAATATAATACTAATGTTTGGTATGTAGACAAATGGTGTGATATGTGTCTTTTCATAACTTTGTTTTAAAACTTGAAATCATAGTATTATGCACAGACCCATATATTAGAGTATATGCCTATCTCCAAACATGCGAACAGTTCTATAGTACTTGAAGAATTCAGGACATAAGGAACAAAATAAACATTAGAATATACATAATACAAAAATATTTTCAGGTAAATGTTCATTGCAACCCCCTATCTTTATTAGTGAAGACATACTGTTAAGTGCAGACAGGCTAAATTCAGAGGATGAAGGAAAGTGAATATTGGGAGAGATAAATGTTATATCATTTATGTCCTAACCATAATATAGCAATCAGTAAGGTTATATTATAGTTCTTCAAAGTGAGATTATATGTTTTCTCTATAATCAGTTAAGTTCATTCAGATGAATTTTTCGTTCTAAGAATGCCTTTAACGTGCTTGAATATTTTTGGCTGAGGTCCTTGATATTCTGTTCGCTCGTGCACCAAAATAAAGCAAAAATCATAACTATCTTTGTACATCAGAATTCTTCATCACTGAACATCACCACCTCTATTCTATTAAAAAATGAAACAGTTAAAAGTGCTAAATAACATTCAAATTATTATCAGCACACCTGACAGAGACAATAGTATTAATATGATAATAAAATTTCTTGGCTCATTTCATAGACATCTTGCTGTCATTATAATCGATTACCATAACTGAGGCCTTTTATCATTTCAGTGCATAAGGAAATTCTTTGTTGCTTACAAGGTGAAGTATTTTTTACTCTCCCAGGATCATGAACCATATGGTACCAGTTTTAGAGCAATACAGGTGCTTGTGTGATATACAAGAAACTGGCAAATAAAATGTTTGGTTTTTCCTCTGGATATAAGAACAAAGGAGAATGGTAAATGAAGTTTGAAAATTTAAAGTTTTTTTAAGGCTTATTTGAACATAGAAAAAGGTCCTTGCCTGAAAGATACTTTGTAGATGACTGGTGTGGTAGAGGGATATATCACTGAAGACAAAGATGAGTCCTATTCAGCAAAAGACTGACAAGGTGCTACTGCATTTGTGCAGGTGACAAGGAAAACAGAAAACAAGCCTGTTATCAACAGAGGAAATACTATGGAAAGAGAAAGTTGGAACAAGCTGCAAAAATAAGAAAAGGTGTCTCTGTAAGATAATCCTGTTAAGTATGCCATTACTAATTAAGAAATGGATTTTATTGTTTTAAGGGAAGCTTGCACTAATTAAGATATGTTAATATGTACTGAAATGGATGGTGTTTCCCCAGAAGGGAAAAAAGAGAAGACTTATGAGCAGTGTTAAATGAGGCTCATGCGTGCAAGAAACTTCTGGCAGGTACCTAGAAATTCAGGAGAAAATGGAAAGAACATAGGTTTTTATATTGTCTGATTTCAGTCCATTGACTTCTTCAGAAAAAGTTCAGAAACATTAAACAGAATTTCTTGGATGAGCAAGTAGAAAGAGCTTTACTTTTCCTGGCCAAACTTCATGTTAATTATAAGAAAAACTCTGGGGACTGAAAATCTGTGAATGGTTTAGTGACAAGGTTATGATGTAAGGAAAAAAACCATTCAAGAAGAGTTTTGCAAGTCTAGCTGCTCAAATCATTGATCTATTTATTTTTGTTCTCATTGCTTTCATTGTTATATTAACACATTCTATAGCACTGTGGGATCTGTATATTTTTCATGTGCTACTTGAGTGAAATGAATCAAGGGAATGTCTGAAGTTAAAATTCCAGTTTAAATCAACTACTTTCATCGTCTTTGCCTTTATATAAGTGAAATTATTACATAAATAGAATATACTTTGAGATCTGGCAAAATCAAGAACAGGGCTAACTTATAGATGTGTAGTTCACAAGTTCAAACCAGAATTCTTCCTGTTCATCTGTTATGATAATAAGCTTTGAACATATCACATCTATATGCAAGCATACCCATGCCTGAGTCAGGATATCGGAAATCAGTGTTCTTTCCTTTTGAAGCAATATTTAGGTACTGGGTTGTTACTTTTTCTCACTATCAGTTTCATACATTCGTAAGATATTTCGCCTGCAAACAAAATGAATCAATCTAGTAAGAACATCCATATTGTTTGTACAAATAACTAATTTGAGATAATTGTGAGCATTCTTTCAACAGGCCAAGATCCTGTCTTCTGGAAAAGGTCAGCATTGCTATTCGCTAAATGGAGTATGGGGAAGAAACAGCAGCACCTCAGTTAAATAAAATAACTTCACAAATGTGGCTTTCATAGCGACCACTGGGCCCATCACTAAAGTCTGGCTGTGCCGTTGCGTAGAGGGTTGTGAAAAACTACTCCATTTGCAAATGTACGCTGCTTTTATTCTAATCACTTATAGGGACACTATATTACATCATTATATTGCTTCATATATCCAAGAGTATTTATCTTCTACACTATATAAATTTGTCTAGCAAAATGTAAATCTTTGAGTATCTTTGAATAAGATTTTGAAACAGCTTGAATTTCTGTTCCCTTAAGAAGATGGAGGAAAGGCAGTTGGTGTGGCCATCAGCCATAAGCAGAAGGCTTTGGGGTTGATGTTTTTGTTCACTGATCCCAGTGGCTGTTCTGCAAAATGCACGTTACCTCCTGTCCTCCCACTGTGCAGTTCACAGAAGGTTTTATGGAGTAGATGGGGAAATTGACTTTCTTAACTCCATCTCACTTGCCATCATGAGAGCAACAAGTGTAATTTTATTAAGGCCCCACATCAGTACTACCTATTCAGCCTACTGTAGCTGAGTAGTGTTACAGGAAAAAAAAAGACTTCTTGAGGATGTGCTTGCATTAATACCTAGAAGGTTAGGTGATAACTGTAGCTATATATCAGAGGCAAAATCAAACACTTTGCAAAATGTTCTGGTTTGACCTAAAGCAGAACCAATTTTCTAATGTTTCAGCTAAGCCTTTTTTGAGTAATTTAATTTTCTGAAAGTTAACTACATGTTTTTCAGATAGTGTCTGTCTCTAGAAGTGATAACACTTAAAATTTATAGTTGTCAGCAAAGTAACATGGTATTAGTATGCAGAAAGGCAATTGCTTATACTTATTTCTAGAGAAACCAAGGCCATCCTTGAGCTGGTGGAATGCCGTATGTGAAGAGAGCAAATAAGGGTCACACCTACTGGGAGGACTGGACAGGACAAGTGACTGAAAACTGACCAACAGAATATTCCATCTCATATGTGTCATACTCACTATAATGCTGAGGGATCTTCTTTGATGGCCAGCATCCAGTAAGGATCTTATCTATCCCTCTGCCCCTTAATCCAAAATCCATGCATTCATGAACCCAGTTTTCATATGTCGCTGAGTCCAGGCCAAGATCTTTCTATGTGCTTGCTCTGCAGCATCAGTGGTGTTGTATAGTCATCAACAGGAAATTTGATTTTTTATATTTGTACATATTTTCTTTTTAATATTATTTCCCTTTTTATTATTATTGTTTCATTAAAGCTGTTTTATATTTAGTTTCTGACCCATAGTGGTACTATGTGACAGCTGCCTGCATTTAACTGCCAGCCAAGCCAGGAGGAGGGCTAAACCATGGCACAAAGCAACAACTATTATTCAGATATCAGTCAAAGACAATTTAGAAAAGTTAATCACAATTAACATAATCACTTTGGTTTTAACAATATTCAAACAAATACAGAGAGTGTAATTATCAGATGTTCAATACTTACGGTTCATGATCTTTCATTTTAATTCATCTCTATTACTAGAAGTTGCTCTATGTGAAGTACATTCTGACATCAGATATTGTGCATTAAACAGTTATTAAAGATCTAAAAGAGGAAAATAACCACTAAATCAATGACTTAATGCAGCAATTGTCCAGACAACACAACAGAAACCTTATTCTAAGTAACACCAAGGCTGCACTGAAGGAAATACTGATTAGAAAATTTCAGTCCTTTTCCTGTTTGAGGGCTGCTAATATAATTAATCTTCTCCAATGACTTTGCTTACAAGTCAATGTACACAAAAAGTGGTTTAAAAAGGTCTTTCTTTTTAATGCCCTCACTTTGCATTTAAGTCCTACATGGATTTGGGATTTTTACATCCTCTCTTTCATGCTTCCACAGCGTTCTGAGATAATTTAATTGTCTGCATATCAAGGCAAGGATATGTTGCTGCTATTTAACATACAATTTTAACTAAGCACAAGCATATTGTCTTTATTTTAGAACTCTGTAATATTAGGAATATGTAAACAACCCTTAGTGTAGGTGTACTCTTGTAGACATTAACCTCATCATCCAGACTAAAGAAATTCTGTTAGCTTAGTGGCTTGGACTATTACTCAAGACTATCATAGGAAGAAGAGATAGAGGTTTTAATACCCATTCTGCCTTACCACAAGTATTAAAATTTTAGGAATGGAAAAGGGATAGGATTTCCTGTAAATATTGTATAAAAATAACAGATATCAGTAACAATAAAATGAAAAAAAAGAATAACACTATTTCTTTCTTGAGATGGTAATGGAATTAAAGAACTGGTGACCCACTTAATGTATGAGGGAAAGACTATGGATGTTGTTTACCTAGACTTTAGTAGAGCTTTTGCAATCATTTCCCATAGCATTCTGCTGGAGAAACTGGCTGCTCATGGCTCAGACAGGCATACTCTTTGTGAGGTAAACAGATGCCTGGATGGACAGATCAAGGAGTGGTGATGGATGGAGTTAAATCAAGTTAGTGGCTGGTCACAAGTGGTGTTGCCCAGGATACTTTTGAGGCTGGTTCTGTTTAATAACTTAATCCATGATCTGGACAAGGGGATTGAGTCTACCCCCAGTAAGTTTGCAGAAAACACCAAATTGAGCATAAGTGTTCATCTGCTTGGGGGTAAGAAGGCTCTACATAGGGATCTGGACATGCTAGATCAATGGGCCGAGGTCAGTTGTTACGGGGTTTAACAAGGTTAAGTATCCTGCACTTCAGCCAAAACAACTCCATGCAATGCTACAGGCTCAGGGATGAATGGCTGGAAAGATGACCAGTGGAAAAGGGCCTAGGAGTATTGGTCAACAGCCAGCTGAATGTGAGCCAGCAGTGTGCCCCGGAGGTCAAGACAGCCAGTGGCATCCTAACTTGTATCAGAAATAGTGTGGCCAGCAGGACTCAGGAAGTGATCATCCCCCTGTACTTGACACTGGTGAGGCCACATCTTGTATATTGGGCTCAGTTTTGGGCCCCTTGCTACAAGAAAGACATTGGGGTCCTGGGGCATGTGCAAAGAAGGGAAATTAAGCTGGTGAAGGGTCTGGAGCACATATCTTATGAGGAGCAGGTGATGGAACTGAGGTTGTTTTGTTTGAAGAAAAGGAGGTTGAGGGGAGACCTTATCGCTCTTTACAACTACCTAGAAGGAGGTGGTGGTGAGGTGGGTGCTGGTTTCTTCTCTCAAGTAACAAATGATAAGACAAGAGGAAATGGCCTCAAATTGTGCCAGGGGAGGTTTAGACTGTATATTATAAAAAGAGTTGTCCAGTGCTGGAAGAGACTGCCCAGGGAAGTGGTTGAGTCACTGTCCCTGGAGGTATTTAAAAGATGTGTAGATGTGGTGCTTCAGGACAAAGTTTACTGGTGGGTATGAAGCACTGTTTTCAAATAGTCTTGCACATCATGACAACATACATGCTATCCTGTTGCAACAATGCGATAAAAACCAGTTTTTCCTGAATTCATTAAACTGGTCTCCAAAGTTCCTGTACCAATGAGTCTTCTATTGCTTCCTTAGGATAATGATTACTATAACATTTGGTAAGAAAATTAAACTAAAGGGAAATTCATGTACTCCTTACAATATTGAAAGGTTGTAATTCTAGAAAGACAGTAAAACAAAATGAAGGTTTATTTCACATCTCTGCCAGAACCAGAGTATGTTTAGCTATTTAAGTCTTAGTTCATTAAGTCTGGAAAAATGGTGAATGGATCGATAATGGTGAATGGATCAATTCTGATTGCTCATCTCTACCACTGTTGACTTGCCCAGCACACCTGCAGAGAGACAGCATAGTGATTTTTCTTGATGGTGTTTCTTCAGATTTAGAATGGATTTGGTATGGATAATGTCTTCCCAGGAGAGTGCTGGGCTTTTTAACGAAGAGTGCAATACAAATCTGCTTTCCAGTTCTGCAGTTCATATTATTTCCCATCTAAGTACTAGCTGCAATTTCATGCTGCCAAATCTGATTGCAGGATCAAAGTCATAGTCACTTAACTTTCCTCATGGGATGAGTATTGCGCAAGATGTAATCTTCATTCAGCTATCCCTTGTACTTAATTGTGTTCTGCAAATAAATAAAATAAAAAAAAAGAAAAAAATTCAGACCTCCAGAATCTCCAGGGAACTCACTGCAGCTCTTTAAGCTAAAAATTTCCTCAGCTAAGCTACAGCAGCTCATGGCAATTTTCACCAACAGACCCCAATATTGTTTCAAGCAAACTTTAATACCATCGTTATGGTGGGTTCTCATGGGAAGCAACTGCCAATAAATCTTTTTGCACATAAGCCCATGTAAGAAATAAATAGGAACACCACATGATTACTCATTAAAAATCTCTTTTGACATCCCCTAGCATTAGTATAACAACAACAGCATAATACATTCACTAGCAAGTGGTATCTTAATGTTAACTAAATTTTATGCTTGGTTGTACTCTGAGGATGATAGCATTTTTCCTCCGTGAATTATATTACATCACTACTATTTTAATTGTTATTTTCTAACTTTAATATATAGCTGTCATGACTAACGGCTAGAAACAGAACGAGAAAAATGGCTACATAACATGAAAATACCTTGATTGCATACAATCCCGTGTATAATGTAAAGCTGCAGATTTCAGGGTAACTAAGCATAAGTTTCTCTTACCCTTTACTGCTACTTTCTCTCCAGCTCTAAAAAAGAATCAAAGTAATGTTTGAAATACAAAAAATTCTTTTCTGAGAAAATTGTTGTTCTGAGGAACAACATTAAGTAAAAATTATATGTTGCTTAAAGACTTAAGTGCACTATATAAACTTGAATATTATTTATTATTTTTTGTAAATTAATGACTACAGACTTTCTCACTGAGAGGATGAAAGCACACCGGTGCAGTCAGAAAAAGATTCAGTTGGAAGCAGGTGAAATTATATGGCCCTAGCAGCCAATTACTCTTAAAAAGAAAATAGAAACCAAAATGTTGTTATTCTTGCTTTCTTTTATTACTTGCTGTTAAAATAATTGTGTGCACCTAAATATTTTAAACCCCAAAATAAAATAAGTTATACTACTTAATGTGAATTTAGAAAATAACTTTCAAGATAACTCAGTCAATTATTTTCAAGCAATACGCTTAATTTAAAGGTAGTTCTATGCAAGAGCTTGTATCATTTCCAATACAAGAAGACTGAAATGTATAATACTTGCTAAAAAGGAATTCTTTCTTCAGGAAAATACATCTGTCATGTAAGAAAGGAGGCCATAGACAGAGAAAAAAAAAAAGATGAATCACCATAAGTATTCCAAGACAATTATTTTCATCAAATAGATTAACTCGAGCCAAATTGAAAGCAGCCTGGCAGACTTAATGTGTGGTGTTAGCAACAGTATTTGATGAGCATGAGAAAAAATGTAAACATAGTTAAATTTTACTTTTTGCTTTTTGGCAGTCTCTGGTATTTTGTAATGACAGTCTAGAGCTTCTGGAAAAGCACATATAGAAGCTAACTCTAAGTACCCTATCACAGATCCCTGCAGTCAGTGTTTACTTCGGAAAAATCCAGATTTAGAGCCTGGTCAGGGTTATATAACTCGATTTCACATTTAGTATTTGCAATAGTGTTAGGAGGTCTTCTAGGTATTGCTCTTTCAATTGTTACAGGGCAGATGATTTTATCCAGATGGCCTTAGTCAATGAAATTGTGGTAGAGCTATATACAAGCTTCATAGGCATTATGTGTGAAGAGGTTTTTTATGTTATTGGTGTGCTCGGTTCAGAGCCTTAGATCTCTTCAAAAACGCCTTGTGATTGAAGCCCAGATTTTTATGACTGTTGCTTGGAGAATTTACAAACTGGTTGGTCAGTAAGGATGCCAACATGAACTATATGAAGTAACGCTGAATATAATGATTTCTATTTTAACTCCATGTATGAACTGGCATTTCTTTAGCAGGACAAGCCTAATGGCTGTCCTATCATCTCACAATCAGGAACAATTATTCACCATTGGTGGCCTACAACATATACTCAGTCAGGAAACTGCATGAGGTTCAGTAGTCTCACAGACATATGGGTGAGCCTGATGCATTGCCTGCAATTGTTTTTACATTCCTACTATGAGGGGGAAGACCTGGATCTGTTGATTAACTGACTGAGTTCTCCCACTAATGGGAACAACAAATGTAGTGAATGCAAGAGGAGCTTCAGGCAGATGTCATGGAAAGTTTACCGCACTCATGAAAACCACTGAACAGCACATGACAATAGAAGTCAGAGGAAACCTAGCATGCAAGTGCTGGCAAATGTTTACTGTATGCTTGTGGCATGCAGCATCTTCCACAGTGTCCATATTCTCTACGTAAATAAGCCCAGGAAATCATTGTCCAATATAGTAAAACAGTTTTCATGTCTCAGGGTGGTAAAGGAAATGAGAGATGAAGCACACAAACACTGTCCATGCCCCACACAGAGATTTTAAATGATCAACTACCGTGTCACGTGCCATTTTGCCAATTTTGAAATATGGCAAAGCACATTGTACTAATATACTTCAGAGCTTTAAAGTGCCTGCTGATCATGTTTTTTATGCCCCTACAGAGAGGGAACTGCATATATATATGGGGCACACAGTATCTGGTTAATTTCATAGAATACATTGGCTTTTGTCTTTGCTGAATAAAATTTCAATTTGAAAGTAGCTCTCTGCTTGTTAGTTTGGAAACGTTGAGTTACATTTAATTGGCTTGCATTGATTGTTTGAAACTGCTTATTAGTTTAATATGGTGTTTTGTCAAAACTGTTAGCTTTCTTCTTCCTTTCAAATAAATGGAGATGTTACTACTAACATAGAATTCTATTCAACTTTTCCATTTCCAAATGTATACATGTACAAAAAGTGGGTTTGTAGCCTGTAAATTTACTGGGTTTTTTTTAAATTATACACAGAATTGAAACCTGAAAACAATGAAAACACAGAGGCTGACAGAAAAGCATTATTCAATTCTTCTTTATGTAGTGCTTGATCTACCTTTGTCCTAAGGAAATACTAATGATTTTGAATAGGAATAATGCACCAGGAGAATGAGAGGATGTGAGTCTACAGTATCTCTTACATGCCAGTAAGCATTTATAAAGGTTTATATGCAACACTGGAGACAAATAAATTAGTTCCTCTATTGTACAAAGGTTTTTCAAACCCACTGACCATTATTAGTGCTATGTTCATGTAAAAATAACTTTGCCAGCTTACTAAGCAACTAAATATTCTGCAAATAACACCTGCCAAAGTAGGGAGACAGAAAAAAAAACCATAAAACCAATTAATTAAGTGCCACTTGATTGCTTTGACTTCCTTTGGTCTCATTCCCAAGAACCTCTGCCAAAGAGAAAAGGCAAAACCTGACTAGTCTGCATAGTGCCTCTAGTTCATCTTTGGAAAAACTGCAATACTCAGGAGATTTGCTGAAAAAAAAATCAGCATCTGTTGACTGTTTCCAAGGGAAGAAACCACTCCCTGGAAGTCACAAGTTCTGCCTCTACCACTTGACAGTAACCCCTTCATCGTGATGTCATAACACAACTTTTGTATTTAAGTCTTTGAGGTGTATACAAACAGAAAGAGACTTCTTGCTACCTCATGTCTGGTTAATAGGTATTGTCAGAGCTCCTATCACCACAAGTTCTGCTTCAAAGCAAGTTTTCAATGTCTCTATTGACTAAACTAAATTTGTTTGTTCTATTTTTACATGAGCCTTGCCTGCTGGCTCCAAATAAATTACACATTCACACCTGAAGATGCCCTATCTTTTCTTCATCTCTTGTTCACGCTTTTAATTGACAACTCTTTTGAACTATTGAGTAACAATACCCACTAAGCTATTATGTGAGCTATACTAAACTTTAGCTTGTTATATTATGAAACTTGCAGGTTGTATATTGGGTTGGACTTCTGCTGAAAAGGACTTAAAAAGTCCACACTAAAAATCATCATCTTCTTTGGGGTGGTATTACTGTTCTCATGCTTTTAAGTAAAAAGTATTTCCAGATTCTCAGTGGCATCTACACAGCATCTGTGCATGAATGTGATTCTATGTTATAGAGTCTGCTGTGATACAACTATATATTTGTACTTGACAAATCGTATTTCAGGCTTTTATAATCCTATTATAATCCAAATAAAATATTCTTAGATGGAAAATAGTCAAAGTCTCTGATCAGGTAATAAGTAGTAAATGTATATTCTCTATTCTGAGATGTAATCTAGGTCTCCTGTATGGCATCATGGTCACAAATGAAAAAGTGTTCTTATGTTGTTGGTTTTGGCCACATGGATAAATGGGAAGAATTTCACAGGTTTTAAGTCCACAAGCAATAGCTGTAGGGAAGAGCGAATATAGCACACACAATTCTACAGAAATTTCACCCAAATTATATGTGTGTTGACTAAAGCATGGTTTATCTACTGCTTCCTGTGGTTATTTATTACACTGATTAATTATCCTTATTATTAGAAAGCCATGCGTTATTTCTTGTCTACACTTGTCTGGCTTTCGGCTCTTAACTGCTGCTTCATTTAACATATTTCTTTGTTATGGTAAAAGCCCATTAGTACCCAGCAAAAGTGACTCTGCAGGAAAGTGTTTGTATACCATAATGAAGTTAACTTTTTATCTCTATTTTGATAAACTATAAAGAATGACTCATGAAAGCTCCTCTATTATTTTTCAGTATGTTCTCAGCATATTTCTTTAGTATTTAATTCCCATGATTTTAGTTTATACAAACCATTAGGAAAGTAGGTCAAGTATTCATGCACTTGCCTGTTTGCAATGATAACCATTAACTTCTTTAATTGACTTAGCCAGACATTCAAAGCACTTTAGGGTGACTATCATTGGGCCAGGACAGTAGAAGGATATTATATCTGACTTATTTACATATACCTCAAAATGTTCTTTACTTTCTTGCCCTTTTTTGTTGCTTTTATGTTGAACACCCAATCACCTTGAACTTTTGAATGAAAACATCCAGATAAAGAGCATTAAACCCTCTAAAATGCAATTATACTTCATAGCCTTCAGAATACATTTATCAGTAAGCACAGTCCCAACCCTGTCCTTTCTTTTTAAATTATGTGTCCGACAATTTATTTTACTTCTTGACGTCCCTTGTTAGTTTCACCTCATTTTGTCTTTTTTGTTATCTGATTTTGGCCAGCATGCCTGAGCTACGGCTTTGTACTCATCTTCAACAATCTGATTTCATTTCAATTTCCAGTACAGTCGCTTCTTATATTAGAGCACCACAAAAAGTTACTGATCAAACCCAGCTGATATCTTTATTACTCTGCCTTTCTTCCCCAAGTACAGTATCTTTTGTCCATTTGTTTTAAATACGCATCACTAAGGAGCTGTCAGATTTCTTTGGCTTTTTTTTTTTATCAGTATCCTAAAAATGTTCACCCAAGAAATCTCTGATTTATGAAGTCTGCATTTTGAAGCCTGCTATCCATGAAGAAAATCTCTAGAAAAATCTTGTGGATTGAGTTCTTTTATTAAAAATTACTCAATCTTACATCCTGCTTGATGATGAGTTGTCCTAGAACAGATTTGACCTGTAACTCTTGACAATGAAAGGGGTTCCACAGAAACAGAAAGAGCAGATACTTCATTTAATGTCTTGAACCTTTCATTCATGTGAGCAGATTTTGAAAACTTGAGAATAACTGCTAACAGTCGACTGAATTTCTCTTCTCTGAATCCTGTGCCTTATGAACACACACAAAACCCTAGAATTTGCAATGGCTACCAAGAACTTTCAAAAATGTATTCAATGTTTGGAAGTCTAGTCCCTCAGTCATTTACAAGAATTTTGATCCTATAATATTTAGTTTCTAAAAAGAAGTAGAATAATGGAAGGATTTAATAGTAAAGGTCAGGCAAGAATAAATTAATCCTCACACAAGATTATCTACTTAAAAACCTTCCTTCAGAAATGTGAAGTGAGAAAGTGTTATTCTTTCATCCTTGTTGTTTCTATGTTTTTCTGAATTACAACTTTCCTGGGTTAGGTTTATTTGTAATTAGGGGAAAGTATGAAACACATCATGCAGCCTTCTTAGCCATGGAGGAGGAAACTGTTGATATTCAGGAACTGTGCTCATGCTTCTTAAACATGTTGTAATAACCATATTTTAAAAAAAAACCTTTTCATCTGGATCAGCAGATACTAGTGAGAAACTGAACTGCATTTTGCTGATGCAGGTAAAAGAAAAATGCAAACTATTGTGCCACCTATCTCAACAAATTAACCACTAACCTGATAGCTAAGCATCATGTATACTACACACAGAAAACAGAGAGATGGTATTTGGGCAGTGCACAGAAGTGCTTAAATCTCCCCTCATCCAGAACTGCTGAATAAGATGAGTCAAGGCATACAGCCCTGCTGCGGCATTGCCCTTGACTTTGCCTAATCTCTTTTGAGCTGCAGACACTATCAAGCTCCACTGCAAGCTGAGTGTCTGCTGAGAAAACTGTCTGGGCTGAAAGCAAATGCACAGACCCATGACCAGTCCATATTAACACACCAGGACACAAGACTGGTGGACACAAGATGAGAAACTGCTGTCTGTGAGAGATGACGCTGTAAGAAGCTGCTAAAGGTCAAAGATTTCATGAGAGGGGAAGGTTGGGGAACCTAGCATCCCCATGTCCAGGCTGGTCCCAGGTCTGATGGCACGCTCCCAACTGCTTCCTGACTTAAAGAAGTATCTCCTTCTCCCTGACTTAGAGATTCATCTCTCAACATCTGCAGTACTGTAGGATTTGCAAGAAAACAAGGTTTGAGTTTAGAGCAACACGCTATTAGTGAATGGTTAGAGAAAGGCATAAAAACATAAGTTCTTTTTGTCCAATGGTGTTTCATAAAGAAATATGTAGTCTGAGGTGAGGAAAAACTATTCATAGAATCACAGAATCACCAGGTTGGAAGAGACCCACCGGATCATCGAGTCCAACCATTATTCCAAGAGACATTCAGGGTAGCAAGCACTGCTTGCTCCAGACCTGGAGCAGGATGGCCTATAAGGCACATCTCTCTCCTCAGCATTTCCTGATGGCCACATCAGGAGGGGTCCTGCCTCAGACGGTGCCATCTTCACCTGTCTTCATCTCCCACATGTTTCACATGGCTGTGAATTCCTAAAGGATGCAGTGGCAAAAGTTTGGGCACTGTAGTTCTTCAGTGATGGCAGGGATGTAGCATCAGCTGTGACAAAATGTGTTAATAGAGTTGATGAAATGCAGACAGTAATCTATGTGACAGCTGAAGGTGCTGCTGCTAAGTTGCATAGATTCACTTAAGCAAGCTTTGCATTAGCCAGGATAATTGTTGTTGCACTTGGAAAGACATATCAATAGCTTGACTAGTTTTACACTTGAAAGAAAATGTAACTGTTCTCAGTTGCACCATTGTTAAAAACTAGCCATCTGATTTTAAAACAAAGTATATGCTTCTATGGATTCCTATCACATTTTAAAATCACAGGTTGCAAATACTTTTAAAAAAGATTTAAATTTTCCGTCTTGTTCTGTAAGAGTGCCAGTACACCTCTAGCTGTGCTCAATGTGGACAATATTTACAATGAACAGCTTCTGCTTAGGGGTTTGGATTTATACTCTACATTATTGGAATTTAATCATTTATGATAAAACTATTTCAGCATGCAGTTATCAGTTCGTCTGTTATAATAACTAATTGACGACTTTTACATATTGATAGAGAAATACAGATCTGCAGGGCACCAACACTGCTACCAAGGCATTTAAATGATGCATGGATAAAACATGCATAGATCAGAAATACAATAATTGTTGCTCCTTAGATTTTTACCCATCATTTCCTATTTAATTTTTTTAACATTTGAGGCAATTACAAAGTCAAAAAAAGGAATAATAACTATTAATCTGTGTTTCCTCAGAGGACTAAAGATAAAACCAGAAGGGTAGAAAGGTAGGTAGTCAAAAAACATACACTAAATTGTGCAAGATCAAAACCTGTAGAAATGTACCACATCTTTTAAGCAAGCAATAAGGGCTAAGCTAAAAAGAGCATCAGATTTTTGAAATCACGTAGCATATATGCAAGTATAATTCATTGTTAAATTGCTGCTTCCAGGCCACTGGAGACACAATTATCTTCAGGTTAAAGCACCTGCAAGTTTTATTTCACTTTACTTCAACGGGATACAGGAACAAGGCATTCATCTTCCTGAGTCCTCTGAAGACTTAATTTCAGAGCACACCTATACACCACAATAGAGTCGGCTTCCATACAAACTATAATGATGGACCCTGCTGTCACCTTCAACATAAGTTGTATCTGCACCAAACAGTACTGATCGTATTGCCTCCTTTCATGTTATAGCCCAACATTTAAAGTGGAAGATTTCATTTGATTCTCTTATGTCTTACAGGAGAGTACAAGGTATCAAGAGGAAGAGGATGAGCTGTTTCTTTTACTGAACTTATATTCCTGAACAAAAAATAATCTCAGACTGAACCACAAAGAGAGCACAAGACATGCGATGCTACTAGAATGCTAGTGATTCAAGTACTTGCCTAGGATTTTTGTCTTATCATTTCTACCACAAGGACAAGAGGGAATGACCTCAAGCTCCGCCAGGGGAGGTTTAGGCTGGACATTAGGAAAAAATTCTTCACAGAAAGGGTCATTGGGCACTGGAACAGGCTGCCCAGGGAGGTGGTTGAGTTGCCTTCCCTGGAGGTGTTTAAGGCACAGGTGGACGAGGTGCTGAGAGGCATGGTTTAGTGTTTGATAGGAATGGCTGGACTCAGTGATCCGGTGGGTCTCTTCCAACCTGGTTATTCTATGATTCTATAATATATTCTAGAATTAACGTGGAAATAATCTTGGGATTAAATACAAAAACAGTTTAAATGTGTTGTTTAAAGTTATCTCACTATCTGTTAAGATTATCCTTCATATTCTTAACAGTATTAGAACATTCAAGATAATTAGTAAAAAATATCAAGAGGAAAATAGATATTTGTAGTGTTAGTCAAACACTTGAGGAAAATACCAAATATCTTTACATTAAATGTTTATTTTGTAACACTGTCACTCAGTCTTGCAAACCTAGCAGTTTCAGCTATATTTCAAAAGAAAATCAGAAAACAAACAAGTAAAAACCTGGAGGTCATAACTTACAATGACTTAACCATGCATTCTGCAGTTACTCTGAAAATGTTTTCTCCACTGATATCCCTCCCAGTGCTTTAGAACTGTATGATTAATATTGAAATCAATTCTTCATTTTGTCTCAAGCTGCTTATAGAAATATTGACACTTTCATGCACAATTTAGATGGAGGAAAGGTAGAAAAGCTCATATAAATAAAAATAAATTCTGTTAATACAAGCTTCTTCACCCCAGGATATTAGCTGCTCCCAAACCCAACATCTTTCCTAGGTTCAGCAAGCAATTTCCATTTCACGCTTCTCAAAATCTGCAGTATTAGATATAGGTAAAAGTTGTACTTTCTTTGCTGATTGCATCTAATGTATATCTGCAGAAAACAACAAATCTAAAAAGCACTTCAAACAATGGACTCAAAGGCTCAATGAATGTAGGCCCTGGATATTTACTAACATTAGAAGAATGCTGTTTTACTGGTCACTTGTAATTATATAGCAATGACCTTTGCATTTCTGAATTTCACAGCTCTCTTCTGCTTTCGTCTCTGTTTTCTGTAGGCTGTTGCAGAAATACAAAATTTGAATTGTAAATTAAGTTATTACATAAAAGCCACTGGGTTGGAAATCATATCTACTCCACAAAAGATGGGTTCATTTTACAGTTTATTTTCTTCACAGCGGTGCAGTGGCAACCTTTGGATGTGGATAAACCTACAAATAAACTCTCAAATGCATTCTTGATTTCAGTGATTCCTACCTTTGCAGTGTCTCCTCATATTATATATTTGCACTTTAGTAAGCCCTGCTTCCTCATATTGTAACTATCCTCCCTTTTCTTCTCACTTCTTTTTTTTTAATTATTATTTCCACTTTATTGTGAGTTTATCCTACATGTCTAATTAGCTGTTCCTTTTCTTTAATCTCATTTAAATATTTCCTCAATTCAGTTTATACCTTGCAGGGAAAGTTGTGGGTTCACATGTGAATACATGGATGAGTAAGCAGTCCAGCAGGCTCTTGGAGTGCACTGAGGATAATTTCTTAATCCAGGTGACTGGTAGACAGCCCAACCGCATGACTATTTTGATACCACACATCTATTTCTCTGTGACTTTAAAGTTTACTTTGATAATTCTCTAACACAAAGACTCTCATAGCTGAGTTATCAAAACAGCTTGCCTCCCCAAAACTTTAGCAATTGCATCTTTTTAGAGTTCACTCTATCGAAGTATGAATTAATTGTCAATGATGGTATGTTTGGTAGCATCTCATATTAAAATATGTAAATATAATGCTAATGAATATTTTATGAACTTCACATTCAGCTATTTCTATCTGGGAAGTTTGCCTTTTCTTCTGGAAGCTTAGGTGCTGTAAACAAAAATTCCAACCCCCCAAATATGACAACAATCACATGGAAAAAGAGTCAGACTGAAAAATCACGATTACACATACAATTCCTGTGACATTCCTAAACATTATAGTAACTTACCAAAGCCATTAACATATACACAGTCATAGAAGTACTGCTACAATCTTAAATCAATCAACAATCTGAAAATGGCTGCGTAGGAAAAGATAACATAGGACAATCTTAAATGTTTATTTATTTGGAAACAGAGGTACTTTCTGCATTCCAGTGTCAGCTTTGAGTCAGGGACACTGGTGAGGTTTTATTTGATTTAGTCAAAACACTCAGCTGAAACAGACATCTGGAGAAATCTGGGGAAAATGAGGGAGGTCCTTTAGTTTGCTTTGCTCTGAACTGAGGCACCCTGGATATAAGTGTTAAATAAGGAATATATCCTCCAAAGTAACAATTGTCCTGTAAAATATGGTTGAATGGTTGGACTCGATGATCTGGTGGGTCTCTTCCAACCTGGTTATTCTATGATTCTATGATTCCATGATTCTATGATTCTATGATATAGCTGTCTTATTCTCAGTTACACTGTCCACAAAGTGTATTAATGGAGCTTTGGAAACAATGTAAATTAAATATAATTAAGCTAATCACTTCCTTTGCACAGTTAAATCGTTGGACTGTAGGATTTACGATTTAAATGATATGTTCTGAAACCTTCTCTGTACATTAATTATTCATATTGCTATGACGCAAAACCTAAAGTTTGGCCATCAAATGCCTGAAAAAGAAAGAGTTTCACTTCTTGGAGTACCGTTTCTAGATCTGAACTACGTGGCCTCTGTTACCATGGATGGCAAGATGGGCCTGGTTTTCCCATTAGAGCTTCATTTTACACTTCTTGTATTTCACTAGGACAGCAAAGCAGCTGACAATCTAGTCAGCATTCTCAGCTGGAAACGTTCTTAGCTTAATGAGCAAGTCTTAATTCTAAAGTCACTATTGCCATATATTTTTTTGTGGGTCTTTGATTTAGTGCATGAATAAAGCATCCTTCAAACTATTCTTAATTAAATCAAAAACAATTCCCACACTAGGAAAACAAATAATATCTCTGAGACCCATACTATGTAGCATTTGGAGCAGCATAACAGGTAGAGTTTGCATGCATATGTCTGCCCCATATAGACTAAAACTTCAAGATATATTTGCTCCCAGCTGTTCAGAATCTGCTTGAAGCTTATCAGCTCTAACATTGACTGTGGTAGTCAGAGCTCGAGGTAAAATATTTGTTAACCTCCAAGGGAGCAGCTGCAGCTTGTGGGTAAGTAAACATTTTTCTTCAAGACAAAAATGTTTTCTGATTTATTTCCACAGTAGCAATTATTTACAGCTTAGTTTGTTTATATTTTTAATGACATTAACGATGTTGATGATGCATACAGCTATGATTTGATTACTTGTGGGATTGCAGAAACTTGTACGCTTCTATATCATCCCTAATGTGAATTACAGAAAAAAATTACAACGTGCAAGAACTTTGCTAGTAATGCTTATCTGAAAGTGCCTCACAATTACCATTGTTTAATTCTAAGTCCTGCTTATTCAATTTCTAACATTTTGTAGTAGAAACATATCTTCTCAGAAATAATAGCCATAATTATTCGGATTTAGAGAAACAGTTCATTAATGACTTCTAAGTATTTGTGGTGCTAATGGTATATTGTTGGTTGAATGTTTGAACCTGGGGGGTTTCCCCCATACATGAGACAAATAGGTTCATACAGTGTTAAAACTGCAATTTTAGACCAACTTCTTAGACTGGTGCCAAAAACTGTAAAGACAGAAAGTCAAACTGTGAGCATTTGTCAGTAAACAGTAAAGAAGTCAAATAGTACCTTTTAATTCCAGAGAATTCAGTTTAACCTACTCGTTTCTTGGAACTCAGAGGTACATCTGCATCATAATCCAAACCATAATTTTCCATTGCTTTTATTTAATTTCAATTGTAGAATTGCTGTATGTAGAAATGCAAAAAATGTTAACCATCCAAATGAGATTTAATGTCTTCTCAAAGTGGTTTGAAATGTACAGCTGTACAGTGGTAATGTACAGTGGTACAGCTGTAATTCCGATGTGTTATTTCTTTGTTCCATAAGTAATTAGCATATAAAGCCTATTGTTTTCTTGAAAAGAGTTCTAAAACACCAAAATGTTATAGCTTTTTAAGTTTTAGACAGGGGGAAAGTGCTTATTGCCTTTCTAGTGTACAGAAGCAATTCTTCAAAGAGGTTAAAATGCTTTCAAGTAATGTGAGCCGAAACTATTTTTCAGAAGCTATTTCATGTTTTGTTCTAATAATAAGCTTGCCTCTCCTCCTTCTTCTGCTCTGCATTCCAGAGTTCATAATTGTGCATGTTTGCAATACTAGCTTCTTGGATTAAATATTATTACATTGAGAGAATGGGCTGGAAAGTGCTGGTGCTTTATGTATGGTTATTATGAATGTATAAGAAATTTAGAAGAGGGAATATGTCATTGGATTTTCTATAAAGCAAGTGTTCACAGCAAAATTAACTTTAGTGAGCATCCTTGCTAAAGGCCCTTGAAAACAAGGAAGGTTGGAAGGTGTTAACTCCCATTGGGGCAAAGATTCAGAAAATCTATATGGGTTGTATATACCACATTTTGGGATTTTCCCTGTTTAGCCTGAAGTAGAAAAGGTTTTGTAGCAGGTGTGACTACTTTTGAAGAAACAGCTTACTCGATTTATTGTATTATCAGATAAAAATAGTATATTCCAAAAACTTATATGGTTCCTACATATCTCAAATGGAGGTGACTAAGTCAGAAGCAGAAAGCCACATAAGAAACTACACTAGAAAAAAAACTTTCTCTAGAAAATCAATTCTGTCTTATCCTGCATTAAAGAAGTAGGGCTTTTATTTTATATTTCTCTTATTTTTCACATTCTTGATTCAGTTTCTTCCTCTTGTTCTTCCACCTTGGAAGCCCTTTTCAGCTTAAACATTAGACCTACAGTACCTAGATGTTAGATTAACTCTTGAATAATTGTTTAAAGGCAGTTGTGGTTTTAGTTCATATGCTCCAAAACAAGTCCTTGCCTTACAAAATAAACCTTTTGTAGGACCCTAAATCCATTTAGTCATTTAATCTGGTTTTGCGTGAACACTGCCTAGTACAGGTGTTGGTGCAGTAAATACCAACAGACTTTCAGGGGCTTCCATAGATAAGATCCATTTGGTTTAACATTTAATATATTTTGTATTGATTTATATTAGAAATCCAGAGAGTGACAGTTCGTAATATATGTTTTACAGGCAAGTTTACCATAGCAACAATGTAGGTTTTGCTTTTGACTATGACATAGATTTTTCTCTGTATTCATCACTTCATATATGCGTCCATGCATGTACGTTTTTCTTTAGTGTTAAGTGGCTTTCTTCCTTAGATACCTATTGTAGCTGCTGGCACGTTACCAGTGCTCCCTGACCTTTGTCGTCCTGGCAAGCTGGTGAATCTATCAAGCCTGTTTTAAAACAAAAATAAAAATTTAAAATCTGAACCTCTTTGAGGGCAGATAAAATTTTATTCCTTTTCTTGAGTTCATCTCAACTGACCCCCTCATTTTGAAATATGTCTTTCTGTGCTGATGAGTGTTAGCTTTCACATGGTGAAAAAGATCATTAACTGTGTAAGAGTATACCATGATCTACTTGTAACAGCAAAGTCAACAGCCAGGGAGGAATTTCTCAAAGTATACGGAGAGAGTCTGTGAAAAATCTTATTCCCATGTAGTTTATGTTTCCAAACATCCTTTGCTCTTTCAGCCTGTTGTCTTAAACCTTAGTCATGAAGAGTGGTTAATGTGCAAAAATAGTGACATGTTGTTATTGGAAATAAATTACATTGTACGTTTTTCTGCATTTCAGTGAGTGACACTGTTTATAAATTTCACTTCCCCTTATTTGAGAAACCACCAGGTTTCATCTAAACTATAGCAAATGTTTAGTTTTAAACAGATTTGCCTAAATAAAACTGTACTTTTCAGGCTTCTCACTGTATTGTGACTTAAGGAAAAAAAAAAATTGGACTATTGATGACAATTCTCCGGACTTGGCTGTGTTTTGTGCAGCAGCAGTTTTCTTGGGGCAGACCCATGTCCATGCACAACCCAGACTTCGCCTGCCGCAGATCAGACCCCATCCTGTAAAGGAGAGCCTAAAGAGCCAGTGTGCTCCTGGAAACTTTAGTGTCTGCATGTGTGTGTGCCAGAGAGCTGGGAGAGAGGGAGACTTAGCACAAAGGAGAGTACGGGAGGAAGGCAGGGGAGACAAGGGAGCTTGCTTCATGCACTGCTGAAGACTGTCAGAAGCTGATTGTATAAGCAGAGCTCTGGCTGGAGTGCAATTTAAGGGTCAATGTTCATTGACTTTATTCGTTGAACTGCTGAAGGACAGATATGACATCCGACTGCTGCTTCTATATGGTTTTGCTTATTGGTACCAAGGGTAAGTGTATCTGGCTTTTTTCCTTGTTTTGAACATTGTAAAGAGAGCTGATAGTGGATTTAAAAAACAAAAAAAACTGTTATATCTCAGTGTTATTTTACAGTTCTCCACATCAATTATTTCTTGACAGAATCAAAGTGTAATGCAGTCTCTCAAGGCTACTGAATACATATAAGGATCAATTTTTTTTTCCTTAATGCTTTAAGAGTTACTACTAGTGGCTATTAGCTGAAATTAAAAAATAGTAAACCACTTAAAAATTGCATAAATATTTGCTGTAAATATTTAATGTGGGTACATATAGAACTGAATTATTTCAGATGCCTCGAAATCCACATTTTAGACTTGGTTCAGTAGTTTGTAGTGATACTGTGCAGTGCTACTTTTATTGGTAGCTCTCAAAAGCTAGGCTGGAACAGGAATTTTTCAGGTAATGGGAATTTTACCCACTGATTCAGCATGATATGTAATATATCATACAAGATGAGGACTGAATTAAATTTAAGATTTCCTTCAGATGCAAATCCCTTCAGTGTGGTAGGAATTACACCTGACCTTCTGCTTCCTTTCATAATGTTCTCTTCATTCTATTCGAATACCCTGTTTCTAAGTGCTGCTTTTGACTCAGGTAAAGCTGTCACTGTGAAGCTGCTGATACTGATCCAAACGTTGGATTTCCTAATGCATGTTATTTTATTTAGTTGTAATTTTTACATTAAAAAATTTTTTTTGTTGTACTGCATCAATACTGAAATGATGTTTTATTCATTTTGTAGATGAAATAGTTACCTATTGCTCTATCAACTGTTTTGTTAAAATAATAGGAGTAGAAGGTTTAATTTGGCCATCTTGAACAATAGTTTGTTCTGTTTCCTGCTTTTAAATTAAACCTTTTTTTTTTGTTTACATGTGCGTACTGTGCTGATTAACATCAGATTTGTAAGAGATATTGCCCATGTTAGGATCTTGGGAAATAGAGCTCCACTAACAGTTATTTTTATAGTTGCAAAGCTTATTGAAATCTGTGGAAAAACTCTAAGCAGTTCTATTATGGTCTTGAGGAATACTTAATGTGTGAGCTACAGGTATGAAAAAATAGTGATATTAATGTATTTGGAATTAAGCAGGATATGATAATAGGATATTATCAAGTCTGTGAGCTTCATATGCATTCCTGTTATCCATGAGCAGTAATCCAATATTTATAGAGATAGTACTTCAAGGTATGCTGCATAAAAGCTAGAACGTTTCAAACAAATAAGCCTTTCACATTACTGCTTTCTATATCAGAGCAGTAAAATGTTGAAACATTCATGCAAGATGTGCAAATTATTATTTGTATAATTTCTCCTGGGTTAAATTAGTCTCAGCTGTGGAATTTATGAAACATTAAAATATATTCAGGTATATTTCAAAATATGATAGCAGATGAGGACTGTGAATGACTACAGGCCTCCTGGTATTATGCTTAGGGCTATTACTTTCTTAAGGTATTTATTGGCTCATCATACACAGCATATTACAATACTTCTAAGAAAACCACATGGATCATCTAGACTTGCTAGAAAAAAGCAGTGCACTCATAGATTAAAGCATGTGCACGCTTGGAGTCTCTGTCACCTTTTAGTGTTCTAGTTTGCAGCAAAATGGGGTCCATTTTAGTGCCACTTCTAATCTCACTCAGTGCACAGTTAATAGTTTCACTGCCTTTCAGAGTTTTAGCTGGCCATCTGGATTGTAACCACATTTAGAAGTTGGCTGATTTCATCCACAAAATAGATTTAAACTTCACCCGAGGCTTTAGGCTGACTGATACTAAAACAAACACTGCTAAAGTATAATTGTGCTTAGAAACTGAATTTATGGTTTGTGAACTGCTAGAACTTCAGTGGTAAAGTTTTGTTGGATTTGGGGTTTTTTTTTAATTTCTACAACTCACAGATGCTCCTAGTTCTTTAAAAAGTAAAACGAGAAATGTATGTCATACGAAAACTACTCTTGCCTGACCCATCCATATCAATTCACTTTATGTCTGCTTAGCTTTGCGTTCAACAGCTAGAGTTGCACATAAGTAATTCCAATAGCTGCTTTATTTTTCTCTCTTCCTTAAGAAATTTCATTAAACCTTTTTTAAACAAAAAGCTTTCCTTCCAAAATCCAAATAATCAAACTAATCCAAATAATCTAGCTTCTTATGCACCAACAACTCTCAGCAGTTTTCTTCAAAAACAAAGCAGCATCCATACCATGGTTTTCACCATCACAACAATATCAGTTGTAGCATGGAGAAAAGTAAATTTCAGACTCCATTTGTGGAACTGGCAATGTTGGATGGCCAGGACAAACATCTGCCTGGGTGGCTCACCACACTTGTGAAGCTAGCAGGTGTCTTGGGCACGTGGCAGCATTGCACTGGCTGCTGCCGCATCTTCTAAGTAAAATAACCAGCTGTAATGGCTGCAACAACAATAGTGCACATTTGTGTCTTTAGAATCACTTCTGCTAGCTTTCTGGGGACAAAAAACTATTTAATCCTCCTGGACTTTGGCTTAGTGACAGATTCTCAAACAATTCCTTCATCAGTCATTAAGAAAAACAGAAGAACATTACTATCTCAAACTATTCAAAGTGAATTCCAAAAGGGATTTGGCAAGCTCCTTGTGGAAAACAATTGCAGTGGTTACTATTTTAACTCTGCATGTTCTGTCCCCCTACCCAAAATTTTCAAATCCTATTCCTGCTTTTGCCACCAGTTCCCCTTATCTTCTATTCCTCTTTCTGTTCTTCTTCTCACATATTTTTTCAATTCCCTTACCCTCACTTCAAAATGCCAAGGAAAACTTTCTTAAAACCATCTGAAACATTTTAGCCCTTCTGGTGCTGCATGCACATGACAGCTGTTCTCAAGGCCAAGATCTCTTGTACCAAATGCTTTCCGTCAAATGTGGGAAAGAGAGCATCCCAAATCATTTGGATAAGTGCAACTTTCTGACTGTGAAGGATACTGCTCATTTTTTGTTTATATAATTTGGAAAAAAAGTTGTTATCCCTTCCAGATTTGTAAATAGGGAAGTAAAATTACTTCTATTTTTGCAGAAGTTCAAATAATTATTGTGTAATGATAATTTTTGGTTAATTTCTCTTTGCTTTCATTTAACTTGGGCATTAATCTGACTGACTTCCCTGTGGCTAGAAGAATAATGTGTATCTTTTATATCTATGCATAAAACAAAAATTAACATCAATATGATGTTCTGGGGAAATTTTACTTTAATATCAGTCAGAGAGTAGTGAAAACTCTACACAGAGTTCAAAGCCTAGTCACAGTAGTGTAAAAATTATTTAATGGATGTTCCTGGAATGGTGAGACCAGTGTGAAAACCATGAGAGGAACTGTTACCAGTAGTCTTGTTGAGTGTTTCCTAGTGGTGCCATATTTGAAGCTATCAAATTAGACTTTGAAGTGAGAGGTTCAAGGCAGGGAGCTGTAGAAAGCTCAGGGGATTAGGAAATTGTTGTGGCTATTTCTGAAAAAGAGGAAGGTGAAAATACATTGAGAAGGACCGAGCAAGGAGACTGAAAGTAGAGGCTAAAGTGAGAGAAGGGAGCAAAGAGGTGAGAGAAAAGGTTAGCATTACAGAGAAAGGGAAAATGGATCAGAAAGGCTATTAGTCTGAGAGACCAGAGACTGAGGAAAAGGACATGTGAGAATGAGTCAGCAGGGAACAGTGAATTAATTAAAGGAGAACAAGGAGCTCTGAGAGAGGTGTCAGAGGATGGTGAGACCAGAACTAGGACTCTATGTTGACAGGAGGGACAACAGGTGGTGAAGCTGGTAGTGCTTAGGCAAGAAAGGATGGAAGTGAGGTAAGCAACCAAGGCAAGGAAAAGATGAGACTGCACAGAGAAAGGACCTGTCCTTGGTGCAGTGAGCATTGTGCTACAAAGATAGAAAGAAGCTCAAGATTGTTCTGTTTCTTGCTGTTCCCTTGCAAAATGTCTTATCTTGCTGTGTAACACCTCTCCTGAGAGGCTGGTAATTAAGGGTACTGGATCACTCCACCCTCTCAAATGCCAAAAATTTAATCAGAAACCTATAGTGAACTAGGTTGCCTGTGTAATCTCTTATTCATTTGCTGTAGAAGATAGAGATAAAATGTGAATGAGGCTGAGGATTACAAAATGACAGCCATGTGAACTGAATTCTGCTATGGAAAACTGATTTCAGTTCCTCCTTCTTGTCCCTGACAGTGATGTTCTAAATGCTGCATAAATGGATAATAATTATATGGCAGAGTTTCTAGGTTGTTTTTTTTTTTTTGCTTGATCATCCTGATGTGGTTTCATTTCACAGCTGCCACTGATAACTCTAAAAACTCTGTTTTAAGTAATCTGTGAAGCTGATTCTGAAAATAGGAACCTAAAATTAGATAAAAACCACTTCCCATACATATGTTAATGTCTCAGCTCTCCATCTGAGCAATAATGCCATATTCTAAACTGTAATCTAAGCAATCTATGAGGACTTAAAACTGAAAGGTCCAATTATTGTAGCTGTATGACCAAACTAATGAGAAATGTAATATTGTAACTTCTGAGTGGTTAGATAGTAGACTTAAGCAGCAGGATGTCAGTGATCCCTTAAAAAACTCATCAAAGTGTAGGTGAAATGCCTGTAGTATTATGGGGAGGTGCATTTGCAGAAATGCATGAAATTTGAAGATACATGATGGATTTTGAACATGCATTTCTAATAACTGATGTTTGCGTACCGTTCTTATCATAGGGAAAAACAAGGAACTCTTTGGGAATTGTGTGATAGCTGAGACCAGAAAATAATGTATGATATAAAGTAGTGTCTTTGTGTGTGCGAAGAAGCAACACACAATATTTTGCTCGCTACCTGCTGTGTCTGGAGCCACTCACTGTAGCCTGTTGGGGAGAACTGGCTCTGGGAGGGAAAGTTGTCCCCGTAGACCTGATGTCAGTGGAAGAGGGTGGCTGGGGAGTGAGGAGAGACAGCCCAGAGGCAGCTACACCAGTCCTGTGGGACTTGTGTAAGTGAGATGACTTAACAAACTTTGTCCAGAGAGGACATTAAATTACCCAGTCCTGTGTACCACAGGTCATTGTGTTCCATCTGCACACCCTGTATCAATCCCAAGGCTTTGTTTGATCAAAATGTTTACTCTGAGTAAACGATGTTCCTACGGAGAAGAGCAAGTGCCACTATGATACTAAGAATGGTAGAACTTGTACAGCCAGACTGGGGCTTGAAGATGCGCATAGGCCTGTCAGGTCAATATTATTCCTTTCTCCTCTGTTCTGCAGAGAAAATAAAATCACTTGCTAGACTTGGGAGAAGAGTCTGCTTTTCCATCACAAGCATGATTGTCCATGCTGTGTTGGACGTGGGAAAAATGGAAAAGTTATTGGAAAGACTTTATTGTTGCTGGTTTTACATAGAAGTATATATTGTTTTCTGTTTCACTTTACTGTCTATTTCAGTTGCAATTAAAAAAATAAGGTAAAATAGATGAGATAGCAATAGACAAGCTCCTCTTCAGAATCAGCTACCAAGAAGAGCATCCCTTCACAAAACTTAAAATCTGGCCACAACGTAGTTAAAGCCAGAGTTTGTACTCTATGGAGAAAATAACAAGTTAGGTTAAAGATCAACACCCACCTCTCTACGATCTCCTTTCAGGCAGTTGTAGGCAGTGATAAGGTCTCCCCCATCAGCCTCCTTTTCTCTAGGCTAAACAACCCCAGTTCCCTCAGCTGCTCCTCATAAGGCTTTTTCTCAAGCCCCTTCACCAGCTTCATTGCTCTTCTCTGGGCACACTCCAGGACCTCAATGACATCAATTACGTTAAAAATTGTTTGAAGTACTGGGATAGGATCTTGTAAGATACAAACATTACCCTGATATAACTACCTTATTCAATCTATTAAAAAAAAGTGTAGCCAGATACTGATGTCTGGTAACAGACAGCTGTGTACCAATACTGTCTTCTCAGTCCCCTCTCTGATGCCACGGTGCAACTATTTTAACAGCCGCTTACAATTCCTGCTGAAACTGGGGTCCCATTTTTCTTGGCACCCTTCTGCATGCCTTGCCCTGGGAATCCCACAGTTTGAGTCATGTGGGGTGAAGAGAGACCCGACAGGAAGGTGTTGCAGGACCAGGGTGATGCAGCAGTTCACCCTTGGAGCAAATCTCTCCTCTTCCCACCCCTGTGTCCTGCCTCATATGCTACACTAGAGATGGATTGTGAAGTCACTACTCTAATTTAAGCTACGTATCACAGAACATGCTTTCATTTGTGTTGACAGTGAGAAAGCAGAATGTCAGGAACAGGCATCATCTTGCGTTGAATTAGCTGGAGTGGGGATGAAAGGAAGAGAAGGAAGAGGTATGGACTATGTGGAGGTGAAATCCACCAGTAATCCATGCAAATCACTGTTTAGCCAAACTGCATCTAAAATAGAGACAAACTTCTGAATGCGGTTTCTTGTTCTCTTTTCTAAATTGATTGGGAAAAATTAGTATCTATATAACTTAAACCAATGTACTGCTAATGCAATGCTCCTTTATGTATATTAGTAATTCTACAAAATCTAAATGTTTTCATCTTAAAATCTAGAAATCTTAATCTGCACGTGTTTTTTTATATAACCTGCAAAAGAAGAAATAAGCCAGATGTCTCTGATCATGGTTCAACCACCTAAAATTATTCACTTTAAGAAAGTCAGAAGTCCTACTAGGTTGAGATAATTTCTGGTTTATGGCATTTTAACTGGAGTGTCACAATTTTCAGCAGTGAGTTATATTTAATCATAGTAAAATATAGTAGATATTGGCAAACTTGTGGTTTTTAAAATGAACTAAATATTCATGAGTCAGAATCCACTAATGATGCATTTATTTAAGCACAGTATCTGCAAACTGATTTTTTCACAAAATAGTCCTGTGAGCTCTCTAAAATATTTTCAAATTATTTTACTTCAAAACAGAACAACACAAAGGATTCCATTTTTATAATACTTCAAGTAGGTGGAATCTTGTAGATTTATAGGGTGCAGCAATCTCCCAAATCTGAACTTGTAGTTCTATATTAAATTTAAATTCTTAGTAATTACAAATGGTTCTTTGTTACAAAAGTATGTGAGGAAATAAAATGTATCAGATAATCCTGTCTCAGGCTCATCAAGAAATGATATATTATTATTGTTATAAAACTAATCTTAAGTATGCTTTAGAGCTTCAATTTAAGTTAGGCTGCCTTAGTACCATTGCAAGAACTATCATTAAAAACCTTTTAGCCTTTAATAAAGGCACAATGAATGAAAAACACAAAAATGCTTCACATTTCAAACACTTTGTGTAGGGCTCCCAAAATACTTTTTTCCATTTCTCTGTCTGGAGTACTAGATAGAAAAATCTTGCCTGAGAGTATTTTGCAGAGATTTATTTAAGATTACGTTACTTGGGAGAAGAGGAAAAATATTGTGACTCTGAAACTGTGGCATGGCATGCAGCTTGCTTAATTCAAATGACCCTGTAGCAAAAGAAGAGACTGAAGAGCAAAAGAAGATGGAGAAAAAGAAAATAAAATTTCCCACTCCTACCTCCCTTTGCTTCTTTTCCTCAGTCTGTGGGCCCAAGTCAAATTTGCTGTCATAAACACTGCAAGATATTCATTCTACTAGTCTTTTTTTTTTCCCTTCATGAGAACATACCAGAGTTGGTATGAGGGAAGTTACAGCTAAGTCATGCAAATTTTCACTGGAGCAGGGGCAAACGAAAAAAAAATAGAAAAAAGGAAGAGATTTTTGCCCTTTTTGACCTAAGAAAAATGGGCAAAGTGTTATGATCTTTTAGATTGTTTTCTGTTAAGAGAAATTAAGGAGAGTCATGTAATTCTTTGTTATTCTGCTCATTTACAAATAATGTATTCTCAGAACATCATACGGTTCAAATATCAGCAAGTAATTTCCCTGTTCATTGCCTTTTTAATTTCATTCCCTTTTTCACTGCAGCTTTCTCTTCCAGCTTTGTACAAGTACTTTCTGTCTCATCATCCTGGTTTTCTTTTCACTTCCATGCATGAATTCACATGTACACAAACTCCTCTCCTGTATATGGTATTGTGTTACGAAAGTCACTTAAATTTGCCTTTTCTTTATGGAAACTTAAGAGATGTATTACAAAAGTACGTCATTTGTTAATTTAAATAATTCAGTTTTCACTAATCAGTGTTTCACTTTGGCTTAGTTTACGTATGGCTGACTGGATTAACTTGTACAAAGCAACAAGTCCAAAGTGAATTTCTTTACAGTAATCTATAATAACTATAATTATGTATTTAAATTCAGATGCTAGTTATCCAGAAGAGGTGAATGACTGTTATTTGAGGGACACTAATTTAGTGATAACCAGCTGTTCTTGATTCTCTTGGCTAAAGTACATTTTAAATTAGGTGCTTTCTCAGATTTAAAAAAAAAAAAATTAACCAAACCTACATTATCTTACTATTAAGCATATCAGATAGGAAATATATGTAAGTATCATGGCAAATTGGGCTAAATAATAAACTTTTTCCCTGGGATTACAATACATCAAAAATAACATTCCTACTGTGAAGCTTCAGAGATTTTTTTTTATACATCTTCATCATTAGCTCTTACAAATGCAGTGTTTCAAAGGACAAAAAAAAAAAACTTATTTGAAACTGATTTCTTTTAACTCTGGGGCTTGAAAAGCCAGCCCAAGCTCACTCTTTAGTGGCTGTGAGGAAGAATCAGCTCCTGGCAGGGGAGTTTTTCTTTATTTTGATAGCTCACCATCCCCTTTTCTGAGCCTTTCAGGTGGGATGGTACTGACTAGAACAGTCTATTTAACACATTTACATCGACACTTTCATCTTTGTTCTACATCTAAAGCCACCCAAACAAAACCCTAGTGTTTCATGTGTCTAGGTTTAGACTTGATATTGCTCCAGTATGAAAAAAATACTGAAACCAAAGGACTTACACCAATGCAAAACACTAGTGGAGAAGACAGCATACTTTAACGTATTTTCTGTTGGAAGTCATGTCAGAATACAGAGGTAGATCTTATTTCTAAACAGAAATAATACTTAGACGTCATTTAAATTCTATATATTTGGGGAGACAAAGAAAAGGGGAAACGAAGCAACAGAAAGGTTTGGTTTTGCTCATTAATTTAAGTCTTTGTTAGACACTGTGCTGAACCCCTATCCTCTGAGAATGCTCTACAAAATTTGAGTTTCTGTTAAAATTCTTTATACTTTGTATTATGGCTTTTTCAAAAAATGCCATCTCCTTCAGCTCTTTCTGTACATCAGAACCATTTTATTCTAAGTTCTTTGTAAGCAGAACAAAAAGACAAATTAATAAAAGGTATAAGAGCCAAATCCCCTGGCAAGGTGCCACGTGACCAGTCTGAATTGCTCTGCTGGCAGTTGCTGGCCCTGGAGCAGATTTATCTGGCAGTTACACAAAGGGGATCTTCCAGCACTATAGCTGGATTAATTAGACTGAATTATCTGTGGCATAACTCATAACTAACTTTAGTAATGTTGTGAGAGTGGAGTCTGTATTTTCCACAAGACAGTACAAGTCATCCCCTTTGGAAAATGTATCTAAAATGAAAACATTGTGAAACACACAGCAAGAAATAAAGGTACTATATGAAATTTAAATCCAAGATAGTGACCAGATTGGCATGTGATGTAGGCAGTCATAACAAATGCATCTTTCGTGTTAACATCGTTTACACTATATTGCATTTACTGAAAGCAAACCTCATATATAGTCAGTAAAAAACTTCTCTGATTCGAGAAATACATATTCCTGGAATGATATCTGATATGGCCTACTAAAGATAAATGTGCAATAAAAGTGAAAATGTAATTCTGAGCAACAGTCAAAATACAAAAAAATTCCTAGCATTTTAAAAATGAAGCAGTTGCGATTATTTGGCATTTTGAATAAATGGCACTGTGTCACTTGTACCAATTAGAACATAAAATTACGAACATAGAATCATAGAATAACCAGGTTGGAAGAGACCCACTGGATCATCGAGTCCAACCATTCCTATCAAAATGATTCATATGTTATTTAGAAAATGCTATAGACATCAGAGATGAACAATTAGCGGAGGAGGAGAGGAGCAAATTACACTAAAGGCAATGTAGTGTTAACAGTTCATTCATACTCCTGTGGGGATCCTGTACAGATGTTTAAATCTTTTAAGCCACTCATGCTTTGCCACGAGGGTTAATGCTAAAGTATCTATCACCACTAGAGCAAGGTCTGTTTTGCCCAAGGGGTTATTCCAAATGTTGTATATTAACAGCATTACACTTCAAGTGCATAAACAGTTTCTTTTCCCTGTATGAAAGAATCTATTTTCAATATGTTATTTATGGAAAGATTTTAAAGTTAGTAAAAACGTTTTCACTAGTATGAAATTCCTATTACATATTCACAGAATTTACTAGAAAGCATTTTCGAAAAATATCAGGTATATGAGAGTTTTACATGCTGAAAAAAATCACGTTCCACCTGATAAAGTTGTAATAAGTTAAGCATACAAATTTCAGCATTTTGTCCTGAAGTACATTGAACTAACTTCATCCTAGTTTATCATAAATTGCTAAAAAATTCCTTTTTTAGTGTGAAGAAGCTGAATAATACAGAACAAAACCAGGAAAATTAACGTAAGACTGAACTAAATAACATTAAATTCTAGGTATTATTGAGATAGACAAATTCAGACATCAAATTATTTTTTTCAAATAAGATATTTTTAAGATGTCATATCTTTTTTCTTTCTGACATTTGGTTCAATGCTTCTGGTCAGAGTTGGTCAACCACTTGTCATTACTATTCTTTGCAACCATTAATTAACCGTCTTTTTATTTAAAGGATTTCACAGTTATAACCTCAATTTATAGTCTCATTCTGATTCATCTTTGAAAATAAAGGCTGCAGGCCTATGAGGACTCCTCCTTTATACTACGCTAAAGGTTTTCCAAAGCCAGTTCACATGCCCTTCAAATAACTTTCAACAGAAGAGGAATTTTTTAATATGCTGTCATCTTGAATTATTGAGGCTAGCACAAAAATAATGGGCAAAATCAATTTCAACTTTAACACTCCCTTTGTTGACAACTTCTGTTTTAACTCAAGAAAATATTCTGGTTTTTAACAAGCATTTCAAATTAAAATTTTCAGTCTTCTCTTGCTCTAGCCCATTTCCCACTCTGACTAGAAGTACAGAAACTGAAACAGGAGGATGGGAAAAGTCACATCATCTGATAAATTTGCATCGGTCTCTGAAAAACTTGGGCTTTTGTAGGTAAAATAAATTCCCATCATAGAAAGTTTAAGTAGAGTCTTCAGTACTGCGATCATTCCTTGGCCCTTGTCATCTAGGGAGTCCTTCTAAAAAAAACAGTTGGATTTCATCAGGCCCAGTACTTTAAATCTGATAACTTAATCATAGTGAAGAAAAACATTTTAGCCTGTTTGGCTGGTGGAATTTGAGAGTCATTTTGGACTCACAACAGTTGTCTTCATGTGATTCAAATTTTTGAAAATACAAAAATAATTTCCTGATATTATGATATGCCCTTATCTAAACCTGTATGCAATACAGTTGAGACTGGTGTGAACAGCAATTACCAAGTGATGAGTATTCTGCTATGATTAGTTTAATTGCTTATGACTCAGTCTAATCAGCACAGTATTGTTCCCATTATGGAGTCATATCCACTTGTTTCTTGGAAGCTAAAAGTAGCTTGTTAAGTTCATGTTCTTCTACTGTACATATCTCTTATTTGGTTTTTCAAGCAGCATTCATGACCTAATCTCTGTTTTCAAATTTTTGTGCCATTTTTCAAAGAATGATTCATGAATCAATTTAGTTGGAATGAAAGACGTGTTCTTCTGGGAATATCTTGTCCTTGACTTCCCTAAGTGTGTTCCCTCTTTTGATTTCATTTTATGAGAACTCGAAGAGTGGCTGCCACATTCTTTCCCCAGTGTTTTTGCATCTATTCAACAAAGAAAAAAATGGCAAAGCAGCTCTTGCTTATTCCTTTAAAAAAAAGGAAAGCAGTGGTAATTTAATCTTATTTCTTAAAGACTAGCAGGAAATGTGTTATCCGCTTTCTTCAAGCTAGAGAAAAGATCACAGATTTCTGCCTTAGCAGTAAGTGTCTCAAAGCAGTAGGTCTGGGCAATCTTAAAAGGTGCGCACTGTGAATTCTTGTTTTATTTTCAGAAGTTTTAGAAGAACTGGAGAACAAACAGGGTTCCTAAGTGTGTGAATAGTCAGAAACATTTAATCTGCAGAATCTTGAACAATTCTACTGGGCAGAACATTATTCTGTATTGAGATGGCAAACATCTTGTCAGAAAGATGCTTGTTTGTGGTTTTGTACGTGTACTGATACCAGTTCAACTACTTCTTTTCTATGTGCTCTAGAAATACTGAAAAAATTTAATATTTACTCTTATCATTATAAGAAAATAAAATTTTGCTGGTACAGTATGCATGAAATAAATGTGTGAAATTATCTCCACATCACTGGAAGAGCAGGAGATCGTTTTCTGTGTGAGGTATACAAAGAAGAGAGTTTTGTACTTGGAGTATCCATAAAAGCAAAACTTCTGACATACTCAGGTCTGTCACAGTTTTACACTGTTCATCTTCACAACTGAGGCCTCAACTCTTAGTAAGTTTGCACCTTTAGTAATTTTGTAGACGACACTAAGATGGGTGGAAGTGTGGATCTGCTGGAGAGTAGGGAGGCTCTGCAAAGGGATCTGAACAGGCTGGACCGCTGGGCAGAGTCCAATGGCATGAGGTCTAACAAGGCCAAATGCCGGGTCCTGCACTTGGGGCACAACAACCCTATGCAGTGCTACAGACTGGGAGAAGTCTGTCTAGAAAGCTGCCTGGGGGAGAGGGACCTGGGGGTGTTGGTTGACAGCCGACTGAACATGAGCCAGCAGTGTGCCCAGGTGGCCAAGAAGGCCAATGGCATCTTGGCTTGTATCAGAAACGGCATGACCAGCAGGTCCAGGGAGGTTATTCTCCCTCTATACTCAGCACTGGTGGGACCACTCCTTGAATCCTGTGTTCAGTTCTGGGCCCCTCACCACAAGAAGGATGTTGAGGCTCTGGAGTGAGTCCAGAGAAGAGCAACAAAGCTGGTGAAGGGGCTGGAGAACAGGCCTTATGAGGAGCGGCTAAGAGAGCTGGGGTTGTTTAGCCTGGAGAAGAGGAGGCTGAGGGGAGACCTCATTGCTCTCTATAACTACCTGAAAGGAGGTTGTGGAGAGCAGGCAGCTGGCCTTTTCTCCCAAGTGACAGGAGACAGGACAAGGGGAGGTTCAGACTGGATATCAGAAAGAAATTTTTCACAGAAAGGGTCATTGGGCACTGGAACAGGCTGCCCAGGGAGGTGGTTGAGTCAGCATCGCTGGAGGTATTTAAAAGACAGGTAGATGAGGTGCTGAGGGGCATGGTTTAGTGTTTGATAGGAATGGTTGGGCTCAATGATCCAAGAGGTCTTTTCCAGCCTGGTGATTCTATGATTCTATGAAATCTGTCCTGAGTTCTACCTTTTCTCTAGTTTCTACATACGTAGCTGAATTCTTTATAAACTGTTCAGAAATGTTTAGACTTCCTTTACCTATCAGTCTACATTTGTCATATCTCCGAAGGACATCAGGTTTTTTTTCTGTTCGCTGTGTAAGATAATAATTTTGGCCTAAATTTACTCAATATAAGACACAAATAATTTATATTAATCAAGCCATGTTAGGGTTCATATTGATTGTTTATATAATTTGCTGATGGCACTTCTTTTGTATTATAGGGATTCTCATTCTTTTATAATACTAATTTGCTAGTAAGAAGCAAAGCTGAGATGTTCTTTCTTGGATGAGCTGTGAATGAGAACCTATAAAACAATAAATGTACCTCTGAAGAGTGATAATGTACATGGGTCAGAGACATAACCTGTGGATTAATAGGAGTACAAAATATTTTTGTTTTTCTTGATTTAACACCAATATGAAACAGCCAGGGGCATGATGTGATGAAATAATCATTAATCAATATTTTTTAGAGCTATTATAACAGGAGGGTTAGTTGCTAAAAAAAATGCACAATGAAACAAGAAATTGGAAATGTGGTTCAACTTTTTTTATAGTGGAAAATCAATAAAATGTAGAAAAGTCTACACTTTTAATTCTTCATCACAAAGATAGCACAATAGATCTTTATCTTGGCATGATAAGCTCCATTGTCAGTAAAGTTTGTATTTGAAAAATGAGAAACGTAGTTTTTTATTGCTGTTGTTTCAGTGCTATCTATATCCATTTTCCTCACATAAAAGACACCATTTTAACAGCTCTAATCCAAAAGAGAGCAATCTCAATGTTGTCTAGTATTTTACAATGGATTTTACTGTCTTATTTCCTGTCTACCTTTGTCAGGTTTGCCAAATGTTCCCTCAGAGGGTTGAGGGTTTCCCCATTTATAAATCTTCTATAATCTGCAGAATTCTAACTTCTGTCCTTTTTGGCATAAACAAAGTGATGTTAACCAGTCAATGGACAAAGACCAGTGCTTTCAATGATTGGACGAGGATGAAGTTGTTAATTGTTGATGCCTCGCTGTCATCTTTCGCAGGCAGATATTTACGTGACAAGGCAATCCAACATAACACAAAATGAATAATGCAGAGATTTACAACAGATATCATCAAGACTATAAATTTAGAGAATTCAAAACATTAAACCCATGAGGGATTATGTATGCTTTCACAAAGAATGATTTCTAAACTGTGACAGTAAATTCATTAATTAGTTCAGGGATTAATAATATTCGACTAATTAATAATCATTTTTGGAAAATGCATGAAAATCCACTGAATGGTACTGTAAGAAGATAAATGGCATAATTCAAAATTTTAACTACACAGAAATCAACCTTTTAAGCACAAAGTCTGAATATGTCTCCAGTATGTAGGGAAAAAGGCTTGACAAAATGGAAGGGAATGTTTGGTGGTTGGGTTTGTTTTTAAAATTTATGTTCTGTTTTTCCATATTGTTGTCATTTCCCAGGTGTTTTGGTAGTTGCTTATATTGTGACAAACTGCACTGAAGGGCGCCTCAATTGCCTGTGATTTCTTTTCACAATGTGAGACTTCAGACACTGAGTAAAACACATTCAGTTTGCTTAATACTATACTTGCATAAGATTTTTTGCTCTCTGTTTTTTGGATGGAACAGGTCAAACCTAATGTTCTGAATACAAGCACAGAGTGGCAGAGAGATTTATGAACAACATGCAAGATTGAATTCACCCTGGGTGTAGAATAAAGCCTTATTTTTGGTACCTACACATAGCAGGGGCAGGAACTTAAAGCAAAAGTCTCTGAGCAATTGCATAGGTGATACTGTTGTGGATAAAACCAAATCGGCTTTTCAAAATAATATGGTGTTTGGTAGCTGGAATACATGACTTTCTATGCTTCTGACAGTAAAGATAATTCTGTGCATATGGGAGTAACACAATATTTCTCTCTGTTTCCTGCAGATACTGCTCCTACATTTCAATTTTTCACAGTCATAAACATTGTCAAAAGTTTAACATATGAAAGCTCTTTCAGAAGAAATTCCTTATGAGTCTGAAGTACTTGATTCAATTTCAGGTGATTCCCATAGCCCAGGAGAAAAATGAGTACAAAAGCCAGATGTGTGATAACATATTCTTTGTTAATCAGAGAAAGTTGCATAAAAGGTTTATACTTTGTCATATGAAAATAGCCTGGAAAAATAGTTTCATGTTTCAAAAGTGGCAATTTAGTATCTAAACAAGCATCACATCACAGTTAATGAAGTTTCAATAGAGTATTTCAAGTGCTCTAAGACAGCACTGAAATTTAAAATATAAATTGTATCGGATTTCTTTTTTTCTTTTTTTGTAGCAGCATCCACTAAGTCAAACACTAGATATAACAAGGAAGTGATACTCTTTTTTGAAACTACTTCAAAAAATAAATTAGCAGGCCCTTGCAGAATGGTATTTCACAAGCTGGGCTTACTGAAGCTTTGGGAGCATGAGAAGCATTAGACAATGCTCTGTGCTGATGATGCCTTTCTCAATTTCTGCTGTATTGGAGAGTGAACAAATTGCATTCTAGAGTGATTTAAAACCTTCTCCATCTTATGCTCTTGGGAAGAAATTGGTCTTGTATGACAAGAAATCTAAGCTGGCATCCTGCAATCCATTACAAAAACAGCAGATCAGTCGCACTTACCGTGCACAAAGTGATGGTGGCAGAATTTGTCCCTCAGGGCTGCTGCAGGGATGGGTAAGGCATCAGACGTCTGCAAATGTTGGTAATCGAAGCTGCTGTAGTATAGAGAGCTGAGGAACAAAGGGCAAGTAGAGTCCTCCATCTGCTCTGTCTGTCCCTCACCAATGTCCCTCTACCTTCTCCCTCAGCTCTGCTCGAAATGAAATCCCTGTATTCTTCCTGTAAAGCATGGGCTTAACAGAACAGTATCTGTGTATCTGAATTTCAGACTGATAGATTCTGAACAATATCTCCATATTTTTTGACCAGGCTGACAGCTCTTCCAAAGGATTCATAATGACATCTTTCCATCATCTTATTCATTCTTCAGCAAAACTGCACTGGAGACTTGGTCTTTCTTTACTTGTTCTTTGATCTTTGATCAGTCTACTCCTAGTAATTGCCTTAAAATTAGAATCAATTTTTAAAAAGTATTTCTGACTTTGTATAAAGAGGACTTATCTGTCTGGGTCTAAAATTTCAGCACAAATTAATATAATCCATATCTGCATAGCTTATCTGGTATATTGCTATAATAAGTTAATTTCTAGTGCAAAGAGAAATAATCCTTTTAAACAGTTGCTGTAAGTAATTTGTCTTGTATGATTAGCATTTTCATCTTATTCCTGGGATGCATGGGGAGGAATTACCTGGTTACTTTATATCGAAGCAAATTTTAATTAGCTGATGATAAATTTCTTGACAAGTTAATACGTACTTAATACACTATTGTAATTGCATGTCCAATGAACTAATGCATATTTATCACTTGATATTCCTATTCAAGTGTAAATGAGTATTTTTACAAGCATAACCTCAATTTTCTTTAAACATCAACAGCGTATCTTAAAGTAAGCATATTCTTTTTGTTTCTATTTAGCTATCTGTGACTCTTTGGAAGATCATGTTTCTGGAAATGGGTTCAGGTGCCCCCTGGGCTACTTTCCGTGTGGCAATATCACAAAGTGTTTACCCCAACAACTTCACTGTAATGGTGAAGATGACTGTGGGAATTGGGCTGATGAAGACAACTGTGGTAGGTGGCTGAGACTTTTCTTTGTATCTGGCATCAACAGTCACTGAAATCCAGGCACTGCTCACATTAAGCAGGGTTGCAAGGTGTTAGCAGTAAGAAAGTTAAATGCAGAGGATACAGCAAATATTGGTTCTGCTAGGAAGAAACGACCACATTTTTGTTTGTATGTGTATGGTATCTGTTTATCCAATTTTATCCCTGTTTTGAATTTCTTTGCATGTGTCATTTTGATGTGCACAAACAGATGGATGCGATCTGACAAAGATTTCTTTTGAGTGAAGGTAAAGGTATGCATTAACGGAGTTTATGTTAAGCTTTATGTGACCTCTAAAGTTGGTTGGGAAATGTAGTTTAGAAGTATATTCAGATTTTCCAGAAATCTTTTATGTCTTAACTCAAGAGAAAAACTGTTAACACTGTGTGTGTGCTGGACAAGTTGCTCAGCTACTGGGCTTCAAGGTTTGGAAATGCCAAAGTCTGAGGGAACACACGCTGTCAGGCCACTGCTGTCTGCTGTTGTGACCCTTGTCACCCCTGGCCTCACTAGATGGTAGCTATAAACTTGCCTTGGTTTATAGTCTTTACCCCAGCTGCAAGGAATGGTCTTTGCACTTGCACTTAGCTGTCCATGCTACTTATTTGTGAGCATAATGCCAGCGCGTTTCATCTATGCTGAGCAGCATCTCTCGTGTAGTCCCTGGACACAGCTCAGAGGGTGGTACAGAACTGGGACAGTCTGGGAAAGGCCTCTATATATTTTGTGAGAAGACAGCTTACCCATTTGGCTGTGAGCTATGACCACAGGGAGAGAAAATCAGCCCTAGCATGGTTTATTTGCTGATATTGTCAGCTTACTAACAGCCTGGATCATTTCAGAGCTACCGATCCATTGTAGACGGGGACAATAAACTTCTTGTTCCTTAGTAGCTTGCCTGGAGCCATGGAGCGCAGCCAGATGCATGGCACCCTACACACTGTCTCCAGTTCCCTGTGGCCAAACAGGTGAACAGTCTGCCTCTCCCAGCCAGGCACACTTCCATCAGAGCTGGAAGTGAAGGGAAAAAGAATTAAAATATGAAGTGAAATTTCCAAGGTATATATACTGAAAGAATTTTTCTAAAAGAAATTTCAAACAAAGTATGGTGAAGGTATTTTTCACAATATTGCCAGCAAAGTCAGTGAGTTTTAAAATATTTGTTCTCATTGTGTAAACACAAAGATGATTTTTGTACGTATGCGTAGTACTTTATTCTTATGCTTATCAAAATTCAGCATCTAAGTTCATTTGAAATCACTTTTAATTCTAATCTCATCTATTGGATCTGCAGAATTTTCTAGGTTTTCTTGTCATTTGTTAGTGCCATAAACATATTTGCTATTGCTAGTAATCAATTGAAATCCTGAAGAAAATTGTCTATTAGTCTTCTGCAACTATTTTGCCCTATGGTGGCAGGGATTGCTGACAGTGGTGCTCTCTTATGTTTAAGTTCAAGCACTGTAAACTGTTGATTTATCCACGTTTCATTTCTGTATAGTACCAGAAAGTCTATCACAGAGCTTGCTAAAATGTACAGCTTGATCAAATGACAATTAGGATATACACAGTTTCATAACGAGATGTGCAAGACAGAATAGCCTAGAAGACAATTCAGCTGTGATACTGAATCCTCTTCTGGGTATAGTAGCTCAAGGATGAATTAGCCTCAATTTCTGAAAGCCTAAATTACAAAACATGAGGAGTCATTGTATTGACTTACTGGGAAAACTATGCTCTTAGTGGTTTTCTCATATCTTGACCCCTTGTTCTCATTTAGAAACACATGCCATGCATAGTACATTAAGGTTATATTCAGCCGTAATGTTGCGTCAAAAACTGGTGTTGCCGTCAACCTTTGCTGTTTGAATAAAGGAAGAGTTTCTTCCTTGCCTAAAAATAAAAACACCCTGATTAGATTTTCTGCAATGCCCCTACACTGTAGTAGTAAGTGTGAGGATCTTTATGGGATAGCTCTGGTTTGTGACCAAGGATCTTATTTAAAACCCAAGGAAAGAAACCTCATTGATTAACTCCCAGAACAACAAAACTATCCAACTATTCTTTCTGGTGCTTTTTCCCAGGACTGTTTCAGTATGCCTGCCTTATGCCAGCAATTATATCTGTCTCCTTCTACCTATGTTTTAAATTTACAACTAGTTTTCAGTTGCTGGTTACAAAAACTTTTGCTGGTTACAAAAAAGCAATTCAAAATGAGATTATTCCAGAGTAGTAATTGTTTCATGCAGCAGCACTGGAAATTTTAATCTCATCCACAAGGCACTCTAAGGAAAGCAGCTCAACTTTTAAATTCTTGCACACTTCCGTTTTGCAAAAGTTTGAATAAGAGCATTTTGGTGGCCAGTTTACAACATTAATCCCAACAAGTGTGGGAAGAAGAAAAAAACAGTGTAGACCCTCAAAGGGGTTCAAGAATACTGGGGTTTTTTTAATGCATGTATCTCAACTGCAGCTAGCTAAAGCAGTGCTTTGCTAGTTTTCTTCAGTAATTATAAAGCACTGTCTTAAGCCTACAGGAAAATGTTATAGTGAAGACTTGCACGTATCTTATGTATGTACCAGTATTATAACATGGTGAAACACAAAGCAAAAATCTGTCATGAACAGTAGTTCTTTCTGTAATGAAAAGGACAATACTGATGAAGAAGAAAAGGAAAAGCAAACAAACAAACAACAAAAGACAAAGCACACACCTTTTGAAAGCTGTACTACTGTTGATTTGGGGGGAAAAACAAAAAAAACAACCCCCAAAAACCCAAACAAAACCAAACTTGGTGCTCTGAACAAAAGGAAATCCAAAGTCCAGCTGTTTAGTATAAGCTCCTAAGTGTGCTGAATATTAACAGCAATTGCAATTACTGAAATAGCTGTTTTGGGAAACATCAGTAAATGAAACAAGCAGAGAAGCAACTAGCGTAAAAAGCACACAAGAGACTTACTTTGTAAAAGTCTTTAAACACCCTTGAAACAAAAAGTAAAGGGCGTGTGTGCAAAACAGACCAACGTGCCTCTGAAAATACTGCCACTAGTCATTCCAAGAATCTTACAGCAACTCTGACCCTTTCCTCTGTTAACAAGTTCTTGTTCTTCATTTAATTCCTATAAAGATTGTTGTTGCAATTGTTTAATAATTATGTGTAATAATTATTGTTGTAAACTTTGCAGTATTAATTCTTTTTTGCACTGCATCCCCGATAATGGCAAAACTTGGTTATAAATATGTGAAATTCAACCAAACCTTCATTGAGATATTTATTTTCAGATGTGCTGTAATCACTGTTCACATCCAACTCAGACATGTAAAGAGTGGCTTCATGGTGCCTTCTCCATATTTGCTTCCTATTTCACTTCCACCATGCTTTCCATGTCCAAATAGTATAATAAATATAAAACTGTGGCCTGGAGAAGCAAAATGACGTGAAATTAGGAACACAGGCAGAGCTGGGAGGAGAATCTTTGTCTCAGAATGCCATGCTAGTCCCTAACCTCGGAGTGCGGACATCCTGCTGGTCAGTTCAACTTCAGCATTTCTGCTGCTTCTGGAAAGGGATGAATTGTAGACAATATGTCACAGTAGAGTGAAGCCACCCATCTTTGAAAATTCATGTGCTTTTTTTACCCAGATGGGTTTCCAAAACTGATAAAATACTGTGTGTGATATCCTGATGGAGAAGAGATTGAGGCAATAAGGTAAACAGCAATAAGAGGACCAAGCTAGCAATATGTCATGCTCAAAGTGATGGGAATTTTGTTTTGAACTCTCAGTAGATAACCTAAATGTGCATGGAAAATACAGTCTTACATTTTGAACTTGACAACATTGTCTATCAAGTAGAAGTAGGTGTCTCTGCAATTAGTCATAAATACAAGATGTTAAAATAAAAAATATTTATTTACAGTTTCAGGCTTTCCCATAAAGTCTTATGGGTTTGAGGACTTCCTTTCTTAGGCTTGAGTGCAGAAGTAAATTTTTCCCTGCTGTCCCATGCTCATCCTTACTGAAACATTAAGTTCTTAAAAAAGCCAAGTGCCATGTCAAACAGTTTAGCCTATATAGCATGTTTCACTTGGAGCTATTTTTGTATCTATTAGCAACCTCCAAAATGTGTTAAAAAATAAAGCAATTTCAACATCCTTCTGTGTGCAATTTTGATTAAAGCTCAAGTTGGCAAAGCAGAGTGGATTTGATAGTGCTGTTTCCTACTGAGACCATGTTTGATTTCAAATGTAATGGCTTCAGCTTAATTTTCAAAGGAAAAGCTTTATTTATAGCTGTAAGATTTGGTTCTGCAGCTACATGATGTTTACAGAAGGGAGCTTAGAACATTTATTTACTTCATTTCTTTTTTAAATATGAGCAGGAAGGAGGAAGGACAAATACTAGGAATAATCACAAATTCTGCTCACCTAAGGCTATGGCAGTGTTGACATGGGAATTTCTCCTAAAACAAGTAAAGTCTATTTCCTACATTGAAGACACTACTGCTGTAACATTACTGTTTACTCATTTTAAATAATCTCTAGGCAAAGCCTGTTGAAGCCCAACATAGTAGGAGTGACCAGTACACATTCCCAAGTTCAAATTCACAGAAAGAAGCATGTTATGCCCTCCACTTTGACAGGGACACTGATAAACAATAAATAAATATATAAACCGACAAATAAAGGTAACAACAGTAAACAAAATCAGTGGTTGATTCATGCAAAACAAAAAATAACAAAACAGTAGTGTTTGTAATTTAACTTTTCACTAAGTCCACATGTGTTTTGTTATCTTAAAGTGCACATTTGTTTAGATGAACAATTCTGATGTGGAAAATTGCAAAAACATACAAAAAGTTATAACATTAATGTCCTCTATAAATTTGGACAGGAGGCGAGAAATGTTGCCAGTAATCATCTATAGATTTTTGAGTTTTTTCAAAATATCAACTCTCTGAGTAGCTTTAGGAAAAAAATCCTTAATCTGCTCCCTCATTAAGTATTTACATTTTTAAGCTTACATGTAAGCAATTTATGTTCTTTTAAAGTTCTCTGGTATGCCCTCTATTTTGAGGGTTATATGAGCAAACTTTTGTCCTAGATAATGGTCAGATTTCTCTGAATAAAATATTCCTACTATTACATGCAGTAATAAAAGAGTGATGTTATCAGTCTAACAACTTTTGTGTAATTATCTCTTCCAGATACATGACTGGGTCCATTATCAGTTTGTTGTCTTATCATGCTAATTACAAAATGGTGCAAAAATTATTAATGTAATTAAATTATAAATCATTGAGAGGGGAAACTCTGGACTTAATATCCTACATGGATGACTTGAAAGCATATTTTATGATGTCTTGAAGTATAAGCTTAAGACCTACTGCTTTATCTCTGACATATTTAGTGCTATATGTCAGCATCCTGTAGTTAGAGGTTCTGGAAAACCCTTGGATGTAAGGTACAGGTGCACTCACTTCTTTATAAACAGTCCTGCTTTCAGATTAAAATGTTTTTGCTAACTTCCATTCCTGTTTGTTAGTACCTAAACATACAGTCAAAATCTGTGTGGATATTGGATTTATGATGCTATGTTCTAATTTAAAGTACAAACAATCAGACCAATATAAAGTCTTCAGTCATACCACCTGGGCTTTTGACCACAACATGTCTTATAAAGCAAGGCTGAGGCTGGTAAGAACTGACCTTGACTGACTCCACTAAAATCACTGGGAAGGCTCCCACTGTCTTCAGTGAGCAAAGAATCACAACTTACCTAACTTAGGAAACTAATGAAAACCTCATATGTTTCAAAAAGAAATGTTAGTGAAGTGCTAGCCTTCCCAAGCAGTACTGTTCAGAATCACTGTGCTAGCAGTGATTTTTTTTCCTCCCACCCTTAGATGAGATGAAGAAATCTAAGTTGTGAACTCCTGCAATGTCACAGAAACAGAAGATATAAAATACAAGATCTTACCATGTATTCTGTGATATATAATTCTCATAAATAAATGCCTTAATTCTTCTTTTCTTAAGCTTAATTGGGAATTGAGTAGATAAGTAGATATGGTTCACGCTTTGTTTAAAATAAGGGTTACTGTCATTTCACGCTACTGAATAGTTTTTATGCTACATCTCAGAGCTGTTTGTCTTAGCTTTTTACTAGTAAATCTCTAGAGGAAATCATTGTGCGCAAATAACACAGGTATAAGTCATATCTAGAATAAAATGTATTTTAGCATAAGAATTGTTATGGCAAACACTGCAGAATTCTTATTGATTTTAAACCCAAAATCACATGCATTGGGCCTAATCACCTGCACCGCTGTAGACTGGATTGTTGCACTACGAGTGGGGCATTAAAAAAAACAGTGACTACTGTTACATATTCGACTACCACTGTACTTACTCGCAATAACAAAAGGGGAATAAAAAGAATACCATGCTAGGATGTTTCATTTTATCTTTTCTTCACAAGCATAGTCTTTAATTATGCAATAGTTAATGGAACTAAGTAACCTTAGCTATTTTAAGAGCACAAGTCTTAGTGTTTAGCAATTTGGCTTCTGGACAATTTTACTGATAGTTCTGCAAAACTGTTTTTTTGGCAGTTAAGCAATGATTGTAGTATGCCTGCATTTTCTTTTTAATTACAGTGTCATAGCTACATTTTTCCAGTCCAGTGAAGCAAGAACAGGCATGCAGATTTAATTTAAGATGTTTCTGACTCTCTGGAGGAGTTCTTCTCTGGTTAAATGCATTTACCATTGTGCTGCTCCCAGCCCCAAGAGATCTCTGAACAAAAGACAGCATTCAGGTCTCCAGCTGTAAACCTCACTTATAGATGTTCATTAAGCTCTGTCTAGCTCATAGGCTGAGAATCACAGACAGGTTTCTGAAAGAACTAAGGCAGGGAGCGGCTGTTTGAAGTCTTCCACCTATTTACCTCTAAAATCACAGATCTCTTCTGATACTGTGTGCCATGCAGTCATCAGGTGACTGGCTTGCCTTATTAAATGTTACAACATACTACCTTTTTTTTAAAAGGGCCTATAAAATTCAAAGAATGGAAGTATGAGCAATCTAGATGCCATGCTGGTTTTGTATGTGTTTCTTTGAAGGTCTATAAACTTGCAGAGAATTATTGCAGTTCTATAGATTCACTAAATCATCTTCTAGATTTTCATAGCAGGAATCTGAATTTCTACTGGGTGTTTCAAAGCATCTAAAGAAAAGATATATGTTTTAATATTACAAGATTGCTCATCGGGGATGAGAATTTTCAGAGTCTGTATTTCCCATTTTTGCCGCAGAGCATTGCAGAAGAGCTTGATGATTTTATGTTTCAAATTAATGCTACTAATAAGTAATACTATAGTTAGTCTTACCTTTTCATAGTATAACATTTTTTCCATCATACTTAAAATGTGAGATTTAAATGTATTGTTAAATGTATTTAAATGTCATTAAGTTTTTAGCCCTAGATAGTACATTCTATTTATGAAGCAAAAAGAAAAGAGTTGAAAGTCAGCAACAAGCTCAGAATGTAGCAAGTATCTGATAAAAGATCAAATTTTCAGGCTTTCATACATGCAGTTGCATATGGGCAGATTTTATTCTCACTGTCATTGCCATTCATCCCCAGGATATGGCAAAGAAATAACCAGGTTTACACTGATGTCAAAGTATCAGTAAATAGAATAGCTTTGCTGAAGTTCTGGAGGCCTTTAATCAATTTAGTTATTGAGATCTTTAAATAGTGTTGATAACTCAGAGTAAGTTCTACATTTCACTAGACTTTTGTCTCTTCTGGTCTTCACAGTAGTAGCTTAATGTTAAGGGTACTTTGAAGCAACACGAGGTTTTATAGAGGTATTCATGCTATTAGCTTATGTTAATCTATCCTGTCACATTTATTTTTTAAAAAATTGTGAGTACTTGAAGAAACAAAGAATAGAAAATTGGATTAATCTATATAGATTAAAAGTACTGTTATGTAAACTAGAAAACTTCTCTATTCAAGTGTTTCACGGGAATACAGCTACAACATAGAGATGGGCTTTTTTTCAAAATTTAAGCCTGCCTATTCTCTTAAAAGTTACACTGGCTTAATTATGTTGTTTTTAACTCAAGAATAAACTTGCATAATCTAGCCCATCCAGAGAAATGTAAACCTTGTTTGAACTGATTCTGTGATTGCATTGTCACATATAAATAGGCACTCTACGTTTAAAGTAATCCACAGGTACAAGGAGCATCAATATACAGTAACGCACAGTCTGGTGTGTGGCAAATTGTCTTTTCCCTGACTGGCAGGTGTCCAGTTCATAGGTTCTTCCTTTTTGACTTACTTGAATAAGATTTTACTACAAGGTGCTAAGCACAAAGTGCAATCATCGTGAAAGCCCAAACTCTCAAATACTCGGTGAAATGAAGTTTTACTTAACTTATTACAGCAAGAAAGGTAACAAACGATTAGTAGTGATTAACAATCAGCTAACAATAACAGCTTTACAGGCAATGCATCTAAATATTACTACAAGAAAATAAGTATAGTAATTAAGAAAGATACATCACCAATTGCCCTATCTTTATGCCCTTTTGCAGCGAAGATTTGGGAAGCCTATCCTGGAGAACTAGGGGTCTTATGCAGTGTGTCCATTCATAGCGGGGAGGGGTCTCAAAAGATCACTGCAAAAGGGTCCAGGTTTTATATCATTAAGTAAACAACTTACCTTATTCTAAAAGTGTGGGATCTCTGGTCTGCAAGTACACATTTCCCCCGGCCCCTGGAGCATGGCCAAGGCCTCAAGAGAGAAGATAAGGAGCAACTGGATATCTCTTATCTTTAAGCTAAGGGGCCTGCTGCGATGCAGCATTCCTACATGGTTCTCCTTTCACACATTGTTCATGCTTGTGCGGATATGTCACCCAGGGTGTTGATGGTCTTTTTCTTGTCCACTGTATGCTGGTGAAGATACAATTAAGGTGGCACAGCCCAATTCTACCGATAATGCCGACTATGATGCATTTTCTCATGCTCTTATGTATAGAGAATAGAATAGCGCAATCCTACCAATAATAGCAATGCAAGAAGTTACAATTAAACAGTACATATAACAATGCAATACAAATTATCCGTGGGTCACCTACATTGTTTTGGGCCTGTCAAACAGGCTCTGTCACTTGAAGTTTCTAAACTGAGGCTGTAGAATTTATTCACAGAGCCAAATCCTCCAGGCACTGCAACACTCCTCTTTGTAAAATCTCAGTGTGGTTTTGGTCTTACTGTAAACTATTAGATTGTGTCAATATGCCCCAGCACTCTGGAAAAGGGCAATTGTATTCCTTCATCTGTAAGCATTTCAAAAGGAATTGCGTCTTGTCTGGAAGATACAGGTTTTCCTGTAAGATATCTTTGTGAAAAGCCTCAAGTCTTTTATTATAGCAAGAGGAAGTATTTTGAACAACCGGCAGAAGGAAACATGTCTGCAGGTTGTGACCACCAACAGCAAAGGCAAAATCAAAGTGTGACACACTGTTGCTTTCAAATATCAGGCAGCAGTGCTTATGCATTTAACTGATAGCATTTCTCTGTATAATAAACCATGAATACATGGTTGAGAGAACGGGAAAGTCATATAGCTAATGCCTCGTTCATAAGCTCCATAGAAAATAAGAGAGGTGTCTTTAGTTGAGCAAAGCTGATACATTCTTGGACTTGACACTGAACTTATTATTCAAAACTGTAGCTTATTAGGATTAACATACTCATTCTCTTCCCATCAGAGATGACAATTGACAAAAAGAACAATTCATTAATGTGTAGTCAGATAAGTACTGTTTACAATTATTTATTTCACTTATCCCGTGTACAGAAAGATTTGCTGATGCCTTGTTTTCTCAGATCTCGTTTTTTACAGAGTGCAGCCAACATAATTTATTTTAGAAATGGCTCGGAAAAAAAACAATTTCTCATCTGAGCTGTACTCCCCTAAATGATAGATTTGGGATTCCTGGACCAGTACCATTAGTAGTCATTTCTAAAGTGTTTAGAGAACCTCGTCTCAACAGAGGTAAACAGGTCACAAACCTACCATACAAACTCTAAATGATCACAAAATGATTTACAATTCTGGCGTTGAGTCCTTCACCAAATGGCTGTACTAAATGTAGTTATTTGCACAATGCATTCTTCTGGGATTTGACAAAACAGTTTGTATAAAATAAAGACTGTCCCAGGCTTGGGCACAAAACTTGACCCAAAGCAAATGTTGCTAAAGGTCAAGAAACTGAATAACTTTATATTCAGATATGTCTTTTTATTTATAGAAAAAGGCAGAAAAATCAAAGCCATGAGAAAAGCTTGTTATTTTGATTTTACTGACCAGAAACTCCAGACAACTGGAATGCTTCCAGTACAAAATAATCTATCTTCTCCCTTCTCTGGGCCTCTTCCCTCCCCTTCTCTTTTATGGCCTCTTTGCTTCCTTGAAAACACTAGTGAACTGTCCCTTTGTAGTGAAATGCTCCCTTGTTACCAGTAGTGTAGGAGGCACTGCTCATGTATTTTCTCTCCAGATGTGAACCACAGTGATGGTCACCCGATGTACACTATTTGTCACATGGCAAAGCACTTTAAAAATACTAAAATGTGGAATAAAATATTCTCTATCCGCTCTTTAGTGTCAGAAGCACAGAAACAGAGAAAAATTATACTTTATACATTCATTGGCTAACAAGAGGATTAAAAGCTATGTCTTTATTCAGAATCTGCAGATAAGTAGTTAGTTGTCCAAAACTTACCATGAATGTAATTAAGAACTAGAAAGTCCAAATATATTTTGAAACTATTCCTCACTGAAAAGAATGTTTATTTGTTATGCATATACTCCAAGGATAATCTCATTTTTAATAATCTTTACAAATTTCTGTTTAAAAATGGAATGAAATATTCATTTCTTCATAGATCTCACCTCCTCTGTGTACATAGTATCCCTGCTATTTAGTTCAGTTCCTAGCTGCTAGGTCCAGTCTTGCAAATGAAAGTCAACGGATGTGTTTCCGTTAAGTATTTGGAAATACCAGTCGGGAAAAATCTTATTACAGCCCTAGCTACAAGACAGTAGGTTTATAAGGCACTCACTACTTGACAAAGGTTCTGTTCCCATCACTTCAGCAGTTACAGATTCCATGTTGCAGATAGTCCTAAGACTGAACTTCTACCGAATATTTCAAACAGAGAGTAGCAATATTTATGCAGGTTTGCAATACCCTTTCATTTTTTCCAAAATGCATTAGGCTGCTTCTGAATATCAACTTAATGATCTAACCTTGGCAAAACTGCTAGTGGATATAGGGACATTAGTTGCTCTTGAGGAAGTTAATAAAATGTACTTAAATGCCTTCTTTAGATAGGAAGCTGGCATTTTTGCAGTGCATAAATTAATTCACATTAATTTTTGAGTTAAGAAGATGCTTTACAAGTCTGTGTTTTCTCTTTATCGAGAAATATCTGACGACAAAGATTTTGGTTTGCTTTGAATCTTTTATCTTTTCAATTTTTATATAACAAATGACTAACTAGATAAGTGATAGTTTGCCTGAAGTTAATCTTTCGTGATCAGCATGTCTAGTAGATCTTTACAGCTTAGGCAGTGACAAGGAGGCACCTGTTAGAACAGCTCCATCTGCTGACACTGCACAGGCAGGCTTTGGGAGATTCTTTTAAGGCAATTTCCCTACCTAACCGAGAAAACAGTTAACTGAGTTGTAATGTGACATGAAAAATGAGAAACTATTTCAGAATGGGCAAAGTTGTACAGAAGTAAATGTATTTTATTTCTCCCTGCCCATTTTGAAGCCAATAGATACAGTAGTAATGCTTGCTTGAATATGACGATTTATAGAGAAATGTCCATGAAGAATGGTATTTGAGTATAACTAAACTATTACCATTTGAAAGGACCAGGAGGAAGAATGTTGCTAGCATATCATAAAAGTGGAACTAAGACCGTAGTGACTAGCAAAGCAGAGATATCCTCAGGTTTCTCATATAAATCTTGTTTGACAGTCAGTCATTGCAAAGTAACGCTTTGAACTACCACTGATGCTTTGACTGACCAGGTAGTAAGTGCCATCCTAAGGAGCATTTCTGCTATGGATGTGTATTCGTTACTTGAGATGCTTTAAACTAAAAGAATGTGGATGTTGTCAAAGCTGAAGAGAGATCTTTTTTGCAAGTTAATTTACAGTTGTCAGATATACAACAGACTTCCAAGAAACAGGTTTGTAGTTATTTCCAGCACCACAGTAACTGGAAATGCCCATTTGTGGGAAAGAACTGAAAGATCTACTCTTCCATTTTTGCCTTTATGGTCATAACCACCCTGTTCCAGTGCATCTATGCACAGTGACCAAACTGGAAATATGGAACAATGCCTTGTTTAAGAAGATGCATATTAAGATGAACTTAAACACACTGACTTGGACATGTTACACCATATCACTGTTATCTTGTGAGGCAGTGTTCTTTCTGTCCTTATCTAGATTTTCAGGAAAGAAATTATAGATTGTGATCGTGTAGCCGTTTGAAAGAAGTAGTCAAAGTCATAGTAATCATTTAAGCTTTGCTGGACAAAGTGACAAACCTGCTCATTTAAGGAGATAAGTTAATATGGTTGCCTCTCATTTTTAGACTCTTATGTAAACAAAAAATTCTGAAGTGAAAGGTTATACTTTTTTACAGCAACTGTCAGAAAAATGTTGTTGTAGGAAGAGGTTATTATACCTTCTATGCAGATCATATCTCTGTACACACCTGTGATTAGGCAGCTCTATAAAGGTAAGGTCGTACTCATACTATTGAGATGAAAATTGAGGCAAAGAAACTGATGTAACTAAATTTCTGTTCTAATGTGTCTTCTATTTGTGTTTTCTTTTCTTAGAAGACAACAATGGATGGTCTCTGCAATTTGATAAACATACAAAGGAGAAATATAATAAACTCAAAACTTTGTATGCATTTCAGATAAAGACACTTGAGTGCTGTAAGTAATTACAGACGTTATTTGTGCGAATATTATTGATGATTCCTAGAAAGAAATAGTTAGCAAATATGCCTATCAGAAAGAAATACAGTGCCGGTTTTTTATAGCAAAACAGAATTAATGTCTCAGATAAGCAAATGCATTGAAGCTAATTTCAGTTGCATCAAGAATGATTCATTTTTTGCCAATTACAAGAGCTGTATAAATGTTTGTCTGAATGTATTAATACAGCTAGAATGACCATGAATATGCATCTTTCAGAGTGAAATAAAGGTGATGTTCCTCCAAATTCACTTCTTGGTACATCAAGTGATTCTTGCAAACCTCCTCCACTTCTGTGTGCACTCATCCCTTCGAATAGATGGGGCATAAAGGGGCCAAAGACTTCCTGACCATTTTCATCCTGTTTTCAGTTGGATAGAATCGTGCTCATTCTAGTAAACGTAAGAGGACTGAATAATTTAAAAAGGAGCCACAAAAAAAATCTGAAAACTGCTACTATGCGAGATTCCTGTATATCAAGCAGAAAGCTCAAGAGCACAGAGGTCAGGAGATAACATAATTTTTTGTGCCATTTTATATTTATTGTTAGGGTCTCCCCATGTCTAAACCAGTTTGTAAAAACAAATGCCTTAATTTCTGTTTAACGCAGCTGGATATATCTGTCTTTGTGCTCATTGTTCTTTCATACCATATTTCTTTTCTCTCCATACCATCACGCCACCCATCCCACATTTTGCCACAACCACATTCACTTTCTGACACAGTGGCTGGTGCTGTGCCAGCAGAGTGTACCTGCCAAGGGCTGGAGATCTTCTGTGATGCTGCCAAACTGCGTGCTGTCCCATCAGTCTCTTCAAACATAACCATAATGTAAGTAGAACAGAAAAGTGGTCACTTGCTCTGTTAGGGTTGACTACCAAACCTCCAACCCTTCCACAGCCACAGCCTTATAATTCTTGAACTCTATGTGAAGTGATCATTTCATGTTTGAAATAGTGACTTGAGCTAGCAGCAGTTTCAGGAAATCTAAAGAAATCTTCAAAATAAATGTTTCCTTTTAATACACAATGCTTAGGATCTTTTTATTCTTCTGTGATCCTGCCAACATTCCATAGTCCGTAGTCCATATTCCTGCCAACGAAATCAATAACTTTGAACTTGGTGGATCTAACTGCTTGAGAAAATCTTTTTAGTTCTCATTTGATGTTTCTGAATACACTATTATTTAAAAGGATTTAATCTGGGATATCATCATAGAGATACAAAGTTGTAAGCCAAGCCAAACTTTTTGAAGGGATCAGGGAACGTTTGATATAGCTTTTAGTTTGCACATCACATTTGAGAGGCCATTTTCTATGTGGAGACCAGAGGGCAGCATCATGTGTCCTTAACTAAGGATCTCCCCAGTGGTACGGATCTTTCTGTTTGGTACCAGCTTGCATGCAAGGGTGGATGAGGTTCTCCTGGTTGGGTCTGTGTTTGAATATCACAATACTTCAAAATGAATATTAATGTGATTATCAAATATACTAGATGGGGCCTTGGGCAGCCTGATCTAGTGGGATGTATCCCTGCCCATCACAGAGAGGTTGGAACTAAATGATCTTTAAGGTCCTTTCCAACCCAAACTATTATATGACTATTCTATTCTATGAATATTTAAACTGGCTGTTGGTTCAGGGTCAAGAAAGACTTCAAAAGTAAAGGCCCAGCTCTAGCTTCAGAAAAAGTAGTGAGTTGGTCCAGCTTCCAGGCTAGACTCTCTTCCAATCTACCTATGCCCTGAATGATTTTTCTTCTTGACAGGACACTTGAGTTGGTGCCAAGTGGAGGTGAGGACATAGGGACACATGCACTGGGAAATAAGCTTTATATGCATTTGAGGTTTGCAATAAATCTCTTGCTTTACTTTATACTCAAATCTTTATGACTGTTAGATTCAACTATTATTTTTATTTGCTCTGGAGGTGTGGAAGATTATTTTTCTAATGAGAAGGTATTTGGCTCACTGTGTAAACAGGTACAAGTATTCAGGCAAACAGAGGTAGCATACTCAGGTAGTTTTATGTTGCTTTTTTTATTTAACAGTGTGAAAGAGAGTCTTATTTAATAACAGAAGTGACAGCACTGTAGGAAGCTGGAGAGTAGTTTTATGGTGTGCATTCATTCCTACAGGTCTCTTCAGAGGAATCTGCTAAGGAAACTTTCTGCTGACATTTTCAAGAAACACCAAGACCTTAAAAACCTGTAAGGGAGTGCTTCAACTTAAAATATCTTTTTAGTGCCTTAAATATTCATCCTCTCCCTTGCATATATACACACACACAGAGCTTGTAAGTGGCAACCCTTAGTTTATAATCAAAATTCTGTTTTGTCTTACCCTTCAGTACCTGATCTAATTGTGTAACCTATTTGGATCAAATAGCTTGATTTGACATGTCTGTTTTTGCAAAACCATAATTTAATTTTTTTATATTGACACTTTTATTCAGAAAAATGCTACATTTTCATTCTGTCTGGAGGAAGTTGCATTTATGATACAAGTAAGATGCCAACTTATTCCATTTATTTTGAAAACATGTTCATTCACATGGTGCTCAGTTTTACTCCTACTTATGCCTGGTGCCAATTTGGTAATGCCTCAACTAGTCAAATTATTACAGAAACACAATACAATGTTATGTTTTATGTTGTGTAACACATATGTTGCTTAAAAATTATCACCTTTGACAAGTTTGTTTTATATGGAATTAGTGAAACTAAGAATTAAATGCAAAAGTCTCGAGCAGGGCTCCCGTGTCACTGGTTCAAGGCACTTAGTACTTCTAGAAAACTTATTGGAGTGTAACTTTTATGGAAACTGTGCTGTACAGCAGCACCATCATGTGTTCAGTAAGTTAAGTGCCAGTATGAACTTAAAGATGGGTTTTTATTAAAAGGCATAAAACCATATCTGCCTGTTCAAAATATTTGTTTCTAATATTAATTTCCCACCTTTCTGATTGATAGCTGTACATTTTCAGAAAACTCTTGAGCAATGTTGGACACTTTTGTAAGAGCCAATGTTAAATTTCTTATTGCTTTTTAATAGAAATGCATCTGGATGCTTTATTAACTGTAATTAAAAGTCTTTATATTTAAATATTATTCAGACAATAACACTGTAATGTTTTAAAATTATTATTTATTATTTGCCATTTTTAGTATTTTTAACTCATTTTTTCATCAAAGTAGATAAAGGAAAAACAGAAAGAAAAACATTAGAATTCTATAGTTTACAGAAGATTAGTAAGATTTGGTTTGCGTTTTTATTATTTTATCTTAAAAATGCAGAATTTTGAAAATCCTTTGATACTATAAACAGAAAATTCAAAAATATATTATAATTTGACATTTTCAATGCAATATTTTACTTGTAGCAGGGTTCTGGCTAAACATAATGATCAGGTCACACAGGTGAGAACTGCAAGGCTAGGACCTAAAACAGGAGTTCTCAAATAACCACTTTGTTGTTCATGTCAGTTAAACCAAGTGTGCTTTTCAGTGAATTTTGTAATTCTGCTGGGGAGGTGGTCGTATTTCTTTTAAAATACCTTTGCAGTCTTTGCAGCTATAGCTGTGAAATTGTTATTGTCAAATTTAAGGTGTAGTAAGTTTGAAAGCTTCTTTTCAAATATCACCATGTGCATTCAATTTAGTTGATAATTTTAATTGGTTGTTTATGCTTGCTTTGACTTTGCATGCTTAGAGAATTGTTGTTGGGTTTGTATCTTCTAAGGTATCTTCAGAATAATAAAATCAGAGCTGTATCTGAACGTGCTTTCAAAGGTTTATACAACTTGACAAAACTGTAAGTATTGCTTTTCAAATGTTGAAATAAAAAGCAGCAGGATTAACTCTCAGGAGTCACTAGGGTGGCCTTATTTGATTCCATGTTAATAAGTTGCAAAGTGGTCCAAATCTTTAGCTTTATCCAACAGGACAATACTTTGAAAATACAAGTGAGCTCCATGCTTCATTCCTAGTCCCCAAATCCTCAGAATGGAAGAAGGGGACAGTAGGGTAGTTACCTTGCAGAAAGTCAGAGAGTGAAAAAGGAGTAAAACAAAAGTGAGAGCTTGTGACACGTGAAAGCTTTTTAATGTTGTATTTTGGTTTACAGAAGCAAACCAAACCAGTACTGGTAATGAAAATAACTCTTCCTTTTTTAACTACTATTTTGCAGCAGCTTTTTGAGAGGTGTTTCTGACTTTTAAGGATAATGCTCAGTGAAAGAGCTGACACATAAATTGCATTGTTTGGTTCAGGTTTTTGTTTCTGCAATGTTTTTAAAAGGAAAATTGTAGAATGCTGTAACTCTTACTTTTCCACCACACAAGTGTGGCTGATTATCTGTTATTACAGCTGCTGTTATTACCTTCCCAGACCATTTACAGTGTACCCTCCCCCTTCATTTCTAAGCCTTTCTTTTTCCATGATTCTGTTATCTACATTTATGACTAACGTCCTTAACAAAGACTGAATGGGATCCAGGGAACATTTATGAGAAAAATCACTCCACAGAAAGAAATTGAGAAGGGGCTGAAATATGACAATGTGAAAATATTCAGCTTGTTGTATTTTCTTGTATTGGAGACAAAATGTTCTACATAATCGTTCTCGAAGTCCCCACTAGAGAGAGTCCCATCCTGCTGTATAAGAAGGGCATGAATATTACTATAACAATAAGTTAGAATTATGGAAATAATTAGTGGTATTCTGATAAATTATCAAGGAAAAAATCTTAAAGCTAATTTTCATGTGTGTGACACTAATTAATCATTCCATTAATTTCTCTTTCATTGGTCTTGTTTTAGATACCTAAGTAACAACAAGATAACGATTTTGAAGCCTGGTGTCTTTGAAGATCTCCACAGACTTGAATGGCTGTATGTTGTTTTCTTATTTGTATGTTTATTTTTTCAAGGAATAATTAAAGCAAGACAGAGAAACATTCGGATTGTTTTCAATTTTGTGCATAGCAATACCTTATACTAGATAACAACTAAGGAACTCTGTGCAAGGTAAAAATCCAATTGACTTTGGTGAGAGCAGGAGTTAGTTCTTGGGCCTTAATGATTCCAATGACTGATGCCTTTTACAATACTAAATAATCATTAGTAGTAATTGCTCGTTACAAATTAATACAATAATTCAGGTACTATGAAGCAATAGAAAGATAATTTTTGGGGCACATCTGTACCTGTAAATAGTGCATGAAATATCCCAGCCAAAATGACTATCATAACTTGAAATACTGGTTTATTATTGCTTTTCAGACAGATGATAATGAAATACTATTTTGACTCAATAAAGCTACTAAGAATGAGCAAATAATACCATGCCTAATGTTTCTCTCTGCATTTGGAACTGCTAGATTGTCACAGAATACTGTTACATGGTGCTGCTTGTTTTCACAGAGAATCCATTTAAAGTGTTTTGATCAAAGAATTTTAATAAAATTCAAAGGAAAACACTAAATTGAAAGTAATTAATTCCTCTTAGTCAATTTTTTAATTAAATAATTCTGAAAGGAAATTAGTTTTATATATGCCCTGACCTGTTAAGTAGTGCTTTAATTTTTTATGTAGTTTTAATGGGCATTTGAAAAAATACGCTTCAAAGTATGTTACTTTTCATCGTCTGTTCAATTTAAGACTGCAGTCAATTATCAATCTGATAGATACTTTACTGTCATTTATAGGATAATTGAAAATAATAGGATACATCGGATCTCTCCATTAACATTTTACGGACTCAAGTCACTTATTCTCCTGTAAGTACTGAATAAGAATCTAAAGTGTTATTTAGAAGAAAAGAACATAAAGGGCATATGTATATATAAAAATATCTTCCTAACAACTATGCTTGCACACAAAGGGGTTCTGGCAACATGCCTGCAGCTTTTTCTTGCCCCCAGGCAAAACACGCTCGAGTAGGAGGATTTGGGCTGTGGAATTATAGGGACATGGTGTCTGGGAAGTATAGGGACATAGGTGGTAAAACTAGTAAAAACACAGCATCACTGACAGAGCAAGGACGCAACAGCTATAGTAATGGTGCCAGTTGCCCTCCCACAGTGCAGGCAAGGGCCACAAAGCTCCTGCCCGCTGGCAGTAGCCCAGCCTCGGTCCCCAAATCCCTGTCCATAATCTGCCACTGCCCTCTTCAGCACCAAAGATGAGGGATTCTCTTCCCCTGCAGCCTGAAGGGAAACCCCCCTCCACATCCCACTTCCTCTGTCACCCACAGAAGCTACATGTTATGACCAAACAGTCAAAATATAATACTTGTAGTGACTTGCTGTGTTTTATTTAAGTAGCTGTGAAGTGAACATCTTTCTTTTACTGGGTAATTAAGAAGGATAAAATACTGTTCTGCAGGGTGCCACAGGGAAAACATGTGGAAGTTTAAGAAAATAATACTACCTTCAAGACTATGAGAAATGAAGCAAGCTCTGACTGCCTTTTTTTCAGAAATACAAACAAGGGGCTGGAGAACAGGCCTTATGAGGAGCGGCTGAGAGAGCTGGGTTTGTTCAGCCTGGAGAAGAGGAGGCTGAGGGGAGACCTCATTGCTCTCCATAACTACCTGAAAGGAGGTTGTGGAGAGGAGGGTGCTGGCCTCTTCTCCCAAGTGACAGGGGGCAGGACAAGAGGGAATGGCCTCAAGCTCCACCAGGGGAGGTTTAGGCTGGACATTAGGAAAAAATTTTTCACAGAAAAGGTCATTGGGCACTGGAACAGGCTGCCCAGGGAGGTGGTTGATTCACCTTCCCTGGAGGTGTTTAAAGCACTGGTGGATGAGGTACTGAGGGGCATGGTTTAGTGTTTGATAGGAATGGTTGGACTCGATGATCCGGTGGGTCTCTTCCAATCTGGTGATTCTATGATTCTATAATGATGCGACTGTTTTTCTATTCTGTAGCTTTTGGCAAATATAGTCAGCTGTTCTATTTCTCTTTTTTCAGAGAGATGATGAATAATTCTCTTTCTCGTTTGCCTGATAAACCTCTGTGTCAATTCATGCCAAGACTAAACTGGCTGTAAGTCTGCCTTATTTCACTAGAAATATACTAATTTATTGTCTTCGTACGGCACTTATACACCACTTCTCCTAAGGGGATGCTGGATTTTACATAGTGCCTGCTGGGCCACTGCAGGGTTGATGATCTAAAGTCATCAATTATGTAAGAAGAACTATTACATGTCTCGTTCCTACTGTTTTCTGTGCAGTTATGAAGTTCTAGTACTATTTTTCTTTGATTACCTTAGAATAACTCCCTGAATTTATTTCACTGATCGATGTTTTATTTTTATGTACCAGAGACCTTGAAGGCAACCATATCCATCATGTAAGAAATGTCACTTTCATCTCCTGCAACACCCTAACTGTACTGTAAGTAATAGAATATGCTAGCTACCTAGAGTGAGCTGTGCTTGTGCTGAACATCCAACTGATTCATTACAGCTGATATAAACATTTCATGAGTAACATGGTTTTAAATGAAAGCAATACAGAATAACCACTGTTTACATTTATAGCAAAGTTCAGCATTGATATATGCAACTAAATTGTACTGAAGTAATTCTGGCAGATATTAATATTTTGAAATTTTCATTCTAACCTTTGCTTGGAAAAGGAGGCAAAAATCTATTAAAAAGCAGCAAACACACAAAACGCATAGCTTGATTCTTCATTTTTAAAGAGGTTGATTGGCTGGTGGTTTGGCTGTTTCATCATTTCTAGAATTTTGCCCAAAGTTTCTTCATTGATGATGTCATTATCTTCAGAAAATCCCTTCCACTTCTTGATTGATTAGTAGGCTCCACAGTACTTGTCACTTTCAATTTTTAACTGTTTCGCAGTACCCATCTTCTTGGCTTCCCCTTTGCTTTTAAAATCCAAGTTGATCAATTAACGAGCAAGCTCTGGGCAGATGAAATACAAGTGAAGAAAAAGTTGCACAGCCATGTGTCTGTGTCCTAAATGTGGTGAGGTCACAAGCCTTCCAGCCCACTTAATCTCCCTCCAGCCCTCAGTTAATTTATGCCAGCCTCCTATGGTGGTGGAGGTGGTGGTGTATATATATAGACACAAATATGTGTATATGTATGTATATGTGTTTTTATACAGATATATACATATATGTCTATATACGTGTGTGTGTGTGTATGTACATATACATATATGGGCACAAATACCTGCATGTATAGGCAACAAAAGTTTTTTATCAAATGGTAAAATGGTAAACTTCTAGATCTGATTACCTTGTTAACTGAATTGGGTAAGTATTTGAAGATGCAGAGAAAAGAGAATTATTAAAGTTTATAAAATGTTTTCTCAAAAACCGTATAGATGTTAAGAAGCAGCAACATAAGTTTGTTTTGTTCTTTCAGGGTGATGAGGCAAAATAAAATCAGCTCTTTAAATGAAAACAGCTTTTCTTCTCTCCAGATGTTAGATGAATTGTGAGTAAATCTTTCACTTGCACAAGTCACAAAGTTTTGTAATTTATATTGCAAATATCATTTATCATAAATTCTATTTCAGATAACATGCTCTGAAGACAGCATCCATCCCGAGGTTTTCTTCTGTTTGTTTAACAGGGAAGGGATAGTAGATTAAGTACCTACTCTGTATAAATAATATTGGGGGTTTTGCTCACAAGATCATTATGTTCCCTGGACAGAATACTATTAATTGATCTTACATCGCCACAATACAAGAGTGTGCATGTCTTCAGTGGCTTTAAGACCAGTTTGCCAGTTTCACTCAGACTGAGGCCTTTACTCCTCTGTTCACATGTATTAGGAAAATAGGGAGCAAGGTAAAGAGAAGAACTAAGGGTTAGAACTAAGAATGTGCCAGTTAGCCTGTGTGAAAGAATTCCCATCACAAAACACAATGTGTTTATTTCCAAGCTTCTATAATCCATGTTAAGAGTATGTTGCTTTCTTTTTGCTGTAAATAAAATAATAATATATTATGTATATAACAGCATATCTGAACTAACTAAACAAAGGGAGATCTGATAAATCTAGCTACCCACCTTGTTTTAACAGCATTTTTTTTACAGTCTAGGTTTCTGATGACCTACACAATAAATAATATCTTATTTGGCAAACCAATTAAAACTACATTTTGTAATTGCAAAACTGTTCGGTAAAATTGCTAAGTGTAGTAAGAACTTACTGTATTCTCCCTGTCGCTGTTTCTGCAGAGATTTGTCTAGCAACAAGATTGAATCACTTCCTGCATATATATTTAAGGACCTAAAGGAGCTTTCCCAACTGTAAGCATTCTTGATTATTGTTGTTATTATTATATATGAATGCATATTACGCATTTGATATGATGATTTCAGTCATGACTGCTGGGAAAAAAAAGAGCACCTTTGTCTGTATGCATCATTTAAGCTCTGCCTAAACAATACTTATACAAAAGTAATTCTGCACAACACAGCTTTGTAAAATATGTGTATTTCCACTTCCCAAAAGACAGCAAGTTTAAATTCTACCTTTTCCTAGATCTTGTTAGTATATACAAAATTAGTTATGTTAGCTATATTGTGAGAAATGAATAATGTGATGGGAGTGTTTAATGGCATATTGAGATATGGCTCTAAAAATAGAACATAAGCACGTAAGAGCATCACGTAGATGCCTTAGTTTTAATTGCTTTTTTCCTGTGAAGGAGTTCCAAAAAAGCATAAGGTATTATAAAACCAGAAAGACAGTCACTTTTTTTTCCCCATGGCGCGTATATAAGCAAATTTCTCAAATGCTATTACTGGAAAGTCCCATTGTTGCACAATCCAAAAGAGGAACTTAGTCACAAAATTGAAAACCTATCTGGAGGAGAGGAGACGCTATGTGGAATAACGTATTTTTGTGTGTTTCTAGCATCCTTGGGAACCATCACAATACACTGTACACATGTGTACAATATGTACACATGCAGCTGCATTTATTGAGTTTGCACATTTTAGTTAGAACATCAAAATGAAAAAATAAGGAAAAGTTATAGAGAGAAGAAAAAGAGGATGTGCCTAGAAACTACCTTGCACAGAGCAGAGCATCTAATGCTAATGTTTATTTTTACATTCCATTGCCTTTGTCTCTTAAACGTTTATGAATGATTACAAAAAAATAGATTTTAGCAACTAGCAAAATCAATTGTAATTTATTTCTAAATGCATGCAGTTCAGCTAGGTTCTTTTACTTGAAACACAAGTCCGGGAAGTTTAATAACTAAATATTTCTATAGTCAAAACCTTTAAGGATCAGGTCGGAGAAGGCAGTTGTGCATGCGTGTGCCTGTGTGTGTCTTTGGCAATCGCATGCCTGCAAAGCATCTGACTGCTCTTTCCAAGCTGTAAGGAAAATGTAAAATGTTACTTATGTTTATGTTGTATTTACAGGAACCTTTCTTACAACCCCATCAAGAAAATACAAATAGACCAGTTTGATTTTATAACTAAACTCAAATCCCTGTAAGTGTCAAATTTTTATGTTTTAGCTATATTTTCTCTGTGATTATGCACATCTTCTTCAGCAAGACATGATCTAGAATGTGTTTTGTAAGAAACTGTGCTTGAAATGTTTTATAGTTATGTTGATGATCCTCAATAATTAAAGCCTGGAAAATAATTACTAGCAATATGCAAAATTTCCTTCTTGAAAATGCCAGTTTCTCAATGGAAATTTTTCCAACAAAAAGAGTCATAAATTAGGCTGAGAGAAAGACATTGTCTTTTCTGTTATTACAGAACAAGATTAATGCAACCTTCATTTGACCTTGCACAAATTGTTCACAGGGCTTAAGGGTTGTGCAAGGTCCAGTTGAGGCTATTAACGCCATGGGCAGGTATCATTAAGATATGAAAAGACAGGAATTATAAAAGGATTTGGTACATGTACAAGTTTGGGTAAATATTTCCATTCTTACAGAATCTACTGTTAGCACTATGAAAAAAAAAAACCAAAAAAAAAGGTATGATTCAGCTGCCATGTCAGGTTATCCTCCCTCTGTACTCGGCATTGGTGAGACCGCTCCTCGAATACTGTGTTCAGTTCTGGGCCCCTCACCATAAGAAGGATGTTGAGGCTCTGGAGAGAGTCCAGAGAAGAGCAACAAAGCTGGTGAAGGGGCTGGAGAACAGGCCTTATGAGGAGCGGCTGAGAGAGCTGGGGTTGTTTAGCCTGGAAAAGAGGAGGCTGAGGGGAGACCTCATTGCTCTCTACAACTACCTGAAAGGAGGTTGTGGAGAGGAGGGTGCTGGCCTTTTCTCCCAAGTGACAGGGGACAGGACAAGAGGGAATGGCCTCAAGCTCCACCAGGGGAGGTTTAGGCTAGACGTTAGGAAAAAATTCTTTACAGAAAGGGTCATTGGGCACTGGAACAGGCTGCCCAGGGAGGTGGTTGAGTCACCTTCCCTGGAGGTGTTTAAGGCACGGGTGGATGAGGTGCTGAGGGATATGATTTAGTGTTTGATGGGAACGGTTGGACTCGATGATCCGGTGGGTCTCTTCCAACCTGGTTATTCTGTGATTCTGTGATTCTGTGGATGTGGGACCTTTACAAATAATGTTGAAGAGTTTAGGGGGAGTTTTGTGGGTGTACTAATCCAGCAGCTCTAACATGAATTCTGCTAGCACAGCTTTTCTTAAAACTCTTCAATAGTGCAGTGACTATCTTGCAGAGCTGAAATTATCCCCAGGTAGATTTAAGTACATCTTTGCAGGCCATTGCATATCTGGAATAACCAGCTGGATAGAGTACAGCATTGGCTCTTGTTGGTCATCATTTCACAATCATAGACTCATAGAATAGCTCAGGTTGGAAGGGATCCTTAAAGGTCATCTAGTCCAACCCATCTGCAATAAGCAAGGATATCTTCAACTACATCAGGTTGCTCAGAATCCCATCCAACTTGACCTTAAATGTTTCCAGGGATGGGGCATCTACCACTTCTACAGGTAACCTGTTCCAGAGTTACACCACCTCCATTATAAAAAAATTCTTCATCATATCTATTCTAAATCTACTCTTTTTTAGTTTAAAACATTAACCCTTGTCCTATCACAACAGCTTCTACTAAAAATGAAGATCCAAAAAGATATGTTTCTTTGGACAGAAGCACAATGAGAAATTATGATTTGACCCCTGATATGTAGCCAGTACTGCATGTGTGTTTGTTGATAATTTCAGCTTCCTCACAGTGATTTGGCATCCAGTGGCCAAATTCAGCAGAATTTGGTTTATAGTTAACAATCTGAAATTACTAAATCTATGCAAGTTTCATAAAAACAAGCAGCTGAGCACAGAAAAGAATAATTAATTACCTCCATAACAGTCAGGCTACAGCATATACTTTATTCATTGTTTATCAAAGAACTCATGTAATTCAGTGACTATGGCCTTTCATGTTTTTAAGTTAGAAAGCTGTTGAATCTTGAGACAGATCTACAGGAAAGTGTATATTTCAGCAGTTTGTAGAACACCAGTTTTCTCTTTGGCAGTTTGAAATAGTAAGAAAAAAAGTGAGATTCATGGCAGTGCTAACACACTTCTGCGTTGGGGCCTTATTTCTTGTCTCCTAGCAAAACCCCTGCCCATCAGCTCACAGCAACTAACCTGTAGGACTGTTACTTCTCTCCACTCTTACCTAAATGTGCTCAGAACTCACATGAACATTGCATATAAAGTATCGAACAGTGAATTCACCTAAGGCTCCTCAAAAGGAGAACCAAAGACTTCTGACTGGTTGCACATCTAACTAGTGGATGGAATCACAGAATCACACAGAATCGTAGAATAACCAGGTTGGAAGAGACCCACTGGATCATCGAGTCCAACCGTTCCTATCAAACACTAAACCATATCCCTCCGCACCTCGTCCACTCGTGCCTTAAACACCTCCAGGGAAGGTGACTCAACCACCTCCCTGGGCAGCCTGTTCCAGTGCCCAATGACCCTTTCTGTAAAGAATTTTTTCCTAATGTCCAGCCTAAATCTCCCCTGGCGGAGCTTGAGGCCATTCCCTCTTGTCCTGTCCCCTGTCACTTGGAAGAAGAGGCCAGCACCCTCCTCTCTACAACCTCCTTTCAGGTAGTTGTAATGGACTGGAAGAATACAGAAACTGAAGTTCTGAAAGGGCATCTTACACAGTTACACTTTACTGATATAGCACTGTAGGGGAAACAATAGAGCTGCTTTCAATATGTATTAAAAAAAAAAAACTAAAATAAAAAATCTCATCTGTGTCACAAGAAATTCAATGTCTTCCTTTACCTGCCATGTTCTGTGCCCCAGCTTCCTGCTGCCCTTGACACAATGAAGACTGAATTCCTGCAACATTTTATTTGTCTAGAGCAAAGCAGTGCCTGGGATAAAAGGCAGAGGGGATATGTAAAATATTACTATTGGAACAAGTTATTGTTTTCCCAGAGATGATGAAAGAATATCAGTAGAACAATACTTGGGAAGGGCAGCATAATAGAGACTGCACTACTGAGAGCGCTAAAGAGCCTCCTTTGTGATTTTGGAAGAACGAGAAGTTACTTAGAATTAACTGCAATTTATTTTATTCCACTTTAGCTTTTATGCAGACTTTCCATTCAAGCTTCAAATAGATGACAGATTAGATGCAATTAAAGTTCATCATCAGTTTTCTATAATCACAGAAGCACAATTAAATTTTCATAAAGTTTGTGCTTTTGCTAGTAAGTTTCTATGGCCTTTTACTGACAGTATATTGTTTACAGCAGCTTGGAGGGCATTGAAATTGCAAACATCCAGGGAAGAATGTTCAGACCCCTGAGAAATCTTTCCCACATGTAAGTAGATTATTCCAGTTTGCTTTGTTTGGTATGAATTTTACAATTTACAGAACACTGGATAAGTGAAAACAAATGTATGAAAAGCAGCATATGAGAAGTTGTCAAATCTCAACAGTTTTTAATTAATTATTCTTCTTTCAGAATATATTTTCTGAGTAGTTACTAGAGAGTTTTGATAATCTAGCAACCAAACTAGAACCATCTCTTATCTGCTTTTCTTTCTCACAACCAGATACTTTAAGAAATTCCAGTACTGTGGATATGCCCCCCATGTGCGCAGTTGTAAGCCCAATACTGATGGGATTTCATCTCTTGAGAATCTTTTAGCAAGCATCATACAAAGGGTTTTTGTCTGGGTTGTATCTGCCATCACCTGCTTCGGAAATATTTTTGTTATCTGCATGAGGCCTTACATCAGATCAGAGAATAAGCTTCACGCCATCTCAATAATGTCTCTCTGCTGTGAGTACTGCATGTGTAAAAGAATATTGGTTTAGTCTGCTCATTGTGTGTATGATATTTGTTGTTATAACACAGTGATGTATTTCCAGTATTGGATTTACTGATCTTTTGTACTGTTGCAAAAGACATTACAAAATGCTGTACCTTATGCACTAGGAGGTCTTGCTGAATGCTGCCTTTGGCAGCTGATAAATTCTAAGGGTTTCACATTCAATTTTAATGTTGCAGGTATCGTGTCAAATTTCCACTTCTTCAGCAAGAAGAAATAAAATCCTAAATTTTTCAAAGACCTATAATCCTAAATTTTACTATGCATTTTTGAGTAAACAGATATCTGTTCCATAACCATCGCTGGCACTGAGGTCAGGCTGACATGTAGTTCCCTGGGTCCTCCTTCCAGCCCTTCTTTTAGATGGGCATCACATTTGCTCATCTCCAGACAGTTGGGACCTCCCCAGTTAGCCAGGACTGCTGGTAAATGATGGAAAGAGGCTTGTTGAGCATTTCTGTCAGTTTGCATATAAATATTGCATTCAAGATAGTTATTATATTTTTTACATAAGCAAAAGCTTATTTAAGCAAATATAGGAAATCAATCACTCCTAGATTCCAAATATTCTGAATTAGGGGTTTTTATTTTAGTCCTAAAAGCAAGACAAGTTTATGGATGAATTATTTGGCATAACAGTCGCTGCAATCTTGAGTACCCTGTCTCAATACAGGAGTCTATAAGTATTTCACAAATGCAATTAGTTGCATTTTGAAAAGTAATTGTCAACAACATACAAAATTATTGCAATTGTCTAAATACAGAATGTCAGTGATTTTGACACTTTGTTGTTTCCATGGGAACAATATGAATACTATGCAAAACTTCTAGCCAAAATAGCTGAGAAGCCTTCAGCTCTGTATTGATAGCTCTTCTTCCTTTACTAGTCCTAGAAGACCACGCACATCAGGTTTGCACTAGCATAAGGTGGACAAGCCTAAACTTTAATCCAGCAGATACACCCCACTCAAAGCAAATTATCTTAAGCTAAACGTCAATATCAAAAGGAATAAAACCTAATTGAAAAAGGGGTGCAAGACTATTTCTATAAATGAAGCCACATCTTTAACTACTTGCAAAACAATTTTGTCTGAGCTTCAAAAAATCAGATTGGAAACAAAATGAAGTGCAAAATGACTGCGCAAATTTTTATTATTTTCTAAAAAAATATACTGCCTTAATTGTAATTCACAATACCATTCCAACTATAACATTGATTTCATATCTATATATTAGCCGATTTACAAGTGGATACTCCTGTATATGTGTGTATGTCTGGTTTACAGCATACATATACAGAGAGAACGGGAAATTCAGATGTGCAAATAATGATGTTAAGCACTGTGCCCACAGGTGCTGACTGTCTGATGGGAATATATTTATTTGTGATTGGAGCTTTTGATCTTAAATATCGTGGAGAATACAACAAGCATGCTCAGCTGTGGATGGACAGTATTCATTGTCAATTGGTGGGATCGCTGGCTATTCTGTCTACAGAGGTGTCAGTATTACTGTTGACTTACCTGACTTTGGAAAAATACATCTGCATAGTTTATCCTTTTAGGTGTTTGAAGCCCAGAAAACGCAGGACAATTTCCGTTTTGGTTCTTATCTGGATAATTGGGTTTGCTGTTGCGTTTATCCCACTAAGCAATAAAGAATTTTTCAGGAACTACTATGGCACGAACGGCGTCTGTTTTCCTCTTCACTCAGAACAATCAGAAAGTTCAGGAAGTCAGATTTATTCTGTTGTCATTTTTTTAGGTAAGTTGCATTTCTTCTTTATATACGATTAGAGCTGCAAATCAACTTAATTTTTGGACATGTAAGGTAGCATTGCTGTGATGTTCGCACCTTGTATTTAGATGCTCCAGTAAGCACTCAAACACTTTTTCCAGCCTGAATATTTTACTATACTAGATAGATACTTACATATTTTTAAAGGTGTGAAGGGCTGAAAAACTGGAAAGAAATTAATGAACACTAAGTTTGTGAATGAACAGACTTCGTAGAGCAATGATAAGAACAGAGAACCACTTAGTTTGGATCCATTGGCTGCTATTTGTCAGTTGTCAATGGATGAAACAAATACCAGAACAGAGGCAAAAAGTCAGATGAAGACCAACCCAGATTTTCCTGGCCATTTAATTCTATGGGACTGAAGTGACAGGGCCTGATCGACAGCCCTGAAATTATATGTATGACCCATGGACAGTTTGTATTCCATTGCTATGCGCATTGCTCAGTCTGCACATTTCCACATTGTACTGTGGAATTTCTAATACACAAGAGTGTGATAAAGTGTTTCATTATCAGTAGAATTGTGCTGTGTGAAAGAGAGAGGAGCTGAACAGGAATGTTGTGTTTCGACAGCCCCTTAGCTTAAAGATAAGAAATATCCAGCTGCTTACTCCTTTCCTCTCCTGGGACCTTGGCCACATTCTTGGAGGAGGAGGGGCAGTAAACAGCTGGGGCCAATCTCCACTTTTTGGGGTGATGTAATTTGTTTGTTTAATGTAGAAAAGTTAAGCCCCTTGCAGCAAGGGTTGGGAGACCTCCGCCACAGGTGGATACACCACGTGATTTCCCAATTGCCTCTCCAAATCCACGCTGCAAAAAAGTAATCCCCCTCCCAGCGACTGCAGATCTGAGTGACATCAAAGCAATTGGTAATAACCACTGTACTTATTCTCTTACAGTAATGATTAGACACATTGCCTTTTCAAGCTGTTACTGTTAACTTTTAATCGATCACTACCAATCATTTGTCTTCTATTTCATTGTAATAACTTGAGTAAGAATTTGATTGCACAGAGTTTGGGCCTTTATGATGATTTTTTTCTAAGGGCTCCTGAGTATTACACAGTTTGGGCCTCTTCTGATGCTTTATTTTTCTAAGAGTTCCTTGATTTCAGAGGGTATTTGAGAGTTTGGGGGCTTTTATGATGATTTTGCTAAAAGCCCCCTTTCCGGTAAAACAGCAACTAACAGTTTAGGTGAGACAATTTTTCTTTAATACCCAGCCTGAAAATAGGTGATGTTGAATTGTCATTATCCTGTTAAATTATGACTAATTTTAATTTCTTAAACAGGTGTAAACTTGGCAGCTTTTATCATCATTGTGTTTTCCTACGGGAGTATGTTCTACAGTGTTCACCAAACAGCTATAACAGCTACTGAAATTAGAAATCATATTAAAAAAGAGATGATCCTTGCTAAACGTTTTTTCTTCATCGTATTTACCGATGCACTATGTTGGATACCCATTTTTATTTTGAAACTCCTCTCTTTACTTCAAGTAGAAATACCAGGTACATCCTTTCTTTTGTGTTTCAACTGTGTCTGTATGAAGTGTTGTTATTACTTCCAATGAAAAAAAGTTTCATATATTGAACTACATTACTGTAATGAAATTTGTTACCTATCTATATATATATGCACAATATAATGAACTACATAGTTTTACCATTGAACTATCTTACTATAGCCATCAAAGGTTAGTTACCTTTGAGTTAAAAAAAAAAAAACCAACCAAAATTCAAATAATCCATCTGTCTCCATAGAATATCTATAAAATCATAGAATCATAGAATAACCAGGTTGGAAGAGACCCACCGGATCGTTGAGTCCAACCATTCCTATCAAACACTAAACCACGCCCCTCAGTACCTCATCCACCCGTGCCTTAAACACCTCCAGGAAAGGTGAATCAACCACCTCCCTGGGCAGCCTGTTCCAGTGCCCAATGACCCTTTCTGTGAAAAATTTTTTCCTAATGTCCAGCCTAAACCTCCCCTGGCAGAGCTTGAGGCCATTCCCTCTTGTCCTGTCCCCTGTCACTTGGGAGAAGAGGCCAGCACCCTCCTCTCTACAACCTCCTTTCAGGTAGTTGTAGAGAGCAATGAGGTCTCCCCTCAGCCTCCTCTTCTCCAGGCTAAACAACCCCAGCTCTCTCAGCCGCTCCTCGTAAGACCTGCTCTCCAGCCCCCTCACCAGCTTCGTTGCTTTTCTCTGGGCTCGCTCCAGAGCCTCAACATCCTTCTTATGGTGAGGGGCCCAGAACTGAACACAGGATTCGAGGAGCAGTCTCACCAGTGCCAAGTACAGAGGGAGAATAACCTCCCTGGACCTGCTGGTCAAGCCGTTTCTGATATAAGCCAAGATGCCATTGGCCTTCTTGGCCACCTGGGCACACTGCTGGCTCATGTTCAGTCGGCTGTCAACCAACACCCCCAGGTCCCTCTCCCCCAGGCAGCTTTCTAGACAGACTTCCCCTAGTCTGTAGCACTGCATAGGGTTGTTGTGCCCCAAGTGCAGGACCCGGCACTTGGCCTTGTTAAACCTCATGCCATTGGACTCTGCCCAGCGGTCCAGCCTGTTCAGATCCCTTTGCAGAGCCTCCCTACCCTCCAGCACATCAACACTTCCACCCAGCTTAGTGTCGTCTGCAAACTTGCTAAGGGTGCACTCAATGCCTTCATCCAGGTCATTGATGAAGACATTGAACAGGGCTGGACCCAGCACTGAGCCCTGGGGAACCCCACTTGTCACTGGCCTCCAGCTGAAGTTCACTCCATTTACCACCAGTCTCTGGGCCCAGCCATCCAACCAGTTTCCCACCCAGGAGAGTGTGCGCCTGTCCGGGCCAGAGGCTGACAGTTTCCGAAGCAGAAAGCTGTGAGAAACTGTGTCAAAGGCTTTACTGAAGTCCAGGAAGACCACATCCACAGCCTTTCCCTCATCCAGCAGCCGAGTCACTTTGTCATAGAAGGCGATCAGGTTAGTTTGGCAAGACCTGCCTTTTGTGAACCCATGTTGACTGGGCCTGATCACCCGATTCTCTTGCATGTGCTTCATGATAGCACTCAAGATCACCTGCTCCATGACTTTCCCTGGCACTGAGGTCAGACTGACAGGCCTGTGGTTCCCTGGGTCCTCCCTGCGACCCTTCTTGTAGATGGGCACGACATCAGCCAGCCTCCAGTCCAGTGGAACTTCCCCAGTCTTCCAGGACTGTTGGAAGATGATGGAAAGGGGTTTGGCCAGCACATCCACCAGCTCCTTCAATACCCTTGGATGAATCCCATCCGGCCCCATAGACTTGTGGGTGTCTAGTCGGGCTAGCAAGGCTCTGACCACCTCCTCTTGGATCATGGGAGCCTCATTTTGCTCCTCCAGCTCCTGGGTTTGTACACAGACAGAACAACTTTCTTTACAATTAAAGACTGAGGCAAAGAAGGCATTAAGTACCTCAGCCTTTTCCTCATCCCCTGTCACTGTTGTTCCTTCTGCGTCCAATAGGGACTGTGTGGTCTCCCTAGTCCTCCTTTTATTATTTATATATTTATAGAAAGATTTTTTGTTATCTTTCACAGACTTTGCCAATCTGATTTCTAGCTGAGCCTTAGCCCTTCTGATTTTTTCTCTACACAATCTCACTTCCCTCCTGTAGTCCACCCAAGAGGCCTGTCCCCTCTTCCAGAGCCCATGAACATTTCTCTTCTTCTTGATATCACTCAAGATCTCTCTGTTCAACCAAGCTGGTTTTCTCCCCTGCCGGCTTTTTTTCCGGAACATGGGGATGGCTTTCTCCTGAGCTGCTAGGATTTCCTTTTTGAAGAGCTCCCAGCCCTCATGGGCTCCCTTGCCCTTAAGTACTGTCTCCCATGAGACTTTGCCAACCAGCCTTCTGAAGAGTTCAAAGTCTGCCCTCTGGAAATTTAATGCTACTGTCCTGCTAACCACTCTCTTCACTTCACCTAGAACAGAAAACCCTGCCATCTCATGATTGCTTTGTCCTAGGCGTCCACCTACTGCCACATCCCCCACAAGGCCTTCTCTGTTCACAAACAGCAGGTCCAGGGGGGCACCCTCCCTTGTTGGTTCATTCACCAGCTGTGCAAGGAAGTTGTCTTCCACACACTCCAGGAACCTCCTAGACTGCTTCCTTTCTGCTCTGTTGTACTTCCAGCAGATATCAGGAAGATTGAAGTCTCCCACAAGAACGAGAGGCATTGATCTAGAGATTAACCCCAGCTGTTTATAGAAGAGCTCATCAGCTGCTTCTCCTTGGCTGGGTGGTCTGTAACAGACTCCCATCACAAAATCTACCTTCTGGTGGGCTCCTCTGATTCTAACCCACAGGCACTCAATCTCCTCATCACCACAATCCATCTCAACAGTGTCCAAGTCCTCCCTTACAAAGAGGGCTACCCCGCCTCCTCTCCTACCCTTCCTATCCTGCCTGAAGAGTTTGTACCCCACCACAGCTGTACTCTAGTTGTATGACCCATCCCACCACGTTTCCATGATGGCAACGACATCATAGGCTCCTTGCCCTATGACAGCTTCCAGCTCTTCCTTCTTATTCCCCATGCTGTGTCCATTGGTGTAAATGCACTTCAGCTGAGCTGCCAAGCCTTCAGCCCTCTTAGAGGGAACAGAGTTCATTCCCAATTGCCTGGTAACTGGAATAGCTAGCTCCAGAGTGCCTGTATCTCCCTTAGCACCCTCAGGTGTGTTCTCCCCCACTTTCTGTGTGGTGAGGTACTGGTGGGCCTCTCCAGCACACCCTCTCCCAATCACCAGTGCCCCACGTCCAAGCGCGCTCCTGTCTAGCCTGGTCTCAACCCCCTCCCCCTTCACATCTAGTTTAAAGCTCAATTTATGAGCTTAGCTAGGTTTTTAGCAAGGGCTTTAGCCCCCCTAGGAGACACATGTGTCCCATCCCTAGCAAGAAAGCCTGGGGGTGCGTGAGCCACCCCATGATCAAAGAAGCCCAAGCCCCTTTCCTCACACCAGGCTCGGAGCCAGGTATTAATTGAATTCTTCTTCCTGACTTCCAGCTCCTCTCTATTTAGCCTTGGGATGGAGCAGAATACTATTTGTGCCCCAGAGCCCTCCATCATTTTCCCAATGGCCCTGAAGTCTTTCTTGATGGCTTAGGTCTTTCTATTTACTAGATCATCATTACCAGTCTGGACTGCTATCAGAGGATAGTAGTCTGTCTCATGGACCAGGGAAGGAAGTTTTCTAGCTACTTCCTTCACTGATGCCCCTGGTAAGCAGCAGACCTCTCTGTGGAGCGGGTCCGGTCTGCAAATGGGTCCCTCCGTTTCTTTTAGGAGGGAGTCCCCTACAACAATAACCCTCCTCTTCTTCTTAATTGGAGGATGTTTTTATCTTTTTCTGAGGATGGTGCGGCCTAGGGAAAGATTCTAGGCTGTGGGAGCCATCCTCCTCAACCTCAGGATTGGATTCCACCTGCAGCACATGGTACTTATTCACCAGGGGGATCTGGGGTTTTGCTGTCTGATTGAGGGGAGCAGGTTTCCTTCGTCTGGCAGGAACTTGCTGCCATTCCCCATCTCTTGTAACCCCAACCTTGCAGTTTGCAGGTGGATGGTGTTCAGACACACCAGCTCCAGCAGGCTGCTGAGTTAGTGAGAGGGCACTACTCCACTGGTCCATCTCCCTCTCACACTCCCTGATGGTCCTCAGCCTCTATGTACAAAACATACTTGAAAACCAAGGCTGAATTGTGTTGGCTTTTCTCACTAATGGCTTTTACGTTCTGTTGCCTAAATATGGCTCAGGGCAATACAGTGGGTTTTATGTTGATTTAATAATACAATTGTTATTATGAAATAATTTTCTTATAGAAACTGGTACTTACAGTTCAAAACATTAAGTTACATAAAGTTCTGTTCACATTCTTCATGCTATGAATATATTCCCATGTAAAACCAGCATAATCTAAAAGACTAATAATTGCACATTATTTTTTTCCTTCTCTTTGCAACACCGGTACATGGCAGAAAACCAGCTTCTTTATGTAGGGCTTGTAAACCCTCTTGGAAAGAACTTGTGGACATGAACAGTTCCATCAGCAATAGTGGATTCAGACTCAACATCACAATAGTACATTGGCAAGAAAACGTTTTAGGACTTCGTCTGATATGCTGACCAGGAGTGTTGGGAGTCACCTTTTCAGAGTTTTTATTTATGCTTCAAATGTTTGGAAGTTATGATGATTATATCAAATAATTCAAGCTATTTCAAATTTTCTATAATGCTCCTTCCTGAAGTCATCAAACTACCTAAGAAATTTTAAAGAAAATACTGTGACAACTAGAAGCAGATGTACTCTGAGTCAAGAAAATTTGAAGGAATTTTGCTGAACCACAGAGTTATCTTGAGTTCAGCAAATGAATGTTCCACATTAGATAGACCAGATCAAACAGTAATTACTCATTTCATAACACTAAAGACGTTGCAAAGAGCTGTCAAAGTTTACAGAAGTTTTAAACCCCATCTGAGAGTATTTCTGGTTTTTTGGGGATACACTGTGACAGCTTCTGAACTACTGCATGTTTCTAAAACTGCAGAACACATTACAGGCATCAGTAGGAATGTATTGATATTGCAACAAAGTCGTAAACCCAGAGGTGGGGGAAGGGAGAGTAAATAAAGTTTTCTGTACTGCTTAAAACGGTTTATAGTTGTTTTATAAATCAATGCAATGGAGTGCACCCACTAACATCTTTTAGCATTTTAATCCTGTCCCTTCACCTGCCCCTCAGGTAACAGCTGACTTATCTCCCAAAGAATAAGGGCGAGAAAGGGATGCTGTAAAAATCCACACAGACAACTATCCCAGCAGGAAAGCAGGAAACCTTCAAAAAGGAAGATGGTGTGAACATGGAAACTCTTACCTCACAGGGCAAGAGGAGATAATGAGAATGTGTAGCATGTCTTTTGTTGAGGGAAGAATGGAGAAGTCCTGGTGCAGAGGGGGAAAAAAGCCTTTGAGGAGACACAGGGACTGTAGGAGATTGCTTTGTAGGAGAACACCCTCAGGACTGGATGTCACCAGTCATGGGAAAGGGATGGGAAATAGATCACAGGAAGGAAGAGATAGGGAGCAAGGCAGAGGCAAAAAGTATTGAGGCAAGGAAATGGAGTGCAGCCAGAACAAGAAGTGTGTCAGGACAAACAGGGAGCTGTGGTACATAAAAGTAAGGGGGATAAATGGAGTTACTGGGAGACTAGAAAATGTCAGGCTTTGCAGGGACTCCTGAAAACAGATGGAGGTAAGAGGGCAGTGCAAGCATAACAGTGAGAAGAAAAGTACCTCTTTCCATATGAACACGCATGACCACCCCTCTCACCAGGAAGCTGTGCCGCACAGTCATCAAGTGCTTGTATTAATTAATGGGTACAAATGCTGGAATGCATATTACAGCTTCCTTTCTTTTTCCCTCCCTAAGGTACCATAACTTCTTGGGTGGTGATTTTTATACTGCCAATAAATAGTGCTTTGAATCCTCTTCTCTACACTTTGACTACACGACCTTTCAAAGAAATGATTCATCAGGTTTGGCATAATTACAGACAAAGAAGATCCAAAAGAGGTAAAGGCAGTCAGAAAACGTATGGTCCATCATTCATTTGGGTAGAAATGTGGCCAATGCATGAAAACACGACAAAGCTAACGAAGCCTGTGCTTTGTACAGACTCTTCTGACGCTTCAGTGACAACACAGTCAACAAGACTAAACTCATACACGTAAATACACTTTGAATCTTCATGGTGACATCTGCACCGTTAGCTTCACATCTGTGGGCTTACTGCTTTACAGCAATGAGGAAAATGAGGCAAGTATGACACCTGGGCTCACGTGAACCAAAGCAGGAAGAAAAGGGAGCAGTATGTCTATTTGAAGGTAGAACTGACATAAGAATGATTTCATCATCTCACAATGGTATGCGACATTTTGCCAACTTGTCCAAGATCAGAATGAGAAGTCAGTTGTTTGGGATTTTCCCTCAGAAGCCAGGAGTGTGACAAAAAAAAAAAAAAATTGTTATTTAAAATATTTAATCCCAAAAAGATTGTTTCAAAATCATCAGTCTTTGGGGGGGAAAAGTTACTTTCATTAAACTTGTTTTTAAAAAGTTCCCCATTTCAACAGATGATTTCTTTTTAAGAGTTTACTGGTTTAGTTATCAAGAATCTTTCTCCCCAAAATCTCAGACTGGCTCTATTTAGGCTACATCAGCTCTGAAAACTTTAAGGAGCAACAGCCATAAGAAAAATATTTACATTTCATAAACTGACCAGTTTATTTTATTTGTCAAAGCCAAAAAAAGTGAAGATTTAACAATTTACCAACTATTTATCTTATGTAAAGTCAATCCTGAAATTGTAATGATCATTCTAATTCAGAAAGAAAGAGCGAAAGAAAGAGTGAAGGAAAGAAAGGAAGGAAGGAAGGAAGGAAGGAAGCAAAAAAGAAAAAAGGAAGAAATGTGTTTTTCTCACCCGAGTGTCCCCCAGCTATAGCTGGTTAAAGTTCTCCCTTCAGAAGAGCATCCTTCCCTGGAAAGATTGGATTGAGCATCCCAACATCTTGAAGCTGCTCCTTTCCTGTTTCTTGAAGGGTCCCACAGGTAGCTCCCCACAGCTTGCAGACTTCAACAAATTTCAGTATTAAGATGTCTGTCTCTGTACATGGAATAACAGGAGATGGCCAAATAGAAAACTGTCATACTTAATAGGTGCCATGATATCTGCGTTTTAATCACCTTGTGCATCTGACTAGATGCATTACGGTTAAAATAATTTAAGGACCACAGCCATTCAGTACTTTTGGGGGCATTATTTTACTTCCCATCATTACAAGGGTAAAAAAAAAATCTGATTTGAAATAATCATCTAAAGGCACTTCCTTCACATATACTTACTGAAAAGAATCTTTTCCATCCTACTACTATTTCCAGTTACAACTAGTTTGTTTGGTACCATGCTCACACTCCAATGGCCTAGAAGCCCACAAAGATAAAAGAAACGTTTCTTTTACCTTGATTCGAATCTTTTTAAAATGAATTTAAAAGATACTTCCAGTGTTTGCACTTAACTTCTTAATGGCGTAAGAAGTAGAATTGAAAAGAAGTGTGACTCACACTTCAATTGTTTACAGAATTTTGGATTATCTTGAAATAGAAGATTGTTAAGCATCTTGTTTTCACTAGTCTATGTTTTATTGAAATAAAGAATTATCTGCTGAACAAAATGACTTCTTTTCCAAGTTGCTTAGCAACATTTTGGGTTGTGGGGTCAAAAACAGCTAAGTGAAATTGTGCCACATGGACTGCCTTTAACTGGGGCAATTAGAACTCAATTTAATAGAACTTGCGAATGCTGAGAGGCTAAGCCTTCTCAATGACTGCACCTGCTTTTGATAAGATAGGCAAGGATGTCTGTCCTTACCATTACTGCTGTTTTTTCACTTAAGTTGATTACAGATATTTTCAATGTCACATTTGTTTCGATGAGTAAAATAAGAATATTCATTATTTCAGATTTTTTTTTGTAATATCTTTATTGTTTTGATAAGAAAACTACAGTTTGTCTTTTAAAAAGTCCTGCTACCAGTAAAAATAAGGCTGACTAATAAATCATGGTACGGCCAAGTTCTCCTGCAGCCTCCCATTGCATTTCAGTGTTGCTTCTATCACATTGCTCTGGTTAAGGCAAAGGAGTTTCAGCACAGCTATTTATAATGGGTTTACAATCTTTCAGATCAAAAGGCTCTGGTAACAGTAAGCTCTAGTCAGACTAACCAGTAACTGCTTAAGACAAAGATCTAAAATAGGAGCAAATACTCAAAAAACTCTAACGTGCTTCCTGAAAGATGGGAGAATGCATTTCAGAGAAGCTTTTACTTATAGATCAAACCAGACTATCCTATCAGTAAATAATGTTGTTAAACTCCTACCATACAGAGGTACACGGTCCATCATAAGGCACTTTATTACAACAACAGACAGGGTAAATTTGTTTATTACAACAAAAGATATGGTAAAATAGTTTGCAGTAATCAAACATCTTAAAGTTCTATAGAGATACATCGCAATATTGCTAAAATAGTAAGGTTTGGGATGCGGGACTTGGCTGAAGTTTGTAGATAAGCTGCAATTTGCCGTCTTCATCCTCAACACGAATTAAAAGGAGGGAATATAGCAAAACTGTAATTAGTTCAGCGAGTTTCTCTGGAGCCGGTGGTTCCGCCGGTGACAGCTCCGTGAGAGGCGGGCTGACGATGCCTCCCGGCAGGACATCGCTTCCTCGCCGCTCCCGGAGGCACCGGGGCGAGGATTCGGCGTGTGAGGTCGCTCGAGCTGCGGCGGCAGAGCCCGAGTCACGACCGACGTCCCGAAACGGAGTTATCTCGCTCGGTGACTCACGCCGCAACATCCCGGCGGGTCGGCGCTCCGGCGGGAGGGCCCGAACGCAGGCGAACTCGCCGGGGCGGGTCAGCCGCTGGGCTTGAGGGACTCGTATCCCTCCCGAAGCAGGTCCCGCCAGGCCCGCAGGAACCGCGCGTTCTCCGAGCACCTGCTGGCGAGCTCCTCCACCTGCGCCGACACGGCCCACGCCGCCTCCAGCAGCTCCGACAGCGAGCAGGCGGCCTGCGGGGGCGGCAGACACGGACGGGTCGCCCAGGCCCGTGAGGCGGCCCCACCAACCCCCCCACCCCCCGGCCCTCCCCGGACTCACGTCGCCGATCTGCGTCTCCACCGCCTCCAGGCGCTCCCGCGTGCCGGGCGGCGAACCCTCGCTCCGGCGCCGGTGCCGGTGCCTGCGGGGCGAGGCGGCGGGACACACCGCGCTGCCCGCGGCGGGAGGCGGCGGCGGCTCCGCCTCGGCCATGGCCCGCGCCGCCACGCGACCGCCCGCCCCGCGCCAAGCCCCGCCCGGCGCCCCAGGCCCCGCCCGCCCCGCGCTAAGCCCCGCCCACCCCGGGCCTGCGCGCTGAGCCCCGCCTACCCAGTGCCCCGCCTACCCTTCGCTAAGCCCCGCCCACTCCCCGCAGCCCACCCGGCGCGGAGCCCCGCCCCAGCCGCCCGCGGGTGAGGCTCGCGGGCTGGCGCCGCGGTGCACCCCGGGAGCTTTCTTGCGTCTTTACCCCGCCAGCTCCCGTTCAAACGTTAGACGACGGAATCGTTCCGCGCCGCGAGGGAAGCCGGGAAGGGGAGGGGGTGGTCTGGCGGCGCGGGGTACTCTGGGAGGTGTAGTCCCGCGGGCGGGGCGGGGCCGGGCCGGCAGCTGCGTGCGCAGGCGCGGCCGGCGGGGTCCGCGCGCGGGGGCGGCCGTGGGGAGCGCCGGGGTCGTCGCGATGCTCTGGTCGCGCCGCCCGTGCTTCGGCGCAGGTAACGCGGCGGGTCGCCCCGGGGCAAGGCCGGGCCGGGGCCGGGGCCGAGGCCGAGGCGGCGGCCGGCGCGGGAGGAGAGCAAAGGTCGCGGCGGGACGGGGACGGCGGAGGGCGGGGAGCGGGTGTCCCGGGGAGGGGAGGGTGGTGCTGGGCGCTGCCTGCGCCAAGGGGTGAGGGCGGGGTGTGGTGTCAGTGTCACCGGGCTGAGCGGTGCAGGTGACGCGGCGCAAGGACGGGGTGTCATCCGGAGGGAGCGGGACGGGCTGGAGAAGCATGTGAACCCCCTGAGGTTCAGCAAGGCCAAGGGCAAGGTCCTGCACCTGGGCCGGGGCCGTTCCCGGTTTCAATACAGAATGGGGGATGATGTGAGGGAGAGCTGCCCTGCGGAGAAGGGCTTGGGGTGCTGGTGGGTGAGAAGCTCGACATGAGCCAGCAGCGTGCGCTCGCAGCCCGGAGTGCCAAACGTGTCCTGGGCTGCATCAAAAGAAGTGCGGCCAGCAGCGCGAGGGAGGGGATTCTGCTCCTGTGTTCCTCTCTTGTGAGACCTCATCTGAAGTATTGTGTCCCGTTCTGGAATCCTCAACATAAGAAGGATATGGAGCTGTTGGAACGGGTCCAGAGGAGGCTACAAAGATGATCAGAGGGCTGGAACACCTTCCCTATGAGGACAGGCTGAGAGAGTTGGGCTTGTTCATCCTGGAGAAAAGAAGGCTCCAAGGAGCAACCTTCCAGTACCTGAAGGGGCTATGAGAAAGCTGTACAGTTTACAAGGGCATGTAGTGATAGAAGTAGGGGCAACGGCTATAAATTGTAAGGGGGCAGATTTAGACTAGACATTAGGAGGAACTTCTTCACCATGAGAGTGGTGAGGCACTGGCACAGGTTGCCCAGGGAAGCTGCGGCTGCCCCGTCCCTGGAGGTGTTCAAGGCCAGGTTGGATGGGGCCTTGGGCAGCCTGGCCTGGTGGGCGGTGTCCCTGCCCATGGCAGGGGGGTTGGAACTAGATGATCTTTAAGGTTCCTTCTGACCCAAACTATTCTATGATTCTTTCAATGGCGTGCATGCCTTTACCGACGGCATGATTGTAGAGACAATGTGCTGACAGCACGAGCTGCAGGAGGGTAAGGTTTCCTCTTGGAGGTTGCTTCATGCCAGTGTGTCCTGTCACATTCCTGGTGATGAATGCCTGACCAGTAGTTGGACCTGCCTGTGTGATTATCCGCCATATTCCAAGCAGAATGTCACTTCTTTTGCATGGGTGTGAAATAATTGATCTTTGTTTGCTTTGTAATATGTAGTACCATCAGTTCTGCTCAAATAAAAGTATCTCAAAAATAAAGTTTTGTTGTCATGTTTTAGTATGCAAGTATAGATGTAGTTGTTCTCATGTTTATAAAATACACTGCTTGTTTTCAGATCCTGTCTGTTGCAGGTAGGGGATAATTAAGAGTCATGAGGTGGTGCAATAATAGCTTTTATGTTATGTTGATTAAGTCCAAAGCTGCAGTTGAGAAACCCACATAGGTAATCTTCCTGTAGAGAATAGTATCCTGAGTGTCGCTGTGCAGAGTTCTTATGGAGGATGTTTGTGCTGGCCTTGCACATTGCCATTCTCAACGGAACATTTCAGTCAGGGATGTTGGTCATTTTACTTATGTAGTTTTGCAGAAATGCTCTGCTTTAAATGCAATATTCTCCTTCACCCGTGAAATTAGAGAAAGGGAGTCCTTAAAGGAAGGAAAAAAATCTGTCAAGGTGCATTAATTCACAAACTTTTTAATTATAACGAATCCTGGTGCTAACCATACTAGTTTTCTGAGTACAAATAACACATATCTTCATAATTTATTTGTGAAAGAGGAAAATTAGAACAAGAATGCAATATGTGATAGCCCTTCTGAACAGAGTCCTATTTTGATCATTTTAAGCTTTCATTTGGTCCATCTGTTTAAAAAGAAATTCTGATTTGTGCTTGTAACAATTGGTGTATCTGCAGCAAGGACATCTCCTCTTACTTCAACCAAAGGTAGAATACTTGAATTTAAGTCTACGCTTCTGTTGCAGACTGTGACATTTACTTTAGATGAACTGTTTAGTAGCAGTAGCCCAAACTGTGTGCCTCGACATATGTTGAGATGTCAGAAGAGAGGAGCTTGTGTGTCCTACCTCTTCAGTTGTTTGGTCGCTTTAAATGAAGTCTGAAATAAATCTTTTGAAGTTCAAAATTAAATAGGAACTTAAAATGTGTTTCACCTGTGTGCATGCATGAAATCCTATGTCAGCTGTCAGAAATGGCTGGCCAGTGTACTGAGTGGCATTATATGAAGAACAATTAAAGTAAAAGCTGTTTGCTCTTTCTGGTTTTATTGGGTTTTTTCTGATATAAAATTATACAGCACATTCCTAACTTGAAAATTTAAAAATCTGTGTTTATGGTTCCTTATCTTCACATCATGCTGTAGCCCCTGAGGGGGAGAGCTGTCATATTTGTTTTGCCATTTGTGTCTCTGAAAAGTTGAAAAATACTGATTTGGCAAACTTGTTTCTTATTTTTGCAGCACGTCAGTGCTTTCATGCTCTAAAGTTGATAAAAAGAGACTGCCTTTCATTGCTGCATATTGCAAGATGTGCATCTACTTCCTCTGTGCCTCGCATAACTACACATTATACAATTCACCCTCGGGACAAGGACAAAAGATGGGAAGGTAAACAAAAAAATGCATTCCTTAAAAGCTCGGAGTTTATTACTATTACTGCTCAATTTTGAAGACACTGAAATGTGTTGCTGCTGTTTATAGAAATTCTGTACTCTTAAATACGGTACTAATATTCTAAATGAAATTTATGCTTGTTATCTCACTAGAGATATCTTTAATGCTATAAAATGGGATCAGGTTAAACTTGATCAGTTATGTAAAGAAAATATATAAGCAGCTTTTACGCTAGTGACTATTGCAACAAGATTTAATTCTGTCAGGTGTGTGTCTGTTGAATTCCTTTCACCTTTTCTTGTCATGAGAGTTTGTGAGAAAATATGATTAGTGAATATCTCTGGGTATTCCAGTCGCTACATTCGGCAAAGTTAATGACTTCAGTTCCAGGAAAGACACTGGTTACTTAGTGTAAAATAGTCACAAGTTCTAACTAAGGGCCCCTCCCCCATCATTCTCTCCCTTACCTAGAATTTCACTGAGTGTCTTTGATACAACTAGCCAACTGGACTCTTAAGTTTAACATTCTAAAATGATATTTATTTACAGTGCATAGAGATTGAGTATGTGTTTTTATGGTATATCTCCTTACAGCTTAAAAAGAGCCAATTTTATATTGGGATGCAAATGTCCTCCTTCCAAGGACTGAAGTGAGGATTCTGTTGAATATTTGGCCTTTTATGCAAATACTTCTGGGATACCTGCTAGCCTGTATCACAGAACAAGGTTTAGTGAGAGACAGGATGAGGGAAATGGGAGATTGGTTTATGTTATTATCTTTTCTTCTATTAAAGGGGTAAACATGGAAAGATTTGCAGAGGAAGCTGATGTTGTTGTTGTTGGAGCAGGCCCTGCGGGTCTTTCTGCAGCTATTCGACTCAAACAGCTAGCCGCTGAGCATAGCAAAGAAATTCGTGTTTGTCTGGTGGAAAAGGCATCTCAGATTGGTGCACATACACTGTCTGGTGCTTGTCTTGAGCCAAGGTCCTTAGAAGAACTCTTTCCGGACTGGAAGGAGCGGGGGGTATGTACAAGCATATAAACACTGCAATTAATTGCTAGCTTGTAATGAACTCTGTGTCTGATTCATTCTGGTGTAACTTAGTACCTTGGTACCATTGGAACTTAATGCCTTTTCAAAATATGTTGATCTAACAGAACAAACCTCCCACCTTCTTTGTAGTCTGTTTTCTCTAGTCTGACAATGTAAAACTTTTAAGTCTGCACAGATATGCTCAGGTCTTTGCTATGTTATAAAGTAGTTTTATTGCTTATACACAGTACGTCTGGTGCTTTTGGAGATGCACTACACTTAACTGCATTTGTGCAGAATCCAGCTCCCATGCACAAGCAGTAAGATGGTACATTCTTAGCCATGTCAGACTTGTTGCTTTTGTACAATAGTTCTTCACGGTCTTGGGAAATTGTGTGTAGTACACTGATTTTTGTACAGGCATAGCGGCATAATGGAGGCCTAAGATGCTTTTAGAAGGGAGGACAGCAGGTGTTGAGCTGCCGTCTCTGCCAGAACAGCAATCTGACCTGCAGCTGGCTGCCTGCTATCAACTGGGAGCTGCAAGTAGTGGGCTGCCAACTAGTTATTTTGTCTTACTGGGCTAAACATGCAAGTTGAGCTGCCTTCTTTAGAAAGTCTTAGAATACTGATGTAATACAAACCTGTGTACAAACTATAGAAGTCATTTGCAAGTCCCTGTTCAGTACTTCAATGGATGTGTTAATTCCTGCCTGATGACTGCTTCACTGGGTACTTTATCTTATGCCCTATGATCCATTCCTACAAAAGTGCGTTATTGAACCTTTAATTGACTGCCAGTCCCATTGTTTGATTTCATTTGATTTGTTGGTTTTGTTGGATTGGCTAGAAAAACATAACTCTCAGTATTGTCTCTATTTTATTTTCTTTTTTTTAGGCTCCACTTAATACTCCTGTAACTGAAGACAAGTTTGGAATTTTAACAAAGAAATATAGAATTCCAGTGCCTATTCTTCCAGGTAAAGTTCGGTGAAGTGCCAGATAGTCATCTTTCTCAGTATATTTTTCAACTTTTTTGTGAATGAAACAATGTATTTGTTTCAATGTAATACAGCAAGCATATGTAGAATTTAAATAGCTTCCATTGACAGGGTACTTGTAGATAATGGCTGTAGATAATGGCTGTGATAACGCATGACATTACAGTGAAGATAGTAGTTGTAGAAGAAAATACAGCATCCTATGTGTACAACTTCTGTTATTTTGTTTAGTGCTCTATGTTTATGTATGTGTTTTTTTGCCTAGGACTTCCAATGGTTAATCATGGAAATTACATAGTACGTCTGGGCCACTTTGTGAGTTGGCTTGGTGAACAAGCAGAAGCTTTAGGTGTTGAGATTTACCCAGGCTATGCAGCAGCTGAGGTAATAATGACATCAGTATGCATATAAAAGGTGTCTTTTGGAACCCTCTTCACCCTACTCCCAATTTATTTGTACATTCACAACATTCCTCTTGAAAGAAGTGTATTGTGAAAACTCCCTATCAGTGTCTAAATTCCTTGGCCCAGATCCAGCAAAGTGCAAGTGGATCATACAGTATATTAATAAATTCAGAATCCTCCAGTTTGCTGTTAAAGACTTAGTGTTTAGAAGTTCAGCATTCGAAATTTTTATGAAGGGATTGAAACGATAATGATTGTTTCTTTAAATATTTCCAAAGGTTCTTTTTCATGAAGATGGTAGCGTGAAAGGGATAGCAACTAACGATGTAGGCATTCAAAAGGATGGAGCACCTAAAGTAAGTACCTGTCTTCCCCATACCTGGGGGTCTAATTGTGGAAATCGTGATATCTCTGCTTCTACTGCCTTTAGTCTTACTGCAGCCTAAGAAAAAGTATTACATTCAGTACCTGTCTACTTTCGCTTTCTCTAACTGTATATAAAATAAATTGATGGCCTGTGAAATCTCTGGCTTCGGAATGTTGTAAACAACTTCAGAGATTAGTAGAAGAAGACTTCACAGAAAGGAGGCTTGTTTGAGGGTGACTTGGAAATAATTTAAGGGTGCTTTGGCATGTGTGAATTCAGGAAACAAAGGAGAAAATTCCAGGAACTCCTGGAAAAAAAGGTAGGAAGGTAAAATGGAAAGCTGTTGTCTGTGTGGTAACTAGCAATGTGTGAGTGTGTTTCTGGCCAATTTATTTTCTTTGATATTTACAAATGCAGTCACATATGTTGACAGTCTGTCCCCTTGGTGGGGCAAGGTACATACTGGGTCTTTATACATTTTTGCGGTTTGGTTTCATTTCTGTATATATAGGGTGACTATGCTCCTGAAGCGTCCAACTTTGCCTGACTTTTAGTGGAATCCAGAACCTGTACTAAGCACATCACTTCCCTGTGCAATTTGTAAGGATAATTTGGCACCTCGAAAGAACTCAGAACAACTTTAACACAGAATTATTTGGCTACAGAAATTCTAGGTTCAAGGTGGGGAGGTTACTTTTTTTTTTTTTTAAGAAGTTTCTTACTAATGTGGAGTTTCAAAGCAGTATTTACTTTCACGTAAAAGTGTGAGCTATTCTTCCCATGGTAGACAGAGGATGAGAAAAAAAGTCTCATTCTTGTTTTAAGAAAATATAGCCAATGAAGTAGGAAGTAGTGGCATGGAAAAGTAATGTGTTTTTCCACTAGGATGCTACCTGTCCTCTGTAGGGGATGGGCATGCCTTTGGTTTCTCCAGTAGGAGGCGCAAGTAACACATACGACTCCCAGAGGTGCTAAGGGTTAACTGGGCATTTGATTTGATTTTAAAATGGGAAGGAACTATGATTTTTTTAAGCATCCTCAAAACCTAGTTTTTCTTTTTTCATTTCTTCTGTAAGAAAGCACCTATTAACTTCTTTTATGTACATAATTAGTGTGACACTACTGCAAACTTTCTGAGTATTCAAGTGTTTTAGCAGTCATTTAGGTCAGCTGATACTACCTGCAGTGTATAAAGGTTCAGGTAGATAAATGTAGTTTGTATAACCTTCAAGCAAGAATATCATCAATGTGTTTATACAGAGCCTAATCAAATAGACTGTGGTTAATGAATAGAGTTTCACCTTGCAGTCAGTGCCAATCGAGCAAAAATGCCAGTGGTAAAAATACATAGTAAAAAGTTGCATGTTTATTTATGTGTAGGTGCTGGAGAAGGTTGTTAATCGTGAAATAGAATTTTGTCACGTTACCAAAGTGTTTCAGATTCATAAATTTGTGATGTTTACAATGTGGAATAATGGTAGTGATTTATTTTAAATAAATCTACTTTAAACTGGACAATGTTGAACTTCGACACAAATCAAGCTTTTTTTCTTTTTTTTCCTTTTTAAGAAGCTTGAGTTTTTTTCCGTGCAAGGTTATATTTGTTTAGAATCTTGTATTCTTATATTGCAGATGTAATGTAGTAATATTCTCATCCAGTGCACTCATGTATGAAGGTGACATGCTTGTACGTTTATTACTCTCAATCTAGTTGTTGGCATTTTTAATGAGAATTTTTTTTTTATAATGATATTTAATGTTACATTAATTTTGCTGTATTTTTTAACATGTGAGATTGGTGTAATACTATAATAACTTTATTCTGAGGTAGTAGAGGCTGGAGTGATGCAGGTTTTTCTGATCTGGTGTGTCTGTCTAGTCTCTGTTCTATGCGTGTGTGTGCAGGGGAGGATGTTTTATTCCAACGTGACTTCATGAACAAAAATTAAAGCGTAAAGCTATAGGTTAAGATTCTTCTGTCAGGGTTCCTTTGCACCATGTGATTGAGTGGATGTGACATGAGTATCCTCTGATCTGGAAAAGGTTTATTTTTTTCAGTAACGACAGGTGAGTCGCTTTAGTGTTGTTCCACTTGAAACCCTTTACAAGGTTTGCCAGGGTGCATCATAGTTAGATGGAAAAGACGACTGAACTAGAGCCGTAGCTTGCACTGGTTTGTAGGTTCTGGGCAGTGCCACAAAACAGTGCACAGATCTAACTGCTGGTGAAATACTTTACTTTTGTAGGCTACCTTTGAAAGAGGCTTGGAGCTTCATGCTAAAGTCACAGTCTTCGCTGAAGGTTGTCATGGACATCTAGCCAAACAGCTGTTCAAAAAGTATAATTTAAGAGAGAATTGTCAACCCCAGAGCTATGGCATTGGACTGAAAGAGGTATCACCTGCATAATTTTAACAATTAAGGAAAATACTGTGAAGCTATAAGGTAGTTTCTATTTCCTTTCAAGCTAATTTGTGTAAGACATTGCAATGATAGAGTTTGAGTTATGCTTCCAGACTTCAGAATCTTTGCTATTCTGAGGTTGATCAGAGAAAATGCTCCCTAAATGTTATGACTATTTCATTTCAGGTGCTTCTTCTCTTCTATCTGTGTTATAACTAGAGGTACCTGTGAAGCCACTCGGTTAATGTCTTAATTTGATTTCAAATTATGTTCAGTTGTAAAATCTGTTTTCACTAATTTTTCTAAATGAGAGAGGGATTCATGCTGCCTCATTTTAGGGGTTTTTAATATCTGAAGAGTGGAGGAAATGCTTTTTATGGGTTTTCTGTGAATTAATTGGAGAAAGAAGAGCTGTTCCAGATGAGTCATGGTTCTTGAAACATTTTCTGCATGAACTTTTGTTTTCCCCAAAAATCCTTTCACTTTGTCTTATAAAATTGGGCTAGGGATCAGGTTTTCTTTTTAAAATATTTTATAGTCTGGAAATATTATTTAGGAAAAAGAGCTGTATTATTTAGAATATGTTCAGAGTTTGACTGTAAAATATTGTTTATTTATTACTTTAAGCAATTACTTGTTAAGTGATTAGTTTGCGCTTCTGTAGAGAATAACCATTCTGTAAATGTCCCTGTGTATGACATAGTCTTAGTTACAATTTCTAATACTTACGTTGTGGTTAAAGCAGGGGTTTGCTTCCAGATGAGACTGCCTGCTTTAGAAAATAGTACAGTTGATGCTGATGAGCTGATACCCATACTATGCACATTTCAGGTTTATTTTTGCTTTTACTTGTGACTAGCTCTAATCTAGTCCCATGGACCGAATGCCTTTTCGTGACTGGAATGCTTTAGGTGGGCTTCTGGAGCCCATCTTACAGTTTAGTTTCATATGAAAGGAATCCTGTTCATGCCTTCCGTGGCTGCTGTACAATGTGAACTTAAGGCACAGTAAGTGGGAGGAATTGGGAGTCTTGCTCAAAAATGTGCTCCTTAATGTAGTTGGTACTCTCCATGCTTGAGCTGATCTAATGGTGCTCAGCTGCCTTGCTGGCATTAGGCTGCACCTGGTGCATAACTCTGTGCTGAAGAAACATTTTGTGAAATGAGCAGAAAATTGACTCACTAGGGGCAACATGAAGGTGCTTCTGGGAGTCTACCACAGGTCAGATGAGTACATAAGATGTGTAGGAGAGAAAACAGAGAAGACGACCTGTTTGACCGCAAATATTTAAATCAACTCAGGCATATTGTTAAGCCTGACCTTGAAAAACTTGTGAAGAAATTGCAGTGAAAAAAAAGTCAATGTAAGCATTGTATTCCTTAGCGGAAATATCTATCAAAGTCACGGATATAAAGGATCTTATGGCTGAATGAAAATTTTTGAAGTCTCAGTCACATTTTCTGATGCACAACATTTGAGGAAAGAAAAGCATTAGGAAAGTCTTAAACGGTAATCCAAAGAAAATTTATTAGCTGGTATTTTACTGTTTGAATGTATGCATTGCTCATAGCAGTAAATTAATTTTCTTCTGTATTTTATTGTGTGATTGTCTCTTATTATGTTATTGAAAGGCCATTACTTTGCAATAGAAAGTAATTTTTTGATCATTTCAGTTATGGACTATTGATGAAAAGAAATGGAAACCAGGAAGAGTAGAACATACTGTAGGCTGGCCTTTAGACAGACATACATATGGAGGATCCTTTCTTTATCACTTAAATGAGGGTGAACCTTTAGTTGCTCTTGGATTTGTGGTAAGTGAAATTGGTTTTATCGTACTTGTTTGTTGTTATTCAGATAGGAGAAAATAATTTTTTTGTGTGAAAATACAAGAATTTGTCTTTGGACTTCTACACCTCTGTCAGTCTGAGCTGATTCTTATAGTAAGATTATCTTGCATTTATTTTGAAAATTGATCATTAGCTGTATCTACACAGGGAAGTAGATGCAAGCAGTACTCTAAAAGTAGTGAGCTGCCAGAGAAACCAAGGTACTGTTTGTTGCTAACTTGATGTATTTTGTTATGAATGAATACTTTATGTATTTTGTTCAAGTGAAACTTAGAGGAACCAGAAATAATCTCTTTCTCCGAAGAGCACATTTGACAACGTAAGTCCTGCTGAGAGTATGGTAAAGATGAGAAATGCAGAGTGTATCTTTGGGCAAATTCTCAAATATAAGAATAGTGGCCATCCAGCCAATTAGTGAAGTCTTTTTTTTTTTTTCCCCTCTGTTTTCCAATTTCATCATTGCTCCCCTGTGCTTTATTACAATGGCTTACTTAATTGGAAGTGAGAATTGACTCTGCTAAACTATGTAAAGAACTATTTAAAATGTGTAAGCACATGGACATAACTATCTAGAAATAATTATTTACCTCTCCTTCCAGCTTTTCTAGGGCCAAGAGGTTTTAAAACATGAATTTAAAACAAATTTTCTTGCTTATTCAGCCCATTAAGCAATGCTTAATCTAATTTCATTGTTTTATTTTCACGATAGATGGAAGGAGATTACAGTGAAGTTAAGTATTTTCAGTGCTTCAGGTTGGGCAGAGAATGGTTGTACAGCAGCAAATTCTCAGTTTTGTTTATACTATACTGTTAATAGAATTTATTTGATTCCAGAGTTGGCTCAGTATAAAATAGATTAAAGAAATGTGGTAATACACAATTGTTTTCTTTTTGAACTGTTGTTGACATTTCATACTCTATTTTCATTAATGTTGCATTTTTTTTTTTTTTTCCAAGGTTGGTTTAGATTATCAAAATCCCTATTTGAATCCATTTAGGGAATTTCAGAGGTGGAAGCACCATCCTAGTGTACAGCCTACTTTGGAGGGTGGAACAAGGATTGCCTATGGTGCCAGAGCATTGAATGAAGGTGGTTTGCAGGTAACTTCTTCCTAAGTTTTTTTATTTTTGAGTTCTCTGTAGCTACATATTTAGTGCTCTAGGTTGTATGCTATTGGGAAACAACTGAACTGTGGCAGAGATGAATTAGGCCAAAAGTGGTGTCAGGCAGAAGAGCCTTGTTATCTTGCTGGATACTGCCTGCTGAGATTTGCTAGACTTGGGCTCTGTCCTACTAAAAATCTTCTGACTTAGTCACTTTACTTTCTAAATGAAATACGAAGTAAATTTATATTAACTGTGTTAATATAAAGTAGAGTTATGTCAACTGTGTTCAGCAACGAAGCAGCTACAGATAATTCTTTTTTATGCCTGGAACCCTAGGGAAGAGAGAGGGTAGTGCCACTTATCTGCTGGTTTTGTGGGTTTGTGAGGGAACTTCTTTCACAGAATCACTACAGAATCACTAGGTTGGAAAAGACCACCAGGATCATCGAGTCCAACCAAGTGCTTCACCTAGTGCTTGAGCCTTAAGTCAGTGACAGCGTTGAAATTGCTATGTAGTTTGGCAGATAGAATTCTTCATCTCCTCAAGTACAGATACCTTTGGTATCTTTCACGCACAACTTTGAATTTCGGCTTTGTTGGGAGAGGGAATACCTCGTTCATTTTGCTCCCTTAAGCATCTAAAAGGTGATAGTTTAAAAGTGTATTAATCAAGACTTAAAGTCTTGGAAAGGGTTGGAACAGCTTGCAGGAGGAATAGTCTAGAATTTAACAGCTAAAATCCTTTCAACCTGCTAGCTTCTCATGTGGGAATCTGAAACACAGGACATAGCTATGTGTCCTGGCCTTCCAGACTCATCTTTTAGATGGTCCTTTCAGTCTGGAACTCAAACAAGCCTGAGTGTTCAGGACCTGCAGCCTGTGCCTGAGGCCATTGCGCTCTATGATCTTGCTACTTCGTCTTTCCATTTTCAACCTCTTTGGTATAAATGTGGCTTCCTGAAGTTTTTGCAGTACAAGTAAAATTTCCGCAGCGGCATAACTCTTGTCACAGTTTTATGGAGTCAGCCTTTGACACCAGTGTGCATGCCTGAGACTGAGTCATGTGGGTTCATGAAGCAAGATTCTAGATTATGCACATCATACACATTTAATCAGACTGCAGGTTGATTGCTTTGTCGACTCTGGAGTGGAAATATGTCATATCATGTTGTAACATGGCTGTGTTACTAGCTTATTTCAGAATCCATTGTCAGCCCATTATTAACACAGACAAGTGTGTCTGTCACAGATTGTCATTATTGAATTTCTGGCTTTTATGAAGTAGCCAGATTGTGACTTCAGTCATACTCCTTATACTGGTCAAAACATACGGCTGGAAGAGCGTGATATTTTTTTAAGCCACTTGCAGACGTGCTAACTTACATAGACAGTAGAACTACAGCTCTTGCGCTTCTCTGCCTAATCTTGGGACTTCTTGCTGGACTTTAAACAACCTGTCACTTACTTTGCACTGTTCCTAATATAAAAGAATGGTGTTTGTTTTAATTTCTTGTGGATAGAATTGTCTAGTAATCACAAAATCACACTCTAAATAGATTTTTTAATATATGCTTTCAATTAGGAAAAAGAGTCGCTTGGAGCTAATCTTAAAAATCTTCCTTCTTTTGCATGTGTTGCTTTGATTAATAACTGTAGCAGTGTGACTCATTTGCATTACCGGAATCCAGGAATATTTTCTTATGTAAGTCAATCTGTAGCTCCAGTTTTCATTTTGGTGACAGTATTGTATCGTATCAAATATGTGTATAAAGTTACCATCAATCTAAGCTTTTTTTTTGTCTGCTATAGATAACCTTATGACCATGTTCTTTAGTCTAACGCACAGCAAAGTGCTCTTGGATGTTTCCCTGATTTTGTAGCTTTTTGGGATCTGTGGAGGGAGGGGGACACATTTTAACACCTTTGTAGATGTAGTCTAATAATTTATTTATTAAAATTGTAAAATCAAGCACTTAAAATTAAGGAATTCTCATGTAACCTGTGTTTTGTCTCCATTTGATAAAAAACTTTGAAAAGGTTTAAGGGTTTTGTGGAAAAAAAAAAAGGTGTTGCTGTGGTTGAGCAACATATATTCTGAATATAAGGGAAAAAAGCCTTCATATTGATCATGTGCAAGTGTCAAACGTGAGACTCACTTAACAGCTTTTCACCCCTTAGCTGAGCTAAGGGGAGGACAATGTGGTGTTCCCTGTCTGCTGGGTGAAGGAGGACTCTGCAAGGAGTAGGAGTTTCTCCTTCTTCCTTCCTCCAAACCAGCCTTGCTTTGGACCCTCTGTTCACTGCCAGGAGGGTGGTGGCTTCTTGAGGTGCTCAGGTTGAAAGGATTTCACCCTGTATCTCGGGGGCGGAGAGGGAATGTGCCATGTGTTCCTTCAACTCAGTAAACTGACTGAAAATAGGCACCAAGTGCTATAGTACTAATAATGAGAATTACTAACAAAGCTGCAGTATGTTTAACCTTCTGCGTTATATGATGCATCTTATTTATACTTTGACAGTGTGTTGGTCAGTAGGTACCTACTAAGTGGAACAGTTGTTGCTGAAGAAAAGTACTTGATCACCATTTTACATAATTTCAGGAGTCAGTCGAGGAGTCTTTCAGTGCTTATGTCAGTGCTACAACATTGCATCCTAATAGATATGACAGAATAATTGTTTTCAGACAAGGGTCTTGTGCAAAGGGAGGACATCCTACATACCTAATTTCTTTGCAATACTGTTATATAGCTGAACTTAGACTTTTGACCACTGAAAAGTAAGTTAAAAGTTGTAGTTGTGTTTTCAGCTTAATTTACCTTTCCAGCGAACTAAGTCTATGATTAAACAAATTGCCCAAAACACAGGGGAAATGCCATGTAGTACAAGTTTTTTTTTAGTGACTGCAATATGAATATTCCCTTGGGTGAATATTCCCTTGGATGAATATTAAGAAAAACAATTGAACAAGCAGAAAAAAAAATCTGTAACATTTGTTTCAGATTATCTTGCATTCCAAGGGATGTGCTTTTTTTGACATTTTTTGCTTGTTTGGGGTCAAATTATTTAGGCTATTAAAAACCAGTTCTTTCAGACTACTTTTAATAAAAGCAGGATGCTAGATTGACAAGCGCTGCTCACTACTAAAGTCTGTCAGAGGAAGGCTGTGCTCATAACCTACCTTCAGCAGTTTAATACCTAGGATTTGATCATAGCTCTCTGCTCGAAGTGCTGTAGTCAGTCTGCATTTTGGAGCTGTTCCCTGTCTAAAATCTTAATCTCATTGGATGAAGGTGAGACTGTCTTAATAGTTGAGGTGTTCCTTACTTGATATAGGCATATAACATAGTATATTAATACTGTTTGCAAATTATCTGGCTGTGTTAGGTTTGTGAGTTGACTGTACTCGATGACATTATGCTTTTACAGAATGGGAGTAAGACAGTGAGTTTGCACCAACAATCTATTTGTTGTCTGCTGGGCAACTTGTGAAATAAGCAGGACCCAGGAAGGGATGAGGAGGGCACTGTGCAGTTTCATAGAAAAGATTTGTGGAAGAAAGCACTGAGTAACAAACTGTGAGAGGAGATGCCTACAACATACTAGGTTGTATGGGAACACAAATGTCCTTTTTTGTTGTTATTTAAATACTTAACTTCTTAGTGAAAAAGGGGAAGAAATAGTATTGGTGGGTGATATTACCACAGCTTTGTTGCAGATAAGAGAGGATAAGCAACAAGAGAGGATATAAGGAAAATGTTGTCTGAACATTATTTTATACTCAACCCCAGTACAATGTATGAATTCTTACTCACTATGCCAAAATTCCTTCATTCAGTAGAGTAACTCTGGTGTATTTTTTTATAGCGCACATGCAAGCCTAAAAATGTAAAGAACATTCAAGCCTCATGCCAGTTTCATTTCCAGAATGTTATTTTCACTTTCAAAAACAAACTAACCACTTTTCTTTGTATTTCCTCTTCAGTCCATACCTAAACTCACCTTCCCAGGTGGATTATTAATTGGTTGCAGTCCTGGACTCATGAATGTTCCTAAGATCAAAGGGACACATACTGCAATGAAAAGTGGAATGCTGGCTTCAGAAGCCATCTTTAGCCAATTAATCAATGAAAATCTCCAATCAAAGACGATAGGTAAGATCAGATCATTGTACTTGGATTTGTTGTTGCCCTGTGCTCAATTAGAATCATCAACAGCTTACCAGTAACTAAATGTCTGAAGGATCTAGCTGGAAATGCAAATAAATCATGAAATTAGTATGGTGGTTTATTGTTTATTTACTATTTACACTGTCAAATTGTTTAAGGAAGTAAGAAATTAATAAAGTTTTGCTTAGTTCTTCTTAAGTATTGATTGTACTGAACAAAAATATGCCTCTAACAAGCATCAGAAGAGTAAGCTTACAATTCCTGTGTAAGTAATCAAGAGTGGTATATATTTTGTTCCTATAAATATGTTAAAACTTAGTGCTTTATGGTTCAAAAAGTGTTACTGAAGTGACTGCAGAATCAGAAAGAAAAAAAAATAAAGGAACAGATTAAATGTAAGCAAAATAGGGTGAGAATTTTGAAGTTTCCTCTTCACTGTTGTTAGGATATTTTTTTTCCTTCAGTCCTCTTTGTCTGTCTTTAATTTTATAGACTTCTCAGTTTGAAACTACATGTGTTTCCATTTATATGTAATGCAAGCACATTGAAGTAATCACCTGATCCTGACTGCATTGTGGTGATTTACTTAGCCTTGTTTTTAACCTTAAATGTGATAACAAAGACTGTACAGAGAGAGCCCAACCGGAATTTCAGCCGTTCTGGAGATGGACACTATAGCCAGGTGCCACATGATTATTATTTTAGAAATTTCTTCTCTACAGTGGTGGATTCAGTCCTAATGAGCTGTTGTTAAGCTGAAACATGCAATACATGTTGCCACAGAGGGTACGCTGATCAGTTAAAATGCCAACTAGTGTAACAGGTTAAAATGCTTAGAAGCCATCTGAAACGATAAACACACTTACTGGGTAGTGTGCCACTCTTGTTTGGTTATGGACAGGTTTTATATGCTGTTTCCAGTTTTGCCAAGACAGTAGAATATTACAGCCCACTTTCTTCTCTGTGCATAGATAATGAGCTTTTCTCAGAGCCTGATGTGAGACAGAAAATATGGACTGAAGCATGTTTTCATGTAGAGACAAGTCTTAAAACTCGTAATTTAGAACATCTGTGCCTACTTAATAATAATGGAGAACGGTGAAGGGGAATCTCTCAGAAAATTTTCATTCATAGGAAATACTTTTTTTCCCTAAGATAATTACTTGGCTTTAACTACACTGCAGTAAAGTTGTTGTGCCAAGTGTGCAGTGTCTAGTATTTGTGAATACAAATAGTGCGAAACAAACAGTTGTGAAAGGCTGAGAGAGTTGGGCTTGTTCAGTCTGGAGAAGAGAAGTCTGAGGAGACCTTATAGTGACCTTCCAGTCCCTGAAAGGAGCTACAAGAAAGCTGGGGAGGGACTGTTCACAAAGGCTTGTAGTGATAGGATCAGGGGCAATGAGTATAAACTGGAGAGGAGCAGATTTAGACTAGACATAAGGAGGAAATTCTTCACTATGAGAGTGGTGAGGCACTGGCACAGGTTGCCCAGGGAGGTTGTAGCTGCCCCATCCCTGGAGGTGTTCAAGGCCAGGTTGGATGGGGCCTTGGACAGCCTTATGCAGTGAGAGGTGTCCCTGCCCATGGCACCGGGGGGTGGAACTAGATGATCTTTAAGGTTCCTTCCAACCCAAACTGTTCCATGATTCTATGAAACATATTTCATTAACTTGCTGTTAACAAAGGGAGGAAAAAATACTGTCTAGGACTGGCATAATCCATTAGGCCATAGTCGTAGTTACTGAAATCTGAATATTTGTTGCTGCATAACTTGTCAAGTTCAAAAGCTCTTCCTTTACAAGGTTAAAATTACGAACCTGGGTCTTGGGTCAGAAGTAACTGTCCTGGTCAATTCTTAGATTCTACAAACAAAGTAGCTCTTTTCCCACAGAGGTGCTGGTACAGCCATGTGGCTGTTTAGATTTTGCTGAGGTTTAAGGCAATTCAGTGCTGCTATTGTGGATCATTTTGTAGAATCATAGAATCATTAGGTTGGAAAAGACCTTTGAGATCATCAACTCCAACCTTGTCTTTTAAACACCTCCAGGGACGGGGACTCAACTACCTCCCTGGGCAGCCTCTGCCAGTGCTTGATAACCCTTTCTGTGAAGAAATTTTTCCCAATGTCCAATCTAAACTTCCCCTGATGCAGCTTGAGGCCATTCCCTCTTGTCCTATCACCTGTCACTTGGAAGAAGAGACCAACATCCACCTCTCTATAACCTCCTTTTAGGAGGCTACAAAGGAGCAGTAGATACCTGCTGATCACTGCCAACAAAATAGATCTTCTAACATGCTGGAAAACATTGCCTAGTATATTCCTAGTTTACTACGTATTCTGAAATTCTCATTTTGCCACCTTGCTAATAATTGCCTGTATTCAGCATTTTTTATTTCAAGGATAGTCTTTATGCACTGTAGGTACTTAACAAGTAATATGCTGCCTTAGGACTTGATGTGCAAGAGTATGAAGAGAACCTGAAGAAGTCCTGGGTCTGGAAAGAGCTGTATGCTGTTAGAAATATCCGACCATCCTGCCATACCACACTTGGTGTGTATGGAGGAATGATTTACACAGGTATATTTTATTGGCTACTGAGAGGAATGGAACCATGGACATTGAAACATCCAGGTAATTTCAGTATCTCGTTAAAGAAAACACTCGCTGTATATGTCAATCTTCCCTGGTCTTAGTAGAAGCTAGAGCAAATCTGGTCAAGTGGTGGGGCTTGAAGTGTAGAAATCGATGGTAAGGCAGGGATGCAGACTTTATGTTACCCAGCATATAATGTAAACAAAGAAAATAAAACACTCTTCTACTTAGCATGTTTCTACATTTCATGAAAAAGGCTCTCTTTTATGAAATATTTCATTCTGGTGACAGGGGAAGTTAAAATAGCTTAATGAAATTGTTCTTGAGTAACTACAAATTACAGGAATTCTGTACTGAAACTTATCCATTAAAAACATGTTTAGGACCAGATTTCGCTCAGCTCAAGCCAGCCAAAGACTGCACGCCTATTGAATACCCAAAGCCTGATGGAAAAATCAGCTTTGATCTCCTGTCGTCAGTGGCTTTAAGTGGTACAAACCATGAACACGACCAGCCTGCTCATTTAACTCTTAAAGATGACAGCATCCCTGTGAGCAGGAATCTGGCTGTATTTGACGGACCGGAACAAAGATTTTGTCCAGCAGGTAGGTAGTAAAAATATCTGAGCTATTTTTGCAAAAGGAAGGACAAAGAATACTTTAGGAAGATTCCACCTGGCCTGCTATTTACTTCACGCATTCTATGCCAATCCTCCTAGAAGGAGGTTCAGGTGCAGGTCTTAATATATTTTATATATTAAACTGTACTTTCATGACAAGATAATTAGTAAACATGGGAGAAGGCAGTTGAATGACACTAGTAATAAATTTCCCTCGTAATACTTGCTGGTAGGTAGGTAGAGCATACATGCAGGGGGAAACGGTTCAGTGAAGTGATAGCTTTCTTTTCCGCTTTGCAGGAGTTTATGAATATATTCCTCTGGAAACAGGAGAAGGATCAAGACTGCAGATAAATGCTCAGAACTGTGTCCACTGCAAAACCTGTGATATTAAAGACCCAAGTCAGAACATTAACTGGGTAGTGCCTGAAGGTGGAGGAGGACCAGCTTATAATGGAATGTAAACTGATGGGAAATCTTATTCAGTGATTTCTGATCACCAAAAAAATAAGTTGGAGTATGTTATGCTGCAGTGTAATTAAAGTACAGCACTGACTTGATTGTGAAAGAGTTTGAGACATAAAGTGCTATTCTGAATTTTAGGTATGACTTGCATTAAATGGAAATTTGGTGCCTTCTGGTTAAACCACAGCCTTATTTACACAGGACTTCTTTACAGGAGTTGTGTAGCAGGCAGAAGAAAGTTCTTCTTAGGACTGACAAAAGAACGTGGGATCTTGGATTTATTGCTGAAGTTCAGTGATAACAGCAGCCAGATCCAGAATTGTGGGTATGGTGAAAGACCCTTAAACAGAAGTATTTTCTTTCTCTATCTGGAGTGATTTACCATATGGAATCCTACCTTGCAGTAGGGAAAATGTATCAGTCTAGACAACTGTCACTGCTTTCAAGTGTTTACATTTTACATCAAATTTGTAGATAAGATTTTTGGTTTTCCCTTGATGATAATAGGGAGTACAACTGCAATACAACCTGTAAAGCAGTTTAAAAAAAAAAAAAAAAGTGTCATACTTGTATCATTGTATGTCTACCCCCATTTTCATTCCTTAAAAGAAATCAGGCCTTTTCCAATAAAGACTGTACTAGAAATTGCCTAACTTGTCTTGATGTGAAAAAAGCTTCTTAGGAAGCACTAGCTATTAAGCTGCAAAAACAACCCCAGCTGATGTACACAACAGAAACACACCTGATTTGCAAAACATGGTTATTACAGCTTAAAAAAAGAAAACCACTTCACCTTTGAGCAGTTTGTCTTTATTATGACTTTTGAGTTGTAAACACCAAAAACTGCAGTACAAGGCAAATAAAAAGCAGCTTCATTTATCCTTTTGCATGAGTTAGTGCATAGATTTAAAAGTTTAGAAAAAAGTATCAAGCGAACATTTTAGCATAAGCTGCCTTCTCTTTCTCCTTCTGGGCTTTAATCTTCTGCTTGATTTTGAGTGTTTCCGTCTGGATAGCTGCATGAAAACAAAGTCCACAATACAGTTACGCTAAGCGCTTTACATTAGCTCTCCCTATATGTCAAGACCAGGTCAGGCTGCTGCAATTCACCTATGTTATTTAATTTAATAGAACTGTATTTGATCTTCTATTAGGTCAGATACTAGCAGCAAAAAAACCCTGTCACTTTGCTATTACACCCAGTAAAGTAACCAGGTAGACAAGAGTGTAGCAAATTCTGTGTTGGCATCAATATTATGCTTATGAGCTCAAAATCTTATCCAATTAGGCCAGGGAATTAAGAAAGTTAATGAGACCCCTCTGAGGTGGTTCAAGAGGCATCCTTTTGACCTACATAAGCAAGTTGCCCAGTGCAACAGAAGAATCATGCTGTATAAAACCAGATTTTTCACCTCAGTGTGCTCTGCACTCCAGTACATCAGTGTTTAAGCTGTTAGAACCCTGCATTTTTGGCATCACACTTGTCTGATTTCCTCTTAAATGCTGCCCTGGTTAGTCTGTTGCATTCTTAAGAAAAAAGTGAAGAGTTTATAAAGAAACAGCATTATTTTACCTTTGTCTTCCGGGGCTATTTCGTGAGCTTTTTTAAGATCAGCCTTAAATGAAAGAGAAATATAAATTAATGTTCTCATTTAATGTTTAGATTTCTTTTTTAAAAAAATTAAATATTGTGATCATTACCAATGCTTCATCGAGATCTTTTATTCCCTGCCATCCTTGAGCCCGTCTGTAGAGAGCTTTAGTATTTGCTGGATCTATTTTAAGAGCCTGTAAATTTAATAGGATTATCACATTAACATTTCATATACTTCACAGCCTCCCATCTCTGCAAATCACACAATTCACACCAGCAGACAATCTCCCCAGTTGGTTTGAGGGTAGGCTGTCAAAACATGAACTGTATAAAAAGGAGTGCGTTGCTGCAGCACTGAACAGGAGCTAATCGGTTTTAATACCACTGTACTGGAAGTGGGCTGGGGGCTTTTGTGAAGGACAAGTATACACGAGCATAACATGGAACCAAGACTAACCCTACAGCTGGGAAACCAAGCGTGGGAGAGAAGAGACAGAGAGGTGGTTACAGAACACGTTCTAACCTGGCACAGCGAGACAAGGCTCAGATAGATCTAAACGTTTTCTCACCCTCAGTCAGAAAATGCCACTGTGCTAGCGTGAACAGTGTGTTAACATCAAGACAATGTGCCAGCCCACACCACTTCCTCTGTGAAGCAGTTTTTACCTAATAACATCATTGTGCTTCAGCATCCACCAGCCCTGGCTCCCTCTTCCCAAAGATCAAACCGGCACTCAAAAGGAACCCATTTTTTGTCCTTAGAAAATGTGATTATTTTAAAGAACATACTTTGGGGCAGGAGGTATGCGTTCCATAATGGCAAGTAATATGATTAATAATTTCTGCCTCTAATACTTCAACACTGTTTCAGTTCCTACCATTTTCTAGATAACTGATATCACACCACACCGTGGTTTTTTTAACTTTTCTTCTTTCCTCATCCCCCGTTTGCTCATACCGAGTATAGGTTTATGAAAGGTTTCCTTGTGATAATCAGTAGGCTATAAAGCAGGCCAGCTCTCTAAAGACCCTTCACACAGAGTAGCCAAGACTTCTGCCATCAGCATGAAGCCCTAGGAGATGCTACTTGTTATTCTCTGCTAACAGATAAGAACATTCTTTACTAGTTTCCTTCCAAACTGCAGAGGTTTACTGAATTATTTAAAGTTTCCTTAAATGAACTAAATTCTGTCAGTATGTCTGTCACTGTTCCTTTCAAGTCCTTTATCTTTCAATAGTTCCATATTTATTGTTTCTTTCCTTCATTCTTCCTTCCTATCCCCTGGTTTCATCTCACCACTAAGCATCCCTGAATAGACTTTAGATAGAAAAGTCACTTCAATTAATAAAATACAAGACAATCAAACTTAAAAGCAAGTAAAATGTCTTCCATAGAAAAGTATTCTTCTTTCGCTGAAGATAGTTTAACTCTTCATAATATAAAAACTAGTTCTGCTCTTAGGAAAGTAAACTGTCAATGGTAATGTGTGGGTTTTTTTCTGGCAAAAAGCCCTCTTCTGCTTGTTCCTAAGGAATCATTTCAATTTCAAAATCTTTCTAAAAAGCTACATACTGGAAAGTTAGTAATAACTTCACCATCAGCCTTCTACTTTCTTTACTTTCAAATCATAAGCTTGTCAGAAGACTCTTAATAAAAGCTTTGTAGCATGTCTCCATTTTTTACATAGGCCAATTGTTAATCAAAATACGAAACATTAAATTTACCTCTGAACAACTTTCAATGGCTCCCTCCCAGTCTGATAGCTTTAGTTTACAAGCGCCAATGTTTAAAGCACAGGTCAAAGCTACAGTCTTTAATTTTGGTTTGTCTGCCTCCTCTGCCACTCCTTCAGAAGCTTCTACATACCTGCAGAAAAACAGATTAACAAAGAACACATATTAGTGTTGCAACTTCTAGTTTGTTCTGCCCTTAGCTATCCTTGCACAGATGTGTGTAAACTGGCCTCTCCAAACTGGTATTTTTGAAAGCAGCTTCAATTCCACTATTACAAATATTTATTAAACTAAATACATAAGACCTACCCTGACAAAAAAAGATTAACTCACTGGCAAATGTTTTCCTGTAACTCCTATCCCTCCACTGTACTAAAAATATTCTTTTTCTTTGAGAAATGCACTATTCTAAATAGCATGAAACCACTAGAATTTCTCTCAATGACTGTTTATTCTGAAAAAAACATGTTGCTTATCAGTGGCAAAAAGTCAACACCACCACTGCACCTTCCATATTCATGGGAAGCGTCATCTATTCTTCAGCTCTCTCAGTAATATTTTAATAAGTTCAGGCATTTATGGCTAAACTCTGAAGCTAAATTTACTTTGTAAAGGAGAGTGGTTTATGAGCATTAGTATCTCCACCGTCTTTCCACTGTCTTCCTCCACGACTTTTTTCCCCTAAACTTCAACACTAGTTCAGGACTAAGCCAAATCACTTACTGCACCTGTTTCACAGGCAAACGGATAGACAAACTGTACCTCACTCTTCTTTGTTTACAATGTGCTCATGCTGTCAGTTTTTTATTTCAAGAAGCAAAGGTCTGCTGTGGATATAAAGCTCTAACTCTTTTAATGACCTACTTGATACAATTTTTGTCATTTTTTTTTTTAAATAAAATTTGTGCTTGCATGCATTCACATGTTAAGCCTGCCATGATTAACAGCCTTTGCAGATCAGTGCCTTTGCGTGCCCTGAGTGTTGCACAGTTTGTATGCAATTCTGGACCACAAAAATAAGCAACATTTAAAAAGTAAATAAAGACATTGTTTTTTCCATTTGCTGGGCATCATGCGAAAGTTGAGAACCAGGAGAGAAAAAGAAAAGGGTAAAAAGCAAAAATAGACTTATTATATCAAACTGTGTGATCTTCAAACAAAACACGCCTGTCATATTTATAAATTACACCAAAACATGAAAGACAGCAACCATTCTGCAAAAGAATTAGAGCTTCCATGTCAAAGAAATCAGTAAGATGACTATCAAAGGAGACAATAGGAACTAATGTATTTTTTGACAAAAAAAGTGTCAATTTTTGCATATAAAATAATTTCTAAAACCTCGTTAAGCAGCAATAAGACAAGAACAGAAGACAATAATGGTTACAGTTGGTAAGAAGACAAAAAACCAAATTTTGTCAGATGGTTTGCTAAGTCAGTTGTACATAATACATGGGAGATACTCTGGCAAGAGCTATTTCATTGCTATCAGTTCTGGGGAAGTGCCAGCCAAAGAGCATCATCATACATAAACTACTAGATTTCAAGATACAACAGGGCATGTCCACAAAAGTATGACCTATAAAGAAGAGCTGGAATGATCAGATTTGTTTACTCGAGAAAAGTAACTATCCTTTCCATCCACAAGGACAAGAAATCACTAAACAGAAGCTGTCTACTCAGCCTGGAAAAGCCTTCTTTGGGTCTGCTTCAGAGTGAGCAAGACAATTAATTGTGAGGGATGGCATAATTATACCTGATATTTATCTAAGAATGGGGGAAGGAAATGGACAGACACAACATAAAGTTCGTTAAAGATCTATTCCAGCCTTTTTTTTCTAAGTGACCTGAAAGATTTACATAGATATTCTATTTGCTTTGGAGTTTCTGTTGGTCTATGATAGACTTTTTGAGGGCAGCAGGAGATGTTGCATCTTGGGTTAGTATCTCTAAGTAAAAGATTCATTTTTATGCTTCATTAAGATGTAATTTGTTTGAAACACAGTCAGTTAGAAACTCAGCTGAAGTATTAAATATGCCTGACTTCTTTTTCTTTCATTCTTGTTACTGCCAGGAAAACAGCGATCAGATAGAGATAAAGGTCAAGGTAACAAAAAAAAAAACCACAAACTTTTTTCCTAGAAGCTCATATACATAAAGTAAAAAGTAAGAGAAGAAATGAGCAGTATGGAAACAAAAGCAGACACGATGAATTTGAAGGTAAGTCTCAATTATGCATGGAGTCAAGATGAGGGTAAAGAGCCGCACAAAAATGGAATAACGAATTAAGTGGACTGTCACATTTGGAGGTACTCTCTCATGAACTTACCAATTTCCTAAACCCACTATATTTTAGAAATTGGAGAAAAAGTATCTCCCTCCTTTCCTGACCATTAATTACCATGTATATTATTGTACTTTTCTTCCCAATTGTGTACCAACACAGCAAGAGTACTAAAAAAAAGAGCATTTAGTCAGTTCTAAACAATACCTCCTGGCCACAGCTCCTACCTAGCAATGAGAAGACGAATAAGTAGCTGAAATTCAACCAGATGTTTTCCAGACTAAGAAGGCTCTTTTTTTGAAAAAAAAAACCCAAAAACAAAAAAAACCCCAAACACAGCCACAGGCACTTCTAAAATGCACACAACATTGCTTGACAGCAGCATCAATTTGGCTTGCAGAATCTACCTGATTGAATGATAGCCTTACCGTAAACTTTTACTATATTTTTTAGCTGCCACTGCCCAATTCTGCGATTTGAAGAAAGTATTTCCTATATTCTTTATGTCTTCTGCTATGGCCACAATCTTGTCAACCTAATAAAATAGATGGGAAATATACAGTATGAATGTACTTACAAAAGAAGTCTTGATTTACTTAATATTTAGCAGTAAGATCCTATGTTCGTCCTCTTTCAAAGATTACTATAAACTCTCAGAAAAATATTCCAATTTTAGACAAATATTAGCTTCAAGCTATTCCTATAATTTTCTTTACTTTATATAACACAAGGGTCTGAAAGACTCAATTCCTAATGAGTTTTCTACAGTATAAAGGGTGAGAAAATAGCAGACAACACAGCAGTTCAAGTCCTTCCCCTAAATGATGCTACCCAAACAGAGCTATTCATAAAGGTGTTGACCATTGTTCATAGAAGACACATTAACAAAGTATTCAAGCAAGATTGCCTTATTCCTGAGAAAATTTTGTCTTCTGATTCTCAAAGCAGTATTGGTTAGCTGAACTTGCACGCTCTCAAACTGCAAGTCACATCAACACAATTCTCCATCTCTCAAAACACTTAAAACATCTACGGAAGGAGAAGAACAACTGTCTGTCCACAATGAAAATGAAATCCACAATTTCTGTTTCCAGAATGGCATACATTTCAAGTGTTAAGTTACCTTTCCAGTGGAATTGAACAGTTTATAATTACTGCTCTCTATACCACAGTTGTCTTAAGCTCTGTCAAATGTATATATTGCCATTTGCAATACTATCTGTTTACACGTTCACTCTACTAGAACTAATGATCCCAAAAAAACCCAGTCACAGCACAAGACCGATGTCACCATGGTTTCTATAGTTTCTATGAACAAGTTTAAAGCAGGCAGGCACTTGACAAGTTCAGTTCTGAACCACATCAAATGCTATCCAAAAACATTTTCACAAGCTAAAGTGCTTCTCAATAGCCAGATACAAGAAGTTTCTAGTTCCTACCTTTTCATGTTTTTTCACTATTCTGTTTCCAATTCTGTATTTGGAATCTACACATGCAACCCCCTTTCCTCCCCTCTCACAGAACACTGTTTGATTTGCACAGTTTGTCTATATCACTTTCATGATAAAGTAAAAACCTGCAGAAGAGCTGCTTCCACCAGTCTGCTCCCTAATTCTCAACAACAGGTCCTCCTTCAGTTTGAGCAACCTGAAGAGCAAACAACTCCTGGGAACTGAGATCCACTACCTCTGATGTAGCAACTATCTTTTAAAAAGGTTGACCCTTTATTATTTCTACTAGGTGAGGCAAAATCTTTTTAAGGGTGGATACTTAAAAAGTTGCACAGAAAAAGTGTGTAGGTACAATATTGTTAGTCATCTGCAGGGTGGAGTTCTAGTAATTAAAAATTGTCACTACAGCAATAAAAAAGTAAAAAGAAACAACAGAAAAAATAAGTGTAAGAAGAATAAGTAATTGTGGGGTTAGTTACTGGGGAGAAAATAAACTGCATTTAGCACTGAAAAAGAAGAGATAGCAATCCTCTCCCTCAGCATTCTTTCCTAAAATTGAATGTCACCACTGAATCAGGGCATTAATTGATTTTTAAGAAAAAAGGCTCAGTAAACATCATCACAGGCAATATGTCAACTCAGATTACCCACAAGTCTTGCATTCTGTAAAGTACCTTAAAAGAAAAATACGTACATCTTTCAAGTCTATATCTGAATCTTCAGGAAAATCTGGATGAGCATCTCCAGATCCATCCTGGGGAACAATTCCCCAGTCATCTCCTTCCTTGAGCTCTCCACATTCTGCAATGACGCACAACTGTAAAAATAAAGTGTAAACAGTAGTATTGATTATTAAAACAATTAAAAAAAAATTCCACAACTTTGACTGCTCTTTGAAATTAAGTAAAAATGGTTTTTCAGAAACCCATCATTAGCTTATCCTTATCAAAAGGCTTTTATCACAGAAAGCGTTGCCTTCAGAGGAGCAGCACTCCAAGAACACGCTTCACGGAAGGGCTGGAAGAAGACCTGACAGCAAGCTGAGCTGCAGCAAAATGCACAACATTGAAGTTATACTTACTATATTACAGAAGACATTTCTTTCTTAAACTGCCAAGTCTTCTAAAGTTACAGAGGTATTATTAACCACAAAGCAACATGACCTACACTCTCGACTGCTTTTCTAGAAATATACCAACTTCTGACATAAAACTCATAAGAATTACATATCACTTAGGTAGGGCTGTGAATTCCATCTTTTAACTTTGTCACCCATCTTACACTTCTAGCTGGGCATTTCCACCTTCACCATGATAAAAGCTTCCACCCTCACAGCTGTGTTAAAAATAAATATAAATTGATTCTTCGTGCAGGGGAAATTTCCAGCAAAAGAACAAAAGCTTCTTAATAAGGACAGTAAATAGAAATTAACACTGTTAGTAAAAATAACTGGTTAATGTTTAACAGGTCTAAACGTTACACCAAGCATTTAGAAGAAATGAATATACATCATATAAGAATAAAATCATTCGTGAGAGCTTTGGATTTTACTCGCCTTAGCAGGATTCTCTCCTTTTACTTCAACGTTTTCTAATACTTTAACTACACCCATTCCTTTGATCACTTGGCCAAACACCACATGTTTCCCATCCAGGTGAGGAGTAGGTACCGTTGTAATAAAGAACTGAGAACCATTTGTACCAGGTCCTGCATTTGCCATGCTCAGCAGCCCTGGTTTATCATGCTGCATTGGGGGAAAGACATATAAAAGATCTGTTATGAAACCATACACAAGATTCTATAAGGCTATTAGTACATATAGCAAGGACAGCATAACGACAACCAGACAGCTACGTATAGTTGGCAACTAATTTTACCTACCATGACTGAAGAAAGCAAAGGCCCAGCTCTGCATCTTTACTTGCCACCTAGACGTCTAGCAAGCAGAACCACGTGCGTGAATTGATGCTGACACCTGTCTGCTTCTTGCACGCTCAATCCCCTGCACAGCTGGTGAGTTCAGACAGATCACCCAAGAGATTTGTGTAGTTCCTCACTGGATTATTCAAGACCACTGGCCATCACTTAAACCACCTTTAATGTTACACTGTCAAGATGAGTATGTATTTTATAAGGGATAATCACACTAATTTATGTTGTAAAACCGTGAGGTTTAGGGGATTCTGGTTTTATTACTTAGAGGGTGGTTGGTTCTTTTAACTCCTTCACTTTCCTAGAGTACCAGTTTTTATACTGTTGGTATTTTAACCATCTAATTATTTTGGCTCATGCTGCTAGGCCACAAACTGACAATTTATTTAACAGCTCAGCCTGAGAAGATACTGTTTATCTTGTTTCCCCTGCTTCTAAGAAAGGTGATACTATGGGGAGGAGAGGGGGAAAAAAAAAAAAGGTGTATGACAGCACAAAGAAGATAGAAGCAGAAATTGCTATGGCGAACACCTCAAAGCTCAATGTGCAGTTGATCAGTTTGAGTCAAGTCTGAAACAGCTGTATTTAAGCATCTGGTTCATCCCTATAGTCTCTACTACTGTTGTTTTGAAAACTGTTTTCCCACGCAGTGTTTGGATTTCCATGGTAGTAGGGATAACACCTTGCTCGAGGTGTTCGCCCAGTCATATGGCACAATGAATCTAAATATTTCAACCAGGATTTGTCTCAGGAACTGTGGGAAAAGGCTGTACAGCTAAAAGTGCACCTCGCCAACATAAAGCTACCAGAATCATTTTGATTTTGTCTCTTCTAATCTTGAAACTCATCCTGGGAATTGGAGACGGCAAACGACAGAGAGGAAACCTGTTTTCACAGCAAGAGAAGGTATCAGGTAGCAAGCCTGCAGGAATGCAGCCTCCAAAACAAATATCTGACACTTTGTATTGTAGTTGCTGACAAACAGTCAGAAGGGGTTCCTCTATTGGAGATATTTGCACATAGCATTTGAGGCTGGTCACTGATTCACTGTCCAAGAAATAGAATAAGACCTGTAAATCTTACTTCTTTTTTTTTTTTTCAATTGCAGCTAATGCTAGACAGCAATGGTTTGTAAACAATGAGTCAAGGAACAATAGGCTCTGGTGTTGCCTTTCACTTGTATTTCTTCTTTTCGTTTGTGAACATTTGGAGGACAAGTTGGAAAGTTAGGAACAGCAGCCTCATGGTTCTGATCTTCACATTTCCATGCAACCTCATTTTGTTTGGGACCAAGTCTCAAAATTAGTTCCATTATCAGAGTCCCTGTTTATAAACAGAACTGTTGTCACACATGCATTTTCTTTCTATAAGTAAAAAAAACACAGAAAGATAGAGTGTCTTTCCTGTGATGGTCTCTGCTTGTCATTTTGCAATCTCATAAATATAGTAAAAAAAGTCAAAAAAAGATCAGATTCTCTGACAAATTCAAGGCTGGCAAAACTATGCCACAGTAAACAACACTGATTTGAAGACTGCGTAAGCTTGGTGTTCCACAATAGCACAGCTGGAAAAGTGACACCAAAAAAGGAGCGGTGGAATTGGTCTGACATGGTAAGCTGACTACTGACAAAGTCTACCAGCTTATTGCAATTTACAGGCAACCACACAAACACAAGAACAACAGGTAGTTCCGGTGACCTCGAGCATTAACCAAAACAATTCACTCTTGTCTGAGACAGTACTTTGAGAACACTTCGCAGGACTTCTAGATTAAGTGCAAGACCCAGTGAATGTATATGTAGTAGAGGCATTTTAACTCACACTAAAATCCTAACATACTTTGCCAACAGATGATGGGAATTGAGCTTCCAGACTCTATGAAAGATCCAAGTGAGTTCTTCAACTCATCCCTGGCACACTGACAACTTTTGCTACAGCTGAGCAGTCAGAGAAGTATAGCAATGGGGATCACTTGCATTCCATTCATAACTACCTCTAGATCTCACTTGATAGTACAACCAAAGAAGTAACAATAACAGTCTTCTTCAGGGAGCGAAAGATTCTGTGACAAGGACCAATGCAAAACGTTAAGCGGCAGTGCTATGAGCACCACCATAATAAGTGTCAAACTTCAGAGAACATAGAACCATAGAATGGTCTGGGTTGGAAGGGACCTTAAAGATCACCTAGTTCCAATCCCCCTACCATATTTCACAAATGTAATTAACTCCATGAAGAATGCTGGAGCTACATTTCCAGTTTTTACTCTGAACTTGGTAATGGACTCCGATGCCACGTTAGTGGAGGACTAACATATTTTCTTTTCCTAAAATAGTCTTTGTAGGCAAGCACAACTGCAGCTAGGGCTTTCTTCTAACCACAGGACAACAACGTCTCTAAGTTTTTTAGTCAGTGGTGTTGAGGAGTCATTCATCCACTTGGGTCAGAGCAACCCCAAGCAAAGCTATAGGCTTGGGGAAGAATGGCTGGTAAGCTGCCCAATGAGAAAGGATCTGCTGGTATTGTTCAACAGCCACCTGAATATGAGCTAGCAGTGTGCCCAGGTGGTCAAGACAGCCAATAGTATCCTGGCTTTATCAGAAATAGTGTGGCCAGCAGGACTAGGGAAGTGATTGTGAGCCTGTACATTGGTGAAACCACATCTCAAACACTGTGCTCAGTCTTGGGCCCCTCACTACACGGAGGACATTGAGGTGCTGGAGTGTCTGCAAAGAAGAGCAAAGAAGCTGGTGAAGGGGCTGGAGCACAGGTTTTGTGAGGAGAGGCTGAGGGAACTGGAGCTGTTTAATCTGGAGAAAGAGAGGCTGAGGGGAGACCTTATCACCCTCTACAACTACCTAAACAGAGGTTGTAGTGAAACAGGTGTCAGTCTTTTCTCCTAAGCAACAAGCAACAGGATGAGAGGAAATGGCCTCAAGTTGCACCAGGGGAGGTTCAGATAGATATCAGAAAAAAATTCTTCACAGAAAGGGCTGTCAGGCATTGGAACAGGCTGCCCAGGTTGAGTCACCATCCCTGCAGGTATTTAAAAGATGTGCACATCTCGTGCTTAGTGATATGGTTTATAGTGAAAGTGGCAGTGCTAGGTTAAGGGCTGGACTTAATGTTCTTAAAGGTCTTTTCCAATCTAAATGCTTCTGTGACTCTATATTTTATCACATAATAACACAATATGAAAATGGTTAATGCCAATGCTGGGAGTTGTTACACCTACAGCAGTGGGTGTCCTGGCTGAGGAGTACTTGTAGAACATATTATTTTTGTTGTTTCCAAGTAGTACTCCCATCCAGGTTTGAAACACAATTACTAATAGTTCCTGCACAGGGGATTTCTTCCAGCCACACAGCCCTTTACACACAGCTGAGAACAGAGATGAGCACTCAGAAAAATTATTACAGTTGCCACTTTTCTGCAGAACAGCTAAGTCTGCTAGCCAAATAATAGTCACAGTGTACAGGTAACACTTTCTGAGACCTTCAAATACTGTATAAATTGTAGGCTTAAAGTACACAGACCCGCTGTACGCTATGATGAAAAGCAGACTTCTTCCCTTTCTGTGATACCCATTTTTAAGGAAAGGTAGAACTAAAATGCTTAAAAAAATCACTTAAGAATACAGAAGGCAAACATTCCTCCTCCAAAAGCATAAAAAATAAGTCAATCTTATGTCAAAAGACAGATTCTGGAGATAACAATTGCATTTGATTTTGATGACAAAAAGCAGCCTGAAGAATGGTAATCAACAGTTGAAGGTTATGCCTTTGCACAAGAAACCAGAAAAGACACAAGACGTGTCCTGAGAAAACTGCTGATCAGAAGTTGTACTTGCTAAGTACTGGTGTCACTAGATGTTGATTTTGAGGACAATCACCATTTTAGAATTTCCTACTCTCGCAGCACAGCTCCTTCCTATCTTCCCACAGCTGGGCTGGCAAAACCGCTTGAGGGACTGCAGTAATGGTTGCTAACAATGAAATAGTGACCTCCTATAGAGAAGTGGGAATAGATAATGGGAGGGGGAAGAATTTCTGCTACCAAAGCCAGCCTCTCTTAAAATGACATCCTCAAATTGAGATCTTTGCATATTCAAAAACTTGCTTTATTCACAGCAGATTTTTCCAGCATTTTGGGTGGCAAAAAAGACATCTATAAACAGCCTTTCACTTCGCACATAATTGAAAATAACTTTCTTTTAAATTTTCCTTTGTATTAACTCTGTAATCTACCATGGATTCCCCATTTCTTAAGACAGGTATTTCTCACACTTAATCCTATGAATATTATTAGTATATGGAAACAAAAAAAAAAGCATAACATCCATTTAATGCTAACATACTGTATAATACTGACAAAATCCACTTTTTAAAAATAATATCCCTACTTCAATGAAAACTAAAGCATTGTTTCAAATTAATTTCTGATGGTGCAATTACAAGAAAATTTAAATGATGCTTGTCTTAATGAGGTTGACCTTACTTTACATGCATTCATACAAGTATTTGTTTTGTGTTCAACAAAGACTTTAAGGACAAGTTATTTTGGGGTTTTTTTTCTACTTTTCTTTCCATTGCTCAAAAATACCCTAACCTTGGACTAAAGAGCACTAATTCTGAACTTGAAGAAAAATGAAAGTCACAGAAAAGTCAAAGACAGAATAAAATCAGTATTTTCAATACAGTACCTTATAATGAAAGTTTTCATCTTCAAATTTTTCACCATATATACTTTCTCCACCTGTGCCATTTTGGTTTGAGAAATCTCCACCTTGCACCATAAATTGCTTAATAACTGTAAAAGAGAATAATTATAATATATAGCAGCAAGGCAGGAAAGGCACAAAGAAAAACAATTCAAATGTGATACTGAAAAACAATTCAGCAATCCCTGTCGCCATCACCTCCACCTAAATAAAACAAAACAAACATCTCTTATTTATCAAGTGTCCCCTATGTAATTCTTTTCAGTTGACAACATTTAATATTTAATTCTTTACCTGAAATTCATTTCAACCTATTCACAATTCACAGTAAACTAGTTTCACTACTACTAACTTCCTAGTAAATTTATAATTTACTATTGTCAATTTACTATTGCACGGTAAGAATATTTAGCCCTTAGGAGGATCAAAAAGTCAAAAACATACTTTCAGTCAAGTTAATTCTTAAGCAAGTGCTTTGAAATATTATTTGACATTATTTCAAATACTTCTGTTACGAACAGCAAAGCAGGATTTTGTAGAACTTACTTCTGTGGAAGGGACATCCTTTATAATGAAGAGGTTTTCCAGTGGTAGGCCCTGTTCCTTTCTCTCCTGTACATAACGCACGGAAATTTTCAGCAGTTTTAGGTACAATGTCAGCAAATAATTCAAAGACAATGCGTCCAACTGAAATGACAAGGAGAGAATGAGACATATTTTTAAGTCTTGTCCTCAGCATAGTGATGTGTTTAGCATTACAGGGCAAAGAACTTTCAGACTTGATTATTTTTATTTAATTACTATTAAATGTACATTTTGGGGTTGTTTCAAGGCATTCACTGGCAGTTAGATTAGGTTTTTAGCAAGGTTATTATCAACAATGAATTCTGCCAAAATCTACTAAAAATGCCTAATGCATTTTCTGCCAAAAAATGTGTGAGAAATCACACATAAATATATTAAAGTCAAATTATATATATTAACATGCATACTTATTTTATCTAATTTAACATAAATCTGTAGCTCATTCAATCAAAAATGAATACAATAAAAAAGACTGGTTTCGTGAAGATTTTTATTTGATCAGAAAGCTTATGCTAAACATGTACGCTAATGCTGCCCCTTATTTTCTTAAGCCCCAAATTTACTAGGACACAGTGATACTTAATGTGCACAGGAATGATGGCAATTTACAGTCACAAGCAATCATTAAATCAAAAAATGTACATGTTTTAAACTAGAGGAAGTGAAACTGGAGTAGCTAACAGATCCTGTAATAGTCAGTAAATAGATTCTGTGTCAAATTCTCATCCCTTCACAAATTGGCTTCTCGGAGAGCTACTTCTCACTACTAGCAGCCACTGTCAGTTGACGCTCCTGTTTTCTCATCAGCCTCACAGTCAATTAGTCAACATCACTTCACTCTACCAGAAGCTAAATGTAAATATATTAATTTTAATTAATACAGGAATGAAAACAAATGAGACAACTGAACGTCAATAAAAGGCAAATCATCTAACAGACTTTCTCCTTTTATTCTTTTTAGTAGCAGAATGACTGAGAATAGGCAACATCTTGACAAAAGGGCAGCATTCATCTCTACCCGTACAAATTCTAAAAACCTACGCTTTCAAATATTCCCCCAGCTTCCATGTGATTGCTTTCTTATTTCCATTTTGACCGTTTGCCCAGATTTTCTTATGACATCTGGCAACACTGTCAATGCCAAGAGAACAGCTGGAATCACTGTTTTGCCTGAACTTTCACCTCTGCAGGCGATCACTGCCCAGCGCACCCCAGGCCGGCAAACCAGGTCCTCAGGACACAGGGGTGGGTGCAGCCATCCACAAGTCTCAGCCTGACAAGAGGCTTGCTTGGGTCCAGCCCAAGCTCGTCTCACCAGCAGCATGTGCAGGCAGCATGGCAGGGACCTATACCAGGTGAGGCCCTGTGCCAGTCTGCTGCACTTAGTATGGAATGGTTCGGGTTGGAAGGGACCTTAAAGATCATCTAGTTCCAACTCCCCTGCCATGGGCAGGGACACCTCCCACCAGGCCAGGCTGCCCAAGGCCCCATCCAACCTGGCCTTGAACATTTCCAGGGATGGGGCAGCCACAGCTTCCCTGGGCAACCTGTGCCAGTGCCTCACCACCCTCATGGTGAAGAAATCCTTTCAAATGCCTAGCCTAAATCTGCCCCTCTGCAATTTAAAGCCATTGCCCCTAGTCCTCTCACTACAAGCCTTTGTGAACAGTCCCTCCCCAGCTTTCTTGTAGCCCCTTTCAGGTACTGGAAGGTCGCTATAAGATGTTCTCAAAGCCTTCTCCAGGATGAACAAGCCCAACTCTCTCAGCCTGTCCTCATAGGGAAGGTGTTCCAGCCCTCTGATCATCCTTGTAGCCTCCTCTGGACCCGTTCCAACAGCTCCATATCCTTCTTATGTTGAGGATTCCAGAACTGGATACAATACTCCAGATGAGATCTCACAAGAGAGGAACAGAGGGGCAGAATTCCCTCCCTCGCGCTGCTGGCCACGTTTCTTTTGATGCAGCCCAGGACACGTTTGGCCTTCCGGGCTGCGAGCGCACATTGCTGGCTCATGTCCAGCTTCTCATCCACCAGCACCCCCAAGCCCTTCTCCGCAGGGCAGCTCTCTCTCACATCACCCTCCATCCTGTGCTGGAACCGGGGATTGTCCCGCTGCCCCGCGGACACCAGCCCCGGCCCCGCCGCCTCCCTCTCCGCCCCCCGGGCCCTGGCCCCGGCGGGGAGGCCTCGGCCGGGCGCCGTCCTCGCTGCCCGCGCTCCCGCCCCACCTCGCTCGCCCCCGACGTCCACGTCGAAGAAGGTGCGGGGGTTGCCGGGGTTGCCGGGCCGGCTGAGAGGGGAAGGGTTCAACATGTCGCCGCCGCCGCTGAGCGCTCCGAGCGCTCCTCCCCCCGCCGCGGGATGGAGTCGGTGGGGGCGGGAGGCGGCAGGCGGCGGGCGCGGGTCAATGGAGGCGCCCCCGGCTGGCGTGCATCATGCCGAGGAAAATAGGCTCCTTCCTTGAGGATACCTGAAGGGGGCCTGCGAGAAAGCTGGGGAGGGGCTGCTCGCGACGTAGCGGGGAGAGGGAATGGTTTTAAATCGGAAGGGGAAAGATTTAGGTTAGACATAAGGAAGAATTTCTTCACGCCGAGAGTGGTGACGCGCAGGCACAGGTTGCCCAGGGAAGCTGTGGCTGCCCCATCCCTGGAGGTGTTCGAGGCCAGGTTGGATGGGGCCTTGGGCAGCCTGGGCTGGTGGGAGGTGTCCCTGCCCATGGCAGGGGGGTTGGAACTAGATGATCTTTAAGGTTCCTTCCAACCCGAACTATAATATGAGTCTATGATTCAATATATACACACACAGCAAAAGCCTGGAAAGGTGGGTAAAGACAAGGATTCTTTTAATTTTGCCTGGTTTTATGCTTCGTGAGAGAAATGCAGGCTTTGTGAAAAGCTGTGACCTGCAGAAATCCCGGCAAATTGTCAAAACTGACTGTCACCACATAAACGGAAACACTGCATAACTCCAGTCATCTTAAGGTCTGAAAACAAAATGTATTTCTTCCCGGAGTATGAACATCAAGATAATTGCTCCAAGGCAAATGATCTCTTTCAGCCACTTGTGTTGACCAAGAGTTGTGAAAACCATCAACAAACTTTGCTGGGACATCTCAAGGTGCAGAATGCCCAGGCAGACAAAGGGTCTGCGTGGCCACAGCCTGTGCTCACAGGCATCATGAGAGTGAGCTGTGTGTTGAGGCAAAAGCAGAAGGGGCAGAGCAGTGCTGGGATCCAACTCTTGCAAAAACTTACAGTCCTTCTAGGAATGCTGATGATCAAAATGAGCCTCCCTATTCTTGGACTTCTCTAATCCATCCCAGAAACCTCCACATTCATCTTTTATTCATTATATCCTCCAAAGGCTTTCTCTTCTAATTCATGTCATCTTTATATGTTTGGACTTGAGCTTCGTCAATCTGGTTTTAATCTCTCTCTCTGTATGTTTTCAATATCAGATGTGTCAAAGGGCAGTTCTAATTCCCAGATCGAAATAAAAGAGAAAGTAATATTGGTATTAATAGCAGTGCAGTCCATACGCAACATCGTGATCATTCCCACAGCCTCTGTACAGATGTTGAACAGAAGAGGTTATCAGTACCAAGTGCTGTTGCATATTGCATCTGGGAACCCTTAACAGGAGGAAAAGCCATCTGCTACCATCTGGGAACAGTTAGTGAGGAATCACTGGAACCACACTAAGGCATTTCTCTCTCTGAGCCAGGTCATGCTGCTGTTTCAGGAATTTCACATGCTCCACTGTGTCAAAGGCCACCAGAGCTTTGAGTCATCTCTAAGTCACCAGGCATCTGGTCATGGTCACTGGCTTGAGATATTTTTATCATTATGCTTAGCATAGGTGACGTGCAGTGGCGTAGGAGAAGTGATCTTAGTGAGGCAGTTGCTAGCCAAGTGAGTACAGTCTAGAAGAGATTTCTTTAGCAGACATCAGAGTAATGTGTGTTTTGTTGGGGGGTGTGTGTGTCCCCCGCAAGAGCTGCTGGCAGCTTCCTCTCAGGAAGAAGTAGTGATTCATTCTTCCAGGAGCAGACTTACACAGTCCCTGCAGTATTTTTCTTGCCAAGTTGGAATAGTCTAGATTCTTGACTAGTATTTCATATTACAGTAGTTTTTCAGAAGTCCCTATGTGAAAGATACTTTAGAAGTACAAATAAAGAGGCAATCCCTGTGCTAATTTGAAGATGTGAGCTGAACAAGAGAGAAATTGAGCAACTCTCAGTGTCAGCAGGAGGTTCGGGAAAATATGTGAGCTGAATATATATCCCTGAAGCACTGCAGTAGCATAATTACTATACATATTAATGTATAGACAGATCGTAAAATACAAGTATAGTCTGACTTTGTCAAGAATTTACTGAGTAATTTCATGTTCAAATTAATATATTAAATTGTGTGCAACACTGATAGATAAATAATCTCTTTCAAAGTCAGGCTTACTTTGTAAAGTCCTCTAAAATCTGTTTTCAAGCAAATTGCCTTTGTGATCCTCTAATGCTTTCTGATCTTGTAATTTAAAAATATTCCCTATCACCAAAATATCTCCATATTTAGACACTTCCAATAGTTTACGTAACAAATACTTGTAAAGCAGTGCATTAAGAATAGCCACTGTAACTGAATTGTCTGTTACATGCTTTAATTCAGAGTTTTATTTTCCTACACATAAAGCTTTGGCTACCCAATAAAATTAGTTTGGGTATTATCATTAGATAAACGTGTGTTGGAGATCCCTTCCACCAAGTACGATAATACTCCACCAAGTATGATACTCCAGCCTAATTGAACTAAAAAAAAAATCAGTCAGAGCAAAGGATGTGGATCAACTATGTCCAGCCAGTTATAAAATCTTCATTTCCACCTCTTCTTTCCTCCCTGACTATGGAAGCTATCATTGAGAAATGCATATATCATCCTAAAACTTGTACTCTGATGGAAGACACAATAAACAAATTTATTTCATAATTATTCTAGCCTGTCAAATAGCATTCATGGAAGAATAAACTGTAAAATAAAGATTATTTATAATAGTTGCTGATTGTGTAAGATGGGCAAATATGTACACATTCACAGTAGGATTTTTGCTTTTTCTTTCATTTTCTTTCTCATCTTTTCACCTCTAAATCTGTATTGATGCTGTGAAGAAAACAGAAGACTTTCATTCCACCAGAAGGTGAGTGCTTTGGCTCAGTGCAGAACTGCATTGTCTAAGGATATTAAAAACATTTTGGTTTGTGTAGGAGTAATTGTACGTTTGTGGGGTTTTCACTGGACTGAATTGTAGCTTCAGAATACAGCCCAATGGAGTATTGATGGGATCCACCTGACAAGCAATGGAAACACATCCCTCACCAGCTTTTCAGAACAGCTATCAGGAAGTTTCCAATATGCAGATTTTTGTTAACAGTCTTGGTAAGGATGCTTTCACTGCTTGCTGTGCAATAGAGCAGCCACTCAGCCTTTCCTGTACCGTGTGACACATAGGTTGCATCATGTGCTGTTCCCATGTGACCTGGCACATCCAGTGTGTCATCTTCATGCAAGAGACATCAGACAAGAGAGAGAAAAACAGATATGTTATCTTGGCAGCAGGCATATTTTTCCCCATCTTCACCAAGTCTTCTTGTACATAAAGCTGAATAAAGAGGTCCCAGATTAACCCCATACTGAACGGCTGTTGACTCTGAGCTGATCCCTCTAAGCTGTATTAAAATGCAATGTTAAACAAAGAACCATATGTTCTTGTCTCAAGATGTTTTGAAAAGAAAATTTTCTACACAAAGCTGACATAATATGACAGAAATTGAAAGAAAAGTCATGCATTTACTCGTCACTAATTTTCAGATACGCGGATCTCTAAGAAGAAATGGTTTAGCTAAGACTAAAGCAAAAATAAGCAGACTTTTAAGCTACATGTTTTAGATCTGCTTAAAACATGTTTTAGAGGCACATAAGCAGAGTTGCATTTGGGACCCCCAGGGCCATGAGAAGTCATGGCAGGGAGTGCCTGTGACTTGTGATTAACAGTCCAAGCCATGGCTTGCAAGAAGGAGAGGCCTGAAGTGTTAGCCACCTCTGGCCACTGTTGCCATAGTGCTGATGCGAGATGTCAGTTTTGTTGCTGAATTCCTGCCTTCACTTTTGATGCAAATGTATGTATATTAATACGATTTCATCTAAACATATAATGCTGTTTATCATAGTTGTCACTGAAAGCTAATAAAATATCAGTTATGATGATTATATTCTTTATTATGTAGAAAACCTTTTTGGTATGCATCTGATTTGGGTAGGATGAAGTCCAAGGTGAACTACTTCAGAATGGATTTAAAGACAAGAGTCCAGCCAGCAAACAATAAGTCCCACAAGGGATTTCACTGTTGAAAATCTGGGGCGTGAGGATTTCCAGCTAGGCTTTGGATAGCGTCCTTGGCAGGAGGCTTAGCAGTACCATCTATCGATGCTAATAACTCTGTTGTAGAGAGGAACCAAACCTGGTTCTAAACACGTGTTTGAAGATTCACAGGTACGTATATCTTCAGGCACTTCTGGAGGAAAAAGTAGTGTCCTTTTGCTTCAGGAAGTTTGAAAAGATAAATACGTAACAGTAGTGATTTCAGAGGACTGTAATTGCTTTCAGACAATCCCAATTGTCACCATATTACTTAATATTTATATTATGGTGACTGAAAGAAGACATCCCTTATCTGGCCTTCTCTCTATTTAAACATGAAAGACTTGAAAATAAAATGTTTCAGTACAGACACTAATACTTCCCAGTAATTTTGACACAGTTAAATTAGTATTTACCTTTTCAGCTGACTGTATGTTCTATGTAAAATGACAGTGAAACTACTTGTCTCTATTAAGGCAGCACATTTGTGGCACTGTTCTGGGCCTGGGAAAAGTTGCTGCAGCCGCAGTGCAAGCTGTGTAATGCTCCATTTGATGGAGGCTGAGAAAGCTGGTTTGCAATCCCAGACTCTCCATTTCTGTTGGTTTCTGCCCCTGCTTGCAAAGTAGAATACATTTCATAATAGGTTTTAAAGTTCTCTGTGGAGTAATTGAGGCTTAACATACTAAATAGTAATAATAGCTGTATGGAGAGAGAATAATTCTAGACATTTTTGATATAATATTTTACTTGGCATGTTTGAATTAGCAATAAATATAGCATTTTATTTATTTTACAGAATCCAAAATGTTGCTGATGCATTGCAAAGTGTAGCAAGATTTAGGTGCCTTCATGTAACTTACAAAGCGTGTGTCACCACACTAAGCAGTGAGTCATTAACAAGCATCCTGGATTAACCAATTTTTTGTTAAATCTTCAGAGTTTACCTGTTCTGGACTCTGGCTCCAAAGCCTAGTTCTGACAAGAAAGGTTTAGAAGCATTTTGGACTTGTGTGTTCAGGACTGAGAGGGATGGAAAGGAAGCACCTGTAACAGAACTCAAAAGTTTCATCCAGGTCTAAGTGACAGGGAGGCAAAGGGTAACTTAGGAGACTTGCCTTTTAACCCAAGGCTATAAAACCTAGTTCCTACATTTTCAGGAGAGAACCTTCAGGGAAATTTATGCTCTATGAGACACAGAAATAATTATCCAAGCATCCAGCTATTCCAGGATTTGAATGATCCTTGTTAAGTATTGACAACTTTCTAACAAAGTCCTATGTAGTTCTACATTAAGAACCTGGCTCCTTTTCTGACTGATGTTTCATCATTTACATTGTCTTTCTCTGCACAGGAGTCTGACCCTTAGTCAGAGTATTACAAATAAGGTTTTGATTCTTACATGCCACATTTTTATTTCCTGTCTTTCCTAGAAGACTGAGGGGTGTAGAAACATTATCTTGCTGCAAATGGCCTTTGCTTGGCAGATGGTATGGCTTTTATCTTTACATCTGCTCATATTTTGCATTCTTGAGTTAGTGAGAAATCACTGCATTTGCTTTGCCAGGTGTTCTCTATAGCCAAACTCTGTTTGGGATGGGACACTGACTGTGAAATTTATTTCATATTCCTTTGCTGATTCTGCTGTGTTTTCCACATTATATTTTTTTTTTTTAAGAAATAACCTTCAGAACATAAGTCTCAATGTTTTGTAATCAATTTCAGACCACAGTGACTGTCACACATGTAAACAGAAAATACTGAGAACTAATTTTGCACTGATCATCAGCCAGCATGTAGTGTACATTTACAGTGCCATTTTTGCTCAGACCACGTGTATTTTTGAAGAGGGTATCCCAGTTGTCCTCACTTGTCTTTGTCTTTCTTCACATTTTGGAGTGGCATCTGAGCATACGAAGTGGATCATTTTTGGATGAAACTAAATCAGACGTTTTTCAGAAACACACTCAGTATGCTCCAACTACTGGTAGTCGTTCTGCTCACAGGACCAGATTATAATTAGTCCAAAAAAAAAAACCACTGCAAATTACCTGTGATGTGGACACTGGGCTCTGTAAGACAACTGGTTTAGTCTATGATTCTGCCCCCACTGGTCAGCAATACTTGCTAATGCAGATGTAGCCATTTAGTGGCAGCCATGGTACTTTCAACTTCAAGTTTATCAAAACTTTTATGTGAGAAATACAGTCCAGTGCTTATTTCTGGAGCTGGATGCCTAGATTTTCATTCACATTGATAACTTTGTCAACTGTGGTGTCGTTCATCTTGTCCAGCCACACCCTGCTATTCCCTTCCCTTCAGTGTGCTGTCATCAGTGTCCTCTCACTTTTCTGTCCTTCAGCTTTGGTTGAGCTTAATGACCAGGGGTATTTGTTGATGATGGTGAAAGTAAAGAATCAAAAGCAGTAAGAGCATCCAAACTGAAAGATATATGTTGGGTATTCTGTCTCATGGGTAAAGTGGTTGGGAGCCTTCAAAACGGTGATCCTTTCTGAGAACAGACCTCCAGACGGGGCCAGCTGAGCATTACAAGATTCAGGCCGGTGTTACAGAGAGCACAGCTGATCAGACTATCAGGCCAGTAGGTAGTCATCTCTTGATATTTATTTTAAAGAGAAATCAGCCTCTCCAGCCACTTAAAGGCTGGCTCAAAAGCACCAGCATGCCCTCCCCCTCAGTCAACTATTGTAATGATCCATTACAACTATTGTAGTGATCACCATTCTCCATGTCTCATCTCTTGCTGGTTAGAAAGGAGCACTCGAAGTCGTATTCTCTTGTGGGTGCGTGGTGGTGTCATCCTGCTGGTGGGCAAAACTGCACAAACAGCCCTCTCCCCCATATTAAACAGACAAATGGAAAATCCAAATGACCTTCTTCTCTAATTATTTTGTCAATGAAGTAGATCAATTAAAGAAAAATTAATGAAAATAGGCACTGTCTCAGCAGAGCTACCTTCCCACAAAAATGTCCTCACTTGCCTTGTCAAAGACTGAAGTCAAAGTTCAGATTCTTCAAGGGAATCACGGTACTTATACATGTTTACGCCAAGGGTCTCTGCGTTACAGAGACCAGGACTAGAAAAAAAATCAGATTAACACTTTCCTGGACTGGTGACTGGAACTTGTGCGTGGAGCAAAATGAGGGGTGAGAGTTTCACAAAAACCCAACAGACTTCTGCCAGGCCATAGGCTTGGCTGTCGTGAGGGAGGAGAGTGTCCTGGAGTGGCTGTGACCATGGTGCTTTGCCATCAGCCAAACTGGGGAATGGCCCCAGCTGATGCAGGGGGCTGGCTTATTTGCACTTGCTTCAGCAGGCAAAAAAGTTGCCATAAATCACAAATATATAATCTATGTGTGTGCAGGTACAGCAGATGCATATGTACTTACATACGTCTATATGTATGCACACATGTAGCTACAGAATCATGGACTCATTAGGTTGAAAAAGACCTTTGACATCATCAGCTCCATACCTGTCCACTACTAAATTATATCCCCAAACACCTCATCTACCCCCCTTTTATACATCTCCAGGGACTGTGACTCCACCACCTCCCTGGGCAGCCTGTGCCAGTGCCTGATGACCCTTTCTGTGAAGAATTTTTTCCTGATGTCCAGTCTGAACCTCCCCTGGCACAGCTTGATGCCACTGAGTGCCAAGGGTGCACTCCATCCCCTCACCCAAGTCGTTAAACTGTCCTGTAAAATCATAGAATCTTAGAATGGTTCAAGTTGGAAGGGACCTTAAAGATCATCTAGTTCCACCCCCCGGTGCCATGGGCAGGGACATCTCACTAGATTAGGCTGCCCAAGGCCCCATCCAACCTGGCCTTGAACACCTCCAGGGATGGGGCAGCCACAGCTTCCCTGGGCAACCTGTGCCAGTGCCTCACCTCATGGTGAAGAAATTCTTCCTTACGTCTAGCCTAAATCTGCCCCTTCCAATTTAAAGCCATTGCCCCTAGTCCTCTCACTACCTGTCCTTGTAAACAGTCCCTCCCCAGCTTTCTTGTAGCCCCTTTCAGGTACTGGAAGGTTGCTATAAGGTCTCCTCAGAGCCTTCTCTTCTCCAGGATGAACAAGCCCAACTCTCTCAGCCTGTCCTCATAGGGAAGGTGCTCCAGCCCTCTGATCATCCTTGTAGCCTCCTCTGGACCCATTCCAACAGCTGCATATCCTTACATTGAAGATTCCAGAACTGGACACGATACTCCAGATGAGGTCTCACAACAGAGGAATAGAGGGGTAGAATCCCCTCCCTTGCCCTGCTGGCCACGCTCCTTTTGATGCTGCGCAGGATATGGTTGGTTTCTGGGCTGTGAGCACACACTGCCGGCTCACGTTGAGCTTCTCATCCACCAGCACCCCCAGGTCCTTCTCTGCAGGGCAGCTCTCCCCCACATCATCCCCCAGCCTGTATTGAAAATCAGAGGTTGCCCTGGCCCAGGTGCAGGGCCTTGCCGAACCTCAGGAGGTTCGCACAGCCCCACTTCTCCAGCCTGTCCAGGTCCCTCTGGATGACATCCCGCCCTTTCGGTGTGGCAACTGCACCACTCAGCTTGGTGTCATCTGCAGACTTGCCGAGGGTGCCCTCGATCTCGCTGTCAGTGTCACTGATGACGAGCTTAACCAGCACCGGCCCCAGTACGGACCCCTGAGGGACACCGCTTGTCACGGATCTCCATCGGACATACGATAAGCGCTATCAATACCCTATCAGTACGCCTATTACCACTATCATCTATACGAATTACGCACCAGGTGGATGCCGGGGGGACGCGCGTGCACGCGCCGCGCCCCCCCCACTCCCCGCGCGGGGGCGCGCTCCCCCTTGAACCACCTTCCCCCCTCCGCACCCCGCCGCCTCCGCCCCTGACCACGTGCCGGGGGCGGGGCCTCGGGGGGGGCGGTGCTTCGCGCAGCCAATGGGGAGAGGCGGAGGGGCGCGGCGCGGCGCGTGCCCGGCCCCCCCCCCCACTCCCTCCCTGCCCGGCGTCGTGCGGGCGCCCCGTGCGGAGCGGCCGCCAGGAGGGGCCGTCGCATCCCCTTCCCTGCGGCGGCGTGTGGGGGGGAGGGAAGGGAAGGAGAAGAGAGGATGCGGCCAGTGCCGCCGCCGCTCGCCGCCCGCTGAGCCGGTGCGAGAGGCGGGGAGGAGTGGAGGAGGGGGCGCGGCAGCATGGCCCCGACCCTGCTCCAGAAGCTCTTCAACAAAAGGGGCGGCGGCGCGGCCGGGCCGCACGGCCGCGCCCCGGGGGACGGACCCGCCTTCAGGTGAGCGGCGGGGGAGGGGATGGGGGGGGGGGGCGAGGGCCGGGGTCCTTCCGCGCCTTCCCCTCGTCTTGGGTCCCTCAGCCATTTTATAACCGAGGGGGACGCGGCGGGGGGAGCCGGGCCTTTTCTCCCATCGGCTGTGTGATCGCCGTGAGAACTCCTGCTCGAGTCTCACCGGGGCAGGAACGTTAAAAAAAAAAAAAAAAGGGGGTTAACAGTTGTGACTTTTTACAAAGCTTGTAATGACAGGATGAGGGGCAATGGATATAAACTGGAGAGGGACAGATTCAGACTAGCCATAAGGAGGAAATTCTTCACTATGAGAGTGCTGAGGCACTGGCACAGGTTGCCCAGGGAAGCCTTGGCTGCTTCATCCCTGGAGGTGTTCGAGTCCAGGTTGGATGGGGCCTTGGGCAGCCTGGGCTGGTGGGACGTGTCCTTGCCCATGGCAGGGGAGTTGGATTTAGATGATCTTTAAGGTCCTTTCCAACCCGAACCATTCTATGGTTCTATGATTCTATGACCTAAATAGAACTGCACAGTCTGGTGACCCACTGAGCATTAGAGACCTTTCACTGCTCAGGTCAGATTTAGTAGTTATTGCTGCTTCAGCGCTTGAATGTAATCTCCATCTGATTTTGAATTATTACTGTTCTCTAAATCATTGGGAACAGCATTTTGCGCATGCTGGTGGTTTGCAGCTTTGTTACTTTGGGCATCTGTTCTGCTCACAAGACCAAACTGGTCCCAGTGAGCAGAGTGACTGTCACATGGGTGTCCGGTAAGCTCTGTATCTTTTTTTGTTTGTCGTGAGTTGACTAGTCTTGTGATCAGATAACATACAGGATTGAATTGGAACCTGGGCTTTCACCACTGAAAGTAAGAATGGTAAGGGAGAGGAGTGGAAAATATCTCCATTCACAAAGTGCTGTAGTACCAAATATGGAAGATCACAATTGTGGAGCCATCGAGACCTCATCTGGAGTATTGTGTCCAGTTCTGGAATCCTCAACAAAAGAAGGATATGGAACTGTTGACACGGGTCTAGAGGAGGACTACAAAGATGATCAGAGGGTTGGAGCACCTTCCATATGAGGACAGGCTGAGTGAGGGGATTGTTCATCCTGGAGAAGAGAAGGCTCCAGGAGATTTTGTGGCGGCCTTTTGGTACCTGAGGGGACCCTGGAGGAAAGCTGGGGAGGGACAGTTTACAAAGGCTTGTAGTGATAGAACGAGGGGGAATGGGTATAAACTGGAGAGGGGCAGATTTAGGCTAGATATGAGGAGGGAATTCTTCACCATAAGAGTGGTGAGATACTGGCACAGGTTGCCCAGGGAAGTTTTGGGTGCCCCATACCTGGAAGTGTTCAAGGCCAGGTTGGATGGAGCCTTGGGCAGCCTGATCTAGTGGGACATGTCCCTGCCCATGGCAGAGGGGTTGGAACTGGATGATCTTTGGGGTCCTTTCCAACCCAAACAATTCTATGATTTTGTGGTTTCAAAGACTGTCTGTGTGGACCATGGCCCTATGTGTGGCCAAAGTTGCAAGTTCCTGGTGAAAAATGAAGTCGCATCTAAATGGCAGTAGGATATTTGGATTCTAATGCAATTCTTTTGAAAATGGTAGGGCGCGATATTGGTGCTGCAGTCATATTGAAGAAGGGTTGGTGAATTTCAGGAGGCTGTAAAGTCTATATGCTGTACTTAATAGTTGCTTCTTGTAGCTCTTACCTCACAAATTAAATATCTTCTTTATTTTGAAAGGAAATAAATATATTTTCTATATTTAAAGTGAGTGGCAATTTCCAGGTAGTGTTATTTTGTGCTTGAAATCTTACAAAGTATTTCTGTATCAGAGACTGTTGCTGTTAGTTCTGCTTTTATGGTTATTTGATTCATCGAGGATCTCCGTGAAGGCAGATTCTTTCCTTGCACAGCAAGTGCACCATCAAAATGAGTAAGATTGCTGCATCTAGAGTATTTTGTGAGGTTAGGGCTTGCATTCGTTTTCATCTCCTTCCTGTTCCTTAGGTCAGATATTTCACTCTGTTTTCTGCTGGAATAACATTTAAATGATGTGGCTCTTTAAACAAAAATCGTTATCATTGTTGTAAGTATTTATCACTCTTTTTACGACCTATTTCTCCCCATTCTTTTTGCAGTCTGATTAGGTTTTTTGCAAACAAGGTTAGTCAAGTTATTTGAAGCGTTTTGCTCATGGAGGGTCTTTTTGCCTGTTAATATTGCACTAAGGTTCTTCCTTAAGATTTCTAACAGTGCTACAATGCTTTTTCGCGCTTTCCAGGGATATTTTGATGACCTGCAGGAGTGTAATTATTTGCTCTTAGAAGCTTTACTAACAACACTTTTGAAAAAGCTTTCTGCTGAGTGGTAATTTGTTTGGAGACATGTGATTGAATCTAAGTAAAAGGGAGGACAATCTTTTGGTAGCCTCTGCATTGACTGTATGCTGCTAATGACTGTTAGAGGTGAAGCGGAGAGATCACTTTCTGTTCTAATGGCAGACCTACATTTTCAAGCATTTTATGTATTTTTATTGCCCCTTTGTGTTTTCGTTAGTAAGATCTCTCTGCTTTCAGTATGTCTTGCTGTGTTTAGCCCTCTTAAGCGGTCCGGTGAGACCAATAACAATCTGTATCCCTAGACGTTGAATTGTTAAGAGTGTCTGGAAAGCCTGAGTGTCTTCACGCACCCTCCTCACCTATAATTTGACAACTTTGTTTCTAGTTCATCATTAGGAAGCTTTGTGTTTTTCCAGTCTTCCTAGGAACACCAAGAGAAGTTCTGTTGCAGAAGGCCCTCAGCCAGGCTTAAGGTTTGCCTGTAGTGAGTACTGTATGTGTGTCTGTTGTCCCGCTTCCTTTTGATGGGAGCTAAAACTTGACCAAAAATCTCTGCTGCTTCCTCTTTTTGACTGTGAATGGAACAGTAAGCTACAGGGTCCATGCTGTTTACCAGGATGAGCTGGCACAGCCTCAAAGAGAAAGAGAACTGGTGCCTGTAGCTGAATGTGGAGCCACAGGAAATGGTTTCTTGGGTGCCTGAACATTAACATCTTAATTTGGATCAGGAACACTCTTTTAAAGAAAACCTCTCAATTATCTTCACTTACTGCACTTTGGCTCCTGTAGCCAAGTGGCTTTGATGCATAAACTGGATTCCTCTTGGACTGCATTAAATTAGAAAGTGTGCTCAGGTCACTAATGGGCATTCAGTCCCTGCAACAAGCCTACAGCTGGTCTGAAGTTAAACCCCAGAACATGTTTAATGTGGGTGTTAGGACCTTAGCACCATTTAATTCAGTCTGTGGATCTGGTCCTACATGTTCATGTAAACACAACCCTTACTTATTGGGGGAGGAGAAAGTAAACATGAGGTGTAAGATGTTAATGCAGAACAATTAGTGTAGTAGGGCTTTTCCTCCCTTCAAAATAATGGAAATGTGAAGTGGTAGAATGGTAGTAGTTAAAATCATAGGATATCTTAATTCTTTTTAAAAAAAGAGTAATTAGAAACCAGCTGGAGAAATATGAGTATTAGTGACATAATATTGTATTTGTTCTAAGCAGTTTTGTACACAGATCTTTAGCTTCTGGTTTCTATTACTACTGCTTTTTGCTTCCCTGAACTAAAAATATCTATATGTGTGTATATATATACACACACACACATACACACACCCTTTCAAGATATGCATTTGGGTGACTGTAGTTCAATGTATTTCTTTTTAGCCTTCAACACTGAGGAAATCCTAATTACTTTGTGTGTGAGAAATGTGTATTTATGTGGCTAAATTCCCCTAATATTTCTTATTTCCTTATCAAATGTTACTTTCCTTACAAGATCGATTTAGAGTATTTTCTACAGACTTTTTGAGTGCTACCCATGTCTTGTGCTCAGCAGAATGGTAGCTGTTACTGCAAAGGCAAAGCATCCTACTCTCCATGAATTTTAAATTTTAGTGATTAAGCAGAGTATTTAGTAAGTGTTTTCAGCACTAGAGTGTTTCAAGTGCTAAGCATATATTTGAGTAATATATTGGGGGGTGGCTTTAAGGAAATGGATATGGCTTGTGGATAACTTCACTGTACTTAAATTTATCACGTTTCCTCGGTAATTGTATTTACCTGATTCTAGAATGGGATTTCACATCAGTGCTTTTCCTGTACTTTTCAACATGAAAGAATGATGTTATCCTTATACTGAATACTAAGGTTGTACACTAATTTCAGTCTTTGAGAGCGTGTTGTGTTTGATTTTTTTTTTCCTGATGAACTGCCTATATCCAGGGAGGTAAGAACAAAAAGAAAAGCCTTGGAATTTTTGGAAGACTGTTTTTGCTGTTGAATGTGTAGTTTCTGCACTGCAACTTCTGATGAAATTTCTTTGCTATTAGTATGTTTAGTAAAGGAATATTGTAAAACAGAATAATTTTATGTGGGTTCTCTGTATAAAAAAAGAGGTTGTGTTATTTCATTTGTCTGAAACTTGCGAACAGGCTGTTTCTTCAGCTTTTAAGTATCAGCTGCTCTTTCTGATGTCTATAATGAAGCGGATGTCATGTTGTAACTGCAGGATATCTATCTGGTAACAGTTTGTTAGCTTTGGTATATGAGATCATTTGTTTGGCAGCTGATACTAGTAATTCCTTTGGTCATAGCGCTGAAAAGCTTGATGAGATCCTACTCACTAAGCATTATTTCACAGCATTTATTACCAGCCTGGCAATGTTCCACCTTCTGAAAAAGGAAAGAAAGCAGTACTGAGCTTTGAGTCTGCTTGCATGTCAGTTTGTTATACCTTTGTTAAAATGAAATATTCCCCAGTAAATTCTAGGAAGTCTTATTCAGTTTGTCTTGAGCTTCTTGCAGCTTTGGAGACATCCACACAGCAATAACGCTACTGAGCACCCAAGTGCATCTTCATACATGGAAATATCATTCACCATCTGGCTGCATCTTCAAAAAGCATTTGAAAATCACTATTTCATATGCTTTTGGAAGGGCAGTGCAGCCCTGGGCCAGATCTGAGCATGTGGGCAGGCATGGAGGGCCTGCACGTGCAGGGAGATGCACGCACATGCTGGTGTGCCTGCACATACCTCTTCACTGACAGCTGAAAGTGAGCTTTAAGGTGCAGTATTATACCTCTGCTCTTGCATTAGTCTTTCCTTGGTAATGAGAGGTAAAGAGTGAGTTCTGCAGAAAGAGATTTATTACAGTCTCACTCAAGAAAACAGGTTAGAGAAGAAGTTATTTGAAGTATGGTCTTCTGACGTGGAAACCACGTTTCCAGCCTAGGGCTGTTCTGTAGGAAACCAAACAAACCCCAAGTCCTGCTTTTGAGCTTTACAGGAACCAAGGCCATTCTTCTTTGTATTTCCCCTCCCCTATGCCTTCCATCACTGAACAACCTGTTTTCTCTAGTTTTGCTCTCATTCTCTCTTAAAGTTGCAAGAAGACAAGCCCTTCTTTCCACACCACCCCCCATCAGATGGCTAAAAAACTACATAGAAATGCATAAGCTGCTGGTGATCTGTGAGGGATGAATGTACCTTGGTTATTTAATTTAATTCCATGAAAAGACGTGTACTTGCCTGAATAATCAAATTTGGTTTACCAGTGGTTTATCTTATTTCTGATTTACAAGTAACTAATCCATGTGGTATAACCAGGTAGTAGTGTATTTCCTACACACCTGACTCTTAAATTGATGCACAGTTGGATAGCAGGTGTCCAATTCCTTGGTTTTTAGGGTACTTTTGCTGTTTACATGTCCAAACCTGGGTAGGTGAGTACTCTGCTGCATACTACGCTCAGTAGAAAGTGTTTTGGGGAATGGCAGCAATAGAAAAAAGCCTTAGAGATGCCTTATGTTGTTGGTAGCAGAGCTTCAAGGAGAGTGCACTACAATCTAAAGCAATGGTGCTAATGCTGTAGGGGAATACTTGTCTATTAATGTAAATGGGTTGATGTGAGTGAGAAAATATTGCTGCTTGGGGCTGAAAAATGTGGACATATGTTCATAAGAGCTGAATTCATAAAGCAGTTTTTTAAAAGCTGATGCAGAGCTGTATTGCCATTAGAGGCTGACTTCGTGTAAATTTATGTAAACTTACGTAAACTTTGTAACTTTTCTAATGTAAACTTAGTTGAAGTAGCAGAATCACTTTATTGAAACTTGAGAGGAAAGGAAGATGAAAGAGGTTTCACAAAAATGTTATCATTATTCATCAAGTTATCGTACTTTGACACTGTGGGTTGTTCTGGTGCATGTCTTTAGCTGTAGCTTTGGTCTGAACAGTAACAGAAGGCTGGAAGCCCAGAGAGAGCAGGTGTGACAAAATAGTTGGGGCTAGTAAATGGAATAATTGCTTTTAAGGAAACCTTTTTTTTCCTGGCATTTCAATAACACTGAAGCTGCTGAAGACTTTTTTTGCAAAGAAAAGTCTTTGGATTATTACTGACTACGTGTACTACAAACTTTGGTGAAGTACCTATTCCTTCTGACACTAGCAATCGTGTGATTTCATCTCTAATCTACTGTGCACCTTAGTGACATCCAAGGATGGCTTCTGAAGACAAGACTCAGTTTTAAAGCCATGTCTTGTGGTTTATATTTGTTAACAGTTGTTTCTAAGTACACCCTTGATTAGTAGCACATCTTGCATGCCACTTTGACAAAGTGTTGTAAGAAGAATGTTCTTATGATATCTTAAATATCAGTATTTTCAGTGGATACACTTGTTAGGTAGAAGATGAAGAGTAGCAGCGCTGTAGGGTGGTAAACAGGCTTGCTAGAGAGAATAAGCAAGAAAAGGAGGACTTTGAATTTGGTACTACTTGTGTGAAGACAGCAAATATGTCTGCACCTTTGCATTCACTTCCTGCGATAGTGTCAGAATGCTAATCTGATAACAGACAGATATGTGGCTGTTCTCCTTTGCCTGTCATGAATCATCTCTGTGTGTGTGCTCTGCCTCTGCTTCTTAATGTTCAGGCACAGGTTCTTCTCCATTATGCTTTCTCCTTGCCTTAACAGTGCTTGCTGCCTTGCTTGCCTCGCTAATTGGCCTGTTTTGTATGCATTTATGGCTCAAATACTGTAGTGATGTCATGTTTTTAAATAAAAGATTGTGATCGCAAGACCAGCTCCTTCACAGGCTGCAAGGCAAAGCATTCTTCTAAGGCACTAAAAGGACTGGCTTAGGAGTTTCAGTGCCTGCATTTTCCCCACGACAATTAGGGAAGGTACAGTTGCTTTTACATGACCACAGCTGCAATATCTGTTCTGTCACTCAGCATGCTTCCTGGATATTAGTGAGATTCTTGGAGTTGTACTGATAAATGAGCATGAGGTTTTTACATCACACTTGACTGTCTCGTGATTTTCCTTCCGTAGACTGTGCCGAAGTGAAACCTGAGCTGCATGTGATGTAATTACTGAATCAGTATGGTGCTTTCTCTGCAGTGTGTTCTCACCTCAGTGCAATTACACTTCAGCTTTTCTCCTCCACGAGGCTCAGTGGAGTTTCACAGGTGGTAATGAAATCAGCTGTATTAAGTAAACAATCTGACAATATTTATTTACCTTTCTAATAGAGCTGCTAATAGGCTCAATTTGATATTAGCACTTTCAAATTAGAAATCTGGAGGCTTTAGTGCTTTGTAAGAAGCTTCTTGGGTAAGAAGCTCTTAGCTTTTATTGTCTTTAATTTTACTGACTTTTATGAAAGAAAACAGTGGCTTGAATGAACTTGGTGCTCTGGATTTCTGTACAGAGTCTTTATACTGAATTCTGAATTTGGGTGTTATCCAACACCTGAAACTGGTCAACTTTTGGGATTGAGCATGGGAATGCACAGCTTCAGGGGTACAGAAAATCTAAGCAGAGTACATTAGGTGGGTTTTTTTGAGGAAGCCCCAAAGAGATTGATCTACAAACTATTGAATATGTAGTTCTAAACAGATTATTCTTAAACTGATATTCTTTCACTGAATGTTTATAACTTTATGGAATTTAATATAATGTTAAAGCCCTTTGTGGTCTGGAAAAGGCAGAGAAACTTTTTAAAATATACAGCTCAGAGGAATTAGCTTATGTTCAGACAAATTTTTGTGTTTTTCTGTGCGGGCATATGAGCTCGTCAGCTATTGCTGATTAGTTGATTGCTTCTGTCACCCTTCCTTGCCTTCCCTTTCATGTTTCCATAAAATGACCTTCTAAAAATCTTCATATCTGTCACTTTGCTCTCTTAACTTGCGATCTAAAAGGAGTTGTGCTTTAACGAGTTGTGTTTTAAGACAAATCCTGCCATTGGAAAGGTCATGGGCCTTTTTGTTTCTGAAGTCCTGACTTCTTTAACATGATCGGGTCAAACTAGCTGGGTAGAAACCTCTTAAACTGCTGGAATTGAAAGTTGGTGACCTCTAGTGCAGGCACAAGGAAAGAGGCGAGTTAGGTGTAGAAACCACTTTGCCTAGCTGTACAGCAGTGGGGTTAATCCATATGTGTAAGGCTCTGGTCTTGGCAAATGGCTGCAGTGATACAACATGATATTACATTCTCTCATGCTGTGCAGAGTCGTGCACAATAGTGAGGGTTGGAGCCCTCCTTAGTCATGGCTGTGTAAAAGTCAGTGATATAACAATCTCTTGCAGTAGTTTGTGTTGAGCTGTCAGATTTTATGCAGAAATGGTTATGGAGAGTTTATATATTCTAGTCTTCAGCTATGCTGAGAAGGTTGGAATAAAGAGCTGGGAATGGGTAGCCACTTCAGCTCACTTGGCAGACAACTGTGGTGAGATGCATCAGATTTCTTGATCTTGCCTGTTAGCCTGGAGGAAGGTTGGTCTCACATGCCAGCCAATTGAAACAGCTTCAGGAGTGCCAACCTCTGCTTTAGCAACTGTTAAAAGGAATTTCTAAATTTCAAGTTAGAGTTGGAAAACTGAACCTTCTCTGATTATAAAAAATATTTATGACATCTGACCATGGATATAAAGGATGCTTACGAAACACTAAAATGATTTCACATGTTCTAGAGTAGGTGAGTAATAACCGTTTACTTTGGTATTTGGAAACTCAAGGATGTCAGTCAGTCAGCCACTGTGGACTAGATCAGAGTACAGTTTAGTTCAGAAACAATTTGGATACTAAGATTTTTGTGTTCAGAAGTTTCTACGTGCAGTCTTACAGACAGAAATATATTTGGGAATGCTTTTGATAGAAATAAGAAAATAACGTGCATTTGAAAACTGGCTTTTGCTATTTAGCACTTTAGGGTGGCGCTTGGTAACTAAAAATGCCTCTGCATGGCTGGACTGCATAATGGGTCCAGGGGTAGGTGTGCAGTTAAGAGGAAAATGAGAACAGAACACTATTTTGTAGTGGGCGTGGGTTTTTTTGAAACAGTTGGTCAACTGAATAGACCTGTGTGTACAGTGATACTAGATCTGACCGATTTCTTTGGTCTGGAGGAAAAAAAAAACCACTGGGTGTAACATTTAAGATGACTTGAACCTCTGAATTAAGCAGCAGTGGATTTGCATTACCAAAGCACTGAAAGCTGGGTAGAATGTAGACTTCATTAGAATTGTATCCTTGGGCCCTCCTTAGACTAGAAAAGAAAGTGAGAGTTTTGTTTCTTTTTTTTTTTTTTTAAATGAAGTTGTCCTGAATCTGTAATTGTTACAAAGGCTCCTAATGAGTCTGCTTTGGTAGTCTTAATCTCTGAAGAAAATCAGGTCTGTCTTAAAGGACTTTCTTACACAAAATTTTACTGGGGATCATTGATGGAGCTTGAGCAATTCTTAGGTTATCTTGAGAGAGGTTTCTAATTTGTCTAAGTAAGTAATTACTGCATAAGCTTGATAAGCTTGCTGATGGACATTTTTGAAATTATCATTTGTTTCTATGACTGAATCTTCAATGTGTGAAGCATTTTCCTGTTGCATGACAAGGTTGCAGGTGGCGTTTTCTTTGATTTTTATTTTTATGTTTGGCATGATTTTCATGATTGACAGACTGCTTCTTGGCAACTGTATCTTAACATGTTACTGTGTTTGTTTGGCTATAATTATGTATAAACCTGATTGTATAAGCTTATAAGTCTAACAGAATTCCAGTATTTTTGAGAAAATATTTAGGATCTAATGTGAGTAGTTAGAGCAGTTGGCCTGCTTTAAGGAGGAGGCTTTTTCATAACTTAATAACTAGACATCGAGACCTGCGCAATTGGTGGTAAACCGAATGTAACTCTCTTACATAGTGTTTTGCAGCAAGGTTAGGTTTGCCCATGCCTGTCAGCTGTATGACTACAGTTTGTATGTTTGGTGTTGCATGTAGGGTTTTTTGCTGCAAAGGTATTATGATATGAATGATTTAATTACCCTGATCTTCTGTAGGGGGTCATAAGATGTGGCTTCTCCTTCCCTTTCCAGTGAAACCTGAAAATAAATGCACATAAGCCTTCAAGATTCAGTGCTGGCACTGGAAAGCTACCCTCAATGCTGCCTATGAGGGAGGGTTGAGGAAAGTGTTTTGGATAGAATAGACAAATTATCATAACAACTACAAGAGGAACAAAACATATTTTTGGCTATAACTAGTGAAAAATACCGGAGCTGATGTTATATCCGTTGGTGCTATCACTTCATTCAATCTAAATTGGGATTTCCTGGCATTCATCTAGACAAAGGCGATGGACTGTTCATGCTTATAGTGGGTTTCGGGTGCTCAAACATGGCTTCTTGTGGATGTTTCCTCTTTCCTTGCTGTTTTGGATAAATTGGTAAATTTTCATAAATATCCAACAAGCTTAGTTTTTCTTCATTCCCTTCCTGATTATTGCAGACCAACTTTTCAGTTACAATCTCTGTTTTAAAAGACATCTTGGTCTCGCAACAGTTTAGCATAATAACTTGCAGAGGGCTTTCCAATATTACATTAGCTGGTCAAAGAGACCTGGGCTGTTTTCAACTCTCAGCACTGCCAGATTGCCGCATCTGATATCTTTGATTTCATATGTTATGTGTTTGGAAGGATGTATGTAGAACCAGGTAGCTGGTTTTGTTGGGGTTTGGTTGGGTTTTTTTTTTTTCTTTTTTTTTTTCATCTGACCCCATCTGAATCCTTTTCCCTTGGAAGAAGGGCAGTGAAGTGCTGGGTAGTGCTTACCTCTAGCCCTGCTCAAGAGCATTCTCTTATACGGTGGGAGTGCGTGTTCAGAACAAGGATGAGGAGCAGATTTGCAATGCGTTCTGCAACCAGGGAGAAAGTACACCAGACTTATTTGATTGTAAAGTTAGAGAGAGAATGCTATGTCTTCTGAAATTTACAAAGCCCTTTTGAGAAGGGAGCTTTTGCATAGCAGAAGTGGAAGAAATTTGTGAAGAAATTGTTTCTGTTAATGTGTGGATGTTTTCAGTTACTTTGAGTGAAGGTGTTTGTTTTAGCAAAAGGAGTATTTTTCAGCTATCTAGAAATAAACAGAGGGGGATGCTTAGTATCAAACATTGTTCATATCTCTGTATCAGCTGGCATTAATATGTATTTACTTATGTCTAATAAATATTGTTTCTTAGTCATGATTTTTCATATGCTGAAACTACTCGTTTGAACAGAGGCTTGAAAGCAGCATACAGATCTTTTTTTTTTTAACTAAACTAAAAAAAAAAACCCAACAACTTTATAGAAGAAGGAGAAGGAACAGGAAAGGGCAGGCAACCAAACCCATGCCTCAGGACACCACTCTTAAGGTGTGGTGTTGATGTCTATGCTGGCCTGCTCGCATTTATGTAGGAGATATTAAGGTCCAAGATCTGACAGTACTTGCCTCCATACAATGTTGAAATGCAACAAGAACAGATACAGTGTTATAAACACCAAACTCTGTCTTATGCTATTGCTCCAGATTCTCCTTCGGATGTGCAAAGTGTAGTACTTCCTTCTGTTCAGGAGAAGGTGGGGAACGGTAGAGGCAGTAAAGCTGGTAGGATAAGAGATTTCTATTCATCTTGTTTTCTGGCAGAGGCAGTTCTCAGACGTGCCTTGGCAGTGTCTGTATTTAGTAGCTGTGTTCCTGGATGCTGGCCCAGTCACATGGCGCTGCTGGAACAAGTGACATGGGAGTGATGCATTAGCTGAGCCCCAGCACTGTGTGCCAGAGGAGGTGGGGTGGCCCAGCTGGCCGGGTGGCCTGCGCCCCAAAGGTCAACAGAGATGCTGGACCAAGCACTGCTTGCTCCTGTCTGGCTGCTGCCGTTTGGCTCTACCTGTTTGGCTTAAGTGAAAGCTGGGAATTGATTACTGGAGGTGCCATTAAAATGATAAATGTGGAAAGAAAAAAATAGAAGGAAAAAAGCAAGGAAAAAAAAAAGCAAAACTGCAGTGTTCCCACCCTTCCCCCCCAAAAAATACCTAACCCCACCAAACAACAAAAACGAACCTGCAAGAGCTCTAAGTGGCTAAGGAAACCTTCAGTTCTTTGAATTGATAAAGATTACTAATGATAAAGATTGAAACAACTTCTGCAAAATATTTGACTTAATTTAGGTAAACTGAGCTCTTAGAAGCTGTGGGGGTTTGGGAAGAAAGTGGGCCAGAAGGGGGAAAGTTGATTAGGACTAAGTAAGGCTTTCTGTACTGAGGAAAAGACAAGGTGGTGGATCTGGAGTGCTGTTTTTACTGCACTCTTTACCTTTCTTTGTTGAAAGTCCTAGTTTAACAAAAATAAACACACTTTTAATGGTAAAACACAGTTAATACATTCACTTTTCTATGCAGTTACAAGTCTTGAGATCTCTCTGCTAATGAGGCATTCAGTTTCTGGAGCTAGCAACTGAGAGCATTGTCTCTGTGCTATTTACGGTACTACTTCAAGCATATTGTTCTTCTTTGGTTTGTTTTGGTTTTTTTGTTTGTTTGTTTGGTTGGTTAGTTGTTTGGATTTTTTTACATTATCACTGAGACACTGTTTATAAGCCAATGAACAGTGAATCCAAATTTACAGAAGTTGGCTGAGTTGTGAAACACTGGTTTAATAGCCTGTTCTTGCTGTTTGTGGAAAGCTGATGTGTACAATTTATGGTGACTTGAACTTAGATAGATCTACTAGCCTTCATCACATGTGCATGGTTTTTGTGGTAATTTTTTGTGCGTATGTGTGATGGTATTGCTTTCTAGTGACAAAGATGATGAAAAATACTTCCAACCTTGAAAAATTCCAGTTTATTCTCCTTTCCCAAGTAGGAAGTCTGGAATTCTAGCTTACCAGTAAACAAATATATCCAGCGTTGTTTTGATTTTCATATAATATTATCTTTAAACAAAATAACCTTTCTGTACAGTGATCTGTTATGGTGACTAAATGATATTTTTGTCCACCAGAACCCTTTCTATAGAAAGACCTTAGCTGAGATAGAACTGCTGCAAATAACATGTTCCTTCACTTGTTGCATGACTAATCTTCAATGTATCCTGCCTAACTTGTGTGAAACTAGTAACTATGTATCATGCTTGAACAAGGTAGTTCATCTGAGGTTAATAGTGCTTTACCATATTAGGTCTACTTTAAATCATTGTGGAAAAAGAATGTGGCGTGGCATCAGCACAACTCTTCCAAATCCAAGGTTTTAAAAAGAAGAGGAGCAACATAGGGTTGGGAGGGAGGAAGGGAGCCTACATCTTCTGCATAAGCTATTCAACAGACTAAAAGAAGGAAATTCATCATTAAGCAATCCAAAATAGATTCCACTTCACCTTTAAACACATGTTTTGGCACTCATCCTGAATGTCTGAGTCGTAGGCATTTTTGCTAAGTGTATGTTTGTATGTTTTGCAAAAACAAATGCTCACTGAAACAGCAGGTATGACTCCAGTTTTCTGTTTTCCTACACTCCCATAGCCTGCTTCTAAAAGCTGTTTGGAAAATAAAACCTTACAGGGGGTTCTGCAGATACTCTGTTAGACTTGGAAACAGTGCTTAAGTTTTAGTGGACAGCTATAACTTATACAGAAAATTATTCTTATATGTATATCTCCTCTTTCTTCCACCCCAAATTTTCTTGCTGGAGTATTATCTTGAGTTGAAAGCATTTTGGTAATTGTCTTGCAGTGGAGGTGAACAGAAAATGACCTTCAAACAGAGCAGGTGACATGCTGTCACATAGGCTAGAAAAAGTGAGTAAACTCTGCTTCCCAGAGGATTACATCTAGAGAGCAGGTCATTTTCTTCCATGTTCTCTATTACCTACTTCTTGTACTCAGTGTTTTCCATGTGTGGGGTTTTTTTTTGTTCAAAAACTATTCTGTGGATTTTTTTTTTTTTTGTGGTAATTGCCCAGGGTGTTTTGGGATTTATAGTATTCTGCAGATGACTTCATCTACTGATAAGTAAGTGGTGTGAAGCATGTCTATTTAGTGAGCTTACAGGAGTTCCTAGTTGTAGTCTCATGGGAATCCAATATTGTTGTCATTTAACTGAATGTTTCAGAAATTTGTTTGGGGTTTTTTTTCGGTTTTTTTTTTGGTGGACAAGAGAGGACTGAAGGGAAGGCCATCAATAGCTGGTCTTTGTCACAGTGTAGGAGCTTGGCCATCTCTTGGTTGTTTCATTTTCACTTCAAGTTGACAAAACACTGATGTTTAGTGTAGTCCTTCTCAATGAGGTGAGGGCTGGGAGATCTAGAAGTCCTCTCCTAGAACATTTGAATAATCTGAGAACAGACCAAAGCTTTTCACTTGTTTTCATCACTTGGGAGGAGTGATTATGATCTAGTACTTGTCACTACTCTGGGAATCAAAATTCAGCTGCTTTTATTGCTGTCAGTTTCCCTCTGTAACTGAGCAAGTTGTCCAGCTTAACCTTGCTCTTGTTTTGTGCTTGACTTTAGTGGGTAGCATCTATCACTAGGTTTTGAAATTTTACTGTCTTTTCTAACTCTACTGCTGTATTTCTAGGTGAGCATTACGTTAAGTTATTTTTCCTTTATAATCTGGAAGTAACGCTATGGCTGTCATCTTATAAAATGTTTAATATTTTGAGAGGGTAGGAGGGAGCTCTTTAAGGAATAAATTATGAGCAAATGTGTATGGATAATTTTTTTTTAAGCGGGGATAGAGAGGAGGACTTTGTTCTGCAGAGGAATTGCCTTAGCCTGAATAAAATGTTGTATTCCTTATTTTTTTTAAAAAAAAACCTTACATTTTCTTGGTCAGAAGTATTTTATTAGATATTTTTGTCAACAGTGCTGCTGTTTTAATAGGCATGTGACTATAAGTTCTCATCAACCAACTTGATGTCTGTGGCAAACTTTTTTTTGATTGTTGTTTTCCTTTCCAATCTTTTCAAAATAGATTCTTGGCCAAAATTAAATTCTATTTGTCCATTAAAGTGCAAAATATCTAGTGTATTTCTTGGTATTTTTTTTAGCTGATAACCATATGGCAGTGACGACAGATTCTTACTTGCTCCTAAGCTGTATGAGGTTGCTAGGAGTTGTCAGATGACACTTGCTCACATGAGAGCCATTAGCAGGGTGTTGTAGCCTGTGTTAGCACAACCTTGCAACTCAGGGCGAGTCACTACAAAAGCAACTATGCTTTTTTTTTTTTTAAGAGGCCATATGGTTCAGTCTTGTGACTACATAATTGCCAGCTACCTAATCACATACCAGGAAACAAACATAGTTAAAGTCAATATTAGCTGTTGTATCTGCTACAGCTTTGTACCAGGCTTGGTAGGAAAAACCCTAGCAGCAGCAAGAGCAAGTCTAGGATGGCTTCGAAACTTGAAAGTCATCCCTGCTCCTCTGTCTGGAATAATTGCAGCAGTGCATTAACTACAGCTATCGTTCTGCATTAATGGCTTATAGAATATATGAAGATCTCTTTACCTTTTTTTCCCCTAACAGGAATTTCAGCAGACTATGTTCCTGTATAGGGAAGAAAGCTTATGGTAAATTTCCTTCATTAATGTTTGATCTATAGTAAAGAAATCTGCTTGAGGCTGTGTCTTTTCAGCAGGTATTTAGTTTCTTTGAGGGAGCCTTGCAGAGGATTTGTAGCAGAAGAAAATGTGTGGAGGTACACCAAAAGCTACAAATGGCACACGGGGACTAATAGAAAGAGCAAGAAACAGCAATGATGTGCCACTTGGAAATAATCTCTCTTGCACCAAATTGGATGAAAGGATTAGAAAATCTGTGAAAGATAAAAGTGTCAGCTATGTGAGCAAAGTGACTAGACTGCTGCAAAACAGGTATGCATGTAACTTTTGTAATTTTTGACAAAGAATTGACATTTGTAGTTGCTATTAGGTTTATAGTCATGTGTCCTGAAGGCTATATTGTAAATAATTGAAACAATTCTAATAGAAGCTTATTAGTACTGATGATGGTGCCTGATACTCCAGAAAGTCTTCCGTGTTGTTTGCAACTGAATCTACATTTTTGACTCTGTGTACAGATATACGTTTGTGTAGACTGAGGCATGAGGATAATTGCCTTTCTTTTCAGTTAAGGTTAAATAATCTTACCTTCATGTTATAGTTTTGTAATTAGTTTCCTTTTTTTTTTTTTTTTTGCCTCCTGTGTTAGTGGGTCAAGTAGTAACAGTGTGCAGAGCAAACAGGAGAGAATGGTATGAAGGAGGGGAAGGATGAGAGGGAAACGCTCTACTTTTACTTGTAAATGACCTCTAGATTAAGCATTACATCAAAGTGATCTGGCGTATGAATGCATTTCTTTTATTTCTTTGTGGTGTTTCTTTCAGATGTGTGCCAGCATGTCTTCAATGTCTGAGTCTCAATTGCTATGTACCTGTGATAAAAGCACAGTTCAGGGCAGATGTTTCAAAATTCTGTATTCAGGATTGCTGATCTAAGAAACAAGAGAATATAGATAGATATATAGACATATAGATCATTTCAGCCTTTTTATTTCTCTAGTCTATAGGTTTTGCACTGAAGTAGTGTGTGGTTAGTCACTTTCAAAAGTATTTTAGGGTCAGCTGAAGTAATTTTTTAATATAAATTAATAGGTCATCCTTCAGTTATTGCATACATGCTGATTATTTTAAAGGTGAACAAAAAGCTTTCTTTGGTACAGATCAAGGTTTGGAGATCTGTATTCAGTGAAAATACTGAATCAGGGCAGAATGAGACAAACCTTGTGACATTTTGCCAGAAACAAATGAGTCTGCTTTCCCTCAAGCATGAGAGATCTTGCCTCTGTGTCTCATATCTGTAATGGAAGAAATGTTGAACAAGCCAAAGGAAAGTAGCTTATATGTCAATTTAAGAGAAAATAAAGCAAACTTTCCAGGATATCTGTAAGCCATTCCAAACTTGTGGCTTGTTTTCAACAACAAAAAGTATCTGTTGTGTTTTAGTATCTTTAGTAGACCTGGTTTTCATGTTGTACGAACATAGCTTGATTTTCTTTTTTTTTTTTTTTTTTTTTTTTGACTTGAAGGTTATGTTTAGTTCAGCATCTTCCACATGCAGGAAAGATTCCTTTCAAGGTGAAGCTAGATAAGCTGAGCTGTTCAAACAGACTGCTAATGCTGAAGGGAGTTATCACATTACCTCTTCCTTTGCTTTCTAGCATCATGCTCTTGTCCTTTTTCTCCTTGTGCTGGCCTTGGCCTTTCCATTTCTTCTGGAACTGGATCCACTTAGGGAGTTAGTTCAGCTCACTAAGCAGGCAGAAAACTGACTCAGGAAGAACTGAGAAAACTTAGTTGATGTTCTAACTAGTCTTAATACTTTTTGGAATGTATAGAGAAGGTTTTCTTTCTGCCCATTCCTGAAGGCATATAGCTCCATGGATGAAGTGAATTAATGTAACTCATGCTGCCACCAAGAGGTGGAGGTTCCATGGCTGCCTTCTTCCTTCCTTTTTCAGCTATGTTTCTGATCAACTTTCTTATGCTGGAACATACTGCTGCTGCTCCAGAGAATTTGGTTAGTTTACAGAAGGGTCTAGCAATTACCAGAGCAGACATGAGAAATGGGAAGGGTCACGTAGTTACAAAAAGGTGAGAATGGTTATGTGGGGCTCTTATTTTTTTGTCAAATAAGAAAACATTGTTTGGTCAAAATAGTCACATATACCCTGAGATATGAACATCTGCGTAAGCTCATATGAATTTAATTCAGCTAATTTTTAAGAATATGCAGGACTGGGTGTAATGCATTGTTTTTAAGCCGAAGTGACACATTTCATTTAGCTGTCAGTCTCTTCACTTCTTTGCCTTTCTAAGTTGTAAAGTTATCAAAAACCTGCATTGTTGTTTTGAAGTACATTGATGCTCAGGTGGCTGAACCCCTCCCCGCCCATGATTTTATTCATTTTAGTGAAAGCTTTTGTTTTACAAGTCACTTGGCAGTATCTGTCCCCTCAGCATGGGTATTTTATCATTCTATTTTTTAAGTAGTTCTTAAATAGGAGTTGAATATGTAATATTTTTCTTGTATAAGGAGAATGAGGAAAGTTTTATACGAACAGGACTTAGGCAAATGTTGTTTCAGTTAGTGTTTAGCAAAGCTAATTTTTGAAACCTTTTTTAAGCTGAGTGAAAGAAGCAACAGTTGTTACTCAAAAGTAGTGGTTGTAGCACACTTACTCTTGCTAAACATTCATAAGAAGTATGAAGCTTACCCTGGGGGTTTTGTAGCTTTATCAGAAGTAACACTTTCAGCAGTAGGTATATATGCAGATCTACTTGTGTTATGTAACTGTCGCATAGGTTCCTTCAGTACTTGGGTGTGGTTGGATAAGCTGTTTCAGACAAACAGAGAAAAAGGAAACAATAGTAGATTTTACTAACTGAATATAAGGGAAACAACTTATTCTTGAGACATGAAGTAGAAAAGTGGGAGTGGCAATGAAGAGCTAGAAGGGCACTGTTGATATGAATAAACATCAGTATTTGTTGTTAATTGGACATGGAGTAGAGTGTTAGAATCTCACAATGTGGTGCAGCTGGAAAATTGTTTTTGTAAGTGCATTGAGGGTTTGCTTTTCAGTCCTGAAGTGGAAGCATTAATAATTTTGTTACAGAATTGTCATTGAAAAATAGAAAATTCAATCTAATAATGTGCAAACTCTGGTGCAAGCTTTTCACATAACACTTCAAGAATTTTTTTTTTCCTGTTGTCTACCTATCTCCTACAAATGCATTGTGAGGATTTTTTTGACGCCTTGAAGTTAACATTAGTTCATATTGTGGGCTTGGAGGAGAAGAGGAAGTGTCTGTCTCCCTCACTATTTATTTTTGGAGGATAGAAACGTATCCCTTGTTCAAACTTGGTGGTTGAAACTGATTAGTGAATTAACAAATAATTGGGCAAGGTGAACCTGTATGTATACAGATTGGCTGTGAGCATAGAAGCCCTTAGGAAAAAAAAAACAGACTAAAATATTTATTATGTATTTCAGATATTTTGGTCTTACTTTTTATAAACAACTGATAAAGAGTGAAAAGGGTTTTCTTCTTAGTCAAACCCTCTGTTTAAAGGAATGTTAAGCTATACAATGCAGAAATGTGGTGGTTTCTTTTTTTCATGAAATGATATTTTGTGCAAGAAAATCTTACCTAATTTTGAAAAACTGTGAAGAAGAAACAAAAAAGTGCATGTCTTTAAACATTACTAAATAAGCAAGAAGCTGATACAGAGAATAAGTAATGGTTTGGGGGTTTTTTATGCATGTGAAAACTGAGCTGACCAATGAGTTTGTGTACTGTCTGTGTTCTTCAACACTGTGTATAGGAGATGACTGAATGCTCCTACTGCCCCTGTTTTTGGGGGCTGTGTGTTAAGTAAGCTGGCTTAAATAATAAAGGGTGGAAGTACTGTAAGCTGTCTGCTCATCAGCTTTTGTGATGGGGAAAAACATCCCAGTCACCTGACTAATTTTGGGCCTGGTGCTAGATTCTGTATGGAAGTAACGACTATGGGTTTATATGCCTTTGTAACTTGTCTATAGATATGCTTGATCCTATCCAATTAGGCTTTAGTAGGATGGATCTCTTTTGTAGTGGGTAGGACTGTTGCAGGAACTGCATCTTCAGTCTGGGTAATTCAAAGCCAGCCTGAAAGCAAAGATTTCATTAAAACAGAAGTTTGATGTTTGCTTAGTACTGCAAGAAGTATTATCTGAAGTTACTTCCCTAGATTTAGTCTGTTACACATGTAAAGCTCTATATGATTTTATGTAACTTCTTAGCTTTGCTCTCCAGTACTAGAATCTGTTTGAAGCTCTGCAAGACTGCAGCATTCTAATTCTAGCATGATGTGTGGAAAAGGCACCTCAACAGGCTGCTAAATTGGCTTCTACTTCAGCATTTGTTATAAAACCCAGTTCACGTTTATACAGAAGTTAACACAACAAAACAAAGTCTGCTTTAGTGCAGTATGTGAGAGCTCACCTGTCCATAATGTAGCCTAAATTCATGCAACATAAGTATTCACCATGCTTCTGGCATCAATGGGCAGATGCAGGGCTGGATTGGTTCAATCTGTACTTGAAATTAATCCTTCTCAGTTTAGACTTGCAGTCCTGTTGTCTAACTATGGATCTTGCTGTGCCAGCCCTGGAGAGAAGACCTGTGGCCCTTTTACGAAAGCAGTTCCTTCAGGTGTTATCTGTTGCAGAAAGTGTGTAGTAAATAGGTCTAACTGGAGAGGTATCAGAGTATCTGGTACTGAAGAGCATCAAATTGCTGCGGCAGACTAGAATTAAGTCTTTTGATGGCTCTGACTTCTCTTGTGTTCTGTATAGCTGGATTTTCTAATAGCATGGCATAGGCACTGGGCTGAGAAAGTGTAATATACTTTTAAAACAGATGGTGTAGTTGCAGCTGTCTGCATGAGGTATGTAGGATCTTTGTTGGGCAACTATCAACAATAGTATGAAGTCTGATCTTATGCAGGTTGACTTAATGCTGTGATTCCCTCTGAAAGGGAAGACTTGTAAAGAAATCCTCCTGGCACTTCACGTTTTGGAGGTAATGTGTTACAAACACTTCCAACAAGTTTCCTCACTGTTGATGATGAAGAAACAGCCTTTAGCATTATTCCATGATCTGGCTTTGATGTGTAGTGGACCCTTGTATATGATGTACATAAATTATATTGCCATCAGAATACCTTACAGTGGAGATAGGTATCTGGCTTATTCTGTCCCAAGGTATTAAAAATATAATAAAACCTTCCAAATTGAGGTCTTTTGGCGTAGAAAAAGGTGCCTATTTAAGCTTATTTTTGTTTCTTAATACATAGAAAGGGGCATTGATCGCTGAACCATGCAGAAGAAATTAAGCTGACTTTACTTATAACAATTTTAAATTTGCAAGTCTCTGAGTATGCTCCTTGAGTAGTTGCCCATGGTTACCTTGCTGGCTAGCAGGGGTTGATGGTGTTTTCCTCACTATTGAATGATGGCTGTTAACAGAGAATGGAATAAAAGAAATAGCTTCAGAAGTTCTTGCCAGAGCTGTATAGAGTTTTTGTGCTCTTCCCTCAATTCTCTACATTCCTTCTCCATAGGTCATAGTTGGGGAAAATTCCTAAATGAAACATCCTTTCAGGTGGGAGATCAGTGTGGCCTTGACTGAAATCTGTTAGGCAATTTGTTAAACCAACCACTATTTATAACAGTCGTACTCTTACCCTCTAGATGCAGTCCATCCAGGTCAGGGATGAGGCAATATGTCTGAACACCAGTGCTGTGTGGCACTGCTTTATGCAGTAGTAGTTTGTTTCCATTAATTCCAGCTTTTCAACTGCATAACATGAAAAGCATTTTCTGTAGCTGAACCTGAGGCCAAACAAACCTCCATGTTCTAACATGGAGACTGACTCGCTTTGGAATCAGGAAATAAAGTCTCTTGCCATCACAGCCATGGTAAGCTGCATTCCTCAGCCTCCTGAAGTAGCCCAAGAAGGGAAGTCACATGCCATGTTGTATCTCTGAGGAACAGGCAGATTCTGGCTTGAGAGTTGTTTTAATTCAAGTTGAATATCAGTGGTATCTTAGTTTTATTTACTAATTGAGTTTCATCATAGTCAAAGATCAAATCTCAATCTGCTTGCTCTGTAAACTCTGGAATATCTCAGAAAAGATAGGGGAAAAATAACAGAGCAACAGAAACCTTGTCTTTCAGTTACAACAACTATGCTTTAGAAAAATTGGAACTTATATTGACAGGAATAGGTCAAAAGAAAGTGGGTTTGTGTTGTTTAGAGGAGAGAGAGAGATGAGGGAGGGTTGTAAGCCTTAAACTTGTGAAAGGCTATAGTAATCAGGATGGTAATCCGTTATTCTCTATTGCCACTGAGAGAATTGCACAAAATAGTACACCTGCCTTGCAATAAGGATGATCAAGACTCTACAGAGAAGGGAGTAAATTGGAGTTGTTAAGCCCTGGAGTAGATTGCTAAGACGGAGTCACATGTGGCCTTTTGGAAGATTGGTTTGGCTGTGCCTGCCTGTGTGTCAGTAATGTTGAGCTTAGGTGCTCCTTTGAGTTCCTTTTTTTGGCTGGAGTTCAGTGATTACAGTCTTGATACTTGTGAATGCTGGGTAAAAGATGTATTTGCCAAATACCTGTTTCTTCATTTAGATAAGCCTGCAAAGTAAGCACACTATTTTAACAACTTGTGTTTCTAATCTGCAGCTGGTCCTCTTCAGAGTTTGACTTGAATGAAATCCGCCTGATAGTTTACCAAGACTGTGAGAGAAGAGGCAGACAGGTCTTATTTGATTCCAAAGCAGTCCGCAAAATTGATGAAGCTGTGGTTCAGGTAGGAAATGCTAATTTTTCTTTTGATCTATTGCTCTTTAGTTTCCCTTCCCAAAAGCAAGAATTCTAATATGATAAGAGTCAATTTCTTAATCATACGTGTGATCATTCACTTCGTCTTGATCCTGTGATAGCTACAACAAGAACGTGTTAGATTGCAAAAAGCCTATGAATGCGCCTGACATTTAGTATTTATAATATAAATATGGTATTGAAACTTAGACTGGATTTGCTTTCAAGCAAAGCAGTCAATACCCCTTTAAACTAAGTATTTCCTTAGCCTTTTCAATGTTGACCAGGACTGCTTTTTTTTATTAGCCCTGGTTGTGCAGTCCCGTTGTTGCAGTGATACCTAGCATGTCTCTAAATGTGCTTGTCTTCCTTTGGTGTTTGGGTTAATGAAGTTGTTGGCTTTATGTGAATTAAAACAGTTCCACTTTGGGTAACTATGCTGTAATGTGTAAGACTGACACATTGCAATATATGGCCACGTAAGTTTTGGTGACACACGTAGAAGCAAGAATAGATGCTGTCAAGATGCAAATTCTTTGTGCTGCTCTCCAGGCACACAAATCACCAAGTAATGCTTCCAGCAGACTTGGATGATTTTTAAGACAAGTAAAGCAGTAGTAATTTCTGGTTTGTGGTTGGTTTTGGTTTTGTTGGTTTTTTTTATACTAGCTCTGTGTGTCTTTTCTACATTGAGTTACTTTGATTTTTTTTGTTTGTTTGTTTTGAAGCCTTCGTTACAATCAGGAAATCAGACTGGTATCGCTTATTGTAGAATCACTAGGTATCACTAGCTGACCTTAAAAAGTCTCTTCCAACCCAAAGTATTCTATGATTCTGATATGGGAATAGTTGTGACTTGTAGAAATTACTTATGAAGATAATTAAAAAACAGCAATCTCTATTTCACTCACACTGCAAATACGCCATTGTGCCAAATCACTAAGTCTGATGAGCATTATCAGCTGGTGACTGATCATCTACTTAAGGGAGCAAATGGGTCAAACTGGTCCCTTAAGCTTGCTCTCTTCCCTGCCCCCATTCAAGGTTGTTACTTTGTATCTAAGTTGGTTCAAAAGGCAGAACACGTGAGGAAGAAGTGTATTTCTGGCTTTATTTAAATACTCAAGTTATTCCACTTACTTGGATACTTTAAACTAGAAGTTAACTACACAATGTCTAATCAAAAACTCCATACAGCACGAAACAGATTTACAAACTCCCTCATGACACAGGCTATGTTTTCTAGCCAGATGCTAATCTAGGCACCCTTTTAAAAAAAGCCAAGGTACATTGAATGCTGTGAACACACAGGTGTTAAGTGATCTTAAATGTTTGCATTTGTTTGGTATGATATCAAACAGAGAGCCTAAAACTCTGTTTAAAGTTAAGGCAAAATTACTCTCAAGCTTAGTCCTGTTTGAACTGAAGTCAAGAAAGTGTGTATACTGTGCATTTATCCTTATATACAGTAAAGCTTATTCTCATTGAATATTCAAATACATAGTTTGTCTTTAAAGTATGCAGTAAACTTACCTATAGGAACTAGCAGGTCTATATTCCATTTAACCATCTCTGTTTAATGTACTGCATTTCTTTTCAGTGTTCTCAATCTAATCTTCCACTATTTCTGCAGCTTACATATATGAGACCATGTTTATTAGGCATTTTTTGTTAATAGCTCATTAAACATGTGACTACTTACAGTGGCACGTTTCTAAACCCCTAATGACAGTCCTATTGGGATTAGATAAGCAATGGCACTTAGATACTATACCAGGAAAACCTGCACTTTTTAATGTGCTACTAGGCTTGCTTTTAAATTGGTAAAGGAGCTGTTCTATGAATGTAGTTTAAACTCAACCTTTAAAAAAATGACAGATCATCTACTCCAATTTTCTTGGCTTGCTCTTCCTCTTTTTCTTCATCTTTCTTTTTGCCCATTTCATCATCTTGTCATAATGACTTGAGTATTCTAAAACTTGTGACAGTTACTGCACTGTGATATTCTACATGTTCATCCTAATATTTTTCTTGTGGAATATTAGATTCTAGTTTTATTTCCATTTAACTTCCTGTTATGGTTCCTTTCTCGCCTTGCAGAATCCGAAATATGTGATGTGAATTTGGCTATGGTTGCTTTTTACTAGCATCTAGGTTATTACTTGTTTTGCCTTCTTGCTTCTTCTTTCTGTAAGCTATCTAGATCTACCTTGTTGACTTAAAAAAAAAATAACATTTAGTTGATCTCTGCCAATGTATGTTCCCAGTGAGGTAAACTGTGCGGGTACAAGATGAGACTTATTAAAATACACCCAATTCCAATGTGCACCAAATGAATGAATGTTTACATTAATGCACATTCAAAATCCCTTAATGAGCATACATTTAGTTTCTTAAATATATAGAAGATGTGAAATAAGCATTCTAAGTCTAACTAGTTTTCATTGCTGTGAGGTTATAGTTTTGCTCCTTTCATATAAATAATTTCAAATGCACGTAAGAAGAATAATCAAAATAATATGGCCCTTTTGGCTGACATATTGTAGACATTGGTTGGAGGGGGTAGAAAAAGCAGCAGTTAAAGAAAACAAGAAACTGGTTAGTTTTATTCAAGAGAACTTTATTAAGCAAATCTCAATACAGCTATGAAACGTGTATGAATAGCATTAATGTCCTTGGTATCTCTCCAAGGCTTCCTTTATGCCTTTTTGATCAGTTCTAAGATGTTGTTAAATATAATGACATGAGAGTAAACTGAATCATAGTCATCTGGATTTAAGCATTCGTTTGCTACCTTTTCCTAATACAACTCCTTTGCATGTTTAACAAACAGATTGTATAAGCTGATAATTCTACCAAGTGATGCATTGTTCACCCCTTGTTTTTGCTGGCTGTTCTTCTGTTGAAGAAATCAGTTAATAAAGTGAGGAATGAAAGTTATATGTGATTTGAGGGGTTGATTGTGCGAATGACTACATAAATTTGTAAGCAACTCACAAGCTGAGATTTTGTGTGTATAAACTTTGGCAAATGTTACACAGAGCAATTCATAACAATTGGGAGCGATCTTCCACTGAAAATTTGACTAATTTCTGTGTGTGATACTATGAAAACTTGTCTGATATAATGTGATGTGATAGTTTTTTGCCTTCTCTGATGCTAGTCTTTTAAAAAAAATCTTGTGAAATTGATACATAATTTTTGAACCACATAAGAGTATTTTTTAATTTTTGTTGCTTACCTGTATTTTAAGAAAAATCTTGCTGTTATGTTTACAGATGGAAGTTCTTGTGTTTGCTTTAATGTTTTTTATCATATTACTCTGTTTTGACACAGAAAATGGCAGAGGATGCCTCTGTAAAGGCTTGTGTGAAGAACTGCCAAGCAAGCAATGGTAATAACAATATTTCTTCCCATAGTCCCTCAATAAGCTGTATACAACATATCAAAGAACAAATACCGAAGTATCAGGTAATGTTTATTACTTTTCTTGCTTTTATCCATTTTACTGAAGAAGTTTGTACGCAAGAGCTTTAACTTACATGAATGACTATTGTGCTTCTAGTACGTCGCGAGTTAATCTGATCCTTGAGTCATCTACCCTATCTTTAAAGTCTTGTAGAGTAAGAACATGCATACATCTTAATGTTTTGGTTTATCTTGGTCTTGTCATGGAAAGAGTTACAGAAGATATTTAATAGTAGTGTTATTTGTGAAGGTCATAAAAAGCACTATACCATTCTCTAATCTTGTTTCAAAATCTCTGCCTATGGCTTAGGTCAGTTCTGAAGAAGCTGTTAAACGTGGGGTATTAAGTCTCCAATTAGTCAATCCTACTATAACATGAAATTTTTCAAAGAACTGTGTTTTAAGTACTCTGTTTCTCAGTAAAAACATACATGTTTTATCTAGAATAGTGTAATTTGAAGCTTGTAAAGATTAAGGTAGAAAACAATATATATTTAACTAGAAGGCAAGTGTTTTCCTTCAGAATTAATAAACTTCTCTCCATATTTTCTATTGGTGATTAGTCTTTGAAACAGGATAAGAAATCATTCTGACTATACTTAGAAACACAGTCTTCACAAATGATTTTCCAATCAAGAATGTTTTTAAGAAGCTTCCAATAAGGGCAGAGGAGAATTTACCAAGAGGAGAGTTTAGTGCACAGGGATCCAGACTGTAGAATCTAAATCTTGTGAACACTTACTGGTTTCGTCCAACGCTCTGTTACATGGAAATGTTGCTGGACAGAGTGATTTATTTGGAACTGCAGTGGGTGTTTTTTCATCTTTCTTGCCTTTGGAGGTCTACCTGGAACATGGGTAACAATGCTTATCTAGCGAGCAAATAAGTCTTCTGACTGTACTTTCTTGTACTTGCACTCAGTGTGTTATAACTACACAGGCTTTTAGTCCTGGAAAAGCAAAACTTACTTGTGTTCATTCAAAATGTAGCGCTATGGCACTATATTAAATTGAAATAGTGTGAAAAGTTATTCTTGACTTTGCTCTTCCCATCTTGTCCATCTAGTACACCAGACCCGCCTCTGATGTCAACATGCTGGGGGAAATGATGTTTGGCTCAGTGGCAATGAGTTACAAAGGCTCCACCTTGAAAATTCACTTTATACGGTGAGTGTCCATTTCTGTGATGCACTCTTTCGTCAGGCAGTTGGAATTGGTGACTCACTGTAATGACTATTTATCCTTTCAGCTCTCCCCCACAGCTGATGATAAGTAAAGTCTTCTCAGCCAGGGTAGGAAGCTTCAGTGGAAGCAACAATAAGTAAGGAATTTTTTTTCTTCCCCATCCAATGCAGTTGTCTTTCCTCCTTTCTCCTTTTGTAGTCTTTCTGTCACCTTCTAAATTTGCCTCATCTGGAGTGGAAAAATCTACCAGAAAATCAGGAATAGTGGCTGTGGAGAAGGATTCTCTTAATAAAATGCAGCCAGGCCACTCAAGTTTTTTAAAAATAAAATCTCTCTGACTTTCTGCTTCTTAATTTGTTTAGGGCATGCAATAAACTTCAGAGATTAGGTGCTTTGGACAATCAAATCTTCTCTCTCTTTCTGCTACCAGAAGGGTGATGAAAAGGGGTATATGTTGAGGAAGCTTTTAGTCCCCCTACCTCACTTCTGTTTCTTTCAAAAATGACAAAATATGCTGTTTCTGATCTGTTCCCTTTTTCCTTGTCCCAAACATGTGAATAAATTGAATCCCAAACGTAGCATACAGAAACTGAAAATAGTTCAAAGAGGGAGCTTAAATGGAAAATAAATGCCTCTTCCCTTATAGTTTCAGAAAACCTACTGGTCATTGAGTTTGGTTGTGAAGTTAATCTTCAGCTGCCATTTTTCTGTAAAATGAGCCTAATTCTTAAGCTAATATTAATGCCTGTTGATCGTATCTTAAACACTAGCCTTTCCCCTTTTTTTAGCTTACAAGATAGCTTTGAATACATCAACCAAGATCCTAGCCTGGGAAAGCTGAGCTCAAATCAGAATGGCTTGGGAACCTGTCGCAGTGGAAGTAATTTAGGTAAATATTTCTAGGCTCTATGTCTTTCTGACACCATGAGGCCATCTGTTCATTTAATTTGTTTTTGTCCTGTGTCTCACTTTATTTTTTTTTTAAATTATTTTTTTTACCTTTTGCATTGCATTTTCTCTACATTGCTTTTGTTTCCTAGGTGTGTTACAGCTGTGTAGCAGCAAACTGCTGCAGGGTGTGTCTGAAGGAGGTCCCCTCCGGCTCATCCGCAGTGCTTCTTTCTTTGCAGGTTTGTGTGGAATGCCAGCCACAGTGTGACCCATCCATATGCACACACAAATCCAGCTCCTTCTGAATCCTTGCAGGACATACATAATTACTCTCTAGAACCAGAAAGGGCTAAAATAGTGGCAACAAATGTATCTGGCTTATAGTTAAACTTCATTCTTCCCAAAAATATAGCCAAATTAATTGCTTTTTGTTCATGTTACTTTTCTAGTTCCTATGTTTAATCTTGGGGGTATTTTTATGCAATATTTTTAATAATAAATGAGCCCTTACGTTTCTTAGAGAGCTTATGTTTTCCTGGCTTATAGCTGATTTCTTGCTAGTGCAGGTGTCTTGCTGGTGTACAGCTTTTTCTTCTCTTATCTCTTGCTACTTTTGTAATTTGGTGGCAGATGTTCAAAATTAATTCTTGAGCTAAGTCTGGAAGTCTTTAAGGTTCTTCCTTTAACAATATGAATTTCTTTAATTTTCAAAGCTTAAAACTACATAAAGTCTCCTTTTACAGGCATACTGATGACCCATGCAGGTGGGTAGATCTTAGGCCTAATTTACTCTGTTAATTGCAAAAATATGAACTGGAATTCCAATGCCGTTTCTTCACAGCCTTTGCAAATCTTGCATGCTCTACAATTTGAGTGACTCTACACTACTAACACTTCAATGTAATACAACATGGGCTGAATAGGTCTTACTGTGAGGCTTTATGGGTAGTACATCTCTGCTTGGGGTGTGAATCAGAAACTTGATGGACCTCATATTTGAGTATTTCATTATAATGTTAACCTCTATAAAGTGACAATCTTGGACACACAAAGAAATGTCAAGAGTGAAGATGGGGGCACCACCAGCCTCATTTTCAAAGCATATTTTATTTCCAATAATGTAGAATGCATTCAGTTTCTTAAACTTCTTAGAGATGTTTTTAGATTGGGGCAAATAACCAAATTCCTCTAGTAATATGGTCCTTGGTATGGCAATAATCTTTGCTGCCACTTCTGCTCATGCCACACTACTTTATTTAGAGTGAAAGTACAGGATGTAACTTTGCTGTTTTATGACCTTTAAACTTAAACATTTTTTTAAATGCTGACAAATACTGTGATGAGTTATGTAACGATCTGATCTGTTTGTTTTAGCACACAGCACACCTGTTGATATGCCTAGCAGAGGACAAAATGAGGACAGAGACAGTGGTATTGCTCGGTCAGGTATCTGCTATCCGTCTTATTTGCCAGCTTTCATAATTATGTTACAATTCTTTGGTGCAGTGATTCACCTGAAATATAGGCACCTTATGATCCATAAATAGCACTTTTTTTGGATCCACTAAGTGATTGTACTTATACTTTTGTCCCAGCCCTTATGCAAGAATATTTGTAATGATATTCTTTGTTTACAGTCATCATGTTCTGGGTTCTTAACCAATTTATAGCTTGGAGAAGGAACTGGTTGGAGTCTTTTCTAAAGCAGGGGAAGAAAAGACGCTTATACAGTGAAAAGCAAAAGGAGACCAGGAGGTCTGTCTGTTGAAATGGGACAGCAACACCTCTTAGGACAGAATGCTTTTAATGAGAATAAGATGCCTTTTAGTGTGTTGTAGTAGGGAGCACTCTTTAAGAAAAGAATGTCCTAGGGTGGCAAGATTTATTTAAAATAATTCTCTCCTGTTGCAAGTTTTGTGTGGAAAAGATCAGCAAGCAAAAGCAATATTTGTGGGAATTTGATTCCAGTTAGAATATAAAGATATTTAACTAGTGCTTTATGTAATTCAGTGTATGTTTTCTTGCCTTCTCGGCAGCATCTCTGAGCAGTCTTCTGGTCACTCCTTTTCCATCTCCAAGCTCGTCATCATCATCTTCTAGCAGCTATCAACGTCGCTGGCTCCGAAGTCAGACAACCAGTTTAGAGAATGGAATTATTCCAAGATGGTGAGTGCAACATTTTTCTTCTTACAGCAGCTGTTCGGCAGTAATTTAAGCTAAATGGAGCTTAAGCCTCTTTTATTTAAAAAGTCCTGTTACTAAATACTTTCAATTCAGTCTAACTCTGCATGTTAAATAAGATTGCTTGTAAGAAGAAAGATCAAGTTTTAGTTGACTCTGAACTGCAAAGCCTGATTCAAAGTGTATTTATTTTTATTGAATGTATAGGCTGTCTGAAGACATGTTCTGAAAAGTAAATTATGTTTTTCCAAAGGAGCAGAGAATCCTGTTGAGATGAAAGGGACTGTAACAACACTGCTGCTATAATTACGTTGTAATATGATGAAGTCTGACTAGTGAGCAGTTACTGAAATTTTGGAGTAATAGCCTGTGACTTCTCTCTTGGCTCGTACAGGGTGTTCCTGATGTTATTTCTGCCAAAACAGGAACTGGAAAGAAAGAGCTGTGATCAAAAAGCTTGGCTTCTGTTTTGGAGTTTTGTTAGCTTTTGTATCTCAGTGGCATGACAAAGCATGGAATGCAATTAGACCTTTCATAGCCAATAAGCAAATTCTTCCCTTGTCAGTTGCAAAATATTATAGCAAATGGTTCTTCATTATCTGCTCATACATACCTGCACCCAGGGACAGCATGAAATTAGGGGAGAGCTACAAGAAATTCCTACTATTTGGTTTCTCTTCCTCTTTGCTGTTTTTAGTTAAGAGAAAGTTGTCGGCTAAAATACGTGGTCAGTAAAAAACAAAACCAAAACATTTTTGAAAAGACTTCTTTCTCTACTGTCAACACTTAAACCTTTTTCCTGGATAGTCTGACCAGATCATTTTTAACATGAAGAATCATGCAGAGGTGCTAATGTAACAGTCGTGCTTTCTAAATCATGCTTGCAGTTTAGAATAAGCTAGCAAACATTTTGCTTTCAGTAAATTGAAGTACCTTTTAGTGTAGTGTCCTAAAGAAATAAGGCTGGGATTAGTGCATGCAAAAAAGTTAAAACATTTGGAGTAAGATGATTTCAGCCCAGTTTAAGAAGTAGCCAAAGTGTCACAAATAGAAAGTTCCTCAAAATGTTGCAAAGTAACAAATCATTTGGAGGAAAGTACCCTTTTTGGGCTTCTTATTCACTGGCGGGAGTAGCTTGTGTTTATTCCACTTTGGAGAATCTATTGTAGAGAAAGATGTTGGAAACAGGACATTAGTAGTTCTACTATCTAGAACTACCCTTGATTTGGGATTCTTTCTAAGCCAAAAAGTCTCTTCAGATAATTTTCTGATTTATTGCTTGAGAAACAGTGAGCTCCTGGTTGAACACTGATTTGTACAGCTAAGATTCTACAGTCTCTATGACTGATGCTTTAAGCCAATAGCTCACAGAAAATGAGATGTCTTGTTGGAATTCCATGTAGTCAATTGGCAGGCAAGCTAGATGAGCAGCTTTGTTGAAAAGCGTTTTCTCACAGACCTAAATTCTTCAATTTCTGTTCCTGGGAAGCAGTACAAAGCTTGTGATGTTTCTTAGATGCTGACTGACTGTCCTTTCCCAGCTTCCTTGGGAACTTCTGTCTGTGCATGCAAGGTCCTGAAGTTCAAATGAGGTTATGTTTTTGTCATGAATTCTGGTTTCCCACGCACTGTTTTTTGCTAGGATTTTGTGTATTGTTATTCCTGTATTTCTGGACTCGTACCTCTATGATGAGAAATTTGTGTATTTAACTTTGTCAAACCAATTAAACTGTAAACCACTTGTTTTTAGAATGAACTTAGAATGAATGCTTAGCATTCAGGCTTTCCTCTTGTTAACTGTTTCATAGTGATTGATAAATGCTGCAAGCTCCATTTCCAGATAATTCTGATATGAAATGCCTTCAAGCTTTTAAATACTGCTCATTGATACTGCAGTCTTAACTTAAAAAAGACTTCAAAATCACACTATTTCTGTATGAGCTGTTGTTCTGAATATCTCCACTTACATTCTAATGGCTTTTTCTTACCATTCTCCCCTGTAATTTCTAAGTTGCTTAAAGCAATTTTTCAGTTAAGATTCCTTGCAAAAGAAATTTTAACCATACTATTTTACTCTGATATATCTACTTTTCAAAGATGATTTTTTTCAGTGAAGTTGATGAAGAAAATTTAAGCAAATAAAAAAAAAATTAGTTCTGTAAATCCAGTGACATAAATATGTAGCACTGCACTGCAAGAATTTATGGAGGAACAAGATGAAGGGATTGTCTCCCTTTTGTATAATCACAGAAAAAAACTTATGCTGGGCTGAGATATCATCAAAATTAGTTGGATGTGCAAAGGTCTAGCTTGGAACTTAGATCAGTCAGCCAAGTTCCACAGCAAACTGAGTCCTGAAAATATCCAAGAATGGGGATTCCACAGCCTCTTGAGACAGTGCCCTCCAGTGTACCGATCATATTCCTCCCATTTGGCTTCATCTGCAGACTCACTGAAAGTGTGTTGTTGATCCATAAGCTGGGCCGATACTGAAGATACTGAGCAGTACTGATCTCAGTATCAACCCATGTGTAAAACTGAAGTATATCGAACTTTGAGCTAGGTGCACATGCAGGCGACAAGTTTGCATTTTCACAGTAATCACTAAGTGGAGACATTTTATCTTCAGTTAAAATAGAAGGTTTTATTTTCCATGGTTAAGTGCCTTAAAACATCCATTTTAAGATGGTGGAACAGTGTAGGTAGGATGTTTCCCAATTTCTCTGGGAATTTCTCTGAACAGCCATACAGATTGAAGAGCATCGTGGACTTACTGCTGAGCACCTAGGTGGGAGCTTGAGTACTAGATGCCATTCACAGATCTGAAATTACCTTTAACTTTTTTGCTAACGATTTGGTGTATTGTATGTCCATTCCCTTTTCTTAAAGATAAATCCAGAAGGAGGAATTTTGTAGCAGCTCTGAGGAAAATGTTCACACTAGTTTAGAAGCTGGCCTCTTTGGGGGTTGCCTTACTCCTATCTGAGGAAACATAAGTCTTTTCCATCAAAATATTGCATATTCCCTGTTCAGAAACAGGTGACAACAAAGTCTTACGTAGTTGTTCAAAGTAGACATAAGGATTAATTACCTTCTACCATATAAAGAGGTAAGGATAGGGGACGAATTATCTCTCAGTACACAGGTCACTGTCCTAATGAATCTATCTTACAGGTCCACTGAAGAAATGTTTAGTATGGCTGATGAAAGCTGCAGCTCCAATCCTGCAATGGTTCGGAGGAAAAAAATTGCAATCAGCATAATCTTTTCTCTGCCTGAAAAAGAAGAAGCACAGAGAAACTTCCAGGATTTCTTTTTCTCTCATTTTCCTCTTTTTGAATCTCACATGAACAAGCTGAAGTATGCAATAGAAAAGGTACAGGGTATTAGTTTGGCTTAGTGTGGAAAAATGTGTCAAATGGAATGAAGTATTCTAGAATCTGATAGATGAAGAGTGGGAGAAGATGTGTGGTTTGAAGCTTCCTTCCCTCTTTATCCATGTAATCTTAATCCTGAGCCCAGTGTAGGTATTCAGCCTTTGCTGAAAAGGAAGTGTGGTTTCTTTTCTAGTCAGAAGAATGGAGAGTGTTAGTCTAAGAATGGTTTTTATATTTTATTGAGGGTTTCTTGACTCCCTGGAGACTGTGGAAATGGTTGTTGACCTTTCATACAATCACTCAAAGAGAAATGTGTCCATTGATGTCTTCCCCGTACTCTCTCAAAAATGTTCTCTCTCCCCATGTTCAGTCTTAGGGATGGGTCTCTCATGAGGTGGTGGGAGGTTGGCAACAGTTGCTGTCGTGCGTGGCTGTAGAGCACTGGGGCTAGATCTTAATTATTTTGACATGTTAAGAAACCTTGAAAAAATGAAGAATGTGACTCCTTTAAAAAGCTGGTTTGTGTCTTTTCATTAAGGCCATGATCTCATGTAGAAAAATAGCAGAATCCAGCCAAAGAGTGCAGGTTTATATCAGTCGTGTCATGGATGCCCTGGGAGAATTCAGGTGAGTTGATGAAATTCCAAATTACAAGGAGAGCTCTTCCCATGCCCCTCTAAAGATTTGTCACTTCCATTTACAAACAGCTGAATGCAGGGTCTTGTAACTTAGTCTTGAATTTAGTGTGAATGAATTTTCTGTGTTGGGTATTAGGTAAATGTTTTTACAAAACTTTAACAGAACTAGCTCAGCCATTTTCAAAATGAGAGTAAAAGTAGTTCTGTTGAACTTATCTGCACCTGCAATTGTCAATTAAATTCTTTATGATCTTATCAAGAATTGGCTTCTGCTGATGCCTGTGCAGAGCAGAGGATTAGTGATTGTATTTGGGCAGATAATTGGTCTACTTCTAGTCATAGATGCCACATAATGTAACTGATGAGAAAGCTGCTGTCAGAGGCTTGATTTATGGTATCTTAGAGAGGAAGGAAGGGCCGGAGGCCAAGAAGGGCAGCCCAGGAGAGAGAGACAAGGCTTTGGTGGGATGGCGTTTCTGTAATGTCTGGAGTGTGGAATCAAATCTCTGCAATGAATAGAATGGGTTCTGTTCCCCCTCTAAATGATTACTGAATTGTTTCTCTGAATACAAATACACAGAAGTATGCAAGAAAGGGAAAACACATATGTAATTCATATGAAGACACTAAGTTACTGGTACACTGAGTTAAACAGACTAGTTTTCTGGGACACTAGTAATTACTGTACCTGGAAAACTGTTCCAGTTCGTTTAGTCTCTTAGATTCTACAAAAAACCCAAATAAATAAAAAGCTATGAACAAAAGAAGAGGAGATGGGCTACTTGTATTTGCAAGATGGAAATGTGCCTATTAACACTTACATTTTGGGAATTTTGTTTGAGCAGAGTTACCATCTGGAACCTGTATTCTGTTCCAAGGATTGCAGAGCCTGTGTGGCTTAATATGATGTCCAGCACCCTGGAAAAGAATCAGCTCTGCCAGCGTTTTCTTAAAGAATTTACATTTGTAATAGAACAGATCAACAAAAATCAGTAAGCTTCCCCCACTCCCTTTTTCTTAAGAAAAGGCTTGGCTGCTTCCCAGTGCACGTGGTTAAGTTAGAACATTTAATGGGATATTCTTTTGCTAATGTTACTTTGGTCATATTCTTTTTCCTAGGTTCTTTGCTGCTTTGTTAACCGCGGTGCTGACATATCATCTGGCTTGGGTCCCAACAGTAATGCCGGTTGACCATCCTCCCATCAAAGCCTTCTCTGAGAAGCGCACATCACAGTCTGTGAACATGCTGGCAAAATCCCATCCGTACAACCCTCTCTGGGCACAGCTTGGTCAGTAGTAAATGGAAAGCTTGAGACTTCTCTACAGCTAGCACCTTCCTGCATGCACTCCTCTTGTCTGAGAGCTACTTGTGATCCAGGTCACATTTGCTGATTTGCCTTGCTGCAAGCTGGGGCAGAGTTACCAATAGATGTTTTGCATCTGGTTAAGCAGAGCATTTGGAGGAGTGTATGCCTAAGTGTTCTCTGTTTTTCCTTGATCCCTTTATGTCATACTCTGTTATGCTGCCTGGTTAAGTAGCTTGTACTCTCTTCATAGTTCTGTACCAAGAGCTGTGAATGATCTGAACAGTTGGGGAATAGCAAGAGGGAACAGGCTGGATAGTGGGGAGTTTGTGGTTAAAACTGTCTTGGCTATCCTTTTATCCCATTTCTAACAGAGCTAAGGTGGGGCACCAAGAGCAGAAGTCGGGCAACTGGCTCCGTTCATTCAGAGCTGTGTGAGTGGGCTTGGGCCAAGATTTTCTGTCTTTGTCTAGCTCCTCAGGCTATTCTCTGATAAATATTTTATAGCCTATAAGTTGATACAGTGGATTAAACAATGGCTGTGAAATGGGTAGATGACTGAGCTGAGAGCACAGTGCTGTTAGTGGTAAATCCTTGAAAGTTCCTCCTCTTATAGGCATCAGCTGTGGATTTGGCATCAGGTCAGCCTTAACTTTAACTGTTATACTATATTGCCACATACCATATATGCACACTAAAGCAATAATTCAACTTTTACTGTGCTGCTGGTCATGGTTGTGTTTGTTCTGAGCAACCTGTGAAACCAAGAGTTGCCACTTTGGCAATGTAGTTGCAGTAAAGTGTTTCCTGGTTTAGGATGTCTTTAAAACGTTATGGAGAGATGTAATGGATTAGACTTGGAGGGGGAAAATATAAGCTTGCTCAGGATGTAGCTGGGCCTGGGGATATGCCTTCAGTCCAGACGATTTTTATAAGGTAGGCAGTAACTTTTGTGGTCTCCGTCAGGAGCCACCACGGGTGAGACTGATCAAGAACTGTTTCTCTTTGCATCTTCCCAGGCTGTATGTTGCTACCAGAATTTCCCTAGCCAAGCTCCAGGTGCCTGAACTCAAAATGCTTTAGGGTTTTGTTCTTAAAAAGTGCAAAAGCCACTGTCGGGTAGTTGCAGTAACTGATAATGAAAGTAAGATGTTGCCCTCTGCTGGTCTCTTTCTTTAGAAAGGGAGGGGAAAAAATGTAAAAAATCATGTGGCTTAGTACTTTGAAATGGAAATGACTTTTTATTAAGGAAAGGATTTTGATGTACCTGTCTTTCTACCTTCAGACCTTCGTTCAGACATATTACATATAAATAACAGTTGCATGGTGTTAGAACTGCAAGTACTGCTATCAGGAAGACGTAATAGTGTCAGTTAAACATCATCTTCGATCTGCTGTCCTTAGCAGTAGGCATTAATATGTCTTGATGACCAAAATTTTCAGTTTGTACTGTTATTAGTAATGGCTTTATATAAAAGTCAATTGTGCAAATGAACATGAAGCCTGAATCTCATTTCCATAGCAACTATGCTCAACTTGAAATAAAAAGATATCTTCCCATTTCCTTTCCAAAATGCTAGCTCTTGTGGCACAGCAAGCATTGAGGTTAATCCCAGCTGAAGCTTACTTTCTATTACTGAGGAATGATTTTGCTGGAATGTTAGGCTATGGGGCTGTCTGCAAAGGCGTTCTTAACTGGGAGAAGACTGCACACTGGTGCCACCACACAGCAGCCTCCCCAGTGCAGTGCTGACATCATCTAGCAGATGGCAGATCTTAGCAGGGGAGATAGTAATTCCATTGCCCTCACTCACTGTCTCATTGATACTTATTTTGCAGGAATGTGGTGAGGAGCTTTATTCCTTTTATGTTTTGTATGGCAAAGAGGAGGCTGGCGTAAATGTGGAGTTAGGGGCTTTTTTTGCCTGCTCCTCATATTGATACCAGAGGTTCCGTTGCCCTTGGTAGAAACTGTCCTGAAACTGATTATAACTTTCACTTAGCGTTGCTTCTTGAGGTGTAGTTACAAAATCCTGGTGGCAACATTTGAGAAGCCCTAAGCAGCGATTAAGCGCCTAAACCAATCTGGTAGATTAGCAGGTAGCTGATGAAGTCTCAAGCCAGAGAAGCCTGCTTTTAAGGTGAACACCAATGGTGCTTAAAGAAAGTGGATTTTTGGGGGTTGTCTCCCATCTGCTGGTCATGTTGGCCACAGTTTGGTCAAAGATACATAGTGGGTGTTCTCTAATGGGTGTCAGGTAAAGACAGCCGAGTTAACTGAACCTGGTAGCACGCATTTCTTGAATTAACCCATCTAGGTGTGATAGAGCATGTAAATGTTCCCTTGTTAGCTATCTGTTTACTTCTCCCAGAACTTTGGAGTAGAAACTTCAGCTGATAGAGGATTATAGGTAACTGGAAGATAATTACCACTCTCCCAAACAAATGTGTTGAAAGTAGGATATGAGCTTTAGTTCTATTAAAATAGTTCTTCAGGATAAATGGGCTAGCAAATAAGCAGTTCTTGGTTCAGCACTCAGATTGTAGTACTTACCTATCATATGGTAGTTGTATTTTTTAGTAGTGAATATGTTTTCTAGTTCTCTGCCACTCCCTGACAAACATAAATGCTCGTGTTAGTAGGGCTGACTCCAAGCACGTAGAAGTGCCCAATAAATTAGTTACATGCCAGTTTTATTTTCAGAACCTTGTTCATTAATCTGATCATAGAATCCATTTTTTGCTTTCTTGATATCTTGGTCCTGGAAATGACAATTTAGATTTTATCTGTATGAAAATTTCTATGTTTAACAGAAAAAGTGATCACAATAAAACAGAATAACTTTGTGAAAACAAATGAGTTCAGAGTTTAGCTGGATCCATATTCTCTTCACCACTTATTATGTCAATTTCTAAGTCTTGTAAGCATAATATAAGTAAAAACTTTAGTGGATTTGAACAGAAAAAACCTAAGTATTAGTGACTAATCCCTACAAAAAAACCACCAAAACCTGGTACAAGCAGGTATGAGAAATGTTAGAGGATTTATTTTGTTCTTTATTTTAAACTTCTATGAACTTCCTATGAAAAATTAACTGTCTGATGTGTGTCCATAGTAAGTGATATTTCAAAATGTGTTGAATTTAAACAGCATGGCTTATATTGCAACCAAATGTGAAATTTGTTTTCCTATCTAGGTGATCTCTATGGTGCCATAGGCTCTCCAGTTAGATTGACTCGAACTGTTATTGTTGGAAAGCATAAGGAGTTGGTGCAGCGCTTGCTCTACGTTTTAACTTACTTCATTCGCTGCTCTGAGCTGCAAGAAAATCATCTGATGTGGAGTGAGAAGGCGGGGGAAGGAGAGCAAGTCCTAAATGGAAGCAAGATCACAACTGCACTAGAAAAAGGAGAGGTAGAGGAGTCGGATTATGTGGTTGTTACTGTTAAAAATGAACCTGCTCTTGTGCCACCAATCCTGCCTCCAAAGAGTGATGGAAGTAAGAGCAATAGTACTATAGAGTGGGCACATGACGCAGAAAGCACTCATGCTGTCCCAGCCTCCTCAAAAGAAAAGAGAGAAGCAGTAGGAAAGGGCAGTCAGAACTCCGAAGCATCTGTTGACTGTCCAACTAGCAGTTTCCACAGAGGAGCAGCTGACGGTAGGAAAAGAACAGTCACTGATACAGGAGCCAGATCCTACCACTGTGAAGAGCCATCTAAATTGGAGGATTTGATGGATATGAAGAAGACCAAGAACCAGAATGAGAGAAAAGTAGAAAAGCAGTTGTCTAGTAGGTCATCTGCCTTACCTTGTCCTGAAAGGTCTGGCCACAGGAGTTCACACTTGGAAAAGGTCACCTTTCAGATTGGAAGTTCTACATCACCAGAGTCAGACTTAGAAACTCGTAGAAGGGAAGTGGAAGAAAATCTGAAGGTTTTCAGAAAAAATCCAGAGGTGATACACTGTGCCTCAAGTTCCACAAATCTGTCTGTGGATTCTCCCCAGAATCAAAAAGAAGATTGTGAAGCTGCCCTTATACCCTTCAGTAAACACAATGTTTGTTATTCACAAGTCTCACCTTGTGAGGGGAAGGACACTATGCTTAACCAACATATGGAAAGTAAAGGAAGTGAAGTTAATTTAGTGAACACAGTATCTAGTAAACCACTTTTGCCCACAGATAGCATAGAAACTGTAAAATTGCCAGGCCTGAAAGAAACTAGGTCTTTATGCTCTGGCAATCTGGATAACTATTGCCCTGGTTGTGTAGAAGCAGGTTCTGATGTCAAATGGGATGCCCCTAAAGTAGGTGCTAAAGATGTCCCCTATGGGGATGCTGGAAGGAAAATTCCCTTCAGAGTTGAAGGGGACATTCCAAGGAATGAGAGTTCAGACAGTGCTCTTGGAGCCAGTGATGAAGAAGGTGATTGTTGTATCCCTGACGCTGATGAAGTGCATCAAGATAATGTCAACAAACAACTTGAAGAGTTTGCAGAGGTGGAACTTCCTTTACCAAGGTAAAAAAGTGTAAATTTAGAACTAAATGGAGTCAAAAGCTGTTGCTACTTTAGAGATGTAAGAAGTTTTAAGTCTAAAATCCTCTGGGATCTTGACTAAGTTCATTGCAAGCGAATCCATAACAGATATTGTTGATGTGGTTAGTATTCTTGTAAAAATACTTGGCAGAAAGAAAACCAAGATGGAGCAGGTTTAGGTAGTTTTGTGACAAAGGCATTCTTCAAATGTCTAACAAGGTGGTCAGATCTTTTAATATAAACTGCCTGAAACATTTGATGTAGTCATGTGGACAGAATATCTGAGGACAAGTGAAACTTCATCTTTGCTTAAACTGATAACTTCATATTTGACAAATCAAAGACTGATTTGAAAACTTCTGAGTTTTACAGGCATACATGCAGCTTGCTGATGCTTGAGCAGGGGTGATAAACCAAACATAGCATTCCTTTAAAATCTGAATGCAGTCCGTCAAGAAAGAATCTTACCTGCTTTGTATTTCTGTATTTCAGGTCAAATACAATCAGCAGTCAATACGTGAAAAATTTTGGAAGGTCGCTTCTAGGTGGTTACTGTCATACGTATATGCCTGATCTAGTGCTACATGGAGTAAATAATGATGAAAAACTCAAGCAATGTCTACTAGCAGACCTACTTCATGCAATGCATGTGAGTTAAAGTATTATTCTGAGTTATAGTAGGAGTTGTGATATTACTAAAATCTTCATAAGCAGATCCTTTGAAAAGGTCATGTTTGTTTCTACTTCCCTGTTCTTAACAGCCACACTCAACATACCTTCCTTCTGGAAAGATATAAACCCTCAATTCATTATGTGCAATGCTTGTTCACACAAGAATCACCTGTGCTTTCCTTTATGCTGTTTTAAGTTTTCTCTTCAAAGATAAACACAAGGAAAATTGCAACTTCAAGTTACAAACAAGAGAAAAAAATTTCAAACTGCTTGTCTTCAGTCACAATAGCAGACAATTATTTGTATTTCATAAAAATAATATGCAAGTTGAAACAGCTTCTTTTGCTTCTTAGTGGTATGTGTTCTCACCAAGATGAAGTGATGTGAAGTCTTATGAAGGTCTACATTAGACAAGGCTGTAGCAGAAATTATGTACAGACAACTCATTTCTGTAGTAAGAACATTGTCATGGTCTTACTCTGCTTTAGGTACTCCTAAATTATATAATTAATTTATAACTAAACTTTCACTAAAATAAGTGTGTGACCTTACTATGCATTTTAAATGTTTATCTAGTAATTGTCAACAGCTTCACTAGAGCAATTAAGAATCATCCTGCTGGAATGAGTTAACATACTGTCCGAAACAGTGATGTGTGTGTAACTTCTTTTAAACAACATCAGATTGGTTTAATACAATACTGTCTCTTCATGCATACCCTGCCTTGCTTGTGCATAGTGAAATCCCTCACATGTCTCTGAAACTTTAAATATACTTTCACCATCACTGAATCAGTATAAATATTTCTCTTCATTTTGGAAGAAAATTATTTTCTCAGGGAAGGCTGTCAGATCCTTGAAGAAGACAATATGGAAGTAGTGATTTTGAAGCACTAATTAAAATCAAGTGCCTTGATTAAATTGGCACTTAAGTCTTGACTAACCCAATATTGCTGAATGTAAACTCTGTCACTGAAGTTGGTATTCCTTCGTATTTCTGAGATGCCTTTGGTTTCCTGTTGGGCAAAAACATTAACTGGATTGCTTTCTTATTCCCTGACATAGTTTGAATAAAAGTTGAACCTTTTTAGTTGTGGGAATGTATATGAAAGTGTCACAATGTTTTTATTATGTCTGTTGCAGCATCCAGTGCTAGATGAGCCCATAGCGGAAGCTGTCTGCATTATTGCAGACACAGATAAATGGAACGTACAAGTAGCTACAAGCCAGAGAAAGATGATGGACAATATGAAGTTAGGCAAGGATGTTTTGGTTTCCAGTCAAGTATCCAGTTTATTGCAGTCTATTTTACAGCTTTACAAACTCAACGTCCCAGCTGACTTTGTAAGTATCTCTTGACTGAAGACTGAAGCTAATGAAAAATTGCTTACCTTAGGTAGCAGATAGTTTTGTACACTGCATTGCTGTACCAATGAACTAATACCTGAAATAATGCAGAGCTGGTACAACTTGTTTAAAAGAATATGTGCTACAGTCCAATAACAGATACTGTTTTATCTGTAATTTGCATCTAAGATCGGATTAGACTTAACTACTCCAAGATACATACCTTAAAACTAAAATTACTTAGGCAGTTTTAGCATGATCCTCTGTTTGACTAGAGTTCTTAAATTTATCTTTAACTTTTTTGTTTATATAACTTATGTAGACCTCTACACTGCTGAACCTTCTGTCTGCCCAAGCCTGTTTCTAGCATACAACTTCCTGTTCTTAGGTTTTCTATCCAACCCCACACAGTGAATGCCTCTTCTTTCTCCTCCCAGATAATTTTGCCTTTGTGTGTTTACTTGACCCTTCTGTTCTATGCATATTTCAGCCAACCCTGTCAGCAACTGCTGTCTCGGGTAGCTTTGCCAATGTCTCTATAAGTTTGATGGGAGGACACCAAAACCTGAAAATGCTTGTGGATGTGTGGGTTGCAGCAGGGAACATTACTTTGTGATATTGCATACTCCCTACCCCACAGCTTCCTTTCCTGTTCTCATTGGTAGTGGAGTTCATCAGAGCAAATTGGTAATGCTGGTTTTGCTGATTACAAGAAAACTATACCTACCAGTCTGATAGCAATAATTGTAATACAATGTTTAATGCACAGTTGTAGAGGAGGAAAGATGGGGTGTTTTTTCCAGTAGTCACCCCTTTTTCAATAAACAGAGTTGATTTGCCCTTCCCCAAATAGCTTTGAGAAGCTTTGTAGGAAGCCTGTGTAATGAGGTGCTAAGGGGCATGGTTTAGTGTTTGATAGGAATGGTTGGACGCGATGATCCAGTGGGTCTCTTCCAGCCTGGTTATTCTATGATTCTATGACTGTGCTAGCAGGTGGATGAGGAGTATAGAGCTAAACAGTAACAGCTGGAAATATTAGTTGGTACTATTTTGGATAAAATTAGTGGTATTGATTACACTAAGTCAAGGGCTAGGCAAAATATGTGTGTACATTGTCAATGTCTGTGGATTCTGGACATTTAAAAAAAATGAAATTTTAGATAAAATTATATCCTAACACTTGCACAGTTAATACCTTAAATTCTGGCATTTCTAAACTGAATAGTTCAACTGAAATGTTCTTTTCAGTGTTGCCTTGCTGTTTGTGTATGTAATTTGTGCGTTTTGTGTGTGGGATTTTGGAGGTGGAATCTTTTTCAGGATTTTTTAATTTCCTTTTTCTTACAAAAAGGAACAGGGAGTGACAGTGCTAGAGTTTGTAAATTTTCTGCAATCCACTTTAGAGACACTTTGTTCCTTATATTGGAGGATTTTACTGCTTCCTGCTAAAACACAGGTGCATGGAAGTGAAGTATTCCACTAAACTCTAGGGGGAGAAGTGTGACTTTGTATTGTAGTGGTTCTGTTGATTTAAATTTTTACAAAAAGATGTACTAAATATCCATCAGAGATGAGCATAATGCAGTGTGCTTGAAGCTTTCTTTGAGTGTACATTTCTTTACGTGAAGTTACTGTTCAGATGAATAAGTTTTTGTTGTACAACAGAAAAACAAAACCTAACTTGAAACTAGAAGAAAGGCAAGTGGTGATATCTATCTTGTGGCACTTCACACTTTTTGCTGCAGAGAGCTATGCAATGTGCCAGGGTTATAGGGAAGAGATGAGTGTAACTACTGCGTGTCAGCAGTATGTCAAAAGTCTTACCTGCACTTTTAAACTAATTCTAAGCAATTTTTCTAATTTTAGAAGTGACTTGACTCTCTTTTTTTCCATTTAGTCAATGAGAAAAGCCATAGAGGAAGCTAACCTAAAAAAACCCAAACTTTTGTACCTTGCTTAAAGTGGACCTTTTTAACAAAATGGATTAATGCGTTGAGATTATAAGGAAAGTTCTCTTGATTCTTTACTCGTGTTCAGAAGGAGTAGATAATCTTATATAAAGAACCTGTCATTTAGAATAATGTTGGATTCTTCCTTACTTGCTCCTTCACAGCTTGGAAAAAAACCAAATTCATAATCCTTTAGCATGAGTATAGAGATTCAAATTTATTGAACTGCTACTTTATGAGAAAGGGCTCAAAGGCTTTTTGTGAATGTTTCTTTTTCAGCAAGAATCAATGTATTATGATTATAATGATTTGAGTGAAAACAAACTGCTCTCAAAAACTTTTGCCTTTCCAATTTGGGTGTTGTCTTATTCTACTACTATGTAGCATGTATTTTAAAATGATTCTTTATCTCCCATAATTAAGACTGGGTATAAGCTCAGAGAATCTTTTTTAAAAAAAAATAATCTTCGTCTTGCTCCAGACCATCAGAAAAATACATGGTGGTCCACCTATCAGCAGGAGTCTTTTTTTTTCTCCTCATTATTTTTTAATTAGGAAAGCTGGTTTCACAGGATCTCATTTCTAACATTTATGGTTTTTATTCAAGTTGAAAAGATGATGGCCTGAAGCTATTTGCTGCTACTGTTTCTGATTGCTGTCTGCGCCTGCTGGATGATTATACACTTGATAATGTGAGGTTCTGCATGTGCTTCCTGCTTTCATCTCCTGGAGTTTGGAGAGCTGAATTAATTTAACGTTTTTGAAGTGGTCATCTCTGTGGAAAGAAGGAATATATCAAATGGAATGTACCTTTTGTCCTAGAGCAAAATACCTGATATGACATCCTACCTACTCACCTTTTCTTACCCAAAAACTCCTCTCTCTTCAAAGCTAAGGTTCATCTACTCTCCTGCAGCTGGTGTGTGAAAAATTACCATGTACCACATGACTGTATTTAAAAATAACGCGCATGTCTAGCATGCTACTGATGAAAGAAAAGGGGAGTGATTAAATTCGTATTTCAACTTGAACTATTACCTTCTGGCAAACAGCATCAAATGTTTAAGCAATTTTAAACTAGAAGTACCTAGGACTAATAAAAACAAATACCCAAAAAAGATTTGTAATCTAGCTTCTCCAGTAAAGTAGTAAGCAAAAGAGCTCTAATTTTATGATGAGTAAGGTAGACATCTTCCACTTCTTGAATCTTAGTCTCTTGAATGGCAGAGTGCTAATTTTAGGAACTACTGTCTCAACTGAGTATTTCAGAAAAAAATGACATTGATTTATGACAAAGACATTTTGGTCCAAGTATTCTGGTTTGATTCTTAGTAAGATGTCTTGAGTGTCTTTGAACCTGATTACAACTATTTAAGTCAGCAGAAATACTGTGGCTGACATGAGTGGGAAATGGATGTACTGTTTGTGCAACAAATTTGCCCAAGAAAGCAGGAATGTCTTGGTTCTTTGAAGAGAGTCCTCTTTGAGAGCATAGTGTAACTTCTTAATGTTGCTAGCACAGCTGTAGCAAAACCAATTGCCTCTTCAGAATTTTGAAGTGGAGATCTAGTCTTAAACGTGTTCCAGCTAAGATTAGAAGCTAAAATGATACGGCTACATTTCTGTAAAATTTGCATGCAATTGCTAAAGCTGTTCTGAGATTTTTCGTCTGTATTTACAGTGTATAATGCATCTTGAGGATAGACTACAAGAGATGTATCTCAAAAGCAAAATGCTTTCAGAATATCTGCGAGGACATACAAGAGTGCATGTTAAAGAACTAGGAATTGTACTGGGGTAAGTACTGCAGATATCTGTCTTAACCAATGGCAAAACGTCTCAGTTTCTGAATGTTGGTATCTTGTTCCCACAGGGACTTGCTTTTTTTCTTCATATTTAGTGCTCTTTCTTGTGCTTAATGTGTAAAAGTAGGTTCTGCTGAGCCATCTGGAAATTAAGAGATGCAGTTTGAGAGCAAGAACAAATCACTTGTCATTCTTAAATAATCAGAATGAAGAAAGTTTGCATTTTGATCATTAGGAGGTTATCCACACATTCATATGTGTTCTTTCTGTCTCTGTCTCCTTAGTGAAAACTCTATCTCAATGAATACTTGAGAATTTTTCAAGGTTAACTGGTGCAGGTGTACCTTGAGGGAAGAGAGGTTCTCAAAAAGCAGATGTAAGAAAATAGACAGATGTCCTGTTTGGAAGCTGTCTTCCAATAATAGTACTTGATTGGCATACAACCTTTAGGGATGCATCTGCTGACAGTAGAAGAGGGGAATGGGGAAGAAGTAAATACACGTTCCCAAGAAGATGATTTTTAGCACTCACTGTAGGTAAAACTTAATTTATCTAGACTGTTCAAGATTTAATACTGATAACTGTAGCTGTAAATAGTGAAACCCTGATATAAGCACTTTTCTTGGGGGGTGTGTATATGTGTATAAATACATATAAATATATACATATGTTATGGCCTCTGAGCAGCTTTACATTGGAAGTTATTTGAAGCTGAGCATTACGTTTGAGACACATTGCTAGTATTGTTATTGCAAAACAATAATTTCAGGCCTTGCTCATTTTATGAAAGAATGTGCCACTGTATGATGAAGACGTTTAGTGCTTTCTTAAACTAGGTACATCGGTGCTTACTGACTGGTAAGGCTACAAGCTAAGGCTTATGATTTAGCAAATAAATAAGTGGTTGTTTAAACTACAAAAGATTATATGCCAGAAAATAGGATACTGTTGTCTTTTGATTTAAATAGCATACTTCTTGGTTTTAAACATTCTTACCTACCTTTCCTAGTATGTTATGAGTAATAGCAATTAATAATAGTTAAACACTCTGTTATAGCAAGGCACTTCCAATTTCTTTAAGGTAAATGAAAAACATCTTTTTGTTTCTCTTCTTTTGTGAAGGTGTCTGTATATTTTAAAGTCTCTCTCTTTTTTTTTTTTTTCTTCAATTTCTAGGATTGAATCCAATGACTTGCCTTTGTTGGCTGCTATAGCAAGTACTCATTCCCCGTATGTTGCTCAAATACTCTTATAAATTAAAAAACTCAGGATAGTCATTCCCTTGAAGTAAAATAAAGAAAGTGGGAATGTTGAATGAAGAACAGAGTTGCCAAACACTGGTAAAAGGGGAACACTGAGGAAAGCAAGTGTTGACTTTACATTCTACCACCTTCCGATTCTGATTTCAACCAGATGTTTTATCGGAGGACTTCAGTTTACATAACGTAAAAGGCATTCAGGTTTTTTTTACAATCTCACTTCGACTTAAAGTGACTGCATCCTTGCATTTTATTTTTATTCAAAGGACAAAAGTTAACACTATGTGGCAGACCAGAACCTGCCATCCATGACGCTGCTCAAAACCGTGAAGTAAGAGTTAAAAGAACAAGTGGGTTAGAATGGATTTTGTAATACTACACTTGTGAGTGTTGTGTGGTGTATGTTTCACTGCTGTGGAGGAGGAGGAGCTGTAAAACTATGTATATAGTGTTCCTGTACACAAGTGGTTTAGGTGGGACATGATTTTCTTGCAGAGGATATGGATGATTTTCTATAGTAGAAGGGATGGGCTTGGAACAAGAAACTTGGATTGAGCAGCCAAATGTTATAGGGGAATGAAGGTGTGCATGAGGTGATGTGACTTTTCCCTTAAGGACTAGAGCTTAAGAAAGCTGTGGCTGCTTCTGTTTCAGTGAGGAGGCGTTCAAATGAGCCCATGCCTAGAAATGGAATAGACTTCTGAGACAGGGATTTTGTGGGAAAGCCTTATGGAATTTCTGCTACAAGTTTACATTTGTTGCCGATGCAACTTCAGTAACTTTTGAATTTCTTTATGACTGTAGTCCTGGGAACTAAACCTGTGTCTTGTGTCATCACGTATTACTATCTCCAAGGAGTATGAATTTGACAAACTTCTGCATGATACCAGTGCTGTTAGTGCGTATCTGTGCGCACGTACACCAAGCTGTTGGCACAAACTGAAGACAATCTTATCGGAGAAATGAAAGACAACAAACAACCCGCCACCAAACCTTTAGCAAGAGTATTACTTTTTTCCAGGTACTTGTTGTCCCTCTAAGTAGGAATGAAAGAGGAACATTGTCTGAAGTAAAATGAAATGTAGGGGGCAAACCCCAATACTTGATATTGCTATGAATGTTTGCAGTTCCCCTTTTTGATTCTACAGGAATCTTGAACTATCATCTGGGTGCCTTTCCTTAATAGGTTAACTACTCTGAGACCAGACACTACTTCTCCACTAGTTGATACTTGCCTCCTTTGTTTCTAGAAAGCAAACTAAAATTTTGTATTTTACTGTTTTCATGTGGTTGATAACATGAATGTAAAAAAAGAAATTACTTTTATTGCATAAAGCACTGTTAAGCTGGATGTGAAACTGTGGACCAGACATGAAAGAACAAAGGATCAAACCAAACATTCTTAAGGAAACAGAAAACTCAATGTTGGACCATTCTATTGTGAGCCAGCAGGGATGAGGTGTCTGAAATTGTAAGCTTGCAAGCAAATTGCTAGCAACGCAGTTGCTTGGGAATAGTGAGTTCTAATAAGATACTCCAGGTCGCTGGTTGTGAGTTCTCCTCATTGGTGAATACAGATTTTTAACACTGAAGGGACACACTTTTAATAAAAGTGTTTTTATTTCCTACTACCTTGATGTTTGGACTTTTCTACAGTAAACTTTCAATGATTTGAAACATTGAGAAGTGCATATTGAGTTGTTTAAATGTGATGGGGTCTTGATTAACCTTGTGTTGCTTTTTGAGGGAAATATGTAGACTGACCTACTGTAGAGAGAGGCTGTTTCCAAGTAGAGGGATATTTAGTATTCTGTTACAATCTTCTAAAGTTGTTCCTTTATATTCTGGGTTTCTGAACTAACATTCCAGATGTTTCTTTTATCACATTTTCATACTTGTCCCTAGTATTCTGCCTAAAAAGGCTAAAATCTTTCTGTGGTTCAGATTTTCTCCTACTGTTTATGGTTAAGCAAATTTTTCATATCTTTGGTCTGAATTCTTCTATCTACTGGGAAGTAAACTTACCTCTGCATAAAGCTGTTAGCTCTCTATTCCACAAGGTTAAGACGAAGAAATAAGCATAGAGCAAGTCATGTATTTTTAAACTAGCCCTGTGATGGAGAACTTGTAGGAAGATTAACTGTTTGCCCAAGTGTATATAGAAATCCTTATGTACTTTCTCTATTTCATGTCACTCTTAAATCATAGTTGAGTTCATTAAGTCAATTCCAGTTCTCTTAAAGTATTGGGTTTTTTTCTGAACAGATTCTGACTCTTCTTCAAAGACATATGTGCTAATGTGTGTTTTTGTTGTCATGGAGTGTACTAAGGATGTCAAATATCAACCATCATTCAATAATTTCAAGAGTAATACCTTGATCAGTAACACCCAATTTCACTACACTAACTATTTAAAAATAAATAAATTTTAAAAAATCGTCCTTTAGACAAGACATCAAATTAACCTAGGGGTGGCATGTGAGCCGATAGTCAAAAGCACTTGGATTTTCTTCAGCCTAGGCTAAAACAATATAGTTCTTGCTGCTTTCTCTAACGTTTTGCTGCTCTTCAGAAATTACATGATGAACTACCCTGTTCTCACAGTTTTAGTTTTGGGAGAAAGAAAATCCAAAATGAAAGTTATTACCTTTAAAAGGCTGTAGACTAAAGAAAGATAAATACATGTTTTCCTCTCTACCAAATGTACTACCTCAGTTGAAAGGATTCCACCTTCTAGGGCTTTTTTGACTCTTAAGTCTTTAACTTGTTTTTGGTAGCATCTTGCTGTTTATGTAAATTAGTGTGGCATGACAGGGCAGTAAGTATTTACAAATGTGTTCTTAGACAATTTTAGAGCATGTTTCTGGTTTTATTTTAATAGAATGAAAAGTGATATGAATGTACAGATTTGTTTAGAATTGATAATGTAGCTTAATTTTCAAATATTCCAAAGTTGGTTTTATCAGTATTATGTAGGTTTTTGTAAACTTAAATACACACTTTCTTGGTTAAGTGGGAGTGCACAGTCTTTCCAAAATCCCACATAAATGCAGTTTACACAGTGCAATTTAAAGAATGTATACTTTTTTCAGGCAAGGCTAAACCTTTATACACAGAGGGGAAGAATGAACTGCTAAATTGTAGTATTTAATCTAAATGCATTCTTTAACCCCAAACAATACCCAGATCTAAATATTTTAAGTAGGTACTCTCTGAACTAGTGTATACAACTTTCTTCTGCTCAAAAGAAAGTAATAGACACTGATTCTCAGATTCTGACTTTTAATGGCATTCTCCAGAGTTATAGATTGATCCTCCCTGTTCCCTTCTATATGCATCTTTACTCTTGAAGTCAAACCTTTTTAGACACACCAAACTGTTATATATGTTTACACAAAATGGTCGCTTACCCCTCAAGTGTGACTTCTACTTCAGTTAAAAGGACCCAAATCAAAATCGAGTCTGAACTGTTAAATATATTTTAGATTTTTTTTTTTATCATGAGGTCAAGTGGGCTAATTTGACATACATAGCAGTTTTTCCATAGTAGAAAAAGTGTGTTGCTATTGCATGTTTGGAGACCATAGGCTTTTTTTGGAATGACTGAATACCAATGTCAAACTACATGGCTTTTTTTCTTATAGTGGTTTATGTATGCTATCATTTTGGTCTATTTCTTTGTGGCATTTGGTGCAATAAACTTTCTGAAATTAATGTAAGTGGTATTTGGTATTTTCTTTTTTAAATCTTAGTTCTGAAATTTCTGTTGTTGTTGTAGCTGAGATATAAGTGTGGGGACATCTGATAACCCATTAGTGGAGTAAGTGCATGTTGCAGGAAGAGTCTAACAGGAAGGCTTCACAAAACTTGGAACCTAAGTGAACACTGTTAGCAAATTTGGAAACTTTATGCCATTTTATTTATACAAACAAGAACTCTTGAAATCTGAAAACTAAGTATTCTACTGCTTATTGGAAAGTTCTTATTTACAAAAAATGGGAAAGAGATGATCAACTGTAATTATGCTGAACATCTTTGAACAGGTCTGAGGTATGGTCTGATTTGTAGGGTGTAAGCACTTGTCTCTAGACCAAAATATTTTAGGTTTGCTTGTTGGCCAGGTTAACAAGGATTAGAAATAAAACAAAAGCCTAGCTACTTTGGCATCAAAGACTCTTTGCAGTGCTCTGCATACAGCTTCTGGCTTTCTGGTCTGGCTGCAGTAATTATCAACTCTGGAGCATTTCTTTTCTCATGTTCAAAGATGTTAAATGTTTGTGTGCCCACACTAGAAAGTAAGGAAAAGTCTGCATTGCCTGCTATGACTCCTGTGTAGCGTGTGCTTCTATTGGTACTCCTGAACAAATGGTGAGCTCTTATACAGGTTAAGCAGATTGGATGTTTAGGCAAATGAAAGGAGTTTTTGTGTGAAAGTACATCAAATGATGGTGCTGTGGTGAGCTGTAACCGCAATCCAGCTCTCCTGCCAAATTGTGTAGTTGCTTCCCTCTTACTAAGTCTGTGCTTTCATAAGGATTGAAATGATTTAACAGCAAACCCCCTTAACAAGAGGAAGACCCTATTACCCTGTTTGGTCTTTCCTTCTGTCATACAGACTTCATCTGCAAGTTGCTATTATGTAGCTTGCTCTGTTCCTCATTCAATTACTCATATCCAGGTGCAGCATGCTTGCAGCAAAAAGGCTGCTGATAGTTGTCTGCTGGGTTAATGAGTTGAATTTGGCTCCAGTAAGTGCTAGTGTAAGGGCAAGGGAAGAGATGGAACCCCTCAGCTAGGAACAAGAGAGAAAAGGAGAGAGATTGCTCCATGTTTTTGATGCTTGTGGGCTGTTGGACTGGCTCAGCAGTTTGTGTGAGGCAGGAACCTGTGCTTCTACCCAGGCTTTGTAAGACTCCATGAGCCTCTTTTGTTCCGACTTCACTACTTTTCAAAAACCATAGTTAAGCTTTTGTTCATGTCAACTGATTTAACTTTTTTCTAAAGGACTCTTAGCCAATCTCTTTCAGAGTTCATATGACTGAGACTGTTGCAAGTCGGCAAGTGGCAGATGCACAGGCTGACTGGTATAAATTGCCAAACACTGGGAAAGGGTTGAGACCTGTATTAGTAAATACTTAATGTGGTATGGCTGAGAGGGCTGCCAGTGAGCTTTTAAAACTGATGCCTGTAAAAGAGAAAATACCTGGATTTGAAAAACTCAAACTCTGCATTGAAATTCCATGATTTGTTCAAAAAATGTGACTTGAAACTATACAAATATTAATAATGAACAACTGATTGGACCATTTGCCCTCTTACATAAATGGCAAGGAGGATCATAGAACTGATGAAGAGATTTCCGTCGTATGTAATGAGGACTTCAAGGCTACAACAGGAGTAAGTAAACATGAACTATATTATAAAGTAACTAAGTCTTGTGACAAAATTCTACTGTCTTTCTCTCTGAATGAAAAAGTCATATAGAATAGCAAAGCCTTCTGCTAATCATCTGTGCACCACATTCTTTGCTCCTCTTCACATATATGGTTGAAGAAAGCACAAATGAATATATAAACAGTATTTTGGACATAGAGGACATACAGCTGAGTGACAAACCATGAGACTCTGACCTATAGGGCTTCTGATCCCCTATAAAATTAGCTTAAGTGGCCACATGCTAGTAATCCACATGCTGGAAAATGACTCTTTTAATAGTTGCAGTCAGTTGGCTGCCTGGCACAATCCCAAAGCTAAAACAGTTTAAGCTGTACAAGTAGAGTAGTATCTTGTCTCGAAATCCTAAAGGTCAACACAAGGCTGAAGTGCTTAGGAGTGACAGTCAAGTACTTAAAAATAAATATAATCTCATAAACTGGATTTCCTTTGTTTGGAGCTACAAGAGAGATTCCATTCTGGTCTGGCAAAATGGTGTTTGAGAGAGAGCAGATTCCCCTGAGGAAGGAGTTTCTCACTAAGAAAGCAAGCTTCTGCTCCTACAGTCTTTTGTTTGTGGCTGTGGAAATATAAAGTGAGACTTGGGTTTGCTTGGTGTCTTCCCAGGGAGTGGTTGTGCTCGCCGATAAGAGTGCTGGGGGGTCAAGCGCTGGGATATTTGGCTCAAAAAGACGTTTTCCTTTCCCTTGGATTGAATTCCAACCCTATATATTACAAAATTGTTTCAACTAGGTCCTTAACTTCAATTATTTTAGCTTTATTTTGCTACATCATCTCTTTTTCCTTAGGCAAAATGTGCCTGGGGAGTTTTCCCCTCTCTTCTATGTGTTACTGTCACATAAATGTCACATTTTTCATTTTCTACAGTGTTGCATTACCTTATTTTTCTTTATAAGATTTGTACAGGTCTTGTGAGCGTTAAGATGGACAAGAGTCCTAAACTTGTTCACTTTAGCTTTGAGAAATGCAGAGGTTTTTACTTGAGCTTTTTTGTTGAACTATTTGTGATTCCCTAGAACGTGCAACTTTTTGAGCTTGAAACATGGCCACCCCATGAACCTGGTTCTTGCATCGTGTGCTTGTACAGAGCAGTCTGCCAGCCAGAGAAGAGCACAGCAAAAATGGAGTTAGTGCTGAGTAAAAACTGACTTTTTTCTTCCCCTTTGCCCTGCTGTTTACTATAATTATATTTCTCACCAGGGTTTGATGTCCCTAGCACAGAAAGGGTGACTGAATCCAAAAGCTTGTTGAGCAGTCTCTTCTGCATGCCTACATGATGCGATCCCCAAAGTTAATGAGGAATTATCCTCTGTCAATGCAGTACAAAAAGGGACGTGACTTAGACGTTGATGTTTCAAGTGAGACTGTCAGGCCTCTGGTATTTAAACCATTTGTGTTACACCAAGCTATGGATACACCCACCCCAAAGGTAGACAGCTGCCTTTGGTTTTCTGTGTGCCATTTTCTTCCCACAAGAATGCAGTTGCTTCTCCTGTTGCTCAGCAGTGGATAAACACCAAAAACAAAAGATGCAAAACCCATTTGTAATGTTGCTAAATAAATTCTGAGTGTCATAGGTAATTCGTTGGCTAGTGGGAGTGGTTGGAGGAGGAGGAGTGCTTTATTATATGCTTGAGTTAAAGAAGTTCTGAAGAAGACTTGGTGGCTTCCCAGATGTGAGTCCTTATGCTTTTGATAGACAAGGAAGTTCGTAGCTCAAGAACACTGTTCTTCTCTTCAAAAGGCTCCTGAACATTGTGATTTTTAAACTACGGTGCTGCTAAGGAGCTAATCTAACTAATTCATGTCTGGAATCATACTAAACATTACAGAAAAGCTGGCTTGTTTCCTCCTCCTCTTGCTTCTTTTTAAATTAGTATTTTCCACTTTTCTTCTAAATATATGAAGTTTTTTCTGTGTGTCTATTTTTGTTGCTAGCAACTGCTCTGCCAGCCCCAGAGAAGGCTGGTATGGACTGTGCAACTTGTGCTGAGGAGATTTCAAACCTCAGTCTGGTTGAAGACCTAATGGTTGGGTTGTCTTATCCCAGGATGCAAAGTGCTTAAAGGAGGAACCCTTAGAAATCACTGTCACAATTTATCTGAGCAACAAACTGCACCTGCAGATCATCTCACTGCTGGTTGCTGCATATTGCTAAGTGTTGCTCTTTCCCTAACAAAAGCAGACTGTGCTAAAAACCACATAACGACAATTCTGCACAGAGTTGAGCTTGTTAGAGGTCTGAGGTGAAGTCCCTTGGCAGCATCAGACCACCCTCTGCAATTGTAACGCATCCAATAGTTTGACAAAGTTTGGTGCACACCACTGCCCTTTTTCTCTATGCTGTGATGCTGGGCTGGGTTGCATTTTAGTTGAGGTTGAAACGTGACTGTGAACTTGACACTGTGGAGGATTTGCCCGAGTTAAACAGTTTTACATGCTTTGTGAGGATGTATAGCATAGAGTGTCCTGATAGCACAGCTTATCAGTGTAGTACAGCCGCATGCAGAGATACTGAGGTCGTCTCTGGATTCACTAAACCTGTCTCTAGTCCCTCTGTAACGCATCTTAGTCTCAATACCATGCTGAGTTTACCACACTGATTAACTATTCCTAATTCTTGATTAAGCCTGGCTGGTGACAGGTTGGGAATTTTTGCACTGTGTCTATGGCTCAGCATAAAAGCAGCTCGTGTTTGTTTTCTCAGCATTCTGGTAATTACCACCCTTCATTACAGAAGGACAAGGTGATCGGCCAAAGGTATGCGGGGAGGCTGTGGCAAAGCTTAGTACCTGATCTTCTGAGTCCTAAAATAGCACCTTCATGATTGCACAGCTCTACCGGCCAGGCTGTGCTGGAGTGGGGCAGAGGTGGGATGCACATGCCTGCCTTTTCCATTCCCAGCAATTCCTTTAAAAAGTCAAGAGACATAGTGTCTGGCATGCAGACATCTGTCATTTGGGGAAAAAAAAGAAACGTGCTCTCTCATATACTGCCTTGAAAACTTATTGTGCACAATTGCAATCATGCGTGTAAGGGTGGAGACTTAGCTGAAAGTATCCATCACATGGAAACTGCTGAAGAAATGTATTTTTTCTGAGCGCTTTCTGCTTTGCTGTTATGCAGCTTTATTTTTTGCTTGGGGTGCTTGAAGGATGTGGGGGAAGGTAACTCATGACAAGCTGCTGAGAAACACAGTGAGAAATAGCAAGAGTCAGTAACCACTTGAGAGAAGCTCTAGCTTTCAGAAAAATAAAGGTAGAAGTGAAATATCAAACTTGTCTCTGAGTGAGTTTCTTGTTTGAGGCAGTGGGAAGGTGTTACAGGCAAGCATGTGGAGCATGCAAGATGTTAACTTACTGCTTCATAGAAACAGCGTATGTGCTAGCTTTTATACATTGACATGCAGGTATCTAATGAATGTTCTGCTGAGGCAATGCAGCATCTTTGTATCTGCTTTAGTATAGAAAATAGTGATATAACATGGTTTTGCTGTGAAGTACTGTAACTAGTGCTGTGGCTTTATGTGATGGGGCAGAAGGAAATACAATAAGAATGAGCAAAAAAATAAAATTCTGGATCATAAATACCACTTGACTCTCTACCTGTGACTGTTAACGGTTCCCAATTTAGTCTTGGTGCTGCTTATTTTATTCTATGCAGTGGAAATCGGAAGATGAAAAGCAACCATGACCAGAGAAGATGACTGTCATTCCATAAGGGGATAAATTGCCATGTCAGTCCTTGAGGTTGCTGGTAGGAAGCTGGCTGATTTTGACCAGCTGCTGGGAAGCTGGAGACAGCAGGTCCCCTTGGGGATAAGGTACCTTTTGGATAATTAGGCAAACATATAAACTATGTCTCAAAACAAAGGATATTAAATGATTCGGTTCTGCCACTTGAGATTAAGTAGTGGCTCTTGTAAAAATAAGCGGTTGAGAGGCGGTACTGGTTTCTAAAGAGAAGGACAGCAAGTGCCAAACCCAGTTGGTGCCTGTGTTTTTCCCACATGCCAAGGGGAAGAAATGCACGGGTTGACAGCACAAGAAAGAAAAGAGCAGGTGCCTAATGTGCAAAGGAAAACTGGATGAGAAGACATTATTTTGATTCTTGTGCTCATTGGATGAGGCTGGATCTCTGAGTTCATCACCTAAGTGCACAGGTGCTGCTGCCAGTGCAAGGGAAGTGGCTGCAGCAGCTGAAGAGGACAACAATTCTGCCCCTTTCAGCGTAGGTCCACTTAAAGCAGTGATGAAATGGGAATCCTGGGCATTGGATTTCATATTAGTTAAGCAAATCTCTTGCTGATCACTTGTTTGCTAGTGGAAATCTATCCTTACCTACCTGCTTGCAGTAGGGGGCGAATGAGAGCTACTACTGATGCTTTGAGAATCCTTAGCCAGGTGAGGAGGATAAGAGGGAGAAGCACGACTCCTGTTTCCAGCATCCCCTGTCTTGTTGCTTCAGCTTAGCTGTAACGTGAAAGCTGCACACTGCAGGACTGGTGAAGTAATAGAAGTATGGCTGGCTGTAGTACCGATACGTGTGTTTTGTGGGACCAGTGCCAATCCAGTTCTCCATTTTGCCAACTGCAGTTAGAGTAAAAGCTGGTTTCACATTGCTTGCCTAGCTCTAGATTAAATAGCTCAGCTTTGCAGACCTTATTATCCTTCACAGTATGTCATATCAGCCCTGGATGGTATTCCATTGGAGACTGTCTAAGGTAACCTATTGCAATATATCCTAATTGTGCCCTCCCTCACCACTAAAGCCCCCTGTGAGGGTAGCTGCCATTCTGTCTGACTTTAATAACACTCTAACAAGAGGAGTAACTCCCAGAAGAGTGCAGGATATATTAATTCTGTTTCTAGTTTTTGACTTTGCTTCCTGACCATTACTGAGCATTGACGGGGATGTGGGGCTGGTGGTGGCATCAGCAGGAGCCAGCAATCCAGCCATAGTTGAGAAAGCTATAGAAGGGCATAGGGTAGCTCACATTTCCTACGGTCCTGTTCCTGTGTGAGTTATGACCACAATTGTCAGTGCTCTGAGCAAGCTGTTGATAAATTAGGTGCAGTAGCAACAGCTGCAAAATAGCTGCCCTGCTGGCTGGGGAAAGACAAAGTCATCAGAGAATTAAGATGAACTGATAAGCAGTTTTTTCACTCAGAAGGCAGCTTTATAGTGCTATATAACAGGTTTTCTAACTTCTGTTGGAGCTACAGCTATTGTTCTTCAGGCCTCGTGTTCTTGCACACAATGAACTGCCCACTCAGCTCCTTCAAGTAGGATCAAAAGGGGCAGCTAGAAAAATCCATAAAGAGGTGGAATAATGCAAAGAATGCACAGGGTTTGGGTAGTGGCTGCTTGGAAATCAAGGTCGAATCATACCTTAATAGCTAAGAGTACACTCCAGAGTTCAGATGGCTTAGATAAGACCCTAGGAGTCATGACTGGGTAGAAGACAGGAGTCCTCGTCTCTGTTTAAACCCTAGTTTAGTGTGTGGAAAAGTGGCTGTATGCTGCCAATGGAGAATTAAAAAAATGTTGTCTTTGCCTTTCAAGGCTTTTTGCTGATGTGAGATTGAAGCTTCACAGCAGCTGTCTTATAAAAGAATCCAGTAGGGAACCCCGAAGCAGTAGTAACCACTCAAGCCATGCTGTGTTCGTGACATGGGAGTCCCTCTGGAACTGGGATTTGGTCATCTTGTTACTTGAGACAAAATTATATTATGAACTTCTAAATTGTTGTTCAAACTTGTACTTCAGTGTAACTTGTCCTCTGTCATTGTGGTCATGTGTCCTTCCAGTTCAGGACTTGTGACCTCTGTAGTGCTATTCGTACATTGTGCAGTGTATTATTTCAGTTATACAGTAATGTAGCAAATCTTTCTGCAATTTATTTGGTAGCCAGCTTCCTTTGCTGAAGCTGTTAAAAACTTGCCTTAAAACCAGGAACAGAAATAGATCTGGCTTCTGTATTTCACAGTTGCTGACACCCAATGCTTTCTGATGCAGTAAAAATACAATTTAAAATCATTTGTAAATGTGGTCAGCTGCACATCTGAACTTCAAAATGCTATAACTTCGGATTAAAAGCATTTTGTTTGTGCAGGTCTGATATTTGTGCCATCTTCAGGAATTGCTCAGATGTAAAGAACCTGGCAGATCTGTTTTGCTGAGCAGCCGACTTCTACCTGATCAATACAAAGTAGACATAAGCAGACCTTTAAGATTAGTTCTCAATGCATTTCTCACTCTAGAAATCATGAGCAAGACTTCACAGACTTTGAAATCAGAAGACAAGACTCTTCTAAATCAGACCCCAGGAGGAGTGGATGCCCAACCGCAGCCTCTATGTCAGGATACAGTTTTCTCCCGTGTGTTGTATCACTGGCTGCAGGGCTTGGCCTTTCTCCCTCAGGTCTGAAACCAGAGCAGGGGCAGTGTGGTGCCATTGTAAGGGGGGGGGGGGGGGGGGGGGTGTTTGTTTCCCCCATCTGTGTCCTCAGAAGAATGTTCCTCTATTGCGTTGGTAATGCTGTGCTCCCATAGCACAGAATCATAGAATCAGCAGGCTGGAAAAGACCCACTGGATCATCGAGTCCAACCATTCCTATCAGTTACTAAACCATGTCCCTCAGCACCTCGTCCACCCGTCCCTTAAACACCTCCAGGGAAGGTGATTCAACCACCTCCCTGGGCAGCCTGTGCCAGTGCCCAATGACCCTTTCTGTGAAATTTTTTTTCCTAATGTTCAGCCTGAACCTCCCCTGGAGGAGCTTGAGGCCATTCCCTCTTGTCCTGTCCCCCGTCACTTGGGAGAAGAGGCCAGCACCCTCCTCTCCACAACCTCCTTTTAGGTAGTTGGAGAGAGCAATGAGGTGGCAACCCAGCTGCAGGCAAGCGGGTGGTGGCTGCCGGAGACACATGAGCAACGCAATGATTTAGTCCTTTACCTTGACAGATCTAGGCACCATCTCTGCCTGCCCAGGGATTGTGAAACCTGCAAAATTCCTCAACAACATTCTTTCCCAGAGCTATAATAAGGTGAAGAGCTGGCCCCTCAGCCTGTGGCTCAGCATAGCTTCTATGAGGCTACAGGGTAGAGCATGTGGCTAATTCATTTCTCTTTCACAATGCTGCCTGCGCTGTGGTACAAAAATGCGCTATTCCCAGGGGCTTGCCTAGCTGAAGTTAAATACATGCCTGCCTTTATCAAACAGTGTTCTGTGATTTCTGAACATTTCACAAGACAGTTGCATTACTGGTGAGTAAGATTTACAACCAGAAACCTCAGCCCCTTGAGAAAACCAAAGAGGATTTGCAAGGCAATGTATGCATTTTAAAAAGTAGGGTTTTTTTGTGTTCTCACACAGAAGTTTAACTGATGGTTATGTCAATGTGTTTGGTTCTTTTTTTAATAAACTCTTTGCAACTGAAAAATGTGATCAACTCAGCAAAACAAAAAACTTAACCTGCAGGAGTGAAGCATCTGCAGCCAGCGTTTTGGCTGTTTAATAAACTCCCTCGGCTCACAGCCTGTATTTGTGCTGCCTTAGAATGTGAAAAATGTGCTTGGTGCCACAGTGATGTCATGAGCCCTGAGCTGATAGCTGCTTATGGTTTCCAGCTGGGCTGCTGAGTGCTGGGAGGCACCACAAGCCAAGCAGATCCTAGTTTCAATGGAAGCAGCATCCAAAACCTACCTCGTTTCCAACGTCCTCTGACCCAAATCCCTGATTAGTCAGGAAAACATTGACCTTCTCTGCTGTAGCTCAAGTGCAGCAGCTTTCTGTTCGTTTTTCTGAGCCTCTCCCCTTGCTGATTGCTGTAGTTGGCTCAGCTTAGGTATCGCTTTCTGTGGTGATTCATAGTTGCTGTCCACTACTGCAAATGAAATGGGTACTATTGGAGAAGATCTGATGTGAGACTAAGAGACAGGGGCCAAATTTAGGGAGAATTCCTGTGATGAGATGAGAAACTCCAGGGAGATGTTTAATTGCTGTAGGTCAAGTGATATTAGCAGTAAAGTTTTTCATCCTTTGCGTTAATAATGAAATGTAACGATGCATGGGTGTGCACCGATCAAGTTACTCTGTTATCTTAATGGCCAGAATTCTTTCTTTGCTAACCATATTCTCATTGGAGTATCTTTTCCTCCTATTCATCTTGGCATATCTAAAATTAGATGACCAGCTTTCCTAGGCAGGCACCTGTTCGTGCTTATAAAGTTTCTGGTGTACAATTTGAAGACCGCAAATAGATTAGCTGGCTCTTTCTCTTACTGTATGGTCTCAAAAGGGAAACTGCTGAGACAAGGTCTTCCAGAAATGTAAATGGCTCCCTTTGTCTGTTCTACAAATGAAGAAACAAAGATAAATGTCACACAAATGACTCCTTTGGAGACTACTCAAGTCCAGTGTTGTTTCAGGCATTACAAGCCAACACCATTTTCATACCTGAATTAGGAAATTGGGGATTTAACTGAGGAATATGATGTGTGTATCTTCAGCAAATCACGTATGTATTAAGAGTTCATCTACAGTACAAAGTTCAGGGATTACTGCAGTGCTTCTTCCCAGTCTGGAGGTTGGACTGGAAGGTAGAACATGACTGATGATGAAATCCAGTTTTTCAGGCCCAGTGCTGGGAAGAGGGCAGTGTGCTCTGTGACCTGCCTGCAAGCAGGATTTATGGGTGAGCAGAGCGTGGCGTGCATGTATCATAGAATCACCAGGTTGGAAGAGACCCACCGGATCATTGAGTCCAACCATTCCTACCAATCACTAAACCAGCACCTCGGTGCCCCTCAGCACCTCATCCACCTGTGCCTTAAACACCTCCAGGGAAGGGGACTCAACCACCTCCCTGGGCAGCCTGTTCCAGTGACCAATGACCCTTTCTGTGAAAAATTTTTTCCTAAAGTTCAGCCTGAACCTCCCCTGGAGGAGCTTGAGGCCATTCCCTCTTGTCCTGTCACCTGTCACTTGGGAGAAGAGGCCAGCACCCTCCTCTCCACAGCTTCCTTTTAGGTAGTTGTAGAGAGCAATGAGGTCTCACCTCAGCCTCCTCTTCTCCATGCACAAGTTTTCAAGAATTCTGGCTCTTCTGTTGTGATGAACTCTATTTGCTCATCTTTTTCACTTCAGATAGAATGATTCCCAATGTGGGTTTTCTTTTTTTTGAAGTAGGTAATATACAAACTGTGGTGGCATGTACAGGCTGCAGCTTCAGAAGAACTGCTTGAATTTAATGTTGATGAAAATCTGATGTTCCAACTTTGAGTCAACGCGTCATGTGTCGGGCTTTCAGCAGCATTAACTTGCCAATACCTATAATAAAATCCTTATCCATCTGGCTATCCTTAACCATAAAATCAACAAAATTTTCAACTCCTATCGAGCCTTAAACCTGTTCTGTTACTGAACCAGTCTGGATGTGTCATATGCCATTTAAAACCTCATATCGATAACAGAGTTATAATGAGTACTTTTGTTCGAACGTTTTGCCATTTAGAGCACTAATTTTCTCTTAAAACTTGCTTTGAGTAAGACAGCATACATTTTTTTTTTCTAAGTTGCATGGATAATTGATGTTTAAAATGAATGTAGGCAAAAAAAGCCTGTAAGTAACTGATAGGAGGAAGAATTTACATCCACACAGCAATTATTCTGTAAGGGGACCAGAATTTCCAGGTTGTCAACCCTTTGTTGATTATCTGCATTCCTCCTGTGCTTTGCCTAGCAGTCAAATCTGATTACTTTTAACACTGCTACAGTAGAGATTTTTATTACATTGAAAAAAAAAGTAATTAAAATAAAATTAAGATTACAGAAGGTGACGTTTAAAGGTAGGATGTGTGAGGAATGAGAAATTATGTTTTTCCCCATTGGTTTTTGTAGCTGTTTGGTAGACAGCAGAGTTATGTTGAGGCTCAGGAGCTGTCTGTTCATTGTCAAATTCTGAAACAAAGCGTGAGAGAGGACTGGTTAAAGACCTCATCAGTCCCCATCTCTACCTCTCCAGCTTCTGCCTTTGTCTCCTTCTGGCTTGTTGTTGGTTTCGGGCTTTTCTGTGCTCCCATCTTTTTCCATCTTCACAGTCACCTTCTCTCACTTCTTATTTTCATACATTTTCATTTTAGATCTGTGCTGTCTTTCCCCTCTTCAAAGGACATGGAACACATGCGGTACTGGGGTTATTCACTGAATGTAGGTGACAAATTCTCATAAATTGCTTCTGAAAATGATCAATTGCTTGCCCCAAGCTGTTAAGCTTGTTCAAGTGGAAACTACAAAAGCATAACCTCATCATGATAGTAAACTTGAGGAATTTCAAGTGTCCTGTTATGGAGTTACTAGGTATGAGAGGTAACAAGCCCCATTTCTTTTACTTCTTTTTTGTAATAAGGGGAAAGCGATGTCTTTATCCATTCCCAAAATAAGATAAAGACGATATATTATAGCTGAATCTTTTAAAAACTGAGACCACCCATCTACTATCAGCCATTTGAATTTAATGGCTTCTTTGGAAAAGATACAAATCACCAAAAAGTAGTTCCTTAAAAAGGAATCGTAATTACAGGTGCTGCTGCCTCTAAAACTTGACATACATAGACCTGACTTACTTTAAAATATCACTTAATACAAAAAAATCCCAACACCTGAATATCATAGGCAGTACTATATTTCTTCTCATCTATCTAGACTGATCTTTTTGCCTGGGCAACATTTTAAAAATTCAAAAATTTAACCAATATGATCCGCAAAATTCGCCTCCTTCATTAACTAAGTGCTCAAGAGACAAATGGGCAAAGAGCTAGGCTCTTCTATTCAGCAGTAGGTTGCAAATTAAATGCTGCAATAAATTTACCCCCAGCTTAAAAATGAATTTTATTCTAGCATAAAAATCACCTTTCCAAGATGTTGGAAACTTTACAGGATGCAGAGTAAAATTATAGGAAATAGCACTGTAGATGAGATAATGCAGAAATGGTATATATCTATGGCAGTGTCCTTAATACCATTGCTGGAAACAGACTACTATCGATGCAGTCATTTAGGTGGAAAGGAGAAACTCCCTGAAATGAAAGTTTGTCTTAAATATTTAAGGTTTAGCATCAAGCAGCTGTCTTCTAAATAAATACTATGGAATGTTGTACACAATTATGTAAAGTACTATAACAGGTATTTATTGTTTTTTTCAAGATTATTGTTTTTCCCGGCAAGACTCGTAACAGTGCATTTCCCATATGTTATCCACTTTGTGGAACTGCATTTCTTATTTCATGTGTCACACTTTAAATATTCAGTAGTGTGTGTTTTTAATTTATGACCAAGTATTTCAGCATCTGAGAAGGCAGGTAAATACTATTTGTCTCATTTTCATAGCTAAGGCGGCTAGGGAGTAGACAAGTCAATGCTTTGTGATGTGATACATTGGCATTTTGCTTTTGACTAGCAGCCTCCTCAAAACTGAAAGCATGACCTTTTGGGAAATGGCATTCTTTTATTGAACAAATGTGTTTTTAATGTATTCTGTTATAGCTGCTTGCTGTTGTGATTATATGAAATTGATCTGCCTTTTGCAACAAAGAAAACTACAGTGGGAACAAAGGGACTGAGCTGGTTTTGATTCTTTATTCTCTTCTGCAATTCTGCAAAATGATTTGTTGTAGCCTGTGCAAATCAGTTGCTGCAAATATTAGATCTCACCTTCTCACCTTTTGCCATGGGGTAGCCTGACATCATGAGTTAGTGACACGAGAAATGAGAGAAACTTGGGCTGCAATGTTTTAATGGATTTGTTTCTTAGAAACAAATCGAAACATTTAGTCAAGCCAAATAAATCCTTATTCATTTGCTTGCAGTTTTAACTCAAACTATAAACCAGCAATGGCTGAGAACAGGTTATATATTGGTTTTGTAGAACCCCTTTATGCAAGAGACAACATCCTTTTTCCCTCAGCTGAAGGCTGAGAAAATTGCAGGTCAAATTTCTGCTTATGCCAAAGTCCCACTTCTCAGTAGTCCAGCAGCAAGCATAGTGTCAGCAATTCTAATTCCTGACATTTTGTAACTTTGAGGAGGAGAGTGAAAAGGGTAGTGGAAATCTGTTTACTTTACAGAAAAGTGGAAGACACATTCATCACTGAGAATGTATCAGCAGAGTGCACAGACAATAAAATAACATTTGTAGTTCATTGCTTAAAACAAAAATATGTTCTAAGTCTTGTATATTAAAAAAAAAAAGGAAACAAAAAACCTTCAAGATTTGAATCAGTGTGCAGCTGACATTGTGAAGGCTGGAAAACCAACTTCCCTGTTGGGAACAACAGAGTGTACAGTGAGACATGTCTGCTGTGAACTGGAACTATTACCTTATTACCCTCATGTCTGAACATGTTCATGCTTTGAATCATTTTGCTGCTGTTCACTTCGATAGATATAGGTAAGTATAGAGGCAAAGCTTAGAAGAATACCACCATGGCTTTTCGCTAGCCTTCATTGCATCCTAGGAGACAGAAGCTGCTGAGAAAATACATGAACCCTACAGTACAAAGAATTGTGAGATGTTAATTATTGAGATATTCATCATTTCTTTTTGGCTAAAAAATCATAGAATCACCAGGTTGGAAGAGACCCACCGGATCATCGAGTCCAACCATTCCTAACATTAAACCATGCCCCTCAGCACGTTGTCCACCTGTGCCTTAAACACCTCCTTGGGTAGCCTGTTCCAGTGACCAATGACCCTTTCTGTGAAAATTTTTTTCCTGATGTCCAGTCTGAATCTCCCCTGGTGGAGCTTGAGGCCATTCCCTCTTGTCCTGTCCCCTGTCACTTGGGAGAGGAGGCCAGATCCCTCCTCTCCACAACTTCCTTTTAGGTAGTTGTAGAGACCAATGAGATCGCTACAAAAGAAGATACAGGGAAAAATATATTAACTTTGGAAAGAGAATGACTGTCATTAGTAACTTCTGGATTAAAAATTTGGTATATCAATTAATATACATGGGGGGAATCTGAAGACCAGATGGACCCATTCATTTGTGACTTCAGGACCACTTAGGACAGAGCTTGGGTTGGTGGTTCCTGGGTCTGTTTATGAGGATGTGTCTCCAGAATGTGTCTGGCTTTGAAAGATCCTTTCTCTTCTTCTTCCAGAATAACTCACAGCCCATACAGGGAGTATCGCTATGGTATGTAGTTGTAGTTGACCTCTGCATAGGGAGGCAACTGCCAGCATTTCCTGCTGTAACTATGCAATGGCTGGATGCAGTTTGTCTGATTCATGGTGCATCAGGCCTGAGGTTTTCTTTCTTTTGTTTTGTTGACGCTTTATGTTTGCATCAAAGTTAAACACTAAGGTGTAATAAAGAAAAAGGTTGGTCTTGTGGTTAAATGCATTCAAGTGGCAATCTGGGACAGGGAACTCTTTCTGGCTTCAGCACATCTATGGCCAAGGACAAATTTAATTTAAGATCTCTGGATTTCAGGGTTTTCCCATTTATAAGATAAGGATGAAAGCCTTCTGTGGATGACTGAATGGCTTGAGTGCTTTGATTCCCAACAGAAAGAGTTAGAGAAAATATAAAGAGCATTTCCAAATTGATAGCAAAAAATAGATAGCAGATAATTATTCTGTCAGTGGCTCTTCTTCACTGTGTCAGAGCAGCTCTGGTTCTCAGTAAGAAAGAGGATGCCCTGCTCTAGCCATCTAGCAACCTGTTTGTCACATCTGGTCTTCTGCAATGCAAGACAGGCAGGTGCCAGTGAGATCTGAGAAAGAAAGTGGTATATGCATAAGAGTTTATCTTCTCACCTCACTCTTTAGATGCATCTGAACAAGTAGTTTATCCTGTCACACTATCCAGTACTGAACAGGAGTAAAGCAACAGTCAATCTCTATTTTTGTCTGACTACTCCAGTGGGCTTTACAGCATGAACCGTGAATAGCAGAGAACAGGCACATGGCATATTTATACGTTCTGATTTCACTTGCTCTGATGGGAAGTAGTTCCTCTGAAGTCAATGGGATTACAGTGGCGTAAGAGCTGTATCAATTTCTGTGCCCTCAGGCTGATAAGAAAAATAATATATGACCATAACATAGCAAACGTATATAGAAAAGTCCTCAGGGCAGGGAAACATTCTGTAAATTATAGAAAAGCAACAATAAGGCAAAGAAGTTCAATCCTAGTAAAAGATGGGTGTGCAAGAGCAGTAGTTGGGAAATGGCAGCAGACATCTTTCTGGCTACTCTAGTTTCATGCTAAATGGAACAAAAGCAGGAGGAAAAAGAGGAAAGAGGCTCAAGAACGAAGGCAACAAAATCTACTGCTGTTGCTGAGGGTAACCCCCTCATATGTCAAACTCAGAACACAAGGCCCAGCCACATCCCATGACCTTCCCCTCACTGCGGCTGCAGCCCTGGGCAGTGACCTCCTGCCACACGTCCTCTACGGTCTGTGACGCTCGTCCCAGAGCCCCAGGAGCTGGAAGTGGTTGAGTAGTGAGTAGAGAACCAGAAAAAGAGAGTAGATGGAAACTAAGAAACTCAAGAGGTGTTCAACAACATGGGGCTACATAGTGATAAAAGGAGGAAGAGAACAGTGTTACTTTTTGGCTTCAAGTATGTTATGGGTTTTCTTTTTTTTTAATAAAAAAGGCATTTGATCCAGCCTCCCCGGGGTGACATGGTTGCAGTTATTCAGGGGAAGTAGGGGGGAGGGCATGGAAGCCACAGGCTGCTGGGGGCAACTGGAATGGTGCCTGTGTCCAGTAGGTGAGGAAGGACAGGCCGTGTAATGGGGGGAACCAGAAAGGTGCTGTCCCTGCTTTAGTGAAATAGGGTCTACTTTGATTCTGAAGGAATAGGAGATGAGAGAGAGAAAAAAAAAGAAGGCAAGATTCATACTTCCCTTTCTTTATAGCTGAGCAGACTTTTTCAGTCTACAATAGAGGATTTGGGTACATTCCATAAGCAACTCATACCTTATTAGTTCAAGGGGATTATATTAATGCAACTTTGAGTGTAGGCAGTCTTAAATCTGCTTTAACTTTACAGGGGCATATTAACTACAGTGATTTTTTAAATATTTTTTTTAAATGCCTTAAGCATGTCCTCAGAGAAGACTACAGCAGTTTTACTGCAATAGCTGAAACATTTGTGATCTTTGTGAAAGAAAACTCTGCTTTTGTTTCTTTCACATCCCAATCAGAAAAATCCCTTTTCTCTTCTTAAATCAAGGCCAGAGAGATTCACCCAGCAAATGGTAGGAAGAAACAGGTTATTCTGAGTGGTAGCCCTGTGAGGAAGGAACAGCTTGCTCCAGGGAGCTAAGGATGGAAGTTCCCCATTGGAAGCTCCTTGGGGAAAGTACCAATGCTGGGCTAGCAGAGGGTGACTGGAGACGGGAAGGATTTTTAATGTATGGAGGGAATAAGGGGAACAAGCCCTAGGAAGTGGCTGGGCTGAGGGATGGTGGTGCTAGTGGATATTTAAGCAGCTACATCAGTAGTCCAAAATATCTCAGTTACTAAAAGCTGCCTGCAACTTGGTTATTTGCTTTTTCCAACATGGAAAATATTATGTCTTGTGGGAAGTCATGAGAATGACATACCCAAGAACATTGCGTATTTGATCACTAATAATGTAAAGTAAACATCTTTAAAATATTTCCAGCAACATCTGTCCTAGTTTAACTACTGGTTCATGTTGCATTCCTTTATGGAATGGTATTATGGTATAATACTCATCCCAGAAAGCAGAGCATGTGTCACTGCCATCCATTACATGAATGAACCTTGTGGGATTTTCCCTGTTTATTGAAGCTGAATTCCCTTCAACCTTTAAAAATGCTTTCTTCTCATTTTCCACTATTGTATAATCCTGCTTCTCCAAAGGTTTAAGTACTTGCCTATGATCTTATATATTTAATATTTTGCTTGGTTAAAAAGGGAGCGTGGTGAGATAGTGATTTCATCTATATTGGGAAAGAAATCCAGAAAAGGGAGCTGCAGCAGTTTAATAGGAGTGCAAACTTAACCTGGGGAAAAGGGAGAAAACATAAAAAATTATAACTCTGAACCAATAGAAGAGATTGGTATCATCCTCCAAAGCGGGGAGGGGAATTAATCAATGAATTAAAACTGTAAAGAGCAAACAATAGCAAAGACGAATGTGGACAGAACTTGCGCTATAGTCAGGAATGGCGAGGCCACCTGGTCAAGGGACATTTGTCCTGTGCTAAGATATATAGGTTATATGTACTAAAATAGAAAGCAATGTATGAAGCAGGTATGTGTTTAGCATTTTGAAGGAAAGTATTTCACGTTTCTGACAAAGACCGCCACCTTAGTAGATTTACCATTTTTGCTGTTTTTTATTGCGTGCCTCTCACTTCTGAGCAAGAGTGTGAGTATATCACAACTGAAGTAATCCTTTTGAGGAAACAATCCTTATGTCAGTGAAAAAAACCAACTTCTTGTTCAAAAAAAAGAAAAACAGAAAGAAATTTCCTATAAGAAGAGTAAAATTCCAGCAACTTAAAAAAGTTCTGGATGTGAATTCTCTTTGACTTTGAATTACACAGAAAAGTCTTTGGAGGCCATGAAATACAGGCATGCACTGGTCCTTGAGCTACCTTGGAAAGAAATTTCTCTCCCAATATATAAAGTGAGTGACAAAATTCAAATCAAAGAAATGCAAACACCTTATAGTTTCACCAGTCCTATAAAGGAACTGAGGTGTGTCAAGTACCAGTTTCCCTATAAGGATGTTTAACTCCCTTGTATCACCCTGGGAATGTTGCTGTCCAAGTTTGGATAAGCTTTAAGATGAAAGTAGCTGAAGTTATGCAGATGAGAAAGGTTGGCAGGGAGAAGGAAACCCCCAAATCTCACAATAAGGCAGGTGTCCCTGCACAAGATGGAGCCAATCTGTTTTAGTGAGATGATACCAGCTCAGTCACTCCTGTGACAGCAGTTCTCCTTATCCATGTGAAGGTAAATCCTCCCAGTATCAATCTATGGATTGGAAAAGAGTTAAACATTTCAGAGTATAGTGAGCATTTTGGCTAACTCACCCGAGCAATAGAGAAACAAGGAGACAGCTGTATGAGACCAGGTTTCCTTACAGGGATGTCTACCCCTGGATGAGGTCAGTTTGCCTGCTGATGCTCCTGTGTCAATTCACCATACTTTCAGTGTAAATCCCCTCACTTCTCATTGGCATTGAAAGCAGTAAACTGGCATTGGACTGCTGCCATCACAGTCTCTCTTCCCTGTAAAGGCTATTGGACTCTGCTTTTGGCAAAAGAAGTGAGACACAGGGAGTGGGACTGAAACAGCAAATACAGCTGTGGTTTTATTTATTTATTTATTTATTTATTAAGATTAGATGTGGACTCTGCAAATCAGAGATAGCAAGACTGACCTAAAGATACAAGGATAGTTACCATAGCAATGACACCTATGAGTTCTCAAAATATTCAAGTCTCTATTAGACTAGAAGCAGATAAAAATAATTTATTTAAATAAAGGCATGCCAGATCTCTTCCAGCAAAGCGGATTATTTTAAGCACATAAGTATCAAGATAATGGAGCTCCCTATGTACCTGACTTTTCTACTTCTTTAGAAAAGAAACATTTTTGGGTGAAAAGTGTCTTTATGTCTCCAGCTTGCTCTTTTTCAATCCTGATCCCGCTGACCAGGGTCTTTCCCGGTGCTTCCTGCTGTTAAGCTGTCTTTTACAGGTATATCACCACTGAAATAATCCATTTTTTTTTTTGTGAAAACAACCTTTCTATTAGTGAAGAGATAAAGTCATCGATATGAAAACTTTGGGTTTGAGACAAATCAGTTCCTCTCCACCAAGAAGCAGAGGCAGGGCCAAACACTGCTCCTTCCTCCAACCACCTTTTAGCTGGGCTGAAGGGCATTTTGGATGTGCTACCTTACAAGTCAGGTGGGATTAGATATGCTTGCAAAGAGTAAGGAGTGCGCTCTGTAAAAAAGTTTACTGAGTACTGTCAGGGGTGGTGTACGTCTAGCGACTCTGTAGCTGTCCCCAGCAAACACCACACTGCTGCTAATTAACCTGATGTAAGTTGGATGGAGCTTACCCAGAACGACATTGCAAGGGCAAGACTGAAAATTCAAAATACTTCTATTTTCCATTGTTCTTCTGTAAAAAGACACAAGAAGTCATCAGTCAACATGCTTGAGTTGAGGCTTTTTGTAACTAGTCACACTAAATCATATAACAGCTCGTGAAACTGATCTCTAAGAACATGATGTTCAGTTAGAAAAATCCAAAATAAGTTCCTTGTACGCATGAATTGCACCACAGTTATTTATCTTAGAAATGTTTTCCACAAATTAGCACTGAATGTAGGACTGAAGAGAATCAAGACTGAAAGGTACAGCAGGGAAAGGGAAAAGCCTATGGTGAAAAGAATCCTTTGAATATTTCAGCTTCTAAAAAAAAATGCTAATGAGTTAATGAATTTCAGCATATTAGGAAGAACTAATTTAATTTTCTAGTAGTGCAACCTTTTGGGAGACACCCCATTAGCTAACTGAATGCATTTAATTTATTTGGTTCCAGCATGGGTGAATTTGTTTTCCTATCCACCTTCCTATGGTGAAGAGCAAGTGAAACATCTCCCAACAGCAAATTGTTGTTTCTTTCTTCTACATTAAATTTAAACTAGGATTGCTTTCCAAGCACTTAATAAGGTGCACATTTTATGGATACTTTACAAAAATGACAATGCTGTAATGCTGCCTGATGGTGCTGGCTGACTTCTGGCGATGGACTGAAGACACCATGGGATCACAGACTTTGTGGAAGCGTTTTCTGTGTTTTAGGTTGTCACCAGGCTACATAACTTGATAACACAAGTCTTGATAACACACTACTGGAATAACCAAAATAAGCAGTAAGTTGATAATGATTTCCTGCTCCCAGCACTCTAGGAAGCACACCCCTGCCTTAGTTTAGAGAGTGATTACAGCTTTTGAAGACCAGCTGGCTCATATGTTCCTGGTTCTGCTGCTACTACCAGAAACATGGAGTTCAGCCTCGACAAGCTCAGGCATTCTCTGGGTTTTGCACCCAGTTGAGCCTCCAGCAGCTGTGGCAGCACCACTGCCACTCTAGGTTGTACGAACAAGCAAGAGAAGAACAGAAACAGCCTAATGGGCTGTGATAACTCCTTGTACTATGGAACAAAGTACAGGGAAGTCGTGTCCTGAGGGCAGCAGATCCCATTTGCTGTGTATGCAGGTGAGGCAAAAGGGAGGGAGGAAGAGGCTGAGCAGAGCCACATCCATGTCTGTCCACATGGCCTTGCTCTCTTGCAGCACATCTGAGGCAATGCAAAGCTGCAATTAATTCTGCTGGGCAGGGACAGGACAGGTTTCTACAGCACTGGGAGCAGGTGGGCCCATCTTGAGACCTGCTGTGGCTGTGAATGCACTTCAGTCATCACCTGCTGCTTCCCTGGCAAGTCCTAGTTTCCCTTTTTCCAGTGGAGGTCATTGTTTTGCGCTCACTAATGTAATGTATTTCCCAGTGGGTTATTCTTTGGGAAGGAGAGGAAGTATAACAAAACTCCTTGGGTGATCCTTGTTCATAAATGTACTTTTCACTTCTCTGTGTTTACCTAGGTTTCCATTATGAATGCCTCATCAGTCAAAGCTCCTGATTGTGGTGAATCTTTTAAAGTCTTATATATTGCTGACATGGTGTAAGTTCTTTTCACTTGCGTGTTTCTGCTGGAGGAGTTCTGCCAGTCTCATAATTTTTTTCTACTGTCAGTCTCCAATTTCTTTCAAGAAAGACATCTTTAATTTCTTTAATCGAAGTAACTGGAAAATTAATTCTCACTGAAAACTAGAGTTCTCTGAAACAGGGCTCTCTCTTCAAAGGGAATTAAATATTCCCCAGAGAGTTATTCTAGCTGCTTGAAATGTATTGTAGATTAGCTCTGCAATACTGCTATTGATTTATGACAAAATATCAGCTAAATACTCTGTTCTCAATGGTTTTCTTCAGCACGGGGTGCCAGCAGCAGGTTTTTGCTAGATCTGTCAAGCTTCAAAGACAAGTGTGTCAATAATTTGCCAATTCCATGAATTCTCAGAGAACATTCTCATAGGCCACTGATTAGTGCAAATTTTTAAAAAGTAATAAGTAGTTACCATGAACTTTGGTACCAATGTGTTCCTCTATTTTCAGCAGCCTGTTGAATCAATTTTCTCTGTCAAAGAGAAACAGAAACAAAATATGGTACAACATTGGCCTTAAAGTATACATCTACCTCTCTGACAGTACTGGAAAGGAAGACTAGGTCCATTTCCATCTTGAAGACATAGGTGGAGGTATGAAAATGGAAGCAGAGAATGTGAAAAATAACGATAGTTACTTGCTTCCACATTGTCCAAGGGTTGCAAAGACAGTGAACTTGGTAGCAGTTTGACTTCTTTAAAATTTTGAAAAGAATTATCTAAGGATGTAATAAGGTGTCACTTAGAAATGTGTTTCTGCAGATTTCTTAAAATCTGTTGGAAAGGTAAAGGATTATTTAAAATGCAGCTAAAGGTCACAAATGGAAAACAGAAAAGGGATAAAACCCTAAGTCCATGACAGACTGTACCTCTGAGATCACAGGACAAAAGTGCCACCAGGATAGCAAATATCACTGCAAGTAAGTCGAGGTTCAATCTTCAGCAAGAAGCTGGCTTTTAAAACTTAACCAGCTTGAGTGAGATAACCAAGTGTGTCATGTTTGTCTTGGGGAGAGAAGAAACACAGCACAGTGTATGGTATGGGTTTGCCAGCAACACCTACACTCAAAATTCTCTTTATCTGAATTTCTGCCATGATTATTTGTGGACAGGATCTGGACCATATGTTGGGAAAAGAACTGGTATAACTAGCTGAATCAGAGCTCCTCTGAAGCTCAAGAGAACGGGGTGGCTTAGTTGTTCTCCATGACTTCTCTGCTTCTTGGTCTTATTTGCTTTGTGTGATTATTCAGGTTCTCTGAATAATTCAGGCAAGCAAACAGTAAAAATGTCAGACAGACAAAGTGGTAACAATTGCTTAGGCACTTTCTTTTTTCTTAACACACAGAATTCAAGAAATATCAAAGTTGTAGCTCATAACTTTTCTAAACTCTACTCAGATCAGTAGCTGGAAAAAGGTTTTGAACTGGCCCATGCCCTCCAGTTCATTTCCCTACTTACAACTGTCCTCCCCTTCATCCTTGTTATCCCGTTCTCCTCTTTCCTTCTGTTTTCCTTAGGACTCCTAAAACAACTCTGTCTGTTTTGTGGCCTTGTTCCACTGCTGAAGAATTTAGACATCCCCTTGGAAAAAAAATAAGCATCTCTGTTCCCAACCGAATGCTGAAAAGAGATCTCATTTTACATGTGAACCAGTGTCACCGTTGTAGTACTAGTGAGTCTGAGTATTGAGGAATAACTGCTCCAGAGGCAAATTGCATTTCCCTGATGCAGGTGTCATAGCCCAGCTAGAGACATTTTGAGGAGGCAGCTGGGTAGATGCGGATGCTTGGGCTCAGGCATGTAAATTTATCCCCTTTGCTCAGATGGAAAGGGATTTGCCAGCACTCCTGTGGCTGTCACAGCAAACCACAGTGCAGAAGGGGATGCAGACCCTCCTCTTTCCTCTCTTGGGCGCTGCAGGCTGGGCCAGGGCAGGCTGTAGGTGATTTTCCCCCCAGCAGTCCCCAGGCTGTCTCAGCTGACGTCACGGGCAACAGCAAGGCCGCCTGCATGGGGACATCCATCACAGCAGTTTCTGGGAGATGCATTTTTGGAGTTGTTTTTTTCCCTTGATAAGGCAATGTTGAGAGGTAAGGAGAGCATCTCTGTTTCTCAGAGATGTTAGAGAAGATAAACTGAAGTTTTCCTGTGGTTTGCTCTAGCAGATGAGAGCAGTTCAGCGTACAAAATTTAGGAAAAGGAGTAGCAGCAACTAAAAACTTTAATTGTATTTAACTCCACTGTACCATTTGCACAAAAGGGAAATGATTCCTGTTTTGTGAAAGTTTAAGCTCCTAGGACACTTTTGCCTAATACAGCTTGATTGGGAGAGGGTGCGCGGGCGAGGACCACCAGTACCTCACCGCACAAAAAGTGGGGGAGAACACACCTCGGGGTGTTAAGGGAGATGCAGGCACTCTGGTGTCAACTACTCCAGTTACCAGGCAGTTGGGAACGAACCCTGTTCCCTCTAGGAGGGCTGAAGGCACAGCAGCTCAGCTGAAGTGCATTTACACCAATGCACGCAGCATGGGAAATAAGAAGGAAGAGCTGGAAGCTGTCGTAGGGCAAGGAGCCTATGATGTCGTTGCCATCACAGAAACGTGGTGGGACGACTCATATAACTGGAGTACAGCTATGGTGGGGTATAAGCTTTTCAGACGGGACAGGAAGGGTAGGAGAGGAGGTGGGGTAGCCCTCTTTGTAAGGGAGGACTTGGACATCACTGAGATGGATTGTGGAGATGAGGAGGTTGAGTGCCTGTGGGTCAAAATCAGAGGAGCCCACCAGAAGGGAGATTTTGTGATGGGAGTCTGTTACAGACCACCCAACCAAGGAGAAGCAGCTGATGAGCTCTTCTATAAACAGCTGCAGTCGATCTCTAGATCGATGCCTCTCGTTCTGGTGGGAGACTTCAATCTGCCTGATATCTGCTGGGTGTACAACACAGCAGAAAGGAAGCAGTCTAGGAGGTTCCTGGAGTGCGTGGGAGATAACTTCCTTGCACAGTTGGTGAATGAACCAACCAGGGAAGGTGCCCTCCTGGACCTCCTGTTGGTGAACAGAGAAGGCCTTGTAGGGGATGTGGCAGTAGGTGGACGCCTAGGACAAAGTGATCATGAGATGGCAGGGTTTTCTGTTCTAGGTGAAGTGAAGAGGGTGGTTAGCAAGACCGTAACATTAAATTTCCAGAGGGCAGACTTTGATCTCTTCAGCAGGCTGGTTGGTGAAGTCTCATGGGAGACAGTACTCAAGGGCAAGGGAGCCCAGGAGGGCTGGGAGCTCTTCAAAGGGGTGGTCCTAGCAGCTCAGGAGAAAGCCATCCCTGTGGTCCGGAAAAAAAGCCGGCAGGGGAGAAAGCCAGCTTGGTTGAATAGAGAGATCTTGAGGGATATCAAGAAGAAAAGAAATGTTTATGGCCTCTGGAAGAAGGGACAGGCCTCTTGGGTGGACTACAGGAGGGAAGTGAGATTGTGTAGGGAAAAAATCAGAAGGGCTAAGGCTCAGCTAGAAATTGGATTGGCCAAGTCAGTGAAAGATAACAAAAAATCTTTCTACAAATATATAAATAATAAAAGGCGGACTAGGGAGACCATACAGTCCCTATTGGACACAGAAGGGACAACAGTAACAGGGGATGAGGAAAAGGCTGAGGTACTTAATGCCTTCTTTGCCTCAGTCTTTAGTCGTAAGGAGGGTCGTTCCGTCTGTGTACAAACCCAGGAGCTAGAGGAGCATAATGAGGCTCCCGTGATCCAAGAGGAGGTGGTCAGAGCCTTGCTAGCCCGACTGGACAGCCACAAGTCTATGGGGCCGGACGGGATTCACCCTAGGGTACTGAAGGAGCTGGCGGATGTGCTGGCCAAACCCCTTTCCATCATCTTCCAACAGTCCTGGAAGACTGGGGAAGTCCCACTGGACTGGAGGCTGGCATATGTTGTGCCCATCTACAAAAAGGGCCGCAGGGAGGACCCAGGAAACTACAGGCCTGTCAGTCTGACCTCAGTGCCAGGGAAAGTCATGGAACAGGTGATCTTGAGTGCTATCATGAAGCACATGCAAGAGAACCGGGTGATCAGGCCCAGTCAACATGGATTCACAAAAGGCAGGTCTTGCCAGACTAACCTGATCGCCTTCTATGACAAAGTGACCCGGCTACTGGATGAGGGAAAGGCTGTGGATGTGGTCTTCCTGGACTTCAGCAAAGCCTTTGACACAGTTTCTCACAGCGTTCTGCTTGAGAAACTGTCAGCCTCTGGGCTGGACAGGCGCACACTCTCCTGGATGGAAAACTGGTTGGATGGCCGGGCCCAGAGAGTGGTGGGAAATGGTGTGAAATCCAGCTGGAGGCCAGTGACAAGTGGGGTTCCCCAGGGCTCAGTGCTGGGTCCAGCCCTGTTCAATGTCTTCATCAATGATCTGGATGAAGGCATCGAGTGCACCCTGAGCAAGTTTGCGGACGACACTAAGCTGGGTGGAAGTGTCGATCTGCTGGAGGGTCGGGAGGCTCTGCAAAGGGATCTGAACAGGCTGGACCGCTGGGCAGAGTCCAACGGCATGAGGTTTAACAAGGCCAAATGCCGGGTCCTGCACTTGGGGCACAACAACCCTATGCAGTGCTACAGACTGGGAGAAGTCTGTCTAGAAAGCTGCCTGGAGGAGAGGGACCTGGGTGTGTTGGTTGACAGCCGGCTGAACATGAGCCAGCAGTGTGCCCAGGTGGCCAAGAAGGCCAATGGCATCTTGGCTTGTATCAGAAACGGCGTGACCAGCAGGTCCAGGGAGGTTATCCTCCCTCTGTACTCGGCACTGGTGAGACCGCTCCTCGAATACTGTGTTCAGTTCTGGGCCCCTCACCACAAGAAGGATGTTGAGGCTCTGGAGAGAGTCCAGAGAAGAGCAACGAAGCTGGTGAAAGGGCTGGAGAACAGGCCTTATGAGGAGCGGCTGAGAGAGCTGGGGTTGTTTAGCCTGGAGAAGAGGAGGCTGAGGGGTGACCTCATTGCTCTCTACAACTACTTGAAAGGACGTTGTAGAGAGGAGGGTGCTGGCCTCTTCTCCCAAGTGACAGGGGACAGGACAAGAGGGAATGGCTTCAAGCTCCGCCAGGGGAGGTTTAGGCTAGACGTTAGGAAAAAATTCTTTACAGAAAGGGTCATTGGGCACTGGAACAGGCTGCCCAGGGAGGTGGTTGAGTCACCTTCCCTGGAGGTGTTTAAGGCACGGGTGGACGAGGTGCTGAGGGATATGGTTTAGTGTTTGGTAGGAACGGTTGGACTCGGTGATCCGGTGGGTCTCTTCCAACCTGGTTATTCTGTGATTCTGTGATTGAGAAATGGAGCTCCACTGAGTGTATTTGCTCCCCTGTTCGAGCTGTGTGTGTGTTCAGGCTGAAGTTCACAGAGTCAAGTGCCTCAAGTCAGTTGAATCCATACTGCTTTCAGGGACAAAAGCACAAATCCCTGGCACCACCTACACTGCACTTGCTTTTCCTTGTCGGGACAGGCAGCCCAGCTATTTCTAGAAAGTCCAAGCAACATCAGGGACTGGGAGATTTGGGCCAAGTGTGAAGTCAAGGCCAACATGACAGAGTAATTAGATAATCAGCTTTGGGAATCAGTGACTACTGAGCATGTGTAGCCTAGACATCACAGTGATTGGCATGTAGCAGTGTGGATGCTAAGGATCTATTAGCTGAAGCAGCAGCTGCTTGCTTCAAATACAGGTGGTTGCGAAAGAGATGATCCGCCTTCAGTCCCTCTTCCCCTGCTATGACTATTAGAGTTGGCAGGGTGGGTGGAGATGTTCTCTGGGTTGGGTTTGGCCCATAGGTCACAGTGCAAAGCTTTCTGTTTTAGGAGGGGGCTGATGTTATCATTTAATATAGAGTTAATTAAATTGGTATTTTAAGGGACTTGGGGTTTTTTTCTAGCCCAAACACAATTAAGAAAGAATAAACTAGAGTAAAAGTTGGGAAAAAGAGGCAAAACAGTGGTTTTGCTCAGTTACTTAGGGAATGCTGCTCCTTGGTTTAGTGTGTGGGATTTGTCAGGAGTAAGTCTGGGGAAGCCTGCTGCAGTTACACACAGCAAACCAAACCCCCCTACATTGCTGACTGGCAGATACATCCCACACTGAATGACACGGTCAGGCTTAAACATGGTCAGTCCAGAGACATAAATTTTGTGCTCAAGTGCCTTCTCATATTAAAATAAAGCATGACTTTTACTATAACTAATTTTTCCTTGCTCTTAGTAAGCACTTATGCAGAACTACGTGTGTGCATGGCACTTCACAGACCAGAGAAATTTCTTCCCTGCCGTGATTGCTCCATGGGGGGTGGGGGCTAGGACTTCTTGTGGTGAAACTGCGTAGGAGGAAAGGCAGCGAGCTTCAGGGATGGCAGTGCATAGCCCTTCTGCTCTGTATTGATTTTCACTTTCTAGTTATTACAAAATAGGACTGGGTGGTTATTTTTGTAATTACTTACTGGAAAGCAGCCAATGATATTCATGAATTTGAGCTCAATTTTGCAAAACTTTCTACTAGGAAAAAAAATACTGTAGAAAGAGTTTCAGAATGGTTTTTTTTTTTTCCTATTTTGAAAGAAAAATAAGTGGGTTTGGTTTTCCAGTTCTAGGAAGATATTTTTTGTTTTGTTTTAACCAAAATATTTTCTCTGCTGCATTTTCAAGTTCATTGGCCAAATACAAATAACAGGTTCTTTCATCCTTTTGGATGGAGACAAAGAGAGTGTCTGTTCTGTCTGTGTGTCATTTTAACTAAGGAATTTCCTTTGCATTTATTCAAAATGTTTGTTGTCTTTCTTCTCTCTGAAGGGTTACTGTATTCTTTATCCTGAAAAATTCACTGTACTACAAAATAATATTTATTTCTCTACAAAGACATTATTTCAAACATCTAGAGAAATCGCCTTCAAGAAACAAAAAGCATTTGTCTATAGAATGCATTTATGTAGTGCAATCAAGGAGACATAAATGAGGGTTGCCAAGTGTCATCTCTATGGTGACAGCATTAAGGCCCTTGTTCAGCATTCAATGTGCTTTAACTTTCAGAAAATTGGGGGTGTTAAAACTGGCAGAAGCACTGCAAGTTAAGAATTACCACTTTGTACAATATGTTTGAAAGCATTGTTCTAATGAGGCTGGATGTCTTCAACATGCTTGATTAGAATCTCTCAACAATGTACCTGTGGTGTAAAGGAGAGTAAATAGAAGCACTGTATTTTAGCTTAAAGTTTGTTAAAGATCATATGATAAACAATGAGCTAAAACATTTGGTTTTATAATAAATTGTTCCAAGAGCTATTTATTTTGACTTCATTAAGCAGCTTAAATTGTATTTATTTTAATCTGCTTTGAGGGCAATACCTGCAGATCAGAAAGGAGTGTAGTGAAATTATTTGTTGATGCTTAGATATTTAACAGAGAGACTTGGAATACTTCTGCTATTGATTTTACATGAAGAAAATGGTTTAGGTCCATTTTAGTATTAGAAAAAGCCACTTAGAAATACAAAGTAGACCATAAAATCTATAGACTATAAAAAAGAAACACCATTGAATTCTGAAAGTTCATTCTATACTGGAGAGTTCATTTATGAATAGCTAGCTGACAAAGGGAAAACCCCTGTTGTATTATGCTAAATTTAACAGCCCTTTGCCACACATGGGACCAAGGATCAAGGCAGGAGAACCTCTGATTATCTATGCAGAGCTCAGCTTTTGCTGACCTCTGTCATGTCTGGAGCTGTAGAATATGTCAGGCCGCAATAGCACATTTTATGCAGCAACTGCTTCCATAATTCAGAAAGAACATCCCTGTACTCTACTATAAAATCTGGAGTGTGTGTTGGCACATGGCAGTGCCCCTGGCATGTACCTAGTCACATCGGACAAGTCTTTCCTAAATGACTTCTGCTTCCTAAAAACATACAGCTCTGAGCAAACATACCAGAGTAGCCCTTAGTACTGCACACTGGCATTTTTTTGTTAAGAAGGAAGAGAATTCAAGTGTACGTTGCTACAAAAAGCAGATACCACAAACCTAGTGTATAGGTATAACACACTTACATCCATGCTTGAAGGTTAAGGATATATGTAGTACAAAGTCCAACACAATAAACCACTGAGACTAACCCCATAGCTCAGGAACCGAGAATAGGAGGGGAGACACAAAGAGGTGGTTATAGAACGTGTTCTAACCTGTCACAGTGAGACAAGACTCAACTCACTTCACTCAGAATGAGTATATGCATGTTCAAATACAGACATTTTCTTATCCTCAGTCAGAAAATGTCAGTGTACAAGAGTGAAGAGCAAGTTAACATCAAGACAATGTGTCAGCTTCCAACACTTTGTCTGTGAAGTAGCTTTTAACTAATAACATCACTGTGCTTGAGCACCCAACCTATTCACCAGACCTGGCCCCTCTTCCCAGAGATCAAGTCAGTGCTCAAAGGAACCCATTTTTTGTCAGTAGAAGATGCGAAAGCAAAAACGATGGAGATCCTCAACAGCCTTTCAGAAAATCATCTGCAGAATTGCTTTGAACATTGGCAGCATCATATAGTGTGTCAACTTAGGAGGGGACTATTTTGAAGGTGATCATAGTTAATTTTCTTAATCTGTGGAATAAAAAGAGTTACAAGCACAGCGTCATTTTTATTGTTGGACCACTTAAATGTGCACACCCTTATTTTTGTTTTCACAAGTTCACACTCACACCAGACTAATTTCAGTGGGAAATGATTTTTAACTAATGGCAGTAGATGTTAGTCAATACAACAGTTCTTGTCAGGAATGTACATCTCTTCGGATTTTGCAGAGAAATGATCAGTGAAGCTTCAGAGTTCAACCCAGAAAGGTGGTGTACAGAAGGAAGATGAAAAGGGTGTCCTCGGGGATCAAATGAGGCTTGCAGAGGGTCTGAATGCTGCTGTCTTATATCTCCCTGCAGCACATTGAGTCATGAAGAATCAACCCCTAGAAACTAAAGATTTATCACTTCCTTTCAGATAGATCTTTTATAGCTAGGTTTCGTAATTTCAATAGCTAGTTAACTCAAACATGTAGTTCCATCCACTTAATATGCTTCCACCTGCAGCTAATTTCATGCTGCACTATGAAATGTATTTCTTTGTTTGTGAATATCTGTGAGTAGGGGAAATCAAATTGGGTGAGTTCCCTTTCTTCCTCTTCTCTGCATCCAGGTGGGAGGATGAAAAAGGAAAATCTATCACTCTGTCTTGCTTCTCTTTCCTCAGGGGAGGGAGGGACTGTGTGTTGTGTGCTTGGGAAGAGAACACCAGATCCCCATCAGGACCAAAAAAGGCAGAGTTCTGAGCTGATCATCCAGCAGCTGGTCTTTTCTACTTGAGGGGACTACAACTCAGCTACAGATTCAAAGCAGCCCTATGACTTTTCTTCAAAGGTCCTCAAGAAGCACAAAAGATGATTTAAATTCAAAAGTTGGTTTCACACAAGTGGATGTTAAGGCAAATTTTATAACCCCAACTGAAAACTGACTTTGAAAGATTTGCACACACACCTAACTCTTCTCACTCAGTCCATATGGCATGGGTCCTCTTTTCCAGGTTCACCCCCACTCTAATAACCTTTCACCAGATTCCTGAATTACAGCAAATGCTACACACTGTCCTTTGGCTCTCCAAATTTTTTTTTCGTTGACTTCAGGGGCCTATGTATCTGCTATTCCCAGCAGATTTCTAATCCCAGTTACGCCACGGCTTTCCAATTCCCAAGATTTCTCACTTCTACTTGCTTCTTCTAGCTGTCTTGCTCCATCCTTGGGAAGCTTCCTTCCTCCCAAACAGCGTCATTTTCTCCCAGGAGTGACCAATTTCCCTTTGACTCTCTGTGTCCACTTAATGAGTTACAACTATTTTCAACGTGGTATATAACTGACAAACCATTAATAACTTACATACTTTCTCTGGTTTTGGTGTTCTGGGAATGGTGTGCTTGGAGGGATACACAATGTTTCAGAGCAGACACACAGCAACACAATGTAGGAGCACCTTAACTATTGAAAAAGCTTGGCTTAGGAAAAAACATTATAATTTTTTTTCATATACCCCTAAAAACATCAAACCCCTCTCCTATTTTGGGCTTCTAAATCTACTGTGCAATAAACATGGCAATGTTAAATATCATCACTTGTGAATCTGCGTATGCATAAGAAAAATGCAACGTATGTCGTATCTCCATACATAAATACAAATTGTTTCAGAAAGCAAACTGCAGGAGTTTTTGTTATAACCTAATACAAATAATAGCATAAATTCAGCTGTACCTAGATGTGTAAGTAAGAGGTTCAAAACGAGGACCTAAAACAAGTGGGAAGAGGAACAAATTCAGGTGTCTGAAGCTTGTTAGCTACTTCTGCCCTCCAGACCCTGCATGAGACTGGGTAAATTGTAGGTTTGCAGAGTTACCAGGGGTCTTTAAGTATGTGCAAAACACAGACCCTCTGGGATTGTGGTTATACAGAAGCTGCAAACCTGATGCTCTGGGTCTCTCGGCAGCATCTGAGAACTAGCCAGGTGGGGTCACTTGATGGCTCTCCCTCAAATAGCTCCTCCCTCATCACTGTGTACTCCAATCATGGGGGAAAATCCAGCCCACAGCTACTCAGCCCTTAAAAACAGCTGTTGTATTAAGTAGGATGCTTTAATCAGGTTACTTTTTAGGCAGCTTCGTCCACTTAGGAGCCTGGATTTGGGCAAGCTTTTACAAAAGCATTTCTTAAAGCTTCTGTAAGCCTGGGCTGATGATTTTCTCAGCATGTTTTTTAATCTAACAGCTGTCTTTTCTGTTGTTCCTTGCTGAGTCTGTGGTTAATCTCAGCCCTAATGATTATTGAGAATCAACTGTAAAGCAGAGCACAACTTTCTTCTGCAGCTCAGGTAATTTCATATATGAAGTCTTCCTTGGCTTAATCTGCACTCCACTCTGGAGATATTTCCTGGTGAAATGGCTGAGCTCTTCCCACTCCATGCAATTTTGCTAAGGTAGTGATGTCTGTGAGGTGATGTGCATGAAGGATGGAGGGTGGCTGCCCCAAGTAGTAAGCCTTGCTAAGCATTGTTCAGGCTTCCTTGCTCTGTAATTGCTTATAGCATTGGGGCCTTATGGACAGAGAAGAAAAAGAAAATAATTGTTTAAATTATTTTTGCTACTAATCTTTCTCTATATGCTTTATTTTCTTTTATCTTACTTATAATGCAACAGTTTTATACAGCTGTTCCACTTTGCAAGAAAATCATACTTGTTATACTTTATGTTAAAGGCTGTCTCCTAGAAGGGGGGTTGCATATGGATGTTTTTCACTGAAACATTCCTTTTTTCTGCTCTGAAAGTCTGGCTGTTGAAAAAGGGGGATGATATGAAACAGAATTAGTGTCCTGGTTAAAAAAAAAAAACTTTTTGTAATTGTTGATTAGGTGCCTATGAGTTAAAATTGTGCTTTCAGTACTATTTATATAAACATGTTCAGGAAATGAATACATATTAGCAGAATATATAAATTTAAAGTGGCTCTGGTTTACTAAATTAAGTCAGTATAGATATTCTAATCCAGAATTAAAGTGGCTTTAATTCATTTTAATTGATTTCAGTGACAAGTTAAAATATCATTGAATGTAAAGTCACTTTAAATAAGAAAGCCCAGTTATTTTAATAGACTCTTCAGGTCATTCAGAGATGTGTCTACAAGGAATTTTAGTGTAGAATTAAGAAAGGGTCTGAATTTATGGAATGAGATGTTGTACCAACCGATCGGGTGCAAACCCAGAAGTGACAACACAAGAACAGTGAAGAGAAGCCATACTCCCTGCTGCTGGACCACTGAGCCTCTGGAGAGGATGTCTGGCTGGGAAGCATCATAGTTCCCACCCAGCCTGAGCACCTGACTTTTCCTTGGATGAAAGTCAAGTCGTGAGTGGGTGTGGGCTAAGGCACAGAGCTGACTTCCAAGTTTCCCTCATGCTGAGGTTCACCAGTAGCCTCCACACCGCCGTTTCACAGTAAGCAGCATGCAGGCAATGGTGCTTTTTGCCAGGAACGCTGTGAACTGGCTGCTGTTACGACTGTATAGACTAAACATAAATAAGTAAATTAAGATTTTATTAAACTGCTTTAGTGACACAGCTAGAAACTTAACCTGAGGGTTTATGGTTGCAAGCTATGTCTGTCACCTGTGCAGACAGTGCAAAAGCGTTATGGAAGCTCATAAATCACCAAAGCTTCTATAGCATCAGTTCACAGTCTGAGATTAGTATTGATATTTTACTGCCAAAATTGAGGATTGTTAGAGCTTGACAGAATATGAAAGCAGATTCTGCCTTAACGATTATTACAAAGCACTTGGATAACAGCTTCAAAAAAGATATCCTAAATATAGTATAACTAAGTTGTTAAGATCACGATTGCTTAAGAGGGACAACCTTGTTCCCATTTCCACTATCACCTCTAAAACTGAGACTTTATAAGGATTCAGCCATTGGATATCATTTAGCCTGAGAAACCCCACAGAGGCTTTCAGCTGAGGAGGGAATATCTGTCATCCATTTTTTTGTGAGAAAAACAGTAAAGCTGTAGAAATATTTCATCATTATAGTGGAAGACAGGTCTTTCTTTGGGCATCAGCTGGAGTTTCTTTTGCACCAGCCTCAGCCCCTAAAACTTTGTCACACAGAGAGATTTCAAAGCATAGTGTGCGTTCAGGCCTCAGGAAGAGCCACAAGCCATGTTTTTAGTTAAAAGGACAGAGCGTTAAAAGCGTGCTGGCAAAGTCTTCTACTGGAGCAGCAGCTGATGATGCCAGACAGCTTCATTGCTAGAATAGATATAAATCAATTCCCTGCTGGTCTACTGATATTTATGCTATTGCTTTATCTAGTAGAGCTCTATTGGTTCAGGCTGAGAATAATATTTAAAAAAAAAGTAATAATGCTCTGAACTATAATAGTTACGAGAAAATAAAAACAAAGGTGCAAAACAGGAGGGTTAGTTTTCATGTAGAGCAGTTGTTGAAAATGTATAAAGCTAAACAGCAACAAAAAGGAACTCTTTTTGGAGTTATAACTTGAGAGTTATTTCAGAATAGTTTCTATAATTATATGTTAATCCAACGGAACTTTCAAGTGTAGATAATACATGACTCCTGTTCCTAGGCAAGGGATTAATTCCAAGTCTTCTCAGGATCAATATTAACTGAAAATAGATCACTATGTAAAGAGAAAGTTGAAATAAAGATCACTCCAGTTCAGTTCAAAGGCACATTAGCCTCTCTGTAAAGGCTGATTATTTTGGTTTGACTATATTGTGTTAACTTGGAAGGGCAACTTCTATAAATGGCTTCAGTCCTATTCTGCATGGGGCTATATTTTAAGTGTGGGTGGTCCATTCAATGCTTCCTTTAACATCTTATCCATATTCTCAGCATATTGTTATCAGCAACTGAGCTCTGAGGAGAAGGTACAAACCGAACCTGTTTCTCTGAGTCAATAGCTGATGCACGGTGTGGTTCCACAGCCTCTGCATGATGGGATCCTTATATTTACAACATTTTTCACAGTTGATTAGAGGTAATGGGGATTTTTTTCCTCAGATTTTTTTGCTAATCCAGTTTACAGACCAACCCCAAGAAAGTCACATCGACACAAATGCAGAGGCAGTGAACTGTCATAGGTGCAAAAATAAAAAGCAGGAACCCCTTAAATCAACTTCCCTGACAGAGAAAATACAGCTTGGAGCCATGTCCTGATTTTTCCATTGGGCTTATTATTTTTCAACCCCACAGTATGGACACTCACGCAAGTGTACGTTCCCCTTTCCAGAGAAGAATCTTCACTAATTGTGTGTATTATTGTTCTGTGTGGTCTTCAGAAGAAACAGTGTATTTCAATCGTAAGCAGAAATTGAAATGTAATTTAATAGAAAGTTAAGTTAACTCTCAACGTTTCCCACTGCGTGATTAATACTCGGTAAGAAATACTGTCTTGTTCGTCGTACAGAAAGCAAAGTTTAGACTTTTGTTCTTCCCTGTAGAAGGGGTAAACAAAGAAAATCAATTATAGATGTTCCATTAATAAGGATGAAGATGGAATGTATCTGTCACTGGGAAAAGCCCTGGCTTGATTCCCGAGAGACTGCCTCTCAACAGTTTTGACTAAGCAGAAGTGTTTGAGCAGGCTATTCTTGGTCAGATTAAGAGGGGCACTGCTGGCAGTGTACACTCTCTGTGGAGACTTGAGATCTCTGCAGTGTGCTCCCTGGCTTGGTCTAGATGCACTGATTCTCTAGGCACAGTGAAAGACATATTTATTTGATCAAGTTTTTGGAGAAAACTGTGGGTATATTCCCAGAATGATGAATGGGGAAGAGAGCAATGACAATTATTCAGGTAACACTGAGGGTGGTTTTCCTTTGGTTTCACTGTTGCTGCTTAAATTTTAATTGTAAGTTAGGATATTTAATTTTATTTATATTAATGTAAATAAATAATCGTACAAATCTAGCAGTTTTATTCCCCAGCAAGCGCATATGCTAGTAGGATATATTTGAATCACAGAGAAACAAATCATTGCTAAATATGGAACCATTGCATGAGTTCACAATTAGGGAATTGTAGTGTCCCCCTACTCCCTCAACAACAACAGAAATAGCCCATCTTATGGGCCAAATGGTAACTTCCAGATGACAATAATTTGACCAGCTAGTGGTTAGGATTACTGCTCATGGTGGATTGTTAAGTGTGTTTTGTGTTTCAGAGAATAAAAGCCAAAATTGGCCTTGTCAGCCTGTGATGAACATTTTTAACTTGACCTAAACTCTATAAACATATAAGAAATACCATGAGTTGTGAGTGGTATTGCTCTGATTAACTCTCTTCATATTAATACCATGTGTGGATTTTTTTCTGGAGTTCCTGGTTCCAGTTTAACTGAAACATCCCAATTGCTTTCCAGTATGAAATAGCCACAGCTGCTGTTATCTAGGAATAGCTATTTCATGATGGCTTAATGAAAAGCATAAGCAGGCCCAAGATTTGTGTTTAAAACAGAGCTGATTGATTTCCATGTGAGCTGAAGGCACTGTGTGATTTTCAGGAGGAGTGGGTAGCCCAGAAAACAGAGCCTCAGGGCCAGTGTTTCTCTAAGCAGTGATAAGGTTTTCTATTTCTCCATTTCTCATTCACAAATTAATATTTAGTGCTTGATCTGGCTTCACTTATCAGTTTTAAGACACAATAATGAAAAGCTTAAGCTCGGTTATAGACTATAATTTCAAACATGACTTCAAATACAAGTACGTATCTGGCTTATTTTACTTCCATTATTTACTTCAGATGGTGGAGGTAGAATTTCAGCATCTTAAACTATTTGCCACCCTTCATCTGTTAAATATATCTCCACCTAAAAAGCACCAGATTGCAGTCAGTAAACAGAAGTAACTACTCACAAGGGACAGCACAGTGCCTGCATGTCACTGCTTGGTTTTTGTATTTTTTTTCCTGTTTAGAGGAAAAGCTATCTCGGCCTCCTAGGTATACCCATGCAAATGGCAATCACAACATTCACCTGCTGAGAACTACCCTGAGATCACTATCTAGTCTGAACCACCAGCGCTGTGTGTGATGCCTCATGCTGTTTCTTGTAGCGCTGCCAGCTTCAGTCCCTGTGCCGGCCTACCTGGGGCTGCCTATGTCACTGAAACAACTGCTTCTCAACCACATGGTAAATGTTTTGATATTTTTCCTGTTTGGTTTTTTTTTAACGTAGATCAGTTCACTCGTATAATTTTCCATGTGGCCCTGCAGGGTGGCTTGGGGAGAAACAGTTGTGCCAAAACAAACAGTGCAAGATGGAAACAAGAGGCTGAAGATTAGAACTGGTGAAGCCAGTGTTGCCCCACAGAGGATGACACCCAGAGCGGTGCTTCCATCCTGGTGTGCACATAGATGTAAATGCCTTTGAGTCCCTGGGAGGACTACATGCAAACCGAGGACTACAGCGATCAGCAGATGAAATCACACATAGTCTATCAGCTGTGGAGCTTGCATAAAGTGTCAAAGTTCAGACTCTTTTATAGTCATTATTCTTCATTAGCATTTTCCTTCTTTATATGTATATGTTATTGAAGACAAAGATAATGGAGCCCTTAGGCACAAGAAGTATCATTTTAATACTCCAGTTAGATATCTCTCCAAGGTAACACGTATCAGCCTGGCATAGTTCAAGTAGCATTTATCTTTGCTTTCACTTGCTTAGCTTCTTCTGCTAAGGAATAGCCTGAGGCTGGAAGAGAGCAGAAGAAATAAAAGCAACCTCTGGCCTCCTGTCAGCTGTTAACAGTCACTCAAGTAGTTAAACAGGAATCGGGATTCTCTGTGAGAGCGAGTGAAATGATACTGTGAAGAAGTCCTACTTGGACAGGCTTATAATTCAGTTTATCATCTTTGCTTTCTTTATAAGATGGTTTCTGGGGCTATATGAGAAGGTCAAATCCCTACTGACCTTAGGGGTGCCAGCTGGATCAGAGGGTGTTCTAATCTTTAAACCATTGGAAACACAATAGTGATCATAGGCTTACCTGGAATATTAGTAACTTGCAATGTTGGTGCTTGGCTCTTTATCTGGAGAGACTCTAGAATGAATATGTGTAACATGCTAATTATGAACCAATCTGATACCTTGTAAATCTGTAATAACATGTTTGCTCCATTACAAGCAACAGAACTCTATAAATAATCAGGTGAAATTTCCTTTTCCCTCTACAAGCTATCAGTGTCATTAATAGCAAGCTGTGCATTCTCGATTAGCAATTATGTTGCTGCGATTAAGTTACTTCTGGTGCTTTAAAAATAACCTTGACTATTCCTCTTGTCTCAGAATGGCCTGGCAGAAATCATTCACAGGAGCAGTGCCTGTGTCACACAAAACCGTTGCAACATTATTGGATTAAGGACAGTCAGCAAAAAGAGTCTGAAGCACTTTCCAAGATTAGTTTCTCAGGAAAAGTGCTTTGCTCAGAAAATCTGTGTTCCTAAAGGAGTGTAATCCACCATCTACTGAGATTAATAGCAATTCTACCATGATATTAGATAAAAAGCAGGGTAGAAAAGTTTTTTGGTAGAAAAACCACTTAGGACAGCATGTAGCACAGTAGTTGAATTGAAACAGGCTTATCCAACTTGACATTTTTCTGCAACTTGCTCTATTTTTTAATAGTATTAACAATGCTGCAGAAGAGTTGAGTAGGTAAACTGACAGGCTGTTTTTTGTCACCAGGTGCTATTTATACAACTTAGACCATGCAATTTTACCACTATGTGTCCCTTCTAACAATGAGTGGGAACGGTATTGTGTTGGCTCATAGTGAGCAGGCAACTCAACATGATTTCCAAATACTACGACACTGAATAGGTTGGTGCTGCATCTGTATCTTGAATATTGCTTGAGGTTCTGGTCCCCCGTTCTTGCCAACTTCATGAAATGATCTGTTAAAATGAGAAAATGATGTGGATGTACTTATTTATCTGTGTCATTCTGTGAATTCTAACAGCTGAAAATTAGCAGTAATCTGGAATTGAAGATAATATACTTGACTCCGTTTGTTTTCAGGAATTCTAAATAAATTTCATGTTCTCTGTCTCAGGAATAACTGAAGAGGCTGTAGTAGAGTGATGTTAAATAATGATCTTTTTGAAGAAGATGAATAAGGAGCAATTGCAACATTTTATAAGCCAAAACCTAAAATTAAATTGCTAGGAATGGATTTAAAACATCAAAGGAAATTCTTTTTAATGCAGTTCATAGCTATATTGAGTCACCTTTTCCTGCAAAGTTGAAAGGCAAAATTGGTGAGTGAAATTTAAGAGCAATTCTGGAAAGGATATTAGATAACATGAATTCTTAATCTGACCCCAAAATGCAGGTTTTATGTTCCTGTGACTTGTACCCCAAAAGCAGAAACTACTGCTGTGTATAACTTGAAGAGCGTTTGATCCTCTATTCCCTGCTACTGGAATTCATACACTGTATTCATAGAATCATAGAATCACCAGGCTGGAAGAGACCCACCGGATCATCGAGTCCAACCATTCCTATCAATTACTAAACCATGTCCCTCAGCACCTCGTCCACCCGTCCCTTAAACACCTCCAGGGAAGGTGACTCAACCACCTCCCAGGGCAGCCTGTTCCAGTGCCCAATGACCCTTGCTGTGAAATTTTTTTTCCTGGTATCCAGTCTGAACCTCCCCTGGTGGAGCTTGAGCCCATTCCTTCTCATCCTGTCCCCTGTCACTTGGGAGAAGAGGCCAGCACCCTCCTCTCTACAACCTCCTTTCAGGTAGTTGTAGAGAGCAATGAGGTCTCCCCTCAGCCTCCTCTTCTCCAGGCTAAATAACCTCAGCTCCCTCAGCCCCTCTTCATAAGGCCTGTTCTCCAGCTCCTTCACCAGCTTCGTTGCTCTTCTCTGGACTCACTCCAGAGCCTCAACATCCTTCTTGTGGTGAGGGGCCTAGAACTGAACACAGGATTTGAGGTGCAATCTCACCAGTGCTGAGTACAGAGGGAGAATAACCTCCCTGGACCTGCTGGTCACGCCATTTCTGATACAAGCCAAGATGCTATTGGCCTTCTTGGCCACCTGGGCACACTGCTGGCTCATGCTCAATCGGCTGTCAACCAACATCCCCAGGTCCCTCTCCTCCAGGCAGCTTTCTAGACAGACTTCTCCTAGTCTGTAGCACTGCATAGGGTTGTTGTGCCCCAGGTGCAGGACACGGCATTTGGTCTTATTAAACCTCATGCCAATGGACTCAGCCCAGTGGTCCAGCCTGTTCAGATCCCTTTGCAGAGCCTCCCTACCCTCCAGCAGGTCAACACTTCCACCCAGCTTAGTGTCATCTGCAAACTTGCTAAGGGTGCACTCAATGCCTTCATCCAGGTCATTGATAAAGACATTGAACAGGGCTGGACCCAGCACTGAGCCCTGGGGAACCCCACTTGTCACTGGCCTCCAGCTGGATTTCACACCATTTCCCACCACTCTCTGGGCCCGGCCATCCAACCAGTTTTCCACCCAGGAGAGTGTGCGCCTGTCCAGGCCAAAGGCTGACAGTTTCCGAAGCAGAATGCTGTGAGAAACTGTGTCAAAGGCTTTACTGAAGTCCAAGAAGACCACATCCCCAGCCTTTCCCTCGTCTAGTAGGTGCGTTATCTTGTTATAGAAAGCGATCAGGTTAGTTTGGCAAGACCTGCCTTTTGTGAACCCATGTTGACTGGGCCTGATCACCCGGTTCTCTTGCATGTGCTTCATGATAGCACTCACGATCACCTTTTCCATGACCTTCCCCAGCACTGAGGTCAGACTGACGCGCCTGTAGTTCCCTGGATACTCCCTGCAACCCTTCTTGTAGATGGGCACAACATCAGCCAGCCTCCAGTTGAGCGGAACTTCCCCAGTCAGCCAAAACAGCTGGAAGATGATGGAAAGGGGTTTGGCCAGCACATCCGCCAGCTCCCTCAATACTCTTGGGTGAATCCCATCTGGCCCCATAGACTTGTGTGTGACTAATTGGCCAAGCAAGTCCCTAACCACCTCCTCTTGGATCATGGGAGCTTTGTTCTGCTCCTCTAGCTCCTGGGGATGTACACAGCGGGAACAACTTTCCTTACTATTAAGGACTGAAGTAAAGAAGGCATTAAGTACCATTAAGTACCTCAGCCTTGTCCTCATCCTGATGTAACACAATGCGTGCCATCCAGACACAATTTCTAGTAATTTGGCTTTTAAGGAAGAAATAGAATATCAGAGTACAATTGGTATAATTATTGTTTAATTACTACAAGAAACATGTTTTTTAGTCCAGCAGTTTTATTCTTCAGTTTGCTCTTTTATACTGGTGCACGTGAAATTTAAATGGAGCTGTAGTAGGAAAACATCTCTAACTGCTGTTAGGTAGAAACAATGAGAAATCCTTATGGGTGCTCAGCAGGAGGTTTTCATTCAGCCTCATTAGTTCTTTCCTCAAATACTACCACTAGGGCTTTTTCTTCAATGTGCAGGTGCAGGGCACACGTTTTAAGCAATGAACGAGAAATGCTGAGCAGGGCACAAAAGCTTCCAAAGTGAAAAAGTATTAAGTTCATGCTACCATCTCAGGATATGTATGGTTGTGTGTGCCTAGCACACAATAAATAATACTTAGTGGTTGAAAAATATCCAGATGCTTACTTGATGTGAAAAACGTAAACAGCAGAAGCAGGTTTTTCTTCTGTTTAGGCATTAAATTGTCCAATGGAATAAAGACTATTGCACCATTGAACATGTATTTTGGGCCATATTTAATCTTTCTTATCCTTGCTTCTTTGACTTTAATCAACTACATACCATGTTAAAAAAAAAGTTTACTGGATGAACACCAGTTATGCACATAGACAGTAATGTTACCCTACCCTTGTCCCTGTAAAACCTGCAGTCCTGCTCCAGGCTGAAGCAGCTCCCCACCATATGAGGGGCTCTGAGATCCCTGGCATCATCACCTACCCAAGAACAGCATCCTTGCCTCCACAAGTGCCTTCATTGCAGAGACTCTGTAGTGGGAGGAGGCCATGGCATGTGCTCCCCTTGCCTAGGAAAGATCTAGCCTCTGCTGCACCTGAGCTTCTACGCATGCCACCATGGTGGCTGTATGGTCTTCCTCCCACATAGGTGCTGAGGACTCAAACATTGTAACGTATCATCCCCTTGGTTCAGTGAGTGTCCCTGGCACTGGCCTGGCTAGATCCAACCCCCCGACAGCAGGGTGGCAACCCTGGGGAGTCAGCCCCTACAGGCGTCCTTGGAGACATGACTCTGAATGAGGTCCATATCTCTTTCAATGGTTGCAATAAGCTTGCTGGAGAATTCCCATTGACAAGTAAAATGATTTGCCTTTAGGAAACTAGAGTTATAGAGACCCTGACTTTTTGGATTTCAGCTGCTATTTGCTGTTTCAGGGGTCTTTATCCAAAAGGGTGGCTCCTAGGCAGCACTTGTGGCTCTTCAGGGTCTTCTACTCCATGGAAGCTATCTAAATGAAGACATGTAGTTCTTCTCCTAGAGGTACTTTTTCTTTGGCTCACTCTTTACTTTTGGGGAGTAGGTTTTTTTGGTACTGGTAAAAGATACGGGGTAAGAGAGCCCCAGATAAAAGTCTGACTGGAGTGCCTGTCGGAGCTCCCTTGGTTTCTGCCAGCCCTCCAGCTGCTGGTTCCATCTGTTGTCTCCTGTTTTTCTTTCACTTCTAAACACCTTTGAGTGTGAGCCATTTCTACATGTGTAGATGCAAAGGGACCGGTGCAGTGCAGTGGAAATCCTCAGTGCTTTGGCAATACATACAATATTAAAAATGCTCAGCAAGAGGTTTCCAGTGTATTTCCAACTACATCTGAAATAAGACTTCTAATTAACAAATAATCAAGGATACTGTAGTATTTGTTAACACTCCTGTTAAACATATATGGCACTCTGATTTATGTACTGAGGCTTTTTTATTTTCGCTTTAATGGCTTCGTTTTTCTTGATCATCCCTACAGGACAGTATCTGAGCATTTGATTGGCAATGCTTGTCTGTGCATACTTGCCAGCAAATACTGTTCTGAGTAAGAACTGAACTGGTGGACACCAGCTCTGAATACTTGTTTGACCGCACTGTGTTCCTCCTCTTGACCTACCAACGGCTCCGCCCTGTATGGCTTGTCTAGCTGTCTCCTCCTCTTCCCAGTCTGATTTCTCCCATTTCTCACTCCTCCTTCCTTTACTTTCCCAATAGCTTCTTCCCCAAGCCTTTCAGCCAGATTGTTTTGTGCTCTATCATGACAGGGTGAGAGTGCACCCAGCTTCTTCCAGGAATTTTCAGGACCTGGATACAGCCTCCTGCTGTCATCTGCAAAGGTGTGCTCCCCTACCTCGCATCTGGGAGGCAGCACATGCAGCGGAGCTCAGAGGCTGGCTTCATCCTCAAGCCCTTGACTTCATGGAAAAGTGTACCTGCTTAAAGTACCAGTGTAGCTGAAGAGGTGCAGCACTTACACAAGTGATGCTACACTTGTTAGCTGTGCTTATGTGCTATTGATTTTCATACAGGAAGGGGGGATAACCTTTATTTTTCTTGTCTGCCTTTATGCTGTGCAAGCATCTTTCATAATTCTTGATTCTTGACAGGCTCTGAAGTAGCTGAGACATAGAGAGATGCTCTTCTACTATCCCTGCTACAGACAGGAGAAGGCCAGGAAATCAAATGTTTGGATTACTAACGTGATATACAGTGGCAGGAAAATTCATAAGGGCTCATCTGTTGGATCTTGAACACTTCTGAAAGCATATTCAAAGATTTTTGATATAGTGTGGGGGTTTTTATCTTTTTTTCTTTAATTTATTTTCTGTTGTTTTTTTTTTTTTAATTTCAGTGGGCTGAGCTCCTGTATGAATTATGCTCCAGTGAGCCATGGCTGAGCTGGCCTTTTACTCCCAGGCTCATGAAGCAAACCGTAGGAAGACATGAGAAGATCAGAACTCTGCTACAGATGACCTGCAGCCACTTTAATTATTCATCATGTTAGCAGTTGATGGGTTGTGCAAAATTGATCTGTGGCAAGATAACGTGAATTAAAAGCCACTTAAATATTTAATTCTGGGCTTTTTCTATATGGCAGAAATTTGAATGAAAGGCTACACGAGTCATGGCTGGAATCAGCTTTTCAGTAAAGATGAACTATCAGAATAAAAGGTACTAGCTAAATGTAAATTATAATTTATCAGAGGAGAAATCTTGCACGTAAACATTTTAATGGAGGACTGGAAAGGTTTCCAGATGCAATTCTTTAAATATATGATTATAGATGGAGATTTCATTTTTATTTGTTCAATTCCTGCATATTTAATTAAACCTTGCTGCATCCAAGGTAGTGCAGGAGGCACTGTAGGGAGAGAGAGACACTGAAAGTCTGTAGGACGTGAAGGAGGACTATTGGCTGAAACTCCATATGTTTGCTGCAGCATTGCAACGCTGTACAGCTGGAGCACAGCTTGAGTGAAATGAATCCGTAGATGACTGATGAGAGGAAATAAGGGGGCTAGTTCTGGCATTGGAGATGTATATGCTTATATATATACATATCAGGCAAAAGAATTTGCTGATGGCTCTTCACAGGGGCTTGTAATAGCAGGGGAGGGCTCAGGGAGCCAGAGTCCTGCATGTCAGCAGCAGCATTTAAAGTGCTTTTGACAGCTAGATAAGTCCTGTTGAATACAAAGCTCGGCATCAATCCATCTGAAGAAGAGCTGCTTGCATCTCCTCAGCATGCTGTTATTGTACTGCATTGCCCCACAAAATTTTGTGAAGGACTTTGCGGTATTGTCAAGACAGTTTTGAAGGCTGGCATGCATTCTTGTTTGGCCTATGGGCCACAGGTCCAAATAAATCCTTCCCTGACTTCTCCCAGCCTCTTCACAGAGAAAAATCCCTAATGCAAAGCAGGCATGGGCCTAAAGTAATGTGTTTTCTTTCAGCATTATAGTTCATAAAGGTTAGAATTATTTGTAGTGAGGAGTCTCCTGCCTACTGCAGTTCCTTCCTTCCTTCCCTGCCATCTCACTTCGTTCCTCCATGTACCAGAGAGCACTTTGGCAGTTGAGGGTATTTGTCTTGTTTTTTCTCACCCTTCACAAAGCCTGTCCTCTGCTTAACATGCATATTTCTTCCTTCAGAGCCATTTTCCTCCATACGCTCTCTGAGCTGGCCAGCCGCCAAACAGTAGGGTGAGCTGCATGAAAAAGCCTTGATCATTGACAGGCTGTCTTACAATTTCTTTCTTGTATTCAAGTTGCAGATGGATGTTATTAGAAAGGTTTTTACTTTGAATATGCGCACTTGTCCACATGCCTGAGATTAGTGCTCGATACTCATGTAATGCTTTTCATCCTCAAAGAGGCTTTACAAGTGCCAGCCCTCAGAAACCCCCTGCAAGGTACGTGCATGCATTTTGTAACACGGTTTATAACAAGGAAGGATGCATGCTAGTGACTTCTTCAAAGATGTATCATACAGCAAGCATTACAAGGGAAAGCAAGCCTTAAACTTTCCTAATGTTCTTCTGTGATGTTTTCCTGTCTAAAAAAATCATAAGATTTCACCATGGCAGCATGCCTTTTCCAGGCGAAAGGAGTGATTAGTGATATCAAATATTAAAATGTATCTTAGATTATAGTACTACTAGATAAATAAGCAGCATTTCTAAAATTTATGAGGCCAGATTTCTTCCTGCACTAAGCTTCAATTAATACAGCAGAAAAGGAGCCTAAGGGGATCATCAAAGAGACCCAAGTTTGATAGAAGATTAGGAGCACTTGCCTCAAACCATGCTTCAAAACAGGGAAATTGTTTCAAGAGCAATAATGAGAAATGCCTGTCTTTTCAGTTGACAGGATAGTGCAGGATCCTTCCCCCCACCCCCACCTGCTTTAACTGCATGATTATATGAAAACATCTACAGTATAAGCAACAGGGCCAGCATGAACCCCTTACTCCTGAAAGTTCTTGTAATAATGTATCTCATCTTTGTGAGGGGGCTGAAAAAAGCTGTAGCTATGAAAGACATCTTCGTAATTATGTATTCTCACTCAGCTTTTGCTGGCATGACTACATTGGCATGCTTTACCTTGCACAGGCAAGCCAATAAAAGTTTCTAGTGTTAAACAGCATGCATAATTTGGCTAGGGCCAAGATCACTCTGTGTGGTTTCTAAACTAGATTGGTAAGCCCTTGAAGGGTGTGTAATAATTAACATTAAGGGTCTTTGTATCCTAAGTGAGCCTCGGGACCTGCATAGGTAGCTGGAGGAAACTGGCTTGGAAAACAGTAGTCACCTTAGCCCCATAAGGAATAGTTAATAAGGCTGTTAGATGACGAGCAACATGTCCTGAATAAATGAGAAGGGGATGGATGGAAGGACATACACTTTCTTTGTGATTTCTGGGTAAATAGGTTGAGTCTAGTTCAAGTAATGAGAAGGGTAAACCTAAATCAGTTAAAACTAGTTTCTATTTTATTTCTGCTTCATCTTCCATATTTTGATGAAGCTTTTTTTCCTTCAAATTGATTTGGGGTTTTTTGGTTGATTGGTTGTTTTCTTTTTTTCTTCCACTGAGTAAATTTCATAGTTATATACAGTGAAAAAAAGGACTGCAGCATCTCAGGAATAATATTGAGAGTTAGTCACTGAACTGTCTTGTCACAATGCATAGAGTAGGGTGAAGGAGTGGAAGGAAATAAACTAGTCATGCTTTTTTAACCCCCAAAAGGGATCGTTGTCTGTTTTCCAGAATAATTCTGTTTGGAGCTTTTCTCTCTTGCTTCTTTGGGAAAAGTCTCTGGCCACAGAAATTACTCTGGAGAAAAGGGAAATGTGAGTTCTTTTCTGGTTTTCTGAGGAATTTGAGGAAAAGATGAGGAGATAAATTCATGATAAGTGTTTTATGGGAGATAACAGCTGGAACAAGTTATCAGTTTTTTATGGATTCCACATTCACAGCCTTTCATGTCAGCTACCCTATTTCACTTTATAATCGTGTGAGTACATCTGGGCCAATTAAGCATTTTCAGTTGCCTTCAAAAGAGTTGAAAATGCTCGTTAAAGAAGATACTAAACTACTTAACCTTCAACATTTGTGGCAATGAGACACTCTACCAGGCCTATGACTTACCTGCATGGTTTTTGATAACAAAACATATGTATGCTCATTGCAAATTCATGAGGTACATAAGTTAATATCTCAAAGCAATGTAATGCTTTAGATATGCTCAGTACTTATTTTTTCTCTTTAAAATTTACAAAGCCAAAGATTTACAAGCTATGCAGAATGGGTTTGGGCCACTTGTGTACCAGTCTTTTTCAAAGGCCCCTCAAATCTCCATCCACCTACAAATCCCTTTCCTATTTCCCACAAGATTATCCTTGGAAGTGTTGGGTTTGAAGCTCCCTAAAAGTGAAGCGCAACGTGATTCCCACATGCACAGATCTTTTAAGATGTAACCACAGTAGGAAAATACTTCCCCTAACTTCAGTGTTGGTCCAGGATAAAAGCAACTGAATATCTGTACCATTATTCCTGGTTTCAAAAAAAAAAAAAATAGAAGTGATAGTTTCACTTGAATGACTCCTCTTTGGACTTTGAAGATGTGCTGATGTGTTTTTTTAATCAATTGTATTTACATAGGAGTATCAATCCACTATCTTGCTCAGAGATTTACACATATGGTGAGCAGGACCCCTACTAAATTTGTATTAGTGATTATCACTAATGGGTTAAGAATGACAAATACTTCAAAAAAAACTTCAGAAAATCTGAACATTACAGAATAACCATGCAAATACTTAACTTCTGGAGTATTCGTATTATTTTTGGAACACAACAGACCAAGACAAATTAATTAAAGATGAAGTTTTCTCTTCTACTTCAATTCTTCTCCTCCAAGGCAAGAGGAATCTAACTTCATAACAGAACACAATAGTAATTTAAAGGCTTGAAGCAAAATTTTAAGCTATTCAATGGAATGAAGTTATATAGCTCACTTCCACCTGACAGAAGACCCTTTCTGAAAGTTTGTGCATTGCTAACAAGACACAGATGTCACCCTTAGGCAAACAGGGGCAAGATTGTCTTGTTATTCACCATGCACCCCTTCCCAGGGGCACGGCTGAGCATATATTAGAGAGGGCTCTCTCTTTCAGGGATTAAAATAGTACACAGGTTTTTTTGCTAGAGATCAAATGAGGCATATCTATTCTCTGCCACTCTGCAAACCCAACAGGGATCAGACCCAAGAAGCAGGTCCTTAGCTGTTCCTGGCAGGATTTTGGTTGATCTTATTGAAATACGTGAATTTTAATCAGATGAGGACCTGGATTGGAGATACATTAAAGTAGGAATGATCCACTCTAGCTCTTCTCCTGATGAAGAATGTGCTTCCTTACATGGATGTTAATCACACATGAACAAGAGTACGTGGATGCCAATCCCCACCCTCCAGTTTATTCTGAGAAGACTACTTCAGAAGAATTTGAAAACTTCCTTATCTCAAGGATTAAATTCATTGAGCTGTCTCTATTCCAGCTAGCTCAAGATGAAGAAGGAAAAACAAAAATTAAATATGGATAACGCAAATATGCTACCGTGGCAGTGTGCAGAGCTCTCGTCATGGCAGTCAGATGCCAGCACGTCAGCAGTCTTTGAAGTTGTTAATAGCATGAAAAATGGGAAAATTTCTAGCAAAAAAGCTCCCCCAGGACAAAATCTCAAGGAGTTTATTTCCCTTTCAAATATGTACACCTTCCAGGGAGTCACTTGATTTCCCACAAAAAGCTGATGTCAACTACCTCTTTCTGTACAGTTGCTTCCCATATTTCAGTTTCTCTTCCTGACTTAGAAAACCCATTTACAAGATAGACTTGGCTGGCTACAGATCTTCATTGGCTACTTCCATGCACTAGTTCCTCTGCTAAGCACAGAAACGGTGAGAGAACAGGGTGAGTTGTTTTTGTTTTGGTTTTACATTTGTTCTGGAAATCAAAAGTGAAGCAGGCAGCAGGTTCCCAGGTTTTTCAAGCAATGGTACAACAAGGCAACCATGGATATTCTCAGCACAAATCATTTGCTGCAGGAGTAGGAAGATTGTAGGAAGATTGTAGAGCCTTTGTGAAACAAACTTGGCCATGATGATGTTTTGAAAACAATTTTTTTTTCTATGATTGGTCTAATAAGAGTATTCTTGGACTACAGATACAGCGAGGAGCTCTGCACATGCAAAGTTATTTTCATCAGTGTTGTCATTAAATTGTCCAGAATGACCAGGAAAATTCCACAATAATCTTAGACACCCTTGCTAGCTTACCTCAGTATCAATCTATCTGTAATATGCTTTCTTGAGATAAGACAAATTAGATTTTAATCCTGTTTTATTCCAGGTAGTGGATGGTTTCCTCCAGGAAAAGTAAATGGAACATAAACTGATGGAGTGTGGTATCACTGACTTGTGAGTAACAAAAATATTAACTTTTTTAACATTTACTGAACTTAAAGTTGATTCTATCTGTTTAAATTGGTACCTAGTACTTGTCACATTATGATATAGGTGTGAATATGCTTTGCCAGAATATGTATGCACAGCATAGAAACATTCACTTAAGTTCACACCCACACACCCCCATATGCTTTGAACAGATATAAACGGTGACTGAAGTAAGAAGAAGGCTGAACCGCATAAACATTATACACAATGACTATTAATTTCAAAGCAAGGGAATAATTTATAAAGATTGTTAGGAAGCAATGTAAATGCAAATGCTCTTCTAATAAGCACCGTCAGTATCATGTTGGAACATATTTGTGATGCAGCATACTGTTAAACCAGGAGAGAAGAGCGTGGATGATTTCTATGGAAGATGGTGACAAGAGTAAAAAGGTGAAAGCTGATGGGAATGCGGCATTGGAGAGCTCTGTCCAAGGAACAGTTCTAGCACAGGCTAACTTAGCAGTGCAGCAAGCAGTGCCTAGTGGCTGAGCAAGGACATGCAATATCTGGAATAATTAATCAATAATTCATTACGGAAAAATGCTACCAGCTGTAAACTTAATTTGTAGAATAATGCCCTGCAGTAATGCCAAAAGTTATAAATATATTCATATTTTTCAAGCAGCTTGTACAGACTGAAGCCAAACACTTCAATCATATATAATAAAGCTGACTTTTTAAAATAGGTTTCTCATGGTAGACAGTAAAAATCAAGCAATCAGTATAGCTTCCTAATACTGAAAAGAGCACATTTGGAATGAAAGGTCTTAATAACAATGTTAGCAACATTTTTTTCTCTTATAAATATTTCATGTCTTGTGCAGGAATAAAATTCCTACTGCTTATGTGTTTCATTTTCCTTGCAGAGCTTTACATGTTTTATTTATCATTCTGTGTGATCTATTAGATAACTTTATCATCTTCTAGTGTTTTTGAAAAACAGTATCATTGGATATTAATGATCATCTAGCTATCTACCATTAATACATATGAGTGAAATTCTTATAAAGACTTGGACAGCTTTGAATAAATTGTAATCTTATCTAGATTGATTTCCAGACTATTACCCCTTTTTGTACTTCATCACAATCACATAATGTTTGGGTTGTAGAAACATCAAAAGTTTATTTTAAGCAACTCAACTACAGTTATTTCAGAAAGAATAAGTTTGTATATTCTTTTAGGAAATACATTGGCTTAAAAACAAAACACCAAAATGTAAGTTTGAGCTTTAATTTGTTCAGTAATGAAAGCTTCAAAGTCAGTGAATAAGAATGAGATTTTTTTTCTTATTTGGAATGCTATTTACTGAAAAACAATATCAGAATTATATGTGACACCCAATATATACTTCACAAAACTGTGTTATAATATACTTTTAACAGGTGAAATTTCTCCCATGTATATCCTACCTGTATTAGATTGTGGATGAGTATTGGAATGGAGTAGAGTGCACTTCTTGAACCTGTATATCATACAGGAACTGTCGTGTATTGAAAATGACCCTGTTTTCAGTCTGTCTGATACATTTGCCACTGTGTAGCAGGTGTGATTCAGAAACCACAACAGGGTACTTGTCTTTGCTGGTGATCTGACCCCGAGTGCACCAACTTACTTCCAAAACAACCTCTTTCACCACATGTCCTGATAGTGATAAAAGATGCTGTTAGACTGTTTGTATGCTTGAGGTTAATATTCTGTTTGAAAAAAACTCAAAATGTTGTTACTGTTATTAGTAACAGCCCTTTACAGTATTTTCTTTCTGCCTCAGAATATTTTACCTAAGAAGTTGAGTTGATATTTTGTGCCTATCTTCACAGAAGAAGCTGGAGATGTTGAAGCAAGGTCCTGGACATCACTTTCCCAGTAGAGGCAGGAGGATAGGAGACTTGAAGTCATCTCCCATCGTCACTTCCACTCCAGAAAAATAAGGAGCACACCCATATCCTGGTCACAAACATGAATGAAACTTGTGTAGACATTCCTGAGCTTACTTCAGAAATACAGGCTTGGCCTTCAAGAATTCCTGCTAATTTGCTCAGTGGTCATACAGTACGTAGCATAGTGGGCCATGATCCATTACTACGCCTCCTATGTGCTGCCACAATACAAAATTCAGCCACCTTTCCTTTTGTCTGGGCACCTTTACCAGTGTAGCTGAAGGGAACACTGGGCTTTGAATTACTCTCAAACAATCCTGTAAATACTTGGACAGTTAGTCCATGCTGGTCCCTGAGCTGCCACTGCTAGTACTAAACCAGCTAGTTAAAGCCGATTTGCCTGCATTTGAAGCTACAGCAGAAATCAAATGATAAATATTCCCAAATGTAGCTATGCAAACAGTGGTAAATTTTAAATAAATATATGGAATGCGTTATAGTAATTGCAAATTCTTCTCTATTATGAAAAAAAAGCCCAACAAAAGACAAATTTTGCTTTAGGCCACAGGCTTGGCTCTCTCTTGGATTTTATACTACCTTACAAGCACAAAAAGACCATAAAACGATGGCAAACATTCAAGGATTATTTTAGCATGGACTGTCTTAACTCGCTGATATCTTTCTATCATCGCCCTCCACTTCAGGGGCTCATGGTAGTGGTACTGTGCCCGTACACTAGCAATTGCTAGTTGACAATTAGCCACGTAAATAGAGGATGTTGTGGAAAGAAACCTAACAAACAAAAAACCCCAAACAATCCATATGGCCTTCATCATGCTGTAAAAGATGATAAAAACTGAAGTTGCAAATGGCAATAATCCCGTACATGTATATATCCCAAAAGATGAGAGAGAGCATTCTTGGGAAAATGTTTCCATCCCAAAAGACAGAGTGTAGAAGCTAATCTTGTTCAAGGGAGAAGATTTTCCCTTGGTAGTAGCCTTCCTCATAGTTGAAACCATTCATCTGTGACTTAAAATCCAATAAAATTGGCTTCTTCCCAGACTGATGGGAATGGCTACAGTTCTCAAGGTCAGATACAGACTGGTTCGCCAAGCAAAAACTTCCACTTGCTTTTACTGTCCACCTCCTCAAACAGTTCTGAAAGTAACTTTTTGTGGTTGCTGAGAAGGTGCCAGGAGAGAGCAGGGAAACTGGGCACTTCTGAGAGCTGAAGCTCAGTTGCATGAATCTACTTTAGCTGCTATGCCATCTCCAGAAGACAGATGAAGATCCGTGTTTATCCAGAGAAAGGGGATAAAGGGACATCCATGGGTTTGTATTTGTACTGAACACAAATAATTTACTTGCCTCCCAAAACAGGCAACGTTCTGTTGTATTCCTACCAGGGCAGACCAGCCTCTCCTCAGCAAACCAAGTGTTTAACTGTGGGTGATGGATAGCTGATGTCATGAATTAAATGCTGTGTGGCTAAGTCAAATGCAGGACTTTGAAAGTGAGAGTATATTTTTTAAATTCAGGCTTAACAAATGAACAAAGAGCTCACAGGAATGCTGAATTTGTTTCCTTGGCATTTTAGTAACTGCTTGATCTGACCATTTCAATTTATCCTTTGAAAGAATGGAGATATTCAGGAAGGCAATAACACTGGATTTCTAAGGCAAAATACATTTCTAAAATACTTTACCGCAGTGCTTAGTTATAGCTATGCAAAAGAATATTATGCTGAGCCATCATATTTTGAGTTGCAGCCTTTTCATATTGCTGAAATATCAATACTGTATGTACTGCATGTAATATACATGGTTAACTCTTTGTTTCCTAGCATAATGTATGGTAGAAAAGCTTTGTAAAGTAAAAGCTTGACCAGTGCAAAAACTGCCCCTACTCCCCAGTCCATTGTATAATAAATCAGGCTGTGTAATGCAGACTGAGGAATAATCAAAAGGAAAATGCAAAATGAATGGTAGATTCTGACATGCAAGAGTATTCTAAAATGTTCTGATCTACTGTTGAAATTATAAAGCAGGAAAGACAGTGAGAGTAAGTGTGAAAGTTGCAAAAACATGTGATGCTGTAAATTATATGTATTTATAATATTTGCATGAAAAATATGGGTTTATAGTGATAATCATGTGTTCTCTAGTAATTATTGTCCTTGCTCTGTATCTTGATGATTATTTGCTGGGGTTTTTTTTTTTCTATTGAGATGTAAGAACTAGTCTAATTTCAGCCAGAAAAAAACAGCACGAAGGACAGGCTGGTACTTACTATGGAGAATATAAAAAATCAGAAGCATCCGCATGATGCAGATATGTTGCTTACAGACACTAAAAAGGTGTTAAGTGTAACACATCCTGAAATATTATTAAGAAATTGTAGAGTGTATTTGTAAGTAATTCTCTAGCTTTCGTTCATTCCTATCTCTGATAATTCCTGCGGCTTGATAGGCCTTTGACGTATGTCTCTAAGCACAGAAATTTGTTACACTGATCACAATACAATTGGAGCCCCCAAAATCCCATTGGCTGAAGTTAAATACCCTTGTGAACCACAGGTATTGTGTTACCAGATAACAAAATAGAAATTAATCAGAGCAAAACACTTCACTCGATGCTGTTACAGCTAATAGGTCTGAAATGAAAGATAATTGCATATTAAAATAGAGTGGGTAGCTCTGTTTTGATGTAGAGATAGGAAGATGTCAAGCAAGCTAGTCTGTAGCAGGAGGGAATGGGTGCCCTGAAGTGATCGAGGAGCTGAGCCCAGAAAAGCATTCCTCACATTCCTGTGGCACTCACCCTATACATATGCCCCACAAAAAAAAGGGAATTTTAGCACTCCAGGATGGTAAGATGAGCTTCAGAAAAGCTTGCACTTTCCTGTAGCTGCAGGCTTGATTAATTTGAAGAAATGATACTCTCTGGATGATGAATGCAAGGTGTATTTAAAAATGGTATTTTTTAAGGTAAAGGACATTACATTTTCAATCTGTTAGTTAAAAACGGACTGCTAATAAGAACTGACAAGCAAACTTTATTAAGGATGTGGAGCCTTCCCTAGTCTTTTCCCATGGTCTGCCCAGAATGATGAGTATTAGCTGCAAAAATATTTTGCTGACACATATGAGCGGGATTAGCCCAAAGAGTTATCTTTGTTAATGAACCATATGTAGAAATTCAGTAGTTTTAGTGGATTACCATCTGAAGGCACAGCCTGTTCAAGAGCAACGTACACCCAAAACTGTAAGATTTTGTCTCCTGAGACAGTGTATGTTGTGTAAGAGAAAATATGGTTGTCCCTGTGAATTTTTGCAAATAAAAAATACTAATAAAAACTATGCTGCTTTACTTGTGATTAAAATGTGTAAACCTCTGCTAGTGACTGGAAATTTCCTAATGTGGGTGTTATTTACATCGTGTGATCCTTTGCTTGTAAACGCAAATACATTAATAGTATTACACTGCTGTTAATGGCATGTTAATAATGCTTTCATGATTTGTATTTGTCAGGCTGCTGTTGAGGCACGCTCGGTGTTGTGGTAAACAAAGAAAACCAGCCATGTTGCAAGACCTTTTTTTCTTTAAAAACTGAAGTCCGTGTGAAAAGAAGTGGCCAGATAACCCCCACAAAATTGTTAACTTAAAGATTTCACACCCTTCCCTTCCTCATTTTTTATCCTGCATGACAATGACAGAGGGGACAGCCGGCTGATACGGATTACTCTTGAGAAGAGTGATAACAGGTGGCCCTCTGAAAGTAGAGAGTCACTAGATCCAGCAGATCAAGTCTTTTTTTTTTCTTCTTGAATGTTCAGCTTGCTCATAACAAAAGCCCATACGATGCATTACCGGAGCTGTGATGATGTGCGTCCCTCAAGACGACGGTGACAGCTGGCCAGTCTTTATTAGCGGGTTTAAAAAAGACAAGGATAGCTTCCCAGGGCTGTTACAGAATCATAGAACCATAGAATCATAGAATAGTTTGAGTTGGAAGGGTCTTTAAAGATCATCTAGTTCCAACCAACCTGCCATGGGCAGGGACATCTCACTAGATCAGGCTGCCCAAGGCCCCATCCAACCTGGCCTTAAAGACCTCCAGGGATGGGGCAGCCACAACCTCCCTGGGCAACCTGTGACAGTGCCTCACCACTCTCAAAGTGTAGAAATGCCTCCTTATGTCTAGTCTAAATCTGCCCCTCTCCAGTTTATAGCCATTGTCCCTAGTCCTATTGCTACAAGCCTTTATGAACAGTCCCTCTCCAGCTTTCCTGTAGGACCCCTTTAGGTACTGGAAGATCACTATAAGGTCTCCCCAGAGCCGTCTCTTCTCCAGGATGAACAACCTCAACTCTCTCAGCCTGTCCTCGTATGGAAGGTGCTCCAGCCCTCTGGTCATCCTTGTAGCCCTCCTCTGGACCCGTTCCAACAGCACCATATCCTTCTTGAGGATTCCAAAACTGGACACAATACTCCAGATGATGTCTCACAAGAGAGGAAGAAAGGGGCAGTATCACTTCCCTCGACCTGCTGTCCACGCTCCTTTTGATGCAGCCCAGGACATGGTTGGTTTCTGGGTTGCAAGTGCACACTGTCAGCTCATGTTGAGCTTCTCATCCACCAGCACCCCCAGGTCCTTCTCCACAGGGCTGCTCTCAATCACATCATCCCTCATCCTGTATTGAAATTGTGGATTGCCCTGACCCAGGTGTAGGATCTTGCACTTGGCTTTGTTGAACCTCATGATGTTCACACAATTCTCCAGCCTGTCCAGGGCCCTCTGGATGACATCCCGTCCTTGTGGTGTGCCTTCTGCCAGCTCATTGAGGGTGCACTCCATCTCCGTGCTGTATCCCTGATGCCCGTTCAGTGCCTACATCCCTCAGTGCCCATATCCCTGATGCTGTTCCCTGCCCATATCCCTCAATGCCCGTATCCCTGGTGCCCATTCCCTGCCCGTATCCCAATGCCCGTTCCCTGCCCCTATCCCTCAATGCCCGTTCCCGCCCGTACCCCGATGCCGGTGCCCCCTCCCTATCCCGGTGCCCGCTCCCCGCCGCTCCCCGCCGCCGTGCCCATCCCCGGTGTCGGGGCGGGCGGAGGCTGCGGCGCCGCCGCGGCGGGGGGGCCGTGGCGGGCGGCGGGGGCCGCCCCTCGGGGTCCCGCCCCGCTCGGCCGCTCCGCCTCCGCCGCGCCAGCGCCTTCCCCGCGGCCGAGGCCGGGAGCGCGGGGCAGCCGAGGCGGCGGCGGCGGGGCCGGGCCCGGGGGGATGCGGCGGCGCGGGCCGGCGGCGGGCGTGCAGCGGGGAGCGGCGCGGCGGGGCCGCCCGGGCGCCGGAGCCGCGCGGGGGCGCTGCTGAGCGCGGTGCCGCCTCCCCGCCCGCCCGCCCGCAGGCCGCGGCCGCCCCCTCCTCCCCAGCGCCGGGACGGGAGGGGAGCGATGGCGTCCTACGTGGATAACAGCTTCCGACAGGCGGTGATGAAGAACCCGGCCGAGAGGAGCCCGCAGGTAAGGCGGACCCCGAGCCCGGCTTCCCGGGCGGGGAGGGAAGGGGCGAAACGCCTCGACGCCGACAACTTTTCTCCTGCTCCCCGGGTTCGGCGGGGCCGGGGATCCTAGAGCGGTTCGGGTTGGAAGGGACCCCCGCGGGTCACCCGGTCCGGCCCCTCTGAGGGGGCTCTGCGACCGGCGGGGGTTGCTCAAAGCCCCCTCAGACCCGACCACCGGCGTGTCCCGGCTGAGGGAATTCGCCGGCTGAGTTTATGTTGAAGGTAGCTTCCGGGGAAAAAGGGGGTGGGGGGGAACCCCCCCCAAACAATCCAGAAACGCGCTCAGAGTGTATTTGTTGGGGGGAGGGGGGGGATTTGTTTTGTTTCGCTTTGTTTTGTTGTGATTCCGCGGTGGCTCTGGGTCTGAATTCAGCCCCTGCTTGTACCTGGCTGGCAGCGCCGTTTCATAATGTAGGGGCTGAGGTCAGTGGGATTCTTGGCGAGCCCCCCTTCTCCGGAGCAGGGGCCTTACGCAACGGGTGAGGGTGTAATCTGTGTCCTTACACAATGGCACCAAGGCAGGAATCTTTTGGATACCTGTGCTGGGCTCCCAGAACCCTCTCTTTTTTTTTTAAGAGGAGTACATGAGTCCAAGCTGTTTGTGTGCATAATTGCACTTGGAGAGGCTAAGAAAGGCTAAGTTGAGGACTGCTGCGCGTAGAGAAACATTTTGACTTAACATGACCTGAAAAACAACTAAACTGAATGAGTTCCTTCTGCTCCCGAATGGCTGCTGCAGTGGCTGTTGCTGCCAACTGTCTAAAGACTAATAAGCTTTACTCTGATCCCCGCATCAAGCCGCCGTTCAATAGCTAATGATACAAGGAGTTACTTTGCTTGGAGTTGTAATGCCATCTGTCCTATTTTCTAAAGGCTCGCCCTGCTCTCTGAGCAGTCCCTGTGTTCTGGTTTTGGGGAACAGAGGGTATTACTGATTATTTTGGCAGGCGGCTGATTGGCTGGTGACGTTTTCAAATAGGGTGCAAAGAGGAAATCTTGACTTTTGGTCAGCACCCATAAGTCATTCCTCCTACTATAGATACGTCATTGTGGTAATGTTATTTTTATTCTCATACTCATGGAATACGTGTGAGAAAATAAAAACTCCCATGGAAAAATATACTGACTGCACAGGCATCATATTTAGCCTGTCCTTTTTTTTGTGCATCTTCCTTTTTTTTTTTTCCTCCTTGTCTTTTTTTTTTTTCTCTAAAAATAATAAGCTGCTTCTGGAATGTATTTTTGTGGTGCTACAGTTGTTTCTCTGTCCTTGTTTGACCTTTTCCAAATGACTGTTTGCCTTCAGTGCTGGACCCAGCCATTCACTGTGTTCTGAAAGCTAGAGGAGGAAGAGTGTTCACAGTCTCTTCAGACTCCTATAGCCAGGTCCCTTGCATTGGTAAAGGTGTAAATTCCAGCCAGGGAAGCCTGCTGGTGGTGTCTGGCCTCTGGAGATGGTTATCAAAGGGTGGTCAGTTGTTCAGGAGGAGCGACGCTGGCAGATGCTCAGAAACCAGTTGGTCAGGTAGTGGGGCCACCAGGCTGGGTGTGGGGGACGATGCTTCCTCTGTGCTATGGGAATTTTTAGACTTTCTATTGTCCTTGCTGCTCAGGCCTTTTCTTGAGAAGGGATAACCAAAAAAATGTGGAAAGTAAGGAATGACGCAGTGAAGAACACGGCTCAAACACAAGGATAAAGCCAGTGTGAAGGGCACAGAGCAGAGAGCTAAATCAGGAACACCAGGGCTGCGTTAATGCTGTAAAACTTCCCGAATCAGCAGACTGGAAGCCTACTGTGGCAATTGCCACAGGAAAAGAAACCCACCCTTAAATCCACAAAGCTGACACTTGCCAAAATAATCCACAAATAAGACCAAATTTGTGGGAAATGTAATGCGTTGTTAGCACTGGAAATACTTGAAACTGGTGGTCAGGCATGCCCTCCTGTTGCTGGTGGGGAGAGCAGGGCTTGCAGCCGAAGACTTGGTTGGTGTTTTTGTCAGTGGCTTGTGTTGAATTGTGTATGTTGAGGAGTTTCCCAGTGTTGGTTCTCTGTTCTGGAAATCCAGTTTTATTTTACATAATATTGGAATTTGAAAGAAATATGCATATGCCTATTGGCTTTCAGTCATTAAGTAAAATTTTAAAGTGTTTATATAGGAAGACACAAATACCTTGTTTTTTTCTTCCTCCTTTAATTTAACTTTCAGTTGCCCCTTTACCTGTATTTTCCTTTCTTTGCTATGCTATCTCATAAACATAGTTACTTAATTTTGGCTTTTCAGAAGTCATGACATATCTTTAAAGTTTAGAGAGGGTTGGAAAGAGAAATATTTATCGTATTCAGGTGAGTACAGGAAAAAGCAAGAGAAGTATGTTAGTAGCATATTTGCTGCTTAGTTGCATTAATAAACTCATTGGAGCTCAGCTTCTCCCAAATCACGAGTAGGTAAATATGCGTTTGATGTTACCGTTCGCCCTGGATTGTCACAGTGCAAATTTGGCAAAACGACTTCACTGCAGGCTCAGCAGAGAAGAGTGACAGATGGATAGCCAGCTCATATTTGTATGTACAGCTTTGAGTACTGCTAGATCTGATACACGTTGTCAGAGAAAGCAAACTTAACTTTGCATGAACTTCTGGAGTGCAAAAATCTCTCGATAATTTTGGACTGGACTAATTTTTTTTTTTTCTGAGATAAACTGTATTTTGCAACTGCTTCGGAAAATTCTTAGCTTAGTCTCTTAGATATGTGCTCTCTTATGGAGTTTTCCTGAGTTTTGTGAATTACAACTCAACATCCCATTGACTAAAGAAGTGCAGAAATAAAAGAATATGTACATGGCCTGTACTTTAACATGCCTGTTGTGTAACAGACCTCTCCTCTTTAATTGCTTTATTAAGCTATTCATTGTCTCTTTGAAGACCTGAGCTAGGAAGTTAATTTAACTACTTTGGGGAATCTAACTTGTAAATGTTCATAAATTACAAATGGTTTTATGCCCTTAAGCTGTGAGTAATAGCGATCTATTTTTTTTTTCTCCAAACGTTGCCTTATATGAACTGTTATAACTTTAAGTCTTTTCCAAACAAATGATTATTGGCATCATAGGCCTCTTAGAAAGCATGCAGTTTTGTACTGGTGTAGCTTAACCTGAAAAATAGGGATGCTTTTTGTTTTCCAACAAGAGAAACTGAGCCCTAATCTCTTTCTTTTTTCTAACCAACTCATTTGCATGGCCTGGTATGTGAGTGACTAGTTACCTCAGAAATTCCACATAATGGTTCACTGTTTTCATGCCATGTAGTAACGTCTGCAGGAAGAACTTTGTTTTTTAATATATGTTTTGTATGTGTTAGGTGCCTAAGGTTTTCTTCTGGCAACTGCCAGTGTGGTACATTGGGGCAATTCAGTGCAATAGTAACAAATGGCATCGAGCTGTATCTGAAGAGGAGGAGGACGAACTGTACAGGAGGCCTTAGTTTGATACTAGTGCGTCATTTAGTGTCAGAACATCTAAACAGGATGCTACTGTTGACCCGATATTCTCTTCTCGAGCAGTCAAGAGGAACAATGGTTTAATAATAGGATGTACCTATGCTTTTTCCAAATAAACTTTCAGCTTGTTCCCCAGATGTGTTATTTTTATACTTGTGACCACTGATAGGTTGATTGTGTTCAATCTTCAGATAAACCAGAAATGAACATTTCCTTCTTGCTATAGCAAGCAGTCTCTTAGCAAATACATACAAAATAGTTTAGTTTTGTGGCTTCATAGAAAACAAGCATTTTACGTGTGAGTCTAGCATAAAGGATTATACTTATTCTCAAATTAAATTCAGGCTTATTGTGTGTATGTATATTGAATACACCAGAAGACTAGGATTATCTTTTTCAAAAGAGCTTATTTAGGATTTCATTCATTTGGAAACCAAAAATGTTTTGGAGCTTGAGTTTTGCTTTCAGGTTTCCTTCGCAGCCAGCACACTTCATTGTTACCATCTTAGTATTTGAAGAGGGAAGTAACCCCTGTTACCATGCTGCTAACAGCATTATAATCTGAGAACTGGTTTTATACGAATTTATGTAATGAACCTTTGGCTACAGAGGGTTGTTTTGTTGGTTTTTTTGGTGTTTTTTTTTGCTTTGTTTCAGCATTTAACTGGCAGGATAAAAAACTAAGTGACTGTTTGGAAGGATTGAGATCTTTAACTGACAAAACAAATAATGTATTTTTGAAGTAGACATTTTCTTTCTCTTTGTTTTCTCTTGGGCTGTATTACTATGCAGCATAATTTCATGCCCAACAAACTTAATTGTATGAATACATCTTTTTGTGGCTGATAACTAAAACTGAAAACCCTTGTGTAGCTTAAGTCTTCTTTTGACCTCTCTAATCTCAGTCTGTCGAAACAGCCCTGGAATGTCTGATTCTGAACTTCCATCATAAATTTTCATGTCCTTCCGAAAACTAAGGATATGTACTGCAATAGGCTGCTCAGTATCCTGTTTGTTTTGAAAGAAAATGTGTTTATTTTCCAGTCTTTCTGATGGGGGATGGGTGGGGTGCATTTTCCCATAGCTTTTCATATTTTTGTTGTCAAGTACTTTTAAAACGGTGAGAATGTTGAATTTTTAATTTCTTTCTTAGTAGTTTTCCCCTCTCGTAGAGCTGGTACTTTCTGCATTTGTAGATTTCTGTGTTCTGTAGTAATATGAGATTCACCAACACTTGCAAGGACCTCAGTGTGATTAGGAAGCTTTTTTTTACTTATAGAGTAGGAATAGCCGATTTGAAGCCTTGTCCTCAGCACTTGCCTGCTCTCTCATTACGCTGCAAGATTGAAGCCTAGTTAAGTGTACATATCCCAGCCAATTTGAAACTAGGTAACTTGGAAAGTGAGGGTTTAACTGTAGCACAGATAAGCTCTGTGTAATTTCCTTCTTGATTAATTACCTCTTTGGTAGAGTTTGCTTTTGATTTCTGCCCTGCCGTGGCTGCAGAAGTGTTTGCACTGGCTTCAGGCTGGGTTTGTTCTTGTGAGCTGCAGGCATGTTTTTGACAGCCTTGTGAACATTTTCCCTGGCACTTTAAAAGCTGGGAGGATAATGATGCTGCCTTGCTCAGGAAAGTTGCTGAAGTGAGTAGTGCTGGGCCTGAAGCCTAGGGATCTACTCAGCTCAAGCTTCATTTGTCTACTTGCCTTGTAACGTGCTGTTCAGACATAACATGTGTGTCTGTGCCATCAGTGGTGCCAAAGGGACAGCACTGTCCCACCCATCCTCACTCACCTCTCTTGGTAGCTAGCTGGTAGCCAGCGGCGTTGCTGGGGCTGCTATGGTAAAGCAGGGATATGGAAAGCAATAATGATTGCCATCGCTGGGCTCGCGCTTCTGCTAATGCTAGTAATAAGTGAAATAATCTGTTGAACTTCTAAGGCAGAAAAGACTGATAGTTTGTTCTTGTCTTGGGTGCGAAAGTGTAGATCAGCAAAACTAAATGATGCATAGGCATTTTCCCAAAATTGTGTTTTTCCTAAGTATGAAGATAGCATTCTATGTGTTATTGGGTCATCCACGGAAAACACTTTATACGTGATTTAAATATAATAACTGAAGATGCTTCATTTATTTTATGTTTATTACAATAGAGGTTTAAAAATAATTCCATTATTATTTTTAAAAATCTGTACGCTTTAAAAGCCTATGCTTATGCAAATTATAGAGTGGTAGCTACTAATTTGTTATGATGCCTTACTGGTCTGATTTTGTCAATTTATTTTCTCTAAATCAAAATGCTACTGCTTAATCTGTTAGCATGTTTCAAGAACGACTGTATGTACACTGAACAGTCATTGCAAGAACTCCAACTTCCTCATTGAGGGATTTTTGTATCCTCATGAGAAAATATATTTTGGCTTGTGTTTTGGGAACTTTCCCACAGTAGGTGATCTAATTTTTGCGAGGTATTGTTTGAGAATTCAAAAGGAGGACTGGCAGAAAGATAGCTCTACAAAGATGCTTTGTGAAGGGCAGCTGAGCCTGCGCGCCTTGTTTGCTGCAGCCAATGTTGCAGATTTAATTTGCTGGGTATATTTTGCATGGAGGGATGTATTTGACAAAAAGTCTCGAAATGAAAATGGTGTTCTGCTTCCCTTTTTCTGAAGCTGATGAAGTTGACCGCTTTTCATGAGAAGGGAGAGAGAGAAGCCCTACTGCAGTGCTTTTCTTGCAGCTTTGTCTCAGAGTTAAAATTAGCTATTTGTTCTCGCTGGCTATCTCTGTATTCTGACCATATATCTGTAGATGTATTTCTTTGTGTATCTCTGTCTTGTCTGACCTGAATAAAGTGATTTAATAGTTGATTTTCAGCAGTTCTAATGAAATGTGGCCACAAGTAATGAGAAGCATTTATATCCTTACCTGACTGAAAAACTGAAGGAACAGGAGAAGGCTAGAATATTTAAATGTTCTTAGAAAAAAAAGAGCACGAATTTGCTTTTCAACACTGACAAAAGTTGAATTAATTTTCTTGTATTAATATTTCTGTGGATACCAAAATTTCCCCATTTTTCTATTACTTGTATGTATTCTGATAAACACAAGCAATACAATGAAAATGCATCTGATATCAATGTAAATTGCCTGGGAAAGGGGGTTAAGTTTCATGGAAGATGGGTTTGTCAGGCCTGCCTGTTGTTGACACTCTGTAACAGGCTGTTTGTTTTTATTTCATTGCTTTTTTGTGTCTTAAACTTAAAAATAAACTTGTCTTAATAAATGAAAACAATTATTTCATAGTTATTGCTGATTTCCAAAAAGGAAGATTCCCTGTTTGCTCTGGGAAAATGCTTTATAATTTTTGTGGGTGATTTTTTTTAGCTTCTATTTGCAGTTCTGTAGTTCTGAGATACTTGTCTCCCATCTTTATTTTACTTTATTTTATTTTACTTTCTGTAATTGGGGGAAAAATATTGGTACAGTCTTTTCTATTTGAAATTGATCATTCGGACTTCTCGTTATCTTAAGCAAACCCCTCCTAGATTTACAGGAATGAGAGGATGTTATGCAAGTGTGGCTTGTAAGCAGTTGATGGGAAGACAAGACCGTACCACCAATATAGTTCTACTTGAGATCTGACTTGCTGAAATCAAAAGCTAAATCTTTCATGGTACATCTCAAAAAAGCAAAGCAAAGCTTTTTTAAGAGCTTTGTTTCCCATGCTGATGTTCTCTGCTGCCTGCCTCATTTGTGCCAATCCAACTGTTTGTAAGGCTGCAATATAAACAGGATAAGTGATACAATCTTGTTAGCTGAACAAAAGTAAAGTGACTTATTTTTGAGATGAGGTGTGTGAGCGTTTTTCTCTTTCTGCGTGACTCGGTCTGGCTTAGATTATGGCTCCAGATGTCAGTGTTGGTGCAGCTGAAGATGTGAAGACTTACGGTACAAAATTAGGAATAAATGGTTATGGCTGTGTGTAGGAACCTCTGAAACAGTTTAACATACTCCAGAGAGTATAAGGTGCTCTGTTTTCAAACACTATATTGAAATCTAAAAAAATTAGACTGGATGAAATATTATGAGATTATTCTTGATACATTCCCTTAAATGAGGATGTTTTATTTACTTACGAGGCACATGTGCAGAATACTTCTGGAGAGAGTTTTCCATTTTTGTTTGTAGTTCTGAGGATTAACTCCCAAGGAAACTTTTGTTGTAAGTCCCTAGCTCTTAAGATTTCCCCTAGCCCCTCACCCCCCCTTACCTTTCAAATAAAGCAAAGGTAAGAAATCTAGGTGGTGACACTACCTTTGTGTGTACTGAATAGGCTGGATAAGTCCAGCTGTATTTTTGTATTACTAGTTTGTATTTATGTTGCTTTGTTGTCTGGTAGCTGAAAAATGGAGGATAGTGGGCTCTTTTCCGAGGGCCAAACAGATGTGAAATGAAACCTAGTTTTGTTGGTATGCAAGTTAAGAGGCTTGCACTCTTTTTTCTGTTTCCTATATGAAATCTACTGGGACATGCCTAAAAGATATACCTATGATTTTTTTCTTGTTTTGTTTTAACTTTGAGATAAGTGCTTAAACTTCAAAAGAAACCTTCCCCTCACCCAAACAGAACATTTTATCAAAAACTTAATGGAATCAGTAGTACGTTGCAATTGTGTGAGCAGACAGCACCCATTTGAATGGAGTGGATTTTGAGTGCTTTTCGAAAGACGTGTCAAGATACGCAGCTTGCTCAGTTGCAAATATATTTTGAACAGAGAGAGAGAGAGAGAGAGGGATTGAGACTTAACCCTGTGATATTTCTGATTCCCTTGTATCTGTTGTCTGTGTTCCTGTGGGCATCTGAAGTGCCCTCCCTCAGCCACCAATGGGCCAGGCAGGTACGGCTGAAGCAGACACGGAGCCCCATCACTTTTATCTATTTGCTGTAGCTTGTTTAGTTTTTGGATGTGGCATAGGTATAGTAATAAAGCAGATACACTATGTCAATATTTTGAAATCATGGCATTTTACTATGTTTGTGTATGTAGTACTTAGTGTTGAAGTAGTTTTGAACTTTATAATTAGCAACTACAAAATTAAAATGTATTTAAAATGTATTAAGTTTTATTGTCAAGGAAGAGCAGACCCCACAGCAGACAAGATGATTCTGTTAAATTGTCACTAGATTCTGTGGTACCTGATTATAGAAATCATTGCTATTAAAAAGTAAAGATGAAGAGAACTGACTGTCCCTGCCGTCCTGCTGGGGAGCTTGGCATCTGGAATTGCTCTTTGACTCTGGAGGAACCACAGTCCTGAAAATATTTAAAACCTGGAAGAAAAATGCAGGTGCCAGGTGCTGCTGAAGCAGTATATGACAAAGGTGTTTTGTGTGGTTGGGCTTTTTATTTCAGTTACCAAAGGCATAACAAGATGCTGAGAAGCTGAAGGGATGTAGTTGATCTTGACAGAGGTTGTAAATTTCCTGTTGAGGGTAGTGAAGACCTGCAGCTTCTCCAGTGAAAGCAGTAAATAGTCCATCGATTGAAATTACATTAGTACTGTTCCTTTATAAAATATTAATTTAGCTCATGGATTATATACATGCCGAGAACATGGAGAAATACAGTTAAATTGTATAGGTTCCTTTTTGTCTTTAGTCTCAAAGGAACAAGTGGCAAATGTATCTTGAGAAAACCAGTAAAAGGGAGTATAGTTCATGGAGGATGCTCTGAGTACAAAATAAGAAATAAGATTTTGCACTGGCTAATGAGTGCTGGTCAGGTGATCCCTCTCTCCGAACTCTTCTTTTTTTAGTGCAGTAGTGAAGTAATTTGTTGAATATATTCCCTGCTATGGAGGTAGTGAGCAGATGGTCAACACTCCCAGTGAGGCAGTTTTCAGTCTGAATTGTGGAGGAGTGATTGTGAGTGTCTCAATTTGAGTTGCATTTCGTGATCTCTGCCAATCCATGGTACACATTTCTAGATGGTGCATCAAATTTGTTAGGGGTCTGTAACATATCTGTTAAAGAAGAAAAAAATCAGACCTCTGTGTGAATGGCATGCAGTGGTCTGATCTGAAGGCTGAAGTATTTCACATGGACTGTAGGTATGGCAACATAAGTGGCTTTGCCAGCTACATGCTGACCAGGAACCTGCGCTTGCTGGAAGGAGGGTAATTGAGTTTCCATCCTTTTCACAGCTCCTCTGTTACTGTTGAAAGCTGCTAATTAGCACCTATGCCTTGTTTTAATTTGTGATGATTTAGTTCTAAAATGCCAACTCCTTGGTTGTAGGCCACTGAATGACTGTCAGATGGCAATGCAATTCAAGCCCACCTATTAAGAATTATTTGAGGTGACAACACCAAGGGAATAATGATAATTGTTGCTGTAGGTGTTTGCCAAGGTGGAGGAGAGGAGAATATTCAGTCTCTGCTGTATTTTAGGTAGCTCACTGCTTTAGCACTACTAGCTCCTATTTTATCACACTGAGTACTGATAGATAGCTGGCCTCCTCTACTCCTAAATTGTTTTTAAGAAGTTTGTATGACTCTCTTATTTCAGATAACTCCTTGGAGAGAGATTACTTTACTAGTTGAAAAATTTCTGGACTATTGGATATTGTTGAAAAATATGACTGTGTATGTGACATGGCAATATAAAAAGGCCTTGTTAGCTTGGTAAAACAGTTCTAAGGACCAGAAGCAAAGAAATTAGGATTTTTGTGCTTCTTTTGAACCATTAGAGAAGATGGTATGTTTCTCAGTTCCCAGGTGAATTATTAATCCTTTTGTAATTTCTCCCCTCTCTTACTTGTTCTTTTTACCTAGCCCTGTGCAGTGGTTTAACTTCAGTTTTGTTAATTTGATGTCCTGTAGTTTCTCCCTTTCTAAACCTCTCTTGGAGGAGTTATTTTTGTGCCTAAAAGTCATCACTTCAGATGTTCAGCAGTTGGAAAGAAACAGCAGAGTGATTTTGGCTAATGCTTTCATTCATGTGTATTAATTTCTGAGGGGGAAGTAAGCTCTTTATTTACAAATTGTAATCAGTGTGCATTATACAAGTATCTCTCTGCTTTTAAAACAAAAAGTACAAATACCCTCACTATGCTCTCACAGGAACTGGCATATGTCAAATCTGTAACTTTATTGGGTTGATAAACTGGCATTGCTGCTTGAGGTCTAATGTACTTATGCAGATGAATATTCTATGTGAATTTAAAATTAAAGAGAAGATAATAGCATTTTTTTACCGTCCATCTTAGCTTGATAGTAAATGAATAGCCATGACAAAAGTAACACATTTATAGTGACACAACCTACATAAATCTAGCTGGATTTGCTGTTGACATTGGCCCATGTTCCACCATATGAGTTACCTTATGTTTCTTTTGAACAAAGGGGGTTTGTTTGAAACAGGTGTTCTAATGCTTACCCTGGCCTTTATAAATAGCTTTTAGGTGAAGTTTTACTTCCGTAGCTGTGCATAACTTCACAAGGCATCTTGGTTTATTGTGTAAGGCTTCTATTTAAAAAATAATATAGAAAGGCATTTTGGCTATAGTTTTTTGATGTTTACTCCCTTATATGTTGCTGTTTATTTTTAGAGTGTGCTTGTCGCAATTTGTCAGCTGAATATTGGCCTGTCGCCTCTGCTGTTAGATAGCTGCTGAAATACCATTCCCAAGATGACATTTTTAAACTACTTATAATGAATTAATACCTAACTTGCTTGTTCCAGGGTAATCTTAATTTTGATAGGAAATAGCGCAGCTGGAACTTGCCAACTTTGCAAAAACCATGAAGTGGTAGAAAAAAAGTTACAAAGTAACACACTATGGTATAGTTGCAATAAACTCAACATGCTAAAATTGTTGTGAGAATCTATGGTAAGTTACTCGAGTGTGTTGAAAGGCTTGAATATTTTTTATGAACGCTAGGAAAGAATATTTCTAATTCAGTTGTAAAATGAACCGTGAGATAAGGTAGTACTGCTGGGGTTGGTATTTAGGCTGGTAAGATATGGCAACTTAGATACTGTGCATTGCTTCAGGAAAACCGCATCGGTATTTCTTTTAAGGAAAAGTTAATGTCCTACTTTATACAAGTGACATCTGAAATCTTACCCGATTTCTTTTCCTGTTTCTTCTATTTTTAGATGTATTGAGTTTGAGTTTTATCTGGAACCCGAGGTCAGGAAGTGCCTTCCTCCAAAAATGCTACTTGTAGTTTTCTGGCATGTTCTCTCCCCTCTCCTTCCCAAAGGGAACTGTACAGAAAGTATTTTTCCACGATGAAACACAGATTCTTAGCTCTGCACATTTCTGTGATATATACTGCTTCACTTCCAAAATGCCTTTTTATTCATCTATTGGTGTCCACATCAGTTATATGACTCAGTAAAATGCAAAAGGCAGTAACCACTTTATTTTGCATTATTACTCCTTTGAATAGAGTCTACATGTGGACTGGGATGTGGAGGCAGAGGAACACAGGCTCTATCCTGTTTGGTAGGACTTATTTCCTGTGTCAATTTTCAGATGGCCATAACTTTATTGTAGACATTAATATGTACATACATTTGAGGGAGATGGTCATCCATTCCCTATGGTTCCACCAACCATTTAAGGTCATGGTCTTAGTGCCAACATCCCTTCATCTCTCCCATCTCAAAGGCAATGAGAATAAAATGCGCAAGGTGATGAAATAGGTTAAGTTTTTTCATGAGTTCTGCTGTATGGAAGAGGTTTTTTTTCCAACTTAAAACCAAAAAGCAATTACTTAAACCAGTCCTCTGAGACAATATGACAATTTTGAGGGCAACAAAGATGTGGTAGTGCAATGAGTGCTTTTGACTATATAACTGGTTTTGTCATAGTCGGTGTTCTAAACTCAGGATTGATTTTTTTTTTTCCCTCCCCTGCTGTTTAGTCATTAAAGTTTGTATTATTAGTTATGCAGCAGAACAGCTGAACTTGTATGCTTGTGGTATGTCCACTTACAGCAAGCATGTACCTGAAAGTGCTTTTAAGGAATACTATTGCTATAAGGAATTTAAAACCAAATTATATTTGAAGTTGTGATTAAAATCTTTAACTAAACAAAGGCCCTGCCCCCAAGTATTCTTGTGACATTCCCCTTTTTAGATTTATTTAAACCTATGTACTTATTGAAACTACTGATGACAGTAACTCCTCCTTTTTGGAATACTGGTTTGACAGCATGTTTTGTAGTCTATAATGATTGTTTTCTAGTTTGACTTTGTTTTATATTATTTCATACTTCCATGTGCAGTAGACTAAATTGTATTTAGAATTAGGAATGTCAACAGTACTTGAACATTTTGTTTAACTTCAGATTCCTGTGTCTGGCTCTGGTATAACATTTTTTTTAATGGACCTGATTGTTTTATTAGTACTTCATATTAACTCTTAAGAGGCTTTGCAATCTGTTGTCTTGAACAGGTTTCAAAACAAGCCAAACAGTGAGTTTAATTGTCACTGTTCAACTATCTCATCATCAGTGTGCAGTGCCAGTTGAAAGAGGCTTATGAAACAGCTCTGTATGTCTTAAAGTTTTTCTTAGCTGCTGAAATTCCAAGTACTGACCAGATTGTTTTATATTTAATCCAAAAGCTAGTGTGACATTTGGGAAGAAACAATCACTAATACTTTCTTTTTCTACATTCACCTGTTTCTAATGTTCTTGGTGCCCTGAAAATTGGTTTATCAATTTTTAATTCTGCATTTAATGAAGAGATAGGGTAAAAAAAAAAAGTGTCATTTTGATTTGAGTCCCAGTGCTCAGAAGGTTTGTTAACTGGACCTGCTCCTTTTTTTCTTGGCCAAAATCTTACATAGACTGCAGTGGGAGAATAAACTTGTGTATTTTCACAGATTTACTTTTCTTCTACTTTCAAATAGTCACCATAATAACTAGGCTACTTTCTTGGTTTTCTAGTGTTCCTAATTGCTAACCCTGTAAAATAACAGGGGCCTTCAATTGAGACAAAAAATTCCTTAACATGTGTCTTATGTCTTGTCTTCCAACTGTAAAATGTGGAGAGGTGTTAAGCATCTTTTCAGTTTTTGCTGTCTGTTGAAAGCTGGCCTTGAAACCAATGGAATCAAGTTGCATGTCAAAATGAGTACTTTTGTGTTCAATGTAATGAATAGAATTGGTAGCTATGAAGTAGGGTGAGAGGACACGTGTTAAGTGCTGAAGATGATCCACTACTGTTTCTTTGTTTAGTGTCTGACTGCTTTCTAAAATTTCAGAATAGACATTGACGTTTCAGGGTGGATGTGTGGTTTTTTTTTTTTCCAAAAAAAAAAAAAAAGTAAGTGTAGTGACTTTGTAGTTGTGTAAGCAAGATCCAGTTGTTGTGTAGATGAGATATGACTGCATCTGGTGGCAGACCAGCACACGTCATCATCTGCAGGCAATGGAAGGGTGTCCAGCAGCGGGTGGTTGATGTTGAATCATTTGAGCAAATTCCAGCTCTAAGGATAGCATTGTCCCTGTGATACCTGCATTGCAGCTGTTCTGGAAGGGTAACCTGCAAAATTTAAAGATGCTGCAATCATGAGTCATTCAGAAAATTTTGGTTGGGACCCTGCTGTTCAGGAACATGCATTTAGGTACAGTAGCTTTTCAAACAGACTGCAGCTTAATTCACTTACAGATTCTTTACTTTGAGAATGATGGGGGAGGATGGGGGAAATAAGTGGTGTGTGAAACCACTTGCCAACTAGAAGCTTGTCTTTTGATCCAAGATGGATACAGAAAATAACATGAGAAGCTTCCAGGGATGGGCAAGATGGTGACCCGATAAAGAGCCAGGTTCAGAAAAAATCTTGGGCCACATAGTGGGTTGTCTTCTTTGTGTGTCAACTTGCATATTCTACTGCCATTACCTAGTTCTTTTTCCTGGATGAGCAGAAGGCTTTTTTCTTCCTCTAACTGAGAATCCCCCAGTTAGTATTGACTGTGATTTTTATTTTTTTCTCTTTTTTTTATGTCTTCTTTTCTCCTTCTACTGTTTATTCTCATTTATCTTCTCATTCTCTCCACAGTTGTAGTCTTTTATATGTGGGGACCTTTTATTCCAATTTGTTTGTACAGCCAGGATTCAGCTTTCTAAAATTTCAAAACTGTTCTCTTTGGTAATGCACAATGCAAGTAAAAATGCCTTTGGGTTAAATGGGAATTTAGTCTGTCATGAGCACTAAAGTGTACTTGCTGCATATGGGACAGATTCCTTCCCCAACCTCAAAGAAAAAAAAAATCCTTCTTATAAAATCAATAGTGTCAAAATATGAAGGATGAGATAGAAATTTCATACATAACTACCAGAGAGAAAAATCCTTGTGGCATTTTAAAAAAACTCAGCTTACAAAAAGATGTTGTTGTAATGACTATGTAATCAATAATCTGTGATTTACTTTTGTTTTTTATTAAAAACCAAAGTTCCCCAAAATAACAACGATACTGAAATGACACACATTACAATGGTTTCTGACTATGCTTATATTTCAAAAATTCTATGCAAACATATGTTTACACTTGGATGAAATCAAGAAAATGTCTTTGGTGTCCTTTGGGGTGTGTGTGGTTTTGCATTAGGAATAAAAAAATGTCAGCAACTGACACTGACTTAGCTGCACTAAAACAATATTGATTGATAATATGAAATGTTTGAAACAACAGGAATATGCTCTAAGTGTTCAGTTGTGCAGCTTTTTTTGTTATTTTGTTCTCATTACTGTGTTTTTCTCTAGTTAGCGTGCGTTAGTATAGATGAACACTTAATAATTTTCCTCAGTTTCAACAAATAAAATGTTCTTAAAAAGGAAACCAAACTTCTCCACTTTGTGTAGGAGGACTCTAAAATACCATAAATGAATGTAAGAATGAGGATGTACTTTCCAAGTGGGTATTTCATATTTGAGGTTATGGGAAGCAGTTTGTCAGTCTTTCCTCTGGTCTGTTAAGGATGTCATCTCGAAAATCATTTGGCAAGTAGATTATTCAAATGTTATGCCAGCTTTAAAAATATCTATGGCATCCAGACTTAAATGCTAATTAATAATTTGTAGTGGAACCCTGAAGGTGTTCGGTTGTATTTACGTGTAGGTTTGAAAAACAAGCTTTATTTCATGCATTTTCTGTTAGATGCTGCTCCTTTGGCACTTAAAGTAGTGGTGGGGAAAATCATGGATCTGGATCCTAAGAAATGCTTTTATAGTCAATGTAAACTTTGAGTGAGGGTAAAAGGTATATTTTTACACGTGTAAGCAAATATTTTAATGCCAGTCTGGTTTGTGCTTTATTGTAATTAGAGCTGGGAGAGTAAGCAGAGGACTCGAGTGTTTTTTTTTCCAGTCAATTTGATCTTTTATAAATAAGTCCTCTTGTGTGTTTTTTGTTGTGCAGCTCCTTTAAGCATCACCAGAAGTTAACAGTACTTCCGGTGATGGTAATGTAGAGAAAAACCTGGTTTTGGTGTTTTTACATCATGACTGTACTGCTGTTCTGTAATTGCTGCCCTGTGAACAGCTGAAAGACGTTGCTTGTTCACCAATACAGATGTTACGGCTTTTCTGTTGATAGGACTGTTGGTAGGCTGCTATTTGGAGAGACTTTAGAGCCATTTTAAATTAGCTGAGTCGTGTAAAAGTTAAAATTAAACCACCACAAACGCTTAATGTGACATTGTCATTCTGCCACTCATGTGCACTTATTTTTAACTTTTCCAGTAGAAAAGGATTTTTCAGTATCTTCCAGTTCTTTAAGCATGATAGACGATGTTTCTTGTGTCCTGAAGTTTGAGTTGGTATGTGAACATGTAAGAATCACGTAGTCTTTAGTAGCTAATGCAGTTGCATTGCATTCTTACGTGGGCTTTTTGGTCTCCATGATTTGCTTATAAAAATACTTAAAATTGTGTGGATGAGATAAAAGCTTTCACCAATATAACTTAATAGCGACAAAATGATTATTAATGAAACTATGCAATCTGGAAGCCTCAAGCAGACTGTTGTTAGGGAGCCTGCTACGGTTACAAGTAACTGTGATCCTTTTTCCTAACTAGAGGAGTGGGAGTGTTTATCGTGGTTAGGCTGGTTCAGTCAAGGTGTGCACATAGGCTTGGATGCTGCTATTGAAGAAGATGTTTTTTCTCATCTCTTCCCTGGGAGACCTGCCTAGATGAGATGCTGTGCAGGAATGGGAACACTGCTGTGCTGCTGTCTGTATAAGGTTTCTATTGAAATAACCAACCATATATATTTTTTTCTCCCTTCAGGAGAGCACCCTGTTACTCTGTAGAATGTGTTTTGTATACAACTAGGGTTTTTCCACATTAATATAACCTTTTCTTCTTAATGCAGTATCCTGCGTTATCCAAACTTAAGAAAGATAATTTAGTATTGATATTTTGTCCTGTTCATTTTTAGAGTAACTAAGTAACTAAGGCGGGGGGAAGTGTTCATAGGCAATAGATATGTAATGGCCATTTTGGAAGTGTGCTTTGGCTCATAACTTAGGAACAGGTGCTAATATTTAAGAATAATATGGACACTAATTACTTTCTTGGACAACGTGGAAATACTAGCTCTAAGCATTTTAAAATGTTAATAACCTTCAGCCCACTAGTCCAGACAGTTTCTGAATACTGAGCAAGCTGTTAAATAATGAAGTGCAGTCGTGTTCACCAGAAGCAGTCTAACAGCCAACTGAGTAGGTAACTACTTTGTGCAACGTTTTAATATGTAGTGAATATTAACCATTTTACCAGAATGTCTAAGAGCTTGCTGTTTTTGTAAAGGCTAAGCCCCAGATGAGTAATAGAGGAAAAGCAGTGAAATACACGCGGATAGGAGGTCAGAGTATGTGGTTCACGTTTCCAGGTAGCTCCTTTTTTTCCCTTCTGTTAACTGTCCCTTCCAGCCACTTGGCACTTATTTGTGGTTCTTTAGAAAAACATATTGTTTCATTTACCATAGGCGTAGAAGAAAGTAACTTTTGGAGGAAGGTTATATAAGGAGAAAGCAGTGGATTTGAATTCATAGTGACTCAGCTCATTTTTTACTTAAATAGAAGTGAATTGAGTTTAAGATAACCTCTTTAACTTTAGTTTACAGAAGCAAGTGTCCGAATATCTTGTATTGCAAAATAATGTGAAGGACTTTTTCAGTATGACCAACTTTTTGACGTTTCTGGCTTGTTTTTTTTCCACCCACTGTTTGTTGCTTTTGTTCAAATCCAATTAGAAGTGTGCTTTAACTGGAATCAGATATTAGCAGCTCCTTGACTTAAATGAACTGTATTGGCAAAGCTGTTCATCCGCTGACTTAAGAGACTATAGTGTCATACATAAATTGCATACAATGTTGTATCTGTGAGAGTTTCTTGTGTCTGGCCTGGGATTGTCAAAGGGGACGGAAGTGTCAGTAATGCTCTCCTGTACAGGGATACCAGCCTAACTTACACTCTCATCAGTTTTACATTGGCAAAAAATGCTTTTGATCATGACATCTATTTTGTTCTGAGAAGTGACATAAACTGTACTAGCAAAGCAGCTTTTGCAGATGTCTCCGCTTGTGTTGGCTAGGTTTGACTGCCTTCAGCAGCTGTTCTTTTTATAGACCTGTCTGGAGAGAGAGGGAGTGTAGGAGGGATAATAACAGATTTCTTTTTCATGACATTTAGTGAAGTGTTTGCAGCCTCCTTGATATCTTCCAGTACAAGTATTACTTCACCAATGAATTAAATGACTTTAAAGCTAACTGATCTGCAGGTGTTCCTAAATTTCTGAACATCTATGATGTTGATGGGCGTGTATCATCTTACTATACTGCTATTCATGAAAGGTACCAAGAGAAACTGAAATGGTCCTCCGTCTTCCAATAAATTGTGAAGACAGGGTGCAACTCTTTATGAACCCTTTTTGGGGAGCAAAAAGGGGGAAAGAAGAATGCTAAGATGGTAAATACTACTGTATGAAACCATTAGGCAGACTGACTTAAAAGTGAGGGTTGGATTGCTGACTTCATTTTGTATTTCAGGAGGATGTGCGGGGTCATGGGCCGACTGGGTCTTGTGTAGTCTAATCTTACTAGTCTGGCAAGTCTAATCTTACTAGTCTGGCAAGTTTTTCAAAAAGGAACTGCTGCTATTGGAAAGGGGAGGGGGGGATCTGTAGATTCGTGATTGTATGGTTTGAGGGGGAGGATAAGTTTTTCCTGTGGGGAGGTTAGGTATACTTTTAGTCAAATTCATGAGATAAACACCTTTCTGTACTTCTATGGGGAAAATCAGAAGCTAGTTAACCTTTTTGTCCCTCTTTCGTTGATGCTATAATGTCTGTAAATACAGGTCTGTTTTTTTTTCTCTTAAAAAGATTGTGACAATTTGCAATCAAAACCAACAATGGTAATGTCAATTAAAACAAGCAGAAAGTTCAGATTTTGGTGGAACGTCTTTACTGGAAGACCCACATTCTTTCTTCTTTACTTAAAAACAGGCAAACTAGAAAAACCTGAAGTTGGTTTTCTCTGCTGGCTTTGGTGGATACGCTGCTAGTGCTGTTTCAGAACAGTAGCAATATCCAAAATTAATACATGAAAAAGCTTTTAATTTGCAGGCCTGAAGAAAGTAAATGACGCTTCCAGATCTCTGTTAACTTCTGATTTCTTCTTTTACTGTAAGGCTTATAGTCTCTCTTATTTCTGTACTGGAACATAGTCTAAAATCTGACAAAGACTCAACCTTTTGTTGCCATTAGAAATGAAATGTATTCACTCCTTGGTGTCTAAGACTGACAGGCATTTCTGTGACTTTAAATGATCTTGAAGTGTCAAGAACAGGATCTGTATTTGTGTTTGGGATGGTCTTGTTCACTCAAAGTCTGTCTTGTATGCAGGGGATTGAAATGAAAATAATAGCATAATGTTCATGAATACATAAATACTAAAAAGTTTTCTTTCTTAATTTCTGGTGCCCAGCTGTACTGGAGGGAGAGGTAATCTGAAAACAGATCTGTTTCTATCCTAGCTAAACAGTAATTTTAGAGACAATGCTGCTTGTGTAAACTATAGAGACAAAAAATAGACTTCAAGTAGTCATAAAGCTTGGTTGTTTCTCATAGCTGCATTGCTGCTCATAGAAAGATTTACAATATGTTTAATTAAAGCTTGCTCTGTAAACAGTGGGAAAAATTAGAATTTCTTTTTTTACCTGATGATTCTTTTTATGTACTTTGAAAACTGGCATGCTGAATTTGACAGGAAAACTGACTGTGTTTTCTGTGTTTGCTTGTTTTCCACACCTGAAGAAGGAAATTCTTAAAGTAGTCATAATCTAGATTTACCAGATTTAAAAGTGAATAATTTTAGCGCTCTGACAGCATGCGTTTACTCGCACACGTTATGCATAGCAAACAGAGGGAGCAGTAAGTAAATTGAGTGGTCCGTCAGCAGCTGCCAAAACCGTACACTGGATTTAAGCCATAGCTATTAATCAGTTCTGCTATGAATGGGAAAAAAAAATGCATCAAAAGCCTTTAGGGTGTTGAGAGGGGAAATTCCTTCAGTCTGCTAAACAGAAAAATATACTTTTTTTTAGTCACACAGCGGCTTCCTAAGTTGTCTGAACTAGTAGAGTTGCCTTTAAGCCATGTTTCACTTCAGTGAATATCCTTTGTTGCAAATATGCTAATAAAAAGTTTTTTTTCCTGAAAACACAACTGAGGCTATCAGGATTCATTTATTATCTTTTAAATGAAGCTGTAAGGATTTCATCTATTAAATTTTCTTTCTGTGTTTCCTCAACAGAGAAAGGAGGACACGAACCAAAATTGGTTCTGTTGCTTTGCTCTGGTCTTGCAAGTTCTCTTTCCCTATACTGCCATCTGAAATATTTTTCTAAATCCCAAGAAGGTAACGCTGTAGTATTTTGAAGTTATAAACTGTGCGACACTAAAAATTACTGATACCTCCTTTACCTATGTGCTGTTGCTCAGAAAATATGAGCTGTGCTGGATTGAAAGTAGAACTCTAGAAATATACATTGGTGGAACCTGAAAAAAATATTTTTTTGACATTTATATAAGCTACCCATACTGCATGACTTGCTCAGATTTAAAAAGATGTATGCGGCAAAACCCCCACAATGAGTCACAAACGTTTTTCTCTCAGGAAACTTTGAATTTCCATTTTGGGAAGTGGAATATAAATAACCTTCTGTAATAAGACTGAAAATTCTTTAGTTAATGTAATAGTAGATATTACATTGCCGATATTTCCAATACCTTGATTAATCAAGTGGAGTCAACAGTAGCTGTGCAGATTTTATAAGAATATATTTTTTAATGTTTTTCTACATCACTAGTTTTAAAATAGCTGCAAAGAGTGGAGATGGACATAGCTATAGCCAGTATCTGTTTGGATTTGCATCTTTAAAACTCTGAATTAGGGATTTGGATCAGGGGACAGGAGCTATTAATGATAATAAATGGCCTAATATGCACCAGTATATCTCATTTGTACCTGAATTGGTAAAAAAAATAATAATTTTTTTTTTTTAAATGGAACTGTTCTGTGTAGACTGAAAATTAAAGCTCCTTTTGGATCATGTAAGAAATGGCTGCCTGTCAGTAGTCATAATGTCATTTCTGTAGCATTGTGATTTAAAAAAACCCCAAACCTTCTAATACATATCACAGTTCTAGAAAAATACCTGTTTTGGAATGATATGTAGCTGTTAAATTGCTTACATCAACTTGCATATTTGCTGGAGTGCTATAAAGGGTGGTATTTCACACTAGATAGTTAGTTAACTTAACATTTTTTCAAAAAAATTTTACAGGTGAAATACTGATCCTTCTAATTTTCCCCCTCTACCTCACCCTCATGAGACTCCACCTAGAGTATTGTGCCCAATTCTGGAATCCCCAGCATAAGAAGGTTATGGAACTGTTGCAAATGGGTCCAGAGGAGGGCTGTGAAGGTGCTTAGAAGTCTGGAGCACCTCTGCTGTGAGGACAGGCTGAGGGAGTTTGGGTTGTTCAGCCTGGAAAAGAGAAGCCTCTGGGGAGACCCTATAGGGACCTCCCAGTACCTGAAGGGGGCTACAAGAAAGCTGGGGAGGGACTTGTTGCAAGGGCATAGGACTAGGGGCAGTGGCTCTAAACTAGGAGGGGGATGATTTAAACTAGACATTAGGAAGAAGTTCTTCATGATTAGGGTGATAAGGCACTGGAATGGGTTGCCTGGGTAAGAAGTGTTCAAGGACAAGCTGGATGGGGCCATGAGCAGGCTGGTCTAATAGGAGGTTTCAGTGCCCATGGCATGGGGGTTGGAACTGGACGATCTTTAAGGTCCCTTCCAACCCAAACCATTCAATTGTTCTAAAATGTGCCCTCGGTATGAAAATAAATCTGATTACGGGAATTTGCTTATTTCTGTTAATTTGGGAGGGAACAAGTCAGACTTCCCCAGTTATTACTGTAGTATCTTACAAGACATCTACAAAAAGGAGATTTCTGGCTCATATTTGTTAAAATATCTAGAGACATTTGACAAGTTGAAGAGTTTTTTTTTTCCATTCTGTATTGGCTGCCACAGATTCAGCATTTCTCCTGCTGCATATACCTTTCTCATAGTATAAGAGAAAAATAGCTTGGCAGCAGCAAAATGAGCAGAAAGATGCCATTCCTTGCATGAGATGTAGTTTCATTAGGCATCCACAGAGGAAAACCTGCACATATTGTTCAGATTGAGTCAGGGGAGTGTGGACCAGGTAAGAAGTTATAAAATGGAATCTTGTAGCTAGTGAAAGAGATAAACCTGCTACTGAAAAGAGGCTGCTATTAGTGAATGATGCTATTGCATGCTTTGAAAATGAGTTGGAGTGGCACAAAACTAAATTATTTGACAATTCTTGCTTTCAAAGCCCTCTCATCCTTCTTCTAGAGGGCTCCTTGTTTTGCTGCAACAGTGCCTGGAGGGCAATCTTAATGAAGGAGAGTCCTGAATTAGTGTCGAAGCATGCAAGGAGGAAAGTTGCTGGTACCTCTTAGTTTTGACCCCTCTCGTGTTTTGCATGTTCTGTTCAGCAATTATGCTGTCAGGGATGCTAACTGATTGTCAGTTGTGCTTTGCATGTTGAGCAGGTGAATGACGGGGGAAAAAAAAAAATGGTCTTTGTGGCTTAGATAGAAGCCTGATTTGTGTTGGGTGGAATATATGCAATTTTATGCTGTTATTTAAAATGCAGGATTTAATTGAAAGAAATAATGTCAGCTGACTTGTGTAGCAAATAGGAAGGAAATAAACACTGTAAAGTCAATACACAGATATATTCTTGTTTTCAAGGCTTATTAACATGCTGTAATATCTTTACAGTATTGTCTAATAATAGCAGTGCAATCAATCCTAGTGATCTCATTGAGATGCTTTTGTGATTCTTCTGTTGTCTCAGCTTATATAGAAGCTAGACAGTAATGATATTGTGGGAGAAAAATTAATAGAAGTTTAATTTTATATTGCAATCAAAAACCAAGTTAAACAAAGTACTATTTGCCTGCGAAGTCGAAAACTTAGTGTTGTCCATGCTGATACTGACTTGATGGTAAAGGCCTTTCTTATGGCAACTTACCTGTATTTGATAGTCTTTAGAAGCTTTAGTTGTAATTTCAATAGTATTAAAATATTTCATTCTATGTGTTTGTTTTTTTTTAACTTCATTCATTGTCCCAGGTACAGGGCTTTCTAAGGTGAGCTGTCCAAGTAAACGGATGTTGAAATGCCAGTGTCTCTATCCACTGACTAGACTATGCTACATGTTAGAGCTGTGTTTTTGGTGAGCACCTTTGTGATACTTCTTATAAATATGTTTAGAAATATTTTGAAAACATTGAAATACAAAGCCTTTAGTGGCTAAGTCATTTGAAAGGACACGCAAGGTTTTCTTCTAAGTGCTTGCAGCAAGGATTTTTGAGCTCTACGGTGTGATTACATTAATCCATTAAAATCAATGTCATTAAGAAAAAGGATGCGTATACAGTTTTCGTGGGGTAATTAAATGAGGCCTAAAATGATAGCCCTCTTCAGTCCTAACCCTGAGAATTTATTTAGCTTGCAGTCTCATTATTTTAGTTAAGAGACTTTTCTAAAGCATGAACTTGATGACATCAACTATGTGCTTTGCTTAGATGCTTTCCAACAGTAAAATAGTAGTTCTGAGTATATAAATTGTACATGTATTTTTGGCATCTACTATCTATCGCCTCAACCTCTGAACTCTTCTTTTCTCAAAAACAGTCTTTTAAGAAGTGTGCTTTCCCTTTGCTTCCATAGTCCATTATGGGTATTGTGGACCATGATCTGCAAGGGTTTACAAGGTGCTTAAAGCATCTTGATTTCATGGCCGTGCTTTATACCAAATATTGTAAAAATAAAGTTTTGATTTGCACTGAAAGAAAAAGTGAGATATTTTACCCCAAACAAAAACATATATGTATTTCATGCTCTGCAAGGGAACTTAGAGTTCATTAAAGGTCATTAGTCAAATGTCTAACTTCTTGGCTTTCATTGTCATGAAAATATTTCCATGTCGCTATGATGTATCTAAAAATAGTGACCGTGTCCCCATATTTTTGTGCAGTTGCAAACAAATTGCATCCTGTTGATCGTGTAAAAAATATCCAATGGTTATCTACTTTAAAAAAAAAAAAAAGCTGTTTTCTTTTCTTGAAGACTGAGCAGGAAGAGAGATGTTTGCAGATGGGCAACAAGTACCTATCTTTCAAGAAGGGTGATTTTTTAAAATTCTGTTTTTAAGTTTATACGCGTCTCAGAGTATAATGGAAGATGTTTTCTCATTGTACTTTCTGTCTGGAAGCAAATGCAAATGATGTGTGCTTGTACTATCTAGGGGGAGACCCCAACAGTCCAGGAGTCCAATGTGCTCAGCCAAAATACAACTCATTACAAAAGTACAGCTGTTGTAGAAGCTGTAGCTTGTTTTAGAGTATATTTATGCTCAGTCTTATACTTAGGGCTTCATCTTTGCTCAGATCACGTTATTTTTTTCCAAAACCAAAACTCCACATTTACTACAGTAGGTGCACCTGATTTATAAGGCCTGATCTCTTGCACGACTTAATTTTATAAGAGTAAAAAGAGTTAACTCATTGTATTTGCTAATAATGAGTCCTACAGAATGTATAGAAGAGTGGAATCTCAGCATTTTAGAGAACTGTTGGTATGTGTTGTAGACGAATGAGGAGGGTGAAACAAACACTTCTAACAATGTGTTTCAGTTTATCGATCTGTATCTATTATAGCATGCGAGTTTCTGATGCTGCTGTTGGAACAGTATAGTACTGATTCTTGTCTCACTTGAATAAGTTAGTAAGATACAGTGCTGCTGATCTGAAGGTAGCCTTCAAGCATTTGTCTAGCTCTTATTCACCTAGCTTCTCTTATAACTACTTTGCTTCTTACCTTCCCATAGTGTCTGTCTACCTGCTTTTTGACTCTGGAACTTAACATTTGCTATAGCCTAGTTGATGGTCCCTGTAAGGTGTCTCTAAATTTTTGCTTTTAAGTTTGAAATGATAGGAAGTAGATATGGCAAGGATTAACTTTTTGGATGCTTAGCTATTAAGTTTGCATAAGTTAGTGGTGGAAGGAGAGAAGAGAAAAGATGTTTGTGATTACTTGCAAGCTTCCTGACTTTAGAATTCAAAAAACCCCAGAGAGGGGAGTGGTGGAAAAAAAACATATTTATAAAATTCATGAAAAGGGGGAAAGAAGAAAAAATGGAATTGGGTTATTCAGAAAACGTTTCTAATAGGATACTGCACAGATAAGGTTTCCCGGGGGGGACATCAGAAGCCGCACTGACTCACTTGCTGCTTGGTTGCATAAGGTGGCCAGGGATGTGCTGTAGAGGAAACTGGCATGCGTGTGCTCACAGAGTATGTGCCAGTTGATGCAGTGGTAATCTTTTTGGCTCTTAATTTCTCTGATTCAGTTTTACAGCACAGCTGCTGTGTGGGACCAGCTTCTGTGTGTGACTGTTGCAGTATTTATGAAGTGCAAATGAATAGGATCCATCTTTGCAGCAAGGCAGGTTAGAGATAACAAACGGTAATTGTTTGGTAATGAGAGAGGTGTCACTTCCCCAATGAGCTTAAGCTACACTTTTCTTATAAGCAATTGTAGCCTTTTTTTTTTTTTTGCTACAGCAAATGACAACTTTTACATAATGGAGAAAGATACTGTACAGAAATTATCCTAACACTGAATACATCTGTTCAAGTATGATCTCATTCAGTTCCCCAAATGGATTTTGTCCATACCTAAAGGAGCAGTTGGGAAGTGTGATACCTCAGAATACTGGCCTCCCAGAAAGTGCAATGGTGCAGGTTTCTATCTGTCTCCACTTCTTGAAGCTTTTGCCTGTAGTAGGAGTTATTTTTAAATTAATGAAACAAAAACATTTGGCATCTTTCAGATAGTAGTGAAATGTGGGGGAAAAAAATAGGAGAATACCTTTCTTCTAGAAGTACTGATTCTGGGTTTTGGGACTCACCACTCAGTACCTATGCAAAAGATAAACACGATGCTCCTAATGTCAATATTTTTAAAGCTGGTTTCACTGTACACACTACTTAATGCTGAAAAATGAGTTTAATACAGGAAATCCTGTTTGGATACCACTGGAGATGACAAAAGAGCATATTTCAGAAACAAACTTATTTGGTAGAACCAACAACTGATTTTGAGCCCTGTTTGCAGGCATTGATAGCTCTGGTCTGGGTTTGTTTTTGTTTTTGGTTTCCCCCCCCCCCCCTTGTTAACATGGCTGCTGTTTTCCTGTTACCTTTCTCATGTTGGCTTTCTTATTTTTGAATATCATTTTTAGTTGGTACCCCACAGCACAATTATGGAATTGCACCTTTACATTTCAGGTCATAGACTCTTATGAAATTAGAGTAATGTTATCGGACAATTCTGAGCTGGCATTTTTGGTTCTCTATTTGGGCCAGGATATGATTGTTGGGTGCATTTATCTAGGCGTATGAAGTAAGTAATGGAGAAGGCTGAAGTTCTGTTGAAATTATGCTGGAGGGTACTGCATGTCTGATAACATAGGTCTAAAAAGGAATTACTAAGAAGGGCATTCAAGGGAACAACCTGAATGATTTAAATTCTATTAGAGGCTTGGATGTTGCTGCTTTTTCCCCAAGCCATTACTTTTGAGGGAGGGCATCCCTGATTAGCAGAAGAGGTCTAGTAGCACTGAGTATGGGGAAATCACAAGTTAAACCAAAGAAACAAATAATCTGAATAACTAGATTTAATTGCTAACTGTTGCTAAGCGCTTGAGGCACGGGTCTGTTATGGTCTAAGTAGATTCTCTCCATTAGAATCGTAGATTAAGTACTGTTCTGTACTAGTGAGTGTGGAAGTTGTATATGTGCTTCTGCATGTGATGGTAAGTGAATTATTGCCTATGGGAGATGAGACTGGTGGTTCTGCATTTAAAACTGGTGAATGGCACATTTTGAATTCCAGCTATTATTCTTTTCCTGAACTTTTTGATGTGTTTGGGATGATTTAGTTGCAGTCCAGCTTTTTGCCGTTAAGATGTTTGATGAAGATGTGCAACTGTGCTTGGTATAGATTATCTTGATGCTCTCTACTTTAGAGAGTCTTGGAAACTGTAATAGTAAGGTCTCTATATTTGCCTGGATCAGCTGGTGTCGGATTTAGTGACTGGCTCTAAATTATATTCCTCCTAAATTTCTCACTTTGGTTCGATAGACTCAGTGCTTATAACAAATCAGACATTTTATTATCAGCTTAGTATTTTAAATATAACTTTATTTATAGTAGCTTTTCTAAGTTTATTATTTTGTGCCCAGTCTCATTTCTAGGCACAGAACTAGGAATTTGCTGTTCTATCTCCCCTTCTCCCTTCTTTCACAGGAATTCAGCTTCAGGTTTCTTTTATAGAGCTGTATAACTGCTGTGAAGCATGAGAACTAAAGAGCTGAGGAAATACTTACCTTTCCTATTCTCCTGTCTTTAATTGGTTTTGCCCTTCTCCCTTGTATCTTATAAATGAGAGGTTTAAACTGAAGTCTACATTTACAGTAAATGTATTCAATCTTAAAAAAATAAGGGATAGAAGGAGAGAATGCTGATCAAAAAGGGTGCAGCTAATGATATAAGTTGGTTTAGTTTTAGTTGAACATCTGTTGTTAAATAATGTTTAAACTCATGTTTATGAACAAGTTTATACTAAGTACTATTCTTCTGTGTCTGTCTTCAGAAAGTGAATTGTTTCATGGGCAGTTTAATGTTTTTCTCAGTAGGAGTCCTTATTGTTTTCCTGGTCTATTCCCCTAATTTTCATTTTTCTTATGATGGCTGAGTGTCTTCACTATGCATTAAGCTTTGACTGGTTCTAAATTCTCCTGAGTCACCTTGAATAAGCCCAGTGCGGGTGCAAGGAGGCGAGAAAGAAGGAGAAACAGTGGTTTGTACCACTCAAATTAAGCAGTAAGTTATTGCTACTTGTGGTTTGAGAAATTCAAATTGTGTTGGTCTCCAGAAGATGGAACTTTAATTATACCTTCTGAAATGTTGCTTGCTCTTGCTTATCTTTTCAAAATTCTGGACAGGCTTTTCTGTCCGACATTATTCCAACTTTTGAAATAAAAGAACATGCAGTCCTTTCACAAATACGAGTGAACGTTTGTATTTAATATCTTGCAGTACTGGTATCAGTTCAGAGTTGCAGGAAAAGGAAAATAAAATGCTTGGCATCCAGACAGTGTGCAGCTTGACAGTGCCAGTTGATGAATAGTAAAAACGAAAACAAAAAAAACATGAATAACCTTTTGATAGGTAAAATGGAAAAAAACAGGGTTTAGGTTTGGTGTTGATAGCTCTGCTTCATTCAGTGAAGTTTGTTGTTTCTCTTTCGACAGTTTAAATTCAGTAATCGATGTAGTCTATGGGACTATATTTTGTGTGACAGTATTGGGTAGGCACAGTTAATTTAAATGGGACATTTTGAAAGCTTTAATTGCAAGAAGAGATCATTCAGCTATTTGTAACTCATGGCTCTCGGGTTGTAGTTGAAGGCTGAAAATGGGCTCTGTCTTGGAGGTGCAGAAGAACTGTGATTTCTCCGATTCTGCTCGTGGAAGAAAATGATCTGTGGTTAGTCTTGTCACCTTCCTTCTCCTAAATAAGGAGCCAAAAGGTAGGAAAGATAATAGGAAACGTGTGCCAGAGCTGAGATGAGTATCAAAGATAGATTCAAGGGAACTGAACTTACTGGTTTGAGAGTCCTGAAACCAATTACCATGCCTGGACTGTTATGAAAGAATGAGGAACTTGGGATACCATTCTCCTTTGTCATATTAACTTCATAAGTGTCAAACTGACACTTGAATGTAGTCCCAAATGTCTATCACTCATTCATCTGCGTGTCCTGTTTCTTAAGCTGAAAACAAGCAGCTTGGGACAGACGGTGGGAAGGGACTTGTGAAAAGTATGTGGTTTCACTCACCAGTAGGTGGTATCGCCCTTGGTGAGTTACACAAGTGTCCTAGCTAATCTATTAAATTATGTTTACTGTTCCAAGCAGTACAGTAAGCAACTGTAAGCCCTTACCTATTAAACTTTCCCATGCAAAGCAGGGCACTAGTCTGCCTACTAATAGTAGAAAGTGAATGAATTGATTTATGTCCACTCCCCACTCCAAACTACATTTCTAAGGTAGGCTGGGACTTTCAGCTTGAATGAAGACAACTGTCACTACTATTACAGTTGTGGTATTTTTTGTTGTTGGTTTGTTGGTTTTTTTTTTGTTTGTTTTGTTTGGTTTTTTTTAAGCTCTAAAATAACTCGCCTCAATACTACAAATAATTGAATAACGTTTCTTGGTAACCATGGGAGTTGAACTCACTGTGCTTACTACTCTTTGATTTGGTAAAATGCACACATGCTCTCTATTCTTTTTTATTTCGTGGTGAGAATAACCATAATCTTAGAAGCTAAGCATCCTAATTATGAGGTAATAGATGGTTGAAGTAGCTGTAGCTCAATGATGCAGAGTGTATGTGCTATCTCCTACAGTTGTTTTCTAACAAAGGACAGATGGCTGATGTGTTACTGACACCTCAGGGACAGCAAATTAGGAGAAGGCAGCTCTATCTTACTGCTTCTAGAAAAATCTAATAAATTTAATTCTATGTAATTTCATTCTTTAAAGGTTTCTCCTTGTTTCTGTCCTTGCTAGAAACTTTAAAAGATTTATGTAGCATTTATTGAGATAAAGCTAATAAAGAGTACAGAATCTCGATGTTGCTGTTTAAGTTACAGGCCTTCAGGAATTGTTTATGTGGGTGAGCATATGTAAATTATAATAGTTTGTATACATAATTTGTTATATAATTAGTACTAAATCTAAGCAATCAAAAATCATATGATGGGCCTTAACTATGAGGCTTGCTTATTAATGAAATAAGAAGACAGTTTGTTTTGTTTTTCTAATATGAAACACTTGAGCCTTGTTTTAGGGCTGAAATAGAAGAGTCCATGTGTGACTGAATCTATCTTTTGCAGTTCCAAACTGTTACACGGCCGAGTATTTCTTAAACTGTTTATATTCCTTTCCAGATTCCCTTTGTGGTAGTGCTCGTGTTACTAGGTCAGTTTTGTCTTTTAATTGTCTTCTGTATATTTTAGTTAACTTTATTTCCAGAGAGCTGCAATGGCCTGTGATCTCTTGTGTCTTAACATAGCCAGCTTTTTGGGAATGCTCTTTTGCAGAGCAGACTTTTCTGCAGCTCTCTTAGTTTTGAATTAATTTGAAGGAAATTACTAGATTAAATCCCAAGAGCAGTTTGTAGAAGGGCTTAACTAGTTCTGCTTTTATCATAGGGTTTATTTCAAAGCTACATTATGGGCCCTAAACACTGTCATGTTACCAAGTAGTATGCAAGTATTTTTTATTACTTCATGTATGTTTTGAATCATGTATGACTTTTTTAAAAATATGATATAAGATCCACCTGTTTATGTATGCTTGTTTCATCTCCTGACAATACCCTCCCAATTTTGTAACTTGAGCACAGCTTTTTGTCTGCCATAGGCATGGATTTGGAAAAAGGTTAAGCAATTAAAAGATTGGCTTTAAAATCAGCCCACAAAGGTATTCAAATTATACCTTTCCGTACTACTTCTCTGTATTTCCTTTTAACTAAATCCTTGGATTTTGTGGTTTTTTTAGAAATAGGTATGTTCTTCAGCTTTACAGGTTTCCTATGAGGCACTGTATTCAATGTGTTTATTAAAACCATCTAATCTTTCTGGATCCCATCTAAGAAAGAAAGAAAAAAAAAAGTAACAAACATGTAACTAAAAATGTGTGTTTAGTTATTGTCTGTGTGTTATAGTTTTGTCTGTGACTTCTAAATTTCAAAACCCCCCTATGCTTGGAGATGAGAATAACAGTTGACAAGACTGATTTCTTACATGCCCTGTTTAAATGAAGCTACTTTAAGTACTCTCTTGGCCCATATGTATGTGCCTATCACTTGGCAGATACTCTGGAAATCCTTGGACGAGTGAGCTCTTGAATATTGCAGGCTGAAAATGATCCAAACTGCACCTTCAGTGAATTAACACTTTTGCCTCTTGCTTGCATTTTATGTATGGTAATTTACACTTCCATATCCTTTTTTTTCCCATTAATGATTGTTGTTTTGCCTTTTATATACAGTATTACGTTTTGTTCTTGGCTATTTGTGAAAATACAGTTAATTTTGAGAAAGGTGATGCCTAATCTCCCTCTACACATTGCAGAACAGCCTGGTTTCGTCTTTATTTGCTCTATACTGAGGTGCTTGAAGCTTTGGATATTTAATTTGCTTTGCAAGCTTCAGCTCTGATTTATGATGATTGTGCTTTCTGTCACTTCACATCCTAGTGTGGCTGCTGTTACAGAGTGAGTAACACAGTATTGACAAGGCATGCAGGCTGCTGCTGAGCTAAGAAAGAGAGGAGATGAGTGCTTGTGAGCGTGGAGAGGTAGTAAAGATGCAGAGTTTTGAGCAATACCTGTCAAAATTTGTTATTGCTGTTTTAAGATATTGCTATAGCAGAATGAGGTCATAAATTGCAGTGGTAACGTCTGAGCAGCAGGACACCTACAAATGGATGTAAACACGTGCAGTCTGAAAATAAAGCAATTTTGCCAAAAGAGAGGAGCAAAACCAGTATTTCTTGCTTTGTTCTTGGTATCCAACAAATTCATTCCTTCTGTTTGAGGGATAATAAATGATCAGACGACATCTGTATATGTCTTGGGTGATTGCAGATTGAATTTTTGAATAGGCTGCATTGATTGTATTAGTTTTTTTTTTCCAAAACTATTGTTATCTAGAACATAAATGCAAATTGATGCCTGTGTCACATAACAAATGCTGTAGGCTAAGCAGTAGTGATGCTAAATAAGGAGAAAAGTATACACTTGTTCACACAAAATATTCAGTTTTATCTAGAACGATTTCAGATTTTCTAGTTCATCTTGTACTTTTTCAGCTTCTGGCTGGGTAGCTGAAAAGAGCAACAAATGGGAGTTGCTTGTTTAAAATGATAGTTGTCCTTGAAGAAACTGAAAAACATTCAAATGCTTCATGTTGAAAAAAGATAATTAACCTTATTTCAGTTAACACTGTGAATGTAGTGTAGGGTTAATGTAACTCTTAAGATTCCAGGCTCAATTCAAATCCTTGAATTAGTTGAGTAGGCAAATTTCCTTTCTGCAGAGGGTGTTTATCAACTTTGTCCAACCTCAGAGTGCACTCGTGCAAAATAATAGCAAATATTAAATCCTAACATTCTGTACTTGTAAATTTGTGCTTCGGAAGATGAACTGGAAGAGTGTCATTTGAAGATCAGCAGAAGCCTATTTGGGAGGTAATGCCTCCTCTTCTCAAAAGTAAAGAAAATGAGTTCTTTTTGTAGACAAGGAATGAAAGAAGCAATTTTTGTTCTCATACTGGAATAAGTTTTCTTTTTCGTCTTAAGAGGCCATAATTTTTCAATGAGCAGCTATTGTTTATGGGTAAACATACAAAAGAAATTTACAGAAATTGCAAACAATTGTTCATTTAGCACAAATCCAGTGAAAAGGTATAGGCCTAGTAATCATTTCTCTATTTTGTATACTGTTTTGGCATTCAGATTTCAGATGCAAGTACAAAGTAAATTTGACCTGAAGTGTTGGTGCCATTTAACAGAATATGAAGTGGTGTGTGCCTTTTTTTTAAAAAAACCCCAGAATTAATATAAATATGAAATGTAAAAGGTGCACTGTACATAAACATTTGTATAGTAAGTGCCTGGGGGTTGGAAGTTGTGCAGAGGAGAGAAGGAAGGAGAACTGTGGCTTCCTTAATTGGTTGGTACTGTGATAATTTTGGGAAATAAAAAGTGGGGAGAACAGTGCCAGTCATGATCTTTCCTTTCTTTGCCATAGCGGAAATACTCAGATAGGTTGTACTGCAAACCGAAGAGTTTGTTTTCCTGGGAAGAAGGGGATATTTCCTTATGCAGTAAGAAAGGTGCTTCCTTTTACCACCGTGGTCTTTGTGTTCGTGCTGCAGCTGACTTGCTCAAAATCTTCTCTCTATTTTGAGTGGCTCTTTTTTTGTTAATATGGTGGTGCTTTGTGTGCTTAATAGCTCATATTTAACAATGCAACCTTAATGCACATGGTGTGTAGTTTTGCCTATTTTATGCATGGATTGATTGGAGTAGAAAAACAAATATCAAAACTGGAGGAGGAGGAATTGCTTTATTCTGAGATACAAGAAATACCTATGTTAAAATTTGTCCAGAAGTCACCTGGCAGCGTTAGATTGGGACAGCTGGAAATATTTTTTTTTCTAATGAGAATGTTGTGCATGGCCTTGTTACAGGCAACAGTCATACAAAAAGGCTTCTAGATGTTCAGCTCCCATGTTATGTATGGTAGCTAATACATATAATAAATTGAGTGCTGCTGTAGCTTACTTCATATTCAGTTTAATGAGACCTAGTATACTATTACTGTATTTTGAGCATATGCTAAAGAAATAATGTTTTTTTCCTTTGGTCTAATGCAACTTCTGTCACCTTGTTCTGAAATGAGAAAAATACCTTTGCTTTTGTATATGATGGTTTGTGAAATGTGTGCAATGGGCAGTTGGAAAGAAAAAAAAATTGGACTTAAAGAATGCAGTCTTGAAACTTTGGGTTTTTTTTTTTTAATAATTTTTCAGGAAAATGATAAGTAGCAGATAATTATTACATTAGGATAGCTTTATAATGTCAAGACTTGACACCTTGCTTTAAATTAGTGTGTTTGACTACGCAGTTTGTATAGCTACTGTATGCAATTTTTTTAATATCTCTGGAAGTTGTTTCAAGTCACTGAAATCCTTTGATACTTCAATATTATATATTTTTAAGAAGAATTGGAAAAATATAGTAGTTTCTGAAAAATGGTTTTAGAACTTAAATAACTGTGGTGCATCATTTAAGTGTGTGTCGTTTCCTCTTACAAGCTAGTAAGTGACTTAGCTTGTTTTCCAATGGGATCTTTAATTATAGTTCCAGATGTTTGTAGGCTTTTGTGATTCGACACAAATTATTTTCAAGTGGCTCTGGCCATACCTAAAAGGGAACTGGACTATCAGTCGTCTGAGACCACATGAATTGTTGCAGTTTATTTCATTTTAAACCTAGGCTTGTTCCTTAATTTGAATGTTTGTCAGAGGGATGAATGTGTATGGAGGCATCACAATTCGCTTTACATAGTCTCTAATGCTGTTCTTGAGTGAAAACAAGCAAGTTAGCTATCTGAAGAATAGTGTAAGGCACTAGTGAGTACTGAGTTTCATTTTGTTACTCTTGATGGAAGTCTCATTCTTCTGCTGGACTTAGAGTCACTAATTGATGCTGGAAGCTTGTGGCAATCTTGAATGTAGAAATCTGCCTTTCCTGCTAGCAAGCACAAAAGAGTTTTCCTCCAACTTTAAGGAACATAAACTTTTCAGATTAAAAAACAGAACGGAGTTTTGGTTTTAGCTGTTGTTCCTTTATCTATAAGAACTCCACTAAATTTGAAGCACATCTTAGTTTCTGCTGAGTTGTTTTACTGTCAGAAATGCTCATGGTTTTCTTTCTGACTGCAACTTGTTTCCTTCTTAAGAGCTTCTTTCTAACAGTTCTTCCCCTACCCCTGTTTTTAGTGGGTTTTATTTTGTTTTTTTTTTTTTTTCTTTCTTCTGAGGGCGTGCCTACCTTTCAAGTCCATGTAGACAACCCAAAACTTAACCCTAAATTTGCCACAGTGGTATGAAGCTCAATACTGACAAACCATCAGAGGTTGTATGTAGCTTGTCAGAAATATCTATCTTCCTTATATACAATATATAAAAAATATTAGTCTTAAGGTGTGGGACAGGTACAGTCTTGGTAAGCTCAGATGTTCCTGAATTTGGAGCCTGCTGGGATGTATTTGTCTGCCTGGCAGACTGCATGTTGTAGATGCACTTCAACAGATGGAAGCACTTTTTTTTTTTGATATGGTGTATTTTCTCTGTCAGTACCAGTATTGGGGCTTGGAGCAGACCCCCACCACAATAGCCTGTCTGCTAGGAGCTGCTGGGAAGAGTGAGTTAGAAGGCACACGACCCATGAGTCTTTGGAGGAGAGTTGCTTACCTCTCAAAGCAGAGTGGTCAACCGAAGCTCCTCTGCCCCTAGCACCTCCCGAGTATCACATGTAGCAGACAGATCCCAGTGGTGGGCTTATTATGTAGCCAGTGTAGTACTGTCGTCTTTATACACTTTCTCAAGGAAAACTTTTTAATTAAAAACTTTGATGAAGTGAGGATGCTGATGAAATATCTAGGTATTTTTAATCTAATTTAAATGATAGTACAAATTTGATTAGTGGTTGGTATCACCTAATGTAATTGGTGTAATTAGGAAAAAACCAGCAAATTGGAAAGGAAGTCTTTGATGTGGATCAGTGAAATGTTAGTATCTGATGAGGGCAGGTAGTGGCTTTCTCCTTTTGCTCCTCTTCATCTATGGACCTCCTGCTGCTAACAGCACAGATCCATCCTTATCTTCTTGAGATGCAGTTTCACAGATTGGTGCTGAAGGCACTTGAATTTCCTTGTCCTTCCCAGCTCAGGTCTCCCTCATTCCTTTAGTCACTTGGGGGTAAGCTCGAAGTACTGTATACCTACAGATTTGGGATGTGGTATATGTTAAACACTTCCTAAACTCATGATCTGAATAAAATGTATTTCTGTCTTGGTTGGCTCGCTTTTGTACAATATTTCTGTGATGTCCTCCCTGAAAATTTGATGTATGATTAAAATAGGAGTGAATATGTACCGGTAGACCTTCCAGCTACAAAAGTGTTAACGAAAGCTCATATTTACCCTTTCCCACAGGTATTTTAAAGTATTGCTGGATGTACAGAATATAACAGCTTCTTAATCTGATAAATGAATGTTAAAATACAAAACCAGTTCCACTATTTAGTGGCTTCTGAGATTACTCTTCAGGTTTGTCTTTTGTCAAGAAGCTAGAGTGTATGAGAGGTGACTTGCATAAACTATTGTATTTCTTTTCTATTCAACTTTTTGATTCTTTAGCCTTTTTTAAGGTACTTGTCCTCTCAATTTGAAGAAAGGAAAAAAGAAATACACCTTGACCCTTGCTTCTAATCTTCTCATGTAGCCAATGGTCTGCTAAAACAATAGCAGTCACATCTGATACAACATCTTGTTTATAGTTGGAAGCAGCTGCATCCTCTGTCTTTGCGTGCAAGAAGCCCTATTGTTTTCAAGTCATCAGGTTAATTGTTTTCAAGTCATCAGGTGGGAAAACAAAGGCCTACTATAAAAGCATTATTAAAGATAATTATTTAACACAAAAAGGAAGGGAGGATGTGGCTTGTATGACTTGCTCCTAAAACTGAGTTTGGTGTGGTATAAATGTACGCGTTACCAGCACTGACAATTTAAGCTATAGTATAGCTCTGACTTTACTTGCGGATTCTTATATCACATTTATGTTTGGCTACATCAAAAACATCTATTCCCAGAGGCCTGCAATCTCTGATGACTGAGGGTTGAATGCTAAATAAATTCAGTATGCAGGGAAAAGTCCCTCTCTTGTTATACTCCTTTTCCACCACTGAATGCTTTCTGCTCCTATGCTCCCCTCAGGTGGGTTATCCGCCTCTGCAGCGTGGATTATCAGCAGATACTTCTGTGCCATCCTCACGATGTCACTGGGGCAGGGCATTGCTGAGGGCGCAGTCGGCAGTGGGTGGCACTGGCTGGTGGTGCAGCTAGGAAATGCTTCTCTGGGATCTGTGACCAGCTGGCCAGCCTCTGAAACTGGAGCATGGAAATTGTGAGCTCTAATAGGTTGTTAATCCTTCTGTTGTCATCCTCATTTTTCCCTTCTGTTGGTTGCCCTAGAAGGAAGGAAGGATGGATTTCTGTCTTCATACAAGAGCTCTGCCAGGCTTCGGAGAGTGTCTTAACTTCATTATGGGTCCCTGAAAGTCTGTGGATGAGCAGCTGGGACCTTTTTCACCATCCTGTTCTCCTCAGGCCATCAGTGGTGTTAGTGTAAAGACTACAGCCTTTGAAGCAGGGAGTATTAAGAGCAAGTGGGTTTTTCTTCAGTGCAAACTCAAGTGACAACAGACCTAGGTTGGTTTAAAGTTTTTAATGTGAAATAGGAACAAACCTTTAAAATTTGAGGCAGTGAAAGTCTCTGACTAAAGAATCAAGGTTAAGATCAATCTTAGTTTCTCCACAACATAGACAAGAGCCTCCTCTGGTAGTTTGGGTAGCATGCCTGTAATTTGTAGCAAATGTATCTTCTGAAAGCTACCTGGTCCTGGTATAAAGTGATAGAATTTGCTGAATCCTTAGGGTAAGTAGAAAGAGAAGCAACAAAGACTCCAATAGCCCCTGAAATTTCTGGTTTGAATTGTCTTATTCCTGGGTTTGGGTTATTCAGTTTCACCGTTCCATTTTCTGTTGAACTGGAATTTGGGAGTTTGACCTGTGGTGCTTGTTTGCACGTGGTCATCGAGTTTGAGTACCTCGATCTTCCTTCCATTCAGAGAGAGTGAGCTCATCAGCTGGGTTATTTTAAGCTTAGTAAAAAGTTTCTGTTCTAGATGTGACATTGGCTGTTTTTACTTTTGTTTAAAGTGGTTATAATTTTTGGTGATAATCTTGTATCTGAATTGTGGAATATAATGAATAGATAGTAGAATTTTAGGAGTTGGGTTTTTTTCTCATTTCATTTAAAATTTGGCTTTAGTTTACTAATTGAACTGTGCTGTTACTGGATTTTTTTCAGGTGGCAGCAAGGGCAGTTAAGAAGGTGCCCTTTTGTTTTGGCATCCATTGTTGATCTTTAAACGTAATTAAAAACAGTACTTATTTCACTGCATAGCTTGTTACTTGATTTATGTTGAAATATGTTTATAGTAACTCTGGCTTCCGATTTAGTCCATCTACAGAATATGTGTTTTTAATAAGACATTTTTATTACAAGTCAGCAAGGTAATATCTTTTTCCGCTGGAACATATTTTTTTTTTTTAAGAAGCCATTATTAGGGAGATGTTTTGCACTGTTTAGGTCTCTTGACCCTTCTTGTTGAAAGTCTAGCTTCAGTAATCTTTTTGTATTAGGCTGCTTTGCATGGATTTTTTGGTAAATAGATTAATCTCTAGGTCTTGTGACTGTATTAATCTTGCTTTGCTGCTTAGGTTTGTTGAGGGATTTCTGATAATTAGGACATCTTTGTGCTTGGGTCTCAAAACAGTTACTGTGTTTTCCTGAGATTCTAATGGTGAAGTAGGAAATGGTGCAGACAACTAGATGTATTAGCAGTTAAGAGGTTATTTGGTTACCTTTTCATTCCTTGTTGTTTTAAAAGCTTGTAAATATTTAAGTAGGCTTTTGTAAGATACTGACTTGAAACAGAACCTTCTAAAACCACGTTAACTGTGGGATTCGGTGTTGATACGTTCATGTAGGAGATTTTAAAAAGAAAAAAGCAGACTTCTTGCAGTGTAGACGTTTTATTGTATCTTCTAATACTTCACTATGGGGTGCTTATAAACTGTGAACTACTGTGAGGCTAAATCAATTGTTTTAATAATGTCAAAATGTATTTCTACAGTAATGCACTTCTGTATGTTGTACAGGGAATGACCAGGACTTTGGACAATCACATGATATCACTTCTTGCTGAAAAATTTCTACTTATCAAAACAACTTGTTTGATTTGCCTCCTTATGCCTTTCATTAAGATGACATTCTAAATAAAAGTGTTGATGCCAGAGCCAGGTACCAAGAGGCAGTGGAATACTTACTGTGAGGAGGTGAAAGCTGTTGAGGGTATGTTTGTTGCAAGACTGTTTCAGCATATTTCTTCCAATCAGTTGATTTTCAAAACTTTACTGTTGTTTCAGACTATTATAGGATGCTTTTTAGTATCAAGTGAATAGCAAATACAAGAAGCCTTTGCATGTTTTACACAATTCTACTTGGTCAGGACTTTTTTGTTCTTTGGATAAATTATCAACCCATAAACCTTTTCCTGTATGTGACCTATGTTGGTTTTAGTAAAGCATGCAATCATCAACAAAACACGCCACAGCAGTTAATCTAGACACATGTGAGCCTTCTCAGTGTTGTAACTGCATCCCAGGCTTGAGACTTTCCTCTGCTGGCTTAAGGTCAGAAATAAAACTTATTCTTGGTAACAGTTGCTTGCATTAAGCACTCAAACAGCAGGCTCTTCAAGTGAATGAAATGCTATTAACCAGAAGGGCTATAAGAACTTTTTTTTTCATCTAATTGCTTAAGAGAATGAGATTACAGCCAGAAAATTGTCTTGTCAGACCGCCAGATAATGACTTCTTGGTCTTCCATTGCCAAATGCTCAAGCTTCTCCAGCTCCCCTGCCCCGAGCGCTCTGCCAGCTTACCATGAGAGCCAAGAGTGAAAGCTGGAGCTTGTCCTTTCCTTGTTTGTTGGGCGGGATGTTATCCATCCAAATGTTGCCATACCCAGCATTATTTTTCACAAGATCTGAGAATTAGAGTAAGCCATGTTTATCTAAAAACTGACAAAGTTCTGTTTTTCTTGAAGATACCTTTTATTTTGAGGTGATATAAAAGAATATTCATAACTTGAAAGTGAGGAGGGTGCTCTGATTTGCTAATATATAACTCACTTTTAGTAACCATACTAAGGGAAAATCTGTATTAAATATTAACTTTAACTTAGAAAGCCTGGAAAAACTGAACTTCTGTTTCAGGTCACTTGTGTTAGTGTGAAGTACTTGACAGGATTTTTAATTTTTAAAAAGAATTTATTCTGTGAGCATAAAGAATGCATGTAAATATTGGTGTTTTGAAGTGCTTCATGTTCCTAACTTGTGCCTTCTGTGTACTTCTCAGCATTTTAACTCATTGCTTCCAGTTTCTTTGCATTTCTTGGCATCTTCCCTTTCTGTTGTAAATTTTCCATACTGTCAAATAGGTTTACAACTAGCTAGTGGGCTTATAAGTGGTGAAAATTGAGGCATATACAGGATATGTACAAAAGCCTTTTCTCAATCAAACGAATAGATTATTAAAATAAAAGACGGGGTCTTTGATTCACTTGTTTGATATGTACTTCTAAAAAACTAGTCTTTTGTGTCAACTTTAATTGTTAGTATCTCTTTTTTTCTGAATTACCTTTTGACTTTTTAAAATCAGGTTTGCAAGTTTAATCAATTCCCATAAAGCTCTTAGCATGGTACTAAGGGCTTTTTTTCCTGCCAGGGCATAAAATCAAGCTTAAAAGCATATTTTCTTTGCTGATAAACCTTTATAATTCCACTCAAATGACTTCTGTAAAATAATTTTTTTAAGGACTTCCTAGGTTTAATTGAAAGAAAAAGAGAATTATAAGTAACTTCTAAAAAGTCTCTGTGAAGTTAAGCCTGCTGGAACTCAATTGGCTTATTACTGGGACTTGTGCTTTCTTCTTTGGCTGTGTCTACAGATCAGTATCCTGCCTTCTGTGTGCAGCAAAAATAAGACCAGTTGGACTTGCGTAAACTTCCATAGTTACCAAGCGAGACCATACCAGTGCTACAAGATGCTCAGCTCTTGCCAAAGCATAAAAAGGAGAAATAGCTAAAGATCTATTATACAACATGGCAGCTCAAAAAAAAAAAAAAATCCTTTATTCCACTGTCTAAAATATAAAACTTGTATAATTAACTACCAAAGCACTTAATATTTTTAAAGTAACTCCAGAAAGCTCTACATAGCACAGTACGAATTTGACCTGTAGCTTTTCTTACAGTAGCCTGAGGTTAGCATCCTGTCATCTTCCTGCAGCCTCACTGTTGTTACCATACTCTCAAATGCCAAAGGAGCCCCTTGCCCAACACCCTTGCCATGCCCATGATACAGTTAAGGATACTTTGTTGACCCTAAACTACCTGGCGTTATCAGCTGGTTCGCTGAAGGGCAAATGGTCTTCGCATATACTTCCACAGCCAGCTGTGCTTCTGTAACCTTAACCTAGTAAATAGCTAACCTCTAATAGCCAACCTCTTGCTTCGTACTCAACTTCTATGAACTCTGTAAGTTCACAGGGAAAGTTAATAATTTCTGAGATTCTGGGTTCTTACACTCAATCTTGAGTTTAATCTTCTTTCACATGCTGTTGGAAAGAATCAAGATATCCTTGGAAGAAAACTGCTCTGTATTTTCAGGTTGTGTGAGTAGGAATCCATAACTTCTTGATATACTAAAATGGAAGTGTAGTATTTCAATGCATTAAAAATGCTTCAAGAAACAAACGGAACACCAAAACCACAAACCGGAGCATTTGCTGCTGTTGACGTCTTCCAAAAAAAAAAAAAAAAAAAAGTGCAGAACTGACCTCTGGGTGACATAACTGTACAGAGCTGGCTAAATCATGACTGTAACACTGGAGAATCTCCTCTGGTAAAACTTTCTGTGGAAACTTGAGGAGCAACTGTTTCTGTCTGTCAGCAGGGTCTTTCGTCTATATGGTACCCTCCCGAGCAGAGCTGGCAGAAGAGAGTGCATAGTACATATGCTGTGTCAGTACATAGCTTGCGATTGTAAAGTGATCCCTGGGAGGCTGAAAAAAAAGCCTTCCCAATCTTCCAGGGCAAAATTTCAGTTTGGTGGGAGAAGCCAAGGATGCTAGTGGGTGTAGGTTGCCCCAAAGTGCATGGTTTTTCAAGGCAAGTTTTGGGCCACAGTATATACTAAATGAAAGTGAGCGATCAGGATTTGGTTGAAGTGGAGTCAGGATGTTAAATGAACTGCAGATAGCTGAAATCTGTTGTCCATAATCAAATCTACTTTGTTTCTAGTCCATTCAGTTATGGAAGAATAAATATCAATTACAAGCAGTGCGATATTGGTGTTCTGCACTCAAAGTAGGGAAGGAAGCCTTGGGGTCCCCTATTTGAGAACAGCCATAAAGTATATCCAAAATTTCAAGAAAACCGATTGTGTTCATACACATATCCAGCTGGTGTGCTTTTTCTAGATCTCCTGGCTCCTCTCTGTACCTGCACAAGTGCCAAGTAGCTTTAGTTAAAAGTACATCTGGAACCTACATAGAACTTTTTACCAGATTTCGCAGGATTTGGCTGGCCATAAAATGTGTGGGGCCTTGGAGCTTCTGCTGTATTCATTCAGTCTTTTTCTAGTATCTGAGGCTGCCAAGAAAGGTGACAATTTCTTTCCTCCCCGGTAGTTTTTTAGGGCTGTTTGCCCTGTAGCAGCTCTTTTGAGGCCTCTTAATTCATTTTTATACTGGGCATCAACCATGTGCCTGCATGATGTGGCTAAGTGGTAGTATTAGTAAAAATATAGAATGGAATGTAATAAACTAACATCTTTGAATTAAAGATGAGGAAAAAGCAAATGGTAGATGTATTTGCTATTCTACAGCAATTGCAAGGTTCATGAAGGAGCAGAAAGCCTCAGATCTTCATGAAAAAGTGGAATGGGTGAAATGGGTTAAAAATACTGGTGGGGAGGGTCTGATGTTTTGGCAGAAGTGCTCAGATATAATACGTGGATCCTTTATTTAGAAACAGGGACTTTATAACCTGAAACAACTATAGTTGTATCACCTGTGTCAGATGAAAAGTTTAGTCTGACTACTGTTTCTTGAACTAGACAATTCGCCTGGGGCTACTAACCATTTGCAGATTAAATAGATAAAATCTGACAGGCAAGCTATCCTTTGATATGTTGGACACTAGAAATAAAAATCATGATCTGTGTTAAATGTAACTGAGGAAGTTGTTTTAAAAGGAGAGAGTCTCAGCCCCTACAGACTTAATCTGTTCGTTGTTAACTGAATTACACGTGCTGTGATGATCTTTCAAAGAGAGGTCAGGTCCTGCCAGATGCTTTAGTTGAGATGCAGTGCTGCGTGTAGGCAGCAGGCACATTCTGAGAAAAGCTTGTGACGATGCAGGGATGGTGTGAGTAAATTCTAAGTTATGTTTCTGGACCTGGAGGCAGTGAGCAGGATGCAGAGACACCTTGGATTGCCACAGAGCTAGTTTTGATCCAGCTCTGTTGCTCTTGAGCCAATTGCCTGTGAATCTTCCTTCTGTGCCTCACTCTCTAGGGTTTCTGTGGCTTATTTTGCCAGCAGAGAAGTGCTGCCTAGATGTATGGAGACTAGTGTGGGTACTGCCGCGCTCCTGACTTAATGAGCCCTTCCCAGTGGGGTTGGAGAGCAGAAACAATAATTAGCTCTGCTGGTACCAGCAGGCAGCCAGTGGAGGCCAAAGCTAATAACAAGGCTGCCTGGATCTTGGTTCCTCGTACTGAACACCATAGGTGTGGCGTCCTCATGCCTCACTGTCGCAGCCCTCTGCGGCCTAGGAGACAATTTACGTTGGTCATCATGCCCAGCCTTTGTAGGAGTCCTCTGCTTTTAGTCACACTGTCCTTAATCATTCCTGTTCCTCTGTGCCCAAAGCTCAGGAGTGGTGCTGAGCACGGTGCAACCACAAATCCTGCCAGGTGTTCCTGGAATAAGCCTCATGGCTACCACCTGGCTCCTGGAGGAAGTAGCAGTGCTTCTGCATGGATCTTCCATTTCTTGTCATTCTAGGCCGTTGTATCTTTAGGAAATGTTTGCTACTGTTTGATACCTCATTTGTCACTCTGACATTCTTGTGCCAGAGTTAGGAAAAGGAGCGGAAAGGTGTTAATCTGTTTTCCATGTTTTAATACATTCTAGGGCTGTGCAAGCAGGTAATTAACATTGGTCATATTTCTTAGTATGCTCTTAGAAATGCTGAGATACTGAATTGGTGCTCCAACCTATTTAGAGTTAGATTTCTAATAGCATTGCAAGGGCTTCTGCGGGACACTGATGGGAGAGATCACACCTAATGTCCATTGAAGAGCCTTGGGGAGGGGTGCAATGGTTCCCTGTCAGGTTCCCTGAGCTCTGCTTGGAGTTGCTTTTAGTGTTAAACGTGTAAATTACGAACTCAGGAGATGATAATCGCTAACAAGGAATGTGCATACTTTTAATGCCCGGTTTTGGAGTTCAAACAGGTGGTTTTAAGCTGATGTGAAGGTATGCATTCAATGTTTAAGAACAAAAAGTCACTTACTTGTCAGTTGATAAGAAGTATCTTGTTAAGATTTAGTAAATTGATGGCTGTTAGGCTCAGTCTAAATTAGAATGCAAAACAACTGGTAAGCTTTTCTGTAAAAAGACTTGGTTTAGAAGTATGTAAATAATGATACCTAAGATCTGGGCCAAAGTATTCTGCTATGAAGCCAAGGGTATGCAATTAATATGCATGAGGAATTAAGTGTGTTATCTCAAACTCTTTCTTAACTTACACTAAGCAAAGCATGTGACATATGGTACCGCTCTGGAAGGACTATGGAGGTCGAAAAACCTGTTTACCTTTAATATGGGTTGAATTAAAATTCTGAGAGACTGCCAGTTGCTGTCCTGTGGATGGGGTTTTCATGTCTTGGTGTGTTTGGTATCTTCATCCCACAACACTTGCTGTTGGTCCTTTGGCAGCTGCACTGCCTGGTGACTTGTGAATGTCTGTCTTTGTTGGGGACAGTGCCAGTTTGGGGCGGGGGTGGGGGTGTGGGCGGGTGGAAGAAACTAGTATAACAAATGGAGTGGCATTCTTGAACTTAAGTAAATAAATAAAAACAAATCAATTGTCATGTGACAATGATGTATCTCACTAGCAGTTAGTAGAAAATAAACTGTAGTTCAGCAGGCAGTTTGCAGACCACATGCTATTGGGCTGCCTTGTGTTCTTAACTATGAAGCCCTTGGTGACAAAGAAATGACAAAGAAATAGCCGGTAGTATCTTGGTCTCTTTGCAGTTGTTGGTAAAGTTACTGAAGAAAAAATACAGAGCCAACCAAGTCAGGGAAGGGAGTGAGAAGTAGATCAGCTTTATTCGCAACTTCTAGCATTTTCAGGCTCTTGTGTGTGATTGATTGAGTGAAAATCATGTGCATGTGACCATCTCTGTAACCCATAGTACAAATGCAGTCTTTTTAAGGCATAGAGTTGGAGATTTGACAAACAATATAGGTGTTAGGTCTTGGTGTTGAGCTGTCTGATAAGTGGAATTGGATTTAGATCTGATGGATCCTTTCAATAGGTGTGATGAGATGAAAGGAATTTCAAAGTGCTGAGAAAGAGCTATCTAGAGCTGCTATTGGGGATGTTAAAGAGAAGGGCATTTCCAGATTCCCTCAGAGTATGGTTTAACAGTAGAGCCAAACCAGTTTGAATGGCTTATCCCCTCTAGAAAGGACTTTTTTAGGGCTAGCAGAGTGTTGCAGTGAAGTTTTGCTATGTTTCAGTGCTGTTCATGATGGTTTTCCTTTGTGGGTGGGCTACCAGGTACAGAATGAAGAGTCAAGTCCTTCCCGATAAGGGCAGTGATCTGTTACATTGGCTGAAGCTGCTCTATGTCACTTCATCTTAACAGGCAGGGGCAGAGCAGATGGGCTGAACCCAGCTCATCTGCCTGCTTTGCTGCTAAGCCAGACTGGTCCTGTGTGCTCTTCGTGCTGGGGCAGCCTTGCATAGGCTGGCTGCTGGCATGTGTGTGACCTCTGCTCGTTGGACATGGACCATTAAAGGGTCAGAGCATTAGTCTGAGTCAAAGAAGAGGTGGTTTTGGCAAGTGGGGTTGGCTCACTGAGGCACCAAATGCTCTCGCAGTGCCTGAGAAAGTCCTACCCATTTGTTAGTGGAAGGCTATTTGATTTTTCTGTCTTGTAGGATGCTCAAAGCCACATTTAGGTCACAGGGTGGTGACCTGAGAGGGGCCATAGTTTACCACCGTAACTCTACAGATGCCTGACCTCTGAGTATTTCCTAATTTGATTTGAAAATTTCTCAGGTGTTTAGTGTTCTGCTTCTAAGAGTGCAAAAATCTACTTGAGTTTGATCATAGTAGTGTCTCCAGTAAACCCATGTGAGAGATGAAAATGGAATCCCTCCCCAAGAGGCAGACACTTGGAATTATTAAATGCAGCCTCTGTCTCAGGAAATAACTAAGCTAACTAATAAATCCAGGCTTGGAGATTATTCTGGACAAAGTACTTTTAGCATTTTTCTAATGTTTGCCTACTTTGTACAGGGTAGTAATCCCATCTCTGGGAGGATGTGACCACCAGCAGCTTTTGAGATGATTTTTTGGGTGAGGATTGATTTGACATGCAAATACCTACTGCACTGTGATCATTTGCCTGATGGTCTGGGAACAGTTTTCATGTGACTTACTGTTGGTGCTACAAATGCTCTGAAATATACTGCTATAAATTCAACTGCGCTAAATAAAAAAGAATATGATTTTTTGCTATCTTCTTTTAAAACACAAAATTAGATGACAAAGCTTTTGTCTGAAGCGTAAGCTGAACTAAGAGGAGTTGTATGTTTGAATGCTGGGAAAATTGTATCCATCTAAGTGAATCTTAATGCTTTTTTTAAAGACGTGAATGTAAGAGTTGTGTATCAGTGTGTAAACCTTTGAAATTAGCTGTGGTATAATCTTTTCTCCCCCTTCGTCATGCTTTTGTTGTACCTGCTTTTTTAAAATTTGTAAGTATAAAGAAATTGAGCAATTTCTCTTAAATAAAATCTAAACTGTCTAAAGCAAAAAGGTACAGTGCAGTTTTACTTCAGCTAATACCCGCTCTTGTGTCAGTAGCTGGAAAGGCAAACTTTATTTTTGTTTTGTTTGTTTTGTGTTTTTGCTTTGGTTGGTTGTAAGCCAGCAATATAAAATGGTTGTAGGCCAGCCACAGAAAATAACTCACTGTATTTTCTGTTGATTATTGTACTACTGAGATATTTCTGTTGTGAGTTCTGGCAGAGTGTGGTTTCCAATGCATGCTGGTTCTTTTGTTTCTGGATGTGAGTTGTCATGGTAATAAGGCAGCAAGCATGCAGTGTGGAGCTCCCTGGTTTGCTGGTATGGAGAGCTTCTAGAAAATCCCAGTTTACAATGTGGAAGATGCCCTGATGCTCTGGGTGATTCTGAAAATGTGCATGTTGCTGACTGGGTAGGAATTGAATTGTGCTTGGGAACCGAGTGTGAGGTGTCTGTGTCTGTGTTGTTGTTGACTTTATTTTTTATTATTATTGTTTTAGCTTGCCAAAGTTAAAAAGCAGAACAACAAGCAGAAGGTGGAGCATGATGATCTTCAGCACTCGGGACAGGGCTGAAACCCCTTGTTTCGTGCTTGCGTTCTCTGTCCCAACAGCATAAGCACGTTGGCTAGATAAGCATGCTAAAATAACCCCACGACCAGCAAAAGTATTTAAGAATTATAATTTCTTAATCTTGCTCTGACAGCAATATTCTTGGGAAATCCTCTAAGCACATCAAACCACTAACCCTATTTTTAGTAGGCAACCCTACCTGATATACTGTGGTCTCCTTTTCCTGGCAACCCTAATAGCTCTTCCAGGTGTTGTTCTTTAGGCTGAGAGCCTTTAAAATGCTTCTGTCATCACAACTAGGTTCCAACTAGGAGTTGCTTTCTGGCTCTTTAATCCAGCACGCTTTTTGTATCACTTTGTTTTCGCTGTTTAGTTCTCTGTTCCTCTTTTTATTTTTTAAGCAAATTATCCTATTTAAAAGCTGCCAATTATACAGACATCTGTATTTCGATAAGCTTATATAATAACTCATCTCTGCTACAAGTAGTTGTTTAAAAATAAGTTCTGCTGTATTTAGTGGCTGATATATCTGTTAGCACAAGATTAGTTTCCGTTTTGTAGGATATTGAGTCTTATTCCCTACAGCTAAGGGAAAACATAGGACAAACAACAGACTGTCTCAAAACAATGAGACTCTCCTTAGCAGCACTGAAAATAAAAAATCTCCTAGGAACTAGCATAACTGCAACAAAAGATGTAAATATGAAAAGGGAATGAACAGATTTAATACAAACTTCTAACTGTTGGCTATAAATATTGAAAAGGTGTGGAAAGGCAATTGTATGTATATGTATTTTAATGGTGAATAACTTAAGTGCCTTTCATAATTGTGGACCATGCAATCAGTGGTAGAGATCTTTTGTATGAAGCAGTTTTGTTTTCATTTGGACTTGCGACCATCATTTGGATTTTTGGCTACAGAACTTAGGCTTTTGTGTTAAGCATTTATTTGTCTGATTTCAGAGAACCTGGAAAGCAGAAAAGAAATAAATGGCACTACCCTGCAATTTCCTACGCTCATTAGTTTGTTCACTGACTTCTGTGAGATGGCAGGCTTTAATTTCCTGTCTGTCCTTTCCACGTTTGTCCTCATCTTATGGGATGATGAAAATAATGAATGTCTTGATTTCTTTACTTTATTCTGCTAAAAGCTTTTTGACCAGCAGGATGTGTTGGATCACTTGTACTAATCTTGAGCTAGTGTTAAAAGTCTTGTTAGTGTAGGTGGATCATTGAACCTGCTGACTCATTTTTATACATTTAAGCAGGTTTTGCTGGTGAGATTGATAAATGAAAATGTATTTATATTATTATATGTAAATCTGTGAGGCATTACACAGAAGTAGAGGTTTTTAGTCTATTTCCCATTAGGAAAAATAATGTGAAATGCAAAAATAAACATGTAATGAATTGTCTTTTGAGGGAAGCTCATTTAAAAAGAAAATAATTCACAAACCAACCAAAATATAATTGAAAGACAGAAACGCTGATTTAAGTATCCCGTTGAAACATCTTTTTTTCTCCACAGCTATTTTACTGTGATCCTAGGGTGTTTCTTCAGCCTCTGGCTTTGAGACAGTAATGAAGTTGAAGTCTTTGGAGAAGCGTCTTATTGTTCTGTCCTGGGACAACTCCCAGTTAAGATAAACCACGAAGATGGATTTCTCCTTTTTCTTTTCAAGTTTTTGGAGTTGTTTCTGATTATCTCCATGTGTGGGTACTTTAATTCCAGATTAAAATTGCCTGTTCCTCCTGTTTCTAATCCAGTTTAAAAATTCCACCCATAATCTAGAACAAACGTTCCCACCCTGCCCACAGTGGAGCTAAAAATAACAGGTTTTTGTGTCAACAACTCCTAACAAGATCTACACAATTCCCACTGCCTAGCTGAAGCAGAGGAAGTGAAGACCTGATTGGCTTGATGGCCTGTAAACTACCCTTCTGATGAAAGCCTATTCCCAAGCTTAGTTATGCCTGGTTGCTGTAGAGCAATGTTTTATCATAATATTCCTGAAATGCAATTCATGTTATTTGAGACAACTTCATGCAGGTTTAAGATGGTAAAATTTTTTTAGTGGCCACTTGCACGTTTGGCTGAAGTTCAGGTAACTAATTTGGCATTTGGCTTTAAATCCAAAAGTTGTCTTTAAGTCCTAGTCACCTGTTTGGCATATGAGTGATAAAGTATTTGCTTTTAGAAATCTGTCAGTTTCTAATTGTCTCATCATTGTCTTGGAGAGGTGCAGTTATGAGGTAAGACAAGTTATTGCTTGAATGGGCAGTTTATGGGAAGGTAAATTAGGCTGGTGGGTGGCAAAAGGGGGACAGCAAAGCTGTTCTACTACAATTGGTTGTGTTCCTACCTGTGTACCTGGCTTTGCTCCAACCTGTCTCAAACACTACTCGTCCTTGCTTCCCACCCCTCCACTTCTTAGGTTTTTCCTGTGCCAAGCAAAAGAAAAGGAAGAAATTATAATTGTAACGCAGTGTGATGGATGGTGCTTGTCAGAGCAACTCTGCTGAGCTGAGTTCCCCAGAGTGTGTGTCATGCCTGTTGAGCTTCCAGGCTTACAGCTTGTCTGGGAGCTGATGTTGCTGCTGCTTGGAAAAGGGAGGGCAGGATTGGGTTGGATGGTGATGGGATATGTCCATCTTACTCTTGGCAGGAAAACAGGAGTCCCACAGGAGTAAAGAAGGGTAAATGGCATCTGAAACTGCTAAATGTAGTTCATGAATAGAGTAGGAACTTAGTCATTCTTGCTGCAAGATTGTTGAAGAGAGTAGAATCACCTGATTAGGTAGGTTTTCTGCTTGAAAAGTCAGACTTCAGTATAAAAAACGTCAAGTTTGGCTAAAGAAAATTTCTGATTGATTCATATGCAAAACTAATAGACCAAGCTTTGTGTCCTAGACTGTTTTTAGAAACTGAATGTATTAAAAGTTACCAGTTTTATCCTATGTTCAGGAATGAACTTGTATTAGTGTCTGATAGCTTAGTCTTTTATGTACTTCAAAACAAACTGATACAAAGGAAAAAAATATTTCAGGTAAATTTACAAAAGTAAATTACATGATGTACATTTATCCTTGAAGTATGGCCCATAAGATTTCATCCACAAAAGTACCAGTTTGGGGGACCTGACATATGTACTTTCACTAATTTAGGTGTTTAATTTATATCTGTGTAGTTGCCAGTTCAGCACTGAGTCAATAAATTGTTTTCTGTAACTTTGGCTTGATTTTTCTTTTAAGCCACAAATCTCTATATGGCATATCCTATACTATTAAGAATGACTTGCAGAAAAATGCTGTGATAGCTTACAGTGAAGTTAAAAAGAATAATTTATCTTAAATTGTAGTGTAAGAGTTTGGATTCTGGCAGGCTTCCCATGTGGCAGCTCCCCACCCTTGAATATGAAAGTCCTGATGTAAGAAAAAGAATGTAAAAAATTCATAGTACGTGACAAATAGTTTTAATCTCTTCAACAAATTAGTCTTGGAATGGCTCACCGAGAAGTCCATCCATACCTGGGCATGCTCCTGCTTGGCAACTGTGAGAGTACTTAGAAGCACGTGTACACAGCAGGGATTTTGGTATCAGTAATACCGGATGTTTTGTCATGGTGGAAGTTGTTTTTGTGGTTTTGCTCCTGTTCTTTGGCAGCTTAATATTTGCAAGATGTGAGGTCACCCTTAGGGTGAGGTCTTGCCTTTGGAGATAGATTTGGCCAAGATAACTGATGTATGTTCCCCTCTACCCTCCTGCCCTGCCTTTCCTTCAGAGGTAGCTGTCTCTGAGGGCACTAACTTGTGTTGTGTACTGAGCTGCTTTTGGTGAGAGCTGGGCATGTTAGTGTGAACTACGTGTGAACAAACCAACTTAGGAGCAGACAAGTCTCTTCTGTGAACACAGAAATTTCTGTTCAAGCCAGTTGGGATTGATGTTGCTGTAGTCCAGCCTTGTTTCTTTTGGTGATGCTGGCACTACTTAGATCTTGGTGAGCCAGTACAAGCACTGGGGCAGGCAGGTGCTAATTCAGTGCTGGAGGAAAAAGAGGAATGTATAAGTGCTTGCTTACTGCCACCTGAATGGCTGAGAGTCATGTGATTTCAGGTGCTGGAAGAGAAGAGGAGGGAAATAGACATAATTCCGCAGATACAAGGAAAGAGACGCAGGACTTAAGCAACCTGCGTTTTAATTGTGGCTTCAACACTCTCTAGGAAGAAAAACTTGACATTGTTCTTCTTAGTATAGCACAATAAAGGCGGGTGTGTGTGTGTGTGTGAACATTAAAATACTTGAAGAGAAAAGGGAGGTTCCACTTGGAGCTAAAAGAATGGTTTGGTCAGCCGTGTAGAAATGGCAAATCTCAACGGTTTGATGGTCTGTTTAACCCATCGAAGACTTTGAGGTCCCACCTTCTCACTACCGCATGAGCTGTTGCCTCTGTGACCCCGACACTGGACCTCACAGGTCTCAGGCTGGCGATGGGGAGAAGCTGTGAGGCTGGGTCCCTGCGTGGAGGCGTTTGTCCTGGGGCCAGGGAGGTGGCAGGAGCGCAGCGGGGAGGGACCGGGTGAGACCTCCCGGTTTCACAACAGGGAACTTGGGCGTGGGGTGGGATCCGGAGCAGAATGGGGAGAGGCTGCGCCCACCCGCGGCTCCCCTGCCCTCCGAGCCTCCCGATACCTGTGGTTTGCAGAACGGAAGCTGGAGACGGGCTATTTTAACAAAGATCAGCCTTTCAAAACGTGCTCTCTGCTTGGCAGGCACCTCTCTGAGCCCGAGGTGACTATTAGGTGCTTTGAAACGGTCCTTTTCTTTCCATCTTCCAAGACAGTGAATTAAGAAATTGGCTTATACTTTATTTGTACCCTTTGATTAAAAAAACCCCCAAACTACTGTAAGATGAAAGCTTCTCCCTGCTTATTTGCCACTTCACAGAAATGAGTGAATTTCTTACTGAGCGCAATGAATTTCTCAGCTCAGCGTTTTGCTTTTCGGCTGTCAAGGATGAATAGTTGCACTGGGCCTGTAGCTTCAAGCTGTTATGCAAACAAGGACTGAACCTGGTGAAAGTCTGTGATTTTTAGCGGACTTTTGTTTCTCAATCACTTCGCTAAAGACAAAATGTCTTAATTAAGCTAGTATGAATTTGAGGCCAAAGTTCTGGTTTGAATTTGTCTGGATTGTGTAACTGGCATTGCCAAATAGGTTTGAAGCACAAATGAAATGGATAGAAATGTCTGGGTGTAAACACACGCAGATTTTTATTAGAATGGAGAGCAGAGGTAAGGTTACAAACCAGTGTGTTTCTACAGATGGAGTTGAAGCTGAGTTGTGTTAAAACTTGAGTCTCTCTTTGTTTCAACATACAGTCAGAACTTTAAACTGAGCCAGCTGACACTGCAGGAGCAAATTAAGAAATAACACTGAATTAAACAAGCTTCAGGCTGCTTCATGCACAGCAACCCAAGACATGCGACTTTGGCTACAGCACAAGTTTAAGTGTAGATTAGATTTCAGTTGTTTAGCCTTCATTTAAATAAAAATGTGCTGTAAAAGCTGCCCTAATCTGTGCTTTGCATTTAATTTTTGGTTTTGGAGTTTCCATTGAAATGTTTTTTCAAGCTGTTGCCACAATCTTTCTGTAGAACTTGATTCTTAGCAAGACCAGCTGAACCTTTACTTTCCCCCAATTCTGCTGGCTGGATAAAGCTAGAAAGCAGAAAGTTGGTGGTTCCTCCATGCTTTTGTATAAGTAGTCCATCCTGTAGACTATTTAACCAATTGTATTGGTGCTGGTTAGCGTTGCTCCTCCTGATTTTTATGAAGTGTTATGAAGTTACTGGCTTTTTTTTTTTTTAAATAAGTGGAGAAACTGTAAAAAGCACGATTTTCTGTAACGTTTTGATGGCTCAGTCTGCCACCTTGTGGTACCTTGAGTATGCGTATGCTAAAAGCGACAGCCAAAGCTGTCAGACTGGGGCTGTCACCTGCCTGCTTTTACAAATTATGTCTCTTAGTTAGAAGCAGCTTTCAGGGACTCTGCGAGCTAGCAGGAACGCATTTGTAAGTCACGGTGGGGTTGAATTGGGCAGCTGTTTGTAAGGTTTAGCTTAACTAGCTGGCATGAATCACACAGACAGTCTTTGAAAAATGGAGTTCTTTTCGTGAGAATTTTAAAATTTTAGCTTCTTGGCAAGTGTCTAGAATATAAAAATGAAAAACTTCCATATTTTATGTGCCTAAGTTTGTGTGCATGCATTATTTTTGTGAAATGGCTTGCTTTTATTAAACCACTGTTTCAAGCGTTCAGAATCTGTTAAGTATTTTACAACACTTGGCAAAAATATTTTGACAGACTCTTGCATTCCATTAATTTACTTGTAATTAAGAAGTTGAAACAGCTATTTGTTTGATTTTTGCTGTGTTTTTCCTGAGACAAATGAAAAACTGAGGTGACTAATATCAAAACTTAATATTCTGATTTGACTGGAATTATGTAATGCCTATGGGCAGTGTATAAAAATATATTCGGTGTTTTTATTGCTGTTGTAGTTTTCTGGGCCTTATACCACTACAGAGAATTTAATTGAAAGAAAGATACTGGTTGTTACTTAAATTTCAATGCCAAACTGTTGATGCTAGAGGGAGCTCTTTCCTGCTAGACGCTCTCTGTAGGTACAGCTTAAAAAAATGGACTTTAGCAGACTTTGCAGAAACAGTTGTCTGATTTAATGCCAGTACACATCAGCTGCAGTGTTAAAATGATTATTTGCTTTGATAGGACCTCACTGCCTGGAGCGCGGGTCCATTTTCTTGCTGCTTTTTTTGCAAATCAAAAGAAACACCTTAGTTCTTTCTGTCATGAGATGTCTTCAACTTTATCTTCCCTCTGTGGCTGCAGCTAGCAGCCATGATGGAAGCATAAGTAAAAGTTTGTTTAGGGTTGGGTTTTTTGTTTTTGGTTTTTTTTTTTTAAATTTTTCTTTTGTTTGTTTTGTTGGGTTTGTTTTTTTTTTTTTTTTAATTCCCATGCCCCTTTTTAGCTCTCCAGATGCAGATTTGAGAGGCAAGGAGTTTCCACCACCTGCAGTTCCTGGCATGGGGACATACGAGGTGTTATATTTCCAAATATTTGACAAGTAGGCTTATATTTTGAAGAGGGTTTATTTATTAAACTTTCACTAAGCTTATCTTGTTTGTTGCTTATGAAACTGATCAGAATGATGCCCTTCAGTGACAGAATGCATTCCCCCTGCTTTGAGTCACTTCAGCTGCATTTCTCAAGGGACAACTTGTGTTGTACACTGCTTTGTACAGCTGCAGGATTCCTCACTAGGTTTGTATCACTCATCAGTATAAAAACAATAATGTCCATGGGTCCTTTCTACTACCGAATTCGACTTCTAGATCTGTGGTTCTTTCTTAACCAGAATCTTTAGTTCTTCAGTCAACTGTGAATCCTTTACTGCACGTAAAACCTGTGCCACTTAAGAGAAAACTCAGTGCAAGCTGGTGGCAGAGGATTATTCTCCTTCTGTTCTGTGTCTGCTTGTTGTTAGACAGGTTTGCCTGAAATGAATTACAGTAGCTCCTTCTGGCCAGGCTCTTTTCCGTGGAATCTGCTTTTATGGGCATCTCATCCCCAGTGGTCTACTCCTAGCTTCCCACAGCTGCTGGTGGCTTGTGCCACAGAGTTTGACATGTCCAGGTAGACAGCAGTGATGCCAAGGGGACTGTTCGGATTATGTCATACCTCACCATTCGTTCAGGGTTCCTGGGAGCCTCTGCTTGCCCCTAGCCCGTCTGGCAAGCAAGAAGCTCACTGACTGTGGTGGCAGACAACGTTGTTTTACACACTTTTATTAGTATTTAAAAAAAAATCGCAAGCAACTACTGTATTGTGTCTTCAAAGCTTTCTGTGTGTAAAGTTCCTTCATCCCAAACCATGCATAATTACTTTTTTCCTTGATGTGTCCTCTGCTCCTCACAGGAGAACCAAAGCCTCTAGAGGGTAAGGGAACAGAAGGACCAGGATAGAAGTGAGATTGCAGCATTTTAGCTTGTGTATTTCTTCTGCTTTTTCAAACTGAATGTTTGCTTTTTTCATTGTGAGACAACGGTGTTCTTTCTGACGCCAAAGGAAAGACATGTATTTAGTATTGACTACTGAGTGTAACTCCTGGTATCGTTTCCAATCTGTACCAGAGTTTAACAAGCACAGTAACATTTCTGAATTAGTATATCTATCCAGATTTTATTTTTATTTTTTTTAATTTAAGTTCAAGGTCTCTGTACAACTTCTATTCCAAAGTTTGTGCCGAAATACCACATCTGACACTCTTTCATTGTGTCTAAAAACTCAAGTATTTCTGTAATTCATGGTCAATTTTAAATAAAGTCTCCCCAGTGACCATATCTTTCATAAATTTATTGCTTTCATATATTCCCTTACTTGAAAACATCTTTCTGCAGTGATTTATAAGAGTAGTATTGATGTTAGTTATTCTCAACTTCGTCAGCCTCAGGCAGTGGTTGCAAGTCACTGCTCCAATTTTCAGTGAATTATGCATAATTACTATCTTTTAACTCTCACATTTCAAAAATAGATGATGAAACAGTATCAAATCCATGAGCCAAAGTTAAAGAATCCTAGAGGTTGTGGGATAAACTGAAGTTTTCTGAAGTGTTGTGATTTGGGTATAATATTAGCGAAGCCTCTAGATTGACAATAATGTTTCCATAGTTGCATCTTGGGAAGTTTTAGTCTTGGGTGTTGTTTTTGTATCTTTCTTAATGTTGCTTTTTGGGCTAGGTATTGGGGGGTTGAAAATGGTTGAATGTAATGATTTGCCATGTAGCTAGGATTGTATTTATGATTTTTTTTTTTTTATCTTGTGCCAATAATTTTCTGTTCCCAATAACTTTTTTACCCTCATTTAAGCTTGTGGTTTAGTTTCTGTTTGAAGAGAATATAGATTTATAAAACCTTACATACAGTGGGGAGTTTTGTTAGACTCGTTTGTACTTTTTTCTTTTGCCCTGAGCTTGAAAAGACTAATTTACATAAGCTTGTTTTGCAGAATAAATGAAGATTTGGGGGTATCTTGGCATCGGGAAGCAGGACAGTTGTACCTATCAAGTAGCTCACTGGAATTCTGGACCAGGCTTGTTTCCTGGTCATGAGTAATAACAGCAAAAGCAGAAATTTTCTGTGTTTGTTTTTTCCAATGTGGACATAGCATCGTTGTTCCCCATGTCAGGTTCCAGTATCTAATCAGAGGCATTTCTGCAACTTGCCTTTAGTCTCTTGCAAATGTGTTATTTTAGATATCCCTGCTGCCCCTATTAGGGAGAGTTCTGGGTGCTTTGCAAAACCAATGTTTTTAACAGCTTTTCCTAATAATGTTTTCCTTATGTTTGTAGGATTTGGAGATTGTGTATTCCTATTTACATGGAATGGAAGCCTTGTCTAATCTGAGAGAGCATCAGTTAAGGTATGATACTTTATCGTTTAAAACGCTAATGTGCTAACAAAGCGAAGGAAAGAAGGGGTGGTAATTACACATTACTCTTATGTAACCTGCCTGAAACTGTAAAGCTGGCCACCACTGTGTGCATTTCTTCTTCTTTATTGTCCTAACACTTCCTCCTTGTATGTGTGCAAGTGTGTACTCGTGTTTGTTTCTCCTAATTTCTATTATGAATGTGTTTGAAAAGAACAGACTCAGTCTGTTTCAGGCTCTGTGTAGAGTACAAGTTCCAGTCCTGAATGGAAGTCCACACATAATCTAAATAATTTATTTAATGTGGTAATTATGGGAACAGAGTCTGATATGCAGCTTCTGTTACAGTTTGTGCTTGCTTTTGTGCAGAAGTTTTGGAAAAATTATGTACTACACATGCGAATGATACTTAGTAAAAAGTTACTAATAATTGTCATCCACAGATATTTTTATTAAAATGCTTCCTGAATCAAATTCAGTTAAAAGCTTCTGGATGAACTCTCTATTTTTTGTAAAACTTTTGTCTATTTGATTTGAAGTCCTCGTTTCAGTTGTCAGAGCATCATTTAGGTTGGAAAAGACCTTTAAGATCATTAAGTCCAACCATAAACCTACTGCTGCCAAGCCTACTACCAAACCATGTCCTTAAGTGCCACATCTATATGTCTTTCAAATACCTCCAGGGATGGCGACTCCTTCCCTGGGCAGCCTGTTCCAGTGCCTGGCAACCCTTCCTGTGAAGTAATACTTCATAATATCCAATCTAAACCTCCCCTGGTGCAACTTGAGGCCATCCCCTCTTGTTCAATCAATTTTTGTTTGGTACAAGAGACCAACACCTACCTCACTGCATCCCCCTTTCTGGTAGTTGTAGAGAGTGATAAGGTCTCCCTTCAGCCTACTTTTCTTCAGACAGAACAGCTCACATAAACGTCTTATAGCTGAGGTTTCTAAGGGTATTTGAGGTTGGCGGGTACAGGAAGTGGCCAGCACATCTGCTCCATGCTCTATGGGGAGAGAAGGTGAATTTTTACATCCTGGGGATTGCCAGCATTTGCATACCTGAAGGTGCCGAAGCTATTTTGACTCAATGCTGGTTTCAGTTCTAATTTCTGGCCTCTTGCTTCATCAGTGTGTCGGACTCTGCATTCGCAAGTGAATATTCTTTAATTTGGAGAAAATAAAAGGCAGGATTTTCTTTCTTTGTAAGTTCTGAAGATACATTTTGCAATGTGAATGTTGATCTCAAAGTAGCCTGTGTAATTACTGCTGCTTTGGAAGGAAGCCATGGTCACAATCAGTTAGTGTTTTGTGTTATGCTATTGTATGCAAGAATTTGAACACATCAAGTTTTGCACAGCTGGAGTTGAACTGATGTTAACTTGTTTACAAAGATCAAAGCGTGCACATATTGTTGCGTGTTATGTTGATGTGTGCTGCTTGGCTTCCTGTGCTGAATGAGGTTCTTGCTGAGGAATGTGTGGAACTCGGGCTCACTCTCCTGGCACAGTGAATTCCTAGAAGAGAGCTTCTACTTACAGTACCATACATGGAAAAGGCTGGGCTCCCAGCAGATGTGGAACAGAAAGCTTTTATAGTATGATTTAGGATAAAACATTTCTTGTGGCAGTGGGATGCCACAGTAAGCTCTGAAATGCTTTAAAAACTACTGTATTCAATGTAGCCTCTAGCAGTGAATAACTTAACTTATGGCTTGCTGATGATCTCATCTTGAATTTATTACATTTGTTTAGGAAGCGGACAAAGATCACATTGGAACAAAAATTTGACACCAGTATTAACCAGAACTAATTCTTTTGTCTCTTAATATTTTAGGAAGCAATTTAGTTTGCACTACTTGGTCACTGTAATTTCTAACACAAGAATTAAAACACTTGGCTACCTTCTGTTGGCTGCCTTCTGTAAGAGGCATTTTCTTCCCTATTACTGTCCTAATAACAGGACCAAAATGCTGTAAAACTTAAGACAATGCCAGTGGTAAACTTGCGTGACTTTATCAAGAATGTACTTCCTTTCCTTTCAATTCAGAGGGGAACAACACTTGCTTGTTAAAGTGATTCTGTTTCCTATAACTCCTGCTCTTAGATGGCTTGTTGCCTAGCATAGTTTCAGACAAGTAGGGCACAGACTGTTCTTGAGCAATATTTTAATTTTTACATCTGACTACTAGCAATGACTTTTCTTCTGGTATCTTATCACCAGTAACCTTGTGTCTGCTCTCCCCTTTCCTGACGAAACAGAAAATCAGAGAGAGAACATGAGGACCCCCAGAGGTAGAAGCAGACAGTAGCTTTTTGGTGCCTGTAAAGGATTTTGACGAGATCTGATCCTGTGGTGGGGAGCAGTGTCTGAAAAAGAGTAGGTTCTGTTGTTCAAAATATTTTTTGCTGTGCCAGGAAGCGAGAAGATTTTTCATTAGCTGAAATTAAGTATTATGTATTTTTATATCAATTATACACTACAGAAATTGTCTGTAACGAAAGTTCTCAAAGGTGGTCCAAAGAGTAGATCTGAAATACCAGGATGGGGGAAAAGCTGTGGAAAAAAAACCCCAACTTTTTTGGTTGTTTTTTTTTTTGTTTTGAGAAAACAGAATTAAGATCTCAATTTTCTATTTGCATACTGATAGAAGCATGCCACTTCTGGACAGGAAAAGCATTTTTTCTTAGTGGGCTGCACTAATTAGTAAAATATTGGAAAAGATGAGTGCTAAGGTAACTTTTGTTGTAGCCTGTTGGCTATTAAAATGATGAGAAATAGCAGCAAGAAGCCTTCCAAATGTCACATCAACCCAGTTCAACTTTTTTGGGACTTGTTGGCTGAGCAGGAGTTCTCGAGTGCTGTTTTCTCCTTAGGCTATCATTGCAGACAGTTGGTTGTTGGTGCTCTGAGGTTCTGATGGTCTTTCCCAAATTTAAACATAGTGTCTCATTTGAATGTGTTCACGTGAGACTCTTGGGCAAATCTCTGCATGACTGTCTGTCAAATAACCCTGGTGTTTGCAATGTGCTTCAGAGCCATAGAAAGTCCAGAGGAGGAGGTGTGGTTTGTTTCCTTCCAACTTCCTCACAGTAATTTACTGGCTCCATTTCCTTAAGACAATACACAGAAATGACATGTTGATTTTTTTGCACCAGGTTAACATTGCGTTTCCTAATATATGTGGTAATTTCTATTATAGTTTGTTATGCCACATTTGTCAGGCAGAGAGTGAATGCGGCAGTGCTTTAATCCTCTCCTCTAGGCAGAGGATTTTCCTGCAGGAAACTCTTTCCACTTTGAGCCCTCTGGGATTTCAGCATTAAAATCTCATGGTAACTTTTAAGTTGCTGAATTTTAGCAGAAAAAGAAGCATTGATTTATCAATGTAACATCATGGTATCTCTGAGTAGTGTTACATATCATAAATTTCCATCCATTTCTAAAATTCTAAGTTGTTTCCTTATAAAGCAGTTTAACTTTATAAAATGACTTCAGTATCATTTTGCACATTTTCCATTTTTTTTTTTTTTTTTTTTTTTTTTTTTTTTTACGGGAGCAATTGCATCTAGCATCCTAAGTCGAATCTGATCTTGGATGTACTAATAACTTAGATGCTTAGATTTAACAATTTGTTTTCTTAAATTAAAAATCAGCTTAGCTTTAAATTGATGGTTAGTTTCTGCAAATGCTGGAGGCAAACATGGAACTGCTGACTAACTTTAGAAAGTGAAGTCTTTGTGACACTGATAGGAATCATAATTAAAAGATACTTCTTTCCTTCTCTTTCAGACTGATGTGTGAAACCGTTAGATATGAAAGGCATGAAGCAAATGAAGTCCTGTACTAGTAAGTATTTCTGCTTCCTTCAAAGAGTTAATTAATTTTGAAGGGTGTTAAGGATGGAGTTCAATGCCAACTCCCTCACCCAGTGCACAGTCTGCAAACATAAATGAGCCACTTTTTCATCATCAAACAGTGGAGAAATTTGCTAGTGACAGGGAGGGAGCCAACAGTGACTCTTGCATGGTGATGTGTGCTGTATTAATTTTTGTAACCAATGAGGTTATAAAGAATTAGGAGATTTGGGATGTCTTCTCATTAGAATAAGTTGTCTTTTAGTCTCACTTCAATCACTTCAATTTTGTGACAGAAGTAGCGACCAGCTTTTCTTGCCAGAGGTGCCAAATTGACATATCTAATGTGGTTTATAATGAGAAGGGTTGTGATCTAAGGTCAGCTCAGATTTACTGTAGAGATCTGAGGATAGAAATTGCTTCATTTATGCAAGTGATTTATTGAAATAAAGTGTATCAGAGTTTACTGCCCCTAAACCAGACTCTAAATGCTGATTTTTCTGTTGTCTGGTATTATTTGAACGTAAGTGTACAAAGAATGCACTTGTATGCCTTCTTTTATACATTCATAAGTTTTCTTGTACTGGCAGTCAAGAGGAGGATGTGATTGAACAAACTTTAATGCGAAGCCTTGACCATTCAGGGAAGTTAAATTTATGTCTAATGAAATCCATTAATCAGTTATATATGGGAAATGCGCAAGGTCAAAATCTATAGGTGGACAGATAATTAGACCAGTGTAATCTTTATTCATTTTCAGGACTAATCTGCTAGGAACCGTTGTGCTGGTGATTTCTCCTTTTCCAGGCAGTTGTTTTGTGTCCATTATACATGAGGTTTTGTTTATACACTGTATCTTGGCTCATTCTAACTGTTGGTTTAAATTTGAATTATGTGCTGAATGAATCAAGGCTGCTAGGCTACTAGTTATACATATATTCAAGGCAGGCAAAAGTTACCAGGAAATATGTGCCTGAGAAAATGCAGTGCAGAAACAGAAAACTGTGAAATCTGGGTTAACTTGAAGTGCTCTTTGCAATTCTTTTGCAGCGATTTCCTTTGTCACTCCTTTCATGTGACTTCATCTTCACTGTGGTTGTTTGCCTGTCATTCCTACTTAGTTGCTTCTTGACGTTTTTTTTGCCCATCATTTAGTCAGTAGATTTAATGGGCAGTTTGGCAGCTTCTGGATGTAAATGCTAGTGCAAAATATACTTGCTGTAGCATTTCACATCTCTGATTTAATGTGTAATGGGCTATACCTGAAAGTTTACAGTGAATATTTTCTTTATTAAAAAAAATATTAAAAAATCCATTATTTTGTAGCCAGAAATATATGTTCTGCTACTCTGAGTTGGAGGTTTGCATTTCATTGTAATGAACAACTTGAGATGTATTTGGTAAGAAAATCCCATGGAACCTGCAGTTTAATTTTAGTATTCTATTTTTATGATAATGAATTTGGAGGAATCCTTTTTGTATTTCCCAAATTGAGCATATGTATTGAAGGTGTATTCTTCTAAAAAGCAGAATTCCGATTTTACGATGTATGTGTTTGGAAAAATTCTTTGAGTACTACTGGAGATAAGCAATATGGTAGCCAGGTTAGCACAACTGAGTGGATTGATTCTATAGGAAATGAGCTTGGGACACACAACCTGGTCTCTTTTTATTGAATGTGCCAGAACTTATCACTTGGAGCTCTTATTTTGATAATGAAGGCTAAGGTTTGCCTTGAAATCAGAAATTGGGTGCTAATCTCCTGTATTCATTAGAAAAATCTATTAAAATAGTTGCAACTGTTGGAGCTGTTAATTGACCTGTGTGTGTGACCTCCCTGAGGCACAACTTAATCTCTCAGTGCAGATAATCTAAATCTTTATTCCTACATGCTAACATGAAAACTAATATGTTCACTCTGTTTATTTGATCAAAACTTTTTCATAGCTGCATTTTCAGCTATACTTACAAAAAGGTCAATTTCTGTTGCATGTGCACAATGCTGAAAGTAATTATTTGCGTTCAGTACAAACACAGTAAAGGAATAAAGTGGAGCACGTTTAAAATTGGATCATTTCATCTGCATTTACTTTACAATCAGCGGGTGTACATGGTAGTGACAAATTCTCAAACCCTACAGCCATCTCCCTGTTTAAATGGAAACTGGGTTATTAAAAGTGGCAGTTCAGCTTGAGTTATTCTTCAATTGCCAGTCATCCTACTACTTTCATTTGATGGGAAGTTAATAACAAAAAAGCTTAAAACCTGCAAGGCAGAATTTCAGAAATGATGTTTGCTTGACACATATACCTGATTTTTTTTTTTTGGTCCTGCTAACTTTATTCAATTCAACTTAAAGACCTAATGTAAAGAAGTGTTTAGTATTTTTAAAAAAAATGTTATTTTTTCATATCTGCATAATAGTCATTCTAGATATTTCCAACAGTAAGTTTCTAATTGGCATTTTCTTTGGAAAACAAAGCTTTAGCACATTTGTAGAGGTTTTGTTTGCCTCTTGAGAGTTGAACAAAATTTTTCATATCAAAATTTAAATATTTGCTGTGATGGCAGGGAGGAATCTTTGGCAATAAATGTTTTGCTTCTAAGCAAATGAATATCCCTCTTATAAAAGAAGCACCTCTTTTTTCTCCTCATTAGTCATACAAGAGCTGCGTATGGTTTTCAGTCATGCTGTTTGATATTTCTGTACGTATTTATCAGTGGTGTTGGCTCACCCTTTTTGTAAGGAATTCTTGCGTCTTTAAATTTCCCTTTGTTTCTCCTGTAAAGATAAAATTTCTCCTATAAAGAAAATATTCTAAGTTTTGATGACCTGCTGTCTGAAGTCACTTGGTAATAAAACCTCAAGGGTTTCTGAATTGCCGTGCTGTAGCACATGATGGTTTTGGCTCACATTCTCTTTAGTTTCTGTGCAGTTGAGCCTGGAACTAACTGAGCTGTGCTTATAATGTTTTTTAAAAATTACAAATTAAAACCCAACCTATGTTATCATGAACTGTGTTTTAGTTTTTTAGAGAACCTTCCACTTAAGGCCTCCTAGGATATATGCTCTTAAATCCCACATGTTCCTTCTGAGAAGATTGCAAGATATATATTTTGGGTTTAAGCTCTAATCGGCAAAACACGTTTCTCAGTCAGTAGCAATTCTATAGTATGCTAACGTTTTTTATTTAATTGATTCTCAGAAAAGAAGTGTTTTCTCTTGGACATCTTGAATTGAATTTTAGTGTTAATGTCTATGGTTGGAGAAGACTTGTCTACTGTCAACATGTTTGTATGCTTTTGTATCACTCAGTTGTGCAGCTTTCTGTGCTTTTATGAAATGTGATGTCTTCAAAGGACTATGTTGTAAAACAAAGTAGAAAGCATACGTATAAACTGGAGATGGGAGAGACAAGTTACATGCAAATCTGAGTTAATACTACTGAGAATGTCAACAGCTGAAGTGAGAAATAGCGATCTCTTGGTTTCTGAATTACTCACTGTGGTAGGCAGGGTGTGTAATAAATAGCTGTATTTGTACGGTTATGTTTTGTCTGCCTTTTTCCTCATTCCCCACTTGTCAAACAATTTGTGATGAAAATCATACACCTGTGTTAAGACTGTAGTGCTTATACTGAGTGGAGGGCAGAGGGAGGGATAAGGGAATGAGAAGCAGAGAAGGCTACAAAAAGGAACATGATACATAATTTCAGCCATTCTTCTTGGATATTTCCATGTTTACAACCAAATTCTTAGGTCCAGTAGCTGTAATATCACCATCCAGTCTTAGCTAGGTTTGCAGAGTTAGCTCATTGTGGTAAATCACAAGATCCAAAATACTTGGTTTGGGCTAGTGAAAACCTTCTCCAAAGGTGGCTTGACCCAGCCAATGAAGTTTAAAATGAATGAACTCTGGAAAGAAAATAAGGAAGAATGATTTCTAAGTTGCTGCTAAAATAATTACCGTCGTCTTAGGTTAAAATGTTAAGGTCTTTAATGAGGTATGCTTGAAAAAAGCTGGAGGGCATTTGCTTTGTGTGGCTTTGGGACAGGTTGTTGTTAGAGGGTTGCCTGAAGGCACTGGGGAACTTGCAGGTACTCTTCTTAGGGAGAAGATGTGCTGTCACCTGTCCAGGTGTCATGTAGGGATTTTGGATGTAGCTGTAAATCACCTGGGTGTGTCTCAGATATGTGGCTAAGCTGTAGTTGTATGTAGGTCTTTGTAGTTAATATACAGCAGTTCTTTGCAAGGACAGGTGAAAGATCTATGAGTAGGTTTTAAGAGTAGGAGTCTGAGAGTCAAACTTTTAAGTCCTACAATAAAGTGACTTTTAGCAAATTCATGGTTCGTTCACAGTAATACACTACTGAAGACCCTCAGGAGAACAGAAGCAGTGTGTATAAAACAACAAAAAGTGATGCCAAAGTTGCTGTATGTTTCTGCATAGCCTGACATAATTGTGTGATGAAGTGTGACAAATGAGCTAAAGCTTTCTCTAACTATTGGTGCATGATTTTTAAAACAGAACAGCTCCGCAGAGACCGCCTCACTGAAATTTGTCTTCTGATGCATACCTTTCTGTTATGAAGGAGTGGTTTTATGTTCCATACATGTTCAAGAAGGTTTAAGATAGTGGTATCGTAAAACCAAGTTATTCTGTATAGAAGTGATATATGTGATCTATTGTATTTATTGCCATAAAACAGAAAGTGATACAGAATGGAATTGCTAGGGAAGTGAGGATCAAGCTGATGTTTCCAGGAGTGATATTCTCAATTACTATCAAAATTATTATTTAATGTTTACTTTTAACCAGATTTTCTTATTTTTGGACAGGATGCACCTGCTTGTGCAGGCTTGGGTCACATATCTGTGTTTACTGTCCTTTTTACTGAGTGCTCTTGACTTCAGAGAACCCTTATAAGAGATTTCTTCCCTTGGTCCTAAAGAAATATGAAACACTTGGAAAATTATCTAAATGCTCTGAATGCACAGTAAACTGAGAATATGTCTCTTCGAAGCGTCTGTCTGGGTCAGTGTCTGCATTTTCCAGTAGACTTCTGCATGCAATATATATTCATTCTGCTTGTGCATCCATGTGGAAGTCATGCAGCAGTATATTTAATAATGCAAAGAACTGCTGCAGCAGAGCTAGTCAGTCACTTACTCTTTTTTTTTGTTTTATTTTGTTTTATTTGAAGTATTCCTAAAGGTGTATTGCACCTTCTGATAGTTGGGCAGTTGCCAAAGTAGTGTTGGGATGCTGCCAGTTCTGCACTGCAGTAAGTCAGGAACCTGAATTTATACATTGTCCTGTGGATGCGTTTTCTGGGGGGAATTTCTTGGGCAATGTATATCATTAAAACAAATACATTCAAGGACATGGCAGTTGGCTCTGTATAAGCAGACACTGAATAAAGGCTTCTTAATATTGTCAGTGATCAATGTTAAAGTCTGTTGGCTTTGCCTAGCCAGTTCCAAATATCTGTGTTATTGTTTGACCCAATTTTGAGACGTCTTTGAATGGAGACTAAAGTAAGGTTTTTTTTTTAAGGGGATTTTAATTGGCACTTTCTTTATTGTAAATTTGCTAAAAATTTACTGTTCTTTACTAAAACTTGTCATGTTTTTGTTGTTGTAATTCTGAGAATAAAAACTTTGATTTTGGAGAAATACAAGAAATATATTGTAAGACTTTTACTACTTTTGTGATTGTTTTCCTCATGATTTAAGAGACTGTTTTTAATTTCTGGTATCAAAGGTTAAATCACTATACAAGACTTCAGTTACAGTAGGTCAATTAGTTTGCGTGTGTATATTTGCGTAATGTTTTTATTGATTGCCTGTCTAATCAGCTGTCTTTGATACTAGTTACTGACACTGCAATAATTTCTGATTTGACTGAATTTTCTGGTTTGTTTTACTGATTTTATTTCAGAAGTGGAAAAGAATGCAAATAAGTTAAATACTCTAAAGAAAAACATACTTCTAATTATTTATTTTCATGAAAACTAAGGAATTGTTTCCTGTAGTTGGTGCTTTTGGTTCATCCTTTTTTATTTCCCACTCTTGCTACTATGAGACATCAGTTTTCATTTTGTGTCCATTAATAAATGCTAATCATGGACATCGATTGAATTATGCACTTTAAGATGCTTGTTTGGTGAAAATTAGAAGTTCCGAATTCTAAATTACTGTTCTATCACTGGATATATTTTAATTATCTCTTATATTTAGAGTGAAGGTTATGAGTAAGAACAAATGTAACTTCAATGTGTTAATTCTTTTTAAAAAAAGTACTTGAAAATAGTTTGTAGCTGATGATTCATTTAATACTCAATCTGTTTTAATTCTGTATTTGGGATATACATTTAAATGTTGTCAAGGGCATCTGAAATGCTTTAGCAGATGTCAGGTAACTGCTTATTAGGAGGGTTATAGACAATGCTGACAATTGGAATAAATGGTTTTCTGATTATTCTGAGTGTTATAACAATACAGTGCTAGTAGGCAGGACCTTCAGGCAATGAGATGTCTACCTGAGAGAATCATTAAACTTAGAGTTGTTGGACATCTCAGGGCGCTTAGGACTAATGTCTTAATTGTGGCAGTGGTTGTTGAATTAAACTATAAACTGCACATGGCTTTCAGCCTGCAGAGGATAAGTAAGATGAGCAAAGAGAAATGGACAGGTTAATCTGCTGAAACAATATTCTATGGAACATAAGCTTGCTCTGCAATGTTCTTTCTAATTTCTTCTTCTGCAGTACTTAAAATGCCTGAAAGAGATCCCACTTCTGACATGTCAAATATTCATTGTTTCTGTCCCTCTCAAGTGGAGAGCTGGGAGCATGAATGACATCTGTTCTGAATTACTCTGTGTTTACCTTCTGAGATTTATTCAGCTTTCAACAACATTGAGTATGATTTCATGAAAATGTAATCTGCTAGGTACATCTTGGTTTGTATTACAAGTTCTTTTATCAAAATAGCTACAAATGTTATAGCTTGTAGGAATGGTACTATATCTGGTTCAGATGCAAGTCTTGAACAAATCCTTTAGTGGTTGGAATTTTAATGATTTACGGAAAGAATAATTCTAATTGGCTCTTTCACAATGAAGAAATTGTTCTTGCCAATTCCATGACCTTTTTGTGAAGTAGCTTGGAAAGTACCTCTGAATTGGAAAGTAATTCTGGGTGATGATATTTGACTTATGTTAGGGATCTTTCCAGCATCTGATACTGCTGGACCATTCAGTCCAGTGTTGGAGGGAGGATGACACCTCTGTTTAGGTCTCGGGATAGACACATCTCCTGTAAATGCAAAATTAAACAGTAATTGTATGGAAGCCATTTCCGTGCTTGCTTCCATTGAAACTTCTACATTGCTTAGCTTTTTCAAGTGTTTAGAGGAGTTTGCTGAGAAACCAATGACCAGAAAGTGATTAGGACAGCAAAAAGTTCTGTTTAACATGTCCTTTCAAATCCAAGTGCTGAATTTTGTGCTGAAGTGATGTCTTATTTGACAAAATTAAAGCCTTCGTCACAAAGGTTTGCAAATTCTTGCCACTGTAGATACTCATGACATTAATTATCTCTGTTGAACTAAATGCTCATGAGTAAGCATGTGCTGAATATGACTCATTATTCCAGAGGTTTTAGTAGTGCTATATCTCGTCTTGATGGAGAATGAGAATTAAATGGATTGCTGTTATTAAAATGTAGCTATATAAAGAAGTTTTAAAGGGAAATGATGCAGGGCTTGTGATGGGAGAAGACGCTAGAGATGGTGTTGGTATTTGAGATTTTTTGGTCTTTTGGCAGATTCACTTAAATCTTTATTTTAGCTGAAAGCTACAATAGGAATACCTTTGCTGCTGTAGACGTGACTTATAGAATGAGTATATGTGGGGACCATGTATTAAAGCAAATTATTTTTTGTGCATGCTTTCTTTGATATGCTGTTAATATTGATTCAGATTGACAGTTGCAAACGTGGTATGCAAGTTCTATGGATTGCTTTAAATCAAAATAAAAAAAATATTTAGAAAGTAAAACTTCAGCTTCAAGTAGTGTATATATAACTAGTTGGGGGTCAGGAAGTAAGAAGTTGCACCTTCCAGTGGAATAAACAGCTCACAGCTTTGAGGGAGCCGGTGAACTTCTTTTATCTTGGCAGTCTGGAGTTTTATGACTGCTTCCTGATTTTTGAATGTCAAGTACCTGCAAGGTCTCAAAGAACAGTAATATGCTAGAAAAGCGAAGACTAAGTCTGAAAATACTGCCTAACCTTATTGGCAGTGACAACCTAGTGATGTCATCGCAGGCTATTGCATAATTATGTAACTGAAGTTTACAAACAGAACAGTTAATGTGACAGCTATGAAGTTAATTTTGCAAAGTTCTATCCTCAGCTTTTTCTGTCACTTTCAAACTGAAGAAAGAAGCGTGCTATCTGGCTGCAGGTTGTAGTTGTGTAAAAGGATGTCAAGGAAGATGGGGCAGGGAGCGCAAGGGGAAGGCATTGCAATCCAGTCTCTGGATTTATGTTCCTAGCTCCCAAATTCCCATAAACCAAGCACTTTTGCATTCTGACAAGTTAAATATAGATTCCACGGGAAATCCCCTGCTCTCAAAAGTTCTGTAAGAGTCAAGGTTTAAAGTGGTTTTATTTAAATTTTGTACAACTGATTTATGCAAGTGCAGATTAAGAATAAAGTCTATGCTGACTATTTTGGTATTGGCTTTCAGTTTTGCATCACTTTAAGATTGCTGCTAGAACATGAGCAATCTGAAAACTTTATCAGTATGTAGCTCGATCGTAGTTATAGGAGAACAATATTAAGTCTTGGTAGTAGACAGTGTTCTAATAATAAAAGAAAACTCCATGACTAGGCTTAGATTTATCTCTACAATTGAGTTTTCATGTTTAAAAACAGTGTAAAATGTGATTACACAGAAATTTCAAATGTGAGTATTCTACATAGCGTAAATAGTATTTTGCATGAATCCTCATGTGGCTTGAAGAAGTGGTTTTATAGTTCTGTATAGGTTTCTATAGTTCCTTCTGTCATTGAGTACAGGCATAAAAGAAAAGGCAGCTTGGTGCACTTTGACTATATAAACCAAAATAATTTTTTTTAACTGTGCCTCTGTTATTGCTTCATGTTATCTTCTTTAGCAGTATAAATAAGTGTTTCCTGAAGTTTTCATTTTGAAGATGTTAAATCTCTGGTCAGTGTAGCTTCAGTGGTCATTTCATAGGCTGGTAGAAAAGAAGTGTAGGGCTGCATCATCTTAGTCAGTTCTTGTTTTCTAGGTCACCTCTGTTAATTCTTCATGTTTCTGTTATTTGTCCTTTCTCCCATGGCTACATTATAAAGCACAGAATAGAAATAGAGCATGTTTCTAGATTTGATGGTTTGTTCTTTTGCTCTCAGCTGGTTTAGACCAGCTTCTTCTCCCTCTCTCTAACATCAGCTTTCCTTTTAGAAAGCCTAATACAGTGAGTGCCGAGGAAATGGCATTCTTGTTTTGAGAACCCTGCTCTGTAGATTCTTCTTACACTAAAGTTCTTCAGATAAAAAACATACTGCTAACATGCCCATAGCTTGCTTAGATTTAAGATTGTATTTTAATACTATGTTGTCATCATCATCAAAAGATGTGGGCTGTTCTTTGTGGAAGTTAGAATTAAATGTTGCTAAAGACTTGAGAGATGTAATTTAAAAAAATGAAGGTGCTGCAGATTAATTAGTAATCTGCATCTCTTCATGTCACTTGGGATGTGATTTTCAGATAAGAATGCTCACGCAATTCATAAAGGTGTACTTGAATCCAGTCTGTGAGTTTCTTTGGAAGAAACAGGAGTGGTAAAAACCGAAGTAAAGTACAAATGTTCTCAGTGTTGACTGTTGAAATAGCACAAGACTTATTCAGATATTTCTAGTACCCTTGAATTATTCTATTTTCCTGTCTAAACATTGTTTGAACTTACTCAAGAAGACTCTAAGCCTGTGAAAAGGGTTTTGTACTACTGAAGGAGCAAGATTTGAAGCTGCAGTAGAATGATCTGGGCCTGGATGACAAAATTCTCATCCAGTTCCTCTATACGATGAGGAGAGGGGAAACAAACTCTTACTCCCTTTTATTGGGAATTTATTCTTGCGCCAGGGAGGGGCGTGAAAGGGGCAGTGCCTAGTACCAGCACATAATGTTGTCTAACAAATCTGGTGTAGGTTTACTTTCTGCACACGTATCCAGTGCTGTCACCCTGTGGGAAGGCAGGCTGATGCCGAAAGGCAGATTTCTGTCTTGAGGAAAAGATCAAGGAGGAAATGGCTAGTATTGGGAAAATAACCTTTGTTTATAGAGAACATGCTACAGTTCTCTTCAGCAAGAGGAAAGTAGTGGATTTGACTCAATACATGCAATATAGTTACTGTAGCTTGACTTATAACTGTCAGTTATATTTCATAGGATTTTGTGCTGTTATCACATGATAGATATATGCTTTTAAAAAAGAGAAGTAAATGAAATGAGGCATTCTAATAATGTGTATATTAGCAAGTGGAAATCAGAATAATTTGACTGAATTGTTTTGTACATTATTAAGCTGTGACTTTCTTCCATAATTTTGAGATTTTTGCCTCCTTGATGTTCTTCATACTTCAAATTTGGTACTGCTGTGAGTAACTTACACTGTGTCCTCTTTTTCCTTCCAGCCCTGATGATATTGGTACCTGTTGGTATATCCTGCTGTCTGGTTCAGTCTTCATTAAAGAATCAATGTTTCTTCCAAGGAGCAGGTATGCAAGCTATGAACATACTGCATTTTGTATTTTAAATATAAATCATGAGATATGGAGAAATTTTAGAAGTAAAAGGCAATGTCTTATGCTTAGTGAAACATACTTTTCCTACATTTACTAGCTGTACTGATTTTTTTTTTATGCCCATAGTCAGAATTGAAAGCATATAATTGTGGGCAGTGAACAGACATCCCAAGTGTCATGCCAATACACTCAATTTAAAAATAAACCACCAAAAACCTGACAAATGGAGTGAAGTACTGAGTAGCCTGTTCCTGTAGGTAATCAAACTTTAAATCATAGTACGCACCGGAGCTTATGATGTTTTCCTGAGATTTTACTTACCATACACAAATCTTCAGTGCATGTTTTAGAGTATGCTTAGATCATGTTGCTGCCAGTTTTGCTACTTCTGTATAAGCCTGTGCTTCGTGTAAATGGATTTGCGATGAAGAGTGGTATTTTACATGGAAAAAAGATAAGTCTGAGTTTGAGACACTCGGAATTTATATTGCTATAGTAAAAAAACGATTATTTTGAGCTATGGAAAAAATGCAAATGACTGCAGGGATTTTAGGCTAAGGTGGTTGATCTTGATCATTTTAGTGGAAGAAGAGCAGAATCAGTTTAAAATGCTACTTATATGCATGTTCATCCAGACTACTATAAAAGTCTCCTTTGAAGTAAATAGCATGTAACAAGATTTGTGAAAGGCAGAATGAAAGAATGAGCTGTCTCTATTATGGTATGATGAGAATGAAAACACTAGAAACTTCCTGACAGTTTTAAACAGTTGGAGACCACTTCAGAGCTAGCATTGGTTGGTATATGAACAATTAGATTTTCAAATATGCCTTTCAGTGGGAGAGCAATACTGGTTTTGCAACTTCCATTTGAAAATGGTGGCATGTTCTTGGTGTAAACAAGTGTCTTGCATTTGTAAGAGGGCAGTTGCTGATAAAATGCTATATTTGATGTGCCATCAAATAGTGTATGCTAAAGGTACAAAACTGGTTATTGTAAAAAGTAGCACAACAGCAGATTATAGGATTCCTGCTGCTGGCAGATGGAAGAAAATTGTCCCATATGTCATCCATGAGCAGGCAATTCCAGAAAAATCTGGCAGGAAGTGCTATGTTTAGATGCCAGGAGAAGGGATATATGATATCTGAATTAATGTAAGGTGGTTGTATATAGTGTGTGGCAAAACTCTTCTGTTCCTTTGAATTACAACAATGCTTGGACTTCAGACTTTTTTTTGACACTTGAAGAGAGGTGACATTTAATAAGATAAACAATGAGCTTGAGAATGAAGCTGGAAGAATGAACAGAAAATTACAGGTCGTATGACTCTAAGCAGAGCATTTTAGGGCTGATCACCTGGAGAAATGGGTCTGGGACAGTGCCTGATATCCTGGTAAACTGTAAGCGTGGAATCTGGCATTAGAAAAAGTTCCATGGTTGCAGACGCAGCTGCCAAAGTTAGTGTCTTAGGAAGAAAATGCAAGAGAGACTATTTGTTAATTAAGAAAGATAAAGTAAGTCCATGGAAGGAAAATAAAGATGCTTTAATTTAATGATATAAGATAGAAGGTATTTCTGGAGAGCAAAACGAGAGTCATTCATGTGAGAGTCTTTGTGCTCAGAAGCTGTATTTATTAAAGGATAAGTGAGGGCCTTATTTAATTTCAGACAAGGCTAATCAAGATTTTAACTTGGTAAATTTTTACTTTGCCATATCTGAGCCTTGGGCTCATCTGTGAATAAGAAACTTGAGAAGAGTGACAGGGCACACAGGTTAAATTTCTGATTTGGAATACTGATTGGTAATTATTAAGTGTTTTTTATTTATTTATTCTTTTTTTTTTTTTTTAAAGCAAAGACTTGTGAAGAAAACTAAGTTGTTTAGTTTTACTAACGCTGCCAGTGAATTGCTCACAAAGAAATAATAAACTGCTCAAATACACAAACTATGTACAAGTGAACTGACTGGCAGCAATACTAAAGTAACATTTTACAATGCTCTAGAAAGACGGGAGAGACACCTCCTGAAAAAGCTGTTGCCCAGAAAGGGTTGACAGGACAGTATTTTGAAATCTAAAGAACAGTGTCAAAAGTGGGCAAAAGGGAGTTACTGGATAACTGTTTGCTTAAACTGAGTATTTACACATATTGGGAGTCATAATTTCAAGCGCCTTTTTAAGCATTGCATAATTTGGGAGTTGATGTCTTATTGCTGTTAAGATGAATTTGCTATGCTTTAGCTAAGGTAGTGCATCCTGATGCATCATTGATGTCAGGTAATAGGAAGAGCTTTAAACGTAAGCAGGTAGAGATCGTCTAATTTTGATCTTGTTGGCCAAAACATTGTCATTTGGGGAAACTTATTGTAGATTAATAACTAGACTATTCTAGTGGGGTTTTTTTAATTTCATCCATTTTATCGATGCCCATCTAGAAAGCTTCTGAGAAATAATTTTGCAACATGAAGCATGTCTGTATGAGAGCAGGAGGCAGCAGAGAAGTCTGCGTAGGAACAGAAAGCTGAAAGTATGTTCCTCTCTTCAAATCTAAGTGACTCAGGGAAACAAGAATTTTCTAACTTTCCTTTTCCAGAGTTCAGGATGACCAGTACATACTACTTCCCTGTCCCTGCTGTCCTCAAGTATCTCACCATCCAAAACCCCTCATATTTTTTTCTGTCTAAATTCTTCTCTTTCTGACAGCTTAACCCAGCCTGCCCCATACCCCTGCAGTAAATCCCCTTGCATAGATTCCCTTGGCTGCATCTAGCTCTCCCAGAGGGACCAAGGTAGCTGCTGATGGTGCTCAGACTGTGGGCTTCCTGTTGCCCCTCCTGCTGGCTTTCTCAAGCTCTCAAGCTCCGCTTCATTGAATGATGACTAGAAAGTAGCTGGCCAAATTTAAAATAAAATACACATTTCCTTCCTGAGAGTTTCAAAAGCATTTGCTATTCTTCATTAGATTTCATGCTTAAAATCTATGTCTGTACAAGCCAGGGTAAAAGTAGTGCTAGTTAGGGCAATTCAGCTAGCTCTAGTGAATAAACCTACCTGCAATCCTGGAGGGATTTTCACAGTCCTGTGCTGAATTTCATCCTACTCCTAACTTTGCAGCTGTTGGCATTTAAGCTTAAAAAAAATAGGTTGGAGTGCTGTCATTGGATTTATAAGTGAAACTTAGGAACCTTAGCACATTTGACTGTATATACTCAGCATATTATTTGCATTTGGGGCCTCTGTTAGCTAATTTAGTTGCATTGGTTTCAGATACAGCATCCTCAGGCAGTTTAGTGGGTAACACTAGAAACGCTGTTTTGTTTTGTTGTGTACTGTGTCAGGTAAACTTTTTTTTTTAATTCTTCTCCCAAATGATTCTTTCCACATCTTTGATACCATTAAAAATTCTTTGGGGAGAGGGAGTGATGATTAGTGTTGGCAGACAGATAATATGTATTTGTGAAGAAGAATGTCTTAAAAAATAATAATAAAACAAAAATCAAGCTGTCTAAATGCATAGGAAATTACACACACACCCCACCTCGCCCCGCTTTCCCACTCAAACTACAGATAAATAATAGTATAGCAGTCTGAAAATAAACAGCTTTCTAAGGTACTGTACATGGTCAAGCAGCTGCTAGTTGAAATAATTTGAAGTGAGCGGCAAACTGCCAAAGTTATGTAATTTGTTGGATGACTCGTAAAACTACTTGCAGCTAGCGATTTGATATGTTTTTAATTCAAAATAATAAAAAAAAGTGTCCAAGATGGAATAGAGGAACATTTTGGAAGCTAACTTCTAAACCATGTCTGTTTCATGAAAATAGTATGAGTATCACTTTATTTGCGTATTGTAGTATAATCTAGCTTGTGTTTGTTCAAATGCCAAGCCATCAGCTACCAGATAATGTGCATAAGATAGATTTTGTTTGGTTATTTTATTCTGGGAAAGCTGACAATCCAGAGAGTCTAAGAATTTCAACCTGAACAACTAAAGCTGCCGTATTTTATTGTGAAATAAAGTAAAACTTAATCTTGTTCTTTTATATAATTTCTGTACATTACAACAATGAAATTTATTCTGGCAGCATAATGTGAGGAAGATATTTTTCTCCATATTATACTGTTAAAATTTTCCTACTTAATTCTTTTCTTTAATAGTCTGCACATATTACAGTCAAACTAAATAGTCCTTATTTTTCCCCTGCCCACCATGACCACCAACTAGCACAAATTAACACGTCTTCCCCTTACTGCTTCCCCTGAGCATCTGTACCCTAAAGCAGAATGGTAGAATGAGGTTTATGTATGAAGTCCAGAAAATAAACGAGCAGAAAATACAATTCCCTGAAGCTTTTCCTAGCTCTTCTGTGTTTTCACATGGTCACTGACAGCAGTGATATGACAGTCTCTCAAAATATCTTTTGGAATGGCCTCTAGCGTCCCTAGGTCTGTTCTGTGCTCCATCACATTTGCTCAGCTGCTCAGACTTTCTGTGTGGTTTTTCTTCCAGGACTTTGCTTCTAGTGTAAATTTTACAATGGTGTTTTATCTTACTTGACTTGGAGCTGCACTACAAAAACATCTCCTACATGTCCCTTGTGCCTTCTCATGGTCTCCATGACCACAGGATGGGACTAACTCTTAACTGCAACAAAATATGGAAATAGTGGGTGGTTTTTAACCTATTTTTTAATCAGTTTACTTCCTAAATGTTTTGATGCCTGTGATACTGTTTGTTGTGTTTTGCTTATGTGTGACTGATAATGCATGTATATTTTGAATAGGGTACTGTCAATCTTTTCAGTGAATAAAGTTATATCGATAACTTTAATCACACTGATAAAATGCTTCTCTCAAGCTATGACCCTAGTATATTTGTAACTTCGTGTTAATAATGACTATTACTAGCTGAAACTTATGAGATAAATGAATAAAACTGGTCTTTTAACTGAGTGATCAATATGTACAAATATTTAAACAAAGATAAATTCTGAGTTTAACTAAAAGGACTTTTTTGCCTTGAGCAGGATATTGAGAGTATTAGAAAAATGGATTTGAGGGAGATGCAGGGTTGTTCTTTTGGGAGCTGCTGATGTAGTTACTTAAGCTGTGGAGGGAGCTGATCAAGAGCTCTGCAGAGCTAAGGTTTTACAGTGTCCTGATGGAAACATGAAGACTATACATTGAATTTCTGTAAAGAAAAATAACTCCTCAAGTTATGTTTTCAAGTCTTTTTAAGAAATTACTTGAAAATGTGTTTTGGATTTAGTTTACCCTCGGATCACTTGCTCTTTAATTTTTTTTTTTTGTTGTTGCTGCTAGTTGCTGCTGCTGGATTTCCCCATGACCTCTTTGCTGCTTCTTTATTTCTGTTCTGAAGCCATGCTCATGACTGTCTCTCAAGGCTGGTGGGATGGTATAGAGAGTATGGCGGTGGTGTGTGCTGACTCCCAGTGCTGTCTTGTCCTCTGTCTCGTTTGAATGCCTTGGCTCAATATTTCAGTCCATCAGCTGAAAGTGAGGCATGTAGGAGTGTGATCTTATGGTTTAATCTAGGAAAGACTGAGATCATAAACTGAAGAAACAAGTTGGAATTCGAAGTGGAGATGTCAGTCTGTTTATGACTGAGTCTGCCTACCATCAATTATTCACAATGGATTCCAAATAGACATTGAGACAGTAATGCTAATTGCTTTTTATCATCTGCATCTACCTAAAAAAGACTTTTGGATGGAGATGTTTACTGTTAAGTGCAAGCCCTATGTTAGGCTGTTACATTGCATGTGACTGTAGTTACTGTTTCAGACTCAAATTTCTGGAGAAAATAAAAGCTTGCTTTCTATAGGGAGTGTTTTGTTGTGAGTGCCTGGTCTGGCCATCTACCTTGATATCATGGCCAGTGTTATCATTGCAGCCAGGAGCTTGCTGATATGTGACTTTCTTGCTAGGTGGAGGTGGTGGAGCTGCCACGGATTTGTCCTTGAGCTCAGCTCCCTGAGGACCAACTAAGCAGGGAACGTGTTTGGGGAGGGTTCCAGGCTCTCTGAATCTGGCTCCCTCAGTTAGGCACAGTCACAGTCAACTCCAGATGTATCTGAATTAACTGAGCCATGAATTAATGGGGCCTTGTCTGGTCATGTCACCTGCTGTTATAGCAAAGTTCATCATGCAGAGCACATCCTGCTTTACCAATGATGTCATCCAGAACTGTGCTTACTGTTTGCGGAAATTTGTGTACAGTTTTTTAAATATGAATAGTTAAAATGGTTTTAACAGCTAAATAAGTCTGGTGTTACATACATTTTGCTCTATTCCACCTATCTCCTATTCTGCTGAATAATTTAAGAGTACTTTGAGGTTTGAAATTGGTCATCTTCCAAGCTGGTATCTGAGGTGTTGGGAAATAGATGAGGATGCAGTTCATAAATGATGAGATTTGGTGGTGTTTGGCATTGTTCCTGTCAAAACAATTATTTCAATGCTACTGGAATTTTGTTCTTGCATGGCTGATAAAATGTTAAGGGACTTAATCTATTACACTGGCATCTTTTGAAAATAAAAATAGATTCCAGAGCAGTGGGGGCTAACGCTACCAGGCTTTCTTCCAAGTTTGTAATGAGGAGATGAGAAGGTAACAAAGAAGCAGAAAGTGTCAAATGACCTGAATGACTTTCAAGTGAGCCTGTATTCCTGATTCCTCTTAAGGCTAGGGAAGTTTTCAGGGGTGGAAATGCTCTATGTTAGGAGAACCAACTTCAGAACCTTTAACAAGCTTGACAAATGCTGGCATTCTAGTAGTTTATAGGTTTATATCCTAGAGCTACAGACTTCTGTATCTTTCCATTTGAAAGACCTGATGATGGACTTGAGATGGTCTGGATGACCTGCTGGTGCTCAGGTGCATTGGCAGAATTATCAGAACAACTTCATGTGCTTTCACAGAGGAAAGGATAGAATCTTTAAAGGTAGCTGATGGAGAAGTTAGATATAATCTTTGACATCTATGAATGATACCAACGCTCACATCCCATTTTTTCTAAATGTTAGGAAGTTTGGGTTAAAATTATGGCTATTTAGTGCTTAAAAATATGCTGAAATTGCGGGCTTTTTGGTTTTGCTGGAAATGTTTTAGAATATTCTCTAGGGTGCATGGGAAAAACATTTAGTCCACTGAAAATTTGTTTTTCCTGAAGATGTTGACATAATCTCGTTGTTGAAAAATCTTAGTGGTTCTTAGTTGATACCTGATTTTTTAAAATGTGCTGCAATAAAAACTGACCTTAAAATTGCATGGTTTTTGGTTGCTGATTCTTATCACTCGCTTATGTTGTTTCTTGTCAATTAGAGACCTTTCTAATCCCAACATTAGGGTTTTAATGAGCATGTCACAATTAGAAGTAGTTGAGAACAGCATGTAATCAATCTTGGCAACATGGTTCATCCTTGCTTCTGCTTTTGTTTTTCTTTCCTACATTATAATCATGTGATATTAATTTAAACAATTCTCACTTATACTGTTATCTTCTTTGTAAAAATTCAGGCTTAATTTTAGTATTAAAAAGCTGTTACCTGGAAATGATAATAAATTACTTGCATACAAATGGACATGTGGAAAAAAGAGAACTTTTTCTGAGAAGTTGAGGAGAAAATTTGCTATTTAATAAAGTGTGTGATTATTTCAAAGTTAAATGTGAGTCCTGTTATACCTGGGTGTTCATCACTCCTTATGTTGCTAATTAAAGATATCCATCAGATTTTTCAAAATTGATATTGCAGCTGATGAGAAGACCTGTTCCTCCTGATTTAAGGTTCCTGCTGATTCTAGTGTTTAAGGTTTTGAGTTTTAATACAAACCTGAAAAACATCAAAACAAAAATCTGTTACTCAAGAAAACTGCATTATGAGATTCCTGCTGAGGGAAAAGGAAAACTGTGTGTTTTATGTGCTGACAGGGTCTCTGGGCAAGTTTTAGAAGTGCAGTGAATGGCAAGAACTTATCTTGTCATTGCTTACCCAAAAATAACAACAAAATTAGCTATGCACAAAAATAACATAAAGAATGCCAGAGAGGGAGAAGTATACCCACGTGGAGGGAGGGGATGGTGTGCATTGTAGAGCAGGAAGGTGATGATGCTTGTCTGGATACCATATGCAGTGTAGAGCAGTGAAGTTTTCACAGCCTAGGGAACAACATATTAACTACTAGGGAGTAGATGATGATTCTCACCAAACTGTGAGAAAAGTCAAGAAGTACCTTAGAGTCCATCCCGTGCTTAAAGTGTGCAAGAGTTAACAAATCTCTTTTGATATATATGTGTGTGGATGTGTCTAAGAGCCTTTTCTTTGTCTCATGTACAACTCGGGTGATCTACACTTCCATAGACTTGTCTTTGGTGAATGATAATCTTGATAAACTCAAGTAATGACTTTTACTTATTTACTTAAGCATTTGCAGTACTGTAGAAAGCTGGAAGGAATCTAAAATATTGTTTTGTTTATTAGTGTGATTCTGCTACTATAATTCTTCTACAAATGCTGTTTTTGACAAAATGTTACTCCATACTGTTGAAGACTAAAATGCCAGAATTTTCTTTCCGGGAGTGCTAGATTTTTTTGGAATGTGTCTGAAAAATAAACCCAGGAATACTAGACAGAGTATACCATGCAAAGTAAGGGATTAATTTATTTTCAAATTCTAATGTAAATACGTCAATATGTATGGTTGTATTTTACTACTAAAAACCTAGGTGATGACAGGTCAAGTTTTCTTCTTTCATTTTTTTAAGTTTTTTTTTTTTTAAAAAAGACAGTTTATTATTTCTTAGTTATGAATGTTTATAAAGGAGTCTTTAAAAACTTGCTATATATTTTTCAAGTCAAACCCCCTTCTTCATTTAGGACAGAACATCTAAAAGCTTTGCATAAGTTGGAAAATACTTCTCTGCTTTAACGAGCTTCATCAATGTTAATAAGCCAAACTGTGTTCAGACAAAGTCTTGTAATCCTTTCCTACTACTTCTCATTCTTTGAGATTATTATGCAGATCTTGTGATGTCACAGTAATCTCCATGACAACACAGACGTCATTAAGATGAAGCATAAGCAAAGCTGTCATTATTCAAACACAGGTTTTTTTTTTAAAGTAGGTTAGGAAAAAAGCTTTCATCTTTGAATATTTTCCAAGATAAAATAATACTAGTACTAATTTAAAAATAAAATAAGGGCAATTTTTTTTTCAACCAAAGATCTTTTCTGTCAACTGTTCTGATGAGGTGCCTGCCTTCTAGCCTTCTGTACTGTAGATGCTGCAAAGCTGAACTGCTGCATCAAGCTAAATCTTGTTGTTGTCACTCCTGTTACTTTCTAGTTCTGTTTATATATTTGTAAATATAGCTTATTAATACAGATTTTGAATTTCAGAGTAAAATTTCATAAAGACATTGCTCTTGTTAGTGTATATGAAAGGGTCGTAAGGAACCTTAAGTGGTTAGTCTAGTCTGAACAGTATTCAGCATCATCTGCTGCTATAAAGGCCCTGAGAATCTACTCTCATTTGCAGTACATTTCCAAAACAATTTGTTATTCTTTACAGCACTTTTTCAGGTTGGGTTTTTAACCATTTTTCAGTTTAACTTTACTTTTAAGATAACGTTATAAAAAGCTAAAGTGAAAAGGAACGTATTTCAAACTTTACTAATTTTCTTTTTTTCATAAACAGTTGAACTTTCTACCATACTCGGTCTTGTAACTAGGTAAATATTTAAAACTATTTTTTTAATTAACATTAAAATAATAATCTGTACTAAGACAAAACCTGTATGTAGATCATAAGGCATACATTTCAGGGATTGACTGAAGGGACTTCAGGAAGCAAACCTCCAGGATCTAGGTAATTTTGAATCACTCACTGTGGGTTTTCAGGAACTTTTGGGAACTGCTGCCACTGACACCATGATTCCTCTTCCCCCACAGGCAGTGGGTGCTTTGGATCCCAGATCAAGCAGAACTGCAGCCACATTTGAGGATTTTTTTTTTCCTTGTAAAACAAGCCCTTCCAAGTATTGTTAAGTGGCACGGACTTAGCTGTGATGTTACAAGGGAGTCCCTTCTCTGACACACGAGCTGTTGTATCTGAGACTGGAAACACCTATGCTATCACATGACACTGGATAAGTCTAATTATCCTTATCCATGGTATGGAGTGAGCTCACGTCTCTAGGATTTGCAAACAGTGACAGGTCTGCAAATGCCTCTTCAACTCATATTCTACTTGCTAGCATCTCAGTTTTCCTTTCAACTGGAAAGCATTTCTGTGAAGCAGATATTTGCTCATGCTGAAAACATGCTTTAGATATAATAACATTGTGAGAATTAAAGATGTTTAAGGGGGAAGAAGTGAATCTATTGATTATTTTGATATGTAGATGACTGCCTTGTTCTAATTAGAAATAATATTTAACACAAGTCAAAGAGTGGCTTGGGGATTCACGTGCCTACTTGCTTACTTTTTCTAAATTATAGGCACCAATTTGAGAATTGGAGAAGTCAACTTATATTTTACAGAAGATAAAATTATGTGATAAAGATATTCTGTCTGTTCATTAACAATCCCTTGCTTTCATAGTTTCCAGTGTACCTGTTCAAGCATGGGGAAGCCTGCTGCTGCCTCCCCTCCTTGCGTCATCCTCAGCAGAGGACTGTTCTGTTAGAGCCATTCTGCATGCATGAAGGATTCTGTCTTTTTTTTTTCTGAGAGGTCAGCAAATGGCCACGCCAATTTTAATTTTTGTCAGAATGCTTAAGGGTTCCTCTAGGAATGATTTGCACATGTATGTGCTCTTCTAAATTATAACTTTCTTTTTTTTGTGTGCCTGGCAAGGACTAGTGGGGTGAAGGAACACACTGGGCTTCACAGCACATTTATGTGAAACCCAGCTGAACCTAGCTTGGTTAGGAGAAGCCACGAAGATGGACTGATGTTTCTAATTCTAATCTGGATGTGCCAAAATGAAGTGTGATCATTAAAAAAACCCACAAAACAAACAAGAGGAGGAAGTTGACTGAATCCCTTACTGTTTCCTTAAGCAGCAGATAGAAGATAGTCCCTGTTTTTTTTTCCCCTCTATTTAGACATCAAATAAATACTTCTTGGCAAGATTTCATTCAGAAATTCGGTGTGACTGGTTTGGTTGAGAAATAAATCTAACCATTTTGGTGTTGTTGCAAGTGAAATGCTGATTGCTACACCAAGGTTTGACTTTGGGATTTGTCAGAGACCAGACTTTCTATTCAGGCTTGCTTCTGAATCATCAGAGAAATTAATGCAGTGGTGGAAAGCAGCTCCTGATTACAACTGAGGTCGTGGTGCTGGTATGGGGAAGCAGCACCATGCAACATGTGTGAGTGGGTTGTGCAACATGATCTGTCCAGAGGAATGATGTCTCCTCTGTGCTCAGAGTTTGAGAAGTGAAGGGTAGACGGAAGATAGGGAAAAACAGTAGGGAGCGCTTGAATATAAATAGGTGGTAGTAATAGCACTTGCAGGGTAAGTGCTGCTCAAAAGCAAATGACAAATCTTTGTCTTGCATAACTTCAAACTGTAAATATGCTTAATGGCACACCTTTGAATTTCACCTTGGTAGTTTTCTGTGATTCTTCTAAATGTAGATGTCAAATGATGCGGTGCAATTTTCTTTTTTAAAGAGTTTTGAGGTATTTAGTTTAACCGAAGACCTGTTTTTGTGTATGTTAAAAGTTTGGGAACCTGAACTCAGCTAGGTGTAACCTTTTGCTTACAGATTTATTCAGGTACAGTCTAGAAGAGAATAGGATTCATTTCAAGGACAGTGGGGGAAGGAAAAAATATTTACTTTAATCTCCACAAATATTTAGATGTCCTGTATTGGCAAATACTACACAACAGTGATCTTAAGTCATAGGCTTTTTTGTGGATCCCATTTGAAAACTTCAGGATAAAGAAAGGTTTTGAATGTTTGATTGCTAGAGTTTTGGCATAAATCATTGAAATATTCATGTATTGCATCTCTAGTTTTAATGTGTTTTAGAATGTATTTTTTTAAAAAGCAAAATTTATATGGAATTTATTTGCATGTATAAATGTATCTGGAAATTCTAAGAACCTGAGAAACAAGAAGATGTGTTACTTGAATTTTTCCTTGCATTAGAACATTTCTGAATGGAGCATGCTTTTCAACTTAAAGGACATGTCTATTAAATAGACTTCATTCTATGTCAGCAGCTTAATTTAATTCCGAATCCTGCATTTGCAAATACATAAAACTATGACAATATCTCACACTTTAAAATGTGCTGAAAAATGTGTACTATATAGATTACCATAATTTGTGAGACTTTGATATAGTTTCATTAAGACTTGTGGTTCATATGTGAAGTATTACTTTAATGCAAGGTAGTAAATATCAAAAGAAATAAAGGTTAAGATTGCATGATATGAGGAAAACCTAAAATTTTGTGTGTCCGTTTATGAAAAATAGTTGTCACAAGTGCAATTGGATTTTTCTGTAAGCCATCTTTGATCTTTAAAAGGAAGGAAAAGAAGGGCTTCTCACTGAAAAACCTTTTCTTGGTGTTCATTGTCAGTGGAGTTTTCTTCAGATTCTGCATCACTTTTGATGGATGCATTTACATTCCAGTGCTGAGAAATAACTTTCCATTTGGGAGCGAGACTGACATGAAAACAGGAATGTGGAGGCCCCGGGCAAGGGAACAGGGCTGAATGCTGATAGGAAAATGTTCCTTCTTCAGTAGCTGCTGCCTTTCCTGTGGTGTTTGAAAAAAAGCATCTGTATGCGTGTATGAGTATGTGTAGGAAACTGGGGGAAATGGATGGGTCACGTCTGGAGAAAAGTGCTCTGTCCTCCAGTGCCTTGGTAGTTGTAGAAAGGATAGAATGAGTCACTCTCAATACCTGGAAGTTTTTGGCTGTCTTTACACGTAAGTGCTTATGAAAGTGAATGTGCTTCAGTTAACTGAGGTACTTTGATGTTTTGGTTTATTAGTAAATCTAGTAAATTTGAAGGGGAAGAAATGCAGACAATGGTCTTAAGTTATTCCCATGTTGCTGTTCGTGCCACTGCACTAACTGCAGTTTTATAATTGTAAAGATTTTTTTTTTTTAATGAAAACTGAAAGTATAAACCTGGGAAATGTGGAAGTCCTTAGCTTTCCCTGACAACTTGTCTTCTGTTAACCAGCGTGTTGTAAACTGTAATACATCTGTTCCTTAGCCAATGGGGGTTATGTTTTGAGTATAATGAGTTGAGATACTTATGTAGTAAGGTACACTTCTGGAGAATCAAACTGTCATCTAGAGTCAGTGTAAAATCTATTTTAGAATGCGTTAGAATGGACATTAAGTTGTAAATTACTTATATGGATTAAAATACATGCTTTTAATACACATAGTGAGCAAAAGTGTTTATTTTAGTGCTAATGAATTTATTTGGAAATAATGCTTTTGAATAGTCAAGTGGGAAATAAGACACTTTGTCAATTGCTTCAGGGGAATAATATAGCTAGGGAGCAGTTGCTTAGGAAGAATATTTAACCTCGTAAGAATTAATTTTATCTGTCATCCACTTCTGAAGTTGCTAATTGCTACTACAAAGTGGGTTCCTGCAAATAAAATTGTTTTGTGTATCCGTAAGGTGATTTTTTTTTTAAAAGTAGATTTATATTCATATCATGCATTCAGTAGCTTTATGGGGAATAAAAATGACTGTGATAGAAAAGGACTCCAGAAGTGAAATTGCCTCTAGGATAGGTAGTGAGGAAACCATCTGAAGTTTAGTACTTGGGGAACCTCAAGTCAGAGTTCATGTGGTAGCAGGAAAAAAAAACTGCTGGAAAAACTGCTGCAAAACAAGATTCTTTTGGGAATTTAGGTGAGGCAGCAATATCCTAACCAGACAGCCTTCTGGCTGTCTAAATTACAAAGATACCTTTAAACTGCCTTATCTTGCTTTGGTGAAATTCCCTCATGCACATCACTGATTTGGAGAAATTAGTGACAAAGCTGGGGTTTTCTCAGGTACATCACCGACTTAATAGTTGCAAATGAGCTATTTTTTTAGCAGTTGAAATTAATAAGGCTTAGCTAGGAAGAGAATTTTTTATCTTTATGTAATAAAAAAGTTTTTACTAAAATTATTAAGCATAATAGGATACAACCAAATGTGGATTAAGTATTATGTAAATTTCTCTACTGTGTTTTAAACACAGAAGTGTGGTTAACCTTAAGCTCCCTAGTGAAGTCATGTATCCACAGGCGAAGGGATAAATTTGTGAAATTTCTGGTCCATTGAAATTGGCTAATAAAGCCTTTCTACATTTTACTTTAGCCAGTGATCATGAAGACTGCATAGTTTGATAGATCTGCGTAGATAAACTCACTTTCTATGCCAAGACTGGTCTACCATCAAAATTTAGAAAGAGGAGTGTTTAATAGAGGTTACTAAAAATAGGGCTGTTATTAGGAATATATTGTCAGCCATTGTGCTGAAACTTTAGTTGCTGCTCCTGTTTCTTTGTGATACTTAGTATCCCTCAAGCCAGCTTGCTTGTCAGCTAGTGGTTGCTTGAATGAAGCACTTCTGATATTTTATAAAGTTCTTTGCAGGTTGGGTGGGTTTTTTTTTCCTTTTTTTTTTTTATTTAACTCAGTTACTAACAGACTGCGTGCTGGTTATTTGATACCTTTGCAACTTATTTTCAGTTAAATGAAGCTTGTTTGGTGGCTTCCTCTGCCTGGTAGCTGGTTCCTGCAGCTGGGGATTTTGTGTGGAGAAGTTGTCACTGAAGTCCTTTTTTGCTGGTCATTGCCTTTTGTGTGAAGCTCTGACAAATTAATTCTGATAAAACTTATTGACTTTATCATTTTCCTGAATTGAAACAATGGGATTGTCAGTGCTCTGAGATCCCGGTTGTTTCTCAAAGGTACACGTCAACAAGTTTTTTTTTTACTATGTGTAAGTATCGAAGTGTGGTTCTGCAACAGATAGCATGCAATGCTATGATCAGTGTTCTACTGCAGTCATAGTTGGACACTTTTGAAATGTCAAGATATGGTGGACAGTGACAAGAGTTTCCTAATTTTCACCACTTCTGTGAATTCCTCAGCAATGAACTTTCAACAACAGATTGGAAGAGAGGAGGTTTAGCTGGAAGGGAATATCTGAGAAGAGCACTGCAGCACTTGAAAGGTCCTTTAATTTTCCCCTGCCTTGATTTACATGTCTTCTTGCCTACAACACTTCGCAAAGATTGCTGATTTTGTTTGCAGCCTGAAGTGCCTTGTGGTCTTTGATCAAAAATAATATTTATGTGTGATGCACTGTCTGCTCTGATACGTTTCCTGCTGTCATAGGAATCCAAGCAGTACAGCCAAGACATGGTTATTTGCTAAGAGAACTGTTTGTTATTTGTAGCTGAAATAAAGAATTTTCTTTATAGTAAATCAATGTATGCCTTCTGTCTTAATAGTCTGATTACCAGTTCTCTTGTGCCGAAGGGTAAAATCCAAACAAGTTACTCAAGAAGAGAAGAGCATATCCAAAACACAGCTTTTTCTTTTTACTGTGTTTACTAAAGCTTGAAACTTTTGGATATCAGCAGCAATTAACAATGGGCAGAAGTTTAAAGGTGGTATTTACAAACAGCAGTAGAGGAAGAAGAGATGGTGGTGTGGAGAAGTGTATAGGCATTTTGTGTTGAAATTGGTGTTTACTGGGAGCCTAGAAAATGGTTTGGCAAAAAATACAGCAATATTGTATTCTAGACTAAAACCAGTGGTTATAAAGGGAAGATAAGCATCTGCAAGAGGGAAAGGAATATTTCTGTGTTGGTTTTCAATTAGAATATCAAATAAGTTGACTTCCTAATCACCATTTTTGCATTGTTCTTTTTCAATCAATGAATTGATTTACTTTCTCCCTTCTCTCTGCCTGCTTTCCTTTTTTCAAGGAAAATCTGTGTGTATGGATAAAGTTAATGACTGAGCAAATAAGTTTGTCACTTTTGCAACAGTTTAATGAATCAAGATAATGGCTTCATTTTCTGTTACGCTTAAGAGTAGTTGAAATTGTATAAAATTCAAGATGGCATTGTAGAGTAAAGCACCCTGTGTTTTGTTGCTGGACTAAAGGAGGAAGCATGTGTTTGCCTCTAGGAAAATACACATTTTGTTGAGAGACTTCTTTATTGAATGTGTCTTTTCAAGAGGCTTAGTATTCTGGAAAATTTTTTCTATTGTAGAAGTCCCATGTACCATTAAATGCGATTATTATTTTCATGAATACACACAGCTGGCATTTCTTTTCAATATCTGCCTGCCGCCTTTTTGAGGTATAAACGTGCTGTTGTCAAGAGATTAGCCTTTGGGGTAGTAGTTAAATTGTTCATTTTTTACTAATTGCCAGGCAGGACAAGAGAACAGACATAAACTGGCTAGATAGTGGTGCTGTGAATGGTATATGAACTTCTTCAGCTTGCTTGTTATGAAATTAGGTGTTAAAAAGTTACTTTTCACAAATATCATAGCTTAAGTGTGTCACCATGACTGTGTGTCCATCAGTATGTAAATGTGTGTGCAGGACTAGGTAAAACTTCAGATTTTACAATTTTGAATCTGATTGTTTTTCACAAAGTTATTTAATAGCCGTTACCCTATGAGCTTCAGATAGGAAGGTTTCCCATGCTTGTTGCACAGTGCCAGGTTGAAGAAAGGGAAACACAAAATAGTTACATTGGCTCTTGGCAAATTTTAGGGTGGTTTTGTTACAGCAAGCCCCTGAGCAGTCCCTGAAGATCCAGCCATTTTTTCATCTGTCCTGCAACCTTCTCTGTGATGGGAAAGGTCTGGCTTTGACCTGACAAGCTTAAATATGAAATATCTGGAGAGGAAAGCACACATCCCAGAAACAAACTTTAGCTGCTTGTCTTTTCTTGCACTCTGATAGCATGTGATTAAGGAGCTAGCCATAAAGGTCTTGTATTTCACTGAATTATGTACTGGTTCTCTTCACTCCAACTTTACCGCTGCAATTCAAGGATTTTTTGCTGTTAAGCCCACATGCACACGCATTCATTCAGTGCTGGTGAAGCACTTAAAAAACTGAAACTAAAATAGCTTTCTGTTTTATCCTACAGGAAGCAAAATAGTATTGTGTTTAGTTATTCCTCTAAGATGGAACATGTCATGAAAGGCAGAACAAAGTTTTGTCCTTATCTATTCAATTTGGGAATACTCTCATGTTCAGCATCCTTATTTTATTAATTTATTTTAAGAAAAAAAGAGCTAATTGAGGTTGATCAGCCTTTTCATTCTTTCCTTAGTATGCTTGTTAGCTTTCTTTATAGAAATGCAGATAGCTTAGGTAACTTAATACTGTAATGTCAGAAGATACTAGATCAAACTCTAATGTAGTTCAGAATCAACCATGCATCTTCAGGTAGCACTTGATTAGTACTTTTTTTAGTGCTAATAGAATTATTTACCAAATAGTAAATTATGTAAATACAAAACACACAGCTCTTGGTGTCCTTGGGTATAAGTTACATGTTGAAGGACACACACATGGAACTTGTATTGTGCAGAGGTATGTACATTTTTTTCTGTGCTTTATCATATCTGGAGAAGATGTAAACATGCTTACCTGGATTGTGTTATAGCTCTGATTTTTGTTCTGATTGAAGTATTTTTGTCCTACAGTTTTGGCAAGCGTTCTGCAGGAAGCTTCAGGCGTGGCTGCGAATGCATTGTTTTAGAACCATCTGAAATGATTGTGGTAAGAACTTTTTCATTCAGTTGCTTTCAGATTCTACAGAACAGCTTTGCTAACACTCCAACTACCAACTAAACTCAGAGTTTTCTGTTTTCCATGTGATCTAAGATGTCACGCATAACTTCCTTGACATTCTTTGCATGCATACTTGTATGGTTTGAGTGATAAAAGCACCTTTTATATTGTTGTTACTTGTAAAACTAAAGTTTTCTTGTGCTAGCAGAATAGCTGAAGAGTTTGGTTTTGGTTTTTTTTTAAAGCTGCTTTATTATTATAGGCAAGCACAGATGCTTTAAAGTGTTAATCTCAAGTTAGCTTAAATAATTAATGTTTGATTTAATTCAGTTTATTCTCAGCTGTTTGAGGTTTTAAGAAGCAGTTTGAGTATTTTAAAATTCTGTTGACTTTTCTGGGTGAAGTTCATTTCGTCTGCTGTCGTCCAGTGGCAGAAAGGATTGTCTCTGAGGGTTCAGAGGCTCAAAAGTTTTTAGTTGCCACCTCAGGGTGCATCATCTGACCAAATGCACAATCAACAGGCTAAATATTTTTTTTTCTGCTGTGGCTGTGGTAGTGATCAGTTCATAATACAGGCATTAAAATTATCTAATCCATAGGTAGATCACAGTTCAAGTATAGACTGTGACTCTAAACATTTTTTCCTAGAAAGTGACAGCTTCTGTAAAACTTGCAGAAGCTCAAGAAATTTTGGTATGGCTTCAGGCTTGTAGAAGAGATTAAGTTACTTCTTTAAAGTTGATGGGTAAAAAAAGTGGCTTTTAAACTTACCTTCATGCCAATGCAGACATGCCTTTTTTGAGTTTTAAACTCCTTGTGATTTCATTGTAAGTAGATAAAGATGATTGTGAAATGGTAGCTTTTTCTGTCAGATATTTACTATATCTCCCCATTCCAGTTCTAATCAAGAAAATAATCTTATATGGCTAATACAGTATAGTAGAAGACACAGAAGGTACATGTGAAAAATGCCAATTGTTTTTTTTGCTATCCTTAACCAAAACTCTCTAACTTCTATTTGTAAAGGAGCAGCTCCTACACAGCAGCCTGTTAAGCCTCCCCATTTGTATGCTGCGTGGGTGTCTGTCTCTCTCTTTTGTATGTTCCTTGATAAGTTATAGGGAAGAGTGACATAAAGAAAGGCATAGGGAAAGAAAGTGACTCAATAGCAGGAGCCTGGACTGATAGATAGTGCTGGATCAGGGGCAGGTACTCCCACATGTTTCACCTTAGTCCAAAAAAACCCCAACCTTTAGAGTTTGGGAAAAGCTGAAATTGAACACTGAACTTCAGTCTGGCCTTTCAAAGGAACAGTTGTACTTTGAATGGTAAGAACCTCATCCCCAGAGATTGCTGGGCACAGTAACTTCCAGTCTTAGACCTGGATGAGCCCACTCTGCAGGGAGGAGAAGCAGAAGAGGTGCAGGGTGTGAGTGTGACCATCTCCAATGTGAAATAGGTACTTGGTGGTGAGGGGATAAGCATTACCAGCAGTTCATGCTGAACCAGGAACTGTGCTCATCCCCTTGTAATGGTACACTGAAAGTTGTATTTGGTGACATGAGCCAACTACTATGTGACACTTATGATGCAGACATGATTCAAATTCTTAGGAGTATTTTGTCTAATATTTCTTTTCCTTTTTGAAAAATATGGAGGAACCTTGTCAAGTGTCTCATAAGCTTTTCTCTGCATCTTCAGAAGTAGTTTTTTTATTCCTGGGAGTTTGAATTGAATAGGAGGAGCTAACTGAATCCTCATGTAGTTTTTTTGTTCTCATTACCCTGTTAGTCTCAAGTAAGTTTTCTGTTAGTAGAGTGAATACAGAAGAGAAGTTGATTTTCAGCAAAATTACTGTAAAAAGGTTGTTCTCTCTCAGGGAACCCAGATTTCATAGTTTAAACACTTTCATTGCAATATTCTGTTGTGCAGTAATCTAGGACTTACTATTTTGAAGACTCTGAAACTGATAAGACTGTTTTTATATTTGAATATATCTAACATTTTTTTATTCTTGTTGTTGTGTTGAAGTGATTTGCTTTTATGTAAATCCTGTCTACTAGAAATCCTTTTTTCATATCCTCAAAATATCTCAAGTAAATAATAAAACCAGTGCTGCCTGTTGAAGAGCAAAGCCTCTGTCATAGATTGGTTAGGGAAGATACTAGGTGACAAATAGAGGCCAGTAGGAAAATTAGCAATTGCTCTTTCATACCAGTTTTCTTTTTGTAATGTATTGCATGGTAAAATGTTTGTATTTGTGTAAGAGTAAGAAGAGGGAGAGGAAGCGAAGATTTTTTTTTTTCTCTCATTTTTGAAAGGTGGTCATAATTCAGTGATACCTTTCATATCAGTGTTGTTATTTTTAGTAGTGGCTTCACTACTTAATGCTAAAAATGCAGGAAATCCAAAGCTAACTGTTTTTTGAAAACAGGATTTGTTGTGTTTCTAACAAGAAGCAACATTTCTTTTTCTTGTGGGAAATGACACTCTTGTATCTATTGTAGGTTGATTACATGGATGAAAATGAGGAATATTTTCAGCGTCAAGCTTCTCACAGGCAGTCTCGAAGAAGATTTAGGAAAATCAACCAAAAAGGGGAGCGACAAACAATTATTGATACTGTTGACCCCTATCCCATGGGGAAGCCACCTCTACCTAGAGGCTACCATACGGTAAGCTGTCTGTATTTACGGTTCACAAAAACATAAACAGGAAAATTACTGAAAATAAAACAATCAAAATGTCTAAACTTGCTGGTCTCTTGAGAACTGTACTTCTATAGGGAGGCTTCCCCTTAAAGAGCTGTAAATTTGGCTCCGTCGGTATGTAAATGTGTGTGCAGCTTGCATCTTAGTTCAGAGTTGAAAGCACATTTGTTATGACCGTGGCTGTCATGTATTATTTCTTAATGTTCCAGTCATTATTTACAATTGTGAAAGAAACTGTGTTCTCATTTCCTTCTAACATTAAGTTACAGTATAAATAGTTTACCGTACCGTGTTAAAAGGTCAGTAAGTTAAGCACTTGTTTATGTGTATGATAACAGTTGTTGCCTGTAGAACTGTGCTGCATTGTGGTAGGCCAAAATCTTGGATTAAATTTGTCATTTTTTGGTGTCCAGAACTTAAATGTCTAAGTGACCTTTACTGGTGTCTGCCTCGAGCCCCTTATACTTGGTTGTCAGTGAGCTAGCTAGTCTGGCCATCATCAGGGAGATAATTTGGTCATTTTACTTGATTTCTTTTTTTTGAGTAGTCTTACATGTTCAAAGTTTCCTGAGATGAAAATATAATAATTAAAACTTGTTCTACAAAGTATTTTATATGGCTTTTAAATTGAGAAAGCTGTTAGATTAATGTTTGTTTGGTATTGATTTCACCTGTAGGCAAAATACTGGAAAAGCTGTTTGGCTCTAATTTGTTTGTTTTAAGCCCCCATATCTACTAGAACCATAAAGGCACGTGCATAAATAAATTTGTGCATATTTGATCTCATTGAGTTCATTGGGCTGAATTTTGCACCATGTAAGCCATGTGCATATAAATATGCAGGATTAGAGCATTTATGTTATTTAAAAATATTGTCTTTGAACCAATGCAGTTGTAGTTTTTTTCAGTTTTTCTTTCTTTATCCTTATTCCTTGACTTGTTTGCCAGTTCCCTGTATATTCACTGTGTGTCTGTAAGTGTGTAGATGTTTGATTGCATCTGTTAATTATACAGGCTTTTCCTCATGAGTTGAATAATTACATTTTATGCCAACAATTTGTATTTGTTTATACAACAGCTTTTAGTGGTTTTAATTGCCAGTGCAGTTTTAATTGGCTCTAAATTTAATACAGATCGAGCCAGTTCACTTCCTTTGAAGATGAAATATCTTACTGGTTTGGTTTTGAAAAATTAAATATGCGGAATTACACTCTGTATGAATTACAGGAAGAATTACTTTTGTTTGTATTTAGACGTGTACGTTGTGCTTGGCAAATAGTTCTAGTGTGACTATTATCTAACTCTAGACGGGCAATATTTAGATGACACATAGTGCCATTTGCATTTGTAGGTCCTTGCCTGTTGTATAAATTTCACTTTAGGTATGCCTAATGAGTTTTTGTAAGCTTAACCGCTACTAAGAGCAAAAGCCCATTGTGTGCCATTCTGTTGTGTGAGTTGGTAATGGTTTTGTGTATGTGTTGGTAAATTCATTGCAAACGAGATTTCATATTGAGTTGGAAGAGATTGCCAAATAAACTGTAAAATTTGCAATAATTATAGTTAAATGCTACTTTAAGATATGTAGTATGATGCATGTGACTGACTTTCCGCCCCCATCCAAAGCAAGTAGTCAAATAAGCTCAAGTGAGTTTTACAGTGTAGTCAAGACTCTCCTTGCTGGCCCATTCCCTCCTGTTTTTACAGTATTTGGTGATCTTGTATACATTGTTCTCTCATTCACTTCTACTATCAATATCATTTCTGTTGCTTTAGCCATACATGTTAAAGGCTGCATTGTCTTTTCTTCCTTCCTATTTTGTCCTTTGACCTAATTTTTTTCAGTCTTCACTTCTTGAAAATTGACTGAACGAAAGGGGAGTGGGAGGTTGAAAACACATAGGAATTCAAAGCACATTATAGCAAATCTTTTGTGGGTTTGTTGCCTGTCCATTCTTTGGTCAGCATCTGTCAGAGTCTCAACTTTTTTTTTTTTTTTTTCATTCTGCTTATTAATTTTGGGTAAATAAAGAAGTATTAAAAAACACAGATATTCAGATATTGCAGTAAAGAATGTTTTAGAGTCAGGTTGAAAAAGATTAGTATGATGCCATTGCTTTCTAGTTTACTCTTCCTTGTGGATGTTTTCTGGTTTAGATGTAAGGTTCATGAGATTCAAAATAATAAAACTGCTCCTTAAAATCTTCACAAAATGTGTAACTTTCTTATATTTTGTTTTAGCCTAAATCTGTAATTACCATGTAGAATGATTGTTTTGATAAATTTATTAATGTTTTATTTGCAGTAGATTCTGAATGCTTTTCTTCAGAAAGCTCAAACTGTTTTCTGAAGGAAGTTTTCTGTATCTTTGTGGAAACATAGAGCTTAAATGAAGGTGCATGGCTGTGCTTTTCAAGAAGAAAAAATTAAATGCAGTGCTCTCAGTTGTGGCATGGCTTTCTGCAACAGAGTCAACTTGTAGGGGACAGTGGACATTCATTAACATAATTTAAACATTATCTTCATAGTGGTGGAATGTACTATGGCATGTCTGATAATGTTCATCTTTTCCTTTCCTCCTATATGGCATTCATTTCATTTTGGCTCACAGGAATGCACTAAACCTCAGGTATTGTAACTTACTGTGTATGGTCCACTAACAATTTACTTGTGAGTTTGCAGTGTGATATCATAATGCTGATGGAATGTTATGCATAAAATTGCCACCTAGCCTTTGCTTTCATACTTGAGCAATCTCACTGTGACGTAAAAACACTAATGTAAACTTAGAATTTGGCGACAACACAATGCCTTTTGCCCAGCTTGATTGACCGTTCTTCTTTGCTTTGATGTCTTGTGATTTAGAGAAAATGGAGAACAATAAGCAAAGGGTGTAGTGTTTGACAGGCACTTTACTCAAGTATCTCTTCCATGAGAAAGAAAACTTGATCTTTGATTTTGTTCTAAAAAATGGACCCCGTGTTGTTGCTTAGTACCTGTATGTCAGTAGAACAGGGAAATGGAGTGTGACAAATTGAGCACCAAAGGAGCAACAGAAAGGTTTTATTAGTTGAATGCTCACAACTGTGCTTCTTGCTTGTCTTCTGTTCTGATGATGTGTACTGATATGGTATGAAGAAGCTGTGGTTTGTGAGCTACCATCAACAGATGTGTAAATGGACATTATTTGAAACACAGGTTTTCCAAGCCAGAGAGGAAGGTGTGCCCGAGTGAGTTGAATATATTGAAATGATGCCAAACTAAACAAAATACAGAATTTTTGCTTGACATCAAATCTCAAATGCAGTCAAAGTAATCTAATGATCTGAGTGACATCGTGAATTTAACTTGTATTTTTAATTGCATTTGTCAACAATGAAGTGAGTAAATACTGAGCATCCACCACATAGAACATTTGATAAGAATGTGTCTTATCAAGCTGTTGTAAGTCCTTCCTGTTATATTTGAGATCTCTTGTGATAAAGTCAAAAACAAAACTAATTTTTTTTTCAACTTCATCCTTCTCTCAAATATTACTTTGGTCAATTCTTCCCTGTATTTTATAAGGAAATGTGTTTATTTTAAAATTTTCTTCTGTGTCACTTTGATCAATTAATTTCTTTATCTAAAAGACTTACAAGGTTCACATTTCAGCATGGTTCCAGTATCATATGCAAGTGATGTCTATGCTGAAATTATCTCTTCAATATGTATGGTGCATTTCTCCTGGAAACTCAGTTCCTTATCTTCAGGTCAATGCTCACCAGGTTTTTAGTGGAATGATCCCAAGTAACCTATGGTTACTAAAATATTATATCTAAGAGTCATAATGTGCTTCTCAAATTATGACAGAAATTTGAACTACTTTGTGGTATTTTGATAACTTACCCTAATGTTTGAAGGGCCATTTGAAGTGAAATCTACTGTTGAATATTGCACTTAGGCATATTATTTTTGGAATAAGTGTTGTTGATTCTAGGATGAGGAGAATAGCAATTTCATAATGTATGGAAATAAAACAAATGTGTTTTATCAGACTGATAAAATGGCATTTGTAGTTTGGTAAAATGGATCTGTTCTTTTTCAGGAAAGAAAAAAATCCTTGCTTATGCTTCTAATGTGTCAGAAACTGTCTTTAACTAGAGTAATGTTAACACCTCCTTTCTTAATAACAGAAATTGGATTTCAACTTCTGAATGTGGATTTTCTTTCTGTGTGTATTTATACTTAAGGCTACTTAATGTTTTCAGTGAAAAACCCTTATTTTGAACAACTTGACTGACAGACTGTAGACTCTTTCTCCTGAGAACTTACATGGCTTTTTTTCTGCTTCAGGCTGATTTTTGTTTTTTAACATTTAAACTAGAATTGTCGCTTTTGGAAAGAATTTTAAAAAGGGTAGACTTCGAGTAATAACTTACTGCAAATAAACTTTGTGGCTGCTTCAGCACATGTATGAAGCATTGGTTATGCCCAGTCTCAGTGTTGCTGAGCTGGTTATTATGTATATGACGCATGATATTTTTAGTGTAAGTTAAAAGAAGTTAATAAAGGAATAATAACCTTGTCCAAAGTAAGATGATGTTCTTCAGTGGCACTGATGTTGCAAGTAGTAATTTATACCTCCCTGGTTTGTGATAGCCTCTCTCTTCTGCCTTAGACTTGATATGTAAACTCAGATGTGGGGTTTTACTAGGCTGTACCATAGTCTTTACTTTGCTAAAGGCAAAATATCAAAGCTTACTGGGGAATATTTAGAGGGATGCTGGTAAGCCTGTAAATAGTGCTGCAGAACCTGTAACTAGCAGAAAGTGTACAGAAAATGTAGTGGTTTTTTATTTTCTTTTTTTTTTCCTTTGTGAGAATCTGTCCAGATTTGAATTAGTTAACAGCCTTATGAAAATTGCTGCTACTGTGTATCCTCAGCTGGGCTTTTTAAAGCCAGATGCTGAAATCCCTGCAAAAGATCCCTCTGCCTTTAGTAGCCTTTCTTATCCCGTTCAGCTTGAGATTCACATGAGGTGACAATCTGTTTATCCGGTGTTGGAAGGAAAACAGCAGTGGGCATGGAACCATCAATAACCCTGGCTACTTCCCCAAGTTACAGGCATGTAACAATTTTATCCTTGCACAATACTCTGAGGCAGTCATCGTGTGGATGCATTAAGGGCAGAAAAGTATTGTCCTTTTGAATTTTATTTGAAGCTACTCATTTGGTAGCAAATTGTGAAAAACATGCTTCCTGTCCCTACTTTCTCTTTTAACTAATAATACCTAGCATTGGAAAAGTAGCCTTCCCCCCCCGATACTATTTATATTCACAATGACAGTCTAAAATTCCTGGATTGAAAATTTGTTCAGATTGTTCTGTTTTATGAAATAAATTTGCCTTTTCCTTTCTCTGTAAAATTACACTTTAAAATCCAACAAAGCTGCTGTGTGTAATATTTCTACATTTAGAAAGGATTTTATAAAATATTTTATTTTTTTTCTGTTTGAATTTGATGCAAAAACCTAGTTGTTTCCCTTTACTCAGTGTGTGTGGCTACTGAGTGATGTGAAAGTTTACAAGATGATAAGCAGTACTTGCTTGTAGTTTAGGTAGTTCTCAACAATATTGACTTCAGTTTTCTGACAGACCTTGCTATAACATATTCTTGTTAGTGCATTGTATTTATGTAGTATTGATGCCAATCAAAGGTTTTGGAAAGTTATTTGATAAGACAGTGAACAAGGAGGTGTGAACATGCTAAAATCTTGGCTTTGTGCAAAGTTATAAATTATATGGAGAGGTATGGGAAAAAAAGCAATTTTTTCAACATCCTTGACCTTGGAAGGGTTAAGCAAGTCTATTTACAAAAGGAAAAAGGCACAGAAAAAGTACTGGTGATCCTAGTCAAGTAGGCTCAGTCAAAAATATTTGGGAAGCATGATGTTTGAGGGTTTGGCTCACATGAGTTATGGATGCTGAAGCTGTTTAAATAGATATAATGTTTGAACTTGATGCTAACAGGGTTTTCCTCCAACTAGAGGAAAAATATGAAGACAAAGGAAGCTGAGAAGGTTCTTTAATGTGGCACACCCAAAATGAAAGCAAAAAGGTCATCTCACTTAAATAAAAATTGAACTAGACTCATTCTATTCTTGGTTATGAAACAAATTAATTCAAGTAATGTAAGCAGAGAAGTGATAGTTCAAAACAATTGTACACATACCTGAATTTACAATGTATTGCAGATGGGCAGTGGCATGGTATGCAAGTATGTTTTTTAGTCACGTTTGCATAAATAATGGATGTTTGTTTGCTCAAACAAATTTTACTTTAGTGATAACAGGTTCAGTATAAAATAACTTATTTAATCTTTCTGTTGTTTATATTTCAATATACTGTATTGATCATTCCACTCATATAAGAAAGGGTGTAGTTCTTAACATTGTCAGGTGTGAGTGTCCTTTTACCAGGAAGGATATTAAGTTTCTTTTGTTCACGTACAAAATTCAGTGTGGAATTTCAAAAGCAGCTGCTGTTGTTAGTCTGTTTGCTCATGATTTGAAATAAGAGTCATAGTAGGAAATAACAAAAGCTCATCATGCTAGGAGATAATAAAAAATACAAAATATATATATACCCACACACATAGTCTGAAAATGTAATATTTGAATTCATGCAGTAATGCTAATTCCTGAAGTGTGTGACAGTCTCATATATACTAGTGTATTTTGAAGTAAGACACTGCAAGAATTGTGGGGTGATTTTATCTGAAATATGAAATTCCTGAGATAATTAGGGCAGTTTCTGTTAACTAATTTTTTTGTATAGAAGTTGGGGTTTTCTGTATGGGAACATCCACTGGTAATGTTATAATGACAATACGTAATTCCCTTCCCAATGCTTGCGTTTTGTGGCAAAACACGTGTTTTGCTATATGACTTCCTTCATCCATGTTGTAAAGGATTATTACTGTTTAAATGTTATGTATTATTAGTAATATATGAGCAGTGCTATAAGTTTATTTTGTGTAGCACCCGAAGCAAAACAAAATTGTTAGTTCATCATCCTTTTAGTAATGTCTACTGGCAAGCTAATGCAAAATTAATAACGTGCAGTGTGTTATTTACTCAACTTGCAGCTTCTATCAAAGGATATCTATTTTTATATATTACATCATCCCTGCTGCAGGACTCATATCCATTGGGATTTACTGTTCTTTCATTCCCTTTGGAAGAGCTCACATTGATGTTCTAAATGGATTTGTAATTGTGATGAGATTTGGAAATTCAAAGAGAAACATTGAAATTATGCAGTATTTTCCGCAACTGAATTGTCAGTATTACTGAGTTTCATCTTTAAGATACATTAATGACACTAGGTCCTGTTTACAGCTTGTAAAGTTGCCAGTACTTTATAACAATATGTATGTGAAACTTAGCTTAATAATAGTATCATTTTCCAGAGTAGCCTGAGTTTTATTCTGTTACTGACTTTATATTATCTAAAAGATTTCTTTTCAGAGACGTAGGGTATAAAACTAAATGTGAGGTTTGTCATCAAAGCAGAAAGTTGTTCGTTCAGCAGAAAAAAAGATATAACTGTTTCCTAAACTGATCATTTCATAATGTAACTAAATACAAATATTGAATTTCCACCACTTAAACTTGATTAGAGCTGAGGAGATTTAAAAAAATGTCACGTGTATTCTTAAGTATTTTCTAAAAAAGTAAAGCAAGGTAGTTACCTGAATTCTTTCCCTCTCCTTAACCATCCTGTTAACATGCTTATCTAGCCATTCGCAGATTGCTGTGAAACAAAGTTGTTCTTAGATGTGAAGTTGGACACCTTTGAGCACTTTTTCTAATTCCTGGTATTTACTCATCTCTGATAGAAAGATTTTTTTTTTTAATAACAAATAAAACTTTTGTTGTTTAATGTGAAGTCTAGTGAAAGTGTTAGTATTCTGTTGTACGAGTAATGGGCGCAGGGAGCTGGGTGTTAGTTTTGACTGGTTAAGCTTACTTATCTTTGAATTTTCAGATAGCAAAGTTTTGACATGCCTCTGGAACAGCTGGGAGGCATTATGTGTATCATTGATGTGGCTTGGCATAAAACTGCACAGATTGTGCTCTCATTCTGTTTTGCATTATTTGTATATGCATGCCTGTGTATGCATGTGCTAAAATGTAAAATATTTTACCTTTTCTTCCTTTCACTTCACTAAATTACATTCTCTATGTTACTCTTGAATGCTCTAATAGTATAAAGGTCTACAGCTAACAGTTTTAAAGCCTGCAAATAATCCATGGCACACAAAATATCATCTTAAAAGTAAGCACGCTGACAGCTTTTCTGATTAGTAATCTTGGAGTACAGAACAGTGTAGAATCAAATTATTGGGGAGTCTCAGTCTGGTAAGTGTACTTCTACCTAATTTTATTTAGCACTTCTATATCTCGATAACTGATCTTGTAATTGCAAGGGAAAAATGTATTAAATGTGCAAAATGGATTTATTAGAATGTTATATTAAGATCTCTCTATCTGAAGGATGTAGTGTTGTGTTTTGATTTTTTCCTATCTAAAAACAATGTGGCTGATTTTGCTTGATAATGATTTTTAAAACTAAGGGACAGCTGAAGTTACATTGGATTTGTTCCTGATAAAAGTGAAAGGTCTGGATAAATTATTTCTATACAGTTACAAAGGCACAAATAGATCAAGATATGTTAGTGCAAGATGCCTAATACAGGGAGGATACGCAGGGGTGTGAGGAGACAGTTCTCCAAAAAGAAAATTATCTTATGTATGTAAATTGTTTTTTAGTGTTGATTTTAATTGGGAACCCCTGGAGTAGACTCTGTGGAGAGTCTCCCCGGATAGGACTGTGGCTAGAGACAAAACCAAATGTTATTTCCTTCCAACAGATAATTGAAGTGAATGAAAATTCTCCGTAACAGCAAGCAGCCCTTTCAAAGTTAAACTTCTCAAAACACCAGAGATAAATGGTTACCTCAGGAGTTGTCCAAATAAATGTTCAAGATGATGGACAGAAAAGAGTCAACATTACATACAGTAGCAGTAAAAATGACTGCAATTTCCACCATTATCTGGGGAATCTGGAAGCCTAATGACAGACTTGTTTTTTCTGCCAGTCCTGTCTATGTCTGCACCTTCAGCATAGTGATGAGGTGATGAGGTTTTCAGCTTCAAAGTAAGTTCAAGGAAAACTGCTAGAAAACATATTGTATTTGGTAAAACAGAAATGCTCGATCTCCACTACTGCAAAAAGTCTCCCAATGAATAAACAAACAATAAAACCCAACTGAAAATCAGGTAGCATTTAGAGAAGATTGAAAAAAAAAATCTGTTTTTTTTTTAATAGATTAATATTTTATACTGAAGCATTAAATAATTGTTCCCTTGCCTTGGGTGATCTCAGATACATTCAGTTCCATGCCAGAACAGTCATCCTTGCTATTCAAACATGTCAGCGTAACAGGATGCATTTGGGCTGGTAAAGAACATAATGGTGTAGGATTTGGGGAGTTTATTGGCCTCAGGAAAATCTGAGTTTTATTAATACTTTTTAACAGTGCATCGGTAGGATACACATGAAAGAGCCATGTGGTTACTCTGCTTCCCTAAAGTTTACCTCTACTGTTATACAGTGAAGAGTGTAATTTTGGGATGCTTTACATAAGCAAAGAAATTGTGTCCCCGATTTCCTGCTGTGAAATTGGTATGGACACAATGATATGTGGATTTTTTTGTGAGCATTTTGTTTTACTTTGTGTTTCCTCCAAGATGGTAAGGCTATTTGTATTTCAGTAGTGAGCCTCATCTCCACCAGTTGTGGATGTCAAGGTGTTGTATAGATCTGCTAAAGAGGCCTTGGTAGTCCTATATGCCTGATATCATAATTCTTTACCTTAAATGAACATTTTCTTTTTAACTTTCATGCTTTTTTTCCCCCACAGTTTGAAAGCAGAAAGAACATTCTCGTGTTCTCTGGTTTAATTAACACGTTATCTTAAACTCTTGTCCTTACACCAAAGTGAGAAAACTTTATGAACATTGGGAGAAACTTAATGTGTCCTGACAGGCTACATTTTTTCCACTCCTGAAGTACTGAAACAGTTAAGGAAAACAAATTAATCTGTGACCATTCTGCCAATTGAATCCTAATATATAAAATTTTAATGTCGAATTGCTAACATTTAATCATGGTAGTCTAAGCTTTAAAAGCCATGTTAAATGCATTAAATTTTAGGCTTTTGTAAGTAATAACCTATTGCTTTATGTAAGAACCACAGGTAAACTGGTTAAACATCACATAAAGTGACCACAAACATACACACTAAATATGAATTTGATCTTGCAAGTAAAATTTAATAAGGAAGACCTTGTAAGTGTTGCAGGAACACAAAAGATATGTTGGATTATCTATTGATTTATTTATTTTTGTTAAAAGCATTGCTAGATTTAAAGCATAAATAAACATGAAATCAGGAGAAGAGTTTGAGTGCTGTTACAGTGGTGAACCTTTGTGCAAGTTGGTTTTGTAAGCTGAATTAGGTACTCTGCAAATGGGACATCTTGTCACATTTGGGAAGAGTATCAATTGTAAGTTTTCTTCATGTCTGTTCTAACATAGTTATTATATGCAATAGAATTTGATGGTGCATGCTTTAAATGAATGCTATAACTTGTTCCCATTTTAATACGGATAGTATGCAAGCAGAAAATTTGCTGTACTGAAAACAGAGTTATGGACAGAAGGTGACGAATCTGCCATCAGAGGGAGGATTGGCAATCTATGGCGCATCCACCCAGCTGAGGCACCAGCCTGACTGCTCTGGGCTTGTCATTATTTTAAAGATCCGGATTATAGATTCATCTGGAGCAACAGCTCAACAGAAGGGTGTTTGTTCAAATGGTCTGTAACACTAGTAAATGTGTTAGTAAAACACTATGCATTGCTCCATTGTAACTGCCCATTGGTGTTGCAAATAGTGTGGTAAACATCATTACAATGATGTCATTGCCACAGCTTTGCCAGATTATTTTTTTAAATTCATAAATACTATTATTTTATACTTTGGGCAAAGTGGTATTTTAGTCATAGAAACTCACCTGAAAGAACATATTTGGTAATTTTCCTGTATCCAACAGTTTTATTTAAAGTTCTCAAGAAAATACGAATAGGACAGGTGTGCCTATAGAATCCCATGTTAGCATTATACTGATAAACAGGAACATGCTTGCATGAAATTGGCCAGGCCAGAGATTTAAATTACTGTCGGTAAATTTGCATAAATACATTAGAATAAGACTTTCATATTTATAGGGCACTTAAATGTACTGGTAGCGTGTGAAGTGAATTTTTGTTCTGGGATTTTAGTGGTTTCAGTTGGTGGTTTTTAAATATGATGGAAGCATCAGTTTGTCGTTTAGCAATTCCTCTCATAAGGCTAGTAAGAGGGAGAGAGTGTCAACATTATGAAATTCAGAACTCTTGGAAACGAAACACTTTTGTATCTGTGGTGGTTTGACCTCGGCTAGACGCCAGGTCCCCACCAAAGCTGCCCTATCACTCACCCTCCTCAGCTGGAAAGGGGAGAGATAATATAACGAAAGACTCATGGGTTGAGATAAGGGCAGGGAGAGATCACTCACCGGTTACCATCACAGGCAAAACAGACTCAAGTCAGGGAAATTAAAGTTATTATGAATCAAATTGGAGTAGGACAATGAGAAATAGAACCAAATCTTAAGAATGCCTTCCCTCTACCCGTCCCTTCTTACCAGGCTTAACTTCACTCCCAAATTCTCTGCTTCTTCCCCCTGAGCAGCACAGGGGTATGGGAATGGGGTGGTTGTGGTCTGTTCATTACATTGTTTCTGCTGCTCCTTCCTTCTCATGGAGAGGACTTCTCAGACTTTTAACCTGTTGCAGCGTTGAAGTCCCTCCCACGGGAGACAGTTCTTCACAACATGAATCCTTCCCATAGGCTGCATTTCTTTGCAAACTGCTCCAGCATTCGTCCCTTCCATGGGGTGCTGTCCTTCAGGAACAGACTGCTCCAGGGTGGGTCCCGCCTGGGGTCACAAGTCCTGCCACCAAGCCTGCTTCGGCATGGGCTCCTCTCTCCAGGATTTCATAGGTCCAGCACAGGCTTCTGACAGGGTCACAGCCTGCTCCAAGCATCCACCTGCTCTGACGTGGATTTCTCCATGGGTTACAGGTGGATGTCTGCACCACCATGTATGTCCATGAGCTGCAGGAGAGCCCACCTCACCATGGTCTTCAAGGTGGGCTGCAGGGGATTCTGCTGTGGCACCTGGAGCACCTCCTCCCCCTCAGTCTTTCCTGACTGTTGGTGTCTGCAGAGTCATTTCTCTCACAGATTCTCACTCCTCTATTCAGCTAAATTTGCTGTCATCCTCTTCCCTACTTCTTAAATATGTTATCACAGAGGTGCCACCGCTGTCACTGATGGGCTCAGCCTTGGCCAGTAGCAGGTCTGTCTTGGAGCTGGCTGGCTTTGGCTTTATCAGACACAGGGGAAGCTTCTAGCATCTTCTTGCAGAAACCACTCCTGTAGCCTCCCTGCTACCAAAACCTTGCCATGCGCAGCTGGTACAGTGTCCAGAAGCCCTAGGCTTAAAATTAGATTTTAAATTTCTCTTTCTTTCCAAGTGAGGGAGGCGTGAAAAAGCAAAGATGCCTCTGCCTTTTTTTCCTTAAAATGATGTACTTCATTTTTCAACTCTTCAATTTAGTTGTCTATATTCCACCTACACAACTGTAATATCTGTATAATAGTCTCTTCACTGTGAATGTTTTTGGGGTGCACTTAATGATTATATTTTTTTGCCTTATTCTTTGGTCTTTTTTTGCTACTTCTTTGACTTCTTCCTCTGCTTTCAGTTTTCTAGCTACTGGAGTCATGAAGTAGCAGTAAATTTGGTGACTTTACAGTGTTCTGTTGTCTTTTACCTAAAATTTTGAACATAAAAGAATTGATACGTATGTTTACCAGGAAGGGGAAAATGTGCTGAGAACTTCTGGCTTGGAGGTACTTCCAGAAAAGAATGTTTTTTGTGTATGTAATCTTTGTAAAACGTTAAGTAAGCCTGTAAATAGTTGTGAGTTAAGGTAACTGAAGATTTGAGGTAATCTATTGTTGCAGCATTTGTCATTAACCTAGAAAGGTTTAATACTGCAAGCATTGTTGATATTTAGGAGAGTAATATCTGCGTGTTACAACCCAAGTAAGGGAAAAGAGTGGGACTTCTGTCAGATACTGCTGAGGTCTACATCAGTTTCTGCCTTAAACTCAGAAGTATACTGTTCATGAATCCTGGATCCTGTGAATGGTCTAAGGATCACAGAATCACTAGGTTGGAAAAGACCCACAGGATCGTTGAGTCCAACCATTCCTATCAACCTCTAAACCATGCCCCTCATCCACCTGTCTTTTAAATACTTCCAGGGATGGTGACTAAACCACCTCCCTGGGCAGCCTGTTCCAGTGCCCAATGACCCTTTCCATGAAAATTTTTTTTCTGATGTCCAGCCTGAACCTCCCCTGGCGGAGCTTGAGACCACACCCTCTGTTCTGTCCACTGTCACTTGGGAGAAGAGGCAAGCTCCCTCCTCTTTACAACCTCCTTTCAAGTAGTTGTGGAGAGCAATAAGGTCTCCCCTCAGCCTTCTCATCAATGTTAGGATGCCCTAACATTTATAGTTACTTTTGAAAGGTGGGGTTTCTTTTGACATTATTTTCTGCGACTCATAAAGATATGCCAACTTTTTTATAAATACAATATTTTGAAAGCAGCTGGGGATAGTCTGTCATGTCCAGTTATTGTATGTTGGGTTTATTAACATCTCATTTTAATTGCCTAAAAGCATTAGAAAAAATGTTTTGCTCTTTTCAAACTTTAAGCAAGGAGTTCTTATGTGGGCTTTAAAATACACGTGAACAAAGTTTGTTAGGTTTTATATAAGCTATTCATACTTGTTTATGATAGAAACTTTCCAGGATATATCATTGTGGAGTCTTACACTGATTTAAATTCCATTCATTCTTCACAGAAACATATAATGATGTGCTGAAATTCTGCTTTTAATAAAATATAATTTATTTGTAATTATTTTCTGAGCTGATAATGGGCAGTACGTATGATTACATTGAACCGCTGTGCCTGGAACTTGGTGGAAGGTAGTGGCAGCTGAGGAAGAAGGAATAGGGAAATTGAATTATCCATTTAGTTCACGGAATTGTTTTGACTCAAACTGTCTGTGAGCGATGTTTTCTTCACCTAATCACATAAATGACTTTTCACATTTTGAATGTGAAGAAGCTTTTCTCTGTTTTAGAAACCACCATGTTTCCATCAGTCTGATGCACATGTACATCAATTAGACTGTTAGGTTTCTTTAAATTTTGCATTTATATAAGAGGTGCTGACCTAGACTAGCAGTCAGTAAAGGAGTGACCAGGGTAAGTAGTAAGGAAGAGTTTGATGGTGCCATCATCTGGAATTTTGACTTTCATCACTGTTTTGGTGGTTTTGTTCACGTTTTAATGTTACTCTTCAAGGCATATGCCATAGGAACCTAGACTAGATTTTAGTTGGAAATACCAACTGATGCAGAGTAAAATGCATGTTGATAGTTATGAATGTAACGGAGTTCAGAAAGTAGTGTTCTCCCTTGCTGTGCTGGGAAGATGTTTCTGTCTTGGCAGAACTTCATGTTTCCTGACATATGTGTAAAACCCCGCATTCCAATTCTGCTAACAGTGTTAACTGCAAGGCCACCAAATCAGACTCAAGAGGGTTTTAATTCCTTTGTCAACAAGTAATATTTTTAAATTTTGTGCAGGAGATGGTTTGTCTCAGCTTCCTAGAGTGAACAACTTTACTATTTCTGATCAGCGTTTTATCAGAAAATTGATTTGTCTTTGCATGAGACAGTTTAAGAAGGCTTAAGCATAATTTAACATTTCTGAATCATGTTAGTTGCCCTGGTACAATACAAAGACTTTAGAAAAAATCTAATATTTGTACTTTGATTGCTTAAAGAATGAATTATCTTTTAGCATATACTGGATGACCAAGGACATAAGTGTTGCTAAATTCTCATGAATTTAAATATATTTCATTTTAAATGTGCTGTATGTAAAATGGTTCTCTCAGAATAATCATGGAAAAAAATAGAATAGATATTTCAGGATCTTTTCTTGCTTCACTAGAATTCATTTCCACTGATTTTTATACACTTATTAATACCAGTCATTATCAGTACTGAAAGAAATCAGTGTGTAGCAAACTAATTATCAGTGGACATGTTATTTTGTTGTAAGGCAGCTGCCGATTGCATGACGCAGTGTTTGTAGTATTCATTTTTTCCTGTGTGTAACAAGTCTTTTTTTTTTCTATTGTTCTTGTTTAAAAGAAAAAAAGAGAAGACTTTGAAGTTACTTTATGCACGATGGCCTGTGATTTTAAAGAAAGTATTGTAAATGTGTTAGAGAATTGTACTAAAGTTGAAACCTAATGTAAGAGCGGCATGTTCCTGTTCGCCCTGGCTTGCTCCTACCCTGTGTCAAGTGAATTTATGGCACTTAAGATGTACTTGGTGTTGGGATGACCAGTAGTTTATTGCTTGAACATGTTTCAATTGTGTTTTAGCTCCTCTGCAGTATGATTTTGCCAGTATAACATGAGAAGTGGTATAGTGTGGATGGGAGTGACTGGGGAATTTCAGAGTTTGATATAATTGAATTCAGAGGGGAGAAATATAAAAGCTATGTGTATATCACACTCTTCCAGCTCTTGCATCCCCTTTGATTTTTAGTGGAATTTGTGTATTTGATGTGCAAGGAGAAGTAGAAGCTATATTCAGAAAGACTTTAAATGATGTGTTAAAGGGTTTCTGGACATTTACCTGCCACAGCCTCTGGACATCTGTGGCCTGTGTAGTGACAAAGCTGCTGAAAGAAAGCTTGTCAAGTGCACTGTTTATAAATCCTTGATAACAATGTTTACAGCTCTGCAGCAGCACTCTTTTGGGTGGAGGGAAAAAGGGAGGTGATGTCAAACCCTCTGCTTTATCCTCATCTTCATGAAAAGTCGTGTTCAGTTTAGGATTTAGCAAGGTAAATGTGGGTCCTCATTTCCACCCCGACTTCAGTGATATTCTTAGGAGCCAGCAGCGAACGGATCCCTCCCCTCTGGGGCTGCCTTGATCTTCAGAGGCTGATACCAGATACAGGCAAGAGCTTACTGTTTTATCTGCATTGTCCATCTCTGCCTTAATGAGAGAAATGGTTAAGTATCAGAGGGGGTGAGCCTCGAGGAATGTGTCTTCCATTTGACTTAAGTATTTCGTGGATGAAGGGAGAGGGAGGGAGAGGGGAGAGAGAGAGAGAAACCCACTTACATCACTCGAACTGCATTGAGTGTGTGCCTGTGTGCAGGTTAAGAGACAGACTACAGTGTCTTTGCTTTCTGCAGGAAGCAGCAATGCCGTTTGTATCCTAAGAGGAATTTTTTATTTAGAAAAGGAAGCATTCTTTCTACCCAGGAAATGGCTTTCCTTGTGCGTTGCTATGCCAACTGCCTGCAGCCATGGTCTTCCAAAGTAAGCACAATAACGTAATTATATTGGCATATTGCATTCAGACTCACGATTCTCTGGGTTTTTGTGTGTGTAACTGTGTTGTATTTTTGTTGCTGACTCTTTGGGCGGTAGACGTGCTTATCTTGATTGCGAGGAACAGACATCATAAAATTAAATGTCCATCAATGTCATTCTGTTAAGATTAATTGTGCAAACTTGGTTAGCTGAGTGGAACAGCGTTCACTGGTCACTACTCTGTCAGCATCATTAGCAGCCAGGGGAGGAGGTCCCTATTCGAGTGCTCTGCCCTGATTTTGAGGGAGTGGAGGGTAGTGGTGGAAGGGGGGAGGCTGCTTGTGAGTGTGTGTGATTGCATATGAAACGGGAGTATTAACAATGCTCGACTGAATGCTGGAGGCTGGTTCCTGCACCCTGACTAATATAATACTGTATTAAGCCTTTTTGAGGGAGTCTCTGTGCAGTCAGCCATTTTAGCTTTTTTCCTCCTTTTTCTTTTCTTCACATTCCTCAGGCTCAGGGAATGATTTTGTTCCCTTGGATGGATGCTGGATATGTAGGGTTTCATCAGGCTCGGTACGTCCTGACATGCTTAGACTTTCAGTGTTACAAAAATGGAGACTAACGCTGTCGTTTGGATTGCTGCTCTGCACTACAAGTGTGAGGGGGGTTTTAAGCTTACCAGTAGTGACACTTTTAGCTCCAGCTTGGTTCCCCTCCTCCTTCTCTTTTTAATTTAACGCCGTAGAGGGTGACTTGCCATCCATGAGAAATTGGTACATGATGTGTAAATTCAGTTCAGCTTATGTTTCTTCATTATGAAACCACTTGCAATCCCAGCTAACCATGGAGTTATGGGTCAGCAGGAGAAACACTCAGTAAGTATTGCAAATTCTGTTTCTTCTATCAATAACCTGTCACGGGCAAACTGCATGGAGATTGAAACTGCTTGTCGTCCTGCTCATGGGCTTTTCCTGCTTGTGAATTTAATAGTAGGTTTAGAGGGAAAGCTGTACCTGAGGTGGCATTGGAGTCAGTGGCTGTATTTAAGATTGTCTTTAGCTTAGGTAAGGCAACTCTGGGAGTTCTTTTTGAATGTTAAAAATATATATTGAAAAAATGCTGCCATACTTTCACTGGGAAGAAGCTATGAGCATTCAGTTAAAATCGTTGTGCATTTGTTAAAACTTTAAATAAATAGTCAAGCTTTATAACAAGTGTTATAATTATAGATGATGATAAGAATAGATTTATTCTGTCTGCTGTATAGTACTAGTGTGCTCTTGCCTTGTAGCATGGTGTTTAACATCCGTGATACACTTACGCTGAAAACGCAGAAACTGTTAGTAAATGGAATGAACAAAAGGCATAAGTACTGATGCTTTCTAATTGATCCCATGAGTCAGCTACACCTTTGTCATGCTTTAATCCCATAGGCTGCCTGTGTTTATTGTTTGGGAAAAATGCATTCATAAGCAGAAGAGCAAACATTATTTAACAAGGCCTCAGGTGTCAGGAATTAGAAATTCAGGTTTTACATGACAATGATTCTAGAAGTATAGATTCTTATCACTCAGCTAACATCATAGAATCTTCATGCTGGGTTTTATATGGTTAAGTATAATTTTCAAACTTACAATTTATTTATTGAGAAGATCTTTATATGTTCTGTGCACAGTGTGTGTTAGACTTTTCATGGGACTCTGTACAGTATGCCCAGTGTATGTACAGCTAAGTATCATAAATACTGCGAAAATGCGATAGCAGGAACTTTTTAGAGGAGGAATATTTTCTTCAAAAAATCAGCTTAGTTTCTGTATTTCTACACACATATCTAGAAACATTTCAGAATATGACTACTGGATTTATCTTACGCATGTAGCAGACATTAGTTTCTTCTTGGAGACTGTTTTGTTCCTTTCCCTTCTTCTTAATTACATTCTAAGTAGAAAGGAGTTCATGTTACCAAGTCATTCAGTGTTCATGAAATATTTAGAACTTAATCTTAGAAAATTTCTTTCATCCTGAAACTCAAGTACTGAAGAAGCTGAAGTAGAATAAGATGCCTTGAATTTGCAAATAGAAATAAAATAAGAAAGCTGCATATGTATTGTTTTTTTTCCTGCTCTTTCTGTTCTCCGAAGAGTGTTGTTGAGAAGTTCTAGATTGATTCTGATAATGCAGCAAGGCTAACCAATATAAAATAATTGCTTTGAAATAAACGACATAATTAACCTGGCGTTTTAGACACTCTATGTTACAACTTCTGTTATATTTTAGTTGTATTACTTCAAATGAATTAAATCACAGATTTAAATTTCACTCTCTGGACCAAAATGTAGGAATAATAAAAGGGAAAAGGTCAAGGTACTGCTTTATGAGAAAATTACCTTACTTTAAGAAATGTCCACCTGTATCTAAGAGAAAGAAATCATACTTTGATGTAGGGCTGCTACCGTGATTACAGATTTTGCATGAGCAAACCCCATAATTTGGAGTTTATTTAGAACTTTAACATGAAGCTGGTAGGATACTCTGTACCTCAGCAAAACCCACCACTTTGGCAATGAAGCTTTTCCATGCTTGTTTTACAGGTAGAGGTTATTTTGCTTGGAAAATGGGACTGCGAGAATAGGACTTTTTGGTAGGGAGGGAAGGCAAGCCTCTGGATTTTCAAGATATACATACAGACTTCATCTTGCTTTGCCTAAAAGGAAAACTTATTGAATTAATAATTTTTGATGATGAGTTATTTTTATATTAGTATGTTCCCAGAATCATAGATCTCTTATGATATCTGACTCAATCTTATTTTAAGGAGTGTGCCTTAATTACTTCTGTGACATCCCTACCCAGAGTTTCACTGCTTGATTTGTTGGGACAATCTGGCATTGAATGCAAAAATCTCCTGTGCAAAGTTGCACAAAATTCTGTGAATTAATTTTAGTTAATGCTAGTTTCATATTAGTTTAGTTAGGAAATGAGGGATATGGGTTAAATCTACTTTTGTGTGAAAATGATACGCAAACTGACCTTTATGTTCATCGTGGTGAGAATGGAGGGAGGAAAAGTGAAAAAATGTGTTGATTTTCTTACATTAGTCTAGGAAACACAACAGCATTGATCAAGTGTACTGGTTTTACCTTCCTGGTATTTCGGGAATTGTAAGAGTTTGAAGCAGTGCTACCAGGCACATGTCTGAAGGTGTTGTTCCTTTGTACACAACTGAAGATGATGTTTCTTGATACACAGCTGTCATCTGTTGACCAGGGAATAGAAGTATCTGAGTGAAAGATAGCAGAGAAATGAAAGCTGGTTTGATGAAAGAGACGTTCTGCTTGGTTCTTGTATTTAAAGCGCTTAACCAGATTTCACACAGTTCTGTAGGTTCAATCTGTTTGACTGTATCCTTGCTGTTTACGAGTCCTCTCAACTAGCTTTGTAGTGCTTTTATCATGATTTTCCAAGTCTTAAATGTTAGGGGGATGAGTAATGTTTCCGAAAGTGGCCATTTTGCAGATGTTGAAATGAGTATCTCTTGAAAAGTTTCACACGTTGTATTGTATACCCACTTTATTATGTGGAAAAATAACATGAAGGTCTGTCATATGAAGTTTCCTAGAGTAGGCTCTGGCCTTCTGAAGTGTTTTCTTTCTATCCAGTTTCTCCTTTCCCTTGTATGTGGTGTTTGTAGGTTATTTTGAAGAAAACAAAAGTAAATGATGTGTAATGCCTTTTAAAATGGGACTTGAGGTGCATAATTCTTTCATGACTGTGTAATGATTAACAACTCACAGATTGCAGGGTATGTTATGCACGACCTTTAGGAAAGAATAAGTTACATTTTTATTTTGAGTATTTTTGACGTAAAGTCTGCTAGTAAAGGACATGTTTCACTGCCAGTCCAGTGACTCTCCTTAAGTTATCTTGTAGGTACTGCAGTCTTTTGATATGGTTGACCTGTCTGGAATTGCTGAATAATAGTGAAAGTGGTAAGTCAAATCTTTGGTTTGTTCTTACAGTATTTTAGTTCGCAAAGTTTTGTGGCCCTGTATGAGGGGCCTCCTCGCTCCCAGGAATGAGAAGGAAATGAGTGGTGTTTTGAGGAAGAGTCATAATGGTTCAAATACTTTTTTTCTAATTTGGTGTGTAGTAAGGGTGTTGGTTGGCATGTTCGTAAGAAATCTAGAACTGTACAGAATAAGCATTTTCTGGAAGAGATCATCAATATTGTTTTATAACTGAAACAGTAAACTTAACGTGGGATAGTTATTTGTGCTTTGACTGAGCATTACACAGCACTAATAAGACATAGGAAAGAGAGGTATGATGAGGTGATCAGGTGGCTATGCTTGGTATACAGTGTGAGGTGGAATCCTACCTGGTGTTTATATATATGTATGTGTATACGTATATGGCAAAAATAGATGTATGAAAAAGAACTCCACTAGGTAGTAACCTATTAGCTACTGTAGCTGCTGATGGTTGTGATTCTGTTCATCTTAATTATATTACACTGGGACTTGATCCAGATTTTTTTCTGTTGTTGTTATTTCTGTTGCTTATTGAAATCAGATTTCTGGTTTCACCTCTTCAGATTATTCCTTTCCTTTTAATTTGTGTTTTGGAAAAAAAAAAAAAAAAGTCCTGTCTGAAGACCAATAAAGAAATTGTGGATTTTTCATGTGATTAGGAAAAGTATTTCTCCTTTTCATAGATGCATTATGATACAGTCTTTAATTACATGACCATTTATCTTCCACAACGTTCATCTGAAGATGGATAGCTCTGGTTTAATGAGCAGCTGTTTGATATTTTGTTCTAGCTTCATTGCTTAAATAGCCAGGTTGTGTTTATGGTGTACTATTCAAGTTCTACTCAGAAGATGAAAGCAGTAATTTTGTTTTTCTTTTGTGGCTTTTTTGGAGGTGCTTGTAACTGCAGTGTTCAAGTGATTCATTAAAGTGGGGGGTGGGCATTATCTTAATTTGTTGGGTAGCTCTGCTGAAGCAAGTCTGGTAAAAAGTAGGGACAGAATTTTGAGAACTTAAGATGCTTATTTATCCCCATAACGAGGCCTAAGAAAGTGTTTGAAGTATGGATTTTGATATTTGAATTTTCTGTGTATTGGGGCAGTTCAGGCACTCACGACCTAATGATTGTCTGAAAGGTTGATTTTAAGTGACTTGCCTGGCACCCTTCCAGAGATCTGTGGTAGTCTGGCTAAATTCCTGTTCTCCAGGTTGACATTTAACTGCAGATTTTCTCAAAAGCTTATAAACAACAAAATTTGGGTCATGTCATAGGGATGACAGTGAATGCATTAGTGACCTGTAGAGATGGCAATGAAAACATCCTTGGCGCACAGGATATGTCCTGCCACCTTTCTGTTACTGTTTCAAGGCCTGGGGATTGCACAGCATATCTAAAAGTGTGTGGGGGCGGGGGAGAGTGGTGGAGAAAACCACACCAAAACCCCAGAAATTCTATATGTAAACTATACGTACACACGCAAAACTGCTTTCTTTGCCTTATTAAGAAGTAGCTGAGACTTTTTTCAGGTCAGCACGTATAGCTGGCATAGAAAATCACACAGCAGGGCATTTGTTCAGCAAGTTTATAAAGCAGGAAAAATTCAGGCCTCATGATGAGAATTTTGAAATTAGCATAATCAATATTACCAGTCCTGACTTACATTCCAAAGTGGCCAAATCTAGTGGTGATGTTGGAGTGCTTGCAAAGTGATATTTATGATGGTGCACACTGAAATGTGTCATTTATAGCCAGAATACAAATGTGAACTCATATTCTGAAAAGGAAAGTCAGCTTCTTCCAGAATGCTATTTTGAGACCAACAGACTAATACTATTTATTGTTACTGCATTGTAGACATGGCTGCCTAATCTTGAGGCATTCTGAAAATCCAGTTGAAATTGAGAGCTATTGATACCCAACAATTACGAACAAACCCAAACAACTAAGAAGCCAAACATCAAAAGAAATAAAAAATTCTAAAGCCTTTAAGGTGCTATTGATTTGCTCCTGGTTCTATGAGCTATTGAAGACACAGGAATAATAGAAGCTCTAAAAAGCAGATGATAATGGAATGTGGTGTGCTGAGTATCATAGGTTAAAAATATCAGAGAATTAGCAATAAACATGTGGAGTAGCATGAAGTCCTTTGTAACTAGAAGCAAGCACAGTCAGCAAAAGAAATCCTGTGCCTCAATACCTCAAGTTTATTCTTCCACCTGCAAGATATTTGCATTCCCTTGCAGAATATTGGCTCAAAGTTTTAAATGATGGTACTTATGCTTGTACTTAACAATTTGCAAGTGCATAAACTTAACAGTTTAGGAAATGGACCTGTAAAAATATTCCAGTAGGGTAAAGTGATTTAAATTTTTTTAGATTTCATTTTTAATTATGTAAGACAGGGAATCTCGAACAGTGATATGCAAAGAAATATGCAGTTTATAAGAGGATTAGAAGCTGCTGTCAGTTGTTTCTTGTTTTCGCGGTTGTGATTGCTGCTGCTGGTGCTACCCCAGCATGCAAAACTGAGCAGAAGTGTCTCACATTCTGTATCTTCTGCTGAGGTGATCTGAAGCTCATCTGCAGAATACTTCTGTGCTTGATAGCTTTACAAATTGTCAGTAGAATCAATGAAGTGTCAAAAGATAACTGCACCTGATTTAAAAACATGAGCATTAGTAATCATGATTTCTAATTTTGTGAACTAGAATTGGATAAACATTTAAACTGTGTTCAGACAATCAGCTCTCTGGGATAATGAATGATGTAGATGCTGGATACTCTTAAGAGTAAAGGTTTTTTAAAGTGTATTTTAATTTTGTTTTTCTTTAATTATCTTAGATAGTTTTTATTCTTTTGTTTGTTCTAGGCTTTAAATTGCTGCAGATTAGTCCTTAACAGCACCCTTGATGTTTTAAAAGCTGAACTTCTCTTACTAATCCTTCCATGAATACAGAGTGGTATGATTTTTGTCTGATTAAATAAATACAAAATTTTTAGAATCTCAGGGTTATTTTATTAAAGTTTGTTTTCATTTTTTAAATCCTAGTTGCAACAGTAAATATGTAACAACTATTAATTCTTTTCACTTAACAGTTATTGATGCATTCTTGTTAACATTCTCTAAATTTTAAAAATTGATAGAAATATGAGAAGAAAATCTTTATTGTAGGGTATTTCAGGAGTTCATGAAGGTAAGGGTATTACTGAAGCAGCATTTCCAGTGTTCTTTATTGCTAATAGATGACAATTACTACTGATGTGAAGACTTTACATGATGAGTATCGTTGATGTTAAGGATATGAGAAAAATGAGATATTAATGTCTTAAGATTTACCCTTGACCAAAGAACCTTGTACCTGCCATGCTTAGTTTTCAATATTGCATTTAAAAGTCTGATAGCTGTAGTGCAAGAAAAGCGTGGGATGACTCTTGCAGCTTTGCAGGATTCTAACTTCAGTGTGCTTAACCCATTAATCTGGTACTGAAATGTTACTGGCACTCATATGCAAGTACTGGATGGTTGGTTGTTCTTCCAATTTTGCCAGCTTGCCAGTAGTATTTTTTGCTGTTCGTTTTGAGATGGTGATGATTCAGCTGAGAACCACAGGAAGAATGAACTGTGCTGAAGGGTCCTCTAAGTGCTGCTCAGTGGGTTGCTTATGAAAGCTGATCCTATGCCCAGGAGCTGGAATTCATAGGAGTGTTTGTCATGCCTTCCTAAACTTGTGTTTGTGTGAGGATACTAGAAGGGCAGATGAAGGACAACAGATTGCAGTGCTCTTATGTGGGTGGTGTTGAAGGTAAACAGCCTGATGTTAACAACCTGACCCAAATAGTGATGCTATTAGTCCCTAATACATCTGAGACTTGTGGGTGGAGATAAGCTATTGCCTAATTATTTTTTTTTCTTGGAAAAGATGAGGGATAACAACCAATTGTGTTTGGTGAAGTAATTGGAAGATAGGATAAAACTTTGTGTAGATATTTTTTTGTAATTTGCCCTCATGATGCTGGACTTGGTTGTTAAAACTAGTGCAGTATGATAATACACAAGAATGTGCACCCAGCCTCTGGCCAAAAGGCTTCATCGGTCTTTGGGTTGCTCTCACTGCAAATGTGAAACTTGCTACCATAAACCAACTTCACTGTATTTAGCTGACCTGGCACTCTCTACTTGTCCTAGACTTTGAACTGGTCAAAAAGCTAAAAATAAGGGTATTAGTCTTTTTGTAATCCATGGTCTCCATTGCAAATGTTGGAGCACAAAATCCCAGCATGAAAAGTGAAAGAGGATTTTCCTAAATGAGTAGCTGCCTGCTAAATCTCACAGCTTGGACTGGCCTTCCTGGAGTGCCGTGTTACAGGCAGTCAAGCTGATATTTCCTGTCATAAGCCATTCCTACCAAAGCCTTCCTGGAATGCCTTAAAAATGCATCTGCTAATTTGACGTGCTATAAATTTCAGTAGTTCCTGTCATTTGTGGTCCCTGTGCTGAGTAGTGGATGGGAGTGTAAGTGCCTCTCCTTTAATTCAGAGAGGCTTTCTGATTCTCCTTGTGTCTTCTGAGTTCCAGCTTAGTGACTACTGTAAACAACAAAGGTATTTGACAAAATATCAAGATTTTGCCTGAAATATGAAAATGGTTGTGACTCTCTGTACTCGAATGTATGCATACCTCCACAGCATTTGCAGCACACTTCTCCTTTGGACTGAGAGTTTGAAAACTAGCTTAAACACAAGCCTTCTCCTTCTGCCCCAGCATCTTGCCTTGAATCAGGAGACAATTGCTTTTGAAAGTAGAGAAAATGTAAGCTTGTGAGTTAGGATGCAAAGAAGTGCAAGTATTACATTATAGCTGCATTTAGTACCTGTTAATAAGCTAACAAATGCAATCAAAATGTAGCTCTATGTAGCACTTGTAACTTTCTACCTATTGTCCCAGGGTTGGCTGGTGACCAAAGGTTGATAGCAATAATGAATCCCCTTGTAAACTGCAGTTACCTGTTCTTCAGATATATCTGGAGAGCCAGGAACCACATGGTAAAGCCAAACAATAAACCAGTGATGTAAGTTCCTAAATCTGGGATTTCTTAAACTGGGTCTATAAACATTGCCTTATTACGACTGTGTCCTATCAAGTTGCTTTCTTACCAGCACAGGTGCTGTGAGCTGGGTCATTTGGATACACCTGCTGGATAGGATTGATTAACTTATAGCTTGACTCCCAACTGTGACTTTGCAAGTAAGAAAAATGGATTAAAGCCTTTTTTTTTCTCCTCTGAAGAATGATTTCACGAAAAATGATGTTGTGCTATTTTGTAGGTCTGTTCCCTTCGTGTATTTAGTCATGTTGGCTTGCTTTAAGGCTAAAAATAGGCCTTTGCTGTTCTGTGCTGCTGTTATTCCAGCAGAGCCAAGAGAATGGGATCTGGGTTGTGCTCTTAGGACTCCATCCCTAGCATTGTTTCCTAAATGCCTGTCTGTTGTTGTGCGCCTGCCAACCTGCTGAATTCTGTAGGAGTTGCATGAGTGTCGGGGAAAATCTAATGTGGGATGATTTCCAAGGGCATGGTAATGCCTGAAAAAGAGAATGTGCCTGCAGAAACAGACCATAATTTTAGTACTGGTAGTGGGATCAGTAGCTTGAAAACAGGGTGATGGAGAACACTGCACCTGAAAACTGAATGTGTTTGGTTGTGGTTGAAAAAAATCCTTCTAGGTTTTCAGAAATGTAAACTGAATTGTGGGAGTTATTTCTTAGTCAGCTATGTTCTAGGTTTGCTGAACCATCACCTCTGTTCTAATTTGAACCCAACTGCCTTTTTTATGCTCTTATTTTTTTGATATGCATAAACAGCCAAGGGGACTTTCATTGTACGCTGTCTGTCTCTGCTGCCCCACTGATCAGGGTACAGCTTGACCTCTAAATCTTAATATATTCCTGATAACGAACTGGGAAAAAAATACCTTCCAACTACTTGGCAGGCAGTAGCTCTTTACTTTTATAGATTGCTCGGACAAGAGCCAGATGTCAGACTTGGATGTGCCTCCCTGGTGCACTTGTCTTTTCAGTTTTGACCCACATCACTAGTGGATTTTTAGCTAGGCTTTTTGGCCTTTGAATAAGAATCAGACGATAGGGGTCTTTTGATTGAAATATCCATAAATAATGTAGAAGGATAATTTTTCTGTTCTCCTCGCTTTTAAGGAACCATGAGGAAAAGGAAAGTCCATAAATTTATGGATTTTGGAGCCTTCGTAGTGGCCTACTTCAGTGATTAACTCTGTTTCTGGTCTACTGAATTTTTTTAAGACAACAGAGAAGATTTGTACTAATTCGTTTAAGAGTGAAGCTGTTCAGAGCAGAATAAAAACCAAACTAAAATGAAAGCACTGTTAGTTTCTGTTAGTAATTGTAGAGGTCTGTGTGCTGTGTGTACCTCTCCTTGCCTGTAACTGTATGACTTCTGAAGGCATTTTCTGTTTTCTGACTCCAAGAGTTTCTGACCTGTTCAGTATTGTCATTCTGAAAACAGTAGGTTCTTTTAGTTAATAATAGTATGTTTTGGGGTTTTTTTTGGGGGGGGAGGTGGGCTTGCTTTTATTCTTCTTTTTGGCTTTGTGAGAAGATGAGAGCTTTCTTGCACTTCAGAGCAAAGGATTTAAGTTATTTCTGTTTAGCAGAGTTTCCAAGGTCCCCAAATACAGCTGCTATTCCTAAATAAATGGGTACTAAAACTTAGTTTCACAAACAGTGACTTGCGTATGAGCAGTGGTATATACAGAAAATCTAGTTATCTACCTCTTTCCTTTTGAAGAAAGGTTGTTTAGACAGTTAAATGGCACTCCTACACCTGCCGATTCCATTAGTATTGTATGTTACTGTTCTTTCTGTGATGGTGGTAGTCAGGGAAAACTAAATTTAGTTAGAGTGGTATGACTGTTTTATTTTTTTTAAGTGCAAGTTCAGTGTTCCAGCTGGGATTTTATTCAGTTAAGCCTGCAGAGATATCGTATTTAATATATGAAATGACTAAACCATCTACTGCTTTTCAGAAGGAAAGTAAGCTACTTAATCTCTTGCACCAAGGGATGTTAGAGCAAAACCCATTCTGGTGCTGTCATGAATCAGCAGTTAAGATTTGGTTCTCAATTTTTCTGGTTATTCCAAGATGACCTTGCAAGTAGATGATGTACACGCGTACATCTAGGTCTCCATAGCTTATCTTCTGATAGGTGAGAGTAAAAGCATGAGCTTCATCAATTGTTTTTGCAGAATGGGCTTCAGTTATTGGTCCTTGTATTTCCAGCTGATTTCTGTTTTGCTGCTTTTTCCTGCAGCTTGGCAATCTCCAATTTAAAAATCTCTTCCTAAATGGGCACTGTTGAAATATTTCATGATGTTAGTAGAATATATTAGTTGCTACATGAATTGTGTATTTTTAGCATGCTGATGACCTAAGGCAAGAATAACGGATGATTTAAACTGTGCTTGCACCTGCACAGATACAAGTAGATACATTTCAGAAAGTCACATTTGAATGTCAGCACAGAAGAATAACATGGTGTTTGAATTTAATTGATGATGTGTCATTGCTCTAAAGCAGCCTTAATTTTAGCAGGTATGATGTAGGACATTCTTGTTTTGCCCCGTTATTGAAGGAAATTGGGAAGCCATTACCTTGTGAATATATTATTGTGGATGTTTGGAAAAGTTAGGTGATTTTTTTTTTTTTTAGGTCTTTTGTCCAAACAAGTAAATATTTGTAATTGTATGAAGAAGTCAGAATCTTGTTCTGTGTGACAAAATAGAAATTCTCGGAGTGTTAGGAATGCACGGTATCACAAAGTTTTAAAAGTTTGTATCAGTATTAAAAGTTTTCATTAATTTTGATAGTCAAAGAATGTGGGACTCAGTAAAAACTTAAGTATTCTGTACACTTCCGAGGAAGCTATTTTTAAAAGTCATAGATATGCAGGGAGTTGCTGTGCACAGATGCAAGAAGAATTATGAGGGAAAATGTAAGTAAAATAACATAGCAAGCAAAGCTGGGGATGTTACAGCAACGTTCATTGCAGTTAGGTTGCTATGGCATGGGTACAATTGTCCTTTAATATCTCACAAAATAAGTAATAAAGCTGCTTAACTAGTAGGCAAGGTAGTATAGCATTACAAAAATCGTAGAGAAGGTGAAATCATACTATTTTAAGATTTTGCAGCATTAGCCAGGTATAAAAGGAAACGCTTGTCACTTAAAATTATTTTGAATTAGTTGTCTCATTGCTGTGCTACTTTTGTTATCCAGAAAAACAGCAAGGCATTACATGTATTACTTTATAATGCAAATATGAAACCATTTTGCTCTCTGTACACCAGTCTCAGAAGTATTATCTGTATCCTTTCTTTGAAAAATCATTTTATCACCTCTGTTTTTGAGCAAAATGGTTTGACATATTACTAGCCATTTTTTAAAACTTTGTATCAGTATTTTGATGTACTCGCTATTGTGCAATTAAGAATCTCAAAACTTTGATTATGGTAATACAAATTTTTGCTTTATGCCAAAAAATGCCAATGTAAGAATATTCTTAAAAACAATTTTAAGCAAGTGCTTTGGTGGCCTCTTGTATTGAGAATATTCATCCTGCAATATTGCGTTTCTTTAGATTTTTTTTTTTGTTTGAGGTGAAGCAAAAGTGCATCTTTCATTGTCAGAAAAGGAAATTATAGGAAATTTCCCTTGTAAGGCAATCACATGGAAAACAAGTAGTTGTAGTGCATGATTTCTTATTTGGAGCTGGTTATTAGCAAAAGAAATTAGGCATGTTCCTCTCCTATTGTTTAAGTTGCTGATAAGCAAAATCTTTGTATAAGGGAAAAAACCCAAGACCCACCACTTCTCTCATTAGCTGTTCCTTGATACTATAAAGCAAAGATAATCCTTTAATTAAAACTCCAAGGATGGCATTAACATGGCTGCAGCCATTAGACTTCAACAAAATTTTGTTTCATTGCTTAAGATTTGTCATTTCTCTAAATTTTCATCACATTTCTTTTAATTAACTTGATATTTTATAAAGTTAAGACTCTGTACAAATAGACATGTCCAGTTCTTGCATCTGTGCACAGCAACTCCCTGCATATCTATGACTTTTAAAAATAGTTTCCTTGGAAGTGTACAGAATACTTAAGTCTTTACTGAGAACCTACCATTAAGAAAATCTAAAATATTATGTTAATCATGTTGATTTTTTTAATATTTTTCTGTCTTTTGATTAGTCTGTTTCTGAATGATAAGTATGAAAAAGAAAACAGCCTGGCTTCAGATTTTTCTGCTTGGAGGAGTGACATGGATCTGCAAAGGAATTTCTGGGTCACTGCCATTACACACTGTTGCGCAGCATGTTCATAACTATGTCTAGCTTCAGTTTGAAAGCCTACTCTACCACAGCTCCTGTTGAGTCTGGTTTGAGAATCCCCGTGGTTCATTAGGTAGCAACCTTCTTTCAACTTCCTGCTCATTAGGCTTTGCACCTGCATTGTCTTTTAATGGAAATAAGGGCAAAGGAGCCCTTGAGGGCTGGGAGCTCTTCAAAAAGGAAATCCTAGCAGCTCAGGAGAAAGCCATCCCCATGTTCCGGAAAAAAAGCCGGCAGGGGTGAAAAACAACTTGGTTGAACAGAAAGATCTTGAGTGATGTCAAGAAGAAGAGAAATGTTTATGGGCTCTGGAAGAGGGGACAGGCCTCTTGGGTGGATTACAGGAGGGAAGTGAGACTGTGTAGAGAAAAAATCAGAAGGGCTAAGGCTCAGCTAGAAATCAGATTGGCAAAGTCTGTGAAAGATAACAAAAAATCTTTCTATAAATATATAAATAGCAAAAGGAGGACTAGGGAGACCATACAGTCCCTATTGGACGCAGAAGGAACAACAGTGACAGAGGATGAGGAAAAGGCTGAGGTACTTAATGCCTTCTTTGCCTCAGACTTTAGTTGTAAAGAAAGTTGTTCTGTCTGTGTACAAACCCAGGAGCTAGAGGAGCAAAATGAGGTTCCCATGATCCAAGAGGAGGTGGTCAGAGTCTTGCTAGCCCGACTAGACACCCACAAGTCTATGGGGCCGGATGGGATTCATCCAAGGGTATTGAAGGAGCTGGTGGATGTGCTGGCTAAACCCTTTTCCATCATCTTCCAACAGTCCTGGAAGACTGGGGAAGTCCCACTGGACTAGAGGCTGGCTGATGTTGTGCCCATCTACAAGAAGTGTCGCAGGGAGTATTCAGGGAACTACAGGCCTGTCAGTCTGACCTCAGTGCTAGGGAAAGTCATGGAGCAGGTGATCTTGAGTGCTATCATGAAGCACATGCAAGAGAACCGGGTGATCAGGCCCAGTCAACACGGGTTCACGAAAGGCAGGTCTTGCCAAACTAACCTGATCGCCTTCTATGACAAAGTGACTCGGCTGCTGGATGAGGGAAAGGCTGTGGATGTGGTCTTCCTGGACTTCAGTAAAGCCTTTGACACAGTTTTTCACAGCATTCTGCTTGAGAAGCTGTCAGCCTCTGGCCTGGACAGGCGCACACTCTCCTGGGTGGAAAACTGGTTGGATGGCCGGGCCCAGAGAGTGGTGGGAAATGGTGTGAAATCCAGCTGGAGGCCAGTGACAAGTGGGGTTCCCCAGGGCTCAGTGCTGGGTCCAGCCCTGTTCAGTCTCTTTATCAATGACCTGGATGAAGGCATCGAGTGCACACTTAGCAAGTTTGCGGGCGACACTAAGCTGGGTGGAAGTGTTGATCTGCTGGAGGGTAGGGAGGCTCTGCAAAGGGATCTGAACAGGCTGGACCGCTGGGCAGAGTCCAATGGCATGAGGTTTAACAAGGCCAAAGTGCCAGGTCCTGCACTTGGGGCACAACAACCCCGTGCAGTGCTACAGACTAGGAGAAGTCTGTCTAGAAAGCTGCCTGGAGGAGAGGGACCTGGGGGTGTTGGTTGACAGCCGACTGAATATGAGCCAGCAGTGTGCCCAGGTGGCCAAGAAGGCCAATGGCATCTTGGCTTGTATCAGAAACGGCGTGACCAGCAGGTCCAGGGAGGTTATCCTCCCTCTGTACTCGGCACTGGTGAGACCGCTCCTCGAATCCTGTGTTCAGTTCTGGGCCCCTCACCACAAGAAGGATGTTGAGGCTCTGGAACGAGTCCAGAGAAGAGCAACGAAGCTGGTGAAGGGGCTGGAGAACAGGCCTTATGAGGAGTGGCTAAGAGAGCTGGGGTTGTTTAGCCTGGAGAAGAGGAGGCTGAGGGGAGACCTCACTGTTCTCTATAACTACCTGAAAGGAGGTTGTAGAGAGGAGGGTGCTGGCCTCTTCTCCCAAGTGACAGGGGACAGGACAAGAGGGAATGGCCTCAAGCTCTGCCAGGGGAGGTTTAGGCTGGACATTAGGAAAAATCTTTTCACAGCAAGGGTCATTGGGCACTGGAACAGGCTGCCCAGGGAGGTGGTTGATTCACCATCCCTGGAGGTGTTTAAGGCACGGGTGGACGAGGTGCTAAGGGGCATGGTTTAGTGTTTGATAGGAATGGTTGGACTCGATGATCCGGTGGGTCTCTTCCAACCTGGTTATTCTATGATTCTATGATCTCTTTTTCCTCCTTCCTATTTCTAGGGAGTGATCATGCCCTCTCTCAGCTTGGACGGAGTAAGCCATACTCCTCTCGTACTTTCTCAAATACAGTTTTTCTTCTTCTGATAATATTCATAGTTCTTCTTTGACTCTGCATATATGTATGACTTTAAGTCTATCTTTAATGAAAGTATATAGCTGGGAATGTATGCAGCCTTTCCAAATATGGTCCCTGCTGGGGCCATGGAGAAGAGCCCAGAAGTTCTGTACTTCTGGATGATGCATGCTGTGATCTCGCTGGGTTTTTCTGCTGCATCACGTTAACAGCTCAGTCACCTTCTGATTAGCTGATACACTGAAACTCTTTTCACAATAATTTCTGATGGATAAATTCCTAGATTTTTGTTTTTCAAAGCACATGATCTCACCTCTTCTCATAATGCATTTTAAATCTTTTACTCCAGACAGGAGTCACCCCTGGTACCAACAGTGTCTGTCCATGTGCAGGATTTGAAAACACATTTGTTCCTGCCCCTTACCCCCTACCTCCTGACTTTTTATTAAAAAATAAAAATTATTTATTTTGCATCATTTGAGCTGTTGCAAATAAATTGACATTCGTATTTGCGGTTAGAAAGTCGTTTATGCCAGATTTCCTGAAGAAGGTGTTTTGGATATAAAGTGTTGCATTGAATCTGTGACATAAATGCTATAAAAGAAAAAGCAGATACTAACAGATCTGGTCCTACAACAGACAAGATAGTTATGTTAAATAAGAATGGGTATGTGTTAGTGATGCATTTCATATATCTCCTTTCAAAAGAGTTGTTCCTGAGAGCTTTTCTCCATTCCCCAGATACCCATTTACATTTCACCACCTCTGTCCTTCTACAGAAGTCAATAATCCTTCAAGCGAAGGATAATTATGTTCAACGCATTAAATGCTCATAGGATTATCTGATGAGAGCTGCGAGATGTATAATAAGAGGCAGGCACTGTGTGTTTTGAAAGGGAAACAAAATTACGTTCTTGTATGCTTGCTCTGTCTCTCTCTCCTAGACCAGCAAATGACATTGCATTGGTTTAAACCTGTGAGTAGTTTTATGGGGTAGTGTCAAAACAGAGCGTAAGTGCAGGAAAGTATGAAGATCTTGCCAGAAAAGATCTTTATATTGCCTTTTTTTTTTTTTTTTTTTTTTGTTAGGATGTGTTCTACTGTGGGCTTTGTATATAAACAGCTCGTTAACAGGAATGATACCCAAATGCAATATTTTCAGAACATGAGTTGTGTCTTGTTGTATTCAATATGAAGAGCATTTCTAAGAGCTCTTCTTCATGATATTTGTGCCACAGTATCGTGTCAAAATGACTATTGGAGGGAAATTTGAAGATGAAAAATACCTGAGATACCATTGTGTAAAGCAAATGAGATACAGAAGACATATAAAATCAGAAAGTTTTTATTTACCTCTTGCTAAAGTTTTCAGAGAAAATACGTGTAAGCTTGCTTATGTTTTCTATGCTACCCCTAAGTACAAGGGAATACTGCTTCCATGGGAATTGCATCCAAATTTGAACTGTATGTAATTTAAACTCTTATTTTAAATTTGCCTCTACCCTGGACATGTCAGCCTGCATCGTGTCTGTAGACCAAATCAATAGAAATTACTTTGTTATTCTGTAATTACTTACATTGACTGCTGTATTTTAAATCACTGAACCATAGGAATGTTTCCCTTGATATTTCTCTTGGTTAGTGAAAGAATTATGTTGTAATAGCATGCTGATGAATTCCCAGTAGTATTAGAACTACTTGTTCCTTCTGTCATTCAATATCATAAATCTGAGTCTATTCTTAAAAAGCATAAGGCTTCTTTACAAACATTTAATATAAAAAGGAATATTTACATAAAATACTGAAATAAAATATTGAGTTGATAGGATACTGAAGAATATTGGGTTGGACTTCTGCAGTGCAGTAAAAATTTTAAACTTTTTGTCTTGGCGGGGTAAAAAATGGGAAGAACTAAAGCATAATATTTATTTTATTTGACTGCGGTTGCTTTTCCATTAAAAAAGATACAGAAAACCAAAATAACTTTGTGGTGATTTACTTATTTATGGGGCTAAATGCATCTTCTATAAAAGAAATAAAGATTTTTTTTTTGTGTTATGGTGGCTTTTATTTTTTATTTTATTAATAAGACATACAACAGAATAAGCACTGAGGTGCGTGTGTTCAGAGGCTGGAGAATCCGTGTTTTCTTGTGTTTATTTAATTTCAGAAAGTGGAAATAGATTATAAAGATGATGTTTTGTGTCGTATTGTATCTACTGTACTTACATGGCCTGTCTCAGTGACACATAATTACCTATTGGATCATTCATTGGGAATGGTATAGCAGAATGTTACAACTTTGCTCTCTTAAATTCCATCTTTGTGGGGATGTACCTCAGTCACTTTGTAGGCTTTATAAACCTTTCATGAAGTGCTGACCAGCCTTCAGTAGAAGACCTTAGTTATAAAATGCTTGCTGATATGTGTGATCTAAAATAAGTGATATATCGGACCTCTCCAACTAGCATTCCTCTTGTATTTTAGAATTATAATTGTGTGCATATCTTTCTCATTGGTGCATTTATACTTGTTATTTTCACATATAACTCCATCTATGAAAAATAAACCCAAAACAAATGCAAAAATAACCAACCAAACAAAAAAAAGCACTAGGAAAAAATACAGAGTGCTACTTAAGTGAAGAAAGGATTTTTTTGTGTCATTCATGTTTTGCTGTTTTCATACCTTTTTATGATATGTCTGAAGATTTTAATTTTATGTCTAGTAAATATCCTGAAAAGATATTAGTTTTTTATTAAAAAGTACTGTATTAGTAGGAGAAGCCAAATGATTTGTTGAGTTGAAGTTGCACAGAATGCAGTGGAGCACAAGCATCTGGCCAAAAGACTAAGGAAGAGAAGCCCAGCACCGTCCTAGCATGTGTATTCACTGCCTTTTCTTATACTAAAAGGTTTGCTGTAGGGTAGGAGAAAATCATGATGTTCTTAAAATAGGAGGAACAAGTTCAGAGCAAGTAATTGTTAGCTTTGTATGCATAAACTGGTGACTCACTTTGAGGGTGGAGGTAATACAAAGCTGCTTTTAAAATTGGAAGATGTGATGGGTTGTAAGATATTTTACAGTTCAAAATGGAGATACCTCTTTGTCCTTAAGGCAGTTTCACATAATCGCTTTAGTGGTTTTTTTTTCCTTGTGGTTTTCCAGAAGTAAAAGCATTGAGTTCCCACATGTATGGTTTTCCTCTGGTTTCTTTACATGTATGTGAACTATGTAAATGTGTGTGTGTATGTATGCAAGCATGCATGCTTATTAAGAGTTATATACACGTTTATAAAAAACTGGTTTGACTTCTGTCGATTTAAGATTAGGGCCTTGGTATTATCTATTTTATCAATTCATATTTTGTATTAACCCCCTCTCCTCCTGTTATGTCATATTTCATTAGTTCTATGCATATGTAGCTTAATGTTTTCTTGCCTTAAAAGTTTGTCCTGAAAATAGGTAATGATGACAGTTATCTGATCCTTCTAAAGACTATTTATTGTTTAAAGTAATATAAGTAGAATGGATTTTGATACTATATTTACTTTAGAACAACCCTGCCGTGGTTTTACTCTGTCTGCTCCTTCTTCCTCATGCTGCAACTCCAAGTGTTCATTAACAAAGTTAAGAAATATTGTAATTGCTGGCTTCAGTGAAATTGTTGTTCAATGTTTGGTGTTGTCGAAGAAAAACAGGTGCTTGTTGTGTAAAATATAGAAGTTGCTGTTGTTCCCTATTACTTTGAGTGACTCCTTAAAACTAACAATCATTTAATGAAAATACAAAGCAGAAGAATGGCTCTTCAGTTCTGCTGCCATTTGTTGTGTCTTTTAGTCTGGGATAGGTGATGTTACTGAGCCAAAGGGTCTTTCTTTAGGCTTTCTCATATAGCTGCATGGTCTAGAGGTTAAGACATACATTAAACGTAGCCTCTGTGTGTGTGCTTTAAAATGTTACAGAAACCACATTATTTTTCCTATGATATTAAAGGGAGTACTCAACTGTTGAATGATAGCTGTGTATAAGCATTGACTGCTTAAAAATTTCATGGCAAAGTGATATTCAGTAGTACAGCAAATATATCTGTAATAGTGCAGTTAATTCTTATGTTTCCCAAAAGCAGAGACTGATGTTCCTAGCCATTTTTTCAATGAATGTAACAGCACAGTTTTGTGATGTTATCTTCTAATCATAGTCTACTACAAGTACAAAATTACATTTAGATATCCTGATATGGGCCAGACAGCCTTGTGCTGGTTGTTGGGATTAATGAGGCTTTTGAACATTGCGTTTTATTCTTGCTCTACATACTGAAAAACCATTTACCAAACACTGTGCTACAGGTGTAGCCCTTGTGTAGAAGGCTGAAATGTGTGTTTATTTGTAGTCATCAGTGCTTCACTTTTTCCCCACTGTGTACAATTCTGTATGTTAAATATTTTATACAGCAGTATGTAACTAAGTTCTCACACAATTCTTCATTGAGCTCATAAATGTTTCACCTTATTTAATTTTTGTAATTTTTTTTTCCTTGCACAACTTTTCACCTTAACTAACTTGAGGGTAGGGTAGTAGAAGTGGATGCCACTTTTGAGCATGTAGCACAGAGATGCAGTATTCTGCAAAGATGTGAGCACGTGCTTTCTGCTTGTGAACAGTCCTATTGGATTAGGATCATAGTGACTAGGTTGCCCTAAGTAAAATGCCTGCATGTGGTTTTCTGCTGTCACCACTTGGCAAGTCCAGCTCATGCAGCCTGGCTTTGACTTGACGAGTTACTCTGAAACCAGTAATCATCAATCATTCAGCTGATTGTCTACAGGAAAAAAAAAAAAAGATAAAATCAGATGGCTTGCTTTTATTTGTAATGCATATCATCATTGTGGAATCCCCTGCCTCTTCCTATTGCCTGTGTATAACAAATCCTTGCTGTTCATTTAAACCACTAAGTGCGGTCATTATATTAAACATAGCTTGTTTTAATTTTTTTAACATACTGACTGCATTTGCTTTTATGTAAGGTTCTTAAAAATTGTTATTGCATTGATAAAAAATAAATGCCATTGTTAATGACATGGAGATACTTGCAGGGCATTATGAAAAACTGAACTTGTTTGATTGGACGCCAGACTGGTGACATGCCTCTCCCCTATGGAGTTAGTATTTATTTGGGATTGAAATAGTGTTTACTTTATGAAATGTAAAACACTCAAGGTACTAGATCTTTTTAAGTTAGCATGAAATGTGCAAATCTTAGATGATTTATGCATGTATTTTAAAATTACATGTAGGATTTCTACTTGGAAATAAGCCTGGACAGCTCTAATTCTAAGAGATTTAACTTTTAGGAGTAGTCATTGACACACTGCAAAAGCTGTGGTGATTCATTTACTATACATTCTACCTATGGAATGTACAGTTATTTGTAGAATGGCTCAGATCGTGATAGAACATGGATATAGTGGTCTGAATATCAGTATATACTGTTCATTTTTGTGATACTTCAGACCTACAGATTGGAAAGGGAAACAGGAGGGACGACAGATAATATAACTAATACTCTTCTTAGGGCTTTATTTTCTTCTTCTGGTATGTCATCAACAGTGGTGAACATAATGAGATTTTTCTGGAGGCAGCATTCATGGCTGTGTGTAATAGAGTATTGTTTTTGTTAATTGCCCTTTCTTTGTTGATTGGTATATGAAGATCAGCTCTTGCTCTGGGCTTACTGAAGCACTTTAGGATTATTGATGTCTGATTCCTGTTTTTATACCCTCTTTCAAGTAAAAAATATTAAGAAAGAATTGTTTCAAATGTAGCCATTTTTACTGTCACTGGTGCAGTCATGCTGTAATAAGAAATCTTTTTCAGGTATATTAGAATAGGAAATGCCAGTCAGTCTAAATAAGACTAAGGTTTCCACTTGTCTGTGCTTTCACCACAAATCCAAAGGTTCTTTCAGAATTAAATCAAGTGAACAGTAGTAAAACCATTCAGTACCTCTAGCTGTGTAGAGCTAATAATTTTCTCAAGCATACTGTCTTGTGACTTGCAGATGACTTTTTTCCTAACTTTTTATACTGACATATTGTATCTTAGTGCTGGATGAGCTCTTATTTTTAATTTCCATTCAGGAGAATGGTAATAGTGCCAAGCTAGCATTTGTAACTGATATGGATGGAGGCACTGTGTATGTCATTCTTAGTCTCTACAGAGGTGTGTTTGTACCATCTACTTTGTCTGTAGAAACAAGAATAAACAAATCAATGAACAAAGCTGTTGTTTTTTTAAATTAACAAAACATTTATTGCATACCAAAACTGATATGTTAACATGCTTTTATTAACCAGCAGTGGGATGCAAGCTTCTTGGGGAAAGGAGTAATTTGCCCCTGAAATAGTATTTAAATGTTTCTTCAGATGGCAAATATTTTCCTTTCTCAAAGTTCACTTTCTGCAATCCGGCAACATTTACTATTCTTACAGATTTTCATGCAACCTGTGTACATACAGCAATAGTAAAAATATACGTCACAAATCTTGGTGGGTGTTTGTTAAAAGATCAAATATTTTGTTTTGATTTGTTCTTCAGCAGTGTGTGTGAACAAACTCATTTCAGGGTTGCACCTCTTTGCAGTTTTGTCAGTCTTCCCACATTTCCTGTTTGCCATCATCTTATTTGACTTAAAGAATAACATAGTTCAGTGCCTTGGATTTTACTTGTCTGTAATGTGCTTTGTCAACTTCTGAAACAAGAGAGTTAGCCAAATCCAGAGCAGTACTTGTTGGTTTTGGTTATTTTTAAAAGTATGTGACTTTACTCACTGTTAATCCCATTCTACAGGAAACCATTGATACTAAAACTAACACAGTATTCATATGTGCTTTAATTCTATCCAATCCCCATAGCAAGATACTGAAGAGTTTCGATAGAAGGGTTATTGCTTCACTAGTGTTGTCAGTTATGTGTGTTTTAAAACTCTTATAATTGCAGCAATTTGGTGTTATTTTGCTGACCTCTGCATGAGTTATAAAAAGCTGCAAAACTCAAACTTTTATGCTGCATTCTCAAGCCCCAGTGGTTTTCCTAAAACACTTGGGAGTCGGCAGAGAGTAAAGTGGGACATAAATTATTTGAATTTATTTTGCTGTGTATCTACCTCAAATAGTAATGATACTTTTTCTGCTCCACCTATAGCTTCCTGCAGATTTCACAAAGCTGCACCTTACTGACAGTCTCCACCCACAGGTGACCCACGTTTCATCTAGTCACTCAGGATGTAGCATCACCAGTGATTCAGGAAGCAGCAGCCTTTCTGATATCTACCAGGTAAGACACAAATGGATGCTGATGGGAGGTACAATTGCCGACAGTTTTGACCTTAATAGCTGAATGTCTGTACTAGGGCATATTGTCAGGTTTGTCTAAAGCAACACTTGCTAGATTTAAAAGAAATATATTTCTTTGTTTGAATTGTAGTAATTTCAGTGTTTTACCTGCTGTATACTCTATCTGATGTTTTAAAACTCTGCAAGTAATCTGCAGTACAGTAACGTGATGTGTGTTGCAAGAGTTTGTCAGGATTGAAGTCAGTAAAGTAGAGGTGTAGTGTTTGGCAGCATTTCAGGATTGCATTTTATTAATTTTGTTTGCAATTTGTGATTTTGAGGGAAGAAATGTCCCTGAACTTCAGCATGGCAAGCCAGTGTGGCTTTTCCAGCAGAGGTCCCTGATGGGATGTAGGTGGTGAAGGAGTTCTGCTCCTGACTCCAGCACTTCACCTTGTCTTTCTATCTTATCTGATTTGCCATACCTAAAACAGCAGCTATGATGATTGGTACTGGAAGACTAGACTTTGAGATCCATGGACAAAAGGTGCTTGGGAGGTGGGGATTATGATTAGAAGTTGCATCAGAATTGCAAAACTATAGATTTAGGCCCTTGTAATGCAGGGATTTTTCTTCTTCTTGATACTCTATTTTACAGTTCTTAGATGTGTTGCCGTCAAAATCTAGAACATTTTCCCCACCCTGTAGAGACCCAGTACCAGCCTCTTGGTAGCACTTTCTCTCCTCACTGTTCTGGGAAAGATGTGGAGGCTGAGTTGGTGAGGCTTTTTAAGTTGTTATACTTCTGAGGGCTTCTTGACAATGATCTGTGCTCTTTGTTTGGAGCAGCTTGAGTTTGGAGAGACTTACTGTGAAGCTGAGCCAGGTCCCTAGACCACTTGGGGGTATGCTTTGTTCCTCTAAACGTAACATTGGAAATAAAATAAAATGAGGAAGTCTACATTTGTTATTCTGAAGAGAAGAATAAAGTCAAATTAAAATTCTGTTCTAGCAAAATGGTCATAAAAAAAGAGCCCAGCTTTACATGAAATAATGTATACTACAAGAGGAATAATGTTTGGCACCTGTATAGAAATGCAATGTAGCCATTTAAACAATGGGAAAAACAATTTCAATACAAATACATACAAGTTCAGTTGTGAGCATAGTTGCAGTGTGCAGTCTGCTTCAGGTGAATAAATTTGTAGGCTTTTCTGTGGAGAAGGTAGACTGAAAAGGTCTCAGATCGATTTAGATAGTAATTGCAATAACGCAAAGTTTTATTTTTGTGAAAAATGTCAAAGTGACTGAGCACTTCAGGCATAGTATATGCCAGTCAAGCTTATCTGTCAGAATTTCTTCTGAGAGGGTATTACTTCAAACAGGATTTAAGTTTATAGTGTGAGGATGAAGAAGATGTAAAATCACCTTTGTTCTTCAAGTATTCTATAGATTTCCATACCTTTCACTCCAAAGATTTTACATTTTAATGTAAAAATAAGTACCTCTAGAGACACAGTTGTAGGTGGAATGTAGTTTTAGTCATACAATTAGTATCTAGATAAGATGGAAGTAAATTTTTAGAAAGATTTCAGCAAAACTTTCATACCTGTGAGAAGGATCACAGAATTGCAGGGAAATAAAAAAAAAATTAAAAAAGACCTGCAAATTTTATGTAAACTTCAGAGAAATACCTTTTTATGTAGTCACTGATCTGGTTTATGACACCTTATGACATGTTTTGCTTGCAGTAATAGAATCAACAGGTTGACTGGTGTTTGAAGAGAGTTAATGGTTTAAAAAAAGTATTTACATGGAGAGCATTTGCTTTCAAGATATTATTTTAAATTAATTTTTAAAAATAATGCATTCTTGGTGATCTAAAAATATTATCTGGTTTCTTCAGTGAATCTATAATTAATACCTCATTTAAAGATGTCTTGTGCAGATGTTTTGAGAACTGTGTTAATTGTACAGTGTTAAAGTAACTGTTGAAATAACCTGTGTTCACATGAACATTGAGAATTGTATTGTGGAATGTAACCCCTTGTTTTTGTGTTAATATTCATACTTGAAGAAGCACATATTAAGAAAATGAATAGTTATGTTCAGCTGTGGAAGCTGATAAGGTTCTTAAATTCTTGAATTCATCTTACTGGTAGCAAGTATTGTTTGACTTATTGATTTCTCATATTGTGGTAAATCATTAATTTCCGACCTCAATTTAAGTCATAAAGGAGTGTCATGTAGTAATGTCAAGTTAGGTTAAACTGCTGCCAAAAAAAACCCCACAACAAAATAAAATGGCTGTAATTTGAATTCTCCAGGGTCAAGTCAAAGATTAAATAAACAGAAATACTTCTTGAAAGCAAGAGATTGGATCAGTCATTCTCTCTCAATTGCTTGCTTTTTAATTCTCTCCCAAGTGTTTATTCAAAACCAGTCAAACCATGCTCAAGTCATCTACACATTATCTTATTTCAAACTTAATAGGTCTTAGGCAGAGCTCAGTATTGTTGTTCCCTCAATGCTTATGTTCTGTATATAATGACACTTCACTGTTCACTAATGTGGGCTACTGTTCACTATAGCCAGTAAAGCAATGATTTAGAAAGGTTGCCATCTTATCTTGCAATTGATAAGTAAAATAAATGTTTTATTTTTTAAAGTACACTGTTAATTAGATCTTTATTGTTGAAATCTGAGGTAACAATATGGCATATTTTGGATCTTAGTAAGTTTTAGTTCTGTAGCCTCAAGAGCAGATATTTACACTGGAAATATGTTCATGGCCTTTTAAGATTTTTTTTTTTTTAATAAATTATAAAGCTGAATCTTCAGATGCTTTCAGCATTGAGCCGAGAACATTCCTCTTTAAATATTAATGATGTAGCTATATTTGTTTGTCACATGTAGCACATAAAAGAACTTCTTTTAGGATAAGAAGTACTTACCAAAATAAAAGAAATAATCCTTTGTGTTTACATCACCCAAGTCTCAAAAATATTTCAGGTGCCAATCAATAAGGTCCTTAAATGATGTTACTTTTTACTGTAGGAAGTAAGTTTGTGAAGTGACTAACTCTGTAATGTGACTGGAGAGGAAGAGGATGCTGAATGTTAATAGATTGTGTGCTGGCTTGTATTTGCTAAAAAACACCACTTGTACTGATTTGGCAAAACAAATATTTCGCTGCTGCTTCTCATGTATGACTGCTTGCTCCTGTTTCTCATGCTTAGTTAATGCTTCCTGTATGTAACCATATACCTGTACGCTCCTAAATGTTTCCTATATCCATCACATACATAACCAGATGATGATCTCTGAAAGTGAGGAGATCTAAGCTGGTGAATGCGTGTTATTCCCCTTCCTTGTTTTGGGAAGGTGTTGTGTTAGCTCAGCTCTTTCCTTTGCCAGCCTTTCTTTGCCTTATCCTGTTCCTAGACTGGTGATTTCCTGACAGTGCTACGTGCCCACTGGTGTCTGCCCAGATACTCCTGGCGGTACAGGAAAACAGGAACATCCTTTCAAAGACCCTCCCAGGATGTGTGTATTGCTTGGAAATTTGCAAGATATCGGCTTTTGTTTTCTCACAACTCTGATACGATTACTCATAGAAGAAGGGTCCACCTTCCAGAAAGTTTTCCTGAGAGAGCCTAAACCTTTCTCTCTCAAACTAGAGGGTCTATGCAGCCTGCCCCAAAGTTGCTGTATGCAAAATAAAGATTAACTTAATCTTTCTGACTATATCTGCCTCTGCAGTTCAGGGCTCTGGGAAATGCAAGGATGTCTGAAACAGGTAAACGACGTCGTCCTAAAGAACTTCCTTCTCCCTTGTACCTCCCCCCAGCTTCAGCCGAGTCCTGTGCAGTCTGTTAGCCCTCCTGGTGAGCTCAAGTCCTCTAATCTGTTCTGCAGTTTGTAGGCTTGGGGTAACTTTAAGAGTCGTGCTTCTGTATACCTGTGGTCTCAGCAAATGTTGCTTCATTTTGAGAAAGTGGCAATTAGCTGGCAATAGTGCAGGGCACTATTCCTGTTGTGTGTTGTCTGGATTATTGTATTTTTCCATCTTTAGGGAGAAACAGTGCTCAGCCTGGCCGATGTGACAGATGTGGACTGCTGTGCTGTCAATTTTGTAGTGGTAATAAAAGAATAGATATGAAGAAAGAGCAGTAAAAATATTAGACTGAAAGAGTTTTAAGGTATTTCATTGCCATTTGCACTTATGGTAGTAGAGTAGGAAAAAATAATTTTACTACCTTTGATTTATGTATGAGTTGCATGCATGTAATAGTTATACATAACTATTACGTATTACATATATATATGATAATTGTTGAACAAATACATATTATAATTAGATAGAATTTCATAGCAATTTATTTATATTATAAACTTTTGCCCAGTGATTGAAACTTAATATAAAACAAAACCTCATATTTGCCATATTTGCTCTCTGTGGAAAAGCTGGATCCAACGTAGCTACATAATAACAGGAGAAAATCTTTCAAGCTAATGGAACTTTTGCAAGTGATTTCATGAGAGGTTTAGTACCGGTGTTCTTGGTGTTTTGTATCAGAATCAGCTTATAAATTATGAAGTAAAAAAAATAATTTCAGTAATAAACATTAATGTCATTTTTTAGTTTACTTCTTAGCCCTTAAACTACAATGATTGAAAAATAAGTTGGAGTGGGAGTTTATTGGGCTGAGCTTGGCTGCTTTCTGTGTTAGCTTCATGGACTTGAAGGACTGCACCAGACAATGAACATAATTCTGGTTTACACAACAAATCTCTTCTATGCCTTTTTTATTTTTTTCCAGTATTTTCCTCTTGCATGTTTGAAGATTTTTGATTGTCAATTTAGGTAGTGACATTAGTTACAAAGAGGATTTGTTGTTCAGACTGATGTTGTTCTTTCCTTAATATTTCCTACAGAAAGTTTTTAAAAGAAAAATTAAAACAAGTCTGGATTAAAATATTCTGTTTAAAATACCAAGAAATGAGTAGTTTATGTGATTAATTTTAAGGGTTTTCTAGTTTTTAACCTTTATATTGTCAAGACCAGCTGGAAGCCTTTTCCTCAAACCAGAAAAAAACCCAAAGAAATCTGTGAAGGCCACCTGAACTAGAGCATCTTGTAAGCAGTTTTTCATGTCTTTCCACTTTCTTTGCCATAGTAAGGGCGAGATGTGTGTGCAGGTGTGTGTGATGAAGCCATTATAGTACAGGAGGAAGAGTTACTCAGTTGTGAAGATGTAGAACTTTTAGTAAGCCAACATTGCCCTTGGCTTCTTCTGATCTTTTTCTCAACACATACACAAAAATTGGCTGGAGAAGAAAATGAGGCAGTAAAGGAGGTTATCTTTAGCTCTTCATGTAGTCCACCACGTCTCTCTAAGAGCTGGGCTTAATCAGTTTCCTTTCATGCCAGTCTAAAGGGATTAACAGGGTCTTCTATTTCCCCAGTCTGCCCAGTTTGTCCTAAGGGTGAATAAAGGATAGTCCTTTCTCTTTAATTTGTTTTTTTCTCCCTCTTGCAATCGTACACAAGGCTCCTTTACTTTCCATCTTTTCCTACTTATTTAATGGTATTTGTTATGCAAATCTAGAAGCTTCTTTAGAACTTATTTTGGTCTTGGAGATCCTTACCAGTTGTAACATACATTTTTGTTACTGTAATATTAGCCTTTATAGACACTGCTTAAAATTGGGCAGGTTTTCCTAGGTTCCAAGTGTGAAATAACTTTTCACCCCACACTTTATAATATCTGTCTTCAGTAGCCTGCCTTATTGGCAATGTGACAAACAAATATTAGGCTGTCATTATGTGATTCCTTTGAAGTTTTAGCAATTCTTTTCATGTTACCTTTCCAGTCATGAAGAAGATTGTCTTTGCAACTGGTGTTCAGACCTTGGAGAGACGTTGTTTTGTACTTTAAGCTGCAACCAGCATTTTTCTTATGTGCAAACTTGTTAGATTTGTTTCAGTGAAGCTAGTTTCTCATTACTCAAGAAACAACGGACAGCGTGCACCTATGAAAGCACTGATTTCTGAGGTGTATTTCATCTTTGATTAAATACCCTGGGAAGTTCTAGGCCTCATGATTGACTGTTGTATAAATTCTGTATATCATGTGTTCTGGATTTTCTGCTGCTGAGGTTTATAATGAAACCACTGTCCTCAAAGGAGCTAATCAAGGTTTACCCTTCAACCTTACACAAATGCATGGCTATTACTTCATAACTAAGTATTCCTATGTGGACATCCTTGATTTTTCTAACACATGAGGGAGTACAAAAGTACTCAAAGTTAGGTGGGTTATGAAGTTTTATATGTCAGCAGGAAGACCTTGAATCTTTTGTCATACGTGATGCTACTAAGCTTAAAGAAGCTATTTCCAATGGTTTTTTAGATAAATTGGTGTTTGCCTGTATCATGAACATAGACCAAATTATTCTTAATAATGCAACAAAACTCATGCAAAACTTTTTGCATATGTAAACTGAGAAAGAGTTCCTGTGAGATGAATTATTTGATTCTTTACTATTGTGAATGCGTATTGCCTTTGTGGAAAGGCTATATTTGTGTTCCTTTGTTAACTTTTGCATAATTGTAACTTAAAAAAAATGGCTTGAAAAAATGTATTTGTTTCTTCAGCGATAAGGTTTATTTTTAAAGGTTTAAGTTAAACTAATAAATTTTCTTGTTACTCTGTGGGTTGCTCCATTCAATTCTGAACTTCTTTGTTGCAGTGATTTATCCGTTTGGATAACTAGTAAGTTAGAATTATTTGCTTTATCATTCTGATTTTCACCAATGACTTCAATTGTCAAAGATCTAATTAGCTCGGTAAAAAGCCATCGTCTTCATGAAATACTTATAATCTTCAGTAGTAGTTTTTAATGTATTTTTCTGAGTACATAATTGCATTTAATTTGTGTGAGAATTTTTTTAAAATAGCATCAACTGTTCTTGATAATAGAGTTTTGCTCTTTTAAGACAGTCAAATAACTTGTCTTTTAACAATTGGGCTTGTACAATATGTATATTTTTCTCATGTATATTAGCATAGATATTACTATACTTAGTTCTGCATTCATCTTATCAACATGCTTTTGAGAAAACTTACTCTGTGCAGGTAGGAGGAGTGTTTGTTAGTAATGGGAATGTTTGCAAAATTGACTTGTGCATTAGCCTGCTGTCACTGGAATTGTCACTGTTGGAGACTTCTGATTCTGACAGACGTTGTAAGCTGTTTGTTTACTGTTTCATTGTCACTAATTGTTCCACCAGTAGCTTTTGTTGATGGCTATTTTGTAAGAGTAGTTAGAGCAACTGTTTCAGATATATCATAGGGAACATCCATGCCAAGCACAGTAAGACTGCTCATGAAAATCCTATCAGTGCTATCATTTTTGTGATTTGCTTGTATGCCAGTATAACATCTTCCTTTATCCTGCTGAAGAAATGCTCAGCATTTTTTTCTTTATTTTTATAAAAAGCACAAAGTGAGAGTAATTTGAGTGTTGTGTAGATGCTGTTTTGCTTTTTTTATATTAACAAGACCCTAGTATAAAGCTTGTGTTGTGCTGTAGGACAGAAACATTACGAGTGACACTAGCTGCCCTGATCTGTCTCCAGCCATATGGTACCATTCGTAAGGTGGCTGTGTATAATGGTATTAAAGTAACAGATGTCAGCCAGAGCTAGTGAAGCAGGAATAGGAAAGATGATTCTACGAAAATACCAACGTAATTTGTCTTACCTTCTCTGTGTTTGGAGGATGACCTAGTTTTGGGTGGGTGTTTTTTTCACCAGAGAGACGGATCAATAAAACAGGCTTTAACAGCTATGTTTGCTCCATGTAGTATTTTTAAAGTAGATGTAAATGCATTGTGTGCCTCCAGGGTCTTAGAAACAAACCATCCTTATAAGGTGTGTGAAACTTGATTTCTCGAGCCATGGCTCAAAGCTTGCTCATTAGAAGCATTTCCTTAAAAATTGTTGTAGCTGAGCCTTGGCAGCTGCTGTGGTATTAATTACATGCTGAGAAAAAGCGGCTTTATCAGCCATGACAGAAAAATACTTGTGGGATTTTCATGCCTGAAGAATTTGGTGGGCTTCTATGATTGGGCTACAGCATTGGTGGATAAGGGAAGTGTCCATCTACCTGGACTTGTGCAAAGCATTCACCATTGGGCTGCATGACATTCTAGTTTCTGCTTTGGAGAGACAGATTTGACAGACAGACTACTTAATTGATAAAGAATTGGCTGGATGGTCACACTCAAAGAGTTGTGGTGAATGTCCAAGTGGAGACTGGTGATGAGTGGTGTTCCTCAGGGGTCAGTATTGGGACCAGTGTGGTTTAACATCTTTGTTGGAGACAAGGACAGTGGGATTGAGTGCACCCTCAGCAAGTTTGCTTATGACACCAAGCTGCGTGATGTGATCGATGCGCTGGAGGTAAAGGATGCTGTCCAGAGGGTCCTAAACCGGCTTGAAAGATGGGTCTGTGTTAACCTCATAAAGTTCAATAAGGGCAAGTGCAAGGTTCTTCACCTGGGTCAGGACAGTCCCAAGCACAATATACAGGCTGGGCAGAGAATGGATTGAGAGTAACCCTGAAGAGAAGGACTTGGGGATGTTGCTGAATGAGCACATGAGCTGGCAATGAATGCTTGCAGCCCAGCAAGCCAACTGTATCCTGGGCTGTGTCAAAAGAAACGTGGCCAGCAGGTCAAGGGAGGTGATCCTCCCCCTCTATGCTGCTCCTGTGAGACCTCACTTGAAGTACTGCATTCATTTCTGGAGTCCCCAGCACAGGAAGGACAGTCCCTTTAGACCAAGTCCAGAGGAGGACCATGAAGATGATCTGAGAGATGGAACTCCTCCCATAGGAGGACAGGCTGAGAGAGTTGGGGTTGTTCAGCCTAGAGAAGAGAAGGCTCTAGGGAGACCCTAGAGCAGCCTTCTGGTACTTAAAGAGGGCTTATAGGAAAGTTGGGGAAGGGCTCTTTATCAGGGAGTGCAGTGATAGGATGAGGGATAAGGGTTTTAAGCTGAAAGACAGTAAGTTTAGGTTAGATATTAGGAAGAAATTTTTGACTACGGGGATGGTGAGGTACTGGAACAGGTTTGTCAAGAGAAGCTGTGGATGCCCCATCCCTGAAAATGTTCAAGGCAAGGTTGGATGAGGGTTTGAGCAACCTTAAGTAGTGGAAGGTGTCCCTGCCCATGGCAGGGATGTTGGAACTAGATGATTTTAAGGTCCCTTCCAACCCAAACCATTCTATGATTTTATTAGGTATTTGGTCTTAAAAATGAATCTTTAAAATATATTTAACTTTAGGGGCTATCCTAATGATCTCAGTGTGTATATATGGTCTATGTTTTCCTTCATTTTAATACAATTTAAAGGTGGTTAAGTTTGTCAGATATTCAGTGTAGTTCCATCTGTGGTGTTTAAGCAGTGATCGCATTTTTTCTGCATCTGTAAATTTTCTTACTGTTTAGCAGCAAATGAAAGCTGTGTTTAACTATATTCTAATGGAATTATAAAGGAAAAATATGGTTCTAGGTGACTGAGAGACAGCAAAATTCCTGTAGTGTTTTGATGCTGTATTTATTTCCTCAAACTGTATACTTAAAATTATAATACATTCCTAAGTTTCTGAAAATGTGAAGTTGGGACAGGAAAAGAAACACTGTTTTATTTGAACTGTTTATTTAAAAAAAAATAATCAGCTAATATTCCAAGAAAGTATTCCTTGGTGTATAACTGCCTAAAATTCCCCGAAGACCTACTGATTCCATAATGTGTGGAATTCTGTTTCTGTGCAGCTGATTGAAATAAGTGTTAAAAGCCCTGTTTAAACAATGGTTTTGGATTGATTAATGATTAGTTGTTATGAGAAAGTATTTAAATTAAAAAGCAATATTAAAAATAGTGAATGAATTGGAGTGATCTGTTCGGTGATGGAGTTTCTGAATATTTAACTAGAAAACTTCAGTGGCGAAGAACAGATTTGCAAGTTTTCTTTGTTTTTTTTTTTGTTTTGTCAAATTTTCTATACATGAATTTAGGCTACAGAAAGTGAGGCTGGTGATATGGATCTCAGTGGGTTGCCAGAGACGGCAGTGGATTCTGAGGATGATGATGATGAAGAAGACATTGAAAGGGCATCGGATCCTTTGATGAGTAGGGATATTGTTAGAGACTGCTTGGAGAAAGACCCAATAGACAGGACAGATGATGACATTGGTAAGTATTGAAATATAGTAAAATACTGTCAAACTTGTTCTCTTTCACAAAAAAAATAAAATATTACTTTCTGAGCTTGTGATTTTACTTCATCATTGGCTTTTGTAGTTTGTAAGTTTAGTGTTTAATCTGTAAAGTGATTCATAAATGCCATAAATTCAGCCAGTGAATGAGCATGGCCAAAGAAGAGAAAAACGCACATGGGTGAAAAATTTTAGTAGCTGTCTCTTTGTATCTCAAGCTTCAACTTCTAATTGATATTAGAACTGGTTTATGAAGTAAACATTATATATCGGAAAACAGACAGAACCTTGGAAAAATCAACATTAACATCAACACTGGGTGCTTACCACATTATATTTTTTAATTCTAAGTTGTGATGTTGTGTGTGATTTTAAACACAGATTTGTGTTAAACATTGGAGCTATTAAGACCTCTATGTAAATGTACATCTAATCAAACTAATTTACTGTGTTAATGTATAGGCTAATTTGAAAGTAATGCAGAATTAGCAATCAACTTCTTACTAGTTCTAATGTGATCTGTTTCCCTGGCTGACTTTTAGTTTTTTTTCTTTCGTCGAAGTATGACTAAATGATAATTAGGGTTGATTATCAGATGACTAGGGGCTGAATCATCTCTTATGTGAGGACTATCTAAGAGAACCAGAACTCTTCAACCTGGAGAAAAGAAGGTTGGGTGGTTTCTCACCAATGTGTACAAATACCTGGAGTGAGGGTAAAGAAGACAGAGCATGGTCCTGGATAGTTGGCTGTAGGTGGCCCTCCTTGAGTAGGAAGGTTTGACCAGATGACCTCCAACCTCACCCATTCAGTGATTCTGAGAGAATAAAAATTTAGGAAAAAGATGGAATCCTATTGACTACTTCCAGTAGATTTTTTAGATCAAACTGAGTGCAAAAATGTCTAGCATTTAGGGCATATAATCCCTCTGCAGGACTACTAAGAAAAATTGATCTCTGTAGTCATGAACGATAGAAAAAGTGAAAATATGGAAGAAGTTCACAGCTGAGTGCAAGTGAAACTCCAGTACATGCAGAAGACATAGCAGCGGTAGTCACCTTTAAGGTGGAATACTATATGGAATTCCGTGAATGTGCCATATGATGATCGTGTACAACTTACTGTTAGGTCTAGTCTAGGAAGGAATGGCTTTACCAATGAACTCATTCAGTTTTGTGATATTTCCCTCCATAATGTCTTTGTGCTTTACATTGGCCTATCATAATCTTCATGGACTTATTGCCCTGGCTTGCTGGAGTATTAGAGTTTCATTGGTTATATTCAGAGCTCTCAGTTACATTACAATTCTTCCATTATACTGACTTCTACTTTGCAGGACTTCTATTGTTGATATGACCAGCCAGTCTGTGTCTACAAAATGCCCAGTAATTACAACAGGCCACTGTACATGATTTATTAGTATACAGAAATGATTGTGCAGCATTTTAGCTTAAGTAGCCTTGGGCATCTTGCTGAAGAACTGCCTTTGCTGTGCTTTGTTGTTTTGACATGCACGACTCAGTGGGCTTTTTCTCCTTCAGAACAACTACTGGAATTCATGCATCAATTGCCTGCTTTTGCCAACATGACAATGTCAGTGAGGAGAGAGCTCTGTGCTGTAATGGTGTTTGCAGTTGTGGAGAGAGCAGGAACTATTGTACTAAATGATGGGGAAGAGGTCAGTACAAGTCAGTTTGGACTCTCCTATTATACCAGACATCCCACATTCCACGATGTTAAGATTCTCTTTTGGTGCTTAAAAATTAAAAAATAACATTGATCACATAGATTATGTACTTATTTATATATTTATATGTATTTTTTGTTCTGCATTAGTTTGAAAGCTTTTGATTAAGCACTCACACATTTTCCTTATGCAATAAAAAGATAAGAAAATTCTTTTCATAATATACAAAATACTTCCTGCCTATTGGAGCTGATTTTGGGAGTTTATTTCGGTGTTTAAGTGGTGTTTTAAAACCACCTTTTTATTTTTCCTTTGCTCCCTCTCCCCCGCCCCATCTTTTTTTGAAGACTTACATAAACTCTTTAGTTAAAAATAGCTGCATGTTTAAGGCAAACTAGCTTGTAAATGTTTTTAATGGGTGCTAAAAATAACTTTTCTTTTGGTAAAATGATCAGACTTGTATCTATCTGGTGAGATATTAGAATGTTTAGTGGTTCAGTATTCATATGTCCTGCAATGCTTGATTTGTAGCTGGACTCCTGGTCAGTCATTTTGAATGGCTCTGTGGAGGTGACATACCCTGATGGAAGAACAGAGATACTCTGCATGGGGAATAGTTTTGGTGTTTCCCCTACCATGGAAAAGGAATACATGAAAGGAGTGATGAGAACCAAAGTGGATGATTGCCAGGTAGTGTGTTGGACTGTAATACGCACAAAATCATTTACATAAAGCATCTCAGTAGTATCCAGACATAGTTTTCTTTTAAACTGAATGTAAGTAGAATCTCCAGTGTGTAACCCTGTACAGTAATTGGGAAATATGCCTTCCGCCAACCTACAGTCTGGGAAATTGAATTCTGTTCATCATTTTGGATTAAGAGATTTGTCTACATGCTTTCTCAAGAACTCAAGGCCCAGAACCCTGTTGCATCTATTCATTGCTTCAAACTTCCCTTAGAATTTTAATGTTCATTAGCCACTACAGTCTTTTTCACTTTTACAGGCAATAGCCATTCTTCCTTACTCAACTCAGCTACTAAATCTTATAGTAATACAAGCTCTCTGTCCCTTGGTTTGAGTAGAAAAGCTAGTTTCAGCCACTCTGGCCTTTCAAGGGAAATGCCTTCATGTTTGCTGTAAAATAAGTAGTCAGACTTCAGGAACGCTTCTTGTAGGATAAAACTACTAGCCTGATCTGCATATGTGGTTGCTGTTTACTTATTCCCATCCAGGAGAATATAGCCAAACCCAGGGTGAATTAAGCATTTTGCTTGGTCCTGGTGGCTAATTAGCTTTCAGTAGATGCCATCTGAAATGGATATGAATATGTGTTAATGTAGTTGCTTGGTTTAGTCTGCCTTTATAACTTCTAAGAAGTGCATAAACGATATCTTGTTAGGATAATATTTTGGAACAAATCAAGACTGTGGGAGTTCTGTTTCAGCTACTACTAGCTGCTGGAAATAGAAAAGGTATGGAAATGAATTATGAAGAATGCAGGAGAGAACACTATCTCTATGGATCTTCTACCTTTGTCTGAAGTATATACATGATCGTTTATGAAGTCTTCAACCAGAAGAAACACTATCGTTTCCTTTCAGTTAAATACACAAGTTCATATGACAGTTTAATCTTGAGTATTTGTCCCCCAAATGAGACAAAGGTATAAAACTTTTAGCAAGTTATAGACAACAATTCATAGCGTATACGGCATACTTTCCCAAAGTTGTAGTGGTTAGTCTTAATTATATTTGCATAGTTTATGTGCTAGGAATATTTTTCAGATATTTCTTTTTGGACTTATTCTTGGGTGAGCAGATGATTGTACAAAATGTTTTTTTTCCTGCTGTATAATTTAATCCAGAAGTAATTTGTTTCTGTGTGCTTGCATTTATGTAATTGAATGCATGTTAGTTTTCTTATGATTGACTTTATTAATAATGTCTATGAAAAATCAGAATTATTTACAGTAGCAGTAGACACAAATCCCGAAAGGTAGGTTTTGCCTTCAATCTCTCAACTTTTCTGACCACCACACAAAATCTTGCATGGGAGAATTAAAATACCAGCCAGGATAGAAAGCTTCATCTCCAGCAGAGGGGAGGTCAAAGCAGCTAAACAAAAAAAAGCTGATAATGCTAAATCATTTTTGCTCTGATGAATCTCAGTCTCCTCTAACTGCAGGATTGTAATGGAAGTACTGTGCTTGTGTATTCCTCTGCTTACTGCAGCTGAATTACTGTAAAGACAAATGTGACTCACTGAAGGTTGAGAAATTACTTTTTATCTTTTCTATTAATAGGGTACTTGCATCTTAAATTTAAATGCCTTTTTTTTTTTTTTTTTAAGATTTTACCTTTTAATACTGGTGTGCAATGATTTTTTTCCAGTTTGTTTGTATAGCCCAGCAAGATTATTGCCGCATCCTCAATCAAGTGGAAAAGAACATGCAGAAGGTGGAAGAGGAAGGGGAGATTGTGATGGTGAAGGAGCACAGGGAGCTTGATCGCACTGGAACAAGAAAAGGTCACATTGTCATCAAGGTACAAGCGAAAGAGGAAGTGGAATACAAAAGTCTGTATTCTTATAAGCTTCTTAACCTGGCAAGTTAGCTCTAGGATTAGTTGAGATACGTATTATAAAAACATTTTTTACATTTTTTACTACAGTGGTTAACCTGGTAGGTTCGCTTAGCTCATCAGTCAGTAGATGCCAATATTCTTTCCAGTGTAATGCATCTTCAGTACATTACAAGAAAATGAATTTGCATTTATTGAAAATCTGTTTTAATAACTATAGTGTGGTGTTTTGTTTCATTTTTTTAAAGGGAACAGCTGAAAGGTTAACAATGCATTTGGTGGAAGAACATTCTGTAGTAGATCCAACATTTATAGAAGACTTCCTATTGACTTATCGGACCTTTCTTTCCAGCCCAATGGAAGTGGGCAAGAAGTTGTTGGAGTGGTTCAATGACCCCAGCCTCAGGGATAAGGTTAATATCCGCTGTACCTGTTAGCATTCGCACTGAAATGTAGACTATAAAGAAAGAAATAAGGTTTAGAGAGAGTGACTAAACTGAGTAAGACACAAATAGCTTGTAATGTATTTTAGTGGCAGAATATATGGATAAACCTAAGGAAAAAAATAAGGAAAATATATTTTAAGTACTAATGTGTTCAGGCAAAGTAAATTAGTTATGTTTTTATACCATAACTTGCTTGCAAGTAGAGGAAAAACTTTCCAATAATTAGTATTTTTATTTAATATAATTCACTATAATTCTGTTGTCTCGCAATTTGAGCATATAATTGTGTGTTTTCCATACATAACACTAGTTAGCACAACTTGGCAAACACTTGATGATAATTTATTTTGTGAAGACACTAGAAAATATAGGCATTGTTAAGAATTTGTCAAGCTTTACACAGTTTTAAAAAAAATACCCACTCAAACAGAAGAGAGCAATCAAACATCCTCTTCCCTAAACAAAACTGCCATGAAGGAAGAATAAGGCCTTGTTTTGGCACGCTGTCTGTTGAGACTACACTGTACTTCACACTGAAATGCCTTATTTTCGCTTGTAGACAACTTTCTCGTATGTAAAAAAGCAAAACAAAAAAACTAGTAAAATTTTCCAGGTGTTTTTTGTAAATTTGAAATCAAGGGAATTATATCAATAAGGTTAAAGAGAAATGTGGTTCTCAACATCTGAAAATCTCTTCTAAAAATGCTGCTATATCCGTGTCTTGGAGGGAGGATCTTACATTTGGCAGAGAGGATAGGTTTTGCGGCTAATATTGTTTAGTATAGGGCTGTTACAGTTTCAGAGCTACAATATTGGAATTCATCTTTAAACTTATTTTGTTTGTCCTCCAATGGATTATCCCCTCAGACTCTGTAAAAGCATGAGCCAGCGCAGTTGCTGATATGAGATATGAAAACAGAGCAGCTCTTTGTTCTTCCATCTCAATAACCAACCCTTCTGACACGGAGTAGCGCTGACAAAAAGGCAGGAGTTGGAGAAATGCTTGAAACAAGCAGAGATAAGCCAGCAGGGAACATGGAATCTGGAGGATTTTGTCTGCTTTGTATTAGTGTCTCATAGGCAGTGAGAAGAGGGAAAGGGGCGAGTAAAACTTCCTGAAGAAGATCAGAACTCGTTAGGAATCAGACTGGGACGTTTGAGATCCAGCCTTACTCAAGTTTTTGCCCAGTAGCAGGGTACTTGGCTTTATAGCATTAGTCCTCTTCTAATCCTGAATCTGATTGTTACACAAGTATTGACGTTCCTCTGGAAATCACTGTTCAACCCTTTCCAGCTCAGTGCCTTTTGGGTACAGTTGTAATTACCAACCTTAACAGCAACATTGATATTGAAGTTGTCATTAAAGTGATTTAAAATAAGTTGCATGGTCTGTCTTGTGGCTTCCAAGCCTATTTTAAAAATCTGCAATTAGACTAAATTTAACCAGGCATTTGCTCTTCCAATATTAGCCACATTAATGAAAAGCACCATGGGTGTTAAACAGAAAGGAAGGTCATCTTCAATTTCAAAGGTGGAAAAAGCTCAATTATGCCAGAAATGTTACCCATAGCCTAAATCCCTGTGGCTAGGAGCTGCAGCACATAGTGCTGTGCAGTTGCTTCCCCTTAAAAATCTGAACTCTCAAGGAGTTCTGATGTACTTGTTTAGTTTGGACATGAATTTCAGCAATTCTTCTGAATTCACCTGCTTTTGTGGGCTAAAAAGGAAACTATTTGGAAACTGTATAAACAGAGTAAACTGTACGGCTCTGATCATGGTAGGAGGCTTTGGGTTTTGGATGCTTGGTGTCAGATCTTTAGCATAAGACTCTGCAGAGGTTTAGAGTATGTGCAAAGGCAGAGAACGGAGAGTGGTTGGCTTTAGCTGATTAAAATTTGTATGAGATTTTCTTCTTAAGCTCTAGTTTTTAAAATGTTTAGGGGCTTTCCCCATATAACCTCTTTTACCAACATAACAGAAGAAATGTAGCTGTCTTTTTAAGACAACTTTGAGTGATACATCCATTTTATGTTCAGAAGCTTTCAAAAATAGCACGAATCAATATTTATTTGAGACAAAAGAAAATCTTTCATTTTGTCAGGTCAAACTGCATACCAAGATAAAATGTTATAGTGGAAGCATACATCTTTAAAAATTGTAGCTCTTGTTTTGTGACTTTACTTTTAGTAACTTTAACTGATAGTATTCCTTTAGGTTTTATTTCCTAACAAACTGTAAAATAGCAGCTAAGGTAATTCTGACCTCGATAATAATCGGTACTTGGAGAGGGTACAGGTGGAGAGAAAGGAGGAGTAATAAACTGAAAAATAGACTCTAAGGGAAAAAAGTTGCATATAATTGCTATTAAGTCCTCTTTCCTTTTTCTCCCAATAGATTCTTTTCCTGTTTGTAAACATACAGTAGCTCTTTCTTTAAATGCCTAATGGAGTTAATGGTGGCTTATCTAAAGATAGGTGAGATTGAAGAGCCAATATAAAATAGTATGAGCTTTATGGTCATGTGCTCAAAAGAATTAAGTGGATTTGGAAATGGACATGAACAGGAAATTATTTTTATAAGTCAGAAATGGATCTAGCTCATTCCCTTGTACCTGTGTGCTTTATTCCCCACTCAGCCAACTTGATACTGACAGTGTTAATTTTCTGACTTATAGTTTTCGTTATGAAATACGATATGGAATTACTTATACACATAAAAGCAGTTTTAATACTTTATTTGTTGTGTCCTCCTGGTAAATGATTGTATATTAGTAAAGTTAGGGGTGCGTGTGTGTGTGTTGTTTAGGACTCCAATGAAAATTTACAGGGGCTTCTAGGAGCAGTGTTTTTAAAGGACTGACTGCTAGAGCTGCTTTGGGTATTCTTGGAGGTTATTTGTTCTTGATTAATTTTCAGGTTACACGGGTAGTATTGTTGTGGGTGAACAATCACTTCAATGATTTTGAAGGAGATCCTGCTATGACTCGATTTCTGGAAGAATTTGAGAACAATTTGGAGAGGGAGGTAAGAGTGAGGGTTTTTTTTTCTGACAGTCTGGAGTGGCAGAGAATAGCCAGGCTGTTATAAATAACATCATTATGCTTTTCTTTTGTAGAAAATGGGTGGACATTTGAGGCTATTAAATATTGCTTGTGCTGCTAAAGCTAAACGAAGATTGATAACCTTAACAAAGCCATCTCGAGAAGCCCCTTTGCCTTTTATTTTGCTGGGAGGGTCAGAAAAGGGATTTGGAATCTTTGTTGACAGTGTAGATTTTGGAAGCAAAGCTACAGAAGCAGGCTTGAAACGTGGAGACCAGGTATGTAGTTTTACAATGTCCATTTTTTGCCTTTTTGTTTTCTTTCTCTTTGATAAATAAAAATAACACTGCCTATCTGCATTTTAAGATACTGGAAGTGAATGGTCAAAACTTTGAAAATATTCAGCTGTCAAAAGCCATGGAAATCCTTAGAAATAACACTCATCTGTCTATCACTGTGAAAACCAATTTATTTGGTAAGTTTGTGTGCACTTTTAGTTCTAATTTCTGTTGTAATTTAGATTGTTAGAAACACTTTTGTACTGGGAAGAATAGAAAAAGGAAACTTACGTGTCCTAAAGTACCTCAGATATAATTGCAGAGAAAAATTTATGGGTAGGTTCTTTTATAAAAATAACTTCACTCTCACAAGTGCGTGTTTCTGGATTAAGAAGGAACTATTGTGACAATTTAGTTCAAACTTATAAAATGTGTTTGTATGTGTAGAATATAGTCCTCTCTGAAGAAAGAAGCCTCTTTTTGAATTCCATTTGATCAGTGATCTTAATCTGTCCTCTGAATTTGCTCATAGTTTTTCAGTCCTTGCCTGCAATGAGTGCAACAAGGTTAATAAAAACTTTCTTGCTGGCTAGGTGAAAACAATCTCACTATCCTCTGAATCTATTCTCTTCGCTTCTCTCTCAAAGAATTGCTAAAGCAGTCATCAAAGAATCTTTAAGCAGCTCGGGGCCCTAGTTAGTAATTAACATAAGTAATTAACAGTTTGTAGGTTTGTTTTGATTTTTGCCAATGGATACTTGGATTATTTAGATAGTTTAGTGAAATGTTCCCCAAGTGTCTTTTTCAGGACATTTGCAAACAAGTAGGGCAGAATATTTCCATAGGATGTCACTGCACTAACTGATTAATGTTTAAGTATGCTTAGATTGTCTCCAAAATTCATTTGTCATATCTGCATTGTGGGGATTTTTTTTGTTGTTTTGCACTAAAGATTCTAATATTTGAATTGTTTCTCATAACTAAGGCATTTCTTAACATACCTGTATATGCTTGTTTAGAATTATGTGCTTGTTTGTCTAGAAATTTCTCTTCTGAATTGGAACAATTTACTGATTTTTCTAATTCATACTACAGAAAATAAATGTCCTTTTTAAAATTTAAAAAATATGTAGTGTCTTATATCTAAATACATTTAATACTTGAGTTGACAGAATATCCTAATCATTTTTTTGTAATGATTAATGTTTAACTGCTCTGGTGTACAGAGCCTTCTTTTATATTTTTATTTTTTCTTTCCTCCCTTTTTCCATCTTGTGCAGTTTTTAAAGAGCTCCTAACACGATTGTCAGAGGAAAAAACAAATGGTGCTCCTCACTTGCCTAAAATTGGCGATATTAAAAAGGCGAGTCGTTATTCCATTCCAGACCTTGCTGTTGATGTGGAGCAGGTAATAGGATTAGAAAAAGTAAATAAGAAAAGTAAAGCCAACACAGTTGGGGGAAGAAATAAATTAAAGAAGATACTTGACAAGACTCGAATCAGTATCCTGCCTCAGAAACCATACAAGTGAGTTTTTTAATTTCCTCTGAAATATTTGCTTTGTGTGAAATTTCTTATGATATTTCTAATCTGCCATGATACTTTTTTATTTATTAATGCAAACCATGCTTATATGTGAAAAATATGCTAGAAAATGCTAGTTTAAATACTATCTTCAATATTTGATCATAGATTACTAACAATGCATCTCCTGGCATCAATATGGATGTATTTTACTACTTCTAGATAAAGTTGTATCACAAATAACTTTTTCATATCATTTGCTGTTTTCTTTTAAGAGGATTGTTAAGTAGAAGCATCCCAGGTGGATAAATTATAGAATAACTCTGCAAGCAGGTTTGCTTGCAAATGGTTGATATGAGCAATGATTTCAATTTATCCACTTTCCGATGGTCTGTAAACTATTTCTGTATACTACTGTAAGGGAGATTGAAGTTAAAATTTTAACTTGGGTTCTTTGATAGAATTGAGTATTTTTTTAATGAAAGCTAAATATGGTATCTTATATATTTTATTCTGTGAATACATTTTAGAAATAGAGCTCTGTAAAAGATTGTGGAAACAATAGAAGAATGAATTTTATGTGATTTTTATGGCCAAGACAGATGGCATTGATGAGAAAAATTAATTGTAGAGGACGGTTGTTGTGTAATTGGTGTTTTCTCTTGCATTTTTCTGTTCTGTGTCCCATTAAGGAAGAAATCTATTCTATGTAAATTTATGAAAAAGACACTTGTGCTAAAAATCTAGGATTTATTTTCTGCTGTTGCTTTTTAAAAAAGAAGTTTGCTTAACTGAGGTTAAGTATTCCCTACTAAGTGGATACTGTTCTAAGACATAAATAGAATGTTAGTAAGGTAAAGGTTAAATGAATATAAATTATTAAATCTGAATAATGGATACTTCTTATATTGATGCAGAAACATTTCAGCAGGGGAGAATCTGTAAATCCTCTTTTTATGCTGTCTTTAGAATGTTTTCTTTTATTTCACTGATCTTATATGCTTGTTCCTCCTATGAGCTGTGCATGCTGTGAAGACTGATGTTTTGCATTGTTCACCATTGTTTATAGCTTTTGCCTAAAATTTTCTTGTTGGTTTCCTTTTTTCTTTGATTCCGTTCATTTTTGCACTTTTTCTGTGCAGGGACCTCTTTGGGTAAGACTCAGAAAAACAGTACACTTGACCTATTTTCTTTTCCTTTTGCTAGCTTTACTTCATGTGTTATATATAGCAATTTGTCTGCAAAGCCTGTTGACATTCAGTTGTTTGTGTCTGCACGGTTTCTGCATAGAGATGTGTAGCTGTAGACTTTCCTGTTTGTGCTTTTTTCCTCTATTGTGTAGAAACTTCTTTCTCCTTATTCCTAATAATTTGCATATATTAAGGACTTCACCTATTCTCATGGTTTTAAATACCAAAAATCAAGAGGTATGTAAAAGGTATTTACTTGTTAGTTAAAGTAAGTATTTAAAGATTTAATGAGTCAGCTAGCTTATGAGGTGAAACTATCCACCTTTTTTTGAATGTGGATATTGCAGAGGTCTGCAGTGCCTCTGGAATATATCCAGATAAAACCAATCTTTCAACTAGAATGAGGTCACTCTTGCAGTGAGCTTGTCTGCTTCATGAGATGTTAAGTCAGTATCAAAGATGAATCAGTTTGAGCAGGAGATAATGCCTCCCTTCAGTCTTGCTTTTTAGTCCAATAATGTCAAGTAACTTCCCAAATTGAGCAAACAGCACTGTTTCCTCTGCATCTACTGGGAAATTTCTTTCTTTCTGCCAGCTATGAGTCATCTCTTGAAGTGTGCCTCTAGCTACAGCCTCCACTTAATCTCTCTTCTTTCTTTACTCTTCTAATCCAGAGTATTTTTGTGGTCTGTAGGCTCAGTTACTCCAAGTAAGGATTAAGACAACTCTGAGCTCTAGAAAAATTGAGTGGTCCGAAGCACAGCATGCCAAACAAAAGTAGCCGTCCCCCTCTCTCCTCTCTGTTTGCAGCCCTTCAGCAGGATGCACATTATACTGTATTTTGGAGGAAGAAGCATTTAGGCAACTGCCATTCTGTTATCTCTTCTACCCTGTTTGTCATTCAGCAGGAAGTTATTTCTTAGCTAGTGCTATCTCCCTGCATGGTAACCGCATAGAGAAAGCAATAGAAATGCTTTTCCTTTAAAACCACAATCTCCTTTCATTGGCATAATAAAATATTTCTCCTAACTGTAGCAGCTATTGATCTTCATGAGACCCGGAAACCCCCAGAGCTAGTATTTATATCTGAAATTTCTGGGGTTTCTTTCTTGTTTACATAAGTTCGAACTCAATCTGATTCTGATTTAAGTTTTAAACACTGAATGTGTAAGTAAATACTTTGCAATTTAATATAAGAACACTTAAAATTGAGAAGAATTTCAGAAACGTTTTTATTTTTTTGCAAAACCTGTACTGAAGCTGTTTCAGTCACGACACAGGGTAGGTATAAGATTATGTAACACTGACAAGCTCCAGAAGGAAAACATGCTGTAAGGGGAGGGTTACATTTTCTTAAATTGTTTAGAAATGTTGTTTAGAACTGCTAGAAGGCATTTTGAGATTTGGGGGTTTGGGGCTTTTTGTTTTCTTGGTTTTTTGTGTATATGGAGTGGTTCCTGCTTGAAAGACGTCTTTCTGGGAATGCTTTTACTTGTAGTGAAAGACTTATGTGTGGCTTAGCATAAAAGTGCTGTATACAGAGTTATCATCACTACTTGTCACAGTATTTTGTGCATTTGCAAATACAAAAATACAGGTGTTCAGATCCAGCTTAACTTCTGATTGAAAGAGAACCCAAGAACCCTTTTTCCAGTGGACATGAGTGTTTCTGTCACTCTCATGGCTTTGGGTTTACACTTCATAAAGTATTTTGGTAATACAGAGTTATCGTGTGATTTTGATTTTAAAAAAAATAAGAAAGCCAAACACAACTTACAGAGATACCCCTCCAACCTTTTTCAAGTTGCATTGCCTTCTAAAAAGATGTTGCTGTGTCCACATAATAAAGTTTCTCTTCAATGCCCAGGGATACCATCTTAGCTTCCCAGAGTACCATTCCATTCATAGCACTTAAAGAAATGGTACAAGAGAATACTAGGTAAAGTAGTTCATTGGTAAGCACAAAAGGATGCTTGTGCTGTAACAGCTCAGCAGGGATAATTTTCAGGCCCTTAATTCCTTCTGTTACGTTTTCTGAGTATGGATAGAACACAAAACAAAAGCTTAAGTGCCCCAAATTAGGGTACAAATGGTCATTTGTGTTACGTCATTTAATTATTTAGATTTACTTTCTAGAGTTGCTACAGTTTGCAATAAAATCTAAGTTCTACTTTATATTTTATTTACACATGTAGATACATATTTAGGCGTGTTAGCCTTTTCAAAAGCCTTTGCCCGTAAGTGGCTAAATTTTTAATTAATTTAATTTTTTCAAATGGCTGCCATTCAACATTTTACACCCTTAGAGTAATTTATTAAGAATTTGCAGCTGTATATAGATTGAAAAGTTTAATAGCTAACTCCTACTTTGACCTGCTTCACTAGCTGGTTATGAATTCAAAAGCAAGAAGCAAATTAGTGCTTGCTATAATATAGTGTGTGTACTCTATCATATACTATAATATGATGATGATAGCTGTGTCCTCCTCCAACCTCCTTAGATACTTTGTCTTTCACCATTTGAAAGACATCCTTCATGTTTATCATAGCTAATGTGAAAAATACTTTATTTACTGTTAGGCAATTTGGAAGGGATACTGATACTACCCAATAGTGCAGATGCTGCAGGTAGTGCAGATGCTTCCCTTACCCTTCTGAGTTAGCTGGCATCCCTTCAGTCACATCCAGTGAAGAGAAACTCTGAGAAGGTGATGCAGGGAAGGAAAATGGATGATCTCAACAATCCTCCCTTATCTATCTGTTGGAAGAGCTCAGGCAGCTTGTGTGGCTACAATACCTCCCGAAGTGCAGTTGGAAATCATAGCTGTGATGGGATCAGAGAAATTCAGGTCTTATGAAACAGCACTGAGGAGATGGCAGTGTTAGTGAAAGTTCAAGTGATAAAGTGATACAAGAATGATGAGGTATGTAGCAGCTTTTGAATAAAGATCTCGGCCACTGTCCAAGCCTAGCAGCTCCTCAGAGCTTAGTGGTGAACATGAAGATCTTCCAGCAGTGTGATCAGCAAATCTAATCACTTTGAGTGGACATTTGGATGTTGATGACTAAGGTAGACAGCAAGCATTGTTGTCTGGAGAATTTTAACTTTTGAATAGTGATTACTATACTAACAATCCTTCCAACAGTCCTGGAGGACTGGGGAAGTCCCACTGGACTGGAGGCTGGCTGATGTTGTGCCCATCTACAAAAAGGGCCGCAGGGAGGACCCAGGAAACTACAGGCCTGTCAGTCTGACCTCAGTGCCAGGGAAAGTCATGGAACAGGTGATCTTGAGTGCTATCATGAAGCACATGCAAGAGAACCGGGTGATCAGGCCCAGTCAACATGGATTCACAAAAGGCAGGTCTTGCCAGACTAACCTGATCGCCTTCTATGACAAAGTGACCCGGCTACTGGATGAGGGAAAGGCTGTGGATGTGGTCTTCCTGGACTTCAGCAAAGCCTTTGACACAGTTTCTCACAGCGTTCTGCTTGAGAAACTGTCAGCCTCTGGGCTGGACAGGCACACACTCTCCTGGGTGGAAAACTGGTTGGATGGCCGGGCCCAGAGAGTGGTGGTAAATGGTGTGAAATCCAGCTGGAGGCCAGTGACAAGTGGGGTTCCCCAGGGCTCAGTGCTGGGTCCAGCCCTGTTCAATGTCTTCATCAATGATCTGGATGAAGGCATCGAGTGCACCCTGAGCAAGTTTGCGGACGACACTAAGCTGGGTGGAAGTGTCGATCTGCTGGAGGGTCGGGAGGCTCTGCAAAGGGATCTGAACAGGCTGGACCGCTGGGCAGAGTCCAACGGCATGAGGTTTAACAAGGCCAAATGCCGGGTCCTGCACTTGGGGCACAACAACCCTATGCAGTGCTACAGACTGGGAGAAGTCTGTCTAGAAAGCTGCCTGGAGGAGAGGGACCTGGGTGTGTTGGTTGACAGCCGACTGAATATGAGCCAGCAGTGTGCCCAGGTGGCCAAGAAGGCCAATGGCATCTTGGCTTGTATCAGAAACGGCGTGACCAGCAGGTCCAGGGAGGTTATCCTCCCTCTGTACTCGGCACTGGTGAGACCGCTCCTCGAATACTGTGTTCAGTTCTGGGCCCCTCACCACAAGAAGGATGTTGAGGCTCTGGAGAGAGTCCAGAGAAGAGCAACAAAGCTGGTGAAAGGGCTGGAGAACAGGCCTTATGAGGAGCGGCTGAGAGAGCTGGGGTTGTTTAGCCTGGAGAAGAGGAGGCTGAGGGGTGACCTCATTGCTCTCTACAACTACTTGAAAGGAGGTTGTAGAGAGGAGGGTGCTGGCCTCTTCTCCCAAGTGACAGGGGACAGGACAAGAGGGAATGGCCTCAAGCTCCGCCAGGGGAGGTTTAGGCTAGACGTTAGGAAAAAATTCTTTACAGAAAGGGTCATTGGGCACTGGAACAGGCTGCCCAGGGAGGTGGTTGAGTCACCTTCCCTGGAGGTGTTTAAGGCACGGGTGGACGAGGTGCTGAGGGATATGGTTTAGTGTTTGGTAGGAACGGTTGGACTCGGTGATCCGGTGGGTCTCTTCCAACCTGGTTATTCTGTGATTCTGTGAAATGAAAATGTGAAAAGGTAGCTATATACATGTTCCCACATTCCTCTAGTATAGCCTAAGTTCTGAATGTAAGCTCTGATTTTATTTCTTTCTGGATGCAGTGATATTGGAATTGGCCAATCTCAGGATGACAGCATTGTGGGACTGAGGCAAACAAAGCACATTCCTCCTGCTTTACCTGTCAGTGGAACCTTGTCGTCCAGTAATCCCGATCTACTGCAATCTCATCACCGCATCTTAGACTTCAATACTACGCCAGGTAGTGATTGCTTTTTGTTGATACTCTGAACCTCTTAATTTTCTTTCATTAATCTCCTTTTTTTTTTTCTTCCTGGACTTCCAGAGTCTGAAGGTGCATGCAAGGTTTAATTGACTGTATGCTCTCACCCACAGATTTAGCCACATATAAATGCATTAGGATTTATTACATGGGCTCTGACATACTTTACCCTAGTGTATTTGATGTCTGTTTTTTTACACAGTGCTGCTTACTGATTTAGAACTCTTGGCCAGTGGAAACTTGTTTTGCGTGGTATTTTATAATTTGTTCTGATAGATTAGTCTCGTGAAGATTGCGGTATTTTTGAAGAGCACAGTAGATCATTAGTTTTACAGTAAAGTGGAAGCGCACTAGGCTGGGGCATAGGACGTACATTTCAGTCTTTTTCTGAACAGACTTGTATAATCTTGTACTCATCTGTAAGGGACAGAGTTTCAGAGTTACCTGTTAGTGACCTTGCCCTGCAGCTCTGTGCTGAATTCTTAGTACATAGTGATTTAAAATCCCATTCTGAAATACTTAAAAAATTAATACATTTATCAGACAGGAACAAAGAATCGGGGCGAGTGAGGGAGAAAAAGGAGAACATGAGAAACTTGAGAGCCTTCTCTTATGAGAAAGATTGCACTGAAGCTCCTGGCAGGGCTGGGATTTGGGCTCTTATCTGGCCGCAGGAAGGTTCTTAGCAGGAAAACTTCTGTGAGTTAAGTACCCAAATCTTTGCTGTTAAAATGCAGCTGCTGGAGGGAGGATACGGTGATGGTAGCTATGCATACACTTGGTTAGTATAGTCTAATATTTATAGTATTTCTCAAAAGTAGAACCAAAAATTCAGTGCCCTCCTAAGCCTGAGGGATTGCAAACACTACTTAAAGGGATGGTGCTTAAACATCAGCCTGGCCAAGCTGGTGTAATTGTCATACTCAGAACTGTGATACTGAGGATCACTTCATCTTGGGCTTTTTAGCACTGGAAAAGACTACGAGAAAGTGGTGTGTGATTTTTGTCCCAGTGCCTAAGATTACTGCTAAGAGAGTTGGAAAACTGTTTTTGTGGTTTGTTTTTTTTTTGTATTTTATGCAATGACTAGTGTCCAACACTTTGAAGATATTCTTTCCCAGGAAAAGCCTAACTTTTCATCAGTGCTTTGTGCATTAATGAGTGAAGAAGATTCCATTCTCCAACTTGCCATTTGCCTAGACCAGATGGTTCTAGGTAATTGATGTGCCCCTAATGCTGAGCACAGTGACTGACTTCCAGAGCTGTGGCCATTGCTGTCTCATACAGCTGAAGCAAACTCAAAATGGAAAAGGAAAGCCATTTACAGGTTTGAAGATACTTCCATCACAGATGGAGTTCGTAAAAGTTTAGTAAATGAATAATGTTCTACTGTTTCCCTTTTGCTCTGAGAAAACATGATAAGTAACAATGTAATGACATTACTTCAATGTTATATCAGCATTTTCATTATCTTTATAGAAAATATATTAAGTAATTAGTGCTTTCTCATTTCAAAAAGAAAGCTCTTTTTAAAATTATTTGCTTAAAATTTACCCAAATATCGACATACTGAAGATTTTAAAAGAAATTTGCAGGTGTAATTTTTCCCTCTGGGTGAAAGAGAGGAAAAGGTGGACTTAAATAAAATCCATGTATCTTAAGTTCTTTAGGGATGGTTGCGTTGTAGATACAAGAGTTGAACTATAATTATTCCTCTGTATACTTTAAGACTTGGGAAAAAAATAAGCCTGCAATTTTAATTTCTTTTATTACCTTGAACTAAATTAAAGATGGAGATGGAGGCAGCTTGCAAGAAATTGAATGCACTGGAGAAGAAAGAGAAGTGGTAGAACAACCATCCTTTGAGGCTTTGGGGAATATCCCTCAGGATAGGAAATAAAACAACTTTGTTTTGTAAGGGTAGTCTTTGAGGAGAAAATGAGAACAGCTTGACATCTGCAAGAAGTCGATTTAGTTTCTCTTCTGATTTGCTTAGGCTTTTTCAAATATACTTTTAAAGTTTTATTTTTAAGTGTTCAAATAGTTAATAGCACTTTGATTTCTCTTCTCTTGTGCTGTTTTTTGATATTTGATTAGAAGTCAAAATAATATAGTAATGATGAGCTGCCAGTCACTGGTAACTTTTTTTAACACCCCCCCATACATGAGCTTTCTAAGGGAAAATACTCTCCTATCATAGAGTATTGCTTTCTTCAGCTTGCCATTCGGCTTTCCTATTTTGTAAAGGAGTGAAGAGGGATGATTATAATTCTTTTAAAGTGCTGTTTTATTTTAAAATTGTTGTGCTGAATTACTTAGTACCATTCCTATAGCTGTAATCATTTCAATTGCTGGCAGACTTCTCTGTATTCTGTGTAGTGCATTTGGTACCAGCTCCTACACATATGCAGCCTGAGAAAATGAATGATAAAATACAGAGCAGAGATGATACTTTTCTACTTACTATTCTCTGTGTGTCTTCATATTGACTGTAAGGATCCAGCAGAGTAGATTATTTTCTTGTTGCACAAAGCGCTTCTTTGGACCTTGGTATCATTTACAGTAACTTCCCATCTTCATAGCATTTCTTTTGACTGGCAAGGGACAGCGAGATCTAGAGAGCATTCTGGTTTTCAGTAATGGCTCTGAATGGTTGTGTCTTTGGGATCTGCCTTCCTCAAGATGTCAAAAAATGTAGAAATTATAGGCGCTGTTCCATATCCCTGTTCAACTAATTACTGAAGGGAGATGGGTCAATGTAGAGTTGGTGATAAAAGGCAAAATTGGCTTGCTAATTATAAGGTATTTGTACATTTGACTCAAATACTTAAAAATGGCTAAAAATTGGCCTGTGCTGATGCCCGTTATGTGTAAATGATGATGTAATAATTGAGTTTTAATGTGTTTCAGTATTAGTGCTTATCAAGCTGCAAAAATACTACTGTGAGCTTAAGAGTTATGGGCTTAGGTGCATGAAATTTGTGAACTCTTATATTTAAGCCTAAACAACCTTTGTGGCAGGGAGATCTATCTCAATGCTTTCCAAATGATTTTCTTGGAGCTATGCTACAGAGTGGCAAGACATTAATTTTTGTTCTTTTATCATGGCATTTCTGTTGTGGAATATATCTTTCTTTAGTGTCTTGAACACGTTATACACATTTGGACCTTATCAAAAAAGATTATAGTTGTATCAAAGTGAATATTTTCATCCAGCAGCTGGTTTTACAGTATTTTTTTTTTCAGTAGTGATTGATTTTTGGCTATAGATTCAGAAAGCTTTCTATTATCATCCATTTTCTTGTTTGTATGACCTTAATGGTCTAAAGAATAACAATAATCTTTTTTTAAAACATATTCATTAAAGAAAGAATAATGATCAGATGTCGTGCCATACCAGACTAGAACAGGTTATTAGTAATAGAAGGAAGAAATTTGATTAATTGCAAATACTTTATCTTGTCAGTTAAAAATACCTTATGTTAAAAAATCTAGTGGTGGGTAGTTGTACAATTTTAGCTCTTTTTTGTTTATTTGATTTTATGATATAACAATCAAACTTCAGTTGTTTAATGCATGTAGATTTCAATCCATTAATAAGCTTATGGAAACACCAGCATTTGAAGGTAGTTTGCTAATTACCCAGATTTCCTAAAAACAGCCTTGTTGTAGGTCCTTAAGTTTTTTGTCATCAGTCACTTGAAACAGTAATATGTTTTATGAGTTTTTGTGAGGTGTTTTTCTCTTTGGCTGCATTAGTTCTTACTTTCTAAACATTGACACAGAGAAATAAGGAGCAAGTTTTCCTTGTGTTACTTGGACATTATTATGGTTTAAATCTATCAAGGATACAGTATTTTTGATAATCAAGTACTTAAGCATTAGTACTAATGCAGTTTATTTGTCTATGTGCGCATGTTGGACATTACACTTGTATCTTGTTGCTACTTCTATGTATGCATCTTCCCTTTGTGTGTGGTGCTATGGTTCAGTGTTAGACTTCGGTAAATGAGTCCATTTTCTTAAAAACATCCTTAGGAAGATTAAGAATCCCATCACCTGATTTGCTTGATCATCTTGTATGTCAGTGAAAAAGGCATTGGTGTTTTGTGTCCCTGATTTTTCTTAAACTTAAAAGGAATTTACCAGGACTCAACACCTGTGAAAATCAGATTGCTCATTAGTTTGCATCCAAACTTTGGAAGGTAACGTGTTTTTGTGGCTTGCCCTATCAGTTGCTTAACTAACTTCTTTTCCTGGTTGTTAATATAACTAGTCTTTCCTTAAAAAACAGGCAGCTGTTTTATAAGAAGAAGAGAGAGGAAACAATGGTACTGAAGTAAAAACTGATAGCATTAGTAATTTAACTCAGTGTAACTGTTACTGTTGCCTGTTCCTACACTATTAATTTTTTTCTGCTTTACTAAATTGCATACCCTGCATGTCTCTTTTTTTTGACCAGACTTACCAGATCAAGTTCTGAGGGTTTTCAAGGCAGATCAGCAAAGTCGCTACATCATGATCAGTAAGGACACAACAGCAAAGGAAGTGGTCGTCCAGGCTATCAGGGAATTTGCTCTTACTGCAACTCCTGATGCATATTCATTGTGTGAAGTCTCTGTCACACCCGAGGGTGTAATCAAGCAAAGGAGGCTTCCTGATCAGTTATCCAAGCTTGCTGACAGGATACAGCTAAGTGGCAGGTGAGAATGAAGACTGTGAGATAAAGCTGATTATACTGGTTTAAAATGTCAAAATCCCGTTAATAGGAGCATTATTTCATCATTAATGTTTTGTTTCTTTGCAAGGCATTGCTCCTTATGCAATTTCTAATTGATATCTAAGCCTAGTGAATTTCAATTTATCCTGCGATTCCAACTGTATCCTTGCTGTAACTTTCACTAGTACTTGAGTATATTGTATCAAATATATTTTTGATTTTTTTTTTACAGGTATTACCTGAAGAACAACATGGAAACGGAAACTCTTTGTTCAGATGAAGATGCTCAAGAATTACTAAGGGAAAGTCAAATTTCCCTACTACAGCTCAGTACTGTTGAGGTGGCTACCCAACTCTCCATGAGGAACTTTGAGCTATTCCGTAATATTGAACCCACAGAATACATAGATGACTTATTTAAACTCAAATCAAAAACAGGTTGCATTAATCTAAAGAAGTTTGAAGAGGTGATAAATCAAGAAACATTTTGGGTGGCTTCTGAGATTCTAAGAGAAACCAATCAGTTGAAAAGGATGAAGATCATTAAGCATTTCATTAAGATAGCACTACACTGCAGAGAATGCAAGAACTTCAACTCTATGTTTGCTATCATAAGGTATTGCCCCCTAATAACTTTCCTTCTAAGTAAAAAGCAAAGTCTTGTTTATATCTGTCTAAAAAAGTATATTTAACAGAGTAGGCCAAATAATATTACTAATATCAACACTTGACAATCCAAGGAGAGCATTTTCCAGTAATCTGAGCTTGCCATTGAAGCATCTGTTGAAATATTATTTGGAATGCTACTATTATGTACTTATTGCTCTAGACAGTGAGGCAAGAGTCATCAGTGAACATGGCACAAGAGAAGCTACTGCAGTTATTTTAAAATGAAGATCAAAAGAAACAGCAGCTATATGTAGAAAAATTATAACATTGTCATAAATGAATGAGTTAATTTCCCAAAGGGAGCTCATAAATTTATACATAGCTCCCTTTATCTTTTTTATTATCAATTTATCAAGTTATCAGTTGATTGAGCTGTGATACATTGCTTTTGTTTTCATTCTATCAGCAGTTTCTTGGATGGAACTCTGGTAATAGTCAATAGCAGACTGCAGTGCCGTATCGTAAGCTGTAGTTAAGCTTATTTAAGCATATGTAAGAATAAAAATACTGAAAAAATCTCAGAATAAAAACCTTGCTTAGTTTTGGAATGAAAAGGGGGTGAGGAAACTTATTATGTGTGTTTATTTTTTAAAACATTCACATTTCCTTTAGAGTCTTCCGTATTCATCAGGAATAACTTAACAAAAAAAAAAGAGAAAAAAAGAAAATAAATCCCAAGATTTTGCCTCTTATGAAAAAGCATGAGTGAGTTGCATTAAAATGACAGTTTGATCGCTGTTTCTGGCAAAAGCCCATGTCACACTCAATCACCAGATTGAATGTGACACTTTTTCTGAAGATCACCGATTTTGAATACCATTTAATCAAATATGGCAGTTTCCAAAATCAAGGATCCATGCTGATAATTAGTCAGCATCTCTGGGACATAAAAATATTGAGATTTAACTCAGCTATTTCAGCTGACCTCCATGAGAAATAAAAGCAGACTGCCTGCTAGCAAAACTTGAATGGTGGTTCTGAGCTGCACCTAGATTATGATGTTGTTATCAAATTCAGACACTATTTCAAAGTAATAAGTACATACTCCTTATAAGTTTTAATTACTTATGTAGGTGTAACTTATCTGTTTATGGTTGCATCATGCAAATATCTCTTGTTTTTATAGCTTTTATAAATATGATCTTCATTGTTCTGTAGTACATGCCGGCAAAAGGAAGTTTTCACTATCTGTTACTCTGTTGGCGTTGTGCTACACTATTATGGCTACATGATATTTCTCCGATACAAAATTTAACATAGTCTTTTCTAGGGTTTTTTTTTGTTTCTTTCTGTTGATATTAAATTTTTTTTCACTTTTTTGTGTCTTTCAAGTGGTCTGAATTTGGCTCCAGTTGCAAGGCTCCGAACCACTTGGGAAAAGCTTCCAAGCAAGTATGAAAAACTGTTTCAAGATCTACAGGACTTGTTTGATCCATCTAGGAATATGGCAAAATATCGTAATGTCCTTAACAGCCAAAACCTCCAACCTCCCATTATCCCCCTGTTTCCTGTTATCAAAAAAGACCTTACGTTCCTTCATGAAGGTAAAAGCAGAAGTTGGTCGTCTTTTCTCAGCTAAGGAAAACTAACTTTGCTACCAAATAACTAATGTTGTTAACTTGATTGTAGGAAATGATTCAAAAGTGGAGGGCTTGGTCAATTTTGAGAAGCTAAGAATGATTGCCAAGGAGATACGCCATGTTGGTCGCATGGCATCTGTTAACATGGATCCTGCTTTAATGTTTAGAACAAGGTGAGTGTTTTGTGTGAGGCAGAGGTTTTCCCAGCTGAGAGAAGGCTAGGTGTCAGCAAGAGCTACTTTTCAAGCACCTCTTGTTATATTGGAGCAGTGTGAGGGGTTTTTTTGTTGCTAGCAATTTACAACAATAATGTGGTATTCCAAACCAGGAGAAATAATTATGTTTTATGTTTATGAATATATATTGAAACATTTTACATTATTCCTTAACTGCCAAATACTTCATAAAATGATGTTGCATCAGTGGGAGGGAGGGGACGATGCTGCCTTGAGCACATATGTCAATGTATATGTGTGTGTGTGTGTATATATATGTTTTAATGTTGATGTGTGCCAGCCTTTTTGTTTTGATTTAGTAGAAGAAGGAATGTATCTGAAACTGTATAAGCTAGTGATGTTAGAAAACTTGGAATGAATGCTCTTTGGCTTCACGTTAGAACAGCTTATTGCATACTCTTTTTCTTAATTTGAGCTAGAAGAGTTTGTAATGTCTGACTGTATGCCCGAGTCAAGGCTCTTTTTAATGTTTGTGGGCTTCCAGAACTGCTTGTCCTAAGATCTGGTCTTTTTCTTTCTGAGCTTATGATCTTTCTCTATCTCTTCTTAAACCCATGCTTTACTCTTCCTGGCTCTCACTTGCAGGAAGAAGAAATGGAGGAGTTTGGGGTAAGTGGTTGGAGACAACACACACAGACATACATTCTTTCCTTGCCATTTGCATTGTTTCCTTCTTGCTATCTTTAATTTTTCTGGCGCTTTGACTTTTCTTTTCTTTTGTTAACGCTTTTTTACTGACAATACATTTTAATCCAGGAGTGCTTTTGCTTTTGAGGTTAAAACACAAAAATTGTTAATTATTTATAAGTGGATGTAAATAGGAGAGGAGTCTTCTCCTCCGCCTCCAATTTACATTGCCAAAGGAAGTGACTTTTAGGAAAAGAGAAACTATAAAATAGCAAAGTTGCAACAGCTGAAAATTGCTGTTTATTTTCTTATGCCCAGTAAGCAATTATCAAAATCAAATATGAATGTTAAAGCTTACAGTACCTCCCAAACTAAATTATTCTCATATTATGATCATATATTCAGCTATCATTTTTACTCTTAACAATTCAGGAACAATGCATAGCTTTTATATGGGCTTAAATAAATTGGAATGTGGATGACATTTATTTCTTCATGAACTAGCTGGTCACTTTATTTAGCAAAAAGTGGCCTTCAACCTTGCAAGTTACAAGGAATTTCTATTCTGTAAAACTGAGCTGTACATTTTGAATTTGGCCTGATTTAAGAAGTATTCAGAGAGCTTTCAAAATGCCTTCTGTATTTGTATTTAAATTTGAACCTCAGCTATAGTCTCCTGTCAGCATTACCTTACTGCATGAGCTTTTCCTAATGCTCCAATCTTGTCAGTAGCTGGCTTACATGCGAGAGCTAGCTTGAATGCTTTTCTAGATGTGTGAAGTGATATTGCCTAGTTGGAGCAGAATAGGTTAATATATCTGTGTAATTAGAATAGTGGCTGTAACCAAGTAAAAATTATTTCCTGACCCTCAGCCTTCTCTCTGTTATAGCTGTTTGACTTACTGGAATGAGGCATGTAAGCTTTGACCATAGACTGACATTCATGCAATCTTTTGCACATTTTATGTTTATCGAGTGGTACTGTGTTGGATTAAATCATACTTTTCCCCTCTTTTCTCCTCCTCCTGCCCCCTCTTCACTCCAGTTCTCTCAGCCAGGGCAGTACAAACGCAACTGTGCTGGATGTTGCACAAACAGGGGGTCATAAAAAGCGGGTGCGACGCAGCTCCTTTCTTAATGCTAAAAAACTGTATGAAGATGCTCAGATGGCACGGAAAGTAAAGCAGTATCTCTCCAACTTGGATCTGGAAATGGATGAAGAGAGCCTCCAAACACTGTCTCTGCAGTGTGAGCCAGCCACCAACACATGTGAGCGTTTTCATTTGTTATGAATTTTGAGGAAGCTTAAGGAAGTTGGTTCTCCGAGGAAGCAATTGGAAAGAATAACTGGACAATGAGGTGGAAAATGAGGTTTCTAATCATTTGCAAGTACTGAACATCTACGAATCTTAAAAAAATAATCTTGCTGATTCACAGTAAAGAATGGTAGTATTTATAGAGGAGATGAGGCTTTTCAGATGGTGTCATGCTGCAGTACACAAGCATTCTTTAGATTTGTCCATACAAAGGGTATGGAGGAGCCCAAAGTTTCACTGCAGTTCTGATGTATTCAGGCTATTGGTGTGAATAGGGCTAGTCCTCCTGGATATCTTGGCCTTCAGAGGGGAAAGGTAATTTCTTCATGTCCAGGTGTTTCAGAGGCACCTGGAGGGCTGTAGCTGGTGGCAGCGGATGCGGACCTTATGCTGGAAATTGGTTTAATTTTGAGTTGAGGGAATGCTTTATCTTATGCCCTTCCTTTCCTTCACCGTAGCAAAAAATAGTAATTAGATATTCATACTAAACCAGCTGCAATCCTTATGATAGCCCAGTATATGTTTTGGTCTTGTTTTTACTAAGTATAACTTATGACACATTTATTTTGAGAAAGAGGGCAAAGGTTCTTTGATAATACACATATTTTAAATTGAATTAAATCTCCCTCTCTTTTTCCTCTTCATCTTTTCTCTCTAAATATATCCTGCTGCATTCATTGTACAAGTATTTAAGCATCTTTTAATTATTAATTAGAGGGCTTTGTGCACTCAGATTAAAACTCCTATGGTAGTTTTAGCTAGTGGTCATTCTGTGCTTTCTCCCATTTCTTGCAAAGTGCCGAAGAATGCAGGAGACAAGCGATCTGGAAAATCTGAAACGTCACCAGTGGCTCCCCGGGCAGGCATCCAGCAGAAAGTGCAGCAGCAGCAGCAACAAAAAGTAAACCAAGCATTGCAGGTCCCTGCTGTATCTCTTTATCCATCTCGCAAGAAAGTGCCAGTGAAAGATCTCCCACCATTTGGTAAGTGGGACAGTGAAGCATTTGGTTTAATACTCAAGTTTGTTTGCTCATGTCAGGGAGATGTTTTTAATCAAATAAGATTCCAAACTTTTATTTCTAGTAGTACTACATACAGATTATGCCAGTTCATGCAGTGTGTTTGTATAATTCTCTTCTCTAGGAATGGAAAGAAAGCTAGGAAAGCATCCTGGCAATTTAATCAGTAGAAACTGGGAAGAATGAAAGTTTCTGACTATCTGTTCTAGGCTCTTGTCTTAACTTCTCCAAAAGGATTGATGTCTTCAAGTTTTTGAGTGACCCATCCAAGACGCCCAATAGTTTTGGTGTTTTTCAAAAGTTGAACAAGTTGAGCATTTAATGTGAAATTTAGGCATGCTCTAACTGGTAGTCCTGTTAGAAATATAGGCCTGAAGTTTCGCTCTGAGGATCGTCCATTTGGCTTCTGCTCCCTAGTGTTTGTTGGGTTTTTTTTGTTGTTGTTATTTGTTGATTGCTGCCTGCATGTTGCTCAGAAAGATACCAGACTGTAGGAATTTCTTCTAATCTGGTTTCCAAATCTATGGAAAATATACGCATTATTGAAGATCTACTTACATATCACTTAAAGTATGGGAATATTCCTATTAATTGTATATATAGTGTAACTGTCCCTTCCTGTTACATGGTGCGAATTTCACAAGACCCTAATTGTGATTTCACTTTTTATTAGTCTTACTTATGCACTGCTTAGGCTGCTAGAGAAACATTTATAAGCAGCAAAATGAGCAAGAAACAATTCAGTCTTCGTCTACGTCTTGTTGATTTTACCATTAAATTTTAATCTTAAAAGGACTTTGAAGCGCCACAGTCTGCATTTTTATTCATGCTGGGAAAGTTTCTGAAAAGTGATTAGGTTATGTTGATGAAGCAGCTGTAAATTATTGATAGCAGCATTGTGATCCAACAGATCAAAGATAAACATTGCAGAATGCTTGAAAATGACCTCTACTACAAGCATTGGCAAAACTGTTGGAGAAGCTCAGTTTTCACTTTTAAGACTATCCCAGGGTGGATTTTTGAAAGGAAGGGAAGAGAACAATTGGATAAATGGTGCTTAAGAAAAGCAATATTTGATGCCCTAGATCTTTACATCATACACCATCTTCAGGATGTTGTTACTCTTTAGTTTCCCAAAATAAGCTGGTGCAGAGATAGTTCTCAGAAATGAAAGGGAGAAAGGCAGCTGCTAGATGGCCTTGTTTCATAAGCCTAATCTTACTCATCATCTTTTCCTCTGTCTTTGACCTTCTAGGCTGCCCTGAATAGAAGAGAAACAGTAAAACAGTTTCAATTCTTACTATATAAATCTTCACGAACCAGCAAGATTTGTGTGTGTTTGATTTAAACATAATTTTATTTCAGATTTGTCAGTAACCACTGCTATGCATATCCTTGATTTATATATTGCATAGGCAATATTCTGCCACACCAAATATGCATTGCAATTTCTGTGACAAAGTATTTATTTTAGATGGCAAAATCAAAGATTGGCTTAACTGTTACGCAGAAATAAGATACTATATTTTAAACAGTTACAGGTTTAAACTTTTTTCTGCATTTAAGGTGGTGTCAGAAACTCACAAATAAACAGGAAAAAATGTTAGGTTTTTTTTTTTCTTGTGTGGTATCTACTCTATAAATGCATTGTGAAACAGAAAGATGTATTTATACTGGAGTTTACATCTGCCTGCATTAATTCTTTTTTAAAGGCATCAACTCCCCACAGGCTTTAAAGAAAATTCTTTCTTTGTCTGAAGAAGGAAGTTTGGACCGTCACAAGAAACAATCTGATGACACAGTATCAAGTGCATCCTCACAGCTGTCTTCTCCTCCCACTTCACCACAGAGCTCTCCAAGGAAAGGTATTAGACATGCAATGCTTCTCATCCTGTTTCCTGAAGTTTATAGACTCTGGAAACTTCCAAGAGAAAATTTGGACACTCAGAGTGATTACTGCGGCTCCTATTTTAGTCAGATATGGTCAGCAACAGGGCAGGAAGTGTAGTGCCAAATGGGGATACCCAAAAGGGTACCTGGGAACATGATTTCAGGGATACCTGAAAGCCATGTGGTTAGCAACAGCAAGTAAAGGCAGCCTGATCTGATATAGAAGCTGATGAAGCAGGTCATTCTCATTACAGCTGCTTTTGACAAAAACACTCCCATCATCAGTGTTTCCTGGTAGTGGGAGGATGTGCAGATGGAAATTTAAATTTCAGAGTTTAGTATATTAGGCTATTTGAGGAATTACCTGCCATGTCATGCATGTGGTTGGGATGTGACCCATGTATGTCAGGCAGGCTAAGATATTTGGGATTCAGAAAGGGATTTTTTTAAGCCTGTTTGATTTTCATTGTACTTTGGTTATGAATTGACAAAATAGAGAATGGAGTAATTTTTCTGTGATTTACACAAAACCAAAAATTCCTTTGGAAGTGCGATAGCCTAGTTGTAGTACAGATAAATTCTAAACTATTCTCTTTTCAGAATATCATAAAAGTTCATTATAACAGTTACACAATATAACATTATATAGTATGTGTATTGTGGTGGAGTCCTTATAATGGAAGTTTAGAATGCTAGAGATTAGTGTGTTGGAGGCTTCTCTGTAGCAGTAATTTTACCTTGCACAGGGATGGTAAGGAATTGAACCTTATGTGAATATCACTTTTTATATTTTCTTATCAAATGGATAGCTAAGCCCTTTTCTTAATGTGGTAGGTAGCAGCGCCATTAGGTTGAGGCCTTTATGGCTACAGACTAATGGACCTAACCTGTTTCTCCTCTCCTCTCCTCATGGAGGCAAGAACCTTAGCAAGAATAACAGTTCACCAAGGACCTCTGGGATAGATGAGGCTTATGGAACCAAGAGGGGAAAAAATAACTCCAGCTGGATAAGCAGACATCTGTAAAAAGGAGAGATGAATATGGCAAGAAAGTACAAATACCTACCCAAAATCTCTAGTGAAGTGATATTAAAGTCAGATAGAGGAGGGTGTTACATAGAGAAGACTTAGTTTGTCATCTCAGGCGCTTGTATATCAGGATGGTTTCTCCCAAATACTATGTTTGCAAAGAGTGAATATATACAAATCTGGTCAGGCCTGTGCATTTCTTTAAAAAGGAATTGGGATTCTGTGCTTTGCCTATAGTGGGAAAAATACTTCATTTTTGCAAAAAGCAAATTCTAAGCATGATTATAAATTCTTAAAGATCCTTGGCTTGATGTTATCATGAAGCTAAAATCTGGCAGCGTTAAGTACATGTTCTCAGCAAATGAATTTGATGGATCCATTGACACGATCTTGGCACTTGTGTGTTGACTGAAAGCAAAAAATGAAAACTGCAGTTACTTGTAAATGTATGTTCTTCAAAAATCTTTATCTTAGCTGGCAGGACCACTCAACACAACTTTGTTTAATACTAAAACAAAAGCATGAATGCATCTGTGCCATTTCATAGTTTGCAGATATTTTTCTCAGTCTGATGATGTCAAGGCTACCTCAAAATTACAGTATAATTTGGTTAATATATGCTATAGAATATTATCTTTTTTGAATGTAGTTAGTTAGCCAAGTACCACAAAGAAAGCTTGAAAACCTTGATTAATGGTTTTTAAACTTTACTGAAAAACATTTCAAACTCTCTCTCAGCCCAGATATGTAATAAGCAGTCAGTCCAGACATCTGTGCTTCATGTTGTATCTGCTGTTCATCTCTGAAGTGGAGCTTTGCAGAAAGAATAACAGTGGGAGATGGTCTCTTGGATTACTTTAAGCATTAATTTTGTCTAGGTCATCTCTTTTCTTCCAGTCTTGGTGACAGAGTTCATGTAGTGGCAGTCTTTTGAGAAGTGAGATTTCACAATGAAGGGATACAAGTGTGATGGTGCATTTGAAAATCATTTGGGGGAGGAGGGCAGAGAGCAAGGAAAGTTAGCACTTGGTTTTGAAATGTTTATGCATGTTCCCACAATCTTAAACTTCTTATTAAGAGACAGACTACGTGGTATTACACAGTTGTGCTTTGTATCTGACTTCTGCAGCGATGCTTCTGTAATCATAGTTTTAATTTACTATGGTAGCAGTATTGCTGACTGCCTGGCAATAACCGAGCAGGCTTCTCAGAAGAGAGTCTGATAAATGTGATTTTCCCTTTGCAGGCTATACTTTGGCTCCTAGTGGCACTGTGGATAACTTTTCAGATTCTGGTCACAGCGAAATTTCTTCCAGATCTAGTATTGTCAGCAATTCTTCTTTTGACTCTATGCCAGTCTCCCTGAATGATGAGAGGAGACAAAGGCATTCTGTCAGCATCGTTGAGACAAATCTTGGTGTGGGAAGGATTGATAGAAGAATCATGATTGAACCGGATCAATACAGCTTAGGGTAGGAATTTGTGCTTACTTACATTATATTTTCATATAGTGTGCATGTGGTGTGTTTAGGTGCATTTGTTTGTGTAACTTTCACTGAATCTCTCAAATATTTTCCCTCCCTTGCTCTTAAAAGCCACCATTTCAGTGCTGATAATGCTCCATTTTCTGGCAAGAAAAGGATTTGCACTCCTGAGTGTGTGATAACGTCTACAGCAGTAAGACATTACTTCAGTAGACTTTTATCATCTGAGCATTTAGCACTGCTGTAGATTATCCTCTTTATGGCAGACTAGTATCCTACCTTGTTTTCTAGATGGGGAATTAACTGAATTAAATGAGAAATTATTCATACAATTATTCAGTGATCAGGCTGAGACAGAAATAGCTGGTAATTTTCCAGTCTCTTTCAGAGAAAAGTGCCTATTTATCTAACCCAATAGTATTTTACCCCAAATATCTCTCCTAGTCAACAATAATTGGAAGCTAAAATTCATGTTTAGGCTGTTGGTTTTCTAGGTAGGTTTTTAGGTAATTAACTTCTGTAATGCTGGGGAAACTAGTGCTATAAATAATTCTGTAAATCTCTAGCAGTGAGCGTTGGTCTGAAAATAACTGGAGCTCTGGCTTCTACTTAGGCTCCACTTGTTTTTCTGAGTTTTTTTGGGCGCTTCAGTCCTCTGTATGATTTATGGGCTTTTAATTCTGGTATCTGTGGATGGCAGGCCTGTTCCAAAACTGATGTACTTCAGCTTTGGGAATCCCATGCTATTCAAACTCTTAATCAGATGTCTTAAATATTTGGAAAAGCAGAGTTCCACTCTGCGTAGCAAGCTGCCCTGGAAGGACATATCTCAGGAGCCTGGGTAGCTGCTAAATGAAAGTGACACTTTGTCGGTTCTCACTGCTGCTATGTAAGTGATAGTGTCAGACTTAATCACTGAAAGGCTACAGAGAACATACTTTATGAAGTAGCATGTGTTTCCAAAATTAGAGGTTTAAATACGTTTCAATTTGCAAGAAATATTGAAAAGGTAGCTTTCGAAGTTTCCTAAGCAGAAAAAAAAAAATCTGAAAGGCTGAAACCTAAACCTGAATATCAACCACCTCCTGGTAAAATTCTGCTTCTGATTTGATCCTTTGTTTTGCATGGCTGGAAGAGTAGCAGGAATGCTATCTATCAGTCTGTTCCCCTTTATGTGTATTTTGGCTTTTTTAAAGAGTGGTTGCAAAAACTTTGCTTTATAGCTTTTGGAATAACTCCACTGAAGTGTTTTGTCATTATATCTATCCAGTTCTTTTATTTGTTTGTTTATTGAGAATGAGCTTGAAAGGAAAGTGTTCTGTTCTCAAAATTGAATTAGCCATTAATGCAAATAATACATAATATAAATTGCATCAAAAACTTCAATCATGGAGTCATAAAATGGTTTGAGTTTGAAGGGACTTATTTTTGTCCTCTTCTTCTATGTGCATCTAGCTCGTATGCACCACTGTCAGAGACCAGAGGCCTGTATGCTGGAGCAACTGTGCTTTCTTCTCCTAGTACAGAAGAATTGTCCCAGGATCAAGGGGACAGAGCTTCACTCGATGCAGCTGACAGTGGCCGTGGTAGCTGGACTTCTTGTTCGAGTGGTTCTCATGACAACATACAAACAATACAGCACCAGAGAAGCTGGGAGACTCTGCCTTTTGGACATGCTCATTTTGATAGTTCAAGTGATGGGGCAGGACTGTGGGTCACAGGCAGTCATATGGACCAGCTGATGTTCCCTGACCATGGCACAAAGTATGGCAGGCAAAGTCAAGGCAGGGATGGCCTTGATCAAGCACAGTCCAGAGCAAGCTGGGCATCCTCAACAGGCTACTGGGGAGAGGACTCAGAAGGTGATACAGGTACCATAAAGCGGAGGGGTGGGAAGGATGTTACAACTGAAGCTGAAACCAGTAGCATAACTTCTGTACCAGCAGAGGAGTCAAAGCCCGCTCCTGTGCCCCCTCATATAGCAGTACCATCGAGTAGTACAAAGGGGCTTATTGGTAAGTTAAGTTTTGTTTACTATGAAGTATTTTAGTTCATTTGCTTATGGTTCTTCATGTTGTATGGTTCTTCATTTCTTTTGTCTGGTTTGATTTTTTTTTTTTTTTTTAAGTCTCTCTCAAATTTTCCACTTTAACTGTGCATTTATTAACGCGGAAAATATCACTTACTGTTGATTCCTTATTCTGGCAGTGCTTTTGTGTTTCAAGAGAGCCTGCCATACATCAAAAACTAGCTAAGCTGCTGGACAGCATTTTCAGAGGTTGATATATTTAGTTGTCTGCTTTGAAATGTGAATTTCTGTTCACAGCAAGGCTCCACATTCTGTATTTAGGTATCTTAATAAATGTGGCCTGATTTATTTAGAAACCTTTGACTTCATACCTCTGTATGACTTCTCTGATAATTGTGAATATTTCTTACTTCTGAAAACGAGAGCACTTTGTGCTTAAATACCAACTGAGATGTTTCATTTGACTGCTGAAACTGAAGAGGTTCCTAAGAAATTAAAACTGAAATACATTTATAATAATTCAACAGAAGAAAGATCAAATGATGTATAATGAATACAAAAGTGTATATGGCAGTGCTTAACAGTTTTCTCATGCTATTCCTTCTACATGTTCCAGTCCTTGGACCATCCAAGACCTCTGCATTTTTGCCTCTTTCATTCCCCTTAGCTTTGCCTTTCTCCAGGTTAATATGAGGAATTATCTAAATGCCATTTTGCACTGACACAGCAGAAAGTCTGCCAGATTGAGGTCATGCTGACGCCACTGTGATGAACTGTTTTTCCCATTTTCTTTCCAAGAATATTGGTTAGTATTGGTCCATTGCCTCAAAGCTTGATGCAGATCTGAATCCCTGAACTACAAAGAGGAAGAAAAGTTCAGGACTCTCAAGTTCTGATTTTTGCTGCTCCCTAATTTTACTCTTCAATGCCCTTGATTTCCATCAGAATGTAGAACAAACATGACCAAATTTGCCTGTCAAGACAGTGCTTTCCACTACATTTTTAGAGACTTGAGGGAATCTGAAGGAGATCTGAAAATTCAAGCAACACGCTTCCATGTGCTTCAGTACTATTAACTAAGTATCCTGCAAATGTAACTTCATATTGCTGTCCTACAGAAGCCAGTATTTTCACATTTCTTTTGCACCGAATACACATTGATCTCTTGCAGTATTTCAATAGACTTTTTCTACAGAATTTCTTCTGCATCAAAATTACTTTTCAGAAATCTATAAATACAATTTCTTGGAAAATTCTGCATTTTGCTTTGCAGAGTTAAAACAGTTTGTCCAATAAAAATACTTAGATTCTATTGGAAACTATTTGATTGTTATAATACCAAGACTTTATTTTTAGTCAATAAAGAACACATCTGAATAGCACCAGTCCATTTTAAGCTTGTACTGCCCTTTCAGTCAATTCCATGCTGCAGAACGCAGGGTGATGTTGTCATCACCACTTGTGCAAGAATACGAAGCATATGACAAGCTGTGGAGAGTAAATTGTCTGTGTCAGTGATTTTTCTCTGCTGTGTTTGCTGTTGTACTGTAACATGTATGCCCAGAGTTAAGCTTTGTTCACGTAAACAGTTGTGCCTCAATATGATCCATAAACTAGGTGGTCATCTTTCCATCTCCCATATAAGATCATATTCAATCATTGATCTTATGGGTATACTTTCAAGTTTTAATTTTGCAGATGATAGCCATACGAGCAGCGGGCAGTAATGCATATGGAAAGTATGAAGATGAAGCCAATTTCTCTTCTTTAACTTTTGGAATTGTAGCTTATTGTCTCATTAAGAATTAATATTTGTAGGGAGAAATAATATATCAGGTGTTTCTGCTCCTGTCCCCTGCCGCCAAGATGCTAAGAACAGGTTTTGTACATCTTTAGGATTTAGATAGCCGTGTGTTTGAGGAGATGCCAATATTCCTGGTGGTTGCCACTTCTATGGACTCTTGAGTCTTCCATGTTACTGTGATCAGTGCACGTTTTATTCTACACAATTGATGGAACAGCTTCAGTCGCTAAGTGTGAACTAATTGATTATGTAACTTGGAGAATTTTATTAAAGTAAGGCTTTATTACTGAAGAGTAGCTATATCCTGCACAGGTTGTATTTTCTATATTTTCTTGCACAGTTTGTTTTTCAAGGCTTCATTGCTACTGTATGGTAGTTAACTTCTGCCCTTCAGATTTTCTCTTCCTGGGATGTTGAGTTGGTTTATATTTGATTAACTGTCATTGTTTATTTTCCTTCGAGCATTTTTCCTCTTACTGTCTCCTATAATAATCTGTTGTTTTTCCTGCAGCACGAAAAGAGGGTCGATATCGGGAACCACCTCCAACTCCTCCTGGTTATGTAGGAATACCTATTGCTGAGTTTGCAGAAGGTGGTTCCCATCCAACCAGAAAGCCTCCAGATTACAACGTAGCACTTCAGCGGTCTAGAATGGTGGCACGGACATGTGAGACCCATGGGACATCAACTCCGCAGCAGCAGTCTCATGGCCATTCAACTAGCAGACCTGGGAACAAACCTCAGTGGCATAAACCAAATGAGTCAGATCCACGTCTTGCTCACTATCCATCTCAAGGGTTTTCCACAGAGGAAGATGGTAAATTTCTAATTGTTAGATTTTGAGTGTGCTGCATGCAAAAATAGTTAATGCTTTCACAGATGCAAAGCAAATTACACAAATGTTTTCTGCCATAGAAATTCTTGCCATAATTTGAGCTCTCTTCCATCTTTCAACACTTGCTATTTGTTAACTTTTTGGAAGGGGAGGAATTAAATTCATTCTAAATATTACCTGAAGTTTGGGATCTAGGTCCACCTGAATCTTGGACAACCGAACAGTTGGCTTAGGCAGCTTCTGTGGAGGTGCCTATGTTCACCAGGCACATTTCTGGCTTCCCTGAAAGTTTCCAGAGTACCTAATGTCTGGCAGTAACCATATATTTAATCGACAAAAAAGTATCCTGCTCTATAGAATAACTGGCCATCTACCCACAGAACATCATTGGTCAGCTTTATTTGATAGTCACTCACATTCTACCTGAAACTCTTACACTGTGGGCACTGGGTCTTCCACATCAACTGCTTCACATAATGAGCCCACTATTCTTTCTACTCTTTTGCTAGCTCGCTTGCCCAAACGTGTCTGTATCTTTATGCTTTAGCTTAGCTGTAATGATAGCTGGGTTTCTGTGGAGGGCAGGCGTAGCTGGATTGTATCTTTAGGGCTAGGTGCTCAAAATCTAGGCAGGACAGTGCCCAAATTACACTTTTGAATGCTTTGTTTTGCTTAGTGATAGAAAAGCTAACTTTCCCTTTCTCTCTCTAGCTGCTTAGTTACTAAGGTTTTACGTGCAGGGTGAACTCTGCAGTTTAACATGATGGAAAAAAAATAAAATGAAGCCTACCTTAATCAAATTGAGACTTTGAGAGTAACCATGACAGAGAATATTAATTGTTTCTGCCAATGATGACTAAACCTGCACTCAACTTTTATGCAATATTAATTTATAGCTTTATTAAACTATTGGATATCTAGGAGTGGTTGTTGTACTCCTTGGGCTGAAGAACTGCACCTAGCTCAGTTATTGCAGTAGTCTTATTTTCTTTAAGATCCAAATTACAAAGGAATACTTCTCATGAGACCTGAAATGTACAGATATTTAGTGTGTTTTAAAATACATACCTTATACAACAACATGGAAAAATCATGGGCACGGTATAGGTTGTTTCATTCAGTAGCAGTCTTGTTCTATATGAACTAAATTCTATTTTCCCCTATCCTATTGTGTTTGCAGAAGATGAACAAGTCTCTGCTGTCTAAGACTTGGCTTTTCTGGATCCAGAGTGAGCCACCTTAAAGGAGAGCACAAGAAGACTTCCCTAGAATAGGAGCCTTGGAACTATAGTTAAAGGATGGTGGACCTATTTGCCTCCTTCCCTGCCTTAAAGCAGCATGGGGCTTCTTCCTGCGCCCCTCCCCCTTCTGTCCCCTCTCCCCTTGCATGTGAAATACTGTGAAGAAATCGCCCTGGCACTTTTCAAACTGTGTTGCTTGAAATGCACAGTGCAGCAATCTCCAAGCTACCACTGTCGCTGTCTGCCACATCACACAGTATCATTCCAAATTCCAAGATCATCACATCAGGATGATTAACTCTGGCTGCACTTCCCAATGCCTGGAAAGTCGTTCTTTTTTTTTTTTTAATCTTCCTTTTAGATTTTAATCACAATCCTAGCACTTAGTCTCATTGGGATAATGAGATAAGCTAGTTGTCAAATTACATTTGGCCTTTAACCTACAAAGAGAAAAATGCATTGAAGTCCTTCAAGGAGGCAGTGCTTATTTGCTTGTTTACAATGCCTTTGTTACGATTTTGTATGTTTGCGTTTCAGAGATCAAATACTGCATTTGCTTAGTAATTACAGTATTATTTCATACCTGTAAGTAGGGTTGCCAGCCTGAGCTCCTGGAAAGAATATTGCTATCACATGGCTGAGCAGGGCAGAAGAGAAGGCAGAGGTTACAGGTTGCAGCCTTTCCTTGACTGTCTTGCTTCACTGTTAATGTGCCCCACCCTGGAACCTTCAAAAGTTTGTCAATGTTAGCGTTAATGGCATGTGCAGCCGCTTATGGCATCCTCAGCTGGGCCTGGTGTAGAGGCTGAGATGGTGCTTGCAACTGGCTGGTGGTGGAAGAGGGCACTGTGTGTCTCAGACCTGTGCCTTGTGGAATACAGGATGACATACTAAAAAAAAAGTGTCCCATTCTAATGTGACAGATGGCAATCCCACCTTGAAGTTATATATAATTTTTTTTTTTTAAACTATATAGTAGTTATATTGAAAGAAAAATTAACTGGATAACATTGCAGTGAAGGCAAGTTGGGATGTCACAGCTTGTATCAGCTGTTAACACTGATCTAATAACCTCCATCTATTGACTTTGGCATTAGGGGATAAATGAGCCTTTTAAGTAATGAAAAATAACACATTTAGATTTGCCAGCCTTTGCAATGCAGAAATAGTCACAACTGTTAATGGCTTCATGGAACACTGCATGTGTAGAGAAGGCCAATGTGTAGCAACCACCTGCTCACAGCTGCTATTAACCCTATAATGACTGAAATGACCCTCCCCTCTATTTTTGTGTTGTTTTTGCACAGACTCCGGAGAAGTGAAGGCTGCCAATCCGAGTAGTACTCAAATGTGAGGAACTGCTGGTCTTGGATTTTTTTTTTTTCCATTGAACTCAGCTGATCATATTGATCAGTAGATAAACGTAAATAGCTTCAACTTTTAAAGATCAAATTGCAGTGTTTTTTCACTGTATCAAACAAATGTCAGTGCTTTATTTAATTCTCTCTCCTGTAATCATAGCTTTTATCTATTTGCTTATATATCATATTGTCAATATGCATTTGTAATTTTACATGTAATATGCATTATTTGCCAGTTTTATTCTCAAGGCTATGGACCTCATGTGCATATAGAAATACAAAATCCTAGCTCTATCACAAGTTGCACAAATGTTATATAAGCATTAAGTAATTGTAGACCATAGGACTGCTAATCTCAGTTCGCTCTGTGATGTCAAGTGCAGAATGTACAATTAACTGGTGATTTCCTCATACTTTTGATACTACTTGTACCTGTATGTCTTTTAGAAAGACATTGGTGGAGTCTGTATCCCTTTTGTATTTTTAATACAATAATTGTACATATTGGTTATATTTTTGTTGAAAATGGTAGAAATGTACTATGTTTATGCTTCTACATCCAGTTTGTATGAAGCTGGAAAAATAAATAAATATAACATTAATGAAGTCCATATTGATTCTTATGCATTTTACATGTTCCACATCCTTGAACAAATTTATGAAAAAAATTTTACTTCTCTGTGTATTAATATTAAAGGGACATTGCCAAGTGATGTGGGCAAACCATTGGTGTGGAGTTTTTCTTACTATACAATTGTGTTGCTGTGTTTGGTGTATGTACTGCTGAGTGAGCATGACTGATGCATTGTGTGTCGTGAGCAGAAACATTTGATATGCTGAAAAAGGAGTTCCTGTAGGAAGGGCCTTAGGTATGTACACAGTTTTAAAGGGAGGGTCGTGTTGATTTGATATTCTGTACGGTGTAAAAGTAGGGAATACATGTTGTGACATTTGGGTAGAGAGAAGTATGGAAAGTGATCCATTTGAATTTTTACCAAAGAAGGTATTTGAAGTAATAAAGATCCTCCAACAGTGTCCCCAGTAATAAAAGTTGATATTAATTCAATGTCAAATCTGTAGGATGTGGGTTTTTTTTCCATATATTAGATTCATTATTTTTAGTAGTATGCCAAAGACTGGGTTAAAATGTCACTGTTGGAGCCATTATAGGCTATAAAATGCATTTAGCTTTACAATGCTTGACAGGCGTTGTTTCCATATCTAAAATTAGCTCATTGCAAAGAGAAGCAACAAAATGCTCTGTATAGGCTTAATTCTTCTTAACATAAGTCTAGAGGTATTCCACGCTTTAACTTGGTTATGACTGTATTTTAAAATCATTGAAAATATAGGACTTGTAAACATTTTCTCTTCATCATTGGAATCTCTAGCACCATAAGGAAAGAAATTGTGGAGGCTGTTAGATTTGTATGGGCTCTGTGTGTGTGTAACTTATCTCTGCTAATCTGTGGCTAATGCTTGTGCACATTTCAATGAGCTACACAATTATCATTGTTTCTGATGCTGGTAGAATGAAAGAACATTTTTAAATATCTTCCTGCAAATTTGTCCTTTGGTAATACTAAAGGTACATTATTAGGGAAATAATTCCTTTTATTGATTCATGAGGAACGTGAATAACTTGCACACTTGTCAACTTTTTTTTTTTTTTTGGTATATGCTTGATTTGGTGTTGAATTAGGCAGCATTCTCCCATTTGTGCTACCCTTCTGTGATTAGTATTTTTAGAACACGTTATGTAGAGACATCCTCAGCACTCATCCAATACCCATGGCTTAATTGTGGCTTGGGAGATAAAGAGCATTTCACGTAGCTACCAATTCAGTAGTAGTAAAAGCCTTGATACGGTATAAATTCTTATGAAACAGATTTGGTAGTTTTTCTAGTATGTGTAATAAGAATTTTGTACTTACTATGTGGATGCAGCAAGATGAGAATAAGTGAAACTACCAGTTGCTGGAATTTGAATTAACCAAAATCACACTGAAATCTAAGGAAAATTTTTGTCTGAAGAAATGTTGATTGATTATCTGTGCTCTTTTATGAGGTGTTTTCTTTAACTAAAATTGGTTTACGCAGAGGCTACCTCTTTATGCATTATATTACATATTGGAGTGAGCCATAAAAATCATAAAAGCTGAGGTACTGAAGGTACTGCTTTAATGGATTAACCTTGGTCATCTGGAGAAGCATGAGTGTTTTACAAATGTGAAACTAAAATATTTGGTCCTCCTAAAGTGTTGCTAATTTAAAACTAACAGTTGGCTTCAAAACTAGTAGGAAAGGTAATAAAGTTCTAGGCTTCCTGTCCTGTATGGATAGTATAATAGATGGGACAAAATTAACTCTGGGGAATGCAAGTAATGCCATAATAGCAAGTGTTAATACTTATGTATTACTTGGTATGTGATAAAACATCAGAGAGACTTCATTTAGCAGTGACAGCCTAACATTCATTAAATAATACAGATCTGTGGAGATAAACATGCCACATCTAGATCATCATAGAATCATAGAATAGTTTGGAGTGGAAGGGACCTTAAAGATTGTCCAGTTCCAACCCCTTGCAACATGCAGGGACACTTCCTACTCGAACAGGCTGCCCAAGGCCCTTGAACACCTCCAGGGATGGGCCGTCCACGACTTCCCTGGGCAACTTGTGTCTCACCGCTCACATTATGAAGAAATTCCTCCTTATGTCTAGTCTATTTCTAGTCTAGCTTACTTCCTATAAGTAAGCTTTACAGTCTTGTGTCTAAAACTGGCATGCTTTGAGTAGAAGGCTGGGAGTGAAAGTAGGGTTATCACTCACCTAAGATGGAATAAATTTCACTGAAAATGCAAGAAATGATAGTTTGTATTTTTTACTAAATATGAAAATTTTTAAAGCTCTGCCTTGCTTTTATGAAAATTGCTAGGTAGGAATAAGTAGATATGCCCCAGGTATCAGAATATTAGTTGTTCAAATTAATAAATTGAAATAATTGTATCACAGGAACAAGCCAGGAAGCTATAAAACTTGAAAATATTCAACTAGTAGCAACCATCAACTGTATAATCTAAACTACTTTCACTTAAATATGTACAGTGACACTCAACACACAGAGCTCTGTTCTTCCTGCAGAGAAATTAGTCTTCACTCTCTGTGTCAAGACTTGGTTTGTGTTAACTAGAAGTGCTGTTTTTTCTTTAAGTGTGAAGTTATTTACCTCAGCCTTTTATTTGGTGACATGCTCTTGTAGCTTGGCATCTTTAGTCTTCTCTTTCAGGTTGGAGAATTAGTTTGGGTTTTTTTCTTCCGTGAATCCTTGAATGGGTAGTTTTCTCTTGGGTAGCCTAACCTCTGAAAGCAAGACCACTTTCTTTGCAGTACTGTTGACCTAGTTGGCAATGAAACTGTATACTTATATTTATATTTATGTGTGTGTATATATATACAAATAGCATACTAATGCAGCATCCACTTTTGCTTTTTTTTTTTAGCTAGGGCCTCTGCACTGAAAAAGGCGCCCTTACAGCATTACTTAAAGGCATCTGAGGGGTGTGGTCTGTAAATTGCTTTTTTTTTGCTGAAACTTCCACCAGAGTAGTGATGTTTGAAATGCCTTCTCAGTTGTTGCTGAAGTATTTTGACATGCAGTGGTTCTCTTCTGATACAGTTCCAGAAAAAAATTGCCACTTGCCCTAGGGTCAGTAGCTGTGGCAGAGATAAATTGCCTAGGTGGTGTGTTCAATCTTTTTTTGGGCTTTTCTCGGGCTTTTCTCATCACTAAAGAAATAAGAGGGTTTTTAAACTAGTTTCTATTGAGTTTTGTGTAACAAATAAGATCATCTGAACTGTGGCTTTTTCTCACAGAAGGCAAATGCTTGTGGCCCAGGATGGCTTTGCTTCCTTAGTGTCTGCGGGCAGAGTCCAAGTAAAACACAGGTATTGCACTGAGAAAAAGAAGCTTCCCAAACTGAGGTCCCACTTTCCAACTTCAGTGTAGAACTGGAAGAGCGGTTCTGATTGACAGTGCAGAGAATGCTCATAAACCCGCCTTGATACACATTTTGCTCTTGAGAAGAGATAGCCTTTGTTGATGCGTTTCTTAATTGAAGGCTGATCCACAATCCCAGTAATCAAATGATAATGAGCTTCCATGTGCTGTTCTACATATGTACATGATTCTTGCACTAAAGATCTTTAAGTAGCTCTGTTCCTTTCTCTTTTCTTGTACCTATCTCTTACAGTGGCCCTATGTTCTTCCCGTTCGTCTTGTCAGGCAGAATTAGCCAAACTTCAGTAGGACAGATGGAAACTTGTGTCGCCACTCTGCTTCTTGTGCGGTTTGAATTTTTTTTTAACACAGATGTCCAAAACTACTGCTTGAAATGAAGCGTGATCTCCATCTAAATTTTATCTTGTTTCTGTCGCTATGATTATCATGTCATGGCATCCTCCTCATAGAATATTCTGATCGATCTGTTGTCAATGCCTTCCAACACTGCATTCCGAGCCAATTGTATTTATGCTACAATCGTTATTAATTATTAAATACTCCTACCCAATCACCGAGAACTCCAGCAGTGGTACCTCTACAAACTGATACTTCCTTTTCTTACAGCACAGTTCCTTACAGCTTATTCCTGCCCTTATCTCTGCCCTTGCATTTTATTCATTTCTGTGTTTAGATCAGGATGTAGGAACAATTTTTTTGTTTGTTTGTTTTGAGACTTGTTCTCAAGGTTTTATTGGATCAGATTGATCGATGGTTTGGTTCTCCACTTCTCTCATATGTTCATTTTTCTTCAGCCACCTGGTATAACTCCTCATTTGATAGCTTCATCCAGTTTTGTTAACTGAATGTATAATATCTGATGCTAGTTCATCTGGAGCTCTGGGCTGGATGGCATAATTTTTTTTTGTTACCTTCTGTATTTATTGACAGTTTCTGTATTGAAGAATAATATTTTGCTTTTGTTAAGTAGCTATAGACGGATTATTCCTGAACTCTGGTCTTTCCTGGCCATATATTGGCTCTGGTGACTCATTTTGGTTTTGAGGTATTTATTCAGCTGAAGAATCTTTAATCTGAAGGATAATTCAGCTTGACTTCTGTCCATTTTGATTTTCATATCCAACCTCCAAAATACTAGCTTGTTAATCTTTGTTTACTTTGATTTTAGTTTGGATTAGAGGATGGGGACTAATTTTTTTGCTGGTTACTCTAGACACCTTTGTTGTTACCCTGGAGCCTTGCCTGACACTCACTCTGTGTAATGTTTGTTGAGGCCTTGACTGAAGAATTTTACCTAGGTTTTAATGCCTTTCAATCTGTATATTATGCATGGAGATACTTGCACATTGCAACTGTTTAAGCTGAACAGACCTGAAAAGTGATGGAGGTCCCTCTGTGACTGAGACTGAACACAAACGTTTCTAAAGAATTCTGAATTTTGTTCTATGTTCAAGTAACGTTGGCAGAATCTCCAAGCTTCCTGAAATTTTGGGTGCTGTGTCAGTTCACTTGAGGTTCATTTGGCAAATCAGTGGCTACGTTTTTGGAAAGCTCATACCAAAGACTTTACTGAAATTCTTGTTCATAAGGCTTATGAATTTATTGCTCTTGAATATGATTCAACAAATCTTTAAGTGCTTTGTTGACTAAGAAAGGGTGTGCTTCACTGCTTCTCCTCTTCCCAGCACATACATACTTCTCCTCCTTCTCATGCCTCCTTGTTGTTCTTTGGATGCACAATTCTCCCCTCCTCCCCCATTAACCTCTTCCTGTTGCTTATATTAGCTGCTTTCTCACACAGCTTCTCTTTGCTCCTTTGTAGAACACCGTACCACCCATTTCCTTCCTCCCAAAGTGTGTTTTGTACGCAGTCTTCAGAAACAATGGAAGGAGGCAGCACTTCAGTGCTCAAAGATCTTGAAAGGAGTGTACTCAGGCAGGGCAAATTCAGACTTCAGTTCTTTGTCTGCATATACATAGCCCTTTTCTCAATTGTTTCCTGAAAGCTGATTTATTCAGGCTTCTATGTAGTACCGTATATATGTATACATCTCCATGGCATAACACTTACTTTGCTGTTCTTCCAATAGTTATGATCTGTTGAATACAGAACTTGAGTTTTTTTATTTGCTGAAGCCTGTGTCAGATATAAAGAGAATGTGCCTTAGGACTGGTGATGGGAGTTGGGGGGAAGAGGAAGCAAGGGAGAGGTGGTGGTTCTGGCAAGACTTCTCAAATCCAAATGTTAATCTTAAAATGTATACGTATCTGTATAATTCAGGGAGTCTAGTCTGACTAATTAAATTTCTACTACTTTTAATCACATTTGACCAATATACTTTCTCTCTGGAAAAACATGCCTCGTTTCCAAACTCGTGTTGGAAAACTCCTGTTGTTAATGACCTATACAGAACTGAACTACCTTCATTTTGTGTGTTACAACATTTTGTTGGTCGGAATGTCTCCCTTCTGGCACTTGTTTTTCAAGCAGCCTGCGGTGAGTATAGGCACTTTTTTTTTTTTTAATAGATTTGTGTTTTGATCTTTTCCATTCTCTTTATGGAAGCTGCCTAGTCACAGGTTTAATGTTTCTGACCTCTCCCTGTACATTCTGTAGTTCATTGAAACTTGCTTATGCTGCAGAGCTATTGAGGTTAAGGAGCCAGCTGGACTCATCATACTTCTTGTAACATGTAAATGGATGTAAAGTTGCAATTTCAGTCACTATGGATACTTCACAAATTTCAGTAGTCTGAATACCTGAAGAGAAGTTTTAGGCAGTTAGTGTCACCTTTTTCCTTTAGGGAATTGGACTAAGGCTTGCAGAGGTCAGCGAGTGACCTGTAAGTACTACTGCAGCCAGTTTAAATTTCACTGTAGCTGGTATTTTTGGCAGGCATTTAAAGGTTGTGGCTATAGATTCTTCCTTATTATCTTTGCCTTAGGGACATAAAAATGTCATCACTTGTGGCCAAGGCTCCCTTAAGGACCTATTTGTGCATCTGGTTGATACACTGAGCACAAGTATAATTTTCAAAATACCTGTCCACTTACAGAGAGTGCGATTACTGCATTTATTCAGTCAAGTAATAATTGCCTATAATTATCAGTAACTAGGGGTGAGTTACTTCAGTGTTTGTTTAAATTGGATCTGATGCAGACATCGTTTTGTGTCTTTACAACTATTGGTCTGGGTTTAAGTGTCTCATTTCAGCAATTTTGCCTTTGTTTTCCAAGACTGTTTTTTAATTTGAATGTAATGAATTTTTCCTGAGGTAAGTGTTACACACTCTGTATCTTTTAAAATCTTTGCAGGCCTCTAAGCTGCTGGGATGACACTATTTTTTGCTCTCAGTACATTCTTGGTTTGCCTTTTTACTTGCCCAACAATTGAATGGTTTGTTTGTTTCAGGATTAGCATGATTGAGGTTTCTGAATTTGCACATTTTAATTGAAATCAGGAGTATGTGGTGTTTCTGTAGTACCTGCAGTGTCAGCTGTTATTCCCTTCTTAGCTGTAAAATTGTCCTTGGTTGTAGAGATGTCCTGGTGGTATTGTCCTTGTCATTTTAATAGCTTTGGCTGAAATTTCATTTTCTTCTTCTGCATTCCATTAAAGAAATCATTGCAGCTGAATGCATTTGCTGTCTGCTGATGTGTGGTTATTCTGTTCCTCTTTGCATCTGGTGCTAGTCCAAGTGTCACAAATGATTTTTTTTTCTCGTTTTGAAGTGCACTAATGCTATATGCACAAAATACACTTGACGCTTAAGATGGGCTTTTCTTGGGCATACTTTCATTTGTTAGTGTCTTTGGCCAACAAGCAGGACATTTTCTCCTGAGAATATATCTCAGCATGCAGACAGATGGCTATGGAAGAATTTATTTTTCTTATCCTGAGAAGTCCCGTCTTCTACTGTTACAATTCTTAATTCTTTATGCAATTTGCAGGTGCCTGAAGAACTTAGATTTAGCCTGTACTGTAATGTTGTGTTTGCTGATTATTTTCTTAAAACAATCTTCCTTACTGTGTACTAATACTGGTTGTCCTGACAAGATGTTTCTAAAGGAATAATTTTTATGGCTGGGAAACTGAAGAGCACAGGTTTGCAACTGTTTCCTTTGCAGATAAATACTAGGGTTTCCCTAGTACTAAATTCCAGTCTCTGCCAAATGGAGAAGGGCCTAACTATCTAGGAATGTAGCTGGCATTCTCAGTACATTGTGGAGTGGAGAAAAATAATGCTATGCTTTTAAACAAGATTTCTATAAGCAAAAGTTATACTTCTTTCAATTAGATGACTTACCTTTAATTCCTCCCTTCTGGTCCTATATATTGTAGCTGTATTATCCAGTGATTCAGTTTTAACACCATTTCATTAAGACCATGGAATCATTAATGTTGGAAAAGAACTTTAAGATGATCCAGTCTAACTGTCAGCCCAGCATCACCATGCCTACTAAACCATGTCATGAAATGCCACATCTACATGTGTTTTTGACACTTCCAGGGAAGGAGATCTCACCACTTTCTTGGGCAGCCTGTTCCAGTGCTTGAAAACTCTGTTGGTAAAGAAGTTTTTTTCTAATATCTAATCTAAACTTCCTGTAACAGTGCAACTTGATGACATTTCCTCTCATCCTCTCACTTCTTACTTGGGAGAAGAGACTAGCACCCACCTCACTATAACCTCCTTTCAGGTAGTTGTAGACAGTGATAAGGTCTCTACTCAGTCTTCTCCAGGCTAAACAATTCCCATTCTCTCATAGAATCGTAGAATCATAGAATAACAAGGTTGGAAGAGACCCACCAGATCATCGAGTCCAACCATTCCTATCAAACACTAAACCATGCCCCTCAGGTGCTCCTCGTAAAACTTGTGCTCCAGATCCTTCCCCAGCTTCATTGCCCTCCTCCGGACATGCTCTATTTCTTTCCTGATGACATTGAATCACATTTCATTCTAGTGAGTCATCTCTATGGCTACGTGATTTGCTGTGTACTTTTTCCACAGCAGGAAGTCTCGGTTTAGTTCACTCGGGAGTGATCTGCTCCCTGTAGCTGAGAAAATCCTGCCCTCAGTCCTTCTGAACACTTACAAAGGTTGCCTTTTTGTTTGGGTCGCTGCAAAACAGCATCATGATTGGAGCATGAGCTTCTGCAGATTGCTGGTACTCTGGAATTATGTACACACGTAAAAGGTACAAACAAATAAGAAGGGAAAAATGCAAATTACTGGCCTGCTGAAAGCTTCACATCCCCCCTTTGTGCTGAATGAGCTTCTTTAGAGTAGTTCAAGTTCCTGTGGCATGAAGGACTGAAAACTCTATTTTGTGGGCTGTTCCACTTTCAGTGCATTGTGGATCCCTGCCTGCTTTGTGTCCTTGTGGAGATAAGGGCATAAAGCTGACTTAGCCTAGTGAACTGTGGTGTTCTTTTGATTATTGACTTAGGACTGTCAAATAAATTGCTATTGCTGCTTTTTGGGAGTTTAGGAGTTGTAGGTTAATGTTTTATACATTATTATATTGCTTTACTTGTCCATTCAGCTGTATATCTTGCAATCTTTGTAAATTTAGCCTACACTGATATTAATTTAACACATGTGCTTTCACTGCATTGTAACAGCACAATCTGCCCTTCATTGCAGTCTCTTCTCACTGTTTACCTTCACTTACTACATCAAACATGGATGCTTAATTTAGACTGGAGGCCTGTTGAGAAAGGCCTTGTGCATTTATAAAATAATATCAGTGGAAAACTCATTTCCCTAACAATTTTTTTTTTTCTTTTTCAAAGCATGCTCTGCTTTGTCAAGGTTAAAAACAGATTCTCTGCAGATTTCTTAAATTATAGATGCATACTCAAATAGTTTAAAAAACATTGCTTGCACAGTGAAGGTCACCTTCTTTCACCTGAAATATTATTTTATAAATTAAATGTGCTGGGATGTTAGAAACATGGAATTGGCCAGATGTACCAAATCAATACCTTTCACAAATCTGCTAAAAATATGTGATTAACAGAATACTGCATGTTGATGACATAGCATTTATTCTTATTAAAATAAATTGGGGTTTCAAAGATGGGAGTTCAGTTAAATCTATTGACCTCTTACTTAATTTATACTTAAGGAAGAAAAATAGTGATGGAATGACTAAGGCTGCTGTTGTTGTAATGGTCTAGAGAATACAAACAAACATAGTGTTCACCTTTCACCTGTTGTAAACAACAACCTTGGTGCTTCCAACTTTTCATTACTAAATGGCATGTTCCATTCCAAGGAGAAAAATGTACAGGGAAGGTAATTAGTCCAAACCACAGAATAGACAACATGCTGATCTGACCTTCTCTTGGTAATCATTTATGTTTATGCTCGCATTCTGGCCAAACCACAAGCATGCAGAGCATGGGTAATACAAGAAAAAGTCTTGAATGCTCTTAGTTTTGCAAGACAGAGTGGCAACAATTCTTTTGCTGGCCATTAGTGTTAGAAATGTCAATCAAATGAGATTAGATGTCATTTCTTGCTAAAAATGATGAATAAAACTAATCTAAACTAATACAAAGAACAATTCGGAGAACAAAGCATAAAAATAATATGAGAAAAATACTGCCTAAAATATGTCATGGGGAATAATACCTGAAGATGACAAATCTGAAATTTTGTCCTTTAAAGTCAAATTTATAAATTCATAAAGCTAAATTATGTTTATAATTTCAGAGGCTGATTCAGCCTGCAGATTATTACTTTGAGCTCTTTTGAGGGTCTCCCTTTCATCTAAGATGCAGTAAGTAATAAACCTTCTATGCCTTCAACATATGTAAAGATGAGTAAAGTGCGAGGGCAAACAAGGCTGAAGGCAAGTTCAGTATATTTGGCAAGTTTGTTGCCTCCTTGTAAACTACATGGAGATGGAAGATCATTGCTTTTACCTCTACACAAAATGTGTACTATGATTTTAACACATGTTAAAAATACTTGGAGAGAGCTATGGAAAGGTCAACAAAGCACAGAGAAATTGTGTTTGCACAAATCAAAAAGAGAGGTGGGAAAATCAAGGCTATATTCCTAAAATTCCTAATATTATTTAATGCTTGATTATTGCAATGTGCTTGAAGAGAGGCGTGCTCATATGATATTACAAATAGGTAGTATGATTGTGAACAGAGTGGAAATAAGCAAGGGAAAGGCAGGATGAGGAGGAAGGGAGCTCAAGGACTGTGAGCAATGACATCGGACTGCTCTGAGGATGTCCCTGTCTGCCTGCCTGCAGCTGAAGCACAACAATGCCTCATGGGTCTTTTTATAATAATAACAATAAAAATGGCACCTCTCCATTTCTTTTTTTAAAAAAACTTGCAGCTTAAGGGCTTGGCACCGTGATTCTGTGTACGTCGCTAGTTTCGGGCAGAGGTCCCAGATTTCAAAGCTAACCTGTGAAGAGCAGTTTTTGGCGAAATATGATTGAGGAAAGGCTGAAGGACGAGTTTCTGTGTGTGCTAGAGACCTCGTGTGCTGAGTGTGCGGTACTGCACTTCTTCTGGGGGTGCCCGAAAAGCTTATTTTGATTTCTTTGCTTGCAAGTGTTGCATGTCTCTGCCTAAAAAATCCTAAAATAGGTTTTGTTTTTTTTTCTTCCTCTCCTCTTCCTCCCTACCAAAGGTGTTTCTACAAAATCCTTTGATTTAAAGCAATAATTTTGTAAAGAGAATTGAATTTTCTCCTAAGGTAGGAATAAGCAGCTGGGTTTTAGAGAATAGTATGCTATCTACGCAAAGGAACCTCTTGTATATTGAAAAGATGCTGGAATTGCAGGGGATTATTCTTGGGCTGTTTTTTTTCTTTTTTTTAAAAAAAAATAGTGGTGTTCATGAACCAGCCCTGAGTTGTTGACAATAGCTAACCGGTCCAAGGAGAATGGAAGAGTTGAGAAATGTATACTGTAAACCGTAATCCTACTTAAGCTGCTACAGCTTCAGCCCCTTTCTTATTCCACTCTGAGTAGTCTGCTTTCAAGCCCAAGTTCTGGGAGCACATGTATCTGGTTTATATTTGCAGATTGTTACTCAGAAGATGAAGCCTGTGACCTGACATGAGTGGATGAAATTGGTCTTAGAAATGGTTTACAGGAACCCATGTGTGTCCAAACCTTATTGCATCAAAAATGTATTTGTATCACAGGAAAATATAGCCACTAGCTAATAAGTGATCTCTAGAACCGAAAACTCTCTTCTGGAACAAAATACTGGTCTTTCCAAACTTATTTTGGTTACATTGACTTCCCGTTAAAATTCATTAATGTGTAATTCCAGACCATATGCAGTTTGAATTTTTTGGTCATGGTAGGGACCTATTTTGGGTGCTGTTACTACACCAGTATCAAAAGATTCAATCTAAAAATGTGACAGCTATTGAAGAGTTGGAAACAAAAAGTCTTGATTTTATTTATATCTTTTTCTGCATAGATTTTCTGATGTTTGAAGCCAAATAACTTTTCTCCTACAATTATCTATGCATCAGAAGAACACTAGTAACACATCCCAGGGATGCTTTCACATTTCAAAGAGTTGGCCACTATATGTGAGTACAATATAGTCTACAAAATTTTTGTTATTCAAGAATGTAGAGTAGTATCTTAAACACAGTGTTAGGGTTATCAACATTTATGATTTTTCTTCAGTAATGACTAAATGCTTGGGGGAATGAATTAACTTGTGCAAAACATGCTATGAAGAGGCAAGTTTCAAGCTGTTTTATTATAATATTGGAACTAGAAGCAAAAATCTGGGCACTGGAGCTTTTTGGAAAAAACATGCACCAAATGCTGTAAGCTTGTTCAGAAAAACAAAATCATGCAAGTTACAGCAGGTGTCTGTTTTTAACTTTATCTGTCAGCAACAAGTGTGTCACTGAATGTTTTTGGGCTGTCAGCAAGCCATTTTGGCTGAAGGCTGTTGTACAGACACTTGGCAAAAAGGACAGAGATTCCACCACCTTTACTCCTAGACTAGTGTTCCTCTTGACTACTTGCTCATTGCCTTTAGATGAAACAAACCAACTTGCAAATACTTTCCAGTAGTGGGAGACATAGGAACAATTGTTGCAATTGTTGCCAGTAGCAAGACCAAAAATGCTTTGCTCTGGAAGATGCCAACAGCTATGGATAGGCAGACAGCTTCAAAACCTGTCAAAAAAACTAGAGTAATGCCAAAGATTTCAAAGCCAAGTATAAATATTCCTCAGCAGAACAGCTTTTGGAAAGCCTATAGAGGAAACAAATTCAGTTTAGGAGGGATTTAAACATAAAATTTTCCTTGTCAATAATTTAAAACTGTTCACATTTACACTTATTGCTGAACATAGATTTGCCTCTAAGCTACTTGAAATTTGGAATGGTTTCTGTGGCTCTGCTTGCCAACTATTTGTGCATGGTGTTTAGCTTTGCCTCTGTACATCTTCTTGCCTGCTATAAGTATGTGTTACTTGCAAGACATAGCTTGCTCAAGTTTTCACAGAATTATTGAATAGTTGAAGTTGGAAAGGGCCTCTGGAGGTCATCTGGTCAAACCTACCTGCTCAAACAAGGCCACTTACAGTTAATTGCCCAGGAGTGCATTCAGATGGCTTCTGAATGCCTCCAAGGAATGAGATCTCTGTACCTCCTCTCTGGGCAACCTGTGTAGTCCTTGGTCATCCTCACAGAAAAAAAAAAAAAATCCTGGTTGTCAGACAGAGCCTCCTGTGTTTCAGATTTTGCCCATTGCCTCTGGTCCTGTCACTGGGCACCACTGAAAAGAGCCTGACTGTCATCTTTACACCTTTCCTCCAGGTTTTTGTCCACATGAAAAAAATCCCTCCTGAGCGTTCTCTTTTCCAGGCTGAAGAGTCCCAGCTCTCTCAGCCTTTCCTCATAGGAGAGATACACTGTCCCTTAATCACCTCAGTGGCCCTTCAGTGGACTCTCTCAAGTATGTCCATGTCTGTCTTGTACTAGGCAGCTCAGGACTAAATAAAGCATTCTAGGTGCGGCCTCACCAGCGTTGAGTAGAGGGGAAAAATCAGCTCCCTCAACCTGTTGACACCACTCCTTCTAATGCAGCCCAGTAGTCTGTTATCCTTCTTTACTGCAAGTGCACATTGCTGGCTTGTGGACACCTTGATGTCCACCAAACCTTCCAGGTCCTTTTCTGCCTGGCTACTTTCCTACTTGGGTGTTCTCCAGCCCATATTGGTGCATGAGATTGCTACTCCCCAGGTGCAGGACTTTACACTTCCCCTTGTTGAACTTGAGCAGGTTACTGGAAGTCCATTTCTCCAAGCTGTCGGGGTCCCCCCTGGATGGCGGCAGGACCCTCTGTCATGTCAGCCACTCCTCCCAGTTCTGTGTCATCAGCACATTCACTGAGGGTACACTTTGTTCTACTATTAAGATCATTAATGAGGATGTTGAACAAGACTAGAGCCCTAACTGACACTGTTTATTACTGCTCTTTAACTAGAATTCCATTGATTTCCGCCTTCTTGGCCAGGATGTTCAGCCAGTTTTCAATTCACCTCACTGCTTGTCCAGTTCTGTAGGTTCTCTAGGAGGATCTTCCAAGAGACAGTTTCAAAAGCCTTAATGGAATCCAAGTAAATAATATCCAATGCTTTTGTCTCGTTCATCAAGCTAGTCGTTTCATTGTAGAAGTTTATCGAGCTGGTCAAGCATGACTTCCCCTTGGCGAAGCCACACTAGCTACTCCTGTTCACTTTCTTGTCTTTTGTGTGCCTGGAAATGCTTTTAAGGAGTAGATGCTTTATAATCTTCCCAGGAATTAAGGTGAGGCTGACTGGCCTGTAGTTCCCTAGGTCCTCCTTGTTGAAGACAAGAGCGTCATTTGCTTTCCATCAGTCTTTGGGAACTTCTCCCAGTCACCATGATTGATCAAAGATTATGAAAAGTGGCCTCGCAATGACATCTTCCTTTTCCTTCAGCACTTTTGGGTGCATCCCATCAGGACACATGGACAGTTTGTCTAAGTATTCCCTGACCTGATTCTGTTCTGCCAAGGGTACATTTTCCTTGCTTCAGAGTTCCGCCTTGGCTTCTAGGACATTGGGTTCCTGAAAGCAGGGCTTGTTAGTAAAGAGTGAAATGAAGAAGGCATTTGGTACCTCAGCCTTTTCCACGTCCTGTGTTACCAGGAACCCCACTTCATTCAGTGGGACTACATTTTCCCGTATGTCCAGGAGTAATCAAGCTCCTGAAAATGTCCATGAGCTATATTTTCAGAGAATGTACCTTTGAAATAATTTACTTTATTAACATAAGGGCCTTGCTACAAGCATTATGTACAAGCAAGACTGCCTCTTCTGTCACTGCATTAATATAAGTGCCTTATGACAAGTGAAATCGTCTCTTCTGTTTCACAATCTGTTACATTATAATCATGCTCTACAAGCTGTTATTGCTGTTGGGGATAGATCCAGCTGGTACTTATTATTGCAACAGATTCATTGTGTAATAGGAATAGGAAACTTCATGTACTTTTGTAAATTGACTATAACCTACTTTAAGAATAGAAAAATATAGTCTCTGTTAGTGGGATGTCTATGCACTAAAGTAAAAGAATAAAAATGTTGTGAGAGAATGAAAGGCTTGTTTTTGGTGGTTGTGTTGATTTTTTTTGTTTTTGTGGGGTTTTCTTTCGTATGTTTGTTGTTTTGTTGGTTTTGTGTGTGTTTTTTTTTTTTTTAAATAAATCTGGGTTTTTCTCCTCATTAGTGTTCCTAGAATTTATTCAGGAATAGTATTATCACACATTTTTTTGAATTGTGAATTGATAATTGTTCAGATGTGTATCCAAGGAATTGATCCTTGGATTACCATCAGCCAAATTTCAAATGTCTTCAGTAACCATCATGTCTCTTCGTGTGCAGAGCTTTTAATGTAAATGTGGAAGCTGAGAATGTGTGCAGCTGCAAAACTGTGACATGAAGGTTTGAAAGAGAAATACAGCATTTTTAAAAAGTAATGTGTGTTAGCAGATTCATTCTGAGCCCGAGAAAGAATCTCCTTTCAAAGAATACCCTTCCTCAAGTCATCATCTTAATGTTGGATTGTGTAATAGTACACTTTCAACCCTCATATTTGGGGGCATTAAGTAATTAAAGGGAAATTGTTCTATTTCAAGAAGAAAGGACTTCATTCCTTAGATGAAGTTTCATGCATGCAAAATAGGGCTTAGAGCACTGCACCCTTTTTGCAGAGTTATTAGACATTTTAACTGGAAAAAATTTGAGTTTGAGTTTCTTTTTCATTAGCAAAATTAACTTTTTCTGCTTGTTTCTCTCTGTGTCTTCCTTGGCAACCCCCAATGTGCAGCTTCACAGTGTTACTTAAGCCAATCCAAGCATCAGCTGCCTTTGAAACAGGCAGCCTCATCTTTAGCAAGCTGTTCCCACTTTGTGTTAGCACAGATATTTGATAAGCCAGGCACAGAAACTGAAGTGGCTGGAAACAACTGTGGGGAAAAAAACATGGTAGCCAGATCATTTAATTGTAAAGAAAGTTGTTCCTCTGTGTACAAACCCAGGAGCTGGAGGAGCAAAATGAGGCTCCCATGATCCAAGAGGAGGTGGTCAGAGCCTTGCTAGCCCGACTAGACACCCACAAGTCTATGGGGCCGGATGGGATTCATCCAAGGGTATTGAAGGAGCTGGCGGATGTGCTGGCCAAACCCCTTTCCATCATCTTCCAACAGTCCTGGAAGACTGGGGAAGTTCCACTGGACTGGAGGCTGGCTGATGTTGTGCCCATCTACAAGAAGGGTTGCAGGGAGGACCCAGGAAACTGCAGGCCTGTCAGTCTGACCTCAGTGCCAGGGAAAGTCATGGAGCAGGTGATCTTGAGTGCTATCATGAAGCACATGCAAGAGAACCGGGTGATCAGGCCCAGTCAACACAGGTTCACGAAAGGCAGGTCTTGCCAAACTAACCTGATCGCCTTCTATGACAAAGTGACTTGGCTGATGGATGAGGGAAAGGCTGTGGATGTGGTCTTCCTGGACCTCGGTAGAGCCTTTGGCACAGTTTCTCACAGCTTTCTGCTTCGGAAACTGTCAGCCTCTGGCCTGGACAGGCGCACACTCTCCTGGGTGGAAAACTGGTTGGATGGCCGGGCCCAGAGAGTGGTGGGAAATGGTGTGAAATCCAGCTGGAGGCCAGTCAGAAGTGGTGTCCTCCAGGGCTCAGTGCTGGGTCCAGCCCTGTTCAGTCTCTTGGATGAGCCCTGTTCAGTCTCTTCAATGACCTGGATGAAGGCATTGAGTGCACCCTTAGCAAGTTTGCAGACGACACTAAGCTGGGTGGAAGTGTCGATCTGCTGGAGGGTAGGGAGGCTCTGCAAAGGGATCTGAACAGGCTGGACCGCTGGGCAGAGTCCAATGGCATGAGGTTTAACAAGGCCAAGTGCCAGGTCCTGCACTTGGGGCACAACAACCCTGTGCAGTGCTACAGACTAGGAGAAGTCTGTCTAGAAAGCTGCCTGGAGGAGAAAGACCTGGGGGTGTTGGTTGACAGCCGACTGAACATGAGCCAGCAGTGTGCCCAGGTGGCCAAGAAGGCCAATGGCATCTTGGCTTGTGTCAGAAACGGCGTGACCAGCAGGTCCAGGGAGGTTATTCTCCCTGTGTACTTGGCACTGGTGAGACCGCTCCTCGAATCCTGTGTTCAGTTCTGGGCCCCTCACCACAAGAAGGATGTTGAGGCTCTGGAGCGAGTCCAGAGAAGAGCAACAAAGCTGGTGAAGGGGCTGGAGAACAGGCCTTATGAGGAGTGGCTAAGAGAGCTGGGGTTGTTTAGCCTGGAGAAGAGGAGGCTGAGGGGAGACCTCACTGTTCTCTATAACTACCTGAAAGGAGGTTGTAGAGAGGAGGGTGCTGGCCTCTTCTCCCAAGTGACAGGGGACAGGACAAGAGGGAATGGCTTCAAGCTCCGCCAGGGGAGGTTTAGGCTGGACATTAGGAAAAGTTTTTTCACAGCAAGGGTCATTGGGCAGTGGAACAGGCTGCCCAGGCAGGTGGTTGATTCACCTTCCCTGGAGGTGTTTAAGGCACAGGTGGATGAGGTGCTGAGGGGCATGGTTTAGTGTTTGATAGGAATGGTTGGACTCGATGATCCGGTGGGTCTCTTCCAACCTGGTGGTTCTATGATTCTATGATTTTCCCATAGTGACTGGTGGCACAGAAGAAAAAGCATCATGTGGCCAGGAAGGGGAGCGGCACACTGTATAATGATCCTGTTTTGGCAACCACGGACTTCACTTATCTTGTAATCCCTTGTCATCCAAGCTTCTTTTACCTTTGTATGGTGCTGGCTGATTGCTTGATGTATGGTATGCGCAGCACTTTGCCGGCACTGCCAACTTGTGCAGTTTTCTGTCCTATCCCCAGGCTCAGGCAGTCAATACTGCCAGGTTGCAGGGGAATGTAGGGTTTCTGTTTGTATTACAGAGCCTGATTGCCTCCAACTCTTGTAAAATGCTGATTTCGATGTTGCCACACTCTCACTGCAGCTAAGCTATCTAGTACAATAGGTTTTTCTATAAATGATGTGACACTGTAAGTAGATCTTCAAAGAAGAGTGAGAAAGAGAGAGGATAATTTGGTGCTGAAGGCTTGAGAAGATTAAAAATGATACTTACTTTCTCTTTTTAGGCACTAAATGCAAATTCAGGTGAAGCATGCTAACATCGGTTTAGCTACTTTCCTTATGTTTTAGCTACGCTCTTTCCTTGTACTTAAGCTCTATGTTGTGTATATGACAATATATTTATTTCCTGTCTATGTATTTAGCAAGTAAGCTTCAGTGAGCTTGTTATTCCATTATTTGTTCAAGGCATAAATTGAAGTTATTGTTGATATAAAGGCAAGTGGCTCAGCTTCCTTTCAGCGGAGAGGAATTCCTGATACTACTCACATGACAACCTGAAGGGAGTGAGCAAATGAGCAAATGGTTCATAAAAGTGACTGTCAACTCATCAAAATAAGATACAGTGCCAGCAGAAATTGTGTGATGAAACTACTAAATTCGGTTCCCCCCTCAGCACTTGAAACCCAACAACCTCAAACTCCAGTGTAATGGTTAACTTCACTTTACTCCTCAGCAGTTAATAGCTAAGCCCTGGTTGCCAAGGAGGTAGAAGAAAGCGTCAATTATAACATTTCATGTCATGTCAAACCCCCAAGTTTTTGTCAGTAGTGCAAGGAAATAAAATGTCTAAGGAAATGAGGCTCAGTGAAGAACATGTAGAATGTTTTTAGTGATAATTGTCAGATGTGAAACAAGATATTGGCACTTGGACTCGTTCACTGCTCCACATCTGACTTCCCAAATTTCTTGATATCACAAGGAGCTGACTCAAGTGAAACCTGCATTTACTGCCAAACTGGGCATATTAATGTAATATGTCAGTGTTGTTTATCTTTGCAAAATGGTTTTATAGAGGGACCACCTGGGATATACAATGCTCAGTGCTGTGTAATAGCCATGCCACTTCCTTTTTGCCTCTAACTTAAAAGAGCTGCATTTGAGTAGAGTGAGCAATTAGTGTTCTGTAGGTATCTGGCAGTGGGGTTGGTGGTAGTGCTTGTCCGAAAGGGAATATTTCTGGGAACAGCTGCAAACAAGTTCATACCTCCTGAGCTCAAAGAAGTTTTTGAGTGTGTGTGTTAAAGAAGGTATTAAAAACACCTCTGCAAGAAGACTGAATACAAATGCAGTCGGTCTTCTTCTAACCCTGTGCAGAAAGTTGCAGCAGCAACAGCCACCTACGCACCTTCAAGTCCAGGGTGATGGATCTGTGTTTTCTGTTGTTGGATCTAAGGAGATTCAGCTGGAAGATGTTGTTGCAGTTATGCTGGAGAGACAGAGGGAGGTGATGACTAGATTTAATATCCTACAAAAGTCCTACAGTGCAAATAGGTTACTTTTCTAACATGTCACATAACGGTTGCCTGAACTAGGAAAAGTGAAAAATTTAACACTTTTGAGCAGGGTTTGTGTACAGCTGAAATTTATTCAGTGGGGCCTTAAAATTTTCAAAAGGTGAAGAAGCAATTGGGTTTTTGGTGTCTGAATGTGTGTGCATCCATATATGTGTACATACGCATATATGAGTTCCAAGTTTGATCTTAACTAGTGCATCTTCTAATTTATGAGTAATTCCAATCAGCCCTAAGATGCTTGGTGTTTTTATCTTTATATAAACATATATACTTTTAGGCAGAATGAGGCTTTGTTTTACTGCAACACAAATGTACTGCAACACACAAGCTCACTTTTAAGATCAGATAATATAATAGTGCTAACAATTTTTGGAATATGAAACTTAGTAAGGTTTGTAGTATAAACATAGAGCTAGAATTCAAATCTGAAAATATTCCATTTGGAAACAGTTCTGGTCCATTGTTTTCTATTGGTTTTGTCTATCCCAAGGGGAGGGGGGAGGCTTTTTGCTTTCAGAATTTGAAGAACAATGACATTATAGGAATGTAATGACGATTTAGAAAGCTGGTTTATTTTTGCTTCAATATCTCTAAGGCTTTAGTAATTTTACTTTCTCTAGCTCCTCTTACTGTTAAATAGCTGTTTTGTCTTGTGCAGGCTGGTGGTGAATAGTCTCCCCAGACCAGGGACTTGCAGGAACTGTAGATCAGCTACCGGCACAAGTACTTCCTCAGGTACATGTGAGGAATTCATGCGCAGAGAATGCTGTGATCGAAGTATAGCTTAAAGATGCATATTAAAGGAGTACACTGTTTTATAGATTACTACTTATGCAATCTAAGCTTGACCTCTTTCTGTAAGCCTTCAAGTGCAGCTAATGCAGATAAGTTGCACGTTAAAAAGCTTACACCTGTAAACTGCTCTAGATAACATGAAGCATATGGTAAAGTAGCTAGCACTGTCTTTTGCTCCTTTTCAATTTAGTTCATACATTTTTAGATTATTTGTGATCTATATTATCTAGTGGGTTGACAGTATCACAGGTTCACAAGTTCGAATTCTACACAGAGATGGTTTCAATGTGTTATGCAGCTTTACTGAAAAACAATGACATAACTATACTCCAAATAGTTAGCAACTGAGATTAGGTTATTCAGCATTAAAATTATTATTAACTGAGAAATTGCATGGATCTTCTCTCCATTCAGACAACTGATTCAAGCCCCTGTTTTCTATGATGTAAGCTTAGACAACTGACTTATAGATACCTACATTTAGGACCTCTGTGTGGAAAAGTTCTCACCCTTGGAGCTCAGTTCATTTGTGCATGCATCAAAATTTATCAGAAGTGCCATAGGTTATCCCACCTGGTCCCCAGGAGGGCATGGATTTGTCACAGGTATCTGGCACAGCAGTGAGCACGTGTAGACTATTCTTGGACACAAGGCAGAGGTAGTTAAACTGAGTCCTAGTCATTTGACCACCTCAAATATGAGCTATTTTGTGACATGAAACTCTTTTTCTAATCTTTCCTGAAATCCTTCCTATCAGTCAAGAACCTTTCCTGGCTTAATTTATGTCTGTTCTGACATTCTAAACCAAGTTTTTATTTTAAAATAACAAAATACTGAATGTCACATCAACTGAGCTTTGTTGCTATGACTTTGCAACACTACAAGTTCCACTGTTTCCACAGGCATTACTATGTAAATTTGTCCAAGGTGACCTAGAAACCTCTGATAACTGAGCTAACAGATCCAAACAGCACAGGCCTTGCTGTGTTGGAAGGAATGATTGACTGCAGGGATCTAGTGTTTTTGTAAACAGTGATTGAGTTGATTTTATATGCAGACTATTAATACAGGCATATGTTTTTCTATGTTATGCAAGCATAGCATTCCATTGGATAATATATTTACAATGAAAAATAGCATAAGTATCCTTATGCTGTCATGAATCAACATTGACTAGCAGTGATTTATCTTCAATTTCCCCTTTGAAAAAGGATCTCTAGTGTGAAACTGCCAAATGCTTATTATCTAGTATTTATTGTGGAGCAGCCATTCAGAACAGACTCCTTTGTAGCTTGTATTTTGAGAAAAACATATACATAAAAAGGCAATGCCTAACTGAAAAAGAATCTAATATTACGTTCTGGATTTAAACAGAAGTTAGTGGGCAGAAATGCATCTGAGTAGGAGGGAATTTGGTGCTCAAGTGCTAAGCTAACATTAGTGTGTTAGTGTATACTGGGGTGTGCTTTTTAAGTCAATCTGCTGACTATCCCCACTTACTATACTTTAGTTTGCATCCTGGAGCAGTTTCAAGGTTCGTGAATTGTATTCTTTCTGGGTGACACATTGACAGCAGTGCTCAAGGAAGCACCTAATGTAAACTAGCCACAGATGGATGTTCTGTTCCTGGGGAAAAGAAGATGAGCTAGTCCAAAGTGTATAAAGAGACAAACCCTAACCATATCTGGTGTGGATGTCAGGTCCTTGGGATCAAGCAGTTTTCATTATAAATCTGCTCCTCTTTGTCAACAGCGCCTCCTGGTAGTCTACAACTTCATGCTGCCATATTCTGCCATGACCCATTGATAGATTGCGACTCTGCTTGCAGATGATGATGTCACTGTTGTTAGAGAATTACAGCAATGCTTGATAAGACTTGAACTTATCTGAAACTTGTTTTGGTGAGTAGCTTGAAGCTGGAGTGAGAGGCAGAGAGGCATAGTGAGTGGGGGAATGGACCCTTTACAAAGACACTTTTGTATTCAGCAATGTCTCCTTGTCCCAAATGAAAGCAACATTGTGGTTTCAAAGCAGTGTATAGAAAAAGTTGGACAGAACCTTCCCCTTAGGAGTTTCATGTCAGCTAAAAGAAGTTTATAAGTAACTGAAACAACGCCTACAAGAAAAAAAGAACTCTTCTTCCTGAGCTATAGCAATATATTTTCTGGAAACATGTGTCTGAATTTAATCAGCATCTGCTCGTTCCACAACCAAATTAAGCATTGAATTTTTTTGGGAAAAGACCTTATATATACTTTTAATGTTAAATTAATGACTTCCCAATCCTCAACATATTTTTATTGGATTTAGGCAAATTGATTTGCACATGAGTGCAAATTCTGTTCCACAATTACTATATATTAATAATATCTTCTGTGTTACTAGCAAGAATGTCATTAGTATAAAAGGAAATTGTAGTTATGACTGAATGCATACATCTACTATGGGTTTAGTTATCATATGAAAAATGCGTATCTGGGAGATCTGTTACACTTCTTTTATTAAAGTTTAACCTTGTATCAAAAATAACAGTAATACTACAGAAGACTCTGTGGTCTTGCAGTGTAAATTTTCTGGTCCCAAGACAATTAATAGAAGGAAAGTGATTATTCTTTTTTGTTCCTTCTTTGTTAATAGTCATTAATGACATAAACCAGCAATGTTGAGGACATGTGCTGCCACAGTATGGTAAAGGTTTCTGTGGTGTTTCAGTATAGCGTATAATACTTATTTCCACAGATGCCTAAAATGAAGGACCAACATGCTGCAATACTAGAAAAATAAGAATGAAATCTTACAAGAGTGGCTACTGTGAAATTCTGCTGTAACAGTGACAATGAGATCAAGTGTTAGTTATCTGTATTTGCTGCAAAATCTGACTCTCAAAGAGATTATAAGAAACAACAGTACTCAGTTGCTATGTGAGTAGGCAAGTCAGCAATTGTTCTCTGTGCCTAAATGCTGCTGCATTTCTATGGTCCCTGGACTTACCTGGAATACACTCGTGGTCATTCTCAACCTTTCAGTGCTCGCAAAGTCAGTTAAGACCTGCCATATGTATTTGGGTTTTCCCACATAATATGTACAGTAGTGCTAGAGATTGTTCCATGTATGTGCCACTAATGAGGCTGATGGTTTAAAGCAGCCTATACTTTACAGAAATGTCCATAAGGAATTCTTTTAAGTATCCGGTAGCATCACATTAAGTGTTTTTAACCCATAAATCTTGTTCCACCATTAAGTTCCGTAATCTATCTATCTCTTCAGTATGTATCCTTATAGTTGAAGTGAAGGATGTCTCACTGTTATCAGCTGCTGACAGTTGATAGCAGTGAGACATCCTTCACTTCAACTATAAGGATACAACCAACTAGTGATTAACCATGATTAACCAATGATTAACCAACTAGTAGCACTGTTCTATCTGCTGTCACTGAGGAGAATAAAAGCTAACCTGGTGGCTGATTTAGAATCTCACTTAAATGCTCTGAATTTCACATGCAAGGACCTGTTTATTTCTTGTCTACAGAAAGACTTTAGATTAGCTGTATTAAGTGTTTAGTTTAGGTATTATGAACTATTTTCCATGTGGATAATGCTGCTTTTGAGTTAATTATTTCAGTTATCTACTAATTAATTTCATGTTTTCATATAGTCATATTTTTTTTTCTCTTTATTTCCCATAGCACCTCCCGTACATGGAAAGGTTGCTTTTATTTTTTTTTTTTAGCATCACCAGAGAAAGCTCTTCTCCACTGACTGAGTACTGGCTGACACTGGAACTTGAAGAGAACAAACCAAGAAAGACATGGATGGGAAAATGGGGCAGCTAAAGCTTCTGCTGTTGTTGAGATTTGCTAGAATCCACTGGGGGACAATGGGAGAAAGTGGTGTAAAGTAGTTGTGGCTGCAAAAACCCAAAAGTTATTATTAGTTAGCTTTTTAAAAGCCATTTACTCTCTGTAAATTCTAACAATTAAATTTAGGCTCTAAAGTTTTGTTTGCTGTGTAAAATAGAAGAAATAAATGTTTTGAAGAGTGAGTAACCTTCACCTCCCACAAGGTAGGTAAATTATTTTTTCCAGTTACAAGACCTAATTTTTAAGGGGAACACAAGCCTTAAACAAAACAGGTGGTTGAAAGGAGTTAACAAAAAGTCACTGGAACAATGTTCAGAGCTAGATTAGGTACCTATGAATCTGACAAATAACTCCTCCACACAAGGCGGCCTGTGATTGTTAAGGTGATAGCTGAGGAATTACAATAAATTATTAGGGAAACATAAGATAAGGTGTGTATTTACAAGTGTGAGTAAAGAAACTGTGTTTTTACCATCAAACAATACTGAATGTAAGAGTTCCTGCTTGCATGTTTGGCAAGAGGCAGCCACACATCTGTTTACACTGCCAAGGACAGTATGGTGAATGGTATGTGAAGGTTATTTGGGGACTGGAAAGTCTAAGTGAAAGGCTGGAATTATCATATATTATGTTCAAGCTAATTATAGCAAAAATTCTTAAGATTTTCACACAGGCCAAAAATACAGACTAAATCAAACAATATACCTCAGGTTTTGTACTAAAGGGAAAGAATAATGTGGCCAGCAGTAAGACAGGCAGAATTTTTTTGCACCGAAGGGAAAAAAGACCACAAGTAACTTACTTGCTGCAATATTACATTCATTTCCTTGAGATAAGCTCACCAGAGAATGTTCCAACTAAATAAGTGGTCATACTCAGTAAATGCTTTTTTCCTCACCATATGTTACCTATTTTTCAGATGAAATGGTCTTCAAAAATTGAGCAGAGTTTTCTGAGATTGAATGTATTAAATTGATGGAAGAGTGGAGGCTTAGACATGAAATTGCTAGAGCTGATTATCTCCAGTATAATAAGGTATTGGGAAATGGCGTCAGAATAATTAAGGTCATGCTAGAAAAGACAAGAGAATTACTCTGATTTACATTTAACTTTGTTACACTGCAGAGTAATGTTGATCAAGTGTTAGTTATGTGCTAATAATCTGGTTGCTACTTAGAAGTCTGTCGGGCTTTTCAGGCATAGGAAGACCCAGAAAATGAAAAAAAGACCCACAGCTCAATCACCCTACCCAGTGTACCTAACAAAGATTGACAAGATTTAGTGCACAGGAAATTATCCCTGTTTCATAAAAATAACAAGGTGAATAAATTTATACTGTGGAATGAAGTGCTGTCCAATTGCCAGGGCAGTTGTAGAGAGACAACTTCCTGTAATTCTGAAACTTGACATCTCCAGATTATGTGGAGAAATATGCAGTGTTTTTACTGACCTTCTGAGAAAGAAGTAAGAATAAAATAGTATGAATCTTCTATTTAGCTCAGAAAGGAGCAGTCGCTGCAGAGGCTACATCCACACCCTCATCCTCTCTGTAGCCAGATTAGATCTGGAAGGACTCAAACAAGCTCCAAGTAAACTGGTATCTTCCTGATTATGCAAAGTTGCCTGCTTGATTTCTTGAAGCATTGTGCCCACATTATGGTGGCTGTTCCTGTGTTGCTCAGCCATCAAGAGAAAACTAGTTAGTCTGGGAGCATGCAGCGAGGATGTCAACAGCATTGCTTCTGGTGCTGGGGCTGGTTCAGGGGTGCATGCGCTACTGTGGTTTGTGCAGTGTAGACGTGCCTCGTGTATACCTGTTGGGACAGAAAGTCCAGGGCTGTCACAAGAAATAACCTTCAAAGTCACATGGCTTCAGTGTCCCAAATAATAGCTACATGCTTTGGAGAAATAAGCAATGCTTGTTGAAGTTGTGAAGGGAGGGAGGTAAGTGGGTCAGACTTGAGCATTTTGCCTGAAAGGGCATCACCTTTGTTTAGGCAGAGTTGACAGGGACAGACTTGAGTCAGTTCAGTTACTGAACCAGAGAATGCTGCAGCCAAGTTCCAGGGGAGCCATCCCTGCTGTGACAGCTGAGCCTGCTGTACATTTGTATTTTGGGGTGGTATTTAAAAACCACTCATTTCTCTGATAATTAAATAACTCCTGCGTAAGGACTGATGACTGATGGGGTCGCATTCAGCAAGCATTAATATAACCTCAGGTACTGTAATGGCTATAATGTAGTTTTGAACCAGTGAGGTTTGTCTGTCAGCACTGCTACCTTCTAGATTTGTAGATGTGTTTAGCCATGCAGTTATTTATCTTTCTTCTAATGCCATCTTTGGAATAGCTGCATCCATCCATCCATTCGTGTCTTCATTTGCATACAGACGTGTAATCATCTCAACTGATCAGTGTATTTTACTCCAGCTTCCTGGGCCATATAATTAAAAAATTGTGAAGTGGTACCAAAATATGAGATAACATCATAAAGAGAAAACTCCAAGGTATGACCTGCAATAGATTTATGTGTGGTGTGAAATATCTCTTCCAACTGCAGAGAAAGCTGACTTTACCGTTACTGCAGTTTTGGGGCAAAACCACAGTTATAATTTGAAAGCATTTTATTTTAGCTGAGTGTCACACTTTTTAGAAATGTATTATAGAAAGGTCAATGAAGCCACTGTGCAATTTCCAAGAGAGGTTCTTTTTACAATGCATTTCTGAGGAGACATTGAAATAAATATTTGTAATCCAGCTTGGTAATTCTAAGCACCATTGTATCACTCACTATAATGTTCAGTTGTGTAAGACCTCTGTAAGGGCATGTATTATTGCAAGACAGTTTATAGAGCAAACAATTGGTAGTGCCCATGTACAGTACTGTGCACTAAATCAATGAGAGGTGCTTTTGACTTCAGGTTTGCACAGGTTCATAAAAGAATTTATTCACTTCAATCTCAGCTGTTGCTGCGAGATGTTTTAGTTTCCCAGTGAATGCATTCTCATTTCTTTGTTCTAGAACCTGTAGGTCCCTTGCTGACAGAGGATGTTATTGATTAAAATCACTGTATGTGACTTTTTTTTTTTTTCTTCAGACACTGTGAGGGTAGATTACTGAACTGGTGTCCCACTGAAAAGTTTCAATTAATTAAATAATTACAGGTGCTTTATGAGGAAATACAGTTGATTCAACATGTTATACCCCATTTCTTTATATAATATTTTATTGTAATGAGAAAAGACAATACTACTGATGAAAATCATTGATTTGGCCTGAAAACTTGTAGCATTTTTAGCAGAATCAAGTTGAACCCAAGTTACCTTGGGCAATCCCAGGCTTCGTACTGATCTCCTAAGAAGTTCCCACTTCCTACTAAAAACTAATCATGCATGATGTGGGGAAAAAATCCCTTGGAACATACAAGGTAAAGGTAAGAAGGAATTTGGACAGCAAGACTCCAACCCTTTTGCCTTGGGTATGCATGAAGAAAATATTCCTAATCCCACCTCAAAAACATTATATGAAATATTCTTGTGAGTCTCTCTCTCTTGCCTGTGTGCAAAGATGACCATAAAACATGGTTAAAGGAATTAAATATTAATTTTGTCTTGGTGTTCCATTTAAAACATGTCTCTTCTCTACCTGCTGAGTTCTTACTGGTTCCTTCAGCCCCTTTCCCAAAACCTCTGTGGCTTTGCACCATTCCAGCTGTACCTACAGCAAGACAGATGGGATGCAATCCCCTTCCCCCCTCTCTGCAGATGGGCATGCAATGGTTGTTGCTCTGAAGCCATCCTTGACACTGCCTTGCTGCAAGGAGTGTCTGACTAGTGTTTAGAGAGGTGGGAATGAGCAGATTGATGCATGAGGGTGTTACGCTGTGAGTCACACAAGGAAGAACCCAAGAAAGTATCAGAGGAGTTTTGAATTAGTGAGATTTGCCCAAGAGAAGAGTTGCCTCTAAATAAATTACCTTACAGAGGGCCATGCAAACTGGAATGTGGTGAAAAAATGAGCCTGATCCACAATCTTGCCCACATTTATATTTGTAGCAGAAGAATTCAAATTGTTGACTTCCCTCTATGCACCCCCCATAATTTTCCTTCCCAGGCAGTCAGTTCCAGGCATCAAGGTGCAAGAACAATTTCACCCAGGGAAGCAGCTGTCCCTGAGGAGGACACAAAGATGGTTCAGGAGTTTCCAACCACTGAGCGAAGACCTGAGGAAAACAAGGTGCAGCCCTGGTGCCTGCCAGGCACTTCCATGCTCCAGGGACACCTTGTCAGGAGGGCACACTGGGCTAGTACTGGTTTCTTGGACTGACAGACGTATGTCGGGCATTGTCAGTTTGTTGTCAGGAGAATCCCAGGGCTGTGCTGCTGTCAAAAACCCACAGGGCTGGCAGCCACCTGCCTCATGCCCACCCTTGCCTTCTTCCCACAGCTGCCCAGCCTGGGATTGCACCTGTCATTCTCTAAGGGGTTCCGTACATGTGTTTGGATGGATTCTTATTTTTTTTGTTTTTTTTACAAAGCATATTTCGGAGGCTTTGCTGTTGTGCTGTAGATTACACCGAGCCGTTGCTAGGTGGCAATGTGTCTTCAGGAAAGGCTGGTGGCAGCCTTGCAGGAAGGAGCAACATCTCTGAAGAGCCCTCGGAGATCTCTGAGGTACCAGCCTACTCCCCATTCAGGGAGTAAGATATATTCCTGGGTTCAGAAAGCTTTCTATGTATAAACAAATGCCATTTGTTATAATTGGTATAATGTGTTATGACTTCATTTGTTCTGAGCAAGATGTGCTAGGGACATATCTGGTGGTTTTTTATGCTGTTATTTGGGGGTGGAAAGGGAAATTCCTTTCAGCCATGTCATGCTGCCTGTTATTTACTCAGAAATGGCAATTATTTTAAGGAGAATAGATTATGAGCCAGTCACAGAACTCTAGCTCGGCACAGCTGGCTGGCAACAACTGATTCAAAAGTGGTAATTATTGCAGGTTTGGAAAGAGAACTGAAATGACCCAGATGGTTAGCCTGATTAAACTGATCCAAAAGTCACCAGAGGTAGTGCTAATCCTCTACTTCTACTCAGTACAGCAGGGCATAAAAACCTGCAATAGCAGAGGACAGGTGCTAGGGAATCAGATTGAGGCGACTGAGAGCTGCAGTATAAAGGTATCCTGCCACAAGCCAGCTGGATACACCTTTGAAGCACTGGGGCCCTACTGGTAAAAAGCTGAGAGCTTAAAAGACAGACAGTGAACAAAATAGACTGCCTCTGCCAGTCTCTGGCTAAGTGGTATTTGGCCCATATACAGCAAAGGGATGAAACAAAGAAAGAAAATAATCTGAGAGGGAGAATGAGGGCAAGAAGAGCCACATTCAGAGTTGAAGCTCTCTGGAAAATAATTAGAACAGAGTTTAAGCAGCCTTTTGTTTTCTCTCTCATATGCAAACATTTATATTCCCCAAAAAGCCAAGATTGTCTGGCAGTAGTCTTATAAGTGACTTCTTTCGGAACACTTAATGTACTCTGGCTGTAATAACTGTACTAATGTGTTAGTGGAAGGTGCTTCTCTATAATAAAAAGTAATGTGACAGAGACGTTTAAAACAAGTGAGGAAAAAAGCAAAAAAATGTGTTGATGTGAAAATGTATTCATGACTGCTAAATCTGCTAATGTTGAAGGATTAGAATAGTAAGTGAAAAAGAATGCACAAAGGACCCTTAAGACTGAAAAAATATGAGATTAAGTTAATAGGTGCTGTATGCTTTCTTCAACTGAAGAATGACATTAAGGAAGCTTTTGAAGTCTGGCAAGTTTCCAGAAAAAAAATGTCTGTCATGGGAAAGAGCTGTAGTAGTATCAGCGAAGGCACCAGTCAGGTGACTATGAGGTTGCAGCAAATTATTGGCGTAGCATGTATAATCCATGAGTTTATACGTGATGATTTGGTGGAAAAGGATGTCAAAATACTTGAGTGCCTAATGGAGGAGTATGTAGGGTCAGCCTGTGATCTCTTCTTAGCTCTGCTAACTTACATACTGGAGACAACGAAGTCTGCTTCATCATCTCTGATTTTTTTTTTTTTCAAATAGGAATTGAATAAAAAAAAGTCTCCTTGCTTAAAAAAAAAACCCCAGTGTCTTGGTCAGCAAGGAACTGCAGATGTATATGATGGCAACTAAGGCAAATCAAACCAAACCTTGGCCTACTTGGGAAATACCCTTAATCTGTGAAAACGAGGTTACCTGCAAGAGAAAATAAATGCTATGAACAGCAGGAGTGTCTTAAGAGGTGGCTATTAGCCTGAGTGTGGTTGTCATTCCAGGCAGTCCCATATTCTAAAGTTGCAATTTCTGCAGGTTCCTGAAGGAAGCAAGGTAGGGGATCTGAATTAGCTGGCCTGACTGATGGATAAGCAACAGAGCAAGTGGTTTTAATTTGTAGAATTAATTACATTAGTATCACCTGATAACTATGATCCCTATGTGATGAGGAGATGACAAGGAAATGAAAGTATGCACAAAGACACCTTAAACATTACTATTAAGTTTACATATATATGTATATTTTTTGCTTTCTGAATTACATACAAACTGGCAGTTACTTGTTATACTGCATGTGAAGGTAAGACACAGCAAACTGTCCTCTTCAGGAACAAGCTGCTCATTGTTGTGTGACTAGTTAATTTGAGAAACATTGTGTTAGAAGCCTGACACTAAATAAACCTTATCTCTCCTTTTCTTGGACTTCTAAATACTACAGTGTGCTCAAGACAGACAAGTATGTGACTGATAAAAGTATCACACCAGTCAGCTCTCTTTCAGGAAGGCTAAATTTCAACATAGTAATGGCTCTTTATAAAAGCCTAATGTAAATTAGATGAGACAGTCAATATAATTACTATATTTTAAATAGTGAAATTGGACAGTCTTTCTTCAAATACACTAGTCTCTCCCTCGTCCTATATATTCATTGCTATAGAGCTTAGAAAGTTAGCATTGCACTGTGCTGTTAATTCCATTTATTTCACTACATATTTTACACTATAAATATAGAAAAGAGCAATAACCTGAAAAGTCAAAGTTAACTGGTCTTTGTTGACAGGCCATGACGACTTAAATAAGCATCTTGTCTACAGGGCTAGGTTTGAAATGAAAGCAGTTATAAAAGCATATTCATAAGTTTACCTAGCCACTGTACAAATATTTCAGAAAATAAAGTCTTTGCTCAAAAAATATCAATTAAACAGCAAAGGCGCCAAATTGAATGGAAAAGATAGGGAAGGCTGTTAAGAGAAAGGATTAAGTTATTAATCTCTGAATGGCGTTTCCATTACGGTGAAACTACTTGGGATGAAATGGGCAAACAGCTTTGTCTCAAGAAAAAATAGCTGCAGTGTACTGGTATCACTTGCTTAGGTTATTATGAGATGACTTTGATTTGGAGTCAGGATGAAGAAGAGTTGGAAAGGAATTTTAATGAGCGTTAGTAGGAAAAAAGAAAGGATGGAATGTAAGAGATTCATACGGAGGAGCATGACCTGGGCAACGGGCGCTTACACAGCTGGGCAGACTCTGACTTAATTTCCTTGAGTGTTGCTTTCTTCTTCCACTTTCCAGCCAGGCTGCGGATATATTGGTCAATGTTTGCACAGTGCCACAAATAACCTTCTACAACTACTCCTTCTCTACTGGTTAGCGAGATTGGCAGCGCATTGCTCTGTTCTGAACTGAGCATAGTGGAAAGAGTTCATAGAAATGCCAAGGAAGGCAGCCTGAGGTAGGCCATACCATCACAAGACTGCTACTTTTGATCAGCTTGCATTGTCATGAGTGCCCTAGGCATGGAACCTGGATTTGCACAGTATAGTTCAAAGATTACAGTGAGTACAATGGGAGAACCAAACACTAGTGAAGGGAACTCGATTGGAGTTGTGCTGATGATAATATGGTGCCTGATGCCATGTTCTTTTCTCTTCCCTCAGCTATTGTAAAAGAAACTAGTTTGGCTTCAATGACCAGAATGGGTTTTGTATAAAAATGAAGCAGGCAATGGTCTGGGAGAGATCTGGAAACTTCCTAGCCTGAAAAACCCGTGCTCTGCTACGTTCTGCTGTTGCAAGGAAGAATGATACCCTGTGGGGACAAGGGAGGGATTAAATGGGAATGCTAGACTGCTTTTCGGAAACTGATGTTGTTGTTGTTATTGGGAAAAATGATCTCTCCAATGGCTTTATTCATTGTTTAGGAGGACAAGAAGGAATTATTCTTGCTTTTTTTATTTCCTTACTGCCATTTCCTGGCTTAGAATGGCTCCTGTACCTTTACCCTATCCAAGTGCATATACCTGTCAAACAGGTTGAGATAGAAATATATCAATTTCTCACTGGGAAGCAGGTACCCTGCTACTAAACAGGCACAGTAGTTTCAGGATGCCATGAAATCAGCTTTAAGACTAAGGTGCAATTTCTGCTTTCCCTGCCCCGACACCAAAAGTGTCAAAGTAAACTTAGAAATTTGCTCAGTCTGGTTTATTGCTCCCCTATTGTATTTCCAGTTTGGTTTATTGGTCCTCTGTACTGTTTCAGAACCCTCCAGTGCTGCGAGGTTCTGTTATGTTCAGAGGCACTACTGTCGAGAGGTAAAGATATTTGACTCTTTTAAAAAATAAATGGTGTAAATAGAGTAACTGTCAAGTAAAGCAGACAGCAAATCTTGCTGACTCTGTGGGCAGGATGGGAGAGCCAAGCCACAGCAGATATGTCAGAGGTAGGGAAGGGTGATAGATAGTTGGTTGTTTGCTGCATAAATTGGAGAGAGCAGAAAGGGGTGGTGAACATGTGAGAGAATATTTGATATTCTCAGACTAGAGGAAAAAAAACAGAGGAAAGCAGGAGATCTAGATCATAGCCCAGATATGCACACATGCCACCACAGAGCGTCCAAATGATCCCATTCGGAAGTTTAGGGAAAGCTTGTGGTAAACACCGATTACTTACTTAGGACCTGGATGCAGAGTATTCTGCTGGCTCACTATTAAGCTCACTATTAGAGTAGAAGTTGTTTAAGTTTGATGTTAATATTTTTTTATTTTATTTTTTTATTTAGCTGCTACCTTTCCTTTATATTTTTCTATGTCAGCTGAACAGCCTGTTCTATGAAGGTCAAGTAATTTTATACAACCCTAGTAAACAGGAACAATATTGAAAGGACACAATAAAACGGTAAAATGAATGCGGCAACGTACATCCTTAATTGTAAATTCTGTGTGCTACTGTGAAGCACTAATGCCAAACAGTATATTACTTTATCTATAAATACAGGCATACAGTTGTTCAAGTAATCTGAAAGGACTCTTTTTATGCAGAAGTACTGCTCTGTAATACTATATTTATTAATGCTGATCTAAAATTGTAATCTGAACGTTGCAGCAAGACAGGGTCTTATACCCCAGATATCCAAAATTGTGTTTCTGTACAATATTAAGCATTTGTTCAGGGTATCATTATGGTACTTCAGCTGGATGACCAATCATATATCAATTTTACCACCTAGATAATAAATGTACATAATTAATATGATAGGGAGAAATACCACATTAATATTCATACTGTTAGGAAGGAACAGAGCATCTCTTTATTTGCTTATTACTAGGCCAACTTTATGATGGGTCTTCAAACCAGGCATCCCAATGTAGTGCGAGGAATGTGAAACATTATCTTTCTAGTTTTTACAGCCTCGCTCACCTTTGGAGGAGTAGGTAATGTTTCTATATGCTATACTTGTGGAATTGGTTTAGGAAACATAGTTTATGTATATTAAATTATTTCAAAGGCAATGCCCACCTTGCCATCTGCAAAATAACCAAACTTCTGTCATCATAGTGTTAAAAGACAACTTGTCAAGAAAACAAGTATCTGCACTTCAGGCAAAACTGTAATTAGAAGCAGAGAATGTTGAACCCCCACTCAGTTGCTTCATGACCTTTCTGTCATATTCTTTAAACAGTACTTCTGTTCCAGATCTCTGTTGTTATCCAGTGGTTCTTCCATAATGTGCATGTACTTGATCAAGTTGGATACCTACCATCGAAGCACTGAGACTTTAATTTCTTTCATTTCTGTTTTTGCTAAAAGAATGTATCTCTCCAAATTTCCCACTAAAAGTATTTATCTTTAGTTCCATCTTGTTACATTGTGAGTCCAGTTTAACTACCTGCTACTAAAGATGCATTAACATTCAAATTCCACATTTCCCTTTTTACTTCCTTTCAACATGCTTGCCTGCTTTGGAAGTTCCTTTCCAATACATTGGGCTGAAACATCTGTGTAATGCTTGCTCCCATTTTCAAGCATATTCAGTATTCCAACATTTTCAGTTTCCAATATATGTTACTTATGTATATATGCTGTAGAGCCTTTTCAGCTCTTGTGTTCCTGCTGATCTGTAATTTGGTTGCTCTGATTTTTTTTTTTTTCTCTGTTGTGACACCAAAACAGAATATTAGATTATAGTGGTGTAATGTCATACATAATAATGTGAAAATATGTAGTCCCTGGTGCTTGACTTAGCCAATACATTTACATCTTTAAACCCAGACTTGACTTCTTTTCAGCAGACTGCTTCAAAGATGAAAGCATTTTGAATATTTCTGTAAGAAAACGTAAATAAATTTTTAAAAAGCAAAATTTCAAAAGATTTACACCTTTATGAATCAGACATTTTTCACTCTGCAGGGGTATATGAATAGATTAGATTCTTGTTAGAAATTATTTAATGTGTTGCACTGGCAAGCACTGAAGCAGAGAGCATTTTAAGTCTTTAATAGGTCAGTATATTGTTTCCTGTGTCAGATCTTGTGTTGTTTTCTTCTTCTGTCTTTTCTCTATTCCAAGTTAAAATCTCCAGAAACAGAAAAGAACAAACATATAGAACAATTTTAATGAGACAGTGAATCTAAAGGCTGGGACTAGAGCAGACCCCGAATTAATCTTGCATTTGGATCCCATTTTCATGCAGGGTGTGCGTTTCTCTGCTGATTAACCAATCTTTGAATTGTGGCAAAAGCATAGGCATAAAAACATATGTGTATGTGAAAAAGACTACAGTGATAATTATATAGTTAGGTGTTTGTTTGAAAGTGGTCATTTTCAGGTTTAGATACCAGAAAAAGCCCTGATTATGTATCAAAAATAGATATTAATCTCTGCAAGTTCTCTCTGACTGCTAGGAAAGTTACACTTAAAGTAGAATAAAATACTGATCATCGACTAATCAGGAACTAAGACTGAATGTAAAATTTCATGATTCTGTTGATTCTTAACGTATCCTAGCAACAGACCCGAGGTGCTTGCTCAAAGGACCTCATGTAACAAATAGGATCCAGGTATGCTTAGGAAAAGTACGTACTAGCTACCCTACCCAAGTAGAACATACACCTGCAGCAGCCAAAAGACCATCATAAATCTTGTGAAGGACAGAAGAATAGGTTTCAGGAGGCAAGAAAGATATACCTGAGCGGTCAAGTGGAGATAAGTGCGGGTCCAGCCAAGAAAAACCGACGAGTTTGCCAAAAGAACAAGATGTAATAAAGACAATGCGAGGAAGACTACTTACTTCATCTGAGGAAGACTACTTACTTCATCAGGACGACCACCAGAGGGGGCTACGCAGGCGCAATAGAGACTGATGTCGCAATAAGGCGATGAAGTAACCTACCTATGCATATGTATTAGATAATGAAGTAACCTGTTGAATATACAATAGATTGCGAAACTTTTAGAGAATAAAAAGCGGACGCGATGTGACGGTCTTTGGAACCAGATCTGGGTGCGTACCCCTGGTTCCCGGGGCCTCGAAATAAAGCACCACATATAACCTCCTAGTGTGGTTATGTGTTTGTCATTCTGCTAACAGTTTTTGGCGACCCAGATGGGACCTCGCGGGCATTGCTGAGGCGGCTCGCGCATCGATTCTGCTCCAGCCGGCACCGAGTGATTCTCGGGGAGCCATCGACCGCGACCGACCTCCGCTGCTCCCGACGGACCAGGGATATTGGTAAGACACGGTGCTTTATCTGGAATGGTACCATTTGGGGTTTGGTAAAGCCTGCCTGTCAGACGCGGCGAAAGCTGCGCTTGGTTGGGCTCAAGGGTCTGGTAAAGCCTGCCTGTCAGACGCGGCGAAAGCTGCGCTTGGTTGGGCTCAAGGGTCTGGTAAAGCCTGCCTGTTAGACGCGGCGAAAGCTGCGCTTGGTTGGGCTCGGGAGCTCCGACGGGAAGCCTAGGCGCCGTCCGTAAGACAGCGGCGAAAGCTCTGCAGGTTCGGCATCAGTGGTCTGGTATGGTAATTCCGGAATTCTGGTATTTCTGGTACTTTGTAGTTTTGTTCTGCTCTCAGTAATTTATACTTTCCTGTCTGGTTAATCCATTCTAAGCTGTTTGTGGTAAAAAGAAAAAAAAAAAAAAAAAAAAAAAGAGAAAAAGGAAAAAAAAAAAACCTAAAAAACCAGCAAAAAAAAAAAAACAAAAAACCAACAAAACTCAACCACAATGTCAATACCTAAGTCATCTCCATTAGGATGTATTTTGAGTCACTGGAAGGAGGGAGGATTTGGGCAGGATATGCAAAAAGGAAAGTTGATTGAATATTGTAATGTCTGGTGGACACAATATGAATTAGAAGACCAGGTTCATTGGCCAGAAAATGGGACTCTAGATTATAATACGATTTTTCAGTTAATGTTGTTTTGTAGACGAGAGGGAAAATGGGATGAAGTACCATATGTAGAACTGTTTTTTATTTTAAGGCGGAATGATGAATGGAAAAGAGCATGCGGACTAATGGTTGTCAGTGTAAAATCAAATGGGCAATGTGATGGTTGTGTGGCTGAGAAAAAGTGCATAAAATGTTTAGCAGTAGAAAATGCTTCACGACATCAGCAAGATGATGATTTTGATTTATTGATAACCCCCTCAGCCCCAGACCCCAGGGAGGGGGGATCGGGTAATGAGGGGAGGGACAGAAAGGGGGAGGATAGAAAATGCGAATATGAGGAGGAACAGGTTTATCCAGGTACTCCGATCTCTCATCGAACGCGGCAAAGAGAAATCCAGGGGAGGGAGGCTGGACGTCAGCCATCTAAGGCATTACTAGCACCACTGCGTCAGGGGGTTGGAGCGGAGGGTCCAGTATATGTTAAAGTGCCTTTTACGCCAGGAGATTTGATGCTTTGGAAACAGTCTGCTGGAGTTTATCGAGAAAACCCAGATAAGGTAGCAAGGGTAGTAAAAATGATTCTAAAGACTCAGAATCCTGATTGGGATGATATTCAGGTGTTATTGGACACTTTGATGGATTCTACAGAAAAGGAGATGGTGTTGAGAACTGCCCGTGAGCGGGTCAGGGAAGATATTAGACAGGGTGTTGTCACTGGGACGGTTGATCAGAACTTTCCTCTTGAAGATCCCATGTGGGATTATAATACTATGGGAGGAATGAGGAATTTGAGAAGGTACCAGGAATGGGTAGTTGTTGGAATACAGAATGCTATGCCCAAAACAATTAATTGGTCAAAGCTGTATAGTGTTAAACAGGAGAAGACGGAGTCTCCCTCTGCATTTTTAGAGCGGTTGAAAGAAGTGGCTAGGAAATTCACTGATTTGGACGTGGAGACAGAACAGGCTAAAGCCCAGTTAGCTTTGATTTTCTTAGGACAGTCGCAAGATGATATTAGAAAGAAACTGCAAAAATTAGAGGGTGCGGAGTTGCGAGACTTAGATAGATTGCTGGAAGTTGCCTGGAAGGTGTACAACAATCGTGAAAAAGATAGTGCACAAAGGCAGCAACGGCACCTATTGGCGGTGATGCAAAGTAGAGGTCAGAATGAATTTGGGAACCGAGGTAGGGGAAGAGGAATGGTGCGCGGACGGGGAAGAGGATTTGGGCTCAATTATCCGGCCAGATTAGGGCTCAACCAGTGCGCGTACTGCAAGCAGGAAGGACACTGGAAAAATGAATGTCCACAAAGCATAAGACAGACAGGGAGTTCATTTAGAAATGCAGAGGCAGCAAAAATGATGGTTCTGGGAAATTATGGAAACCAAAGCTGACTAGATTTAGAAAGCAGTGAACCCCTAGTGAAAATAAAATTAGGAGGGGAAGAGGTGCAATTTTTGGTGGATACTGGCGCAACATATTCAGTTTTAAATGATTTATATGGAAAAATAGGAAACAAAACTACTACAATAGTGGGGGCCACAGGGAAAGAGGAAATACGGCCATTCATGCGACCCTTAGAGTTACGATTTGGGGGAAAGGAATTAACACATGAATTCTTATATGTACCCGACTGCCCGGTTCCTCTTCTGGGACGGGATTTGTTATCTAAACTAAATGCAAAAATCAGCTTTGAAAATGGAGAATTGATTATGCAAGTCCCAGAATCGAACGTAGGAAAGATTTTAGTAGTGAAGGAAAATCCCAAACCTCAGATACCCAAGAAGGTAGAAGAGGCAGTAATCCCTACAGTTTGGGAAACAAGTATACCAGGAAAATCAAAAACTGCTCAACCGGTAATAGTGGAGTTAAAAGAGGGAGCAAGGCCAGTACGAATAAAACAGTATCCCATAAAAATGGAAGCTCGATACGGAATAGTAGAAATCATTGAAAAATTTTTAAAATTTGGAATATTGGAGGAATGTGAGTCAGAATATAATACTCCGATCTTTCCAGTAAAGAAACCAAATGGGGAGTATAGGTTAGTACAAGATCTGAGGGCCATCAACAATATTACGAAAGATATACATCCAGTCGTAGCTAACCCATATACATTGTTGACATCTGTGAAGGAAAAATATAAATGGTTTACAGTAATTGATTTAAAAGATGCCTTCTTCTGCATTCCCCTTGACAAAGATAGTAGGAAACTTTTTGCTTTTGAGTGGGAAAACCCATATAATGGACGAAAAACGCAACTCACGTGGACGAGGCTCCCACAAGGATTCAAGAATAGCCCAACTCTTTTTGGAAACCAACTGGCGAAAGAATTGGAGATATGGACTACGCAAGGAAAAATTCAGGTACCAAGAACACAGTATCTTTTGTTACAATATGTAGATGACATATTCCTTGCAACAGAACAAGAATCATTATGCATACAAGTGACTATTGAGATTTTAAACCAACTGGGCCTAAATGGATACAAGGTTTCAAGAGAAAAAGCTCAAATTGCATGCACAACTGTATTGTATCTTGGATGTGAGATAACACAGGGACAACGAAGGTTAGGAACGGATCGTGTTAGAGCAATTTGTGCAATTCCAGAACCCCGGAACTTGCATGAACTGAGGACATTCTTGGGAATGGCAGGGTGGTGTAGGCTGTGGATAATGGACTATGGACTTATAGCAAAACCTCTGTATGAGGCACAAAAATTGCCTAATCTCATTTGGGAGGGACCTCAAAAGGAGGCCTTTAGGAAACTAAAAGAGGCCTTGACTAAGGCACCAGCATTGGGCTTACCGGATTTAACAAAGACTTTCCAGTTGTTTGTTCACGAAAGACAACGATTAGCACTGGGTGTCTTAACACAGAAATTAGGAAGCTGGAAACGACCAGTGGGATACTTCTCTAAACAGTTGGACCCCGTTAGTGCAGGTTGGCCATCCTGCCTGAGAGCCGTAGCAGCAACTGTAATTCTGATACAAGAAGCCAGAAAATTGACTCTAGGAAAAAACATTGAAGTTTATATACCTCACATGGTGTTAACAGTCTTAGAACAAAAAGGGGGGCATTGGCTTTCCCCTAGCCGAATGATGAAGTTCCAAGCCATACTCACTGAACAGGATGATGTAAGTTTGAAAACAACTAACCTGTTAAACCCAGCAGCCTTTTTAGGTGCAGCAACAGAAGATGGTCCTTTGGAACATGATTGCATAGAAGTCATAGAACACACATATGCAACGAGAGCGGACTTGAAAGATACTCCAATCGAACAGCCTGATCAAGAGCTCTTCACAGACGGGAGTAGCTTCGTGGAGAATGGAACGCGGTATGCAGGATATGCCGTGACCACACAGAGCATGGTAATAGAAGCACAGGCCCTACCGGTGGGGACCTCAGCACAACGGGCAGAAATAATAGCCCTCACAAAGGCATTAGAATTAGGCAAAGATAAACGAGTAAACATATGGACAGATTCAAAATATGCCTTTGGAGTAGTTCATGTACACGGAGCTTTATGGAAAGAACGAGGATTATTATCCTCGCAGGGAACCAATATAAAATACCAAAAGGAAATTTTAAACTTGATATCTGCTGTGCAATTACCGGAGCAGGTAGCGATCATGCATTGCAAGGCACATCAAGGAGGAGACTCTAAGGTGGCCGAAGGAAACGCATTGGCAGATCGAACAGCTCGGCGGATAGCACGACAGGTACAGACGATGATGGCCTTGATACCTACCAAGGTAAGCCCTTTACAAGATTACCTGACACAGAAACCGAAATACTCGGAAGAGGACAAGAAATTGGCCAATTTAATGAAGGCAAACCTAAATTCTGAAGGATGGTACGTAACTACAACTGGACAAATAATTGTACCTCCTGTCATTATGCGGGCAATTCTACAGGCAGAACATCAAAAGTGCCATTGGGGAGCAGAAGCATTAGTGACTTATCTGAAACGAAGCATAATTTCGGCACAGATGTTAACAATGGCAAAATCTGTAAATTCAAAATGTGAACTTTGCTTGAGGAATAATCCTGTGGTTAGGAGGAGAGTAGAAATGGGACACATCAGAGTAGGCATGGAACCAGGAGATTATTGGCAAATAGACTTTGTGGAATTACCTAAAGCTCAAGGGTACAAATATTTGTTAGTTGGGGTCGACACTTTTTCTGGATGGCCAGAAGCCTTTCCCTGTCGCACCAATCAAGCCAAAGAAACAGTGAAATGGTTGTTGAGGGAAATTATCCCTAGGTTTGGGGTTCCCTTAGGTCTATCGTCTGATAGGGGCCCACACTTTGTAGCCACAATTGTACAAGAAGTAAGTAAGGCATTGGGAATTTCCTGGAGTCTCCATACCCCATGGAGACCACAATCTAGTGGACAAGTAGAAAAGATGAATCAGACGATAAAAAGACAGGTCAGTAAAATATGCCAAGAAGCTAAAATTCAATGGCCCCATGCATTACCAATAGCCCTTCTAAGAATAAGGATAAAGCCTAGGAGTGGGATGGGACTGAGTCCTTATGAAATCCTCTTTGGGAAACCATATGAGTCGCCACAACCAAACCCAAACATGCATATTAAAGGACACCAAGATGTGTACAACTATGTGTTATCTCTTGGTAGAACTTTGACACAGCTACGAAGGGCCTTGATCTGGAACCGTCCGGTGTCATTAGAGAATTCAGTACATGAAATTGAACCGGGAGACCAGGTCTACGTCCGCGATTGGAGTGAAGAACCACTGAAGGAACGGTGGAATGGACCGTACCTGGTGCTGCTAACAACTTTCACTGCGGTAAAGGTAAAAGGAATAGACTCTTGGATCCACTACACACGAGTGAAGAAGGCACCCAAGGACTGGAGAGTCGAAGTAGTCGGACCAACGAGACTGAAGTTGAAAAGCAAGTAAAATGTCGTACTTCGAGTACGGGACTTTGATTATAGTTTGGTCCTTGATACCTATCATAGGTGTCACATCTCTAGAAATCCCATATAGGAGAGAAACAAGCAAGTATACCATTGGACAAAATGCCATTCTGTCTTGCAGGTTTCAAAGTCATGTCCCAATGAAAAGGAAATTAATTCAGATTTTTTGGGAAAAGGTGTCTGGAACTTGTGGAGCACCTGAAACAATCTATGATAGCAAAAATTCGGGGTTAGATGGTTACAAACAAGAACTACAAGGGACATGGAAACTTAAAGGGAAAGTATCGAACAAGTTTTATCCGCGAAATCCCATACGAGGTGAGACAAAACTGGAGCTGACGAATTTAACTTTGACTGACCAAGGAAAATATAGGTGTTTTGTGGGAGCAGGAAGTAATGTAGACTATGGAGAAAGAACACTGGTAATAGATCCCCTTCAAGACCATGGAATAAAAGCAGGGCATACACATTATCCGGCTCCTCTGGGTAGTGAGGCACTTATTTACTGCCTCCTAGAGGACCCCCAGCCTGAGGAATTTGGATGGATAAAGGAAGGAAAAGCAGTTCTAAGTGATAAAAGACACTCAATAGAATTGAGACTGGGAGGAATATTAGTCCAGATTATTAAAGGGATAAAAAGATCCGACTTGGGAACTTACAGATGCCAGTATCAAAATGCTACTACCTTTGGATATAGCGAAATCAATATTACTGAATCCAGAGTGAAACGAGCCATAGAACTGACCCAGGCACCCCAGGAGATTTATGTTCAAAAGAAAGATGCTGAAGAAAATTTGATGATTGGGTTAATCAAGGATTTTGCTAGAATGCAAAATACAAGTAAGATTACAGCATGCTTGCCTTTACCAAAAACGGCTGGAGAACCGATAAGCTGGGGAATATTGACTTTCCCACTCCCAGAGGTAAAAGAAAATAAAACCGAATGTAAACAAATAATAACACCCATACAGGAAAAACAGAAAATAAGTATAAGAAGGGAGTGGAGAACTGCAGGAAGTCGAAGCGATTGTGAAAAATTACCAAACTATAAGTTCACACGTATCGGACGATTTAAAGATGTAGGATGGTGTTCATATGATGAAATAAAAGAAATAATGAGGGAAAGAAATACAATGGAATGGGTGTGCCAGAAAAGAAATGATACAGAACAAAATTGGGACACAGTTTGGTCAACAAGTATTTTACAAAAATTCCAATACGGAGGAGAAACATCTTGGTGTTTTAAATGGACAGGAAAACAAAGTAGTGACAAATTACCAGTAAATGGCCGGATCAGTAGAGATCCTATTGATAGCGTTCCATGGTGGAATTGTTCTAAAATTTTAGATTGTGACCTAGACCCTGAAGAGATCACCATACCTCCAGTTAAAATGGCTCTAATAGTAGGGTGTGCCTGTCGGGGATTTAAGGTCGGGGGAAAGGTAATACAAGTACCAGTTAATGGAATAGACTGTAAATATTCGACAGTACGCAGTATGGGTAATTTTGTTTGGGCATCTAATGATGGAATTTGGACTACACATTTATCAATGGAGGGTCCAGTTAAAGAAATAACTCTGGGGTTGCCTACCCTGTGCCCAATTTGGAAGCGATCCCCCTTCAGAGGTAAATTGGAAACTTTACAAATTCGTGCTAAAAGAGACATAGAAAATGATATTAGAGACATAGATGACACTTGGCAGGAGCCTGAGACAGGAGTTAAAGTGGGATGGGCATTAGAATCCCTTTTTGCCCAAATAGCGACGTATCGTAATAGAGAAATGATTTACAAACTAATTGGACAAACTGAAAGATTGGCAAAAATAACAAAGAAGGGATTTCGAGATTTAAACTTGCAACTACAGGCGACAACGAAAATGACTTTGCAGAACAGAATGGCATTAGACATGCTCTTGTTAAAAGAACATGGTGTCTGTGGATATCTCAAAGATCGAACTGATCACTGCTGTGTGCATATACCTAATGTCACAGCCGATGTGGAATATGATATCTCGCAATTGGGAAAAATAGAAGAAGAAGCTGAAAAAGAGAAAGAAGAAATTGGTCAAAATTGGGTTGGGGCATTATTTGATAGATTAGGCATCCATCTTACTGGCTGGATACACTCTCTCATTCAAACGTTATTCACACTTTTGCTTATATTCCTTACAATCTATCTGGTATATTTGTGTATCCGGAGAGAAATTACTCGCAAACAAAACTGGACACACAAAATTATTGGAGCAGTGACACGAGAATATCCACAGCACCCAATACCCCCATCAACTTACCAAGAAACAGCTACATAAAATGAAAATACTTGCTAAGGTGAAGTATTTTCAAAGGGGGGAAATGCTAGGAAAGTTACACTTAAAGTAGAATAAAATACTGATCATCGACTAATCAGGAACTAAGACTGAATGTAAAATTTCATGATTCTGTTGATTCTTAACGTATCCTAGCAACAGACCCGAGGTGCTTGCTCAAAGGACCTCATGTAACAAATAGGATCCAGGTATGCTTAGGAAAAGTACGTACTAGCTACCCTACCCAAGTAGAACATACACCTGCAGCAGCCAAAAGACCATCATAAATCTTGTGAAGGACAGAAGAATAGGTTTCAGGAGGCAAGAAAGATATACCTGAGCGGTCAAGTGGAGATAAGTGCGGGTCCAGCCAAGAAAAACCGACGAGTTTGCCAAAAGAACAAGATGTAATAAAGACAATGCGAGGAAGACTACTTACTTCATCTGAGGAAGACTACTTACTTCATCAGGACGACCACCAGAGGGGGCTACGCAGGCGCAATAGAGACTGATGTCGCAATAAGGCGATGAAGTAACCTACCTATGCATATGTATTAGATAATGAAGTAACCTGTTGAATATACAATAGATTGCGAAACTTTTAGAGAATAAAAAGCGGACGCGATGTGACGGTCTTTGGAACCAGATCTGGGTGCGTACCCCTGGTTCCCGGGGCCTCGAAATAAAGCACCACATATAACCTCCTAGTGTGGTTATGTGTTTGTCATTCTGCTAACATGACTACATTTACACTGTGTGGAGTCCTCTTGCACACCTTGAAAAAATAATACTGTTAACTTCTTTCCAGTGTAGATTTTACCCATTTACAGCCATTTTATGTCAGATGTGGTAAATTCCTAGAGATTCATTCTCAAACATCTTTTTATTTTTGCTTTGGTATCACTAACCATTTCTACTGCGTACCTTTGACTTTTTTTCCAGGTGGTGAAAAATGTTGATTTCTTCATATGGTCAGAAAAACCTGGCAGATCACTGTAAAAAGAGTACACAAAGTGGCACTCCTTCACATATATGTGTGTGTATATATATATATGTATGTATAATATACATATTTACGTGTATGCCTGGATTTTAAAACTAGGCTATCCTAGCCCCAGTGATACACATTTATGATGAGCAAACCTGACAAAAAGACTGAAAAGAAGGTACTGGGGGAAACCCCCAACCCAACAACAGAAAATCCCCACATCAAAACCTATTCAACATTGTTGACTGAGAGAAGAAATATTACAGGAATCTATGTGGAACATCAGCCCTCTGAAAAGAGACAAGAGTTTCAGAAGCTGCAGGGGATGGCAAAATATTCCAAGTGGCAGGCAAGAGCAAAGCAGGTCACAGCTGGATGTTAGGTGACAGCGGGCTTCTCAGTATTGGAGGCTATTTGCACCCTTAGCAAGTTTGCAGACGACAGTAAGCTGAGTGGAAGTGTTGATCTGCTGGAGGGTAGGGAGGCTCTGCAAAGGGACCTGAACAGGCTGGACCACTGGGCTGAGTCCAATGGCATGAGGTTTAACAAGGCCAAGTGCCGGGTCCTGCACTTGGGGCACAACAACCCTAAGCAGTGCTACAGACTAGCAGAAGTCTGTCTAGAAAGCTGCCTGGAGGAGAGGGACCTGGGGGTGTTGGTTGACAGCGGACTGAACATGAGCCAGCAGTGTGCCCAGGTGGCCAAGAAGGCCAATGGCATCTTGGCTTGTATCAGAAACGGCGTGTCCAGGAGGTCCAGGAAGGTTATTCTCCCTCTGTACTCGGCACTGGTGAGACCGCTCCTCGAATCCTGTGTTCAGTTCTGGGCCCCTCACCACAAGAAGGATGTTGAGGCTCTGGAGTGAGTCCAGAGAAGAGCAACAAAGCTGGTGAAGGGGCTGGAGAGCAGGTCTTATGAGGAGCGGCTGAGAGAGCTGGGGTTGTTTAGCCTGGAGAAGAGGAGGCTGAGGGGAGACCTCATTGCTCTCTACAACTACCTGAAAGGAGGTTGTAGAGAGGAGGGTGCTGGCCTCTTCTCCCAAGTGACAGGGGACAGGACAAGAGGGAATGGCCTCAAGCTCCACCAGGGGAGGTTTAGACTGGACATTAGGAAAAAATTTTTCACAGAAAGGGTCATTGGGCACTGGAACAGGCTGCCCAGTTGAGTCACCTTCCCTGGCAGTGTTTAAGGCACGGGTGGATGAGGTGCTAAGTGGCATGGTTTAGTGTTTGATAGGAATGGTTGGACTCGATGATCCGGTGGGTCTCTTCCAACCTGGTTATTCTATGATTCTATGATTTTATGATTTTATGATTCTATGATTCTATTCAGGCTTCTGCATGTTCCTTGTGTTGGAATGGTGTCATTGTCCACATAAATCTTAGGAAAGTGCCCCTACAGTGGTTAAATAACCCAGAGAAGAAAGCTAGCAGTTTGGGATTAAGACAGTTGATTTTTGGTTTAGTGACTGAAATGAGAAAAAAAAATAGGGCATGTACTGTCTCACAACAGCTTAAACCCCCAATTTTTCCTCTTGGTAAAAAAGGCAAAAAGCCCAGAATGATTCCCTTTCCTTCAGAAAACTCTTCTGACTCTTCTGATTAAATGTAACCAGCCTTGAAGGGGGAATCTGACATTTTTTTTTGCAATCTTAAACCAGAATTTTTGTGCTATTAAATACTTCTTGGCTATAAAGATATACTAAACATGACTTGAATTCACAAAGGCAAAGAGTTGAAACTCCTTTTGGTTTTGTTGCATAAATAAAGAATGATGAAGTTTCAGTTGTTGCTTTTCAGAGCAATAACATGTCAGTCAAAGAAGCTGGAAGAAACGATAGCATCTGAAAAAGACCATTCGAAAACTACCTGTTTGGTCTGCCTACTGATGTTATGATAAATTCTCTGTTTGCTTCAGTGAACTCCTCTTGGACTGCTGAGTGCACTCATGTTGAAATACCTATTAAAATCCACGAGGAGTCTGCAGAGGCTCAGGAGTTTGCAAGTGTAGAATTTAGGTCTGTGTTATTGACTAAACTACCTCTTAAAGGCAGGTATGGGTAAAGAATAGATCAGTCTCTGAAAGCACCAGATGCATAAGGTCTCAATTATACTCTCACCTTATTAAGCAAGGAATGTAATCCTGAATGAGAGACAGCAGAAAAAAATAGTCATGATAGAAAGCTAAAATGTATTGTCATGTTTCCTGTTAGTGTGTTAGCTCTTCCTAGAACTACTCTTAATTTCTGATGAAGCCTTTTTTTCTGCATTAAAAAAGAAGAGACGTCAAAACTTTAGTTGCTGTTGCAATGAAAATTATTGATGCTCCTCGTTATGGGCAAGATGATTGAAAGGGTGGATTTTAATGCTGTAAAAATAACACCAGAGTGTTTGCTCTTCTGATAGATGAGATGATGTTTTCACTCAGCAGCAAAAAGAGGATGAGTAAATGGTTAACATTAGTAGCATGGGAAAGATACATCTGAGTAGCATTCTGTTCAAAATGTCTGCCTGCATCCTCAACTGTTAATTAGCTCCAATACTGGTTCAGTAACCACAGCCCTGTTTTGTGTGACCTCACTGGTGTGGCATCTGGGCAATTATCTTTGGGATAATGAGCCCTTTCATCCATAGCAGATCAACAACATCTCACTTGGCTTGCAAAAGATCAGAGCCAATCTGCTGCTCATCAGGGTGCCTGTCAACCCCTTTGTATCACACCTTATTTCAAATCTAACCTTTCATATCCTACATTAATTGTTGCTAGATTAAAAATGAATGGATAAATTTTAACAGCATTGGAGTGGAAGGTGGGCAAAGCATCATTCAAGTGGTAATTTAGATCTTAAATATTCCTGTCTGAGTTTTGAAAAGAAAGAGAAACAACATTCCAGATCACTGGTTACAAATGATCATCATCTTTTTTGTGTATGCAGAACTGTAATTAATGGAATGTATAGTCCTTCCTCCTCGACAATACAGTTGTAATGAAAATAATTCTTACTTATATATATGAAAATAATTCACATAATATACAAAATCATAGAAACAGCCATCAAAAGACTGTATTTTTTTTCCTATCTTTTTGTATATTCCACACCATAGTATAGAGCAAATCTTTTAAAACATTCAACCCTTCACTGGGTTTTTCCTCTTATTTCTATTCATTCTTAAAGGGTAATGTGAAAACCTGCTTCATTCCACTGAGGTAATTGAACATGTTGTGGTTGAATTTCTGTAAGGCTACTCTTTCACGGTTGTTGATGAGGTATGAAGCTCTTCCTCTTGCTTTGAAGAGTACTTAATGAAGATGTATGGCAATTTCACAAGGTGTGGCATTGAGTGCAGGGACATGAATTGCTAATGTTTTGAATTGTCTGCTTCAACAATATACTTTGTTGAAACAGACAATTCAAAACATTAGCAATAGGAGATACTTAAAGAAGCTCGAATTCTTTTTCTGTTTCCTAGATTTTGAAGAGTTTATGTGGTTTTACCTTTTCTCCCCCATTTGTATGGTACAGCTAGGCTTCTTCTGCAGACTTTGATTCAACTGATATTATGATTTAATTTTTCTCAGGGTCTGAGGCAGGGTTGCTTCTTTTAGCTAAGAGTGGCTATTGAGTTTGCTTGAAATGACAGCTAGGTAGGTACCCATTGCATAGTATAAAGCAGCAACATCCAAATTCGTCCTGCTGTTCTCCTATTTTTAATATAAGACAACACTAATAAATCATTATATTGAGACCGACAGAATGTGTCTGTCTTTGATGACTTTGAAAATATCTTCCTTGGTTTTATTCCCAGGGCTCTCAAATTTGCATTATAATCATTAAACTATAGCTGTCTACTTAGTTTTCCATATCTTTGAACTGTTCATTTCATAACTCTTGGTTTTTTTTCCCTTGGATCAAACTAATCAAATTCAAGTTATTAATTTACATTGTAAATCAGCTAGGACTGATGCCATCTTATGGCTCTTTCTCTCAGAACCTGTCTCCTCCTATTCTGGATACCTAGTGAATGCTGCTTCTGTTGCTGTGCCTAAAGAGTCATTTCCCTACATTAATTATTGTCTGTGCCGTTCCTCCATTGATCCATTTCTGTGTTCTGTTTGCCCTTTCAAATGCTGCCACAGCTTTAATGGGGAAAAATAAAAAAAGTCTGTTGTTACCTACAAGCACTCTTCCTTGTCAGTGGATAGGTAATTCAATGCATAGGCTCTTTTGCCATTAAAATCCCCCTTATGAATCTTTGAGATGTCACAACCATGCAAAGTGCAAATACAATGGAACACAGTTCAATCAGCAAAGGTTAATAAAAGACAGTCTATTAGTATCCCGCTGGCTTTATTGCTAAATGCATTTTAGCAATGCCTAGAGGCTTTGCTCTCGAGGGATTCTGAGTCCAGTAAGGCAACACTTGCAGTACATGTGAACCGAGAAGCAGGGAATGCTTATAAGTTCATAAACAAGGCTGACAAAAGAAGTGTAATTGAGAAGATTGGCTTAAAAATAAAATTTAAACTGCATGCAAGGACCATTCACAAGGGACTTTGCTAAGAAGGTTGTGGAAATGGGTAAGTTATTAAACACGGCTCAAAAAGGGAAGCAGAGGAAATTCTGTGATACAACAAAAATGTGATCTAAAAGTATGTCTCAGACTTTCTAAAAATGGTGAGGTACTTTGATCTGTGACTGTCTTGGTCAAACTAGTATTATTCTGACTTTACAGAGGGAGACTAAAGGTAGGGAAAATGTCTTCTTACAAAAGTGAATGAGATTGACTGGCTAACGCTTATACTTAGGGGACAGGACAAGAGGAAATGGCCTCAAGCTCCGCCAGGGGAGGTTCACGCTTGACATCAGGAAAAAAATTTTCATGGAAAGGGTCACTGGGCACTGGAACAGACTGCTCAGGGAGGTGGTTGAGGCACCTTCCCTGGAGGTGTTTAAAGGATGGTTAGATGAGGTGTAGAGGGACATGGTTTAGTGATGGATGGGAATAGTTGAACTTGATGATCCAGTGGGTCTATTCCAACCTAGTGATTTTGTGATTCTGTGATTCAGCATATGGAGTGGCAGAAGATGGATGCCCAAGCTGCAAAGTAAATTCCCATTTCCTATGTCACAATTCTATGTATAAAATATGATCTTTCCTTGCAATTTCTGTTATTATAAATCCAAGTGCAGTGTCTCATATGAAACAAGAAAATCTTCAGCACAGTTGTTTACCAGTTTTATACTTTTTCTGAATTTTCAGGGCATTATCCATTTGTAACCAACCCCCTTTTTTTGTAAATTCAAGCCAGCTCTTCTACATTCAGGGTGTGAGTGAAAACTTTCAAAGCAATGACTTGATGGGGAGCGCCTTGCAAGATCCCTCTGTCCCAAGTTTCTGTTTCAGTTTTGTGTTGAAAATATTTTGTTGCATCATTCCTGGTGTTCTTTGTTCCTTTTAGAAGAAGTATATTACTCTGTAGGTTTGTGGTTTCTTTTCATATTGAATAGAAATGTATCAAAAAATTGCTGTATTTTTCCTTCAATTTATTAGCTAGTTCTTAACATGTATAACGTCATTTGCTCCTTTTTAAAAAATCTAGTTAGATTATATTATATGTGGGTATAAATTGTGAAAGACATTTATTAGCTTAAAGCTTCCTATGAGTCTCTAACTTTAAATGATCTTATGCTCCTGTGGTATTGTAGAAGAGGAAATCTATCAGTAGCTCTATCAGTGAGACTTACAGAATGCTGATGTCAGAAATGTGTTTCCAGCTCTGATGCTTGCTTGTTCTGAGACCTCTATGGTGCACAGTCACACTTGACTGAAGTTTTCCAACCTGAGCTCTAAAAATCACTCTCTTTAGTTGCCTATGGATAACATACTAGTGCTGATTTTCAGATATGCTGGATACTCACAGTTCTGTCATACTTTAAGTAATTGCAGACCTGAACCACCTCCAGAAAATTAGATTGTTTGCTTTGATGCCAAACTATGGGTATAGACTCCTCATGTTGTGCATACATTGACTTCATAAGCTGTCCACCATAGTTATTTAAATCGTCTCACTCTTGTGCATTTTTTTACCTGTGTTTCTTTTTTTCCCAGAGCTTTGGGTTTTACCTCATTTCACTTAGGTTATTATTAATGGTATATGTTATATTGTTAGGGAAAGAAAAGACATTTTACATGAGTCAGGCTGAAGTTATTCCTCGCCTCCTTCTGTGATTATCAGGGGAAAGTATTCTTCTTTGCTGCCAGGCAAAATTTAAAAGCTTAGGTGTAGGTAAAGTCATCTGAAGGTCTTCAAAGAGCAGGGTCAATCTTCTTTACATACCAGACTTGTAAGGGATGCTAGACACTACAGCACAGAAGCCAAAGTTGCTCAAAGTATTCCACTTATTGCATATAGGTACATTCAAGGATAAAAACCGGTTGTTGATTCTAGAGATTGTTTGTGACCTGGACGAGGAAAGGTCTTTTTGTACTGAAGATATTTCTGAGGGGTGAGCTAGAGAATAAGCTGTCTGCTGACAGGCCTTCCAGAGGCCTTCCAGTACCTGAAGGGGACCTTATGAGAAAGCTAGAGAGGGACTTTTTACAAGGGCATGTAGTGATAGGACTAGGGGCAATGACTATAAACTGGAGAGGGGCGGATTTAGACTAGACATAAGGAAGAATTTCTTCACTATGAGAGTGGTGAGGCACTGGCACTGGTTGCCAAGGGAAGTTGTGGATGACTCCTCTCTGGAAGTGTTCAGGGTCCAGCTGGATGGGTCTTGAACAGACTGATCTAGTGGCAGGGTGGTTGGGACTGGATGATCTTTAAGGTCCCTTCCAAGCGAAACCATTTTATGATTCTATGTCAGAGGCTTTCTAGATTCTCTGTCTTGGTTTTAAATGCCGGGGAATGTCTAGTCTGTCTGTTTTTGAAGCTGGCTGGAAACTGGTGCTATTTTAAACATATAAAATGTTTATTTTATTTATAAAATAAACGTTTGCTTCCCCAAGTGTTGACATATGCAGGGTGAAGTATTACCACCTCAGGAGCTCCAACATCACAAGTCAAACACCAAAATTATGAAGAGCAACTACTAAATTTGCATTGTTATCGAAACTTCAAAAGGCCCAGTTTCCAAACCTCTCTGTGTTATGAAAAGGAGGGCTAGAAGTGCAGTGCTGAAAACCCTGAAAGAAAATCAGAGCTTCATCAGTAGCTGATCCCTTTTAGCTAGGGTAAGAGAAATAAAAATACCAAAATAGCACAGCCTAGTGACTCTGAAGACACCATATCTTGCTGCAGGAGAGAGGAGAGCCTTTTGAAGGAAACCTTTTTTATTAAGGTGCCAGTATTCTGGAGTCTGAAAATATCCTTCTCGTGCTACAGGGACCTCCTGCCAAACAGTGTAAACTGGACAGTTTGTGCCACTCAGCTTAAATGTAGGGCATTACCAAATAATGTTGCAGAATCGTTGATATAAAAAATGCCTCCTCCCTCTTGAGACATTCATTGAAGGAGCAGCAAGGCTAAGAACAGTTGGAGAAATATGTTTAATCTAGCAAAATGTCCTGTAGTTTGCAATATCTTTCTATGACATAGCATGACAACAATGATATTAAATACTTGTAATTATGCATTCTTTAACTCAAGATCAGTGTTACTTTCTTCTCATATATATTCTAGTTATATCAGGATGTGCTTAAAAAGCCTATTAAAAACAAGACAAAGTATTCATGTAAATATTTCTCTTCACTGTGAATTACTTTAACCATATAAAGTTCTAATATTTGAGAAGTAACAAATACATTTATAAAGAAACTAGTCAAGTCAATGGTTTGTGAAGGATGTTAACATAAATTAAAGCCATCTGGAAACTAATGATTAGATAAAGATAGAGAAAATAAAAATTGGTGTAGCATAAATTTATTAGGTGTTATTTGTCCATTACTAGAAATCTAAGCTGTATCCTGCGTCTACTGAAAAGTCACCTTTATTTAAATTTCAAATAAGTGAATGTTTATGGAATATTGTAAAATTTAGTAAACATTTTCTGCTTAAGAAGTCAACATACAACTTCATGAACTTAGCAAGCTTGAAAGTTGCTCTCTTTTGAGGTAGATTGTGGCTATGTGTAACAACAAATATAATGGTGGAGATTAGTTCCTCCTGTATTCTCTTTTTCATTCTTTGGCATCAAAGAAAGTTGAACTGGTTTTCCCTGTTCCCTTTCTCTGCAGCGAGATCTGAAATTCTTTACAACAAAACATGTAGAAGTTTAAAAGCTTATCTTTTGCCCCCTTGGCTACTGAGCAACTCCTGTCCAGCCGATGCAGTTCAAGCCACAGAGTGGTGGAGTGCTGATCTTTGCTGAACATGATGCAAGTTAGGTCTGATAGCATTTGCCACTGTATTCAAGCTCTATCAAAAAACCAACAGGCTTTACACATAATTTTTGTATGTTTAAAGAGACCAGACAGACTCAGGCTTGTGGCTGTGTAATACATCCCTGGATGTTTCTTGTATGACCTCATATTCTCTAGTCAAGATTTTCAAATTAATACTTTAAAAATCAACTATAATATATCCACCCGGTTCCTATAAATTTAACAGGTTGTAATACAAAATAATGCATATGTGTAAGAACATGAGTTAGCTTACCTATGGGAACCATATCTTTGCGTTTCCTGACTTCTGAGCATTAAATTCCTAGAGATACTAGCATTAATACTGTTCAGTGCAGCAATTACCTTTCCTGGTCCTCGTCCATTTTTCTTCCAGACCTCACCACCATTATCACTGTTCTTTTTCAGGGGGAAAGTAAACAGCACTCAGTATATGCTTCAGATCAGCTGATTCTCAACCTACCTGAGTTAACAAATCCAAGTCATACTTCAGATAAAATAACCCTCAGTGTTTTGCTTAGTTTGCACAGCAGGAATAAAGGAGAAGGTGAGAGAGCAATTCAGATGTGGGTGCTTGTTAAACAAACAGTGGGGAATGCAGAAAATTCTAAATAAAACAAATCATGCTTGCAGGTGACAACTTGAAAGAAATTAGTTTAACTACAGCATTACTGCTTCTATTTAGCAGGTATTTCACAGTGTTGTTTTAGCAACTTAAAGGTTAATGCAACCCTGAAAATGAGAGGTTGTTTCAAAGTTAACATGATTTTCTATCTGTGAATATATTAGTTGCAATTCTGAACAGTAATTGTGTCAGCAGTGAGAAAGCCATGATATTCTTAAAGGCTTTATCAGAAATATATTTAAATTTAGGATTTTCTGATGAGAAGATGATGAGCTTGGACTAGAATACTGCTTCTGGAAAAGTCTGGAGTTTTGATCTTGATACTGATGAACATAATTCCTTGTTTACTTCTTTGAGTTAAAATGAAAAAAAAAATTGCAACCATGGTGATGGGGAGCAGTTATCTTCTGCCTTCATGAAGCCCTTAACAGTCTCTAAACCTCTAGTGCAGGGTTATAAAAGGGAGACTTAAAGAATGAGCTGTTACTGCTTGTCCCATTTCCCTTCCGAGATACCAGCACAGGGAGCTGTAGAGTTCTGCATTGAAATTATCATCCTGGCACTGTGTAAAAAGAGTGTAAAAAATATTCAGCCTTCTTAATGATTCTAAGGACATTCACATTTCTGATTTGTTTGGTTTCCATTTAATACATCATGCTACTCATTTCAAAATAGAAAGATTACATTTTGGTTTGTCCTGTAAATATTTATAGTTGGCCATTTTAATCGTAGGCGGTCACGGTGGTTAGAGGCAGATATTCTATCCTGAAGCCAGGTAGTATGTCTGTAGCTCAGAATACTTTTTAATATGGATAGAGAATTGTAGCTGCAGGAAGGTGATGTAATGCAGAGTACTCTGGTAGTATTTTGTGTGTTGACAATAGGTTCAGTACTTCTGGTAACCATTTATTCTTGGAATTCCATTTCATTTTATTGCATCTTTCTAATTTCACTGCTCCGAGCACTTGTGCTTACTGGACTGGTGCAGAATTGATGAAATGTCTATCATTCATGCAGCTGATAATCACATTTGTTAGGACCTGTGATCATACAGTGTAGACACAGAATTACACAGGAGACAATAACTTCATTCTGTGTACTTTCATTTTATTATGGAGTTACTGCTGCTACTCCACTAGTTAGCGTTAGACTCCATTTTTCACTTCAATTCCATCTGATAATTTTGTGCAACTAAACCAGTATATCTTACCTAAGTTCACAGAACTTCTTTTTAAGTCTAGATTAAATGTTCTTGATAATTTAAAATCAACTCCTATTTTCACCTTAACTTTGGAAAATCAGGAATCTCTGCAACTAGTCCCATTTTATTTGTTGTATTACTCTTCAGACTCTTTTATTGTTTCCTGCAGTTTCATTGCTGAAAAACTGAATGCACAAGTGTCAGAATTGTTTTTTCAGAAATGAGGCTTTTGTGCTGTGCAGATGTGAAGTTATCACTGATATTTTTTGAACTCATTGCATGATTTCAGCCATACTGACAAAGGGCAGAGATCTCAAAGGTAGGAAAGATCTACAGGCTTGTGTAAATTGGTGGCTGGATAGAAGAGAGAGATCCAAATCAGTGTCAATTACATAATGTCAGTGGTGCCAGCCAGCTGAGAGATGCGGCAGCCAGCCGTCTGGCTGTGTGATCTAATTAGCTAGGTGTAGGCTCGTACTAGAAACTGGTGCCTGTGAAAGAGCAGGACACTGAGGAACTGGAGGAGATGGAGGAAAGGAAAGGGAAGAGAAGGGTTTATATGGTGGCACGGCATGCAGCTCCATAATGAACCGAGCGTTTGCAACAAAAAGGGTATGTTCTCCACTGTAAGGAGAACAAGTTAAGAAAAGAGATATTTATACAGAACTTTGCCAAACTTCTTACACTGGAGCAGTGTACAATCAGCTCCCTGAGGAGATTTTGATTTAAACTTTGCATTGAAATCAAATTGATCAACGTTCTGAGTATGGTCACTTTTGCGAAACAACCACCTTTCTGAATTGGGGAATTTTTACTTTACACTTTGCTATATGAATTCAAATTTATGTCCTTCCTGGGATTTGTGAACTTAAATGACATAAAAAATTGCAAAACATTGCTTTATTTTTTATATAGTCACAAGTGATTTAGATACTTTCTCTACAGATTTCCTTGCCATAGGTCCAAAGTTTGTGACTGTGTAGGCAAAGATGCTTCTCTAGATACAGCAAGGTTAAGGAGGGAGTCACCAGGAAAACAGATGGTACTTCCCTGAGGCATCCAGCACCTGCTAATAGGCAATCACACAGAGGCAATCTGAGCTGGATTGTTGTTTCAGAGAAATGTAATCTAGTTGTTCATGAATGTTTACTTCTTGTAAGACTTTTACATTGATTGACTTAAAATTGTTTATAAAAATCTATCGGAGGACTAATACTGTTTGTAGTCGCAGAAATTTAAACACCCCCTCCCCCAAAAGATGTTTAAAAGCTGTTTTCAGTTGCACTTCAATGTTGTTTTTCATAGAGGCTTTAAATTACCCTATTTAATATTATTCTGTCCTAAGTTAGGCTCATTTACTACATTTAGACATGAATTGCATTTATTACATTTAGGCATTACTACAGTACATATAGTCATGTGGTCTCATGAAAATTGATCTTTGAACTCAAAGCCTTTCCCTCCCCCTCCCCAGTTGTCACTGAAGATATTTATGTAAAAGTTGTGGTGAGCTGCATGTGTGTATTTTGAGCTAGGTGAGTGACTACAGCAGCAAAATGGTTTAAGAGAAAAGTCTACATTCAAATAAACTTATTGAAATACAGAAGAAGTAATAAACCAGAATTTCGACTGTGAAAACACATGTAGGAAGTTAATGCAGATATGAGAAACTGATAATGTCATATTATTGTCCATTTGTCTATAACAAAGTTTTGCCTGTATTTCTGATATTACTTATCATTTTAGACTCAGTGATCTCAATATAGCTGCAGCACAAGTACTCATTTAAAATTAATTTTGAGATATAGAATACCTGAATTGCATTCCTTTAAAAGATAATTACCTAGCTTTTTATGTATTGTGCTTCTTAGTTTATAAAGTAATGTCTGAATTCTCCGTATTTAGAAAATGTTTATGTTTTAATGCAAGAGAAAGAAGGTTTCACATAACCATGGGTTCTGGACTAATTGACAAATAACTGAAGATTATGTGTTCTGAATTTAGTAGTCAGAATCACAGTAAGTGCTCTCTGACAAATATGGAGATGGCATGTACCCCAAGTGCATTTGCTTGCAGATATCTTTTATTTATTGAAAATGGCATTTGTGAAGTAATAGAAATTATTTACAGATGTGTAGGGGATTTGGTCAGTAGTTCTTTCAAGAGAATAAAAAGGATTAGATTTGGAGAAATATGAATTTTTCATTTGGGTGTTTTTTTAAAGTAAAGGTTCTTCTTTTCTCATCAATGTGCAGCTCTTCAGAAAAACATGGAAAATTATAATATAAATACAGAGTTGCAGAAAACACAATCTTTTCTCTCAATCCTTCCCCTTTTAATAAATTATCAGAATGTACCAACATTGTGAAGGTGAAGAAAATGAAAAATTTTGTTTGTTATTCAATTCACATAGCTAAGATACAATAAATACACTAAATCCTTTACCCATCTGGTTCTAATGCAATCACTGTTATGCTGCGTTCTGTTTAAATCTTGTGTCAATATTCATTATTTCTTCTCACCCTCGGCATATATTCTCACCGTTGTGACCAGTTTCAGTCATCACATTAGTAGGTGTAATATTCTGTGGAGAGTGAGAGAGAGGTGAAAACTGAGCCTAAATTCAGGTGATTAAAATTATGGGTATCAGGGAGCATGATCTCTCTTCTTTCTGGTCTTTTTGGTTAATTGGAAGACAGCACTCTTTCCTTGCTGCTGGTGATAATATTGGTTACTGGTGAAGTAAGTATATTTTTAAAATTTAAAAGAACATGCTAGAAAATTTCAAAGTAGAAAAATACAGTCTAGACTGTAACCCAGTGAAGCGTGTCACAAGTTTATTTGTATACTCTGATTTTATCTCATCCTGAATATCTCTGTAATAAATCTTTTATGAAGATCCCGAAAAATGTCAGAATGAAAGGTGAATGAAATGCAATAATTTATCTGATACCTCTGACCAAGAATTTTACTATTGAATGTGATATGTTCAGTCAGATTTAGAAAACAATAGACATATTCCTCAATGATTCAACTACTGCCAAGGTACAAATAAAACCATAAATCAAATGTATTCATTTAGTTGTTACTATTCCCATCAGAATATGACCAGAATCCTTTACTAAGACCAAAATTTTATATCTGCCAGTGTTATGAATCACTTTTTTTTTTTGCTGGCAGAAAATGGCCATTCATGAAGTGAAATTAGTTTATGAAAATGTTGGTTACAGCATTTAAATGCAACCTGATAAAATTATGAACTGGTATTAAGAGAAGAAGGATGCATAAATAATTTGCTAAATTAATGTAATAGTGTTGAATTATTTTAACCTTTTGAATGATTTTAAAATAATTCTGGCTTTATATGATGATCTTGCAATTTGCAGTTTACAGTTTATCAGAAGTAGTAGTACAGAAATAGCACAATGTGTAGCTGGAAGGGAGTGTGTTTAGACCATACAAAGGAAATGGTCTGAAGAAAAATAGAAAATGGAGAAAAAGATCTAATAGTTGACCTCTGTGTGTCACGTCATACGTAAGAATAGTGGAAGCTACTTTTCAAAAGGCAAAAAAATGAATCTAGCCCTAGTGAACAAAATAAGACTTCTCTGGACTTTGTAGTAATGTATTGGGAAATTCTAGATTTCTGAGGTAATCTTTGAGTATTTAATTCAGGCATCAGATTTCAGAGTTATTCATTGTGGAATCCCCAAAAAATTGTGCAGTAAAAATCTTACTTATTTACCAATAAAGCATTCTAAATTCTGCTGAAATGAACATTTGCTCTTTGATTATCAAGAAAGGTTAACTTCACAAGATAAAGCTAGCAGACTAAGTGGTTATAATATGAGATAAACAGATCAGCAACAAAATTTTTAGTTCAACTCTTTCAATTTTTTGAGATGCTTTAACTAATTTTAGCTTTGAACTTAAAAATGAAACTAATTTGTCTATATCCTATTAGGGACAGTACATTTTTACTGAAATGGAGGAAGCCAGACCTCCTTTTCAGAACTTACAAAGTTTTCCTGAATGCCTATGGACTGGACATCTATCCCACAATAAAAAATGGGCACTTTTATTTTAAGTATGTGAATTAAAATTATCTGATTGAAGTTTCGTAAATTTAGACATGCTGGTAATGCTTCGCAGTTTCTTAATGCTAACATTAAATGCAAAAGGAAATAGCAGCAAAGGCTGTGTTACTGTCTTTATCTGTAGAGACTTGAAATGCTGCTGTAGGTGGAAGGTGGATTTAAAGAAGGATCAGTCCTATGTTTGCAAGGTGATCTATGCTGTCTATTTAAATAAAATTAGGAGTCCTTTATATCCAAGTCAAACAAATTTGGAATTCTGATCAAAGCTCCTTTCTGCCTAAATTAGAGAAATTGCACCTTTCATCATATGTGTAATTGTCTTCTAATGATGCAAGAAAATGGAAATATTTCAAAGTGAGTTTGGAAATTTATTTAGCAGAAACAGATGGAAGTGAAAGTAAGATGGAGTGGTGATGTTTCTCAATGATACATCTCCAAGAAAAGGATTTACTGAATATTTACAATAACTGCATGAAGACTGAAAAAACAATATAAAAATTGATTATAATGAACAATTCTAAAAACAGATTGCTTTTTGAGGAAATGTCATGTGAAAGTTTCAAAGAAGAAAAAAAAAGCAATTATTTGACATGTATTGTAACAGAAAGGAGCAGAGGATCCTGGGGCTTTGGAAATCTGTTGAATTTGCTAACATAGAAGAGATGAATCTACAGAATTCCAAATGCGTATCGAGGGAGAAAAGAGAACTAGGACAGAAAATGAGGAAAGATATTGACCAAACAGTATGGAATGGCACTTCCCCTGAAGCTAAAACAATCTCTTTGTCCATGCAAAAGGCAACTAATATTTTTAAGGTCAGTGGGCCATTAAAGCCAGAAACTATTTCAAGTCAGCCTTGAGTTTTGCATCAATACCAGTATGATGCAGGGAGATGAAGGTAAGGAAGACAAATTTTATAGGATAACTGACTGAAGAGTATTCTTATTTGATTGTTGTATTAAATGACATAAAGATGGAAAATATGCTGTTGAGACAGTTTCTGCATGTTTTCTCTCGCCTGTGTTCTTACATTTCAAAGCAGCTCCTTCTTATCTCATAGATTTGTGAATGAACACAGTTACTGTCATCATTAGGTTTGGTGTTAATTCAAATAATAGAAGGACAGAAAGGGTGACAGAACATTTACCTGGATGATTTTAGGCTCCTGAACAATATTTGCAGATGTAAATAATACCAAGTAAATACATAACTCTTTCTGATACGTGCTCTACTGGATTATGTCTAGCTTATATTTGTAGTAGAGCATTTTTTGAAGGAATGAATTTCACGTACTTAAAAAAAAAAATAAAGCACAGCATCTGAATAATCTCTACAGGTCTCATAAACTAATTGTATTAGGTGAATGTTCAGTATTGCTCTTCAAATGTTTACCCTCTTTCAGTAATATTCACGAAAGTAAAAGTAAACATTCTTATCTATGTAAAAGTGCTGTGGGTCAAGGATTAGTGAAAAGCTATAGATAGTGAATGAAAAAATAGATAGCTATAGATGGTGAACTGAAAAAATAGTATAATACAAAGGGAATATCCACCAAAACCCCTCGTTCTGACTGTAAATGAGTTATGTTATAATTTAAACTTGACTTCAGGCAGCTGTCATTTCAAAGCAAGGTTTGGCTCTATAAAGAGTACAAAACCAGAGGCATCACAGGTGAAAGTGATGGGCTACATAAGAACAAATATAGCAGGGACAGGAAAACTTATGTGGCTCCAAAGGCAATGTTATTCAGTGCTGGAAAAACCATACCTCTTGAATATTGCTGAAGTGCAGAAAGTTTGTAACGTGGAACTGAAATCAGTGATTTAAGCGCAATTACTCAAATGGCTTCAAGTTGTGTCAAGGGAGGTTTAGACTGGATATTAGGAAAAATTTATTAACTGAAAGGGTTGTCAAGCATTGGAACACAGACTGCCCAGGAATGTGGTAGAGTCATCCCTGGAGGTGTTCAAAAAGTGTGTAGACATGACACTTTGGGACATGGTTTAGTAGGCATGTTGGTGATGGGCTGACAGTTGGACTTGGTGATCTTGGAGGTCTTTTCCAGTCTTAATGATTCTATAATTCCATGATTCCATTCTATGATTCTAAGAAATGGAAAAAAAATCATAACTATGAAATGTATTTGACTCTGGCTTCAAACTTCTGTGAATAGTATCAGCATTTGTTTTATTGATGTGGCTGTTTACATGGTGATCAAAAAAGCAGAGTACATCTCTACAGGAATAATTTGCTGACAATAACAATAATAATGATTTGGCTTATGCATACATTAATCCTTAGTTACTCTGCTACCAGTGGAATAACACACATGTAACCTTAGGGCTTGGAAAGTATAGTCAGGGTCATTACTTGTTCTTTGATACATTTTAGAAGTTTTCTGTTGTTTCAAGGCATCCTGAACATTGAAAAGCAACAAAATGGGTACATTTTCATTTACTGGGAGGCAAAAGAATGCTAAGCTGAAAATATACATAGGCTCCAGAGACTTTTAACAAGGCTAATACCAGAGAAATTTTCAAATTTGCAGTCAGAAAGATGACATGGGCTCCACAAAAACATCAGGCTGTTTAAGAATGAGGTGTGTCCTCAGTGTTTTCATAATTTGAACTAACATAGTCTACTGTTCAGCAGTCACAGGTGAGAATCAGGACTTGGGAGAGTTGATATGAATTCTACACCAAGGAAGACAGGATTTGCATATTAATTTGTGGATATTTTTGCATTATATTCATGAATAGCTAGAGTAAAACACACCTGCACCCGGAAATGTGTATTTCATTCTTCTACACACACAACAGATATAAAATTGCGTATGGCATACTCTGGGGCCTATAGCCTTGGTTATGAAAGAAATGTGTCCTAAATATATCTATGGACAAATATACAGACTCCTTGAGAAAAATCCTTACATGCAGAAATTTACTGCAGGCTATATACAATATGTGTGCATATCAATTGCAATGACAAAATAAAGAATGTTACAGATTTTCAGAGGAGCAGTGTGTTATCAAGTTCAAAAGATGCTTGATGAATACAAGCTACCAATGAGAACTGTAGGGAAGAAAAAGTAAACTGTGTCTCTATGCATTAGAAGAATTGTGTTAAGAGCATTAAATGTGATGGAGGTTTAAACTAGTTGCATTAATGTAAACATTTTAGAATGTGTATTTTACAGCACCATTTTTAGGAACAATGAACAAATGATAGAAGGTTTCTCAAGTTTTCCTTTCCCTTTTCCCATAAAGTCAGAGAGAACATGGATCTCCAAATTTTTTTGGTAAGCAACAGAGGTGTATGACCAGTCATATTTTTAAATTACATAATTTTTCTGTATGTTCCTTTTTTGTTCACTTTCCATGTATATTTATGTGATTGAGTTTTATTGGCACGGCAGTTTACCAAAAGTGAGTTTCAAAGTCATGTTCATGATGACGAAAGGAAAATGGATTTTAAATTTAAGTAAAGTAACCTCAGTAGCAGCATTTACACATTTATCTACTTAGAAGATAGGTCTAATGGTGATATTAATTTCTGCCTACTCACAATGAATGAAGTGCATAATAACTTCTGAGGCCTTTAAGATTACCCTGAGATCTAAAGCATTTCTCAGAAGGTTTTAGCAGTTGTGTTCCTATGTTATTGTTGAGTTCAAAGATCTTGTAATCTGATAAAGAAATCGTTAGAAGGCTCTAGTAACCAGATAAGCTGGAGAATATTTTGCTGTAACTTTAATGTAAATTTTATTTTCACTGACCTTGAAAAGTACTGTTGTTATTCCGAGTCACTTTTTCTCAACTCTCTTCTCCCAGCTTCCCCTTACAACCCTACCCAAACACCCGATACTATCTGAAAGAAGATATTTTCTGCTTAAGGGGATAAAAACCAAAACTATTCAAAGTTTCTCAGAATAGCCTATATTTTGTACAAGTTATTTTCAAAGAAAAAAATGTGCTGCAGTTCTACAAGTGATGTTCATTTGCAATATTCATATTCCTTTTGTGTGAATCTAATGAGTGGAATTTAATTTCTACATCTATTTAAAGGTCTTGATCAGTTTGGTTGAGTTGTTTTGTGGGATTAGGACCAGACAGAGGGAAATGAATTTTTGAGTAATTCCATCTATTCCTTTTTGAATGAAATTTCATTTACTGTTATGTTGCGTGCTCTGGAGATTTGTTCAGGCTGAGTTTTAAAAGACTGAGTGATGGATCTTCCTATGGGAGTCTACCATTTCTTTTATAAAAAGCGTCTACAGTTGATGATGTATGAATGAATGGGATATGAATTAGTGTATGTCTTTAGTCAGAAGGTCTGGGATACAGTTTAAGTTCTAATGGCTGAATAATTTTGTTTCTCAATTAAAACAAAAACAATGCTGTTATTTAGGTATTGAGCTATTTAAAATGAAAACTGGCTTGATACAGAAGCTGTTTCTTCCATTAGCTGAGTTACAGTGCCTCCTGTGCACTGCAATCCAAAGTTAAACTTATAAGTAATCTGATCTAAGTATTAAAATATGCTCTCTTCCACATGCCAGATGGTAATGAACAGCCTGCAGTCACACGTTGTGTTTCCCTTATGTAATTACCACCAAAAATTGAATAAGAAAAAAGATTTTTTTTTCTGTTTTTCTCTGTTATTCAGTGAAAGCCATAAAATATATAGCAGTTCCACTGGGCCAATACACAGAGATTTCATTTTCAGTCTTTAATACCACATTTATGTTCTCTTTCTAGATTGCTCCATTATTTCTTCCATTTTATCAGTACAGAATTTAAATGCTGTAGCACAAATTCCTGTTGCAAAGAAAATTCTTTACTATTGAAGGTGGATTATTTCCTTTCTGTTTACAAGGATTTTGTTTTATTTCCCTAGTGAAGAAGTTGGCTGTTGAATTATGAACTTAAACTAGAGCATATAATTTCAAACTTTGTCTTCTATAGTCTATTAACCTAGCTTCTGTTTCTTCGCATTTTTCATTTTCACATATGGATCCATTATATTGGACCTAACTGAAAATAGTCTTGGTGTCAAAACATTTCATGTTTTTTTTTGTCTTGCAAATTAGCTTTGCTCATTTTTTTTTTAAACAAAGAAACAACCTCTCTGTCATGTTGTCAAAATTGTGGAAGAATTGCAGTTTAAAGGTTCCTAGTAACATGTAACTATGTTCAGCTTCAGCATGACTGACAGCACAACTATGCAGTGCCTCTGTCAGTTTAGAAGATAATGTTTCCCAGTAGAAATCATTTTGTCCTTTGGCAGGGTAAGCTTGCTGGTCAAAGACTTACGTATACCTGAAATGTAATTGAACTTTACATGTATTCTGGCAGAAAAGACAGCATGTGCATCCCACTTGCTATCATGCTGTGCTTTGTCTTCTGCTGATACTTCTGATTTCATATTCAAAGCCAAGTTACAGAAATGGTAGAGGTCTCAGGCTTCTTCAAGGTGTTTTCCCCTGATTAGAGATATTTTAGAATATATAGTTCTACCACTTCGTCCAATTTTTGGTATACCAGTAAGGTCCCTATCTTATATTGCAGGCAAAAAGATGTATAGAGTATAGACTCCAGGTTACGAGGTCAGGAGAATTTGTATGAAGCCCTCCTTGGCTAAAGGTATGTTAAATATATATTGACATTTTTGCCTCACTTTGTAATTAAAAGCAGTAAAGTAGGATTTTCTTTAATGATCATACTTTCTTTGTGTAAGTTTTCAGAAAACTATAACCCATGTGATGATACTTATTCTCCATCTGGCAGTGGGAGAAGTACAAGTCAGAGAGATGGAAAATCTTATTTATGTAGAATTTGGGTTCCTAAAGTGACTTGCAAGCCAGCATGCTAGATGTAGGAAATGCCAAAATTTTGCAATCATATCCATAGCCCAGGTCCTCATAATGTTTCTTTGGGACTGATAAAACTCTTTTTTTATAGGTCAGTATAGCCAAACATGAGTATTAAGCATGTCCATTCAGTCTGATGAATAGAACTAATTTAATTTCAATTAAGTACAAAGTGACTTAACTAAAAACATTATTGGCAGATGAAAAGCATGTAAGCAAGCTACTATCTTTTCTTCCTTCATTCAGACAGTTTTTGTTCTTGTTCAGTAATCCTTTCTGTGATGTACAGAAAGGATTTTTGGTACCCCAAAAATAAAGCATTTCACTAGACTCACATTTCTTACATAGAAGAAAGTGCCAACCACAAAGAATCTAAGATGCAGCACATTATTTAAAGGGAAACACAAGAGAAATGTGATGACTCTCAGTGGTTCTTCCTCTCAGCAACATACATTCCTTTCAAAATTAAGGAAGTCAAAATCTGCTCAGGTGAATTGCACTGTTTACTTCAGGTACTAAAGGAGGCCAAATAAACTGCAGAGCTGATACAGATGTAAGAATGCTTTTTCTCACATTTTGGTAGTTATTTAGTATGCTAATATCTAACTGTGTTTGCAGTAAGCCTTGTGATAAACATTGTGGGTATGTGCTTTGTATTAATTTGTCAGTGATTTCTTCCTTTAAAACATGCAATGTATTTGTTCAGCAGGGAGTAGAGCAGGCAAAGGATAGAATCCAATTTTTGTCTTCAAGTGCCTAGTTGGGAGTTATAGTGAAAAAGAAAACCAGACTCTTCTCAGATGTGGGTAGTGAAAGGTTGAGAAACAAAGGACAAAAGTTTCAGAACAGGGAATTCTTACTAGATGTAAGGAAATGAAGGAGGTCAAAGCACTGAAACAGGTTTTCTTGAGAGGCAGTAGAATCTCCACTCCTGGAGATGTTCCATATTCAGCAGGACAAGGTCCTAGTGACCTAATCTGAACTTGGAATTGACCCTACTTTTTTAGTGTGTATGTGTATCTTGGATTACATGACCTCTAAAGATCCCTTCCAGCTTAAATTTTTCTATAATTGTATAATACAGCTGAAGTATCATATGTGAAAGGAAATTCGTAGTGAGGTTGAAATGCCAGATGATTTTAATTTAGATTGCAATAATGAGTATCCATACAGTGTCACCTAATGCCAGATGTCCTACAGGGTTCCAGTGGGATAGTTTGCAAGCAGCAGCCATCATGTTTTGAATAAGCATTGCAGAAAGAATCAATGTTTTCTTTGGAATCTTTCCAGTGGGAAGAAAGAATACAAAATCTGATTAAAAAATCAGGACATTAGTATGAAGCTTCATTTCTGTGTAACCATGTGCATGTAACCTGAAAGATCTTGGCCAAACAAAAAGGTAATTTTCAAGCTGATACATATTTACAGGGTCTGTAAATAAACATATCATTTCCAAAATGATATAAAGTCTGTTTGAGTGCTTTTCTGATAAGCAATCCAATTTCACAAACACCAGTTATCTCTGCTGTGGATGATCTATGCAAGAAGAAAAATCTTGGGTGTAAAATTGAGTGTGAAAGCTCCATAAAAAAATTGATTTTTCTTCGAGCTCAAAATGAGGATACACCTTTTGCCTACCTCAGTGGAATCTGTAGGGGATTAAAAGAGATCTTTAATTATTGTATAACATATATTGCTGAAGAGAAGAATAGCAATACCTTCTTCTGTCCATGGTGCAGCTTTTCCTCATGCTGTTTCCTGCTTTTAAGTACAGAATACTTCCTCTTGCTTACCCATCCGTCAGACTTTTTTTTCTATCAGCCATATATGAATTGGACCTACCGGAGGACTTAGTTTGTTTTCTGGGACAAATGAGTAAGCACAGCTGTGCCAGGAGAAGGAATTACTTTGATGAACATGCTTGTCGGTCAGATAATTCTGTGCTGCATGTTGAACAGTTGGTATGAGTACTTGTGAACCTAATTCAACAAATAGTAGCTGAGCTCTCATACAGTAGTAAATCTTCACTCAAATTGTGACTGTGGCTTTAGAGATGGTGATGTTTACAGGGACAAATTTGGTTCAAAATGCCAAGGGCTGTAAAAATCTTATTGCAGATGCTGTAGAACTACAGCAGCAGAACATACCTTTTAATGTTGGCAGCTAGAAACTGAGGCAGGGAGATAAACCTGTCATAAAATAAAGGGACAGGGAGAACTTGAAGCAAAGGGAGCCATGTTAATGTGGAGGAAAGTAGAGAAGTAATGTGTGATACCTTGGTCCAGAGAGGCAGGAAGGGTTGCCAAGGCACAGCATCCTTTGCCCTTTTGAATCAAGCAACCTAGACACAGTTTCTACTTTGTTAACAAAGATCATAGAATCAGAATTGTTTAGGTTGGAAGGGACTTTAAAGATCATTCAGTTTCAACTCTCCTGCCATGGACAGGGCCACCTTCCACTGGACCAGGTTGCTCAAAGCCTCATCCAACCTGACCTTGAATACCTCCAGGGATGGGGTATCCATGACTTCTCTGGGCAACCTGTTGTAATGCCTCCAACATAGCTCCTAGGAAAGCTAAATCTTCAGGGTTTCTTTGGAGTTGGAGAGAGAGTAATTGCTATAATAAGAGACAGAAATGCTGAAGCTGGTAAAACAGATTTTGGCATTCTGGAGGTCTGTGGTCTAGCGTTGTTTGTGTTTATGTACATTATATCTACAGCAGATTAAACTCTTAACCAAATTGTATCTGAACTGTTAAAATCTCAAACCTGGGTCATGCTGACTACATTTTGAATATGATGATGTGCCAGGTCAAAGGCACATCAATATTAAAGCAGAAGGTTTTTGCCAATGTGTTTAAACATCAGATTGTTTAAGCTTATTCTGGATGTGCTTCTGGGTCACATCAGATTGGGTTATTTTTTTCTGTTAATTTTGTTTCCCTGCTTCAATGCCCTATCCTTGTACAGTGCTGATTTCTGAAGTGGATTTATTTTACAGTTTCCCACATGGTAATGCACTGATACTCAACCATTAAAAAATCCTAAATAATTCCCTTGTTTAATGATATGTGCATAGAAGCTTGTCCTTTTTTCTCTGAGACACATCAGCCTGACTATGAAAAAGGGAGCAAGAACAACACTTTATGTTGATTAACACAGGATGTCTGAAAATCTTCCCTTATTCACTCCAGTTTCTCACCTCAGTCACTGCTGACTGCAAAATTGTTGACCTTTTACGCCCAGTCAGGAGTCTCCTATTGCAGGAGTTAGCAAAAAAGCAAGAAGTCACAGCTGGGAAACACTGTTTTACTGTTTCAACAATTTGTTGCAAGTTGTGGACTGTATATGTTGGAAATGATTAGCAGCAACTACCATGGTTTTACTGCCTAGTTTTAATTTGTGGAAGACGACTCCAAGTCACTCTGACTCTGTGCACACCTGGTTTACTTAATGCTTCCCTTTAACAGAGCTGCCTTCACTGGCCACTGACTTGCTGAATGCTTTTGAACTAATCAGTGTACCTATAATCTGTGTAATTTTATCTCACTATCAGAAATTTAGGGATAATTTATGCTTTGTTAAACCTCTTCCAGAATCCCTGAGGAAAATGTGTTTGAGCCAAGGACTAAAATCTTGGATAAGGCTCAACTCAATTGCTTCACTCTGTGCAAGTAGTTGTATGTTCAAATATAGATGTTTTCTTACCCTCAGTCATAGAATCATAGAATAGTTTGGGTTGGAAGGGACCTTAAACATCATCTAGTTCCAACCCTCCTGCCATGGGCATGGACACCTCCCACTAGATCAGGCTGCCCAAGGCCCCATCCAACCTGGACTTAAACACCTCCAGGGATGGGGCAGCCACAACTTTCCTGGGGAACCTGTTCCAGTGCCTCACCACTCTCATTGTGAAGATGATTGTTCCTAATATCTAGTCTAAATCTACCCCTCTCCAGTTTATACCCATTCCCCCTCATCCTGTCACCACAAGCCTTTATGAATAGTCCCTTCCCAGCTTTCTTGTAGGCCCCTTTCAGGTACTGGGAGGTCACTATAAGATCTCCTTGGAGCCTTCTCTCCAGGCTGAACAACCCCTCTCTCAGCCTGTCCTCATATGGAAGGTGCCCCGGCCCTCCAATCATCTTTGTGGTCCTCCTCTGGACATGTTCCAAGTCGGAAAAGGCTGGTATGCAAGAAGGAACAGATACTTAACATCAAGATAATGTGTCAGTCCACAACATTTTGTCTGTAAAGCAGTTTTTAGCTAGTAACATGATTGTGCTTGAGCACCCACCCTGTTCACCAGACCTGACTCCCTGCAGCTTCCGCCTTATTCCCAAGAAAAGTCAGTGCTCAAAGGAACCTATTTTTAGTTGGTAGAAGATATAAAAGCAGAAATGATGGAAATTCTCAACAGCCTTTCAGAAAATGTTCGGTAGAATTGCTTTGAACTTTGGCAGCATTGTATGCAGCTGTGTGTCGGCTCAGAAGGGAACTATTTTAAGGTGATCATAGTTTATTTTTTTAATTTGTGAAATAAAAAGAGTTCCAGGTACAGTCTCATTTTTATTGTGTTGGACCTCATAGATTAGTTCAAGCCAGTAAATTGTAGTGGGTCTTTTGCTTCCTTGTTAGTTGGTTCAATTTAAAAAAAAATGGAGGAGGAATTGTAAGGAAGGGCATTTGCAATCTAAATTGTTGAGGTGTTGTCTTAATATAAGATCTGTAGGTGGTGATGTGGCTTTATACTCATAGGTGAAATATAGAAATTCCAAAGCTGATAGGAACTTTAGTATCAGTCTGCTTGTTTTGGATGTTACTGCTGAACTTCAGATGTTTTTTAGGTTGAGCGTTGCTCAGTTTTTAAAGTGAAAAATGAGGTTCTCTAATCTTAGATACTGTAACTAATGGTATGATTCTACTGTACTGTGATCCATTATACTGCAGTGAAATATTTACAATGGCCGGAAATCTCAATTAGAATATAGAGTATTTACCAGATGCATTTTATGAATAACAAACAAAGATCTGGAGTAGGAAAGCTTAATTTTTTGGAATGCTGCCAATGATACACTGTAGACAAGCTGTATTTCAGACGAGTGTATTGTCTGCCATCCTGGGGATCCATGGTTGCTATGTGGAACTATCACTGCCAAATGTCTGGACTTCTCCTGCATAAAATAATTAAAAAAAATATTTGCAGCTATATAGAGATCAACAGAGAATTTAAAATAATAAAGGTAGTGATGTCAGGCATGGTTTGCAATATAACAGTGTTAATTACTCCTGTAATAGTGGGAAACTGTTCTTAGAGTATGCAAGCAGAGCAGCAGGGATGGAGAGTTTTCACTCTAAGGTTTCTGTATGTTGTTCTGTGTCTTGTTTTTTTGCCTGTTTTCAGTTACAGAGGTGTATATTTTGTGGAAGATCCTGACAGCTGCCAGATAATCACACTCCCAGTTGTATAAAGGAGGAGGGAAGGGTTATAACAGTTAAAAGTTGCTGAAGTATACCCTTAGTACACTGTGAACGGTCGATAGTATTATTAGTCACTCCCCTTTTTCATTCTCATGAAATATTGAGTGGAATCAGTCACACAGCAAATAAACACTTAAGAAAGTAGGACTTCTATTCCTCTCAGTCTTCCTAATATATTGTGTCCACAATTTTGTCAGTAAAAATGATGCAGAAGCCTTATAAAGACCTATCCTTTCAATAACTTTGTAAACGGACTCAAACAGAATAGAGATCAAAAAGAAAAAATAACATAGGAAAGAAAGATGCAAATTATTTTAGAGATTTTTCAGTTAAGTTTGAGCAGCGAAGTGGTCATGGGCCATAGTAATTTGATTTATTGCAGTGCTGCTTTTGTTCTAGTTTGGATGTTTTCTTATTCGGGTATGAGGAGAGGCTGATTCTCTCACTTTAACTCTCTCACTCAAAACGTAAAGAAAGAAGAGTAACTGCAGCATGTACACAGTTAAATTGTACTGATGTAAAACTTCTATGAAAAGAAGGCTGGCCTTGTGGTTGGGAAGATCTCATACTAAGAATGTTAGTGGTAAAAGTTGTCTCTGAATTTGCATGAACAGTGACATATTCATATATATGTATATAAAATGCTTTTACTATTGAGAAAGTACAAGCTAATGGAAAAATTATATAGCAGATGAAGAACAGCATTCTATCACTGTTCTGATCATGCCATGCCTATGCAGAAAATTGACCACACTGCCAAAATTGCATAAATAGGACAGTGAACGAAGGACAATGAAAGAAGAATGAAAAAAATAAAGCTCCTATTAGGACACTTCTGCTGTTAGCTTTCCATCAGCTTTGATAGAAACTAGACAGGCAAAATTGCTAAGATAGTAACTGTATTTGGTAATGGCATAGAGAACAGAGACCATTGAAAAGTGCTGGTGACTCATTTTTTTTTCTGTCAATGACTGTAGATAAGAGGCTGCCTCATAATGAATGAGTTAGCAGCAGAAAAAAATTGAATGACTTACTCTAAGCATTCAATTAGCATGTGGACATCATTGTTCGTTCCTATGGAACAGTAGGTCAAGTCAAACTTCCAGATGAAACAATTAATGCTTTGGATAGAGAAAGTACATCAGCAAGACACATGCAGAGACTTTGTATACTTTGACCTTTCAGCTGCCCACAGGGTCTGAGTGCCAGTTACCATGAGAAGTACATCAGTCCTGGTTTCCTTTATACTTTCTCCCTGTACAGAACACATAATCTGAAGTGTTTGCCTACCCAAGCTGTTCTGGTAGGGTTTTCTTTTTTGCATTAGTATCACATATTTTTGATTAATTGATTGCAGCATGGATTTTTGCCATCAGCCTTCTTCACTCTTGTTACGGAGCACTTAGAAAACTTTAGACACCCTGGCATTTTTGCCTTTTAGTATATGAAATTCATTACAATGACATTTAATCACTTCAACCTGCCACCTTGATTTTTCTAATGCTAGTAGACTGACATCAGAGCAAAGATATACCCTGCAATTTTGCTTACAAATGAAGTACTGGAAGGTACAATGAATCAGAGTCCTTAAGCACACAGTTAATTTGAGCTGATGCCCTCTTGACTTCAGAGGGAGTGCACCCTTTTCTTAAATGTTTGATCAGGAGAATAAAGAACATCAAATGCTGGCCTTTTATGCGTCACTTTCTGATTAGAGCTTTGGAAGACAGATGACTGGTATGTGATTACTGAGTAACCTTCATGTTATTTTAAAAGGAGCTCCACTACTCCCACTTATGTTTAGAACTGGAAATCTTTCACATAAACTATTACAGAGAGAGTGTGAACTTGCTGGAGGAACCAAAAGACAAAGTCAGGATTTGCTCTGTGTGAGATGTGGGAAAAGAATCTTCTGATCAAAGGCACCCTGATGGGACACAGAGAGAGGGAAAGAGAGAAAAGGAGGACAGATTTAAGTGTCTGCAAAAATCAACTGGAAAAGAAAGGCAGAGGGACTTTTTACAAAGGCATGTAGTGATAGGATGAGGGGCATGAGCCATTGCAACAGGTTGCCCAGGGAAGTTGTGGATGACCCCTCCCTGGAAGGGTTCAAGGCCAGGTTGGATGAGGCCTCGGGCAGCCTGATCTAGTGGGGAGGTGTCTCTGCCCATGGCAGGAAGGTTGGAACTAGATGATCTTTAAGGCCTCTTCCAACCCAAACCATTCTATTATTCTATCATTCTATGATTCTATGAACTTTCCAGCATGGTTGAGAAGTTGCTATATGGATCATACAACAATACTGTGGCTTACAATCATATTTGTTGCTTTTAATTGTTGAGAAACTGGGTGCTTAGAAGATAAATAAGCACTCACAAGGTATTGTATTCTTACCTGTAAAGGAAAAAAACCCACGTAATAAATTGTAAGAGTTTTTAATGCTTTCTATTCACAGAAATGTTAAGGCAATTTAGCCGTATGCTTTGTTTTCTTTTATCCAGAACTTATTTGTTTGAGTTTCTTATAGAATACAAAGATCATTGAAGATGTCCAGTAAATTATTGGAGTAACGTGTTGCTTCTTTTTACAGTGTTGTGTTAAATACTTACTGTGTTAAACCTCGTGTTAAAAGTTACCTTTTTGACTTGTAACAAATTCTAAGAATGAAGAAAGAGCTTTAATACTTGCAGGATTTTTCTCACTGAGCTACTAAGATATTCTGTTTGATTTCTGGTGGGGACTTAGAGTACATATGCTTCTGTTGCAAGGCTGGACACCTACCAACTTCCTTTTTCTTCCATCTTATTTGAAAGAGCACTGAAGAAATTACTTGCATCCAACACAATATAAACATGCTAGGCATTTACTGTAAGAAGTGTTTTTATTGTAAGGAGACAATTTGAAATTGTAACTGAGTGATTCTAAAGGTCTTATGGTCATCTTCCATGGCTCTGTTCTCTAGCTTATTAGTGGAGACCTGGATCACTTTTCAATCAGAGGTAAGCAGGAGGGTCCACATCACCTCCAATAAATAAATTACCTATTCTATTCCTTTAAGAAGAAATTGCTTTCTTTTATCTTTGTTACTCCCATCACAAGTTATCCTGTTTTCTTATAGTGATTGTTACTGTGTAGTTCACAGTGTTCTGACAAATTTCGACAATAATTTTTAACTAAACATCTGGCAAATGTAGACAGTTCTTGTTAAGGCTCTTAATAATTGAGCATTTAAGCATTCAGTTCAGAAGTACTTGGACATTTTATTTGATATGTAGTTTCCTTAGTATATTAGACTTTAACCTCTGTGTTTAGATTGGCTTGTACCCTGCAAAGGTGAGTTTAAAGTAAATCTCAGTAGAGGAACTGTGTGATAAAATTGGAGTATTCTATGCTATGAAAATACATAGACATAATGTTAGTGTTCTTTTGCAGCAAAGCATCCTATATGATGATTACAAACTCCATCAGAAAGAAAGTAATGATTAGCTAGGTGGTTAGGAGTCATTACATGGAAAACAAAACAAGGAAGCTCTTCTGGTACAGACGTTTTATGTGGAATGAATAGACTTATTTTACTTATCTTTTTTCTCAAAGAGAAAAGAGAAAATTATACTGGAATACTTGAGTTACAAATGACAGTGTAAGTATATGCTATAGGTAGGATTAAGCCAGTTAAAACTGGTGAATGTAACAGTAATTCTCTGTTGTGAAAGGTAGAGTAAAAGGAAGTCCTTTATTTGAAGATGTAGTCTCCAAATGTTAGCAGTGGTCTAGTCAAGGCAACTTAGTCCTTCAGACATTTGAGTTGAAGGGTTTGTTTGACTACAGTTGTTTTTACGTGATAGATGGTTTGAAAATAGGAGAACGGGGATGAAGAAGCACTCCTAGAGTTTTAGCAAAATACGTGACATCTTGAACCTTTAGAAAATATCTGAAGGTTAAGTGATGTGATGAAGAAGTTTCCAAATGGTCGTTACACATTTTTCATTGAGTTCAATGAAGTACTGTTGAACCAGCTGAAACAAAATACCAAGCAAAGAAAATAATGTGATTTGCAAGGGGGTCTACTTTAACAAAAGCGGTGAAGCATGGGGTGTGAAGGAGACGGAGAGGGAAGTGGTGCAGCTCCATAAAGGTTAACTTACTTTTTCTTCACTGAGAGGCAGTGCTTTGGGTCTATGGGAAGGTGGGGGATGGCAGGGGGTTCAGTTCAGCCTAGCTTCTGGTCTAATGGCTGATACAGTACAGCCTCTTCCTAGCTCTTGTATTAAACTCAGACCATAACCTAGATGCAGAGGCATGGTAGCAGCACAGTGGGATTCTGTACTTTGCTCTGTGGGGAAGGAAGATAACACTACCAAAGATATTGCGCGACACCAAGGGGCTAGGTAGTAGAAGATGCAGCACATACACCACATTGATCTGAAGAACTGAACACAAAAGGAGTTGTTACAGAGAGCTGAGAGATGGCAGGAGAGAATGAAGAATTTTGGCTATGAAACACGCCTAACAGAGGACAAAATCACTTTTGACAGGATGGCCTTTATTTGAGTTTCTCTGCCCCTGCACAATGAACTAGTCTGTAAACAGATGGTGGCATAAAGAATATTACCAGAGTGTCTTCCAATGACTAAATTAACGGTGTAAGGAAAAGAGGAAATCACTGTAGAACACTTCATATTGGTCACTGATCACATGGATGACAAACTAAAGCAGGTTTAAGCTTCCTCAATCCTCAAGCTAAAGAAACTCCTAAACATCACATCCTAATTTAGTTTACTAAAAAATAATCTAGAATGCTGTCTTTTTTTTTTTTCTGACGATAATGACTGTATTTTTTGCTGTTAGAGAACAGTGAACTTCAGCACTGACAACTATGGGATAAATTTTCTAATGCTTTTAATAGTTTTGCCACCATCCTTGACACTATTGTTATTTTGCTTCATTGTTTATTTTTCTGACTTAGTCTGGTGGTGATTACTAGTCCTCTTGGATAGATGATTTGGATAAGTACCACTTATTTTTGAAACTTCTTAGATATATGTAGCCATTGAGGAAAGCTTGTAAGAGGGAATAAGAAGTTTCATCACACAGACTCTTACCTAATTATAGGATTATGTATGAAAACTTTTTATTCATCTGAATGCTGGGCATGAGGTTTAACAAGGCCAAATGCCGAGTCCTGCACTTGGGGCCCAACAACCCTATGCAGTGCTACAGACTAGGAGAAGTCTGTCTAGAAAGCTGCCTGGAGGAGAGTGACCTGGGGGTGTTGGTTGACAGCCGACTGAATATGAGCCAGCAGTGTGCCCAGGTGGCCAAGAAGGCCAATGGCATCTTGGCTTGTATCAGAAACGGCGTGACCAGCAGGTCCAGGGAGGTTATTCTCCCTCTGTACTCAGCACTGGTGAGTTATTCTCTCTCTGTACTTGGCACTGGTGAGACCGCTCCTCGAATCCTGTGTTCAGTTCTGGGCCCCTCACCACAAGAAGGATGTTGAGGCTCTGGAGCGAGTCCAGAGAAGAGCAACAAAGCTGGTGAGGGGGCTGGAGAACAGGTCTTATGAGGAGTGGCTGAGAGTGCTGGGGTTGTTTAGCCTGGAGAAGAGGAGGCTGAGGGGAGACCTCATTGCTCTCTACAACTACCTGAAAGGAGGTTGCAGAGAGGAGGGTGCTGGCCTCTTCTCCCAAGTGACAGGGGAGAGGATAAGAGGGAATGGCCTCAAGCTCCACCAGGGGAGGTTTAGGCTGGACATTAGGAAAAAATTTTTCACAGAAAGGGTCATTGGGCACTGGAACAGGCTGCCCAGGGAGGTGGTTGAGTCACCTTCCCTGGAGATGTTTAAAGGACGGGTGGATGAGGTGCTGAGGGGCATGGTTTAGTGTTTGATAGGAATGGTTGGTCTCGATGATCTGATGGGTCTTTTCCAACCTGGTGATTCTATGATTCTATGATCTTGAAATACGAGAACTTTCTTACTGCTTTCATAAGTCTGTCTGGAAGCCCTTTCCTGAACTTCTTGTAAAGATGTATTCATAGATGATTCATAATCATTTGATCTTGTACTGGTAGTGTTGCTCAATTTAGTTCTCTGTAATCATTCTAATCATCTTTCTTTGCAGTTATTGCATTTAAAGTTAATCTTCACTGAAACTGATTGACCGGTATTGAACACAATATTGCTAAATAGACCTTTCATTTCTTGTCACAAGAAATGTCTTTCCTCATGCATTTGTTAAATCATTAGCCCTTTCATAGCTTCTGCAATCTCTATTTGTAGTCATCTTCCAACAGATTACTTCCAGTATACCACATCTTCCAAAATGCTTAGGTTTTTTTTTCACTTTTTTACCTATATGATCGCCCATAATTAATCAGCCTGGTGTTCTTTACAGATGCCCCCAAATGCATGAGTCTGCTCTTTCTAATATTAAATTATATCTCATTCTATCAGTCCAGTCAGTACAGTAATGTAATGCTTTTATAAGATGATGTGGTGTTTGCAATAATGACAATGCTGCATAATTTTACATTGTCTACTAATTTAATGTATATTTTCTTTTAAGATCTTTAAACAATTTATTTAACAGGACTCATAAGACATCTAGTAAATTGCTGTTCCGTGGATGTCTAGTCAAAATAAGCTGTTGTTTGTCCCTCTAGCCACATCTTTAGATGATTTAGAAACCTTCTATTAACACTTATCTTCTACACTTTATCTTCTACACTTTATCTTCTCCCATAATTTCTGCTGGGGTATTGCTTCAAATGCTTTATTTGAATGTCTGATAAATAATGTTCTTTTGTTTAATAAAACAGATAACTTTCAAGAAGTTATATTAAATTAGTTTGTGATGATCTGCTGTTGATAAGACCATGTTATAATTTATACTGCTTTCTATCTCTCTGCCCTTAGCTTCTTCCTTCACACACTATTCAAGGATTCAAGGTCTATCCTTTTTTTTTTTTTAAACCAAGTCTGGAATTTTTCTTTGTTACTGTTCTTTTCAATATAGTTTCTGCGTTTAATGTTCTCCAGTCTTAAGATACTGCCTCCAAAAGTTCTAGCAATTGGACTTGCAATTTCATTTGGCAGTTTCATAACTCTGTGTTGCAACAAAGAAATTATTCAGCCCATCTTATTTTTGTTTTATTTTAATTTTTACTCCTTCCTCCTATAGTGCCCTCATCATTAACTTTATAGAAAACCGAAGCAAAATACAAATTTAATACATCAATCAGACCTATATTAGTGTTAATGTCTCTTAAATAAAACCTCTATTAAATAATATATGCTATATTTACAGGGCTGTAAGTTTTTTTTTGTTCCTCATGCTTCCTTATTTTTATTGTTTGTAAAGAACTTTTTTTCTGATTCTTTTAATAATAAACATAAAGTGTAGCTCAAGAAATCTCCGACATTTTTGTTCTTTCTACGTTCTCCAACTTGTAAGGAACAGTGCCGATACTTCATTCTTGGTAATTTTGTGTGTGTATAAACCGGCTGATTCACTGAAGGAAACATGTATGATTTTTCTAAGAGATTATTTTTCTTGTTTGCAATCTTAACTCTGAATATCTTCTGCCCTTTGTTTTAAATTAATTCCTTAGTTTCTATGTTTTAAAAGCTCTGTATTCCTAAATTCACTCAGCATGGTTTCTTTAGTTCCTTTCTAAAATCTCAAACATTAGTTATAGGCAGACCTGTTGTCTGTCTTGCAGTTTGGTAAAGACTGATTTAGCCCATAATCACTGAATTCAAGACTATTTTCTGTGAAAAAGTGTTGTGTAAGATATTGTTTCTTGCTAAACATATGTCCAAAACAGCACTAGTTTTCATTGGTTCACTGGGTGTTTATTAAAGAAATCTGTCTTGTAGCAAATTCAAGACTACCTAGGCCTTCAGCTCTTAGTGTTGTCATTTATATTGCACCCACATTTGGGAGATTTGTGTCCCCTACTCATACAATCATTATTTATTTCACCATAATTTTATGGAGATTTTTCTTTATATTCTATTCCAAGCTTAGTGATTCTTTAACAATACATCAAAGTTCTCTTTTCTGGGGCTTTTCAACTTCTACCCTACACCGATTGTGGTTTTTCACTATGGGGTTAGATTTCAGCCAGTTGTCTACAGGCCCATGGAATTCCAGTGTCTGCTTCTTTAGGGTCAGTAGACGGTCCTTAAGAAAGCCAAGTTTAGTGTCAATAGGCCTGTCTATATTCTCTATAGGTATCTTCATGCCTTCCCTGTTAATTGTCATACATTTTTATAACACGCAGAGCTGCCTAATCACCTCCAGTCTTATTTCTGAACTTGAATAACTGAAAGATTTAGCTCTTTTACTGAAATCACAAACAAAGTTTCTACTTGTTTCTATTCCTGCAGCGTTCGGTTACATTTTATGCTTGATATTAGGCTTTTTACCATTAGCTGAACCTGTTTTACTCAATAAGAAATTCAGTGAAGAATGGACAATTCTTTTTTTTTTGAAACCAAATTAAGGAATGTTTGGGATTTTTTGGAAGCTTTCAGGCTTGTTTTCAGTTTTCCAAAATACAGGTTGGAACCAAACTATAATACTAAAACTTGAGTATTTTCTATTTTTTTCTCTTGGAATCATAAAATATTCCATTTAAAGTGAAAGCAGTTCTAACTTAAGTATTTTTTTATTGAACAATACATTTCTGAAGTAAGTTTCTCTCTTTCAGAAGTTGTGTTTTGCTTCATTAATTCTGCACCAAGTAGTAAACTGGCATTAAAGAGTTCTGACATTAATGTAAGTCAGTCTTTTTTGAGGAGAAGAAACTAAACAAAAATAAAAAAGGCTGCAAAGCGTCAAAGTCTTCTATGTGAAAATTGTGCTTTTAAAGTTTAGGAAACAATAGCAGAGCTAGATGAGGTTAGCAAATAATAATAGTAATTAACAGAAAACAAAGAAGCCACAATCCTTCAAGCAGCCAGAACTAATTACTAAAGACATTTTAAAATCCTGTTATTGAAGAGGCTGAATTTAGAATAGATATTTATTCCTTTCCCTCAAGAAGAAAGAAAATTTCACCTGTCATACTTTATTAAGATTATCAGGAGTATATTGCTGCTGAGCCATCAGGCAGTACTGCAATAACTCTCTTTATGCTGGTCAGCAATTACTGTCAGTATCCAAGTATGAAAGGCTGAGTAGATAGAACTGCCTGTTTCACTGGATATTTTCTTTCCATTTGATTTACAGCCCTGGGTACTATAAAACACCTTTTTCTCTGAATTTCCCATGGTGTTCCAAAGGCATCTTGTGGCTTTCCTCAAAGACAAATAATTTTACTCCAAACTAAAAACAACAGATGGAACTGAATGGAAAGGAAGTTTTGCTGCTGTCTGATGCCATATACAAGTAGATTTCTAAACATAAAATAACCAACAGGATTCTCGGGAAATAATAGAATATTTTTAAAAGACAATATTCAACATAATATTTTAATATTACAATGTTAATACTTACAAATACTTCTATTGTGCAACTGACTTCATTAATATTATTTTAAAGTTAATATTAAATAAACTACTATTTTGGAACCATGAATTAACTACTTATGATCTATCACTTGATTTCTGCTGTAAGATACAGGAATTTCACTCGCTGATCTGCTTGACTGATGACAACTTTCTATGTTTGTTCTTCTACTGTATGGAATCATATTTGATTTAAGTGTATTTTGCAAAAGATTTACTCAAGAAATGAAAGATTAATGGCCACGAGCCCATGTGAGTTATTCCACCCTTTTTTCCTTACAGATTTTAGTCTTGATATAATGTATAGCTTGAACATTAGTCTTAGGTGCTTTATCAGCACATATAATAATGTACAGCACTAATACTTCATCTTTGTGAGTTCTATCTATTTTAGAGAGCCAAAGGTTGAAAGAGATACCTGCATTTAGTCTTTTGTAAAGCTGGAAATAGCATCCCTCATTTACAGGTGGGAAAATTATGGATAAAAACCTGTAATTTGTGAAGCAATACATTTGAGTCCTACCTACAATAGAATGATTTTTCCTACTTTTATGAACAAGAGACAGTATTTCCTTATTTGTCATGACCAGCGATTTTTGGCTGCTATTTGCATAACACCTAGTATAAGCAGTAAAAATTATACTTGGTTTTGCAGAAGGAATTAGTGAATTGATGTCAGAGTGTGAATGGGTGGAAACAGGACTATATTTAAAAGGTTTCTTTAAAAATGTATATGTGAATTCAATATTTAGAATATCTGAGTGAAATTTTCAGAAGTACAAAATGACTTCACATTGAAAATAACATTAGGTATTAGCTGTTGCAGTATTGCTTATTAATGTCAACTACTTACTATAGGATGTTCAACAATATGAGATTTATTCTGATATTACTTACCTGTTTTGGGGGGGGGAAGGGCACTCACCTATTGTGTTTTGATAGTTGAATTGCTCTGCAATTAAAATAAAAAGGAGCCAAAGACTAAAAGCTGAGCTGGTTCACACTAGAAATTATTTATTAGAAAATACTTGCAGATTTTGACGTGAGATAAAATTTCATATTTTGGCTTTATTACAGATGAGATAATTTGAGGTGGCGTTCTGGCTTGCAGAAAGATTTCTGTTTTCTGAAGTTGTTGACACCAGTTGGTTTAATCAAAAGGCGCAGGAAGCCTCATGCCGCTAAGTTCACTGCTTGCTGTAAATGTTTGGTTTGTTTTTAAGTTCAAGGCTATGTGCTGATGTGCATGATTTACTGCTGGGACGAATGTATCTAGGATTGGAAACACAGTACAGCAACTTATCTTCTAAAGAAAACATGTTTTAAGAACTGGTATTCAAATAAGCTTCAGCTCAAGTCTCAAAAGTGGCCAGAAATAGGGGTATAACTCCAGATCCTCATAACTATCTTTACACAGTGTCAAAAGGGGTAATACGTATATGTGGGATGTTATAGGCCCTTACATAAGACTGAAATATATTAATGGGAGAGATAGTGTTTCTCCTGAATTTACTTTTGGGAGAAGGATGGAATGAGGCTTTTTCAGCATTTTGTATGTATTCTAGTTTTTCTTTTAGCAACTACTATCTTTCCCTAGATATCCCATGATGAGAACTTTATGCCCATGCATGTTGAAAGAGCTTAAGTACCTCCAGCTTGCTTATGTGCAAAGTGTCCTTCAGGGTCAATTATAATTAAGGCTGATGTAAATAGTGTGAAGTGTTATGAACTGTTGAATTAATGTTTTGAACAAGTTTGCTCCTTCTTTCCACCTGTCATTGCTCTCCAGATAGTCTGACGATCCCAAATGTGCACAGAATGCAAACTTCAAGGTTTCATGTGCAGTGGGAAAGACCTGCATTTTACTTTTGATTGCACAACAGTCATTCAATATATCTGTAAACTTATATAGTCAGGAGAGTATGCAACATCCTGCAGTATAGCTGGCCAGCTGCAGCTAAACACAGCTTAGATTTTTACTATTTCAATTAAGTAATATCAATATTTTATTAGATATGAATCAAACCTGAGTATTAAATTCAAACAAATTGTAGCTTGCTGGCAGTTTGTTATGAGCACTCACACTATCAGTACCACTGAACAAACTGTGACAACTCTTCAGCAGGTTCTTTGCAAAGCACAGGAATGTTCACAGCTTTTCTGCCTTTGACTGCTAAAATACAGCCTAACTTTCTGGCTTTGTATGACTGTGGTGCAGATCATGGCAGATCTCAGACATACATAGCCCTGAAATTATTGTGTGCCCCTATTGCAATGATAAAGTATTTTGGAGGCTTTAGAAAAACTCCAGAGAAGGATTTGTGAAACCTTTGATGCAGTACTTTTATAATTCACTGTTGGAACCTACTGGAGTGTATGACAGTCTCAAAATAACTTTTGCAGCGCCGAGAGCTGCTTGTTTTTTTGGTTCAGCTGGAACTTTTCCAGAATGTCTACTACTTCTATGGCAACTGGGAACTACACTTGGAAAATATTCAGTGAACTGCAGAATCTTGTTGTTTTCTCTGCCAAAAGAAATCAAGATCTCTTCAAGCCCCGACAGCTGTACCTTGTAATCAAGAAAATACTCTGAAAAAAACCCAGAAGAGCATTAATCTTGATACTAAATCACTGTCTAATGACTAGTTACGTTTTTTATGTATTAGTTTTTACAGCCCAGATATAGCTGTCATAGTTTCCCTCAGCAACCACTGGAAGTTAAATTCTTTTCACAAATCAGTCTTGAAGTTTTATATCTTGTATTTTTCTTTTAGTCAAAAATTACAATTGAATGTTATAGGAATGTAAGGGGAATTCATCTGAATAAGAAAAAGTATGAGGATCATGTCACGAGTAATATTGAGCCTAAAATAACTAGGGAAATGGTTGATAACAAATGGTTGGTTTGCTATGATAAAAAGGATCTTGAAATAAGTAACAGTTGTATTTCAATGTCTGTTAGTTTTCACATGGGGTCCAGAGCAAATAATTTCATTAACATTTGGAGTTACCATTATTAAATATTGTTCTTTTCTATAAAAGCTTATTGGGAAATTTTCATTTGACATAGTAGCTTTATGGCATATAGGTTAGCCTGACTGATTTTTCTGCAGCTCTGGAAACTGAAGCCATTCCATGATCCATATTGATAACAAACTGAATTCACTGCTTCTCTGAAGTGCACTGAGCCACAGAGCAAGTGTTACTCTGAAAAACTGGCATGTCTTTGGAACAAATGCCAGAAATATGAGTAAAAACTTTCGTGCCAAGTAACAGTAATTGGTTGTCAGATATGCGAGGATGAGGTAAGTGAACACTACAGTCATACCTGTTGGATTAGGTAAAGCTGTTGCAGGAAAAGGGATATATGAGCCTTATAGACTTACAGTCTAGATCTAACAAAGCTAAATTTTTATTTGAGAGATAATTTTCTATTCTACTTCTTTATTCCTGCCTTCTTTTCACTTATTCTTGGCTCCGTACATCTGCCCTTCCCTCATGTCAACTTTCATGCAGACATTTACAGCAGCCAACTAAGTGCCATAAGCCAGCAGAAAACACCCCCAGCCACCACCTTTTTTTTTTTTTTGGAGCTAGTTGTCTGTTAGTTTAACGCTTTGAATTCTCTTACATGGAAGACCCAGCAAATGCCAGGACTGGTGAAGAGGGAGGAAGCCATGAGATCAGTGCCAAACGGAGGTAATGAGCTGCTGGATATTAACATCATCCAGTTTTATGGGTATTTTTTGAGAATCAAGAGTGAGAAATAGTCTCCTTAAGTGCTTCCTGTAGCGCAAGAATAGATAAATACCTTTAGTGGCTGGAAGCTGTTCCATTCCTCCAAAGTCAATAAATAAGGAATAATAAATACTTCAAAACAGGATTTTTGGCTAGTTCTCCCTCCTCAGCTCTAGAGGCACTGAATTGTTGCCAACTCAGGGACCCTCTCAATGAATTTGAGAAATGCTTTTATAAAACAGAATAACCTTCCCAGTGACTATCTAAGTATCTGATACTAAGCTGAGGCAGTTCAGTTGAGTTCAGTCCTTGAAATTATATGTAATATGATGGTGTGCAATTCACTCTGTTACCTTTGATGTAGAAGGTGAGTCCCAGGAGGAAATGTCAATGATAATGCCTAGTATTAAGATACACTGGTAAACACATAACCCTGCAACTGAAATTCCTCTTCACAATACCAATACCTTCTATATCAGAGAATATAATGACCTCATACTTTTGACTCAAACAGTCTATTTTAGGGAGACTTACAAATCCTTCCCAAGAGGGGAATAAACTGAAAATGGAATCATATTTCTTTCACATAATCCTGATAATTTCAAAGGAAGAAAACTCTGTTCCCCTGAACACAGTGTGAACCAAACTGTGAAAAATAGCTTTCTTTTTCACAGTTCAGAGCATCTTTCCAGCTGGTACTTTATCCAAATATTTTCCTAGCTGTTTGGTATTTGAATGTTACGGCTTTCTTGTCGCTTTTTGTCTTTGTAGCTATCTGGTCTGTCTTGTGTCTCGTGTTTTAAGAGGTCCCAGGAGCACTTTGTTTTCTAGGTTGCTCATGCAGAAAGTTATTGTCAGCTAGATTGTCTTTTGCAGACAGAAAGTGAAACTGGCACAAGACTTTCAGATCAGTAGCTGAAAAAAAACAGGTAATAAGTGCAGTCACAGTTCGCTTTTGGGAAGGATAAGGAGATTGGTGAAGGCTTGGTCTCAGTCTTGCTCGTAGCTTAGGCATATATGATTTGGAAGTATCCTATAGGGAAAGCAGAAATCTAAAATCCTTAGTGGCCTGCTTGGAGACATTAAGTAAAGGCAAATACAGTTCTTCTGACAGCAGTGAGCTGTTTGTCATTTCAAGTTCCCAGTGGAAAAATGACAGTTTCTCAGATATTTTTAGTTTTGTGAAAAACAGATTTTTATGATGAATTTTAGAAGTGTCCAGTGTTGGGGAATCCACCACTTCCCTTAGGAGATTGTTCCAATAACTGATTTTTCTAATTGTGAAAAGTTATTATCATATGTCCAATTGGAATCTCCCCAAGAGTAACTTGAACCCATTACTCCTCGTCTTTCCCATGTGACTTCTTGTAGAAAGAGTGTCTCCATCTTCTTTGTAGCCAGCCTTTACATACTGGAACATGATGCTAAGGTGTGCCCTAAGACTTCCTTTCCCAAGGCTGAACAAACCCATCACTCTCAACCTTTCCTCATATGGCAGGCTTCCTAGTCCTTTGAACATCTTTGTGGCCTCTCTCTGGACCTTCTCCAGCCTGTCCACCATTTTTTTGTGTAGTGGCAGCATTAGCAGGTCTGTACCAGGCCAAAAGTATGTGACTACCAGAGTCTTCTCCCTTTTGTCTTTCCTAGGTCTAAAAGCAGGTTTTTAAACCTTTCTTCTCCCTGGTTACCACACTATCCCCAAACTGAAAACTTCAATCTTATGGCCCTAGAGAAGTTATTTGTGTCACAAAACTTGTCATCACTACTGCCTGTCCTTTAAATCTTCTGTCGATCTTGTTTGTCTTGACTGTGGTATAAACCTTACTCACATGTGGCTCCAGATGGGCAGAGACAACTCCTCTGGGGTGAATCACCTCATAGGGATATTAGACACAATATCCATGAAGCACTTGGAAGAACCTTGGATTGGTGGTATGCATATGCAGTTTGAGAATCTCTACTGTAAGAAAAACTCTTCATGGTGATTATTTCACACTGATGTAAAATGAATTGAACTTAGCCTGTGTAAAACTTCATAGGCAAAGATGTGAAATATTTGTTGCATACACAATGAATGTTAATAACATCAATAAATATTAAACATATCTAGAGTTACTTGATAGCTGTGTCTAAATTGTATTCTCAATGCAACATTTCAACATGCAAAAAGCCAGGAAGAATTTAAGTGGAGTAATATTGAAAACAAAATCTGGAAAGCAAGTTGAAACATTTTGTGTTCTTCCTTTAGTTACCAAAATTCCTGGTGAAGGGACTGGATTATAAATCTTATGAGGAGCAGCTGAGGGAACTGGGGTTCTTTAGCCTGGAGGAGGGAAGGTTGAAGGGAGATCTTATCACTGTACACAACTGCTTGAAAAGAGGTTGTGGAGAGGTAGATGTTGGTCTCTTCTCCCAAGTGATAGGTGATAGGACAAGAGGGAATGGCCTCAAGCTGTGTCGGGGGAGGTTCAGAGTGGACATATGTTGGGTACCAACACACAATGAGCAACCCAAGCACTGTGGCTTGGAGGAGCTGGGAAGCCATAGCCAGGGTCCTCAAGGTTATAAAAGGTTACAACGACTCTGTTGTGTTATGCAAATTAGGAAGGTAACTGTTGAAGGCGGGCTAAAGTTAAACAGTTTTATAAAAGCAGAACGAACCCTAAATAAAACGGCTTCACTTGGATCACATTGATCGGTGCGTGTTGTCCCGTATTTTCTTCCGTCAGACATAAGGAAAAGCTTCGTGTCTGAAAGGGTTATCAAGCACTGGCACAGACTGCCGTGGGAGGTGGTTGAGTCCCCATCCCTGGAGGTATTTAAAAGATGGGTAGATGAAGTGCTTAGGGATATAATTTAGTAGTGGACAGGTAGACTTGGACTTGATGATATCAAAGATCTTTTCCAAGCTAGGGATTCTATGATTCTATGATATGTACATATATTTACCACGAATTTTTGTTGCCTTTGAAAGAGATCCCTGTATTGTAAGAACTCATAGCCTTTGGGCCTAGTTATGATGTTCTCAGTAATAAAAGGACTTGAATATTCAACAGACTCTTAACTCATATCCATTTCCTGTAAGGTGTTGGTTTACTTCATTGCCTGCTTAAAAAATTTGACATTAATCTACTTCTCAAAAAACTCATTACAGGTTATCTGCCTTTCAAGCAGGTGAACTGGGAAAGGTTTTAACTGTGGATAAGAAAGGGAATATCTGAATTGCCTCTAGGTGGCAGTGAGTCATTATGTCTTCGCATCCACTAAACTAGCAAGTCCAGTGTCCGTGCGAAGAGATGTTTACCTAGTCACATCCTGAGCTTTGTTTAACGTTCAAATAATTTTGTATACGTCTTGAAATCCTAAGCAATGCATTGTGATAGCATATACCTGGTTGTAAATCGGTTTGTCCTGGAAGTATATACAAATATGTGCCACGTGAGCTGTGAATTAGCAGGAGCCTGATGCACGGTTTTGTGTGCCCAGAGCATGCACAGAGCGCCCAGCTTGTGCTCAGTGACTCACTCACACACACATACACAGGGCTGAAGGGCTGTGTAGCATACACATGGTAAGTTTAAACACTGGATGTACAACGTATTGGACTGCAGATTTGAGTGAACTGTTATCACTGGTTATATTGGTGGGTCCACAGTAGGTGTTTCTTTCATCAGAAACCTGTGGCTTCAAACTGTATTTTCCTAATATTTATGCATCTGGCAGAAGTTCCTTTCAAGGTGTTTGGGCTTGGTGCAATGATGGCATGTGTGATATTCTGTTCAGCTCACTGCCTGCTTCTATAAGTTGAGCATGAGCAATAGGCCACATCAGATGTTGCTAATAAAGAGATTATAGGCCCTCTAGTTAGTCCTTGATGGCTGACAGTATTAATTGTAATGCTGAAGAGATGTGAATTGGTTCTGCAATTGTAATTCAGTCTCTGATTTAACAATGTGTTTAAATCCATTACTTACAACATGTGCTTGCATTGACTGCATTTTAGGAGTGCAGCCACTAACTTTCTTACATCTCATCTGGGGAATGTTTTCGCGTTTATTAACATCCTTAATTCCAACCTACGAAAGCGCTTTTTGTGCATACACAAACGAAAGCATGTCTTTAACTGCTTTACAAATTAGGGTATATATCACCAGCTCTGATACTTTGGTTTAAGAGCCAGCAGTATACTTTTATGATCTATATGGGTTCCCCAATGTTCACCAGAAAAACCTTTTACAAAGTGTTCTTGTCATGAGCAGAACACATGTCCTTCCAAATAGAGTCAGCTTCTATTCTGGACAGTGCAAATGAGTTTTGTTTTTTTGGGGGGGGTTGTTTTGTTTTGTGTTGTTTTTTTTTAATGTGATACTTTTTAATTCTATGTTCTATATGCCTAGGACTAACAAATACCCTTAACAGCTCATCAGTAGATGGATAATGTTAGACTCATGGGGGGGTCTGAATGGTGTAAGAGTTGAATGTGTCAGTAGAAATGTTTGGTGAATTGTGCCAGATAAAATAAAATGTGGAATGAGTAAACAATTTTAAACTGACCAGGAAGAAAATGATGTATTTGGTAGAGGTTTCCAATACAGTATATTTTGGCATGAAAATTTGAAATTACTCCGAATAGATCTCTTTTAGAAAACATTGTTGTAATGAAAGACTTAGCAGCTTGATGGATGTGAATGAATAAGTCTCATAAATTAAGATACTGCAACTGGGATTGCTGCATTAATAGGGATGAGATTATCATAGTGTTAAATCATACAGCTACACATTTAAAAGTATGTACTGAGAATAAATGTATATTTTATAATATTTCTTTATCTACTGCTTTCAGCATAGTACTATGACTATCACAAATATGAGCATCAGTAGCTTCTGACAGTTTCACACAAGAATCAGTATTTGGAATCAGGTTTTAATAGGTGATTACGTAATTACCATTACTTTAATGAACTACCACAATTCTTGCTCGTTGTATTGATGGAGCTGGCATAAAATTTTGTTACCAAAGATGGTAGTGAAAGATTTTTGACAGAAGTCAGTGTTTCATCAAAACTTCACTTTGTGGGGAATTTTATCCATCTTTAAGTTAACAACCATTTTCAGGACCTACTTTAATTTCCCGTTAATTCTTTGATTTTATGAAGTTGTCTCTGGCTAGACAGAATTTTTCCAAGACTGAACAAACACTACAGATGTATCCCAAATCCTGCCTTCCCTGAATGTAAAATTTGTAAGCTAACTTTCTGAAATTACCAACAGAAACAAATGAGAAAATATGCCGAGAGTGATAAACCATCAATTTGATCGATGAACAAAGTTTTCAGAAAAACTCAGGTAATAAACTGGGTTCCATTACAAACATACTGTGATTTTAAGATGTTCCATGTTTTGCTGTGAAGGGCATCACATTGAGATAGATATCATCCTACAATTTCTTAAAGAAATTTCTATAAAACCTGCTTGTTTTGATTAATATTAGATTATTTTACACCATTCTGATAGGTTACATTTCTATTTCAAAGTATGAGGTATAGTGCTGGCTTTCTGTGTGTTAAATTTTCAGAAGAGAATGACAGTGGTTTTGTGAATCTCCCAGGGAAGTTCTGTGCACTCTGAGAGACAGAGTCCTGTAAGTCTCCCTATGTGGAGCCCAGTTACAGGCTGAAGCCAAAGTTTCCTTGTGCAAATTCATCTAAAAAGAGCCTAATGTCACATAAATTGCTGTTAGCTCATACTCCTCAGTGTTTTCCTAATGTAATTTTATCCTAGAGTTGGCTGTGTCTGCACACAACCTATTCAATAGCATGTCTGCTCATGATCTTGGACCTTAACATTGTCCCTCAACTTAAAAAGTGGTAACTCTCCTTATAGCAAGTGTTACTGAATTATTATATGTTTCTTTAAGGATAGGTAAACAGATTTAAAAGAAGAAAAAAATCCCCTGTACATTTAAGCTGAGACTTGTGAGAAGGATTTAAATGAGAACTCAGAAATCCCTTTCCACTCAGTGGGACTGTTAATCAAAGTTGATGAAATGCATGTCAATGCTGCTTTAATTTTAGTATGCACCGATCTCCTTAGTTAGTTTGATCTTTCCTTGTCTGTACTTATATGCACATCAAGAGGTAGACAGTAATGCTGGTTAAAAAGTTCTTAATAGCATGTATTGACTTAAAAATATACTGTTTCAAAGATATGGATTAATTCTGGTGACATCTCAATGTTGCTGAGATTTCATAATTATTTTCTAACTTCTTACCAAAAAGTAAGAGAACAATAAGAAAAGACATACTAAATAAATAGACCCCAAATCTGAATTATTCTGTTTGGAATATGGACCGTAAGACATTTTGCAATAATATTTGAAAGGCTTTGTTTTTTTTTCCCAACAAAAGACAAAAATAGTTTTCAAAACTTAAGCTGACATATAATGCAATTATCTACTTAAAACTAGCTTTAGATTTTCTTTTTTTACTTACATTTGAGTCTGAATTTTGATCTTATACCCTTCAATGTCAGTAACTGGGTCCTTGATGCTTGCATCAAGAGGCACTTTTTTTTTTCCTTCTCTAAAATCTTAGCAAAACCAGTGATGGTCAGTTAGTTTCCTACCTTGAGCAAAATCAAGTGCTTTATGTTACTTTTCTTTTTGTTTCGGTGCTTCTCACACTGCCAAATGTGAATGTTTGTTTTTTAAAGTATGAAATAAAGGAGATAGTTCTGAATTAGATAAATTTAAAACCCTTTTGGGTTCTAAGGATGAGCAATGTACATTAGCTTTGTATTTTTCCAGATGAAATATATTCTTATTTATTTTCTGGCTACAAAGAGCCTGGATTCAGCTTTTCTTGAAGGAGCGTTCAGTCTTCGAAATTCATCCAAGTGGAGCATATCTTATGAGACCAGATGAAGTTGTAAGATTTTTGACACTTCTTTAATCTGGACCAGGATCTCACGTATGGCTTCAAGTCCTAATGTGTAGTCAGAAATTAATGCTATTATAAGAACAATATTTCAGGTTTTTTTCTGTTTAATATATACTGAATACATTACTGGTGAAACAGCATTATTATATATGTAATCCTCCACTTTACCGCGTTAATGTAAGAAGAAAAAAAGATATTCCATAATAAGCCATTAATAATAGCATTCCTAAGTTCATACACCTGTCTTGTGCCTGTGTTATGTGAACTTCCAGACAGCCAAGAGATCTGCACTTGATTATTGCCTTGATCTGTGTATCCCACTTCAGGGTTTCAGCTGAGACACAAGTGAATTCCTTCTGGATTTCTGAAAGAGGACAGCTTTACCAAATCTATCTTCCTACTATTAGCTAATGAAGGAGCAGCTCTGTAAAGATTATGTCAAGTGAATGTTGCATTTTGAGTTCGTGGTTTGAATTGCTCAGTAATGTTCCTTCAAAATTATTTGTGCATGTTAACTCCCTAGCTATGACCCTGGACATCTACCTATATTACAGCTGGTTATTTGTGAGGAAATTCTCCAATGAATAAATTACCAGAAACATTATTAATACGGAAAGGAAAATACAGACCTTACATATTCCTTCAACATTTGTATTCTGCTCTGGGTCTCAGAGGTGACATTCTAAAATCAGAAAGAGAATCTAGGGAAGAGTCTGGAGTGAGAGTCAGGTTAATTAGCAATACTTTCATACTGCAGTTAAAAAGAATCCAGCTGACATTATGAACATGCAATAAAACCACAGAAAAAGCTCTGGAATCCATCCATTGTGAATTGATGCTGAAAAAATTAAATGCTGTAATGTGAGTGATTATTTTTTTACTTGCTGATCTGTGATAACTGGATGTGTAGGGTTTGACCTATAATCTCATGGCATCATGGTTTATAAGTCTGTCAAACTTTATTTAAACCGTGTCGTATCTCACATTTAATTGAAATGTATTTAAAATTTTGTGTGTTCATGCCTTTCAGGTGTGTCTACTATCACAGAGGCTGAGAAGTAGGATAAATTACCCGGTACTGAGCATATTGCTGACAAGCTAGACTGATCATTTAAAAATTGGTTTAGGCATTTCTATATTGCAGGGAAATTGCCAAAGCTTACTGAAAAGGAATTGAAGCCTGTCTTTCCCCCTTCCTCCTCATCCTCTGTGTTGGCAGCAGCTGCTTCAGTAGTTCTCATTCAGTCTTATGACTGTAGAGTTCTCCTCCTACCTCACCTCTGCCTGCAGCTTACTTGCGTTGTCTCAGTCCTGAATATACCCTTGTTCTCATTTTGTATTCTTTATGGTTTCCTAATTTTTTTTTTAAGTTATCTGTGAAAGCATAAGGCAGATATTTCTTACTAGTGATCCACACCACTAAGTGGTCTTACTGAATAATAGTAGGTGCCTGACTTGGATCTAGAGAGAGTAGATGCTTTCTTAAAATTGCTTTGGTGTTGGAGAAATTACAACATAGGGACATATCTTAAGATGTTTCTGAGCATAAAAAGACTGCCTGTGACTGATGGTTAGAAAAGTGCTAAGATTGAGTTAAATTCTCTCTCTACCCCTATATGTAAAGGTAATATATTATTTCAGGAGAAACTTGAGAACTTTTTATCTGAATTATGCCAGAACATCCTGGCCTGACAGGTGTTTTTATTAATATATTTCTGGTGTTGGGGAATAAAATCAGATTACCTAAAGATTTTTCTGCTTGCTAGATCTGGTTAGAATGATGATGACACAGACTCTACACAAGAAGCATTGTGATGGTGACATAATATATGTCTGAAATGATGTAGTGTTTTCACAAATCAAAAGATGAAAGGATAGTTTATCTTCAGATTTTAGGACTTTCTGTTGCAGTGTAAATTACATGGTGTAATCTTTTCTTCCATTCTGAAAATTGTCTTCAGTCACATATATTAAATTTAAGGGAAAAGCACATAAAATAAATTAGGTTAAAAGAACTCCTAACTCTGCATTTTGTAATGTTGATTTAATAGAAAGCAGCCCAAAAAGAATACAGTAATGATAGGTCATAAATATTAGCATTATGTATAAATAATGTCAGGTTTCTCCTAAATTTGCTGTAAAAATTGAGTTAGAATGGATGTCCTTTGTGACTATAAATTCAGAGTATCTGACAAAGGCTGATTTTAAGGTTGTGAAAGCTAAACTCTGTTCATTTAATATTTGCAGAATACATCCTCTTAGGTCTGTGGTTAAAACTGTTAGCAAAAATTGTAGTGTTTGTGATATCACTATCACATATGTGATAGTGATATCTTCTTCTGTGATAGTTATAGTTATAGTTATAGTGATATCTTCTTATATATATCTTGTTATAGTGATATCTTCTTCTGTAGATTTCATCTTGGCATCAGGAGGAGTGAGCTATCCTATGGGGAGAGAGGAGCCAGGGACAGAAGCATGGATTCAGTCAGTATTATTCAAATCACTGGTTTTGGCAACTGCTGACAGCTGCTCTGGGAGACAGTAGCCTTCCCTGCCCTGCCAGCTCTGCACAGTGTTTCTAGCTGTGGATGGCATTAATAGATCAAAAAAGAAAAATATTATAATGATATGTTTGTTCAAGTTCACAAATGCCATATTTTCATAGACATGCCATTTGATTCTCATCAGAAAGAAAAATTTGAAAGGTGAGTGGCAGTGGAGTGTCTGACTTGATGAAGCTTGAGAACATCTATAAAAATGCTTGCTCCTGAGTGCTGCTCACATCTGTGAAATTTTTAGGAGATATTCCAAATTAGCTGAGTGTGAAAAATGATTCTGAGGTGATTTGAATTTTGTGGACCGCAGCAAAGAATGGCCAATAAAATGATAATAATAGTAAGAAAGTAAGTTATGAAATGGTTGTTAAAAGCATAACTCAACCCCAAAACATGGTTTTCAACTGTAATATCTCAGAATAACTAACTCTGAATATTTTTAATATACTGAAAGAAATAAATTATTTTATTATAACCTTGATTTTTTTTCCCCAATCTATGGCTGTTGTCAGGCTAATGAACAAAAATTCCATTTTTGTTGCAGTTCCATTGCCGACCATTACTGAAAGAAGCCCAACAGAAACTGAAAGAGAGTTTGGTAGGTATGTGTTCAAATCTGTTAATTTTCATGTGAAATCCTTGGCATAAATAAGTTTATTGTTTATAATTACTAAATTTTGTTGTATACTGAGGAAATGGCTTGTCAAGGTTCTTCTTTCCTTCATTTCTAGCACAGCAGACCTTGTAGGGAATATAGAGTGGTGAGAAATTCTTATAAAATCCCGTAGATCCTACTCATGAAGATTTGGTTGGTAAATTTTAAAGGTCCCATAAATAGGAAGTGCAATTACCTGTAATATCAGACATTACCTGCCTTTAGCTACTATGAGATGCTTAGATTTCATGGAGTTGGTATGTTTTTTCCTTTGCTCAGGCTAAACACCCAGGAAGATCTTTCTATGTCCTCCAAGCAGTACTTGAATTTCTGAAGTTGTGAACACTGTTTGATTAGCAAACCTTATTGCAAAAAATATTGCATGCTTTTAGAGTAATTTTGTAGGTGGATTCAGCGGAAGGAATAGCACCTAAACTGGCATAATTATTGATACTTTTATTGTGTTTTTGAGGTTGTGAAGCTCATGCACGTCTGCCATCTGGGCCTACAGACTAGGTTCTTTAAAGAACAGTGACACATAGGAAAAAGCCACACATCTTTCTAAGTATTTAGCTGTATTTTCTACAAATAGCAAGCTTTTTATTACAAGTAACAAGTACAAAATAAAAAAGGATGATTCGTTTTAATTCTTTCTAGTTTTCCTTTTGCTAATGCAACCGGTTTTACAGGCAGTGAACTTTTCAGAGTAACAGGAAAGTGGAAGATTTTTCAGTAGCTGGAAAATACGACTACAAAATAATAAAGTATTTTTTAGGAGCAGGACTTACACCTGAAAGTATTTTTTCATAATTAAGTTGTGTGGTATTTTTTTTTTTGTTGCTGTTATTTGAGAGGGGTGGGGGCAGGACTTCAGATTCATAATATTTCAAGTTGGCAGCATCCTGTTAAATTGTTCTGTGAGAGCTGAGAGTGTGCTGGCTGATGAATGCATACACTGTGGTGTGTGATACCATGCATATAAAATGGTTTATTGAGCAAAACAAACAATTCTCTGCAGTCTCTGATAGACAATTGTACATTTCTCTGCAGTCTCGTAACTGACAGCTATGACCAGTCAATTAAAGTCTACCTGTGCATTTGCAATGGCTTTTCTCCTTTTCATATAATTTAACCCTAAATACTTCTTTAATAGTGCGCACCTGTTTTATTATTGAAATTTTTTGATACTGTTAATCATACAGTATTTTTTCTACCTCCTCAGGCCAAAATAAGGAGTTTTTTTCCATAATGTGGACATACAGTTTAATTTAAAATAATGTTTAAATGGAAACCTTATGCTTTCATAACACTTCCGCTTATCTTTATAATATCTCACATGAGGCTGTTGTTACTTCCGAATTAGAATATGTATAATTTTTCTATCTGGTATTTTTGGTTAGCAAAGGGAGGACTCAGGTAGTATGTAGCATTTAGGTTTTACTTCTAAAGAAACAAAATGTATGCAATTTATTTTCATCATCCAATTTTCTTATTTTCTAGATAGAAAAGTGGCACTCAGAGAAACAGAATGGTCCTAACTTTTAAAAAAGTTTTATTCTCATTTGAGAATGTATTTTTTACATGCTAAGTACATAGTTTTATTCAATCCATGTCACTAATTTTGTATCTTATATTTACCTGTGCCAAAGTGCATATGAGGAAACAGTAAGGATAGCAGAACCATTATAACTTCATCCAATATGTCAAATCAACATTTAAAATTTAAATTGTACTTGTTTTTCTAGTGCTCAGTTTTTAACAGGATAAATTTTCTGCACCCTTAAAGATTCTTCCAGAATCCTTCATTAGCGTTAAATGTACTAAAAATAAAATGAATAGAATCTGTACCTCAGCCCTGCAGTTCGTGCTCATTATTTTTGAAATCTGAACAAAGTCAATATTCAGCTAGAGATGAGAGGTCCATCAGGTTCAAGCCTATCTTTAGAAGTACTCAATATAAACAATATATAGAAACTGTTGACAGCTACTTGAGAATCTTGTGTTAATGAAGAAAATGCAGAAGCAAAAAGACATGCATGAGGCTGAGTATATTCAAGCTGTTCAGGATGACCACCTTCAGCATTCCTGACAGGAGTAAACTTTAAAAAAGCTTATCTTATGATCTGGGGATGTCAAAACACTTTGAAAAAGGGGAAGGTAGGCTTCTTCCCCATCAAGGTAATTTGTTGTCAGGCAAGTTCTCTGCTTTGCAAATGACCACTTTGCAGAAGCCCATTGAACAGGTCGTGGAGTTAAAGAGAAACCAAGAATCTGTGCTAAAAAATGTGCAAGAGTGCAGACAAAGTGATGTGTTTTCCCATGTAAAGGTAGAGGTAGCTGTGTAATGATATCCTGGGTTAGTGTCAAAAATAAATGTCAGCAGGAGGCTGGGTCACTGTTCTATTTTCTATTTTTTTAATGGTGCTAGGAAAAAAAGGCTTCATACTATGAATATTAAGTAACTGAGAGAGACAGGTTATTTTTTTTTTGTGAGTTTACAGTGCACAACGTTTCTCCAGTGAGATATTAAAGTTGTAGCATTTTCATTTGACAATCTCCTCAGCATCATCTTGCTTGAAAATACAACTCTACTTCCCTAATAAAACTATTAATTTGTGACTATTGTGAACTTCTATAGCACAGATCAATATTGCCTTTCTGAAACTGCTTCTCACTAGATTTGTTAAAATCAACAGTCTAATAGAAAAAAATCTTTGTATTTAAATTGAGCAAGAACGTGCTTGAGTCTTAACTGCTGTATTTTGAGAATTTGAGGACTCCTATGAAGACATAAACAGATTCAGGCTTGCGTAAGGCAATGTGTAATAATTTTTATGGTTTTCAGTCAAATAATTCAGTATGACAAGTAAGAACATTTCCTTTATACCAATCACTAAGAGAAAAATTAACTGAGCATCTTACAATTCTTGGCTCTTGAGGGCCCATTTTTGGACACCTGGGCATATAGGACACATCTCTAGATTCAGACATTCTCACAGCAATGCAAAATATGACACAGTGGCTGCAATTCGTTGCAGATGTGGAAGTGTCTGCAGCTATATGAGGTGCTCTCAGAATATCCAAGTTATCTGTGAGGAACTGGCAAATATGATGTGAGACCAATAGGAGACCTATGTTCTTCAAGTATGCCAGCTGTTGGTCAAGCTAAAAGCCCTAAAACATCTGAAAGGGAAGTAGATGCTTACGTGTGGGCAAGTGTATCCACTCCACCAGACAGAGAGTTGGAGAATGTACAGTTCACTGTTCTTACTGAAGTTCTGAGTAGATAGTTATGGTGGTTTTGAAAATGAAGATTGTATGCTTCCTTCCATACTTTTTCCATTCCAGGCTTTCTAGCCTTCATTGATTCGATTATTTTGTTTGCTTGTTTTCTGATGTGGCATTTTGGCTTGGCAGATGTAAAGGTACATATTTGGTTTGGTCTAAAACACTTATTTTCACTGATCAGAAGCGTAAGTTTGATTTATTGATGGGGAAAGCCACTAGAAAAAGTTCAAGCATTACTTGGTGCAGTGCAAGACGCTGTGTTTTACAGTACAGTAATGGATAAGATCACTCTATACTAGGTTCTTGTCTTCCCCACAATGAGCAGAGAGGGGATGCCTAAATATCCAAGAAAGAACTGATGATTGTGACTCCCTAAACTAATGGTTATTTCTGATCATGACCTACAATTTTGGTGTATTTTACATAATAGAACAGGCACTTTAATTAGAAACAAGCTGCAATAAATATATTTGAAAAGGAAATATTTTATTTCCTGCTCTTTTGGAGAATTTTTTTTCTGATCATCATTAAATTACTCAGTGCCCATGATACAGAATTTTATTTACATATCTGCAAGCAGAATTTGAAATTGACTGTCTGGCTGGGGTAAGGACCTCACATGTGAATTCCACATGAACTGTTGCTTATTACATCTTTCTGGAATTCTAGTATTAGCTGATGCCAACATACAGCTGGAGAAATGTTGATTAATGCAAACTTTATGAACAGTATGAAAATCAGTACTTTAGAGACTCAGAAATGCCTGCAAACTCTGCTGTTCCAGTCCTCATGTGTTTCAGACAGGTATCTTTATTGAAACTGTTGTATGTTTTTCTCCCTCTGAATCACTAAGTGGTAAGTGGGATACGGCTGCAAAAAGAAAAGTGGACTCTATTTGGTGACAAAGAAAGAGAGAAAGGAGGCCATAGGGACTGTTATAATCTCTGCTTCTTTATAGTGAGTATATCCCTTTTTTTGTCTCATTTTGGTTTTGTCTGCCTGAAAAAACTGGTGCTGTATCTCTTGTTCTGTAGTTTCCTGAATTAAGTGTCTTCCCTGCGGACCTCTTACAGGCAGATTCAATTAAAAAAAAAATCTCTTATTGGGAATCACCTTGTTTTCACTTAATTTTTGATTTTTAAGTGAAGGATATTACACTAATCAATGCAAAATAAAGATAATGCTAACGTAATGTATCTAATAATCTGCAGGTGGAACAGATTTTTCTGAAATTTACTTTATTATCTGGTTTTATTTTACTGAAGAGCTTTACAAAACAAACCTAATAATCCTGCAGTTAAGCTGTGTTTGCTTCTTTTTAACCTCATCAGAGAAATGTGAGGATGCTGCAATGTATAAAGGGATTCCTGTGCTTCATTTTCTTTCTTGTACATTTCCCAACACACTCATGCACCCTCTGTTGCCCTTTACTTCCTACCATCTCTGGAGACTAGTTCTAAAAAAAGCCAGCTTAAGCAAAGAAATATTTATGACTGACAATTCCTTTTGATGCTTTTCTTCAGCACTGAAAGCTTTGGTCTCAGTAGGCAGAAGGAGAAATACAATTATCTCCTTAGAAGAAACTTGCAAAGTGTTGGCCATTTTTGAGCATGGACATTACTTCGTGTTAGTCTCAGTGGGTAGCAACAAGGCAGTAGGTATCCTATCCCAAGGTAATAAGGACTAGGGTATAGAGAAAGTAAAATATCTTTGGTAAATATTCTGATACTGACTGGAGAAAAAAAGCCCTTGTACAAAATCATTGTGAACTAAAGACATAAGTGATTCAAATTATTTTAGTGAATCTTAACTAAAAGGATCTTAACTGTGAAGGAGATTGTATTGTATTGCAAGCATATTAATCAGTATTAGAAACACAATAACACTCCCTACTCAAGAAGGGGAATTGAGTAAAGAAAGGAAAACCCGTGGGCTGAAACACAAAAAGTTTTAATAAAATGATAAAATCTAATACTAACGATAACATTACCAAAAGTATATTCAGCCTGTATAGTAGGTGTGGACCGCATGCTTCTCAGAAATGTTTGCTGGACAGCAGACACAGCAAACACAACAGTTCCAGTGAAATGTGATGACCAGAGCAGGTGGAAAATGGGGTATCAAGAGTGGAATAATGAGCAAGGCCCCTAAGGGGTGACAGCCATTGGAAAAGAGAGCCATCCTGAGAAAGTTTCTCGCTCATATAGGGAGCATGACATTAGTGGTATGGAATACTTCTGTTCAGCAGTACTGTTCAGTTGTCCTGCCTCTGCTCGTCCCAGCTTATACACCTGCTTACTTGTAAAACGTGAAACAGAGAAAAGACCTTAAGTTCGATGGAAGGAGCATTCCATGGCTAACTACAAAACTAAAACAGAGTGTCTTATCCCCTTTATTCCCACACTAAACTAAATGCCTTAGCTACTGAAAAGTGCAGCTACTTAGAAATGTAACTTTCTGAGAAGAAAATTGATTCTATCCCCACCAGAACCACAACAGAAACAAGACTTGAGCGTTTTCTAGTTCCAACGGTTGAATCTATGTTCCTTTGCTAGAGACCGGACCAAATTCTGACTTCTGAGAACGTGTATTTTCTGTAATTTTAGCCCAGGTTCACCTTTTGTGCAATGTAAAATGCAGTAGATGTAGTTTTTACCACTATGATTGTTGAGACGATCATTTGAGTAAAGTATCTCAATGATTTTTAAACCAATTTTGTTTTCTTAGATTGTAAAAAAGCTTGCCAATTTGAATGCCAGTCTACTCCACAGGAGCTGGTTTTGGTACATGCCAGGGAAAACTGAAATTCTTGCATTTGGATTATTCAGGATAAATACAAATTATATGAGAGATTTGTTAGGGTTTTGAAGTAACCATTTCCAAACAAATTACTTTGTTTTCTCAGAATATCCATTTTATATTCAGAGATACTCAGTGTGAGTGCTTTAAAACTAGATAAAAGAATGCCTTAATGTATTGTAAAGAACTAGAATTGCTGTTTCAGGCATAAAATTCAGCTTACCCTTTATAGCGGAGCCAGAAACAAAACTTCACAAAATATGGAATCCTACTATTAAATAAGAAGCGCGTTCTCGGTGTGATGTAGGTGTGTTGTGTGCCTTTTTTTTTACTGAAGAGTTCTATTGCTATCCAAAAGCACATGGGAGCCATGAGTCCTCTTTGCGCCAGGAATAATACAACCTTAAAAGCAAAGAGGCAATCCCTGGATGAAGTTTTCATGTGTGCTAGGCTTTGCATTTGCACTACTGAGACCTAAAAATCTCATAAGTTCTATATTCATTTACCCATGTTGTCTGATGACATGCAAAAGAATAATCGAGTGAGCTGTTCATAATTTTTCAGAAAAACTTATGCATTATCATACTGGTAGTACCTGCAATACTACTGAAATGCAAATAGCATCTGGGGATGCTGTTGACTACTGCTTACTATCTGACTGTCCCATGAAGGCAGCAGAGGGCAGATGCCATCTGGATTTTGGATTTGTTTTTGTATTTTGCTTTCAGACTCTCTCAATATCTTTTTCTTAAGAGACACACTGAACATTATAATCTACTCAAAGTATGGCTATAAATACAACTATATATCTCTATCCTGTCCTTAGGAAATGTTTTTCTATGATCTTGGTTTCTATGTTCTTCATTAAAAAAAACCCCAAACCAACAACTTTGGTACAAATTTCTTTGATGATGATGCTTAATGGTTTTATACTGTAGCAGAAGAACTACAGCTTCTGTAAAGTTTGCACTTTTTTTGTATTTATGAGACATCTTTGGCAATAATCTTTAAAAAATCATCCTCCCTTCTGTTTTCTTCAGCCATATATTGCCAGGGGCTACAAGCTAAGATGTGAGATAATTATTGCTATCCTACACTTCTTTACTGATCACTCCTTCAAGTGGGATTTTTCATACAGTGATAAAAAGTCTTGGGTTTGGTAGAGTTCTTGATTACTGTTATTGCAATACTTTCATTAATTCTGATTTTCCTGATATAATTTTATTTTTTTCCTTTCCCTCAAATTTTAGCTTAATAGGACTTAATATGGCTCATGAGACACACGCTTGTGTTGTCAAGACTTTTCACATATGGTCAGATTGAGATGAATTACTGCCTGAAACAACTATTAGTGTAAATTGCCTGGGAATATAGAGCAGGCAGAATTTGAGATCTACTGAAAGTTGAAACACTGGTCAGAATTTGATCTCAAATCGTGTGTTTGAAACTGATATCAGTGCCGCTTGCCTAAGATTTATATCCATGTAATTAAGAACAGTATCTGATACTCTCTGGCTGGTCTGTCCCCTGAGATTTTCTTTACTGTTTCATGCTTCACAAAGACTGACCCTGTTTTTTATATAACCCGTTAACTACATGTCTCTTTTTGATCTAGTTATGTAGACTGGTTTTGTATCAGTCTTTACTGGGCCAGCCCCATGCATTTTTTTAACTTATCTTAAAACATTTTGAATGGGTAGCAGTCGTAAGTGAGAGAAATATCAGGATCTTTTTAAGCTGCCCATTCAGATATGGGCACCTATGTTCACCACATGGCATTTATTTATGGATGGGTTGAATGTTTATTATTGTTTTTACCACTCCAGGTTAAAAAATATACTGAATTGTGGTCAGCAGAACAGGGTGATATGTGAAAGGACTCTCTTAAAGCTGAGTGCCCTTGATTAATGTTTGTTTGGTGTCTGAGGGATAGGGAAGCTGTGAGGGTAAGACTTCTTGGCAATCCAATCCTGGCTGCATCAGTGAGAGGTTTTTCAAAAGAGATATAAATGACCACTATCTGTGATGGTCTTGTAAAGTTTATCTTTGGAGGCAGGGAGGGCTATGCTAAGTCTTGAAAGACACTGAACCATCTTTTCCTCTTCCGCCAAACATGCTCTGATATGCCATCGTAGGCTTTGCTTCATTCATTACTGTCTTAAATGCTTAACCTAAAGTACCCTAGTTACCATAAATTACTGCTAAAATCAGCAGAAGGTGATAACTCTTTCAGACTACAACTCAGTTAACTGAAGATTTGAACTGTCTTCTGAACTGGCTGTTTTATCTCCACTTTGAACAGGGAGGCCAGAATGACTCAGTTCCTAATCTGAAATGTGTTGAATTCTAGAGCTCATGTCTCAGTGCTTTGCGCTAAAAAAAGGCTTATGCCATTTTATTTCCTTGTATATGAAGTTAAGCAAATACTTTAAAAGTAGTGGGGGCATATATGTATCTAAGATTCACAAGGCTATTTGATTTTAAATCAAGTGCTGGAACTATGTTCTTCATAACTGCAAGGGATTTTGAGAGGATTAATGCTTGTATAATATTTGGAGATGTAAAACAGTGAATAAATGATACTTTTTGTTGTGTTATTTTTATTACCTTTATTTTGTGGAAAAAAAAGAGAATTTGCTATACTGTGAAGAAGGTGAAATAATACAAGAGAGGTCTCAGGTACGGTGATTGTGCTTTGTGATGAAGGAAGTGCCAAGTAGTTCAGTGCTCTTAGGTGTACCTGAGTCGCAGTTCTGTTCTTCTCATTTTGGAGGGAAATTCTCTGGAAATTGATTATGCAAGCAATACTAGATAGTCAGGAAGATACTAGCAGAATTAAGTAAGTTGCTAGAACTTAATTATTTGGTAAATGCTTTGCGAAGCAGAACTGTAAAGGAGGTAAAGTTTTCAGCTGGCTCTTTAAAATGTGAGCATGTTATATTCATCAGTGAATAAGTGATTAATGTCCCATTTTATTTTCATGTAAAGTACAATATCTGGAAAATAATGTAGGCTTATCTCCAAGATACATAACCTGCAAGTGGTTCATCTGTGAAGGTGTAGTTTGGTTAATCATTTACTATAAATTTCATCTGTGTTTTTACTTTGAACATTGATTTCACTGTGTTGATCTTCCTGGTATTCTGAAAGTTGTGTGTTTTTCAGCTAAACTTAGATCCAACTCCCGTGGATTTGTCTCTTCTGTTTGACTATTCTTCCTCAAACTGATTTGTAAGGTATAATTTTCAGTTCTCAGTTAATTTGTTCCTTCTGTTACTTTTCTAGATGTCCAAGTCCAAGGCTAAAATTATATAGATGCATATAGTAACACAGGGGTAAAATCTCTAATAGCATTGAAGTGTTTGAATAGGTTCCTAGTCTGTTGTTTTAGAGAGAAGTGATTCACTTGGCTCCCTTAGTTATTTCAGACACTGAATATCAAAAACCCAAACCAACCAAAAAAAAAAAAAAAGTCATTATCCTGCTGTCTTCAGGATATAGGCACCAAATCCCATTATTAAAAGTGATTAGGCCTCAGAGTCATTGGCATTATTTGTACCCCAAATGCCTGCATAATTTCTACAATTTGATGTGTAGGAGAAGGATATACATTGTACATAGAGCCTCTTTTTTTTTGTGGAGGCTTTCCTCTGGTGGACACAGATAAGTTAGCAGGGATGGAGCTGTGGTTTGTTCCTATGGGAATCTTGGTATGATTGTTCAAGAAAAAAGGTCTACGGGGTGGCCTGATGTTTATCCCACACTATTGAAACTCACTGAGAAGTGGACATTGAATAAATTGGGCTGTGTTGAAACTAGAGTATTTATTGGTTTTAAGCAAAATCTTCAGGATTAAAAAAGCAACCAAAAGGGGGGTTGTCAGCATTGCGGTTTGGAATTCGAACACTTTGAATTTTGACTTTTCTCCATATCATTTTGTACCTCAGCCCTGAAACCTCTGTTTGGGCACTAGGGTAAGCAGGAAAGACCAGCTCTGCCATTGGGAAAGGCATTGGAAGTCAAGGTGCCTAACAGTTTGCATGTGCAAGTAGTTAGTGCTGCCTAATGTATGACCGCAGGAAGTGTGACAGTAGTGAAGCCGTACTGCAAGGGTTGTGTGTAATATTCAATTCTGTCTTCAGAAACCTACGGTCCGTTTGCCATAAATAATGTCCTTTGTGATAAATTATGCAGTGTGATGTGGAGCAGTTATCTTCAGGTGAAATAGTTTTCATCTGAGTTAAAGTCAAATTTCAGTGTTAGCAGCTGCAGGGGAAGCTGAGTTCAATCAATAACCTCCATATCCCTCCACTTGCATATGCATGACTGTTTATTTTGTACCCGGATTCTCTGTTTCTTAATTAAGAAGTAATTAATTGAAAACTGGCATTGACTTTTCAGAATACTGCAAAGGCTAGATCCCCTTGTGTTTCCATCCCTTCTGCAACTGAAAATTTCAGCTTTCAAAAATTTGTTTTGGCCTCTGAAGTAGGGGTGTCACATAATTTTACAGTAGTGAGTTTTTCTTCCCACTTGTGGCAATGTGCAAATCACAACAGGGACCAAGGTTGTTCAAGTGTTCAGCAAGAAAAGTCATATCCTGTTCATAAATCTCTAAGTCAAACCTGAAATAAAAGTCATGCAGCAAACAAGAAAATGAATTTTATTTTAAATCGAAACAGGGATCAGCAGATGTAGCCTGGGATTTGGAAATGATTAACTGTAAGAGTCAGATAAGAAGTTTCACCTCTCAAGAAAATACAAAGCAAACATTCTTATTCCTGACCTATAGATCTTTACTGGGTTCAGAATAATAAAATGCCTGATCCAATCACATTTTGATGCAGAAGATCTTGGAGCATTTTTATTGAGACGTGAGTCAATAATAGATTTTGCAGTCTGGATTTTTCTGTTCTGGTTAAATCATGTTTTAGCTTCAACTCCACTCCCTCTGAATTGTAAGACCTGCTGGAAGCTGTTGAAATGTACTGAAGGCTGTTTTGTCTTATCTTTGCTTACATTAACAGGAATCTTAGTGTAAATTGAGATAGTAATCCTGAAGGGCCAAGCCTGCTCACTATATTTCATGTCCTGTAGTGTCATATTCAGCAGAGAAACTGAGATTCAGAAGGAAACGTATTGGGTAAAGTATGCAAATCCACTGTCCTAAGAGGATAAAATTAGAAAACTAAATTAATGATGTGTCAAATTGATTCAATGTGTGCTTGCAGCTTTCAGCTTTGAATTCTAGAAAGGTTTTCAAAGCCTGCTTAACCCTGTCTTCTAGAGATTCCTCCCAGCACCAACTATTAACCAGGCTTTCCCTTCATTTGCTTTTCCTCTCTGTACTTGTTTTTGGGATATGGATCAAGTTTTCCTCTACTGCAGCTAAGATGACTTCTCGTCAATCCTGCAGATTTAAAAGGAACACTGCTGGTAATGTTGCCATATCTTGACTAATGGTACAGATAACTCTGCCACATTTGGCTCCTGTTTCTCTTAATCTACTTTGTTGAACTAAAAACAACAGATATTACCATTTAGCATAGCCTGTGTAGTATGTTGAGGGGACAGGAAAGTATTCAGAGCACTAATATAAAGAGTCCCTCCTTGCACAGTATCTCTATGCTTTTCCAAAATTTCCCCATGCTCTCTCTCTCGTGCCTTTAATTATTTCTCATGTTGAATTCACGTGACTAGGGACGACATTTTATCAGTTACTGTGCCCCAGTGAAGGGAAGTAGGGGAGAATTTTTAGCTCCATGTGCATTGGGCAAAATTCTCCTTGCTTTGGCATTTGTCTGTGAATTGGAGAAAGGGATGTAACTTTTGATTTTATATGATTTCCATTAAGCTTTGTCAGATCTAAGACAGAATCATTGGAACAGTGATTTCTGACTCTTAAGAAAACCTCTTTGAGTTATAGGTCTCCATGGAATCATGATGCATAGATTGGCAGATCTATCAAAACTGGCTTTATTCCAACACTGCTCTTCCTAAAATTCACTTGTGTGTTATTTACCTTCATTGACCTATTATAAGTGCATCTCCACTGAACAATTATATACACATATGTGTATAAAATTTAGAAAATGATGATTTTAGTCTTCTGGATCCTCAGCCTGTAATCATGGTAATGTAGTAGAGTGGAAAATGCTGCTAGTTTTGAGATCTAATGCTTTGTCTTACTGTGTTGAAATAATTTACTTAAAATGTCAGTTCTTGTTTTTTTTTCCAAAAAAAAAGAAAAAGCTAATCAAAAGTACTATTGTAGATGGAAAGAGGAAAGCAAACACAGATACATATTTTAGCTTAATCTGAAAATAATAATACTAAAATATGCTGCTGACTCAATTCTGTAGTTAAGAGACTTAAGCATCAGGAAATGAAGATGAACTAATGCTAAGCATTTTTAACAGAATTGAAAACCTAGAGCTGTGAGAATGTGAAAAATATGCTTAGCTTAGCTTCATGATGAATGAAGCATTTATTAGTAATTACTGCTTGAAAAGATAATGGTGTAATAATGGCTTGCTAAATGACATAAATCTTCCAGGTTTAAATTCACATGAAATTTATATACATGTGGAACTATATCTGGAGAAGTAATGCCATGAAAATTGGTACTAAGGTTGGATAGGGAATTCTGAAAGTAATTCTGGATATGGTATTTCAAGATAAACTACTGTTGGATTAAGAAGAAATATGGCTGTTATGTTAACCTTTGTTTGCAATGCCCTTCATCAAACTATCAAATTATTACTTTTGCTGCAGGATGTTTCTTCTTTCCTCTGTTCCCAAACATCTGAGGAAAACTCTGCTGAAATTGCATTGAGCAACCTGGTCTGAAATAAATTTTCACTCTGCTCTCTGAATGATGAGTTGGGCTAGAGGACCTCCTGACATCTCTTCCAACCTGAATTATTAGAATCATAGAATAGTTAGGATTGGAAGGGACCTCAAAGGTCATCTAGTTCCAAATCACCTGCCATGGACAGGGGCACCTCCCACTAGATCAGGTTACCCAAGGTCCCACCCAATCTGCCCTTGAACACCTCCAGGGACAGGGCATCCACGGCTTCCCTGGGCAACTTGTGCCAGTGTCTCACCACTCTTATGGTGAAGAAATTCTTCCTAATGTCTAGTCTAAATCTGCCACTATCCAGTTTATACCCATTCCCCCTCATCCTGTCACCATAAGTCTTTATGAATAATCCCTCCCCAGCTTTCTTGTAGGCCCCTTTACGGTACTGGAAGGTCTCTATAAGATCTCCTTGAGCCTTCTCTTCTCCAGGCTGAACAAGCCCAACTCTCTCAGCCTGACCCCATGGAGAATGTGCTCCAGCCCTCGGATCATCTTTGTAGCCCTCCTCTGGGCCTGTTCCAACAGCTCCATATCCTTCTTATGTTGAAGATTCCAGAACTGGACACAGTATTCCAGGCGGGGTCCCACAAGAGAGGAATAGAGGTGCAGAATCACCTCCCTCAACCTGCTGGCCATGCTTCTTCTGATGCAGCCCAGGATATGGTTAGCTTTCTGGGCTGTGAGCACACATTGCCGGCTCATGTTTAGCTTCTCATCAACTAGCATCCCCAAGTAGTTCTCTGCAGGGCAACTCTCAATTGTGTCATCCCCCATTGTGTACTGAAAACAGGGATTGTTCTGACCCAGGTGTAGGACCTTGCTCTTGGCCTTGTTGAACGTCATGAGGTTCTCACAGGCCCACTTCTCCAGCCTGTCCAGGTCCCTCTGGATGACATCCCGTCCTTCTGGTGTGACAGATACACCACTTGGCTTGGTGTCATCTGCAGACTTCCTAAGGGTGAACTTGATCTTGCTGTCAATGTAATTGATGAAAATATTAAACAGCACTAGTTCCAGTACAGACCGCTGAGGAACACCACTTGTCATGGATCTCCATCTGGACTTTGAGCCATTGACCACTACTCTCTGAATACAACCATCCAACCAGCTTCTTATTCACCATATCATCCACTCATCAAATCCACATCTCTTCAATTTAGAGAGAAGGATATTGTGGGGGACCATGTCAAAGGCTTTACAGAAGTCTAGATAGATCACATTCGTTGGTTTACCCATATTCTATGATTCTGCATTATACTAATGAGAGACCAGAACAGGGCCCAGGTAACAGGTACACTGGAAATGCAGGCAGCTGTCACAATACAGACAGGAGTATAATTGTACCTTTCATCATTAACTGCCTTGAATAAAAGTCTCCTGCTTTCCTAAGGAAACAAAAGCGTACATAGGAATGAGTTAGGCAGATAAAAATATCCTGGTGAGACGCTTTAATCCATTGAATGTGGTAAAACAATTATGTGGTCCTGAAAATGTAGTAATAAAAGTTTGGGAACTTTATTAAGGTTCTAGCAGGTATTTTTTAAGGGATGAGCTGACAATGACCTTGAGAATTGCAGCAGGGCAGTCAGCAGTGAGGAGCTGCAGACAGTTGCATCAGTGATTTTGCACACTGCAACCTATACCAGTGCTGCCAAAGCATGTTCTTGCACCGAGGAGTTAGGCTGCACTCTCTAGGAGGCAGGTAAACTTCAGCTGTAGTTTCTCTCATCCTTCTTTTGTTTTGTTTTTTTTTTTTCCTCTTGGCTGGTATTCATGACATTGCTTTTAAGAAGGTAATCCCAATATTTTCTTTGCTCAGTCTAACTGAATCAGTCTTCGGTCAGTAGGCATCTGTGTGTTGTATGTTGAACTGAATGACCTTTTCTACCTGCTCAGGACAGATTTTTTTTTCCTCAGTGAAGACAGGTACTTTCTTAATCAACATTGAACACATCAATTTAATGCTAAGTGGGAGAACTGAACTCTGGCATACTATAATAATTTCAGCAAGCAACGTTAATTTATATGCCAGCAAGTTGCATAGATTTACAACACACTTCTATTCAGAACAAAAATGAATAGTTGCCATAGTTACCACAGAATCACAAGACACTATTCAAAACTGCAAGATAGAAAGCATTATCATTAAAGGACACATTTGCCAATGAATAAGAACAGCTCTTTCTTTTTAGTGTTTCTTTTGTAGTGTTTAAAGCAATACAGTGGTGACATCATGCCGGTTGCTATTAATACGCAATGCTAAACATGACAGAATATCACACCCTTCATGGAGAGATTGCATAAACATACAGTTAGTGCACTTTCCAAATATGCCTGGAATGCATCCCTGGAATGTTTCTAAGAGTCGCAAGGAAAGAAACAGGTGCTTTTATTCTTTTTCATGCAAGATAGGAATGGTTGGACTCGATGACCCGGTGGGTCTTTTCCAACCTGGTGATTCTATGATTATATGAATCTATGATAAGAAAATATTTCCTTTGCATGTGGAAAATATAATTGTTTTCCATCATTCATTTTTAAAGCATGAGAAAAAGAGGTTTTCTTAATTCTGGTAGGCACATTTTGGCTTTGTAACATTTCTTGATACTCTGCATAAATGGCTTGACTTTGCTGAGAGTTCCACTGCTGCCAAAATCAGTGAATCCTGAATATATCCAAATTTTGGCAACAAAGTTAAAGAAATTAACATGCTTCTGATAACTTGTGTTGGTAGAAATCAGATGTCCATACACAGCCATGTATGTCAGCATGGCTTCTTGCCACAGAGCATAAGTGACTTGGGTTTGGGTAGGTAAGACTCATTGGAGAGCTTTACTGCAATATTTCCAAGACTAGAGAGTTCACTGGAGGAAAGCAAAGATATTAACAAATCTGCTCAGAGGTTTAAGGACAGAGAAAATTTCATAGTCTACAGAGAACAGGAAGTATGCTGCCAAAGTCTGTCTGAATGCTTAGCTAGCTTTGAGAAAGGTCAGGGTAAATAAACACAATTTAATATTGCTTAACTCTTTCCTGGGGCTAAGCTTTGCATTCCAGAGAGCTCTCTGTTAGGAAATAGCAGGACCAAGTTTGCCTGTACATGTTTGCTTATGAGAAGTATATAACTGGCCAGTAATGTTTCCTGCTTTGAAATTAGAGTCCTTTATCAGAGCAGTCAGGTTTTTCTCTGGATTTTAGTTAAACAGATATCCTTGATAAGATTGTAAAAAGTCAACATATTTTTGAGCGACGTCATAATAAAATAGATGTCACGATTCAAGGTTAGAACAGAAATATGGAAGCATATTATTATATCAGCAAAAACCAAAGTAGAGTGTACAAATGTATCCTTTTGGGTCAACATAATAGCACAGAACAGCAGTGACCGGTTAATTTGAAAACTGTAATTAAATCTAATGATGGTGGATATTTATTTCACTTGGAATCACTAAAGAAAAGTCCAATATTTAGTAAATAAGCTATGTACTTATTAATATTCTGTAAGATGGATGAAGATGTATGAATAGGTTGTTTCCCTAAAAATCTAGAAGTAATTTTGAAGTAATCAACACAAATTTGTATCAAATCTTGAAAAAATGAACTATGTAAATTTAAATCAGTAGCAGATATTTTTATCTCATATAGAAACATTATTGAAATTGCTTTATTATTTAGAAAGGTGACCAGGCGATTTGTGAAACATAATTGTGTTATTAGATATGATGTTAATTACAGTAGAAGAAAATAAACAACAAAATTAGAGGATTTTTGTCAAGACTCACTTAGGATTTCATGTTCCGTGGATGTGACTTTGTTGAGTACCTGTTTATATTTGTACTCCAAAATCTTTATTTTCTGTGACAATTAAGGTAATAATTATTTTTCTTATACTGAAAAAAATCTTTTGCGTGAAAAAACCAGCCAAAGCACGAATTGCATTTATAAGATACTTGAAGCACTTTTGCTGCATGCCAAACATGCATGAACTGCCAATTGCAAACAAATTTCCATCCTGAATGTACATCACAGCTTTATTTGTAAGTACTGTGCATATTCCTTGAGCAAATGTAAGGATCCATAATGCGCATGCTTATATTTTTGCTAATATGCACGTGATATCTGAATATCTCACATTGAAATGTTCTTCATTGTCCTCTCGTCTAGTCTGATGACTTCTATATGGAAGGATGTTTTATGCAAGTGTCCCTCTGTGACAGACTAGGTTTGAGCTGATATCTTTCCTTACTATGTTTTTATGGCTTCTCTACTAGTTCTACTGTATCTTCCTGGAGGAATGATCAGGAATCACAGTGGGCTCCGCAAATCCAACGGTGTAAAGACTGTTAAGCTCCCAAGAAATGTAATTTTCATCTCTGTAGACTTTGCCAGAAGGAAGACAAGTCATATCAGAGTATTCCAAGCATTGCAAATAAATATTCTTAAATCCTTCCTTATATATATATATAACATGTGATTCATAAAAATTATGTAGACAAAACACAGATCCAGCTTTCTTAGCTCCTCCTCCCCTCTGTGAGGCTACCTAGAATAATCTGCAGGGTGGCAAGTTCTTGTACCATGACTGAATAGAAGGAAAGACTAGACAAAGGTATGAATATATTTCTGTAGGCATTAAAAATGAAAAAGCTAGGGTTGTTCCTTATGATGATTATCAGGGATGATGAAAATCAGTAGAAAGAGGATGCAATTATCATTCTACAGGACTGGTAAGGAAGACAATTTCTTATAACATGTTCTATCACAGATCCTTAAATTTATTATCATTATGGTAATTGTCAAAGGCCCTGTAAATAGTTGTGCCTGACGGCCATGAAATAGGATAAATAGGAATAAAATAAATACAAATATAAGTAGTAAAAATTAAATATCATGAAATGGTGACTTAAATGTAAAATAATATTTAGTGAGCCAAAAAAGGAGTGAGAACAAAACTGGAACAAAATAGTTTTTCCAGCATATTACAAAAGAAGCCTGCCAGGCTACTGTAGCAGGACAGCTAGATTATAAAAGGAGCACTCAGAGAGGATAAGGTCATTTCAAGGAAGCAACATGGATGTTATGCGTTAATGCTCATTGTGGAAGAATGTTCATTGTCGAAGTAACTGAGAAGGTTTATATCTTGAAATGTTCTAACAGAGGAGGAAAGGGCCTGACATAGGCTGTCCCTCAAAATACACTGACTGCAAAAGAAGCTGTGGTACAACTAGCTGCAAGGAACCCCCAAAAGTCATCAGGATTGGGTAACATTCATGTATAAGTTCAAAGACAGCTTAAAGGTGAAGCTGCTGATTTATTGACACTAGTATGCACACTTCGCTACAGCCCTAATGTCCAGAGGCAGGTGAATGGCAACTTGAACATCTAAAAAAGAAATTTTTTGGTGGGAGCAACAGGTGGCCGTTTTGACTCCTGTATGGGGCAGATCAGCAGAGCCTCTGGTGAAGGGCAGAATTTGATAGTTTGATGTGGTGGCCTTCAGCACAGCTCTGGTCACACAGGTCATGCCTTTGAAAGGCTTTTTTGGAGTCCTTTCAAGACAGCATCAAACATATAGGTGGTATGATCAAGTCTGCTAAAACAAGTTTTTAAAATGCAAACCACCTCCAAGTACTTTTGAAGGCATTAGCGAGGCAAGAGGATAGATGGAAGATGGAAGCATGGAAGCATTAATAGTTGGCTGGAAGATAAACAGGAGAGTATCTTTACTAGAAACAAACAGTGACAAAGTGTGCAGATGATACTGCGCTCAAGGTACAAAGGGGTGCGGGTACAGGCAGGATATAGTCTCATAGAAGGACCTCACAAGGCTCAGGTAAGAATGAAATGGTAGACAAACTTTAATATAGGTAAACGTAAAATGACTCACTGGGAAAAGCAGTCTGGGCTTGGCATATAACATGATGGGCTCTGAGCCAGCTGTCCCCCAGTGTTTTCCACTGTGATTATCTCAAATTTTGGCAAACATAAGTGGGATCCATTACATGCTTGTAATGGAGAAGGTGAAGTAAATCACTTTCTATGTGTGCATCTAAGGAGAAAGATCTTTTTCTCAGTGTCAGTACATAGTCATTTCTGAGTGAGAGAGGAAGGCCTTGAATTATACTGTAACCTATTCCATTAACTGAGTGGCACAACAGTTTCCACTTTTAGATCATTTCACTGTGTTCAGCATGGGAGAAATTTCATTGCCTTCCCAATACAATCTGGACGTGACTGTGGATATGGGCTTTTTAATGAGTGTGTTTCCCCTCCACAGAGACATATTTAGGATTTTTTTTCAAGAAAATGTATTTTTGGGCACACATCTAAATTTTATGAGTAGTGGATGTGAAAGAAAGCTGAACATTTTGAAATAATTATGTCACCCGGGCAGTGCAATGAAACAATGTGATGCAAAACCCAGGTGATTGAATATTCATGAGAATAAAACCTATTTAAACCAAAGCTGTTAGAGTCAGCCATTTATAAGAAAAACAGGCTGAAATTCATGCACAACATATATTAGATAAACTAGTAGAGATTGTAAACATTACTGTAAAATTCAGTCAAACAGCAACCTACCAGTAGAGAAAAGGGCAACATTTAGGAGCTTTCTTTTTTTTTTTTAAGAAATTGTGCTGCTTTAATATATCATGGGGCTAAAATATCACCTGCAACAGAACTTTGTTTAATGAATACATTCTGATGCCCCTGGAGGTTGATGGTGTTGGCAGGTAGCTGTATCACCGATTATTATAGCACTGAATAGTCCTGCTTCCTGGCTGATACTGGGAGGTGGGGATGTGTGTAACTCATTTGGAGACACAGTCCAGCACAAGAAACATCTCAGATGAATTCCTTGTTTGGCATTGCAGTTACATTTGAGTGAATTTGTTGCTTATTCAGCAAATCATTAAGGAATTCTTTCTTTTTTTCTACAGTAAAAGAACCATGACACAGCAAGAAAGGCAATATAACTAGAAGCTGTGATTGTCCAAGCTCAAATAGCGGAATCAAGACTAGAACAAAAATTGCCTGCTTAATTTGTCTTCTGTCTAGTTGTTAGACTCTTTTAAACAGCTTATGCCTTTTTATATGGCTCTGGAGCTTACAAGGTTCATAATTTCCAGTGTATTAACTATCTAAGTGCCTGTGGCATCGATACATTAGAATACTACCTACAAAATAGTGTCAAAATTGTAACAGGAATAATAACATAATACCAGGAAATGGTGACAAAAGGAAGATGTATATAATAGCAGTAAATGGCAGATATTCACAGAAATCAAACATTCTTCTTATTCTGAATTCTTTGACTGGAAACATAGCTATAATTTCATGTCACTTTAGACTTGCTTGGAAAAGTTTAAATCTTAAACAGAAGGCTGTAAACAATAGAGGTGGGCTAGTGAAACCTTTCTTTAAACTGTCCTCCTTACAAATATAACGATATCTTCTCACTCAGGGAACAGATAGAACACAGTGTAAATGCTCATGTAGCTGAGAGCCTAAAGTAAGGGAAGGTCACTGCTTAGAGTGGTTAACTGCTGAAGCCTATACCATGCTGGAGAAAAATGGTTGTTGAATTAGGAATACATGTCAGGGCACGAGATATTTTAAAACAATATTTTGAAAATATGAGAGACAAGTTTGTCAACCATGCATTATTTGAAGACATATTACATCCAGCTCTTTACCGATACAGGCAATAGTGTTGCAAAGTGGTTGGATAGTATTATGATCATTAGCTGTCAAGCCACTACAGCCACCTGTGAAGTTTCTTAGACAGAGTGTTGTGTATCCAAAATGTGCAAAAGTAAACTTCTCCGTATAGTGTTTCCAGTTATGATATTTACTAGGGGCAATGGGTATAAAATGGAGAGGAGCAGATTTTGGCTAGACATAAAGAAGAATTTCTTCACAATGAGAGTGGTGAGGCACTTGCACAGGTTGCCCAGGGAAGTTGTGGCTGCCCCATCCCTGGAGGTGTTCAAGGCCAGGTTGGATGGGGCCTTAGGCAGCCTGATCTAGTGGGACATGTCCCTGCCCATTGTAGTGGGGGTGGAACTAGATGATCTTTATAGTCCCTTCCAACCCGAATTATTCTATGATGCTTTGATTCTATACATTCTTTGAAGTACTTCTCTTTTGTCTCAGTTTAAATGCAATCCATATAGTCTCAATTTCACTGGCTCATATGCATGTTATCAGCCATGATATATACGTGGGCATATTATATATGTGGGCATACGTATTCAATAACGTGCTCTACTAGAATAATTATTTCCATTATTTCTAAACTTTAAACATTTAAAATTCATGCTGACGTTTCATAGCAAGCCATTCTTTACACAAACAAACAAACTGTTTTAAGGGCTCCACTGAGAGCAAACCCTAAATAGATTCCTTTGTTACTGTAGTCAGTAAGACAGGAAAATGACAGTGATATTTCAGAAACTCAAAGCTACAGGCACCCAGTACTAGCAAACCTGCATGCATTACTTACACACATGGATTTCACTGGTGTACTTGTTAACAAATTAATTCACTTCACTATTGTGGAGCCACTTCATGTCTGTAGATATGGAAGGCTGAAGATATGGAAGAATACAAACTTCAGCTGCATGCATGATTAAAATTGTAAATTCATGATCAAGGCACTAGTCTTATTCCCTTCACTGAGAAATGCTTCCTCAGGTATTATTGACTCTTGGTTCAGGCTTTGACTCCATTACACTGCTCTGTTGCACTAATATTAAGTGAGCAAAGGGATGTTTTTGTGTAGAAGGATTAGACAGCTGGAGCTCAGTTCCCAGGAAATATCTTGTCCAAGGTCTAAGGATCTCACACCATCAGGGACACATCTTTTCTATTATAGTGGTCACAGACAACTGCATGGTCTTTAATATGTCTATGCAAATAGCATGGTTTTCCACTTTGACCTAACCAGAGTGGTGAAATAAAACCATTGTAATAGTTCTTCTAAGACAAAAGCAATTGAGGAAGAAGAGTGAACTAATACACAGTTGTGAGCATTGAGCAAGTTTTGTCTTTTTGTGTATTGATGCATATATTTTTGTGAGCAATTAAGTTGTAAAGAAGTAGTTTTTCTGTGAAAAGGGTCATGGAAACAGATTGCGGAGGCATGAAGGACTGGTGAATGAAGAGAGAGAGCAATTGGAAAGAATATACATTTATCTCTTTATTTATCTCAAATTTCACAAGAATATTTATACAATTTTAACCCCCTTAATGTCAGATACAGCTCATCAAGGATGAGTAAATCTCATAAATATGTGGTAGCCTTATTCATTCATGTTTATATCTTACAAGTTACAAAGTATATTCTAGGGATTTTGCAGATATTCTGTTTGCTGCCACTATTCCTTTAAATCAAAATGCTTTAAATAAGTAGAGTCAATTTCCAATTCATTCTATTTCTGAAAGTATTTTTTAAAATCTAATCATGGCTAATGTGCTGAGTATTTTTTGCAAATGTTTTATGGATTTCTTTTCTGAAATGATTGTGAAGTACATAATTAGTTGCAATGTATATCAATAGGCAAGCTGTAACTGCTGAATGTTAAAAAATTTCTTATTTTTTAGTTATACTTTTGACATTTAATTGACCTTTCAAAAAAGAAACAGTACATGCATAAATGTACTTAAAGTCTACTTCCTGAATTAATGATTTTTTTTCAGCCTTCACTGAATTTAGAAATGCACAGTTGGCACATTTTTGTTTCCTTTTCTATTTGTGCTAAGCAGTAATAAAATTTAGGGCCTGGGCTTCCCCCCCCCCCTTCCCCCTTGCTTCATTTATTCTTTATTTCAAATGATGAGAGCATAATGACTTGAAAGAGAATCCAGGTTCCATTCTTGCAAGATCCTTCCATTGCTGGGTTATACTTGGGCCTTCTGTTGGAGTTCTGTGCAGGCACATGAGCTGTAAAATTCACATTTATTTCGAAGAAAACAGGTCTAGATTAATACAATAACCCCCTCTTCCCAAAAGCAGATACTGTAGCTGGGTTATGGGGAGAAAACAAGTTGACAGTGATATCTCAGCTATCTAAGAGTGTTTTGCACATCAGTACAACTGAGGCTGCATATTTACAGGTCAGTAGGGACAGTATGGTCCAGGATAATTTTGAAGTTATCTAACCGGATTAGTCTTCTGAACCTTTCATCTCTCTCTTTAGATACCTTATGTGTTTATATTTTTATGGCCCTGCAAAGTTTCCACCTTTCTAGAGGCATTGAATAATGTAGCATCTGTCTGTATTTCTCCTAATCCTTACGTGCTGCAAGGGAATAATTCACGTCCATTTGGTAGATTTTACATTGAGTGTCACAGTTACATAGGAAAATGTTTTCTAGTCATAGATTTCAATAAACTAGTGATGCTCGGTCTAGCTTGTACTCTTGAACCTTGCCTCTTCTTAAAGTCTTTCTTCCACCTATCTTCAGGATTATCATTCCAGATAGTTTTATAATTATTGTAAATTTCAACTCTTAAATCTAGCTCTGACAGCTCTTTACTGGACTGTGATTTTTCTGTTTTCCCTTCTGTTGCTCACTTTTTTTTTGTAAACCTGCAGCATAAATTTTATATGAAACATATGCTGCTGAAGTTAGAAGACAATCATGTGAGGTGTATTACATCTGATGGGTACAAGCTGAGTAGAGAAATAGAAGTTTTGAACTTTTCTTTTGTTTAAGAAGATAGAGCATGAGAAGATGGGAATGATCCTGTTGATTTTTTTCAGTATTAGTTCCACTACAGTAATTGCCAGCTAATTTTCTGTACATACTTACTTCTTTTCCCTGTCGAGCATCTGAAACTGGGAAAATATTTTAGTGAAGCATCTTCAGAACTCTCCCTGGAAAGCACAGACTTTTCTGTAGTGTATTTAAACTTTTCAGGCAATTCTCTTACAAATGTACATGATCTAAGTATGCATACTTTAGTTTTCATCTTGTTTTGATTTTGTGTGTTGTTTATCTTAGGGCTTGAGTAGAAATATAGTCTTTTCTTTGTTTCTTAAGTATAAGCATTTTACGGCCAATTTTATTTTGGAAGTCTTATCAACATTTTAAATATTATTTTGAATACTTTTTTCTTTTTTTTTTTCATAGTGGCCCAAATTACTAGGCTGTTTAATCCATGCAATTTAATGAAGCATTTGCAGTGTATTTAAAAATGGCCTCTCTAACAAAAGTGAAGGAGCCTGATGCTAGTGCTCTGTGTTTAGGATACTCATATGGAAATGTAAATGAGTTGGTTTATTGTTCTTGATCAAAGAGGGTTTTATATAATCTTGTAAGTTTTTTCTAATGCACGCTACAGAAAAAATTCCTGGAGGACACACAGTTTTTCACAGTCTACATGCATTAAACAGAGGACTAGTCTAATTCCCCTGCCTGGCTGAACTGACATGTCATTCTTCTATGCAAAACTCAAACCCTTGAACAGGAGTTATTGTTCCAGACATACCTCATAGCAGTCTACAGTTTTGTCTGACATGTAGACCACCAGTTTTAGTCTTGTAATCTGGAAGTACCGTAAGAATTTGTATCTCATTATAGTGTGTTATTCCTCTTTCTTCTCCTTGCTTGGACAAGAATATCTATGAGCCAAAGGACATTTTTTTCTGGCAAAAGATTTTGCAGTCTTTTCTCCTGAAGACTTTCTGTTTTCAAGAACTGTCATTTTGTTTGAAAAATTCCTGGCCAGGTAGTATCTTGCATAATTTGGAAATTCTTAAAAATTCTTTGAGTGAAAAATAAGAAGGTTTGTTTGATACAGTTACAACTGTGAAACAAGTGTAACCATTTTCATTTGAACTAGATGCTTATATCTGGTTATAAAGATTTAAACTTATCATTAGAATGTAGTGGATGATTACACCTAAAAGCTTCATCTCTCTTATTTCTTTCAACCTATGTTTATTTCTGCTTACAGGAAATTGGTATTTCAGAGGAAATTGGCCACCGGAATCTTAAGGCTATCTAGAAACAAAGGCTATGTCAGCTGTGGAAAGCTAAACACACAAGGTATTCTTTATTTTATACCTATTATGGAGAGGGCAGCCTCTGACTGGGCTCTAAAATAGCTCATAATCTCTCTCTTATGGCTATGAGAAAGAAAGGAAGACTAGGGCTCTGCAGGCTAAATGTGATTTTTATTTTTTTTTAAACAAAGGAGAATAGGTGTGTCCAATGTTACCATGTGCACCCATTTTCATAGAGCAAACATTTTGACATGAGTAATATTTAAATTTTACCTTGCTTTGTTTTTCTATGTGAAGTTTAGAGTGGTTTTCCAAGTATTTTGCTTTAAAATGCATCTTATGTATGAGGCTTAGCTGCATTTTTCACTCCTGTAAATTACACTCCAAATGCATAGAGTACACTGCTGTGTGAAAAAACTATTATTTTTCTGTGTGGGCGTTTATGAAGATATTGTCTTGGTGTTACTCATGTATACTTAAGAACTACACTGACTTGCTTAAAAAGATATGTCTGCTTATTTGACTGTAATCTTTACTGATCTTTGCCTCTTTTGGAGGGTAATGCAAGACCAAATCCATCTCTTACACTGTCTTATGGCAAGGTCCAGGGATGCTCCAGTGAAGCACACCTGCTCTTCTAGATAGATTCTGTGAAAGAGAAAATTCTGTTTGATAGTAAGGTTTTGTAATGTAGGAAACTGAGATTCTGTCAGTTGTTCTGGAATTAGTTCTAAGTGTTGTGACTAAGACTGTTTATAATATTCAAAAATATCATCAAACCAAGAAGTTGTTTGCCTTGCTTTACACACACAAGGGATATTTTAAAGCTTCTGTTCTGCAAATGTGTATCTAAAAGAAGAGCAAAAAATTTTTTCTGAATACTCTTACAACATCTTTGTTTGAAGTATAACTGTGCACACAATACCATAAACAGATTACATCACAGAAGATGAACAGTTCTAGATATATTCTTAATGCTTATCCAAGTTTCTTAAAAATTACATCAAGATTTATTTATTTATCAATTGTTAAATAACATTTTAAGGCATGAAATTGAATACATGGTTTGTTGCAATAAATTTCTGTCTCTCAGATAATTAGAAAGTCATTGTTCTCCACTTAGAGAAAGAAAAATACAGTCTCTCTGAGGTGGAAAGTGAAACATGCAGAAGAAACTACCCTGAAGGGTTTAGAGCAAATGGGAACTGTGGGAGGAAATATACTTATAAAAAACCCCAGTATTATTCCTTATATACTTTGTTGGTTCACACAAGGTCATGTTTTCTGACCTCTTTTTCACATTAAAATCAAAGCAGAGCCATCCTCCCCACAAAACCAAAACCAAAGCCAAGTCAAATTCTAGGTGTACAGATATTGCTCCATTTTAAAATCAAGTGAATGTCAGTGAGCAAGAGGGGAATGGTCTTCGTACATTCAGTGCAAAGTTATCTTGCAACTTGTTATTCTGGTGTTCTCTGTACTGGAGCTGTGTTTTCATGCTTCTGTGGGCCAGTCTCAAAAAAAAAATTTTAACAAGCCCTGAAGTATTTCAGGGACAATGTTCAGAGCAGCTCCCTTAATCAAAAGAATAGGGAGAAACAGCTCCACTAGAAATCCACCTTTAGGGTCCAAGCAGATGGCAAGGAGCAATCAAAGCACAAGAGGACAAGCTTAGTCATTGCTGCCTAGTTCTTCAGTAGTTTCCCGGTGGTCTTTATCTACCATAACTGAACTTGGAGCCCCTAGGAAATACTGTGATTAACTTTTTTTGGTCTTGCAAATCTTTGTTTAACCACCCCCTTGCCCTTCTGCAGCCACAGATGTCCAGGAAAGGCATTTGCAATGAGCCATGCCAATAGAAATATGCGTGCTCGGGGTACCCAATGAACATGACAGCTCAGAGGAAGAGCTAGTAAGCTCCTGTTTGGGTCACTGGCATCAAGTCACAACTTCAAATTGTCCTTTCTAAGCAAAGCGAAGTATATGATGACACATCCTCATACACTAGCAAAAGTAAACTAACTTGTCACACAGGCTGTAACAACAGCACAAAGCATGACTGCTCTTTTATCTTAGTACGAAATGCATATTGTCAGAATCCTTCCCCCCAAAGAAAGAGTAATAGATAATCGGTCAACCAGCCTGCAAATTTTACCACATCTTATACAATTTCCAAATTTTCTTCATTTGTCTACACATAAACTGTACAGTTTACTGAAATTAAAGCAATATAAGGATAAATAATTTCCTAGATATTTATCTTTATATAGTTTGTTTTAGCTAAGTAATATTAGGGAGATATAAAAAGGGATTATGCAGACAGTTGTGTGAAAAATTGATGTACATAATATATCTGTGATTTGTTTTTTTTTCCCCCAGCTGCCTATCTATTTCAATTTGTGTGCCCATGCTTTCAGATACTCAATAAATTCAGCAGTATTCTTTATTTATATAAACGTACCCTAGAATGGTATAGCAATTTCTATATTGAGTAAGTTGATTTTACGCAAAGTTGCCAAATGACAAGGCAAACATAGATCCCAGGATAAAAACTGTGCAGCAAAGTGAAAACAATAAATTATTCAAGATAATTACTGTTCTGAAGTCTTAGAATACTGCTCTGCTTATAGGTCACAGCTAGAATAACATCTCTTGACCTCTTTAGTTCATTCACTTCAATTTTGTCATATGAAATCCTATATCATATCTATTTGCAGACTGACTCCACTAATGATAAAAATTTTGTATCTTCTTTCTGACAAGTCTTTGTCTGAGTCTACATCTTTATTTTGTTATTTGGGTTTAGATGGATGTTCCTATGTAAGCAAGGTTCAAATCTGACTTCTGAGGAAATTGTGCCCTTGCTTGTAAAGCGATTTGATACAAAACTAATCTAGTTCACTAATTGTATGTAGCTGTCTGGTGGCTGGTCAGGATGAGATTAAATTACTAGGCAAAAGTCCCATCAGTGTAAGGGTTGGCAATGTACTGGAGGTTGTCACGACATATACCTCTTTATCCTTAATGAATACCAGGATGAATTTTAGAGTCAGATTCTAATAAAGCAGTATCCACAAGATAAGTAAGCAAGATCAACTAAAAAAGAGAAGAAAGAAGGAAAAAAGCTGTCATTAACACTACTCAAGAATGTCAAAGACATTTTTAATTTGAAATGGCAAGTTGGTAGTTCATTGGTGACAAGAAGAATTGCTAGTGATTTAAAACTGGGCAGATTTTGAAATTGTTGATTCTGTCTAAAAGTCAGTCTGATTTGTCTGTAGCACTGAATAAATTCATTATTTGCTGTTAAAAATGGTGTAGACTGTCAGTTATTTTTATCCAAATAACTACATCAGAGAAAGTGAATATTACCCTTAGCATCTATCTTTTTAAACACTGAAGAGAAAAGAAAGTTAGAGCTATAATAAGTGCCCCACAGGTGAAATACAGGAGTTTTTTAATGGCTCAGAGGATGGTAGGTGTAACCTGAACTGTATTGCATAGTACAAGAGATGAATTGAAGGTTGAAGGTTAGCAATGACGTTTTGTGTCTGCCTAACAGATGCTTAGGCAAAAGAAAGTGGTCATTGATCTAAAGGTCAATTGAAAAAAGAAAGCATGTATTTTCCTACCATTTGTGTGTGTGAGATTTAGTATTTTAATCCTTCAGTAAACATCTTTTAAGCTGGATTTCTAGCAGAAGTTAATATTGAATATTTCCTTATTTTTAATATATATCTAAAAGATATGTTTCTAAATATATATATTAATATATATTAATTTAAATATAAACTCAAATAATTGTTAATTCAAACATAGCTTTACATAAGCCGTGTAATAAAAGCATGACTATTTACATTATTACATGACTATTACATTATTACTATTTATATTATTACATAAAGGGTAAATATATGTTCTTTCATTTGGCTAAATTAATTAGGATACACTGGAAATTACAGCATGGGTTCCTTTGAAAAAGGATATGTGTTGTTTTATTGTTATTACACTAATATTTATGTGCTAACATATTTGTTTTCGTGTTCTTGATACAATCACGGCACAAAGATTGTTACCTCTGCCTCACACTGTGATCTTCAATTAGAAGCAAAAGGAGAACAAAGCATGTTTGAAGATTAGCTTGTGGGAAAGTTTCCAATAAAATTGAAATGTCATCAATTGTTGGTAAAACTGATGCAATTTATGATTTCTTTTAGTTTTTAACCTGAGGGCTGAAAAAAATTGTCTCATCCAGAACAAGGTGAGCAAAAATAAGATAAACTGAAAAATTTAAAATTTTCATTTTAAACTATTATATTTAGAAACTCACCTTAAAATAATAATAGTAACTTAAAACTATGTGAAAAAAAGACTGGAGCAACATATTATTTCTGGCTCAGAATGAATATATTTAGTTTCTGTTACACATTCAGCTTTCTGCTCAGCCAGTGGATTGCTGGGAGCCTGCTACTTCCTTCTTTCAGGCTTTGTAGTTAGCACTCACCTTTTTATTTGTTGCATCTACCCTGGGGTGAATCTTTAATTATATGGAAGCTGCAGAAATTCTTTCTGAGGTCCAGAACATCACAGATTATCTGTTCTTCATTTTGCCTTTCTACCCCTCCTAGTAATATTAGACCTGTGTTGTGGGATGAACAAACACTCATGACTTGTTTCCGTACTGAATTTACATATTTGTTTCAGTATGAGAAATTCCAGGAAGGTAGAAATTTTCAAGGAGAAATTTCCCCCTTAGGAAATAAAGATTTCTGAAGGATTTTTTTTTCCTAATGAAGGAAATATGGAATTATTCAAGGAAATGAACAAAATTTTTTTGTTCCCTGTGGTTCAGAAAGTCTTCAGTGGACTCAGTGTTACACTTTAGGAGTAAAACATCATCATTGACGTAGGAAAGTAGATAACATTTCATCGATTAGTAAGGATATTTAAAGCTTTTAGAATCATCCCTGTCCTTTGCTTACTGCATTGATTTTTCTGATAATTTAAATTCATACTACTCTGATTATGTCTAAATATCACTGTCCCAGCTGCGATTCTGAATATCAAAGATTCAGTCACATCACTTCCCATTTTTATCTCCATATCTCTTTCATCAACATCACTGAACAGCAATGCTTCACACAATTTTTAGATCATACTTTATACCTCAAACCTGATGGGAGAATTTTGCTAGGTCATAGAAGCTTTTCTTCATATATGTTACATCAAAACTTATACAGCCATGTTGTCCCTCTATGTGGTAAATATATGCAGTGAAGTATTTGTGGCATTGGTATGAGCAAAATGTATATACTGTAAATCCTAGCATTCTACATATTTCTGCAGATTAGATATTTTTCGAATTTCGTCAGGAGATTTTTCTAGCCAGGTGCTTTAAAACTCTTCATATTAAAGTGCAAGAAAAAATATTGCTTAATCAAAATATTTTTTCACAAACAGCACTTTCAGAACTCAAATAATACTCTTATGTACCCCAGATTCTGTAACTGAGAGCACATCTGAATAACAATGAAGAAGAAAGTAGGTCATGCTGTAAACTCCTGTTGTTTCCTTAGCAGGAGTGTTCCGTAACTCATTAATGCATGTTGTTGTCTGCTGCAGTTTCTAATTATAAACAGTGGCTCACAATATCTTTTCTGAATGACTGAAGGAAATGAAGACTCTCCTTGGATGCTAATTGGAGATCACACATCTACTTCAAATTCTTTTTAAACTGGTTAATAGATTCAAGAACTATTTTGAGGTGAGCTAAGAGCCAGACATACATGCAAAGGTAGGAAAGAGATGTGCCTGTGGAGTGTGTTGGCTGCATAAACCTTTCTTCCCTAGGATATCATCTAAAAAGAAATTGCATTCATAAATATGTTGTGAATGGCTGTTGTTGAGCTCTTCACATACAGCAGTCTTTTATCCCATGAACAACCACAGAGAGTCAGGTACTGAAGAGGTCTTAAAAAAATGCTCCTTTGAAAGAATGGGCTGAATTTCCATATTCCATGTATCTGCAATAAAGCTGATCTTTTAAACTTCTTTCTCTCTAAGAGAGAGCTGCCATTTTTGTAGAAATTTCCCTTCAGTATTGCCCTATGAGTAATAAATAGTGACATGTGCAGTTGATCCTGAAAGCTGGATCAACTTTGGATCCATTTGCCATCTCTTGTCCTGTCTGGGGCTGCCTCTATATCTTCTCCCATCTTCTGGCTGGGCTGCTGTGCTGCATGGTGGGACACGGTAGTAGCAGCCAAAACTCACCTTCCCTGAAGTGTTGACTTCACTCCTCATATTCTCCTATTTTCTTGGATTGGTAAATGAATAGTCTGGTGCAGCTGTCCTGCTAGCATTGTACATAGGTCCTGACTTTAAACTCAGATCATCGTGAGCGGTAATGGAACTTTTTTTCGTTATTTCATGTTACTAATTCCAGTACTTTTATTAGAACAGACAAAAATCCAGTGTCAACTGAATTTTTTCACTGAGTTTGATGGTCGCAATGGACCCATTTGGTTCTAGTTAAAACACTAGCTGCCAATTTTGTGCACATTTCATAGATATTGAATCCAGAGCTTGCTGCTTGGACCACCAGATGTTCCCGAGTCAAGATTCTGTTTGGAGTTTAATTTCCCTGCGGTGGAGAGAAATATTTTCTCCTGAAAATGGTGGTGAGCTGGAAGCAAAAATAGATGGCCTAGCTACCTGCTAGTCAGGATTTGTGATGCTAGAAGACCCGTGTTTCCCAATTGCCCATTGTCATCCCAGCTCTTGGGAAAAAGATAACTTTAACAATCTCAGCTACTGCCTTGCACATCTACTGGAGTTAATTAAACATCTATTGCTCTTTTGTTTACACAAAAGAGAACCAGCATAATATAAATTAGTCACCTTCATATAGTTCAGTCTTTTAGTCAGAATATGTGGGCAGCTCCCTTTTTAAGATGATGCTTTCCATTAATATTGATGAGAGCAATTTCCCACTCCTTACCCTTATCATCTTTGTTCTTAAATCATCTTGAGACATTTTATTTATCTCCTCTCCCAATGACTTCAGCTGACATGTAGGTCTGAGTGTTTAGTTGAAGGTGTGGCATTCAGTGCTTTTCCCAGCAGGGCTTGAGAACAAGGCTTGACGTCCAGTAAGGTCTTTTTGCCATGTGTCAGATTAAGAGAGAAATAAATGCTTATATGGAGTGAATTTTCCGAGGGGACAGGAAATGATAATAAAAGAAATTATTCACTTACTTACAAAAGGTTGCTGTCTTCTTAAGAAGGTTTGACATTTTGGTTTTTTTTTCCCTAAGTAAATGTGGTGTCTGAAATTTTTGTGGAGAAACATTATAAACTGGAAGCTAAGGAGCTCAAATTAGACTCTGCGTCTGTACAAAACCAATTAATTTGTTTTAAAAAAAAAGTTAAAGATAGTGCCTTTCTGCTTAGTTGTGCAATCGTGAACAATTTAACCAAAGTCCCTGAGGGGTAAATCTTTATGCCACTGATGGAAAAAATTGTTTTGAGAAATCATTATTAATGATTTGTTTCACTCATAAAGAAAAGAGCAATAGAAATAAATAAGATCGAAAGTATAAAAAGCTTTCTGGCATCGCTTGAACATTATATTCACCATAAGGAAAAACCTGCTAAAAAGCTTTTCTAACAAGATGGCAATAACTACTCAAGATTGTTGTTGTCATCTGTATTGTATTGTAGTTAGTGAGCCAGACTCTGTAGAAGAGATGAACAATGTTAACAAGTCTTGAATCACAGCCCAACCAAATAATCAAAAAAGTAGCGAATTAAAAAGCGCCCATCTTGATTGTGTAAAGAAGAGTAACTGACTGAAGTCAGTGGAATTACAACTATATAATTCTTAAATTTATGATAGTAAATTCCCATATATTCCTATATGATACAGGAAAATTCAATATTATTAAAGAATATTACCCTACTGTGTAACTAGTACTGTAAACTCTAACTGCCAACCCACCCCTAACTAATAGAAACAACAGCTATCTCCAAAACCTGTCTCCACCCAAATCTAGACCTCTCAGCTGTGATGCTGCCATGAATATCCTGAACTTTAAACCAAATATAAATGTGGTTGTTTCTCATAAATTATTCTCATTTTCTATTTTTAGGATTTAACACATTTTTTATTAAAAAAAAGAGAAGAAAGATGAGTCTAGTAGTCTTATTTAATAATGATTTATACTCACGTATTTCAAGATTTTTTTATGAGATAACACAAAAAAGCACAGAAAAATGGCGCTAAAATTCGTGCAGTTTTACCAACAGACTAGAAATGTAAGAGAGATTCTAAAACAGCGATGAAGGAAACAGTGACATTTTAAAACTAAAATTTTAGTGGCAATCTATAAAGAATAAATAGACTACTGATGACTGGTGTTTTAATTTAAGAGCATGTTTGGTGGAGTAGTCTGGCGCTCTGGGTGTGTTGACATTGTCTGCAACAGATTCAGAGAGTAATATAAAGCGTAGCAGAGGTGCTGCAAGTACAAGGAAGAAGGAATATTAAGTTGAAAGGACGTAAATGTGTTTGTAACTCAAGAAAATAGGCAGTTTTGGGCTTTATCTGTTCTACGAAATATGAATACTACCTTTACATATTTGTCATTCTTTAATCCAGGTTATGAAAATGAAAGTGCAAACATAGTTAGCTGTTCCTCAGAAAACTTTTGAGAATCAAGTTACATTGAGATACCTGTTGTTGTAGTGAAGAGTTACAGCAATAAAAGAACTGACATGTTTCTTCTGAGAGATTTGCAAATGTTAACATTTTTTACTTCAATTATCATATGAATAATTGTACATTGAATTAAACCAGCTCTATAGAATGATAAAAAATTGAGTTTGAGTGATGGCTAAATTATGTCCTTGTAGTCTGTGCAAGGAATACTTTCAGAATTTTGGGTTACTGAAAAATAGCAACTGAACAAAGGAAAAATTCAAAGCTGATAACACTAATGGAATAGAAAGTTGATTGTTATGCACAATGCTAAAATGGAAGAGAAATCACACTGTCTGCAATGAACACAGCTGATCTATTGGCTATTATTATTAATACTAATATTTATTTTGCAGTCAGAATGTTTCTGCAGCCTATAAACAACTTATTTTTTCCCATTAATGCATGCTTCCTTGCTACTGTAAGAAATATGGCAAAATTTTACTCTGAAGTCATGTACCTTATGTAAAATTATCTGAATGTGTTCTTCTAAAGCTAGAATGCAGAATCCTGCAAATGACAACGTAAATATCACTTTTCATGGTTTAGACACACTTATTCAGCCACACACATATGCCAGGATAAATGCTACTTTTAACTAGAAGAGCACTCTTTCATCCTTGTGTGTTGATTGTTGTGCATGTGTGTGTATTTGTTTTGTTGTTGTTGTGTGTCCTATCTGTCCCTCCCGTCCAGTCCTCCATGAGATTTTTCTCCAACGAATGTTCTGGAAGTATGTTATTCAATTAAAACAAAGGAGATCTAAACCCAGTTTTTACTCTGATAGATTCTGTTCTACTGCCTTAAATCTGCTGAGATTAAAAATGTAAAAACCTGCATCTCGTGTGTGTATATTACTTCCTTATACGTTTACAGGAGTGATTAATTATAAACTGTTTTCACTGTGGTGTTACTGTAGCAACAGCAGTGAGTGTAGTGATATTGCCATTACATTCTTTTAGATCCTTAAACAAACCAATTACACTGTCACTTTTTCTGTGCTAATTTACCAACACTACCGGCATGAAATTATTCAGCTAGCTATCTTAGGATTCTCTTTTGTTAATTTGGGGGTAGGGATGTTGCTGGCTTTATCAGATGTGTTCATTTTACTTGAAAACATAGTGTTGCTATAGGATAATTTTAAGGAACTGCTAGTAGATTATGTTAGATATTCATTGAATGTTATAGACAATATAAGGTCAGCAGTATTTCTTACTGATTGCACTAGCCCGTCTCTGGAAAAGACTATGAAATAATCTCTGTTTTCAATGCCTCCAGGACATATGACATGCATTTGTTGTTATTTCTGTAGCTTCATCTGTTAATAGTTACAATTAAAATTGCATTTTGTGTTGAAATTTCTTATGTGATAGCATATTTTGATTTAACATAGTTATTTTTCCTCACATAGGCTCACTAATTGGATAGACAATATTACTCTCACTTAACATTAAACAGTGGTTGCTTGATAACTTTCTCAGTGATGCATCATACTTTTTCTCAGATATATTTTTGTGTATATTTCTGCCCAATTAAATAACAATAAGAATATTTTGACTAACTGAACTTTTTGTTCAGAATAGTTTCATTCAATTTCATGCATCTGAACGTGCTAAGAGTCCTATTTCAGGAAAGGAAGATACTATGTTTTTTAAAAAATTGGTAATGACTCTATTAACAGTGAAAAGAAAAATAAAGCATTTGTTAACACCTCACACGTAATTTTTTTCTAAGATTACTCTACTGCACTAAGTGAGTCTATGTTACCTTACATAAAAGGTTTCAGTTGGACAGAATTCCAATTTTTTCAATTATTTCTTTTTAATAATTAATCATCTGTTTTAGTACATGATGGTATCTCACAAAGGAAGAAGGATTCTTTTTCTTTTTATTGCCTTGTTGGACACAAGTCTGAATCACAAACATTTCTAATCTTGTGTACTTAGGTAGGTTTTGTATGGTACTTAGCATATCCATTTCCATTCGAGAAAATGCATTTGACTTTTACAGTAATGCATAAGAGTGAAGACTTGGTAATACAATTAATTAAAAGATCTTGGGTTCAAGGAGAGAATAATAATAAAAAAAGAATAATCCTTCAGCTTATATAAAAAGACACCCAAGGAGTATATTATTAAATTTTCAAAGAGACTAATATACAATACATAAAGTAAGTAATATAGGTTTGGGTGAGGGCCAGCTATTTTAAGTGTGCAAAGGAGCTGGTACCATCTTTTAGTTCTCTCTCTCTCTCTTTTTTTTTTTTTTAACAGTAATTTGGGAGGAAGTTCTGCATCAGAATGTCAGATTGTAATAATTTCCATTCATCACAACCAAATGGAAATTATATTTCCTTTAACTACCTGGGATGCTCAGCTGCAGAGTCGACCTTGCTTTGATTAACTTTATAGACAGAAAATTGTCCAAGTGAGTCTTGAGAACTAATTCATGCAAGCACAAAGGACTCAGTAGATAGATGAAAAAATGCTGTTTTGGTATCTCAATAATTTTTCCCTTTCTGTGACATCAGTTGTCACACCACTCTTCACTCCAAAAATAGTAGGACTCCATCTTTCCTTGTGAGCCAATAGCTTTGGAAAAACTTAAGGAATTAGTCTATTCCGTCTCTAATTTATAATGACACATAATATGGTAACTTGTTTTCCTTCAGTCAGATATTTTAGGGTTTGTTACTCTCTTCGCCGCAAATCTTCCAGTGTTTTCTATGGGTGTGGGACGCACATGTAATGTATTGTTTTATGCATCAGCCAAGTGTTGCAGTACCTAAGCTTAGAAGAGATTCTAAGACCCAGTTTTGAATGGCAATCTTTTGTGAGATTCAAAGCTTTTTGTTTGCTTGTTTATTTTGGTGAAAGCACGAGAGATCAAAACAGTTGTGGCACTAATACCATAGAACAGCTCATATGAGCTGCAGAATTTAGCAGATTATGTGGTGAGGAACAGGGTACTCTTTGGCGCAGGCTGTCAGGCTCTACTATAGTGATCTGTGAGTTGTGTTAACACTCTTATTCCTTCTGTAAAACTCCAGCAGAAATTAGATAAAAGTATCTCAACAAAGGTCACCTAGAGGAAGGCTTAGTGAAAGGCTGCTGGAGTAATCAGAAAAGAGCCAATTTCACCAGACTGCTGAAAGAGACTCTTTCTAAGCTTAGCTTATAGATAGTGTAATTTCTTGGTAGAAATTTATCAGAAGGAGAAACAATGCTGGTCAAATGCTATGGCGGAACCATGCTGGTCAAAAAGCAAATTCACACAAGACAAAGGATCAAGGACAATGAAAACAAATACAGCAAACATTAGAATTGTAGTGAGCTAGTAGCCATGAGAAGAATGAGTTTTTGAAGCAGCTTTTCTTTAGCTATGCTTTGTCTATGCCATCTAAGAAACTTCATGAGAGAGTGCCTATGAAAGGGACTGGGCTGTACAATAGATTGCCTTCCAGTAACGAGGTGCTAGACATGGAAGCCATTTTCAGTGTTTTATTCCTAAAATACTATCTTAAGCACTTTGTACCATGTCTGGGTACTATTATTTACAGGTGGCTGTTCTGATTCTCTTTCAGCTCAGATGTATGACGTGACTTATATGCAGTAAAATTTTGAATGTTGTCAATGTGACTCTATCACTTTACTTTAGGGCTTATCATGCTCCAAAAGCTTTTAATTCAGGCTGGTATGTTCAGAGTGGCTGTTAGATTTAGGTGTCTAAATCACATTGATGCTGCACATAAATAAACATGGGTAGCTAGATATATTGGTTTGAAGTCTGCACTCCTTAGCTGCGAATAAATTTGTGATTTAACAGTGTAGTGTGGGATTTTGAAATATGGATTTACAATCTTAATTCTATATTTCACATAAATTTCAGTGGATTGATTAGCCTTGCCTACAAATTGACATAGTTAAATAACATAGAATCACACTTATCTTATTGCTTTTCCTGAACTTGTTACATTTCAAGAAGAGGAAATCAGTTTTACTCTCAAGTTATTTCAGTTACTTCGTAAGAAAGGGTCAAGATTCTCTGCATCAGCTCTTCATAATTTTCATTTACTTCATGCTGCTGTTTTTCCTGTTTCCTGACCATCAAATCCTGTATCATTTAAGAGGGTCTGAATTTAAGATGGTGCTTCTAGCGTAAAGCATAAAAAGCTTGAAAAGATATACTTACTTATGTTCTCACAAAAGTAATCTCATTGACTTGAATAAGACTGTTTATTTGAATGACCACTATTCAGCATCAATGATATGGATCAATTTAATTCTGTTTTCCAGGATAATGTACTTTTATTGTGGCATGTCACTATGGTCATGTGAAGAAATTCTTTAGCATCTTATTGTAAAAACTGCTTTCAGGTTCATGTACTGAAAAGAAATCCTGAAGAAAGGTTTGACAAATAGAATAAAAGGAGTCTGTTGGAGTAAAATATAAAAACCTTTTAATGGAGATTTAGTCTATTTTATGTACCAATCAACTTTAATTTCAGTATCAATTCATTAAAGTGTTTTCTAATACCGAAAGGAATTAATGAAAAGTAATTTCAGTGAATTTAATCACTACTTCATACAGTTTTCAAATACTTCAATACAAGAGAATTCAGGATGAGGCCCTGGACTTAGTAGGTGAAAGGTTAGAGATCCTGTTTGTCATTGTTTTAATTCTTGTAAGTTAATTCATGCTGAAAAATTTCTATGTGTGCAGTATTTAGGCTGAAGACATTTGTAAGAACTTCTATTTGAGTTTCCTATGAAGACAAGTATTCTACAATTGAAAAATTGCGTTTTACAACTGAAAATTACTTTTTCTTCTCTGCTTCCAAAAGAGGCAAATGTGTTTACCCACATGTCATTCCAAGGTTCTCTGTGCCATTTTCTGTGCCCATGTATACGATCTGTTTCTGTAATCTTTTCAGCTGGTGAGGGTTCTGCATCCTCCATGTGTGCTTGGTGGTGGGATGGTTTGTGCTGGTTTGGCAGAGAGAGGCTCCCTCTTCTCTATACTCGATGCTTCTCACTGAAGCCTCTCTGCAAACCTTTGTGTTACTTGCCCGTTTCAGCAGCAGTGCTTTTTGTGTTCAGTTGTAGTTCATGGATAAAAATTTCACACAGTTTTGGAGCCAGTTATCACTGTGAAGCCAGCCTAGAAGTGCCTAGTTAGTCACAACTGGCAAATATTTCTGATTAAGTCTGGTTGTAGCCAATTATCACATAATTTCAACGTATTCTATAAAACAGCTTTGGACTTAGTGTTACGTGACAGCTAATATCCACACAGCTATCAGAAATTACTTAATTTAGTATCAGGACATTTAATGTATAAAGCTTTGTTTTTTAGTTTTGGTGGGTTTTTTTTCCTCTTTTAATCTTTTGAGGATACTCATATCTGCAGTTGTTTTATCTACTGTTGTGTCTGCATTCCTTAGATCATCACACTTCAAAACAACCAGCAAAGAATGTAATATTATTATAGTGTTACTGATATCAATGATTGTGGCTTTACTGATCACAATTCTGAACTAAGACTCCTTTTCTTTAGGAAATACCACTGAGGTTAAAGGATCTACAAGACCTGATCTCCCCTTTTTTTCCCCACATAAATAAAATGTGATTTTCTATGAATGCTTTTTCTAAAGCACCAAGAAAGCTTAATTAAAATAACGTAAGTATAGTAATGCTATTGCAATTGAGACAGCAATAAAGACATCTAAAAGTGGCAAAGATTAAATACCTTTCAAGCTGCATAGTTTTTCTAGTATTGTTTGGCAATGTCTGTGTATATTTCTGCCTGTGTATATATGATGTGTGTATGTACATGACTGTATATAGATCCTTATATAGATCTTTCTTTGTGTGAATGTGTCCTAGAATTCAAACTCCTCTTTTTTTTTTCTTTATTCTTATCCAGGACGCCTTCAGATTATTTAATGCATTTTCTTCCCTCAGCTGCCTGCTTCATTACTTCAGAAATCTTTGAAAAGGTTGACTTCTTGCCCCTTGATTCTTATAACTGCTTGTAGAACAAAACTTCACTAAGAATGAGAAAGTACCTGGACACAGTTTACTGGCAAGAAGAAATTCAGAATAACTTCTGAGCAGCAAAATGTAAGTATCCAGATGATGGTAAAAGTGTTTCTCAGGTAGGCAATATTTCTCTTATTAATAACATTGGATGATCTATATGGACAAATTCAATCTAGATCAACTAAAACAAGATTGACATGTTGGTAAATTTAACTAGAAATAATGGTAGTTGTTTTTTTTTTTTCCTAAGTGTCCTTAGAGAAAACAAATAATACTCAATCCAGAGGAAAGTCCAGGAAACAAAATCAAAAAAACCATCTAAGCAATGTGATTTGTAGCAGTTAACTATGTTATGATTGACATTTCTGCTTGAAATCAGCCTTTTAATTTTTTTCTGGATGAAATAATATAGGAAACAGGAATAGAATCTGAATTTATTTTACTTCTAAAATACAATAAATTGCTATCAAGACCAAGTAAGCCTTTGAACACTTGAATGGTTATGTGGTTCATGTAACAGCAATTTGGCTTTCATTCAGAGGTACACTGCCTATGTTAAGTGCTGGAAACTTAACATTAATTTTTTTCCTTCACTTAAAGAGGAATTGCTAAGAAAAGTGTTACATGGCCTTGGTAATATATCCACTAATATGACATAAATAAGATTCAAATATAGGCAATACTTGTTTGCCTTTGTAATGTAAGATTTTGCAATTAATATTATAAAAGTGAAAGATTTGTAACATATCTTGATTGAAAGAATATGAAGTCTTTCTAGGCAATATTTTGAAACCTAATACAAGAAAATAAATGTTTCCAAAGAGTCTAAGTTAATTATTTTTTTGAACTGCATTTGTATTTTAATAATCTTTAAGAAATACTAAATCTGTAAAGCATTAAATTCGTAATGCTGATTATTATTGCAATTCATTATATAGACAAAAAATAAGTCTGAACCTCAGGATCATAGTCTTGATTTTTCATTTATCTTAATTAAATATTATGATGAAACTGGTATATGTAAAACTAAAAAACAATCTGATGAGGGAAATATAGCTTTCAAATTAAAGATTGGTGTGCCCAACTATATATATTATAGAAATAAAACCAAAGAAGAGAAATCTACTATTAGATTATAGGTGTTGCTTTAAAGTTTTCTTCTGCTGAGGTTACAGTTTACCTCTCTTCCTCCTCAGGTTCACTGCTGTCTATGACCAGAATTTACCAATCATGTACCTATTCCCTTTGAGTACGCACATTTGTTGATATTTATTTTCAAATCCCAGGAATTTGGTGGACTAAAAAGTTTGATTTGTACAGAAGAGAGGCTTTTTTCCTATTTAAATGAGGTCATTGAATCAGAGCAGAGAGATAAAAAGAAATTCTAACGTTAAAAAAGTACTTCATGGTGGAGTTAAATAAGTGGCTTCAGCTAAAACACTGTACTTTAAAGACTGAGAAACTAATACGAAAAGGCATATCTCTAAGGTAGAATGAAAATTACTAGAAATATCAAAAGTGCTCAAAAAGATGGTGATGTGAGGTCAGTAAAAAAGAATCGAATGGCCACAATTTTTTAACAGTGAGTGCTACAGACAATATAAAGTTGGCAATATATTTGGAGAATTGAACAGGAAGGAAAAAACCCTCCCTTTATATGTGACTCTAGAAACAATCTGTTTTGTCAATAAAATGTTAGAATTATGAATTCATTGTCATGTGATATTAGTGAAACAATCTTGCTTTGGGAGAATAGACTAAATACATGTGTTTTTGTGGTAATGCTAAGCACAGTTATACTTGGTAGATAGACTGGAAATATTTCCCTTTAGTTCAGTACAGTTAGTCAAATATTTTCAAATATGTATTATCTGAAAAACTTATCACTAACTTATCAGTAATAATTCTTGTGTCGTCTTTCCCTACATTCCGTACTGGCCACTGTAGGAGACAGAATGCTAAATTAGAAAGTCAGTGTGGCAGGTACTATTGTGATGTGCCCATTATAAAGCTGTTTTCCAGAAGGACAGTATAACTGTTAAAGAGCATCCAGTCTTGATGATATTGTAGAAAATAGGGGAAAAAAATAAAAAAGAAAGGTTTCATTCATATAATTATATAAACAGCATATAGTTATTGATTAGCTATATATGTTGCTTCTTTGACGAGGAGTGTTGAAGAAGTTACTTTAGTATTTTGGGTGATTTACTCACACTGATCATGGGAATGCCCATTAAATACTAGAAAAAACCCCAGCCTGATGAATTAGATTAAACTTCTGTAAATGTAATTAAATCATGTCCTAGGTTTGCTCATGCATAGGTGAACTAATTCCACTTAGTTGAACAATTGTATTTGTGTGGGGGTAAAATTGAATTAATTTCCCAAGCTGTGAACATTAGGAAAGCAACACATAGTAAATTCCTCAAGCATTCAGACTATTGACTCAAAAGGCAGAGTTACAACAACACTGTTGATGTATTTAGTAAAAGGAAACATTAGAAGAATTCTATTTAACTTGAGGACAAATTAATTTTTGTTTATCAAATTATGCATAACAGTTAAAGTAAACGAATAAAAGAAATATTATGGAAGCTTTATTTTGTTCTGCTTCTTGGGATCCAATTCTGAAAACATGAAATTTCTCCTCAAATTCCACAGTATGACTGACAGTGGTGAGATTAAGCTGAATTAGAATTTGACTGAACAGTTTACAAAGATACTTCTGCTCAGAAAGAAAATGAGTGAAAAAATGTGAGTGGAGGGAATCTAAGAAGACCAGGAAGCAGACTATTATCTGCATAGGATGAAGATTTCAAATAATTGTCACGTGTGCAGGTGTTGAAGATCTCAACTCTCAGAGGGCTTGTGCATGGAGAAAGACAAATAAAAAGGTTTGGAACAGATTTTAAGGGGAAATCTGTTCCTTTTTCTATACAGGTTTGCATGAAGATGAAGAGTGAAATAGGTTATATATGGTCTTTTGCTTCTGCTCTGAGCCAAGAGGAAGTCCAATGAACAGGGCCAGCTCAAGGCTGAGCTTGCATTGTAATTGCCGCTGAGAGGCATGAGCTCAGCACTGCTGGGCTTGTAGGTGCCAGCTCTACACTAACAATATTCATCAAGGTTTCTGGCTGGGACTGAGCGAGCTTGAGATGTGTGAAAGAGTGCCCTGAGATTGCCCAATGCTACTCATAGTGCAGAAACATGATTGAGGCTTGTATCTGATTTCAAGATTCGGACATAGATTAAGAGATGTGGATTCTAAGGTCACTTTAGTTACTGGTGTAATGTCATAAGAAGAGCCTGAGAACATCATATTCCTCTGAGTGCCATGTATTCAAGGAGGTCTAAACTCAGATTCTTTCCTTCTACATTAGTAGTCTAGCACTTAAGGTACTGCAACAGCCGTTCTCCTTCCATTAACTTTGTGAACCTTAGCCTTCTTTTCTATTGCTTTGCCTACAAGTGACTTGGGAAGATTAAGTCACAATAATCCTGACATGGTCTGAGGTGATCTTTAAAAAACTGCTGTACCAAAAAACCCAAATTTTTCTTTCAGCCATATTTTAGTTAAGTGCAAGGAATATCTGGCTGAGTTTCTGAACTAGAGGAATGCTTATCCTCCCTGAGTCTCTGATGGGAGTCCTTTAAGGTTTAATCACAATTTCCTATTACTTTGAATAAAAGTAATAGAAATGCAAATGCTAGAAAAGAATAGAGGATTCATTTTGCAAAATGGAAGTCCAACATTCTCATTCAGTTTTTCTCTAAACTTTATTACTGCTATCCTCAGCCTGGCTCTTTCACACTTGTTTCTCTTGTATGTGTGTGGGGTTTACTATTCACTGCACCCACCAAACTAAATGCAGTCACAAAAAGATCACTTTTTTCCCAGTTCTGTACACATTCATTTGCTCTAAATTATTGACATAATAAAGTATGGGAGGATATTACTTCTGTAATAAATGCTATACTTGTAACATAAATCTGCAGAACAATGTCCAGACTTGAACATAGAATCCTAGAATCATTAATGTTGGAAAAGACCTCTAAGATCATACAGTCCAACCATCATCCCAAGTGACATCATATGAAATATTAAGAAGCCCAGTAAAGATCTGGTTGATATTCAGGAATCACTGGCAGATTAAACAGCACTGAAAAAAAAAAGGTGTGTTTATGACACAGGATATTTTACCATCTCCTGACTGGACCATACTAATCACACAAATACTGAAAGTCATTACTTGAAATGGTATCTTAAACCAAATGCTGGGACAAATTTTTACTCATGAAAGCTAGAAGCTGTTCTTGGCTGCAAAGTGCAGTAAAGTTTACTTGAAGAACGTACACAATGTTTAGTGTCTGTCAGGTTTATCTCCTTGCATCATATACTTCAGCAAGATGTTATTTATTTTCTTGTATAATGAATAATCAAATATAAAATGGATAGCTGAGGAAGGGATCATCTTAGAATCTGTTTTGTAAAATCAGGGACCCAATAACTCTAAATAAAAGCAATGTTAAAATTATGTGGGAGAAGTATAAAAATGCCCTACAAAACAAATCCAGTCCTCCATCTGCTTTGGTATTCTGTTTTAATGCAATGACTCTTAGTGCTAGAACATGCTTTAAAGTAAGCTGGAAGAAGATAGGCGGTAAGCAATTATAAAATCTGCCCTGAGGAAAAAGTTTCTTCCCAAAACCCATCAGTTAAGAGTTTATTTATGCCCTGAGGCATGAAGATTAATATTCTCTCCAAATGCTTTTTTAAAATAAAGCTTTACCTTTTGTCGTAAAAATGTTCATTTTAATTATTATTAATTTTAATTCTCCTGACTCCCTGGAAACCTATGATACCTGCAACAATAAATTCTACTGCATAGTTATTTATTTATGTGACAGAAATATACTTTTATGACTTGAAAGAGCAGCTGGAATAAGTGGATGCTTCTAAAGACCTAGTCAGAAAGGTGAAAACAGAAAGGTGAAAGAATTAAAATGGCAAATAATAGAGGTAGGGGAGGAGGGAGATGGAATTTAGAGAGAATAGAAAAAATAACAGTACTGTTTCATGGGGCAGTTGCCATTGATCTGGTCCTTGTGACTGCCATAAACAAACAGTAAATGTGACAGACATTAACTATAACCAATTGTGAATTATAACCTGTTTAGACCACATGAACCCCAACTTTCTAATGTTCAGTGAAGATAACTTTATTAAAAACAAGATTCCCAAGCCCCATAGTCTTAAGTTATCCCTAAAGTAACTGCAGCAATTATAGAAAAAGAGAGAAGGCTTGCAACTTGTGTTTAGAGAGACTAATTTCTTACATTCATAAAGCTTACTCAATGTATACCTTGTATATAAATGAAGTGAAAACACATTTATGATTTTAGGAATAAATTTTCTCAAGCTGTTGCTTTAGGATAAAAGGCTTGATTGTGAAAACCTGTGGGCAGCAAGGTACCTGCACACATAAGTTCATTTATACATTCAAATCTTCATAATCTGCACTGGGATCTACAATGAAAATACCCTAATAAAGAGCCATTTATGAAGACATTTATTTTTTTACTTTTCTTATTTTAGGAAGTTATGTGAAAGACAACTCAAAATAGATGCTGCAGTGCCAGCTAGGTGTTAAATATTAAATAGAACTTTAATGAAAGTTTTAAAAGAAAACACTATGTTAGTACTTTGTGTTTTCCTTTTAATAAGTGAGCTCTTAAGAGATATTTAATTTTTATAGAAGACAGGAAAAGTAGATATTTTCTGTTTTCTAAATGAACAATATGGTTAGTGTATAGCATAAAAGAATATGTGTAAAGAACAGGAACCTTCAGGTAAGTATCAAGACTCACAAGAGTCTGGGGGGAAAAGAAAAGCCTAGTAATTCTATGGTGATCCGTGACCACTCAATATATTCTGAAATACATATTTGTTACAGGAATCTCTACCAGCCCAAATGCTTTATGGCTATAAAAAGCAAAGTGGGAGAAAGAACAGAGCAGAAAGGGATAGATGTTAAAGAATGACAGGATGAAATGGGAATGCAATGACAAATAAAGGTCTTAGCTGTGGCATTCAGCCACAGAGCAACAGTGGAAGTAATGAAAAGCTATCTTGCTTCTGGTGATGTGTAGGGAGCAATTAGAGAAAGATAACCTTCTTGAGTTCCTGATGCCAAAGAGCTCTGCTGCTCATGTCAGTCTTTTAAATGACCTGTGTGGCCTCCAAGCTAGTGACCTAAGAAGAAAATCTGCTATTTTGCCTTCTGCCCACTTGCTGCAGTAATGCCTGTCCCAAGGTTACTCAAAGAGGAAATCTTTCCTTTGCTCTCAGTACTCCATTTAAGATAAAAATAGCTATTAGAGAAGGTGCTCATAGGAAGAAGGGCTAATGAAAAGTTAAAATATTCAGTAACTCTGCATTCTTCCCTCCCAACTTCACCTCATGAAATATTTTAGTCAGAAAGATTTGTAATTTTCTTTGCAATTCTATCATTTTACATATGCCTACGCCAAAATCAGCACTCCAGACTCTGGCTTGTATGTAGATGTAGTTTAGGCTGTTATGATGTCTGAAGGACTTACCTTGTTTGCAATCTGATACTAATTCCATTTTTATTTATGCTGGTAACAGATATCACTGAGATGTGTACAACATCATTTCTTTTGCTTATTTTTTTCTGTTTTCTACTTTTCTCTTCCATGACTTGTGCAGACATTTTCTGCTCATCATATGACAGTCAAATTTCTGCTCAGGCTGGGGAACTTGACACTTTTTTTTTTTTTGTGTGTGTGTAGAGAATTTCAAAGAATTGTAATAAATGGGTTATTTTTTATTCCTTTAATCACAGCATTTGTTTAACTATAATTCAGTTTCAATTATAATTGAGCTAAATAGAATGATTTAAGCCTTGTAAATGGGTAGATTTATTGTTTTATTTCCAATTTTTATACAGCATTGGGTTTCTCTTTCAGTGAGGCAGACTTGTTAGAAAAGGTTTAGCTATGTAAACAGTAAAATTTAACAAGACTATTAAAAAAATAAATTTGAACACAGACTATATCGTAAGTCTAATAGATGTACAGTGATGAGCTATTGCCTATTAACTACAACTTGCATTCAAGCAAGTCCATTTCTAATCAGGAGAGCTCTTTGGCACCTGTGTCTTATTAGCCCTTTAAGATCCACTTGCTTAAGCACATGCTTTATTTTTGAACAGGGGCACTTTCCTGAATATAGAGTATGAATAATGACTGTTTTTTTATTGAATAATCATTTTCAAGCTAACAAACTGAAGCCTTCTAGGCTACAGCTATTTCAGAAGGTGTTATTATTCATTGTCCAAAACAATATTCTTGAAGTGCAATTTACATTGTTGTTTACATGTACACATTGTTGTTTAGGTCCAAAAATCCATAGTTAAAAAGTACCAAAGGACAGATTTACGGTACAGATAGAGCATTGCAACTGGGAAGGAGCAATTAAAGTCTATTAACTAACTACCATGACATTTTAAGAGCAGTATTTATTTGAAATTCCACAAAAACTCAACAAAACTTTTATTCTGTAACAGGTAACTTCAACTGGAATTTGTATAGCATTGTGTATATTATAGGTATCATAGTAAGAGACCTTTTCTCCCCCTCTCTTTTTCCACGTGTTTCTCCATGAGATCTCTCCACTCTTTTCATGGATTAAGAAAATGGTATATTTTTCAGTTTTATATCTTTTGGACACAGTCCACCAGATCATCCAAATATCAAGCAGAGAATTGCAATAAGAGAGTTATATAGGATAAAAAGGTATTGTTGATGAGAGCAGGAGAAAAGTGAATTGGACAACTATTGATCACAACAGTTCAACCTCTCAAAGATGACTTTGAGACACATTTTGAAGACAGATTAACTAAAGATGTAGAGCTAAGTGGAAAATGGCGAAAGAACAATATAGATTTATAAGAAGGGAATGAATATCATAATGATGTTGTGTCTTTCCTTGGTAACATAATTGATTTTATAGACCAGACAAATACAATAGGACTAATCAATCTGGAGTTCAGTAAAGAATTTGATTGTCTCAAGGACAATTATTATTTATGCATGAGAAGGCAGAGCAAAATTATGGAATGGATAACGGCCTACAAAAAGGAAGGCAAAGCAGTTAATGTTGAAATGGGAAAGGACAGTGTGAAAGGTGGTTACCATTGAAATGTCTGGAGGCTTGAGCTTGAGTGCAATTTTATTAAATGTTACTATTTGTGACCCTGGCATATGGGATTAGAACATGTTGGTGGGGAGTGCTATTAAAAGTATCTACATGCTAGTACAGAGGACAATTAGATTTTCCACTAGGGAAAACTAGTACAGCAAGCTTGTAAAAGCAGTAGATTTTTATGAGGGATCTTTGTGAATACAGATGTCACTGGTGCAGTAGCATTGGCTAATGGTGAATTAGTTTGGTTCAGCTGATAATTTTTTTACAAGACTTCTTTAGTAATATCATTTAAAAAAATTGTTTATAGGAAATGTGGTGAAAGTAGAGAAGACTATTTTTGCAGATCCAAAGCTATCAGAAAGGAGCAATTTTTGCCATTTCATGTTTCACTAGTAAGAGCTTCTTTTTAGAAAAAAGAAAAGGTTCAGGACCTCATGCTACCTCAAATGGTCACTAAATTGGAAAGATACAAGCAAAATAGAACAGAAAGGCATTCAGTTTCAGAATTACAGCTTAATAGAATGCATCTATTTGCAAATGAGTGAAAAATGGATTATTCTCCCAGACTCTTAAGGTAGGAAATCAGCCTGAAAAACTGTATAGGGCATTGACCATGTTCTCTGAGTCATGGACAGTCTCACTGAGATGGTAAATCCATGTAAACTTTGTTTTGAAAAATTATAACAAGACATTTTGATATCTAGTACACTTTCATGTGTAAGAGAACTTTGTAGTCCCTTGCCCCTCTAGTCTCTTCAGACTTCATTCAAGCTTCATTGCCTCTTGTGGTGGATGTGTGGCCTTTTTCCTTAAACAGTAGCAGTGATGACAGCAATTGCAGTCGTTGTAACAACTCTGTTAGAAAAAGACATTACTTACATATGTCACTACTTATACAAACAAATACCAAGCTTATTCCTATATTTCTACTAAAGAGAAAAATAACTGTCCCCCAGAGTTTAGTTGCTGATCACATTTCTTATAGACGTGGTGTGACTTACACATTAGCCCTTGATTTAGACCGTTACCAGAAATCTAGCTGTATCACAACCACCAGAGATTTCGTTTCCAATATAGCAGCCTGATACATTATAAACTGTGAATGCTCTTAGGAATTAATTTACTTACTAGCTTATTAAGAGTGTTTTAGAGATTTATTAAACCAATTTCCACACAATTTTCAACAAATGCTAGAGATTTTTAAACAGTCATAAATACTGCTCATGCTGGCAATAAAAACATACATCATTCTAGCAGCAGGACTCAGATTTCCTTGAAATATTGTTTTGGATACTGTGAAAGAGATGTTTCTCTTGCAGGAAAAGTAGAATTCTCCTTAGTTTTAAGGCTGTGTTGATAGTAATATAATCCACAATATCTGCAAAGTGTTGTTTATGATGCTGTTGTCAGCTGCCACTTTGCAGAATACCATTAGAGAGTCATATTTACTGTAAGAATATATTCTGAGGAAACAAAGCTATAAAATAAAATGAATGATAGCTCGCTTTCATTAGATGAATCCAGTTTTGAGATGCAATTGTATCTGTTTTCATTTGGAATTAGCTGTGGACAGGGAGCATTCACTGTACATGACTGCCTTAGGATATAGTATAGCCAATATAGTTGGCTTGGAACTTATACTAGCATGAGAATATTGGTACAATGCTTAAACAGATAATAACATTTACAGATCTGTTGGGACTATGATTTAGGTGCTGTTTTTTTCTTCTATACAGTAAAGCAATTTTTGACCACTAGATGGAACTATACAGCTTCATGCAATAGTATTAACAGCAATATTAGAGTTTGTTTTACTTGCAATAAATACCTCCTCCTTGCCCTCAATACCTTACTGAAAGAGAGCTTTTTCCATGCCCTTTGCAAAGGGTGAAAACAGAGGAGCCTCTTGTAAACAAGGCTGTCTGTAAAGCTAGTGGGAATGAGGAAATTACAAACCTTACAGTCTATTCCAATAAAAGAGCAAGCATGCATATAAACCAGTTTAAAAGTTGTAACAAATCAGCTTATCCTCTGTGCAAACCAACACTGCAATTATGCAGCTTGACAATGCACTACTACTACATACTACTTCATCATCCTTCTCCTTGGTATGCAATTATCTTAGCTTTTGACAGCTGTGTCTGACTTTCTAAGCTATGTATTATACATATTTCTTTCTAATCTTAGGCTCGACCAGAGTTTTGTGATACTTTATTCAGATTAAGATGATATATGAAGTAAAAGAAATGAAAATCAGTTATGCCTTTCCCAGCTAATTCATTACATTCTGCTTTAGTTTTCTTGTGATTAGACTCTCAGAGATCTGGAGTTTGATGTAGCAGTAAAGTGCTTTCCACTTTCATGAACTCAGCAGTTTTTATTTCATTGTGAAACAATGTTTAGCAGATAGATAACTGATCTAGGTTGGCCATTGTGACTCTAATGCTTATTTTTCTTTCAATCCTCCCACCCCCTCTTTCTCCCATTTTTCGTGTTCTCAGAGAGTGGCAATTGTACCATGGTTCTTTTCATTGATATCTAAAGATGTTGACTTTAATCAGCATGGAATAACATTTTAAACCCCAAGGATATTTTAATCTGTGCAGAAAATGTGCAGGAATGTGCAGGAAAGGTCTTCATGTGATAGGGGTTGTTGCTGTATTTATTTTTGTTTCTTGTTGGAAATGTGAACTTCATGCTCTTTGACTATCTTCTGAAAAACTAGATAAAAGGAAAAAAAACATAACTTGATTTTTTGTTTGTCTGGAATATTTGATAAGAGCATCTGGAGCACACTTACAGCTTTAGGACCAACCGTAATGAGATAGTGATCTTACTCACCCAAATGTTTTGTGGCAAATACCATCTGATTTACTGATATATCTATACTGCATATCTAACCGCACTTTTACCACTTCAGCTCAGGCACTGAAAACAATCTAATTTTTGGTTTATTACATTCTACTGAGAATTTGTACCCTAAAATAACAAATGAGGGGATCAAAATACTATTACTAGGCAGCACAGAGACAGTATCATTAACATGCTGCAATGTATGACATGCACATAGACTGAAGAACAGTGATTTCTCATGAAAATGACATTTTCTTAGATGAGCGTTGGTCCACCATAGTTACTCAGATGCTCTCAGCAAGACAGAGAGATGAATCCCCATGTTCCAGTAAATGCTCTTTCCCTCTAGGGTCCAGAGATGTCTCAGAAATGCCTTACAGTTATTAACAGAGATAGTCAGAAACAGTGGGAGCAGAATGATTAGGTTGTCTTTTATCATTGCAGGAAGAGGTTATTGATTAATGTAACTGATGTAGTTTCTAGATCTTACTGCTGTGAAAATGGTGTGTGCGTGTCTGTAATAGGTATCTAGATAGATTTAAACATACATTCTGTTTATTTAATGATAAATGAAGTGTGGTTACAATATATTCATATATATTTGAAACTAACTTGCCCAACCTTAGCTGATACTGAAGTTTCACAGTGGATGAGGAAAACTGCCTGGCAGAGGTCTTTGAAATTTTCAGAAATTTACACATACATCTGGGTCAGCACTATTATGGGTATACTATAGAAAGAGAGCACGGATAAGTACGTGCGCATACATGCATATATAAATACATGTGTGTGTGTATGCTTTCATAAATACATGTTGAAAGCTGCTTCTCCAATCCCAGATGTATGTACAAAAGTTCTTTGACATAACTGTTCCAGTAGCAACCTCTACTTGCTTTAAAAATGAAAATTGGATTAAATTCTGCATATTCTACTTCATAACTGGCTTCAAGAGCTTGGTTTCCAGCTGTATCCCATGAAGTGATATGCAACATGGAAGAGAAAGAATATACAACAGCTGCAATTTCCCAAGCATAGATGCTTTGCATTGTGACATGTGCTTACCTGTTTCTCAATTTTTCGTCACTAACAGGGGAAGGAAGAAGGTTGTATGTGTGTGTGTAAATGGAAAATTGCAAGAAGAGATTGTTTCATGTCTGAATGGAGATAGGATCAAATCTATCTGATCCCTTAAGATCCAGGAAGATAGACCAGTATTGAGAATATTCTTCACTCCTTCCCTGAGCTGCACAAAACAGGTATGTGAAAAAAAAGTTATCAAGCTTTCTCCCCTTTAAAACACTTATCCTTTTAAAAGAAATTTCACAGTTCTGGTTTTCCAACAATAGTTTGGGCTCCTACACTTTTCTTCACAGAGGAAGGTAATTATTGATGCTCCTGTTGTTTAGCTAAGGTAGAAGACAAGCACTGCTGCTGATATAGAAGTGAGAGGGATCCTTTTCATTCCTTATTCTTCATGTTCCCAAGTGCCTCTAGCTTGGCTGCTAGAGCAAATTCTATCTTTAGGCAGACCTGCTTCAGCATTGGAATTCCTGATTTTCAGAAAATACATGATTACTGCTACTTCTTAGAAATCACATACTTTTGCAGGTGAAGCTGAAACATTATCTGCTTGCATTTGTATAGAAAGCTTGAAGTTACACAAGATTTTATGCAAACCTTGTTGATTTTATGTGAAGTTCTGGTTTTGAGTAAGACAGAAGCTCGGTTTTGAGTAAGATAGAATCTCAGTTTTGAAAAAAAAATCCAAATGGTAGTAGGGAGGTTGTTTTATTGGATGAGGTTAGGTGTTCCTCCTGCTCAACAAGTTCATTCAGAATCAAGATGTCTGGCACAGACATTTGAAGAACAGTACCTGCAATAGTCAGATGGTGTCTCCACTGAGGGAGCTGAGCAGGTTTCTTAGCCCATCAGTAACATGGGGTGTGAACGAGAGCTGCCTGCCTTTACACTAGTAAAGTCTGAGAGGGTCAACAGCTGTAATACAGTTCCCTTGAGGGAGGAAGGTCTCCTTTGTTTTATCTTAGCTGGAACAAGGTGATGATGTGTTTTGTATACCAGTAGCTGAGATAGTATTACCTCGGTTAATGAGATTGGCTCTCCTGTCTGGTGTTTTATCCTTTCAAGCTTGCCCTGACTGTAGGTGTTAAATAAGTGTCTAGAGATGTGGATGCTGGACTTGGAGAAAAAGAAGAAGAATTTAAGATTTGCTTGCATTGTAAGTGTATTAACTGTGTCTTTCCTTATATTTTATCATGTCAGAACCTATAACTTCACAAACATTATCTACTGGTGCAGATTTTACAGAGAAATATTTCTCTGGCTTGAGTTACAAGCTATGTGAGGGAAACATCAATGTGTCTAATTCCCTGGGGTGTGTAATCATTAGAAATTGGGTCCTAGACTACCCACAAAGAGCCAAAACCACTAACATATTTCTTAAAAATGTTAAAAGGGTACCTATTCCCATTAACTGCCTAAGCCTATTTGGAAGTTCATAGTGAAAGGAAACAATGGTATCTTGACTTGATGACCAGCAAGTCCTTAGTAAAGTTTCTCTAAAGGTTGTTTCATTATAACCCCTAAACCACTATATGCTATACCTCTGGCAATGTTAATTTTCAAGATTTCTTCCTGCTCTTTCTGATATGTCAAGCTCAAGCTGATAAACTATTAGACGGGCTCTTGCACATATCCCTGCAGAGGAGTTGGATAACATCTGGCAGGCAATGGGTACTCTGTCTTACAATTGCCAGGCTGCAAGTTGTGCCCCTGAGAAACCTTTGCAAAATGAACTACTGTCAAGCAACGTGAGTCTGCCTGTGACTATCAGATCTTGATGACCATGGGTAGCTGGACTGACCTTCCCATGGGAAGCTAATTCTCTCCTCTGGTAAGAGTGTGCAGAAAACACCTGCAGCTCACACACCTCTCTCTAAGGAACTCCTCACAGTAAGACAACTTTGCACTGCATGCCAAAACCTTCCTGATAAATGAACTCAGCATAGGCTAATCAACATCATAAGTGTCATGGTTTTAAACCCAGTTGGCAACTTAGCACCATACAGCTGCTTGATCACCATGCCCTCCCCTGGTGGGGTTGGGGAGAGAAGCAGAAAGGTAAAAGTTAGGAGACTTGTGGCTTCAGAGCAGTTTAATAATTGAAAGAAAATATAATGATAATAATAACAATAGTAACAGTAATGAAAAGGAAAATAACAAATGAGAGAAATAAACCCCAAGAAAAACAAACGATACACATGAAAACCAATTGCTCACCACCCACTGACCAATGCACAGTCCCCAAACAGCAACCAGCTTCCCCCAGCCAGTTTCCTCCAGTTTATATGCTGAGTGTGAAGTCATATAGTATGAAATATCCCTTTGGCTAGTTTGGGTCAACTGCCCTGGCTGTGCTCCCTCCCAGCTTCTTGTGCACTTCTTTTCTTGCTAGCAAGACATAAGCTGACAAGTCCTTGACTTAGTGTGCTACTTTGCAACAACTAAAACACCAGTGTGTTATGAACATTGTTATACTAAATTCAAAACACAGCACTATACAAACTACTAAGAAGAAAATTAACTCTGTCCCAGGCAAAACCAGGACAGTAAGTCTACCTGGGAGGTGGAGGATGACAGTAAATACATAGGGATGAAATGAGGATAGACTGCAGGCTGCTGCCTTCTGCATCCCAAAGGTACAGATGGACTGTCCTGGGAAATCCAAATCACCTTTCTGTACGTTCCTCTATGTGCTCACAGCCAGGGCTGCACAGCCTTGGTCTGTTGGAGCCTAAGTCACAGGAAGGATTCCAAACTGTTCTGGCTGATGTCTCAGGAATGGGAGCACGTAGCTTGGGGAGAACAGTAATCATGTGACTGCAGAGAGAGATTGCATATGTGCAGGGGTGTGGCTGGCAATGTCTACTGGACTGTGCTATCCCAGACTCTGGCCAGGTTGTTGGCTTCCTAGTGGACTGTGAATAATGGGAATCTTGGTTTGTGGCTGAGAGAACTGGGAATGTTACCTGCAGGCTGCAAACAATTTGATTTGGTCTGTGAGTACAGCCATGTGGATCCACCCCTCAAACAGCTTTCAGGTTTGGGTAAGAGGAAAGATTTAGCTGCGCTCATTTCCTCTTGCATAGTGTGGTCTTGTGGAGCATAGTGTTGGGAGCCTTAGGAGGCTGTCTTGTGGAGTAAGTCTTGAAAGATACACGTTTCCTAGTGCAGGAAGTCATCTGAAGTGCCAGAAAGATGTATCTATCGCATATGGGTAATAGTAAGACCAAGTGCTGACTAGTTTTCATTATCGGGCATGCCAGTACGTACTCAAAAAGCTCAATGTAGATGAGAGATTTGGTGCTAAGAATGCTGCCAGGGTCAATCTAAGAAAGCAATATATATATACGAGCTATAAAACTAGAGGATCCACAAGGAAAAAAGAAAACTGGTGAGCTGAGACATACCACAGCCCTGGAAGTTAAATAAAAAAGCAAACAAATCCCCTTAAAGACCTGAAACTTGGAAGTGAATGATTGCAGTTCCAAAAGACTAAAACAAATATGACTTTCTGTCTAAAATTGCTGAAAATTATCTTTTCCCCCAAAGAAGGCAGCTGAAGTTTATATTGATTTGATTTACCCTCAATGCAGATAAAACACACTCTTTCACTTCAGCTGGTGGCCATAAAGTTTTTTGAAATAGAACAGGCAAAGCAAAATTGCAGCACACTTCTACAAAGAAAGGCCACACAAAGTTGAAATGATTGATTTGGAAATGCCAGCACAGTAATTTTCAACTTGAATTTTTTTCTTGATGACATTCAGCTGTACATTTGACCTGACAATATCTTTATTTTGGAAATGTTTAATAACTTGCCTCACCTGTGAAAATTTTGTGTTAAAACTCTGGTGCAGTTAAGACCTAACAGGAAACCTTGGTAGTCTTGTATATTGGACTAGATGATCCAAGAATATATCTGATGAAAAATAATGATGATGGAAAGAAAAAAGGATTCTTTATTTGTTAGACTTAGATGATCTTGCTTTCTGAAGAGAAGTTATGTTTATTATTCTCTGACCTAAAGCAACTTCTTTTGTAATCAACGCTGAGAAAAAAATATAAGGCAAACATGAGCACAGGATTCATGTGGTAGTGCAGATGCCAGTTCCAGCAGGCTTTCCATAAATGAAAGTTGTGCTCATCTTTCTTTTATATTCAAGAGCAATCTTCTCTGGTTTTACCATCAACATATTTGCTTTCACAGTGTCTTACATAGCAAAATAGTGACTATCATGTTTAAGAAATGTAATCACAAATTCTCTGCATCAGCAAAGCTCCTTTATTTTCTGTAGGAGCTTATGCATTTTCAATTCAATACTGAAACTGTAATAAGTGTTTTTAAATAAGCAATTTATCACTGAGAAAAATAATTAACTTATTTCTTTACAGTGTTTTTTGTGTGTGTTCTTAATCAAAGTTCAGATTTTTGATTTGATGAAAAAACTAAAACTGAACTTTGTGCTCAGTTATGAAGTTAAAATGTCACTTAAAACCCTTTTTTGAATTCTCACACATGTTTGGTATTTTTTTTAGATTCTGAATTGAAAGTGCATTTCTGAAGTCAAGATTTTTCCTTTTATGGCTTGATTATGAACTACTAAGACTCCTGAGATATAATTCTAACATAAGTAGGTTTGTCCTTAATATATTCCAACCTCATCAATTTTGCTTAAACAATATTCAAGCATGAATGTTAACTACTAGAATTGTACGCTTTGGATTTTTGTAATTGCTGTAGAATCACAGAGGAATAAGGAAGATGAGATTCTTTTATGGTCTGACTGCACTGTTCAGAAGAGGCATTGTGCAAATCACTTGATTTAATAGAAGCTGATTCTGAAGGAAGTAAAAACAGAAGAAAAAGCCTCCCAGAGAGCCTTTTCAGCATGTAGTTAAATGGAAGGTAGTTTACTTGCTATGATACTACTTTTCTGTTAGCAGTATTTTCTCCTCTTTGACTCTTACTGCAAAGTTACACAGCATTTGAGGAAGAAACAGAAAGGTGTATGTCCATAACATGTTAGCATAGCTTTATGGTTTAGATCATCAAGGAAGGAGTTATCTCAGGATCAGTAAAGAGAACTGGCGCAGCCAGTGTACAGTGGATTCTTCACCAGATAGAGCTTCTGTTCTGATTGATATTTCTTTATTCACATTTCTAGCTATGTATTTGGAAAAACTTACAGCAGTTAGTGTTGTATACTGTTGTGCAATTTATGTAAGAATGGACCATCTGTGAAGTATGCATAGGAAAAGCTTTCCAACAGTGTAAACCACAAAATTCCTGAGCTCTGATACATCCTCTGAGTTTTGATAGGCTTTTGTTCTTTTGGTTCGATAATCTTTTTGACTTGCCTTTTTTTTCATAGTTGAGAAAGCTGTATGTGTTGCAGTCAGTCTTTTTATCAGACTTTCACTCCTCTTTTTCAACAGTTGACCTTGTTGTATAGATTTAGTTCTAGACAATTTTACAACAGCTCTGTTCAAAGAGTGCTTCTCTGCATCCCCGATGCTCTCCTGAGGCACATGTTTCAGTGTGTAAGTCAGCCTGCAGTTTCACTTCCTTTCATAGTGTGTTGTGTAGGATGTCAAGTCTGAGTAGTTTTGTGGCTCAAAGACTTGCCTGTTCCTAGGAAAAGAAGTATATCTGATCAAGATAGATATTTTCTGAGCTATTTATAATTGAGTTTAAATCATACGCTCCAAGGATAAGTCAAGATACAGGGCACTTGCTTTCTGTACAGCCGTTTAACATCTCAGTCCAAATCACTGTTAGTTAATGACTCAAAGACAATGTACTAATTGTGTGGATATAATGAAATTAAAAATTCCCCTTTTACCTTGTATCTTAACATAAATAGTCTAAATCATTTGCTAACATGGCTGATACAAGCAGGTAGAGCAGTTTGAGTCATGATTTCCAAGTGGGAGAAAATTAAAGAAGAAAGAATACTCTACAGAATACAACATGACATAATTTATTGCATTATGTCATACTGATGACATAATGAAAATGAAATTCTGTGGGGAATATAACATTAGAAGTTGAGATGCAAAAGTACCCACATCATGTAGGAAGAAGAATTTTGTGCAAAAAGGTTGAAGGGAGTAAAGGAAAGTTGGTGTCTCAATACACAAACAAGCAGAGAGACCAGCGTGTGAAAAGGACAGAAGAAAACTCCAAAGTCAGGAGGAGATTTTCATATGGCATTTGATGCTACAGGGTTTTTAACTTAGGATGTGTAATAGCCTGAAATTAGTGAAAGTAAGACTAACATAGAGGCACAACTGAAATGCCACTCTACCACTGAGTCTTGGGTATAAATTCAAACTTATTAATATTTAATGTCTGGGGCTAAGTTGTGGTCTATTATGCCTGTGTACATCTAGCTAAAGCACTTGAATCCAGTGATATTACACTGGATACTAATGAGAGCAAAAGTCTTTTGGCTTGAGATCAATATGATAAAGGAGACATAAGATAATTGGCAGTTCAGAGTACAGGAAAGAAGGGAAAATGAAATCCTAAATGCTAGTTTTAAATTGCCAAAGAGAATCTATGAATACTGTTCTGACAGTCATTAAATGAGAAAGAAAAACTTACTAAGGAATCTCATTCTATTTTGGGTTCGTGTAAATCTTTGTCCTTGATGCATTATTCACTCTTTGAAACTGAGGAACTCAAAAGCATTACATTATATGTAGACTACTCTTAATTTTTTTTATCAATACTTTTCTCCCAATGTTGTTATAAGGTCAACAAAACTAACAAAAACATGTATTGCTAATGATTAGGATCATTGCTATCAAATGTTTGCTGCATAAATGAGTGCTGTAAGAGATGTCATTTCAATCATTGCTGTTGTTTACTATGTGAGTTTTTTTTAAATTTCTATTTACTAGATGCCCTTTTCCATAGGGACAGAAAAGTTATTAAGGATTAAGTTTTAGCTATGGCAGAAAAGAGAAACAAATACAAGGTATATTAAGAAAGCAGTGTGCTTGATAAACACACTAGTCATGATGTCAGAATTAGTTGCTATGAATGCAATATCACAATGTGAACAATGTCAGAAGTAAATTAATCTCTTACAGCAATGTAATCCTGAATCTCTTTTTAGACACATGTACAATTAAGATTCAGAATTAGGGCTAAGATTCCTGTCCTTCATACAGCTAGTGTTAGAAAAAGAATGAATATTGTGATTATCAATACCTTTGTTCAGGATTGGAAAGAAAAATGCATATTTTTCTAAATTCAGGAAAAATCACTATTCATTAATGATAAAGGAAAAGATACTGTCAGTGCCCACAACTTTATAGCTTGTAACCTGAATGTTATTAAAAACAAACAAAACCAACCAACCAGAGAAAACCAAAAACCCCAACACACAATACCTACTGAATTTTCATTGTATTGCTGTTTAGAAATGAGTTTGGGAATGGATTAACTTTATATTGAATAAAGTAACTGTCACAGGCTTTGAAAGCTTTAACAAGATTTGGCATTTCATCGTTTACTTGAGTAAGGGCTGACATTAACTTTGACTTGCTAACTTTTCCATATAAGCCAAAACTGTTCTTTTGAGGTGTAAATTTCTTTGCTTCTTTACTTAGCTGTGAAATTTCCTTGACGACCTTGAGCTCTCTCTTGTCTTTTAAAGCAGCCACTTGAAAGTGGATAGGGACTATGACTGCTGGAATAAAGTAGCAAATGGCAGGGGTATAGTGGGCAAGACTTGTATTAGAGTATAAACATAATATGTCACCATTTGAGATGCAAGTTACTCTCTACTGCTGGTAAATTTAGTAAAAGTAGAGGAAGATAGGCGGTACCAAGTCTGGACTATCAACAACCTGCCCTCTGCACAGTGTTAGTGAAGTAATTACATTTAAATTAGTTTTCAAATGCATAAGTGCACAATATATTGACAAATGGAAGATGGCTCTTTCTTAGAATACACAAAAGTTTGAGTGAACATATGGTTTTGAGATTTAAGTTGTACTATGTAGTTTTATTGAAGTTCCTCAGAAATGTCAAACTTAATACTCAGTTGCCCACGTCAAAGTAAACAATCTTTCTTCAAATAGTTAACAACAACATTATATGACTTTTCTTATTCACAGCATCATATAAAATATTAAGTGCATACTTCAAACAGTAAACTAATGAGGACTAAATGTGTAATTTGTCTTATAATACAGTAAGGGACAAATTCTGCTTTCTCACATCTTTAGAACTGAGAACATCAAGTGTTTGACTGATTTTGTTATGAGCTCAGTCTTGAAGATACAGAAATAAATATAATGCTGTTAATATCGGTGATTACATAATTTTACTGAAGACTGAGTCAATGACACTGCAAAATTTTCGGGGTGGAGTTCTGGTCTGGACAACTTTGAAAATATGACATAGGTTTACTTTATGTTTAATAATTTTGCAGAGCCTAGCATACAGTGAACCTGATCTTTAATGGAGCCTCCAGACAGCGATGTGTAACAACTACTTCTAATGGGCCACCAAAATTGTGTCAGATATTTTTACTGTCATTAAAACCGTATGGTGAATCAAATTTTCCACAGTGTAACAGATTTAGTAGATACTTCTTGTGTAATCAAACACAGATTTACTTAGTTGTGAAATGATTTTGTGATTGGATAAAGATGACTGACAAAAACAGGTTAGGTGAAAATACTGATCTTGATAACATGTTATTCAAAGAAAACAGCTAGTCTGGATTTACAACAGGATAGAAGATAGCATTTAGCCTACAATCCCTAACTCTTGATTTTGAACAGTTGTGAAGAGAATTAATATCTTGGTCCAGAATCTTGACAAATACTCTCCACCATAATCAGCTTTTTATGCATACAGTTGTTCCTGGTTTCACTTGCTTTCTCAACCGCTTATTAACAACCTAACCTATATTGCTGAAGATGAAACTTTGCAGATTTTCATATCTAGAGCTGTGCTCCTCAATTAGATTGATACATCTATTCAAGCTGGTGGATGTCAGCCCTGGCTGAACAATTTTTGGAGCTTTTCCTGTCATTGGTACTTCCTTTTACACACAGTTTGAGCACTCATTTTTTTTTGTCTAGAAATCAGTGCTTAGTTTTTTTTTTTAATTTGCACAAAATTCTTATTATGTTGTAAAAATGCTGCTCTATGCCTAGCAGTTCAGTGGTTAGCACACTCACAAAATTTGAGAGATGGTGTAGGAGAACAGGGAAGGAATACCTATTTGTGCTTGACAGACATTGCCACCACATCTACTAACTATTTAGTATTCTTTAACTATAAAAATGGTTTGTTATGGTGAAGCAAAGATTCTTAGGGTTTCCTGCATATGATTTTTCAAAAAATAATTCATGTTTAGATGGGTAGAGGTAAAAAAGACACTGCACACAAGAGGGTATATCCATGACCAAACACTAGATAGGCATGTGGATATGAGAAGGATCTTTGTGTTTCATGTGAAATTATGATTTCTATAGGAGAGGTTAAAAGGCCCTGCAAGCAAAACTCAGAGAAGAATTCATCATAACTTTATCCTGGTGGGATTCAGTGAAAATTTGGAGTCAGATTTTCGTCAGGTATAGCTCTCTGTTCAAAACATGTCGCTGCACGTAGGTCTGAAATTCCTAGAGGAGTTCACTAAGGAATTTGGGAATTAGAGGGTCCTGATTTTTCATGATACATTTTTTAAGCAGAATATTGAACTAGATGAATATGTCTCTTTTTTTTGTAGTTCTGTTCCTAAATTTCTTCATTTTCCAGGACTTAGCCTACCAGAGGCTATCCAGAAGCCAATTTGTGGACATGAATGGGTAGCTGTATCTTGTTTAGCTGTTAGTAAACAAAGCTGAAACCTCTTCTTGCAAAGTAAGCCATGCATATGGAAGGAAACAAAGGGACACCACGGCTCTGTAACATGAGGGAATTGTAATTTTCTTCATTGCTTCCTCCAGAAAGGTTCTAGGCAAAGGGTAAGAAGGAGAATTGAAATGGCTTGGTCTCTTGTTACAAATTCATATTAGTATGTTCATATCAGTATTTGCAATTGAAAATGAATTATTATCATAGAATCACTAGGTTGGAAAAGACCTTTGAGATCATCAAGCCCAGCCATACCTGTCCACTACTAAATCATAAGCCTAAGCACTTCATCTAACTGTCTTTTAAAAAAGTCCAGGGATGGTGACTCAACCACCTCCCTGGGCAGCCTATTCCAGTGCCCAATAACCCTTTCTGTGAAGAAATTTTTCCTGATGTCCAATCTAACCTCCTCTGGTGCAACTTGAGGCCATTTCGTCTCATCTTATCACTCATCACTTGTGAGAAGATACCAACATGCAAGTCTCCACGACCTTCTTTCAGATAGTTGTAGACAGTGATAAGGTCTCCCCTTAGCCTTCCCTTCTCCAGGCTAAACAACCCCAGCTCTCTCAGCTGCTCCTCATAAGACTTGTTCTCCAGCCCCTTCACCAGCTTTGTTGCTCTTCTCTGGACATGCTCCAGCACCTCAATGTCTTTCTTGTGGTGAGGGGCCCAGAACCGAATACATTATTCAAGGTGCAGCCTCACCAGTGCTGAGTACAGGGCCAGAATCCCTTCCCTGGTCCTGCTTGCCGTGCTGTTTCTGATACAAGCCAAGATGCTACTGGCTTTCTTGGCTACCTGGGCACACTGCTGGCTCATGTTTAGTTGTCTGTCAACCAACACCCTCAGGTCTTTCTCTGACAGGCAGCTTTCCAGCCACTTTTCCCCAATCCTGTAGTTCTGCCCAGGGTTGTTATGTCCCAAGCATTTGGCTTTGTAAAACCTCATCCTGTCAGTCTGAGCCCATTGATACAGCCTGTTCAGATCCCTCTGTAGAGCCTCCCTACCCTCAAGTAGATTCACACTTCCTTCCATCTTAGTGTCACCCATGAACTTAACTAAAGGTACATTCAATGCCTTCATCCAGGTCATTGAGAAAGATATTGGACAGAACGGGACCCAGCACTGAGCTCTGGGGCCACCACTTGTAACTGGCCTCCAACTGGATTTACTCTTGCTTCTTTTAAAATTTATAACTAGTTTCAACTGAATGTAGTGTCTCAGCTGAGTCCAGCAGAAAATATTTACCTTTAGGTGCTCTGATAACTTTACAGTCTTAATAAAACTTGTGTAGATAATGGCTTTCAAATCATCAAAACCACACAGCGGTGTTAACTGCAACCATGGTGAGTAATTGCATCTAAGGGGTTAAAATCTATTTCAGTGATTCTTTCTGATTAATGGAATTATCTTGACCCTTCTCTTGCAGAGAACTGTATATAACATCAATGCTGTTCTTGGCATACACTTTGCTAAATTCTCCAACAGAACGTGCACCTCAGCTGATGCAGTACATGTAAAGATAAGCAGTTCTTACAATAAGATCCAGTAAGACAAACATAAATCACTTCTCTCTGTGTGTGCGTAAACATTTACGTTCTTTTCCTCCAATGGAATCTCTGAATCAGAACCCAAACCTGTGTAAATTTGCATCCCTCTGTGGAAGATACACCTGATTTACAGATTATCCTTGTAGGAAAACTCCTTATTTTGTCTGTCCCTTATGTGATTTGTCTGTGGAATACAGAAGGTACCTAAATGCTACAAAAAAATGTAACATCCAGGTTGTACTCAACAGCTTTGCAAGTTCTTATTAAATATTCTGTTAATTTCCTTGGGTGTGCAACAGATGTGTGCAAAAAATGGTGATTTTTCTCTTGTACATAGTTGTTGACAAAAGATATATTTTTAAAGAGAAAAATCAGAAGAACATATACTATGCTTTACTTTCTACTATTGTGACTTATTTTTTGCTTTTAAGCCATATTGTTGATTCATGTTACATTTAATTCAGTACAGCTAAAAACCTATCACTAAATCTACTTCAAGGGAAAAGACAAAACAGCAAAGCAGTGTCTTATGAAACTATCAGACCACAGTAAGAATTTCTGTACATTGTACACTAATAGAACTAATAAAACTAATAAAATGAAAAATCATAGAATCATAGAATCACCAGGTTGGAAAAGACCCACCAGATCATTGAGTGCAACCATTCCTATCAAACACTAAACCATGCCCCTCAGCACCTTGTCCACCTGTGCCTTAAACTCTTCCAGGGAAGGTGACTCAACCACCTCCCTGGGCAGCCTGTTCCAGTGCCCAATGACCCTTTCTGTGAAAAATTTTTTCCTGATCTCAAGCCTGAACCTTCCGTGGTGGAGCTTGAGGCCATTCGCTTTTGTCCTGTCAATATACATATAAAATATATATTAATATTTTTGTAGAATTATTTACTTTAGTATCTTTCATATTCTTTTAAGGTGATAGAGGTGAACCAAAAGGAAAAAAAATTGTTTAATTTGTGCCAGGAAAGAGGCCTTGATTTATTTGGATCCTTCATTCTTAATCTAGTTCCTTGGTACAGAAAATACTTTGTGATTTATATACCAGCATTTAAAGTAGAAGATATAGAATATAAATTCATATACCAATTAGTATTTTTTAATTCTGGAAATACCATGTGAAGGGGAGTGACAAGTGGCAGAAATTAAGAACTATTTTATGATTCCTTTGAGTAACAAATATTTCCCTACTATGTTGACCCCAAGGTGGCCTGATTTCTTACAGATTCATCTTAGGACATTTTGAATATGGGATCTAGGAAGATTTAAGTTCATCCCGTAACCTTTCTCTAGGGAAGGGTGTTTAAAAGATCTTCCATCTCTACCTGGCTGCTTGTTTTCTTGAAATTTTTAGAAAGGTGAGTACTTTTTGAGACTATTTCACTGCTTTTAAATTCTTCTGAAGTCATTTGGTTCATAAAGAAGTGATTGAAGACATATTCAGGCACCAGCAATGGCACAGAGAAAGTTATCAAATCAGCTTGGTTTCCATGGCAAACAAGCTGCAGTAAACCAAAGGAAAATCATGATAAAAAAGCTGCATTGAAGCTCAGAGGTAAGGAAGCCTCCTCAGACCTGAAAGATGAATTTAGAGTATCAGTTGTTCTTATTTATATAAGTCACATTAGTTTGTATTTTAAATGCTCTATATAGTTTACGAGTGGGTTTCAGTGCTGACATTGTATTTCATTCCTTGGGAACTTTTACTATTCTTGTTGATACTCTTGCATCATGAATGAGAATCAAAGTTACTATTGTTATCTGGTATCTAGAGGTCATAATTTTCAGACTAAGTTGAATAAATCCATTTTCAGTTTCTGCTTGATAACAGAAACAAGCATATCAAGAGATAGAAAGAAACATAATCTGACCTGCACTGTGTTAGTTTTCTGAGATGTCTCAGAAATGCTATTCTGCAATCACTTTCAAAAGACCCTGCAAACGTAGCAAGATTGACAACAAGGTCTTAGATCTAAAAACTCAGGCTTCCTGCTCCTCTTAACTTTAAAAATATTTTTATTCTTTTATTTGTTGCTGTTGTGCAAAATAGTAACTTTTTAGTGATGGTGTTCAAAAGCTTTTTCTGTAGTCTACAAAAACTTTTAAAAACATAAACATTAATGTGCTGCTATCATGAGTCTGTATTATAGCATGCTTTGATTTAACTAATCTATGTCTTCAGTATAACTAAGACATAAACAGTTTTAGAGCTACATTGAGTTCAAGTGAAGGGATGGTAATTCAGGCAGTTATCAGTTACTTTTGCTAGCCATAAACTTGTGCAGAAGTTGGAAGAAAATAATTACAATAATTTTTAATAAATAATGAAATAAACAATGAACCTGAGAACGACTTGTCCATCACTATATTTTGCCGTGATAATTTTCTAGTAAGTAGGAGTCTGTAATGCCTCAGAATTCTTCCCGAAGTTCCTTGAGATATCCAGTTATTGAGTATAATTTATTCAGACACTACAAAATTCAAATGTGAAAATTTATTATAAGCCTGCAGAATACAGTAATTATTTTGTCCTTTAATTTTCTGGTTGTTACATCATTTATTTAGTAGCTCCTACAGTCATGCTAAAAAATAGCAAGAATGAATATCTAAAAAGTCATTGAGATTATGCATAATTCAAATGCCAGAATCAGAAAAACAGTTTGTAATAGCAGATAACATTAAATCAGCAAAAAAAAAATGGAGCCTAGAGCCTTTTTATGATTCAATTTTAACAGGAAGGAAAACAAAATAAATTTAAAAAATACAGGCTGTGATTAGAAAACATTTAAAAGTAAATTCAAGTGGATCCAAGAGTGAGGAGGAAGAGAGCCCCATCACCAGTGATGTGATGTTCATGATGAATAATTATGGGTGTTGATACCTCACAGCGACATATCACAGGATGCCTCTGCTTGGGGAAGAATAGGAGTCACTGACCTTCCCACTTAGGAGAACATTGGTAAGGTGAGGATAAATCTGAACACAGGCAGATATGAACTTATGTATTGCATGTTATTTTCAATTATCTGTCAAGAACGAAGTTCAAAACTGGATTCAGTAGATGTATGTAAAGTGCAGCAATCGCAATATGTCTACTTAAGCTATGTGAATGTGATCTGCTAGACGTGCGTCTGTCTACTTGTCTATATATAAGGTATCTAGCAAGGGAGTGTTTAACATACACTGTTCTAGAGACCTGCACACTCCCTCGATTTTTTTTTTTCAGATTTCCTGCTTAAGGGAGCATACTCATACATTAACATAGGTAATGGTCTCACAACTGATCTTATGGATTAGTGGGGAAGGAGCTTTTCATGGTACACTCTTTATAATAGATTTTAGCTTGAAGCCTCCTCTCCAAATAGACCAGTATTAAGCCACTATCATTATTCATCATTTTGAGATGTGTAAAAGTTTGACACGGTAAGAATAGGTATGTAAAACTTTGTAAAGGGCCTAGAAGAACATTGAATTTGATTTAACCAATTTAACATTGAATTTAATTTAACAATATCTGTTGTGCTGCTGAATTTCCTTATTTTTTAGCGATTAATCTCTGGTAGAGATTTTGCAGAACTGAGCTAGACCACAATAACTGTGCACTTTGTTTTAGAAAGGTGCTTTTAATGGAGTCCACCTACATAAATCATTCATTTCTCAGACAGATGAGAAAGTGAAGAATTTGTTTTTCACTCTGTCTTACAAAACAATGAACAAGAACATACTCTTCCATGAAAGAGGATGCTATATGGGAATACTGCTTGGAGGACACAGTGCAATATGCTTTCTTGACCTCTTTCTGTATCCTTTTCTCTCAAAGAATGAAAGTTCCCTGAACTCATAAAGCCCACATGAGCACTAAAGATGTGGGTTTGGTTATGTTAAAGAAAGAAAATTGGGCCTGAATTTGTGAACCTGACATTCCTGATTTCAACTGGACTGAGACAAGACAATTATTTTAAACTATGTTGGCAGGTAGCTCTGCTCCAGTAACAGACAACATATGTGAAATTGGAGTCAGATCCTGTAAGTCTGATGGATCTGCAAAAATGAAATCTAGTTTTCTGTTGTATGCTTTGAAATCTAAGTATTATATAAGTACCAGAATTTTGCATGAAGGAATTTTACTTGGCAATTAATATGATTTAGAGAAAAAAAGAGGGAGTTCGTATTCACCTTGTGATTTTTAATATTTCAGTCTTGAAAAATGTTTGATTGGGCTTTTCTTGTCAGTTTTGACCTGAGTTGGTCAGAGACTTGAATGTCAGTGACAACAGAGGAATTTTTGAACTAGAAGTAATTATGTAAAATAATGATTATTATTTTTGCACTTCTATAAATTTTAGAACTACACTAAAACCATCTATAAAATTGCCTTCCAGAATGAAGGATCCAAAGCAGAATTTCAAGAGTTTGAATCATAAGCTCCTAAAGTGTTTTTAATGGAAATGCTGACACAACATTAACCATACAAATGTGTTTAGTCATAATGAAGAGTTTGATAATGGGTCTGATAATCAATTACTAACTTTTTTTTGCAGTAGAAGTGATGGCATGACTAATTTACTTAGCTTTTGTAACTGTAGATTAACACGTACATTTATTCTGCTGTTAAAATTCACTTTCAATTGTTTTGGCTATCTAAAATCAAGTGTATTTCTATTCCAAGGTTATAATGGACTTGCTAATGTGGTATTGACTGCTGTTTCTTATCATTCGTCTTCTGGTGGAAAGGTGATCATTACTTTTCTCTTAATAATCCCCAATTTTCTGCACACTCACATGAAATTATTTTTATTAGGAACTCATTCAGCTTTCAATTGAAGAGAGCACCAGCACCAGCTAGCATTTAATAAAGTTCTTTTCTGTATAGTATAAAACTGAAGTTTCAAGGATTCCTCAGAATGAACAACTGTTTTCTTAACTTGGGATTAAGCAACTATTTGCACACCTTTAGACTTGGAATTTGGATGCTATTGACTCAATTGATAAGGAAAATCAATTTTTTGCATTAGCAAAATTGGTTTTAAAAAGATTTGATGTGGAGGGATGTCTCATTGAAATAAACTGTTAAAAAACTCTTGAGAAGAGTGAAGTTGATAATATAATTCTGTATTTGAACTCCTGTGCTTTTAAAATAAAAGCCAATAACAATATAATGGCTCCAAAAAGAGGAAGCTTCCAAGCATTTGGTTCTATCAGGCTTAGCACAGGAAGCAGCAAATGCGAGAAACATCAATTTCTCCACGTTCTCAGTAGTTCTTTGGGATAATATCAGCTTTTATTAAATCTCATAACTCCTTCTGTTTCCTGAACAATCCAAATGATTTTGAAAGACTATCCACCTTGCAGTATGTGTATGGCTGCATCACTGACGGCTAACAGGCTGCACCCTAGACAGTGGCACTTACACATGAACTGCAGCTCTCCTGTGAGTCAAAATAGCTATTTTTTAGGGCTGTACTCTTTCCTGAATTCCAAGTGCATAAAATCCCCACTTCAGTTATCAAAGAGTGACTGAGCACAGACTCAATTCTTTCATGGTATTAAATTAGACCCTTATAAACTGGAAGAAAATTGTCAAAAAGCTTTAACAATCTGATTCATATTCTGCTTAAATTGTACTTTAGTTTTCTGATGAGCAGCTTTCAACTGTGTTCCAAAAGAAAAGACAAGATTAAAAGTGGAGTAGAGAGCGTTAAAGGTTTCACTTGTAGAGAGAATCCTTTCAGTATTGAGAAATTTTCCAGATTTCAGGACAGAGTGTAGAACCGGTAACCAAGCTGAAGGCAAGTTTTTGTCATGCAAGTTTAAAGTTAGATTTATCTGTGATACTTCACTAAAAACTGTTCCTGGTTCCTGACCTCAGTTCCCATGGTGATCTGTGGCAACTCAAAGTTAAGAGCAAAAAGCTTTGTGAAGACAATTTAAGCATGAGCATTCAACTGTAATATACTCTTTGTAGTGACTGAGTTTTACTTTGTTACATCTCTTGAGTTCCTACGGAGTTTTCTCTGCAGTTACAGGTGTGAGAACTTGACATAGAATGTGAACTTACTAAACAGAGGTTTTCTTTTTTCTTTTTCTATGGAGAGATCTTCTGAGACTGTGGTGTGGTCTTCCAGTGTGTGTGATCTCTGGTAAGTTTTTACAAACTTTTTTCTCAGCTTGAAGGATTCCTTTAAAGCTAAAACACAGTGCTAGGAGTCATATAGTAGTTCAAAAGAAAGCCCCTAATGTTGAATCAGCTGTAATCAAGTAATTCTATTCAATACTGAGAAACAGACAGCACAATGCTTACTCTGTACCATTTGTTATATGTTGGTTGCCCAAAAAATATCAAAACAATATTAAGATCTGTGTTCAAATCTTACCATAGTAGTAGACATTATTGTCATTTTCTGATTGCCTGTCATTATAAGCCCATATAGCAAACACATGTGCAAAACATGAATTGTGTGGGAATGTCTAGTTACCTTGTATATCACTCCTCTGAGAATTACAAGCCTTATGGTGGTAGAGTTAGCTGCTGTTGTAAGTAGCAAGTTACTCTTCTATAACTTGCTTTGCTGAGTGATAAATGCATCACCTATATCCCAACATCCTTCACTGTGCAGAACTGTCTAAGCATGTGGGAGATTGTAAAGAAACATGGAAATAATTCGGGATTGTCCTTGTTTGCTCTTGGTATTTACAAGCTTTTTATTCAATGCCTCCAAAATTCATTTTCTTTCTTTATTGACTTCTAAGAACAGATGGTGCAGTACAGCAGCAGTGGCACCACAAAACTTACTAAAAAAATGGTCCTAGGGACTGAAGTTAGAAGTTTGACTTCATGGAAATAACTGAAAATGCTCTGCAAATGTCCCATGGACTATATTGCTTTGCTCTATTGCTTCAGTTCTTTCACTGTATAAAGAGAGTTTTAAAATCATCTTATTTTCTGCTAAAGAAAATTATCATCCCATTTACTTTCTAGCAAAGAAGAAAATGCAAAGAAGGTTCAATAATGCTATGCATTTTCTCCCAACAAAAAAATTTAGGCAAATACATAAAAGGAAAGTTTAGTCAATAGCATTCTGCGTCTGAAGGCCTCCCTGTACCCCATACAGGTAATTTTCTTCTCATTCAACACAGGATAACATCAGGAGCAGATAACGGAGAGGAAGTAGCTGTCACTGCAGCTTGCAGTTTCCTCCCTTGGGAAACCTCCTGGGAACTGCTTTTTCTAGGAACCTCTTCTGGTGGTTTGCTACTGCCAGTGAAAATTAACAGCTAAAAATGAGATATAAAGGAAAGCTTTTCTTAGCAGAAGGGTGGTCATAACACTGGTACAAAGACTGTGATGTTGAATAGGTACAGCTTTGACAGGTGGTTGAGGGATGCCTACCTGTGGAGTCATCATGTTCAAGACAGACCCCGTTTCCTTCTAAGCTTCTTCTCAGAGCAGAGCCTAGGTGTGGCTAGATCCATCTCTGGTCCCAGACTTGGTTGATTGTTTGTGATTAAAGGATTATGCGGATGTATGTATGTGTGTTTACCAGCAGTCAGAATTAGTGTGTAAGTCAGTAACAATTGAAACTCAAATTAGTTATTATTTTCCTGAGGAACATCTGAAAAAGTCAGAGGTGTGTAATCCTTACTCAAAAGGCATCCTTTCTTAGGGTAGGGAAAGGAGGGGGAAGGAGAGGCAAGGTAAGAGAGTTCCAAGCCCATCGACCCATCTGTCAGGTAAGGTGCTCATATGTCCTCTCCCCAAAGGGTTTTCAGGAGCCAAAATGTCAGGGTGCTACTCGTCAAGGTGGTTGTATCTGCCACAGGAATTAAAAAAATGAAGACAAAATCCTGCCTTACTATCTTTTCAAAATGTATCTAATCAAAGTGTCACGGTTGCTTTGGTTTTTGATGTTTGTTTTTTTTCTGGGTGGAAAACAGGTTGGATGGCCGGGCCCAGAGAGTGGTGAGAAATGGTGTGAAATCCAGCTGGAGGCCAGTCAGAAGTGGGGTTCCCCAGGGCTCAGTGCTGGGTCCAGCCCTGTTCAATGTCTTTATCAATGACCTGGATGAAGGCATCGAGTGCACCCTTAGCAAGTTTGCGGATGACACTAAGCTGGGAGGAAGTGTCGATCTGCTGGAGTGCAGGAAGGCTCTGCAAAGGGATCTGGACAGGCTGGACCGCTGGGCAGAGTCCAATGGCATGAGGTTTAACAAGGCCAAATGCCAGGTCCTGCACCTGGGGCACGACAACCCTGTGCAGTGCTACAGACTGGGAGAAGTCTGTCTAAAAAGCTGCCTGGAGGAGAGGGACCTGGGGGTGTTGGTTGACAGCCAACTGAACATGAGCCAGCAGTGTGCCCAGGTGGCCAAGAAGGCCAATGACATCTTGGCTTGTATCAGAAATGGCATGGCCAGGAGGTCTAGGGAGGTTATTCTCCCTCTGTACTCGGCACTGGTGAGACTGCTCCTTGAATCCTGTGTTCAGTTCTGGGCCCCTCACCACAAGAAGGATGTTGAGGCTCTGGAGTGAGTCCAGAGAAGAGCAACGAAGCTGGTGAAGGGGCTGGAGAACAGGCCTTATGAGGAACGGCTGAGAGAGCTGGGGTTGTTTAGGCTGGAGAAGAGGAGGCTGAGGGGAGATCTTATTGCTCTCTATAACTACCTGAAAGGAGGTTGTAGAGAGGAGGGTGCTGGCCTCTTCTCCCAAGTGACAGGGGACAGGACAAGAGGGAATGGTCTCAAGCTCCGCCAGGGGAGGTTTAGGCTGGACATTAGGAAAAAATTTTTCACAGAAAGGGTCATTGGGCACTGGAACAGGCTGCCCAGGGAGGTGGTTGATTCACCTTCCCTGGAGGTGTTTAAGGGATAGGTGGACGAGGTGCTGAGGGGCGTGGTTTAGTATTTGATAGAAATGGTTGGATTTGATGATCTTGTGGGTCTCTTCCAACCCAGTGATTCTGTGATTCTAAGAGTCTATGTAGTAGCATTAGAGATTTTTTGTTTTTGTTTTTGTAAAAAGATTACTGCAACAGCCAGGAGAACATTGGTTTGACTAGAGTTACTTTGTTGTTATTGAGTATTAACAATGTCTTTATCTGACCAGAGATGTCCCGCTTTGTGTTTTATAATACCTGAAGTATTTATGCATCTGAGATTATTGATCCTAGTAACATACAAAATTAATACTGCCAAGGATTACATGAATTAGAGTGGGTGAATTTTGTAGCCCTTTTTATTTCTGTTGTTAGAGGGAGATTTATTAAAGAATGTAGCAATATGTGTGAGTTTTTAATGCTGTATTATATTCATGTTTCATACAGTAAAGAAGAGTCTGTAAATAACCAGAATTTATAGAAATAGAAAGGTATTAGGCAGTCTTTCCTCATTTCCCCTTTTATTTTTGTTTTGTACATGTGGAACTGAGAGAATTCATGCCAGCATAATGCATTAATCACTGAAGAATTTTTGAACAAATAAATTCAATAATGAAGTAGTGGGAAGCCCTGCATATTCGTTTTGGTAAATGGGAAATTTATCAGCGATGACATGTTGTTATTGATTTTGTAATAAGCCACAGTAATTAACTAATAAGCCAGCTGGATTTAAATTTTTTTTTTTTGTACACAGGTTGAGAAAAACAACATTACCAGTGGAAGGACTGGAATTTTGTTTTATTTCAAAGACATATGTTGGGAAAATAAACCAGTCCTAAACAATTGTGCTATATGATTTTCCTCAAGGGCAATAAATAAGATTAACTTCTATAAAGAATCTTTCTTTCTGTGGAAAGGTATGTGGTTCTACTTGACTTGTTTAAATTAACTTTCTTTACTGGGAATGCCATCCATTATTTTGACATGTTTTATGGTGAGTGAAAATCCTCGATTGCAGCTGCATACCAAAGGCAGTAGTATTGCCAGTTTCACAAAAAAACTGCCTTCAAAAATGTCAGAGGCCATTTAAATGTCATTGCTTGAGAAAGTACTTTGAAAATGCTCCAAAATGAGATTTTCTTGGAGATGTCACTCCTTGGTGTGGGGTGGGGGAATCTGTCTAGTCACATAGGAATCACTTTTATACAGGTTTTCCTGTATGCATATAAGAAACATATTAGACAATTGTTCAAAGCCAGAGTACCCCTATGAGAATACAAGCCTAAATATTTCTCACAGAGAAATCCACAAGTTACTTCATGAGTAGGATTAATTGGACTTGTTTCAGTTTGGCTGTGTTCTCATGGATAGAAAAGGAAGATACAAAAATTGCTGGTAGTTTGCTTGGTTTTCTTGACTGAGATTTCTAATATACTAGCAGAAATTGTGAAATGCAGTAAGTATTTTTACTGCTTTATTATCTCTGTTTTACACAAAGCTCTAATACTCTGCAGCCCAGATAGTGAACCTCTATTACCTTTTATAGGTATAGCTAGCATTCTGGAAAAGTAACAGAAAGTTATGATGATGTTTTGCATTGTGGAATGTATTTTGTATATCAGTCTGGAGGCCTCAGCTAAATCTGAAATATTTCTTTGCTGCTATTTAGGTTAATAAATTTTTAGGTCAGATGTCAAAACCACCATGACCGTCTTGCTCTGACTTCCTTTGCCACAGAATCTATAGAATTTCTGTGAATCAGTTTGGATTAGAAGTTCCATAGCTGTGAGTACCTTCTTCTTCTAGAAAAATAATCTCAAATATTGAGCATCTTACTCTAACAGATGAACAATTCTTAGTAAGCTATCCTAATGACTAATTGCACTGTCTGTTAAAAAAACCCCAAGAAACAAATAAGCAAAAAAAAATTATATTACATTTTGATCTAGAACTTGTACAGATCCCATTGTGAATTAATTTGAGAAATCTAAGAAATATACTTAAGAATTTGGGGTTTTTTTGTCTTTTACTCTCCAGGTTGTATGCTTTTCTTTAGTGAATTGAATGACCTTCTTAACTTCTCTCTAACTCAAATTTTATGATTATTTAATTGTTCTTGGGCTTTTCACTGTTTTTTTTTCCAATTTACTAATATTCTTCCTGAAATGTGAAGGTCATAACTGTGTGCAGTGTTCTAATAATCATAGAAGCATAGAATGATAGAATAGTTAGGATTGGAAGGGACCTTAAAGATCATCTAAATCCAACCCCCCTGCCATAGGCAGGGATGTCCCACTAGATCAGGTTACCCAAGGCCCCATCCAGCCTTGCCTTAAACACCTCCAGGGATTGGGAATCTACAACTTCCCTTGGCAACCTGTTCCAGTGTCTCACCACTCTCATGGTGAAGAAATTCTTCCTAATGTCTAGTCTAAATCTGATCACATATTCTAAATAATGATCACATCACTGCAACAGTATATGGAGGGGAAATGTAACCTTTCTTCTATTACTGTAATGAGGATAGAGGGAGTAAATAATCCCAGGATGCAAACTGTCTGGGACACAGACCTGCAAGTTCACTGTGTAATGAGATGTGTTCACACAGGCTAGACAATATTAAAGTGGAGAGTAATGCCTAATAAGCTTCCCTCTCCCCCACCCGTGATTTCTCACAAAATTCACTTGTATTCAGGGATGTGTTTTAGATGACACGAAGAGAGCCCCTCCCTCCAAGAAACTACTATGAAACTCCTGGGACTTCCTGAAGTTCTCAAGTAATGATGAGAGCAACAATTACAGGCAAACTACATATCCTATGGAATCATGGGCATCCTAGTAGCACAGATCCTCCAGGCTAACTGGGCATATGTGCTTCAAGCCAGATGTATGTGTTGTTGTCTCCATTTAAAGCAACAAAATGCTCTGTGGAGGGCTGCCTGATTTACTGCCAATGCTGTGTACTGAAATGGAGCTGTTCTTACAGAGCAGGAGCATTTACCTCCACTCACAGTTCTGCCAGTGCTGTTTCTAATTGACTTGTACCCAACATGGGTAACTCCAGGTTATTGTTGAGTTTTGGTCTTTTTTTTTTCCTTTAAATATTATAGCCTTGTCTTATGACACAACATATATTTAAGGTGAACTGAGTAAGATAGTATCAATAGTCTCCAAGCCTGATGCTTGATTCTCTGAATAAGTATCATTTCTGGACCTCAAAAGTCTCCAACAATGATTATTATTACACCTCAACATCAAGGTAACACTTGCATGAACGCAAGAAGAACTCAGTCTTTTGGCTGTGGTTCATAGGCTGATACACCAAGGTTGCACCTACACTAATGGATTCAATCATGCTTATGTTTTATTGCATTAACACAGTCTTGGAGAGAAAGGGTGCCTATTGCTGTGTTAGACTCTGTGATTACTCATACCATTGCAACCACCAGACCTTCAACTGATGACGATGATTTCTGTACAATATTCCTGTTGCTTTATTTCAGCTAGTGATTTTCACTTCTACATTTACAGTTTTCACTGAGCTTTCATTTGACCATAACCAAGATGCCATGAAATCTGGTTACATTTTTCTACTACACATCAGAGCAGTATGAAATATATGCTAGGCAACAAATGTCAAGTGAAAAAAAGCTTTCCTTTGCTTTACAAAATTCCCAGTCTAATGCTTCCTTCCTTTTTCTCTGCTAGGTATCAGTACCTCCTAAGGGACACTGTCTTGATGGCATTATGCTGGACAGGTCTATCTGGACCTGGAGCAGTCTATTACCTGTTGCCTCCACCTCTGGCATAGCAGTTAGATTTTTCTGTATGAGATTCACCTTGTAATATTTCAAGGAATCCCTACTTTCAAGTTTGTTTACTGAAAAGCAGAAGAGATCAACACTGAGCTGTTTAAATCCTAGACTGCAGTAAACCATATATTTATTGCCCATCCACAGGTTCCCTTGGCACTAAAGCTTTCTCCTGGCTACGTTTAGACTTGCTTTGGGCAAGGAGGAGGCTTATTTCGTCAAGTAAGTTGGCAGCACTGACATTTGTGAATGAAAAACAGGTAACTCACAAGTGAGCCAAATGTTTTAACTTTCAGGTCAAAGCAGATTAGTAGTAGGTCCAGAGTACAGATTGCTATATAGAGGCCTTTATGGGAATACACAAGGAGTGTTTCCTTTGTGTTCCAGCACAAGGAAAGGAAAGATTTTTTTTTCTTTTTAAATTCCTGATTGCATGTAATCAAATATGTTTATGCCTTGAGACCTAACCTGAAATAGAAAAATGAGAGAATGAAATGAGAGGAGATGAATGTAGCATAAGCTGTATTGTGGTTTTCTGTTTTTAATAAAAATTTAACTAAGAAAAAGTTTGCACATACTTAATTTTTTGTCTATACCATTCCTGTCAGAAAGATAGCATACCTTCATCAACAGCATAAGAGAGAGGTGTCTGTGGGTGGTTTCCAGGGTGAATTCAGTAAATATGTCAATACATTTTGGTCAGATTCTCAGCTGGTAATAAATTGGAGCAAATTTGTTTTACATCAGGAATAAACACATCATTAGTGGATGGTACTGTTGTAGTTTGAGATAAATTAGAGTCAATTTTGTGTCTAACTCAGTTGCTGTAACTAACTTAATTCTCTGAAAGCTAGCTGCACATTTTTGAGAGAATTTTCTTCTCTAAAAGTGATAATACAGGGCATTGGTATGCAAAAAGGTCATCCTCAAGCTGGTGGAAGGGGGCTACACCTCCAAGGAGGGGTGAATAAGGCAGGTTGTTCCTGATCCCAGATCTGTGTGTTCCAGAATCCAGTTCCTGAGTCCAGCCCTCTCCTAGGTGTGGAACAATTACCTCGTGTCTGCTCTGCAGCATTTGTGATAATGTATAGTCATCCAGGGGTGGGGATGCAATCTCATGTATTTGTATATTATTATTATTATTATTATTATTATTATTATTATTATTTCATTAAAGCTGTAGTTTTACTTTCCAACCCACAAGTCTTTTTTCTCTCATTTCCCTCCACCTTTTCCCTGAGGGATGATGGTGGGGGGAAGGGATTTTGAAAGCTCAACTACATGGTTTCAGCTGACGAGATTTTGCCAGCTGGGGCTAAACCATGACAGGTATATTAATATTCTGTGCAGTTTCTAGCAACTGCCTTATCTTGAAGACATTTGGGTTTGAATGAAAATTCCTGTATAAGTCAGTTAGCGTTTTCTATTAAAATTAAATTATATGGCTCAAGCTTCTTGTCAGAAGTCATTACAATTTCTGATTAAATATCTGCCCAAATCCATATGGTTTCGACCATTTGTAATAATCCAAATTTTTGCTTAGATAGAAAAGACAGAGGTATCTGCATATGGTTTTCAAAAGTATGAGAAGAAATTCAAGTTGTTATTGATATGTGATATGTTTCACTGTTTTATTTGGGAGTGTGTGCATGCATGTGAAGCTCGCAATCCTTGCACTCTATTAGCTTTCCCACAACAGTTTAAAATATTCTGGAGTGGCAATTTTATGCCTGAGGTAAACAGCTCTGAAACCTTCCTCTGAAGTAGAAAACATTTTATATTATAAATTCAAATATATATACATAGTTTTCAATTTTCTAGGTAGGATAAATGAGACTGTTAGTAATTTGAATTGTTCTGTTACAGACAGTTTAACATTTTTAGCATTCAGTTCATATTCCAAATTACTGTAAGCCTAGTCCAATAAGCAGTAAAGACTGGTTCTTTATGGCTTGTTTATTACAAGTTTTATTGATCTTTATATATTACCTCTAAGAATAACAGTGTACTATATTAAGAAAATAATTAAGAAGGAAAATTGAAAAAAAATTTAGAATTGAAGAGACACCAAATCTCTTAGACTATGAAGTCTGAGTCTACAAAAATAAATTTGTATGATGCTAAGGCCAGCTGGAACCAAACTTAGAGAGAGTAGGGTGGGTTGAAAAAAATGTGAAATCCTTCAAAATAAGAAGAGATTGCTAACTCATTTTGTGTTATCGAGACATTCTGTGTTTTTATACTTATAAAAACTATTGAAACAGAAGGCATAAGCATGATGACATGTTGGATTTCCCTTCCCTGTTGTGTCCCCAGCCCTCTCCCGCAACTTGCTCAATCCACAGGGTAAGCAGCAGACGCTCAGATTCAATATTTTATTTTGTCCTTGTTTCAGTCTAAATATATATTTATATGCAAGTTCAGTCTAAAGTACTGAATGATATTTAAAACCTACTATGAAGACACAATTTCTTATTTGTTGATGTTTTTATATAATGCAATCGTAGAGTATTCACTTGATTTTATCAAAAATAAAAAATAAAAAACAAAAATAAAAATAAAAACCAAAAGTAAAAATATTAAAATACACAACAACCCAATGCAGCACTACAGCTTAGGGATGAGTGGCTGGAAAGCTGCCTGTCAGAGAAAGACTTGGGGGTCTTAGTTGGCAGCCAAGTGAACATGAGGCAGCAGTGTGCTCAGTTAGCCAAGGCCAATAGCATGTTGTCTTGTACCAGAAACAATGTAGCCAGCAGGAGCAGAGAAGTGATTCTGCCCCTGCACTCAGCACTGATGAGAATATGGTGTTCAGTTTTGGGCCCCTCTTTACAAGAAAGACATTCAGGTGCTAGAGCGCATCAAGAGAAGAGCAATGAAGCTGGTGTAGGGGCTAGAGAACAAATTTTATAAGGAACGGCTGAGTGAACTGAGGTAGTTTAGCCTAGAGAAGAGGAGACTGAGGAGAGACCTTCTCACTGTCTACAATTACCCGAAAGGAGGTTGTGGAGAGGTGGGTGTTGGTCACTTATTCCAAGTGATAGGTGATAGGGTGAGAAGGAATGGCTTGTTGTGCCGAGTTGTGCCGAGGAGGTTCAGATTGGACATTAGGAAAGTTACAAGGCGCTGGCACAGGCTGCCCAGGGAGGTGGTTGAGTCACCATCCCTGAAGGTATTTAAAAGATGGAAAGATGAAATGCTTAGGGATATTATTTAGTAGTGAACAGGCATGGTTGGAGTTGATGATCTCAAAGGTCTTTTCCAACCTAGTGATTCTATGATTCTATACATGAAATATCAGTTATTATGTCTCCTAATTCAGGGCGCCTGTCATGATATTTATAGTTCAGAAAATTTCAGAATCTTATATGGTACTTAGTTGGACATTTTTTTTTAAATCAAAGCACTGACACTTGATTTCATGAAATCAAATCCCACTGACGTAATGGTCAGAAGTGAGTGCTCAGTGGTTTTGCAGTTTATATTATCAGGACTCAAATTTCTATGCCCAAATACTGAGGAATGATTAGTTAGGATTTATAAAAGACTGAGTTGATGAATTTTGTCCAGATTCCTCTGGGAAATTTTTATCAAAGATAGGGATAAAGTCTAATATTCTGGGAAAGTGTAAAAATCCTTAAGCCACATGTTTTCTTTTTTTCCCTGCAGTATCTCATTTGATTTTCCATAATCCTTCCAGCTCTTGAAGGAAATGAAACTAAGATAATTTTCTTCAAAGAGGTAACTTGCTGTTTATTGAATATGATTAGTCAAATGCATGTAGTTATGTAACTGACTGTATTGTAACTCAGAAATAGAGCAGAGAGATATGAATTGATTTAAAGATGCAGCTTTAATTACACACTTTTCTATCTTTTTGTTGTTTGGCTTTCTGATGTTTGCTTTCCATCTATTTTCACCCTGTCACCTGATAAGCTTCTGGAGCCACAGGTGCAATGTATGTCAGCACTGCTCATACCATTCTATAAGCAGAGGCTGCTGCTTTGACAGCATTTTCTGATTTTCCTTGGTCAGACCAATATTGTTTCCATGTATATCAGTATGTATGAGCAGGCTGTAGCAATGTACCTTATCATTTGTCAGAATAGATTTTCTTTTAACATGTTGGCATAGACCTGTGCAGTCTCTCTGTCCTGCAAAGGTATTGAATGTTGTCATGCATTTCTTCATACGTTATGTTTCTTGGTAGCAGATTGCATCTTTATGTACTCTTTATTGTAGGTTTTTCTAATCCTAATATTTAATCTTCATGCAGTCAGCTGGAAAACACTAAGAGAGGAATGAAAACAGCATTGTAAGCAGAACAGTCCAGCTTGTCAGGCTTATAGTAAATTCCTTTTGCAGTAAGGACTTCATATTGTAGGTTTTATTAATCCTAATATTTGATCTTCATGCAGTCAGCTGGAAAACATCAGCAAAAGAATGTAAACAGCACAGTAAGCAGAGAAGTCTAACTTGTCAGGCTATAGAAAATTTCTTTTTCTGTAAGGAGTTCAACTTCAACTTCAAAGTAATTTTTTAAAACGCTTATTTTTTTCCAAATTGCATAAGAATCTCAAGATTTGAGCCTCAGATGTTATCTTTCCATGGGCAAACATTCATGATTGCACTGGATTTTTATGGTTGAGTTTACAATTTTTTATGATTCTGTTGACTAGACAATAAATGTACCTTCCTCTAAGAGATGCTTTCAGAGGTATATAACAACACAAAAGTGCTAGCTACAGCTTTTTTCCAATTTTAGATGGATATTTTCACTATATTTTATTTTCTCCATTTGATTATGCTCAAAGCCTATGAATAACTGCAGCAAACTTTCAGAGAGTAAAGTGAATACCTATCTATTTCTTCTAGGACAGAAGAATAATTTGAATTGTCAATATGGATTTTACAGTCTCTCCATTAAAGATAAAATAATTGCTGTTCTAATAGTTATATAGTCTTAAGAAAACACTTGACATCAATTTTCTTCTTGCTTATTTGATGCAACTTCAACTTCAGTTTCTGCCTTCTTCTGGTAACAAGGATGATAAGCCATGATGAATTAGAGATTGACCCAAGTACCTGCTTGCATGGTGTCAAGTACTCACGGTATCTGTGTACATCACTTACACAACTCCAGCAGCAACATCACTGTGTATAGTATTAATAATTCTGTGTGTGTGTGTGTGCGTGTATGTCATATATATATATATATTTACAGAAGGATGAAATGAAACACTGACATTGCCTCTAGCAGCATAGTATCCAGGTAAACTCAATTAGTTTTCTTACCTACTATCCTTCTCACATACAAGACTAGATAAGAACAAGAGTAAAAGCAGTGGATGTCTTTAGTCATTATTGTTTCACTATGTCAAATGAAGATTAGCAAACCCTGCTGAGCTGGTGATAGAATGACAAATGGATCATTACTGCTATTAGTAAAGCATAAGTTGTCATATTTATTTTTGAAAGTTCAGCCAGTTTCTGGTCTTTTCCTGCCTTCCTGACAAAGTCAGCTTTGGCGTAGTTCTGTATTCTCATGTCACATTTCATTTTGTTATTCAGCTTTGAATTAATTTATAATTTTAAAAAATAATTGATTCTCTGACTTATTGATCTGCTCACCAAATAGTTCAAATGAAGTCATTATCCTATTGATCTCTTTGCATTTTATATTTACTTTGCTTCCACATTATCAGTCAAGATGATGCAGAGTTTTGCTTTTAAGATGTGTGAAATGATTTGGAATTGCAAATTGTAACCATGCTGTGAATTTTTTATGCTTGTCTATGACTTCTCATTTAAGCATTTAAGATTTTCTGTCCTCCATGGTATCTTTGTTTGAAACAATGGTTGATTTTGTACAATTGATTTAGGTTCAAAGCCCTCCTAGGGCTGTACAGGTGTTCAGCTACTGTGTAGCAACACTTTGCATCTCCCTTTCATGTCTGCAAGTTTTACAAATATGTTTTTCTTGGTTTTATTGGTAGTCTTCTAGAAAGATAACAAGGTGAATAATTCTATCTCCTCCTTAACAAAGTAAACTTTTTTTTTAAAGGAAACTCAAATTTTCTCTTTTACTCTCCCCTCATGTTCTTCCCTTAGAAATGACCACAAATATGAGGTCCCCAGTTTTCCTTGTCAGCCTTGGAAGATCATAAATTTTCTTTCCAAATGAAAAAGGATAACCTGCAGTTTCTGAGCAAGCCCCTTCAGAGTACCACAATTCATTAATTACTCTGTAATTCTATGCCTATATGAGCTGACTTATAGCTTTAACTCAGGTTTCAGTGGATAAAATAATGAACAAATGGTTCGTAATTAGTATGAAAGCAGTTCTTAAAAATAGCGTATTTTTTATTTTTTTTTTTTAAATTAATGTATCTAATTGGGACTTTTGCTTGGCAATTTTTCTAAAGTGCAAATAGTGTGCCCACTTCTGGCTTCTTGTTTTTGGAAGTTATCACATCTTCAGTTGCTATAGCACTACCCAGGAGAGAAAAAAAATGCGAATAGGAAAGCACAAAAATAATCTCTATCTGCATAAATGCCAGGTACTTTCTGAACTCACATGACTTCTTGTACATTTCAAGCAAAACAATACAAAAGAAAGCAAAACCCGCATTTGACAAAATCTTCCACCAGAGCTGTGGCAATCACTGGAATTAGATAAACACTGTCATTGTGTATCTGAAAATGTTAGTAACAACCAGGGTGGGTCAATGTAACGTGTAGAAGAGCCTACTGTATGCCATTCTGCCTGTCTGGTTGTTCCAGTAGAATTTTTAATATCAGGAAATTCTCAAGAAGCTTATATATTGTTTTTACCCCAATATTAATGCACCCTGGGAAAGTCTGTTGTAACATGATCAATTACAAAGATAATAATTTTAACACTTTTCCTTGTTACAGTAAAACAATAAACAACAGATAATTCTGTTGTGCTAAACATGTCAGCAGTACTTTAATAACACTTTGGTGTGATTTGCTCTAAGAGCCTTTCACCTTAAAATCCATGGTAAAGAGTGGAACTTACAAGTGATTTATTACATAAATACACATGAGGGAGAGAACGAGAGGTTTTTTTACTTTCTGTTCTCTTACGCCAGTTTTATAGTTATGTGGTATAATTGATGAAAATATGGTTATTTTTTATTTAAAGTGCTGTAAGTCAAAGGGCAATCAATGTTGCTGTAGTTTATCTCTGAAAAAAAAATTTAAGACTTTTTGAATATCAGCATGATGAATCTGTAAGTGATTTATGCTCTTGTATACACATTGTGGAGAGGAGGACTTAGCATTTTCAGTGGCGATTTGCAGTCTGGGGTAGAACAAGGTCAGTAAACAAGTCTAAGTCACAATGTCATCTAAAGTCCTGATAAGGCCACAGGAGATGATGTGCAAAATTAATGTGGGGCTAACACTCAGTTGAAGATCAAATACAGTGGGGAAATGATGACCCAAACTTGGCTGTGATTAGGGAAAAGATTCCACAAGGGTTTCCTAAGATTTGAAAGTGCCTGATAAAAAGATACAGAAAAATAGTCATCATTGATCACTGTACCCCTTGTTTTGTGTGAGAATCGCCACCAGCATGTGAGAGTACACAAACCCCTCCATGGATAAACCCTTTCCCTTGATCCCTTACTGTGCAAGGTGAAACAATACCGTCTGCATAATTTCGTGGCTTTTTTGTACTGTCAGTCTGAAATGCTGGAAGAGGAGAAATGTTTTTGTTGGTGCCAGACCTCTTGAAATTTAATGGGATTAAAAGCAAGCAATCTGGTTTCCTTTCAGTTTATACAAGGAATTTATCTCATGAGTTACAGTATTTTGGTATACTTTTCTCTTCTGCCTTTAACAATGCATTAACAAGTGGTATCTCATTTCCTACATAATACTTTCAGAGGTGTTTGAGCAATGAAGACAGTTTATAGTTATTATATTAATGAATCATACCCTTAGCTGTACCTAGAAAATTAGATGTTTCTCTAACTAAAGTTTCTGCCAGGCAGATTTAATTTGTATAATTAGCCTACATTCTAGATGAATACCCTTCCTACCATGCAATTGACTGTACTGGGATGCATTATTTTCAATCTGTTCTTTATTTTTTGTAAGTAATAAGTAACTATCTATTGGTCCAAAGACAATAACTCTGCTTACCTGGAATATTCCAGAATCAACCAAGTCCATACTCCAAATGCTTCTGAGTAGATTCTTGAATCTGAGATGCTGGCTGTTCTTGTTTTGATTTGAAATGATGTAATTACAGAGCTTGGTCTAAACAGACAGTTTTCTCTCATTCTGGTCTTTGAGATCACAAAAGCATTCAGTTATGTAAAGTGCTGTGAGAAAAGAAAATAATGGGGGTATATTGACATCACCAGTGTGATAGTCATAGTTGGACTTCTCTCCCTAAACTTCCTGTACCATTGGAACATGTTTATTACTTCTATATATGTTCAAGATAGATTTATTTTGTTTCTCTGAATTGCATAAAGCAATAACTATTGCTGAAATGGAAAGCTTTGAATGTGGAATCAACATTTTACTGAAATATGGAATTTGTAAGGTCTTAAAGAATTAGGGTAAGTCTTTTTTGTCCTTATTAGGATATTTTTGGTTGTCTTTGAGATATTTCTTTTCCCTTTCTGAAATATAAGGATTTTTTTCTTTGTTCTACATCATCCACTTTGAGTGATTACTCATATAATTAAACAGGATGAAGTCCTGTGGTTGATCACATTTTAAGAATCTCTTTTGCTTGGAAAATAATATTGCATTTGCTTACTTTGAGATACAGTAAACTGTAGATGCAAGGACAAGATTAAACCATAACAGCTCTTCCCTAAAGGGGGGAAGTTTTGTAGACTTGTTGAGTCCTTAGCTTATCTGACCAAGTGATGTTTTGGTTCACAGTTTATGGAATAGTGAATGGAAACAAGTTTCTGAAACTCTCAAGGCTGTTCTAGGATTGTAACTTACTGATTGAGGATGTTATATTTCTTTTTAAATATTTCTTTGGACTGTAGATTGTTCAGGCATATATGTAGCATTTTCTGTTATAGATTTATGTGTCTAAACTAGCTGACTAATTAGAAATTTTTATTTTATTATCATTCAATTATGAACAGTATGTGTAGACTTGCTCAAAATATAAACAGTGCAGGGGCTAAAACTTTACAAATAAATTATTCCATAGAAATTAGATTATATTCCATGTCAGAAGATCTGTTATTACACTTACAAATTAAATTACATTGTAGTTAGCAGCAGAAATATTCATTAGAATTCAACACCAATACCATGAACAATTCATTCTCCTCTAATTACTTTCTTGTATCTTGTGTATTTATCCAGAATTTGTCATTGTGAAACTTCTCGGGAGTTTCCAAGCTGAAGAGGTTTTTATGTGAGCTTCTGTATGTGTGTTAGAGGGAATGAGAAAGAGAGGGTAGAGGAGAGGAGACAGGAGTGCATAGATGAGAACACCAGTATGGCCAGGGAATGCTAACGGATCTCACATCCATTTTTGCCCTGTAAATATTGCAGCATACATACTAAATAGCTGTACTATCTGCAAATAACTTAGTGGATGACTCCTTGAAATCCACTGTCCTTTGTAACTCTGCCTTGTTTGTAAGCTCCTGTCACTGGTCATGGGAGCAGCTGTCAAAACAGGGCTATAGGCTGAGACAATCTGTGAACCAAATGCTGCTATAATACACTCTTATGAAATTTAGCTTAGGTTGCTCCTATGCAATCAGGATGGAATCCTTTCAGGATGAAAAATAGTGTTACAAGGAAAAATTTTCTGGGAAGGAGTCAGCAAAACACTTGGAAAAAGAAAATTACGTAGATTCAATAAGAATGAGGAGGAAATCAAGACTGTATGGAAATTTCCTGAAGACAAAAGTCTGAAAGGAAATGGACTTGTAAAAGATTTGCCATCTATGGTGCCTAGGTTGTAGTAGAATCCCTATCCTAATACACCGGAGGGGGAAAACATAGACAGCTTTTGCTACAAAGCGGTGGATGATTTATAAGATTACCTCTCAATTAATGTTGTAGAACTTTGCTTATCTAAGACTCACCTTAGAAGCGTAGTTCCTTGATGCGTATAGGGACATACTTCTGCTGCTGGCTATATCCATGAGAAGAGTACAGGACATTTTAGACTGCCTCAGAATCACACCCAACCTGAAGAATTTTTTTTCTAGACAAAGATTTTGGATGTCATTTTTTCCTGGTTGATCCAGGACAAGTTAGTATATCCAGATTCAAGTTGTTGTACTCAAATAAAACACATTAACATATTAATACAAATTCTTTCCTGTAATAAAGCAAGTAAGGGTATCTTTCTCCTTTCATAGTGATTATGTATTTTATTTCCTCTTTGTAAATTATTTAAGCCAATGCTAATCAATGTGCAGGGGAAAAAAATCTAACGGAAAGGTATCAGATACAGTGTTTATCGTGAAGACTGTCAATGTGTGAGTCGAATGCAGGGAGAGCAAAGGAACAATCAGAAAGCCAGAAGTAAAATGAAACCAATACATTTATTTCCTTTACCTCACAATCCTGGGCAACTCTAAACCAGCACCCAGGCAGAGGAAATGCAGAGAGGAATGCAGGCACTGCAGAGCTCAGTCCTTGCTCTTGATCTAGGGCAACTGTGAAACAGCACATAGGCAGAGGAAATGCAAGTGGGAATGATGGTGTTGCAAAGGTCATTCCTTGCTCACAATCTGGGACAAATCCAGAACAGCACCCAGGCAGAGGAAATGCAAGTGAGAACACAGGCATTGTGAATCTTGGCCCTTGCTAGAAAAAGTGTGTAGATAGCCTGCCAACTTGTCTGTATTTATCAAAAGAAGGCAAAGTAGTTTTCCATTGTGCTTTGATCTTTCTCATAGCAGGGCTGGAATCTCAAGCATGTTTTCTAGAATGGCTCTTTGTTCATAGAATTGTAGAATCATAGAATCATAGAAATGTTTAGGTTGGAAGTGACATTAAAGATCGTCTAAATCCAGCCTGCCTGCCTTGGGCAGGGACCCCTCCCACTAGATCAGGCTGCTCAAGGCCCCATCCAACCGGGCCTTGAACACTTTCAGGGATGAGGCAGCCACCGCTTCCTTAGGTAACCTATTGCACTACCTCACCACACCCATCATGAAGAAGTTCCTCCTTGTGTCTTGTCTAAATCTGCCTCTCTCCAGTTTATACTTATTGCTCCTAGTCCTCTCACTACAAGCCTTTGTGAACAGTCCCTCCCCAGCTTTCTTGTAGCCCCTTCCAGGTACTGGAACGTTGCTGTAAGGTCTCCTTGGAGCCTTCTTTTCTCAGGGCTGAACAACCCCAACTCTCTCAGCCTATCCTCGTACAGGAGATGCTCCAGCCCTCTAATCATGTTTGTAGCCCTCCTCTGGACCTGCTCCAACAGCTCCATATCCTTCTTATGTTGAGGATTACCTAAACACAAAAGATTTTACTTGTAAAGCACCAAAATATGGGCAAAAATTAGTGTGATTCTGTGTTTTTCTACATCCCAACTGCAAGGTCACTTGAGTGTGTTCATAGTCACTTCTCACTGATCTTCTGCTGTATTTCCACAGTCACTCGATCAAATAGTGAAATCTGTGGAGGCGTATGTTTTAAGTGCAGCATAAAATAGCTGTTTTAAGATAAAATAAGAGACTTTATGTCACTGATATGAGGCCAATGTCATAGAAGACGCATAATGTTTTGCTTTATTTTACAATATACGGATGCCAGAGTTTTTCTCTAATTTATCTCAGGAAACTTCAGAGGAATTCTAATGTGATATAATTGCAAGTAATATTTTGACTGAGGTCGTATTTTTAGACTCTTCAAAGCTTCATGATCTATCCTATAAGCTGGTGGTGGTAACTAGGCCTGCCACTTTGATTAAAATGAAGAAAATATCATTAGCTAAGAGTTGCATTTTGTGGAAAAAATAGAATATGGGAGAAAGAATGGAAGAGATAAATCTAGCATATGGGGTTTTTGTCATCTAATGACTAGAACTGGTGTCCAGCAACTGATAATCATACTAGGAAAAGGAAGTAAATCAAGGAAGATGGTAGAAGTTACTACATTTACAGTTATTTATAACCTTAGAAAATGGAAAACCTAAGAACTTAGGCAGAAACTTTGATGTATAGCGTGAGATTTTAGTGTGATATGCCTCACCTCTGAAATGAATGTTTAGCAGCTGATATTCTGTAATAAAATATTAGTAGTAGAAAGAATATTTTCAACTTTTTTATGCTTAGGCTCTTAGTAATCTCTTGTGGTATGAATTTTTTTTACTTATGTTCATTGTTTCATGTTTCATTGCTGCATGAATAGATTTTTGTACTTGCAATAGTAAAACTCTATATCAAGTTGAAAATGTTGATACTTGCTTTACTAGGTATCAAATATTTTACTTAACTACAATTTGAAAGTAGTTTTCTACTGTTTATTATTAAATATAAAACTTGCACCTTTACATATGATTTCATTATTTTTTTAAATACAGATTCAAGGATATCTTTGTATGTACATAGGACTGTTAATCTTAAAGCACAATAGTTCAATAATATTATAAGCTCCTTAAAAAAAGTCTTCTATGCTTCTGTCACCTACAACATGAGTGGAGTCACCTTCCCTGGAGGTGATTAAGGGATGGGTGGACGACGTGCTGAGGGGCATGGTTTAGTATTTGATAGGAATGGTTGGACTTGATTATCGATGGGTCTTTCCAACCTGGTGGTTCTACGATTCTATGAATGTTAGTGGTGCACTGGCAGAAACACATGCACAGATTATATAGTAAAGTCTGGGCAACCATTTGCCTTTCCACTTGCTTTTGTAGTCAGTTACCTGTTTGTCTTCTGAAAAATCTTGCCTCTTTTAATAACAATTAAAAAAATGTAATTTGGCTAAGTATTTCACACATGTAGTTTGAAAATTTTTCTTCTTTTTTTTTTCCTTCTCAAGTAAGGGTTTGGGTTTTTTAATACTGAATCTATTCAATTCTGCTGTACTTGCTATGGCCATGTGGTTAATTAGAACAAAAGAAAAATGTATTTCAAGATCTGAAGCTATACAGATTTGTAGATTTTTTTCCCTGGGAACTAACCAGTTGCTTCTTTGTCCAAGGCAAATGAAAAAACAAATGTCTCAATAAAACTGAAAATTCTGATTTTACTCCTTTGTGACAGTGCCCATCTATGATACCATGTAGTTCTGCTGTGGATGTTGTGATATATGTCTGTACATATGTTAAATTCAAAAGGCAACAGCACAGACAGTCTTTACTGCAGGATGTTAGATTTCAGTCACTGCTTTTAGCATTGCTTAGGTGCATCCAAACTTTGTCAAACTTGTCACAATTGCACATATGCTATTTTTCCAAGTAATGTTGTTCTGCAAACTTGTTATCCAGGATAACAGGAAAAGAATACAATTAGAAGACTTCTTGAGACTGCTGTTAGTGCCATTTTTGAGAGCCTTTGCAGTAATTTTGCAAAAGAGGTTATAGTGGCATTTTGGAAATGTTGGACTCTAAATTCATTAAAAGGTTGTAGTTTTTTCCAAAGGTCAAAAATGATAAAAACTGGACCAAGGAAAACATATATGTGAAATAGTTTGTTGAGTCTTTCCCTAGAATCTCATATTTCCTTTCTACTCCTGATGGTAATTTTGATCTACATTATGCCCACTCAGACTGTTGAGTCCTGTATCTTGATACGTAAGGTATTGGACACATTGACAATCTTTTAAAAACCCTGTGTATAAATCAGTACAAAAAATTAAAGTAACCACAAAAAATAAAATGTCATTATGAATACCTAAAGGAGAGGAGACTAGTGGTTTTGACTGTACCTAAATGAAAATAGTACCCATGACTTCCTAGTAGAATATTGTTGAACAAGCTGTAAGAAAACACCTCTTTACTTGGACTGTTATATGGAATCTCTATCATCTGAACATATATGCTTCTTTTCATAATATTCTTTGTAATAAGAATGAAAGTACCAAACCAGAAAGTTTTGTTCCTTTGGTCTAGTTGGCTTGTTTTTTTTCCCCTTTTTGAAATGTGCATTTAAAAAAAAGGTATAAGTTGTCATAGAAGATTCTCTCTAAATTATGACATAAAGAGGAGGAGTTTGATTCTAGTCTTAGACCCCTCAATAGATTTTAGTGGATAAAAGATGAGTGGAATTTACATTGTATTTGAAATATGTGTTTATAAATATATATATATATATAAACACATGAAATTACAAGAAATAGCAGCCAACCTCACTCAGAAATCCTAGCTAGGGAAGGTGGATGTTGTGCTCTGCCAAATCATTAAATGTCACATGAGAGAGATGAAGGAAAACAGCTATGCAAGATGGGCTAGCCAGACATAAATAGATTAGTGAATGCATTTTCCAGGGAAAAAATCTAGCAAAACAATCAATACCCTACAACAGCACCAATACCTATGTAAAAACATGATATCAGATGTGCATATTATCTACATTGTTTCTTTTGCTTATAGGAAAATATCTTCTTCTTCATGAATGTTAATAGCAGATAAGCAAAGTTGTAAGAAATTTCTATTGGAAATAATATGTAAGAAAAAAGATATGGAAAGCCTTAAAATCAGTAAACTAGCTCTGGCCTTTCCAGTCTATCTGCTACAGAATGTTTTTATACTGTCATGGTAATTAGACCCAAGCACATGAGGGATCTGCTATTCTGTTACAATGATTTGAGAAACTTCACTGATGTCACAAATTTAGAAGTGCCCAGAGGCTACACTTACTGCTAGGAAAATTCAGTCATAATTCTCTGCATCACATGAAGTGATCTCTTACGCTTTGTCTCCTACCCTGCTTCTTCCTGGAAGTGGTATTATCAGAATGGATGTTTCCTTCAAGTCTACCAAAAGTTACACACTTCATCTATCTAGTTGTTGTAGTCAAAAAGTCCAATAAGGCCATTGAGGTTTTTTAATCATTATGTCCAGTGAATGAAACATTATTAAATATTATTAGAGAATTCCTTAAAGAGTATTTTGCACCCACATGAAAAGAAAATAATCTAATGGTATTATTCTGCAGCTTCCATAAAAATATTTTCAATTTCAACTCTGATAACTCCACCTGCAGGGTGATTAGAAGGAAATGACTGTGTGCCAGACAAGTTCAATGTATGTTGTATTAATGCTCTAGTTAAACAATCCACATCAAACTAAGAGGTCACCATACAGATGAATATTGGAGCATGAAAAATGCCCCCCCATAAAATCTTAGGAGCCTTCCAGGAAGTGGAGTCCTTAAACTCGTGTAAGATAATTGGAGAATTGACAAGTAAAGCTCTGAAGTCAGATAATAATAATTCTTAACAAAGAAAAGGACCAAACAGAGTAGTTAGTTAAAAAAATTTATAGTAAAATTGTCTATAAAAAAAATTAAATCTGAATAAAAACTTGGGTCTACCCTAACAGAAGCACTAAATAATGACCTCTTTAACTGAGAAAATGCATGAACTTTTGGAAAAAGACTAATATTAAAATATACCATTACAAATGCCTATGATTTTATTCTTTAATAATGGTATAAGTCAGGCATAAACTAGGACAAATGACATTAGCAGGAATACAGAACAGATTGTTATCAGGACAGTAGCTTCACCTTGAAAAGGACATTTCAGCAGTCTCTGGTATTGCTGGAACTCCAGCTGAAATTGCTGCAGGAACTATTGTAAGCATTTATGCTTAGTACTGTTTCTGTTACTAGAAGGAGATGATGCTAGTCAAAGAAATTTCCCGTACTCAGCCAGCTAGGAGCACGTTTTCTATACCTATAAGCCATATGTTTTATGTATAATCTGATGAAGAGGTCTTTAAATTGTTTGTGTCTTCTACCTGTGGTTTTATATGTGCATTTATGAATTATGGCTTCTGAAAGAACAGAATCATACAGCCATTCTATAGCTTTAACTCAGTTATTTTTGCTCATAATATTAATATTTTGCCCACTCTGATTCTATCTATAATCTTTCTTTCTTTTAAAGATTTAAATTATTTAAAACTTGTTTAAAAGTGTATCTTAAAAAGTAGTTGTTCCTTCTTTTACTTTCCTGTTTGAAAACAATAGGGCTAGTTGTACCTTGCATTACAATGACTGACGTATGGGTGAAATAGCCCTAAAATAGTGATAGATAGTAGGTGAATGAAGAAAGAAACTTAGATCAAAATCTGTCCAGGGTGTAGCTAGCATAAAGTCCTCATAATTGTTCAGTTTTTAATATTGATCCTCCTATCTGGTAATAATGTAAACTATTATTGTATAATAGAGAATGAATTTTTGTTTTGACAGTTGTTGCATTGATGTTTGTAGGAATATCTGCATTTATGCAGAAAAAAGTACCTGTGTACAAACTCAGTGATTTGCAGGTAAATATTTCACAGATGTTGGAGTAAGATCTTCACATATATGAGAAAACATGAAGTGCTGAATTCTGTAGCTAATAATTTGCAGTGCGTGTCTTAGACCAACTGTTCTATAGCTAGTTATAAGTCTGGATCTCAGGAGAGATGGTCTGGTGAAATCATGATTCAATTCAGACCTCATGAAAGACTCTCCTGAAGTTCAGTGGGGATGAATTTTATTTCAGATTTGCAAGAAAACAGTGAAAATTGTAAAATCTTCAGCTGATTAAGCTTATTTTGAGAACTGGATCATTAATTCTGTTGTTTTTATTGTTAATACTGATCTTTTCCCAGGATCAAGTTCCTTGTATTGAGTGAGGATTGGATCAAGTTCTTTGTGAGAGAGGAAAGAAGCCAAAAAGATTGGAAGATGTTTTGCTTGATTCGTATATTTCGTTAAGTACAAATGTGGTAAATATAGTGAAGGTACTACAGTGCTTCAGTGTGAAGTAAGAGTTTTGTTTAAATCTGAATGCAGGAGAAAAGACTCTATATATTTTTTGGTCTTCAGAGTTTCACTGAGACACCGGAAAGCCGTAACTGCTATAATATAAACTTTACATAAAGTCTTACATTATTGACATCTTTGTGAAGATGACTCTGTATTTATAATAATAGATGTATTTAAAATTTTATTTTACTTAATTATAGCTGATATCAAAGCACCTGCTCTGCAAGATACTTCTTGCTTTTGATCTCTATTGCACTGAACCCTAGGATACAAAACACATGTAATAACTGTTTCAGTAACTGTCAAAAAAAGTGTTTAGCCTAATGTGAATCTCTAATTGCTGAATGTATCAATGAGCCAGATAAAAAGGAATGGGAAAGGAAATTAAGGAGATGACCAATTCTGTGGAGAATTGCTGTGTCCTTAAAGAAAGAAAATGATACAAAGGTTTAAGAATTCAGAAGCCAGCTTTTGAAATGAGTCCTTCCCCCTGTTCCCGCTCCTATGTAAATGAGATGTAGAGCAAGGACATCATATCTTTTCAACTAAGCTAGCAAAGATTCCTCAAGAGACAGTTGTCAGGCACTGTGGGCCTGATCTCAGCTAGGGCTAATGGTCTGGAAATCAGCTTTCCCCCCCAGTAGCTCTTCCACTGATCTAGTCTCTCTGAAATTAATTTTTTTATGGTCAGATTAGAAAAATTAAGCTAAACCGGAGCTGAGTGTTTAATGGCATAATTGCTATAATATATAGTCTTTCACTTCCCAAGCAACTAATTGAAACACAATTTTAATGGCAAATAGGTTAGAAGCATTTTGTCCTTTGTGTAAAATCAGAATTCTGTACTCATAATGTAGAGTCTCAGCTCATCTGAAACAGCTTTCACCCCTTTTCTGAAGGGATTCCCTCTTTGAAATTGCAATCTCTTTTAGAGATAGACTGATTGTTACACAGCTGGTACTATTATGGCAGAGTCTCATTTTAGCAATCTATAATAGCCATCTGTGCACTCTCAAAATCTTACCAGATAAAGCCCAAGCATTTCTACAGTCCAAAGGTGCATACTTATGTTTTGGGGTGAATCTACTCTGAGAATTTAATAGGAATGTAAAAATACACTGCCAGGAGAATATTGCCTTTGGAGGAACTGTTTCTGTATATTAAAAAAAGGATCCAAATCTTCACATTAACCAGTTTAAGTATTTTTTGACCAACCTAATTTTATTATGAATATGTTGAAAAACATTGTAGAAAATTGTTAGATTATAGTGGTTTTCAAAGGCTTTTTAAAGAAGATTCTACAATTTCATATAGTCTAAAACTTAAGACAGTTCAATAGGACAGTTAATTGTAACTTCAAGTAAATGCAATTTTTAAAGGAAAAAGTAAAGTTCAATTCCCTGTATCTGTTATAAACCTTCCTAAACAGATAGTGTGACATATAATGGACAGTATTTGTCCCAAGCAATTTTGTTTCCTTTCATTCAGGTGTACAAGATAAATGGCTAATAAAATAGACTGCAATTAATATTTTGTGGTTGGATTTTTTCTTTTGATAACTTTTTTCTAAAATAGAATGAATATTAGCTTAAAAAATAAAATAAAAAGTTATATTTTCACCGTTCTACCAGACTTTGGATATTTTGCCCACAGGTGAAGCTTGCAGCTGTACACAGAACAAATTACTGTATTCTTTTGGGTTTTTTATTGGAAAATACTGTTAAAATGATATAAAAAGAGTTAGAGATGCTTACTGCCTTTCACAAGCTAAACATTTGGGATAGAGGACTGTAATGTGTTATTAGTACTCAGGTTCTTTCATATACCAAAAAGCAGGGGAATTTCCACTGCAGACATAAATAAATACTGAGCCCCATTCTAAATAAGTTCTGAATTCACCTTGAGATCAACATCTGCTTTTATTGCACAAATCAATGGGTGCATCTAAACCTAGATTCCAACTGAAAGTAGTCAAAGCTGTTGAAATGGTTATTGGAAGACTTTTGTGTGACGGATGATAATAAGCATTGTGCCAACAGCTTCCCTCAGGGGAAGACAGTAACAGGAATGAGGGATTATCTTTGCCCCGTCCTGTATTTTTTTTTGTCTTTTTGTCTCAGACACTCCTAGCGCAATAGCGGTTTCGGCATGTTGAGTACAGGATAATGGGAAATATGAGGCATCTTTTTTTCATTCTGTCCCTGCTCGCAAAGGGAGAGTTTTAGTTTTTCTCCTGGCAAAACGGATGTATTAGTTACCTTCTGAAGCCTCTGGTCTCAGTGTGGTCTCTTCTGCATTTTCAGAAGAAAAACCTTGAAGAGGTGAGGTCTCTTTACATTTTATGCAAAGTAAGCAATCGAGTTTAATTGTGTCTGGGTGGTGGCTTATTTTTAAGTATCAATTGAATTCTAGAAATTCAGTAACTTAGAAAATAAAAGATGATTGATATATAGGCATATATTGGCTAAATTTGGTTTATCATTCTTTCTGTTCACTGTATTTTCACGTAGTACTGAACTTGGAGAAGTTAATTGTTTTGCATGTCATACTGTGATGTTATATGATGATTGGATGTTTGCTCCTATGGCTAGATTATACACCCTATTGTATATACATCACAGAAATGACAGCAAGATTTTTAATACTCATATCTACTTCTGTTTCCAGAAGTGAAAAAACAAACAAACAAACAAACAATCTTATTTTATAGCTTGACTATAAAACAAATAAACAAAAATATTGGCAGCTAAATATATTGTCACAAACAGAAAGTTCTGAATCTGTTTTCTGAGTGCAGAGGGTGTAATTCTTAGGAGAGTTCTTAGAATTGTCTTTTTTCCAGACAGTAAAGGAATGAGAATGAGCCATAGAAGAGTGTTCAGAGAGGTGTGATTATACAGTCCACACCATGCCACTATGAAGTTGCTTTCATAACAGACTAAAAATCCCATATAGCCAAAGCTGTATTGGATGGCCAGATTAGGGCAATACTCAAAGGGGTTTCAAGAGTCTGATAGCTAATGGAAACTCTGATCCCACCTTTAATCCTGTCACAATCTCAAATAATGTGAAGATATAAAAGCTTTTCTTCCAGTCATAGTAATGATGTTAGAGAGATATTAGCATTCTGTGCAATAATACAAAGCATTGTTTTATTGATTGTTCAATCAATCATTATGAAATGTCGTTTATTTTAATCCTTCTAAAAAGTCATTGTGTTTAAGAGTTGCAATACGTTTTGTATGGTATACAGAGACCAAATTGAAATTTCTATTTAAACATAAAAGTTTTGTTGCCACTGTTGTTATAGTATTTCACTACCAAATTTTAAAAACTACCTTTCCTGTACTGGTTTGCTTGATTATAGAGCTATATTTGTAAAGTTTGTTGCTAAAGAACACTTGTCAACAGATGAACATAAAAGAGAAATACTGTAGAACAAATATTTCAGGTAATTCTGATTTTAAGATCTATTTTTTAAAAGGTAAAATAAAGAAAATGAAATCTAACTACCTGAAAATTAATTAGAGAGACACATCTTCAATTAGATTTCTGTATCAAAAGATTTGTGATCCATAGCTTCAATACAAAGATAGAAAAAATAAATCACACTGTTTTCGGAACATTTTCATTTTACTGTTCTAAGAATTATCAACCTTATTTATGGGTAGCATTTCATTTGATTTATTAAATAATTCTACAAATAATATTTTACAGTGCAATAAAATCATTGAGTGTAACACTAAGGTGACCTTCATCTGAAATGTGTCTATGAAAATGCTCAATTCTTGTAAGAATAGTCATTATCATTTTGCTGCATGAAATAATAATTTCCATTTACGCAGTAAATATAGCTGGTCTGCTAAAATAATTTACCCAATAGTCCATCATCTGACTTTAGTTGATAGCAAAAGTAAAAACCTGAACTATGTAACCATAGTCATATGGCTTTAATGATATTATAATACAATATTGTAACAGCTGAGAAAACCAGTTTTCTTGCACTTTCAGAAGCTTCCTCCTAATACGGTTCTTTTTATTTTAATGTATTTAGCAGTTGCATCTAATTTTTTGCTGATCATTTTGTGGCTTGGAGATATTTATGTGATTTTTTTTTTTATTCACCACAGAACAACCAAATTTACAATCATCATTGACATTGTGAATTCCACCATAATCCACTCTTCTTTTTATAGTTTATTACTTCAGATTACTGTTTTGTGAGGGAGAATAAAATGCTAAGCCATGAAAAATAATTTTGCTATGGATCTAGAGTTTAAATCATTAGACTTGGTGGTGTAGAGATTAGGAAAGGAGGTGTGACCAGAGTCTGAATGTTGTTATGCAAAAAAAAAAAAAAAAGATGAATGAAATGAATGGGTAAGAATTAGCACCATGAATCAATAAAAAGCAAGAAACATGTATTGGAGAAGTAGGATACACCATCAAACGCTTACTTTTAAGTAGTACAGCTCTGAGTACAGTACTATCTTTTGATAGTTTTATCTATTATTGTTATTTGATTTTTTTATCTATTATTGGAAAATTCTGCAACTTTACTTTCTCTGAAGTGAATTACACAGGCTGGTAAAGGTGCATATTGTATGTTTTATACTTTATTATTTGGAAATACAGAGATCAGAATTACTACTATCAGTTACACTGGCAAAAAGTAAGAATCACTTCATTGGCTTTAGAGAAAATACGATGTAATAAGGAATAAATTGTTGAAGGCTCTGTTTTCCCCCCTTGGAAAATGATGATTTAATGAGCCTAGAACTATTTACTAGTAATTCATTTTTTATGTCTCAGGAAGGACCCAGCAACAGGAGGGAGCTGGACTTGGGAACTGGATTCAGGAATGGATGGATCTGGGATCAAGACAAAAAGAGAGACGAGGTCCCCACTGTACATTGACCATCGAAGTAGAGAGCCTGACTCTCGTGATCCCTCAGTTTTATTACAAGTATGACACATATAGGATGGAATACTCTGTTGGTCACTTTGGGGTCACCTGTCCTGTCTATCCCTTCTTGCAGGTGTGACCCTGTTTTGCCTCTTTGATTGCATTGCATCAGGAGTGCCTTGGTTTCTACAGGAATAAGTATAAGCAATGGCTTCTCGGCATACCAGCACCCTGTGTTATCACTTCTAGAGAGAAACACTGCCTGAAAAATGTTCAGTTAACTTTCAGAAAATGACGTTACTTAAATGAGGCTTAGATAAAGTTAAAAAACCTGATTCTACTTTAGCTCAAACCAGAACAGTTGTGCAAGGTACAAGGTAAAATAATGAAAGAAAGCAGCTATTTGAGTAGTGCAGGGTAGAGAAGATAGAAGAACTCTTCATCAACCTAAAACATTAATATAGATCTGTTTACAAATACAATAAGAACCTGCCAGTATTTGTACATAGGGTAAGAATGATAGCAAGAGCACTTCATTCATGAAATTAAGTAGTTATTTAATAGGAGTAGAGAAATATTTAATAGTAAATAATAAGTCATATTACCTTCAACACTTAAAAAAATCTGTAATTAATAAAGCGAATTATTAAGAAAGAAAATTAAGAAATTCAAAATCAAACCACCTCTTAATCAAATTAAATTATTTTATTTATATTTTGAGAAAACTTTTCAAGAAATAGAACAGATTTGCCTTTACTCATCCCGGAGAAGACCCCAGTCAATATAGACAGTAGAAAATAGAGCATTGACTAATAAAAAGGCTCTAGTGACAATAAACTATAAAGAAGAAGAAAGCTATGGCAGAATACTTATGTACTGGAAGTATTTTCTCTGTGGTCCCAGACACTGAAGTAATTACAGAGAGAAGGAAAATTCTATTAAGCAATGAATTGTCTTGTGTTTTCTGACAGTGCAGAAATCTGAATACTTTATAGTTTTGGCATGCCAGTAATTTAAGCCCCTTGTTCTCTTCTCATAATCTTGTTAAGCCTCATGTGCTCGTCTTTTGCTTTTAATTCATTCTATTTGTGTTATTGCCTAATTGCAAAAAATAGTTAACAAATAATATGAAGTTAGGCCCACTGTATTTTGGTCCCATTTTGCATATTTAGGGCCTTTTTGTGTCTGAGTCTTTGCCAGCAGTATATTTGCTGCTCTTGTTTTAATTAATTTTTTTTTTTCTTTTAGGAAAGTAATTAAACAAGGATTTAGTGCATTCACTATAGGTTTTACTTTACCTTTCCAAATGTCTGTCTGGGATAGAGATATCATATCTCCCCATGGTAGGTAATGATCATTGTCACTGAGTTTCTTAGGCTTAGACTGAAGTTGCTGCATCTTAGCTTCCTTATTATGAAAAAAATTTTAAGAAAGAAGTACTGTTAGCATCCACTTTTATTGTTGTTTATTTTAACTGGGAGTGACCTTGGCTAACTAAAAAATAAATCTACCTACTAACAAATAAGATTTTAAAGGTAATACCAATAAAGATAAGCTGATATAAATATTTTACATGCAGCACCTGTCCTACTATCTCCGAATTATACTTCTTCACAGACAGCTTGGATATCTTAAGGCTGTTAACAGTGCTGGCATGACCTTAGATGTCCCAGAAATAAACCCTTTAGCTTAAATCAGTGAAATTAAAAGTGTTTACATTATAGCAGACATTAAAAAACTTCAGGTAAATTGTCCTTAAATTTTGGAAGGCTATCATGTATTCAATTTGACATTAAAATACATATTTAAAAATATAAAGAGTCAAGCAGACTGCATTAGATTAAAAAATAAAATTCTATCAGATTTGGAATTTCAACTATATTAAGATTTAAATGTTTTATGTTATTACAAAGTTTCAGAACTCTATTAAAAAAATCTGTTTGAATATTAAGATTATGAAGCAGTCAATTTAAATAAACAGTCAGAAGAATTTGGAACAAAACCAATTCATTCCATTCTCTAGTGCAACAGCCTTAATATAGAACCTTTATCTGTTGTTGATATTACACTAGAATACCTCAAGTGTGATTGTGATCTGTGTAGGTGCTGGGTTGGCTCTAAGTTTTGGTGTTAATCCTTCTATGAGGATAACGGTACCTTGGTAAATCAGTAGAGATTAACACAGATCCATAGACTAGTAAGTACCTTGGGCTTTCAAAATGAAATACATTAAAAATGCAAGTCATAAATATATGCATATATTTTTTATTATATTTTACTTCTCTCTGAACTATTCAATTACAGAATTCCTAATCAAATAACTTCTTGCTATCAAAGAAATCACCTTTGACATGGTATATATATGGTGTAAGAAGTTGGTTGAAGCATCCATCTTTTTAATATATTTTGCTAAAATAACAGTAACTGTGATTCTACTAGCAGGAATAAGAGAAGGAGTAAAACAAATGAGATGCAATTGTTTCTTCTTGATTTAATTAAATGCTGCCACCATAGTGATCTTCCAGTCATGTTTCTGTAGTAGTTTTACTGCACAGACTATTTCTGGACTCAGTTGCTTTCAGACTCCAGCTCTGCTGTTTTGTTCTCTGCCTTGTAAGCATGTGGAAAGACCTGCAGTTATGAAGCAGCATTTGTTATTCATACTGTTTTCTGGGGCCAGTGGGACACAAGAAGGACCATAGGTCACCATAAACCGTTCAGGTCAAGCAGTTTGGATTCTATAATCCCTCAGAGCTATCATCCTTCCTGCTTTCTCAACAGCTAACTGTACACCACAAAATGTCAGTGGTTTCAATGTCAAGAAATGAGTAAAACCTAAAAAAATCGAGACAACAAATTTCCTTCCTGCTTAATCTGAACAAATGTTCTGAATATTGTTCTATTTCTGCAGGAGCCACTTTAATATATTCTCCAGTTGACCTTAAGAACAGTTCCTTAGGAACTACAGGAAGATCCTTGCTGACTAGAATCTAATACCACCAGTGTTCAGCAATAAATTGATGCAGAAAAGCTACTGCCAGGCTGTATTTTTCCATCCTTTTTTATTATATGTCTGTTGGTGAATGGCAGTGTCCTGTTCCACATATTTAGTGACTGTTATCAAAGCCCACAAATGCTTGAGAGAAGAAGAAACAAGGAAAAAACCGAGCTGCAATAATTCTGGTAAGTTCAAACTTTGGACAGACATTTTCAGGGAGGAATAAATTGAAAAGGTAAATGCCTTCCTACGGTATCTATTTCCCAATTTCATATTGATGTATTTTTTATTATTTTTAAAGAAAAAGAGATTCAACATGGAACTGTAAGTGCATTTATATCCCAGAGTTTTATGAGCATGTCAGTCTATCAGCTATGTGCCTTTTTTCTGTATGCCTCATGGTGTTGCCTATGTGAAATCAGAAGTCCATCACTTGTGAAATATCAGCTGTTGATGTTTGGTAATTGCATGGAGAAATTTGATGAATTTGTAAAAATCTCTCTAGCAGGTTACAGAAGAGTTAGGGGAGCAAGAACGCTTCTAAAAATGCAAATATCTTACACTTTATAATAGATGGAGAACTAGTTTCTTTTACTTTCAATAGTAAATGCAACGTTAATTAAGCAGAGCAGTAAATTAACTTTTGGCATTTTGCATCCTAGACAACTGTAATGCTCGAAGCCACAGTGATGACAGTTAGCAGAGAAAATATAGGAGTAGTGTAGTAAACTCGGTATGTGGGAATCGCCCTCTTAGTCCAAATCATTTATGTAGAAAAGATTTCATCAGCCTAATGTCAATTTTCAAAATAAGTTTACTTTCTTCTTTCCTGAAAAAAATAGATAGATTTTCTTCTGTTCGTAGTGAATTTGCCATATTTACTATGATCATATCCAATGTTAAAACATATTTATCTACTTTATTTATAGAAGAAATTAGAAAAGGAGTTTCTCCTACCATAAATATTATAAAGTACTGTACATTCTTGAAGAGGATTTATTTAAAATGTCGTTAAATTATGACATAACAAAAAAAACTTCAGGGAAAACATACGTACTACACAGCTGCATGAACTGCTAAATCTGTTATACCCCAAATATTTTCATATTTTTTCAGAGAGGAATTTTTGCTTTAAATTGATGGGACTGTGTTGTATGAATACTGGGTATGGTCTACTAGATTTTGGTCTCAGTTTACTCTTGGCAAGTTAGAGACACTAATTCACATTAGTCTCTAATATCACTGGTAAAATAGTACAATTATTTCAGCACTGTGAATTTACTTCAGTTTCCAGTTCACAGAGAATACGGCAGGAAGGGGGGTGATTACATGAATATCTTTGATAACCACCATATTGAAGAAGGCAACTATTGGGCCAGGTTCAAAAAAGCCTTTTTACATTTGCCTTTTCTTCTGGTTCGGTGAAATTGTACACTGTTGATTTTCTGTGGTTTATATGTCTCTGTTTCCATAAATTAGTTTGTGCAATCTGTCCCTCTGACCTCAGGAACAATTCTCCTTCTGTTTTTATGAGGCATCTGAGCAGTGATGCTGAGACTTAAAAACTTTCAAGAGCTGATAATTGATAATTTGCCCTGTAAGTAAACATAGGCTGTGGATAACATTGATTTGGACGGGTAATTTTTTTGTATCACAGCCACATATATCGCTGTGCAGTAGGAGGAAAGGGAAGTGTGTCCATTGTGCGTCGATTAGAATGAAAGAATGGATTTTGTCTGCTTGTAAGACTAGCAAATTGTTATGGATTTCTAGTGCTGAATATGAGGAGACTAGTGTATTCATATTGGTTCCTCCTGTAGCTCTAACCCCCTAGCATCAAACCAAAACTTTTAGAGCATACATACATGGATGGGAAGAAGGGATGATGATCAAGATTACATATTGTGTATATACAGATAGAAAGGGAGAAAAAAAAGTTGATGTAAATAACAAAGCTGGAATGGACTTCTTAAGGCACTCAGCTCTGTCCCGTTCCCCACCTCTCAAGTTTCCACATAATGCATTTCTATTCCTAAACATTTCCTTCCTCCTCCTCACAAGTTAATAAAATGCTTTCCAATGCACAGTGACAAACCTCAGATCCACAGAAATAAACAAAAATATCAACTGTAATTTTTCACAGGATTAAAGGAGGAGAGATCAGACATTAAAACAGCATCCCAGTGTCCTGCAAACATTACTTTTGAGGTCAAAACCATGGCTAAGAAAGGCTTTTAAACTGAAGCCTTTCTTTTTTACTCCACAAGCACTTATTTTCTGTCATGTTTTGTCTCAGTTGTAAAGAGCCTAAGTGCTCCCTACCCCTTTAAAGTTCCATTTGAAAAGTTCCATCTATGGAGACCTGGGAAACACTCTTCATTTATACTCAGTTATTAAAAGAATAACTTACATCAGTGTGACCATAGCACACATCATAACTGAAATAACTCTTTCATCTTAATACTTACTCCTGCCCTTAAGATATTTGCAGACTTCCTCAGCTTCCAAGTTCTATTTCTGTAGACTAAACAATTTAGTCTATGCTTTTAATCTATTTTCCAATTAAAGTTCTCCAGTCATCTGATCATTGTACTAGTCCTGCTATGCAACTCATTCTAATTTAAATTCATGTTTCTTAAACAAAACAGGATCAGAAGTATACGCAATATTCTCATTTTTTTCTAGCTTGCAAACTGATTCTGAGCTAATGGCTAGTTCGCCATTAATTTTAAAACAATATGTTTCTTTGTCCTTTTTCTGTTTGTTAAGTTATAGCATTATCTCTAATTCCTTTTGTCATGGCTTAGCCTTGGTCTGGCCCAATTTGGCAGCTGAAACTGAACAGTTGGGCTCCCAATTCCCTTCTCCATGGCTCCCAGGGAAAAAGAAAAGAAAAAATGAGGAAAAAGACTTGTAGGTTGGAAACTGAAACTAAAACAGCATTAATGAAATAATAATAACAACAACAACAGTAATAATATTAATAAGAAAATATTAAAATATATAAAAATATATAAAATTGCTCTTCTTCCTCCCATTGACTACATCACTGCTGGTGCTACAGAGCAGGCATAAGGAAAGGCCAGTGAATGGACTCAGGAACTGAATGCAGGAATGTGGAAATTGTGAATCCATAATCAGGGGCAAAACCCAACCCACTGGATGTCAGCCATGGATGAAGAAAGAAATACTCTCATAATCTCTCAGTTTTGTGCTGAGTATGAGGTATATGGGATGGAATATTCTGTTGGTCAGTTTGGGGTTATCTGTCCTGTCCGACACTTCTTGCAGGTGCTACCCTTTTTTGTCCTCTTTGACTTACAGCCTTCTATCAACTTGTGGATGGCCTTGGTTACTACAAGAATAAATATAAGCAATGGCCTTTCCACATACCAATATCCTGTCTTATCACTTCAAGAGAGAAACACTGTTTGAAAAACATGCAGTTAACTTTCAGTAAATGAAGTTACTCACATGAGACTTAGCTGATATTAGAAAACTGATTCTACTTTAGCTCAAACCAGAACACCTTTCCTGGCATTTCACATCATAAAAAAAGGAATCACAGAAGCAATCAGATTGTTTTTCTTTTTTTTTTTTATTTTTTGTTCTTCTCACTAATAATTCTAATAATAATAAAAAAATTGATGCTGAGTTTGTTAAAACATGTCATCACAGTACCATCACTATCAGGCAGTACATTATAGTGAAAAAATAAAAGTCCTACAAATATCTTATTTCCATTGTCTACTGTTAATTATTACAAGTAACTTTGCAAATAAAGGTCAAGGACTCCCGTATCTTTAAAATGTCATAAATATCACATCTAAGCATATCTAGGTATATATTATTGTAATAAAGTCCATTTATTAATTAAATGCTATCCAAATAAAGAAATATGATATTAAGGGAAAGTATATTTTTTTAAAAAAAAAATCTATAAAGCTGATATATCAAGTGTTTTCTTCTGATCTGATATTGCCTGTGGATTTAAGTATGTTGCCTGTGGCTATGCTGCAGCTTTAGAGGAAAATACCTTGGGATTATAAAACTGATTGTATGATGCTAAGCTTTGATTGAGCGAGACTGAAAAAACAAGAATGGAACAGGAAAGGGCAGGAATTTGATCACAGTAGGTTGAATTTCTATTATACTTAATATGTTTCTTGCCAGTTTAAGAAGTAACAGGAAAGGAAAATCCAATCTTAAAGGCAATATAATGGAAGCATAAGGTAACAATCTATACAGACACATTTCAGAAAGAAGTATAACAAAATACAATGCAGTTACAACAACTGTTAGAGAAAATAACATAATATATATGGAAGATAAGATGGAAAGTCCAGGCTTAGGGTTTGATCATGTTTCCTTTGGGATCAACAGTTTATTTGATGATACATATACAAGTAGCTATAAAATATTTGCTAGTCATGGCTGCAGATTTCTTATTGCTACTGACATGAATGCTATTAAAGATATCACTAACACTTTCATTTTATTCCCCTCTCAAATACTGAACTTGCCTGTTTAAGCATTTCATTTGATCATTGTTGTTTGATGCCCTTGGTTCTAGATTATCTGGGTGTATACATTAAAATGAAAAAAAATCAATCTTTATTTTTCAGAAAAGTACACTTCTGAATATGCAGAGAGAGAGAGACTGGAGGGCGGAGGGGAGAGAATTTACTTTTCTGTAGAGGGTTACTGAAGGACCATTTAGGTTATAGTTCTATTCTGAGCAACATATAAGTGAGACTTAACTAATTCACAGATTTTGTATGGACCTCTTGCGCTAAGGTGATTTTTACCCAGGCAGTGGAGCTTTTATGTAAAAAGAATCAAGAGCACTGTCATACCTTAATATTAATTAATAAAATTAAGATGTGATACAATTAGTGGAACTTCATTTCCCTGGTAGGATTCCAGTGGCTAAAATATCAGATTTTAATTCAGTCCAGAGCATATGAACTGTAGTTTTTTTGGTGCCACATCCTGCACGCAATTTTCTGTTGGCGTTGTCCTTCATCTTCAGACAGTTGTGTGGAAAAAAAATCCAGGAGTGCTAATTAGCTGAAGGTTATAGCAACAGAATGTGTCACTGTTGAAATGTAGTCTGAAAATTTCAAAAAATATTTAATAAATCATCACATTTAATCAAATTGAATTAGTCACTATAATAAACTGGTAGACAGTGCAGTGCACTGATGTATTGAAAACGCTGAGCACAAAATACCACCAGTGATTAATTATTTATATTTTTACCACAGAGTATAATTCACCTTCCTGTGAAAGCAGTGAAGATAGAACATGATATAATAAAGTCTTTCACCAGGTGCCATCATAATAGGGAAAACTGGCTCAGTGGATCCTGTGTGCCCACTGAAACTTCTATGCCTTCTACAGAAAATAGCTCCTTGCTCTGATTGTGGCCCTCTAAATGGAGTTTCTCTGAATGTCTTAGGACTATGCTCGTTGAAACCTAAAATATACATGAAGTTTGTAAAAGGCGTAGAATTTGTTCTGTGAATATCTTGCAAATATTAAGATACTGTGGCTTCTAACATCATGCTTTATTTTCTAGTTTGGTAAATAATTCTTCTTCTGTATTTGTAATTATAAGTATCAAATGCCGGCTGTGCTCCATTCACCATTTGTTTCACCGATTTGTTATGGTGTTCTTTGCTTTTATCATGTACATAATGAAAAAGTAATTTTGTGAAATGGATTTATTAATAATTATAATCATAATAATGTAACTTCAATTTCTTCAGAACAGAATGAATAGCTGCTATATTTTTAATTTACAACCTAGAAATCTAGGAATCACAAGGAGGTAATTTTTTTTTAAGAGCTTAAAAATGGTCTCTGGATGTTTATGAATGCAATGGTAATGATAAGAAAAGGATTAATAATTCAGGTGAGGCACATTATAATTAACTTTAACCCAATGACGGTTAAAGTTTATGCGACATGTCTCAAGATGCAGTCTTGCAAGCTGTTACTGCTGTGGCAGCAGAGGTTTTGTCAACAGTAAGCAAGACTGGATGTCATACACATTCATTAACAGCAAGACAGAACAAAGGAGGCTAATGTGCAGTGCTGGATTTTTACCGTCTGTGACACAGTGACACCTAGCACTCTCCCTTGTATATAACCAGAAGGTACAGAGTAGGTCATGTTTGGAGTAGAAGAAAGACCTAAGGGAGCACCTGAAATTCACCCCACCTGTGCTCTTGGAATCTTCAGGCCAACAGGATAAATCTGTGTTTTGTTTAGTCCTTTCTGTTTTACTCATATTTCATGTCTGGTGTTTTACTATAAAAAAAGACCTATCAGTAGTATAGTCAGGAACTTTTTTTGCCAGATATGAACAACCTGAATTAGTTGAATTGAGTGCAATGATACATTAAAAAGCAAAATGCAAATCAGGCAGGGCTCACCAGCTGTTTGCGGGAGTATTTTCATAAGATCTAAATAAGATTTGTAGCATTTTTAATCTAATACAGAGACAGACAGTGGTATTGCAGTAAAGGATGATTTCCAGCTATGATATTCCTTCTTGGTGATTAGCTTAGAAGTTCCTGGAGGAAAAAGGTGTGAACCAACAGTGGTGTCCTGCTTACAGTCACAATGGGCAGTGCTCCTCCTATGTGTGACTTCCAGAGACTATCATGGCTTGGGCAGAGCCGGTATTTGCTGTTTTACAAGCCAGCACAAAAAATGTTGGACTGTAGTTAAAGCATTTGGCTGGTTCATGAGAAAAATGAGACAGGCTGATAAACATTAAAACCTATACCTAAGAGAATAGTTTATATGTGAGAACTGACATGGCACGTCTTGGGTTATTTGAATGCATAAAGAAATATAATGACAACCTTCACCCTGTTTCTGCGTTGCTGAAACTTGAAGTTGTAGAGAGGTGGGTGTTGGTCTCTTCACTCAAGTGACAGGTGATAGGACGAGAGGGAATGGCCTCAAGCTGTGCTAGAGGAGGTTCAGATTTGAAAAATTTCTTCACTGAAAGGGTTATCAGGCATTGGCACAAGCTGCTCAGGAAAGCGACTGAGTCACCATCCTTGGAGTTACTTGAAAGATGGGTACATGAAGTACTTAGGGATATGATTTAGTAGTGGCCAGGTACAGTTGGACTTGAAGTGAAAACTCTTCTTCACTGAAACTTTACAGTTTTGTTCAGTTTTGGTTTGTATGTGATAATTATTCTAAATAATTATTAGTATGAGTAGTTATTTCTGCAGCTTTATTAGCTGCCAGCTACTATAAAATTTATGTGCAGTTTTGTGGTTTGGTGTAATGAGTGTCCTTGCATGCAACAATGAGTGAAATTATTTTCATTACTGTTTTTAGGATTAATTACATATTTTTAAATATTCCTAGAAATATTCCCATGACATAGTTTTTCAACATAGTAAAGTTTCTTCTCACCTTTGCATACTCTTCCTGTATTTTTCATCCATTCAGATTTTCAAAAGCATATGTTTTTGGTACTAAAGTTCAGTTTAAGAGAAGGCACGGCTAGCCTGAGGCAGCCAAAGGCAATTTAGTATCTTGGAACTGTACAAATCTGTAGCCTCCACTGGATTGATCTGTACACTGCTAAAATACTGTTTTCATACTTATTTGATATTTGATTTATGCTATGGGAACCACATTGAGTAATCAGGTTAAAAGAATTCACACAGACCTTATATCTTCTTTGTTATTTCCACTAAAACTCCAAGCAGATCTTAAATAATGTGTAGTTAATCAATTGACTTAAATCAGTTGTCTGCATGCTTGGTGTCTGTTTGAAATTGCAAGCATCTTGGAAATGGAGATGAAGGAATCCAATTATATTTGCTACTGAATGACTCCTTATAGTAGTGTGGAAACATGATTATTCTGGAGATTTCATACCCCTTCCACATCTTTCAGTTGGACCTGTAGTATTTGTGCTACTTTGGCTCTTCAGAGTATATTTATTGTAAACCATTCATTCATCACCTGTGTCCATGTAGTACTGTTGTTCTGTAGAGTTTGTTTTCAGTAGAATATTTTGTTTTTCTATCCCTCCACTTTGCTGTGCAGACAGCTTCCAACTGTGCTTCTGCACTCAGCCCATCTACTCAAATGCAGCTGTCTTGTGTGCAAATTCCTCCTCTAGTGTTTTGCCTTCCAAAATTGTAGAAGGTGTGGAGAATATAGAATATTGCCTATTACTTCTTTTACAGCATTGACTGCGCTGGTTCATCTTTTTGATATTTCTTATTTGTATCTGAAAGGTAATGGCATTATATTTTATAATCAATCTTGATAAATTCAATAGCACTCATGGCCTATATCCAAATCCATCTTTTTGTAAGTCTACAGATAAAAATGATTATGTGTCTTGCTACCTCTCTACTTTTGAAGTTTCTATTTCAATCCTGCCAACAGCATGTTTCTTTATAGGTGCACTCCTTATAATTTGACACACAGCTTGTAAGATCTTCAACATATTATATGTCAACAAGTAAATCAGTTGAAGAGAAGTTTCATTAACTGAATAAGAACAGATGTGCACAGAGTAACTTATTCCTCATTAGAGGAGAGAGTATATGACCTTTGCAGCACTTAATCCTCAAACTACTGATAGGTAGATGGTGTGGAAGATCATATTTTTATGAGGCTCTTGTCAGAGCCGTTTGGGGTTAGTTGTTGCATATATCAGTCAGCTAATGCTCAGTAGATCTTTGTCATGCAGCAGAATGTGTGATAGATTCTAACAGAACTTAGTTGATTTAAATAATAGTTATGATATATGGTTTTCTATGTTTAGCTTTTGAAATTGTATTGCATTGATGGGAAGTGAAGATTTGCAGAACTCCACTGTTAGGACTATATACCAAATTGTCTTACACTCATGATACTAAATAGAGGCTCAGTTAAATAGCAGTAATCAACAAGATTGCTTTTCTGAATTAGTCCTCAGTGATAATTTAACTTGATTACTGACCTGTGGTGATCTGCATGACCCCAGCAAAACTGTGGAAGTTTCATAATTTTTAAGACATTTGCTTTTGTTCAGTATCTCTTCCCTTCTGGTTTCCTGTGTTTCCTTTAACAACACTCAGTCAGCACAGACCCTGAAAATTTTCAACAAATATAGTAACTCTGGGCTGTTTATATAGCAATATAGATTTTTATTCTTTCCTTTCTCAGTTTAGACCCTCTAGAGAAGGCCAATGAAAAACGTGCAACTCTTATATTAACCTAATTAGAAGATTTTGAAAGCTGATGTGCTTTTGTCTGTGTGGAAGTGTCAGCTTCAGTTCTCTTGGCTCCTTTCCTGCCTTATGTTCAATAATTAGGTCTTTTAATTTTCATCCAGATTTGAAAGAGACTAATTTTTAAAGTAAAAAAGCAAAAGAAAAATGCACAAACTGTCAGAGGGTTTAATGCCATTCTCAAAAGCTTCTGATTTTTAAAAAACTCTCTAGCATTCCAGATGGTTTTGTTTCCAGCATGTTAAAAGGGCCAGCAAACACAGAGCTAGTAATATCTAATAATATCTAACCTTGGTCTCTTACATTGCTGTAGAATCACTTCAATAGCTACAAACTCCTATTTTTTTCAAAGAATCACAGAACACTTGGGGTTGGAAGGGACCTGTGGAGATGACCTAATCCAATCCTCCTGCTGAAGCAAGTTCACCTAGATCAGGTTGCACAGGAATACATCTGGGCAGATTTTGAATATCGCCAGAGAAGGAGGTACCACAGCCCCTCTGGGCAGCCTATTCCAGTGCTCCTGACAGCAAGATTTTCTCTTAAGTTTAAAACCTTAAAGGAAGCACTACCTGGTTAATTTGGATATAAAACTATGTTAAAACCTCTGAAGGAAAATGTAGGCCCTCTCCAGAAGGAAACAGGAGACCTGGCCGCCCAGGATATGGAGTAGGTTGAGGTACTCAATGACTCCTTTACCTCCGTCTTCACCAGCAAAGGCTCAAACCATGCCACTCAAATCATGGAAGGCAAAGGCAGAGACTAGGAGATTGAAGAACCGCCCACCCTAGGAGAGGATCAGGTGTAAGACCATGTAAGGAACCCGAGGGTGTACGAGTCTATGAGACATGATGAGGTTCACCTGTGGATTCTGCCAAAACTGGCAAATGTAGTTGATAAGCCACTATCCATCGTATCTGAGAAGTCATGGCAATCTGATGAAGTTCTCACTGACTAGAAAAGGAGAAACATAGCTCCCATTTTAGAAAAAGATAAAAAGGAAGACCCGAGGAACTACAGGCTGGTAAGTCTCACATCTATGGCTGCAAGATCACAGAGTATATCCTCCTGGAAACTGCAGAGGCACTTGGAAAGTAAAGAGGTAACTGATGACAACCAAAATAGCTTCCCTTAAGAGGAAATTGGGCCTGACTAGTGTGGTGGCCTTCTACAATGTGGCTGCAGCATTGGTGGATAAAGGAAGTGCATTATCTACACAGACTTGTTCAAAACATTTGACAGTGTCCTGCACAACATTCTTATATCTAAATTGGAGAGACATGGATCTGATAGGTGGACCACTCAGTGGATAAGGAATTGGCTGGATGATCGCACTCAAAGACTCAATATCCAATTGAGTCAGCGGCTCAATATCCAGGTGGAGGCTGGTGATGAGTGATGTTCCTCATAGGTCATTACTGGGACCTGTATTGTTTATCATCTTTGTTGGAGACATGGACAGTGGGATTGAGGGCACCCTAAGCAAGTTTGCCGATGACACCAAGCTATGTGGCGCAGTTGACACAGTAGAGGGAAGGAAATGGATCAATGGGGGAAAGGCAGGAAAGAGGAAGGGCTGGAAAGATGGCAATGAGGAAATGGGGAAAGGCATCAAAGTGGAAAGGTGGCAAAGTTGTGAAAGCAGGAAGGGGTAATGTGGGAAAGGCAGTACGGGGAAAAGGCAATAAAGGTGAAGGTGGCAAGGCTGGAAAGGCGGCAAGGCTGGAAAGGTGGCAAGGGGGAAGGGAAGGAATCTGGAAAGAGGGAATGGTGGGAAAGGGAAAAGCAGGGAAAGGCAGCACAAGGAAAATGCAGGAAAGTGGCAAGAGGGAAAGGCAGGAAAGGGCAAAGGACAGAAAGGCAGCAATGTGAAATGGAGGCACAGGGAAAAGGAGGCATAGGGAAAAGGTGGGAAAGGTGACAAGGGAAAAAGGTGGGGAAGGCAGCAAGGGGTAAAGGCAGAAAAACAGAAACGTGGCCAGCAAGGGGGAAAGGTGTGAAATGGGAAAGGTAACAAGGGGGAAAGTGGGGAAAAGCAAGAAGGGAGAAATGTGGGATAGGGGGAAAAGGGGAAAGGCAAGAAGGACGAAAAGTCAGGAAAAGAGGGGAAAGAGTGGAAAGGGGAAAAGGATGAATTGCAGAAAGGAGGAAAGGGGAAAATGGGGAAGCATGGGAAATGTGGATGGGGTGAAGGCGGCATGGGGAAAAGGAGGAAAGGTGGCAAGGGGGAAAATGGGTAAATGTAGCAAGGGGGAAAGTCAGAACAATGGGAAAGGCTGGAAAGATGAGAAAGGGTAAAGGAAGCAAAGAGAAAGGAGGGAAAGATGGCAAGGGAAAAAGAGGGGAGAGGAAAAAGAAGGGAAAGGCAGCAAGGGGGAAAGGAGAGATAGGCAGTAAAAGGGAAAAGGGGAAAAGGGTGGCAAGGGGGTAAGGTTGGAAAGGGAGAAAGGTGGGAAAGGGCGGGAAAGGGGAAAAGGGGAGAAAGGAGGAAAAAGGAGGGGAAAGAGGAAAAGGATGAAGGCCAGAAAGTGGGAAAAGCAGCAAAGGGGAAAAGGGGAAAGGGAAAGGGGAGGAAAGGTGACAAAGGCAGTAAAGGGCAAAAGTTGGAAATGGGGAAGGCCATAATGAGGGAAAAGGGGAAAGGCAGCAAGGAGGAAAGGCAGGAAAGTAGGAAAGGGGGGAAGACGTCAAGGTAGAAAGGCAGAAAGACATGAAAGGGAAAAGGTGTGAATGGTGGTAAAGTGAGGGGAAAGGCTGAAAGGCAGCAAGTGGGAAAGATGGAGAAAGCAGGAAACAGGCGAATTTGGCAAAGAGGAAAGGCAGGGAAAGGGCAAGAGGGAAAGATGTGAAAGGGAAAAGGCAGCAGGAGACAAAGGTGCGAACGGGTAAAAGTTGGGAAAGAGGGGAAAGGTAACAAGGGGCAAAGGAGGAAAAAAAGAAGGACAAGAACAGGGAAAGATGGGAAGGCAGCCAAGAGGGAAAGATGGCAAGGGAGAGAGGCAGGAAAGGTGGCAGCAGGGAAAGGAGGCAACAAAGAAAGGCGGGAAAGGGGAAGGTCAGGAAAGGTGGTAAGGGAAAATGGTGGGAAAGGAGAAAAGGGCAGCAAGGAGGAGTGGCAGCAAAAGGAAATGGCAGCAAGGGGAAAAGGTGAAAGCGGCAAAGGCAGAAGGGGAAAAGGCAGCAAGGGGGAAAGGTGGGAAGCTGGTGAAGGTAGGGAAGAGGAAAGGCAGCAAATGCAGGAAGGGCAGGAAATTTGGCAATGGGGAAAGGTAGCAAATAATTTTTGTCTTTGGTACAGCAAAGAGTAACGTTATCACATTGTGTAGTGATGATGACTGAAAGAGACTCCCTCTTGTTGTACAAACCCCTCAGATCCGCACACTGCAAAATTTATACTTTCTTTATAAAGGCAAAACTAGCGATGTAAATTAGCTTACCTTGCTATCAAACGTCCTTTATTTTTTTCTCCAGAAAACATTGAAAGCAAATGAAGGTGCTTTATTATAAGAAATTAAATTTGCCTGTGCTGCTTACCCTTTCATAAACCATGCTCTTGGTTGCTGGTTGTCGAGACAGAAGCTCTTTGTTATACTCAAGTTTCACACAGAGTTTTCTGACAGAAGAGAGGTCCACTACACAGAAGCCTTATCCTACTTTTCACGTTTAAAATCTTCCAATTTGGACATATGGTTTGTAATGGAGGCGATCTGATGTGAAATGAGATGCTAAACAAAGACAAACACGGATAATCTTCAGTGTTAAATACTGAGTTAACATCACTCTGGTGGATAACAAGGTTTTTTAATACTTTCTTTTCCCTTCAAAATAATCTTCCCTATAAAATTAACTTTATATTACATTCCTCTCCTCTCTCTAAATCACAGCTGAGAACAACCAGTAAACCTCATCTGCAATATTTAAACACCATCTTGAAGAATTATACAAGTACTATGCAAGAGTTGAATGAGGCTGAATCCCAGCTTCAGAACAGAATTAAAAGCTTAAAACCCCCAAATCTATTTTTCACTTAGCTTACAATATTAAAGTCTCTAACTCTTTTTAGCAAATAAAGTCATGAGATAAAATATAGTCAATCCACTATAATACTCCAAAGCTTCCTTTATCTCCATGAAGTTACTGCTTCTAGAATATAAACCTAATTATTTTCTATGCTATTAGTCTAGGTTTCTGTGTTATTGAATCCTGATTCTGAATTTGGACTACTACTACCAGATTTTTGCTTTTATTCCAGTCTCCAATGCTTCAAATACTTCATCTAAAACTTCAAAGAAATATAAAAAATAAGCCTGTAATATACTTATAAAGCTATCTGACAAACAGTCATATAGCTATATGCAAATATTTTCAAGCAATACAGAGACAATTACATAATGGCAATGATCACTCAACAAAGGAGATCTAGAAGTATTAAAATATCCTGTGATTCTAATTTTGGGAAAGCAGGGAAGGAAGAAGAAAAGCAGAAAGGAAGTCTAACCAAAATCAGTTACTGTTTCAAAAATTCAATGTCCGCATTTGAAACATTCACATGTAAGTATTATTTTCCATCACAGCAATAAAAATAGCATGTTGGCTTTATTGAAAAACACTTGAATGTATCCTACTTTCCTTGCCAGAATTTCATTGCACAAGTTATTATCACTTGGATCTCTTTTTCTAGAAGTTCTACTCTCACTTGAAGATGTCTTCCATTTGTATCTACAGTGAGGAGTTCAAGTTGTATTGAGCTGCTTTCTCCTTCAGCCTGATGAGCTTCCATTTCCCCGTCTTCAGCTTGCATATGGAGCATTCAGAACTTCTCTAACTATTCTTGATTTTCTTTTTTGTAGTTGAAAACGTAAATCAGTCTGTAACAATCACTATACATTCAAGTTGCTTCATCTTACTCTCTACAATGTCTTTTTTTTTTTTTTTTTTACTTCTCCCCAGAAGACAGTAGACCTTTCCCCACTTTCTTAATCCCACTACCTGGCGATTACTAAAGGTCATAATTCCTTTTGCAAGTCCAAACAGTAAATAAGTCCAGTGACGGCATTCAGTTTTATTAAATGCAAGTCTTTAACATTTAGCAGTTGTTAATGAGTTTCAATGTTCCCAAGGGAGATGTTATTTTGGATCTCTCTGCATTGTCAAATATCACATTACCAAGAGGTACTGGCTCTGGTGCTACCCTCTCCAGGAAATTTCAGCATGAGCTGCATTTTCAGCTCTTTTACTTAGTGTGGTCTTACAAATATTTATATTACAGCGGTGTCTGAAACACTGATAACCTGTTTCATAGAGTCATAGAATGATTTAAGTTGGAAGGGACTATTTGGGCATATATACCTAGGGCAGTCTGTCATAAAAGTACAAAACTGCAGGCTCTGGTGCTTACATGTTAATGCAGGGATAGAACAAATGTTTTTTGTGAATTTTAATTTGGCTCAAATGAAGTGCGTATTATAAGGCAGTGATTAATGTTTCTTTATTTAGCTCCGTTACCTCCTTCCACTTTTCATGTACTGCATAGGGGGATAAGCATGTTGTTAGTATGAATCAGATTTACGTAGTGAAGAAGGCTATTGTTTTTTATATTCCTTCTGTGTTTCCTGCAGCACTTGGAAGATGCAGACAGAATGATCTGGGGCATTAGGAAACAGAAACTAATAATTAATCAAGTGAAAGCTGTGCAGAGAAGTAAATCTTTATCTTCATAGGCAACATCCAGGTATAATATGAGACAAATCCCTGAAACCAACCCTTTGTTACTGGTAATTGGCTGTATATTTTACAGCTTCTTAGTATCTGACTTGAATAACTGGATCCTTATTTGCCAAAGACATGGTCACATCTGTATCTGAAGTGCTTTGAACATATGTTATATTATTAAATTCTAAACATAATTGAAAACTAAACTTAAAGTGTTTTAAATGGAAGATTCTAAGTTAACATAATACTGACTTTTAATTTTTTCTCTATGCTTCGGTTTCTACTTGTAAAAAGTAGTTTAATTTACATGCATTCAACTAAGCATGCAAGCCAAATTCAGATTAAAATCTCACTTTTTCCTATTTAAAGTCACATAATAAATTTACCATTTCATGTTGTCTTGGCATAAATTCTACTTGTTTTAAATTATTATAAATTTTAATTCACGCACATCATACTTTTGAATCCAAGTACCAAGACAAAACACATTTAACAAGAGCACTGTTTCGTCAGTATAGCAAAACCTCTGAACTGTTACCATTCACAGGGGAAATATTCCAATGTACTATCTTTACACTTTCCTGCAGGACTACATATAAGATTTTTTCTTAAGAAGTGTAAAATATTAAAAAACTTCATTTAAGCTGCTCATTGCCTACAATCATGAAATAGTACCAGATATTTTACTAGTTGCCTTGTCAAAACTCAAAAAGCAATACAGCATTCAAAGATGATCTGTTTGTCATTTTCTAGTGTTCTGGTCAACTGAAATGTAATAAATGAAATTGTGGCAAAATTTATCAGTGCTTCAGATGTAATAAGTTTTTACATAAATACCCACTAGCAGCTTGAAACACTGCAGAAGAAAAAAGGAAAAAAATATAAGGAGGAAATGAGACAAACAGGGAGAATAAAACCCAAACTACAAGTATCTTAATTTGTATATTGTATCCTAATGTGAATGCATTATACTCTAAAACCAATGGATTTATTAAAAAAAGATATTACTGTTGATAAATGATACTTTTACCTTTGCAGTCACAAAGGTCTCAAATCTGGAAACTGCAGTTATATTATTATGAACCTTTTTTTTTTATTTCTTCTTTTTCACGTAGTGCATCTCCAAAAAGGACTTGATCGTGTAGGTGGATGAGAAGCTCAACATGAGCTAGCAATATGCTCTTCCAGCCCAGAAGGCCAACCACATCCTGGGCTGCATCAAAAGAAGTGTGGCCAGCAGGTCAAGAGAGGTGATTCTGCCGTTCTTCTTTGTTATGGTGAGACCTCCTCTGGTGTGTTGCATTCAGTTCTGGAGTCCTCAGCACAGAAAGGATACGAATCTGTTAGAGCAATTCTACAGGAGGGCTACTATGACGACAGGCTGATAGAAGTGGGTTTGTTTAGTATATAGAAGACAAGGCTTCAGAGTGACCTTATAGCAGCCTTCCAGTACTTAAAGGGAGCCTACGGGGTAGCTGGGGAGAGTTTGTCAGTGAGTGCAATGATGGGATGAAAGCTAATGATTTTAAGCTGAAAGAGGAGAAATTTAGATTAGATGTTAGGAAGAAATTTTTTACTATGACAATGGTGAGGCACTGGAACAAGTTCCCAGAGAAGTTGTGGATGCCTTATCTCTGAAGGTGTTCAAAGTCTGGTTGGATGAGGCCTTGCACAGTCTGGTCTAGTGGGAGATGTCCCTGCCCATGGCAGGAGGGTTGGGACTAGATGGTCTGTAAGGTCCTTTCCAACCCAAACTATTCTATGATTATATAGAGACTTTGAAACAGATCCATCATATGCATCTACTCTTGTCCTCTGAATTTTTCATTTTAAGTGTGCATCACCCAGCCCCAGCCTCAAATATGATAAAGAATGTTAGGAAAACAGTGTAATGCAAATTCAGTCTATGTTTGACTTAGAATATCCATCTCATTTTCACCCTGTAACCATAGATTTCACTCTAAAACATCTTACAATGTTCTGCTTGGATATATCACAGAAAATCTTTTCCCTAATTCTTCCCAAATCTTACACTACCTCTGGAAATTACTTGTCTATGGAGGACTTTATTTTTGACTCCCAGTAGTTCCACAGAAAATTGCTGTGGTTAGTTCCAACAAGGACCTCTGCTTCTCCTGTCAGCTGAGGAACTCTTTTTATTTATTTGCTGTGTCTGAAGGCAAGAGTGATCTATCTCGCTCTGTACCTCAGTTGTTGTTTCTGTAAACAACGTGATAGACTATAACAAGCATTTTGCATGTAAGTTTAATTTCAATTGCTATATGTTAGATAAAAAAAAGGCTGTGTACTGCATATTTTTGGTTAGGAAATAATATTTAAGCAGCAACTCTTCTAGTTATAGCTCTAAAATTAAACCCATTTAGAGTGCACTTATTCTAAATAGAAAATGCTTTGTAGATGCAATTGTTCTGTTGCACAAAATCACATCCAAATTATTGTTTTTCTGGGTGTAAACTACTTTATATAACTGCACTTGTGTAATGAAGTGAAGATTAGTATACTGCGCATATGAGACTTGTACTGTAATTGTAAAGAAAAATTACTTTCCTTGCATTCAGCTGAATATTTTCTAAAAGAGTCATTTGCATTTATGAAGTGAAGGCCAAAATTTAGATGTTTTCACTTTCTGGAAAATGTGAACCTAAAACTGAGCCAAGAAACTTAATTGAATTGTGTTCTATCGAGGTTTATATTTTATATCTGGACAGTCTAGAATCAAAAGTGTCACGAAAATGAAGATCTATTTTAACTGGAAGTATCACAATTCTAAACTGAAAAGACAGAAAGCAGGGGACTAAAGAAAGATTTCAGTAGTAGCATTTCCTAGGTAAGATGAATGTGTGGTTGAGTACACTCTCAGCAAATCTGCAGATGACACTAAGCTGAATGATGCAGTTGTCATGCCAGAAGAATGGGATGTCATCCAGAAGGACTTGTACAAACTTGAGAAGTGGGTCTGCGTGAGCCTCATGAGATTCAGCAAGGCCAAGTGGAAGGTCATACACCTGGGTTGGGGCAATCTGCAATTTCAATGCAGGATGGGGGCAGATGGGATTGAGAACAGCACTGTGGAGAAGGACTTCGGGGTGCTGATTGATGAGAAACTCAACATGAGCCAGCAATGTGCTCTTCCAGCCCAGAGGGCCAACCATGTCTTTGACTGCATCAAAAGATGTGTTACTAGCAGGTCAAGAGAGGTGATGCCACCCCTCTACTCTGTTATGGTGAGACCTCACCTGGTGTACTGCGTTCAGTTCTGGAGTCCTCGGCACAGGAAGGACATGGATCTGTCACAGCAAGTCCACAGGAGGGCCACTAAGATAGTCATAGGGCTGGAGCACCTCCCATACGAGGACAGGCTGATAGAGGGGGGGTTGTTTAGTGTAGAGAAGAGAAGGCTTCAGGGAGCCATTATAGCAGTCTTCCCATGCCTAAAAGGAGCTTATAAGAAATCTGGAGAGGGACATTTTACCAGAGCAGGTAGTTATAGGATAAGGGGGAGTGGTTTTAAATCAGAGAGGGGAAGATTTAAATTAGACAGGATGAAATTCTTCACAAGGAGGGTTGTGAAACACTGGAACAAGTTGTCCAGGAAAGCTGTGGATGCCTCCTCCCTGGGAATGTTCAAGGTCAGGTTGAATGGGGCCTTAAACAGCCTGGTCTAGTGGGAGATGTCCCTGCCCATGGCAGGAGGGTTGGAAGTGGATGATATTTAAGGTCCCTTTCAACCCAAACCATTATGATTATAAGATTCTATGATTTTTTGTTTTGCTTCAGAAATCCATACTAGGAGGCTAATCTTCTGAATGCTAGATGAGTTAGAATTATTTAGCACGTTCTGTTTAGCAGAAAAATCTGGGATAAAGATATCTCTCTTACAGAATATGTGTTAACTGATGAGTTAATCCTAGGGAACAGAATTGATAGTCTTATATCTCATCCATTTTATAACAGTTCACTCATCATTAATTTGCAAAATTCACTTGCCAATCACAAGTAAATTCCATATGGGTATTGCTTGCTGATTACTCTAATTCACTTTTTAAATGAGGAGATGAGAAAACAGGTGAGACACTGAAGGTTATAACTTTGAAATAAACCCCTCATCATGCACAGTCACATATTGATGTTTAACATCTGAATATCAGTTTAAATATGTATTAAAAACTGAGGTTAAATTAGGAACAGTCCAAGTGAAATAACATTAAACTGTTGTGGGTCAGAGAACACAAATAATTCCGAGGAAAACAAAGGGCAGGAGAGCAGCTGAAATAGAAAACCTATAGAATACAGAAGGAAATATGCAGCTGTAATTAATCAGCTAAAATTCCTTAGCATCGGACTAATTTTATTCCCTAAGAAGTCAGTGGGATTTTTATTTCTAATTTCAGTGGGAACAATTAGGTGAAGTGGGTTGAAAGCCCAACTCAGTCTTGTACTACATCTTAAAATAGTTTGAACTCTCAGTGACCAGCTGACTAGATCTTGTGTATAGGTTTTTTTGTTAAAGTTTTGCACTGTTCTTTCAGAATGGTGTCAAGTTATTTGGAAAGTTGCAAGCAAAGTACTTCTAACAAAACTGGCCAATTTGGTAGGTTAATTTAATGTCATGATAGGAAAATATAGAAAAATCTTGAAAGGCAGTAGCAAAGGTAGAACATAGAATTACAGAATCATAGATTAGTTTGGGTTGGAAGGGATCTAGTCCAATATAGAATCATAGAATCATAGAATCACAAGGTTGGAAAAGACCCATTGGATCATCAAGTCCAACCATAACTATCAAATACTAAACCATGCCCCTCAGCACCTAATCCACCTGTCCCTTAAACACCTCCAGGGAAGGTGACTCAACCACCTCCCTGGGCAGCCTGTTCCACTGCCCAATGACCCTTTCTATGAAAATTTTTTTCCTTATGTTCAGCCTGAACCTCCCCTGGTGGAGCTTGAGGCCATTCCCTCTCATCCTGTCCCCTGTCACTTGGGAGAAGAGGCCAGCTCCCTCCTCCCTACAACCTCCTTTCAGGTAGTTGTACAGAGCAATGGGGTCTCCCCTCAGCCTTCCCTTCTCCAGGCTAAACAACCCCAGCTCTCTCAGCCGTTCCTCATAAGGCCTGTTCTCCAGCCCCTTCACCAGCTTTGTTGCTCTTCTCTGGACTCGCTCCAGCGCCTCAACATCCTTCTTGTGGTGAGGGGCCCAGAACTGAGCACAGTATTCAAGGAGCTTTCTCAGCACCACCAAGTACAGAGGGAGAATAACCTCCCTGGACCTGCTGGTCACACATCCTTTAGGAGCTTTCTCAGCACCAGCTGCAAAGTGCCCATGCAAACATGCACAACAGAGCAGGGCATCTGCTAGGTCCTACATCCCACTAAGTAAAGGCTCTATGTTGTCAGACAATCCCATCCGAAGATGGGATGAACAGAAATTAATAGCTTCTGATGCTGAGTCTCAGTATATTTCTTTCTGATATGCATTACATCCTCAGAAATATGTGTCTTATGGTTTTAATTCATGAGAATGTTGGAAAACTCCTTCTATTTCTGATCTCTTTCACAGCTGTTCTCAAGTCTTCAGAAATAGTTCAAGGACACACATATATTTATCTTCACTTCCTATGAATAGATAATAGGGAAAGTATTATCATCCTTTTTTTTGATAAAAAGCATGATGTAGAAGCTCCAGTTACTTGGTACCCTATTCTTGGAAGTCCTGTCTCTAAATCACATGTGTTGTCTGTATTCAGCCTGTAGTTTCCTTTCAGTATTTCTTATAATATACAAGATAATTCAGACAGAATTACTGCCAAAAGAGAATTGAAAAACCATGCCTGATTCTTTTGCTATCTTGTTTATTACCACCAAAAAAAAATTTTTCAATATAATTGCTGGTAATGCTTAAAGATTTTGTTGATTTTGAACTTAACTACAATTATGGCTTTTTCAGTGACAGAGAAAAATCCACCTGATTTTAATATTCTGTGAAATGTGCATGTGAAATTCTGATCCATATCCATCAGAACCAAAGGCTCTGCTTCTGGATGAGGAAAGTGATTCTTGAGTTCAGGTAATTTTTTTTAATGGAAATTTGTTGTCTCTAAAATTACAGTCATTGAAGGAAACCCACAAATAGTTCCTAGCATATGAAAAATATGAAAATCTGTAAGGACTATGGGGAGTTTGAATTCTTAGGCAGAATGATCTTTACAACCAAGTTGTCAGCACGCTAATCCTCCTGTTCTTTGCTTTGACAAACTGGGCAGGTCTGCATGTCAGTCAGATTACTAATTTGATTGGCTGTTTGAAGGTCTTGAAATATAGCCCTTCACCTGATCCTGGATTTTCAGCACCCACTGTCAGTCAGATCCTGAGTCTACAGCTAACAGAAACCTTATGACAGCCCTAAAAGACAGCACAAACACATAGAATCATAGATCCACTAGTCTGAAAAGGACTTTTTAGATCATCATGCATAGCCATACCTATCCACTACTAAGTCATATCCCTAAGCACTTAATCTACCTTACTTTTAAATACTTCCAGGGATGTGGACTCAACCACTTCCCTGAGCAGCCTGTTCCAGTGCCCAGTACCCGTTTCAGAGAAGAAGCTTTTCCTAACATCTAATCTGAACCTCCCTTGATGCAGCTTGATGTCACTCCCTCTCATCCTATGACCTATCACTCTGGCGAAGAGACCAACACCCACCTCTCTACAACCTCCTTTCAGGCAGTTGTAGACACTGATAAGGTCTTCCTTCAGCCTCCTTTTCTCTAGGCTAAAAAACCCCAGTTCCCTCAGCCACTCCTTGTAAGACTTGTTCTCCAGCCCCTTCACCAGCTTCATTGCTCTTCTCTGGACACGTTCCAGCACCTCAATGTCTTTCTTGTAGTGAGAGGCCCAAAACTGAACATAATGATTGAGGTACAGCCTCACCAATGCTGAGTACAGGGGCAGAATCACTTCCCTGATCCTGCTGGCCACACTCTTTCTGATACTAGCCAAGGTGCTGCTGGCCTTCTTGGCCACCTGGGCCAATAAGTAATATCTTTGCTCTTGTGCTGTACATGCAGGTTTGTTCCTGGAATTGTTCTGAAGACAAAGAAAACAATGTAAGTACCACTGCAATGAACAGGATTCATCTGCTGAATTGCATCTAAAATGGCTTTTCTATTCACAAAATCCATATTGGGCTCTATTTTTCAGTAGTGTAATCAAAAAAGCTGGTTCCTGAACATAAAAAAATGTGATCAAAGAGGCTGGTTTCCTTCTGTTAAAAACCAGAAAGAAAATACAGTAGTAGGTTTCTTTTAAATAAAACAGTACTAATTTGAGTCAGTTCTGAATCTATGACTCAGCAATGAGTAAAGGACTCCATGTTATGAAGGTGATTACATCTTTCATGTAAGTGACAAAAGCAAAAGCATGTCAGAATTGTTCTGCAAGAATGGAGTTGTTAATGCTCTATTCAAATTCCAGTTTGGGCAATTACTTTCTCCTCTCCTAACTTCACCCGCAGTTCCAAATCATGTCAGTCTTCAATTCCTATTATAAACTATTGTGTAAAAACACTATAGCCCCTGCAATTCACCCTAGAGCTGCCTGCAATTCCCAGGTGTCTGAAAAGATTCTTGTATGGTATACATTCAATTCGTAAAGACCTTTGAGGTGCTTGTGAAGTGATGTGTGTGTATGAATACACATGGTGGTGCTGGGCTGATGATTGAATTTGATGATCCTGGAGGCCTTTTCCATCCTGAATGGTTCTGTGATTCTATGAATATATAACATCACTTTCCTAGGTCAGATAAAATGGGGAAAGTGATTTCTAGCTAAAACATGTCAAGTGGTATAAAAAAAATGCTATAAAACTTCGATAGGAAGAAACAGATTGGTGTACTACTGTGTGTGTCTTTTGTTCTTTTCATTCACAGTTCTGTTAGTTACTTGATCAGCAACTTTTGTGCAGGTGGAGGTAGGAGGTGGAAGGGAGAGAAAAAGGTTGGCTAAAGAGAGAAATCCTGTTGTAGCTTAATACTCAGCTGAAAGGGATTTAATGTTCGTGATGTCAGATTGTACTGCCGATGAGGATCACTGGGCCCATGTTCCTTCTATAACAGGAAACAACTCTATTTTGCATTCTTTTGCCTCTCAAGACAGGAATACTGCTATTAATGCTTTATTTTTTCTCCTGATGTTATATTGGCTGTTTATAAAATAAATGGGTCCTAAAAAACCAGAAGTGTTTACTCAATTAGCTTTAAGACAGGGAAAGGTGGGATAAAAACATCAGGTGTATTCTGGCCTGCTGATAGAATGTATCACTTTGACTTTATTACTTGTATCAGTGGTTTTAAAGGATTGTTTAATTCCAATATAGATCTAGAGAAGAAACAGGATTCTTAGACAGTACAAAATTACTTTTTTAAATTTTTTTTTTTTCATTTTCGTTGTCAGCTGGGATAGTTGATTTGACTTTTTTTTTCAATCTTGAAAAAATGTGGTTTTGACTGAATCTCTTTTTTTTTTTATTTTTCTACAGGTTAAAGTTAGCACCCAGAGAAATGTGTGTGCTTGTGTCTGCAGAGATAAATTTTTGCTATATAATTGCCATGTGCTTTTATATTCCTCTTTTTCATAGGCTTCTATGATTTTAATTTATTCTTTGTAAAACTAAATACTTTATTTTGTTTTTCTGTAATCTTTGCTGTATTTACACCCCACCCTCATTCATCTTTTTCCTTATGCTATGTCTCCAGAATTTTTCTTCTAATGCAGCACCTCTAGCTCTTATAGATAACTTGAAACAGTTGCCAACTTGCCAACACTGAAAACTGTTATATAAAAGTACCTGTGGTAAGTGCTTATGTGCTCTCTCAGCACACACACAATCATATTACTAAGGAATTGCCTTGATTTCAGATATTTGTGTGTCTGAAATCTTTCAGCCAAGGATCCAAAACAGCATGCTGGGACCCAATTCCATTATCTGCTGCATAAAAATAGGTTGGAGGTGATCATTATTGGAAACTCAATCCCGTTGAAATGCTGGAGCTAATTTTTTTTGTTCCTTGTGTGGGAATCATATAGTCTTTCATCAGAGTAGAACTTGTCAATGCTTTATGGATTTTGCATACCTTTTTTTCCCTCTTTCTTTAAAAAGTGTAGTCAATGACACTCCTTTCTCCAGTTCCCATTAAGATCAATGGCAATATTACTACTGATTGAAAAAACAACAAAAAAAATCTCACTTTTATGTACCTTAAAGGAACAATTGAGATAGATATTTTTTGATGACAATTACATGAGACATATTGAATTCAACCCATATTCCCCAAACCAAGCAAAAGAAAATGTAAAGGCTAGATTTAGTGATAGGGAAAAAGTCATCTCAACTGTAAAATCAGTAATTCTTAAGAATGAATAGATTCAAATGGCATATTTAATGTTCTGTGAAATGTATGTCACTTTTACAGATACACATTGAAGAGGTGCTCCCAATTTCAAATTTGCTGGAAAAGTATTGTTTTTCTTTTTATATTTTGTGACCTAGAGAATAAAAGACGTGGTACTTTGTAGTTTTAATGCTCCAGCTTGTCAGCATCATAGATCATTATTATTTGTCTCACTGCCAATAAATACCAGTTTCAAAGCTAGATTATGAATCTGCATGAAGATTGTGTACGAGTTGTGTAATAATTACTTGTCTCATTTTTCTCTTTGGGTCATTATGACTGTTACATGTGATTTCTAGAGTGGCAATTTTAGAGGAGCCAAAAGTACAGGTTGCCTCATGGCTAAAGATCAATTAAATAGTAAGTACTGAGCCAAAAAGCATAGTGTGATGCTCTGTGTCCTGTATAGTTTAATTACCTCTTTAAGTAGTTTTCCTCTGATGTGATTAGTACAATTGATAAACAGACTGTCTCTAACAATGCTTGATATACACCTCTACCTTCTACAGAAAATTCTTGCTGTTTTAAATTTAATTCCTCAAGACTCCAAATCTGTACTTCATTTCCATCGAAGTTGGTGAGATCTAGTATTTCCTTATCATAAGAACACTCAGTGGGGAAAAAAATTATGTGTAGAAAATGCATGACCTAGTGTCACATTTTTACCTTTATGGACTTCTATACCTACAGACTAAGGTGCAGTTAGTTTGTTATATTGCTTGGCAGCTATCGATAGTGGAAAAGAAACATGAATTGTTCTTGGGTTTGCATATTTAATCCTTGAAAAGGTGAAGATGATACCCATCAGGATAGGAACATTGACAAACGAATTACATCACTGGTGTCATATGCAAGTAGGATGATCAGCTTGGCTGTAAAGGTGCCTACGTCAGTGACTTTAAACACTGCAGTCTGTGAGGCAAAGAATGAAAAATCAGATGTTCCTATTTAAATCCTGATTAACTAAGCATAAGTTTGGCTTTGTTAAAAAACATGTTACAAGAAATTGCCTCATGCAATGCCTTTAATCAATTTATTAAAAAGTTCATGTTTAAAGTAGTTTGAAGCTTGGGCTTTGCCGTATTTTAGAATGATGACTGGTAACAAAGCACTTGCTTTGAATTTCCAGAACAATTTCAATTCTTCATGCTCAATTTATACTCATTTGTTCTTGCGCTACATTGATATTATATAGCATTTCTCTCCTTTTGATACACTGTGTCTTGATATATCTGCAGTATGCAATCATATCAAATGTTGGACTTGATTTCTGGTAAGCTAGAAGTCTAACTTTTCTGATCCATAGTATCTATTTTTCTGTCAGATCTATAGGACTTCTCTGTATCTGTAGCAGGGGTGATCAGAAGATGTGTTCGTAAAACTTAAAAGACTTTTGAGTCTTCTGTTGTGGCAGAAATGCTTCTTTCTCTCTGCAGATGGTGAGAAAATGTTTTCCAGCTTCTTCAGAGGGATTTTTTTCTCTTTGAATGTGGCATGGGAGTGATTTGATGCTGAGTGATGCAGGAACACCAGCATAGTCCAATTGCAAAGAAAATCTCATCTTCCCTTGGGTTACCTGTGATGTATAAACAGACAAGTCTGGATTTTCCTAATGTGGCTCAAGTGCATAGTGAAAGACTTTAGCTTAAAAAACCACAAAGCTGAATAGTCTGACTTAAAATCTTGATAATATAGGAGCATATAAGCCCTATTGAGTCCTGTGTATCTGAATTGCTGCGTTGTAAAATTTTAGAATGGAAGAAGAACAGAATTGGTTGTAATTAATTTCCAAGTCATTCATTCTTGTGCTGGGCATACTTCTTTTACAGTTGCAGAAGTGTATCAACTGACTAGATTCTGGTTAAACTTTGGATGGTGCTTTTAAGGGCTAATGTGGGTTAAAAGTGAAGCCTCAGGAAGGTTTGCCAGTAGAGACTGTGACTCTTACAGAAACACAATATAAAACATAAGAGCAGAACATACAGGTGGAAGAAAAAGGGGCTGCTCAAAAAAAATGCTTTAGGAAAGAGAGGTGTTCATCTTTAGAAAGATACCTTTGAAATAATTCTCAACATAATTTGAGCAAAACATAGAGCAAACCCAATTTATGTAAATTGCATATTATGCCACTTTCTATAATGTGTGTGTTACATGATTAAGACTCTATAGTTTCATCCCTAAAGTAAAAATTTTGTCACTGATTAGACTGAGATCAAGATTTTTTCAGTAATGCAATCTGGCCTCATTTACAGCTACTGTGAGACAACAGATGCTCTCATCCTTTCACCTCTCTGTAACTTTTATCTGTGAATGTGATTAAATTAATTCTGCAAAGCACTTTGAAAATCACAGGCTCATACAGATATTATTCACCATGGCATGTAGTGAATAAAATCCAGAATTTTACCATAGAAATTTTCTAGAGAAAAGCACTTCAAAATATTAGTAAAGAAATATATCTGAATGTGATTTCCCAGGTTTAATTCTTAAAGACTAGCAGAAATGACACATAAAATTGAATTAAATTTTAAATTACAATTAAACCCTTATTCTGGTTTTGTGTTTTAAAATCAAAGTCTTATACTATTCCATTACAGAAAAAAACCCCGAGCCTAAACATTGAGACCACTTAACCAATCATTTTATAGAGAGTCATAGAAATCATAGAATAGTTTCTGTTGGAAGGGGCCTTAAAGATCAGCCAGGTCCAACCCCCCTGCCATGGTCAGGGACACCTCCCAACAGATCAGGCTGCCCAAGGCCCCATCCAACCTGGCCTTGAACACCTCCAAGGATGGGGCATCCACAGCTTCCCTGGGCAACCTGTGCCGGTGCCACTCTCATCATGAAAAGTTTGTTTTGAAATGCAGCGTGATATAAAGTCAAAGCTATACCAGCTTAAATGTTAATCTAAGAAAGATTGTGATAGTAGGCCAACAGAGCTGCATAGGAGGAATGTTTCACTTCACAGTTTCAAATAGAATCTATAAGGAGTAAAATTTTGAGAAAGTGTTTTTCAGCCATTCTTTTATTATTTTTAAAAAATCAAAGGCTTAATTTTATAAGATATTGCAGGATATACAAAAAGAACTGTTCATATTTTGCCCTGTCATTTAAGAAGTGAACTGTAATTTAGGAATAATAAACTGTAGTTGGGATACATGTTGACTGCAATAGACCAGTACATAATATCCATTTTTTTCATGCCAAAGTCCATTTGACTATGTGATTCTTTGCAGGCAGGCTTAGAATTTTGGTTTTTTTGTGAAATTTATAAACTTCTAAAGGCTGTTGGTATATATTTTGAAGTGACTGAAGAAAAATAGAAGTAGTTTTGTAAAATGGTAGGAGATTTGGTGTCTTTGGGCTTATTTTAATTTTTTTTTAATTTTTTTTTTAAGAGCAAACTCAGGTTGGATATGTATAAGCAAAATAGACAGATCCAAACACAAAACACTTTTTGAGGAAAGCCAGATGTGCTAATGAGGAATGAATGTTTTAATGACAAAGGAAATAAAGATTTATAGTGGACATATGATAAATGCTCAAGTAATGTAATAGCAAACGGGAAAATAAGAGTTTAAATTTACATTTCATTAAAATGAATCAGTTTATAAAAGCACACAATTGTGAAGAGTACAAGAATAGTGTTTCCAACAGCTTGGTTAGCCTTGTTTATCACAGACATACTGTAATATGAGCAAACGACTGTGGAATTAATGATATTTTATCTCCTATTCTTCATATTTATTAGGGTATAACTTTTGGAAGTGAAGTTATAAATGTTTTCTTTACCTACTAAAAGATATTTCTTTTTTATTTATTCAATAACTATACAGTCATTAAAACAATGAAATGGCTTATATCTGTGATTTACAGATGAATATGTGCTATAAAATATGTACCATGCATTATAATTTACCAAATCATGCAGAAGCTGCTTTTTAGTATAAAGTTTGAATCAAAGTAGAGCTAAAGCAAAGACAAGAGTATATCATGCGCTGTTCAATGCAAACAGAAAATTAAAAAAGTCATACCAGAAAATGCAAAAATAAAATAATATAAAAATGCCACTTAATAAAAAATTAAACATGTTACATAAACAGTAGCATTAAGTTTACCTGGATATTTAAGTGGTAGGATTACTTAAAAAATACCATTGTTGCTATTGATCTATGTCTTTCCAAAAATGTAATATCACTCTTATTTTCTAGATTATTTTAACCTCCTTTCTGTTTTAGGATTTGCCACATTGGTTTAGACCAGTGGTCTATCTAGTCTAGTGTTTTCATTCTGACTTTAGAAGTATATTATTTACTACATCTTCATATAGAGAGACAAAAGAAAAAAAGAAATGTGAGAATTGCTGGTTTGCTTTTCTAGAACTGGTTACAATGTTTTTTCCTTTCTATCTCACTATATCGTCTGGATATCCTTAGTCCTGAGATTACATAGATATTCCAAACTAAAGGTAATTCATACTTGTAAGAATTCAGGATATTCATCAGATGTGTATGTCCTTTTTGGATCTCATTGAATTTTTGGCTTCATCTGCTTGCAGGAACAGTGAGTTCTCTTCTGCTACATGGAAGGAAAATTACTTAGCCCTAATTTACCTTTTATTTTAACCTTCACCCTATGTCCACTTATTATAAACAATGGAAATCAGAAGTTCCCAACAATTTCCAAACTCTTGTTGCATATGTTTATATTGTGAATGTTATGCATGATAAAAAAGAGTAACAGTTTTCTGTCACCTTTTTAAGTAAAAAAATTCCAACCTTTCTGTGCATTTTTCCATCTCTTTGATCACAGAATGAGTCATAGAATCATAGAATTACAGAATGGTTTAATTTCTCTGAACCTTTCTCTGAGATTTGAACTCTGTTTTCTGAACCTCTACCAATTTTTTTTTTTTTTGATCAGTGCTGCACATATTGTTTCAGGTGAGAAGTCTTTTTAGATGGATAAATGGTCATTTCTTGACTGTAATGGAACACTGAGCAATTAACATTTTTTACTGTTGCCTTTTCTCTTTCTTCATTGTCAGTTAATTTAGAAAGCATGATATAACTTGCTTCAGACCTTGTATGTGAGCACCAAACAGAAACAGAAAAGAGATACGGTCATTCTTTTTAATTCTTGTGCTCCATATCAGTGTTTCATTCAATTACTGCTGTCTTTAGAGATTTCTGACCCAGATAGAAAAAATATCCTCTCCTGTGATATGTGATTTGGTTTGGGGAAAAGTACTGAGATGGGAATTGAGATAAGATCTTGCTCTGGTCTCCTCTGAAAGAGTGCAGCTACACTAGGGGTAGCCAATGGCCTGTGGCCATGGGATGACTGTGGTACCAGTCATTTTAATAAAGCCTTTAGTTGCCTGTAGGAGGTTGATGTGGCAGTCTCTGATTCACTGACCCAGATAAATCCTGTGGCCAGATTTAGGGAAAAGACGGAATTTTCCCTTATGGCAGACTGTTTGGAGCATTTCATATAATCTTTTTTTCAGGGACCATCTGGGTATTTTCACCAAAAAGTTCCATCCTATTGCAGGATCTTAAGACATATGTATTATCCTTAATCACTGCAGACTTCCTTTTCTACCAAGTTTTCAATTTATCATAGAATCATAGAATCACCGGGTTGGAAAAGACCCACCGGATCATTAAGTCCAACCATTCCTATCAAACACTAAACCATGCCCCTCAGCACCTCGTCCACCTGTCCCTCAAACACCTCCAGGGAAGGTGACTCAACCACCTCCCTGGGCAGCCTGTTCCAGTGCCCAATGACCCTTTCTGTGAAACATTTTTTCCTAATGTCCAGCCTAAACCTCATGGAGCTTGAGGCCATTCCCTCTCATCCTGTCCCCTGTCACTTGGGAGAAGAAGCCAGCTCCCTCCTCTCCACAACTTCCTTTTAGGTAGTTGCAGAGAGCAATGAGGTCTCCCCTTAGCCTCCTCTTCTCCAGGCTAAACAACCCCAGCTCTCTCAGCCGTTCCTCATAAGGCTTGTTCTCCAGCCCCCTCACCAGCTTCGTTGCTCTTTAAAGGCTTTGGTGATCTGCATTAAAGGCCCTATTCTGTGACCAAACACTAAGACATGTTTTGTGCATTGAGGGGTATTTTACACCTTGTGGACTGGGCACTGAAGAATTCTGCCCTATCTGCATATCAGCTGTATATCTGGCTGTGTATTGGAGCTGTATAACAGCTCTTATCTGTCTGGTTAACTTGGTGGAAGTCATCTTGAATGACCACTACTTTGTAGTAGGAGTTCCTAAGTGTGTGTCAAAGAAAGTGGGGAAAAGCAGAAGGGATGGAAAGAAGATATAAGGAAAGTGAAATGTTGGAGTCAAGTCTGCATCCTTAAAGCTGGGCGTTCACTATATCGAAAACTGTGGTCTTGCACACAGATGCTGACTCCAAAGGCTGTGCATGGATTTCACTTCAAGTAGTCAGAATATGGCCTGAAATTCATCCTGCTTTATAGCCCAAGCTCTAGGCTACAAAATATCTTTTCACTGTCTTATCCACTGGCTTTAGAAACATTACATCAGGTTGGCCTCCAGCTTTACTCTGTGATTTTTGTGGTTTTGAGACAAATTTTCTACTTGTACTGCTTAATTTGAATTTGGGCAATAAAGTCAGAGGTATAGATTTCATTAAAGGGCAGAATCACAGAATCACAGAATAACCAGGTTGGAAGAGACCCACCGGATCACCGAGTCCAACCATTCCTACCAAACACTAAACCATATCCCTCAGCACCTCGTCCACCCGTGCCTTAAACACCTCCAGGGAAGGTGACTCAACCACCTCCCTGGGCAGCCTGTTCCAGTGCCCAATGACCCTTTCTGTAAAGAATTTTTTCCTAACGTCTAGCCTAAACCTCCCCTGGCGGAGCTTGAGGCCATTCCCTCTTGTCCTGTCCCCTGTCACTTGGGAGAAGAGGCCAGCACCCTCCTCTCTACAACGTCCTTTCAGGTAGTTGTAGAGAGCAATGAGGTCACCCCTCAGCCTCCTCTTCTCCAGGCTAAACAACCCCAGCTCTCTCAGCCGCTCCTCATAAGGCCTGTTCTCCAGCCCTCTCACCAGCTTTGTTGCTCTTCTCTGGACTCTCTCCAGAGCCTCAACATCCTTCTTGTGGTGAGGGGCCCAGAACTGAACACAGGATTCGAGGAGCGGTCTCACCAGTGCCGAGTACAGAGGGAGGATAACCTCCCTGGACCTGCTGGTCACGCCGTTTCTGATACAAGCCAAGATGCCATTGGCCTTCTTGGCCACCTGGGCACACTGCTGGCTCATGTTCAGTCGGCTGTCAACCAACACCCCCAGGTCCCTCTCCTCCAGGTAGCCCTCCAGACAGACTTCTCCTAGTCTGTAGCACTGCATAGGGTTGTTGTGCCCCAAGTGAAGGACCCGGCATTTGGCCTTGTTAAACCTCATGCCATTGGACTCTGCCCAGCAGTCCAGCCTGTTCAGATCCCTTTGCAGAGCCTCCCGACCCTCCAGCAGATCAACACTTCCACCCAGCTTAGTGTCGTCCGCAAACTTGCTAAGGGTGCACTCGATGCCTTCATCCAGGTCATTGATGAAGACATTGAACAGGGCTGGACCCAGCACTGAGCAAGCAAGTAAAATTAGATGTTTCAATACTCTGAAATTTAAAACCTTCCTAGACACAGTTCTAATATCTTTCTCAAAAACAAAGTCTTTCCATAATAATGAAATCCTCATGAGTAACAATCCTATCTGGAAAAAAAGGCCTTTGTCATCTCTCCATGTAAAGGAATTAGCCCTTCTCTGTACCTTTCTAATCCCAGAACATCTTTCTTCAGGAGCAGGACTGCCCACAGTAGTTGTTTGTGTGGAAGAGGTTGACTAACCCTCCCTTGGCGCCTGAAGTCTTCCAGAGCAAAATGTGTAAACCATATCTTTAAAATGATGGTAATAGAACTGAAAGGAACTGTAAGATTTCGGTGTAACAGAAAGGATATCAACTGGTTGAAACTGATAGCAGAAGTGAATAGCTTACTAGGCACTGAGGATGGCTGTATAAAATCATGGTGAGATGTGTTTGATGGGAACGGTTGGACTCGATGATCCGGTGGGTCTCTTCCAACCTGGTTATTCTGTGATTCTGTGATTCTGTGAATGACGAATTACTTGACCAAGTGACCGCAGTCTATGGCAGATGTTTGGCTAAAGATCTTTCTACGATCCTGAAGGACACCTGATGGTAGCACTAAATGCTGATGAGTGGAGAGAAGAGCTTGCTATAGTGGTGAGCCTGAGGAAGAGAAGCTGTGTGTATAGTCCCTGATCTACATTGGTGAGATTGTCCTTGGGGTCAGAGACAGTTCTCTAGCATCATGAGTATGTGTGCTAGCTCCCAGCCGCACATCTGGCAGCGTGCAGGAGCACGACTTCCTTGTCATTCCTACACAGTGTAGCTGGTGGCCAGGAAGGCGATGAGTGCTGTAGGAATGGGTCAGCTGGCATGACCTTGTGCCTGTGTGACTGTGTACATCACCAGTGTAAGTGTGAGTTTTAATACTGCTTGGGTATAGTTGAAGCACCAGAAATAAGATGCAATGCTAGTTCTTCAGTATTGTTTTACATAATAAGAGTTGGCTGCCAACGCATTCAGCTGCTGGCCTGTGTAACCGATTTATCAGTGCCCAGTTTATCTAGATGTCTTGCTTGTTTTTGAGCTGGTCTTTTTTTTTTTTTTATTGTGTATATGACTAAGTAGTTCTATCTTGTTTCTTTTTTTTTTTTTAACGAATTTTTCTTTGTATGCTGAATTTGTTTTGCTTGTTCTCTTCCAGTGTGCTGTTGAGTGTGGTTGTATTATGATAAGTAAGTGCCTATGATGGCAAACAATATTTATGTTGCTGAGTGTTACACTAAGAGTAAGGCAAAGACCAGAAAGAACATGAACTCCTGCATAACTCTTGGTTTCACAAAGCTAGTGAATTCACATTGTTTTATAAGTAACATTTTCAAGTGACTCCTGAATTCTCCTCCATTTAGATGAGGTAGGAAATGGTAGCTTTCCTAACTGAGAGTCATGTGCATTATATTACATTAGCAGATTACAGAAACATAGTGAGGAAACAACCCATTAATCCTCTAGATTAATCTGTGTTGGTCTCTTCCTATCTGTTTTTGAATATAGATCATGTGTTCATTACTGTGCTAATTATTTCTTATATGCACTTAATACTTTTAACATGATGTTCAAAGCAAAAGGTTTAAGTAATGCTATTTTAGTAAAAGTTTTGAGAAGTCCCTAGAATTTTAACGCAATTTCACTGTGTTTGTATTACAAAATCTTAAAATAAATTCAAAATCAGCTTCAACACATTTTGACTTTATGCAGCCAGGCGCAAAGGTTTTGTTCCAACCTTCTATTAACCTCATTTTGTTACCTTCACAATGCATCATGTCAGTTTCTAAGCTTATCCAAGAAATCACCAAGAGTGAGGTGGCAATCTGGAATGCCTCTACCAGCAAGTCTTCACTCATATTTCATAGACACGAAAACTGGATGTTGTAGTGACACCTGAATCACAAATACATCATTAAGAGATCCCCTTAGCTGCTAATCCAGAGAAGTTTGATAAACCCTTTGCACGTTTGTATGGTGCAGTAAGGGTAAAAATCATCATCTTTTTCCAAAACAGTGCTTAAGCACTTTAAAATGGGCAATTGATATATTTTTTCTAGTCATCATCTACTCTCTGTTAAACAATATTATAGTTCCATTACGGTTTAGTAATACTACTTTATAATAAATGTAATATTCACAGCACTATGCCAATGAATATTTTGCGAATATTTCATATCTCTTTTGCCATATAGAAGCAGAACCCCCTGCCCAGTACAGCATATTTACTCTGGCTCCTACTCTATAAACAAATTGCCTTGTGCCTCACAATCCCAGCAAAAGTTAACGCATTCTGGGATCTCCTTCAGCAGGAAAATCTTCTTCACTTGGAAACACATTCTAATCCTATAAAACCAAGAAAATATTTAACATGAAAATTATATATAATCATAAAAATATGAAAAATACAGCAATAATATGTAGCATGCATGCATAGATAGAAATTTCCCCTTATCTAAAAAGTTTGAAATATTTCAAGAAAAGTGCCTGCCCTGAGTTGATGAGAAGATTTCTCAATCAACAGTCCCCTGATTACACCAACTCCTGAACCAAACTTTCCTCACAGTCTCAGCAAATGATTAGCCATGATCTCTGGGTCATCTTGGTAAGTATTAGCACCCAAAGTAGTTCCCACATTTTTTTTGGCACACCAACAAAATTTATTAAACGAGCAATTAAATAAGTTACTGACTAGCAAGACACCCATGTGGTGAACTTCTTTGTGTCATGGTTCACTTCCCTTATTTGAAGTCAATTTCTTAATCTGCAGTAGCACCTCATAAATGCTCATCATAGAATTCAAAGTAACTACACATTTGTTCAGATGCAAATAAATATTAGGACACCTAACCAATCATTGATCTAGCTACATTGCTCAAAGCAAAATTTAAAACCAAAGATGTTCACAAAGATATTTCAATTAAAAAAGGAAAAATGGTTTTTTACTTCGTCTACTTCTAGGATTGCTGGAATTAAAAGCTGGGTATAAAAGGTCTAGAAATTACTTTACTTACTTTATTCCTGCCAATTAATTGATTAGATCCCTATTGACAGTGTCTTTTATTCAACTACTTTCTCTTGCTATTTTTGATGATGTTAAGGAAACAAAATAATATGGAAATCAAGAAAATGCAGATAAGGAAGACTCACACATAATGCCCCATACTCTTTTCAGACATTGTATTAGACTTGGCTAGACTACAAAGTAATGATTTTTCTGTGGAAATAAATATTTGAAAGTCATGTTCTTGCCTTCACTAAGTCCCTGATGATGTTTACTATAAATTTAGTTTATCTGTTTGAACTGGGCACTGGCCCTGAGTCATTTCCCTGGTAAAAGGGAAAAAATCGTCTCATTTGTGGCTACTTGTATGTTCATTTGGTGCTATTGACAATACGGTATAGACTGAAGCAATCTTAAAGCTCTTGTACATAATTCTCAAAAATCCTGTCCAAGTTTATGATCGGGGACCTGAACAACTGCTACAGAGCAACTATTCTCTCCCTGCAGAGTTCATGTGCCAAAGCAGAAATGAAAAGTTTGGCAATGAAACTGCATTTTTCTCTCAAAGTAGCCAGAAATGTTAAATTTTCAAATTCATATAATTATTATATGTAATTTAAAAAACAATAAAGCAGATGGTTCACAACAGAACCAGCTTCTTTTGGTTGTTGACTTGCTAAAAGAAAAATGTCTATTTATACCAGTATAGGAAAATTTGAGTTGTGAAATTTGATTCCTTTGTTTCTTCACTTCTCTTTGCAATTAGGAATATGCTTCAAAAATTGAACAGTTGCTTTCTTGTATCCCAGCCAGCTGATGTGTACTTTGAGTCTATTATAAACAAGTTCCTTCTTGCTAGAGTCCAGATAGTGTTATTTTTAGAAAAATCACTCCCATTAATAAATGACCCAGAAATACTGATTATAATTTCAGCATTTCTAAAGAGTGGATGCAGTTTTTCTACATGGAAAAAATACTTTTGTATGTCAAACTTTATAAGAATATTGAATGAAAGTTATTTCACTTACATTTCATCCTGAAATCTGATTGTTCAGTATAAATGTTAATATGAAAATTTATCATCAGCTTCAGGTTTTTTTCCCTTTTTGCCAGTCGTGACATGTCCACTGTACATTCCTATCTATAGAAAGGCCCAGGTTCAGGTTCCTTGTGCTCTTAGAGAGAATATAACCTTGTAGGCATAGCTGACCGTATTCCCATAGAAACAAAGTAAATTTCATCTCTCAGAATGGGAGATTCAATTGAAGACCAAATATTCTTAAAGTATAATCTAATGGAAACTCCCTCTTGTGTCCTGTTAAGTAATTAAATAAAAATACATTGCCTCATCCAAGGAATTCTGAAACTAGTAACTTTCATCAGATTCCTCCCATGCCATTTTATAGCTTGTAAAAGTAGGATTCTTGTTCCACTTGATAAAGACCAGTGGATTAGTGTCTTTCACTTCAAGATAGGCCTTCAAGATAGTAAAAATATTGCAGATTTAAGGTTTTCCTTGTTTTTATTTTTGTAGTATGTATATATTTCTGTGAAGGGAATTGAAAAAATTGAAATTAAAGAGATAATATTTATCATATTTAGGATGTAAAGTGCTTTGTGATTTTTGGAATATTACTATCACCATTTCATAATTAAGGAAAAATGAAGTGGAGTTATTTACTGAATGTTACTCTGAAAGTTCGTGTTACTCATACACAAAGAATCCAAGCAGTGCAGCTTCTGTAGATCACATTGAGTGAAAAGCAATGAGACCCTAGAATATCTTTCTATTTCTGATGTTCATTGAGCTGTATGTGTGCTAGTGGAAATACTATATAAAAATCCAATACCTTTCCAGAGGGGTTTAATCACTTGAATGGACTACATGAAGAGAAGGGGGTCAATCAGTCTATTTGATTTTATGTCAGTTCCCCAGATAATTATTTAGAAAGATTGAGACATATATAGACATATGAATCTCTCTTTCCTAAGTGAACTTAATCTAGGAGAGTGTCAATATATCATAAACAACTAAGTAGACAGTATAATTTTACTTGCTTTCTGTTATCAGTTTCTTGAGAAAAGGACCAAGTTCAACAGGCTATCTGAAAGCATTGTGTCTCAGTGGAGGAAGATGGCAACATGAAGAAACCAATAAAAAATAAAAAAATAGATGAAAACAAGTAAATAGATAAATAAGAAAGAATGAAAACAGGAAGTTTCACTGTTTGGATGCTTTATGTGTTTTTTTCTCATCTTCAGGCAGAAAGGGACAAGAGAACTCTGCCTTATTTCTGAGTATGCCAGTGAGTTTATCTTTGTGTTTGACAGCCAAATCAATACAATCCTTTTTATTACATTACATCACATCAACATACTCCTTGAGAAAGGACCACTGCTCTGTTAAATCTCTCCACAGGCATGCAGCAATGAGAGTGAACATGTCTTCCTTCAGACCTGCAGCCTCTTTCTGCAAGCACCGTGTATGAAAAAACTTATCTATTCTAGAGCCTACACCTTGTCCCCTTGGTCAGTTTTCATATGCGTCCATTCCTGTTGCTGGTCAAAAGGAGCCCTACCATTCTCTGGCTATTATTCAACAGTGCCTTACAGGAAAAGGGTGGCGGGGAGAACAAATGGATTAAAAGTCAGATGAGGAAATTTCTTAATGCTTCTCTAAACCTAATTGTGCCAATGTACCAGATCTGCCGCACAAGGCATTCAATAGCTTGCACAAACCCGGAAACTCTGGATGCCAGCGCTGAACACAGTGAAGTGTCAGTTTAGTCATTCCAACGGATTTTTGAACAAACTCACACCAGGAGGAAGAATGCCATGGATCTCATGACAGCCATGAACTCCTCTTAATAATTTGTGCCTCCTCCTTTCCTGTACATGGTAATCTGGAGCGTTAAGGCAAGGGAGGACAAGGGTATTTCAAGCAGGGTGAGATGATGAATCTAAGATATCCTTGGACAGGGAACTTAATGCCTGGAATAAATCTGGAAGAACCATCTAGTGTGAGAAAAGGAAGGGGAATAAAATGTATCCTGGGGCATAAGGTGGGTTAATTGCTCTCAAACCTGATAGACGTTCATCCTCTCCTCTGTCTGTAGTTCCTAAAGCCACTGCACACATACCTGGATGTGCTAATCCTGAAAGTACCTAAAAGAAGATGGACAAGGTTTACCACGTAAGTAGCTCTCTTTGATGAGACCTATTTATATGATAATATTTTTTTCCTCTCATCCTTCCTTCTGTCCCAGGAACAATTCCATCTCAGGCAGTTTTTTGTGTATTTCAGTACAATTCACTTTGCTCTGCCTCCTTCATAAGACAAGAATGAAACTGCTGCTTACAAGCAAATCTTTCGGAGATCTTCTGCAAAGAGGGGGCAATATAGACCAGGCAGTGGGTGCTCAGTTTGCTAACATAAGTCTGTAGGGCTGCTCCCCACTGAGCCAGCTGCAATTAGTCATCCTCTGCCTTGCAGTCACGTCTCTGGTAGTGCAGCCAGAGCTGCTGGGGAATCCTGGATAATACGAATCTGAGTGTTTGGCAGTAGCATGGGATTGGGTCACTACCTGTGCAGGAATATATATGTGAAAGATTATTGTAACTTTGACTGCCAGCCATTCTGGTGGCTTGCAGTTTAGGAGTTAAAAATGCTAATTTCTGATACCATATGAAATCTAATGACATTTCTTCACCATTTAGAGGGGATCACTCTTACCAGATGTGCCAGTGCTAATGTAACACCAAAATCTACTAATAATATATTTTATTAGTGTTACAGCCTATGTCTGTGTCAGAGAGATACAAACAAATAAGGCAGGCACCAAGACGTGGAATTTCTGCAAATATTTCATGAAAATGTGGTTCTGTTTCACAGCTTTCTAACAACTAGGGCACTTATTTCTCAATAATGAATGTGGTTAACTAAAACAGAAGCTCAGGATTTTGGGATTAAATGTATTAGAATTATTGAGTTATCAATAATCTATGTCTTTGAAAGCAGAGAGATCCTCTTACATCTGTATTAAAAGATTTGTTAGGAGTCTAAAATGTAATGCTATCTAATTGTAAAGGGAAAGTAATTGTAAAAAAATCACATATAAAAGAGTATTTCTAAAAATATATTTCTGTAGCTTAGATAATGAAAAATATTCTGGATTTTTAGTGGGGGGGAAGGAGGAGGGGAAACTGATTCCTGAAATGAGAGTTAATAAGTGAAGTTATACAATGGATTGATTTTTACAGCTCAGTCATAAACCTTTGAAAGCAAAGGTTTATAGTGTACGTGCTGATAGTTTCTTAAAAATCATAAAAACTTTCTGGGATTTTTTAATGTATTTTTAATAGCTAAGCCTTTTGAAAAGATATAGTACAGATTATAAAAACTACAGATGAAGAAAGGTAGCTTTTTACTCTAGTATAATAGGTGTCAGTATTAAAGACTTGACTTTTTAGCAACATATTGTAAGTAACCATAATAAAACTCTTGACCTTCTGCAGTTCGGTTAAAACTGAACAGTAAAAATGAATTACAGTTAAAAAAAAAAAAGTACCTTTTTTACAGCAAAAGGTACTTACTCAGTGACTCGAAATAATTCTGCTGACTATTGATTTTTCTTTCTCATTATGTTCACATTCTTTTCCTCACTCACATGAAATGACCTCTTGGTTCAGAAATGAAACATCAGTAAATGCCACATTTCTTACAGAGATGAGTTTATATGCATTAATTTAGCCATAATTATTCCACCCATGTACTAAACTTGTAATATTACTTGTAGCTGTAAATTCATAAATTTGAGTCTGATATAACATATGCAGAAATACTAATTTATTGTCATGAAACTGATCTGGTCTTCACTCCTTTGGAAAAAATCTCCTTAGGAGCTAAGGATTTTTAGATATAAGACCATATAAAACAGTTTTTGGTTTTGTGTTTGTTTTGGTTTTTTTTTTTTTTCTTGCTTTTCAATGTTACACATTTTTACCTACTGCCATTCTGTTATTGATAAGTTATTGCCCTAAAGTCCTCATGGTCTGTTATGGATAAAGCAGTATTTTTCGAATTTAAGCTTATCCTTATCTGCAAAGCTGAAACCTTTCACAGTAATGGCTGATTATATCCACCCTGGGACAAGCACATAACACCTTTTTTTTTTTAAAAAAAAGGCATTTCCTTTTAGAGAAGAAACTAGAACCTAACATCCACTGGAGTAGGTATACATTGAAAACACTAAAAAATCTGAAGGTAAAAGCACTCTGTGTTCTTCAAGATTACCTACTTGTTTTTTTCTCTAAAACCCATGTCATAATATGGCAATGCAAAAACATATTTTGGCCTTCTTGCCTGTGTCTGCTTGACTAGTGTGATGGGTATCTGTCAGCCTGCACAGCCACTGCTGTTAGAAATCTGATGTTGCATGACTATTTTGTGCTGAATATAAACGATGCAAATTATTTGAGACATATTTCACATGATAAGTAATCTAGAAGATGGAAAAAGAATGTTTAATAAACTTAAGGGGTACATTTGCGGCTAGTAAGCATTGATAGATTAAACGGTGTTGGCAAAAACAACTGGGAACAGTTTTAGGAGAAACAAGGCTTGCTAAGAGAGCTTGTATTCTGACAACTCTTGGTATGTTTGGAACAGCAATCTCTTTGGAACTGACTTCTCTGGAACTACAGAAGAGTAGACCAAGGAGAATGAGTGAATTCCTGAATATAATGTCAAAGTATGAAAAATATGTTTTTATGTTTTTTAACTGTCTTTAAATGTCTGCTTACATAAGTGGAGATGTTTGTACATGTCTGTATAGGCACGTGCTTTCTCCCTCTTTGTGAACCAGTTGTGAATATTTATTCCCACAAAAATTTCCACATACATGAAAAATTTTACTTTGTTTTCCAAATGCTGCTTCCAAAAATCTTGTGAAAAGACATCTAGCATGGTTGCAGAGACCCTCAGGGTATTTTCTTATATCTCTGGGTTTGTTTTAATGAAAAACCTTTTGCATTATTATTTCTTAGTCCTTGCCCAGCTTTAAAGTGAAGAAGTTCAACCTTGGTGTAAAAAATCTTATAGATTTATGTTTCTATTTCCAAATCAGATACCTGGGCACGAATTTCAAAGTGAAATATTGTTGCAACATTCTGTCTTTGTTTAAGCCACGTGATATTTTGGACTGCTGTGATTACCTGAGAGAAAAAAAAAAAAAAAGCGGTGTTCTGGTTAGTTGAGTGAAAGACAGGTATAAGTAATCTCGTATCTAGTTTCTGGAACATAAGCTTAATCTATGGGATATTTTGGTGATTTCCACAGGTATAGAAAACAGGCTAGGAAGGAAGAAAAGCAAGTCTGAAATCTTTTGCTTTTCAGGACTCATGCAAGACGAGACATTCTGTAAAAAAGTAGCCATTAACTGAAGGTGAAAACACATCCAAGTGTCTTGTTACAAAAACAATACAATTCAAAATGGATTTAGTAATGTATCTATCACTACATATTTGCCCCTTGTTAATTTTACACTATCTTTATGTCCTTGTAAAAGAAGAGTCATCCATTGTTGCATAATATTGTGTAGAGAAGATAATGTAGGCCAAAAATATGGCTGTGGAAACCGTACCCCTTCAAATGGTTTTTTAAATCCAAGTCACACACCAGGCTGGTCAACCTGTCTTCATGCACTCTTATAAGCAGGCTGCGCTTTGTGTTATAGTTTTAATAAGTACCAAAATATACTTCACCTCTTAGAACAGTACAGTTCCTTATCATGTCTGAAGAGCTTTTTTTAAGGTTGAAAGGCGATGAAGGATAAGGGCTTTAATTTTAACTTTTCTGTAAACAGAAATGTACTTTATTCTTGCACCTCAGAAAATAATTTTTTGTCACTAGTTAGCTCTTTCTTTAGGCAGAACTTTCCCACAAGTACTTTATTTCTGGTGGTATTAAGCAAGAAGGAGCTAAGTGAAATCCACTCGAATCTTATATCTGTAGGATATCAGAATGAGACACTAGATTAAGTGCTGAATGAAGATGTAAGGAGGAATATGGTCACATATTTTAAAAATTCCAAAGTATCACATTATAGAAAAATATTCATGTAATTTGTTTCAGAAGAGTAGCAACCATGTTAAAGGATCTTTTCAAGCTGGACTCTCCTGAACTGTTGAAAGTGCCTGGTATCACTGAATTCTGTTTTGACAGAGTTCAGGATTTGAGGACTGCTTTTCTTTGGGATTTTTATAAGGATAAGAACTACATTGTTCTTAGAAATAGACTTTCTCGTCAGTATTGATTCTTGTTTTGTTCTATTGTACCAAGAGTTTCTGACTTCATGAAACCTTTAATTTGATCAGGTTGTTGCTCTATTGTTTTTTCACAATAAATTGAGCCTGTGTTTGTTTCATGGTTCGGTATAATTCAAACAATTATATCCTGTAAACCATGGATGTTAATAGAAAAACAAGAGTAAAGTGGCTCAGATCAGGCAACAAAAACCATAACAAACTGGGAAATTTATACTGATCTTAACTGGTGAAGGAAGATTTTTTTTCAGGATTGTTATACAGGAAAAACATAAATTATGCATTTAACATGATTAAATGGTTTCAGCAGGTTTTAGAAAGATGAAGAAACTTCACTTATCTTGATACTGAAAACTGGCAGACCTGCTGTTTTGAGACATATCTTTTCCGTCATCATAGTGGAACCATACTGTCAGTATTAGCCAAGTTGGCAAATTAACAGAAACTCCTTGTTTCATTATTGTTTTAGTTTTCTGTTGAATTTATAGACTATGAAGTGTTGTAAATGAGCCAATATTAAGGTCTAGCTTCCATTTAGTGGTATAATGATGCAATAAACACAATTGCTATGGCTTGTTTAATCTAGTCATTTACAATAGCAAATTCTAAAGATGTAATTAAATTTGTAGCCGAATTCAGTCCTTAACTGAATGCAGGAATCACTTCCAAATTTAGTCACCAACTCTAGAGATATTTAAGAGGCAGGTAGAAATGGTGCTGAGGGCTATGATTTAGTAGTGGACAGGCATGGTTTGACTCGATCTCAAAAGGTCTTTTCCAACTAAATGATTCTATGATTCTATGAATATTCTGAGGACTGATGTGTTTTAAAAACATGTTATATGTTTAGTATTTACCTACATATCATCATCCCATTTCATCAGGCTCATAGCTGGTGCAGAATTAAGTTGTTTGGTTGAATGAAGAGAGCACTGAACTTCTGAGAAAGCCCCGTTAGACCATACTTAAGCTTCCTTAGTCCACTGCAGATGTGGTACAGAAAGGCAAACGTACTGTTTAGTTTGGGGGTATTTGTTGGTTTTGTTTTATAAAATCACAGATCTAAATAAAAAGTCAACCTAGACTGTGTCTTCCATAGGGTTCCTGCAGATGTTTAACAACTGAAGTGGAAATTTTCAGCTTTCTCGAAATACCTCCAGCGAATGGCAAGGGCCTGTGCCCTAAACTGCACAACTTCCAAGCTGCCTGAAGGCATCAAGAAACAGCCCAGGAGACGGGCATCTAAAACAAGCTACCACTGGAGGCTTGCTTTGAAAGTTTCTTGCTAAGACACTGTCCAGTTGACTTGTTTGGAAATAGCCGTTGAAGGTCATTCAGTCACCAGCTCCAAAATCCAGTTAATTAATATTTGTCAGAGGAATTTTACACTGGATGCCTAATGTCTACTTACATTGACCTTTAAAATAACACTTGCAGCTGAGATAACTACTTAATAGCACCCTGTCTCCTGAATACTGGTTTTCAGAAATGGGCACAGCAGTCTTCTGACACACTTTTTCTTTTGTTCAATACAGTCACACGTCCTGTTCTTCTTTTATTGAAAGCTTTTCAATTTTGGGAGGGTTAACTATTCAGATGATGGGCCCAGGTGCTCTAAGACCGTGCAGGCCAGTGCTGTAGCATCCTTCTGCCACTTCTGCTTGCACTGGGAGTCATGTCTTCCTGAACATGCCACAAAACTGGTTGTTGGAAACCAGCGGAGTCAAGGGGCTACCTTTTTTGACTAGCAGTTTCTAGCACAAGGAAGTTGGCAGCTGGAAATTTGTCAGACAGCATTGCCTCAAAAATTGGAAATCAGCTGGTTCTAGGTTTTTTGATTCAGTATTTCCAGAGAAACGCTGTTCTGTCAGAAGATTTTCTACCTGATATCATGAGCAGCACAGTTTACAGGAGTAGGTTTTGAAAAGGTCATTGACTAAGTACTCATTTTCCATCTTAGCACATTGAGGATTGAGAGCATATTTCAAGAGCAAAATTATGCCCAGATGCTCAATTGTCTTTGGAAAGTTATATTTTTTTGCTCTTTATGTCCCAGCTTAAATGTCTGATACTGATGCTGCATACCTAACATTGACCTTTGAAAAATTTCCCCACATATATTTTGTACAAGTTGTACTATATATTAAAGATTTAAAAGTTCACTCATTTTTTTCTGCCTGTAGCATTTTAAAATTCTTGAATTACAATATTTTAGGAAAATAATTTTATTTTATCCTTATTTATGTGTAAGCAATAGACTAAAATACCCACCTTCAAATGCCTTTTTACATTTCCAGAGGCATAATTCTGGCACTGTGCATCAGAAAATGTGCACTTTCTGCAAAGACATTACAGTCACTTTCCTGCACAACTAAACAAAATAGAGCTATAGATATTTTTGAAACATACCTTGCTACTAAACAACAAATTTAGAAATGTTGAAATTTTATTATTTAAAAAGGGGCAAACATTGTTTCTTAAACACATGGAGACAGCAGAAAATATGAATATTGTATCATGTGAAAACTAAAAAAAAAAAAAAGAAAGAAAGAAGTAAAGGAAAGGAAGGAAGAAAGAAAGAGATGAGTTTTGTTTATACTCTAATTTACAGGCACCCGTCTTGGCACACACGCCCATCTTGGCACACACAATAAAAGGAGCGAAAGAACCAGGAATAAAATCATGCATCAAAATGTGATTTTACCATTTGTATTTTACCCTACTCTATGATGACAACATAAAGCTAAAACTACTCAAAACCTGCTAGTGCTAGAAAATAAAAAACAGAGAACAGGAGTGGCAAGAGGCTGTTCATACCTCCTCTGTGTCCACTATGTGTCCTTTGATGATGAGAAAGGTGATGCTTTTGTATTTTGATGCTAATCATTACTCTTCCTTGACATTTTGATCCAACAATAAGAGGAAATCAGCAATAAAAGAAATCAATATCAAGTATTCAAATGGCAGGTGACATCATTCTCTTTTCCCTTCTGCATTGGAGAGTTTACGCTATTCTCTGCTCTTTCTGTACTCAGTTATTGATGTCAATTTAATGGGGTAAGATATAGAAGGGATCATCTGTCATTTTATGTTGGAAACCCTCTGTTCAAAAGTAGTAAATGTTCTGAACAATTTAAGAGTGGCAGAAATATGTATTAACCCTTATTAAATCACACTATAAAGTAATAAATTAATTAATAAAAATAAAAAGCTTTGAAGATGGAATTCCAGTTTAAATATTTAAGTAGTTATTTGAACTGTAGTTGCTGCAATGGGATTGTGCTGGGTGCTAGATAAATACATTGCCTGGTGTAGACAGCTCTGTAGTGGCCTGATAGTGACCTGCTTCAGCTGCTGAGGGTCTTTTCACTGACTCCAATTGTTTCGAGTCAAGCTTTTTGTTACAGTGCATTTGCTGGTTATTTTCATATACATGAGGTACCATATATCTAAGAATCACTTCCAGAGCACTTCTAGTCAGGGGGGAGCAGGGTATGATAGCAGGCACTTGCAGCTGTTTGCTTTAGGTGCCAAGGTGCAGAATTCTTTGCCAATTGTTTTACAAAATACTGCAAAACTTCCCCTGTCAATATTTTATTCATTTCATATTGCACTGTGTCTGGGCTCTCTACAAATGCTCTCATCACTTGACAAATCCCCAATAATGGAAAAGTTGCATTTTGAGCTGTAGCATGTTATGTTTCTGGAAAAGAGAGAGCAAAGTGCCATCAAAGCCAAATAGTTAGAATCCTTAGAGGCATGAATGTGAGTTGTTCTGAAACAGAGGATAGAAACAAGAGGAGGATAAACTTTGCAAATTCCTTGAGACAGGTTTAGAAAATCATTCAAGGGCAGTTCTTCATGAAATCCCTCAAATAAATTAATATTCTGCCTTATGCACGTACCCACTGAAGCACATTTAGCGATGTCTGTGGAAAGAATGTTTTTGTAGCACCAATATGTAAGTATAGTACAAAAATCATATGCCCTGAATTACTTTACTGCGATGTGTGTTGCTACAATTTTATTCCTAAAATTATTAAAAAAAAAAAAGGTGGAGTTTGTAAAGAAACAGCAGAATGATACCATCAGGATCATACTTTCATCAGAAGAAACAGCCACCTATGTCTTAAGTGATTCATGACAGAAATTGTGAGCTACGAGTCTAGAATGGGCTAGTCATAAATGTAGAGAAGCACCCATTTGGTGGAATGCTTTTTAGGGAACGCCAATCTGTACAGACAGTTTTTAACATAGATTTTTTTTCTATAATGGTTTGAGCATTTTTAAAGTTTCCTAGAAGTAAAGATGCAGCGACGAGTACCTACCCTATCATTGGTTTATTTAGTAGCTCATAGGTCTAAACATTGCAAATGGTACTTGTAAGAAACATAGTTTAGAAAAAAAATAATTTCCTTAAGATGTTTTTTAAATAACAAACTTCTTCTCAGTAGACAAATATACACTCTACTGGCATTATTTTTCAACCTTGACTCTTCCCAGGCTGATGAATGTTCCTCTGTTTCACTCAACAACTTATTAGTCTTTATCAATAAAATTTCTTTCATCTGAAACTGCAGATTAAAGGTGTTTTAAGATATTGGTCTTGGCATGTAAAAACACAGGTCTTGATACTAATTTAGGAAAAGCCTAATCTAAATGTTGTCTGTTTGCAAGAATTCACATGAAACCCCTCTCCAAATCAGGTTTTTTTCTTTGGATGTGTGTGTCTTGAATGCACAGTAAGTAGGAGATTTACAGTTTGGAAAAGATCACAGAATCATAGAATTGTAAAATGGTTTGGTTCCGAAGGGACCTTAAAGATCATCTAGTTCCAGCCTTCCTGCCATCGGCAGGGACACCTCCCACTGGACCAGGTTGCTTAAAGCCTCATGCAGCTTAGCCTCGAACGCCTCCAGGGATGGGGCATCCACAACTTCCCTGGGCAACCTGTTCCACCTCCTCACCACTGTAACAATAAAACAATGTCTTCCTAATACCTAATCTAAATCTACTCTCTTTCAGCTTAAAACTGTTACCACTCGTCCTATCCTGAGTATTGGAAGGCTACTATAAGGTCTCCCTGAAGCCTTCTCTCCTCTAGGCAAAACAATCCCAACTCTCTCTGCCTGTCTTCATATGTGAGGTGCTCCAGCCCTTTGATCATCTTCATGACCCTCCTCTGGAGTCACTCTAACAGATCCATGTCCTTCCTGTGCTGAGGGCTCCAGAACTAAATGCAGCAATCCAGGTGAGTTATCACCATAACAGAGTAGAGGGGCAGAATCACCTCCCTTGGCCTGCTGGCCACACTTGTTTGATCAATTTGATTATAACATATATATTGAATATTCCGATCACTTTGCTAATCAATTATTAATTAAGTCTTAACGGGAATTTTGCAAGCTTACCTTAATAGATTGTGAATTGTCAATAAACCAAAGTTTTGTAAGTTCTTATCTGGAAAAGTGATAAATATTTGACAAATATCTCTTGAACAAGTGTGCTGATGAATAGGTGGGTGAATAATTATGCTGCTGAGGTTTCTAAACCAGTAATTTTTTATGGTATTGTTGCACATATTTTAGTGTTTCAACATTCACAGTTGTAAGACTGATTTATATTAAGCTCAACACCTTTGTCCATTATATATGGGAATATTTTTATTTTGAACACATCTATATAAATGTTTGTATAGTCCTGGCACTTAACATAGAGAACAAGAAGATACAGGAATACATCCTGAGGTGAAATAAATATATATATAACAGTCATAGGAATATTAATAATGTGTAATTTAAATTTTACTTCTGTTCTAGGAGCATTAAAATAGCTTTGTCTTTAGAAGATTGTTAGTTTAAAGGAACAACAAAACTGAAAATTATCTGAGCTGACTGCTTACAGCTGTATTAGATATCTGCCAATAATCAAAGACAATAAGCTACATCTTGCCAGGGTGGAAGTGAAATTCTCACTGAAAATGTTACTGAGTTCTACATATTTACATACTAGCTGAGTTTGATCCCACATAATCCATACCTTAGGGAAAAAAAACTTAGTGTGGGATTCTGAATCTTTATGTCGACATATCATTTCAAATATTGTACTTTATAAACTTTCAGTGTAATTGTATTTATTTAAAAATGTTCTAGGCCTTCAATTTTGAAAACTCCCTCTAAAGAGTTAAGGTGGTTTTGTTAGAGGGGAAATTTATATTTGTTTTTCTAAAAATAAATAAACAATATCTCTCAATTTCTGTTTAGAAAAATAACTTACACCATAACAGCAAGAAATCCTTTGAAATGCTCATGGGAACAATGTAATTTGCAGGAACAGGATCAGAAAAACACTTATTCAAGGTGACAAAGAGGTACTGCTGTGACCAAGAGGAATGAATTAGCTTCTAGAAAGTGACATGTTTTAGAGAGTTACAGAAAAGACATTATCACAAACCACCACAAGATTTAGAAACATTGCACTACATGTGTGACAAAATCTTCATGCATCAACTGTTAATGACAGTCCTTCATCAGAGCCCTTTTTCGTTTAGTCTGATACCTGTTGAAGTTATTTACCATTATCACTAGGATAATGTTACAAGTTAAGATATAAAAGAATAGCAATTTGGAAGAAAAATGTTTTTGTGATAGCCAGTATCTGCAGAATGAATCAATGTATTTTATTACACCTTCTCAATACCACAAGAAAAAGAAAACTCAATAGAACCTTTCTCATTAAAACCAACAAGAAATCATTTATCCTTTCCCAGCTACAACATGGCTGGCATACTTACAAAAATCACAGGCTCAGAGATCAAGCCTAGAAGATTCCAGTGAAGGGAATTCTGAAAAATATGTCAATTACTGCATTATTTTCAAGAAATCTAGATGAATTTGTAGCCAGGTATAGCACAATAAATTTCAATAGATTTCATGTAACAGAACATGATTTCATACATTTAGTAATTACACATTTTAAACTCTGAGAATTGTAGCATCTGCTTTATGTGCTACCCTCCTCAGTCCCATCAGCATTTTACTTATGCTTGAGGCTAAGTTTTCAGTTATGACAGAAAATCTCCAATGTAGCTCCTTGTACAATCTTTACCATAAGAACATGAGCCAGCAGTGTGCCCAGGTGGCCAAGAAGGCCAATGGCATCTTGGCTTGTATCAGAAACGGTGTGACCAGCAGGTCCAGGGAGGTTATTCTCCCTCTGTACTCAGCACTGCTGAGATCGCTCCTTGAATCCTGTGTTCAGTTCTGGGCCTTTCACCACAAGAAGGATGTTGAGGCTCTGGAGCGAGTCCAGAGAAGAGCAACAAAGCTGGTGAAGGGGCTGGAGAACAGGCCTTATGAGGAACGGCTGAGAGCTGGGGTTGTTTAGCCTGGAGAAGAGGAGGCTGAGGGGAGACCTCATTGCTCTTCATTGCTCTCTACAACTACCTGAAAGGAGGTTGTAGGGAGGAGGGAGCTGGCCTCTTCTCCCAAGTAACAGGGGACAGGACGAGAGGGAATGGCCTCAAGCTCCACCAGGGGAGGTTCAGGCTGAACATTAGGAAAAAATGTTTCACAGAAAGGGTCATTGGTCACTGGAACAGGCTGCCCAGGGAGGTGGTTGATTCACCTTCCCTGGAGGTGTTTAAGGGACGGGTGGATGAGGTGCTGAGGGGCATGGTTTAGTGTTTGATAGGAATGGTTGGTCTCGATGATCCAATGAGTCTTTTCCAACCTGATGATTCTATGAATCTAAGACTATGAAAGAATAGAAAACCAAAATTAGCCTGCTGTTTGAAAGTTGTCGTGTAATTTTGAATCTGGATATGATTACTGGCCCAACTCCTAACTGCATGTAAGGCATTATTTTTAAAGTTATACTAGATTTAGGGATACTGCTCAGCATGAACCTGATGTAGCAGCTCATGCTTTGGGAACAGAGTTTTTTTGCTCTTTGAGGAATAAAAAAGATGAAAGGAAATGTGCAAATGTGTCTCTGTGTGGGGGCTAAAGGGTACAACTCATTCTGCATTATCAGTTCTCTTCCATGCTGTGCATTATTACAACCGTGGTAGAGAAAGTAATTTGTCTTAGACTAAGTTCCTAATATTTTCATTTACTGTCCATGGAATATAGGTAGCCCAGAGATAGACTGTTATGATATAAACATGATGATACTGCTTTCTATATTAAAGATTAATTTTTAGTTTTCATAGAAAGCATGTTTTCACCAGAAATTTGTCTCTCTGGGTCCAGTACTGTCACAATTATGAAGATTAGTCCCATTACATTGAAGAATTAATTCTTCAGAACTGCAAAGCAATGCAAGAGCTCTTGAACTGGATCAGAATGATGATGTCTAATATCATGTATTTGCCATCATTCCATCTCTGCAGGATACAGAATTAAAACTGTGCTCTCAATTTCAGTCCGTTATTCTATCATTGTTGAGAGAAGTTAAGAGTGGGCGAAACCAGTAACGAGCTCTTTCTATTGTTTTATGAGCTATACAAGCCAGTCAGCTCTACAGCATATGTAGAGGAAAATTTTTACAGTGTGTATTGTTCCCCTGTGCTAATAACAGCAAGCAAGAAGAGATGTGACAGTTCCCCAGACATCTTATTGGAAATGGTGAGGCTTGCCTCATTAAGGACCATGGCTTTGAATTTTCTTTTGAGACACAACTGGAATATAAGCAAAAAAAACTTATGGATGACAAAAGAAGAATATTGGATTATGGTTAAGAAGATGAAAACAGCATCTAAATCCCAAAGGAAATCTCTGAGTGCAAATAGTTACGAAAGTGCTGATGTTTTGTGCCCTGAAATCTTATGCATAACCAGCATTTCTTCACCATAGCAGCACTAATCAGGCAAGATTTCATGCTATTGTTGCTAGTTAGTTTCTGGGGCAAAGAGGCTTTGGAAAGATATTCACAGTTTTGCCATTGCAAGAGTGATGAGAAAGGGGAAGACAGAGCAACACTTCAGCCTCCCTAGGCAGTGCAGGGCATGGCAAGAGATCAAAGCATCTAAAGGGATTTATGCAGGTGCTAACTTCCTAAAATTAAATTGCTCTCTAATGCCTCTATTTGTGAGTTCATTTGCCTTTCTGACATGGAATTTGCAAGATCTGTCCTATGATCTGTTTGCATGTCCAGAACTGCTCTACTCTGAAAAATTAGGTCTGTTGATAATCTGGAACTGGCCAGAGCAGGACTACCATCCCTTGAGAAACTCAGTCTAACAAGTGTTTTCCAAACAGGGTGGATGCACCAGCAATGGGCACACAATGCTGTGACTGGTGCAGTGTTGTTGGTACACTCCCATCTTCTAGATAATATTGATGTGTCTGCATGATATCAGAGTGCTGTATTACCTTAGGTTGGTACAAAAACAATTGAAAATTTCCCCAATCAACTTTAAAACAATGTTTCTCAACTTAGCAGAAAATTTAATAATCAAAATGAAAATCAATAGAATCTATACATTTTTGCTTTCAAGAAACAATTATATTTATATCAGTAGCATAGTGTGCTGGAGTCCTAGAACAGATTAATTCTCCAAAGGCATTTTGAACTGCTGCTAGGTTGTGTAAAACCTTTGCTTGTGGAAGCTTTTGAGATTGAAATTGTGGTAATCAGTGGGAGAGAGGTCTGGTGAGCAAGATAAGTGAGGTAGAGTTGGTAGCCCAGTTCATGCAGCTTCTGAGGAATCATTTTTGAGACATGCAGCCTGGGGTTGTCATGGAGAAGAAATGATCCTTTTTGATTGACCAGTGTTGGACATAAACGTGGCAGTGCTTAGTGAATTTTGTGGATTTCCTGGCAATACTTCCCTACTGTGATAGTTTTATCAGGATACAAGAAGTTCTGTTGGATGATTCCAGTTGCCAACCACCAAATAGTACTCATAACTTTCTTTTGATTTGATGCAACTTTGTTTTGGGAAGAAGTGTTTTGGTGTTTCACCTCAGTCCAGACAGCGCACTTCGTATAGAATCCATTTTTCATCACATCTCACACTGCGATTCAGAAATGGATTGGTTTTTTAGCTCAAAAGAAGTGCAGAGCAGACATTGTAATGACAGCCTTTATTTTCATTCCACTTGTGTAGCACCCATTTGTCCAGATTTTTTTGTTTTCCAGTTTGGTGCAAATGACAAATAACTGTTGAATGGTCACCATTTCTTTCTCCTGTAAATTTCTGAGTTCTTTTGTGGGGACTCATTTCAATACTGACCCTCAACTGAATGCCATCTATTGGAGAAGGATATCCATGACCCTCTTCATCTTCAAGGCTCTCATTTCCACTATGAAATTCTTGGAACCAATGTTGAGGTATACATTCATTGATGATCCCCTGGCCAAATGCTTGGTTGACACTTCTAACTGTTTCTGCTTCTTTATATCCCCTTCTGAACCAAAAATGCCACAATGAACCAAAATGAACCAAAAATTTCCATTTTTAATTTGACAGCATAATATAACAAAGAATATACAGTGAAAACAAAACCATTAGCGTAAAAAAGTAGTGTGTGCTTTGGGCTTTGAAATGGTGTACTACGTGAACACAGTTAAATAAAAATTTAATCCAGATAAGCACCACAGTTTACAATGACAAAAAAAGGCAGCTATATTTGCACCAACATAATAATGTCTCCTCAGTCAGAAGGAATTCAGGACCAATCAGCATCAGGCAGTAACATTATTACTGTTTCTGGAAAAACAGATGTAAATAGTGCATACAGACTTCCGCTCTGAAAAACAGGGTCCAGGCTGTATTCAAAGTTAGCAGTGGTACTCCACTTTAAGCCAGGGTAGGGCAAGAAGTTAGATAACATGCATGAGTTTATAATTCTTCATTGCTTTGCTACAGATTGGTTTCTCCTCACAGCTGGGCCATTAGGACTGTCCTCAGAAGGAGGCTAATTTCTCTCCATGTAGTCTATAGGAAGCCAAGTGTGTCTTTGCATACTGGGTTAGTAGCAGTTAATGTGCTTTTGTTTTCAAAGCTGTGAGCAATGCTTCAGAAGTATAGTTCTGCCCAAGGTAAGAGGGTGGGGTTATTTTTTTTTCAAGGGAGACTCTTAAGAAGATGGTGAAATGAATACAATTAGATGTGATGCTGCATGTGTCTTTCAAAGACTTGTAGAGAACAACAGTGCTGAAGTTATCAGTCCACTGATTCCACTCACTGAGAGTGTCTTTAAATTCTAGTGACAGAATGTGAAATAGATACTGCAACTTCTCTAAGGCTAGGACTTCTGAGGGAAAAAATGAAATAGAAGAATTCTGTAAAACAGTTAATGTCTCATGCTTTGCATGCTGTGCAACCGGACAGGTGATTTGTGAAGAACTCCTGGGTAATGTCTGCATAGTTATAGACAGGAAGGAGTTTTGATTTCATGAATCACTAGATTTTCAGTGATGCATTATACCTTGTCACAGGTGTTATGGAGCAAAAATGAGGTATTGCCCTGAATTTTATACACCTATGACTTGAAAATTTGAACCTGGGAATTTATAAGTTGGGTGACTTAGCTGTTATCAACCATGGCAGTTGTGTTAACTACTGATATTACTGTAAACATGTTGGAGACATTTTTTCTTAATAGATTTTATAACTGGATGTAGTGATTAACCCTTTAATGCATTCCTAATGATACTATGCTCTTCTGTCAAAGGCAAAATATCATAGTTCTTAATATCAAACAACTGCATTGCTCATGGAATACAGTGACACAGAAAGGTTTATCAGTTCATCTGTGTACAGTGATAGATAAAGTAGCCCTTAGATATACAGTGTGTAGAAGTAGGTAAACTAGAGAGCCGGACATTGTTAGTGATGATAAGAGTTAGGGAACACTTTGGTGCCTCTTGTTATGCGCAAGGAAAAATGTCACGATTGCTCAGTAGAAACTAATGGTGAAATCTGAGATAGTCAGTGTAATGACACATCTTTACCCTTCCTGGCTCAGAGGAGTAGAAGACTAGATGAGTGTTTATGTAAGGCATAAAAAATAGCATTCTTCAACACTGCTGAATAAAAATGAGGAAAGTGTGTTGAGTTATTTGTGTTTGGTTTTTTCCCCATCTTTGTTGTCATTCATTTCTCTGAGAGTTATATCAGTAGCAGAATTACTTGTGCAAGTTTTGAGGAAACTATATTGGTCTTTTTAAAATTATTTTTATAAATATGAGTGTTATTCATATTTCATAAATATGAATGTTAATTTTGGTTTAACATCCTTTTATTTCCTCTCAAAATTCTATCACTGAAGACACTCTGTCAGCCTGATGTTCATGACTTGGTGTACTTCCCTAAATATTAAGGATAATAATTCTGTAAGAATTTTACAAGGGGATTTTGTACTACCAGCTAAACATAATATATCCAGTTCCTTAAGATGAGGTATGATTCCTGAATACATTGTATACAGTGAATATTCAGCTAAACTAGGACTTACTTTGGTGTAGTAGAATTCTGCGTTTGACTTTTTTCAGCTGCCAGTGCTTAGTGGGTGCCATTCGGTATACACAAAGTGGGCAGAAAATATTTTTGACCTTGTCAGTTTCAAATATTTAACTCCATTAATGGGAAAGCTAAGATTTAGCATAGTGAGCATCAGGCAATCTGTAGCACTTAATCTACTAGCTCAGCAAAACACCAAATTAATTTAAGTTTGAAAAGGACTCTATCTGTAGCAAAAGCATGTTCTCAATTATATATTGAATTAAGTAAGAGATAGGAATATTTTTGAAAGCTTGAAATTTATGGTTTCATTAGACCGAAAAATTAAAACTAAAAATGTGTAAAAAAACACATTAATCATTTAGTTTTAGCACATAAATGCAAATGGCTTGGAACTGAGCTTCATTTCAGACTGTAAGTAGTAATTACCTAGTGACACCTCATGAGCTTTATTAGAACCCTACTTTTAATAAAAGTGGGGAATACTAGGGATCTGCACTAATAAGAAGATTAGGGTATTTAGTCAGCACGAAGTGATAATGACAAAACTTCATTAGACAGCATTTTCAAAGATGAAATCAAGGAAGATGATCTTGAATATAAGTGGGTTAAATGCTCATTTGAAAGTATTTTTTTCTATGAATTCTCATTTCTTCTGCTTATGAATGGGTTGATTTCTATGAATTAGTTCAGTGTTTGAAACAATTATATTCAACAGTTAGTAGAAGGGAAACACTTTCTTCCAAACATTTGTTCTTATACAATGCCAGTGTACAATTGGTTTTAGTATTCATTAGTATTTTAGTACTTTTTATGCACCATTTGTGACATTTAACGATTGTTTTTATCGCAAAATTGTTTTTGCTCCATGCCTAGACTATCCAGTAGAAGCCATCTATTCGTTTCATCATTGTTGCATCTTCATTACAATAAAAGAGAATTCGCCCTTCTATAGCTTTTCTTTCTAACTTGCTTTTAGGATCTTATTAACCTATTGGGATTTTTTTTGCCCAGAAGGTCCTAATTCTATTCAGGCCTATTGTGTGTAATTCACAAATTTCTCAGAACGACATTTCTGTAACTATCAAATTCTTCATACTTAGATCTGAAGAAGAAAGATTGTATTAAGGTCAAATGTGCTTAGCTCTGTGTTTTCTCATCAGCAAATGGCCTCAGAGAACAAGATATTTTAGAATAATCCAATAGCAAATAGACATCAGAGCTTTTGAAACAGTAAGAATATAGGCACATAATTTTTTAAACATTTTGAACATTCATCAAATAGTAAACATATATTCATAAAATATAGTTCAGACTGTATAAAAAACATTCATGTTGGCTTGAAATTACTTTTGGTTACCTTGAAACATTATCTGATTTATTAAAATGTTTAAAAGTTACTCTTACATTGAGAGGAAGTTGAAAGGTCTCATTCCGGTACAAAGTGATTCCCATGTCTTTAACTTCTTTGGCATTAACAGGGTCTCTATGTGAATATAGGCTCATTTATTGCAGTAAGAATTTGTAGGACTGTCCTTAAAATCTGAACTTGTCCATCATAAGAATTTTTTTGCTAAGAAGCAGTGCCTCCAGGCTCCTGGAGCAAATACAGCTGTTTCATTTTCCAGCCATCTGTCTAGACTTAAATACAAAAATAATATACATCTTATAGCATCTGTGAAATTTAGTACCAAAGTTGTTAGTGGTAGAGGGCCAAATTCAATAAAAAACAGAACTGAAAGCCTTTTAGTCTGGTTATAAATGTTTAGTTTAAGTCAAGTCCTTTATTGTTGACATTCATGTCATAAAACAACTTATTAACATTAATGTTTTGGAAATGACTGGTCTTCTCATGTTTGAAATGTGAATACTGGAAAAATACATATACAGCTCTCAAGACTAACCTTAAGTAGAGTTAAAACAAAAAAGCTAAGCTTACTTAATAATTAATCCCCCCAAAAGAAATAATTAAAATTGAAAAATAAATAACTGCATTATCTAATGGCACATTTATGTATTCTCTATCATGAACATATGTTAACCTTTACAATCTCTAGATGCAGCTATCAGTTATTCTCATACTCACAGTCTTTTTTGTGTTTGCAGTCAGATGTCTTGTTCCAGATGCAGCTCATCTGGTGAAAAAGGTTATTTCATGGCTTCTCTCAGGATGTAATCACTTCTGAGGGTTATCACCACTTATGTTTGCCAATCTAAGACCACAATGAGTTATTCTTACCTTGCTTCTGTAAAATTATCTGCATTAAAAAATACCCCTACTTTTAGCATGTGCTTATGTGGAATGCTGATACCTAGATAAAGCCAATAGATTATAAGGAATGTTAATGGGAAGGAAAGGGTGATGAGGAGTGGAGAACAGTATTGGCTTGACCTAGCTCAGCTGCAGCCAAAAAAAGCATGTCAGACCATTGTCATATATGATCCCAAGTATATTCTTTTACTCTACTGTACCCTTTGCTTAAGGAGAGTAATGCCAGATGGGCCATAAAGTGCCTGGCTAATAAAATAGCGCATGAATAAATTATTTGCATAAGCTTTGTTCTAGCATACTTTTGCTTTACTTGAAGTTCAGTGGTCAAGAAAAAGACATCAGAAACACATGATCACTTTGAATAGCCAGCATAGCTGTCCTAAATTACATAGCTATTTTGAATTAATATTGAGAAGCACTAAGGAGATAGAGGAAACATAAGTGTAAATTCAATGCTTGCAATTAATGACAGTTTATGGCTTATTTTAGACATGACTTGAAATTTAAATGAGTTCTCTTGTGCCACAGGAGTAATATAAATCTGTTAAAGCTCTAGGCTAAGAAATATTATTTTCTAGGATATGTAGCAAAGGGTAAGTTTTTATGTCTTTTTAATAATAAATCTCCAAATTTAAGAAACTCTGGACAAAATTTATAGTTTTTTATGGTGTGGATCTGATATTTTTAGCTCTTTTAACCCAATCAAGGTGACTGATATTACAAGGATATTCCTCAGACAGCAGTGATGTAAACAAACTCAGGATTGAGTTGCACATTGGTATTGATGAAGTAGATGGGTACGAAGAATGTAAGTCAACAAAGATATAAACCTTTTACCCTTTTAAAATACCAGCTTGGCTTAGAAGAGTTTGACTGATTTTGGGAAGATTTTAACAGTTTGTAAACAGAGAATTAAATATCTAGCATCCCCAGTTTTATTTGAATTATCACAGAATTCTTTACATTTTTTTTCAAATGAGTCTACCTGTGGCAATTGAATTCTAGCAGCTACATGAAGGCTTTAAGCAGTACATTAAGGTAAAAATTCTTGTGATTAATTGTTTCTAGATCCACCCTTAATGTAATAAATATGTAAATATTAAGTAGCTTTCCAATACTTTTATTTGATATTACCAAAATAATAAGGTAAATTAAAGATCAATTTAATCCTACATTAATAGAAAACAGGCAAGTTACAATGCTTTCATCTGGAAAAGGCAGTGCAATTAAAACCAGGGAGCTTTTGCAGAAACCTTAAGTTTTAATGGGGAAAGCTATAAATCATGATTTGTAGTGAGAGAATGCAATTTCTTGAAACAGATCAAACCTGAATTAAACCTGCTCCAAAAGTGGACTTTATAAGTTTTTGATCTAGTTTTATATGATTTGCAAAATGTCACTTAAATGGTAGCCTGTGATGTCATTTGTACTTCCCATGAGAAAAGAGAATCAAAGTTAAAGCTAAAGAGAGTGTAAATCACATTGAAAATTCCAGTCATCAATTCTTTCTCACACTATCCCTTTTAAAAGCCTCTTTTTACTGCAGGTTATTTTTTTTTTTTATACTAGCACTGTATATTTCATGGTATCTCTGAGGTTTTCGAACGTCATGGGACCATATATCTAGGAGCAGCTTTGTACCACACACTTGTGAAAAATAAGGAACAATATTATTTCAGGGATAATCTTCAGAGTGTGAATGTATGTGATGGTATAGAGAATCGTTTACGCAAGAGAAAGCCGTCCACTTACCAGTACAGACTTACATCGGCAGCCACTCACTCCTCTTGATAAGAGGATTAACTGTTACGTAACAGGACTGCAACTATGAATACATTAATGATTCGTATGCACAAATTATATAAGGACAAATCATGGGGAGAGATCATCAATATCTGACCTTGTTTCACAGCATATTAATATTAAATTGTTAGTGCAATAACCTGGGACAATCTTGGGCAATAACCTGTCAGCTTTTTTATGAAAATGTAGAATTATAACTCCTGAAAGATTTTTACCTCCTGATGCTTTCAACATCCTGTTGCAAGGCAGTGTAGCTTCAGTTCTGAGAAGCTGAAGACGTGAAATCTTCAACATCTTCCTATTCTTCCACCTTACTGGAATGAGAAATGTATTCAGGAATGTTGCAGAGATGGCTTTATTTTATGCATGCCAGCAATGGTGGCAACCATCAGAGGAGACTGAGGTGGTACCTGTATCTTCAGTTACCTGTGGCTTTGTGCAAGGTAAGCTATTTATCAAAAGATAAACTTAAATAAGTAAAAAAAATCTCCATTATATTGGAAATTATTATTTAAGTCAAAACTAAACTGCATGTCATTTTCAGTGTCAGCTGCCTGTGTCAAAATCTGATTAAACAATGCTACCGTGCCATTTATTTCTATGCTAATTAGCCATGCAGTATTACCGCTGTTACTACAGAGAACAGCGCAAGGTAGATGGATGCTGTCATTTTCAGAGCTATTGGCTACTAGGAGCTGAGAAAGCACAGAAAATAACTTCAAATACGTAAAGAGATAGAGATTAGTAAAATTCAGAAAATTATTTAAATCAAACAAACAACAGAAATGAAGACCAGAGACCAAGTATTAAGCAATTTCCTAATCCAATTTGATAGCTTATTAAGCCCTGTGAATCTATACAGGATAAACAGACACACACATTTTTAAATTTAGTTACATTTGGTTAGAACTGTAGTATTCCACACAATGCATAAACCCAGAAATGTTTTAGTTTCTATCCTCATTATCTGAGTTGTAAAACAACAGGTATGGAAAGATGCTGTGCTACCACTAAAAATTCTAGGAAATTGAAGTATTCTGATTATAAATAGAAAAGGGAGATTGATCATTTTTCAAATAAAGATTTCAGACTTCATTGAGAAATGATTGTCAGATCCATGGATGAAGGGAACGTGTGAATGAAATATATATATGCTTATATGCAAGAAAGACAAATATCTCAGTTTGTTTTATATTTTTATGAAACCAACATTCAAATCATACTTTGTGTTTGTCTGGGCCATGCATTTTGAGTTTGTCATAGAACACTGTGGCGGGTTAGCACACGTTAACAGCCAAACACCTACCTACTTGCTTACTCGCCCCACAAGTTCAGTAGGACAGCAAATAGGAAGAACAGGAAAGATATAGCCCATGGGTTGGGATAAAGATAGTGAGATTTCTTGCCAGTTACTGTCTTGAGCAAAATAGACTCAACTCAGAAAAGTATATTGCAAATTAAAATAAATATGTAGATTCTAATCTGAGTATCGGGAAACAGACAAATGTTAAAAGCAACACCTTCCTTCCTCCACTGTGCCCCATTCCTCCTTTCCCCCACTCAACATAACTCTTTCATTCTTGATTCTTCTACCACAACTCTAAGTAGTGCAGGGGGTAGGGAATTAGAGACAGTACATGACAGTTTCCCTCTATTTCTTCCTTCTTAGACTTCTCTGCTCCAGCATGGACTCTCCACAATCTGTAGAAGAAATTGCCTCTGCTATGGAATACCTCCTTCTCTGACCTTGGTCTTCCCTCTGCTATTTCTCACTCTTTTTGTTCCCTCCTTTCTCTGTCTGGCATTTTATGCCTCTTTAAAATAATGTTTTTATGGAGGTGCTACCAGCTCAGCTAATGTACTGAGCTGTGTCCTGTGGTGTGTCCATTAAAACCAATTGGACCTGATTGGGCATGGCATGGGGCAGTCCTTCACTTCCTCCCACAGAGGCCATCCTTGCAGCCCTCCCAATTACCATCTTGCCATCTAAAAACCAAATGAACATGCTAAAATGTCATGAAAAAAACACTGAAAATATTTGGGCTCAACTTAGCTTAGAACTGGAAAATTTTGTAAGATATTAATCATGTGGGAAATCCAGTTCCTTTACAGTTTTTTTTTTTTTGTTTCTCTCTAGTATACATCACAGGAGACTACCTTCTCTGCATTTAATGTCAAAGCTGAAACTGAAAAAATATGATGCCATTTGATAAAAATTAAATTACATATATAGAATGCAGCTGTGTGGCTGAGACTTTGTTTTCAGAAAACATAATTTCTTTTACTCCTCATCACTCCTGAGGGAAATTGTCATTTTCCCTGTCCCTTCCAAAGTCATCCTGAACACTGATTTCAGCTCTGGAAAATTTAACCCTAAAGATTCTAATTTTCAATAGCTGAGCTGCAATTAACCAATTACTTTTATTGTTTAGCGATTAGACTTTAAAAGCTTTAAAAAATGCTGTTATAAGCATTAGCTTTTTATGATCCTGCAGTTGTATGACTCAATGTTTTTTGCAGCTTGGCAGGTATTTAATCTCTGGTGACTGTGAGATAGATCATATATCTCTGCTTGAAAGCTCTTCAGTAGTATTCTATATTACCTGTCATTAGCATTGAAGCTGTAGGTCCAGTCACATCCATTTGGGCACAGGAGTCTGTTCTTCTAGTTCACCCTTGCAACAGCTACTAGAAACTAATTTTAGTTAATGTAATGAGTATGCTGTAAATATTAGTAATTACTCAGCTCTGGCATGCTAGCAGGAACAACAAAGAGACTCTGTATCTGACCTTTTCCAAAAGAAAATTGCAAATCTTAATGTTAGAAGATTTGCTTACTTACAGATGTAAAGTAAATATCAACAAAATATTCTCCTACAATGCTGAATAATTAAAAAAAAAAAGAGAAAGAAGGAAAGAAAGAAGGAAAGGAAGGAAGAAAGGAAAAAGGAAAAGATTTACACTTGTGAATCTTTGACAGAATCCATTTACTACCAATCAGTGTCCTGATTTAGGCCTCTCTCTTCTTAAGAGATATAAAACTTCGGTTCCTCCATTTCTCCCTTGTCACTTCCTCATGATCATACTGGGTTTTCTGATTCCTGTTCCTAGACTTTCTCTCTATAAACCAAACAAAAATGTTGAGATGGATCAAGTGGGATTGTGAACCCCACAAGCTGATAAAATACTTAAAACCAGGTCGCTACCACTCCTCAACCCCCCTTTCCTTTAGGTGTGTAAGATACTGATGATGAAAACCAGTATCAGAATTGAAAGAACAAGCGGACCTCCCATCTGTTTCCCCTGCCTTAAACTGTTAAAGGATCCAGTGCCCAAAGACTTATGACACTCCATGAGTACAGTCCCAATGAATTCACAAGCAGAATCTGTGTTTGTGTTTACTCAATATACGACCTTCAGGCTTTTCATCCATGGACAGATGCAGCAAAATAAAAGCATCTAGAATCTTAGAGGTCCTACTCTCCATGGCAGTTTTCCATGATATTCTTCATATCAGCTCTCCAAATTTTATTTTATTTCCATTGAAATTATTGGCTAATTTAAAGGGTGCTTTTAAGGTCTGTTATTAATTGTGAGATTAATGGGGACATTCAGTCTCAAATCAATGAAGTATACACGTAGGAATGAGAAAGTGAGAAAGTTTGTGAGCTTTGAGGATCTTGCTTCCTGGAAGGGAGGAATGTTAGCTGATGCTTCAGCAATTAATGGTTGAATTACCCTTGGGTAGAAGGTAGTAGGGAGCATAACTTTACAATCTGGTAGCTTTAAATTTCACAACTAATTGTAGCAGTGGGAGTTAGAACACAGGTTGAAGATGTAATGAAATTACCACAGGGAGGAATAGACTAATGAATTGAAGTCCAGCAAAAGTTATAGCTACATTGCTATCATCTTGAAAATCTGTAAATAGCAACTTTGAAAACCATTGAGGGCACTAGACAATGGATTTTATGTGTGTAAAAGCATGAAATGTGGATTGGGAGGAGTAATTGAGTTTGCTGTATTTCCAATATGTACTTGAAAAAATAAATCACTTGGTCATCATTTAATGTCCTTTGCACAGCTTTTCATCTTATTTGCATTTTTAATGCAAATTCCCACAGAATACCTCTTCAATCATATTGAATTAGTTTGTATCAAAGATTTAGTGTATATAAAACTTTGTAAGTCTTTACTCTTCAGCAAAAAAATTAGAGGAAATCATAATAATCCTTTTTATGTTTTTAGTGTTTGTATTTTCAAAGTCAAACATTCCCAGTTTTATTAAGAATTCTGAAATCTTGGTTAATGGAATAATAATTCCAAAGCAGCTCTGTAATGAAGTCGTGGGTTTTAAATCAAATCATTCTCAGTTAATAAAACACAGATGAGTGAATCCAGTGCTTTAGCAAATGTAGCTGAAAACTATTCTCTTCAGGAGTCTTTTCTTCAAGGTCTTTGAAAAAGATTTTATAGATTCATTGTTTTGGGGTTTTTTTAAGTTCCTGTTCAGTGGAAACATCATATGACTATTAGACATGATCCTTAATTTACTATAGGAGTTTGACAAAATGCCACTTGGCCTTCCAAAGGGGATCATAGCCTTTATTTGTTTTATGAACTTAAATGCAGTTGATGTAGCTCTACCTATGTAAGATTATCTTCACAGATACTCTGAGCTTTTTCATGGATTATCACTGTATCAGCTGCATCAGCTATATCAGTATCACCTATATAAGCAGTATTAGTTTCTGCTTTACCCAGAACTGGGTATTGCCTAATCTGTGAATTGTTCCAATAGCAGAGATTCCATTAATTTACTGGTCAATCTATGTTGTTATCTCAGTTCTTATAATCTCAAATCTTTCTTCATATCCTATCCCCTTTACTGCAACTGAAACCTGTTATTTCTTGTATCCTACATCACGATAGTGCAGGAATTAATTATTCTTCCTTTATGCCACAACCTTCAACATAATTAAAACCTACACCATGTCTCCAGTTGGTTTTGTCATTAGGCTGTAAAAACACCCAGTCTCCTCTTGCTTTGTTTTCTGGGCCTCTGACCCCTGCTGATTTTCTCTACACTGTATACTGTGAATTCCCATCTTCTTGGATGGCAATAACCAAGTCGTCTCTATTTATGAGGTCTGTGCCCGTGATAATTAGAGCAAGGAACAGGTATTTAGACTCTGATACTCTATAATTATAATCTCCCTTGCCTTAAGCAGATTCAATAAGCATACTCTGCCCCACCACCCATGCCATTAAGGAAGTCACTGAATAGATCCTAACTCAGTATAAGCTTCTGTATGTCCCCCCAAACAATCTTTGAATTCCATTATGTTAGCTGGCTAAGGTTATCTAACTAATTTTGCAGCTACTGTGCAGCAATTAAATTAACTTCAGGTTCCTGACTTCTAATGGGTGTGTATTACAACAGTGATATACATGATGTGTACTTCTTCTGAAGAATGTTTGCAAAAAGTTTCCTGGAATATTTATCTTTCAGTTTTCTCAGAACTAAGTACAAGCATACTGTATTTCTTTATTTCCCCTTTGCTTGCTTTTTATTTTATTTCCCATGAACACTACACTTACTCCACTTACTAGCATCACATTTATGCTTTTCCAGTCTTTTGTTGCTGAACTGCTCCTCAACAATTAAACGAAGAGAATGATTCTGTGAGTTTACATATCATCCTTTAAGTATTTCTTCAGGAAGAAGTTATCAAGTTCTGAAGTGTTGTAAATATTTAATGTAGAAGCTACTCTGCAAACTTTTCCTTCCCTTTCTGAGCTGATACTTTACTACTTTTTTGTTACTATTAATTAGCTTTAGGGAGCTACATGGTTCCAATTTATTGTTTTAATTGAGACTGATGGAGAAAACTGAAACATTTCAGCTTTCTCAACATCTCATATCAGTTGCTATTTATTTTTACTCCTCTCATTACCAAATGAACACTTTCCGTCATCTTTTTTCCTAACTATGAACTCATTTGGTTGACTTGAGTATGTCACAGTATTTTACATATCTATCAGTTATGCCTTCATTTTGCAAACACCTGGTATGACTAAACTGAGGCCATTTTCTCATAAAACAGTTAAAGGGTATAATGTGAAGATGTTGAGAACAGGATAATAAAAATGTCCTTGATAATTCCTTGCCTCTGTGGATCACACCAAACATGGTTACTAATTTGTGCTTTATTTCTTGTTTGAGTTTTGCTGATCTAAGCCTCCAGTCATTAATCCTTTCTTTGGTACATTTTTCAAACTTCATTTAACCTCTGAGAAATCAGTCTGAATTCCCCTTGCAAAGGTCTTCCTCCAACAACACATCTGTAAACCTGACTGGTTTTATTCAATGTTTCCTATTGATACATGTCCTATGATAAGGTTAATCCAGTTCTATGATAATCGTTAAAGGGCTGGTCAAGGTCCTGAAATGTGAGCATAAGGGATGAAAAAAAGTAGATTAGTAAAGGCACAAGTTTTGGAGCTAAGTGGTGCTAAATATATGAAAGGGACAACTAGGAAAGGTGTAAAGCAAAGGAAGTTCCTGTGTTAGGCATAAACAAAGAGGGCAAAGATTATTTAAGTTGCCTTCTGTTTTTTTATTTTCTCTTTTTCTTTTTGATTATCTGACTGGACTGAATTTTGGATTATGTAGGTGATACTTGTTAAAAATATTGAGATTTCATTAACAACCCAAAGATTTACAAGGTAACTGTTTCATATGTTTGGTCAAATTTCAGAAGGTAGATGAGCCAATTTGAACTTTTTTTGACGCGTAGCCCTGAAATATAATCATTTTCAATTCCTGTATTTGTGGTTGTAATTAATACAGTAAGCGAGTATATGGATACAGATGGCAAGCATCTAATACAGCAGAGACCAAACCTGAACGATAAATACCTACACTTGGAAACTACAATGAAATTATAATTTTAAAGGAATTCCTTTAATCTCTCCCAAAAACATTCCTTGTAGCATATACATTTAGAGATTTTGTATAGTCCATATGATGAAAAATTTGATTTCAGGTAAATTTTGAAAAAGTATAGGGTCCTAAATCAGGACCAGCTCCATATAAAGAAATTAATAAAAATAACAACAACCTCCCCTCTCACTTCTTATTCATTTTCAATTTCAAATTTTGTCTCCAGTGCAGTGATAACTCTGGTTATCAATATGTTGAATTTTAATGAGCACCTCAAATTACCTTAAATGTAATACAGGCAATCACATTGCAAAAATAGAGGTAGAACTGCACAGCAGGGTTAGATTAGTAACATGAAACAGCTGCATCAGCCTCTCAGAGCATTTGGGGCTCCATTGCACTGCTAGGTTAATCAGAAGCATGCAGCTGACATTATTTTCCTACAGGCAGATATTTTTTGGATTTTAAATCCTATTTAACTTAAGGTGAAAGCTTACATGTGTACATGAGAATATAGTTCTCAATGTGGTACAACTCTTCTTGTTCCACAAGCTAGCGTTGCACTGAAAACAAGAGCATAATACAGTCAAGTACTTCAGTAATGTTATACTTGCACTGGTCTTCAATTTCTGTTTTACTTTATTCTACCATCAACCTTCTTCATACAATAAAACACATAATCAAAGCAGGGAGCTAAATTAAAACTGAAAAAAGGCACTAGAATCTCCACTGTGTGGGTTTTTTATACTTAACAAGCTTAGTGTTTGATCATTTTTCATTTGATCAAAGAGTGCTTTGATGGTCTTTGAAGAAGTACTGAATCATTGGAATAAAGATACAGAATTTGATTCATATTTGCATCTGAAGAAAATAAGTGAAAGAGCTGGACTAGTAGCTCACAGTAGATATATCTAAGGATGGAGAAATAACTGGGAAAAAAAAACAAACATGAAAAGGAATATAATCTAGTTACAAACAAAAGTGAGAAGTGCGAAAGAAAGCCAAATAAATAGCTTATTTCTTCTAGAAAATATGTTTTTAACTGCCAGTCAAACTGTAATAAACCTCTTCAGTTTGAGAGGAAATGTATACTTATGAATATCAAAGTGCAAAATGTATTGCAGATCCATGCCTGAACAACATTTACCACAGCTGGAACAATTCCGTTGCAAAGAATGCTGAAAAGAAAGGAAGAAAAGGCTAGGAAAAATCGAGTGTATTTTTAGCCTTCTACTTTGCTTCTAGAGATGCATAGTAAGTGTGGGTACTTTTTTGTGTTTTGTTTCTTTGATAACTGAAATGGAAATTGGGCTTTGAACTTTAAGTTCAAACTCCTTTTCAAAACCATCAAAATGAATGCATGTGAAGTATCTAAGTTAGGGTTAAACTCATGTTTTCTGTCCCTCAGTGAAATACTTCAGTTTTATTGTGGATGGTGGAGGGCAGTTAACAAATCAAGTAAAATTTCAAAGTCCATGTTCTTCTGGCCCTTTTTTTTTTGTTCTCCCTGCACTCTTTTTTTAACTTTTACCCAGTGTTATGATAACAAAGTGCCAGAAGCTGCAGGTAGAAAAGCCTGGAAGTTCCATTTAGTCTAAGAAGGAAAAGACTGCTGTTTATTCCAGTTATGATATGTATTTAGATTAACTCACCTATGTTGTAGAAGAGTTACTTAATGAATACGTTGTCTAAATTGTAATTATTGATTTAATAATGCAATAGCTAGAGAAGGCAACTATTGATTACTCCTGCTTTAGGGAGAATGGCCATATTGTTGAAGTTTGTTTACCCTAAAGAAACTTCCACAGTAATCACTTTTTAGATGTCTGTGATTTGATTGAAGTACTGTTAGCAGTAGTTCCTGGTACCCAGTCTTTTGAGCAAAATCCTTTCCTTCAAAAGAGATTCCAAAATAGCTTCTTTTTTTTTTTTTTTTTTTTTTAAGTAGAATGAAAAGATGAGAAGACTTTGTAAATTCAAGCTCATGTTTGTTGTAGATTATAAAATCAGATTTGTGTTAGGGAGTTTGTAAAGTTAATTTGATTCTGACTGTAAATACACTTAACCAGGCATGAAGAGAGGCAACTGAGATCTGCACCTGACAAACAAAAGCAAATTCTGAAAAGAAACTCTAACAAGTGAAGACCAGACAACCAGTTCATCTTGCAGAAGAGTTGGACAGCAGAGAGCAGAGAGAATGCACCTTGAGAAAGGAGAAAAAAGTTGCTGCGTATTTAGTGGAGAGGAAGCCTGAAAACTTATTTTTTCTGTCCCAGTAGTGCATGGAACACAAAGGCTCAAAATAGAAAGGAAAATATAGCTGACTCCTACATCATCTGCACAGAAGAAAACAAGTTATTGGAAGCAGCCTGAGATGATACCTTTTGAGTATTTTGCCAATCTTTCAGAATCCTTCTCAGAAAATTACTTGATCAGCAGGTCCAGGGAGGTTATTCTCCCTCTGTACTCGGCACTGGTGAGACCGCTCCTCGAATCCTGTGTTCAGTTCTGGGCCCCTCACCACAAGAAGGATGTTGAGGCTCTGGAGAGAGTCCAGAGAAGAGCAACGAAGCTGGTGAAGGGGCTGGAGAACAGGCCTTATGAGGAGCGGCTGAGAGTGCTGGGGTTGTTTAGCCTGGAGAAGAGGAGGCTGAGGGGAGACCTCATTGCTCTTCATTGCTCTCTATAACTACCTGAAAGGAGGTTGTAGAGAGGAGGGTGCTGGCCTCTTCTCCCAAGTGACAGGGGACAGGACAAGAGGGAATGGCCTCAAGCTCCCCCAGGGCAGGTTTAGGCTGGACATTAGGAAAATATTCTTCACAGAAAGGGTCATTGGGCAGTGGAACAGGCTGCCCAGGGAGGTGGTTGAGTCACCTTCCCTGGAGGTGTTTAAGGGGTGGGTGGACGAGGTGCTAAGGGGCATGGTTTAGTGTTTGATAGGAATGGTTGGACTCGATGATCCGATGGGTCTCTTCCAACCTCGTTATTCTATGATTCTATGATTCTTAACTCACTGAAGTTGTCTTTACCATGCTAATAGACTTTTTAAAGAACTCTTGGAATACCAGGGAAATTCCAGGAAAATAGAAAGGTGCTAATTTTTGAAAATAATTCAAAGATAAGTTAGATTATGTGAAGTTGCCTCGCTCAAGATTAATGAAGACATGAAGTTTGTAATATGCGCAAATCCAAAATGAAGCATTTATGAATGAATGCCACTGAAGCTTTTAGAGTGAGGAAAGCTAGAACTCTCAGAAAACTTGAGGAACTATAAAGGTAACTGAATAAAAGAAAACCAGAATATAGGACTGTGGCTAAAAGCACTGATATCATCCTTACTTGTTAGAAGTGAGTAGGAGTGAGAGGCCATTATCCATCTCTTTCCTATGCTGATAAAATGAAAAATGGAATATTACATACAGTCTGTTACTCAGATTTAAAATGGATATTTAATAATCACTACAGGTGAATAAAAAAGCCCCACTATAAACGTTTAAAATGACAGAAAATAATGCCTGTCACTGACAGATAGATTAATCTGAGGAATGATATTTACAGGGTTTGTCCATCAGAAAATCCATATTAATTTTGAAATTCATTATTAAACCATAGTATGTTTCTGTGCGTATATTCTTTTCTAGAATTAAGAAGTCTTTCTTTTAGTTTGATTGAGACATTTGGACTTTTAAAATTATGACTGGATTTTTTTGTTCATATGCACTTATAAAGAGTTTGTACATTTTAAAACATTTGTTCTTTTTGTCTTGAGTGGGTTTTTTTATCCTTCTGTGGCTTTGGCTCTGAAGGCAGCGGTCTGATTTCTTTGCAAGTTTGCTTTTCTATTGTCATAGATTCTGATCTAAAAATAATTCAGCTGATTTCTCGTTTGGCTGAAAAAAACCCCAAACCTCAGACTCAGGGAATACAAAATAACTAGAACAGTCAATAGCAAGTGTGAAATACTAGACTGAAGAAACAGAAAAGGCAAAGTACAGAACAAATAATGTGGTTTTTTTAATAGAAAATATTTATTACTCTTTTGGGCATCCTATACTGATGCATAGTAACTACTTTTGTTACCGTAAATAAAGTTTTATAAATGAAAAAAAAATCAGAAAGAAGATATCCAAGTCATGCAGACAACTCCAATAAAATTATTACTGAATGAAGTAGCTGAAATGAAAATTATAGGAAAACATAAAACATGCAGATTTTAACTTGAAGTCTAACTTGAAGTAGCATATAAATGCATTCTGTGTCATTGTGGCTTTTAAATAGTAGTATGGAGTATATGCTTACTTTTTGATGCAAATCCCATCAGAGTTTATTTCCAGTTACTTCAAAGCATTCAGGCTAATCTGCAAGTCTCTGGTCTATATCATACCTACATTGCTGAAGGAAAAATGTAGACTAGGTAGAACACTTCTTGAGGTTGAAGGCACAGATAAGAGAAGCATCCTGTCCCAGTGAAACTTGCTGAAAGCCTACATGATGTTAATACCAAGAGTACTCAAACACAGCCACAATATGGACAGATGTAGAAAAAAATTTTCTTTCCATGTTTTGAGAATGAGAGATGTTTCCAATGGAGTCACACATCTGTAAATGGTTTGCTATGGTGTTCTAGTCACTCTCATAACAAAATAAAAATAACAGGCATATTTCCATGTACATCTACTAAATTGCTTTCATGTCTCTCTTCTGCTACAGAAAACCTATACAAAAGCATGATCTCCATCTTCTTGTTTCAATACAAATTTATTTTCTATTTAGAAACTCATTATCTCTTCTATGAAACAGAAATTAAATGTTTTTGGTTTGTGAAGCAAAACTTATAAGACCTCAAGCTTGCAGTCTTATCACTGTTCTTGCAGTTGTGTTTAGATCAAACAATACAGATGCAATTGCTGTTGTGTTAAACCTAGATATACTTTTTTAATTCTGATATACGTCTGCAAAAGTGCACACTTCTTGCTTCTCCTACTGTATTTGAAGTTATTGTGGCGCCATATTTCAAAGACTTCAGTTTCTTAGTTCTGTCCAGACCTATTCATCAAGCACAATGAAGTGACAAGGGCAAGACAAAGGTTCTTGCTGCCCTTGAGCTGGCAAAAACTGGTCTGGTCAACAGAAACTCAGGCTAAGGTTTGTAGATGGATATTACAGATCCATTGGGTGATTTTGGTTTTAGGTAGTGAATTTTAAACATGTAATTTAATTCATAAGAGAAAACAGATTTATTCTGGAAAATGAAGAAAGGTCCTTAAATATTCTGAATGAAGATAAACATTTTTAATTCAGCATACTGTATCTATCACAGACACAAATATTGTTGGTTGGGAAAACTATACAAAAACTATGTTATCTCTTCAGGTCTCCGATCAATCACTGACTATTTCCTTGAAGGTGAGCCAGTCAAATACAGAAACAGGTTTATGTAGTTAACCATAGTAGCAAATAAGTATGAACCTTGACAGGCTGGTTCAGTATCTGTGTTCCTTTTGATGATGGATAAGGCATGTAAAAATGGATAAAACTAAAAGGATTGAATGTTCTAAAATAGGTTATACATTCTGGGCCAAAAGAGAAAATTTATATTTTCCAGCTTCTCTGTTTATGAACTGTCTAGGGACAACACACCTATTTATATTCGAAGAAACATACAACTTCGGCACCAAGAAAAACACTAAGTAAGAATCAGAGCACTATCAGGTAAGTTCTTGAGAGCCTGATATGCTGATTTAAAAGGTTCAGCTGAGACATAGAATCGTAGAATCATAGAATAACCAGGTTGGAAGAGACCCACCGGATCACGTAATTCATTGAATGATTCTGCTGCAGTGCAAAATGTCCTCTGTTAACAAAACCCCCACATTCCGAGTTTTGGAGATACAGGATTCTCCATCTTTATTTCAGGAAAAGACATCATAGAATCATAGAACGATTTGAGTTGGAAGAGACCTTAAAGATAATTTCTTTCCAGTCCTCCTGCCATGGGCAGGGGTGCTTTCCACTAGTCCAGGTTGCTCAAAGCCTCATCTAGCCTGGCCTTGAACATTTCCAGGAAGGGGACATCCACAACTCCTCTGTGCAACATGTTCCAGTGTGCGTACACATAAATTAATCAAAGTAAAAATAAAAACAACACAAACATTTCTAAAATGTCTGTCATTTGAAGCTCAGATTGTGGATCTGAGCAAAGAAAACATCCAGATGGGCTCAGAATCTACGCTCCATATGGCACTCATTCCCTGTGTGCTACGTCCCGCTGTGTTCGCAGTGTAATCCATATGGACCTTTTTTAATTGGTTTTCTTTTCCTGCAACGTTTACTATCTCTGTTCATAGCTTTCTATCAAAGATCCACTTGTTGTTGAGAGAATACATTATTTTGGGATGGTTTCCTAGATGGCTGAAAATGTGAAAGCATTAATTTATTTGTGTGTTGATCATTGCTGTGGCTTTGTCTATTAGTGATGCGGTTAAGAACTCTCATACAGATCCAAGATGTGCAATTGCAGCTCATATGCACACGAGTGCTCATATGCATTATTATTTGTGCACATCCCAATTCAACCAGAGTGCTCCAGCGCTGTGCAGGCAACAAAACAGAGGCCCAGGAACCTGGAGGAAGGCCATGGGTATGTTTTATGTGCTTTATGTGTTTCTGCAGATCTGAACTGGGTAAAGAATGTAAGAGGAGCTCTGGGATTGCTAGCATGACAACTGCAGGTTCATAGATGAGAAAGAGGAAAGACAAAAGAGGACAAGTCTCACTCTGCTAACGTCTTCAGTTTCTAAGGTAAATTAGCAGTGTCTCTACACTGTGAGCTGAATGTGTGCAATGCGACTCAAAGCCCAGTGGCAGGCTTACAGCTGCTCCCAGGTCTTAGCAACTCCTAGCTTTAACAAAAACTGAATCTATGCATAAAAAAAGACATCTGGATAGCTCATTAAGTATTAACACAATGTGTGGCACCAAAATCATATCTTGGTAGTGGTCCTAAGAAAATTGCTGTAGCTTCAATGTTACCCAGTTGTTTTGAGTACTATATTCAATTCTCATTACCCTGTCTCCAAAAGGATTAAGAAAGAGTAAGAAAGAGGATTCAGTGCCGAAATAGCATAAGACTATGACAGACAGATTAAAAAGATTAAAAAACAGGAAAAGAGATGGGGAGGATTTTTAGTAATGACTGTGTGGTAGAGGTGTGAAAGGAAAAAGAGAAGGAAAAAAATATTTTGATATACCTTTTGTCATACAATACCAGTCTATAGTTCAGTAAGACAGCTGTAACACACTTAAAACTAGGGAAATCACTGTACATATTGTGTTCACTCTATGGAACTCTCAGTCATTAAGCAGTTCTACAGTGAAGAAAGTTCTTAGATTCAGAAAAGAATCAGATACTTAAGGTGAAAATATCCAGTGCTGAACATAGGGGAAAGTTCATCTCCTTCAGCTTCCTGGCAACATTCTTCCTAATACAGTCCAGGAATTTGTTTGCCTTCTGTGCCACAAGGACACATTGTTCTGGGCTGATGTTCTAACTATCAGATCCCCCAGGTCCTTTCCATGCAGTCTGCAGCCTGTGTGGGTGTGTAGGGTTACTCCTACCCAGGTGCAGGACTTTTCCCTTTGTGATACTTCATGAGGTTCCTGTTGGCCCATTTTTCTAGCCTGTTCAGGTTCCTCTGAATGATAGCACAACCCTATGGTGTATTAATCATTTCTCCCAGTGTTTGTATCACGTCCTAACTTTCTCAGGGTGCATTTTGTCCTATCATCCAAGTCATTAATGAAGGTGTTAAACTGCACAGGGTTGTTGTGCCCCAAGTGCAGGACCCGGCATTTGGCCTTGTTAAACCTCATGCCATTGGACTCTGCCCAGCGGTCCAGCTTGTTCAGATCCCTTTGCAGAGCCTCCCGACCCTCCAGCAGATCAACACTTCCTCCCAGCTTACTGTTGTCTGCAAACTTGCTAAGGGTGCACTCAATGCCTTCATCCAGGTCATTGATAAAGACATTGAACAGGGCTGGACCCAGCACTGAGCCCTGGGGAACCCCACTTGTCACTGGCCTCCAGCTGGATTTCACACCATTTACCACCACTCTCTGGGCCCGGCCATCCAACCAGTTTTCCACGCAGGAGAGTGTGCGCCTGTCCAGGCCAGAGCCTGACAGTTTCTTAAGCAGAACGCTGTGAGAAACTGTGTCAAAGGCTTTACTAAAGTCCAAAAAGACTACTGTCCTTAGTATATGCTGTCCTTATATATTGTCCTCAGCAGACTTTCTGGCCCTCTCTGTGTATCCTTCTGCATGAACTGCTGCCTCTGTTACATGCCATAACCCATTATCAGAGTAAAAGTATTGCTAGCCTGATCTAGCCATTTCCTAGATGTTCTTTCTAACTCCGCAGTGATTTTCTTTTCCCTGCCTTATTACAGTGTTAGAATACTCCTTTGTGGTGAAACAGCAGGGGACTGTATTGTTTATTCAGAAGCATCTTACATCTGGGGAAGAAACTGGGTGAGACAGGAACAGGTACACGTGATCTCCTGTATGAGTAGAGTGCCAGACTTTCAAGAACCTGATCAAAACCAGAGAGGTGTTTTAACCTGTTCCACACCATGGAAGCTGTGACCTGGGCAGGGAATAATCAGGAAGGGGATAGCAATGACAAATAATACTTTTTTCAATTTTTTTTTTCTTTTTTTGACCTCACTTACAAATGGAGAAAGGGGAATAGCCTTTAAAATGTCATATTCCTGGAGGCACCAAGAAGTATTTACACACACTGATTAGCAGCCACTGACTTTTTAATAAGAAATGGGATGTCATTTATCATTCTAGCAAACATTGCTGCCACTGTTATCTACTGTACTTCTAGCAACTAAATAATAATATCAGAATTTAACAAAGTGAATAGCTGGATTGCTTTCAAAAGATGTGATGTTCAAAAAATCTTCACCAACACCTCAAACTGGTTATCACTGAGGAATAGAGAGGTACCCTAATTTTTTCACAGTGACTACGTTCTCTACTGGTTAGATATAGTATCAGTATGTTTAAAAAATTATTCCATTATAATTAATTATTTTCAATGTTAACATTACAAAAAAAAAATTGTAGATCTGTTAATGCCTACAGGTGGTAGGGAAACAAAGTTCCATGACTGTTGAATCATTTTATTCATCATGTGTCCCTGAGTGCTACCATAGTGCCAGAAAACACAGAACAAAGACAGTAATCCCAGAGCAATTTTTGTTTGTCTGTTTCCTTTGATTTTGTTCTGATTTCTTCCCTTCACACACCCCACTACCCCATTCCCCCCACAGCCCACATTTTGATAGAAACAAGATTTTTAACCAGTTACTTCACCATTAAAAGAAAAACTTCAGATAATAGGAAAAAAAAATAGTACTGAAGTGCATGAGTTTGGTATTCATGACAAATATTGAAAATTTATGAGGACTAGTATCGTAAGTTTACTTTACCATCTCTTCTGTACACATGAAGGGAATATGTTGCTGGTTAAATGCTACAATATACTGGTGCTTTATCTACTTCTTTGCAAAAATCTAAATATAGTATCAATTTTAATAGGTTACAATTCTGATACCACGGTTAGACACATAATTACTCATCTTGAGACTCAGAGGGTTGAATGATTAGGTCAAATACCAATCCGAGGTGAAACTTTTGCTTTAACAATAGTTCTAATCATTCATTTTCCAACTTTCCTAAAAGGCATAAATAGGTGTGGATTCATGTTCTCGCTACATACACAATTCTATGTATGGAAACTGGTTTATTTTTACCTAGATATACAGTGGCAAAGTTCATGGATATATATTTCTTTAATAAAAACTTGTTGCTAGGGATAAGATCCAGATTTTTCATGTTTTCTTCATATACTAGTTGTATGTTATGTAACCACATAAGGTTCATGAAGATGATTGGGGGAAAATAAGACAAATAGTGTCCTTATGAACTTTTTATATATTTGCATGCATTGTAAGAATACGTAAGGTAATTGTGACAGCTAACTACCATGATATCATTAGTTACAGCTATGGAAAGACGTGAGCCAGAGCAACAGTAAATGTAGGAACTTGCTCTTGGAAGCACGAAATCACTAGGCAAAACAGAACTTTCCTTAGCTTCAGTGCCAGCTCTGACAAAACTTCAGTTGTGTTATAAAGGAATATTTGTGGTTTCTACAGGAAGTCATGTATAACAACTTACAAAAGGTGAAGTGGACTAGCTTATCAATATTTAGACACAGATAATAATGCTGTTCAACATATGGACAATGCCAGACTGCTCCTTCTCCAAAAGGAGGCCTCTGCAGGGAGGGGACAGCTTTTCTCAATATGCGCTCTTCATCATTCCAAATTTGTAGGTGGAGTTGCTGTCTTTTCCTCACAATTTTTGAGGACATCAGACACAAATGCAGAAATTGCTATCACTTCAGGTCCTTTCATGGGACACTTGAGAGACCGGACAGAGTGGAAGAACTGTACACTCATAAGGGCTAACACAATCAAGTGGTAACAATGATAGCACTGATTGACTGCTCTGTGCTCACTGGGAATTCTGTTACCATACAGTGGGCATTCTCTGTAATGTTAAAACAGTTTGCATAGCACAATAAAATAGAATTAAGCAACACTGAGCTTTTTATGAATTTGGCAACAATTCATATGTTTCTCAATAGTTTGAGTTGTTCATTAACATGAAAAATAACACTATCACAATAATATTAATCTTAGAAGTATATAATGAGGGAAAATAACGAGCAAACATAAGAAATATAATTAATTGAACACAACAATCTAGAAATATATGCTAGTTAGAATTATTTGTTTGCCCAGAATAGAGGAGTTTGATCTAACCTCTGAGTTGTTTACTTACTGATGAGCACAAACTGCTGGGTAAAGGGCAGATAAACTTCCTAGATCCATCTGTCTGCCAAAGTTATTCTAATCATAGTGGTTTCGTATGTGATGTAGAATTGGTCACATGAACCAAATATTTTACTTAATGTTTGAGCATGGACTGCCTTCATCCATCTGAGTGGTAATAATGATACTTTATAAAACATGTTGCAGAGACTGAAAAGAAACTGAACAGTGTCTGGAAGAAAGCAATTATTGAGTCATTGAATGTAGTGTTCCACAGCTGTGAGCAAGCATTAAATGCAATGGCTTTCATTCTCATTTGGGAAGGCACTACAGCTGCCGTCTCTTTTTTTCAGCATAAAACAATAAAAAATATATCTATAAACCAAGCATTGAATAATCTTTAACATAGATTTGTGTTTTTCCCCCCTTTCATAAACAAGATTATCATGTTTTATTGTCATTGCTTCTGAAAACCTTGGACCAGCTGCTGTGTTGTTGAACTAATCACAGCCTACCCTAACCTTACTGGCTTTAGAGGAATTAGTTGGAATTAGAGCAGTATTTTATGGTGCACAGTTCATATCCTTGCTGAGATAGCATTAGAATATCTTTGTCTGCAGTTCAAGAAATATGCAATGTGAACAGTGTACCACAGGGACTTTCCAATACATTGTGGCACTTACAGCTGTACTTATAGTTCTATGAGAAAAGGAAAAAAAAAAAGCCTGAAATGAGCCTATCTTACTTTACTTAGTGCTATTCAATGAAAACTTCATTGAAGTGTTTTGCTGCCTGTAGAAGGGATTTTCAGTCTATTTTATTTGATAGCTAAGTAAAGGGTACAGCTTCACTTTCTTCCCTGTCATGATCAATTAATTTGCCATATAAAGCAACTCAATTTTGTAACCATTAACCAATGTTACTCCATCAGACCAAGAGTTAGAATCTGTTCCCAGGGTACATCTCTGTAAACTCTGATAATAATATGATCTTTCTCAACAGTGATGAAGGCCAGAACGCTGTAAACTCTGAGACTCCTATTTAGCTAAAGCACAGCAAAGTTAAGTAATTTTGCATGTGAACTATGTGAATGAAAACGGTCTGTGACACTGGCCAAACTGTCTCTAAGGACTGTTTATGATTGCACTAAGGCTGCTGTCAAGTTTTCAACAGTTCCCAGTGGTCTGTTCCAAGATTTAGAGATTGGCATAATGCAAGGACCTGTGCTGAATGCCAGTCTTCAGCAGCAAATTAGAACTTGGTATGATTCAAGGTGATTCCCAGAGAAAATGGTGTAAATTTCGTTGCACTGGGAATGGGGCAAGTTCCTCAAAAGCAGAACAGAAACTGCATTTCATAGAATCATAGAATCATAGGATGGTTTGTGTTGGAAGAGATCTTAAAAATCATCTAGTTCCAACCTCCTTGCCATGGGCAGGGACACCTTCCACTAAATCAGGTTGTTCAATATCTTATTAGCATTCAAAACCACAGAAGGATTTACAAAGAAAGACAAAGAGATTGACTTTGATCACAGGAAGCGTTGACTTAAGGTTCAGTCGTAAATGTCAGGTAATTACAAAAACATTATTTAATAAAGAACTAAGAGCGGTTTTCTGGAGAGTAGTGACAGAGATCTCTCTCACCCCAGGGTGATAACATTGATAAAGAAAAGGAGGGACACAGAGACAAGTTTCCTAAGCAAGAGAGATGACTGAGAATTTTCTTGGAAAATCTTTTGTTATTTTAGTGAAATTTTCGAAGCTCAATAATCTCCATATGATCACGGAATCATAGAATGGTTTGGGTTGGAAGGGACCTTAAAGATCATCCAGTTCCAACACCCTGCCATGGGCACAGACACCTTCCTCTAGGCCAGGCTGCTCAAGGCCCCATCCAACCTGGCCTGGAACACTTCCAGGGAGGGGGCATCCACAACGTCCCTGGGCAACCTGTGCCAGTGCCATTCTTATAGGGAAGAACTTCTTCCTAAAGTCTATCCTAAATCTTTGTCCTTCCAATGTACAGCCATTCCCTCTCATCCTCTGACTATATGCCCTCATAAAAAGTCCCTCTCCATCATTCTTACAGCCCCTTCAGGTAATGGAAGGCAGTTTTAAGGTCTGCCCGGAGCCTTGTCTTCTCCAGGCTGAACCCCAACTCTCTCAGCCAATCCTCATAACAGAGATGCTCCAAACTACTTTGTAGTTCTCCTCTGGACCTGTTCCAATTGTTCCACATCTTTTTTATGCTGGGGATTCCAGAACTGGACAAATACTCCAGATGAGGTCTCACAAGAGCAGAGCAAAAGAGGAGAATCACCTCATTTGACCGGCTGGCCACATTTCTTTTGATGCAGCCCAGGATACGGTTGGCCTTCTGGGCTGCGAGTGTGCATTGCTGGCTCATGTTGAGCTTCTCATCAGTCAGCACCTGAAAGTCCTTCTCTGCAGGGCTGTTCTCAATCACAACATTCTCCATCCTGTACTGAAAGTGCAGATTGCCCCAACCCAGGTGTAGGACCTTGCACTTGGCCTCATTGAACCTCATAAGGTTCACACAGGCCCACTTCTCCAGGTTTTCAAGGTCCCATACCATCCTCCTGGTATGACAACTGCACCATTTAACGTGCTGTCATCTGCAAACTTGCTGAGAGTGCACTCGATCTCACTATCTATATCATTGATGAAAATATTAAACAGCATTTGTCCCAGTACGGACACCTGAGAGACATCACTTGTCACAGTCCTCCATCTGGACATTGAATCATGACCATCCAAATAACTCCTTATCCACTGAACAGTTCACCCATCAAATCTACATCTCTCCAGTTTTGAGAGAAGAATGTTGTGGGGGACATCTCATCAGGTCCCATAGACTTATATATGCCCAGTTTCCTCGAGTCATGAATCTGATCTTCCCCTACAGTGGGAGAAGCTTTACGACCTGGGTCTCCATCTTGTTTTCCATTGACCCAAGAGGGTTGCCAGTGAATACTGAGGCAAAACAGTTGTTGAGTACCTCAGTCTTCTCCTCATCTGTTGATATGAGGTCACCATTTTAATTCATGAGGGTAGGCATGCTTTCTTTAACCTTTCTTTTCTGGTTCACATACCTGTAGAAGTCCTTCTTGTTATTCTTTCCTTCCCTTGTCAAGTTCAGCTCCAGCTGTGCCTTGGCATTCCTGACCCTATCCCAACACAACCAGGCAGTGTCCCTATACGCTTCCCAGATTATGTGTCCCTGCTTGCACTGCCTGTGCAGTTCCCTCTTGCTCTTCAGTTTGACCAGCAAGTCTCAGCTCAGCCGTGCTGGTTTCTTTCCTTCTCTGCCTGATTTCCTGCATCTGAGCACTCTTGTGCTTTATGGAGAGCATCCTTAAATACTTGCCAGGTCTATTCTGCTCCCTTGTCCCTGAGGACTGTAATCCAGGGGTCCTACTAACTGCTTGAGGTGGAAGTTTACTTTCCTAAATTTAGCATCTTGACTATAATCCTTGCCCAGGCTGCCTCAGATATTGATGTCAGTGATAAGCTCACTTGCATTGGTGACCATCAGGTCCAATATTGCATCCCCATGGGTAGGGGTGCCTATTACCTGGGTTAAGAAATTGTCTTTGATTCACTCTAGGAGTCTCCTGGTTTGCCTAAACCTTGCTGTGCTACTTTTCCATCAGATGTCAGAGTGGCTGAACTCCCCCAATAGTACAAGAGCTTGTGAGTGCAAAGCCTCCTGTAGCTGGGGAATAAGGCTTCCTCAATATCAGGTTGTCTGTAGTACACACCAACTTTTGTTGCTTCAGTCTTTTGTTCTCACTCATAAGCTTTTGACCTGTTTGTGGCTATTCTTCAGGGACAGTTCTTCACACTCTATCCATTTCCTGATATAGAGGAGCATTGTGCATTCTTTGATTTGTGTTTTCTATTTTTATTATTGTTATTATTATTATTAGGGAGTTTGGGGTTTTTTTTCACCTCCTTTGCTGTGCTGTTAAAATACCTTTATCCCAACTGTGAGTTTTACCTTCTTCTTTCAGATTCTGATCCCCAACCCACTGGAGGGGAAAGAGTGAACAAATAGCTGTGTGATACTTGGTTGCCTGCTGGGGCTAAACCACGATATTGACCTAAGGAAAACAGCGATTCAAAGTAGTTTGCTAAGACCGTAATAAATAAAGGAGAAGGACAAGCACTGCAAAGCAGTCACAAAACCACAAGGGAACAGACACTGCCTGATTCTTTGGTTGTGAGTTGTACAGTCTCTCTGTCTTAAAACTGGGCACAGACTGACTAAATTTTTATGTTAATTACTTACCTGACTTGCTTCATGATGATCTGGTCCAGTCACTAAAAATGACAGTACTCCTTCGTTTTGTTTAACACTACTGAAGCTCCATTAATTGTTTCAACAATGTTCAATCTTTCCTGAGTTACAGCAGAAATCCTATGAAACATTCTTGTTTATTCTCTTTTGCTTTCTCTGCTACTGTTTGGTTTGGGTCTGTGTAGAACCATTGACTTTTGTGGGGTGGGGAGGTAGCCTGTCTCTAGAAATGTTATCTATCTGGTTGTTCCTAAGAACTGGTTGTTTTCCTCAAAACCTTATCTTCAGGATTCTGTACTTCACAGAAATGAGGAGTATCCTTTCTGATAGTAGTAGTCTTTTAAAGTTCATGAAATATCTGTGTGGAAATGAAATGTAGCTCCATTTTATAATGGATTTCATAGTTCTGAATCCCTGTTATACCATGCATTTTTTATGCCTCTGTCGTTTTTTTCTTGCTGCATGTTACAATTTATTAAACTGTCTGCTGCTGTTCTGCTAAATTGAGAATCTCTTTTACCCTGCTAAACACAATTTAAATGGTGATGTATATTGCTGTAAAAGGTGATGCCCTTCAGTTTAGCAGAGCTAAACCCTGGCAACCTCTGTAACCTTTTGAATTATCTTTTAACTGTCTTAATATCTTTATTCATCAAACTATTCAATCACAGATACCTGGTATGTTAAGTACTGATATTCAGACTGTCATGAAAAAGGAGGTTATGCAGATAACATGCAACACTGTTTATTTTTTTTCATTAGAGTATGAACAATCACCATACAAAAACTGCTGGAGTTTAATGTCCTGTAATTAAAGATTTAATGTACACTTATGACACATTACACCATACCTCTTAACTATACTGCAAAAGTACACCAAAATTTTAGTGTTCGCTCCTCCAAGATTCTAGTCTCAAGGAATGTGAAAAATAATAGGACATCAAACTGTTTTAGCCAGTATCTGTATATATGGATGAGATTAGAAATTGTATGTCACAGCCTTGGGATTTCTGACTTTTGAATTTAACCTGCTTGTAAATGCCTAGCATATTTATGGGCTTGGCAATTACAACAAATATAACTGGCTTGATTTTAACTTTTTATTTTCAGTTCAGTATTATGTTATTCTTCAGGAAGAACTATTCTCCCCACCCAAAGTTATTTTTGATGGGGATTTTAGTGGTTTTGTTTTCTCACTCAAAAGCTCACAGTTATGTTTCCCATCCAATAATCATTTCAGTATCAACATCCAATCCATAATTCAGAAATCTTTCCTCAGTTTGCAGGGCAAAATGTCAGCCCTCTGTCATCCTTGGTTTCACATTTTGAAGATTTAGGCTTTCTCTAGAAGTTGTTTTCAGACTTTTTGCACACTTCTCCTTCTAATATGGAGCACTGAGATGCTAGTTAAGTTGCAAAATATTGTAAAATGCTAAGTTCATGCCATCTAAATATGGATGTTGGATGTTTGGATCTGTTTATGTTACTATAGCTAATGCGCTTTCTGTATGTCACAGATTCTTGTTTTTCTGTGATGTTTCTCATTTTATTTTTTCTTTCCATTTTCAATTTCCCTTTGTAATAAACTGTTTTTCCAGTGTAACTGCATCTCAGTTTTCTTCTAGCATCTTCTTCATGTCCTTACTTCTTTTCCCGATTTAGGTTTCCATCTTGTTGTTGTTGTTCCAGTAGCTTTATATCTTTTATTTCAATCACTATTTGATCTCTCCTGGTGGAATCAGTCAGTATATCATAATTACACAGCTGACTTGTTAACTGACTGTCAGTCAGATATTCCTCAAGTTTAGAGGAATGAAAGAAATTCTGTTCTTTGAGGTGTGCATATAATGATAATGATGTCCTTCAAAAGTTACACTTTTCTTAGGAGTGCATTATTTTTCCTGCAAATTCTCAGAGACACTTCTTCTATTTTCTTTTTGTACTGTACTAATTAGGAAATGGAGAACTTCAGATACTGCCATATTAAAAAATTGCTACCTTTTGTGATTTCTTTTGAGTCCAACTGGTCATACGTAGATTCAAAAGCCTGCCTAAATCTTCTCCATGACCCTGCAGCATTGCCAGAGAACTTCAGTTACTTCTCACTCTTGATAAAATTCCTCTCACTGTCTCTACTTCTTTGAAAATTTACTTTCTCAGAGGCTTATTTTTGTATGATGCAACAACTGTAGAATGTTTTGTGACACAGAGTAACCACTATGAGGTTACTGCTTCTGTATAATGATTTTTTTTTTTAATTACGTAAAAAATAACCAAAACCTCAAACCCTTTAAAAAAAAACTACAGGGGAGAGTAATAAAACTGACTTTCTGCCAATGAAAGTTTTAAGTGTTGAACTGCCTCTCTAATCAGACTTACCTCGAGATAGGATTTTTTTTCTGCTAGTCCACCTTGCCTCTTTGTCTTCTTGTCATCTACATTCCAAGACCGTAGTCTTCCTGTGAAGCTGGTGTATATATACAAAAATAACAGTGTTGTTCAATGCACAGTCTGACAGTGATGTTCAGATAAAACCAAAACTAGTTGGTTTTATCGGAGACCAACTTGAAACCAAAGCCATGATTGCCTGCAATAAGACTATATGTTTCAAAGTCACACTTGAACTTGGGATAAGGTACATAACCAGCTCAGATTACAGGGGAAAGGTTTTCTATTTTATGTTAATGAATTCTGCTGATGTATGTGGCTTACCAGTGAGCAGGAAAGTATGTGTGTGTGTGTGAGAGAGAGAGAGGCAGGAAAAGCTATTTAGCTATAATACCTAGGATTGTCAAGGACTCTCAGTTCTAATAAATTTTCCCAAAACTGATCTTTAGTAAGATTTCTTTTCCCCCTTAAATTTAAGCCACTTTTACATAGTTCTATGAACTGTAGAATAGAAGCAGAAGGTCTGTGGTTTTTATCCCACTGTGTGCCTCAGTGTTGTCAAAGAGGCTACATCTAAGAGAGAACAGCCCAGCAATAAAGACAGGTTCTGTCCTTCTGGTTGCAGGGCTGTGCAAGAAAGTGTGCCAGCTGCACTGCTGTGCAGGACCCTTCCTGGTGAACATAGAAGTGTAGTGCAGAAGACCTGTGAGCTCTCCTAAAGCAGATTGTGCTTCCTTCCAGACCTGCTATCCAGCACACGATGTTTTCTCAGAGATGATGTAGATTTGTCAAATGAATACTAATTTAGCATGAAATATTCAAAGGTTTAACAAGAAATTGTAATGCAATTTAATAAATTCAATACACGGTAATATAAATATCATCTTAAAGTGCTAATCTTATCTAATTTTCTAGTTTAGAAGGATGATAGCCATACTATCAATATCAAAACTAATGAACTGTTAACACAGTGCTTAACACTAACTGTGCCTTAAATGATCTTCTGCAGTATATGTCAGAGTAACCATATTAACTCTACTTTTAAAAAGACACATAATTCTAACAGATTTAATGTAGAGAATGACGGTTAGGATCCTATATGTATGTTTAAATAGGTCAATGTCAACACCGAGTGTTCACATTTAAACCCTAATCTTACAAGCACTTATGCTTAATTATGGCCTCTATATTTAAATGCATTTAAAAATGTACATTGGTTTTGTTTTTTTTCTGTTAGGGAAGGCATGTCAGCCCAGATTTTTTACTTCATTTGTCTGCTAGAGCATGATAGTACCTGTCAGCAAGCATAAATTTATTCTATGTGCAATTTTAAGATGTTTAACACACATGATAGCTACCCTTCATCCTGGTAAAATAGTGGAAATAGTGAAGGCAGACACAGTAACAAAAGAGGTGCATGCTAAGATTACAGATCTTATTTCAAATTTCTACTCAAAGCAACTAATTAATTTTTTTGATCCCTTAAAAATAAGAATCTGGCTTCATGGAGTAATTATTAGCTGGGAGCTTTATCTCTGTAAGTAGTCAATGGAGAAGTTGTCAGACATCTCCAAAGAGTAACTGATAAGGCTTAAAAGGAGAACCTGTCTCTACAGTTTGGCATATGGTGTTTGAATGGCCTGTACTTTTTGGTTAAGCTCCCACACATGCTTTGCAGGAAGCAGGCGAGCCGCAGCGTTTGGGAACAGCATAGAAGTCCCAGACCTGTCTGATGTGCTGCTAGACACCTTTGTCCTCACAGATTTCAGAATGCTACCAAGCACTCAGCACAGAGTTTCAGCATATCCCTACTCACCTCAGTTGCATAGGAGATGGGACACCTATATGTCACCTATAATGTTTTGAACACGTGCAGTGACGTGCAGGTATGTAAGCCAACTGATTTTCCAGTACAGAGGCAATGAGTATGTTTAGATGACAGAAAGGTATGGTTTGATTGTGCAATAATTGATCTAAATTATTGCGTTTAACTTGATGACAAAACCTTATAAGTCAGGTGCAAAACTTTTCCTTTTTTGCTAAGGACTACATCTGAATGCAAATACTGGGATATCTCTTGATGGATTTGAGAGGAAAAGAAAGCTTTCCTGATAAGGACACACCATCCAGAAAGATAAAGAAGAACTGAAGTCCTGAGAGAACCTTGTAAAAGTTCATGGCTTTGGAAGTTAATTTTTTAAACTGGGAGCGGTAAAATCAGACTTTGCACATAACGCTCACAAACAACTTCTAGTAAATGAAGCATGACTGAAGTAACATCTTACATCAGAAAGATGAAAGAAAATGTACCAAATATCACTGTATTTGTCAGTTGGAGGAGTAACTGGAACATGTGTAAATACTGAGTTTTTTCTTTAATCTAGGTCTGAAGCCAGAAGAAAAGATCTCAAGCAGGACAAAGAAATGAATAAATGATCCAAACATAAGTCTTGAGTTGTGGCTACGTGGAAAGGGATTTGCATTAAATATCCTGTTAACATTACAGACATCAACCTTTACGTCACCAGCTTCATTACCTTCAGACTGTTCCTCTCCCTCTCACAAATAATTAGCTGTTACATCAATATAATGGCTTATATAGCATCCACCATAACAAGAGTGTCTTTTCCAGATTTCTTTCAAGTTTGTTATCTGCATCATAAATTACCTTTATCCAACCATGGTTAGTTCCCATGCATTGCTGGCAATTCTTTTTGTCAAAATTTCATGGATTTTCTTTGTGGAACTCAAAATTTAAAAAAAAAGATAAAACTGTCATAATATCTCTCTACAGAAAATTCTCTTAAACAAAATTTTTTCACAATTTTTTGTAATATCAAAACGATATAAAATATGTCAGCATCAGAACAGATTAGATTTATCACCTGGAAAAGTTATCTCAGTTTTACTCTAATCAGTTTCAGCAACTTGCAAGAAAGCAACAACAGGAATGTCCATGGCTTGTGCTTAGATGATGGATTTCAATGATTATGTCATGTTGCCAGCTAATTTTCCACTAACACCGTGCTACCTGACTTGAGTGATTAATTAACAAATGTAAACTTGTTGCCCACATTTCAAGTCTAAAATGAGAGGGAGGAGAAAAGCTATAAGGGATAAAAAAAATGATGGCTATTTGTGGACTGAAAGTTGAAGGTAAGCTGTCTAATAGTTGGGTGGCACTATATGGTGGAAAAATTTCTGTCACAGTGGCAAAGATCCCTCCACAGTAGTGCTGATTTGGTACCTTTGACAGCATGATAGATGGCTTTATAGCAGACTATATGCAAGCTTGCCAGGTGGTGATATGTACCTCTTTCAGTATTTTGTGCCCTGTTTCATGCCTGGCGTTGGCTGGGCTGGTCCGTTAGCTAGGAGGCCCTCCTGGTGTATTTCACAGTGTTACAGATAGAGCCAGTCTATTTTCTCGTGCAACAGATATAAGGAGATAGCTACTCATCTGATTTGTTTCAGATTTGTACACTGCTGTAGCAGCAGGCAGAAACTTGAAATATAAAGCTGGGAAAAGATGCATAACTGGCAATTAGCAGTAATTGTGATAGCTGTAACACATTCATATCATACTGACTTCAAAAGGAAATGCTTTGGCACTTGAGCACATTTAAGGAAGGAGGAAATTATTTCTCTGCCCTTATCCCTCTTCAGTACTGTAACATTATTTGGAGGATGTGAACAAACTACATTTGCAGGAGAAAATTTCCCCAGAAAATGTTCAATTTTTAGGGATTTTGGATTGCTGTGGATTCTTGCATGAGAGGTTGGAAGTCAGAGATATATTTTTTCTTTCCTTTTTTTTTTTTTTTCATTTGCCCTGAGCTTCATGTTCCATGTAGAGGGACCCTTAAGATCTCCTTTAGCATTTCAGATATGTCATTGAGCAACCTTGTGGAGAACTTACCAGATAAGATACAAGAGTAGTCAGAGGAACCAGGCACTATGATACGAACCTGGTACAGAAAATAACAGAACTTTTTAAATTGTCAATCTCTTTTAAGTATTTTCCACTTGCCAGAACCTCATGTTATCAGTGCATTGAGTAAGCATATTACTGAGTCTTGTTGACTTTTAATTTATTTTTTCTAATCATGACATCTAATCTTCTGCATAAAGCACAAATATCTAATGAAAGTGTCTGTAATTAGTCATTTGCACATAGCATATCAATGTTTAACATGCAGGAACCTTTTCTGACTAACCTCTTACACATATTTGATTTATTAACATTTCACAAAGAAATAAATTTTGTTAAATAATTCTGTTAATAGAACTGCCAATACTATTACAGTAAGCATGATTACTCGCAAAGATACAACTAAATTATAATATTTACTTTATATATTTAGAAAATCTTATTATGTTTACATAATTGATAAACCTGGAATTCCAAATAACTATTATTTATATCTGAATTATTGAATTGTTAAAACTGTACTTGATTATCTGAAAAATTACTTGTTAATATCTTTAGTCACTTTAATTCTACTATATGTATTTTTTTCATTTACCGACTTTTCTTAATTTGAAATGAAGCTTTTAAATATAGAGAAGTATTTATTTGCTGAAAAGCAGCAGGAAAAATATCAGTGATTATTTGAGGGCTTAATACTTAGCTTTGTTATTATTTTCTTGTTTTACATAATTATTTATACTTTTCCTAAAGAAAAAGATAAATACTTCTATCTTTTTCTGCCCCTCTTTGAGAAATCAAACTCCTGACTTAAGAAGTTGAGAAAAGCATGCGGTTTAACTCCTACATCAAGAATAGATATGCAACAATTTATTATTATAGAAGAGATCAGCCCTGGAGTTTAAGTGTGAAGGCGTGTGATAGATCTGACAGAGAAATGAAGGAATGAAATATGATATCTGCAAATATGCTGCTACTAGAAGAACATGAGAGAAAAGAAAAAAAAGCAATGAAAAGCGTCCATCTATTTAAAAATGGATTTGTTCACCTTTGAGAAGGTTTTGTAATTCTCTTGGTAAAATACTGTACTATGCAGTACAAATTTTCAGCTAACGCTGTGTCATATCCTCAGGCTGGGCTTAGGTTAGAGTTAGTTTGCAGCCGATACTCTTCTGCATGCTGGAGTGTCCTCCTGATTACTTATCATCATTGAAAGACTTTACTGTGTCTCCTGCATTGCCAGCTCTGCTAGATCAGAAGCCTTAGTGGCTTAGCTTATACACTCTTTAAAATCTAGTCTTGCTCTTAACAATTTCTCTTAAAACCACAATCCCTTCTAACCAAATTAAGATAAGATTTTGATAGTATTCACCTACAATATCAAAAAAAATCAAACAATTAAGAATATTTATATGAAATAGAGATATGAAAAAAGTTTAAATTACTTAAAATTAGAGAAAATGTGAAGATTTCTCTTTTTTTTCTCCCTCCTTCAGAAGATTGTTATTTTCTTCTTATTAAAAAAAATTATCAACATTTCTTCTTTCAGTGAATATTATATTTCAAATTGCATCTGTCAGAGTGCTCTAACCTTTCTAGCCTCCACACAGAACACTCCAAGAGGGTACTTCCTTCTGGTTGCTTTTTTTAGCCTTTCTAGACCACCATTTTTTTTTTTTAATTTTCCACGGACTTCAGAAAGGTTGTGTCTTTCAACTTGAAATTCATCCAGGGGACAGTCTAACTGTTCTCCCTCCAAAAAAGCTGCTTTCCGATGTTTAGAACAGTGGCTTGATAGAAGTGCCTGTAGATTAACAATTAAACAATTAAAAAAATAAACAATTTTAGATGTTCTTGGATGTCTGACCCAGCCTATGACCCAGAGCAGCACAGCTTTCCCATAACTCCTGAGTGATGGCAAGCCCTGTGTGTCTGCCTTGAGTACCCCAGGGCACTGGATTCAGCTCCAGTTTGTTCTTCATTTGTTTGCCTTGTTTTGACTGAAACCAGATAAGATTTTAAAAGTGCGCTTGAAGCAACAGCAGGTTTTGAGTGACTGATCCCCATGTTATTTGTCCTGAGCATATTATCAGAAAATTGCACATAAATGTGACACAACTGAATAAAGTCAAGGGGTTTAGATAAATATACTTTATTACTTCAGAAACAAAGACCTCTCTGCTAACCAGCAACCATGGCAGCTGCATTTGATTAAAACGCTAAAAAAATAGGTCTGCAAAGATTTGTTGCATTTTTTTGAATACTTCTTATATGTGTCCGTCATGTATTGTCAGATGTTTTAATTAATTTGTAACAGCACACTGAATTTCCTTTTGTATTTATTCCCTGTGAACATCTACATAATAGAGTTTTATGGAATATGAGTTTCAAACACATTAGAAATATTAATTGTAACTGAATATTTAATGATCCTTTTTATTGTTGTTTTTTTTCCCTCTGGATATTTCCGTCTGGTCTCCTAAAATACAGATCATTGTCTGTCTTTGCTGAGTAGTTACTGCTACAGTGTATGTTTCTCTTAGGTGTAGGAAGAATATTTTTCCAATTGTTCAGTCTGTTTCCTACCAAAATTCCCCCTGCAATTTCTCTGCTGATCTGAAAGAGTAGGAAAGAACACCCATTTACATGCAGACATTTCATGGAAAACAGCAGAAGACAGCTTAATGAGGAATCCCACAAAGGAATAACATTTTAGCATAGTCTCACTGGTTGAAAGCAAGTTGCAAAAGCATCATTTTTTCAAAGTTTGCATTGATCCAGACAGTGAGTATTTAATGGCCCACCTCTTTTCATGGCTTTTCTACTGTGTGAAAGTTGATACTGCAAAACTAACTCATAGCATGCATGTTTTGCAGGTCACATGAGATGTCCTGACTAGCTTTAAACAGCTAGCTGAGGCAATAATAATAGATTAATCATGGAATTATTCTCACTTAATCCTAGATAAGTACTGTGTAGATCTGAAATAATCAGCATAAACTATTTTTACAGTCAATAAAGATAGCCAGGCATTTGGAGGGTGTAATTCATCTGACATATTGGACATCCTTGTTAGTGTGAATTGTAATCTAGGTGTACCTCCACTAGGTATGAAGAGAAAACAGAAGACTATCAAGAAATAGACATCTAGATTGTAGAGGTCTATATTGAATCAGACGTTTAAGCATTTATCCTAGGTCTTCCACAGTTTTTGAATATTACAATTTAAATTTTATGTTGATTCATATATATTTCTATGAGTTATCTTACTTGACTGTTTGAAGGCCAACTCTGATTAGCCTATGTGCCTGCAAAATAATAACCAATAAGAAAAGGGTGCATAATTATTCTTACTTTCCTATCTCCCTCATATTCTTAAATCAGAACCAGTTGAAATAAAGCCACAAACATAATTTTTATGCTTCAAGCAATGTTTCATCAAACACAAAGCCAGATTAAGAATATCTATACTACTTATTCTACATCTTTTTAGATGTTAAATCCTCCCTTATTTTGTTTCCTTTATTGAATTGTGATTGCATACATTTCATTTGCATACAAACCCTTCATGTAAATAAAGGTGGACATATAAGGCAAGAATGCAGAAAAAAGATGTAAAGTAGGAATTTGAAACGGAAAAATAAAGTTACTACTTTTTATCTCATTTAACCTTGAAAATTTATCATCACAGCAAATACTTAAACCAAAAATATAAGAAAGTCAGAGGGCCAGATTTCTGTGTAATGCAGATCAAGGTACATACATCAAAGTCAGTGAAGGTACATCAGTCTGATCTTAGTAAAGTTATGGCCATTGTGTGGAAGTATTCAGATAACTTTTTTGTGAACAGGTGCAATATGGGAATATGAAATCAAAGTAAGATTTCTTAAATCTTACAATTCGGTTTTATAAAGCTTGAGTTTCCTTCAATTTCTATTGCAGTTGCATAAACTCCCTAGGTAAAAGCTGAGCATATAAAAGGTTTTTCTTAAGCTCATTGTCTCGTATTTTCATTTGATCTTAAAGAAAGCCTTAGGTGAAAGTGTACTATGTCATGGTTAGAAAAGTCAGGATTCAGAACATGGTGTCCATCTTATTCTGGTTTTACTCTGATGTAGCTCTGCTGATTGCCATTCTGTTCTGATTGTCACATTGACTTCTGTTCAGCCAGCTGTTTCCAAAGGTTTCTCTTTGATAGGCAGGGATGGACAGCAGGGACTGAAAGTGCTTCTTTATATGAAAGAGAGTTAAAAAGGAAATATCTCAAGAGTCAGAGGAAAGAAAAGTGCTTTAGTTAATCTCTCTTTCACGCTGTATTGCAGCAGACAGACAGACAAGCAGATGGACTGAGAAATTCCTGACAGACATAATATTGGTCTTAAATGCTTAGGCCCCTTTGGGGATTTATCTCTGTACTTTTTAGAAGGTGTTTCCCTATGTTTCCTTTATGATTTCACAATTTTTCTGACACTTGGTATTTTTTTTTATCTTCAAGGACTAAGAGGAAAAATACTTAGTGAGATTTGTGGTAGCCTTATATATTTTGAAATTATGATCATGTCTCTTAAAAGGTATTGGGTCTTTTGGGTTGTTTGGGTTTCTTTGTTTGGGTTTTTCTTGCCTTGTTTTTTGCTCCCAGACTTACAAAAATCTTTTGCCAGTATTTCTAGTAGTTTGAATTTTTTATTAGTAACTGTTCTTGTTTCACTCATTTGGTCATTGCCTATCTAACCCACATTTTTTTCCTCAATTAGACTGTGCAGACTTGATGGTATGGTATATTTGTGTCCATGTCAGACTGCCATAGTAGCCATAAGGCAAAGACATAATTCTGGTCTGTCAGCAGCTCCCCACAATTCATTTTTTTAAATGCTTTTCGGTAGAATAACAAGATTTTTTTTTTTTTTTATCTGTTTCAAAGGTGCCTAATTTGACAGAAGTGCATGAAAACAGTTGCCATTTCTTCTCTCCCTCTCATGCACCCTTACTGAATGTCAACAGCGAAACATTGATACTCAACATGACCTACTTGTGTAAACAGGTTACTAAGGGAGGCAGAGCTGGCTAGAGTACACAGAGAATTAAATAAAAAACAACAAACAAAAAAAATTAAAGTGGCAAAATCTAAATCTATAAAATCTAATTGCATGAGGCAGAAAATCAAGTTATTTTCCCACTCTGAAGGGGGAAGGGAAACAAGCAGTGTTCAATGTTGCAACAAGAACTAGCTACAAAATGCTAAGCTGGCAATGGCTGTTTATAGAGTCACGTGCAGGTTACACTGATTGTGATCTAGAAGACTATATCAGAAAGGACAGAAATGTTCTGGAAGGCAATTATCTTAATGCCAAGACAATTTAAAGGCATATCTGATTTGAAGAACTCAGGCCTTAATTGCCAGGATATATTTTGGAAAAACATCTTTTGGGAGGAAGCTATTATCTGGCATATAAAAATTCCAATATCCAAAAGATATAATATCTGTTGGGGGAAATATGAATGGTAAGCAGAAAGAAGATTAAAAGTTACTAAGTCATAACGTCTATAAGCTATGGAAAATGAGACAAGATAAAGCAAAGAGCTCATTTAATTTGATGTTACAGCTGGAAGTCTATATTTGCAGATATGTTCCTTCTGTTGCTTTTACATTGGCTTTCTGTTCCCATCAGGTGAGGAACAGGGGATGAACAGCATAGGGAGTTTAAAGTATGGACATATTAAATGTTGAAAATGCTTGCAAAACACATGCAAATGGTGAAATTAGTATATACCTAAGAACAATTTATAATCCCCACATCAGTTAGAACATTGTAACAACAGCAGAAGTTCATTACGCTCAGGAACAGACTGAAATTTGACACTTTTCCACTACAGTTTGCAGGAAAGTAAATGATATCCTGATATTTCATAGAGCATGTTCTCAATGATACTCCTGCTGGCAAGCTGTCAGTTAGCAAACATCATTTCTCTGCCTCTCATCTTTCCAAAGAATGAAGAAAACTGCTGCAAATCCACTGATGGAGTAGCATTAGTTTTCAAACAACAATCCCCTGCACCTTTTAGTGATCATACTTCTAATATCCTGAGAAGGGTACAGTTTCTTGATGAGTATCCTGTCAGTTTTAAAGGAAGAGCCCAGCAACACTGAGATGTCAAACCAGTTGAGGGGCAGGAACTAATTTATCATTTTGATTTTCTGCCTAGTGAGCACAGATAGGATTTTAAAAATATTTTCATATTTGTAGGATCTGTGAAAATTCACATGGAATGTCTGGAACAGCAGTATTGTGAAATTTCTGTACAGGCAGAAGTTCTTACAGTACTTTGAGATGACCTTTGTATGTCAATATAACCATGTGGTTTAGATGGAAGAAATGCTTTAGGGAAAACAAGTGGAGTAATGACTGACAGTGGTTTAGGTCTGGTTATTCTGTATTATATGAAGTGTATAAACTCAGGCAAGTTATGGACACGTTAAGAAAACCATGAAGATGTTTTGTCCCAGAGACTCTTGGACTCATGCTAGCTTACTACAAGGTGAAACCTAACAAAACAAAGATGCCTAATTTATCCTTGCTTGAGTTTAAATTTTAAAAATAATGCAGATACAATGCTATTTGCCACCAAAATATATAGCTAAAGGAAAAAAGAAAAAAGAAATGTGTCCAGAAATGCTTCATTTGCAAAGGCAAACACTTGAAGAATAATGTTTTCATTTTCTTATGCAGCTTTAGCCCTGAGTGAGACAGCAACCTCTGGTGAATACATGTGATCCTGAAGCTGAAAATCATGTCATGTTGCTTATGCAACATGACAAAAGAATTACAGATGTTCAAGGAAGTGCAAACCTACCATGCCTTAACAATTAAGATTTTCAACCTAGATAGCTCTTCTTTAAACTACTTATAAAGATTATTTAATTTATTACAATATACATTTAATAAAAAAGCAGTTGAAAGGTCATGAGTATTGTTCAGCCTAGAGAAGAGGTGGCTCCAGGGAGACCTTATAGCAGCCTTCCAGTACTTAAAGGGTTCTGCAGGAAAGCTGGGGAAGGATTTTTTACCTGGGAGCACAGTGATAGGATGAGGGGTAGTGGGCTTAAGCTGAAAGAGGGGAGGTTTAGATTAGATACTAGGGAGAATTTTTTTACTGTGAGGGTGGTGAAGCGCTGGAGCAGGTTGCCCAAAAAACCAAGCAGATTAAATGAAAGATGTCCCTATCCATGGCAGGTGGGTTGGAACTAAATCGTCATTAAGGTCCCTTCCAACCCAAAGCATTATGTTATTCTATGATTCTATGGATATAACTTGGAACTAAGTGGAACAAATGTGGAACTAAAATCTTAGCATCTGTGGGGAAACACAGAATTCCTGTGCTGTATTTTTTGATGTGTTACTGATTTAACGTGGCTATTTACTTGGTAAGTTAAAGCATTTAGTATTAATCTCCACATTTTCAGGAATGCATTCTCAGGAGGACAATTGTTGGAGTTTATAATGCACAGGAAATGAAATACCTCTGTGTTTCCTGTTATTTTGTTTTCAGAAGGTGTTATTTTGATTCAAAAGGCATGATCATTGTTGACAGTTACAGACTGCTGTATAACAGCAACCATTCTATCATTTCTTCGCACATGGAGGCAATCCTTTGTGAGAGCCTTGATGGCTGGGGGCAGACAGAAGTCAGGACCTATCACCTCAGCAGTCTTTGCCTGATGAGGAAATGTCATACTCTTCCCTGTTAAAACACTGGAAGGAGTGCTCTGCTCTGCAACGCCATGTTTAAGACTCGATCTTCAGTTCTGAACTGTGCTTCCAAAAATGATTCACATCAACCAACAATTAACAGTGGTTTAATAACCTGGCTGGTACTTTGCCATTATTACAAATCCAAAAATTTCTTCTCCTATATGTTGGGGCTTTATATCAGAGCTAGGAAAAACCTTAACAGCTTTCGTCAATCACTAACAGAACACTATATCTTTAAAAAGATTTATATACAGATTGGAAAATAATCTGTATTATTGATATTATGAATATACTAGAAAATTTCAGATATATACAAATTTATAAAAATAATCCATGTGTATTGACATTTTATATTACAAAGTGACAAGAAAAGAATATTGTTTTATTCGATGCTATTCATCCATAACTGACGATACATGCAACTTATGCTATCAAGGGTCTGAATTTAGCCTTATATTTTGGCTTTAAATTACAAAGATTTAAATCTAGTTATTTGATCACTACTCCTCATTTTTTAAAAATAGAACTTTAAAAAAAATAAAATAACTGTGCAGTGCTCTAAATATTTCGAACTTTAGACTTCTGTACAGTATAAAATCCATTTTTATTCCATTTTATCAGCATAACTCTCATTAATTAAAGTTTGCATTTGATTTCTAGGGACTTTTTTTTACCTAGGACTCAAGTTTTTCTCCAGAATTTAGCTCAGAGAAGACAAAAATGCTAAATGAGAAATCTTTTTTACACTCCTGAAATGAAAAGAATTTTGCTAATGGCAAAAGCAGTAAAACTATCTGTCTTGCTGATCTTGCATTCCTAAACCTATAGAGTTCATAATGTTGTATTTAAGGATGTACTTAGCTCCCTTCAGCTATTTAGTTTTATAACTTAAGTTATATTGTAAATGTCAGTTCCCTTAATTCTTCCTGACAACTCTTATAATTATTCCATGACCAGTAATTTTTATGTAGTGTCTCCGCTTACAACTTTAAAATTACCTCCTAACTTGTCCAATGTGTGAGTTTTAAATAACAATGAACAATGTAAAGGCTTCAGTATTCACATACTATTCCATATGCTGCTTTTTTCTTCAACTCCCTAAGGTAACATCCAACTCTTACTCGGGAACAGAATTCTTGCTTATCCAGGTAACTACTGAAACCATCATGTCATGATAACTGATAATGTCACACTAATCACAGCATTAACAGGGTCCCTGGATTTTAACAAAACCAAACCAGACACTAAAGGCATAATCATGATAAGGAAGATTTTTATTATATCATCTTATATGGTGAGAAAAGCATCTCACTTAATATGCAAAATGAAACGTCATTCCAGTGTTCTTTTTTCCAGAAGTTTGCTTATTTTTGTTGTTGTTTCAGCTAAGAAATAACAATCTTTGCTCTAGCTACCAGACTAGAACAAGTTTATGTCCAGCTCACTTTGTGCTTACTTGAAGAACACTCATTTTGTGTGGGGCTCTATAAGTTAGAGGTGGGATCAGAATCATAGAAACTGTTCTCTCTCATGCTAAACATATTCTGATAGATCACCTTCAACTGCCAAGCTTTCTACTGTGCTTTTGCTCTGGGAAACATGGCATAAGGTGCAGATTTTTGCAGGAAGCTCACAGAATATTTGTTTTTACCATTCCAGAATCTTCCTCAACATCCTTTGAAGAAATGGTGGCTGAGTCTGCACAGTTTTCTCCTCCTTCACTGCAGTTGAAGTAGGACTACGTTCATCTTTCTGGGGATTAATCTGGGGATATATCTGACTACAATATTTTGGACTTAATTTCCAAATGTTAATATTCCATTTTATCTATGAAAGCTGACAGCAAATACGTGATTTCCTGGCTTGTAGAAAAAAACAACAGTAACAACCACAAGTACCTCCTATAATTTCTCTTTATCTAGCTTTATGATAAGAAAACATTTTCCAATAAAATGAATATTATTCCAGACAGCTCATGCATTTGCTTGTATTGTTTAGAGCCCTGTTTCCATTTTTTTGGTCTGTATATCTCATGAGATACAATTCATACTGGAGCAGTATTTGTTTCTGTATTTACAAGATATGAACTGTGAGGCTAGAGGTACTGTGTTGCTGGAGATGGCAACCAAGGAATGAAAGAGAGTTAGTTTCTACTATTCCTGGTGAGACTTCCCTATAGCAGGTTTTACTCCTTTTCTACCATATACCTCCTCTTTTCCTCAGCAGTTCTTCTTTTTGTTGAAGGAAATGTAATCTTTTTTGGGACCCATTGAGAGCTTCAGCATTTTAATGACTCAAGTTTTAAGGTGAAATTAGATTGACTTCATTTGGCAACCAGCCATTCTTGATATAAAACCCAACAAAATCAACTTTTCTTTTGGTGTGCCAAACAGAAACTAGAGTGAGACCAATGGAGAATTTCCTTTATATGTTTGAATGCTAAAGAAAACAAAACCTTCTTAATGTGCCAAGCAGAAACATAAGTTCAATGAGCTGAAAATTCCATAAACATTTTTACCAGTGCATCAACAAATAGTTGCTATGGAGAGAAGTTGGCTGCTAAAGTGACTATGAAGCAAAGTTTCTTTCTTTCTTCCTTCGTTTTCTTGAAAGGCTTCATATTTTCCACTTATTGAAATTAAAACACTTCACTTTTCTTCAGGATAAAAAATATCCCCAAACATTCATTGGACTAGAATCAATAAATATACAAAACAGTAATACCTACTGTATTGGAAAGCTGTGCCAAAACTTCTCGTGCACTGCAGTTTCCATGAAAGCTATGGGATACAGTTGTCTTGTTCCTCTCTAACTTCTAATTCGTCCACAGTTCCTGCTCTCCATCTGATATCGTCATTGCATAAAGAAAAAACTATTCACTTGTTGATCAGGTTGAACTGCTTTCTACCAGATTCAACTGTATTCTTAAGTCAATTACTTATATCTAGCTCCTATTTACTGCTAAGGTAGCCTCCAATGTATTGAAAATATAAGCTACTGTTTTGCAGTGAGTACATTACCTGAAATACAACAACTACAATGCAACTATGGTCAGTTTTCTATTACTTTTAATGAAGGTGATGTCACTGTTTGCAGGGATATGTAGACCTTTGCAGTCAAATATGTTGCAGTCACGGAAAAAAAAATTTCTGTCTGGAATTTCAATTAATTGATTGATTTAGCTTTCTTTTTCTGTTGCACTTTCTGTTGCATAGACATAAGTATTAGTCGGGTTTTAGTTTAATGTATGTACATTTTTCTTATTACTAACAATTAATATTTAAATATACTTTAGCAGGTATAGAAAATTATATTACGAGCCTCTGCTTAGAGGTGACTATTAATTAGTTGTGATTTTAAAACAATCCTCTAATAGCCATGGGCTTAATTCAGCAGGAAATCTACAGATTTCTGATTTTTTTCACTTTTCAAATATCCACTTCAGGACAGGTTGAGTTTGTACTTCTATGTGCCTGCTTTTTGTGTCTTTTTTCCATGAAAGAAGTCAAGTCAAGAAAAAAGAAGCCAATGAAAATAGCATCTTCTACAGCTAAGATTAAACACCACATCTTCTCAGAAGTGTTCCTCTAGATGAGTCTATTGATCTGATAATATATTTAAAGCAGAACTAGTGAAATAATAGTAATTTCTGACTGGAAAGGTTTTATTTCTTTATTTATTTACTAAATTGTTCTCACTGATGGCTGTCAGTTACAGGAAGCCAGGAAAGAACTATAACAGATATGTATCTATACATCAGGATCTAAATGAGTAGCTGTTGAAAAGAAGCTATTACCTATAGAAATAAAAAGTTTCTAGATAACAGATGCTAAAGGTGCCTGCTTCAGTTCTTCCCAATTTTAAATTGCTTTTATTGCTTTCTTCTTAAAATATCAGTGTTATATGAAAATGTAAATTCACATCAGGGCTCAGCCTTGTGGGTCAGCACTAGAAAGGATTATGGTCTAAGATGGTTGGCATATGGTGAGAAAAACTACCAATCCATAGCAAAAAGTGCAAGTCTGACTCCATAGAGGTGTTCCTTTTCTTTTGAACAGGTGTATGGGACATAAGTACAGAAATAGGTTGTGGAAATCATTCAATCTTGTATAGTCATAGAGAAAATATTTTGTTTATTCATTTTGTTTATTTTTCACAGTCTTGTGAATCTACAGAATCTTCTTTTAGGTATAGCTAGAGTTTGCAGCGCTGCAACTGTTTTCTTTAGTATATTTTAAACACTGCAGTTGCATAATAAGACAAACTGTGAAAGATTGTATCTACTTTATCAAGAAGCTTTTCTATATAGAATACATTTTTGTTTTCTGTAGTGGCGGAACACATATGTGCATACCCACACACAGCATACCTGTGTGCATGCATGCACGCACACATGTTTTGGGGTTTATATGCAAATGTCTGTATTCTGCAATAAATAACTGGGGAAAACATAAATCTTGCATTTTCTGTCTCTCCTTAAAAATATATTTCCATTATGAAAGAAAATGATAATTTTAAACTTAGAAATAATGAACTGTAACCATTCCACAAACGCAACATAATCATTAATTTCTGCATGCATTTCATATAACCCTGGTTAACTATCTTTCTCTCATGTTGTCATCTTGATCTATTTTACCTTCACTCTTCCAATCATTACATGGTTTCAGAAAACCTTTCATGAGACAGAGGCAAATGAATACTTGATCTTGTCATTGTTAAACAAAGCACTTGAAGGGATTACTGAAATTAATTTGATCCTTTTCATGACTTCATTATAGGTGCAATAAAAGGATACGTAGCCTTCCAAATAAATCTAGGTAGCTCCCTCATTTTAGGCTGCCATCATACTCCGTAAATTCCTGTCTTACTTAAAATGTAGGTTGCTATATAAATGTGTGTATGCATATATAATATTTATATTGGTGTCAATATTGTGAAGATATAAATGTTATATCAAAACAGATGTCTGAATTTAAAAAAAAACAACAAAAACAACAGAAACAAGCACCCCACTACTTCTTCCTGTTTCTCATGCATGGGAAACATTGTGATAATCCTCAGTCACCAATACATCTTTGTCTTTATTTTTTGTATATTTTTTTCCACAAAGTTTTATAAGATTCATTGCTGTTCTATCTTACATTCATTGCTGTTCTATCTTCTTAAATATTTAAGTACAGTGGGAGTAATGGTGTATCTTATGGGCAGATCCAGTACCATTTATTTTCACCACACTTGTGAAGCTTTATAAATTAAGACATAACAGACAGTGATTGCAGCTAGATATAGAGATCCTCTATTTAGACGAGCTCTTGAAGTCAGCTCCTGAATTCAGCACAGGCTTCATGGTTGTATGGACCTGCCATGGCATGGTTTAATGGCTCAAAGCAGGTGATGGCCTCCTGCCCCCAGTGGCAAGACCGCAAATGCTCAAGACCATGTCTGGACCTGCCTAAAGGGGGGCATGAGAGCATGTTACCTACTCTCCCACCTGATTCAGTGAGGAGTGGGAAGAGAGAGCTTAAAAATCCCTGTGAAAGCCTGCAGCCTCATATCTTCTGTGGTGTCTTGTGTCTGTGTTTTGTTGTGTTGTGTTTTGTGTGGACATGCACCATCTTCTGGACCCGCTAGAAAAAGAAGCATGTTGCTACATACAGAGTCCCTAAAGTGGTGACTATCTCTTACCTTTCCTATATCTCATGTGAAGGTTTCTCTCTTCTTTACTCTTTTTCCCTTTTCTTCTTTTCTCTCTTTTTTTCTCATTCTCTCCCTTTTCTCTCTGCAACATGTGCGGCTGCAGAGGGCTGTACCTGGTAGGTTTGTTTTGATTTTGGTTTTGACTCTGGCAGCACTAGGGCTTTCCATGCTGGTTTTGGAGGCAGATTGTTAGTGTTGCGAGTCCTTGCGGAATTGTTAGGTAACTCCGACTGCTATGGGTTTTCTGTGGATGCTCTGTCCATACTGGTTGTTTGATTACTCAAATCCAGTGTTTTAAGGGTATGCATTTTGTTTAGTTAAAAAGCATCATTTATACCCTCCTCCTGAATGATTTTGGATCACTCTAAATCACCCACAACAAGCCTGATTGAGAGTTAAGATCAATTATCCAGGACTGACTGCAATACAAACATGTCTAGTTTCTTTCTGGGATATAAGTTAATAAGACCATGGAGTATAAGGGAACACTGTACCGACATGTTCAGTGCTTTTTGGGACATCTCTATGCGGTGATAACTGCACAGCTCAGGCATGACCTGGTAGACCATTCAGCCCACAACAATAACTGGTAAGTGGTTTCCCTGCCTTTATCTTGACCCACAGGCTTTCTCCTTCCTGTTCTTAATTTTTCCCCTCTCCCAGTGGAGAGGTTTGGTGGGCAGGGAGTGAGCAAATGGTCGGGTGGGTGCTTGACTAGTAGCCATGGGGTTCATGGGCTCAAACTGGAATTCTACCTGGTGCAAAAGCTTCTGCAGACATATATAAGAGTAGCAAGGGAAGCTAGAATCTCTTCCTCTCCGTCCTTCATAAGATAACAACAGAAGTCATCAAGTGGAGTTCTTTGGATTTAAAAGGTTCTCACTGCATTTTGGGGAGGTAAAACAGTAAAACTGGCAGATATTGCCACTGGATAAGAAAACACATACCATTCTGTCCTCCTGGGAACTTCTCAGAAATTTTGGTGCATTACACAAGGCAGATATATTGGCAGCATAAAGAGAGGCCAGTAAATCAGGTGAGCACTACATGTAGCTGTTATTACTATTGCAAAGCGCTGGTCCCCCAGGAGGCCACAGATCAGGCTTAAAGCTGCTTTAACTACTCTAGTTTTTACTTTACTCTCCCCTTCCAAATTTCCACATTGTGTTGCAGTTCTCTGAGTGTTTTTGGTAAGAGCTAAGTATATAACAGTATTTTGTCAAGTAAGAGTTGAAAAATAATGCAATTAATGTAAACATCACGATTTTTTAGTCACTGCTTTTTTAATATTGGCACAGTAGATTTGCACTTCTGAGTAACAGATCGAACAGACTTATGCTGCCAGGTTTTATATTCAATTAATAAAAGCTATAAAAATATGATAAATACACATGTTAAATAAAATGTTCTTTCTCAGCCATCTTCCATATAAATAACAAGCAGAAATATTTATTTGTTTTCCGCAGATATTAAATTTCTGTTGGCCAAATTGTGCTTGTGGGTGTAACCCTGTTGAGGTTGTTTAAAGTATGTTTTTATTTTCTCTAATGACTGATGCTTTAGGGAGTCTCTGGAAACTTGCATGAATAAATTTTTCTTCATAGTCTTGGGAAAAATTCCCTATTCACTGAAAGGGTAAAGCTGAACAATTTTCAAGGTTTAAAGAACACTATATGTTAGTGGAACTCTTAAAGAGGGATCAAAGTTATTCTGTTCCAGAAAGTATTTTCTTGGATTTCTCATTAAGAAAACATGATTTCAAGTATGAAAGTAGAAAAAATTGATTTTGGACTAACACAGCTGCCTATGGCATTAATATTATGTTTATCTGTTCAATAAGACTGGTCTGAGATCAATATAAATGCACTTAGGGCAATGTTCTTCATTTTCAGTTCTGGTATTTTCTGGCTGTTTGTTTTCTAATTAACTAAGCCAACAAATGATATGAAGAGAAAAATATTAAACCACACAGATTTTTTGAGAAGGAAAATATCCACATTACTGTTTGAACCAAAGATGTTTTTAATTAATCTTTTACAAAAAAAAAATCCATTTTTTTAAAATATGAAAACACAACTGTAGAAACTACTTTCATGTTTTCTGGAGCAATATAATTGGGCTATAATTAAATTGTAAAACAATGTGATTTTTTGTTTTTAACCTCAAAATTCATATGAATCTTTTATGTTTGATTGTTTATTATTTTTGGTAATTTTTAGCTTCATTTACACTATAAGGCACTTGTGATAGGTATCATATCTTCACTTATATTTGCACTAGCACAATGTTGCTGTTATATGGATCAGAACTTCTGAATTCATTTGTAAGATCACATTCCATAGTAAATACAGTGACTGCTAGGAAATGTTAACTTCCAGTGACTTGGGAGAGTTTTTGATTGTATGTTTGATCTTAATCACACCAGCAAAGAAAATCCATAACGGGCAATGCAAATACTAATAATTAAACTGATGTCAGCTCAAACACTGGAAATGTTTGAAAAGTGTAATTCCTTGGTAAGATGATGCTCTTTGATTCAAAAATGTTTTCATTTGGAACAAAAAAAATAATAATAAAAAAGGGAATTAACATTCCAGTACCCAACAGTTCATTTCTGTGTTGTAACTAAGTTTTCTTGGAACACTTATTTTATCCTAAACCACATTATATTTGAAATTGCTAAGAAATCTCTATACCTCAAAATGCCAAGAGTTATAGTTCATACAACCTTGAAGCGAGGCCCAGGATGTTGTGAAGTGATCACAGGGCTTCTTTGTGTTTACTCTCCAAAATGTTAACAGGTCTGACTGGGATATAAATATTTAGAGTAGAAATTAATTTTTTATAGTTACTATGGGGGCTGTGGTGAAACAAGTCACAGCAACCTTACAGTAAGGACAGCTTTAGAAAACAAGTGGCATTTAGTTCATAAGTGGCAGCATATGCTTTGCCTGCTTTCTTCATTTCTGAAAATACCCAGATTTTGGCTCTTTTCCTGTCAGATGGTGACTACCCTCAACTCTCAGTGGGCCAAGTTCTGCAATTCTTGTTTACTGAAGTAAATTTGGAGACATCTGATTTGGAGACATCTCATTTATTAGGACAATATCCACTGATTCACATCAGCGCAGGGTAGCAGAAATTGGGTAGCGCAGTGCAGGGTAGCAGCGCAGGGTAGCAGAAAAAACTACTTAGGTTGCAGTGCAGGGTGCTTTACAACATGCAGAGTGAAACCCTTAATTCACTACATGTTTGAAGCAGCAAACTCCCATCAAGGAAATTGGCATACCTTTTCATAATTATTTCTTTTTAGTATAATTGCTGAAGCTTATATGATTTTTCTCTGTCTTTTTTAATAATATGCCCTTATAGATCAAAGGCTGTATAAAATGTGAAAAATATGAACATGAATATCAGAGTGAGAATGGGTCAAGACCTACAGCTGTATGGCTCAGATGAGCACTGGGTCATTTGGAAGGAAATGCCTTCTGGAACTCATTTGTCTATAAGGCTATGCACAAACTGCCACCTTGCAGTGGGGGTGCAGCACTGTCCTTCTCTACAATCTTTCACTCTAGCTATAGCCTTGCCAGTTTGCTACCACTTACTCTACACATTTGAACAGTATGCAGCCTCAAAGAAGTACAGGGGTTGAAGCATCAATTCTGCTAGGAAAAAAAGGACAGTAGAAAAGGTATGTCTCATTATCACATACAACAGAAATAAGCCAGGCAGGTATACCGTAGTTCAGATTTGTGGGGTTTTTTCCCATTAAACTACAAATTAGCAACTCATGAAAAAGACAGTTAGTACAGAATACCATCTTTTATCCTTCTGAATTTGCAAAATATTGTTTATGTATAACAATGATCAGAAGTCATTGAAAGCATGTAGATAAAACATCCTAGTACTGTGAATTACTTTGGTTTCTAAGTTCTTATATAAAAGTCACTCAGGAAGTTAAAGCATAGTTGTTATTGGTTTTGTTAAACAACTGTTTATTTTCAGTTAATGCAGTTTAGTTAAATATCAAGAGCTAGATTATCAACTCAGTCACTCAGTCAGGCATTCAGTTAAAGATAATTTGGAACTTGATCTTCTGTGAAATAGAGTAGGCAGGTCTCTTATTGTTCTGGAGCCTTCTTTGCTTAGAGCTCTCTTTCTCCTTCCTGCTGTCTTGCATGAGGAATTTTTTTTAGTTTCTTTGATTCTCAAACTCATAATTTGTGCCAGACACCCAAGGTAATGCCATATTTAGAGCTCCAAACAAATAACATCATGAATTATGCACATGGTTCAGATATTCAGATAAACTGCAATGTTTTATTTTTTTTTTAGTAGCACCAGTTAAAAGCAGAGCCATATAGTTTCTTTTGACAACAATGCATCTACTGTAAAAGGGAAGAAGGTTACATGAGACTTTGTGTTTAATAACTTTCTGAAATTATCTTCCTACTAACATAGATAAAATCTTTCAGGTTTTGGGTCATGTACATTTTAAAAAAAACCCTTTATTTAATTTAGAACATTTTTCTTAAAGAAATATCCAAAAACACAGGACAAAGTAGATTCTTTCAAAATTTGCAAATTATATTAACTGCTTATATGAAGATTTTATTGTGAAGAAAAAGGAAAAATATTTAAGTATTGTGTTGATTTTCTTGGATTGAAGACTATTGATATCAATCCTTTATGAATGATTATTGTAGAATCATACACTACTAATACAATAGAGACAGTTTATAACATCATAGTCGTCCACTTTGTAATTATGAAAATACAGACACTGTTAGAGTTGGAACATCAGTATATGGGCTTCTGTATTTCAGGTATATAGATTCAAATCTTGTTCTGACATAAATATTTATATTTAGCCACTGGAGGTCAGAGTGAAAAGCATGCACAAGGTGCACAATGGTAAAATGATGTGTTGTTTTTGCCTGTTTATCAACTAAGAAGGGGTTATATTTCATTTTGTGTTTGCTTTGCATTTTTGATTGATTACTACAGCTAACAGGTAATCATGTAGTTAAACAAATTTAGAGATAAAAAATTATCTAAAGTAGATCTGGGCTTACATCCACTCCTGAGAGCAGTGTTAATGTCGCCCAAGCTAATAAGAGGGCCACTGCAGGTAAGGACTAGTGTTAGTGCTAGACACTAGGAGCAGAAAGGTTATCTGACTGAGAATAGAAGGTAATCTGACTGATTTACATTGTTATTTGGTAGTTACGCAATTAGAGCTCATGAATTTTCTGTTAGGTGAATTATTGCTCTAACAGTAATATCTATAGTTTTGAAAAGAAAAATACAGCCACTGGAGGGATAAAGAATAAAATATAAATAAAAATAAATGCTATTTTTTCAGTAGAGCAAACCAATTAGTCCAGTTTGGGACTGTGAGGATGTGTAATTTTAGGATAATTCTGGTTAATTTTATGGTTACACATTTTAGCATCTTAACTATACTTTTCTTGGATCTGGACTAAATAATTAGCTGCATTGATAGCATACAGCCCTACTTACATGTAGTTGGTTTTAACTATTTCAGAAACAACTTGAATTTATGAAAAACAAGTGTTCAATATAATTGACAGTATTGAATATAATTTTATGTCATATAAATTAATGACAAAAATAATAATTACATGTCTGAGAAAAGTAATGATTACATGTTTAAGTTACTAAAAATAAAGGAAAAAGTCAGGTATTTGAGCCACCATTGAATTGTCAATGACAATTCCCACAAGGAATGCAAGAACTTTAGTGTTTCAGATCTAGTCAAGTTGTTCATTGTCAGGGTGGATTTAAGCGGAACGGCCACAAGAATAGAGTTAAAATGCTGTGTGCGTATAACCGGTTTACTAAGGCGGCTGGGTGTAGCAGGTGAATGGCAATTTCTACCTTAAAAATTTCCAGTTTACAACACATGCTTGATGCACTCACACAACCCATGGCCCCAGCTTCTCGTGCCTACTTCAGACCTGCACCAAGGAGCCAGGAAAACAGACATCTGCTCTGATGAGCCCCTCCTGTGGCAACTCCACCCAAGGCTCAGCCTGCTATACCATGTTGCATGCTTGTTCCTCCAAGTATGACAACAGAAGACTAGCAAAGCCGTGGAGAGAAACAATTCTAAAAAAAGCAAAACAAAACAAAAACACAAAAAACCCACAGAACTTAGGCTACCTACTTAAGTTGGAAGTATTGTCATTCTCTCTACTCACTCCTTCAATACAGAATCGGTATATAGCCAGAAGGTTACTGCGTCACTCAATGAGCAACCATTCAGTCTTTCAGCCTGTTTAACTGACGAAGTAAGAAGCCATATTTAATGCACAATATCTGAGTTGTACATTGAACAAATAAATACTCATTATTTCTTAAACCAACCTGGAAGACTCTCTTAAACAGTATCTAAGTGCTTTAGAAAGAATATAAAACTATTGCATAATACCCAAGAAACAGAGGAGCATTGACATCGTCTTTTTAGAAGGGAGAACGGAGGCATCTATTGGCAAAGACCAAACCAACAAGCAGCATCTAAACTTGCCATGCTTAATTTGATAAACCTACTACTGGGTTGCTGGGCATTGTGTTTTCTTTCATTTTCATTTATTTGGATGTTGTTTTTTTTTTTTTTCTGGAGACATTAATAATTCTGTAGTGTTGCATATGTTTGAAATCAACTCTGACTGACTTAGGATGCAGTCATGAATGCTACGTTCTACAAATGTAGCTTCAGATGTCTGACACTAGGCATACCCAAAAGGAGGAACACATGACTACTGATAAAATATCTTGATCCACTTGCTCAGCACCATGCCCACGAGCAATGTTTTTGTCCAGTTCTCTATACTAACACTTTCCTAATTGTAAAATAGTCTTTTTTCCTGTCTATAGCTGCACAATTTATTCCCCATTTTTCAGCCACAACAATAACTGAAGCAGAGCTCAGATCATTCTCTGGTACACAAATAACATTCATTCTCAGAATTCTATTTTCGTGAAGTCATATCTGAGTAGTTAAATTGCACTTCAATTTTTAACAATAGTTAAAAATTGCAAATTGTGAGCATTTCTTAAATACAGTATTGAGTCACCTCCTGGGTGAAAACTGCATAAAGAAGACAATTATCATCTAGAAAATAATATTATAAGCTGAGAAGAAGAGCAAGGAAAGTAGAATCAGAGGGAAAAAAACCCCCTAAACCTGTTAAAGAACAACTGAAAGATATAGACATGGAAATTATAGCACTACCTGGGATGAAACCTTATGTCTCTTTTAATGAGCATCATCAATTTGATATTAGGCAGCATGGTCCTGTGGTTGAAATTAAAGCTAGCTGAAATCAATCAGTCAATCAATTCCAGTTGTCTCATACTGTCATTATCAAACAGTTTATAAGACAAATAGTGTTTTGACTGATGTAGAATTGGTTGAATATAATAAAAAGTATTTGTTGAATAAATTATACAATGAAAAATGACAAAAAATCCAATGAATAATGCATTTGATAAATAATACTTGTCAAGCTAGCCAAAATTTTATTTTCTGAGTAGATATAATTTTATTTTCCAAGTCAAGTATTAAGTAATTTTCATAAAATCAGAATTTGTTTTTTGGTTTGCATTTTTTTATTATTATTATTTTCCTCACATCTCCTTTGGCTAGCTGGGAACTAGAAATAAAGCAATGAATGCTGGTTTTGGCTCTTTCAATACTTTTCCTCTAGGTATATATGAATGAATCTGAAGACTTGGTAATTCTACTAGAAGAAAGCATATTTGATAGAGATAATGACAGTAAGGCTGGGAAAGACTTCATCCTAGTTCTGAAGCTAGTGACTATTCCACATTTTAAACATAGGGGGAGTTTTTTTAAAACCAAAATTCAATTTTAATTGCACTTTTACTTTTCTCTTTTCACACATAATGATGATTGGAGACATGCTTTACTAAAAGAGTTATTTCTTTTAATCATAACCAAACAAATCAGTATGAATTAGAAATGAGGATTACACAAAAATTAAAAATATATGAGGTCCAACAGAAAAAAAGCTGAGATTAACCCCATAGCTTGGGAACCAAGAGTGGGAGGTGGAGGGGGGAAAAAACAAGGAGATGGTTATAGAGCTTTTTCTGAACTGTCACAGTGAGACAAGACTCAGCTTGCTTCACTCTATATGAGTGGATGTGTGTTCAAATAGAGGCATTTTTTACCCCTGTTAAAAAATACCAGTGTGCAAGAGTGAAGAGTGAGTTAACATCAAGACAATGTGCCAGCCCACAATGCTTTGAGAATTTCCTGACTGGAAATTATATTTTACTCTTATCAAGATTATTACCAAAATCTTCTAAGCTTATTTGTGTTCTATTCTCTGTATGTCAAAAACCCTGAAATTTTTTGATAAAATTATAGAATGGAGTGACTTATTTATGGTTTGTCACTGAGGCATGTTGAAACTGTTTTCCTTTACAAGCAATAATTCTCTTTTCTCCCTAAACAGGCTTAAAAAGGACTTGGGACCAAAAAAAGTACTGTTGTATGCTCTCTGGTTTATCTATGATCACTAGTAGTCAAGGCTTCATAAAGATGACTGGTAAGACAGAAACATGTTTTTTGATCAGTTGGCCAAAAAATCAGGCTCTCTTCTGATTGGGAAAAGAGCAAATGAGGTAAGAACTTCATTTGCAAAAGATAACAATGCTCTTTTTATAGTGGTGGTTTTAGATTTGAGCTTTTCTTCTCTTGAAAACTCACTTAGATTTTTGTTAAAATCATCAAGAAGAAGGTTGTCATTGGTCAGTGTTATTTATTCTCACTAAGTAAGAATATTAAATGATCCCTGCTAGATTAGGCTGCCATAATTCTCTCCTTCTTGCTAGATCTTGAACAGAAGATATTAAAGACAACAAATGCTGGTTTGAAAAGATGTGAAGGACTTCGAAATTGTAAATAAATTCCAGTATTAGTGGTGGTGGGGGACCACATTTAAGGTGCACTTAAAAAAAAAATCAGATTATATAGATTACTTTGATTGCGAGGGCAACATAGTGTTCATTTCTGGCTAACAAACACAGTCCATGCACTGATTCAGGACAAGACCTTTATCTCTAATGGGTGTTTTTTATTGAGATGTTGTTTATGCGTCTTCTCATTCAGTGCCTCCATATCTTTTGAGATCCAGACTCTTGTTAAGTTCTCTACCACTCTCTGTGCTTCTCTGTTACGTAAGGCCATTTTGCAGGGAGTCAGCATATCTGGCCAATACTGTTCTCCATTTACCATTAAGATGTCCTGGTTAGTGCCTGAAGGTGTAAAAGGAATAAATTCAGCAAAAGATATAGATCAGAAGAAGAAAATAAAAATACCAAGGCTGGGAATCCCTCCTGGCCTTGCAGAACTTGAAATGGAAAGGCAGAGAGCAGCAGAGTCCCTCTATATGAGGCCTCAGGCACGAACAGTTCTTTAGTGTCTGCTGTACCCTAACTGTACCTAGCCTTTCAATTTTCTGAAGGCTGAAATATTTGCTAGCTGAAGTTTTTTTCACCTGATCGAGTATATCTGAGTGAAAACTAGTGGCTTTTGATATATAGAAGGGCAGATAATGTGGTAATTGAAATTTCTATAGAAGAATTGCACAACAGGGATTAGAGATAAAAAGGTATTTTTAAGGCCTTCGCCTGTCTGTGTCTGGCATGTGTTTTACCTCCCTGTAGGCTACTTGAAACCCTGCAGACTTTTCTTTCTCATCCTGCATTCATACCTTCTTAGGAAGCAATGATATATGCAGGATCACCTAATGGTATCTCTGGACTGGATTTGTGTGAAATGATGAAAGTTTCCAGAGAACTAGATGTTTTGTGGCATCTTATATAGATGTAGTTCAGTTCTGACCTTAACTGTGGAAGACTGAAAGTATAAAGAATCTGTCAAAACCTGAGTATATTTTGTTGCACTTTAGTGATACAAGCAGGATGAAATACTTCCTTTGTTGCAGTCTTTGAGAGATTTATGCTTGACTTAATAAAGTCAGGGGGTCACTCACAGAGCCAAATCCGATGTTAAAACAAACCTTTGGTCTTCTTTGGATACAGCAACTATTCTAACTGCCATCTAAGTTAGATAAAAAATTAACAACATGCACTTGAACATCTACTTGGATAGTTTAACTGCTATCTCAATGGAAAGGGTGTTATTCTTGCCTTATTCTCAGGAAGATGAAATACAGAACCACGTTTTAATGTTCCAGAGTAGTGAATATCATCTGAAAAGTCCAGTAGCAAAAACTCTTCTTTCTTTGTGATATATGGAATCATATTTTACCAGTTTATTCACAGGCTAGATTAACCAAAAAAAGTAAACAAGCAAATGAAGAAAACCAACAAAATCAGACAAATGTTAAAATGAAATGTCCCAAAATAACCTATCAAAACATTACCTTTATTCCTTAATCTGTAAACAATGCTGCTTCAGGGAGCAGCTGACGGTCTTTAACCTGAGCATAATGCTAGGTCTTAGCAATATTGATATATCAACCTACTGCATTTACTAAAACTGCAGGGCTTCTGGCACAGGTCTAAGTAGTTTTTAGGCTTCAGAGTGATAAAAAGGGGATTAACTTGCTTGTGCAGATGTCTGCATAGCTTTAAGCTGTCGTTGAATGTAACAGCTTTGATGAATGTCACAATCACATGCAGGATTATGGGGTATGCTACCTCACTTTCCCTCTCACTACATACAGAGCACATCGACTGAAAAAACTCCTGAGAATGTGCATGAGGCCAAAAAGAGTCTTCATAGAATATTATGAGTTATAATTCATCTTCATCTTGAAGCTGCTGGGTTAGGATCTTTGTTTATTTAACTGAAGAAATCAGAAATATAAAACATAACCTACTTGAGTTTAGTGCCTTCATAAGTGAGTTCATGTGTTATGTCTAATTTAACCAGAGGTAGTCTACTTTCCAATTGTCATGTTCTGCTTTCAGGATAAGATATAGCAGTTTAGACAAGTATATTTTCCTTGCATTCAGCTGTAATCTTACCGAAGTTCTACAGACAGAAATGACATCTTCAAAATCCTATGCAGGCTATCTAGTTCTGTTAAAGAAAAACAGAAGTGTCCCACATAGGCATGCTATGCTTTTAGAACCTCCATAGCCTCGCTCAAAGGTGAAGTCATAAGCTATACAAAATAAGTATAAGTATAGAGGATCTACTCTAATGTAAGAGTGTACATATGCCACTGCCAGACAGCAGGTAATATGTTTTCATAAGCTTGTCATGAAATAGACATTGATTTTCACAATGAACTGAGCACTTTTACATTAAAGTCTATGTCAAAACTTGCATCAACTTCAGTTCTGTTGCAATGGAGCACTGAGACCTTACAATGCCGGAACACATTTCAACTTTTTGTTGTTGCTGCAGCATTTTCCTTCTAATGTTTCTGCACCTTTCATTATAAAGATCCACTGACTTTCTCTCACTTGGCTAAGAAAAAGTGTCCTGTTAATGAGAGAGGTAATTTTGAGCCATTCAAGCATAGTTTTCAACAGTACTGTTTTGAACATTTTTTAAATGGTACTATTAGATTTTGTGCTCTGACCGTGCTAAGCTGCAGAGAACTCAATTTCTTTTGCATGCAGGGTAATGAGGGAACATTAAAAAGCAGATATGGGAGGAGAGAAAAGTTGCATTGAATGGTCTAATGGAAGAAGGGGTGAAGGAGAGAAGGGCAAAGCACAGACTTAAAAAAATAGACAGAAGAAATAAAAATAAGAGAGGATACTGAAGTCAGAGAGGTGACATTTAAACCTGGGACACCAGCTGACAACTTATGTTTCACTGTACATCTACATAGTATATAAAAACATTTACATATAAAAATTTTAATATAAGAAAATACAAGTATTAGGTAAAAAATGAAAACACAAACACATGTAAGTATAAGTAAAAATGTTGACATATAAAGTATTTACACTGACTCACCTTTCTGTGGGGAAAGAGCAAATGCCGTACTATGCCTCACATTTGCTATAATGAAGATGAGCAGATAGAAACACTTTTCCAATACGTCTGTTGACCAGTCAAAGGATTGTTTCATGGGAACAAAAAGAAAGTGCAGGTACAACGGTTAAATTTGTTACTTTGAATAACCTATAAAATACCCACAAAATATGCTTATAAAAAGTTTATGAAAGGATGTTTCTTGCATTTGAAGCTGTGAGAACTCCTGTTGTTTTCAATGGACTCTATTCTGGTACAAAGCGGTTTGAAACAGGTTATGAATATAAGCATGAAATATAGACCTTTTGAATTATCACAGCTTGTCACATTCAAATATATATTACGATAATTGTAATAGTTTCTGGTTTATTAGTATTATCTCAGTCATTTAAGATCACTTTAATTCAGTTTAGCAGAACACAGGTGAATGACATCATGTTTCTTAGCTAGTGTGAGTGAGGACCTGCAGACATGATGCAGAGTATTTTGTTTTCCTGCATTGTATCTCTGGACTAGACTGCGAGTGTCATGATTACCAGCCTTACTAGCCTTTAACCATCTCAAATGACTAGAAAACTTCAAGAAGATTACTCAACACAACTTTTTTGTTTGGGTGCCCAGTGTCAGTCATGCCATCTTTAAAGCATTGTCACTGCTTAACAGTGGACTTGTACAGCATGGACACCAAAAGCATAGCTTTATAGCAACTAAGTTTTCTCATACTTTGTATGATTCTAATAGCAATATCACTATCCTCCAACTGCGTCCCCACAATTTTTCCAGGAAGAATTACATATGTTAAACTACATTTTCTTGGAGGCATTAAAAAGCCATCTGGACATGGTCCTCTCTAGGGCTACTGCCCCTACTCCAGGTGGCCTTGCTTGAGCTGGGGAGGTCAGGGTTTGACAAGATGACTGCTAAAGGTCCTTTTCAACCTCAATCATTTTGTGGTTCTGTGATTCTTAATTACATGACAATGCTTGTGGTGCACATTTAGATGTTGTAAAATAATTGTTATTTTCATTAAATATTAAAACATGTCACCTGAAGACTCATAAAGGTCTAATCTGGGCTCCAAAAGATGGCAAAAAACCCTAGATCATTATTTCCACCTACATTTGCTACTGACTGCAGCTCATTAAAGACAGATAATGTCTCCATCTACTCAAAAGCAATCAAGAGACATTGCATGCACATCTTGATTGCTTGTATTAAGATATCTAACCAAGCATTGCATTATATGTTAATCCTTAAATTACTTAATGGTTGTTGTTACGTTTTTCAGTGTAGACAACAGAGGCTGAAACATACAAATTAAAAATAAAGAGAATATTTTGCAGGCAGTATCATGAATTAAACTTAACAAACGAATAATAATTAATGGCAATACCCTATTATGAGCAACTGGGAAAACAGGTTATGCAGAACAGGTGTAGCTACTAACACTGTAGTATTTTAATTTCTTTCCAGGGACACTTAATATTTGTTAATATTAAAACCTTCTCAGTTCAATCTAGTTTGCTTGTAAAACTGCAGAAGTCAGATATCCATGTTCTGTGTTCCTGAACAGCAAGGAACATATTTATAGTAAAGCAGGAATAGACTAGTTTTCTTCCCTAATTCATAGATAAATTGATGCAATTTACGGTACTGTAGCTAATGACAAAAAAAAAAAAGTGTAGCTACTGAAACATGTGTTGTTGAAAAGCAAACAAAAATACTCTCTGCTAAAGAGGCAACCATATGTTTTCACATCACAGAATAACTAAAATAATATTTTGAATGATGCATGAAATAATAATAAAAAAATAAATCTGTGACCTACTGCTCAGATAAAATGTGCTTTCATATTTAAGAAAGCTCTATCTTCTAGCTGTAGTGAAAAATACACTCTGCAAGTGTAAACAAAGTCCCAGAAAGCTCAGACATCTTCACATTGGAACTGTAATAAATACTACTTGTGTCACAATATTTTCCAATTTCTTTGCTTTCATTAGGAAGTCGATAACCTGGAATCACTGAAAACCAGAAACTCCCCTTCTCACAAAGACTCTAGCTGCCCCCTTTGACCTTTAAAATAAAAGGTGAAATCCAGAAACCTTACATTTCAATTGAACCTTGGAAAGAACAGCTTCTAAGTGATGTTATCATTCATGTTCTTTTCATTTGACTGCTTTTTTTAATTTATTTTCTCATTCAATGTGTAATTGGCATGTGAAGAGAAACATAAACTGGAATTGGAAAAGTTAGACATATAGAAGATGAAGAAAGCAGCTTCTCGGGGAAACAGAAAGATGTTCTTTATCCTGTTGTGCAGCCCAGCTGGAGTGCTCTCAGGGGCAGAGAATGTCCATGCTGAACATTTCAGTGGAAAAATCAATAGTAGAAGGAAGATCACACTTCCATCATTTTAATGATCATACATTCAGCAAAAGACTGAGAATTCTGACTAACAGTGTGATCATAAGTGACAGTGGCAAATACGACTGGAAAGAGCAGCCTAATGCTTATTGAAAGCTTTAGCTTTTATTTTCTGCACCCTTATATGCAGAAGGTCTTCTTATATAGCTACCAGAAAAGTATTATTCATTAATAGATGCCATGCAGTACTATAGAAAGCTGCTTATGATGAAATAAACTCAGACCTCTAGCTAGAAGTAAATACTGCATAGGACAAGTCCTCTCTAATTGGGATGTGAGAGTTCTGGCAGTAATCAGATTGCACATTTTCTGTGGCTTTAGTGTATTGTGAGTAAAATAGCGTATCATGCAAAAGAAATGCTCCTTCAGGACACCAAAACTTGCATCTATGGGTAGCTTTGTATCAATGACAAAATCTTCTCTGATCACTTAGACTCCTTCACTCTGCACAAACCTAGCAAAATGACAGATCTCCGTGTGTTGCCTTACTCTTGCTTGTGTCTTTTTCCTGTTCTAAAGGGAAACATGTTTTTAAGAATACATATTGGATACATAGGAAACATCTACAAAATAATTCAGAAAGACCACATTGTTCATCAAAAATTGTCCAGAGAAATATGCAAATAGCTTTTATGTGAAGAAATGATTGTGTTTGATCTACTATTATTATGAAGAGATATACTAGAAATGAATAATGCTAGCAGTTCTGACATCTGATTTATCGACTCATCTGTGATACTATCAAGCATTAATTACATTTAACAGGGAAACTTGTAAAATAATGATTATTTCTTAATTATTTAGATGATTAGTATTTTAGTTTTATGAATAGAAGATATATTTTATAATCTCTTTTGGTATCAAGTGAAAGTCCAAGCAAAAATATGTATCAAAGTTATGATAAAAAGGGACCTATTTTTAGATCTTACCAACCTCTATCAGCTTTTACTGTGTGTTTACTTGGGTCTTCTTCTTGGGTCTTCTAGTGTGAATGTAATCAAAGCATAATAATAGCAGAAATGGCCTGGATCTATATAACCTCTAAAAACATGAACAAATTCCAATAGCCATGGCAGGATTATTATTTTTTTGACATTTTATTACCCACATTACCCTCCTGTTTTCTTCACCAAATAATCACCAAATAAATAAGTAATTACCCTGTATAAACCTCTTTTTTTTTTTTACAAGAAATAAACAAGAGATACTTTGTGAACATAACATGGGTTTTGGTGACAGTAAGTTAAACATTATTTTAAATTCAAATGAGGAAAAAAAGATGTGCAATTAAGTTAATATGAGTGTTCAAGAAACTGAAAATATCTTCATGCTAAAGAGACTGTGTATAAAATATGAAAATGTATTGTGCCTGGCAATCTTAATAAAGGTGCATTATACTGCCTGTGGTAAGTTATAATTTTACAACAGTGATTCATTAAGCTATTACTGGGTTTCCTTTTAACCAGGGAATAAGCATTTCAGGCTATCTGATTCTGTATTGAAAAACTCATCATAAGAATCTCCACACTTTCTTTACTTTTTCTAGTGCATTTATGTTCATTAACCACGTATAAATTCAGAGTTTTTCCAATTATTCAGAAAAATGTGCTGCTGTAATAACTACTAACTATATATAATTTCCCACTGTTAAGTGGAACAATTTTTTTATGGCAGCTGAGGATAATCATGACTTAAAGCTTTCTGAAGTAAACTTGGATTTTAATAAGATATTCCTACCTTCAAGAACATGAACTGTTCCAATACGCAGATTGAAAGTTTTAATTTTAATGCACTTATTCATCGCTGAAAGGAGTGAGAGGGTCAGGAGTGAAAATACAGATATTGTGCTAATGTTGGCAGATTCAATTCTGTATCTGTTGACTTCTCCAAATTGCGAAAGAACTCTGATAGATGATACTAATTTATAATTCTAAAGCGGTCCCATTGGTATCTTCTTCTTTTGTATTTTGGACAATATCTGCAACGTTATAGTTTTCCAGTTCCCTCTACATGGCTAATGTAGTAGGCTGTTTTCCATTGTAATTGTTGTGCTGTGCATGAGGACTGCATTTGGATTTGGGGAAAGGCCATTGTGTGTATTCCTTATGACACCTCTCACCTCATCGAATGTATATTTTGATCCTGCAAGTCTGGGAACGATGTAAACAAGGCATAGAACAGCACTTTTTGTTTAACAGAAAGTCCCAGGAAAACACCTGGGAAGTATCTCAGAAGGTCAGGTCAACTGTTCATCCCAAAGGCTGCAAGGACATACAGAAGAGTCCATGCAGAGAAATGTATCATTAAAATTCTATGATGTGCCACACACTTAATATACATTTACTATAGACTCTATAATGCATGATTTTTAGTTATATTGTCTTATCAAATTGCACAAAATAAAACCTTTAAGAGGAAAGATGACTGTGTCAAGTGAAATGTAATTAATTTGTGTATTTTTCTTATTATTGTTTATTTTTCAAGGTGTTCTCCCTGCATAGCTTTTAGTATAGTATTGAAAGCTGTTAGTTTCTCTGGTCGATAGCTCTTTTTTTCTGCTAGATTTGATTACATATTACAGGAAGAAATCATACTGGTTTAGCAGTCTTACGTGAGTAAGTACTCTCAATGTAAAGACAAATATTTCAAGTATAGGGAGGATTTTGAGGCTTTGGGATTTTTTTTATTTTATGGTGTATGTTGAATAAGAATACAATTTAAAATAAAATACTAGATGAATTCTGATGTTTGTACTTATTTATCAAAATTTTAACCTTACTACACTGTAAAATACTATGTTTAAGTTGGTTAAGGGTGAATAAGTACATCTTTCCAATTTTAATTGTTGATGAGTATGAACTCATACACATTTCTTAAAGAAGTATGCAAAGTCTTGAATCCCGTAAAGCTGACATCTAATAAAAACATTTGAGATATATATAAGGCCTTTTGCTCAGCCACTTTTAAGTCCCTAGAATAGTCTTTCCATGATAATATGCCAGAAATAAGGGGTCCAAATTTTAAAAAGTATTTGAACCTCCAAGGCTGTTAGCCCTTTTTGTTAGATATATGGCTTCAAGCTCCACCAGGGGAGATTTAGGCTGGACATTAGGAAAAAATTCTTCACAGAAAGGGTCATTGAGCACTGGAACAGGCTACCCAGGGAGGTGGTTGATTCATCTTCCCTGGAGGTGTTTAAGGCACGGGTGGGTGAGGTGCTAAGGGGCATGGTTTAGTGTTTGATAGGAATGGTTGGACTCGATGATCCGGTGGGTCTCTTCCAACCTGGTTATTCTATGATTCTATGATATTGGCAAACTGAATGGGCTGTAACAGTCTAAGTAAGTATCAAACCTTTCCACTGTGTGATGCTGAAAATTACAGCTACCCCCAATTTTAAAAATTACTATCTTCCTTTACTTCTTTTTGTTGTTGTTACCTTTGTGCTTCTTTTAAAAAGTCAAAAGAAGGAGAGGAAAAAAGTTGAGATATGGAAAAAAAAGGAATCTGTGTTGTATATCATACAAATATGCCAACACGTACCTGTGTGTGTACTGAGATACTGCTTTAGTCCTGGCATTTATAAAATGTGGTGGAGATGGGAAGATATAAGTTTTTAAGCAAGCAGAATTTTGAGAAGTGTTTGATAAGTTTCGGTTAGCACTAAAGCACATTAAGATAGGTTCATGATTGCAGCAATTTTTATTTAAAAACAAAACGTAAAAATGCTACACTGCCAATAATTTTTTCTGTATTTTAAGCACTGTTGAAGACTGCTACAGGCTCAGATACCAGAAGCAGAATAAATATATGAGATGTCCTCTTCTGGATCATGTAAGAGGTTTAAATGTATTTAATTAAAATAAAATTGTTCATAATCTTCACTATCAGCCACTAATAGTTGCATGAGCACTATCACAGTCCTATCTGTTAAGGTCTACATCAAGAAGATTGAATAGACCATTTTCCAACACAAGAGATTAAACTAAATGCTGGGCTCCATGCCTTAATTGTATCCATAAATAGTTTATCACTGAAATCTGGCAGAGGAAATTTAAGTGGCAGAGGAAATTTAAGTACCAAAGGTTAGGTTTGAAAGGTAACTTAAGTATTCACAACACTTAAAATTAACACTGTTCGCAATGACTTGGTATCCATGGACACACATACTCATCTGAAAGTTTTCTGGGAAATGGAAGATTACATCTAGGATTTTATTTTTTCATTATGTTATTTGTTCATTGGGATCTAAAGATAAATCTAAAAATTTGGGTTTGATATATAGATGACTGTGCATGCGTCACATGCATTAATGAACTGATTTAATATCTTCATTGATACACAGTGTTACTTAAGTAATTTTGTAACACTAAAGATTATTAATAGCTAGCTATCTGCCAGTCTCAAGGTAATACCTTTTGTAAAAAGATAAAGTAATTAAGTGGATTTAAAAAGTTAACATTTGGAGATGAAGAGTAAAGAAATATCAATAATGATCACAAAAAGTTACAGATGTGCAAAACTGTTTCTTTGGAAGATGTGAATTGGTTATTAAATCAATGGTTATTTTTATATTCTGATAAGAATTTGACAGATAATTAAGATGATATTTTTATGTCTGATATATTACCACGCTCAGTGTTGAAGATATGCAAATGGAACTCATTTCAAATGTAACCTTCAGATCCGTGTACCAGAATTTAATCTAAAATGTCTATTTGTTCATGTGTCTCCTGAAGGAATTAAAAAGAAAAAAAATCTTCAACTCTTGCTTAATCTGTATCGAATTTGCATTCACTGAGGCATCTCTTAAATTGTGAAAGGATAGCTTTTGAAACTCTCAGTTATTATGACAGCAATTAGATAAAATCCTGGAATAGACAGATGACTAGAAGAGTGATGACTGTTAACATTTTTCATTTTTTTTTTTCCTGAAGTTCCTTACAAACTCTATTTTACAGTGCTTAAAGCTGATGAATGTCTGGAAAATTATTTGGAAATAAATGCATGCTAGAGGAATGCTTTCACTTTGAATTTTAAGGAAATAATGTCCAAGTTTATCATAAGACAGAGGCAGCATTTTCCTGTTCTCCATGTCTCCTCCTTTGCACAGTTAAGTTAGTACAAGAATCATACCAGCTTCTTAGATATTGACACTATTTTGCTATATATTTGTTTTGCACAGAACTCAAAATAATGAGTATTAACATTTTAACACAATATTCAAGGAACTTCAGCATTTTTTTTCTACTTCTTTCCTAAATCCTGCTTTTGATTTTCAGCCATAAAATAAGAAAAAACCTGTGTTTAAATAGATCACTTGTTCTGGCTTAAACTGACCAAAAGGAGAAAAAAAAAATCTAACTACCTTTTCATTGCTCAGTGCTGCAAGCTGAATTATGGAAAGAATTTCAGACACAAATAGAATTTAAATCAGTTATTTTTATATAATCACCCCTACATGTCATCACAAAGAGCTTTAAATGGAATCAACTACAAGCTGAAAACTACATTAAGGTTTTAAAATAAGATTTAAATCAAGAAACTGCTTCAATGCATATGTGAAAATTATAAAAAGAATTCTGTGTTCAATGGCCATCACTACTTCGTAGGTCCATGTGCTTAAGAATCACAGGATCACAGAACTGCTTAGGTTATAAAAGACCTTTAATATCACCAAGTCCAACTGAAAACCTAACACTGCCAAGTTCACCACCAAACCACTTCCCTAAGCCCTACATCTACACAACTTTTAAATACCTCCAGGGCTAGTGAGTCCAGCTCTTCCCTGGGCAGCCTTTTCCAATTCTGGACAACACTTTTGGTCAAGTAATATTTCCTAATATCCATTCCAAGCCTCCCCTGGAGCAACCTGAGGCTATTTCTTCTTGACCTATTGCTTGTTACTTGAGGGAAGTCTCACTACAACACTCGTCTTACTACAAACAGCTTTCAGGTAGCTGTAAAAAACAATAAGGTGTCCCTTCAGCCTCCTTTTGTCCGCACCCTGAAGAACATCTGTTCCCTCAATTGCTCCGCATAAGACTTATGCTCTGGACACTTCATCACCTTCACTGCCCTTCTTTGCACACACTCCATCACCTCAAGGTCTTTCTTGTAGTGAGAGGCCCAACGTGGAACACAGTACTTGAGCTGCAGCTGAGTTTAGACGGAACAGCAATGATTTTGATTTTTTTTTTAGGGAACTAAAAGACATTATATTTAGTGAAGGCCAGAATAGGAAAATATGTGCTTTTACATATGTGCCTACATTTGCAACGTATCACTAGCAAAAGTGCTGGTGCAACTGAGACCCATTTTTGCATGAAGAAAACGAGCCTAAAATAATAATGAATTCAACAAGTTGTGATCAAGTCTTTGCAGCTAACTAGACCTGTTTCTTCAGGCACAAGCTTGAGCTCTTACAGGAAAAGAGATTAGTCTGTTGTTTTTTTTCTGTTACTGAATTTTTCCTGCAACAAATAAGGGCAACAGAAAAATAAGCAAGCAGGACTGTAGGTTTCTGAAAAACTCCGATGTACTTCCTTAACAGAACATGAGGAACTGCATCTTTTGGGGGGCGGGGTGGGGGGGAGTAGGGGAGTGGGAAGCAAAAAAAAAAAAAAAAGAGGATTCCAAGTAGATTCAGAGTCAAGATTTCTGAAACAGTAAAAACAATTCCTGGAAATAATTATGCCAGAATCTGAGTAGATATGCTGAAGAACAAAGGAAAAACACTTTCAGCTGTAAATTATGACAACGTTGTTTTTTCTAAAGGAATTTGTAATATTTGTCTTTGTAATATTATTTAAAATATTTTTGTTCACATAATTCTACAAAGATTATTAAGAGACTACAGCATCTTTCACAAAAGGAGACGCTGAGAGCTGAGAATGTCTAGCCTGAAGAAGAGTAGGTTCAGAGGGATCTTATCAATGTGTACAAAGGCCTAACGGACAGAGAACAGAAGATGGATCTTTTCAGTGATGTCCCTTGTGAAAGGATGAGAGGCAGTGAATACTAGCTGAAATACAGGAAATTACTTTTAAACAAAAGAAAAAACTAATTCTCTTTAGCAGTGATTGAACACCAAAACAGATCGCCTAGGTGGGTTGTAGAGTCTCCATCCCTAGAGTTATTAAAACTTGACTAGACATGCCCCTGAGCATCCTGCCTTTTAGCAGGTTGACCTTGCTCTGAGCAGAGAACTGGATTAGAACAATCCCCCTTCCAACTTCAGTGATTCTGTGACACATTTTATATTACTGTGGATGAATAAGTATTCTAAAGGAGAAATTGTTCTGGCAGAAAAATGTATAATTGACCAGTCTCCATTTGTCATGCTTGCTAGTTAGGAGTTGTTTGCATTCTTTATTTCCCTTGCTTTAAACTTACCCTGCCCTGCCAATGATTGAAATGACAACAAATTTGTATGACAAGTATTTTGATTTACTCTGGCAATAAGCATCCACAAAATATTGTACTCTCTTCACAGTAAATTGTGTCTCAATTGGGAGCTTTTGCATAGCTAAAACATAACGGGCTAAGTCAACAAAGGGCCTCTGTCAGAAATACCTACTCTACAGGAGATCTTAGTTTTCTGCTGGGCATAATTCTTCTGTGAACAAGTTGTTCAACAAATGTATAGCTTCACGCACATATGAAAAGAAGTCTGACTTCCTTGCAAGAAAGACATCCATCTGTTCTAGCGTTTTTATTGGAAGGGAGGAGTGGTTTTCCTAAAACAATCTGCTAAACTGTCATCAAAGCTAGGGATTAATTTGCTAACAGGAAGAACAAACAACCCACATTATATATAAACTATGATGTAAGAATGCTTTTTAAATGCCTAAGTTGATTTTGTTTTCAGTGTTTATGGACTCTAGCTTTTAACACTGTTTAGTCTTGAAGAAGAAAACATTTGTATTCAGGAAAGCATTTAGAAGCATCTGAGTAAGTTTTGCAGAAAAATAAGTTGTAAGATACAGAGTTAACTACTAGTTTAGAAGAGGAAAATGTGATATTTAGATGAAAGAAAAGGTTCTGTTTGACGTAGACTGAGAGAGAATGAAAACAGAGGTTCTAGTCATCCTTCAAACATAAACCTAATTTACCAGCAAACCTAGATTCTTACGGATGTATGTGAATGATAGGTAAACCTATGTATTCATTCACATAGCATGTTGCCTGGAATATCTCAAAATTAATTTCCTTTTCCAGTGTTCTGCAGTTCAATATGTGGCCTCTGTGTATTTTATGTTACAGAAGAGTTTGCATATAAAGCACGTGTTTAAAATTCAAGATAATATTTAGTAGTAAAGGTTATGCTACCCTAGTAAATGCAACAAGATTGTGATGAGCATCCAGCATGTAAATGTTTATTCTTTTTTGTTTTTAGAAATGAAATGACCTGCTAGTGCAGGTCAGCTAACAGTAGCATTGGAAAACAATTTGTATTTCCTGGCACAGGAGATAGCTTGGGGCAGAGAATGATACTGTTGAGCAGTATGGCCAAAGCCATTTAACTTTTTTGCCTTTCTCTCTCATACTTAGGTCCCAGTATAGGCTGCTCCACCACGCACTGCTCCACCCATATCTTCATCAGCCTAGACACACACCATGCTGTCCTATTATGAGAAAACCCTACTCCTGAGAACTGCAGAGCTTCACTTTCCTATTTTTTCTTATCTTACTCTAGGGATCTGGTGTTATTGGCAAAAGGCATGGAGGAAAAGACTATAGTCCTGTCCTTCTTTGAACAAATCTGCCCCAGGAGCATAGCCAGTTTGATCCAGTGGATTGTCTTTGGCACTCACACAGAAGTGGACTAGTGTGTGTCAACAGAGAACTACAGTTTTTTGGTTATAATCAAGAGGACTGAAGTGGTCTGCTTAAAGGCCAGGCCCCAACACAGCCAATTCTGTGTAACTTGGAATATTTTCTGTAAGTGCTCCAAACTGCTGGCTAGAGTGTCTCCCATTCTTGATGCTCCTCCTCTCTTGGATTAACATTGTCTGGAGGAAGTACCTCACCTCCAAAGTATGAAAGAGAAGTTGTTAGGAAACAGCCTTCTTCTTCACTGTGGCTACCATTACCCATACTGTTGAGCCTAGCAGCGGTGCCAGCCCACAAGCCCAGATGCGGTAAGAAAAAGATGCTTTTGGAACATTCTAGGGAAGGAGGCTAAGGTAAAAAGATAAAAATACATTCAAACTCTTATCACAAAACATTTTCAGAGACAAACTTAATTCTGATGCAGTTTAAATTATAGCAATGGAATTCTGGCTGCCAGAGTACAAAAGAGCTACTTTTCACTGAAAAAGAAAGAATTTATGTTTTACCTGAACAATGCAATAAGACCAGCTTAATAGCCACAGACTGAGAAAATTATATATGTTGGCTATGATCCAGGTAGGTTATTATCTGTTAATTTTTTTTAAAGCATACTAAAATAGATCCTTTTAAAGTTGGTTTTGCATTACAGAACAGTACTGAGTATAGTATAAGTGCCCATTCATTACATTTACTGTCAATTGCTTCATGTGAATAATTTACCTCCAAAAAATCAATACTAGACTTCTGAATTTACAAATCCATTGGATATGCAGAAGTAAAGCTTTTGTATTAATTAGAAATAGATGTTATTTCCCCCTGCCACATAGAAAAAAAATCCTTCCTAGCATTGCTTCTGACATTGATGTTCTTATGAGGATGGTGAGGTCTAGTGCATACGAATTTTGAGAGTCCTTTTTTCCATTCTTATGACTTCCATGGGAACAGAATCAGTCAACAGAGCATGGATAAATCAGGGAAGCAGAATGCTTCTTTTCCATAATGATAGGTAAAATTTTTTTTTAGTGTGCAAATAAGCACTTACAGCCATGGCCTAGACTGAAGACAACTATTTGTAAGCATATTGCTTATGGGGGTCACTCAATAACAATGCAGCAATTTGTAATGATTTTAAAAAAGGGATTATATTGCTTTTTCTTTTCAATTTTATACATTTAAATAATATTTAGAAGTATTCTTTTTATCATCTCTGTATTTGAAGTGCTCCTAGTACTATTAACCCCAGCTATATTTGGTCATATCTAAATGAGTTTGTGCACTAGACCTCTGATGTCTCTACCACTCAGTGGCGAGCAAGGAATGGGATTTTGAGTCCATGCAAACTAGTACTTCTCTGGCATTGTGTTGGAGCTATAGCACGGGGCAAGGAAGCTCCACAGGAAACATATGGAAAAGATTGCAGCAGGTTTATCTTCCCCCCTCTGTCAGACTGAAATCTCCTACACAAGCTGAGGAAGATGTGCATTCTCTGCCCTTCCTACTTGCATGGCCCTCAGTGTGACACATCTCTGGGTTCCATGCTGTGAAATTGTTTTCAGAAACTGCCTGTACTGCCCTGGCTTTATTTCATCTAGCTTGAATTAAACACAGGCACATACACACACAGAGAGAAATCATTACCATATTTTAGAAGTATTATAGAATCATTGAGTCACAGAATCACAGAAAGGTTTGAGTTTGAATGAACCTTAAAGATCATCTAGTTCCAACCCCCCTGCCATGGGCAGGACATCTCCTACTAGATCAAGCTGCCCAAGGCCCCATCCAGCCTGGCCTTGAACATCTCCAGGGATGGGGCAGCCGCAACTTCCCTGGGTAACCAGTTCCAGTACCTCACCACCCTCATTGTGAAGAGATTCGTCTTTATATCTAGTCTCAGTCTTCCCCTCTCTATTTTATAGCCATTCACCCTCATCTTATCACTACAAGCCTTTATAAAGATTCCCTCCCCGGCTTTCTTTTTGGCCCCCTTCAGGTACTGGAAGGCCACTATAAGGTCTCCCTGGAGCCTTCTCTTCTCCTGGCTGAAAATCCCCATCTCTCTCAGCCTGTCCTCCAGCCCTGTGATCATCGTTGTAGTATCCTTGTTGCAGGAAATTAGGTGCTGAGTAGGTGAAATGCAACCACTCTTCACCATTTGTCCTCAGAGACAGAAGCTCCTAGACATATGCCTGTGCTGGCTTTGTCCTTAACATGATTCATGTAGTCATTGGTACCTTCAGACACTTGTGTAAAAGATAGTCTATTTCATCAGGACTTACAAGTGAATCCTTCAATGCTCACATGCCAAATAGCATAACACTGCTAAGCCCAGTTCATTGAGTTTACCAAGAGAGGGAGGCCATATCTAAGAGAACTTTGCACTCACTCAAACACAGAGACACACACAGGGTGTAATGGAAACTCCCTATACCCCAGTTATCACTCTAATGAACCAGCACAGCCAAACACGGTGAGAGCAACACTCCAGAATATCTTGACATTGTGCTCCTGTGCAGCAGCTGGGCACCAACACAGATGTTTTCCCCTTGGACTCACTTCTGAGTGGTGTCAGATGGCCACGGAGCTTCATGTCTCCTGGTCTCTACCACTGGGAGTGTTACAAGGCTGCCTGCACTATACTCAGCTCCTGACTATGGCAAGGACTAGATATTTCCATCTCACACACATACAGCACCCTTTCTTAAAGAATTTATTATGAGTTAAAATCTGATTCATTCTTTCTTCATGTTGGTCAAGAATCTACCAATTAATTGCTTACAAGTTACTTTACAAGGAAACGTCTTACACCATGTATCATGTAATTTTCTGAGAGAAATATACTGCAGGAGAGAGTAGAATTAATAAAAAGTATTTCAGATTTACATTTTAAGATAAATGAATGTTTTGCGTAAGCACATCAGAGAAATGCGTGTATAAATGGATGTGTGATTGTGCCTGATATTTGTTCCATAGTTACCAGTTTTGCACGTGACACTCAGCTACTTATTGAGTCATTAGCATTTTGGAATGGGGGAATAAAGAAGAGTTTAGTAGGAAGCTAAGAATTCTATTCAACCCTTAAATGCAGAGAATATCAGATATACTAGATATGGTAAACAATATTTAAGGCTAAGCTCCTTCATTTAGCAATTAGAATACCTATAAAGAGAGTAGAATAGCTTTTGTCTGTTATTTTTAATCTGTCATGCCAGCCTTAACTATTACTTTATAAATAAGTATTCATCCACACATACACTACCATATAAAATGTATACTAAAGAAAACGAAAAAAAAAGCTTGCAGGTGACTCACAACCATAAAGTTGAATAGCCAGTTAATTTGTGTAGTGGTAGGGACTTTACTTCCTTCCGCCTCAAAGCTTTTTTCTTCTTTCTCATTTTTTTTTCTTCTACACTTCAATATTAACAAAATAAAATTCATTTTAGGCCTTAGTTTGAGAAGGGCCCAGATCTTGCATTGATTGAAAGGCTACTAGGTATTTATTATAGTAACAGAGGGCCTCCAACATCATATTGTAGGTTTTAAAGGATAAAGTTTGTTCTGCTCACCACTTCAGAAGATACACTAACGTCTAAGAACCAGATGAGTAGTTGCCAGTATTTCCAGAACCATCATCAAGCTGCAACAAATGATTCAGACACTGTTATTTATACTTAATAGTTTGCACTGGCCAACTATTTTTCTAATCAACAACTGAATTTTATTGCTAGAGGCAATTGTTCCCAGCTGTGCAGCATCTTCCTCGCAATCAGAAGCAAACAGAACTAATTATCTGTTAAAAAAACCTACTTCAGCCACCTCAATCCTTCACAGAATTTGAACTCGAAATATAATTCCTACTAAAATCAACGAGCTGGAAAGATAAGCTGAGGTGTACTACTCCTTAGGATAGTATAAATATGGCATCAACAATAGCACATACAAGGAATCAGTTATACCTATATAGTTGTAACATCCTCATGATTTCTTTTAAACTTCAAAACCAAACAAAATGAAATACTAGCTTATCACTTACTCTTGTTAATGCTATCTGTCAGATATTAAGCAGAGTGAGAATTTTGTGTAGCAACTGCAGTTAAATAATTTATATTTTAGTATGTGAATAAGCATTTTCTTATATCAGCAGGTTTTTATCTCAAGTCCACAGAATGTACATATTATGCAAGCATGCAATGAAATGCCTTTAGTGTCTGAGGCTATTCACATTTGAACAAGTACGCTTTTGTCATAGTCTTCTGTGGAAATGCAGTTGACCCTTTGCTAGCATAACTTCTATTATGCAGATCCCAATTATGTTTCTGTAGACTTGAACAGGCTTTTTATTCCAAATAATAGCAATAAAAAATGTAGCTGTCACATGTGAAAATCCTTCATTAATCAACCCTATCTTTTAATAATTCATTTGTTACTTACGTAAGTATTTACAGACTAAAAAGCAATGTTTCGGTTGATGGCATTATTTCACCCTTTGTGCAGAATCATTCCCCTGAGTCATGCAGTATTAATTTTGATACGCACGAATGCAAAAGTTTAAAAAGATACGTAACAACAAAAATAATTAGTACTCTATGCCCCATCTGAATTGTCAGGGTGTCAAAATTTTACCAGTGAATGGAAAAAAACATCAATGAGAAGATTTTAACAAGCAGCAGTAAGCCAAAGTCATTGTTCTTATTTACATATAAATTTGCATTACTCAGGCAGCACCAAGAAGTGAGAGATTTATCAGTGTAAACTAATGAATAAACCTAGATATTATAAAGATAGGAGTAATGGAGAAAATACATGTATTTAGAGGACACTGGAAAATAGATGATGCATTCTGTTTAGGAGATACAAGAAGGCTAATTCTTCCAGAAGAAATTGTTTGATGTGGAGATGAGTGGCTAGTGCAGTATTGTAGCTCTGAATATTGTCTGATCTATAGACATAAGGAACTGGAAATCAACAGATAAACCCAGCAGTATTTAGGCAGTTGAAAGGTAGCATTTGGAATTGATTAAATGGCAATAGTCTACTGAACCTTAGATGTAAAATAAAATAGATGCAAAATAAATTTATTTTCTTAAGCAGAGGGAGTCAGAAGATAAGCAGGAAAGAAAGCAAAACATATAGTTACACTGTATGTTTAAACAGAAACTTGAATTGAGTGGAAATCTCCACATAAGAGCTGAAAATTAAAGTTTGGTTTTCTACAGCTCTGTGCATTCATTAATTCAACGCTTCTGGAGACATCCAAAATTGTTTATTTGCCTTTCTTATTGTCATCATGGCAAAGAAAATGTTGTATAGGAATAAGAGTACAAGTCAATATATCTAGAGGATTATCTGTTTCTGTACATTTCCCAGATTTCAATGTGTATGCGTGCATAATGACAAAATCTCCTTCCCTGTCCTTCTCCCCTTCCCATATCAATATTTCATTTTATGTGATAAACTACAAGCTTCATATTAGTACAGCATTAACAAGATTTGTTAACTGGCTGACAATAGCTTCAGTTTCATGACCCTCTGACTCTTGATACTTGGGCGTCACTGATATTTCATTTACCTCTTCCTCCCTTACTGTACATTGAATTAAATATATTTTTCTACCTCTAATTTTCATCTGTCTTATATCTACATGCAGTAGTTTTGAAGAGAAAATATCTAGTCTAATTAATTTATAGATTCACACTACTGCAGACAACACGACTTCACATAAGGCAAATCATGCCTGATGAATTTGGTGGCCTTCTACAATGTGGCTACAACATTGGCAGATAAGGGAAGCGTAACTGACATCATCTACCCAGACATGTGCAAAGCATTCAACAATGTCCTGCACACTATTCTTGTATCTAAACTGGAGAGATTTGGATTTGACAGATGGACCACTTGATAGATAAGGAATTGGCTGGATGATCACACTCAAAGCGTTATGGTTAATGGCTCAATGTCCAAGTGGAGGCTGATAATGAGTGACATGCCTCAGGGGTAGGTATTGGGACCAGTGTTGTTTATAATCTTTGTTGGGACATGGACAGTGTCAGCAAGTTTGTCGATGACACCAAGCTATGTGACACAGTTGACACGGTGGAGGGAACAGATGACATCCAGAGGGACCTGGATAGACTTCAGAGGTGGACCTGTCCCAACCTCATGAAGTTCAACAAGGCCAAGTGCAAAGTCCTGCACCTGTGTTGGGGTAATCCCAAGCACAATTACTGGCTGGGTGGAGAATGGATTGCAAGCAGAGCTGAAGAGAAGGACTTCGGTGTGTTGCTGGATGAGAAGCTCAACCTGAGCTGACAATGAATGCTTGCAGCCCTGAAATCAAACCATACCCTGGGCTGCATCAAAAGAAGCGTGGCCAGAAGGTCAAGGGAGGTGATTCTGCCCCTCTACTCTGTTATGGTGAGACCTCACCCGGAGTATTGCATTCAATTCTGGAGCCCTCAATGGAGGAAGGACTTGAATCTGTTAGATCGAGTCCAGAGGAGGGCCACAAAGATTATCAGAGGGCTGGAGCACCTCCAACACAAGGACAGGCTGAGAGAGTTGGGGTTTTTTAGCCTAGAGAAGAGAAGGCTCTGTGAAGACCTTATAGCAGCCTTCCAGTACTTAAAGGGGGCCTACAGGAAAGCTGGGGAGGGACTCTTTATCAGGGAGTATGGTGACAGAATGAGGGGGTATGGGTTTAAGTTGAAAGAGGGGAAATTTACATTAGGTATTAGGAAAGAATAGGTTACCCAGAGAGGTAGCACATGCCCCATCCCTGGAATCGTTCAAGGCCAGGTTGGATGAAGCTTTGAGCAACCTGACCTAGTGGAAGGTGTCCCTGCCCATTTCAGGGGGGCTGGAACTGGATAATCTTAAAGGTCCCTTCCAACCCAAACCATTCTATCACTCTATGTTTCTATGATCAATGCAAATTCCACAACCATAGATCCTTGCCAGCAGGAATAAATTAATCTCCTTGCCAGTAATGACCTGCTATTATTGTTACTGACAATATTAAGAATGCCCAGTAGAGTCACAAAATTCTGATTTTACATGAGATCCTCTTTCATAATAACTATATTTATGGTCAATTAAGAATTATTAACCTTATGGTTAATTCTGAAAAGCAAGTGCAGTTTAGTATCTAACAATTATTTATTCCTGATATAACGTAATATATTTCTATTTAACTATGGTTTTTATTCTATAGGTAAGTGTCTAATTTCAAAGCTATTTGTATGTTTTGTGCTCTGCCATCTATAAATTATAGCAGTATAGGTGAAAAAAAATTACCATGTGGACCAAAAATTAACAGACTGGACTATTTAGGGTTGTCATGCAAGCATGTTGGCTCACAATACTTTTTGTTTGTAAGTGAAAATGGCTTTACACAATGATTACTCTTTGTGAATAATTTCAGCAGATGCAAAGCGCGCAGTGGTTTAAAACATTTGAAGATGCAACTGCAGGCTACATTTAAATTCAATTGAAATACAGTCCAATACAGCCCTGAGACTGAAAAACATCAGAAACATTTTATATAACCCATAGGAAACAGCAAATTTGCATCGTTAAAGGGCTACTGAATTCTGATCATATACATTTCATTTATTATCAGATTGCAAAAAGATTTGCTTATAAACTATATTAAGAGCAATTCTGCAGAACTATGACAACTGGGAGGTAATGTAGACAAGCACATAAATACATCACTGCCTTAACACTGCTTTAAATACATTCCGATTCAGCTTTTATTTACATTACCTAATGCCTCTTTTATTCCAGCATGACTTCATTTTGCTGATACCTTTTCATACTGTTTCAAAATCACCTTTTTAGAAGCTGAACAAACAGATGCAGCCACCTCCACTAAACTAGAGGAGAAAAGATTGCAAGAAACTCCACATTCTCACTACTCCAAAAAATGTTTATCCCTAAAATTCATCGAGGGCTATATTTGATAGGAATATTGAAGCTAGGTATTGCAATGACTGCTAGTAGTCAATCCACCACCTACTTTAAGTTGTTAATAGCAAACAATGTGTTTGAAGTTTTAGGGAACAGGAAGCAGCTGAGAATATACGAACAGGTGCGTGCAGAAAGAATTTTTCCCCTGCACCTCCTTTGCCCCCGAGTAGCTAGCTAGACCAGCCCAGTTATCGTGTCAAGGAATTTAGTATAGCTCAGGTCTGTGCTAATACTTGTCCAAATAACCTAACCATAGGGATGAGCTGTATTCCAGGGTAGATTTCTCTTCTATGGAAAATTATACCTTTCAATTAAGAGGCTTCAGGGTTCATTGGAGCAAGGACTAAAGACTGTATATGTATCAATCTTGTGTTTCTTCCCTCTCCTTTCTCTTTGTTCTATCAAGTACTTCATTACTTCCTGGGAAGGAAAGTAATTAAATACTTTCAGCTGAAGAAATTCAGAGCAAGAGAGATATATCCCAGACTATCTGGTAACAGTGCAATTAGGCACTCTGCTGAGATGTAAAATACTTTCATCAAAATGCGATCAGGTATGGAAGAGACATTAACTGAGTCCCAGCTGAATATCCTGTCAGCTCTGCAGCTGTACTCCATGGCATGAGTGGACACTTCTCCATGTATTTTTGCAAATGATTCAGATTGCTCTAAACACATCTGCTAGATCCTACCCTCGAGTCTCATCTGTAAATCTCACTGTCATTGCAATGCAGCACAGGAAAAGAGTTGCTTTACTGTCGACATTGCTGTTCATCGTGCTGGGTATTTTGATGCTATAGGTTCTGGTGATGTCACCTGGTGTGTGCCAGTGCATCTTGCTGAGCTAGAGGAGGAGCCGCAGCAGCGTTCTGTCTTACAGTATACCGCGATGTCATCCTCCTCTCAAGACAGTAGGGTGATTCTACACACTCTCTGTGATTCAATATATTCACCACATAACATACTGCAGCAGAGTCCCATTTCATTTGACAGTTTCTGAGCCTGAAAGTCAAGGCAGTGTAGCAAGTTCAATGGGTAATTTTATGCTTTTTATTGATATGAGATTTGACATTATTCATCCATTTTAGGGAAAATTATTAATTTTGTGTCTCAATAGGACACCAAGCAGGGATGTACAGTCAAGATCTGTCAACCAGATAAAACTCTTCTACAAGAAAATTCAAAACGCCTTCTGTATAAAAATGATTTATTAAGTGTCTCGTTATTTTTTGAAAAAGAAAGAAAGGAAGAAAAATTAGGTCAGGTACTATGTCACCGAGTCAGAACAATCAGTGGATTCACGTAAAACACATCTGTAAGAGGCATAAGCAAATCACAGCCTAAGGAAGATAAATAAGACATTCTAAACTGATTAAGTCTGTATAATTCTATTTAATGCAGAAGTGCCTTGACAGTTTGCAGATCCTCCAATTTTCCTTGATGTTTAACAGCTTTATATCTTAAAAATCTAAATAAAATACATTAAAACTTTCTGCAAAGGACTAACTCATAGGATTGTTTTTTTCATTTTCTCTCTTAAGGGCTCTTTTTGCATCACTTCTTTCGTGCTTGCCAGTACATGACTATTGGAAGGGCTCCTGCAGTGCTGAAAATGACAAACATGCATCTCCACAACTAAACCTCATTACTGGTCAGAAGCTATTATACCATTCCTTTTCCCCTACTATCATTTTTGTAGTCTATGCCTCAGAAAGACTTCTAAAACCTTAATCCTGTGCACTGTGGGACTTGCAAGAAGCTTCTGCTGAACTCATAGAGAATCAGCAGCAAGGACAGTGAGTTCTGCAGCCGGATGCTAGAACAAGGCAAAAACACGCTCTGCGGAGTTAAGGAACCTCCCAAGAAGGAGCTAGGGGCTGGCAGCTCCTGACTCTTGGTTGCAGCAGGTGCCACGTGGCAGCTGACAGAGGGGGACCATTCCCAGGAAGGGCACCATTCCCAGAAGCAGCTGCGGGAGATTTAAATGGCCCCTCAGGAGTGGGAAAACTGCATCAGGGCTCATCAGAATGGCAGTTTGCTTGGGTAGGGTTAGCAGGGAGGGTGAGCAGGGCCTCACAGTCTCCGTGCTCACTAGATGAGTTCAGTTGGTTAGAGGAAGCCCAGCTGTGGTATCCAACTGGCGGGAAGCTGCATACTCTGCACCTGCCAGAAGGGATGCATCAGTCCAGACTGAGCTCCCAGGAAAACATGCAGCTGTACAGGTCTCTGGATGCAGGGAGTGCCACCAGCTTGCACAGAGGGCAGCAGAGGCAACAGTTGTGTAAGGTGCGAGCAGGTGGACCATCTCCTCAGCCTGGTGGCAGAGCTGCAAGAGGAAATATGTAGGCTAAGAAACATCAGGGAGTCAGAGCAAGTGACAGCACACCCTGTGCTCCCTGAAACAGGAACAGAGACAGCCACCAGAAAAAGCCCCAGATCAAAGGGATTCGGTATCCTCCTCCTACCAGGATGTAGGCAGGGACTTAAAGAGGAGTAGTGAGTGGAAGTAAGTCCACCAACAGGGCAGAAAACAAAGCTCCTCCCTGCCCATGCCTCCCCAGGTGCCTCTCCACATTAGATACAAGGCTCTAGCTGTGGAGGACCGACCAGAGGACAATGTGGGTGACAACTCATCTACACCAGAGGAGGACCCAAGGCCAGAACAACAACCTCTCTGTATTACTACAACTGCCAAAAAGAAGAAAAGGTGAGTCATAGCTGTGGGAGACTCTCTGCTAAGGGGAACAGAGGGTCCAATATGTTGAGAGGACCCTACTTATAGGGAAGTCTGCTACTTCCCAGAAGCCCAGGTTAGGGACACCACTAGGAAACTCCTCAGTGGAAGGATCAGACACTTCCAGTCTATTAATACATTGCTTGGTGTTACTGTAATAACTTGGGTTTTTTTTGACAATGAGATGGCCTAGAAGGCACTAGGTTTACAGGTATCAGATGGGAGCCACTTTTCTCAAAGAAGGAGGAGGCTCTTCGCTCAGGAGTTTGAAGGGCTCATTGACTGGGCTTTAAACTAGATGTGAAGAGGGATAATATCAGGCGTGCCTAAGATAAGCAGTGGGTGGACACACAATGGTTGGAGGGACAGGGTGCTGGTATGCACCCTCCACCTGTTGCCCTGGGGCATGGTGGGGATGTGGCAGCACAGTCAAAGTCTGGCAGAGATGAGCTGGGGGCCTCTAAGGTAGTAGAAGCTAACAAGGAGACTTTTTTTCAGCGAGGTTAGTGAGGCACTGGAACAGGTTGCCCAGGGAAGTCATGGATGCTCCATCCCTGGAGGTGTTCATGGCCAGGTTGGATGAATTGTCCCTGCATATGCCAGGGGGATGAAACTGGATGATTTTTAAGGTCCCTTCCAATTCAAACCATTCTATTATTCTGTGATACGTCCTAAGCATGAAGCTCAGTACTAGTCCACATGTGAAATCTTAGGTGTTAATTATAAATCATAAGCAATTGAAAAGATTTTTGTTATTCATATATCTGTGCCAGGCCAGTAAATCCTCTAGAATTGTAATGTTCTTGTACAGGCCATTTGTGATTTCTTTGTTGCAGTGGGTTTAGTTTCCTCTGTCATTGAACAAAAATATATGAAAAAATTCTCTTTGTGTCTAGAAAATATCCAATTTTATGATTTGTCTCACCATTTCTGCACACACAAATCTGAACTTCCAGGGGACTCAGGCAAGCTGATATCCATTAACTTTCCATACACTGGCAAAACGTGATTTTTTAAAGTTGTATTTAAAAAAAATACTGATATCACTGGAAATAAAAAAAAAAAGACAAGAGAATTACTATGCGGAAGACAGCCTTCTGCAGCCATACTTTTTTTCAGTACTTCAGTGTCAATGATTGTGTGTCATTGCTAAAGCAATGATGTGCATTTGAATACTTCAGGAGGAACTTTGTATTGGGTCTGTTTCAAAGGCATTGCTGAATAGATGGTTTTGGTTTCTGGTTTTATTCTTCCAGAGATTTCTGAAAACAGTTTTAAGTTGTCCTTTATATATTTGTGCAAAATATAGGTGATCTAGTGCTTTATTTATAGAAATGTCATTCTCATGCACCTAACTACTCTCATTATTGCAGGTGAAAACTATGTGTTAGAATACCAGAAACCAGACAAAATGCAGTGCGCTTCAAAGAGAACAGAAGAGAAATATGAAACTGAAAGACAAATTAGAAGTGAAATACTAAATAAGGCATGTAGGACATAAATGGAGATTGAACTGGTTTGATTGCAGCCTCATATGGTATTCTGACAGTTGAAAAAAAACAATAATGAAGGAAGACGTGGTAACTTGAGAGATAATTTCTTGAAAAGACGTGAATATCTGAAAGTAATAATTGCTTACAAAACCAGCATGAACCACTTGATAGCTTAAAAGAGGTGTCAATCATCGACTGTCAGAAGAGAACAAGGTTTGGGAATACAGTTTCTTAACAAACAATATCAAAAAAACCCCAGAGGGAGTACACAAAAGGAGGTTATTTTCAATTTAGAGTATCTGGGAGACCACAGAATAAGGAAATAGAAATGGAGGAGATCTCAAGATGTTGTCTAAGTCATTCAAGGCGGACTAGGGAGACCATACAGTCCCTATTGGACACAGAAGGAACAACAGTAACAGGGGATGAGGAAAAGGCTGAGGTACTTAATGCCTTCTTTGCCTCAGTCTTTAGTCGTAAGGAGGGTCGTTCCGTCTGTGTACAAACCCAGGAGCTAGAGGAGCATAATGAGGCTCCCATGATCCAAGAGGAGGTGGTCAGTGCCTTGCTAGCCCGACTGGACAGCCACAAGTCTATGGGGCCGGATGGGATTCACCCTAGGTTACTGAAGGAGCTGGCGGATGTGCTGGCCTTTCCATCATCTTCCAACGGTCCTGGAAGACTGGGGAAGTCCCACTGGACTGGAGGCTGGCTGATGTTGTGCCCATCTACAAAAAGGGCCGCAGGGAGGATGCAGGGAACTACAGGCCTGTCAGTCTGACCTCAGTGCCAGGGAAAGTCATGGAGCAGGTGATCTTGAGTGCTATCATGAAGCACATGCAAGAGAACCGGGTGATCAGGCCCAGTCAACATGGGTTCACAAAAAGCAGGTCTTGCCAGACTAACCTGATCGCCTTCTATGACAAAGTGACTCGGCTGCTGGATGAGGGAAAGGCTGTGGCTGTGGTCTTCCTGGACTTCAGCAAAGCCTTTGACACAGTTTCTCACAGCGTTCTGCTTGAGAAACTGTCAGCCTCTGGCCTGGACAGGTGCACACTCTCCTGGGTGGAAAACTGGTTGGATGGCCGGGCCCAGAGAGTGGTGGGAAATGGAGTGAACTCCAGCTGGAGGCCAGTGACAAGTGGGGTTCCCCAGGGCTCAGTGCTGGGTCCAGCCCTGTTCAATGTCTTTATCAATGATCTGGATGAAGGCATCGAGTGCACCCTTAGCAAGTTTGCGGACGACACTAAGCTGGGAGGAAGTGTTGATCTGCTGGAGGGTCGGGAGGCTCTGCAAAGGGATCTGAACAGGCTGGACCACTGGGCAGAGTCCAATGGCATGAGGTGTAACAAGGCCAAATGCCGGGTCCTGCACTTGGGGCACAACAACCCTGTGCAGTGCTACAGACTAGGAGAAGTCTGTCTAGAAAGCTGCCTGGAGGAGAGGGACCTGGGGGTGTTGGTTGACAGCCAACTGAATATGAGCCAGCAGTGTGCCCAGGTGGCCAAGAAGGCCAATGGCATCTTGGCTTGTATCAGAAACGGCGTGACCAGCAGGTCCAGGGAGGTTATCCTCCCTCTGTACTCAGCAATGGTGAGACTGCTCCTCGAATCCTGTGTTCAGTTCTGGGCCCCTCACCACAAGAAGGATGTTGAGGCTCTGGAGCGAGTCCAGAGAAGAGCAACAAAGCTGGTGAAGGGGGCTGGAGAACAGGCCTTATGAGGAGCAGCTGAGAGAGCTGGGGTTGCTTAGCCTGGAGAAGAGGAGGCTGAGGGGTGACCTCATTGCTCTCTACAATTGCCTGAAAGGAGGTTGTAGAGAGGAGGGTGCTGGCCTCTTCTCCCAAGTGACAGGGGACAGGACAAGAGGGAATGGCCTCAAGCTCCGCCAGGGGAGGTTTAGGCTAGACGTTAGGAAAAAATTCTTTACAGAAAGGGTCATTGGGCACTGGAACAGGCTGCCCAGGGAGGTGGTTGAGTCACCTTCCCTGGAGGTGTTTAAGGCACGGGTGGACGAGGTGCTGAGGGATATGGTTTAGTGTTTGATAGGAACGGTTGGACTCGATGATCCAGTGGGTCTCTTCCAACCTGGTTATTCTGTGATTCTGTGATTCTGTGAAAAGATGTGATTCACTAAATAAAAACTGTTCCTGAGAGATAGTTTTTTAATTCCTTCTTGAAAGTCTGTGAGAATCCTGAGTTCTGAGAAAAAGCTGTTGTGAAAATAGACAAGAATTCTATGCTGTTTACAGTACTGTCTGCTTAATAACATTCCAACCAATTACAAAGCTATTACCAAAGGTAAGGGTTAACTTAAAGAAGGACTAAGGAAAACATATCAATGTTCTTTTTATAAAAACTTTCCTGTGTATAATTTATTCTATTTTTCTTTAACTTTTTTTAAAATTTTCAATACGATTGAACTGTAAGAATGTTTGTTTTCTTAAAAGCAGTACAGCAGAAATATTGTTCCTAATACAGATATTAGTAAGGCTTCTTTTATTGTTTGCTCACGTATTTTTATTATTTATTTGTTAATTTTTCAGATACATTGATGTATTAGAATTCAACTTAAGTATGATTTTTCCTTACAACACTATTTTGAAATCCTCTAGTCTGTCAGGGATGAAATTGACTTTCCAGCCACTCTTTTTCTTTTTTTACAGCATTCATTTCTATTGAGGTGTTTTTTATGAGAGGTATTCGTATATCACGATCATTATTTGAAGCTTATATTTCTTTATGTTTATTTAGAGGTTATCAAGGCATTTTCTGATACTAAGGTTGTATTTTGATGTAAATATGGCAATTTCAAATAATAGGCAAACTAGATGACTCGAGGTTACAGTACATCCCTTGAACTGTTCAAATTGTGGATTAAGCTTGCAGGCATCCTTCTTTGTGTTTCCGTTGTGAGATTCACCATCTCACTTTCTAGCATATCAGTTTTATTGTAAACAAACCCACAGTTTGAGTATTATCAAATCGAAGCAGGACGAAAAAGGAGAGTTACTATTTCCTTTCAGTGGAAACAATGCATTTTTCCCAATTAATTGAAAATTCAGTACATTTCCCCTGTTCTCAGTCTCGAACAAAACCAACCCAAAGATAAATTTTTCAAGTCAAAATCTCTCAGTTATCTGGCTCAAACACTGAGCTCAAGTTCTGTTGTTTATTGCTGATTTCAGTGTTATACTCAATGTTCTAACAAAACAGAGGGCAAAACACATATTGATTAACTAGTAGGAAGGTGTCTTGGAGATGCACCTCTTTGGTTAAGTTTACAGTAACTGTTGACTATTGACCAGAATTAGATGTCATAATGTTTTATCACTACAGGAATTTAATAAGTGAACATACTTTGTCAAACTAATACTGGCACATTTGTTGGCTTGCCTTTAAAAGCAGGCACCAAGCTGCCATCTACTCCCTGCCCTATACCTTTGAATCATAATTTTGAGGGGAAATTTAGAACTTTCTTGATTTTAACTGAGGATAGTTTAAGAATGACTAATTCGAGTTTTATATGAGTAAAGAATTTCAGAGAGTGGAAAAACTGCATTATAGATTTTGTAAATGAAAGATCAAGTAATAAAATAATGAAGTTAATGGATTAAAGCAAAAGAAAAGGCAATTTATGACAAAAAGTCAGAGATACAGTAAATAATGGCAACTGGCAGAGAAACCAGAAGACTAGTGAAAAAAAAACCCAGAAACTGAAAGCAGGAAGAGGTAAAAGAACTGGAAATGAACAAGTAGATGATTAAGGATGTCAGATGAAAAGGCAAGTGTACCTGGGGGACTGCTGACAACTAACAAACTCAGCTGCTGCATGCATCTCAAAATCTTTGCTGGAGGAAGGCGTCCTCTTAATTATGAGACCTGTGTTTATTAAAATAATTGAAAAAGCAATGCCTTAAGAAAGAACTGCCAGGCTCATGTGCAGCTTGCTTGTTGATACCCTGTAGCTGTTCATCCTGATATGTATTTCTGAGGAACAGGCCCTGCAGAGTGTTTCCAGCACTGGAGATCAGCAGAAAATCCTGTCCTTCTGTTTGGTGTTTTTTTTTTTTGGTTTGGTTTTTTTTTTTTTTTTTTTTCAATCTGCACATATTAATGTTACAAATTGCCCTGTTCAGCATTTCACTACTGATCTGGGTAGTAAAGTTCCACCTTCCTGATGATGGGACCAATGTACAAATCAAATCTTGAGAGAAAAGGCTGCATGGAATTAGAAAGAATCAGTCTCTGTCTCAAAAGCTTTTCTCCTTTGTTCTCCTGTGCAATACTAATGTTAGCCTAGACACTGAAGACCCTAAGGACAGTGTGGAGACGACAGGAAGAAACTCATACATCCTCTTCCTAGGATACAGAGCAGCCATCTGGATAGTAGTTGTGCTCATCTTTATTCAGGGAGAATATGCACACCTCAGGCTCTGAAGAGCCATGAGGATTGACTGATTATAGAACATTTTTGGAGACTAAATACTGTTCTTATAGTGCTATGACAATTAATAGAAACACAACTGAGAATATGGACTCAGCTGGGCATGGGAAGCCACGGTTTTCAAAACACTTGCTGATTTTGTAATAGCAGATTTGAGAGTCCAGCTGTGATATGCAACTATTATACATTATAGTTATTTGAAAGGGAATACAGTAAACTAGAAAAGAAAATGCTAATAAGCTGTTTAGCTCATTATTACATTTTGTTGTACCATATCCTGGCAGCATTTTCAATGACTATGGTGGGGTGTCTTTCAGAATAGTAAGTACTAATTTACTTGCTGTGTGGGTCAGAGAGGAAACCCCCATGAATATCAAGATTGTGCTTGATACAGAGGGGTGGATAAGCATTATAGCTCCTTTATATCATGAGAGGCATACATGTAACTATTATACATTATAGTTATTTGAAAGGGAATACACTAAACTTGAAAAGAAAATGCTAATAAGCTGTTTAGCTCATTATTACATTTTGTTGTACCATATCCTGGCAGCATTTTCAATGACTATGGTGGGGTGTCTTTCAGAATAGTAAATACTAATTTACTTGCTGTGTGGGTCAGAGAGGAAACCCCCATGAATATCAAGATTGTGCTTGATACAGAGGGGTGGATAAGTATTATAGCTCCTTTATATCATGAGAGGCAAAAAGATACAATAATAAATTTTAGTAAAAAGCGAAGTAATTTTCTCCAATTTTAAAACAATTTTCTCACAACTTTCTTAAATACTGGATTACTGGAGGAACCAGAAAAGAAACTTGAGTGATTTTCCTAACCTTTTAGAAAATCATAGGAAGCAAAAGTTAATGATGTATGAAATGATCAAATTTTGCTACATATACTCCGAAAATTTTAAAAAAAGAATGTTTTGATTGGCTTTTTAAAGTAGCTGTATGTTGATTAGTTTGATTTCAGATGATAATTTAAACAACCTTAGACTGCTCTCTGTACATACTAGTATAGTAACTGACTCCTGGAAATCCTCGCAATTGAGTCAGAAAGAGAACAGATGACTGTGATGAGGCTGTACTAGCAAAGAATAGATGTCTTCTTTCCCTATGCTTCTTTCCTCACTCTTCTTCCCACCTTTCTAAGTAGACTGGTTTCAGCGAATTACCTGTTCACACCACTGCAGTGATGGGTGAATCCAGTTTGCACTGTGAATGAGAAGACGTGAGAACAGAGAACAGCTTCATTTTAGCATTATTTAAAGGAATGAAAAATTACCATTCTTTACTCATTGTTACTATAACCTTGTAAATTTCAAAGCCTATTATAAAGCAAGCATAGCAAATAATAATCAAGTTTTGATTGCTTTTGAAATATCAGTGACAAGTGTTTTATTTCCACACAAAGCTCTTCAAATGTTACTGTAATGTGTTTTTGAATATTTGAAAAAGACAGGAGTAGTTATTATTTGCAATTCTTTCACTATGTTTTTTGGTACATAAAATTTTCGTGTTATAACTATGGAAACAAAGTGGAATCACATATAAACTGGTTTCCACCATATTTTTGTTTGCACACAGAGATACGCTGTCAGTATTTCAAGCTGGGAAATCAAACCAGCAATTTCTTTCACATATTATCTTTATATTTATTTTTGTTGTTAAAAATGTACTTATCATACATAACTTCTACTTTTGACATTATACCTTAAAATTGAGATAACATCATTTCGAATAATATAGAAAAGAAACTGGCAATAGTTTCATTTAAGTGTATAAAGTTGGCAATACTAACTTTTGGAAGGCATCAGGAATGCAGAAATATCTATTCTTATGATAATACTAAATTTTCCACAGCTTTGCTTTGATCTTTTGTGAACTTTCATTCTGAACTTTCAAACTCCCATCCAGACCTCACTACAAACTTTCTAGCAAAGTAGATAACATTAAATATTTCCATGTACTGGGTTTGGCTAGGATGAATCAAATTTTCTTCATGGCTACCTGGACGCTGCTGTGTTTTGAATTTGTGACCGAAGCAGTGTTAACACACCAATATTTTATCTATTGCTGAGCAGCACAGAATCAAAGCCCTTTCTTTTGCCTGCTCTGCCTCTCTCAAAGGGAGTAGGCTGAGAGTGGGAAAGAAGCTGTAAGTGGACATGGCCAGGGGAACTGACCTGACATGGACAAAGAGATGTGGCATACCATACAATATGTTCAGCAATAAAAGGTAAAAGTAGGAAGGAGGAATAGGGAACATCTGTGGTGAAGGCTTTCATCTTCCCAAGTAATCAGTACACAGCTGAGGTCCTGCTTTCCAGGAAACGGCTGGACATCAGCCTGCTAGAGACAAATAGTGAATAAATTCCTTAATTTTCTCTGCTTTGATTCCCCTACTAGATTGTCTTTATCTTGACCCACAGCCTTTGCCTTTCTCCCTTTCAATTCTCTCTTTCATTCAGCTGTGAGGGTCTGAGCAAGCAGGTGAGTGACGGCTTACCTACTGACCCAATACATGCCATTAGTCTGATGTTGTCTAATAATGGGGAGAAGAAGAAAAGCAAGCCTGCCTATTTAATCAGTAAGAATTTCAGGAACATTTTTGTGACATCAGTTGTGGGGCACTAGAAGAGGCTTTAGCATACTTTTTTTTCTCTGTAGGTTTAAAAAACTGATGTCAGTAATGTGTAAGGAGAGAGGAGGTAGGAGCCTGGAAACTCAGGGCAGCCAGGGTTTGAATATGAGGCAGTGGAAGAAGAGATGGAAGTCTGGATCTGCCAGTTGCTGGGAGCTTTCTTGTGAGTCCATCAGGACCAACAGCAGCAGGAACAGAGATTTCTGCAGGTAAGAAGCAGAAACAGAACTTCTGCGTTACATTCACTGCTAAAGGAACTAACTCCCACCTCCACTCGCACAGGCAAAAGACAATGTTGAGCAAGGTTGCTATTTGCCTTTCATATGGCTTATACTAACCCTGCTCTAGATCAATTCAGTTTATCACATTTGTGAAAATTATTTTTTTCTTTAATATTAGAGTCTAAGACTTAGGCAAGCAAAGGAGAAAAATTAAAGCTGGGTTTTGCCTCCTCCACTCCCTCAATACTGAAAATTGATTTATCAGGAGAAACAGTATGCAAACCTAGTAGGGTTCCAGGTAGATTTTTTCTTTTTAAATTATTTTCTTGTAAGAGGTTATCCTGCTTTGCACAGATACATGCTGAAAAGAGAGAGAAGAAAATGTAATGATTAAAAAAAACCTCACTACTCAAAGCTCAAATAAAGGAAATCATGAAAAATTCAAGAAAGTATCACTTCTCTGAGTTTGGCAAATTGAGACTTGAATGTACATAACCTACAGACAAATAAAAGGTCTGAACCAGCCTATGAGGTGTTCTACCACAGTAATTCTTATTTTTAAGATAGGGGAAAAATCCTGAAAGCTTTGGTATCCTCCATAAAAGATTTCATAACACCATCTTCTTTCCAAAGTATTTTTACATTATACATTTATAGAATTATAGAATTTTTAGCAGCAAGTACAATTTGCAGCATTCACAAAAGTTAACAATCCACATTTCTAGCAAGATGCTAATGAGGAACATTGCTTAGGTAAAGGAATTAAAAAAAAAAGATGCTAAAGATAGGTAGGTGAGCAACCTCTTTCAGAGGTAGCATACATTGAATTTACACGATTTCAGTTAAAATTCTGTAGATATTATTTCTGGTTTTGCCTTTTTGTCCTGTTCCATTGGTGACACTTTTTTACAGTGGACAGACATCCATAACCACAGTGCATTGAAATAAGCTTGGCCAAAATCACAGCAAATATCAAGGTTATCTAATTTACCTGCTTCTTGCTTAAATAATAGGTGCTTGACTCTGGCCAGCTCATTCAAAGTATCGCATTTAATTTCCCTCCATGCAGTTCAGACTTGGGTGGATCTAAAACTATTGGCCATACATGAATTTTTTCTTGATATTTACAGAGCTCTGAGCAAAGATTTTAACCTAATGTACTTTGCCTTTCATTGGAATTCCCTTAATCAGAAAGACCACTCATCATAACTCAGAGCAAGAACATACACAGATTAATGCAATGCAAGCAAATGATCCTCTGGAAGTATCTACTGCTTCATTTCATTATTTGTTATGTATCTAAATACTCTTCTTTAAATCTGCACTAAAGTAACATTTTCTTGGGTGAGATTTGATTTTACTTTCCTGCATGTGGTACTTTATTCTTGTCTTTAAACCTTATTGAATTTTATGTTATTGATTTCAGAATGTTTCTCTGGTCTGTCAAGAGCAGTGTGGATTCTAACCATGTCCTTCAAAGTGCTTGCAAACATTCCCATTGGATTTTATAACAGAACACTTTATTCCATAATGAAAAGTGTTAATGGACATATTGTACTAGAAAAGTACAGACCACTGCAAAACTCCCCTAATGCAGCCTGAGACTAGGTCATGAATCAATAAAGTCAACAAAAAATAGTTATTGTTAAGGTATCACATTTACAGCTTTCCCTATTCTTTAACCCTTCAGTTTTCAAACAATGAAAAGAAAAAAAGGAAAAGAAATTCCCTGGTTTGACTTGATGAAGTCTTAATAATTTCACACTGACCATTTCTTAATACCTTGTTTCTATCTGATCAGATTTCGCTTTATTTTTGTATCTCTTTAATCTGAGAAACTTCATGGGAAATGATGATACATTCAGTTCGTTTTTCCATCAGGAATTTATTTCTAGAAATTGCAGCTGGGTATTTTATGCTAATTATTCCACAATTTTTAAGATTTAGATGGGGACAAACTATTAGCACAGCTACACATTTTTAGACTTCTGTCCTAAGCATATGCTGCATCCTTTGATTACATTAAATTTTATTACTCAGAGAACAATTTGTTTTTAATTGAAAAAACAAAGAGAGAGAGTGAGAGTGAGAGTGAGACAGTGGTGAGTTTATTTCCAAGTACTTGAAACTGTAGCCTATTGAATTCCTCTCATGGAAACAGGCTTCACTGTCACATCTGTAGCCTGTTACCTGGCAACCTTGACATATTAGGTATTAGCTGCCATCGATGTCACTTTCTCACCTTAAAAGATAAAAAAAAAGGATAAAAAAACCCCAAACTGGTCTCTGTCTTTCCAAAACAATGAAACATTCGATTTTCAGACAGCTCATTCTGTCAAAGTCTATCTTATTAGCAATTATTTAAAACTGAGGAGTATAACTCTGACATCAAGTCTATAAATACAGAACTAACTATCAGCATCTAGACACAATAGAGTTTTATGTTTCATGGTGTTGTTAATGTCCAGTAAGCTCATTTTATTATTGTCTTTTTCTGTGTCTTCATTTTTTTGAGGGACAAATGAAAAAGAGAAATCTCCAAAGGTTGTTTTCATCACATCATTATGAAGAGTAGAGCATACAGTCAAATTCAAGTAAGTATCATAACATCTAAGAGACAGGGCTATATCCTTTATGCAATAAGACTGACTTCTTAATGAGGATAAAGAACATTTTCTGTGTACAAAAAGGCCAGAGAGCTACTGAAATATATTCTTTATTTAAATGAGCAGTTATGCAGACTATTGCACGTGTGATCTGTCCCAAGTATGGATTAAATACCAGTGGTCATTTTAAGTGCAATATATGTCTCTGTGAAAAGTATGAGGGATTCCATCTCTAAACCATAAGAGAGTAAAAACCTCACTATAAACCTAATCAACAGATGAGGCACATTTGATTGTAGATGATACCTAAAGAAAGGCAAATTATTAACTTTAGTTTAAAATAAATTATTTGCTTATTACATTGAGAAACAAACTACACTGTGGAAACCTCAAACTCTTGCTTTGATTTGCTAAGAACACCTCACTTTTGTTGTAATTTCCAGTCTCACCACAAAATATTTCATGTATCCATTTGCTTAACACCCACTTGACATATCTATGCAACCTTCTTCTCTGTATCTCTCACTTTTGCTGACCTTTAGTAAAAGCAGATGAAACTTGGCAAAATTTAAACAAGACAGTACCTTTCATTCAACCTGTTACACTGTTCAAACAGCTGTTTTAGCTACAACTGTTATTAACTTTTGTGGTGATTCAAATAAATGCTGTTAACATTTGAAGGTACATAACAACATCGACACATGATGAAGATCTAATTTAGGTCATCTATGGCCAGGAAATTCGCAACTTCTTCTCTCCAACCTAAGGACCTCAGAGGTGGGGCTTACTTTAATTTTCCTGGCACTAGAGACTTTTAAGAAGCCTTTCATTCAACCTTCAGGAGTTGGACTAGAGGAAATTATTTAATAATTTAAATCTTCATGTTTGATTTCTCTTATGCTGTTAAGACTGTTATGGTTCCTTGACTCAATAAATACCATTTATGGCCAGAAGAAAATGGTGGCATAGAGACCTCATGATTATTGTTGCTTTCCTCACCCCCTTACTGTGACCTGGTGTGTGAACTGCCGTAGTTCAGCACTGAAACTTCTGGCAGTTTTATGTTTCTCCTTGAATCTTAAAACTGAATTGTGAAATGGCAACTGCTCTGGAGTTCCTCCCTGAGAGCAATAATCCTATTTATACTTTTATTCTTACTCTTTTCTCATCTTACCATTTTCAAACCACTTTTTTTTTTTTAAGTCATGTATATGACAAGAAAAGGAAACCTTTGTTATTGTTTTGTATCAGATCCAATGCTAAGGAAAAACTTTTTCAGTTTATATTAAATGTATTAGTATTACAGTGCCATTAATGCAACTGTTCTATGAAAGTGACCAGGTGAGAGAAGGTGAGAGATTTGAACTATTGGAACAGATAGGCTATAGTGTAAAGCTTTGAGATTATCAGTCACTAAAAATTAATTACCGCATACTAATTAGGACAAAGTATGGAAATTCAAATCTTTAGAAAACTAGTCAACTGAAACACCCACCATGGAGAGCCTTATTTCCTCCTCCAAAAAAAAGAGAGAATGGGTTGGAATGAGAACAGGGTCATCAAAATCTGTATGAGCGGCCTGGAAAAAGAGAACATAGGGAGATTATGAAAGAAATCTTCAAATTAATTAGATTTTTGGAATGATAATTGTGGATAAAGATAAAATCTTCACAACTCTGTGAAGATCACACTTGAAGATCATTTCAGGGAGACCGATAAAACTGCTAGTCATCATAGAATCATTGAATCATAGCATCATAGAATAGTTAGGGTTGGGAGGGACATTAAAGGTCATCTAGTTTCAATCCCCCTGCCATGGGCAGGGACATCCTACTAGATCAGGTGACCCAAGGCCCCATCCAGCCTGGCCTTGAACACCTGCAGGGATGAGGCAGCCACAACTTCCCTTGGCAACATGGTCTAGTGTCTCAGTCAGTAGGAGACAGATAAAAATGTCTTTTATTGCAACAAGTTTTGCTAATGTTCAGGATTTAAGAATTATAAAGAGTCTCAAGGAGCCCGTGCAAAAGATTGAAAGGGTAAGCCAGTGAGTGTTGTTAAGTAAACCTATCATGCTTGGGCTGAGGAATCCTTTCAGATGAAAATATAATAGTTTGAAGTTCAGCGAATATTGCAGGGGCATGGTTATATATGTTTGTCCTGTTCCTAGTCTTCCCTAGAAATCTGCCGAAGTTCATTGTTAAAGAAATAATGTTGGGTTAGAATGACTCTGGCAATTAAAACCTGGGCAATTAAACTGTTCTCAGATTCAAGTGCCTGATTGAAGCCTACCCAAGCCATTAATTTTGATTGACTAAAGATCATGTGAATCAAATGCTGTACTGGCAAAAAGGTGTATTGATCCTCCAGTGGGTGGGCATCCGTAAGCTTGTGCTCAATTATGCCCTGCAATATTCTCATTGAACTGTTTATGAAATAGTAAAACTACTCTTAAACTAGACAAAGTCGTGTGCAAGGATTCTGTGCTACGTGATAAGGAATATGCAGCTTTCATAAATTTACACTGGGATATGAAGTATGATTTGACACGCAGGAAATCAGAACCATCATCGCTTCACCATGCAATACCTATGCTCTGGCAAATTCCTTCAGTATTACAAGAAACATCTGGATTCACATTCTTTGTTGTTGTACCTGCCAATACTTGGATAACAGCTAATAGTAAGGCCACAGTTCTACTGGTGAAGGAAAAAAAAAGGATGATCATTAAGGCAAAGAAATGGCCTGGCAGCTTATGTAAAGGTCAAGGCTTCCACTGACCTTGCAGTGAACTGTAAGCAGTACCTAGCTTGAACACACAGATATTTTATTTTCCAGAGCTTTTTCCTTCCTGCCCAGTCCTACTGATTCATGAAAGCACACTGACAGCTGGGATAACTGTCAGCTAAACACTTAGATCAGTTTCATACTTAAAGATGCACTGAAGTGCTTTTCTGGACCTGGGCCAGATGCTCGTCATCCTCCAATATCAAGTTCATATTTATGAGTGCTTTGTAAGTGAAAAAAATCATAAAACTGAATGGTTTTATTCCCATAAAGAGGGAAATACAAAGCACTCAGTGCAAAGTAACCATGTGTTAAGTACTCATAGAACGCTCTTTCCTTTGTTAATTAAGCAAAATTTTTATCTATGTGGGGCATTTCCTGGCAGCTGATGTTCAGGCAAGACTTGCAATTTTTAAATGCCACTTAAATCTATGACATTTCATTGAACAAACAGGTGGAGCATTTCCACTTTGCATGTATGCAAACAGCTTTATTTATCATAGATATGAGTTTTCTGATTGATTCATTCTTTTTTGTTCCAAGCAGGTTTTGGCCAATTGCAGTAACTGCAGATTTTCTACATTGAATGCAACACAGTTTACATAGAAAATCAATTCAAAGAGAACATTTACAGTTTTAAATTCTGTAATAACACGAAAGAAAAAAACGCAATGAAGCAAACATATTTCGTTTATAACTCTTGGAAATGGGAGTCATTAATTGAAACAGGTAGCTGAATAGGAAAAGAACCTCTTTAAGTCTGAGAAGAATCACTAGCTTTAAACAAGCAGCAATTTCGAGGCTGATAAATTGTATGATAGAAGGGTTAGCTAGGAACCAGCTATTAAAGTATGTTAAATCAGTTACCAAGCTACATTCTATGACCTGAAAAACAGCTCAGTGTTTTTGGGTTGTTTATTTTTTTCTAATATGTAGAGAAAGAGAGAACACATTTGTAAAATTCATTCAGCTTTATTCTAATAATAAGCAGTTAATGATTAAGGAAGCTTTCTTTCCTCTGCATCAGCTAACAATTCAAATATATCATGTAAAGAGCTCTCAGAGACAACATATTTGTTCATTGCATTTTCAGAGGTTTAGATGAGGTCGTAGGAGATAATATGTAATTTTTTTCACCTGTTTGGGTGTGTAATGGCAAGGCTGGAAAGCACTTCAGAGCTAAGTAGCTGGATGTATGTCTTCATTGTTTTAGGTTTATTTTCTCAGTTATCAAAGCCCTTGATTCCATTATCAGTGTGTTAATATCTGAAAAGATGTAAGCTTAGCCTTGATTGACAGTTTTGGTGATGTTGTGCTTTGTGACATGCATTATTTTGCTCATGTCACCTAAACCAGTGATCCAGATGAAAATTAGCCTACAAAGGGCTGTGACTGATGTTCAGTTATTTTGTCTGACTGAAGTAAGACAAATTTGCAAATTTTTTTCTACTGTCTACAATTTTTTTCTTCTGCTTAAAGATTTTGTTTGTTTGTTTTTTGATACATTCAACAGTTCCTCAAGAATAGCTTTAGGGCTGCAAATGGGAGGATACAATGCTTCTTTGTGTTACACAAAAGTATTAAGGGGGTGCTATTTTTTGAAAGGAAATTGATATTCAATTTATGAGCTTCATGCCATTTTAAGTGTTTAAGTCTGCACTGGGCTTGTTTTGAAGAAAATAAGAAAATAAGAACCAATACCTAAATAATGTCTAAGCCACAGAGAGAAGGAAAGGAATAACTTAAAGAGGCGTTGAAGAGCTGTGCTTAGAAGCAGACCCGAATGTAGCAGAAAACTCAGGTAATGCAACACAGAGGGCCAAGGCAAGTGTGTGGTTAGAGGTCAGAATGATGGTCAGCTAACTAGGGACTTACAGCACTGAAGAGACTCTTAGAAGATTAAGTAAAAATGAAGCAGGTGGATGTAAACAGATTTTGAGTATAAGTAACCCCTGGAAGGGCAAGAAGCATGGAGAGCAAAAGCTACAAGAAGGTAGTATCAATGGTGATGTAAACCAAAGGACTGTTCCCTACAAAGTCTATAGCTTCCAAAGAGTCCTTGACAATGCATCAATTTAGGAAGTTTGGCTTGAAATGGGGTCAATTTCCATGTGTGAAAAAGAAAAGTCTATGATGGATGCTTTGCAAGAAATAAATGTATTTATATATATATAAAATATGCACATGTAAAAAAAAAAAGCAGGTCTAGTCTACTGTTTTTAAATAACAAGTAGCTATCAGCTGGCACTGCAGTAGGCAGAACATAACTTAATGTAACCTGAAAAAATGTAACACTTTGTAATTGTAGACCGAGAAACACAATAATAGAATTAGAGCAGTATTTTAGAAGGTTGGTCACAGTGATAATCCTGAGTTACCAGAAGAAAACATATTCTTAATTACAGAGTACTATGTCTTTGAGTTGAACTTTAAAATTACCTTCCCTCTATTCGCTGTCCTCCCTTAAGAATGAATTAAATTAGTTTTGTAGTACATTTCTCAGTAAGATTTTTTTCATCACAGCCCTTATTTGAAGATGACTATTACAGTTTTCAATGAGCAAGAATAAAAACAGACCAAGAGGATTTATTCTTAGGATACAGAGAAAAAAATATTTTTTTGAAAAGAAGAAATATATACGTAAATCTGGATATTAATTTCATACAAAAATAAAGTTGGAACATTTTAGCAGTTGCAAGCTTGAAAACCGGTTTCACATTTTTCACTTTAAAGTACCTGCAGTCATTAAGGCAAGAGCTAATTTTTCACTGAAAAATATAAACATTGAAATTCTTAAAACTGTTACTACTCCTTGGGACATAAATTCCTACTCTAGAAAACTGAATATTTCTTTCATTATTTATTGAAAAATAAAGAAAGAGTAATAAAAAAAATGGGTCTTTGGTTTCAAGTCATTAGTTAGCTTAAAAAAGAAAATTTAAATCATTTTATAGGTTACAATTAAAGATTAATATTTTCTGTTGGTGCTCTATATGAATGTACAACATGAGAAAAATCTTATAATAAGTAAAAATATAGCATTATTAAAGCCAACTATTACTGAGGGCCAGAAATGGTGTTTTAAACAATAGGTAAGATTGGTGATGGTTTTACTGATACTATATTTGAAGAATGGTTCCCACAGAATGAGACTGGGATAAAGAAAGGTGCTCCCTTAGTGTTGCAAGGCCATTTGAAGAAAACATCTTTTGGTGTCTAAAGTTAGGATACATGAAAGAATATCACACTCATAATGAAAAGCTGAATTATCTTGTGTCTTCATAGTAACGGACAAAGACCGATATAAGAGAGGTGTTCCAAAGCTTATAAGGAAGTGGCAAAAAAAGTCATTGGGTAGATAAGTTAGCGATGGAAATAAGGGTCAGAAAAATTTTATTCTGCAAAACTTATTTCACCTCACAGTAATGTTTCATACATCTTGCTTCTTTTAGAGGACTTGGCCTAAGGTGTTAGCTATCTAAAAATTGTCTCATCTAAGACCTTGTTCCACTAGAACAGAGGAGAAAAATGAGCTACTGAGAAACATAACACTGGTATGAGCTAAAATCTACTTTAAGACAGGAAACATCCCATCTCAGTCCTTCCTCATTCCTAACTTCTGAAGGCACTACATCTTCTGTCATGTTACAAAATCAAACGTAAAACTGTCACTATTGAAATTGCCTTTGCTTACCTGCATTAGTTTCCACTGGGATGAAATGATCTGGCTGATCAGTTGAGATTACTAGAAATGGCTTTTTAAAATAATATTTAACACCATTTAATTTGCAATGAATGTCAATATCCAAAAAGATTTCAAATTTATTGACTTGATCAAATATTTATGTGTTATTTCAAGTCATTCTAACCACTGTTATCATCCCTTGTACTTTAAAGTCTTATTTTTATCACATATTGTTTGTAAAGAGGGTATATGTCCACCATAACCAATTGTGACGTGAAAAGTGAAGTTGGCAGAGCTGTACTGAAATAAAACCTCAGAACTCTCTTTTGGTTGGCTCACACCTCTCTGTAGAGCGTGTGCCTGCACGATATTACACTGCAACTTGCATCATCTACAAGTATGTCTCCCAGACTAAGATTGTTTTTGTATTCATATCAATGCTTGGTATTTAAGTTCTTTTCATCAAGAATAGCTGCTTTTTCCTTTTATGAACACTTCTGATGATAGGCCTTTTGAAGATTTTCTACTTATTCTGTTTCATTAGTGGCTGAATAGCAGTCATGAAACAAGGAAGATTTGAGTTGACTATGACCTCATTTAATGTTATAGTTTAAGGTTCATATCTCTACCAACTTTCAAACATCTATTGTCTCTTTCTATCGCACAGATATGTGAACTCTTTTCTCCAGAATTTATTCTTCTTTAAAGTTTGCCCTCACTGTTCCTTTAACAAGTGTGTTATGTAGCTGTGGGTCTACTTACCTTCTCATGTATTTTAGACACCTTTCAGGAGTTGCTTATCTCTATTGACTATCTAGGTAACTGGTTTCAGACAATATGCCTAACTTTAAAATTGTTAACCTTTCTTAACCTCTTTTTCTGGAAAGCTCAAGTTCTCTTTTCTCCTTTCTTTTTTCTTTTTCAAATTATCTATGCACCTTCTCTACTTCCCTCTAAGATTCATTTCTCTGTAAGCTCATTTTGCTACTGTTCTTGATAACTGATTATCTCAAAAAGACTTGGGGGCTCTATTTTGCGCTCCTTCCTTGCCATGTATTTGGCATATGGTACCTTTTGCCTTTGAAGCACTTCATTTAACATCTGTCCAAAAAACTATAACCAAGTGCTAGAAGAAAAAGAAAAATTTTTGTTATTTTTCCACAAATGTATGTTTCAACATCAGGTAATTGTAGACTAGGACTAGGATGAACCTAAGAGTTGCATGAAAGGTGAAGTAGGATTTTCTGCAGGGTAGGAAGTAAAAGCCAAGTTTGGTCAAAGTGCTCATCAGAGTCAGTGTTTTTGAAAAACTGCAGTGGGAGAAAACCAGCCATCAGAGAAAATCAGTGGATCAAATATATATTTTTTTCTCTTTTTAAGATAGGTTTTACTAACGTCTAGTAAATAATGATATGGTTGAGATAGAAGGGGAAAAAAAACACACCACAAAACTACAACTCTGTGTATATACTTAAGTGTCTGATTTTCTGTCAAGCAAGGCATTTGCATGAAAACCTTCTCATAGTTCAGCAGCAAATTCAAGAATTTCCTAACTTTGAAACGATGTTCTGAAAGCTCTTCTAGTAAAGTGTTACAATGTTTCTGTATGAGCAGATTTAAAGCAAATATATTTCTCTAATACTATTATTACCCAGAACTGACTAGGTTTTGTGCTGAAATCTAGGAAACTGTAACCTATCTATCTGATGCAGAGGTTGTAATTTGAAGCCTCTGTCCTGTAAACAGCTCTTCAGGGATTTTTCTAGGATAAAGGCTGAGGGCTCTACTGCCTCGTACAATTGTTAAAGAGCGTACAATGTATAGTTAGTGATCACCTGCCTAACAGTCATACACCATTCTAAGCCTCTAATACAGCTATTCAAGGAGCAACGTATAGTAACTTCAGAAACATTTGGGTCAGCATGGTTCTTTGGGGAACCATACAGATTTCTGGATGTCCAGAATAAAAATTGCCACTGCTAATAGCTGGTAGTGCTTTGGCAGAGCTGATCTGAAACAACCCAGCTGCACTCAGCCACAGTAATAGAGTCCAATAGCAGTGCAATCAAATGCCACAGAAATCAATAAGATAGTCTGTCAGTTGTGCTGAGAAACATCAATTTCCTGAAACTAGAACTGAATTTTTATATTACAAATAAAGAAACCTTTCATTAAGTGTTACATTCTATAATATATAATCAATTTCTGAGGAAGCTGTAATCCATTCTAAAGGAGCAGAAATAAATTTCACTAATGTTGTTTTCTCATCTATGGCAACATTTCCTTTTCTCAGTAGTATTTGTTAAGAAGAACTAGCCCATCCTTATCCAAAATCAACATCGCAGCATCACTCAATGTTCCAAGTGATTCTTCAAGCCTGCCATGTGGTCTTTGGTCAGACAGAAATCAGGCTATGATTCTACTCAGTATTTAAAATTGATCTAACTCCCAGAGAATATTTGATCTATAGGTCTTGAATCATGCTAAAGTTTAGGAACCCTCAGCAAAATCCTGTGATTCTAAGCTCACATATACAAACTTATTTGCTTGTAAATCCATAGAAATAAGTTATTTCTTTGCCTTCATCTGTGAACAGTTTAAAGAGAAGTGTAAGCTAATTCCAAAATAATCTTTTTAGCAATAGGTGAGAAACAAAAAAAATCTATCTCTGTTTAACTTTTTAGCATGTAGAATATCAGAGGTATCTTCAGGTTTGCTCCAACATGGTCATACAGTTTTCACATTTATATAGTACTTTTCAATAATTACATATCTTTTGAAAAGGAAGCTATAAACAGTAACTGCAAAGTAAGGGCTATTCATTTACAGTAGTGAGAAATAAGAGCAGTAAGGGCAGAAGTCTCTTGTGGTGCTGCACCTATATGTTCTTGATAGCCAGGTTCATAATTAAAGTTCATCAAAGTACAGGAGAACCCTCAGCTGTCTTTAAAGGGAATATTGCAATTTCATTTCTAGAAATTCTCTGTTCTTAACCCCTTCCTGATGAATCAAATTGCCTTTTGGGATTTCTTAATTAAAAAATGCCCTGAGTGATTCTGAACCTGTAAAGATCTTTAATACTATTACCAGTCTGCAGCCTAAGAATGTCTAACACCTTACTAAAAGAAGATGCTACTGGATCATTCTAGTGAATAATGCTGTCCTAATGAGGTATATATGGGATTAGCAAAAATTGAAGCAGGCAGGCTTATTTTTCTCTATGTCGCATTCTTTCTCCTTTTGAAAACGCCAGGACTTATTACTTACTAACCATGAGGTAAACACATCACAGAAGTAAACTTTGCAATAGTTAGATTCTGCATTAGCTACCAGTGTCATCAGGAACAGGATTGGTTTGTATCACAAAGCCACCGATCTGACAGACTTCCTTAGTAAAGGTTTTGAACTGAGGCAGGGGTGATACACACTGGACTGAGATTAGTGTTATAAATAGCCCCAGGCTATATGGGAGAACACCAGTCCTAGAAGCCTATAAAAAAACTTCATAATTTTCACCAAATCAAGAAGCTGCAGCTGTTTTCAAAGAAATTATTAATATTATAATTATTATTATTGCTTTAAGTATCAGAAGTACCAAAATAAAATTATCTATAAATTTCTGTTTAGGATCAGCCCTAATAGAACTGCTTGGAGCCTTGTGCTGCTGCCATCACCAAAGTCTTTGCTTACCATTTGCACCAACATACCTTGAGCTCCCACCGACCCAATTTACCTCTTCGACTAATTTGTAAGGAGGGCTTATACAGCACTTGTGCAACCTCAAGAAAATAAGTTTGAGAAGTCTGTGCTACTGAACTAATTAAAACACTGATTTAGGGGATTTGAATAGAAACTATGAATAGATTGAGGATTTTAATGTACCTACACAAATGAATAGGTTGTTCAGATTACAGTATTTTCCAAATAGATTCTTTAAGTCAATAAGAGGGCAGTCTTTTAAGATTTCTTTTGGCTGAGAGACCACTTCCTAAATATGTCCCTGATTTGAGGAATTTTGGCTTGTATTCTTTAAAGTTCTCAAGTGCTAAATAAAATCAAAAGAAAAAGCTTTCATAAAATGCAGAAGATGTAAAGGAAGATAAATATGGAAATACACCAAAATTAGCAGGCAGGAGAAATCCATGCCTTAATTACCTCTCCCCTGTTTTGACTTGTAACTGTTTTTCTCTTATCTCCTCCCTTGGATTTACTGAGAGAGGGAGGCATTCATCTTCTTCATTCTAGATGTTATAAATAATTTAAATAAATTTATTTTAAGTAAAATAGCTGGAAAAAATTATAAGCTGATTTGAAAGGAATGTTTCAGTAGGAAACAGGAGGTTATGCAGTTGTACACAACCACCACCAGCCAACAGTAAAGTAAGTATGTGCCCATTTCCTGAGATCTAAAAAAAAGAAGCCAATGAGCATGTATCAAATTGAAAAGCATTCGATAGATTCGTCAGACTTCATTTAGACTGATAAGACAATTAATATTCCTGGACATTACACCACCTTACTAAAGCGCTGTCTCTGTTCTACTTTTGTAATGGGCAAATATTTTGATTTTGTATAGTTATAGTCTGCTGGAGTGATTCCATAAATCGATACAGAACCTTAAGTGAAAGAAAAGTGTAAACAAACTTTATCTTTTGGAAGGTTTGATGCTAACAACAGATGAACCCATTACCTGAGAGTTAAAAAAATCAGAGGTTTTTTTTTTAGAGTGAGTAGTTACAGGCATATTGAATGCCATTGCTGATTTTAATGTCATTACATTTTTACAGCTGAAGCATAACAAGCATTTTCAGTTAATGATGCCAGAGGGAAAATGAAGGTAATTTCAGATATTCTATGCCAAAGCTCCCGTGTGCTTGGCTGCTTGATGCTGCAGGCAAGAACTTACATGTTCCTTGTTTTAATCCTTTCTTGCTCAGTAATTGCATGAATTAGTTGTTTTGCTCTCTATGAAAACACACTTGTCTATTATGTTGATTTAAACAGGACATCTACAAGTAGAAAAATCTGATTTATAGATGTAGAATCATAGAATCATTGAATCATAGACTAGTCAAGGTTGGAAGAAACCTTAAAGATCATCTAGTTCCAATAGCCCTGCCATGGACAGGGACATCCTACTGGATCAGGTTGCCCTAGGCCCTACCCAGTCTAGCCTTAAACACCTCCAGGGATGGGGCACCAACAACCTCCCTGGGGAACCTGTTCCAGTGTCTCGCTACTCTTATGGTGAAGAAATTCTTCCTAATGTCTAGTCTAAATCTGCCCTTCTGCAGTTTATACCCATTCCTCCTCATCCTGTCATCACAAGCCTTTATGAATAGTCCCCCTCCAGCTTTCTTGTAGACCCCTTTCAGGTGCTGGAAGGTCGCTATAAGATCTCCTCAGAGCCTTCCCCTCTCCAGGCTGAACAAGCCCAACTCTCTCAGCCTGTCCTCATAGGGAAGATGCTCCAGCCCTCGGATCATCTTTGCAGCCCTCCTCTGGACCCGTTCCAATAGTTCCATATCCACCTTACATTGAGGATTCCAGAACTGGACACAATACTCCAGAAGAGGTCTCACAAGAGAGGAATAGAGGGGCAGACTCACTTCCCTTGACCTGCTGGCCACACTTCTTTTGATGCAGCCCAGGATATGGTTGGCCTTCTGGGTTGCAAGCGCACACTGCCAGCTCATGTTCAGCTTCTCATCAACTAGCACCCCCAAGTCCTCTGCAGAACTATTCTGAATCATAATATGTTATAAAATAACATATCTCAATCACAACATAATATATCTCAATCTCAGTATGTTATAAAAATAACATACCATATATCAATATCAATATGTTATAAAATAATTTCAGTACACAGCCTATCAAATTCTTAGGACATTCATGTTGTTTCAGCTTTTGTCCACTTTGTGTTGGTTATCCTTTAACTATCCATTTCTTGTGACAGGTAGAGAGAAGACTGGAAAAAAGTCTGAAATTCTTAGTTATGACAGCATAGAGGCTGCATGCTGTTCCGTGCTCACTGTTTTTTATGCTTATCAGTATAATCCCATTGGTTTCTTGTTACCTTCCATATGTCTGGTTCAGTCAATGATCCTTTTTCCATCCATCCTTAGATTATTAAGTAGTTATTAAGCTCTTTAGTACAGCCAGTATCTTTTGTCCTTCTGCTTATGCAGTGTTTAATCCATAAGCTATTGCTAAAACCACTCAACTACACTGTAACAGAACTTGTCAGATGAGTTACTCTTACTCCGTTACATCTTGTATTGTATCCAATTTACTGTACAAAAGGGAAAGAAAAAGATAGTCTTTCCTTAGGGAAGAATTTAGAACTTATTTCAAACTTTCTAATGCATTTTGGGGCTTGGAAAAAGAGAAAGAAGTATTTATCTAATATTGTTATTAAGTATTTTTATACCTATACCTGCTCAAAATCTTGGTCTTTATAGCACTTACAATATTACAGCTAAGAAAGCTAATAAAATAACATAGCTTTTTCTTACCTTTCAGTGGCCTCATTTTGTGTTCTGACATTTGTCTTTGTCAAGTGTCAAAATCTAGGCTAACTGTGCACAGGCTGATGGTAGGTACTACATCTTCAGATATGTCAAATATGGAGAAAAAGAGAGGAGATAGTTCAAAAATGTCAACCTAGTCATAGGAATAGAACCACAGCAAGACTTTGCGAGAACACTGGCTTTTTAAACTTCAGGCTGAGTTACAAAAGCTATTAGAGTACCTTAGGAACTACTACTACTTTAGTAGTAGTTCGATACATACACATCTTAAAGTGTCAGAGGGCATTTCTTTGTCAGGGTTGATATTACTATGTTCAAACATGTTCTGTCTCAAGAAACATCCCTAAGGACGCAGCTAACCCTACGTGTCAGTAATACATTGTAAAGACCTGGAAAAAGGAAAAGCATTGTTGTGTGATTGCTGATTTCTACTGCTTAAACTGAATTTTTATACATACATAAAATGGCCTAGATAAAGATTTCTGGCTGGGTTTTAGATCACCTCTTCTTTTTTGTGTTGGGAAGCCACCCAAAGCAAACATATAAGTGAAATGAGAAGTGAGGTGGCTCCCATTCATTTTAGGTAGACTCATCTCAACATCCCAATATGTCTTTTCTGGAACTTCAGAAAAAGAGTGGTTACAAGACTGTGAACCAAAGGACTTACTACTGTATAAATTCTTCCAAACGGATCTCCTAAAGGTAATAACTGAGCAGACAAGCCTCCTGTTTGCTATCATAGGAGGACATACTAACTTCAGAACTACTATTATTTTCCTTGTAGAAAATCTTGTAGAAATTCTCACCCTCATTGTTATCTAGCTTTACCTGCCTAATCTTTAGTCAATATAGTCTGGTTGACAAACGTATACATGAATTTCCAGCCATGCCACCGGAATGGCCAGATTTGGAAACATGTAGTATGAGTTGGTCTAAGGTCAGCAGTAAAGTCTTCAGAGCATTTTCCACCTCAGATTAAAATCAATTTCTTGACTAAATAAATAAGCAGCCAAACTGCAGCTGTCAAACAGAAGTAGTAAAATGTGAAAATGAAGATCAATACTCCAGAGAATATCTTTTACATGGTGATTAGACAGACTTGATCAGGGAATAACAAGCTATGACAGATAAGGTGGCCTTTGCAGGCATATTGGCAGTGGATGATCACTATTTTGAAGCCTATATCTGCCAGAAGGAGAAAATACAAATGAAGCCTCTGCATAATTTTCTAAATTGAAACAGACATTGATAAGGGAGAGGTAAAAGTTTGTCCTTTGTGAAATATAAGGGTTCAACAATGAACATTTGTTACATATGTGACTTGTTCGGGTATTCGGAACAAAATATGCTACTGTAACTTTGGCAATATTATGAAAATATGCAAAAAACTGTCAAATTTGAAGACTGTAATATGTGAAACTTCAAACAAACCTGCAAGTAATAATGCATTCAACACCAGCAATTAACATATTGACAGAAAACCTGAGTCCAAATAGTTTATCTACTTTCAAACACATTTTCTTTCTACCTCAGAAAAACATTTTCTTTAATAGTCTTGAATTTATTTAATTTCATCGGCAATTTTACAAATATTATGGAACACTACCTTCAGGTGACACCAGAAGGCTTTCTTCTAAGAGTTCTGTCAGACAACAACTTAGTTTTTTCAACACCTTGAGAATCAGGTAGCTCCTAGCTCTTGTTTCTGTGGGAAGCAGAATATAAATTTCATCACAGTGGAATATAGTGTCAGGGTTTAGCCCATCCCAGCCAAATTCTGCAGCAAAAGCCATGCAGTTGGGTCACTAAAATCCCTCCTCCCAGCCCTCACCCCACCCTGCATGGAGAGCAGAGAGGGAAATGAAAGGAAAAAGACTTATGGGTTTGGAACTAAAACTACAGCTGTAATGAAATAATAATGATAACTAACTAGAAAGTAATAAAATATATACAAATATATGAGATCGTGCCTCCACCCACCCTTGATGACTATATGTCACCACAAAGGCAGCAGAGCAGAAATGAAGGAACAGTTACATGTTTAGGTGACAGGTGGACTCAGAAACTGGATTCGGGAACACACAGATCCAGAATCAGGAGCCACCAGACAAACGAGGCTCTCACTGGATGTTGGCCATTGCAGAAGAGCGTGAGACCCTCATGATCGCTCAATTTATACTGAGTATGATGTATACTCTTTTGGTCAATTTAGCATCATCTGCCCCATTTGCCCCTCCTCACAGGTCCTGCTCCTTTTCCACCAGCTTGAGGATGGCCTTTGTTAAGTATAAGCATTGGCCTTTTTGCATACCATTGGCCTGTATTATCACTCTAGAGAAGAACAGTCTCAAAAACATGCAGTTTTCAGAGAAATGAAGTTATTTACAGCAACCAAAACTGACTCTAATCTACCTCAAAATGCGACATATGGTTTCTCAACAAAGCAACCTGTGAAACCTAAAAACCCTTTCATGAATTTTTATGACCTCAGAGATTTAATTAAAAACTGCTCAACTAGTTAAAACAATAAATACCCATTTGTATTTTCAGATAGTGCAGAAGAATAGACAGTGACATTGCTAGCCACACCTCATCAGTCAAATGAGCTTGTTTAAGAGAAGAGTCCATTCTCTTTCTGTCTCTGCTTTCTGTTCTTAGCTAATTAGGATTCTTGGCATTATAAAAATTATGGTAAACTGGTTTAAAAATCATGTATATGGATTACTTATCTATACCTATCTCAGCAGTAGGTTGTTAGACTCCTAAGGCTTTATTCTAATGTCATACAGTAAATCAGTAACCATCCCTGGGTGCAAATGAAGACTAAGCCTTTCTTTGTTAAAAAAAAAAAGTAGTATGAAGTTCATAATTTCTCATTCATATCTTGCAGATGTCACAACTTAAAACTTTTCTTTCCATTTCTCCCTAGGCCTATTTTTCTTCTCTTTCAGTTTTCACTTATATGTAGGTGTTCACATTACTTAATATCCTTAAACTTTTTTTATATCCTTCTAAAATTTACTTCTCTTTCTTGCATGAGTATCTCTTATGGTTCTTCAAATTACTAGTCCATTCAAAGTTCCTAAAGTACATCAAGTTGCTTATTTGAGTTTCTATTAATGACTATTTAATGGTTTTGCCGCTTCAAATATTTTTTTTATATTCATTCTTTTCATACAAGACCTTCAGCTTCCTTGCAAAAGATCTATTTTATAACTTCTAGAATTTGCTGGCAAATTTTAGTATAAGAAACGTGTTAGAATTTTAACTATAGAAAACATTCTACTCTGCTTTGGATCTCACACAGATGGACTATACCTCATAAATCACAGGAATGTTTTTTTCATGGCATTTTTTTTTCAATGCAGGACCCAGCTGGTCTAGAAGGAAAGACATTGTCTGATCATTTAATCATTCTGTGGTAAGAAATACTAACTACAGCCCTCTGGACATTGCTTCAATCTCTCTTTCAGAAACACTACTAGAGAGAAAGTACAAAGACTATTCAAACTAAAATATTTTTCCTTAGCCAATGATAATATTTGGAACAAAAACAGAATTAACTTTGCCTCTCCTTGGCTATTCTTTCTCTGGATATATCATCTAAAATTACCCTATTACAATGGAGTTTATCAGAAGTTTTATCCATTTTTGCTCTGAGAGAATGCAAGAAGACATTATGATGAAAAGAATAGTGTTTATGTTCATCCCAAAAACGTTTATTCCTTTGTCATAGTCTTTTTGTTAATTCTTCCAGCCCATCTTCTGCTTGTCCACAGGTTTGCCTGATTCTCCTAAGCTTGCTGGTACACACTGGCTCTTTGTAAATCACTTAGCTGGAGCAGTCTGTATCTTGGCTAGTCCTCCTATGATCCTCATCCAAACAAATTAGTTGCAATAATCTAGTAGCTAGTATTCCTTCTTTCTGTTTCATTATTTACTGGGAGGAAAAACAGGGTAATAAGACCATTCTCTTCCCAGAATCTATTACCAGGGGCTCTCTCTTCTGAACATGACAGATCTCATATTCTTTCCATTTTTCATTTTAGAAGTGAAACATGACCATGCTGCAGGCCCTTCTCTCATATTTCTCCCTAGGCCTAGTTTTTATAGTTATTTAGAGGCTGCTCCACTTGACAGTGCCAGGTCTAAATGGCTTACACCAGCCAAACTCCAAGTTAGATATAAAATAGTGATTTTGACTTTGTAATCATTAACACTGAAAAACCTAGAAATAGGCAGCTTGCTCTGACAGCATCACTGGCAATTTTAATAATCTCATTTGTGTTCCAGAAAAAGTAAAGAGAGGAGAGGTAGATATTCTAGGCTGGCAACCGTAGCAATTGGCACTGACCAGTGTCAGTCCATAGGAAACAACAGCATAAGATTGTGTGTGAAATACTGCCCTTTGCTACAAAAACATGCTGATCCCAGGAGTGAGGCTGATTCTGTGAACAGCCTGAAGCCTTATATTTTGCTTAGAAAGCAACATATCTAAAGTAAAATACATGGGCTATTACATCATGATTTTTACTTAAGTGGTGGTGGTGGTGTTTTGCTGCTTAGTCTCACCCTTTGTTTAGATAATTAGGATATTTGGCTGCAAAGGTCCTGACTGCCAAGACCTGCTACCTTTAGATATGAATATGATGCTTAATGAGACTGTTTTGCTTCTGCTCTGTTCCCACAACTCCGGCAACCTGGGCTATGCACCCTTCTAACTTCAGACTGAAGGACAGCATGGCTCATGTCTAAGAAATCTCTTAAAGATGATCTTAATGATCCCACCAAATGAATTTTCACTGAAAATACAGAAATGTAAGATTTGGAAAGATGCTCAAGTACAAATTAAGCTTCTTTTGTAGAGCTTTGACTTACCTCCTGTAGTGTGTTATTTATGCTCTAAGAACACTTAGAAATTTTGGATCCTGAATATATGTAAGAATGGAAATGGCTGTTTTCTGGATTTTAAAGACCATCAGAAAATGATATCCTGCCTTTCTAAACAGTGAAGTTAAAGCAACAACACTTCTAGTTGAGTACCTAAAGGAAACAAAGAAGTTTCTTTCCCTGCCTCCCTTCATAAATATAGACCTTCTATGGTACCTGTTGCACCTGAAAGACTTTAGGAGGAGGGAGGACCTGGGTTGTCTTCCTTCCCTGAATTTCTATGTCTAAATTATTCTTCTGATGAGCATTGGCTCAGTAATAGAAAGATCTAGAGCTGCATTCGGAAAGATATATCCATTACTAATTGACAGAAATTTACAAAATAAAACAAAACAAAGCATCCTAGCAGTCCTGCCAAAATATTGGAATCAATTATTGTTGGCATTCTATAATCACAATAAAAAAAGAAAAAAGAATAAGAAGGGAAAACATAATATTATTAGATTACTGCATTAAGTTATATGCTTAGCTGCATTAAGCAGTTGTGATGCAAACATCTAGGAAAACCTGCTCCTGAAGCATAAAAAATGAATGTCATGTATTGTAGTGCATATTTGCTCTTTTGCAGCATGATAGAATTGATTAATAGACCTAGAGATCTATAATAGGTGTTGCTATACACTGACCTTGAGTTATATTATGGACAAACTCCCAGCAAGACGCATGCATCATGTCAGGTAAAGGGAAATACATCTCTATAGCTTGCTCCAGATAAGGAAGAAAACAGAATAAAAATGAAATTTTCATTTTGTTTCTTCATTTCAGATTTTTAAAACTATCAGAAATGCTGAATATATAAGGTCTTGATATTCATTAGAAAAGGGTATCTAAACATATATCTGAATCTTTTATAGTTATTGGACTATCCTCCTGTATTTTTGATGATATTAAGTGCACCTATCTTCACATAAGCTGTTTTCACATACACACACTTTAGAAACTGCCTTCCAGATTTCTTCTTCACTTCAGTACTTAGAATATTATTTATTAGTGGAATCAATATCAGCAATCAGAATTTTAACCTTCCTATTAATTACATTGATAAAAATATGACAGCAAAAATAGATTATAGATAATTATATTATCTATAAAGCATATTTTTTTAGTAGTTTTAGATGTTTTTTCAGGTCCGGTTTTCAGATTGTCATTCTTTCTCCATTGAGGAGATCAGAAAAATAAACTTGGTATTTTATGTATTTTGCAAGCTCATATATTCTGCTATTGGCAATTAAAACACCATATATCATAACGATCAACACAAATTCAGTGAGTAGGTAATATGAATTAGTAGTTTGGAGAAGAAACAGTAATTGCATTATACATTAAAAGTAAGCAATTATGCTGCATCAAATTTCCCAGGTCCATTTACCTTGATTAATCAGTAGGCACAATGGAAAAACTCTGATATAGACCTTTATGTACTTTTTTTACATTTTTTTATTTTCTAGTGTATTTTTACAGGATGTATCTAAGTATTTCAAAAGCAATCCTTCCTCAAAATTTCTGCACTTGTTTTCAGTCATGATGTCAAATATATTTACTTTTTCTCTTATTTTTTTATATATATCTATATATACATTATCTATTGGTTAGACAGATAACATACTTTTAAAGGAACTTTATTTGTTTTATGTGTATAAATTGAAATGATTCTTAGTAGACTGATTTACTGAATCAGAAAGCTTATTGCACATATATTCTGTCTGACTTCTGGATCTCTAAAAGATTTCTATATACATCTACTATAGTGGTTTAATAAGCCTCTGGAGCTTAAATGATTTCTGAGGAGGAAACCCTTCAAAGCGAGTTGCAAGAGATTTTAAAGCAACAGTGTTCAAATGAGGGCTTGGAAATACCTGGGAAAATGCCATTCCTCAACTTTACTTGTTTATGGTAGCACCATGCAGCTTAAATGATGCTCTAAACATCTTAAGAAGTCATAAAAGGAAAAAAGAAAATTCTAAAACCCCCACAAGCTATGTTAAGCAATATTTTCAGTCCTCAAGTCCTTTTTGATGACAAAAAACAGGGCTTTTATGAGATAAAGTAAACTTAATTAGGCTATCATTAAGGGGATTGCCATATGGCACCAATAAACAATATCTTGGTAAGCTACCGCTATTCCTTAAAATAGATAAACATATGTCTGGTAGTTGTACTTAAATCCCTTTCACTCTAGTTAGAAATATATCTATACCTATTAACCACCTAGAGATGACTGACATGGGCTTCATCATATGACTGATTATGAGTATCTGAAGGAAATGCAAGCCTTGAGAGATCCAGGAATATTTTGCTAACATATTGATGAAAGTTTTCCCACCTTCATTACAGAATCTATCATGTGAGACTTCAAGAATATTCACCACTTCAATGAAGGTTTTTTAACACAGCAGGTTTCCACAGCACTGTTAGTCCTCCTGAATGAAAGAGCTATAAAAAACCCCACAAACTAAAATGTATTCAGTCATTGCTACTGTCTTTATAGAAATCTGAAACCTGGAAAGAATTTTGGTATGCCATAGCATGGTAGTCAGTGTTGGGATAAAATAAAAAGACAGAAAGAACTTATTCCTCTAAATAGTGTTTTTATTCTTCACAGCTTTTAGAACCTGAGGAAGAGGAGGTTGTTTATCTGGAAACGACAACAGAAAATTTTTGACAGGATATCCTTTCACTTAGATTCCTAATTTGGCTGGAGAAGATTTAACACAGTCTGAAGATAATTCATTTTAGTTCTGAGCCCTTGTAAGTCACCCCTGGCTGAGAGAACTTGAACAAGTGTAGCTGGAGCTTGTTCTCAGAGCTGAATAGAAAACAAATGTACTTCTGCCTTCAGCTACCCTATCCATCCCACAAAGCAATCAACAAGGTGAAAGGCTGAAATAGAATTCAAGTTCAATTCCAGAGACTCTTTCCATGAGCATCAATCCCCAATGCTTTGATGTTATATATAAGCCTAAGAATAGGCTGGTAATAGTGAACCTGTTTCTGACAAACTGAACAGTTTGCATATGATTTCAGAATGGGAGGGGTATTTTTATAACTCTGCTTTCACTTCTTTTTTCATATCTTCACAGGCAGTGCAAAGTGAGCCTTTGCATATACAATTTTTCACATAGTCTTTATACTCAATACTTGCTTCCATTTCAGTAAGTAACATTGTCCTTATTGATTTCTAGGACTGGAAAACAATGTTTGAGTTTTTTCCCCCCACAGGCCCACTGGGAACACTGTATTTTATCATTTACGTTCTGTTCCAAGTACCAGAATAGCTGATGACTTTCTACAGAGAATTACTTTCTACACTCAGGAGAAGAGATAGGCCAGATGCACTTCAGCAAAAAAAGAGCTTAGAAAAACAGATTGTGTAGGGTCAGAAATGAAAACATTGTAATCAGCAGGCTACTGCTGCTTTACTTCTCACCTGTGCCAAACTTCTTGCCAGCATCCCAATGAAACTTTTGCATCCTAAAATATTAATCCTCTGCTCCAGGTTGTTTCTTTATTCTTTTTTTTTTTTCTCAATGTAACTGTTATAATATAGGTTGTTGGAGGAGGCTGGGGGGGGAGTGTGGGGGTGTGGGTAGGGAAGGGGGAGCTAAGACTAATTAATTTTTTTTTTACAGGAAATAATATTTAATGCTTTAATGTTTATTTGAAAATGTAAAACTAGCTAGAATGAAATCCCTTTTATTTATGAGCAACCTTGATTCAGAGTTGTCAGAACTGACCATTAAAAAGCCAGCATCAAAGGCAAGAAGTTCAGAAATAGAATCACGTATTTTAAGTGCTAGCGTAATTTTTCACAATGATCACAAATTCAAGAGTGACTTTGAAATGTATCTAAAATCCAGGATTCCCATATATTTAGAAATGTTCTGCTCTGCTGACTAATGGCAGCTCTATTAGTGGTAGCTATGCCAATGGAGAAGGTGCTTGCAAATGCTAATTAAGGCACTGCTGTACTGTTCACTATGGCTAAAACACTCTTAAGAGTTAGGCGTACCCTGCAGCTGCTGTAACAAACCATATATTCAGCTGAATAGACTATGAAGATATCTGCTCTATCTGCCTTTATCAGCATTAGAGATCTTGTCATTAAGTTGTGTTTGTAATACAAATGCAAAAGTACATTTTTCATCTCCTATTATATAGCATTAGCTTTGCATTAATATCTAAAATTCTTAAAAGTGGAAAATGGTATTTAATCTGTCATCACCATAAATAAATTTAACACCCAGCAGAGAGCCTACAGTAAGGGTAAAGGATGACATAATTCTTTCAAGAAAACTCTTTAAAAGACCAAAATATATTCTTATCTGAAGGTTATTCCTGCCTTGGAAAAAAGCTTACCTGCTTGGATGAAAATTACGAACCTTCCAGGACAGGATAAACCTTTAAGATGAGTTCATCTAAAATCTATCCTTTATTATACAAGCTTTCAGAACGTTGTTAAAGTCTGCTATAGCTCTTGGAAGTAGGACATAACAGGACTACCACTAATGTATCCAGCAGAGAGCAAATTGAGTGACCCAAATACCATCAGAGAGGCAGAGACTGACAAATGCTTTATGGTTCTCTGTATTTTGATTGAGGATAGATAATAAAAACTTCTGTATCTCTCTTGGCCATCTTCATCTTTCCTGAAGAAAAACATATATACTTGTGGCAACTGACTGCATTTATACTTCCTTGGAGAGAAGGAAGAAAAGAGTCAGTGACACCACTGCCATTCCATCTTGATCTCCAGGTTTATGTTAATAGACTTGTTCTGTGATACAGTAGTTGCCATGGTGAAACTTACCTGAATCCCTGATGTTACCCCATTCCCTTTCTGTTCCTCCTTTTTTTCCTCTTCTCTACAAAAATGTCACCAGTCTCTGGTTTTTGCTTTATTTTTGAAAATGGAAAAAAAGATCAACAATGAAGAAACCTCTCAGTTCTGTTCTAAGTTTTGGGCAAGTTGTCACATGCAAGGTGCTACATACTGTAATTTCTGGATCTTCTTGTTTATTCGCGATACAAAAACCAATATTATTCTAATGCAGATGTTGTTACTCCTAGGTTCTTTTTTTTGTTTGACAGGTTTATCTACTTTCCACAAAAAACTGAAGATTTCTATAGTGACATTAAAGCTGTCACACAGTGTACATGACAGGGTGTGTTAGCACAGAACTTATCAGTAATATAGGCAATATTCAGACTGATAGCAAAAGAAACAATTTTATTTATTTCATTTAGCTTATTCTGATTCTGTCTGCAACAATGAATAGAGATGTTTAGAGAAACGATGTTTTCTGTAAGCCATTCTCATCAATGACTGGCTTCCCAAAATGGGATTTACCGCTTTTATCTGAGTCTTATTTGAAACTGTAACCGTATTTACATTATTTGGAATTAAATAAATTAAATTAATACCTATTAAATTGGCAAAATATTGTAAATACATCTTTTCCTTTCCATCTTATTCCTACTTTGGTCAATATATTTCACAAATATGGATGAAAAGATTTACAGACTATAGAGGATGCTTGACTGTAGTCAGGTCTTCAGGATGATAAGTATATGATTATCTTTTTATTATCACTCAGAATGTCTTAACTGACATTCTGTTTATTTCCACATGCCTGAAAAAGCTTTAATTAATCATAAAATTCACTTTTAATCTCAGAAACATTTACAAATAGCTGAACAGTTACATTAAGTCCACCTGATCTGAATGACATGCAATATGAATATAACATGAGTAAAAGCTGAGGTTAAAGCACATACATATAGGAGAATTAATGAAACTATTTTATTTAAAATGTTACTATTTCCAGTGATATTATTATTTTTAGTGACCTGTTACAGTAATTGTCGCATCTCCCTAAGACTGAAAATACGTTGAGCGAGTAAATTTGAAATTAAGGAAAAAGAACTTGTAGATAGCAAAAATGAAATAGAGTGCAATGATTATATTTTATTGTGTGTTTTGAGGAAAGAATTAAACGTGACAAATACATAATATAGAAATAAGGACTGCATTTGTCTAATGAAGACATACTAAATTAGGCTGAGTATAAAGTGAGAAGACTGTAGTTTACAGAATGCTGAAGAGAATTCTACAAATAGAAATATTACTTTATCCTCTGCTTAGGAATTTCTATCTTGACTATTACTATATATTGTAGACTATAAACAAATTTTTGAGGCAGATGGTAAAAAGAGCAGTGATATTTTAAGAGATTATCTTCCACTATGCTGTCTGTAACCTGTTACTCTGTTACTACCTATGTTTAAGGTAAGCAGGATTAGTCTGAGCAGAGACTAAGAGTGTTTTGAAGCAGATTGGACAGCTTTGCATGAGCAGATAATGAATGTACAAAACCCACCTTCTTTCAGCTCAGCCAAGGTGCCAATAACCTCCAAATGAGGGACAAAGCCAAACAAACTGTTGCTAGTTAACACATTTAATTGATGTAGGATATTCTATGGTAGATCAAAACTTTCTGAGACTAAAAAAAATCCTGATAAATAAAGATGAAATAGTGAATGTTTAAAATTTTTATCAGATAACTTTCAAAACCAGCTTTTTTTTCCAGAGTATTTTTCTGGAATGTTAAAGTAAAAAAGTGTCCCCTTTTTAAAGCAACTAAGAAGTGCACCCTTAACTTTATTCACTTTTGAAATGAAAGACAGTAACAAGAATAAAAGCACATTTAAAAATGTATTTCATAGGCAAACTGGTACAGAATAATTCTCATTGTTTATGATTTTTAAACAGAAAACACTGTTTGTTCCCAGCAAGGTAGTTTTCTTTTGTTTTCTTTTTTTATATTCAGTCTGTATCTTTTCTAAATCTGTATAATTTCCTCTATTCTCTTTGCATTCTACTTTAAACTACTTTTTTTGGTCATGTTTTCCCCTTGGCTCAGTCATGAAAATTTGACATTGAAATTCATCTCAATAATTTAAAATGTATGCTGTTCCAGGTATTGTAGCAGCTTGGAGAGAAATATAACACTTAAATTACCATAGGGAGAGACTATTAAACTCAGCAAACTGCTTATAATAATAAAATACATTTTTTCCCAAGCAGTAGTCTGGAGGAAATTGCTGTTTCTTACCTTGTTATTTCAACCAGAAAACTTTTACCACTGACAGGAAGCTCTAATACTACAACTTGGACGGCACAGGTGGCAGGTAGGCATGAGGATTTATCAACTAAAAAACATTTTTTAAAAAACCATCATTTTTGAAAAATTATGTATTGTTCCTTCTTTTCTCTCATTTTCTCATTTTCCTATGGTATGGCTTGAATACATAACTTCATACTGATCTGCAAGGAAAACAGAGAAATTCTCATAACAGTAGATAACATGATTGGAAAAAATTGAGTAGTGGCATAAGAAAATTAAAGAACAAATTAAGCATTCCAGTGCACAGATACTAGCCATCACCTTATACGTTTCTGTTATTTCTGCAAAATAGGACTAAATTGCTGGAGGAAGGACTTTTTCACTGCATGTATTTCCCAGTCATGTTCAAACAACCAGACACACAACCTGTTGGAGTCTGCAACTTCCAAGCTTGAGTACATACAAAAAATTAAATGTGTACAATCAAACAGAGATTTAGTTGAATATTTTTGTAAATATTAACTTATATATTTAAATCTATATAAATAATGTAGTATGAAGTAATATATATGCATTTTATGTGCATACAAATTAATATCTATTGTTATAGATATATAATTGGAATTTGGTTTCAACTGAATTTGAGTACAGGTTTATCCATAGTAATAGTACTTCTGTGAAATCTTCTGCAGTCTGCTACAATACTTTTTAAGGCTGAATTTCTTTCTTTATTATCCTGCATATACATAGCTTTCAAGCAAAACCCCACAAAGAACTTTAACAGCTTTTTGTGCATTTTCGCCTTTGCATTTAGGAGTATTTGCACAACAAATCATGAGTTACTCTATGTGAGTTAACATTGTCTCCTAAATTAAAATTTATTGGTATAGCTTCTTTTTAACTATAATATATACTTACTAAATTAAAAACTGGTTTGTTTGGGTTTTTTGTTGTTTTTTTGTTTTGTTTTTTGTTTTGTTGGGTTTTTTTGCCTGGCCATGTATCCTCTGAACCCTGCTCAGTGGGAGGAACCCGTTTGATTAGAGCCCATCTCCACTCCCATTTGATTGCTAGCTTTGGAAAAATAAGAGGACACTAGGAACTTTAGACACTGCTAAAAATATGTCTGTTCTACTCACATAGTAAACACTAGGAGAAAACTTTGATCAACCTAGACTTATTTACATATAGTGAATAAATCAAACGGTGTTTTGTAAACTCAAACAGTAGACAAGTATATGAAGTTATACTAATCCTTTTCAATATCTTTGAATGACCAATAAAATCCCTCCCCAGTTAATGTCAAAAAGTACATATGTATAACATAAAAAGCCCTTTGCTCTTGATCTGATGCAGTCCTTGCATATAACCTGAAAACCAGAATTTTGTGATCTTCAAGAGGCAAAAACAAAAGCAGCCGCATTAAAGGAGGAACAGGCAGCCAAGCAGGAGGGGAGATAAGGACGTGAAAAGGAGATGGAAAGTAAGAACTTCTGAAGAAATCAAAGAGATGAGGATGTTGGGAAACAAGGGACAGCAGACACTAGCAAATGTGTGACCTTCAATTGCTGGAGGAAGGAAGTAAATTAGAGAGCAGAGAATGAGGTTATTTGTCACACTGGAAGAAAAGAGATAGTAAAATACATATAAAAAGATCTCTCACTGTGTTATTTAAACAAAAAAAGGTACCAAAAATCATGCTTAGCCCTTTAACAAAACATCCTGAATACTACATTAGCAGTAAATTTTAAACAAATGGAAATCACTAAGAAACTTTCAAGCTGATCAGGAGTTTGGTTTGTTCACAAAAGACAAAGAATTGCAATACTGTGTGATACCAAAAGTCTGTTGCACATTAATCTGTATAATATTTTCCAATATGTTTCATCTGGGCCATTATGTTTAATAGCCAGTGGCAGGACTTCTTTTTTGCTTGTAGGTTTGCCTATGCCCCTTTTCGGCCTTTACATATTCTGACCTTTAAAGCACCCTGCGACAAGGAGACCTGCAACTTGACTTTCTGTTACATGAAACAATATTTCTGCTTGTTTTAACTTTACTGCTTATTTCACGCTTTTTACCATGCAAAATTACATCCCTACTTTCCTTACTAATTGCAGCATTGGCATGCTTTTGTGAATAAATCTTAAGTGGGAGAGGAGAATGATTGTTTTTTTCTGTTTCTCTAAAGTCTTATGTACAACAAAGTAATCTTTAAAGATCAAAGGTATTGCTCAGATTTGTTAGCAAGCTCACATAGTGTGGAACTTACTACTTTGAAACAATTATACTTGCCTACAGGAACATTTATTTCTGATAAATATTATTCATGTCAGTGACTTCAGGAGCATACTGAATGAATTCCTAGATGCTGTGATAAAGATTACAAATATAGTATTATTTGGAAGCTTTTTCTGTATTTTTTTCAACAAGAATAAACTTCATTACAAAATTTCTCCAACTATATTTATGTCATTATAATATTATCAAATACATACAATTTGTAAGCATTGGCTAGAGTCCTTATAGACCACATCCAGCTCAACATGTTGATAAATAAGAGCATCAGGAAATAAACGCTGCTATGCTACCACAATTCCTTGAATTTAAAAATTTCCCAGCCTTTACAGACTTTATAACGTAGCTCCAATACAGCATATTACATATGATTTTAGGCTGACACATGATTATTAGTTCAAACAAACAAATACGTATTCAGTCTAAAAATTCAGTCTGGTTTATGTAGATAAATGTGTGTGTCTCTGTAGCAACCTAAAGGATAAAAAAAGTACTGATCTCAAGTATTTTTATTGTGGATGGATAAATAAGAGTATTTGTTCACACACATACACCCCTCCCCCACCATCATTTGGCTATACGTGCATAAAAATGTCGATGCTTGTGCTTATGGTATCATAATAAATTCATAGTTTTAAAGCATTCACACATATTTGTAAAAAGAAATAGAAGAATTTTAGCTTAAGGCCATTCATCACCACAAATATTCTCTTATTACTCTAGATAAAGTATTCTTTTGACCAAGGGGATAGTGTATACTTGTAATTGAAAAGGATATTTCCTTAAAAGGAGTGTAACTTCACATTTGCAATGTATTAAACAGTTTGAATGCAGGTGAGAATATACCCACTCTCATATCCCCCCGAAAAAATATCCCAAACAAGCAAAATCCCACAAGTCTGTCATAAACTAAGCATTTAGTAAAAGCAAATAAAAGGAAAGCAAAATGTCTGCCATGGGATGAAAGACCCTTTGTAATGGTAATTAAAGCATAATACGTTTAAGCCTGAGGATACAGTGAAGTACAGAGGTGTCACCCCTTGAATAAAAACAGACTACTAGTGATGCTATACAAGCCAAGCCATAAGGTTTCAGGAGCAGGTGAAATCACACCGGTTCTTCTGTGCTATCCAAGGTCTCATATCACAGTCCTTGGCTGATATTTTATTTGGATTAAAAAGCTCTCTTATGAGAAATTGCTATTAAGTATTTCAAATGTAAGCTTTACTTTTCTAATTAAAGTAAGTTGTGAAGTTTCTATGTTGTGGTTTGGTTGTTTTTTTGGGGTTTTTTTTTTAATTCACACAAGATCTGGGTGAATTCTGTGGCACATCTTACCTTCCATATCTTCCATATCTTCCCTGCCTGCTTGGGAAGATTTATCTTACTCTTGCATAACTGCTGGATAGTCAATCTTTGTCATTCTTTCAAATTGTATTATTACCTTTTCAGAAAACAATAATTCGAGAGATATCATCATGCCACAGCTACTCTAATATTAAAGGTCTCATACATGAAATATCAGATATGGTTATGCCACAGGTTTCCTGTGCTGTCTGGAACTGTACTGTATTTATTGGTGGCCACTGAGCAATGGGTAACTACCTCAGCCTTAGAGCATGGAGGCAACAAATATGTTTTACCCATTGTTACACCTCACTTCTTTCATCTATGTCACCTCCCCATCTCATATTCTCCTTGGGGAGAGACAAAACTATCTTTTATAAGTGAACTGAGTCAGAAGATACTTTTATAGAAAATTACCCTCTTACCTTTAGTAGCCTTAACACACATATAAGTTCATCTTGGGAGAGCCTAAAAGATGTGTCAGAGCTCATGAGATGTAACTGTTCCTTTGGTCTCTCTAGACATCCATCTTTTTATCTGCTTTATCTAGATGAAGAGGTGTTTTTCCTTTACGTTGTCTACAGTAAGGATTCTCTATACTTTCTTACAATTTTTAAATTTAGTGTTAGTAAGACAGGTAAAAGGACCACATGTGTAGCTAATGTGAATGCTTTTGCTATGTGCTTGTACCATTTACATAATTTTATGCTGCTATAACAGGCTATGTAGAAGCTATCTCAAATGCATGAATTTGAATACAGGGAGAAAGTTTGGAGATATGAAAGACAATGTTTAGGCATGAAGAAAGCTTTCTGTTTTCTGGACGTGTTTTAATTTTATGTTACAGAGGGCAATGTTACTTCAGAGAACTGCTAGATGTTGTGGAGAGAGAGAGATAGAGAGAATAGCATGTTCCATACATAAAGAATGTGATAAGCAAAAATTGCAAGAAGAAAATATGTTAAAGGGCTTTTTTAATTTTCAAAATGTGTTTGTTTTAACTAATTTTATTTTTGTAGTGACATTAGCTGCAGAAAAGAAAAAAGTATGACTGCTTTTTCATCAGCAAGGGCTGTAGGAACAATGCTGATGCTCATAACAAATTATTTTAAAGAAAACTGAAAAACTCTGCGTTCCAGCAATAATACTGTACAACATTAAAGTGTCATATGTATACTTTAAAAAGGCAGAAAACAGTATTTCCTGGAATATTTTCACTATTAAAATGCAAATTATGCATTGACAGTATATTTAACAACTATTATTGCTTCTGTTTATGAGAGAACTGATTATGTTTATACTGTTCCTGAGAACCTTTTCCAAATCACTGTCTACGATTTTCCTTAAGAACTGAGCTAAATAAAAAATAGTAGCGGTATTTTATAAAATCTGATGATAGCCTTACATTGTAATTTATAAAACAAGTTTGATCTTCCCTTCCCCCCGCTTATTTCAAGTCCTACTTGTTAGTGTTACTATTGTAATGACAAAAATCTTCCAAGTATCATGCAATATCCTAAAACTGTGCCTAAGTGTCAGTTGTAGTCCTGTATTTAGGAAAACAGTTTTATTGTCCCCTGAATTTTAAACTTTGTCTAAATGCAGAGAGCAAAACCATAAACGCAGGTTAAAAGCTACTGTACAATGTTGAATCAGTTAGGTGAAAATATATTTACTGCAACTGTCTTTGTCTGAATCCAATTAACACAAGCACATACAAGTCTAGTACTTGTAATTTAAATTTCATTTAAACATCCAAACATCGAGGAAGAGTTGTTCCAGAAAGAAACATAAAATGAAGAAATTAAAGTGAGCCAGTCCAAGTAATTTCCATTTCACTCACTTGATTTTTCTCCAAATATACAGTCTAACTCGTTAAATGCTACTAATTTACATTAGGATGTGATCTGCATTTCATATTTGAATTTGGAAAGAATAAAATAAATTTTCATATATTACAAACTTTTGCAGAAATTCTGTAAGGCTGTAGACCATTCTGTAGCCTTTGGCTATTTATTCATGTCGATGAGTAAGACAAATAAGCTGTTGGTGTAACATCTTGGAATTTTTCCATTACTGTTAGGAAAAAGCTAAAAACCCAGACTAATTGAACAGGAAGTTTCTCAAAATTAACAAAACCTTCGAATATACAATATTATGTATGTTACATGAAAATGACACAATCAGAGATGGAAGGTGTAAAGTCCAAGATGTACCCCTTGCGTGCCTTGTTCCAAGCCTGCTTGACGGTTTGGAAAGAAATCACAAAGAGATTCTCCTGTTCTTCCACCTCATGTACAATTACATTTACTTTGTCTGCTACTGGCAGTTTACTTTCTTTTGCCTCAAGGGAGATAGAGCACCAGGACTCCTAGAGAGGTGCCAGCCCTCACTCAGATTTAAAAGGAAAAATTACGTCTTTCTCATACTTATTATTGTCTTTTCCTCCCAAACTCCTTTTCTTTTGGTTGGTTAACTTTATAGCTTATATAGTACTGAAATCATCCAACTAAGTAGCACTTTCTGATTTACAAGGTAGAAAATATATTGCTTAGATAGATTATAGAATCATATAATACCAGCTAGAAGAAACCTCAGGGATCATCTGGTCCAGCCTTTCTTGGCAAAACCATGGCCTAGACAAGATGGCCCAGCACCCTGTCCAGACAAATCTTAAAATTACCAAATGTTGGGGAACCCACCACTCCCCTGGGGACATTATTCCAACAGTTGGTTGTTCTCATTGTGAAAAATTTTCTTTTTGTGTCCAATCAAAATCTCTCCAGGAGTAACTTGTACACTTTCTACATGTTTTAGAAAATGAGTCCTTTCTACATGCTCTCAAGACCCTCTTGTTATCTTTGGGCTGTATCTTAATATATAATGAAATATAATACTTTGAAAAGTTTCTATTTTTCTAATAAATGTTCCCTGCAAACTGTTTTAGCAGCAGTGATAACTCAAGTCAGTTCTTTCTTCCTCTATTACTTATCTTCTGTAACTATACTTTTGCCAATCATTTTACACAGAGGTTGGTCCATTCAGCAACTGAAATATTCTGCCTTTCATCATTCAACTAAACCATTATGTAGAACCATGAAAAGGGGTAATTTATACCAAATATTCACAATTCTATGAATTTCAGTAGGGAATCATCATTAAGAACACATTAAAAAAAGAAAGGAAAAGAGAAACCTGGAAGTATGTAGTTTATGAAATTATAGATGGATTGCTGTTCTCAGTCAAGGAGAGCCACAACTGTAAGTTACATAACCAAAAACAAGATGGAGAGAATAGTTTTTTAACCCTAGTGGTTAAGGTTGTTTAGGGTGGGAATCATTACACTGCAGACAACTGGTGACATGTACTGGCAAAGAGGAAGGTTATTAATATAAAAATAAAACAAAGATGGCAAAGGTAGAGCTAAGTTTCCATCATGATTTTCCTAAGAGAACAATAATTAAATATTGTGCACAAAGTTATTAGGTACAAGGTGTTACCTTAGATTCACGCAGTAAAAATAATTGCAGATAAAACACAATTGTACAGATACAGTTTTAAATGGTTAATGTTAAAATGTTTTGTGAACTTTTTTTATGCTACTCTAAGTAATGGACTTTCTGATGAAAAATCTATGTTTTATTAAAAAATAAAGAAAGCAGGGATTTAATATTGGAAATTAATAGTACAGAGGTGAGTCTGTTTAGATCAACTTGAACAAACTTAAAAAAAATCATCTGAGCTAAAAAAGATTATAATATGATCCGTTACATTAAAGACTATTTATGATGTGGTGATGTTGAAAATCAATTAAATTCTAAATATGTGTAATTTCATTACTTCATTGCACCCCTCCATGGAGAGCTGTCGAGGGAGATGAGAATTAGCAGTATTGAGGCACGTATTTTCTTCCTGGTACTCAGTGATCACATTTTCGTAGTGTTTGAATAGATAGAGTCTGAGCTATATAATCTAAGAAAAGGATAACTTATATTTGGCAACTAATTATTTATAATTATGCAAGTTGTAATTACTGCAACAAAGAGAAGTTACAGTATTGAAAATGGGCTGCTGCCATCAGCAAAATTAAATATTTCTGTCCATTTTACAACACTTGTATTTAACATGCTTACCATTCAAAAGTGCTCATCTGTAGTTAGCTCTTCAAATGCTCCTCCTCTAGTACTGGCTTCTGCAGCAATTTTCCACTTTGCTTACAGGTGGCCTGCTCTAAACAACACCCCTGATCAGTCTGTAAATTGTACGTGGATTCTCCTGCTGGCACACTGCTTTTCATCAAGCCCCCGCATAAAGCATCTCACTTAATTTCACATGCTCTGATATCAGGCCCTATTTTTCCTGCAATGCTGGACAAAATCTTGCCATTGGAGGCTCGGGATATTGTCAGACTGTTGTTTCTTGTGTATGCTGGGTATGTGGTATGAACAGGTTGCTTATATCTTTTGCATGCTCAGTTAAAATGTGGTGAATGGTTGAAGGGAGAACAAAAAAATATTATAAGAACAATCTCAAGCCAAATTTCCAGCTGTGCTGCATTAGTTCCACACTCTGAGAGACTGCCTGCATCGTGTATCAGGTAAAATAATGCCATCAAAATGAATGAACAGAGTTTTATGGGCACAGAGCAGCATAACAGAATGAGGAAAGTAAGAGGAAATAAGAAAGAGGGAAAATTTCTCTGCAATACCTGTAGCTTCTTTTGTGGCCCGTAAGTGGTAGATTTCTCAGGAAAAAAACCTTGAAAGTGCAGTATATGGCTTAATATATGTTCTTTTTTTTTTTAGCTTTCCTTCTGAACCAGTAGCAATACCGGCACCAGGCATTTGGCAAGAACACTGAATTACAGCATCTCTGTATCAATGGCTCAGGTGGTTTGCCTGAAAATCTTACAGATTTTAAGCAGTTTAACAGATTCAGATAAGTTTAAGAAAATCTCTTCTACTACTATACAGGATTTATCAAGTGTAAGGGTTATCAAAATTTTCAGGAACTTAACTTGGGGAAAAAAAGGCAAGCGTATCATTAAACAGTTCATTTAAAAAAAGAGAAGTCTACATAAAGCTGCTTTGAGACTTACCTTTCCCTTAAAGGATTGATCAGTGATTGCACAAGAGCAAAAAGTCAAGACAGATGAATGCACTGAAATGAAGTCCACCTGTTTCTCACATTAAATCCAACTTTTGAATATCAATTACCATGGTTTTCCTCCAGTTTTGTGGTTTTATAGTCTTTTAGACACAGTAGAGTTCTATACCTGCTTAAAACTAAAATGATTCAGTGGTTAATGGGGTCCCAAGACGTTTTCAAGATCATATAAAATTTATCATATGTGTATGTATGAAGTAAGCAGATACACATACTATGAATACTCATAGATATTCCGTCTTCCCAAGCCTTTTATACGTGATATTGTGATAAATAATGCATAGCATAAACATAATGAGGTGTATTCTTTTACCAGTCTGAAATTCCATGACCTAATGTTAGTGTTTAATCCTTATCATTTATTATTAGGGAAGAAATTATACTAAAGGATTTCAAAATGCTAATGAAATAGCTGAAAGTGACCAAGCCTACATTTCCAAGGTTTTGGTAACAAAAGTTAAAAGGAATGTATTGACCTTAACAATCAGTGTAGTGATCAGTTAAACTGAGACAGAGGTACAGGTCTGTGATTGTATTTTATGTCTCTGAAGCAGCTCCATTGAAAATGCCTTAATAACAAGTCTTCATATATTGCTCCATATCATAATTTGACACTTGTAGAACTCAATTTTAAAACAGTTTTCAGATTTCTATAGATTTTTTTTTTTAAATGCTGACATATCTACCAGTGTTCAATATTGTTTACTCAAAACACAGCCATTCAAGTCAAAGATAGTGCCTAGAACTCACAGAGTGAAAAATGTGGTTTTATGAGATTTTTTTGCATGTTAAAACAAACACAAGCATTTAGGTAAGAAACAGAGTAAGCAGTGAATACTTAATTTGAGCACTGCCACAGTATAAATACAGCCCTTTAGGTAAACTGGTTTTAAGATATATAATGCAACGCTTCTGGTGAAGACTGAATGCATGTAATTTGAACATATTGAGGGATAGTAAAGCTAGAAATAAGGTTCTTCCCTCTTATATTACAAAGGTTAGAGTTTTATGAAAATAGTTAAGTTTATTCAAAGTCATGAGCTATTCACTTCACTACTGCTCTATAGATGGAACAGCTGTGGGATGCTATGCAGGAATGACAGTGCCTTCTATTACTGTTGCTGTAATCTTGTACCACTAATTACAGAGGACTGTCTTGCCTGCTTAGTTCAGACTAACTTCCTCCAAGTCGTATGTTATTTTAGTTATGTTATAACTATTCCAACTACAATTATAAGTGATAAATAAAGAAAAATCTATAATGTAGACACTGCTGACTCCCAGAAGACCCAAGCAGGCTTAACACCAAGATTTGGAATCAAAAAACATCTAAAAGCCTAGTTGAACACACAATGATATCAGCAGAGAGATGTATGCTGTCATCAGTGGCACTAAATGTGACTCTATGTCTGACCTCAAGGCTTCTCCCTGAGCACCACCCCCCCCCAAAAAAAAAAGACATTTTTTAATATTTAGGTTGACATAAACTGATCTGAAAGAAATAAGAATTCAAAATCATCCTGTGGCAAATAATAATTTGAACTGCAAGTTAATTGAGAAGTAGTTGCACTATTTTTATGTGCAGATATGGTGTACCAAGAAACAAGTTAACGAGAGGGGGATAAAAATGAGAAAACCATTTCAGGTATTAGTTAGTGGTTCAGAAAAATGCCTTTGAAAACTCCAGATCCAGAAGGATAATTAATTATTTTTTTATTCACCATGAAATATTTTTGTCATTACAAACCTGGGAGAAGCTCATCTTTTCCTGGTTTAAAAACAATGTTTCACTATGTTTATCCCAAAAGGTTTCCACAAATGAAAAAAATATTCTTAGATATTCTTTAAGAAATGCATGAAATCAAACTTTCTATGCAGTTTGACCATAAGAGCAGAGCTTAACCTCACAGAAAGTCCACAACAGATTTTTTTAAAAATGAGATTTTCAAAGAAACTCTCAGCCTATAGCATAGCCTAAAGATATTATTCCTTTAATATGAACTTGAGAAAAAATATTTTTCCAGGAATAAGTATGTAAATAGGCACAATTGTTTCTGTAAAATTGTAAAATGCTAGAAAACCGGGGAAAGTTTATTTATTTATTTAGAATAGAATAATTCAGTTGGAAGGGACCTGTAACAATCACCTACTCCAATTGCATGTATTTATTTTTTAAATGTAAGTAAGCCCATCTTATTGATGCTGAAAATGCCAGGAAATAAACTCACTTAAGGCTCATTTTAGAGTTTTAGAAAGCAAGCATCCTTTATTACAGTGCTGGATGCATGGAGGATTAATTTCATTAATCATGTGTAACGAGTTGAGAGCTGTTTACAGAATATGTTTCCCATCTACATGCTTATCTGTAACTTCTTTCCAGAAATCTCATGCATATTCTACTACTTCCCCAATATTAATTTTAATATTATTATGAACATTATAACAGCCAAATCTCCAGATTTGTACCATTTCCCTTATCTGTTCGACCATGCATTCCTCAGATAAGTAGAAACTATAAACAAACAGAATGCATCTTGTTCACTGACTGTCTATGGAAATGAGTCCAAGCTGACGTTTCTCAAAAAACTCCAAAGGACAAAAAATACGTATGAAGCAGAACTTAGTCTCTCAAGCCTCCCAAGACTTACCTTTAATCAGCATACCACTAAGAAAGCAGCAGGAACAGATGTATTTAGCAGTGATGTAGATTATCCGTTAAATAGAGAACTTCTCATGGATATTCCCAACTCGCTTATTATCACTGGCAATAATAGCAGTTGTTTACGTGGAAGAGCAGAAGTATGAAAATATTTTTAACTGCCTCAGAGGACACAGCTAGCAGAAACAGCAGAGGTCATGATATACGACGTGCCAACACTTTCTTGTGTACTGGTTTGCCTGATGTCAGTTGTTGTCATACTCGTTTGAGAACTATTGCCGTGGAAAAACATTTGGTTTACTCCATTCAAAATTACTTCTAAACTTTCGTCTGTTTTCACTGATTTTTAGCTCCATTACAGCTAGCATTTCAGTAACATTTTAGTTGTATGCAAACCACAATCATAGCATCCTTTCAGTGTGACATGGCAATTTCAGACCTCATACAGTTTAGTTCATTCCTATTCAAAATGTCCTTCACTGATGAAAAATGTTAATTCAGGATAATTTTATTTTGCTTAAAAGTTCTTATTCCCAGTCCCACCTGCTACCTTTCCTTGCAGAGATGGCCTCCCTACTAAACTTAGGGGTCCTTCCTGATCTGTGAGGGTAGAATATGCAGAGATTTTGTGACCCTCTGTTACACTATATTGTGTCCAATACTGAAAGCTGTAAGCTGAGAATGGAAGAATCTAGGGTAAACATACAATGAAATTTAAACATCTTTACATTATTCATTACACCACATTCTTCCTGTATGAAATTTCATTGTAATTGTCCAATTATTCCTGTACAGATTGTCTTCTATGTTTCATTCAATTGATGTTGTATAGAGGACTTGCTAGATTTTATGGATGGCATGTACTGAACTTTGCAAAAGGCAGCAGTTTACAAAAGAGAGCGGTTCTACCTGAACAACAACCAACTTTATCTTGCGAGACAGATGGATTGGGTGATGGTTTTGCTAAGCATTGCACGCCTCTAATTTTGTTGGATGTTTCCTGGGAAAATACTTACTAACACAATTTTCAGTTTTTGCTTCATAGATATATATATATGTATAATCATCTAGTGCTAGCAAAGCAAGTGAATTTATCCACAGCAATCCAGAACAATATTCCTATCTAAGATTTCTTCAGGAAGACACTTCAGATTATCTGGAGCGAGTCCAGAGAAGAGCAACAAAGCTGGTGAAGGGGCTGGGGAACAGGTGTTATGAGGAACGGCTGAGAGAGCTGGGGTTGTTTAGCCTGGAGAAGAGGAGGCTGAGGGGTGACCTCATTGCTCTCTACAACTACCTGAAAGGACGTTGTAGAGAGGAGGGTGCTGGTCTCTTCTCCCAAGTGACAGGGGACAGGACAAGAGGGAATGGCCTCAAGCTCCGCCAGGGGAGGTTTAGGCTAGATGTTAGGAAAAAATTCTTTACAGAAAGGGTCATTGGGCACTGGAACAGGCTGCCCAGGGAGGTGGTTGAGTCACCTTCCCTGGAGGTGTTTAAGGCACGGGTGGACGAGGTGCTGAGGGATATGGTTTAGTGTTTGGTAGGAACGGTTGGACTCGGTGATCCGGTGGGTCTCTTCCAACCTGGTTATTCTGTGATTCTGTGATTCTGTGATGGGGAGTAGATTTAATAAACTCTCACTGTGCTAGTAATGATTTAAATAAATATACTAATAACAAAATGAGCAATGTAATTTGAATTTTATTGCTAGAAATTAAATTCTACTTTACAAATAACTTTGAAAAAAATTCTACTTTGCAAATAATAAAGAGAAATATTTACAAAAAACATTGTAAACTGCTGTGAGTATTTGCTTCACTGGCCAGATATTTTCCATGTCTTAAAATATTTGATGGTAACACTTTTTCAAAAAAATTATGTAAATCATTTTCAAGCCTTACATCTCATCAATAATAATTTTTGCCTTTCTTTATTGTTTTGCTTCAGCAAGGTTCTGTGATAACCTTAACAGAACCAAAAAATGTATTTTCCTTCAGGTTATACAACTTATTGGTACCCTTGCCTTACAACAAAAATTTTTTCCTACACAAAGTAAAACCCCAAAGCTATCACTAACCTTATTTAATCCCTGCAATACCTTGATAACTTACCCTGCAGTACTTTATCACACTCAAGAAAGAATATACTTTGGTCTGTAACTTTTCATGGTGATAAAATTGCACCTCAAACTTGTGCTATAAGAGGTGATACTGTGATGCATGAAGCGCGGGTTATTGAAAAATTAAAGTAATCCTGAAACAGAATTTCTTTTCCAAAGGCAAAACCTTAGTTCACATTTGCAGGCTGGATACCCTAAAGATCAAATCCAGCCAAACCCTGACCTGCAGGGAGATGAGTCACACTATCTCAGATCACTTCCTGACAATCAAGATTTGTACATAGTCCAGCTGCAGCATGAATTTTTCACTGAGAGAGACAACAGAACAGATATTTACATATCCATGTTTAATGTCTTCTAATAACTCTTTTCTCTCTTTTCCCCACTTCAACTATGACCTATGCCAATGATAGAATAAATAGAATAAAACCAGCTATGTCCCATGGAAGTACACAACATCTACCCCATTACTCTCCCTTTCCTTAAAAAGAAAGATACCTGGGAGAACTCACAGACCCTAGAGTTTTGAAACATTAAGATTAGCAGGTAAACTCTGGATATTTAATACACATATATATAAAATAGTAAAATCTAGTGGAGTGAGCAATGCAGATGGCCCGTCCTTTCCAAGCCTGACTGAGAGGAGCTGCTCCTGTCCCATTTCCAGGCCCCACCATGCATGAGGCTGAGCACTGACATGTATGTGCACAATTTACATTACTCCCATTGTTCCTACTGGGCTTCTATTGAAGTCTATCAGTGTGGTTGTGGAAATAAAATGCATGAATTCATTTGGTGTTTCGTGGTGCTATTTCTATTCTCTGCAGGATGTTTTTTCTTAATATATAATTATAAGCTTTTGCTTTTCAAAACAAGTTTTTCTGACATGTTTGGGCTTTGATCATACTTTTAGTTTGCAGAGGGTCATTTTGAGTCCTTTATGCCAAAGTACCAAAATGTTTCTGAGAGTCATTTAGCCTTTGGAAATGGTTTTCTGGCCCTAATGTGAAAGTAGTTTTATTATGTGGGATGAGTTTTCCCACATTGAACTCAATGTGGTCATGTTCCTGCAGCAAACAATTTCTGCCAAGATTCTTCTGCCAGTACTCTGTGTACATTTGGACTTCTGTGTTCCAGTATGCTCATTCTTTGCTTCTTTTAGGCTATGCCTTATATGAGTACACTCCAAACTGTTCTGCTGAAAGTTAATCACTAAAAGTGCATTCTAGCTTGGTTCAGCAAGCATGCACACCTTCTAGAGCATGAGGAGCATATTTTATACTAATCTGCTGTTCCTGCTCCACGTTCCCTGTCTCCTCTGTATCCTTCTCCATTTACCTATCTAAACTACCTCTGAATTAATCCAAGAAATTGAAAAGTGCAATTTGTAAATAGGCAACAAAAAATGTAACGCTCTGTATGGAAAGTGTGGCCATATCAGAAGAGTTTGTCCTTCTCTTGTCTTGCTCTCTTTCTCCTTAAACCTCAGTTGCTGAGATTAGCACAAAGGTGCCATTATTCAGTGATCGCCAGTTCATTCATGTAAGAAGGCAAAGACAATATAGTTAAAATCCTCATATACATATGCACATATTAGACATAAATATGAAAATACGAGAAAGAAAAGGAAAGAAAACTGACAAAGAGCCACTTTTTTTAAAGATGCAAATGAACACAGTGAACTCTTTTAGTGCCATATTCCTTGCTAGTATCTCCAAATTAAAATCTTTTAAGTTTATTTGTTTTCATGTTTTTATATCTTCCATCAAAAGATATGGAAGGGAGAGAAAACATTCTCTTTAATTAAGGTTTGGGCTTTTCCCTAGTGATTACTTTCCAGATGCTTGAAAATTTAGAATGCCTATCCACAACTTCATCTATAAATTTGGAGTTGTATTTATATCTTCATCTTAATTTGGTCTGAAGGTTTTATTTTTAGCTGGTGATGACTAACTACTTAGAAGTAGTACGTGTTCTGCCATGCTGAAGAGATGTTTCATACAGATGACACATTGTGGCTTTATGAACACAGCATGATTTTCTAGGACAGTACTTCTAGATGCTGTGAAAATCCGCCAGATCTGCTGGCCCAAGTGTTTAGGACTATTTTCACCCTTGAAGCACAGTTTTCTGCCTTATCTTCATTGTTCGTGCCTACAGAAGTTACTTTGAAGAAGGTATAAGAGAGAGGTCTGCTCAAAGCCAAACAGCCTTTTCCCCTGTACTGCAATGGACCTATTTTAATTGAATTACTAGAGGTCAGATACACCTCTATTACCATTTTTGTTCAGGCCCACAGAAATCTTTTTCTTTGAAGGTGATCCTAGCTCACCCAAGGAAGGACAATGAAGAAGAGAAACCAGAGGAACATCCAAAATGATTAAAAGCTTCATAAAAGAAGTCTTAAAAATATTTTAAGAATACTTGATCAGTGCTGAATCCTTATCTCGGAGCATTTCCAAAATGATACAATACAATATTAACAGACAATAAAATGTGTACAATTTGCATTAAAGTAAGTACACAAATTATACACCAAATTAAAACACTGACTATGACCTTTGGAAAAATTACTTAATTCAAACACACATTTGATAAAAGCCTTTTAAAAAGTCCCTTAAAATATGCATATGTCACCACACATTTTCTCACATCAAAGCTTCATTGAACACTCACAGTAGCCTTCGTATCAATTATTAGTAGTTATTATGGATTTTCATGCTGTGTTACACACTAGGTTTTTAAAAATCAAATCTAAAGGATAAGTCTATCTTGTTCACATATAGTGATGAGAAGGTCACAGAAGTACTTCTATTGCTAATGCACAGAACTGCTTGTAAGGAATCCAGAATTTTCATGAGGTTTTTTGAGCAACTTTAAGTAATATATGTATGTCATCAGGTATGAGATTAGATGATGACATACGTTTTTCACATATTTCAAGAAAACTTCATCCTCCAACTCTAAAACCCAAAACAAATTGCAGAAAATAGTTTTAATACAGTCAATAATAATCAAACATCTGAAAGAGATAGAGATGTCATATTTGCACTTGTAAAAGGGAGAGGCAACTATGGACTACAGATAGTATACCACTAATGATGCAGCTCACATGAGTAAATGGACAGGTTAAGCTACATGTGCTTGCCAAAGTTTTACTCCTTCAGACAATTAGTACAAGATCTTCATGAAACATATGGCCAGTCCTCTAAAAGTCAAATCAGAGTCTCTTCTACAGTCTGTAAGGAACAGTTACCAGCAGCAGAATTGAAGGAGATTAACATGTTGTTGACAGTCTTTTCAATCTTCTCTATAATTTATTTAAAAGAAGTAATTATTCTCTGTAAGAGACCTGGCTTACCTTTCCATTGTACTCCAATAGCTGTGCTTGAAAGAAGACTTACCAGTGTTTTCTGTCACACTGAGTTTAGACCTCTCAAACAAAATAAACCGCATTACTGGTGTTTTCAGTTCCAAACCAGAAACTTTGTGAAATGCATGTCCTTGTTTCCATGCCTGTCAGATGTTGGGAATGTTGTACCCTATTACTCAACTTAACTTTAATGCCTAACTTGGAAAACACTACCACATTCCCTTTTACTATAGGCTACATAAGCAAATTTAATAGGAAGTAAGCTCAGTTAGGGATTTAGTCAATTTTAATTTTTACCAGTCTGTGAAACTCTTAGATTATTTCTTTCCTTTTCTCAGGAAACCTTTCAGTTCATTTTTTGACGGTAAAGTAAACCAAACTGGTTTTTAGTGCAGATATAATAATATCTTTATGCTTTATCAGAACCTGTATCATTTGTGATGTGATGCTTTTGTGCTCCTCATAAAAAAATATCCACTATTGTTTCTTAGAGTTTCTTCTACTTTGTCACTAAAATAACCTCCAAGAGACACTGCTGAGCTCCTGAGAAACTTAGACAGGTGAAAATATTCTATTTTTTTTACATTGCTGTATTTAGACAGAAAAGTATCATCCTAATTCTTCCGCCCCCAAAACTGAGAGGGATTAAACCTAACATGCACTCAGTCATTTTTAATTGCTGAATGGGCTTTAATCAACAAAAGAGTTCACTTATATACCCAAGCCCTTTGCAAATTTGAAACAGACTACAAAGCTCAGACCACAATTTTGTAGATAGCTTTGTTGTCATAGCATTTCAAGAAAGTATAATGAGATAATGGTCTATTTATATAGACAAAATTCTCCTACCATAAACTAAATTTTCTTTTTTACTCACAATAAAGACATTGTCTTTTATAATAACTTTATTCTATGATATGTATGTGACTCTATGGTCACACACATTGTAGGTTACTCAGCCCACTATATCTCCTAGATAAAGTGGCAATCTTAAATGAGGTTGAGTCTATAGAATACGATTAAGATCTGATACCTTTGAGGGAGGACAAATTTGTTTATGCTACTGAACAGTAGGTAACTCTAAAGCAATTACAGAATGCTTCATACAGAGATGCTGAAACAACATTTGTTTGAATCTAGGGATTTTGAAATGCTAAGATTTTTTTTCTTGTAAGAAATAGATAGTGAATTAGACTAAAATTAGAATTAAGTCTGTTCCTGAAAGAGTTATCACCAGTAAAACCTCAGACATTTGAGATTTGCACCCTGAGCAAGTTTGCGGACGACACTAAGCTGGGTGGAAGTGTCGATCTGCTGGAGGGTAGGGAGGCTCTGCAAAGGGATCTGAACAGGCTGGACCACTGGGCAGAGTCCAATGGCATGAGGTTTAACAAGGCCAAATGCCGGGTCCTGCACTTGGGGCACAACAACCCTATGCAGTGCTACAGACTAGGAGAAGTCTGTCTAGAAAGCTGCCTGGAGGAGAGGGACCTGGGGGTGTTGGTTGACAACCGACTGAATATGAGCCAGCAGTGTGCCCAGGTGGCCAAGAAGGCCAATGGCATCTTGGCTTGTATCAGAAACGGTGTGACCAGCAGGTCCAGGAAGGTTATTCTCCCTCTGTACTCGGCACTGGTGAGACCGCTCCTCGAATCCTGTGTTCAGTTCTGGGCCCCTCACCACAAGAAGGATGTTGAGGCTCTGGAGAGAGTCCAGAGAAGAGCAACAAAGCTGGTGAGGAGGCTGGAGAACAGGCCTTATGAGGAGCGGCTGAGAGAGCTGGGGTTGTTTAGCCTGGAGAAGAGGAGGCTGAGGGGAGACCTCATTGCTCTCTACAACTACCTGAAAGGAGGTTGTAGAGAGGAGGGTGCTGGCCTCTTCTCCCAAGTGACGGGGGACAGGATAAGAGGGAATGGCCTCAAGCTCCGCCAGGGGAGGTTTAGGCTAGACGTTAGGAAAAAATTCTTTACAGAAAGGGTCATTGGGCACTGGAACAGGCTGCCCAGGGAGGTGGTTGATTCACCTTCCCTGGAGGTGTTTAAGGCACGGGTGGATGAGGTGCTGAGGGATATGGTTTAGTGTTTGATGGGAATGGTTGGACTCGATGATCTGGTGGGTCTCTTCCAACCTGGTGATTCTGTGATTCTGTGATTCTGTGATCTGTCAAAATTTATTTCTGAGACAAGACTCAATGGAAACGTTAAGATTTTTTTTCTCACTTGATTCTTGCAAACTTCTTGAGCACAAGAAAACAGTCATAAACAAGAAATATTAACACTATGCCAACCTTGTACTTCTGAATTGTTGAAATTTAAATTCAGAAAACCCACAGCCCAGTATATATCTGAAGAAAAATATTGTAAATAATTAAAGAGGTTATAGCAAATCTGTAGATCTCGATTTGATATCTTTAGTAGTTATGCAAAGAGTCCTATAGTGTAATTAAAAGTTTCTAAGCATGTTTAGATATAGCATAAGTTTTTTATTTCCACATTTGGAAGAAGCACCTATTCTTTGCTCCTGTGCTGAGCTGAGAGTTCTGGTACCTTGATGACAACTTATACTATGCATAAGAAAGGAATCTGAACCATATTTAACCTCCTTGAAAAAATAGTAATTATTTTTTTTTATTCATAGTAAAGCTTTTTTTTATAGTTTCATTCTACAACATGATACAATGTTATGGTCCTCAGAACCATATGTAGTAGGCTAGTGTATGCCCATGTGACACACTGGAATCAAAGATGAAAGCTACAAAACTGACAAAAATCCTGTGTATTTTTCTAGGATTTTCTTTTCAGTAATTATGAGTATTCTGACAATTTCTACCACTGATCACACATTAATAGACAGGAATTTTTACTTTCAATATAGGCAAACTCAAAGACAGAGTAACAGCCCCATACAACTTTTTAAACAAAGATTAAGGTAGATGCCAAAGACTTCTGTTACTTTAATCCTCAATGAGTCTGATTTTTACTGTATTTCAGTCCTTCTCGGTACTGAATCTCATCTTCATTGCATTCATTGCCTGGCTATTAGAGCACATCACTGAAAAATAATAAGCAAGATTTGTCCCATCACTTATCTTTAAGTTTCATTACCAACCTTCTACAAATCCAACAATTGTCTCATCAATACAGTGTTCTGAAACCTCTTGTATCACTATCTTGCTCTCTATGGTATTATATCAAATATTTTACTGAAGTTAGGTTATATCTGTTGACTATCCCTGTCTAGACAATCAGTCAAAGACAGATATAAGGTTAGTCCGATACAACATAAGTTTTATGAACTGATAAAGTATTTTTCAACAGTTATTCATTTGCAGTATTGCTTACTTTCACTATTTATTTGAAAGTCTTCAATCTAGCAAGGATATACGAAATAGCTTGCAGTTGCATGTTTTTCTTTATTATGAGCTAGTTACTGTATTCTGTCATACAATGCCACTCTAACTTCACAGATTTATTACAAATATCTCTATTAAACTTTTATTTCAGGAGTCAGCCATTTTGAACTTCTGGGATGAAAACTATCCAGTCCACATGCTATTCAGACACCTTTTTATCACCTTTCCCAAAAGATGTTTTAATCAAACAATTTATTTTTATCCATCCCTTTCTCATTGTGTAGTCAATCAGTCAGTATGAACCCTTCCATTTTCATTTATTTCTTCCTTTGCTGACTGGAAAATCTAATCCATCAGCTGGAGACATAACATTTAAACACTATTCCTGGCAGGAAAGTACCTTTCCTCAGTATTTAAGTACTGCACTCACAATGACTCTATGGCTGACAGACAGAGGATCAATAAGACAGATTTATTAACCCAACATATAGCTTCAATGTGATGTGGAAAAAAAATCTAAGAATAGTTTTTTCAGTCAATAGAATTCACCTTTCTCCCCTTTTAAAAATCTGTGGTATTCATAAGCATGTTAATAAACCTTCAACATATCCCTTTCATTTTTCTCACAAAGTGCCATCCCTACGAACAATGATTGGATTGGATGCACTTTGCTTGTATTATAGAGTCGTGGAATTTCACAACTCTAGATATTTAACGTAAGACCAGAGTTTAAATTAGCATAATACATATTTTAGAGATCAGAAAGCTTTCCTCTGGGCAGTTTATTTGTTAGTTATGTGGCAAAGTGCAACTATGACATGCTGCTTTTTTTTTTCTTTACTTCTGTGTGTTGGTATGCAGTAAATACATTCTTTTTCTAGCTCTGTAATTTTAAATGTTAATTACCCGGCATTATTTCAGTGTAGTAGTAGTCAATATTTTTATACCAGATTGAGCTGTGTTTTCACAACCTGAGAAATGAATACAATTTCAGTAATACAAGAATCTTTAAAAGCATTTTTGTTGTTCTCTTTTGGCAGAACATACTTAATGTTTCAATGTTTAAAATTCTGTTTCTATATTAAAAAAATAAAGGATAACATCTTAGACAATTTAACCTGATTGGTTTTGTAAGTACAATTTCCATCTGAATCTCTAACTTCATTAATACTAAAGGAAGCCCAGTTTTAAGCTCTATCTTTTGTCAGCAATCCCTGCTCACATTACATCCTGAATGTACCTGAACTTCAGTATTGTCAAAGACAATGCCTGTAATCTTGTTTCAAGAAACTTTATGTGAAAGAATATGTCACAACGCGAATGTTTCCTTGTTAAGGTTGAATTACTTTAATTGAGTTGGCATTTGACTGTTAATCAACATTCATCTTATCTCAGTTGAAGTGATTTAACCTGAGTTCAATTAAGTTAATTCTCAGTCTCATTCTTAGAAAACTGCATTCCAATTATACACTGCACAGACTATTTAGATTGCCAAGAATGAGGACTGTGATATGTCAATGTCTGTATATGGCCCCAAATACAGAAGTTGTATCTGATTTCCTTAAGCTTCTTTATAACTGAGCTTTTGGACCACGCTGTTTAACTTAATGGACCATATTTCTCTATTGTTTGTATTCTCTTTGTTTTTTCTTTCCTTAGTGGGAACTTATACAAATTAAATGCTTGCTCTCCCTTCTTTTACAACAAGAGGAAGCTGCACGTGAAACCATCAGTCAGGAAGTTCAAAGCAAGGAAAGAGAAGACAAGTGCCTACATTATCTATTCCCTCTATAGAGTGATGTTTGATTCAGAATGTTTCAGACACTGAAATCTACATGACCTGAAAAAATGATTTAACAAATACCTAGAGTAAAGTTACATTAGTGACTATTAAATACAGAAATACCACCTCTGGATGAAAAAGATCCTGAACCTTGAAAGGTAGGTTAGTATTCCTGCAAAGCACTGCTTCACATTAAGCCTGTACATGCTCCTTCCTCTAGATATGCACAACTGGCTGTGGACTGCTGCTATACATCATGATAATTCAATAAGTTCCAAGCATTCAGAAATTCTGATTTATAATGCTGTGTCTGTTTAATGGCATACAAAAGCATTCACCATTTACACAATGTTTAAACCACCAAAACCCAGCAATATGGTGGTTCATTTCCTACCTACAGTACTGTAAACCAGTTCTAAATACTGTCTGCAGCAAACACAAATGAAACAGTGCAGAGTTGTGATTCTATTCTCCACTCTTTTCCACGGTTTTCTCTGAACATTCTATGTTGATTGTGTCTAATTACTAATCACTGTCTGTATCAACATAAGATTAAGGAACAAAGTAATATATTTTCCCAGTGAGAAAATTGCTGTGAGTCCAGGGTGCATATAAATAACCACAGACTTCTCCTGCATAAATACAAAATGTACTAAGTCAATTCTGCAATCACACCTTTTGCTTATTTAATTTATGTGTTTTGGGGGCTGTTTATGTTTTTACTGTTTTTTTTTTTTTAATAAAGTATTCTTAAAGTATACTGCAGCAGGCCATCTACCTTTGCTGAAACTTAAAACTTATAAAAAAATATTTTTATTACTATATGTTCCAGACATTTCTGATGTCTATATTTACATATTTGTTCAATGGTTTCATAGAAACTTTTACTCACGTGACACAGATTATCTTGGTTTAATTCTCTACACCTTATGGGGCTGTAATTTTACTTTCTTTAACATCATATATAATATTGCCTCAGATAACTGTGATAGCACAACATTTACTGATACATACGTGTAGATTATGTATCTACTTGCCTGTTTGGTTTTCTAATAAATATAAATATTAATTAATGGTAAATAATTTAGTAATGTATTTTGAAGTAACATAAATATCTACGTCATTACTGCAACTGTTTAGTTCAGAAGACAGCATCATTAAGTAACCAGACTTCTCCCACAAAGTTAATAATATTCTTGTGAATGACTTTTAATTTTTCTGGAAAATCTAAGAAAACTAGAATGGAATGTTCACTTCATGACATGGAAATAAAAATTCTCTGGATGATATTTTTCCACTGGAGATATTTAATATGCTAAATGTCAGTATGATAACAAAGTATTTGAATGATCAAATCAAATTGATAACTACTGTGATCTATAAGAGAAATATTGGGTAGTCATGCTGGTTTTTACTTTTATGCAGTTACTAGATGTTAACATGTTACAGTGAAAATAATTTCGCCAGGACTGAGGTATCTGGCTAACTCTACTTTTCATTATGCATAAATCTGGTAACGTCATGACTTAAAGAACAACCATGAACTTTAGACAACTTGGACAATCTCCATTCTGTCAGTTAACAGCAATGGAATTCTTAGAATTTCCCAGGGTAAAGTAATTTTGCAATTTAATGGTGTCAATTATGAAACAAAATAATTTTGATAATCTCTTCCAGAATTACATTCTGTGTTGATATAGGACATCGCTATATATAAAAGCAAAATATTACACTAAATAGAGCAAGGCTGTATAGATTAACAATTGGAAAGATTAACAATTCTGTAGGATTACAAGGAAGATTTATAAAGGATTATTTAAAATTCTTAGCCAATGTGGTCCATTAAGCAGTATGTCTTTCAATGAGTCTGTATGTTACATGTAAACTAGAAGACAATCAGAAAGATATTTATCTTTATGTTCTCTTATCCAGTTATTGATAATTCTAGCTGTTCTTTTAAATGATTCTATTAATTTATTGAAATTAGGCAGTAATGTTACTATTAAAATTTGCATCTATTTTTTTCTGAATGTATTTAACAACAGTTTCTGAGGAACAGATTCATGTATGTCTTTGCCTAGATAAAAATACTTCTATTGAACAAAGATTATATTCTGATGTAAATGACAGGTGATGGTAGCTGTTTCAAAAAACCTCACCTTGACATGCTAAATCAGCCAAAACACTCATTGCAGGAAAGATTTCTAGATAACTTTTCCAGTCCTTTTCTTTTTTTAACAAAGTTGCTTTTGAGCATAGACATCAAAACTAAGTATGTTATTCTAGTATGGATCTCAATAGCACTGTAAATTATATTGACCATTCTATTTCAACTATTGTCTCAAGAATCCTGAAATCTTCTTTTTAACCATTGCATTCTGTAGGTGTTCTCGTTTAATTTTTCATCCATTGGGTTGCCTAAGAATTAATTCCAAAAATTGCACATCCATCCTGAAACTACGAATTGCAGTTTTCAGAGACACATTTATGATGCTGATATTTTAAAAAATATTGATTCATACCGTATTGTGAGCTGAGACAACTGAAACCGAATTAGCGTGTAGAACCTGTTTTTCTAATTATCGAGTATTCCAGCACTAATACTTTAAAACCATGTTTAAGGCACGGGTGAACGAGGTGCTAAGGGGAATGGTTTAATATTTGATAGGAATGGTTGGACTCGATGATCCGGTGGGTCTCTTCCAACTTGGTTATCCTATGATTCTATGATCTTTAAACCATGATCTAATTAATGAGCCTAGTCCTCATTAATGTGTACGTTACCCTGTAAATGTACATTGTGCTTTATTTATTTGTACAGACATCTTTTAGCTATCCACAGATAAAGTTCCGCAGTGGTAAAGACCATGCTCACAGAAAAATGCTTTGCAAAAATCACAGTCAATGAGTATAACACAGTATGATAGGATAATCTTCTGAGACAATAATTTTCTTTTCCTATTCTAAGTTTTGAATAATTTATTAAAAAATTTTCACTACCTGTACTGAAATAACCATCAAGACTAACAACAAATCAGTTATTATCCTCTCATTTTTTCCTTATTTTCCAGTTTACATGGCTCATTTTCCTACATGGCAAAACTTCAGAAAGTTTATCTTTACCATTCCTCCACATCTGTGTTGTTCAGATCCCTTTGCAGAGCCTCCCTACCCTTCAGCAGATCCACGCTTCTATCCAGCTTAGTAACATCTGCAAACTTGCTAAGGGTGCACTCAATGCCTTCATCCAGGTCATTGACAAAGACATTGAACAGGGCTGGACCTGCAACAACAAATTGCTTTCCAGTACATACATACTATGTAATACAACTAAAACTTAAGAAGAATAAGTCCCTCACCACAAGAAATTAGCTTTGCCCCAGGGCACTGCATGCTTGAAGATGCATAAAATTATATTTTTTCCCAAAGATAAGTTTACCAGTCCAAGCACCCTCTAACATCCATTCTACAGACACTGAAAACAAAGCAAAACAAACCAAACCTGCAAACCTTAATATTTTTATTTTCTAAAATTGAATGAATACACTTAAAGAAGCAGCAGAAGCGTACAGCTCTGACCTGTGACAGAATTTAGTGTAATACTTTGTACATTAATACATGGTATAAATATTTCCACATGATTTAAACAGGAACTCTTTTTGCCTTGTCTTCAGCAAACTACCTGAAGAAGAGTATGTAAGTGTTCTTTTTTAATACAGATAATTCTAACAAACTATATTTGGTTCAGACATTAATTATGTGGTTCTGCTGTTGCCGTACCTCTGAAAATCCTTCATCTGCATTATTCCATAAATGTTTTATGTAACTTCCCTCTCCATTCCTCTCTCTCAATTCAACAATTTCTTATTCAGAAAATAGTTTCATATTAGACACATTTTCCATCTAAATCCTTGAATCTCTGTTTCTGGAACTATCTGTATTTATTCATTCATTGTGTAACAAGGTAGCATTTTGAACCATTCAGTGAAAGTCTGCCCATCATGTACAATACTTAGATGATACTTAATTATGTTTGGTTTAGAATGTATTAGATATGTTCTAGATTTCCTTTATATATGCAAAGGTTTTTTTCACCTGATATATTGTCTTTTGTCATATAACTCAGATATCCATAAGCCAAGAAACCTTTCCAAGACATACATCTGATTTTCCTCATCTCACAAATAAAAACAAATCCAAAACCAAATAATAAAAAAATCAATAACAAAACCCCCTAACTACCTGAAGCCCAAACCCAAGCACTCCCTCCCCACCAAAAAATGATAAACAGAAATTTACAAGGGGGAAAAGAAAAAAAATATTATTTAGGAAGAAGTGAGAGAAAGCTGAATTAAAAATTATATTGGAACTTTTCATATTGGAATATGAACCTGTATATAAAAGGGATATGTTAATCAAGAACTTGTCAATTGACTTGAAATGTTCAGTGTACTTGCAATAAAGGATGAGTAAAAAAATTTCAAAAGAGAATGTTAAAAGATATCTTTAAATATAAATTAAATCATATTTTTATTGATTATTCATAGCTGCAGAAGTCTAGAAGAAATTTTTCCTGTGGTTATCGTGACCTGGACTTTAGTAAAGCCTTTGCCACAGTTTCTCACAGCATTCTGCTTGAGAAACTGTCAGCCTCTGGCCTGGACAGGCACACACTCTCCTGGGTGGAAAACTGGTTGGATGGCCGGGCCCAGAGAGTGGTGGGAAATGGTGTGAAATCCAGCTGGAGGCCAGTTACAAGTGGTGTCCGCCAGGACTCAGTGCTGGGTCCAGCCCTGTTCAATGTCTTTGTCAATGACCTGGATGAAGGCATTGAGTACACCCTTAGCAAGTTTGCAGATGTTACTAAGCTGGATAGAAGCGTGGATCTGCTGGAGGGTAGGGAGGCTCTGCAAAGGGATCTCAACAACACAGATGTGGAGGAATGGTAAAGATAAACTTTCTGAAGTTTTGTCATGTAGGAAAATGAGCCATGTAAACTGGAAAATAAGGAAAAAATGAGAGGATAAATAACTAAATAAAGTTGTTGGTGTAACTGTCTAGAGCTAAAGAGCTCTACGTTAATACAGTGCAATTATTGGAATAAAGCAGTCATCAAAGACACAGGCACATGCAGCTGCATATCTATATATGTACCTAAACAGATACATAAACATACTAAGGAAGGAGCAATTCTGATTTGATAGTCTAATCCCTTTCTTAATGCTACTAGCACATCTATGGAGGCTTGTTCATCACCACAACAGCTCTGTCTCATTACCCTGACTGCTTCCGCAGTGTCCCTTTCCAAGGCTACATATGAAGCAGCCCACTGCTGAATGTTTTTAAATCTGGGAACTGAAAATAATCACTGAAAAGCTAGGTATTTTTTCCTCCTTTCAGAAATATTTACACAGTTGAAAACAGTGAACTTGTCATTCTATGGTAGCATCTAGACTTGCCCAACATGGAATCTGTTGCACAGACTCAGACACCTGCAGCGTCTAAATACACAGATTAAATTGCACAGTGTGTTTCTTCAGTATGCATTCATTTGCAACAATCATCAAAATGCCTGTTTTGAAACAATATCTGAATTTAGTGCCCTGCATTATTGAGATGTCAAGTTATGTGACACAGAACAGGAGATTACTCTCTAGAAAACACCAGACAGCTAATTCTCCCCTCTACATATATATTTATTTTCTCTTACCCAGAGGAAACACTGGGAAAATAAGAGGTCTCCCAGGCAGACGTATACTCAGAGCTCAAGAACCAACAGACCCCAAGGGCTGATTGTCCCTAGAACTATTAATTTACATGACAGCCTTTCAATAAAAAAGCTAGTCAAACAAAACCATCTAAAATTTATTTATTAAAAATCCATAAAAATCGTTAATTAAAACAGGATTATAAGATAACTACTGGGAAAGTAAAGTCTTGACTTGAGGACATCTCCAATATTTAGTGTCCAAGCAATGAGGTTACAATCTAGTGCTTTGGTTTTTATTTACCATAACAGTGAAGAAATAAGATGAAACACTGGCACACAGATAATGGTGAAAGAAAAATCAACGCTGCTAATCATATAATCAGTAGACTTGAAAAGATCTTTGGTATCATCAAGCCCAACTGGTCCTGTCTACTACTAAATCATATCCGTAAGCACTTCATCTAACTGTCTCTACCTCCAGGGATGGTGACTCAACCACCTCCCTGGGCAGCCTATCCTGGCCCCCGAGAACCCTTTCAGTGAAGAATTTTTTCCTAATGTCCAATATGAACCTTCCCTGGTGCAATTTGAGGCCATTCCCTCTAGTTCTATCACGTATCTCTTGGGAGAAGAGACCAACACTCACCTCTCTACAAGCTCCTTTCAGTTGCAGACAGTGACAGGTCTCCCCTCAGCCTCCTTTTCTCTAGGCTAAACAGCCCTAGTTCCCTCAGCCATTCCTGATAAGACTTGTTCTCTAGCTCCTTCACCAGCTTTGTTGCTCTTTTCTGGACACACTCCAGGACCTCAATGTCTTTCTTGTAATGAGGGTTCTAAAACTGAACATAACGTTTGAGCTGCGGCCTCACCCATGCCAAGTACAGGGGCACAATCACTTCCCTGGTTCTGCTGGCAACACTGTTTCTGATAAAGGCCAAGATGCTATTGGTCTTCTTGGCCATCTGAACACACTGCTGACTCATATTCAGTTGATGTCAACCAACACCCCCAGGTCTTTCAGTGCCAGGCAGCTTTCTAGTCACTCTTCCCCAAGACTGTAGCGCTGCACAGGGCTGTTCTGTCGCAGGTGCAGGACTCAGAATTTGACCTTGTTAAACTTCATCCTGTTGGTCTCAGCCCATCAATCCAGGCTGTCCAGATTCCTATACAGAGCCTCCCTACCCTCAAGCAGATCAGCACTTCTTCCCAGCTTAGTGTCATCTGTGAACTTACTAAGGGTACATTCAATCCCTTCGTCCAGATGACTGAAAAGTTATTGAACAGAACTGTACCCAGTCCCCAATTGGATTTAATTCTATTTATCACAGAAACTAAAATCTGAAAGGAAAAAAACAAATCTGTAGACAGCTGGAGTTAAGAAACAGGATAAAAAAAAAAAGAAAAAAAAAGAAAATACTCACTACCACCCCTTTTCCCTACAAAAAACCCAGAGCAGAGCTATCATGTAGAGTCACAAAAAGCAGCTTCCAGCTCCTGGATAGAATGGAGATAACAAGATACACAAGTCATACATTAACAAATTGCTAATAGCTAAAATGGAATACAAACTGATTGTGAGCTACACAATCACAAGAGAACATAATGCAAGCATATATATGCATATTTACAGGGTTCTCCTCCTGCACATGAAGGGCTTGTCAGTATTGATTTCATATCAAATTATAAATCTTATAGTTCTGTGAAGCAAACATCAGCTTGTACTTTTGTATTTGTGTCACAGATAGATTTAAAATTGAATAGAGAGGAAAGATGAAATGTATTTCATTAACTGATTTCTCAATTACAAACATTTTGGTCCTCTTTCTATGATTTGAAAAGACATTCCTTTACAAAGATGCAATATTCTGCTCATGTGTTAATATCATCAAAAGAAAGAATAGAAAATGTTAATTTTTAAAATACTTCATGAAATAAGCAAATAGTTCAATTGCAGGTCCTCCTTACGTGCCAATACTATTTCAAAGAAGAACTGAACCCTGAAGGAAAAACTTAAGTCAGTTCACTCCTTTCAAAACCCAAAAGAATACACTCTCATGATTGTATAAAAGAATTTTTAATGATGCTATACAAAAGGTACTTACATGAGGTCAAGTATCTTCACAATTCCATAACAGGGAATTCTGAGATGAATTAACAGCTTACTTGACGTGAAGGGGTTTCAATATCATAAGGACAATAACAATTTCACACATTTACAGATTCTAGTTCTATACTATCAGCTCATGCTTGTATGCAAGATTTTAAGAGAAAAAAATGACATCTTACAACAATTTATTAATGTAAAAGTCTCCCAAAGCAGTGCATTTGGTTTGTAATATCGTCTATGTATCAGTGACCTAAACCACACTATACTACTCAGTTCTACAGAGGACCATTAATGTTATCAAGAATCAGGGCTCAAACCTCTGCTGCGGCTTGATAAAATAAAAAATGTGGTAGAGGGGAATAAATCAAAGAACAATACGTATCCTGCAACAGAAACTGTAATTTAGCACTTTAAAGAGATCGTAGGTACCATAACTAAGACAGCAGAGCTTGTAATACGACTGCAAAGGTACCTGAAAAGCAGCTTCCCCAGAAATGAGGCATATGAAGAATATTCGTGCATAATAGCGGGATCTAAATTTAAAACAATAATAATGTTGTAATCTTAGAAGAAAATGCATGCTGCTCATCTTGTTTTCTGAACTGTTAAATGTATATCTTTGAAAGGTGCAATGAACATATTTCCTAGTTATTGAAAGGAAGAAGAAAATGAGTCCTTCAGAGACCTGAAGGCTTTCAGTAGCATACACACTTAGTCTTGACGCTTATGTGAAGCTGTACCTTGCTGAGCTTCAATTTAACATCTACATCAAGATCGAGTAATGAGCTTATGAGAATTAACTTCTACAGGTTGCATTTATATGCTGTGAATAAATAATCCAACATGCCTTTGATTGATTATGATTTAAAAAACTACAATATAAAAGCGATATTTTCTTCTACTATCATTTCTTTATTGGAACTCTTGTGAGGTAAAGTGACTACTATGTAAATAATAGAGCATTTCAACACATACCTCCTTTACGTTTAGACTTCTATCTGTAGTATGCATCCTTTTAATATGTATTTATGTCATTCATAGCAAAGAGGATGTACATAGTGCTTTATATATGTAGGTATTTGTGTGTATATATATAAGTGCATATGCATATCTGTGGTTCCCATCAAATTCACAGTTTTTTTCTTATTATTCTAAGAACCATCAAAAAAAAGAAGAGAGCCAACTTCTGTCATTTCTTCTGATCTATCTTTCTTACGACAAGGAATGCTACATAGTTCTCAAAATTTTGCAAAATATTTACATCTGAAGGTATGATAAGACTAGAATTGATGATATAAAAAAAAGTCAGAAAAGGGAAGCACATAGGGTTTTCTTTCTTAATTTACAAATCTATAACTTAATACAATAAATAAAAAGTAAACCTACATAATTTTGATACAGAATTGTAAGGGTAGAAATAAGACTAAAAAAATCCTACATGCTCAAAATGCATTTTCTATTAGTGTATTTAATAATATTAATATGAAAAACATTGGTGAAAGTGAATCTGATTTTGCTGTGTTTTTCAGCCTAAGTATACAGGAACATATTCCAAGTGAAAAGGGGCTATCAGTGCCCTTAAACCAATTAATTAACTGTTCCTTGTCTATAGTTTGTATTAATCAGGAGTTTGATTCACCATCTCAGAAAATGGCTTTGATGATACAACAGATTAGGCAAACTAAGAGACGAAAGAAAATGCCTTATGTCAAGTGAGCACTGATGGTGAGAAGGGTCCTAGTTTAACATCTGAAGCATTATTTCATTGGCACATTCATTCCTTTTTCAGCTGTACTGAAATAAGAAAAAGCTATGCACCTAGTTTTCTCTTTGGACATTTTCCTGATAAAGAGTTGTAGCAACCAGGAACCTAGAAACATATGTTTGTATAAACAGGGACTTAGAAGATTGATTTTAAGTGAAGAGATTTTGCCCAGTAGTATGCTACCTCTTTTAATATGTTATTAATGGGATGCTCATGCCTAGCGTGAATTAATCATGAGTTTCCTGAATCTTAAGACCTTCCAGACATTTTAGTCAACTAGGTAACCCATCTGCATATCGAGAAAGTTCCCTGTGCTTTTCATGCATATCTTTTTTGATTTTATATTAATTAGAAAAGTAACTATATGTAATGAGAATTTTTTTCTTCAACAGACACTGTGTTCTATCTGTCAGTTTCAGGAACACATTTTAGCTCATAAATTTAGTTTGCTTGCTTTTAAGTCCCTCTGTTTTTGCAACTTCTAAAGCATATTAATAACTACTTAAAAATATCTAATAAAATAAATAGAGCAAAATTAGCAATATCATCTTGAAATCTTCCATTGTATTCTTCTCAAATGAAAACTTCTTATTCCATTACTCCCTTCACATCTTTGTACAACCCTGAAGGCATGATCATCATGAAACACTATTATTATCTAAGCAGTTAGCTATTTCATTTTACTACTTATTGGCCTAGGGATCTTTTCTGGCAAAATATCCAGAACTCCCAATTTCCTCCTACTAGGTAAAATCTCATAAATAGCTGCATCTCAAAATGGATCAAAAATAATTCAGAAAAAAACTAAGGATAGTTTTTCTTGCCCTCTAATTAATACTTTAGGTATCAAAAGTTAAACACTGGAACAACAGTAGTTGTATTGAATTCTGTACGTCATTTGGGAAGTTTAAATTAATTGTATCTTCTGTCCATCAATAAAATGAGGACTAAATTTTCATTAACCCCAAAGCCACAGATCGCTTTCTTTTGGTCTTGAAATGAGTACACAGAATATACCCATTGCTGTGGTTCAACACGGCTGGCAGCTTAATACCACACAGCCCTTCACTCATTCCCCTCACAGTGGGATGGAGGAAAGAATTGGAAAAAAATAGGTAAAACTCGTGAAATGAGATAAAGACAGTTTAATAGCACAGAAAAACAAGGGAAAATAATAATAATCATAGAATCATAGAATAGCCAGGTTGGAAGAGACCCACCAGATCATCGAGTCCAACCATTCCTATCAAACACTAAACCATGCCCCTCAGCACCTCATCCACCCGTGCCTTAAACACCTCCAGGGAAGGTGAATCAACCACCTCCCTGGGCAGCCTGTTCCAGTGAACAATGACCCTTGCTGTGAAAAATTTTTTCCTGATGTCCAGCTTAAATCTCCCCTGGCAGAGCTTGATGTTATTCCTTCTTGTCCTGTCCCCTGTCACTTGGGAGAAGAGGCCAGCACCCTCCTCTCTACAACCTCCTTTCAGGTAGTTATAGAGAGCAATGAGGTCTCCCCTCAGCCTCCTCTTCTCCAGGCTAAACAACCCCAGCTCTCTCAGCTGTTCCTTATAAGGCCTGTTCTCCAGCCCCCTTCACCAGCTTTGTTGCTCTTCTCTGGACTCGCTCCAGAGCCTCAACATCCTTCTTGTGGTGAGGGGCCCAGAACTGAACACAGGATTCAAGGAGGGTCTCACCAGTGCTGAGTACAGAGGGAGAATAACCTCCCTGGACCTGCTGGTCACACCGTTTCTGATACAAGCCAAGATGCCATTGGCCTTCTTGGCCACCTGGGCACACTGCTGGCTCATGTTCAGTCGGCTGTCAACCAACACCCCCAGGTCCCTCTCCTCCAGGCAGCTTTCTAGCCGAACTTCTCCTAGTCTCTAGCACTGCATAGGGTTGTTGTGCCCCAAGTGCAGGACCCGGCATTTGGCCTTGTTAAACTTCATGCCATTGGACTCTGCCCAGTGGTCCAGCCTGTTCAGGCCCTCATGATGACGATGATGAAGAATATACAAAACAAGTGATTCATAATGCAATGGCTTACCACCCACTAAGTGATGCTCAACCAATCCCTGAGCAGCAGACACTGTCAGTAGGTCAATTCCACCTAGTTTTATATTCAGCATGGCACCATACGGCATGGAATATGTCTTTTGCCACTTCAGGTCAGCTGTCCTGGCTGCACCCCTGTCCAGCCTCCTTGCTGTTGGAGCAGTATGAGAAGCTAAAAAGTCCTTGACTTAGAGTAAGCACTACTTAGCAACAACTAAAACATTAGTGTATTATCAACAATATTCTCACAATAACTCCAAAACACAGCACTGTAATAGCAACTATGAAGAAAATTAACTTTATCTCAATAGAAACCAGAACATCCAGGATGAATTTTGTTGATCCCTGCTCCATCAATTAGCTTGGTCCCACAACCAAAAAAACCATACATACAAAAACCATAAGGTTAAAAAAATTAAGAGACCTTTTCCAGCAAAATTCAAATTTGCTCTTCTCAGCCCTCTAACACACTTTGCTTCTTCAGTCCGTGTTCATAACTCAATATGGTCGTAGTGAAAGAAGAAATATATTCCGGTAACTCTGAGTACATGGAAAGCAGTCTCAGTAAACGTATTTTAATATGAATGAGCAGGAAAAGATGGATAATATTAATATTACCCTTTAATATTTTCTGACTGACAATCCAACTTCTCTGTGCCAAAGAAAATGAATTCTCACACATGTTTTCAGGAATTAGTCAAGGTCACTGTGTTAATTAGAATTATTGATACTACATTTCAGGTCTGGGAAATTAATATTAGAATAGTAGATATTTCAATATACAATAATCAAGTAACTTTTATGGCAAGGAGTGTTCTGGCAAAGAATGGCCAAAAACACTTGTGTCAGCCAATTATGTATCACTCAGAGCAATTTTGCTCACTTATGAAAGATTATGTACTAGAAACATTTACAGAATGTTGTTTCCTTTCTCTTAATGAAAAAATACTTGAATGAATTAAATTATATTTTTTTTAAAATAAGGAAAGAAAGAATGGAATTAATAGCTTTTCTGACATTGCAGTTACTGGATGTAATTATATTACTCTTGCAAAACAGGAAAAAAATCCTGTTCTCTGAAATAAGGACTGTTATAAAGTTCTGCATTAGTTAAGAGCCACTAGATGTTTGAGGTCAGAATTATGAATATTTAATGTTAAGTAAAAGTCCTAAGTGTGTTTCAGAAGCACAGATTTGGACAAATATCTTCTGCACAGACATCATAGGAACACAAAGCAGGAATCAAATTGGACAGTTATAAATAGTAGGAACAAAAAAAAAGTCATGAAAAAGGCCTAGTTAAATTTATCAAACACAGGAAAAATGCAAACAAAAATGGTGACCCCTCAGGGGCAAAAACATCCTTCCCCACAAACTGTCTTTTTTGTATTATTTGCTTAGAAGCCCAGGTTGCCCTTGGACAGGGAGAGCTTTCAACATCCCCATCTTCAACAGTAAGAAAAGTCTGGCAGCCGTATACCCTGAAAGCTCTCTACAGTGTTTTTGTATCACCTATGTATCCAGCCCTTGGCAAGAATGATGAAAAGATAACATTTGAATCATTGCTAGCCTTTTTTTTACACTGATGGAAAAATGCTCAACTGAGATGCTATTAAGCAGTATGTTTCAAACTGCAGATGAATTATTCTTTCTGTTTTGTCTTAAACACTGTTTTCAAACTGTGTAGTGATATAAAGTGGTTGAAACTGGTTCAAAAGGACCAAAACAAGGTCAGTGGTTTTCACACCTGCTAGAACTTTCTTTGCACACAATAATAGATCAAATATCGGTCACTGTAATTTAGGGAGAGGCTGGGGAGGGGAGCTCAGCATTCCTGAGACCAGTTTTGCATGTCCTCCTGAAATGAACATGTGATAGCTTATGTATCATAGAGCTCTTCCTAAAGCTACACCTAGTGGGTGTAAATGGGCATGTTCAGCTGGTGTCAACTTCATAAAGGGGCAATTCTCTTTGTTTTCAATGGACATTCCCATCTTTTCAGAAGTTCAGCATCATATTTCATCAGGGAATTCTCGGGAAAGTTGAAACTATATTTTTTCCACTAATTCTCTGTTTCCTCTTTTTAATCTGCCTCTCTTCCCTTTTCCTTGATATCAATCTTTCTCCCTCTCTTCTTTGCATCTCCATATCTGCAGAGGCATGTTGATGCTTTATAAAATTTATATATGTATATATCTTTGCCTTCAATGCAAAACAATAGTCATTTTACTCTAGTAGACAATAAAGTAATTACAAACTACCTTAGAATTAATAAATTAGTTCAAATTAACCATATAGTATCATTTTGATTTCAGTTCACCTCCCAGAACTCTCTTTTAATGAACCATGTTGCTCTACTTCTTGCAGGGTGGGGTGGGACATGACAGATGCATATAACAAATAGCAACTATTTGTAAATATGAAAGGACTGACTTTTGACATCATTTCATATTTACTTCATAGTGACTGGAACAGTAATGTCATGTTACATATGGTCTGATTTTAAAATTATGACAAATGATTCATAAATTTCTGCTTCATTCTAGAGAATGGCTTGATATGCTTTGGCCATAAGTTCGTCATTTCTCTTTATGATAAATGTAAAAATTATCTCAGCAAATTATACTTTACTACCACTTCCTTGTATTTTAACTATATAACAAGTTTCATAGAATCACTACCAGAGCTATTTTTATATTTTATATACTCCTATTTATAAGATAAAGCACACAAATTTGCATACAACGCAGAAGTATGTAAAGAAATAAAGAAATACTAAGATAAAATGCTCTTATTATTTACGACAATCTCAGGGGGACATCAGTGGGTATTAACTTTTAGAAATTATCATTTGTAAGCTAATGGCATTCAAAATAATTATGTGTCTTCATTCGTATATGTTAGCTGACAAAAAGTTAGCTTGGGTCATCATTTTATTTGAGTATTTTAACTTACTATACATGACTCCAACTCTGAAGTCACAAACAGGTGTATAGGAGCCTAGCCATGTACTTCTTATTGGCAAGCACCCTCAATTTTAGTAGTGCAGATCTGTGACTGACTTGCTGTGTGCCCTTACAGTTCAAGAAACTGTGGGATCCCACATTATAGTCATTTATACTATATTTTAAGTAGATCTGAAAACTCAAATACCTGTGTTATTAGCTCAGAAGATTAAAATTGAAACCATAAACATTCTAACTCCAAACACATTAGTATACAAAACCTGTAGCTAACAAATTAGGGAATTGGTGATGAAGAAACATCAAGTGATATTTAAAATTTTATATTTTAATGTTTGTTTCTCTAAACTCTTCATTTCTCACATTAAAACTGTCCTTTTTCAATATTTTATTTATTTTTTAACCCCAGATCTTCTTTTTCATTAAAAAAAAAAATAGATAAATCTGAGGTAGGCAGGCGATGATTATTTTTTTAAAATTTTCCTATCATAGTTTCTATCAGCCAGCTTTATCTTTGAATTGTTTGGCAAAGTCACTCATGGCTCAGGCAGCCAGCACTCAATGTCTTGTTCTGAATCAAAAAAAGCAGGCATTTGTCATTAAAAATTACAAAATAGCATTCAAAACAAGAAAAATATTCAATATTCATAATCTTTATCAACATAAAGACCAATAAGCAAATACCTGTAAGAGTAGCTAATTCTATACATAATTATAGTGATATTTCAGAAAGAAATAGAGAACTGCCTAAATTCTTTATTCATGATCAATTGGAAATACCAAGTTATTAAAACACTAATCCCAGGGCAAATGCAGTTTATTCAGGGGATTACTACTTTACTACTTTTTTACTTTTATCCTTCATCATATTAGATACAGGTACCAAGGCAATCTTTCCTCAAGGCCTGAGCAAGATAAAAACATTAGCCTTTAATCTTTTAAAAGGTAATCTATAGAGGTGAATAAAGCCCTCATGCACAGATAACTGTAAGCTGGTATTACTATACAGGTGCAATCAACTATGTCCCAAAGTGTGGGCAGAACAGCTATGTAGTTTCTGGAATTTATATGGTTCTACTGAAGGGGAAAGACAACAAAGTTTTTATTTCTTCACTGGGTTATAGTTGTAATTACCACTGCTTTCTAAATTGTATAAAACCATATCTCAGTGTAGGACATGGTGGTTGGCCATTGTTGTGATTAAATCCTCGTAAGGACTTCTTTCAGGAAACTGTCCACAACAATATTCAGAGAAACTAGAGATATAATAAATGTTCAAACAGAAGCAGTTTACGAGTATTCTTGCTAATTTTGATGCAAATTATTTCTGTTTCAGAAAGTGAAGAGATCACACAGAGATACACAGTAAGATACTTCAAATTAAATCCTCGTCAGGATTAAACCCATACTGCAGTAGAGGGCAACACTCTTAGATTATGTTTGTAGAGGGAAACTAGTGCACAGTGAGCTTGTACAGCCTTATTGCAGTGAAATTTATTACACAGCAAGCGTTTCATGAACCACACTCCCTTAGTGCAAACTTCAAATGACAAGAACCACAGAGACTGGACTGGATGAGAAGTAACCAGTGCACTGTAAATCCTCATGTAGTTCATACAGCATAATCACAGCTAATCCTTTAACTGCTTCTTTTTGAAAAGTTTCCTAAACTTACTGTGTCTGGAAAGATTCTGCCCAGGTACATAATATAACTCTATAGAAATGGGTATAGTAGATTATGACATATTAAAAAAGTCTAATACAGGGCGGAGTCCAGCCCTGTTCAATGTCTTTATCAATGACCTGGATGAAGGCATCGAATGCACCCTAAGTAAGTTCGCAGATGACACCAAACTGGGTGGAAGTGTCGATCTGCTGGAGGGTAGGGAGGCCTTATGAGGAGCGGCTGAGGGAACTGGGGTTGTTTGGCCTAGAGAAGAGAGGGCTGAGGGGAGACCTCACTGCTCTCTATAACTACCTGAAAGGAGGTTGTAGAGAGGAGGGTGATGGATGTTTTCTTCCGTCAGGAGGGTGCTGGCCTCTTCTCCCAAGTGACAAGGGACAGGACAAGGGGGTCCTTGTCCCAGCTCCACCAAGGGAGGTTAAGGCTGGACATCAGAAAAAAATTTTTCACGGCAAGGGTCATTGGGCACTGGAACAGGCTGCCCAGGGAGGTGGTTGAGTCACCACCCCTGGAGGTGTTTAAAAGACGGGTGGATGAGGGTGCTGAGGGGCATGGTTTAGTGGTTTAGTGGTTGATAGGAATGGTTGTAAAACCAAATTTTTATAACACCTCTATCATCATAATCCACATATATTTGTGGATGAAAAGGTATAGAAATGAGAACTCATTTTAAAAGATAGAATATAAAAAAAATTGAAAGGAAGAGTTAGATTTCAAGCATAAAATTTAGTCCCATATGTTCATGATCAGGACTCTTTTCTTTAGCCCATCTTTTCCTCTCTGTCATATAAATTCCATGTCATTCACTGCACAAAGTCTTGTTTAAACAAATTAAAATGACTTAATTTTTTTAAATAGCCATCATTTCTTTGTCTGCAAACTGAGAAGAAAGTAAGGCTGATGTTACTTCTCTCTTGAAGCACTCAGGAGGCACTTAGGCTCAAGGTAGTTTATTCCCATTGACAGGATTTCTGTAGACCTGACTGCATCTCCTCTGCTTGCAGGTGAGCAGCAAGTTAAGATCACAAAGCTCACATTATAGATGATAAAAGGAGACTCTCAACTGCTTTTCATGGAGATCAACATCAAACCTCTACTCAGCGAGACTATTTGAACGGCAAGATGCTAAATGAATGCCAGAGTGTTAGAATCCAGCACTATGTTAACAGTGACTTTTACAGCTGCATATTCAATATAGTTATCTGCCTTCTTTATTTACCCTACACATACCTCCTAGAGCATACTAATACACCAAAGGATTTTATCACATCATGCCATACGGCTATAGATCTAGTAACATTTCCCTTCAGATGACTTAAAATTAAGTTTGTTAAATTTTAATTAAAATATTGCCTTAGTCAACACTGAAAATCACTTTTATTAGTTTACTATGAGCTCTACTGGCTTTTGAACAAAGAAACCCTTTTTTGTTTGACTGCAAAACTATTCTATGGGTGTTCTGCTTGAGATTGTACCTGTGACACTGTACAGAAGCCACATGAATAAAAGATTTTTGTATGTCTATCCCTTTTTGAGATTTCTGTGAGGTTCCCTGTTTTTCCTTCTGGGGAAAAAAGATGACGTGGATGTGTCATCCGCATACATCAGAGTGTGTAGTGGCAGGATGAGGGTTAATGCTTTTAAGCTGGAAGAAAGTAGATTTAGACTAGACATTAGGGAAAAAAAAATACTGTGAGGATGGTGAGGCCCTGGAACAGGTTGCCTAGAAAAATCCTGGGTGTCCCATCCCTGGAGGTGTACGAAGCCAGGTCATATGGGGATTTGAGCAACCTACTGTACTGGAAGGTGTCCTTGTCCGTGGCAGGGTGTTTGGATCTAGATGATCTTTAAAGTCTCTTTCAACCCAAACCATTCTATCATTCTGTGACTCGTTGTCTCTGACACAGACCACTATAGAATCATACAAATGGCCAAATCAGATCAAATTATTCATATATGTAGCTCAATACATTATACTGACAATGTGCAGTACTAGATGATTTGGAGGAAAGTTAAATAATTTTCTGAAAGCTTCATTTTTCACAGTAATTTTAGTCCCTATCACTTTGTACCCATAATAACTGTACATACTAAAGTCAGCCCTTGTTCTCTAATTTAATTAGTTAGTAACATCAGAATAATTTTTACATTTGATGTAATGGTCTTGTTATGAAAAATGTATAATTGCTTATTATAACAAGGACTCAAGCCCAGACCTACTATCCTCCTAGGATGCAGCACGAAAGTAATACCTAAATTATTTAGGAAATCTATATCCTGTGCAGCTGAAGAAGAATCCTATTGTTCCCAGAAGCAGAACACTACATGGATTTTAACATTAGCTTTTTCTGAGACCAGACATAAGCACACAGATATACCAAGCTAGTATACAGGATTCTTTTGTACCATCTTTTTTTTTGTACATTACCATAACCACTAGTAAGTAGTTACAAGCTTTAGACCAGTAGTGTTTGCTGCTTACAGTGCAAGGTGCCAGTGCTGTCCTGTTGGGCTTTTCATCAGCTTGTTATGAGACCTGGCTGCGTGAGCCTCAACTTGATATTAGGTGTCTCTTGCTATGATGTGCACTTTAACTACAGGATAAGAGCAAAGACTCTGACAATGTGGACTCAGCTTGGAAGTGGAGGCCACAAAACTACGAGCAAGTCACTAATAGCCAGTTACAGGTCATTAAAAAAGTGCAAGTGAGAGCTGGGGCAGGACTGGGTTTGGTTTCAGAAGCAGCACTAAGTAAGTAAAACAACAGCTGAGAAACAGCACAAAGCACCTGCCTTGACAGTAGCATCCTGAAAATTCTTAGCCCAGAGGCTAAGAATTAGGGACAGAGACCAAGTGCTGCAAAGTGCCTAGGAGCTCACCTGTCTTATAAAAGGACAGATCTCAGATTTTGTGGGAGAGAAAGTAGATATCTGTTTTGGTTTCAGCTCCCCTTCTCATGCAATATCTCTGAAGCCGGATTGTTTTGATGGCTACGACCATCAAGGACCATTGCAATCGTAGCTAATCAAATATCAGCTCTGTAGTGTTATATATTAATTTAAGTCATTTTTTTAAAATGCTCCTGTCACATTGATCTCTAACTACCCAGTTTCAAAGCCTACCATTAAACTCAGGAGCCAATGTAAAGCAGCTTGTTTTCATGGTATTTCCTTCTCTAAAGAACGTATTTGCTTTCTCAAGCACAGATACATAACAGCTTGTCGGTTTTTTTTTCGAGAGGAGTCAGGGGGATTTGAGCTGTCACTGAGAGATACATATAGGAGTTCTGCATTCTTTAATGAAGAGATACATTAACTTGAGATCCAAAGATATTTAAGAACGTGCAGAAAATTGATAGCATTGGGCGTTGTTCTACGATGGTTGGCTTTATAATGTGCTATGCCCCATCGAGACACCTCAAATTCTTTTTTTACTTCTATCATAAATAATCGGGGGCTTGCTCATTTCATCTCTCAACCCGATCATTAAAGCAAACAGTACATTAAATCAGGATGGTTCTCTTTCAATATTCAAACACACAGCTCTTAACATTTCACCCTCTTCAAATATAATGAGTTATTCAGACTTTTTGTTTTCTATGTCTCATCCAGTTTCTGACCTGCGACAGAATTTTAGCTCTTCTCTTATGACTGATCATTTTTAATGGCTTCTTGCAAAAGACTTTGTCATAGGCTTTTTAAAAACTTAGACAAATAAGTCTACCTATCTCTTTCACTCACCGTTTTATTAATGCCCTCCAGGAACTATAGTACATTAAATCGGAGGCACATTTTTTTCCCCTTATAGAAGCCAATCTCCTTATAAAATTACAATCCATTAATTATGTCATAATTTTATTTTTAAATTGTTACTTTAACCAAGTTATTTACTGAAGATCTGTGATTTCTAGGCTCTCATTTGCCCCTCTCTCAGAGGGAGGTAAAATATTTTCTGCTATAGAGGCTCATTTTAATTAATACCTCTGTTTGAGAGATATTTGTTTGTTTGTTTGGGTTTCTTTGTTTTGTTTTGTCCTATAGGAGTTCAGCATCCTTCACTATGTTACCTCAGAGGTCTTGGATGTGTCCTGGGAACTTCTGCTCTTCAATTTCTCATTTGTTTACAGAACCTCTGCTTATGATGCTTTAATCTCTAGTAGTGCCTCATCTTTACCATCTAAGAAACTGGCATCATTTTTCTCAAAAATAAACATGAATACTTAAAGAGGATGCATTCTTTACCAAGTAGTGCTATTGTCTCTGATTATGTAGAGACATTTCTATTTGCTGGAGAAAATAAATGAAAGTATTTCATCCTTCTCCATTTCTCTGACAAGAAGTCCTCAAGTTCCTCTATCAAGCGTTTAAGATAAGACAAACATAGTTGTGGGATTTCTCTTGAAAAATACTGGTAGCATATCTCTGAGTACTGCACATACTGTTAGATAAGTATTGCACAAATTACAAGTGTCACTAAGTACCTGGATAACTGGGAAAATAGTCAATCGAAAATTCAGTATTTCTTCTCTGTTTGAGGAGATTAATTTTCCTAAACTATCTTTAAAAATGACTTCTTTTTCATAAGCACTGGTGAAACTAGTTTGATAGAGGAAAAGCAGCTTTCATATTTATATTGAGAGCAATTAATGAATCCAATTACTGAAGTGCCAGCACATATCTTCCTTTTGAAGTATTTCCTGTCACATGCTAAATATTTCATAACATCCAGACCAGCACATGCATATTTATTTCAAGATGGTTTAGGAATATTATGTCCTGTTAAAATTGTATTATTTCCAACAATAATTATGCTGTATATCAGCAAAAGAAAATTATATCTTTCAGAATAAGAAGCAAGTCATACATGAATTGTTAACGATTTACATCTACATAAGGATTTATATCTGACACTAACTCGCAAATTATTTAATAATGAATGAATGATTCTTCATTTCTGCTGTCTTAGGTATACTGGAACAGCGATCTCACCTATGAGCTATATGAATTAATCTAATAACTACTGTGGAAGTGAAACAGCTGAAGGGCTCTTTAGGAAATGTCCTTTCTACAGTATGTTAGAAAAGTTTTTGCCACATTCAGGAGTCAGAGAACTAATTTCTGACTTTGCTGGAACAAAAACCTGCTATGAAACTAATAATTTTACAGCAAAATATTGATGATTACGTTAATAATAAAAACATATTTTAAAGTGCAAAATCATTCCTAATAAGAAAATATTATAAAGGGTTTTTCTATTTCCATGGACATACAGAAACAATTGATAGAAAAGCAAGAGATTTTTAAGGACATTTAAAGCAAACAAACATAAACAACTCATGCTTTTCTAGCAGAAAACATATATTACCATGACTCCTGTTTCCATGTGCTTCATTTTATGAGTATTTAATATAATATTGGCACTTATTATTGAAAGTTTTTCTGCTTCTTGAAGTAGGATTTTTCAGTAAATCATTTTTTGCTATGTTGTAGAGCATTTCTATGAGGCTTTGACTAAAATTCAAGTGAGGTAAAAGCAAATCAAATGGAAGCATATGTTTGTAGATTTTTTACAATAACAGGTCTTGCAGGTGTATAGAAAATATCTTACCACTTCCTGATTAAAAGGTGATAAAGAAAAAGTTTATCTCATATATATGTACATATAAATATACACACACGCACACATACACATGCTCCCCACTCTCATCTTGGGAAATTTCAGCTCTAAAACCTTTCAATCACGCTTGGAGTGGAGTACAGACTCTCTTTCATTTGACACCTGTCTCAGAATTCCCTCTTTTCCTTTTAAAGCTGTCACAGATTCAGTCCTTGAGTTTCTACTCAAGCTTCTTTGTTTTAGTTCAAGAGCCATTCTTCAAGAAAATAAACTACATTTATCTTAAATACTTTTAAATGCTACTTGGGGTTTTCAAATTATTTTTCCAATGAAACACTATTTACCATATTTTTGCATTTAATTGACTAAAAGTGAAGCATACAGGCTTTTACATTTTTACATATTTCTTAGCTGCCTAAATTAAAGATAATTCATATTCAAAATATGTTAGTTTATGAGGCCATAGAATAATTATAACTTAAGTGAAGATAGTAAAAATAAAAAACACTGAAATGTAACCGAAAGCTACGCTTCCACTCAGATGATGAAACTTTGTGCTGATCTGCAGTTCATTTTGATGGTGCCAGTAGGCAGGGAGGGAACCAATCCAGCAGAGGTTCTGGGATCTGGATGAGCTAGCCAGAGAAGTTCAATTCCTATTTCAGTTTTGAACTCTTCTGACTGTTACTCTTATTTTTTCAAACAAAATCTATAGTTTCATCCCAACACAAGTTACCATGATAATTTGTTGCAAGGATTTGTGCCAACTGCTGTGTGAGAGACCTGTTTTACTGGAGAGTCACCAGTAAAAGAACAACTAAGTGCACTGGCATACGTCCAGAAAAGCACTTACATAAATGTTCCAATCAAAACTCCTGAATCATCTAAATCAATACATTAAAATCTTCCCTGCCACCTCCCCACCCCAACTATTTATATAATTTTCTTGCATATTCATAACACTGTGCAGGCTTTAATTACAACTTGCCTTTATTATCTGTCTGTTTAAACTGTGAAAAAAGAAAACATTATAAAAAATAAAAACAAAACAAAGAAATCCCTGAATACCTGTTTATGACCCGGTAAAAGAAACACTGAATTACACTGTGAATATGGATATATGCCTTAAGGAAAAATCTTGTAGCTTCACCAGTTTTAAAATAAAATTAAATGGATAAATTAATAAACCTAATTCAATTTTTAAATGCAGCTTGCTTTATACACACCTGTTATTGAAGGAAAGTTTGCTCAACAGCAACTTTGTGATTTTAGCAGGTTAATGAAATTCATTGTTTACATGAGTGTTAAATTTTACTTATATTTGATTTGTAGCCATGTAGTTGTGTACTTGTGCTTCAGAACACTCCACCCACCAAATGTTCCTAGAAATGACAGTTACAAATATGACTGCTCTATGCTGCTGTTGAAATTAAATAGGATACTTTTAACTGCACTGAATTGTGAAAGGTAGTAGAGCAGAAAACAGTTTTTCACAACTTGAGTCTGCACACATACAAGAACAGAATACCACAACAAAAAATATTAGCATTCTGTTTTCTCTCTGCATTTGATTTCATTGAACACATAGCACACCAGGGGAAAAACTACCAAAGAAGGAAACTGACAGGAGATAAATAGTAATTTGGATGTTATTCACATGCATATTTTAATTTGCTTCTATTTTTCATTACTTGAAGAATTTTCTTTTTCCTTTCTTAAAAAAAAAAAACAAACAAAAACTTCAAAATGACAGTGAGTCCTTACAGAAAAAAAGGTCATACATTTTTCTGTGTGTTGCATATGATAAAGTACTTTTAAGATTACCAATCACATTAAGTCTCTTCAGCAAATAAGAACTGATCCAAGCCACAAAATTCAGACATCTGGAAATAAACCTGTTGGTTTGAACCTACCTGAGTATCAGACAGTATTCAGACTTGCAGTGGGTAATGAACCAAAATCACACAGACTCATAAGCACACTGCAACATGTCATCCTTCTTCTCTGTCCCTAGGTGTTCTCAGATGTGTACTCTGGATGAGTTTAGGCAAAGTCTGCCTGTTTCTTATGTTTAAGTAATATTTAATGTTACTTGACATTTTTTTAAACACTATTTTTTCCAGGAGTGTTCAGTTGTTTATCCATCTATCTGCAGAAATTCAGATTTGTATTTCATGCATCGACCTCAGAGAACCACTCGCTGGAATCTGCTTGGCTTCTTGGGGGTAACCGGAGAAGGAATCTGGTTGTGCTACCACATGAAGCAAGTAAAGACAAAGAACTTTCTTACATCTACTCTCATTCACAATCTTGACTGAGCTATCTGTTAGAAATAACCTATAAATGACAGATACAACTGCCCAGTAAGTACATAGTGTGTATTCCATTGCTATTAAGAGGAGTGATTCAAAGCACCTCTGGTTTTACAGAGGCATCCATTCAATATCTTCTGGAAGTCTCAGGCATGCTGGAGAAGATTGCTTTTAGGATAATAAAGATTTGAATCAACTGTATGAAATATCTTGGCAAAGAAATGTGGTTTTCTGTTTTTCTGGGAGAAGAAGAGTATTTTTACATTTTATTTTAAAGACCTGCTTTCTGAAATGGCTACATTTCTTTAAATGTTAAAAGATCTTCTTAATTAAGTGTGACTAAGGCATTTCAAAGCTATCAGTGCGGGCAAAGTATCTGATTGCCTGTCTATTTCCTATGCAAACTGTCTTTCCAAAATATAAAATGAGAAACAAGGCAAAGTTAGAGATGTGTGTTGTCTCAGTTTAGCAGAGGGATATTCAGAGCTGTCTCATTTCTGATCCTGCACCTATAGCTTGTGAATGAATTTTCTTTGTCCATGTGCAGGGCTATTTACACCACAGACTTTAGCTTTCTAATAATTCCTAAAATCACAAATGATAATTTTTCATTTATACTTAAAAAATTGTTTCTTGCATTAGGTTAGACTGCTAGTTTTTAAAATACCAGTTGAAAAGGAAATCTGACAAGAATTGTCTCAGGTTTCATATTAGAGCTGATATCCATTAAAGTCTTCAGTAATGAGCCAGAAAATGAAATAAAAAGGCCCTGCATCACTTTTGTAGATGACATCAGACTGCATGGACTGGTCTACAAAATGGGATGGCAAGATCCTTATGAAGTTAAACAAAGACAAATTAAAGCCTTGTGTGTGAGATGATATAACTTACAAGAGTACAGGTTACGGGCCAAGTGCTTAGAAAGTAGATTTGTACAAAATAATCTGAAAAGTTCTGGTAGACAAGAAGTTCAGCATAAGTCAGCAAAACCAGCTGTGAAACCCTTTCAGCAGTGAAGGTGAATCTTACTGGGCCACATTAGCAAAAGCATAGCCGTTAGCTAGAAGGGAGGGACTGGTAGAGCTAACCAACACAGTCCAGCAAAACCAGGTGTGCTGCATGAGGGAGGATGGTCTAAAAGTGACCTTGGCACTGGCTGAGGTAGGGACTTCACCAAGGGGGCAGTTGCATGGGACAAAGCAGGATTGGTGGCAGTAAAAAGTCCAGCCTAGTGATCATCAGAAAAATGTGAGGTGGCAGTCAGGTCCCAGGTCTAGCTATAAGTCCACCTAGCAGGAAACCAGTCTATAAACAGGGTTACCTACTCCATAGCTCAGGCAAGGACTAAAGACACGGACTTGAGTTTCAAAAAAGCTCCTGGACCAAAAGGCAGAGGATGTATAGGTGCACTGATGCTTGTCAGGGCAATAAGTGCTAGTGGGTGTTCTCAGGGCCTTGACACCCTAAGACTGACTTCCATATAGTAACAGAGCTTTTCCAGACTTAATTATCTTTTTCCTAATGCATTTCTTAATGATGTTTATCAGCATGTCTATTCATGCTCTAAGATCAGGTTAGAACATTTCTTACATGATGACAGTTGCAAGTAATCGGGGTTTTTGTGTTTTTTATTTGTATGCTGCATTTGCAGAACTTGCATGCCTTTATCTATTCTTGCAGCTGATTATGAGATCATTTAAACATTCATCTATATTTATTTATAAAGCATAAGTATTTGCCCATTAAAATTTTATCTAATTGTAGTATACCAGTAACCACTCTCTTACTCTGACAAAAAACCTGCAACATCACAGCCTGCAACATACTAAATACATAGAAATGTAGCACTTCTGAATAATGACAGAAAACAGAGTATTCTTCCATTTAAACTTCAGAAAAAGAGTGCCTTTCTTGATATGTTAAGAATGAATTAATCATTCCTTTACATCTTTCCATTCTTTTCTTTAAAATAAATTCATGATGTTATAATTTTGGAAGCTATATAAAGAATCATAGAATAGTAAGGGTTGGAAGGGACCTTCATAGAATCATAGAATAACCAGGTTGGAAGAGACCCACCAGATCATCGAGTCCAACCATTCCTATCAAACACTAAACCATGCCCCTCAGCACCTCATCCACCCGTGCCTTAAACACCTCCAGGGAAGGTGAATCAACCACCTCCCTGGGCAGACTCTGCCAGTGCCCAATGACCCTTTCTGTGAAAATTTTTTTCCTAATGTCCAGCCTAAATCTCCCCTGGCGGAGCTTGAGGCCATTCCCTCTTGTCCTGTCCCCTGTCACTTGGGAGAAGAGACCAGCACCCTCCTCTCTATAACCTCCTTTCAGGTAGTTATAGAGAGCAATGACATCTCCCCTCAGCCTTCTCTTCTCCAGGCTAAACAACCCCAGCACTCTCAGCTGTTCCTCATAAGGCCTGTTCTCCAGCTCCTTCACCAGCTTCATTGCTCTTCTCTGGACTCGCTCCAGAGCCTCAACATCCTTCTTGTGGTGAGGGGCCCAGAACTGAACACAGGATTCGAGGAGCGGTCTCACCAGTGCCGAGTACAGAGGGAGAATCACCTCCCTGGACCTGCTGGTCACGCCGTTTCTGATACAAGCCAAGATGCCATTGGCCTTCTTGGCCACCTGGGCACACTGCTGGCTCATGTTCAGTCGGCTGTCAACCAACACCCCCAGGTCCCTCTCCTCCAGGCAGCTTTCTAGCCGAACTTCTCCTTGTCTCTAGCACTGCATAGGGTTGTTGTGCCCCAAGTGCAGGAGCCAGCATTTGACCTTGTTAAACCTCATGCCATTGGACTCTGCCCAGTGGTCCAGCCTGTTCAGATCCCTTTGCAGAGCCTCCCTACCCTCCAGCAGATCAACACTTCCACCCAGCTTAGTGTTGTCTGCCAACTTGCTAAGGGTGCACTCAATGCCCTCATCCAGGTCATTGATAAAGACATTGAACAGGGCTGGACCCAGCACTGAGCCCTGGCAGACACCACTTGTAACTGGCCTCCAGCTGGGTTTAACACCATTTCCCACCACTCTCTGGGCCCGGCCATCCAACCAGTTTTCCACCCAGGAGAGTGTGTGCCTGTCCAGGCCAGAGGCTGACAGTTTCTCAAGCAGAATGCTGTGAGAAACTGTGTCAAAGGCTTTACTGAAGTCCAGGAAGACCACATCCACAGCCTTTCCCTCATCCAGCAAGGATCCTCTAGTTCCAACACCCCTGCCATGTGCAGGAACATCCCACTAGATCAGGTTACCCAAGGCCCCATCTAACCCAGCCTTGAACAGATCGAGGGATGGGGCATCCACAAGTTCCCTTGGCAACATGTTCCATTGTCTCACCACTCTCATGGTGAAGAAATTCTTCTTAATGTCTAGTCTAAATCTGCCCTTCTCCAGTTTATACCCATTCCCTCTTGTCCTATCACCACAAGACTTCATGAATAGTCCCTCTCTAGCTTTCTTGTAGGCTCCTTTAAGGTACCAGGAAGTCAGTATGAGATCCCCTTGGAGCCTTCTCTTCTCCAGGTTGAACAACCCCAGCTCTCTCAGCCTGTCCTAGTATGGAAGGTGCTCCAGCCCTCTGATCATATTTGTAGCCCTCCTCTGGGAGTTCCAACAGCTCCATATCCTTCTTATGTTGAGGATTTCAGAACTGGACACAGTACTCCAGATGAGTTCTCACAAGAGAGGAAGAGAGGGGCTGAATCACTTCCCTTGACCTGCTGGCCATAATTCTTTTGAAGCAGCCCAGGATACAATTGGCCTTCTGAGCTGCGAGCGCACACTGCCAGCTCACGTCGAGCTTCTCACCCACCAGCACCCCCACGTCCTTCTCTGCAGGGCAGCTCACAGTCACATCATCCCCAATTGTGTACTGAAAAAGGGGATTGCCCTCCTCCAGGTGGAGGACTTTGCACTTGGCCCTATAGAACCTGATAAGGTTCTCACAGGCCCACTTCTCCAGCCTGTCTAGGTCCCTCTGAATGACATTCCATCCTTCCCATGTGGCAACTACACCACTCAGCAAAATAATTTAGGACAAACAGGGACAAAACACTCAGCATCAACATTTCCAGAGATCAATGCCATATCTGACAAAGATATACTACATATTTTTAACTTTTCAGAATAAGGCCACTTCCTTAGATTCACCAACACAGGCATTCTTAACTTTAGTCAATCAAGTTTTGGACATCTCTACCTATCACAATATTCTGGTCTTCCTGGTTCTAGTCTTGGGTTCTTGTCCCACCTGTCACATTTCATAACTCTTTTTTTCACTTTCATTACAGGATATGCTCCACCTGTTCTGCTCATATACATATACATATATATATATATAATCATTGCTATCTTTGCAGTAAGTAATTATAGATCTGGAAAGAAATTTATACATCAGAGTAAGAAACATGGCAGCATTAGTTTTTAGGTGACTCAGTTTCTGGAAGATAACGCAGTCCTGAAGACCCAATGCCAGGTTTCTAAACACTGTAAGCAATCTAAAAAAAAGGAACAACTAGCAGCCAGCCACTTAAGCTAGCCAAGGCAAAATACCAAGCTCATATAGAAAGGGCCACCCATTAAAAGGGAGACCTTCTAATCCAGTATCCCAATGGTTGTCATCTTACTCATGTAAGATGCATACAGTGTTTGTTACTCCGCCCAAACGTCACATCATCTCTTCAGTTTCTATGCCAGAGAAGGCCCTGGAGTCTGTCAGTTCCTCCTCTTGAAGCTCTTCCAACCTTAATGGCCAGCTAAGAATCTGTATGGCACTCCTTTGCTACCAAAGATACATAATTAGTCCTATCAATACTGATATATTTTACATTTCATAATCTTTTGTGTTGGGTCTGGAATCTAATTTTCCTCTGTGCACTAGATGATTGAACTCATTATCAGCTCAGATCTAAGCACCATTTAAGAATATCCTTAGAAATTAAAAAAACCCTTCAACAGGCTGAGTTGAAATATCCTGTTCCTCAGCATCTACAACATTGTGTATACATGAATAAAGCCTAGAGGAATGTACCAGTAACGAACTAATTCTGCATGCTGCAGAGGGAAATGGGTAAAAGTGCACAAAGGTAAAACAGAGAGCAAAAGAAAATCCAGAAAGATAATGGCAGAAGAAACTGAAAAGTAAACAGAGTAGATCACTGCAGAAAAAAAACAGAAAACGAAAAAAATGCCACAGCTATCAGTCAGAAATTATCTAGGACTTCAGGGAAAGAAAACTGACAGTGTATGAACAAAATTATCTGTGTGAGAAGGAACAAAGAAACAAAAAGCTCAGGAATGTTTGGCTATGGAACACACAAGAGAGACATTTCCACTATTTGTTTTGACATCTTCACAAAACAGCAAGAAAGAAAATGAACATTTCTGCCTGTGAAAGACAAAGATGAGCTAAAAGAGCTTCTGGAGGTAGCAGTAGAGCCAGAAAAGCACAGAAGGTAGGATTCTGTATTGAGCATAAGAAGGGGCAGGTTGCGTTGAGTGTCTGCAAGTGTGGGGCTGAAATTTCGCTGCAGCTCTGCTCCAAAAGCCATAGCTACTGTTTCCTCCCAGGCTGTCAACCGAAAGCAGGCAACAAAGATTCTTTATTAAGTCTCCTACTGTTTTCTCAACACATCAGAAGAATGTAAATTAAATTATGAAAACGAAAAGAAAGACTATGTCTGAAAAATGTCCTGAGGTTATTAGCCAGAAAATCCTAATCTTCTCCAGGGGGTGGAAGCCCAGTTGTTTTTTGGCTTTAAGAACAATTCTGGACAAAATACTTGAAAATGCACAACAGAGAACATTTGTGCGGTGGCAGGAGATTAACTCAATGATCAAATAGGTGTCTTTCCCCTCTAGGTTCTATTATTTTGGTTTAAATTGCTCTTTAAACTTGGAGAGTTAAAATTAAATGAAGACAAGCTGTTGCACGAGCATAAGCCTTTGAAAAATCTATTAAATTCATTCATCTATGTTATAGATCTCTCCATGGCCCAAATTCTTCCTTCACTCATATGTATAGTGCTGCTGAAATAAGCATGAGAACTTTGAGTAACTACTCTCCCTTACAGAAGGAGATGTAACTTGTTTGGGTGTCAACTATCCGGAGAGCTTTACAACTCCAAAAGTATCTGAGGGCTTATTGTTGATTATTCTGTATTTGAAGGCCTACTGCAATAGCATATGACAATACAGCACAGAACAGATTTTAATTCTGAGTGGCCCAAATACTACTCTCAAATCCTGTGCCATAAATGACAACAGAATTTACTTTGAGGTCCCATTGCTATTTAACGATAAAAGCCTTTAAAGACAACAGGGACAAAAGTGTCCCTGAGAAAGCCAGGGCACCATCATCACCCCTGTGACATCTCTATAATCTCCAAGAGTGCTGTTAAAGCAACAGTATGCTTTTTAAGTGACTCTGTCAACTCATCACTTCACTGAGTTTCATTTGTTGTGTGTCTTTATCACATAATCACTGAATATGTGAGGTTAGAAGGGACCTCCAGAGATCATCTGGTACTACCCCTCTGTTTAACAGGGCCACCTAGAACCAATTGCCTAGGATTCTATCTAGGATTCTATCCAGCTTTTCAAAGCGGGAGACCAAATAACCCTCCTGGGGAAACTTGTGCCAGTGCTCACAATAATAAAAAGTATTTCCTGTTGTTTAGATGGAATATCTTATATTTCATTCTGTGCCCATTTTCCTCTTGACCTGGCACTAGGTACCACTGGAAAGAGCCTGTCTCCATCCCCTATCCATTCTCCCTTCAGGTATTTATATACATTGATAATATCCCTCCCCAAGCCTTCTCCAGGCTGAACAGTCCCAACTCTCTCAGCCTTTCCCCATGGGAGAGATGCTCTAGTCACTTAATCATCAGCCCTTTGCTGGACTCCGTCCATTGTTCCTATGTCTCTTCTCTACTGAAGAACTCAGAATTGTACTTATTTATAATCATTCTCTCACCTGTATTAGCAGGCTGAATGCGTATGGACTACAATCACAACAGTAATAGATTTCTGACAAGTTCAAGTGAGTTTATAGAAGGACTGTTTTCTGAATAAATGACTCTTTGATTCTATGGGTCAACTCAAAAGAAAATGTTATACATTTAGTTATGTATATAGAATGTTTCTTCTGAATAGAACTGAAATTTATTTTTACAAGCTTCCTGGTTTTCTTTATTATTTGTATATTATTTTAAAAATTTGTTAAAAAAAAAAGCTTACGAAGTAACCACTTGGAACAAATAAAAACCTTTCATTCCTTGGTTTGAAACTGCAATAGTGTCAATTATGTCCCAGAGAAGAGTGTATTATCGGCCATAAACATATAAGTGAACTTTGCATCTAACTTAGGAAGTAAACAACAATAGGAATGCCAAAAAAAATAACTGTGGCAGAACATTAAACCATTTTAGCTAGCAGCATGGTAACTCATTATGGGGATGGTTTCTAATGCAGGACTTAACTGTTGTCATTTTCAAGTGCATCGCTGGGATTAGAAAATATAACAGCAGTCACACCAAGATTTCTTTAAGAACTATTTTTGTGTTAGAATTCTTTACATGGTGAGCAAGAAACCACTGCTTGCCCTCAAGGAAAAGTTCAATATCTCAGTCCAGTAAGGTGCTTAGTCAAATATTTAATCCTAAGGACATAAGTGGTCTCATTGCACAAGGTTAGTCAGTAAAAAATGTAAAAAGGAAAGGACTTCAGCTACTTGCATGTGCCAACACATCAACTCAAAACATACTTTCTCTGTATGTTGTACAGTGCAAACAATAAATAATTATATATAAAAGGATACAGAAAGATCCTACCCTGGCAGCAAATCATGCTTGCTTCTCTAGCCATGAAAGGGCTATGGTATTCCTTCCCTTCATACATTCAGGCACTAGCAATTTGTCAGTCAGCATGTGTTGATACAAAGCCTTTAACTGTCCCAGAGGAACAGACTAAGAGACATTTTTGCTTGAACCCTTAAACACATTTTTTTCCTGTTAGGGGAAAAGAAAAAACTGTGTTCATTTAAAAGTAATGTAACTTCTGCTGTAAAACTGATTTATTTTTGCTCTGTTTGGCAGCAAGTCTGCAGTTACAGGTAAATAGAACACCATCCTGGCTAACAACTGGTCTTACACCTCCACATGTACAACTGGTGTGCCTCTTGCAGCCATAATTCATCTCCTATCACAGAAATGTATACTGGGTATAGAGTCAACATTAGCTACAATACAGCAAACTAAGACTGGTTTTGCAATTCACAGAACAGACCACAATACAATTTGCAAGTGTGTGAAAAGAAAGATGCTAAACCTGAACTATTTCTGTCAACAAATATATCCCACGCACTGCCTCACAGACAGACACAGCTGGCCTATAGGATCAGACAAGAGAAAGGCAACTATTAGCACTTCAAAATTCCGCAAATTTCTCTAAGGTAGAGGTTTCCCTGATGCAAAGGATCTATCATATCCCACAGAATTTAGCATGAGTAATCTGTCTCAGGTCAGGGCAGGTCACAGAGGGAAACGATGTGCCTTGGCAGGATTCAAGACTTTCTTTTGATGAAAGCAAGTTATCAGGGAGGAGAAACAATAAAAAGAAAATGCTGGTAAATCTTCACAGAAAAGAAAAATAAAGGCAGAAATACAAAATGAAGACATAGCTAATATTAAATTATTTATTTGGTTAGTTAATCAGCCTTTAACAAAGCCAAATGTGACCATTTTTTCCTTGCTTTTCACATACTGTACACATTTCATACCTTGGCCTTGGATTTCACACACTGATAATCATGATACGTCCTGCTATGTCATACTATTGGTAGTATATGAAGCTACTGAAACTGTTAATGCAAACTAAACACAGTAGATGTGAAAAATCCATGGCAAAACAATCCAGTTCATCAAGAGTGAAAGAGCACTCAAAAAAATGAATACTTCAAAAGGCAGCATTTCATGATGTTTTTTAAACGTTACTCCTTTTGTAGAATGGTGAATATGGAATTAAAATATATCCATTATAACTGTCATTGGAAGTCTAAGACAACACAGTCTTGCATTAACAGGACTCTCAAAATGTATTTACTGTTTCTGTACGAGCTCCTCTTCTCAGCATTATTACAGCATAGTTAATAATTTTCAGTGGGATTTTGACTTTAATGAGGTTCTTTAATGAGGAAGCCTATTATCATTCACACTTGGGAATTAAAAGGTCATCCCAGTCTATGAGCAAATGAATCTTATTCCCTTTGGAAACTATTAGACAACCTATATATGCCTTTGTTTGACAACCCTTGCACCTGGGCTACAAGAGGATCAGAAAGTTTGGTGTTACTCTGCAAACAAGAATCTTTGCCACACTTCAGGAGGACTTGCCTCCTCACTATTTCTCCTCTGTTTTACCACAAGAGGCTGCTGTTCTATCAGCTGCACTGACGGGCCGTGGGTCCAAGTCGGTGCCTTTAGCTTTACCCTTCCAGCTGGTGGGATTTCAACGAAAAACTTTATAGAAGATGTGTGAATGAGTGCATATGTTTAGGAACACACATGCACAGAGGTTTAAGAGAAAATTACAGCACAAAAGAGTCTAGATTATTCATTGTCATTATAATACTAGCAAGGTGAGAATATTTACCTTTTACATATTGGAAATAAAAAGCAATAATCTTTGCCTCATAAAAGACCTAACTTTCTCTGCCATGCTTCCACTCACATTTTGCTCTATGATCTTGAGGACAGCCACTGAGAACTACTGTGCAGGTGTACATGTGTGTTAAAAGCTCTGTGATCCATTTACCAACCTTGTTTTCCAATAGGAAAAAAAAAAAAAAAAATTCTCCTTCTCATTGAGAAAAAGAGGACCAAAGCATGAAGTTATTCAATAAACTCTCACCATTCTGATAAAATTGCCAGGACAGGCAGGGTGTTGTAACCTTCTCATCTATTTCATCTATTCTACATGACAATTTTGCACTCAGTCTCTCCTTGTGATCTTTGGTACGGCTGTGGAAATTCCCGCTGAGGGTGATTACCAAGCACAGCATATATCCTGCTTGAATATGCTCTTTATGTTTTGATTATATTGCCATGCAAGGGTTGACGTAAGTGTATGTGTTGCCTGCAATTAGAAGAGGTGGGAAGTGTTACAAAAGTTTTCCTAATGATTAGAAATCTCCTGTGAGGGAGTACTCCAACATATCCAAAATAAGAACTTCCCAGGCTTTAATTCATCCTTCCCCCCCCCCCCAATCATAGAATCACTAGGTTGGAAAAGACCTTTGAGATCATCAAGCCTAACTACGCTTTTCCACTACTAAATCATATCCCCAAGCAATTCATCTACTCATCTTTTAAATACCTGCAGGGATGGTGACACAACCACGTTCCTGGACAGCCTGTTCCTGTGCCTGAGATTTTTTTTCCTAATGTCTAATCTGAGCTCTGGTGCATCTTGAATTTCTAAGGTCTTTTTTTTTCTATAATCTGTACCACTTCCTCTCTACGTTGTGATGTTTGTCTCCTTTAGTGATGCAGTTTTGTTTTTTCTCTCTTTCCTATCTTTGCGCTTTACCCCTAATAGCTTCTCATTTTAGAATGTGGCAGTCAAACACACTTCTGCTCTAAGATGAATTACCACAATTGTTTAAGCTTCAGTTTGACCAACAGGCAAATACAAGCTTATTTTTAGGTTTAAAATCCAGTGAGATAATGCACATGTTGAATGGCTTCCTTGAATCAGGATCTGAGTTTCATAATTCAAATCTCATGCTCTTTCAAGGTGCTTAGATAGCAATTAATGTAGTTATAAGTTCTGCACACAGAAGCAATCTCCCCATAAAATGTAACGAGTTGAAAATTTAGTTTCTGACTCTTAATCTGGAAAACAACTCTGTTTGAAACTATGTATTATTTTTGTGTTCACGGTATAATTTTTCTACATTGTATGAAGAAGCTATAGCTGCTTAATTTTGCTTTTTGGTATATTTACCATGTCCCATTTGAAGACAAAACATGAAGACAAACATTTTCTTCAGAGTACCACATACAATACATTTTATATACAGAGCTCTTAGTAAACAGTCTTTGGCAGATTACAGACCTGTCATTAAGCAGAAATATACATTATATATTAGTGTAAATAATATAAGAAGTTTGTTCCATACCTGTATTCCTCCCCGCCCCATTTACCCCAGCTCTGACCTCTTCAAAACATCAGTTCAAAAAAGCTACTTCAGGATTTATTTTCGAGAGCAAGTTCTGTAGGCTACTGGAGATGCAAATTTTATCTATGAGACAGTGATACTTACAGTTTGCTTTGATAATATTTATTAAGTAGGAGAGATAAACTAATAGTAGTAATTCTTCAGACAAAATAAAAAAACGAAGCCTGAGACCTTCAGTTACATCTTAAATACGTAAAGTGATGTAATGCTGTTTTTTTCCTGCAGTTTGTACACAGTCACTTTCTGGGCTGTTAAAAATATTCCCAAATTAAAAACATACATTTGCTTTACATGTTTTATGTTGTACATAAACATACTAATTATGTAAAAAAAAAACCAACTGTGTAAAAATGTAAAAAAACCAAACCAAAACCAAGTCAGTCACAAAAATATCTAACTATAAATCTTAGTCTTGTTGCATTCACTAGATTTCTCTCCCAATATAGTACATTTTACCCTTGGGCCCTGACTCCCTTGTTTTATATTAGATACCATCTGTGATGTACTGGGTTGGTTATTGGCCCCTCATAGTTAATACACTTAAAAAGCAGTGGGAAAATAAATCCTTTTATTAATTTGTAACTAACTAATACATGTTATTGTAGAAAGGTTTAGTTTACTTCTGAAAAGTGTTTACTGAAAACAGCTGCAAGCTATGGCAATAAAAGTGATGTAATCAGTGGCATATTTCAAGTTACAAAGCAATCACTCAAAATTATCTAAAGTAGCTCCTATGACCTAGAGTTATCACTGCTTTGCAGTATCATGCTGCTAAAGATCAGATTATGCTGGCCTCATATTCTGACCAAGAAGGATGAAATTAGGCATAGATTGTAGTTGGATTGGGGATCCTTATTCAAAATAAGTTAGAATGCATATTCTAAAAAATACAATATCTTTGAAATATCTTTTCCTTAAGAAATGTGTTAGGGTAGCTCGATTATCTAAGGAAATCTGAATATCAGAGTTAAAACAATACTAGAAAAAGCATGTTTGAATCTAAAAATTCTGAAACTATTCTGATTTAGGGAAATTCATCTTAATCCAAAACAGCATAGCTAGAAATGTAGGACTGAAAAATATTCAAAATAATAACCAAATAACCATGATTTATAGATATGCTGGTTAGTTTGGGGAAATAATGAATTAGGAAACAGACATAGCCATGAGGCCTAGATAACTAACCAACTCTGCTGAAATTAATTAGTCTTCATTATTGCTGTTGGAACAAACATATGATTCAGATTTACTGCCTGAATAAAGTCACTAACAATCCGAGAACTGTCAATAATTAGCACACGGGAAAAGAGTTTTCAGAGAAATTAGATACATCCAATAGTCTGCTAAGATCTAGAAGTGATAGTATAAAATAAATACTGAGGATGAAGTGAAGGTTTCACCAGAAACTTTGTGTTACATATAGCATAGAACAACAATACACTGGAAAGAAGTATTAGACTTTCACATTGCTGTACTGCTGGAGGTTAAAAATAAAAATAAAAAAACCAAAACAAAACCAAAACCTGAGCAAGCAAAATATTTTTTCTTGGTCATTTGGTTTTGCCCAGCAGTCTACACAATTTTAAATAGATCTACATCTTATTTTTATATTCAACCAGAAAAAATGATGTTCTGTGTGAAAAGAACCCAAAATATTTCTGTTCCACTAATTTGATAAACAAGCCCTTAATTGAAGACAAAATACCTTACTACTAATTGTTAAAGTTACAAAAAGTAATCTTAAATATTCATAGAATCATTAAGTTGGAAAAGACCTTAGAGATCATTGACTCCAGCCGTACTAAATCATGGCCCCAAGTACCTCATCTACCCACCTTTTAAAAACCTCCAGTGTGACTCAACCACCTCCCTGCACCTGATGCCTGGGGTCACCAGTCAACTAAGGAATACCTTCACGGAATGTTTATTAATTTCTCTCAATCCTGGTAATTTCAAACCAATCTTTTAGGACTTCCTTAAAAAAATAAACAAACCAAAACCACTAACAAACCACAAACATCCACCCCAAGAACTTCACTGGCACACAGATCTTTGTCAAGCTCTGTGTAAAAACAAGTAACAGGGAGAATACTGACTCTCCTTACATTCTTTTTCAGTCTTAACAACTTTGTGAACTCTTGCACTAATACACCATGCATAAAAAGTTCAGCATTTAACAACAGATTAGAGCAAGCACAACATGAGACAGTCACTATTCTGTTTTAAGTTCCCAAGGTCTAATAATCTTTATCATTGCACTAATATAAGAATGCAAAATGCCGAAAAAATAATTTGACTTCATTCTGTATTAGGAAGAAAAATAATGTCAGTGAAGGAAGAAGTGACCTTTAGCAGAAACAGTGGATATGCGTGTATCTGCATTGATCATTCTGACAAGGAACAGAAGTTGGTAAGTAGGAGAAACTCTCTCCAACTGCATGACATTAAAATGCTGCCTGAGGGCTTGTTTTGACAGATTTCCTTCCTAGATAAATACGCCTATGGGAAAAAGCTCACACTTTTTATGTTTGATGTGGCAACAGTTTATTCTTTACAAAAGCATGATTTTCAGTCATTCTCATTCACAGAACAGAATGGGAAAATTGGTGTGAGACCAGATAGACAAAACTACCAGAAAACTGAGCAATTCTTTAGAAATTGAATTATCTCCAAATTTCGAAACCTCAAAATTCTGTTTCTTAACTCCTCCTGAACATATTCTATGCAAATTTTGGCAAAATATTTTTACTGGTGAAATATGCTTCTGTCCCCTAAAGAATACCAACTTTAGTCATTATGAAGAAGAAATGATGACTCAAGAATAGCTGAACGGGCCAACTTCTTGGAAAACAGGTGAATTATTTTTAGTTTGTTTTGGTTTTTTTCCCTGTCCACAGTTTTCTGCATTTAGTATTATTTCTTTATCTCTCTTAGAAAACTCTGAAATATTATGGAGGTAAAACACAGAACATTCTGTTCCACAGTGTCATTGGTTTATTTCAACGAGAAATAACAACCCTCCCTCAAATTCCAGGCTGTATTTCCTTGTTTTCCCAAACTTACAATAATCAGCATGACCTGATCTGCAGAGTCTTACTAGCAGTGACAGTTGTGAAGGTACTTTGTCAAGTGTGATCTGTTAGTACTTTGGAAGTGACTTGAGGTTATCACAAAATTGTGCCAGAGGCAGCACAACTCTTGATTTGTATTTGGACCATTCTTTCTGCGATTTATCTTCTCAAAAGAAGGTGACTTCATAGCTGTCTCTTAATTTAGTAAACTGGGAGATGGTTTCCAGCTACTGAACATTCTATATCCAGTAATGAGCAATATGAGTTTCAGGATAAATATTTAGTGCAGGATGTGTTTATTTTATTTTTTTTTTACTTGTAAGTTTTGATCTCGTAAGTGTTCTATTACAACAGCTTTTGAGTAGCAAATACGGCTATTCACCTCACTGTGAATGTTTAAAAAATGGAACGACACTTCTGTGGGGAACTTCCCATTCTCTTTGAAAAAAAATCAATTGCTTGAAAATAAAGTGCCTTGAAGATTGATCTACATGGAAAAGCTATCCACAGAAGTAGTTTTGTTTGGGTATTTTTTCCTGAAAAACAGGTACAGGAAAGGCAGAAGAATGCTGAATGCAGGCTTGAACTGACAGGTAGGGATAAAGACAGATTTTGATGCCAAAATTTATAAGTGTCTTTTTTAGACATACAAGTTTTCAAATTGGAAACTAGATGTGATTTTCATTTATTTTTCTAAAGTACTGTTTCACCCAAACCCGAATGATTTTCTTAATGATAAAGAAGTTCAGATTTATAATTTTCAATAATATGAACTACATAATTCATGCACTTGTTCACACTGTTCTCAAAACCAAGGGAAACTAACATTAACTACAAATATAGAATTATGTGTCAAACTGCACTTTGTCTCAAATCTCTCCTCCTAAGTATCTTCCTGGTAATTCATTTAAATAGGATCTACAGTGAGTATTGTGAATATGATACTCTTAAAGATAATTGTGACCCAGGAAATAGAAGTACATTTCTTTAGTGAATGAGTAAACCTTGATAAAGGTTGGCCCAGTGACAGTGAAGTTGCTAAGGAAAGCAATGTAAAGCAGTCCTGACAGTCAGATGCTGTCTACTGTGCTCTTATCTGCATTTACTATTGATTAATTCTTGATATTGATTTCTTTCCTTCACCACCTTCTTTTATAACTCATTAATTTAGACAAGATATGAGGCAAACTATTCAAGACACAACTTAATTATCAGTTTATTCCATCTGATTAGCTAAAACTTTCGTTGTAATATACAGTGGAAATCATTATGCCTCTACTGGAGTTTAACTGACATGTAAAATGCTTAGAATAATTTATTCAGCCTGAAATGAGACTGATTTGCTTTCCCTAAACAGCTAATACTTGATTCCAGATCAGTGCAGAAAAGAATGGCTTCAGCTGAAGATGACTCTTATTTTTAACTAGTAACATCTTTCATGTAAAAAAGCAGAAATCAATCTAGATCTTTCTATTAATTGCTTAAAGTTGTGGGATGGAACAATGAGTACCAAAGAAATTTGCAGTTAAACTCTATTTTTTCTAGAAGAAAATTAGTTTTATTTTCTAATAATTAATTTCTGACAAGTTGGTGAATATGTTCATACTCAGAAGAATGCAGTCAAAAAGAGTAGATAGAGCGGTTGTGTGGGGTTTTTTTGATTTTGTTTTTTTTTGAGAAGTCGTGGCAGTCAGGAGAATTTCCTAGTGACCGGAAAAACGGCAACATTGTGCCCATTTTTAAAAAGGGCAGAAAGGCTGACCCTGGGAACTCCCACACTGTCAGCCTCAACTCCGTGCCTGGGAAGATCACAGAACAAATCCTCCTACAGGCTATACATGAGCACACAGGGGACAGGGAGACGATTTGAGACAGCCAGCACAGCTTCAGCAAGGACAAGTCCTGCTAGACCAACCTAGTGGCTTTCTTTGACGGGGTGACCACATCAGTGGACATGGGAAAACAAATACAGGTAATCTATCTGGACTTCTGTAAAGCCTTTGACACAGTTCCCCCACAACATCCTTCTCTCGAAATTGCAGAGACCTGGATTTGATGGGTGGACAGATCAGTAGATAACAAATTGGCAGGATAGTCACATTCAGAGAGTAGCGTTCGATGGCACAATGTCCAGGTGGAGATCCATGACAAGTGGCGTCCCTCAGGGGTCTGTACTGGGACTAGTGCTGTTTAATATATTCATCAGTGATATAGACAGCAAGATCTAGTGCACCTTCATCAAGTTTGCAGATGATGCCAAGCTGAGTGGTGCAGTTGTCACACCAGAAGGACTGGATTCAATCCATAGGGACCTTGACAAGTTGGAGAAGTGGGCCTCTGAGAACCTCATGAGGTTCAACAAGGTCAAGTGCAAGGTCTTACACCTGGACCAGTGCAATCCTGGGTGATGATGTGATTGAAAGCATCCGTGCAGAGAAGAACTTGGGATTGCTGACTGGTGAGAAGCTCAACATGAGCCAGCAATGTGCACTTGCAGCCCAGAAAGCCATCTTTATCCTGGGCTGCATCAAAAGTAGTGTGGCCAGCAGGTCAAGGGAGGTGATTCTCCCCCTCTACTCCACTCCTGTAAGACCCCACCTGGAGTATTGCGTCCAGTTGTGGAATTCTGAACATAAGAGGAGGGCTACAAGGATGATAAGAGGGCAGGAACACACTCCATATGAGGACAGGCTGTTCAGCCTGGAGAAGAAAAGGCTCCAAGGAGACCTTCCAGTACCTGAAGGAGGCCTACAAGAATGCTGGGAAATCACATTTTTCCAGGGAATGTAGTAATAGGACAGGGGAGAATGGATATAATTTGGAAGATTTAGACTAGACCTTAGGAAGAATTTCTTCCTGATGAGGATGGTGAGGCATTGGAACTTGTTGCCAGGGGAAGTTACAGATGCCCCCTTCTTAGAAGTTCTTTAGGCAAGTTTTGATGGTGCCTTGGGCAGCCTGATCTTGTGGGATGTCCCTGCCCATGGCAGAGATTTTGGAACTAGGTGATCTTTAAGGTCCCTTACAATTCAAACAATTCAGTGATTTTATGACTTTAGGTGCTCGTAGTAGTTGGGCTGTTTTGAATGAATTTCAGGAGTTAAAATAGAACTTTACAACTTTAGAGTAGTGCATTTTATAGACCTCTTAATGATTTCTGCCTACTTCTGTATATGAGCAAATATTTATATGGGTTGGACTGCGAGTCTGCCTTTATGTTTGTTATTTTTGAATACCAAATAATTTAAATACTTCCTAGAAAACAGCAATTTAAGTTGACTAGCATATTTACCAATTTTGGAATGAAAACAAAAACATCTCCCTCACTATATACAAAAATAAACCCTTGCTAGACTGAGTTAAAAAATAGTGGAAACATCAGGCTGCTCTTTAATTTTTGCCTATAAAATTTATAAATAGGACAAGAGAGGTTTGGAAAGAGTTGTACTGACATGACTGTCTGTTTTTGTACCTAACTGATGCATGATGCCTGAGTGATATCTCCAAAATACCACAAGGGATACATGCCTGATACCCAGATACATGAAGAGAAGGGTGACTGCTCTGAATAGAACCTGTTCCCTAGATAGAAAAACTGTGCACACACCTTATCTGTCTCACATCAGACAGTAAAGTCGAAGCAAAAATTAGGATAATTTGATAATATGTATATAGGAAAAAAAAAGTATTTTGTCATATGCAATATGGAATCAGAAGCGAAATATCACCTTTTATCAGTACAAAATCCTGGAAGCACTGAGCAAAATTATGTATGAATGTATTGTAGCAAAGTCAGCTCTGGAAATTTTCTGCAGTTTTAATAAAAGACATCATGCATTTGGAGGAATCACTGCAACAACTGTCAAATGAATTCTTGTGGGCAGCATAGTTCAGGGTGAAAAATTACCATTACAGACTATTGCTAGGGAAATGCAAAGGACAACAACAACAACAAATATGTTTTTGTTGCCACATTGAAATTCTAAATCATGAGTTAATTTATTCTCCTTTTACCAAGTACTCCAACGAAAAAATCCTACACATCAGTAAACAAACACATGCCTTTGTTGACCCATTCAAATAAAAGGTTAGCTTTGACATATCTACAACTAATTTACAAACAAAACAGATATAGTAAGCCTCACACAATACAATAAAAAAAAGAAATTCAATAATTCTGTTTTGAATAAGCTTACTTTCCCTGGAATACCTGATTTCTCAAGAGCCATTAAAATTTCCTCCTGCATCTCTTGTGGGCTAACTCTGTATAACACCCTATCACATTCATATCTATGAATAACATTAGCATACTGTGTTAGGATAGTAACACTGATAGATATTCACCAATTCCACTTTAAGAATCTCACATTATACAGAACTCTTTTATTCTTGTGCCAGAAATTGCTTTCAAGCTATTGGGAATAACTCCAATATTGTTTTAAAATGTCTTTGAGATCCTTTACAGGAACAAGAGGCTGAAGCAATGATAGTTTACAACTTTTTTTTAAAAAAGAAATGTACATCTGTCTAAAACAGCAACTTGGTGAACTGCTCAAAGAAACTTTGTCTGGTTTTTTGATGAGGAAGTATGGTAGTTTATTTAATGAAGGACAGCTCAATACAGTAGTATCAGAAGACAGCTGGATGAAAGAAGGTAAATGCTGATGTGTCCAAACATGCACTGTTTCAACAAAAGACAAACTCAAGTAAATTGAGTTTAATGACTCAAATTTGAGCAATCTAAATATTTCACACATTCAACTCTAAAACAGGCAAGGGTAAGAATTTTTTTAAGAAGTTTACCATTTTTTACAGATAACAGAAAAAAAAAGGCTTGGTAAGAAAAATATCAGGAGTCTCTTCTATTTCAAAGACATGAATGGTCTCTTGTAATTCTTTCTTCATTCTGATTAAAATATTTGTAATTTAGCAAAAATATTTTATGGGTTCTAGATTTCATGATGGGTTTCTCGTGAGATTTTAGGTAAAGAGTAAATATAATGAAATTGCAACGATAGATTAGATTTTGTTGTGACTGATAACATTAACTATTTTCTCATTTTTTAATTAAGTGTAATTCCTCGGTGTTTTACAGTGACAACAGTTGTGTTTTACTATTATTGTCTACTTCATTACTTCACCTACGTCATGATTTTAACATGCTTTGATTACAAAAGTTCTCCTGGACCTCTTAGGATGAAGTGTTCCCAAGACGGAATTTGAATTGGATGTCTGAAGGCAATCTCCAGGCAAATCTCCCATTATCATGGCTGATAAAGAAGCAATTCAGAATGGTTATTCAATCACAAAATTAAAACAGCTTTCTAAAAACACAATCAAATCATTTGGCTTTGCTTGCCATAGTCGTACATAGGCAATAGGTTTATTTGTATTGCAGCCAGACTGCAATTTCAGAACAAGTATTGTGCACAGCCTAACAGGAACAGCTTTGAATGCAAGCAGCAGGGTGGTGGTACAGAGTAGTCAGCTACAAATACCCTCGAAACTTTGTAACTCAAATGGAATTTCCATGATCTTACCACTATACTAATGTTGTACCCAAGTGCAATCTCTGGCTGCAATGCATACCTATCACTTGTAAGATATGAAAATCCAGTGGCACAAATACTGTTTGCAGTTATTACTAATTTGAAAAAAAAAAACAAACATAAAAATAAGGAGGTCAGGGAGGAGATGTTCTATGCTTCGAAAATTTGCCCAGTATAAAAAGAAGTTAAGTCACTAACCAGTGAAGCGACAAGAAGTTGATATTTTGTGGTTATCTATGGGTTGAGGTGATGGCATGAGGATTTCAAATTAGTATTCAGAATGCTTTGGATTATCATCTAACATGCAAATAAGGCAATGCAATTTAGACCTCTTTGGGACTAACTTTGCTTTCAAAAACACTACAGCTGTGAGAAGAGTTACTTATTTGCTGTATAGTAGATATAGGTGTGAACTTTCTCATAAAGAAGTGTACAAATAATGTTTTTACAAGCATGGTCTTTTTTTCCCACTCTGCAAAATTTTATTATGAAGATGAATGTCTGGTTAGGGATCTCACTGTCACAAAGTTAAATAACTTTTTTTTTTTTTCATTGATTCAGAGGTATTTGGCAGTAGCACTCATCGAAATGATCTCAGAGGCTGCTAATAGCATGACAAGATTTTAGGAGCCTATGTGAAGAGCAAGTGCCAATATACCTTTAAGTTATAAATAACATTTCTGCTGAAATGCACACACAAATATGCACACACACAAAACTTCATATCTTATCTACTTCTTGCATTATCCTTCAAGACTGAATTGATAATCAGGTGTTATTTGACAATTCTTATGAGTTCCCTGGGATTGTAATGTCACCTAATGTAAAGAAAAGAAGCAAAAATTAAGAACTCTTATTCTACCCAAAAATAGCATTTTTTAAATTTTTTTTCTCTGAGACTGAAATGTACTATTAGTTGATAACCTCTAAAGTCAGACAGACTTCCTATGAAATTCAATATTTGTCCATGACAAGATTTTCCTCCATTTGTTCTTGCTATACTAGTATGTCTAAAATCAGCTTTTCTCTTCCATCTTCACATATGATGTGTTTTAGGGCAAATTAACTGCAGCCTTTCTTGCCCTCGGTCCTAACTTTCTTCAGTTACTTAAATATATGAACTCAATTTTAGCTATGATTTTTACCTTGACTTTGGGTTTGGGTTTTTTTTCTGTGGTTTCTGCTTTTCTTTTAGTCCACCTGATCCAGATCTATAACAGTAAAGTAAGCTTTTCTGAGTGAAAACAAAGAGCAGAGGGAAAAGCTAGAAAAAAAATAATTCAAAATTTATTTCCTTATGACTAAATATTTTGGACTGTGAGTCCAGAGAAGAGCAACGAAGTTGGTGAAGGAGCTGGAGAACAGGCCTTATGAGAATGGCTGAGAAAGCTGCGGTTGTTTAGCCTGAAGAAGAGGAGGCTGAGGGGAGACCTCATTGCTCTCTACAACTGCCTGAAAGGAGGTTGTAGAGAGGAGGGGGCTGGCCTCTTCTCTCAAGTGTCAGGGGACAGGACAAGAGGGAATGGCCTCAAGCTCCGCCAGGGGAGGTTTAGGCTGAACATTAGGAAAAAAAAAATTCACAGAAAGGGTCATTGGGCACTGGCCCAGGCTACCCAGGGAAGTGGTTGATTCACCTTCCCTGGAGGTGTTTAAGGCACGGGTGGACGAGGTGCTAAGGGGCATGGTTTAGTGTTTAATAGGAGTGGTTGGACTGGATGATCTGGTGGGTCTCTTCCAAACTGGTTATTCTATGATTCTATGAACCAGCTGATTTTAAACATAATGGTTGAATGGTTGGACTTGATGATCCTAGAGGTCCTTTCTAACCTGGCAATTCTATGATTGTATAATTCGGCTGCTGGAATAAATAGACTAAGCTGAGACGCCTTGGACCTGAAGGGCCTAGAATTTCCACAGTGCAGAAAAGGGCTTGTCTTCCAGGCTAGACAGAAATATCTAGTTGCAAGTCATAACATCTTGAAGTTAATTTGGCCAATTCCTATTATAAAACTGGGTGCATTATTTGCATTGTTGTATTTGAGATGACATGCCCACTGTTAGCACAATATTACAAAATTTAGATGTGTATGATTCAGATCCCGAAAGTAGCAATGCTGCTGCCAAAATAAAAAATGACCTGCCTGTGTATTTTATCATCTTTGTGCTCTAATGTAAAGCATAAGAACTGTTGCAGCACAGGGTTTGTAATGACAATACAAAATCTAGCACTCCTCAGGTTAATGGTGTTTTAGTGAAGCTGGGGAACTTCCCATACAATTCTTATGCCTTTCTGAATGAAGGAATCTGGATAACTTACTGCTGTGAGTTCAGTCACAACAAACAGATTTTAACCAGAACAATACCACTCATGGAACAAAATTATAGATGAAAAATAAACTTTCCTCTTTACTATGAAAAGTGAAATCTTATACCTCTGTAAGTTCTGCATGGATGGCTTGGACAAATAGTAATTTGAAATATTACATACAATATTTATCTTACAGTAGCAGTCCCAAAACAAGACTGCCTTAGTCTTCATTGATGTCCAACTACTGTTCACAAATGAAAAAATTGGGTTTGCCAAAAAGCTTTTATATTGTAGAAGCAGTTGTAGAAGAGTGTTAGAAAGACAGCATTGTTTTCAGTTCTGTTTCCAGTGTGGGAAAAGGATTGTATTCAAGATAAATTTCAAGTAAATAACTTTGATCTATCTATTTCCTTGTTTCAACGAATATTTATATATCATATTTCTCTTTGATGAACGCAAACTTAACATCTGGTAGGTTCAGTTCTTTTCACTTTAGTATAAATCTTCTCAGCTTCTTTTGATGTATAATACAAAAATATAGTCTTTTGTTTTATATGACTCAAATAAATCACAGATCTGACAGGGCCTATCTGTTTTTCAGCTTTCTTCAATACAATAAAATAAATTTACTTATGTAACATTACAGTTTTGTTACTCTTGACATAATGTTTGTTTATATTGTACTTTATAATGTCTGAGAGAAAAAATTATTCTGTGGTTAATCCTAGACTTTGATGTAAGAGGTTTTAAAAACAATTCTCTTGATGTGACTTTGAAAATCTGAAGTATCTAACTACAGCTCCTTACATCCCAGAATAGCAAACTTGCTGAGAATAGAAAATCCACAGTTCCAAATACCCAATGTATTTCCAATGCTTGCATTACACTAAGGAAAAATTTTAGTCTTTTTTTAATGTGAAAACAATGACAGGTAATTTTCTTCCACTAGTGTTATAGTACCTCATTGAGAATGCTAGGAAAAGTACAAGAAAATAGGCTACAGAAAAAGAAACAGGAATTGCATGGACTGTAGAAGTGTAATATTACATTTCTTTTTGCATGGCTTTTCAAAACACTAAAGAAATTTGCAGTTCATGTGGTCCTCAGAAATGATGAAAAAGAATGATACTTTAAGAGTCTCTCAATCTAGCTATGGGTAGGTTTTTTGGTTGGCTGGGATGTTTTTACATCAGTGCTGTAAAAACTTGAGTAAAATAATGGAAAATATAAATGAATCAATTAATTAGTTACTGCTCCATAGCTTCAGCAAATTCAAGATTGTGTAAGTATGAGCACAAGAGTGAAGAATAGAGCTGAACAGGAAGAGGCTTTCCAATGCAGTAACAAACCCTGCCATGAGGAAGAGCCAGGGACTTTAGAAGTGTGTTGATGAAAATCTGGAGGAAGAGATCCATATAAATGCAAGGACAAACAGTAGGTCCTTAGTCAAGTCTTTCACCCTTATAACTCCTGCCCACCTGGCTCAGAGCAGTGGCTTTGTCTCACACTGCAGGTCAAGCCCTTTTTCCTAGTTTTGGACAACTGATGTGGACATAAATTCCATATAAGACTCAAACACTCTTTCAAGACAGAAACTCCACTAAAACTGAGGAACTCACCACAAATAGTTTTCATTTCCAGTCATATCATTAGAAATTATTGTGCAACATTAATCATCATAATCGGGATAAACTGCGTTCAGGTTCTGCTTTAAGGAAAGTGTGACTTAATGTTACAATACATATGGATCTACAAGACCTTTTCAGAAAACAAAAACTGTCCTTCTTTCACATGCCACTGAACCCAATATATCACAATGGAAATGAGTTGAAATATAAAAGTACTGAAACATTGGCATGGTTTCCTTGACAGTATATTTGGAGAGGGTGAGTAACGGGGGGGATGACCTAGTAAGGAAAAGAGCTCACCATTCTGCTTTGAGGCAGTTTGAAGGAAGAAAAATATTAGTCAGAAGAGTGTTTACTACTCTACATTATCAGCATTGCATAACATTTCTTTTCTTACCTCTCATAGTATTAAAATAAGGACATGTTCAGAAATTTCAGTATATATAAAAAACATATTTATGTACGTGTTTGTGTATATTTATATATATGCACACACATGTACCTTTATGTTACTTTTAAAAAGCATTTTTCTACAGGCAATTATAGCCATACTAAGCCAGAGGAGGCTGACACTGCCTTCAGACAGCATGTACAAAAAGAAGTTAGATAAACGAGGATGTCTCATAATGAAGTCTGCTTTGTTGATAAGAGGAAAAGCTATCTAAATACTGAATTCAACTTGCTTTCTGTTGTTGCATAAATGTACTGCCTAAAGTAGACAGCAATGTGGCAGTCATTTCAAAATTATATTTGAAGATGTAATGTCATTGTGAAACCAAGGATAGATTTTAAGAAGCTACAAATGGCTTGCTCACCTCCTACTTGGATTTAAATCCAGAAACACTTCTAGTATAGAATTACAGAATCACAGAATCACAGAACAACCAGGTTGGAAGAGACCCACCGGATTATCGAGTCCAACCGAATGTATGTCTCATTTGAAATTTATAACCGACACTAAGTTCTATAAATTTATATTAGAAATATAAAAGTCACATTTATATTTAAGACATGCTAGATGGATAGGGACTACAGTTGGAGAAGCACTAGCTTGCTACTTGGAGAACAGGTGCTCAAAGGAAACTTTTATTGTCAGACTCACACAAACATCTGCCATTTTACAAATTCATTGAAGCTTGAATGCCATAGAGGACAGAGTAAACAAACAAATAGAATGTAAACATTTTGCCACTCTCAAAACTACCTCAGAGAAAGTCCACAAAAAGTATCTTGCAACTCTCTAGTATGTTTTGTCGCTTAAAATACAATATATTAGGATTACATAAAACGGTAAAAAAATCTGTATTAGCAAATGTTTGTATACTTTCCTGTTCAACAGGTTAATATGAATTTGCAAGACAAATTTTGTAATCATTTTGAATCAACATGCTATGGTATTAACATATTTTAACAAATATGTTTAGTAAAAACAAATGTACACGAGCAAGAATAAATCAGTCCCTTTCTTGCAGTATGTGTTTGCAGAACTTGAGCTCATTTGTTCTTTGACATGCCAAAGAAATCTGTAGACATAACCAGTGTAGATAAGAATGTTGATACATACAAAGATTTGACAGATAAACAGAAAGGAAGGAAAGAAGAAGAAAAGTATGAAAAAAAGGGAGTAATTTAGGAAATTAGTTACCCAGAAGCAGAATTACCTACATATTGAATACTGAGGTGAATTTCTGAGTCTGTTGACAGTCATTTCTAAAGAAGATAACATTCATTCACAAATGAGTGATATCTTTGCAGCCTCCATCTGTCATAGTGAGTCTCTTCACGTCAACAATCTCACTTTTATCTTCTCTTAAGAAAATTATTGATGAGATTGCATTTCAAAAATTTTGGCTGTAGTTGGACATCCTGAGATTATTTTTCCCTCTATACATCTAGATTTAATATGCAGTAACATACAGCAGTAGCAGTAGTCTCACGCTTCAATTATTTTTAAGCAATTGCCAAGAAGGCAAGACCCATTTTGGTTTCCTTAGATTTCTTGCAAGACTTTGATACGCTGGATGATAAGATAACAGAGAATACAGGCATGAGAGACAACTTCAACTAACTGTATTCTTATCTTTTGTCCAAGTGAAATGAAGGTGAGAGTTATGCATCATCTGTTCCTGGTCTTGGTCATATGTAAAATTGAAATGTTTTCTTTTGCTTCTTTTTGTCTGTGTATTTAGATGTAGGTGGTGCAATCACTTAAGGTAGTAAGATTAGGTTCATTTTCTGTTTTACCTACACATACTTCCTATGTCCATATGTGCACAGCATTATTTTTTTTCCATAAAAACACTGATCGAATATCTGAAATGCATTTAGTTTTTCAGAATTCAAAACATTAAAATTGGTAATTAACTATAATTTTTCCTGTCTTCCAGGGAAGAAGCCCTACTAAATAGGAAGAATGTCTGGAAGGTGCTTGCTTCCTAACTGAAGGTGAGACAAAGTTATTCTAGAGTACTGGAAAAAATGGTTCCTCTTCTGAAGGAATAAGTTCACCAGTAGTGACCAAGGTTTACATTATGAACATCATTAGACTGCTAACATTTTCTGCAGCTTCAAGTTACTGTTAAGAAATACGGTTCCTCTGCTCCAAGAATGGTTCATTTCCATTACATGAGCACTACTTACAGCTGTCTCCTTCTGTCTGCACAAACTATTCAATTCCTTTCTGCTTGACTTCAATTCTTATGCGATTATTAGAATCTATTCTGACAGTTTTCACTCCAAGAGATATATTCTTCTATATCTTCTTACCATTTTTGGTTTGGAGAGCATATGTTATCACATAAGGGCTAAATTCATCTTAGGAAGCATGTATGTTTTTGTAAAAGTCATATTAGGTTACTATATATTCTGCTATGAAAACCTGAGCATCTTGAAATTTTTGTTCATTTTGATATAATAACCCTTTTGAAATAAAGAAAAACATTGGAAATAAGCTTACACTAGCATGAGCACAGTCCAGAAGAAATAACAACCCATCACACTTGACTGAACTGATCTTCATCCCATTGTGATCCCTGAACTTTACAGACAGAACTTCCTACACATATCAGTCTTTTGTTATATTGCAGCAGAAAATATTTGTATCTAGCTCTAGTAGTTGTCCTCTCAGATATGACACTTTCTAATCTGTCTCCCAGGCTCCATACATCTTTTCCACTGAAAACAATTACGCTTATCTTGGTGATGACTTTTTTTCTCTCCACTTCATCCATTATAACTCACTTTTGCCCCTCCTGTCCTAATGAAGGTTTCATGAAAAACATCACTTGGTTAAACATTGTTGGCCTAAAAATAGATGATAGATATTTTTTAGCTGGAAGACCATTTCTATCACTTTTACTTTAAAATGGTTTGTTGAGATGTTGAGAGAGAAATAGTGATGGCAAATTGCAAATAAAATTTAATTGTACTAATAAAGAATTGATTGCCTGAAAAAAAAAGCCCCAAACAGCCCTGACTGAACTAGAGATATTCAAATCTATCATGGGAAAACTAGTTAATTATTATGAGATAACCAATGGCACAGCTAGCTGTAGTAAACAGGTTTCTGATTTTTTTAGGAATGATATGCTATAAAATATTTTACAGGTTGGATTTTTTGCCTGGTTTTAATGAAAATGAAATTATTTTCCTAACGCGCCTGTTTAGTCCACTACCATTTCATGAGTTCTGTTGTAATTATATAACTCAAGCAATTACTAAAATTCCAACAAACCTATCAACTAACACCAACGTGTAGAAGGTAGCAGCAGAATGATTTATATCATTACAATTTAGGTCACAGTCCCAAATTTTCATTACAGTGAGATAAATTCCAAGCTGAGAGAGCTTGATGCATGTTAGCACAACAGCAATTCAGCAAGGGACATTAAAAACATTAATGAACAAACATAACAGTCTGAAAATGAAACTGTTAGGAGTATAAAACTGTTCTGTGTAAAAATAAAACCAGGAAACCGTAACAGTTTTAAATAAAGGCATTCCCAAAAGATGCACGTGATGCAAGTGCAAGTGCAAACTCTTCAAACAGACTAGTTAATTTAGAGTATAATCAAGTCCTGCACAAAGTGTGAATTAGTCTCAAAACAAACATTTGGTACTATTAAATTCCATGTAATATACAGGAAGGTAGTCTAGATGGAGATAAGGTGTGTTGCATTTTTTCCTCTCATAGCAAAAAGAACTTTTCATAGCAGAATCATTTTTTAAACTGAATTACTGCTTCAATCATTGTTTGGTTGGTTTTGTTCCAAACATTTCCTACACTATGACCCTTCAAGATTCTTTGACAGCGCATCCACTACCAAAAAATTAAAGCTGGCTGTGAGGTCAGTCCATGGTAAGAGGACATACTGTAACTGCTCTGTGTAGGTGTCATGCATTAGTTTTAAGTGCTAAGCCAGATGGCAGGCAATGGGTGCCTGGCTGATATTTTTAGCAATGTGTGCCATGAATGGTCATTTGAAGGATTCCCACATGAAGGAATAACAGTAACAATTTCTGGAAATGTTTAAAATAGCTAAAAGCATTATAACTGAAGTGCTGCAAGGCTGTAGGTCTAGAATAAACATTTTTCTTCAAGTTAACCGCTGGAGAAAAATTTTTTGCATGCTTCTTCCTGGATAATCACAGAGAAGTAAACTTCAATAATTGTTATATTTATTTTTTTAGAATCTATACTGTATGTGATATCCCTGGTTGAAGTGGAAAAACACTGGTAAAGTTAATGGCTTTTCTTTGAAACAGATTTGAGGACCATGATTCCTGCAGAATGGCTAGCATGAAATAATTTATTCATTTACTTATAAAAAAAATAAAATTAAAGTCTGTCACAGAAATTGAGCCATTAAAAATATTCATCTGCTTCTTAGCACTGTCCATAATTTTCACCTTATCTTTTTTGAAATCTCCATTCTTTTTTATTTTGATGTTCACAAATCTCAGACATAATCTGATAAAATTTAAATTGGTAGAGGTCCAAGATTAACACTAGTTGAAGAGGTACTGGGGCAACTAACTCACTGTGATTAGTCTTCAAAAATAAACAAACAAAAAAGAGTAGTAAATTTTAGAGTGGAAGCTGATGAAGACTACCAGCAGGGAGAAGGGATGGGAATTGTTTTTTTCTACCAGTTGATCCTCCATGCCATGTTTAAACTGGCGCAACATTTTTTGCCTAGGACTAATGCCAGCCCGACAGATGGCCATGACTGCTACTATTCACAGGAAAACAAAATGTGCATCAGCTTTAAGGATTTGGGTGATATTCTTATCCATGGGATATCAAAATAGAAACTTGAGCCAGATTTTCTTCTCAATTATAGAGGTGTACAAGTATACAAATGAAAACTCTGTTTTCTTCTTTTTAACAGTCCTAATATCAAAGCATGAAATCTTTTGCTGTTTTATAGACAACCATCAATAACAAATCCAGTTTTAGATCTGGAAAACAGGAAAAGAAATGGATTGATAATAACTCAGCCTTCATCCTAAAAGTAATCTTAATTCATATTATACTAGTAAAATCAGATTTGGATTTCTTACTTTCTTTTACTTTCAAGCCTCTACAAGAATCATAGGATGGTTTGGGTTGGAAGGGATCTTAAAAATCATCTACTTTAACCCCACTGCCATAGGCAGGGACCCATCCCACTAGATCAGGCTGCCCAAGGCCCCGTCCAACCTGGCCTTGAACACCCCCAGGATAGGGCATCCACAACTTCCCAGAGCAACATGTTCCAGTGCCTCACCACCCTCATCATGAAGAATTTCTTCCTAAGGTCTAATCTAAATCTTCCACCTTCTAATTTAAAGCTGTTACCCCTTGTCCTACCATTACACACACCTGAAAAACCCTCCCTCTCCATTTTTCTTGGAAGGCCACTATAAAGTCTCCTCGTAGCCTTCTCTTTTCCAGGCTGAACAGTCCCAACTCTCTCAGCCTGTCCTCATACAGCAGGTGGTCAAGCCCTCTGATCATCTTTGTGGCCCTCCTCTGGGCCCATGCAAACAGTTCCATATCCTTCCTATGTTGGGAATTCCGTAACTAGACACAGTACTTCAAATGGGGTCTCACAAGAGTGGACTAGAGGGGGAGAATCACCTCCCTTGACCTGCTGGCCATGCTTCTTTTGATGCAGCCCAGGATACAGTTGGCCGTTCATACTGCAAGTTCACTTTGCCAGATCATGGCGACCTCCTCACCAGTCAGCAATCCCAAGTCCTCTTCTGCAGGGCTACTCTCAATCACATCATCCCTGATCCTGTATGGCAACTGCGGATTGCCCCGACCAATGTGTAAGTGCACCTGGCCTTGTTGAACCTCATGAGGTTCTCAGAGGCCCACTTCTCCAGTTTGTCCAGATCTCTATGGATTAAATCCAGTCCTTCTGGTGTGACAACTGCACCACTCAGCTTAGCGTCATCTGCAAACTTGATGAGGGTGCACTAGATCTTGCTGTCTATATCACTGAAGAATATATTAAACAGCACTAGTCCCAGTACAGACCCCTGAGGGACACCACTTGTCACAGATCTCCACCTGGACATTGTGCCATCAAACGCTACTCTCTGAATGTGACTATCCTGCCAATTTGTTATCTACTGATCTGTCCACCCATCAAATCCAGGTCTCTGCAATTTCGAGAGAAGGATGTTGTGGGGGAACTGTGTCAAAGGCTTTACAGAAGTCCAGATAGATTACATGTATTTGTTTTCCCGTGTCCACTGATGTGGTCACCCCGTCAAAGAAAGCCACTAGGTTGGTCTAGCAGGACTTGTCCTTGCTGAAGCTGTGCTGGCTGTCTCAAATCGCCTCCCTGTCCCCTGTGTGCTCATGTATAGCCTGTAGGAGGATTTGTTCTGTGATCTTCCCAGGCACGGAGTTGAGGCTGACAGTGTGGGAGTTCCCAGGGTCAGCCTTTCTGCCCTTTTTAAAAATGGGCACAATGTTGCCCTTGTTCCAATCACCAGGGATTTTCCTGACTGCCATAACTTTTCAAATATAATGAAGAGTGACTTGGCTACCATAACAGCCAATTCCCTCACAACCCTGGGATGCATTTCATCAGGTCCTGTAGACTTGTATATGTTCAGGTTCCTCAGATGGTCATGAAATAGACCAGAACACAGAATTAAGTAGAATACAGAATATGGTATTAAATAGAACGCACAATAACTATATTTAAAAAAATCTTTTATTTCATAACACAATAATACCTAAAATATGCTGTTTCACCTGACTTTATATTTCACTACCAGCTTAGTGAGACAGCCTTTTCTCCAACCACAAAACTGAACAAATATAGCCTTCTGGCTCCAGTTTTTCTGTTTCCTGCTGGTTTGATGTGCTTTGCTTTCTCTGAGAAGAGAAAGCAGGAATTATTGATGCTACTCACACATTGTATCTTTATGACTCTTAAAGTCCTAACAGTCACTGGAGAACATATGCATGTTTTGTTGTCTGCTGTGAAAACAAAGAACTATTTTTTTTCCTCTCAAGTACTGAATCAGCACGTTAGATCTAAAAACCAACTAACAAAAAAATCCCCCCAAAACAACTAATATAATTTGCATACTTTTTTTTCATTGGCTGCCTAGAAAAACATCTATAGAGAAGATTAGAATTGTTACAGGAAAGTTAATTGAGCATATAATGCAGGTACAGGTGCATTATATAGGCCCTGCAGGTGCATTATATAGGCCATGATGTCAGGACCTGTTCATCTTCTCTACTCTGTGCAAAATAGCAATTTTGCATCTGAAGTAGTACTTCCGAACACCCTGTTTTTATATTCCTACTAGATCTAATTCCTTAGCCACACTTTTACATGCCAGAAAAAAAGAAACTAGTCAAATTACTTCCAAATAACACTTACACAGAATATGTTTTCTTTTTACTGTAAAATGTGCACAACTTCTATTCTTATATATAGCTTCAAAAAATTTTGTAGTATTGTTAATGTAGCAGCATTTTCTAATAATCAAAACAAATTAAAATGGGAAAAAATCCACCTGTGCAAGTGAATATGAGTTACACAAGGGAAAACCTGAGGCAAAAAACTTAGATGCCTGCAAGCAACGTTAGAGAAGAAAAACAAAGAAAACTTTAACTTATATTTATAGTTAAGACATGATCATAAATCTTCTGTCATCTGCCTCTGAGCTGAGCCTAGCTGATTGCTGTCACCCTTACACCAGAAGCTATTACTCCTGGTGATTTTGCTAGCTATGGTGCTCATATAACCTACGTCACCCTGTTTTAGTCAAAATTATATAACTTGGCAAAGACCTGGAACTTACTTTGATTAAGTTAACATTATCTAATTCCTTTCAGAAATTGTAGAAAGCTAGCTACAAAATGTCACATGCTTCAGTATTTGTATTGATTGCGATCAGTGCATAATCTGTACCAAGGATACCGTTCTGTACATGCTAATACAGCTATTTGTGCTTACAGTTTTCTTCATTTACATTTAGCTAATCAGCTCAAAGTGGTGTCTTAGTGTTATTTATTTATTTTTGGCTATGTTTTTCTACAATCAGTTTTTACAGATTACATTATTTCAAGAACTTTTTACCACCGTCTAATACTAAGTACAATACCAATTAAAAATACCTGATACTTTACAACGCTGAACAAACCGCACTTGCTCTGGTTCCAGAACTGAGTCACAATAATTGAAATTCTTAGTTTCAACATCAAAGTTTTTAAGTAAAATGTAACTATGTCAGCAAGGCTGATTGACCCCCTTCAATTGCTTTCAATGCTTTCCATTATGCTAGCTGTTACAGCGAGGAAGAACACCTGAGAAAAAAGGTAGATGAGAAGGCAAAATGCATCTCTCTCACCACTTAGAAGGTGTATCATCTTTGTGACAACATTTGCCTGCAACTCTGACAGAAGAGACATGTTCACTCTTCTTGTCATAGAGAAGTTTTAACTGTTCCTACAGGAAACTGTCAGCCTCTGGCCTGGACAGGCGCACACTCTCCTGGGTGGAAAACTGGTTGGATGGCCGGGCCCAGAGAGTGGTGGGAAATGGTGTGAAATCCAGCTGGAGGCCAGTGACAAGTGGGGTTCCCCAGGGCTCAGTGCTGGGTCCAGCCCTGTTCAATGTCTTTATCAATGACCTGGATGAAGGCATTAAGTGCACCCTTAGCAAGTTTGCGGACAACACTAAACTGGGTGGAAGTGTTGATCTGCTGGAGGGTCAGGAGGCTCTGCAAAAGGATCTGAACAGGCTGGACTGCTGGGCTGAAACCAATGGCATGAGGTTTAATAAGGCCAAGTGCCGGGTCCTGCACTTGGGGCACAACAACCCTATGCAGTGCTACAGACTAGGAGAAGTCTGTCTAGAAAGCTGCCTGGAGGAGAGGGACCTGGGGGTGTTGGTTGACAGCGGACTGAACATGAGCCAGCAGTGTGCCCAGGTGGCCAAGAAGGCCAATGGCATCTTGGCTTGTATCAGAAACGGCGTGACCAGCAGGTCCAGGGAGGTTATTCTCCCTCTGTACTCGGCACGGTAAGACCGCTCCTCGAATCCTGTGTTCAGTTCTGGGCCCCTCACCACAAGAAGGATGTTGAGGCTCTGGAGCGAGTCCAGAGAAGAGCAACAAAGCTGGTGAAGGGGCTGGAGAACAGGCCTTATGAGGAACGGCTGAGAGAGCTGGGGTTGTTTAGCCTGGAGAAGAGGAGGCTGAGGGGAGACCTCATTGCTCTCTACAACTACCTGAAAGGAGGTTGTGGAGAGGAGGGTGCTGGCCTCTTCTCCCAAGTGACAGGGGACAGGACAAGAGGGAATGGCCTCAAGCTCCACCAGGGGAGATCTAGGCTGGACATTAGGAAAAAATTTTCACAGAAAGGGTCATTGGGCACTGGCAGAGGCTACCCAGGGAGGTGGTTGATTCACCTTCCCTGGAGGTGTTTAAGGCACAGGTGGATGAGGTGCTAAGGGGCATGGTTTAGTGTTTGATAGGAATGTTTGGACTTGATGTGGGTCTCTTCCTACCTGGTTATTCTATGACTCTATGAAATTTTAATCCTAAATTTTGACCACTTTATGTTAAAAGACTGGTCAAAACCACATTTCTGTCTCTGAAGTACTAGAAAAATTTATCAGACTGAAGTATATTATTTACTATACTCACTATTTCTGACAGTAACTCTCAGGTAACATTTTTAATGAGGGATATAAAATTAAACATAATTAGCACCTTAATCTGAACATACTGCTTCACAAATATTAATGGAATTTTTTTCACCAAGTCAGAGAAATACTGTCTCATTATGACAGCAGATTGACTATTACTGCAATTTTAAATTTAAGTCAACATTTTATACACATATTATTATTTGTTTATATAAATAGTGTTTTAAAAATACTATGTTATTTTTAATAGGTAATGCATCTAGTCAGGTAATTAAATATGTAATTTTAGTCTACATTCTATGTGAGGAGCTTCAGGAATTATCTCAAAAAATGGGTAGTGGTCTCACTTTGCATGTTGTTGCTGATAATTAACTCCAATTATCTATCAAAAATTATTTTATATGTGCTTAAACTACAAAATAAATACAATAGTGAGTTCAGTATTGATTTAAGGGGAACCAGGAAGTCAGAAAACTACATATGCCTTCAAATATAACCTCTGGAATGTAGAAATAATTAATTGTTATTGTTCTTATGTTTTATTAACATCATTATATTACTGTTATTTTGAAGTACGGAATATATCAGGACATAGTAAGTGCTGTGCTTATCTTACCATGACATTCCTAACAAAGAAGAAGAACTGACATCTATGACCCAGACAAGGATATTAACCCAGTTAACTTTGCAGTGAAGAAGATATTGTGCTCCTTTACTTCAATTTCCAGTGAAGTTAACATTGTTTTTCCCACCACTCTAGTCTTAAAAAGAATGCCTGGCTCCTAAACTATATTTTTGCATCATTCCTTTATTGAAACGCAGCGGAGTGCTCTTCTCTGTGTCTGGTTCGGATTCAGCATCAAATTATGGAAGTCCAGCTGCAACGATTGATCCATTGTGTGTTCAACCCCAAAGACTCTCATTGCCTCTTCTAGAGTTGAGTAGCAAAACAAAACTCATAACAGCATCACCAGATCATGCTATTTAGTCAAACAAAACAGATCGATGATGAGTAGTATCAAAACCAAATATTCTCTTGCTTTCCACCAGCCCTTGTTTTATTTGGACTTTCTTGTTACATTCACAAATGTTCAAAAACCAAAACCAGAAAAACTCAAATATGTAATGACATAAAATGATAAAGATATCTGAAAAATACTCCAAACTGTCACCAGCATTTTAAGTATATCTATCATTCATATACTATGTGGTGATCATACAGAATAATCTATTCATCCTTGTTGCTTTTTATATCTAGCTGTGTACCATGCATGTATAGGGGTGCAGAAGGAAAAAAGCTTAGAAAAGGCTAGAAGACATATTTAAATTTGTTAGCAGGTGGTTAGAATGAAAGTGAACATACCATGGAAATTACAGATTTCAAATGCTGCTGAAGTTTCCCACTGTTTTGTTACTAAATGACTACATATGACTACTGGTTCCAATTCTGGTAAGAGTTACTAATTTAATCCTTATTTTTAAGCATCAGTTATTCATCCAAGTTAATCTGAAACACAGTCAACATTGCAGCCTCAATTCTATGCTGCTAGAAGGTGAAGAAATAGTTCACTTATGAATTTCTATTGCTTATACCTGACCTGTCCTGCATTAAAACACACAATGCATTTCCAGTCACTTGGAAGAGAGCAGAGCAAGACAGTCCTTTTAAAGTGAACATCACTTCTCCATCAAACATTCATTTTCTCTGCTGCACTAGCCCAAGAAGAATAAAACTTTCCTCTCGAATAAATAAGCTTTATTTGAAGGCTGTGTTAATGTTCTCTGCTGTGTTTCCAAGGATTCAAAAACTCGAGCCTTGCAAAACTCTCCCCAGAGGAATGAGGACCCAGCACAGAAATAAGAAAACAGAAGTTTACTTCTATTTTCCCCCCAATTCTGGCTTTATTTGAATGTAATTCAAAAAATATATCTTCAGACACAAGACAGAAAAAAGGCTGCTGCTGCATTGCATGATAAACCTTCATGCATCTAGCAGAGCTGAAAGATTATTTCGAACATGAGGATGATAGCACAGTTGTATACCACTCCCTCTAGTAGTTGCTAGCACAATACAAATATTCCTGCACAGTATGGGCATGTCAAATGTCCTCTCTTTATGATACATATTGCAGGTCATCTGTCTTTTCCAAAACAAGATAAAACTAAAGCTACACCCAATCACTTACTAATAATACTCACTGAAAGTACCCTAAATAAAGAAAACATTAGTAACTGAACTGAAATTATTTTTTTATTATATTTTTCCCACAATTAACTAACATGACTTGATTGAAAGCAGACCATGCCAAAGGAATATGTATTTTGACCCGGAGTGTTTATTCCTTATGAACAGGATGACAGATTAAACAACATAAAAAGGCAATAAAAAAGGAATCTCTAAAACTCCTCTGAACTCCCTAAATTCCAGAAAGTCAAAGATGTTATTCTTTGTCTTTTAAAAGATGGGTGGAAAAAGTTCACCCAAATCTTCTAATCTGGTGGATGCGGAAATATCCCACTAGAGATTATGATAATTATTTTTGAGTGTAAATTCTGTATTATCTCTAGTGATGCAATATGAATTATCCTCAGTTTTCGGGGAAAGAAATAATTCCATGCAGTGATACATGCTGGAGGCCCAGACAGGTTGTGGATTCTCATCTATGGAGATACTGAAAACCCAACTGTACAGAATCCTTGACAAGTAGCTCTAGCTAACCCTGTTTGATCAGGGGAGTTGGACCAGGTGATCTCAAAAGGTGCCTCCTAACCCAAATCTGTGAAAAGCATGGCAGAATAGCTCAATGTGTGCCAAATGTAACATAGAATTTTCTAAGCTGTGTCATAAGTAGTGTGCCCCAATAGGTATTTTTAGAATAAAACCAACAACTAAACTTTACATTTTGACACCATTGTCTTCACTTTCCATTAAAATGAAAACACAGACCTTTCCTAGCTTGTTTGTGAAAGGGAAAAAAAAGCTAAATGACAGAATCTTTTTTTCTTTTACAGTGCTAACCAGCTCTCAGAGGACAGAGGAAATAATCCTGCAGTGTCAAAATTTTTCAGTTCACCTGTTACTAACTAATTGACATTATATCACCAGAACCCAACTTGCAGCATGGAATAATTTAAATGGGAAAAATGAAAATTTGTTGGCTCCTATGTAAAGCTCCCGGCTGGAAAGGTACAGACAAGTCTGTACAATGTAGTACCTTGCAAAGAAAGGTCAAGTCTTTGGGCTGCATTCAAAGCTACAGACAGAACATCATCTACCACAAAAGTGCACGACCTTTGATTCCATAGATTTAAGTGTTTGGATTGTGCTTCAGTGGTTTAAAACACAAGAGAAGCCTCAACAGAGTTAAACTTTCCATTGGTATAAATTAGGGTATTTGGGACTTCAAAACAGACATCATCTTTTCGCTCTTTCTTATGACTGAAATAAGGGTGAATAGGGAACTAATGTCTGGAACAGAAATAAAAGCAATATGTTTCCATTTCTAAGGGAAGATATTTTGCTAGGTATAGAAATGATACTGAGAAATCATTCCTAACATTCATCTTGCCCCCCTTTCTAAATGTCACAATGCATATGATATCTAAAAGGAGTTCTGATTTATTGATTAGGAACTTAAGGTCATGCTATCTCGTGGGTTTGTGAAAGAAAGAGTATGTGAGAAATACTGTTATATACAGGAGCTATTTGTCATGGAAGAGGCTTGCCTCTTTTACTGTAATCTAAAGGATAAGTATATCATTTGAGTTTCTAAATAAGCTTGTGAAAATGACTGGAGCCTGGATGCCTAGCCCCAGAAAGATTCCTTTGAAACTTGCTCTTAGATCTTTTAAGCATGTTAATTTATACTATCAATATGCAGATTAGTCATGTTCAGGAGCAGTCAGGTAGTTAAGAGATTACTGAGGTATATAAAATTTGTGGAAATGGATATTATAGAAATCTGGATGGCATTTTGTTCCAAACAGATTTTAAAAAGTAGCTGTTTAATGTTATGTGTCTACTTATTTTATATATGTGGAAAATTTGAATGAATTGTGAACTTCACAGTGAATCAAGAAGTTATTTTTATGTGAAACTTACTTTACTTAATAAAAATGTGTTTAGCACCTAAAGTTAACTTCTAAAAAATTATGGTTTCTTTTTTCCTATCTGTACCTTGCTTGAAAACATACATTGTCAAAATAATTAACATAGATTAACATTTCTCATAAATATAGCTATACCTTAAGCCCATGATGTGGGAATTTGTGAGATATTTTTCAAGCCTTCATCTATTTTATATAAAATATTTTATACAACAAGACTTTTGTTAATTTTGAAATTGCTTTTAGAAGTCCTGGCTTATTTTCTTCTAGATTTTGAACCTTCATCATCCATTTCTGTCTTTTGATCCGAGGTCATTTTGATGTTTAGAAGACAAAAATAGCAATGAGAGCAGATTGTGTAAGAATGATTTTCTTCCAAGTGATGAAACCAAGTTATGAATTAATTATCATTGCAGCTGAGCAGCAAATGCCTATGACAGTGCATTTTGACATTTTGTAATACGATAACAGGAAAAAGTTAAAATATTTTTTCCTCAGAAGGCCATAATCTAAGTGAGATGTATGATGTGAAATTTAAATCCAAGTTTGTGTCATTGGCAGGAAGTGGTCCAGATTCAGGAATCACATGCATGCCACATATATAAATGGATATAAAGACATAGATAGTTCTTGGCTGGGACTACGTCCAATGTTATGATGACTACAGCTAGGGGTCTACATATGTGCTGGGTGTTGAATTCCTAATATTGCCACTGGAGGTTGAGCATTGGTAAACATTTCTTACCAGTCTAGAATTCCAGCTGAGCAGTGGGATTCTCACCCATTACCAGGTGCCATATGAGATTTCATACATCACATTTATACGAGTGTAAAACACTGGTGCTTGTATCGAGGGGATGGAAAAACAGAATTGTTATATACATTTTTTGCTAGGGATGATAGAGAAGACAGCTGATCAATATTACATGTGGAGGACCTCAGAGGCACAATGGCCCTTATTTCCCTTACTCCCTAACATCGTGCAGCACAAGGCTTTACCAAACCACTATGCTGCTCCCAATAAGCCACTTCATGGCTGGAAAGAAACACAGAATATGTATCGTTTCAGAGAACTGAACCCATTACAGCCTCCAAGGCTTTTCTTCAAGATGTTCTGTTAATCCCACATAATCTCCAGGTCAGGACTGTGTATTTAGAAAAGTTCAGCTTTGGCTCATACTTGCTCGCTCAGAAATCAGTTGAGGCCACATTCAGCCAAGGATCTTAAAAAACATTGCCTTGACAAAAAGAGATGCAGAGATTTTTACAGAAATGAACCCAAAATATAACTACAGCTGAAGGTCTGTGACAATATTGTCGAACTCCACATAAATCAACACCTGCTATCTGCCAGATCTCTTGGGCAGGTTTGTACCTCTGTACTGTGTGGCTTAAGACTTACCCACAGTGCAATTATGTATGACATTGGACACAAAGAGGGGGAAGGGCCTAGAAAACAATATGCATTGTCTTAGTACAGACCTCTTGTTGAACTTGAACCAATAAATAAACAATAAACTTTAACAACAATAAATAAAAACAGTATCCTGTCCTTATTTTGTTAATCATTTTCTTTTCATGCTAAGATTGTGAATCAGTCTTTAGGACATTAGACCCAGTTGGTTTCTGTTTTATTTGTCAGAAACTCTGGAGAATGGATATGATTTGAAGTGGTTCTTTTACTCTTGTCTTGCAACTAGAAGTTTTACACATGTCTGGAATTCATCTCCTCAGGGAGCAAACCATCAATGCCTAATATGAGAGTTAGTGTACTGAAATATCTGTATTCTTAGCACTGATATTTGTGTGCGTTTGTGCATATGTGTGTGTAAATATGTCTCTAATGCAATTTACCAGGATTTAGTAGTCCCACTTTCAGTTTCTCCCTGTCCCGATTTACTGGTTAAAAAAGGACTGGAAAAAAAGTCAAAGAAATTTCACACATCCAGTGAGCCTTGAAGAAATAAGTAACTTTACGTTTCTGTCCTTGTGATTAATTTGTGTGGGAGCTTAAAGTAACTTCAGCAAGGATAGAATTGGTCAATGAGCATAAATTACAAGCTGTGAAATTTCATCTGAACATGAGATAAAATATTTTTACTATCAGAGTGGCTAAAGACTACAACAGATTTGCCCAGAGAACTTGTGAATTCTCCACTTTTGGAGATATTCAAAGCCTGACTGGATACATCCCAGAAACCTCTTTTAGCTGACCCTGCTTGAGAGGTGCGAAGTATGGAGTGGTCTAGATAATCTCAAGAGGTCACTTTTAAATCTCAAAAATTCTATGATTCTGTGAATTTCAGTTGTGTTAATATGAGGAATTTAACATTCTCAGAATACCTCTTTGTTCATGTTTGAATAGACAGACCAATCATTCCTATCTCTACACCACATAATATTTGAGTTCCAACACAGATACGTAGAGATGAAAGTGGCCTCACATTGTATAAAACAACTTTTTTTAAAAAAAAAATCCAACAAACAGAACAAGAACAACAGAAGTCTGTGAACTTCTTGCTTCTTTTGCAAGCCTGGCTGCACATCCCTCCTGTAAAGCTGCCAAAACTTAGGACCTGTAATTTTAGTTTTGTTGTTTCAGGGGAATGGAAGCTGAGCCTCCACTATAGATAGTTGTCAAAGAAGCATAGCAAATACTCTGTTATATGCATGTCTTAATGGCTGAATGGATAATCTCCTAGAAAGGAAGTATCTCTTCTAAATTGACCCAGATTGGTTTATCAGTTCTGAATTCTGCACAAATCTTAGCAACAGCTTTGTGCTTTTTACTTTAGTCATTTTACCCTGATAATTTTTTTTTCCTGAGCCTATAGAGCCATCCTAACTTTCTGAATAACAACTGAAACACTAGAACATATTTAGGCCTCTTGAAATAATTTTATTAACCACAGAATAACCACAGAATAACCAGGTTGGAAGAGACCCACCGGATCATCGAGTCCAACCGTTCCCATCAAACACTAAACCATATCCCTCAGCACCTCATCCACCCGTGCCTTAAACACCTCCAGGGAAGGTGAATCAACCACCTCCCTGGGCAGCCTGTTCCACTGCCCAATGACCCTTTCTGTAAAGAATTTTTTCCTAACGTCTAGCCTAAACCTCCCCTGGCAGAGCTTGAGGCCATTCCCTCTTGTCCTGTCCCCTGTCACTTGGAAGAAGAGGCCAGCACCCTCCTCTCTACAACGTCCTTTCAGGTAGTTGTAGAGAACAATGAGGTCACCCCTCAGCCTCCTCTTCTCCAGGCTAAACAACCCCAGCTCTCTCAGCCGTTCCTCATAAGGCCTGTTCTCCAGCCCCTTCACCAGCTTCATCGCTCTTCTCTGGACTTGCTCCAGAGCCTCAACATCCTTCTTGTGGTGAGGGGCCCAGAATTGAACACAGTATTCGATGAGCGGTCTCACCAGTGCCGAGTACAAAGGGAGGATAACCTCCCTGGACCTGCTGGTCACACCGTTTCTGATACAAGCCAAGATGCCATTGGCCTTCTTGGCCACCTGGGCACACTGCTGGCTCATGTTCAGCCGGTTGTCAACCAACACCCCCAGGTCCCTCTCCTCCAGGCAGCTTGACTAATTATTATTGACTAATATAAAATAAAGACATTCCATTCTAACTACTTAGGACTGAGTGTATGTTGGGGACATGGAACTGATCTAGCCAGACTTCTTTACCCACAAATCTTTTGAAGAAGACTACAAATGTTTTGATTCTACCTATTCTTTAATATTTAAGATCACACCTATCTATTTTAAGAATAGGGTTTGTTGAAACATTTCCATCCAACATAGCCTGTTACACAGCTTACTTATTAATTGAAAAATCATTATATCTTACGTGAAAATAGTGATTCACCACAGCAAACACATATTTGTAATATGAACTAATTAAATTAACACATTCTATTCTACTTCCAAACCCATAAATTCTTTTTAAAAAAACAACCTTAGCTCTTCATTACAAATAATCTAGAGACAACGAAATAATGGAACATAAATCAACAGCTAAACAAACATCTAAAAACTTGCTGCAAAACATCATTACCTGTAGACATTAAAGATAGTGGACCACTACTTTATCTTAAACTTGCACAAAAATCCAACTTCAAAAGTGTCGTGGAGGTTTTACAATGCAGTTAATATTGTGTGATATAAACTGACCAAGAATTACAGAAGTTATTTAAGGTGTGTTAAAATACTAGATTTACAACTGTATATCAGGAAACACTGAGGATATAATTTCAGAGATATGGTTTTCTTCAAATTTTGCCTTAAAGCTGTGATTTGACACAATAATACTAAATTATAGAAGCCAGAGCAGAGAAGTACAGGAGGCAGTAAATCAGAAGCAGTGTAATGAGGAGTCAGCCCAAAGACAGAAAAGTAAAAACCCTGGAAAACAAAAGGAATTGATGATAACTCCTATAAGACTGAAAAAGGGAAGACAAATAACAGTTTCTCTAACAGTACACTACACACAAAAAAACATTTACATAAGTTAGAACTAAATCCTTCTATATATCATCCAGATAAGGCAGTAGGTAAAACTTCCAAGAATAAGAAGAGAATGCTTTTTCAGCACACTATCACTGCTGCATATACAATTTCCATTTAAAATAAAAAAAGAAAGAAGAAAAAAAAAAGAATTAAAACATAGTTTCATTTGAAAAGATGAAAATAACATAAAAATAAATGCACCTCCCTTTTTTTCTCTGAACAATAAGTTAGAAACCTGCTGGGCAACAACAAAAAGGATATACCTGAGGCTTCCTGAAGTATATTAAACCTAAATAAGTAAAAATTGAGCAGCAATTACACCACTTGGAGTTCAAGAGTAAGATGGGAGTAGTAAAGACCCACAGAAAAAGCTAAACAGATATGAAGAAAAAATCAAGATAGGCACAAGGAGACCTAAATAAAAACAAGTGAATGAAGAAAGATGAAATGTGACAGATATAGTGGTAGATAAATGGAAACAATACAGACAAGAGAATGTGAAAGTAATCCCAGTCAGAAAATGAAATTGTTCATGAAATCTGTTCTCCCTTGAAGCAAAAGAACAAAAGGGGTGTAAAAAGAGGTTTTATGTAAGATCCAATTTAAATAACTAGAAGGAAAGCAATAGAATTTCTACTAAAATAAGGAAGTCAGTACACTGTGGTTCCAAGAAGTAGTGGAGACTGAGTATGTAAAGTTTTACTCATCTCTGTAGACTGACTATTATGCTTGAGCTGTAAATCAATAGAGGGTAATCAAATTTATCACTAGGAACAAAAATTAATCAGACATTTACATTTCCTTCAGTTGAACCAGAGGCATTCCCATTCCTGCAGAGAGGAATGAAGATCTACCAGGCTAGAGAGAAAACACAATTAATGCGGTTTCAGGCTTGTAGTTAAGTATCACCATCCTAACTAAGTCAAAGATATATTCTATGGTTTCTGTCACAAGCAACATTTAATATTTGAAACAAATAATTACTTTCCACCATTACTTCCTCTTAACAAGAGGTCCTAGAAGAAGAATTTCATGGCTACAACTATTCTACCCTTAAAGGTATGCTGTGTAAAGTTGCTCTTGACCATTTTTCTTACGACATTGCACTCCAAATGTCTGAGAAAGAGAAGTTAAATAAGGTATCATATAAATATGAAGCATTAATTTTATTTTGATGCTCAAAATAATCAGAGCACAAAGCCATAAAGAAAAACTGCATTAATTTATTAAACTGGAATTTGGTTATGTTTTTTTCTGAAATTAATGTAAACAATTTTGAATAAATTCCTATTTTATTGAACCATTTGCAAAGTTTCGGTGTGGCTCCAGCATATATAGGTCCATCTTGTAGATTCTCTGTGTCTGATTAAACAAGCACATCAGGAAGTTCATTCCTGCTTTCATAAAGTAGACTGATTTTTCAAAAAAGGAAAGACAGAAAGATGAACCATTCTAATCTGTGTACATCTGTGTTCTTTTCATCTTTTTCAATCAGGCCTGGAAAATTAGCCTTGGGTTCATTGGTGCGTATCTTACTGTGTAAGAATTATACCATTATTAGAAGTTCTGTCATTTCTCTGAACAAAGAAAAGCGCATGATAATGCACAGGACTTGAAAATGTGTAACATTGCCCTAAAAAACCAAGCTGATCAATTAGCCTGACCAGCAGCCTAGTCACTGTTAAGTTATGGAATTTAACATTGAAAAAATAGCAGTTTAAGAAAAAAAGTATTTCTATTTCCTAATATATATAAACTTTTCTTTATTATTCCCCTTAACTCCTCACTACATGCACCTGTCTCTTGTTTCCACCTGAGAGATTTCTGAGAAGGGTTCATAATTTTGTCCTGTGATCCAGAACACTGATAACAATGTACTGATATTGCTCTGTGCATCTCTTGTGATACTCTAATGCAAAGAATTATTATTAAAAAGAACCAAACCAAACCAAAACTAAAACACAGAAGCACAACCCCCCAAATAATTGCTTACATGGATATTAATTAATATTAGTGAGTTTTTTCAAAATACCCTCTTTATAGTAAAACATGGAATAAGAGATTAAAAAAGTAAATATATATAATACTATAAAAATTCCTTTAGGAATGGCTGCTAGATGCTTTATTCTCTCTAAACTCTTAATCATAATTTTTCAGTCATTTACGTATTTACTTTAATAGTCTTTTATTCTAATACTTAAAATTATTTCGTCTCCTTCTCCATTAAACTAACCTAACCTCAATATTTTTAGTGTATTTTCTCTGTATTTATTTTCCTGTATTCCTTGAGTGTTTTATTACCTGTACCGGTTATTTAAAATCCTAGCAGTTTTCTCAGTATGAAGCACATTTGTGTTATTTCTTTGCAAAAAGGCTTTTATTCATAGATGCTTCAGAATGCGACCATCACTATCCTCAACAATATGGAATCTTACTGACATTAGCCTGACTTTTGAACGAGACATACACTTCTACTTTGCAATGAGAAGTGTTTTAAATGTTTCTGCTCTTCAATGTTCCTAATTCCCTGAAAAAGGTAATTTAGTCCAAAAAGCTGGACTGAGAAGCTTGTATGTAGCTAAGAAATAAATGCATTTTGAATCACATGTGAATAAAAGCCTTCTCTTTGAGAATCTCTTGAGCTGAAAGGCTGAATCCAATTACGTTTTTACACTGCCAAAAGATAAAATTACTTTGAGTTTAAGAAAAGAAGTTTCTTTTCCTGTAATGCTGTGCTTTTCTTCTGGTAGCAACTAATTTCTTTAAGAGCTTTCTGTTCTGAGAAGGAACGAGTAAAAAATTCCTTCTTTTTGTTGATAATATTGCTGGGTTTACAGCTGAAGTACTGTGTAAATTACTTTGTTAAACTTTATTATTTTTGTTACTCTTTATCTAGTAAACATTTCCTGTCTCATGAAAAATCCTCCCCCTTCCTCCCTTCCATCTCTGTTTCCACAGTCTTTCCTCTCTCTGCTTTTCATTTCATTATCATTGAACAGTGGCTCTTCTGCAGTAATAAAAAGTCAAGAAAAGAGAAAAGATTCCTTTCATTCTAACATAAAAAATAAGCAATGTCCATACACATAATCATCTATCAATTTTCTGGTTACCAAGAACCCTATGCTGTCTAGAACAGCAAATACATTTCACAGAGCCAAAGTCAACATAAGATATATTAATTGAATATTTAGGAGTGCTTGCATTTAATTAAGAGATTCATATGTCACAAGTATTCCACTAATTACCAGATTCGTATATCACAACTATTCCACAACCCCCTCCTTTCCTTAAGCACATGAAGATAACTACATTATTTACCATTACTATAAACTTAAATCACCTCACTTGAAAACTAATTTAGACATTTCCTTTGCCAGGTATTGATACATAAAGTGATATGAGATGTGGCTAAACAGTTCTGTATTCTCTTCCTTTTTCATCATCTTTCCTTCCCACTAATCTATGAATTTTCTATCATTTCTTCCTAAATATTTTTCTTTCCTGTTCTTAATTTATGCTGCAAAGTTTCATAAATTAACTCAGCCACTGCTCTTCTCATAATTCAGAAAGTGTCACTCTGTACCCTTCTTTATATACCTTTCCATAAGCAAGAATAAAAGTACTATTTTCGTTATATTGCTAAAAAAAGTCATGACAACTTGAACTAGTTACTCATGTTCATTGTTACTCTTTATATTATTATTTAAATATAATCTTAAACCAAGCTTCCACACTTTAGCATTCTTTCTGCTGTTGGACCAAATTACACTAAGTAATTTCACTGAAGTAAATAAAAGTCAGACCAGGCAAATCTAATCCATATTATTTCAATTTTTTTTTCCTGTATTTTGCTCTGGGTTTTGTTCACTTTGTAAATGATTGTTCTCAGCAAACTATGATTGGATAAGAGCTGTGACGATGTGTTTTCTTGTGAACACCTGATGAGTCAGTGACCAGTTAAACTAGACAGTATGAAAAGCAAAAATCAGAGAATACGCCATACACGTTTCAAAGTTCATTGAATATCTTTTAATTCCTACTTGTTCTCAGACAACACAAGGGAAGTAACAAAGCTGCATGCTGCAAGTTTCTCCAGGCAGCTTAAATCCCAAGTGTTTTATTGAGATCAAATTTCAATACTGTCGCACGCGCATATCCTATCTCATCTCTGCACCATATTCATGGAGGTTTTTTTTATCTTTAAAGTTGGTGACTCACTCATTTTATGCAATCAAACATCTGCTTTCTGGCACCTTATCAAATCTGTTTGCAGGCAAAAGTAATTTCGAATGCTTTTCACCTCACATTACAAGCTCAAAAGGTTGTATCCGAGTTTGAGATCACAGCATGATTTTTTTTTTGTGGGTTTAATGACAAGTATGTTTCCATTCTACAAAGTGTTATGTTAAACAGAAACCTCAGAAGTATACCAATATAGACAGGTTTCTGTCCAACAGAAATGTTACCCTGTTTTGGAATTGAATTCTGAATTGTGCGATTTGATCAAAGAATTATCAGTGTGCTTTGACTTTTTAGTGTATAAATAAATGTAGATTTTTCTGAGCCCAAAGATTAAAAGGCTCTGTTACCTGCTAAGATCTAGACAGTTAAAATCACTTGTTCACTAGTTCATTACATGTTATTGCAACCTGCCTGTGATCTATTTCAAATGCAGGGGTCTATGATTTTGCAAAGCACTGTACCTTCCTACAACAGCCCTCCTTGTAAGGCAAATCAATCATTCACATCTTCTCATTTATTATCAACAACTTCTGCCAGCGGAAGCTGCAGCTGAACATCTCTTCTAAGATTCAAGTATATTACATCCTATAGTATTATCTAAAGCCATATTTTTTCATTCTGAGAGGTACTTTATGTTTCCAAAATACATTTGTCAAAACACCCAGCATTTACAAACGCATAGTAAATGTTCAATATAATGTCAGACATAGTGGTTTTGCTTTACAAAGCAAAACTTTCTTGCACAAATGTGGAATTTCAAATCTTACAATATCAAAATTGACACTACGTGTTAAATCTTTTAGAATTAAGTCCTAAGCACCTGTTTGTCTCAGACATTCCAAGGACATGCAGATAGATTAAGTTGTTTATTTCTTATCCACAGACTTTCCCATCTGCCACACATGTACAAAATCTACATAAACTTAAAAAAGAAGTGATGTAAAAGATCTCTTCCATTAGAAAAGGTTAAAAACCCTACCAAACAACAGAACCAATGATGGAATCCCTCAGCCACATTGAATACTTCCATCACATTATACAAAGTTTTTCACTTCTGTGTTTAATAACTCACAGCTAATTCTATTCTTTCTGTGTGTTGCAGCACTTAAAGTTTCAAGGAGAAAACCAAAGAAACAAACCGTTCTAATACGCTTCAGTACACAAGATTTAATAACAGAAGATTTATTTGCATGCTCTCCTTAAATCAGAACATCTCTGAGGGAAGTGCATGCATAATAAAGCTATCCAAGTATAACGTCTGCATCATGAAAACATTCTACTAGCCTACTCAAGCCTCTAGAAAGGTCTATCTCTGCTTTCTAAGACAGCAATTGTCATCTCTATGCTAAGGAAATTATTGAACATGAAGAATAAGCAAAAGCATGTATGGACAATACTGAAGACCGGAACACTACATAAGTTATCCACAGTGAACAAGGGAACCAATAGCAGAGCTGAATTAAACAGTACCTGCCTCATAGTTGTGCATCACACCATGAGAAAATAAACATTAACAATCAATGTTTTTTCAGGGGTGCGGTTATGTTTGTGCTATTTTGAGTCTGAAAATAATGAGCATTTAATTATAGAATCAAAGAATCACCAGGTTGGAAGAGACCCACCAGATCATCAAGTCCAACCATTCCTATCAAACACTAAAACATGTCCCTTAGCACCTCGTCCACCTGTGCATTAAACACCTCCAGGGAAGGTGACTCAACCACCTCCCTGGGCAGCCTGTTCCACTGCCCAATGACCCTTGCTGTGAAAAATTTTTTCCTAATGTCCAGCCTAAACCTCCCCTGGCAGAGCTTGAGGCCATTCTCTCTTGTCCTGTCCCCTGTCACTTGGGAGAAGAGACCAGCACCCTCCTCTCTACAACCTCCTTTCAGGTAGTTACAGAGAGCAATGAGGCCTCCCCTCAGCCTCCTCTTCTCCAGGCTAAACAACCCCAGCTCTCTCAGCCGCTCCTCATAAGGCCTGTTCTCCAGCCCCCTCACCAGCTTAGTTGCTCTTCTCTGGACTCGTCCCAGAGCCTCAACATCCTTCTTGTGGTGAGGGGCCCAGAACTGAACACAGGATTCAAGGTGCAGTCTCACCAGTGCCGAGTACAGAGGGAGAATAACCTCCCTGGACCTCCTGGACATGCCGTTTCTGATACAAGCCAAGATACCATTGGCCTTCTTGGCCACCTGGGCACACTGCTGGCTCATGTTCAGTCCGCTGTCAACCAACACCCCCAGGTCCCTCTCCTCCAGGCAGCTTTCTAGACAGACTTCTCCTAGTCTGTAGCACTGCACAGGGTTGTTGTGCCCCAAGTGCAGGACCCGGCATTTGGCCTTGTTAAACCTCATGCCATTGGACTCTGCCCAGCAGTCCAGCCTGTTCAGATCCCTTTGCAGAGCCTCCCTACCCTCCAGCACATCAACACTTCCACCCAGCTTAGTGTCGTCCGCAAACTTGCTAAGGGTGCACTCGATGCCTTCATCCAGGTCATTGACAAAGACATTGAACAGGGCTGGACCCAACATTGAGCCCTGGGGAACCCCACTTGTCACTGGCCTCCAGCTGGATTTCACACCATTTCCCACCACTCTCTGGGCCCGGCCATCCAACCAGTTTTCCACCCAGGAGAGTGTGCGCCTGTCCAGGCCAGAGGCTGACAGTTTCCAAAGCAGAATGCTGTGAGAAACTGTGTCAAAGGCTTTACTGAAGTCCAGGAAGACCACAGCCACAGCCTTTCCCTCATTCAGCAGCCGAGTCACTTTGTCATAGAAGGCGATCAGGTTAGTTTGGCAAGACCTGCCTTTTGTGAACCCATGTTGACTGGGCCTGATCACCCGGTTCTCTTGCACGTGCTTCATGCAAGAGAATCGTACAAATACAGATAATCAATTGTAGGGTTTTTAGTCCTATGAAGCATTTCATTTACCATAAGAATAATGAACCAAAAAGTACAACAGAACTGCTAGCAGATATTCACAACTCCTTAACTTCCTCCCAGCTCCATTCAGAACTGCTGAAAAAAGATCACAGTCATAGTCTGTTTTAATTCCTGAGTGTATACTGCAAGCACCTCCTCATATTCAGATGGTCTTTTTTTCCTAGCGTAAATTTAGCAATCCTCTATGCTATATAAGAAGTTCAAAATTCTAAAAGAAAATCTAACTCCTACTTCCAGAAAGGAATTAATTTCCTTACAGGTTTGTTCAGGAAAATCACAAGGACTAGCTGTAGCCTTTTACACGTTCACAGTATGACAGTGGCACTATGACAGTATACAATCACACTGGATAAACTTTTCAGAAAATTTCCCATTGAGTATATGGAGCATTTCTTCAGCTTAATAGTGTTTTCTGATAGTCAGCGGTTAGCAAAAAAAATAAGGAAAATGAAAAGTTAAGTTCCTACCTAACAGAAATAAGTAGACACCAACTCCATACAATCTCTCCCACAAATTAAGAAGATAGGTCTTCAACTGCACTGTTTTAAAACCTGAATTTTGAAAGACATTTGTTTTGGAAGACGCCCTCCAGAACAGAATAGAATAATTTCAGTTGGAAGGGACTTACAGTGATGATCTAGTCCAACTGCCTGACCACTTCAGGGCGGACCTAAAGCTGAAGCATATTTTTAAGGGCATTATCTAGTACAAACAACACCCAAAATTTTTCATTTCCTTTTTCTGTCTACTCAAAATGTGATTCCTAGCTCAAGATAGGCATATCTACTCATACTTAGCATGCCTTTCCAGGAATGAGCAAATACTTCCTATACATTCCAAAGCAAACCTTTCCCTCAAAATTGTTCCCTTTGTAACTGTTTTTCAGAAGCAAATGCAACTGCCTTCCATCCTCGGGGCTGGGGGGGAGGTAGGGGGTGGAATCTCTAACACTTATCTTTTTCACAGGCACTGAGGATACAGTTTCCTTTGTAAAGATAAGGACGTACAGTAAGGATTCTAAACTCCCAAATGCTTGTTCTCAGAGCTGCAGCGCACTGATCTGTATGCAGTTTTACATTCAAAAGCAATAACTAGGTGTAAAGTGCTTGGTAACTAAAAACAGGAAGGCAGTGTGTGCATGGCTAAGGCATTAATGTCTTACATCCCAAGGGACCGTGGCAAAAATTTTATCCACCAAGGTTTTTTTAAAATCACTCAGAAGTGTGGTTCTTGTAACTTACTTTATCTTTTTATTTTCCTTTCCTTTCCATTTTCCCCCCCTTTTAAATAGCACACTGGTGTTAATGATTTTTACAAAGGCATGTAGTGATAAGATGAGGGGGAATGTGTGTAAATTGGAGAGGGGAAGATCTAGACTAGACATAAGGAAGAAATTCTTCACACTGAGGGTGGTGAGGCACTGGCACAGGCTGCCCAGGGAAGGTTGGATGGAGCCTTGAGCACCCTGATCTAGTGGGAGGTGTCCCTGCCCATGACAGGGGGAATGGAATTAGATGATCTTTAAGGTCCCTTCCATACCCTGTCAGTTTGGGAACTGGAAAGCACAGCCTGCACAGAATTTGTAAGGTCACTGAGAAAAGTTGTGAAGAGATATGTACTGAATACATTTTGCACTGTGAGGACGGTGTTTAATTGTGGATCAATTAAACCTGCAGCTGGAGGTTTTATGTAAATGTGATGAAAGCATAAAATTGTAGGAAAGCCTTAGTCAAAGATACTTGCACTAACCCTTTATAAAGCAGGAACGGGGATCAACAACAGGGTGTTCTTGACTGCAGTCAGTAGATTGGAAGAGTAATTTAAACAATGATAATGTCTCATTTTCATATTAGACAATCAAAATTAATTGCCATTTACTGCATTCTTCATCTTTTCTTCCCAACGTGCACTTCATCACATATAGCTACAGAAGCCCTCTCAAAGCTTTCCTAGCACTATCTATACATACAGTGTTTCAGTATTAATTTGATGCAACATATTACTCTAAGGAAAGCTATGCCTACCAGTTGTCTGAGAACTCCCGACTTTGTCAGGAGACAAGTACTCCTGAGTTGCTAAAAAGATTTTTCACAACAAGCGCTTTTCAAATTCAGAAGGCAAGTTGCTTCAACAAATTGTTGAATCACATCAGTTTTGAAGCTTGTGACCAGTGTTTCAAGTATAAATGAGCACCTAACTCTGCAGATGTTCATAAGGACAGACCTAACTAAGTAGCCGAGTTACATGACAGTATTAAGATGCTGTCTTTTTAAGGACAGCTGTTATAGGAGAACAAGAGACATCATCGTTTGTTACTCACAAGCAGGAAGCATATGAGCCCTACTAAGCAACAGTGTTAGGTGCAAATTCTTCTACAAATCAGCTGAACTCTGCTTGTACTCTGGCAAGTGTACTTTTTCAAATGAGAAAGGAATGCTAGCTTTTAAAAACTGTTAATGGGTCTTTTCGCAACAGATGGAAGTCCTATATCATTCAGCATATGTCACTTAAATTCTGTTAGAAACATAAATTAGTACCTATCCATAAAAGAAAGGAAATCTATGTTATAAGTCCCCTAGAAAATCTAAACAAATTATGCAACATCACACTTCAACCTTCTAGAAAGTAATAAATTATGTATGTAGAAAGGGGAAATAAAAATGGAAGTATCAAAGAAGAAAAGAATATAAGAATACTGTTCACACTGCAAAATGCAAGGCTTTATTGCATTTTCTATTCTAAATGAGTACAGTCTGGGGACTGTACTCATTTATCTCAGCCTTAGAGCAATTGACATACTACTCTAAAGTAGATGTGCTGTTTCTTTTGGTTTTGTCCATCCCTGCAACCGACAAGAAAATCCTAAACACCACTGTACAAGACAGTGTGTCAACTACATGCCTGGAGAAGTTTCATTGAGAGGGAGAAGGAGTGGTGCAAGTAACAGAATAAATCCTTTTGTCAGGGAAATAGTTAGCTATTTATAGCTTTCCAACTACTTGCTTGTACCCCAACAGCTCAAATGCATCAGTGAGAAGTATCAGGAATCAACCTTGTAGGGTTCAGATTTTTTGTGTGTTTGAAGACAGGAGGGAATAGAAAAGGATTAACCCAAGTCAAATTTACCTGCCTTTTTACTTTGTTTGCTGTTTCTCCTAAAACTGGTTGAACTGGGCCTGATTTTTCATAGGGCACAAGGAATCTTCATTCTTCAATTTCTTGAGAGAAAGTTCATACACAATGCTTCTAGCTCTTTGACTATTCTAGTATCATTTTTTAATGCATCTTTAAAGCTTTTTCTCATGTTTCAGCAAGACTCATTTATAGTATCATTCACCACTATAAGGGTGTAACTGTCAGCTACTGTAATGGGAAGGCAGAATACAGGTTGCTAATCATGCTAAAACACCTCTAAACTAAGACAGTTTAGGCTGAAGCAATCAAGATGTCAATTTTTTTCTAATAATAAGCTGCAGTTTTTAGTAAAGAACTACGTGGGAGGTTTTCAGGGTTCAACATTGAGGACAATAATGTCTCAGAATAGAGGGTATTTTTTTAATTACTTTTTTATTTCCATTTGACATTTTTATTCATAGAAGAATATCCCATTACGCTTTTCCATAGATGACACAACTTTCTGTCTATAGTTTCAAAACAAATCTCACATCAAGAAGATCAATGAATTATTTCCCTGATTCATGCTTCTTTCAATTTTTAATCTTTTTACTAGTACTTCTTAATTGAAGACTACATTGCCTCATTCATATTTCTCTATTTGTTTATCATAAAGTGAGCAGGAATCCTGAAGGGGTAGTGGTGTAAATAAAGATAAAGATGGAGTTACAACTTGGTGCCAGAATCGGACAGAAGGAATCTTCCTGTGGGTTAGTGGGGACAGAGTATAATTGTAATTCAGAAAGCTGTAGACTCGTTGAGTCTTCAGAAAGCTTTGAAGCAAGAATCTGTTATGCTGTGGCACCATAGGCAGAAAACTACCTTTATATAAATCATTTGAGTCTTCTATATAAACAGATAAGTTTTCAATTTCACATCCTAATAAAATATGGCTTTTGAGGTTAGAGGATTGTTTGGTGGGTTTTTTTGAGATGTTACAAGGAAAAAGACCTAGACAAACACATCACAAAACCCTTGCCAGGCAGGAATCCTGACACGTTAGGGACTGAGAATTGTCTAAAGAAGAGTTTTGCATATGTTAGCTAGAAATAATCAGTTGACCAAGACATACATTAGCTCACTGGTGAGGTAACTTATGCAAGAACACCATTAAACCTGTCTTTTCCAGGATTATACTGACCTGTATCTTTCCCTCTATTGAATTTTCAAATGACCTGGGGGTATTTCTTTTTTGAGATTGCTACCACTCTGTCAGATTTGACTGGGTTTAGACAAGACGGTTCAGACTTTTCTAAGGATGAAAGAGAAATACTACAAAATGACTGCTTTCATTTTCTGTATTCTAACCCTTTTTAAGGATCAAATATCAGAGGCATTCTGAACTATGAGAAAGTAAGATTTCTAAGTGATGTACAGAACAAGAAGAGATCTACCAGCCAGTTTTGCTTAGATATTTTATTGTTATAGGACTAGGGAAGGAAGCCACTGAATATCTGGTATAGATGTAAAGGGGTAAAAAGCATAGTTGTTCTAGAAAAATGTAACTGGAGTGACAAATTGTGATGTAACTGAAGAAATAAAAAGATTCAATTAGATTAAGACAGTAGAATAAGGAGTTCAAAATGCAATAAACTGCATCACATTGAAGGATAGTGGTGTGTCATTGAGTCCACAAACCCTTTAAAGTTTGTCCTTTACTGTAGGCATACATTGATACTTTTTCTTTTTTTTTTTTTTTTTGCTATCATATGCTTAACCTCTGAAATGCAGTTGGTCAATCTAGGAAAAAATAGATTAAAAAAGCATGTTAATTTTGGAATCAATAATTTTCCACTGTTAGTGGAAAATTAAAAAAAATAAATCATAATCCAAGTCTGTTCTCTGAGCAGAATTGCTATTTTGCAGGATAAAAACTCCAAGTAGTTTTGATACTCTTGAACAAACAGATTTCTTAAGTTCTTCAAAAATTTTACTTCTCAGCTTTCATACAGCAAAAGAGACCTAAGAAAGAAGGTGGCCTATAGGAGACTATTGTTGCAGTGGTAGATGTTAGAGTTGATGCATATTATTATTATCTCCATATTTTAGGAATTCCTTTGGGCCCCTCATTACAAGAAAGACATTGAGGTCCTGAAGCGTGTCCAGAGAAGAGCAACAAAGATGGTGGAGGGTCTGGAGCACAAATCTTATGAGGGGTGGCTGAGAGAACTGGGTTTGTTTAGCCTAGAGAAAAGGAGGCTGAGGGAAGACCTTATCACTGATGACAACTATCTGAAAGGAGGTTGTAGCAAGGTGTGTGTCAGTCTCTTCTCCCAAGTGACTGGCCATAGGATGAGAGGAAATTGCCTCAGGTTGCACCAGGGGACGTTCAGATTAGACATCAGGAAAAAATTCTTCACTGAAAGTGTTCTCAGGCACTGGCACAGGCTGCCCAGAGAGATGATTGAGTCACTATCCCTGGAGGTATTTAAAAGACAGATAGAGTAAGTGCTCAGGGATACAGTTTAGTAGTGGACAGGTACACTTAGACTCCATGATCTCAAAGGTCTTTTCCAACCAAGCGATTTTATGATTCTATTATTCTATGAAACAGAAGTTTCTAAGGTATCACTGAACAAACACTGCATTCTAAGAAGTCCTGCTGCCCTCAGCCCAATAATCTCTCTTTTCCTACCTCTCAACCGTCGCATTTGAAAATGAAGGATCACAAGACAACCCTAAACAACCAGTGTGAGGATGCGGAAGATTACCACAGAGCTTTCCTTCTTACGGAAAACAGGCACAGAGACACTGATATGCGTTTACCAAAAAGAAATAAATTATTCTTACAAAAACAACATTGGTGCAGTTCAATCAAGGAGGTACCAGTTCTAAGTCCCTGAATGTGGTTATAAGGTTAAACTGAAAATTAAAAAAACCCTAAGTCTTGCATTATAACATCGCTTTCTCTTAGATATTTTTTGGTTTTAGAATTCTGAAGATACGTCATATTTGCAGTGGTGCAGAGGTTGACATGGTCTCCTCCTGCCAGCCTCACCTCAGAACTTCAATGCAAATCTAGACTGGAAGACATAAGAACAAGACTGCTTCCTTCCTTCAGTCTGTTCAAAAGTGATTACCTCTTTTGCTCTTTTCCTCCTTCTTTTAAAATTTATTCCTTCTTTTCATTCTTAACGTGACTCTGTGGTCGTTCAAATACAAGAGAGGAAAAAACAATGTAGTATGAAGGAGCAGTCTAGTTTTGTATGGGCACATAAGGAAGCAGGGCATAGCCGTGTTGTCACTCAAGTTGCAATAATTTTAAATTTCAAAGACTATTCTACAAAACATATGGCATCGTTACTCATTTCCTTAAAAACACTAATAGATCTCCAGCTTCTTGCAGAGACCACATGGTGTTAATGCAGATGACAAACTTAGTATCAACAGAATTAATTCCTCTAATGTAATTTTCTCATTTCTTACATCTTCACACTAGTCAAATAAATTATTGGAAGGAAATCTAGAAATTATTAAAATCAATCAATTAATTAACCCATACTGCACTATTTGATTTTCCTAGCCAATTGCATTAAAAAAAGTTAAACAAAACTTATGTAGAGCAGGAGTCATACTGCAAGGAATGAATATCCATCTTGGAAAAAAACTACATGAATAATTCTAATAAACAAGATCAAAAATAAATATATTTCCTTTAAAAAAAAAAACCAGAAACTTTCAGGAGGACTTTTGTCCATGTTTATTAGTCCCACTTAAAGTTACTTAATGAATACACATGGCAAATCAGTCTTCATAGTGTGTTGAAGTATCTATAGATGTAGCAATAGCAACAGAATAAATGTTAAAGTAACAGTCACTGGAAATACACATAGTAATTTTCTATATCTATTACTCCAAACACATACATTCAATTAGGTTTTTTTGATTTTTTTTCTTATCTAGTGAAAAATTCCTGACTGCAACAATTTTGGAGACAGAGGAGGGCAGGCAAAATATTTTAAGTTAAGTAACGAATGGGAGAAATTTTCAAGCCTTTCCTTTGTTATTTTTTTCTTTATTTCACCAGAAGTCTTAAGGTGTTATTAACTTTTGCTCACCCTTGTGTCCGTATAAGACGAACAGAATAAAGAATGAAATCTTGGAAGAGAACTGCTGATCTTGTGTTACAGAACACTAACAGCTTAGCTAACAAAACTAGGTAGGTTACTGGGATGGTTTTATCTTACTAGACTTGTATTTGCTTTATAGCTAGAGCTGGCAAGAGCACAAAAGTTTACAAAAAGGATTTTTCAATAAATATTTCCAAAATTTGCACTGGGAAAAGAACTCACAGCTTGAAGAACACAAAAATAAACAGACCAAATTGAACAAATATTAGCTCTAACATTGGAACAGACTCCTGTAATTTTTTTTTTGCTGTTACTTTGACATGTAATGGCACATTCAGCCTTATTGTTTACCTTTCTGTACTATAGAGATTAGAAAGAAGTAGAGTCAAGCTCTTGTGTTAGGCAAGAAAAAAAAAATAGTCAATTTTTTTTAAACACCTTGGTATTTGGGAGTAGCATAAGTCAGCAAATCTTGATTGTCATACCATCAAACATACACCTAATTTTTTTGAGTGTTTGGTTTTCATCTAAACCCCTGTACTACTTGTATGTTTAAAAAAACTTTTTTTACAGGGAAAAAATTCAATATTTTTTTAGCTTCTCTAGATTTGAGAAAGCACAGACAGGGAATGAATATTATTTACAAAAATAAAACATAGATGAAACTTCAGAACAAATCAGTAACTATTATTTGACATACATTTGTGCATGCTCCAATACATCCAAATCAAATTTTTAATCTCTCATTTAAGGTCTAATTAACTGCTCAAAGGTATAAACTAATAACATTCAAAGAACACAGAAGGCAAAACCATATTCCAAAAAGCATTAGAGAATTAACACTATTGGCTTAGTCTGAGTAGTGTAATCACTTTCAAAAAATGGATTTATAAAAGAAAAAAATCCTTATGTACAGTGTTGTTTATATGTGCACAGATACTTCATGGTTCCTTGAGTAAATTAGTTGATGTCAAAGGAAGTTCTTCAATTACAATAAACTGCTGTATATAGGAGAAAAAAGCAGACTATTTTATATGGAAATTGAAAATGAGGCGATATGAGCTAATGTAAAAAATGATGGGGAAAGGATTTAGTTGCAATTGTTCTTGTAGCAAGTTTTTAAATACACTTTGTTTTCAGAAGCTGGCAAATCTCATTCTTTTTTAAGAAAGTTAGCTTAAGAAAGTAGATTATCATGGACATTGACAGATTTCATACTGCATGCTAGCACCCAGAGTCTCAAATGACCACCCAATTTTTATGTGACACCTATTTTCACTTGCTAGAGTAGATCTGTTGGTGTTTGGATCCAACCAAATAAAGCAGTCTGACAGCTTCAGACCATAATCACTTCATATTAGTCACCAGAAATTATGATTGGTAATGCACCGCAATCATCATCAACCATGTATAAATATGACATACAATATTTGCTCTTGAAACCCAGATCGATGCGAGGAAAGGAGAGTTATAATCAAAAGGCAGTTATAACTGCACAAAACCTGGAAACTCCTCTGATTCCCACCACTGACATCTATAAACTCCCATAAGTAAATCCAAGGTATGTAGCATGAAAAGAACACAGATACTGGGAAATAAATCATACTGGACTTAAGCATAAATTCAGTTTGAGTCATTCATACGGGAGGCTAATTCTCTCTAAGTCTAATTTTGTTGTATCTGCAGACCGTTGCGAACTTCAACCCAAAACAGTATGACAGAACTCACAATCTGGGTTCCTTTTTTTGTTGCCCCAAGATCTGTGCGGGTAGTATAGTTAATTTCCAACAAGAAATCAGTCCATTGGTTTTCTCTTACTTGGGCTGGATTCTGTCTGTTATAAACTTATACTTACATAACCTACGCAAGTAAGCCTTGCCAAGCTGAAGCTTCCTTCATCCTTCCCCCACCTGTACCTCCTGCTGAAGGACACATAATGGTGTAATCCACCCCTGCAATGAACAATCTGCTCGTCTCTACATTTCTTACCTTTTTCCCCATTTTGTTTAATAACATTCCTAAAATTGATATTTTTTTCTCCCCTTATAATTTCTTATTTCTTAACTTGTAAAGTTCCTGACATAGGAACAAGTTTTAAGCATAACCACTCTAGCAGTCTAAATAATAATAACAGTAAATAAAGAAGAAAAACTTGTGCCTTTCTCTCCATATCCAATGGTAAGTCTGACTTATAATATGTTGCTGAGAATGATCTGTGTATGATAAATCTTACTCAAACTTTTCACCTGACACCTATGTCACATTTATAAAAACACTGAGCCCCAAGACATGAGATTACAGAAACCTCTTAAATCTCTCATACAAGAATTTTTAAGGGAATAAGAGGGATGTCTTTCAACCTCTCCTTCTAGTTTTTGTTAATAACAGCTCTGCCAGGGAAGGTTTAGGCTGAACATTAGGAAAAAATGTTTCACAGAGAGAGTCATTGGGCACTGGAACAGGCTACCCAGGGAGGTGGTTGATTCACCTTCCCTGGAGGTGTTTAAGGCACAGGTGGACGAGGTGTTGAGGGGCATGGTTTAGTGTTTGATAGGAATGGTTGGACTTGATAATCCGGTAGGCCTCTTCCAACCTGGTGATTCTATGATTCTATGAAATAATACATGCACACCTAGGATATATGCAGCATAATACTGATTTTCTATTGAAGAAAAGAAAAAGGTACTATAATGGTAAATAAGAAAAACCCTAGTTGTTTTCTACAGTGTTTCGATATAGTTCTGAACAGAATACAAATATAGCCCTTGAGTGCTGATTACTAGCTATATTTCATCTATGTTGAGACTTCCCCTTGTTATTTTCTGAAAGAGATTGAAACACATCAGTGGTTGCCTTTGCATGTTACTGTTTACTATTTAACATCAACCATTAGTTGTTATTGCTTCTGATTTTTTTTGCAGCAGAGTCAAATCTACAAGCACTAAGCTCATAAGGAGCCAGAAATATAGCTAAAAGATTCTGAAGTCATTTATAGAAAAGGAGATCTTTAGAGCACCATATTTTATTCAATAAAAAGCTTACTGTCTGTAATATAACTGTTGAGTAATTAAGCCCTGCTAGGAATTGACTCTCAGTTTTCAAAGAGCAGCTTTCAGTGAGGGAACTAACTCTATCTTAACATTTGAGATTATGCAGATTTTAAGTGCTGTTTCAATACAAAGTGTATTTTGTATTTAAGATTGTCAGCGGTAATTACACCATGCTACAAAGGGATGAGTAGAATTGCCAGTAAGAATACTATTGAAATCCTAGCAGTTAAATTCCCTCCTAGAACATGTCATATATTTTTAATGGGGTTTTTCTCTTTATAGAAAGAAAATATAGCCTTAAGTCTCTTGACATCTGTTGTACTCTGTAGATGACATTTGTAGATTTGTAGATGTTCTTTGTACATTACCTGTGTAGAGCAAACTCCAGGACTAAATTTGCTGCATCATTATATTTTACGGTTCTAAAGCACTCTTAGTTTTATTGTTTAGAGTCAGCAGGTAGTCTTCTGCTGTCAAAAGTGGAAAAGAACAGGTGAGAAAAGTATTTTCTAGAGAAAAAGCAACAAAATTGAGCCCTTATTCGGTCTGAGAAATTTTACTTGTCCACAAGAAGTCTAATGAAAAATAGGTTTTAAATTTTGTCTTGCTAACAACGTGTTGAAACATCTTTGTTAAGAAGCTTGCTTTATTTTAGTCTGTCAGTTTGAAGGAAAGATTTGACTATTTTATTACTCCTAATAAGGCACTGAAAAATACACAGGAAAGACTCTTTAAAATTGAATTGTTCAGCTGCTTTTCATAGTGAAGTAGACTGAAGTTGCTGCTAGGCTCTCATGTACTTAGAGTCTCTTCATTAATATGAGTCATCAAACGCATTCTGGGGGTTATGATAGATAGCATGTTGCCAAACAGACAGTGTTACAGGAAGTTTTTAGAAAGATATGGAAGGAACATCCTTCTTTTTTCTTTCTACATGTCATGTGAAAGACAAAAACCAGTATTTTACACACAGACTTTTCTTCAGCTATTAATAAAACTCAGGCCCTGTGAAAACTAAAAAGAAATTAAATACTTTTGGAGTATACTCAGTCCACTCACAGAGCACTAATTAAAGAAAACGGATTTTGTAAACACAGCAACTCAAAACAGAGATATTTGTCCTTTGGACACCAACTTACCTTTCATTTGAAATTATCAAGCAATGTGACTATAATGAGATCTCTTATGGTTAACCTCAGGAGTTCAATAAAATCTTTGCAAACACAGATTTGAGGCAACGGGCACTCAGTGAAAGTTTGGAAGCCTGTCTTAGACACTCATGAACTTCCAGCAGGAGGAAGTAGGTTGGAAGTTGGTATTGGAATACATCCTTTTGTCATTTGGGACAGCTGTCGTGAATTTGCTCCTCACAGCATTATGTGCCTAGTACTTTGAAACCACATAAGGTCCTTGGTACTACAGATACTGCATTCCATGTCTCACCTCAAAATGAAAATATAACATCTCATCACCTTTATTCTCATAGAACCTGTAATACTTCAGCTACTGAAAAGTGCAGTTACTTTGAAATGTAAATTTCCAAGATGAAAACTGTGTCCTAGCCAAAACCTAGGCTAGAGATGGTTTACAGCAAGTATGGGAGACACCATTGGCATAAGTTCAAATACCTGTATCAGAATTTCATGAAGTCTCTTATTATTTAGTATCTGCAGTCAGGAACTCTTTCCTTAGATTAAGGTTTTTCATTAAAAAATGGGGCCACATAATTCCTTTTTTTCCTCTCAATAAAAGAAAGACTACTCGGACCTAACAGGGGTTAGCGGTAGGTTTTGCAAGATCAGAGAGCAAGTACTTTAAAAGTACCATAAGATTTTTATCTTCATGTTATATTTAATTTGTCCAAAGTTACACCAAAATGAGCCACAGATCAGTTAATTGTTAAAATAGTTTGGGAAAACTTGATGTTATTCTAATTACAAACATATTAATTGGGCTCCTTTTTTTTTTTCTTTCCTCAGGGAAAGGAAAACAGATGGTGGAGAGGTAGGTGCAACTTTCATTTTGTAAGCAATTTTCAGTTTCTCTTGGTTTGTCCAGCAAGATTCAGTTGCCTCCCTGGAATGAATAACAACCTACACTGAAAGAACTGGAAAATACTATATGATGAAAGACTGAAGTGGTTCAAGCTATTTAGATTACTGAACAGGCACCATGCAAACTGCCACACAAAATGCTATGCCATGCCCTGCTCATTGCACTCCTGGTCACTGGTGTTCCCTACAGCTGTTTAAATCACCCATGGTTGCTCCTGGCAATGCCCAAGCTGGCCTCACTCACAAGAGCTGCCAGGTCCTGGCAGATCCCTCTGTTCTTCCATGGGCTTCCCTGACTCAGAGAATCTCCTGCTTGCATCAACCTAGTGCCCAGTCTTAGCACTTACTGTTTCTGCTGCTGTGTGCCTTGATGACAGAATGAAGAAGACAGTCAATTTTCAAGGAGGCTGGCAAAACCCCTTTTGTATTCACCTAAGGAACAATTTTCATGAAAAAAAAAAAACAAACACAAAACAAAACACTGAGGGAACAGCTTACAGGTATTGGATTTTTCTGTGTTCCTTCTAATTGCCTTTCAAATATTCTTTAAGGGAAGGGGAAGAGTAAATTTGGAATTAACCATAGATAATAGGGATTCTTATTTTTGCAGAACTGCTGATGAATAAATCCAATAGGAATATGGCTCAGGTACATTAAGTAGCTATGATTGCAGGACAGAGTTTCATCTCAACAGCAGAACCCTATGACTTAGGCAAAGGATTAACTCCTCTCTTAAGGACCGAATGAACAGGACCCTATTAGACACATTTCAGTCCTCTTCTATTCAATCAGAATATGTAAATGGAATTTAAAGATTCACACAAGCAAACCCAGTTAAATCTTAGAAATAAATATCTCCCCTGGTCTGTTGATTACGGTTTGTTTGAAGAGGACAGACATTCACCCTTTGAAATGGCATCTACAGTATTCAGCAATATCAGATATAGCACATAAACACATAGTTCATTTTATATTATGTTATTAAAATATACCCGTTTACAAATCCTAATTTTTTTTTCTCAGATATGAAGATGAGAAAGGGAATACAGCACACACTAAATTTAATAAGGAGCAAATGGAAGCTTTCCAGCCCTAAGTCAATTTCTTTCTGTCTTTGCTACATATTAGTTGCTATTTTACTTTAGTAATAGCATATTTTATCTTTAATTCATTCCTTTATCATCTAGTTCCCATCAAAATAACCCACTGTGCTTTTCAAGATACAAAAGACTACGGATCAGGAATTATCTAAAACCTGTAAATATTACAAGGTAGTCTATTTTCTATGATTAAAAGAAAAAGTCTAGCAAGCATATTATATTGTTTGTAAAAATAATTGTGTCGATCTCTGCAATGCCAGGTTTGTGTATTTGAGCAATACCTGGCATTAGCAATGTGCTACATAGCACAGTCTTCGAAAGCAAAAGTAAACACAACAATTTTTCTTTTTAATCATCTTGTTAGACTTGAAGAATGAAAGTGAATATTGTCCAAAAAGTTATTATATGCTGTAGCCTGACCTAGCACATCAAATAAAGAGCAATTGACTAATGTCTTAATTGTCTATAATCAGAAAAACCTGAATCCTAAAATGCATCAAGATAATGTTAAATATTCAGTTTAACTATAAATTTACTTAATCCAAACACATTTTAGTACTAAGGAAATACAGGTTTCTATTGGAAAGATTCAAGCACGTGTAATACACCATATGTGAAGGCCTGCACGCTGGTCATAAATTATCATAGTCTTATTCTTATAGAAGTTCTGAACTGAATGCATTTATTCTTAATTTCAGTGTGAAAGAACTCCAGTGAATTTATGACAAGAAGAAAAAAAGCATTATTTTTACTTTTTTAATTTGCTGGGGTTTGAGGTTCTTTGGTTGGTTGGGTTTTCTTAACTACTGCACTGCAATTCTAATACCATACCAATGAAAAATGTTTTTTGTTTTTGAGATAAACTTCAAAGTCTCATCAAAAATGACAAATCAAAAAGGCAAGGAATAGGATGACAATTTTTATGAGACAGTAAATATTTGCAAACAACAGTCACATTGCAGATGACTTTCTGTTAGTAAAAGTGTCTTTGATAGACTACAAAGACATATTGCTTTGATCAGCAGAGATCTGATGGCTTGCTTGTTTCTCCTTTTACTGTAAAGCAAACTCGACAAGAAAGCTGTTTCTCTTTTAGAAGGAGTTACTATCAAACTAGCTGCAAATTTTGCAGTTGTATTCATGTTTTTTGCCAGATCAAAAGAAAATATTCAGAAATGTGGCTCATTGCATTAACTTCATAGAATCATAAATAGTTTGGATTAGAAGGGACCTTAGAAGATCATCCAGTTCCTATCACACTACCAAAGACGGGAACACCTTCCACTAGATCACATTTTGAACATATTCAGGGTTTGCAACATCAACAACTTCTCTGGGCAACGTGTTCCAGTGCCTCACTATGCTCACTGTAAAGTATTTCTTCCTTATATCTAATTAAAGTCTATCCTCTTTCAATTTAAAGCCATTACCCTTTGTCCTATTGCTATATGCCCTTATAAAAAGTCTCTCCTCAGCTTTCTTGCAGACTCTTTTTAAGTACTGGAAGGCTGCTATAAGGTCTCCCTGGAGCTTTCTTTTTTTTATTTTAGGCTCAACAACCCCAACTCTCTCAGCCTTTCTGTATCAGATAAGTTACATGATTACTTACATGTACTTGAAGAATTCAAAACTGTTTAAGACTTATTGTTCCTAAAGATATTTCAAAATGATGTCACAAGTATTTTGAGAATTTTTGATCTTTACAGTAAGTTACATTGAGTTATGCAGGAAAACAGTATTACTAAATAAAATCAGAACAAGAATATAGGAAAAATTATGGATGTGGAAAATCAGAAAGATATGTTAAAAATAGTGAAGGGAGTAGGCAGAAAATTAATACATGTAATTTGAAAAAAATAGGAACACGATAAACGACATATCAGAGATAAAAGGACGTGGGAAATTAGAAGACATTTTTAGCAAGTCTGCACTAACAAGCACTAGATAGAAAAAGTTTCACCATCTCTCTTTAAAATTAGAGGAAACTCTGAGAATAGGACTGAAAGGAAAACAACAGAAGAGTTTAGGAATTGAATACCGTAGCCGATATGAAATATTTTTCTATACAACATATTGTACCTGCAGCAGTCACAAGGAAAAGAGAGATAATTGCAATGAGTAAAGTGTCTGAATGATACTTTATACCATTCCTTAAATAATTCTTTTGTACAATGAGAATTTGTTTCTGTTAAATAGAATCAGTGTATTAGTACACAAAGCTATGCTTATCTAAAAGGAAGGAGAAAATATTTTTTCTACTGGGGTTTTTAAACCCTGCAATGAGCACTTGCTCCTAGAATAACAAACTGATTTAATGTGCACTTTGTTAAGATCTGAGATTACCTTGGCTTGGATTGGTGCTTAAAGGTGAAATATAGTTTAATAAATTAAAGTTTTGGAGTTCTTACATAGTACAGATTACCATGTTAACATCAGTTGTAACAATAAACATTTTAATGAGAACATGGTCAGAAAGCATTCATGACCTCTGGCAACATGGAAAAGGATTTCTTAATCCACAATCTACTTTCTAGTTGATTCCAAAGGAAAAAAAAAATGAATTTCAACTTGTTCATGTCAGAGTCTTATAAAAGGACAACCCCTACATGTTCCTTTCCACAACACGTGCATAAGATTTGATGGTTATTATTATCACATACAGTTTGAAATATTTAATTTTACTCTGTCAAGTACACATCATCATTGAGATCTGATCAATTAACATTCAGCATGACCTGTGCTTCACTTTCAACCTGTGGATTTCCTCATAGATCTCAGCTCTGCTATTTGCTTTCCCCAGACATTGGGAAAACTCATGGATGCTGAGTATAAAACAGCTGCTGTGGATCTTTCCTACACAAAAGACCTTTCAGGCAAAACACTGACTCAGTGTTCTTGGTTCCTTTCATGGATTCACTCAACATGATTTTTACAACAAATGGAGGATGCTGGGTCCACAGATTATATGCCTTCCCGTTCCACTAATTTTAAAAACAATTTCTAGCACTGCGTGAATTCTCTACAGAGAACTGTCAAGAAGTGGCAATCTATACATCATGCTCCTCAGTACCACTTAAGTTTAGCTTTCGCTCTGTTTCTAACTCATCTTTAGCCTTTCTTCTTCTTGACCATTTTGCAGTCTAATACACCATTTTTTCGATAGATAAGACAAGCTTTTTTTGTGAGCTACTATGAAAAACAGTTACTAGTAAAATCACCTTCACATCTTGGCACCAAGATGTGTTAAGAATTTCTAATTGATTGAGATAATCAGTAAAAAAAAAAGTCTGCAAAGAACTGTGCTAAAATTTTTCCTGCATTGTTACCCTATCTCAGACCATAACCAATCCATCTCCTTTATTTCATATCTTCCAAATAATTTCTTATTATTACTTACTTCCCAGACAAAGTCACTTTCTTCTTTTTGATTCTAGTCTTAACAGCAAAATGGTAGCACTGTCATCTCTAATAAGACACATAGTAAGAATTCCAACTCTAACCCATAGTCCAGTTAATTGTATGAGATATGACTCATTCAGAAAGATACATTACTAGTCCCAAAAAAAGATTTGCTAACAGTAATAACAATAAAATAAAAAAGTAAAATGGTAACTATATCCTCAGAATATACAATTATGAAGTAAGGGTAAAAAAAGTTCACAGGTATGTGGGCTACAGTTACTTCAGTGTAATTGTTACCCATTGAGACTCTGTTAGCTTTAAGTTAAATAACTTCGTACATTTACCTATGTTGGTATGTCTGAGTCACTTTCTCACACAGATCCCACTGAGAGAGACATTAACAAGTATTATTTCTGTATATGATATTATATATTCTTAATTATTATTTGCTCTACAGTATTTATCACTAGGCACAAAATTTCCTGTAAACATTTTTTCTGTGCTAAACATGAACTGTGGGCTGTACCACGCTAGTAACTTAAGCTGTTTATTTCTATCCTAGAGGTCTGCAGTACAATACATGCTTTATACAGTACAGTAACTCTTTGTCTTACTCTGGCTTAATCATTTCAGTGTGTTGTGTTGCAATGCAGAGAATTCATTTGTGCTACACTCAGATTACATTTTTATTTAAACAATGACATTGGCCTATGCTTCACTTGATTTTGATTAGGTTCCAAGTGATGGGTATCATTGTCTCTTTAGCTAATCTACAACATTGTGTAACAATATTATATTTTCTGTGTAATTACAGTAATTAGGTGAAATGTAGATTAAAACATTCAAGTACTTTTATTAATAGGATAATTAACTCTTTCAAATGATCTAAAAGGATAATTTCTCAGTACATATACTAAGTTTATGACAAAAATATCACATAGAAAATCAGTTTCTGGGACTAAGGCATCAGTCAGAACTACTTTTTTTACTGCTGCTATTAGAGTTTTGAGGTTGTTTTTGTCACCTAGTGAGCTGGAGTAGGCATACTTTCATGGAGTAAATACTACTCTGGGTAAATCATACACTTCATAGAGTTCATTAGAAAGGATTTTTACTCCTGTACTGCATTGTTTGTCCCAAAAGAACACTGGTCAGCTGAATTTCCAAGAGAATAGCCTTACTAAAAAAGATAGCAAAATAAAATCAGTTAAATGATGTCAAGGTTTCAAAAGTTCTGAGCAAGTAACATAAAATATTATTTGATAGTTACCTTAACTTCTATGCAACCATCATCTACTTCATCACCTCCTAAACTCAAGAGATACTTGATTTCAAAAGTAGTGAGTAAATAGCGTGTGACGATTTATTTTCTCTCTACAGTCCTCCAGTGTTTCATTCTCGTTTTCCCCACACAACAAATACCAATACAAACATGACACCTGTATTTGTAAAATGGCATCACTATTTATTTGTAAAATCTGGAAACAGCGATGATCATATGAGGAGAAACACATTAAATGCTGTCTGTGTTCGGTATTGAATGGAAATGAAATGGTGTGTCTAGAAGTCAAATAGCTGCATTAGCAGCTTGTGTTTCAAGGAATAAGCCCTGCTTAGAGTCATAAAGTAACACTTGAGCAATGCTTATGATATTGTTCTAAAGGGGATGGCACAAAACTAAAAAAGTAGAATACAGATGGAATTCTCTGTACATTTAACAACACTTCATCTCCAAATTCATTTATCTGAATTGGCTGTGTGCTTCTCAGTCCTCACTGGAGATATGGATCTGTTTCCCAAAATCGCTAACGTGTAGAAGAGCACCTGGATATTTTAAAATCTTGGCCAGAGAGCTGTCTCTGATGGAAAGGGCAGATTTCAAATGAGAGATTTTATTTTTCCCTTTTATATACAACAGTCTATAATGAATCAGCAAATTGTATTTCAGGACTGTAGCTCAACTGGATTATGGGAATTAATTGTGCCTATCAGTCAGCAAGTAGCAGCCTGTCACAAGTGCCTGCACATATTAACTATGAAATTAGTCAAACGAATAAATATTCAGCATGAAATCTTCTGAGTGCATAGGACATAGTTATGTCTGTTTCTAGTAATATTCACAGCACAGCTGCACTTGCTGCAGTATACAGAGACAGAAGACTAAAGCCAAAACAGGATCACCACAGGCCAATCCCAGCACCACAAATGAGATTAATCCTCCAGTTCCCCTTGTGCGCTGGCCAAAATAATTGTTCTGTATTAGGCTGTACTTGGAAAGGCAGCTCTGAAGGCGTGCTGTTTGGGTAACCTCTAACAATTAAATTGTCGATTAATCTGCCTGTTAATGTTTGTCATCAGGGAAAGACGCCTCAAAAATCCTAGATACATTGTTGCTGCCCACTATGACCATCTACAACAATAAACTCCTTGGAATAAGTTTTGAAATAGTGTTGCATTTCGAGCTAAGACTATGCTGAAAGCTAGTGGTTTGGAAAGAGTAGGGTTTAATCATTTTTTCTATATGGCAAGCAAATCCTGTACATATGGTATTACTTCTGTATTACAGCCACCAAATGCACTTGTACAGGGGAAGAAAAGCTAAAGAAAATCTGGAAAATTCAAGCACAGTATTGTGGAGTTTTGAGGCATTTTAGTGCATAGTGCATTATGACAGATATAGAATCAAGCTTTCATTCAACATTAAGAGCTGTCAGGGAGATGGGAAGGAAGAAATTAATGGGAGAGGGGAAGGATATGAGAATTTCTTTTTCAAATTTAGTTTAAAATTTATTAGAAAACAACCTGAAAACCTTTTTTATGTAAGAGAAGTTTGATACATTAAAACAGTCAATAAAAGCTTTGGTTGCAATTTTGAATAAAGTGAGCTAAAGAGGTAACAAAGATGATTTATATATTACTTTTATAACTGAAACCAAGGGACAAATAAATTTGACCCAAACACCCAGTACTGGAAACATTAAAGACTCTTTATTGAAAGACAGGTGCTTAGGGTTATGCTACATCAGATTTTCAGATAGAAAGGTGTCTCTATTTAGCAAGGTGAGCTTAACTGTCCGCATACAAATTTAACATTATGACACCTACTATTATGGAACAATTCACATACTTAAGCTAAAGTTCTTAAGACAGAAGAAGAGATAAACCAATTACAAATGTAAGTCTGATGATCTATGAAAAATCTTATGATTTATGAAAAAATTTTTGTTCTGGTTTTATACCATTTCCAGTAACAAAAGAAAATAAATGATTTACACTTGAATGAAACAGCTGCACCTTGTAGTGTGGTTTTTAAGCAGACAAAGCTTTGCTCTACACAAAGTAGTTGCTGTATGTTCAACTGCCTTATTTCAGCAATGTTATTAGACAGCAGCTAGTCACGTCCTAGCTAGACTATGGAGTCAAATGTAATGGAATCCCCGTCACAGTGCTCCACAAATATTAAGCAAGGGCTTTATTTTAATGTTCATTTTCAAATGCCTACTATAATCAAGAATTTAATAAAAATCATATTGCAGGTTGGTTAACACAGAATCCTGTGCTTCTAAGAAGCATAGAATGAGTGTGGTAAGATTTGAGTCCAATTATCACCATGTGAAATAGGGGGGAGAAATCTCCACGGACATAGTTCAATATTTATTAAGGCATACTTCAAGGAACTAAACATGTAGGAGGAAAACTTGCACTAGAAATGTTTTCCCATGTAGAATCCATTGGGGAACCAAATTCAGAGTTCTATCTCCCACCAGAAAGTCTGCATCATTCTAGTACCTGTGATTATTTCAAGTGCATCTGCAGTCTAGTGAGAAAACTCTGAAGTAAATTTGTACTTACGAAACTACTAACAAGTTACTTGGACTTTGCAGAGGGTGAGCGGGAGAAGAATCAAATTATTCTGAGTAAAATAATGATTTATAGGAACAATCAACTATGTTTTTGAAGGGTGTACATCTGTACATAGAGAAGCTTAAAAGTGAGCTAAAAAGAAGTGTTTGATGAAGAAGATCATAAATAAGACTCCTATCACCAAATGCTAAAATGACATAGTGCTCATGAAGTCATTCGTTGATAACCCAGAAAGAAGTATTGGGATTGAAACTGGTGCGTAACCATCATTTCTTTGTAACAACTAATAGAGACATGACAAAGATAGGCAGTGACTTTGATCAGGTTGAAATATACCACTTTATCCATAAATTTTGGAAGCGAAAAAATCAGTTTTCACCTTTGGGGGAAAATCAAACTGAACTTAAATTGCAAGCCAAAATTTTGTTATGAAACTGCTGTTTAGTTGATCAAAACTCTGCAACGTTCCCCACATGAAAAACTGAGGATAAGGTGGTCACCACTAATAGAAAGTGGTCCAAATGGAAGATACTTTACAATATATTTATGCACAAAGAATAAATCATTAACATGTTACAGTACATCTATATGTCTGATGAAGGACTTGATTCAATACACTAAAACACTGGGATGATTTGCACAGGCACTTTAAAAAAAAAAAGAGTCTTATTACAGGGAAGAATACTTACAATATAAGTACCACCTCAGTGATTTTGCATATTGTATTTCACTTATGGGAAGAGTAACAAGGCCTAATCTTGGAGGTTTAAAACATGGCATCAAATCCACAGTCCAGACTGTAAAAGGCATATTTCAGAAGTGATAGCACAGATGCAGCATTTTCAGAGATGTAATCAAAGAGGACACTTCATCAAATGAGTCATAGTCCAAATCTAGAAGAACATAGACAATGCCTCACCTTCTAGAAAGGCTGAAGAGCAAGGCGCAAAAAGGGGGATAAGTAGCATCAATGGTATAAGCAAGAAGATGCAATTTATATTGAAGAATCTGAGTTATGGGCCGGTTGGGTCATAATGGGTGTCAAAGTCATTTCCCTTGGAAGAGAACTTATCTTTTACAAGAAGGATACAAAACCACAAATCCCTTTACAAGAGGTCAGCAGCAAAGGAAGTTAAAAAGAAACAAGCAAGGTGCAGAACAGATTGAAAAGAGGGGAAAGGTCCTGGTGTAACTTCCATATATAAATTTATTTGAATGATACACATCATCACCCTGTCTCTGGAAAACAAACCAAAATCAAGACATGCTTCTGTGACAGAAAGCTCATCTAGTTTCACAGGTGTGGCATCCCTTCATATTACTACCCAGTATGCAGTACATGAAATACTCTGAGAGGAGCCACCTGAACCTATTGAAGTCAGCAGAAATCTGAAATTGACTTCAGTAGAGCCAGGATAAAAGTCAGAGATCAGGCCCATTGATTTTGGCAAGACTACTAATGGGCTGCAGTTATGCACAAACACGAATCTTCAAAGAAGCGGGACATTTAACTCTTTGATTATGTGCATTTACCAGTTAAGAAGACTACAATGTTTTGAAGCAGGATGAAATACTGATGGGTGTTTAGTGAAATTTAGTGCACTACTTCATTTTGTTGAACCTCAGGTAAATTGAATGGCTAAAAGCAATAGCAGCACCTCACAGCAGACCTCAGGAGCCATGGGTGCACTACCCCTGCGTCAGGGAGCCTGGAGAGGGAGGGAACCATCTTTCAAATAAAGCTCTTAAAATTTCCAGACCTGCATTTCTCAGGGTCCTCATTTTTGTGGAGCAATAAGAGAAATTGGCCAAGTCAGTGAAAGATAACAAAAAATCTTTCTACAAATATATAAATAATAAAAGGCGGACTAGGGAGACCATACAGTCCCTATTGGACACAGAAGGGACAACAGTAACAGGGGATGAGGAAAAGGCTGAGGTACTTAATGCCTTCTTTGCCTCAGTCTTTAGTCGTAAGGAGGGTCGTTCCGTCTGTGTACAAACCCAGGAGCTAGAGGAGCATAATGAGGCTCCCGTGATCCAAGAGGAGGTGGTCAGAGCCTTGCTAGCCCGACTGGACAGTCACAAGTCTATGGGGCCGGACGGGATTCACCCTAGGGTACTGAAGGAGCTGGCGGATGTGCTGGCCAAACCCCTTTCCATCATCTTCCAACAGTCCTGGAAGACTGGGGAAGTCCCACTGGACTGGAGGCTGGCTGATGTTGTGCCCATCTACAAAAAGGGCCGCAGGGAGGACCCAGGAAACTACAGGCCTGTCAGTCTGACCTCAGTGCCAGGGAAAGTCATGGAACAGGTGATCTTGAGTGCTATCATGAAGCACATGCAAGAGAACCGGGTGATCAGGCCCAGTCAACATGGGTTCACAAAAGGCAGGTCTTGCCAGACTAACCTGATCGCCTTCTATGACAAAGTGACCCGGCTACTGGATGAGGGAAAGGCTGTGGATGTGGTCTTCCTGGACTTCAGCAAAGCCTTTGACACAGTTTCTCACAGCGTTCTGCTTGAGAAACTGTCAGCCTCTGGCCTGGACAGGCGCACACTCTCCTGGGTGGAAAACTGGTTGGATGGCCGGGCCCAGAGAGTGGTGGGAAATGGTGTGAAATCCAGCTGGAGGCCAGTGACAAGTGGGGTTCCCCAGGGCTCAGTGCTGGGTCCAGCCCTGTTCAATGTCTTCATCAATGATCTGGATGAAGGCATCGAGTGCACCCTGAGCAAGTTTGCGGACGACACTAAGCTGGGTGGAAGTGTCGATCTGCTGGAGGGTCGGGAGGCTCTGCAAAGGGATCTGAACAGGCTGGACCGCTGGGCAGAGTCCAATGGCATGAGGTTTAACAAGGCCAAATGCCGGGTCCTGCACTTGGGGCACAACAACCCTATGCAGTGCTACAGACTGGGAGAAGTCTGTCTAGAAAGCTGCCTGGAGGAGAGGGACCTGGGTGTGTTGGTTGACAGCCGACTGAACATGAGCCAGCAGTGTGCCCAGGTGGCCAAGAAGGCCAATGGCATCTTGGCTTGTATCAGAAACGGCGTGACCAGCAGGTCCAGGGAGGTTATCCTCCCTCTGTACTCGGCACTGGTGAGACCGCTCCTCGAATCCTGTGTTCAGTTCTGGGCCCCTCACCACAAGAAGGATGTTGAGGCTCTGGAGAGTGTCCAGAGAAGAGCAACAAAGCTGGTGAAAGGGCTGGAGAGCAGGCCTTATGAGGAGCGGCTGAGAGAGCTGGGGTTGTTTAGCCTGGAGAAGAGGAGGCTGAGGGGTGACCTCATTGCTCTCTACAACTACTTGAAAGGACGTTGTAGAGAGGAGGGTGCTGGCCTCTTCTTCCAAGTGACAGGGGACAGGACAAGAGGGAATGGCTTCAAGCTCCGCCAGGGGAGGTTTAGGCTAGACGTTAGGAAAAAATTCTTTACAGAAAGGGTCATTGGGCACTGGAACAGGCTGCCCAGGGAGGTGGTTGAGTCACCTTCCCTGGAGGTGTTTAAGGCACGGGTGGACGAGGTGCTGAGGGATATGGTTTAGTGTTTGGTAGGAACGGTTGGACTCGGTGATCCGGTGGGTCTCTTCCAACCTGGTTATTCTGTGATTCTGTGATTCTGTGAAATCTCTAGATTGAGAGAAGATCTCAGGCCATCTAGACTGCCCCCTCCATGAAGTAGGATTTTCTATTTCTAGTTCACATGGACAGCCTAATATCCTTGTCTGCACAGTTTCTGAGGTCAAAGGCAGCAAGAGGAGGTCCCAGAGCCAAAACACTCTCAAAAGATGGAACGATTCTACATTCCATTCTGCTTCCATATATGAAAGAAACAAAACAAACACCACAAAAATAGGACTTCAAATTCTAACCTTATCTTATTTACAAATTTTCTATTTTTTCTTGTGTTTGCATGTGTACAAAAGTGAGATATGCATTCAGAATTGCCACCTCTTCTAACACTGCCAAGATTTTTCTTTGGAAATTTTATATCAGCAAGTTCCAATTCTTGTCAGATATATTAAATTAAACCGAGAACTGAGAAAAGAACAGCCTATAAAGGTTAGTAACACCTAGGTGATACAGAGTATGCCAAATAAATGTGAGTATATTTTGTATGTTGAATGCATTTGAGTCGCAGAAAATACTTTTTTTTTTTGGTCTAGTTTAAATGATCATTAATCTCCAACAAATTCAATTCTACTCCTTTTTTTAAGGAATATATATTATAATTTTTTTTGTAATTTCAACCTGTGATGTGTTCTGTGAGTTGTTTGGGGTTTTTTTTGTTGTTTTGGTAAGTGAGAAGTGTGAAAAATACAGAAAAAAAGGACTTCTTCATTCATACACTTTTTAACCCCAACCCCTTACTGGGATTCTTGGGTATGATACACACAGCTGCTTTTGCAAGCATAAAATTGCCCCAGTATAAACAATATTTCTTTTTAAAACTATATGTTAACTAGAAAAATCTGGTTTGCAACTCCCAGTCTAAAACTTGCTTGATCAGCTCTCAAATGGATATTACATGAAAGTCACTGATAATCTTTTTTCCCTCGCTATAATTTTTAATTCTATTGATTTCTTAGTTCTATAACATTATCCACTGATATAAACTATATACTTAGGCTTTTAGTTTTATTAGACAATACCATCTTTACTGCAACTATTTAGCTTTGGTCTTTTACAACCTTATTTACTTAAACTATATCTTTTTTACATTATTTGTTTTTCACATAAACCTCATCATCAATAAAATTAGAGTAACACAGTGCAAACATTTTCTTGAGCATCCATAACAAATTAGACACTGAAGACTGCAGTGCTTTTACTATATTTCTACTTTAAAATAGAACTACTTTTATCTTAAAAAAAACCAAAGAAACACCAAACAAATAACAAACCAGCACCTCAAAAACAAACCAACACAAACTTGAACTCCAGACATTGAAATTACTACAATTTAAAAACTGGCACATAATTTTGCCCTTAAAAATATATTTACTGAATATTTTCTTGTAAACAGATTACTTAAGACATCTGCAACCATTGCTTAGTTTAATCTGTTTACTTCATATTTAGGAATAGAGCTATTTAAAAAGAAAATATAACTTTGAGTCCATAAAGTCGAAGAAGGTCAACTTTGTGATACTATATATAAAGAAAACCTCCATGAAGTACATTATAAACTGATTTACGCTTTTAAATTTTTCTTCCTCAAAAGCAGTAGTAAAAGAAACCAAGTTTACTGTATGGAAAAGTACCAAAGTCTTAAAGTCATAATTGTTGCCTGGGATGTCAAATCAATTGGGGTTTTATCATTAGAAGTATAGATCTTTAATAACACTTTTTGTAATTTTAGTAATAATAGTACCCAATGTCAGTGACACCAGTGAGGGGGTCTGGTCTTTTATTTCTCTATACATATTCAAAACATATTTGACTCAGACAAGAAGAGAGACAACTGTCTGGTAAACAAACTCAGACTAGATAATCCAATAGCACATTGTGACATTTTTGAAAAATACAGTGATATAATGTTTTGCAGGGAGTGGGTGTATGATTGTTCTCTTGTTGTTTTAAGATTACCAGAGAAATACAAGAAAAATATTTATTTGCTGCAGCTTGCTGTCGTTTGGATTTGGTTTTCACTTTTTATTACAAGCCAAAGTGATGTTATAGCAACAAAACCAGTATGCAGTATATTGAAAATAGCATGATAATTAAAAGTTCCTTATCTGTGCCACAGACTTAAATTTTGTTGTTACCTGCACTAACTGGAAGAAAAAAAAATCAATTAATTTTGCAACGCAGCAATGCTATAGAAACTAGGTTCTCACATAAATTTTCAAAAACATAAGATGCAAGTTTTTTTTCTAGTTGCAAGTTTTTTTTTCTATTTACAAGCATTTTTACTATGTATGAGTGAGAAAGGGAACAAATGGACTATGTAATACCTTAATGAGAATGTTTACTGTCATTAAGATTAATATAAAAAATGGATTATACCACCAATTGTTTCTGGATTAAATCTGAAGACTCAGCTCTGTGAATAAAATAATAATTACTGGTGGTGGAATGCATGAGAGAAAGCATAAAGAGATTTTTGCACAATTTATAAATAGTACACATTTTTACTTAAATAGTAATTATTTTTCAATGAAATATTAAAGTATTAAAATAACTGAAGTAGCATAGCCATTCATGAGATCATATTTTTGGTATAAAGGAATGGAAAAGCTAAACTTTAAAGTGGGCAATAGTTACAGAATATGGTAGTTAAAGAGTACAAGCACTTTGTTCCATGGTTTACTTGGAAAGATTAAAGTAGTACTCAAACTTTTATACCCAGTATCAGCAACCCTATGTAGAAAGGCAAGGAAGGATAGATCATATTTTTTCTTGGTAGTCATATTTTGGTATAGTTATTACACCTTTCTGTGCAAAGAGAAAAGATAGTCTTTAATGGGTTATTTTCCTTCTTTAAAATGGGCAAGGAAGTGGCAAACAAGTCTGCTGAATGGAAATTCAGGCAAGCAAGCATAACACAGGTCTAGCAGTTTGTTACGACAACAATCTCCATAAGCTTTTTCAAAGTTGTTTTTCATCCCTGAAGCACGAAAGAGGTTAAAGGTTAAAAAGCATAATCTAGACCTTCTTTTTGTATATGCCTCCAATAGGACAAATTTTGCATTTCCTTTTTCTTTTTTTTTTTGAGGTGAATGCAAGTTAATGACCAGCACATGGTAATTAAAGAACAGTATAAACAAGGAAGAAACCATGGGATCAAACAATGAACTGCCTATAGAAATTGTGCCAGTAGTCACAACAGTCACTTGTGCTACACCTGATGAGTAGAAATTTCTGTCTGTTGGAGGTATATTCTCTTGTACATTGTATTTTTCTTAGATTTTTTTCCGTTTTTCCTAGCTGACAAATTCAATTTTAAAAATATACACCTTCTGAAAAGCCCATAGTAACCTTTTTGTTATGCTTGTTCCCCACAGTATGTTCTCTTTATGGAGTTAGATGCAAATAAGCATATTGAAATGAAAAGGAGCCCAACAACAATTTCAAAGGCTTGTCATTTCGCATGTCTTTGGTTTTAGCTCAGTTTTCTTTTAAGCCAAAGTTTTCTCCTCTTCTTAAAACACTGAGTTGAGACAAGGTACAAGACTGATTAGTTTTCTGTTATTAGTTAAAATTTTGCTTCATTTAGATCCAAGTAAGGATTTCTTTTTATATTCTCCAAGTAGGCATCTGTTTTATGGGCTTACCTTTCTTCTGTGACTGAAGTTTTGAGACAGATTGAAAAACTAGACACTGGGAAATACATTCCATTGCACATTTTGAAGATTGATGAAACTCTGTCCACCTTGAATGACATGGAACTGTGGATGTGGGGGCTATGAAGTGAAACAGCAAATTTATTTGTGATTTATAAGCTCCAGAAGGCTTTACATCAAAACAGCAGGCTTTCACATGATCTAGAAGAAATTCTGCTTCTTAGCAAACAGGAAAAAAACCCTGAGAATGAAAGCTGATTTAAAAGATGTAATCTTCCTGTAGGCAAAAGCACCCTCTTATTCCTACTTATTCTAAATGGGACTCTCAATTTTGCTCATAGCGCTAAGTAGTTCTTGGCTTCCAATAGATTTATTACTCTCCGCTTAGTTTCTAGCGAGCAGCTCTCTCCCTCAATAGATGAGATCAGTGGCCTCAGATTTTTAAAGGTGTAGTCTTCCCCAACACTGAAATTTTAAGGTGTATGCTGGCAAATTACAGTAGGTATAGCCTGACATGAACCGAGCTATAATTATAACTTGTGTTTTGGCAGCTACTCAAAAAGTAATTTTGGACACAAAAAAAAATCGCTCATGACTCACTCACCTATCTATATACTCTCATGTCTCTATATCTATCTGTATCTTTTCTCCATTTTAAAACAGATGTGTATTAAACACAGGTGGTGCTGGAACACAGTAATATCTCTTCAAAGGATGTGAGACAATGATGTTAAAGCAACACCACACCAGTTGGTACAAAGACCTTCACCAAACTGAACAGTGGAAGATCCTTTTACTATACTCTCCCTCCCCTGCTGCATATCCCACAAAGGCCAGCCCTATTCTGACATACTGCAAGTACCTGCCTAGTCCATCAACCACTCAACCCAGCCTGTATGACTAATGACATTTGTGGGAGGACTACATGGACTGCCTCTGGTGCTGAGGAAGAATCTCCTACCAGATGTCATTCTGAAACTACACTAACAGGCAAGGGCCTATTTTGTTTGCTAAAAAAAAAGGCAGGCAAGTACAACAACAAAATATATACACTCACATGTAAATACATGGGAAAAGGTATGTGCTTTTACTCATGTAAATATACATATTCTTTGCCTACAACTTTTCAGTACTTCTTCCAGCTCCCTTTCTTTCCTTGTGATGAGAAGGAATCTAAAATAATAGATACCTATTTGTATTATTTCAAGTTTTGTGTTGTTTGGTTTGGGGTTTTTGTTTGGTGTTTTTACTTTTTTTGCAGGCATCTGAAGTTTGAGAAGACTGTTCACACAATTCTGCTGGAAAGTGTTTAACTAAATCATAATTAAGTTGCTTGGGAGAAACCATGGAAGCTTAGTTGACTTAGTACCTGTCTTGTGCATACTCAGAACAAAAAAAACTATTTGAAAGAGACTTCAGGGAAACCCTAAGGCAATGTTACCTCTTCAGTGTGCAGAGAAGCCAAGACTGCTTAGAACATTTGAGCAGATTTCTAGCAATAAGAAAGGAGGTCATCACCACAAATTGAAAGCTGCTGCTATCCAGGGCACATGTTATTCATCCCAGAAAAAAAGAATATCTTTTACTTTTTCCCCTGAAAGGAGCAGTGAATACTTTTCTCTCTTGTCTGAAGATTTTTTGGCCATGTCTTGAATGATGATAGAACTGACTTCTAGCCATGGCCGTAATTATTTCACTATTTTAGGGTTTTCTGTTCTAGGTGAAGTGAAGAGGGTGGTTAGTAGGACAGTAGCATTAAATTTCCAGAGGGCAGACTTTGAACTGGCAAAGTCTCATGGGAGACAGTACTTAAGGGCAAGGGAGCCCATGAGGGCTGGGAGCTCTTCAAAAAGGAAATCCTAGCAGCTCAGGAGAAAGCCATCCCCATGTTCCAGAAAAAAAGCCGGCAGAGGAGAAAACCAGCTTGGTTGAACAGAGAGATCTTGAGTGATATAAAGAAGAAGAGAAACGTTTACGGGCTCCGGAAGAGGGGACAGGCCTCTTGGGTGGACTACAGGAGGGAAGTGAGATTGTGTAGGGAAAAAATCAGAAGGGCTAAGGCTCAGCTAGAAATCAGATTGGCCAAGTCTGTGAAAGATAACAAAAAATCTTTCTACAAATATATAAATAATAAAAGGAGGACTAGGGAGACCATACAGTCCCTATTGGACACAGAGGGAACAACAGTGACAGGGGATGAGGAAAAGGCTGAGGTACTTAATGCCTTCTTTGCCTCAGTCTTTAGTTGTAAAGAAAGTTGTTTCCTCTGTGTACAAACCCAGGAGCTAGAGGAGCAAAATGAGGCTCCCATGATCCAAGAGGAGGTGGTCAGAGCCTTGCTAGCCCGACTAGACACCCACAAGTCTATGGGGCCGGATGGGATTCATCCAAGGGAATTGAAGGAGCTGGCGGATGTGCTGGCCAAACCCCTTTCCATCATCTTCCAACAGTCCTGGAAGACTGGGGAAGTCCCACTGGACTGGAGGCTGGCTGATGTGGTGCCCATCTACAAGAAGGGTCACAGGGAGGACCCAGGAAACTACAGGCCTGTCAGTCTGACCTCAGTGCCAGGGAAAGTCATGGAACAGGTGATCTTGAGTGCTATCATGAAGCACATGCAAGAGAACCGGGTGATCAGGCCCAGTCAACATGGGGTCACAAAAGGCAGGTCTTGCCAAACTAACCTGATCGCCTTCTATGACAAAGTGACTCGGCTGCTGGATGAGGGAAAGGCTGTGGATGTGGTCTTCCTGGACTTCAGTAAAGCCTTTGACACAGTTTCTCACAGCATTCTGCTTCGGAAACTGTCACCCTCTCACCTGGGCAAGCACACACTCTCCTGGGTGGAAAACTGGTTGGATGGTCAGGCCCAGAGAGTGGTGGGAAATGGCGTTAAATCCAGCTCTGCAAAGGGATCTGAACAGGCTGGACTGCTGGGCTGAGACCAATGGCATGAGGTTTAACAAGGCCAAATGCCGGGTCCTGCACTTGGGGCACAACAACCCTATGCAGTGCTACAGACTGGGAGAAGTCTGTCTAGAAAGCTGCCTGGAGGAGAGGGACCTGGGGGTGTTGGTTGACAGCCGACTGAACATGAGCCAGCAGTGTGCCCAGGTGGCCAAGAAGGCCAATGGCATCTTGGCTTGTATCAGAAACGGCATGTCCAGGAGGTCCAGGGAGGTTATTCTCCCTCGGTACTCGGCACTGGTGAGACCGCTCCTCGAATACTGTGTTCAGTTCTGGGCCCCTCACCACAAGAAGGATGTTGAGGCTCTGGAGCGAGTCCAGAGAAGAGCAACAAAGCTGGTGAGGGGGCTGGAGAACAGGCCTTATGAGGAGCGGCTGAGAGAGCTGGGGTTGTTTAGCCTGGAGAAGAGGAGGCTGAGGGGAGACCTCATTGCTCTCTATAACTACCTGAAAGGAGGTTGTAGAGAGGAGGGTGCTGGCCTCTTCTCCCAAGTGACAGGGGACAGGACAAGAGGGAATGACATCAAGCTCTGCCAGGGGAGGTTTAGGCTGGACATTAGGAAAAAATTCTTCACAGCAAGGGTCATTGGGCACTGGCAGAGGCTGCCCAGGGAGGTGGTTGATTCACCTTCCCTGGAGGTGTTTAATGCACAGGTGGACGAGGTGCTAAGGGGCATGGTTTAGTGTTTGATAGGAATGGTTGGACTGGATGATCCGGTGGGTCTCTTCCAACCTGGTTATTCTATGATTCTACGATTTACTCACTGATAACTTGAAAGAGCTTATTCAGACACCACAGCCCCAACGGAGCTATCATCTGCTCTGATGTGACTGGGGCCATTTATTTCTTTTTTACCTTATTTCAATACAGCACTGAAATCTAGTAAAACGAAAGGTAAAGAGTTTTTTCCTCTCCATGCCCTATAAGCAGGATGATTACATAATTTTCCGTTGTCTCACTTGAAACATTCAGATGTATAATAGGCAAAGCTGACCAAGAAAATTTATTTAGTTTTGTGGAAGACTTTGTCTGATTTTAATTTTATTTTTTTTTAATTCCCCCCACCATACCTAGAGATGAAAAGCAAATTGTGCATGTACATTAAACAAAATGGGATATTAAAAAATATATTACTCTGTATCTTCTATCTACAATTCTTCTAGAGAAACTAAGATTTTTATCAGAGAAAAACGCTACTTTGTTTATATAGCCAAAACAATCATTCTAAAACAACTGCCCAAACAACCAACTTCTGTTATCAAGAATGTTTCAGTAAGGTGCATAATGTATAAATAAATTATCCTGTTGTTGTCTTTATAAACATGCATGACAATGCTATGGTTTAAGTAACAGATTATATACGCCTTCTGTCAGAATGGTGAGAACAGGTGGGTTTGTGTCTCAGCTTTTTCAACTGTGTCCATATGAGTGTGCAACAAAAGACATTCAGTGTCAGGTGCACAGGGTAGCAGCAAACTCACCACTGCAGCTCTGCTACACAGAAAAATAAAGCCTCAGGGATGGCAGGAGTAGGGTGCAGTCTCACTTCTTTGCTCTTAGAGGTCTCATCACTGCCAATAAGCAAAACACTGGTAGTAAGGAGTCAGAATGGCCTACAGGCAAGGCAGGACAGAACGGAAAGCAACTATATAGTCATCCTTGCTGCTTACTGCACTGATGCTTGTAGGCATTATGAAAACCCCAGTTCTTTGATTAATTCAGCACTAGGTTAGACACATTTCTTCTCTTTCTCTGCTAAATGGTTATGGCATGGGCCTATTACTCTCTGAAAAGAAGTTTTGAGTGAGTTAAAGAACAGACATATCTTTACTTTTTGCTAAAACTATGTTCATTTACTCCTTAGAAAAATTCTATATATACCACATAAATTCTATACATACCAACATGTTTTTGGCAGGTTTCTTGTTCATTCCATTTTGTTTAGCTGTTTGCAACTGATATCCTCCTCCTAAAATTAATTTTCTTAACATAAATAGACCTGCAAGATCGGCAGGTTATGGCATTTCTGAGCTATCTTTAAAACCAGGTTTAACCATTCTCCAGGTTTTGGGAAGACAAACATTTGTATATTGTCACTGAGTGAATGGAAAACTCTGGAGCAAACTGATAACTAATGCATATTCCTTATATTGATGTTTCACACACTTCCGACGTTATTTTATTACAATAACAACTTTTAGTCAAATCCCCTCAACTAGAAAATACTCTAAGGAATCACTGACTTCACTGAGCATTTCACATATAAAATTATTGAAAAATGAAAAGTACAAAGAATAACTGTTGAAGTGTGTTACATTTTTAACAATATAATCTATGATTTTTTTTTACACAGGTGCAAAATCAGTAAGCATGGCCATATGGAAAAGAAACATATTCATACCAATTTCCAAACTATTTGTCATGCCAAAGATCTTCCTACTAACTGGGGTTTTTTTGCTGTCATAAATACATGTAGTCATTTGTCCATGCAGTCTCATTCACCCCAAGAACATCTTTTATCTGAAAGCTTTTTTTCCTGCTTATGAAGATATAAGACTTTCGTGGATATCATATTTCCTTATTCTTCCTATGAAAAGTCTTAATACTTAGGATGCTAATCTATCCCTGCTCAAAATAAGTTCCATTGTTTGGAGTCAGCGAGCAGTGTAAAACTCAAATACATCATTATACTAACTGTGTACTGTACCATCATCACCAGGGTAAGAGAAAATGTTACCAAATTATTTCTACTGGTGCTAGTTAAAGTCTTAAGGAAACTTTGCCCTAGTTTGATGTAGCTGACAGCACAATACTCTGTATAGTGACATGTTCATGTAGTGTTGACCAATAACGTCAAATTCCCTGAATATCAGTATCTATTTACAGACATCTGAAGATCATCTTGTTTCACTGGCATCCTTATATGCAGCCCTGGTAAAGCAACGTGCACCTCTAGGCAGCTGTCAGTTCCCAGAGATATGTCTTTAAGAGAAGATAGATTACAGCCCAGAAAAGTAACACAGCTAATTTTCCCAAACTCTGGTTTATACACTAAGGAAAAAACAAATTGAGGATCATTAAGCAAGACACTGAAATCCACCTATGAACTGTCACTATGTTGAATTACATGATTATTTTTCATGATGAACAGCTGAAAATAGGAGGCTCTGAAAACCTGTTTCAGCTTTTGCTAGCCTTTGATATGCTTAAACATGTAGTTATTCCATGTAGCAGGTGACCTAATTAATAAAAGATTATTAGACTGGTTTCAAAGAATAAGAGAATGGTTTCATAGCTCTGTAATGTTCGTATTGTGGCAAAGAACTACTCTTAAAAATCACATGCATTATTTGTAGTGTCATCAGAATCAGAAACTCATGCAGTTTAGCACAGATAAAAGTCAAGTCTTTCTTGGAAATAGTACCTTTTCCAATTGCTTTGTAAACCATGTTAACTGCTTAGAGATGTAGGAAAACACTATTGCTACTTCTTCACCTACTTCTTCCCGACAGTTATGTATTGAACAAGGTGGATAATGCACATCTAACAACTATTTCATTCACTCTGCCGGCAATCAGGAAGAACACAATAAGTTTCACTGGGACTGATCATTGTTCATACAGAACATCACTGGTAGAACTCAGCGTAAGCTATTTTTTTTTCTCTATAAAAATGCAACTACCTTTAACACATATTCAGTGGAGAGGGGAATAAAGACACTGCTGTCATTTTGTGGCTATGCCTCTGCAGCCATTGTTAAATGCTTGTGACAGCTATGCTAATATAGGGATGTATTCCTGCAAACACATTTTGCTGCTTGTCATTAATTTTATTGTATTTTAAAAAATAAGTTACTCTAGAAAGAACCTAGCATGAATCAATTTCAAGTATTCTGAGAACAACTGATTATCTTCACTCATTAGCTGCAACTAAAAACTGCTTAATAAAGTATAACAGAATAATAAAGGAGATATTATTGTTTTTAATAATCAAGTTTTACATATTGCACACCTGTGGGAATTACTAAAAAATAGTCAATTCTTTAAAAAATGCATAGACTGTCTTACACCCTTAGGAAACTAGTAGAGCAGTGTGTCCAAATACCACAGGTTCCATTGCATGACTGATGATTTGGAGCAGAGACAAGCAGCTTACTGTGGGAAACAGCACTCCTATCACACTCTCCCAATGTGTTGATTCTAAACTCTTTTGGAGATATCCTTAAAATCATTTCTTATTGCCAGAATGACTTTCAAATTCAATAAAATTTGATGATGGCAGTCAGAATGGGAGGAGGCAGCAAGAGCATGAAAATAGGTTAAAATGGGCATGGTGTTACTCCCCCTGAAGTAAAACATGGGATATTATTCACTAGGCATTCAGATTCACAATAATGATACCAGTTCAGCAGAAATTCCTAATAATAGAAGCCCAAACTGCTAGTGGAGATCTCCAAGAGTAAAAGCAAAAGCCAAGAAGGTTAGTTACGGGTCATTAAAGGAATGCAGCCTTTAGAGCTAGGTAGAAGTAGTTTTACAGGATATAAATGAGGAAAAAAGCTTATTGAGTACAATTGAAACAGCTCAGTATGAAGATAATCCAAAGAAATAACATAAAACATGCAAGAGGGTTACAGTCCTTATGAGAATGAGAACCAGGGGAGAGCAAAGAGAATTGCTCCAGCATTATCCTGTCCAAGTTAAGAATGCAACACCTGACCAAAGCCAATACTTTAACACTAATATGAGCCTCTTCCCCTTCAGCAAAGGAAGAATGCTACTTTTTGATTTCCTACTTCCTTGATGTTTTATACAATTTGTGAAGTTTCAAAGAGTAATATATGTATGTGTTGCTTATCAGTGCTAAGTGCAAAAAGTGATCAGCATAAAAGCCCTAACTCTCAAATACTCTGTGAAAACAAGTCTTACTTCACTTATTAAACCAAGAAAGGTAACAAATTATTCGTAGTGATCAACAAGTTAACAGTAACAGCTTTCAAGACAATGTGTCTAATCATTACTCCAAGAGAGTAAATATAGTAATTAAGAAAGGTGTATCACCCATTGCCCCGTCATCATCATCCAGATCCACAGTCATCACAGCAGTCCCTTTTGCAGCAAAGATTTGAAGAGCCTGTCACAGCAACTGGGGTTTTCTATGCAGTGCATCCACTCATAGGTGGGGTCCCCAAAGGAGGTGGCAACAGGGTCTAGCTTTGAATAAACAACTTACACCATTCTGAAAATGCATAGTTTCTAGCCCCAGTTGTTCACTGCCCCGCCTCTTGGACTGTGGCCAAGGGCCCAAGAGAGGAGATAAGAAATCAGCTGGATATCTCTTATCTTTAAACTAAGAGACTGTCGAGGTGCAGCATTCCTGCACACCACCTTTCTTTTCACACAGTGCTCATGCTCAGTCATCTAAAGTGATCAGTCATCCAGGGTATTGATGGTCTTTTTCTCATCCTGTATATGCTAGGGAAGCTACAAGTAAAGCGGCATAGCCCCATGCTACTGATAATGTTGACTAAGATACTTTTTCTCACACTCTCTGAATTTAAGAATAGCACAGTACAATTCTACTGATGATAGCCATGTGAGAAGTTACAGGTTAAACAGTACACATAGCAATGCAAGATGAATCATCCATGGGTCACCTATTTGGGTTTAGGCCTGTTGATCAGGCCCTGCCACTTCAGTTTCTAACGTGAGGTGACTGGTACAACAGACACCCAGATGCGTCAGCAGGCCAGCTACTAGGAAGAAGCTAGGATAATGGCAGGGGAAGAAGTTTGTGAAAGACATTCAACAAGGACTGAAGCATAGTTGTAATGTAGGAATTAGTGGTTAGGGAATAAGAAGTCTTCAGGGAACAGAAAGAAGGTTGTTGAAATTGTTAAAATAACAGATATGGTCTAATGTCTGCTTTTGCACTTAAAACTCCACAAAACCCAAAACCCAAACAAAAATTGCACCAAACCACACCTCCCCCCATCCCTCCAAAAAACCCTAATCCAAATCAAATCAAACAAACCTCCACAAATAACTTGGTTTGATTTTTTACTCATTTAAATTACTTCCTTAGCTTCTTCATCTGAGACCTAAGCAGTGGGGAAGGAAAAAATTTCCTTGTTGTTAAGGTAAAGTCAGTGACACAGGATTCAGGTTCTGAACTCTGTTACAGCAATTACAATGTTATGCTAATTAAATGCTTAGAAAAGCAGATGTTGCATTAATGTACTCCTGAGTCTATGAAAAAGTCTGAAACCTACACATTTTGACTCTTTTCTAATAAAGTGTATATCCTGTTACACTAGACCACATTTTTACTAATTAGTCATTTAGTTCCCCCAAGCTCTTCACACACAGTGGTAACGTTTGACACACATTCCTTTTACACGTCCTCAATTTCTGCTATAAAAATAAAAAACCTCACCCTACACACACAAACAACCCTTACTTATCCAGCTGAACCTCAAGTATCCTGGTTAAGTTATTTCCTAGTTCCAATTCTTCAAGTTACAAAACAGTATTAGCATCAACATAGCTTCCTAGATTAGGTCTGTATCATTAGATCTCCCCTCTCTATTTTAAAGGTTTTCACCAACTAAGATATATTCTGTTTGCATATAGATAAGCCCAAATGTATGCTATACCTTCACAAACATAATTTTATATTTTGTATTAAATCCTTAAAATAAACATTTGGACAAAATAATTAAAAGTGAGTAATGAAATTAGTGGGCTATGCTTAATTTATTATTTGGTGTCATTTCAAAACGTTTCCCCATATTCCTGCTATAAGCAACTTCAGTGGTCTCTAAGGAGGAACTGCTGTTTTCTAAATTCACAATTGGCTTATAAAACACTTTATTTGTTTAGGGTTTTTATATAGGTATGAAATACAAACTAAATTGCTGCATCTGTCCTTTTGTTGAAGGAAAAAAGAAAGCTTACTTCACAGCCTGCATTCTTCAGTCACCAATTTTTTATTGGCTTTTCCTGTCAAAACTGGTAATAAACAGTGAAATTAACAAGATAGATATGGACATCGCTGCTATTTCTTAATAACAAAACTAACTCCTATAACACAAAGGGACAACTAATAAAATGTCTCCTAAAGCAGATAAATATAAGCCAAAGGCTAGCCCTTGGAACAGTGTACTGTTAACATAATAATACATTGTTCCCATCTGGCTTCATTACAGTTCCTGGATTTATTTAATTCTATTCATGCCTAGCACTGCTCTCAGACAAGGCTATTAGAGTATATAGTCTACCTTGTCTCAAAAAGATATACAAGTCATTAATTTCAATCTAAAAGTCAACTGAAAAGAAAATATAACACCTTTACCTACTGTTTCAATGTATTCATTCTTTATTACTGCTAAAGTTTCTGTGACATCCATATAATGACAATACATATCAAGACTGGGATCTTGGGAATGAGCATAAATCTTCTTGAGATATAAACTGTGATTTTTTTTTTTCAAAATATAGGGGCAGAAGAATGCAAGTTCAGAAAAATGAAGTGACATTTGAAAAAAGCAAACCATTTTTGGTGAATATTTTAAACGTCTATCTGTATTGCCTTCTTCTCTTTCTAAAGCTCTCAATAAGAGAATAGTTTAAAAAGCTCCAGTAGAGAAAGAGGCCCATTCAGGCTACTATTTCTTCCATTCATCATCACTGGAGGGAATTCTAATTTCTTTGATTCTTCAGCTATTTTTTTCTGTGCAAGCTGCCCCCCTTTTCCCTCCAAAGGAAAAAAAAAGAAGTAACCAATCAAAAATATCTACCCATTTTTTTCATGGGGAATATAGTGCAAACTGAAATGATAACAAACTTCATAAATTAAATGGACAGGCATTACTTTCACATGTCAAGATGAAAAATATGATAAAATTGGGCTAATACTTTTGCCCCTTTTCATAAAGTACTTCAGCTCAACTGATTAAACGTATCTACAGGGAAACCTAGTCAAGCTTATATTTCAGCTAAGAATTTAAGAAGCATACAACTGCTTCAGCAACAAAATTTTGCTACAAGATAAAGGAAGCAGTAAGAACTGTTTCTAACTTACATGCATAAGGCACTCGTAATCTGAATACATTGATCATAGACAATTTTGGTTGTTATTTCATGTAGTCAGAGGAAAAGCAAAGTAAGAGTCAATTATTGATTTTTATTTACACTCCTTCCATTATTTTCATCTTTTTGAGAACACAATAAATGAATATTTTTACAAAGTGACAGATTTTGATCATCTGAGTAAAATTGTGATAACAAAGTTTTTAATTACACAGCAATTTTCAAAATGCAAGTCTTCGCAATTCTGTCAACCTTTTTTCAAGTCAGAAAAAACAAAATTATTATAGGAACAGTTGATTGAGAACTATCCATAAAAACATGATAATCCTCTTAAAAACCCAGCAGCTCAGTGCTGCAAAATAGGTACTTAGAAGAGATTCAGCTGAATAAGAGACAGGTGTGCAAGGCTGAATGGGTCTAAACCTCACTTTCAGAGGAAAATTGCTGTCAATGACCTCAGGCAGAATGGGTTGCCTTCTGGCTTGAATCTCCCTCTTCAACTGCTCACAGAAGGCTACATTACAATCCTTGTCTAGGTACCTGAATTTTAGATGCACAAGTTTTATTAAAAGGACTCATATTGCTAGATTTTATTTATTTATTTTAATCAAAGCACTTTTAAGACATATGCAAAAAAAAAAGCTGCCATTTGGTGTCTTGTCTTTTATGAATTGCCCATAGAGTCTCTATGCAAATCCTCCTGATCCTCTATAAGATGCCCTTCTTTAGCTAAGGTGGATTTAAAGCCTTAAGTCATCTGAAACCATTTACTCATGGGAATAAATTGGAGTGTTTAGCTGCCAATCAAGCTGGGCTGGGGCTAAATCTTTACTTTTTTTATATTCCTTTTTACTTGTGCTCTCAAACAGTAGTTTCTACTCTTTTGTAGTTAAATATTTTTACTAAAGTTTTCTGTTCTTGATATTTCCTAGTTATAGCACTTTATCTTCTGGGGAATGTAACTTGTGTGTTTATTATCTGAGAAAAATGAGGAATGAGAACATCTAGATTTCACCTTAGGTTCTACCATATCCTAGATCTGATCTCTGACAAGCATTTCCAGTATTTCGTTTATTGTTATTTCTCCCTTTCCTCTTACACTAAGTTGAAAAGATGTTTTTGACTATAGTGAACAAGCTCTACTGGGACCTGAAATTTCATCTTGGCAAAAAACATTCTAACTTGCCTATCAGTTTCCATCTCTCCAAGAATACATTTAGTTATTTTTTTTGTTGTGTAAAAACTTACTGAGCGTGTTTTTCTTTCACATAGGCAATAACAGGCTAGAAGAGAGAACACATGCCTCAAAGTAATCCCTTCGCTGCCAACAAGCTGAAATATGCAACAAAATAAACTTATTCAATGGCAAGAACACCATCAAATTATATCTATCAACATGTATTCCAGTTTCCTTTGTCCAGCACAAATTAAGTTACAGGAACTCCAAATGACTTTAATTACTTACTTTTCTCCTGAAGTTCTGATTTTTGTTTATGCATAGACTGCATGAGAAAAAGAATTTACTATACCCCATCTATTTGTCAAAAGTGGGGCCAAAAGTCATTTTGGTTACATTTGTTCACATACATGACTGGTCTCAAGGCAAAGGTAGCTGACAGACTTGTGCATCACCAAAGAGTTTTAATGGGAATTTTAAGTTTAGACCTTTCATTTTACTAACCAGGGCCTGAAGCAATAATAAATAATTTTCAAACAGTGCAACAGTACAAATATCACTAGTATCAATAGCCTGGGGTTTTATCATTGTACTACAATTGTTAACATAATTTAGCTTTAATGTTTTCTAAAAATGAAATTAATTACTTAAAGGCACCCGAACAATGGAAAAGAACATACAAGCTAAAAATTACTGATTTTTAATCTAGAAAAAAATTACATCTTTAGCTGACACCAAAACCTCTACCTGAACCAACATGACCAATTTCAACACACAAATAGCAAGTCTAGGAAAATGAGTTCCTATATAATAATATTTTCTAGAAAACACACTGTTTCTCATTTCTGTGTTTACCTTTCTAGCCTATGCTAAACATTAAGAATTCTGCAAGAATCCTCTTTTGTTCATTGTATTCTAGCAACAAATCTTTTTATTTTTCTGTTAGTGACTCTGCCTTGTGCTGCAACCACTGTACTTAAATCCTGACCTATAAAAAACATTCTTTTCTAGAGAGAGGAGTAATTGGGTCTGCATCCTCAGTGAAGTAAGTACTGATGGTTGTCCCAAATGTTCTAAAATTTTTGTTTATGTTATTAGCTAAGCAGAGCTCAGATGAAAATACGGTGTTTGTTTCAAGTGTATCCTTTTGCACAAATTATTGAAGTAAAATGCTTAAATTTGTTCTATTTGGTATACTTACAAAATAAACAGTGGAACTGGTCAGAGTACAGGGTTAATTTACTTTTCCCATAACATTACGTAACACTTCACCACTGTTAGTGATTCACAGAGAGTTTAACTTCATTGTATTTAGTTATCTTTCATTATTTTGGATAATCCACACAGTGAACTATATCATTCTAATCCTCATTTGAGAAAATGTTTTGTTACAAACAAAACATTTGGTTGGTTTTCAGCAACCAAATTTCTCTTAAACTAATATTCCGTGCAATAACCTAACAAAGAAAACCTTGTCGTTCTCATGCAAACAAAACTCAACTGAGAGAACAATTCATTGAAGACTAATTTATGTTGATCTGCAGTGCTGTACTCTTCTGTAGAAAAAAAGTTATTGTTAACTTGAGCAAGGCTGATAGTCAACGCAAAGGTAAAATAATCTTATGTAAATTGCTTTTCCATAGATTGCCTTTAAATACATACCTAAGAACTAAATCCAGTGATCTGACTATCCCTAACAAAAGGCAGGGTGAAATAAGCAGGGTGAAATATAACAGGCTGATGTCACAATGTTAAGATGAAGTAAAATTAAGATTGTGAAGATTGAAGTTCTACAATGATAGTACAGCTCAAGAAAGTGAAATTCACTTCTCCATATCTGAGAATGCACGGTCAACTTAAATAATTCAGTGATAAGAGTTTAGTGTTTTTTTCTCTCAGTGTTACACAAAAGGCACCCATCTCCCAGGTTGTTTATTAACACTGAGAGAATTAACCTTTCCAGAAGTCAAAGTATACTGCTTTACTTTCCAGACTGCAGTGCTGCAACACCTATATGGGTAGATCCTTACCATGTTACTCTGTTCCAGAGGCGCTCACTTTTGCAATCTGCAATTTAAATAGTTATGAGGAGATTAAATAAAATTACCTGATTACAACAGCTGGGGGTGGGGTGTGTGTGGAGGTTGTGATGTGCCTTATGTATTAGAAAAAAATCATTCAGTGTCAATTACTTTCTCTTTCAATAACTTTCAAAAAGCAGATTAGCTACCTGTGATTCCTCAGTATCTATTGATTAATAGCCAATTGATTTTTCCAAATTTTTCTCATTTTCTTTCTGCAGCTGGAAGTCAGATGGGTCTCTTACGATATCATGTTTTTTTGCTTTTCTATGTGCCGTGATATCAGAAAGACTCATAATGTTTAAAAATGAATTCTCTACCCCAGTAGCTTTTTATTGCTTTGGCATCACTGGAAGAGAATTTAAACTCCAATGATCTAGAGCTGGTAAGAAGGAAGCCTTCAAGATATAGCGTGTAATGGATATGAAGCTGGAAGATGCAGAAAATGAAAGCATGGCTACTTCATTCATAAAGGTTAAAATGAGAGGGGCTGACATTTTGGGGGCAGAGGGGAACCTGCAGTTATAGTAGCATTTACATAGTATGATGATGCAACTTAGAGCACACAAGTCAGTCTTAAGGGCAGAACCAAAGTTCCCTTAGCTCCCAACCATTGGTATATTCATAATTTCAGGGCCATGTGAATTCAGCTACTCATTTTCACTACTACAGAAACACAGATTCCCTCTCTAACATATAATGATCTCTTAACACTGTATGTAATTTTGCTGCTTCTAAACACCAAGTTTTTAGAAAAGCTGGTAAAAAAAAAAAATCAAATTCTTTGTCCTCGTATATATTCGTTCTGAGTAAATATTGATAATCAATTAGATATTATTTGATCAAAATTAAAATCATTTGCATTAGCAGCATGAAGTACAATATTAAAGATTTTAAATCTTTAAATCTAAACATTTAATAGTTTTCCACTTTTTAAAATAGTTCTAAACAACACAACCCCACAGAAAATGCAAATTAGTGCTGTCATGTTATTTAGACAAAGAAATGAACAAGCTATACCAATAAACCGAATCAACCTTCAACAAAATTTGGAACAAAAAGAAGTAGACATTTTTCTACAACAATTAGTCTTTTGCTGCAAAACTATTTTTTTTATGAAACGATATCTGATGGCTTTTAGAAACATGAATTTAATTAATGGGATTTTAAAGTTTATATTGAACATCCCAAATGGTAGTTTCAGTTACCACTCATGTATATCTATTTATTTTATCTTAATGGAGAGAAATAATCCATTATGTAGAATAGGAAAGGTAGAGAGCTCATTAAAAAAACATAGAGAAAGAGTTCCACACTGTACTGGATCCCAAGAGAGCCTACGGCTTTGAATTTTTTTTTGTATTTCACTTAGTTATTGGAAAAGATAAGCTAATACTTCCCAGAGATTTCAATCTATTCACACAGATCCCTCATGAAAAACACTCATTTATTTTGTAACTTATGTCTGAAGAGATGATTGCTAAGGTTGAAATACATCAGTATCTCACCGAAGTCTGCTAAATGATCTGTATTAGAAGACTTGAAGTTGCCACTTGCTATGTTTTACGAGGATCTTTCTATTTTTAGCTTGAAAGAGTTCCACTTTTCTGGTCCTTTATTAAAAGTAACACATTGCCTTACATAGTTTGTGGTCCAAATGTAGGCAAAACACAGGAACAACCACAAAGCCATGGATAGAATGAAAAGAATAAATTTATTCCCAGTACCTCACAATCTGCAACAACTCCAAGATCATCACCTAGGCAGAGGGAAAGCAACCAGGGGCACAGGCACTGCAGAGCTCAGTCCTCTCTTATAGACCAGGGAGGCTCTGGACAGCACCCAGATAAAGAGTAAAATGCAAGCAGGAGAATGCAAGCACCACAGAGGTCAGGCCCTGCTACCAAGCACGAAAGCATGAGTGTAAGCCACTGCTTTCTCCCCTGCTTATCAGTGGAAAGCTGAGTCTTTATCTCTCTCCTGACAGATTTGAAATCTTGAGAAGTTAAAAAGCCTCATGTTTAGATAACAGAGGGCTGTGAAACTTAAAAGCTCTGCTAGTTGAACATGCGACACTAAACAACAATTAGTATGATATATCTTGTTCTTCCTTGCTAATCATCCACTATATTCCCACAGTTTGTGTCCCTCGTACCACGACTACTGTTTTCATTCTAGTTCTTAGCAAGATGCAAGAAGTATTCTGAGGGAGAAAAATCATTGTTATTACCTGATTTTTTTCTTTTTTTTTCTTTGGGAAAGTTTATTTAGAAATGTGTTGTGTAATTCTACTGCATTATCTACCTATATTCACCAAAGGTGCATTAACACTATCTATATTTTATTACCTTCATTTGTCTTTTCACAAGTCCAGAACACCTGAAGGATAAACTACTGCTAAACTCTGCACTTCACTGCTTAAAAAAAATACTAGTTTTGTACAGATTTTCGGTAAACATAACGACATAGCAGTTCTTACACATGGAAGAAATCAAAATAAACACTCTCCCAGAAAAAAATACCTCAAAACAACAATCAGAGAAAAAAAACCTCCAACAACAAAACCACAAATCACACAAACAAGAACCAAGCAAAATTTTTTCATTGAAATAACAAAACTAATCTTTATGGAGTTAATATTCTCTGAAAGGTCTTGTTGATATACAACATACCTTTGGATAATATTGTTGCTGTTGTTTGTTCATAAAACAGATAACAAAAAGAGAATGACAGATAACAGACCACATTTTCTTAAACAGAGGCAGATAATTAACCTTAATACCACATAACCTTCCTTAAAAATAAAGATGTGGCTTCTACTCTATTCATAAATGACGTTTTATTGTCATTCATTGTTATTTTCTACACAAGCAATTGAAAAGTATATATCACAAATTTCATATGATTGCATGAAGAAGTAGATAATATTCCAAGAGGTAATAATTTTATAAATTGTACAAAAATAAGTGGCAAATAGATTACTGGTGCTTCTGCCTTTTAGATATACCCTCCAATAACATTAATCATTCTAAAATACTTTTATTCTAATGCTTATGTTCAGAAGTCTTCTTCAATACATTCATTGCTTAATACCAAATCCTACAGCCTGTTTACTGCTGTTAGGTCTTAATATTGGAGAACATAAGAACTGCCAGGGGATATCAGTCAGGGATAGGAGCTTCCAATTATGATACAGATGATATGCATGACAGGTGGAAGCTTACTTGGAGAAATGGTTCTAACATTTGGCCATGAAGAGCCTTCCTCGTGAAACTGAAAGTCTGCTGTTGGATGTCACATATTATTAATTGCTGTGGGATTTTCTGGATGAGTTACAAATCTGTACTGCAAAGATAACATTCACACACCACTTCTGCAATATACTGTACATAGCCATAAATATTTACCAAACATTCAATTAGGCTACAATGATATGACAACACAGAAGCAGTACGAGACATAACAGTTCCTAATATTTCTCCTATTATGAGATCTCTTGACAGTATGTTTAGCTTTCTAATAATTAATGAAAACAGATTTTAACATCCATTTGAAAGCTCTTTTCCCCCTTAATTTGTATTACTTTATATACCAGTGATAAAATTCCTGTGACTTTTTAGCAAAATATGCTAATCAGACTACATGTTTGTCCTGTGATATGGAAAATGGAAAAAGATGTTGCAACTTTAAGACAGGCAATTGGACAACGGCAATTGTCTAAGTGCCATTATTTTAACAGGTAGAAATCAGAGAAAATTATCATTTTCATCAAATGTTTAAAGATTGATCCAAGCATTATTATTATTTTTTAGTTAAAGGAAATTTCTATTTCCTTCATTAATAGATTCATGTATTTATACAAATAAGTATCAATTTCTTGAGCAGATAATAGAAATAAATAGAAATAAAATTATCTCATCTATATATTAGGTTGATACTCCTTACAAGTCCTTACTTTTACCTTGTGCCTTGCCTATTCTTTTTTTATTTCTGAGATGGAAATAGGAAAGAACAGTGATATGTTAATTTGGTTGCAATCAGACCCAGTACACCTTGGCATCGATGCTGCTGAGCCTCACACTCCTAGCTGTGACAACATTATGAAACAGAAAACAACCTTCATCTGCTGTCTTCCTCTGCCATCCTCCCAAATTGCTGCAAGTGAAATGACCATGTGACCCTCCCTTCCAAAGCTTAGCTGTCTCCGTTCCAAGATCTACTTTTGAGGGGACACAGCTACATAACAATTTTTATATTTTCAAACCTAGGCTCAATTGTGAGTAAATACATAGACTAGAGCCAAACTAGGTAGCAAAGGTAAAATTTCCATCAAAGCTAAGCTCAGAGATTAAAAAGGACGGTCCTCCCTGTTACTCAGACCACATTTAAAACTTAAGTTTTGCATAAAACCATTCCCCTGTCAGATGGTGTTGTTCAAATACACAAGTGGAAAATAAATGTACTGTTCCAATATAAAACTGCCTTCACTGAAGAAGAAAGGAAACTATCAAGCAAGAAATACAGAATGTTTTTGACTCTCTAGTGATTCCAAGATGGGCTCTTAAAAAGGGTCAAGTAAAAGACAGTAGGCATTTTTGTATGTTACAATGTAAAGTAGATAGCTGATGGGCATTACAGGTACTGTACTAGGTTGAAATTGAAGTAGCCTCAGATAATCTAATACAGAAATGGATTTTGCTTGGAGAATTTGAGAGAAAAGTCAGCAAGTTAGAAAATTAAAGAACTCTGGCAGTGGACACTTGAACGCTCCAGGCAGAGAAAAAACATTTGCAGTCACGTAATGATTGCAGCTAGTCTCTTCTAAGAACTTCTTTCATTTTATGAGTCACTGAAATAAATATATGAAGGTCTAGTTCCCATTCTGTCCTGGCATATGGTCTTTAGGGAATATGAAAAATTCATCTCCATGTTTAAACTCTAAGCTTTTCTGGTCATGAACTAGGGAACAGAATAATACGTATTATAAGAAACTAGTTGTTCTCACAGGAACGATGACAAAAAAAAAGTAAAAAATTACAGTTTTAATAACCCAATTTGTTCTTGTGTGTAATCTGCAAGATTGTGTGAGGCTGAGTAAAGTGGAAATACCAAGCACTTTTTTACTCATGTCTTCCCTAAAGTCAAGCACAAAAATAATTCCTAATGGCAAAACTGGTTTTTTGGTTTTGTTTTGTTGTTTGGTTTTCTTTTATTTTTTTTTTATTTTTTATTTTGAGTATGCTGAAATCTAGCTCAGTTACAAATACAAACATTCATCTGAATTACAGTGATGTCAGCAGAGCAATTTCACTGTGGTTTAGATCCAGCTCCTACGAACTTGTGTGAAAAACAAGGGTACAGTCAGGAATTTCAAGTATTTACATGTCAGCAGACTAGCAAATTGTTCTACATAGAATAAAATGGAATGCTCCACTCATAGTTAAAAAATAGTTAAAGTGCAATTAAAGAAGTACCTAAGGGTCAAAACCATCCATGAATTAAAATTTCTAATTAAAATTTATTCATAATATCCCAAACTGTTATGTTATTTTTTGTTTCATCAATGTTGTTAAAACTGGGTTTCACAGAATGTTGTGGTCACTGCATTTGACTGGTTTCTGCCTGCACAGAGCAGATCTGATGTGTGATAAAAGAGGAAAGAGATAGAAGATCTACAGAAACAAAGAAATGCAGACCATCGTAAAAAAATCAGATGGATCAGTTCTTAAATCTCTTATCCCAAAAGATGTGATTATTAAACAACTAATGGGATTACTCTGTGAAGGATGTTTAATGGAAGCTTGAAGAGAACTTGCATTTTACTTGGGTGGACTAATACTGGATATTGTGCAAATCGCCATTCAAAGCAAAGTGTCTGTCTCTTTCCTTGCCTAGCTTGTGATGCTATAAAGAAGAAAATACCATTAGAAATTCTATTCTAACACAGAACACTGTGGTAGAGGGATTTATGTTTCATGAGACTGAAAAATTATGCGAGATATGTCCTACTTATGACTTATACCACTCAGGGAAGGGGCAAGAAACTCTCTAACATACTACCCAGGTCACTCCCATCACTGAAAAAACCCTGAATTTTTTAGTTTCAATATGATTTCTTCCAGAAAATTAAATATATAAGTAGAATGAAAGAGTAAAGATTTTATCTCAATAGAGAGTTTCAATAACTAGTGTAACTAAAATACCTGTATCTGACAGCATTTACTTTTAAAGTTTCGTCCCCATATGAACATCAAGCAATTTAACTAACAATTTCCTTCTTCTAATTAAAACATATCTTTAAAAGGTCCACACCAGCCTTTGAAGCAGACAGAAGCCTTAATAGCAAGGAATAATTTTATGCTTCTCTGCCATGAAAATATCAACTAAACACATCTACATTTAATTTCAAACAATTATCAATATGAAAAGCTGGAGGGCCTGCACAAACATGGAAGATTTGATTAGACATGGGTTTAAAAAGCTGCTTTATATGTCTAGTATTTTATTTCATAATTTCTGCAGTATTTTTTCATTACTTAATAGCAGGAAGAACAATGCTTAAGTAAAGTATTACCAAATACAGTGATGATTTTTGTTTAATCCAGGGAAAGTTCCTTCTAAGCAACGTTACTTCCTCCCATCCTCCAAATCTTTTATGAAGTCAAATGTCAATTCACAAAGAATCAAAATCAACAGCTAGCAGACCCTCTTATTAACTCCCTGTTCATTACTGTTTAGGCAGTTAATTGAAGGAAGAGGGTTTATAATCACTTCAGAGTACACTTCATTCAGTTCTTAATGACATTTAACATTTGTCAGATGTTTTTCAGCTCAATCATTGTATACAGAGAATTACAAGGAGCATATCAAATGGAAATGCCTGAATATCAGATTTCTCCCTATTACGAAAAATTTTAGTGGTTTTCTTTCCTAAATTTAATTGTTTAAACCAAGTATTTCTGAATCTTTCTTTTTATATGGGACATTTAAAATGAAACACCTAGGTTTGAAATATACAAAACAATTTGTAGACTCTTCCAAAGCCAACATTTGCACAGGGTTACTATCACTATTCCTGGGTCTTTTTGAGTCATTACTTATGCACATCTTTTAGTCCTGAGAATACTTTTAGTGGGAGAATTTTATACTGATTTAAAGTGGCCTTTGGCCCAGTTATAAGTTTACACAAAGTATAAATCAAATATTCATTGTATGTCATATTTTCTCATATATTATACTACCTTAGCACTTGCAATTTGAGAACCACGTATACTATTTCCATGTATTCTGTTATAGGGTCAGCATTTTAACTATTGAAGAAACAGAAAGGTCATTTCCACTTATAATCAACATTCATATAATATTCTGTGAAAAAAATGCCTTCGCAGAATGCTTCCCCTTGCAGCCATCCTGAATGCCTGAATTAGGGGAGATCTTTTAGCTGTCAATTACTGTGATCTATGCACTGTGTCACTCAGCTTGGCAAACTAACAATCTAGTATTCTTCTCCCCCTACATGCTCACATCAATCTAAAATCAATGAAGATATAAATTCATCTAAATTATAAAACTAGCAAATTTTAATGTTCCTGAAAAATTATGAGAAAAAACATATTACTTAAGAAAGTAAATTATTTTTCATGTTCCCTATTGACAAACATTATTTTGAATAATATAATGAATTTCAAGTATATGTCTTTAAAAAAAATTTCTACTTATTCAGTAATTCAAAGTAATCTCAAATTGCCCGAAAATTTTCAGTATTCAAGTCTTATTCTACTAGCAGTTTTTAATATTAATCTTCCAGAAGAAAGCAGCTGTTTAAAGTATTGTTAGAATTCAACATTCAGCAGCTATTTGATCAAATTGCATCACTCCAGGGTTCTCCAGTCTTCAACATTCTGTACAATCTGAGATAGATCTTTTCTTTACAAGAATAATGGGAGCCAATAATATTCTCAATGTAGGAAAGAGTAGAAAAATAATTTCCTTAAAAAAATTTACTTTTTCTTACCATTTCTAGAATTTTTTTGTGTTATAAGAATATGCATAAAAGGCTAGTTTCAGAGGAACACACTAATTTCATGGTCATAATAAAAACTCTCAATATGAAGAAAACATTTTTATTATATAAATTAAAAAGCTATTACTAAATCTTCTTAAAAGTGAAATCCATTAAAACTGGTCAATTAAAAAATAAATAATTTTTGACATTCAAAATGCCCACTTAATGCTTTTTAAAGAACTATAAACATGTTGCTTAGGCACTTACTTAAAAACATTAAAATTGGTAAACTATAAGGCTAAAGACTTTTTGTGTGTTAGCATTACATGTTTTGGTATTTCAGGCCACAGAAAATAAACCTGTTTTCTTTTCTTCCCCTCTCTTGATAGTCTTTTGCACATATTTAGTCAAACTGAAAATTTTAAGTTTTTACCAGATTGGTTCTTTAACTGTAACATACAATAGACTGAAAATGGCTGAATCTTAAATGCTTTATATATCCATGGATATATGCACTCAGAATTTTGCTATTAATTTTAAAAAGTAACGTAGAAACAAATAAATACCTTATGCATAAAACCTACAAAGATTTCATTATTAAGCAACTTCTCAGTTTTAGACTGCAAGTATTCTCTTTTTTGTCTTATCTGTGGAATATCCCTGGATCACTAATGATAGTATATGGAGGTAATAAAAGTTCCTATTCATCTCAGATTTTCCAGAGTACTTTATGTTCTATGGAGTCAATTTTTAGAAATTTATCTTTTCCACAGTGCTTGCAATGTCATGATATTCAAGTGCTAACGTCCAGCTGCACAAAAAAGTTCTGCTATTCTGTATCTCTTCTTTTAAATCCGCTTTACTGCAACAGAATTAAGAAGATATGAGTTCACATTTTGCCATGTTATTTAGTAGTAGTGGTATCTTGCTGAAGCTTGCAAAGAGATGTTGTAATTTTTTTTTTTTCCATAGCTGACATGTTACAGGAACATTACTTAAGTACATCTCTCCATTTATCACTAAATAAATAGAAGTTTTTATTTCAGCATACATCTTCCCTCTAAAAGATACCACAACAGTCTACTCCCTTTTTAAGGAATATTGAAGATTTGCTTCCATTAGGAATGCATTCTCAGAGAGATCAGAACTATGCGTACTGTAATGCTAATGCCAGCATTGAAAGGCGACTACCATTCTCTAGATGCTTTCAAAAAAGAAAACAACTCCCACTCCCCTCAAAAAACTAACCCATACCTATTTAATATTAGTAAGTATTTCAGAATCAATACTTTTGACCATAACAAGTTACGTCCTTGTGTTTCTTACAAATATGCACAGGGTAACATATTTGCAACCGCAGAGAAGGTTTTGAGCCTACCAGAAAGAACTTCAATAATGAACATTTCAGTGAGAAACAGCAATTTTTTTTCCAAGTAATATGTTCTGGTTTGTGGAGAAGAAAAACACATGAGGCTATGCTCATTCTTTTTAAACATTAGGGTTTTTTTGCAGCAAGTTATGTCTTTAAATCTCACTAGAAAAGGGTAAGAATCTCATCATGACAATTCTAACAGACCTATTCAGTTCCAAAAGAGGTTATGGGGATGAACTTGCGTTATGAAGCACAGGGGCTTACAGAAGAATTTTAAGACCACATTTTTATTGAAATATTCACTGGCTTAAATGTAAAATAGTAAACATTTGGAATACATGGAGCACAGACTGATACCAGGTAACATATGTAATCATTTCCCTGTAGTCCTGTTGACTGTAACTATAAACTGTTTCTTACTTTATATGTCAATGGTAATCTCTTTGGAGCAGTAACTGCATGTGGTATGTTGGACCATTAGATCCATATTCATGAATAAAACACCTGTTTACAGCAGTGAAGAGAATATTACATAACCAAAAACTAACCTGCAACATGAAGGTGTTTGCTGTGAATAGTTGAGGACACTTGGGTAAAATGTGTTAGTCTGTATTTTATATTGTTGGGTTTTTTTATATCTATATGCTGTTATCATTACCTTTTTCAATATAAATAACTTTATGAAATACCAAACAATAACTCAGCATGTATAGATATTATTTCTGCATAAAAGATAGTTCCTGTTCTGAAATAAAATTACTACTTTTTGCTCTTGCTTGTCCAAAATCTTCCAGTTCCAACTTGTTTCATTATAGTTATAAGTTTTACTTTCTTCTCCCACAACTCTTTGTGGTCTGGTTATCATATGCTGATAGGTAGGATATTTATATAAAAATTCTTGCAACTACTCAAACAGCATACAGACTTTTGAAAAGTTAGTGTTCAGCTTTCCACATCTACATCGCATAAGTTAAATTTTTTCTTCATTACATGACATGATAGAGAATCATAAAATCATTAAAGTGGGAAAAGCTCTCTAAGATCATCAAGTCCAACCATCAGCCCAACACCACCATGCCTACTAAACTATGACCCAAAGTGTCACACCTACACATTTTTTCAACACCTCTAATGATGTCGACCCCACCACTTCCCTGGGAAGTCTGTTCCAATGCTTTACGACTCTTTCAGTAATATTTTTCCTTATATTCAATCTAAACCTCCCCTGATACAACCTGAGTCCATTTCCTCTTGTCCTATCATTTGTTACTTGGGAGAAGAGACCAACCACCTCACTAAAACCTCTTTTCAGATGGTTGCAGAGGGCAATGAGGCATCCACTCAGAATCCTCTTCTCCAGAAAAAACAGCCACACTTCCCTCAGCTGCTTCTCATAAGACTTGTGCTCCAGACCCTTCACCAGCTTCATTGCCTTTCTCTGGACATGCTCCAGAACTGATGTCTTTATTGTACTGATGGGCCCCAAACTAAACACGGTATTTTGAGGTGTAGCCTCACCAGGGCTGAGTACAGGGGGACAATCCCTTCTGTAGTCCTCCTGGCCACACCATTTCTGACACAAGATAGGATGCTTTTGACCTTCTGGGCCACCCAGGCACACTGCCGGCTCACGTTCAGCCAACTGTCAGCCAATAACCCTAGGTGTTTTTCTGCCTGGCACCTTTCCAATCATTCAAGCCCATAGCGTTGCATGAGATTGTTGTGTCCCAAGTGCAGGACCTGGCACTTGGCCTCATTTAAACCTCACTTAATTTACCTGGACCCACTGATCCAGCCTGCCCAGATCCCTCTGTAGAACCTTCCTAGCCTCAAGCAGATCAACACTCCTGCCCATTTTGGTGTCATCTGCAGACTCACTGAGGGACCACTCAATCTCCTCTTTCAGATTATTGATAAAGATATTAAACATAACTGGCCCCAAAACTGAGCCCTGGGGAGCAGCACTTGTGACCAACTGCCAACTGGATGAACTCCATTCACTACAACTCTCTGGGTTCAGCCATCCAGCCAGATTTTTGCCCAGCAAAGAGAACAAATGTCTAAGCCATGTGTCACTAGCTTCTCTAGGAGAATGCTGTGGGAGACAGTGTGAAATGCTTTACTGAACCTGAGGTTAAAAAACATTGACAGCCCTTTCTTCATGCACTGAGTGCATTACCTGGTCATAGAAGGAGATTAGATTTGTCAACCAGAACCTGGCCTTCATGAACCCATGCTGGTCAGGTTTGTCAGCTTCCCTGTCTGTTCATCTTACAGCACATCAGGACAGCCTGCTCCTGTGCCTCTGAGAGTTCCTTCTTGAAGAATGTCCAGCCTTCCTGGACAGCTTTACCCTTCAAGATTGTCTCAACCAGTGTCCTGAACAGGCCAAAGTCTGTCCTTCAGAAGTCCCAGGCAGTGGTTTTGCTGACGCATGTTCTTACTTCACCAAGAATTGAGAACTTTATCATTTCATGGTCACTAAGCCCAAGAGAGCCTCCAAACAGCGTATCTCCCACAAGCCTTTCTCTTTGTAAAGGGCAGGTCAAGTGAGGCCCCTTCCCTGGCTCACTAACCAGCTGCATCTTCCACATACTCAAGAAACCTCCTAGACTGTTTACCCTTTGCTGTGCTGTATTTCCAGCAGAGGTCAGGTAACTTGAAGATCCTCATGAGAATAAAGGGTAGTGATTGTGAGATTTCTGCCAGCCACTTGTAGAATGCTTCATCTACCTCTTCATCCTGGTTGAGTGGTCTATAACAGACTCCAAGCAGGATATCTGTTTTGTTGGCCTTCCCCCTCATCCTCATGCATAAGCACTTAACCTTATCACAATCATCAAGCTCTACATAATCAAACCCCTCCCTAACATACAAAGTCACCCCACAGCCTCTCATTCTTTGCCTGTCCTCTCTGAAAAGCTTATAGCCATTCATTGCAGCACTCCAGTCATGAGAATCATCCCACCATGTTTCTGTGATAGCAACTAAATCAGAGATACTGCTGCATGATGTCTTCTAGCTGCTCCTGTTTGTTGCATGCTGTGTGCATTGCAGTAGGTGTGCTGAGATATTTCACAGCCAGTATTGGCATTGGCACGCCACCTCTAGACTCATCTCTTGTGATTCTAGTTATGCCCCCTTCCCCCTTCAAAATTCAGCTAAAGCTCTCACGAAGAGCCTTGCCAATTTCCTAGTGAAAATGCTTTTCTCCCTTTGAGACAGATGAACTCCATCTGTTGCCAACAGGCTTGGTGCCATGTAAACCTCCCAATGACCAAAAAAGCCAAAACTCCACTAAAGGCACTAGGCTCTGAGCCACATGTTATTCAGGTGAATTTTCCTGTTCCTCTCAGTATGGGATAAAAAAAAATGTACCTATGCTCCTGATCCTTCAACTAATCCACTGGTGAAGTAACCTGAATAGTTCACAATACTGCTTTTATCTGAAGATGTTGACTGGCTGCAAATAGGAAAGCACACTTCTGAGACTTATTCCAGATAACTGAAAAAGCTGTGTGAAATGCATTAGATAACTTAATTTTACACTTAGAAAAGGAGATGGGCCACAATAAAAATAAATAAATAAATATTTAAATTAAAAAAACTACTACTCAAACTTTCCTAAGGGCTATTGGACTGATTTTCACTTTATCCTCTTACAGGTTAATTGAAATCATGTCTCTCCTATCTCTAGGCATTGCTAATTTCTGAAAGAATCTCTTATGCATTACAAGTACTTCTTCACTTCAATAATCTGTTCCTTGAAACACCGACTAAGGTAAATTTCATAGGACTCCACTTAGCCAAGCATTTACAGTTCACATGTCTAGCATAAGCACCATGTCCTCTTGAACTGCAAGAACAATTCAGTGAACTCCAGGAACACATTCAGCATTTCAGAAATAAAAATTCCATACTTAACAATGTAAAGGCTGTTTGCATTGTGGATATCTTTTTGCTTCCAGAATCTAAATTAAAGCTTTTTGCCAAATACGTACTAATTTAAAGAAATCATATAATTTTATGTTGGTATGTTGTGTTTTACACTGTTGATAAGCCTGATCTCTTCAGTTAGATCCATCTTACAAGATGATTTTTAATTCATTTACACTGTTGTGAAAATAATGGAATTTATCTGCTTTAGCATGATTATAACTCCACGCATAATCTTGTATGAAATACTACTTCTCCTGTATTTAATAAAAGAATAAAATAAATTTAAAATTAAAATTAATTAATTAAACAGTTACTAAAACTGTTGTGTATCCAGTATCAAATGTTATAGGGATAAAATTTTTTTTTAAAATTTATCTTAAATGTCATACAGACTGTACCACATCTGGCTTGCTAGTTTCATACTATGCACACTAATGCATACTTACTAAGAATACATTAAGTTGCCTTATTTCTAGAACTTATTGTATTTCTATGCCTACCTCATATACTAATTTTAATAATCTTGAAGATATTCAGAGTTAATCTGGTTTTGTTTTTGTAGTATTAGTGCTGTAAGAATAATTTATTTCTTCTGTCAGTAATAAAAGCAGATATGCAAACTTAACTTTGGTCAACAAGGAGACCTTGGCAATACTTTATAGGATATTTCTGTGTATAGCCTCCAACCCTTTTACACTACATTCATAGTGCCCTGTATTTTCCATTAAACAGTGTAAATAATTATTCTAATTGTAAAGTTATTTTTAAATAATCATAGTTCACACTTGATTATTATGTCATTTCATAACCATTTCAAACGAATATACATTGTGAACAAAACCCTTCTTTTGCAAGTATGTTGCTGTGAGGTTTCTTCTCTCACAATCCAAATACATTGGATTGCCAATGTATTTATGATGCATTTTTGTGTTTAGCTAGAAAGCACAGAGAAGTCATATAATATGCCCCATCTCTAAAATATTTTACAAAAACGCAGCTATCATTACATATGGTTTAGTAACTCCACCTGAAAAGTGTTATGTTTATGAATAGGTCTTGAATTGTTCTTCATGTTACTGGATTTCTTTCACTTGTTGCAGTGAAGTTTATATAACAAAATCTATTTTAAAAAAACCCAACCCACTATGCATTATTTTGAAATAAATTGGTAAGTATTTTTCTGTGCACCATATTTGATTACCAAAGAAATAATCACAGAGTACTGAAACAATGAAAATCTTCACAGCTTATTGTATACAGACCAGCAATTGAACACTTGTGGAAAAAGGATCCCATGAATTGAGATTCAGGTTAAAAATATATAAATAAATAAAATTCAGACCTAGTTTTTCACCAGATGTAAATTATCTGACGTGTCTGAAAAAAAGCACAGCAACAATAACTTATAATAATGAACATGGTGATTTCTCTACATTTCATTATTTTAAATAAATGTTCTATATCCAAGTAGCTTTTGTTATAGTTGCAAGAAACCTCACCTGAGATAATTTAATGTTATACACTGTTTAATATCATACACTGTGCCACCATTCAAGCCAGCGTGGCCACAGAGAAAGTGATAAACCGAAAAAAAATGAAAAAAGACAGAAAAGCATACAAACAAGAAATAAGCACACACACAAGTTCTTTATTTGCAATTTAAGGCCTTCTGTAGAAAAAAAATCCACAAAGGTTTAGTCTTTTATGTGATATTAGAAAGTAGTTGATGACTTTCAATTTCCATGTCACAGAAACAATCTTTATAAGTAACCAAGGTATATATGTGCTATATGTTTTCCTGTTACAAACAGATGACTAAATATAATCTATAGCTCTAGAATCCCTTGTTATTAATATTGGTTTTCCTCCATGAAAACACAGATTAAAAAATACAAGAGATACAACTAGTCATTATGTGTCAGGCAGACGGAGAAACTATTCTATTACGGGTATCCGTTTGGATATATATAACTCATTCTATTCCCCTAATGAATTACAAAAAATTGTGATAGCAAGCTATCATTAATCAGGAGGAATGTATTGGGGGTGGAAAAGGAAAAAAATAAGAGCAATTAACATTCCCCTTCTTAGCTTGAGATTTTCATTTGAGATATAATTTTTAGAAAAAAATATTAAAAAGTGATAATAATGACAAAATAATGACATCAGGTTTTGTCTTTATGTTCTTTTGTTTTCTGCATATTTTGTGGTTTCTGCTTACCCTTTGGAAGTAAGTGCTTGCCATCACTAAATGTACAATACATGAAAAAACAAAGATATTTGATTAACCTAATCCTCATGTGAGAGAATTAAGACATTGAAGGGCAAAGGGTCTTACTGAAGTGGTCATACTTGAATTTGATACTTCAGCAGCTCTATGGCAAGTAAAATACACAATTGTCTTTTAATCAGTTCAGTCTCATCTCTTCAATTTCTTCAGCCTAAGTTCTTTTTTTGACAAAGTGATTTTCAAATTACTTTGCAAAAAAAAGGCAAAGGCTTCCTTCCCCCATACAACTTGCATACAACTGTTCTTGTAATCTCACTAGCTAAAGTCCTTTGGATGCAAGGCAGCTTTTCAAGCAAGATATCTTTAGTGTTGCCTGTAACAGCTATGAAGTAGGTATCTTTTCTGACCTCAAAGAAGCATGCAGGATAGTAAAGCATGATAAACCCCAAAAGATGTAAATAGCTACACCATAGCACATGTGTTTCTGAAGAAGATTTGTTCCACTGAAGCATGGAGATGCCTTCATATATAGCACTCCTCTTGGGCTTCATCAGAGTATTTCAATTAAGTGCAAATGCCAAAAGCAAAATACTGTTAAAATACTAGTTTTGGTCTTGAGTCTCCCAAGGTGGTAAATGTGCTATGATAACATGCCACAATGGGAGGAAAACCAGAACGTGTTCAAAGCCCCATTGAGCAGAAACACTCAAGCGTAACATGCATCCGCTATTTATCACATAACTTAAGCAAGAATGTTTAATTGAAAAGTGTGTAACATGATTTGATCTGCCAAGCATTCTTCAAGGTTTTAGTGATAAAATCATTCAGATACCTTATTCTTAATAACACATTTGCAACATAGGATGAACAACGCAGCATTCCTGAATCCCCAATTCTACTTTGAATATCTCAGTATGATTACCAAGACCCTCTCTTAAGAAAACAGGGGTCACGGTCAAAGCAAAAACCAGAAGATGACAAAGGTCCAGACAGTTGTATATCACTACATCTAAGAGAAATATCCTTACCCAACAGATAAAATAAAAATTAATTTAGAGATAAATAAGAGAGATCAAGTATTCTGATGCTTTGCATCACTAGGGAACTGATCCAAGAAGACATTTCAAGTCCTGTTTTATACACACGAACAAAAATCTGCATGGCAGTATGTGGCTTTTGCAGCATATGAACATCACTGTCCACAGCAGAGTTGGTTGGTTTGTTGCAGGCTTTTTTTCAAAACCGAAGCAACAAAAACATAGTTTGATCAACTAGAATTGCAAATGCATATAAAAATCCAGTGAAATTAAATCACCTGATAGGGAAAATAAGACTTGTATGACCAAAATGCAAGGTATGAAAATGGTCGAAAATGGTTTACATGACATCTGCCTAAGGGGTTAAATATATCCATAATCAGCAAGGGGCTAAATACATCCATAATTTACAGACTACAGACAACTAATAGTAGAATTATTAAACTAGATAAGGTTAAAAATAATAATATTTCTTAAAGAAAAACAGGGCAAAAATTGGTGAGTTTGAAACAACTGTTCTGCACTTCAGACACCACTAAGTTCATGTTGTGTTTAAGGCTGTTAATCTTAAGAAATCTTTTTCATTGGCAACTATTAAATATGAATAAAAAAAAAACTTGAGTGGGTTTCCTACCTCTTCCCATCTCCTCCCAGCACCACTCAATGCAAATTGAAGTGCATTACTTTTGGAGGGAGGAAGAGAGTTCTGTGTTTCACTAATGCATCTTTCTCAAGAACAAGTATATTCTAACAGAGAAATCTCTCACAGAACTAGGAATGGTATTGTCAACAATAAAAATCCCATTTCCCTATAATGGAAGTATTTGCACAAAGCTTTTCAAAGCTCTCCAGATATTTTTCAAGCTGCAACATGTTTCCTCTACATTTTTCCAGAAGTTACTTAAATCTTACCAGTACACTCACAACAGGAGCGATCATGATTATTTTTTTACTTCGTACAAAGTATATAAAAAAGAAACAAGAACTATGCGTCACTAAGACTGAATTATTACTAAAATAATATCTTATATTAAATTTTAATCCAAATTCTCTGTGTTTGCCTTTGGTGTTTGTTGCTAGACTCAAAGGCTTGAAGAATATTGGAGTAGCAGGGTGAATAAAAAGATTCAAAGAACACATTAGAAGTTGAAACCCAGTGAAAATCACTGACAGAGAGGCATAACAGTGGAGTTGCAGAAAGAGGTAAAAGAAAATGCAACATCATTAGACTTTGAAATTAAGAAAAAATGTTCACGAACATCCTATGCATGTTGCTAACGTTAAAATCTTTTGCCCAAAACTTTCAGTATACAATGTTAAAACTGCATTTTCTACCTGGAGAAGATAGTGACCTCCTATAGTACAAAACTATATTGCCTCCACTGCAACGTGATTGCACCTCTTCCTAAACCCCCTTTTTCACTAAATATTCAACTACATATTTGAATGAAAAGCAGGAAATCTGTGATGGAAGGTTTCTTTCTCCTATAAGCTTTGAAGTTACCCCCTTTTTCACCCCCTTTAAAAGGCACTTTCAATTCTTTATTCTAAGTGAATAAGCTCTCAGCATGAAACATTCTCTACTTCTCTATTTCTGTAACACAACACCTAATGTACATTTACAGTTTTTAAGCTAGTCATCTTAACCCAAATCAAGACAGTTGTATTTTTAATTCATGTCTCAGTTTTAACCAATGTAGAAAATAGTTTCATATTTTGGTTTTCACCTTTGTGGATGAAAAATCAGAGGTGATTCAAGAAAAGTTTAAAATTTCCTATGCTGTCACATAAATACCTCTGTTTTCTTTTAACCAAAGGACCTGAACTGAGTTATATGCAGCTGAGAAGATTCTACTTGCATTATGTTTACTTTGTCACCTCTTTTCTACAGTCATGTTTTCGTGCCTGCCTTAACCTAATTAGCTAATCTACTTGGAGATCACCTCAGGTCATGGTTATTTAGAGCAGACAAGTTCTACTGCATGAAGTTGATAAATCAAAGGAAGCATAGGCTTATTTAGAACCAAGATTTCTTTTTGAGTCTCCTCAATAGTTCAAGGACTGTCACATATATACAACACCAGCCAGCCAGAGATGCGATTTTGAGGAAGATTATCCTACAATAAGTGATTTTCTGATGGATTCCAGCTGTTTTTCAAGTCCTTCTCTGTCTCTTCCTACATCTTTATTTCTCATGGTAATTTAAGAAAAGGCAAAAATAAAATGCAAAACATCTCTAACTTTGGAAAATAATAAAAGACCATATCTATATAGAGACTTGAGAATTCCAACATGAAGGTACTAGAGCATCATTCAACAGTTGCCTAACACTGCAGTTATCTAAGCCCCCAGGCTCACAATTCTGTTGTTGAGGTCTACCTATGCTTTATGATGCTTGTGTGCACTTCCACAATCTTGATTCTACCTACCTGGCATTTAGAGCAAGGATTTTTTAACAGTTCAGCCTGCTCAACAGCTGAACACTTTGTATATTGGCTCACAGTGTAAAGTGAAATATCACTCAATTTTCTGTTAGAGAAAAAAGCGCTGCAAAACATAAAAGAAAAACCCAAACCAAACAGCTAGATTATGGAAGACAGAACACTGGCAGAGACGGATACTTCCCCAGTGCAATATCTAAAAAAATAAGTTGGTGTGTTTTTTATTTGCAAGTTTCTCCTGGAAATGTACAAGGAACAATTTGGCAGTAGTGTGTATACAAGTTGTTTGATTTGGGGCTCAGTTTATGTTATTTTATGGCTATAAATTGGAGAGGAGCAGATTTAGACTAGACATAAGGAAGAAATTTTTCAAAATTAGGTGGTGAGGCACTCGAACAGGTTGCCCAGGGTAGTTGTGGATACCCCATTCCTGGAAGGGTTCAGAGCCAGGTTGGATGGGATCTTGAACTGCCTGATCTAGTGGGACGTGTTCCTGCCCATGGCAGGGTGGTTGGAACTAGATAATCTTTAAGGTCCCTTCCAACCCAAATCATCCTATGATTCTACGTTTCCTTGTGGCTGGCTGTAAGTGAGGCTACTGACTTGGTCCTCCTTGCTACAATGATGATAAGCCATAGTTTCATCCCAAACCACTTCTCCCATTTCTGTGGCAGGTGATTTTTTAATCAAACTATGAAATAGGTATGTTTTGGGGAGAGGAACTATAGAGAGGTAAGTGAAGAATTCAGCAGGGCCAGGGAGTGAGGGGGGAGAGGGATCTAATATTCCCAAAATAGCAGCAAGGCATCCCAGTCTCCTCAAGCACCTTGGAGACATTTTACAATCCCTTTCAAATCCTCCCAAATTATCTCAGTCACCAAATGCATTAGTAACCTTGAAACCATCTCTGCTACTGTGGGAGAGAAGGGAGAAATTGTTCTCCCTAAAGGTTCCCCCAAAAAACCCCTAAGTTATAATGGTTTTGTCCTTGTCCTTAGGACAGTGAATTTCAGATATGGTTTACACTATTGAGAATCTCTGAAACAGCTTTTTCGGGAAAGGAGAATCTTAAATTTCATTTTCTCTAGTGCCTTGGCATCTTAATGTAAGCTGTAAAGAAATGTCACCCTTAACCAGGAATTCACATCCTTGTATTGTCTTCTGGATTTGAATGTATAAATCCTTTCTTTCAAAAAGCTGTCAGAAAAGCTCCTAGGAAATCAGAGAGTGATACTGGTCCTTCAGCTAATGAATAAAATGATAGTTAAACCAAATATTATACTTCATTTTTCTTCTTTAGCTGCAAACATGGAAACTACTCAGATAACTCTTATTTCTGAAATGCTTTCATTGCACAAGTTATAAATGAAGAACAGGAGATTCAGACATTACAGCCTACTAACTCTACGGTGCATTAAAGAGGAGGAACTTTGCTACTGACACTCAAAATTCATTAACTAATGCCATATAATATTAGCAGCTGAAAACTGATCCCACAATTTTGGCTGAAGCACTGCAAATTTTCTAAATATAAAACCGTGTTCACATATGCAATCTAAGAATGCTTGATGAATAGATCCCCAGCATAATGTGCATCGCAACCTAAAAAGATGGGCATGTTCTTAATTTTGCTTGATTAAAGAGTATTAAGGACATACTGAATTTTCCACCTTGAAGGTGTGGCCAAATGCAGAGTCCTCACTTCTGATGGCACAAAAGGCTTTGCGAAGGGCAAGTCAACATATACTAATAGACTTAGTCACCCCACCAAGAGGCACCATATAGTTTTTAAAAGGTATAAAATTGAGACCTGAAAACCTTTTCTTGGGGGGAGGAAAAAATGATCACCTTACCTGATGGACAGGTTGGTGAGCCTGGGCCTCTCTTCCTCCACCAAGAAGAAATACCTTTTTGTTAAGAATTGTGTGCCTCTGATTCTGTCAGATGTCTTTCACGGGATAATAACTACTAACTCAAGTTTTTATTGCTACTTGTTTTATATATATAGACACCTATATAGTAGGTTAACAATTAGCATATATATAAGTGCTAACGCAGCATTTACTGACAGCAATCCAAAATTTGTTTTAATCTATCACTTCAACTAAATTACTTATCAAATCCAGCACTGTGAAATTACTTGCCAAAGCCTCTTAAGCAAGCTAAGTAGTCATGGAATAAAAGGAAGGTTCTACACAACTTGTTGGAAGACTGGATAAGATGAATTTCCATAGCAGAGAAAGGCTGTGAAGATGGTTTTAGGTGTGCTGGATTACATGCTATTCAACACTACAAATATATAAATGACCTGGAAAAGGAAAAAAATGATGAAGTGGCAAAGGTTGCTGATAAAATTACATTGTTCAGAATAAAAATGTTGAAGGATAACTGTGAAGAACTGCAAAAGACTTTATGACTCTGACAGGATTATAAATCAGCGGATAAAATTAAACATAACTGTGAAGTGATTTTACAAAAGTAAAAAAAATAAATCCCAGAATCCCAGCTGTCTGTATATAATAATGGGCCTACCACTACTAAAGGAATTCAAAATGTGGGGCTACAATAGATTGGTCTGAAAAAAATGACAGCTTAAGCCATAACAGCAATCAAAATAATTCGTGAATATTAGGAATGCTACTGCACCCTACAGAGCCCACAGTGAAACCATTTGAATCTCAGAAATCAAACAGTTGTCAAAAGGCTAAGAAATTGAAGAAGTGTAAATTAAGAGCTCAGAAAAATCCATAGTCAAAAGGCAGTTGCTTTCAGAACATATTAGCGGCCAGCTATGTGGAATGATTTCTCAATAGCGTGGTATTAACACTGGCACCAAAATAAATGGACTGGTAAAGAGGCAAGTCTCTTTCAACAAACAGAGTGCTACAAGCTTGCTCACATCACAGAAGCTTATATGTTCTCCCTGAGCAGTGGTTACATAGTAACCAGTAGAAGAATTCATATGAGCAGCATTGTACTCCTTCACAAAGTTTTACAGTATTTATTTTCTGTGTTCTACCTAGTACCTGCTATGATTGCTCCTAGAATCGACTTAAAACAGAACAATTTGCTCTTAAGTAATAGAAACATCGTAACAAGCCTTGTAAGAGCTGCCCTGCCAAAGCAATTCTGTGCCCTGCACTATTTAGGGTATTGTTTGTCACGTTCTTAAGTATTCTCAGAAATAAATGTAGTTGAATTTAAAATATCTCATGGGGATGGCCTTGTAATTTTTTTTTTCCAAATTAGGATGGTTTTATTTCTGTGGTAATAACATTTTCAGCATTTTACTAGTCATGAAGTCATTTACACAGCTGATTTCTCTGTTGTTGCTCAGCTGCTCTTAATACTTTGATGTTGCATGAACAACTGAAACTAAAAGGAAGAGAACGTTGCTTGATTTCCAAAATTATCCTATATAATCACAAATAATATAAACTCTTGAATATTTCAAGTTAACTTTAAGCAGATACTTTGAAAAGGTAGAGCTAAAGCACCATGAACTAAAAGAAAGACTCCTCATTAGTATTTGTAGGGATATGATATCAATTCTTCCTACACTGAAAAGCATACAGAGAAGTTTACATAGCTTTGACCAAAACTACAAAACCCTCGTACATCCCACCAGGCATAAATTGCAGTCTTATTTTCTTTTCCGGTAAAGTAATGAGTTCTAGTACAACCATGCTAAACAAACCCCCTAATATTGCACCTCAAATACTGTGTTCAGTTCTGGGCCCCTCACCACAAGAAGGATGTTGAGGCTCTGGAGCGAGTCCAGAGAAGAGCAACAAAGCTGGTGAGGGGCTGGAGAACAGGCCTTATGAAGAGCGGCTGAGAAAGCTGGGGTTGTTTAGCCTTGAGAAGAGGAGGCTGAGGGGAGACTTCATTGCTCTCTGCAACTACCTGAAAGGAGGTTGTAGAGAGGAGGGTGCTGGCCTCTTCTCCCAAGTGACAGGGGACAGGACAAGAGGGAATGGCCTCAAGCTGCACCAGGGGAGGTTCAGGCTGGACATCAGGAAAAACTCTTTCACAGAAAGGGTCATTGGGCACTGGTGGCAGGGGCTGTCCAGGGAGGTGGTTTGTGTCACCATCCCTGGGGGTATTTAAAAGATGAGGTGCTCAGGGACATGGTTTAGTGGGAGATAGGAATGGTTGGACTCCGTGATCCAAGAGGTCTTTTCCAACCTGGTGGTGATTCTATGAAATAAACAGTGCTAGAATTTGACCACCGTTGGAGAGAGCACATGTAATGTTACACAGACATCTCAGTATCTGCAAAGCATTCACAGCTATAAAAACTTATCAAACAGACAAGAAATTTGTAATAAGAGTTGTGTTTTGCTGAACATCCAAGGAAGAAAACAGAAAAGACAAAACTTAGTAGATAAGGATTTTACGCAATGTGTTAACTGTAAGACACCGTTCCTACTGTTATTCTAAGTACAGTAACATCTGTAACTTCTTCACAAGGATTTGGCTTACCTAGCAGATTATTTAATAAATCTTCAAAATGTGTAAATCTGCAACTTTATTAGATCAGTTATATTTTATAACTAGTATAAGTGCTTTTCCAAAGCTTATAATATATTATAACATCTGATGGAGAGGATTCTTAGCTATAGCTGCTTCTTGAAAATTATATTCTTGTACAACTTGGTCATTAAAAAAAAATAGTGTTCTGTAAAGAATCCCTTTGGTTCAGACTGACATTTCTTCAAGTTGTATTTTCTTTGCATTAAGGAAGAGTACAACTTTCACTTCAAGTGTACTGTATTTGGCGTTTATGAAGGTCTGAAAAATATCTGAAGACCAACCTTCCACAGAAAAAAGACTTAATATATGTATTTTTTTATTAACTTTGCTTCTTATTAATTAGCACAAATCTATGAACTAAGACACAAATTACTAAAACCAGAGAATACTCTCTGTTTACTAGTACTTTAAGTATAGTATACTGGTCATGTTACTTGTTCCAATTCTGCTCTGAAAGGAGCTAGGGACACAAATGTATATTTGAGGATGTGCTGGTCCTACCCAGCACCAATAAAACTATCAATAGGAAGAAACAGTATGAAATGTGGTGATTGACACCAGTGAAGTAAGATGAGTAGTTATAAAATCACAGAATGGTTGGGGTTGGAAAGGATCTTAAAGACCATCTAGTTCCAACCCCTGCCATAGACCAGGATGCCTTCCACTAGGATCAGGTTGCTCAAAGCCTCATCCAACCTGGCCTTCAATACCTCCAGAGAAGGGGCATGCACTACCTCTCTGGGCAACCTGATCCAGTGCCTCACCATCCTCACAGTAAAAATTTCTTCCTACTATCTAATCTTAATCCCCTCCCTTTCATTTTAAACCCATTACCCCTCAATACTAATACTGCACTCCATGCCCCTCCCTAGAGACTTCTCTAAGCTAAACAATGCCAACTCTCCCAATCTGTCTTAATATGGGAGGTGCTCTAACCCTCACATCACCTTTGTTGCCCTCCTGTGGGCCTATCCTAATGGATCAGCATCCCTCCCGCACTGAGAACTCCAGAAATGAACACAATTCGCCAGGTGAGGTCCTACCATAACAGAGTAGATGGGCAGAATCACCTCTCTCGATCCACCGGTCACGCTTGTTTTGATGCATCTTAGGATACAGCTGTATTTTTTGGCTGCAAGTACATGTTGCCAGCTCATTTGAGCTTCGCATCCACCAGCACACCCAAGTCCTTCTTTTCATGGCTACTCTGAATCCATCCTCTACACAACCTGCGTTTGTGTTTGGGATTGCCCCGACCCAGTTTCAGGGCCTTGCACTTGGCCTTATTGATCTTCATGAGGTTTGCACAGGCCCACTTCTCAAGCCTATCCAGGTCCCTCTGTATGGCATCCTTTTACTCCAGTATGTCAAGTGCATCACACAGCTTGGTATCATCAGCAAACTTGCTGAGAGTGCCCTCAATCTCACTATCCATGTCTCTGCAAAAGATGATAAACAACACTACTCCCAATATAGGCCCTGAGGAATGCCACTCGTCAACAGTCCCTGCTCAGACATTGAGCCATTGACAACAAATTTTTGACTGCAACCATCCAGTCAATTCTTTATTCACCAAGTAATCCATCTGACAATCAATATTTCTAAGCTATCCCCTATTTCTTTGTCAAGCTCTCAATTCTATTTCTGAATGTAGAGTTTCTTCTACAGGCACATGTCTAGGACAAGCTAAAATTCCAGGAACCCATTCTCTTTAGGTTATGAGAAGACTGCAAGCATAGACACAGATTTCTCTTAAAATGAGTGGAGAAATCTGATAAAAAAAAAAAAAAAACAACAAACTAGCTTTAGCTTTTCCTTTCTCAAGGAAAGTAGAGCTACAGTAAGTGATCCTGACTCCAGGGAAATATTGTCAATTACTATTGCAACTTCTGCTATTTGCTATCATCGCTGATGGTAAGTTATGGTATGCTAGGAACTCCTATGGAGGATACATTTACCAACATTCATCAGTATGATATATGGAGAACCCATAACAGCAATTAAAAGTGACTGTTTTGTCACATACTGCCACCAGAATAGGATGTAGCCTGTAGAGTGGAACTATTTAGAGGCCTGCAAGCATTTTACATGACAGTCATACCTAAAACATGAGACAAATATGCATTGTTTTTCAGGGTCCTTTATAGGAAATTTCAAGAAATCCAGAGTTCTTGGCCAATGAAGCCTGTTTGGTTTAAATGCTTATTTTGCCTCTAATGTCAAACAAAACAATTAATTAATTATTAGTGAAAATTCAAAATTATATTATAATGACTGTCTTTCTTTGTAAGGAATTCTCTGCTGGTAATGGCAATTCTCAACTGGTGCCAAGCAGAAGACCTGTGTATAAATGATATATTTAGTATTCATCCCTTGGCCAAACAGCAGCTGCACGATGCATAAGTCAGTGCATAAACTGCAATAATATTTGCTGGAAGCTTTAAGATAAATTTCTTCTGCTCTGGAGCTCAAAGTTGTTTTTCAGATCAGGGTTTCGGGGAGACACAGAAAAACATAAAGCTCTATGTTATAAAGATAATGTAGTAACAAAGAAGAATTTAAGTTTTGGCATTCCAAACCTGTAAATAAACAGGTTGTTTCTTATACAAGTAAGACTTCATCATATCTCCCATAATAAATAATTAAAACCTTTAATAAGCATAAGATATTTTCATCAACTCTCTACTGTCCAGGCACACTTCATAGATTCATAAATATCTGTTCGGCAAGTTCATTGAAGTGGTGAAGTAAACCCCAGGAATAGCATTAATCAGTAAAAGAAAGTACATGCAGAACTGTCACAACATGAGCTGTCTGCAGCACTGCAAAGGACTGCTTCACACTGCGGTACAATTGCAGGAGGATCCAAGTTCAATATTCACTAAAATAGCACATCTACTCTGACAGATTCAACAAATCAAATAAAGGTTACCATGCCTAACAGTAGCAGGAAGTGATGCGCATCCTATAAAAATATTATTTTACAAAAGCAAGTCTATTGCAAGTCTTAAAAACTACCAGTGTAATAGCTGGTGTGACCTTCAGTTTCTAATTTGCAAGTATTTTTAGCAATCTACAACTGTCACAGTTGATGAAACTTTCTGCTACCATATCTAAAACCTTTAAATCTTCCATTGTTCCTGAGTAATTGGTAATAATGTACTGTTGTTCTAAAGGGTGCTTATGCATGACTGCAATATTAAGAACATATTCTGATGTTAAGCACCCTGTATTTAACAGGATGTAGCATATTAATTTTCAAAATTTCATAGTTGGTTTACTTTAACATTTCAAAACCACAAAAATTTTCTTCCTTCTACTATATAATACTTCAATAAACACTAAAAATAGTTAAATTTATCTATTTTCCTGGCTAAAAAAGTAATTGCTTCAATGAAATCACTAAGAGGGAAGAAAAACCATGAGTCAAGAAACTGTTGCATATATATCATTGCAACAACATGCTGGGAATTTTAATTATCATGAGTTCTTAAGTCACATCTAAGTTGAATACAATCACACTTTTAAAAGTACATAATTATAACCAAAGGAGAGCTTACAACTTAAATTTAACTTGGCATCTACTACTTGCCAAGTTTACCAGATATTTGATGTTTAATCAAAACAGTTCACTTTCTTCACATACTTTTTCAGTGACACTTAAAAGTAATTTATAGGAATTATTAAACCAGGAGAGGTTCAGTCTAGATATCAGAAAAAAAATTTTCACTGAAAGGGTCATTGGGCACTGGAACAAGCTGCCCAGGGAGGTGTTGAGTCACCATCCCCGAAGGTATTTAAAAGACGGGTAGGCGAGGTGGCAGATAGGAATGGTTGGACTCTATGATCCAAGATGCCCCTTCCAACTTGGTGATTCCCCTACACTGGGAGGCTTTACACCCCTGGTCCCCATCTTGTTGTCCATTGGCCCAGGAGGCATGAGGAGAGCAGTTGCCAGTGAAAACTGCACCAAAACAGTTATTGAGTACATCAGTCCTCTCCTTGTTTGTTGATACGAGGTCACCAATTTCATTTGTTGGGTGGATATGCTCTCTTTAATTTTCTTTCTTTGGTTGACATACCTCTAGAAGCCCTTCTTGTTAGTATTCGCATTCCTTGCCAAGTTCATCTCCATGTGCATCTTGGACTTCCTGTCCCCATCCCCACACAACTGGGCAGCATTCCTATACTCTTCCTAGGTTCCTCGTCCTTGCTTACACTGTCTGTGCAGTTCCCACTTGGTCTTCAGTTTGACCGGCAGGTCTTAAATCAGCCACTATGGTCTCTTTCCTTCCCTAATCAATTTCCTACATCTGGAGACTGAACACTCTTGTACTTCATGGAAAGCATTCTTAAATATTTTCCAGCTCGGTTCTGCTCCCTTTTCCCTGAGGACTGTTTCCCAGGGGTTCCAACTGAGTAGTTCCCTGATGAGCTGGAATTTTGTATTCCTAAAATACAGGGTTTTGACGATACTCCTCACCTGACCCATATCCCTCAGGACCTTAAACTCTACCAATGCATCATCACTGCAGCTCAGGCTGCTGAGCTGCCTCCAATCTTTACATCATTGATGATCAAACTTGTATTGGTGACCATCAGGTCCACTATTGCATCCCCTGGTGTAGGGGTGTCTATTACCTGGGTTAAGAAATAATCTTTGGTGCACTCTAGGAGTCTCCTGGATTGCCTACGGCTTGCCATGCTACTTTTCCAGCAGATGTCAGGGTGGTTGAAGTCTGCTAGTAGGACAAGTGTGAAGCCTCAAATACCACACCAGGTCACGCAGGCACTCAGCAATTCACTTTCACTGCTTCCCAGGGAAAACGTCCCTTCTTTCTATTGAAAGAAGTTGGAGAAAAGCCTCATGCTACAAAATATAATATATGAAACAGTATTTATATTGAGTTCAAATGACATTTAAAATTTAGCTCTAAAAGTCTCTGGAACAGACTTCAAGAGTCATCTAAAAGTAAGAGTTTACTCTATTTATCAAATGGCAGTTGTGACAATTTCCAGGAGCAATGATACAGCACATCAACAGACCCTACATCTTTTGTACTAAAATCTCCAAAAGTCATACCATGGAAAATAAAACTCCATACCAATCAAAACCAGCTGTTTAACAACTGTTCTGATCTGCACTTAGCACAAGAAGGTGCTACATGTAAGACCTTTCAATCAGACCCTTAACATACCTCTTTGGATAAATGCCTTTATAAATGTATTCAATGACAACTCTTATGAAAATAAGCAGCAAGTGAATGTCAGCAACTTGTTCCTGACAGCATTCAGGTCTAAATGAAATAAAACATAATTTTACATTATCCTGACTAGAATTTCAAGCATTGCTAGTTATTTTGGATTCCCAGTTAGAAATCATTTAGAGGGTGATTTCTAGAAGACAGGTACTCAGCATTGTCTGAAAACCTTGTACGCCTAACAACACCTTTAAGAAAAAAAATGTCACTTCCAGAATTCCTACTCTACTTTTTACTTAAAGGTATTTTTAGTGCAAAGATGATGTAACTTTAGTTTAAAGAAAGCAAAAAAAGAAAGGAAGGAAACAAAAACTCCCAAAAAGCTCCATGAATGAGTACTAGCCATAAAATTTAATAGCTTTTTGTGCAAGAGCACAAAATGCCCTGCCTTACTGAGCTGTAATTTAACATAACTTGCTTACACTGTTGTAGTTCTGAATTTACAATATTAGAAACTACCCTCTTTTAAGAAGCTCATTTGACTGTTGTCTGTGTTTCAAATAACATTGGAATAAGAATAATTTCAAATTAAAACAAATCACTGTGATGCTTCGTATAACATTTATCATGTCACCAGAGAATTCTAGAAAAATACCCACAAGAAAGCAGAATGTAAATATGTCCCACCAATATACACAAATATCCTGAGGAAGATCAGTCTAAGGGAAGAACTCAGATTTCTGTACTAGTTTTTTCTCATAGTACTATGACATCCAGAGTCCTCCAGATGAAAGAAAGCAATATTAAAAAAAAAAAAATCTGTCTAGGTTGTAAGCCCCAAAGTAATGGATTACAGTGATAAAATCAAGCAGTTGTCTTCGTAGAGCATTTTAGATAGCCCACAGAAAAAAAAAAAATGCGAGAGACAACAGTACAGGGAAAGAATCTCTCTGGTATTGTTTGATGTTAACTAGTGAAAAGTCCTCAAACTGTTAGACTGATGCTTCTTCTTCCTAGAGTTCTTATAATGTTTCTTTGGGGTGCAAGGGATTGAATAATTTTTTTGTGTGGCAAAGAGTATGGTAGGTGCTCCTAATCTTATAGAAGAACTCAGACAACCACATAAGGTGATGAAATTATAACCTTAATATTTAAAGGAAAAAACGTTGAACACAATACATACAAAATAAAAGAGTAGAAAACTCCAAGGAAAGAGATATTGCTGTAGTTTCCCAGAAGCCAGAAAAGAATTGATTCCAGATGCTGTAATTAATTTATTGGGAAAGAAATAAGTAACAGGATAACAGCCAACAATGCCAAATTCCCAAGGCTGATTTATTCACAATTATTTGTATGCCTAAGCAGGTGTCTTGATGGCAACATAAACAGTGAATTTTACAATTCACAGGTGTAACACTCCTTGTCAGAACTCCAGCAAAGGCAGCTGTGTTTGAACAACTTAACCCCACCAGCAAACAGTTTCTTTTACACCTGCTTTTCCCAAGCCCCTGTTCTCAAAACTGTTACAAGCTTGTTCCACTCACTACCTACAAAGAAACAAAAGCCTCTTTGTGCTTAGGCATAATCATAACCTTATTTAATGTATACCTGCTTTGCAGCTACAGATATGACATGATTAGTATTTTCCTAGCATACAGAAGCAATATTACTATTTGCAGTCTTAGCATTTTTCTAAGTTACAAGTGATGAAAAAAATCTACTGAAAAGCTTGGAGTTAGCCACAGAACTTATCAATCCTTTCAGTTATTCATAAATGCCCATTCTAAAGATGGGGCACAATCAATAACGTACTTATCTTTAAGCCACCTATATGAAAGACAATTATCCTGATTTTTACAAAGTGGAACATGGGAAACTACAGTCCTGAATCTACATTATACAAATGTGACTTAAAACGAATACTATGAATGCTCTTTAAACACAGGAAGAATTATTTATTTTATAACATGATTAAGAGGCACCTCAAAGCTCCATTTCTAAAACCACAAGCTGCCTAATAGCAAATACTGTGTCATGGGTACAAAACTCAAGTGTGCTCTTCTCTGTGCTGCAGCTGCTTTATTTTAGCATGTACAAGGAAAACCGTACCTTAATTATTAGCCTTAGTACCAAGATGCATCCTTCCATAAACCTTTTATAAGTGAACAGTTATTAAAAATGCAGTTTTCATGTGCTCTGTAAGTTCTCAGAGATAATAGATATACAGCAATTTGTTATTGTTACTTTTGATGGTGTGCACACAATTTAAAATATTACTTTAACAGAGTATTTGAACAGTGTAAAGGAAATCAAGAAGAGGAAAACATCTCTTCATTGTACCTCAATTCTGTTAGTGAACACTGAGAGCTGTAATAACACTGATGCTCAAGCAAACTGTGAAAACCTATGAAAAACCACCAAGACAGAGCTACCAAAGAGCATCCGTGCATTAATTCTAACCACATTTAGCAATGCAGCAAATCTATTGTTCCATCAATTTTCATGACTTATCCTCACAAGGATGGGGCTAGATGAGATCCACCCAAGGGTATTGAAGGAGCTGGCAGATGTGCTGGCTAAACTCCTTTCCATCATCTTCCAACAGTCCTGGAAGACTGGGGAAGTCCCACTGGACTGGAGGCTGGCTGATGTTGTGCCCATCTACAAAAAGGGCCGCAGGGAGGACCCAGGGAACTACAGGCCTGTCAGTCTGACCTCAGTGCCAGGGAAAGTCATGGAGCAGGTGATCTTGAGTGCTATCATGAAGCACATGCAAGAGAACCGGGTGATCAGGCCCAGTCAACATGGGGTCACAAAAGGCAGGTCTTGCCAAACTAACCTGATCACCTTCTATGACAAAGTGACTCAGCTGCTGGATGAGGGAAAGGCTGTGGATGTGGTCTTCCCGGACTTCAGTAAAGCCTTTGACACAGTTTCTCACAGCATTCAGCTTGGGAAACTGTCAGCCTCTGGCCTGGACAGGCGCACACTCTCCTGGGTGGAAAACTGGTTGGATGGCCGGGCCCAGAGAGTGGTGGGAAATGGTGTGAAATCCAGCTGGAGGCCAGTGACAAGTGGGGTTCCCCAGGGCTCAGTGCTGGGTCCAGCTCTGTTCAATGTCTTCATCAATGACCTGGATGAAGGCATCAGGTGCACCCTTAGCAAGTTTGCGGACGACACTAAGCTGGGTGGAAGTGTTGATCTGCTGGAGGGTAGGGAGGCTCTGCAAAGGGATCTGAACAGGCTGGAACGCTGAGCTGAGTTAAAACGGCATGAGGTTTAACAAGGCCAAATGCCAGGTCCTGCACTTGGGGCACAACAACCCTGTGCAGTGCTACAGACTAGGAGAAGTCTGTCCAGAAAGCTGCCTGGAGGAGAGGGACCTGGGGGTGTTGGTTGACAGCCGACTGAACATGAGCCAGCAGTGTGCCCAGGTGGCCAAGAAGGCCAATGGCATCTTGGCTTGTATCAGAAACGGCGTGACCAGCAGGTCCAGGGAGGTTATCCTCCCTCTGTACTCAGCACTGGTGAGACCGCTCCTGAATCCTGTGTTCAGTTCTGGGCCCCTCACCACAAGAAGGATGTTGAGGCTCTGGAGTGAGTCCAGAGAAGAGCAACAAAGCTGGTGAGGGGGCTGGAGAACAAGTCTTATGGGGAGCGGCTGAGAGAGCTGGGGTTGCTTAGCCTGGAGAAGAGGAGGCTGAGGGGAGACCTCATTGCTCTCTACAATTGCCTGAAAGGAGGTTGTGGAGAGAAGGGTGCTGGCCTCTTCTCCCAAGTGACAGGGGACAGGACAAGAGGTAATGGCCTCAAGCTCCGCCAGGGGAGGTTTAGGCTGGACATTAGGAAAAAATTTTTCACAGAAAGGGTCATTGGGCAGTGGAACAGGGAGGTGGTTGATTCACCTTCTCTGGAGGTGTTTAAGGCACGGGTGGACGAGGTGCTAAGGGGCATGGTTGAGTGTTTGATAGGAATGGTTGGACTGGATGATCCGTTGGGTCTCTTCCAACCTGGTGATTCTATGATTTAGGTCTCTCTGGTCTGTGTATTAAGGCTAAATCCTTTTGGCTGTTGGGTATGTGGTCCAGGTATGCCAAGGATTGAAAGCAGAAAGCTAGCAGAGAACAAAAGCAACTGCTACGCTGTAGGCATTGCTTTTAATAATGGCATTTTATTTCTAATTAATCTTCTCCTGACATCCAAGCATATCAGAAGTACAGCTTTCCTGTACCACTGTGATCTTGCTTCCCTCCTCCTCAGTCAGCAGGAGCAGAGACTGACAGCTCACTTAACTTCACAGAGAAAGAGACTATCTCTTGCCTCATGTAACTTAAAAGTGAACCTTCTGGCTTTATAAGAGAGACAGGCTCCAGTGGGAGAGATATCTGTTCTTACTCAACTCAAAGCAAGGTGGTTCTGATGCCGGGATTCAAAGGCAGAATAATGAAAACAGGGCAGAGTGAAGAAGCCTTTTACACTGAATGATACTTGTGATCCCCTAGTGGATGTCTCCTATGTTAAACTTCAATTTTTATTCATATCTACATCACATGCCTTGTTCATTAAAATAACTCAATATCACTTAACAATGATAGTTTACTATTAAATATGCTCAGTAACTGCAATTAGGTTATAATTACCTCACAGATGTGTTTGTAAAACCTAAACAGGCCCTTAGAACATTGCAGCTTGCTCCTCTCAATGCTTCTCCCCTCCCCAGAAAAAAAATTCATTTTAATGGCATCTGTATGAACCAGATATTTGAAAAATCTTCTGCATTATAGAAGGCCTGCTACTTCATTATAACATGTTTCTTTACATAGAGAAAGACTGCCTGACTCCTCAGCAGCTGAGAAGAGTTAAATATGCATTGGTAACTCTCATGTATCATATGAAATAGCAGCAAGTTAGTAGGAAAGTGCCACAGTCACATAGAAATATTTTATTTTAGAAATTGCTCATCATATTTATGTTATCACTAGAGTTTACAAATAGTTCAAAGATAGCAGTAGCTTCTGAAGTGCAAGTATTTCATGTCTCTCTTTTTCAGCCAAGGTATACTTTACTGTAGTATTAAATTGCATTTACAGCTTTAGGTAAAGTCATGAAAAGAAAATACTGGTTAATATTTTAGAGCTTGAGTAAGTAGACAAAATTGAAAGCATAAATGGTTTTATAGTTACTTAGCAAATTCCTCTGTTCATATGGTAGTGTTCTGCTTAGGTGTAGCAAATTTTAACTGTGGAGGCAGTGTGGGTGCAGGTGGTATTTTGGGGAGTTTGGTTGGTATTTTTTTTCTTCACAGCACATTCATTTATTCTTTTATTTCCATCCATTGTTTCTACAACAGAAGAGCTAAAATGTTGCAAATAAACATGGTAATCTCTGCTAATGCATTGATCTAATGAGCTCTTGGGGCATTTCCAGCTTAAGTTAAGGAATAAACAGATTTTGGCTATTCAGAATGTTTTTCACATTTGTATATCTTATTATCAATTAAAGAGTGTTACCTCATGTATCAAATTCTTTGATGGCACAAAACTGAGGTCAAAACACTGGCTGAGCAGAATTTGACACACTATTGACAGTAACCAAACAAATAATTAGTAGTAAGTAAAAGAAATTAGAAAGAAGAAAATTATTGGAATGCAACAGTTCTTGAATCAAATGAGAGCATAATAATGTTGTGGAAAAGTGATAAACATAAATCTGGACCCTGAAAAAAATTAAGAATATACTCCAGTGACTGGTCTGACTGTTCAGAAGAATTCTTTAAATTTGCTTTAAACCACAACATGACATTTCTTTATCTTACGTTTTGAACTCTTCAAAACATGACACTGATGTCATTCCACATCTACATACAGCTTTTGAGTAGACTACCACAATACTAAACATTCTCAGATAACACTGCACACCAGAAACAAAAACAAAAAAAAAAGCCAAAATTATTATTCTAATAGGAAGCATCCCATCAGAGCTAAATTCAACCAAGCCATACAATGTTAATAAATTGATATAGACATTTAGAAAACAAGAGAAAATAAGTCTTTTGCAGTGCTTTCATTTTCTCAGATATCCATTTGGCTATTACAAGTCAGACGGTTATCTTCTGTCCTCCATGATAAAGCATTCACCCAATTCCACTCCTACAGTCTCTAGTGCACAAAAATAACATCTAGTATCTCCAAAGCATTAAATTTTTGGCAAGTTTTAGCTAGCAACACACCAAACAATTTCATTACTGTTATTTTTTTCCTCCATTATTCATTTCTTCAATCTGCTGCTGTTTGCAGAGAAACTGCCAGCTCCATTCAGAGACTCTATGCTAAAACACTAATCTACCCTGCCAATAAAGTGACCACTCTATTTTTTGAGACATCGCAGCAACCTTTGGAGACAGATCAGTCAAAAGCTAAAGACTGCTAACCACTACCTCTTCCAGACACAACTCACCACTGCTGTTTTACAATTCAAATTATGCAAAACAAAATAAACAGTCTGGGAATTCTGAGGAGACATGCATTCTTTAAGACAAAAGGTTAATGTAAACACTGCCTAATCCCACATCACACTACCTCATCTCCATCATCTTTCCAGATCTACTAGGAGTACCGTATGTCATTAAAGGCAGGAACTCATATCAAACACACCTAAAGATCTATCCATCATTACAGACCTCACTGCACATTTTAAAGACCTTTGAAAATTCTTGTTGTAGCTAAGTGATTGGATTGTCTTTTAAAAGAAAAGATGTGAGATTCATCATACGCTTACCTTAGTATCCTGCTGTGACAGAAATTGTTTTCATAACTTCCTTGTAGGAGTATGCTTGATTTTTCATATAATGGCTGACCAGAAGGAAAATATTAAATTCAACTCTGGGGCAGACAAAGTTTTCTAGAGAGAAAGGCGAAGCCCTTTTATCTGAAAGCATATTAAGAGCTTCAGCTGAGCAGGAAACTCCTGCAGGAAACACATCACAGGTGTGGATAAGGATGCTTGCATAGAAGAGCTGGGGGCAGGCATTAGAATTAATAAACTGAGAGTTAAGGGACAGCAGGGCGGAGTTTTGGGTAGAAAATAATTCTCTATTTGTTTATATATTGTTTGAGGTTTGCTATAGAAAATAGTTCACTGTTGACACTTTTTATTTCATTGAATATTAGTCTGGCTTTAATAAAATTTAAGCTTCAAAATGCAAGCTGGTTAATCTCAAAGTTCTGTCTAGTTTGCAGCCCCAACAATTTCTGACAAATCATAAAGACTGACTTTTCTGTTTTGTCTGTTTTAAACATTTTTATTTTCTGAGGGACTCATCTGTGGTGCCGGGTTCAATGGGAGGGGAGGTGGAGAAGCAAGCACTGCTCCCCCTCACCTGGCAGAGCTCATGGCACTGAGCTAGCTACTGAGGGGAGGGAGGAGATGCAGGTGTGGGTGCTGCCCCCCCCCCACCTTACCTGTCTGCCCTGGCTGGACCCTCCCGAAGGATCTTCTGCACACACATGGCAAGAACACTCCCTACATGCTGCTGGAGCACAGACTGGCCTCATAAAAGAACTTGCGAGGATCCATGCAGCGCATGTGCCCATCACTCCAATTGGACCAGTCTGGAAGGAACTGTTTTGCTTATTGAAGTAGCGACTCTTTATTTTTCCATTCTTCCTCCCCTCTCCATCTGTAATTTATCTTACTGTGTTTCCTTGACTGGTATCAGTGTGTGTTGGATCAAATCTGAGTGACCTTGGCTATGTTCAGGGATCACATTGCAATCTGACCAGATTGAAATCTGTTTTCTGCAACTTTGGGAAGTTGCACCCCAATATCTCAGCTGTGCAAACAACTTTCTTTGGTCTGTTTACTGTGGTCAAAGACAGAATAAATTTTGCTTTTTGATTTAACCATAAGAGTAATTTTGGTGGCCTCTGGATCACTGTACAGGTAAAAGAACCACCTTCATTTGACTGAGCAGATCCAAAGAAGGCCCAGACATGAGTGTGTAGCTTCTGGATCTGGGGCATGACACAATGTTTTAAGGGTGTCTTTAAAAATTATTTGTTTTTTCAAGGGGAACAAAACCAATAAAAAATTAATTTTCATACCCACGTTCCTTGTGTACTGCTTAAAAACAACGGACACAACTCTAGCTATGTTTGCCAGTAACAAGCAAGCTCTAGCTGTACAAAGATAACATACTTGATAGAAAAAGGCCATAATTAAGAAAAACTGTGAATATAAAAACACCTCTATATTTTCAGAATCAAATGTTCAAGGAAAATTCATTAATTTCAGCAGAACAAGTTTTTTTGTTCTAGGTAGCAGTTTAAATCACAACAAAAATATAAAATAGGCAAGGATTTCCATTTAACTACAGAAGATTGTAGTCCAAATATTTGCTTTTTCTTAGTTCTAAGAAAAGCTAAGAAGCTGTTTTCTCAGGTAATCCTTCTTGTCATTCCTCATTTACCACCTTTGCAGCTGCTACATTCAATACTCAGCTAGCCAAAAGGGAAAGACTCAGTCGCTTGGTGGTCAGAACACACACTTGAGTCTGCAATAAAAATTACTGCTCTCAAACTCATGGAGGTACAAACTCATGAAGCTGGAATAGAGAGTTTTCTTAAGTGGTTTAGTAAAATGTTTTTTTTCATAGTGTAACTTCCTTTTACATTTTTATATTATTTTTTATATAAAATCTTGAAAACTGTCTATGAGTGAAAATATTTTTTAGCTGTGTTTGCTCTAGGAACATGATTGAGAAATTACTCCTAAGGAGCAAAGCATTTGCATTAGCCTTGAAACAAGAAAATACCCTTAACAACTGGCATTGCTAATCATAATGATAGGTCAGGGAATCATTATGGAAATTTATGAAGCAACTGACTGACATCCCATCAGGGCAATAAGGCTTTTTCTAAATAATAGGAATCAGTAATGGAGAGTAAAATTTTGCTCTATTTTTATGTTGTCAATTACAAAGGTTCTGTTGATATTTCAGTCATGATGATGCTACAACATAAGCCTTATTGGCGGAAATAATTTCTAACTAATAACCCTCCCTGCTGCACCCATCAAAGACATTGAGCAAAGTTTAGAAAATATTTTGCTGAAAAAAACTTATTAGTGAAAATACAAATTTGAGTATGCTCTAATATAGCATAAGGTTGATAGCACATAGATATGATCTTTTGATTGTTTCAGCTTAGCATAAAACTATGACATGGCATACAGGCACATACTGCTCCAGTACAGGCATTAGTATTAAATAATAATTTGGAGAAAAAAATAAATTCAGATTTTATAAAACATTGGAATGCTAACGAGACGGCTTGTTGCCACTATTGCAATTCAGGCTTCCAGTAAGATGATTAAAGTTTTTTTGTCATAGTCACACTGAGTTTTTAACTAGAGTCTGGCAGTATGAATGCAACACACTGAAGAAGACCCATTTTTTCCTGCTTAGAAGGTCTCATTTCTACATTTTTTCCAGAGAAAAGAAACAGGACACAATAATTACTTTGTGCAACAGAGGAGCAATTCTTAGCAACTCTGGCATATGCTAATAATCTACAATATTTTCAAAACCCACTGGCTGCTATTGCAGTGAAATTGTGCAGAATTCTCTCAGTTTTTTCATATTGTCACTTATTTTTATTGCTTAAAACAGGAAAGCAAAGTGAACTAGTGGTGTCCTGGTATGTGGTCATGTATGTTCCCTAGTACTTTTTTATTCAGTGTTTTAAACCTTGTGGTTCAGGAATGTCAGGGTTTGCTTGACTTGCCTTGAGATCAGCCTTAGCATGTACATCCTATAAACAAGAGAAAATGTGTGCTTAGTTTTTGCTCATGGCAGCAATGTATGGACTGTATTGCCCAGAAATTGTACACAATTTCTTTGAAAAAAAGTTCATTTCTAACTGAGTTGGTGAGGCACAAGAGATTTTGATGCATAAAGCACTTATATTTTCTGACAAAACTCCCTTCCACAAATTGTGAATCCCACAGGGTGTCTGATTGTCTTGAGTATTGGACATACAAAACAAATAAAATGTGTGAGTACAAAATTTAGATCCATAAAACCTGTGCTTACCTGCCTCCAGCACCTGAACCCCTAAATCTTCCTTTGCAAGTCAGCTGCTTCTGATATATTTTCTGGAAGAAAAAAGTGTCTGTTTCAGGGCATATAAAGTTTTGATTGTATTCTAACAATGCTAAGAAATCTGAGGATTTATTTCCGACTTAAGTGTCAGCAAAAAGATAGCTCTTCCTGTCAGATAGATGATAGGGTCCAGTTCAATAGGGTCTTCTCACCCTAGGCTTGATGCTGTTCTAACATAAGTGATTATATCAAATGAACAAATGTCTGTCCGCAACAGCCAATGAACACAAACATAAAGGCACCTCCTAGAAGTCAAGAAATCGCCACCTGATTTGTTTATGTTGGGATGAGTAAAATGAGAAAGCCCATCCAACTTGATGATTCCTATGAATCTTCTTCCTGAGATACCAACTCCCCATGCTGTGTCAGAGGAACCAGGGATTTCATCTGTGGGTTGTATATGCCAGCCACACCCCCAAAGTTCAGTGTACATACTTTTTTCGGTCCAGCCCTTCATCACCTTTGTTTCTTTAGAGAAACCCTCAAACTATATTAAGTACATGTAAATACTGAGATGACAGACTATACTGCTAACACATTTTACCCTTCAACAAGCTGGACATACAATTGAATGCTTCAATTTATTTGGAGAGAACTCCACGTATTAACAGACTGGTCATCTCCATGTCATGTTGGCTTTGGATGAAACCATTGTGTTTCTTTGTAATGGCTTGTTATGGCTTTCACATCTAGCTCTATTGCAGTCAGCAATCTCTTCACAGGTTTCCATTTCTCAGTCTTTCTCTTTTTTCAAATTACAACAGACTTGTTTCATTCTCCACAAATCTTGGCGATTCAGCTGTTTTGGAAACAATAAGTTGAAACTGGATCTGATTTATCCTGCTGGAAGACAAAAGCAACTTCAATAAAATCAATGAAATCACAGTAAGTATTCAGATGGAATGCTGTATAGTATTTTGTAGTAGATAAAACTTTTTTGTGATTTTTAAAGCAGATTGAATACTACATTAGAAAATCAGTTTTTATTTGTATAAACATTTTAGCCTCGGATTCATCTTAAAATTTGCTGTATTTTATATCTTCTTCTCGTTTATTCAGGATCTGAATCGGCAGCGGAGTGTGACAAAGCTGTTCTCCTGTCCTAGTTACCAATCTCCTGAAGGGAATGAAAAGTCTGTCTTGCTTTGAATACACTTGAAAAACAGGCTAAATAAAGGTTCCCCAATCTCCAGCTCTTTTCTGTGATTCAAAATGCTCATGCTACATGCTTACACTATCCTGCCAAAATATTCTTCTGAACAACTTTAAGAAAGATGTTTTGATGTTTCTGTTCTTCCCAAATGCAGCCAATGGCACATTAGCTAGACTTCTTTTTATATCCACTGTTATAACAATACCCTTTAAACAACAAAAAGGGAAAAAACTATATTTTCATAGAATCATAGAATGGTTTGAGTTGGAAGGGACATTAAAGACCATCTAATTCAACCCCCCCAGCCATAGGCAGGGACAATTCCCACTAGATCAGGCTGCTTAAGGCCCCATCCAACCTGGCCTTGAAAACCTCCAAGGAGGGGGCATCCACAACTTCCTTGGGCAACCTGTTCCTTGTTGCCAAACCTGTGGCTTGGCAGCCACATCCTTATCCCTGGAAATACATATATGGAAATCTACAGCCAATAACCAAACCTCTAAATAAAATATGGTTTAATAGATCTTAAAAATAACACAATAACAACAATAACAACAATAACAATAATAATAAAGACCCATCTTTCTAGATGATAAAACAATAGTAGTATTATGGCATTAACAAAATCGTTAAAGAACTTCCACATTTGTTGAACTGAGGATAGTCAGTCCTTGGCACATGTAAAATGTTTAAGAAAGAAGAAGCATACTCTGTGGAACAAAAGGTAGGTTATTTGATACTATAAGGTGTATGTATTGATGAGATAAGCCCATCTTTTTTAGGTAAAGCTCATCAGATATATAGGTTTTCCTGAAGAAGGGTTTTATTTATGTACAATTTTTTCTGCTTTGTTCTACATTATGGCAAGTAGTTCATAAAGGGTATATCCCCTCCTAGGAAACCTTACATTTACCCTTAGACTATCACAGCTTTACTGTGGCTTATGCATAATTGCTTGTGTCAGTAAACAGAATGAGGGCAAGCATGAAAAACCAGGACACACAATGAGTTCTTCTAGTGGCATATAATGATGATGATAAAAGTAACTACATTTCTCTTACATAACAATAGGATAGGGGTGCCAAAACTAGTATTAATGATAAAAGTGATCATGAAAATAGTAATAATAATGAAAAAAGAAAGAAACTTTCTAACTTGTGTGTGATGTTTGGTTTGAAATCTGGAACTGATATTTGTCTTCATCACTTACTGAGCCCCAAAGCACTGAAGTTTCCTGTGCTGAACTGAAATTAATATTACACCTGCTTGCTCCCAGCCACAGTCAAACTGCACTGAACAACATTACCCCGTAATTGTCATCATTCCCAGCATGTGAAATAGAAAGAGGAAAGCATAGATGAAAGTAGTAGTAGTAAAGTAGAAAGTAGTTTTGCTTATTGTTTTTGTTTCTACTACACAGGTCTTGACTAATGTGCTGATGCCTCTCTTTCACGTCTTTCCTCTTTCATACATACAAATTACTGCTACTAAGTGATATAAAAGACTAGATCTACAAGATACCCATTCTCCTTCACAGTAAACAGACAGATGCAAAAGATGAGGCCAACATGTCCCTTTAGTGAACTGAATGAAAGATGCCTGCTTTGGATTTTTTAAAAAAGAAAGAAGCAGGAAAATGTCTCTTCGTCATGAGACTGAGGTTAGACAAAGAAAATGCAGCTTAAAAAAGCAAGCAAAGTAAAAGCAGTATTTTGTGGAAATCTAATATTATTTGAGAGAAAATTATAAGTCATTTCAGCCAAAACTGCTTTGGGCATCAGATACAACTAGAATGTTCATGCTGAAATAGTTAGACAGATATTCGCTTGCTACCACAGCCGCACTGCATGCTGTATTTAAGTTTACAGAGGGAAAAAGGGTAAGATAGCAGGAATGCCACCCCAGATGTCCACTTAACTGAAAATACAAGGGAGTTAGAAGTCATCAAACAATGGAGGAGAAATATGGAGGTATGATAGTCCCACCTGAACAGTGTAAATTATGTAGTTGTGCTCTCTAAGTATCAGAAGAAACTTTCTATTTGGAAAGTGTGTCTTACATACAGTTCACAAGTGTGTTTTGTTACTTAATATTTACACTAATCACAGACAAAATGGTTATTTATTTACAGTTTTAAATAAGACACTTCAAAACTAATTTTGCAATAACTTGAAGACCTAGCTCCTCTTTTCTTCATATTTATGACTTTTTCCTTATACAATCCTAAATATAAATATGCTGTTCTTTCTACTTCCTCACAGTGTGCAGCTGCATCATTAACAATGATATAGCATAGCTCTACTGAGATGAAAAAATAATGTTGATTATTCTTTTCTTGTTTGCCTGGGTTTTTTTAATAATTATATTTACAGTTGTTATTATCTGTTAAAGAAACTGTTCACACAGGAAGCTAGAGGGACAGAATCCTTTTTTTAAACTTGTAACATCATTTCACAGAACTAAAAGAATATCTTTCATTATAATAATAAGATGAAAATTGTAATAAATTTAGTTTCAGGAGTGAAAACATGCAGAGGGCCAGTTGGGGGAAAGAAATCTGCTTGTGGAAGTCTCCAGGGAGTTGCTGGGGGGTGGTGAATTGTGTTTTGTATTTTTTTCTTGAAAAATATAAAGAGAAAGCACTGAAAAATATTGTCGGGGAAACACATTATGTTCTTGCCACAGGTTACATACACATTTAATTAAAAGGAAAGCATATACCTAAGTTTTCAGTACTAGAGAAAAAATATAAAAAAAGTATTGGAATATGAGAGAACTATTGTCTGTCCTTGTGGAAAGATAAAGGGCACGCTACCTCAGGAAGATTAAAATTAAGAACATTAACATAATGACTAATAACAAGAAGCTATTTTTTTCATCTAGTAGATTAAAATAAGAACAAATTTAATATTCATAAGCTAGAAGAAGCAATTTTTCATGTGTTACTTCTAAATAGAAAACTGTAATTTCAGTATCTTTCAGTCTTTTACCAGTAACTGGATTTGTCATATTTTGTGAAAGATAGCTCAACAAAGACAGTTTAAAATAAATTTTAAAGTAGTGGAACATCATGCAGGGCATTTAAGCCATTAATTGATGGCAGGCAACAGATATTCAAGTGAGATATATATATTTAACTCCTGATTATGAATTTTTATAAAACTAATGTCAATAGATTTTTGTTCTGAACACATAGTCTTGTTAGTACTTTCTCTGAAGACTTCTTTCCATGTTACTATTTAAAGAAAACAAAACAACCAAACCTAACCAAAACAAAACACCAAACCCCTCAAACAATCTGGAAATTTACTTCAACTGTCTGTGTCAAGGAATGTAAATGTGTCTTCCTTGCAGATACAAGGCACCATATTAACTCATAGTAATCTCCACAATTATCTCCAGGAAAACTGTTTAATACAACCTGATATGGTATAGCCATATACCCGAAACAAAGGTTACTCTCCATTTGCCCTAAATGTGCAGCTTTCTTTGCCATAGTTGGTGGTCTTTCTTTATGTTCTTCCCTGAGCTTATTATTTTTGCCTTTCTCTTCTGAGTCTTCCTCCAATGTGGATGAGGTCAGTCACAGTGAAACACTGTCAATGTGGTATAAATGTAAATGTTATTGGCTGCTGGACTCCATCTTAATTTCTTCTAATTAGTAAATATCAATGCTCTGAATGACCTTTTGCTTTCTCTCACCTAGTATGTTTCACTTGTGTTTTTCTGAATTTGTCTGAAATCAGGATTTTTGAGATGCAGAGTTAAGCAAATTTCTTTCATACTTATGTGTCATTGCAGTTGAATAATACTTAATTCTGTCATTTGTTTTCTCCCTATATATTCTATATTTTTGTTGCTAACTTCAAAACACCAGTACTTAGTAAGCTTCTTTAGGACCTGCTTAAAATGCAAAAATTAAAATGCAAAATTCAGGTGAAGAAGACTTACTCGATATTAAAGTGTTTCCTCTGGACAGACAACTACATATATGAAATGAGCTCTTCCACTTCAAATTGATTAGCAAGTTAACAAATCTACTATTCTACCTCTGACCCATATTATAAATGCACCTATTTGGTCTTAATGAAGTGCCCCAGAACAATTTTACTTGAAGAGTTGTGACTAAGGAGACACTCAAGTGGCCTTGTTCACATTCAACACATGCTTTCTCAGAGGTTTAAGAGACCTTATCTGCAATAGTGTTCTCAAGTACTGCTTTCTTTCACTACAGCTATCCCTCAGATAATTAGAAAGGAGCACTTACCTTCATATATGGAAGTTCTGTTATCAGCTTGGGATTTTCTGGAAGCAAAGAAACGTATTCCAGACTTCACAATGACAATATTCTTTCTTTGAGAGCTAAGGATTTCATGTGATAATACGTATTACTTTTTGAATTTTGCTTGGGACATATTTTGGCCCAACCTTAACAACTGTGTTTTTCAGTTGCGAATGTGCATTTAAATACCTGCTGTGCAAGCTCAGTCAGAAAATGTACAGCCTAAATGAATTAATATTGCTATTGCTGCAATCCCCATAATCATAGAATCACAAGATAATTCAGCTTTGAAGGGACCTTGGCAGATCTCTAGTGCAACACCCTGCTCAAAGCCAGTTCAGCTAAAGGTCAGACAGGTATAATCCAGACAGGTGTTGAAAACCTCCAGGGATGGAGACTGCACAGCCTTTCTGTGCCCTTCTCTGGGCAACCTGATCCCATGCTTGGCTGTTCTCACAGCTTTTCCTTACACCCAGTCTGAAACTATTGATTAAGTTTATGCTGTTGTGTCTTGTTCTCCTGCCTTGAAAAATTCAGCTCTTACTGTTTTTATAGGTGCCCCACAGGAACCAGGAGGCTTCTATTAGGCCTTCCATAAGATGTCTCCTCTCCAGGCTCAAAAATCTCCTTTACTTCAGCTGTCCTTAGAGAGCTGCCAGCAAAGAAAAGAAAACTGGGCTTTTCCTCTCATTCAGATTAATGCTGCAGTCAGACTGCTTGTAGTCAAGAAAGCTGAACTTCAACTGGAACAGCTATGAAGACAACTGTGCTAATCAAGTACTTGTCTAACTTCACCAAAAAAAATGGTGAGAAGTTGTGATGATTGTTTACACATATAGTCTTGAAAATGTTGTCAAAGAAATAATATAATTATTGAAGACAAAGCATTGTATCACAACAAATTACATAACTGTGAATAACTTTATGCTGCAAACCTTCACTGTTCGAACATAGAACTTAGTACATTTTTGAAGGATTTTATAAATAAATGTGGAAAATAAGTTTGTGATAACAATCTTACAAAGTCTGATATTTTTGCAAAGATGTTTTAAAGGAAACAAATTATTGAACCCTGTCCCAAGCAGTTTTCTGATTACTTGTGACAGCAATGTAACAGTATAATCGACCTAAACTGAGCAGACTGCACAGGCAGTTGTTTAGCTATACTACTACCATGCATGCTTCTTAGTTTGAACTTGCATGTTTGTACAGCCTCTAGGTTAGAGGTTTTTGGCTCCACAGGCTAGGCATAACAATAGACATCTGTCTATACACTAAGTACTCTGTGTCTAATTGATTAATAGATGAGTTTTTTTCTGTAGCAGCCAAAGGAAACTTTTCCAATTAGATAAGCTCTTTCTAAGCTCTTTCCACACTATATATTATTTTATTTATACATATATACACCTTTTATATATATATACATGTGTAGGTATATGTAGATAAACTTTCTTCTACTTTGTTTTCAAATAAAGTCTGTGTTACATGCCACTTCAGTGGGGCATTCATTGGAACATTCACCAAAGTCAGGACTGTTTAAAATTTATGGGGTTTATTCTCCTTTTGTCTTCTACATACAGAACATTCACATGGTGTAAGTTACAGAAGAAAAATGCATGAGAAAGCCTACTGCAATTAAGTGGGTAACAGACAGTTTACATGAAGCTTGTTTGTTCACAATGGAGAAAAGTTGTTAAAAGGAAAACATTGATTTTCTAGAAATGTAAGCAGACTCTTGTCTGAGTTACACCTACCTACCTGGAAGTTTGCTCAAGCTAAAGAGAGATTTACTGTACCACATAAGGTGGAATGCTAAATGCACACAAGATTACAATGCTAGAAAATTCCAGATTTCTAAGCAATTTTACACAATCTAAATTGCAGTAAAATTTTGTTTAAAAAACGATATTTTTTCTGATTGCCTTCAGTAAATGGAGGTCAGTTTAACAGCTTATAAGCATTCTTTAGCAAAAACACAATAAAAATAAAAATACTTCTAAACTTTTAAGTCATTGATCCAAGCCTGGATAGTTGTTTACTGCTGGCTTTCTGATCCTACTGACTTGTTATTCTACTTCTTTGAATCTTATTTTTCTCATTTACATGTTTAACCATTTTTAATATTAGAATTCTAAGTAAACAAACTATAAAAAATACAAAGTTTTTGTTCTCCTCTTTTTTTCTTTTTGCACTAATCTAATTGGATGCATGTAATAGAAAACTAGAAAACTTGTTGAGCTAACCAAATAGTTTAAAAAATATGGGTAAATGGTACAATGCATAAGCAGAAATATTATCTAGTGGTTGTATACTTCAGTTCTTTGCATTTTCAGTTTCTTAATATGCATTTTGTTTGTTTTTAAATAACAGTTTCCTTGATAATATAAGTGAAGTTTTGTGATGCCAGGTTTTTAGAACATGGTTTACTCTGAAAGGATGAGTGCAATGTATCTCTTTAGCAGAACTGCAACTCCCTGCTTATGGAACCTTGTGATTGCTGAAAAATCTAACATCTATTTTCTCTAAAAAAAGGTTAAGCTTCTGCAAGCAGCTCTCTCAATGAAGATTCACCATAAAAATAAAATCCTCAAACTGCAGTGATCAGAAAACTCTGCAAATATAATTTCTCCATTTTTCCCCTCCATGTATGTTCCACAACTTGTGACTAGAAATTTGATACCAAAGGTTTCTTTCTAATAACAAGCCATCCTATAGCCACAGTGGAAATCAATTATACAATTTCTGTACTTTACTTTTCATTTGAAACTTTCGCTTCAAGGCACAAAAATATGGAACAGTGGACTGAACAGAACAGGACATAACATTTCAGTTTAAGCAGTCAAAGACTGTACAATAGCTCTTATTTTGTGTCTGAAGCAAACCAACCCAAAACTTGAATCACATTTATGTCTTCCATTTACAAAAGCAACATATACTAAATTTCCTGAAGCTTTTGGGGTTTATTTCCATACTTCCTTTAAAGTAATGAAATATATTTAGCATCAATTTCAATATTTAGTTAGTTCAGTCAAACATTACAATCTCAGCTCATAATTAAGGAGTACCATCATCAAGTAGCCATTGTTTTAGTAACTTTTAAGTGGAAGTTGACTCAAATTGTGTTCTAGTCAAATAACAGGTATAGAAAGGTCTAACAATTTCAAATGAAAATTGTATAAATCTGAAGAACAGTGTAATTTAAGTGCAATGTACTGTAAAACTATTAATTCAGTAAATATCTAACACAGGACCTTATGCTTCTCCAACCCAAATTACTGTGTTCCCTCTCTCAACTTCAGTGATCTCACAATTTAACTTATTGAGCCGTCCATCCAGGATAAACAGAGATTCCTTGGAAGGGGTCATGAGATACTGACCAAAAAGGCCACTGTCTTTTATAAGACGATTCTTACTGTTCCAAGGCCATTCCCCTGCCTTGACAGGCTCCTTCAGACTCTTCACCATCTTAACCTTGCCAGAGGACAGCTCCACGAAGAGAACATCAGTTTGTGTGCTGGAGCTACAGTAGACATTGTATTGATGAGCTTCAGTGAATGATGGCTGAAAAGCTACATCAGATATGTGCAGATTAGTGTGAATGTCAAATGCATCCTGTATTTCTCCTCTCATTGTTATGGACTGGATCCTCATGAGACCTTTTGCATCATCAATGCTGACAAGGTAGTGTCCATCTGGAGAGATATATGGCGTGCCTGTTACGTCACCATTGTATCCAATTACAGAATCAGTAACGCTATCAACTATAAGCTGTGGTAGGACAGCTCCAGTGGTATCAGGTTTACAGCAGATAAAAAAAAGTCCCCCAAGATGTGTATAAGCCAGCGATTGAGGAATGCAATTATAATCCTTTAAATTAATTGTCTTGATGTATGACATAGTTTCTAGATCAATTTTCTGAAGCATGGGCTCATCCTTATGAAGAATAAATCCAAACCTGGAAGGAAAAGCACAAAATCAACGAAAGTTAGAGTTATTACATGTATTATGTACTAATGGGGGAAGTCATTATAAGCAAAGTAGGTAAGTAAACATGTGCGGCAGTGTATTGCTGTATATATCATCTTCAGATGCTTTAGGTCTGAAAGAGTTTATAGCTTTAGTGTTCTTTGTAATTTCAAGTACACCAAACAAAATGTAAAAAATCCATGTATGTGATTAATGAGAAAAGAAGAGGTTTTTTCCTACTGATTTATAAGAAAAGGTAAACATTATTCTGAGCATATCTATTCAGTTTTAACTTTTTAAAAAGCCAGGAAGGCGAACAAGATAAAAGTCAATAGACAGTACATCCCACATATTTTAATTCACTTCATATAGTTCTTCAACTTTCTTGGTAACATCAACTTAACCCAGCGCTGGCTATTTTTCAGATAATTATCTGAATCTTCCTCATTTTAATTCAGAAAAAAATAATATAAAAAGATTTAGGCATATGTCTCCCAACTATCCAAGTCCCATATTTCTTACAATTTAGATGACCCTTTATGATTTTCCATACATAAGGAATTTTCACTGAACATTAACAATATGGTGAAATATTAGAGCTGAATGTTTATAACGTTTTAAATATGAACTATATGGCTGTTTTCTATTCTTAAGGTATAAGTTTCACCTGCACAAATATATATGCAAAAACCACTTCTCTAAATATTGTGGAGTTATGTGAAAGTAGATTAGTTTCCCTTATAGTCTAAGTACCTTTCACAGTAATTTTCCCACACAGTTTTTTTCCTTTGGCACATTCCTTAACATAACATTTTCCTCTGAATCTTTGATCCTATGAATGAAGGTCTGTGCTGATATATAATCTAGAAATACCTTTTACATCCTGTTGATATAAAGCACTATGACAGCCAGAATTTTCCAACAATTGTGTTGATAACAGCACAAAATTTTCACATTGTATTTGCAATCTCACTATATTTACTAAGCAGTGAATCATTGAAGTAATAAGCAAAAAGGTTTCAGGATGTTATTCAGTCAGTACTTCCAACATAAGACTGGGTGAATGACATTTGCATAAAAGATCATCTTTAATTTTACCTCCATCCTTGCATACTGCTTCAGTATCACAGGACCACATAGAAGCATAGGGACCTCTGGATTTCATACCATCCAGCTCCCACACCAAGAATACCAAGCGTGAATCAGACTGCCTGCGATTGTGAGCGATGCTGATTATGATATTTTTTTCATTGATTATTCAGGCACTTATAAATAAATACAACCTGAATTAAATTGTCTTGGTTAGAAAAAGCATAAACTTTATGTCAAGTTACTCTTCCATTCACACAAAATGTTGTTCTGTCATACAGGAAGACCAGGATCACCAGGCAGAATTTTATTTTTAGCTGCATGCCATTAAGATTAATTCAGTTACTGTGGAATCATTTAAATACTTTAATTAATGTTTGTTGGTTAACTTGATCTGTATGAATGAAATAGTTTAGGAGCTAGAGCAGAATGTAGACATAAGCTTTCACACTAGCCCAGGCAGATTAAAGAAAAAAAAAAAGATAGTTTTCTACAGCAAGGGACTCCAGATCTTCAGGGGTGATTACATAATTATTCTACAGAAAATCAGCAAACACAATTCAAAACCTAAACCAGCTAGTAACACATCATGACTCAAGTATTTCAACCACAACTTTCCAAAGCATTCTTGTTTCTTCTGCAGTTTCCTCTGTCTCTCTGTAACTCTTGGCTTGCAGTCCAAAAGCCACAAGTAAAAAGCTTATAATCTTGAACAGATCATTCTGGCAATTTAAATAGTGGTTTCAGGTTTGGCAATTAAGTTTTCTTGAAAACTGAAGAAATTGGCTTCAAGGTTGTAACAACCTTATCCTGATGCTTTACTTGTTGTACTTAGGAGATCTAATGGCCCTTCTTCTGAAGCTATTAAGATACTTGATTTTATAATCTCCTGCTGCAGCAGTTAATCATTTATACTCTGATAATCAGCTACATCTGAAAAATGTTTACAATGTATCTTACTTTAAAAATGTGCAAGGGGCAGTCTAATACATTTTTTTCTGTGATTTTTCATTTTCACATTCTTAAATCTTCTCAACTTTGCAGATTTAAAATTATTTACAACTATACATGTTATTCATTGTGTTCTGCTTACTTCTGAATTGGAAAACACAGGTTTGTGAGATATATCCTCCCTCCCTCCCTCCCTCCCTTCCTTCCTTCATTTCTCTAGCCCTGGAAAAATGTACTTCTACTTTCTTATAATGTTTTCTAGTTAATTTTTTTTTTTAAAATCCACTAGTTCAGACACAGATGTAATGTTAGCCTAGAAGGCAATGGTTTTGGATATAATACACTAAGAGATCAGCTCTGTGAACAGAATAATACATTGAACTTAATACAGTGTTTTCACTTATGGATTTCAAAGCACTTTACAAACTTTACAGCAAATGAAGAAAGAAGCTGAATGAGTTGCCTAAAGCTAGATAATGATCTGTTGGCAAAGTCTGGGTGAAAATACAGGCTATATAATGCCCAATACAGTTTCTAACTGATCATGCTAAAGGCTACCACTAAAATTGAGATCCTAAAAAGACAGATGTGAGAAAGTACAGACAACTAAAACATATAATTGTTAACAATAATACAGGAAACCAGTTTGACAAAATAATATTTGTTAATATTAAAATCAGATAAAACTTTGCTCTTGGGTGAGAGAAAAGATACAAAGTGGGAAGCTGGTAAACTTTTGAGAACCAGAATTATAGCTGCCAAAAGTAATTTATTAGAATTAATGGGATTTTATCAATACTATTGTTCAAAAAATTCTCTATCAGCCTGTCATATGGCCTGTAATTTTTCAGTGTCCCAATTAAAATTCAGTAAATCTGGACAGACATGTAAATACTCAAACAGCCCAATAATCCAGAGGAAAAAGAAATGGGTCGAAAAATACTTCAAAGCTGCCAATCTTCTTGGGTATAAAAGGATCTGGCAAGCTGTGTACTTGATACATTTGCTTGTCTGCCTGTCTCAGCAAGAGCTGTTGGATAGGGTTTTTGGGAAGCCGAACAAATCAAGAGACAAGTCTGTTCATGTGCCTGTGGGGTTTGTGTGACTGATTCTTAGTCCATGAGAATTGCTAGACAGAGGTGTAAGGATGGAAAAAGTAACAGAATTTCTGGAGGGAAGATACAGAAGGAAAAAGAGAAAATGAAGAAAACTGATAAGGAAAGCTAAGGATTCCATGTCTGGTATAGCAAAAAAACCCTAAAGAATGAGAAATTATACCTTTGTTACCTGAAGATAAAGAAGTATTTTCCAACTTGCAATTAAGGAAGACGATAAATGGGTTTTTATAGGAACATATACTGTTAGGTTACATTTGTTCCTGATAATTTCAAAAGAGTTGATTAGCTCTTAACTTTTAAAGAAATCTCAGAATACAGCAAAATTTTTGAAGTCTAGAAGTAGGTTGTTGAAATATTCATAAGATAATGTCAGCTATCCCAGCTAAGGTGAATAGCTTGATACATATCCTCGGAAATAATAAAATAGATTATATAAGAACCAACTACAGGAAAATGTGAACATAATGCAGTCAACACGGGTTTATGGAAAAATGAACATTGTCAGACATACTTAATTTAATTTCTTTATTAGAAAACCTTGCTGGAAGTAACTGCATATCAGGAGGGCACACCTTCCTTGTAATAAAAACTGATAGGTGAAGGGAAAATAATTTCTCTGTAATAAAAAGTAGTTGCCAACATGGCATCATCATTTTGTAGGGAAGTCTTGCTTCTGCTTAGTACCAATCTGACACTTCACAATATTTTCACAGGCAATTTGGATGCAAATATGTGTCCATGACACTAAAGTTGTAAATAATGACAGGAAAGTAATTATATTAATCAGTTGCTCATTTAAACAAAATGTGTTCAAACACAGCTTAGTGTAAGGTTGAGCAACTTTACATGTGAATGAGGAATGCAGGGCATAAATACAGAAAAATACCCTGAAAAGCAGCAACTGTGGAAGAATTTTAAGGATCATGACAGATATGCAGGTCAATATGAGACCTGAGCCTAAGAAGTAAAAAAGAAAAAAGATCCAAGAGCGCTTGTACAGTCCTTAGAGGAATATACAGAGAGAGGTGAGTAAGAATAATGCAACAGTCTCATATTTGTATTCTACATTGAGAAGAAAAAATTAAGAATGTTTTATGTTGTTTTATTTCTGCCTTTCTAAAAAGCAATATTAAAAGACTAGGAGCGAGGAGAATCTCCAGGTAAAGGCTATGCTTTTTTTTTTTTTTGGAAATTTGGCCAAAACCAAGTAGATGTACAGTTAGAAATATCAGATTCACTATATGAATCTCTGGATGACTATTTGAAATTTTTTAAATCTATGGTATATGCAGAAAGTCAGACAAGATATTCTCATGGCCTCTTCTAGAGCTTAAATATATGAAACATCAATTTTTTTGCTTTGTTCATATAATCAAAATTGCATACATATAGCAGATTTTAATCACACACTGCTTGGTATTTGAAACTACAACAGCTATAATTTCACTTTGAAAGAAAGATGTTCTATGGCCGGAATGGTCATTTGAGGTTTATTGATTTAAATGAAGACGATCATGGTGGATAGGTCGGTGGAACAGTAATAGATCACAGAGACTTGCTTCAGAACAATTATCTGCTTACACATAACAATAACCAGTTGCAAATAAATTTTAGCCCAGTTTCCAGGAACCTAAGTGCCCTTCCAGCCACCAGGTGAATTTGTCTGTACTTCCCTTCTGTCCAAAACCTTCTCAGTAAGCCAGCATCAGATTATTAACTGCTTTCATGGCCTTCATCTTTCTGATGAGGAGGCAAGAGCAACTGTAAAAAGTAGTGCTTACCAATTTTGTCAGAAAACAGAATTGCATGCCACTAGGTTAAAGGCAGTTTTGGATTACAGAGGTTAGTAGATTGGAGGACTCAAAAACGCTGCACGTAGTAAAAGAGGGTGATTTACCAGAGGTGTAATAAAATGTTGTCCTCTGGTGGTTTCTGTACACCCAGTGTAACAGGGCAATTTCACAAAATTGATATTAGTAAGCAAGTTTTGTTGGAGGTCACGATAAAGCAAATCAGCGAGTGCACGGACTGAGCTTTCGCTAACCTTTTTTTTTTAACTAAAGCAAAGCTATTAAATCTGAGTAAAGAAGTCCACACTACTACTTAACGTTTCATTTCATTCCCAAATCCCATAGCTATCATGATATTATAACTTTTCAAAAGCACTTGTTTTTTTAAAACTATTTAAAAAAAACATACTACATAATTTATTCTGTCAGTTAGTATAGTATAGATTGGGCTAAATGTTGTAACAGGAAGATGAGTGTCCAGTGAGAGACACAGATCTGAGTTTGAAAGTAGCAGTTGTGACATTTGGTGACCTGAAATTTCACATTTTTCTTTTTTTTTAATTCTTAGGCTTGCACAAACATATACTCCATGTTCATTTCAGTACGTAAATCAGATTCCATCTTCTTCCCTAACACAAACCTGCCCTACTGCGTGTACCCGACTCACAATCATTCAATGAAATTGTGTCTGTTGCATATGAACTATTAGCCTGCTTTTTATGACTAGGCCTTTGGAAAACAAGTGATACTTGAGAGAACCTTCACTTTTCCTAAACGATTTATCGATAGCTCGTGGTGTTTTTATTGCAAAGTTTCCTCACACATACATTGATATGCAGAAGCCTCCCACTGTTCATTAATCCATGATTAATATTTATGAGAATTTCAACCCAGCTGTCTCTTCCATGCAGCGAAATCATGCACAATAACAGAGAGCACATAAAGGTATTTGTCAGTGTGCATATCAGCATCATTTGCAACTCAAGCCTGCAAGATATGAGAGCAAATTTTAACATTTCCAATAATTTATTTTACAATTAATGCAAGGGGGAATCTGTAGACGGTGTGAATATCACTCCAGTTGGAGTATATGCTAGAATTGTGAAATATAAGATTGTTTCTTTCTTTGCTCCCTCCACATGAATTAATAATGGTTGCAATCCCAGATTTTCAAGATGTTCAATCATACATTGTGACAAAGAGTTAAGAGAAGTAAGAATAATACTACTTAGCAACTCTATAGCACTTTCTGTATGAGTAGTATACTGGCTGTCACTGGGATGGTGGTTTTTTTTTTAATACTAGCCTATACAGTGTGATGTTTTAGATTTGTAAACAAAGGAGCTGATAATCCAGCAGTATTTTAGTTATTGCTGAAAAGTGTATACACAGAATCAAGTCCTCCTCTGTTTATCACTTGGTCCTCCCTACAAATAAGCTGGGGATGGGCAAGAAGCAGGGAAGTGAAACGGCTGGGACAGCTGACCCTAACTGACTTAAGGGATTTTCCATGCCATGTAACATCATGTTCAACAGTTAAACTCCTTCCAAAGTGCCTGTTGCTCCTGATGAGTGGGGGCTCAGCTGCTGTCTGGGGTCATATCACCACAGGGAGTCATTAGGTTTCTGCAAAAGCTAGTGAGCTTCACACTACTCAGACAAAGGGAAACTGAGGTAGATAAAAATAATTTGTCCAAATTAACTTAGAAGAGACAGGAATAATATCCTACACGGTGTTAATAGCAAAATACATGTAAAAGAAAAAAAAAAGTGAAGCTCATATGGATTACTTTTTTCCTAATCTTAATGAAAAAACTCAAACCACATATTTAAGAGCAGAATAAATGTAATGACTAAGCTAAGAACATAAGTTATTACTACTTCTATTGTCTCAAAATATACATTCAAGACCAGATTTTTTTTTTAAGTATTTTTAAAGCATTTAAGTGTCTTTAAATATGGGATTTGGGTTCTAGTTTTATGGAACTGTAAACCTGTATGTAACTTGAACACAGGAAACAGTAAGCCCACAATGGTTCTTTTTTCCCCATAATGGTTCTCATACTTATCACTACCCCATTCCCTAACTACTGCAAAACTGTTAACTTGAAATCTCTCATTGCAAAGCTGACAAACTAAAGAATCTATACAGAAAGTCAGATTAATGCTCTACCAAAACTACTCCTCTTTCTTTCATCAGAATATCAAATGTCTCAGATTATGGGAAATCTTTCAACAAGTGTGTTTGGAATAACTTGGTCACAGGAACTTGCCTATTGCTGAAATGTAATTTATGCTATAAAGCATGAATGCTAACCTCATATTTTAGAAGGTATTAATTTTGGAAATCTTAGAGTATTGTTTTACATCAGTATTATCAGTTTTTATAAGTTTTACTCTCCTCTCTCTTATCAAATCCAATTGTCACATTATTTTTCATAAAATTTCCATCACCTTAGGTTCCATTATTTATGAAAGGTATAAAGTGTAAAAACAATTTCTGTTTTAATATAAATTCTCATATTTTGTACAACAGATGACTTTCACTTATGAAAAAATGCGAGTGCAGTGTACGTTATCACAAAAGGATTTATATAGCTAGCTGCCTTTCACTGTCCAAAATACTTATTTAATCACTGTCCTGTAAGGTGGTTAGCTACTTTCAAACCAGACCAAATCCCCTTGTTACTGCAGAGAAATAGTTCATTATGTTTTCAAAAGAGTAATGCTGTTTTTTTATAAAATTCCTTTCAAGTTCTTCATCAAGTCTATTCAGCCTAAGTAGCTTTGACTGTTGCATAGCACAATGGGAATATTTTGCTTTTGAGGAATGAACAGGAACTCCTTTTTACTCTTAAATATCTCAATGCTCTTGTATACCTGTTACATCATTATTCTTTCTATCTATGGAGAAAATGCTTTCAATGTGATTGAAAAAAAATAGAATGTGTACAGATTCCTGCTCTGTTTTCTGTAGTTTTTTTCCATAACAAGAAGCTAAATTTCAATAAATTATACAAAATGTATTGTGGAAATATCCTTTGTATAATGTGTTAAATATTGGTAGTTGTAAACTAACCTGAAAAACAGAAACGTGGTTAAAATCTTGAGTGACTCGTCCAGTTCTACAGAAGGTTTCCTGGTTACAAGATGTTACACATATGTGTAACTTTCCATCTTCGTCCCAGTAGTACCCAAGTACATTTTTTTCCTATTTTTAAGTACTGGGAAAGGCTTAATAAGAAACTAATTCCCAGTGCCAGAAAGTCAATAATTATTGCCTGAACTTCAGCAGTGCCAAATTCTAATGCTCCTTTCCATATCTGGAAAGGCTTGACATCGTTTTCAAACCAAAATACACAGCTATTACACATGGAAGTTGTATATTGTCCACCATTCTCTGAAGGCAGTTGATGCAGGCATAGGGCAAAGACTTATCTTGTAAGTCATTTTATTTCATAGTTAACGTAACTGAGTAGAACTGACAAAGATTCTGTTCCCATTTTGTAACGACTGTGTGCATTTGTATAGCAAAAGATCCTTAAGCATCTAAGAACTCTCTGGTCTTCAGACGCTTTTTCTGTCATCTAAATCTTACAGAACAGAAGGAAGGATAAGAAGAGGAAAAAAACCACACCTATTCAGTACTGAAACTGCACGAAATAGGACTCTCACATACCTGTAGCTTACTTGCTTTTAGTCTGCACAGTTTTAATGGAGCTATGTATTATTTGATTTAAAGAGTGCATGCATTACATAGCATAAAAACGCATATAGAATTATGTGTACATATAGCAGGTATAATATCTCAGTCTGCAGTTGAAATATATAGAGAAAAATATGCACTAGGGCATCCTTCCTTTGGCTGTTTTTAGTTCTAACACCAGAAGTGGATGACTAAAACTAATCCTTGACTTGCATGTTCTGAGCTTCAGTTCTAATGTTTCAAATATTTTTAGTGTTCCTCTCTGCAAAATCATATATCTTCCAAACATGCCTATGAGGAGTCCACTGATGTTTCGTTTAGGTCAAATGGTAGGATCCTGGAAAGTGATGAACTTTCCTTGTCCTCTCAAGGGACAGACATGGTCTTGACCTTTACAGAATCACAGAATCACAGAATAACCAGGTTGGAAGAGACCCACTGGATCATCGAGTCCAACCGTTCCCATCAAACACTAAACCATATCCCTCAGCACCTCATCCACCCGTGCCTTAAACACCTCCAGGGAAGGTGAATCAACCACCTCCCTGGGCAGCCTGTTCCAGTGCCCAATGACCCTTTCTGTAAAGAATTTTTTCCTAACGTCTAGTCTAAACCTGCCCTGGCGGAGCTTGAGACTAGACGTTAGGAAAAAAATCTTTAGAATTGATCATAAACATTTTCATGACACAGTTGATTAATTGGATAGTTGGAGGCTTGTATTTCAGTATCATATATAATCTAGAATATTTAGAATATTTAGAGTGCTAGATCTCAAGCCATGTGGAGTTTAATTTTGGGTAGTTCTGGTAAGGATTTCAAGTAATACACCTTAAAATTAAAAATTGTATATTTCAGACTAAGCACAATTGCAGAATGAGTACATTGCCACAATGGTAATTTTAAGGACTATAGGTTTTATAATCTGTTTTTTTCATCAGTTTATTAAAAATTGATATATGAACAAGGAAATAAGAGAAGACAAAAATGATACATGACTTAAGCCTGTCTCTTCCAGAGTACATAAAAATATCAATCTGTTTATATTTCTACTCCTACTACTATGAAGTAAACTAGAAAACACATGTGTCTGCAATCCTAATCAAGCTTCTTACCTCTTTTATGATCATATCAGAAAGTAATAAGGAGGTTGAAGAACTGACATTATGAATGTTTAGCCTCACCACATCTCCTCACTACAAAAATAATTCTCTATAGGTAGTATTTCTTTCCTGTAGACAGCTACATTTCTATGCATAAGTATGCATATCTGCATATGAGTTAAGCATCTAAATTGATATTTTTGCCAGCAGAGATCTAGTACATAGGGTCAAAAAAGACTAGAGAATTTGTTCAGGTGACCACTACCAAAGCCCTGTAGGTGGTGGGCAAAATTGCCTTCTTGACTCCATTGTCTGTAAAGAATAGATTCCATTGACTGGAGCAGATTGACAGTTTACACCTACAGATACATTGTATTTTCACACCTAAATCTAGGGGTCTAAAATCTGAACCTTGCACTGACCATAAACATCCTGTCAATAAAAAAGCATAATAACTGAAAATAGCCTTATAAAAATTTGCACAGATTTGGAAAATCAAAGTTCAAACAACTAACAGTATGTCGATATGTGAGATCTACAGTTATACAAATGAGATGGTCGGTTTCCCCAAGCCGTTATAATAAGTTCAGGTGTTACATAACTGTAGGGGCTATTAACGTTGCACTTCTCAGTCAGAAATCGAAACAACTGCTTAGAGGAGCAGCTAGCACTGCTAGAGAAGAATCTTGGGTAAGGCTCCATGCAAAACACAGCTCAAATCAGAAAGTCAGTCCCTCTCAGAATTTTCAGGGATCTCTGAAGATGGTTTTCACAGCTGCCAAAGGGTGTTTTAACGGAAAACGATTAATTCACTTTGCTTTCCACAAAAAAAGTATATATTTCCAACCAGAACTATCAGCTTCTATATTTTTCTCAAGGCTAGAGAATCAATGAAATAACAAATAAAAGCTCTTCAGGGTCTACCTTTCATTTTTTATACCTAAGCTTTTGCAGAGCTCCAAGAATTGTGTGCAAACCTTGTAAACAAATTTTTCAAAAGCAACTTTGTTCATCGCTATTTCTTAGTGAACTACATTTTCATGTCACTGTTAAAGTATTTGACATAGTCTGTTAGAACTAACACCACAATCTCCTGCAAAGGATCAAGATGGCATCACATCATACTACTTTTAATAGCTCTCACTAAGAAACTGCATTTCCAAATTCTAACAAATATTTTTCAATAAATACTAAATATTATGTAATGTGGCTGGTATATGCTATATCTACTGATTTTAAAAGTTTAGTAATATTTCAGTGTTTAAAAGATGAATTTAAATCTGTTTGTACAGACAGGAACTATGAAAGTCATGCAAGGGAATTGTATACCACCTACATTACACAGTTTTTCACATGGGTCCTGGGTGGATAACCCAGAAAAAATTCAAGCCTACAGAGGCTAAATTTGTCTTACCATCATTAATTACCTTTATAATACTATGACATTTGTATGAGGTTATTGTGCAACGCATACTAAAGCAAAGGCCATGAGAGAAAAAAATTCATGAACCGAAACTCAAGGCAGAATCTAGAGCAGCCCTGTATGAACAAAGTTTATTTTTATTTGCTTCATATTATTATATGATTAATATTTGTGTTTAAAATCACTCAACATCCTAAAAGAGAACTTTTTTTTTTCAAAGTCTATGAAAAAAAATAAACCCAGCTCTGTTAGTACAATGTTTGATCTAATCTATTGATCAGATGTGTAGAGCCTGATCCTATAAAATGTTTCTAATCTGGCAAGATGGGAAAGTACTACCATTTAAAAAACAATTCTAAAATAGAAGTATGTTATATACCAAAGATTTTTTCTGATGAAATGAAGATATCCACAGTAGCTCTGGAGAAGGAAATATGAACATTTAAGGAACAATTAAAATTGGTCTAAGAACTATTTTCTTAGCTGTACAGCTAAATTGCCTTCACTGGTACTATGAGGTTTCATCATAAGTGCAACCAAAAGAAAAGATGCACTTTTTCCTCTAGCTAAGGATTTTTTAAGAACCTGATATGCCACACTGCAATCATGATTTCCTTTGTTAAAATTACACTTCACTTTATATGCTTACCTAGATGTTCTAAGAAAGACTTTTTACACTGATTTATTTTATTTCAGAGGCCTTGCATTCATACTATTTAAATCATCACACCATTAATTTTCCTTACTTAAGTAATTTAAAAATATATAATTTCTTTTTTATTGTCCTTTTGTATTAAAATTACTGTAGCATATTGCACAAATAAAACATTACCCTCTAGAAGAAAAGCACATTTTTTATCTGGGAGGTGTTTCTGCTTTAAAAAACTGTTAGCATTGCAAGAGCATGCCAGTCTTCCCCTCAGGACTCACAAAATTCCATTTGCCCTGAATAGTTAATTTCTGGAAGGTTGCTGAGAAAAGACCTTTCTTTAATTTCTGCAGTTCAGAAATGGTAGTCTGATAACAAAAGGCTCATCAGCAGAAATGGTGCCTTTATTTCAGGTACTACAACAGTCTTTGACCTTTGAAGTTTGTTTTCCTAATTTTTTTCCTGATGCTCTTTACCGCATTAAGAATAGGAAGAAAAATGCTTCACATCTTTGTTTTGCATTAGAATAGGCTTTTTTCTTCCTTTCTTAGTATTTATAAATAACAGCATCAAGGACAAAGTACCTTCCTATCTGAGGACATATTTACATTTTGGAGACAATCTCGCTAATTTTCTATTTTTCTAAATATTTGTGTGTGTGAACATGTATATTCACACACCCATCTACAGATTTTTGTCCTCTTCACCAATTTGATTTATCCACCTGTCACAATTACTGTAAACGAAATATTTAAAAAGAGCCTCCTAAACATAACATCTGAAGCATTAATATGTGACTTTAAAACCATACCTTGGAAAAATTAACATGGTAGTCCTAAATAATAAGCATGTGAAAAAATTGGTCACGAAAAAGAAAAATTAAAAAAACACAGAACAGAAGGTTGTGAGGTCATTTATGGAATACGAGCAATTTTAGCATAAATAAAGATCATCACTACCAGCGTTAGATGAATGAAAAGATCTGTACTGGTGATGAACAGAATCTGATGGCAGGCCTCATTTTCAAAACATATTGACTGTTTTGGAATAATCTTGCTTGGGAAGAATTTCTGGGGTTTGAAAACTTCAAGTTTATGAGTTTTTACAGACTTACAAATTAAATATCACATTTGTATCTTTACAATAAAAAGAAAACAAAGTCTATACAATAACAGGAATTCTCTGAAATTTATAACATACATGGGCGAATGGGAAAATTAATATATAGATATAATTTGCTTAAATGAAAATCAAAAATATTTTTATTCATACCTAGGAATTAGGAATCATAATTAGGAATTAGGATTGCTTGCTGATTTAGGAATACCCTTCTAGGATTAAAAATGGATGCCAGCAGAGACCTAACCCATCAAAAATCATATACACTTCACATGTTTACTTGATAATATTGTTACAAAGAAGTTTAGGTCTTCATAGATTAATTCAGAAAGGATCTTAATATTCAATTGTAAGACCTACGAATCAATATTTTTGGATCTATGGGAGCAGATTCTCTTAGTAGTGATAAATTTCTGATTAGATCCAAAAATATTTTGAAATAGAAGGGGGATGGATACAGCAAAAGCTGGGGTGGGGGAGGAATCCCACCAAAGGCCTGATGTGTTTGAGAGAGGTGGTAACATCTGCTGAACATTACCTGAGAGACCTGATTACAAGTGATCTTTAGAATTCCAAGATTTCAGAGATTGATATTCACATATTTGTTCTGGAAGAACTGAAGATATTTAATCTTCTTTGCTATTGCTTTGCTCACACCTCAGAGAAGTGAAATTTTCTCTGTTTCAATTTTCAGTAAGGGAATTCACTGCAAAGATGATTAAGCTGGATGGTTGAGACCCCACAGTCAATGATGGCCAAACGTAATAAAATAATTCTCTCTTTCTCTCTAAGCATATACTGACCATTATTTGGAAACATAAGGAAATCAAGAACTTCAAGACAGCCACACAGGACAGAAGGGAAAAAATATAATTTCTACAAGGATTTGAAAGAATCTTGACAAGTGCTATATTCTTAGAATGTAAGGATCTCCTATGAGCTTTGTTTTCAAGCACAGAATTTGAATTTGAATAGAAAAACTTCCATTATTAGACAATAAGTGAAAGAGAGAGGAATTAATGTTATAAAATAAGTAATTTTTTAACACGATTAAACTTTTACTAATGGAAGCAGTTCATCCTGCATCATATTTAAGAAGATTAGCTCTAGACTTTAAAAAATGAGTGCAACAAATTTAATGCTGCTGAGTCAAGCGCATGACATTTTAAACACCATAAACAAAATCCTCATTCTTATTGGGATAATTTTCAGTCAGGCAGAAAAATCACTTGATATCCAAACTTTCAAACACTTATTTGTGGAAGAAACTGTATGTAAGTTGTCTTCTGCAGCTCAGCAGGATTAATCACTTACATGGTTACAAGAGAAAGCTAAGAAGTCTCATATTGATAATAAAAATAATATGTTTCCTGAACACCTTTTAAAATTACATTATTATTTGTGATTTCTTTTTTAATTTATTTTATGTTATTACAATTACAATTTAAGATTTTACTTGCAAAGCATGTGAGATACAGAGAACAGAAGTGGACTGTCATTCCAAATTCATGTTAAAGAATATCTTTAAATTACCCATATGAATAAACAACCAGGAAAATTTCCCCATAGCTGGCCAGACACTATGGTGGCTTCTTCAATCGTTTTTTTTTAAGTCTTCCTGGAAGAGGTGACATTTTTTAATATGTCAGATATAGCTCAGGACTTCTATCTCACATTTAGTGAGGGAAGAGAGAAATCCTAAATTTTCTAGTACTGGTGATGCAATAGTCTATGAATGACTATGAATGGAACACTTGCAACCTGTGTACATAAAATATACTGTTTAATTATTGCAAATTGTTGTCCAATGACTACAGTGTACACAAGAAAACAATCCAAGAAATTTTAGAACAAAGGAAAGCCCCTTAATTTCTAAATTTTTAGAATCCATGAATATGCAAAACTATTTGTGTTATCTCATACAGGAACTTATTATTTATAATTTGTTTATTTGAAAAACCAAAGAGTAATTAAGGCAGCCCTAAGATAAGTTCTAATCATTGGATACAACAAGTTGTGTGTCATAATTGCAGGGACTAGTTTCTTCTTATAGTAAGTTATGTTCTTACACATTTCATTATGTCATGTATTTTCATATACTGATACATACTGAAATTTTAAAAGCAGATAGGTACTAAGAGACAGGTACAGAAGTTATTTATTTTTAATAATGGTTGATTTGGCCACTTCAGATGGATAGATCATATTACTTCAAAGGTAAATATACCTATAATAACTTCTGCACATAAAAGAAGGCAAAATACAACTAGACTTCATCAAGTTGGGTCTGGCCATTTGTGTAACTGATGTGGAAAGACATGCAGAACATCAGGAGTTTTCTTTTATTGATGCTATAGCTTTATAGGGCTGCAAAGGCTGGCTGCAATCTCATGCATTAGGTAACATTTGAAGGAAACTCTCATTAATAGCCACACTGAAGTAGAAATTTTTTTTATATAATCTTCTTTTTTTTTTTTTACTCAAGCTTCCTAAGAGGAAAAAATTTGAAGCGTGAATTGCATAAACTGGTCAAGCAGCATTTGTATTGTTTTGTTAACTGACATGGGAAAAGATACTCAGGATAACTGATTCCAAAAGCAAGACAGTTTTCAAGACTGATTATGTTTGTCTATGTAAATACCTATATATTGCAAGACTTGAAACAATCCCAAATTTCAGTACATTATAAAAAATATCTTTATTTTAGCTACATTGTAATACACAATTAATTATTAATTAAACATCATAATAATTAGCTGAAAATGAACTTTAAAATTAAAAATATTTAGTCCATTAATTTCAAAATTAATGGATTAATTACTTAACCTGAATTGAAATGTGTCATATACTCCTCTAACGTGCCTTGTTAACTGAATTTGTAAAATATTATATTGTCCCTTATCTTTGAGCTAAATCATATTGTCTATGTGAAAAATCCAACCCCTGAACGAATTCTCTTTCTTCAGTTGATGTTTTATCTACAGTGACTCAGCATTTACCACTGCCATTGTTTCATTTGCAAACCACTGAGCAGAGTTCTTTCTGATTATAGGATTTTTGAAGCAAAACAATATTTTCTGTTTGCTTACTTGCACAGAACTACTGAAAATGCTCTCAGTCCTTCAACTACTTCACACCTCTGTAGGGGCTTAAACTAATGAATGAAGTGTAAATTTACTGAATCATCACCCTACATGGGTTTCATTTAAGAAGGTTCACAGGAATACACTGGCAGAACATTCCAATTACAATTCAAAGAAAAGCTTATTTTTTGGACAGTTTTATACAAATGAATAACTGTAGAAAGACTATTTCTCCTAGTACGATACACAACAGTGAAATAAAAAAGAAAGAAAACTCAAACTGAGAATTTTTTAACTCTGTTCAGATCCTGAGCCATCTTGCTAGTGAGTTGATTGCTCATTCTTCCACTTGTTAGATCATTTAACTTTATGGTAATTAAAATACTTGCTAAAAGATTAAAACATCTAAAAAGTTAGAGTTACTCCAATTCAGTGAGCTCATTTCATATTGCTTTGAAAATATTTTACAGCAGTATAATGATAGACCTTAATTTATTCCAATTATCTTTTGTTCACTTCAATTTATGAACAGAGGAGCTGAAATAATCAGTCCTTTTGCTCCTTAGGTTTCCAAGAATATATATTTGATGAATATTGCACAAGTCATCTTTTGTATCTATCAGACATACTAATTGTGAATGCCTATTTTCACTATAAAGGAATGATATTAGCAGGACAAGATCATTGGCTACTCTGAAGTGATTTGGCACAAAAAAATAGCTCACTAAATAAAAATTTCTTTTCAGTAAATATGTAAGTATTGAAAATATTTATTCAATTTTTAAAAGGAGGATCTACAAAAGGAATAAGCTTTGTATACATTTAAAATTAAAAGGGTCCGTAGGGCCTAGGGATGAACGGTGAAGGGATCAGGTGCACAGGTAGTGTTCTCTGTCATTCCTATTAGAGGGAATGATGACAGAAGGAGTAGGAAGAGCTGGGATATAAGTACCTGTCTCCAGACCTGTTGTGAGGAGAAAAACCTTGGGTATTTTGACCATAGGTTGGCCTGCACAACAGTAGGCTTGCTGACCAAGGATGTCCCCAAAGGGCAAAAGGAAGAAGAGACAGATGAGATATTCTATGAGCAACTGGGAAAAGTCTTACAGTCGTTAGCCCTTGTTCTTGTGAGAGACTTCAATTTACCAGATGTCTTTTGGAAGTATAAACAAAAGGAACCTTGTGGCTGCTTTATACTACAGGCTGCCTGATCAAGGAGACCCTACCGATGAAGCCTTCTTCCTCCAGCTACACTAAGCTTCATGCTTGCAAGTTCTCGTCCTACTGGGGGACCTTCAACCACTCTGATATTTGCTGGAAAAGAAGCACTGCAAGCTGTAGGCAAATCCAGGAGACTCCTAGAGTGCATTGAAGATAATTTCTTAACCCAGGTAATAGACACTCCTACACCAGGGGACGCAATACTGAACCTGATGGTAACCAGTGCAAGTGAGCTCATTAGTGATGTCAAAATCAGAGGCAGTCTGGGCAGCAGTGGTCACTGCAGTTCAAAGTCCTGAGGGATATGGGACAGGTGAGGAGTATACTCACAATACTAAATTTTAGGAAAGCAAACTTCCAGCTATTAAAGGAGTTAGTAGGACCACCTGGGAAACAATTCTCAGGGACAAGGGAGCAGGACAGAGCTGGCAGATATTTAAGAATGCTTTCCATAAAGTGCAAGAGGACCCAGGCCCCATACGTAGGAAATTGGGCAGGGAAGGAAGGAGACCCATGTGGCTGAGTTAAGACCTGCTGGTCAAACTGAAGACAAAGAGGGGAACTGCACAGACAGTGCAAACAGGTACAGGGAACCTGGGAAGAGTATAGGGATGCTGTCCATTTGTGTAGGGATGGGTCAGGAAAATTTAGACAAAACATTAGGAAGAAATTCTTCACAAATAAGGCAGTGAGGCCCTGGAACAGGTTGCCCAGGGAAGTTGTGGCTGCACCCTCCCTGGAAGTGTTCAAGGCCAGGTTGGATGGGGCCTTGAGCAGCCTGATCCAGTGGGAGGCATCCCTGCCCATGACAGGGGAGGTGGAATTAGATCATCTTTAAGACCCCTTCAAACACAAAGCATTCTGTGATTCTATGATTCCGTGATTCTATGACTTCTGTTTCTATGTATCAACAAGCCAACCTATCTCTACCTCCTTTCCTTTCCTCTTTACAGAGATTAAATAATAACCAATTGGATAGAGTATGCAATAGATGGCAATACATTATTGATGGTAGTAGATGGTTTTGTTAACAGTGTTACGAAACTTAATTCATATTTTTAAGTGGTATGCCCTTTTTTTGCTTAGAAATGACTTTATGCAGACAGAAGGTTTGGTTCTGGATTCTAATTTGGTAAGCCACGCACACTCTGTCTTCTGCTCCATCATTCAAAATTTCAGTTTACAGGTGACAAATGAACCTAGCTACAGAAACCTTTCATTCTTCTGGAAAGGGCTGGTGTTGCATGTTCAAAGGGAACTGACTTCTATCAAAAACTAAATAGGTCCCTTGAGCAGTTAATTACACCAGCAAACTCAGCCAGTACTTCCCTTCTAGCTGGTTTTCACTATTCACAGTCATAAAATGCTCCCCTGGTTAGTATATACACCAAACAACGATAAGCTCAAACTTTATGTTAGTTTCCTAACATCTTTAACAAACACCCGCTGTTATTAAGCATTTTTATTGTTGTCTGGTGACAAGTTAGATTTAATAGACAGGGTTTTTTTTCTACATCACTACTAATTTGATGAGTACAGTTAATTTAAAATCTGCCCTGACACACTGCTCACATAATTCATTTTTATTTAACCCAGCCATTTTATGTAAGGCAAATTCTTTCATGATTGACTAACTTCACACAAATAGCTCTTGTAAGAATACATTAAAAAAAAAATACAGCCTTTGTCCACATAGTGGGTTTTTGGTTTTGTTTTTTTCTTTTCCAGAAAAGGCACTCAAAATTAGATAGCATTTTAGAAAACTAAAATAAGATTCTTTGCATTTCAAGTGAGTTTGTGAGTAGGTAAAACCAGTTTAGTGCTGTTGAATTGATTTTGTTGGCTAAAACTCCCCAAACTATGATTTGAGCATTGAACAAACTACTGGGGCTTTATGTCAGACTTCAGATATTTTTTGTCTTTATGTGGCTTGTGAATGCATTATCCAATGTTATTCTTTCATTGTTTAATTGAATTTCATATTCCTTTTTTATTTCTGTGGGTTCTCTTTTATTCTTTAATTAACTTTCTCCTAAGTTGCATATAGTACAGGTGAAATGACTCACCAGCTGAAGGTAGCTGTGACTCACCATGCAAATCAGAAAGCACCTACTTGACCTATTTAAGCAAAATACCAACTTAAAATTGTTTGAGTTAGTCAACATGAATTCTTCAATTACTTTGAACTGGGCCTGTTTTTCTTTTCTCAGTCCTGATTCCCCTCCTTGTATGATGTTTATACCTATCTGTCTTCTTCTTTTCCTTTTTACTTGAAAATTTATGTATCTACATGTCAGTTCTGTTGTGCTAGTACCTCTAGTACTTGGTAGTTTATGAAGCAGTAACTTCTGTTCTCCCAAGACAAACCTGCTCCAAAAGCAGCAGAATTATTTAACATCTTTCTAAGGCTTAGTGTGGGGACTGCAGATTACTTCAGGGACACAATATGTGTTTATCTACTCAGTTTAAGAAATATGGCAGTAATGGTATTCAGAGTCAATTTACTGTAGAAACTTGAACTTGGAAAAGCAGAATAAAAACCTAAGTGAATTATTTGCAGAGATGTTTTGAGCTGAAACAGACTGTGTCAGTTTGCAAAGAAACTAACAGTCTTAAACATACAAAGTGCAAATACATAGTAATACAATATTCAGATGTAAACTGCTGAATATATCAATCTCTACAGGTGGAAAGGTTACTGAAAAAATATGAAAAGAAAATGATCTTTCACATTCTAACTAATGCATTTTGAGGAAGAAAATAGATTTTCATTTAAAAGGCATTGGGAAGACCTTGAAAAGATTCCTCCTTTATGCCTCTACTGTTGCCCTCTTTTCCTCATGCTCTCTTTCTGTGCCTCATTTGTCTTTTAAAATCTATTTAAAGTACTTAGAGTATTTCTATCACAGACAGAACTTGTTTGTTCTTTGCAGAAACACAAGACAATCCCATATTGACTGAAAGAAATATCTAAGGTCCCAGGAATTTACAATGTTTCATAGCATGGATTACAATATGAACCACTTTAACATCATATATTCAGCACCTATGAATTAAGACTGATTTTATTTATGCATCTAAAAAGCTTTTATGTTACATGCTCAGACATGGTTTGCTTTAAAAACATGTGGAATGAACTGAATAAGTAGTTGAATCCAGTTTATAAAGAGCTAAGTTACATTGTATCACAATTCCTTTTAAACCCCCAAAAGTTTCAACAAAATAGCTCCAATACAAAACGTATGTAACACAATATGGTGAATGTTATATATGGTAACCTCTCTATGGAACAGAAGAAATTAGTATTATTTACAATTAAGTTTTATGCTCCTAAATTAGGGAATTATTTGAATATTACACTTATCAATTCCTCAAGAAAATCCCAGATGATATTACATCTCAATTTTAATACACAGACCAGTGATACTTTTGAACATTTGATGAGATAAGGAAGAAAAACTCTAATAAATATGTTTATTATGATATCTAGCTTGTTTGCTATAAAACTCACCTGTAATTTGTTTATGAAGAAGGGTGTTCCAAAGCAATATTGAAATAGGTGGTATGGTCTCCATTTATAAAAGTTTTTAAATTATATATTCTTTGGAGGCAATGTCATAGTACATTTGAAAGTTAATTAATTAAGATTGAATTAAAACTTACCTTATATGGGTAACAGTGAGGGTTGTAGATGGAATGAAAAAGTCATCCACTTGGTCAAACTGTTTTCCCACTGGCTGAGTATGGATTGTGTGATGAGAAGCACTCACGCTGGCTTGTGTTATCACCTGCATAAAGTAATATCATTAGAAACTATAGAAATACTCTTTAAAAATTTAATCTCTATCCCAATAAAAAAATAGAGTATTGCCTCTGTATTCCATCTCTTCTGTTATCCTCCAGTTACTAAGAAAAAGAACCCAGATTACAGTGAATAAAGTTGATCAGCATTATAGATTTCAGAGAACTGCTACATATCTGACCACTGAATCTTCATATTTACTTTTTTCCTCCCTTTTTTTTTCCACCGCTGAGTCCATATTTCTAGTCTTTGGGTTTTGTTTACTTTTTTTTTTTTTTTACATAAGACTCTAGAGTGAGATTAAATTTCCTAAGCATTTCAGGCAGAGTGAAGAGATAAGATACTATTAACTGATCCACAGGAAGCTACGGCTATGCAGGATCCCAATTCTTCTTCAGTCATGAGTTAATTCAACACAGCACAGATCTATTTCCAAAGAGCAAGTTGATTTAAATTTACACATTCCTTAAGGTTTTATGAACTAATTTTTTCTTGAACCCCTAAGTCTCAGACCTCCTCTAAGGTAAATGTTTATGGGTGAATAAAAGACAATTCCATATAATAGTCACTATAATATTCACATATATGCACTTAAGAGCAGATTTAAATAAAAAAAAAAAAGAAATAATTAATTGTTCATCTGTACCGTAAGGAAAAATGAGAGTTAGGATGATCTGTCACTTTAAAACACAATAACATTAACTCAATTATCAGTCATTTTCTGGGGAGGCATGATAGCTACACTCCCACAAATTACCTTGCATACTTACAGTTACTAAGAATATGTGGGTGCTAAAAAGGTGTTTTCAAATGTTGCTAATTTTTCTGCTTAAGGCCTGTATTTGAATTTCTCTTATTGTTTTTCTTTAAATACTTTAAATAATAATTTTAATTCATATTAATATTTTAAAATATTTTATACTTTTTGTTTATCTTGTTTATTTCATACTTAGATACATAAAGATTTCATTAACTTCTAAAGAAAAGGAAAATAAATTGAAATAATAATTTTTAGATTATGACATAAAGTTGATCACCATATTATCAGAGAATTACTTTAAATAAGGAACAGAAAGCAGTGAAAAGTAGGAATATAATTTCTTGAAATGTTTCCTTAGTAACTGTCCTTATGCTTGTTACTGCTCAGAGGAATGGGAGAAGTAAAGACTTTTACTATTTCATATCTGAAAAAAAGCAATAAAGATGGAGCATGTCAACTGCAGAGTGTCAATATAGTTTTAGTGAAACAGGAATATGTTTAAAATTCAGTTTTTACTCTAATTAGGGACAAAAAAAATCATAAACAGGAACAGTTTTCTCTCAAAAGACTAGAAGAAGAAACTTGATGCTGATTTCAGCTGTATTCCTTATTCTATCAAACTAATACTTTCACTTTTGAGTAAGGGTGCTGAAAATAATTTCTATCATTTTTAGCAAAGTCAGTTGTCTGAGTTGTTTTCTTGTTGCCTGAAATCATTTCACTGACCCTGCTGGGGTCACAATAGTAATGCTTAATGGAAAACACACAAAACATTGCAATTACACAAAGGTTCAACTTGTCTATATTTCCTTCCATATAATCATTCTGATTGCCTCACCTGCAAAGTTGGTGAATTCTTTTCCATGTTTCCCCAACTTAGCACCCAGACTTGGTCATGTGATTTATCATAGTGTAGTTTTACTGGAACAGGATCTGTACTTACTGCCTGAAACATAGGAAAAGTAGAAATCTTTCATTTCTGTCACATTTTCAAAAGAAAAATAACATGTACGCTTGAATTGAAATGGTGACTAGACATGTATTTCCTGATGCTTTCAGACTGTATTTTAAAATTATGTTGTCAGTTGTTGAAAAAACCCTCTAATTAATTCAAAGTTACTGGACTGCTGAAAAAGTAATTTTTATTCATTATGTGCTCTAATATTTGGCATCAAAATTGCATTATACTGAAGCTATTATGAGCTAAACCTAAAGGTTTTAAATCAAGTGAAGAAGTACTTCTCTTCCTTCCCTAACATCACTTTCTCATCATAGATATATGTTTAAAAACTGCACCAATTATCGGAAAATTGCTGAAAAGGGAAATGAATTCTCAAACCACATAGTGAAATAAATGTAATGTGTTACAACATAGTCCCACATAAAACTAACACAATTTTGCTACACTCAAATCTTCCTATCTTTGCTAAACTGGGTATATTTTGCTGAAGTTGGAAAGACTGTTTTCACATGTTTTCCAATTATAGATGCTATTTGTGGTAGAACTGTGATCAGAATCAAAGTGTTTTCCCCATAACCTTGAGCACTGTCCCTTGAGACCACAAACCTTTTAGACAATTGAGCTCTATGCTTCCTTCATTATGAGATGAACTGAAGACTTCAGAGGTATGAAATGGGAGGACAATATATTTGATTAAGGGACATTCTCCATGAGCTTAACAACAGGGGGGGATCACTTTTCTATTTTTAATCATTAAAGCAGAAGAAATAGGTAGAAAGGGTTTTTTAGTCTCACCATCATAAAACTGTAAAGCACAGCTTGCTTATCAGTTTGTCAAGGAGAGTACCAGCTGGCTAATTAAGTGAACTTAATTTAAACTAATGATGTAGATCCTCAAGCTAATGTACTAATGGCTGGCTGAGACTGCTGATGATACTTAACTGTACTCTTGAGGTGTTGTGAGCCAGTTTCATCTAGGCAAAATTTGTTTTTCCATTTGACAATGGAAAATTAAGACAGGTTGCTCACTGGCTCATTTAAAATCAGAAAGATATCCCTTGAAAAAGGTCGTTTGTGTCCGATATTTTTTAATTTTATTTTATTTTTCTGCAGGCTAGAAGACAATTTATCTAAAATAGTACTTGGGCTGCCGTATAGCTAATTTGTTCAGGTGTGTCAAATTTCTGTTTAGCTTCCCCAAACAAAAGGTCTGGCCCATACATGTTCTGTTGAATGAGTGCCAGCTGCATTCAGGATCTGGGCTGTGGTACTGTCAAGAGAATGAGAAGGAATTGCCTGTAGAATCAAGCACAGGTAATGTAGCTCCCAAGAGAGGAGACAGCAGCAGAAAGGAGCTGAAAGTCTTAGAAGCAGGCTTTTATAGCTGTTTCTAGTTAGTCAGGCTGGTCTGCCGGCAGCACGGTATGAACTGAAGGATGATGAGCTCTGTTTGCTACCTCATACCTTCAAGTCTTCCTAGTTAATGGTGCACTGCTAAGCAATATTGGACAATTGCAGGTGACAGTGTTTGCTTTGAAGAATTTAAAAAATGAAAGAAAATGCTTCTCAACTTTAGAATGAGAATTACCTAGATAAATCAAAAATTCTACACATATCTCTCTAAAGATACACTGTCCATGTTTCCAGTACATTTCAATGTGATCTGCTCTAGAATCTTCTTTAAGGACTTATTTTGATAAAGATATTTGTCACAGAAATAATCATCCTAAAATCTAGTTGTTGCATACATGAACTTGTATACAGGGCTTTCATGTTAACTTTCATAGTAGAAAGGAATAAATACAACATATATGTTATGTACACAGAAAACAGCATAGTTACACAACTTAAAACCCTTTCAAATACATTTTTGTTGTCTTTAGTTTCTTTGCACCTTTACAGAAATTTTCTTAGAGTGCTGCCCACTTTATAAATATGAAATTTTCTTCACATCCATTCCTACCAGAGTATGTGTTTTTGAAAACTTGGCTTTACAGAACAGACAGGTGGTTTCCTCTTTAAGGCAGAGACTAGAAATAGCTAGCACATAAATAATATCCTCTGTATTAATAACAGACCTAGAGAAAAGGCAGACAAGTAACTAAAATGTGTTTGTTTATGAACAGCTTAGTATTTCTTTTCAAAAAATCAATTACATTTTGATTTTTTTTCTGTGCTAATCAGTATTGTAAATAACAAAAATAGACCGATCTGACCGAGAAATTAAACTTCCTGCTTCCTGTTAGCCTTACTTCAATTCTAAAAGCCACCTGTGAATCAGCAGTGGTTTTATTTTGTATAGTATTATACTATGTGTACAAGATTGTATAGGTATGTTTGTTTTGTTTCCAACTACTTTAAATTATATCTTTTTTAAAAATCCATTTTGAATATCAACATGTTAAGTGGAACACCTAGCAAGTCTCATAATACTTTTCCCATGTATTTCGCTAAGTGTGTCCTAGGAAATAATAATTTTCAGTTCAGTTAAAAATCACAAAAAATCTACTCAGGTGCCCGAAAGTGACAGTAACACATTTGGTTTAATTTACTTATCTGGTTCATCTGTTATCCCTTAGTTATATTGTCTTACCAGATGTCTGTGTTAAGTATTGTGAAATGGAAACATAATTTAACATTAATTTCCAAATGTACTAGAACCATCAAAACTGAGACTTTCATTATTGCAAAAGGTTTCCACAGATGGAATAAATTCCATCCTAGACTCACCTCAGTTCATTATCTGGATATATTAACGTAATGGAAAAGCAATGCTATTCTATCCCCCCAAACCAAATTTCATTGAAAGTTAAAGGGATTGTTTTTCTTGAACTAGCATGAAGGTTTGTGGAGTTTTTGGTTTTAGCTCAGAAAACACAAATTTATTATCCACTCAGTTTATCTCTATGTTGATATGTAAAGGTCAACGTAACTAAAAAAAATAAAAGAGAAAAACCCCAGATTTATATTATTAATTTTTTTAATGAAACATTTTACTGGTCCATGTCACCATTTGGATAGATTAGGTTTTGAGGAAGCTGTGTCTACTGAGCCAGCTGACAGAAGGTAGAAAACACAGATGTTTAAAGAATGCATAATTATTAAAAACATCTGACAAGTTAATATAATTTTACATTTGCAATTTTGCTATTTATTTTTAATATTTACATTAATACACATAATACATATGCATACTGATATCATAGAATGGTTTGGGTTGAAAGCGACCTTTAAGCATCATCTAGTCAAACCTCCCTGGAATGAGTAGGGACCTCTTTGACTAGATCAGGTTGCTAAGAGCCCCATCCAACCTGACCCTGAATATTTCCAGGGGTGAGGCTTCTACCACCTCTCTGGGCAACTTGTTCCAGTGTTTCATCACCCTAATTGTAATAAATTTATGTTTTTTATATCTAGTCTAAATCTACCTTTTAGTTTAAAATTATTACCGCTTGTCCTATTGCCATAGGCCCTATTAAAAAAATCTGTTCCCATCTTTCTTGTAAAACCCCTTTAAGTATTGGAAGATCATAATAAGGTCTCTGTGGAGCCTAATATATGATATATAATCTATATATTAAAGATTTGCATTTGTTTATCAGTGAAAAAGGCAGAAGGTATAAAGGAAAGCTGCATTTACATATTTTTATTAGCAATTTAGATTAGATTTCTAATTAAAAAATGCATGTTTTATTTAGCTAACAAACATCTGTTTCCTATGAATGTGATGAGACTACAAGTAACCTTGTAGATGTTATGCACATTTGTATGATTAAAATTGGAATCAGAACTCCCAGAGTGGTGTCAAAACCTCTTTATCAGTTTTACATACATGTACCCTTTCTTCTGAGAATCAGAGCAGAATTGTTAACAAGTTAATAATTAGCTTCAGAGTTCTTTGCCCAGGAAATAATTTTACTTCAGAAAAAGAAGCACCTCACTTTTAAAGAAAGTTTCAAGATTTTATATGCTCCCTAATGCACTTAAAAAAGCCCCTCACAGACCCACCAAAAAATAAGCCCCTTGTATGCTGACAAGACTGTTGACAGACTTCTACTATAATTGATTGACCCTTTTTTCCACTGAGGACAAAATAAAACTAATCCTTCTGATCAAATTATATCATCCTGAAAGACTAAGGACTATATAACGAAATATGTTCTATGGTGTGTGCCTGATTTTTTTTCCTTTTTAAAAAAAGGAAATAAAAGTAGTGAAGTACAGGGGAAATACTACGGAGAAACCAAATAGCAAAATATACTATGATTTTTCCTTTTCTGCATGCCTCATTAACACAAATATTTTAAAAGTTTATTCTTTTCATATTCAGAAGGTTCTTTTTTTACAATTTAATGAATTTATGGCTATTAATTTCTAAATGCATTTTATATGTCTTCAGTAATTCCACAGACTAAAATCTGTTCTCATGTAAATTTCCTGTTTTATCTCATAGTACAATGATAGCATTGTTATCACTGGATAAATAAAGACAAAAAAAAGAAAAGAGAAAGAAAGACAGGTGCACACTGGTTAAGATATCTGATTTGAGTGGTGACAAGCAAACATCAAATTTTTACGCCATCCCAATAAGTCTACAGACCATTTGGAGCATATTGTGAGTCTCTCAGGATCTTCTGAAGGAACTCTACTGCTCCTTTTGGAGCAAACTAATTCATGTTAGCAGTGCCTTGCACTTTGACCTTCAACAAGCTGTATGAGTGCAGTAATGTCCATACCATAGCATCAATTCTCTCTTTTACCTAATGAATTGTTTTGACTAAGCAGAGGGTCTTCATCATTACAGACACTGAGAAATGGATAGTACTATCTACGCAGCAGAGTAATAGACAAGAAGTTTGAATTCATAATCTCCTGTCTTGTCTAAGGGTTTGGGTCTTCCACAGCTCCAGAAAATTCTCTTTCATAAAAAGCTGACTGAATAACAGTCAAATAACAGATTTGACTGTAGCCAAATCTAAACTTTTGACCTTGCCTGTCAAAACTGATAGACACATTTCTGTGATAAAACTCCATTTTATTGAATGTTCATTTTCAGGCGGAAAATACTTCAAGCCACAATCTTCCAAAAGAATTTGCTTGCTCATATTGATAACATAATGCTAGTTTAATATTTATAAGAGGAATTTTCACGTTGATTCTCTCCCCTCAACTGCTTATTGACAGGAACAGTCACTAAACATAAACTGCTGCTAAGTGTCAAAAGTAGATGATCTTTTATACTAATTGCATTTTTTGAAATACGAAGGGAAATCTTAAAATCTTGTGTTCAAATTCGGTATTAACTTAAAAATGAGAAATAAATACCTGCACGACTTTCTGAGACTGTACATCAATAACAACAACTCTGTCAAGTGTGGGCTGAGTTACATAAATGAACTTGTCCTTTACATTAACCGCAGTCGCCCATACACATCGCTGTACAGGATCTCCATCTGCTTTGGGACAAACTTCATCCTATAATTCAACAGAAACAGGGAAAGTAGAGGAATCAAAACAGCCAATGATGCAACAGAAAGACAAATTATACTCTTTAAACTGTGAAATAAAATCTCTGATAAGAAGAAACAGGAAGGATAAAGGGCAGGTGACATTAGAATATAGACTAATGTTAGTCAAACTGCATATTGTAAGCACTGCACAATTCATAAACATGTCAGCGTAAACTATACACCAGCTTTTCTGGATGTTTTCTAGACATTCAGGCATTTAGCACTGTTGTCCTAAGAAACCCATTTGAAACAATAATACATATAGAAATAAAGTAAGCCAGTGCCAAGAGACCCTAAAAAATAGAAAAAAAAATAGTTAAACAGTATCTTGTTCCTGTATCTACCAGCTCTCCCATCTGCATCATCAGAGTCCCTTGCAAAAGAAGCTAGCTGTAGACAGGGCTTACATTTACAGCTGAGAACAGTGTTCAAAATACATATCTCTGGCTTACATGATCACTATTCATATTTTCATAGAATCATTAAGGTTGGAAAAGACTTCTAAGTTCATAAAGTCCAACTGTCAGCCCAAGACCATCATGCCTACTAAACCATGTCCCAAAGTGTCACATTTCTTAGCACGTTGAGGGAAGGTGACTTCATCTCTTCCCTGGGCAACTTGTTCCAATATTTCACCACTCTTTTAGTAAAGTGTTTCTTCCTAATATTCAGTCTAAGCTTCCTCTGCCATAACTTGAGGCCATTTCCTCTCATCTGATCACTTGTTACTTGGAACAAGAGACCAACACCCACCTCACTACAACCTCCTTTTAAGTAGTTGTAGAGAGTGATAAGGTCTCCCCTCAGCTTCCTCTTCCCCAGACTAAACAACCTCAGTTGCCTTCACCAGCTTAATTGCCTTTCTCTGGACATGCTCCAACACCTCAACATCCTTCTTGCACTGACGGGCCCAAGACTGAACACAGTATTCGAGTTATGGCCTCACCAGTGCTGAATACAGGGGCACAATCACACTCCTGGTCCTGCTGGCCGTGCTATTTCTTATACAAGCCAGGATGCCATCGGCCTTCTTGGTCACCTGTGCACACTGCAGGCTCATGTTCAGCTGGCTGTCAACCGGCCCCCTCAGGTCCTTTTCTGCCAGGTAGATTTTCAGCCACTCTTCCCTAAGCCTGTAGCACTGCACGGGGTTGTTGTGGCCAAAGTGCAGGACCCGGCACTTGGCCTTGTTAAACTTCATACAATTTACCTGGGCCATACAATTGATCCAGCCTGTCCAGTCTGTTTCCTCAGGCAGATCAACACTCCCACCCAATTCAGTGTCATCTGCAAAATCACTGAGGGAGCAGAATTCTCTCATTCAGATCATTTATGAAGATATTAAAGAAGACTGCCCCCAACACTGGGCGTTGAGGAATTTGTGACCAGCCACCAGTTGGATTTAACTCTGTTCACCACAACTCTCCAGACTCGGCAATCTAGTCAGTTTTTTACCTAGCAAAGATTATGCCTTTCTAAGCCATAAATATAAACAATACGTATTTTATATCAACATATTCCCACTCATTATATATCTATATCATCTATATCTATATCTACATCTACGTTTACATTTATGTTTATGTTTATTAGTATTTATGGCTATTTTATTCCCTGTTGAACCTTGCTTTGATCAAAATTAAAACTGTGGTAATGTACTTGACCAAGTAACTTTTAATTCCTTTAACAAAATAGCATTGTTTCTTCCATTATACAATGGACATCAAATGTATGTAGAAATAAGGACCTGAAAAATACTCTGCTTGGAGAGGTACAGAATTTGTCAAGCTTTTTGCTTTCCTAACCTAGTCTTCTTTTCCCTCTTAATTTTTCTTCCTTGCATCACAAGGAGCAATTTCACTAAATCATATTATTTCTTTTTCACTTTTATCTACTATTTATTCCTAATTTAGAATTCTCTGTCTGAAACATCATGACTGGACACTGTGAAAATAATTACAATATGTCAGCAGATGATGAGTTCAATATAGAATGTACAGCAAGAGTTGACAAGATCTTAAACAAGAATTATGTTGCTAAGCAGTAGACTCCTTTTAAAAAAGAAAGGAGAAAAATAATGTGATAGAACAAAATATCCAGTGCCAAGAAAGGCTTTTCAAGAAGATGATGATGTATTTCAACAGTAACTTTTCTGTATCAACATTTTTTGCCTGCTGTGCCTCTGTGTTTGATAAAATACATTCAATCTTTATATGTTGAAATAAGAAATAAATCCATTTGTAGCTCTAATAGCAGGAGTTTCTTTACAGGAAGTCAAAAGACACTGCTTGTTCCTACATGGTTCTTAAACCTCAATAAAGGAAGGGTCTTTCAGAAATCACATTAAGAAAGAAAGGTTACTAAACTCAGGTACTATGAGATGGCATATTGTCAGGAACTTCAGCAGAACTTGTAAGTAAAAACGGTAAGATTTATTTCGTGCTGCTAAAAAGCCATGTAACTTGAAGAGAGAAGTTGTTTAAAATCTGTTTTTAAAGAATGATAGTCATGGTGACAAATGGGACTTTTATTCTTATGTGGCTAAAAGCTTTCATCACATAAAGTGAAGCGTCAACATAAATATGACTCTAATATGATGTGCAATCATCAGATCAAGGATCTATTGTCATCTGCTTCCTCTACAACTGTCACTTCAATTGGAATGTTGTTTCACTGATCTCAAATTGTTTTTTATATTAGACTTATTCTAAATACACCTTGTCCTGTTCCATGTTTTATCTAACTACTTTCAGACTGTTCTACACAGCTCTCTCTTCCTCAGAGAATACCTTCTTTAAATAATGCATCTGTAAATGTTATAACAACTCTATAGTGGGACATTCTTTTCAGTCATATCTTTCAGGGAGTCACCTTAGTTTACACTGAATTTTAGTGCTATGAATTCTATTATACAAGGACACATCAAATATATGCAATATGTACAAAAATCAAATTAAAAAATAAAATATCAAATAAAAAATCAAATACGTGTAAAAATAATGCCAGATCCTGCTGAAGTAATCTAGCTTTCTCTCACAAAGCTTTATATAGTTTAGTGTAAATGATTACACTACCACACCTCCAATTGTGGGAAGTATAGCAGAATAGGAAAATACTGTATGTTAAGCATTTATAGCTATATTCAGAGTTAAGCTACCTCCTTAAACATTTTCCTGAATCTGAGTCTAAAATACTGACTGAAGTGTATTTCTAAATATTATTTCAATGTAAAACCAATATAAATATGCTTTTATAGATGTATAGACACATATATATATTTAAACTAGAAACTGCAGAGCACAATTGTTATTATCTATATAATTCATAACATTTGCTCCTTTTTTTTTCCACTTTAAATAAAGCAAGTAGAAAGCACTACACTTTCTCAGATCTGAAATAAAATACTCTAAGTAAAACATAGATCGACATGTACACAGATTACCAGTTATCATAAATTTCTTTAATCCAATGCCATCTCTCTGTCTTTGCCTGCAAAACTTCAAAGTTAAAAATTAAAATAAACATTAAACACGTGCTTCTCAAAAGTAAGCTAATATTATGAACCAAAATTCTCATATTCAAAATAGAGTCAGTTTATGCAATTGTTTCTCTAGCAATTCAAAACCATCTTTAATTAGACATCCCAGAAATAGCTTCAATCCATGTAACTGGAATCCTGCTTTTGTAAAGTTGACATTTATCTGATTAGATAGTTTGGATTTCTTTTATATTACAGGCAGTAATTCTGAGGCTCTACATTAATTTCCCCAGCAGCTGAGTAACTGGTAAAAATCATTTCTCCTTAAAATATAAGAATAAACCTACCATTTTCTTCTTTTAATTTATATGTGAGCAATTTACTTTTTCTTAATTTATTCTCTCTGAAAAAAAAAGCTAATAGCTGATAAAACATGAATATATAACATTGGTTTTTTTCTTCAGACTTTTTAATCAAGACGTGACTTGCCCTGTAACAAGTCACCAGATGGAAGAAAATAAATCCTTAAAGTTGTTCAAGGCAGTCTGGGACAAGAAATTCTTGAAAGATAATGAACTCGTAGATTTAGATGTTAAAATTTTATGTCTATAAACTTACACTTAATGCAAGGATCCTCAGTGTTTTAACAAGATTTGAGAAAAGCTCTTTCAGCAGTATAATGACATGTCATAGAATCACAGAATGGTTTGGGTTAGAAAGGACTTTAAAAACCATCTAGTTCACACACCTCTGCCATGGGCAGGGACACCTTCCACTAGGTTTAGTAGCTCATAGCCTCATATAAACTGGTCTTGGAACACCTCCAGGGATGCTGCATCCACAACTTCTCTAGGCAACCTACCAGTGCCTCAACATCTCACAGTAAAAAATTTCTTCTTAGTGTCGAATCTACCCTCTTTTAGCTTAAAACCACTATCCCTCATCCTATCACTGTACTTCCTGATAAGGAGGCCCTCCCCTTTAAGTACTGGAAGGGTGCTATAACATCTCCCCAGAGCCTTCTCTTCTCCAGGCTGAACAAGCCTGTTTCTCTCAGTCTGCCTTCATACGGAAGAGCTCCAGCCCTCTAATCACCTTCATGGCCCTCCTCTGGACTTGCTCCAACAGATCCATGTCTTTCCTGTGCTGAGGACTCCTGAACTGAATGTAGCATTCCAGGTGTATGCAGTGGTGTCTACATATGCTATGATTGTCTAAGAGTAAAGTGACATCAACAGGTTACAACAGTGCATGTATTAAGACATTAATTTATATATGATATAATATACATCATCAATGCTATATTAAGTTACTGTTTACTTGACATTCTGTAGGGAAATTCAGGCTTGTGGGCCTTTCTTCACATTTTTTTTCCAATAAAGAAAGGATCACAATCTTGTATTTACTACACTTCCAGTGTAAATGTGTAAAGCAAAGTAATTTCTGGGGATTATCAAGTGCGTTGCAAGCTCATTTCCTGTGGTAACTTTATTCTTCCATGTAGTCATATAAATAATTTTAAAATTAAGTATTCTGCTCCCACCTACAGCACATATTTAACTTCAAGTGTGAGATGGCCTAGCTCACTGAAATAAGGCCATTATGTGCTAGTTCTTGTAATAAACAGGAAATTATGTTGTAACCAAAGAAATTTTTCCATTTGTCAACAAAGGCAAATGTCATATGTCTCAACTGCTTCTTTCCCCATCCCGTTGAAATAATATTCTAATTGAGATTCACTGGGAAGTGAAAATAAAAACACTCATGCCTAAGAATTGAAATATAAAGGCTTTAAGTAATATTGATCTGCAGAGATAAATAGAGGTTGCATGTTAGCAAGGAAAATGCTCCAAACACCGTAGAATAACGAAACACTTAAGCGCTGAAAGATTCCTCTCGCACCACATTTAAGAATCTATTTGACAACACATTAAATAAACACTTGTCAAAGCTGGTATAACTAAACAGTAACCTGCATCAGAAAGAAAGAATAAAGTTATTTCTGTCCTTGCGCATCTAGAATTGTCACTATCAGCTTAACAAAGGTCTGCTTTAATTTGGTATTGATTTAGAAGATCCAAGTAATTTGGGGGATTCTGGAAATGAGAGGAGAGAGCTCTTTATAATTCCTTGCAAAACGTGATGATCCAGTAAAGTACAAAATCTTTTGCTTCACTTTAAACACAATGAAAGCCTAATTGATTCATATGTTAGACACACACTAAAGTGCTTTACTCTATTGACACTCAGTTGCATAAGAGGCAATTAAATATTTAGATAAGGGTTCTCAAGTATATAGTTACTGAGAAATTGTGTTTACCTTTAGTAAAATTAGCATACCTAAATATGTACATGTGTAACTATTGCAACACTCAGTCACAATACAATGCAAAGCTGCACAGGAGCATCTGAGTTCAATCTTTTACAGGAGCTCATCTAAGGGTAATTTATTTTGTTGACAGGCAAACAGGAAACCTGGGGTGGAACACTGCAGTATCACCTGTAATATCTAGGCATTTTCTTTAACGCTTCTAGCACCTTAACAGTGCTGCAGAATTTATAAATGTTCCTACATCTTGGCAAATGTTCGGGAATGAAACAAGTCTACTGGGATTTTACTTACCACTTGAACAATAAAATCTGAGAAGTGTAAAGAAAGGAGAGATGTTTAAGTAAGCATGTGTTTCCTTTAGGTAAACGTTAAGAGATAAGTGGTGGAGATTTTATCAAGGATAGCTGCCATAGATGTGAAAGGCTATGTAAAGCCTTCTAAACACGCAGTATGCCAATGTCTCTGATTAGTGGACTTACACAACCGAGTGAAAGAGAATTACTAATAAGTAATTTATGACAAGAACTCTTATTGCTAAATGATCACATGCTGAACTAGATAAAAATCTGATCCTGGAACAGAACTGAGTTAGTATATTACTCTTACTTAGAGAAAACAGATTTTTCAAAGAGGCTTCAGGAAGATATGATAGACTGTAAAGGAGGCAACAATTGTCTAAAGCATCATAGTCAATGAGATTTTTTTTCAAGAATATACCACTGTTGTTGTAGTATTTGCGGTATATGCAGAGACTTCTTTTAAATTCATGTTTTGTCCTTCTAAGTAATATTAAGTTTCTTTTCAAAATTTCAAAACTTTTTCTTGAAAAATATTTCTCAATTTTCTCATTTTTTGAAATGCAGAGTGAACAATGATGCCACTATGAGTAGAAAATCATATATTTTTCAAATATTTCTGATTTTTTTTGCAAGAATAAAGATATACTAACCACCATATGTAAGAGAAGATCTTTTCAGTTTTGAGGGAAATAAGCAGAAACATTGTTGAATTTAATGGCCAAAATGACAAGCATGTAGGGACAAAGCTTTACCACTCCTAGGTTTTTTTTGTTTGGTTTGTTGGTTGTTTTTTTCAGCAGGGTAAGGTTGGAGGACATAATTATTATGCTACCTTAAGTTTAAAAGTTACAAAAAGGAAACAAGCTTGCCTGATTCATCCTGATTATTACCACATTTCAATAAAAATACTCTTAATATATAAGCTGCCCTTTAGAGCAATAAAATTTTAACGGACTTCTTAAATAATCAGCTTTTGAATTAAACAGCTACAAAAAAAAGCTCTTTGGCTTATTTTTGGCTGTGTCAACTTAATTTCACTTAAGCAGCACAAATCAAGGCATGATTAGCTGTTCAAAGCAGAATTACTCATAATAAAGTAAATCTTGATACTGAGTAAAGCAGCCTTTGACATCAATAATGATAAATGAAATGGCAAATTCCATTCAGACAGTTCTGCATGCTTTATGTATTAGGGGAAAAAAACACAAGATGTACAGCTCATGGGTTATTACATATTTCAGGGTCACTCATTCAAACCCAAGTAATAAGGAGTTATTATTTTTGAAAGATGATAGTTCATATGGAACAAGTCTTAATGTAGTGACTAGTAACAAGTACTCCTGTGAGAACATGCATCATGTCAGCTAGAAATTTGACTAGCAGTAAAGGAGAAACAATAACAAAATAAATGGAAGTGGAGAATACACTACTGTTTTTATGTATTGTACACATGGAAACAACTCCAGGAATACAAAGAATTTGGTGAAATCAGCTATAAATCTGCTCTGCTAACAGTGAAGTTATTGAAACTATTTATATGAATTGCAACTTGCAGTCAAAGTATCAATCATCTTTACTAACTTAAGTTGAGCTGTAGGAGTGTTTATCAGGACAGGGATCTGTCTCATGAAAGATGACAGTTTAATATATACAAAAATTCAGCGGTGAAAAAAGAAAACATTTAAAATAATAACTTTAGTATTATTATTACTATTTAGTAGAGAGAGAATCAGCCCCTGATTCATATAGATACACTCAGCTGGGAAGGTTGGGAGAAAAAACATCACCACCAAACCAGAAACAAAGAGCAAAGAGCTGTTAAAGAAAAAGACTGGGAGAACAGAAAGGGAGCTAAAGAAAATAAATGGTTTGAAAAGTATAAAGGAAATATTCAATGTAAAAGAGATACCGAATGTTTGAATTTGATCAAGGACAACAGAAGAATAACTATTGATTGAGAAGACATGTCTGAATTTATCAAGCATAAAACACTAAACTAGCAATAATAAATTCTTATTTAAAGAAAACTGTAATTGAAAAAACACTACAAATAGATTTTAAGAAAATAACTTGCCTGAAAACCGAGGAGTTTTTCACTAGGCTTAATATGTCTCTGAAATTCACATTCCACTGGTTGTATTACTTTGATGCCATCTTCATAAAAAACATAAAACATGTTCCCAATGCCCAGACCTTAGGAACAAAAACACAGTGAAATGTATGAAATTAAATAATAACAAAAAACTCAAATTTCTTGTCTTGAAGCAAAACCTCACCATATGTTTGGTTCAAGATCAATGTGTTAACATGTATAGTGAAATATAGCTAATCCTGTAAGGTCTTCTGTTGTAAACCTAACAAAACTGTTACCTTTTTCAGAATTCCACATAGTTTTCTCCACAGGCACGACAATGTCTAGAAATATATAGCTTTACAGCTGCAGTAATGAAAGTGATCTTGTGAAATCTTCTACATTAAATTCCATTTAACATAAAGTCTCCATGTTTTCTTATTTTTCTTTTCCTAAGGGACTCAAGAGTTAAAATAACTTCTGTATAACATTGAAAAAGAAGTTCAGAATCTTAGGTATAAACTCTTATTTGACATTCTTTTCAACTAGAAAAGAAGTATTCTCTATTTTATTTTGTCGGAAAGCAAGAGTTTGGGCAAATATTTATTCCAAGTTTGAGGGGCCATGATTGCATATAGAGCTATTCAATCCATCTACCACAATGTTGCTGAATGAGAGGTATGATATAATGTTTTGTGAAGAAGGGGGAATCAGATTTGTAGCATAAGGTTTCATAATCTCTGCAGTCATGCTCACGACCACAAAAAGGACATTCTCCTCAGCTTACCCTGTGCAAATTAAGACAATAATTATTGATTTTCTATGTCAATGTTATGATGGATTTTCAGTTCATATTTGAAAAATTATATTAAGAAAAGCACAGTCCTCATAAAATAACCATCAAACCCAACTCTGACAGCTGAACTGTAGGCTACACTGATGAAAATGTACATGCACCCTGGGTACAGGGCCTGAGCTTCCACTTGACATAACAATATTTGGTATGGGAGCACAGGGGAGTACAACACAGGAAAAAGAAATTTGACCCAGAAATTCTTCCTACCCTGAATTCTGAAGGAGAGCCTATGTCACTAGAATACCATATAAAATAATGAGAACATTGGGCTAGAGGTAGGTGTGGATTTGTGTATAGTTGTATGTATGTATAAACATATGTATAAGCTCCCATTCCTCACTGGGAATCACACAGGCAATACATTTCAAAGGTAGTAGTATGCACAAGGCTGTCAGGCCATGCCCAGAACAAGCAAGTTACATTATCTTTGAGAAATCTTGAGAAATCATTTCCCACTTCTGGCCAGGTTTTCCTAAAAAGAGGGGACACTCTCCAAGCAGGGCTCTCATTTCATATAAAATCTTTCTACTCACATGTTAGAAAAAGTGGGAGAGAAATATTTCTATGCTGTGTTTGGTGTATAATAGAAGCTCTCACTCAGGGAAAAGCTGCCAATGTCTGCTCTGAGCATAGGATGCACTAAGGGCAATATGCTTGCTTTGGCCAGTGCAATACTTTTGTATGCCTTTGCAGGTAAATCTTACAGCCTATGTAAAATAATATATCAAAGTCTTTAAACAAATGCCTGACATTGCATTCAGTAATAACCACTGGAATTTGTAGAGAAGCCTGACTGAAGTTAGGCTGTCCCTACAAGAGAACACAGTGTAGAGATCTATAGCTGAGTGACTGGCTTATTATATCTCTGTGATAAACAAATATTTGGAGCTGGCCAGCAATAAAACAAGGTTTTCTCTTCTTCCTGGTCTCATTGACTAATGTATATTATAGTTATTAGCAGGATAAGTAATACTAGAACATGAGAGAGTAAATCAGCTGATAGCCCCAAGTGATACAGTCATTTGATAGACGCACTCCTGAAACTTCCTCCTCAGTTGCCGTTACTCCAGGGTAGGCTTTCCAATGCACAGATAATATTCATGCATAGTAACCCAGCTCAGACTTTTAAGGCTTTATTTCCAATGACTGGATTGTAATATTTGTCAAACTGTTCTTCAAAATAAGTGAAGGTGACAGAGTAAGAAATATCCTTCTTCCATTTCAATACTCAGCTAGGGAAGTCATTTTATATATGGAATCTTTACCCGTGGATCCAATGAAATAATCCCCTTCTTGTCCAAGTTATTATGACCCTCAAACCCTTCCTTTAAGTATGTGAATATAAGTATCTGTACAAATAGCTAGCCTATACAGATATCTCATCAATTAGGCAAGCCACTCCACAACTACAGGAATGACTCCTCTAAAGACATCTGACCTAATTTCGTGACCCTCCTCCCACCAAACCAAAACCAACACAGTGTATTTATAATATAGTGCCAGAAGCAACAACAATGAATGTAAATATATTTGCTACATCTAGACTGAATCTATGTTTAAAACTGGATAACATTGATTTGAAAAAAAAATGATGGTAGTTTGGGGGTTTTTTTTGCATATAGGTGAATACATAGCTGTAATTATGCTTATGTATTATTAGTATTAAATATTATTCAATGTATCTTCAAAGTTCTTTCAGATTTTCTAACATCAACAAACACACAGCTGTGATTAGCGTTTTCTGTAGCACATATACAAATATGCATCACAGGCACAAAAGCCTATTCATAGTTTCATGACCTTAATTGTCCTGCTAATCAGCCAGTCTTTTTCTCCTACCTGTTAATACTTAGAAAACAGAAAACGTCAGGCAGAGTATGCATGGCCCAGAGAAGGCAGTGGTGATGCTTATTGTCACCTTCAGGGTATTGCTTTCTTCTGAATGAATTCTGACATTGCAACCAGGAAGAACATTAATTGGAAAAACAAGGATTGGCCAATACAAAATGCAGGAGAGTCTGAGAATATCTGCTACAGAAGATGATATTGTCACTTCACACTCTCAATGTCAACTTTAAATTGTTGCCTGTTTAGTTTCACAAGAATCACAGAGAAATTTGAATCACTTTACCTTAGGTACTCTGGTAAGACACTGGTTGTAATTCATCTATTCATTACCACAGAACTTAAGTTTTCCTAAGTGCTTTCTAACCACTGAAAGCAACAAAGAATTTTACTTAAAAAGACAATCCTCTGAAAAATCAAGGGGGCGCCAACCAAATTTTCAGTTTTATTCAAGATAAAACACAAGTGATACCTTCCCAATAAACAGTGAGAATACCATACATTTGAAAACTTTGATGTTAGACTCTTGCACATATTAGTTATTAACAGTGGAATTGTATGAAACACTGAAAATATCATTTGTACTCTGCAAGGCCAATAGAACAGGAAGATCACAGCTGAGGTCCACTATAATCAGGGAACTGATTTTTTATACCAGCTGAGCTGCTGGCAAAACAAGAATATAAAAACCAAAACTAGCTCATACTTGTAAATGCACCGAAAAATGAAAAAACTTACTATGTAATTAGGCAAATGAAATATAATGTTTTTGATCTTTAAATTTATTTAAAATAAATCTTTAAGAAATATGCATAAATATCACTTGCAGCATGAATCCATAGCAAACATGATTGACTTACAGTATTTAAGAACTGAAACATTTCCTGAAATACCTAATTTCATAAATTTCTATTTAAATAAAGAACAATCTACTTAGAGGAAAAAAAAAGAGAGCTCATGGCAACACTTAAAATATAATTTTTTTTGGCAATATTCTTAATGAGAGTATCTTATTTATATGAAAATTAATACCTATCTTTGTCAGTAAAATATACTTTCCATGCTTTCTATGTTATTAACACTTGTCTGTATTTATATTTATCCTTCAGCTGGTCACAAACCACAAACCTCCACTCCCCAATGTTTACAGAGCTTTCCTGAGTACAAGAAGAAAATGCTTTGTCTCATTAAGCAACAGATACCTCAGTTTTAATTAAACTATTTAAGATTATCATTTTGTCAAATAAGAATGATCCATACAAGAAGATCAATCCCAACTGCATATAGTCTGATTGGTTGGAAGATTTATCACATCAGCAAACAAACAAAAGTTAAAGGTCTACATGTTACACATGAGCTTCTTGTTGCATCCCTTTAAGTAAATCTCTGAAATTTTTGAACAGCTTATTTGCCCCTCTCTCCCCAGTTTACAAATGCATTAGCATTTAAAGGATTATTTTCTGCTATATTATTTCTTTAAACAGAATCCCTTGAATGTTGCAAGAGGGAAGGCAATTACTCAAACTGTAGAGTGTGAATGAAAAAAACCCAAACCAATGAACACATAAAAGGCACAATAGATGAGCATTTCTTTATAACATAGAAAATATGAAAAAAGACATTTGTATCAGTACCTTGTTCTCGCCACAATATGTTTGCAACTGCAGCATGTAAGAGAGAAAGAATAGAAAACACAAATGAACAAGAAAAAAACCTATTAAACACTATATAAATTCTGAAATAATTATGATGGTTTAACCTGCGCTTCACTAAAATACTTCTACAGCTAAATCAATGGAAACAGTAAATTAACAATAAGATTAAATAAAGATCTCTATGTCACATGACAAAATTGTGATTAGCCATCATAGTTATTTGGGTTAGTGTAAAGCTCATCACTCTCGGTTACAACTCTTCCCCTCAAGATAACATCATTAACCTTTATCAGTAATGCATTTCATAAGCCATTACAAAACATATGTGGGGTTTGCATGCATATAAATTATGTATATTAGTTACAGGTGATTGCATCACTATGACAGTGATGTAATTTTCATAATTTCCTCTAGGCATTGGAGTTTGAAGAGATTTATTTCAGGATATGGTCATGAGAGAAACATGTAAAACCAAAATGCATACAACGTATTCTTCGGTATTGCTGAAAAACTATTATCACAGTTGGCATGATACATCTTTGCCATTATCTTCAGAAGCCAAAATAAGAACTATAAGATGGCACAATCCCCAACTAAGTGTTTAAGTTGTATTTTCCATGAAAATAAGAGCTGTATTTGGCCATTTTGTTTATAGCTGGATTTGACACCTTAGAGATGAATGAAAACAAATTATCCTAATATCACCCTGTGTTCCTGGGGAGAATAAAACCAAAACAAATATAATTATGCAAATTTAAAATATTTAGAGCAGAGCATGTTATGGAATAAATTGTTTAAAACACCATCACTGAAAAACAAAGTGGTTTGTAAAGTACTGATCTTAAGAAATAGAGAAAATTTAAGGGGAAGGAATACAACAAAGAGAACATATATGTCACACATAAACATAACGCAACACTGAACAAAGTGTTGCAAAAGTTAAAAAACATTAATGTGCTTTAAAAGAGTTTGGAAAAAAATAATAAAAGACATAATTAAAAATGCCATTGGTAACTGAAGTCCTTCAACTGCTGACTGTTCAAGTCTGAAGAAACAGGAACAACTAACACCCTAGAAAAGTTTTGGATACTAGGATTTTCCCAAGCATCTTCTACTGGGCCCTCTTGAAGAATGGACCAACATGGGCTCTTAGCCTCATACAGTGCAGTATTTCTCTCTTTCTATGCTCTAAAAGAATATGCAAAGCCTCAAATATGTTAAAATGTCCCTGGAAACAGATAGCTGGAATATTATAAATACGATATAGATACCTGGATTATGTAGATGCACTGGAATGTCCATAATAGCTTGCACGGTACACTGGTGGGTGTTATGACAGATAACATTGCAACTTGTCAGAAGATATATCGGTTTGTTAAACAAGATAAAAGCCACCGCGGTATGGGAGGGTGAGGGAAACTCTCCATGGACAAGATCTCTGCAGCTTGCCATGGGAAAATCCATCCAGAGTTCATCTGATGCTGCATGAACATGGGATGCCCAGCATATGAAGGAACATAAGATTTACTCGCTATCTGTACTCCTCTTTGTATTCTATCTTATTAGAGCTGCTATTTTATTACACTATTGTCTTTCATACTACCAAACAAAAAGAACCTTGCACCATACCTCTCCCTGCCCCCACCCCAATGCAGAACAGGGGAGAATCCATGTTTTCTTGGAAAAAGAATTTCTTTCTTTTTTTAAAAAAAGCACACTTAACAGCTCCATAAAAATCACTCTTTATGGTCTTTACAAAGCTAGTCTATGCTTTTGTGCTCAGACCCAGCCTTTGATTGTAAGCAGCTAACATCATCTGAAAGCCTACTCTTCATCCTTATTATTCATTTTCTGTTTGCTATTGTAATAGGTTGCACACTTTTCCAGTAAACCCTTAGTACTTCATGAAATTCTGAATCAGATTGTAACAGCAGTACAGACACTTATTCCCTTTGGATGGAAACAAATGCAAAAGTCCATGGTATTTCTAAATGAATGGGAGGGTACTACCATGTCATGTTCCACATGAATTCTGTATCCTACTCCTTCTTGTCACACTGGTAATGCATGTAATTACATTCAGTCTTCTATCTTAAGAGCCAATGTCAAAGCTTCCAACTACATCAAATATAGTGTTCTTCCTCCCTAGTTTTCTTTTTTCCAAACACTTATGGCCTAACAGTTGAAAATAAAGCATATACGTATATACAGACTTGTAAGACTGATGTTCATTGAGTCTGGAAATTACAAAGAGCTCTTCTGCTTCCTTTTGGCAATGTAATTATATGTTCACATTATTAGTAATCAGCACACAATACTGTATATACATTCAGAGAAAAACAAGATCAGGGCAATAAGATTCCAAAAAGAATCCTAGAATTGTTTAGTTGGAAGAGACCTTTGAGATCATTGAGTCCAACTGTACCAGTCCACCACTAAACAATATCCCTGAGCCCTTCATCTATCCATCTTTTAAACATCTCCAGGACTGGTGACTCAACCACCTCTCTGGGCACCCTGTTCCAGTGCCTGATAATCCTTTCAATACAGAAATTTTTCTTGACATCTAATCTGAACCTCCCCTGGCACAACCTGAGGCCATTTCCTCTCATCCTATCACCTGCTGCTTGGGAGAGGAGACCAACACTCACCTCATTACAACATCCATTCAGGTAGTTGTAGACAGTGATAAAGTATCCCTTCAGCCTCCTTTTCTTTAGGCTAAACAACTCCAGTGCCCTCAGACATCTCTCATAAGGCTTGTTCTCCAAACCCTTCACCAGCTTCGTTGCCTTTCTCTGCACATGGTCAACCCCTTTCCTGTAGTGAGGGACCCAAAACTGAACATAACAGTCGAGGTACGGCCTCATCAGCGCAGAATACAGGGCACAATCCCTTCCATGGTCCTGCTGGCCACATTGTTTGTGACACAGGCCAGAATGCCATTAGCCTTCTTGGCCACGTGGGCTCACTGCTGGCTCACGTTCAGCCAGCTGTCAAGCAACACCCCCAAGTACTTCTCTGCCATGCAGCTTTCCAGCCACTCTTTTCCAAGCCTGTATGTAGTGCTCCACGCGCTTGTTGTGTCCCAGGTGCAGGACCTGGCATTTGGCCTTGTTGAACCTCATAGCATTGGTCTCTGCCCATCAATCCAGGCTGTCTAGATCCATCTGTAGAGCCTCCTACTATCAAGTACATCAACACTTCCTCACAGCTTAATGTGTTCTGCAAACTTGCTAAGGGTACACTCAATCCCCTCATCCACATCACTAATAAAGATATTGAACAGAACTGGACCCAACACTGAGCACTGAGGAATGCCACTTGTGACTGGTCTCCAACTGGATCTACTCCACCTACCATTACTCTTTGGGTCCGATCATCCAGTCAGTTTTTTTACCCAGCAGAGAGTATGCCTGTCCTGGCCATTGACAGTGATTTTCTAAAGCAGAACATGGTGAGAAACTGTGTCAAAGGCTTTACTAAAGCACAGGTACAGTATATCTGCAGCCCTTCCATCATCCATTAAGCGTGACACTTTGTTATAGAAGGAGATTAGGTTAGTTTGGCAGGATCTGCCTTTCATAATCCCATGTTGACTGGGCCTGATCACCTGGTTGTCCTGTGTGTGCTGAGTGATTGCACTCAAGATGATCTGCTCCATGACCACACCCTGTCAGACTGGCAGGCTTGTACTTCTGTGGATCCTCCCTCTAGACCTTATAAATGGGTGTAACATGTGACAACCTCCAGTTAAGTGGAACTTCTCCAGTCAGTCAGGACTGCAGGTAGATGATAGAAAGGAGTTTGGTGAGCACCCTCACCAGCTCCCTCCAAAAATACTTGTTCTTGAAGTACAATACTTTATTTTGTTCCAGAAACAGTCTTCCCTTTTGTGTCATATACTTCAGTGGTCATTATCTAAGAAAATGCTGAATGAGCTTTTAAAATCAATTAACTTTTTTTTTTTTTTATAATTAAAATCCTTATTCTTTTGTACCTATTTCATGTGTGGTTAAATAATCAGAAACTTTTCTTTCCATTCTCCTGGCATAACATATCATGAAGGCTTTAATAAAATGCTATTTTGTTGCACTGGCACTCATAAATAAAATAGATATCAATTAAAACATTAATGTCTGAAAAATTTCCTTCCTTACTGCACTAGGAGATTTACCATTCGCTCAGCTTCCACTACCAAGCAGAATTAAAACTTTTATGCCCATAAATGCTTTTAATTTTATTTATATTTTATAAGAAATTCAGATTTTTGTAGTTTATATACAAATACAAATAAACCTTAATTTATTTGCAAAGAAAAGGAACACTTTTTTCCCAAGTTATCTATTGTTTGCTTCAATTGTTTTCATATTATTTATGTCAAAACAAATTCCATCAAATTTCCATTCTGTCCTTATGTGACATGCACTTTCATTTCAGGTTAAGTTAATGCAATAGCCCAGAATCTACTATTTATTAGTTAAAAGTCACCATTGATACTTTACTTCTGGTGAAATATGACCATGTTAGCTTATCATTCTTTAATTTATTTTCTATAAAACTTTATATTGAATGATGCTGAAGTTCTTTGCCATGTCACATTAACTCAATCAAGTCTACTCTAGCTGGAAGACAAAATGGTTCATGAGCTGAATTTCTGCCCTGTAGTTGGAAGTTTGAAATAAAATCTTTGTGTACGGTGCTGTCAACAAGTATAAACTTGCTTAGCTCTGCCATAAAATAAAATGCTAGCATAAATTATGTCTGAGGAAATTAGGTAAATAGGTACCACTCAGTATAAGAAGTGACAAGAAGATTCTATTAAAGTTGCATAAAGCCTTTCAGAGAGAATTTAGGCCATAAATCACAGTCAAGAGGCTTTTCGTCTCATTCAAAGTTCTAGACAGAGGCGATGCCTGGTTGCGTATGATGGCCATAAACCTGTCAAGTGGGTAGCATTCAGCTCACATAATCTCTTATTAGGTGATAGGACTATGACATTATGTAAAAAAGGCACAGTTAGAAATCAATCTCATTAATGGCATGGAACAAGTATATTATTTTTTAAATTTAGCCCTTAAGACACAGTGCAAGAGGCAGATCATTTTTATCCTGTTTTGTGTGACTAGGTAAAAGAATCTGTAGAAGTTGTTTTGCAATATACGATGATGTCATAGTGGGTAAACTGTTAATTGAGATTGATGACCAAGAGTAAAAGCTACTAAATATTAAAATATCATCAAGTACTGCCAAATTGGTCTTCAGAATGCTTTAATAGCATTACTGGATAACCTTCTATCTTGACAGTTGTCTCTTAACGGTGCACATGGATGGCTGAAAAAATTTAAATACTTAGGAAGATATATTAATTAATGGCAAACAAATCTGTGTTTTATATAATTAAGTTTTGCAAAACTTTAAGAGAAATGAAAATATTGTAAAAAACAGAAAATAAAATAAAAACATGCCCACAGAACTGTCTAGTCTGAGAACATATTTTCATGACTTTTGACTCTAGCTTGATAAGATTATGCTAAGATGAAACTGAGAGGAAACCAAAACAGAACAGGAGTGCCTGTCAAAGTCACTGAAAAAGAAAAATAAATGATTTTAAAAGTTATTTTGCTTCAAAAATATTTTATTTTTGTAGCAGTGAAGAATTTTAAGTATCTGAAAATGACCCCTGAAAATATTCCCTTGTCTGTGATGATCAATCCTTTTTTATTTTCCTGTTTTCTATACTGTCAGATTTTCTTCTTTAGATCTGTAGACAACAATGATATACTCAATTCAATTATTTCAATAAAATATTGCCATGCCACTATAATTTTTCTTTCCTTTCTTTTTTTCAAAACTTACGAAATTGTTTATTTCTATTTCTTAGCTATACATTAAGCTCCATATTCAGCTAATGTTAGTTTGACTAACAATTAAAATTTGAACCAGTTTCATTGGTCCTAATACTACCTGAACATATCCTAATTAAATAATTAAATAAATAAATCCCACAGATGGAAGTTGCCATTTCTTCCTCCTCTATTTGTGATTATTATTGTACTTCGTATCAATTAAAAAAGGCAGCAATATCTTCCCCACTCCAGTGTTCTCAGAAATATATTTTCAAGATACACTGTGAAATTATCTTTGCTCTCTATTTAAATTCTTCAGCTTCCACACAGTGTTTCAACAAGAGCAAGGTGATGACCTTGGCTTGCCTTATGGCTTCTAGAGTTGGGTTGACTAAATTCTGTGTTTGTGACCATCAGTGGCAGTCATCGATATAATTCTGCAGCAGAGTTCCCAATTTGTGTGCTCCTGCTTTAAATGCTGCTACATCCATTAGTATGAAAGAGAAAGCTGTAAGTTAGTAAAAAAATTGAGAGTTCCTTAAAATGTTCCCGTACTGCAAGCAAGAATACAGAATAGAATACACAATACTGCAAGCTAGAATACAGTAACCTTTATCAGTTACTGCAGAGATACTGAAGAATAAAGATCCAATTTGCAAAAGACATAATTAAAAGTCCTTAAGAAAAGTAGCCACCTTAGCTGCAATTAAAATCCCATTTTTGTACTAACAGAATTTCCAGCAGCTTGATATTCCTTTACACCAATGCAGAAGCAAAGGCTGTCATCTCAAATGGCTGCGAAAGGCAAAAGTAAAGCATTGTGACACCAGAACTATTCAAGTTTTAAATTCTACTGATATGAACCACATTTTTTTAATATTCCATTGATAATACCCTTCTGCAAATATTTTTGTCCTGCATTTGCACAGAAGCAGGATAAAAACTGAAACACAGACCAATCAAATACTTCCCATCTTACAAAGGAAAAAAAAAAAAAGAAGGTAAATGATATGTAGTCAAGACAAACACTTAAAATAACAAGGTGCAAATGAAGTACATAAAAATACCTGATAAAAGATGTTTTGGATGTTTGATCTAGTGCTATTAGTTTTGAATACATTTCAGATTATGATATAAATTCAAGAGGAGTACCACTACCTATACCTCTAGTAGCTCCCTACTCCCTGAAACTTAATGACTCAAGTAACTGTAGGCTAGTTAGGTGGGCTATATGTACCAGACAGAAGGAAAAACAGTAGCACAGAATTCAATTCAGTAAGAAATCAAAAGACGAGACTATAATTATGAGTCAGCTAATATGTCCTAATGGAAATCAGGTCTTCTCAAACAAACCTGATTATATTCTTTGATGCAATTAGAAGTTTGGTAATGAAAAATTCATATAGATATAACCCAGAATTTTGTTAAACGTCTAATTTGTTACCACAGAATATTCTGATTAAATATTAGATTTATATAATAGCAGTAAAGCATGTTAATTGAATTAAAAACTACCAAACTAATAAAACTGAAGAAGTAATTTCCATTGTTAAATCATTAGTCAAAAGTGCAGAAGACAGTGCTGGAATGTGTCCAGAGAAATCTCTAAAATAAATTACACTTTGATATAGCTAAATGCAAAATTACTGAAAAGTAATACAGACTACGTCTACACTTAGGGGGCTGAGACAGGTAGGAAGAAGCAGAATCTGGGAAAAGAAGCCTGATAGGATATAGGGCAGGTGGTAGATTAATGTATAAACATAAAATTCCACTGCTTATACTAGTGGACAAAAGCACACGGGATCAGTGGATGTGGAAGCAAAACATTACCAAATATATATTTTTTTCTCCAGAACATTGAAGAAACAAACAGTACATTTGCTTCTGCAAACAGTAGCTCCCATTTTTAAGGAAAAATGTACCAAAACCAGTTTCAGTTCTCGAGGCAAAAAGACCCTTCCAGTTCTACAGTAACTGTCTTATTCTGTTTAGTGTATGTGGGGGAAAGTAATCAAAATTTAACAATCATATATTCATAAGATAAAAATATCTTAAAAGGTCAATTTATTGGAAAGAAAGTGAGAATCAAAGGAGGAAATTGAAAGATAAACTGACTTTGTGTGGAAACTGAGCATGATTGCATATTAGTGAAGCTTATTCATTAGTAAAGCTAAATACTAACAGAAATAAGGGATTCTCTGACTATTTGTGTCTCTAACTTAGGTAGATGTGTTTCTGGGAGGATACACTTCGGGCAAGCAAAGATTTATATCTTTATTCAGGCAGAACAAGATGCAATTTAATGTCTCATGGAATGGAGAATATAGATAAGAGTTAAATGAAATGCTTCCCTCATGCTTAAATCTATGAATCTATGAAACATCTGTTCTGAGAACTCAAACTACATTGGAATGAAATTACAATCAGGTTTTAAAATGCTATTTGCATTACAAATGTGATTATGCCGGAGTTTACTTCCAATACGGCCAAGTTCTCACAGGTATTATTAGAGGAGCATTACAGTACAGGAGACTGCTGTCTTCAATGAGTTTTAGACCAGGCTATTAAATCTCCAGAATGCTTTTACCAGTCACTGCAAGGTTTATCCAGTTATCACCTAGACCAGCTGTCTCTTTCTTGATGGCTTTAACTGCAAACTTGAGGGTAAATGGAATTCACAGCACAAAGATTTTCCAGTCTATAGAGAATTAAAATAGCTCAGTTCTTGCATTCAGAAATATTTTAGAAGTAGGAGTAGGATGTACAGACCTATTCACTGTACATGTTGCATGGTTCTGGTTGACTATCACATTCATGATACTTTAAAATGCATGTCCTGAGAATATACATAAGCCATTAAAAAAGGCTCAAGAAACAGAGAGGTAATCAGAAGTTTTGTTATCTCATGAATCTAAGCTGTTTAATAGAGAAAAGATTAATATCTAGTAGAAAAACAAAAAAAAATTGGTTTAATTTTGTATAAAATATCATAATGATCTTAAGTAGTTTCCAGTCAGAGTAGAACATTTTAATGAAATATTTACTTTCAGTTTTAGGTCAAATATTCTCAGATTAAAATATAACTTTTCCAAAAGAAATTACAAAATCTAAAAATCCTCAGGCAAGGTCTCTGCTGGGAAGAAGAAAGGAGAACAAAGATCTCATTATAAAATGTGCACACACCCAAAGAAAATTAATGAAAGAAGTGGGCTTGTTCAGCCTCGGGAGGAGAAGGCTTTGGAGGCACCTAATAGTAACCTTCCAACAGCTACACAGGGGAACCCCACTTGTCACTGGCCTCCAGCTGGATTTCACACCATTTCCCACCACTCTCTGGGCCCGGCCATCCAACCAGTTTTCCACCCAGGAGAGTGTGCGCCTGTCCAGGCCAGAGGCTGACAGATTCTCAAGCAGAATGCTGTGAGAAACTGTGTCAAAGGCTTTACTGAAGTCCAGGAAGACCATGTCCACAGCCTTTCCCTCATCCAGCAGCCGAGTCACTTTGTCATAGAAGGCGATCAGGTTAGTTTGGCAAGACCTGCCTTTTGTGAACCCGTGTTGACTGGGCCTGATCACCCGGTTCTCTTGCAAGTGCTTCATGATAGCACTCAAGATCACCTGCTCCATGACTTTCCCTGGCACTGAGGTCAGACTGACAGGCCTGTAGTTCCCTGGGTCCTCCCTGCGAACCTTCTTGTAGATGGGCACAACATATGCCAGCCTCCAGTCCAGTGGGACTTCCCCATTCTTCCAGGACTGTTGGAAGATGATGGAAAGGGGTTTAGCCAGCACATCCGCCAGCTCCTTCAGTACCCTAGGGTGAATCCCGTCTGGCCCCACAGACTTGTGGGTGTCTAGTCGGGCTAGCAAGGCTCTGACCACCTCCTCTTGGATCATGGGAGCCTCATTTTGCTCCTCTAGCTCCTGGGTTTGTATACAGATGGAACAACTTTCTTTACAATTAAAGACTGAGGCAAAGAAGGCATTAAGTACCTCAGCCTTTTCCTCATCCCCTGTCACTGTTGTTCCTTCTGCATCCCAATAGGATGCAGATGTAATACATATCAAATTTCAGCTGCAGAACAGGTTAATTGGGAAAAAACAATACTAAAGTTAAGATATTCTAAAGAAAATAATTTTATTCTTCTCACCTGAGTCAATGCCAAAATGAAAACATATTTTCAGAGGTTTTATTTTTAGTGCACATTGTGAAAGGCTGATGGACTAAGAAGAGGCCAAACTATTCTTAAGACTGTGATCCTTTTTCAAAAATTTCATCTGTGCATGGCAGAAAAATGGTTCAGTGTTCTGTTCTGGCATCTGCTGAACAGATATAAATGTAAAAGCACTTTCACAGTATTTTCCATTCACTTCCAAATTAAATTACCATCTTGATGATGAATCATTATCATTAAAGTATGTCAACTTTCTTTGGAACAGAAATCTAAATTTCTGAAACTGGAAACTTTGAAATAAACCTGGCACCCCTAAGTCATGCTCCGCATCATTATTATTTTTGCTATTAGCGTCACACTTCCCACAATTCAGTATATCTTTGCCATTCAGTATATTTGTTTCCTGTTTAAAATGCAGACATAGGTATTTGACATCACAATCCAATAATATTTTTAGGTACACAGGTGAAGGAAAGCTTCTCTTATTATTTAACAATCTATTTATTCACATAGGCACTTGTTTTTAGGAAATAAATATATATACTGGTAAAAATGGAACCATGCTCTGTATTTGTTATGTGGCTTATAACATCACTGTCATTCTCAATGCAGTGCAATTGTAATTAATATTTTAGATTTTCATTGTAAAATTCCTCACTACACTCTCAATGACCAATCAACTCAATGTTCTGAAATGCTTTTATTACATATTGCATGATTTTTACCTTTTGCGACATTTAAAAAGTAGACAAATACAGAATAACTGACACGATAATGAGAATTTGTTCTATTTTTGTTCAAATCAATATCCTAAGATTTCCAAAAGGGACTACTACAAAAAGGACAAAATATAAGATTTTTTTTTAAAAAGTCTGCTTTATTCTTTTAAAGCAGGATAAAAGAAAAATTATGTATGAAAACGTCATCTAGGACAGGTATAGTCTGTATCAGATCATATGAAATCACATTTACATCACTAGAGATATTCAGACTGTAACTTATGACCTAATGAGCACACCTTAATTTAAAGTAGTAGTAGCATTTTGTTTAAAATTTATGGGTGGAGAAACAAAAGCCCACAGTATCATCCAGGTGATTTTTACCTATGCAACTACCTATGTAATTTTCTTCCCTAATACTTCCAAATTTGCTGCATGAACCATTGTTTTGGGAGAAATACAAAAACAAGCAGAGAAGAGTTAATAATAACACCCTTCTACTCTTAATTTCAGTTTTATAATGGTAAGAGCTCCTCCTTGAAAACGGACTTTTTTTTAAACAGAAGCATTTATCTAAACAGTATCTATCAACATTTTACCTGTGAAGGCAATTCATGTAGTTGTTATAATGATATTGATAGCAATTGCTTTTTTTATCAGTAAGTACATTACGTCTTTCTGCACATACAGAAATGGTGTTTTGAGCCAAGAAATGCAAATCAGAGTACCAGAGAAAGCATTTCATGTCAATATCCATTGCACCTATATTTGAATGATGTAATTATGCAGCTGCGAACAATACATTTATTTACACATCCACCAGTTTTTAGGAAACCATGTTCAGACACCAAGGAACACAATGGTAAAATGCCTCCCTGCAAGATACAACATAGAGCTTGCAGAGTAAATTACTTTTATGGGAAGGAGGAAGACTGCATATTCTGGATGAACTATTCTAGAAAAATATGGGTTTATAATCTGTCTTCCTTCATTCACATCTTTAATGACACCAATAGTAATCATAACAACTTACTGCTAGTAGAATTTAAAGCACTTGGTGCAAGTAGTGCTCATTGCATAACGTGATTTTACAAATCCTGTAAAGTTAGCTGATCTAAAATTATTGCATCACATTACAATGCCTGAAAATGATATTTTGCATAGGTGTGCCTATTCCCACATAATCACTGCAGATCAGGTCTTCAGTGGACACAATGATTATGTAACTAAATCACTTGAAATCTGGGCAATGGATATAAATGTTTTGTTGAAAGGCCAAGCAAGTCTTAACCAAGCATGAGCAAATGCCACTTTGTCAGGGGTTTGTAATTTGGCAGCATTCACATTTTTCACAGACTGCAAAAGGCAAATGGAGGTGACCGAGCTACTTCATGTCACCAGATTAGTAGAAATTCAACATGATCAAACAACTTATTTATCCTCAGCTGCCTTTTCAAAATTTCTGAGCAGTCATCCTCAAGACAGAAAAACCCCAACAGTAAGACTTTTGAAATGACAGTCATAATTAATGCTACTAAAAGCAGCAAAATAAAGATATTAACATTTGGATTATAAGATTTTCCTGCATGGTAGCTTTCCTCTGAAACATTTAAAGCTTAATAAACATATATGTAACTGAACTCAGCATCTTAAGAGAGGATTGTCAGGCAGACTTGCATTGCTATTAATTCTGCCTCTAGTATCTTCTGTCAAGTACTCATTACTGTTGAATAAGCTTCTAGAGAAATAGGATTGCCTTAAGTTAATGGAATCAGTCTCACTAGTAAAATAACTAACATTTTATTAGAAAAATTCTAATGAATATGTAGTAAGAGATTTAAATGGAAAAAAAAAAAACAAAAAACAACAAAAAAAGCAAAACCAGCCTCATCTAGTGGGAGGTGCCCCTGCCCATGGAAAGCAGGTGGAACTAGATGATCTTTAAGGTCCCTTCCAACCCAAATCATTCTACAATTCTGTGAAATAGGTGAAGTGTAAAATCAGGAATATTTTTTTATGATCAGAGGAAAGAAGGAGAAGTGGAAAGAGGTATCAAGGCAGACAAGTAACAGATAAGTAGTATTTTTAAACCCCACTATCATTCAACAGAGGATAAAGAAAGCTACATTTTGGTAGCAGTAGAGATTTCTTCGGCACATTGAACATCCAGTTTAGCAAGTGAAATGTGGTCACTATTGCTCCACATTGCTGGAGAACCAGTTATCCAGGCACAATACAGGCTGGAACTAATCAGGATCTGCTAGGCATTTCAGCAGATGCGATCAAGTCCTGTAATGACTCTCATGTCACAAGGGTCAAGATTGACTCTTGCTATATCTCAAGAATGTACAGGAAGAAAAACTAGAAAAATATCTTCCTCTCACATCCCCATTAACTCTCAGAAACCACACCAGGATTTACCTTGTTTTGGCATCCAGTTCCTTTTCCCCTTCATATTTCCTTCATATTATCATGAGAAAACAATCCAAATTTTAACAGTAATGTGGAAAATGTAAATTCACAGAATGAATTTGAGATTTCATTCCACTCAGATTACACACTGCTTTCAGTGACTTTTGGATATAATTATTTCAACATTATTTTTTTTAAATCAGTTTTCTACACATTCTTATAGTGTATTTAATATTGTGTATTTAATATTTCACAGTTTTTAATATTGATTTAATATTTAAGTGAGAGCTAAGTGTATTTTTATATTTTTCACAATACTTACGTGTCTTTCGAGCAGAATCTTCTACAAAAAGAGAAGAAATGTCTTCATCCACCCCTGCTTCATTCTTTGCAATACAAGTATACGCTCCTGTATCTTCATAGCGCACATTGCTAATGTGAACCTCACTACCATTTGCTGAAAGGAGAGGAAAAATTCAACATGCGGACATGCTACAGTGCTTTCAGATTATACATTTAGAAGGCTTTCTCTGCCTAAACTAATTAAACCATTTTCATTCCTGAGTTCATAGCTTGGAGACATGCCAAACTAATCCAAAGGTATTCAACTGGCTAGCAAACTATATGCATTATTATTCATCTCACCAATATCCAGAATACCTCAGCTGATTTTGCACTTCAGAGCCAAATAAGAGTCTGAAGTTTTCCCTGTGCTTAAATGACTATAATTTTCTTTAAAATCAGGTAAATATTACATTTTTATTGTGTTGCATTTTGTCACTTGAAATTATCATTGTCTTTATACAATACAACCGAGGTTTCTGTGGACTATAACAGCCCAGAATTTCAACATAAATAATAATTTTAATAAAATTGTTTTTAATAACCAGAGACACCTAGTTTTGTTTTTTGTGAAGGAAGTGTAATAAAAAAACAGGCACATTGCAATTGTACACTGAGAGGTCTGTGGAAACCACTTCAGCAGTGTCATGTCAACTTGGGCAGGAATGGCAATAAACCATTCAGGTTTCAAAGGACAAAAGTAATTTAAATAATGTGATTTGAATAATGATCCATTGTGTTTTAAGAATAGCATATTTGTTCAAGTGTAGGATCTATCATACAAATCCAGCTTTGTAGGTGTTCTAAAGTATGGACTAGAAGTGCACTGAATTATGGTGTAATGCTTCTTCTAGGCAATCTTTTGCTTGAAGCTAATGCATAGATAATTTAAATCAGAAAAAAAAATTAGGGAAAATGTAATGAGATATAAAAAATTTAATTTCAAATAATTACAGTCAAGAAAGTTGAATTAAATATATTTTGCTTAAAGAAGAATAATTTTTATCTGTTTATCATAGATATAGGATAAAGAGGCAAAGGGAAAAAAAAAATCCACTCAAATCCCTACAGGAGAAATTACCAGAACGCTGCTATGGAGGAGGAGTCCATGACTTTCTACTCATAGTGGAAAATGTTTCTGCAAGGCAATTGTTCACATGCATCCAGGAGAGAAAGCCATGAAAGAACAGAGGACTATAACACCTACAGGGAAAGTAACACTCTTTTTAGAGAAGCATTCACCTTCTGCCTGTCCTACTGTTTCTTATACTGCAGACTGATAGCTGTCGTATCCCAAAACACATGCTGGTATTGGAGATGAATAAGAGAAGCTTTTTAAGGGGACACTGGCAACACAAGATATTTTTTTTTTTCCTATGGCTGATCAAAAATCACTAGAAGAACTGCAGAAACTAGAAGGTTTTCTGCTGGGTAGGTTCATTGAATTTGCTGAGCCCTGAATATCCATGGAAGTTTCATAAGCATGGCCTGTATTGTTGATTAAAAGTAAGACTTCCCTTTAGTAGTTCTTGGTTTTTGGTTTTTTTTCTTTTTTAACCTGCAGTGTCTTTACATGCCTCTGGAAGTCTGCTGAGACTCCCTTAGAAAACAGCAGGTCCATTTCAGGAATTTCTTCCCCTGTAATTTATGCATGTTGAAGAGTAACTAGAAGACATCTTCTGAAATGCTTTAGCTTAAACTTCAACTCTAGATTAAAACTATGTAAGAAGGACAGCTACTACGGAAAGGATGCACTGATGAAGCATTTATGACCTGTAGAAAATAATAAATATGCCTCTTTACCTTGAAGAGTTAGCTGTTTGGATAACTTTGGAGTGATATCAATTCCATTTTTCAGCCAACCAAGTTGTGGGTTGGGAATACCTTCAGCATGACATCGAAGACTAGCTGTCACACCCGGCTCTCTTGCCTGGCTTTCTGGAAAGACTCGGATGACTGGTGGGACTGCAGGAAACAATTATAATTTGGTGGAGAAGAGTAATATCTTCATTTTAAGAAAAATAATTATAAGCAATTCTAAAGACTACTGTAAATATATATAACAACACACAGATGTGGTATTAATCACATATTCAGTGACATTCAGTGCTGAACTCTGTAACAGTAAATTTATGAAGGACAAAGAATGTTCTGTGAGAAAGAATTATTTTCACTGCCTGTGGTATTAGTGGAAAAAAAAAGCCTAAATTCTAATTAGTTTGGGGTTGAGTAATAAGATTTTTATTTTTCCTTGAATTTCTTTATAAAATATGAACAATGTACAACCAGTAATTTATGATGTGATGTACAGAGATTGTAATTGACCTGTTTTGCAAACATTTTCTTTAATATTTCTTCACCTTTCCCTTCTCTTCAAAACACCTATCAGCAATCCACTTTACAGAATTACAGAATGCCAGGTTGGAAGGTATCTCAGGGATCATCTTGGTCCAACCTTTTAGATAATAGACAGTTTAAGTGAGATGGCCCAGGACCCTGTCAAGCTGAGCCTTAAAGTGTCCAGTGTAGTGGAATCTGCCACTTCCCTGGGGAGATTATTCCAATGTAAGGGTAAATTGGAGCTGTTAGTGCTGGAGGAAGAGCTGTGACACTGACGGAATAAACTGTCAAGGCACAGTGGCAGAAGTTAGCTCATCTGCTTTTTCAGGCAAAGCATCCTCCAAGCACAGGCAGCAAGTCTGATACAAGAAATAGTTCCTATTACAAAAAGTGAAGTATTTTTTGTTTAAGCTAAAGTTTCATCTACTTAATTGTATTTTTTGAAAGACAGAATGTCGCTCTGATAGTACGTTTTCTTTCTCTGATACTATGTTTTCTTTCAAACCTTTTTCAGACACTGCTCATTCTTTGAATGTGAGAACATCTTGTGTGCAGTGCACACAAAATCTGTACATTATCTGTAATGAAGGTTAAAGACATATAATTCCTGTTCAAAGTTTTGTTTAATGCAACTTTTAAAAAGTGGAATACTTAGCTGCTGTCACAAAAACACAGCTGGGTACAGGATGAAGTATCAGTTGGTAATGAAAGATGATAACAAGATCAAAAATTAACTGTGTCTATTTTGGTATGAGATTAAATATTTTCAAATGCTATCCAACCGTTTACAAGAAATGTCCCAGCATGTTCTCCTATTAGAACATAGATTTCTATGTTGCAAGAAATAAACAAATGTACTGTTTCTCAGATAGGATGCAAAAATCAGTAGGTTTTGGGGATATTTTAAACTAGTAAAAGATGAGGGTCTTTTCAAATAGTATGCGTGGAAAATTACACATAATCCTATCATACAAACTACAAATGTTCTATAAAAGAACATGGAAGATTAAAAATGTAAAAATTATGGCTGCTGGTTGCTTAGATTACCAGCTGAGAGCAAAAGCATACAAAATCAGGGAATTAAAATTTGTACTGAGTTTCTGGAAGAGACTTTGCTTTTATGGATGCAGATCTCTGTTTTTCATCTCAACTATAACATTTCCATTTCTGTTCCTCCTCCACTTCTTCCCTGTTCTATTTCCCCTTCCACAGGACCTGTATGTTCCATACTGAGACCTTGTTTTTCCCACTGTGTTCTTTAGACTGAGCCCCTCTTGACTGTATGCTCAGATGGCCTGCACCTCAGCTCCCAGTCTTACTTTGCCTCAGTTCCTACGACTCTGTCTGCCTGCCCTGTTCAGCCTTTCTTGATAAAAGGTCCTTTAGGCAGCCTACTCCATGTTGCAGATGTCCCACTGCATCAGCGCCAAATAGTCTACTTATCTACCATGGCTCCAGAAGACCAAGGAGCTCTGTATCCTTAGAGATAGGATTGCCATCATTTAATATTCTCAAGCATCTCAGCAACACAAACAACTCTTAGGACCAATAGTCAGACATTGCTACTCATTGCACTCTGACTAGCTATGGTATTTCTTGCCTCTTTTGTGCTAGTGAAATATTCTCACGGCATATAAAAATATACAGGTATTTAACTACCACACCTTGACAGTTTTACTGAGTGCATGTGAAGCAAAAATTTTTAACAGTACAATTTTGGAGAATTTTCATTGAATAGAAAAAGGAATATATTAATTTTGCTCAGGCATAAAGCAGACGATACTTTTGGGGGCAACTTTATTCTTAGCAGAGTTTTAGAAAATACTATAACGGAAATGAAAAAAAAGAAAAAAACAAACAGATAAAATCAAAGATGCTGTTGTTGCTAAATTAACTGTTTAAGAGTTTGGAGATGTGAAGGTGAGGAAATGCTCTGGTGAAAGCACTTCTGAGTTTTCTTCTACTGTCAGAAGTATATGACATGTTTATGACACATGCTGTCAGCAACAGCAAAGTAAAAATATCTGATGGAACAATTTTCATTATCAAAGATATATGGAGAAAAAAAATAAAAATAAAACTGACAGACCTAAATTCATACAGTCATATAGTCTCAGAATAATATAGCCACAAAATTACACATTTTGAAAGTTTTAACTGTCCTGTAAATGCTTATAATTAATAATATTTCATGAAAGAGTTACTCCTGCCTCATTACAACTTTGTGTTTTTCTATATAGTTTATATGATAAAGGATTAGGAACCAACATATTATAATATTGGTTACAACATTTACTTAATCATATTTTTGTAGAAGACTAGACTCATTTTTTTAACCATAAAAACGCATCTTTTACAGTGCTCAGTGTCTGCATTGTTAAGACTCCAAAGGAAGCTCATTACTCTTTGCCACTGTGGTCAATCAAAAACTCAAAAAAATTCCTAAAGATTTTAATCTTAAGAGAAAACTAAATAAAAAATGTATATACATAATAATTGCAATCTAGTAGATGTAAAAACATTATTTATTCTAAAAACATAAATGTTTATACAAATGGAAATCAAGGAAGAACTAATTACACTGTTTCCATCAAACTTTCACAGTACATCATCATGATCAATGCAATCTCACTATCTCATTAACATGTTGTCTGATTCTCCTGTTGATACAAGCATCACTATATTAATTAGCCATTATCACAGCTACAAGCATTGACCATCAAACCTGTGCTTAGGAAGATTTGTTCTTAGAAATACAGATATAAAGAAGAAAAGCTGTTTATTTGATGTCTTATCTCAACGGGTTTAACTCCATTTATCCACAATATGCAAAGCAAATGACCCTATTGCTCAGAGGTACTCCTTTCTCCTTCTGCTTTATCCCCCTAAAATCAACATTCAAAATAATTTTGGAAGGTATCACTCTAATGCTGACTTGTGGAACAGCAGCTATCTGAGCAGAGTAAGCATAAACTAGTTTGAACTTGTTTGGACAACTTTAAATCTATATGAATGATATAGAGAAGCAACAGTAGTGACTGGCATATGGACTAGTCTTGCAGAAAACCTTATTCAACGTAAGTGGAGTTTTGCCTTGTTGTATGCTGAACTGAGCAAAACATGAAGAATTCTACTAATTTAACTGTTGCAATGCACCTCTTAAGGATTATTAACACATTGGGATAGGTGGGGAACGTGTTGACAAGAATATAATTTTATTAATAAATTAGGGTAAATCAGAACACGTAAGACAGAAGGAGAAGGTTGATCAAGGACCTTCTAATGCTCTCAACTCACCAATAATTCTGCTACATCTACAGGACCTAAAATACAAGTAAACTGCACTTCAGTCTTCTCACTAGTTTAGTCAGTATTTGCTACCTGACATTTTAAATGACAGAAAACAATCCCTGAAGAAAAAACTGAAGGAGGAAATGAGGTTGGTGGCACGTATAAGCTCAGGAGGACATTCAATTTACAAAATGCTGGAGACCAGGAGGGGAAGAAGTTGGGGGGGGAAAAAAAAAAAAAGAGAGATGTGTAGATAGATATTCTGAGCTGGTTTTCTGGAGAAACACAATAACAGAGATGACATGCAAAAAAATCTGCAAACGAGCATTAAGTATCAAAGTAATTTATAGTGTGAAGGATAATAACAGAAAGTGAAAAAATAAGGCTACCAAACCAAGAATTATTCATTTTAAAAGACTAAATAATCTTGGAAGTTGATTTGGTGTGAATGTTAATGAAAGATATGAATATCAGAATATTTCAGCATTTTTGGATAAGAGATGTCAAGAAAGGTCAATTATAACAGGGGTTTATGCAACTGACCAACAAGTATGAAAACAAACAATGATGGCAACAGGGGCCAAGAAACTAGGTCTTGAATATGCTTCATGAGAAAGTTAGAGCCTGGTAATGTAAAGTAAATTTACAGGAGAAAATTGAGTTCAAACATGATTCTGGATAAGATTAAGTGTCAGTATGAAATGACTCAATACTGGTAGTTTACTGCAGAAGGGTAGATTTAAGAGTCAAAGATAAATATGAACATTGAAAAAACAGGAAAGCACAAAGTCACTCAAAAAAAGAAGACATCAAACCTCACTGAGTATAATGTACATTGTGACTCTTGGACCCTTCATCAGTGGAGGAGAAAAACTGCATAAAATAGTCTAAAAAAAAACCCTGTATAGGTAAAAGAGCTGTGAATAGTGTTCAAATGAAGGGAAAGGCCTGTCTTCAGGGCACCAGGAACAATAGCATTCAAGTTTTGCCCAAGTACTGAGTTCAGGAAAGTGGTCCTTGGAACTTGAACGGGTGTGGAAAATTGTAAAGATTAAGATTTCAAATCCAGATTCCTCAAGTTAATCATGGTTAGATTTCAAAATAATAAATATGAATTTAGAAGCATTCAATTACAAAACTTCTAGGGTAGTGTGTTTTTAAATCTTATATTAAATACAACATTCTTAATACATTCTTAACCCTTAATTTTTGTGGTGTGTATTCCAGAATTACAAAATTACTAAATAATACAAAAATTGTAAAACCTACTTTATGTATAAATCTATATGTACATACAAACACACTTATTATTCTGTAGATATACTAAAAATCCTCACAGGTGAACAGTTCACACTGCAGATAGAGCAAGTCCTCTGGACTATCTCTACTCCTTTATTCCTATGGAAGCAATAACAGAAAATTATTATATTTTATTGTTTTGCAAGTAGAACAATAAGGAAAAATAATTTTATCTCCTTTTTCTGTTAAGCTGTAAGACAATATAGAAAAAGTAAACCAGCAACAATAGATCTGCTTAAGACCTGAATCCAGGTCTCTTGTGACTTGGTAATTAGAACAATTTTCCTTACCGTTCACTTGGAGAATATGAGTTTGATAGAACTTATCATAGCCATCAGCATAGCAAGTGTAATTTCCCATATGAGTTGTGGTAACCTTAGTAATGTACAAGGACCCATCATCTCCAAAATCCTATAGAGAAAGATTAAAAACAAGGTTATTGTAATTGTGCCTACAGCTCTACAGTAATTATGGTCATTATCTTGGCAACAAAGCTGTGATTCAAATATCAAACATGACAAAAATTAAATAAAATACCTGACAGTAATTTGAAACACATATATTTGTGAATGGCAGAGTTGCTTGATCTTGCCATATATATTGTGTGTGTGGAAGAAAATACAACCTTTATTTTAACAACTAGTTAAAATCTGCAAAAGTAATATGTTTGTTTATTTAGCTATTATACTTATTTGCAGAAAAAAAGCTATTTAAGATTGGATCTGATCAGATGGAAAAACTAAATCTCTGCACAACTTAACAAGGCAAAAGATATCGTGTAGAAGTTTAGCCTGGAGAAGAGGAGGCTGAGCGGTACCTTATCACTGTCTACAATGACCTAAAAGGAGGTTGTAGAGAGGTGGGTGTTGGTCTCTTCACCCAAGTGATAGGACAAGATGTAAGCGCCTCAAGCTGCACCAGGGGAGGTTCAGATTGGACATTAGGAAAAATGTGTTCATCAAAAGGGTTATCAAGTACTGGAATAGGCTCCCCAAGGAGTTGGTCAAGTCCCCATCCCTGGAGGTATTTAAAAGACAGGTAGATTAAGGGCTTAGTGATATGATTTAGTAGAGGACAGGTATGGTTGGTCTTTATGACCTCAAAGGTCTTTTCCAACCTAGTGATTCTATGATTCATCCTTTGAAATGAGCAGAAACATAGGGGGAAAAAAAAATCCTCATTTTTTTCAATTCAAGTCACAACTTTTAACTTCACCATTTCATATATCTTTAATGGGCATATATTTCCACTGGAGCAGAGTCCAAAATCTGACCCTCATTTTAATTCCCAGTTCAGGTCTTGTTCTTGCATTTGTTTTAGGCATATGGGATTCCTCAAGGCAAGTGTTACAGGTAAAGACCATGGCAAAGAAGACTTTCAGTACATCAGCCTATTCTACTTCTTTTGTCACCAGGATCCATGCCCTAATCAGCAACTAAGCTATAATACTTCACTCAAGGAGTCTGTACGCTACACAACAAAAGAACCACGATAAAAAGTATTGCAATGTGCCCCCTTATTCATACATTCTATCCTTTAAACACTATCAATGACATAATACTGGGCTAGATTAACCTCTGGTCCTTCTGACTATTCTTACATTATTCCATGATCCTATCTACCACTTTCTCATTTTCTGGGATTTATTTTATTGAGGCCCAAATTTCAGTTTTAATTCTTTCCCAGAGAACACAATCTCAGTGACTTTATGTTCATATTTGAATCAAGCTGCCTTTGACTATAACATTTAGACTGAAAGATAAACAAAAGATAATTGAAATCTAGATGAACTTCCATTTAATTTTTTAGGTTTTGTTACAAAAAATATTATTCAAAAAGCCTATATCTCACTGTATTTCTTTGCCCAAAGGTGCCTGGGCAACTGAATTTCACATTGCACAACTCTGGTTCAAATAATTCTGCCAGTTGCTCACTAAGAGAAGAAAATAACCCACCTAAAAATTAACTAACCCATTAAGACCATCAATAAATTGTATTAGCACAGGTACACAGGCAGTATTTTTAAGATGAAAGATGGTAGATTTAGATTAGGATGAAATTCTTTACTGCGAGGTTGGTGAGGCACTGGATTTCCATCAAGTCTTTAATATGCCATTGTATGAATTACCACTGGAAAAATCAAAAAAGAACCTCCTTTAATACTTAATTTTTAACTTTGATTACTACAGCTGGATTTCCTTTAAGAAAAACCAGTAACTTCAATCATCTTCCTAGCTGGGATATTTTTCTTCTTTATCTCTTTCTAATGTGTATGAAGCAGTAACTTTTTTTCCTTTACTAGCTAAACATATGTTTTCAAAGTGTTTCTTTTCATGTTATCAGTGGAAGAATGAAGAACAGATGTTCAAAAGAGCCACATTAGAGTACTTAGTTATATAGCAAATGGCTGATGTTGCTGCCTAAAATTTTTTACCTAATCTCTACCAAGGGTATTAGTGAACAAAGTAGGATATAGGATGGATTGTATTAACATTTAGCTGCTACAACATAGTCTGGAGACTAGTATCATTTAACTTTCTTTATTCTAAGTTATTAGACATTGCTTTAAAACACACCTGTTCTAGATGTTTGACTGATTCACTGTATGGTGATATCTTCAGGTATCATGGTTATTTTCCAAGTAAACATATACCTGTTACAGTTTCTCCTTTCTTTTTCATAGCAACCAAGCATAACCACCCCTGTGGTTATTTTACTGAGAAAACAGTATTTCAATAGGATTCCCACATGACATCATAATTTCAGCCCTCGGAGTTTGAATTTTATGGATGATTTTTGTCATTGTTGTTGATGGTTTTTTTTGTTCTTTGATTTGAGTTTTTTTAGAACTACAAAACAAATGTTCCTAGCTTGTATTATGCTGAGTTTAACATTTGCTTTGTTAATTAAAGCAAACATATCAATACAAAGGGAACTTAGTGTTGTAGGCAGTGTTTGGAAAGTGACGGTGAAGTATAAGCAGAGTTCTCTTGCACTCAGTATTGACATATATTTAGTGTTTTATAGAATAACTCACAAGTCAATGAATAAAACTGCATATATACACATGCACACACAAGCATCATTGAACAAAAGCCTTCAAACGTCAACAGCAATACATATAGAAGAGGTTTTTTTACCTCTTGAAAAAATATTTGGTGACCCTAAAAACATTTCTACAAGATCAATTTTTGTTAAATAGCCTACTGTTAAAGTAGAACTGACATGGTACTCCAACAATTAAACTGAGAAACCCTTATTATTTTTGTCAAGCATAAAAGGCATGGAACGGAACAATTATTGTAACAATGATTCCACTGCAACTCCATTCTGTTGAAGGACTTAACATTTAAGAATCTTGATACATGTCAAAAAAAAATGACTAAAGGAATATAGGAAGAAAACATTAATTTGACAGAGAATTTTTGCTTAATTGTCTCAGCGTTAATGCAACAGAAACCTAAAGGTGACCTTTGTTTTTAAATCAATAATGATTTCCTTCAGTTCTATAACTTTTTTTCATATGATAGGATATTTTTCCTGTAATTCTTCATTAGCAGCTCTAGAAAGACTATAGTCAGCTTTCTCTCCATAGGAGAACGTACAATGAAACAGACTGCTTGATTTTGTACATTATCACAAAGACTAGTATTTTTTTGGTTTGGTTTGAGGGAGTTTTTTACACCATAGTTATTATCAATATATTGCTCTTTTAAATAACTTTTTTTTTTGCTTCGTGTAAAAACCTTGCACACTCAAAATCTTGAGTATTCTGTCATCTAGAGATTCCTTCCCCCTCAAAAAAATCCCCCACAAAGTGAAAACTACCATTTCAGCCTCAGCTTTTACAGAGATCCAAACATTTTATAAAACTGAACATACTGTATTTAAGAGATCTATGAACCAGTTAAGAATCATATTTTGAAATTTCTCATCTGCAAGCTCATTTCCTGGCAGCTGATGAATTATATGTTTGTTTCCCGGAACACCAGCAAACATTAGTACCTCAATGTTGATACATAATAAAAAGTTGATTTTTTACATTACAATTTACATGTACTCACTTTCACAGCACTGATTTTGTCACTTGTTTCATGTAGGTCAAAAGAAACAACCTCCTAGCCTTAAAATTTTCAGCTTCTAATGAACTTAAAAATATTAAGTCTAAAACTCTACACTTCAGGGAAGGCAGGGAAGAAAGGAGAAAAGAAAAAAGAAGAAAAAAAGAAAAAAGAAAAGAAAAAAGTAGCAAAAATAAAGAAAAGACAGAGAAAGAGAGACAGAGAAAGAAGAATGAAGAAACAAAAAAGGAAAAACTAAAAAGAAAAATAAAGCAAAGAATACAGAAATTAGGACATTAGAACTAGAGACGTGAATTCTTAGTTACATTATCATCAGACAGAAAATTATGAGCTTACTCGGTCCTTAATAAATGGGATTAGCAAGCACCAAATATTTTGAATTAATAGCTTTTTCATTTCATATGAAACCTGCATTTCTAATTGCAGTCTTTAACAAATCTACTAGAGGAAAATCATGCTGGTTGGTTTCTTTTTAACTGATGATTAATAATGCATATAACACTTACACTAGCTCAGTTATAATGACAACACAATTTGGGTGGGGACTTTCCCCTCTTCAGTTTAAAGAGAAATCTTGATTTTCTTATGGGAAAATGAACAAAAAAAAATCAAATGTCTCTGAAATGATCAGAAAAATAATTTGCACCTAAAACTTAAAATATTGCATTGGTCTGCTAAGGGAAAGCTACATCAATAATTGTAGCCATTTAGATATTTTCGAAACAACAGTCATTTGCTTGTAAAACTAAGTAAGTGTACATAATCTTCTTTTTTTCCCTATATATCCATCCACGCTTTCTGCATTTGGATTCAGTCGACTCATGGATGTACCAGCAATACTAATTTTACACTTTTATTCATAATTTACATATTATTCTTCAGTATCTGTAACTTATATTATTACAAGGACACAGAGAGTAGATAAACTTTTGAGGGTTAATTGGAAAAATTTTTTAAATAATTATTAATGTATGCTTGGTTTGGCAGATAAATTCAGCTCAGGCTTGTGATGCTAATGTCAAAGTTACTATTCCTGCTTTCCAAGTAATCAGTCTTTCTGTTCATGTTAGCAGAGCAATGCAACTCTGCAATTTGCTGTTTCACGTCAGAAAGTAATTAAATTCCATTAAGAAATCTGAGAATAAAGGCATTTGGCACTAATCCAATATTTTTAAAGTTTTCCTTCTAGCTAAAGAGGGAAAACAAAACCTAAATTTCCAAAGGACAAATTCTGCATACCTTCTCTCAATCTCATTTTACGGCTGCATTATGAACAAATCATGAATCTTGTGTAAATCCACAGGTTGAAGAAACAGTCTGACAGAAAACTGTAAAGCAAACCAAGCTTGAAGAAAGAAAGAAAGAAAGAACACAGTGTAATATAGTAAGTTGTAGTATATTACACACAGTAGGAGGTGACAGGATCTTAAAGGAAACTATTCTGAAAAATGTAACGCCTGTTAACATTTCCTGGTTATTAATGCAGGCTAACTTTGGTCAACAGAAACTAATTTTCCTAAGCTTCTTTTAACAGTTGATCAAGAAAGCTAAAGGTAGCAAATACCTTTCAGTGGACAATTTAGTGGATCTGTCTTTGCTCATTGTTTTGACTCACCACCCGTGTCTCTCTGCTGACCATGCAAACAAATTTTCTGGCCACAATAAAACATTGTAGGTATTTAATTAGTCCCTCTGTTTCTTAACACTGAGCGAAGTGGGAAGGAAAAAAAGGGACTGGTTTCTACAAAGGCTTCAGCACAGCAAGGTATCCTTGCTAGCATCACTCTACTGCCAACAGGGAAAAAGGTGAAAACAAATTGTCAAAGGAGTGATCACCCTTTACTATCTCTTCCTAAAACAAGACATCGTAATGCATGAGCCCAAACCATTAGATCAATTGAACAATCTTTGTCTATATTCAGCAAAATTTGAGAAAAAAAAAATTCATCTGTGACTATGAATTAATAGAACAACACTGTACCTACTTAAATAAGTAGAGATTTACGATTTTCTCCTTTATTCTCTTGGATACAGTAAGTAATTTCATGAGGGAATTGCGACATCTAATAAATGGTAATATCCATTATACTATGGAAAACAGGCAGTATCTTTTTATTTTTCAAACTTTAGCAGTTGATTAAGAACTCTTTTTTCTATTCTGAAACCTAATAACCTTACAAGCTTCCTAAGAACTTGGAGGGACCACACAGAAAAGTGAGTGCCATAAAACCCCTTACTCCTAGATGATCAATGAGAATAACAATTTTATTTTATACATAGCTGTATAAAGAGAATTTGAATCTTGTGTGTGGGAGATAGAAGCTACACATTAAGTGAAAGCTTTGTCAAAGTACTAGAGCCCTTGAAGATAGCCATAAAACTTCACTAACCCTAACATCTAAGAAAAATCTGTAACTTCATGCTACCTTGCTATGAATCCACAATAATGACTGCTAATTTATTTAGACATTCAAAGTCTCCGAGTAGCTAAAGCTTATTTTAAATGGAAATTTCATCATACTCCAATACAGCTGTCTTTTTTTATTGGTTCATGTTACACACAGAGATCTTCAGAATGACTCATATACCATTTAACTTATACTGCTTTTTAACAAAACAAATTGTTATATAATCAGATTTAATCAGATAAAGCTCTTTGACATTAATTTCTCATATTTTTTAATTTCACATCATAACCAGTGACATGAATTTATTATGATTACCTAACTACCAGATTATTACAATTCCTCCAAACTGTTCTTATTTTTAAAAAAATCACCTTTAATTGTAGATGTATTTATAATTACACTGCAAGCTAGATCTGCAAAAAGAAACTAAGCGTGTGCTGTGCAGTTTACTAGTATCAGATCACATTTCAAAGTAATATCTAAGTGCTAGGAGGCCCTAAAGAAGCAGAAGTACTGAAACATTTTATGTTTCAAGGTGACTCCATTTAAGGTCAGACTTTCACTGTAACCACTGAAACTAGTTATGTAAGAACAAGTTGTTTGTTTCTTTTTCTCTCCTTCCCCTCCCCCTGGCCCTCCCCCTTTATGAATTGTTATGATACATTTTAGTGATACCCTCTGCATACTCTGGTTATGGTTTCTGATCAAGTAAACTGTAAGCTATTTCAAGAAGTTCCTGGTACAAAACAAGACAAATTGCAGTGCTCAGGAAGTTGTCTGTAAAAAAAAAAACAAGTTTCAGCATACTGTGTTACTGATAAACATATTTTCCAGAGCTAGTACAAGTATGACATCAATTCTTTTCTTAATATGAAGACAAAATGTTACGAAGAAAGTTAATAAGCCTACAGTTATAATGTCTTCTGGTGGTTGTTCATCTGCAAATACAATAGCATAATGCTGAACTAACAAAATTACATATTTCTGCACATTATGATCTATAAGATATTTCTGGTTCTTCTTCCTGATACATATCTTTCTGTTACATCTAATCTGTGTTCAGGTCAAAGAAATGAAGGTGGAAATTCCCCATTTCCTAAACGGATTGCAGATAGTGGTCATTAATATTTTCTGGCTATTATTAATAAAGCAAAGAAATCTTGCTGATATTTAGCAACTTTGTTCTTATTAAACACTTACAGAATTTGTTATGCACATAAAGTTTACCATATCCTGCTACTTGCAAAATTCATAGTAAACTCTCTATTATTTTGAAGGAAAGTGCCTAATTGAGTTATATATGTTTTCTAATCATTATAACAGTTTTAAAAAAATAAAACACAAGTACTTGCAATTGCACTGTTGAAAATAAGACCATAAACTTCAGTTAAATGAATGACATGAAAGATTTCTATGCAAATCAGAGTATTGCACTGAGTCATGACTACATTTTTGTGCTGGCTTTGAATTGAGAGTAACAAGTTCTCTCTTATGTGAAACATCTACTGCTTCAGTTTTACTACTGTATGCCAATCAAAATAAGTAACATAAGTATAACAAGCATTTGTTGCAAAAATAGCTAACTCATTGTTAGACTTCAAGTTTCTATGAGATGTACCAAAATAATTTCACTTCCCAGGACACAATTATTGTTTATATTTGTCTCATGTATTTAATTTTTGTTTGTTTTTTTAACAACTCTTTTCAGTAATGGACTAAAAAATTCATTAGGAGTAGCGGTATTTACAAACCAAGAAGCTACATATACTATACCTTGTTTATCTTTACAAAGAAGGATGGGAGAAAAGGCAGCTTCCCTACCCCCACCCCATGTTCTCCTTTTACTATAATTTAAATGTTAATTTTTTAACACTCACAGTATAAACTTGAAAGCTTTCTTAATGAATTATTTTCTTGTCTTATGTTTAAACTAATGTATATCATGTCAAAAACATGAAGATATAATGGGATTTCAGTTATTTTTCATTAACTATGACAGCAGCAAGAACTTCACAGAATCCCCAACATTTGCTAGATTGCTGCCCAAAATTTAAAATATCTTGTGGACAAAATTAATATGGCCCTAATACAAGTTTGCCAAAGTACAGCAATTCCATTTTATTTCTCATTAACATAAACAGGTCTGCAAAGACAGACTTTTGCCTGGAAGCACCACATGCTTTACAAAGGAACATATAGTCTCATCTCATTTAAGTAACAGGGCAATTTGAAATGAAATGAACTACTATTGTTGTTATCAAAAGTCTTTAGAATAAATAGACATTCAAATCTGATATTAAACCAGACAAGATAAGCTACTTCAGATAAGAGTGGAGAAGAATATTTTCTTTTACTATGATACTCTGAATTTTATTTTATGTTAAAATAAATATCTTTCATTTTTTCCCTCTTCAAGCATTCTATTCTTAGAAAGTTCTAGAAGAAAAATTTTAATCATCGGCGAAACAAAATCTTTTGTTAAGTAACTTTGGGTAACTGTCAAAAATCCAGTCACTTCTGTCTCATTTTACCTGCAAAGGTATAATAAAAACTGAGGTCCTTTCTAAATTTGTCTGAATTTTCCTTGCTTTAGGGTAGCACAAATTTTTATACCAAGCCAAACTAGATCTTATTTAGGAACATTATGTCAATTTCCCTTCTTCTGGTTGGAGTTTAAAGTGCTACGATAGCCAGGCATACATAAAAGGAGAATTAGATGCACCTGTTCCCCAACACAAAAACTGCATCTTCCTTTTTTTAAATTCCCACCCACTTTGAAGAATACATCTGTTATATTCTTTATCAAACTAGATGGAGCTCAGAGTGAGCTTTAAAGAAAAAAAGTAATGCTGTGAAGAGCAAGAAAGACGAAAAGCTTATTCTCCATCAGGGCTTGGCAGAATGTTTTGGAATGTAGAAAACAGAAAATGGAATCTTTCATGTCCAGATATAACGAGTCAAATTGAACAGGTAACTATCAAAGTATGTCATTAATGTACAGATGTTCCAAAGACTGTGGGAAAATATATAGTTATATCAATCTTATTACCTGTAAAGAATTGCCAAAATGAGTCAGGAGAAGACAGAGCAGCAAATATAACAAAAGGCGAAAAGGGCCCAACTGAAAACAACCATAAGGAGACTGTAGAGATGACCATCCTCAAAACTATTACTTCAACTAAGAGGTGCAGCATGACCAGACAATAGATATAGAAAGAGCACCATTGCTTTATTTAGCAATTTTTTCCAATGTTTCTAATGTTTGACAGTTTTTATGATCGTGACATGTAAAACTGCCACATCATTGATCATGGTATATGAAAACACATAAAAATTACTAAAACCCTATGAAACACACTACAATAAAAATCTAGTATTTTAGCTATATAGATATGAAGTAGAAGTGGAAACCTTCTTAAAAATCAAGCAAAACTAATTAGAACCATTAAAAGTACTGACACATAAAGGCACTGCCATATTTTGTACTATTTTGCCTGAGTGCCTGTGGGTAAAAATCAGAGGAGACCACAGGCAGGCAGATATTGTGATGGGAGTCTGCTATCGACCACCCAGCCAAGAAGAAGCAGCTGATGAGCTCTTCTGCAAACAACTGAGAGTAGTCTCAAGATCATTACCTCTAGTTCTTGTGGGAGACTTCAATTTCCCGGATATCAGCTGGGAGTATAATACAGCAGAAAGGAAGCAGTCCCGGAGGTTCCTGGAGTGCATGGGAGACAACTTCCTTACACAGCTGGTGAGCGAACCGACAAGGGACGGCATCCTCCTGGACCAACTCTTCATGAACAAAGAAGGCCTTGTGGGGGATCTCAGGGCTGGAGGACACGTGGGGCAAAGTGATCATGAGATGATAGAGTTCTCAGTGCAGGGTGAGATGAAGAAGGAGGTTAGCAGAACAGTCGCGCTCAACTTTCAGAGAGCAGACTTTGGACTGTTCAGAAGGCTGGTCGGAAAAGTCCCATGGGAGGCGCTCCTTAAGGGCAAGGGAGTCCATGAGGGCTGGGCACTCTTCAAAAAGGAACTCCTAGCAGCTCAGGAGAAAGCCATCCCCATGTTCCGGAAAAATAAACGGCGGGGTAAGAAACCTTCTTTCTCAGGGAAGTCCTGAGAGACATCAATAAGAAGAGGAAGGTCTATGAGCTTTGCAGGAAGGGGCAGGCATCCTGGGTGGACTATAGGGAGGAAGCGAGAACGTGCAGGGAAAAAATCAGGAGGGCTAAGGCCCAACTAGAAATCAGATTGGCCAAGTCTGTGAAAGACAATAAAAAATCTTTCTACAAATATATCAACAGTAAAAGGAGGACTAGGGAGAATCTCCAGTCCCTACTAGATGCAGAGGGAACAACAGTAACAGGGGATGAAGACAAGGCTGAAGTACTCAATGCCTACTTTGCTTCAGTCTTTAATAGTAAGGAAAGTTGTTCCCTCTGTGCACAACCCCAGCGGTTGGAGGAGCAGAATGAGGCTCCCACGATCCAAGACAAGGTGGTTAGAGACTTGCTTGCCCGGCTAGACACCCACAAGTCTATGGGGCTGGATGGAGTCCACCCAAGAGTTTTGAGGGAACTGGCAGATGTGCTTGCCAAACCCCTTTCCATCATCTTCCAGCGGTCCTGGATTACTGGGGAGGTGCCACTTGACTGGAGGCTGGCTGATGTCATGCCCATCTATAAGAAAGGGCACAAGGCAGATCTGGGGAACTGCAGGCCTGTCAGTCTGACCTCAGTGCCAGGGAAAGTCATGGAACAGGTGATCTTGAGTGCTATCATGAAGCACTTGCAAGAGAACCGGGTGATCAGGCCCAGTCAACATGGGTTCACAAAAGGCAGGTCTTGCCAAACTAACCTGATCTCCTTCTATGACAAAGTGACTCGGCTGCTGGATGAGGGAAAGGCTGTGGATGTGGTCTTCCTGGACTTCAGTAAAGCCTTTGACACAGTTTCTCACAGCATTTTGCTTTGGAAACTGTCAGCCTCTGGCCTGGACAGGTGCACACTCTCCTGGGTGGAAAACTGGTTGGATGGCCGAGCCCAGAGAGTGGTGGGAAATGGTGTGAAATCCAGCTGGAGGCCAGTGACAAGTGGGGTTCCCCAGGGCTCAGTGCTGGGTCCAGCCCTGTTCAATGTCTTTATCAATGACCTGGATGAAGGCATTGAGTGCACCCTTAGCAAGTTTGCAGACGACACTAAGCTGGGTGGAAGTGTGGATCTGCTGGAGGGTAGGGAGGCTCTGCAAAGGGATCTGAACAGGCTGGACCACTGGGCTGAGACCAATGGCATGAGGTATAACAAGGCCAAATGCCGGGTCCTGCACTTGGGGCACAACAACCCTATGCAGTGCTACAGACTAGGAGAAGTCTGTCTAGAAAGCTGCCTGGAGGAGAAAGACCTGGGGGTGTTGGTCGACAGCAACTGAACATGAGCCAGCAGTGTGCCCAGGTGGCCAAGAAGGCCAATGGCATCTTGGCTTGTATCAGAAACGGCGTGACCAGCAGGTCCAGGGAGGTTATTCTCCCTCTGTACTTGGCACTGGTGAGGCCACTCCTTGAATCCTGTGTTCAGTTCTGGGCCCCTCACCACAAGAAGGATGTTGAGGCTCTGGAGAGAGTCCAGAAAAGAGCAACAAAGCTGGTGAAGGGGCTGGAGAACAAGTCTTATGAGGAGTGACTGAGAGAGCTGGGGTTGTTTAGCCTAGAGAAGAGGAGGCTGAGGGGAGACCTCATTGCTCTCTACAACTACCTGAAGGGAGGTTGTGGAGAGGAGGGAGCTGGCCTCTTCTCCCAAGTGACAGGGGACAGGACAAGAGGGAATGGCCTCAAGCTCCGCAAGGAGAGGTTCAGGCTGGACATAAGGAAAAAATTTTTCACAGAAAGGGTCATTAGGCACTGGAACAGGCTGCCCAGGGAGGTGGTTGACTTGCCTTCCCTGGAGGTGTTTAACGTGCGGGTGGACGAGTTGCTAAGGGGCATGGTTTAGCGTTTGATAGGAATGGTTAGATTCGATGATCTGGTGGGTCTCTTCCAACCTGGTGATTCTACGATTCTATGATTTAGGAAAACTTTTTATTTTATTTTCCGATTTTAATAGAATAATGAAAATACTTTTACCATGGGTACAAAGGTAACTTATATCGAAACAGGAAAAGTTCTGAATGGAAGCTGTTGAAAAAGGAGCTTTAGATTATCAAGATAGCTATATAAAAAAGCTATAAAAATGATAAGGAAAGGAAGAATACACAGAAAGGTGATAACATTTACAAATGGCACAGAACTTCATGTAGTTAAAGATAAATCAGTCTGTACTAATGTGGATCATCATTAACAAAATTTAGATACGAATTATACATGGCTCTGGGAGTATGGGTAAAGAGGCCACTGAGCAGTTTAATTCAGAGAAATCTTAAATGTCATCACTTGAAAATCACGTCAGATGTCATCTTCTGTTGTAATACTGTCAGAACTCAAAAATTATGCAGGCTTGATCTGGATAAGTAATTTGCTTCATGTCACTTTCCCAAGCGGAGGTACAGATGATTTTACAGGTGGGTGGCAATTTTCTTTTTGAGACAGTACTGAATAAATACCTTACTACACTTCTGGATGTTTTTTTTAAATTGTATTATTAGTTTTTAAAATATTATAAATGACAATTGAGCCAAATTCCAGTAGGTAATTATGTCCTACCTATCTTAATCCTTCCTCCTGCGATACTTGGGAGGAACAGAGAGGTTTTTGTGTTTTTTTCATGTTTAAGCAATTGTGTCTTTCTTTTCAGTGAAACAGACTCTTGGATATCAAAGCCCTTCTATTTAATATACTAGAACAATGACTGGAAAGTCAGGGCTGTGCGCCACGAAATGCTGTTATTAACAAAGACTATTCCTTATGCTTTCAAGAAGGACTGACTTTTCCTGCTATCTCTAACCTAGTCCAGATTGCCCTTTTGAGACTTCTTAGCATTCATTTTGCATCCCACAGAACTCTTCTACACAATTCTTATCAAAGCTATGGAAAACATTAAGTCTAATAGGATAGCAAAAGTACCACAAAATGACATGGACAAGTTAGAAAAATATGTACCTAGTAATAATAGCATGCAGACATGGTGATGTTTTTCACTCAGCTGAGTGAATGTATACCACAGAGAAAAATATATAACCATATGTAACAAATATATAACTGTACATAAAAATAAAATCAGGAATTCCTAGCACAATTTGAATTTGCTAGTATCAGCAAAAAAAGAGTGCAGACGTAACCTGTATCTCTGTATACATGTATAGAAAGGAACAGAGAAAACAGTGAATTTAAACTGAAAAGAAAGGATTGAGGAAGAAAGATGCTATGATAGTGAAAAAACAATGCTTACAAAAATTCTGAGGTAAGCTTATAACACAATAGATTAAATTAGCTTTCCACTATTGTTAAAATACAGAGAAGATGGGCAAGAGTGAAAAGAAAGGTAGGTGTGATAGAAATTCTAGTGTCTCTGAAAAAAGCAGTGCAGCTTACTATAGCAGTAGAGCAATAATAATTAATGTTTGAATGACTAATATCTTAAAAAAAATCAAGATATACCTATAAGACAGTTTGCTGAAAGGAAAATAAATGAAATTGCTAGCTCTCTATCTTGCTTAAAATATTTCCATGTTTCTACTTAATCTGCTAATTAGTGTTTACTATGCACAATTCAAAAATTGATCCAGGATATAAATACATTGTAAAATACCAGCGATAATAAAATAAATTATTATTTATTGCCTTTATATTCTGAGTTGACTTTTAGAAATTTCTAAAAAAAAGCATCACTCTTGTATTCTGGAATTCGTAATGAAACTAGACATAATCAGCTACAACTTACAGGAAGATACATCTATGGAGAACAAGGATAAGAAATGTTTTGAACACCTTTGGTATTCATATATTTCAGCTCACACTGAAGACCATCATAAACAGCTAGGATTACAGAACTATCATTTCAGCTGCTCTTCTAAAGATGTGTTTAATGTGCAGTGTTAAGAAATCAGTTTGGTAGAACCATTCAATTCAGAAATCCACACCGTTCTTTCTATTTTATTAGTTTCTATCTATAGATGTCACAAATGCCTAGTATTGCCTTCCAGGTAGTTTAACACGGCTTGCCTGGAGTTATTTTCAAGGATACCTTCATTACAAGAGGGAATCGATGTACATGCTATAATATGACTTTTCACTGTGACAAGGTTTTCGTTTTTAACTTCTGAAAAACAAACTACTAGCAGACTCAGCTATTTTGGATATGATTAGCAGAAACAGCTCTAGAACACAGAATTATGAGTAGTGCAAGACAAGGCACTCATTTCTGCAAGAAACAATTACTTTGCCTCAACCTCTGATAGGAAAAGGACCAGATGATTATCTCAGTTACAGTGTTGAAAGCATGAGAGTGGATTATGGTCCACAAGATGATTATATCTACTGAAATCAATACTCTGCAAGATCAGAGGGGCAATGGCAAAGCTTCAGGGAGGATAAAACCCTCCGTAGGAGTTGAGCAAGAATATGCAGAGCTTACTCCAATTCAGAATGTCACTGAGTTGATTGAACCCAGCCCTGGAAGCAGGCACTCCCTCTTTCAGGATGCTGGAGAAAGAAGAAATCTGTTTACATGTAAGTCCTCTAGCTTATATCCTATTTTTTTTTTTTTTTTTTTTTTACTTTTAAGAGTTGTTGTCTTCAGGGAGTAGGAAAAAATATTGAGGCACACTTCCCTGACATTTTTGGCTCACCTGGGATTCTGTCATAAATACAAAATCAAAATAATAAATTCTTGGCAGACAGGGCACGTATATTTATGACCATTGCCTTAAAGAATGATTTAACCATGCATAAAGAGAAGTTTATATGTAGGTCCATACTATCCCACGGGAGAAGACAATGCGAAGGAGAATAATTCATGAGGTTCTCCTGAAAATTTTCTTAGGAGCAAAAAACAGGGGGAAAAAGGATGAGGAGTTGGAAGGAAAAGAAGACAGCAGATTTCCAGAGTCCTTTCTAGGAAATATGCTTAGCATTTTGAACAATCTAAAACCATTTCTCTCATTAACTGCTGAGCAGAACTCTCCATAACGGAAAGATGCATGTTCTTTCAGAGGACATCAGATTTTACTGGCATCTCCATTGTGGTATTTTGGGTTGTGGTTTCTGGGTTTGGGGTTTTTTTGGCATGGGGAAGATGGGAGAATATATCAATAAGAGAATGCAGTGAAAGTTCTAATCTGTAAAGTAATTTTAAAAGGATGGAGAAATGAGAAGTTTTGAGAGAAAGATAATCTATACATAACTTCAAAAAAACCTAAAATGGAAATATTTCATGCTTCTCATGAAGGTAGCATAAAGAAAGATACCATGAGCTTTTTTAAAAGTAGAAGTTGAAGTACACTGTTTTAAAAAGTTACTAATTTAATTACATTAGAAGATGTTAAACTTTACATGGGGATAAGTTAACTAAGCAGATCTTACACAAATGTAAGATCAGAAGGCAGATATCCTGTAAGAAAAGCGTAATTGCTGACAGGCATAGAAGAAGCTGAATGCAAAACTGAAAGAGAAGGTCAGAGTAAGAATAAAGTAAATACAGATATAAAAACTGTTAAAAATGTGAATGAACTAACATTAAAAAAAGTAGTATATATTGCATTTAGGAAAAAATCTGCTCTTTTTAAATTTTCCATAATGAGAATTATTTTCTGCAATGAATAATAGGTTAGATAAAACACATTAAAAGAGATAAGTAGAAATACAGGAAAGAAACTTAAGATGCATGATAATAGCAAGATAAAAAGCCTTTGTAGAGGTGGAATAAAATATCAGCAGAATGTCCTGTTATATCAATTCTGCAGTGAGTCACACAATAATTACTTTACAATTTAGGTTAAATAAGTTTTGCAGAGGCATACAGTTTTTTATCGTTTCATTCAGATGGATGCTGCTCATTCCTAACTCACAAAAGTTTCAATAAGACAAATATCAGTAGCAAAATGCATTACTTCCAGAAATAGTAATTGTAGCTATCATAAGAAGAGTTGAGGAGTACTAAGGACTTCTAACATTACTGAACAGATATTACCAGTAACATTATTAATATCTAACTACACGTGATAGCATTCTCTGAGTTATTTTATACATTTTTAAATGCACTAATTAAATGCAATTTTTAGTATCATCCTTTGAAAGCCAAAATTCTTACTATTTCTTTAAATTCCCTTAGACCATTTAACATTCTTTATTTAAGACTGGCTCTTAGCCACTCCATAGTTGATAGCCTTAGGTATATATCCTATATCCTTTTCAGTAGAAGAGTTGACTATTTTTCAACAACATAGGAATTTAAGAGTCATAACCCTAGAACATACCATGGCAAGGGGTTTGGAACAAGATGGTCTTTAAGGTTCCTTCCAACCCAGACTATTCTGTGATTCCGTATTGTTCTGATGTTTTCCCTTCCTGAAGTGAACAGCTTAACTTATATTGAGAACTGTATAGTGCAAAAACTTAATTTCTAGGTATAAGAACTTGATACAGTTTACAAAATCTCACTGTCACTACTGCTTGGTTTGACTGGTTTCCTGTGTATGTGTTGACTTCCAGTTATGATGATCTCTGATGCCTTTTGCTGAAAAAAAAATATTTATCTATCCTCCCAGGTCAGTGCTTGTCTTGGGGTTTTTTTGGGGTTTTTTTGGTTTTGTTTTGTTTTGTTTTTTTCCAGAAAATGTACCACTATTTACACAATATTATTAGTCTGGAGATATATGGCTGTAGTGCTTGTATAACTGAGTGAATTAGCAATTCACAGAGTTAGGCAAACATGATTGTAGTTTATAACACAGTCATAGTAAAGCCTAGAATACATTGCCTCTGGGGACGTCTTAAATTATACATGGATTTAGGGGGTTTGAATTTTCAAAATTGCCTGAATAAGTACAACACATTCTTTGGTGGTTGAATTGTGACATAAACTGGAGCACACTATTTTTCCCTCTGCATTTGTTCCTTTGAAATTAATATTTAAGTACTAAATTCATTTTCTGTAGTGAAATACAAAATACCACTCTCTTTTGTCCAATTACTTGCCTTTTCCCAAAGGTTTTATTTTTATTACTTTTCCAAAATGGATACTAAATAATGGCTGCATAACAACCTTTAAGCAAATGTGAAACTGTAAGAATAAAACATGGAATATAGGATTAACATGGTTCAGGAAGGTATGGAATGACCAAAGAAATGTCAAGGGAAAGAAAAAGAAATGGACCAGGGGAAGATCTAGAAATAAATATAGGGGGATAAAATCAGTGCAAACAGTGAAATGTAAACCAAATTTTGAACAAAAGAGACTCCTCTTGTACACTATTTAACTCCATGTCTTTACGCTCATTCTTTTTTATATTTAATAGAGACTCCACTGACTCTTTTTTCCTCCCTGTGTCAGTTTATCTACAAACACATATTTGCTGACTATCACCTAAGTATATTTGAGTGGTATTAACTTTAGAGTCTCCCTTTATGGATATTGGATCCGTCGCTCTCTGTATTTGAATCATAACAAAATTGTTAATATTAAAGGATTAATCTACAAAATAAGTTTGGCTTAAAAAGACTTCCAAGCACTCCAGTTTCTTCTATTAAATATAATCAAATCTGGCCAATTCTAGTAATTTCAACTCTGGTTTGAATATGTGATTACCACTGCAATCAGACTTGAAATTGGGCATCCCATGAGTCTTCAAAAATTCCATACACAGAATCATAGAATCACAGAATCGTTAGGTTGGAAAGGACCCATAGGATCATTGAGTCCAACCATTCCTATCAACCATTAAACCATGCTCCTCAGCACCTCATTCACCCATCTCTTAAACACCTCCAGGGATGGTGACTCAACCACTTCCCTGGGTAGCCTGTGCCAGTGCCCAGTGACCCTTTCTGTGAAATTTTTTTTCTGATCTCCAGCCTGAACCTCCCCTGGCAGAGGTTGAGGCCATTCCCCCTTGTCCTGTCCCCTGTCACTTGGGACAAGAAGCTATAATTTAGATGAATTTATATCTTCATTGATTTTAGATTGATGTCAGCATGTAGAGGGAGAATCATAGAATCACAGAATCATAGAATAACCAGGTTGGAAGAGACCCACTGGATCATCGAGTCCAACCATTCCTATCAAACACTAAACCATGCCCCTTAGCACCTCGTCCACCCGCACATTAAACACCTCCAGGGAAGGTGAATCAACCACCTCCCTGGGCAGCCTCTGCCAGTGCCCAATGACCCTTGTCGTGAAGAATTTTTTCCTAATGTCCAGCCTAAACCTCCCCTGGCGGAGCTTGAGGCCATTACCTCTTGTCCTGTCCCCTGTCACTTGTGAGAAGAGGCCAGCTCCCTCCTCTCTACAACGTCCTTTCAGGTAGTTATAGAGAGCAATGAGGTCTCCCCTCAGCCTCCTCTTCTGCAGGCTAAACAACCCCAGCTCTCTCAGCCGTTCCTCATAAGGCCTGTTCTCCAGCCCCTTCACCAGCTTTGTTGCTCTTCTCTGGACTCTCTCCAGAGCCTCAACATCCTTCTTGTGGTGAGGGGCCCAGAACTGAACACAGGATTCGAGATGTGGTCTCACCAGTGCCAAATACCTACACATCTTTCTCCCAACTGTGACAACTACTTCAGTATTGTGCCAGGCTGGCCTTGGCTAATAGTCAAACTCCCACCCAGCTGCTCATTCCCTCTCCACCACCTTCCCATCGGGGCAGGGGGAGAAAACACGAGGGATATGAATGAAAATGATTGTGGGCTGAGATAAAGACAGGGAGACTGATTGTTTGTTACCATGGTAGTCTAAACAGGCTTGACCTTGGAAAATTTTGCTTAATTTATTGCCAACTAAAATAAATAAGTAATTACTAATTTGGCCGGTGTAAAAAAAAAAAGACATACATTATTAAAACAAAAGCTTTCCTCCTCTTCATCCTCAGCCTCAATTTCAGGCCTACATTCCCAACTCCTTTCTGTATGACCAAGTGGTGCAGAAGGTTTGAGAGGTATAGTCAGCACATGGCAGTTTCTCTTGGCAACTCCTTTCTCCTCACAGTTTTTGTCTGCTCCAGCTAGGGCTCTTCATGGGCTGAAGACTCAAGATAAACCTAGTCCAGGGCGGCTGCTGTGGCTATGCGCTCCACCATGGGCCACCTCCTGCTCTTCTAGCCTTGGAATTTCCTCTGTCGTTTCTCACTCTTAACATTCTCTACTCCTCTCTCTCTCTGATGTTTTATGCCCTTTTTGAACATTTTCCCAGTAGCGTCAAAAGTGCGGCTGAGGGGCTCAGCTACACCCCATGATGGATCCATTGGGACTAGCTGGAACTGGCTTCTGGCCTCTTCCCTCAGAGGCCAGCCCTGCAGTCACCACTACCAATATCTGGTTACCTGTACAAGAAACAAGAAGGGTTTTTTTGGTTTTCGCTTTTTGTTTTTCTTCATCCTCAAAATGTATATATTAGGCTTTGGAAACTCTTGTCCTTTTCACATCTGCAAATAGAGTGACTGAATTACAGAATCACAGAATCATTAGGCTGGAAAAGACCCACGGGATCATCACGTCCAACCATTCCTATCAGTCACTAAACCATGCCCCTCAGCACCTCATCCAGTTTCATTGAGTTTAAAACTGAGCTGTTAACTTCATTATTCCCGTTCATCATTTCCATTTTATTTATGCGTCCAGATGCATGTTCATGTTTCTATCTAGACCTTATACCATGTGTTATACTTAGAAATGATTAGTAAGAACTCCAAACCATTATTTATGAGCATCATGAGTATTTCCAGAAAGCTAACAAATATTGCAGAAAGGAGCCTGTGAACATGGGCAGGACACTCTTGAACATATGCCTTTTGATTAATATCAAACTAAGAAAAGCAATAATTATTTAACTGAGAACTTTTCAGAGGCTTCTGGTTTTATCCTAAGCTGCTTAAGTGACATAAAGCTTTCTTTCAAACTATATAAGCTTTGAAACTGCCCCTTATTATACAAAGAACCACTGTGAGGATACTCAATTTGCAGACAAAATTAATGTAGAAACAGTAAACAAACAAAAGGTGATGGGTGAATACAATTGTCACCTTAGAAATAAAAGCATTATTAGGAAAATGAAATAAAAATAAAGAAACTAGATATTTTATTGTGGTGATATTGCACACACTGAATCCCTGGCTTCTCTGGGCAACCTGTTCCAGTGTCTCACCACCCTCACAGTAAAAACTTTCATCTTAATATCTAATCTAAATCTACCTTCTCCCAGCTTAAAAATCGTTACCCCTCATCCTATCGCTACATTTTCTGATAAAGAGTTCCTCCACAGCTTTCTAGAAGGACTGCCTTAAGTACTGAAAGGAAAAGGAAGGCACATATCCTGTTTCCTTCTGGAGAGGGCCCACACTCTCCCTAGTCTTCCCTTTTATCACTGATATACCGATAGAAGCTTTTCTTCTTGCCCTGAACATCCTTAGACCGATAGAAACTTTTCTTCTTGCCCTTAACATCCTTAGACAGATTCTGTCAGGGCTTTAGCTTTCCTAACCCGATCCCTGACAGTTCTGACAATTCCTCTGTATTCCTTCTCGGCTACCTGCCCTTGCTTCCATCCCCAGCAGGATTTCTTTCTCGTCTTTAAGTTGTCCATAAACACTGCTGAATATTTGGAGGAATGAACAAAAGAAGCAATTTTGGTATAAAATGCTTATTTCAGAAAAATTACATTTTTATTGGATTACTAGAAGATGAGTATTATTATGTTCTGTTTGTACTGAGCCACTACACATTTCTTAAAATGACCGTTTTCTTTTTTTCATTTAGGTGTTTGGAGACTGAATAATCCTGAATATATATTGTTGACAGTGTTTTAGGCTGAGATTTTATCTTCATGTGCTTTTATTGCTATATTTATTCTTTTAAATGATTGATCTGTGAAACATGTTTTCTTTATATTTGGCAACAGGGGTTTGAAAACACAGCAAAATAAAAATAGACTACGTTTCACAAGCATGTAATTCCATTTCTTTTCTGTAAAACATCAGGAGTATGGAGCTTGTTACATATCCCTTTTTTAATTCTTTATGAAGTTTTTTATAATAATCTGTGAAATAGACCTTTCTCTTACTTACATTGATATCTTCCAAATCTAAGCTGTTCAGAATGACATTGTTCCTCTTCCAGATGATAGGAGGTCTGAGAGTTCCCTGGATTGCACAACTTAAGACAGCACTTTGTCCCACTGTCACTGTAGTGGTGCTTAGTTTTTGATCTTCAGGCAGACTCAGCCGAACTACCTCTGCAAAACATACAGTGTTTGCAAGATTAATTAACAGGCAGTTTCATAAGTTTAATTAGCATGCAGTTTTTATACACTGGTAATTTAGGGATTTTATCTGGAATCAAAGAAAGAACTTCGGACAACTATAAGAAGTTCAGAGTATTTCAAATAAAGGTCAACATGACATTTCAATTAAATTGAATGACAAGTATCACCCTGTAAGAGAAGCATTTAACATGAAAATGAATTTCAGAGGAAAGACTGCAATAAATATGACAGACTATCCAAAGTCAGGGACCGGAAGTTATTTGACAGTTACGGCCAATGCAGTAGAGCAGTTGGCACCTTCATCTGAACTAAGATGGCAATAGTGCGGTAGGAGTAATTCACATGAGTTCATTTTCAGAAAAGAAAAATACACTTGGAACTCAGAGTACAAAACATACAGAATTGAGACAGAAAGGGGCAGCAAAGTGAATCCTGTGTTCAGAATATACAATTAAGATATAACACTTCTTTGCTGGCAAGCCAGTTTTTGTGGGGCTTTTTCCTTGACATAAATGTAAACACGGTTTCCAGATCAAACTCATACTAGAAATCTCTCTCATTTCAGTCTCAGAAGAATATGCATTAATCATAGTCCCAACATATTAGCTAATGTCATTTTTGATAAACTGTTAAAAACATTTCTACATTTCTCTTGTTCAAACATTATTTCTGTTACAACTATGTGCAGAAACTCAGAGACAGAATAACAGATACTTTTGTACTTGAATAAATACAGAGAAAAAAAAAGAAAAAAAACAGAGAGGGGAAAAACTCCAACCCTGAAAAAAACAGAGCACTTTATTGCATTAGTTCTGAATTGCTATTTCTGTGAAGGAAGAGAAGCAACAACCAAGATGCACTATAGCACCTGGCAGAAGAACAGAGGACAACACTGTATAAGAGTTCAAGGCAAATCTGAAGAAAATGCAGTGTATCCTCTGAAGCATTACAGATTATCACTATCCACAAATATCTGACACATATTCATGCATTTACTGTGTCATATAGTACAAAGTGCGAGGTTTTATAATCCGCTTCACTATGCTTGCCAGGCCACTTTTAATTTATTTAGCAATGCAAAATATCTATAAAACAGTAAATTTAGAGTGGGCAGTTTCAAAAGTATGTCATAGGATTTTGTTTGGGGCTGGAGCATGTGTTCTGGTTTTTCTTCAAGATAGACAAATAGCTAACACATTTAGAAACAAGCCTGCCAGGAACAGGTGAAAGCACACGTGTTCTGCATGCATGTGTGTATGAGAAAATTCAATCAATATGAAAAATTTGAGGAACTCAATATTGCTTTTTCACATTCCCAGTTATTGTTCAAATCATGAAGAAATTCCAAGATTACTCTTGAAAAGCATCCAGGACATTTCTAGAACTAACACCAGTGCAGCAAATCCAAATTAACTTAATATCCTGTGAGAATGAAGGCAGTTTATGGAACGGTATGTGAAACATCTAAAAAAAAAGTGAAGAAAATCCAAATGAAATTAAATTCACTATGAGTGCAATGCTGGTAAATGAAGCCTTTAAAGGAAAAGTATTTTTATGTAATGAAAATCATTGTCATACAACTTTGGAAAAAATGTACTTGATGCAAAAGCTAGTAAATAAAATTAATATTAGTACTGAAGTACTGTCAACACTTTCAATGTAACACTACACAAAATACATCTTCCCTTATTTTGATTGCTTCTGGTATTTCATATTGCAAGAAAAATAATGCATGACTTCAGTAACTGTCTTTGTACCATAACACAAACTAAAATAAAAGTAATTGAACAAATTTCAACAAGAAGAAAATCAATTATGGGAGCATCCATGCTCATTTCAAGGGAAAAAAATAATTTTTCAAGTTAAACAGATGTTTATCATTATTGAAGTTTTCAAATAATCTTTTTAAAATTTAGACATGTGTCATGGGAGTCTGGACTTTGAAACTTCCCCTGTTAACCTATGTACTAAACAGCCCTAATATTAACAGAAGACCACTTCACTTTTATGAAGTGTCTCATTTGGACACTTGCATTAAAAAAGTGATACACTCTAATTTGATTACACTCTTTACTCTCTTCTCTTATGAAACAGCCTACAGCTGAGAGTTGTCTTTTCACTTGTAGTGTGCACAATTAAACACAACTTATTAAAATTCTGCATTTGTAATGATTCTGTTATATTAGAAAAAAGAACTATATAGGAATTGAAGATCATCCAATTAGAAATTTTTCAACTTATCTGCTAAAGCATGAAAAATCTCTAGCTTTTTCATCTTTCATTTTTAATGTATACTACAAAAGGCATCACATATCCATTCTGTTTTAATTACTAAAGTCCTTTCATATATGAGACAGTAATACATCTATTATAGCAAAGCAGTAACCTATAAGCAAGCTAAGATCTTTTCTAGGTTCTTTTTAGCCTTATAAAAGCAATACTTTGTAATTAAAACTTCTCTCCACCCATGCCCCCACATCCAAATGCAAGCACCATAGAGGCATCTTAATATCTGCAGGAATGAAAACTTTGCTGTTCTGTAATTGAGTTCAAAAGTCGTATTTGTGTGATTAAAATATTAATTTTATATTTAGACAAAAAAAAAATCCTGTTCCTTTTCTTTTCCAGAAGGAACATTCTATGACTTAAAACTCAAGTGATACTGTCCACCAAACAAAAGAGAAGAATTTTTTGAACGAGATGCATTACTTGACACAATTTGTAGCACTAAGGAAAAAGAAATGCATGAATTAAATTCAATGTTGCCTTATTTACTATAGCATTTTAAATTTACTGAATCATCAGAAGCATTTCAGCTCTTATCTTAGAGGAAATGGTTCTTCATTGACACTATCATTTAGGTGTCCTAAGACAGACCTGCATGGCTAATGAATGATTGAAAACTTTTGGTAGACAACTGATAGTACAAATATTTTGCTTCTTTATTGAATTTACTATGTAAAGATCTCAAAAGATAGATCAATATTCTGATACTCCATTTATAAAGGGGTATTCTCCAAAGTCACTGTTTAATTTACAGAAGTCACAAAATGATTGTGAAATCAGCTTGCGCTATAGGACCCCCTATGAAAAATTCTAATCTTCACATAGTAAACTAAGATAGCTAATTTAAATTCTACAAGAATTCAACGGGGGTTTTTTGTTCAGTTAACTCCAGTATTAATATGGATGCATATATAGAGAGAAATCAGTAAGTATTACAGGTACATTTATAAATTTTAGTTAGAGTGCAAGAGTAGAAAAGGGAACATCTATCAAATATAAATTTAATATTTGCTACCTCAGTAAAGATAGTATTCTGAAATCAAAATAGAGACAGGCATTACTATATTATTTTGTGAACACTAACACTTCATCTGGTATTTATTTTTTTTAAACTCCCTTATTTTTTAACAGTAACAATAGCCTTGCCATGCATCATCATCATCATAATAACAAAAATAATAATAAAAATGCCATGGGCAGGGACATCCCACTAGATCAGGTTATCCAAGGCTCCATCCAACCTGGCCTTGAACACCTCCAGGGATGGTGCATCCACATATTCCCTGAGCAACCTGTTCCAGTGTCTCAACTTTCTCATCAATATGTCATATCACTGATATACATCACTACTATAACCATCATTGTTACTTTTGTTTTTAACCTTAAAGTATTTGTCCACCTCTGTCACATGTCCCATAGACAGGAATTTTTGGAAGATGTAGACAATGCATTCAAATAGCTTTCCCTAAATAGCTTACAACCTAAAATACATAGACATACACAGTAAGTGTATGTTCACTTATAAAGCTTTCAGTTCCACATGCAGCTCACTTAAGGCAAATTTGTAAAATTTATTGAGCAACGTCAATGAAAGCAGCTAAGCACAAGTAATTCTAAGGAAGGTATTACATTATTGCAAATGATGATCAATTACAACAGAGTTTCAGTGTTTCAATCTTCTTACTTTGTCCAATATTTAGTAATTAAACCATGAAAGGCAGGTAAAAGGAGCTTTCAAAGATGACATTTTGCAGAAATATCCCAACAGCAATAGGGATAAATCAATAATGAAACCTTACTTTAAGCATTATTTTTTAAAGTCACACATCTTGGGTTTTCATTCTTCATACACGTTAAGCTATATCAATATTCTTGTAAGTCAGCAGATAAAATGATATCACTGTACTTTTGAAACACAGTAGAATCGCTAGGGTACTGCTAGGGAAAGAAAAAAAGATAGTGATAGCTGTGCAGTGCTTTGTAGCAGCCTTCCTGTTTTCTATATCCTAAGTACAATGAGCTGATGCACATAACACGGAACACTGCGATGCTCTAAGTGGAGTACATTTATAAAACCAGTCAAAATTAGACTTGGAATTAATTGAGTTTTCTGAAGAAGGCAAAGAAAAGGTAGTAAAAGTTGGGCTACTTTAGTTTTCTCCCTATGCATGAAAAAAACCTTTTCTCCAACTCCTTTGATGAATAAAACAGACTGTAGGGGACTGTACACAATCACAAAACTCACTCGTCAGCTTAGAATACCAAACCAGGCTACTCAGAGGAGAAATACCAAAGCCTACAGAATTTCTTGGATTAAGTGTTTCCTTACTATATCTTATGACCACAATATTACTCTGAATAAATTTTTCTGAAAGCCAAAAAGGAGGAGAAAATGTTATATTGGGACTTTGTAAATCACTTTATAGTTTATTATCTATTAAAAGAAGGAAGATCTTATACAATTGTAGACTGTTTCAGTTAATTCCATTAACAAATATAGAATTTAAACCTTCTCATTTACTCACATAAATTGTGAGTATTTACTCATAGCACCCACAAAACACTCCTCTGAGTCTAAAATAACTAATAGTATACAGACTGGTACCCACAAGCTAAAATAAAGACCACATTAATCCTGTATCTATTTTGTTTGCCTATTTCCAACCTAGTTTAAAAGCATTCACTTTTTAAAATCAAGCAAAGAAACCTCTTGTCCATGGACTACAGTAAGTTCTGTAATTAATGGACAGCATTACTTCATGGCTTGAAATAGGGCGAAATAGCTGAAATGTGGCTAGGTTATGTGTCTTTTCCTCTTCTGGCATTGATCCCATTTTCCTCAAAATGGCATAACAAAACCTTTTTCATCAGTGTCATTTTGCTTTTCTTTTACAGCAATTTTAAAACCAGCACACATCACCATTAGCATGACTAACTATTTTGTCATTTCCAGCTCTATCATCTGCTTTGAATTTGTTGTAAACATATTATTCATATACTTAGTAGAATATTTCAGCATAAGATGCAACAGAACATGGTTCGTGAATGGTAGTTCTCTATGGTCTTATGCCAGTAAAGGAGTCCTTCTGTTCTCACACATTTAACTGCACACAGAAGAAAAAAAACTACAAAACTTTTTTACTATTGCCTAATATTTTAGCCACAGAGTTTGGATTAAAATCCAGGAGATATTATTTCTAGCTTTATGGCCAGCATAGAAGAGGATTCTACTTTTGTATTATGGCAATATGGTTGTTATTCAAATCAAAAAGCCCGTAAGAGACTTACTACCGAAGTTAACATTTACTCATTTTTCATCTTTGCTAATATAAGACTTGAAAATCATTTTTTGTTGACAAGAATATTGTAATAGGACATTGTTTAGGAAGTTCTTTACAAACCAATTCCATAAAGAAAACTAAGAGAATCCATAAAAGAAAATACAATTCTGTCTGTAGTTGTATTTATAATACTGTTCAAAGTGATTTAATGGAGAGTGATTGATAGTTCATGTTAGGAAGCATTTATTTAATGGAATAACTTAAAACTTCTCTGAAAGAAAGATGTGATGCAAAAACCCTATGGTTTCCATTTCCTCTTTCATCTATGGAATGGAGTATTTTTTATTCAAATACCTAGAAACATTAAGAATGCTTCAGGTTTTAAAAACAGGAAAATGTCTAGTATTTCAGCTGACCTCTTGCTTTAATGAATTTAGCATCAAATTCTTTTATTATTAAAACAGCTTTCATCTTCTAATTTTGTTAGGAACAAAAATGACTTAAGAAAATTTACTGAAAAAATTAAGAAATCCTCTGAAGCAAATAAAAGGACTAAAAATATAGAAGATTATATTTTAAAAAAATATAGATGTATGCAGTAATGAAGTGTTAAAATTAAAGTGAATTCTTTTTTCCCTGAAGTAGTAAGAAAGAATGTAGACTATGAGAAGCACCTCACAGACTTTTGAGACTGAGAATATGAACAATAAAATCAGAGATAAATTCAATGGGGAGGGGGGGAAGGGGGGAACTGCAAAAGCAACCCTTCAAACCTATATTAATAGGCTGTTAGTTTACTTGGCAGAAGAGAAACAGTGGAGTGATGATAAGTAGTTTATCATTTCTGTTCTTTTTATTAGAGGAAAAAATCAAATCAAAGATTATGAATTTTTAGGAGAGGAACTAAAAGGAAAAAAAATTGCTATATGGTCTGCATGACTACCACATGCAGCTCTGGGTCTTCTGCAAAGTAGATAAAAACTCACAGGAAAAACAAGCATGGTAAGGCTACAGAGAAGTTTAAATATGAAAAATGATCATAGCTTGGATTTTTATTCTACAAAACAGATGATGTAGAGAGCTTTGACAGAAGTCTACAAAATCATGACTGTTGTAGAACAGCTGGGAAAAGCATTGGTGGCTCATGGTTTCTTCTAAGACTGTAAAACTATCAAAGTAAGCAAGTAGGAGACCAGGTTCAAAACAAAGGGCAGGTTCAAAACAAAGGACACTTTCATGCTTGAACTGACAGATCTGAAAAATCTCTTTGCTAAAGGATGGTGTGGATTCCAGAATCCTACATGTACAGGAAGAGATTGCACAAGCAGCCAGGAGGGTATGAACAAAGTATCATGACTTTCTTACAGTCCTCTAGACATCAATTTAAGTCCCTGGTTGAGAGAAAGAATGGGACTAGCTGCACCTGAGACCAGTACATCTATTTTTATAGTTTTAAGGCATGTTGTTTTATTTTACATGGAATTCATGCAGAAAATGTGAATTCTAGGCTTTATTTACAGTGTTTAAAAGCTTTAGTTTTAACTAAGTGAAAAATAATTATTTTAACAGTTTTAATGAAAAAAATATTTTAAATGAATTAATAAACAGTATGTACTGTCTCCTAAAAAAATTTTATTAGTAGATGAATTGGACATTCCGATATTTTTAATTGCTCTTAATAGGATTATCTCTGAATGGCAAAGAATCTTTTCTGCATTGCTTACATATTACAAGTACTTGTTTTAACGGGTTTTTTTTAAATGTGAATGACAGCAATTATGAAAAGCAACGATAATAACTTTTTCATGATTTGTAATTCACAAACTGATAAAACTAAAGCAAATTTAAAGCTTGCTATACATGTGTTTTGAATTTCATTCTTACTTTAATTAAATTAATTTTACTTTCTATGCCATTGAATTAAACTCCCCCTCAAGACTTCGTGTCTGCAAGACACAAGTCTGCACAGGTAAAAGTACTCAACAGGACTCAAGTTATAAATTAGTACCACAAGGGATATAATTATTCACTTAAGTCTTTATAAAAATCAATAAAACATGCACTTTTACTGGTTCTGCAGGGCACTAGGATAATTAAAAAACATTTCAGAAGCATTGTTCATGGAAATATGGGGAGTCATTGACTCTTTGAGACTCCCTTATGATCATATACAGAAACACAGAATGTATCTGTGCCCCTCGTTTAATACATCACAGAAGACCAAGAACTGCCCAAAATGCAATATTAGCAGCATTGATTGACAAACCAAATAGATTCATCAGGTTTCTTGGGTAACCACCTTATCATGGTAACTTTATACCAACATCTGATCCAGATCAGACGTTTCAAGAGTTGCTTTATGGACAGCATATATATGAAATGAGAAAGATGTAAAGATATACTGTTCAAATCTGGCTCAAGCCACTTTGAAAAATACAAAGAAATTTGCCCAATATCCTTGTATCAGCACTACAGGAGTACTAGGTAATAGTCTTGGTGAATAATAAATCTCCCTCCCTTCCGTGTCTGCTATCATGTCACCAGACTGAAACTGTTTGCCCAGCCCTAATATATCCTCTCAATATGTTTGGTAACTGATTTTATGCATCATTCAATGAATCCTAAGGGAAATTTCAAAGCTATTACGAAGGGTTATATTTTGATTTCGACGCATGTTACTGTAACTGTTGATCTGAAAGTAGTCAGATATGGTATCTTAGGTTTATATGCACATATACATTTGCAACTTTTATAGATTCAGTATTCAAGGTTATACAACAATGTATTTCTAGCCAATAAAGTTGCAGCAAAAGTTAATTTTAAAGTATGTTTATTAGAGAATCTGGAAGTAAATGGACCACTGATTTCCTAATAACTTATTGCCATTTTTTCACTTCAATCCCATTTTAAAGGCTATACATAAGATTAGTAGAATATAATTAAAACAGTTGTATACTGAAAATATTTCCAAAACCAACAGAAACTGATGGGTGGCTACAGCATTTAATGAGCAGCCCAAGCTCTGAGGCTGGGTGGAGTTGGGAAGCCTTAGCCAGGGTCCTCAAGGTTATAAAAGGTTATAACGACTCTGTTGTGTTATGCAAATTAGGAAGCTGGCTGTTAAAGGCGGGCTAAGGTTAAACAATTTATAAAAGCAGAACGAACCCAAATAAACTTCACTTGGATCACATTGATCATTGTGTGTTGTCCCATTTCTTCTGTGGTCACAAGAAACCACTGCAGACCAGAAAATATGATCAATCGTCTCACCTAGAATCCTACACCACTGTTTAAAAAAATACATCAAATCAACTAATCTAATCATACCTCTCTTGATACATAATATGACACTCACAGCTAAAACATTATATATGTCCAGTCTTTTGCATGGACAGACTTATTCACTATGCATCCATAACATCGTAATAATTTCTGGTGACATTTCTGAGCAGAGTTTTTCTAGCAGCAATAATTACTTTTTAAAAATCCATGAAAAAATGTCTTTTTTCATTTTAAGATGGGGGAGAGCATATGCTAAGAGTGCCCTGTGCAAAAAGAAAGTAGAAATGAGAATCTAGCAGATCACTGAGCTGTATTAGCATATGTACCTCAAATGAGATATATCTGAATTTCAAAAAAAACTCAGACTCGTAACTAATTTTCTCATTTTATGTGCCACATTTAACACTTAACACTTGTATATTTTGTAAATTTAGCACAGAATAGGTGGTTTTGTTCAGAATGTAGAGAATAAGACAACTCTATACAACAACATTGACATTTTTGGTGAACAAACACTGCCTGTGCTTGAGTTGTAGATGTTTCCTTTTAAAAAAGAAAAATAGTTCTTTTTATGCTCGTATATTGTTAGTCAAAACTGTTGCAGAATTCAACTCAAACTCGTATGATTTTAAAACAATAATAGCAGGAAACAATTACCAAGTATTGATGTAACTTTGATGGGATGTTAAAACTAGTCTCAGAACTTTTTTTGTGGAATCTCAGTGTTTAATTTTTTGAAGTTAATATTTTCAGATGCATATAATTGATCTTCAAATCTTTCAAAATTGCAGTGATGAGTCTTCACAATGGTGCTGAGAAAGGTTAGGAAAGACGTACAAATGAACCAAAAAACACAGATGAAAGAGGGGAAAAAAAGCATATATAAATGATACTAGCAGAAAAATTCTGGAGGTTACTTAGGTTGGATGAAATTTTCCATGTCGCTATTATTTACATTCATTTTTAGCTGAGCCTACACATTTTAAAAAGTAGAAAAACAAATACAACAAAATGATCTATCCTGTTTCTTCTGGGGAGTGCGGTTGTTCATCTTTGACACATGTAATGGACCATGCCCAAAACATATCTCTGATTTCCCTTATAACATCACATTAGCATCAGCTTTCTGATGCACACCACCAAGTCTCTGAACAGCTTCAGTTTGATACTTCTGTGCCTCCTGTCAACTTCTATGCATTTCACCAACTTTTTCATTACCTGTTTCTGTGCACTGGAAATTATCTGCACAAGAAATATGTATTTTAAAATGTAGTTTAAGGATTTTTTTGTAGATTCTGGAAATGTTGACTACTACAGTGACTGAATCTATGGAAGGTATCTAGAGAAAGTTAAATTTGCCTTCTGCAGTCATTGTAAACATAATCTTGCTTCTTCAGACTTATAAGAAAAAAAAATACAAAGGTACGCAGACCCCTAAGGTTGGGATGCCATGAAACTTGCATCATGGGCATATATGTGACTGCACAGACATCTCTGTCTTTATATTATGCTTATTTTTAATTCACGAGGTAGAAAATGTTCAAGTGAAAGTTTTTATATCGCTTATTTTCTTACTAATCTTCTTCAGTTAAATATCAGTGTGGTTTTGTTTGTTTCCCAAACAAAATTACCAACACTGCATTTATTCACTTGAGTAATTATAAATGTAGTAGCTTACTTTTGAGTTTGGGAATAATGCAGACAAACAGATAGTATGAAGGGATCATTCTGCTGAAAAGAACACTGAATGTTTCTCAGCTGCACCAGAATCTGTAATGAGACTTCAGAGGAGAGCAAAGAAGAAACGTACTAGAGCCCGATCAAGCTACAAACATCCCACAACAGGGCTGTACTTGCAGCTGTGAGCAGTTTAAGCATTGCTTCTGAATAGCTCAACTAAATTGGAATTTATCAAGGTAGATAAAATTCCTTAAACCCAGGATGCTTTTCCCAAGGGAAATGCTTTGAATAATACCTATAATGTGATGCAATCTGCTCCTCTCAAAAGATAGAAAGATGGCTCTCTAATAATACCTGCAAAAAACCATCTCTCTTCAGGAATAAAAAGAATATATGAAAATGATACTTCACATAGAGCAAATAAGGAGGTTGACATCCAATAACATCAGTGTTTATCTGCAAATCAATAATGACTCAAAAAAATTCTTTCTAATTGTACATATACACAATCTTACACAAGATTGTTATATTTAAAAGCAGTATTTTGACAACTTTTCTAGTTTCCTTCCATTTAAAAACTGTTAACAAATCTTTACCTCTTCTTCTAGTTGCTTTTCCAGCTACTGAGTTTCAGAGGCATTTAGAATAGGCCCCACTTTTTTCTTCCCGTATTCCCACTGTCTTTCCTTTCATCTCTTTTTATTGTGATCTTCTTTTATTTCTCCCCAGCTCTTCTTCCCTTTTTATTTCTGTGCCTCACTACTCACACCCACCAATCCTCTTAGTTCTACTTGCCTGTTCTTAAATAAATTCAGACTCTAGATATTTAAGGGACCACCAGCTGGTTTCTTTTAGATCTGGAATTCAATTTACTTGGATTTATCACTAGGTGAGGTGTGGGGATTGGACTTCATGGTTATGTCTACCTTGTGGCTTAAGGGCACAACTTCATGTGCATGAAATTCAGGGTTTGTAGGAATGAACCCCTGCTAGCTCCTGCTTGAATTTTGGGCAAGATGTTCCCACATGTGCAACTCCTCATGCATGGGAAGATGGGAGCTGTAACATTCCAGTATATATGCTAGTCTGGACAACAGAGAGACTGTGACCGCGAACACTTTCTTTTACATTCAATATCTTATCTAAGATATCTTATTCTGATTAACAGTACACTCTTTAGAAGATGCTACCAGACCATAATTTGCTGTCAGAATATTAGGAGTATACACAATTAAGTAGAGGAATATTAACTGGATTGTTTTCTATTGCTACTAACCATTTAATTTGTTCCAGGATGATAAAAAGGTTGCTTTCAAGACATTTATCATTGGTACATCAACCGATATAAATCACTACTGAATAACTGCTTAGACTCTTCTACTCTAAAAATAGAGTGTGTGATCTACCACAGCAACACATCTGAATATTAATGCCATCCTAAACACATACCAAAAATCCACATGGTCAGAACTGAAGTATCTTGTAACTGATAATGGTCAATGGCAAATGACCAGCGAAGAAGACGCTGGGCAAGCATGCAGTGATAATTCCCTTAAATTCTCTCTTAGCACCTGTTAATACAGTATGGCCTCAGGCAGTGGCAGTTTATGGTGATAACAATATATGATAACAAAATAATGAATCAAAAGACTAAATTATCCAGCAAGAATAGGAACATAGGCTAGCATTAACTGGCCTCTTAGCTGAATTACTCAAAAATTCCACTGCCTTCACTTGAGGAATTTCTTACCTTGGAATGGAAAAGGTAGTTTCCCATGAGGAAAAAAGGAAATAAAGCCCTGTCATCAAGTTTGTACAATAATATGATGGCAAAGGGTAAATAAAACAAAACCAACCCTCCTCCCTCAAAAAATCCAAGTTGAAATCTCAAACATTTAGGATTTTGTAACAATTATAACCCTTAAATTAAAAACAAACCCTGCGTCTAAGTCATTCATAGGTAAGAAACCTGTTTTGAATACTATAGTTTAAATTAGTGAAATTGAGACCTTCAAAGATTAAAGAGATTAAACTAATGCTGTCAAAGGAAAATAATAGTAGGTATTGTGATAATCACTAATCTTTTACAAGCACAGAGTCAAAGGTTCAAATTTTGGTGCATGTCTATATGCTTACAATTATACAAACAGAAAATCCTCTTATGAACAACTTCATTATAAAATATAAATGTAATAAAAAGAAAGGACCAGACCAATTAATAAAACCCTCTGGAGTTGTAAACAAACTTTAGACAACTGTGTTGGAATTTGTTTTAAAGCAAAAATGGAAAACTTTTTACAAAATATTCCATATCAACCATCTTGATTCCCCCTCAAAATATAACATATTACTTATAACAAGTTCTACCTAGACTCAGTCCAAGTGTCAGTTTCTTTGCTTTCCTCAAGCCAATTTCACTCATTTTCCTGGGCTTTGAATTTTTGTTTCACCTATTACTGAACACTTATCTTAAATTTAACTGTTTGTTATTTGCTAAGAAATCCATCCTGGCTCAATGATGTCCTGGAAGTCCCCTTTCTCCTGACTTCACAGGAGGTCATTGTTTGCACTGGAGTTTTTTCAGCCCCTGTCTTTGTGCAAGACAGACCTTCCCTAGACTCTCTGTCACTAATGCGGCGGACAAGAGACCATATATTCTCCATAAGCTCTATCAGGGGCGAAATTCGAACTAAAATTGTGCCAAAAAAAAAAAAAAAAAGAGTCACTTCAAAATCAGTTTGTCCCTAATAAGTCTCATTTTTGATATAATTCCAGTTTCAGAGAAAAGAACTGATATTAAAGACAATTTTGCCTGTTCAGTTTCTCCCTTGGATACTTTCAACAGGTTTTGATTTGCAGGACCCTACAAATTTCCAGGTGTTGTGAAAGCTGCTGATTAGTCAGAATAAACTACCGATAACAGATTTTCTTTTCTTGACGTTCAGAAAACTCTTAGTCCAAACTCTGACCTGACATTCTATATGGATGGGACATAAGTGAAATTCATGTAGTAAATATAGTTCCAGTTAAGCAACATTAGGGTTAAAACATTGAACTCCTTCCAATGAGAATATTCCATAATAACTGGAATAAGTCAGCAACTGGTCAAGGTTGTTGACTTACCAAAATCAGGTAAAACCACCAGACACTTAAAAAGGGATGTTGAAAAAATCCCGAAGAACGTAACCAACACCCTCACCTTCAGGTTTAATGCAGATCTAAATGACACCTTCTTACACTGACACTTTAATGATCAAGTCTATTCATTAACTAAATCAGTGAGTATACTTTTCTTTAAAACATCTAAAAAACTTCAAGATAGATACAATTAATTAACCATGATAACTGACTACTTTCAAACAAACACTTTTCAATTTGAAGATTGCACAAAAGGCTGATAAGTACCCATAAACATAGAACATGATTATATGCTACTTTCTAAATCCTCATAGAAAATCTAACGAGGAGTAGATTATCATAATTAATGATAAGACCTATTGTATATATTTAGCATATCACCAGCACAAGGTTCACTCAGTACTAGAAATCAGGAGCGATAAAAATGCAATGCCATTAAGTTGAAAACAATGTTTTCCATGGAAACAGTGGCATACATAAGTATTCATGAGTGATAAAACTGATCTACATGGTAATTTTTTTAACTTTTAATAAATAAATTCAAATTATGCACCCTGTCACATGGAAAATTAAAATACAGAGACTGTAATGCTTGAAAGATAATTTTACATAACATTTTTAAAAACACAATGTCAACAAAATCGTAGGTTGCAAAGACAGACATGGGCAACGTTAACTTCCTAGTGAAATGAAAAAGCTGTATTTAGTCATCTGTGTAGGGGGCAACACTTAGCACAGAATTTAAGTCTGAATAGGCTTCTACTATGAAATGATTCACACAATCAGTGAAACAGCAGTGAATATGATTTACTTTAGCAATGCTTTGATGCAGTTGCTCAGAGCACTGCTGGATCTCAGCTAGGAAAGTGTGGACTGCATGAGCAGACTGTAAGTAACTTACTGCATCTTTAGCCTCAAAGGGCTGTGGTCAGCATTTCACAGACTAAGGGTCAGCTCACTACAAGTGGTTTCAATATTGGGCTAATGCTGTTTAACATCCTCATTGGTGACTTGGATGACAGGACAGAACACAGGCTCAGAACACAGGCTCAGAAATCTTGCAGTTGTCACCAAATTAACAGGATTGAGAGATGTAATTCTGCACAGAGTGATCCTTATAAACAGGAAAAATAGGCTGTCAAACTACAGAATTTTAACATAACAAATGAAAAGTCTTGCACTTGGGACAGAGTAAGCCCATTTAGAAATACAGATTCAATTGACTATAAATCAGACAAGGATCCAGGAAGATGACAAGTTGAACATCAGTAAAGGAATTTGGCCAGATACCTGCCAGAATTCGTCTCTGACGTGTCCATTCAATGACTCCAGCTATAACAGAGTCTGTGACAAATCTGAATTACTAATGATAGTGGTAAGGGCTGCAAAAGGCAAAGGTAATTCAGTTCATGTAGTCTAGCTGGAGTTGTGATAAACTTTTAACAATATCCTTCAAGCCATCATCAAGAGTTTTGAAGGACAGCTATGTGTTTTACAAACTCTGCCAGCATGCATTGATGTCTCAGTGTGAGTCTAGGGAGCAATAATACTAACAACATATAGTGCATGCATGTTAGTGAGGTAAAGAAAGATTAATTAGTCCAAAGTCTTCAAGAAGCCTAGGTTCCCAACTTAATACTGTTATTTATCTGGATACCATTTATTTGTTCAAAGTACATTTTCCGTTAACGCCAGCTTCATCTAAGCATACTCAGAATCTCTACAAATGCTCCCTTGTGTCAAAACGTGAGAAATGTGCAAACATGTCCAGTCAAAAAATTCATCTAAATTGAACTATTAGTCTGATGCATTATGTTAGTTAGGAGCTTTGAAGCAAAAGCAAAGGCAATTTTGCCACTTGAAAGCACAGGTTTGTTTACCACTAGCTTTCTCTTTTTTATTACTGTAATTACCTGCCTTGTTCGCTAAATACCATTCAGCTTCAATAATAAAAGAGGCACTGATTCATTCTTCCTTCTCTTTATCAAATAAGACAGGAACACCACAGCACATATACAAAATATAATTAAAATTTTCTTCACAATTCAGGAACAAGAAGTCAAGTAAAGTTGATACAAACTTATTTTAATATCTTAATTATAGGCATTGTTTATATATTTATATATTGTTGAAATTGTCTAAATAAAGAAAGGAATTTATGCAAAAATCAGTTTCTATTGTATTTGCACCACTAGTTCAAGCAAAATAATTTTATTTAAATGCTAAAAGCATATTTTTCAAGGAATTTTACTAGTATAGATCTAAGTTTAATGCTCCTTCTTTTTATTGCAAATACAGATGCTGAACATCAATACTGCATACTTGTAGTTACTGCAAATGAAAAATTTAGAACGCAGTGATTCAATCTATGAAGTATTTCTGGAACTAATCAATAATGAAATGGGAATTTTAAGATGAGAGTTGACAGCCCTGGTAGCTCATAAGTTTTATGCATAAAGATTTCAGTTTATAAATAGAATACTTTACTTTTTTTTTTTTTACTTCACTTTCAAATTTGAAAACTTCTTTAACAGAATGGTAATAGACTGTCTAAATATTTAAGATCTCTGAACTTACCCCAAGTTTTATAGTAACCAACTTTGTAGAAACTACCTCCTTACCCAGTTGAGACAGGAAAACAAGAAGAGAGTATCTTAAAATTGTAATTCAGGATTAAGCTTCCTGAACTGCAAATGTAATTATAAAGCCTGAAGTAGCACTACATTTCCACAGGAAAAATAAAGGACCGTTCATCAGTTATTCAATAGGTCCCTGCAATCTGAAGACTGGAGTCATGAACCAGGTCCTCAGACAAGTATTTAACATAAAAAGAAACAGATATGGGAGCAGTTTTAGGATGAAAAAGAATGTGAAAAATATATCAAATAGCTGATGTGACTATTTGCATTTAGAAGAAAGAAACCATAATTCAAACTAGACTCTCTTACCAGGCTATACAGAGGCTTCAAACCTTTGTTTTTCTCCGAGTTTTACTCCTCTTAAGAGCAGATGTTCATGTAAAGGCCATGAAATCATTTTGAGGACAGCAGCACTTTCCAATACCAAGAACAACTTTGTGTATTCCTCTCTTGCATTTGTGTCTGGTATATTTACCCAAGATCGAAGCAGACAATGGGCTACATATCTAAGAAAATCTTTACAAAGTTTAAAGAACAAACTAAAGACAAACTGGAGTAAGCTATGGTTCTTATCACTTTGGTCTTGTATACTGCAGTCTTACTCACAGTGTCTTTCACAAACTATCTACCTCAGATATTCTGATGAGCTGTGGCATGATCTTTCAGTTCTCCATTAAAGGACTGTGTTTGCAGATTCCTTATGAAGAAAACTCACCAATGGAGTTAAACCTACATCTCCATCAGAACTCATGTTTTTCCACACCATTTAGGAGAATGGGCAAGAAAATGAAGTGATAAGCCTCTGAGATAGAATTTTTGGAGGACATGTTGTCAGGTAGCAGTCACAAAAGTTCATTTCCTTAAACATCTTGCTTATGATGTTGGCATCCCAAATCAATATTTTTAATTAGGCATTTAGTGTAGTTCATCAAGATAAAAGAGAGGTGCCCAAGTTTCCTCACGCCCTGAGGGGCTCTGAACTAGTTATTATTGCTTAGGTATGAAACCTTATGAGTATAATTTGCAGTTTCATGGAAATATTGACTCATTTCTGACAATATGAAAATAAAAGGCATTATTAGGCAAAGACTGGTACCCAAACAGAAAAAGTATTACTATGCCACTGTATAAAATAATGTTGAAACTTGACTGTTTGCTTTTTGTCCCTCCTTCTGTCAAAAAACTTGCAGTAAATCTTGAAAAAGATCAAAGAAACACAACAAGAATGATTAAAGATGCTTTCCTTAGAACCAGCTATTAAGTGACTGAGATTTTCAGAATGGAAAAGAGATGACTTGAAAGATATATCAGAAGCTTTAAAAAAAGGTGCTTTAGAGACTAGGAATATAGAACAATTGTTCATGGTTTCTTATCAGACAAGATCTAAATAAACTAAACAGCAGGTGCGTACAATGAAAGAAATATAGATATATATTTATTCTATCCAGAAGTCATTAAATTGTGAAAGTCTCTAAAACAGAATGTTGTAGATTATACTTTCAGATGCGTCCAAAAAGCAATCAAATCTATGAGTGAGGCATCCATCAAGAACTACTAAAGACAAGCAGTCGCTGTGACAAAAATCACTAAAGATAATAATGTATATCAGAGGAATCTCACATGCTTTTTTTCTTTTTTTGTAATCTTCCTTAAGAAAGCTAAGATACTGGGTACTAGATGTATCTTTATTTAACACAGTAAAGTTGTTAATATGTATATGTTGTTACCCAAAGTAGACTAACTCAGCACTTCATAAGCACAAACAAAATGTTAATCTTTGTGTAGTGTCAACTACTTTTTCAAATAGGGTGCTCAGCAAGTTTTAAAACACTGTTACTGTTCCTCCAACACATAAATCTCTACCATATGTCTAGGTTGGGAAGAATTATAACCATAATGCAAAACAAATTTTAAAAAATGACACTTTCTCCAATCATTTATTCATGGTAGAATGGCAACCAGACGAACTGTTTGGATCCTTTCCAACTCAAGCAATCAGTTTTTAAACTAAATAAATACTGCTTAGGTGGTTTTCCCCTCCTCTATGTTTTCACTGATTTGCATACTTTTTAAATGTGTTTGGACACAATATTGCACTATATATACCTCTGCTTCAAAGCCTTTGTATGGCACCTGCTTTTTTACCATGGCCAAATTTGCATATCTGCATAAACCAGTTGCTAACCTACTTAATATAAGATGTGAGACCCATGATCTATTTAGAAAACTGGATTGATAATCTACTGGCAATTTAATTTAATATACGATACAACAACAAGGATATTTTGTTAGTCTGTTTTCTTATTTCCTTTGGTAGAGAATGTTCTATTTTGAGAGGGGGGCATTGGGAGAGAAGAGTGGGGTTTTATGTGTTGTTTCTTTTTTGTTTGTTTGTTTGTTTTTTTAAATCCAAAAGCATCTAAAATACATTTGTATAACTGCACATATAATTTTAAGCCATATATAAAACATACAATAGTCATCCAACTAAATAAGTGCTCTAGTGATCAGAGGGAGTACAGTTAGTATGATATGCAATTTCATCAAATATATGCAACCCACACATATATAAATGTTCCCACTGGATTAAGCTCATATGTATCTCTCTAATGAATGCATAAATAATTATTATATGCAATTAGGAAATGCTTGTTTCTGAGCAGTTAGAAAGTCAGGAGTGATGAAGAGCAAGAAGGCAAAAAGTATCACTGTTCAGAATACCATTATCAGAGACCATAAAAATATCTTTGACATACTGCAGTATTTTATATACTTCTCCCCCTAATCATACAGTTGTCAATATTTATATGGAGGTCTAGAAGCTTAAATTGTGGGATGCCACATTCCTTAACTCTATACACATGCAAATATTTTTAGCAGTAACAACATACGGTAAGCTACTTACAAACACTTAAGAGATCTGTAGTATATTAACCAGGCAAATGCTTGATGACAGGAGATCAAGACTTACTGAAATAACACTAAAATCAAAACAATCTCCCCCTCCAAAGCCCCAAACATTTTCATGCCTATCTTCAAACATACCAAATAGTTCTATCGCTACAGGATTAAATTGATTGTACTTCCCCAAACATAAAATAATAACATGTAAATTATGTTTCACTTCATTCAATATATGACTTCAGAAAATCATAGAATCATAGAATAACCAGGTTGGAAGAGACCCACTGGATCATCGAGTCCAACCATTCCTATCAAACACTAAACCAGGCCCCTTAGCACCACGTCCACCCGTGCCTTAAACACCTCCAGGGATGGTGAATCAACCACCTCCCTGGGCAGCCTCTGCCAGTGCCCAATGACCCTTTCTGTGAAAAACTTTTTCCTAATGTCCAGCCTAAACCTCCCCTGGTGGAGCTTGAGGCCATTCCCTCTTGTCCTGTCCCCTGTCACTTGGGAGAAGAGGCCAGCACCCTCCTCTCCACAACCTCCTTTCAGGTAGTTGTAGAGAGCAATGAGGTCTCCCCTCAGCCTCCTCTTCTCCAGGCTAAACAACCCCAGCTCTCTCAGTCGTTCCTCATAAGACCTGTTCTCCAGCCCCCTCACCAGCTTTGTTGCTCTTCTCTGGACTCGCTCCAGAGCCTCAACATCCTTCTTATGGTGAGGGACCCAGAACTGAACACAGGATTCAAGGAGCAGTCTCATCAGTGCCAAGTACAGAGGGAGAATAACCTCCCTGGACCTGCTGGTCACGCCGTTTATGATACAAGCCAAGATGCCATTGGCCTTCCTGGCCACCTGGGCACACTGCTGGCTCATGTTCAGTCGGCTGTCAACCAACACCCCCAGGTCCCTCTCCTCCAGACAGCTTTCTAGCCGAACTTCTCCTAGTCTGTAGCACTGCATAGGGTTGCTGTGCCCCAAGTGCAGGACCTAGCATTTGGCCTTGTTATACCTCATGCCAATGGACTCAGCCCAGCGGTCCAGCCTGTTCAGATCCCTTTGCAGAGCCTCCCGACCCTCCAGCAGATCGACACTTCTACCCAGCTTAGTGTCGTCCACAAACTTGCTCAGGGTGCACTCAATGCCTTCATCCAGGTCATTGATAAAGACACTGAACAGGGCTGGACCCAGCACTGAGCCCTGGAGAACCCCACTTGTCACTGGTCTCCAGTTGGATTTTGCACTATTTACCACCACTCTCTGGGCCCGGCCATCCAACCAGTTTTCCACCCAGGAGAGTGTGCGCCTGTCCAGGCCAGAGGCTGACAGTTTCCGAAGCAGAATGCTGTGAGAAACTGTGTCAAAGGCTTTACTGAAGTCCAGGAAGACCACATCCACAGCCTTTCCCTCATCCAGCAGCCGAGTCACTTTGTCATAGAAGGTGATCAGGTTAGTTTGGCAAGACCTGCCTTTTGTGAACCCATGTTGACTGGGCCTGATCACCCGGTTCTCTTGCATGTGCTTCATGATAGCACTCAAGATCACCTGTTCCATGACTTTCCCTGGCACTGAGGTCAGACTGATAGGCCTGTAGTTCCCTGGATCCTCCCTGCAACCCTTCCTGTAAATGGGCACAACATCAGCCAGCCTCCAGTCCAGTGGGACTTCCCCAGTCTTCCAGGACTGTTGGAAGATGATGGAAAGGGGTTTGGCCAGCACATCTGCCAGCTCCTTCAATACCCTTGGATGAATCCCATCCGGCCCCATAGACTTGTGGGTGTCTAGTCGGGCTAGCAAGGCTCTGACCACCTCCTCTTGGATCACGGGAGCCTCATTATGCTCCTCTAGCTCCTGGGTTTGAACACAGATGGAACGACCCTCCTTACAATTAAAGACTGAGGCAAAGAAGGCATTAAGTACCTCAGCCTTTTCCTCATACCCTGTCACTGTTGTTCCTTCTGTATCCAATAGGGACTGTATGGTCTCCCTAGTCCTCCTTTTATTATTTATATATTTGTAGAAAGATTTTTTGTTATCTTTCACAGACTTGGCCAATCTGATTTCTACCTGAGCCTCAGCCCTTCTGATTTTTTCTCTACACAATCTCACTTCCCTCCTGTAGTCCTCCCAAGAGGCCTGTCCCCTCTTCCGGAGCCCATAAACATTTCTCTTCTTCTTGATATCACTCAAGATCTCTCTATTCAACCAAGCTGGCTTTCTCCCCTGCCGGCTTTTTTTCCGGAACACAGGGATGGCTTTCTCCTGAGCTGCTAGGATTTCCTTTTTGAAGACCTCCCAGCCCTCATGGGCTCCCTTGCCCTTGAGTACCGTCTCCCATGAGACTTTGCCAACCAGCCTTCTGAAGAGTTCAAAGTCTGCCCTCTGGAAATTTAATGCTACCGCCCTACTAACAACCCTCTTCACTTGTCCTAGAACAGAAAACCCTATCATCTCATGGTCACTTAGTCCTAGGCGTCCACCTACCGCCACATCCCCCACAAGGCCTTCTCTGTTCACAAACAGCAGGTCCAGGAGGGCACCCTCCCTTGTTGGTTCATTCACCAACTGTGCAAGGAAGTTGTCTCCCACGCACTCCAGGAACCTCCTAGACTGCTTCCTTTCTGCTCTGTTGTACTCCCAGCAGATATCAGGCAGATTGAAGTCTCCCACAAGAACGAGAGGCATTGATCTAGAGATTAACCCCAGCTGTTTATAGAAGAGCTCATCAGTTGCTTCTCCTTGGCTGGGTGGTCTGTAACAGACTCCCATCATAAAATCTACCTTCTGGTGGGCTCCTCTGATTTTAACCCACAGGCACTCAACCTCCTGATCGCCACAATCCATCTCAATGGAGTCCAAGTCCTCCCTTACGAAGAGGGCTACCCCGCCTCCTCTCCTACCCTTCCTGTCCTGCCTGAAGAGCTTGTACCCCACCATAGCCGTACTCCAGTTATATGAGTCGTCCCACCACGTTTCTGTGATGGCAACGACATCATAGGCTCCTTGCCCTATGACAGCTTCCAGCTCTTCCTTCTTGTTCCCCATGCTGCGTGCATTGGTGTAAATGCACTTCAGCTGAGCTTGCCGATCCTTGAATGAAGTCATCTTCTAGTCGAAATAGGAAGAGTATAAGAGTTAGTAAGTTGGATGTTTTTCTCTGGCCAATTACATGTCTACTTGTGCTATTTTTTATCTTGGGAAGTTCAAAGAAAAATATGCCTGAGGGATTCACCAAGCAAGAAAGTCTTCCAATTTTTTTTTTCCATTAGCTACAACCATTTCCCTGGTCAGTGCCCTGAGTCAACTTTAAAGCCCAGTAGTGTGGAACTCACCAGAGGCTGACCTCAAAATTGACAGAAAGAAGGCACATTTAAACAGGAATTCAAAATATTAAGTCATCATTCAAAGTAATTAGATAAAACTATATATCCACACAATTTTTTCTAAAGATATATATGGCTTTTGTACATATTTCTATGTGTACAGCACATAACTTTGAAATAATCTATTCTCTTTCTATAAAACAGAAAAAAAAACTGGTAGTAAACTTCGGGTGATACTTAAAGCATTTAATTCAGGATGCCAACATAAATCATTTCATTTTTATTTAAAATGTAATATGTTGACAATTTTCATATTTAAAATTGATTTATCCACATTTTCTTTGAAGTTTTCTATAAAATATTTAGATACAAATATTGTTGATTTCAGATGGCCCAAAATAATGTCTCATTCCAAATGGCATATATGGATATGCTAGGATAGCTGTAAACTGTAAAACCATGCAACAAACTAAAACAGACTACAGAAGGACAATGTGAAATAAAAAATAGCAAACTCAAATGCTATGGAGGAATATCATAATAAAACTTGAAATTGTACTATTATATTTTGGAAGTGAAGTTACCAATGAAATTTCTAGAAATAAAAGCAATTCTCCAGAACCTAATTCACCATGAACAATGGAGTGAACTAAAAGTGTTTCTACTCCAATATATTTTCTTTGCAATGATTTTTGAGCTGATTTTTCCCTATTGTGTGAAATAGACATTTGAAGGTATTCAATCAAAAAACTCTCCCAATATACTATAATACACTTTTCTATAACATTATGGTCTAAAGAAAAGCCCACATGCTTTGAAAATGGAATTATTTTTTATTAACCCCATTTACAGCATTTCCAAAGAAATACCATATAATTTAGGTGCAAAACCGTAGCTTCAGATTCTCTTATTGCAGCATAAATTGCAGATATGCTTAAGAAACCCAGGTATCTCAGGACTTACTAAAATATTAGAAGGTTTACAATCTTCTTCTGGATGTAAAATGTTTTCTATTTTTATTAACCTAGATGCAAGAACAAACCCAAAGCAAGAAACAGAGCAGATGAGTTACCAAAAAAAAACCCAAACAACAAACCCAAACCAAAAACCTGACAGTGTTCTTTTGAGAAAACTTGTTCCTTTGGACTCCATAATAGCTTAGGAGGTATAAAGATGAAATAATATGTTCTAAATTTTTCAATTAAATTACTTTGTAAAACTTTTGTAAAGTGATCATTATTATTTGATAATTAAGAATCACCAGTAAACTCAATCTTGTATGGAGCGTAAACTAACACAAAGTCGCTTAAAACATCCTCCAAAGAAATAAACTTATCATTGGACAGAAAAGGCATCTTATTCATTCAGTCTTCAACTGAAATACTTAAATTATTTTAGAGATTAAAGTGCTCCCCTTTGATGACTTGGAGCAACAAATTAGAATCACCTTCTCTTTCCTGTTCTGTTTCTTAAATGCAACTGACAAATGACTGCTGAGCAAAATTCCCTCAGACTTCAACTTAGCAGAGCTTCTGATAGAGCTTTTTTAATTTTCCAAGTATTTTATTATTTACATTTAATGTTGAACTAACAAACCATTTACTTCAGCATGTAATAATGATCTTCCTTTATTAAAATGATTTTAAATTGTTGCAGTCAGCTGTATGAAAAAGCAAAGAAATATCTAGGCACACAGAAAATACCTGAGATGAAGTTTTGAATGCTTCAACCATGTCTTAAATTCAGACTAATACTCTCTGGGTTTTGTAAATGAAAAGGAATTCTCTATGCTGCTTTGTAAATAAGTCAAATAGTAAATATTAATTCGACTCTTTTTAAAGGAAACTTGTATTGAAATCTAATATAATCCTGATAATGAAAATATTTTAGAAATTATGTTTAAATTAATATTTATTGTCAGCTAATAGTGCTTATAGCCACTTACTCTGAAAGCTGAAATTGGTGACCAGTTTTAACTATGAATCCAGATAAGGAGGTAAAGCCATGGGTACAAAGGAAACAAGTAATTCAACAGTTATCAAGGCTTTTGTACTAAATAATATTTTATGAACCTATTAATATTCATTATAGTTCCAGAAGAGTAATTGTGCCTTGAAGTGGAGATACTTAATGTTCTTGCTTATGGATTAGCTAGTGATTGTCTCCTTTAATGCACAGTCATTACGCCTTCAGCTAGTGATCATCATCTTTAATGCAGTTGTTATTCCTTATGTTCTGATAGTATTATCTCTCTCTCCCTTGGCCTGTTACAGAGAAAGAGTGCTTCCTTTAAAATTGTAAATAAAGGATACTGTGATTATAAATTATTATTATAATTTACCTTGAAATATTCCTTACAGTATCTAGGTGAAGGTGTTTGTGGATGTTGGAATGTCAGTCAGAGCCTAATCTTACAGGTACACTGTGTGAAGCTGAATATATTCTCAGAATTAGCAACATAACAATGTAGCTAAACAATGCCGTAACTCACCGCAGATAACTGATTCCTGAGAAACAGCTAATAGATCAGCTATTGGGGGACTTTGCTAAACATAACCAGATAATTATAAGTACTCTGTGTTTATTTTTTTCCTTAATATTCTGTGTCATTCTCTATAGCATTGAAATATGCTCACTGAAAGGCATATTTCAGTAGCACTTCATTCTCTGGCATTTTGAGCCAATAACAGATACAATGCCAGTCAATTTCTACTAATCCTCTTGTCTGAAACAATGTAACTAAGGTGTTGGGTTCCAATCTTCATTCTCTGCAATTCCCTATTTTACAGTGTCCTCTCTAGCAATCTAAATTACTGAACTGAGCAAAAATCCTCAGGTAAATGTACCAATGGTATTAGAGGTCAGAAGCACTCAAGTTTCATAAACAAAATCTCCCAATTTCCTTTTTATTTCCTGACAGCCAAAGACCTTGTGAAATATTCATTTCATCTGTCCATACAAACCTAACATTGCCTTAAACATGTATCTGATTCCCACAGACATAAAGAAAAAAACTTTGGCACCTAACTTTGGCAAAAGGTCAAGTTCTAAACCTGTAACTCATTTATTTAGAACCACACGTAATTGTGTTTTATTAGTACTCCATTCTAGATAGCTGGCCTCAGGAAATAACACCTCATTCACACTTAAATGTGATTGCTTCATTTTGACACTCTTTATCCAGTTCTTACATTACCCAAGTCAATGCAAACATTGTACAGAATAGGAGAAACAGCAGCAGGACTACATAAAATGATGAATATAACACTAGATCAGAGCTTCATGACAAGCTTGTACAATATCTTATCTTGCAGTACCCTGATAAAATCTTTCGTTTTGTGTTTATCCAGAAGGAAGGCAAAAATCAGGCAAAAATTTAAAATAATAAAATCCTTCAGCTGCATGATACTACTTCAGTACTATCAAATTTTTTGAATGTATGTTATAAAGAAAGTATGTTAAAATAAGTTATCAAATAAATTATCTCCTACATCGATCCAGATCTGAACAGGCTAAATACATCAACAGCTTAACATTAAATCAGAGGACTTCTACATTGTCAAATAGCAACATTATTGGTTTTTATTGGATTTTTTTAGTCTTTTCTATGCAGATATTTTTTAAAATAAAAAACTGCAAGATTTATAAAACAAAACAAAGCAAAACACAACCACCAAAAGACCCCCACCAAAGCCCACAAAAAAAAAAAATCTAGTCTTACTGGGGAAGTATTGAATAAACACATTTATCAGCATTTGGAAATCACCTGGCATCTAAATGAATTGACTTAGTGGTGAGTGACAAATTTCAGTCACACCTCATCAATCCATGAAACAATGTTTAATGACTTAAACATTTACTTGTTTGAAATGATCAGTTTAAAATTCTGTGCATGGACAGAAGAGTTTGGTTTTGGTTTTTTTTTTCCAGCTGAGAATATCTAGATTGAAAACACATGTAGTACAGGAAGGAATTTGAAAGATAGATCAAGTTGAGCAGAAAAATATTACCAGTAAACCTAATAGCTCCTACTCAGTATGATGTTAAATGGTATTTTTAGAGGTTAGTGCTGAAATATAATGCCCTCTGGAACAATCTAATAAAGAATAGTTGTTGCTAAAAAGGGATTAATGGTAACAAGAGACAGAATAATACCTTCCTCCCTCAGAAAATCTTTCCCCTGCTACTTGCTAACCTATTTTACTCTTGAAGACTCATCATATTTATAAATCTCTGACTCAGATTCCACATTGAATATAACATTTGGAACCTCATATTGAAGTCATTGGAAGTATAAATTCAATATGTATTTCATGCATGAGACATTGTGGACTTGAGGATAACTTACAGAAGCCAACATGTAGTCTCCTCTATTTCAATAAATATTTCACTACAGATTTTATATTTAGATTTTTTTGTTGTTAGTAACTGCTTGTCAATTTTGGTTTGGAAATAAAGATAAAGATTTCAAAAAAGGATTTTTGAATATGCACTTGTAATAACTGCATTTTGACAAACTAAAATAAAAGTAAAGTGTAAAATAAAAGTAAATTATAAAATAAAATAAAAAATAAAAGTAAAAGTATCGTAATGAAAGAAGTCATGTTTTAGAATAATTTTTGAGGACTTGAGATAATCTAATAACTTAAGTATTGCAGTTGTAAGGAGCCTTGTATCTATAAGGACTTCCAGCTGCTTGCTTTTCCACATGACTCAAGACACAACAAAGTGCCAAATTTGACAAACATACAAGGCACTGGCTTTCATTTCCTCCTAAAAGCTAAGCCTGAAGACAAGTTCCGTAATTTCAGCCCAGATCAACTTCTGTAACAGCTGCTATTACTGTAGGTTTATGTATTGCTTCACAAAAATTCCTTAGCAACAAGGAGTGACTGGAATCTGAATCTGCTACCTGTGACCTCAATGGCATTTCAAAATTGATGGCACTTCTAAATATGTAAAGCAATAGTATGTACAGTAACAATATACACAATTCTAAATAACTCCCGCATAAGATATTAGATATTTTTATTAGCATTGAGTGGTACTTGAAAGTACAAGTATTTCCCCTGAACCTATAAAGCATCACTAATAGAAGAAGGCACTATAAAATTAGAGCATATTTTGTTTTGGCTATCTAATTCTTTCTGATGATTTCTTGTACGTCTAGAGGTAATTTTTATACTCAAGTCCTCAGTGTGCAGGCTCTCAATAGCCCCTTTTTGAGCATAAGATAACATCAAAAATAATTCTGAGCTAACAACAGAAAATTATTGTTAAAGTTACTGCTATGTTTTTCTTCGTTTTATGCAGAATGTCAAATGTTGCATAGAGCATTTAGTTCTACTATTTACAATAAACTTGTCATTTTTATCCATTGTACTCAATCAGTTCTATTCATAAATGTCTACATTAACATAATTCTTTCTACTGCAATTGCAAAGGGAAGTGCCTACACATACATCCACATCTGCTGAGTGATCAAACAGAATATTTTATTACTATTTACTTCCTTATGGCATGCCTTGAGGCTTCACAACACACCATGAAGGCCACCTGAAGAACCTGCTTTGAAATTTCATTTTAGATGGTACTGTAAAGGAGGAAAACACATAAGATCATTCATTTTAGAAAAGAGCACTAGAAGACAAACAAAAAAGAGGCAGCATTTACAGCAGAGAATTATCTTGATGCCACAGAAGACATTAGACAAAGAAAGAAAATCCTTTTAAAATAAAGGAAGTACATTGGTTGAGTTTTAGTTTACAGAAGAGAAAAGCTTTCTAGAATCTGTATTCCTCATTTCTAGCTTTTGTTTGGCTCCTTCATCTTAGCCAACCTTTCAGAAAAAGTTAAATATATTTTTCCCTCTATAAAAAAAACATTGGCTGATAGCAAATCCTTTTGCTTGGAACTAGCTGGGAAAGGAAAACAAAACAGTAAAACAGAACACAAAGATGGAGCTGAATCACCTTTGAGACAGAGTTTTACAGGATGTGGCCAGAGCAGCAGAGGACTGAACCAGCCAATTCCTTCAGTCCTAAGCTAAAATGAAGAGACTTTAAATTCTGTGCAGCAGTATTGAAAAGGATCAATTTATCCAGCATTGCAAATCCCAATTCTCTTCCCTCCTTTTTTGAATGAATAAATGTCAGTTACTCTTGTTCCAGCAGTTGGGCAGAAAAACTTAAATGAGGAGAGTTCCATAGTTCTCCAATCCACCATTCCACTGCTATTATGTATAAATGCAAATCCATGGGTAGTAGCAGATATTATACTGGGATTAGATTCTAAGTGTAGGTGAAAAAGGTACAGATAAAAGAATGAAAAACCAGTGACAACTGCACTGTCAAGCTCAATGGAAAAAGCACCATGAGAGGGGTCAAAAAATCTACAAGTCTCTTTTATTCAAAATAAGTTGTCTTTTAAACTTCAAATAACAAATAAGAACACCATAATTTCGAAGATTCCCTGAAAATCACTCATGACATGTATAGAATCATAGAATCACAGAATGGTTTGGGTCGGAAAGGACCTTAAAGATCATCTAGTTCCAACCCCCTGCCATGGGCAGGAACACCTTCTACTACATCAGGCTGCTCAAGGCCCCTTCCAACTTGGCCTTGAACACTTCCAAGGAGGGGGCATCCACAACTTCTCTGGGGAACATGTTCCACTGCCTCAGCACCTTCACAGCAAAAAATTTCTTCCTAATATCTAATCTAAATCTCCCCTCTTTCAACTTAAAATCATTATGCCTCATTCTATCACTGCATCCCCTTATAAAGAGCCCTTACTCAGCTTTCCTTTAAGTACTGGAAAGCTGCTATAATATCTACCCAGAGACTTCTCTCCCCTAGGTTAAACAATGCAAACTTTTTCAGCCTGTCCTCAAATGGGAGGTGCTCAGGCCCTCTGATCATCTTCATGGCCCTCCTCTGGACCCATTCTAACAGTTGTCTTTCCCGTGTGAGGACTCCAGAACCGAATACAGTATTCCAGGTGAAGTGTCACCTTCACAGAGTAGAGGGGGTAGAATCACCTTCCTGACCTCTTAGTCACACTTCTTTTGATGCAACCCAGGATACGGTTGGTTTTCTGGGCTGCAAGCACATATTGCAAGCTCATGTTAAGCTTCTCATCCAGTAGCACACCAAAGTCTTTCTCCTCAGGGCTACTCTCAATCCATTCTCCTTCCAGTCTGTCATTCTGCTTGGGATTGCCCCAATCCAGGTGCAAGACCTGGCATTTGGCCTTGTTGAAACTCATGAGGTTTGCATAGGCCAATCTCTCAAGCCTGTCCAGGATCCTTCTGATGGCTTCCCTTCCCTCCAGTGTGTTAACCACACCACACATCTTAATGTCATCAGCAAACTTGCTGAAGATGCCCTCAATCCCACTGTCCATGTCTGCAGCAAAGATGTTAAACAACACTGGTCCAAACAGACCTGTGCAGAACTCCACCTATCATTGGCCTCCACTTGAACATTGAGCCGTTGACCCCAATTCTTTGAGTGCGACCATACAGCCAATTCCTTATCCACTCAGTGGTCCATCTGCTAAATCTATGTCTCTACAATTTAGAGACAAGAACGTCATGCAGGACAGTGTTGAATGCTTTACACATAATTTCTCTTCCCTTATCTATCAGTGCTGTAGCCACATTGTAGAAGGCCACCAGCATAGTAAGGCACAATTTGCCCGTAGTGAAGCCATGTTGGCTGTCACCAAATACCTCCTTATTTTCCATGTGCCTCAGCAGAGTTTCCAGGAAGATCTGCTCCATAATCTTGCTGGGCACAGTGATGAGACTGAGTGGCCTGTAGCTTTCTGGGTCTTACTTTTCCACTTTTGTAAAGCTGAGAATTATGTTTCCCCTTTTCCAGTCCATGGGAACTTCATCAGACTGCGACAACTCCTGAAATATGATGGACAGTAGCTTAGCAACTTCATCCGCCAGTTCCCTCAGGACCTGTGGATGCATCTCACTAGTTCCTGTGGACTTATACACATTCAGGTTCCTAAGATAGTCTTGTACTTGATCTTCTCCTACAGTGGGTAGTTCTTTGTTCTCCCAGTCCCTGCCTTTGCCTTCTACGACTTGGCAGTGTGGCTTGAGACCTTGCTGGTGAAGACGGAGACAAAAAAGTCATTGAGTACCTCAGTCTTCTCGACATCCTGGATAAACAGGTCTCCTGTTTCTTTCCAGAGGGGGCCCATATCGCCCCTAGTCTCCTTTTGTCAATGACATATCTATACAAGCTTTTCTTGTTGCTGCCTTTGATGTACTAAAAATACTATTAAAAATATTTTAAAGAAATCATTCCTATTTTGGTTTTAATTTGTTCTGGACTTTTGAAAGTGCCCAAGCTCATGAAAAAGAAACTTTTCTATAATGTACAAAATGATAACTTCAGATGTTTATTATATAATTACAGTATAAGATAACTATAATATTGGAATGAAAAACTGGAATGGTTAAATACTTAAAGATAATTCTGAAAAAACAGATTTATTTCTGTTTGGAATAAATATTTCCAACATTCATATTTCATTTTATTGAAGTAAATGAAAACATTTAATTCCATTGTAGGTTGTTGCTTAAATGAAGGGATACTTATGTGCTGAATGGTGTGTGGGAAGGTGTGCAGATGTGATGTGAGTGCTTGTGTATATTTCCTCACATGGATATGGTTCCCTGTCTAAATTATTTGTTTGTAACGCAGTAAATCCAGACTTACCATTAGTAGTAACAGATCACACGCTTTACCTCAAGTTAACAATACAGTTCTCTGGACCAAGGACGCAATATCCACTTTGCCTAGATTTTACTTGGCTTTTGTGAAGAGCTTGGTTTCAGCTTGGGGACAATTTGTTTAGCCACAAGAACAGCAGACAAATGACTAGGTGGCTATCATTTAATTTGTTTTGGTTTTCATTAGCTTACCATACTTTTACAGCACGATGTAATTTTTGTTAATGCTATTGACATAGGTCAGAATGACTATATTCAGACTCTCTCAAGACCAAAAGCAAGAATATTTGTTGGGCACACAACATATAATGTACTAGTACCTTGGTTTAGGTTTCAGTTTTAAACAACATAATGAATATGTAGAGAATTTGTTAAAAAACCCGACAAGGAAGAACACATCTCCCTCTAGAAATCATCTTCCAGGATATCCTTATAGTTTTAAATAGGGTCTGCTTCACTATTGTACTGCAACAAAGAATCCTAAATAATTCCTAACTTTATTTAATCTAATGTTTCCATTATTGTTCATTTTAAGGCAATGCTTAACATAACGTATGGAAATTTTATTCATTATTCAAAAGTCCGTTAAAAATATACAACAAAAAAACCCTTGGAGTTTTACAACTATGCCAAATGGTTCCTCAGAGGAACATTAAAGTCTTATTTGGAAGAACAATGTCATGCTTCCATTAATACATGGTTTCAGTGGCTGTAAACAGCATGCTAACGCTTCAAACGTGTTTTTAACTTTTTTGGATTGTGGGACATAAAATCTACATGCTTCCATATATATCCATCTATGTATATAATCAAGATCTACATGTACAACATCTAGCTCTATAATAGTAGATAATGCATGAGTATGTTTCTAGACATGCAATGTAATTCTGTAGGTTTGGGTAAATCTGACTTCTATCTCAACTTTTAGTAAAGAAATTAATGTATTTCCTACTGTTTTGCTGGTACAGATGACTTAATATATCTCACTGCCACAAAGTCCTAACATGTCCCATTTTCCTCCTCTCCCCTTTTATTTCTTGCTTGTACTCTCCTTTTGCTTCTTTTGCATGAGTTATGGCCCTTTACTTATTCTATTCAGGTTACCCAACTGGCAGAAAATAAGCAGGATCAAGAGTAGGATGTGGAGGGTCAATGTTTTTCTTCTGATTTAATAAATGACTGAGAGGAGAGACCATGACCATCAGGATACTTTGAGAAAGCCAGTCAGATATCATCAGGAAGCAAGATCAAGGTTTTTTTAGGAGTAAAAAGCTATTTGTTCAGCTAAGCAGTACCACGAAATCAGACTTTTTGAAAGACTTTCAGGGAAATAAAAATAGAATTAAATGGGCAAAACTAGGAAATGTTCAGGCAGTCTTTCTTCATGATTAATATCATGTTTATTCTTACTGCAGTCATTTTGTCCCTAATATCCATTCATTACTTTTTAATTTTATAGTATAAGTAGTTTTGGACCTTTTTTCACTTGACATCATAAAATGAGTGAGAAGTGTCGGCTACACACAGATAAAGTACAAGAAGACTGAAGTAACAGGTTGTAATGACTCAAAATGAAGGTACATTAATGGACTAGTGCACAATCAAACTACAATTACAGGAAGGGCTGGGCACAAACATGATTTGCTATGCTACCAGGTTGTTGAATATGGAGCAATAGCTGTTGAAACCAGACAGATTTCAAGATTCAGTTTTAGATATGAGGAAGCTGAGAGTGAAAATAATCAGTTCTGATCTGGGTATAACGAAGTATATGATGTAAAATATACAGTATGTAATAGAGCATCTGAAATCTCTCAACATCCTTCTTCTTTCTGCTGCTAACTACCATGTTGACCCACACCCCAGTGGTTAGGTCAAGACATTCTTATGTACCATACACATTTGTACCAAGCCACCTGCAGAATTCATAGAACAAATACCTAGCAAAACTACACCACAAATCTATATTTCTCTCCAAGATCTGTGAAGACAAAAGTCATAAGTGGTATATCTGTTGCTGGGTTTGTCAGAAATGGACTTGTATGAACCCATAACTATAGGGTGTGGGGAAGTGTTCCAGCTTTTTTGGTTCTATTAATTATGTCTTGACAATACTACTTCCCATTTGTGCATAACACAGACTTATCAATGCATGTTGGCATTAAGAAAGTTTATCGACAAATTCTCCATTAACAAAATCTCTCAGAAATCTGGACACTAATAGATATCTTACTGATTTCTGCTAAGTTCTCAACTATATCATGACTGTTAAATTGTACTCATTGCTTAAGTACAGCATCAAGATGTATCAAGATTTAAAAATAAAATAAAAAAATTGAAAAACAAAGCAAGAGGGAGAAAACAAAACTGAAAGAAAAGGCTAATCTTTGTACTTACGAAAAGCTCTGTAGAATTCTTCCAGATCTAGATGCTTGTCGCTATTATAATCATCATATTTCAGCAAATCAAACAGAGAGCAGTCAGAAAGATCCTTGCCAAACTCATCTTGTTTTATTACCTGAGAAGAAAATTATAACCATGAGATTACATTTGGTCTCTTAGAGTTCTCTGGTATAATTAATTGTTTCTAATAATCATTAATAGATCATTTTAGGGTTGCCGTGGGGCAATGAATTGTAACTGTGTAAAGTCAGGGATTTCCAGTTACTTTATAATTATTTATTGCAGTTTTAAAAGTTAATATCTTTAGGACAAACTCACTGAGATTACACAAAAGTTTTTAGAACACATAGAGAATATATAAAATGGGAATAGAAAAAAGCACTATATAGATACATTGTGAACATTAAAGCTAATTTTAATTAGCATGTTTAGGAATGATGATCAAGAAACATTCAAATATACTTTAGATAGTAATTTCCCAAGGACACTTTAGAATGCCTTTTCCCTCTCAGTATAATTCCAACTCACAAAAAAATAATTCAGGAATTTTCAAAAATAACTAAAATAAACTATTACTATACTAATTGTATTGACTTCTACAGGCTTTTGACAAGCCTATTATCTTCCCAAAGACCTGTTACAAAAGTAGCTGACCTGAAAATATTCCTGTTTCTCAGTGAGAGCATATATTTTGCAAATAAATCATAATTAACAGCTATTAGATTTTTAACTCAAATGAACTTCTCCCAAAGACATGTACTTTAATTTGTGCACCATTTTGGTTTAAAGACTACAATGCATTGTTATTATTCATGTAAACAGAAAATCTCTAAACAAATAACAGAGATTAAAAGTAGCATTTGAGCAAAGAGAAAGGACACAAACATTTTATCCTTCTAGAATTAATCTTCTACATATTAGTATAAAAGCATTATAAAAGATAATAACCTTGTTAGTATATTAGAAAGCATGAAAACCATTCACAGAGATAAAAATCACTGCAAACCCAGCTTCAGCTATTATTAATTAAAGAGACATACTATGCTACCTGAATACTAGTGCTAGCTAATTTTAAAACTTGTTTATTAAGTTCCTATTAAGCTGAATTAATTAAAATGAAATTGTGTAGATCTTACACCTGGTACACAAAGATAAAAAGGTAGCCTGGGAAAAATTAATAACACTAGGCCCACTGCAGCTACACAAGTAGTACTAAAGATATAACGATGTGTATTGAAAACTTTAGTCTAGAAGAAATCTGAGATCTCAAGGCCAAGAAATGTACTTAAAATCACAGCTGGTTCACAAAAAAGGAATATTTGGGGTGAGAGGCATTGTTCCCTCACTTGTGTTTCATAAAAGGTGGTGTGAAATAGTTTAAAACAGTTATTCCCACTAGTTTCAATTGTGCAAACAAGAATTAAACTTCACACCTAAAGCAATGAAACGAAAACTTTTGTTATAGCCTACCAACACTTCCCTCTATAGTATCATATTAGTGTTTGCAGCTTCACTTCTTTGAGTTGAAATCTCTCCTATTGATGATTTTAATTTATACTTGGACAATTTGCTTTAAAATAAACTTCTAATGACATAAAAAGATTAGCCAGAATGATTGCAATATTTCCTGCTATGGACAGGTATGATTTTTTCCCTGGCAATATTTTGATTTTCATTTTCAGTAAACCCATGACTTTAATTAAAGATATTAAATTCAATGTTTATTTACAGAATCACAGAATCACAGAATAACCAGGTTGGAAGAGACCCACCGGATCATCGAGTCCAACCGTTCCCATCAAACACTAAACCATATCCCTCAGCACCTCAACCACCCGTGCCTTAAACACCTCCAGGGAAGGTGACTCAACCACCTCCCTGGGCAGCCTGTTCCAGTGCCCAATGACCCTTTCTGTAAAGAATTTTTTCCTAACGTCTAGCCTAAACCTCCCCTGGCGGAGCTTGAGGCCATTCCCTCTTGTCCTGTCCCCTGTCACTTGGGAGAAGAGGCCAGCACCCTCCTCTCTACAACGTCCTTTCAGGTAGTTGTAGAGAGCAATGAGGTCTCCCCTCAGCCTCCTCTTCTCCAGGCTAAACAACCCCAGCTCTCTCAGCCGCTCCTCATAAGGCCTGTTCTCCAGCCCTTTCACCAGCTTTGTTGCTCTTCTCTGGACTCTCTCCAGAGCCTCAACATCCTTCTTATGGTGAGGGACCCAGAACTGAACACAGGATTCGAGGAGCGGTCTCACCAGTGCCGAGTACAGAGGGAGGATAACCTCCCTGGACCTGCTGGTCACACCGTTTCTGATACAAACCAAGATGCCATTGGCCTTCTTGGCCACCTGGGCACACTGCTGGCTCATATTCAGTCAGCTGTCAACCAACACCCCCAGGTCCTTCTCCTCCAGGCAGCTTTCTAGACAGACTTCTCCTAGTCTGTAGCACTGCATAGGGTTCTTGTGTCCCAAGTGCAGGACCCGGCATTTGGCCTTGTTAAACCTCATGCCATTGGACTCTGCCCAGCGGTCCAGCCTGTTCAGATCCCTTTGCAGAGCCTCCCGACCCTCCAGCAGATCGACACTTCCACCCAGCTTAGTGTCGTCCGCAAACTTGCTCAGGGTGCGCTCGATGCCTTCATCCAGATCATTGATGAAGACATTGAACAGGGCTGGACCCAGCATTTAAATATAGATATCTTTATGCCAGCAATATACTTCAGTTGTTTTTCTTCAAAATTCATTGAATTTTTCATAAATAGACAAACTCTCCAAAAATGTCCATAAGCATAGATTTTAGAAGGTACAGAAGTTATTTCCTATCATGATTAAACTTAACTATATACGATTTGCTGCTAAAAGAGCTGTTCAAGTTTTTACCCAATGGGATTTTTCTTGTGCCAGATCTAGCCATCTCCCAAATCTGTGCAATCTATGGATCAAATCAACTCTCTGAAAGTAAATTTTGTCTTTGTGGAGAGTTTGGCTGGTTGTTTGTTGTTGTTTTCTTTCCTCTTGAAGGGGTGTGTAATATTCTATCACAGGAGGTACAACTCAGAACAGGTATTAGGGTGTGAAGATTGGATTTTGAAAAAATTACATGTTTCTGTAGCAGCCTCCAGTTACATCAGATCAACTGTAATATGAAATTACAACCTATATGAGACCCTAGCAAAGAAAAGCTGACTACTTACCAAGCCATTAGCCATAAAGAAGTTGCTTAGCAACTTATGTTAGCATCAAGTGTTTTTAAATCATTGGGATCAAACTGCCTGTTTATAAGAGTTCCCAACTCACTGGCCAAGGAGACCTTTTTCTGATTGACATGTCCTTTAACAGATCTTGATATATCAGTGAAATTCCATATGGTGGGGTATATAATGACACTTCACAAATATTCAAACAGGACAAGAAAAATTGTCAGTATTAGTCCAAGAAATAAAGACTGACAATAGCTTTAATGCTTTTAAAAGCTGTCATATTGTGATATTTTAATACCATATTTTAGGAAATACAGCCTGTTAGGCAACCCCATTTTTCATTTTCTTCTACTTATGTAAGAGATTTACCTCACAAAGGCAGCTTGCTGAAAATAATAGCTTCTTGCAGGTACTTTTATTTCACATCATTACAAGAGAAAAAAATAACATCCTGCAGTAACATTAAGGCATAAACCACACAAATAATAATGTCAGTAACTGCAAAACCAGAAAAAAATAGGTGTCAGTGAAGAATCATTGATGTCTGAAACAATTAAGTGGGATTATGGAAGTCCGAGGTCCCATCCCAATACTTTTTGATAATTTAGAAATAAATATAAAAAGAAAATTTTCAAATGGTATATAGTATTGAGGTGAATAATAATAAGAAGGAGAGGGTAGCATATGGAATGAAATGGATCACAAGGTTAGATGTTTCAGGAGAAGGATCTGTGTTTTCATAGAGCCGAATGTCAGGTCATTCTTATAAAAACAAGAATGTTAATGAAGATAAATGGAACCTCAGAAACATTTTATCTGAAAAAGAGACAGGATTTACCGTAGCTAAGGAAGCCTCATAAATTCCAGGATCATCCTGTAGTATAAGCAACCAGCATGATCTTTGGAAATGTAACAAGGTAACCGGGGATAGAAAGGCAATGTTGGGACCAATATTTGAACAGAACATTCAGTTTTGACCTGCACATATTAAAATTTAATGTTGAGAAACCAGAAAGGAACTTTTCATGTTAGAGAGTCACATGTTTTAAATATATACACAGGTGTATTACTTTAATACCTACATATATGGTAGAATAAATCTCATTTTAAAAGCTATTCATAGCCATTACAGTAGTTAAATAAATAAATTCCAATGCAGGAGAGTAATTGAATTACCTGTTATGCAAGAAAATAATGGAAAGTGCTTCAGCTGGATAAAAAGCAAAGGCACCAAATGCAGATGATAATGTTATGATTTAGTAATATGACCCAAGTGTTTGTAGGATATATTAATCATAGAATCATGGAATAATCAGGTTGGAAGAGACCCACCGGATCATCGAGTCCAACCATTCTTATCAAAGAGTAAACCATGCCCCTTAGCACCTCGTCCACCCGTGCCTTAAACACCTCCAGGGAAGGTGAATCAACCACCTCCCTGGGCAGCCTGTTCCAGTGCCCAATGACCCTTTCTGTAAAGAATTTTTTTCTAATGTCCAGCCTAAACCTCCCCTGGTGGAGCTTGAGGCCATTACCTCTTGTCCTGTCCCCTGTCACTTGGGAGAAGAGGCCAGTACCCTCCGCTCTACAACGTCCTTTCAGGTAGCTGTAGAGAGCAATAAGGTCTCCCCTCAGCCTCCTCTTCTCCAGGCTAAACAACCCCAGCTCTCTCAGCCGTTCCTCATAAGGCCTGTTCTCCAGCCCCTTCACCAGCTTCATCGCTCTTCTCTGGACTCGCTCCAGAGCCTCAACATCCTTCTTGTGGTGAGGGACCCAGAACTGAACACAGGATTCGAGGAGCAGTCTCACCAGTGCCAAGTACAGGGGGAGAATAACCTCCCTGGACATGCTGGTCACACCATTTCTGATACAAGCCAAGATGCCATTGGCCTTCTTGGCCACCTGGGCACACTGCTGGCTCATGCTCAGTCGGCTGTCAACCAACACCCCCAGGTCCCTCTCCTCCAGGCAGCTTTCTAGACAGACTTCTCCTAGTCTGTAGCACTGCATAGGGTTCTTGTGTCCCAAGTGCAGGACCCGGCACTTGGCCTTGTTAAACCTCATGCCATTGGACTCAGCCCAGTGGTCCAGCCTGTTCAGATCCCTTTGCAGAGCCTCCCTACCCTCCAGCAGATCCACACTTCCACCCAGCTTAGTGTCGTCCGCAAACTTGCTAAGGGTGCACTCAATGCCTTCATCCAGGTCATTGATAAAGACATTGAACAGGGCTGGACCCAGCACTGAGCCCTGGGGAACCCCACTTGTCACTGGCTTCCAGCTGGATTTCACACCATTTCCCACCACTCTCTGGGCCCGGCCATCCAACCAGTTTTCCACCCAGGAGAGTGTGCCTCTGTCCAGCCCAGAGGCTAATGGATCAGTCCCTAAAAACTCCTCTTTTCTTTTACCAAAATTTTAAATTTTCATGCAGGATTCCTATTTTTTTTTAATCTAGAGTTGAATATAATGCATGTTCAGGTTTTTTTAGATTAGTGATAGTAAAAATATATAATACAAACAAAATAATCCCTAATTAACAGGTGGAAAATAAATAGAACTATAGCTTAATAGGTAAAATATGTTCCTGCCTATGCTATATGTAGGAAACACTAAAGTTCAAATAAGCTTATTATCCCTTCTCTCAGTTCCAAGTCCTCCAAATAACACATAGTAATACCACTGATAAGACGCTAAATTGAAAGTAAAGTAAAAATAATAAAAGTAAAAATTAAAAAAAATAGGGCTCCACTAAGTATTTTGATCAGAGTTTGAGGAACCAATGTTCACAGAAAAGATGCAATTTACATTAATAGTACCTGTGCAAGCAAGTGCCATGAAGTATCACATGGCATAAGGTACAACAGCATTATAAATAAAACCAAAAATAGTTAATTTTTTTTTTTTCCTTTCAGATGTCAGTGGCACGGCACTCAGAACACAGTTTAGGAATCTTAATCTTTGAATGAAAACACGGAGCCATATATCAGTCTAACTTGTACAAAAAAGGATGTGCATCTGTTCTCAATTCACAAACAAGCAACAGTTTGTTAGCAAATATAGTAACTGACAGTGATTGAAGCAAATCTGAGAAAAAAGAACTTAAAAGAATAAACACCAGGAGGAAACTAATTAAAAATATTATCTTAAAACAATTAGTGCTGCATTAAACTAACCAACTAAAAGTGTAATTCCTTCAGATTACATTTTTTTAAGATAACATACATAGTAACCACGCTGTTTGCAGATACAGCTTTACTTATCTTCTAAGGCAAAGTGTATTCCTTAGATTTAGAAGTAAGTACAAATACCTACATACAGCCATAAAGACAGTAGCACTTAATGTCCTACTTAAAATTTGTTTCTTTTTTAGTATATTTTACATTAGAATGCTTGAAGACATGTTTTAGGTGAAGATGCTATATATACATACACACAGACTGACAAAGTCCTGACAAAGACAACTGAATAGCTATTGTGCTAATGGAAACAAAATCTAAATCTTACCTGAGATAATTCATTAGTGTCCACAAGTCCATTGTTGTCTGAGTCAAAATAATTAAACATTTGATCTACTAGAAGTTTCTTTAAAGCTATTTTCTCATCAATGATTTTATCTTTTGATTGCACAATGTATTTCCGATTTTGAAGATCCAATAAGGTATTTTTCACTTTGGTGTATTCAGTAGGCTTGCATTTATCCCCTGAAAAGAAGATATACAACACATGATTATTTTCAATTTAATTTCTTATTAGGAGTTTAAAAGTAATTTTTTTAAAAAATTGGAAAAGCATAGAGTATTAACTTTTTATAATAATATCAACAGGGTTGCTTTTTGAGGTAAGGAATTTGTTTTGTAGCAGTTTGATCATACTATTTCCTTGCCCGGTCTTCAGATTAAGACCAAAAAATTATTTTACTTCTAGATACTTTCTGTTGACAAACTTCTCTGTGTATGGAAACTAAGCAAGGTTTTAACAGTTTCCAAGCCTGTACTTTTTTTCTCCACGTAGATCATTCTAGAAAGGTGCATCTGAAGATATTCTCAAAAGTCACCTTTAGTAAAGCATTTCATATGAACTTTCATAAAGTGAATACCACAATGTAACATATGCAGTAAAACCTGCAAATATTATAGAAAATTATATGTTATAAAGAATACATGTCATAATAATATTGGACTTCAGAAAGTAGGAATTACACCTGAGTGCTCATGAGTTAGTTCTATCTTTTGATTTACTGGATGTACCAAAATTATTTGAACAAGACAAGCTGGGATTGCTAGAGGAAGAGAAAGATAACTTTGACAAGATCTAGTTTATTCTTTTCATTATCAAGTCTTCTACAAAGCAGACATTGCTATAGGAAATGTCCTACATCTAGTGATTACAGTGTCTATTCTAAATCAAAACACAAAACTGCACGCCTGGAATTTTCTTGTATCTGTTGTTGTATATTTTACACTGAACAGAGAAATAGTTTGTAAGTTTTTTGTTTTTATTAACATATTATCAACATTTCAAAAGTATTTTGTGGAGATATGTAAATGTGGAGCAGCAAATACCGTGTATTTGTTGCAAACATATATTTACAGTTAGCTACTAGTTACCTCCAAGTAGTGAACTCAAGGACAGAGCAAGATACTGTTTAGCAAAGAAAGCTAAGTTCCATTACCTTTAGAAGACATGATCATAGAATCACAAAACCATAGAATCATCAGGTTGGAAAAGACCCACCGGATAATAGAGTCCAACCATTCCTATCAAACACTAAACCATGCCCCATAGCACTTCATCCACCTGTGCCTTAAACACCTCCAGGGAAGGTGAATCAACCACCTCCCTGGGCAGCCTCTGCCAGTGCCCAATGACCTTTTCTGTAAAAATTTTTTTCTAATGTCCAGCTTAAACCTCCCCTGGCGGAGCTTGAGGCCATTACCTCTTGTCCTGTCCCCTGTCACTTGGGAGAAGAGGCCAGCCTCCTCCTCTCTACAACGTCCTTTCAGGTAGTTATAAAGAGCAATGAGGTCTCCCCTCAGCCTCCTCTTCTCCAGGCTAAACAACCCCAGCTCTCTCAGCCGTTCCTTATAAGGCCTGTTCTCCAGCCCCCTTCACCAGCTTCATCGCTCTTCTCTGGACTCGTCCCAGAGCCTCAACATCCTTCTTGTGGTGAGGGGCCCAGAAATGAACACAGGATTCGAGGAGCGGTCTCACCAGTGCCGAGTACAGAGGGAGGATAACCTCCCTGGACCTCCTGGACATGCCGTTTCTGATACAAGCCAAGATGCCATTGGCCTTCTTGGCCACCTGGGCACTCTGCTGGCTCATGTTCAGTCGGCTGTCAACCAACACCCCCAGGTCCTTCTCCTCCAGGCAGCTTTCTAGACAGACTTCTCCTAGTCTGTAGCACTGCATAGGGTTGTTGTGCCCCAAGTGCAGGATCTGGCATTTGGCCTTGTTATACCTCATGCCATTGGTCTCAGCCCAGCAGTCCAGCCTGTTCAGATCCCTTTGCAGAGCCTCCCTACCCTCCATCAGATCCATGCTTCCACACAGAAACGATGAAAATACAAGTATTAATGAGGAACAACTACATACCTCACAGAAACTGCCTAGGCATTTGTCTTGTTTTGCAAGTGGATCCCATTTAAGAAATGTCTAATTTACACATTTGAAACTGGAGTTTACTAGTGTGTTTTCTTAATGGTATTCACATTATTAAGGTGACTGTAACCACTATGTATGTCTCAATCGCTATTTCATAAGTTAGAAAGAGAAAAAGTTCCTAAATGTTTCTTGCTGTTCTAGCAAGTCTCTGATCTAGAAGAAATAAACTCCTATGATAGAAGTCAAATTATGGAAGTAGAGAAAATATTTTTAAGAATCAAAACCACTCTAGCATTTTTTTTTCCTTCTAAAAGCCACTGCCTGTTAAGTAGCCATCTGAAAATCCCAACTGAAGTAACAGAAATAAAACCAAACTGTGTTAAACTGATAGACTAAACAACACAGTATTTGCATATTTGTCCTACCTGGTAAAGGTATGGAGATTGAGGATGCAACATTTATAAAAGCTGAGTTTTACTTGACTGCTCTCCAGGGGTCTAACGTAGAAATAGTAGGGAAACATGTCTATTCTTTATTCATTCTGGAGCTGCTGTGAGCAAACCTTCCCATCTGAACGGATGCAGGCACCAGGTGGTGGGGAGGGTAAACAGCACTTCACTTTAACATACTCTAATTCATTTGGGTGAACTCCAAAAGACTGGGCCAGGAAAGCAACTACCATCTTCGCCTACGCTAAATAACTTTTCTGGCTGTGGCATCATCAGAGAGAGACAGTCTAGATTTACTGTAGTGCAGATGAAGTCTAACACCATTTTACCTATGCTCTTGGTGGGGTGAAGGAGAAGACAAATCCTATTTCTTAGATACTATATTGCTCAGGCCCAGTTACAATACCCAGATTTTATCTCCTGTAAATTGTGGTCCAACAGCTCTCACTCTGCAATTCTAAAACTGCAGAGAGATAATTCTACCTCAGAGATATGCAACATAAGTAAAGCAGTTTACTTCTTAATTCCATTGAATTCTGGATTTGTCACAATACATTTGATGAGTTGCTGCACGTATGAGTCAGAAAAAGCAACGGAAAATTAACAAAAAAATGTCACTTCGTCATTTTTTTTCCCTTGAGGCACAGGACAATGCCTCTCACTTTAATGACCAATCAAGAACTGAATACAGATTCTCACTTATACAAAGATAATAATGATGTTAAACAATTCTGTATACTTAGATGAAAATTATTTATTAAATATGGACAATTTTTGCATGGATTGCACAAAGATTTCCACATGAGAAATTACAGAGTAGTGTAAATTTAGAGGAAATAAAAAAAAATATTACGTGATCAAGAAAACCACTAATAATTAGTTGTTTTTCTTACTTTTAACTCAAAACCATTTATGGAAAAAAGTTTTAAAGGAAGTTCAATCACAACCACTAAAGACATTTTAATGCACTTCAGACATTTGCTTTATATCTAAAGCTTAAGGATAATGTATATTAAGGATAATGTATTCTCTCACAAAATCTATTGTACCTATTGTGAAAGAAGAAAGAATGCAGACAATATATGTTCTACAGCATTTCTGTTTTGTACACTTCCTATTGCATAGCATAAACTTCTGAAAGTAGCATAATAGTCATATAAAAGCACTTCTATATTACATGTTTTTAAACTTTTTTTATATTTTTTCCAGATGGAAGAAAAATTTGTATCATTCTTTATAATTTACAACATAAGTACTGCCTAATATAAAGTTATCTGAAAGATTGCTATTGCCACAAGTTTGACTACTTTTGTAGAAAACTTTCATTCATAAATTGAGAATAGAAGACAAACTTTCAGTCATACTCTTTGCTTAGTAAAGGTACCACAACATGAATGTCAACAAAATGTCTTAAATTACTTTGAATTACTGTATATGCTTTATATTACCTCATCAACAAATGAATATAATTTCCTGAGAACATGTTGCTAAAATCTTTTATAATTGTTATAATCGTGTGCAGCATATGCAATGATAACTTTTCAGTATTAATTTTCCTGTGCCTATGATGTCCTTTGGAAACATTTTTTAATCTAAAAAGTAGTTCAATCTTAGGAATGTGTTGTATTAATTAACAACACAAAATATTAACATCTCTTTAATATTAATGATAATGGAATTAAGGGAAGATGATTTTATTTAACTAAAAAGTAGCTTTTTTAATAGATATTGAAACATTAATCACAATGCTACTCTGTTGAAAACCAGCTGCGAATAAGGTGAATAGAGTTCACAAAACAATTTCATGTCTCTATAATGCATCTTCAGCAGATGATTATTTTCTACACAACAATGGTGTTAAAGCCTATCCTCTTTATGGGGTTGTTTGTACCATATGTATAAGATAATAGCCGTAATTTGCTCACTCTGCAGATTAACCTGACTGAATTATAGTTCCATTTATGATAGTCTACAAGCTCCTACTGTGTGGATTTTATATTTGCTAGAGCCCAGACTGATTCTTTTACTCTTTCACTAACTTGCTTGAAAGCTAGTCCACATGATGAAAATACTGCTAATACTTTTCAGAAAAATCTCTGCTGGCCATTATTTACGGCCATTTTTTTTGGTTTTTGCTTATCTAAATAGGTTAGTCTGACCCATATAAAAAACAGTTTTATCAACCAAGGCTTCATACTCCCTGCAACCACACTGTGCCACAGTTTTCTGTAATATGGAAGTAGTATTACTCTACCCATTTATTTGAACAAAATGTCAAGGTCACTGCTCATGAGCACATGGTTTGCATGAAAGGCAGATGAGAAGAATATTCAGGAACTTAAACACACTGGCAGTATTCTACAGTATCTTAACATGACCTTACAAAAAAAAAAAACCCAACATTACAAATAAATCCCTAGAGTTTGGGGTTATTTTTGGTATTGATCATGACAGAACATAATAAGTAATACAAAAATAACAAGAATTATTTTACCTTCAAATACAGTGTAACATGTATCCATTTGATAAACCTTGGGGGGCGAACAGTCATTAAGGAGTCTGGGTAGACAGAGGGTGCATGCTGCACACGATGAATGGTTATTTACATTCCCTGTTCCTTGGTCTTATCAGACTTACTGAGAATATCAAGCTTAAACATTTGCAATAAAAACTAGGTGATGTGCTTAGCTATCATAAATAAAAATGAGCATGCAATTTAAAGCAGTTGTCACTTGCATACTCTAGTTAAATTGTCTAAGAAACTGATGAGAAGAAAGTGACTTTCAATTCTTTTTTTATTGCAGAAAATAAAAAAAAGAGAGAGAGAGAATAGAAAGAAAGGTATTGTCAGCTTCTTACAGTACAAATACTTACATAAAAGCAAGCAACTTGAAAGCTTGAACTCTGTACAGCAATTCTATTCCAAAGCCTATAGTCAATTTTTTTCATAATACTTACTTAGATTTAAGTATGTTCAGTAAAGTAATCTGCTGTAATAGAATTATTATATATTGATCTACCTTGCCACCACTATGCATTCTAAAAGATTTTAGGCTGGCAAAAGATGAATCTTCAGTTCATGATCTGAGCTAATTACAGCTGTGGTAAACCAAGTTTATAGAGCTATACCACATTAAAAAAGTTTCATTTTATACAAAATTCAAAGTAATTTTTACACCAAAGAGTCCATAGGCCTGAAGATAAGGACAAACTTAACTGATGGATTCAAGTGAGACATAAGGGGATCATAAAGAAACAATAAGACACTACTAGCCAACACAATACACAGTTTCATTAACAAATCACCCTGTTACCTCTTAGCAAAGTCATGATGGCCTTTTACTGTAATATTCAAGGAAATGTGAAGCAGATGTTTAAATAACAAAAATGAGTAGCAACACAAAGGAAAGTGTTTAGTTGCTTTATTTGTGTTCTAGTTTAGGTAACATTAGTTTCTAAACTGTTCTATCAATGACACACAAATGGTAAATAATGATTAAGCACAACAACCTTTATAGTGAGGAAAAATAACTTGTGCTTAACTTAATTAAGAAAGACAAACTATTGGGAATATACTGCAATTATTTCACTTACAAAAATATCTACTAAATTCTGTAGAATTATCTGCATATGTGAAAGTGTAATCTACACATCGAGCCTAATTTACTAACTTAATTAAGTATTCTAGGTTTTGGTTTTATTTTTTTGGGGGTGGGGAAGGGAAGGGAAGTGTTGTTCGTGGGGTTTGGAGCTTTGGGGGTTTTGGGTTTTTTTTGTCATTTTTTCATTAACTAGGCTTTCTACACAAATAGTTTATTTCTGAAAAATTAATGGAAAGCATTAACAGCAAATTTGTTTCATTTGTAGAAAGGACTAATTCTACTATGCAGCAGATTTTGTCAAAAAAACACAACCCAAACAAAAAAACTCTGCTGTGATTTATTTTACAAGTTTTCTGACATCATCTGTGCAATGCTAGGGTGTATGCAGAAACCTGAAAGTGACAAAAAACCATACTGGAATCAAAGCTCCATTTTCTGTTCGTCCCATATCATGTAATTTCTGAAATACTGATAGTCTTGGCATTTACTTAATTAAAACTCAAAAAATAATAGAGAAGTGGAAACACTTGACTGTTTCCTTCCATTCAGAAGAACACAGTTTTGCAGCTGTATCTCGGTTACCTAGGAAACCGCTGAACATTAGATTTTGAGTGCTACTGTCAACCTAGACAACATTGAATAGATTGTATTTGCCCATCATAGAGAAAAAAAAGTTGTATTTGACAATTTAAGTCTCATTTCATCTGCAAGAGAAAGATCTATATGAAAATTAACAAGCTATTTATGAAAAGTAGGCAAATGAATATCCATGTTGTTCTCAGCACATATAGAAAAATATTAAAGAATCAGATAAAATAATAGCTTATGACTCACTCTTTAAATCCAAATTCAGATCTCAGATTTTTTATATCACATAGTTTTGGGAAAAATACTAGCATACATAGAAAAGGAAAGGAGGACTATGTAATTTAAAAAATGTAATGAAGATAAACCATCTGATTTCTGTTTTCAGTTCTTTCACCACTTTCATGAGTAATACAGGCATTTTAACCTTGCCTTGCCTTAGTATCTCTATCTACAGAGCAGGAATAAATCTTACATCAGAGAGCTATTGAATCATTAATAACCATTGAGTGTCTATCTCCACAAAATTCATCAGCTGCTGAGATTCAATTGTGATTCTTAGACATTTTATGATTTTGAGCAGGGTTATATCTATATCACCATTTCAGTGAAGCCACTGAGGCAAAGGGCTCCAGAGCAGAGGTATCATGCTGGGCAACTATTTTTAAAGCAGCAAAAGTGCAGCGGTAAAAGCATGGGGAGAGGGTTCCTCAATCCTTCCTCAGAGTGAAGATGAGAAATTAATCCAAAATAACACACACATACACACACACATACAGATATGCACATACACCTTTGTGTGCATTTATACACATACCCATACGCAAGGTTGAAGAAGCCACTGCAGATGTGGTTGGATATCAATTCAATTTCAAATAAAACACAGGAGACAACATGCAGCTATTTTTCAAGATCCAGCCCCTAGAGATGAAGCATGAAAGCTGTAATCTTACTTGTAGCCCTAACAAATAGAGGAACATTTTAAACCACAAAAATTGCTTAGGTTTACTTGAAAGAAACTTCAGGTTCAGAAATCATTTTGCAATATCTTATTTTCAAATATCAAACTCTTATTTTCCAGTCTAGAGCTCAACAGATCTGACCCTTATTCTCCACTCTCCTCACAGGAGATCTGGAATTGCATTTGAATAGAAGCAATCTCATTTGTACATAGACCTAACTTTTGATCTATGAACTACAAGTTGAGGGGACTAGGAAGGAGGGCTTTACATGCAGAACTAGTATTTTTCAATAAAAATTACTAGACGAGCGGGGACTAACATCAAAACTTTTCCTCGTTGCAGCTATGTTTTAAATAAAATATGAAACCTTTCTACTAGATTTTAAAAACATGAGAGTTTAATGCTACAAATCTTGGCTCTGCAGCTACTCATCTTTAGGTATTTAGAGAGTCTAAGAGAAAAAAAAAAAAGACATTTTTAATCTCTTAGCATTTGACTTTTGGGTTTTGGTTTGGTTTGGGGGGGGGATGGGTGGTGAAGAGCTTTTTAACTTGATTTAGACAGCACTCAGTCAGAACATAGGCTGTTCCGTGTCTCATTTTGTAGTATCCATACTTTCCAATTACTTACATATGATTACCTATATTCAGCATTACTGTCAAAGTTAGATACTTCAAAAGCACTTAAACTCTTCAGTTCTTCTGTGTAAACAGGTCTAAGTACCTAAAAGAATTGTTAAGAGCTTTCAACACAGTATTGTCTATTTATACACAATAGATATAAAAACACCTACCACAACCATAAACACCCTAAAGGGCACAGAAACAGAAAAATTTTCAAGCTGCTTGTTGTCTTTAGGCAAATAATTCCGAGTGATTACCATAGATGCTACCTAAAATAAGAACTGAAGCTACCTTTTCAAAGCCCAAGTTCCATTTTGTAAAGAAGGAATAAGGCTGTCTTTTCCTTATGTATTACTTGCTAAAGTGGTTCTAAACATTCTTTTCATTCAAACCCATAGTTCATAAAACAGAAGTCGCAATTTCACTCAATTACACACATCTGCATAAGTCTGGTGTCTGGTTTTATCTGGAAACATATCAAAAGAGCTTCTCAGTGTTTAAACAATGAATAGTTCAGACAAATTATTCAGATTTTCCTTAAAAATACACCGCTTAGGTTTAAAAACCATTAGAAATTGAATCAAATTTGCACTGAGAAAACAGGAAAATAGGGAATAGTATTTCAAACATTACATTTTATTTTATTTTATTTTATGGACTTGTTAGAACAAATATTATATGGTGTGAGAAAGATCAGTCCAGAAAGTAACTTGGAAATGATGAAATAAGCTTTTGGAGTAGTGGTGTGTATGGGGACTTCTAATTGTCACCTTCAAGATGACCTTTGAAGGCTAGAGCAGGTTGACAATAATGATCAAAACACCATTTTCCACAGCTGAGAATACACTGAATGTACAGGTTGTTTGGACAGCATATTAACATCACAAACATCATAGGCAGAGTTAGTATGTAACTGGCAAATGCAAAACCCTTCTACAGGGCCTACATGGCCTTCAAACAAATCCAAACCAGTCCTGAGAAGTGATATCACTGGCTGAAATCTCTTGATGTCTCAGATGCTTACCTCAGGGTATTGTACCATAGCAGAGGGATTAAAATGGACACATTTCAACAAATACACCAAATTTTCCAAACATATCAGAACATTTCAGGTATGACATTTTTCTTTTCCCAAGAGATTATCTATTCCCTGATTTTTGTTTTCTTGCATCCAGCTCAAGCTTTCAGATCTGTTTTCCTAGTTGTCCCTTAAATTAAAAAATAACTTCAATTTCATGAGTAAAAATTCATATACAACATTAATAAGATAATCTCCCTCCTAGCTTATTAAAAAAAAAGAAAAAAAACTTGAGAGAGAAAAAGAGAAAAGCTTTGTTCCTTAAAGGCAGGCATTGCTAAAAAGTAAGGTTGAGGTAGGAGCTTAATGTAGCATTTTATTTTCCCCTCTGGTGGTCTTAATCCCGCCACTGCTTTTAGTTTTACTCCCAAAGGGCTTAAACAATTTTTGACATGCAGTATCTAGAATGATACTATGAAACACTATAAGCTTACATTAAAAAAATAACAAAGAGAAAGAAAAAGAGAAAAAGAGAAATAGAAAGGGGAAAGGTGAAAGGGGAAAGGGAAAGAAAAAAAAAAGAAAAAACCCTCAACAACACAGATAAAATTACTATTAAAACCTTCCCAGTATCTTCTTTCTCTGTGTACTAAGGATTCAATCTTTTCGTCAGTAAGAAATGGGGGGTTAAGGCCATAAGGAGTCAAGAGCATTATGAAGGTATGGTAAGAGGTTCTTCATTCCCTATCACGGCATCTGCTTGGGATAGTTTTGGAAGTTTCATGGTAACAAGGTTAAGTATGAAAATGGACAAATCTTCCCCAACCTCAGCTGAAATAAAAGGCTATTTTTTGTGAAGCAAAATACATGGTTTTGAGAGAGCTTAAGGTAATCAGGGTAGGCAATAGTTATTTGACCACTAGGCAATTTTTTGAAACAGGTAAAATCATCTTAAGTTCAGGCAAGACCAGACAAGTCCTTGTACTCTCTGCACTGCCAAATTAACACAAAGGGATTTGTGTGGCTTGTTTGTGTTTTATTTTTTAAACTATAAGAAAAGAAAAAACTAGAAAAAATCACATTCTACAGGGCTATTCATCTTTGAAGCATGATTGCAGTAAAAACTAAAGCAATTTAGAGAAATCTGAGCTACTGTGGACCAAGGTCAGTAAGTGTACGTGATGAAACTTGATTTTAGCCAACCTAAAGAAGATACATAAACTGTGCTTTCCCAGGTTGAACATCATAGTTCTGTACTCATTCTCTGCTTTCTCCATCTGTTCAAATAAAAGACAGGGAATATTCTGGATTGGCAATAGAAGGAAGAAAACGAGACTTATAAATTGAAATTCAAGTAGAGGAGCACACAATTTGCCTTTGAACCATACCAGAATGTAACCTAAATACAGTGGTCTGGCACCAGAACAAGGACGTGATCAGGCTAGTAACTCTTAACAACTTTACGTATCACCACCAGGCTAAGCATTTCTCTACTGTATTTAGTGTAACCTCGAAATTGTATTTTGGGGTTTAAGAAAATTTTGAAAACTGATCAGTTTTGGTTGATAAGATAATGTCAAAAGACTTCAGTGAAATCAGAAACCTTGCTGAGACCTTGTCTGCAGCCCCATTTATTTTAATGTTACCAGGTCATCTACTATATTTTAAATCTCTACATGCTGACTCACTGTTCCAGAAAGAAAGAAAAGGGATGTAGGAAAAGACAGCACTGCGCTATGAAGCTGGATGCTAGTATCTCCCTAAGCTGTGCATGAAGGGCTTTAATACTGTAAACATGACTTCTAGCATTTTATAATGACACACCTTATCACAGGTCTTGCAATTTTATTACATGATGTATGAATCAAATGTAAAGTACTGTGACAATCATACATTGCTAATATCCATTGTGGAGATTTATATTATAAACTCTATTCTTTTAACAATAATTTCACATCACATCAACTTGTATATGAATTTTTGCTTACAGTAATCCTTGAAGTTAGAGTTGTGTAAATCAATGCAAGAGAAAAGCTAGTCCTACATAAGCTCCCTTTCTCTTTGTTTTCGAGAGTCAGTGTGTATCTTGCAAAACTGTAGAATTATACACGAATGTATTTTGACCAGCCATCCCTAAACAGAATTTGTATCATTGTTTCCTCTCACAGTCACAGAAAAGGCTACTTAGAGACAGTAGATCAATAATTTTATTCTAACTTCACTACAAAGAAATAAATTTTTTATTCAGAAATTTCTCTATACAGCTATAAAAAGTCTGCTGACCTAGTAGCTGTTTCAAATATGTTCCTGTCTGCCCTCATATGTGGTGGGATGTAGAAAGACACTAAATAAAAAAATTAGAATCTTCAAGTTTTTCACTAACTGTAATGAAATTCATAGCTTTGTTTTCTTAAAACTGAAACTTTGCCTTTGTTTAGGTGTTTTGTTCAGTACATAACCTTCAGCAGAAAATGCCCTTATTCACATGAACTCACAAATTTAAAAAGTAGTTTCATTTCTATTCAGTTTCATATCGATTCTGAGTTTCTAGATACAAACCTTCATATATTTCAAAAAGAAACATGTACTGATTATCACTAATTTATGACAATGATGACACTGACTATTTTTAAATTTTTAACTTTCCATTAAAAATAAAAAGTCAATGCTTGGAAAGTTAGACACAAAACTGCTGAAATTTGATATCACCTAATGCTATCTGAGTGGCTTTATTTTTTGCCAGAAAATTTATGATACAAACTTTCATGAGAATTACAAACTTCTCACATTTATCCACCCATCATCTCACTTCTAAAAATCAGTAGGGTTTTCTTAGATTTGGTATCTTTTTTTTTTTCTTTTCCCAAGGTAATGTCACTTAGATTAAAGATACATTATCTCCAGTTTATTTTCCTAACCTGAGAAACAATTTATTGTAAGAATTTCCACAGTGTATTGTCATGCCTTCACTTTACTCTTCTGTTTAAATAATAGTCTCTGAATAGTTTGGTTCCTATGGCATAAGTGGAGTCTTGAGAGCTCTACCACTCTCAACTCTCCTGAAGAGTCACTTCTTATACAATCATATTTTGGGTGCAAAGTGTGCAACAGTGCTTAATAATTCAAGTTCCGTCAAAAATACTTTTCAATAAGGCATATCTGTACTCTGAAAAAGTTTCTATGTTTTACTTCATAGTAGTTGCTTACACAGTAGATGACTTTCAGCTAAAATTTGGAGAGAATATATTAAAAGAAGGCTACCCAGCTGAATTTTGTCTTGACATGCCTTATTTTACTTACTGAATTCATCCTATTTTACAAAAAGCTTTGAAGATACTGAAAATATTTTCTTTCTCAGAGGTTTTGAAAAGCTAGAGGAAAACAGTTAAATTAATATGAATTCAAATAAAAAAAAATTCAAAAGCAAGCATAATAAAATTAGAAAATTATTACAAATCTGCCTTACTTTTTCTGCAAGCAAACAGTCTATCTTCTACCACTTCAGATATCACAGGTCTTTACTTTTATTTACAGGTACACATCAGAACTGAAATCAGAACTAAACAAATGACCTTCTGACAACTTCAGCTATAGGAATTATCTAAGAAGCACTAGCCACATGCCTCAGACATGGGCCCACAACTGTGATAAAGGCTCTGAGAAAAAACACCTCTATCACAAATTTGAACACACATGCATTCAAAGAAACACCCATCAAAACCACACCAACTAATTCTGCATACTCCATTGGTAAGAAAATTATCTTTATTTAGGAGATATGCAAACCAAAGCAAACCCTAGGCAACAAAAATAAAAAAAAATTTCCTGCCATATTAATATCTTCCCTGCTTTTCATGTCATCACTTTGCTTATTTAAAGTAGAGTTAAGTGGATTGATTTTTTTTTTAATTGTCCTAACTCTAATTTCGATTTATTGTAATCTTTTCGCTTTCTTTCAGTGACTGGTGTGTTTTGTTACTAATTGGTTGGAAGGCAGCTGCACTGAATTAGTAACAAAACACATATGGTGATTACTTCCTAACCATAACACAAGTCAAATGTTAGATGCACTAAGATCTCTCTATGTAACATACCCTATGTGGATTAATTGTTCACTATTAAGATGCCAAAAGAAAGTTATATGCATGTCTGTTGCATCTGAACCAAAGAGAACACATTTAAATATGATATTTCAGCATTAACTTAATTTTATTGATGGATTCTGACATCTGTCAGTGTATACACCAAACAAAGCTAACTTTCAAAGAAAGCATGGAATGACATTAAAATTTGAACAGTTATAATGATTCTGCAAGTATGTTACTTTCCTGGAAGAATTGTTTTGTTTTGTTTTCTTTTGTTAAAGCAGTAATTCTCTGAATTTATTATGCTAAGTTTCTGGATAGAAACAAAGATTTAAAAAGCAGGCTATACTGTTATTACATGACAACAGCTGATTTGAAAAAAGGAAAGAGTTGTGGATGAAAATACCTTATAAAAATTCTTGTCACAATTTTTAGATGTTAAAAATGTATTCCAGCTCCTTATTACTTCATGTTGATAAAAACTGAAAAGTTTTCATAAGTTTTTTTACTAAGCTCCCCATATAAATGAAATCTTATTTGATAATGTCAAGTTTTACTTATGCTTGTATTGCTGAGTTAGTGGCTTTTCTTGGGATTGTTTTAGGTATCATTAAGCAAAGTAGTAAGGGATTACGGAAGCTTGTCTTGGCAATACATAACATTTATATATTTCTTCCTGAACAGGTATATTTATATTTAGTATATATTTATACAAAGAATCTGAAATAGATTGTTTGGTTTACCTAATGTAAACATGACACTGAACACAAGATAATATTGAACACTTTAAAACAAGAACTTTCAACCTGCTTACTAATGTGGGCCACACAGTAAGTTTGGGTCTATCTATTCTCTCACAACAGACTGTGCAGCTGTGGCAAAGCTGATAGTTTTAATTCCATGCACCTCCTCTGCACATAGATGAAGGTAGGTGCTATAAGATTTCTCAGTATCCCACCTGCTTTATAGATACAGTTACTGTCCATTTACAGAAGAGTTACATCCATGTCTGCGATTTCTGTACTTACCTAGACCTCACTACTTAAATCTCATTTTCAGATTTTTACTGATAGAAAACAGCTTCTCTATCTTTTAGCAGGTTTTGAGAATTTTTAAGAATTTGATATAGTGACAGCATCCAGATTCAGCTGAGAGGGAATTTCCCTACTCAAAGATTTCATTATAAATATATAACCCTGCAGCCTCTGAAAACAAAACCTGAATGAGAAAAAGGCAACATTATAGGTTGCCTTTTGGGCTGTTCCTCTTTGGAGGAATTCTAATCTGGAACTGTACTAAAATGCTCTGCCTCACCATATATTTTGCGAAGCTTTGGCAAAGTCCTAAAGCAATAGATGCTCAGCTGGTCTGCGGAGAAGGACTCGCCTTCTCCCTCCAAAGTTTAACCTAATCAGAGTGTAAATGCCAAGACAAAATATAGAAGAGGAGAGAAGCTTTCAGTGACTGAATTATACTAACATCTGCAAACTGAAGAGACTCTTAACTGTGAAAGAAAATTCTACATATTTGTTAAGAAAAAAAAATTAACTGTTTAGAATCAACATTTAATATATCTGAGGAATTTCTAAAATAATAAATTAGGAAAATTAGGGGTCAGTTTTTACTCTGAATTTTTACTATGGAAACCATTATATTTAAATGCTTGCTTCAAATACTGGAGAAACTAATTTTCAAAATATCTTACTTTATCATTAAATACGATATGTTATTTTAGAGTAAATAAATTCCAGTTTCAAATGTAATATTTCTTTTACCTCTGTTAACAAAGAACAGTAACAGTGCTGGTTAACAGAACTACAGCAGCAGGAAAGTAATGCAAGATGAAAGTCCCGGACAACATAGAAACTCCAAGCACAAATTTATTGTGAAAACATGTTTGTTTGAATTTTCAAACTGCTAGATGACAGAAACAAATTTAAAAATAGGAGTAGACACATTAAACAATAACTGCTGTTAAAAAGTCACCCCCTGCCATGCAATATTGCTGTTACTGTTCCAGAGAAAATAAGATGTTGGGAAATTATATCAGAAACACAGCGTGTATGCAAACACGTATTCTTATGTGCACTAAAAATAATAATGCAACTGCTAAATTCATTTGTATAATAAATAATATATCAGATAAATATTCATTCAAATAATTTAATTTTTAGAAAAGCACCAGTCATCCATTTAAGAATGGGAAAATAATAATTAGATAAGTCTGTTTGAGGTAGCTGAATTCATAGCAGGAAAATTTTAGTTGCTATTTTGTTTTTGTTGTTTCAGAAAAGCAGGAATACAGTGGGAAAACTAGAAAGAAGTTCTAGCAGTTGCACAGAAATAATTGTAAACAGCAGTTATCAGTTATTTTTCTACTAAACAGCAATCAACTACAGAGATTCATTTAAGAAACTCTACAAACTTTATATAAATTTCATCTTAATTGGTTGTTTGAAATAGAAAGCACAGACTATATAGTACAGAAGATTATTTTCAGGTTATACAGTTTTCATAAATTTCTAACAGGTAACTAGAACTTACTCTGTTAACAAACTTGGATATCGAATTCTATCATTTCCAAATAAAGGGTTCAACAACATCCATGTGGTAGAAGCAAGGAATATGAGTTTTCACTATTGTAATTATGATTATTATTTTTACTATTATTTCTGCCGTGAGAAAAGAGTGGGATTAATGCACTATGGAGATTTGCATTGCAGGACTAAATTTGTTCATGAGACAGTTCCAGTTGTTTAGACTGTACGTTATATGTTCACTGCTCCCTGAAAAAAAATTGATTCCCTGTTTGTTCTCCAAACTAACTAATACATTACAGTTTTTACAAATAATTACAAATCTTGAGAATGAAACTCAAACTTTTTTCCACTTATTTTTCCTACACTAGCAAGCTAGTAAAAAGGGACAGGGTACATAAAATAGTCTTTTAGAAAGAATAAAATAATCCTGAATTTATATGAAGATGAAGATGTTAAAGCTATTGGTATTATTGCTCTGTTTCATTTTCTAGACTTAAAACAGTTCATCACATTTGGGACGAATGGGGATATTCCTGGGTTTGGTTTTGCTTTAAAGGAAAACAGCAATACAAAACCTCTCACTTCAGTATTTCTCAGAAACTGATTATTATTCTGTCAGAGGTATTGGCAGGAAATAAAATGAACAGCATTCAGATAAACATTTTAATAAGCTTATTTCACATTCTAACTTCACTCACTCGGTTGATGGAAGAGATAGTCAAGATCCTTTCCCAAATGTTCAAAATATATGATTTTGGCATCTCAAGCAGATTGTAAATATTTAAGAAAATTTAATTACCAGTAACCAGAATTCTGTGAGATGCAAAGTCCCCATGTTCATTTATACTTCGTGACCACTACAATGAGTTATGAATTTTTTTAGAGCCTTGTAATAAATGGGCCAAAGTGTCAGCGTGTAAATTGCAACATGGCCCCTTATGCATATACTGCATACAATACGTCACGGTATTGGACCAAACAGGAAAAAAAAATTTGAAAGTGGGTACATGCGCAGTTCTTTAAGAACCCCCTTTTTGATAATATAATGAATTAATATTTCATTTAAATTCTAGGGTACTGTCACCAGGTCATTTCAAAGTTTAGCAATTCCAAGAAATGTACTACCCACTTAAAATTACTTTGAATCTTTCCTGTGAATAAGTATCTTTTTTAAAGGTGATCAACCATAGCTATTTCAGCAAGGATATGCTGCTGTATGAGAGTAAACTGAAACATGAAACCAAGAAACATGTCTCCAAGAAAGGGATGTTCTAGGTACATTTGTAGGTCAGCTGAAATGTGTTATAAGCCTTCGAGACAGTTCCATCCTTTCTGACTTGGAAGAGGTTTCAATGCAATCTATTATTCTTCAAAAATCCACAAGGACAAGTGCTCAAGAATTTGGGGCATGTATTTGAAACCTAAGGCTTGATACACGACTAGCTTCATAGAGTCATGAGTCCCTCTGAAAATTGTGTCACTAATGTGAGAAGACACACTAAGGAAGGTGGAAAATGGTTACTACGTATGAACTTGCTACCTAGGTCAAACACAGCATTTGCATTAATTCCCAAGAGATGTGAATGTGACGGGATGACTTCCGCAAGGCCCTTTCAAATTCAAGAATAACCTAAATCATGAGGAAAGAGATTTATAAAAGTCATTTATATCAAAGGACTTACTTGCCTAGGCAGATATTAAATTCTTCATTTAGCTTCCTAGCTTAAATGTACGAAGTATGCACCACTCCTTTTAATCCTCCTGAAGAATGCTTTAAATTCATTTGGACATGGTATGTATCACCAGAGACAGAGAGGGGTGCCCTCCGTTCTAAGTAATAGAGAAATGATCTCTTGCAGAAGAGGAAGCTTTGCCTTAATGGCCTTAATTCTCATGTTAAGTAAATTAGCTTGTGCCAGAGAAGTGACTTACAGTCTATTCTCAGAGTCTGTACTCTGAGATAAAGCTGATCTGACCTTAAAGAAGGTGGGAAGTGCCCGGGCTTCAGAGACATCCCTGCAGCATCGTGGCAGACTCATTCTCATATACTGAACAGGTGCCAGAAATGCAACACGCATTTGAAAAAAAAGAACTGGAAAAGAAAATCTATTTCAAAAAAGATTTAAGTGTGAGAAGCCTGACACTAAAACGTACTCAGAAAAGTGGGATCACTTCCCCAGACTATGTTCTTTAGCAGGTCAGATGGTGACAATCATAGGATGGGCACTGACACTTCTGCTGCTAAAGGTATATTACTCATTTGTCAGCTTAGATCAACCCTTTTTGTTTTCACAGTGGAAGCTTCTGATTACATGCCATGATCTCAGCACATTTCAGGTGCTGAGAGCAGACATACTGGCTATTAACTCAGAAACCTATCTGTATCCTACCTGGGCATGACCTCCTAGGTTCTCAACCTCTGACAGTTCTAACGGACTATGAAAAACACATAAAAAAAAACCCTTCAGCAAAATAAGTTTACAAGTCCATATGTGCCACATGTTACAAACAATAGCCCAAGTAACTCTAGAGCTGTGAAGGTCACAAGCTGATTAATAGATTTGTTATTCCGTTTCTTTCCCCAGAGTAAGATAAACCAAACATAAAAGGAAAATTTTAAAAATAAGAACAAATATTTTAAAAGTCTGATTAAAATATGAATTATTTTAAACTATATTTTAAATTAGGACAGGAAGACAGAAGGAAGGATTTGAGGGACACATTGACTTCTTTATTCATGCATGAGCACGAAACAATCCTTCCCCACCTCCCAACCCCCCTCCCAAATAGATACTGCTGAATCCACAACACTTACCACTAACAAGCATTTCTGGCATCTAGCATTTAAATGTATGTTTGGATTATTCTGAAATGTAAGCATACACTGCAGTTCATGCTGAACAAAACACTATCACTGCTTTGCTACAAAGCTTCTTGCAAAGGGTCAAATGCAGGAATCTGAACTCATCTCTGAGTATTATACACATTTAAGGTGTATATCTCAGGAAAAGAGTTAAGGAACATACAGAAATTCTTCTCAGCAGAAAATCTTTCAGTTTAACATTCACAAATGGGTTCATTTAGGCAGTTCTTTGAGTGTTCTTTTATCTCTTATCATGAATACATGCTGGCACAGTGTGAACTTCTGGAACAGAGTCTGTAGTCAGTATTTTCCTTCAAAGTTGGTTCTCATCACACAATATTGATGGGTTATTTTTTTTTTCAAAGGTAATCCTCTAAGCAAAATTTCACCAGGCATTAACATAATATAATTTTAATTGTGTATTAGGATATTGTCAGAAAAGAAATTTTTGGTCAGCAACAAGAACTGGTTGTTTAACAGCAGCTTTCAAAACATATGTGGTATCCACTATTGTGCTTTTGCCATTTGACACTACATTCAGGTCCAATTTATTTACATTATTATCTGTTCAATGTTAAGAAATAAAGAGTCATGCCTGGCGAATACAGATGTTACCTGTTCAGATGAACTTGTATCCTGAGGGCAAATTCACAGAACATGATCACACATCTCTGTCCCTTACTCCATTCTATTTCTCTACAACCAAATTTTTCTTGGCAGTTTCTGACTTGTTATATAAGTTTTTTAGTCAATGCAGTTGAATAATTATGTTAAAAGTAACTCTTGTATTAGCACTGACTTCCTGGACCATCATAATATTTTGTTCCTCAATTATTCTATGAATACAAAGATTCTCTCAACAGCACACACTGAACATTTCCACAGCCTACTGCAACTGATCGTCTCCCCCCCACCCCATGCACATAAAGCAAAGCGTGATAAAAGTCTCGGTGTCCTTTCCCTGTGGACATAATGTTTCTATCAAACAGATGGGTGGATTTCCTCAATCTTTCTAATAAGAATTAATGGAAATTAAAAAAGGATTTATTGACCGGTGGCAGATGGCTGAAGGATTTTGCAGAGGTATGACTCATGTAAATTACAACAAAAGCAAATTCAGCTTCTTGCTGTGGATAAAAGGTTAGTTCTGCATTAAACTAAGAGCATTCCATGTAGATGCTAAAAGCAAGTAAACATTTCCTTTTTAATTTTGTCAGGCATGACCATGCTAAGTCTCCAATGGTCCCTTGATCATCATACACAGTGCAGGCCTACTTTGCATTCCTAGGAAGAAGCTCGTAGAAACACTCATGATAAAACACAGTATGCTCAGACTTAAAGCAGCTGCTGCCTGTGTATGTACTTTAAATTGTCTCCTGCAGTCCCAGTTCCTCAGAAGCTACAGTCTCCTCTGTGTCTGCTAACAGGTTGCCTTGTTTTGTGTACCACAGGAGGAAAGCAAAGGTGAAAACAACTAGAAGGAAAACATACACAGAGAAGAGCTTTTTGTTGCAGTGTTTCCCCATGTACTGCAGATATCAGCTTATATTAAATCACATCATACCGGAACAGTTATTCACAAGCCTAGGGAAAACTAACTTGTTATCTGAAGATAATGAACAGTCATCAGCTCCCTTTTTCATAGATGAGCTTGGATACCAGTAGATCAATAGAACTCTCTGCCAAAAGTATATATGTTCTTGAAGTTTCAATGCCATCAGAACCCGAAATCTATGGGAAAAACATCCAGCAAACTACCTGTTGGCTAACACTGTCCATACACATGGCAGAGTGCTGCAGTAAAAAGTTCACCCAGCCTTGTATGCACACAGAGCTCTCTCAGTCATACATTTTCCTCGCTGCTGAAAGTTTTTTGATACCACTTTCTACAGAATAGGCATAATAGAGGGGATTCTTTGCAGTCACATCATGTTTATAAGAAATGCCAAAACACAGGCTGCTGAATGATCTTCTGTAGAAGATAGATATTATATTAGCAGAGAATGTTCAACCCAATATTCCAGCTTACACTTGAGCATTGCTTTTTCCAGACAATATGTTTCCGAACATTTTATCAAGGGAATACAAAATTTGTTCTGTTTCTATGCATGTGTAAAATCTAACAGTTCCAGTCCTAAAACACACTAGGATTGAAGTTACAAAGCATAGTTTGGTTTTCACTTTCTCACACTATTTTATTACTACATAGAAAATTCATTTGTTCTTTGAAAAAAATTATGGATGGAAAGAAAATATTATCTCTGCAAAGATAAAGAATACTGAAACCCAAAAATAAACTTAAATAGGCCCTATTAAATATGCTAACAGTAATGTCTTCTTTTCTTCATCTTGATAACCAAATACAATATTAAGTTTCAAATTCTGAAGCCTTGGAAGTTATTCATTAAAAAAAACCAATAATTTTTTATAGGTCTCATTAAATCTTTGTATTTCTTGAGTTAAAAAAAATAGAACCTTTCTGCTTTATCTTGTTGTATTTAAATAAACTAATCAGAGAGTTAATCCCCATTTCTGGTAAAATAGTAAACCAATTACAATATTTTTTGTAAAGACATAATAGTATTTAACAAATATCTGCATGTTGATAAAACTTCTAGTTTAATTATTGTCTGATTTTATGATCCATTTCATTTTTAAAGGACAATGGAAAAAGTTAAGTCGATGGTGGGGTGCTGGTTTGCTACTTGATTTTTTTTCCCTTCAGGACAAGAGCCTAGGTATCTGTGCAGGCTATGAGGAATGTGTTTTCTTACTAAGAATAAAACCTTATGTGAAAAGTTAAACTATAATTAAAACTGGGGTATTTGAGAGGTAGATAGTAATGTCAGATGCAATTCCAAAATGTTCATGTATTTTCATGTTCTAGACTTTAGGCGAAATTTTCCTTAATTAGCTATACTCAAGAGAAATGGCAAAATAAGTCTTAAAATAACCTGATATCTAAGAGTTGTTACTTCGTCATATAATATATTTGTGTTAAATTTCTAAAAGGAGAACAGCTGTTCCCAAAAATAGTCTTTACAACTCAAATTATTAAACTACTTGTACGAAAAACACATACATTACCAATCCTATCCAAAACCATTCAATAATTTAAGAAAAAGTACACAGACTTATGATTTGCTGGCAGATAACTACATTTGGATGAACAATGTACAATTTAGAAAGTAGTCATCTGTGATTTCAAACATAATGTGCATTCAGAAACAGTTTTCTTTAGTAATGCAATATAGATACTTGAAAAACTTGAATGGTCATATTCACAGGTAAAGTGAAGGACATGACCCATCATGCATCCACTAAAACCATGTTTTACTAGTTCAGTCACTAAAAATAATGCTGGTCTATTGAAAATAGTAGCAGTTTACTTTGCATGTTTATTCTACAAAGATAAAAAGGATGAAACAAACTCATGAAAAGGCAATTAAACTGATGAAAAATACAACCCTATTTTTACTTAACATATTCAAGTGTTTGAGCAGAAACATATATGGACATGCAGAGAAACTTCAGCTTTAGCAGAAACCACAAACTTAGCCAACCAAATTAAGAGACAATTTATAGAATTACATTCAGTTCTTAGTAAGTCCATGGATAAAATTCAGTTAGTGGAGACAATTTGTCAGGTATACATACTGCTGGTAGTTTTCAAATATCTTTGCCATGTTCTGTTCTTAGTCCACAGTGAGACCTACATTAGTAGAAAATGATCTCTAGAACTGGTTTGTGAAAACTGCAGCTAGAGAATTTTTATTGTGGTTCCTACTAATATGATGGCAAGATACGTGATCCTTATCTCAAGTCTAATTGAATTTCAACCAACTTACAGGCTAAAAAATTCCACTCAAAAAATTTAGACTTTTCTGCTATCTTCCATTTGCAGCGGAAAACAAGTCTATAACATTTATTTTGTATTTACTATGCACTTCAATGATTTAAAAATTAAGCAAATGGGAAGAGAAGCAGCTGAAACATTTAATGCTTAATTTGGCTTAATGAACTTCAAATGAGTTTTTAAACAAGTGTGTGTAGGATGGAAACCTGAATTCTTCTTAATGCTAATAATATATTTTTATAGAGCATTCATCCTGAACACATCCAACTTATCTTTTTCACTATAGTAATTGAAATAGATCTCTTATCTCACTTGGTTGTGTGCATTTTTATAAAAGACAAGTCCTCCTGTAAATTACAGTCATAAAATATGACAACTAATTGCATTAAATTGTCCTTATCCTAATAAGACAAAACACAATATCTAGCTTTCTTCCATGACATAGAATTTCCCTGAAAGTACCAAATGTATGATGCAGCACCACTTTATTATCTTTTTATCAAGATACAAGTAAAAGCCAATTAAGTTTCATTTATACAAAACTTTGAAAAAAGTATGACTTGTAGATTTTTTGATTTAAAGAAATTAAATACAGCTAGTTCTTATACTAATTATTCAGAACAGATTAGTTCATGAACAACTCATTGATCATGAAGTTGGAAAAAAGATGTATAGGACAATAACACAAGGGATCAAAAATATATTCAAACATAAACCACTCTTTCAAACCATTCAGCTAAACTATGTATTTGATGTTAGCAACACCAAGCATAAATTAGCTGAAGTAGTCTGCAACTAACAATTAAAACTGTTAAAAAACTGTCAAAAATTTCAATGCAAACAACTATTTCTGCTGAGGCCAGACAGTCAGAACTACAGGGTGTAGTCACATGTTAGTGCAAGAACGAAATACGACAGCATGTATGAGGAAAAGTAGTTTATCTTGCACTGAATCCTCAGCAAAAATTCTCAGTATTTCTAAATGTGTAGCAATATCCTCTGAACTTTCTTCAGTATCTCAAACCTCCTAAAAATTATTTTCACTTTTTTTCCATTCTCATCTCATCCCTCTAAGTAATTAGTATTTTCCTCATTATGCTTAGTAACGTAATCCTCCTCCTTTCAAATTTTATATTAGAACTTTATATATATTGGAGTTAAAGTAGGTGTTAAAGAACACCTTGCATTGCATATGCACATTCCTTATAAGTCAAACCCTTACTTTAAAATCTAGGATGACAGTAGATGGATTGGTTCAAAAATTCAGAGGGTTAGAAAAGCTAATCTAGATTCTGGCAATGCAGCGGCTGAAGATTCACATGTTATTAGGAAGAAAAGACCTCGGTCTTTTTTAACTGACTCTCACATTGGTGATTACAGCACTTTGTTCCAGAAATGCTGCAAGTACCAAATGGGGATTGGTTAAAATTTTCTCCCATATCAATAAAGGAAAGAATATTCAAGAAAAGTTACATCATCTTCAAGAAGATTTAAGGATATTAAGTTCAACACTTATCTGTACAGCATCCTTGACTGGATTATATAATTTATTATTAAATTAATTATTAAAATAATAGTTGGGGTTAATTTCCTGGTATCTGAGACAATAAGTTTTAAGTGCTTTAATGATTTTCTTCTTTATTTGGTAATGGAGACCTAGAGAAATTAAGGTCACTCAAATGCAGGAAATGCTAGGCAAGGTAACATAGAATCAAAAGCTTCTAAAACTCTTCCTTCCCCGGTTAGTTTCTAAAAGAGAAGAGCTCTCTCCTTTTCAGGCTTTCTCTGGTACTGATGTGATTTTATTTAAAGTATCACAGTAATTTTTGCATTTCAGGAAAACAGTCTATGAATAGTTTACCATTTAAAATCTCGTTTGGTTTTATTTTGTAGTTTAAAAGATTTGATGTTACCAGTGTTGATTCACATAACATTCTAACCCATCCAAAAACTGATGGGTTTATTCCATGCAGATTAATGGCTAAACAAGAACAAGTACAGGAAAACATCAGTATTGATTCATTCAGTTCAGTGTGGCCAGCCTATAATTTGGGTTTGAGAAAAACTGGCTACCTGTCAATCCCAGAAGAGGATAAGACTACAGAAAAAACACATACATTCTTCTGTGTACCAGCCTACACTTATTTTCAGATATTTGTGTAACAATGCTGCCTCCCTCTTCCCCTTGCCCTATCTGTTCTGCAATGGGTCTTTCCGGTCAGTGGCTACATGGAAACAGTTTCATATTTGCTGCCCAGCAAAATTCCTCAACTGTAATTCCAGAGTTAAAATGCTGGAACTAGTGAGAACAAGGGGAGAAGACTTAGTTAACAGCACTCTGCATATAATAACTGCAGAGATGAGTGCTAGACAGAGACAACAAAATGTAGCTTCATTTCTGACAACTACAACTTTTGAAGAATTTGATGAAGTTAAATAGCATAGCCACAAAAAAGGAAATCAACTTTGAATCGACAACTACAATAAAATCTTCATCCAATTATCACCACTCACCCCCCCTCAAAGAAATATTCCCATTCAGAGTATAAAACCCGCAGTAATAGGCAATAATAATATGCTACTCCTGGGATTATGGGAGGAAACAACGCAATACTTGAGGATAAATAATGTAGTAATAATGTAATAATTCACCAAACACTAAGAAATTGCCAAAACAAGGTATTCCCAGAGACAAACAAGTTATAATAGAGAATTTAAAAGCTTACCAAAAGAATGTTTTCAGGCAGCTGAGAAGAATTCAATGTTAGAAAACACAGAACAATACAGTGAGCTATTGGGAAAATGTCACAAGCTATAATAATACCTAGTATCTGGGAAAAAGGTAAAAAAGCAGCAAGTTATTACATCAGTTTGCCTAAGTTAAAAGGTTTTAGCATAATAAGCTCAGTATGGACAAAAAGGGTAAGAAATGTTTTATTGACTAAGAGGAAAGAACAACACTCAACTGGAGTATAAGCAAGCCACCAGTGAATAACTCACTATTTGACAGCCTGTAAACTGAAGCCAGTATGGTTCCCAAAACACCAATAGTACTGGGAAGTATTTTGCAGAGAGGTAGCTTTAAAGAATATAATAATAAGACAATTGCTACCAGAAAAACAGGTGTGTGTGAATGTTATTGTGGCATATCAGTAAGATAATCATTTAACTAGCAGTGTTTTTGGTAACTTGATTGTACATCTGATGACAAAATGTTTATTACTAAAAGTCTTGACAATCCTAGCTCTCAGAGATTATTTTCAGTAGAAGTATCCCAACTTAGCATTTTGTCAGTTGCTGAAGGGGATAAGAAATCAATCTCATCTGTATTTTCGAGCATAAAACTACAAAATCTACCTGTGAAATACAGATTATTACAAGCTGAAAAAACCCAAACAAACAAAAAACCCAACAGGTATGTTTGCACTGTGAGAATCTAGTGTCAGTGTCACTGTGGACCAGCAGAGAGATTACAAAAGCAACAAATAAGGCAATAGGTAAAAATTTAATTGTGGCTTTGGTTTTAAGAACTGTAACTTCATTCAGAAAATTATATCAGTTACTTGAGAGAGCTACAAGGTGCAAACATATAGGAAACATCTTTCCAAAGAGATAAAAATATTTTGCTCTTAAGTCCAAGAAAATATTTTCGGTTTGTTTCATTAAGTTCAGGTGTACTGTGCCTTCCTGAAGGCTCACCAAAATTTATGAATTAATAAGACCCTGACAATTGCAGCACTCTAATTCAGTAAGATATGCATATCCTTTTGACATATGAATTGACCAAATCAATGTTCTCAACATTCTGGGCCCAAAGACTTGTTGTAAATGGAGTTAACTCCAGCTGGAGGTTGGTCAGAAGTGGTGTCTGACAGGGCTCAGTGCTGGGTCTAGTCCTTTTCAACAGCTTTGACAATGACCTGGATGAAAGCAGTGAGTGCACCCTTAGCCAGTTTGCAGATGACACTAAGCTGGGTGGAAGCGTCGATCTGCCGGAGGGTAGGGAGGCTCTGCAAAGGGATTTGAACAGGCTGGACCACTGGGCTGAGTCCAATGGCATGAGGTTTAACAAGGCCAAGTGCCAGGTCCTGCACTTGGGACACAACAACCCTATGCAGTGCTACAGACTAGGAGAAGTCTGTCTAGAAAGATGCCAGGAGGAGAAGGACCTGGGGGTGTTGGTTGACAGCCGACTGAACATGAGCCAGCAGAGTGCCCAGGTGGCCAAGAAGGCCAAGGGCATCTTGGCTTGTATCAGAAACAGCGTGTGCAGGAGGTCCAGGGAAGTTATTCTGCCCCTATACTCGGCACTGGTGAGACTGCACCTCGAATCCTGTGTTCAGTTCTGGGCTCCTCGCTACAAGAAGGCTCTGGAGTGAATCCAGAGAACAGCAAGAAAGCTGGTGAGGGGGCTGGAGAACAAATCTTATGAGGAGTGGCTGAGGGAACTGGGGATGTTCAGCTTTGAGGAGAGGAGGCTGAGGGGCAACCTTCCTGCCCTCTACACCTGAAAGGAGGTTGTAGAGAGGAGGGTGCTGTCCTCTTCTCCCAGGTGACAGGGGACAAGACAAGGGGGAATGGCCTCAAGCTCTGCCAAGGGACGTTCAGGCTTGACATCAGAAAAAAAGAAATTCACAGAAAGGGGCATTGGGCACTGGCAGAGGCTGCCCAGGGAGGTGGTTGAGTCACCATCCCTGGAGGTATTTAAAAGACGAGTAGATGAGGTGCTCAGGGACACGGTCTAGTGGCAGATAGGAATGGTTGGACTAGATGATCCAAGAGGTCTTTTCCAAGCTGGTGATTCTATGATTCTCAATATTCAGCTTTGTTAGATTTTCATAAAGTGCTGTATAATCTGTATTGTGTTAATTTAAATGCCTATAATGAGTATGTTCAAAGACTTTAGCATGAAATAGAACAACTGAAACTCTGCAGGATGAGCAACAGGAAAAAGGATGCACGCTTCACAACCGTCTTTTGCCTATAATAAATAAAAGTTAAAAGAAATAGCAATAGAATGAACCAACAGTTGGAAAAGATAGCTATAAGCTTTTAGGGAAAAAAAACCCACCCACAGGCTTACAATATGCAAATTACTCTGATCTGAATGGCTTGTTAATTATACTATGAGGCCTCTCTTCTCAACAGCTGACAGTATTTACATCCTTCTCTTTTGCATTTTTCTTTTACAGCAGAGGGGAACTGAATAGCTTCGGGATGACAGGCTGTGTTCAGAGGTCCTAAAGTGCCTGGCAGCTTCATTGTTAGAGAGGAATGCAGTTCTGGGAGGTCATAGTCATGGACTAAAATAGATGGGTTTAGACTAATCCTATCAATGGCTTTGATAGTAAAACCTAGACTTTGAATTTCAATTGATATTCAAGATGTGAACTGGTGTAGCAGGAACAGTACAACAAAGGAAGGGTAGCATTGCTAGTGATTGTCATTAGCCAGGCAGCTGAATTCTATAAGTGTTGAAACATTGTTCACAGAGTTAAGACTTTAATCACCATGTACAGTTATCAATAACTGAATTTGAACCACTGATCATCAGCTTTGCAGCTGTATGTTACAAGAGATCTCATCTTTAGGGTAGATGTTTCCTTTTTAATTTTAAGCAGACATGGTCAATAGTGTCACTGAGGATTCCAGAAGTGCCCTGAGGTCCTGGTAGCTCAGACACAGGAAATGTTTGATGAATAGAGATGTTAGAGAAATAGATAGTTCTGCTAAAATGGGTTTTTTTTTCATGTCCCCTGGAGCTTTGACCTTTGGTTCATTGTTCAGCTTCAACTTCCTGCTTGTCCTTCAGGACCCAAGATCTTTTAGCCACTGAGATTGCAGTTATAAGAGACATATGGACCCAACTATGTGCAGTATATCAATATCAGTTAGGTTACAAAAGTGAGAAAAGTGGCATTACCAGGACATTTTGACCATTCAAGACAAATATTTTTTAGTCAAAGTAGTAAACAGCAGTTCATAGAAGTATAAAAATAGAAGAATCAAGACCTTTAAAAAGTCAGAGAAGTACTTTTTGTCTATAATTCCATATTCATGTGAGGTATATCTGTTCATGGCAACAAGCAAACTCATTCCTACAGAATAAAATATTAGAAAACCAAATGAGAAATATCTTACGAAGAATACATTAATCTAACTTGCTTTTTGTTACCCCTTTGTTTTGAGATGATAAGTATCAAGTTTGAAAGAAGTATTAATAGAAGAAAACATACAATACAGTTACAGGTTGCCAGGAATGTCTCACACATGCAAAAGTAGCAAACTACTGTAAGAGCAGGAAGACCTAACAGTAGGACTGTTATGATAAGAACCACCTTGTTCTTTTAACAGTTAACTTTTAACAGTTAACATCTGTGTTTCCTAAATGGCAAAGTAAACAAACATAATGGTTATTGCCCTGTATTCATTTTGCCACCTGCATATGCACAGCAATATACTGAGTAATCAAATCAGAAAGCAAAAAAAATCTCTTTTTTTCTATCTTTCCATCTTCTATAGAACATCTATATGATATATGCTTATATGCAGCTAAACAACACACCCAATTCTACAGATAAGCCAACCAACCAACAACAATCAGTTGACACTATTAGCTGCAATAAGCACATAATCAGCAATACACTTTTATATCTTGGCAAAAGGGAATCAAAATGCTGAAGTAGGTCCTACTTGCTTGTATATGTTTCGTAGTTTTATAACTGTAGTTATGAAGTAATACTAGAGAGCAGTTATTGAAAGCTTGCACATCTTAGACCTTTTAAGACTGCAGGTAGTGTTATAATATTTGAAAGATTTTTGTCTAGTGTCCATTGGATTCTGGTTGCCTTAGACTTACGGAAGTCTTGACACCAATTGTAAGGAGTAACCACATTTTATTTCTCTGGGTTGAGCACTCTTGGATACTCCCTCTTAACGTAAGAAAGTGCTCTCATATTACATTTCTTAAGCTCAGGAAAGTGAAATGGCTGCTCCAGCTGTATGGCTGCTGTGACTTTATGATTTAGGGAGTATCTAGAAAGCTTTAAAATTATTTAAAGATTAAAACACATTAAAAAAAAATTGTACCAAAGTAAAAAATGCCCACACTTCTATTCTAAAGTTTTTTTAAGATTAAATCTTACTAATGAAAGATTAAGAGTTAAGGAAGGTTTATAAGCCCTTATACAAAACAGTACTTTTCCAGTACACTTCAACCACTCTAATTAGTTTTAATAACAGGGTTGTTTGTTCCTTATAACCAACATTGTGGCTCAAAGATTTGCTCTACTAATTCAGCATTTAGACTGAATCATTACAGCTCCACAATCTTCTAGCAACAATGATGTAACATAGCATTGAATCATCTTGGTTCACATAAAATGGGGACAACTCTTTACAAATTGCTGAAATATCACGGAATAAAATTGAAATGTTCTTTTAAGAATAAGATTTATGGCAATTTCAACTACATGTAGTATCCAGTCTTAGAAAGAAGTAGATCTATTGGAAAGAGGGTTAATTCCTTTATTTGGCCTTAACTAAAAGCCTAGTTTTAAATCTTACTTTCCTGGCAGAGTGGCAGCTCATAGTTCTCTCCCCTCAACAAAAGGCTATGCAATCCTTTGTATAGAAGCCTTAGGCACAGGATATCTAAAAATTATTTGAGAATTTTGATATTAAATATTTGTTCTATATTAATTCTATGAACACTGATATCATGCCTAAGGAACCAAAAGGGCTATACACCAATTGCCTGTTATCCTCTACAAAAAAATTTAAATAAAGTTTTGCTGGAATAAAATTATTACCAAAAATACAGTGTTATCCACAGTATAAATATTAGGGTCCCTCATATTTTGCAAACTTCAATATTTGCAGTAGTCAGTAAAGAATCATTTTAGCCCTATTAGAATATACTTAAGAGGCATTCCAGCCCTAGCCGTGCATGGGACTTCCTGGGCATATAACAATTAGACATATGTATTGGTTTTCTATGTAAAAAGAAAAGTATTCTTTTATAAATGCACCTAAAATTCCCCTACATAGAATTATTTGGTTTTAAATTGCTAGAAAGAGACTGAAAATAAAATTAACAAAAATTTATAGAGAGCTTTTAAAATAGGTTTTTTACCTGTGCTCTGTCTGTATTTATAATGAAGATATCCATATGATTGAGAAAATAAAGAATTCCAAAGTTTTTAATTTTGCAGAAAAATGAGTGGAAGTGGGGAAAGGTCTTTGTTTTCAGCCTACACCAGGTTTTACCTTACTGTGTAGCATATAACATTCTATTACTTTTCTGTAAAGCAAAGCATGTGTTGGCCCAAAATAATAAAAACAATCTTTATTTCAATTAATTTTAAAAATGTGCCGTTCTTTCCTTCATATGCTCTAGGGCCAAGGTGCTTGCTCTTAACGACTCAAGATCCTGTCTTTTATAATGACTCTGTGTCATTATGAACAGCTGGCAGCTTTTACTTTTCTTTTTTTTTTTTTTAAATTCCAGTTTTTCCAAATGCTAGCTAAAATCTAAACCTTTAAAATCTTTCACCCAAACCCTAAGAATGCACATTACAATACACTAAATAACAGAACATCGATTTTATTAAGGTAATTAAAATGTGGGTGATCAAGCTTATATCTTATTGTGTCCATTTAACTATCAAATAGTCATTGAATATATATATGTGTATATATTTTTTTTTCTTAAATTTAAAACATATACTGAAAAACGTATTGAAAAGATCAAAGAGTGCATTGGTATGGATACACCATTTGAAAGCAAAATCATTAAGCTGAGCATTGTTGACTTTTAACATGCAAATAAAAACAACTAGAAACCGGTTTCAGTACTCCTAGTGTTACAGGAGGAAACAATCGAATCTGAAGATAACTTTGAAGAACAAAAGGCGTGGGTTCATAGACCAAAGTTTTGTATTCAATGTATTGTTTTCTTTCTTTACATAAAGAATTTAACCTATAAAATTTGAAAGATTTTTTTAACATTAAATATAATTGTAACAGGAAACTGCAAATATCTCCACGATAATCAACTGCTTTACCTTTTATCTCCATATTCTTTTATTTAAGACAGTGTGCGTATCCGCATCCAGGCATGTAACAGTTCCTATGAGCCTTTGAAGGAATACATAACAGCTGTTGATCTAAAATTATAAATACTTCTTAGATTTTATTTTCTGTACATATATATTGCAGGGTGCTCTCTTTTCAAGTCTTCAAGTTGTACCATCAAAAAAAAAATCTCTTTAAAATCCCAGAAACAAATATAGCCTCACAGAAGACTAAACTTTAAATTTGTTATTTCTCTAAGATAGCATAGAGATTAATTAAAAATATTTGGCATACAAAAGTCTTACTACCGTAAATGTGCATTAGCAGGTGTGCTTTAAGAACATCATTTTAAATTTCATCAGCTCTGATCATTAACTTATCATGCAGCAAAAGGATATTTCAGACTGATTGCAGTGCCAAGACATATTGTAACAGCTTAGGGAAAAGTACTCAAGCAAGAGCTAGCAACAGATTTTGTTTACAATGAGGGACAGAGGAAAAAAATCATTACAGTGTTTTGAAAGACAGATGGCAGAACACTAGACTTAAATTTAGCCATACAACTAAAATCATATAGTGCATGGGGGAAAAAAAAGAGCACTTTGAAAACATGAATACAATTTATTTTGTTGGTACAAACATATACATGCTTTTTTTTTAATTCTAATGTATTTATGTCATTAAAAGCATAAAGAGTTGGCTTATAGATGAGTGATAATTTATTGCTTGTAAACACTGATGAACTTAAAGATGAATGGTAATTTACTAAAAAGAACCTGCTTTTGAATCTTTCTTTTTTACTGAATTTTTTGTTTATGTAAATTTATATTAAGCCCATCAGAATACTGTCAAATTGTATTTCAGGATGTGCATTAAGCAACGGAAATTACAAGACATGCATCTTGCTATGCATACATCCTTGTCAGAAGATGCATGAAGTGATATACTTCATTACCATTTTTCTTTCAAGGCTAGTATGTCTGCCGATGATCATATATATATATATGGAGATACAGATATAGATAGATAGATATATATATGGAGATATATATATATATATATAGAGAGAGAGAGATATCTTGTCAGAGAAAGCAATGTTCAAAAGTGCCAAGCACTGGAGCAGAATGCAGAGATGTTTCCCTAGACCAGAGTACAATTTATAGTTTTGAACAGGTCTCCAAATAAAACTGCTTCCTGCACAGGTAAGATTTCCACATCGTGCTTTTTAAATTACTTTTTGCTTGGAGGGTAACTGTTAGTCATGCCTTCCACCTGAGATCATTAGATAACCTGATACAGATTAAGGATATGCAATACAGTGAAGCAAAAGTCTGATTCTCGATTTTAGTATATATTGAAGTTTCACACTCATAATCATATTCCACAAAGGGACAACTAAACCTTTAAGCAAAATATACCTGAGGTTAATTATTGGGACAGGCTGAGCAATCTAGCCTGCCTAGATGACAGTATATTGGTTAAATACAAGTCCTCAAACAGCAACATCCCTAAAGACTTTTGCATCACTCTAGTCACAGCTGTATAACTGCACAATCCCATCCACCAAAGTAATGCCTTAATGACATAAAAAAAATCACCCCTTTGATCATTGCCTTATTGTCTTTCAGTTTTTATTCAGAGCCAGTTTGAACAAAGGCACAGAATAAAGTTTTACATTACCTGCATATTCCAACAAGTAATTCTTGCCATTTCAGCTTCTGGTTGTATACACAAGTTGAAAAAGAATTACAAATCTGGGACTAAATTTGTCCTATAACACACTATTTCCATTAACCAATATGTTGTGGAAAGCATTTAAACTGGATGGCTTTTGTGGATTCAGATGGACAAAGGTGGAGTCTATTGCATTGGGTTAATACTAACAACTGTTACTGATAAATTCTGATATGACTTACAGATCTTTCAAAACAGATTAAGAAATTTTTCTTGAATAGGCAACAAATTAGCTTCAGTGGAGGAAAAAAAAAAGAAGTTATTTGATTCATCACAGAGCTTTGATAGAGATGCTTTCACCTGTTCAACAAATAATCAGATCTCGTGAGTACTGAACTGTAAATCATATTTTATGATTACTCACATGGCCTATGGTTATAGTCCTCACACACACTCACACTCTTTCATTCTAGTAAGCCTGTAATCTCACACATTCACAGCACTTGGATATATATATTTAATACATAACTGCCTGATGGGTTAAGAAGAGCTAGAGAGACTAAAGTACTGCATTGCATTGTCACCTCTCTTACAGTCATTATTCCATGTTTGACACCACCAGTGACCACTCTCATACACAATCTGCTGATTAGCTTCAGTGCACAGTGCCATGAAATAGTGCAAAGGCCACTTTCATGTGCACATTTAAAGCTTAGCAGTGTTCCGTATTCAAAGAAGCCTTAATATTAGGCTCACTCCAAACATCAGCTTGATGCCACAGATCCTTCTTTTTCCATGTTGTCAGGCATGGCATCTCACAGCAGGAAATAGGGTACTTCTCAAGTTTAAAAAGCCATTATGATTCAGCTAGCAATGCAACAAAATATACTGGTATGGTTTTATGTATTTTTATGACATTTCACTTTTATTTTAGAGACAGAAGCTACAGTCTCTTCAGCAGAAACCTTCATGCAGTATTATCAGTGGATGAGGAGTTGGCAGGATGGTCACACGGAAAGACTTGCAGTCAACGGCTCAATGTCTGAGCAGAGACCAGTGACGAGTAGTATTACTCGGGCTGATATTGGGACCGTCACTGTTTAACATCTTCGTCAGTGACTCAGACGGTGGGATTGAGAGCACCCTCAAGAAGTTTTCTGATGAGACCAAGCTGAATGGTGCCGTTGACATGCTGGAGGGAAGGGTTGCCATCCAGAGAGAACTTAAAAGGCTTGAGAAGTAGACCTATGCAAAACTCACGGAGTTCAACAAGGCCAAGTGGCTGTCTCAAGCACAAATGCAGGCTTAGCAGAAAAAAGATTGAGAGCATCCCTCCAAATTTGTGAGAGCATACCTGGAGTACTGCATCCAGCTCTTGGGCTGAAATATTAGAAGGACATAGAGGTGTTGGAGTGAGTCCAGAGGAGAGCCATTAAGTTCAGAGAGCTGGAGCATCTCTGCTATAAGGACAGGCTGAGAGAGTTGAGGTTGTTCAGCCTGGGGAAGAAAAGGCTCTGAGGAGACCTTATAGCAGCCTTTCAGTACTTAAACGGGGACTCCAAGAAAGGAGGAGAAGGACTTTTTATGAGGGCATGTAGTGATAGCACAAGGGGTAATGGCTTTAAACTGAAAGATGGTAGATTTAGATTAGATATAAGTAAGAAATTCTACACTATAAAGGTGGTGAGGCACCGTGTAAAGATAAACTTCTTTACTTGTATTTTGTAAGTCTTAAAATCGTCTGGGTGCAAGGCTGTGTGTGCACGGAGCTTTGCATGGCTCCTGATTAACAATGAGAGGTGAGAGAGGGGGAGGTGAAAGAGCAGGCACTGCCCCTCTCTCCACTCCACCCCCTAGCCTGTGATCTGCTCAACAAGGAGCTGTACTTGGGTGGCTGCAGCAGAGGAGAGAGGGGGGGAGGTGGGAGAGCAGGTGCCACTAGCCAACCCTCCACACACACACATACCTGTGGTTCTGGCTCTTGAGTGCACATGCATGCCCAAAAGGGTTCACATGGAGATTGTTTCTTAAAGGCACTTCTGTGCATACACAAACTCAAAACTTTCCATACAGAGAAAGAGTGCAGGTGCAGTGAGACCATTCCTCATATGCTAATAGGGCATGGACCTCATTCTATAAATAATCTCTGCCAAGAAGCACACATATACATGTCCACTGCTCCAAGGAGTGCACTTCCCAAGGAAGAGCCACTGGGGTGGTGATTATTTTTCTTTTTTCCTGATACTTCTCTTTGTCTCTCTCTGTCTTTTTCTCTCCCTCTATTCTACTGCAACTTTTTTTTTTTTTTTCCCTTGGCACTTTTGGGTGAGTTCAGTCATATAGGAGTTCTAGTAAACTGTAAGAAACCTTGACTGTGTCCAAAGCAGATATTGGGATCTGTTTCACGACTTCGGCTGTGTTCAAAGTCACACTTGGTTGTCTCTGAGTTCTTGTTGTGGTAAAGTGCAGACTGAGACCTCTCTCATTACTTTGGCTATTTGGATGTGTTCACAGTAAACACTAGATTTGAATATATCATCACTCTAGACTGCTGTGCAAATATATAAAAGAATCCCATCCCCAACCACCACCTGCCAAGCAGGTCTGTTGGGCCTGGGCCTTAACACACTGGAAGAGGTCGCCTAGAGATGTTATGGATGCCCCATCCTTGAAGATGTTCAACACAAGTTTGGATGGGGTTTTGAGCAACCTAATCTAGTGGAAGTTGTCCCTGGCCATTGCAGGAGGGCTGGAAATATATGATCTTTAAGTTCCCTCGCAACCCAAGTCATTCTATGATTCAAATAATGCTCAGGATTTAAATTGTGCAGCAGCATTTCCTAGCAGTAAACTCCATATATCTAATTTAAAAGAGTTTCTTCATCTTTAAGCAAGCTTTCTTCCAGAGTTTACCAAAACTATGCATTAAAACCAGGAAAATAAATTATAAGGCATTGTGACTTCCACATCTGGCTATGACAGTAAGTGGCATTGAAGAAGAGTTCTATACATTTCTAGGGAATATATAATTTTCCACTGGAAATAATTCTCCTGCATATGTTATCAAACCCAACAAGAATCAGGCAGTTATCATAAAATATATCAGAGGGTTTTTTTAAATGCTAATTCAAGAAAGGAGGGTTCTTTTATCAAGTATTTTAATAACAGGTTTCAATAATGACTTAAAGGTTATAAGAGTGGGCAATAGCATGGGTAAAGCATACATATAAGGAAGTGAAACCTATCTGACCCTATTCATAAGAAAAATAGAAAATTTTCCAATAGTGATCTATTTCCCTCAAAGGATGATAATGAAACATACCAGCTTTGAAACTGGTCAGAGAAGGGAAATCTGATCCAGTCTTAAGTGTATTTGATACCACAATTAAAGCCTATGATTTTAGAAACAATTTATGATTATACAATTTGTTAACGTATTTTTACTCCTGCACTATTCTAACTTTTTTTTTACATATTTTTACTCACGCACTTTTTTCCAAAATGGCCATTATTGGTGCTCAAAAAACTGACAAAACCACAAGTTATCTGATGAGACTTAGTATTGTATCAATAAACATCACAATAAATGAATGAGGTGGTTTTCTTTAAAAGTAACTTTGAACTCTACAAGAGGAATATCTAAGCATAATTCTTTGAACCCCGGTTTGATGGAGCAAAAGAATGACCAAATATCAAGAATGATTTTTATTGTAAAAATGGGTATATAAGCTGTCAGCAGAAGATAATTAATAATAATAGAAGAATTAGAGAAAGCATGGTATTAAGCCTCTGCCTACAGTGTCACAGCCCCTAAGAGATGAAAAAACAGATTTTATTTTTTTTCCCCTTGAACGTTTCACTGGCTAAGAAAATTTCAAATTCTATTTAAGTACCCTTTGATTTCCTTTTAGAAAACATATTTAGACAGAGTAAATGAACACTATGAAGTTTAATGCTTTTCCTCACCAGGGACCACATTTTTCCATAGCTCCAGCCTCTTTATTAACACCCTTCATCAGTAGAACCTATAGCACTTCACAGAGGAAACAAAGTATTATTTTACCCTCAATTTACAGTAAGGACAAAAAAATATGAAACCCCAATATAGATATTAAGGGAAACTCTCAAGGTTGGAACCAGCTAAGAATTTTCAAAAAAGGTTCTGATGATGATGATGAACTCCCATAACCCTTGCAAAATGTCAGCAAACATCCATCAAGAACAGTGAAAGAGTCTCTACCTTTCTCAGTAGCTTCTGGAACTATGGCTTCCCAGAAATTATTAATTTCCATTTTTACTCTGGCTCTATTCAGAAGCATGGTACTATAAAGCCAGAAAAAAAAGTCCAGGTCTCAGATGAGTGAGAATTATTATCTATCCATGAGCAAGTCTGATGATAACATAAAAAGTATTAATTGCCAGAAACTGATTTGGCCAGCATCCTCTACGACAAAACAAAGTGTTTGGGGGGTTCCATTTTATAATCTCAAACCTGAATTCACGGTAATTTTAAGATGCAAATTTTCAAGTAAAAATCTTGAAGAGCAGTTCACTGAGATCAAAATCACCACAAGCAATGCAAAACATCCAGGTAAAATCCAATAAAATCTTGGCTAAGGACTTATCTTTCTATTTGAAGCTCCAATAGCACTTAATCATAAGTATTTGCTGAAGTTGAGCTATTATGTTGCTAATATATCCATTTTTTAATAATGTATTAAATCAAATACCAGAAGCATCAATGCATCAATATGTGGAGAAAAATAAAAAAAGAGCTTAGATTTGCATAAACTTAGAATCATAGAATGATTTGTGTTAGAAAGGACCTTAAAGATCACCTAATTCTACCTCCTTGCAATGGGCAGGGACACCTCCCACTAGATCAGGCTGACCAAGGCCCCATCCAACCTGGCCTTGAACACTTCCAGAGATGGGGCATCCACAACTTCCCTGGGCAACCTGTGCCAGTGCCTCACCACTCTCATAGTGAAGCAATTCTTCTGACTTGATCTTTTGGTTCTCTTCACTGTAAGACTCGGGCAATAACTGAATAGTTTCCATCACTGATTTCTTCAGTTTCACAAGAACCTTGATGTTAACTCGCTGTTCACTCTTGCATCCCAGCACGTTCTGACCAAGGGTAAGAAAACATCTGTATTTGAACACACATCCACTTGTACTGAATGAAGTGACTGAGCTGAGAATTGTCTCACTGTGACAGGTTAGAACATGTTCTATAACCATTTTTTTGTATCTCCCCTCCTACTCTTGGTTCCTGAGCTACAGGGTTAGTCTTAGGTTTTGCAAGGGGTTTTTTGTTTGGTTGGTTTGGGTTTTTGGGGTTTTTTTTGTTTGGTTGGTTTGTTTTTTTTTTTTTTGTATCAGACCTTATAAGCACACATAAATTGCTATAAATTATTGTAACATCAAATTTGCAATGGGGACTTACATACTTTGAGGTACAGCTCCCCTAAGAGATAATCTGTACAGCTTCACTGACTTCAGTGGAGATACCCTGTTTATATTATTAAAGGATGTGATTCACTGTAATTTGAGACTAAACTACAGATACAATAAAATTTAATGCAGCTTGGGAAGTATCTATTCTAGAAGCAGCTTGCAAGAATCAGATAATTACTCTCTTCAGATAGTTACAAGGGTGGATTAATTTTACATTTTGTTCATTTCCGTTTAGTATATGACGCAGATGAATCAATGCTACAAGAAGAAAAAAAAGCAGAAATGTTATCAAAACGTATAAACATGTTTTCAGTCCTTTGCTGCATGTTCATTCCATCTCATTTTTACTTAATTACAGAAATCTTGAGTAGCACTGAAGAAAGATTTTGAAAGAATCCCTTGTTATTGAACTATAAGATAACAAAACATGACAAAATCTAGTTCTTCTGTAGAGACTCACTCTCTGAAGGTCAGTGCTGATCGTATAAGATTATCTCTCCCTGGTTTTTTTCTCAGGTATAAAGATATCTTAAAAATAAACCTGTTTATGAGAGTGCAATGACTGGTCTGAAAGCCTAAATTTGTCAGACATAATCCACTCAGAGGAGATGTAAATTAACATTTTCTTTAGTTTCTAGAACCTTGGATTATTGTTTTATTCTGTAAAATCTATACTATGAAATATCTGTCCTGCTGGTTAGAAGGAGCCAATGGTAGAAGCACTTGGTATTCTCTAGTTGTCACACTTCTGTAAATGTTTCTACTTTTAGTCATGTCTTTCTTATATTTAGAATGCACAAAAGGAGATCAGTCAGCTCTTTCTACAGGACCGCAGCAATCCTTTATGGTTCTAAGCTCTTTTCCCTCATGAAGGGTTCCTCACTCCATCAATGCAAAGTAATGGAAGATCTTTAGACAAGAGTAATTTTCCCTTCTATCTCTTCTATTAAATAAGTGCAGTACTTTGATATAGAAATTGGTATGTAAGAACTAAATACTATTGCTGTTACTTTGTTGTCAAGGGACGGCTGCTATTAAGGTCTTTCTCTGTACAATTATTATCTAGCATTTTTCCATTACATGCCCTGCCTTACGTTATTCTGACCATGTCAAAATTTAACCATTTGGACTGCAATATTGTCATTTTTTTCTTTTTAAAAACTTAACAATGGCCATTAAATGTTTCATACAATATATACAAAATCCACTGTTCTTAAGGTTACAGCTTTCCTATGGTCTCTGGAGTGCTTATTTCCCATTAATACAAATAAGGCCTCCAGAGCACTCACTTGAAACCTGACTGGGAATTGAATATTTCTTCTCAAAGGATACATTATCCTTTCGATAATTCCTCCAATATTATACAATGTATAAATCTACAAAACCTAATATATTCAACATATTTTTTATTGTCATGGCTAAATAACAAGAAGATTCCTACTTCAGCAAGCACACCTCACATCCTGGGAGACCACAGACCATAAAGGGACCCTGTTCTCATTTCCATTGCTTTTGCTAAAAGTCAAAGGGCATTATGGGAACACATCTAGAACCTGAAAACAAGTTGCAATTCTGTTGCAGCTGTCATCTCAGAGTTTTGCTTGTCTAGATTTAATAAAGGATAAAGCATCCTCCTGGGCAGACAAAAGGATAAGGACCTATAATGGAAATAAAAGGAAAGCAACAACTTTGATCAGTAGAGGGTTAAAGGAGTAACAGACTAGAATAGTTGCACCCATGTGAGGCAAGAAAGGAGCTATTATATAGAAGGGACTAGTTGTTGATAGAGGATGGGTCAGAACGGGCTAAAAGTTGAGGAGCAATTGGAGTCTATAATCAAACACAGACCTTGAGTCACTGTTTTTTCACTGACATTCTAGGAAACAACTATCAAACTGATGGACTAAGTATGTACTATATTCTGTTTAAGCGAGAGCCTGCCAAGAGCTATATTGTACTGGCACTGTTGCTCTCTTTTAGCACGCAGGAGGAATGCTCTTAGTGTGGCAGAGAACTTCAGCCCAGCTTGCCAGAAGCGACACAATACCACACATTAATTGGTTCTGTTTTACTTATTAAAAAGAATGAAAGTGTTTGAAATACTAAAGAAATACAAAAACTACATAGGATGCCATAAAGTTTAGGAAGCTGATAGTTAATGTTGCTTAGTTCAAACTTAATTTGATGTCTTTGAACACATCCAATCAAATGTGGTATTAAAAGAACAAGTGCTAATCTGTGTTAATAGTTCACAATACAGACAGATCTCAGAAAGAAACTGTTCACTCTCAAATAAATGGTTATCCTCTCAGCACAATACAGTAAGCAATTTTACATATTGAGATAAAAATCAAAACACTGCACTTTGAAAGCATTTGATAGGATATTTTCCCTTCCTGAGCTGGCTTTTTACTTTCATATTGCTTGCTTTTCCACATATCTTTATAAAAGGCTGAAGAATTAGCACTGAAGGGACCCATGGTAGGAGCCAGAAAGTGTACAAGTAGAGATTTCTGCACTAATTGCCTATTTACCTGTAACTAAAGGTCTTAACTCAAGAATTATTATTCATGTATGCACCTCCAATAACAAGAAATGAAGGACTACATTGGGCCCTGAAAACTATATTCTCCATTTTAAGAGAGAGGGCATACCACATTGGCTAAAGAAGAACTACTTCGATAATTCTTTTTTCTACAATTGATTTAAATAGATGCTTGTTCACTATACAGAATCAGGCCACCTAAATATATTAGGTCACTTGTATCTAAACCAGCCTAGTAGCCTGCATTAAGAATACGAGAAAAGTATTATTAGAAAGCAATATTAAAAGTTAATTTAAAAAATGGGGAAAAAAAAAAGAGTGTCAATCCACAGGGATGAAAATAGTCATTCAATTCTGTCATACAATTCCTGATTGAATTACGTAGTTACTGAGAAGAGCATAGGGAAAAGGAAAATAAAACCATCTAATGAATGAAAACTATTCTTATTTTAATGAGTGATTTATTATAGTCACAAAACTAACTCGTTCTTATTTGATTTTATAAGGGAAGAAAATGCTAATAACCTACTTTAAGACATGGCTAGTATTGAGTAGTGAAAGGCCACTTCTAGGACAATAAACAAATTTTTATTAGGTCTAGTACTCCACATACTCAGCAATGGCCTAGAAGATTCAATAAGTAATAAGGTGAAGAAATATACAAATCACAACAGAAATGAAGCAATACCAATGTGAGAAAGATTTTCAAAACATAATCTGAAAATAATGAAATTGCATTAGACTGGGAAAAAATAATTTGGAACAGTTGTTGAATAAAAAGAAGACATTTTCAGAGCAACATTAAATGGGAGAGTTAAGAGAGAAGACAATATATTTAATCGGTGTGAATCAGTAAAAAGAAAGTCTTCGCAGTGTTATCTTGTGTATGCTAAAAGCTACATATAACGGTGTTTGGGTACTTGTTATACTGCACTTCCACAGCTGCTTCTGGAACAGCATGTTCAGTTCTAGGCATACGACCAGAAAATTATTGCCAACAGGCATGAAAAACACCGAAGGAATTAAATGCCTGAGGGAATTTTATGTTAGAAGATTTAGGTAAATTAAATATGGACCATTCTCATCAGCAAGGATGAAACAAACCAAACAATTCAAATATAGTTATAAGGCCAAATAATATTGTTGGAGAGGGTTCAATTGTTGTACAAAATATTAATAAGAATAATGATATTACAACTTTTAAGAAGGAATAATTAACTACATGGGAAAATATTCTAAGACTACAACAAAAGCACTTGGCGCTATTTTCTCTCTGTGATACTGAGAGAAGCTTCTCAGGCAAATTTGAAAGTAGGATAGTACAGAATTTAACAGATTAAAAGAAGCCAAGAAGAGGCACCCAGGGCAGGGAGAAGATTAGGATACAACATGAAATAGCAAAGGTTTAATGTCTGACAAAAGGAAACCAGCACAAAATCAGATTACCTATGAATGCCAGAAACACCTAAACAAAAAGACCACTTGTCAGCACTTCTCTTGATTTATCAGGACTGCTTCTAATTAGTATTTTCCGTCGGCAGCACCTAGTTCTATAAAATACATTTTTCAATACTGGATGTATATTTGCAGGCTATTCTAACAGAAAGTCTGCCACCGGCTTAGCAGATATTTATTTTAAGTGTAAATGAGAACTCAACTAGGCAAGGCAACATCAATCAAAATAAAAGTCTAACTTTCTTACAAACTGAGCCTACCTTATTCTGAAAGCAATTCGCTCACTTAGACTCAAATGAATTTAAGGTGCAAAGGAATTACTTTAGAGAAAGCCGACTTAAACAAGAGCTTGCCACAAAGTAAGCAAAAGTCATTTTAATATACTTGCAGCTCAAAGACCTTTTGGGCATGGGAGATGGGAATTTTTAAAAGGTTAATTTCAGCTCTTAGGTATGCTTGACTAAAGTCAGATTACAAGAAAAAATTGCTTTAATTATGGCAAGCTAGGTAACTGTGTCCCTAAAGTTTTAGCTCTAATAGTCATACTTAAGCGATTTTGAGTGATTCTACCATAACCACCGCATTCATAACAAAGCACCATTTGGGACCAAATTTTGCCCTTAGTTACATCATTTAATATCAGTATTAAATTAACTTAGATTCTATTTACAAAAGCCTTAGACTCACAAAGCAATCAGTAATGGAGTGCAGCTTTAATAACTAAAACATAGGGGAGTATTTCTTACAATTCAGTCATTCACAGGAAGAAATGAAAACTTGAAACCTTCTTTAAACAAATTATTCCTTCTCAGATACCACATCCCCAGGAAAATTCTTTAGCAATGACACTAGAGAACATTAAGGAAAACCTACCTTTAAATATCTTCAGTTGAATTTCTGTAGTAATAGGACTTAATGCTTTTGCGTTAGAGCCCCAACTAACAAGTTAGAGAATATTTCCCACTCACTAGATGGTACAATTTTAAGACTTTTCCAACCAGAATAGGTCAACCCTCAAAGTTAAATAAAATCACTGTTGCTGTGAGGTGCAATTCTTGAGTTAGTCTCCACCCCAAATTAAGTAGAAGGGCTATCTGATTGTTGTTTTCCCCATCACTATCTGATGAATACAAGTGAGACACCAATATCTTCATTTCCATGTGATTTCCAAGTGCTTCAACAGAGCTCTGACTACTTCTAGCAAAGTCAGTCCCTACAGGTAAAAAATACAGAAAACCACTGAAATTCTGATTCTGCCAGTGCCAGATTCCAGGCAATCTGATTCAGCATATCTGTGAAAGTCACAAGCCTTACCAGCAACTGTCTCTTGGGCCTTTATATAAGGAAATCTGCATACTTACTTTTTGCATTAAAATGTTACAGTAAATGCCAGAGGGACAGTAAAACAAAAAAGGGATCAATCTAGTCCTTCCTTTCCAAGGGACTGGATGGAGTTGGCTGGGATTGGGGAAAAATCTTTGTTTACAATGAGAGTTACTATGCACTTTTCTCAATGAACCTTCCCATTACCATCCTGAAGAAGTCTTCCTTGTTAGACTATGGTTGTCATAAAACAAAAATCTCTCTTGCAGAATAAAACAAGCAAGAGTAATTTTACTTGTTAGACTTAGCTTGTCATCCATGTCAATTAGCTTGAGCATTTTCTTAGTGCAATACCCCATCAACATCCTTTCCTCTCCTGTTGTTTTAATGAATCTTTGCAACACGTTTCTTCTAGTACCATGAGAAGTTCCAACTTACGCTAGTTCCCAATAGTGTTCAAATATAACTTTTCACAATTACATGTAGAAAGCTATCTAAACACTTACAAAAACTCCAAACCAAAAAACTACAAAGTAATATTTTTCCATTAGGAAAGACAACTAGGACAATTACTTTGAAAATTACACATATTTACATATATGGTGCCTGAGTTATGTAGAAATGAAAACAATAAAGGAGAATAACAGCAGCAAGACAAGTAAAACAGATTTCAAAAAGCTATACTCTGCAAGAACAACTTGCCAGTATATTTTACGTCATGTATCAAGGCAAGATTTGCCACAGAAATAGTACTTCATAACCTTGAATATCCCAGACTTATAAATAGTGATGCAAGGGTATTGCCATGCTATGAATTATCCATCACAGTCAAAGAATGGAGTTCGAAATGAACTTTCCAAGCAGCAGATTTAAAACACAAAAGTAAGACCTTTTCATATATGGCATGATTCAATTGAAGAATTCCCTCTTACAGAAAGTGTTATAAAAGAAAAATATAAATGGGATTAGTTGCAGAACAGGCCAGCTGAGGGGGAGGGATATCAAACATGATATACAATCATAATATTGAGCTCTGAGTCCTTAAATTCCTGGTTACTGGGAACACATACCCAGGGAGAATGACTATACGCATGTTCTATTTCTTGGACTTTTTACAGGAGTATTCACTACTGGCTGTCATAAAAAAAAAAAAAAAAACAAACAAAAAAACCAAACTAGGAATACATTTAATCTGATATAATCACTGTTACTGTAATTACATGCAGTGCCAAGTATCATGATCACATTTCCTCTACAGTAATTTGGTGAGGTATGTGCCTTGCTACAGTGCCAGTATATTGAGTAGAATAGCTAAGCTATGAAATAACCATTAAAAAAAAGAAGATATATTTACAGACCTGTGCTTTCCTACATTTAGTAACCATAGGTTTGTGTTTCTCAGCAATGAAGTTTCAGTGCTACTTTAGATCATGTTCAGATTCAAAAAAATTCAAGTTGATAATAAGCCAACTGGAAAAAAAAATATTATCCAGGCATGAAAGTTAACTGAAAAAACCTAAAAAGGTAGAAGTTTCTTATAAAGTATTTTTTTGCCTTGATGAATAATATAAAGCTAAGTAGACAAAGCAATATCCAAAGAGAAAGAAGAAATTATTGTAAAGGAAAAATAAAAGTTAAGACAGCCAAGAACACTAAGTGCAGAGAGAAATAAAATAACTCTCCCCCCACAGACTACTGCAGTATACAGCTTTAATTTAAAAAACATTATTCATAATTAATGCTCAAATAAAAGGAAACGGACGCTATTAAACATAAGAACCAAGTAGATTGCTTGTAATTTCAAGAAATTTAGTTCAAAATGCATTTGTGAGAGAGAAATAAAAATTGTGTTAAAAAACAGTTGAAAGTTTGCAGTTGCTATTCTTAAGTTCCTATGTAAATTTTTAACAAGTAACTTAACATCTTTTCCAACTGGATAGCTACACATAGGTGTATACTAAGAAAGTATTAGAAGCATAGGTGATATGGCAGCTTTTAGAAGTAGCCAAGTATGGGGGTGTTAGGACAAAATACTAAATATAACAGCCAAAGTAAGCCTTGATTATCTCTATATTTGTTAGCTATTAGCTACCCAACTTCAAATTGTTGAAGCAAACAACACTTTACCCTTTGTTCTGTTTTGGTCTGAGGACAGAAAACTACAATAATTAGAAATAAAATAAAAAAAATCTGTTTCTAGCAAAATATATTCTTGATAATTCCTAGGATTTTCTTGTTTCAATTTTTAAAATAAAATGAACTATTAAAGTCTGTGCCATTTAGAATTTTCATGATCATCAATCAGGAATGAAAAAAAAGTTCTAAAGAAATTCTCTGCTCCAAAGAATTTACCATTTCAATACATTCAGGATGTACCTGCACATTGCAATAATCAAAAAAATTCTTGTAGCGAAGTTTATACACTCAGTATTTTTACTAGTTAATGGTTTTTGCTAAAAATTCTAAACAAAATGACCTGAAAAAAACCTCAGCCTTACCCAAGTTAATCAGAAGATAACTTCCTTCTGCATATTACAAGGCCATCATAACCAAGTAGCACTTAACTTTCAAGAGTCTTATAAGCACTGTAAATAGTAAATATTTTTCTACATCATCACACACACCCTTGCAACCAAGACCACAGTCCCTGCTCAGAAAATGTCTAATAGCTTGAAACAGGTTTATTCTAACAGTGAAGATTAGATTTAAGTTATAGGAAGCTAATTTTAAATGCTATAAATCGACTATGTAAGGTAAAGACATAGAATATATAAAATAATTCTTAAGATGTAATGCAATTTAACATTGAAATAAGGGATGTGATACTTAACATGGTATTACTTATGCCTCCTTAAGGGTCCTTTCCTCCTTTCTGGGATGAAATTTACTGTCCATAACAAAGCCAATGAGTAAACGCTCAGTGACTTCAACTGAGTCAGGTTTTTGTGACTCTTAATGCAGAGCAGAAGACAGAGCAAACAGCCTATTAAATACCACAGCAGTGACAGGCCCATTACGGGAGATACTGAAATATTTTAGGGAATCTGAAAATCTCTCAATAATATTAACATAATTGACAACACCAAATCCATTATCTATCCTTGAAAACAGCAAAAGCCAGGACTTTCTGAGCAAGAATTTTAAATGCTGCATTGTATAATCCAGCTGAAATGAATATGTGCATATTGGCCAGGTAAAAGTAATATGAAATTTTCTTATCATCAGTTATCACTTCTTAACTGAAAGCAGTAACAAAAAAGTCCAAAACCAAATTCCCTACATGTAGCCCTAACCTACATAACTTTTATGACATAACTGCAACTTAACAATTTCTAAGACAGAGATTGTTTGAAATACAATTAGAAAAAAATATGAATTAATTAAATCCTTTAGATTTAGAATGTAGACGAGAATGAAATTTTATGTACTTTTTACTAACAGAATTTAAATGATTACTCTCATAGGACAAATAATGTATTATATTGCATAGAGAGCAGATCTCATTAGAATCTTGTTTTCCCAAGCACAGTAATATTAAAAAACAAAAGGAAAAAACCACCAAAAAAGCCAACGCACCAACACTATAACATACTTAGCCTCTATTGATAGAGAGACATCGGCAGGATCACTTTCTAGTCAGTAATACTCTTTCACTATGTGTATATACTCATTGTATGTAGAGTAAATTTTCAGGATGACACCCATATGAAAAAAACCCAACAACCACAAACAACTATATATAAGAAATTAATCAAGTATGTGCATTTGCCAGAATTAACATCATTCATGTTGTATCTACTTTAGCCATTGCATTCAGAGAAACATCACAAGTTTTATGGTATCTATTCAAATTTATTCTATATTGCTGTGAGCAGTGGCAAAGATATCTCCTCCTTTTTGATATTCTACTTAAATTCCACTAGGAACTTCATTACAGGAAAGATCACTGGACAAACCTTCCATCTCTGTACTTTAGACATTTAGTTCAGACAAAATCTTTGAAGATTATTTTGTGCCAAACTTAACTTCCACTGAGCACACACCAGTGCAAGTTAACCAACAGATTCAGCTCGAACTGAAAAGTGAAGTAGGCAAAGTAACACAAGGAATTAAAATCTTCGTCTCTAAAGCATATAAATGGCAGACAAAACTTGTACCAATACCTCTGAACCAGTGAGTTAATTAGAAATGCAGAATTAAAGCTTCCTATGTAATACTAACCCTATTATCTTCTCCAAACACATTTTAAAATCATTCTTCATGCTACCATCACAAACCACACATATTCACTTTTCAAGGGTCTTTCTTTTCATTAAATCTGCCATGATAAAAAGGTATGGAAACATTGTCAATATAATGTCCTTCTAGCCTTGCCTAGATGACCTACTAGCCTTCTGTGATAGAATGACTACATCAGTAGACACAGGAAGAGCTACTGTTGTCATCTACGGGGACTTCTGTAAGGCCTACAACACTGTTTCCCACAACATCCTTCTCTCTAAATTGTTTAAAGGAATGTAATGTCCTCCTACAGGTTGCATGAGTTACTATGCACTGACAGATGCAAATGATTTTGTTTCCGTGACAAAGTGAAGATTTTCTGCAGAGCTTGTTTCTTGCCTGACCCTTGGTACTCAAGGTCCAGCTCTATCCTAAAGGTCACCTGCTATTGTCAATAACAACAGCCAACAAGTTATTCGCCAATAAATTTAAAGTTACCATTGAACTCAGCTGGGAGGCCAAGACATGTATACCATAGGGAGCATGCATCCGCCAATTCTGTATCAGATATGAAACATTGGCTAAAGACCATGAACAGGAAATTTGCACTGGTGCTGCATATTTGTTATTTGAAGATTTTAATTACAGTAATATAGTTCTTTAGTCAGCAATAGATTATTAATTTACAAAACATTTTCATGCTTTTAAATGATTATGCACAAATGAATTCACTAAGTATTTTATGCAGCATATAATGCCTACAGCTGGTCAAAACTTGGCACTTATATTTTTGGTGTCTCTCTTCCTAACAATTGACAGTAACAAGCGTTTTTTTTACTGAGATTGAGACTCAGCATTGAGAAATGCATCTCGATTACATTCATAGCAAAGCAGCCAAACACCATCAAGGGATTCACCAACTGATGGTATGAAGCAAATTTAGCACAGTCATTTAAAATGGTCAGTGTGTGAAGTTGGTGCACAATGCCAAGTTGCTCACTTCACTACAGAAGTCAGCTGAGAGATAGCCACTGACATGCCTTTTGTATTCGTATTTTGTCTTAGCTCAGAAATAGCAGAGTCCTAGAGTCCTGTCCTTGTTAGTAGTGCTGTATGTGTATCCACTGACAGTTTTTATTTTGCTTTAGCCAGTGATAACTTTGTTATATTTGCATGCCAGATAATTTACCGGGAATTATTTAATTTTTTCCCTTATTTTATAATATAAACTTAATTAAAATGAAAATATTTTTGAATTTGCAAACACAGGCAAAATATTGTATGTTCCCAAAGTATAATTCAGCAAAAGGCTTACAGACAGTTAAATAAATTCTATGAATTATCCCATAAAAACCATATCTGGAGGACTGTTCAAAGGCATTGTTTTCAAATTGTGAATTAAGGGAATAACTATATATTTATTAGGCTGTCTGAATTGTTATGACTGTCATAACAGTATGGAATGTATTTGAAAGTTGATAGTGGATGTCAGAGGAAATTGAAAATAGCTCAACTGCTAAATTCTTACATTTAAGAGATTTCTTTTCTATTATGAAAGGAAATGACACCATTGCTTGAAAATGAAGTTAAAAAGCTATTAAATGCCTCTCTTCCTGCATCTTAATAAGCAGTCAAGAAAATTCAAATTGGCCAAATATTTTAAAAAGCTGCCCAGAGCACAGAAATTTTTATTGTCAGCAGAGATAGTAATCAGGTAATCAAGGAACTTTTTCCCATAGGCAAGTCTGAACTGGTCATTCACTGTTCCAAAATGATGAAATTATAACCCACAAAGACTCAAAATAGATAGAAACTCAGTCTCAGCAGCAGAAGGAAAAACTATCCTTCCTTTGGATTTAAGTCAATGTGTAACAAATGGTTAACTACTAAAAAGAAGTGATATAACACAGTATCAAAAAGTTGGAGGTAAGAAAAGAGGTAGAAGGAATGCAACATTTTTTATTCTTTCCTTAAGAAATTCTGTGATTTTTCTTCCCATCCATACATCAGTCATGTATAAATTGCAACTTTCTTTACCTCTAACTACTTTAAACATTTTATTTCCACTACACCATCTGAAACACTTTTTTTGTACTGGAGTTAAAATTCATTGGTTTGGGGTTTTTTGGAGGCGTTTGGGTTTTTGTTGGGTTTTTATTTGTGGTTTTTTTGTTTGTTTGTTTTAGTTTGTTTTTTCGAGTATCCAGGAACTTCTCTAAGAAGTTGTCATTTCTTCATGATGTTTCTGCCTCTCATCTCCCTACAAGGTCCAAAGGATTGCAATAGCATACATCCATTGAATGCTGGATAACTGCTCTCACTTTCTTTCTTCATTGTTGTCATTCTAGATTTCAGTTGTTTCTTGCTCCATTAAAAAAAACACCTTAAGCACAGTTAGCAAAGGTAAGTTGTCCTCTCTTTTAGTCATAATTCCACAGCCAAGATGTCTATGTAAGCACAATCATATGTAGAATTACATAAATTTAAATGCAGTATACTTATTAGTTTGTATATACACACATATGTGCAATAGGGTTTCAGCAAATACTGCAGTACAAACAGCTTTCAGAATAAAACTTTACAATGTAGACAACAAAATGAGTCTGCTGATGAAATCCCACTGCATTGCATTCTGTCTACAGGCATAGAGATTCTGATGGAGATGGGAAAGAGAAGTTCAGCCTTAGGAAAAACCTTGACCAAGGTCATTTCATGAAAGACCAAGCAGATCTTGAATACTAAACAACAGAACAGAGGCAACAGCAATTTGTCTCAACTGTCACACTAGCCACATAAATGAGGGAAATAACTCATTGATGCAGTTTTTCAAAATGCAGAGCAAAGCAGAACAATACAATTCCAAGAAACAGTGAAGTATCGCTGTTGACTTTTATTCACTAAAATATCAAGGAAGATGGTGGTTTCACACAATGGAAGTCCATCCTCTTCAGGACAGAAAATAAATCCCTTCGATATATTCAGGAGAAAAAAAATCTTCAACTTAGGACAGTCTCATAGGGAAGAAGCCCCAGAAAATACACCAGTAGCCTATACATGTTCTAGACTGAAACCTATGAAGTCTGTCAACAGGAAATGGCGTTACTCAAAAATCTCTGTCCCTGTTATTTTGTTCCATTATAAACTGCTGTTAGCTCTATCTGATCCTTAAAAGACCTACACACTCTGCTGAACATCATTATTCCTCAATTAGCAATAAGCACATGAACTCAAAGGGAAGAATACAATTCACTGCTTTGGCAAAGGCCAGAGCCAATATTCCCAGACTAACAATTCATGAGTATTTAAAATGTGCATACACTAACAATTTAATGTTAGAAATGTGCTAATTTGAACTTCAAAACATAGCAACTTATTGAAATGTGGACTAGTCCCAACCACAGTTCATTGGTGCTAATAAATAGGAATGTTAAGATGCATATCGAAGCCCCACAAGGCTTGAAAGTGTCCTCACTACCATCACCACCACTAGAACTGCAACTAGACTAACATAACAGACAAAATGAAGCAATTATTTGATTTTCCTTTTTTTAAACATTATTTTGGGGGGGGGGTGAGTTTTTAACTCATATTGAAGTTATATATGTATGTACAGGCTGAAGCTACAAATTCAATATTAAGACAACTCTAATGATTACACATCACACAGACATATGCTTATTTCTTTATGAATTATAAAAATGAATAAACATTGCAAGCTGTTATTACCAGATAGTGTAGATTAGGACCTGGGCCTCTCTGTGAACTGTTAACTCAAGACTTAACCACTTAATGTCTCTCTCTCTTTGGTCTATTTAGACTTCCTGTTGCGTATAGTCTTTGTGGACTATACCTTCTAAGTCCATAAAAAGTAAAAGGTTAGTGGAAATGCCTTCTTTTAAAATAAATAAATAAATAAATACATTCAGGAGTTTCTTCTTACTCTTACATTATTAAACAAAAAAACAACAACCAACCCCTCCCCACAAAAAAAGCCAAACAACAAAAACCTCACACACAAAACCACAAGAAGCACAGGAAATGTAATAATATTTCCTTCTGATCTCTTAATTTTTTTCAAGTATATATTCTCTACAAACATGAGAGATAAACAAAGCAAATCTAACTATTTTTTCAAAGCAACACAATTTTCTGTATACTTTTAAACTTTTTAACACTTTAAAGGGTTTATACAAGAAAATATTTTAAAAAGTTAAATAACCTGAGAGGCAAATTCCTAAAAATTATGAAGCACATTAATCATACCCATTATAAGTGAGGACTTGCCACCAGCTGCATCATTTACCAAATATCAACCTTTAAGAGACAGTTTCACAAAATGCTGCACCATTTCATTGTGGGACTATGCCTACCTTTAGAACAGTGGAGCTAGGAGGTCTTCCTTGCTTCTGGGTCTGGATTTACATTTCAAGTAAATCTGAGAACATTTCAGGACAATATTCAAGTTGACCAACTTGTGCCGTTTTCCTAATCCTTACCTTCTGTAGAACATGTAAAGCAAGTAAGGGAGAAATCAGGATGTGGTTTCTCCCTTTTACATCTTTAATGCTTGCAATACATCACTTGTTCTTCAACTGACTTCAATGAACCTAATCTTCATTAGACTCCATAGGAAGGCTTGACTCAGGCCCTGAGTTTACCCAGATGAACTGGGTCAGAGAAAATTACATACCAACTAGAAGGGTATTTCCTCCTTCCCTTAGCACTCAAGGTTTTTTGTCTACAAAAACCTGAAACATACAATTTCCAATTTCTTTTAAATAAAAAGCAACGTAATTTAAAAATATTGTAAAGATTAAAGAAAGCTTTAGCATTTTCATAGATAAAATAAGTCACTTATTCTAATGTATCTAATAACATACTGATTTCTTACATTCAACATTATCAGGGGCTTTAAAATCTTTCACCATTTTTTTTTTCCTACAAGGTTTATTACAAAAGTATGTTTTTCTTACCACTGGAGCTAAAATTTCTGCTTTAAAACTTCCTCATACAGTAAAAAAAGATAGTTACAGTCCCAGTGCTGCTATTCACCATCTGCTTAAGTAAATACACTTAAAGATGCTTCTACAATTGTGATAAAATGACAGCAAATCTAAGAGCCCACAGAGCTCATATTCTAAAATGATAATTGTACAACTATAGTTTGCATCATTAAGGGACCAAAAAGAGTCTTTGTTCCATTTGAATGGCAAAGACCTTTACCAAGGAGAAGCTGCAACAGGAAGATAAACAAGAATGACCCAATTCACCAGTTGTCTTAAATTTAGGAGCACTAATGCAACAACTTCTTGGCCATAATTAGTATTTAACACTTGAAAAATATTTTTCTCACTTTCAGATTTTTTACTGAGATACAAGACTTGCCATTTTACTAAATTTCAGGAGTGCTTTTTTCTCATTTTACAGGTGAGATCAATCATAAGCACAAGTAAATTTAATAGTATTAACAACAGTTCAGTTAACATTCTTTGTGTTTTTAGACTGCTATTCTTTTAACTATCAAAGTAATGATCGGGAAATGCTAAATTCCTGGCTTCCTTCTAGCACAGCGAAATATCCTGACTAACAAAGACTGAATGAAAAATTAAACCCTGCAATTTTATTAGTCAGTAGAACTTTTTCTGTTCTACAAAAGTAACTTTATTGGATAGATATCAAACCTGTATTAAACACTGCTAAAAGCAAAGCTTCAATACACTGCATGTTTATCAGGAGTATTAGTAATTAACCTATAGAGAATACAGCTAAGAACTCTACTGCTTTAAGGCCAATATCAGCAGTTTTCTTTGGCAAAACCACTTTTTCTTCTAAAGATTCAGCAGTCTTGGTCTCTAAATGGTGTAAAGAATAAAAAAAAAAATTCTACCATCTGTTCCAGCCCTGAGGGAGAAAAACTTTCCTAGCAGTATACAGTTCACCATTTAATTGCACCCAAAGCCAATACAACTAAATGCTAAAATACATAACATCATTCTTAGCAAGTGGAAGTTTTGTATCATTTTACTTTATTTCTTTGGGCTACACTTTAACTTATTTTTGCTGTAATCTGTTTTCTTTTATTTCTGTTGTTTGCTTTCAACATTTTTAAATTAAACCCATGCTATCATTCCAGATAAAGAGAAAACTAAAGGATCTAATTAGATTTCACTACCCAATTTATCAAATTTCCTTTAGTCTATGTTTGAGTATCAGGGAAACTACATTTGCTAAGAACTATAACAGTAGAAACAATTTCTAATCTTAAATTACTTTTATTTTTTTATTTTAAGCAACCTGGTTTCTTCATGAAATGTAAAAACCAACCAAATAATATATTTTTTAATAAAAATTATTCTTTTTTCTTATCAGTAGCAAAGATCATATCTGTGTGAGACATGTTGTCAATTAAAATGTCTCCAACATCTTCAACTTGGATAGGTTAGAAGGTCCTAAAGATTCTCCAGACAGAACATTCTGCAGTTTTGGTTGCTGTGATGATGGGAATTGCACTGAGGAACAGTGTAATGAAGGTTGGACTTGGCATTGGGAATCCAGTTACCAAAAATCACCCAATCAGAGTGGAGAAAAAACCTCCACTTGACTGATCCATGAACTCTTTGCCTAGAATTTTGAGGGTAACCAACACAAAAGCCCCTCTTGGACTTTCAAAGACTCTTGCCTGACATATACAGAGAGAAACCATGCCCTCACCATGACTCCTCTTGCCTTCAATGCTAATGAGGATAAAGGAGCAATGCCTCCCCTTCCTTTTGAAGACAATGAGGAAGAAGGGGCATGGAACAGCACTACATAAAAGGAGACTCCCCAAGCGATTGGGTGTGCACCCACCACCCAAGGACCTCAACAGACAGACAACCCAGAGAATCATCACTGGAACCAAGGGTGGTGATACTTCTCTTATGAACCTTCTAAAACTCCTTTAAAAGAACTGTACAATTGTGCTTTCAAAAGCAGAAAAAGGGAGAAATTCAGAGTCAAACAAAGAGAGAATAACTATTTTTAATTTAGTTAATGTTAAAAAGATTGTTTGGCATCGACAATTCCATAACAAATAAATAAAATGCTGTCATTGGATCACTATTACTACAGGTCTCTGCCAAGCTTCAAATTATGGTATTTTGCTTTTACAACCCTTGAGCTCCTAGAAATACTTCTAAGAAATACTTCTATGACAGCATTGAATTAGTAAGAGAAGAGCAAAGGAAATCTATCCCATGATCTTCATTGTCCTAGCTGCAACAGCAGGTTCAAGTTATCAGGTTACAAAGGAGGGTATTAGTAGAACTTCAATTCTACCTCTCCACTAATTGCACTTTGCCAGAACTCAGTTTCTGTTTCTCTTCCAACATTCTCTCCAATTCTCCACAGTTCCCCAGTACTGGAAGACGTGGAGCACCATGCACTACTTTCTGCCCCTTCAAAACCAGGTCAAAGCTGTAAAGTAAGGTTGTTTATTGGAGGCACTTATGTACAGAATCACAGAATGGTTAAGGTTGAAAGGGGCCTTCAGAAGTCACCTCGTAAATCCTCCCTGCTAGAAAGGCCACCTAGAGTAGGTTGTGCAGGACCATCTCCAGTCAAATTTTGAATAAGTCCAAGGAGGAAGACTCCACAACCTCTTTGGGCAACCAGTGCCAAGGCCTGGTCACTCTCACAGTTTAAAACAAAACAAAACAAAACAAAACAAAAAGCATTTCTTAATGTTCATACAGAACCTCCTGGGTTTCAGTTCATGCCCAGTGCCACTGGTCTTCTTATTGAGTGTCACTGAAACGAGTCTGTCCCCACCTCCTTTGCACTCTTCCTTTGGGTATTTATATACACTAGTAAGATCCCCCTCCAAGCCTTCTCTTCTCCAAGCTGAACAGCCCCAGCCTTTCCTCACAGAAAAGGTGCTCCAGTTCCTTAATCATCTTTGTGGTCCTTCACTGAAATCTGTACAGTATGCCCATGTCTCTCTTACACCAGGGAACCAAGATCTGGACACAATACTCCAAGTGTGGCCTCATCAGTGATCACCTCCCTTGATCTGCTGGCAATACTGCGTCTAATGCAGCCCAGGATGCTATTAGCCCTCTTTCTCACAAGGGCATTTCATTGGCTTGTCCCTTTAACTTCTCACCATATCAGTCCTATGAGTGCCTTTCCCATCATGGTTCCTTGTATAGAAGGGATGATAAAAAGATAGTATCACATCATCAGTTTCTATAAATAACAGTTTGAAATAACTACTGTTGCACTTCTCAACCAAAAGCAAATTGAACTGTAAACTTGAACTTTATGCAGTATTTGTTAATAGTAGAAGAAGGTGAATGAGACGCTTCATTCAATAGATGAAAACCAAAATGGCTAATTATGATTTAATTTACAGCAAGAATGAACAATATATTCACTTCTAGTGAAAAAAAGATTTCAAGGTTCTTTTTTTTCCCCTAGTAAATATTCGTCAGCTATACAAATTTGGGAGAACTATTGTACTATTTTTGGCAAATATGTAGGAATTGTAAGCATTTCTGAAATTGCTCATACAAACACAGTACCTCTATTTTAAGCCAAAAATCACTAAAACTATTTCTTTTCTTCTCCAGTTAAGAACTCTTTCCCACCTACTTGGAGAAGAAGGGGAGGTAGGGAACCCATGGAAGCCAAAACCACTATACATAGTTTCAATCGAATTCCTGAAGCACATACATTCTGTAAGTAAACTACGAGGTCCAAAAAAACCCCAACCTGTGCCTGTAACTCTTTTTATTTAACAAATTAAGGAAATCAAAATAGCTCCCCTCTGAGCTGAAACACGGCTACATACATTGCTTCCAACATTCAAAGCAATTCTGCAAATCATTTTCTGAAAGGCTGTTGAGGATCTCTGTTGTTTTTGGTTTTGCATCTCCTACCAACAAAAAATGTGTTCCCTTGAGCACCAGCTTGATCTTTGGGAAGAAGCAGAAATCACAGGGAACCAGGTCTGGTGAATAGGGTGGGTGCTCAAGCACAACAGTGTTGTTATTAAGTAAAAACTGTTTCACAGGCAAAGCGTTGTGAGCTGGTGCACTTACATTTTCCAACTAACATAAGAAAATGTCTATATTTCACAGAATCACAGAATGACTAGGTTGGAAAAGACCCACAGGATCATCAAGTCCAATCATTCCTATCAACCGCTAAACCATGCCCCTCAGCACGCAATTTGAGCACGCATCCACTCATACTAAGCGAAGCAATTTAGTTGAGGCTTATCATGCTGTAACAGGTTAGGACATGTTCTATAACTATCTCTTTTTCTCTCCCCTTCCACTCTTGGTTCCTGACCTATACAGTTAGTCTAACTTTGCTGTTGGTCTTTGTATATTATCAAAAATAGGCTCCGAGTTGTCATCTATACTAAGAAAACAGACAATATGGGTATTGACATCACATTTAAAATTTTGTTTGTCTGATTCAGTGACTAGATAGAGACTTGGAAATGCAGCTTTCAGTACAAATGCAGCTTCTTTGAACAGATTCAACCCCAGTACTTGAAGCAGAAAAATTGTTAAAGCTCAAGTTCTCCTAGAAGTGAAAATCTATGAGGCCCACAGACCCATTTCTTTTTGTGGAAACAAACAGCAATGATGCCCCAACAAGCAGCTTTAAACTTCATTACGTTTTGTACAGATTAACTAGAGAACAGTAATTCCTCTTCACTATATGAATGCAGAATACATAATAGGGTAGAACTTACTAACACATTTACTCAAGTGTTGAAAGAATTAATATACAAAGATTGGGACTGCTCCAGCTACTGAAAACAAGAGATGTTTTACAGTATGTCTTTACCCAGTCAAAATAAATCCTATATTTATAATGTGTTTGAGGCTTTTCACTGCTCCATCCTACATTTTAGAAGTAGAAATTTAACTGAAAGGAAGGAAAGATACAGTAGAGTTATAGGCTTTACTTGTAAAGTGGTATATTATCACCAGCAGCAATGGATGTAAAGTTTTTAAATTAAGCATGTTATATGCATGTTCTCCCAAATACCTTGCACTCAAATCCAGATTCAGTAGCAGATATTACCTGTGTAGGTCTTGCATTTCTGTTAGTTAGGCAATCAAAGACAATCATGGGCAACTTAAGAGAGATTTGTGATGAATCTTGCACAGATGCTTGAGGAAGAAGATCTTGTGAGCAATGCAACTCAAGCAAATTAATCATAGGGATTAAAAACAGTGCTAAAATTTAGATCACAGTATCAAAGGGCAATACAAATAACCAGATATCCATCGGTTACACCATCACATTCCAGCACAAAATGATGAAAGCAGAATATATATCTGCCATTAAAATAACAGTGATTTTCACCACTTTGTGAATCTGAATTTACTAATGTTATTAGCTAAAAACATGTACAATCACTAAACAAAGTCATAGTTACAAAATTCACCTTAAATCGTAGGTGTTGCACTGAAGTGAACATATGCAGATTGTGAGCTGAATCCCTAATACAAGTCAAATAATTCCTATACTCTATCAAACATATTTTAAGATCAAGTGGAATCTTTCTTACCACGTAATCTTCTAATAAAGCTCTGAAAGATTTCTCATATTTCTTTTCATAATCCAGCTTATGTTGAGTTTACATATGGTATAATAGGTGAAGCTTGACAGTTTATCAGCAGCAGCTTTAAGGGTGTATGCTACCTACAGGAATCTAAGCTTTCAGAAAGAGTATAATAATGATTTTTGAGAAATTCAGCCAGCTCTTAGCCAGAGAAAAAAAAGCAAAGTCATCTTAGAAACAAGTTCATTTGCAATGAAAAACACTCCACCAGAATGTCATTCAAATTAACATAGCCTAAATTTCTTTTGATAGACTTGCTAATGTTTAACATTAAATAATGACTGTGGGTTATTCAAGATTTATATTTAAGGCCAGATAAGGCATTTCCTGAAGTGAAATTGACGACAAGCTTACACACTTGCTGTTGAAGTATATAAACATAAAAGCTGATTAAATAAACATCAGTGCTTCTAAATGAACGTGTCAATATTTTAGGAGCCAGTTTAAGACCACACTCATCTAGGACACATATCACACACAAACAAAACCAAAATCTTTGATCTAATCCTGTCGCAATCACTGGAAAGACTAGACCAATGTTCTGTATCTTTTCTACCACTACTAGCAGTGGGCTACTATTAGGATTTAGTTCAACTTACTTTGCCCCCAGCTTTCTTTCAACAGAAAAATTCTACAGTCTTTCCTCTAGTATTTGCAAAGTCTGCCTGTGAAATCCTACATTGCTTTTACTCATGAGATCTGCTGTGTAAGAAACAAACATCAAAGCTTGTTTTGAATCTGTTCCTGCTTTCTTACTTGATAAATTTTAGTTATTTTATTAGAACAGAAGACTGTCTTCTTGCATTTACTCTCAGCAAGCTCTGATGTGTTTGTAAGCCTTATAAGCCATCCCTTACAAGCCATTTAGTACTTTGTACAATCCTGTTGATACCTGAGCTTTTTCCAGTTTGCTCAAACCCCTTTTGACTTTGTGCATTGTCAACTCTTATTTTAATGCCCTGGACAACAGCAGCAGCAAGCTTTCTTGTCTAAGTTTCTACATTCTCTTTTGGGAACAGAGGGAAAAGCAAATATTATAGCAGACCTCAGAAATCTAGCCATGCTAGTAATAGTAGCAAGAAATCTGAAGCTCACAGACAGTTTAACAGATTAGAAGATACATCAAATGAAAAATGAGACAGAAAGAGAAGAAAGTAAAATAATATAAGTAACTTATAGTAACATATAGTAGATCTAATGTAAAATGTACAAGTAGTTCAGAGTGCAAAGAAACTAAGATGAAGTATGTCTTGGGGAAGTTTTTGGTCTCTTATATATAATTTGCTGGCCTGGAATTATAAAAATGAAGTAATTGAAGTTAACATAAAAATGAAAACGTAACTGATGCTTATCTGACATCCAGTGTTGGACATTCACCACCCACTCTGTCCCACATAATAGTCCACCTGAACTTCTTAGAAGCCAAAGAAGAATGCTGCCTCCAGACTTCTAATTTTGGCACAAAGCTATTACAGTGCCACTTCAAAAAATGAAGACAGTCATGGAGGCATCAAACAAAGAAATTCTAGTCCATTTGAATCACCACTCTCTGGAGCTTGTTACAGCTAAAGCAAGTGACTGCCAAGAAAGTGTGTTACATGGTAGTGGCAAGCGCAGTGTGAACCAAATGGTCGGATTTCTTTCTTGCACAAAACATTAAGCTTGTCTGAAACACAAAATGCATGACTCGAGAACAGCCAGAACACTAGAAGCCGAGAGCATGCAGTGGCCACCTAGACAAAGAGCTGCCTAGTCAGCAAGCCAACAAAAGCAGTGCCAAACCAGAATGGTGTCAGCATATCAGACTGCCCAGGTGTCACACTGTCAATATCAGACATAGTGAATCACTTGAAAGTTGAACTTTGATTTTGCTCACAAATATTTCCTTTAGTTCATCATTCATCTTTCCTCTTCTTCCCACCACTGAACAAACTATCCCAGCACTTAACCATCTCTCTTTTCTCTTTACCAACACTCCATCATTTCCTTTCCTTTGCTTCCCATTTTCTCTTACCTTTTGCTATATTCTGTCCAGGAATTAAAAATTGATAAAGCCACAAATATAAGTACCAAAGCTAAGTACTAGTAGCTAGACAGCTGCTCAGTTCCCCACTTCTTCATTCTTCTATCCACTGAAAAAATAATTTGAGCCCAACCTTAGACAGAACATTCCTTAGATCACCAAGGATTCCAAAGAGAGTTCTCTTGTTAGAATAACTTTAAATATTTTAAAATATTTTTAGACAGTTAAAGCCCAAGAGCACCTCTGAAAGTGATTGTGGAAATTTCATTCGCTAACATTCAGTCACAGGACACTGGACTTCAGAGGTGGGAAACAGAGGACTTCATATAGTTGTAGAAAATAATTCTAATACAATCTTCCTTTCTATGGATCTAAAAGTAAATATCTTCTCTGCAAAATACATTTTGCCTCTACACCACAGGAAGTTGAGAAATTTTATTGAGAAACCCAAAACAGCCAAAATCGAATCAAGACATTAGGAAAAATCCTTCAGTCCAGTACAAGAAATCATGAAGCACCCATAAGGAACTGATGGAAAAGTTACAGTAAGGCTGGAGAAAAAAATAATTTCTAATTTAGGATGCCATTATCTTGATCCATGTCAAAAATGTACAACTTGCATAAACAGCTTCAATCATCAGGGAAAGATAAAGAGATACTTAAAATTTTCTATTTAAATTACTGTTTCATGCCTGTATTCAACTCGTATTTGGTAAAAAATGTATGATTTAATTTACTGTGGGGAAATAAACATAGAAAGCAACAATAAAAGAAGGAGTTCAATGAATCTCAGCGTGGCCATGTCAGCCAAAGGAATGGGAAAAAGTTGTGAGCTGCAGCAATGATTTAATGTCACTGTGCTGTACTACAGCAACAAATGAGGTGATATTAACAAGGTAGCAGTTGAGATTGGTAAGGCATTCCAAATAAAATAAAGGAAAATAACTGTCCCCATTCTCACCTGTTTAACATCACCAAAGTCAATATACAATGAGAAAGAAGAGAGAAAAATAAAATATTTGACACTATTTGCAGGCATCATTACGGTGCCCAAATTAGAAGATTTGAGTATCTTGATACATAGATGTTTTCGGAAGGCAACTCAGAGCAAGCCACTTGGATACCCTAATCTTTTTCAAATATTTCTACTGATTACAGCATAAATTTACTTTTTAAATAACAATCTAAATTAAGTGCTTGAAGTTTAACACTGTCCAGATAGTCCATTGCCCACTACAATAGATATGAAACCAACATGGCAAATATGAAATGTAAAGATGAGCTAACAAAAATTCAGGCAGCATCCAGATATTTCTAGCTAAAGTACTGCCTCACTTTCCATTTTAATAAATAAATCTCACCACATTCTTCTCCCTCAGAAAAAAGAAGCACTATAATTTTTCACAAACATGCTCTGAATTTATTTGTATTTTATATAGCACATGAAAGAACTGGAATTAGCCTTATAAATTTAAACATTTCAGTGTTTGTTACTGTCACTTGTTCTGTGAGAGTAATGCATCACCTAAAACAAAGAATAGTTGAATTTTGGGTGTTAGGTTTAGGTTTTTTAACCTACTTAGGAAAATACAGGTCTTAGATTTTTGAAAAGAAATTGTGATCTTTAAGATACAAGAAGCAGCATTCATGTTTTGTTGTTATTGCACAAACTATTCCTTACAAGCTCCGCATGCTAAACTTCTAAAATAAAATTTTATTTTTCTAGTACCCCGGAATACAGGCTACTTATCTGAAGTCTATACATTGTGGTGTTATATAAATTTTATACAGTGTCCACTTTTAGTTTTGAACAATTTTAAACGTTCGCTTATCATTTAAAATGTATTTCCCATCTTAAGATTTACATAAACACCCTTTAATCTATGAGCGCTTGTCTCTTATCATATTCTGATGAAGCTGCAGAGCTGAACACACTTTGAAGGAGGCAAAGGAGGAAAAGCACTTCACTTTGGCAGTCACTCCGTTTACTCAGCAGTAAACAACTATATAAAGCCCAGTAGTGAAAGCATTAAATATTTTTCTTTAATTATGTCCCCCCATCCCTAGTATGCAATTGTTCTACTACAAAATGTTTCATAATAATAAAGATACTGGTATTTGTGGGTGACATGGCATTTTTTTATTTGGTAAAAAAGCCCAACTTTTTAAAGGACAATTCCTTAACTATAATTGTAATGAATATTTCAACTCTAAAAACTCAAAATTGCTTCCACTAAGCAACCTTGTACTAGAACACAATCCTGAAAATACTGATTAAAATTTAAGTGGAATAATGCAATTCAAATGAATGCTCCCCAGAAAGATGAGTTTTATTTAACAGAAATATTTTACTAGACTTCTTTTTGTGGTGTTAGTAGTTATTAGTTGCTATTACTGAGAATGTAACTATAGCCACAACACACAACAATGTTAAGAAAAATAGGACAGTCTTCAAAATTAATATGAATTTAACCTCTAGGTAGGCTCATTAAAAAATGTCATATTTAAAAAACATTTCTCCCACCCTGCAAAAGCCATTTCCTTGTTTTAATCAGCAAAAATGTGCTGCCAGGTACTATAAACATGTTTAATCAAGGTCTGTACTAGCATAGTTCAGGAAACGTGCAAGGTGTGCTCAAATTACACAAAAAGGAGCAAGTTGCAATTGTTGACATCTTCAGTATAAGATGCTTAATATAAGGTATACTCTCAGCATTCAGGCTGGCAACTCCCAGCATTGAGAAGATTAAAAATTAGCTAAACTTGCATGCTTTGGTAAATATGCAAGTAAATTCTTCATTGTCAAGAAAGGAAGACCCCCTTAGCCATGACGAAGCTGCTGATCTATCAACTTCAACATCAGTTACAAGCACAGGTCTTGCTGTCTTACAAAATCTCTCTGAAAGCCTTAATTTTGTTTTTGTTGTAACAGATTAATACCCTTTGGGCTTTGGGACTGTAAGTACATTCAGATGAATGAGGTCAACAGCCACATTTGCAAGGCAAGCTGCCATGGATTAATTTCCAAGAGACAACTGGTTTATTCAGGTTAAAAAGGGGTGATTGCCCAGAGCACTAAGTGCAAGTAAAGAGAAAAATAATCCATACGATATCTCTGGAGTGAGATACTTACTGTATTAACTTTTTGAGTCATTTATTCACTGTACACTCCGTGCAGCCTCTATATATCTTTAACTGAACTGCTTGAAAACATACCTGATAGCAATATTCCATATATTGTTCAGCCACACTTACCTTTGAAGAAGCAATCTTCGTTGTGCACAATAGTGACCTTTTGCTTTTTCAGACAGGCAGCCCTGTGCACTTCACAATGGTTTTCATAGAATTCTCCATCAGAACCGCACACAGGCTTGTAATGCGGTTTGCAGTGTTCCATGCATAGACACTCAGCCTGGCCAGTCTCCCCATTCACAACACAGTGTCTACCCAGGCCACAATACTTGTTTTCACATGATCCAAAATGTCCATCATGAACTATATAACCTTAAAAAAAAAAAAAAGAAAAAGCTTTGAGACATAAATTGCATTTTAATTGCATGCAAGATAAAATAAGGATTGTATTATGTCAATAAAGTGAGAATATATTCTTTGTTAAATCATTGAGTAATGCTTAATATAGGTCAGCCTGAAATGAAACAAATTTAATATCCATCATCACTAGGTACACTTTTAATCATTGTCATGTGTTAGATTATCTGCAATTAAGAGCAACATCTAGTAACAAGATAAGATTCACCCTTAATTTAAAAAAAAACATAGTAAATCGTGTCTTTTTAAATGTATACTGAAGTTTGTCACCTTAAGATTGCTATACTATTGCATGTAGTAGAACAACACATTCTCTGGAGTTTCGAAAAAAAGAATCATAGAATATCTAGAACTGGAAGGGAGTCAAAAAGATCCAATTCCAAATCTGTGCTCCTTGCAGGACTACCTAAAAATAACCATATGACTAAAAGCATCACCCAGCTGTTCCTTGAACTGTGACAGGCAGATGAAAGAGGCATTCACACATTGAGACTGAAACGCAAGAATAACTAGAGCTGGGTCAAGGCTCTTAACCAAAATGGAGAAGAAAAAAAAACGAAACACCTCTCTGGTGGCAAGGCAGTGACATTTCAGGGAACAGAGAATGGTGGAACAGAATGACTGATATATAAAGTGAATGGTGTCTAGAAGGAGCCAAGTGAGCCTCTAGTGATATTTCAATAAGACAAATGCAATTTGGATAACAAGCAGAGCTTTAAGAGGGCTCCAGCAGAAGTAAGGGAGTTTCTGCTGGCCACAACTCCCACTTTCTTCTGTTCCTAGAACAGGGAAATGAATTGTCTACGTTAGGCTACCATAGCCATCTGCCCACTTTCTGTCCTACCTGTGTTGATGCTAGCATGTAAAAGAGGTATGTGGCCAGTATAAGATACCTAGGTGAAAAGGGAAGTTAAGTGCACAGTAATATTTCCTTTCCAGTTTCCATCTTGGCTGCCAGGGAACTATCTATGCAGTCACTTCTTGGAGAGGGAAAGGGTATGACAAGAAAAAAAAAAACAAAATAAACCAGAATTTTCAATTGCAAGTGCCAAAACTTCAACTATGTAGGCATTCTGATACCATTATTCAGGGGACAGGACGAGAGGGAATAGCCTTAATCTCTGCCAGGGGAGGTTTAGGCTGAACATTAGGAAAAAAAATTTCATGGGAGGGGTCATTGGGCACTGGCAGAGGCTGCCAAGGGAGGTGGTTGAGTCACCTTCGCTGGAGGTGTTTAAGGGATGGGTGGACAAGGCACTGAGAGGCATGGTTTAGTGTTTGATAGGAATGCTTGGACTCAATGATTTGGTGGGTCTTTTCCAACCTGGTGATTCTATGATTATTGTGTCCCAAAATAAGTATAAAAATGCCAAAATATCTCCAAATGTGCTAACAGATGCTGCCCTTCAGTTATTTCATTTTATTCTCTTGCTGTATACTCCTAATCTCCAGAACAAAGAAGAGCTTGATCCCCAAATACTATATACCTAGTATTCTAATTCCTTGCAATACTTTCCTTATCAGCCTAGCTGAACGATACTTGGCTGGCCCATAAAAAAACAGTATGGACAAATACATGGTTATTGTGTAATTTAGTAGTATTAGACTAATTTTCTGTAGTGAAAAGCTGATATGTCAATATATAGTATGATGCACACTGTTTCTAACTACCAGGAATTTATGTTTTTCACTTCAATGGCAGAAGTAAATTCTTGGCACTTTTTTCTTAAGCCTACAGGTCTATCAGGCCTAAGAGAATCATGCTTTGACTCTTTACTTTCTCACACAGCATAAGTTTTCTACAGGCAAATGTACTGCAGAAAGCATGCAACCATGAAATTTGGTTCTAATACGATAAGTGCTTTTGCTGTATTATTTTATAACAATGTAAGCATAAAGTTGGAAGGACTAAATATTCACCTCAGATGTATATCTGATATTACCACACAACAATAATCTTTATACACATGGATGAAACATTATACACCGGCCTGATGATGGGTTTCACTACTCATGCACCAAACTGACTTGAAATGAGCAAACCCGACTCAACATTAAAAATTGCCCATAAGGTTTTAAAAAAATTACTCCTTATGCCAATGTATCACCACTATATACCATCAACTTTTATTAGCTGACAGAAATTAATGTAAATCCAATTTCCTCCTACTTCTGTTAATCTTAGATAAAGTCTAGCAATGTCTGAGAGTACTTTACAGCACAGGTCATGTACACACATTACAGAATGACAGAATTTGTTTTAAGTGATAGAACTGCTGCAGTTTGAGGCCAAAGTCCATAAATTGTTATTATTTCTGCTTTCTGAATTGGAAGATAAAGATCTCAATCTGCCAATTGCTCTGAATTATCGAGACCTGTGTGGTGACTCAACAATGCACAATGCTGTATATTACTGTGAAAGTGGAAACTGACTTAAGATTTCACTTGGGACTTAATTTTAGTACTATAATTGAATCATATGCCTGAATGCAAAACAGCTACATTCAGGTGAGGGAGAATGATTTGCATAATAAATATTGATACTTATAATATTGGCGTATGTCAGCATATACCAATCATGTATATCAATAAACAAGCAATCTGATTGCCTTAATGAAAAACTCTAATAAAACATTTCATAACAAAGTAATAAAAAATACATTTGCAGACACTGCACATGCAATTCTTTCTACTGAAGTCAACACTGAAATCCCCATTAACCTCAAAAGAGGCAAGATTCTTTCTTCAGACATAGTCTTTGCCTTAAGTTCTGCTAACTTTAATGCCTTCAGCAAGTTTAATAAGCACTATTCTGTGATTTACTTAAGAACTTGCAGATTTCTAATGCATTTGATGCAGTATTTCAAGTGCTTTATAGTACGTATTTAAGAAAACACCGTTCAAATCTTTGTTCTTAAAATGTCCTCCAACTCCCATAGCAAAGAAATAAATAAAACCCATGCAATTTCAAATGAATTACAAAACAACTTGAAATAAATTTGAGCTAAAAGGAAACCCAGTTCTGAAAATGTAAATAATAGCTACTGGGAGAGAAAAATAAATGGGTTTAGACACATTTATTTTTTTTTTTTTTAATAAGCTAACGACACAGAAATCTAGGAGTTTTAAGACTACCAACAGAAAACAAGTTATATGTAATGGCATGGATTTGATCTCCATCGGTTAAGTCAAAACACTAACTTTACTGTGGTGAATTAAATCAAATTATCAAAGCGTGTAGGGCTTATGTAGTCATCTTTGACTTTTTTCTGTCACTTGAGTAAGTGATAAAGTCTTAAGTGCTGCAGCCGAATAATAAACAAACAATTGTAAAGAACTACTGAGAGAAGTTTGTCTATGGATACTCCTGCTTCCTCTTAATATTTCCGAGGAATTATTCATGAAATATGGAGATAAACAGACTTCCAATTCAGATGAATAAGCTAGTAAAACAAAGGAGATGCCAAGTGTTTTGAGTAGCCTTAGTAAGGAGTGCTTACCAACTATGGATAAAAAGCACTAGATTGTGTTGTCAGAGTGGAAAAAAATGCAAAAAATTTGACCCACTATGATGACACACCAACACAAGTCACATGTTTGTTTACACAAATGCATCATCTTCAACTCTTAGTTCATTGCCAAATAAGTCTTTATTTTTAAAAAGAGAAAAATCTAATATACAAGGAACTTTTGTAATCATAACAAGGTTTCATTGGTAAAGGCACATAAAGCACAGCTTCATTATTGGTCTGGTCCACTGCGCTTGGTAAGAGATCAGAGTGTTTGTTTTGACTGGTGGAAGTATTGGAGAGTATTCACCTTATATGTTTTTCAGTAAGTGTAGCTGGTTTTCTGTTTGTACCATAGTAGGACAAATGAAAACTCAGTGTATAAACTAGACCTCAAACAAAACCAACTTCTGCTTCTTTTCATTGTTCCAGCTACACTTGCAAGAATCTGTATTTGGCAAATCCTTTATTTTAGTTTATGTTTCAAAAATGTAATTCCTTTATAAAGCAAGAATTTTCACCTTGGTATAGAGCTGCTTCCTGTTTACATACAAAGTTACAGAAATCTTGTCATTGTCAAACAAGAAACCATAAAGAGACCATCTTTCAAACCTATATGTACTGTGACTGGCAGCCCATTCAGGAAATGCCAGTGACTCTCAGGAAATCACCACTATTACTTTGCTTACCTGGAATTATTATTAATGAAGGTATATTTTTGATAGAGTGCTAATGGAAGTTTTATTTAGTTTGGTTGAGTATGGGGTTTTTTTGTGTTCTTTTGTTTGTTTGTAGTGGTTTTCTTTTGGTTTTTAATGCCCATGTAGATAAATCTCCTGGGACACAATTGTTTAGGATGCAGCACCCAGTCAGAAGACCACCACTACCCTTCCAGTTACAAAAGAAAAAATACAGCATGTTTTCTGAAGGCTGTTCTTCTATCTAAGCATTTAGATATAGAAAGTCAAGTACTCCAAGATGAGCTTCCTATATGACATAATCTGGTAATTTATTACAAAAGATAACCTAGGATACTCAGTATTAAGAGTCTGAGAACAAGGAAGTCAAGAGTACACATAACCTACCTATGAATGCTAATCTTTTTCAAGCAATTTAATTGCTATTGTTTATGTGATGATAGGTAATTCTGTATTTGTCGAGTGTCACAACACAATAGGAAAGTGCATATCAATATGTACTCTGAATTTTCAGCCAAAAAAAGCAGAGTACCTAGAATTCAGAGAGTCTACAGTACTACGGAAAACAAAAAAATGCTCAATTTGAAAGTAAGTCACAGCCTTAAGTTAAAAAAACCTAAGAAATTAAAAGTGTATTATGCTCAAGACAGCCAAAGCAGTCTCATAGGTTTTGTTTCAGATTCTCTTGAAACATCAACTCTAAGCAGACATACAATGAAAGAGCAAACAAAATTAACAGAATTTTTGATTTTTAAACAATGGATAAAGCAAAATTATTTTGCTTTTTTTCTTTTAAGATAGATTTTAATAGATACAGTTTCCAGCTGTCACTTCAGATTCCTCCTACACGTTTCCTATTTAAAGGCCAGTTCAACGGCACCTAGAGTGGAGCAAGTTTTAGGTCACAATTGCATCATTTACACTTGAGAGTTAAGTGGATGCTATAGCATGCAAAAGGCTCATGGAAGATACACTTTTTCCTATAAATAATTAGTTTAGAGAAATATCACACATGGAAACTTTGGAAATTCCTGAAAGTATAAATCACCATGTCATCCAGTTTGCTTTGGGTGGAATATGCAAAGGCTTTCTATATGTTGAGCCCTCTCTCACAAACTTTTTTTTTTTTGTACTTCCCTAAAAACATAATGTGCATTTATGGCTTCTTGCATAACTTGTAGCATTATCTCCATATCAACTAAAACAAAAAAAAAAAAAAAATGGCAGCTACTTTTGGAGACAATACATAGATACCTTGTGTACAAACAAATGATGCTGATTTCTGGGGACAACAATCCCGTTTCTCCTCACACCTTTTATTTAAAACAGTTCTGTAAATGACAATTCCAACTCTACAGCTGTACAATATATGAATGTACTATAGTACATGGGTTCACAAAAGGCAGGTCTTGCCAAACTAATCTGATCACCTTCTATGACAGTGACTCGGCTGCTGGATGAGGGAAAGGCTGTGGATGTGGTTTTCCTGGACTTCAGTAAAGCCTTTGATACAGTTTCTCACAGCATTCTGCTTTGGAAACTGTCAGCCTCTGGCCTGGACAGGCGCACACTCTCCTGGGTGGAAAACTGGTTGGATGGCCGGGCCCAGAGAGTGGTGGGAAATGGTGTGAAATCCAGCTGGAGGCCAGTGACAAGTGGGGTTCCCCAGGGCTCAATGCTAGGTCCAGCCCTGTTCAATGTCTTTATCAATGACCTGGATGAAGGCATTGAGTGCACCCTTAACAAGTTTGCAGACGACACTAAGCTGGGTGGAAGTGTTGATCTGCTGGAGGGTAGGGAGCTCTGCAAAGGGATCAGAACAGGCTGGACCACTGGGCTGAGTTAAAACGGCATGAGGTTTAACAAGGCCAAGTGCCGGGTCCTGCACTTGGGGCACAACAACCCTATGCAGTGCTACAGACTAGGAGAAGTCTGTCTAGAAAGCTGCCTGGAGGAGAGGGACCTGAGGGTGTTGGTTGACAGCCGACTGAACATGAGCCAGCAGTGTGCCCAGGTAGCCAAGAAGGCCAAGGGCATCTTGGCTTGTATCAGAAACGGCGTGACCAGCAGGTCCAGGGAGGTTATTCTCCCTCTGTACTCGGCACTGGTGAGACCGCTCCTCGAATCCTGTGTTCAGTTCTGGGCCCCTCGCCACAAGAAGGATGTTGAGGCTCTGGAGTGAGTCCAGAGAAGAGCAACAAAGCTGGTGAAAGGGCTGGAGAACAGGCCTTATGAGGAGCGGCTGAGAGAGTTGGGGTTGTTTAGCCTGGAGAAGAGGAGGCTGAGGGGAGACCTCATTGCTCTCTACAACTACCTGAAAGGAGGTTGTGGAGAGGAGGGTGCTGGCCTCTTCTCCCAAGTGACAGGGGACAGGATGGGAGGGAATGGCCTCAAGCTCCACCAGGGGAGGTTAAGGCTAGACGTTAGGAAAAAATTCTTTACAGCAAGGGTCATTGGGCAGTGGAACAGGCTGCCCAGGGAGGTGGTTGAGTCACCTTCCCTGGAGGTGTTTAAGGCACGGGTGGACGAGGTGCTGAGGGATATGGTTTAGTGTTTGGTAGGAACGGTTGGACTCGGTGATCCGGTGGGTCTCTTCCAACCTGGTTATTCTGTGATTCTGTGACATTAGGAAAAAATTTTTCACAGAAAGGGTCATTGGGCACTGGAACAGGCTGCCCAGGGAGGCGGTTGAGTCACCTTCCCTGGAGGTGTTTAAGGCACGGGGGGACAAGGTGCTAAGGGGCATGATTTAGTGTTTGATAGGAATGGTTGGACGCGATGATCTGGTGGGTCTCTTCCAACCTGGTGATTCTATGATTCTATGATTCTGTATGAGAAGCCCAATCAAGACTGCAATCCTCGCACTGGTAAGTGTTAAGCATAGCCTGAAAATTCAGTTTCACATGAAGTAGAAATACCTCAGGAAGAGCAATGAGGAGAAGGGAGAAAAAAAAAAAAAGAAAAAAAAAAAAACCAAGGAAAAGAAGACTGATCACCACCTACCATTAAGACTGGTAGGGCATTGACCTCAGACCTCACCGTGACTGTATCTGCTCATAAATATAAAAGCCCTAGACCTTTTCTTTCTTCTTTTTTTTTTAAAGCTGTAGTATTTTAACAGCAGTTCTTTGACAAATTTTGGTATCATTAGCAAGAACAGCTTACATTATACTGACTGAACATGACACTAAATATTCATTAATCAGTATCCAGCACTCTTGGTATATGGGCTTCTTCAGTAATTTAGCATTTTTTTCTCTTGGTAGGAACATTTTGGGCAGGGGGAAAATTTAAATAAAAAAGTGAATTATTTGAGAGCAAAAAACCCTTATTTACAATTTGTCAATAAAATGCTTATGGCAATAAAGTTCCCCCACATATATAACAGCACTTATGTTAATAAACTAAAGAGACACAGGATTCTGAACTCTCCTTAGGAATGTATTCTCCTAATATAGTATTAGAATGCCTCAACATAGCACGTGCCTCAATTTTAAACCACAGCATCTCTTATTGGTTGGTTGTTGTGTGAGCCTATATTGTAATAGATAATACAGTTTTAACAATTGACTGCTAAATTACCTGCATTCCCAGCTCTAAACAGGAATTTCTATTTCATGCATCTTTCTGAAGAAACAGACCTCAATAATATAGTCAGCTAGGGTAGGGTGATGGCGTATAGAGAAATCTTGCTTTTGCTCATGTTCATGCAATCCCTTGTTGCATGCTTTTTTCTGTAACTCCTATCATTAAAAAAAGAAATTTGGAAGAAAACCTAAAGCAAGGAACACATCCACACAGGGGCAGGCTGAGCACCTGCCCTTAGCGATAGTCACTTTCAGCTCAAAGCACTGATCCTGTCTCCCACTGATAGGAGTGATAATAGATCGTAGTCTAATGATCGTGACTGACCATTAGATTGCTCTACCATGTTTTTTTTCCAGCACCAAGCAAGTAAGTTAAAATAATTTATACAACAGTTTACTTTGCCTGAGTCTACCATCAATTCTTTACTGAAAAGCCCTTTCCCTTGTAGGAGGACTAGAATCACTGCAGGAACTTGCATCTTTTTAGTATTTGACTGAAATCTGGTGTGCTCAACATTTATTGGTGAGGATTGATTAACAGACATTTGGACTACACATGCATTTTTTTAATCATAAAAGCCAGGCTAAGTACACATATGTGAATGTTTATCTTGTACAGTCAAATAAAGTTACTTTCATATTCTTCTGCAATGGTAAATTAGGAACAAAACAGAAGAAACTGCCACACTTCTAAAAGAATGAATATACAAAACTACAATAAATAAAAGAACAAAAACTTTAAAATACAAACATTTGTAAGTGTTGCAGCTATTAACCTGAATTACTGAAAACTCCCAAAAGAGTGGTTCTGTTGGTCAGAAACAGACAGCTTAGCACATCTGCCTACACAAATCCCTTTCTCTTACCAGCACTCTGGAGTTATCTTGAGCAAACTTCACAGGACTATTTTCCCTCAGAAAAGAAAAAAAAAACAAAAACAAACTGAAGACCAGTAACAAAAACACCACACCAAAAAAAAGTAGAATAAATGAAAACCCAGCTTCAACTACTACTACACAAAAAAAATATCTCTGCTTAGTAAGCAGAAACTTTTTTCACCTGCCAGAATCAGAGCCTTCCTGTTAGCTAACCCTTTATGGGCTTTCTCCTCATCTGCTGCCATGTGGCTTCCTCCCCTCCCCACTGCATCCTCCCTGGCTCTTCCTGGTCAGTGGTGGGTGGTTTCCCCCACCTGGCACGAGTAGGTTTGGCAGCTGTCTCCTCCTACTATTAACATGATTTTCTGTGGATTCCTGCCTCTATAAACTTCCTCACTCACTTGACGGGCTATTAAGCATCTGTTTTGATAGCAGAGCATAACAAATGGCTGTGATGACTCCACTGTGCAACCTCTTCTCCAGAGCAGTGCCCTGTTCAGATTTCTGCATGAACCAAAATCAATTTCACCACCAGTACTGCTGGACAATGCTCTGGCCCTGTGCCCAGAGCCCAGACAGCAAGGTGTTGTGTGCAACCTCATGGTCTAGGAGTCTGCGGTTTTCTTCAGGTGAAATTACTGTCCTGGCTATCACTGTACACATGCTTGTGAGAACCAAGAAAGTGTTACTAAAGTCTCTTTCGCTGCTTGGAGGTGATTTTCTGTCTCTGTACTAAACCTTGTCCAAATCACCTTCACTGATCATCCTCCAGACATTTGACCACTGACCATTAAAATGTTAAACTGTCTGAGGCATCAAGACACTCGAAGTATGCAGGAAAATCAAAACCATATAAGCCTGAAAGAAACAGCTGAACAGATTTGGAATAAGAGCACTGCTGGGTCTATGTGTAAATACAGACTAATGTCCTTCAAGCAGTTTCAAGCCAGCAATTCATTACTTTCAATTAAATCCTTAGTTGTACCTAGCAGTTACTGTGTTATTCTTTCTCGCACATTAGCTTTGTCTTTTGAAAAGTGTTTATTATTCATTTAACATCAAACCAGGGGCAAGCAGTGTATCCTCTAAAATGAAGTGGGAAATGACACGTTTGCCTCATCACAAATACATGGACCTTCATTCAAATGGCTGATTGCTTTTCAGTTGCAGCACAGCAAGCAAGCCTCTGCTCTGCCAAATCTGTTGCCCAGTGTCACCAAGAGCAGGAAATACACATCACAGAATCAGCAGTTTTGAAAAGGCCAGAGCTTGAACAACCTTTCAACATTTTAATGCTTACTTGAAACACAGCTTGCTGAAAAACAAAAAAGGCTAGTTTTAGTTCTCAGACAGAACAACCTGAATATTGCTCACTTCTTGTTTAAAAACCTAACTGATTAGTTTTATCAACAACAATCAAAGTAAACAAAAGTCTCAGTTAATTTTTTACTGGAATTTCCCTTTTAATTAGGTAAAAAATTAGGAAGGCTGTTAGGATTTCATCTCAACGTAGGAACTACTGTATCACACAATAATATTAACTGTTCCTTTATGGTAACTCTTCACACGAAGAACAGATTTGTCAATTCTGAGTTAACAGAGTAAAAATCAGTTAATAAGACCACTGTTTCCTCCATAGCCAAAAATCTCCATCTTGACATAAGATATGAGAATATTCCTTTTTGGAAAACTTATAAAAGTAAAAGTAAAAATAAACAGTCTATTTGAAATTATTTCTACATCTGTGTGTAAGTCTTTATACTAATTTAATATTAAAAATTACTTGTTAAACTGGAGATGTCTATTCAAATAAATATAAAAGTAATTTATTTAACAGAATATAATGCACTAGTGGATGACTCAGTCAAGCAATGTGACTACTGAAAGCGTTTTCTAATTACATGCTTAAACTAATGATATTTTTTGTTAAATATAATTCCTAAAAATATAATAATAACTAATTTTGCTGCTAAACCATAGTATGGCGATTTAAGTTTCAACAGAAAGAAAAATTCCAGTCAGATATTCCAACTCTTATGTTTTTTGTATCAGTTGATATAACTTCTGTCTAGTGACAAACTGTCCTTATTAAAAAAATGGCAAAAGTATTATGTTGTTTCTTGTATAATATTAGAAATTGACAAAATCCACTAGCATTTCTCCATATGAATTAATCTAGGGCTATAGTAATAGATAATCATTAAGTATTTCAGAAATATAACCTATAGATTTAATTGTATGAAACCATAAAGGTCATTTTAAACTACTAAGAAAGTATTGTCTATAGAAACATCTTTAGTGACTTGTAACTGCCACACCTCTGGTTCAGCTGCTTCATTTCTTCCCATCAGAAAATGGTTCAAAGATACCCTCAAACTACAGTCAGCACAGCCACTGTGAACTGTTTAAATCTTTTAGCTACTGAAGTGCAGAAACTTTTCAAATTAATTACAATGCAAATTCTGTTATCTGTTGTATGTGTAATTTCCAAAAGGAAGGCTAATTTTCATAGACATTATTAAAGCTAAATAGTTTGTTCCACATCATACTTTCTTAAATGTTTTCCAGTAATTTATGAAATGAGACACATCATAGACATAAATTTACTTTTGGTAATTAAAGAAATAAACACTTCTGTGGGAATAAGTACTTTGGGCTGCTAAAATTTTTAATTATGCTAATAGAAATTATTGCAGGTCAACAAACCTTATTTATAGTTGGCAACTCTAAGTTATTAATTGCAGCACAAATAAACATTTAATCACAAATCCTTTTTGAATTGCAATGTCTTCATAACTTTACTTTTACAACCATTTCTATCTTAAACAGCTTAGTTAAATGACTGAAATGATAATTCAGACTTTTTTTTTTTTTAATCTGTGCTGAAGGGCTTCCAGCTGATCTTTGAATTTAAAATTCTATGAAAGCTGGAAAAGAAAACTGAGATCTGTTGAACTTAACTAATTAGCTTAAAATTACTGGAATGACCCAGCTGACTTGCTTAGTTTTCAAAAACCTAATTATATCTTTACACTACAAATTTATCATTACACACAAGCATAACTAAATTATAACTGTCTTATTTTCTTTTTATCACTACACTGAAAGGTAACCTTCATATAATGCTTACATAGTGTTTTAAGTCACAGCAGAGCTTATTTTACTGTCTTAATTTCATCTTGTGTGCAGATGAAGTAGCAAACTAGCACACAGGAAAAAACAAGGAAAGCACAAATAGAAATAGGAATGGATATACAGCTCTTTTAAAGCAAGTTAATCCATAAATGGCCATAGCTCTCTGAAGAATCTGGACATCAGCGTAATTCCAATCATGCTAGTTATCACAAGTTTGCTGTTAACTGTGTCTTTATCCATTATTTTATACAGGATTTTATCTGCATCCTTTTTTTGGATGGCCAACCAAGACTGAGTGGTAGCTTTATAGTATTGCTACACATCTATTCATAACAGAATTACACAGTATTCTGTTAGTGCTACAATTTTGAGAAGACAGCAAAATGATGGATACTGTATCAGTATGTAAAGCTCTCTGGAGCTTCCCAAAAAGAGAGTTACAAAGCACATCACCTAGAAAGAATGTTTTTTATTTGCTTTATATTTATTCTTAATTTTCCACATGAACTTGACAGCCAGTGTAAAGAATATTTATAGATATATGGCCCCATTTTTTTCAACATAACTATACTGTATAGGAGTGATTTTGTGTTTGACTGTATGCTATGAAAACGTGCAAGTGTTTAACACAATTTATTTCTTCCTCTCTCTTTCTCAGCCCAACAAGAATTAGATGCCTTTCCATCCCATTTTTCCCTTCTTGAAGGATCATTTTTGAGTGGACCATGGTCTTGTTGGTAATATTCCACCACAGGAGCACCATAATTAAGTCGGCAAGAAAAAAAATTAAAATTCTGTGGATTCTGCAACACAGTCAAAACAAACTGACTTTTTCAGAGATAGATGGAGGCACACTCTCCCATAACCTGTTACCTGCATACTGTGGTAAAACAGACAATGGACATTTTCAAGGCAGGGATGCCAGCTGAAGCAGTTAAGCCTCATGTCTTGAACTCATACATATCTGATCCATTTGTGAACAGAGAAGGCCTTGTGGGGGATGTGAAGGTTGGAGGATGCCTGGGGCAAAGCGATCATGAGATGATAGAGTTGTCAGTGCAGGGTGAGATGAAGAAGGAGGTTAGTAGAAAAGTCACACTCAACTTTCAGAGAGCAGACTTTGGACTGTTCAGAAGGCTGGTTGGAAAAGTCCCACACAAGGTGCTGCTTAAGGGCAAGGGAGTCCATGAGGGCTGGGCACCGCTTCTTTGGAGGCACCCAGCAGCAGGACGGTGAGTTCTGTGGTGGGATGGACGTTTTGAGGCGGTGGGAGCTTCCCTGAGCCGGGAAAATCCCAGAAAAACGCAGGCGGGGGTCCTGACAGCCCCCACACGCTGGGCCCGCGCGGTGCCTGACGGGAGGGGGCGGTCCCGGCGGCCACCGCGGGAGATTTAAACGGTCCCCTGGGAGCACCGCGAAATGGAGTGTGGCAGTTTAAGTGGGCAGGGCGTGAGGGCAGGGCGCAGAGAGGACCTAGAGACTAGACAGAAGACACCAAAGACCACGGTGGCCACCCGGCAGAAGATTAAAGCTGCTCCATGTGCTGCAGCAGGCAGGGTGGAAGCTGCCACCCAGCCAGAGCCACAGTGGGTGCAGGCAGCTCCCCAGACCCTGGGCTGCAGGCAGTGCCCCCTCCCACACCAGCTCGTGCTTCTGGTACTGGCTCCACTTGTGAAAGCTGCACTCGAGTGGGGGAACTCCTTCACATGGTGGAGGAGTTAAGGGAGGAGGTAAAGAGGCTGAGGACCATCAGGGAGTGTGAGAGGGAGATAGACCAGTGGAGCAGTGCCCTCTCACTAACTCAGCAGCCTGCTGGAGCTGGTGTGTCCGAACATCATCCACCTGCAAACTGCAAGGTTGGGGTTACAAGAGATGGGGAATGGCAGCAAGTTCCTGCCAGACGAAGGAAACCTGCTCCCCTCACCCAGAGAGCAAAACCCCAGATCCCCCTGGTGAACAAGTACCATGTGCTGCAGGTGGAATCCAATCCTGAGGATGAGGATGATGGCTCCCACAGCCTAGAATCTTTCCCTAGGCCGCACCACCCTCAGAAAAAGATAAAAACATCCTCCAACAAGAAGAAGAGGAGGGTGATTGTTGTAGGGGACTCCCTCCTAAAAGGAATAGAGGGACCCATTTGCAGACCGGACCCGCTCCACAGAGAGGTCTGCTGCTTACCAGGGGCATCAGTGAAGCAGGCAGGTAGAAAACTTCCTTCCCTGGTCCATGAGACAGACTACTATCCTCTGATAGTAGTCCAAACTGGTAATGATGATCTAGTAAACAGAAAGACCTAAGCCATCAAGAAAGACTTCAGGGCCATTGGGAAAATGATGGAGGGCTCTGGGGCACAAATAGTATTCTGCTCCATCCCAAGGCTAAATAGAGAGGAGCTGGAAGTCAGGAAGAAGAATTCGATTAATGCCCTGCTCCGAGCCTGGTGTGAGGAAAGGGGCTTGGGCTTCTTTGATCATGGGGTGGCTCACACACCCCCAGACTTTGTTGCTAAGGATGGGACACCTGTGTCTCCTAGGGGGGCTAAAGCCCTTGCTAATAACCTAGCTAAGCTCATAAATCAAGCTTTAAACTACATGTGAAGGGAGAGGGGGTTGAGACCAGGCTAGACAGGAGTGAGCCTGGAAGTGAGGCACTGGTGATTCAGAGAGGGTGTGCTGGTGAGGACCACCAGTACATCACCACACAGAAAGTGGGGGAGAACACACCTAGGGGTGCTAAGGGAGATACAGGCACTCTGGAGCTAGCTACTCCAGTTACCAGGCAATTGGGAATGAACTCTGTTCCCTCTAAGAGGGCTGAAGGCTTGGCAGCTCAGCTGAAGTGCATTTACACCAATGCACACAGCATGGGGAATAAGAAGGTAGAGCTGGAAGCTGTCATAGGGCGAGGAGCCTATGATGTTGTTGCCATCACAGAAACGTGGTGGGATGACTCATACAACTAGAGTACAGCTATGGTGGGGTACGAACTCTTAAGGTGGGATAGGAAGGGTAGGAGAGGAGGTGGGGTAGCCCTCTTTGTAAGGGAGGACTTGGACACCCTTGAGATGGATAGTGGTGATGAGGAGATTGAGTGCCTGTGGGTTAAAATCAGAGGAGCCCATAAGAAGGTAGGTTTTGTGATGGGAGTCTGTTACAGACCACCCAGCCAAGGAGAAGCAGCTGATGAGCTCTTCTATAAACAGCTGGGGTTAATCTCTAGATCAATGCCTCTCATTCTTGTAGGAGACTTCAATCTTCCAGATATCTGCTGGAAGTACAATAGAGCAGAAAGGAAGCAGTCTAGGAGGTTCCTGGAGTGCGTGGAAGACAACTTCCTTATAGAGCTGGTGAATGAACCAACAAGGGAAGGTGCCCTCCTGGACCTGCTGTTTGTGAGCAGAGAAGGCCTTGTGGGGAATGTGGCAGTAGGTGGACGCCTAGGACAAAGTGACCATGAGATGATAGGGTTTTCTGTTCTAGGTGAAGTGAAGAGGGTGGTTAGCAGGACAGTAGCACTTAATTTCCAGAGGGCAGATTTTGAACTCTTCAGAAGGCTGGTTGGGAGTCTCAAAGTCTCATGGGAGACAGTACTTAAGGGCAAGGGAGCCCACGAGGGCTGGGAGCTCTTCAAAAGGGAAATCCTAGCAGCTCAGGAGAAAGCCATCCGCATGTTCAGAAAAAAAAAACCGGCAGGGGAAAAAAACAGATTGGTTGAACAGAGAGATCTTGAGGGATATCAAAAAGAGGAGGAATGTTTATGAACATTGGAAGAAGGGAGAGGCATCTTGGGTGGACTACAGGGGAGGAAGTGAGATTGTACAGAGAAAAAATCAGGAGGGCTCTAGCCCAACTAGAGCTCAGATTGGCCAAGTCTGTGAAAGATAACAAAAATCTTTCTATAAATACATTAACAAAAAAAGCAGGTCCAGGGAGAATATTCAGTCCCTATTGGATGCAAATGGGACAACTGTGACAAAGGATGAGGACAAGACTGAGGTACTTCATGCCTTCTTTGCCTCAGTCTTTAATTGTAAAGAAAGTTGTTCCATCTGTGTACAACCCAGGAGTTAGAGGAGCAGAGCAAAGCTCCCATGATCCAAGAGGAGGTGGTTAGAGACTTGCTTGCCCAGCTAGACACCCACAAGTCTATGGGGCAGATGAGATTCAGCCAAGGGTTCAGTTCTGGGCCCCTCACCACAAGAAGGATGTTGAGGCTCTGGAGTGTGTCCAGAGAAGAGCAATGAAGCTGGTGAAGGGGCTGGAGAACAGGCCTTATGAGGAACGGCTGAGGGAGCTGGGGTTGTTTAGCCTGGAGAAGAGGAGGCTGAGGGGAGACCTCATTGCTCTCTATAACTACCTGAAAGGAGGTTGTAGAGAGGAGGGTGCTGGCCTCTTTTCCCAAGTGACAGGGGACAGGACAAGAGGGAATGGCCTGAAGCTCTGCCAGGGGAGATTTAGTCTGGACATTAGGAAAAAATTCTTCACAGAAAGGGTCATTAGGCAATGGAACAGTCTGCCCAGGGAGGTGGTTGACTCACCTTCCCTGGAGGTGTTTAAAGTATGGGTGCATGAGGTACTGAGGGGCATGGTTTAGAGATTGGTGGGAATGGTTGGACTCAATGATCCAGTGGGTCTCTTCCAACCTGGTGATTCTATGAGTCTATGATTTAAACTGATTAGTTTAAATATAACTAAATTACACAAGTTGTTATCTGCCATGCTTGTAGAACTCTTAATATTGTTAAATAAAATAATGATTCTGACCTTGAGTTTCCTGCACTTTTAAACTGCTGTAAGTTATTGTGAAGTGACTAGTTTTCTTTCTGTTGATCAAAAGTTTGATTTTGGAGGCAATAACTCTGTCGCAATATATATTTTGGCACTTTTGCCTAATACATTCTCTTTTCCTAGACTTCCATTTTTCCATGAAAACAAGAAATTAAAAGCTTTCTTCTTTGAAAAATAATCTATTCTAATGCTCCATGCATCGTAAATCTAAGGTAGGACTGATCAGGAAATAACACCAACCTTGCTGCTACTCTAGCCTTTGTGGTGACCTGTGTTCCCAAAATCTAACCTCAAAGAATGTGCTCATATTCTACATAAACTGCAAAATAGTATTCAGTATTCTACACCTAGTTCACATAGGCAGCTTAGACTGAACTGATGAATGCTGAAGTGTTGGCACCACCCATGGCCATGAAGAACCTGAATTTCTAAATCTGCATCACCAGTCACTGTTCAACTCGGGAGGAGTGTGAGGAGAGTTTTCATTTGATCAATGTATGAGCACTAAAGTATTATTGATGAAAGGTATGTTCAGGAGAAAGTGATTTGTTATGAGGTCCTTTTGCCTAGGGTCTTTGCTTTGGTTTTATTTTAATCTGATTAAGTGATCAGTAATTTATATTCTTGAAATCAATATTACAATGATTTTGTTCTGTCTTGGTTCTTCACTTCACCTTGAAGATTATCTTTTACCGTCATCTAGGAAAAGGCTTGTTGGTCTGCTCTGGCCAACTCTACCTGCTATGAGCACTGTTATGACTCCTTGACCATGATCATAAACATGATCATAAACAACCCCCAACAACTGTAGGAGTTTGCAAGGTATGATTATAGCTCATAAGTTCATGTTCTTGCTTTGTGCATCTGTAGCAACTAGGTACAAATGAAACATCCCCAGAGGCGTCAGTTGCATTTTCTGCCTTTGATAGCACTCTCTTTTCCTATTTTTCTGTGCTGATCCTGTTTTGATCTTAAAGAAAAAGAATCAGACAATAACATCCACAAATTGAGGCCCTGTAAAATTAACATTCTCTGTTTTCTCGCATTACTACCATCTCATTATTAACCATTATACAAAATGAAAATAAAATAAGGGGGGAAACTTGTGGAAGGAAAAAATCTTCCAAAAGTTTTTCCTGGGTAAAAATGCTTGATAAAGTTAAATAATTAATAATATTTTAAATTCTTTGACAAGCTTTTAAAATGCTTTTCTGATTAAAATTCACAAAGTTTAACACATTCATGTTGGTTTTCATTATTGAGCTAGTCACTATTTACCTGAACACAAACTCAATTACTATTAACAGTTTAATGATATAATATTAAATAAGACTGCTGTTGACAAATACAGTGGCATGCTCTACTCAACAGTCTCATTCTACTTGTTGTATGCACAATCTCAATTGTTTTACAGAACAATTACAAGTAGAAAAAATAATTGTACAAATATTGTAATGGAGACCGTTCAAAGTGCATGCACAGAACAAAGACATGAAATCAGAATATTCAAAATAATTGAGCAAAGAGTTAAGCGTTGTGAAGTTGTGTTGGTACCATCTGATTCCTGCAGCTAACACAGAAAGCATAACAAGTGCTAATGACTAAACTTGGCAGACTTTCAAGATCTGAGTTTTGTTTGGATCATTTAGGGTATTTTTTTCCCTATAAATGGACTATTTGTCATTTTAATTTAGCATTTGCTTAACTCCAGGGCTGTAAAAAATGAGAAGTCATGCTATGTGGTTTTTGTGCCTCTATCAATTACTGTTTACTGAAATCAAGAAAATATAATTTTACAGTACAGACATCAAGAGATGCCTCCATCCTAGATTACTGGATCTATACTGATATAAAAGTAGAGTGAGTGTGTTCTTTATCGAATTCATTCATGGTGAAGAGCAGATTTTTGTACTGAGAGGGAGCTAAGTTCATACTGCTCAAATACATAAATGTGTAAACAAACATCAAAAAAGTGACAAAATGTTTAGTAGATAGAGTGATTTTTCTAACCCTATTCTTATTTTTTTAAATATTACATTTTTCCGTTTTATTAAAATACACTTTGACAGTTCATCAGATACTATTTAGTGGTTTTGACTGTAAAACAATGCAATCTTGTAATGGTATCTAACCGGTGCCTTTTTAAGACATCTTAAGACCCCACAAGAAACAGCAGGTGAACAAAATATTACTTTTTTCCCCAATTTTCAAGTCAGTCCCTAGGATCTAATGATCAACAACAAGGTTACATACTATTATTTCTCACTTCTGAATTTAATCTTAAGGTCATTCTGGCTACCTAAAGTTTATTTCGCTTATTCCAGTATATGGAAGAGGGGAAGAAGCTTTGCTGCAGTTCAGGCTTCTTGGGGGATAGCCATTAGCTTGAAAAAAAGTGTCCATTATAAAACCGTGCATAAATACAGTCAAGTTTCAATCTATGATTCAGTTTCTTTCCTTTTTGAGTAGAATTTTTGATCTGAGAGATCAAAGTAAAACTAGAGAACAACACTCTGACCATAACAATGTCAACAGTTAACACAAGCAAAGAGGAAAATATCAATCATTAAATAGTGAGCTGCCTTTTTTTCCTAGGAACTTAGATAATTTTAAAAATAGAGAACACAAAGAGCCCTTCAAGAAGCTAGTGAGCAGAGTTCACATAGACAGAGAAACTTGCTACTGATAAAGGGGCATAAATACGGAGGGAAGGTGCCGTTGCTCATGTATTCCAATTCAAGAAGAAAGGTCAGTCAGTTCTCAGAGACTTCCTCAAGAAAATATTGTATGAGACACCAGGACTGTGCAAAAGCATGATTCATCATGCATCAGCTGTACACTTATCAGAAGGGATAAACAAGGAAGGAGAGGTGGTGGGGTGGCTCTGCATCTTAGGGAGGTTTTCGATCGTATAGGGTTCAATGATTGTGATGATAAGGTGGAACACATATGGGCAAGGGTGAGAGGGAAGGCCAACAAGGCAGATGTCCTCCTAGGAGTCTGTTACAGACCACCCCACCAAGACAAAGAAGTAGATGAAGTATTCTACAAGCAGCTAGCAGAAAACTCAAAATTGCTCCACCTTTTTCTTGTGGGGAACTTCAACTTACCAGAAGTCTGCTGGAAATGCAACACAGCAGCAAGGTAACAATGTATGGGGTTCCTGGAGTGCATTGAAAATAACTTCCTGACACAGCTGGTAAGCGAGGCTACCCTGGGAAGTGCCTTGCTTGACCTGCTGTTTACAAACGAAGAAGGACTGCTGGGAGATGTGCTGGTCAGCAGTCATCTTGGGCTTAGAAACTGTGAAATTATAACAGTTCTCAATTCTTGGCGAAGTAAGGAGGAGGGACAGCAAAACCACTACCATGGACTTCCAGAGGTCATAGTTTGGCCTGTTCAGGACAATGGTTGAGAAAGTCCCTAGGGAGGCAGTCCTGAAGAGCAAAGGAGTCCAGGAAGGCTGGACATTCTTCAAGAAGGAACGGAGCTAAATCCAGTTTGTGGCCAGTAAAAAGCAGCATCCCCCAGGGCTTAGTGTTGGTATCAGTCGTGTTTAATATCTTCATCAATGATCTGGATGAGGGGATTGAGGGCTCCCTCATTAAGTTTGTAGATTACACCAAGTTGAGTATGGGTGTTGATCTGCTTGAGGGTAGGAAGGCTCTGTAAAGAGATTTGGACAGGCTGAATTGATGGGCCAAGGTCAATCGTATGAGGTTTAACAAAGCCAAGTGCCAAGTCCTGTACTTGGGTCACAGCAACCCCACACAATGCTACAGGCTTGGGGAAGTGTGGCTGGAAAGCTGCCCAGTGGAAAAGGACCTGCAGGTATTGGTTGACACCCAGCTAAATATGTGCTAGCTAGATATGTTACTGTATTACTGTTCTTACACTGTATTTCTTAGTATTCTTATCAATCTAGTCTACATAATATATGGAGCATTCTTTTCAATCTAGTCGACATAATATATAGAGAGTGATTCCACAAAATTAAAATTGACCTTGTACTGAAGAAATACAATGCACTTGCAACATGAAGGAATAACCAAAACTCTGTGTTCAAAAATCAGTTGTTCATTTCATAGTGATTCTGAGACAGAACACTGGAAAAAAAATCATTATGTTCTTTCATGCTTTTGTTAAGTACTTTATAAGATCAAAAGGTATGTAAGATCAAAAGGTATTTAACTAAAATATTAATATGAAAGAATAAAGGCTCTTGGTGAACAATTAAGTATAAATACAGCCTTCTGCTAGAGAGGACTTTAACTTCAGTTTTTCAACTCTCATCACATGTTTCTCCGCATGTGATAAAATCACAACATACAGTGAAAGTCATCTCACTTGCTTTATTTACTAGTCAACACACTTCATGGTCACAGAAGAGGCTAAAATGCTCTAGTAAGAATTTTGATACCAAGGAAACTGAGAGAATAGCAATCATATTGTATAAGGCTGAATGGAAAACACTGTTCTTGACAGAACTGGTTTATGTTTTGTAATTACATTGATTTTTTATTAGAAAATATATATGTATTGAAAAAAATTCTCCACAGGATGACATTCGCTTGAAAAAATGACCAAGTGGAGTGGCTGAGACTGTAATAGACAGTAGTCTGCTATTTGCTGGGGACACAGGATACTACAGCAGCTCATATTTAAAATACTTGAAAGCAATAGGATTTACTGAGGGTATTTTACCCTCGTTTCTGAAAAAAAAATGAAATAAATTCTAAGAAGTCTCAATTCTCTGTCATCATGGAATTCTGATTTATTTCAGAAACAAAACAGGACCAGTGACAGGAAAATTTGTCCAAGCCTGAGTATACTTTCGATTTTTCCCTTATTAAGATTTTTTTCTCCATATATCTCTTTAATAGCACAGTAAGTTTGTGTACTGGAAAGCAATTCCTGTTCCCTTCACAGCTTGCTTTCCATTAATATTATTCACATTAATGGTGCTCAGTAGTCTAAAGCTTCTTTATAAAGGGTACATCTAGGGTTAAGCTTTAACTATACAAAAATCTGACAACAGATGACACAGTATGGGAGGCTTATAAGCTTTTCAAAGCCCTCATCTCTTCCATCCTCTTGCAGTGAAATGAGTATTCTCTCTAGTGTCATTTCAGAAGAGAAAAATGATGAATACTGCTCATTCTGTACTAATACACATGCACGTGTCTCTTCTCTGCTGTCATTTGTAATACTTCAGAACAGAATTTTGTCTCATTATACCTTAAATACAGAACCTAGCACTTCTTTCTTTGCATTTGTTCCCATTTCTACTACTTCACCTTTAAATAATCACATCTTCTGAAAGCATTCTGCTATTCCAAGTTAAATTTTTTGAAAAATATAAAAAAAATCCTCAACAAGATAATTTTTATATTTACTTGTTGCATTCTAGTAAAGATAAGAAGAAAAAATAATTTAGTTTGCACACAGAATCCTATAACACTGGAGCTGTTACTACACAGCAATGCTCCCATAAACAACATATTAACACCACTGAATAATACTGATGTTTCATAAACAATGTAGTGTTATTATAATAGCACCATATGCAGACTGATAGTAGATGACTTTCTATAAAATTTATTTAAGATAGCCAAGCTTCATTTAATACAAATATAAGCTGTCTTAATACTTATTTAGTTCCCTAAACACTAGGGACTCTATTATTACAGTGAAACAAAGCAATTCACACCACTTTGTGAGTCAACAGCCAACAGTCCATGTAGGCTTACCCATTCCTCTGAGGAAGATGTGGAAGCTGGAGAGGTAAGACAAGCATATTACCCTCTCTTGGCTAACAAGTAATTTGAATCAGGTATTAAAAGTGCACATAATTCAGCCCTGCGATATATGGACAAAAATGAATATCTGCTTCTATAAGGATTAAAAAATGTAACGTTTCAGACACTTTCTGTTTAAATTCTGAGTACTATCTACACCACCTGTAAAGTGCACTCTTTGGTAGGCACTAAGTCCTTCCTTTGCAGGGAGCTATTTAACAGCTGTTGCTATTTAAAATCAATGCATTTTAAGTATGCTTCCTGATCATTTTAAAATATATAAAATACATCTCGTTCATCTGAAGAGGATGGCAGGGAGCAACCTGATTTGGAGTAACCTGTGGGCAATGAAGTAGAACAACATGAATAGTACATGTTCTAAACACTGACATCAAACCTGAAGCCTGAAATTGCAGATTGACTAAATTTGTAGTCTGCTTTAAATACTGAAGGACAAGTTTTAAACTATTAGCTGTGAAATCAAACACTGAAAAAATGATTATTGCCAAAAACTCTACTAAAAGTCATGTGTCACCCTGAAATCTCTTCTATCTGATCTTCAGTTTCCTCTACGCACCAACATAAAACCCTCCCTGTTCTTTGTAGTTTCTACTCAGATTTAAAAGCTTTCTTTTTCTCTGTGACCCCATCGTAACCAGGCTTAGGGATGCATCTCTGCCCTATAATAGCAATGGAATTGACACCGTACTCACAGGCCACAGAGACAAATACAGAGTTAGAGTAAATGACAAAACACAGGAAGGTTAGAGGTAAAATAGTGTTTCAGAGAGGTGAAAGAATACAAATCTCTCTGTGTTTCTTCATTTGTCTTTTTCAATGTTCTTCGTTGTAAAGCCTCGAAAACTTGGTAGCAGCTAGACTTTTCAGACTCCTGCCTATAGTTGTGGGATGCATAAGAGTACATCATATACTTTGAGTACATTGCTGACAACACAACGGTAGTGGTTTTAATGGAATATTAGCTCTTTCTTTTCCTAATAATTATATACTCTTGCTGCCTGTTACCTTGGAACTACTATGACAAAGGCTCAGTGGATTTCAGAAAGTAAAAGATCTCCTGTGTTAGGTCACACTTTCAGGTTAAAAATGACTTAAGTAGGGTTGAAGACTCACCTAAAGAAATCCCTGTATGTTAGACAAGCTGCAGTTCTCAAGCTTCAGGGAAAATTACATAAACCTAAATTTTTTTCTGCAGTAAGGAGATAACGTGAAAATGTGGTTTGTCTGCTTCTGTGGCTTTATCTCATTTAGTTTTAAACATATGTATTTTTCATTACACAGTTTACTTACATTTTCACTGTTTCACTTAGAACAAAAAAAAAATCCAAAGAGAAACCTTTCATAAAGAAAAAACAGCATCAATACTCAAAGAATATATGTATAAAATAATTTTATTTTCTACAGACAGTATAGATCAATGGCAAATGGAAGGAAAATGACTGCTAGGATAGTAGAGAGAAAATAAGATTCCTATTAAATAAAAAATGTGGCACAGAAAATTTATTTCCTATTGTGTTGGGTAATGTCCAGAAAAAAAAAAAAAAAATTAGTATCATATAAACACACATTAACTAGTGAAATTAAAGCTGTTCTTATTTGCATAATATCCAATGTTAGCTTCAAGAAACTAAATAAAATTAGACTGGAAAGAAAAGGGAAACATTGTTTTCAGATCTTCAGCTTTTTCCACTGTTTTTCACATAAGTATCAGAACTTTTACTAGAATACATAGATATATTTCAGAAACCATTTTGACAGTAGTATGATACTCTGGGCTTGAGGTCTGGTGACTTTTGTTCCATTTTTACCATTGTCTCTAAACCTTGAAGATATAGTTAATTCAAACTGTGATCATGTTCTGGGTTTGCTTGCATTTTTATTTATTTTTTTTTAAACTCTGTAGAAATACAATCAAGGTGTACAGATGTTGACTAGAATTAAACCAATGGGAGAATATGCTCTATCGTAAGAACATGCTCCATGTTCACTAATCCAACGTATGCTACAATTATGTTCTGAAAATAATTGTTTTTCAGTTCTTATAGCTGTCTCCCTAAAGCCAAGAACATGATGATAAATTGTTAGGAATGTAGTTACTTTCTATAAACCCTGAGAAGGAACACAGATATTCAAAATATGTGCCTTATTATTAGGTTCTTGGCAATGCTTTGTGCCTATGTAATGAATACTACTAGAACATTCGTTTTGACTTCTCAATCTTTCCTCTCCTACATGTGTTTTCTGCTGAAATTGACAGTTATTTCTTTTTGTGGGTTTTTGAATAGAAACGCACTCTATACACAAAACTAAATTCTGCAGGAGAGAGGCTGATACAGACTGTATCAATTGCCCAGTTGTTCATAGAGAAGTTCACATCAGAAATCAGTTGACAGAATTTCAATTTTAACCTTAGATGGTTTGAGGAGACATGAAAATTGCCTCTTTTCTCTATGACAGAATACCACATCTCAGAACAACACAAATACTGAAGTAGACTTCTGCTACTGAAATAAAAAATCAATAAAGATGAGATTCATTTTCCTTAACTAAAGTTGAAGGGGTTTTATCATGTTAGGTAACCGCGATATGAATACAAACATCTTCCTGCATGTTGACATAAATGTAGTTTTTCTTTTGCAATTTCTTCTGTACATTACACACTTGATTCAGTGAAAACATAATACCTTAAGCATCTAGTCTTCATTACTTTAGGTTTTTTAGAGTCTGTTGTCCATCCTTCTAAATTTCTAACAATTCTCTCAACTGAAATTTAGTTATTCCTAGGCAAACTTGCAAATAATGTCTCCAAATAATATAATAGTTCTCCATTCACAGGCATATACACTAAAATATGAACATATACACTATAATATGAATATTTAATAATAGCAAAGCCATTTTCTACTATAATTAGACATTTCAGCCACATCCAGCTGAGTCAAGTAAGAATTTCAAGAAACTAGCTATTTGCTTTACTTTTGAATGATAAACACGTGACCTTTAACTTTAGATCCTATGTTATCCTATCCTTCATGACAGTTTAAATTTATGATTAATTTCTATCTCGTATATTATTTTTACCCTGCTTATCTTAACAGTGCCTCTTCAAACAATCACTAGCCAGTAGTCTTGACCTAGATAAACAACAGAAAATCCCTGAACAGATTAGTGGTTTGCAAATATTTTAATGGTTTCCTCTGAGACATAAGTCTGAACTTCCTTAACTCAAGGAAGGATTACAGCTGTAATCTTATACTGGGGCTAGCTCTTCAGGTCAAAATTTGCATATCAAAATCACCAAAACATCACTTAGGCACAGAGGAATATGACTTGTGATCACCCAGTGCTTAAAAGTCAGGAGGGTGTTTCTGTGCATTCTAGCGTAAGGAGGTACTACAAGAAAAGCTGACAGAAAAAAGTACAGAAGAAACTCCCAGATTAACTCTTGAGGATGTTAGAGAAGGACAAGTAAGGTCTGTACAGATGTGTTATTTTTCCAGAGAAAGATGATTTCTCCATGAAAACCTGATGAGGATTGATATGCTGCACAATATGTACTGTCATTTAGAGTAAAAAATAAAGACACAGAAAACCTGCAACTTCAGTAGAACCCTTGGAGTATGAATTATATATACCAGAGTACTATGTGGGCTAACACTAATTTCTGAATTTTAGACTACTGGACTCTATGGGTTAGACAACCCATTCCTCCCAGAAATCTTCAAAAGAGAGATGTATGTGGAATCCTATAGTCACAGCTAGGACGTACATTGGCTAGATGAACATTCAAGAGCATATTGGACCAGAGGAATCACATGAATTACAGTAGTTCATATGTAGGGAGGAAGCTCAAGATAGTCAGAAACAGTGGTTGTAAAAAAATGCTGACATTCTTTCATGGACTACAGGATGGCAGCCATTAAAACACAAAGTAGCTGCAGCTGCTTCATGAACTCAACAACCTAATCTTTAGAAGTACTTCTGATCAGAACTTGTTGACAAATAACAGTCACCTAAGGTTGAATTAAAACAAACAAAATGTCTACTTACTTATAGGGTCAAATTCTTTCTTTCTCACTTACAGTCTTGCTCATCGTTATGAGCTGTATTATGGCCAAATTTCAACAGTAAAATCAGTAGGACCTTACTCAAATTCAGATTTTTCACATCCTAGAAAGACAAATTAACCCCTACATGAAAAAATGGGAGCATAATCTACATTTCATAAAGTGTCTCCTGCACAGTGTTTAAAAGACAAAAACGATAAATTAAAAAAGATAAATTAAGTGACAGGGGTGGGAAGTCATTCTGAGTAAGCTTCTCAAAAGCTAACTTGAAGGGTTCATACCTATTTTCTGAAACTTCCTTTCAATGCCACAGCTGTACACTATGCTTGCAGACTTTTTTCCCCCTCTACTTAGATCTTAATTTTTGCTTTTGAAATGTTGCAGCATAGGAAGATACTTTTGTATTCTGCATAGGTTTTATGTACAAAAAATATAAATAGCAAGTTTGAAAATGCAACATAAAACAAAAAAATATGTTTACATAGATGTCTGAAAACGTATGCACCTATATTCAGAAAGCTTGCATAGGAATCTAAATATCTCCCACTCTAACCTACTTCACATTTATAGGATGTATAGCAAGGAATACAATGCTGTTTCTTTGGCCCCCTCTATTAAAAATCACAGTGTTGTAGTGAAAGAAAAGTGTTTCCATGTCATTTAGTATCTTTTTAATTTGTAGCAGTGTATTGAAAGCATTAGGGAGTACAAAACTGGTTTTTTAGCAATCTCAGTGGGGTGTTAGTTCACCAGTCATTTAGCATACCAAAGTAAAATTTCATTTATTCTAATTTCTCTTCAAAAGTTTCCCACTCCCTTAATGATGAAATTAAATAGTTATATTCAATATAGAGTTAAGCTATCTAAAAATAATCTCAGAAAATGAAATGGCAATAATTAAACCAAACTCCTAAGCATTATTTCAACACCTTTTCAAGCATTTATATTGTTAGTCAACAGTATATTTTATGGCATTCAAAAATAAATAGTTCCTTGGGTGTGCTGGATTTTAATAAATTATTTTTAACAGAATTTTCACAGCACTGCTCAAAACTTTCAGATATTAAAGAAAAAAGAAATAAGGGAAAGGAAAGGAAAATAATGTTTGCCCACCTGGCATATACCATGAGGTTTTGCATTTCTTATAGTACAAGGTCTTCACTGCAATAAACTGATTTTTTATATGTTTATTTTTCTTTGTATTTTAGTTTAGTAAGATCATTACTTTTTATAAGGAAAAAAAAATCTGAAAAAAATATATAAATGTTACCATTTTTAGCTGATATGTTCATCCAGAATTTTTTTATGTCATTTGGATTAAAGTTTAAACAATTCTGGCAATAGAAATTACATTTGAGGTTCTAAAAACAATATATGAAATATGAACAACAGTACATAATACATTTTGCTGCACTGTATATTTTATGCCAAATCTGTTCAGTATGATAACACACAACAAAAGCTCAGACACAACTGCAGCACATCTTGAAATTTACAACTAAAGCACACTCAGAAACACATTCTCTCAAATGCAGTTACTACAAAAGAGGAAGTCTAGCATTTGACATCCCAGTAAGACGTTTCTGTGTAAATTTACATGTCAAGAAAATGGCTTTCTGTTAGTGATATGTGCAAACTGGAATCAAGATAACACTCATTTGGTAGACATTGATTATTACAGAAAAAGCAGGCAATGTTATACCATCTACTAACTGCAGCTCTCTTAATAAAATAAAAGTGGAAGACATAGTTTTAGTACTAAGCAATTAGCTAATACTTTCATACCTTTGAAGACATTCCAGTCACTATTCAGACTATAATTTAGACTGTAATCAAAGATTGTTACACCTTTAAGGGCAAAAAAAATTATACTTTGATATTTCATATATCTATATTGTATCACAAATATTTCTGGTTTCAGAAATGAGTAGCTAGTACATACTGTACTAAGCCTTGTATCACTGAAGGGAAGAAGCAGATCAAATCCAAATGTATTGCACATTTTCCTTTATCTGAATAATGTAAAAACTACAAACTAGTTATCAATTTTTCAGATAACATAAAATGAAATGGTTTATTTTTCCATTATATGAATTTCATTATTTAGTAGAATAAAATGACTACTTCATTATTTATCATTTGCTGCTTATTTATTTAACATAGGTCTAGCCAAATATTTCAGCTCAACAGCCAAGAAGTCAGTTTGATATTCCTCAAGATGACATTCTTTCTAGCTTCAGAAAAACATGTCAAAATATAAAAGGTGAACAAAAAGGAGCAAGTCATACCCCATTCTCCTTCTCTCAGAAAAACAAAACAAAATCAGTCAAATAAACCCACACAGAAACAATAAAAATAAACTATAATATTTAGTAGTGAGGAAATAATAATGAAAAGGAATATATCAAAAGCAATGTATTTCTATGTGACTCTAAAAGCTGAATGGAAGCACATCTAAAATATTTCTGACTTTTCCATGCTGAAGTGGGCTTTTAGTTTCTGCTTACATGTGACATGACCAAGTTTCAGAAGTCCATATGTAAGCATTGGCATTTAAATGAACACAATGTATATTTCAAGCTTTTGATCATCTATCTATGTGAAAAGACTGGGCAGATTCAGAGACACAACGGGTAGGTGTCTACCTCTCTGTTATCTTGCCACAGGCTTCACATGGCTCTAACAAATTCAGTTGATGTAATATGGATTTAAGTTCCCACTTCAAAAAGGCCTAACCTACCTCACAGAGCTCCTGGGGAAAAACCAAATCACTAATAACTCAGGGCACACAGATACTGTGAATAAAGGTCATTTTCAGTACTGATTATCTATATGGTCCACAGCTTGAACAAAACTAGATATTCGCATGACATGAGGACTCCTTTCAAATTAGCGGTCCTGTATTTTATAATTTGTTTAAAATTTAATATTGTCCTCGCAGCTTAGTGCTGTTTTATTTCATGGCTGATAAACTGTTACTGTTTACTTTATTTATAAAATTACAACATATTTAGTTCCTAGGATGTCCTCTTCACTCTTCACTGACTTCTCAAAAAGCTTTCCTCTCTGTCAATTTGCTTAGTGGAAAATCTAATATTTTTCAAAGTAGTGTCACCATCTCAAATTGCAAAACATTCAGGACAGAGTAAAAAGTTGTTAGCTTTCTTTGTATGTGTGATGTGATTCATACGGTCAATGTAAAACTTAGTAGACCTCACAAGTCCTTAGTAAAACACCAAGGAGAAACTAAGGCATAAATAACCTAATTGGTTCACTGGTGTACAGATTTCCTCTCTTATTTTGAGGATGGTTCTGGAAGAAGCTCTCCCAGTTACTTTCTTAAAACATTTCCCTGGTTGCTCTGACGTCCACCTTCTACTGATGTCATCTTAGATACTTGACTAAACTGGCTGATCAAAATTATATTTAACAGACTGGTATTAACTTCAAAAGAAAACTTTAAAATGCATTGTTTCCATCCATTGCTAGAAGACAGCAAGACTTTGTTGGTTCCTATTTTTGTGCTAATCACAGCTCACTTTTTCTATTTCAACTTAGTTAATGAACGTAGAACTTTTCTATGCAAAGTCACACTCTTGGCAAGTTACTTCATAATGTCTTATGGTAGTCCGTATCACTAGTATCTGGAAAGAAATATAATTTTAATTAATTGAAGCAGCCTGAAAATAACTACAGATTTTTAAATAACTGATCTCTATCCAATATTTTGCAAATCATAAAGGAGCAATTTTGTAAATATATTACTAAGATATATCCATGGATCTTTGAAAAGGTTCTTTTCTGTGTTTTAAAAGCTTTTCTAATGATGCAGTCTGATTTAAATCTGTCTGCTGTCAAAATCCAACACACTCGCAGAATTACAGTGAGGTCAATTTCACCCATATAGAACGCCTTTCTATGACCTGTAAAACATGACTGCACACCAGTTAAAAAATCCTTGTATTCAAATTGTTTTTCATTAAAATTCAATTGATTAGATAATTTCATACAATTTTAAAATCAGTAATCTGCTCTGCTGTTTGCAAAGTGTTTCTTAGTAACTAGTGTGATTTAGTTCTTAAAAAAGTGATACAGTAGCATACCATAAACTAAACTAACTTCTCTGTATACACTTAACATTCTATGAATTAAAGCATTTTTGATATTTTTCTTTGAGTTGTCCTTCCAGTAGCCTAGCTGAAATTAAAGAACATCAAATTCTAAGAAAAGCAAAGAATTAATCCTAATAATGAAATAAATCCATACAGTGTTGTATTTGAATCCTTAAAGGATTTGTAGATATTATCTTGTGAATGCAAACAAGATAATCATACAAGCACAAATACCAAATGTTCCTTTTCCCAAACACTCTTGGGCATGCATATTCAACAAAATGCAAATATTGACTTTTCTCATAGCAACTACATCAGATTGCTAAGGTGTCTGATGGGACACTCTAATCCCAGTGTGGGCAACAGTACTGACCTTCATGCTTTATATGGCTAGCATGTAGTTCGCTTGCATTTATTATTCGCCTATCCTCTAAGCATTTGCCACAACTGAGAGAATAAAGTAAACATGTGGAAAAGGGCAGTCTCAGTCAGTACAAAAAAAAAAAAAACTCTGAAAGAAAGTAAACAGGCTTCGTGTCTTATAATATCTTTCTGGTGAGGCATGGAAAGGAAGAAGTGTTATTTCCAATTGACCAATTACAGAGAGAACCGGCTATGTATTTTTTAAAAAAAAAATCTCTTTTTTCTTAATAAGCAAAGAAAGAGGATCATAACAGATCATACACCTGCATAATCAGCCATCAGCATGCCAGCAAGTAAGTTAGTTATACACACACATAAAAATTGTTAATGTTTTGAAGAGCATTGATCCAGACTGAGTAATGTTTACAAGGGCTCGTAGTGATAGGACTAGGGAGAATGGCTTTAAAATGGAGAGGGACAGATTTAGATTAGACATTAGGAAGGATTTCTTCACTATGAGAGTGGTGAGACACTGGAACAGGTTGCCCAGGGAAGCTGTGGCTGCCCCACCTCTGGAGGTGTTCAAGGCCAGGTTGGATGGGGCCCTGGGCAGCCTGATCTAGTGGGACATGTCCCTGCCCATGGCAGGGGGTTTGGAATTGGATGATCTTTAAGGTCCTTTCCAACCCAAACTATTCTATGAAGGCAGTCATGTTTTGGTGACATGACTTACCGAAATACCTCTCAACCCTCGCTCCAAAACCCAAACTTAAACCAGGAAACATCTATACTACTGGATAATTAAAATTATTTGTTTTAATTGATTGAACTGGATTACGCTTCCAAACCTTGCTTAATCCAAAACTTCAAATCGGAGTGGAAATAAAGAAATGGATGCAAAAAGACTTAGGATTTTCAGCTATTTCTACTATACTTGCAGTATAATTCATAATACATTCAAATGACTGTCTAAAATATGCATTTAAAGCCTACTAAAGGATCACAAGAAATTCCTTTCCCTAGGTTCCATTTCCTAGATTCTATTTCTGTTCTGGATAGATATTCTCTTTCCACACATTTTTTTACTGACCAAAAGCAGGAAATAAAGAAGTGATACAAGACAAACTTGAAGACTTTGAGACTTTTTTCAAATAACATTTTTTTCCAGACTAACACACACATACTAGCGTTCACAGCAACACTTGCAAGCAGAAATTTGAAATTCGTGTGCTGCAGTTTGCACTAAAAAACATCTAATGTGCCCAGCCTCAAGGATCTGCCAAGACTTTATCAACCATGGATTTATAGAATCATAGAATCATAGAATAACCAGGTTGGAAGAGACCCACTGGATCATCGAGTCCAACCATTCCTATCAAACACTAAACCATGCCCCTCAGCACCTCGTCCACCCGTGCCTTAAACACCTCCAGGGATGGTGACTCAACCACCGCCCTGGGCAGCCTGTTCCAGTGCCCAATGACCCTTGCTGTGAAAAATTTTTTCCTAATGTCCAGCCTAAACCTCCCCTGGTGGAGCTTGAGGCCATTCCCTCTTGTCCTGTCCCCTGTCACTTGGGAGAAGAGGCCAGCACCCTCCTCTCTACAACCTCCTTTCAGGTAGTTGTAGAGAGCAATGAGGTCTCCCCTCAGCCTCCTCTTCTCCAGGCTAAACAACCCAAGCTCTCTCAGCTGCTCCTCATACGGCCTGTTCTCCAGCCCCTTCACCAGCTTTGTTGCTCTTCTCCGGACTCGTTCCAGAGCCTCAACATCCTTCATGTGGTGAGGGGCCCAGAACTGAACACAGGATTCGAGGAGCGGTCTCACCAGTGCCGAGTACAGAGGGAGAATAACCTCCATGGACCTCCTGGACACGCCGTTTCTGATACAAGCCAAGATGCCATTGGCCTTCTTGGCCACCTGGGCACACTGCTGGCTCATGCTCAGTCGGCTGTCAACCAACACCCCCAGGTCCCTCTCCTCCAGGCAGCTTTCCAGACAGACTTCTCCTAGTCTGTAGCACTGCATAGGGTTGTTGTGCCCCAAGTGCAGTACCCGGCACTTGGCCTTGTTAAACCTCATGCCATTGGACTCAGCCCAGCAGTCCAGCCTGTTCAGATCCCTTTGCAGAGCCTCCCTACCCTCCTTATGTTTTAACTAGTCTCTGTGCAAGAAAATTCTAATAGATGTATGGACAAAAATCCATCATATTGTATTTCTTTCCCAGGCTGGAAAGGATGATAAACAGTTTTTTAACCAATGTCTGCCTAAGCAGACAAATGCCTCTCCTTGTATTTACGCAGGGCCACACAGAACAACAGTTTGCTGTCGCCACTGTCACAATACCATATGGCTATCCTTTCAGTATCTGAACAAAACAAAATTTGGCAAATCTTATTGTTAACTATTATAACTTTGTAAGAGAAGATTTTTCAGACAATTATCTATACATCATATACATCAAAAAATATTTAAGAATCAATAGGAATTTATACTACTAGCATTTTTGAGATAATATATTAAAGAATAGAAAATATTTAAATGAATGAATAAAATCAATTTCTTTCTTGAAGATTCATTAGGCCACCAAGGACACGGAAGCGTAGGCCAGATGACAAATAATATGCATGTAAAGAAAGGATGCAAATTGAGCATTCACTTGAACTGTTTTCACTCAGATTATACCATAAAGTTCACTCCTCTTTAGACTTTTAAACTAAAATCTATGTGTCGTATGACTACGAGAAAGCTAAATGTAACTTCAAATACTTGATATCTAAAAAAGTTTCAGACGTTCAACAGCATATCCTACCCTTAGATATTCAAGGCTGTGTTTTAAAGCTTTACACACGTTCTCTCCTGAGAACATGGATTACTTTCTGTCATGTCAGATCAGGAAAGATATAAATGTCTGGTATGGAATAAGGAGACAGCTTACATAAAATAGAGCACATGTGGGAAATAACACTGAAAAAGATGGCATTAGAGAAAATGATCCAGGCCACAGCCACACAAATAGAGTTATCTTTCTTCAGGAAAGAGAAGGCAACAAAGCAGAGGTTTTGTCATATCCCAAATGAAGCACATTGGCTTGCCCTGTAAAAAGATTACCTCAGTTTAGTCTTCCAGACAAAGGAATTCTTGCTTCAATTTAAAGGAGAAGCTGTGGATCATTCTACTATCAAGGTGGTTTTTTTTTTCCTTTTCATTAATGTATCACTTTGCATGAATTCAAACAAATCTGTCTACTGGCACAGCAACAAACTTCCTCCTTAGTTCCACAGAACGAGGGAAATACCTCACGAAACAGGTTTCTTTCCATTCGTATTTTAGTATTTGCCTGTAATCAAACATGGTATTTCTAAATCTGGTGCTATCATATTAACACAGGCAAAGAGGAATAATCTGCCCATATAGAAATGCCTTCCTCCATGCCAGGAGAACTGGCTCTTGTTTAACTAAATGATAATTTAGATAACTTTCCATCTGAAGAGTTCTATACACTTCCGAACCATTTTTACACTTTCAAGTCTTCCATTCTGCTAGGCAAACTAAGCTAAATTTGTAAGTCATCACTTATAAAATACTGTATGATCACTGCAGTAGCCCTTCTCTATACATGTTCAAGATTTAATTCAATTCAAAAACATGAACATTCAGACACAGATATAGTATGTAAGATAAGGTTTAAGTACTGTCATAGATAATACTTTTCATCATTTCACTATCTCTGCTAAGAAAACATTCCTTACATGTTGTGAAGATATCTGTTTCTTTATAACATGTTGGCTACGTAATCATTATATGATTGATTACTTCTCCACTGTCCTTTTTCTTTTGCAGTTTCAAAATTATTACCTTGATTATAACAAAAAATGTTATTCTGGTTCCTTGAAATTTGTACTATCAAATTTAATCTTATTTTCAATATAAACATGAAAATCATTCAATTCCTTAAGAAATATATGCACATATATATCTTTATAACTTACAAGTAACTTTTTGCCAAATCAGCAGTTTCTGCATTCACAGCATGCAGTGATTTCATAGAATCATAGAATCACCAGATTGGAAGAGACCCACTGGATCATCGAGTCCAACCATTCCTATCAAACACTAAACCATGCCCCTTAGCACCTCGTCCACCTGTGCCTTAAACACCTCCAGGGAAGGTGACTCAACCACCTCCCTGGATAGCTTGTTCCAGTGCCCAATGACCCTTGCTGTGAAAATTTTTTTCCTAATGTCCAGCCTAAATCTCCCTTGGCGGAGCTTGAGGCCATTCCCTCTCATCCTGTCCCCTGTCACTTGGGAGAAGAGACCAGCTCCCTCCTCTCTATAACCTCCTTTCAGGTAGAGAGCAATGAGGTCTCCCCTCAGCCTCTTCTTCTCCAGGCTAAACAACCCCAACTCTCTCAGGCGCTCCTCGTAAGATGTGTTCTCCAGCTCCTTCACCAGCTTTGTTGCTCTTCTCTGGACACACTCCAGAGCCCAGAGGGCCCAGAACTGAACACAGGATTCGAGGAGCGGTCTCACCAGTGCCAAGTACAGAGGGAGAATAACCTCCCTGGACCTCCTGGACACGCCGTTTCTGATACAAGCCAAGATGCCATTGGCCTTCTTGGCCACCTGGGCACACTGCTGGCTCATGTTCAGTTGGCTGTCAATCAACACCCCCAGGTCCCTCTCTTCCAGGCAGCTTTCTAGACAGACTTCTCCTAGTCTGTAGCACTGCATAGGGTTGTTGTGCCCCAAGTGCAGGACCCGGCATTTGGCCTTGTTAAACCTCATGCCATTTGACTCTGCCCAGCAGTCCAGCCTGTTCAGATCCCTTTGCAGAGCCTCCCTACCCTCCAGCAGATCAACACTTCCACCCAGCTTAGTGTCGTCCGCAAACATGCTAAGGGTGCACTCAATGCCTTCATCCAGGTCATTGATGAAGACATTGAAGACATTTCTGTTAGTTTATGTGGATTTAAAAAGCAAACAAACAAAGAAGACAAGCAAACAATTATTATTTTTTCATCATATCTAATTAATTTTTAAATTTCACAAATCTTTACAAAGTTCTTCTCAAAAATGCTGAGAATTTTTATTATTAGGAGAGAAAGTTGCATTGATTTACTAAAGATGTATGCAGATGCATAATCAAAGAAGTGTTGCATGTTCTTGTACTACTTACTTGAAGAGCTGCAATGTAAACATAGTTTTAAAATTTACTTTAAAGAATTAATTTTTAATTTACAAACTATCTGTACATTGTTTTAATTGAATTGAAATCTTTTAATTTAAATAGTTAAACTGCTTGCAGTTTTAAGCTATGGAATACATATGGCTAGCCAAAATCTATAAGTTTCAAGAAGTACACCTTCAGAAGATAAAATTTTCAACTTTTAATGTCCAATAGTGTCCTTTCATGCTGAAATTATTTTCTGAAGAAGCTGTGCATAAATGAGGATTAATTCCAGTGTAAATTTTCTGCGGAAAAGAATTTCTATCTGGCAACACACACTGAGTTTGTTTTCCAAAAAATCTGAAACACTAGAACTCTTTCAAGTACTACCCACAAGGGAATACGCCTGTAATATTAAGTTACATTCATTTATGTAACGTGTACGGGATTTTGCTTATTCACATATCAGGTTACTAGATTGTTAGTATGGTATTAGACAGATAGAAAGATCTCTGTACTAGATACACATAAAATTAAGAATTTCCCTTAATGTTCCTATATTCTTCACAGTAGGAATAATCATACAGAATATATTTTTGTATTTTTGTGATATTGAAAAATAAAAAGAAACTGTTGCTGTTCATCTTCTGGAGAAAAAAAAATCCACTATTTCTTTTAATAAGATTCCTGAAAATGTTTCTGAATCAAGAGAAAGAGAGGAAAAATACCAAATCAGAAAGTTTCACTAATTTATGTTGAAATAGATATGGATAGGTCTATTTTAATATTTGATGCAGCTTACTTCATAGCTGGTTCACGTAAGGAATTAGCTTTTCAGGTACTTGAGGTGCTATTTAAAATTTAAGAATTAAAAGCTGAAAGGAACTTACAAGAGAAACCTGCTTTTTATATTTGTAAATTGAAAAGCAGAAAGACATTTGATAACAACCTCTAGCTTGGATATCTTCAGAAAAGGGTCTAATAATTTGCCCACATCTAAATTGCTAGTTGAAATGGATGCACTTATTCCTTGCAATGTCTCCACAGAAACACTAGATTTTTAAACATAATTGAAACAGACAGCTGGGTCTAACCTTTATGATAATGTGCCATGCAGCTTTATTAATCTGACCTTTGGAAACAAATGAGAAATTTAATACTGTCCCACCATAATTGTTAGTGGCAGGCATTTTAGCAGTCTTTAATTTGCACTACACTTTAATATCTGCTTCCAGTTATGATGTAAACATTAACAGGATCTGACATTGTTAATCATATTCTAGCGTCTGAAGCAGTGGCAAAAGAGTGTGCTTGGAGTAAACTAGAATATGACCTTAATGGATAATCAAATACATCAACCCTTGCTATGCAATGAGTAAGGCAAAAATTGAATATTGAATTGTTTCAACTGGCATCTGAGTGATATACAGTGATGCAATATTTGGGAGCGAGTGTGGGGGCACAAATCATGTTCACCAGAAATATCTTTCAAAGTTACGCAAGTCCAAATGGCCCTTTAAGTTGCTTGGAAAAGTTATCTGATATGAGAAAATATGTTTCCAGAAGATAATCAATAGCATTCTTAAGAATTCATAATGAATGCAGAAAGTAATTCTGTTTTAGATTGTATAAAGTAAGAAATTTTCTCCTGTGTAACACAAATCTACCATACTGTTCTATATAACTGTTCTTAAATGAAATGTTTTATAGCCAGTAAACAACACAGAAATCCTATCTTCAAGTTACATTTGTAGCATTAAACTTTAGCATTATAAATGTACAATAAAAACAGTGTCATGGCACCTGAATTAAAAAGGTACCATCTACTTAAAGGTATTTATTAAATTTTAAAACAACGTAAAATGTTGTATAGAATTTGTTTCTGAAACACCAGTACATGTGAACTTTTGTTTCTGAATGTTAGGTACTCCTCCTGGACTTCATTTTTTCTATTGGTAAAACCACTCCTCTCCCTTAAATACTCCCTTATGAACAGTTAAATTGAATTGTTATCTATATAGGTTTTTAAGTTCATATCTAAGAAAACACGCTGGTAGGTCTTGTAAAGTTTTGTGTGTATTTTTAAAAGGTTTTCTATGTATATCTTTTTCAGTGACATAAATATCATAGCCTCCTTTTTCTTCAGTAATAAGGTATCATAGCAGGCCATTTTAGATAAGCTTACATTGAGATAAGACTGAGATCTGCTAAAGCAAGCATTATGTTTTAGAGGAATAAAAGCAATTAATGAAAGTTGCTTTTCCCAAAATTCTAACATTGATTTGATATGCTTATAAATTGCATTGTATACCTGTTAACAAAGAAAGTGTAAGTTTATTGTGTATTATAATAGCATTATAATAGTTTCTAACATACATTATAGTTTTTGAAAACGTGTTCTAAAAGGAAAGCTTTGAAGTGCTAAGATATGAAGATTATCTTGCTTCAACAGTCTACAACGCAACGCAACACAACGCAACACAACATACAAGTTTCTCTTCCTATCATTCTGATTTGAGTATTTTTAGCCATAACAACTGCCTTCTATATCATGTGCGCTGTGAAATAATCTGTCCCCATTGGCTGTTTTAGGCTAAATTTAACTAAGATATCTATGGTGCTGACATAAATCATATTTTATTTCTCATTACAAGAACACTAAGATTCTGCAAAGGAGCAGAGAATTCAAAAGAGGCAGGTAACAGTATACCTACACGCACCAAAGCCATGAAAACTCTCAGCTTCAGAGCTTACAGTCTCAAAATTCTATTTGGTTAATAAAATCAAATTAACTCTTACTACAAGTGAGAAACATGCCATGCATAGCCTACAGACACTGCACTGATTACATATATTGAAGAACCTAAGTATACTTTCTCATTGCATTGCATTCTCTCTGTGATTTCACCGCAATTATTCAGTACTGCAGAGCTAATGCAAATTACTTCATAAAGCCATCCCTGGTTTTTGTATCTCTCTTAAGAAGAAAGAAAGAGGTAAACTAAAGTTAGTATTATTGAAAATACATGTATTTCAGAGCATTGCTTCTTTAAAATGAAGTAAAGTCTTGTCTTAAGCACAGAGGAGAAACTTAATAGATGAAATTCCAAAGCTTTTAGCCTGAATTTTTAACTTAGAAAACTCAATATTATTAACAATAAAAGAATAGACTAACTTAAAGAAAGTTATGTTCATTTACTCTTCTTGGCCTTCAGAAACAATACAAGAAACTCTCCTAAATGTTTTAAATATTGTTTTAAGTTAAATGGTACCTACTTTTACATAGAAGCTTTTAAACAAAATTAACACAAAAAAATCAAAAAATTTAGAGGGCTAGTCAAACTATTAAAAATCTTTTGTAGGTCACACACAATTAAAATTCAGCCTACCAATAAATTGAAATTTAAATAAGCAAAGTGGCTACATTCATCCTTTGGGTGTTGTATTTAAATCTAGTAGTGTCTTAACAGGAATGCATGTGTTTCAGAAACTATTCAGGAATCCACCATCACCTCCCCGAGCAGTATTGAATCTCTTCTCTGCTGTATTTGATCAAATGAAGTATTTATGCACTGCAGAGAGAAACTTCATGAAAGCATTAGAACCTATTCTCTCTAGCCATGTTCAAAATGTCTACTTTGAAATAGATTTAACACTTTAACAAAATGTAACCTAAATTTTATAAGGACACGAATTAATTTTAAAAACACAAACCCAAAACTGGATAGGGATATCAGTTCCTTGTGTTAGCTCTACAATGCTGCTACATACAGAAATAACCATTATATCTCTTGTTAGTATAGGTGTATAATCTTACAGAAAAAGAGTTCTTGCTTGGAAAATCAACAGGCCCTTCTTTAATCCTTCAGTGTTTCTGAATGGCATGAATATTAAATATGGGAAGAAAAATTAAATCAAATGTCCATTTTTATGTCATAAAGAAAGCCAAATGAAAAAAAATTCTTTGTGTGTATAATTTCTAAAGCTGCTAACAAGTTTGATACATCTCACATGAATTTTATTCTATTATGAAAGCAATTAAACATAGTTGCAGAGTGCTTCAGTATTCACTTGTTATTACTTGAGCACTTTTACTTACTTTCTTGACTAACACAAAGAACATTTACCTCAACATAACAACTGGCGAGTCAAACATATTCTTACAGTTTACTCTGTTTATCTTCATGGTATTACACTAGTAGTAAATCTGACTAGATCACTGTGCTGTTTTGAAAGGTAAAACTCAAAACTGCAGTTCAGCTTCATCAATTAATGTCTTTTTTAAAAAAAATACCAAAGCCATCTCAAAAAGCTGTATGGTACAGCACACATCTTGCGTTTAATGTATCCTTTCAAAGTCTGGGTAACTGCACTGTAATCAAAGATATTACCTAGAATTGATATCTGATCTTCTGACGCAGACTTCTCCTTCCCACAATATGCTTAAGGTCAAAAAATATGATTGTAAGATTAACTGTTGTATTACAATTATTAAAATTACTTTCACTTTCTGAATTACTTTACAGTTCACTTTCTGAATTGATTCAGAACCTAAGAACTTCTTATTTTTACAAATGTTAATCATGCTAAGTCCATTCAACAAGAATAACAAGTACAACCCCATAATACTTTGTTAATAACACTGTCTGTGGGTCTCTTGTAAGAGTATGGAAATGAAAAGGAATAGAGAATTGTTCGAGTGGAAGACAGACCTGCATTTCTTATAGCAATTCTTAAGTGACAGAACAGATTTGAGTTTCAGTTGACTAAGTTTTGGAGGAGAATGGAACATGAGAAAGGGGCTAGTATTTGGTAGACAAATTTCAAACAATCCTCATATCACCTCTTAAAAGTTTCTTCATTGAAGTTGGAACACAATGACAAAGAAAAGAACTTCAGCACAAAGAACGCTATAGTTCAGATTATTTAGAGCTACATTCCAAACAAAACAACGTTCTTGGACAAACATTTAATAAACCGCCTGCTGTTATGTATATTCTCTAAAACACTACATTTTTTTTCTGATATGTACTGATCTACCAGAGAAGGATTACTGTAGTATACAGACTAAAACATTAATCAATTAACTCCAGGATTGCAGTTCAGGTTCAATTCATATTCGTATAACACAGGTCTGTTGAAATACAGATTTAGAATTATTTGGTTAAGTAGATATTATGAGCCACTGGATGCATTACAGAAAGTAGTGAAGTGCATTTTTTAGCTATAGTTAATTGTTTTAACATGACTTAAGAGGCTGGTGCCATGTGTTTTCCAAACCAGAACATACACAGATTTGTCCATTATCAAAAGTGGTAACAACCAGCCATGTTGCAGGGCAGACATAACAGTTTGCTCACCTGCTGGCATTTCAGAGTATCTCAAAATAAGTTGTCACTTAAAAAAGTTATTTCTTTCCTTAAGGCTTGCTGGTTTTGTCCCTTAAATTCCTACAGTTTGAACAAACTTTTCTCACTCCTTCCTGCCTTACATTTATCATTGTATAGAAAAAGACTATACCACCAGTTTGGAATCCCAGACAATCCCATAAGTGTTTTGCAGATATGCTAACTTTTTAATGAGGAAAAAGCCAGTAAGACATGCAAGTGATGCCCATATGGTATCCACTCTGTTTTCACTAGCTAACATAAAAGGAACGGACATTTGCTAACAACATCAAGAAAAGCCTGGCAATATATCCGTAATAATAAAGAATTATGATTTCACATTCACATTGTTAAGGTAAGCATAATATGGAAAGGACTGAATGCAGTTAAAAGCTCAGGTGGTAATTCAAATAGTATTTCCCATTATTCTGTATAGTTTTGGGTGTTAATGGTGTTCAAAGCTCAGATCAATAGTAACGAGCAAAAATTGTAGCAGTATATCATAAGGTCCATCTCAAGAGTGTACTTAAGTAAAACTATTCAAATTAATATCATTCATATTTTTTACATTCATATAATATTGCAAATGCTGTGAAGTGTGTTTTCTAAATCTTAGATGGAGAAATTTTAGTCTTTCAATAACTGTTCTTTAAGTTGTTGAAATAAATAGCCAAAGTTGCACAAGCTGTGTACAGTATCATCTCACTGTTTCATATCAGCAAAATGATCACCTTACTCTCAGCCTAAATCCAAACTGTTTATTAGCTTTTTTTTTTTGTTCTGTTAGATTTTCTCTGGTTTTGCTGCTGTTGTTTTTTAGAAACATGTATTACACATTGGTTTTTCTATAATAAAACTTATTTCTAGTTCTTAAACCAGAAAAATCATTATACTGTAATTCAAAATAACTGTGACTGAATTTGGAAATTCATCATCTGAAAAATTACTATTTAACAGAAATATTTTGTAACTATTTCCAGTGTATCCATGCATTTTCTGAGGAAAGGAATTGTGATGACTAAGTTTGGCAAAAAGCTTGTATATATCACTTGTCAACTCTGTGATTCTTCAAAAATAAGTCTTCCAGGATAATGTTGTCAAAAATAAATTCCATTGTAAAGTTTACAATGTACTTTATTAAAAGCATCTGAAAGTCTCTAAAGTTAAGCAAAAGCTAGGAAGAAAATTCTGCACACTGCTTAAACACAACACAATTTCTGATATTGCCAAATATATTTCCGATTCATTGCAAAAATATCTATTTTATTATCCACTATAGGTCTGCAATAAAATGTTTATTTGTCTGAAGAAATTAATAATGGAAAACAGAGGAAAAGAAGGACTAATTGTGACTCCAACCCAGCAAGTAAAATTTTCTAAGATTTCAGTTAGTGATTATTCACTTTGTTATTACTTTCATGTTAAAGACAAGTGCTATGGAACTAATTCCATTTGTATTTTGCACTGATGACAATTATTTTCATGTAGGAAAAATTTTCAAATATATATGGAAGTTTTCCACTGTACAATAAAATTCTAAAATGTTAATGTATTATGTTACATAAAAGCAGTACTACTTTTTCCTCAGACAATGCACACAAAGCTGTTATCCATTAAATGCAACAAGAAAGAGAATATCACAGATCAGAGAGAGAAGGGATTATTGTCACAACCGGGAATGTTTGAGTATTGGCTTCTATTTTGGTGTGATGGACTTAGCAGCCGACAGCAGAAGTAACAGATGGGAAAATCAAGTGGGTCAGAAAAATGTCAGGAAAAGAAACTATAACAACATCATTACTAGTAAAATATGAATAGGAATCAGATTTATTTTAGAGTAATAAATGAAATAAAATGAAAAATTACTAGGCATTTATAATATAATAAAATATACGGAATGGCGCTTATTACTATTATGTTGATCCTGCTAAAGTCAAAACGCATTTGACACTAATTCTGCTGAAACATTCTCTTCTTATAAAAAAAACTATCTTAAAGAATTACTGGATAAAAATTAGATACTGAAGTACTGATATCTGCGGAAGTTATGAGTCATATCAGAGATTCCAGAGTTTTATTTGCTAGGTATATTCAACATGGGCAGTAATTTTCACTTTGATTAAGAATACAACATTGGTTCTGAAAGTTTCAGAACATTTAAGGAACCATAGAAAATATTTTACTGCATGCATAGAGTAACTTCCATATGGGGAGAGTGTAAGGAATATTGTTTGAACCCTGTTCTGAGAACCTGGGGATAATTTACCTATCTCACAAGAACATGTGCAGAGCACAACACATTTAGATTCTGCATGTGAAGGGTAGATGGTCAATGATAATGCAGGAACATTTTTGCTGAAATATTACTTTAGCTTTGTTACACCTAAACCAACAAATATTTTAAGCAGAAAAACTTTTAGCATCTTCCATGCAGTAGGTGAAATGAAAATACCTTTCTGAATTGCAATGACATGGAAGAAGAACATATAGAAACAAATAAGAAATCTAAAAAAAATAAATGGAGAAGGCCAAACAAAACAACATCCAAAAAACATTAAGCAATTAAGCATGTCTGTATATATAGAAAAGTGGAAACTTTTTTCCAAGCCTATCCTGTGCATGAATAGTCTTTCAGATCACTGAAAACTTCCAAGCTGAATTGTCAGTTTAGGAAGAGACATACACAGCATGCAAGAAGTTTAAGACATAAAAAATTTCCTCAGGAGATGTTCTAGATACAGTCACCACACTTTTTTATGCAGCTGAGTATCAATTTCACTGCCTGTTAGGCGGTAATGCATATCTTCTTTCAAGTAGAGTTTAATGCTTTGCTTGGGCTGTGATTGTGGGCAATATTTTACAAGCTTTTGGAAATTGTTTCTGTGGTTAGTTAACTAAGCTAGCAGTTACTGTTGGGCACTCTTAACAAACTCATTTTTATGTTCCTACTTTTATTTGTTCCTGACATATATACCATAATGACCACATCCCTACAACTGGGCAGGGTGGTGGAGGGTGATGAGTGCAAAACAGCATAATATAACTGAAATCATAAAAGTCCACAAAGAATGGTCAATTTCAGTGCTTTTCCTTGTAGAGAGATGCTTAGCTTTTTAATTTATCTAAAATTAAGTATTCACAAATATCTTATTTCTGTAATCTAGTCTGAGATTTCACAATCCTTTATATACTTTGTATTAAACCATAAAACGAGGAAGGTTTTTGAACAACACATCATGGATATATTCACTACATCTAGAAATGATTCAACTTCATATTGCATTATGACAATACATTATAACATTGTTATAATACAAAACCACAAAAATTATGACTCAGAAAAGAAATTTAAAAACCACAAAGTGTTGAAACTGGATGTTTTTCTTGTTTGTTTTTTGCCATGTACACTCTTCAAGTGAAGGACTTTAGGTCCTTGAGATGATGTAAATTATTGTGTCCTCATGAACAACATAATTACCTGACACTACTCCAAACAACCATCAGTTTTCATTTGTCTTTAGATGCTTCTGTAAAGCCTTAGCGTGAGGGAAAGCAAGGAAATTGAGATTAATGAGTTCTGTGATACATAAATAACTAAATTAAGAGCAGCTAAGTCTGCTGATATGATTAATCATTGCTTCCTAAAGCAATAAAAAAGAAACAGGTTAGTTTGTCACTTAATTCCCTTCTCTATTTACAATTTTTAAGTGGTATTCTTTCCCCTTCTGCTTTCTCTTTGTTTTGGTTTTTAAAGTACCTCATAGCCTACCTCTTTAAGCAAGTATAATATCAAGAAAACATTTTTTGCCTGTATTGGCAATTTTGCCTTTCATTGCTTGTAGAGAAAATTTTTAACCAAGAGATCAAGGTACTCTGTCTCTTAACAGACTTTGTAATAAAAAGGAGCATGAAATCCACAATTTGTGTTTCTTAATTCTTAATAGAAGGCTGTTTCTTTAACCTTGAAGTTCTATTCTATATAGCGCTTAGCCATTGGCACAGAGTAAGGTGCAGTGAAAGTGTAAAAAAAAAAGCATGCAAAAGCCACAGATGACAGTAGTTTTGCAAGGCAACCTACTAAGGACATGATTAATTTGTGCAAAATTTGAAATCACATCCAATTATAGATTTACTGAATGGAAAGGGAGAAGCTAAAATCATGGCACTGATGTTTCAATGAAGTATAATAAGCATCCATAGTCACAGTCGTGAACTTAGTGAGAAGCTGTGCATCCCACTCCATTCAGAATGCAGCAGTCAGCCTTGCTCATCTGAAGCAGAGTTCCAAAAATAGTAGCTTATGCATTTACTTTCTAGCTTTCATTCCCTTTTTCTGAACACATTTTTGTCATTTCATATACCAAACTATTCAGCAAATAATCTGTCTGGATAATTTTTTGCCAAGAATGGATGCTAGATTTGTGATAATTACAAGAATCTCCACATTTTGAAAATAATTAGTGCTTACCTTTATTTCTTGAGCTTTCCTGATTCTTTTCCTGCTGCAATTAAAAGTAGAAAAATATATTATTTACAGAATTAGTTACCACAAAAATCATAGACATACAGATCCAACAGACATGTGGTCTAGTTCTTTTTCCTTCCTGCTCCAAGACAAAAATCAGCTACACCTTTGCCTACTGCAGAAAGATTCCTATGTAACCTGGTTTTAAACTCTTCTAGTAGATTTCACATTTTTTCTCACAACAATAGTGAATAAGAGCTGGAACACACTGTCCAGAGAGGCCACGTGGTCTCTGTCACTTTATCTCTGCCTTGGGAGATGCTCATAAATCAGCTGAAGAAGATCCTGTACAATCTGATGTAGTTTTGGAGCCAGATCTGCTTTAAGCCACTGGTTGAACTACATAACTATAGAGGCCAATGCCAGCCTACATCACTCCATAATACCAGAGGGTGTTCCAGAACCTGGTAAGCCCCAGAACACCACTTAACTGTCCTCAGTTTCATCTGAATGAGATTCTGCCAAACCCCCTTCAACTAAATTTTTTTTTTTGTCTTATATGCTTGCATCACAGTGAACATTTCATCTTAGAAGTGAAACAAAATTGCCTGTCTTGGTTCAGTTGTCTCTCAGTCTTCTCTTTCTATTTTCAACAATTTTTTAATACATGTTGTCAGAAGTATTCCTATATCTCAATTACGAATTTAGAACTAAGGATTTTTTTTCAAATACCTCAGCTCTAGAACTGCATCAGCAACATACAATATATATAGAAAGAATTCATAATAACATTTCCCTTCCAAAAAAACAGTGCAGTACAGCTGATTCACAGTCAACACATTTTTCTCTATGATCCCCTTATTTGTTCTCTCTAACACACCAAGTTTTTCCCATAGCACTGTTACCTACTTATTTCTCATTCTGGATTTTCTTTGGAATATCACTGTATTACTTTTCTGTAAAAACATGTCTAAAATTAACATTAAAATACATTAAGAGATAACAGAAAAATATTACTTCTACTGAGGCAACACTACACAATTACAGATGTAATCTTCCATGTTTAAAAACCAATCAGCTGACAAAGCTTCTGAATTTCTGTTTTGAATAAGCAGCACGAGTAATTCTCACACCTACATCTGAAAGACTAAACCTGAGCAAGCCTTACATCTTGAAGACTAAATTTATATTTCTATTATTCCTTAAAATGTCAGTGTTTGAGACATTCATCATATAAATCTTTCATCTGTTATTTCTAATGATGAGAAACGGGAAAGGAGGACAGAGAGCATATACAGTATTAATTCGTAATACTAACATACCAAGAACTGAAATTGTGTCAACCAGTGAGTATGTGTGAACACATCGCATATGTGAAATGGATCATGGTTAGCTTAAGTAGGCATTTGACAGTTTATGAAGTGATAATCAAATGCTTGCTAGGCTGATGACCAGGAATCCACCACATGTAAACTGGCAGAGGACAAGGAGAATAGCCAGTAAAAGTGCCTGTACTAAGCACAACAATAGCTGCAGCCTTTGGATGAAACACAACGCCTTGTGATGGCGCACGATAACTCCATCATGATCTGAATATAAGGTGGCCAAACAGAGCAACTTGACATGGGCTCAGTATAGGACATCAATAGGTCCTGAAAACTATAGGCAGAAGGGCCAGGCTAAACCTGTGAATCAATTTATTAGTTCCTAAGAGAAATATCACATTCAATACAGGACAAGTTAAATGGTTGTTACCATGAACTGAGGCAAACATTACATCTATGTGGAGGTGCTATTTTATCTTAAAGGTATCAGCAGAACCTCTTAGGTTGTCCCACTTATTTCTAGTTCAAGTGAAAGTCTTGAGCGTACCTGTGCTTAATTCTAGCTCTGCTTTCTTCCCCTGCAAATCTCTGAATCCTTTCCGTAAAAGTCTAAGAAAGTACTTATTCCATCAGACACATACTATTCTATCAGAATATTAGTCTGAAATTTTGTAAATATTTATAGAGCAAACTTGTTAATCAGAAATTATGAAAGTAGTACTTGCTTTAAACATTTTAAATCTGTCAATTTATTGCCATAATACTAAGAAAACAGCACTGCATCAAAAATTACTTATGAAAAAGACATTTGTTTTGCAGTTATTAACTCAAAAGTTTTAAATAGATGAAATTTATCATTTTACTAGTTCAAAATAAAAAAGAAATCAATATGATACTTCATTGAAAACTCACAAGCCTTTCCAGCCTTAAGCTTCCTATAAATCTACGTTGTGATAATTGTTCAGAAAAGTTTTTAACTTTTGTAATTTTACTTGCACAGGAATGCTTCTGCAATTTTTGAATAATGAAGTCAAATTGCTGCTGAAGTTATTTATTTTTTATTTAAGCAAGTATTTATTAAACTACATTTTCTGCTTACATTACTTATTTCACATGCTAAAGTAGTGAATCAAAATCCATTTGAAAATTAATGGTATCTTTACATAGTAATTATTTTTTAAGTAGCATATTTCTTAGGTTCCCTGCTTTCTATATCTAAAACATTATGACAGTATCTTACTCAAAACCCCTAATTTCCTGCTTAGTATTCCTCATAAAAACACATTCACAAGGAAAAAAAAGCAAGTAAAATATAGACTGAAATTGGGAAAAAAGAAAAAAAAAGAAAAAAAGCTGCAAGTTCACTAAGTTCATTTACCAAAAGACTCTCTCTGAATACTGTAAAACTACAACCTAAGTTGACAGTTCTTCTGTTTATTCATTTTCATTTCACTGTCAGACACACATCCTGTTGTTTGCTTGGCAAACATTGACAAATTATTTTCCACTCGAGCAATACCTTCTACCATATAGCATGTTCCCCTAATTGAATTTTTGGTTTATTTTATTTTCTGACTGACAAGTTATTTCTTCAGAAATGCTGAAGACCGCATAACATGGAAGTCTGAAGGTATGTCACTCAGGAAGTCTTTCATAGTAGTGCGTGTATTCACTTAACATCTTCATATCACCTACACAGTAAACAATTTACAGCATAACCTGGTATTCAGTGTTAAGTATACCATGGCCTAGTTGTCTTCAACGATGGGAAAAACCTTTCAGAATTTATTCAAGGAAGTAATCTGTCCCTAGAATTTCCATTTTTTATTTTATGCAATAGTTGCTCAAAGAGATGTTCTCTGGTTTCTGTACTAAAGGTATTTTCAAATATTTGCTGTTCCATAAATTTATAACATTAAAAATGGCAATTGAAATAAGTTAAATACAAAACACTTCTAAGTTGTTTTTCCTATAACAGGGTACTTTTTTTTTAATTTCAACATAAATACGAAGCCAGAAAACTGGGTTTGTTGTGGGGGTTTTTTTGGTTGGGCTTTTTTTTCTTTTGTTTCAATTTATAAGTAGTATTTTTAACACTCTATAGTCTGCTTATAACAAAGACAGCATACTAATTGCACTTTAGTACTAACTGTACTGTTTTATTCTATCTGTATTCACTATGGGTTTCTTTTTATGATGCTCATATCCTGTTCGTTTAGTCTTAAACATGTTCAGATTGAGATATATACATATATATGGGAAAAAGTTAACGTCTACACCAAAACATATGTCTTTTAACAGTATACATTTTAATAGCATTTTTCCCAGTTACCATGCAAATAATTTCAGAATAAGACTTATTACCTATCTCTGAGTAATATAGAAAAATATCACCTGAAACCAATTCTGTATACTCACATAGTTGTTTAAACACTATCAAGGACATTTGAAACTAATGAAAGGAATAAGGCTATAATCAACAATACGAAAATATTTTATGATTCACAGGGCCATAGAAATGTTTATTTACCATTAACTTAAAAAATGAGACCATCTAATCTACAAACAACTAATATATATTGTTTCAACTTTTCTCATTTTGTAAAATAATGGGTAGTGATGCAAAGTTTGTCTTGTTCGCTCCAACCTGATTTTACACATCTAAGTCAGTGGATTTTGTTCTTGTTGCTTCAAAACAAAGTGGTGTGTCAGAACCTGCACCTAACTGGAAAATACACTTTCAAATTTCTCCATGACTACATTAAACATACTAGTTGGATATTAAAAAAAAAAAAAGCAAGCATTATTAAAAACATACTTAATTTTTTTAAATACTGTAAATGGAATTTCTTGAAATAAAGGATATGATAAGACAGGCTGAAAGTACAAGTCACTCTAAAGCTCTGATTTTCATGCCATTCTGATTTCCGTAATGTACTAGAAACTAAAGCAGTAGTATGAGTATTTCATAAACTCCTTTGACATTTAAGTTTAAACTACAGTCAGCACTAGGTTTAGAAGATCTATCTAGGACTTTATTAAGCTCTTCACAAAGGATTTGTTTTTATTTTCGTTTTATCTCTCTTTAGTGGTCAGGAAACTCACACTTTAACAAGCCTGTGTCAACTCAGTGGTATCCTATTCATGATAAGCTGTCTGTGCTTATTTAAAAAAAAGATTTAGAGCCAAAACATAGCCAAGTTATGTTTGCATTCGAACACTGAGGTACTGCAACTTATAGGCTCCATGAACACTGTTTAGTCCCCCAAAGCTCACTATTCCCACCCCTCCATTCCTTTTTTTTGTAATTAGAAGAACAGATTTTATTTTTCCAACAAAGCTGCAAAGCCTATAATGTCTGCTGCTTACACTACAATAAGTAGATTCTTACTACTTAATCCAGACATTGATTACTAGATCAGAGTAGTCTTGCAGGAAAGCAATCTTAAAAATCAAACCTTGCTATCAAAGGAGAGGAGAAACAACAAAAACTACGAGAAAGACATGTTAGGGAGAAATGGTGCAACAAACTCAGCAAAGATAGGAGAAGAAAGAAAATTAATGAAATTAAATTTGAGAATCACAGAATCAAAGAATCACTAGGTTGGAAAAGACTCACAGGATCATCGAGTCCAACCATCCCTATTGACCATTAAACCACACCCCTCAGCACCTCATCCAATTGTCTTTTAAATACCTCCAGGGATGGTGACTCAACCACCTCCCTGGGCAGCCTCTTCCACTGCCCAATGACCCTTGCCATGAAATTTTTTTTTTCTGATGTCAAGCCTGAACCTCCCCTGGTTGAGCTTGAGGCCATTCCCCCTTGTCCTGTCACTTGGGAGAAGAGGCCAGCTCCCTCCTCTCTATAACCTCCTTTCAGGTAGTTGTAGAGAGCAATGAGGTCTCAGCCTTCTCTTCTCCAGGCTAAACAACCCCAGTTCCCTCAGCTGCTCCTTGCAAGACTTGTTCTCCAGCCCCTTCACCGGTTTCGTCAGCCTTCTCTGGACTCGCTCCAGAGCCTCAACATCCTTCTTGTAGCGAGGGGCTCAAAACTGAACACAGTATTCAAGGTGCAGACTCAGCAGTGTCGGGTACAGAGGGAGAATAACCTCCCTGGACCTGCTGGTCACACTGTTTCTGATACAAACCAAGATGCCCTTGGCCTTCCTGGCCACCTGGGCACACTGCTGGCTCATGTTCAGTTGGCTGTCAACCAACACCCCCAGGTCCCTCTCCTCCAGGCAGCTTTCCAGACAGACTTCTCCCAGTCTATAGCACTGCATAGGGTTGTTGTGCCCCAAGTGCAGGACCCAGCATCTGGCCTTGTTAAACCTCATGCCATTAGTTTCAGCCCAGCATTCCAGCCTGTTCAGATCCCTTTGCAGAGCTTCCCTACCCTCCAGCAGATCAACACTTCCACCCAGCTTAATGTCATCTGCAGACTTGCTAAGGGTGCACTCAATGCCTTCATCCAGGTCATTGATAAAGACATTGAACAGGGCTGGACCCAGCACTGAGCCCTGGGGAACCCCACCTGTAACTGGCCTCCAGCTGGAGTTAACTCCATTTGCCACCACTCTCTGGGCCTGGCCATCCAACTAGTTTTCCACCCAGGAGAGCGTTCGCCTGTTCAGGTGAGAGGATGACAGTTTCCTAAACAGAATGCTGTGAGAAACTCTGTCAAAGGCTTTACTGAAGTCCAGGAAAACCACATCCACAGCCTTTCCCTCATCCAGCAGCCGAGTCACTTTGTCATAGAAGGCGATCAGGTTATTTTGGCAAGACCTGCCTTTTGTGAACCCATGTTGACTGGGCCTGATCACCCAGTTCTCTTGCATGTGCTTCATGATAGCACTCAAGATCACCTGCTCCATGACTTTCCCTGGCACTGAGGTCAGACTGACAGGCCTGTAGTTCCTTGGGTCCTCCCTGCGACCCTTCTTGTAGATGGGCACAACATCAGCCAGCCTCCAGTCCAGTGGGACTTCCCCAGTCTTCCAGGACTGTTGGAAGATGATGGAAAGGGGTTTGGCCATCACATCCGCCAGCTCCTTCAATACCCTTGGATGGATCCCATCCGGCCCCATAGAGTCGCAGGTGTCTAGCTGGGCAAGCAAGTCTCTAAAACCACCTCCTCTTGGAACACGGGAGCTTCATTATGCTCCTCTAACTCCTAGGTGTGTACACAAAGGGAACAACTTTCCTTACTATTAAATACTGAGGCAAAAAGGCATTAAGTACCTCAGTCTTGTCCTCATCCTTTGTCACAGTTGTCCGATTTGCATCCAACAGGGACTGAATATTCTCCCTGGTCCTTCTTTTATTGTTAATGTATTTGTAGATAGATTTTTGTTATCTTTCACAGACTTGGCCAATCTGAGCTCTAGTTGGGCTAGAGCCCTCCTGATTTTTTCTCTGTACAATCTCACTTCCTCCCCTGTAGTCCACCCAAGATGCCTCTCCCTTCTTCCAAAGTTCATAAACATTCCTCCTCTTTTTGATATCTCTCAAGATCTCCCTGCTCAGCCAAGCTGTTTTTTTTTTTTTTCCCTGTCAGCTCCTTTTCCAGAACATGGGGAGGGCTTGCTCCTGAGCTGCTAGTATTTCCTTTTTGAAGAGTACCCAGCCCTCATGGTTTCCTTGCCCTTAAGGACTGTCTCCCATGGGACTTTATCAACTAGCCAAAAACCAAAACCCAGGTGTTCTTTTTTAATGAGATGTGTTAGGATTTTAGTGACTCCAAAAAAAACCCAAATTTCAAGACAAGAAGAAGGAATTAGCTGAAAATGCCTTCTATTTTCTTTAAAGACTTCATTTTTTTAATATTTTTTTTTTTTAATTTCAGCTGAAGATTTTTGAACAGATTTTCATGGCTTAACTTTCTCAAGACGAGAATTTTGATTTTAGGCTGCCAAACTACTAAGAAAAAACCTTGCTAGCAGATCATAGGCCAGCTTTAGTATTATAAGCTTTGTGACAACAAAATGCTTGGTAGCTGCAAAGTGCATCCAGATAGAAAGGGAAGTATGTAAGCCTCAAGTTATTTCAAGACTAACCTCTGATTAGACTGAGTGTAGCATCTCTGAACTGTACAATTAACCTTCTGCCTAGCAGAAGTCTGCTATAATATTAGACTTTTCAACTGAAAACACCAATCTAAAAATATGAAAAAATTATACTGAGAGTTCATTAAATACAGATCCTTTCTTATTATTAAGAAATAAAGTATGTATATTAATTTATGATGAAAAACACCAAGAAGCAATGACTTAATTTATAAGCAGCTATAACTTAAAGAAACCCAAATTCAAAGATTCAGAGAGATAGGAACACTTCTTCCTCATAGGAAACAAATCCAGAAATACATATAAAGAAACTTCTAGGAGTCCCAGAACATGAGAGAGATAAACAAAAACTTGTTCATCACAAAAGATCTTTGCACTTGCATTTGTGCTAGCACGCTAGACTTTTGATGCTAGTTGGCCTGAAAATAAAACCCAAATGTTACCCATATGCTGTTTGAAAGCATGTAAATATGCAAACAAACATCACTGTATTAAGTAAAACTTACTAATTCTGTATAAAGAACGTGGTGTGGAAGACTTAATAGACCTGGTTTTGCACTTATTTCTTTTATTTTTCTCCTGCATTGCGTTACGATATAGAACCAAAATATTTTCACCTCATCTGTTAACAGTCAAAGAAAACATATATATTTACTGTCTGAATAACACTAGAATGATTACATAAATCACAATATTATGTTATTATCTATTGCTACGAGTCATTGTAAGAAGAGCAAATCTTACATCCCAGCAATTATCTGCTTCAATATAGCAAAAGAGTTTTGAATTTAACAATCTTTAACCAAATTAACCAGACAAGTTGCATGGTTTTGCATCACTTTGTGTTGCCTCGTAATGTATTAGCCTGAAAAAACGTTTTGATGCAGAACATACTAGAATTTATGGAGAATTATAGAGAAACCTTCCTTGTGTGTTCAAAAGACTGAATTCAATGCAAAGTTTTCAAAGCACAGTGGATGAAAATGGATAAAATGTCAAATTTTGTGTTGGTTTTGTGAACTTAAAATTATCATGGATGGTTGAACACACAAATTGCTATTCTGGCAAATCATAACTTATACACTATTTGCGATATATATGAAAATATATATCAGGCTTTGTAAAAACACTGATTTAAATATAAAAAGAAATGCTTCTGAAAGGTAAAAACTCCTTTTTCTGTTGATATTTTCTCTTTGCCTTAAGACACACATAGTATCAATATCTCTTTAACACATTCTAACAGTTTGACATCAACATTGCTTAGAAATTACATCTTTGGTAAATAATGTCAGCATAGTATCAAATTTTATTTATAAAAAGGGGGTTATGTTAATAATAAAAGGTGTAAATTAGGATGGTCAAAGGGACTCTTTAATGTGCAGGGATTCCAAAGAAGGTACACATTTATTAAAAATATATGTAAAATAATACGGATATGTAAAGGCAGATAAGGCACTAACAAAACATATCATCCATTTTAGAAACAGTAAAGCTAGTTCCTTATCTCCATTTAATGGGTATTCTGTTTGCTTTTCCCATTTTGAAAGAAGAGTTGGTATTATAAGCCATGGATGCTGCACATAGAAGCATATTGACTACCACATAATTCTGTGTTCACAAAAGATACTTGTATTACATCTAAAACCTCACTTATCTGTCTGCCTGAATCACCTGCTGAGGATCTGGGCATGTCTCTGCCAGAGTAGCTAGAAGAGGAAATTTGTTTCTTTCTTGAAAAAACTCAACATCCCCTTTTCCGTGCTACCTGCATTTAGAAAGTATACACTGAATTAACAGAGTTCTTTAAACAAATGAAGTGTTTATTAGTCTAAGACATACCGTAGGTTTTCCTTGATATGTGAAAAGTTCAAAATTTAATAAACATAAGCCATTAATTACAGAAACTGATGAAGAGGGATTGCAAACTTATTTGCTTGATAAACATTTTATGATGAAAATTTATCATTAGTCATATCATAAAAGGTAGTTAAATTGCATATAATTAGTTTTGTGTTCATTACATTTACATTCAATGTCCATTATGCAGTTGGAGTACTTTGCTACTATGTAATCACTTAAAGGAATAACTGTTAGTAAAGACAATATTTCATTAAGAGAGTACTGCAACATTTTTAAAACCTGTATACAAGCTACAGTAGCTGAAAAGCAACATACTAGCTTATATTAATTCTACAACTTTAATTACAAGGCATTTGAATTGTACACGTATTCAAATAGTAGTGGTCAATGGCTCAAAGTCCAGATGGAGATCCATGGCAACTGGTGTCCCTCAGGGATCCGTACTGGGACCAGTGCTGTTTAATATCTTCATCAATTATAATGACAGCAAGATTGAGTGCACCCTCAGCAAGTTTGCAGATGACACCAAGCTGAATGGTGCAGTTGTCACACCAGAAGGACGGGATGTCATCCAGAGGGACTTGGACAGGCTGGAGAAGTGGGCCTGTGAGAACCTCATGAGATTCAACAAGGCCAAGTGCAAGATCCTACACCCAGTTCGGGGCAATCCCTTATTTCAGTACACGATGGGGGTGATATGATTGTGAGCTGCTCTGCAGAGAAGGACTTGGGGGTGCTGGTAGATTAGAAGTTCAACATGAGCTGGCAACATGCACTCGCAGTCCAGAAGGCCAATCGTATCCTGGGCTGCTCCAAAAGAAGTGTGGCCAGCAAGTCAAGGGAAGTGATTCTGCCCCTCTATTCCTTTCTTGTGAGACCTCATCCTGGAGTATTGTGTCCAGTTCTGGAATCCTCAACATAAGAAGGATATGGAGCTGTTGGAACGGGTCCAGAAAAGGCCTATAAAGATGATCAGAGGGCTGGAGCACCTTCCCCTGTGAGGACAGGCTGAAAGAGTTGGGCTTGTTCAGCCTGGAGAAGAGAAGGCTCAGAGGAGACCTTATAGCGAACTTCCAGTACCTGAAAGGAGCCTACAAGAAAGCTTGTGGTGATAAGATGGGGGGAATGGATATAAACTGGAGAGGGGCAGATTTAGACTAGACATTAGGAAGAATTTCTTCACCAAGAGAGTGGTGAGGCACCGGCACAAGTTGCCCAGGGAAGTTGTGAATTGCCCCCTCCCCGGAGGTGTTCAAAGCCAGGCTGGATGGGGCCTTGGGCAGCCTGATCTAGTGGGAGGCATCCCAGCCCACAGCAGGGGGATTGAAACTAGATGATTTTTAAGGTCCCTTCCAACCCAAACTATTCTATGATTCTATGAGTAGACAAAGAAGTAGAAGCGATGTCAAAGAGGCAATATTTTAGCATACTGAATTATCACTTCTAAGAAACAGTATTTACTGGATATTACATTATCTTCCCCTTCATGTGAGCTTCTAAAATTCCAGGTACCCTCAAAATTACTGTACTCTGTTGTATTTCCTGACAATATATTGTTATTTTTTTCCAAAAAAAACCATCCCAGTACAGATGGGTCTTAGCTGCACAATTTCCTTTGACATTAATGGGAGTAATTTGCCTAAAAATCCTATTCAGTTTTTTTAAGAAAATTTCAGAAATGGTTTTTAAGTGTAATTTTCTAAAAACCACATAATGTGCAATGCATTTTATTATTCAGCCTGTCTGATGCTCATTCATATCTTATCTTTCCTCTTTGCAAATTTTTTTCTAGATAAAAGAAAATCTGCAGGAAGAATGACAATTAGAGAGTACAGACAAAAGAGCATAAACATCAATTACTTCCTTATAAACCAGGAATGCAAGTAATATTTTGTCTGTGTTAGGACATGATTATGGGCAAAATTGGAGTATATCTACCAGTATTGATTAAAATCAATATTCTGAGAAATTTCTAGGAATATAATATTTTGTTTCTCCCATTCATGTTACAAAGGCCGATAAGGTAGTGTTGCAAAAGAAAAGTGTGAAGCTCATGATATGAATATTAATCAATTGCACCTACCCTTTTGTAAAATATTTAACTAGATATTTGAGGAATATATTCATTTTAAGCAGACATTTGATGAAAAGTTATACCATATTACCCACCACATGGCATTTAGGAAACTAGAAAGTAAAATTAAGATATTTTCTTTCTATTGAATATTAGAAAATTCAATATTTTTTCAGTATTTGAATCTTGAATTTCAACAAACTTTTCAAAATAAATCATTAAGTGATTCATGAAAGCTATATACCCTACAGATATAAAACCCACAACATTTGTTACAGTTTCCCTACTGTGAAGCAGGCAGTGTATTGTAAAGCTTTTAGTTATTTTCTCTTGGAATCTGTGTTAGAAGAATATATCTTTGAAAGAAAAAAACGTGCAGAGAGTTGAAATAACAATTCACTACTCATCTCAAGTTCTAATCTAATTGTTAATAGCGTATTTTTTATTTATAGTTCTTTCTTGATATATTTTTTTAAAAAATGTATTTTTTCTTCCCTAGACTTTATGCTAGTAGAAACAGCTAGAATAGCATTTGTTTTTAATAATAAATGTGAATAATGTTTTGCAAAATTTTTCTTGTACCAAACCAAAGACTTTAACTGCATTATATCTAGTGATGGAGTAGATATCAGAAAGCAGTCATTGGAAGGAGAAGAAAGACGTATCTATATGATAAAATCTGTTCTTTAGTCACTGTTAATGCCAAAACATCAAGCGAAATTATTTTAAAACATTAAGGCATAGAAAGTATTTGAGAAGTCAGTAGATTTTTTTTGAAAGGTGTGCTTTACTCATGCCCCAGTTACAGAAGGAATGAAGGAATATAGAAATAATTGGGGGAATTTTATACGGAAAGCCAGACAGGCAGTACTGTAATACAGTAGTTATTAATTTCAATGTACTTTTTTATAAATTGGAATTGTTACATCAAATCATGTAACACCAAACGATATTAGATATACCAACAAATTTTAATTAATTCTACTAAGATAATGTAATATTAATTCTGCATTGCTTGCATTGATGTGTGCATAAAATTCTTAGGTAAGGGTAATAGAAATTAATAGCATTTCCATGAACCACTCAAGAGAATAGAAGATTGCACTGATGCCTCAGAAGAGTGATAGGCCTTACTTCTCCTTAGAAATTACACTTGAATTATAGGCTGTTTGTTCTAGATAACATACCAGAGTTACAGATTATACTTTAAAAAATGACTGATAATTATTGCTTGATTTATGTTCATAAGAAAGAGGGGACATGGAAGAGAGAAGCTTGTTTGATTTTTCTTATTTCAAATTAATACTTTGTTACAATGCATTGAATAGGGGAATTCAGTTGCAGAAGTTATTTGATAGCATTAACAATGAAAATTAAGCAGGTGTTGTCAATATCATACAACGTCAAAGAAATTTATTGCTCTTGTACACAGTGGATATGAATGTACTGTTCAAACCTTGCACTGTTGATACATTACATGTTCATTTATATGAACAGTATAAGTATCTAACAAATTAATGAAAACTTAAGAATGCCAGGGAGCTAAAAAGACACGTCAAGTGAAACAATAATCTCTTACTCTTGCCTTAGATCATACTTTCAATAAGGCCAAATAGTAACAATTTTTATTTTATGTTTGGGAGATTTTTGTTTTAACATTTATGTTTTAGGCTTTAACCTCCCATGTTCTTAAAAGCATTTAAGCATGTTTTTATCAATGCCTAACAATCAAAACAGACTTAATTAAGACATCTTTGTATGAAGCTGTTAGTCTTCCCATTTTCTTTGTGTCAGGCATGAGCAGAACTACCAAAACCTTTAACATTTTCAATGGGCATCTGAATATTTAGCCCCATTATTTGAAAAGCAAATAAAAACAGTATTTTGCATGGTTTTGGTTTGTTTTTTTTCAGTTTGCTTTGTTTTGCTTGGTTTGGGTTATTTTTTGTTTATTTCCTGTTGCTGCTGCTGATGCTACCATTTGGCTTAAATTTATTTATTTATGAAAATTAAATCTGAAACTGAAAGACAACAAATTCCCTTATTGTTGAAAGGATAACGATGGATGTACTGTTTTGTCTGTTAAGATGTACTGTAGAATCAGTTATCAGAAACAAATAGAAAGCCCTGACCTTGACTACTTATATGATCCCACCAGCAAATATAACAGATGAAGAGGAGAAATAAGATGTCATGACAACTATTGTAATCTATGCAGTTTCCCTATGCAGAACTGGAGGGAATTTAAGGTAAGCATAAGACTGCTTCAGCAATAAAGGTCCACAATGCAAGAGGACAGAAGCTATGAGAATTTCTTACTGATATTTTGCTTTGTAAGCAATGGAAATAAAGTCACAGACTGAGTTTTCCAGTTACAAAACTCTCAAATGAAAGCCTGGTGAAGAGAACTAAATAAAATATACATAATTATCCATGTTTCTTACCATGGCTCTTTATAAAGCTTTCAATTATAAAAAAATTTTAATTTTGAAAAAAATGTCAATTTTTTAAAAAATTGAAAGCTGATCAGGAAAAATAAACGCTAGAGAAATATCTTACATATTGTAGTAACAAATGCTCTTACTGCAAGATAACAAAAGTCATGATTTCCATGAAGTACAGATGACTTGTTTAACATGATCTCTTAGTAACATGAGGTCAGACAGCTGATATTGTAAAAAGCAAAACCAAAAAAAAGGTACCGTAACTTTTTAATCAAATATGATTTTATCAAAAACATACCAGATCTGGGCTGTCACTGCACGTGATATTCTCAGTAAAATTATCACAGGTTAAAATTACTACTGAAAAAAATACCTAGGACAAATTAATCAATGAAGAAGAAAGAGTAAAAACTAGTGAGATGCTTTCCTATGTGAAAAAGAGATATTTGTTCAAAACTTGTTTTTCTACCACATATAGTATAGGACTGAAAGTCTTGAGGGTGTTTTAAAATACAGCTATTGAAAAGAGACATGGCTATAAGACATAATGTTTAGTCAATCTAACTGACGTCAACTTATAAGGAGACCAATATTGTACTTTAATTTTATACTCAAGCTCTATGTAATTAACAGTTTTCTTACAAAACATTATTGTTATATGTCAATGCTGCATTTACTCAGCTGAGAATATATCACTGTATAGACACGCAGTATATTGGTGTTTAAAAAATATGTTTAAAATACATAATGGCTTTCATTTAAAAACAGAATTTAAATAGTTATTAGAATCAGAAAGGTAAAAAACGAACCATAAACTAAGTAGATGACTAATTAATTAAAAAAAAAAAACGAGACGAGGATATATCACGCTTTGTCTGCACATCAATAAAGCTGTTATACATCATGTAAATTTACACATTGATTTTTTCATATTATTTTTCACAGTATAAGCACTGTGTATGCTACAAGACATGACTTTCATTTTAAAAAACCAAGATAATAAAGGTTAATAATGATAATAAAAGTCTATGCTTTCCAGGTAATGAAATAAGCATTAAACCCTTGGAGAAAAATGACTGGGAAAAAATAGTGGAAAAGAATAAAATAAACTTTTTGCTGACAGAAAAAAAAAAAGAGAAAATTACATACAGACTACTCTTGAGGACTTGAAGAATAAAAGACAACAAGGAAAGCATGGAAAAGAACAATATCTCAGACTTTTGTAGCAGCATGCACATCAAGCGTTTGGCCTCTTTCATGGTCTTAAAAATCCAAACTGCACAAATTTGAGCAGGAGCAAAGTGTCCCAAGTAAAATCTAAAACAAAACTCTTCTGGCTTTGTTTTGCTACCACTGTGACTGCTGTTTGTGATGATGATTTGCCACTGCAACAGCATATGAAAAAGTATACTCATCAAGAATGTGAAATGAGATTGTGTTTCTCCAAAAACTTCCAAACACTAGAAAAGTAAAAGCCATTGTCATGTCTATTCAGAGGCTAACTGGAAATCCCCTTCCTGGAAAGCAGTATGAGAAGGCCAAGCTGAGAAACGTAGAAGCTAATTACTTCCATAAACCACTATTTTATTCTTTGTTGCCAAGATGACATGCGAAATTAAAAAGGCACTGTTAATCTAAAGCTAGATAGTAGATGTGGATCTCATCAGTCTTTAAAAGAACTGAGCGAGACTAATCTTTTCCACAGTGGTTATTTTTAGTAACAAAACCACAAAAGACGTGTAAAGCTAGAGGTTCAGTACAATGGTAAAGACATACCATTTCTCCCTCTCTAGCACCACAGACTTCTTGATTAGATGTGTACAACTAGATGTTGCTAAATTAACAATGGGAGCATCAGCAGGCAGCTTGAATGAAAAACTTAATACTAGCCTTAATTCTAGATTTTAACATCCCTCCCCCCCCACACCCATGCAACAAATCACTGCTTGGAAGGACTACAGAAGACATTTCACAGAGATTTTGCAAGTAACTTTCTTAAGACATTTTCAAAAAATGCTTTGAGCATGTAGCAAGAGATAGTAAAAAGAGCATGTTTAATTGATATCAGCTTATTAATATACAATGATTGTAATGGGACTTAAAAAAATAAGCCATGTCTTTTGAATGGTGTTGCCCACAGGAAAAAGATTAGAATGCAGAACATACTCCCTTCTCCCTGAGAAAAGCAAAATAATAAAAAAAAAGTCTTATAAGAGTCCTTGACTATAGTTAGACAAGTGATGGGGATGGGGGAGGGGGGTGGGGAGGGAACAAAAAAGCAAGTATTTTTACTTAAATGAAGTCCTGGAATTTGCATAGGACATAGATACTGTGTTCAGGGAGCCTTAGAAGGAAGAAAATACCCTTGCTACCTTAGAACTGAGAGTAGCACTGACATGCTTAGGAAAAGCTCTGTTCTTAGTTCTCAGAATTCACTGCTGCATTTTGCTGCAATTGACTTTTTTTTTTTTACTTTCTCTCTCTCTCTAGGACAGAGGACTTTAGAGGATCAAATTTTATGACTTCTCAGATCCTGCAGGCAAACAGACTTTTGAGATAAACACTGTGTATTATAAGCCTCAGGTTGTTCAGAGACCACACAAGGAAAGCTCAGGCTATTTTTGAATCCTAAAGTACTACTTTCTTTGCATTAGTTTCTTGACTGACACCCTAAATGAACATAATGCCTGTCTGTGTTTTAGAGGTGTTTCATTATAACACAAAATATGCTAATAGTTATTTTATAAACTTTGGGCAAAAACCTAACTGCAGAAAACATATTCTATGCTTCATGCTTATACATTTAGGTTTGTCTTCAGAAAAAAAACTGGCAGAAGATGTTTATGACACTGTAGGTTTTTCTCTTGCTCTGTTCTGTTCAGACAGCATTATTGCCTAAACACCTTTATACTAGACCTAATTCTCATCTAATCTAAACACCTTTAAACTGGCTTAAACCTGATATCTAAACTAATGAGAATCAGAATTTAACTTGACAGCAATTGTAAGGGGAGAGAGAGAAAGGAAAAGAAGGAGTTTTTTCACAAGAAATTAAAGGAAATATTCTATTCTGGAGAAATAACACAGACAACAGTGACTGCTGCACATCTGAGTCAAATCTCATTAGCTTTTTGGTAAAACAAGACAAAAGAAGAGCAAGGCTGGAAACAGTTTGAATCATTATGGGGAAAAAAATCACTTGTTACAAAAAGTCCATGAAAGCTGTTAAAAACAAAGCATGTCACCTTTCCCATACCCTCTGTATCCCCCTGCTCTGTTAGACAAAGAAATCTTTCCTGACTAATATAAATGTAATGGTCTTAACTCCATAAGACCATAATCGGGCCCGAGGTATCCATGTGACAATGACTAAATGAGCAATCTTCAACATTTGTCCCTTAAGTATAAAAAAACCCCAAACTCTACCCATAATGATATCACTCAGAATGAAGCATCATTGATAATATTATTTCCTACTAAACCATGTGAATCATCCAACTTGCAGATGAGGGTTGTGCTTGCCTGTGTTAAATAAGCAGACTTGGCACGTTCTAGAATACACATATGAATGTACAGACTATGTTTGATATTTCTTAGTCTCTGGCAGAGACTTAGAAACCAGCAGTCAGTGTTCTGTTGCCTGCTGCCTTCTTATTTATAACTGGAAATCTCAAAGCATACACTTTTTCACTTAAGACATTGCATAAGCATTGCTCTCTGTCACAGACATGCAACTTACAAGAAGAAAATTCATTAGGATGCTAAAAATACTGCCTAGTGATTTCAGGTGGGAACCTAGATACTAACAAATTGCTTAGAATACTCTGGCAGCAATACAAGAAGATTCCCAAATGAAAAGTCCAGAAATATTTACAACATTTTGACAAATGAAGAAGCAAGGATTAACTGACATACAAGAAATTCACGTGCTATTCAGGCATAGACTAGAGGGTTTCAGAATAAGCATGTAAGTGTACACCATGACACTTCAACAACAGAAAGGGACTGGAAGTAAAATTTTCAGGAGTGCTTCATAATATGTTTTCTCTGTCCTTGTTCAAGCTAACTCTGCTCTTCCTGGGTTTGACTATTTCATACATCAACCATGCAGCCAAAGATTTGAGCCTCATGACCACAATAATGAACATGATTATGATTAAAATAATGATCTGGGCCACAATTATAGCTTAGGTGTAAAATGCTGGAAGTTCATAGAGCTATATTTTATAAATTTGTACAGATTTTCTGTTAGAAAATTTTCCCCAAAATAAACTTAATACTCGAAAGGTAGCAGCTCATCATAGGTACTGGATATTAAAATTTCCACTGTGATATTAAAGCAACTCCAACTAATGTATAATAAAATGAGAAAATCATTCAAAGTGGAAACTTTTCATTAATACAGTATATGATGCATTAAAAGTCTACCAATGAATATTTTTTTAATGCCTAGAGATCAAGTTCAACACACAAAAATACACTCTACGTGGTAAGAAATTGCTGCATATTTAAAAGATATAAAGGGCAAAGTTGGGAAATCAGTAATATCCACAGTACTAGACTTGACTTCTGGTTAGAGTCAAAATACCGTAACTTCATGTACCATCCATCTGCTCTGACATTAGCCAATGAAACATTGCAGTCCAGACTTAGAAATACTTATCTGTACACTTAACACATATTTTACTATCATTCTCTGCACAGTTTTAACAATAACAGCAAAAAATATTGGAGACTGAAAAACAGTGGTTTCAACTGCTAGTAAAAATGGTGGTTTCTTAAAGGAATCACCTTCTAAGGAAAAACTGGATGCAGGCTCTTACACATTGCAGCACTAAAAATGTCTACCAATAACACCAATTTTCCCAGTTATTTCCACCACTAAAGAAGGATATGAGTTCCATAAAACTGTAGCATAAGAATTAAATCAGCTGTACATTCTATTCTGTCTAAAGTAGCATGAGATACTGCAATATAACTGTTAAAGCATTTGTCATCATATTTAGTCCATTATAAACAATCTAAAAAAACCCCACAAATTATATTCTGTTACTAGAAAAATATATGTTCACAGTCCTTTTCCGAAACCAAAATAGATATACATAGAAACCTGAAAACTCATGAAAGCAATCCTTAGCAAACATTCTCCAATATCTAAATTGGAGCTTTAGGTAGGTTTTTTTATAGGTCCCTGGAGAGTCAGGTGGCTTATCCGGCAAAACATGCTGGCACTGTGTGTGTGTGGCTTGCTTTCCTCTGCAACCAGGATGTGGGGAATCACATTTCTCCCAATCACATCCCAGCATAAAGTTACTAAACAACTGAATTAAATGCTGCCTGGGCCTCAAAATTAGTAAAAAACTACAGGCTAAATAACCTTGTATGAGAACAACGAGGTGATGATGTGGATATATTATATATAAAATGTTAATAAATCCTGATGTTATAATTAGTTCTCTGAAACATATTAAATATTTCAACTATCTCAATTAAGTTATGCAAGTTGAATTATTTGTTGCAGGTAAACGATAAATGTAATTCCAACAGAGGTGGCTTCATTAAATATTGAAGGCATAAAGGGCTTTTAGAATTTGAGATAGACAGTACAAAGCTAGAGACTAACAATGTATTCCAAAGTAAAAACAATTCCAAAAGGTTTTGAACAACCAATGAATCAAATTGGATATTTGTTATTAAAAGATAAAGAACTTTTAAGCTTAGTTCATCAGACATTTTGCTATCAACCTATTAAAGCAGGGGATTAATGGATATTGTCTTATTTCATTAACATCACATTTACATTTTCTAATAAAGATTTTATAAAAACTTTTAAAAAATTTGTAAAAAACATTTTTCTAAAAATCTCTTTAAAAATTTCTTTCACTAATAAAAGCCTACAAGTTGACAATACAACTTGTAAAAATATAGAAATTAATTATATTTTATTATATGTAATTATTAATTATGTATCCTAAGTAATTAATAATTATGTATCATTATTAATTAATATGTATTATAATTAATAAATATGAATTATGTATTATAATTAATCATCTAGTTACCAAATTGTTAAGGATGAACTAGATCTCTGGAGTTCACCTTGTTCAACTTCCCTGACTGGTCACCTAGAGGTTGCCCAGGACCATGCCCAGATGGTTTTTGTAAACATCCAAGGAGGCCTCGGTAAGCTGTTTCAGTACTTGCTCATGCTCAGAGTGAAAAAAAAAAATGTATCCTCATGCATAAATGCTTTACCCTATTTTTAAAGATTTTTTCATGCTTTTCCTTACGTGTTCAGACCATCACTCAATCAGACTAAATGCCTAGTGTTAATCTCTGTGCATGAGGAGTTGAATTTGTTCATAATCCCCTTTAAAATAGCAAAACCTTTATATTCAAAGGCCATGTACTTTTTTTTTTTCAAGATAATACCTAAATACCAACAGGACTGTTTTTCCCTGCAGTCTGACATTTGGAGTTGTTCTGTTTGGAATGTTCAAGTCAGATAAATTCCCTTTTATTACAGAACGATTACTCTTTTTTTTTTTTCTTTTTTTCTAATCTTTGCACTCAAACTTGCATACATATTGCTTGATCAAAGCAAAAAAGCAAATATGACTGTTGATATTCATTATCATCTTCTGTTTGTAATAAGTATGCTGAATGCATAACTTGATGTAAGCACTTGATATATTAGATGTTTGATTGAAGCAGAAGTCTCCTTTACTGTATGATACACATGTTCTGAATGCGTATCTGAACTAAACTAAACCATACCTGAACTAAACTAAACCATTTTTTTACCACCTAGGAAAAAGAATCACCATATTTTCTTTGCTATTCAGAATAAATTTTTATATCATGTGTTCATTATTCTTTTTCTTACTATTTTTTTCTAGTCTTCATTTTCTTTCCTTTTAAGCTTTATCTTGTTTTAAAAAGTACAAAGTTTATTTACAGGATACGCCATTCGCTTTTGTTCTGTACATATTTTTACATATGTTTTCAAAAATACATAAGGAATGAATAATAGAGGTAAAGTCTCTCTAACCTTTCGTGTGTGTGTGTATATATGTGTATGTGGACACAGGCATATAAGTAGGTGTAACCCTCCCAATATTAAACCTGAAATGTTTATGACAGCCTATTCCATATACCATATGAGAGTTGCTAAAGGATTAGAAGTATTATTAAGGAACAGCAATATACTATTAGTTTCACATGCAATCTAATATTAATGTCAGAGACCATCTAAATCCCAGAAATGGTGTTCACTATACCTTATATCCCTGCCCTTGATTCTTCTCAATTTTTTTGTGGTTTTATTTTGGGATATTCTTTGTATGTGTGATTTGTCTCTTACAGTTCTATTACTAGTCTCTCTCATTCCTTCTAGATTTTAGAGTCTTTTCCTTGTGCAATTTTGTTGTATTTTGTTTAAAGCTCATAAAGCTTATTACTTGTCTGGTGCTTGATGCATTCTTTATTCTGATAGAACAACACTCCCTAAGAGATGCACAGTTCTATAATGAAATTTAAATTTTGATATTTAATTTTTCTCTGTCAGAAACTTTCTATATTTACCAGACATACTATACAATAATCAACTAATAGACAAACATTTCAGTTGTTTAAGCAGAATTCAGTTATCATACACTCATATACTGAGATAGAATCATATTATTTTGGATAATTTTTTACAAAGAGTGGACCAAGAGGAAACAGCTTTCATATTTCATTAAATGTATCAAGAAATTAAACTACCCAGATCTTGAAACATTAATAGAAACTAACATTTAGAGTTTCTGTCTACAATTCAGACTTTCAGAAGAAAGGGGAAAAAGAAGCACTTTTATCACCTGCTGGCCTGATTGTGGGTTTTAGGGCTCCTCAGTGTGCTCTCATGACTACCATGCCAAGAGGAAACTAAGTAGTTATCAGAACTATGCTAGCTTCAGACAGCTCATGGAGATATTACAGTTCTTTTCCTTGCTTGAGAAAACCACCACATAAGTTTCTCTTCTAGCAGAAGAAGAGCAGGATTTGTTAGCAGAAAACTATTTTGGGAGTCTTGGATTCATGACAAATGTGATGCAGGTAGACAAATTCTGAATGGCATATAGTGCTTGAAGCTGGGAGCCCCATATCTCAGGAAACATTTGCACTATACCATGATTCAAAACTCCCAAATTCAGTGAGCACTGCGAACATCCTGCCTCATGCAGACAAGTTTTCATGATCAGTTATCTTCAACACCATGCTATTTTGATGGGCATTTCCCCTAGCTGCTGCTCAGTCTGAAATCCAGTGAGTACTTTGCCTTAAGCAGATTCTGACAATTGCATTAAGACCTTTTAACAACCTCTCCTGACTATCCCTCTGAGTTTCTGTTAATATACATAATCTCCAGTTTGTAAAACTAGAAAAGAGCATAGCACAGTATCTTTGAAAGACTTCTAGGCTTTCAAATCAAAGCAACTCCTGTTTATTTGTCAGTTTAAGTCTACATGTTTGCAGGTATTGTTACCCAAAAAGTTAATTTCTGAACATTACTCCAATAAACACAAACAAGACAATTTATCCCATGATCACAGAAGAAAAGGCAGAAGTGCTGGAGAGTAATCTGTACCTTGTGACGTAATCTTACTAAAGGCTGATAGGGCTTGAAGTCATATCCTTCCTTGGCTGGCCACCCGTCTGCTCCCAGTAAAATGCATCCAAAAAGTAAACCAGCTGTCCACCACATAAACATCTTCACAGGCCCGTTCCTGTCAAAATAAAATGTAGAAGTTCAGTGACAGAGTGTAATGTTATTTTGACATAAGTCATATAATAAAGACTTACAACATTGATATTCCATTACTGCGGACCTGAATAAATATAATATAAATAGGGTAATACATCTGGCAAAACAGCAAAAAGAAAAATAAAAAAAAGAGTAGCAGCATTTGGGATCACAGTATCAATTTTGTTGTGCTGAACTGAACATTTTCTTGTTACTATACCCATACAAGAGGTTCACTAAGGAAACAACCAGGAAAAGCCTCTGAAAAGATAGGACATAATAGAAAAGCAGCGGTAAAAAATTCAACAGTGTTTCTCAATTTAAAGTAAAAAGATGATTATCAATTGCACGATCATCAAACTTTTCTTTTAAATGCAGCCCCCTGTGATAAACTATTCACAACCTGAAAGATATCAACGTAGAATATCTTGCATATGTCCAGCATCATCTTTACCTTATCAGCACCGAAGTATAAACGTAAGCAAAGCACTGTATTTTCCACCAGCGTTCTGAAGGAATATTTAAATTGCATTATTGAAATTATATACAGCCTATAAGCTTTATTGAATATGCCAGCATTATAGGAATATTTCCAGTATATTAAGTAAACTCCCCATTTTTCTCCCCAGAATTCACTGCAATGAACTGCAGAATTCAGGGAAGATTATTTGAAAAAAACTTTCCTTTGGTTTGGGTTTTTGGTTGTGTCTGTTTCAGTATCCCACAAGTCATGTTGCAGATGATCTGAACTGCCAAAGCACTATCATGGTTAATGTACCAGCATTCTATAATTTGTTACAAACAATCCAAAAAAAAAGCAAATCAGACTTTTAAGAACTATTAGGTCACAGGCCACTTCAGGAAATTACGTAAATATTTTTGTATTAGTCTTCAGAAATAGCTGATGCACTGAGAACTGAAAGAAATACTATTTATATCTAATTTTTCTTATGCGAAGCTTAAAATGGCAGACTGCTTACACATTTCGCATTCAAAAATAGAAGTGTTATACAAAGAAATGAGGAAACGGAGGACAAGGCTACTCTTAATAGTTCATGCAAGATTTTGAAATTAGCAGAAAGGTACTCATTCATTTGCAATTTTAATATTAAGTCAGAATGTTAAATTAACAATTTCAGACTTTGTATTTTAAAGGTACATTTTAACAGCCAATACCAATATCTGCCTAGTAGAATGCATACAGTAATGTATGCATACAATTAAGCAGCTATAGATGGTCCATAGGTTTTTCGTCCTGCAGTGATCATAACAACCCAGTTTGTGCTGTTTGCATGTTCTGACATATTTTAAACTAGGTTATCAAAAAATTACCTTCTATTTGAATGAACACACAATTTGATTTTTCCAGATAAAACTCGACTAGTTTGGTGACCTAGACCTAAATTATCCTGCTAACATTAAAATGTGGCCCACTAGAACCAAAATTAGAGTATTATAATAGTAGTATTGTTACTGCTATTAGAAATGGAGATACACAATGAACTGGAAGAATGATCAGAACTGTTTCCAATGCTAAAGGCTTTGAGAAAATTATGGTCTGAAAATTATGAGAAAATCCTTGCAGTACATGCTGAAGAAATCATAGAGAATTTGTGTCAGAGTTACTTTCAACTGAAGAAACACCTCACAACTTCATAAAGCTAAGATCAGCACTATGGAAGCCCTATAAAAATCATACTCATTGAATTTATGGATACATACAACATAAGAGTTTCCTTATGTTGCTCCTAATGGACCTATAAATGTGCATTTTGTAAGTGGTTTCAGTACCTATTAGAAATATTCAATATTTATTATTGATAGTCAGCATCTGTATTGAAACTATCATGCTAAGCAGGCAACACAGCACTGATCCTCACTTTGTGTTATTAAGTCTGTATTATTTAGTCCTGTAATGTGGGACAGAGATGAACAACTTCTCTGGAGGCTGACTTATGGATGAGTATTCATTATTTTTTACTTTCTACCTTGCTTGTAATGCACTTACTCTGTTAATGTAGAAATCTCTGTTAAGAATAAAGATATACATGAATAAGTTATGCATGCTAAAACTAGCTATGAACAGCTTAATATTTTTTTACCATTTGTGCATTTAAGCTTCATGTGGTGTAAAAGAATAGAGTCCTTATAGTTTTGGAAAATTGCTTCACCCTTGAAAGGCTTCTCCTTTGTATTTGCCCAAAAGAAGAGAAAATTATTACATGCTCAGTTTCTGACTTCCTTGCCTGTTACATGGATGAATGCTTAAAATGTAAATTAAAGAAGTCAGCTTTTTGGACAGATGCCACCTAAAATCCCAAAAGCACATAGGGTCACTGCAGTTATTATTAGCTGTTTCAGAAACAAAAAATCCATTTTTTCAAAGTTTTACAATTCAAAGCATTATACAAATTTTCTATTGAATTTATTGCACAACTTAAGTGGCTATTTATTTAAAAACTACTATCAAAACCACAGTTCTCCTTAAAACTATGCTATTATTCTTTTAACAAAGCTTATGATCTGTCCTTAAAGACTTACACTCTTAAAAAGCTGACTTAAAGAGAAGAATAAAAATGACTTTTCAAAGCTTTATTACAACTCCAGATTTTGTTGCTGCTTTTAAGCAAAGAGAAAGAAATAAAGTATCAGCTCTACATATTCATGATACCCAATATAATCTCCTTCTTATTCCTTCTTAGAGGTACAGCACAAATATTAAGTTGTTCATTTCTTTTAATGGTTATATTGCCAATCAGAAATTGAGTTTATAAAGGATGCTTATACCATGCACTCTAGGGCAAAGCAACATATTTCTGAGGTCAGATCTGCACTACTGATCTAGACCTTGTTTACTCTTTGATTATAATCTGACGGCATTTGATGCTTCCTTGTTGGATAACATTCTTCTGTATTTATAACTTAATTAATCACTACTGTACGTGTATAGCAGTAGCTCAAGGGCTTTATTATACGACTACTTTTATTTTCATTTTTGTTGTTTATTTTGAGTCACAGTGGACATACTGACCTTTAAGCTGTCAGAAACTTTTTCATAGATCATTAAACCTGAATATAAGAGTGACTACAGGTACTTAGAAGGCTTTTGTTCAGCGTTGCACAAGACCTGGAGATAAGTGGGTTCAAAGAATTTCAGAGTCAAATAAATGATTAACATTGTTTTGATTATAACATTAAGTATGTTTCATGAGAAAAAGACAAAAATCAAAGATTTTCAGCATTACTAATACATATTTCTAACTAACATTTTTAAATCTAATAGTTAAAAAATATAGCTCATTGTAGAGCTACTGAGAACAAGCAACTTAATCTTTTGTATGTTTCTGCTATCATGACTTCGAAAAGTTGAAAAAATAAAGGTTCTACTTTAATCTCCCAGACAGTATATGCATTTCTGAGAACTTTGGAAGGGGTGGGATGATGGGGTTTATGCTTTAATCAAAGATGAATAAATCATGAATCTCACTTTCTGTCTCTCAGGGGACTTGTGACAGACTGAAACTTAGACAAGACTGAGGAGAGGCCAGCTTTGAAAAAGAAAAAAAAAACAATCCAAGAAATAAGCAAGCATTATCCAATTATACTTGACAATTTCAGCAAAATGCTACTGAACAGATATGTCTCTTCTTGTGTTTGTCACATCACTAAGGCATCTTCCAGAAAGTAGCGTAGTGAATTTGATTGTGTTATGAAAGTTGTGAAATCAGATTGTCAGGCAGATACATAACTGACCTTTGCAGTTTTTTCCAGTGATGTGTTTGTTCATTCAAAATACTTAAGTGAATATAAGCTCTATATATTACAACACAGCTCTTGCATGTCTGTAAGGATTTTGAGATAACACAAGATAACTTACATGTTGATTAATACAGTTATGAATTTTCTAGAGGTCTCAATTGCTATCATCTGACATCTTTTGCTCTTCTGAAATTAATTATTTTTATGGCCTTGCAGAATTAAGATTTAGTTTCACTCCATGTTTTCACCACTCTAATGTTTAAAAGTTCTTTATCCTCTGTGTTTATTTTACTTTTCCCTTACTTCACCAGGGCCATCATTAGGCAGCTGTTAATCAGTACCTTATATTTCCAAAACCTTTGTTCCAATTCCTTATTTGCACTAAACAGTGATGTGATACTTTAAAGAGAGGCAAATAGTGTTTAATAACCACTTATTATTAAATTAGTCGCCAAGGGTAAATTCTTAAAGTATAAGTAAAGAAACAAGGAGAGAACATAAAAGTTAGTGTGTTTCTCTGAGTCTATTTACTGCCTATAGCTAGAAACTGTAGCTAGCTATTTTGTCTAATATCCACTGTCAGACTTGAACTCCTTAAGTTTGTCTGCTTCCTTTTTTAATTTATGTATATTTTTATTTCCATAACATTATGTGGGTATGAAGTGTTACTTCTTAATATTCATATAAGCATGTTTGGTAATATGAATATTTCTTCATATTCATATAAGCATATTTAGAAATCTGACGAGGTTTTTTTTAAAATTTATTTTGTTTACTCTGTCTTCAAACAGAGACCAATCTGTGTTTCTGGGTTTTCCTCTTTCTCTCTGTGTGCATTCCTCATTGTACTATTTTTCTAAGGAATTTAACCAGAGACTAATACAGTATTCAAAACAGTGATACATCACAAACTTAGAGAGCAGGATATTTTCTTTGTCATTTGATATTCCTTTCCCAATAATTCCCTTACTCTAAATTTTAATTAAAAATAACTTATAATACAAATTATCATAAGGTATATTTTATCAATTGTTATATATACTTATGCTTAAGTAATAAATTATATTTATTAAATAATGTATAACGTAACTTACAGGTTAAAATAGTGAGAGAAATAAAAATCTAATGTATATATGGTTTGTTTGCCTCTAAAGCCTGATCTGAAATTCTCAGACAACTATTAATAATAACTCCCATATCATATATCCTACGAATGCAAGCAGCTACTTTACAATTACACATTGCATGTAAATAATTAGAGTGCGGGGTTCTTTTCCTCTCATCATACGTAAATTATTAAGGCGCTGTTTTTTTTCCCCACACAAGAATTAATTCTCTTGTTAACAATGAGTTTCACCTGCTATTTTACCATTACCTTACCTATACTGTAGGATTCTGTTTCATTCTCTGTCAGCCTTAGATTTGCCTTAAAAGCTTAGGAGGCATACAGTGAATGATATGGAACAGGTAATGGTTATTCCTTATTTCTCACTGTACAATAAGTTCTCCAGTATCAAATTTAGATTTTCATTTCCAATTCTCAGAAAGCTCTGTCATCTTACTTTTTAGTCTACTTCCAGAGAATTCATTAATCTGAGGAACACTAGTTTTCTCACTATTGACTTCTCTCCATTACAGTTACTTCTGAAACTTTTTGATAAATTATTATCGGTAAGAAGTTTGTTCCTTAAAATCCTTGCGTAAGAAACACTGCTGGGGGAGCTGTACCTTCTAAACTGGCAGCTGAAATATTTTAGGGCATCTCACTTGCCTCATTTAGGTAAAGGAATTGAGACCATAAAGTCATTCCTCAAGAAAGTTACCTGTTCTGCCCCATATAATTTGTAGATTATGTTACTGTTCTATCATCTTCTTTTCATAAAATTTCCAGAATAATTATTATACTGAAAACTTCTTTATAACAATATTTACTCATATAATCAGTTTGCAGCCATTCATATACACTTGGTCAACATAAGTTGACTTATGAGGGTATATATTTTCTTCAAGCTGACCCTTCCTGGGATGGGGGAAAAAATGCTCTGTTCAATGCAGAACTGCAATGAAGAAAGATTTAATCAAAGCTTTCTACTGAAACTTATGAAGCATAAGTATGAAACACTCTACTTGGTAAAATTTTATTTGATATACACCCTTGATTAAAAATGCAGTCATTGAATACATTTATAAAATGCAATCTAACACAATTTATCTGCTCAGCAGAGCAACAGATGATAGTGTTCTAGCCTTGAAACTTTTGCACTGTCTCAAAAGTGGTTTAACCTGCAAGATGCTCAGTTATAGTTAAATCAATATTTTACTTATTTAAAAACAGTGCAAAATACCATAAGATTACATAGTACCTCTTCACATCACTTAGGCTATTGATTTTACAGCACGAAACTGTTTATGCTTCCAAATCTGGTAGTTGATGCTGAATATTCTTCACAATTTCTATTGTACTCAAACCCTCAAATAGTATTAATAACAGGGATAGGATTCAGACGCACATCCAAAGCCTGAGACAGACAGTCTTACATAAATTCAATACCCAATCTCTTTTGAATTTACATATTTCTAGTAATTTCAATGTACATTCTTCTGTAAGTAAAGACATCTTAGACTAATACATTACAGGATATGTGCACTATACTTCAATATGCTTATACAAAAATTACAGATATTTATGGTATCTGTGTGTACGACATGTTGCCTGCTTTATGTTAACACTAATGACTACTGCACTCGGTAAGAAAGCGATAACTTCTTTGAAAACAATTGGTTCATTTATGCACCTCCTAAACCACCAGCAATTTCTACAAAAGGGCATGTAAAAAGTAGTATAGCAATTAATTCAAGTGATTTTTTTTAAGGCAAACAAAAGGTACATGAAAAGTTCCCAGAATTACCACACTACTCCCCACTGATGAGCTAGTCACCTCTGAACTGGGGACGATTCCTTTCAGTTTTTGAGAAAGTACAACAAAAATCTCCATCTCCCTTTTCTCTCCTGCTAATGCTTTTACCCTTGCAAGTTCAATATCTTGCAGAAAACAAATGAAAACCTATTTAGAATAATAGAATAGTTTGGGTTGGAAGGGACCTTTAAAGGTTGGCTAGTCCAACTCCCCTGCAGTAAGCAGGGACATCTTAAGCTAGAGGAGGTTGCTCAAAACCCCATCCAACCTAACCTTGAATGTTTCCAAGGATGGGGCTTCTACCACCTCTCTGGACAACCTGTTCCAGTGTTTCACCACCTTCATTGTGAAATATTTCTTTCTTATATCTAGTCTGAATCTACCCTTTTTTAGTTTAAAACAATTAACTCTTGTCCAGTGGGAACACAACTTGCTAAAAAGTCTGCCCTCATCTTTCTTACAAGCCACCTAAGTATTGAAAGGCCCAGAGCCTTCTGTTCTCCAGGCTGAACACCAACTCTGTTCTGACACCTTCCTTATGAATATCTAATCATGATTAATATATTCTAGAATACCATGGTGAGTGTTACCTCTCAAAGTTTATTATACTTTCTGAATCTTCTCAGCAGTTCATTGGTAATGTACATTTTGTCCTATGACTGACCCTTCTTCTACAATTGCTGGAGAAATGCTGCTATTATCAGTGTTTAGCAAATATATAGTAAGCACTATTTTACCTCTCCCCATGCTGGAATCATCACAAACAGAGAAGACTGAAAACATATTGTATTATACACAACTAGTTCCAAATGTGAAAATCTATACATACATACATACTGTGTATCCAGAGTTTATATGAAGAGTGAAAATGTATACCTAAATCTGAAAATTCCCTTTTCTAAAATTTACATACATTTAAAATTAAGAAATTTTCTACTTTCAAAGAAATAGTTTCAAAAATTCATCAGTTATTGCGCTTTTGTTCTGTGTTTTTAAATAGTGACTAGCCAGGATATTTGGTTCTAATACTATTCCACCCCAAGAAACTGATTTTATCAACTTTATGTCCCTACGAAGTATAATAAATTAAATTTTAAATACTGGCTAGATCACTGTATTCCCCCATCTTTAAGAGGGAAGACACATCAGATATTAACATAATAGTATCTAAAAGGTCATTTTTAACACATTGAGGAGTAGTACTCTATGTCTTCAGGACATATCAGTCTTTGGCTTTTACATATTATTAAACTGAAAAACTAAGAATGAAATTAATTTTCTATTTTGTGTCAATCAGAAAAAGAGCATAAGTTCTGCAACCATATTCAGTGTTATTAATAGGTTCATAATACAGCTAGAGTAATAAATATAAACCACGCTTCATTACCTGTGACTCTTTGGACTTCATTGCATATACTAATGGATGCAAATACCTGTCAGGAAAGATGACATTGCTACCCTTTCTTAAAAGGCTTTTGTCATCCGTTATTGGTTTCATGACAGAAAAGCATCTGCAAATAAGATATTTTTTGTACAAACGGATATTATTATACTGCATGAACTTTGAACAAGTAACAGAAGTTTTAGCCAGAAGTATGTCTCCTCCCATTAGCCTGCCTCCACTACACCACACACAAATGCCTTCGCATCTTTACACCTAATTTGCAAACTCAAAAACCTCAGAACAAATCTCTCCAAGCTATTACACAAAAAATTAGGTTCTTGCAAAGTAATCACAGTATCAGATTCTCTCTACAAATGTAGCCACAATCCACATCTAGAAAGTTTGTCCTCATTAAAATGCTGTACAGAAAATAGATCAGTGTCGTGACTGCAGGTCCCTACCCCAGGACTGCTGCCAGCTTTCACACACAGTACATCTAATGCTGTCACCCTCCAGTTCTCCTCCAGAAGTGACAGCCACATTCTACGCCAGATTTGTCAGGTCACCTTAACTATGTACAGCAGGCTTGGGTCTTGCAACAGTGAAACAGTGCTTCCAGGGCAGCCGACAACTCATTCATCTGTGTACCAATCTGTTCTGTCTCTCAGCAGCTACAATCACCAGCTACACAGGCACACAATCGTCATACTTTACCCACTGGAAAAGGCTGGCACAGTCATTTTGGAACAGCCAGCAACGCTGCTGACAGCACACATGCTAGAAATGCGAGCAGAGAAGTACATTTTTTTAAAAATCTCACGAAAAGCACTCAACATGCCAGATGAATCCTGCCTTCTGCTGACTCCTGTCCATCTCTTCCTTACACCTTTTCTGATTTAAATTGAAAAATTATCATTGTGCACTAGGGGAAGGTGCAGTACAGACCTTCGCACTTCTGGTCCTGTACTACCACACTTGATCTTTGCATAGATATTACAAACATGTCCAGCGGGTTCAAGATGTATCCACCAGGGCACCTCTGTGGTAATCAGCCAGCACAAAGGCCATGTTTTCCTTACCATTCACTGTTACTGTCCTCAGCCTTCATGCTGCTTGCACTGTCAGGTGCCGGTGAGTAACAACAGGAGCCCAAGCACCACGTGTCTGTAGGGTGGTGAAAGCAAGGTGCATCTGTCCAGAGCTTTTCTAGAAGTGCTTCTTTGGAATTGTGCATAAAACTTACAGGTGGCTCTCATGAGCCTGGACACAAGAGGCATGAGCGTGCCAGCTAGAACACCTGGAATGTGGATGCAGTGAGGACACTTAGTATGTCAAATCTTTGCTACTAACTTTATACTCTGACTTAATCTTACCTTATAAGTCTGTTTATATATGTAAAGGATGACACCTTAGTGTCAGTGACTCAGGTTTCAGTGAATTGTAATTAAATGAGAAATGGCAATACTAAACCTTTTTTTTTTTTACAATGTTCTTCACACTATTTCACAACTGCAATCTCACAATTTCTTTAATATTACAGAAAGCAGAACAAAACAAGGGTACTAAATTTCTCGCATCTTACAGGAGCCTTTTCTAATAGGACTGAGTTCTGCATTTTGATCTAATTTTTTTCCCCAAGAGTTCAGTATCAACCAAAGGAAACTAGTGTATTTACCATCATTGATGTATACCACTGCTCATTTGTGGAATTTATACTGTCAGCAAGGCAGTCATCTTCTACCCTAATTAAGAAAGATTGTTACAGCTAGTTCTTCAATTTCCTAGAGGATTAATGTTTATCATCATGGCAGTATCTGAACTGATGGGAATTCAACTGCTTTCTGGTATGAAATCAGAGACAGAAAATCTGCTGGCTTAGAACTCAGACAAATAGTTTGGTACTGTTAACATTTCATAAAATTTGTAAATTAAAACCTAACATAGCATTGTATTACTGTGTGGTCAGTGTATACTAGAAAATATAAATATTTTGGTTTTCAAGTTTTGGATTCAGTTCTCTCCAATAAAATACAGCAAACATTAACTAAATGTAAGAAAAAAACAACAGCTGTTGACACATCCATAGTAAAATGTTAAGCATATTTGTGAGCAAATATTTCACCCTAGAGAAATCAAAATGCCACTTAACATATAATTTATTTTTTTAAACAAGTAAGATGGCTAAAATTCCTCCATATTTGCTATGATATTCTTCTACCACCCATATTTTTCTCATTCAAGGAAATTTGGGGGTTTGGTAAAACACTAGTTAACAACAAAAGCAGTGAATGATGTTATTGAACTGTTTGAATGCATGCTAAACCAGGATATGCCTACCATTAATTCAAACTACCATGAAAATTTAGAGAATCTCTTTCTATTAGTAAGTATTCTGGTTAAAATTCTGATTTTATCCCATTACTTCTATGAAACTTGCTTTGTTGAAATGCTTCAGCCAACAGAGATGGGTCCCAGCTTTATTACCCAGTGAAACTGATTTTTCAATAACTCAGCTGGTTTAATGCCAACTCACCTGAAGATTGGAGCGCAAGACAACCATGAAATTGGCAAAAACTGGAACAGGTAAGTTTGGGATTTTTTACCTCTAATAGAGTTTGAAGTAAAGAATCTATAAAGGATTAAAGGAGGAAACCAGGTGCTAAAAACCAAATGTAAAAAGAGAACGTAGGTAGTTTGGAGTAGTAGAAATAGTGTTTCATCAGCCTTCGTAGCATGCGAAAACAGCTGGAGGACATATTAGAAAGAAATGTAATATGGGAAAAATCTGTGACATCCAAGGAACCAAAAATGCCCTGCCTCCATAAACACAAATGAACAATTCAGAGAAGGACAAGGAGGCACCCTGGTATGATGGAGAAGAGTATACACAATAGCACAAACACTGACAGGAAATATCAAGCCATCAGACTGCAGAGAATAAAGATACATGTGGGTTTTTGTATCACTGGATCAAACCACAGTTCTATCAGTAACCAATAGGACCAATGAATGTTGCAGCTATTTAAATAAATAAGGAGATCAAGTAGCTGAGGGCAGTCTGTCCTTATCAGGATTGAACCAAAAATCCATTTGCCCTCCAGTGCTCTTCCCCAGTGCCCACATAATATAATTAAATCAGCTACAGATTAAATCCTAACCCAATTTAAAACATGAAAACAACTCTAAAATTCACATTTAACATGTTTGGTCAAGATTTTTACCTTATTTATAGTACTTAGTGATGATGAAGATTCACAAGGATGGAAACAACTCTAAAATAATTCCATTAACTAAACCAAATGAAATCCAAATATACAAATAAAGTGTTCTGTACTTGAATATCTAAAATATCTAAAATAGTTCTAGGCTTTATCTCTTTTTTTTTTAATTTAACTGCTGTGAAGTTTTTCACCTCTACTTTCCTACTTTGCAGTGACTTGTCTGTCTTTCTTCTTTACTGCCACAAACGTCAACTTTCTTCATAAGCCTGAATTCAGCAGAGTCAGAAAGGAATACAGAAAAATGCCCTTGTTCTGTCATAAAGCTGGCTTGGGTTGCTAGTGCAATGTGCTGTATTCAAGAGTTTTCTTAGATCCATCAGTTAGGGAAGTTTCCAGAACCTGTCAGCTTAGCTGCATTCTCTGGGAATACTACGGGAATAAGTTTGAAGACACATCTTTGACCCCAATTTTAATTGAAACTGATGTCTGCTAGACTTGCTGTTTCACTTGGATTTTAAAGCCCAATAAAAGAATAAAAGAAGGATCTTTTCCTTTTATGTAGAATGAAATTAATATACTGACTCAAGCATGAAACAAACCAGTTCTGAGATTTCATAGAGCAAAAACACCCCACCCTACACTATCATATCTGACAAAAAAAAGTATTTTTGACTGTGATTGATGATTTAGCCTTCTACTTTCTACAATTTCTAGTAATATTAGTGCATCATAATAAATAATATTAATTTTTCATTGAGCAATTACAGTCTTTAAATTTTGAAAAGGTATTTTTAATAAAATAATGCATATCTCCTATTGTATGCTCACAATCTCATCCATTAGGATCAGAATCTTCATTCCCCACTATACTTTCACTACCTTATATCGTTTTACAGATTCCAATTGAGTATGATTTTATACTGATATAATATATATACACTTAGCAAAAACCTTCCAAATGGATGCTCAAAAGTTGACAATAAGCCAGGAATATCCTGAAAACTAAAAATGGGTTATAAGATAAGATTTTCAATAACTCAGTAGCTATAAGAAAATCTGTCATTTCCAAGTATGGAAAGGATATAGTAAAAAAAAAAATTAGGAGCAGCCAATATGTGGTTCTGAAATGCTCAGTACGAGAAAGGAATGAATTTTGTTGCCCACCTCCCATCCCCATAATATACTAAGAGTTGAGATCATCTTCCTAACAACAAAAAAGTTTTAAATATTTTATGTATTTTTTGGGCGGGGGGGAAGGCAAAAAGCAAAGTAAACAGCTTCAGTTTGATTTATAAAATGGAAACATAGGGAAAAGGTACTGAAAAATTGACTGAAATAAGTTTTCATAGAATCATAGAAGAATCAGGTTGGAAGAGACCCACCGGATCATTGAGTCCAACCATTCCCATCAAACACTAAACCATGCACCTTAGCACCTCATCCACCTGTGCCTTAAACACCTCCAGGGAAGGTGAGTCAACCACCTCCCTGGGCAGCCTGTTCCAGTGCCCAATGACCCTTGCTGTGAAACATTTTTTCCTAATGTCCAGCCTAAACCTCCCCTGGCAGAGCTTGAGGCCATGTCCCCTGTCACTTGGGAGAAGAGGCCAGCTCCCTCCTCTCTACAATCTCCTTTCAGGCAGTTCATAGAGAGCAATGAGGTCTCCCCTCAGCCTCCTCTTCTCCAGGCTAAACAACCCCAACTCTCTCAGCCGCTCCTCATAAGGCCTGTTCTCCAGCCCCCTCACCAGCTTTGTTGCTCTTCTCTGGACTCGCTCCAGAGCCTCAACATCCTTCTTGTGGTGAGGGGCCCAGAACTGAACACAGGATTCGAGGAGCGGTCTCACCAGGGCCGAGTACAGAGGGAGAATAACCTCCCTGGACCTGCTGGTCACACCATTTCTGATACAAGCCAAGATGCCATTGGCCTTCTTGGCCACCAGGGCACACTGCTGGCTCATGTTCAGTCGGCTGTCAACCAACACCCCCAGGTCCCTCTCCTCCAGGCAGCTTTCTAGACAGACTTCTCCTAGTCTGTAGCACTGCTTAGGGTTGTTGTGCCCCAAGTGCAGGACCTGGCATTTGGCCTTGTTAAACCTCATGCCATTGGACTCTGCCCAGCGGTCCAGCCTGTTCAGATCCCTTTGCAGAGCCTCCCGACCCTCCAGCAGATCGACACTTCCACCCAGCTTAGTGTCGTCTGCAAACTTGCTAAGGGTGCACTTAATGCCTTCATCCAGGTCATTGATAAAGACATTGAACAGGGCTGGACCCAGCACTGAGCCCTGGGGAACCCCACTTGTCACTGGCCTCCAGCTGGATTTCACACCATTTCCCACCACTCTCTGGGCCCGGCCATCCAACCAGTTTTCCACCCAGGAGAGTGTGTGCCTGTCCAGGCCAGAGGCTGACAGTTTCTCAAGCAGAATGCTGTGAGAAACTGTGTCAAAGGCTTTACTGAAGTCCAGGAAGACCACAGCCACAGCCTTTCCCTCATCCATCAGCCGAGTCACTTTGTCATAGAAGGTGATCAGGTTAGTTTGGCAAGACCTGCCTTTTGTGAACCCATGTTGACTGGGCCTGATCACCCAGTTCTCTTGCATGTGCTTCATGATAGCACTCAAGATCACCTGCTCCATGACTTTCCCTGGCACTGAGGTCAGGCTAACAGGCCTGTAGTTCCCTGGATCCTCCCTGCAACCCTTCTTGTAGATGGGCACAACATCAGCCAGCCTCCAGTCCAGTGGGACTTCCCCAGTCTTCCAGGACTGTTGGAAGATGATGGAAAGGGGTTTGGCCAGCACATCCGCCAGCTCCTTCAATACCCTTGGATGAATCCCATCTGGCCCCATAGACTTGTGGGTGTCTAGTCGGGCTAGCAAGGCTCTGACCACCTCCTCTTGGATCATGGGAGCCTCATTTTGCTCCTCTAGCTCCTGGGTTTGTACACAAAGGGAACAACTTTCCTTACAATCAAAGACTGAGGCAAAGAAGGCATTAAGTACCTCAGCCTTTCCCTCATCCCCTGTCACTGTTGTTCCTTCTGCATCCAACAGGGACTTCATGGTCTCCTTAGTCCTCCTTTTATTATTTATAGAAAGAGTTTTTGTTATCTTTCACAGACATTGCCAATCTGATTTCTAGTTGAGCCTTAGCCCTTCTCATTTTTTCTCTACCCAATCTCACTTCCCTCCTGTAGTCCACGCAAGAGGCCTGTCCCCTCTTCCAGAGCCCATAAACATTTCTCTTCTTCTTGATATCACTCAAGATCTCTCTGTTCAACCAAGCTGGTTTTCTCCCCTGCCGGCTTTTTTTCCGGAACATGGGGATGGCTTTCTCCTGAGCTGATAGGATTTCATTTTTGAAGACCTCCCAGCCCTCATGGGCTCCCTTGCCCTTAAGTACTGTCTCCCATGAGACTTTGCCAACCAGCCTTCTGAAGAGTTCAAAGTCTGCCCTCTGGAAATTTAGTGCTACCGCCCTACTAACAACCCTCTTCACTTGTCCTAGAACAGAAAACCCTATCATCTCATGATCACTTTGTCCTAGGTGTCCACCTACTGCCACATCCCCCACAAGGCCTTCTCTGCTCACAAACAGCAGGTCCAGGAGGGCACCCTCCCTTGTTGGTTCATTCATCAGCTGTGCAAGGAAGTTGTCTTCCACGCACTCCAGGAACCTCCTAGACTGCTTCCTTTCTGCTCTATTGTACTTCCAGCAGATAACAGGAAGATTGAAGTCTCCCACAAGAACAAGAGGCATTGATCTAGAGATTAACCCCAGCTGTTTATATAAGAGCTCATCAGCTGCTTCTCCTTGGCTGGGTGGTCTGTAACAGACTCCCATCACAAAACCTACCTTCTTATGGGCTCCTCTGATTTTAACCCACAGGCACTCAATCTCCTCATCACCACCATCCATCTCAAGGGTGTCCAAGTCCTCCCTTACAAAGAGGGCTACCCCACCTCCTCTCCTACCCTTCCTATCCCGCCTGAAGAGTTTGTACCCCACCATAGCTGTACTCTAGTTGTATGAGTCATCCCACCACATTTCTGTGATGGCAATGACATCATAGGCTCCTTGCCCTATGACAGCTTCCAGCTCTTCCTTCTTAGTCCCCATGCTGTGTCCATTGGTGTAAATGCACTTCAGCTGAGCTGCCAAGCCTTCAGCCCTCTTAGAGGGAACAGAGTTCATTCCCAATTGCCTGGTAACTGGAGTAGCTAGCTCCAGAGTGCCTGTATCTCCCTTATCACACTCAGGTGTGTTCTCCCCCACTTTCTGTGTGGTGAGGTACTGGTGGGCCTCTCCAGCACACCCTCTCTGAATCACCAGTGCCTCACTTCCAGGCTCACTCCTGTCTAGCCTGGTCTCAACCCCCTCTCCCTTCACATGTAGTTTAAAGCTTGATTTATGAGCTTAGCTAGGTTATTAGCAAGGGCTTTAGCCCCCCTAGGAGACACAGGTGTCCCATCCTTAGCAACAAAGTCTGGGGGTGCGTGAGCCACCCCATGATCAAAGAAGCCAAAGCCCCTTTCCTCACACCAGGCTTGGAGCCAGGCATTAATCGAATTCTTCTTCCTGACTTCCAGCTCCTCTCTATTTAGCCTTGGGATGGAGCAGAATACTATTTGTGCCCCAGAGCCCTCCATCATTTTCCCAATGGCCCTGAAGTCTTTCTTGATGGTTTTGGTCTTTTTGTTTACTAGATCATCATTACCAGTTTGGACTGCTATCAGAGGATAGTAGTCTGTCTCGTGGACCAGGGAAGGAAGTTTTCTAGCTACCTCCTTCACTGATGCCCCTGGTAAGCAGCAGACCTCTCTGTGGAGCGGGTCTGGTCTGCAAATGGGTCCCTCTATTCCTTTTAGGAGGGAATCCCCTACAACAGTCACCCTCCTCTTCTTCTTAATGGAGGATGTTTTTATCTTTTTCTGAGGATGGTGCGGCCTAGGGAAAGATTCTAGGCTGTGGGAGCCATCATCCTCACCCTCAGGATTGGATTCCACCTGCAGCACATGGTACTTGTTCACCAGGGGGATCTGGGGTTTTGCTCTCTGGGTGAGGGGAGCAAGTTTCCTTTGTCTGGCAGGAACTTGCTGCCATTCCCCATCTCTTGTAACCCCAACCTTGCAGTTTGCAGGTGGATGATGTTCGGACACACCAGCTCCAGCAGGCTGCTGAGTTAGTGAGAGGGCACTACTCCACTGGTCTATCTCCCTCTCACACTCCCTGATGGTCCTCAGCATCTTTACCTCCTCCCTTAACTCTTCCACCATGTGAAGGAGTTCCCCCACTCGAGCGCAGTTTTCACAAGTGGAGCCAGTACCAGAGGCACGAGCTGGTGTGGGAGGGGGCACTGCCTGCAGCCCAGGGTCTGGGGAGCTGCCTGCACCCACTGTGGCTCTGGCTGGGTGGCAGCTTCCATCCTGCCTGCTGCAGCACACAGAGCAGCTTTAATCTTCTGCCGGGTGACTACCGTGGTCTTTGGTGTCTTCTGTCTAGTCTCTAGGTCCCCTCTGCGCCCTGCCCGCTCGAACTGCCCCGCACCTCTTTACCACACTCCTCGGTGCTCCCAGGGGCCCGTTTAAATCTCCCGCGGTGGCCGCCGGGAGCGCCCCCTCCCGTCAGGCACCGCGCGGGCCCAGCGTGTGGGGGCTGTCAGGACCCCCGCCTGCGTTTTTCTGGGATTTTCCCGGCTCAGGGAAGCTCCCACTGCCTCAAAACGTCCATCCCACCACAGAACTCACCGTCCTGCTGCCGGGTGCCGCCAAAGAAGCGGCGTAAATGACCATATATGGTGCCAGGAAGTACTAAGAAGAGCCTCTTAACAGAAAAGGGTACATTTCAACAAGAAATTGAAGTTCACACGATAAGGTACAACAATCACCAGACACTCCAGATCACATTTTATACAAACTGCGTGTACAAGCAAGAGCACCTCATTCCTTTCATCAAATAAAGTTACTGCTCTGAAACTACATCCTCAAGAGAAATCTTCCCTCCTCTCCAAGATGCAAGTTTGTGCTCACTTTTTCATCCTCCCCTGACACTGTTCCAAATCTCTTTGCCAACCACTTAGATCCTGGGATTGTCTAGGACACCTTTCTGAAGCTCAACACTCAATGACAAGAAGGTAGGAGACATTGCTGAATATCATATCATGTTCCTACAGCTTAGCCACAAATGCCAGTGAGATAACTGGTGGCAAATGTCAAGGTACCACAGCTACACACATTCCCTTTATTGATGAATCAGTTACTGTTGCCATGAATGCATTGTCATACATCAATTTTCAATTTTAGATCTGGACTAACTAAATGTGTAAACTGGTAATTATAATATTTGTATAGGTTTGTGCTTGACACCTACTTTCCCAATGTCTTCACACAACTCAATAAAAGCATTTTCACTTCAAGCAGACACAGAATGTTTTTGAAATTTTTACACCAATTTCATTTAGTAATGGTCTACAAGATGATGGCTTACTATAGTTTAATACTTCTACCTTTCATTTTCCTGATCGACATCAGAGTCCAGTATGGACTTTTCTTTTTAGCTACAATGTAAAAATACACAGCTTATTCTCTGATTCGTGGCTTTATTTGCCCTATTATGTCAAAGTGAGCACAATAAACTTTAAATCACTATAATTAAAATATAATTGAAATGCTGTTTAAGCAAGCATAGTACATGGGTATCTGTCATATATTATGGTGACTATAAACTTGACCCTGTGTCCCACAGCAATATGAAAGGCTACCGTTGTTGGGACTCTTTGAATTATCTAGAGAGAAGTAATAGATTTTCACCCTGCAGATGACATCTGCAAAGTTTCATTTTCATTATGTGACATGAGCTTAGTTTGCATATTGTAAACATCCATTCTAAAGCAGAATTTTAGGTTTGAGAGGTTTGTTGTTTAATTTAATTAAATAAAAGAAAAATAAGAGTTAGATTGATATTGTTGGTCATAACAGTCCTTGGTGAGATCCAGTAATTTAGGGGCCTTCTATAGTAACACAGATTTTTACCATTAATATTCTTCTGTTTTTACAGTTACCCACTGGCTCTGATTTAATATTTCCTTCAGATGGTCAGAAATAACATGCTTTCAAGGATAAACAGAAGGAAGCAAATTTCAAAACAATGCCATTGATTTCATTAGAGAATTATTCTTTTAGCAATTAAGTCTGAGGCTACACATATGGTGTCTAATTTATCCTCATATTTTCACCAATACAAACCGTGTTATGATAGTGTTAATGTAAACATAACCATACCAGTTTTTTGCTACCAGTCTGGTAGCAAAAAAAAAAAGTTAGCAATTTTTTTTCTTTTCATTTCCCATGAGTAACTCTATATTTTTTTTTTTTTAATGGGAGAAAGCAAAGTAGCCACAATGTCACGAGTTTATGTATTTTGGACTTCTTTATGTCTTTAAAGGCACTAGCTACCTCATTATTTCCTTATGTTTTGGTCAGTATTCGGTTACATTCTTCTGGTTTAGGATTATTCCATCTATATTTTTACTCTTTGCTGCATATCATAGCATATGCTAACAAGAACAATTTTTCTAGTGAGCTATGTTAAAGGCTCTGCTCTCTGACTATATATTTTAAACTAAAATTTAATTCCTGCTAAAGACAAAAATGGCACTGTCTCTTAACCTGGTGCAAGAGAAAATAATATTTCTTAGCCCATAAAATTAATTTTTAAGGGATATGTAAGAGTACATTCTGAACATTTTGTTAAATTATATGTACAATTACTTGATTTTTTTCCTCCTCATTCCACTCTATTCATTAACCCCAGTTCTGCCAAATTATGATCCTTCCTTTGTGAACAGTTATGTGGCTTCTTCTAGATGTAGATGTGTATTGCTGCAAGCCAAAAGGAATAGCAGTATTCTTACTGTCCAGCTCTAGAAAGCATAGCCCTTTCTTTTCTATTCTCTATTTCTTGATAATCTTGAGAGACTAGGTAAACTCAGATATGGACTAGACACATAATTTTCAATTGGGAAACTGAAATTCTGAAACTTCACTTTCATCACTCTTCTCTAAGCTATCCTTTACTGCATGTTGCATATTCATTCAGCTTTTGCATTCTACATTTACTGAAAGGAGTTTGAATATCTTCTGCAGCACTTTTGTATTTCTTTGTGCCTCAGTCCAAGTTACTTGAAGAAGGTGTTCTAACTTGTGAAGTTTCATAGTTGCATTTTGTGTTCCATGAATGGCTAAAAGATGAGCATGTCAGAAATTTTTATAAATAATTAAGCATGCAATCTTTAATATCAAAAAAACTCATTTTGTATATTCAGAAAGAGACCAATTGTGAAATAAATGACTGTCAAAGGAAAAGAGAAAAGGTAATGTAAAAGATAACACAGGTAAAATGAAGTGCATAATTACTGCTGGACAGGGTGGTGGAACACTGGAACAGGCTTCCCAGGGAAGCAGTCATGGCTCCAACCCTAACAATATTCAGGAAGTATTTGGACACTGCACTCAGACACATGGTGTAAATTTTGGGGTTGTCCTATGCAGGGATAGGAGTTGGACTCAATGATCCTCATGGGTCCCTTCCAACTCAGGTTATTCTGTGATTTACCTCAAACAAATAATTCTGATGCAATTATTACCAGATTGGGACAGAACTCAGACACTTGTCAAAAGCACTAAAAAAAATCGTAATGATTGTTAGGTTACAATTCTGGCCTTTACACAAAACAAGTAGTATGCTAAGAGGTTACTTGTCCTTAACTATTCACTGGCCAGAGTGATAGCAATAACCCCCATTATTCCTTCTTGCCCTCCCTAATTAACCATGGTTTGTAGATCAGTGGGTTTTACCAAAGGTCACCTATAAAATCCAGTCCCAGGGAAAACAGCTAATCAATGCTAAAGAATCCCCCAATTTACCAAATCTTTTCCTTTCTTAAAAACACTGAGCTGGATCTTGCAGGGATGCTAATGCATATAAGTTAATGTGCTACATCATCCTTCCACTGCACACTAGGATAAGATAATACTGAAAGTCATAATTATGATCTGAGGCATTAAGAATCTCAGCTTTATGGGAAGTTATTTCATGACCTTTCATTTGTATCTATTAATACAAGAGCTGATCGATCTCAGAAATTATGATAACATAGGGCGTAGGAGGGTGGTATTTTTTATATTGATTTCCAATGCTTTAGAAATTTAAATAAAATTTTCAGTATAGCTTTAACTTTTGTTATATACACTATATGTATTTTTACAAGATAAGCATGGAAAACCTTTTAAAAGTTTAATTATACATGGAAGAACTTACTGGGAGCCTAGAGCAGTAGAAGAATATGACTATCACACTGAAAAGATATAACCCACAAATACCTTAAAATATTAGATTTTTGGTCCATGGGGAACTCCAGTTTTGAGATCTGATTCTGAAGCAGTCTACTAATGCTTCAAATGAAACCCTCAAGGTCCAGCTAACCTCCGCCCACCCTGCTGACCTCAGTAAGAACATACAAATATAGATTGTTCAAGTATTTTTGTGACAATAATTCTCAAAGCATAAAAGAAGAGAATCAGCCTATTATTAGACAGAAGAATAAAATGTAATTACTGCTAAGCAACATAGTTTAATTTCACTTGAAAAACTGTTTCCAGTTCAAAGAAGAATTAGCATAATACAGAAGTTAAATCTCAGAAGTAATGTTAATTATGTTTTTTTTCTTTTAATGTCCCAAGGAAAGAGCTAAATCATCTATGAATGTATAGAACATTTTTTACGGAAAATCACTGTTTATCAAAAACAGCCTGGAGCAAAAATCATAAAATCTAAAATAGAAATACAATTTTCATGTTAAAATACTACCATAATACTAATTATTACTGGGGTTCTGAATTAATTAAGAATAAGGGTAGTATAAATAGAATACAGAATCATAACATGTATGTTATAGGACAAAAAAAATTTGAAATTAATATTTTAACTGTCCACTATACAAGCTGAGATTCATTCACCTAGGCATAGCAAATAAATGTAAAATATGAGTCTTCAAACTACCCTAACCCAGTGCCACGTGTCTTGTGGTTTATTTTAAATAAGAATTATCTCTGTCAAAGGACTTGATAACGTAGAAGAACATCAACGTGATAAACTGTATTTCAACTTGAAATTCAGCTCTCAAGATTTAAAACATCGATTTCTCACTGAAGGTGAGGTAATAGCTAACCTTGGCTGCTACAGGGAGAAGGAGGACCCATACAACTTAATTCCATTTTGCAAGGACAAGCCAAAAATACTGTCAGTAAAAGCCTCTCTTACTTCTTTGTGGCCTTTCCACTGCTAAAACAGATGTTGACCAGAACTCATGTTTCCATTGTGAAACAGAATGAAGAAGGACTCACTCCTAAAGTTAGATTTTCATTTTAATCTCAGGTTTCACAATACTATGAATATAGTAGGGCTAACTGAGCAAATTTTTGGAAATGATACTGTCTTTCTGACCATTTTCTGAGCCTTCACTTCTCAGACTTCAGGAATACCTGGACAACACTGAAAATCTGACTTTACCACAGTCTCAGATTTCATTCTACAGGTTCAACAATCTCATATCTTTCTTAAAAAGGAAATAGTCACCAATGAACAAACTTCATGTCATATGAAAGCTTCTGCTTTTTGTTGATATAAGACTTAAACCAGACCCTTAGACAGTAAAAAATCAAAGCTATTACAAATAGTGATGTGGAAGTGATAAAAAAACTCTTAAATAAAACAGGGTAATTCCCCGTCTCCTGAAAGCAAAATGCAAAAAGCATATTCAAGCATTCAAAAGCATATTCATTAAAATAAAGTTTTTTCTCAGAAAGCAGATACTTGTCTTTCCTATTTATATACATGTGTGTTTGGACATAACAAAAAATAAATTTAATGCTTCCAAGGATAATATCTTAAAGGAAAAAATGGATTTTAGTACCTTCTCCATGTAGAGAATGCAATCTTAAAAACGATATATAGTTGTACTTTGTGCACTTGCATCTAGAGTTCATACAGGGAACAAATACATCCTTGCCAGCATGGGATTTTTTTATGCCAGTCTTGACTAGAGGCCATACTGCTATACTTTCCGGGGAAAAAAACCTAAATCCTTTTATGGCAAATTATGGAATTTATTATTCATAGGAGAAGTTCCTCCTTAATCTATTTTATTTCTCCTCTTCAATTATTTCTGTGTCTTTTGTCTTTATATATAGACACATACTACAGCTTTTCTGAATGGCGATCATCAACATCTTGAGATAGATCTCATCTAGAGTACCACCTCTCTTGTTTTGGACACCAAGAGCAAGAAAGCTATAGATAAACTGGAGCAAGTTCAGTAAAAAGACAATGGCCATAAACTGAAACAAGAATGTTCAAACTGGATATAAGGAGTAACATTTCACAGTTATTTTTTCCACTTTTCTACAGTTTATTTACCTTTTTTCCTAAAGAAATCTTCATAGATATGCATTAAAAACATGCATAAAATACTTTTGTGGTTCCTGTTGCTTGTTATCTCTGGAAGACGTAACACCAGATACAGTCCTCATGCTAAATTATATAATTGTAATAAAGACAAAGTAATATTTTCAGTCTCTAATGAAAACAAAAGTTATATTTTTGTTTGACTGCTCTTGCATTTAAATATTTAAGATTGTCATTAATCTGGCACAGTGATGTGAAAGTGGTTTTTTTTCTTTTTTTCTAGTAATTATGGTTGACAAAATTGAACCAAAACCATAAATAAAATACATTATCAGTGATAAGTGCTTTAAATAAAGTTGATAAAGTAAAATATCTTAAAAAGAAACTTTAAAAGTTCAACTTTGAAATATGTCAATCTGCAAGCTATTTAAAAAAGTTTGTTTCCACTACCCTTCATGAAAGAGGAAAATTTTCTACCTGTTTGTTTCATTACTCCTTGATTTTTTTAAATGTGATTAAAACTATGATGATTTATATATTATGTAAAATAGTAAATGAAATCATACTATTATAATTTACATATTAAGTTATGTTATAATAATTTAAATAAGTACAGTTCAGAAATACAATACAGAAAGCAGCTAAAATACGCTGTTTCCTGATGGAAGAAAAAATACGAGAAATAGTAATCTAGAAGTTCTTATCATTTAATAAATGAGCATTTTCAGTAAGGAAAAACATTTTGTCTGATTTAAGTTATAAGCTGTTTTAAGACTAATTTCTTCTTGCAAGTATTAAGAACAACTTCATGAAGAAAATAAAAATTATTTCAGAAAGTTTTTAGTACTCTGATTTAAAATTAATAGTGACTTTTAACACAGGGACACCCATCTGATTGTAATTTCAGAATTACAATAAGCGTTACATAGAGGAAAATGAGAAAAACCTTTCTCTGTCAGGAAAAGGGGCATTTGAAATATCATTCATCTTGCATTTCCAAGTACTTTATTATACAAAAAAGTCTTTCTAAAGCCTGTTCTGAAAAGCACTGCTGGACATCAATGTCAATTAATTGAAATGCAAATAAACTGAGAACTTCAGCCTACTTCAAGCAATCAGTGCAGGCATTGCCAACTCTCCTCTCATTTAACTCTTTAGAACTTATTATTTTCTCAAGATTTGCACAACTCAGCAATGGAATGAAATACCTCACTACTAATTTCACTTAGTGCATAGTAAAAAAGAATGATAAATTCAATAGATTCACTATCATGATTTCTGCAGTAGTAATGCCAAATACCTGCATAAGCACTGCTATCAAATAAAACTAAAAATTGATAACAAATACATATTTTTAAGTTGTTCCCATACCTACTTCCCAAGGAATCATGCCTAGCCAGACAACAACAGTTTGGCTGATACGAATTTATTTCATTACATCTCTTGGCCAATGTACTGGGCCAGTACAAGCAGAGGTATCAATAATAAAGTGAAAATGAGAGACACTAGCAAATGGGGTGCATTTTCACAGTTCTGCTGCCACACTAACTGTGCAGAAATTTCTTTATCTCCACTGGCCCATCTTAATAAGGACATATCTGTTAATAAATGCAAGTGCTGGAAAGGAACACCACCTACCTACTAGGACATAAGACTACATAACTAGAGGTTACTCAGCCCAAAACATAAAGAAATAATTTTTAAAATAGCACAGAAGAGATCAAACCCACAGGCTAATTCTCTTTTAAGTGCATTACCTGGGCACTGGTAACCTTTGCTATTGGGGGCTTTAAAGGGTGTTTCATACAGCACTGTTTTCAAAATGCTGGTTAGCCACAACTCTTCACCCTAGAGCCTTCTCAGTATCTCTTTATTACAGAAACAACATTTCAACTTATCATTATTCTAATAAATAAAAGACTGTACTACTTTTCTGTCTACTAAGAGGCAAGAAAAAATGCAGTATATAAAATATGTATAATATTTTATGCAAACAAGATCCCAGCTTTTTCATTTGTTGACAGCTATTCCCTATGCTTCAGAAGAAAAAAAAAACTTCAACTAAAAATTCCAAATAAAATTGTTAATCTATTTATTTTGCTTTAACATTATGTAGCATAATAAACCATGCTACACTGAATAACTAACAACTACTTTCCTGCTCTTACTTTGAAAAAATTAAGAACAAAGTCAAAAGCGACATTTGATTCTTTACTCCCCCTTGAGTCATTCCACTTTGAAGAGCAATTCCATGAATCACTGAGGTGTTTAACAACCTGAATTATCCCATAATATTTGCCAGTCTAGAGAAAAACAGTCAAAAATGGCTACCTAAGTTTCATTTGACCTCTTACCTTTGAAATTTCTATACTAATTCTGGAATTGTTAAAAGGCAGAGCTATTTGTATATGAGCTCCACCTTTTTATTTAGGTTTGAAGCTCCCAAAACCAATTAGAGCCTTGCTTTCACCTGTATTTTATATTCTCCAAAAATCAGGGAAAACTGACAGAAAATCTACATTTTCTAAAATGTTATACAAACCAACAATTTTGAGCTGCATGCATTTATGCCTAAAATAAAAGAGTTTATAGTTATTAGAGACATAATTGTATTATTTTTTTCTAGGAGTGAATTTCTTTGCTTTTCAAACAAGTACTGAGGATTACTGGGTAACCTCCCACAAAAAAAGTATCAGAATGACAAATTGGGATGATTAGATAGATCTAGAACACATCCAGAACTGAGCAACCATAGCATTTGGTTTTTTTGCCAAATATAATTTACTGTCAGAGGCTATAGTCCAGCAAACAACCAAGTGATCCATTATCAAATGTAAGCTTAGGATGCCTGACAAGTTATATGTATGTTGATGTCATTAATAATTGTAAACGTATGTCCCCACATGCACATCTTTGTCTTTTGGTCAATGTAAGCAGGGTCTATAAGGCAGCACTTGAAGCAGGGCCTTTCCCTGAACACCAATATTATGACAAAACTCCTCCCTGAGTTTGTGTTAGTTCTGCAGTCAGAAGATTGTTCAAGTCATTAGCATCCAGTTTACTTCAGCTTTTGAATGGTGGAGTTAAAGGCTTTGATACTGCACGCAAAATCACATTTTTACACATATACAAATATGCTTGAAGAAGGATTATTACTGAGGACAGAATTTTCAGATGACCAAAACAGCTATGGACCACATTTGATATACATGTATACTTAGAACACCATTTTCTTGAAAAATAGCAGTGACATTTTACTTCCTTGAGAATCTACGTATTATTTCAAATCTCCATTTTCAAAACGTGATTTATACCCAATACAAATTTATGCCCAATACAAATTAAAGTAAAACGTTACAGAGGAAATAAAATCAGATGCAAGATATAAATTTAAGAGTGCAGAATTAATGTCCTAGCATCAAAGTTTATCATCTGATTGATGCTGTTAAAAAGACTGATCTCAGCAAGACCAATGACTTTTCCTTATATAATGATAAGGTATAGTCCCTTTACAGGTCGCAGGACTGAATGAGTACTGAAATGAACAAGGATTTGCAGATTCAGACTCTGTCTATTTACAGATAAACATCAAAAGTTGGGCTATACACTTAATGGGTTGGGATTGTTTTGTTGGGTTTGGTTTTTTTCCCCTCATTTAATGCACTGTTTGCACTTCATGCCTCAAATTAACTTTTCCAAAATATTTTTGTAATGCCTACTTTAGAAAGCAAGCATCCTGAATCTTCATATTTTAAAAGACATCATTATTTAAAATTATAAGATAACATTTCAAAATAAATTAATATTCATGTCAACGGCATGATAAGAACTGCCCTTGCTGATGACTAGACTGTTAATGAAGGTTTGCAAATGATGCAAGTGCTGTGTAATAAACCATCTTTCCCTACATTTGAAAGAGAAAGGCAATAGCAGCTTTATAATTTTGAGGGGTAGGGGAAATAGTTAAACATATGTACTTCCTAATTCTACCTAAATTTAATGAAATCCTTAGCAACCTAACCTACTTTCTTATCAGTTTGCTTGCTTTCAACTTGACTCAGTAGTTCTGAGCTGCTAGAAATGGTTAACTTTGTTTTAAATGGTAAAATTATTCAGTAAAACAGCCCACCTTAACATTAAATAAAAGATGCCCAAGTAGGAATAAAGCTATAATAATTTGAAACGGTCTCCTTTCATCAGCATCACCTCACTAGCAAAAGTTACCTCATGTTCACAGCTACTACAACTGCTAGCATTTGTAGAGGACAACCATGTAAAGAAACAACTGTGGTTTAGGTCCCAGTTCCACAAAAACCTCATCACAGTCACAAAAGTATGAAGCACTACAGGGTGGGGACCTCATTCGCCTGCTTGTTCTGTTCAGCCATCTCAGTAGCACTGGTTACTAGCAGCAGCAGCCAATTCCTTCTGGAATCAACCTTAATCTCAGACAGAAATCCCTGCGTGGTGCTCTGCATATGCAGAAATCCCTGCATGGCACTCTGCCCTGTACGTGTAGAAATCCTTGCATAGTGCTCTGCGTGTGCAGAAATCCCCGTGTGGCACTCTGCTCTGCGTGCGCAGAACTCTGACAACTCACTGAAGCAGCAGAAAGCCCCTCTGTGAAACAGAGCACCCTGTCAAGCTTGCAAAAGGTTAAACACTGGTGAAATAGCAAGACATTTCATCTGCCCACACTCCCCAGTTCCAGCGAATTACAGACAACAACAGTCCTACAATGTAACATAATACAGTATTATTAAATCGGAGACTTGCATTTGCATCTTGTAGCCTGGAGGAAGGCCCAACATTCATCAGTCAAAATCAAAGGAAACAATCCACAACTTTCACAGGCACTCCCACACCACAGTGACCTTGGTGACAGAGGTGGGGACAATCCCTTTGGAAAAGGTTCTCTCTAACAAGTTCACAGCGTTACAGCATTCGATTCTTCATCAGGTAACAAGGTACCACTGTCCTTGTGTCACACAGGCATATAGGCACCACAAGAACACAGAGCAACATGAGGCTATGCTTTTAAATCCTCTTTAATTCCTACTTTACTCTCTACTTCCTAGAATGACCTTACATATCCTTTCTTCCCCCAGACAGAATCAGAGCGTCCCCTGTTCCAGAAAACTAGTGTTTACACAAAGCAGCTTCTGTAATGGCTTTTATCTTTTTATGACACTCGAGATTTCTGTAATATTTTCAAATATTTAAACGTTGTCCTGACAGCAAGTTTTTAAGAAAAATAAATCTAGAACGAGAAGTTAGAGGGTTATTTTTTTTGTTTACAGAGCCCTTTTCACTGGAAACCTCACACGCCTCCCAAGTGTTGCCCCTAAACTGACCTAAGCTCCCAACTTTGCTCTGCCTTTAATTGCCAGCCCCTCCATCCCATTCGTCATCCCAATACCGATTATATGTGGATATAAACTGGGGAAAAAAAAATAAAAATAGTCCTGTTTACCTTGTCAAAGAGTCACTGAAGTCCACAAGGAAAAAATAGCGCCGGGTCGCCGCGCGGGAGTCTCAAAGAGAGAAGGAACACTTCTTCGTCTAACAAAGCCAAAAGCGGAGCCGCCGCGATCCGGAGCGAGCTAGTGCGGAGAGAAACTCGACGCGGTTCCCGGTCACGGCAGGAGTCGAGAAGCGCGGAGGTGCGGCGGGAGGCGGCGGGGGCGGGCGCCGTTCAGCACCCGCAGCGCGGCGGACAGCACCGGCCCCGCTCGCCGCCACCGCGCCCGCCTCGGCCGCCCCCGCGCCGCCGCCCCGCCCCCCGCCCCGCCCCGCCGGGCCGTCAGCGCGCCCTACCGAAACCTGCGCTCGGCTCTCCTCCCCGCCCTCGCTTCTTAAGGGACGGCTCCCGGTTCACCTCTGCTTCTCTCCCTGCCCGCCCTGTGGGCTCTTGCCGCGGTGGAGTTCGCTGTTTGCCCCCGCTTTGGTCCCTTCTCTGCGGGATCCCTTCTCGCTTTGCCTCGTTCCCTCATCGGAAGCCGAAGTCCTGTCCCGGAGCCGCGGCACTCGGAGCGCTTGGGGAAGATTACAGCAAAAGGGCCGGCAGAAAGAAGAGCAACCGCTGTGAAATCGCCCTCTACAACCGCTAAAAGGAAGTTGCGGAGAGGAGGGTGGTGGCCTCTTCTCCCAAGTGACAGGGGACAGGACAAGAGGGAATGGCCTCAAGCTCCGCCAGGGCAGGTTTAGGCTGAGTATTAGAAAGAAATTTTTCACGGCAAGTGTCATCGGGCACTGGAACAGGGTGCCCAGGGAGGTGGTTGAGTCACCTTCCCTGGAGGTGTTTAAGGCACGGGTGGACGAGGTGCTAAGGGGCATGGCTTAGTGTTTGATAGGAATGGTTGGACTCGATGATGTGGTGGGTCTCTTCCAACCTGGTGATTCTGTGACCTAATTGTCCTCTATAACTACCTATAAGAAGGTTGTAGAGAGGTGGATGTTGGTCTCTGCTCCCAAGTGACTGGACAAGAGGGAATGGCCTTAAGCTTTGTCAGGGGAAGTTTAGATTACACATTGAGAAAAAGTTTCTTCACAGAAAGGGTTGTCAAGCACTGGAACAGTCTGCCCAGGGAGGTGGCTGAGTTGCCATCCCTGGAGGTGTTTAAAAGGCACGTAGATGAGGTGCTTGGGGATACGATTTAGTAGTGAACAGGTACAGTTGGGCTTGATGATCTCAAAGGTCGTTTCCAACCTAACGATTCTCTGATTCTCCCTGAAATAGTGAGTAGTTCCCATCTGGAGCACAGGGGTTTACTGTGTTTCCGTTTCTAAATCAGGGTGGAGGTTACATAATATTTATAAGTTCTAATATCTTAACCAGCTATCTGAAAGCTCAAGTATGCAGGAAGATTTGCACTGCCTACTGCTATCTGTAATCCTTACAATCCATATCAAGTTTCAGTGCCTGAGTGTCATCAAGGTAGAGCTTCTCACTGGTAAAGCATGCTAAAAGCACTGACATGTTACCATAAATCACTTCTAGTTATGAAACAAAGAAAAAATCACCCTATTAATTGCATCCTCTGTTTATAACGAGGAAAAGTTACCTTTGGACGACCAGAAGCAAAAAAAGCCAAAAAAAAGACAGAAGCTACGGACCTAAAAATTAGAAAAATACTTGTGAGAAGTGAAGCAAAGAAGCTGTAGTTTGAAGTCGCACTTTAATCTGCTTTAATGCAAGATAACGAAATGTGTTATCTGATTCATAACTTATAAATTAATTTACCATCTATTTCACCATTTTTAAAGAGTTGGTACTTAATGTTCAATGTGAAATCATTAGGAAAATTAAGTACCTACTCTTCATGGCATTATAGGTTACCTACTGTAGGCCTTTTGGGAAAACGTGTTACAGATTAAAGTATTAAACTGTCCTTAAATCATCCAGTAAGACAGGCAGAGGTCAGCTGTTCTGATGTACATTACTGTACTACGTTAATTGTACTTGTGTCTATATGTGGAATAAACTTGTAGTGAAAAACAAAACAAGGTAAATTTGGTACTTAAGGAAATTAACTAGTTAGCATAAGAAATAATAGAACAGGTTATGATAGATTGTATTAGCTTACTGCTATTTTGTTATGAAGTTCTTATCAAACTGCTAACTAGATCATAGCACTGCAAGAAACATGATTAACTTTTATACAGAAAGCATAGAATATAAAGCCAAATCAAACAGACTTTCATTGATCCAACCCTTTATACTTGTCATTTGTCATATCACCAGCTTGTCTGGCACCTAGATAACATTTCTGAACCACTATGATTCTATTTCTCCCCTCTGTTTTGCAAAAAAAAAATGTGACAGGGCTTAAGAAAAGTATAGAGAGAATAAAGTCATAGGATCATAAAATGGTTCAGGCTGGAAGGGACCTTAAAGATTGTCTAGTTCCACCCCCACCCCTGCCATGGGCAGGGACACCTCCCACCAGACCTGGCTGCTCAAGGTCCCATCCAACCTTACCCTGAACACTTCCAGGAAAGGGGTTATCCACAACTTCCCTGGGCAACTTGTTCCACCGCCCTCATCGTGAAGAATTTCTTCGTAATCTTTAATCTAAATCTTCCCCCTTCCAATTTAAAGCCACACCTTTCATCCTATCACTACATACCCTTGTAAAACGTCCCTTCTCAGCTTACTCGCAGACCCCCTTTAATGTACTGGAAGGCAGTGATAAAGTCTCCACAGAGCCTTCTCTTCTCCAGGCTGAACCCCAATTCTCTCAGCCTGCCCTCATAGCAGAGGTTCTCCATTCCTCTGATCATCTTCATAGGCCTTCTGTGGACCCATTCCAACAGTTTCATATCCTTCTTATGTTGGGGATTCCAGAACTGGACACAGTACTCCAAGTGGGGGTCTTAGGAGAGCAGGGCAGAGAGGGAGGATTCACCTCTCTCGATGTGCTCGCCATGATTCTTTTGATGTAGCCCAGGATACAGTTGGCCTTACAAGCTGTGAGCACACATTGCCAGCTCACATAGAACTTCTCATCAATCAGCACCCAGTTTTTGGGGTGTGAAACTGATGTTGAGTCAACCTTGTTCTCTACTAGCACAGCTACACATGAAATTCTCCTGGGTCAGAAGTTAACATAAAAAAGACTTATTCAAATGTAGGTGGAAATTAAAAACTTGTAAGGGGGAAACAGGGACCTTGCTCATCCATCCTCCTTGGCCGTTACAAAAGTATGTAAAACAAAAAATCAACAATCACATAAGTGTTTTATATACCAAATTAATGGAGTAGCCAGGATTACTATCCAATTATGAAAGGTCTGACATACTGTAGCTTATTGCCTGGCTTTGCAAATGTACAAAGAACCCCCAAAATAGCCCATGGAAGACTCTAAAAAAATTCTGCAAATCTTAAATCCTGTGAGGACTCGCTCACTTAAATTAGAGCATAAGTAATGCTACAACAGTGTAATACATTAAGGTATCTTGGCATACTTTGATTTTTTAGTGTGCACATCTGATCATGCTCACCTGTCTTCTTCGGACACTCACTGGGACATCCAGTTTACAAAGCCCACATTTAATTAAAATTGCTTTGATATATTTGTAGCACCTACATTTTCTAGTTTTACCTTTAATTTAGCTCATATCAACTATCACAGATAGTGGTCAGAAAACAAATTTTGCTTATCCTAACAACTTTCTGTCTTTGGCTCAGTGGATAATGTTTATGAGCTCCATTTCGGGTATTGCTTACTCTGTTTTTTCCACAAAATATAAAATCGTGATTTAATTTTTTTTTGTTATCTTTCGACCCATACATGCATATAATATACAACTGATTACAGATTTTTCATCCACGGAGTATCACACTGGGATATTGCTTTACTTGATGTAACTGCAGACCAATGTGCACTGCTTTAATGGAGAACTTATTCTATTTTTAACAGTTAATTGTTAGTTCAGAGAGATAGCTTATGCTTAGTAGTATGTTTCTGGTTTCCATAATCTTAATTTGGATGATTTATGAAAGTATTTTACCAGGTCTCATGTAGTACAACACAGAATTTTCAGATTACTTAAGAGTTCCATATGCTTGTCAGTCAGTTATGCTTGGGTTTTTTTACCAAAATTACTGTATTTGAAATATTTGTCTTTTTTATACTAGGCAGAGGAGAAGCCATGCAGTAAGTACTTCTGCTTGTAAAGGTGGGAAACATAGAGGAACTTCAAAGCTGGTTTATACTTGTTAAGAACATAGCGATTAATAATAAAGAGTCTCTATTTTGTATTTATGAGGTGCAGTTTAATGTAGGATCCAATACAGCAGAAAACTATGTAAGACAAAGAGAGGATCAAAGTCTCATTATACTGAAGGGAAGTCAATGCAAATAACACGTGAAAGTTGTTTAGAAACCCATTCAGTACTTGTCCAAAACATTTACTTTCATACTTTACAGTCTCTCTCTTACTCACTGAATTTAGAACAATAGTCACTTTCTTTGACTAATTTGGATCTCCTTTTCTACCACAAGTAACCCTTTTTCCAGAATTATTTACCTGCAAAATGCATGGAAGAATTACAGTGAGCACAGTATTTCAGAAGCAGCTATTTCTTCTCTTTGCTTTTCTACTGTTAGAACTTTTAATACTATTTAAAATCTTTTTGGGGGCTTAGATTTTTGTATTAGCAATCAGTAAGGGAAAAAATAGGAAACTTCAGAGACTCTACTCACTCTTCAGAATATTCCACCTGTAAGTGCAATAATAAAATTCTATTTTTTTGTGATATATTGTAAACATTCAAAATGGGAAAAGTGTTCCTATGAATAGCATTATTAAGTTACCAAATAATTCAAGGTATTAAAATCTGATACTACCATGCATGAATTAATTTCTTGTCCCAGCTAACCTGACAGTTACCAAATAGTAAACAAGAATTTAAAAAAATAGGTTGTTTTCCTTTGAACCAAGAGTATGCAACACTTTAAACACACTTCTAATTGTAGCTTAATACCAGAAATAGTTTTAGCGATCTGATAGATTCAAGGAATAAAAAAAATCTTGTTTCAAAACATATAGTCCAAAGTACTGTCCTTTTGTAGGGTTTAATTTTTTTTTTAATGCCAAGAAGACAGTTGCCCCTTCAGTGCAGCTGTTACTGGTGAAGATCATTGATTAGCTTGAAGTCAATGACAGCAAAAGAACTCTCAGACTGCTCAAATGGGAGATGGCATGAATAATCCTCCGAATATCTCTTGCACACACAGCATGAAGTTTGGACACATACATCTTTCCCTCATCTTCCACTGGTCTAATGTATCCACAATGAACTCTATACTGATCAAAAAGCACAATAAAGCGTACAGAATTCTGGACCAGTGTTTTTATAACAGCAGGTCATCATGAGCACAAGAATGACAAACACTTGTAAATGGCACATAAGAAAATTATCTTGCTTGTGGCTTGGAGAAAAGTTGTGCCAACCATCTGGCACAGGAGATCTCCCAAATGACAAAACCATCAATAAAGGCACATTAAGGTTTACGCCATATCTCCTCAGGCCCAGTTCTCCTGAAAGGACTCAATTCCTTAAATAAAGGGAAAAAGCAATAGTGTTTGCACATAAGAAACTTTGTAATGATACGATTGAATGATTTTGACAAGATGACATGACCCCATTCACATCTTGTGAATATAAAGTAACAGCTGATTAAATAGTAAAGAGATAATACACTACAGAATTAATATGCACATTAAAAATAGTATTGAAAAATAATTGAGAAAGAGGATAAATATTTAATTTATCATCTGCCCTTTTTCTACTTCTTTTGGGATCAAACAGTTTCATTATTCATTATCACTGAAATCTGAAAACAATACTACTCAAGAGTAGATAACACAGATTCTATTACAAAAGTCACACATAGAATAAGCTGAAGATACTCAATTTCAGTACTTAAGTCGTGATGTTTATGAGAGATCTCTTAGGGCATCTATTGGGGAATCTTAGTATTGCACTCTAAAGAAAGGAGCCTGTATAAAGGGAAAGAAAGAAGGAATGAGTTCCTTTATTTTTTTTAACAGACTTAAGCAAAACCATTAATTTTAATGTTTTTCTCTTCTAGGCAGTCCTCATTTGATTTTCTAGAGCATTTAAAGTAAACATCCAAGTAAGAAAACTATTCTAGCACTGATCCTGAACACTTCACAGCTGAAAGTATTCAGTGATGGAAGTATTCACTGTATATTTCATAATTTGGCAGCTCATTCAAGATTGTGTATTTAAATATGTAATAAGCTGACCATACCATTCTGTTCTTATCAAGAAAGCTGAAAATTTATTTTCCATGAAAAAGTTTACTGAAACCATAAGAAATGTCACCCATAAGGATTAGATATTAAGAATGACAAGATTTTTTTTTTTTTATTAGGCTACTTTAGTCTTTAAATTGGTCTTCTAACCTATTTAGATACTTCTATGGTAGTAACCCCTACATCTTTACACATTTGCCATGTTTTTTTTGTGTCCACTAACATTAAATATTCTCTGTTCTGTACTCCGTTTCCTCAAAGTTGCACCCAAAAGTGATTTCTGGAGACAGATGCTGTGTAGCTAGGAGTTTTACCTAGTTTGTGATAGGATAGAAAATAATTGTTTAACTTGTTTTACAGAAAGGGTAGCTTTTGAAATTATATTAATTAAGTTGCATGCCTCATCAGATAGGATTTATTTTTAAGCAGAAGTTCTATAAGGACCTCTGTCTTTCCTTACATATTTTTATGTTTTCCAAGACACAGTGACCTGCGACACTTAACCTCAAGCTCTAGATAGAACTGTCTGAAACCTTGTCATAATAACACCACCAAACTAAACAAACCCACACCTGACTTGAGGCTGAGGCACACTGGCTAACCATTAATATCTACTATCACTTCAGTTTAGTTAACTCCCCCCGCCCCCGTAAAAATCCCCTTGACCAGCAATGGACAAATTGTCTCAACAAGATACAAAGACATTCTTTTGTACAGTCACGGCAAACTGCAACCTAAAATATTATCTTTTCAGTTATGATATGCATTATTACAGCAATGATTCTTCACAGAATTTTTAAAAAGCCATGCAGACCCTCAGTGGCAGTGTTCAAACATCAGGTGCACTCAAATGCCCTATGCAATCTGTAAGCACCCATGAATTTTCTGATCACTGTGCAGCTAGAGAATCATTCCTCCTGCAATTTGAGAGTTCCTGCATTTGTCCTAATTCTACATTGTGGAGATGAAGCATGATCACTTGTTTCTGAGTGAGTTTTTGCTCAGTTATAAGCCAATCTAAATAGTGGTTGCATGTCTAAAACACAAGTCTATAATGAATATACAGCAATGTGTAACATAATTGACTCCTAGCCATATATCTCATCATATATCTGTTCCATCCCACGTTCTACTAAGAATATAAAGCATCCTGTTCTTCAAAGAATGCACTTACTTACTTTGAAGCAAGCAGGTCTCTGAAGTCCAGCATCTACGCAGGGTAAGAGATATATGATAAAGTTCTTGAGAACAAAAGAATATGGAAGGTTCATAGGTACAACTTACCCTGTCCTTCTTTGAGGGCAATCAGCCTGTCCCAGAAGAACATAATGAATATTTTAAACGGGGCAGATATTCTGGCTTATTTTCTTTGTGACTTCAATACTGCAGAGTTTTCCACTTCTCTGGGAGATAAATTTCATCAGAGTTCATACTGGTATTGCAACAACTAAATACGGTGGAGAATGAGGTGCATTTTTACACGTCAGTTAGTCCACAGTTCGACTCACACAGAAGCCTTCATTGTCTCTCCAGACAATGTTATAACAATCTGAGTGAATCATAAAATGAAAACCAGAACAGAATATGGAAATTTCATCCCTTGCATCCTAATCTCTCCTTTTCCCCTTGAGTCTACTTTTTAACAATTTTGCCAATGATCCTGTGAATGAGATGATGTAAAAGTGCTAGCGTGCCAGTTTCACATTGGCAAATCCCAATGGCAAAAAAATATATCTTCATACTCCTTACATATGATGTGGTGCCTGGGGAAAAAAATAAAGCTGTAGTCTTATATCCTGCATCCATTTAATTGCATTTTCCTTTCCTTTTTATAGGTCACTCTATAAACTCTGACATTCACAAGAAACCACCTTACTCTGCCTAATTACCTTACTTGAAAATACAGGATACATTACTCCTGTATACTTCCACAAAGAAAGAAAACATCAATGCCCTCCGATTTGCTTAAATGGGAAAAAGATTACTCAAGGGCCAAGCTGTTTAAGCAGTCACAAAAGAAATCTGGGGCACTGCGGGGATCAGAAGTTTCCCATTTATTATTCATTCTTAATCATATGATAATCTTGCCTTGTTAATCAATGTGTAAATTTAAAAGCAGTGATTACAAATCATCAGTAGTGATGATCTAATATTTTAGTGTAATAGAAAGAGACACACAACTAAAGTTCAAAAAGTTGAGAAAAATCACAGCATGTACTTCTTTTGTTAATGGTACTGCGTGCATGATATAATCCAATAGCATTGGTTCAGTAAAACTATTTATATTCATTGTAAAATATGTTTGCTGTGCTCAGTTGCTCAGTATGTGCTAAAGAATATATATGCACTGCATTCTTTCAATATAAAAGCCCAGAGATATATACAGTACACTGTACTGTCCATGTTTTGGCACAGGATTAACATACATGCCACACTTCTACATTTGCCTCTCTGCTAAATAATTTGCTTGTTTTCAGGCAGGAAGTTAATATCATTCTAAAGTTTCTGAATTCATAGATTTACGCAGTTCATAATAGACATTATAAAAATATATCAGGCACTACTTCTAAGTATAGATGCTTAAAATATCAAGTGTTATGTTACTGTTATGTTTAAGGTACCACATTGGAAAGATTTAATAAAAGACTGTTAAGTTCCCAATCAAATCACATGGTTTGAAATGCAGGTGCAATGTGCATACTCAATTTGCACTTCTCTGTGAGCATATATATTCTAGCACAATCTGTCCACACAGACCACAACTGATTTTCCCCAGCAGCGCTCTATCCAGTGAGTAGATATGTGTGAGACTATGTCTGCTTTTAAAAACTGTTTTCTTAAGGCACATGTGATTACTAATCACTAGTGAAATGTTTGTTTTTAGTGACTTACAAAGCACCAAAGAGGCTGAAGAGAAGTTTCAAGGTAGCAACCAACTGGATAAACTCAGAAACTCTCTCCTTGCTCTACCTGCAGTTGTGATGTCCCTTTCACAGCATCTTTTGCAACTGGTAACATTTCCTGTAGCAGGTATTTTAATTCCAATGTAGTGGTATCTTTCACAATCTTGCTGGGTGATGGAGAAATATCAAAAGCTGCAGTTTAGATGGAGTAGTGTGGACAATGTAAATTGGCTTACAACCAGTGATGAAGGGTAGAAACAGGACTCACATTTTCAGAAAAGGGTATTTCTTGAGAGAAACCCCAATGGAACACCCAGAGAGTTTAAATGGCAAGATAGGATCACAGACAAAAAGATTCTGAAGACAGCTAAGTACAAGAAGTAGAGATAACATGAGTGACAAAGAAACAAAAAGAAGAGTTGGGGAATAGAAGAAAGCAGAAGGAAGAAGGTTGACAGGCAAAGAACAGAACTAAATTTCTGGGATAAGTGGAAGGGCTACATAAGGGTGAGAAAACTCCATGTATGTGGAAAGGCAAAAAGAGATACAGGATGGCCACCTCGTGTTTCTCCTACTTTGTTTTCTGCAAAGTACTTCGCAAGAATTTATTCAAAAGGAAAGAAGGTGAAGAGAAAGTTTAAGGGCTGAATCACTAATGGTTCCATCCAAAGGATGGGAAACTAAACAGAAACTATTACTCTGGAAGTAATAAGGAACTCGGGCAACTCAGTTTCAGCATCTGTTTGGTAATGACAACAATTTGCAAGTCATATTAGAAGAAATCCAATGTAAATTAGTAATATTCATAATCATCTCTTAAAAATTGCCTACAGGTGATTTATTCACCTAATATATTCCCATATAGATTTGAATAATGAATATGTTTGAGAACCAGTGATTTGGCAAATACAGGAATGGCAAAAACTAATGAGTTATTCATGTGATATATTTGCTCAGCTCTGTTAGGTAGTGCTCCAAAAATAAAAGGGGGAGGGGAGGAATCAACAGGAGAATATCTGTTCAAATGCATTTCAGTACTCTGCACTTCTTACAGGCTTTACCAAACGTAATGGAGCTTGTGGTGGAAGCAGCAACAGCATGACTGCATAGTGGATAATTACTCCACGTGCTTCAAAATAAAATCTGTTATGCTCAAAGTTGCGTTAGGTGCCAAGCAGTACAAAGGCCTGTTAGAAGACTTACTTAGACCAGCCATAAACACATAGCAAATGACATTCTCTTATTTAAAACTTCTTTTCACATAGGACCTTATTGTAGTCTAACTCCCCGTAGACGTAAAACAGAATTAGTAACTGTGAAATTCTTATCTATCCCACTTGTGACTGCTGACCCCATCCGTGCAACATGGAAATACCTCAGCAGCCAGTTCAACACTAGGTCAGGTACAGGTGCCAGTTTAGTTGTAGTGGCAAAGCAGACTAAGATAATACGTAACTTATCTGTAGTGCAGCTTTTTTAGTATAAACATTCTTTGAAATGGTTTTAAACTGAAACACAGTATTAAACTGTGATACGATCTTTTGTTGAGATTATGCGCTCACTCTTTTCTAGATTTGATGGTACAATTGTAGTCAGCGGAGTAGCCTTACTTTAAACCAGAACATGGAAAAGCAAAGCCAAGTTCCATGTGCTCTGTATATACAAAAGTATTCAGAAAAAAACTTCAGAAAAAGCAGAGTTAAACAGTTCAGGAAAGATGAAACTGATATAACTATGTTCAAACACTAAAAGCAATATTACAGCAAGCACTTTGATTTGCTGCCTGTGGATCCATTTAACAAAGTATGCAGCTAGCTCAGTGGATCTATTTGACTACGTATGAAACAGTGCACGACTGCATACATAACAGCGTGATAGTTACAAAATAAATCCTAGCTGAAAAGTATAATAAAGTGTATTGTCACATAAACAAAGCCACAAAGAAACTCAGATTATTTAGGCATATTTTGATGCATGGAACTTAGTTTTACTCAACTCTGTGAAGTATTTTCCAAGTTCACTTTCAAAGAACTACACTTCATGCTAGGATGCCGTGATGCCATTCAAACCTGTAAGCAATGACTACTCAGTAAATCTCCCCCGAATGCAAGGTCAGTCTGCTTAAAATTCTAGCCTGACTTTCAAGTCTTGATTTAAAGCTCTCATTCATTACCCATCTGAAGCAATTAATTGATTGTAATTCAATCCCAAATAAGGTCACCACAAAAATTGCCCTTATTCATTGAGTGCACCCTTAGCAAGTTTGTGGACGACACTAAGCTGGGTGGAAGTGTTGATCTGCTGGAGGGTAGGGAGGCTCTGCAAAGGGATCTGAACAGGCTGGACCGCTGGGCTGAGTCAAATGGCATGAGGTTTAACAAGGCCAAATGCCGGGTCCTGCACTTGGGGCACAACAACCCTGTGCAGTGCTACAGACTAGGAGAAGTCTGTCTGGAAAGCTGCCTGGAGGAGAGGGACCTGGGGGTGTTGGTTGACAGCCGACTGAACATGAGCCAGCAGAGTGCCCAGGTGGTCAAGAAGGCCAATGGCATCTTGGCTTGTATCAGAAACAGTGTGACCAGCAGGTCCAGGGAGGTGATTCTGCCTCTGTACTCCGCCCTGGTGAGACCGCTCCTTGAAACCTGTGTTCAGTTCTGGGCCCCTCACCACAAGAAGGGTGTTGAGGCTCTGGAGCGAGTCCGGAGAAGAGCAACAAAGCTGGTGAAGGGGCTGGAGAACAGACCTTATGAGGAGCGGCTGAGAGGAGAAGCTTGGAGGTTTAGCTGAGAGAAGCTGAGAGGTTTAGCTTGGAGAAGAGGAGGCTGAGGGGAGACCTCATTGCTCTCTATAACTACCTGAAAGGAGGTTGTAGAGAGGAGGGTGCTGGCCTCTTCTCCCAACTGACAGGGGACAGGACAAGAGGGAATGGCCTCAAGCTCTGCCAGGGGAGATTTAGTCTGGACATTAGGAAAAAATTTTTCACAGGAAGGGTCATTGGGCACTGGAACAGGCTGCCCAGGGAGGTGGTTGAGTCACCTTCCCTGGAGGTGTTTAAGGCACGGGGGGACAAGGTGCTAAGGGGCATGGTTTAGTGTTTGATAGGAATGGTTGGACGCGATGATCCGGTGGGTCTCTTCCAACCTGGTTATTCTATGATTATACATATCCAATATTCTTCTAAATATACTAATAAGCAGCCTGCAGAGAGTACATTGTATATAGGTCAATATACACAGCCCATTTTGGACAGACACATTTTAATATAGTATTAGTAAAACTATCGTAAGGGATACTTCAGATTCCATCTCTGAATGAATTCAATAAAATTCACACTGCTCCAAGCTGAGTTTGATTTTTTTCCCACTGATTTCACCTTGCAGGTTTTGGAACTGTTATCTGGTTTGGAACTCAAGGATGAATAATCTATAGATACTTTTGCATCAATGAAAAAATCCACTTTTGCAAGTAATCATTATTATATATTCCTGATAAAATCTTCCAAACCTCCAAGAAAGCATAATTCTATTGATTATAGGTGTAGTGCCATGGTTTCTATTCAGCATGTGACTGAGACTATTCTTCTATTGCTTCCTTCAACAGACTCTGAAAGCAAGGAGACAATTATTTTGATATGCAAGCATCCAATTCTTCACATTTTTATTTTGGCATTATTAGCCTCCAGACTCCTTTAGAGTCTAACTGAAGATTTAGATATCTAATTTTAAGCAACAAGACTTGAAGAATAATAGTCCCTGTTCTACTTGAGCTCTTCCAGCAGTGTTTGTTTTGATTATAGATGTAAAATAATTAGAAACCCCTCAATATGAATGTTTTGTTGTATTTCAGTAAGCCTTATCATACTCTAATTTGCCTTGTTCTGTATAGCTCAAAATTGCTGGCATTAGCAACTGTGGTTTTTATTTGAAAACTGATTTTTCTATTATGTTTTGTGCCTTTTCCATCAAACATGAAATGGGAGAAACTATTTGGTGCGCTATAATATATCTGTCATGTGCAGTGCTCTGTAAATTAAATTTAGACATGTAATCTGTGTTATTGAAAAAAATTAATGCATGGAGCAATCTATGCATTAATAGACATATATTAAACATTAAACATTCTATATTAAACATTCACTCTACATTGTTTTCCTCCTTTCTTTGCAAGTTTACATGACTCAATAACAATGCACATAAAAGAATCGTATGCAAAGCCGTAGGACTCCATTGAGCAATCCCGATCAGAATTTTTAGAAAAGAAATTACTCTCTTGAGAGATGTGGGCATTTCGAATTTCATCCTTCATTCCAACTTAGATGAAAAACTGAAGTTGTTTACTTTCAGAGCTTGACAGCTACTTAAAATGAATCATCTAATCATGTATTACTTCCTTGCAGAAGATGATGAATATTTTCTGGGGTTTGGCTAGCTGAAGAACTAAGGAAGCTTTCCATCTATTTTTCTCCCAGCTATGTTAAAACAGTGCTATAAAAACACTATTGACTTTGATCTTCTTTTGGTAATAATAATTAAATTTTGATGAACTCAAATACTGAAAGCAACACATTTTCAGCACACGTAAAAATATAATCCTCAACATTATAGCTGTATTGCTTTCACCTTCTTTCCTGAATTCTTGACCCTTTTTATAAGGGCCTAATTTCAGTGTTGTTTAGAGTTTTTGGGAAGCAATAGGTATCTAACACTCTTCCAGGTGTTTTAAAGCTGCTGTCCTGGCATCACTGTCCTTGTAGGGCTGCAGTAGCTGTTATCTGTTTAGTTTTCAGCAGCTCGCTAAGGCTTTGTTCACTTCCTCTTCTAGGGAAGCACTTCTTGAAACATTGTATTCCAAAGGATGCTGAATATTTTTAGTGGAACATCTGAACATAGAAAATTTGAGGTAGAATTTTTTATTTTTTGAAAGCTACTAGAAGATTTCCATTATGTTCAGTAAACCAGAGTGAAGAAACCATGGCCAAAGGTTTTTACTTATCTAACAACAATTCAGCTCAAGTGAACATTACCAAAGTTACTGGAAAAAACTCAGGAATCTGATTAGCCCCAAATTAAGTTTTTGTTATACACTTTAAATTGCTCCTGATTAATTTTTTGGGGTTTTTTTTTGTGGAGTTTTAGTCAAAGTATAGCCAACAAAAAGAAGGTATAAGGACTGTGAACATCAAAAATACTTGCTTTACAATCAGCATCAAAAGTTGTAGGAGAGAAATTCAAGGCAGTTAAAATGCCCAAGGTGAGATCATCACTTTTGGCAGTGAGGGTTTAGGACAATGTTCTACTGTATCAATTGCATTGCTTATACAGAAATAGCCAGAAAATTTTAAGAAAACTTGAACCTAAATTGAGAACAGAGTACTTGTGGAAACTCTTGAACATTGTTTTATAGAAATGTGTGTGATAATAATTCTATACCCTATCCTCTTCCTATTCTCCAATGATGTCTGATTTTTATGAAGTGTCAGTGGCTTACCACAGAGATAAATAAGCATGTGTAGCAATTATCTAAAGAAGAATCAAAGGTATAAATATGAATATTCTTGTTTGAAGCCTATTTTAGAAGAAAATATACCATGTCTGGTGTATAGGTTCCTGTATCCTGCCACAGCAAATGTAAGAATTGCACGTTATGACTAAATTATAACTTTAGTCAGAGTTTTGCACTTTTCATTTGTTTGCTAGTATTTTGTTTTCTAGTTAAGCTAGCTGAGGTCTTGTTATGATGATGTAAGTTCTGTTTGTTAATGTATTACCCAGAGACCATATGAAAGGAAAACAGTCTCTTTCCTTCCTCATATTAGTCCCTGTGGTAACAATGCTGAAAAATCAAAGGCCTTATAAAGGCAGAAAACTATCTCACAGAACCAGGATGTTAAGGAGGACAGCACAGCTAGTTTAATAAGTAGACTCACGTATTTCCAAATATGATAATGTAATTCATTGAACTTGTCCATCTTGCTTGTGCGAGAAAACAGTTTTTTCCAATCTCAAATCTGCCTGTGATATCTGTGATAATTCTGTGGTCGAAGCCAGCTACAGGTAGCCTGAGCCTTTGACTATCAATCCTTTATAAAATACGAACTTTCTCTGGTGTCAAGTTGATTTAAGAGCCATAATTTTTTTATCCCTCTGGGTTTTAGTGCAGCTACCTGGGGAATTCATTTGAGAAAGAAACAGAACAGTTAATTTTGTATGAGAACACTTTCTATCTGTAGATTACATAACTTGCTCTAAATTTGCTAAGGTTTAAATGACCTTAAGCAAATTGATTTTAGAGTTAATACTTGCAAAATTCCATCACGTAAGAAGAGTATTAGACAAGGTTAGGTTTTCAGTCTCTCGGCTTCACTAACACTATTCATTTTCCTGATCCTGCTCGGTGTATTTGATGTCTCATTCCAGGGAAGTCACTAACTCAGAGCGTGGGAAAACACTTTTTCAAAATCTAGACCTGGGAGAATCTGGAATTGCATTTTGGCATCTAGGTTTGTTTGTTTTATATTTACTATTTTCCTTATGCAAATGTTTAATCAGGTTTTAAGCTGGCAAACTATTAGATGCAGAAGTCTCACACTGTGGACGTATACACTTGCAGGCATTGTACATACACCATTTATTTTTACTAGGATTAATTTTTTAATCTTTCACCTGGATCAATTTTTTCTTGTTTTATGTGTATGTTTACCAGTAGCTGGTTTGGGTGCTTCTGTCCACATCCTTTCACTTTCAGTGCTTTCCAGAAAATAGTTACATGTCTCTTACTTTTATCCCACGTTTTCTAACTTGCTTCAATCTTATTAAGTCCTGTGCAAGACAGGGTAACGGCCAGATGAGTCAGTGGTTTCCATTTGTACAGGAAGAGCTCTTGTAGCATAAGTGAGGATTTTTATCTACAATTCTCTCATCTGGGCAAGATTATTCCGTACTCTGTCTGGGAGACTTTACAAAATCATAATTATCTCAAATTCAGAAGAAAAAAAAAAGGACGTACTCAGAAGGGCAGGATTTCTGCTGAAACTTACTTTGCCCTTCTTGTGAAATAAAACATCAAGATTCACAAGATACAATTTAGAGTTGTTTTTCAATAGTAAATCAGCTTTTTTTTTATTTTCTAATCCTGCATTTGTAAAGAAATAGGATAAATTGAGGTTCTGTGTGTTTTTACCAAAAGGCCTATCCTGACAGCTTTCTGCCTATCTTTTCTTTCTGTTATTCTTCTGAAACACGCACTTGATAAACCTTGAATGCTATGTATATGCTGAGTGAGATTTCTCTTTCATTTCCTTTTATCTTGTTGCATACTTTTGGCAACAATACAATGCTGCTGCTACTGAATGGTTGAACAGACTTTTCAACACTTTGCTATTCATTAGATTAATATTTACCACTTCAGAGCATCGTGTTTTCACTTTGCATCATGGGTTTTAGATCCCTAAGGACCTATTTATTTTTTTCCCCCTTTATTTGCTTCCTGTGGTATTATTTGTGCTCTCAAATGATCTCTACCATAAGAACTATAATTAGGCTAGTGGTTTTCATCCTTCAAGCAGTTTTACATAAATACAAGATCTGTGCTATTGGATACCTGAAAATGAGAACTATTTCTTTCAATTAGTCTTATATATTACATTATATATATTATATATTTCCAGACCTAGGATCTGGAAAAAAGTAAACGTTGGTTTAATACTATCAATCCTCTGCAACACAATAAAAACAAACACTGTAAACTTGAAACACACTACAGTTTAACTGATGTTTTAACTTGATGACACCCACATAATCTGGAAAATTCTCTATTGGATTAGACAGTGTATCTTTGGGACGTGAGGCCCAACAGAAGATTACGTGAGCAAGGAATGAGATCTGCAATGCCTGTGTTCCCATTTGCATTTCCTCTGCCCAAGTCCTGGTTCAGAGTTTTCCTGGATTGTGAGGTAACAGAAATAAATTTATTCTTTTCATTTTATCTGTGGTTTTGTGTCTGTTCCTGTACTTTGCCTGCATTCAGCTCAGTGTCATAAGCTCTACTTATCCCTCCTTGACCAATTATGAATGCTTAAGGTATTTTATATGTACATATAAATTTATATAGATATCTTTTATAACAGAAGTCCCTGATTAAATTAAGTCAAATTAGTTAAATAAGTTATCTTATTTTACATCTGCATATTCAGGTCATCAATGTCTGTATCAATGTTACTTTTACATTCAAGACTGCAGAGTAAATATGCATTCATCTAATTACTAGCAATACCAGATTTAATAGCACTGTTGGCATCGCAGCTGAAAGTCTTTGTGAGAGAAATTTCCACAGCCTTTGGTTTACCATCTCACATAGACACAAACACATCCACAATGCAGTGACAAAGCCCACATTGTCACACAGCTATTCTTGTACATGCAGTATTTTTTTTACTGTAACAGAAGAGCAAGTGAGTACTATATTCCAATTAATACAGAATGTCACAAAATAGCACAAAGAAAGGAAAGGCCAATTGGGTGGCATAGCCAGCCACATCTATTGGTTTTATAATAGATTTTACAACACTTGAAACTTTATGTTGATGCTCGAGCTTTGGAGTCTTACAAGTATTTACATGGCACAAATAGTACTGACACGTTAAAAAAAAAAATCTTCATTGTTAAGCCAATTCAGAGCATTTTTAGGGACATTGAAAGTTGATATTAAAGGTTCCTAAGCACATTTTTGATTCATTACTGTTGCTCTTTTAAAGATACTTGCTAAAACCATGTCTAGAAATGATTAAAAAAATCCAGAAGACTGTAGAATAGTAAATTCCTACATAAAAGCAGTGTCAAGATCCAAAAGCTTTTTTACACAAATGCAGGCCCTTATTATATTTTTTGTGTGTGAATAAATACCTGCACACTGTACATATGTATCTTTATATACAAGTCTGTATCAATGGTAATACAAGGCACAAACTATACAAGTGAAACTTCAGTTGGATACAAGATTTTTCATGTTGGAATGTTCTAATGTTAATTTGTTATTTTTATTTCTTTATGGCATAGTTATTCTTGGCTTTCAGTTGATAGTGATCATCCCCTTTTAAAAAAAGACCTTTATCTTTGTATTTAGACAGAATTATTAGGATATATTTCATACTTGATTTTAATGTCTACATTTTTGGAAGTTAGAGTTTATGGACAGTCCTAGATATCTCAGTCAAACTAAATCTTCTTTTAACCCTTTTTTAACTTCCAAGAGTACAAACACAGTAGAACGTGACCTTACTTAAAATGATGATGTTTAACTTCTGAGTACATCAGAGATACAAAGATTTTAAAAAAAATTAAATACCTATGCCTTAGATGGTATAATTATAATGACCATCCCATAGAAGCATTCGTGTTCTTTTTAATATAGCTACACAGTACATTTTTTGCAAGAAGACTCTGCAAGCCTCTGACTTCTCTTAGCTGTCGGTGTGGTTGATAGGATTCAGTAGGGAGCGAACAGGGCTATCTTGCTTTGAGTTACACAAGTAGACTGGTCCAGCCTAGAAGCTACTTCTGCAACAGTTCTGTGCTACTGGAGGGTTTCTCTTATGTTGGTTGGTTCTCCCTGCAGCTATGTACAGAAAGTTCGTCTATGATGTACATAAATACCCATAACTCAGTCTGCCAGTCCATTACCACCCAACCACCTCTAATAAATTCCTGAGCACTTCACTTTACCTTCTGCACTTCTGGTTCCTTGTCATATTTTTCTTCACAACTCCATACACAATAATAATGAATAGTACCAGCACTGGCTTGACGCAAGTTGTCTATCACAGTAAATACAAACTGATTTAAGAAAACACAAAACTCAAGTGCCTCAGAGCACTTGAACTTGGTATAATTTCCTTTGTCACTAATGAGTTTTAGGTTTTGTTTGGTTTCTTTTTAAGACTATATTTATACTTTTCCATGCTCATCCCAATTTGTCAAGAAACTGAAGTTAATTTGAATCAATGCTTAAGACCTTGTTCCTATTAAAATTACTCAGTGTTTTTCTTTTGATGTGAACAAAAATATTTGACTAAACAATGTGAAAATGATGTACAAGCTGAGTATAAAGCCTTAGTTACAAAAAGAAAAAATAAACACAGGAAACAAGCCAAAATGTTGTATGTGCTTTTCCTAAGAAGAAAAATTCATTTTTGTCTTGGCATCATTACTAATTTGTATACTACTATATTTTAGCATACAGGTGAGATGATCAGGGAAACTGAGCATGAAGAGGAAGCTCAAGAAAAGAGGAGAGAGGAAGAAAGTAGAAACTAGAAGAGGTGCTAGTGCTAGCTGTTTCACACTATCTCCTATATCCCTTAGTTGTCTAAGTCACTATTTCCTTTTGTAATACAATATTTTTGTACTTGCTTTTACCATGTATTTCTCAATACAGTTTCTTCCAAGGAGAAGCCTGACACAAATGATAAGAAAGATTTTCAAAACCAATGCCTACTTATATTCCTATTATCCAGGATAGCTCTCCAGTTTCATCTTAGCATCCTTTTTTCTTTTAACATTTTCATATACTCACACCATCCAATACTTCAAGAACATACAGTTAGAAAGTGGAAAAAGAAAAGAATCCCACACTCAGTGAGAGGACTGAAGACATTTAAAAATTACCACACCTGCCATTAAATGACATACCATAAGAAATCCCAAGAATGTCATGAGTCAATGCTGCTTTTGCTTTCCTAACTGCATCTCTGCATACCCTGCTAATGCCCTTGCAATTTTCAAAGGGTAATGTTCTACTTTTCCATCTCTGCTACATTTCCATTTTGATTCTGAACAGATTCAGAAGCTTGCAGTTAAGCCCAGGGGATTCTTGCTTCACCTACTTCCTTTGCCTTTGGAGGAGCTAAACTGTTTCTGTGTATCTAGGAGAGTGTTCTTGAAAAAATCCCAGCACTCACTAGCTGCTTTATTCACCATGGAAGCTTCCCAAGGGATCCCGTCTAACTGAGCCCCAAGCGAGCTGAGTTCTGCTCTTCTAATTTCTAAAACCTTGATCTTGGAACTGACCTTAAGCATGATCAGCAGTGTTTCAAACTCCACAACGTTATGAATGCTGCAGCCAAGGGTATCACTAACTGGGATATTACAAAGCAAGTTTTCTTGATCTGCAAGTAACAAGTCCAGCAACGCCCCATTCCCGGTTGGCATATCTAACATTTGTACAAGGATGGAGTCCTCTATGCATTCCAGGAACTTCATGGATGACATGTGAACTGCTTTGTTCTTCAAGCAAATGTCTGGGTAGTTAAAGTCACCCATAAGGACCAGGTTTTGTTAACCCAAAGCTTGCTTAAGTGACTCATGCATTGCATCATTGGCCTTATCATCTTGGGGAGTCAGTAGTAGATGCCTACTGTAAGGTCTTTCTTGGATACAACATGTCTGATTTTGATCCAGAAACATTCGCAGGGCTTCCACAATTTCCATAGTTGACTTCCATACATTCAAGTTTTTCCTTAATATAGAGAGTGACTCCTCTACCTCTTCTTCCTTGCCTGTCTTTACAGAACTAATCCTATTCTTCTGTTACCAAATCACATCAATTTTAATGTAAAAATTTTGAAATTCTCTGTTTCATAAAAGGTGCCTGCCTATCATTTGAATTCAGCCTCCTTTTTGAGAAGCTCAGAAACAGAAAGAATTGCAGAGCTCTACACTTTAATACTCTGGCTATCTCAGGGCTAACCTAGAGAGCAATACAGGTAAAAAAATTAAAGGCAAGTAAAAATAATGACTGTTTTGGTGTTAAATAGTTACAGGACACTTTGTAGGAAGAGATGAGAGGAATTTGAGGAGTTATGTATACAGAAAATAAATATAAATATGGGAAAGATAGATACAGGTCTTAAGAAAGTACCAGCACAAGGTATTCTTGGACCATAAGTTCCTGGAGGAAAGGGGGAAACTATAGCTCCTGTTTGGAAATGATTTTAGTTCTACACAAAACCCAAGGCAGTAGCACACACAGACTCATACGAAGACTGCACAATCACTTCTTTTCAAGGAAGATGAATTCTGACTACAACCAAAGCAAGTAAATGAATCTTGGGATCAGGAATAAATTTGCTACAGGGTTAAAGGAGATGATTTGGCTTGTTTACCTTAGGCAAATAACAAACCAGCAGGGAAAATAACTCGTGTTTATAAAGAAGCCTTATGTGAAAAACAAAACAAACAAATTTCTCTTCCTGTGCACCAGGAAATATAATACTGACATAAACAAAAAAGCACATCCTATGTTATAAATTCAGGCCAAAGGAAATCTCAACCCAGTAGTCCCAGGGGAGACACTGAAGATCTATCTAGGCTGAGAAGGCCTACCAACCCTACCCACTTCAAAATGTTATTTGGTCACCCTACAAAAGGAATAAGTGAATGCCTTTCACTAGTCTGTGAATGTATCACGTCGTTTTATTCCCATATTCCTGTTTCCTGTTCTGTGTCAGTTTTTATGGCAATTCCATAAAAATCAAATAACATTCATATTTAAGAATTTTTTAACCTTTCTTTGAAAATAATTAGATATGATATTTAATACTACTTTTGTTTCAGAGAATGAAAACCTTAAATCAGTAAACATTTTGCCTTTAGAGATACATGCTGAAAAACAGTGGTATAAGAAGCATCATATCATACGATATAGAAAGGAAATACTCCCATATATTAGGCCATATAAGAGAAATCCTGCAATACTGAAATACACTCTATAACAAGTTTAAAGCTATTTCTTTTGCTTTTCTTTGTTTTTACTTCATCTATTTATACTGTTGAAAGACAGCATCAGAATAGTAACATCCAATAACCAGATGGACCAGTTTCAAGCAGGTCACCACTTCATCAAAAGCAACAGGGTCTGAGATTAGAAGTTAAGAGGACACCTAATTGCTGCCTCTACCAGCCTAACATGGATCTAGAGAGAAGATAGACCTGGTCTCTTACAGAAGTGCACAGCGAAAGGAGAGGCCACAAGCACAAATTACAGCAGAGGAAACTCCAGCTACTTGCAAGAAGACATTGGAACAGATTGTGCAGAGAGATTGGACACTCCCATCTTTGGAGATATCAAAAGTTGGCTGGACAAAGGAACTGCAAGCAGGAGGCAGGGCAAGGTGACCTCCCAAGATGCTTTCATAATTCTAAAAGTGCTGCATACTTCTGCTGTTCTTGCTTAAGCTCAAAGAAATAGCTGTACATCTTTATGGAATTTATAAATAATCTTATACCTTTCTATTTAAAGATCACGTCACAAACATTTACAGCTTATTAAGTGAAGAGTATTACTGAAAGAGAGACAGTCATATCCCTAACTCCAAACAAAAAGCAAAATAAGTCTGTTGGCTAATTTTACAGACACCTAGAAATCCAAATGTGTTGCAAGTAAATAAATAGAACCTTTTTGACATAACTGCCTGGAAATTTAATAATTTATTCTCACTAGAAGCTTGCATATTTAAGTTGGTGTCAATATTTACATTATCTATGAGTAAAGTACTCTTTCTTCATAAAATAAAAATATAATGTAAATACCTAATCAAAATAGACATTTTCCTTGTAGCAGCATTTTTCAGATTTGTCCCTGCAGAAGCAAATGAACAAACTATATTTGTAGCTCTATGATCCGACAAATACAGTACTGCCATCACTAGTAATATGTTACAGGCTTCCTACTGAGTTTGCAATGCCTCAGGACCGAGGCTTGTCCGGTTTGCTTCTTTTGAGTTTGTCTTGGCCTGCCTTGACCTTTCTTTTCACTTAGCTTAGTTGTAACAGGAATTTGTAAACAACCAGATGAGTAAGTTTAACTTGATTTACTTGTCTTTGTCCTTATATTTGGATGGTACACATATACTTTATTTTTTATATATAATAGCAGCAAGAAGTTATTTTGTGGAATAGTTATGGCCTCAGTAGAATATTTAACATATGTAAAGTGCTCCACAGAGCACATTTGCAGAACTGTAAAGGAACAACAAGGTACAAGGATGTCCTAACAAATATGTAAAAATGTCTCAAGTTCTATGTGTTCTAGGGCAAGGAGGAAGAAAACATCGTGATCAGACTTCTTCAGGCAAAAAGATGTTGACAACTTGCCATATTTTCTTCCCTTTCCCCCCCTCACTACTTTTCATGGTAGTAAAAGATTAAGGAGGTTTGCATTTAACTGTATTTTTTATTGTGCTAACCCTACTTAACTTTATTATGGTCTTTCTTGTACTAATAGTCTCTTTATTATTGTTTGTCTTTCTGTAATAATTAACTCTGAACTGCTAAAAATAATCCCTACTCTCTTAAGATTTTAATAAAGAAAATAAATTCTGACATTCCTTAAAAGATGATTTTCTGTTTTGCCTGTAACAAGATAACAATCGTAACATTAACTTTAGTTCTGACAATAACAAGATCTTGGAGAACAGCTGAATTATGCCTAGGAAATCTTTTAATTATTATTTAACTATTAACCTAGGTATTAATTAAAATAATGATATCAGCAAGAAGCATATTCTACTTAAGCAAAAAACCCAAAACCCATATACTTTGATATGCGTATTTGAGCAATTCAGCTCTAGGGGAGCATTGCCACCTCCTACCTAGTTTTCATTGTTTTTCTTTTGTTTCACAGTACTCAAGTAGACAACATTATGACAAGAAAATGAGCCCTTTGATTTTTTTTCTTCTTTTCAAGCAAACTAAAGAAAACAACTAAGATTAGTATTTTTTCTGGAAGTCAAAGTTTTAAACTTACAACCTTCCATACCTATAAAAGTTTTCTGGAAACAAAAATATACTATATGGCTAAAACAATGTTGAATCAAAACCACAAGATACTTTCATTTACTCTCAGATAACATTTGATGAGTACTTTGTGGAGCTGTTTACTACATATAAGCAAATAAGATGTACTGATCACCTAGAAAGATGTTCCCTTCATATACTATGAATGCAAGAAATTTTTTTTTTGACTGATTATTGCATTCAATGACCACATATTTTGATGATTCTACACATGGTATTTTATTAATCTACACCACAAAAAGTCCCTTCCAGTCAGTCATCCATCTCTGACGCCTCAGTTCAACTCCTCTCAGTCCAGCACATTCCTTTGCCACTGAATTTGTCAATGCAATAACTATCCAACTGATAGGGAGTACTACAAATTCTGTTTGTAAAATTTAACTACTAAACTTTAGCATACTTAGAGTTTAGGAAGATCTCATTTTGTCTTCAATTTGCAGATTAATGCTTTCTATCAAACAAATTTCAATCAGCTATGATGCTGTACATTTCTGGGAGATTTTTACAGCATCTGCAGAGGGGATGAGCGTATTTAGTGTGCATTAAGCTCATTAAAGTATTTCTTCCCCAAAGTCCTGTTCTTAGCTCAGTTTCCAGAACAGATGAGTTTAGGTAGAGGAATACTTTTGCCTTCACTTTTAAAAGTGTCAGAAGACTGCCAGTTTATTCTTGAATTTTAATTAGTTAGTTATTGTGTACATATTTTATTGGGAAGGAGACAGAGAGACTTGGGAGATTCTGGTTCACAGCAGGTACAGTGTACAATTGCACCTCAAAGATTACAGGATTAAAAAAATATGTTATTTTCATTAGGGTTTTGATTCTGAGATTAAAAAAACTGTGTTATTTTGATTAGGGTTTGTTTTTTGTTTGTTTTTGGTTTTTTTTCAAAGTTGTTGACATCTTGCTGTCTTATCTTCTTTAATTTCATAGACAGAAACATGAATCTATTCCTATAAAATCTGTGATGTGTAAAAGCTTGAATACAGCAAAGTACTTGGTGCACTCTGTGGCTTAAAACAGCTCTTCAATCCCAAAGGGTTGAAAAAGGCTAAGGTACGTTCTTTCATGTATCTAAACTGACAGGTGCAAAGCTCCTAGCTACAAACATTTAATGAAGACACTAGCATAAACTCAGACAGAAACGATTTCAGACAGCAGTAATTTCTGATGTATAACCTAGACATTTTCAACTCGCCTAGTTACTGGGCTTGATTTTACATCTACATTGAAAGCTGCTAATACCCGTGTTGAGTCTACACTAGGATACTGACTGAGTCAAGCAGGTAAAGCAGGCAGCAAGTCTAACTGCAGCTCTGTGCAGACCATTTCTGAGTTGAATAAATTGTTCCATACACAATAAGTCTTAATGAAGCAGATATACAGAATAGGCCCAAATTACTTTACCACACAGAACTGCATACAGTCAAATCAAATAGCTGCAAACTAAATATTACCTTGTGTACAAAAATAAACACAGAATCATAGACTGGTTAAGCTTGGAAAAGACCTCTAAGATCATGAAGTCTAACTGCCAGCCCAACACCACCATGTTTTCTAAACCATATCTCAAAGTGACCCATCTGCATGTTTTTTTGAATGCCTCCAGGGATAATGACTCCACCACTTCCACGGGCAGCCTGTTCCAATGCTTTATCATTCCATCATAAATAAATTTTTCCTAATATCCAATCTAAACTTCCCATGATGCAACTTGAGTCCGTTTCCTCTTGTCATATTGCTAGTTGCCTGGGAGAAGAGGCCAACAACTGCCTCACTACAACCTCCTTTAAGGTAGAGGGTGATAAGGTCTCCCCCCTCAGCTTCTTCTTCTCCAGCTCCAGTTCCCTCAGCTGCTCCTCTTAAGGCTTGTGCTCCAGACTCTTTACCAGCTTTGCTGTCCTCCACTCCAGCAGCTCAATGTCTTTCTTGTATAGGGAGATCCAAAACTGAACACAGAATTCAAGGTGCAGCCTTACCAGGACTGAGTACAGGGGGACAATCACTTCCCTACTTCTGCTGGCCACACGATTTCTAATACAAGCCATGATGCTGCTGACTTTCTATGCCACCTGGGCACACTGCTGGCTCACGTTCATCTGGCTGTTGACCAGCACCCCAAAGTTCTTTTCCACTGGGCAGCTTTCCAGCCACTCTTCCCAAAACGGCAGCGTTGTATGGTGTTGTTGTGATCCATTTGCAGGACTTGGCTCTTGGCCTCGTTAAACCTTATACAATTTATCTGGGTCCATTGATCTAGCCTGTCCTGATCCCTCTGCAGAGCCTTCCTACCCTCAAGCAGATCGGCACTCCTGCCCAATTTGATGTCATCTGCAAACTTACTGTGAGATCATCCAATCCCTTCATTCAAATCATTGATAAAGACATTAAACAAGACTGACCTCAACACAGAGCCCTGGGGAACACCATTTGTGACCAGCCAACAAATGGATTTAGCTCCATTCACCACAACTTTCTGAGGTTGGCCAACCAGCCAGTTTGTTTCACACATCTTAAGAGTACACTTGGCTAAGCCATGAGCCACCAGCTTCTATAAGAGAATGATATGGGAGACAGTGTCAAACGCTTTACTGAGGTCAAGGTAAATAACGTGCACAGCCTTTCCCCTCATCCACTAGGCAGGTCACCTGGTCATAGAAGGAGGTCAAGTTGGTCAAGCAGGACCTACTTTTCATGAACCCATGCTGGATGGGCCTGATCATCTGGTTTTCCCACACATGCCTGGTGAGCACAGTCAAGATGAATCTCTCTATAATCTTCCCTGGTATCGTGGTCAGGCTGACAGGCCTGTAGTTCCCCAGATCCTTCTTCTGGTGCTTCTAGTAGATAGGCATCACACTGGCAAGCCTCCAGTCATCTGGTGCCTTCCCTGTTAACCAAGCCTGATGATAAACAATGGAGAGTGGCTTGGCAAGCTCCTCCATCAGCTCCCTCAGTGTTCTTGGGTGGATCCCATCTGATCTCATAGATTTGTGAGTGTCCAGGTGACATAGCAGGTCATTAACTACTTCCTCCTCCAGCTCTCTGACATATCCTCACCCCCCCGCCCCCCCCAGAAGCTGCTGAAGCGGGCTCCTGCTTTACCGCGTCAGCGATGTGGAACGGAACTGGACGGAGGTCTGGTGGCCACTCCACAACAGCGGCCATCTCAAAGCCCATCTGTGCAGCAAAAATAAATCTGGGATAATGGGTGATTATGTCTCTGCCACTCATTTTGCCTATCAGAATGATCAAACTGGCCCATGAGACCCCTCTCTCCCACATACCAACACAGGTGTGCGGATATACATCCTAACAGTGAAACAAAACAAGATTCAGAAATGGTCCTCAAAACCAAAACTATTAATAAGATTTATGAGTTCCTTGCGATGGGAATATCCTGATCTACGACCCTAGAATTGACTGGATTCATACACATTGGTGGGGGCTGCGCAGCAATCCATTGTTTCTCAGACCACTGGCACTACTGATAAGATTGGGCCAACTGGGACCCCAGATATTCAGAATAAGCTATAAAAGACTGACAGGAGCAAGCAGAAATCAGAGCTCCCTCTCAGCTGGCCTGTGATCCCCCCTTTTTACCCCGCTTCATCAATGTCATTTGCAACCCACGGACACCAACCCAGAGCATTTGCAGAAACTTCACTCGCAGCAGCTTCAAGGAAACATCTAAAGACTCTATCACTGAACTCTATACAGGTCATATGGTCCTTCCCAAACCCTTATAGAATGCTAGTTTTGGTTTAGACTTAAGCTTATATTCTTGACTTAGAATTGTAACATTATAGGTAATAAACTGAATGTTTAAATACAATTCTGGGTCCTACTCTGTCGGCCTTTCGGGGTGTGACACTCTCCAACCCTGTCTTCCAGCTTAAGGTATCAAACACCCTGGGGATAACTAGTCTGACTATTAAAGACTAAGGCAAAGTCTTAAGTACCTTTTCCTCATCCTTGGTGGAATGTTCCTCCCAACATCCAAGAAAGGATGGAGATTCTTCTTGGCTCTTTTGGTTGTTTCTGTATTTGAAGAAACCTTTTTTGTTATCTCCTACAACAGGGGCCATATTGAGTTCTAGCCAGGCTTTGGTTCTCTAATTTTCCTCTTTGCATGAGGAAATTTTTAATGAGATCCCCGTACTCTTCTTGAGTTGCCTGCTCCTTCTTCCAGAAGTGGTAAACTCTTTTTGTTTTCCCCTAAGTCCTAGCAAAAGCTTCCTGTTCACCCAGGCCTGTTATTTTCCCTGCCATTTCATCTTACAGCACCAGCAACAATCTGCTCCTGCACCTGTAAGATTTCCTTCTTAAAGAACGTCCAGCCTTCCTGGACCCCGTTGCCCTTCAGAACTGTCTCCCAAGGGACTGTCTCAACCAGTGTCCTTAATAGGCCTAAGTCTGCCCACTGGAAGTCATGGCAGTGGTTTTGCTGACCTCTTTCCTTATCTTAATAATAATAACAACAACAACAAAAATAGTGGTAATTGCTCTTATCCCTAGTATGCTTTGAATGAGTTTACATCAACTGTAATGATAGCATGGTTCAGCCCTCCCCCAGCCAGGTCAGCAGCTAAACACAGGCAGCCGTGTTCCCAATCCTCACCCCACGAAATGCGCTCGCAGGGAGAGGGGGAAGGGAAATGAGAGACACACACGTGGGCTGGAAACTTAGACTAAAAAAAAAAAAGCTTTAACAATAATAATAAAAATAGTATTAACAAGAAAATAAATCCAAATATATACAAATAAATGAAATCAACTCCTCTAATGTCTATATGTCACCACTGATGCTGCAGAACAGGCATGAGGAAGAGTCTCGGACTGGACTCAGTGGCAGATGGGTGCTGGACTCAGGAACTGGATTCAGAAATGCATGGATCCAGGATCAGGGGCAAATGGACAGTCAAGGTCTGTAATAGATGCTGGTCGTCAAAGTAAAGAGCCTGACCCTTGTGATCCCTCTGTTTTATACCAAGTACAATGTATATGGAATGGAATACTCTGCTAGTCAGTTTTGGGTCACCTGTCCTGTCCGCTCCTCCCTGCAGGTGAGACCCTTTTTAGCCTTCGACTTACAGCTTTTCACCAACTTCAGGATATCCACAGAAACAAATATAAGCAATAGAATTTCCACATGCTAATGCCCTGTTATGTTGGTGATAATCATAAATTTTAAGCATTTTTATTTCTGAAGATAGACACTGTCTAAAAACATTGTTAACTTTCAGAAAATGAAGTTATGCAAGGTTTAGCTGAAAAGTCAGAAAATTGGTTATACTTCAGCTCAAACCAGACCAAACAGTGAACAGAAGTGAAAGAGAAATCTGTAGTATTAATGTATTTACTGGTGAAATACAGTAAGTATTGTCTATTATATGGTTTAACTTGCATTTGCGTGCTTGATGGTAGTTTTATACTATAGTGTAAACAATGGCAATTTGGCCTAGCAGTGGTAAATATCACTGTTGACATTTTCTCCTGAGAAAAAAAAAAAAAAACAGCTCCAGTACATTAATGTATCTATTTGGTTTGTATTTAGAATTATTTTATGCAAAAATCAGGTATTTAAATAAAGCTTCTGTAATTGCTTATGAATCATTTCACTATGCAACCTAATCAGATTCCTTCTGCTACATTCACTAAAAACAACATTAAGCTGAAGTAGATATTGAAATTTATCTAAGACTGCACCATGAAAATAACTTATGAAATATTAATAGACAGTTGTGCATACCAGAGATCAGTGCAAACTCCCACACCCTTGTAATTGTGTGCACACAGCATTTGGCTTTATTTTTCTACTCTTTTACCTTCACAGTATCAAAGGTGACACATTTGCTCCACTAAACAAGATACAAATGCATCCAAATACTCTAAGGGTTCAGTTGAAATACTACAATAAACAAGACACATGCTTTCCTGTATAGCTGAAGAATGTTTTTCTTAATTTTGCTTTCTCTTTTGTTTCTCAACTAAAGGTTTTTATTATTCAAAAGAGTAATATAAATATCTTAAAAGAAAATAATGAGAACAAGTTGCATAACACTGAGAACTTTAATCTGTTATATTTAATGGAAATGAGACAGAAAAGTCTTCTTTACTCAACTGAGTCTTACTGGAGAAAATGACAAACGTGCTCATAGCTTCTATATTCTCCCTAAATGGTGGGCTATTCCACTATTAATAGCTGAAGATTTTGAGGATGAAAATCTCAAGAAAATCTCAGAAAATCTCAAGTCTACAGCACTGAAATACTGAGGAAAATTATAGCTCCCCTCTCTTTTCCCCAGCTGCTCTCAAGGTGATAGATAAGGATAAAATCCTTACTCTTGAAGATGGCAAGTACCACAGGTAGTTGCCACGGAATCTCATGGAAAGAGGTCAAGGAACTGGCAGACCCCAATAAGCTAAGCAGCATCCAAGAGGAGGGGAGTGGACACAACATGACAAAGAGAGAAGGTAAAATTTGCAACCAACAACACAATAACATCAAATAATAACCTATAAGATCAATCTCATAAACCACATAAAGCACTTATGATCTTACACACAGAGCCACTGGTCATTAGAGAGATCTGTGTTTCCCACCTCAACCTCTGCCAGGTAGATCCTATCTGGTACACTTTTTTTTAATATCTCCAAGGAAGGATATTCCACAACCTCTTTTAATGGCATAACCAACTTCTTAATGGTGTAAAGCTTGCTTCAGACTGGAGAGTAACTAAAAATTAAGCATTAATTAAACAATGTAAAAAGATATCTACATTAGGCCATAATTCGCAGGGTGTTTACATTAGATTGTGCTAGGAAATCACTTTTCAGTCAAAGTCTGTATTCTGCTTTAAGTATTATAAGTAGTAGTAGGTGTTGGTTTTTTTTAACACAAGTTCCACAAAATTGTAGTTCAAGAAAATCCAACTCTGGGGAGGCTTTCTGTAATGAACCCTCAGACTAGGTTTGAGAGATGGGAGGAGGTTATTTTGTTGTTATTGCTGATATTATAACCAAATGTTTCATGTTGACTATCAGGTGCTATGAAATGCTACTTAAAGTTAGCAGTATTTGAATTCCTTTAGTATTACTTCCATCTTTCTTAGCTACAAAGATTGTAACTTCATGTTTACAGAAAGGTTAGATAGCAACAGCATTCCTCCATACTCCAATCACTCTTCCCTCCCGTGTTGCTCAGTATTTCATTTTTGGGTGCAATAATTATATTGAAAATAACCTAGTCATTGCCCTATCACCACAACAATGAACTTTGCAGCATGTCAACAACACCGCACTCTCTCAGAAGTCATGGGGGGAAAAAAGATATGTCAATGGAAGAAGGATAATTTATTTTTGTACTATACATTTAATGCAGTCATTGTCTTAATATCTGTGAGGTATTAAAAGATATCAGAATCTTTATGATACTCTTTTCTATCAGAAAAATTATTTTACCATAGGCAGAGAGGTATGACTCACAAAAACATAACATGCTTAAAATAAAAAGCAAAACTATTCAATATGTTCATGGATCTTTTGAATTACCCATGAGAACAATTTACATTTCATTCCTGGCATTCTCCTTGTAAATTAGAAGCAAAATCTGTAATCTTCAATACATAAAACAATGTTTTTCAGCAAACCCATACCTACAGTTTTTTTGTGAATGGAAGACTTTTACTTTAAATTGCTGTTGAAATTGCAGTCTCCTGTGAATCATTCTGCCACCTTCTTTTATGAAACATCCAAATAAGGTCTCTATTTTTAATAACTATGTCCTGCAGCTCACTTCCCTAATAGCCCAATTATTCTGTCTAGAAGCATAAATCATTTTCATGCTTTTTAAATACTCAGATTATACAAATATTTTAAAAACATACCTAATAATAACTACAGTCACCAGAATAAACTATTAAATTAAATCTGCCTCTTTTGAAAGCTACCTGGTGTGCTCCTTAATCTGTTAGTAAATTTTTCTGTATTTGCTGAAGTGCAGTGTTAGCAACCTAACAGGAGTGAACATAGCACTGGTATTTTTTATCATTCATTTCCCCTAAATTTCGTCAGTTACAAATATATTCCATTAGAAGACTGAAAAGTGAAAATTAAACTGACATGTTACCAGCAATACAGGTATTAACTCTCAGTCACCTAGTTTTGCCCAACTGATGTAATTTCACTGAACCTGTGAAATTAAGATTTCTATTATTGTAGAAAAGCACATTCCATTCCATGTCAAAAGATTGATCCAACTATACTCTCCAAAACTTGGAGTGGAATTCAGAATTCTTTTTTACTCTAAATTCTTTCTTACTGTAAGCCTACCAAACAACAGAAATTCAAGTTTGTTCCTACTGTCCATCAAATCAGATTATTTGTTTGGCTTCCACATATATATGGATTTGAAAAATCCTACCAAATATGAAAACTAAGGAACCGACTCAATTTCTGCTAGAAACAAACAAACAAACAAAGCCTCTTATACACTTAACTTAATATGTCCTTAGCAAAATTTCAAAGCCTTCAAAAATAGGAACAGTATATAGAATATATTTTTAGTAAGCATTACTAATTATCGACACAAACCAGACTTGCTAACTCATGGCACTGGGGAAACAAATGTGCACGTGTATTGGGTATGCCTGAGATGGAGTTATTTTTCCTTAAAGCAGCCCTCATAGCACTGTGCTTTATATTGGTAGCTAGAAGGGTGTTGATAACACACCAGCATTTTGGCTACTGTCAAGCAACGCTCACACAGCATCAAGGCTCTCTCCACTATTCCTCCCTCATCATTAGACTTAGAGGTGGGCGAGATCTTGGGAGGGGAGTTACCCAGGACAGCTGACCTAAACTGACCAAAGGCATATTCAATACTGTATGATATCTGGTCAGAAATAAAGGCTAAGAGGAAGGGAGGGTGAAAGGTGGGAGTTAGGGGCATGGCAGGAAGGAGCACTGATTATTACATTTGTCTCTGGGAGCAACTGCTACACGTACTGAAGCCCTGTTTCCCCAGAAACAGATGGACATTGGCTGCTGAGGGGAAGTAGAGAATAAATATTTGTTTTCCTTTGCTTTCACATGTGGGTTTTGCTTATGCTTTATTAAACTGCCTTCATCTTGACCCATGAATTTTTTCCATCTCTTTTTCCCCCCTTCTTATCCTGCTGAGGAGGAAAGCGATAGAATAGCTTGGTGGGCACCTGGTGTCTAGCTAAGGGCCAAGGTCAATCCACATCAGCATGACTGTAGCTGGTGACTGCATCCAGAGTCCCCTTTCATTCCTGAACTGGGGCTACCATTACCCCAGGAATTGAGATTTGCCCTGTAGTGCCTTGAAAGAGGTGTGCTTCCTTCAGACTAACCACACACACGTGCAAGTGGTCTCAATGCTGTACCCTGATGCAGCAGTTCCAGAAACTAAACCTGCTGTTCTACCCACAACTCCATCAACCCCTTTCTCTGTGCTTGAAACACACCGAATGAGGCGCCAAGACTTGCAACGGAGATGCACCAGTTCTTTAACACAAAATGATGCCTGTGCGTTGACTAACATAGCTTCCAAGAAACTCAGAGTCACAACCATGAAATATGCAAAAAGAGAGCTAGTGTATAGCAATTTTGCAGTTCCAGCTTCTTGTGTTTAAACTTCTTACTCCAGTAATATTTACAGAATACACTTGGACCTTCAAACGCAATCAACAGTTCTTTTACCACATAGGTTTAACAACATACTATGAATGTCCTGTCATACGCAAATTGTTATCAATTAAATAGACAATTGTATCATGCAAGAGCTGGGGGTTTCTGTTAGCAAGAGATATGTACCTGGTAAGTAGATTAATTATTTTATTTTTTTCTAATTTTTATTATGCCAGCCTTTGGCCAAGATTTTTGCTGAATTAGAGTACCTCCATTTATATCCATCTCTTCATAATGTCAATTTATTCAAAGGAGGAGGAAGAGTGGAAACGGCACAAAGGCAGCACATACACTGAGAGGAATGTAGAAACCTGATCAGTCCTCTACACTTCAGAAAATAAAAAGATTGAAATAATAAATATGAAGAACAGTTAATAAATCCAAGTACGTTGTACACTGTTACTGTAAGTATTTAACATCTAGCACCTGCATTAGTCAAATACAAATATTGGTAGAAGCAGAAGGGTTTGTGGTTTCCTCCATCACACAAAATTTTTAATTGAATTTGTTATATTCGATATTTGCTTACCCTTCTACTCTACTGTTCCATGGGCTTGCCAGCATTACTTTAGAAACTTCAAATTAATTTACAAATTTATGAGGGGAATAAGAGGCGATTAAATGTAATTTCAAGTATGATTATGCTTCTTAGATGGTTTCAGCAGAGGTTCAAACTCAACATGGTGCAAGAGAGGAAAATCTAAGGAGAAGGTATGCACATATAGTTTCATGGTCAACTAATGTGTTGTACATCCCTCCCAGCTCTATTTCTTTCACTTTTATGAATAGATTTATCAGGTTTCAGTGTTGAAAATAGCATAATTTCTCAAAATAATGTGAACTTTTTTTTTCCAACTAGTAACAATGCAATCTTAAGTATTGGTACTTCTCTGCAGTGCCACTTCAGTGTGACATTCCAACCTCTGAAGAAGATATCTAGAACTTATGTTGCATAAAAGTGAAACTGTACACTCACTGCATACTGATACCACAGTTACTAACATAATGCTTTGGAGTAACATTTGCCTCCTCCCTCCTGTCCTTTGTAAGTGGACATTAAAGTCCTGTTCTCAAGGCAGAGGGCATGGTGCAGAGGGAACAAAAAAAATTACATCAGCAGCATGACAGCAAATGCATATTTAGGTCACTGAAATGTCACTCAGCACCACAGTGGTGGTAGAAGATAGCAGGAATCCATGAGAAAAAAAGACTCCAGGACAGAATTTTCAAGGCCCTTTAAGTAAATACACATCAGGCAGGATTTACTTCTTCTGGGTATTGTGGTGACCAAGCACTTGTGTCTTAAAAGGAAAATTTTATTGCCAAGGTAATGGCAATTCTCAGACCAAGGAAAATCTGGAATTCAAATATCACTTTTTCCTCATCTTTATTAAAATGAACATTTGAGAACTGGTTGACACAGTTACATCATATTTATACACTTTCTATTGGCCAGATCTTTAGATTTTATTTCAATAAACACTTCAAGAATTTATTCAGACTATACATGGTTACATATCCTTCTAGATTTTTAGAATATTCCAGAGCTCAAAAAGACAATGGTGTGAGAGAAGAAAAAAAAAAACCAAACCTGAAAAACTCTGAAAAATAAATACACATCATTGACTAACTGAAAATAGTATAAGATTATATACATACAGCTAGTTCTCTGAAAGTTGTATGTCTGTATATGCACTGTGCTCAGATCAACAACTGCTAAGTTTTCATAAGCTGTTAAGCTGACAGAGGTCAAGTAGACCTCAGCGCGTGAGGTGATTCCATAATTCTAGCTGCAACACATGATGGGAAAAACAAGGATATGATTGAAAAGTGGTCCAATAACCTACTCAGCAAGTCACCCCACGACTCAGACATTTGAAATAATGGGATATGCATGGAAGCAAAAACTAACTTTAGCTTCACAAGCCACAGGGTATGGTTTTTAGTGTTTCACACAAACACTTTTCAAGACACAAAAGAAAATAAAGTATAAAGTAACAGAAGTGAAGTACAGAAAACATGCAAGCACTTAAAAAAAAGCTATATTGTTGTTCTGGGTTTAGAATAAGAGTTTTGAAGTAGAATTAAATCTACTAGCTAAGACACAAAACCAAAACAAATACATAACATTACCCAGTAGTTGCCCCCCTCTAAAACAGGACAGCATGAAGAGCGCAACACTTTACACACAATTCAGAAACTTGTTTTCTTATGAATCCGTTTTAAAGTTCTATCACAGAAATCCTTCCAGCCACTCGCCTCTGCTACACATTTCCATAAACCAAACCTGGTACATTACATTCTGCTGTTGACTGAAACACATCTCTTGTGCTGAGCTGATGGCTAAACCGAAATTACCACCGTTAATATACATCTGCTCGCCAGCTTAGTCTTTCAAGAGGCCTACTTTGTTTTAGTGTAAAAGCTTACTAGTATTTCCCTAGTATTTCCCTAAAGTTTTCCATTAACCTTGAGATGGTGGACAGTGGAGAGAATTTTATTGAAGCACCATACCAGAATCAGATCTTAAGTGTTTTCCATCTCTCCATGTATAATTTTAACCAATATTTATCAAAAGTAGAGAAGTAAAATTAAGGATTGTTTTTCCTGACCTTTATTTCAGTGCACAATAATATCTCATTTAACCTATCCAACTCTAAGCCTGAAAGTTCTTTTCCAACAAGTAAGTGGAAGCATAAGTTCTGAATTTAACATTTTATCTTAAAATACTGGTAAAGTATGCCAGAGTACGCAGCATTTTATCACCTCGTTATAAGTGTTTATTATTCAAGTCTCATCAAGCAGGGAAGCTCAACTCTGTTTCTGCAACTCTTGCCAAACTGTTTTATGGCTTAATGCAAGTAAAAACAATTTTTAAACAGATACTAACCTAAATATGAGTCACTACAAAAACTCATTTGACATTCCCTCTTTTGGAGGGAGTGGTAGGGTGGCATGGGCATGAAATTCTCTTAAGCCTATCCCCTATTAACAACATCAATTGAGTTAAATACTTTTCTACTTTAGAAACACCATGCAAACACTTACGCTTCCTATGGTTTATAGTTTATGACTGCTTACTCTTGCAGTAACTGAAGATATCAAAAGCAATTAAAAAAAATCATAGTCCTTTGTGGCATACATATTTTTAGATGAAAAAAATTCAAATAAAAAACACTATCCTGATTTTCTCTAAATACCAGCACTTCTGAATTTCTGTTACTGCCTTTCCACAACCTACTACATTTCAAAGCCAAAATAACTGTCATTATAAGAAATGACCCATGAACATATAAAACACTGTTGCCAAAAATGTGGGAATTGAAAACACTTATTGAATGTGTAGCTGTTTAAACAGCTATTGTCTAACATCTCAGGGAGTCACATACAAGATCCATGATCACTTAGTCTGTCATAAATATTTCTTAAACTAACATTTGTCTGAATGTTTTTTTCAATCCTCAGGCTTGGCTAGCAGCAAATATAATTCTTAAAAGAGTATGAAATAGGAGAAGTTGAGAGGATAGATAAACATGAGCTTTTAGGAAAGACAATAATATTACCATCAGCCCACAACAAAACTTTAGGTTGGAGGACATGTGAACCTATAGCTGTGAGGAATAGGAAGTATCTTGCCCTCCAGAATCTTGCCCTCCAGAATATTTTTTGCCCTGTTTGAGCATATTTGCATTAAGCCTTGGCAGAGTAAATTTCTGAAAACCTTACCCCAAATGGTTTTGATTTCTTGCTGACATCTGCTAAACATTTGGAATTTGATATGCGTAACAGAAAGAATAATATTCACACCTGAATAGTTCTTCCAAACAATTTTAGTAGTCTATAGGGTCAGCCATTTCCGCCCCCCTCCTCCAACCTCTAAATAGCAGAAATCTGAGAAATTAAAAAAATATATTCTTTTGTTTTCTTAAGTTCTTTCTAGCCCCCCACCTGCAGCTTAGTTTATAAATAACGTTGTCAGAAGTTACTGCATTTTAATAGACAGATTACACACCTTAATATAAAGTTTTTAAGAACAACGAATACTAAACCAGCAGTTACGGTTCATATGACAAATCAAATCTAGGAAGAAAGTGGCAGTTTATTATCAAATCAAACTACAAGAAGCAAGGAAAACTGCAAAAGCTGCACTTAAAAATACAGAAAGTTTTCATATCCATCAATAATTAACAAGAAAAAAATAAAAAATTTAAAAAATAAAAAATCTCAAAACAATCTTTAATGATTAGCAAAGAAAACAACGCTAAAGAACCAAAAGCAGGGGCTCAGAAGTTACCCCAGAATTCAAAAAACTTCTTCCAAAAGCATGAATAAATATGAAGTTTCGCTTTATTTTTTTTTTAATGTTCCAATTGTATACTTTAAGTCACCTTGCCTGTTTCCCTTTATAATAAAGCTTTAAGTGTTTACTTACTTTTTGTCTAACTACACAAGGCAGATAAGTATATCAACATTTATATTAGTTTCTTCAACTGTGTAACTGAAACGCTGAAAGGATTTATAAATAAATAATTTTTAAACCCTCTGCACTCACAGGTTACTTTTAAAATTGCAAGTCAGTATATAATATTTACCTGTGCTTCACAAAACAGTAAAATCCTGGTTTATAGTCACAACTTATATGGCTCCAAGAAGCTTGAGGGAAAACTCATTTCAGTCTTTTTGATCCTTGGGAAAGCCATCAGGGAGAGAAAAAAAGTACATGCCGTACCCTGGGAGAAAAAACTTGATTATATGATTGGGCAAAGGCAATAGGGAGGAGCTGCAGCAGGTGCCTCTAACACTAATTAGCAGGTTTTGATGTCATCAGGGACTACTGCAGCACCTGTGTGAGCCCTCTGGTCACAGGCAGCCTGTGGAGCTACATCCAGCCCCTCCAGAGGAGCACCAGGCACTTAGGCAGTTTATCAGCTGCTGCTGGAGGGTGTCCTGCCATCCTATCTACTTATCCCATGTCTCAGGTGCCAGTGCACAGGGGCAGACTGCCAATACGTGTAGTTGGACAGAGGCGGAGAAACTTCTAGTGTTCTTATTTGTGTTTCTTTGTGTTTCTTCTTGGGGGCCACCAAAAAGAAGTACTTGAAACTGCTTCATGTATTCAAATGAAGGAAGGAAATCAAAAGTTCAAGGGAAGCTACATAAAATTGCCATACATAGGCTTGCTATGTATCATGATTTTCCCAGACTTTTTAAGCAAAAACCCAACAAAAGCAATTCATTATTTGCGTTACAAAGCAACTTTGATTATGTACAAGTGGTGCTGCCATAACTAATAGACATGAATAATCAGTAATTCTGAAAATTATATATATATCTATATGTGTGTATCAATCTGTACATCTCCGAATGGCACCTAACCTATCTTTGTAGAGTGTATGTTTTGTGTAAAAACACAATCTGTAAGGGTGTGTTAGTTGTTGCTAGAGGAATGCAACCTTGGTAATGGGGAAACAATGACTTTGAGGATAACAATTGGAGAACAGAGAGTAGGTATCCACTCTAAAGTAAACATCCCACAATCTGTAAGACTATGAATTTGCAGACCAATGAAGAAAGAGCAAGTAAACAATTAAATTAGAAAATACATACATATAAAAACACAGCTGCACCAAAGAGTGAGGAGGAAGAAATTTTCCACATCATACATCTCTGGTCAATAAATCCCCATAACCACCTTCTCCCATAAAAAATCAGACTAACAATCAATTTCTGGCTTCGTAGGTAAGTGCATTTCTTTAGCCCTCATAGATTGAATGTGAGTTTTTTGTTTTACATCCCACGTTAAGGACTGGGTTGCAACATTTGTCCATTACATTGTGCAGAATTACATTGAACTGCTAACCAGACAAGCCTAAGTTTGTAAAGCTTCACATTTCTACAATTTTTCCAGTTTGACTTGTTGAAGAGCCAGGCCCATTTGCAGGGATGTCAGGTTCAACTGCAGCTAATGTGAGGAAGGATACATCTTCTTCCATGTTCATGTCAAGCAGCACTTCTTACTATCACAGAATTATACATGACTGATTTTCATTCACATAATGTAATTCAGGTTTTACAAAAGACCTTACGTTCCCCTCCCACTGCAATGAAAGTTGGCCTTTCATTCTATTTTTACGTTATTAACTTCAAATGCATTTTTTTCCTCACTGCTTTTGTTGCAGTACTTATTTTTTTATTGTCTATCTAACTCTGTTTAACTCTGTCTACCATATCATTTCTTATTCTAAGAGAATTCAGAATGGTTGTGTTCTGTTCGCGATATGATTCTTCAATAGCAAATCTCAGTAGCAAATGTTGAACAGCTGGAAACCACCTAATTAGAACAGGGAGGAAAAAAGAGAAGGATATTTGAGACGAATAATAATCATATCCATCACACTCATATTTTTTCTTATTTATGTAGAGTACACTTGTGTCGCATTGGCAATGAAAATGATTGTAGGAAAAACATTAAGCTGGCCTTATATCATTTTTCTCCTTCTCTGAGCTTTAAGTAGAATTTGCATGTTCCTTTAATTATATAGGTGGATTTGTTTACTGAAGCATTCATGTTAAAAATTATTTCATGCAAAATAGCAAATGACTTTTTAATTAGTTTTTTGGGGGAGGGCTACATAGTTAAGATGATTTGCTGTCTTCTATTCTCCACAGACCTATAGATGATAATCAAGGCAATTCAGAGCAAAACATCTTTAGGAACATGAAGTTTTCATGTAGTAAATACACATACATTTTTAAAGGTATACTGGTGTATTAGGATTTTCTAAAACACCTGCATTAGTGGTTTATCTACATATTTTGTTTAAGTAACAAAATACTTCTATAAATAGAGCCTTCAGAGCCTAAAAAAAAGCACAGTAATTTTTTTATTAAAGATTGCACTTGAAAGATTCATATAACTTCAGATAAATTAACTGAAGCAGAAATATTTACATGGATAGTGACGGAAGAAACGGGACAACACACAGTAATCAATATGATTCTTGTGAAGCCACTTTATTTGGGTTCGTTCTGCTTTTATAAAATTGTTTAACCTTAGCCCGCCTTCAACAGCCAGCTTCCTAATTTGCATAACACAACAGAGGCGTTATAACCTTTTATAACCTTGAGGACCCTGGCTATGGCTTCCCAGCTCCTCCCAGCCACAGTACTTGGGCTGCTCATTGTACGCTGCCACCCAACAGGATAGCACTAAACAAACAGAGAAGTAGAAGTGCTGCAACCCTTGGCATCTCCTGTGTTTTTCTTAATAACTTAACAAATTCACTTTTTTTTTTTTAATTTGATGCAAACTCTTCTCAATCATTATTACAGAATGCATCTTGGTATTGTCTCTGACCCTATGTTAATGGCTCAGGTCTAAAATGCAAGAACAAAAAATACAAAATATATGAATACCAATTTCTTGTTTTGAAAACACTATTAGATTTTTAAGCAAACTCACTGTGTTGTTATCATAGAAGACTTGTGATAGGATTTGCCAATTCTATAAATTCACTAGAAGTGTTGGGGAGCACTTGTACTCTTAAAATTACCTAATTCAAGGTTCTCTCATTTCAAATTCGGGTGATAACTTTCCAGCTATATTGGAGAAGAGATTATCTCAAAACTAAAATGTACTATACACACGCACTCCTAGTAACTGTTTAAAACTAGTTAGCTAGGAGCCAGATGTTGTCTTCATGCATCTAAAAGCATTTTGCAAGTAGCAAAACAATGCAGGAAGAGCACTGAAAACTGACCGGTAATGAGTACACTGAGAAATAGGTTTGAAACAGTTCAGTAGAACAAAAGGTTCTCTTCCAGACTTAACTCCCAGTTTGAAATATCAGGTATGTCAGCAACATTAAACTTCCATTTTACTGTTGATATTGTAATAACATGGGTGCATAAGCAGTAATATTCACTGTGTACAATAATGCACACTGCAGTGTTGCATAAATGGAAAAAAAAATAAAACAGGCAAATTCTGTACTTGACTTTCTCAGCAGCATAGTACATGGAACATGTACTGTATAACTTTGCTCATGTACATGTCCATAAATGTTAATTTACAGTAGCAGCAGGAGTTTGAGTTCTGTATCAATTCAACTACCTCTGCTTTACTTGTTTCATTAAGGCACAGAACACATGAAATTTTAGGAATAGTTAATATATTTCCCTGTTTTTACCAAGCACTAATTTCAATTAATCAAATCAGTGAGTAAAAGTTGCTTATCAAATGCTTGTGTTGTATATAACTTTGTGGGGATTTTTCCTTTTGACATTTGAATTATCTAGGGAAAGAAAATGCACATATAGCAAATTCTGTCTAGCATAAGTCTCTTGTTCCTTACTCACAGAAGAAAATAATTTTAAAGAAATGTTAATACTGATGGTAATAATTGTAGGTTTCCGTTCCGGCTTCATCATACTCTGCAAAATAATGCTTAGCTTCATGCTGGAAGAAATGCAGCTGCCACTGTTTTCATTTGACCAGTAGGTAGGTTTGCTTTTCCTTCTTACTAAAGTCTGCACATACAGCTGCCTGCTACATTTTTTTAACATTTTTTAAACACCTTACTGCTTGCTTGCTGTTCATAAGCTCCAGCCTATTAGCTGTTGAAAGGCCCTCTGCAGTATTTGCATCTTTAATAGTTTCACTTCTAGCATTACAACAGAAAATTCAATTAAAATTTTTGCCCTTGAATATTGATGGTCGTAAATGAAAGACTAGTGCCAAACTTCATTGTGCCAGTGTATATTAACACTTAAATCCAAGACAGGATTAAGGCTTTTAACATAAACTTTAGATAAAACCCAAACTGAATCCACAAAACCCTGTTCAGCGTTTGTCTCTCAGTCTGAGGAAGTTTTCATTTGAAACATGGTTTATTATTCATCTCAAATATGTTCTGGGTGTGTAATTTTTGTAGTAGTCTGACCTTCTGTTGTCTGAACAGTCTGAAAATTTGCCAATTCTTTAGCAATTCTTTGGCACAGGCACAGTTGCCAAATCCTCCAAGGGGTCCCAATTCTTAACATGCAAAAGAGCCCTCCTAATCAGCAGCTTATATGCCAAATCAGAGTTAGCACCCATCTTTCTGTGAAGAGATATCCATGGAACTAAAGCAACAGAGAGCAAAAAAGGAGACCTAAGTCCACTCACTTGAAATTGAGGACTCCTAGCTCTAATTCAGAAGACAATGAAACTATTTAATAGGTGATACTAAACTGTAAAATGCAAAACAAGTTCTGGGAGCAAGAGCAAGGAGCATGACCTTCCTGTCTCTCCTTTCCTTTCCATTTGTTTGTTTGATGAAAATAACACAGTTCCAGAGGCCAGCAAAGCTCCCTCATACATCTACCTTGACTTTTAATTAGGCCCCTAGGATACTTTCCTAGCAGGTGTTGTATTAAGCCTTCCAGTAAAAAGCTATACAAACCCTAGGTCTACTGTTTCTCTATGAGTTCTGCATGAAGTTGAGACATAAAAGACTGGGATTACTGCTTTTCAAATAAACATGTTGTTAATTTAAATAATAATTCTAAGCATATGCACATTGGTTTAGTTTCTGGATTTCCTAGAGCAGAGAGTATCTCATGCCTTCTATGTGAGCTTCACACGTGTTTGGGATTGTCCTTGTGAGACATGTCACTCAAACAGAAGACTGTTACCATTTTGGGGCTCAATTTCCTTTTCATAGCGAGCAGATAACTAAAAATATCATAGAATGGAATGGAATAACATATGCATTACTGGGTCAGAGTTTACTCCTTTTATCACATCTAGAGCTTGGTATAACAAACTTCTGGAACTCAAGATTGCTTTAGCAGTCAAAACCTTCATTTTGCATTCCACAACACTAAGCTCATCACAAGAAGTGTTACGCTCTGTATGCAAGGTTTGATGCCAGTATCTGTGAGTTTCCACTACAAAATATATCAGTAGGTAAATGAGTTTTATAAGTAATGTCAGGAAAGACTGAAAAAGAAATAGATAGCAGCAATAAAATCACTCATCTATAAAGGAGCATCCGTGCTCAAGTCGGTTAACCTGAACATTTGACTACTTTCCCCTCCCCAGAGCAAAAATACAAAAGCATTCCTTAAAAGCTAGAATTTTGAAGATACCTGTTTTCATAGGTATCTAAAGCATGAGATTTCTATTGAATTCACTGGGAGTTCAGCATTTAACTGGGTCTAAATTTCCTTCATGCAGTTCAAAACAAGTAATGGTATGAGTAAAGTACTTTACAGATTTTATCATAAGTTGACAGTGATGCTATTATACTCATCTGACCATGAGAAAGCCTTCTGTAATGTATAAGGGGAAAACCAGAAAATAGCTTCTAACCTTTTATTGACGTTTTAACAAATCTTCCCAACAGTGTGAAAAGATCCATTTAAAAACTTGAAAAATTCCATCTCCTATAGAATTAGCAAAGAACAGCAGAAACAAAAACAACATTCATGTAACATGAAATTGTACACTTTATCTGAATTCCCAGGTCTGATGTTTCAGGATGGAAGCAGATTAGATTAAATGATTTTTAGAAATAATGATGCAAAAAAATCTCCAGAAAAATCAGAAAGATTAAGCGAGGGAAGAAAAGGAATGGGAAGAAGCACCAGATTTCAGATGGCTAATTAGCAAATACATCTTTAGACTTGCATCTTTATGACAACTAATTATGTTAATAAGCTACACTGTGACAGACTCCATTTTCAGAAAGTCAAAGAAGTTAGAATTCATTCTACAGCTACCATTTAAGCAGACAGCTGTTGAGGGATACATTTTCAAAGCCATATGTGAGAGTTACAACAAAGGTAAGGCTGGCCAGGACAGCAGATTTCACAACTGTTGACATTGTAGTTCTTTCTATTCAATATTAATAAATTCAGCATGCAATTATTTTGCCATCTGTCTCCTGTAGAACCATTTCTGTCTTTCAAGTAAGTACACTAGGAAAATACACTGACTAATTTCCTCAAGTACAATAACTAATAAATCACCATAATAAGGTTTTGTACACCATATAAGAATATATGATAATTATTAGCATGACTTGTAACCTTTTTTCCTACTATGCATAATTGACAAGACAAATGACTTAACTGTAGAATAACATTATCCTAGCATTCAGCACACTAAAAGTTGTTTGAAAAAAAAACCAAATCCATGACAAATACTATCAGACTAAATTCTTTAATTCAGGCTGAATTGTTTCAAATCTACTTTCTAGGTTTTTTTTACTCTCTGTCAATATTTCAACAAGAAACATATTAACTATTCTGTTTGTGTTAGTTAAAACAGAAAACAAATACTTCTGTGGGGACATAAACTTGTGCAGATGCAATCAAATGTGTCTGAAACTTCAAATTTCTGGTTTGCAAATTTAGCTTTTTGTTGAAGTCATCTTTTTTTCAGAAAGGAAACCTGCCAAGAGGGAATACGTATGTAACCAAAATACATGTCCTTTCCTGCTCTAACTATTAATATTTTCTACCTAAAAGGAGCAGGAATATTTGGGAAATGCTGAGGAAACAGAAAAGTGGGTGAAAAGATGAAGGAAGAATAAAATGAGGTGAACAAATAAGCATTAATGTGCAAAACAGTCAGAATTCTAGAACTTAGAAAAAGCTCAAATTACCATTATAATCCAAACTGAACCTTTAAAGTAATCTCTTTTTTATTCTATTTTTCACCTCTGTAACATCATATTGTTAAGAAAGCATATGATATAAGATCCAACAATAAACCCACAAGACTGAGAAACAAATGCAGTTAACCACAGAGAAAACTAAAATTGTACGGTCAATAAAGAGACTAAAAGGCAATGACTCACAGGAGATCATGGCCCTGCTGTTGCACTATCATGATGATTGTGACATGAACAAAAGAAAAGCTAGAAAAAAAATTAGAAGCTTTTATGAGTAGCTTCTTTTTATCACTTCTATGTTATATAATTGCAGCTTACTTGCTATTTTTTCTATAAAATTTGGTGTGTCAATAATATGTGTTATATTTAACCAACAGGATTTCACACTACTTTCTTAAAAAATTAATTTGAACCACCCCTTATTACCCTGACCTGAAAACAGTGAGCTTGCGTTAATGTATGCAAGAAATGAGACTCAGATAATTTTAAGCTGTTACAGATGAAGAATAAAATTTAAATATATGCTTCCTCAGAATAAGTAGCCCTTAAGGGTCATGTAATTGCTATAAAGAGCTGATAAAGCGGCTTTTCTTTTTTAATTACTTTTTTATAAACTCTTTCTGGTTTTGAGCATCTTCACTTTTAAAGTATTGTTAGTGTTCACTTCAATGAATTAAGCGGAGGCCAGTGACAAGTGGGGTTCCCCAGGGCTCAGTGCTGGGTCCAGCCCTGTTCAATGTCTTTATCAATGACCTGGATGAAGGCATTGAGTGCACCCTTAGCAAGTTTGCAGACGACACTAAGCTGGGTGGAAGTGTTGATGTGCTGGAGGGTAGGGAGGCTCTGCAAAGGGATCTGAACAGGCTGGACTGCTGGGCAGAGTCCAATGGCATGAGGTTTAACAAGGCCAAGTGCCGGGTCCTGCACTTGGGGCACAACATCCCTATGCAGTGCTACAGACTGGGAGAAGTCTGTCTAGAAAGCTGCCTGGAGGAGAGGGACCTGGGGGTGTTGGTTGACAGCTGACTGAACATGAGCCAGCAGTGTGCCCAGGTGGCCAAGAAGGCCAATGGCATCTTGGCTTGTATCAGAAACGGCATGACCAGCAGGTCCAGGGAGGTTATTCTCCCTCTGTACTCGGCACTGGTGAGACCACTCCTCGAATCCTGTGTTCAGTTCTGGGCCCCTCACCACAAGAAGGATGTTGAGGCTCTGGAGCGAGTCCAGAGAAGAGCAACGAAGCTGGTAAAGGGGCTGGAGAACAGGCCTTATGAGGAGCGGCTGAGAGAGTTGGGGTTGTTTAGCCTGGAGAAGAGGAGGCTGAGGGGAGACCTCATTGCTCTCTATAACTACCTGAAAGGACGTTGTAGAGAGGAGGGTGCTGACCTCTTCTCCCAAGTGACGGGGGGCAGTACAAGAGGGAATGGCCTCAAGCTCCGCCAGGGGAGATTTAGACTGGACATTAGGAAAAAATTTTTCACAGAAAGGGTCATTGGGCACTGGAACAGGCTGCCCAGGGAGGTGGTTGAGTCACCTTCCCTGGAGGTGTTTAAGGCACGGGTGGACGAGGTGCTAAGGGGCATGGTTTAGTGTTTGATAGGAATGGTTGGATTCGATGATCCGGTGGGTCTCTTCCAACCTGGTTATTCTATGATTCTATGATTCTAAGCAGTTATTGAATTTGTTCTACATAACTATTGATAATAAACTGATTTTTATTCAGAATTACAGCTTTGATTGGGTGACATATGTTACTATTTGTTTATAGACAGAATTTAAGTTTTTTTTCACATTATTTTGCCAAATTACAAAATCAGTCTTTTTAGACCAACAAAGCATACAAAGCCGCATTTTCCTTTAAAAGTTGCTAGATAGGTTACCAAATTTGGAAAATTACATTTCCAACTCCTGTGCAGGTTTGTCATGACCTAAAGATCATCTTCTCAACAAAGAAAACCAAGGAGATTAAAATCCTTATTTATAGATTCTATTAAGTTAAAACAAACAAATGACACTTTACAACTAGTAATCCTCCCCAAAGCGTTAAATCCTATGTAATATGTGTGTATAATTTTTTTCTGTAAGGAAGCTATGTAAAGCAGTGTAATGACACCATTTCTTACTCAGACTAGATTGTTCGTTCCTTGTTCAGAGGCCATGCCATCCACTAGTTCTGCCATCCTGGTTATTGATCAAAGCAAGACAGTATACCTCATCTTTAATTTAAATATTTTTCTATTATATATTTTTGTCAAAATATTGTCACTGAACTTGTAATCTGTTGCTCATTCTAGTATTCTTATTATGGGTATTCTTTATCCTTAAAATCTATCTTCATGCAAGAAAGACTACTGTCATTATGTGGTATTTAGCAGGTACTTTTAATTTGCAATTCAGTCCAAATTTTTACACTTACAGTTTCAAGACTATAAATGAAGTCCATTTTACTAACAAATAATTAAAATTACAAAATTGTCACACTAAAGTGACACAGATGTGACTCAACCACTTAAAATATGCTTTTTACCTAAACAGAGCAGAATCTTTCATGTTGTTTCTCTGAGGCAGAAGTATTTTTCTCTTAAATCTCTAAGATATATTTATAGCTAAAGAAAAGTTTCTGGCTAAGAACACTAATAAATAACACACTCCATTTATTTAAAGATTGAACCATTTAGCTGTAGTTGAAATTAAAATACAGGAATTCTCCCTCTGCTGTGTTCTTTACCCTCCAGCTTCAGGGAGCCAATCGAGCACTTCTATACTACTAGTGACAGAAGTCAAGAACCCAGATCCCCAAAAGCAAGTTCAGGATAATAAATGAAAGTGACGCTCTTTGAATTACTCTAAAGATGCATGTCAGTCCTCACCCACAAATAACTTCCCTGTTTCTATGACTTCTCAGTTCTTGATCTATGGGGTGAAATGAATTCTGAATGAAAATAAAATAATCTTCTCACAAATTGCTAAAGGCATTCAAACAGAAAAGTCACATGACTGTGGCTCATTTTGAACAGAACTTTCCGAAGCTGGGTCTAGTGTACTCTTGAACTCTAAAGAAGGTCTGTATTGTATCTGAAGAAATATGCATGCCAAATAAATACTTCTGTTCTAGATCCCAGTAAGTGATTGATAAAGATTTAGGGGGTCTAATGCAATGGTCCCTGGATTTGATACATCACTCAAGATACTACATAAGCTAGAGTAAAGTCTCATATCATTGAAATGAGAAATATGTGTTCTTTGTTTTTTTTCAAATAGACAAATCTGAGATGTAACATAGCACATGAAAATATGGCAGCCTACCATTTGTGAAAATAGTCCTTTATCATTTCCTCTATCATTTATAATTGCTTCTGTGGATGGCTCAGGTTTTATTCTGTTATCTTCTGGTGGTTAGTAAGATACTAAAATTTTCATTCTCTGTCAGCTGAAAGTTTAGATAGTCCTGGAATAGAAAGTTCTCTTCTTTTCACACAACAAGAGAAATTGGACAACTTTCTTTGATGCTGGTAATCACTTCCTTTCCCACCATTCTTTAACTACACCTTGAAAAAGCAGTCTTGCACTAGATCTTGTTAAACTGTGAGGGACAACTAATCTAAATGCTGAGTGTTACAATGTCAAAGCACCTACAGAAATGGAAATAATATCCATTGTGTTTCACAAAGCTGTGATGGAGGCAAAGAAGAAGAAAAAGTATCTGAGGTTGAAGTGACCTTGCTGTATGGCATGATTTCAATATGGTTTCGCTTGCAGTTTTGTTTTTTTTTCTTACCCTACTTAATGGCAGTCTCCATTTCAGAGCTTCAAAGGCTGGGAAGTAGGGAAAGGAAGGCAAGGGGCAGTAGATATGAGAGCTGCATAGCAGTGCCTTCCCTAGTGATCTGCAAGAGGAATAAAGTAGGGGATAAGCAGAAGACATTGTAAGTGGGATAAGTACATTAATGAGGTATGTAACAAACAGATCTGAGGGGGGAAAAAAAAGGCAAATGAAAAGGAAAGCAATCACCCGTGGTAATTTGACACCACCAGCAACCCTACAATTTACACTGAGGGCACCAATGGAAACTCCTATTGCAGGAATCTGATTGCAGCTAGGTTTGTCTGATAGGAGGATGTTTCTATGTGAACCTGTTGCTGCTATTTAACTCAAAGTAAACTGTTATGGGTGGGATGAGTATTTTACTTCCAGATAACTCCTCAAAACTTCTCCAGATATTACCGCTGTTGTGTCTACCATTAGGGGAGGATCTCAGATTGCAGTAAAAAGGCATAGGACATGTTAACAAACAATAACCAGCAGTAAGAAAGACAATTATCTGAGTGAATGTTCCTGCTCTGCTCTCATGATGGCTTAAATTAAGCTGTTTGTCATTGGATTGAAACAGAGAAGAAAGAAATGCTTCAGTTCTCCGGTGGAAGGCAGACATTCAGCTAAGATTGAAGACTAATTTAGGTTCCTTTCATTACACGATTCCTGGGAAGCAGTAGCTAGCTTCATTTCTAGTTGGCAGCCTTTCAAGACATAGATTGTTTCCTAAGCACTTCGATATTTCGATTTGTCATTGCTTCTGTTTGAGAATCAAGACCAGTGTGTTTACTTTCTCTAACACAAGGCATCCAAAAGGTCGTAAGAATCAGCTTGTACATTTTAGGATAGATTTGAAGTGATCTGTAGTTAAAATTCAGTCTCCAGCTGAACATACAGTGTGCATATATGCCCAGGGATAAAAAGGCACTAGAGAATCTGAGGTATTAAGCAGGTGATTTTGGAGGATAAAAACCTTCTTGATTTCACCTTTGTTTAAATATCTTTTATGCTTTTTTATCTTCAACAAATATATACAATTAAAACATTCTATCAATAAAGTATAGGAAAATTTCAAAGTTAACAAGAATAAAAATTACCAATCATAATTCATGCATGGCAGAGGCAAAAGGGTGCCCCATAGTTTCATAGTTTGAGTGTGAGTTTTTAGCTTAAACTGTTGCTCTTTACAGACATAAGTAACTAATTTTGATATAGATGGCCAAGTCACGTAGCTGACTCTCCTCATTCAAACCTACAACATATATATAAACTTGGAATAGATGAGCTCTCTTCAGATTTATAAGGTTATGGTAACTTATAACTAACTTTATTTCTGGTAAAGTATTTGTTTCATTTGTCTGTTTTTCATGCTTGATAACTGAGATTTTCTTGCACCAATGCTATTTTGCAGACATTGGTGTGGCAGCTATGCCGTCAGCATTGCACCTCTCCTTCTAAAAGCAAATTTCTCTTGAATGTGTCTGATCCCGACTAGAAAATTTGGCTAAGAAAAAACACCCCAGGGTTCAAGGAGTTTCCTATATTTCTACGATTTAGAGATTAGTTGATCTAGAGATATTCCTGCAGAATTAAAGAACCATATACTCTGACCCACAACAGATACAAAACCAATATGTATGTACATCCCAAGTGTATTCATCATGCTCTGTAATAAGACAATTTGAAAGGATTTCTGTCTGCTGGGTTGTTTGGTCAGAGATTAATGCTGTAATGCTCTTCAGCTGGTGCAGCAATTTGTACAAACAGCATGGTTTTCAATAAGAGTCTGAAGCCATGTGCACCCAGAAAGCAGCTGACAGAAAATTTCTTAGTGACTTGGTTTTTAATCTTCAGTCAACAAAAAATATAAAGATATCCCGTCAACATGTCTCTCTGTAGCTAAGCATGGTTATGATAGTAGAAATAAGAGCTGAATAGCCAATTAAAAAGCAATACCATTCCAATACTAAGCAGATTTTTCTTTTTCTACTTTTTTTCTCCTTTACAGAATTATCCCCTGAGAGGGAATCTACTTAATCTAAAGACTTTCAAGGCTAAATTTTTCATGATTTTCTCAGGATATCCTAGATTTGTTTTCAAATTTTTTTGTCATAATGTATCTAAATTCAGTACACAACAAAATATACATAATAGAATTACAAATAATTTTTATAAATACTTTAAAGCATGAGGGAAACAAGAAATATACAATCAGACATGTGTATTCAAATTGTTATACAAGAATTATGCACTATGCCCTTTTGAGTTGAGCAACTTTGAATTAAAAACAAAACAAAACCAAAACCCAACGTATATATTCTGATTGAATCAGAATCTCAGAAACTATATAATTTCATACAGTAAATCCATTTGAATATATTGTATGGAGACATCAGTTTAATTCTTTTAATCTTTAAACCAGTTTAAGTTTAGCTCCTATGTAGATGCTATAAAAATAAATAGGGTAGAAGCAGAAGTGATACAGTGATACTTCCCCATATACTGAAAAAAAAAAAAGAAAACAGTGACAACAGAACCTGGAATAAATGCCAATATTTATAAATATAAAACTATAAATATAAATTCAACTCTGCACTATACAGGAAGATGCTTTGGATTTATTTGATTCCAGTCATGAGCCAACTCTCTCATCATCAACCAACCTAATCCATTCTGGGATGCTGAAGGTTGTCCTGTGGTGACACTGATAATACAGAAGCAGCCAATGTCCTCCTAATAACTTTTATTACCAGAATATGATAGAAAAAGTGTGGGAGTGATTTTAAATTTTCGTTTCATTGGTGATGCACATATTACGTTCCACAGGAATAAAGTCTGCACAGGCTTTCATTGAGACAGATCCTCTACCATGGAGTAGAAACAAAGTGTTTATGCATAAATTATACTTGCTAAAGATTTTTTACATAGTGGTCTGGGTTAGACATTCAGAATCATTCATAAATTATTGTAGCCTTTTATTGTTAATTTTGTATCATTGGCTTCCTGAAGTTTGTCTTGAATAACAAGAATAAACCAGAAAACTGATCTGAAACCATAGGAAAGGGACCATTGTTGGCCTATTGTAAGAAATTTCCTTCTGCTTAACCAGAAGCATTTTGGCATGAGTGAGGTAATCAGACGTCTGAAGGAGAACATAGTCACATTCAAAGACATATCAGATGCTAATAAGCAGGCACGGGAGCTAAGTTGTTTGCTGGGCACCACAGGAGAGAATAGACAAAACAAATGTTCAAGGCTGCATACCAGAATAACAAGTATCTTAAACTAAAGATGTCTGTGGCACAGAGATAAAAATGTGCCCCAGCAAGAGGCACAATCTCCAATTCATGTAGGTGCTTTTTTGATAGGACCTATATTGAAGCTGGCTTTCTGTTATACTCCTGAGGCAGCAACAAAAAGAGAAATACACAAAAATACTCTCATATTTGAAGTACTCTCCAATTATTTCATGCTTTTTTCATACCCCATCTGCCAAAAGAATTTTATATCTTCTTTTCCTTCCCTCAGATTTTCATTTTTAATTTAGGCTATTGAACTGTGGGATTTCCAACAGAATAAGAACACACTTTATTTAAATATTCAATGTCATAAATAGAGTTTTTAATAATGTCTTTGTAATAAATGCTCTAATTTAAATGTGACAAATGTGTTTGGTTTTAAAAAATTAGGACATATCCATATACTACTTTATAATACTAGAACTGCTCAACATTTGTTGGCCACCTGTAATTATATATTTACAGATCAGATAGGCCAAGTATACATTCTACTTTAAATGGCATTTTTACAATTATTCAGAATAAATACAAGCTGAATATTTTTCCATCCATCCAGATCTCTCCTCTTCTTACCTGTGTAAGTCAAACCTTAACCCAAGTTATGATATAGCTTACTAAACTTTTTAGATGCATGGCTAAGTCAGTTGCTTCTACTTCCATATTCAGGGAGCATATGCACACACATTTGGCTATAGTAATAACAATTTAGCTCAGGAATGTCACTGAAAGTTAATTCCTCCCTGTGTCACTCTGAAACAGAAAAAGTGCAAAAGGTTCAAATTCCAAGTGCATATCTAATAATCCAAATCCCCAAGTTACTCATAGAATATTGCTGCACTGTCTCAGTTGTCTTTTACTTACGGATACAAAAAGGCTTCCCCCCATCTGAATGTCTCAGCACCCTTCATGAGGCTGGGGTGGTTTATTTGCAAAAAGAGAAGTAAAAGTAAAAGCAAGATGCATTCCTACAATAGCAACGGTGTCTCTACCTACTACAAAAAAAAACCTTATTTAACTGAAAAGTAGTAGCAAGATTTTTTCAAATAGCTACACTTAGACATTCTACTTACTGTCAGCAGTCCACGGTTGGGAAAGTGAAGACTAGGAGAAGCAGAATAATGTCTCTGTATAGCTTGTTCCTATTCAGGACAGTATCACTATATTTCCGTATTAGGTTTATGCTTATATCACAAATCAGATGATACAGACTTTCTTATATATCTGTATATTAAACACAAAATTCAAAAACTTAGCTAGATTATTGGCATATCACAAAATGCTTTGCAGGCAGTCATTTCCCAAAAGCTCAGTAATACAATGTGATTGACACAATATGAGAAATTAATCCAGTAAAGTTCTTGTAATTTTTTTCTGTTTTTACTATATTATTGTTGAATGCACATTCTATTCTCACTACTGGTGAAGCAAAGACAATTATTTCTATCTCAAGTAGTTTTAAATGGCTTTTAAAAAGCTTTTAGATGCAGTAGCTACATTTATGTTGCACTATTTTTCAAATGTGTAGATGGAGAAGAAATTCAGTGTCTAGCAAGACAGATTGCTTGTTTCCTTTTATAGAACATGTAAATGGTGTTTTGCATAACTTTCCCTGAGTACAAACTGCCCAGACAAGATTTGTGTAATACATGTTGTGATTTCCAATAGCTAACCATAAGGAAAATTAAAGGATTAGTAAACATATTTTTCACAGTAAAAAAAAAAGTTTATTATGTTCAAGATTTTCTGTTTGACATCACTAATCTTCCAGTGGCACTACATCAAACAAGTAAAATAAAAAGGAGTGGTACTTTTTTGATACAAAGAAAACAGAAATGTAGAGCTGAAAATAAGTTGCTTGTAGCAGTTGTGAGCTTGTAGCAGTTGTGAACTTATGACACATAGGACTTGTCTCTGAATTGTTTTGCTTTTAGTCTCTCAGTCATTAGTTACCACATCCAAACCCAGGCAAGACTGATCAAGCAAGTAAGAATGTAACTGTAAATAATGAAAGGAGCTATCATAAAGAACAACAAGGGTTTTAAACTATATGTGGAAAGGAATTTTACTGTTCTGAAAATAAATTTAAAAAATTTTTTTTTTTTTTTAAAGTAAGTTCAGTCAGCAATCAGTATTGCAAGTGCGGAGAACAACTGATTTTCTAACTGTGTGTCTTTCATAGCCCTGAATAAACCAGGCAAATTTTGTATTCCAAAACAGTTTTGTCATCATGGATAATTTCAGTGACTTTGCAGAGGTGTAAATAACTATGTAAACTTCATGGTCATAGAGAAGCAAAAACATTTGTTTTAAAGCCTTATCTTACACCTTTTGTAGGTATTTTAAGCTTTTCTATTAATTGTAATTATTTTTTCTAGAGAAATAGTAACAAAGAGGTTATATTTGACAAAAATTACAGATCTGCAATATTTAGTTTTCTAAGACACTAGGAGATGAAGATGTTTCTCCTATTTTTCTTCATCGACAATACATTGACATACTACAGGTTCATTTAGGAAACAGGAAAATACATTTAAAAGAGGAACAAGAAAAGAGAGAGAAAAATAATCAGCAAGAAACTGGAATAGAGGAAAAAAAAAGAGCAGAGAAGGAAAGATACAAGTACTAGGGAACATAACGCATATTTTATACTCCCTCCCAAAAGGTATTTTACTTAAGCTTAATCTGCAGGCTATTTGAATATCCATACCACTAAAAGTTTTGGAAATAAAAAAAGTAAGTAAAACAACAATCTTAAACAGCACTTGGCTGCCATAATTCTGCTCCAAAGACAAATTGGTCATCCATTTCCCTGTCAGGATTAAGCCCCATTTTTTTTCCTATGAATAGGTGTTCAGTACAAGTGTGCTGACCTTAGAGAGCCAGGTTTTATACCCTCTCTCACATGCATATTTAGCCAAACATTAGCTCAGCTAATGTTTGATTGATTTCCAAACAGTCTTAGGAATTAAGACTTTGTGCAGGAAACTTTAATGCTATCTTAGAATCTAAGAAAACCAATTACCTATGGTTTTGTCATTATTTGACACAGCACTGATTTATTCTTCAATAATAAAAAGTAGCTGTAAAATTGTATTTGAGATGTAGTATCGTGGAATTAAGGTTATATTTCCACAACAAAAAACAAATACTTTTTATAGACCCTCCAGACCAATTGGGTCAAAAGCATCTTTGCCAACATGCTGAACAATTTGGTAAGGAGAACTTTAAACTGGGAATGTCATGGGAGGGAGATGGTGGCCAACAATCACCTGAGAAGTGGTGGACCAGGCTGGCAAAAAAAGCACTATGGGCAGAAGAAACCTTTTGATAACAAACAGGGATGAAAGAGGCCCACTTCAAGCATACACACATAAATATGTGAACAACTGCAGGACAGTATTACAGGAAAAAGGTCTTGTACCTTTTCTGGGAAATCAGTATGACTGGGCACCTCTCCAAAGAACTTGCGCTTATGCATGTGGTACAGGAAGCAAACAGGTGGAACTGAAGTTCTGCATGCAGTTGCAGAGTAATAACCTCAGTGGGATCACAGCTGCATGGTGGGACAACTTGGATGACTGAAGTGTTACTATGAATGGTACAGGCTTTTTAGGTAGGATAGGCAAATTAAGTGAGGAGGAAGGATCACCCTTTGCGTGAGAGCAGTGGGAATGCATGGAACTAAGCTGGGGACAGGCAATGAGCTAATAAGCGCTGATGGGTTAGGATTGGTAGGCAAACATGGATAATGTTATGGTGGGTGCTTGCTACATGCTGCCTGATCAGGATGAAGAACTAGATGAGGCCTTCTTAGAAAACTGGAAGAAGCCTATTTTTCACAGGCTTTCACCCTTACTGGAGATTTGAACCACCCCTATCTGCTGGAGAAACAACACTGAGGGCATGGACAAAGGCACAAGTTTCTGGAGTGCATAGATAACAACTTCCTGAAACAGGTGATACAGAAGATAATGTGGGGACATGCTCTACTCAGCTTCATACTTACAAACAAGAAAGAACTGGTTGGGTTTCTAAGTGCTGGGAGGGGCCTTGGCTGTGGTAATAGTGAGATGATGGAGATCAGGATTGTGAGAAGAGGAAACAAGGCAGACAGTAAGATCACAACCCTGGGCTTTAGGAGAACATATTTGAAAGCTGTTTTAACAACTTCATGCTCCTGTTCTCCATGAGGACTTATTTTCTAGAACTCATAGAATCAGGCTAAACAAGGTTCCATCAACAGTTATTGACATCACTAGGCCTGTTTCACATTTGCCCATACTAGGAATTTGGACCTAAACCATATGTATGGCATCAACATATTTAGGAGATGAAATGTAGCTCCAATCACCATTACTTTGCAATGTACCCTTGATTCAAATAGTATGCATTACAGGTTACTATCAATACTCCATCCCCAATAGCACATGTAATCCCACTACTTTACTTACCAAAATCATGAGTCACAGAGGACAACTGTATTGTGTTAACTAAAATTCCAGTGTGGCCATTTTTGTAGTGATATCGACTCTCCTGAACTATGCAAAGAGAATGAAGTGAGTGAGAGAACTTATGCTTACTGAATTTTAAACTTACATAAACTTCTGAAATGTTCTTGGGGTGCACACTTCTGTGATATTGGCAGCGAGGAAGGCTGTACTTCACAGGCACGTAGTGTTGTCTCACTTATTAAAAAGACTTCATTTTCTTCTTTTGTTGTTCATCCATCAGCAGTATAGAAATGTCTAGGTCATGGGTACAGCACTTACGATGCTGATAGTAGAAAAACCATAATCACTTGCTGCCAGCTACTGCAATTCTTTGTGATTTTCCACAAAGATTTAAGGGAACTTCCTTTATTTTTCTACATTTCACATACAACTTTTCATGATGCAAAGTTAGTATATCTCTTTTCCACTAGGCTTTTTGCAGAGAGTGACTGTTCAGTCTGTGAAATGGGCCTGTCCAGATCAAAATAACATAAAATAAGTTCTATTGCTCTAAATTTCACCCACTGTCTGGTGAAGACTCATCATAACACATTATAATCGCAACTTTCTTTGCATGTGCTCTATGAATATAGCACAATTTTCAAAACATGGCATCATAATTTACAGCATGCACTACATAATCACTCTTTCTGTTTCTCTAAGTTTGTGTCATAACCCATTATGCTACTTTTCTATGTCCTCTTGCCTTTCAATTATATCTCCTGACAGTATAGAAAATCATTTATGTATTGTACATTATTGGTATAATTTTCCACTAGGGAGAAAGCCCTGAAAATGTTTCACATATCAGCCTGAAAAATTTTCTTTTGTGGGTAAAAGGCATTTTACAACTGGACCATATATTATGCAGCACGGTGTAAAATAAGAAATTGAATGCTTTACAACTCAACTTGCTGCCATTAGAAGCCATGAATAACAACCATAACAACAATTTACCAGCATTAGTATTGAATTTCTGCATGTAAGCCACAAGGCTGGACTAATTGTATACCTTACACGGTAGTGTAACATGTCAGCATATATGAGCTCAATTTAAGACTTTATTTATCTGTCATCGTATTGAACTTTAAGGTTGTTTTCCACAATCACAACTTTAGGGTTTGTTTTGCTTCTTATCAAGCACTTACTGAAGATTATGGACCTTCCCTCACTGGCTTTTGACCCTGTGTTGGAATTCATTTGACTCATACAATAATGTCTGTGTCATATTTATGTTATGAAATTTCATTTTCAAGACCTTAGCTATTTTTCTTTTTTTTTTTTTGGTAGAAAGCTTAACATAGGTCTCAGTGGCTAAAGAAATTGCAAATCCTAACTGGAGAAGGTGGATTTATTTATTTTTTCTAAGCAACTGAAGTAGGCAATGCTTCAAATATAACATATACAGATAAAATTACTTCTCGCTTATACAACACCATTTGGAATAATTCCTTTCTGTAACTCCTGCTTTATTACCATTAATATGATGCCGCTTCCTTTCTGCAGCATTGAGTCTCTCTGTCTTCCTTTAATCTCTTTTGAAAGTATCTCTCTCCTCCCTCCTTATACCTCTTAAATGATAAATAGTAGAAGTCAAGGGAGAAATAAAGTCCATAAAGCATGATAAGTAACAGGAAAAATTTTGGTTTGGTTTGGTTGTTGAATGTTTTGTTGTTGTTAAATAAATGAAGGAGTCCTAACTTACAAAGTCTTGTGCTGACTTGCTAAGAAAAATTTAACTTCTGAGTAAAGACAAGAGTCTTTTCTTTCAGTCTGGATGAAAGTGAAGAGCAGAAATGAAATCTCATATACAAAAAACCCTTCAAGTTTGTATATACACATACACCATGACCATGACATAACAGTGTTGAAATAAAAAAACATATGGAAGGAAAAAACCATGTATGTATACTTGGTGGTTCAGATTTTTCAATGCAGATGCCTTTCAAGGAAGAAATTATAAGTTAGTTAAGTTCATGATGTTTTGTAATGTAAGCTAAAGCCTATAGAAGCATATTAAAAATAGGAAGTTATTCAGAGAGCATAGTTTGGCCCAGTCATTGCTTCCTATTGTGAAATACTGAGTTGAGAACTCCCACCACCTGTGCAGAGCAAGACTTGAAAAATGAAGCAGGAACATGTCAGCATAATTATTGGCATAAATAATTTTTAGCATCATGAATTGTGAACAGTGTTCACATCAAATCATCTAAAGCTTGGACTGTAGTTTTGTTTCTATAACAAGTGGTGTTTTCTTATAGGTCAATAATCGTGACAAACTAGTTAGCTGGAATGGCTTTCTTACAAAGCAATAAACAACAAATAATACCCCCTCAGCCAAATGTAGAAAACAGCACTTAAAAAAGAGGTAATGTTTGGCATGTTTATTGAAAACTTTGGCTCTTCCAAGCTGACTTAATTATTTTGAAGCTAGAATAATTACTTATTATAGTACCTGCAGGAAATGTACTGGGAGCAAAATCAGCTCAGTGGGACATCTGGTCTTCTTTAATAGCATTCATAATTCAAAAAAGTGACTTTATAGATGCAGCACCTAACCCTTCCCAATCCCCAACCATACATGTGAATATGTGGTTTATGGGCAATAAGAATACTTTTATTTAGCCACTGAGATGTTAACGGTTCCCCTACAGCTCCTATTGCTCTGTCTAGCAAATGTAAAGTATTTGGTTTTACTAGGAAAAATATCAGGCTTTTAAAATAGGCAAAAATCCTTGAATTTTGGTAGTACAATACCGTATTTAGGCTTTAGCATAGACACACAAGAGAGGATCAGCAAGTCTGAATAATTGGGTTGAGAACTTACTGATTGAGCTATATGAGTATTATAGGTTATTTCCACTAACTCCACTCTGGATCAAGGGACCAAATGCCCATTGATGACTGCTGTGCATTGAGCACGCTCCTAGACAGCATCTGTAATTTAGTCTTCTCTGAGAGAAATTCAGTTCAAACACTCAGAGACTTTTCAACATCAACCAAAGCATAGCGAGCAAAGACAGTTAGGCTATTCACTTGAAAATCACACTTGTGTTCCAAACTAAAACAATGTTGATCGCATTGACACATTCCTGAATAGATCAGTCTTTTCATAGGGCAGAAGTAAACACTGGTGCTCTGATAGCAAGTAGATTTGTTCAGGGATAATGATCTTGCTAATAATTCCAAGGAACATAAAGCTAGAGGGAGACATCACCCTATGGGAAGTAAACTTTCAACATAAAGTCAGAAAGCAAAATATTTTTGTTTGCTATTATTAAAAGTCATATACGCTTAATTATCTTTTACGGATAGATATTCATTAGCAGACTTTCAGAGTTTTAAATCTCCTCAGATATCAGTTGTAGTTATAGGTTGCTTTAGCACTCATGCCAAGTTTCACTTTTTCCCAGAGGGAAAATTCCCTTTATTCTAAATGCATTAAATGGAACATTTTACCCATGGTATCATCTTTCTCTTCTGGTAGAAAACAATCTCACCAATCTGTTACACAGAAATATCCAGAATACAATGCTTTCCAAAACATTGGTTACAAGCCAGCTTTACTTAATTCTTTAGTGTATAGGTATACTGGAGCAGCCACTGAGCAAACCTGAGATTAATTATGTCTTGCTGTCAGTGATTTTGACAATACTTTCACCTTGAATTCACCACATCTTAAATTTGCAATGTAATAGCCTACTGGATTGAAGAACTGGTAAATTTTTCTCAACTAAGGAAAATAAGAGATGGAAGACTCAATGATATCCGCTAAGAGAGTTGAATTTCAATACTTATGCATAAGCAAGTAAGGCTTTCCACTAACAGAGGTAATTGAGCAGCCTCTATCAAATCTACAATTGGACAAAGAGCCTCATAGTTGGCATTATTCAGGTCTTGTGAGAATTTTCCAAGATGAGTGGAGCTGTATATATGCTGATTAGCAAGAACAACCAATAGGAGACACTTAAAAGGATAGAAAATGGTACTGAAGTAAAATGCTTATTAGTCACAGATATTTACATTACACAGATTTTACTAGGAACTGAAAATATTTATTTGCAGCCTTAGAAGTCCAAGGGTGGAAAAAAGAGGAGAAAGAGCCTGGAATAATTTGTCTTCTTGAAGATGCCAAATTAAACTCCAGTTTCAAAGCATGTATTGTTTTGAACCAAAAGGATGTTTTAAGATTCAGATATGAAATTCTATCCCATGCAAAATTAATGGAATTTGTTATTATTCTGATGAAATCATTGAAATCACGAGAATATTTGTTATTAACTTTTCTTGGAACTCAAAAGTAGTAATTAGTCATTATCCAGCAAAACACATATGTATGTGTTTTAATGCTTGGTTAGAAGTTTTACTGAATAGAATTTCAAAATTGTAGCTCATACTACATATGAAATATGTTTTCAGGAAGTTACATCCCCTTCTCAGTGCCAAAAAGTCCAGTTCTAATCTGCAAACCACATCTATTGCACAGTGCTGCTGAGACGGTAAGAAACACATAAATACATATACTTGAACAGAACTGTTCTATAAATTCTTGTTCCAAAAATTGCTTTGCAGCGTCCTTTAGCGTTCCAAACTATGTCTAGTATTTTCATATTTAATATTGAACTATAAAAAGGTAGCTCCATGATATTTACATCTTCATTAATGTACACAACGTAATGGATTTTGAAGAAGTAGGGAGGGTGAGGTAGGACAGGAAATGGTTGAATGACCTTTACTCAGGAATGGTTCCAAAAATTATCTTGAAATAAAAAATGGTTACACTTTTTCGCAGTTTTACATAGGTAGTGGATATTATTGCTTCCAGGCTATATAGATAACACTAGTCTCAGCATTGCTCTTCAGTAGCAAGAAAGAGCTATGTAGCTGATCAAGTTCAGCCTGTTTAAATGTTAGTGTCACCATCTAGTGACAGTTTGAAGGATCCGAGCATATTTGTCAATGCAGTATTTTGCTTATTGCATAAGAACAATACATTCAGATGCTTTCTATTCACACTACGCTCATTTAAACACATTAGTTAAACATTTGTCTAGCATTTCAGTTTAGAATCTAATTATCATTATGCAAGTAATAGTTGTGTAATATTTATAAAAACATTTAAAATATTACATTTAAAATATAAAATTCATTTATCCTGGCAGTTTGCTGTCATTTTCTCATAGACCCTTTCACTTAACTTCAGGAACTAGACAGATGTCTACCTAAAATAATTAATATAGATTAAGTATTCCCATTCTTATATTTTTAATTCCAATATTTTGCAGAATAAATTAAATAAAGTAAATGCCATTTCTCAAAGTTATTGTGTAAGAGTAAAATCACTAAACTTCACTAAACATTCAGTAAACATTCATTATTCATAGAATCAAGATATTGGTACTTGTTCTGGCGCACTACTTTTCCATTTCAATTATAATAAATTAACACCGAATGATATACTTGACATTAACTACTAATTTTCTTTGACAGTGCAAGGCAGTTAGTTTTGACTATTTGAGTAATAACATAGAAGTTGTCATGCCAGTCACATACTTGAGCCATTAGATTAAATAATGTAAAATTTAAAATTCATCCTATCTACAACAGTTCGTTGAAACTTCTGCTTCCCATTTCTCCAATATATTCTCTTTTCTTCAGCTTATTTATGACATTTCTTACAGTTTTGATGTTTTACTGATTTCAAACCAAGAGAAGAACCCTCTGTATTGCTCTAGGAAATTTTTTTCACTTTTCCCTCTTGCCAGACAGACTTTTCCTCAGTTCTTTGGAGCAATTTGAATAACTTACTCCAGAAAATAATTCCTCCCTTTGCATAAGTGCCATCTTTTTCCAAACTCTGCCTTATTCCTTTTCTCTGTTTTCATTTTTTTTTTTCCTTTGGTGTACATGAAAGATTCTGCCCAGTCTTCATGCCTCCAGTAAGTACTATGCAACAGAGATTACTGCTGCCCTCACCAAACTACTGAACCATTCCTTAGCTCAATGCGCAGCATTTTGTGGGCTTTACAAACCATGAGATCCTATCATTGCTAAACTGGAATACACAGAGTAGCCCTGAATGCTGCAGACTATCAACAATTATCCCAATACGCCTGCAAGCTTTATTATAGAACTCCTATCCATGCTGCCAGCATATAGATGTTGCGATTTGCAACCACAGATCAATCTGTATTTTAAGAGCCAGAAACATAGGCAGCCCATATTGTTTATATATGCAGTATCTCAAGCAGAAAAGCTAGGGGAAAAAGAGCACCTCTGATTCTGAAACCCTAAGTATATTACATGGAACAGCAAAAAGTCAATTGCCAAAAATACACAAACATTTCATACAGGGAAAGAACATGGCAAGGTGCTGAAAGAAGCTGCACACTCTTTCCAGTTTCTTGGAAGGACATGATATTCAGGGGAAAGAGATAAGTGAAGTCACCATTCTGTTACAGAAAACAAACCCCAAGGCATTTGGCATCTATGGTTTGGTCCACCATGAACACAAATGATACTGTAAATTACTAGACACAATCATTCAGCAATGATCCATAAAAAAAGCATCAGCTGACAAAGCTGTAGGAGTTTTTTATATTTTGCTTTTGGAAAGTCAGCAAGTATGCCAAAGCACACAAAAACACACAAAAAGTACATATTTGTACTCAGATGAAAAAAAAACAAAACCAAAAAAACTCCAAAACACAACAAACTTGTCTGCAAATGGCTGTCTACTGAAAACTAATACATATTTTTCAAAGGTTATAATGAAACATGTTGTAGACTAAAAAGCCAATAAAGACATTATGTATTACACTAATAGAGGTCCTTGTGAATTGTCAAAAATACTGATATAATGCAAAATCCTGCTAGTAACCCATGATTAGGAAAAATTTGATTGTATCTAGGCAATGTAATTGGCTATTATTGACCAACAATACATGCCATTTTACCATGTCATTGTAATAATAATAATGTCAGTTATAGTAGGAGTATCACATACAGGGATGCTTGCAAGAGATATAAGTATTCTTTAAATTGTGCCAGGAAGTGGTACTACAGAGCAATTTCAAGCATTCTTTTTTAGAAGTTGCTGGTCTGGAGGAGGTACATCTGCAGCCATGTTTCCTTGGCCTGGTCTATGTGTATTGTAGGATAAACACAGTTTAGTCTGCTGTTCACATTTTTAAGTACATTTAAATTATATTGTTCTGAGAAGGAAATTTTCTACAACACGATGTGCATGACTTATCCAGAGACAGCACAGTGATTAAAGATATGATCTGAAAAGTGAAGAGTTTGGAAAATGAAGGGTAGAAAGTGGGAGAAGAGGAAGTAGCACTATTTTTTTGAAAGGTATTTAGAGAAGCCCGAAACCAGTAAACTTGCTGAACACATGAGGTTAAGTGTAGGACAGGGGCTGGTGTTGAAGGTAGTGGGTGTGTGAGAGAAGAATAGAAGTTTGCCATTTCTAAAGGTATCATATAATTCTTACTCACTTCTCTGTTTCTAACACTTTCCTTAGCAGGAACAACATAATAGGGGAAAGGGTTATACCAAGTGTTAGGTCTTGCCTGGGTTCACTGGTTAAATGCAATTTGAACATATTATTTCAGTCCTCATATTAACTGTCACATTTGTTTAGACATCTTCCATACAGGGTTTTAATCAGTTACCTCTTTTCAAGAAGCTTATAAAAAAGAACTGTTTCAAAAGCAGAGATGTTATTCTAATTGCAGAACTATAAAATAGCTTGTTTTAGAAACAGGCTTCCCTCACATACATTCAGACAACTCTGCAAAACTGCAGCAAGTTTCCTTTACTTTCTAGATGCAGACAAGGTCTCGCAAGGTAAATTGATGAGAAAAGTTTGATTTTAAGTAAATATTTTACCAAATCAGATCTTTTTTGAGGCAGTTCAGATCAGAAGGTAGTAAACAGAAATTATTAGCGGTTGAAGCTGAAGGGACAGTTTTCTCTTTTAAGATTTATGCTTAGTTTAACTTGTAGCAAATAACTGAACTTCTGTGCTTTTATGGTACATTACTTTTTCGCTCTGTGAGGTGTATGACAAACAGTCAAGATACTGCCCTCATTCAGTACTTTCTGTTTTAATACTTTCTCATTTCTGTTTAGAAAAGTAGAAATTTCCTTTTAGTTCAAGATTGGTAGGGAGTTACATGTGGAATTGTTAAATAATTGAGTTTGTCTGTTCATTAAGTAACAGATTTTAAAACCAGAGGGACTGTTGTCATCATCCAATCTCACCTTCTACAAGTCACAGGCTGTGAAACCCTAGCCTGTTGTTCCTGCTGGTAACCCAGCATGACCACAGTGCAGATCTGTTTCATATCAGTGGCTTCCAAACCAAAGGTTAAGATTTGCATGAAGAAATTAGCAATATTCTATGCTTCACACAAGCTTCTCTTCTCATATAGTGCCCGCCCTCTTTATTGCTTAGCATTACTACCATTCTCCTGGAATTTAAAAACATTATCAATCATGATGTTGCGCTTTTTGTAGGTCGCTGTGTTCTATTTTGAATATCCTATTAGGAATGTCTCTGCTGCACAGCAATTTATAAAGTTTTGAGGTTGTTTGAGTTGCCATATGTTAGGTTATGAGATAAAAAGCTCATCTTCATATGCAACAAGTCGCACAGAGGGACAGTTACAGGTGGGGGAAACCCAGTAAACTAATCCCAGCTCCTGCCAGGGCTGTCCCAGGAAAGCTTTAGCCCCGACGCCCTCCACTGTGAGCTATCAGAAGGGGCTGTTCAGAGCATGTTACATACTGAAGGGGGTTAGTGCCTATGGGAGCATAGGATTTCTTATGTGATTGTGCAAGACTCATTATGGGATGTTTAGGGCAGGAGCCAAAAGCCAGGAAAGGGGTTTAGGCTGGTTTGGGGAAGAAGTGTGGGAAATTAGAGGATGAAGAGGATAAAAGGTCACATCTAAGCAGAGCTGGGCAGTACACTTGCCAGCCATGCCCTGCAGCTGACTGACACAGTCTGCCCTGTCTTCTCATTGAACACTATTTCTAACTATTTTCCTGGATGAGGGAACTCTATTCTCTATAAACAAAAATAAAAAAAAAAAGAAAATGCATAAGCTCAGAAAATGAATTTGTTTCAAAAGGAAAACACTGACACCATATTTTCAGTCACCTGGAATAAACAGTATCTTCATTACGTAGAAAATATTTTACAAGAGCACAAAAAATACATAAAACATTTTTAGACCACAGATAGCAAAAATTTAATGGCAAATACATATAGCAAGTCAGAAATAAATTACTTTAATTAGAACTAAAAATATTTCTGTCCTGCAACAGAGAAGCAGTTTCTACACCTTTAAAGACAGAGAAATCTACTGGGAATCAAAACAATATCAAATCTAAAGTAATTTTTCAGAGAAAGATACTGTCATTTTCCAAAAACTGTCACACAAAATTTATATATTTACTCGCTACTTCTTTCCTATTGTTCTTGCACATATGCACATTTATGGGGAAAAAAATCATCTGAAATAGTTTAAGGTATAACCCAGGGATTTTAGACACCGGTGAGAAAAAGATGTAAAAAAGCACTAGTAGCTAGAAGATTTTTTTCATATACTATTACTCTTATCCAGACTAAAGGTCTGAAAAATGCTAACTGGATAGTACTTCAACAAAGTAGATTTCTAATGTATTTTTAAACAAGAAGCAGGGGCTTGCCCAATATATAGCAAAAAAGAAAACACATAACATAGTTATAAGGGATGTCTGACTTAAAAAAAAAAATAGAGAAGTATTGCTTTCACCTGTCCCTCTTACTTCCCTTAACCTTAACAAAGATGCTGCGTTTGTCCATACTGGCTCTTATAGCAAATTCCTGGCTAACAAGGAAAAAGTCAAGGAAAACAGACTTCTGGAAGAGTTTCTGCAATCTTTTGGAAATTATGCAGCTCTTTTGATCCAGGTTAATGGTTATCAATTTATATTTTAAAATGCCTTCCCTCTTTGTCCCTCAACACACAACCATCCGCTGACATACAGATTATATTCTGAGATCACTTTCCCTCATCCAAGAAGAAATGTCTGATTGTAGAAAAAAGTGAAGAAGGCAACACCCTGGAGAGTACGACAGAGACTATTCTGCCAAGAAATGTTAGAGCTGGAGCAGACAAAGGCTGAAGATTCAGTAGCTGAGTCAAGGCTCAGAAGGGATGCAAACTGTCAAAGGCTGCAAAGATCTCCACAGCCCAAAGGATGTTAGTGCTACTACACCAGCATCTTAACCAATACTACTGTTATATTGATGATTTAGCAATATGTCTGGCCACATAGTACTTGCTTCACTCCTATGCCCTTCCTTCACCAAAAGTGCAGCCTTTCACTGTTCTAAACCCCTAATGATCATTCAGCTACCATCAGAACAAGTAAATATTACTGACCTCCCTTTTTATTTTAAATGCATTTTGCATTTCTAGATTTTGCATTCAAAAAATATTATTCTGTATTTCATTTCATTTGAGAGGTTTTTTTAAGATCATTACATGCATTTGCTGATATAAATGTCATCTCCTTTCTGTTATAGCATTTTTGCTATAAGATACTGTAACCAAGCGTTTGCATATTAAAATATCTCTCTGGAATGTTATTTAAAACATGCGAGCTATTCAGGTAAAAGAGTCTTTAACTTAAATGGCAGTAAAGGGAGACAAAAAAAGATATCAAGACCAAAGCCTTATAACTGTAACACCGGCTCAGCTAATTGCTAGAAGGGAGACACCTTGCTTTTGCACATGTGCAAAACTTATTCAGAATACAAGGAAGTACAAGAAGGAAATAAATCATTACCAGTATCCTAACAGGACAAGGGTAGAAAAATGTATGTCCTTGGTGATCAAATTAACTGACCATTTGTAATGGTGAGTTAAACATGATTTCAAGTCCTTTTAACAAACTTGGAGACAATTTTTTCTACCACCTAGGTGATGACCTTCATTACATACACCCTGAAGAATCCTCCCTTCTGGGACATCTACCCTCAAGCACATTTTGTTTCAGATATGTACTGTTCCCTCGGATGCTGAACTCCCCAAGGAATGCCAATTATACGAGCTCCTTGTATAGAAAATGGCATGTCCCACTGAGTATAACTGATAGTGTCATGGTTCATCAAAGCAGGAAATATCAAACAGCCTAGAAATAGTTTTATGGGAGAGCTTCAGAAAATAACTCTGGAGAAAACAAAAAGCAAAAAGGCAACCTGATTTCTCTGTAAATTCCATGCATTTTATTACAGGGAATGCAAAGACTTGTGGAATAAACTTTCCTGCCACATCTATGAAGGAAATTTTTTGCAAAGACTGTAGTGTGACCCATGCCTGGATTCTGGGTTTAATGGACACCAGCCACAAGAAGATTTTACTAGCTGAACCACTCTATTGTTAGTATAACTCCTTTATATTTTACTTGAAATCAAGTTATGATCATTATTATAAAAAAAACACTCATATTTTTATTTCAAAACCTTTTATATAAAGCCTCTCATGCACCTTCACTTATATAAATACATCTTTTGGCTGTTTAATATCTTGGGTTTACATATTATAACTTACCCAGGTATTTCTCAGCCATTGGATGGCTTATTCTTCTACAAATTTCACAAACATCTATGCACACAAGAAAAAAAAAATCAACTGTGCCATTTCTTTAACAGCTATTACTCATACATTGGCTGTGTCACATGTCGAGGGCAGCAGTGTGATTAACATCACAAGTGGGTAGATTTGAAAATATATGAGGGACTTCAAGAGGAGATTTTATCAATCTGTTTGACTCTTTTTTGCCTAACAGTGTCACAAGAGCGGAAAATATATGTAAACATTATTCAGCCAGCTAACCAGAGTCTTCCAAAATGACAGTGACACAACAGTATGATGCCCAGCCTGTCAGAACTGTAGCAATGACACAAAGGTAATTGATAATCACCCAGTTTGCTACAAACACAATAGGTAATGTAACAACCATGCAGAGGTAATTGATAATCACCCAGTCTGCCAAGTTCCAAGTCACTTTAAATTCAAAAACATCACAAAGGCAATAAACTTATCCTAGTTGGTTGAGATAGATACTCCTCTTTTAATCCCTTTAAACAATGATAACAAACTGCGAAGACTTATGCAAACAAGTTTACTTTATCAAGAATAACAGCTCATGACTTAATAAGGTTTGTTAATAGCCGCACAGAGGTAACATTTGTGAAAATACATTGAAGAGTATTGTTTATGATACTACACCCAAACACGTACAGGCACACAATAAGCAATGATATACGCAGAGCAATAACAATCAGATATAAATAAAGACAACACATAGATAGGGTTAAAGTACAGAGCGATATACTAACAATCAGCTTGATGTTAATTAGCTTGATGCTAAGATGTATATTTAATGCAAATACACAAAGTGCTTACCTCAGTTGAACCCTGGGGTCGGAGGGGAGACAAGAAAGAGGGATAGAATCCAGCCTGTTGGCTGATCCCAAAAGTTTCGATCACATTTTCCTCTCCACTGTCTTGCCCCAATGAAGTCCCCGGGAACACAGAGGGGGTGATAGGGTTCATCCCATCAGCTGATCCCTAGAATTTTAGTGACATTTTTGTTTTCTTCATGCCTGCCCATGTGCTCAAACCTTTTCCTTATTTCACACATAGTAAGCTTACATCTAGGGGCCAAGAAGCTTGAGTGAATGTGGTCACAATATTAATTGCTGACTGGTGGAGAAAGAATCCTCGTTTCTCAGGCCAAAACTTAACTGCACAAGCCCAATAAGTGTGGCCATGGGAGGGGTTTCCTTCGGTGATAGGGAAGAGGCAGGTAGCCTTAGGTGTGGAGGTGTGTTTTAGAATTTTAATGATATTACAATGGTGAACACGGATCATCTGTAGGCCAAATTGTCAGAGCAGCAGCTGCAATCCATCATCTTAGAAAATAATTAGGCTCTTGTCTTTGCAAGGCCCTTGCTAGTAGCAGCAGTTGACTATGCCTACTTCTAGATGTCTCATCCCCAGCTTGCTGATAGTGATGTGCCCTTGATGCATTCCTTTCTGTTGAAGGCCTTGTACTCAGAGCATGGCATGGAGGATGGGGGGAGGGAAGCAGAGTGGAAGCACCCAGTCCCATTTGTCCACATATTGAGCCCCATTCCCATACTTAGCTTTTATTCTTTCATTCAGCCTTATTTCCCACAGGCTATCAGAGTTGTGTCATTCAATTTCCAGCAGTTTGGTTTTGCTTTTATTGTTTGCATGAGTGATCTCTTCTGAGTACATTATAACATTGGCTTTACTTTCATAAACCATTTCCAGAGCCAATTTAAAGTGTGCTACATGCAGTATCTCCCCACTTCAATAATCCATGATACCTTTTGTTGACAAGTCTTTTTATAAGGCATTTTAGCATTTTGAATTAATTTTTCATCCCCATCTTGACAGGCATGAGAGCCTGCTATGAGGACTGGATGTCCTTATAGATCTTCTTGTTCCAAACTGTAGTGAGAATTGGGACCAAGGGTTACAGTCACATGTTGGATCTTCTTGAGGGTTAGTATCAGGGCTCTGGATAATTTCTCTGTGCCTAGCCCCCTGATCCAGCCCAGCTGAGGGAGAGTTGGTATTCTTCTTCCATGAACTTTGAAGACTTGGGACACTTTGGCCAACATTTCATGGAGGATGAAGGGGAAGATAAGAATAGTAATACACACTCTGGGTCATCTAACTCATTGCAATAACAGTGTAAGGCTGGTTGCACATGCGTAGTCACATTTTTTCCTGTATCAAGCAAGCCAAAAAAAGTGACCAAAGTAATTCCAGTACATCTGGTGCCCAAATTGTTAAAACTAGCAGGAAAATGATTGGGACTCAGCAGACTTCTGCAGAGGACTTCTTACATACAGCAGCTAATCATTGTCCCCACTGCTTGAACCAGCCCAAGTGATTTACTTGGAAAGGAATTAAAGCCTTATTAGAACTATGTGATTTTTTGACATATTGTATACATTAACCTTTAACTGAGTTAGTTTTACACAAGAATAAGCTTGTTATAACAACTCTTTGACTAAATTTAAGCTTGGCATGTCTCTGCATGTGCTTAAGGAGTTTTGACCTCTTTTGTTAAAGAATTCTTTTGGCCAATGACTTTAATGTCTCTTTTTACATGGTTAGTGATAAACTTTCAGAAAAAGATGGACATGAAAGCTCACCATTAGTAAATCAAGCTGTATTCTACACCTCTGAAGACACACAAGCTCTCATGGTATATGATAACTAGCTTTCATTGGAACAGTAAATTCCAGAAAGGACTTTTATGAAGCCAGAGAAGTATAGAACCTGCAGCATCACTGGAGCTCTTTATGAGGACAATTTTAAGTAGTACAGAAAAAGAAAAAATCAGGATTTAAATTTCTGCATTATATTGTAAATGAAGAACCGGAAAGGATCTATCAAAAGCCCGAAGCTTCACATGAAAGCTACTAGTCATCATTTATTTTCAGTCTCAATAAATCTTGCCTGGAGCATCAGGGAGGGGAGACTGAGCTGATGGGGGCACATTTAAGCTACTGGGCTTTGTTTCCTAACTTATATAGCAAAAGTCTTTACTACAAACCAGATTACAGAAGTGTTAGAGGTACAAAAGGTACAAATATGAAGATGGTATTAAACAATGGTACTATATTTCATTTATAGATTTGTCTTGTTTCTGTCAAATTAAAGATAATAATGAACTTAAGATTTCTAAGAAAAGTCTCAGCATGCATGGCCAGAGGCAGCATTTTAATGAGAGAAAGCAATCCAGTGTAAGAAATGGTGGAGGAGATCATATGACTTACAGCAATCATCTTTGATGTAGAAAATTCATTTAACAGTCTCATATAAACAGTCTCTCAACTCCAAAAACTAAGCAGAAAGGAGAGGAAATTCAGAAAGTAGCAGAAATTTGATTTACATATAGAAGATATGAAAATAAAGAGAAGAGAGATAAACATTGCATTGTTTTTTTGTAAAGCTGAAGAGCTAAATACACACTATGCACACTGTCACATGAAATAGGTATGGCTCAGATAGGTAGCCAGAATTAGCGTCACCTCTGAGAGTCTTCTCAGAGAATGTCACCCACAGGATTAATACTTCCTGGCAGTGAGCAAGTATTAACAAGACAGATGGATTGAGTGGTGGTATCTCAAATCAGCTGAGTGACAATAATGTTGCTTTAGTTAAGAGCAAAAACACCCCAAAAGCATGTACTGATCTCCCCATCCCAAACAAATGGTGAACCACCGAGTTCCGGCTTCTGATGACACAAGCAGCCGTGTCAAAAGCCAGTCAACACATACTAATTGTCTTAGTCCCACCTCACCAAGAGGTGTGAAAGTGTTTTCAAAAAGTGTACAGTTGGCACCCAAAAACCCTTTTGTTGTGGAAGAATCAAACACCCTACTTGACAGAGGGGTCAACTGGCCTACAGCTCTTCCCCCTAAGAAGGGATGCATTTTTGGTGAGAATTGTGCACCTCTGACTTTGCCGGAAGTTCCTCACTGAAACTCCAGTTTCAGTTGTAACTTCTTTCATACATGTGCATATATACATATATATACGTATACATGATCATTGTTAGCTAGTTATAATCATCTAGTGCTAACACAACAAGTGAATTTATCCATCACTTTAAATAAATTACCTATAATTTAGCATTGCAAAATTGCCTCTCTGATAGGCATTGTGAAACTCTCCAAACTGCTCTGGTGACAACCTACTTGGGCTCACTGTCAGCAAGTATTAAACCTACGGGTGACATTCTCTGAGAAGACTCTCAGAGGTGACACTAATTCTGACTTGTCATTAACATATATACACGTATCATATAATCCTTTACTCATAAACTGTTCCTTGGCATTTTCAGGTGTATCGAATCAAATGCAAGTTTTGTTGTAATTTGTTTGAGAACTTTGACTGCCTTCAAAGTACAGATTATGATCTGTGCAGATTGACATCTGTCTGCTCTGCAAATCTGACAAGTCACACTCAGAAGCGCACCTGAGTTCTTGTTGTGGTAAACTGCAGCTTGAAATCTGCTTTGCAATTTTGGTTGTATCCAAAATAAATACTGGATTTTGAATTTACTTGGGAAGATTTGTTGGTCTCTCTGGACTTGCCATGCAAATATCCAAAAGAACACTACCCTTCCCATTCTGTTGTGCAGGCCGGTCAGGGCCAGGTCATAACAGGGGGAATCCCACAGCAAATGCTGTGCAATTATTTCATTTGTTAAAAGTGAGTGGTGTGAATTATGTAAGTAAGTAATATTCTGAAGTTTATATACTCAATAATTTCACATGTTAGTGCCTGGAGGGTCGTGTCACTCTAAATGTTGTATCAGAAGCAAGTAGTTTTCAGAACTGCATTTTCTGTCAAGAAAATCGGAGCAGTTTTTGGACTGAAACATATCTCAGTGGTGTTCATATCCCATTTGTACTTTAAAAGCTGAGAAATACTTAAATACAAGCTAAAGCTTTGTGGAGAACTATGCACAACTAAATAACTTGCCTTTCTTTGCTTTAAAGCCTTCTTTAAACACCTTTAACAACAGCAAATAAAGGGGAAAGGGAAAAAGGCACTGAGTAATGTTTTTACCATACACCGCAAGGTAGCAGTAAAGGACAAAAAGAAAGAAGATTAAAAAGTAGGCAATAAAGGCCACAGGGGATAGAGAAGAAGGAAATATGTAAACAGAGACACTCAATTTTGATGGATACCTCACAGCCTAGTTAAATAAACATGCACATGCAAGAATATCTAACTTGGTGCAAATTACTTATTAAACAGGCAGGAAAAAACTTAGTTATATCTGGTTGTGATTTCAACCAGACATTCAGCTGCAGTCCTCCTTTTCTTGACAGATCTTTGTTTTTCACAATTCATTGTCTTTGGTCGCCTAGCTAAGATCATGATCACTGTTCAGTAGGCCAAGTTCATCTGCATGAAAACCCATTTATTAGTGATTAAGACTGACTGAATTGAACATGTTAATTGTTGTTTTTTGGTGGACTTTCCTCTTTCCCCCACCACAGAGCAGGGAGAGTAATCATACTTCACTTTAACACACGTATGATCTAAAGATCATGTTTCAGTAGTTTCAACTGTATTCAAAATTGTAGTACTTAAGATTATGGCTGTATGTTACTGATGTCAGCTACTCTGGGTAACCAAAACTAGATTAACTTTGCTGACCTGCTCCAAATGGAGGCTTTTTCCCCCCACTTAAGAGCATTTGCTTGCAGACGACGAAGGCTACCCTCAAAGTCTGGATATTTCATTCTTCACCTTTAAATTGCATTTCACATTTAGCCACCAGATGGCAGATACTCCCCATTAGCTGAACAACTAATATGAAGATTCAGAAATCTTTAAATTAGTTTCTAAGGTTTGTCAGCTCTGTTATCTCAGGTAACTCTCGTTAAGCTTGCTATTCTTATTACACTAAACAGTATCCTGTCTTATTGGAGAGAGAAGAAAATTTTCTTACTCTTTTCAAGCATAACTTCTTAGTACTTTTGCTGTTTCTCTGAATCCTTTCAGTCAAAATACTTTTGCCACACAAATGTGTGTCATAACATTGACTCATTAACATGAAGGTAGACAGGAGTGATAAATGACAAAATTGTCTTGACTAAAACAAGAAAAAGTGCCAGTATCTGCATGAAAAAAGCAGTGGGGGAAGGAGACATAGATACTAATAGTGCTCAAAGTCTGCTAACTAATCCGGAAACCCATGCTCATGGATTTATTTATTGGTTTTATAGCCTATGATTGCTCAGTAAATCATGATTTCTGATTTCTAATGCTATGTGTGTCATCCAGCAGCTAGCAGTATAAGTGTTGATCCTTTTCTGAGGTTATTACTCACTTATGACTCCCTTCTTAAAGACAGGAATAGGAATTGGGTGAAAATTATGAAGTTATAGAGACGTAAAGATATATAATCTGCCATGGATTGTTATTATTAACATAGAGGATTATAACCATACAGTATGACGTTGAAAAACTGAATATATGCTTGATCAGAAAACCTCTCTTAGGTAGGTAGGTCCTAAATCACAATAACACATGAAGCTTCTCTTAGAAACTTCTGCAGATATATCAAGTATATCTGTAGACTTGTAGTACGAGTTTCTGATAATGAACTCTTATTTTCTTCACCATCTTCAGTTTTCCAAGTGATTTCACAGATAGCTAATATGAAAGCTGTGATTATGACAGCAGTGTTGGCAGAGAAGCATACTGATCCAACAGAAAATTATTCTGAGCTTCCAAATAAAACCAATTCTGGCAAACAAATCGCGATAGATTAAAGAAATGAAAAGGCAATTTCCTTCTCATCCTGCTGATGTACATTCTGTGGCATAAGTCTTTCAGGTAACTCTTCTCCAAGGTTTGATCTCTACTCAGTACCAGGTAAAGAATGTTAAAGTAATATATGTGTGAAAGAGAAAAAATGAGTGCCCAACACATGTTGAAGGCAGGTTCAGGGCCAGGGTTCCTGCTATTCCTTTTCATTCTTATTTTCCACAGTGTGGCAAGTGAATCATTTCTCTAATATCCTTCACAATGACATAATCGAGACAAAAAATACATGAACCATCCTAAAAGCATTACTAGAAACTGAGAATATATATAGCTTTCTCTGTGTTTTTCTTTTTCTTGAAAATATAGAAAATGTGTGAATCTTAGGCAACTATGTTTAATATAGTCACATAATGAGAAGTAGTTCAGTATTTCTCAGTGCTCACAAAAGCATGAACATAGGAGGAAAGCCTCTATTCACATCATATGGATATAAAATATACAGGGATTCAATATCAACATATTTACCATTTATTTCTGTCTGATGTGGCCAAGTTTTTGCACTGAAGAAACTATAAGAGAATGAAGACTTTTACTTTGAGTCTTACTACAGCAACTTGAATAATTTATAGTTGCAGGGTTAGGAACATTTTCACTGCAACTTTTGCCAAAAGGTTTTTGAGCTATACATTATTAAAGAATTTTGCACTGGTGTTAGCTGAATTATTTATTCAAAATTCTTATTTTGTAACATTTGTCTTGATCTAAATTGTGGCATATATTTCAAATGGAAAGAGTTGTTTGAAATAACCAGTGAAGGACATAAAGTTAGCAAGTTAGTTGTCCTTTAGGTAACCAAGGTATATTAATCTCTTCAGGCCTATAGGGGGCTGAAATCACCTTACTTATTAAAGGAATTATGAATATTGCACTACTTTGTCTCTGTCTCGCAACAACTCAATTTACCAGCACCTATCATCTCAAACTTCTTGGAAACACAGAGCAGTAAATTACCTTCACAGTTAGCCAAAGGCATGAATCAATAATGAGCTACATTCATATATTTAGATGTTAGTATCTAGCATGTTTGATCACATGCAATTTAATACGCAACAGTCAGCTCACATAGGAAGACATTTCACCATGAATGATTCTTCAAGCTGAAAGTTAGGGAAGAGTTTTACCCTTTGTCAACCCAAGAAATTTTTACGTAGAGATATCCCAAATTCTGGACCTTTTGAAGTTTTCAAAGGAGCTTTTGCTATAAAATTCAACATGCGTAAACCAGAATAAAAACAGGTTCTCCCTCAAAGCACAGCCAGAGGAATAAAGGAATCTCCAAATAAGTCCATTAAGGAACTATCCATAATGTCAGTTAGATTCTAAAGCCCAAACCCTGTTTAATCAAAAGAATCTCTCTTTTCTTCACTGATGTCTTTTATAAAGAAACATAAATGTGGCATAAATTTGAATGTTGCATTGAAATACTTCATTTACATTTTTTACTTAATGTGGCACAAGTAAAGAGTCATTTTGACAGTAATTGGTTAATGCATCTCTTTTCATATGTGAAATTCCATAACTGGAACATTACTGGAATAGCAAATTGATTTCTTAGCAAGTGCCTAACTTGCTGACATATTTTACAAAATTTTTAGAAGGCAAGAGTACGTATCTTTAAAGAAATCATGCAGGGCAGGTTGCAGAAGCTAGTTAAGAATACCCAGCTAAATATCATCCATTTTGCATCTCTCTCCAAACACACAGTTACCACGAAACACTAGTTCTCACAGATATGTTCTTATAACGCAGTTATTGAAAATAAGGAACTGGTTTCTCTTCTCACTCACTCTGTTCATCTTCCTTTCACAAAATACTTAGATCCAAATGAGGTACTAGATTTTGAAGTTTCTGACATCAATACAGATGGCTAGGTTTGATTACTTCTCTGCAAGCACTCACATTGGGCTTGGACAGAAATAAATCTAAATGTTCTAGAAAATCAGCAAATGTGAAAGCGTTATAGCATCTTAGGAACATATGAGCTCATCCACATGTGTTGTTCTTGCAGCTCTCCCCAAAAAGTTCCACGTCAATGGCTTTCTAAAATACCTGGGTTGTTTTTTTTTTCAGATTGGAAAACAAGTCTCTGAAATTAATAACATTTTCCTGATGTTGATAACTTATCCTACAGCTTGCAACACTACAGACTGAAAACAAAAATTGAAATATCTGGCTTTATGAGTACAAGTTAAAAATATTCTCATCCTGACATGCAGATGTTTGCTTGAGTAATCCTGAATAATATGACCCTGGAGATGAAAGTGATTATGCAAAACTATGCAAATTTAACAAGCAATTTTTACTGCCTTCTTTAGTATATGATCAGCTTTTAAGAGTGTGATTCGTTAGATTTCTGACAATTTCTGTAATTAAGACACTGAAATGGAAGATATAAGTGTAGCGCCACTAAACTGTTAGTTACAATGTGTGGTTTTTAACATTCAGGTATACATTACGCACAATTTCAGTCCTCCTCAGTTTTAAGCCTGATCCCTGTGTATAAGTAGCCAGAAAATGAGATGCTTTGACAGAACGTATACTTTATCCTTGTCTTACTGACACTCTGTTATGAAGAGAGCACATAATGGGTACATACCAAAAAACTTATCAGATTAAAATTGTAAAGACATATCAAGAATTTTATATATAGCAAAATTAGGAAATTAAATCAGAGGACAGTGTTTAAAGCTAGAAGTCAGTCTAGTTCAACCTGAATATTAAGGGCACTCAGAATCTAGGGTATCCTTTAAAAATGATGACAAGTGTTGAACCTCCTAAAAAATCAAACCACACTTAAGCATTCATTTACAAGCTTAAGTGCAGGCATCCAACATGTAAAGTTATGTTTAGCCTTCTTAAAAAGCATGGTTAAATAAAGTAGTATTTTTGTCCTTTTACCTAGAAAAAATTCTGTTTCACTCCCAGATACATCCCTCCACCATGATTGTAATGGATGGTAGAAAGTGCCCAAATGCAGCGCTACTTACAGAGCCCAAAAATTCCATTCTCTTATGAACACAAGCACAGAACAGCAACATTTCTCAAATGCATTGACAAAGCAAATCTTTTCATGGACATAAAGTAGACTTTTAAACATGTACCTGCATATGTCCACAGAATCAGATCATTTGCAGTGGCACCATCCAAGCACCAAGAGACGATCACATCAGGCAAATCCTATTGAACTCAATTTATATATATCATTCATTCACACATAGAAAAAAAATATAGCTATTATATCATTTTAAATTTTATATTAATACAAGTGGCTGCTTAAAGTCCTAACCGTCTATCATACCAGGCTGTATGTATTTTTTCCACTGTGTCACATTCTCATTGTGCCAAACAAAAATTATTTTTGTTTCCCTCATAGAAATTTCATGCACTTTGCTTCAAAACGTGGAATAATGTAACTGCCTGAAACCAGCTTTTAATGGGTTCTGAAGTGTGAGCTACACACAATCTGACTCAGCCTCAGACAGAAGTTCGTTTACTCTTGGTTTCGCTCTACAGCTAGCTAAGTTGGTTTTCACATAATTTTTATATTTTTTCTGTAAGGCAGAGTGGTTTCTTTTAATTTAATGCTATTAGAGAGTGTTGATATTTTATCCTGGAGCACTAATTGTCACATTTTTTCTAATAAAATTCAATGTATTAATTTATTTCTGTGGCACGTTAAACATATTCTGAGAAATGTATCTCTTATGAACTTGTAAAAAAGTAAAAAGTTGGATAAGGAAGTGGTCTGTCAGAAAATCCTGGAAAGGGCTTGCTATTTTCTTTTCTCCTTTCAATGCCTAAAAATAAAATACTAGTCAAACTGTTCCAAGTTAGTCATAGAAGAATGGCTCAGATAAAACAGAATGAGACTTTCATTTTTTTTTTCAGTGAGTTGCTTCAGAGAATTGTAAGTTAAAAAAAACAGTAATAAATTACATTGTGTGACTTCTGTGGGCTTTTGCACATACTGGCATCCTTTCTCACTAAGCACATCTCTCAGCAACTCCACACCAACCAAGCCTACAATTTCCATGTAGTACAGTTCACGGTACCTGTAGAATCTAGAAAGAGTCCATGTTTTTTCTATTATTTTTCTTAAGCATTAGCACTATTTTACCTGCACTTTCTATTCCCTTACCTTGTTTTGGGTAATACATACAAAACAGGCTGTCAGTTTTTTAAAGTGCCAGGCCATCTCTCATATTCTAAGGAATCACCAGGCAAATTTGTAAAAGGCACATATTTTCTGCCTACTATGGACCTGCCCCGCCAGCATAAAGGTTGGGGATGATAGAAAGAATCTGGTTTTTAGAACACTATTGTACTGCCAGAGAATGCCAAAGGCACTTATGAGTCTACACCTTCCTGTGAGCTTTCATTATATTGTTAATGGGAAGATGTAAAAACTGTCTGTAGAAAGAAAAAATTACTCTTTGATAAGGCATCAGTGGGAGCAGTTGTTATCATAATATTCCATATTTAGAGTCTCAATGTTTGCTCCCAGGCCTTAGAAACTCAGAGTTCACACTAATTTAAAATAAAAAAAACAATAAACAAAAAAAACCCCCCAAAAAACGCAAAAAAATGCATCTGCATTTCTTTGCCCTGTTTCTCCCCATCCTCTATCATCACAGACAACATTTTTGTTCATAAGTCTCATTATTTAGTTATTGCAATTCAAGCTTCCTGTGCACCTGACCTTTATCATAATGTATGCGGTCAGCACTTTCAAGTTTACCAGCAAATCTGCAGTAACTCATTTATTCACTTATTCACAAACAGCTTCTGAAGTACTAAATGAACTCAAACCATAAAGCTGTAAGTCAGGTCCATTCAGGATTCTACTTCTTAAGGTTAAGTCATATACATTATTACAGTACATTCAGAAGCAGATATCTCCTGATCTTTCATCAAACAATTAATGTGTTGAGTCATTTTTTGAAGTGAAAACATGACTTTAGAACATTTATACCATACTCTGCTGTTTCAGATAATAAACACTAATACCATGTTTTGTTCCTTTTACATTATCAGCACAACTGCTAGAAATTAATCATTTTAAAACCCACAGAAATTTTAATACTCCTGTCACTGATAGGAAAAGCGTCAGTGTACCATCTATAAAAAGTGTTAATTACAGTGCCTCTATATTTATTGCTCTGCAAAGTGAACTAAAAAAAACCCATGCATTGAATATTAAATTGTCTTTTAAAACCAGGTAGAATACTATTCCTTCGCAGATCCTGGTTGGAGGATTTGTCAAAATGATTTTTAGTTTGAAAAGTGGATTTCTTAAGCTTTTATCAGGAACAAATCAGTTCTGGCAAAAGAAACCCCACCAAACACACAAACAAAAGAAAACCAAACAAAACCCAAAACCAACAGATCCCAAACATTTTCAAAGGAAAGAGCATAATGAAGTTATAACTCAGTGAAAAAGCACTGCTCTCTTGCAGAAGATGATGGGAATTAAACTTACGCTTTCTCTGTAAACTGCATAAAAACTCGAATTATTTGATTTCTGTTGATATTGATTGAAAAAAAACCTGTCAAACTATCTCAAAAGTTTGCAGTTTCTGTCTGAGCTGCAGCACTAGAAATACTTCTGGGTTTCCATGGGATAAGCAGTTTCTCAGAGATCTTCCTTAAAATAATAATGTGCTCCCACAGTGAAACATTCTATCTTTTGTAATTTCTGTATATAAAGCCATTGAAAAAAAACCCCAGAAAGCGAGTGATACTTTCATGCACACAGCTAGGATTTAAAAAATAAACTCATATAGTTTTGAGTGTACATGCATGATTTATAAAGGGTTTAGTATGCAAAGAACTTCCCTGTTTCTGGTACTGATTGACAGAATTTTCAAGGTGCTGTCCTGTGGTGTGGGTCTGCTTTATCAATTTAATGGTTTTGTTTCAATTTGTCGCAGTTCCGGTGTAGTATATTTTCATATTAGAGCCTACTGCAGTGCTGAGCTGTGTGTATAATGGATTTTTTTATTGTGCTGGCTGAACCACAAAAAAAAAATGGGTAAAAGAGAATATTTCATTTTCTGTTTGTTTATTTGGGGGTTTATTAAGTTTCCATCTTTTTGTTAAGTTTTCAAAACATTAGTACTTTAGCTTAAAATTACAATACTTTTCCTTAGATGTTAGCACTGCAGTTTTTCACATCCAAGGAAGTCTTCCAAGCACTGGAGACTAGCACTACTTTTATGGACTAATAACCATTGTTAACCAGATTGCAGCTAGTGAGATGCCAGGCACCTTGTCCTCACTGAGTGGTGAGCATGATACGCTCCCCATGAAAACTCATTCCCTGAAGTGAGATGATGATTAGGAGACAATCATTTCAATGGTAAAGTCCCTCTGAGTTTTCAGACTCTTTATTTATCCTCCATCCAATCCTCACTTTTGTCTTCTCGGCACTGATTGGAAAAGCTTCTTCCCCCAGCCTCAGTTTGTCCTTAGACACCAAGAGCAACCCTTCACAACAGCAGTGCAGTTCTCTGTCAAAGTATACCCACTACAAGCAGTGTATTTGAGGACGTACTTGGCGAGATATACATGATATATGTATGTGTATATACAGAGAGAGAGAGGAAAAAAACCAACAGGCACTCTACAAAGCAATGATATTGTTTAAGCTCACCTCATCCATATAAGCTCTATATTTTGAGATACCATATTTTCTGCAGAGTCACCTTCTACTAAGTACAGTGTTTCTACATTTATTACAAAAAGATCACCAAATGCCTTAAGCAACTGTGAAGGTGACACCCAGCAATTTTCAGCAATACATGTCAGTTCTAAGTATCGGTAAATATAGCCTTGTTTTTAGAAAACAAATCTGTTGGAAATGTAGATCTATAATCAATGTCCATGCTGCACCACAAGTTGTTACACATCCCCCTGAAAATGGAGAGTATGAATTTGTAACGATCAAGTATATACAATGTGCTGTAAACCTTGGATCAAAAAGGCTGACGTCTATATTTAAGAAGCAGATAGGAGTCAGAAACACAAGATTGGTTTAGGCCCTTTGTATTTTTTCTGTTTAAATAAATAAAATGCATATATGTCCATTTGACTGTGTTTTCTTACAACTGCTGCTGTTCATGTGTGATCTGGCAAGATTACATAAATAATACTATAACATTTAAAGTTCAGTTTCCTCAGACTTCACCATCATTCACTAAGTCTTTTATTCATAGCAAAACCCTTGAGAAAGATTAGTATTTTATCTTGCTGTTGAAAATTATATGCCTTATTTATACCCAAGTCTGAATATGAGCCAGCAGTGTGCCCAGGTGGCCAAGAAGGCCAATGGCATCTTGGCTTGTATCAGAAACGGTGTGACCAGCAAGTCCAGGGAGGTTATCCTCCCTCTGTACTCGGCACTGGTGAGACCGCTCCTCGAATACTGTGTTCAGTTCTGGGCCCCTCACCACAAGAAGGATGTTGAGGCTCTGGAGAGAGTCCAGAGAAGAGCAACAAAGCTGGTGAAAGGGCTGGAGAGCAGGCCTTATGAGGAGCGGCTGAGAGAGTTGGGGTTGTTTAGCCTGGAGAAGAGGAGGCTGAAGGGAGACCTCATTGCTCTCTATAACTACCTGAAAGGAGGTTGTAAAGAGGAGGGTGCTGGCCTCTTCTCCCAAGTGACAGGGGACAGGACAAGAGGGAATGGCCTCAAGCTCCTCCAGGGGAGGTTTAGGCTGGACGTTAGGAAAAAATTTTTCACAGCAAGGGTCATTGGGCACTGGAACAGGCTGCCCAGGGAAGTGGTTGATTCACCTTCCCTGGAGGTGTTTAAGGCACGGGTGGAAGAGGTGCTGAGGGATATGGTTTAGTGTTTGATAGGAACGGTTGGACTCGATGATCCGATGATTGGGTCTCTTCCAACCTGGTTATTCTGTGATTCTGTGATTCTGTGAAGTCAAAACTGAAATATAAATTCCGCTGCAGAAACATAATTCAAAATGTCCAGTATGGATAATGTTTTATTCTTGTGGAGAAGGATCAGGCTAGAAATCTTTAAACAGATGGAACTTTTGGATGTCCATGGGCCCTGAACAGAAATTCTTGGATGCTCAACTTCTTGTTGATATTTCAGACTCATTCAGTGTAGAAGAATGCAAAGTTATCTGTCAAACAATAAAATCACACAGCCTCAATGATTCAACTGATTTAACTGGTAAAAGGGAAGATAAAAAGAAATCAAAGCTCTGGCTTTTGCTTCGGATCTTGCACAATTAGTTTTTGAAAGTTTGATGAAACAAAAAATAAACAAGTAAGAAAGCCAACACACACACACAAAATGAAAATAGAAGAAAGATTTAAGTTATTTTGGATAGTTATCATAAATGCAAGGAAACCTCTCCACTCTTGCCCAATAGGAAGAAATAGGAAGAGTTACAGTCTGCAACTTGGCAATTAAACAGTGATAAAATTGCAACAGTTTCCATAGACAGCTACAGACACACATCACAATAACTCTAGCACAAAATTTGATGGAGTGGAAGGAAGATTTTAAACCTGATCTATTCAACTCAAGAACATTAGTTTAAAGGAAGCTTTCAGGAAGAGAATGGTGATATTTTTGCAGGACTCAGCTTGAGTTTGTGTCTAGAAATTTGCCTACAGAAATATCCTCCCCTGAATACTATGGGAATTCTGAGTGCTTGAATTTATTTGGAGTCAGCCTCCACCAAAGCAGAATGTGGGGAGTTATTTGCACATTCAGTCAAACCTGTGGGACTTCAGGAATCTCCAGAGACTGAGAAGACATTTTTAGATTATCTACTAATAGGAAAACCAACATAATCAGGCAGTTTTATGGACATTCAAGGACTTCATGAACTTAGCCTTTCTATAGCAGAGAGTGATTGCTTATTGCTGCAGTGTTTTATCAGGTTACTTTAGAGATTTCAAGCAACTACATTTGACCTTTATTGTTTGGATGCAATTCTGCAACCAATTAGATTTCATTATCAGAACGCAACCCATTCAAAATAGCTCTTTACCACCCAAGGAGAAGTCAGTTTTAGTACTTTATCTCTTTGGCTAGTGCTTATACATTTTGAATACTTATTTAATAGTCTACTCAAGTCCAACAAAAAAAAAAAAAATCATTCGCTGTGTTCAATCAATCCAATTAGATTTTTAGAACATGCTGTCATTTTGTTGATTTTCTTTGGAGAGTTTGACTTTTATATTCAATGATTCACATGAAAGAAAACATTATTTCCTCTTTACTGTTTTTTCTCTAAAATTCTTAAAACTCCAAGATATTTCTTTAGGGTTCCCTACTATTAAGAATTTTTCTTAACAAGTTAATGAACAAAAATATCCAGGAAATAGAAAAGCACATGAATGCACACATACAGATCACTCACTCTGTCACTCACTACTCTCTACTGTCACTATCAGAATTATCCACTACTTATTCCCTTGACTTTGTTCACTGAAGGTAACGATAAAAGTATACAAGAAGCCTTCAAATAAAAGATTTCAAACAAGACACTTTACCAAAGAAATAGAAAACTAAGCCCCAAAATAGCAAAGTCAGACAGCTGCTCTTAGTTCTTGAACAGTTCTAGGTCCAGAAGAAGGCTAGGTATTTCTCAGCTGTCCTAATTTGACTAAAGAAAGACCAAAGAGCACCATTAATGAAGAGAGAAAATTGAACTATCAAGAATAATTGGCAATCTCTTTCAGATAAGAAAAGAAATAACTAGACAAAAATATTAAAGAATCCCCAACAAATAATAAAATTAAGTCTGTACTTATCTATTACCAATAAAACTGAAGCCTAAGTAATCATTCTTTAAGCTGTTACTGGAGTGTTTTGCCAAGTCCAAAAATAATTTCCTCGTCTTTATGGTACCATAAAGCACACTTGTCTTGGAGAGCTCCCACAGCATCTTTAGACTATTAGTCATGATATAGTCTTTATCTAAGTGGAATTCCATCAACCATGAAGTGCTGTATTGAATGAGGAAGGAGAATTTCCCTCACTCCTGATTTAAAACACACATAACAAAGGGTAGTGAACTAAATCAGACCATCCAGGACATGAGGCTATAATTCATGATTCTGTGAAAATGTCCTGTCAAAGTTCAGCAGGAATAGGAAAAAACAAAACACAATATTAAGAACAAAATGAAGAACATCTGCATGCTGCCCTGCTGCATTAAAACTGTGTGCGTGATATAATACAGCTAGAAGAGATACAGAAAAAAAAGAAGGACGAAAGATGCAAAACTGCTTTTATTTAAAGTAAGTCCAAATATAGTTGGGCACAGAATATAAGAGACTTAACTGATGTAAATTTTACAAAGGCCTGCAAATCAGACGCAGTTAACAGAAAGTGATAACTCATTTTATCTCCAAGTATACGAACCTGATAACACTAAATCAACCTAGGAAGGAGTAGGCTCAAAACCAAACTAAAGATGTCTCTTCACATAATGTGTAATCTATAAACACCTTGCCATGAAGCATTGTGGGTGCTAATACTTATAAGATTTCAAGAAGTCACTGCACAGCTTCAGAGTGGAGACAGGTCTGAAATGTAATACAAAGATTTTTCCTCTGGCTAAGGAAGACGTGTCATAAATTCTTGAAAGCTGGAAGAGTATACTGGAAAAGTATTCCTATATATTTGAATGACTGTGTATTTACTGTTCCCTACATACCTCCTGGTGGCCACAGTCAGATGCGTTCCAGGAAAAATGAACTTTTGGATTAATCACCAATTCTTATGCAACTCTCAGCCTACTTAGCAACAAATCTACTCTGGAGTCCAAGGATGAGAAAGTGTGTGCCACCAGACTCAATTCACAACCCATTTTAGAGCTTAAACTAGAGAAAAGAAATCTATGTGAGATAGGACTCCACAAGAAGACCACTTCAGCAGCAGCAGTACCCTTACATACATGAGAATCCTAGCACAGACAAGAAAGACAACTTGCATGTGGTCCACATGTTGTAGTTTACTACACATGGGAAACTATCTTTACTTTCAGAGTTGGAGGGCCTTAAATAGCTGACAATAATACTTGTAGTTCATTGTAACTTTTTAATTAGTCATTCCAAATGACATTTATTAATTATTTGGGAAGAAAGATAAAGTCTATGTTTGTTTCCATTTCATTAGAATAGGTAATAGCATGAATAATTTTGTCTAGTTAGCTACAAAAAAGAATTGTTCCTGAAGTCTAAAATCACTGAATTTAGTGAAAGTAAAATTTACATTTGATGGTAGCTGGACAGACAGGGAATGAAACCAAGCAGGATAGGAACAACATAAAGATGAAGTCCTCTCAGTAAAGCATCAGACAAATTTTTGCAAGCAAAAGACACCATCATCCCACATCGCCAAGATTCATATTAAACCACATAACATTCACAATAAACCATATAAGACTGATTTTATAATGCAAAAGACTATGTTAAAATAAAAAAAAAACCAAACACAAGTCTTGTGGTTAAATCACAGGACTAAGAATCCTGGAAACATATTCAAGGTATTAGGTTTTTCCTGGCTAAGCCATTTTAACTTTTGTTGCTATTATTTTTTAAAGTTTCCTCCCTATAGCCGGCTGGCAGATAAACAAGTACTTCATACTGCAAGAAAACTATTTAAGATCACATATACAACCACAACTATTTTAGGCAATGTTCAGATAAAATAAACAGGTCTAATTTGTCGGTAAATGACTTACTATTGATATAATTTAGACTATTCCTGTAATAGTTATGATGCATTGCTTCATCCATCAAACCAACATGAGGGATGCATCATAGCCCTCAATTCAAGCCTCTGACCTCATACTCTGAGGATCAGAGGACAGTGTGAGGCTGGGAGGAGTATCTATGTATCTTCTAATTTATTTTTAAAACAATATTTCAGTATCTCATTGTGGAATATAGCCTGAATCTTACATGTTCACTGGCAAATAACTAAATGAATACATATTCACTGTTTCTATAAATGCTTAATATGGAGGAAAATAGTAACTTTCCTTCACACCTCACCTTGGATCAAAAAAATATTATCAACAGCCCAAAACCAACCAACATTCTTTATAGAAATCTTGTCAAAACCCATGGAACCCATCTGTCTGTGAAATGTAGGTTTCCAAGGAAATAAGATCACAGCAAGAACATGAAGAAGGATGCAGATTGTGTTTCTTGCATCTTTTTTTTCCTTTAGCAGTAACTCAATTTTTAGGAAAAGCTTCTGTGTATGTGTTGAGTATCCCACTATATATATACCAGCAACCACCAAAAAAACCCAGACAAAACCAAAATCAATTCCTGACTTCACATAGATGAATAAGAGTATTTCACTACACGCAGAGAAGGAGATATTGAATTCAATTCCTTTCTATAATTCACAATGCAATGTTTACTTTGTTCAGTTATTATTTTCTGTTGTATATGGATACATGTACATATAAAGTAATACTCCATCTTTTTTAATCTGTTGCAACATTTTAAAGGAGCAACTAGGATTGGTCTATGGATTCTTGAGAATCAAGTTGGAATGTGAAGTGACCTTAACTGCCAGTATAAACTCCAAAATTCAAAAGAATCATGTAAATTTGAAAAGTAATTTGCAGCCATGAAATTGTGAAGATACAAGTCAGGACAACAGCTTGTTGTTCAAACCTAACTCCATTACAGAAATCAATTTTTTCACTAAATTTTTTTTTTCATATACCTTTACACCAAATCTTCTGTTCTTTACATGTCTTGTTTTCTAGTTACCTCACTCAGTAAATTTTATACTTAACATGCCTGTCGCCACACATCTGTCTGTCAAGATAAGTACAGCAAAACACCAGGCTTCTTTCTACCTCCCTGACACCACAGGGGTTATCCTGCGGGCAAAAGTAGGCACTCATTATTAACCAGAATAAAAGGGTATGCAAGACCGACAGAGGTGAAGGAGGGACTGTCATTGCTGTCTCTTTTCCTCCCCTACTTTCCTTATATTGAGGATGTGCGTGTGTGTTTCTGAAGACAAAAGAGGGAAAAAAGCAGCAAAGGACACCATGGAAACAGACACAGCAGAAATAGTCACAGGCTGAGATCTGATTGCTTCCTTATTAACTTAATACAGATAAATCCAGAAACAAGTTTTACATCTAGCACTGGCTGGAATTTTCTGTACTAACAGCTTGAAGTTTCTATCTTTCTCAATCCATACTGTGCTCAGAGCAACATGATTTTGCACATAGTTCTGCTGGAAACTGCTTTTGACCAAAACACACAACTGTCAGCTTCTCTTGATGATTTGAACAGCCCCTAGAACCATGTCAGAAAACTTACGACTTTTGTCAGAAATAGGGTTTTGTTATTGTTTTATTTGTTAAGAAGAATGGAAGTAGACTAGTGGGAAGGCTAGCACACAGTCTGGTCTTACACCAAGATGGCATCATAACAAAACTAGGTACACATTAAAATAAAACCAGGAGATCCAGAGAGGAAGCACTCTCAGATCTTGCTCTTTAAATCTTGTAAGTCAATTAGTTTTAATAGAGCTTTATGATTTGCTGTCAGTACCAAAGAATTCATTGAAAACTGGAGACTATGGAGATCATCCGGTGCTTAAACTATGAAAAGTAGTAACAGCTGCCTTTTTTATTCCTAACAGGAGAGAAAGCATATATCTTCAGAAATCCTATTAACTATGTGTGTTTGTAATCAGTGATAAGATTCAGGACCAAGGCTTGCTTTTGAGTAGGTAGTGAGCTTATATGTCATTACAACAACAACAAGAAATCTGGTCACTTATATTTTCTCCTCCATACATGTTAGAAAATACAATATGAAAACAATGCACAACATCTGCTCATATTAGAGAAACTGAGAAAACTGTCAGAACTTGCAGTGCATTCTGCTCAAGAGGCATATGCTGAGGGTTGCAAGAAAGCCAGAGGTGGACAACACGTCACCCAGAATCACAGCACCTTTGCAACATAACACATGTCAATCAATGCGTAAAAGATTAAAGCAAAGATTACAAAACTTGCATGTGCTTTGAAATAATCTTTTAATACATTTTAAAAAGCTATACATACTTTTTTCTCTTAAACTTTTTTTCAGCTAAAAGTATTCTGATAAAATCATAGTGAGCCATTATAAGAAATCACTAGAACACCTGGTCTGCTGAAGAATACAACCTATTTGCAGCCACACAATTTGGATGTCACAGTTTATCCCCAGCCAGCCAAATTTTGGCAGCTAAAACCATGCAGCTGAGCCTCCAAAATCCCTTCCCCACCATACCCTGCAGGGAAAGGGGAGAGGAAAACAAGAGGAAAAAGACTTACAGATTGGAAACTAAAACTACTGCTTTAATGAAATGAAAACAACAATAATGAAAATAATTAAAAAGTAATAAAATATATACAAATATATGAGATCACACCCCCACCCCTCAATGACTATATGTCATCACAAATGTTGCAGAGCAAGCGTGAGAGAATGGGTCCATGGCTAGGAGGGAACTGGACTCAGGAACTGGATTCAGGAACACACGGATCTGGGATCAGGAACACACAGACCTGGGATCAGGAACAACCAGACAGATGAGGTCCTCACTAGACATTGGCCATTGCAGAAGAGAGCAAGACCCTTGTGATCTCTCAACTTTATACCATGACATATGATATATATGATATGTGTTACATAATATATGTACATTATATGATATATATGGGATGGAATACTCTGCTGGTCAGTTTAGGGTCACCTGCCCTATCTGCCCCTCCTCACAGGTATGGTCCCCTTCCACCAACTTGAGGATGGCCTTGGTTAAGTAGAAGCATTGGCCTGTTTTCCCAACCAATTTCCTGTGTCATCACTTTTAGAGAAGAACACTGTTTCAAAAACGTGCAGCTAACTTTCAGAAAAATGGCTACCTGCAGCAACTGAGTTAGTCACAACACTGACTCTAACTTAGCTCAAACCGCAACACTGGAAAAGAAAAAGAGAACTCATAATGGGTCTAAAAATATTATATCAAATAAGTAATATAAATGTAGAAGTACTGTACAGATATACCAGAGAATTTCAAGGAAAGCGGGGGCAGAGAGAGAGGAGAGGGTGGGGGAGAAAGAGAATCTGTCTCCTTCACACAACTTTAAAAACACCAACACATAAACAATTAAATCAGTATGTGTTCCAACAGAGGGTACAATCCTGATACTTATCCAGTAAATTTCAGAGTACAACACTACCCAGCTCCATAATATTGTTCACCTCGAAACTGCAGAATAATGAACCATCACACTTCATCGAGTCACCTAACATACAGGAACAGAATTAGGATAGTAGGTCTTTTTTTTTTTTTAAGCAATTTTCAAAATTAACTATTCTCCCACTGTCCTTACACAAACATTGCTAATATTATTCCTCTCTATAATAACAGGAAAAAATTCAGGTCAAAACTCACAAAACTGAACCATATCATTCTCATAAATGTAAGCCAATCTTTGAAAAACTATTCTGAAATCTTCAGGGAGAGAAGAGTGACAAAAAAAAATAACCAATAGTAACCATTGCACTACAACTTTACCAGACCACAAAAGGGGTTTAGGTTTTAAAAAGAAATCCCTCCTCTGTATGCAAGAACATTTAGTGAAGTTGCCATTTTTCAAACCTCAGACAATTTACTGTTAAGTTCTCCCTTACCATGGTTACACAAGCATCATTACACAGGTTATAGTGCTGTGGTCACACAGCTCTGTGCTTCTTCATTTACAAAACAGAAACAATAGCCCTCACAAAGGGTTTATAGAGTGACTTTCATCTGTCTCAATTAAAATTTCTAAGGAAATCCTGCTTCTCCATATGGATCAAAAGGAGGATTTGTGCCCAGCTTTCTTAAGACACAGGTGCAAAAACAGTGAGCTATTGGAACACTGAGCTAGTGTTGTACTGCAGCAGCTCTGAAAACCAGTATGCTACAGAGGACACCTGAGGATGGAAGATCTGGAACAGACTTTCTGAGATGGAATTTCAAAATGAAGATTTAAAACTTTTTATTTTCCTCTTAATTTATCTTCCCAACTTAGGTTACTTATCATATTTCTGAAATGCAGTCTAAACTGGAATACACTGTCAGTCATCTCAACATTGTATTTTTCAGCATAAACTGACAAGATAATATGCTACAAAAATACCTGTCACTTGGACAAAAATTGCTTTGACTTCAATTATAGCACACAACACTATAAAGTATGTATACAATACTATTTTATGCAAATCTTTCTTGGTCTCTATGATACAGAAAATTTGCGGTTTAATACTGGTCATTTTCAATAAATTCTATAAGTTAAGAGGTGAAGGTGGGGAAGTTCAGTGTTACCGCATTTTATTGAAGGTATTATATTTAGACTTATGTGACCTTCCTCAAAGAAGTAAATTTCTTCTACAATGAAATAATTCAGTTTGTTTATTTATTTATCTTTAGTTATTCCAGATAAGAGTCATTATTCTTTGTGTTGTGCCATGAGACATGACAGAAGCTGCTCAGATACTGGAGTCCCAAACTGGACAAAACATTGGAGAGACATGGATTTCACAGTGGATAAGGAATTGGCTGGATGATCACACTCAAAGAGTTGTGGTCAACAGCTCAGTGTCAAGGTGAAGACCAGTAATGAGTGGCCTTCCTAAGGAGTCGGTATTGGAACAGCGTCATTTAACATCTTTGTTGTAGAGATGGACAGTGGGATTGAGGAAATCCTCAGCAAGTTTGCTGATGACTCCAAGCTGTGTGATGCAGTCAACATGCTGAAGGAAAGAGATACCATCCAGAAAGACTTAGACAGACTGTGGAAACCTCATGAAATTCAACAAGGACAAGTGCAAGGTCCTGCACCTGGGTCAGGGCAATCCCAAGCCCAGTTACTGGCTAGTCAGAGAATGGATCAAGAGTAGCCCTGAAGAGAAGGACTTGGGGGTGCTGATGGACGAGAAGCTCAACATGAGCCATCAATGTGCTCATACAGCCCAGAAAGCCAACCGTATCCTGAGCTGCATCAAAAGAAGTGTGATCAGCAGGTTGAAGGACATAGGGGATTCTATTCCTATACTCTGCTCTCTTGGGACCTTACCTGGAATACTGTGTTCAGTTCTGGAGTCCTCAGCATAAGAACGACATGGGTCTTTTAGAATGAATCCAGAGAAGGCCCACAAAGATGATCAGAGGGCCAGAGCACCTTCCATATGAGGACAGGCTGAGAGAGCTGGGCTTACTTATCTGAAAGAAGAGAAGGCTCTGGGGAGATCTTAAAGCAGCCTTCCAGTACTGAAAGGAGGCCTACAGGAAAGCTAGGGAAGGGCTCTTTAGTAGGGAGTGAAGTGACAGGACAAGGACTTAGACTTTTAAGCTGAAAGAAAGTAGATTAAGATTAGATATTAGGAAGAAATTCTTCACAATGAGGGTGGTGAGGTACGGGAACAGGCTGCCCAAAGAAGTCATGGATGCCTCACCCCGGTGATGTTCAAGGCCAGGTTGGATGTGGCTTTGAACAACCTCATGTAGTGGAAGGTGTCCCTGTCCATGGCAGTGTGGTTGGAACTAGAACATTAAAGTCTCTTCCAACCCAAATCATTCTATGATTCTATGGTATACAATTATCAGAATACATTTTGATAAGTGTTTTCATCCTAGCACATCGTGTATGGAATATGTACACATTATTTTGTGCATATATATCTATAAACATACACATAAAAATACCTCATCCTTTGAAAATACATTGAACTATCCTGCAAGTTTCAGTAACATTCTGAGAATTGAAACATGTTCTCAAATGTTACTTTATGCTTGAAAATTACCAGAAATTTCATTTTTATGTAAGTTTTCTCAAACCAAAAAACAACCCAAACATCCAGGTTTTCAGAATATGAGAAACTAAAAGCATTTTAAAGCCTGGATTGCCACTGAAACCTCTAATCAACCTGAGCAGGCACACAACCCAGACTGTATTCCCTATCATCTTTTTTGATATCCCTGCTATATATCAGACATAGTTCTTTATTCTATGAAAAGCTCATTTTTTTCAAAGTAACTTTCTTCTTTGTCACTTAAGAACAAAATATATGTGCTGAATGACCTTTAATGTGCCATGCAGTCTCTCTAATCATATAGTCCCCAGACAAGTGAAATAACTATGTTCTTATTTATAGCCTCCAATTTCAGTCAATTTTGGTGTATTACATTCCCCATACCTTTTTTTCCCTCCCCCTGAACATAACATGAATTGGTCTAAAATTTCACTTGCAGCTGTGCTGAAAATGGTAGTCTCTCTAAGGATACTAATCAGGTATTTGTTGCATTAATAGACATACTTAATCTACTTCAGACTCCATGCTATTAGAAAGGATTATATTTTGATGTTTTCTTACTTTCTTTTTCAAGCAGGAGGATGCTTTTTCAGACACAAAAATAAGGTAAAGGTACAGTTACTTTCTTCCACTCTTGTCAGCTCAACTTACTAAAGGTTTCCTGGTCTGACTGTACAACTGGTTAGAAAAACAGATGGATCCAAGATTAGAAATACTGAGACCAAAAGGCATATGTTTAGACATGCCATTCATTGTATAGAAGGCATATTCCACCACCACCGTTCAGAAATACAAGAAACAGAATGCAGCATTGGAAGGAGGATTTTTATGAAGTGGAACACCTGGGATTTGGGGATTTTTCTTAAATTCCTCAAGCTACATTGTATTATCAGGATAAAAAACCAAGCCAGAGGAAACGTTTTTCTCTATCCCTACCTCTGGCCATGGCAGCTCACTTCTGCAGGAATTTGCAGCTCTAAATGTCCTTCTAGGACATTTCTAGGTACCCCTGACCTCATGGCTGTGAAGCACAGGAGAGGGATGCCCTACCCCAGGCAAGAGCCATCACCAGAAATATGAGAGCCTACTTCTTAAAGGGCTGATTCACAGGAGTTAAAGCCTCTGTGGTCTTTGCTTTCTGCTCATGTCCTTATGGATTCAGCCAGCAATTTTACCCTATCTCATTACATGAGGGAAAAGGCCTCCAAAAATTTAATTCAAGCTCTTTCTGCGGAACACTGAGATTAGATACTCCAAGCAGTTGGGAAATTAAGACTATTTAGGTTGATTGTTAATGATCACTGTCAGCCAAATTCGAAGATAATTTCTTTTGCTGGCATTCTAGCAAAAGCAAGTTGAATTGCATGAGAGAAATTAAACATAAGAAAAGCATAATTAAATATAATTAAGATCTCATCTTAGCAAGGCATTCTGAATTGTAATATAAAAATGTATTTTTTCAGAATGGTGTAACAAAAAGTTTAGAAGCAACAGACATGCATGGAGTGTCTCTTAAAATACTCCTGGAGAAATATTTTAAAAGTGTCACCAAAACACTACTAATTGATATCAAACAGCAAAAATGAGCAGCTTCATAGTATTACTATTCTTCATTTGTTCTTTTGCACTTTCCAAAAAAGGTTTATAAATTATTTTACAAACACCTATTTCATTTTTGAAGTAGTTCTTGTACCTTCATCATGTCGATTCCTGCATAATGCTGCCGACCAGTAGAGAACAATTGTTAAAAATGAGAAAGAAATTCTTTTACTTTATGGCTTGCATTCAAAAGACAAGTATATGCAGATGATTACAAGCTCAGCCTGGCCTTGTAATTCTGCCACAACAATTCTCTCCGGACCACACGTTTCCTCTCAGAATTGAAGTTAAAGCATCCAATTTATTTTTTTTCATTTCCTGATATGGTAAAATAAAAAAAAACCTTATTATTTTCCAAAACTGATCAAGGTCTAAGTCACATCAGCTCTGACATCTTCTTTCTGACACACAGTAAAACACTTTTATTAGGGTTAGAGTCTAGTCCATTCTAATAGGGGGGATTTTTGCCATTTTTAACAAGTAACCATTCATGGTAAACACATTTTTTTATTAAATGATGCAGTATTATCTACTAATATATGACACTGAAACACGGACTCATAACTAATCTGTCCTTAGCCCCATCCAGTAAACAGCCTTTGATAAAATCCATGAACTTCCATCTGTAAAAACGTCCCTTCAATCTTATTTAAGGGCCATCTCCCCCTTCTAGAAACAGGCTTTAACTACTAAAAGTTTTGATATTTCTATCTGACTTCTCTGAAAGTCTACTTCTGAGCCTCCTTCCAGGCTGGGTTCACTGACTATAATAAAAAAAAAAAAATCTGCAGGTGTTGCCTTATGTGCAAAGACCATGCTGTACACACAGGTAAGCCTGTCAGCTTTCTGCAGGATTAGAAAATTTAGTACGCTGCCAAGAGATACAATATCAACTGATCCCTAACCTTCCTTGCAGGGTTTCTCCTACCCTTTCTGCTAATAGGCAGGAGGCAATCAGGCAATGTGCTTTGTTCCCCACTGTTTCTCAGGCTCCTCGTGACAATGAAGATCTACTACCTTTAAATTTTTTTTTAAAAAAAAAAAAGGAAAAAGTTTCCATTGTACCCCCTAAAGGCCACTCAACGTTTCTCAGAAAACTACAAAGCAGCTACAGCATGCTAGCAGGAAATAATGATGGTAGCTGTAAGAATTTTGTGGAAACCTACACAGGAAAAGCAAAGTCCCAATGGAGTGTGTGGCAGACTGCAACTTGGACAAGCATGTTCTGCAGTGTTCTGCTTCTACAAAAAAAAAAAAGTGCAGGCAAAATTATACATGATTGACCTCAAGCTGTTATTTATTCTGTTTGTGAAGCCGCAATACCTCTGTTTATCTTCACAAAAGAGAAAGAAGAAATTTGATAGAAGGCAGCACATTAATTATTATTTCTTTTCCACTTCTCTGCTTTACCAGTTACACAATTAAATTGATAGCACTTCAATAAAATCCACCACAATAAGCATATGTTGCATTAACATCTCTGTCTAAATACTGGTATCACCAGATAAAGACATTTCATTCCTCATCTAAATTCTGTTCCTCATTTATCTATAAATTAATTTATTTGCACTAGTAATTAAATGGGACATGCACATATCATCCTGTACAATATAATTAGATACAATTTGATTTTATTTTTGCTTCCTCACAAAGCTGTATCTAGATGCACAAGCTCATCAAGAAATCTAATTTCAGCCATTTCTGTGAAAAATTACGTCTTTGGATTTGTTTCATCCTCTCTCAATATACAGAGGGCTTTTTTTTTCTAACAGGAATTAGGACAAAAGTTATCAAGGACTGAGTTTAAAGGAAATATATATTGAAATGGAAAATTAAACATTTATATCATTACAGGGAAAAAATAAAAATTTAATTTACCTGTAAACCAGAATCTCTGAGAAATTTTGTTGACACAATTTACTTTGTCAAATACTGACCGAGTGGGGAAAAAAGCCTTGCCAAAATGTAATTGCTTTAATGAAACCCTCATTAGAAACATTTTTTTTCCTCAGGGAGAACATTCTGATCAAGATCAGGGAAGGAAATTCTTAAACAATTCCACACAGGAACAAGTTTCATCAAATCTCAGGTGAATGTTATAATCACACGGCCAGTAGTAATCCTTCAAAGGGAGTTCCTCAGCCATTACTGGTAGACTAGATCTGCTATCTATTAAATAATCAATGGATTAAGAAGTGAGTCATCCCAGAAAACAGCTGTAGTAATGATCAGCATGCTCAAGTGGATGATGTGATCACATCATGGATCCACAAGTAGAACAGCTTCAGATAGAAATAGAGAAAGCATTTAAAGAATACCAATAATTTGGTATTAAAGACAGTTGTCAGAGATCTGAAAGGCTTTGTGGAACCTTTAGCATACTGTGCAAGATGAGATTTTAAGTAATTTTTCTGTCAGTTCTGAAAGATATCACAGTGCCCAGTTACCATCTGGCCCAAAGATGCTCCTAAAAAAAGTTCATAAATATTGTCAGTCTACCTAAGTTACAGGAGTAATTGCAGGATCAAAGCGGAAAAGCATGGCAAGCTGGTATGGAAGTCCAAAAAAGAAAAATCTTTGTTTTTCTAAAAATAAGTAATCATACAGCAGAATTCAGAAGACTTTCAAAGATTTCCCCAGGCCCAACTTTAGATACAGTTGATGCAAGGGTCTGACATCTGCAATGTATGTTCATAAGAGAAAGATAATTTTTTGACAAGAAATCATGTTAAGGATATACGCATATGCTATATATCAGCTACTTTGATTGGTTTTAAGGCGGGGAAGAAGTGAAGAAGTGGTGTATGCCTTCTTTATTTTCCTCTGAATAGGTGTCCCCATTCTGTCAAGTTTGGATTACATGCAGTTTACCAGTGAAATGAAATTTACTGCTGTTGTGAAAGTTTGGGAGGCTAGGGCAAAAAGGAGAGCAGGGGAGGGAAAGGCAGGGAGGAAAATTTCAGCTCATTACAGCAACAGCGCTAGAAAATGTTTTCCCTTTTTAAAACTGTCTTCACTTTTACTGATGATATTGATCACTGCTTATGTGACCCTCCTCCTATCAATATAGAACAATGGCATTTTAATAGCACCTCTGCGTTTCACCAGGAACATGAACTTACACAGCCTGATAAAATGATGGCCACTTTTCCTCATGGAGAATGCTAAATTTTAGATAAAGCCTGGAAAAAAACATACAAAATTGATTTCTAATGTTCAGGTCTTAAATCAATATTTAGGAATCTAAGTCTGAAGCTATAATTCTCGAGGTATGGAAAACAAACAGTTTTCATAAACTTCACTCCACGACCGTCTTTTCTTATTTGAGGAACTGAACTGCTACACATTCAATTCACAAAATTTAAGAAACAGTTTGAACTTCTACAAGAGTTCAAAAAAATTAATGTGGTAAGGATACTTTGTGTACCTTACATATCCTTAGCAAGAAGTATTTTAAGTTGAATCTGGATGAACATTTATGTCAATTCCTATTTGCACCTTTTGCACAATAAGAAAAAGATCCAGAAAAACCTTTTTCAACCTATGAAGCACCACTCGCTAGGTTCAATAGTGACAAAAATAAACATGAGTGAAGGTGATGCTGGGTGATGGTTCTGTGTTTCCATAGTTACCTTATGGGGTTTCTGTTGACTAATGATACAATCATGCAAAAAGACATAATGACTATCAGAAAGAAGTTGTTAATCTGATAGCACATTTCCCTGTAACTAGTCACATCTGCTAAAGGCCATAATAGTCACAGTCTCACAGCACTTTACAAGAATTTCCAAAATAACCAACGACTGGGAGCAACTCTCTCTTCACGTGCAATACTTGCCTCTTCTTGTGCTGTGGCAAGTTATGGTGGGCAATATGCAAGCCAGAAAAATCTGTATTTCCTAGAACCAGTCGTAGTTTGAGACTTAAGGTGGTTCAGACAAATGATAAAATTCCCACCCCTTCTGCTATGCCCTCTAAAAAGGCATATTTCTTCTGTCATTGCCTTGTGTGAAAAGACTTGCAACCTCCATTCCCACCCCTGATCAGCTATGTTGCAAGCACACTGTCTCCTTATTGTGTTGGAGTTGATAGCCCAGAAAAGCAAAAAGACAGCTTTCTGAACTTTATCTTATTCTTCTTTTACCTACAGGCTTTTATCATTTCTTCCATATAGCAGATTCAGAGACTTTTGTTTAAACCTAGTAGCAAAGCAGACGGAGACTACAGAAGCAGTTGAGCTTTACCACTGGTCACCAACTTTCAACCTGTATTTCGCATGTGGTGGTCAGGTAAGTGAGTAGTCTCTACTCCTTCGAGACCCTGGGTATCCTTCACCCATTAATGGTTTAAGACAGACCATTCTACCATTCTCCGTATGACCACTTATCAGATATTTGTGATGCAAGGTTCAAGAGCTTAGCTTTAGTTTTTAGCCTAGCGTGGTACTGACAGTTTCTGGATTACTGATAACCTTTCTATAACAACCAATCCTGTCTATTTTTACAGTGGAACAAAGCAGCCAAAGACAGGTACCAAATGAAGATCTTGTCTGTTTCATCAGCTTGGAGTTGCCACTCTCCGGCCGAAATACATTTGGCTGTACAAAACTGAGCATGACAAGGGCAGGAGTTGAAGAGGTGCTGAAATGTGGACCTTGACCTTGATCAAGAAAAGTGATCATGCCCTTCATTATGGAATGTTCTTTCACTTCTTTTCACCTATCTAAGGATATGGTGGTCATGTGCATTTTATTTATATCATATTTACTTCAAAATCAGGAATAGCTGATTTCAAAGGGTTTTATTTCTTTTTGAGATTTTGAATCAATGGAAATATCTTGAAATATTATTTTAAAATTAAAATATTCATTTTGAATCTGCAGATTATCTCTGCTCTTTGTTGTTCTTTTTTCACCACAACACAAAGAACCAAGTAATGATTAAAATCAAGAGTAGAGATTACTGCTACACCTTGGTCATCATGTAGTCAAAGGAATGTCCTCATAATCAAAAACTTGACTATTTTGTAGGGTAAAACAATATTTTTTGTCTCTTACATTTTCGTCTTTAATTCTGAAAAATGTTTTTCCCAAAGAAAAAGCAGGAAAGCAAGGGAGTAGAAATTACAAAAAATATCATTCCTACATTTTGAAATTTTGAAGCAGAATAGTTTCAGGTTCTAAACAGAAGGAAGCAGGAATAATCCCAAAAAACAAAACAAACCTTAAAAAAAAACCCCACACACAAACAAACCAACAACAAAGCAAAACCACATTAAAAACAAAACCCAAAAGTCTTTGGCTTATCCCTGAAGAACAGAAAGGAAAACATGAGGCATGGAAAGCATACATGCTAATTTCATCCTGTGTATAACCCATAAGTATGGTGTTTTGTTTGGAATCTTACAAAAGTCATGTGTACCTGCTAAAATTTATTACTGGCTCTAAAAATAGGGAGCCACTGGGCTCTGCTACTGTGGTAATAGTTTAAACGAGGTGTCAGAATGCTTCAGAAAACTGTAAATGCTAGAATTGGCTTAAAATCAGGGAAGTTTAAAAGAGCACAGCTGAAGGCATTGTATTCAGCTCCAGCTGAATGTCCCGTTCAGACACCTTTATAACCCTGCAATACGGAGCAATAGCATCAGTTTATAGTGCTTATATGCCCGTATTCGTAGAGTAGCTTAAAGGCACCACTTTCAAGACTGAATCCTACACTGCTAGAGCACATTTCACTGCATTTCATGTGCAGAAGTTTTGTTCCAGATGAAGTGAAATCCAGATACTTACAAAACTAGGAAAAAGAAGAAATAATTTTTGTAAACAAAAGAATTCTGTAGAGGAATAATTTAGATACAAGAGATAGGACTTCATAGTCATTTTTTTCAGAATGTAATGTGACAGCAAAGACAGAAAATCAGAATAAAAAAAACCCAAAACAAAACAAACTCACCGTTGGCCCTACAGTTCTGTTGTTAGTAAAGCTTTAGGAACACCCTCCTGTGCTGGCAAACAACATGTTCAATTCAATCAATAGCTCTCTACACAGTTCCTGTTTCTCACCCTCAGTACCACAAGAAACTGTAATTTTGTGCTCCATTTGAAAAGTAGATTATAAGCTGACCACATGCTGATTTTTTTAGATGAAATTCCCATTTCATATATAGGCAAAAAAAGGATTTCTTGGAAATCTTGGCCAATAAATTTCTGGGTAAGATATAAATTTAACAAAATAAGGCATACCATGACAAAGTTGAAACAATACAATACGGTATTTGAAAATAGATGGCAATGAAAGAGAATTGCTGAAAACTGTCCATGTGATCTTTATTTTAATTTGAGCATACAGTGCTTGGCTGCATATATACATAGTTGCTAAATAGAAAGCAGTCAGTTGGGAGAGTTTATATCTATGGACACTTCAAAAATTGTCATGTTTAAAAGAGAAACATCCATTACAATAGTTCATCTGTAAACAGCTGGTTAAGTTCAGCAGTTCCATGTTCCGCATATATCATATATTCAGATTTATCATTTATTCTTGAAGATATGTTTTGAAATCACATATACACACACTACACCCTGCTCTCAAACACATAGATGGAAATATCAGACATAATATGAAAATACAGCACTCTCATCCCATTCTCTACTGCATTTGTCATAGAAGTGAGACTGTTGGCGTTCATTTCTTCATGGTTACTGCTGATATGCCATTGCACAGATGTATGAACCAAGAAGCCATTTGACTACATAAGCAGACAGCAGTGCTAGCAGCAAGAAATCTTACTGGACTTTCATAGTACAAGAGCAGTGCCATTGCAATGGCTTCCAGATGGGAAATGTTTTATGTCCTAGTGGAAAGCCAGCAGACATGGCACATCTGTGAGCCTGAGAAGCCAAACATGCTTATTTATATTCTCTCTTAAGGGAGGCAACTTTTTTTTATCTTACACTTAGGCAATTACAAAAGCTTTTAGAGTTATTATCTTCAAAACACACATGTTATGCTATGAACCATTAACTGATAAACAGCAGGTCTTAAAGGATATGTAGTCTAATCCTTACTAGCAAGATGAGGCCACAGTAGAAAAGAAGGCAAGACAGGATACTGATTATGTTTTTAAACATATTGAGGCAATGTCCATAAAGAATGGAGTGCTTGAAATACTCTGTAGTAGAAATGGAGGGCCTCCATTCAGAAAACTCACACTACATTGTTCTGTAGCATCCAAATAAAGCTCATTTCTTTTTTCAAAGGGTTCCCACTCTAAGTATAAATATCTAGATCACGTTTTTCTAAACAAATATTGATTTTATACTGTGTATTAAAAGTCACTCAGAGCAGAGTGCTGCCTGGAAAAGAATGTCAGCTTTTAAAAACTGAACTGTCACAATGTTTCTGTTCAGTTTCTCCATGAATGATTGAATAGTCAAATTCTGATTCTGACCTCACTGTTGAAGGCAGGGAAATCTGTTTGCAGCAGCTGCCACGTTTCATTTCAATATTTAGCCAAGTAGTTTTTACAGGATGAGATGGGTATTATTTTACATAAAAATGGATGCTGTACATTCTATTAATCAATTCAAGCTATATTACGATAATCTATAAAAAAACTGCTGTCTTTTACATGTAAGGGCACTGGTAACAAAGGTGTAACAGGCGCAAAAATGTGCCTACACATTAGAAAGTACCAAAGCAAACCAGAGAATATTAAGCAAAACATCAGTCCTCCAACCCACTGACCTTCGGAAGAACTCTGAGCAGCATGAATTGCCCCCAAGAGGTTCATCAATGAGTGGTAGAAAATCTAACTGCTCAGCTTGTATGAACAAGCTAAACTATTTAAGTCAGAGTATACCCTGGCTGACAGAAATTACTTTGAATTTGCTCATTAAACTCTTACAATTTCAGAACTCAGAACACCTTGAGTGTTTGAGAATTTCCACTGTGTGCTCAGTGAACACTGTGTGATTATTATGTCATAAACAGATTTTTCCCTGGATTGAACAGACCTTCCCTCATTCAGTTTGTACAGGTTATGCCCTTCTCAGCTGGCAGTCTCTTCCTCTAGCATTGTGCTAACTTTTAGTTCCCGTTTCCTCCTTGGCTTGACTGCTACACTCAAGTCTGTCTTTCCTTTGGATTCTCTGGCTACTAGACACATCACCAGACTATCCTAGTTGTCCTTGGTTTTACTTAGGAAAATGAGTGTGACAGTGTGATGTGACAAAATTGTAGCTTCTACCCTGTAATTGCAGTGCAGTTGTCCAAGGTAGGAAAAATTGTGCAGGTACTCCTTCTCCACCTTCTGCAGTATTGATGAGCATTCTTCTCTACTTTATTATACAGTAAAAATGAAATTATGGATGGCCACAATTCTCCTCAAATAGATTCAAGTAGACAGCAGATTCATTTCTCACTTGGCACTAGGAAGAACTGCAAGTTACTTTATTGTTTCTCTTCTGTTTCTCAGGAAGATAAAAATATGTGTTTCCATAACAAGGACATCTCAAGGTAAAAAGAAAATAACCCTGGTCCCCTATATTTACAATACAATGAAAATTGCTACAGATGTTTCAGAGAGGCTTAACAAGTTGGGATGGAAAGGTGAATATCTGTGGCTAGGCAGTGAAATTTTGAGAATAGCCCTCAAAAATAGAACTCAAAAATCTGAGTGGAATTAGTGTTGTGTTTTTTGCGTATATCACTGTTTTACACTACCAGCCACCTATTATGTAACAGGGCGGGCCATAGGTATCAAAAAATAACTTTTCCATGCTTTTAGCTCCAGGTATATTCTGCTAAACACAGAAGAAGGGGAACCTCAGGGGGAGAAACCTTTAAGTGAGTTGTTCCCTCATCCTCAACACAAAAAGAAGACCCTGTCTTTCTTAAGGGCTGGCAAAGTACTTTTGGAAAATAGATATTCTTGAGTAACTACACTAAGATAGATGCTAAAGAGAGGATGGAAAGTAAAGGTGAACCCAAAAGATAGAGGAGGTAGGAAAGATTTTCTTTTCAATCTGTAACAAACTCTTCAATAAATTTCAAGGGCCTTGGCCTTTGTTCACGTGTATCCAGACTACGCGTTTCCTAGCTCTTGATCATAAATAGAACTTTCACACTTTCTTACTGTAGAGTAGCTGTTACTTTAGGCAAAGAAGTAGTTAACAGCCTTCTTGAGAATGTAAAATTTAGGGTAAGGGAAAAATCATCTAATTTTTTCTTTAGAGTTTCTTCTCTGTTTAGAGTAAACACCAGTTGTGTCATCAGCTGCTATTATGAGGAAGAATATACTCCAAGTGCACAGATGTGGATCATGGAAACAAATTAGACGTAAAAGATTTTTTTTCTTCTTTTCATAAAAAGAACAAGACTGAATTATGCATTGATTTTAATAAGAAATAACATTGGATGACATTTTTCACTTGACAAAGTGGAATTTCTTTCCAACTGTTATTACTTTAGCCTATGACTTTTAGAAAGCATTAACCAACTGGACAGAGAAGCATGTCTTCTAACAAAACCACAGAGACTCTCCATCCTAGCCAGCAAGGTGACCAATCCAAAGACACCACTGTGCATGGGAACAATCATTCTTTGCATTAGTTTATTTTCCTTTGTCTAGAAAGATCTGGCTATTTTAATTCAGTCCTTTCCCTTGTGCAGTCCGTTGATTGCTCAACTGCGTTAACCACTCCAAAAGTAACAGAAATACAAGATTCATGAAAAACTAGACTTGTTCTACTCTGACTGGATTCTTTTATCTTTGGGGTTCAAAAAGTGGGTTTGTTTGTATCAAAACACATGGCATTTATCAGATACATCAAAGCTTACAGATGCCAATATTCTCCACATGAAATCTACATAAGAAGTTTATCTCTGAACAATGTTTGAAAAGGAGATCAAATTGATCGAAAGTCTGATGAATATCAGAGCATAAAAGCCAAGCAATAGTGAGGAGAGAAAAATAAATAGAGGAAGCAGAAGTGGGAGGAGAAAATGAATATAAATACATGCAACCTGATGCTCCTAATCTGGCAGTTTGCAATTTTATAATAACTGGAAATGGAACTAGTATTTGATTAGTACTGTTATAAAAGACCAATATTGTCATTAACAATATGGTTCTAAAACAAAAATTTAAAATGAAGAAAATATTTCTTCAATGAATAGGTACCTACTATTTGACTACGAGATGTAACTATATTAATGATAAAAAAGTGATAGATCATTAGGATTGCAGCCTACTCCAAGAAGCCTTACTTCTGACTCACTTTTTCAACAATATAAAATCAGACATTCCTTCTAGTTGCCCTCCCTTCTTAGCTGTGCTGATTGCCAGCTTCCAAAAAAAGGAAAAGCTATTCTTTGGACTGTTTTATCAACAAGTTTTGTATTTCTATCCAATTCAACAAGGTTTATGTCTTTTTTACTATCCTTTGAAAACTCCAAGAGCTACTAATGGTAAAAGGAGATACACACTTTTTTTTTTTTATACAGAGGGTGAAGGTAATCTCAATTATACTGTAAAACCATCACCATGTTTTGTCTTTTTTTTACTTTATCTTTTCCACGGTGTTAAGCTTTTTTTGTTAGCAGTCAAAGATTAATATTTCAATATGGAAATATATCTTGTTCTATCACACAATTAGAAGTCATCTCTGCTTATCACCTCAATGAGAATTTTGGGATCTTGGAGAAAACACTGTAGCAAGAACACTTGTAATGAAAAGTCATTAAACATTTTGGAATATTTTTAATGTCATAATGAGAACTAGCATAGCCCTTACATGTTCTTTTTAGTCATTTGGTGGCAGCATTTGCAAAGAACTTTCAAAGTTTTTCTTTCCTGCAGTATGAAAAAGCTATCCTTAACTCAGTCTTCATCTTTCACACTACAAGAAAGCGCTCTTGCTCTGCCTGGTAAAGCTTTAGTTTTATTTCAGTAAATTTAAAGAAAAAAGAATTATTTGTATTCAGTAGCATCAAAGATCAATGATATAAGCTACAATTACTTTGAGTTCTAATAGATTGTTTTTAAAAAGGGTACATTGCCAAATCTTAGTGAAAGTCTTCATTTAAATATTCTCCACTCCCACTGTCCCCCTGAATCTGTGAGATAGGAATACTTTCTTGAGAGGCTGCAAGTCAAAATTTGCAGTAAACAGGGAACAAACAGTGTTGTTTTGAAATATAAAAATATTTCTGTATTTTTTACCTTTCCCCATATCTGATAAACATACATAATTAGAATAATGCAGATAGAAGTAAATATTCATGTATAAATTTTAGCTCTTTTTTAATGTAGATTATTAAGAACTTGATAACAAAGTAATTTATGAACTGATATAAGAAAATTGGGACTTGCACACACATATAAAATAATTTAAACTAGATCTTGGATAGCCTGAGCATATGCAAAATGACAAAAATCAAATTTATGTTTGTCCCCAGTTTCTGCAAGTCTCAGTGAGAAAAGTAAAATCAATGGAGCTATGTTCAAGTTCACAGCTTTCCCAGCTCCTGGGAAATGAAATATATCCATGAATCTACCTAAGCTATGAGAAAAATTCCGGTATGACCCATTATGAGTTTATGAAGTCCCTGTTAAACAAGTAAGAACTAGAGAGGTAAAAATCGTAGCGTTTTATCTTTACAAGTAAGCACACGTATCTTTAAACAATCACCCTAACAAAAACAAAGCCTCAAATTTTTGAGTCTGAAACATGCTGGTAAAGCTACTGCAGAGCATTAACATTAATTTTTTTCACAACAGGGTGTTTTTTAAATAAATAATTTGATTGGCAGTACAATTGAACTATAGCATTCTAAGTCCAGAATATTTTACAATATCTTGTAATCTTGCTGTAGGAGAAAGATTGAAAACTGACATTAACAAATAACTTAAGTAGAATACTTAAAACTCCAGTACAACTTGTTAACACACAATAATTATTAGGCCAAATTAAAAAAAATACACAGAATATATTAGCTGCAAACAACTAACGATGTCTGTCCTTTCCTTACACAGATGCTGAGAATTGTAAAAATTTTTGATGTCAATCATTAGCACTTCTCAATAAATCAGGTACTTGAGAACAGTTGCATTATCTTATTAAAAGTTCCATCACCATTCTCATCAGTACTGTACAATATCTATAATGCCCACTGAATGTTAAACTACATTTTAAATGTTCACCTGGGCATAAAACATTTTTTGTTTGGTTGTTGTTGTGTTTTGGTTTTGGTTGTTTTGGGTTTTCTTTTGTGGGACGCGGAGAGTGTTCCCATTTTAGGTTGAGGATATCTTGGCTTTTTTATGGACTTCGGAATATAGAAGTTAGAGCCTGGAACATGTCAAAACAAGGCAAGTGAGGAACTAGATGGGTCAAGTGAAATGGAGCCAAGCACAGCTCACACCAGAAATGTTTCTTCAGTCTTGTTGCCCATGCAAAGCAGGTCTGATGGTCTTCAGTCAAACCTATGGTGAGTTGTCTGCATCCTCTTTCTAATAGCACTTTCAGGTGGCACCAAGCACCTCAGGAAAGAAACTGGTGTAGGAGCCAAGACAGCTATCCAAAAACTTGAGAAGACGGGAGTTGCATCATTCCATGGGTGCTATGTTTTAGGCAAATGATAAACAAAAATGTGATCACATAGTCCAAGGAAGGCAGATTCTAGGAAAAGCACTGGCAAACCTGGTTGAAGATAGGGCACTTCTCACGGAGTGGGAATCAGGCCTTATCCAGCAGAAGGAGGAAGCACAAATGCAGCAACTAAGTAACAAGTGACAAGCTGAGCAGCTCACAGCAACACCTTTTGGATACAGACAGTACATCACTACCACTAAAACATATGGCTAAAGTAGTGTTCGACAACATATACAGTTCTGACAAACAACTTTTAAAGGAGACTCTGAACAAGCACAATATAAAATGGTTCATACACAAACTTTCCTTAATAACTATGTCCTTCCAGAATGTAGTCCTTTCCTCGGGCTGTCCTTCTATCCAGCCGCTATTATTGTACTTGTGAACACAGAAGATAATCACAGAATCATAGCATCATAGAATAGTTAGGGCTGGAAGAGACCTTAAAGATCATCTCGTTCCAATCCCCCTGCCATGGACAGGGACATCCCACTAGATCAGGCTGCCAAATAAACTCTGTCCTGTATTTTCTAGGTCCCCAGACAAAGGGTTTTTCTGTCACCTCTGAGTCTGCTATGACTTTTCCTGAGATTAGTGAAAGATTAGCTGCTTCAAGAAAAAATATTTAACGAATCCCATCAAAGTACCTGGGGATATCACAGACTGATGTCTTGATAGTCTGTAGTGGCTCACATATGCTTCAAAACCATTTTGAACAACTAAATAGTTGTTTCTCAGAGATAATTTTTTAATATATCCCATTTAAAGCTGTGTTATGGGAAGTGGTACTACTTAATGTAAAATTCACAGGATATTTCTATATTTAGTTATTGTTTTCTAAACTTTCTATGAGTGCACTTATGCAAATAGCACTTGTTTTGTAACTTAATGTCTTAATTCAACAAAATAAAGAAGCATCTGTTAACTACTGAAATCACTAAGCCGAGCTAGAATCCAGAGGTGGGCAGGCTCTCACTGTGAGATAAAAACACTCAATTTGCAGTAAGTGCTTTGAAAAATCAGTTTTCTGATAATTTTCTTGTTTTGTAAGTGTCATCTGTCCTTACAAAGGGGTTTCTTTCTTTAAACATATTTGTTTTTCCAAAGTCATGATAGCCTGTCTCAAAGGTTGATGATGGCTTAGCAAATATAATATTGCCATTATTTTCATTTTCAGGGGCAATATTCCATTTTTTTCCAGTAAAAAGTACTCTCAAATATGTTATAGGTTCATTTTTATACAGCTAAATTAAATCAAAAATAAACACACAGAAATTTTCATGCAGTATATTAAAGTACACACTACTACTGAAGGAGAAGATGATGACACATAAAAGCCTTTACAAGAAGAAAATGGAGGGAGGGGAACTGGTCTCAAATATATCAGAAGAGAAGCTGATGTCAGCATTGTCAAAGAATGACCCTCTCTCTGGAGAGGTGATCCTGGATGATCATAATTGGAAAAAAAAATGTTCTTTCATGAAAAAGTATGAAAGAATAAAAGGATTGTAATTGTTTGAATGATTAAAGAGTATTTCCAACTTCAGTACATTAAGAGATTTAGAGCCACATATTACATAGAGAACAGAACATGAATTTTTATTATAACAAAATACTGTCCATAGCTTGGTTAATGAGTAGGGCAATTTGACAGTACTCCTAAAGGAAAGAGTGAGCACACACATTATCTTGATTATCTTTTCTGATACATCATTGACTTTTTGAATACCAAAGAACAAGAAGACTCTATAATGAAAATAATTTATTCAGATTCACTTTAAATCTTATATTCCATTGCAGGCATAGTGTATTGGCATACGTATTAAAACAGACTACTGCAGAGTTTAGCTAACTTTTATAAAGGCATAAAAAATCCTTTAATAGAATTGTTCTCCACAGATATCTTTTTCTGATCTTTTTGGAGGAAACAATTATTTATTGTTTCAATTCATTCAACAATTATTTATTGTTTCCTAAGTTAAAGCAAACAAATGCTTAATGTTTTGAACAACTCAGATTAATGTTAAGCTTGTGTTAGAAAAAGAAAACTTCTAATTAACTTTCCTTTTAGACTTTGAGTATTGGACTGTGGTCTTAGTATATGAAATTTGAAGGTATTAAAGAAAGATGTGTACCACATCTTGAAGCAGTAAATGTCATTATATACTTTTCTTTTTAATAGAGCATTTTTAATAATTCATCTTCATTGTGTAGAGCTGATCAGAAGAAAAATTTTTAAACTCTTAGGATATTTCTTCTAACCATCTGTTCTTATAGAAAGTATAGACTAGTTATAAGTAGATAAACTATTTTATAATATATCTATTATAGACTCAAAATATAGATTCTGTTGAGTCATTTGGTTTTATGTCCTTCACCCAAATCATTCACTAGATGACACTCTTGTATAATAGTAAGTTCTCTTGGTATATAAGATATTAGACTGGCTCCTTACATTGGGAACACAAATTTTAATGACAATAATTAAAGACAGTGCTTTTCTCCTGCAGAGAGCAGTTCTTGCTTATAAGCCAATATTAAACTAAAGTTAGCAATGTTTCAATACAGCAACTACTGCTAGAATTCTGTCTTAAGCGTTAACATAAGACTCCCACAACTGCATGTTCGTCTTAAGCTGAGCTGTTCTGTACAAGGCAAGAAAACTAAGCAAGATTTTTACTTGATTTTTTTTCTCATTAAATTATTGTAAATGTTGCTTATTGTAGATCCAAAGTGCAGTAATAAATTCTGCAAGAGTAAGTTACTATTTTTGTATATGGCCTGAATTAGAAAATGAAGAACAAATTACAAAATGCAAGTAACAGCTTTCAACCATGGACATTTCTTTCACCTAATTAAATTAGGAGACTGAACTAATCTATCCTTTTACTTTTTTTATTGGGACTTACCTGAGAAGTTAAGACTCCAAGAACTATAGGCACGTGTAGCCATGCATTGTCATTCACTGCCTCAAAGGAGGCACGGGGGTGTTTGAGTACATAGGAAGTGGCAGCTGCTGGAAGTAATCTGACAGGCACAAATGCCTGAAGAGGTGCTTATCATTGTTGAAAGATCACTTCATGGTTGTGAAAGTCGATAATGACCACCCAATTCTTTGCCATTAAGAACACAAAATTCAGGTGCTAAGCATGATGGAAAAAAAAGTCCACACATCTCTGTTCTAGGCTGTGATGGAGTATTTTAGTAAAGCAGTATAAGAAAGCTGTTAGGACTGTATCTACCTTTGTAGCTTTCTTGTACACTTTAAATTAAGTTCTCATGTTCTAAGATAACAGTTTTTAATAATGAAGTTTATATGTACGTACTATGTTACTTGTATATAGAAATTTTGTGAAATAAACAAAAAAAAAGTGTCATGACAGATTACAAATTTTGCAGCAACTGAGTTTACACCAGAAAATAACACTGAACTGTGTTATGTCCAGTGACAGGTTTTGAGAGTTTATATCTGAATTCCCAGTGAGCCTTCAGCAGAGACAGTAAATCTCAATTTTCTAAAATATTTTCTATCAATTTTGAACAAAAGCCAAATTTAAAAATTCTGATTTTCTGTAGACTGTAAATAATTTGCTTTTTACACTTAGATTTGATGTCATCTCCATACTACTAAATGTGACCTGTAAAGATAGAAAGCACAGTATTACAGTTTGACATTAATTTCTATTGAATCTGTGTAAACATACAAGTTCAGAGGCCTGGTTTTGAATGTTAGGATGAGATCTGTAAAAGGACTTCATGACTGAATTTTATCTTTGCCCATGCTGACAGCCCTCCAAACCCTTCTTTATAATTTGTCATCTTCTGACAAATATCAAACTGTCAAGTCTAATCTGACATCTAGCTTTAACAGTGTTCTTAGAAGTCAGAGTTGCAAATACTCCAGAAGTACAGTTGTGCTGAGAGCATGCCCAGATCACTGAGAGTAATGAGAATCATGGAAGTAAATTTGTGAAAGAGATTTTATGAATTGAAATAAAGATTACATCTTGAATTTAATACAGTGTTGACAAAAAAAACTCCAAAAAACTCTATAGCATTCTTCATTTGCTTTTCAATATAGTTGTCATATTCATCTCTTAATTCAAGTTGTTTACCAAGATATATCCTAAAGATAAATATTACATCTTGGGTTTTTTACCTTACTTAAGGAAAGGCAAGCTAAGGGAAACAAAATATGTCTTATACGAGCGTAAAGCAATGTCTAAGTTATTTGCTTAAATAGATAGAAAATAATCATATGTCATTAAATTTTTTAGTGCGAAGTGAATCATAACTTTCCCAGCTCTCAGAAACTCTAAGAAAATATGTTTAACATTATCACATTCTGATTATATTTAAGGTCTAGATATCTTTATTTATAGCTTTTGGGTAGGGTTATGCTACCCGCACAAATATTTTTCTGTGAATAATATGTTTCTTTCTACAAATTTATTCTTTTCCATTTCTTTTCCATTATTTATTGCCCAAGTTTTTTCATGACAGAAGCAGCTTGTATGTATGCATAACCTTATATAATATGCTTGAAGATGTCCAAATAAACAAATATACTACCTTAAATTGATAAGAATATTTGGACTTGATGATCCTGGAGATCTTTTCCAACCCAGGGATTCTGTGATTCTGTAAATAAGAAACAATATTTACTTATTTTTTCCTTTCTTTGAGTGAATAATATCAAACTAAAAAGAAAATACTTAGTGTCTTTTTGTTTGGTTATCCAAATGAAGATCTTATGCAACTTAACTAAAGTTATGGAGCTACTCTACATTCTTACTTACATAATAAAAAAAAGTGTGTCTTGGACATATTTTTTACCTATAACAGTAGAACATATCAAAAAAAGTTATCATTCAGGCAGATTTTATCTTTCTTCTAGCCAACACTTCATTAAAAATAAGGACAGAACATTATTGTTTCCAATTCTAAATTACATGCAGACAAATTTTTATGTATTTATTTTTAATCTGTTTTGTAAAATAGGCAAGCTGTTTTTCCTTCTGACAGACCAAGTCTTACCCCAGCCAGAGTCTCTCCATGAGAACACCATGTTAATCTAAAATTTATTAATAGAGTATAAGAATGATGGTATTAGTTGAGATAGAGGTCTGTTTAGTTCAGCATCCTCTTTCCACTGGGGCTATGAAAGAATGCCAACTTGCAAGTTTATTTGAAGAATTTCCCAAGTGAGCTACTATCATATAACTGGGTTTGGCTCAAAGAGTATCCCGGGCTTGATGTTCATTTGTTTGGGAACTCTTTCAGTGATTCTCCCTTGCCCAGTCACATCTTGAATTATGAAAAGGATAAAGCATATTTCTGACAAAATGTATGTCTGCAAACATTCTCATTTTCAACATGTGCAACCAAAACTTTGACATATTAATTCTTTTTAAGAATCTAACCACAACAATCAAGATTAAATTTTCCTATATACAGTCATGCATGCAGAACTCATGTTCATAGTGTGTAAGGACAAAATAATTTCTAGCGGAAGCAAAGATAGGATACATTTAACTAGCAAAATGAAAAAGGAACAGGAATTCTATAGAAGCAGTGCAAATTTACAGAAATTACAGCAATTTAGAATAATTAAGTTTTTTAACATCCTGATCCTTTACACTGACATAAACCAAGCCCAAACTTAAATACAGAAAAATGGCACCCAATAGAATGGTCAAATGAGTTTACTTTGGAGACAAGGAATGGCATTTAGGTAAATCTGACAGCCACTTTCTAATATTAATTTACCCAGGATGAGTTACACAAAATTTATTGGAAAAATACTTCAAAATATATGTGCTTTTCAAAACACAGATTAATATTTGAATTAAAATAAATTCATACAATTTGAAGTTATATTTGTCCTTCTACAGGTTTTAGGGTTTTCTTTTACCTTCCAAACATGCCATCCACATTGCTTACTACCTTCACTTCTGCAGATCTGGTGTCAACAGTATTGTTGGAACCCTTTAATCTATTTTCCACTTAAAGAAAGTGGCCCTTTAGCCTTCATTCTTGGTGGACAATTATAAACGGTCAATAAAAAGCAGACAAATCTGTAGTCACCATCAGCAGAAGGGTATTGGATGTCTTGTGTGGGAAAATTGTGAACATTGAACACAGTACAAGGAGACACACAGATGGCAGGAGAAATGACTGAAAACATGATTAATTCCTCCTGTTCCATTAGGTCAATTAGGTCATACGAATATGTGCCAAGTAATGGGATTTTTTTCCTGACCCTGTCCAGCTTTCAGTCAGCTCTTTCTCCAAGCTAGTTAATTATGTATATCAAGTATGTAGGATTTTAAAGACAGTCTCAAGTTGACAGTGCAAGAAGATGTCTCAAATAATGACTCAGAAAACAGAAAAAATGTTGCTGATAACTAGGCACTAGGAACAGTCCATTCTAAATCTACTATTATAATGAAAGTCTGTAGCACCAAACTGTGAGAAAGGAAAACTGGTATACATCTCCATTTGATCAGACTAGGAGGGAAAAAAGGAGGAATAGTTTGAGGTACAAAAGAACAAGTAAAGAAGATGTGTTAACACTGCTATTTAATATTTAGACTTCATTATCAGCAGCAAGTGTTAATTGTTTGAGACAAAATCTCTACTGATAGTTCTCATGCTGAGTTTTAGTTATCCATGTTAAATCACTCTTTTCTACAAAGTGTTGATTGCTTAAGAGAAATAGTGATGTTTAACTAAGACTTAGTAATTCCCTAATTACACTGTTCCCACACTGATATACACTTAAGCTGCAGGAGAGAAAGCAGCCAAACACACATGAATAGTCAAATATTTTTATGATGTAAATATGTACTAGTAATTTATTTTATCTACAAACATGAAATGGTATCTCTTGTGATGGCAGTTGTAGTTAATGCTTTAAAGTTTAGACATTACATGATAATAAATTTCATAAAATACCTATCAATAAATTCCCTATTCGATTACATCTTCCCAGGAATTCAAACACGTATATCAACTGCTGTTCATTCCTATATGTGCAATGTCTTATTCCTTTTGGGAGTATTCCTGGAATTATTTGCTTCTTCTGTTGCTGAACTTTGCATGATAATGCCTTGTTTCTTTGAAAACAAGTATCAGCCAAGAAAAAATTAGATAGTTTTATTGTAAGAATTACTCTGTGAAGCCAGAAGAATATCAAGTTCTGTTAGAAATTCATGGATACTCAAATAATTTGAAAGCATCCTTCAGTCTCCTCTTAAGGATCAACCTTGCTAACGTTCTCTTTGCCAGTCTTCACTAGGGGATCAACAATAAGAGGTGTGCTTTCATCAGAAACTGCACTGCAAGTTCCTGAGAGGTGTTTTGGAGTTAATATTTCTTACTACATGATAAATGCCATGAGGTTTTCTGTTCAGTCTTGCTTTTGGCAAGAATTTAAAATTACTTTATTTTAAGATGACCTCACCACTAATACTAAATTTCTGCTGTGGCAAACATAATGGATGAGATAGTCTTAGTTTCAGAAACCTGATTTAGGACACTGGGCTCTAATGGCCAGAGTGCGAAGAATCAACATGTAGAAGCAGGATGGTCATTTGATGTTATTCTTTTGTCTTGCTTAGTACAATGGGGACCTGGTAGGCGTAGGGTTTTGTCAACCCTTGCTTTTAAAATTGAAAGTAAGTTTCATATTTACCCATATACTTCAGAAAGTAGAATGCCATATGGCATCACAATTCAGAATTCTCCTGATCCAGAGTCAGACAAAACATTATGAGGGAAACTGCTGTCCTTACCATTTTCTTAAGGCAAATCTTGTTTGATCTACTGACACTATGTGCTTTTTTAAAACTAATATCTTGGTGTTAAAAAATGAAATAAAAACTTGTTTGATTTACTGACTTTTTTTTAAGTAGCAGTATGTGCAGCAGGCTACAAGAGATTAATTGGCTGAAATATTATGCTGTAGTCTTAAGTATATCAATTTTAAGTAAATCATTTAGAATCTTCAGGGTTCCTCAGAGTCTGCAGAGAGTTTTTGTTATTTTTCACTTTACAAATTACATAATTAATTACTATTTTATTGGCTGAGAATGATCAACAAGGGAATAATCCAGGCATCAGATATCACATTTTTATTTTGTTAAGTTTCTTAATGTTAAAACCTTATGTTTCAGCCTAGCACATTTTTTTTCTCTATTTCCTGTGCCAAGGGAAGTATGCAGCACAATGTGTAAATATTTCTAGACTTTACAATTTAAACACATTAGGAACAGGAGAAGGAGGATAAAAAATGTTTTATTAACACACTGAAATCTGCCACCTCTTCTAAAGAGGGTGAAACAAGTGAGAGGGGGGAAAAGAAACCACTAAGAAAATTAAAAACATTCACTTAAGTGACTCACTGAGAGACTCTTCAGGCTGCTAAGTCTCAAAAAAAGTCAAAATAAAAACATTGTTTCTAAATGAAAAACGTCCCAGGGAAAATAGGTTTCTAATTAAATGAGGGCTTACAATTTTTATACCACCTCATCTGCAAGTTAAACAATAGTTGAATAATAATGCTATAGAATTTAATTCATAATGCTCAGATTCTACAAGAACATTGCATAGGTACCTTTGTGTGCATTCAGAACAACATTTATTTCATTTTTATCTCTGCATAGTCGTCTAGGGAACGCAAGAAGGAACAAAGAATGTATAGTTTTCTGGAGAGTGTTATTGACTCCTAATTCTGCCAAACTTGAAGTTAGCTATACTTAATAAGTTGTATTGAAAAACTCACCTTGTCACCTCTTAGGCAGCCCTGAAATAATAAAAAGTTGGCAAAGCTGTCAGTTGCATCAGGCGCAGGTTCTGCTCTTTTCCCTTCACCTTTCTCTCCAATGTATCCAACTTTCTCCTTGACCCAGCTCAGAAGGAGAGAAGTAGCAGGACATTACAGAGCAAGATGCAGCTTATTAACCTGATAGAGAGGAGATCACAGAATTAGGCAGCTGCAGACCTCTCCCTTTTGCATTCCCCTTTACAGCTCCCCAGAGTTTTGTAGAATCTAGATCCATGAGAATAAAGTGCTGCAGAATATAGAAGTTATCACAATCTTCATCCAACTTCCATATTTGAGTTGATGGAGTTTGAATCAAAACAAAACACCACAACAAAACAAGAACAAAAAAAATGAGAACAATCAAAGCATTTTCTACCAGAAGTTCTAAGCACAGTAACAAATGAAACAGTAGTGGTGATTAGAGGTGCTTTTGTTTACTACATTTGTATGAGGTTTAGTGAAAAAAAAAAAAACAAAACCTTTGCACTGTGACAAGTTGCAAATATCAAGCATCAGCACTATGGAAAGGCAGGACTAGTTAAGCTACTACAGAAATTTTTCTGGAAGAGGAAGTTGTAGAAGGCCACTACCTACAGAAGTATATTTTTGCTGTCTCCAGTGTTAGGACTCTTCCCAAATAAAGTTCTATGATGAACTTTATGTTCCTAAAAAGACTAGGAACCAAATGCTCAGGAGAAACATGGAAGTGTCTATATTGAAAAATTAATAAAAAGTCAAAGATCAGCATTTAATCAGCTTTCTAAGTGGTCACTATTGTTTGCATCTCTCTTACAAAGAAAAGAAGTTCTGTAAGATTTTCCTTTGCCTTTGTCCCTTTGCAGTCTTTTATTTATCAGTAAAAAGTTATGGGGAGAGCATTTGTTGGCAAACCTAGGAGAGTATCACAAAGGGCATTATTATCTTTCATTTCAAAAAGGCAATTTAATGATATGTAGTCTATCCCAATGTCACCGGCTAATCAATATCAGTAATTTCTCTTCACTCACAAAAAATAGTAGCTCTTACTGCTCTCTTCATTCTCAGATCAACAAAGTAATGAAAGCTTTTCAAAGTCCTATTTCACTGAAATACAAACTTTCTAGCAAGCAAATTAGATTATCAGCTCCAAAAGGAATATCTTTTCTTAAAGCAAATTTCCACAGAGTAATGCTTGCCCAGGAAATAATAAAAATCATGCCAATAGGTTCTGTTAATATTTTCAGGTTTTCAGAGAAAGAAAAAGAGAAATTTCAGGGTTGAGAATTTTGATTAACACAAGTCTGCTTATAGGGAATAATATTTTTATACAAAGAAATTTGTAGTTAACTAGAAAACAAATTATATGTTATTTGTTTTGTTGGGATACGCGAACTTAGTCCCACCACTCTTTCAGTACCTTATATTTAGGTCAGTCACTTGCAAGGTTAAATTGTAATTATACAACCATGGTACCATTGTTGGTGTAGGATTTATGTAAATAAATCAGATTGGTCTGTAAAGGCAATGAGAATTGGGCTTCTGATGTATAAATTATTATGGTTAAGAGACATTTGAAAAAAAATATATGTAAAATAAGTTAAAAGTTTTATTTAAGGGAATTAATGTTTAAAACTTCTGTTTTTCCAGAAACGATTCACCAGGCATACCCTTTCAGCCATATAAGGCTCTGAGTTTTAAATACATGAAAACACAACCGGCTAAATCACAAGTACTTATTTTGCCCTTAGGCTGCTTTAAGGCTTCCTAGATACTAGCACTCATCCTTATGAAAGAAGAGCACAATAAAAACCTCTATTTTCTTCAACAGTAGTATCCATTACAAGGCAGAACTGAAGCAGCACCAGAACAGTAAACACATTTCACAGCATGTTGTCTACTCTCTGTAGATTGCTAATCTACACAGCAAGTTAGAAAAAGGATAGACAGTGCATGGTGGCACTCCAGCAGGCACCATCGCTCTCAGTGGGAAATAGCAAGGGTCTTCCAGGAACACATTCCTAAGTATGCAACTAGTGCATTGCATCAGAAGTGCGAAGATAAATCTGGAGTGCACTGTTTGAAATGTAAATAAGCTTCAGGGTTGTAATCAGGGTCTGCTGTATTCTAAAAGCTAAGGGCAGCCGTATGATTATTAGAATGTGAAATCAAAAATATCTTGCTGTGTTTTATTACATTTCTTATAAAGATATACTTGGTATGCATATAGCTTTGAAGAATATTCTTTAATTGGGACAGCGAGTACGGTGTTATTGAAGTCAGACCTTAGGCATTTAGGTAAATTTTGTTTTGAAATAGATAATAATAGCTCTCTGAAGGTATTAGTAATTTCTAATAAATAAGATATTTGATTAATTAAAAAAGCAAAACACGAGTGGATGCAGCACAACTACTATCAAGCCATAGATCATAGTTAATAGCGAAAGACCCATACAGCCGACTATGAATTATGCAGCAATAACTGTCCAAAACAGGAAAAAATAAACATACAACCAGGATGACATTACTTACGTGTCCTGTTGTGGAAGTGTTGACTAAAATGAAATCTTGAAGATATTATTTCAAGCTACTGTATAAAACCCAGAAAATATTACCAACCTTACAGTATAGATTATAATGCAAATTCAGTGCACAACATGATTTGGGTTATTCTTCATATGTGAAAACATTGTAGAATCCTGAGATATTGAGTCTCCACTATCACTTGGCTGTTAAAAAAGAAGTTATTATTGCTACTCTGGGATACATCAAAGAAAGTCAGCAATTTACTGACTTATGTTAGTCAGTCTTATTTTAGCGTTAAACTATCTTTGAAAAAAATTAATATTCAGACTGGCATTTATGTTGGAATAAAAAGCTTACGTAAAAAAATCCTCTGAGCATCAGTATAACAAAACGCAAACACCAGTGACACAGTATTACTACTGAAATGTCATGACAGATCAGGAAGATTTCTCTCTTTTTGTGCATGCAGGTTTACCATCTAGCAGGTGGAGAATGAGCTACTTTGTCAAAAAAAGCCAGCCAAATGGTGATTTGCATGATTACACAGGATTTGTTTCATTAAAGCTTCAGTGCAGAGATTATCAAGTCTCTGTTCCCTCCTTTGCATTTCTGGCAGAGAATACATGACTTGCATCATTGAGAGTCTAAAGAATCCAGTTTTGAACAGCTGGTGGAGACTAATTTCTTTCAGAAAAGAATAGTGTAAAAATACACTTTATCTGATAAACTGTTTTTAAAAGTTCATAAGGCAGAGACTAACAAAAATATTGCCAAAAGTCTTCAGGGTGAAAGGACTGATGGAGGTAACAATTCAGTCAATAAAAGCCAGCCTCAAACTTTTTCTATCTAGTGTTAGAGATCAAATGTGAGGCACAAAGACATACTCACTTTAAGAAAATTGGCTTATGAAAGCTTAGAGAAAATATAAATATACTTTCAGCTATCAATAACCTTAATAAAACTATGAAAATAGCATCTGTTTTCCTTGTTATGGCAAAAAAAGAAATAGACGTGTCCTGGTTTAGCCCCTAGCTCTCACACAAATGCAGAGGGAGGGGGGAAATGGAAATGAAGGAGAGAGGCTTGTGGGTTGGGAAGAAAAACTAATTTAATCAAACAATAATAAGAAGAAGTTAAATAATAGTAATATAAGAGATAGAAATATACGAAATCGTTTCAAAATCATTCTCTGTGAATAACTCCTGGCAAACAGAGGGCTTCCTGTCGCATGGGTTGTGTTACAGGAATAGCCACAAATACCAAATACAAGTATGCTGAAAAAATGACATTTCTAGCTTTAAAATCCAGTTTCACAGATGTTTAATAGAAATTTCTACCATTTCAGGTCAGCCCACAAATATTTTAAGTCCAGAAAACATCTGAGATTGTGATCCTTTTTGTACAATCATCAGAAGGATGACTGATACTTAACTTGATGACATTAGAAGTGAGTCAAGAAAAAAGGACTGCTTACATGGCATGCCAAATATAAGAACTAGTAAGCATTAAGATCCTTGCAAAGCAAAAGAAGTATTGAAGAATTGACACTGATTCAGTGGGAAAAGACTGCTCTGTAAAATATATACTTATAAGTACATGTGAGAAATGCAATATGCCTCTGATATAGTCAAAATACTTATACTTTGGAAAGACATCATTTAAAAGAACCTCTTTACATTATACTTAGATAATCTATTTCTTACCACTCAAGTCTTGAATTTCAGGTTTATTCTGCCTTGAAAAAAATGAAAAATTGACAAGAAAGATTGGACCAGATAATCCTTGAGATCCCTTCCAGTACTGTATTCTACAATTCTATGGTTTCAGTTGGAAAGGACCTACAACAATCAACTTGTCCAACTGCCTAACCATTTTAGGGCAGACCAGAAGCTAAAGCATGTTGTTAAGGGCTTTGTCCAAATGCCTCTTAAAACACTAACTGGCTTGAGTCATCAACTAGTTCTCTAGGAAACCTGTTCCAGTATTTGAACACCTTCTCAGTAAAGAAATGCTTCCTAATATCTGGTCTAAACCTTGCTGGCACAGGTCTGAAACATTCTCACATGTCCTATCACCAGGGAGAAGACATCAGTATCTCCCTCTTCACTTCCCTCCCTCTGGAAGATCTAGAGAGCAATGAAGTCATCCTGCAGCCTCCTTTTCTTGAGGAGTTAGTTTTATCTGACATGAAAGATTGACCAAACTTCCCTCCAGGTCTGAACATGTTCTCACATGCTGATGGCTCCCAGGAAAAGAGCCCACTTCAGCTCGTGGATACATAGCTAATATCTGCACATTTCACATCACATTCTTTTTTTTTTTCTCATAGTAAGTAATACTAGGGGAGTCATTTCAAGCTGATACAGTTTGCTGCTTATTTTGTTTTGATTTCATCTTCTGAGCTCTTCAAAAAGGAAATCCTAGCAGCTCGGGAGAAAGCCATCCCCATGTTCTGGAAAAAAAAGCTGGCAGGGGAGAAAACCAGCTTGGTTGAACAGAGAGATCTTGAGTGATATCAAGAAGAGAAACGTTTATGGGCTCTGGAAGAGGGGACAGGCCTCTTGGGTGGACTACAGGAGGGAAGTGAGATTGTGTAGAGAAAAAATCAGAAGGGCTAAGGCTCAACCAGAGCTCAGATTGGCCAAGTCTGGGAAAGATAACAAAAAATCTTTCTATAAATATATCAGTAATAAAAGGAGGACTAGGGAGACCATACAGTCCCTATTGGACGCAGAAGGAACAACTGTGACAGGGGATGAGGAAAAGGCTGAAGTACTTAATGCCTTCTTTGCCTCAGTCTTTAATTGTAAAGAAAGTTGTTCCATCTGTGTACAAACCCAGGAGCTAGAGGAGCAAAATGAGGCTCCCATGATCCAAGAGGAGGTGGTCAGAGCCTTGCTAGGCCGACTAGACAGCTACAAGTCTATGGGTCCGGATGGGATTCATCCAAGAGTATTGAAGGAGCTGGTGGATGTGCTGGCCAAACCCCTTTCCATCATCTTCCAACAGTCCTGGAAGACTGGGGAAGTCCCACTGGACTGGAGGCTGGCTGATGTTGTGCCCATCTACAAGAAGGGTCGCAGGGAGGATCGAGGGAACTACAGGCCTGTCAGTCTGACCTCAGTGCCAGGGAAAGTCATGGAACAGGTGATCTTGAGTGCTATCATGAAGCACATGCAAGAGAACCGGGTGATCAGGTCCAGTCAACACGGGTTCACAAAAGGCAGGTCTTGCCAGACTAACTTGATCACCTTCTATGACAAAGTGACTCGGCTGCTGGATGAGGGAAAGGCTGTGGATGTGGTCTTCCTGGACTTCAGTAAAGCCTTTGACACAGTTTCTCACAGCATTCAGCTTGAGAAACTGTCAGCCTCTGGCCTGGACAGGCGCACACTCTCCTGGGTGGAAAACTGGTTGGATGGCCGGGCCCAGAGAGTGGTGGGAAATGGTGTGAAATCCAGCTGGAGGCCAGTGACAAGTGGGGTTCCCCAGGGCTCAGTGCTGGGTCCAGCCCTGTTCAATGTCTTTATCAATGACCTGGATGAAGGCATCGAGTGCACCCTTAGCAAGTTTGCAGATGACACTAAGCTGGGTGGAAGTGTCGATCTGCTGGAGGGTAGGAAGGCTCTGCAAAGGGATCTGAACAGGCTGGACCGCTGGGCTGAGTCAAATGGCATGAGGTTTAACAAGGCCAAGTGCCGGGTCCTGCACTTGGGGCACAACAACCCTATGCAGTGCTACAGACTAGGAGAAGTCTGTCTAGAAAGCTGCCTGGAGGAGAGGGACCTGGGGGTGTTGGTTGACAGCCGACTGAACATGAGCCAGCAGTGTGCCCAGGTGGCCAAGAAGGCCAATGGCATCTTGGCTTGTATCAGAAACGGTGTGACCAGCAGGTCCAGGGAGGTTATTCTCCCTCTGTACTCGGCACTGGTGAGACCGCTCCTTGAATCCTGTGTTCAGTTCTGGGCCCCTCACCACAAGAAGGATGTTGAGGCTCTGGAGCAAGTCCAGAGAAGAGCAACAAAGCTGGTGAAAGGGCTGGAGAACAGGCCTTATGAGGAGTGGCTGAGAGGGTTGGGGTTGTTTAGCCTGGAGAAGAGGAGGCTGAGGGGAGACCTCATTGCTCTCTTATCTTAGTTACATATCAGTTATATATCTTATCTTAGTTACAACATCAATTGATTGTATTATTATCAAGTAGAAAATGTGTTGCATAAACAAAAAACCTACCTTACTTCAACTCTGCAATCACACACCTCGGAGTTAACATATTTACGTAAGTAACTAAGAATTATCTTTCAGTGGGAAATACATAATTTAAAGCAACTGAAGTAAAATACCTACAGAGGGAGGATAACCTCCCTGGACCTGCTGGTCACACCGTTTCTGATCCAAGCCAAGATGCCATTGGCCTTCTTGGCCACCTGGGAACACTGCTGGCTCATATTCAGTCGGTTGTCAACCAACACCCCCAGGTCCCTCCCTCCAGGCAGCTTTCTAGACAGACTTCTCCTAGTCTGTAGCACTGCATAGGGTTGTTGTGCCCCAAGTGCAGGACCCGGCATTTGGCCTTGTTAAACCTCATGCCATTGGACTCTGCCCAGCGGTCCAGCCTGTTCAGATCCCTTTGCAGAGCCTCCCGACCCTCCAGCAGATCGACACTTCCACCCAGCTTAGTGTCGTCTGCAAACTTGCTCAGGGTGCACTCGATGCCTTCATCCAGATCATTGATGAAGACATTGAACAGGGCTGGACCCAGCACTGAGCCCTGGGGAACCCCACTTGTCACTGGCCTCCAGCTGGATTTCACACCATTTCCCACCACTCTCTGGGCCCGGCCATCCAACTAGTTTTCCACCCAGGAGAGTGTGCGCCTGTCCAGGCCAGAGGCTGACAGTTTCTCAAGCTGAATGCTGTGAGAAACTGTGTCAAAGGCTTTGCTGAAGTCCAGGAAGACCACATCCACAGCCTTTCCCTCATCCAGCAGCCGAGTCACTTTGTCATAGAAGGTGATCAAGTTAGTCTGGCAAGACCTGCCTTTTGTGAACCCATGTTGACTGGGCCTGATCACCCGGTTCTCTTGCATGTGCTTCATGATAGCACTCAAGATCACCTGTTCCATGACTTTCCCTGGCACTGAGGTCAGACTGACAGGCCTGTAGTTTTCTGGGTCCTCCCTGCGGCCCTTTTTGTAGATGGGCACAACATCAGCCAGCCTCCAGTCCAGCGGGACTTCCCCAGTCTTCCAGGACTGTTGGAAGATGATGGAAAGGGGTTTGGCCATCACATCCGCCAGCTCCTTCAGTACCCTAGGGTGAATCCCATCCGGCCCCATAGACTTGTAGCTGTCTAGTCGGCCTAGCAAGGCTCTGACCACCTCCTCTTGGATCATGGGAGCCTCATTATGCTCCTCTAGCTCCTGGGTTAGTACACAGACGGAACGACCCTCCTTACGACTAAAGACTGAGGCAAAGAAGGCATTAAGTACCTCGGCCTTTTCCTCATCCCCTGTTACTGTTGTTCCTTCTGCGTCCAACAGGGACTGTATGGTCTCCCTAGTCCGCCTTTTATTATTTATATATTTGTAGAAAGATTTTTTGTTATCTTTCACTGACTTGGCCAATCCAATTTCTAGCTGAGCCTCAGCCCTTCTGATTTTTTCCCTACACAATCTCACTTCCCTCCTGTAGTCCACCCAAGAGGCCTGTCCCTTCTTCCAGAGGCCATAAACATTTCTCTTCTTCTTGATATCCCTCAAGATCTCTCTATTCAACCAAGCTGGCTTTCTCCCCTGCCGGCTTTTTTTCCGGACCACGGGGATGGCTTTCTCCTGAGCTGCTAGGACCACCCTTTTGAAGAGCTCCCAGCCCTCCTGGGCTCCCTTGCCCTTGAGTACTGTCTCCCATGAGACTTCACCAACCAGCCTGCTGAAGAGATCAAAGTCTGCCCTCTGGAAATTTAATGCTACAGTCTTGCTAACCACCCTCTTCGCTTCACCTAGAACAGAAAATTTTATCATCTCATGGTCGCTTAGTCCTAGGCGTCCACCTACCGCCACATCCCCTACAAGGCCTTCTCTGTTCACCAACAGCAGGTCCGGGAGGGTACCCTCCCTTGTTGGTTCATTCACCAGCTGTGCAAGGAAGTTGTCTCCCACGCACTCCAGGAACCTCCTAGACTGCTTCCTTTCTGCTGTGTTGTACACCCAGCAGATATCAGGCAGATTGAAGTCTCCCACCAGAACGAGAGGCATTGATCTAGAGATTGACCGCAGCTGTTCATAGAAGAGCTCATCAGCTGCTTCTCCTTGGTTGGGTGGTCTGTAACAGACTCCCATCACAAAATCTACCTTCTGGTGGGCTCCTCTGATTTTGACCCACAGGCACTCAACCTCCTGATGGTTTGATGGGAACGGTTGGACTCGATGATCCGGTGGGTCTCTTCCAATCTGGTTATTCTGTGATTCTGTGATTCTGTGATTCTGTGAAATTTAGTGTTATTCCTGAACATCTTAAAATAATTATAATTAATTACTTTCCACATGTAAATCACTCCTAACTTCTTAATAAACTGAAATGTGAAAACACATCCTTTCACAAAACTTCTAAAAATCAGCATCTTTCAAAAAGGTGTTTACTTTTCATAGACTAAAAACAACTTTATACTAACAAATATATTAAACTCTTTATATTGATTTTTACGTGTAAAATATATTTTTATTTTTGACCTATTCACTTTAGATTTGTGATGCGTGTTACTTACAAGAAGAGTAAACAGCACAGATTTTTAAAGTAGACAAGTTTAAACTTTATATCTAGGATATGTGTAAACTTCTGTTTTCACCATTCAATCCAGGAAATTTACTCACATGTTTTTCCAAAGTCTGAATTGTTCAGTTAATATAATACAATTTAAAAGCTATATGCAAGTACTATAACATTTTCTGGACATAACAGTATGTAAGTAGCTCTAAGCATCTTAAAGTTGATTATGGACACTGACCAAATGGAACAATAAATCTTAAGTAGTAGAACCACCCTACCATTATCAACACTATTACTCTACCAGTAAATAATTTTCTTCCATATTCATGTGTTTCTCATCTAAAATTGAAATAGATAAACCATGTTTGTATGTGATTATTTTACTCTGAAGGACACCTTTCTAGGAGAACGCACAATCTGAAGTTCTTCAAACATTTAAGATACCTACTTCTGCATATATATTGAAGTTCTGTCTGTTATGCGTCTCCCAGCTCCTTATAGCGGTCTAGTGGAAAGTGTCCCTGCCTATGTGGCAGAGGGTTTGAAACTAGATGAACTTTAAGGTCCCTTCCAAATCAAACCGTGCTATCATTCTATGATTTTATGATAATATTTTAAAGGCTCCTTAAATTTCCACAGAAAGAAGCTTTGAAAATTGCATTTTCCTTCTTCTCACTTTTTGTTTTGAAAATACACTGATTTTATGTCTACTGTTCTCTAAATCCTTGATGATTTTTTCCCTGCTTTCAGTGGGACTGTCCTTCTTCATATCTCCCAGTTCTCCCTGGGTACTTCTTACCCCCTCCCTTCTTCCTAACCTAACCTCATAGTCAAGGGTAGCATGGCATGTTAGGTTATAAAAATATATGTCACAGAATAGAGATATATAAAGGAGTCATTTGGTACTATAGGACATACTGTCTTACAAATAAGGGTTGCAAAACCTTTCTCTGGCTGCACCAGGTTGGAAGTGTGTTTCTTTGAACTGTTCTCTTTAAAGAAAATTAACAGAAATATTGTCAATGTAAGGGAAAAAAAAATAGGTGAAAATCAACACACACACAAAACACACACACACACACACACAAAAGAAATAGACCAACACAAAAAGAAGATATTTTGCTGTACGCATATGTCCCCTGGGGAGAAGATACAAGAACACAGGATTTAAGATGCATTTTAGTCACTTCGGTGAATAAGCATCATAGAAGGTGTTCAGATAATTAAGTGACAAATATAAACACAACCAATTTAAAGTTGAAGGGCTTAAAAGATCTCTTCATTTTTGATTGCTACCTGAAAGTTTCCCACAGTCCTTGATATTTTATCTACACCATATTTTTATGGTGTTCATTTTTTAAAAAATTATTTTATACATAGCAATTATTTTATAAGTAACAGGTAATAAAGTTTCAATGGAGAAATTTTGCTCAGTATAACAGGAATCTTGAAAAGATGTGTAATAGTTGCTGCTTATGAATAAATCTGAAACAGAACAGAATCATACAACAGCCTCATTTAGAAAGAACCCATGAAGATCATCAGTTTACACTCCAGAGTCTTCACAGGGCAAGTTAAACCATATACCTAAGAGTATTGTCCAAATGTTTCTTGAACACTCGGTGCCATGACCACTTCCCTAGGAAGCTTGTTCTAATGTTTGACCACCCTCTCAATGAAGAACTTTTTCCTTATATCCAATCTGAAATGCCTAAATACTAAATACTGTGATCTATTTGGGGCTTTATTTGCAAAGTCTACTTACTTTTACTCCAAATGCTGGAAAGTCAGAATCATTCTAACTTGCAGAGCACTACAGTGATTACTAATGTTGCATTTCTTGAATTTGGAATGCAAAATACTAATTTTAAAAAAGGGTTTAGGAATTCAAACAGAATTGTTTCCTGAGAGAAAGACAGAGATATTTGAAAAGATGAAGGAACAGATGAGAAGGAAATAAAAAAAAGATTGTATTATAAAATATACATTCAGTTTTAATAAAATTTTAGTGGAATAGTACAGGATTTAGCTTAAGAAATTTTGAATATGCCTTAGCTAGGAAAGTTATTGTTCAACTGCATTAAGGAATTTTTTATGTCACATGATTATTACTTGAAACAAAAAGATATATTGCTTCAGTCAAGAAAATCTTTAAAACAAGAGTTCTGTAGTAACCATGAAATGACCCTAGGTCAAGTTAGTATTATAGTTAATTGTGGTCAAGTTGTGATTTTACCTCTATGAATGATTTCCGAAACTCTGGTATTTGCTCTGCCTTGACTACTGTCTCTCACTTTTCTTTGCCTAGATGACAACCTGTATTCTAATAGTAGGTAGGTTTATTTTCTAAAAATAATAAAAATGGAATTAGAAATTTTAGAGAACTATAAGTACAGAAAAGCATATTAAGATTTTCTTATCTTAGTAAATCTTTATCACCAAAAATCCTGACAACCCTCACAACTCAAAAAGCAACATAATGGAAAAAAACTCATTGAACCTCAAATGGAGAAACATGAAAGTTATGAGTAGCATTAGCTTTAAAAATGTTTAAAGTAGGCAACCATCACAAAATGAGGAGCAAAACCAAGTCTGTAGTCAGTACGATTACATTGCTACTCCAGGTTTCAGTGCTCTGCTTGAAGTCCAAGAATTTGCAAATCAAAAGACAAAAAACATTGATTTATTTTGTCATGTTCCATATTGCTGGTCATTAGATCTTAATCATGTATCTCTGTGTTGGACTGCAGTAATTGGTGCATAATTACAGGAAAATTTTAAGAAAACAATCCAGTGTGCCTTTGGCACAGTATTTACTACAAGAAGAATGAGAGAGGCAGCACCATCCTGTTCCCCCAACCAGCAAGATTTCAGCTGGAAGAATTGCAGAATATCCCACATTGTGACTCCTTCCAGCCATGCCAAGGACTTTAAAGATGGTAAATTTAGAAGTTTTATAGTAATTTATTCTAGCACTTAATTGTCATTATTGTTAAAAACCTTTCTCAAATTCTTAATGCAAATATCTTTGACTCAGCTAACAGACATTAATTACAGCTTTCTCTGCTGGATTTAATCTCTTTTTATTAACCACTATATATTGTAATCAAGTGACATCTCAATTTTATTTCCAATAAAGTAAACAGATTGAGCTCAGTTCCTCACAGCAAGACACTTTCTAATCTTAGGAACTTGTCAATGGCTCTTTTCTTCATCTGTTACCATTTTTCAATATTCTTGTAAAAATATGGATTTCATGAGACAGATCTCAATGATATTCATAGATACAAAGATCTCAGACTTTCCTTTTTTCTCAACATTTTTTTTGCAGATTCAAATATTTCATTAGATTTTTTTTTTTCCACCAGACTGAACTGTGCAAAAGAATTTCTACCCTGTTCTGAGGAAAACATATTTGGAGTGGGGATAAGTGGAAAAAAACTCTGCCAATTCAGCAAGGTAATAGCTGATTACAGACACCTCAAGAGCTAGGCAATCAGAAGAATGAGCCAATGAGCTGTCATTAAATAGCGTTCAACATCAATTCTTGATTGAAAACTCTATCTTTCCAGAGCATACTTTTCACCAACAAAAACTGTGGTGCAAAAGGAATATTACAAATAATTTCCTCTGTAAGGGCACAGTCCACATCATCATCATATAATTTTAGACATCTGATTGAATTTAAGAACACACCTCTCTTTCCTGGCTACACTCATCACTGCTTTCCATTTGGACATCCAGCCTTTGACTGCTCCCCTCTGGATGCAATCATCCAACACATTCCTTATCCACTGAACAGTCCGCCTATCAAATTCATATTTCTCCAAGATAGAGAGAAGGATGTTGTGGGGGACTCTGTCAAAGGCTTTACAAAAGTCGAGAGGGATTACATCCACTGCTTTTCCCTTGCCCACTGATGTGGTCATAAAATCATAAACTGCTACAAACTTATTTTTGCTCTATTTGTAGTGTTCTATGAAATACAGACAAAATAATATAGATATATATTGAAAATAGAGAGAAAGATACGTCAAGATGCTAATTTACAGATTATAACATATAGCTTTTTCCTCCTTTTTCTACTTTTGAAAATAGTGGTACCAGAAAACAAAAATATGTAATTGCAGGAGTGTAAGAATTAATATCAATTAAACTATCTCTGTATTTACTTGAAGTGTGCAAGTGTTTTTCTGAAATACTTCTGATTTCCTACCCAGGGCATAGTAAGTAAAAGCTTTTTGATAGCATCATCTTTATACATTTTTTTACTTTTAGGTTTGATTTTTTCTTACTAATCAACATGAAGATTCACAGGACAGTATGCTGTTACTTGATTTTGAGAATCACAAAATCTTTGGTCTGGAAAGAATCAGAAGAGATCAACTAGTCAATCAGCCCTCCAAAAGGCAGGATCTATTCATAGGAACCCTTCAAAAGTGTAGACAAACTGCTTAATCTGTTTTACAGACCACAGATGACAAGCATTAAACAGATTTTCTGGAAAGTCTTACTATTTCTTTCATCACATTTATTTTGACCATTCCTTGCTGCCTTTAGTATGATGTATGGAGCACTGAGAGTGCTAATCTTCCCTTTCCTTTTCTCAGTAGCTTTATGTACATTTGATTATATATTAATTTCCTGTGTTTTTCTGACTTCTCACATTTTTAGAAGCTTGTCAGAATTCTGCTCTGATTATGCAGACCTGCCTATACCCTATACCCAAAATGAAAATGCCAGGAACTGAGCTATTACAAGCACACAGTTAGAACTGGCCAGAGTTACTTCAGTATCTTTGTGAACTCATCACATAGGAGTGTAACAAAACATTTAGAGGCCTTAATGTATCTGTCCATGACCTTTTTATCCACAACAACCTGATTTTTCCTTGAAGTAGGCTGCTGAAGACATTTCTTTTTTTCCCTCAGGAGATATATTGTACTGTTTGCCTATACCTCATAAAAACAGATCATGACTTAAAGTTGCCCAATGAAACTTATGTAAGCAAAAAACAGCTTGACCAAGAAAAAGATTTCAAAAAGCAATACCTGCAAAGGCAGTTTGAAGATGCCCAGGGTAAGCTAATTCCATAAGGTTTAGGGTATTTTTTTATTTTGTTTTAAATTGCCATTGCTGATCCAAATTTTAAGAGGTTTTCAGGAGTTATATAGACTATGAGACCAGTTTTGACTCATCACTTGACCCCTCCAAAAACGGACTACTGATATAGTCAGTATTAGCTCTGAGATATCATTCTTTGAACAAAGCAGATGTTTTCCTCCATCTCTGCTTCATCAGGTTCTGAGGAAGGTAAATCTAACACGAGACTAGAATTTCTACCTGAAGAATCATATCTTAATAGATTTTCTATTTTTGCAATTTGAAGAAATTCATATTCATATGGCTTATAAGTTATCTGTGTTTGTGCTGAATTTTCTTTTGCAAAAATATACAAGATATCTCACTGAATTAATCTAAAAAAATGCAAAGTAATTATCGCACTGAGGCCATATAATGCTGTTAGAGTTATGAAATATATTGCAAATACATACCAAAGTGTCTTCTCAAGTGGAAATCAAAGAAGCATTTAAACTCAAATTAAACTCAGACTTGTTACAAGATAAAATATTATTACTTTTTAAACCAACTTTCAAGTATTCTAAAAATAATACATAGCAAATGTTTCCACTTGAATAATTTTTGTCACCACACTTAAATTAGTTCAACTCTGTGGCAGAAGACATCTGCGTAATGTTCCTGTGGGAGCTAAGGACTTGTGATAGAAAGTTGTCAAGCAAAGAACTATTAATAGTTCTTGCAAATTAAATTATTACATAATGGAATATAGCATATAAAATCACAGACTAGAAATACTTTATATTTGTAAATATGTTTTAGGTCAGTATAAAATTGAATGCACTACTTCAGAAATCTTTGAAATTACACGTAACTGTTCAGCCCAAAGCCAAGAGCATCCGTGTACATCTAGACTAAGTCTTGTTTGTAATATAAGCTTTAATAAAATTAAAAAGAAACTCTATAGATATTCTACAAAGTATCTTCAAGGCATTTTATATGGATTAGATATATACCATTGTGGAAGTTTTACTACATTCACAAGTCATCACTTACCTTCACTCAACAATGCCTGTGACTTGTAATTGGTGATGTCAGAATGTTAATTTCTGCATAGCAGAAAGTTGCATGTATTTGATTACCTGGGATAACATAACTATATTATTAACCTGCAAAAAGTCAAAAAAACTATGATACATTTTTCCATATCATTAATACTTCTCACAGATATCATTCTCCTACTACACGCATAGAGAAAAGTGCCGAAGTACAGAGCACACAGGGAAAGAATTGAACTTTGATATCATGACAGATAGTAGAGAATTCTCGAACCTGGCAAGTACGGTTGAGATTAGATAAAAAATTGCTATAGAGAACAGAGTAAGGACTCCTAATAAGGAACCAATTGAAGGTAAATTCCTTGTGAAAACTCTTGAAAATGGAACTGAATATCTTTCTAAAAGATGAATTTCAGTTTCACCAGCATTATAAATTGAATCTTGCAGCAGAAATTTTGCTATATCAAAAATTTGAAAAGATGAATGTAGAGATATCGTGTGACCTTAAAATACAAGGCCTATGACATTTCCCTGAAAGAAAAGAAATGGCAACAGTATGTCTCGAAACAAAAGCTGCTTTTCCAAGAGGAAGCAAATATGCCAAAAAGAAAAGCACAGGAGAAATATATAGGTATAGGTATGCGTAAATATATGTGCACATAGGGATATGTATATGTGCATATCCACATAGAAAGACAGATATATAACAGAGAATCTGTGGATATGCTTTCCTCTCGATTTATTTTTATTGTAAGAAAGAGAGGAAATTACCTATGGATATCATGATCATAAAGTAAGAAAGGAGTCAAGGAGCCTATAGAAAATATTGAAGATTATGATAAAGTTCATTACTTAAAAGGGAAAATGTTTTTAAATTTGGTTTTGAATTTCTTGACTTCAAAAGCACATTGATATTCTTGTGAGAGCTTTAATACTGAATGCTTCACTGTCCAGGGTGGATTCTGAAATTAAGCGTATTTTGTAAAGGCATTTCAGATGGGATTTGACAATAGATCTAACTTTGTTTTGACATATTTTTATAATACTTATTTCCTGGGTTTTGATGAGTACTAGTTTAATAGAGGTCTTTCTATTTCTGAAATGTATACAGATGAAAACATATATGATATTCTGGAACAGCTAAATGTTTTCCCATATGTTTTTCTCCTTTTAGCCTTTTTAAATCCAGAATAAATGCTCAGCTACACCGGTCTCATTAAATGTACATTTCTGCTTTTTTTTATGAAAGCTATTGATTTCTTGATTTGTTATCACTAGTGAAGTCTTGTTAACATCAACATAGAAACATGAATAAATTATCAACAAATTGAATTCTTCTTTGCATGGCAGATGAGACTATCTTTACTCTATTTAAGCACATATGGGTTTTCACCAAATGCAACCGAGTAGTGGATGCTCAGTCAGGCCAAATGATCCCAAGTGCTGCAGGGAGAGAACCAAGGGTAGGTCTTCATATCATATGGATAGTTGAAGAAGACCAGTCTCTCAAGCACTGATGATTCAATTGCCATGTGTCACAAGCTCCTGAAATTAAGTTAATACTGATAGCCACTAATGCTATTAAGAGCCAGAGTTCAGAAATTGAAAGGACTGAGAAAAAAAAAAAAAAAAGCTATTGCTAGTCATACAAGAACAAGAACAAAACTAGATAGATCTCTGAAATTATGGTGACATTAAGGATAACTACGTGTTCCAATAACTATACAAAAAGAGGTAGCATAGTACAGGGAAGTTCACTTTCACCTCAATCTCCAAAAACACTCCTCTGTAATAAATGAATACAACAAACTGTAGTATGTCATCCTCCAAGCAGCTTTACCTCAGGCACACATTCATCAAGGAAGTTTCAAGGTCTTTCAATTAACTTCATTTCAGAAAATGACTGCTGTTCTGCTGAGTTTCGGTTAGTGGCACTTGAATTCAAGCAAGGTCTTTGAAGGATTTCTTTCCCTTTTTCATACTTTTCAGGTATTTCACTAAAAAGCTCTCTGGGACCTCATGTCATGCTAAATTTCAAATTAAGAGAAAGGAATTGGCAGTGCCAAAGCAGACTTTTTATTAAATTATTTTTTAAGCAGCGGGGAAACCTTAAAACAAATGAAACAGACTAAAAGCTAAGTCAAATCTTAATCCTTAATAAGCCTGTCATTAAAATTGGCACAATATACTTCATTTCCAGTGTTCCCCAATTCATTTAATACATACAATCCTTTTTCCAGTGTGGTTTGTCACGCATATGGGATCATATATGATTCAAAACTGTATTTGTTATACTAAATGTATTAACAATACCTTTCAGATTTTCTGTTTTAGGATTTGTTATAGTTTTCATCACCTGTTGAATTACTGTGATGGTTACTTCTCTAGTCAAGTGAGGTAGCAAAACCCTACAAAGTGATTCATCTTACCTAAGTCACTCATTTTACATGAGTCCAGACAGCCAAGATGTCTAATCCACATGAAAGGCCTTTGATGGTTCACTTCCATAACACAGTCATTTAAGTTCTGCACAACCTATCCATAATGTCCTGTTTTATTCTGCTCAGCTCATCAGCTGAGCAATTAGCTAATTGGTAAAAGCCATGTCAAAACCAACAGCATTAAAAAGGCAATGAACCCGTCTCAGCCCTACTAAGTCTCATACCATGTCACTTTAAAAGTGAAGCCTGATTGCAAAGTGTCTGTGATATCTGATAGTGTTAAGACACAAAACTTGAAGACTTTTCATACAAAGGATTCAGACGCAATAAAAGGATTGCAGCTATCATGTTTCTGATATACGCATGATTCACATCAGGATAAAGATGTTTTTTACATTTGGAAAGAGTCATAAGCTCACAAGGATATGAGAAGAACATTTCTGCTACATCAGTTCTGTTTCCTTAACAGTAATTTTTAACTTAGCTGTCAATCCTCTTCAAAGAATATTTAACAGGAAAGAACTCATATTCTACAAAAATGTCAAAGTTCCAAGTGTCATATTATTCCTTTCCTCCTCTTTTTTATTGTGAACACGTTAGCATTTCCTTTCTTGCCTTTGTTTCAAACTTAACAAATGTAACTACCTTATAAAGTAATTCATTTATTACGTATTAGTTTATTTCTTGGTATTTTGACACCCGTTGTTCATACCAGCAGCTACTGACCAATAATAAAGAAATTACTGAAAATAAAGTAAAGCTATAAAGTTCGTCTTCTGGTAAAAGACAGGAAAGTAACATCTTTCCTCATCATACAAACTGACAACAAAATGCTGCAAATACAATGCCATGTATCTTACACAGGCACACTGAAAATTCCGTTCCACTTGCAAAATTAGTTCTGAAGTAGCTGAAGGTATTATTTTCAGTGCCTCACAATTTTCTGGTCTAATTGATCCTACCAGTGATAATCACTTCCCATCTGCTTCCTTTAAACTCCCTTTTAAGTGTATAACACACTTCAGCTGCACTATGCTACAGTTACTAAGGCAACCAGTGTGTAAAGCAGGCAGAAACTCTTTTTATTCACCTTGTTACATTCTGATCCCAGAAAAATCTTACAAAATTATGTATCTCAAAAGCATCACTTTTGTAGATATGGAACGTATAAAAGGACGGTTTCTATTTGTTTTTTTTTTCCCATCCTTATTGCTTTACCTTTCTTTCTTTTAACAAAATAATTCTCTGATTGTGGAATAAGGAAATACAGATTTCATAGCAGCCATGATTACGTACGGCACACGGTAAATAGGGAGTATTCCAGGCCAGTTATAGGCATGTCCAAATCTACAGTAGAAACAGAAGTTGTTCCTTCAAAGTTCCAGCCATGCACAGTCTGATGCAACAACATAGATTTTTGTCATGTGTGTAAAGTTTCTCATATGCTCACTGGATGATGCCAACTTAGACTCGCTTGTAATTGTCAGGTTACTCTGTACTGTGAGACTTGGGTATGCTTACCCATATCCCAGGTTTGGACATGCTGTGTCCTACATGATTTTGAGTTTGGGGAAAAAAAATCCTCATAGCTTTCCTTCTGCTAATTTTCCTCAAGAAGGTAAGCCAAGTACTTTTTATTAAAATATTTCACTATTTATCTAATGCTAAATATATTTCAGAAGATATATTCTTCTGAACAGAGAAAAACTCAAGGTTGTTACAAGGTTTGAGAAGCTATGGCATAGAATCAAGAGATTTGCCCAAAACAAACTTCATTTGGTCTTTCAGCAATATCTGCAAAATGTTCTGCCCTAATCTCATTTTGACATTACAAATATAAAATCTCTCCCTTTCTTACTGCTTTCAACAAGAGCAAAACCAATTAGACCTCTGTGGAGGAATCGAGCCTCTGAGATTCGTGCAGATGAATTACATGTTCTGATAAATCAGCTGAAAAATTAATGTAGCAGAAATAATCACATTAAGCACTGAAGACGGAGACTCTAATTGTGTCTTGCACCTTTATACGCAGCAGATACTATTTAAAAGGACATGGAGCATTGCTTGTAAGAGGCAATAACCCTTATGGTGAAAATAGGAAACCTCTTACCTTTTGAATGAGGCTGCCCCAACAGCTTGTCTTTGGAATGGTTCCCTCTACTGCCAGGGAACTTGTTTAGAGCTTGTCATAAATTTTCCAGGGAAACAAAGTCCATCAAAAGTGCTAGCTTGTTGAGCTTCAAATTATTATTTGATCAGCTGTGCTTGTTCACCTGTGTCCAACTTGAAATATTTATTCTGCTTAAAGGTATAGAAGAATTTGCATGTCTACTTCCAAACTATTCAGCCAAACCTCCTTTTATGGTCATCAGAGAAACTGACATTTGTAGAAAAATCTTTATTCACACATTTTTAGCCCTATAGAGCGAGCGGAGTTATGTCCTACTCTTCCTTGTTTTGCTCTTCTGCCTGTAATGGGAACATAGACCTCTGACTCAGGCGCAGGCATCTACATTTCATCAGACAAATCATGCCCTTAAAGATAGTGATCTGCTGTCTCTCCTCAGTATATTCTTGCCCTAGAAAGTTATTAGTCCAGCCAATGTGAAATTCCTGTTTGAGTTAGAGGGAACTTGTGTAGTTGAGTAATATACTTAAAAGAAGCCCTGCATGAAGGACAGATATGAGAGTTTTTCTGTCAATATGTCAATGAAGCAGAGAAAGACTGGAGAATGTGGCTATCAGATCAATCTGTTTGCTGCCTTGAACCATAAGAAGGTGGCAGCCACCTGCAATTCTGAGTTGGATCATAAGGCTGAAGAACCCCATGATCACAGTAACTAATTAATAGCACACAACCAGTTGTGTCCCAACTCACCTTTTCCTTTGCAAAGCCAATCTGATCCAGATTTGAGAACAAAGATCTAAATTATTCGGGACATTGAAAACCAGAAATTATTTTCATGTAAAAGAAAGAGGATGAATCACATTTTTCCAGAGGGAACTAAGGAAACCCATGGATATATAAGTTAGTATGTGTTGTAATATTTCCTAGACTTGGGCATGTAATTTGATGGAGGAATATCTAAATTCTAACAGTGAAATTCTTCCACGATTTGCAGCTTTTTGACTTTTTGATAAGTGATACACTGAAAAGAGGTTTTTATTCCCTGCATTAACTGAGGCACTGAGTTACAAAGCTTAAGGCAGAAATAAATTTTTCTTATATCCTGTTGTAGATCATGCCACAGTCTTAAACAATGCAGCCACGGTAGAAAAAGAATATGGCATGTTAGTACTTAGGACACTGATAGATTATGGTCTTAGCAAACTGAACTCCGTTGAATCATCAGACTTCTGCCACAGAATAATAAAAAAGATATCAACAAGCTCTTCTCTCTTCTTAAGACAAGCTGAACTCTTACACAGCAAAGTTTCTAATCCACAATAATTTCAATACATTTGAATTTTCACTTACAGAACCTGAAGTGTCCAAAGCCAATGAACTATTTTTAGTTTTCCTGTGTGAAGAAGCAGGACGAAAGTGTTTAAACTCCACAGTTCACAGTGGTGTTGCACTATAATATCACCTTGCGATTGCAAATTATAGAATTGAAAATATTTATACTAAAACTACACATCATTTCTATTGATAGGTCTCACATATTACTAGAAGTAGATATGTATATAGATTTATATGACTCTACTATCTAGTGCGTCGGTAGCTCCATTTGAGATTGATAGTTCAGATGACTGAATAATAGTCCTGATCCTCAGTTTGTGTGAGCTGGAGACAAAAAATGAATCAGCTCTACAGCATGAGGGTATATCAACGGTATACATACCACAGTAAAGTAAACCAGTATTAAAAAATACAAACAGTAATACTTTTGGAAAGCATGATTCTTGTAAGTAGTTTCAAAATGTAGAAGAGAATAATTTGCCATGGGATACATATGCTGGATTGTAATTTGTATTTTTCTACAACTATTAAAATCATTATTATAGATTGTTCATAAGATGGGCATAATTATCTGCTTAAAATGTAAACAAATATCTGCTTAAGCTGCATCTGCAACCCTTTTCATTTCTATAAATACTCTAATGACAGCAGAAGTTCATTTAAGTTCATTTCATTGCAGAAAACAAGTTCAAAAAGCTACATTTACAGACATACTCTGAAAACACAGCCATTATATACAATAATAATAGATTTGATTTTTAACTGTTCTCATGGAATTTCTTGAATAAACAAAAAACAGGCTAAGAATTGTTTCATAAATCGGACCGAGCCTGTGCTTTAAGCTTTGTGTGTGACAGACTAGTTGCTATGCCCAAACACAAAGCTTAAAGAAATCTGAATCTTTGATTCAGATAGTTACGCTTCCTTTGTTTCAAGGGTGAAATATTTACCCAGCAGCAAATTAATTTCCCTTTGAACAGTCCAGTTCCACTTTACAGTGTACTGTTTACGCAGATTCAAGTCTTTCTCGTCCTTAGTATCTCTCTCTTTTCCTGTTTTCACTAAAATGTTATACATGCTGTCTGAGGACTGCACACCTGAGAGGTCATTGTAATGATTCCCATTACAGGTTACTTATCAGTCAGAAACTGGGCACTGGAAGACCCAGTTTTACCTCAGACACTTTGGTCTCAGCAGTTACTGAGTAACATTGATGAATCCTGCAGGGAGCACTGGTGCAGTGTGCAGTTGAATGACATGTGCAACATAAAACAAACATAAGAAAATAGCAATCTTGTGACAGTCTCAAAGAAAGAACAAACTACTTCATAGGACCTCAAATCAATATCTTATGACACTATTTGCAAAACTACATGGTGATTTTGATCCTGTGACTTCTGTGAATGTGGTTTGGCAGCAATGTTTCTTCTTCTTTTCAAATTGAAGTACTAACTACCCTTACCTGGGGAAAAAAAAAAAACTAAACTTCAACAAATCTCTGTACCACCTTGTAGAACTCTGCACCTTGTATAATGAAATAAAAAATGCTATAAAAGTAATGCAAATGTAGTAAAAGCTTGAATATTCATATATTATTATTCCTTGCATTTGTTTCTTGTACTGCATACATAAAAATGTGCATGCTTATCTCCTTTTCGATTCATAGCTGTGCAGAGTGAGTCTGATGACTCACTGCTCCTACACAGTAAGCTCTGTGCTCTTTATATCTCTGACTTACCACACATACACACATCAGCTGCGAAGCATCTGTAGGATAGATCATGGATCCATCAATCTGTCTATGTCTAAAACTGATCTTCATATATCATGTGATTATTTGTCCAAGATTTCCATGTGTCTAACAGCTCAATTATAGTTCATTTAAGACCTCAGGAAATCCTAGGCAAAATAGCAAAAGTTTTCCTAGACAAAATTTCTGACAGAAATAGATGAAGTTGCCAAGACGTACCAACTCCTGGAATCACAAAATACGTGCACAGATTCAGATATAGAAATTATACAAAAGTCATACAGGAGTCATATTTTAACATATAGTTCTACTTACAGGGATTGACAGTAGCAAATCTAGAAAAAATATCCAGAAAATGTTCAATAGCCTGTGAAAAATAAGATACTTCTGTAGAAAAGACAGATTAAAAATATTACAACCCTCTTGCATAATACCTGGAACATTGATTGCAAGTAAATTTTGAAAGGAAAGAAGCAACAGTGAGGAGTTAGAAATAATTTTTCTTACAAAGTTATCTTTGTTATATATCTAAAAATAACTTAATAATGAAATAAAATTATTCTTTAGGTTTTTCAGTCAACAGACAACTTTTAACATATTTTGTGCTTTGATAAATATCATAGTAACTCATCTAACTTCAGCTTTCTCACAGAGGATCTCATTTTTTTTGCCTCAGCCAAAGGTTTTATTATTTTCCATTAACTATCAATCAGGACAATTAACACAGGTTTACAAGTTTAACTCTTAAGTATAACTTAGACTAACTTTTTTAAAACATGGACCCTCAAACAAGTCCCTCATGTTCAGAGCTACTACATGGATTTCCAGAGGAAAAATTGTTGTAAAATGAACAAAAAAGAGAACAAATGAAAACTTGAAGAAAAAGTCTCTTGAAGAAATAAAAATTAATAATTCAAAACCAGAACTGGAGAAATAACATGATTCTGGGGTTTGGCAGTTTTTAGAAAACTACCTAAAGTAATTGCTTGAGTTCTTCAGAAGAATATTTTCAAAAATGAAGATGATTAAAATGACACTGTTGTAAACTTCCTAGGTCATCACAAAATGACAGATTCAACTTAAAAAGAAAAATACTGTTCATTTTCAATTTAGGGAAATTTTTTAATTTTAAATTACATTTCAGAACAGAGTGTTTGATTGAAGTATTAGGGCATTTTGATTTTAAAGCTTTTAAAATCTAAAAGTGGAAGAGAGTGTCTCCTTCCAGCCAAAATAATATTGCAATGCTGGTACGAATTCACAAAGTACTTTGTTTGACACAAATCTTTCTATCAACACGATCTGTACTTTTCAATCAAGAAAAAACAGTTTTGACTACGAAAAAAATGCCTGACCTTGATGAAATGATGAGTAACATGTTAGAAATAAAAATATGACAATGTAAGACTTATTTTCAATTTTCTACTATGACATCATTCTCATAGAATTCATAGGACCAGCTAATCACAGGCATAATAGACTTATTGACCTTACCATTGTCATTGCTTGAAATTAAAAGTACCATGAATATTCAGACCTACAGTACATCCAAGAAGATGCTTCAGGGACCACAGTCAACATTCTTTACTAATCCAGAAACAAAAATTAGCTTAAAGATTTTTAATAAAACTGTAATGATAAATTCTGATGAAATACTCTAAATGAAAGAGAAGTATCAATGGCCTCATGAGGAGAACTATTAGACATTCTGGGGGTCTGAAAGGGTCAAAGACAGAATAATGAAAGCCAAGAGCCTGGAGAGCAATATTCTGTCTGGCCTGAAAGGGTCAGGAACAGAATATCATGCCAACAACAAAGCTGCTCCTCCTGAAAGGGAGGTTGTGGACTATCAGGGCTCTTGGCAACATGCTTAGTTTCTCATCATTCCAGGGCCCGAGTTAAATATATTTCCAGGGCACCTGCAGGTCTAAGATAAGACCAGCACAAACAGAAGAATGTGTGAATCCTTGAACAGACACGTAGTCCCTCACTTGTAGAACTTACATAACTTGTATTCTCACGGTAAGAATAGCCGTAATGTAAACAGCGCACTCAAGCTTGGTAGAAACTGACAAGCTCTCCCAGGAGAGTATAAAAACTCTGGTTGAGGAATAAAGAATTGCTACTTGCCACCAGAGCAGTAGTCCGTCTAGTCTCTCTTAGAAGTCCCTGTGAGCTGGTCTCCGTCAGCCTCAAGCTCCGCCAGGGGAGGTTTAGGCTGAACGGCTCCACCAGGGGAGATTTAGGCTGGACATTAGGAAAAAATTTTTCACGGAAAGGGTCATTGGGCACTGGCAGAGGCTGCCCAGGGAGGTGGTTGATTCACCTTCCCTGGAGGTGTTTAAGGCACGGGTGGACGAGGTGCTGGGGGGCATGGTTTAGTGTTTGATATCAATGGTTGGACTCGATGATCCGGTGGGTCTCTTCCAACCTGGTTATTCTATGATTCTATGATTCTGTGATCAATTCAGGAGCTGAGCTTTATCTTTGCATCTAAGAATATCCAGAACATCCCTAGTTACCGGAAAATGTTTTCAAAATTTTCTATGAAAGACAGCTGTACTGTCAGGAATAAGATGCAGATAAATGAATAGTCAAATTGATTAAGAATTTTTTAATAATTAAATTTTTGCAGTAATAGAAAGGGTAGATAAATAACAGCAAAGAGAAAATAACTCAGAAGATAGAAAACCCTGAATATCCTAATCTTAGCTGGCAATTGCTGCTTTGGCTCACTTTCTTATAGTAATGACTATAAAGATCTACCTTTATCTCAAATTATTCTTTATAAGTGATGGCTTGGGATATTTTGCTGTCATCACTAGGTGGCTACCCAATAAATTCGTGATAATCTGCTGCCTTGTGACAGATAGGATCTATAATGATAAGAAATATATTCTTTCCACTTCTACTACACCACACTCTATTACTACAAATTTTCAACTACAAATTAGGAAAATACGTAAAACAATGGACAAGAGGCTCAGAGGAATAGTCATGATATATATAACAACTGCTTCTATGGTATTCTATTTTCTGTTCTAGACAAACTGGAAAACTACTGTCTTCTAAGAAATGCATATTATTAAGTGGGAATATAATTCAGACTGTGTTAGCAACTTTTTCATATTAATGTAATTTCAAGTTCTGGAAGCACTACATGTGCCTGCATGATTTCTTTCAGAGCAGGAATTGAAAGCAAATTTCCAGACATAATAAAGGACACCTGGACTTAAAGCTATCTAAATGTCAATCGCTACACTTAGCTTATTAACCCCATTTACTGGGGAAAAAAAAAAGAGTTACTATATTAGAAATGGAGTAATCTGATGATGAAATATCACTCTCTGAATCTCTCTGTAGTTTTCTGTCGCAATAAAATAAAATCCATAAGTTACAAATAGGAATAAACTCGAACTTTTCTCATTACAGTCTGCTTTCTGGTTTGGGTCTGCTTGCATGTACTCATATAAGATATAATTTTAACAAAATATTGTTACTTAAGGGGGGTCAACTCTTACCTTCAGCCGCAGTTTAGTTCTTCAGTTTTACAGCTATATATGATAAAACAATTCATTATCTCTTTTGAATACATCCTGTCATCACCTATTTCCTATTAGGTTTTTGCATATTCCCTTAAATGAGCTGAAGTAAATTCATGGATATCTAGTCAGAGAAATTTAAACAAGCTGAGGACCAAATTCTCACTGTCTGGGAACCTGGTTCTAATAAAAGTTAAAATACTAAGTCAATATCTAAAGCAGCTTCAAGCTTGTCTCATTGTCCTTCACATCAGTAACAAGGATCTCCTCTCCACTGCTGAAAGGAGAGGCAGTACCTCTACAGCAGTTCCTTTTATGCAGAAACTGCACTTTCCAAAAAAAACCTGAAGAAATAGAAAATTCAGCATAGGTGTGCCATTAGAGCTCATCAGGAGTGCACTATACTCTAGGTCCTCTGAACAAGAACTTTGTTTATTTCAGAGGGTTTTTTTACAGTATTGATATTGAGTTTCAAAAATTCATGTGTATGACCTTATAAAATAACACTGGAAAATGAAACTATTATGTGAGGAAAGAAAGAAAATTATTCTAGAATTTTTGTCTAGTCCATGGAATTTACAATTAGAAAAAAATAAGAAACAACTTTAAAAACAAAAGTTAATGCAATAACATTTTGCTAATCAGTTCCTCATATGCATGCACAATCATTCAGAAAATGTCCACTTTCAAGAACAAATGCAAATGAAAAATCAGATCAAACAGGATGGCTTGGTATAAGCTATTTCAGAATTTCTTTTGCAAGCCAAGAGGTGACAGAGATTGCTACTCTGTTTCTATTTTAAGTATAGGGGACATGCAGGGAAACCAAGCATTGAACCATTTAAATAATTAAATAAACGTACATAGTCAGACAACTCCTGCTTCCAGTCCGCACGGTTTTCATCTGGGTGTTGTATGGTTAATCATTTTGCTTAATCTTGCTACATATTCACAAACCAGTTTGATTAATATAAGCCAATACATAGATTTCGATATGCTTTTTAAAAATATTTCTTGAAATTGAAGGAAGCAGAGAAATAAAAATGAGCCCATAAACCTTGTGGAACTCATAAAGCCAGTTGGAGAAAATTGACATAATCTTCTCCACACTGTAAGTGAAGGTACAGAAGTATTAATGACAAACAGTAACAGTTTCTCCAGAAATATTGTATATAAACACTATTTCTAGTCCTGCTGCTAAGAAAGATGAGCTACAGTGTCATTTGTGTCATAAACATCTGCAGGCTTGTTTAACTGCGGTGTGTTTGTAGCACTATTCAGAGTCTCTGCAATGACCTTTATATGGCACCTCACACAATATTGACTGTCACTGTTGTTGCTTCAGCATGCGTGTAATCAATATGGTTAGTAACAGTAATTACAATGAATGAGCATTATGAGTAGCATTCTACTGCCAAAAGAATCAACAATTATAATTTGTGTCTGTGTTAATTATTCTTCCTCTATGGCTGGTAGATAACTAGGGCAGAAAAATATTATAGTAGCCTATATTTAATGAACCAGATCAATTCATATATTTATATTCCATACAGAATACAAAGGACAGATTATGGTCAGAGTATATTTTGACACGTATTTCCCAGCTAAGTATCAGGCCAGACCACAGAAAAGACAAAAAGATGGCAGTGTTTTGAACGAGTTTGAGGATTCTTGGAAGTGCATCAGGTAAGGATGCTCAAACAGAAGCAGCGCTGTCAAGAACTTCCTGCAAATACAGTTTTGAAAAGGCTGTCAAAACCAACATATATACAATCACAAAGAAACGCACTCCTACAGCTGCCCTTGCCCTTCCTTACAAAGTAGGTATCTACTGTCACTTGGAGACAGTTAATCATCTGTAAGAGATATTGGAAAAAAATACTGGAGCAGAAATTAGGGGTATGAAATCGTAGAAAAAAATGTCCAAGACTTAATTCAAAATTCCTTGGTACAAGTTTGGGCTGCGTGCGTTTTTACAGGTATCTGTGTATTTAGACTAATCTTCCCATTTGCAAATTATTATGAAAATAATCATGTGTATGTATTCAAATGTAATACATGCACACTAGTGGGGACTTAAATAATGCACACAGAAAACTTGAGGCCTATGTAAAATTCCTTGGAAAAATAGTTTAGCTTCACTGCTTTCCTACTCTTCAGTAAGAATGAGGTCTTCTAACTGAAATATTATTTCAGTTCAATAACAAGTGCGAGCACTATAGTCTTACCACTTGAATACTACTTGGGACAGATCAAAGATGCTAGACCATGTCAGTGACAACATTATAACCTTACCGTCCTTGCTTTCAGTTAACTGATGTAAAACCAGACTGCAGTGACTGGGAGTGCAGTTCACCATTAAGAAATAAACCTAGTGATTCAGTGAAGCAAATGTGCTAAGTGAAGTTGCTGCTCAAGACAACTGTGTCTGGATGGTCATGATCCAGCCAAGTACTTATATGCAGTCTATCTTTCACATCTGATTAGATTTATTAAGGTTTATTTTCCTTAAGGAGTCTTCAAAAGTGATTATGTTATCAGCTCCTATTTATAAAGAATAGCTGACAACTTTTCTAACTGTTTTTGAATGAATTACAAGATATAAATGTAAAAATGTACAGAAAATAATATTTACACATACCTTTTTTAAAAAATGCTTTGTTTCTTATTTAATGATAGATTTATTGAAACAGAAACTTCAACTCCTATTAAACCTTTCATGAAAAAGTATAACTCATGAAATGGGAAGCAAAAATAAGAAAATTAATTTCATTTTAAAGATTCCATGTAAAACTCACATCAGCAATGGGTAGAAAACAAATAAGCAGATGTAATACTCTGCAGATTCTGTAAGATAATGCAAATTCATAAACTAAAAATACCTATATGAACTCACAAAGGAATAAGTCACTGAATAAAAGGTAACAGCTAATTTATTATTCATTCAGCAAGCCCCGATACGTACATGGATTCTTCCTTCAGAAAAAAAAATATAAAAATAAGCAGTATAAACACTAAATTGAGAACCCAGTTAATGCTTTTTTATTCCGTTTTTTCAATTTTAAGACCTTTTCACAGAATATCCATATAATTTCAGTGATCTAACACCTTTCAGCAGAGAAGGAAAAAGAACAATACCCATAACTCTTCTAGGCTAGATATTGTCATCGACAACTCAATCTAAAACTGATGCAATGATGCAAATTGTCGTAAGTCATGCAATTAGTTTAGTCAAAACAATTACTTGTCCTTAATAAACAATGTACCTCAGGTTTTCTTCAGTTTGTTGAGGTTAACATCACATTGAAATAATGTATTTATCCACTCTGAAAGTAGTATTGAAAACACATCACTGCAAGAGCACAAGGAGGAAAAGTGTGCCGTTTCACAGCTTCTTTCTCCTTTCAGTTCACCTTGAAACTCATCTGCAAAGAAATAAAAATCTCTTGTCTCCCTTTAAAAAGTATAAAAAGGCATAATATATCTTGAAAAGATGCTGAAATAATAGTTATTGAAACCTACAGATAGCTTGCGTATGTGAACTCAACCACTTTTTTGTCTTTCATTTTATGCAGCAATTTTTTCTTTGAGATCTCCATACCCAGCCTCTAACATATGCATTATGCAGTATCTATTCAATTATATCCATTCCAGTAAAATAAATCTATACAAGAAGTGTATAATACATAAGTATCTGCTATATATGAAGCTAGATATAGGCTTCATATTTAATTTTAATCCTTTTGGATTTTTTCTACTAATACAAAAACAAATGAATAGTCAGGCTAAGTTAGAAAATTCTCTTGTAACATTTAAAAGTAAATAGCTTTCATCTAATTCTGCAATGTTTCGCTCCTTCACAGTTCCATAGAATATAACTGTAGATTATTCTAGTAAATACATTAAAACTTAGGAAAATTGAGGTTAGACTCAGTTACAATCAACCTCCTACCATCCATACATTCAAATATGCTATGAAAGAATGCAAAGCAAAGCTGAGTCACTTACTATAGACATTCAAGTAACAGTAACAGCAACATGCTTTTCTTTTTCTGCATAAGACCCTCTACTGCTACTTGGCCAACAATACCATTGTTAAGAGAAGCCATTTGTATAACTTTGTACTTCTACTGCATGCTGTCTTTCAATGAATTCAGATGTAAAAGCAGACAGTGATAAATTGCACTCTGCAAATAATTTTATTTAAATAACGAGCTCCTGATTTCTGTAGCTTCTGAACACAGAACCTTTGACAGTCTAAGTATTGAAGGTAGCGAGGCATGTGAAATTTAAAGGCTGAGGGTTCACAGTCCCAGGGGAGCCTTGGCAGCCCATGGAGATACTGAGAGCTAAGTAAAACTGGTAAAACCTGTTATTTCTGTGAAGAAGCCACTATGAATCTGATGAGCACATCTGCTTTAAAACATCAAAGAAGAAAATAAAAATGCAATAAAGGGTTCAGAACCACCTGTTCCGAGCATGGAAAACATTTTAAAATAACAATGTCTCCCATAAAGCAGAATATCTGAAAAGCTTAAAGAGGAATATCCAAAAAGTGGTCAAATGTTATTCAGTAGCTTTGTGTGTGAGAATTTCTGATAAGACAGAATAGAGACAGAAAGACATCTACGAGCTCTTTTCCTCTCCTCATCAGAGACAGAACTAACTGATTTGAATTGAAGTTATCAAAACTTTTTGGAAAAGATTAAAATGTGAGTGGAGGGAAATACAGGAAAAAACATTTACTGCTTTAAGAAGAGATGTCCTGCTCTTGAATTCTTCATATTTTTACTTTACCTCAAAAACTAAGAATATCATTGTTTCGATGATGTGCCATGGGGAAGAGGAAATATGCATAAAGGCATTCCTTACATCCGTGAAAGACAGATACACTTGGCTGAGGAGGTTGTGTCTAATGTTTCTAAGCCTTTTTAATCACTGTTGGCAACTGAAAGAAAAACGGAGAAGAACATGGGTCAGTACTGAGTTTTCTAACATTAAAACCAGCCTTTTACTTAAGGATTAAGGATGGAAACTAGGATCTCAAATTGTCACAGAAAAAGGAACAGAATCTGGAAATGCAGGTGAGCAGGAAACTTATTTTAGTTTTGTTTTCTCAAAACAAAACATGACAACTGTTACCTGTACTAGAGAGTCTACCTCTTGCACATGGTTCTGTGAAAACCTGAGACTTCCAGCAGCTGGAGAAAACTGGGTCATTTGCCCCAAGTTTTTAATAGGTTTCCAAGGACCTGAACCAGCCAGAGCCATGGCTGCCAGGACTGCTCAGCAGTGGAAGTCTTGGAGCTCCCAAGGACACCCAATTCTGTCCCTCAGAGAAAAGCATATATCCAAGGTGGAATATTCAAATTTCTATCACTGCAAGAGAAAAACACAGGAAATATGCCACAGGTAGTTTGATCTGAACCAACAGGGCTGGCTGGTGAAAATTCCCACTGAGAAACCCTACTCTAGTGATTGCCACTGCAGTCCAGCAGAGACATATCACTTATTTACTGTTCAGCAGATATCTACTTTTCCTTTTCCACCTCCTGCTCTGGCTTGGATGCATGAGGAGGCATGTCCCCAGACTTTCTTAATGCTGTCTCAGACTCATCCCCAAACCAGCAAATGAAGTACATCCTGCAATGAAAGATTGTAAGGGAATCTAAACAGAGGTACACATATACAACTTTTTCCAGGAATCACAAGGCAGAAAAAATGAAACATACACCTTGGATACCGTGGCAAATATATAATTTATGATAATTCATAAATAAATTAATCTCTAAAATAATTTCCCACAATTTGAAAAAGGAATACCTACTAGCTGATAGTCTTTTATCTCAAAATAGCTAGTGCATGTTTGAGGCACAGGTGAGGGTGAGGACAAAAGAAAAATAAGCAAGATATATATGTATGTATGACCATTCTTGAAAAACCTTTTTTCCTTGTATTCAATTACATTGTTTTGCTGTCAAATATATTTCACTAGAAACATACAATTTTCTTTGGCCTTTCTCTAATCTTTTTTTCCCCTCTCTAATTGAACAATACTATGTTATTAAAAAATGATGACTGTGGAAGATGATCATGGCCAGAGACTCCACACAAGCCTGAAAAATTCAAATGTTGATGAGCAAAAACATAATACAGAAAAAAATGTAGGTTCTTTTTGGTGAAAATATCAAACCTAGAAGGAAGTTAACAGAATGCTTTGTATAGATGAACCACAGGAATAGTAAAGTCATTATTAACATGATCATATCCAGACACTGCAAAAGGCTATGAATGCTTCTCAAAGTCTACCATACAGTAAAATATGTATTTAATGAAGCTTTCTTTACAAGGAAATGTGAGTTAAAGAAAAATAGAATCACAGAACAGTTTGGGTTGGAAGGGTCCTGTAACGGTCATCTAGTCCGACCCTTCTGCCACAGACAGGGGCATCTTTCACTACGTCATGTTGCTCAGCACCCTGCCCAACCTGACCTTGAATATCCCCAGGGACGGGGCATCCATAACCTCTCCTGGAAACCATTTCCAGTGTCTCACTACCCTCTTAGTAAAGAATTTGAGATCTCAAAAAGAAAAGAGGATTTTAAGTAATGAGAGGGAACAGAGAAAACTGAGTAGGAACAAGCCTGTGAACTAGCCCCTTTGCCCTGTCTCCACATCATGAATACCAGGTAAGATATATTTCAGGTATAAAATGAAAAAATTCATATGCCAGCAGAAGCATTCACCTTGGGATTGCCATCGCAGCCCCTCAGATAAAAAGGTGTCTAGGGAGAGGAGGAACAAATGCTTTTAAAAGCAGGATAGTTTTAAAGCAGGCACTGAAATTTCAGTCTGCCTGAAATGGTTGCCTGAACAACTGCACAGGCTAAGGGGGCTAAGACCTGGAACATAATGTTCCCAGAACAAAAAGACATACAGACAGCAGAGATCCTCAACGCATGTAGTGAAGCTATCCACTTCAGAGCTCTTGTGCAGTTCTCTAAGCAGATGGGGCAGAGGCAAAAAGCAGAAGAGCAGCTAAACAAGAAACACAAAAAACCTCAAAAGACAGCAGACAGGTTGCCCTCAGTACTGAATGTATTTAAAAAAAAATTTTGTAAAATTGAATATGTTGCTGTAAAACTTTTCAGCCTTGGTGAATCAGCATTTACAGATTTGCCCTTTTCCACTAGCAAAGTTTTCACTGGCTTTATCACAGTGGCCAAAACCTCATATGCTAATAGGCTTAACCTCATGCCATGCAGAAACTCAGCTGTTCAAGGGTGGTTTTGTAGCTCAAAAAAAGGCAAAAGCTCTATCAAGATATGTCAGCTGTAAGCAATTGAAGGGAGTATAAGACAGTTCACTTTCACAGAGGTAATAATGCAAATATCCCTTCTTCACCTATAGTACCTCTTCTCTCCCCACACACGCCAATGGAGCGTCCATTCTAGCTCGGTTAAGTACATAGAGCAAATACTTCTTCAAATTCCGCTGCCTTTAACTGAGTTTGGCTTTATTTGAATTGTTGCCAGGAGGAACTGGGTCAATGACAGAGCAGTATACTGTCATATTGCAAACATATGTCTAATTTCTATCCCATGTGTCCTTTCAAGACCCCAGCCATGCCCCAGAGCACCAGGCAGAATTTTATTGTTCTCTGCTCTAGTAAGTCTAGCTGTTTGGAAATTGAGATTGATTTTACTCATTTTGGACTGTGAAGATCCAGTGTGAGCCTTCTGTCACACAGTATGAGGTGGCAACAAGCATAAAGGAATTTGATGTTCCATAGTATCTGTGGTGAGCCGCAGGGCTGGCAGCATCACTGTGAACAAGCTGCTCAAGTACATGAGTTTTCTCCCTCTGCTCTGTACAACCAAGACAGGTTTTCTGCCTGTTGCAATTAGTATTTTGGCTTTTTTCCTGTCTTGTTTGTACTTCAGCTGGTTTAATTATAATGGTTTTGGTATTTGCATCAACCGGATCCGCTGAGCAAATGTTTTCAGTACTTGCAAAGACTGAAGCAAAGGAAGTGGAACACTTATTCTCAGACTTTCAGCTTGTCAGACAGATGGGACAGAAGGACAAGAACTGTGCCATTTCATCAGGAAGATATCAGTAGAACAGTTTAAACTTTCTCCTACTGCAAGAGGGGGAAAAGGATCGTATTCTAATTATTGTGAGTTTTCTTTAAGCATCAGTGACAATTCTGGACATAGCACAATATAATTTAGCTTCCTTTTATTAAGGCTGATCTTTACACTAGCTGTTATAAAGCATTCAATTAATGTTTTACATCAGTGACTTTTCAGAAGCCTTTGTTGGTTTTAAAAATTCTGTACGCTTTAGCCTCTAAACAAGACAACATCTATTTTATCTTGACAGAGATGATAAATTTGACAAGTTCATAAAAGGTTCCCCCTTTTATAAGACAGTTAAGAGTGAATAGGCTATTTCTTATTTCACATCAAGGTAAATCTGGAAGAATTCAATTAATGTCAATGTCAATGAGACACCTGCATCAGGCCTCAAACTTTTCTACATAAATCTGTTGGAAGGAACAGTTACGTATACTGACAGAGATGGGAAATTGATATAGTAAGTAGCAAAAGGTATTAATTAATAAATCACTTAGTGAAAATTGGAAGTCTGTAGGTTAGTATTTTGAACAACTGAAGCAGTTTGAGTAAACTAAGGAAGAGATGTTACATCTGATATCTAATGAAAAACCTGCAGCTGCATAAATTTTCTTACTTACCATGTAACTATGAACCGTGTTGAGAGTTCCTCTACAATGTTGGATTCCATAGCATATTTTACCTGAATAATGATGAATGAAATTAAATAACTGTGAGATTTTGTGCTTATCGCTAGTTACCTTTTAAAAATTATAGATCAGAATGTATTTTCAATTCAGTAAATTTAAATCTAGTGCAATAAATTTAACAACTTTTCTTTCATAAAAAAATATAAGTATTTTCTTGTGGTTTATAGCTACCAGATGGTCATTGTTAGGTTAAGAATGCTTTGCAGAGCAAGAAAAAGGGGTTGGTTTTTTTTTGCTAGGCTGATTTTCAGTTTCCTTACTTGAAGTGAATTTGTTCATCATTATCTCGTAAATATATATTGACTGATGGCATAATTTATTTTACATTTACAGAAATTTGGGCACTCATGTTTTGGATATTATCCAGATACAATTTCAGTGTCTATGTTTTGATGACAAATATACATATGATTATACTAAGATATGAGATCAAATTGAATTCTAAGGAGAGATGGAGACAGTAATTCTCAAAGAGGGAAATAAAAGAATCAAGCATATTTATGAAAATCGAATTTTAAAGCAAGCATCAAAGATCATGCACAAGTAAGTCAGATGATGTTTAAATTCCAAGATTACTTGAAGAAAAAATTCTGTACAGTTTTTTCACTGCTATTAAATGAGGATCTTTGTCATTATCTGACACATATATCAACAAGGTCTTTTAGAATATTTTGGTACCAAGAATCATAGAATCACAGAATAGTTAGGGTTGGAAGGGACTCCAAAGATCATCTAGTTCCAACCCTGCCACGGGCAGGGACATCCCACTAGATCAGGTTACCCAAGGCCTCATCCAACCTGGCCCTGAACACCTCCAGGGATGGGGAAACAAGGCATTCTTCAAAACAAGAATGCGTTATCAGTAACACCAGGTGCTCAAGCCAGAGCTGTGCAGCTGTGCTTCAGTGAGAAAGGAAACTGTCCAAGGCTAACCATTTCTGTGGTTTGAAACACAGCTAACTCAGCTAAGGTGAAGAGTGGACTTATGATAATGGAATAATGGAAATAATTGTAATAGTAATGCCCTTTTAGCAAACTAATTGTAATAGCCTAGCCCACGTTAATGAATATGCTCACCTTCACGCTATAAGTAGCTGCTTGCTAGCAAATACAGTGTGCAAGCTAGAAGGAGAATTTCCCCATTGCACCACAGTGCTGGCAATAAACATACCTGATTTATAATTCTCCAGAGTGGTGAAGTTCGATTCCACGTGTAAATGGGGCAACCACAACTTCCCTGGGCAACCTGTTCCAGTGCCTCACCATTCTCATAGCGAAGAAATTCTTCAGGAAACACAGGACATTTCTCAAAGCATGAATGTTCTTGACCCCTGGAGAGAAAATTTCAGCCCATTCATTATTTTTAAAGTTGCCAGTTAAGATAGAATAATTCTTGTGTGTAAAATGAAATAAAATCATATAAAGATTATTAAAAACCAGGTATTGTGGGTTTTCAAGTGAAATTTTTATACATATTTTGCTAATAATTAATGCGTAGATATTTTAAACTTCGGAAGTCTGATATTACTCCTTTCCTACTGATACCTCCTACCACTGAGATTTATGATGAATTACAGTTTAGTCGTACATGCCGCATTTGAATAAAACACATTTTCTATACAGTTTAGGTCCCATTTTGAAATATTTCAAATCTGTCTGGTGTTATTAAGACTGAAATTTTGATTAAAATACATCAACTTATTTTTATTTGCAGAATAAGTACATGAGTCCTGCCTTTGAGAGATATATAAACATCTCTGATCTTATTTCCAGAACAAGGAGCTTTGATTATAGGTCACAAATTCATAAGTGCCATTTCATATAAAGTTATTAACACCTGAAAGAGAAGACAACCTCTGAAATAAATGCACTAATTACAGAGTTGCAAGCCCTACTCTTGCATAAAGCCAGAAAATATTCTTAAGAAGAACTCAGGATTGGCAGAAATCTCCAAAATTGCAGCCTTCCCAAAAGTCAGATGCTGCTGCCCACCCTCCTTAAAGGAAAGGGGTTGTTCCAAAGTTTAGATTATAATCACGTACAACTGCTGAGCCCAACCTGTAGAAAGAGGACAAGGATACAGCTGGAGCCTAAAATTTTGGTTTTGTTATGGCAAGTTATTTTACCATTGAAGAGGAGACAAAATATTAAGGTCAGGTTATCTTCTCACATTATGTTTGGCAGGGTTTCAAAGTAACTTCAAGCTGCTTTGATTTACATCAGGACAAAGTGTAGGAGAATTCTTTACCATACCAACAAGACTGCTGCTTCTATCTCCATCCCATCTACAAGGATAGTTAGGCACATGCATTGGCATTACTTCCTACACGGCTGGTTTTGATTAAGCCAATGATGTAGCACATACACCACATACTTGAATGAAACACTCATTCCATGGTCTTTTGACTGACCCGTGCTCCACTGTTCTCCAATTGTAAAAATGCACTTTGCTTTCCTCATCCTTTTCTCATTATCATACTTAATGATTCCTATATACCATCCTTGAGAGAAGCCTTTCTCAGTAATTATTTGTTCACAGATAGTAGCTTGTAGTAAGAAATTATGTTGATTCCTTATACAAATTACTCTAGCAAAATAAATCAAATAGAATTTATTTAGATAAGGTATAATCTAGTGATGGGTTAATAGATATGCTCCAGAGTAATCGTATGCAATTAACTGTGTGCTAAAGATGTTCTGATTTGTGTATTATACAAATTTTACATTAATATCTCCTGCAGATGTTTTCAAACAATGTCAGCAAATAATGTGGAAGACAAATTCTAAAAACTATTCTGTTTAGCAGTTGCATATGGAATGTTCTCCGAGAAAACAGATTGTGAAAGTGAAATTTTAATCCTGACACCCAAATATTGCATTTCAAAGCCATTTTCTTAAAATCAGTTAGTGAATGGAAAACATAAAATATGGATGGAACCATTAGCTGAGCAAACAAAAATCAGACCCTATCTGCAAAGTAAGCTCTCTCTTTCTGTTTTCAAAGATATCTCTTTTCTGCTTGAAAAAAAAACCAAAAAAACAATGCCTTTTTTTCCTTCAGGGATTCCTCATAGGAGGCGTTCCTCTGAGATTCTTTTCAAAAGTAAAGTGATTTATGTATGATCTATTACTCTAAAGAGTTTAAAAAGGAGTGCTACCTTTTTTACCACTTGGGGATTGGTGGGGTTTTTTTGTTCTGGGCATTTGAGTTTTGTTGACAAACACCGCCATCTGTAACTACTACAGGTCACTTTTTACAAAGAAGTAGGGATTTCAACATATGATGTATAAAGGGTATGTTGATATACGGACGTCAACTTCTAACTGAGCCTCTAGAAATATCTCAGATAATAATGGAAAGGTTTTTCATTAATTTTCCTAAATGTTCACTGTGCTCTATTACATAACTGGAGGACATCCACCCTGGAAATGTTGCCTCTTGGTTATCTATAAACTAATTTTCATTCAAAAATTAGTAAATTATTTTTATAAATAACCATTACCTACACCAGAACTATCACAAGGAAACATTATCTATGGTATGTTGTTAAATATCTAAAAAAAAAAAATTAACTAAAAACCACCTGTTTTGTTAAACAAAAGTATTTGCATTTACAGTCTCTCACTCTACCAGATGATTAAAGAATTTATTTTCAACCATGAAGATGCACTGAACTAAAGGATAATATTAGAATAGCCTTATTCCTTAAGGAAAATATGTTTAAAGTTGCAGTAAGAAAAATATCATGTACTTAGTAATACAATGAGCTAATAAAATTATAGATAGAGAGCAGGATTTTTTCAGATTACAGTTATGAGGTTCTCTAATGCTCTCACAAGCTGGTAAAAATTAGACTTTTTTCCTCTTCCCCCAAAACCGATGCAGATTAGGTGTCCAGCTCCCGTGCTTTATGTTTCATTGGCTATCCTTTCTAAGTAAAAAGTAACATGCCCAAATAGAAATACTGTCTATTTTCAGGTGTATGTGATTTCTGCAGTAACAAATGCTACTGAAACTTGTTTGTGTTAGTAGCATGAATTGCCACCACCCAAAATAAAAGGCTAAACCAGAAAACAAAATTATGCAAGAAAATATTTTAAAGACATCTCTCTCATTTAGTCTTCATAAGCACCTGCAATTAGATCACTCTCTCACTCACTACTACTATGAAGAACAATATGAAAAATACACAGACTTCAAACAAGCCAGCCAGTCTTGCTACCACTCTCCAAGCACGGCTGACTCTCCCTTGTAAAGCAGACTATGCCTACTGCTCCCTGATATTCGAAGTAGACGTTCAATTTTACAAACAACTGGAAGAATTATTTTAGAAACTGCTTATTAAAATTCAGGATCTTTGCCTCCCCAACACATGCTTATTTCTCTATTCTTTGCTTTTTGCTCTAGTCCAGCTTGAACATGAGGTTCCTGTTGACGCAAATGTAGCTTAAAAAGCCAAAACATAAACTGATGCTTCTCTTTTCATGGTGGCACTGTATAGCACAATAACTTCTTAAGTGCAGCAATCATCCAGTCACACTGACCTTCAGTTGTACAATGAACTGCAAGATTTGTACATTTTTAATAGGGTGGAAAAGAGCTTTTAAGTGGCCATTTAGCCATGAGTTACAACATTTTTTGTAGCATTTTGGAGTTTTATATTTTTTTCTAAGGGGTTAAGTGATGGGAATATAAATCAAACCATCATTTAGATAATGCTCATGCTGTAGAATATCATTCTGTAATAAGAGAGAGGTTGTTTTGTAATTTATATTAAGATCCAGCAAATACATTCAATTTTATGGGATAAGATTATGCTGACAAAAATATTGTGCCAGCTTACAGAATATATATGCATGTATATACATGTGTGAATGTGTATCAGATGACAAAATCTTGTCTACAGAAAGGGCTACTTCAATTTCAAAGGAAATGTCAACTCTCCTCAAGAAAGTTATAAAAACAATTTTCTACTATAGTAATTTAATAATGTTTTAATAGTTTAAAAACTAAAGCATTCAAGGAGCAATCAGACAACCTGGTACTTTAACAAACAAAGGATAAAGTATGTAGGAGGTCAGGAGAAAGCATGGGTAAGGTAATACTAACAAGGGAACAGCTGTAATGATGAACATGTAAGACGAGAATATGGGTGTGTTTTTTTCCTGTAATTCATGTACTGTTTGACCTGCATAATTATCTACTGACCCTACTGAGTTAGATCAAGAAACTGCTCTGCTTTAAGCAGCATGGATTAGTTTTCTATATGATTCACCCATAAATTTGTAACCGGAAAAGTGGTCTCTAAAATCGCTTATAACATTGTTAAACATAGAAATAAAAGATCCTTCTATATAATTCACACTCATTAGCAAATAATTCTCCTAAGTTATTTTGCCTTCATGTTTGAGTGCTAATGTTTCAATGGCTTGGAAAGCATTAGTAGTCCTTAAAATACAATCCTTTATTTCCATGGACTATTTTTTACATGGATGGTATAACCTTTTGTGTTAATTAGAAGAATTAATCTCAATAAAGTGTCTTTTTTTTCAGAGACTAGAGCCACCTTTGGCCAGCTGGAGGTGGGAATCTAGAGCAGGCTTTAGCCTGAGTGCTTGAAGAATCTGGAAAAAAAGATGACCTTTGACACTCCTCATTTCTTCTATCAGTGTTTGGAATAGAATCAGATACTACTAAATCTTTCTTCACCTGGATAGTTCGTCCTCACACAAAGATAGTTTTGGACATTTTCTTCCCAAGAATACACCCCAAAATAGGCTACTATGAAATATCTTTTAAAATAACAAAATAGAAAAAAAATTAGTTTGTTGCCTAAAAAAAACAATGCAGAAAATCAAGCTGAGAAATCCCATTTTCTTAGCTTGGGTGCCTGGATATGTTTGGATGAATAAATGCCACTTAATTCAAGCCATTTCCTTTGTGCACAGTACTGCACATGAAGAAGTTTTAAAGTACATGTGGTAGTAGTGTACCTCACTGCTAAATGAATGTTAAAATCTGGTGCTAGACATTCATGTGTCTGACCTCTTCAGGCCAATAAGGCTGCAAAATGTCCAGCTCAATCATAGAATCACAGAATCATAGAATCACCAGGTTGGAAGAGACCCACCGGATCATTGAGTCCAACCATTCCTATCAAACACTAAACCATGCCCCTTAGCACCTCGTCCACCCGTGCCTTAAACACCTCCAGGGAAGGTGACTCAACCACCTCCCTGGGCAGCCTGTTCCAATGCCCAATGACCCTTTCTGTGAAGAATTTTTTCCAATGTTACTGTTCTTTTGTGCCCCTCTTATTTTCTGAATATTGCTACCAGCAAATAAGTGTTCATTTGGTACCAGTAGTGGCTACTCAAAAAAAAAAAAAAAACACCAAAAAAGAGTATCTTACAAACCAGAACTTTTAACCTCATACTGAAACTGCTTTGACAACTAAAAAATGAAAAAACAGTGCTGGTACAACAATATAAAATACTAACATTTATAGTCACTATGTGATGTGATAGATCATTAATCTTTGCAAGATTACACTGCTAAAATGGCTGTAAATGGCTATTACAGTTGAGCATTTAATTTGTAATTTGATGACAGAAATAAAAGTACGGTGTAGCGATACTGAGTTCTCATCTAACTACTGTTTTCCCTGCATTTTAAATGGGAAGCTACTGAACTTCTGCCAACACACTTCTAATTCCTTTAAGTAATATTTATTCTTCTTTGAGCATTCCAAGTATAAGGGAGGACTAGGGATAAAATCTTGGAATAGCATGTAAAGAATAGATTAAAGAACACGTTTTTAGGTATCAAATCTGTACAATTATCAGGTTTGTGCTTGATTTCTGAATTCTCATAATAAGAAAATGCCAAATACAGGAAGAATTTTCTATGGTACGATCTTGAAATACATCGGATGCACTATAGTGGGTGAGTCTTTGTGGTTTTCTCTTTCTAAAGTCAAAAATATATATTTTAAATGTGCTAGTATATATTGAAGATGGACATCAGTGGAGCAAAAAACCTCAAAATAAACTGCAAAAATTGATGTGTAGAGACTGGATCAGCTTTAAGAATGGAATTAAACTCTGTAAGTGAAGGCAAAAGTGCAGTTGTACCAAGAACTAGAGTTAAAAGAAGCAATGCCATGCTTGCTAATACAGCAAAGCTCTGCAGCCCTGAGCCTGACACATCGCATTTAGTGCATTCTGTTCCTTTGTCACCAAAATGGGTGGTTATTCGTACTTGGTGGTTATTCATACAGCTTGCAAATAAATCTAATTATACATGACTGAGACAGCTGCCCCATCTGTATTTTTCTCATAATCTACAATTGCAATCATTACATTTATGAAGATGCTAAAATATTGCAGAAGAACAATGTATCTAGTTATAAATGGATCACATATTCTGAAAGTAGACAAGCTATTCGGCATATTGCTCAACCTGCGGTAGCATTACCAGCATAATTGAGAAAAGATACCCAGCTGGGTCTCAGTATTTCTAACATTTTTCTTTTATGGTTCAAACAGCAGGAAGAACAATGGTTAAGACTGAATCTAACATTTTCAATCAAGAGGGGAGTGGTCCTTGCATTCAAGCACAGCCTTAAATAACATTGTAAGCAACTTCACAACCATGAGTTAGTAAGAGGACAAATCTTATGTCACACCTCAGAACTTTAACATATGTCACACCTGTTTTTCTTGTAACCTGGGTGTACTGGGAATGGCTAGATATATCCTGTGTTTGGCCCTTCCTAGCCAGGTGAATGCCAAATGCCTGAAGAATGGAGATGGAAAGAATAACAAATTTGAAAATTACAAAAGCTAACAGGCAGGAGGAAAAAAGAAGTCAAGTGTCAGAACAGAGTAGAAATCTTAGTTATAAAATAAAGGTAGTGGCCTCAGAGACAGCAGTACCAGGTAAGCATAACTTGACCTAAGTTGTTATGACACTAATAAGTTGTGATAACTGCAGCTGAGACAGGGTTTGGTGGAAGAGGGGTGGGGGGGAAAGTAGAAGGAGTTTTAATTAAAGCCCTTCTTTTGGCATTTTTTCTATCGGGTCTCTGATCAGAACACTGCTATAAAATTTGAGATTACGAAGGTTCCTCTTTCTAGCCAAAGCAGAGTTCTTGGAAATAAAGTACTCGGTTTTCAAGGAATCCTTTTCTCCATGCGATTTCTAAAGCTTTTGTTGGTCTGGTTGACCCATAGCAGGACTAGAAAGGACACTAAGGGAACACCTAGGAGCAATCAGTGGTCTTTGGAAAGCCAGCCTGGAGGGGTGCAGAGGTGAAGGGTCAATACTAACTATGACAAGTAGAGCCCACAGTAGCCTGATAAATAAATAAATACATACATGTAAAAACAGATAGCTGTCTGTTTGTGTGTGTGTATGCACCTAGTTCTCTGGAAACAAAATTTTTTACTGCTTCTTGACTTCTATGCATTTGGCAGTACTGCATGGTGGTACTCTTAAAGCAAGTCAAAAATCATGTGGAAAAAGGTAGAGAATGCATTCTCATGTACAATCCAGAAGTGGAGAAAAGTAATTGTTCTTCAAAAAAGTTAACAGAAAGGATCAATAATTGTCAACTACTGACACGCTGGATTTTTTCCATACCTAAACAAAAGCTTCTAATATTTTATTATCCTTTTTTAAATCTTTGCAAACTAGCACTATTGCTACTATAGCTGACTTTCATGCATGTTGTAATTTATTCTTTTATTACCCAGCGACAACAAATAATCAAAAGGGTCATACAGCCAAAAAGTATCTTTCTTTATCGCAGAGGCAAAGACTGGTAGGCAAGTCTTGGAGATTATTTTTAGACACCAAGGCCATAGGTATTTAAATCTGGTGCATTTGTAATTTTGAAAGAAAAGACCATTAGAAACTATGCTGTCAGGGAGATTGGTTTTCTTTTTCTTTGCTTTATGGAGTTGGATTTCATTATATAGTCTACTGCATTATTTTACATCTCAACATTTTTCAATAAAACATCTGGAAAATGTAATCATATATCATTGAATTGTAAATACGCATTTCCCCAAGAGTTCTTTGAAAGAAATTTCAATAAATCTGCTGGTTTTTTCTGTTGAATGTGCATTCCAGGTTCTTCTATGTTTGTCTATCTATCTGTTTCTGTTAGAACATAAAAATAAATAATCAAAGAACATGATTTATAAGGGTTTTTTTTTATTTCTTTATCTCTTGTTAACTTCTGTATTTTTTTAAGTTTGAAAAGTTACTAAACTTGATTAAATTACTGATATGTACATTTCTTTATCTAAATGTAATTTGATACGATATTTAGTAGGCACTTAGAATTCTTAATCAAATTTAGTCATCACTTTTTATTCTGCTCCTAACTTAGCTCTTATATCCTATTTCCACACAGAAGATGTTTCTTAGATTCTGTACAATGCAGCACAAAGTTTTGAAACATGACAACAAGTCCTTCTGGTAGACTTGGGGACTATGAGGTGTCCTTCGTTTGTGGACTTCACTATACTGCACTGCACACAGTAGTGCACCAGTGTACTTTAGACTCCTCAGAGACTGTTCAAAGTGGACTTGAGAGCCAAAAAAACGACACAGTTGTCATTGAACTTTGATTTCAGGATAAATGAGAAAAAATGACTTCTTCAAAAATCTATCTTGAGACTTCATTAGATTCCACAGGAAAAAAAAAATCCACAAGAAAAAAAAAAACCAAACAACCAATGTTGCTAAACAAAGTCTAAAAATAAAGAACTGTCAGTAACTGGGGCATCTATTCTGAGTGCTTACTGTTGCAGAAAGAACTGATACCATTCCCTGTATTTAATCTAAAATAACATTTTATAAGGTGAAGCACATCTAAAAATCTTAAAAATAATAAATATCTTCAACAACTACACCGCAATATCATTTCAATTACTATTGATATCTAGAATGCTTAAAGTGTATTCCAGTACAGTCTTAGCCTACCTAAAGGAACCACCGCTGACACCAATAGAAGCAGCTACCCTTTAGGTACCTAAAGAAGATTTATCCCATAAAATATCTTCCATTAAATACCAGCTGCCCAGGGCTCCATGCAGACAATAGCCACAGAAGGCTAACACTAAATTTGGCTTATATCTGTTTAGCAACTCAACATAACTACAACAGTAACCACCAGCATCACCCCAAGAGGAAGGGCTTTGTCTCCTCTAAAGTATCTACGACAAATGCTTTTGCATAAATCAGTTAGACATCCATTAGCAATGAACTTTTAGTACTTTGCATGTTTTCAAATACTTGTTCCTGTACAGCCTCTTTGTAGCTTATGTTTTCCAAGTCTGTGTCAGCTCAATTGTGTACAGCTGCTATTGTCTGAGTTGCTCCAGCTCTGAGCTTTAACTTTTGCATTTCTGCCAACAGTTCATAGTCTCAATATTCCTTCAAAAGGGGTGCAGATTACACCTGAGCACCTAAATTATGAGCACATATGTGAAGGTGATGGAAGAACTGTGAACTGAAAAACAAATAAAATATATCTTTAACTGCACAAAGGAGAAAACATGATTCTGTAGCTGCAAAAAAAAGTCAGCTATAAATATACTGGAACATTGGAATAGAATTAACTTTGAAACCTCAACAGAAATAAATAGGGAGCATATTCACAGATTATTTCAGCAAGTACAAAAACATTCATTGTGGGTCCATTTTATCAAGGTGAGTAGGAATTTATTTTTTAAAGTATATATTGTATGTTGGGTTTTTTAAAGAAACAATGCATCATTCAGACACTGATTCAGAAATAATAATAGAGTTTAAGGCAAAAACCTCAAAAGCTTATGTAAAATTAACACTGTTCATCATAATTATGTCTTAATTTAAAGGTCTGATAGCTTAAGAGCTTAAAGCTTGTTCCTTTTAATAAGGGTCTCTAAGGGAGTCCCAAGTTTCTGTTTTTCTAAAGCAGTATGTGCACACAATCTGGTCACTGTTGGTGCAAACTTCTCTTCCTCCGCAGCTTCTGCCACATGAAGCGGTACTTTGTATCTCATCCAAGCCAAGAATTTAAGCATAATTTTAGCACTTCATCCTTTCTTCTTTCTTTGAAACACTTTCCCATTTGTCTCGGTAATCTCTTTTAATTGTGTGGTTTACAATTAAAATATTAACTTTAATTCTCTCAGATACAGCAGAATAGGTTTTTTGCTAATGAAGTTTAGTATAGATTACCCAAATGTTCTTGATTTAAATCAGTCCTGAATTAAGCTTTCACTTATGTAAAAACTATTTAGGATTCTTCTGAATCATTTTTCCAGTGTATATGTAACATGGTTTGTTATGTATGCAAAACAGAAGGTACTCAGCAGTTTTCAACTATGATGACTTGGATAAAATCCCTGTACCAGCTATTTCAGCTTTAGTACCTTTGAGAGCACAGACTGCAAGCCCTGAAAAAAAAAAATCACAGAATATTTTCAGAGTTTCATAAACTGAATTAGTAAGAGACATGAAATCATCAAAGGTAGCTCAATGGATTCTATTGGTGACTCCTACTTATATCAAACCACATTCTAAGTAGGAAAACATTTGATTAACAGTATTCACAAGAACATTTAAAGGTGCCAAATGTCAAACAACAAGTAAAGACACATTAGCTTCTGCTTAAATATTTTATGCAATCAGATTTTATGTAAGTGAATGCATGGCAAAAGTCACCTGGGTCAAAACACAAAGCTGCTAATTTCCAAGAAAAGTTAGCACTTCTTTTACAGGACTAAGGCTGTTGATGGAATGATAAAGGAAACATGCCTATTAGCAGTCTGCAGATATAGCAAAGGCTTTCCTTGAATACAAGATTTTCAGCAGCAATAAATCTAATTTCCATATGTTGTGGGTTAAACTCAAGCATCTAAGCACCACACATCTGTATCCATAAATAGATTTGGCATCATTAAATTAGCTTTTGAAATAATACCTATAAAAGATTGAGACATAACAGAACAAGTCAAAATTTGGTAGGCACACTAAAAAAACAAATCTCTTTATATAAATTGGAAAGAAGAAATATATGCTTCCAGAGTCAATGGAAATTTATTAGTAGTAAATCAGCAAATTAGTTAAGTGAAATTGATGTAACATGACACCCATAATTTCAGATAAGTGTGCAATGTATTTTCGCTATGTATTTGGAAGACGATCAAACTGGAATTTAAAGAATGCAAAAGATAAAAAAGGTACTTCCTTCATTCATAGGAAAGTGAAAAAGAATAGCACTAAATGCAAAAATATCAGTTGGTACTTTTAAAAAAGTATATGTCGTTGAGCATGAGTTCTAGAATAGCATTATTCTTATTTTTGCAGAAGGTTAAGAAGCAAGTGAATATAATTAATTGAGACCTTCTGTTGACAGCAGCATCACGGAATCAAACGCAGAGATCAATATGATCAGCGAGTGTTCACTTTATTACTGCCTGCACGAAGCTTTTATAGAAAAGGCAATAGCACACTCAACCGGTATGTAAATCTTTTCTTTATCATTGGTTAATGTAAGGTGTCCACGCGAATACACTGATTGTCTGATTGGTTAGTATTCTCAGCAAGAATAATTGCTCGCTGAACAGCTTTGCACATAAGACATGTATACACAGGCCCAAAGTTCCTCTTTGCAAGAACAGGCAGTTGTTCGTTCTTGTACTTCCTTATTTCTCACAAGTATCGCTCTTCAGTTGTCCTTGGTTTGTTACTCTTTAGTCTATCGACTCGTAGGCCGGATTGTTCACATGCCCATTCTCCATGAGAAAGTCCTTCAATATTCCAACAGATCCCTCTTTTTGTTTTTGAACAATCCAGGCCTGTTGAAAGATCTTAGAAATTGCAGCCATTATACACTTCCAAAAGCAGGTAAAGGCAATCAACATAATCAACAACATAATAATCACAGTAATGATTTGTTTTAAAATCCCTTTTAGCCAAGCGGGTAAATTAAGAGATTGTAACCAATCGTCAAAAGGATTCTTGTTGTATGTAGCCTTCTTCATATTATTCCCTAGATCATCTAGCTTCTTATGTATTGATTCAGAATGATCACTAAGGTTCAAACAACACATTCCTTCAAACTCTTCACATTAGTGACCTTGGGCTAACAACAAGAAATCTATGGCAGCTCGATTTTGTAATAATGCGTGTCTAATACTATCTACTTCAGTTAGTAACTCAGAGATCATAAGCGAGGTGATGTTAAATTGCTTCAATGACCAGCAAGCAAAATTCTTTAGTTTATCATAATTTCTACAAACATTTGGTGTTTAGTGCCACCCAAAACAGTAGGCCACCATTGCCCTCCGGTTACTATGCATTCACCGTCATTCTGGCTATTGGATAGCTTACTATTCCATTTGCTAAAAGCTTGTGTAAAGTTTGTAACATTATACCATGCCATGAAAGAAGAACGTGGATCAAATTCATCAAAAGGATGACTGATTAAGCATGTACGAAATGGATCACCTGGTGTTGCTAGAGACAGACAGAAGTCTGTCTGCCCTGTTTGTTTAGTCCATGTTACCCATATGTTTTGTGGGGGATCCATCTGAGAAACAGCAATGGTGACACGACTGGTCATAACAAGCATTAACAATATACTTAATCCAAGTCGCTTCTTTGATTTGCGGTGTCTCCATTCCAAGGCTGGACCCATTTTGCCGGAATCCATCGAACACCTTCCCCTGTAAGTAAACACATATATCCTCTGCCTGTTAGTTGTACTTCTGCCGGTCCTTTCCATATACCCAGACTTCAAAGCACTACTATGTACAATCATCAGGGGGTCTTCTCTTGTTCCGGTTAAACGCAAAAAATTTAAAACATACAATGCTTTATATAATCTCTCTGAAGGACCTAAGGATTCTCCCTCTTTTTGTTTTTGAAGCTGATGCTTCAGGGTTTGATTAGCACGCTCAACCGTTGCTTGCTCTGTAGGTGAATGGGGAATGCCAGTGACATGTTTAATACCCCACGTGTTACAGAACTGTTGAAATCGATGTGATACGTACGCAGGACCGTTATCTGTCTTGATTGTTTGGGGACTACCCATCAGCGCAAAACAGGTAAACAAGTGGGTTTGGACATGCTTAGCTGTCTCGCCAGTTTGAGCAGTTGCCCAAATAACCATGGAAAAGGTATCAATGGTAAAATGGACAAATTTCTGTTGCCCAAACTCTGGAACATGGGTAACATCCATCTGCCAAATTTGCCGTAGTTCCAATCCTTTGGGATTAACACTCACACCTATTCCAAATCCTATCTTTTGACAGCCGGGGCAGGATTTTATGATGCCCTGTGCATCGTTGAATGGTATGCTGAATTGACGAACCAACATTTTTGCTGATTGATGTAAAAGGGCGTTTGAGTCTCGGGCTCTAGCAAAAGTGTTAGGGGGCGGCCCTGTCCAGGCAGGGGCAACTAGGCTATCAGCATGATTATTTCCAATTGCTAACCCATAATCACTTTGATGGCTACGTACATGAGTGATAAAATAAGGATGTTGTCGCAATTCCAGAGTTTGTATCAATTGTAAAAGTAGTTTACATAAACGCTCATTTTTCATTTCCTTGATCATTGCTCTCTCTATCCGTTTAACAATTCCTACCACATATAATGAATCAGATACAATATTTAGAGGTTCTTGAGACCAATTGTTACATGCCCAAACTACTGCAGAGAGCTCTAATGTTTGCAAGGTGTCATTATGATCTCCTAGGATGTCGTGATGTTCCCAAGTGTGGTTATTTTTCCAAGTACAGACAGCACATTTTGATTTCTTGCCAGCATCTGTAAATACAGTCAAGCCATTGACAGGAACTTCTTATAGGTTAGGGAATTGTTCTATTTTCTGATCTTGGATAAGAGGAAGTAATCTGTGGGCAGGATATTACTCAAGAGTCCTGTAAAGTCTTCTAAAGTGACTTGAAGAGCTTCTGAATGTCATAATAACCAATCCATATAATCCTGAGTTAATGGTAAAACAATAGTATGTGGGTCACTACCCATGATTTCTTGCAGTCGTGATCTTCCTTTAATAATTAATTGTGCTAACAATCCAGCTTGAGTAGTTACAGTTTTTCATGGTGTGATCAGTAGAAAAACCCATTCTAAAATTTTCGAAGGATTTCACTTATTAGTGTCCCATTGACAAAGAAATACCGAAGGATACAATTGTGAACCTCCACTATTGATTACAATAAGTATAACAGGTAACTCAAGACAGATTCTTTGTGTGTGACACTGAACAATCCTTTGTGTTATAACATTTAATGCAACTTTCTGTTTCTCTGATAAGGTACGTTCCTCTTGAGCATTTGTTGACGTAGCCAACAAAGGAACCAGTGGCAGCAAATCATCATTTGTGATCCCACAAATTTGTCTAACCCATTGAATGTCTCCCATTAACTTTTGAGCATCATTTAGTGTTTTGATTTCTGTGTTAATTTGAATTTTCTGTGGTCTAACAGTGCTATTCGTGATGCTCCATCCTAAATATTTCCATGGAGACACTGACTGTACCTTTTCTGGAGCAATTTTTAATCCTCGCTCTTCCAAAAGTTTTGTGATCATTGGCAAAACCTTAATTTCTGACAGGCTTGCTCCTGCAATAAGTATATCATCCATGTAACGATATACTATTAGAAAAGGATATTGCTGTCAAAAATGTTCTAATGCCCATGCCACGAATATTTGGCACATTATAGGGGAATTTTTCATACCTTGAGGTACAACTACCCACTGGTACCTTTTAGCTGGCTGTGCCTTATTAATAGAAGGTACAGAAAAAGCAAATTTCTCAGCATCCTCTGGATGTAAAGATATTGTGAAGAAACAATCCTTTAAATCAATAATTAACAATTCCTGTTGTTCTGGAATCATGACTGGGGAAGGTAAACCAGGTTGAAGTGCACCCATTGTTTCCATTACCTGATTAATAGCGCGTAAATCATGTAATAACCTCCATTTTTCTTTGGAATAGTAAAAATTGGAGTGTTCCAGGGGCTAGTAGATGGGACAATATGTCTAGCTGGTAACAGTTCTTGCACTAACTCTTGAATGATTTGCAGCTGTTCTTGTTTCAATGGCTATTGATCCACCCAGACCAGTGTTTGAGATTTCCAGGTGATTTTTAAAACTGGCTGCCCATCAATCGCCATTCTTAAAAAGGATGTGTGATCAACACGGTGTGCAACTGGCCAAGAATATCACGCCCAATCAGTGTGATAGGAACTTCCATGACATAGGGTCTGATACTAACTTGCGCACCATCAGGGAATTGGAAACATATGAGGTCTGAACTGACTCGTGTGGCTTGAGAGCCACCTATACCAAAAACACCAGTGGTGGTCGACACTGTAGGCCAGTGAGGAGGCCACTGTTGTTTTGAAATAATGGTTACATCAGCACCGGTGTCAATAAGCATTTCTGCCCTCTTAATTTCACCAGTTTTGGCTATCATTGTGATTTGACATTCTGGCTTTGCCTTATATATGTCTAAGGTAAGATATACTTGCAGTTGTGCAGTAGAACCAAAACCTCCATCGCCGCGATCATCAGCTCCTGTCACTGATACACAAGATCTAAAAGGTATTAATTGAGCAATGTGGCTTCCTGCAGGTATGAATACAGGAGGTGTTATGTCAAAACCATAATTTGGATAACTCCCGCAAAGTCTGCATCGATTATTCTGGGTTGAACAAATATGCCCTTACAAGTAGTTGATGATCTCCCGACTAACAGAGCACTAAGTCCTTGTCCCAAAGGGCCTTTTACATTGGAATCAATTTGATATACCTTAATCTCTAGCAAAGTGACATCTACTGCAGTTTCCAAGTGCACTCCAGCACTCCCTGTTGTGGCGGAGGGAATAAAGGTGATGCCGTTTGATCGGATTGCAGATTCAGGACTGGTGTTGGCATTGTCAGTTGTGTTGGCTCTGCTTGCATCTGCACAGACCAAGCCCTCTCTATTTTTGTCCCAGCGCGAGGGGCTGTCACGCTCAGTCTCGAGTTTCCCTGACTTAACCTCTTGCATCCATCAGTATTATGACTGTTCCTTAGAAAGGAAGGAGAAGTGGGGGCACTCACACACATACAGCTGCAAGGCTGGGCTTTATCTAATTTTTTTTCTCTCTCTCTCTCTCTCTCTTTCCTTTTTTATGTTTTGCTAGGTATTTTAAAATTTTTCCTTCTGAAGCCTTTCATTCCAAAGATCCTCAGGTAAATCTACCTGTTTGCCGCCTTAGTGGATATTTGAGATTGAAAGGTCCCAGAGATATATTTTCAAGATTAATCAAAACCAATTTGTAAGTCTTACAAACATTTGAAGCGCTTCAAACACACACACATACACACACACACACCCCCCCCTCATTTCAAAGCTAGCTGAATACATTCAATGTTGGTTATCACTATCGGATCCACAATTTTTCCATGCTATGGATATTTAAACTACACACGGTACCAGGAACATACAACACTTAAAATATGTACATGCACTATCTAATAAGGCTTATATCAATTGTCTAACAAATATTTCACTTATGGTAATATATTGTTCTTCTTTGCTCTGTGAGTGCTATACTTTGCAAGTTCATGATTTTTATAGTTTCTGCGTTCATAGAATCATGGACTGGTCAGTTGATCTAAAAAGTCCAATTAACAGTGCTCTAACTCCACTTCCTAAGGGGCCCTTAGGTTCCATAAGGATGAGCTGAACTGCAGTGTGACGTGTTTCTGTTCTTAGAAGGCAGTTAAACTTTCTGATTCTTGCAGCCCTTTGGTCCCGAAGGACTGTCCTGTGGGCGCTGTAAATCTCCCAAGGCTGCTGCAGTGGAACCCCTCGGCCGGGCGGCTCGGTTCCAGAGCAGTTAGTATATCCTCTTTTGCAGCTTTTGGAATCTCCTTTGTCACTTTGTCACTAATTAGCTCCCAGCGCAGACCGCCGTCCCGCACACAGATCACAGGCAAAGCTTTCAATATTTCAACTTCCCCGCGCTGCTGCGCCTCCCTCCTGCCTTGTGCCCATCGGTCTGAGGGACCCGGTGGGGTGGATCGGGCTCCTTGTCAGTGTCTATCGGACCCGGATCGAAGGGATTGTCGCCCCCATCGGGGGGTGCAGAAGCGCAGCCAGTTTAGGAGGGTGGGGGGCTAGTTCAGTTGTTGACGATCCTGCACTCGGCTCGGAATTATCGCTCTGCTTTTTAGAGCCGACATGCACCTTTAACGCTTCAAAAACTTTCTGCCAGGGACCAAGCAACTTAGTAGCTGTTTTATCTGACCAAGTCACTTTATTCCATAGTCGAACCCCTATGTCTTTCCAAGTAGTTTGGTGAAACGCTAAACTGGCATCAGGAATAAATCCCCTATCTCTGCTCCATTTCAATAGTTCAATTAGACAATTTTTGTCATACTTAATAAACTCTTGTCATACTTCATAAACTCTTGAACTTACCACCAGCTCTGACCTCTGCTAGCAAGATGTTTTCAGGATAAGAACATCCATAGCATTTTAATTCAGTACACCGTTGCACATAAGCCAGCCTTTTGTCACCAGCATAAGACAAGTTCAGCCACAAATGAGAAACTGATTTTTCAGTTATCAGAGAAAATTATTATGTTTTCTACAGTATTTTTATATGACTTGTCCTTCGTACTTAAATGTTCCGCATACTCCTATTTCATGTGCTGGGATCCAGTTCCCTTCACGCTGTTCCCCATGCATCAAAGCATGCTTAATTCTCCAAAGAAGCATGCAAATTTCTCCTGTGCATGGGGAGGGAGGAGTTGTTGTACTGTACTACAAATATACTCATCTGCTTCCAGGGTGTTTTCATTAGAGCATTCCATCTTTGAAATGCCACTAAGCTGTTTACCTGTGAAGAAGTGTAGGTGTGCTATGACTCAGAATCAGGGGTTTCATAAATACAGCTAACTAGTTTAGCACACATTTGCATGCAGCAGAGGAAGGGAGAGGATTCAGTGGTCTAAAAGGCCTATCAATTACCACACCCCTTGTTTCTGTTGTTCAAAGCAAATGATGCAGCATTTTATTGCCTTTACATCTCTAAGCACTTACCTGCAGTAATATTTCCTTTTGCACTCACGTCCCTTTGGCATTTCTGCATAATCCATCCAGGAAAGATTTCTGTTTACATTTAATTGACTTTTACTGTAGCTCAAAGTCACAATTGCAGAAAATCTACTTTAATTCAAATTTTGAAATCTGGGAATCTGGCAGAAGCACTCTGGGTACCTAAATCTGTTTAAATGCATAACGTGGCTCAGTAAATAGCACTTTATATCTTCTTTAAATGAGATACTGCTTTTATGGCTAGAGCAAGTGGGAGAAAATAATCCCCAAAAGGTGAGATTTCCCAGAAACAGAAAAATGGAAAAATGTTGGATGGAGAGAACCTTCTGACTTTTATAAAATGCACTAATTTAGAAATTTTCAGTAATTAACCTTTTCCCATGTTCTCTTAGTAATAAGACACAAAAAAAATCATATAAAAGAAGTAAATATAACCCCAAATACAGCCTCTACTATCAGGACACCAGTAAAATTAATAATTGCCCAAGTTCACCTATATTTGCATGATTATTTTTTTTTTTTTTTACAAACTGCTCCAAATTTTGTGGGCAGTTTTCATGCACAGTTCACAAATTCTGGTCTCTGGAAGCACATTCCCTGAAATATTTTTTGTGTAGCATCATAAAATCAGGACATATTAGAGATGAAACCTAGAGCACCAGACCACATTTCATCTTCCTTGTATCAACCTGGTCATTTGGGCAGTAACATCCAAAGAGGAATCTAAACCAGGAGGTGTCAAAGGAGCAAAGGTCAATTCACAAATTGCTGCATCCAAGTAGCTGCAGCTTACTGTTAGGTCTCCAAGGACTTCATAAGAAGCAATAAATATATACCTGGGCAAAAACCTATCATAGAGTTATTCTAGTTACTTTAAAATAGCTGTGTTACAAACACAGTTTTCCCTTGCAAGACTAATCTGAAATTAAGATTTAATCTAAAGTTTACCCATTCTGTGATTTCTTTTTAATGTTTATCAAAAGTTCAGGAGTACAATATTTGAAGGCTTTTTAACAATGAAACATTGCCATTATAATTAGGAATTTGAGTTTAAAGTCATTTCACTAGGTGGGGATTTTGTAAATTTTGTTTTTAAAGGATAACAGAAAAACTGAAAACGAGTTTTGTGCATAACAACTTCACTGCTTCTATAACTAAAATAATTTAATCCTCTTTCTCTCTAAGTTGCTAAGACTTCTGAAAAAAAACATGCTAGCTAAAGGTTTCTCCAAAAGGTTAATGGAAGCAGCAGCTAGAGAAGGCAAGAAGTACAGTTTACTTCCTGCTTAAAACCTATGGGGTTTTTTTTATTTCTGTCACTCGAGAACAGAGTCTCACAACAGGTTTTCTAATTCACATCTGGTTTATAAAAATTCTATAAAAGTTATTAGCAATTACTTGACTTCTCTGTCTGTCTCTTTTCCTGTTTTTTACACTGTAGCTATTTTTCTAATAAATGTAGGTGTTTGATTACCTTTTTTTGTTCTGCTTATTCTTTCTCTTCTTACTTCTAGTCTTCTTTTTCTTAAAACTACAACTCTGTGCAGAAATGAACTAAAATTTTCTATAATCTTGATCTCTAGAAGTTATACTTTGTTACTTTTCATTATTATTTCCCTACTTCAGTATTTTTTGTAAGTATTTGAGCAGCCTGTCAGCAGTGTTTAGAGTCGGATATCTTTTTCTTTAAAGAAAATTGTGCAATATTGTGGGGTTTGCCTAAATCTTTTCTCATTAAAATATATGAAGAAGAGGCTACTGCTTGAAATACTCCAGTGCTTTGTAGTCAAAAGTACCTGGCATAACTTGTGCTTCAGACCTGAAAAGTTGGAAGTTTCATTATAACTCATTGATAGGGGCCTCTGGAATTTTGTAGATACAGCTGGTTTACCAAGATACTTAGCTTTTTTTGATAGTTTATCTAGAAAATCAGAGGAATATAAAGAAAATGTAATGTTATTTTCAAACTTACTGAAGGCTATGTTTGGGGTTTTTTTTCTCGATATTCCATTTACAAATAATTTCGGGTTATTCTTTCGATAGTCCACTGCTTGTGGGAGTCAGAAACTCTTCTAGTCCTTCCTCAGGTTGTTCTTTCCATAGGGTCTGCTGGAGAAATGGAATTGGTAATATAGACTGTGAGCTTCTGAAAAAAGCAGAAGCAAAGCAAGACAGTGAGCATCACTCTTGACAATGTTGAGGCAAGAGGACAACAGGTGACCATTTGTGGAGGAAGAGAAGGAGAGAATGAAGTGGGACTACCATGCAGGGATGTACACTGGGAGGCTGGAAAGTGAGAAGGATAAAAGTAGGAGACTGATAGAGTTATTCAAAAAGAGGGCATAAAACAGTGTTATAAAAAATGAAAAGAGAAAAAAGGTACATATCTACCTGTGACAGCATACAGCCAATTCATTACTGCCAATACTGCTTATTCAAACCAATAGTACATAGGGGGAAGAAAAAAACATACAAAAAAAAAAACCAAACCAAGAAGCTTATGATAATCAGAGGTAAAGTATAATAAGGTTTACTTGTCCTCACTCTGTCAATATTTCTTCTACTCACAAAATACACTTCAAAGTCATAAAATTGTATAGTGTCAGATATTTGTGAGCTTAGGGAGCAACTGTTTTGTACCCTGTTTCATTCAGAGCATACACAGGTCCTATGCAGAACATTCAGGGACAAAAGAGTAATTTTTTTTTTTACATCAGAATACATAACTATCAATTTCTAAGGAGTATAACATATGTTTTTGGCCAACACTACTAGGTTTTAAAATAGTTGCATAGTAGTCTTGCCTAGACAGTCTGTACTTCTGAAGCCAAAGCATAGCTATATGACTTCAATGGGATCACAGAAGACCTGAATTTAACTCTTATTTTAAACCACAATTATATGTCCCAGTCTTAATAATTACTTGCTTGAACTGAGAAGGCATAGGACAAAGTATTACTTTTCCTTTTGTTCAGGCTGTAAGAAAAATAACTCTTAAACTTATTCCCTCAGGCATCATTTAATTCCTTTAAATACCTACAGCATTAGAGACTATGTCTTCCTTTTGAGACAGCATAACTTCCAAATTAATTCAGGGTTGTTATTTTTAATGCAGAGTTACTACAGTCGTGGTCATAGTAAGTTTATCTTTGATAGATTCCTCTCAGTGTCATTTAATGGTTACTATAGTAACAGAGTTCTGTAATTATGAATTTTAAGTGCACTTTCTAAAGTAAAGATATCTTTGGAGTTGTTTCTAATTACATCTGCATAATTAAGAGCTAATTACAGCAATTTTAAAAGGATCTCTGCATTATTGAACTTTTAATCTTGTAATAGTATTGATATTTAGGTATGTGTTTAAATAAGTCTGAAAATATGTTGCTAGCAAATAATTTTGTTGCCTCATTTTGAATAGGCAGTGAAAAAGTTTCACTTACTAGGAGAGAGATGAACCATTGAAAATCACTAAGTTTTGGTTAAGTCATTTCAGCTGTGCTGCACAAAACTTACACTGAGTGTTAGAATGCATTCCTTCTTCAGAGTGGGAAATTAAGTCCCCAGTTGAGGTAGGAGTGAAATTAGTTCCCAGTTAATGCTTTCTTATCAAATCCATTTGAAAGAGAAAGTGAATTTTACTACTGGAAATATAAGATGGATTATCTGTTACATGCAATTACAAAAGCTTTATCCATCATCATGATGAAATAGTCTGAGTTTCTTTTTGCCAAAACGATAGGGAATCAGAGACAAACTTAAAGCAACACTGAAAGCCAGTGACTTCTAATTCTCCTTGTATTGCTCCATAACTTAGTTTCTTAATAAGTCATTTGCATCCTGTTTTAAGTAGAATGGGAGAGTAGATCACAATGTTCTGCACTGTGCCCCGAGTACTAGTGTATTCAGAATATTTTTAGGTTTATCACAGATTTGTTGCAAAAGTTAAGAAAAAGTGATCACCCAGCTCTGAATATCAAGTTTAGGGCAAGATATATTAAGACATAGTGAACAGTGCATTTCCATATTTATTATGGATAATTTTATTGTAAACATAAAATCAAGCTCTATCATGATAAAGCCAAGATTCCTATTGTTTAGAAATTTTAAATTGTAAGTTTCCTCTGGTAATTTTCACAGAAATCTCAATAGGGTTTTTTTCAAGTCTTTCCCCCCTTTTCGTACCACAGGGATCAGGTTACTTCATAAGTAACCCAGGATGTGGACAGAAAGAACAGTTATGAATAAACTACTAGTTGATATTTTGTAAAGATAACACTGGTCAGGGAGTAATGCATTTACTAGATTATAAATAGCACAAAAAGTTGTTTAAATTATAACCATTTCATTTCTCATAAACGTCCTGATATACTCAGTTATTGGAATAAGTCTGTATGACAAACATAAGGAAGATAATATGGGTTACATTACTACACAAAAGCAAAGACTTAATCCAATGTGTTTAGTTGTGAAACAACTGTAATAGCTGAAGTATTCTTTAATAAGCTATTGGTGATAACACCATGATATGGTGGTCCCTCACCACAAGAAGGATGTTGAGGCTCGGGAACGAGTCCAGAGAAGAGCGATGAAGCTGTTAAAGGGGCTGGAGAACAGGCCTTATGAGGAACGGCTGAGAGAGCTGGGGTTGTTTAGCCTGGAGAAGAGAAGGCTGAGGGGAGACCTCATTGCTCTCTACAACTACCTGAAAGGAGATTGTGAAGAGTAGGGAGCTGGCCTCTTCTTCCAAGTGACAGGGGACAGGACAAGAGGGAATGGCCTCAAGCTCCACCAAGGGAGGTTCAGGCTGGACATTAGGAAAAAATCTTTCACAGAAAGGGTCTTTGGGCACTGGCAGAGGCTGCCCAGGGAGGTGGTTGATTCACCTTCCCTGGAGGTGTTTAAGGCACAGGTGGAAGAGGTGCTGAGGGATATGGTTTAGTGTTTTATGGGAATGGTTGGACTCGATGATCCAGTGGGTCTCTTCCAAGCTGATGATTCTATGATTCTATGATACTTCCCTTATACAACATTTTAAAATATTTTACATTATTGCTAATGCCTTACCCTACCAGGTGACAATTTCTAGGATAATCAAGAAATTATCACATATTGGTGCTCTATGTTAAAGTTTTACTTTTCAAAATACAGCTATTGTATCCAAACTCTCAAACCTGTATCTGAAACTTTATTACAGCTTCTACTCCTAACTACATGACCTTGCTCATTTAATGAGTTGGACTCTACAAAAATCTCCATGGCATGAAAAAATCACTCTTTTTCATAAGCTTTCAAAGATATCTTCCTATATATGATATGCAGAAGTAAGTTCCTTTAATCTTTTTATTTTCTCAATTTATCACTTGTAGTCAATGTAACACTTTTTATATCTAGCAGAATAAATGTAAGCACTGAAAAATATTACTGCAGTCTTGTGCTTTCAGTAAAAAGACATTACTGGAGACAGACCTCAGAAGATTACCACTTAACAGCATATCACTTTATATAGATAGAAAAAACTATTATTTAAATATTTTAAACTCTCCATTTTATCTTTTTAAATAAAAATAGAATTCCTATTTCTCTCTGATAACTACTATATTATTACAGACACTGGAAAGAACATAACAAAACCCAAATTTAACATCTGTGATATGTTTCAAAGATGCAAGTCTAGGTTAAGTACAACACCAAGACAATTTCATCCATCTTAGGTTGGATACTAAAAGAAATACAGATGTGGCACCAGAGTCTTCAAAACAACCTTCACAAACATGCTCAGCTAATGTTCTCACCATCTATATCAATCCTGAAATTAAGCTATGATATTAAAACTGACCCACTTTTAAAGCAGAGCTTTCTGTTTTGTGTGTGCTGCATTCATGTCTGCCCATGGCAACAAAATACTACACGTTGAGAGAAAAAAACTACATTAACAAAAAGAGATCCTATTAAATCATCAAAACTTGAACATTTTATCTACAAGTAAAAAAACATTGACTTGTTTTCTTGCTCTGTGACATATTGTGAAAATTGGGATAACACACACTTTGCCCCACTTACTGCTAAAAAGCAATGACTGTTCAAGGCACCACTGGAGAATGTTGTTGAGCTGAGCACATGACTAATGCCAAGCAGCTGTTGACACAACTCTTCCTTTCAGAAAGATGTGCAGCTCTTACAGAAATAGTCCTGTGTTACAATAAATTCATCTTATACCTTTATTACTATTATTACCTTTTTCTACTTGCAACTCAATTGAACAAATGACTATGAGTAACAGTTCAGGAAATTACAAGCCTTCTGTTTTCAAACTGGTAGGTTTAGTAAGACACAGAAAACATCAACTCTTTACACAAGGATGAAAGATATCCACCTAGAATTTAAATTTTAAAATGACTCTGATAAAATAATCATCCAAATAACATATGCTAAGAGGACACAACAGCACCTACTCCATTTCAGCTCATTCAATCCATTTCTAGCCCACCAATACAGCTCATACCAAACCATCACTGCTATATTAAACACAACTGCTGCTGTCCAGGTAACATTTTAGCTGGACTTTTTCAACACACAAGTATTTGCGCAATTCACCCAAAAAAGTACTGTTGCAAATGTAACTGGTTAGCCATTGTAGTCTTAAGATGCTCCACATCTGCAGACTCATTATAGTGACCCCATGCTAATTTAAACTGCAGTGAAAATCTTTCTGCTGGCTTTGATTACTAGCTATATTCCCCATGATTAAAGTGATTTAACAGTTCATATTTTTATTCATTATTTTCCACCAGCTTTCATTTTCACTTCCTTGAATTTCCACTTGTTATTAAAATTAAGTAATTAGAACAGCTTAAGAGAACATTTAAAAAAAAAAAAAAGAAATAAAAGAAAGTCCCGAGGAGCTGAGTTCAGACGGCTGATTAATCAAAACAAAACAACTACTAGCAACATAAATAATTTATTAAAAGCAATAAACTGAAGGAAAACACAAATATCGAACTTTGCAATTGATATAATACCCCTGTTCTAATAATCTGACAAACTCACATAAAAATTTCTAAATCTTCGCCTTTCATGCAACCATATAAATTCCACCAAAGCACAGATAAAAAGACTTAAAAATCTAAATGAATCTCAAGTAAACATTTCACAATTCATAATTAAAAAATTAATCAAAATCGACAATAATAAAAATAATTTAGTCACAGACAGTCATCTGAACAGAGCTGTGTATAAGAAGAACTGAAAGAAGAAAATTCATTGTCATGAATGAGATCCCAAATTTCTCTTAATGCTGTATACATATAAGTTAGGATAAGTAAAGCTCAGAACACACTTTTCTGATGAGAATATAGAAAAAAAATATGTAGCTTTCTATTTATAGGCAGTATCTAGAATGAGATTACTAGGAAATGGGACAGTGAATAATACCAAGAATGTTCTTGACTGACAGGAGAACCTCTTAAATACATAGTTGTTTCTCTCTAGTAGATTGAATCTCAGAGTTCTTGAATTCAATATTATGTCTTTATTTTTAAGGGGTACTGGAGAAGTCAAATGTGTTTTTTAATCACTAACTCTATAGTTTATGAAAAGTTTTCTGGTGACTGCTTTTTTTCAACATAGCATAAGAGCTGAATTTAATTATCTGACTACATTTTCTGACTACCATGAAAAAAACACATCCTCCAGTCTTTAAGCAATATTTAAATCTCCAAACCACTTTGTAAAAGTATATAAAGTTTAAATTTACTTTTATTTATATAGGATTTCCAATCTTTCTCACCTCCTGGCCCACAGAACTCCTATTTGGTGTGTTAGTATCAGTTCTTCAATTATGAAGATTTTTTTCTTTCCTCTATTCTAATCATTTATCAACTTGGAATATTTATAGCTATTTAACTACATTTTTCTTCCTCTAGCATTTGCATGCCATCTGTGCCATCATTAATTTATGTTGGTTTTAGAAACATGACACAGATTACTCCCTGTTTACATGAATTTTGATTTTAATTTCTGCAGATAAATTGGGTCTTAGGTGACAACTGTTTAGATGCATCATTGTTTGTTAATATATTATAGCTTTTTTTCTGCTGCAGTATCTGGTCCAAGAATAGAGTCCAAATATATTGCATGAGCCAGGGCATATTTTCTGTAACAAAAGCTATCGACACCCCATTCAAACCATTGTGGTCATATGCAGCATAATCCTACCCTTGATCTCCACAATTTTGTGAGGAAAAAGTAGTACCTTAGTTATGAGAAAGAAACAGCAATCATCAAATAGGATAAGAACAGTAATAGCAGCAAGAGTTAAAGATTAAAAGTAATCTTGGAATCAGTCATTTTCACGACTCATCCTACACTCTAGCTTTGGCATGATATCCTGCACAGCACAGTTGTATCAGGACAGGTTGGGATCAGATTCTCTGGATTTTTCAGAGAAATTCTTTAGTAGCCAAGCTGAGGAAAGAGAGATTTAACATTCTCTTAGAAGTCAGAATCTCTACAAGAAGAGTTTTCCGCTATAGTAAATAAACTAAAAAAAAAAAAAATGAATTGTTTCTTGAGATAGAATCCAGACTTTGATGCGAAATTGCATGAACCTACATGTTCACTTACATTCAAGCCTTTTTTTTTAAATAATTGCTCTTTTCAGTGGTACAATTTTTGTTTCCACTGCTCGCCAAGAAAGCACTTATCCAAGCCAGTGATAAAGTTTTCCTTTAGACTTCAATGAGGAGGTTCAGACTATTCAAGGTACATGTTTTTCACTACCATTTACCTTCGTTCCCTATCTGTCTCTGCTGCTGGTGAAAGAATAGGGTTAAAAACTATTATTCTGGGTACACAGTAGTAATGAAATTATCCCTCTTAGTTAAAGGGATGACTAGTGATCATTCCTGGAAACAGACACCAGAAAACCAAGCACAATAAAATTTTTATTTCTGCTAGAAAAGACAAAATAAATGTTACAACTACTTAACAGGCCATTTTAAACTAGCATACTTGGTACAACCTTAACTCATGTCTCTCTCTTCAGAAAATGTAATTGAATGACTGGATAGAAATTTGTGGATTTATGTCACTTTTCAGATAAAATTCAGCATACACTGTTATAGGGCAGCAATAGTCTCCACTTATTTAAGAAGAGGTTGGCACAGATCTTCTGCCTTTTGTAATCCCACATTTCCCCAGAAGATGAAATTTAGTCTTCATTTTAATTTTTAACTAACAACTCTTACTACTTGCTTATCCTAACAATAACATTTTTATAAATGTGTTTTTCTCTTCAACATGTCCTTTTCTCTAGAGATGTTCAGAAAAAATCTAGTACAACAGGTTATTGCTGAAAAGCAATAATTTTAAGATTCAATTATTCATCTGTCATGATCCTTATTACTCTTAGACCAGTGCAGCTGCTGTGAGGAAAGATGAAGTAGTTCATTGCTCAAAGCTTTTGAAAATGTTCATTGAAGAAGCCTATTTAAAGAAACCTTAGCTTTTGAAGGAAGCAATGGATTATTGATGTGAAAGCCAATTATAAAGTTCTTGCTCGGAGTAAAGCCTTACCTCTTGAGTCTCACAGATTTCATGGCCACCTACCATTTCACAAGGATTTCAGTCAAAAAGGTACAGAAAATGAGCAAATAACAGTGATTTTGGATGAATGCATTTATCTTAGGGAAACACACAGGACATAATCAACACACAAAGATATCACCTGCTTTCTCTAGTAACATGAGGGAAAAAAATACAAAGAGCAGGAAGACATCTTTTCTTAGCAAAAGAAGTGTGTGCTCTAAGCTACTGGGACATGCAATCCAATTAAACAATCTCAGATCATGGAGAACCAGCATGAAGAGGTGGGCAAACAACCAAACAAATGAAAACAAGCAAGACAAAACAAGCAGAAAACCACACTGGCCGTTTCTGCTCCCTGAGCAGAAGCCAAGAGCCAAACTATCTGAACTCAGATGCTGCTGCTTGGAATTTACAGAGAAGAGTTAATCAAAAATCACAGAAAGAGGGGTACAGTTTTTCCAGCACTGCAGCATTCTTTCCAGGCTTCAACAGACCATACAAGTTAACAGAAAGGCCCACTGTAATTAATAGAAAAATGGAAGTTCGTCAAACTCTAGCCAAATAAAAATGTTTCAATTGCACCTTCCAGTTAAGGTTAATTTTAAAACCACATTTACTTCTCTCAGCCTAGTTTCTTTCTTGTTATATTCAGATTTGAATCCTGGCTCAAATTTTGCTAGCTTTGGAAGTACATGGGTTTTATATATAGCTGTTCTTCGTCTGATAATGAGTTTTCTGTGTTTAATCATCTGTGCTCTACCAGAATTTATGTATGAAAACCGACAATTTGGTCAATTTGCCAGATCTGGTCAATTTGCCCAGATCTTCCTTCAGCTATTGCCATCCTGGTACACAATAGTTACATAAATACATTGAAATATGATAGGTATTCAATCAAAATTGCTTGGTGATCATACAAATACTGTTTATGAAAATGTGACACTTTTATGATGTACTTATGATACTTCTGCCCTTATCAAAAACTGTTTATTTTTATAAACCGTGTATCAGCACTGGCCAACTGAATTGTTTCTAAAGCTTAAAATAATTTGGACCAAGATTTTATCTTATAGTACCTTTAACAATAACAATTTGGCTTACTGACAATCTTAGGTGAGACCAGATCCAGTCAGACTCCATGACGCTGAAGTTTTTTACCAGCAGCTCAGCCTGAAATCCTCCTGCTTCCCACTCATAAGTAAAGCATGGCCAGAGAGAGTCCTGTAGCAAAGAACAGGCTGAAGAAGTTCCAGTGCACTGACATTTCTTTTTCCTATAGCTGTAGCTTAATTTGTTACTTCTTTCTTGAGATTACTACTCACCTATGTGAATTCAGATGTATTTTTTATTGCCTCTTTCAAGTCCTACACATTTGGAGAGAATGCCACATGCCTGGCTTTGCTGAGTAGTCTTCAGAGGGAAAAAAGTTTTAAAGCTTCTATAATCATTGCTTTCTTTCCAGATTTCCTCTTTGGAAGACAGGCATATTATAAGAATTAAAAATTCATGTTATTTTACTTTGTATCACTTCTCCTCATAGAAATTCCATTGAAACTAGCTAGCAATCCCTGTCAAAATTCCGTCAACAACTCCCTTCTCTATTCCAGTGTCAAGCTAAGTTATCCCTCAATTTTCCCTTATCCCGTAACCCAATCCATTATCTTAGCCTCTGTATTACATATTGAGCTCCATTCAGGTAGGGTTATTACTTCATCCAGTAAAGTCTGCATTGACCCCAAAGCTGTTTGAAAATACAGGGGGTTTCTAGCTACCTTTCTTCTTGCCTATTTAAAGTCTACTGGGAAAATCAGTTCTCTTGTATTAGTGTTATTTTAATAATGTAACGAAAACATTTGACCATTCCCATATTAAGCCCCTCAATTTTTCAAAGATGACCAGCGCTAAGCTTATATTCCTAAGTGGCAGAACATTATGACATGAAAAAGTACACTTTTTTTCACTTCAGTGTTAAGACAGATGAAATCATGGGTTTGCATTTTCTAGGTAACATTTATGTGTCTCCATTCTCTCCATTGAGATGTGTCAAATGCTGTACTGGCACAATTCAGAACAATTAGACCAGACAAGAAAATATCTGGAGCCTTCTTTTTCATGGATGGTATTTATTACCTGGGGACATGAACGTCTGAACACCAAAACATCAGATCAGCTGGAATACTTGCACAAAAAAATTCTCTACTGCCTTGTGCTGGTCTAATTCATTCCTTTGTTAGCAGGTAGCATGGTGAAATGCATAAGTATCTGCAGAAGTACTCTGTACACTGTGCAAGATTCTGCCTGGTCATTAGGACAGAAACATGAAGATAAAGTCTTTCCTAAATATCTTGGCATGGATTTTTATCTCTTTTTCATCCGCACAACTTTCTCTTTCTGTGCCTTCTCTCTGCTATGCAACAGATGAAAGAAAGAAAATGCCTTTTTATTTTTTAATAAGAAAATAATTTTAACATCATCACTCGTAACCATGTAGTGTGTACCAATACACTACGGTATTTGAACCTGTGTGATCACAAAATTCCACAATTTTGTAAAGTATTCTCCCATTGTTCCAATCTCCAGGCCCCTAAGGCATGTTAATTTCTTGTCTTCTGTGCCCCAAACCCTGAACCTGTGGTTTCTCTCCCTTCATAGACACTGCCTGCAGCTACCAGCCTGTCCAAATTGGAGCAGGAGCCCACTCCAGGATGTACCAGGGGGAGCAAGACCATGTAGCTGGACCTCAGTAAAACTGTGAGACCCTGGTCAGCATGACAGAGTGATAGTAGCATGAGCTTGCATGCCTCTGAGGGACATATGGAGGTAAACAAACTCTTCCTGAAACCACAGAAGTGCAGGAACTGTCATTGCCTCACAGTTTTAAAGGGTTTGAAGGAAAGCCTGCAGAACTTCCTGGCTGTCCATGAGGCTTTTCCATCCTTCTCATCTCTTCTCTACCTTACAATCCATCAGCTGAAACCCCCACATGATGTAATTGGGATTTAGATTTTCTTTCTTTTTCTTTAAAATTAAGACATGGAGTGTTTCCCTCATCTTTTTACTCAAATGTTCTTCATTGCTCTGCTTCCGCTGAAAAGACTCTTTAATTTTGAAATTAATTCTAGTGATAAATTAAAATACATGGAAAGAAGCTTTTCAAAGGCAACTTAAATAATGGAAAGAAGCTTTTCAAAGGCAACTTAAATAAATTATAGAGTTTCATCTTGGTTATATAAAATAAGGTGTAGCCATGAGGATGGGTAAAACTGGGGAGTAGTGGGGTTGTTCAGGGATCGCATTAAAATGTTGACATATTAATTATCCTTATTATTAATGTTATTTGACACAATAATTCTATGGCTATAGAATTCAAAAAGAGACATAAAGAAGCTCTGTAAGCAAGTAAAAAAAAATCCATTATCCCTGAAAAAGTATAGCCATGCAGTACTTTTGACTTAAATTTTTGACAGTGACTTTTTCTGTTTCACGGACCTTAATTACATCTACAGTCACTATCACTAAATAAGAAATTCTTTGAATATTACTGCTGCTAAACCTGAAATATAAGAACTCTCCTACTGAAAAACTTAGAGTAGGAAAGCAAAATAAAAAGATTGTATGTATCAGTATTCAGATGAATAGAACAGAAACTTATCAAGGAAAAGCGAAAGTTGCAAGTTTCCTGAAAGATCTCTGAACTTATTAGACCATTTAATGTATTTCGCACCTATGTTGCCTAATTTATTATTTGTTTTCTGGAAATGCTTTGCTATAGCCCCACTGTTATTGTACAAAGAATAAAATTACAATCTATACCATTATTCATTTAAACCTCTAAGGTTTAAATGGGCTAACCAATAGTTTTATCTTATCATGGCAACAAAATTTTGTTATACTATTTGAGCTGTGTTGCAGAGCAGTAAATTTGTTTGCCTACAAAATTTTTAGTTAATTAAGTCACATGCATTACAGTAAAAAAATACTTAGCATACATGGTGCACTTCAGATTTGCAGTGCTACTGCATGCAAATACCTGATTCATTCTTCAGGCTCATGAAACATTATCTACACAATAACAAAATTGCTTCTAAGAGTAACGTGCAACCCATGTCACACTCTGGTGGAAGAGCACCAGACATGAGAATTTGCTTCCTTTGTTCCAGCAGTTAAAATACATTCTTCAAAACTGGAAGTGCATTGTAAGAAACATTCTGAATAACGCTGGCTGGAATACTGCAATTTCCATCATCTATTCATGGTAAGCTGTAAAGAAGTTTGAAAGTCATGACAAAAATGTAAGTCAGTCAAGTGTTGCCTTAGGCTGCAATTAATAAAACTTCATGCAATAAACTATACAAGCCAAGATTTAGATGTGTATGCACATCTGCTGCAACGATCATTCATTTTGAGTCTTCATCCAAGACTGGAATAAACAGGCATTTAAGTAATTGAAAAAGCATACTACTTACAGTCTCCCAAGACTCCTTCTACAAGAAAATTCTAACAAAACAAGTGACAGAGCTTTTGAAAAGTAGACATATAGAAGCTTAAGCAGATTGTAATTATCAGAGATATCAGGTGCCACCATCCCACAAAATTTCAGTTTTCCTGGCCTGAAATTTTAACAGCAGTTTGCAAGGCAAAAATAATAAAAGAAAATACTAAGATGACAGCTCAATTGTACTGCAAAACTAAGTCATATTATATAAAGACATCAAATAAAAAAATATCTTTTTACCACTGAGTTTTTTTCCTTTGTAATCTTAATGCATGGCTTTCCTTGATGCCAAGAAACAGTCAGTGAAAAGAAGCATTTGTTCTTCCCAAGCCTTAGCAACTGTTTTACAGCTTATGGATGCAGTAAGAGCAGAATATGGGTAAAGATTTAATATGGAATAACTCTTTATTACTTACCTGAGCCCCACCTTAGCCTTGTATCTGACACCAACTCATAGTGCTAAAACTACTAAACATTTCTCCTAGTGACAAAACCATTAAAAACAGGAAAAAGCACCTCTTTTCTACACTTTATTTCAGACCGTATCCTTCGAGCCAAGCACTGCCTGATGCAACTATTTTCTATTATTCCACTTATGAAATTCAGAGTCAGACCAGAGCACTGTACTATAATAGCCACAGGCACAGGTGAAAAGAGGATCTAATAACATTTCTCAGTTCTCAGATCCAGGTCTCACTGTTGCCATGTCTGAATAGCATACCAGGACAAAACACAGAAAAATAAATTATCCCATGTACAGTAGGTTTCTTCTGTGGGAAGCCTGGACCAGGAGTCATGGGGTACTTCAGCAGGTCCCCACAGATAAGAGGATGGGGAAAACAGGGGCTCCAGCCAAGGGCAATATCTGTCAGGAAGTTCACCTTTGTGCATCAGTTTTTTCCACTTTCATCACCATACATATAAGCTTGGGTTTGCGTGTCACAGAAATGTATACTATGATTACTTTGTCATCACAATGTTTTGGGTTTTTTTTAAGAAAAACATACACCTGCTTTCGACAAAATCTGCTGACCAGAAACCTGACTAAAAATTATTTGGATTGAAAGGAGGAAATATATGTTTAAATTAAGGTCATTTGACACTGAAACAAGTGTTGGTGGTAGCTAATTCTTCATGACTTGATATTTTTGCATGAAAACCAAATATTTAAGGGCTCTGTCATAGGTTATAGCAATTGTAAGTCTATTGGGAAATTCATTGAAAAATTTTTCTACTCTGTGTGAGATCATAAATCATAGCAGAAGCTAAGAATATGATTTTTGGATTTTAAATCATCTTGATTTAATCATGCAACCTGCAGTCTTAATTAGCTCTTTATAAGACAGTTAATCCATGATTTACATTAGTCCACACAAAAAAAACCCACAGCTTTGTCACTACCTGTATCTTTCATTTCTCTTTTTAAAAGTAACTTGAAAGGTTTCCAAGTTTAGTGACCTGTGGTCACAAGAAATTGCTCTGCTTTGTGCCTACCAAAAAATTATTCCTGTGTCTATCTTATTTTGTGATATTATAGTGATTTTCTTCTGTTAGTACAATTTAAGTAATAATGGATGTGTTTTTCTTAGAATGACTTGGAAAATTAATTTCAAACTTAACAGCAATCCATTTAGCTTGCTATAATAAACTCCTTAATTACTAGAAATACTGAAGGTGTCTGATATTTTTTCAGTTTATTTAAAACAGCTAGTTAGTACTTAAATAATTCTGGTTTAGGTTACTTAGGATCTCGAGCAACGTGTTAAAGACATGTTAATACTCTTCTATACATAACAAAAAGTTGGTATTTAAAGCAGTGTTTCTCCAGCTTATAAATTTTTTGTATGGCCCTAGTTATGGGATGGCAAATGCCTGAAAACTTCAGACTTAGTTTTAATGTTTCCAGTAGAAAAAGGTATTTCAAATTACACCAAGGAAATTAAGAAGCCAATTCAAAGCCTTCAAAGAGAAATAGTTCTTTACCTTGATCTTAAGTGACTTTAGATCAGGCTTGTGATTTAGGTATGTGCTGAGGCTCCAAAGACTGTGTACCTTTTAAGAAGCTTCTCATCTTAGTCCCTTGAGGATCAGAGGCGTATAAAATGCATGACATTACAAGTTTCAGTTAACCTTCTTAAGTGATTCTGTTTTTCTTTCATGAAGATACAAGCTAAAGATATGGCTGCGTCCATCACTGATCCTAACTGCAAGTTTAAAAAAGACATTACAATAGCATTTCCAGGTGCTGAAATTAGTAATTTGGCTCTAGCAAATTATTTACATTTTTTAATGTGAATTTACGGTTCTTCCTGAAAGCATGCTATATTTGCAAGCAGCTGATTTCTGTTCAGACTGTGGTTCAGAAAAGGCTTATGAAGAACAAGGAAGTGTCAGCTGAGCACCATGCGGAGTCTTATAGGGAACAGCAGGAAAGACACCTTGGGATGGACTCTCTCAGCAAATCTTTATTTTACTACTAAACCATCTTTCACACAGAGAGACACGTGATATTTCCGCACCATTCCTCCTTACACTGCCACTGTAGTTGCCAATTGCCAATATGCACCGCAGTGGATTCTGAAATCCTGCATCATGACAGAGAATATTGTCCTCCTATGGCAAACACACAGCTTGCGTGTAACGATATCGCTTCTATTCTGTTTCAAGCCTCTCACAGTCATAATCTTCAATTTGCTACTTGTCTGTAGTTGCCTCGGACCACAAAAAGGATCCTTAGGAAGGGCTATAGTATAACCTAAGAAAATAAAATTTCTCACATCTTTCCCTATAGAAAGTATTTTATCCTCCACAGGATTTCTCCAATTGCTCTTAAATTATAAACAGTTTAACTGTTCACTATTTTTTTAGTAACATTAAGCTACTGCCTGACACTGAATTGGAGTTTAAACACATAGACAAAATTTTATATCATCATTCATGACCTATTTCTAACTGCTCATGAAATCATGTTTACTCTTGCTAATCTCAAACTGACCAAAATAGTCCAGTGGGAGTTCTAAAAGCAGCAGGTTTAGAATACTGAAGCAATGTTTATAGAAACATTTAAATCTTTTTGCAGAACTTGCAAGCATTTGGCCTCTCCATTTCAGGAATAAAGGGAAACTGTTTGGGGATCAAAAAAGTTTTGGTTTTCACTATTTGCTCTTTTGTTCTGTGAGATCACAGCATTAAGAAAACATTCAGAACAACACTTACAAACATGTTCACATGCAAAAACAAGAATAGTAAAACAGAAGCCTAGCTGATATCTTCCAAAAGCAAATTCTTGTCCAAGAATTGAGTGTCTGAACCTATTGGAGTTTGACTTACTTATGCAACAGATAAAAGATCTAGTGTCTCAAACCGAAGCAGTGTTTTTCCTTCTGGTTCAACATAAGATAGTATATTAGAATTATTATTCCAACTCACTTGGATTTAGTGCCATTAACAATATCCTGTAAATTGTGATCCACTGTTCTACATGCTGAATAACTATCAAATAAATGCTGGTTCCTGTGAAGAAAATGATATAATGTACAAGACAAGTAGTAAAAGCTGACAAAAGATTGAGTAGAGTTGGGGCACAATAACGAGAATCATAAAATAGAATCATAGAATCATCAGGTTATAAAAGACCTCAGAGATGATCGAGTCCAACCAAAACTATCTACCCTTAACCCATATCCTTAAATGCCTAAGTACCTCATCTACCTGCCTTTTAAATACCCCTAGGGATGGTGACTCAACCACCTCCCTGGGCAGGGACAATCTACAATGACAATCTCAGCTACTTCGATTAGTCCTAGTGATGAAATCACACATATTCCTTCACAAAAGGAGCAAATTTTATTAACATACACTTAAAAAAAACAACCACCAAAATAAAACCCACTACCATATTTACTAGAGATTAATAAGAAGTAATGAATGGTGCATCCACAAAGTCAGAAAATTCCTTTTTCTGCCCTTAAGAAAGTGCTTATAAAAGCCTAAGTGAACGTTTCAGAAACAAACAAAAAAAAAAAGTCATGACTTGAATTTATGGATTTGTGCTATACTTTCAAAGACTAATCTCTAGCTGTGCTGAATCAACACCTGTACAGCAACAGCAGGAGGGGAAATGCTGGCACTCGAGGCTGCAGTCAGCAAATGCAGTGGAGTCAGATAGCTTGGCAACAGTGATATAAGTAATCTTTAAAATTTCATCCATTTGATTTCTCAGGGAAAGGACGCTTAGTGACCTAAGGTTGCTGCTAAAAGTGATAGTACAACACCTACAGTCACTGATCAATTTAAACCCGTAATAAAAAAAAGATTCAGAGTAATCAAAAGTAGTACAGAACTTCAGAAAAAAAGTTTGTTTGTTTGCTTGTTAAGATTACATAGATTTGCCAGTTAGCACAGAATAGCTGTTACCAAAATGACCCCAGGAGAGACTAATTTCTGAAGTACTGCATTGAAGTATAGTCTTAGTTCCGGGTAGTCTTCAAGTCTTTATTTTTTCTCTGAAATGCTAGCATTTCAGTAGAATGGTAAAAATTAAAAAAAAAAATAAATAAAATGAACACGAAAATCCCACAGTAGTTTTTAAAGAATCTGCGAGAAAACAGCTTGATTTTTAAAGGTAATTTCCAAGTCAATTTACTTATAATGTGCCCAGAAAGTTAAAAGAGAGCAGAAACTTGACTGATAACACTTACAAATATAATACAATCTATTAATAGGATGGCTTATAGTAAATTACCTATAATGGACCATCACTTATAAATATAATCAACTGTATGAACATTTCCTATCTGGTCTCATTTATGAGCTCTTCCAGGTGGTTAGGAAAATGCAGATAGTCTAGAGACCACACTTATCAGAAAAAAATGTTAAGAATAACATTGTGCAATGAATTTAATTGCTGAATTTTGAATGACACTAATACTACTTTGCAACATGCAATTATATACTTAAATACACAGAGATGCTATGTTCAGAAGTCTTTAAATTTAACATCATGGCTACCAGATGCACTTGCTTTCATTACACGTATTTTAACAACAATATTTTTTTCAGTCCACAGATCCCTAACAACACTGTTACGCATACTTTTGCTGACCTGAGAGTGAAAGATGTCTGACAAATCTTTTACCTGACTGTTTAAAGCAGAGCTCTGCTTCTTACCCCTTCATAGACCTAATATCCCTGAGAGAGAATGGGAGGACGGAAGAGCAAAAGTTGAACTCAGAGGGCATTGGAGAGAAAGGAACCATTCTGACCTTAGTCTGCACACTTTTTCTCAACCAACTTGCACAAAACCATCTTTAGTTCATGAGCAGAAACCTCTGTTTTTTCTCTGCAGCTACCCTCCCAAAGACAAAAATGATGGAAGGAAGAGCTTTTTCTTAGAAAGGGCTGAGATTCCTGAGAGAGCTGGAGCTTCTGTTGCCATAGTGAGAAAGGCACCATCCCAAGACAGAATAATTCAGCTCAAGTAACTCAATCAACTGCAACTCTTGCCGGTAACACTTAAAAAAAGAGTCCTTGGTGAATTCGAGTTTACAAACAAGGAGAGTATGAGTAATGTATTTGCCAGTCCTAACAAAGATCACATCCCAATGAATCAGCTGTGTAGGAACCAAAATATCCCAGTAACAGGCACTTCAGAACTACATGATAAAACCTCTTTTGTAAGTATCATGGGTTAAATCTTAGCCCCATTGAAAGCTCACTCAAAATCGAAGAATGCAGTAGCATGCCTCTAGGGAAATAAATTGCTCAAAGGCTTGTCTTCCTAGCAGTATTGGGCTACTTCTCCCACCTTACTCTTGGTCTTGCTCTGTCTCTGCCCTGTTGCATGACCCTGAATACTTTACTCTCCTCGCAGCTCTGTACTGCAAACATCTCAGACTGAAGCTGTGCTTTCACAGGAGATAGGTTGCTACCTGAGCCATAATGCAAGTCAGCTGCTGCTAGGTACCCAAATGCTGCCACTGCGTTACATCTAACAACAACAAGTTTTCTGTATCCTTCCTTTAGAGCGTTTGAAATTTTTGTTCTTGTTGCAGTCCTATAACTACCATCTTCTTTCCACTAAGGAATTTGGGTGATAGAAAAGAGAAATTGCCTAATAAAATAGAAGTCATGAAAGGATTCACAAATGTAACCACAACAAACAAGGCCCTTTTCCCTAAAACAGGATGACAGCATGTTTCAAAATGGCATAATGCATTATAAATTAGAAAAGAAAAGCAGAAAACTGAAGTAAAAAACAATCATTGAGGTTTGCCAATAAAGCCTATTTGGAATCATGATGGCCTCCACTGGTAATAAGTTATCTCTGTAAAATCAGGTAAAGGCCATCCAAAGCTGACAGTTTCAGCTCCCAAAGCTGAACACACAATCTAGGTACTCTTAGAGCAATGCTAAATTCAAATAAGCAACCAAGCAATTACATCTTAACAAATACACAAGCAATTGATCAAGCACAGAAGGCAGCAACTTCAGGAACATGATGAAAGTCTTGATAATAGCACCATGTGGAAAAGAGCAGACATATTTAAAATCATTTAGCTACCTGACCCCTTTGCCACTACAAAAACACCTTGAAGCCATTCAAGGCTGTGGAAAAATTCAGCTCAGACAGATACAGGACCTAACGTATTCCTGCATTATCACCCTCACTGAACCAAAGTGAGCCTCTGAAGAGAAAGGACACACGATTATTCAACAGATTTTCATGAGCCATCTATAAGAAACTAATCAAAGAGTCATTTAGGATTGAAAAGACCATCAAGTTCAACTGTAAACCTAGCACTGCCAAGTCCACCACTAAAACATGTCCCTAAGCTCCACATCTAAACATCTTTTAAATAGCCCAAAGACGGTGAATCAATCAATTACCATTTGTTATTTGGGAAAAGAGAATAACACCCACCTCACTATAACCTCCTATCATGTAGTTGTGTAAAGACAAATAAGGCCACACCTTAACCTCCTTTTCTCCAAACTAAGCAACTCTGGTTCCCTCAGCTGCTCCTAATAACACTTGTGCTCCAGACATTTCACCAGCTTCATTGCCCTTATTTGCACATGGCTAGAGCACCTCAATGTCTTTTTTGTAGTGAGGGGCGTAAAACTGAACACACTATTCAAGGTGTACTCTCACCAGTGCTGAGTACAGGGGGATAAGATAATTTCCTTAGTCCTGCTGGCCACAATATTTCTGATACCAGTGAGGATGCTGTTGGCCTTCTTGCCTACCTGAGCACAGTATTGGCTCATATTCAGTCAGCTGTCAACCAACATCTCCAGGTCCTTTTCCACTGGAGACCTTCCCAGCCACTCTTCCCTAAGTCTGTAGTAATGCATGGGGTTCTTTTGACTCAAGTGCACTTGGCCTTGTGGAACTCCATGCAGTTGGCCTCAGCCCATTAGTCCGGTCTGTCCAGATCCCTCACAGAGCTTTCCCACCCTTGAGCAGATCAACACCTCCACACAGCTTGGTGTTGTCTGCAAAATTACTGAGGGTGCACTCAATCCCCTCATCCAGATCATTGATAAAGATAATAAACAGAACTAGCCCAAATACTGAGCCTTATGGAACATCACTTGTGACCAGCCCCCAGCTGTATTTAACTCCACTCACCACTCATCTCCACTCTCTGGGCCCAGTCAGCCAGCCAGCCAGTTCAACTCAGTGAAGTAGACATCTATCCAAGCCATGAGCAGCTATTTTTTCCAGGAGAATGCTGTGGGAAACTGTGTCTAAGGTTTTACTAAAGTCTAGGTAGACAACATCCACAGGCTTTCCCTTGTCCACTAAGAAGGTCACCTTGTAGAGGATCCTTCTTTGGCCACATCTTCTTCATTGTCTACAAGGTAGTAATTATGGAAGGTTTCTTATGTCTAAATCTGACATATTCTACATAGTAAAGACACTCAGAAAGGAAAATTGAGCTAGCATTTCTGGAAAATAAACACAATATATCAAATGGTACTTATGGTCCAAAGGAATAAAAAAGCAGCTGTATATTTGACAGGACAAGAGGCAATGGCCTCAAGCTCTGCCAGGGGCGGTTCAGGCTTGACATCAGGAAAAAAATTGTCACGGAAAGGCTCATTGGGCACTGGCAGAGGCTGCCCAGAGTTGGGTTGAGTCACCTTCCCTGAGGTGTTTAAAAGACAGGTGGATGAGGTGCTGAGGGGCATGGTTTAGTGTTTGATAGGAATGGTTGGACTCGATGATCCAGTGGGTCCTTTCCAACCTAGTGATTCTATGATTTGGCCTAAATTAGATCACTAGTGATTTCCTTGGCATGTGCTGTAGAGAGAACGATATTCTGGAATAATTCACAACTATGGATGTTTGCATATGGCTCTTCACAAGTAATTTGTTTCCTCCCTTTTTTGTTTTTCACAGCAGTGAAGTAGTCATCTTTTGTTCTCTGCATATATCTATACTTATGATTTCCTATTGACCATAGTAAGAGTTATTGCCTTCAGCTACCCAGTTTGCCTGGTTCTCTGGGGGAAAAAAAGGCACTGCATTTCACTCATTTTTAAATGAAGCTAGTACCTATTACATACCTTAATGATGTGGATTAAGAAGCTGAGAGAAGAAAAGCTCACATCACTGAACTGAGCCCGGTAAAGAGGAAAGGCAAAGGAATTATCTCAGCAGGATTAAAAACTTTTCTTGCAAAAATATATCTATACTAATAGCTTTTTCAAGCACTTTACAGTTTAAACATCCTATGAACAAATATTTGTTTTTTGAAACCATCTCATCAGAAAACCACCTGCTCCGGCAAAGTCACAAGACTTGATCACTGTAATGAGACATTTTTACAGGTACCCTAAACCATAAAAACCTACAATATTTGTGATTAGTCTTTAAAATTTTTTTTCTAATAACTTTTCAAACTATCATTGTCCTCTGGAAAGTAGCTGAGATTATTATGCACAGGATTATGTTTAGTTGTTAATTGTACAGCTTTATTGAATACTTACACGGTGTACAGCTCCTCTTCTGCAAATGCCCAGGAGCAGCTTAGTGTCTGCCAACTTCTCTTTACTTTTAAAAATTATTCTAACTTCGCTTTGCACCTGTGTATGTTGCCACATTAATTTTACTTACTTTTTACTCTTTTCCTGTTGACCTCGGTACATGACAATAATTCTCAGCTTTCCAGATATATCCATGTCTTCTCAGGTAAGGCCTCTACATTTATTTTTCTTCCCTTAATAGCTTTCTTTGGTAGCCTTGTAGTGTGCTTCATCCCTTTGATCTTTTGCTTGTTTTACATCTATACACATCTTACGCGGACTGGAAGGATTTTCTATGAGTTTTTTTCTCAGCTTTGAATTAGCTTCATCTGTCAAGGATAGCCTCTGGGATCATCAACTTATGCCTCTCACTGCTGTAAATGATATAATTTCCAAGTTAATTAAACAAGCCATTATCCTTTTACATTCACTTCACTTAAAAAGGTGAATAAGTAAAATATCCTCATTTTTCAAACAAATTTTACTTTGACTAAAAAGAAAGTCTTAATACATTTTTCAAAATCAGATTACTGACTATTCTTGATAAAATACGAATTGAAAAGTTATGTCTTGCACTCATGCCAGGAGTGCCAACTACACTCATGGTTAACTACCACTTGTTTTCACCAAAGAATAACATTAAAGGAAATAAAGAAGGAGCAGAAATGCTTTTTAATGAACAGACACAGACATGCAAAGCATATTGCATCTTCTTAGAGCATTATCATAAAATAATAAGGTAACAAATATAAATCTTCAATATTGCATCAAAACTCAAAAGGTATTAAAGCTAGCTTGAAGGGGTAGTTTATTTTCTCTTTTTCCTTTAGACACCAACATCCACCTCCCAGTGTGATGGTTAGAGTCTCCTTCAAAGATAATTGGTTTTGTGTTTAATGACTGAATACAGTAGAAACATTAGATGTCAATATATATTTTTAAAAATTAATTTTTCTTTAATCCAGTATTTATTTTCTTCCTGTTACTTGAAGTTATAGTTCCTAGTCTTTTATGTGTGGGACAGCAAAGTTAACAACTTTTTCTCCTACACCAAATACGTTGTCTTCTATATTACTCCTTGTAGTTCTAGTAGAGAATTAATATGCAAGCCCAGTTCCTTGAAGTAGAAAACAAAATTGCATATTGAGTCAGGCATATTACTTAGTATAATCTTATTTCTAAGCAATGTAATAGTAAAAATAACAATATAAAATTTTGTTCACATTGAGAAATAATAATGCATTGAATCTTCTTTCCTAGGCCATATTTACAGCCAAAGATGTAGTTTCTAAGCATAGAAGTGCCCAAAGTTGTCATTCAAGAAAACCATATGTCAAGATAAAAAAAATCTACCCTGTTTTCATTGTTTCTTGCCTCTATACCTCACTCTCATAGTGCTTCATGGTTTCTCCAGCTCTAACTCTACATGCATTTATGCTTTACTCCTTGCTCTGTGCCAGGCCAACATGAGCATTAATACACAAATGCATAAGGCAGACTGGGACACTACTGAAATTAAACACATCTAGTACAAGTTATCCTGTTTGAACTGGTATTTGCCCTAAGAAGTTATCAGAAATTTCATCCTAGAAGAGTGAACAAGTTTTTTTGTTTGTTTTTGTGTGTGTGTGTGTTGTTTTGTGGGGTTTTTAACTAGGTCTATGCTTTTATCTAGCCCAGATTTTCAAGTTTGCTTATACTTGCACAGAACCTGATTCAGATGTTAGCACAGTAACCCTCCTGCTCCAGGTCACTTCATTCAGCACCTTCTACCAGGTACAAAGGGACTCCACAATGCAGGATATACAAGCACAGAAATTATTTACTTCTGAATATACACACAATAGATGCCTAGAGGTAATAAGCAGTATCTAGACATTAATATGCTCACCGCTCTTGCAACAGTCACCACTCAGTGGGAAATAATTGACCTCTATTGCTTCTCAGAATAGGAAAATCCTCGGTCTTACTGAGCTGTCAACTTATAATTCCCTGCTTTTTTCTCTTGCAGTTTAATAACTTTTCCTATTAATGTTCTTCCTCTTAAATACTTCAGGGTTAAAATAATTCTTATTCTAATTATTTTCTGGATAAATTTAGACAGTGTCACATTGCTGTGGTGCACCAAACCAGACCTTCAACCACAAACTGCTGAAGCCCCAATCAGGAGTTGGGTTATCTGTTGTTCATGTGATCTCACACCCTTACATGTTCTACCTCGTCACCCAGTTCCAAACATCTGTCTTCATTTAACCTCAGCACACCAGACAGCACATACTACCTCCAAATAAGTTAGCAGTGCTGCTGCCTTTTGTGGCATGGAAGAACTTTTCTTTCCATGTAACAGAGTACCAGTGCAGACAAAGAAAAGGATGGCAGCCACACCTAGGGAAAACCTTGCACAAATCCAGAACATCCAAAGAATGTCAAGCTAATTTCAGAAAAAAATAAAAAATGCTCTTAAATTTTCCAACAAATCAAAATTGAAAATATTCGCATAAACTTCCAGAGGATGTCCAATGAAGCCCAGCACCTTCATCACACAGCTGCCTTAAGGCTTAAGGCCTTACGCCCTTCTCTGTCCCACCTTTGGCCACACAATGAAATCATAGCAGTAAGCATTTTTTCCAGAGTTGCCAAACATGCTTTCAGAATATCACCTCAGAAATTTCAGTAATAAATACTTTTTCAAGAGATGTTTCCATTTTGATAGACTGATGTTTTCCAGGTGAACAACAGTAATCTCCAGTTTTAAATTCCCACTTTAAATGTAAGGGTTTATAGCTTTTGTTAAAAAAAAAAAAAAAAAAAACCAAACAACAACCAAGAAAATGAGAAAAAAAATCTTTCATTTATCTAAGTTGTAAAACAGAAAGATATTTCTGTGCCTATGAATATGACTAGGTACTACCTAACACAAATTTTCTAGTGAGAAGTCAGGCCTTTAAAAACTATTGACTGGCAATGAGATCACGGTTTTCAAATATAAAAGCAAAGTATAGCTCAAGTATATGAGAAATAAATGGTGAAATGCTACAAGAAATAGATCAATTGAAGCTGCGAGACTGCATATACTAAATTCTGATGGCCAAGGTTGTTGCATACACTAGGGACTTCATATCATTCCCCTCCCTTCCTAAAGACTGCATATCACATCCTTGTGCAACCTTCTGTCTTGGGAGCTGTGCATATGCTTCCACTTTCCTTCTACAATCTTCTCTCCCCCACTTTTATGATTTGTCTGAGATTGTTATATTCAAGATATTAACCTACTTTTTTGGAGCAATAAAAGAGGGATTGAGTACGGTTATGCAGATATTAAAGAAATGTTTTGAATTCTCATATGATTACAGACTTACATCTGTGCATAAGTTTTCGCATGATCTACACTAAAAACTAAGCCTCTAATGTTGACTTATTGCACTGGTAAAATTTTGCTCCTTCAGTATAGTCTAGAAAGAGTAACTTGACTCTGCTATTTCAAAGTACAGCTTTCAAAACAGAGCTTCAACATATTTTAACAACCATACATGATTCAACTAGCCAATAAGATGGATTAACAACATCCTGTTTCACCTTGTTCATACTCCCCAAAGAGTCCAATATATTTAAATCTTGGCCCTTAAAAGTGATCTGTCTCAAGCAGTAGGGTTAGTAGTAAATCAGTGGTTAGTATTAAATCAGTGGTGGTATTATGCTCCAATTTGAAGGGAGAAAGTAAGTTATTGAAAAGGCAGGAATGAAACAAGGGGTAGATTGGCAAGTTAATTTCGGCTTGCTACAAAGACAATTAAGGATATAAATTTTTCTAACACTCTAAGTCCAACCCTTTATCCAGGGAAATTCCTGTTGACATCAGTGTTGCTAGTTAAGACCCAGGGTAAGATTTCCTAGGGAGCTTAAGACATTTTGCCATCAAGAGGCGATCTTCCTCATCCCTGTGCTCTTGGCCTGTACTCTTGACCTCTTCTTGTGTCCACAGAAGTACTAAGTGTAACCTGGACTAGTGATCTCATCAATATAAAACAAATACCTGCCTAGTACAAACACCTGTTCACTCACCCAAAATCCAGCCTAGATATTATTTCAACTTGATAGTTTTTTCATGATGTGAAAACAGTAGCCCACACTGAGGTGCTACAATATTTAAACTGGACTGCAGTTACAAGTAATTTTTCAGCATATTGCACTAGTTTGGTAAGACTAGGCAGGCTTTTCCCTTTCAGAACGGTTATTCCTTCTGAATTTGAACCAAAAGGCATCTCATCCTAATTATTCTGCCCATTAAAAAGGAAATAGCAGAGATAAGGCAAACACTTAGGGCAGACTTTGGTTGCTCAATCAAGTTCCATGGGAGACAGAGTGCACAGTCTTGCACTTGGGACACAAAAACCCTGTGCAGCACTACAGGTTTGGGAAAGAATGGCTTGAAAGCTGCCTGGCAGAGAAAGACCTGGGGATGTTGGTCAAGAGCTGACCAAACATGAGATAGCAGTGTGCTCAGGTGGCCAAGAAGGCCAACAGCATCTTGGCTTGTATCAGAAATGGTGTGGCCAGAAGGATGAGGGAAGTGATTCTGTCCCTGTATTCTGCACTGGCGAGGCCTCACCTCTAATACGTTGTTCAGTTTGGGGCCCCGCACTATAAGAATGACATTGAGGTCCTGAAGCATGTCTAGAGAAGAGCAACGAAACTGATGAAGGGGCTGGAAAACAAGCCTTACAAGGAGCAGCTGAGGGAACTGGGGTTGTTTGGCCTGGAGAAGAGGAGGCAGAAGGAAGACCTTATTGCTCTCTACAACTACCCAAAGGGAGGTTGCAGAGAGGTGGGTGTTGGTCTCTTCTCCCAAATGATAAGTGATAGGACAAGAGGGAATGGCCTTAAGCTGCGTCAGGGGAAGTTTAGACTGGACTTTAGGAAAAATTTCTTCACAGAGAGGTTTATCAAGCATTGGAACACACTGCCAAGGGAGGTGGTTGAGTTGCCATCCCTGGAGGTGTTTAAAAGGCAGGTAGATGAGGTGCCTGGGGACATGATTTAGTAGCAGACAGGTAGGGTAGGAGTATATGATCTCTAAGGTCTTTTCCAACCTTACGATTCTATGATTTTATAAATGAGAGAGTTTGGTAGCAATATAAGCCTTGTAACATATTAAAAATGGAAGGGAACTTTTTTATTAATAAACCATTTGGCCAATTATCTATTCATCATTTTTTCACCCCAAGTTCATTCCGAAGCTTTTATTCATAACGACCATATAATGATGATGCTTCCAAGATTCACCCCGACAGAAGATGCTATGAAGCCACTAGATTTAAAGGCTATAAATGAAATTTTTCTGTCATTATGCTCTGACATAATACATTTCTTTCTGTTTAGACACACAACAAAATTGCTCAGGATTAAGCCTTAAAAGCTAGATTCCAAACTTGGGGAATTTGTGAGTATAGACAAACTTTAAAACCTCAACATTGATGTTTGTCATGCTTATGGCTAACCAGCTCTCTTATGTACTTTATTCAAAGATTATTTCTATCTTCTTGTCTTCTTGTCTTCTTTATAAGACGTAAGACATTTGCACACAAAACATTTGTACTGTAGCATTTTTTTATTGGCCTACACAAATAAGGATTCAGAAGGTACTACCAAAAAAAGATTACACAAAGGTGTGTTTTGTCAGTTGTTTTTCTTTCCTATTATGTTCAAAGCAGTAGAAGTATATGATCTCTGAGACATATTCAGATTTCCTAGGCCTCATTCAGAAAATCTGTATATAAATTCTGGTCATTCTTTTAGATAGAATGCAAATATACACCTCCCACTTTTGTGTTTGTAGCTTATATACTGTTTTAGAAAACTGTTTACATACCAGAGGAGTGAGGGAAGAAGGGCTTCTTTAAAGAAAAATAAATTGCTGCACAGAAAGCAAATTCTAAAAATAATACAAAATACATAATACAATAATACAAAATAAATATTAAGGAGTGCACAATTTCTTCCTAAGTAATGAATGACAAGAAAAACGTTTCTTTGTTTGGGGATAAAAGTAATTCTCTTTCCATGTTGAAACTTTTACATGCATCTACTTACATATTATAAAGTATCTGTTTTACTTACTGGTTTTAGCTTCTGTATGATGTTGTAAGTGAAAATAAGAAAATACTTGTCAAGTGGTGGTTTTAATCATCAAGATTACTTGATCATCAAGAGGCACTGTAAATACATCTGCAAGTTATCAAATTGCTTCTTGATTTTAAAAAGCCTACCTTTTTTATAATCACAACTTTAAAGGAATTTGAAATGCAATAATACATTCTAACAGAATCAAGCATTCTAACAGAATCAGAGCCCCATCCAAACTGACCTTGAATGTTTTCAGGTTGAGGCATCTACCATCTCTCTGGACAACTGGTACCAGCATTTCACCTCTCTCACAGTAAAGAATTTCTTCCTTATACCTTATACTGTAACTTATATGAACACTACCCTCTTTTAGTTTAAAATCATTACCTCTTGCCCTGTTAGAACAGGCCCTGCTAAAAAGTCTGTCCTCATCTTTCTTATAAGCTCCCTTTAAGTACTGAAAGGACTCAGTAAGGCTTATCCAAAGCCTTCTCTTCTCCAGGATGAAGAACCCCAGCTCTCTGAGCCTTTCTTCTTAGGAGAGGTTTTCTATCCCTCTAATCATTTTTGTGGCCCTCAGAATCTGCTCCAACAGGTCTTTGTCTTTCAAGACAATATGGAAAGCTGCTTTATTATTCAGATCTCTTCAAGATCTTTTGTCTTACTCTTAGATTTACTCTTCAGCCAAGTTACAAAATCGATGCCACTGAAAGATCAGCAGTTATTCTTAGAAGAAATAGACACAGCAAAGAGGACATGGCCAGCTTTTCAGTGCATTTTTATATACTGCTCATGAAACCACACCCTTTAGGGGTGGTTAACTTAAAAAAAAAGTAAAATTGAAAGGCAACAAGGCACAGCATCCATATGACCGCAAAGACTTGATCTGCTGACACATCATGTGGAGAAGAACAGTAAGCCACCACAGAAAGTGACTTGACAGGAATGTGGATCTCTCCATTCAGTCATTTGCACAGGGAAAACACACGGCACAGTCATCCTAGCAGCCACAATAAGGTGAGGAAAATGCAGCAAGTTCCTCCCCAAAAGAATTGTTTTCTTTATCTCAAAGGATAATTTAAATTAACATTTTACTTAACACAATTCAATGGAATAAGAGCATTAACATGCTCAGTCGCTTTGATACACCACCTTTGCAGTAACTGCTAACTCATTAATCTGCAATATTTTGTCTGCTGTCGAAAAGTAGCATGAGGTAGGCTAAGTTATATTATTTCAAAATAACAAATAGTTGTTTGTACATATATATACTCATACATATGATTCCTAATGATAACTTAATATTTATATTTTAATTTACATATATTATAGATTATTACATTATATATGCGCATACACATTTCTTTATATCAATATGAACAATCTTTGTTGGATACAAACTTTTAGATGATACTTAAGACCAGCCCTATATTAAAAAGGGGATTTTCTTCCTGAGATTACTTCTGAAAATTAGAATCTAAGCAAGACATAAAACACAGCTTCAAAGATTTTCTATGTCTCCTGTTTTATTACATTATAAGCTAGTTCAGAGTCACTCATGATTATTCTTTATTTACTCACTTATGTTCTCTATTCTGAGACTGAAGCAGAAAATCACAGCTTAACTAGATTAATGATTGACCACCTGTAGGAAATGAGCCTGTTCTGTAGAGTTTTTGCTCTAAAGAAAAAAGGCTTAAGGTTAAAAAAAGTGTGGTTATGCCTAGAAATTTGACAGAGAAATAAATAATGCTTTCTGGTATTGGATCCAAAGTTGGGAAACAGCCTTAAAGTAAGACATCTGCATTTTGACAAGAAAGCATTGAATGCTGATAGTTACTAAACTGCTTTTTTTCCAATGTTTAAAATCCCAAATTAGTGCTGAAATATTCCACTCAGATGTCCTTAGATTCCTATTGAAAGAGAGTTTAAGATTTTTCCTCACAAAAAAAACAGGTTAGTGTTCTTATTTTTAAGCCCCTCTATGCCTTATTAGGTGTATTTACAACAGTTTTACCTCTAGATTTGCATGGTTTGAAGCACAAATGATGAAAAAATTCACCTTTAAAAAATATCATTACTGGACAGTGAAACATTCAAAATTCAGGAGTGCCGTCATCAAACATATTTTTACAGGTATATACTTTGTCATCCACAGATTAGAAAAAAAAAAAAAAGTTGAGATTTAAATAGCTTTTGGATTGAAGATTCAGGAGTTCTACTCATAAGATGTTTAAAAGCAGTACTAAGCAGTGGCAATATAGGATTTAAGCCTAAAGTACATCTTACCAAGTCTTTGGTTATTAAAAATACACCTAGTACCAAAATTTAGATAATAAGGCAAATCAGATTAGTCTGTTATTTTCAAAAAGTCATTAATGCCCTGAAAAGTCAAATCAATATTCTGTATCTCAACAAATCCTGTATGTTAAAGTCTCATTTGCACTAGTATTCAATGCAAATAAAATTATTTTACTCATATTACAAAAATAAGTAGGAAACCATCAGATTCTTCTAGCATTTAACATTATTTTTAGGTCAGTCTTTTCTCTCAACACGATTTTAGATAACAATTTCCATAGAGGACTATAGGAGAAGAAAGTAATATGATTTGGACACATATCCCATTAACCCTGCAGGAAGATATACATCTGAATCCCTTATACTTTGAAAACGCATAGCTAATTTGCTTTATTCAGGCCTGAGATACAGTGAGTGTCAAGAAGGTATCAGCAGCCGCTCAGTTTCTACCTTCTAATATTTGCCTCACGCCTCTCATGTTTAACAATTTTCTTAGCACCAGAGAACAAGGGACAAATAAATGTCAAGGAATGCCCACATCAAAAATATGAATCAGCCTAGTCAAACTAAAGCAGAGTCTAAAAAATATCTTAAAGGCATTTAATTGTAGAAACATTTAAGTGTAAATCTCTGAAGAAAGTATTTTTGGTTTTACTTTGCTTATTCATAGAACCCATGGGGTTGTTGTTATTCTTAGTATCTATCACAGGTGTGATACAGTACCCAACAATGCAACATTAAACTGGTGCAAAATGTCTTCATATTTGTATGCAGCTGCTTGAAACAACATAAAATATATTTTCTTATTGGCACTGTACCGTTCTCATTTACATGTATCCTGCTATAAATTAAATTCGAAGTAAAGCTTTTTTAAGATTAAACTTTAGTAACCAAATTATATGCAGAAATAACAAAGAATATCACTAAATAAAAGCATTTTACACTCATTTCTCTGCTATCCTTACATCAGACCAGTGTGTAAAGATGGGTCTTTAAAAGCGTCTACTTGATTTAGATTTAGGAGCATGGTACAAGAAAAACCTAGTATCTGACCCTGAGTTCCCTCTGAAATAGAAATTGCATTCCACTCCGGATCCAAATTGAATGCTTTCCAGCCATTTATACGAGCTAGATTGATTCTGCCTGAAATGGCTTTTTCAAACAGAATCTCTGAACCAGTTACAGGGCACAGGACAGACTGACCTAACTTGTGACAAACTATCTCTATGGTTCTATAATAAAGTCGTCTTCCAATGTGTTATATATTCCACCAAAATGAGTTTGAACTTAATAGGAAATATTTTGCCTAGGAGTCCAAAATTTGATAGATATTATAGCTTTTTGCTGTTTTTTTCCCTCCTACTACTCCAGTAGAAGAAAGTTGATTTGCTTAAGAGATTGAGGGTGACAATATAATCCTCTGTACGTCCTGTGCTGTCATACACAGATGCCTGTTTTAAAGGGTATGATAATCTTTCTCCTGTCAAGGTCACCAAGTCTTTCTTTCCCTACACTGGAATAGTAAAAGTGTAATGAAAAAACCTGAATGCTGACCATGGTTTCTGAGAAAAAAACGTTCACAAAAAAAGCCTCCTCCTTTTAACAAAGTTTGCTCAGACATAAGAGAGCATACTGTTATACAAGATAACCTAGGAATGGTGGAATCAAGGGCGTGAAGACCCAATAGAAAGGTTAAAAAGGTCTTTATAGTCCAGGTTTACCTGATGGGCTGTTCCAGTCACTTTTGCGGCTGCGGCTTTTCCTGTCTGTGCTCTGCCCAGTAGGGGTTGTTTGATCTTTTGAATCCAGTTTAATCATTTGAATCCAGTGTTTTAAGGGCACACATCTCATTTAGTAAAAGATGAAGTGTACACTTCTACCTCTGAGTGACTCTGAATTGCTCAGATGCTGTGCCAGTATAAAGAACTCACTCTCTTTCGAAGTGGGCTGTGACACTCATACTTACTCAGGTGTGCACAGAAGAGTCAGAGAGAGAAAAATTCTGTTTCCAAGTTCAAAGGCAAAGCACGTGACAGTTGCTCACTGCCATGTCTGTGTAGAAGTGGTTAGCTTTATGCTAATAAATGGGAAGCATTATGCATACTTTCCATTTTAGTCCTCAGAAGTCATACAGAAAATTCTAACAAATCATATAGAATCTTTTGGTTAGAAAAGACTTTTGAGATCATCTAGTCCAACCATGAAAAGAGTGGTTTTGCAAATTACTACCTAAAATTTAAAAGCATCTGAATCACAAGAAAATCAACAATAATATTCTTCCATGGTTACTACAGATTTCATTTAGAGCTATACCGTCAATATTCCTAAGTAAATTTACAAGTGATTGAAATAAAGAACATTATTCATGCTTCCCAAAGTTATATATTTACCTTGAAAGGTAATCAGTTCTGTAAAAGCCTAGCACTATGCCTGCAGTAATACTTTTATCTGCCTTCCCATCCTTGGCAGTGCTTTCTGTATTTTCACCTGCCACCATAGCATATTCTATTATGAACTGCTCTGTGGAGATTCAGCAATCCTCCAAGTCAGACTACATGCATCATTGAATTCACTAGACAAGAATAATTGACTATTCCTTTGACATGCAAAGAAATAGAAAACAGAACCTAGAAATAGCTAAACAAAACTACAAAAAAAAACCATGCTAAATTCTAGCCATCATCTGTGTGGAACTAATATACATCCTGGCATGGGTGCCTAGTATGTTCCAAAAAATCTCTACTCAGGAAAAAACACTTCTTAAGAGAACATTTTTTTAAAAAAATTCTCAGGGCTGGGGCGGGGTGTGTCTTGTGTTTTGTTTCTTTGAGTTTTTTAAAAAAAAATTTTTTTGCATACCATTATTCATTACATGATTCTCAAAATATATTGTATAATATAAAATGTTTCACCCCCTAAGGGAAAATGACAGCAAGTAAGACTTGCATTAGCATTAGTTCCCAAACAACTAATAAAGGAAACATTTTTCAAATCAGCTTATACTCAGTGAAATGGAAGCAGTCATTATCTTCCACAGCAAGTCCAAATTTTAGCACAGCATGGATATTTTAGATATAAAAATCTATAACATAATGAAAGAGCACAATAGCACAAATGAAGAGCTAAGCTTCTTGAACACAGTAATTCAGGCTAGGCTATTCATGCCTTTTAGTATCTAGAGACAAAAAGTGTCTCATGAGATAACAGAACTCCAGATGAATGACAAGAATAGTTGATGTTGGGATGGCTCTCACATGACCCTCTATCTCTCCACTCAAAGTGAGGACACTATCACACAGGCCCTTGCCCAAAGTCAGCTTCTGAATCCTTCCAAGACCATATATTCAACAATCTCTCAGAGAAAACTGTTGCGGTTTGAGCTTCCTCTCTCCCCGCAGCACCTGCCAGAATGTTCCTTTAAGAAACTTGTTTGTCCTTTTGCTATTCACCTCCAGGAAAAGTTTGGCCTCTTCTTACTTCTGACTCATGCTCAAACTGGAGTTATAAGCCTGGAAAAGTACCAATGTTGTTTATTTAAAAATTTAAGAGGAATGTTGTCACATATGTGATTACAATTTTCATTTTCCCATGTTACCATAGCTACAGTCATTTATCTAGTACAATAGTTTACTGGTTTCATACTTCTATTTATAAACCTCAGCCTTTTCAGAAATTATAGCAAATCTTCCCTCTAAGCCTCTGCTTTTTCTCAAGTTTCTCCTCTCTCTTGCTTTTCACTCATCTCATTCCTTAAGCTTTCTCTGTAAAGCAGCCCATGAAAAAAACATTAAATACCATGGGGGGATAACTAAAAACATTACAAAAGTGACAGGACTCTATTGCAGCTCTCCAGGCCGAATGTGAAAATAGACATCATATGAGTCATAAATAAATAGAGAAATATTGGCCGTCTAGAAAACCACTGAAGGTGTGCATCTAAGCCACCACTGCTACTTTGGCAAAAGACAAGAGGCCTGGCAGGAGTCACCTCAGAAAATTCTGTTGTAGACTCAAAACTTTTCTGTTGACATTGCCTTACTCACATTTTGATATGGAAGAATAACTATAAAATAAGAAATGCTCAGGTTTTTGGAGGTTTTTACAAACTTCCCAACCATATCTCATAGAATTAAAGCAAACTATTATAAAGATCTAACTCCCCAATAATTTAGTAAATCTGAAATCCTAAAAATTCAGTGAAAAAAGTGAGAGAAAGTTAAATACTCTATAAACATAGCATTGTAGTATTTGTACACGAAATACATTTACGTGGAAAAAAACCGAGTATTTTAGATATTAGTGGTAGATTAGTTGGTTAATTCAAGAAACAAATTCACAGGTGAAGCTGCTCCACAGGGGAGATCAGGCATGATGAACTTCCAAAATATGTCTGTACGTATTGAAGGTCAACTTCTGGAATTAAGGTGGTGTGAGGACTTTTGTTTGTTTGGTAAGCACAAGGACTAGTGTAAAGTGCAGTCAGTAAGGGCTTTAGACACTGGAATACATCTCTTCTTCCCTCACAGCTGAATATTTCATTGCACAAATCTGCTTCACAGATTTAATAGAGGATATTGGGGTTTTGTTACTTTTTTTAATTTGGCTTTTTTTGTTATAGTGGGGAGAGGGGTTGAAGTTGGATGGGTTGGTTTGTTTTTAAACACAACATATCAGATATGTTCTAATGATGCTGTGCAATAAAACATTGGCTTCACCACCTTTTTCAATATCAGTGTACTAATCCAGGAACCTGCTAAGACATAAGCCATAGTGAACTTCCTAGCAAAAAGGTGTTTGCTGGTATTTTCAACGGGCATCAGGATTGAATGCTATCTATAGCCAGAAAGAACAGAGATTTTTAAGCCTTTCTGTGCTTCTGTGCCTCTGTTTAGAAGCATTAACTACAGTAATGCCCAAGTAGTATCTATGAAAAGTAATGGGTTTTGCAGTATACACCAAACATTAATATTACACCTACATCAGCAAATAGTGCAGACCAGCTGAAGTAGATCTGTAGAGAAAGTCTTGTCATCGAGGACCTGATGTCTGCATGATTTGCATGTCTATTTTCTGGCTGCCTGGATTCTTTAATTTGGAGTATCTCTAGAGAGGGTGGCATTACACTCCAAATTATTTCAGATTAAAAAGCTCAGCCTGCTTCTAAGTAGCACTGATCAGTAATTGAGCTGGTGCACATTACCGTTGAATTTCCAGCTTAGGAGAAAAAGGATATGTCCCTGTCTATGAATGAATTGATGTCCCAAAAAGCACAGTTCGGCTCTAGAGTTACTCTAACCCCATTATAGCATATTGCTCTAACACTTTAATGTAGTCATGTGTTAAATTAAATGCAGTAATGCAGTAACACAGATTTCTATGAAACAACTTGACATAAAAATAGCTGGGGCCAAACGATTAGCTATTCTACCACTAAAACTGTCAGGCCAATTTTCCAAATCTTTAGAGTTAATGTTTTAAAGGCCTGTGTACAAAGACAGGGATATTTTTCAACGAGTTAAAGATACAAAAGAGGTATTTCTGTGACACTCATTTTCCTATTGTGTACCCAGTTTTATTTTCCTTCCCCAAACAGCTGAATTTGCAAACATATCTCAGGTTCTAATCTCCCCAGATCACTGCTCTTTACTGCTTTCTCCAGCACATCAAACCAGGGTCTGAGAGTGTGTCACACTATTAACTACAAACAGCTGTATGAAGAAACTTTATATTCAATGACTGCATTTAAGATACATTCTTAAACCAAGGACAATTACAGTAGCTCTATTTTCAAACTAAGATGATGCTACTTTAGCAATCTACTGCAATATTCATTCTTCAGTGTAAGTGACGTTGCATGTAATGCAATTTTGGGGCAAGAAAATCAATCCTCCAAATATTTCAAACTCTGTAGTCATACCAAGCTCTCAAATGATTTTATAATGAAGAACTAAAAGTTCTGCAAGTGTGACTTGTACTTACTAAATGCAGAATACCTGCAAAATTTGTTTCAACATAAAAAATAAGCAAGTATACACAAAACCAGTATTGCAGTTAGCTACCAAGCATTAATAAAATATCTTACACCAAAATAAATCTACGTCAAACTACATTCTGTAACCTATTTTCATATTGGGTTTTGTTAGACACAAAATGTTGTCATGGGAAATATGGATACACCCTAGTATAACTGAAATCTTAATAGATCAATAGAAGAATTATTAGTCCAGATCCAATTACTGCAGAAAAAAGTGAATGGTACTTTACACAAAAAAACCAAAACCAACAAAGTCTCAATAGTAGCAATAGTTAAAATTGTTGTACGTACGTTTCTTATTACCTCACTCCTTTTCATGGTTCTATATGCTTCCCCTTCAACTGCCCTTGGACTCTAGAGGCTGATAGTATCTCTTTGTGCTTAGAGACAAGAAGTCACCAGCATCCCAAGATCAAGTATGACCCTAACATTTTTTTCCTCTTCAATCTGTAGTCAACTTGGGAATCAGTTTTATGTTTGATAACACACTTGTAGCTCCTTGCCCTTTCTTCATCTGTCCGCATGTTCACAATTATATTTGATTTTACTGCATATGGTGCATTTTACATGTATTATATATTTTTTCTCTCCATTATACTAAAAACGAGTTTTGCTGAGAGCCAGGATTGCGTTTCTCTAACTTACCACTGGAGAGCAGTTAGCAACCCAGAGTTCCAGCGCCAGACAGTGTCCCATGTCTTGACATCCCAGGTACTCCTCTACCCTGCATTCTGTGCTGCCACTTGAGGCTTCTGTTATTGTGTCAGATCTATATTCCTCTATGCCATCTTATTCCATTAAATGCATAAATACCCCATTCTACACAGAATAGCTACTTACCACTAGATCTATGTAAAGAACCTGTAACATAATTAAAAAAAAAGTTCATTTAAAACAATTTAATTGTATCCACCTGGTTATTAACAAATTGCTGTTACAGCTAAACCAAGCAAAAAGAAAGCTCTAGGTGAGTCAAGGGAAGCTCAGATAAAACAAATTTCTAAACCTGCACTGAGTTTATTCATGCCCGTGACCTAGCTCTAGCAACAGCAACAGCTGTTGCAAAAACTCAGATGGGGAAAAGGAGAAGGGGGCGAATTTCTCATAGAATGTAAGCATTTGCAACAGACTAGAATTGGACATTCTTTTTACAAAAAAGACAAAACAAAACAAACCTGGACTAGAGTGCTTTTAATCTGAGTCTGCTGACACTGTACAGTACATGTTTTCCACAAAACTGGAGATCTATAAAACTTTCCCAGTTGTGTACCTATGAAATAGTAGTTTTAGACAGATTAGAGAATAGAATTATTTTAGTTTAATTTATTTTAGTTTAATGCAGGAAACTTCTGAAGTCTAAAATTAAATTTAGTTCAGAGCAGCAGCACCTTGGCAAGACAATCTCCCCATCTGAGCATTTGTCACAACCCAGATCCACAAGCCACATGCTCACATCCAGGCCTGACTGGGTGTGGGAGAGGGGAAGGAGGTTCATCTATCTGTGCGGCGATCTGGAGGCCGATAAGGTCACTCTCAGGGCAAAAATCAAAAGCAATATATATTCTGGCTCTGGCAAACATAAACAGACCAAAATACTCAGGTGCACAGATGAGATATGGGGTTGCAACTTCCCTAAGTTACAGGAACAAATCCCAACCTGTTCAGACCCCTGAACACACCCCCAAGGTCACTCAGCTTCGATCTGACATGCACACCACAAGGTAACAGGAGGGACAGAGAGAAAGAGAGAGAAGGGAAAAGGAAAGAAATCCCCACAGTGATGGACAGCAGTTCCTTGGGAACATATGGTCACAGCAGCAGCTTCTTCAAGGCCACGTGGTCCAGGGTGGTCTGATCGAAATGATGGGTGAGAGACAGCGAGAGGGAGAAAGCAAGAGGGAGAGAGCGTGGGCATCACAGCCTCCTCTGTGGTTCCTCACGAGTTCTTTTGTAAGGCCTGTCTGACCCCCACCAGCACATGTTGGGGTGCTCTTTCCACATGTCTTTCAAGAGGGTCCTGCATGCACAGTCTGGCAGGTGGAGGAAGGTGGGGGCCCATCACTGCAACATCTCCCCCTGCAGCAACCAGCTCCAGACCTTGAGCTTGGCCTGGCAAGGAGGAGCAGTGCTTACTCCTACATCTCCACTCCATTGAACCTGGCGCCACAGACGAGGCCGTCAGGCAATATCCCAAGCTCTGACCTTGGGGCGGTCTGCAGCTGCACCACCTCCACTATTCATTGCTGGCGCCACAAAACAAACATACATATGGCCAGCCTTCAGACAAAATGTTTAAGGCAAAGAAAGAAGCTAAGCCAGGCTTTACATTCCACCCCATGACCTAAACATTTGTCACAGAACTCAAATCCACAACTCAGGACCATGCTGTCTATAGATGTGACCCTTATAAGAAGGGGAGAGGATGAGGAGAACGAGGCCAAGGAAGAGAGAAGGAAGGGGTAGTCGCATCCCAGATCCACGAGCTATCAACTCACGCCCAGGCCTCTTCCGAATTGCCCAGTCAAAACACAAGAAGCGTTCCGGATCAGGATATACCAGACAGAGGAAGAAAGATAGGGAGGAAAAGACAACCAGGATGGCATGCATGATTATCCAAGCGTCAGGATTAATATAGCGGTGGCCAAGTGAACCAGTAAGAGTATAAATCTAACAATCAAAAAAATAACATTTTAACAAATAGCACTCAAACTACAGTTCTTATCCTTGGATTTCTATCCCTTAGATCACTAGTGATGGTAAATAAACAACTCCTCGTAGTAATGTGGTTTTTCTAAATTTTGGATCTCAATGACAGAACTCACAAAACTGCGTGATGATGACATCCTCAAGAGTACCCTTCTCCACCACTTTCTTGCTCCCAGTCAAGATCAGTGGGTCTAGACCTCTCTTCTTGAGGAGCAAGAATAGCATTAACAAAGAATATTAAAAAAGCAATGTGCAACTTCCTTATGAAAGGAAATATTCAGCTTAGGGAAACCCAACATCTGTAACACAAGTATAGCAAAAGTAGCCACATTAATCATATCAATATGTCGCCATTGCATACAGATAAACTTTGCTTGCTGTGCCAAAAATGTCACGCCCTGGACTGATGAGCCTCATGCTCGTGTCCAGGCCTGAGTGGGGGGCAGTAGTTTATCCGTGTGGTGATCCGGAGGCCAACAAGTCCACTATCAGGGCAAAAATCGAAAGAAAAAAAATCACTCAGATCTGATCCAACACACACACCGTAAGATAACGGAAGAGACACAGAGTGAGAGAGAGACACACAGAGAGAGAGAAGGGAAAAGGAAATAAACCACATCTATGGGCAGTGGCAGTCCTTGGGAACATGTGGTCACTGCAGCAGCTTCTTCCAGGCTGCATGGTCTATGCTGGTCCGCTTGAAGTGACAGGCAAGAGAGAGTGAGAGAGCGTGGGAATGAGAATCCCCCACATGGTTCCTTGTGAGTTCTTTTATAAGGCACATTCAATCCCATCCGCACGTGTTGGGGTGCTCTTGCCACGGGTCTTTCAGGATTGTCCCGCCTGGTCAGTCCGTCGGGCAGAGGAAGGGAGAAGGGGGAAGCCGGGGCAGCACCCACTGCTGTATCACCTGCCCCCGCCGCATCCAGCTCCGGGTCACAGGCTTAGCCAAGCAAGGGAGAGCAGTGGCCACTCCTGCACTGCCCTCCTGCTGAACCCAGTGCCACAGAACACACAAATGGGCAGTCTTCAGACAAAACGTTTAAGGCAAAGAAAGAAGCACAGTCTGGCTCTACAGCCACCTATGTGACATGTCCTTATCTCTATTAGACAGCAGCTACATGAATTCTTAAGTTTATTACAAAACAGATTTCTACAATGACATATCAGTTTCCAAAAAGTTTATTTATCATCCTGAACTAGCAGATATTATAAAAATAAACCATTACTTAATATTCAGTTATTTTTATCATACAGTTTTCTTTTTTTGAAACAGAGAACATATATAAAAAAAGTTTTCTATGGATAGCCCACAAAACATCAAATTCTGCACTTGTTCTGTTGTTGCAAAAAAAGGAAGCATCTTCAAAATAAGACAATCCAATCTTGGCAGCCTGTTCTTCCTCATTTTAAATGGCAGTGCTCTGTATATGCATATCTGCAGAAATTTAGTAAGGCCTGAACTGAGAAGGATGGCTGTCTGGAGGAGGTGGAGGAGGTGGTGGTGGTGGTAAAAAAGGGTATGATGAGTTGTACATGTTCGGCCCTGTCCAAATCATATTCATATTAGAAGGCGGAAGGTGGAATTGATGCATCTCATTAACAGAACCAAAAACCGGAGGAGGAAAGGGATACTGTTGCATCATTGGATTTTCTTTTCTATGAGATTGTGGAAACGCTGGAGGTTCCTGATGTATTCTGTTGTCTGAGGAATATAGCTGTGGTGGTCTTACTTGTGGTCTCAAAAAACCTGGAGGGCCTGGTTGAGGAGGAAATGAATCCCTAGAGAATCCTCTGCCACGGTATCCCCTTGAGTAAGTTGAAGCAGGCTGTTGAATTGACTGATGAAGTCCTTTATTCTCACCTTAAAAAATACAAAAAAAGAAAAAAAAAAAAACAACACAGTTTTAATACTGTTTTAGAAAGATTAAGTTTAGTCCACACAAATCTTTCAAGCTGAAGTCAAGGAAGTTTGAAAAGTAAGCTTATGAACAAATACCGGCAAATAATACATAAACAAAACATAATACCAGCAAGTCTACCGTTTAGAAACTCTTCTTGATTTATTAGACTAATATAGCAAGAATGTTCCTGAGAGTCACAAATTCAGTCATTAAAAAAAGAAATTTCACTTTCTTCCCCTTCAGGCATTTTCATTTTTATCAATGAATTGCACAAACACTCAAACTGTGACTATTTTGGAAGCTTTGGTTTAAAATGAAATTTAAAACCAACACATTTTAAAGCTGAAGATAATCAACACCACCTTACACTGAAGTGGTATACAGCCTTCATACTTGAGTTATTACAGCACAGACACAGGACACAAGAAAGCATTCAAACTCAAATTGATAAAAGTAACTTACTCTATCAGGAAAAAAAGGCAGTCTGTACCTTTAACCTACCAGCTTCCAGCATTCATCTTTCAAAGATTAATTTTGCCTGTACAGGTCACTGTAAACCTAAGTTTGGTTTATAACAAATGTACTGCCACTTTACATGAATACCTTAAGAACATTAATGGGATAAGTGATATAAATTTGAGAGCATCAGAATATTAAAAGCTGAGCTGCTAAGGTATTCAAAAGGCTGTAGAATTTAAATGGAAACATCATCTCTAAATCATTTTAGGGCTAGAAGCAAAAAAAATTTTTAGGGACATAACACTGCATAAAATCACTGAATTTTAAGAATCTATGTGGACCTAACCCTTGGCACTAGACTACATAAACACCTTTTCACCTTTGAAAAGTTAAGTCTGCAAAGGTAGTTTGATACCAAAATTCCTACTTATTTCCAGGGAGGATTAGGACTTAGACTCCTTTGGTGCATGCAGTCATCTCAGGAGCACTGAACAGAAAATACACGAGTGAATATTTTTGTTCTTTCTTCTCCTGTCAAAGACTGTAACAATGAGCCAACTTTAACCAAGCAAAACTTCAGCTGAGATTAAATTTGTGCTTCAATTTGCCAGATATCCTTGTTGAATTCCACGGTGAACCTAAACACATCTATACCATGTTATTTACAGAAAAACATAGCAAACCATGACCCATACTGCCTTGACAGATTGAGACAGTTCCTTCTGTTGTGTTCGCAGTTATGGAACATAGTTCAGTAACAGCCTCAGCAAGCCCTAGGCAAAAGCGAATCTCCAACAAACTGGCAGAATAAGGATATGGTGGAAAACATGCCATATGCTAGATAAGCAGAAACCAGGACAGAAAATAACCATAAGCAATAAAAGGAAAATGTGTCAGAATTCAGATACTTCCCTTAAGGGATAACTGTCAAAACCATAGCGCAAAAGCCAGTCTAAGTAGATCACAGCTTTATTTAAAGAGTACAAGGGGGTGGATGTACAGTATATACTTTAAAATGCTTAAGAGGACAGTTACTGACTTCCCAGATAAGAGGGAAGTGCTTCCCAGATCGGAGGGGCACAAGGTCAAGCAGCTTTACAAAGCAAGAGAAGCAAACCCATGGAAGGAGTCAGTCCAAGAATAAAAAACTTTAGGGGGGGTAGGGTTGGGTAGCATGCTGCAGGCAATTGAAGGAACCTGATGTATAAGAAGACAAAGAGGAAGATGGGAGTGGATGAGAGTTAGCAGTATCTAGAAGGGAGTGGTCCAAAAAGCATGTAACAGAAGTAGACCAGTGAGAACAGAAAAAAAGTGATGAGATTTAAATGATCCAACCAAAATGGCAACCAAAAAGCCAAAAGTTGTGTCAGTAAAGAGGCACGAGAACAGGAAAATTTGGTTATTGCAAATAAGAGTACAGCTAAAAGCATATACCTGGAACAGATCTGCAAGCAGCAGGAGAAAGGACGGTGGAGACAACTAAGCATATTACAAAAAAAAATACATAATAGATTAAAATACTATAGGTTTGTTTAGCTGACTGTCTTAGGTAAACAGAGAGGTTCTCAGTGGGCTACACAACAGTTTTTTTGAGGGAGTATTTATAACATGCCATGGGTAAGGAAGAGCTTCCTTTTCAGACAGGGGAATAAACACCCCATTTAAGACTTGTGTCTTCTCCCCAACTGTCAATAAAGTGGGTTGCCAAAAATTGTACATGGCCTTCCTCTATCCTGAGCCCAAATAACCCCTGCAGTAAGCAAGCCCTGAATTCCCAAAGACAGCATCTGTTCCACATTCTCACTGTCCATCAGCTGACACTGCCATAAGAGCCTTTAAGTCTCCTCTGACAACTGTCCTGTTCTTATAGTAGATACCTTCCACCTTCCACCTTTAAAAAAAGAAATGAAATATAGCCAGAAATTCACAAATCTAACTTTGAAAACCACTGAAATACCTGTTACCTGTATAAAAGCTCCACCATTAAGATAGGCATCATTGTGTATTTCAAATTCAGTTTCACATATAAAAGCAGTGTCCAATTGCATTCACTCACTTGATGCATTTGTTTCTGATTTGAGTTTCTTCCTTCCTTGACTTTGAGGCTTCCTTTTCTTCTGTTTTGCCTCTCTCTCTTTTTCATCATCACTGAAATCCAAGGCCTGGTTAAAAGAAAAAAAAAAAAAAAGAGGAATATAATCATGTAAAAACTGCATAGATATCTGCAGTTCTAGTAATAAATCACTATTTAGAAAACCATCCATCCTGCAGTCAGTTTAGAAGAATATTAAAAGCTGCACTTTCCTATTTTGCATTCAAAAAGCCACCATATTCATCAAGTTGGCTTCTCAATGCAATCCAAAACTTAAAACTCCACAAATTTCTTGTAGCTCAATTAAGTAATACTCAGTAATTCCTTCTAATTTTTCTAAAAAAGCAACATTGAAGTGCTGAACATAAATTTTTCATTGTTTAGATGTCAGCAAGAAAAAAAACTGGAATCTCTGAGGAACATGGCTAGTCATTGTCAAGAAAAAGCTTTCAAAGGACAAACCACAGACTAGGTGAATTAAAACAAGAACTTCTAAAATAAGTTTAAATTAATTTGGCAACCAATACTTAACTCGGCACAGTCAAACTACATAAGAAAAATATATGTAATCTAAAATTTCACTAAATTGGAATTTTCTGTACTATACTAAATAACACTGTTTTTGTTAAACTTGCAACAGCAATAACTCCAAAGGAATTTTCAGCTTTGGAGAATGTTGTCATTTAAATAGATTCAATTACACTGCAATATTTTGTTCCTGTTACACAAGGTTTTGCTACTTTTTGAATCCTATCTTACATTTAGAATGAGGAAAAGTTATCAGCAACAGAAATTTGTCAGCATAAGTGAGCTCTTTTTCAGGGAACTAATTATAAGACCTAAAAGGGGAGGGTTTGTTCCCTCCACCACTTTTCACCACCACTCTTACCCTTCCCAATTCTGAAAGGAAGCGGTTTACTACTTATTGATATATCTGTTTAGTATATACAGAGCATGGGTTTCAAAAACACTACCAAAAACTTATTTTAAAAGCCATGTAAAAGTTAATTCTGAATACAACTATTTCCTCTTCTACATAACCAAATTATATTCCTACTCAAAAAAAGCCAGAAGGAATACAAACAAGATGATATAAACCATGAAGTAAAAACCTTTCACCAACTCCTGCTTTTTCTAAGGACTTCAACATGCCATCCTCCAGCAGAGCAGAAGTAATAAACAACAGGTACATTCTGTTGCTATCTAATTTTCATGTAACATTCCATAAAAGCTGCCTCCTAGAGAAATCAATTACCTGTTCCTGCTAACCTTGCAGCATACGGATCATTTTTTGTCATCCTATGAGCCCCCAGACAAGGCCAAGAGACGCTGGACTACTGAATCTATAGTTAAGCTGGGCTAACTACAAGCCTGTCAGAAAAGGAACATGTACCATATACCACAAAAGGCATAAAAAGTTTATCATGGGAGCTTTAACAGAAAGTTATAGAATCAGCTGCCAGCTGAGGGCTGATTGAAAGAGACAACTGAAAGAGAATCTGGTTGGAAGAGAATTTCAAGCATCGGTAGCATTAAATTTTATCTGCACCCTTGTCAACAGCTATTACCTTCACATCAAAAGCTACTTTTTATCAGCTCATCAGCTGTCACAGTTTGAATACCTTAGTCTAAAAACTTTAACTGCCAGAACTATCCAAAGATTATTCTAATTAAGGATTACATGATGTCACATGTTTTCCCCAAAATAGAGCATGCAGACATATCACAGAGTCAGAGCAGCCATGGAAAGCAAGGTATCATAGAAAGTAATCAATCCTTGCCATCACTGATTTCATTCAATCTTCCCTCTTTCCTATAGTGCAGTACAGTGTACCTAAAGTTCCCTCTGTACTTTTAGATTCTAACCTGAAGGCAACTATCATATTTAAGATTAAGAAGAAAACAAAAAAAAGTACCAGCTTTGGTAAAAACAATGAATATATCTGCAGAACACTTGAGTGCTTGACTGTATTTAGCTATGTGTAAGTTACTTAGATTCCTGCTAATTCAAATTACACATTTACAAGCTCATTGCCTGAACAGCTTTAAAAATATGACTAAGAAAAAAAAAGAGCTCACTATTAGCCAATGAGCTTATTTTGTCTCATCATCACTAGAAAACTGTTCAATGAAAGAAAGCTAAGAATAGCCAAAAGTTTCTGAGTACTGTCTGACGGAGACCAGCTCACAGGGACGTCTTAGAGAGACTAGACGGACTACTGCTCTGGTGGCAAGTAGCAATTCTTTATTCCTCAACCAGAGTTTTTATACTCTCCTGGGAGAGCTTGTCAGTTTCTACCAAGCTTGAGTGCGCTGTTTACATTACTGCTATTCTTACCGTGAGAATACAAGTTATGCAAGTTCTACAAGTGAGGGACTACGTGTCTGTTCAAGGATTCACACATTCTTCTGTTTGTGCTGGTCTTATCTTAGACCTGCAGGTGTTCTTGAAATATATTTAACTCGGGCCCTGGAATGATGAGAAACTAAGCATGTTGCCAAGAGCCCTGATAGTCCACAACCTCCCTTTCAGGAGGAGCAGCTTTGTTGTTGGCATGATATTCTGTTCCTGACCCTTTCAGGCCAGACAGAATATCGCTCTCCAGGCTCTTGGCTTTCATTATTCTGTCTTTGACCCTTTCAGGCCCCCAGAATGTCTAATAGTTCTCCTCAACTGTCTAATACAGTCTTTCAAAGCTCTGCTGATCACCTATCTACAGTCCAATGCTATGCAACACTTAATGACTCTCTGTGAGATGTCTCCCCGAGAAAGGAAGGCAATTTACAGTCACAACTCACAGACAAGCAATCTTCAAGAGAAGTTAACACAGCTCTATTTGTAGGAAGAAAAAAAAAGATATTTCAATGTGCATCATCCTCACCATAATGGAAAAAACAATACTCGGGGTTGACTGGCTGATATATCACTACGGGACACATCTTCAAGCATAGAAAAGCCCATGTCACAACATCTCTCCTTCAAGTCAGAACAACTGGCCTGGAATAATGGCTGTGAATGTGAAAATTTATATTGTCCCTCACATGATCCTTCTGGATAAGTTGTCCAGCTGTGGGATGAGCAAGTTCATGTTGTGCTAGGTAAAGAACTGGCTGAAGGGTTCAAAGGATCATAGTTAATGAGGTTACATCTGACTGGCAACTGGCCACCAGCAGTGATCCTCAGGCATCAGTTCTAGGGCCAGTTCTGTTCAGTGTACTTATGAAAGATCTGTATCCATGAGCTGAATGCACCATTAGCAAGTTTGCAGATGACACCAAACTAGGAGGTGCTGTTGACTCTTGAGGGAAAAGAGACCTTGCACAGAGATCTAGATAGACTGGACTATTGGGCTATACTAATGGGATGAAGTGCTGGATTCTGCACCTAGACAGAGTAACACTGGGTACAAGTATAAACTGGGAGAGGAGCAGGTGGAGAGCAGCCCTGCAGAACAGAATCTGGGGGTGCTGGTGACAGCAGACTCAATAGTCAGTAGTGCTGAATCAGCCAAGACGGCAAACAACATCCTGGGGTGCATCAAACACTGCATAACCAAAAAACGTGACCAACATCAAGCACAGTGACCAAGCCAGTTCTGGGTCCCACAACCTCAGAATGATGCAAAAGTCTTTGACTGCATTCAGAGGAGGGAAACAAAGCTAGTAAGAGGACTGGAAGGCATGTCCTGTGAGGAGCGGCTAAGGGCTTCGGGCTTGTCTTGTTTGGACAAAAGGAGGCTGAGGGGTGACCTCGCTGGTCTCTACATGTAGTTTCCCAGGGAGAAAAAGCAGAGAAAGAGCCGTTTATCTCTTCTCCCTGGTATCCAGTAACAGGACACGTGGGAATGGGTCAAAGCGGTGCCTGCTGGAGCTGGTATGTCCAAAACACCATCCACCTGCAAACTGCAAGGTTGGGCTTATAAGAGTTGGGGAATGGCAGCAAGTTCCTGCCAGACAAAGGAAACCTGCTCCCCTCAACCAGAGAGCAAAACCCCAGATCCCCCTGGTGAACAAGTACCAGGTGCTGCAGGTGGAATCCAGTCCTGAGGATGAGGGTGATGGCTCCCACAGCCTAGAATCTTTCCCTAGGCCGCACCACCCTCAGAAAAAGATAAAAACATCCTCCATCAAGAAGAAGAGGAGGGTGATTGTTGTAGGGGACTCCCTCCTAAAAGGAACAGAGGGACCAATTTGCAGACCGGACCCGCTCCACAGAGAGGTCTGCTGCTTACCAGGGGCATCAGTGAAGGAGGTAGCTAGAAAACTTCCTTCCCTGGTCCATGAGACAGACTACTATCCTCTGATAGCAGTCCAAACTTGTAATGATGATCTAGTAAACAGAAAGACCAAAGCCATCAAGAAAGACTTCAGGGCCATTGGGAAAATGATGGAGGGCTCTGGGGCACAAATAGTATTCTGCTCCATCCCAAGGCTAAATAGAGAGGAGCTGGAAGTCAGGAAGAAGAATTCAATTAATACCTGGCTCCGAGCCTGGTGTGAGGAAAGGGGCTTTGGCTTCTTTGATCATGGGGTGGCTCACGCACCCCCATACTTTATTGCTAAGGATGGGACACCTGTGTCTCCTAGGGGGGCTAAAGCCCTTGCTAAAAACCTAGCTAAGCTCATAAATGGAGCTTTAAACTAGATGTGAAGGGGGAGGGGGTTGAGACCAGGCTAGACAGGAACGAGCCTGGACATGGGGCAATAGTGATTCGGAGAGGGTGTGCTGGTGAGGCCCACCAGTACATCACCACACAGAAAGTGGGGGAGAACACACCTGGGGGTGCTAAGAAAGAGATACAGGCACCCTGGTGCTAGCTACTCCAGTTACCAGGCAATTGGGAATGAACTCTTGTTCCCTCTAGGAGGGCTGAAGGCTTGGCAGCTCAGCTGAAGTGCATTTACACCAATGCACACAGCAGGGGTAATAAGAAGGAAGAGCTGGAAGCTGTCATAGGGCAAGGAGCCTATGATGTTGTTGCCATCACAGAAATGTGGTGGGACGACTCATACAACTGGAGTGCAGCTATGGTGGGGTACGAACTCTTCAGGCTGGATAGGAAGGGTAGAAGAGGAGGCAGGGTAGCCCTCTTTGTAAGAGAGGACTTGGACACACTTGAGATGGATTGTGGTGATGAGGAGATTGAGGGCCTGTGGGTTAAAATCAGAGGAGCCCATAAGAAGGTAGATTTTGTGATGGGAGTCTGTTACAGACCACCCAGCCAAGGAGAAGCAGCTGATGAGCTCTTCTATAAACAGCTGGGGTTAATCTCTAGATCAATGCCTCTCATTCTTGTGGGAGACTTCAATCTTCCTGATATCTGCTGGGAGTACAATAGAGCAGAAAGGAAGCAGTCTAGGAGGTTCCTGGAGTGCATGGAAGACAACTTCCTTGCACAGTTGGTGAATGAACCAACAAGGGAGGGTGCCCTCCTGGACCTGCTGTTTGTGAACAGAGAAGGCCTTGTGGGGGATGTGGCAGTAGGTGGACGCCTAGGACAAAGTGATCATGAGATGATAGGGTTTTCTGTTCTAGGTGAAGTGAAGAGGGTGGTTAGCAGGACAGCAGCATTAAATTTCCAGAGGGCAGACTTTGAACTCTTCAGAAGGCTGGTTGGCAAAGTCTCATGGGAGACAGTACTTAAGGGCAAGGGAGCCCAGGAGGGCTGTGAGCTCTTCAAAAAGGAAATCCTAGCAGCTCAGGAGAAAGCCATCCCCATGTTCCGGAAAAAAAGCCGGCAGGGGAAAAAACCAGCTTGGTTGAACAGAGAGATCTTGAGTGATATCAAGAAGAAGAGAAATGTTTATGGGCTCTGGCAGACAGGACAGGCCTCTTGGGTAGGCTACAGGAGGGAAGTAAGATTGTGTAGGGAAAAAATCAGAAGGGCTAAGGCTCAACCAGAGCTCAGATTGGCCAAGTCTGGGAAAGATAACAAAAAATCTTTCTATAAATATATAAATAATAAAAGGAGGACTAGGGAGACCATACAGTCCCTATTGGACGCAGAAGGAACAACTGTGACAGGGGATGAGGAAAAGGCTGAGGTACTTAATACCTTCTTTGCCTCAGTCTTTAATTGTAAAGAAAGTCGTTCCATCTGTGTACAAACCCAGGAGCTAGAGGAGCAAAATGAGGCTCCCATGATCCAAGAGGAGGTGGTCAGAGCCTTGCTAGCCCGACTAGACACCCACAAGTCTATGGGGCCGGATGGGATTCATCCAAGGGTATTGAAGGAGCTGGCAGATATGCTGGCCAAACCCCTTTCCATCATCTTCCAACAGTCCTGGAAGACTGGGGAAGTCCCACTGGACTGGAGGCTGGCTGATGTTGTGCCCATCTACAAGAAGGGTTGCAGGGAGGATCCAGGGAACTACAGGCCTGTCAGTCTGACCTCAGTGCCAGGGAAAGTCATGGAGCAGGTGATCTTGAGTGCTATCATGAAGCACATGCAAGAGAACTGGGTGATCAGGCCCAGTCAACACAGGTTCACAAAAGGCAGGTCTTGCCAGACTAACCTGATCACCTTCTATGACAAAGTGACTCGGCTGCTGGATGAGGGAAAGGCTGTGGATGTGGTCTTCCGGGACTTCAGTAAAGCCTTTGACACAGTTTCTCACAGCATTCTGCTTGAGAAACTGTCAGCCTCTGGCCTGGACAGGCGCACACTCTCCTGGGTGGAAAACTGGTTGGATGGCCGGGCCCAGAGAGTGGTGGGAAATGGTGTGAAATCCAGCTGGAGGCCAGTGACAAGTGGGGTTCCCCAGGGCTCAGTGCTGGGTCCAGCCCTGTTCAATGTCTTTATCAATGATCTGGATGAAGGCATTAAGTGCACCCTTAGCAAGTTTGCAGACGACACCAAGCTGGGTGGAAGTGTTGATCTGCTAGAGGGTAGGGAGGCTCTGCAAAGGGATCTGAACAGGCTGGACCACTGGGCTGAGTTAAAACGGCATGAGGTTTAACAAGGCCAAGTGCTGGGTCCTGCACTTGGGGCACAACAACCCTATGCAGTGCTACAGACTAGGGGAAGTCTGTCTAGAAAGCTGCCTGGAGGAGAGGGACCTGGGGGTGTTGGTTGACAACCGACTGAACATGAGCCAGCAGTGTGCCCAGGTGGCCAAGAAGGCCAATGGCATCTTGGCTTGTATCAGAAACGGTGTGACCAGCAGGTCCAGGGAGGTTATTCTCCCTCTGTATTCTGCACTGGTGAGACCGCTCCTCGAATCCTGTGTTCAGTTCTGGGCCCCTCACCACAAGAAGGATGTTGAGGCTCTGGAACGAGTCCAGAGAAGAGCAAGGAAGGTGGTGAAGGGGCTGAAGAACAGGCCTTATGAGGAACGGCTGAGAGAGCTGGGGTTATTTAGCCTGGAGAAGAGGAGGCTGAGGGGAGACCTCATTGCTCTCTACAACTACCTGAAAGGACGTTGTAGAGAGGAGGGTGCTGGCCTCTTCTCCCAAGTGACAGGAGACAGGACAAGAGGGAATGGCCTCAAGCTCCGCCAGGGGAGGTTCAGGCTGGACATTAGGAAAAAATTCTTCACAGAAAGGGTCATTGGGCACTGGAACAGGCTGCCCAGGGAGGTGGTTGAGTCACCTTCCCTGGAGGTGTTTAAGGCACGGGTGGACGAGGTGCTAAGGGGCATGGTTTAGTGTTTGATAGGAATGGTTGGACTCGATGATCCGGTGGGTCTCTTCCAACCTGGTTATTCTATGATTCTATGACAACAGGAAAAAATTTTTCACAGAAAGGGTCATTGGGCACTGGAACAAGCTACCCAGGGAGGTGGTTGAGTCACCTTCCCTGGAGGTGTTTAAGGCACAGGTGGACAAGGTGGACAAGGGCATGGTTTAGTGTTTGATAGGAATGGTTGGACTTGATGAGCCGGTGGGTCTCTTCCAACCTGGTTATTCTATGATTCGGAAATATTTCTTTACAGAATGGGTGGCCAAACACTGACTAAGATTCCTAGAGAGGTGGCTGAGACCCCAAGGCCTGTCAGTGTATGTGAGGCATTTGGACAATGCCCTTAACATGCTTTAGCTTCTGGTCAGCCTTGAATTGGTCAGGCAGTTGGACTAGATGACTGCTGTCCCCTCCAACTGAAATACTGTGTTCTACTCTAAAATTGGTTAGAACACAAAAAACCACCCCAACTTCCCCTCAGAGAGTAATAAGCACATACTATGCCAACTATGCAAGCTTTTGGAAGATTCAAAACAAGCAGATAGAGATATCTCTTCAGGATACTATGATAGACAGAAGGCTTCTAGAAATTGCAGCTATTTTAGTAAGAGACTTAAAAGTAGAAATTGCAAGGAGAAGCAACTCAAATGCTCAGCTAGAAAGCAAATCTCATGAAAATACCTCAATAAAAACTATCAGCCTTGCAATTCTTACTAAAAAGAATAGTCATGAAAAGCATAGCCAGAGCAGAGTAAAATAGCACAGGACAGGAATGTGGATGTCATTGAAGAAATCTTTACAGACCCTACAGTAAGTGACACCAATAGTCATGAGGAACTCTCACTTCCATACAGAGGCAGCCACATAGGATTGTGTGGAAGCTCATCTCCCATGAAACTAGTGGTTTGTAACAGCAAACAGCGGGAAAAATCTTACTAAGAAACCAAAAACTGCAACAGAGGAGTTGTCAAGTTAATCTAACAGAGCAGACAGCTTAAACGCCCAAGCAGTATAGTTTGCAGAGTACTAGCAGGCCTTTAAAAACAAACAATTGCTTATGGCAAGATAAAAGACAGCAAGGACAAAAAGGTTGTAGCAGAAGAAAAATTATGAGGCAAGATAATAGCACTGCTACACAGAGAGTAATATTCAGGTTGCCAAACATGTTCTTGAAGGACTACAGAAACTGAAGATAAAGATATATATTTTCCCAATTGCAAAAAGTAAGTAGAAAAAAGACACTTAGTAGTCTCAACACCGACTGTAAGGCCTCTCCAAGAAAAGCATGACTTTCATTTCAGTGAAGAGGTACATCAATCTCTTGTCTACAATAAAAAAATATCTTGCCGTTACTTTGCACAGAAATTTTTCTACATCTATCTTGCGTAATCACAAACAGTAAAGACAAAAAACTTGTAGTTACTTCAGGTGGTGGTTCTTGGTCATTCTTCCAAGATGCATCTGAACCCTTTTCCCTAGAAGGAAAAAAAAAAACCAAACCAAACCAACGAATTAGATAATCAGTACTCCAGGTTAGAAATAATTTGCAAGAACTGCGCAGAAAACTATCTTTGCAATAATGAAAAGTGACATTTTTTTAACGATTAAGAACCAACTTCTTCATTTCTCCCTCTCATCTTGTTATTTTGGGGTGATATATGCCTTCCAGAAACACCAGAGCATGCAAGAAACTCCAACATCCATGGATATTAGTCTATATGTAATACTACTGATTGCAAAATTTAAACCCTGTAAGAACAGGGTTATGCAAAGAACAAGATAGTAGTACTTTGATTTCCAAATTCAAACACTGTAATATCTGGAAGTCTAACAAAAGGTGACTCAGAGGAATCATGAAAATACATGAGCTGCTTTAGAATTACTTTGTGTTTCAGGCAATACAACATAAATTCATTTTTAGCGACAAATTATTTTGCATTCAAGAAGTTATCGCTACACTTCCATTTATTTTTCTATAAATTGTAAAGCTTATTCATAAGACTGCAACTCTGTACAATGCAAGCAGATCACAAGCCAGATTTCAGAGGAAGCTGCAAATTACGGTTTCTTTCAGATCTTAATCCCGATTGCTTTTATTTTCATAGTACCACTGAAGTTTTGAGTAACAGTTCTAAAACTTTAAGCCTGTAATATCCCATAAGCTGGTCTGTACACAGTCAAACTCACAAAAAGCAAAATATAAAAAATCATTGGTCACCAAATTTGCAATCTGCTAAAGTCCAAAAGCCTTCTTGTGAAGCACTGACCAAAGCTCAACTTTTCTACTAATCATGCCATCCTGGTTCCTTTATAGAGACATTAGAGCACAGAAATCAAAATTCTTTATCCTTTTTCAATGACACCCACTTTGCGAAAAGGTAGTTTAAACAAATAGTACCAATTGCCTCTATAAGCTTAAGAGCCTTTACTGACAAAACTAGGAAACAAAATGCTATTTCGGTGAAATGCAACTTAAGTCACACTGTTCAGAAATTATGGCTTACACCAGATTACACAGGTGTTCACACTACTCATTTTAATGCAGGGCATGAAACAATGTCTGCTATTCAGCTGCACTGATAAGTCATCAAAGCCTGGAACACCTTACCTACTGTTCAATCCTGTACCATATGTGAGACTACAGTACTATCAAAAGACAAATAGTGCCCAAAACTAGTTGCAAAACACGTAACGAACTAAAACATGTGTCTCATCTCAGATGCTGAGTACAGCACACAGTTATTGATGCAGTAAGGAGATGATTATAGTCTGTGCAGTTATTGTGCTAAGCAACAAAGTTTAATTGCACAAATGAAAGACCAGCTGGCATCAAAATGCTGCAGAAAAACAAACAAGCAGCAGAGTGACAAAGTGATCTATTTTGGCCTTCAATGAAAGCTAAAAAAAGTATGCTTGTTGCTTCCACAGAAACAGGAGAGGAAGAAAAGAAGGAAAAAAAAAAAAAACCAAAAAAAAAACCACCCCGAGACTCCTGCAGGCCTGGCTGCATGCATGACTACAAAAAAATCACTGAGGAGTGATACTGGACGAGTTGCAATTAATGCAAACACCAGTATTACTGGCTTTAGTCAAAAAATGTGCAAGTCAGAGAATTAATCCTAATAAAAAGAGACTAAGTCACTTGTACAACAAAGGACTTCTTAAATCTACAGTTATTTCAGACAATTATTCCTCACATGGCTAGCAGTCATTTATTATTCTGTATTTTTGGGTACACTTCCTTTTAAATGGCCACAAGTCCTAGTCACACATGCTACTTCCCTCAGGCAGAGTTGGATACACAAATACTACTGAGAAATTTCTGAACATCATACTACTATCACCACTCAAATCCCTTCCTTCTCCCAAATTTACAGCAAGTAATTCTCATACAGAATTGTTATTCTCTGCACAACAGATTTATTTATGATCAATTTTCAGTTTTGGTCTTGTAATGTGAAATAAAATTAGTAAATAAATACAAACTTGTTCAGAATTCAAACAAGTTTATCGGAAGTTATGAAACTAAAGAAGAATCTGCAGCACAACAAAATCCAGAAAGTTCAGCTTGCAAAACCCGTGCACGTGTTATCTGCGTGAGAGGGTGTGGGGGCAAATAAGTATCCATGAATTTTTTTCTGATTATATTTTAGGTAACATAACAAAATTAAAAAAAGACAGCTTAATATATTAAATTTAACAAGAAGCTACTAAATTTAAACCCGGATTTTCAGCTATGTTAAAAAATGCATTATAACCAGATTAGAAGTCAGACTTACTGTTTTAGTTTCTCTGCAAATATATACTGGGTGAAGTCCTCTACTGATGGAGCAAAATACATGCTATCTTGCACATTAATACCTTTTGCTTTGATCTGCTCAGAGTTATTAAATCTTAACACATAAAAGGGATGTAAAACAGGACCGAATATCTCAAATATCTGAAACAAACAAAATTAAAATATTTAAATAAACTATCAAGAGTAGATATATAATTGTAGACAATCCTGAAGCTTTAAGATGCTTTGTATTTAAGATGTTCGATACATTTTCAAAATGCAGTATGAAATAAACTACGTTCATGTTTTAGCTTTATTACCACATTTTATTTGACTGTGTATTTCCCAGCTACTGTTTAAGTCATAAAGAGGAAAAAGAAGCTCTCACATGTTGATATGGCATTCACCCACCCAACTGTACTGCTTTCAACTGTCTGCTTCCTCTACTTTAGTCATCTCTCCTTTTGTCAAACCTCTGTTCTTCTGCCTCCATTATGCCTTCCAATCTCTTACACCTGGAACAATCTCCAGATTGCTTACTCCTCAAAGTTCATCTTTACAAGATGCTCTGCTCTCCAGTTCAGTGGAGAGCAGAGAATTCTGAGACTCTACACAGAACAGCTGCAATTTCAGGTTGTGTTTTTTGTTTTACACATTATCTAGCATTCAAAGGTATCAAATAGTAACCATTCTAGATGATGGCCTTCCTTCCCCATAAAACAGAGTATTTAATATAATGTCTTTCTCTGCAAACGTTCTTCATTATATTTGCATAAAGCACACACTGGCCTTAAACTGGAACAGAAGATTGTAGGTAAACATTCCCCATATTTTTCTGAAACTTGACTCTAAATTTCTCCAATATTTGCCTCAAAGCCTGGCAATAAAAGAGGACAGCTTCTTATAAAAGACATCACAAATCTTCTGAAAGCAACATCTCTCTCTCCATAAGCACCTTCATAAAATAGCAGTACCTCACACATTGTAATTCTGTAAAGAGGCAATGAATTCCAGGTTAGGAGTTCTAGAGATTAAGAAACAGGTTACTATAGCAAGAGTCAAAAGCAAAAAGAAAAACTACGTATCACAGAAACTTTTATCTTTCATTTAGTTGACCTCAACACTACTTTGAATTTTAAAATAGATTAACAGGGTTTTTATGCTTTACACATACCTTTCCAGCTGCTTGCCGATCTTCCTTAAAAATTATGCTCTCCTCATTTACTGGAGGTAGGCCTCTCAGTGATTCAATTATTACTAAAAATGGAAAAAAAGTTAGAATTTTATGTCATAACAGCAGTATGTAGTTCATAACTTAACAAGCCACTCTATTATTTGTCTATTAAAGTTCACAGAGCTTCATCTGAAAAATACTATGCACGCACAATACTATTTACAATCATACACATCTTTTCCAGTGACGTATGAGTGACAAGATACACACTTGTTTATAGAATTATCATTCTCTGCAGTGGAGAAAGAAAGGAGATCTGATGATAGGTACAAAAGAGAAGGCTCAGATATGTATGTGTGAGATACCATTGTATTAACCTGGTGTGCTGGTTTTGGCTGGACAGAGTTACATTTTTTCCCTAGTAGCTAGTATTGTGCTATGGTTTGTATTTAGAGTTACAATAATGCTGACTGATGTCTTGTTGCTAAACAGTCAAGGACTTTTCAGATTCTTATACTGGCTGGCCTGCCAGTGAGTAGGCTGGGGGTGCACAAGAGGCTAAGAGGGGACACAGCTGGGACAGCTGACCTCAACTGACTATAGGGATATTCCATACTATATGACATCATGTTCAGGATATAAGGCTGGGGGAAGAAGAAAAGGGGGGGAAGACATTCTGAGTTATGGAGTTTGTCTTTCCCCGCCACTGTTACATGTAATGGAGATGCATTCCTGGAGAAGGCTGAACACCTGCCAGCCAACAGAAGATAGTAAATGAACTCCTCATTTCGCTTGGCTTGCACATGCAGCTTCTGCTTTACCTATTATCTTAACCCACAAGTTTTCTCACTTTTACCCTTTTGATCCTCTTCCCATGCTACTGGGGGAAAACGAGTGAGCGGCGGTGTGGTGCTTAGCTGCCAGCTAGGGATAAACTACAACACTCAGGACGTTTCTTAATTAGGTGCATAGTAGCAATAATCTATCTTTTGAGTGCAGATACAGTCTGCCTTCTTAATATTCCAAATGAAATTCTCTTGAGAAAGAAGAATGGTGATGGCTATTCATTATAGCTTCCCCTAGTAAGTCATAAGAATCAGACCAAACACAGACACCTGACAATCCAGTCACAGTAACAACTGGTGGTTCATTTACGCATGCCAATGTACAATTTGAAATACATTTCTGCAATTTAATGTCTTCTACTACATTTGGGACTAATCCATGTTTAATAACAGTATGAGTGGTTAGAGTAAGTCCTTCTAGTATCTCAAAATTTGAAATCTAATGCCCAGCAGACTTAAACATCTATAAACGGACATGGAAGCATGTTCTTTCTCCATTCAATACATAATTTGATATACAGATCTCTCACTTTTATGTTTGCCAGATTCAGAGACAGAAGAGCTTATTCTTCACTAAAATCCCTATACTAGTTCACCCTCTTCTACGACAGGAGTTCGCATTCTTTGCTTAAATCTACAGAAATACTGGATCATCTATTACATTCAGCAGGAATTATGCTAAGATGTCAATACAAAGACCTAGCAGCATTACACTCAAAAATTCTGATTCTGAAGGTAACCTTTTCTAAAACAACAGAACATTCAATTAGGCATTCTCAATGCCTCTCCATCACCAAATAAAGGCACTCAAGCACTTAGTGTCACTCAGACTCCAACAAAAACTAACATGATAATCACTTCTAAACTTACATAACAGGACTTAAAGCAACAAACATTTCATCAAGTTAGAACTCCAGCTTTGCCACTATTTCCATCTGCAAATACCTTGTGACATACCAAGCAAGCCTCTGACAATGATAAAGGCTTAATAGTTCACTGAATTTCAAGAGAAGTAGGGAAATCAGTATATTTTCTGTTTACCTATAAGATGAAATATACAGTGAAAATACCCAATGTGTTGCCTAACACTCAGGAGAAATATACCTCAGCCAAGAAAAACCACCCTCTAGCAAAAAACCCCAGTCAAAACAAAACAAAAAAACACACAAAAACTGTAAAAAATGCTTCTAACTTGAATAATTACACATAATCCCCAGTCTTCCAATCGGCTAGAAAATCATTTTGAAAATGTAAGCCATGCTAGTCCCATGAAACCCAGGACATTATACATTATCACCTCCAGCCTATCTGACTTACAGATCCTCCTGCCCCAAACCACCCCAAGCCCTCAGTTTCTACTCTCGCAGCAGGTTTCACACACACTCACACCCCTCAAAGCTGTTTACTTTCCAGGTTATAGACCACACAGCAATTTTCAATTTTCTCTTCTCTCCTCTTTAAGTACCTCAAGGCAACACACTGCAAAAATTCTGTTAAATTCTGTTCACAGAAGGTACTGTCATCTTGCTTTTCGCTAGTGTGAAGCAAGGATGAACCTGCATTGGTGGTTCAGTGGCAGAATTCTTGCCTGCCACATAAGAGGCCCGAGTAGTCCAGAGGATAGCCATGAAGATATAAGAGGGCTGAAGCACCTCCCGCATGAGGACAGAGTGAGAGAGTTGGGGTTGTTCAACCTAAAGGAAAGAAGCCTCAGAAGAGACCTTCTAGCAGCCTTCTAGTACTTAAAGGGGCCCTACAGGAAAGCTGTGGAGGGGCTCTTTGTCAGGGAGTGCAGTAACACACAACAAGGGCTCACGGCTTTAAGCTGAAAGAGTAGAGATGATTTAGATTAGATATTAGGAAGAAATGTTTTACTGTGAAGGTGGTGAGGCTCTGGAACAGGCTGCCCAGAGTAGTCCACAGATGTCCTATCCCTGGAAGTGTTCAAGGACAGGCTGGATGAGGCTTTGAGCAACCTGATCAAGTGGAAGTGGGGTGGCAGGGAAGATGGAACTGGATGACCTTTAAAGATCCCTTCCAACCCAAAACCATTCCATGATTCTAAAATATGATTCTATACCATTCTATCCTTAAATTCACCTCATAGTATGACCTTACATGTATCACATACTACAGATGAACAAACTTGGAAGCTTGCTACAGAGAACAGCAGATTTCTGATACGTTAAAGGGACAAACTGTTGAGGATACTGACTGTTGTGCCAAAACAGTATTTGTGATTTCCAAATGAGACCTCAACTTCCCTCCTACTAGATACAAAACCGGTATACATAGGTGTCAATGTAGTTCAAAAATAAAATAAAACCCTCTACAGTTAGCTGACAGAGTCCCTAATATGGCCACAAATCAATTGAAGTTGAGGCCACTCAGACAAATGTTTCTAGAAGAACTGAAAAGAAAGAAAAACATAGAAAGATGAAGTCATAAAGCAAGGTAGCAAAAGCAGAAAAAATAACACAGATAGCTTAGAGTTTTATTCTATCCTCATGGCTTTATTTCATGTATGATTGTTAGTTTGCTTTCTAACTTTCACCAACCAATCCAAATTCAACAATTCCCACAAAGTAGAATACAAACTCAACTCACTTATCAGTATACAGGTAGGATTTGAAAGTTATACACATCAAGGAGGATAAGAAACTAATAGGAGTTTTCAAGACTGAAGTCTTTAAAAACAGCTTTGTTTAAACATTCACATACTAGATCAAAAATAATTGCTAACTATGATTAAATCATTACTCTTTTAACCTATTTTCAAACTATCATTTTAGCTGAAAAGACTCTTCTTAAAAGCTCTCATTATTATCAATAAGCAACAAAGGGCAAAGTAGAACAAGAGGACAATGACCAAATTACTACCTTACACACTCTGAAGCCAGCTTCCTGCACAAGAATGAAATTAAATCTTAACTCCAAACCAACACCACCATCAAAAACATCGTAAAGGAATTGCCAGTATTACCTGAAGTCTTTTACAATTAAAGAAAAAAAAATTAACTTTAACTTCAAACTTGAACTTGATTTCTGATTTCCATAAGCAAAGTGCTTTCAAAGCAGTTCAAGCAGAATGGAACACTTGAAATGAACTTAAATACAAACATACAACAGAGATTTTATTAATACCAGCTTCAGCAAAACTTTCATTTCGCACATTAAAAAACTGAGATCCCAGATAGATTTGAAAAGATCCCTAGATGCATATAACCTAGAGTTAAACTTACATCCACTGCACGTATCAATCCCATAAAGCTTACTCTCCAGCACCTATATATCATGTTAGTCATGCTGTCCTCTGACTGCTGACACTGCCAGCTTGCAGTAAAAAAAAAAGCAAGTACATTACACAAGCACAGCTACACTAGCTAAAGTAGTAAGCCGTTTTACTGTCCTCACAGACTAACAAGCAAGCACTTTGGAGTGCATTGTACTGCATCTGTACTTTCACTTATACACTTCCTGTACTTCCAGAGGTAATTCAAACATAGCATGGACAACTGGAGGATTTCTTAAATACTGCAAATGTTCAATACTATTGTTGCCAGAATTAATGCAATGATCACTATGCATGGTGAGAAAAGGGGGTTTTTAGGGAAAGAAAATATTAAAGTCACACAGAAACACATGCATAACAGTTGTATCTTGCATCTTTAGATCCAATTCTTACATCTTACATTTTATTCTTTAGATGCAAGTCAACTAAAAGGGAATTTAACACAAACATCATTTAGCTGTACGAGTTCTCATTCAGTAAATAGAAAGCTGCAGTACTGACACTTTGAGGAAACAGTTCAGTACACAACTGATGCAGAGGTTGTTTTTTTTAATGCAGAGAAATTGTTGTAATTAAAACCAAAGCAAATATATCTTGCCTACCTAGCTGCTCAATGATGCTGGAAACTGTCCCAAAGAGCTTCAGTTCAACATCATCAGGCAGAATTATTGCTAAGTCTTCAACAGGAGGCAGTTCCTGAAAATACCAACGTTCAGAACATAATCTCGTCACACTGTTGCTTACATTTAACAATTCAAAAAACCTCCAAGCATTTTGAAGATGTAATATTAAAAAACAATCTAACATGATTTGTCTTTCAGAATAATTCCAAAAATTCATCCTAGGGAAATGGCACTTTTGAAAATACCTTTTCTATTGAGACACTGCTCTTCATATTTCCATTGCAACTAAAGTAGAAGCCAATTTTATTCAACTGAAGAAAACCAACAACTAACTTACAGGAGTTCTGTTCATTTTTTTGAACTATCAAGTTAGATAAATTAAGGTTCAATGTACAACACAATAATTAGATCAGGCCAGTATTTAAAAGGAAGACAATGTTTTGTAAACACCTGGATTTGGTGCTAATGAGACAAAACAGCAGATCAACCAAGCATTTTCAGACTAACATGAATTTTATTTAATTAAATTAGTTAAGAGTTAAGTAACACCTGATAATTACATCTATTTGAGTAAGGGTTTTTGTTCAAAAGTCCAGTGCTATAAGAAAAATGTTGTCATAGATGGACTACTAATTAATGATACTTCAAAATGACATGCATGGAAGCGGGAATTGCTGATGTTTTACTCCTTCAGAACACTAAGTTACGTTTCTCAATCTTTGATTAATTTCAGGGATAAAAGAATATCTTAAGAGCTTTTCTTTACTCTGAGTGTCTCTAGAGCAACAGTTTAAAAATTACCAGCACACTCCCATCTCCTTTTGTTGCTACCAATAATGCACTCCAGTGCCTCAGTCTTTCCAGGCTGCCATCTGGCACTTTATTACAAACTCTTACAGAGCACGGAAGAAAAGGTAAATGTATCCAAATATATCTGCCTTTCAGACATTTTTTCTCTCTGCTTTTCTTAGTATTACCTATAACCTTCACCGGACTTGGTTCTTATTCCAGAAAGCATTTTTTTATGAAGGGGAGAGACATACAGAATAACAGATAAACATATACTCTTAATGTAAATTGACACTACAGTGTTACATTACCCTTTTCTCTGTAATCCATATGATACATAGTTAATCACCCCTTAGCAGATAATTACTGTAACTCATTCCTTTAAATCTCTTAGTTTTGAGATAACGAGGAACAATAGCAGCAATACTTAATGTGCATGATATTTATGAGAACCAAAAGCAACAGAGAGTATCTCAATAAAAAATAACGTTCTGATCTGCAATGCACAAAAGTGCTATTACAAAAATTGCAGAATAAAACAAATACAAAACACTTCTATGACTACTTTCATAATTTTGCTTAAGTGAATCGAAGCAATGCAATCTGAACCTCTGGGGGGCTTAATGTAACATTCAAAATTTTCACTTCAAGCCTAAGCATACTAGAGACATGTTTGCGAGATATAGCAGACCTTCAAGTCTCTCACACAGAGAAAGGATGATGAAAGCCTGCAATGCACAAACAACAGAAAATATACTAAAATGGCCAGAAAATTAACTGGTTTCATTAACTACAACTGTGATTTTATACAAATATTACCCTAAAATGAGCCGTGAACCTCACTTCAGAATAGTTCTAAATACTGAAAAATAAGACAATTTAAGTTATCAACTGTGCTATACCGGAACTAGTATTAAAACGTACATTCAATCAGTCAGTATGGCAATGACATAAAAATATATTAAATTAAAATATTTTAAGTTGGGTTACTAGAAAAAGGTGTAAAAGATAACACACTTTACTTACATCAATAGGCAACTCATCTTTTGTTTTAATACAGTAAGATTTGTTACCCTTCTCATTTGGATGGTCATCTTCATCAGACACTGTGGAAGAACACGAAGAGGACGATGTAGTTGATGAACTATCTGAATCCGTATCACTAAGTAAAACAAATATGAGAGTTAGAATATAGACTTCTACATTATAGATTAAAAGAGTGGCTGGATTATACATTATTCAAATACCTTATGTTTTTCTTAAATGTATACATTTGCATATGAAAGAGCAGCAGTCTTTTCTGAACCTGCAAGCCACTGGACAAGACCATACAAATCTAAGACGAGTAGTATCTTCAGCAGTTCAGAGAAAACGTTAAAAATCACAATGGCTCATTTGGGTTCCCACTGTTCCACTGTCGAATGGTGCACATGCCTTGAGAGCAATCACCTCTAAGTTCACCTAGTCCAGTGTCTCCAGTTGCTGGCTACTCTGTGCAAAAGTCCAGAACCAACATAACTCCCTCTGTCAGACATACCTGATGGTCAAAGTCTGGGACCTACACTTCATTGGTTTGCAAGTAAAATGAGACATTAGAGTAAGAGGTGATCACTTCAGTATAGTACTTGGAGAAATATAGCTAAATTAGGACCATAATGTCTATGCGCTATCGGCATATTTCCATTTTATGCATCACTTAAATTCTCAGTACTGAACATCACTTGATGTGACTGAGCATAAAGAAAATGTCAAAGACAATACACTAAACTACCTTCTACAGCTCATAGTCACGCTTCTTGTACAATACTACCATTGGCATAATGCTAAGTGAAAAGTCAATACTTATTCCAAGCAATGCTTCTTGCACTTTGAAGGTAAAAAGATTCCTAACTTGTGCAGATAACAGGGATTAGTTTTGTAATTCATGGCCTGTCTTAATTCCCCTAGTATGTATTCACACAAATAGTAATTTAATATTTCTCACTAGCACATGCATAAGATGTGTTTATTGTCTTAAACCCTTAATATTTCAAGTGAAGAGCACAGTAAGAAACCAGTCTTTATTCATGTCAACATGTTCCTTTTCACAAAAAAAAGCCTAAGTTCTTCAAGAGTTGATAGAAGAAACAAACATAGAGTAATTGATAGATTGCATCTACTTTTTCTTACCCTATCCGGACATTGAAGAAGAAGAAAAAAGTTTGAAAAACACACAGACTGCTAAGCAAGTTACAGTTATCAAAATTTCATACAGATTATGACATCAGCACAACAGATTTTGGAAGCAAAGAAAACTACAAGTGAAGCCTCTGCCATAGGTCAGGAATTTCACCCTCTATCCCTCCATAATGTTCTAGGAAAACTTGGTTCAGAGTAAAGTATTTCCAAAGTTAAGCTTGAACTCATTATCTGTTAATGAAGCTCAGTAACTTCTTTATAAGAGGAGATCCTTAATTTCAGTCTCCACTAGTTAGAAGGAGTACATACCCATCTTGCTACAATGGCCCAAAAAGAAAACACAAAACTCACTGAACCTGACAAAGCCGCACGCTTCTAAGACTGAAAAATAGCCCACATATAACCAAATTTACCTTTCACCACCTTCACCAAACACCAAAGCACAGATGCAAGTAGAAGATGAAACCTTTTATATAAAACCATGTTGAGAATGAGCTTTTCCACCAGGATGCCAACATCAGAACATGAGTTAAGGCCTACAGACTCTTTACCCTGAATCCTACATTCAGGTTTTTTTCAGCAATAACATGGCAAGTGATGCAGGAGCATCCCGTGATGACCATGACAAACAAGATGTCAAACAAAGAGAAAAGAAACGAACCTGGTGAGGGGGCTGGAGAACAAGCCTTATAAGGAGCGGCTGAGAGAGCTGGGGTTGTTTAGCCTGGAGAAGAGGAGGCTGAGGGGAGACCTCATTGCTCTTTATAACTACCTGAAAGGAGGTTGTAGAGAGGAGGGAGCTGGCCTCTTCTCCCAAGTGACAGGAGACAGGACAAGAGGGAATGGCCTCAAGCTCCACACCAGGGGAGCTTCAGGCTTGACAACAGCAAAAAATTTTTCACGGAAAAGGTCATTGGGCACTGGAACAGGCTGCCCAGGGAGGTGGTTGAGTCACCTTCCCTGGAGGTGTTTAAGGCACGGGTGGACGAGGTGCTGAGGGACATGGTTTAGTGTTTGATAGGAACGGTTGGACTCGATGATCCGGTGGGTCTTTTCCAATCCAGTGATTCTATGATTCTAAGATATCCAAACGACTACGGTGCCCCAAACAACCCTAAAGCCCCACAGGCCACCACCAAACTCATCTTTTCACTAAATCCACGGGCCACCACGACCAAACTCATCTGTTCACTAAATACTACGCACTCACAGTTATTGTTTTGGAAGCGTATTAACTCAACAGTGAAGCTCCTAGGAAATAAAACAGAAACCGTCATCTTTAATAGAAAAGAGAAAGCTGCGGAAGCCTAAAAGCCGGGGCGGAGGGAAGGGGGCGGACTCGGACCCCGCCGGCCGAGAGGTCGGAGCCCCGGCCCGAACCCACCTGTCCGAGCCTGAGGCGGCTGGAGGCCCGACGGGGCTCGCGGGCGCCGGCCAACAGCGCGTTCCCCCGGCGGGGGGCGGCGGGGCCCGGTCTTCCCCGCTGCCCTGATGGGGCTCCGCAGGGTCCGGCGCCCGCTCCGGGTCCGGGTCCGGGTCCCGCTCCCGCTCCGGCAGCGCACGGGCGGGCCCGGGCTCAAACGCCAGGGTCTCCATCTGCGCCGCGACCTCTGTTCCCGCGTCCATTCCGACGCCGGGCGCACGCGGGCGGCGGCTCCGCCCCCAGCCGCACGCTACTTCCGGCGGCCTGGGGATGAATGGTCCCGGCCAGGGGTTAGAGCGCATGCGCGGTCGGCAGGGCCCGCTGGGGGCGGGGCTGTGTCTGCTAGTTGGGTGCGTGATTGGGCTGGCGCGCCAGCCCAGTGAAACCTGTTGGAAAGGAGCGGTAGTGGCTTTTGCCATCCCTTTTAAAGCCTTCTTTATTTAAGGCTCAATGCTCACTAAGTATTGTGGTTAATTTAAGTCGGAGTTTTGTTTTTATGAGGCTTGCCTGAAGGACAAAGCTAGAGGTTGTTGCTTCTCTTTCTAGGGACCTGTCGATATGAGTTAATTTGGGTATTTTACACACATCCTGCTGACACACAGAAGGCTTATGTAAGTAAACCAAGAAACACTTGATATCAAATTATTATAGTAATACCTAACCCTACAATAATCATAGAATCATAGAATGGTTTGACTTGGAAGGGACCTTAAAGATCACCTAGTTTCAGCCTCCCTGCCATGAACAGGGACACCTCCTACTAGATCAGGCTGCCCAAGGCCCCATCCAACGTAGCCTTGAACACCTCCAGGGATGGGGCAGCCACAGCTTCTCTGGCCAACCTGTGCCAGCACCTCACCACTCTCACAGTGAAGAAATTCTTCCTTATGGCTAGTTAAATCTGCCCCTCTCCAGTTTTATACTTATTGCCGCTGGTCCTAGAACTACAAGCCTTTGTAAACAGTCCCTCCCCAGCTTTCTTGGAGCCCCTTTCAGGTACTGGAAAGTTGCTATAAGGTCTTCTCGGAGCTTTCTCTTCTTCAGGCTGAATGACTGCAACTCTCTCAGCCTGTCCTAGTATGGGAGGTGTTCCAGCCCTCTAATCATCTTTATAGCCCTCCTCTGGACCCATTCCTGCAGCTCCGTATCCTTCTTATGTCCAGAACTGGACACGATACTTCAGATGAGGCCTCACAGAAGAGGAACAGAGGGGCACAATCACCTCCCTCAACCTGCTGGCCACTCTACAAAACCTAACTGCATCCTTAAGTTCACCAAACCATTTACCACAGCACAAATGTCCATTCATATTCCAGGTTCACCATAAATAACATCTGTCCAACGCCTCACACAGTGCTGTGGAGGAGACTGTTGGTGGTGTTGCCTTTTCTCTTGTCATCCAAGGATCTGGCCATCCATAATGTCCTTTTCTGTAAGGGAGAAAGGAGCCCTGCCCTCCCCCAGTCACTATGCGTTTGGAGACATTTTCTCCTTGACTACAACATAGGAGACAAGACACATGTTTTCTCTTGAACACGATTTATCTGTAGGAAAACCCAAAAGCTGTGCAAAAGACAAGAAACATCAAGAGGTCACTGCGACTGTGAGCCTAAAGACGAGTCCCTTTAACCTAGACTCCAAACTGCAACCCAGCAGCTGCGTTCCTACACCAACACTATGTGTTCATGATAATCAGAGAGCTTCTTCAATATCTAAGAGGCAGGTGTCAAGAGAATGGGATCAGACTCTTCTTAACAGTGCCCAGTAAAAGGATAAAGAGCAGCAGGTACAAACTGGAATATGGGAAGTTCCACCTGAACACAAGGAAACACTTCTTTACTGTAAGGATGATGGAACGTTAGAACAGGTGGCCAGGGAGGTTGTGGAGTCTCCTTCTTTGGAGATATTCAAAACCCACCTGGGCACGTTCCTGTGCAACCTGCTTCAGCAGGCGAAGGGGGTAGACTCGATGATCACCATAGGTCCCTTACAACCTCTACCATTCTGTGATTCATCACACTATTTTCCGTGTAATAAACTTGCCTTCCAGCTCTGAGAGAGCTGTGTGCCCACAGCTCAAATAGCACCCAAAGCATAATTTTCGAGAATGTCCAGGCTATGTTGAAAAACCCATTACATGAGTGCTTCACAAGTACCCCAGTGCTTCACAAGTACCAGACACAGGCTGAAGGAAGCATCTGACATACAGAAGATGTCTTTCTGTGGTAGTTCCACTCTTCATTTTCAACATGATACAGCATATGCAACCAGCAGAATTTATTTAGTATGAAAATTGCACTTATACAAATATATATAGTGTAATACCTCAGTTCGGGGTTGGTTTTTTTTACATTTATTCAAAATTACATATAGACAAAGCAGGACAGGCACATTAAGAAGTACAAAAGGTTAATGTTGTGGGCATTTGGTAGTTTTTGCATTGTTTTAAATGAAAAGCCTGTAAAGGCTCTGTGTAGAAACAATAGAAGTAAACTCTCATTGTGCGGTTACCCAGAAGACATATGTTAGAAATCTTTTCTCCAATGACAACCTTGGGATCCTGAAGTGAGTGTACATGGGGTGTGTAGTCTGAATATTGCTGCCATGTACTGCAAGCTTTTTAACAAAAGGAATCTTTAGAAATTCATGCAATTAAATGTTGACAACAATTGGATGTTAACTGCACAGAGATTAAATATGGATCAATCAGAAAATGTTTTTTATTGAATCACTGGCACATATGTTTTCATCCATATGAAGTGACAGAAATGAGATATATGAGGTCCAACACATACAAAAGAAACCAGAGACTGGGCCTATAACTCCTTTTATTTAGCAAATTAAGAAAATCAGCTATTACCTTCAAAATTCCCTTCTGAGTTGAGATACAGCTGCACACAGTGCCAACAACATTCAAAGCAAATCCTCAGATCAGTTTCTGAAATGCTGTTGAGGGTCTCCATCATGTTTGATTTCACATCTTCTGCCAATAAAACAATGGGTTCATTTGAGCAGCAACTTGATGTTTGGGAAGAGGGTACCAGGTCTGGCAAATAGGGTGGATGCTGAAGCACAGTAATGTTGTTATTAGCTAAAAACTGCTTCACAAAGAAAGTGGTGTGGGCTGGCACACAGCAAAATTTTCCAACCAAGGCTAAGAAAACTTCTATATTTGAACACATATCCACTCATGCTGAGAGAAGCAATTTTGTTGAGCCTCGTCTCACTGTGGCAGGTTAGAGCCTGATCTTCAGTCATCTCTGTCAGTCCCCTCCCACTCTTGGTTCCCAAGCTATAGGGTTAATCCCGGGGTGGGGCGGAGGGAGAGATGTTGAACCTCCTCGTATGTCTAATTAAAGAGTGAGTACAGGCACTCTTCTGGTAAAATCCAGTCCTGCAAAACCAGATCCTGCAAAACAAGGTTTTATTTTAAAACTAAGCAAAGAGAGTTGATTATCAGCTTGAGGGCTTTTTCATGTATTTGTTTGTTTTCCAGAACTGGCACTTGAGATGTACCTGAAATGGACCATGATGCAAGATCTGTGAGTTTGCATGATAAAGTTGATCGGTGTGACTGAGAGGGAGTAATTTCCACAAAGCAGACATAGCCTTTATATCAGTCAAATCCTTTGCTAAGAAAAGATAATTTATTTCATGTCCTAACATAAGACTGAATAAGTTGAATGATGAAGAAATGAAAATGAATTTTATTTGCTAAATATAAAACTCTTGTAAATGTAAAAGCATATTCAAGCCTCTACCTTGTACTTGTGTAAGTAAATTTCATCAACTGTCTCATGAATCATGTCTTTCCTGCTTTTTAGGGGATTATAGTAAGTGTTTTGTAAAATGCCTAGATTGTGTTTTGACAGTTTCCTCTGTGTTTGTGCAGAACTGGCAGCATCTTTCAAATAAGTAGATACTTTATTTCTTCTGAACACTGCAGCTTAGCCTTTAACATGTAAGACAGCATTTCTGTTAGAATGAGTATACTGAAAGGCATAATGCATAGTAGTCATCACCATCCATTTAGCTAGAGCATTTGTAAGTAATCTGCAAGGTAGCAGCACATGCACAAAGATGCTATAGGAAAGCCATTTCATAGATGAACGCTTGAAACACAGTAGTTCGAAACCTTGTCTTCAAGGTCTGAGCAGTTAAGAAATGTCACTGTTGGGACTGGAATTCAACATCATCTGTCAAGGCAGGGATAAAAATGATTGTAGGCCTGGTTTCTGCCTGCAATTTCTTTGATGAAGCTCTATGGAGGTGTTTTCTACATTTAATTTTTCTACTCCTGCTGCTAAGACAGGTGTGTGTAATTGTTCCTATCATGTTCTTAAAACTAAAATGACAGCAACCCAGCTATTACTACAATGTTTTATTCAATATCTTTGGAGGCAATTGAGGAATCTGTTGAAAAACATTGTTTCTCTGTAACATCTGTCCTGAACTTGAAGGTGAAGAATCACTTGGAGATTTCAGTATGCTACTTCTTGTGTCTTAAGACAAAAAGGCATGAATAACAAATGAAGTCACATTTCCTAATGTGATTGAAATACAAACCCAAATACTATTATGATATTTATCATTCATACATTTTCTGCTTTCAGATTATACACGGTGATATCAGGTAGTATAAAAACAGTGCACTTTAATTAATAGAAGGAACATAGTAAATTTTAAAAATATGCTTCTGAAAACATTTTTTCTTAAATTTCACGTTGATTAATTTAGGTAATTTGACAACATTTTGTGTGTAAACAATTTCAGTGTTTCATCAATATAATAAGCTGCTTAGATCTTCATTGAGATTCTTGTGTCAGTTAAGAATTATTTTTAATATAAAATAATAAGCAAGAAAAAGAACACCCTGGACATTTTGTTTTAAAGGTATGTAAAAATAGAATCTGAAAGTGAGTTGTCACAGTGTCCTGATGGTTTCAATTGCCATATCCTCCTCCCTTTCTTATTACTGTGCAATTTACTTATCACGCAACTGTAGCATTACTAACTGAAGCAGCAGATAGTTTGTACTGGCAAGTTCCTCCACACAACTCTATATGTGGTCTCTGGGTAACATGAGATGATAAAACATCTGGGAAATCTGTTTACACATTCAGTGTTTTTCTTCTTATCTAATATCCTGCAGTGGGGTGAGAGAAACCCTTCAGAAGATCATTTTTTCTCTTGATGACACTTTTCTCTGTTTTGGGACAAGAGGTCATGGGGGTTCCAGTAGTGTTGATTTAGCCTTTTCATTAGCACTGGTCAGGACAATGTTTACTGCTCCTTCATATGATGTGTTACAGTTATCACAGCTGAGAAACTCTTCAGCTCAGGTCCACACCAGTCCTTCTCCTGCAAAGACTGAAAGAGAATGTATGAATTTGATGAGTACTGAAATAACAGTATTGTGGAAAGCATTGTAAACACATAAAACTGATCACTGTAGAACTTTTTGCCAGCATAATGATGTCAAAAAAAAAAATCACATCCTTATGTGCCTTCACTGTGCCTGAAGTTTGTAGTGTAGACGTGTTCTAAGTGATCCAGAGCAAAAGGATGGCACTTCACATCATTCCTCACAATACTTCACTTTTTAAATTGATGAAGGAAAAAAATTTTGTTTTATAGTCCCTCAAAGTGTTTTCATTTTGACCTACATTTGACCTACAAAAGTAGCTAAGTGTATGAGCTGAATGTATCTTCTAAAAGGACCGGCAATGTTAGAATGCTGGCATCTGAATTGTCAGCCTAACATCTGAGAATATGTACTTCAGAGAATTGAATAAGTCATTTTCAAATGTTCTTCAGATGGTTGGTTCCTTTTGCAGACTCAAAAAAATCCCTTTAGAAAACCATTTTTTTGCTGTTACGAGAAGTAGCCTTAAGCTGCATGCCAATGCCACTCATTGAATAGAAACAATAAAGAAGGACTGGTTTGTTACATCCCTTGCTAAAGAAGGTCAGAAAAAAATTACAATCATCAGCGCTTTTCTTTAATACTATTAGACAGTTGTTGGTAACACATTTATATTGATATGCCTGTATGCCGGTTTGCAGTGAATGCTTTGTCCAAATGTGCTTCAATGTTCATAAGGTAGGTGGGATGCCCGTTGTATCTGATGATGAATACTGGAGTTCCCCCATACTTTTATGTATTTCCACTACTCTGTATATTTAGCCCAGTTTCAAAAGGAAACTATGGGCTTAAATTTGTAATGGTTTTGAAACTACTGCTCCAGTCTCAGAGCTTTTTCACTCAGTCACTGAACTATTTGAGGTTAAGGTATTCATGGTCAGGAGCAGTGGGAGGGAGAAGAAATCAGATCAACAGAATTTTCTATATCACTGTTGCTAGTTGTATTTCATTCCACCCAGATGAATCAACATTGTAGTTTGCACAGCTGAAATATCTCATTCTGAAACAAGATTAAAATAGCAGTTTATAACTAGATGAAAAGAAACAATATGACTTCTAAGGATAAAAAACTTTTCCCCCTAAAATATATTTTTTAAAATGAAAAATTACACAGCTTTATCTTACAGTACCATATTCTCCTTTTAACTTTATTCTTCCAAATATAGCCAGTAATTTTCCAATGATTGAGCTGCCCACAGCCAATTTCATCAATAGCAATTCAAATCCCTTCACTGGTAGACTGGTTCTCCTGCAGTTATTCTAAGAATTTGTAGATTTCATTTAGAGTACATTTCATTAGAGTCAGCTTTTTAAGAGTCTATTACATTATTTTTCTAATTATGATTTCAGTCCAATATTTTAAATTGTACCAATATAAGCATAATTTGGTTAGCTGCCAAATGAACTGCACCCAAGCTGCATCTATAAATGTGATTTATTCTAGCATGTATAAATAGCTCAGAAATCTCAAATGTCTGCATAGCTGAAATCTATGTATTGGAGTTTGTAGGGAGTCACATTTGGAGACAGTAATACGCTCTGTAAAATTGAGCATGGCTTTCCTATAATGACCTCAATACAAGAAAAAGAAAAAAGTTTTAGTAGACTGGTTCTTTCTCTGATTGTCATAGTTTATTTGTGGTTTGAAGATGTCTCCCACAACATAGTGTGAAGTTTCTGCGGCTATCAGAGCACTTTACTGACTGTGTCTGTACCTGGAAGACTTCTCTTTTTTTTTTCTGACACATGCTCTAAACCAACCTGCCTCATTTTGGCTGTACAGCCTAGCATTCTTTCTGTGCTTGAAATAATGATTTGGGTAGACAGGCACTCATTAAAGTGTCAAATATATGACAGGTATTAGGCATGAAATTCGTGAAGAAATTAAAGAATGTAATTTTTAATCCACTTATGTAATAATTGTATTGAAAAGATCTTTCTGCCTGTATTCAGATGTTTTGCTTTAGATTTCTGCATACTTGACATCTCAGACTGTATTTCTTACATCATAGTTGCATTACTTCAATGCAGCATAAATTGGCACTACCAGAAAAATAGATGGTTTTGCCCTTCCCACAGTTCTCATTTTCTGTCCTGTTTCTTCTGCCAGCCCTAGTGTTCGTGCAGACACGGGTGAGTCAAGGTAGGGAAATCCAGTGAAAACTAAACCACCACCACCATTCTCCCCTGAGTTAGTTTTTAGCCAGATCAGTCCCAGATCCTACATTTCATTGTGTAGCCCTACAAATACTAACATCAGTATAAATGAACTGTTGGATGTGAAATGTCAAGACCTAAGAGCTAAGGTATTTCTGAGTGCTTCTAGCACTGAAAGTTTTACCTCCTTCCAGTCAAGAGGAAGAGTTTGGTTTTTTGTGTTTTTTTTTTCTTTTATTCCCCCAAAGACCAGAGATAAAAAACAGAACAACAAAAGGACTATGAAAAATTCTAAACAGTCCCTTTGGATCAAAAAATCTTTTTGTATGGAAAACTATAAAAAGGCATTTCTTTGAAGTATGCAAAGAAAGCAACCTAATTTAAGATAACAAGAATGTTCAGGAGACCAGCAGGTGAGAAAGTTGCATATTTAGACTCATTGTTAACTAGCTTTTGGGAAATCATTATATCCTCAAAAATTTTGTGCATACTTGTTTGGCCTTCACATTTCTTTTGTTACTCAAGGAGTTCCTTCCACAAACTGTGCTGATTTTTTTCATCTGTTTGGCTGAAACAGGATGATCTTTCCATTGCATTCAGACTTGACCACAGGGAAGCAATGCACGTTTGACCTTTGTCTCAATTATAATTCTCTGTATTTATTAAAAAAAAAAAAAAAGGTAACAACACTAAAACCTTACAGAACATGAGTGGACAAGGGAAAGGCTGTGGATGTAGTGTACCTGGACTTTAGTAAAGCTTTTGACACCATTTCCCACAGTATTCTGCTTGAGAAACTGGCTGCCAATGGCCTTAATAGGCATACTCTCTGCTGGGTAAAAAACTGGCTGGGTGGCCAGGCCTAAAGAGTGGTGGTAAATGGAGTTGAATCCAGTTGGAAGCCAGTCACAAGTGGTGTCCTCAGGTCTCAGTGCTGGGTCCAGTTCTGTTCAATATCTTCATCAATGACCTGGATGAAGGGATTGAGTGCAACCTTGATATGTTTGTGGATGACACAAATCTGGGTAGAAGTATCAATCTGCTTGAGAGTAGGGAGGCTCTACAGAGGGACCTGGACAGGCTGGATCAGCAGGTGGAGGCTAAAGGTATGAGGTTCAACCAGGCCAAGTGCCATGTCCTACACTTGGAACACAGCAACCCCATGCAACACTACAGGCTTGGGGAAATGATCTGGAATGCTACCTGGCAGAGAAAGACCTGAGAGTGTTGATTGACAGCCAGCTGAATATGAGCCAGCAGTATGCACAGGTGGCCAGGAAGGCCAATGCCATCATGGCCTGTATCAGAAACAGTGTGGCCAGCAGGACCAGGGAAGTCATCCTTCCCCTGTACTCAGCATTGGTGGGGCTGCACCTTGAATACTGTGTTCAGTTTTGGGTCCCTCACTAGCAGGACATTGAGGCATTGGAGCACGTCCAGAGAAGGGCAGCAAAGCTGGTGAAAGGTCTGAAGCACAACTCTTATGAGGAGCAGATGAGGGAACTGGAGTTGTTTAGCCTAGAGACAAAAAATACTGAGGCTTATCACTGTCTACAACTACCTGAGGGGAAGTTGCAGTGAGGTGGCTTTTGGTCTCTTCTCCCAACTAACAAGTGACAGGACTAGAGGAAATGGCCTCAAGTTGTGCATGGGGAGGTTCCAATCACATATCGGGAATAAATTCTTCGCTGATATGGTTGTCAAGCACTGGAACAGGCTGCTCATGGAAGTGATTGAGTCACCATTCCTGGAGGTATTTAAAAGACAGGTGTACAAGGTATCAGAGCCCGTTTTAAAAAAAGGTGAGCCTTTTATCCCAGCACAGTGCCAGAGTGATCCAAAATCATCCAGGAGGAGGGTGTAAATGACACTTTTTACCAAACAGGGTACATACCATTAGAACACTGGATTCAAAACAGCAAACAACACCTACGCCACAGAGCACCCACAGAAAACGTGCAGCAGCCTAAGTTACCAAACAGCCCTGTCACTCGGCAACATTTTAGCAATCTGCTTAACCAAACCACAAAAACAGCAGGGAAAGCCCTAATGCTGCTGCATTCAAAATGGAAATCAAAACAAACCCACCAGATACAGCCTGCTGCAGCTCCACCTGTTGCAAAGAGAAAAGGGAGAGAAAGAGAGAAAAGGAGAAAAGAGAGAAAAGGAGAAAAAAGACAAAAGGATAAAAGAGAGAAATAGTTACAAGAGAAATGGGAAAGATAAGAGATAATCACCACCTTAGGGACTCCGCATGTAGCAACATGTGTTTCTTTGTCCAGTGTGTCCAGAAGATGGTGGGTATCCACACACAACACAAGAGGACAAGACGCACAACACATAACATGAGGTTGCAGGCTTTAGCAGGGATTTTTAAGCGCTCTGTCCCCACCCCTCACCGGATCAGGTGGGAAAGCAGGTAACACACTTTCATGCCCCAGACTAGGGAGTTCCAGACATGGTCTCCAGCAGTTCTGGTGTTGCCACTGGGGGCAGGAGGCCATCACTTGCTTTGAGCCATTAACCCACACTATGCCAGGTCCATACACGAGATGCTCAGGGATATGCCTTGGTAGTAGACAGTTACAATTGGACTTAATGATCTCAAAGGTCTTTTCCAACCAAACGATTCTATGATTCCATGGAAATATCCCAGAAAATTGAAGTTCTTCTGCTTAGCAAAAATGTCTACTGAAAGCACATTTTCTTAGTGCTCAAATCTTATTGATTACACCAGTCTGCATCACACTGCCCCTCATGAAAGCTACAAATTAATTGCAAACTTCATGAATAAAACTTATATCTGTAGAAAGTAGTCTTTTTGGAAACTCATCAGATGAAAGATGGAATTTATTGTTGAGAAAAATTATGGTGCGTATGATCTCAGTGTCTTCAGACAAAACTGAAAATCTTGTAGATGGAGTCATTTTCTCATAATGTCATCAGTAAAACACGAATGGAAACAAACAGTTGAAATCACTTAATCATTGTACTGAAATAGTATTTCATTAGAAAGAGAGAAAGCAAGCACATTTCACATTACTTCCACAAGTGGTACCCAATGTGCCAACATGATCTAAAGAAAGTGGAAAGAGAAACTGGAATGAATATATTAGGCAGGGCTTCCTAAAATTCCTTCCCTCTGTTTTCCCTCCCAACTTCCACATTCCTATCCAGAGAATTTATATTTCATGCTGCCTCTCCATCTGTCCTGTGAGATTTATATGCCCTTTGTTGTCTTATCATGCCATCTTCCATTCCTTTTCCTTCTTGTTTGTTTAACCCAATCCTATATCTTTTTTTTTTTAGCAGCAGTTTGTTGTAGATACAAGGCTCTTTGAGAACCGAGGAACAGAGACATGGCAGAGATATGCTTCATCTTATCCAGGCTCTTGCAGTCTCAGACAGTCATGATTCATGTTTGGTCCAGATGGACTAGAAATACATCCACTCTCCACATCACAAAATGGAAAATACTTCATTTTGTTTGATGAACTGTACTATAAGATGAAAAGCAATGCTTTTACAGTGCCATAGAAAGAAAGTAAACCAGACCTTATGAAATGATCAAAACCTTTCTCCCTGGAGGACTAAGTGGCCATTTGTTACATAAATTACCTCAGTTTTGACCAGGCAAAGGGAGAGATACAGTGCAAATGGGTTTAACGGTGCCAATATTGAATCTTCCCTTATTTAAGCTAGTGGGGGAAAAAAAAAAAGTAATCCATATTATTATTATTGTCATCCTGAACCGTGTGTCCTGAAACTCTGTGAGAGCTTCTGAATTCTGATTTCTGGTCTATTTGCTGATTAATTTTTAAGAGTGAATTTTGAATATTTGGAAGAGTTGAACTGCTTAACCTGCCTGTGACCCTTCTCAGCCTGAAGTGGACATGGACAATATATGAAAACTTTAATCTGCCTGTTGTCACAAGTGATCTGGAAAACAATGAGTTGGAAAAAATGTCCTGGCTATTACACTAATGAGAGTAGTAAAGATGTGGCTGACTGTGAAGAATAGCAGAAGAACACTGAAAGACTGAGGCTGGGTTGTAAAAAGGCAAGAAAATATCAAAAAAATATATTGTGAAATCATACATATGAAACAAAACAGCCTAGTTTTACCAATACAATAATGGATTTTGACCTGTTTACTACAAATCTTAGAAGCCACTATGCAATTCCTCATGTGCTCATTGCAAACCAATGTGTACTGCCCCTACACAAGATCATGCTTTGCTGGATATTAGAAACTGGACTACTTTGCTTTATCCTTTTTCCTTTGGGAGCAAGAAGAGAAAGAAGTGAGGAATAAGTTGCTCTAAAAGCAGATCACTATAAGGAACCAAAAATTTGGAGTAGAGAAACAAAATGTTAGTAAAACATTAGAGAGAGATGCCATCTGATTTCACATGCTGTAATGAACTCCTTGATAAATAGTTGGAGCTTAATTCTGTCAGCGAGAAAGGCATCCCTCCTTTTGTGGCAATTATCAAGCAGCAGAATATTTTTTAGTGTTCACCTAGCCATAGTAATGTCAAATTTAAAAAATCAAAGCTTGGCAGAAGACTGAATAAATTTGAAGTATGAAAGTAAAGCAGAAATTTGCAACATTATTTGAGTACTTATATCTTTTGTTTTTTTAAAAAAAATCTATTTCTATTGCAGTTAATCTTAGTAACTTGTACACAAAATAAGGAAACTAAAAAGATGCTTGATGGACAATTGCTAATATTAACAAAAAGAATGTTCTTTCTCTGATTTCTTATGTTATTGCCACATGCATCTTATCTTTGCTCGATTCCTTCTTTGTCATCTGTTGCTATGCAATATGGTGAAACTACTCTATGATTTGTATTTAGTTTGTATATTTGTATTATGTATTTAATAAACTGTGAGTTTGGGAGTGGTGTCCTTCATGACACTGACCAGGATCAGAAATAATATTAGGTTGGTGCAAAAATAATTGCTGGTTTTGTCATTGTAAACTGTGATGCTTATTTTGCATTAAATTTTTGCTTCACGGTGTTCGTGTAGCATACCATTTTAAAGTGAAAAATTCCTTCTACTTATTTATGCTAGTGGGTTTTCTTTCACTTTTTTTTTTTTAATTACACTATCAAAGGTGGGGGAAAAAGCAAATTTGAGCAATTTTATTGTATGAGTTCAAAAGGGAACGTAAAGCAGCACAGACTGCTAGCAATATTAGCTAGGCATTTGGCCAGGGGATCAACAGTGAACGTACAGCTTGACATTGGTTCCAAAAATTTTGTAACAGAAATGAGAGCCTTGAAGATGAGGAGGGTCATTAATATCTGTCTGCAATAGACAACAATCATCTGAGTGCCAGTAATGAAGTAGACCCAGGCTAAACAATTCAAGAGGTTGCAGAAGAACTAAATGTTGATGGAAAAATCACAAAAGCTCAATAAATAGTGACACAGAAGCTGAACAGAAATCAAAAAATATCGCCAATGCGAAGTCTTCTCTACACTTCTTTCGTGTAACAAAAATGACCCATTTCTTGATCCCACTGTATTGTGTGAAAAAAAATGGATTCTATGCAATAATCAACAGTGTTCCATGCATTAGCTGGACTGGGGTGAAGCACCAAAACACTTCCCCAAACCAAAGGTGCATCACTAGAATGTTGTGGTCTCTATTTGGTGTTTGGCAGTGGAATTATCCACTTCTTGAATCCTGGCAAAACGATCACAGGAGAGAAGTATTGCCAGGGAATCAACAAAATGCAGTAAGAACTGCAACTTTTATGTCCAACACCGGTCAATTGATAGAGACCAGTTCTTCTCCATGACAACATCCAACCGGATGTATCACAAGTGACACGGCAGAAGCTGCAGGAACTGCGTTATGAAATCTTCCTCACCTAGTTTACTCAGTAGACTTCTGTCCCAATGATTACCATATTTTCAAGGATCTCAACAACTCCTGCAAGAGAAGGTTTTCCACAACCAAGCAGCAACTCAAAACACCTTCAAAGAATTCATCATGTCCAGGACTCCAGAATTCTATGCTACCAGAATTCCTTGTTGGCAAAAATGCATAGATTCTAATGTTTCTTATTTTGATTAATAAATTTTATTCTAAGTTGAGATATACTGCTTTAAAGTTGAAGGTTAAAAACAGGAATTGTTTTTGCCCCAAACTAATGTTAACAAATACCATGTTGCAAAAAAGTTTGTTTAGGTAATGCAGTTATCACTCAGCTAGATGTTCCAAGATGCTTCTTAATTATAAAATAAGAAAAAAATAGCTAGGTGTCTTTGTTCTGCAAGAAGTACATTGTGATGCTAGTCATGAATCCAAGCTAAAGTATATCTTTAGTAGATTCCAGTACTATCAGTAAATTCCAAACTAAAAATCTGACATTTCTTCAAATTGCTGGTAATCCAGATGGTACAGTCCTGTCTGAAGCATGTTCAGAAGACAAGTTCACCAATTACAGTTACTTGTTCTGAATTAAAATGTTTTCACAGATATAGTACTTGATTTTCTGATCTCCATTTAGTTAACATGTAATTAAATAAATTTACACCAGCTCATCTCCTTTTGAAGAAAGGCCATATTTATATATTGACATATTTTCCAGATTTTTCAAATACTGTGTTTCCTGGACATTTCTGTTTGAGAGCTACAAAAACTGGCTGAGAAATCTTCTCGGTGTCTGAGATATTGAAATGTATACTTCAGTCATATATTCATTGACATTCAGCTGAAAAATAAAGGCCAAGGAACAAAGAAATTAGGCAAGCAATTCCTAGTCTGCTTACAGCCCAGGACAGAATTGTCTTTGGAATCAGTTATGGATGGGAGATACAGTTATCTTTTATCCAGTTATGTGAACAGGAGATCCAAATCCTTCAAGATGTTTTAAGCTGGCATGTCAGGATTCAGTGTTCACTTTATTTTTCAACAGAAAGCTCATAGTTAGGCTAAGCACAAATATTAGAAATTTCCAAACAAGTAGCTAAGTAAAATGTTAGACTCACTGATAGCTGTATGAGTTTTTTTTATGAGTTACAGTGAGAAATTTGCCTATTTTATTTGTCTGTGTAAATTCAAAATTATCCTTGTGACTATGTCAGAGAAAATGGGTTAGACTGAGAACATTCACATTTACTTCTAATATTTTATATCCTGTACCCTCAAAGAATGCAACTGATGTCTTGATCTCTGTGAAGAGGCTTCTTCATCTCTTTGCCATCAGAAGCATGGATATTATGCATCAAAGGCATCTACTCAACCCTATACTTTTTTTTATCTTTTAGGAGATTTGCTTTTTCATAAGAGAAGGATTTTTTTCATCTATAAGCTTATTTTCTTGCAAAGTAATTTGTGGATAAAGTTTCTGTAATGGAACATTTTCTTCCAGTGTTGCTCAGGATTTGTGACGAATCTGTAGGGTATGATCTACTTCAGATTAGCCAGTAGGTGAGCTGGCAGTTTGGAACAACAACAATGATAGGGCTGCTTTTACAGAGGATCCAGACAAGTTTTATTTAGTTTGTCTTGCTGGCTATTGTAGGCATCTCTGCTATGTTCTAACACGTCCCTGACATAGCACAGCAGTGGGAGTACAGGATGTGCTGAGATGCCTCAGCATATGTTTGTTTTGCAGTGCAACGCAGATTGTCATTGATATTCTAGTAATCAAAATTCAGTAAGTCTGCAATACACCTTTATTTCAGGTTTCTTGTTGTGGGGGAGGGAAGGGGAGTGAAGGAGATATTTGGGCAGAAAGTGCTGAGTTGTCAAGAGAGGAGAGCACTGAGGTATTCCATAGGGCATGGGGCTTTGGTGGGAAAGAGCAGTGAACCTCTGATTGAACAGTGTTGATGGGAGCATGGAATCAAAACGCAGAGATCAATGTGATCAGCAAGTGTTCACTTTATTGAGCTTAGCTGTTTCTTTATAAACCCTTTTTGGTTACATAACTGGGTGCCCACGAGGGTATCTACAGTGTATTATTGGTTAAAGGTAGCTGTCCATAAGGCTATTACTAACATATTATTGGCTAAACTACTGCACATGCTAAGAAACCAAGTTATACTAAACTTAACTATGTTGACAGTTCTCTTCAATTGTTTTTCTTTCAGCTGGTGCTTGTTCCCGCAGAACTAGCCGCTACATTCCTCCCAGCTGGCCCCTGTTTATCTTTCGGCTCTCTGTTTCAAGGCCTTGTTAGAGTTGTTCAGTATTAAACAATCTCACAGCATCCAGGCCTTGTTCTTTGTAAAATGTTCCAACAGAACAGCACAGAATTACAGAATCACAAAATGGTCAAGGTTGGAAGGGACTTCTGGAGATCCTCTAGTCTAACCCTGTTGCTAAAGCAGATTCCCTGGAGAAGGCTGCATAGGAATGCATCCAGGTGCATTTTGAATATCTCCAGTGCTGTCACCCTCAAAGCAAAGAATTTTTTCCCCATGATTAGGTAGAACTTGCTGTGTTCCAGTTTGTGCACATTGCCCCTTGTTCTGTCACTGAGCATCTTTGAAAAGAATTTGGCCCCATCCTCCTGACACCAACCCTTCAGATATTTATAAGCATTGATGAGATCTCTCAGTCTTCTCCAGACTAAACAATCCCAGGCTTCTCAGTCTTTCTTCATAAGAGAGATCCTCCAGTCCCCTAATCATCTTTGTGACCCTCCACTGGGCTGTTTCCAGTTGTTCTTTGTCTTTCTTGAGCTGTGGAGGCCAGAACTGGACAGAGGACTCCAGATGTGGCCTCACTAGGGCAGAGTAGAGGGGGAGGATAACATCCCTCAACCTGCTAGCTACACTCTTCTTAATGCTCCCCAGGATACCATTGGTCTACTTGGCCACAAGAGCACACTGCTGGCTCTTGGTTATCTTTTTTGTCCAGCAGGACTCTCAGGTCGTTCTCTGCAGAACTGCTTTCCAGCCAGTCAACCCCTAACCTGTACTTGTGCATGGTGTTATTCCTCTCCAGGTGCAGAACTCTATACTTGCCTTTGTTGAACTTCATTAGGTTCCTCTCTGCCAACCATTCCCAGGCACTGCAGTGGACCCCTCCAAGCTTGAATTTCCACAAATCCATAAAGGTGAAACAATTGTAAAAAAAAACCAGTTGTGCACTATAACGTCTTTTAAAGAAATTGCATATTCTTCTTTGACTAGAGCTCCCTGGGATAAACATGCTACTTGTTTATTTCACAAGCTATCACAAGTTTTAATTTCACTAGAAGATATCATGATTTAGCAAATAAAATTATTTCATTCTTATTATTTTAAGTTAATCTAAATTCAGGGAGAGGATGGAGCTAGTATTTACAGGCGTGTGGGTTTTTCTTGTAAAGCTACAGTGAAAATGGAATAAACCCCTCCCTTTCATGACCTCTGAGAATATCTTACTGTAATCCTTTACCTCCTAATATACTTCATATAGCAGAGGCTCTAGGTTTAGAAAGTTTCTTTTCTGTCTTTGTATAAGTCATAATAAATCAAATGTATGGGTTTTTCTTTATTTTTATATTCAACTTTTATTAGCAGAAAGAAAGAAGAGGGGTTGAAAGTAGGAGAGAGGAAGAGGTGCTCGAGGGTGGTGTCCTGTTAGAAGTGGGTGCAGTGAGGAAGGAAGGACAGGAGAGGACAGAGCAAGGCAGAGGCATTCAATCAAATGGGGCACCAGGTGCTTAGGACAGTGGTATCCTGGGAGAAGGCTGTCAGAGAGAGGTTGCCCACCCAACACCATGGTGCCGCCAGTGGTAGGGAATGTATTATTCCATGTTTCTTTGTTGCAGCCACAAATAGACACATACTTCATTAACTTACAAGTAATGTTTAATCTGAAATATTTGTAGATACACTTGCCCTATGATTTCCATTTTGCACTGATTTAGCTGTGCATTTACAAAGACATGTATACAGTGGCCTAAAGAAGTATGGGAAGCAGAAGGTTAGAAACATTTAAGATCCCACTATGCTCCTCTTTTTTGAGTATGAAGAGGGGATAACGTCTTGGTTCCTATAATACATCTTGGCTCCTACAATACTCGTCAGAAGAAGATTAGAATTTTATTTTGTATGTCAGCTGATATTCAGAAATTAGTCCTCACCACTTATGTGTTTTCATATCCTAATTTTCCATAGTGCAAGAGAATTCTGAGATAATCATCCACTGCTGTTGGTAGAATTTGATCACATCATCCCCCATCTTTCCTCTCATTCCTGGAAACAGCATAATATGCTAGTTTTTGTGCAGTTGCCACAGCATACGACCTCAAGCCTTGCACTTTGTATGTCATTGTGAAATCTCAAACACTCAAGGCTGTAAACAAGCTTTGCTGATGGAGGTGTCCTGAGAGAATCACATTGTTCAAGATAAAAAATCATCTGTTAACATTTTTAACACTGCACTGTGCACAGCAAGGTTTGAGTCATTTATTATACTTGTGGTCAAATCAGAGAAAAGAAGAAATGAGTGACATTTTCAATAACAGAAAATATTCATGAGTAGAATGACTCTTGGTAAGCCCTTGAGAAAAAAACCCCTGATCTCTGGCCCTGTTGAAGAGAATATCAGCTTTGATTATGCAAACAAAGCCTTGAAAACATACATTTATCTAAGTGTAATTCTAAGGATTGATGGCACTGATGTTTCATGTCAGCTGGGCATACCGGACTGCTAGAAGACACATAGGTATGGAGTCATAGTTCACACTCTTAGGTGAAGCCTGAAGGTACTATATCCAATAATATGATATAGTCTAATTGTAATGTCATTTTATAATAAGATATGATACAGTCGCATATTACAACCCATAAACCAGATTTGATCCTAATGACTACATAACGGGAAATGCCACTACCAGAAAGCTTCAGTTAGCTTGAGTTTTCAGATCTTCAGGTTTCTTTTGAAATGAGGTTGAACAGGTGATACAGAGGTAGCCACTGCAGCGGAGCTGCTTCTTTCTTTTATGATGTGAAAATGCACCAAGTTACCAAAATATGAAATTCTGCTGGCTGCTCCAGCTGCATGCTGGAGAACAACACGGAAGATTTTTGCCTGTTCTGATATTCTGACTGCCTTGCCTCCATTGATGAAACTTTAAACAATCAGGTCAAAAGAAAGGCTTGAATTTTTCTCTCTCAATGCTACCTTCAAAATCATGATATACTACTTCCTACCTCACTTTACCTTCTTATGTCAGCAAGAAGAGAGATGTTGCAGTTAAGTAAAAATATCTGCAAAAAGACCAACACCTGGTCCTCTCCAACAACATGCTCCTAGAGAGAGCTTAGTGCTTCCACTGATGTGACAGGATTTATATTATTCAGGTGGTCCTATTTCTGATTTAATAAACAAAATTCAGATAAGCAAGTAGAAAGCTACCTGAGATACTGGTAACAGGCAAATAACTGGAGTTCCATAGATTTCAGGATTTGTCATTTTGGGATGTTGGTCTTATTTTGCATTAGAATCATTGCATACACTTCAGCTAAGGTAAAACCCTTTTTAGAGAAGTGGTTTTTTTATAGTTTATCAACAATTTAGTGTATGTAGGCATCATTTGTCCTTTTTTTCTCCTGTAGCCTTTGAAATGTTTGTAGGCAGCACAGGTTTTTTCCCCTTACATAATTTTTTTAAAAAATACCTGGTTTTAATTGCTTGTAATAAATGTAGGTAAGCAAAAGACACTGCAGCTCCATGAGGTTGTGTCCAGTGGTAGTAATTACATGAACAGCTACATAAAACTATGTTCCATTGCAATGTAAATTAAGACAATATTGTTCCAAATTTCTGTTTCCTTTGAAAGGTTAGAAAATTGATACCAGATTTGAATTAAGCAAATTTTTTTTGCATATCATAGAATTGTGGAATGGTTTGAGTTGGAAGGGACCTTAAGCATCATATAATTCCAACACCCTTGCCATAGGCAGGGACACCTCCCACTAGACCAGGCTGCCCAAGGCCCCATCCAATCTGGCCTTGAACACTTCCAGGGATGGAGCAGACACAACTTCCCTGGGCAGCTTGTTCCAGTGTCTCACCACTCTCATGATGAAGAAATAATTCCTTATGTCTAGTCTAAATCTGCCCCTCTCTGATTTATAGCCATTCCCCCTAGTTCTGCTTTCTTATAGGCCCCCTTCAGGTAGTTGGAAGATCACTATGAGACCTCCTCAGAGCTTTGTCTTCCCCAGGCTGAACATCCTAAACTTTCTCAGCCTGTCCTCATATGGGAGGTGCTCCAGCCCTCTGATCATCCTACTTTGTAGCCCGCTTCTGGACCGTTCCAACAGCTCCATATCCTTATACTGAGGATTCCAGAGCTGACACAATACTCCAGATGAGGTCTCACAAGAGAGGAACAGAGGGACAGAATCACCTCCCTCGACCTGCTGGCCACGCTTCTTTTGATGCAACCCAGGATACAGTTGGTCTTCTGGGCTGCAAGCGCACATTGCCAGCTCAAGATGAGCTTCTCATCAACCAGCACCCCCAAGTCCTCTGCAGGACTGCTCTCCATCACGTCATCCCCCATCCTATATTGAAATCACGGATTGCCCCAATCCAGGTGTAGGACTTTACACTTGGCTTCGTTGAACCTTGTAAGGTTCACACAGGCCCACTTCTTCAGCTTCTAATAATTATATACTCATCTAAAGCTGGTGTATTTTTTTTTCATATTGACATCTTTGAACTTGTGACAAAAATACCATTTCCTCTTATGCAATAATCAGAGAAGCCTAACCTTAAAATATATGTTTCTCAGTTTTGAAGTTTCTGCAAGAAAACACTTGTATTTTTTCTTATTCCATTTCTCACTCCGTCAGTGAACTTCTCTGTCACTGCTGAGGGAATCTTTATGACAAAAATTCTGCACACAGACCAAAAAAAAAAAAAAAGGCAAAAGTTTGATCCACTTAGTCTTTGAACAGAAATGATCATAACTCTAAAGCTATGCTAGGAAGACAAAATCGGCATCTTGTTATACAAATGTTCTACACACAATTTCAATGTTCTTTCTCATAAGCATCAACTGAAAGTTTGCAGTGTATAATATAAAGTGAACACAAGCTGCCTATGATATTCGTACACTCCACATTGAGGTATATTTCTATTAATTTAAACATTAAATACCTATCATTTGGTTTCCAGGTTCAAAAAATGGCACTTTTTTTTCTGCAAATGTCCTTTTTATGTGAAAGAGACAAGTACAAAACAAAGAAGTTCATTACACATTTCAAATAAGTGCAGGCAGAAACGTCGGTGTTTTATTTGCCCAACTATACTTCTCATTCCGTTTTGAGATAAAGTAATGGTAGGCAAAAGCTGTTCTTCCTCAAAAGACAGATTTTTAGATTCTTACATGGATCTAGCTTCATCATTTTATCCTATGCTGTCCAGATAAGGCTATTGGAAGAATGAGCACAGATCAGCCAGCAGTACATTACAAATAGCAGTGAATAGTATATCTCATTATCCATAGATGATCAGCAGCATCCCATAGAGGTTTCTATGCAAGACTGACATGGCAGTCATCAAATCTGAAAAGCCTTTTGAAGGATTAGTGGAGAGAAATGTTCCTTTTCCCAGACAGACTTAAGCTGCATAACTTTATATATTTTCTACTGTTCAGATAACATCTCATTTAAAGTGGCATCTTTTAATTAAGCAGGATTTGGAAACTGTTGAATATCTTTGAATAAAAAATAATAAAGCTTCCTAATTTCAAGGTGTGAAGAACCTGAAAGACAAATGAAAAAGTATTTTTTAATTGCTAAACTTGACTACTGCATTGCAGATGCTGTAAGGACTAGTGTGACATATTGTTCGAGATTCAAATGTTAGAATTCAAGGCAGATCTCTTTGACAATATTGCTCAGATGTAAGATCTTAAAACCTATAAAAGTTTCCCCAGAGTCATGTTTGGAGAAAATACTCTGTTTGCAATACTTCTGGTTCATTTAGAAAAGCAGCATTGCATTACTTGGCATTTGTGATTTATATGACCATAATCTCATGGATACGCTATCAGTTCTTCTAGAGGCATCAATGCTGTAAAATAAGAAGCATATAACAAAAAAAACCCAAGGTCTATCAGTCATTTTAAGTAATACAGAGAGAATAATGCTTCCAAATGTTGTACTGACACCCAGCTTGGAAAAAAAAAAAAACCCACATCTTGGATAAAGGCAGGAAGAGGAACTTTTCTGAACAGTAAATTATGTGATATTTCTTCCTATAACAAGCTGTGTCTACAGGGTTCTCTGGGACCCTCAGGAACATTCTTTTGACAGATTTTCTATTGATAGTGCTATGATTTGGTTTTTTTCTGTTGTATATGCTGTGGGTTTGTTACTGTGCTTTATGCCAGAAGCATAAGAACCAGAAGGGGAGAATTTCTAGGGAAACATGGTGACAAAGATACCAGTTTAAATAGATGACAATTACATCTAGTTCTGGAACTTGGGTTTTAATAAAAATGCAGCTAAGGGTACCTTAATCTCTATTCTAGTGCTAAGGAACAGCAAGAAAACAAACAAGTGCAGTTTAGAAAGTTCTTTTCCATATGGGGATTACTATTACTATGCTAAAATCTGGTACTTGGACCATACACACTTGCCAAGTTTATTGTGGTGTGAAATTAGACAAATTTTTTAAAGTCAACTCTAAAAGGTAGATTGCCTTTCAATATGTTTCTGTAGGGTAAGGCAGAAGAGAATCCATAGTCTTAAAAAATTCTTATTTGCTGTAGCCATGCATCAGAACACCAACAATATTTAGGGACATCAGATACTTAGAATCACCCAATTAAAATAAAATAACGTGAATCACCAGTATGTCAATCAATTTACTGGTTTTATACAGATGCATTTTCATGGTTTAGCCCTGGCCCCGACCAGTTTTGCAGCAGTTGAGCTTCCAATTCCCTTCCCCCCATCCCCAGGGAAAGTGGAAGGGGAAATGAAAGGAAAAGACTTGTGGATTGGAAATTAGAAGTAAAACAACTTTAATAAAAATAAAATAATAATGGAGAAAGTACTATTAATAATAAAATACATAAAATTATATGAAATTGCCCCCCCATCCCTTGATGACTATAGGTCAGAACAGATGATGCAAAGTAGGCATGGGCAAGGGTCAGCAGCAGGAGGGAGCTGGACTCAGGAACTGGATTCAGGAATGCATGGATCCAGAATCAGGGGCAAACAGAAAGATGAAGGCCTCACTGGATGTCAGCCATCGAAGAAGAGAGTGATACCCTCATGATCCCTCAGTTTTATACCAAGTATGATGTATATGGCATGGAATACTCTGCTGGTCAGTTTTGGGTCACCTGTCCTGTCTGCCCCTCCCTCCAAGTGCAACACTTATTTCGTCTTTGACTTATGCATTCCACCAGCTTGAGGATGGCCTTGGTTCCCATAGGAGTAAGTAAAAGCAATAGCCTTTCTGCAATACCAGTGTCCTGTGTTATCTGTTCTAGAGAGAAACACTGTCTGAAAAATATGCAGTTAACTTTCAGAAAATGGCGTTACTTAGACTAAGCTGAAGTTAGAAAACTGATCCTAGTTTAGCTCAAAGCAGAACATGCATATAACACATAACATGAAAAACTTTTCTACTTTCTACCAGTTCAAAATGCACACCGCCTTACATCAATGGCATTTTACAAAAGGGACTGACTAGATACACTGTGCCATGGCAAGCATGAGCCCTAAAGTTGCAGAAGCTGTTTGTGAGGTTAAACACTAAAAAAGAAACAGCTTGCTCAGAGGGGGGAAGAAAAAAAACACAGACAAACCCAAATGCTTTTACATTCTTCTATGTAGGTGCTGGTTATATCAGAGAAGCACAGAGTTCAGCCCCCATGAAAGAATGAGGAATATTTTCAAATTTATTTGTATTTTATATCAATATGGCATTATTAAAATAACATAACAGTAAATTTAATTGTCTGCTTCATTTCCTATCTGAGAGCCCTCTGTTGTCAAACAAGGCACACTGGGACATATTTTTTACATGAAATAAGATTTCTCTGTGCAGCCTTGGCCCCTGAAAATTGATCTATTGCACTTTCAACAGTTTTTTTCTTGTTAAAATAAGTAGTACAATTGATATGCTACCCTTCATTTATTTGCATTCATAAAAAATGGGAATAAATCACAGTCTCTATTTAGTACATGTGCATGTTGTCTAGAATTATAATGTCACCATTTTTCTGACTTGTTTTGTTACCTGGCATACAAGCACACTTCTTGAGTTAAAAAGATACAGGTGATGATGTGGCTTCAATCCGTGCTGGGCTTCATAACTGCAAACACAACAGATAACAGACCCTCCTGCCTGAAAAACATCATGTCCACTAGCACATGCATCGTGAGCCTTACCTGGCAGGGATGCCATGGCTCACACACAGGCTGAGCTGCCCATGCACAAGTGGTACAGACTTGTGCAACGTGGCCAGTTATCTTAAGATGTGAAGTTTTCAGCAACCTAGTCTTTACTAGGTTTTGACCAAGTTGCTGAAGATCAGCACCTTCCAAAAAACCAAGCTGCCCTAAGTCAGACCAATGTAGGGTTAGACTCATGTCCTTGCTAGTGTATTTACAGTTGGTTAAAACCTCATTAAAGATAGATTGGGAGTGGGGGGTTCAAGCAAAGAAAGTTTATAATGGTAAATACAACTAATACTCTTCATATCCATTGCATTTTAAGCCATTCTGATACCTGAATGAGTTCTTTTGAGAAAAAAAATAATGAACTGGGAAACTAATGAAGCTTCTATTCACAAGTCAGTAAAATTGTGCAGCTTTTCATCTTACCACAATTCTGCAAAGCCACATTTGTGGCCAATGTTACACTGTAATTTGTGAAAATATCATAACTTTGAGAGTTTATTCAAACTGACACATCTTGATGCTGGGTATTGTACAGCTATCTGGAAGGGCTGATTTCAACACACTGACTGTGCTAGCTCTTGGATGTACCTAATTATAAACCTACAAGTAAAATGAGGATTGTTGTTAATGCATAGTTAGCAACACAATTACTGATGAAATAGAGGCAAACTCATACTGTGGATGGTTTGGCTTGAAGCCCTGGGTGCCTTATAAAGATTGAGATGTCATTAAGAAAAATCCATTGTTTTCAGAATTCTTATTTCCCTGCTGAGAAAACATCCTCCGGTCTGCAAAACCAGCATATTAACTTAGCATGAAAAAACAATCTTATGACATTTATTTCCACTAGGATTCTAGAAACTCTTAATAAGAAACCAAATGTGCAAAGATGTTTACTGATGGGAAGGGAACAGGTTTAGGGAACAAAAACAATTTCTTTTTTTTTTCTTAAGCAATTTATCAGGAGTTTTATATCATTCCACAAATACATAATGTTTAATAAGTTATTTAGGTCATATTGGAGTAAAAAATAACCTGGAGTGTTCTTGGCAATTATCACTGAGAATTATTTTTTTTAGTATTACACAAGAATGAGATTTGAACTGCAGACTCTTTGAAAGAGAATACAAGAACCTTATGCATGTGTATCAAGACAGCCTGCTCCTTTCCTGGGGCGCAGTGCTTTACCCACGCTAATTTGTATTGCTCTGGACCAGCTCTCCTTTGGACCCTTTTGACCCCTGCATATGTAGAATTTAGAAAAAAGTTGCCTCGGAGTTGTAAATATCCTGTGTTAATTCTACTTAGGGCTGAAGTATGTTCCACCTCAACCCTTTCTGATGTTATCATACAGGCATTACAGAAAGGCTGCACACACTGCATCTTTTCTTTTGCTGTACTATTATAACCAGTTGTTGTGAATAGCAAAGGAAGTGGGCAGTAAAAAGATTTATTGGAGCATTTCCTTTGAATGGAAAATGGTGAGTTTGCAATAATAGGAGGAATAGTGAAAGTAGTTAAATGAACTAAACACCAGAAAAATATTTTACTCCTGAACAAGAATTCATTTTCATTCATAGAACAGGAACACATGAAGAATGCTACTTCCCATGTAGTCTCTATTTAGACAGTCTTGAGTAGTCTGATGGGCTCTTCAGCTGTGTTCGTCACAGACCCAGCTGCAGTTATCAGACAAAATACAATCTCTGAGCATATACAAAACTTTCTACTACGTAGTCTCAATCCTAGTATAGAAGGCTTTTTCCTACAGGATTAGCAGGAGATTTTTAGGTGCTCAAGGATTTCATTTCTATAGTCTTCAGATCTTGTTCCACTTAGACACCTTGTGTTGCATGCTGAAAAATAATCTAGTCAAGATGTTACCTTATGACTGGGTTTAGAAAGCACATGTTTTTCAAGCAACATCTTCCAATATAAAGGGCAGTTAGGAGCCTCAGTGAGACGTGTGCCTGTCAGAGTGACTTGAAAAATCTAAAAACAGGAAATAATTTGGGATAATAATAATTTTAAATACGAAGTATGATCAACCAGAGGACAGCTAAGCTGAATGAAATCTATTTATTGTGGAGGCAAGTGAAGCAGTTCTATTATCGCCATAAATTCAGCTTTGCTCCTCTCTGAGAGATATTCAAGCTTTCAAATAAGTCATAACCTAAAGTAGGAAGGAATCCCTGTGGAAATGATGGGGTTTGGAGGGTTTTTTTATATGAAATTATTTAGATTGTGCTTTTCTACCTTTTTCTAACTGAACCTTAATACATTCATTAATTTAAAAATTAAAATTTTTAATTTGCCATTTGAGTAGTTTAACCAATTGGAATTTATGTTAAATTAAAATTAATTAGGGAAAAACAGAAAAGAAATTGTTAGAAAATTCTTAGAAATTGTTAGAAAATAAAAGACATTGTTAGATCAAAATCTTAACTTCTCTTTAAACTCTGATCAACTGTCAGGTAGTGACTTCCCATGTATCAGTCATAAGTTATTGCCACCAAAAAGGATCACAAAAGGATATCACGTTACCTGGTCTGCAATGAAGTTATTGTTGCTTTCATTTCAAAGGAATTTGGGGTGGGGGAGGGGGGGGCTATGTTTAAGTAGTAAAGATTTGTGAGGAAATTACCTAGATAATTATGGTACAGAATAGTAAATGGAAACTGCACGTTTCAAAGGAAAGTAATGGTTATTTTATTTAGACTTTAAAAAACAGTGTGTCATTCTGTCAAAACCAATGCAAAGTATTGATTTTGGGTGGTTAACGTTGGGAAAGTTCTTGGTGTTCATACTCAGATCAATCATTTCTTTACAGATGAAAGATTTGAGAGTATCTGAATATTTGCAATCTGAATTATGCTGTGATAAACAGAGAAAATGCAATTATACCCCTAAATATGCTTGATGGACTCATAACCAATTATCTTCACCACACTCAGTAATCAGCTTCCTTGTTGCCTAATGGCATCTGCCCATAAAATTAAAACTGTAGTTTGATGTAAAAAAGGAAAAGATCAACTGTGAGTCCACAAATAAGGGAGATAAGAGGAAGAAAAATATAAGGTTGAACATAGAGATATTAACTGTCCTTTCTGATGCTCTGCACACACAGTAACCAGGGAAACAAAGGAGACAAAGGACCAGTTACATGTATTTATTTTTGTAAATGACAGTTCTGATTGTATAAATAATCATTTAAGTCTAAGTAGAAAGTAATACCATAAAAATCTGTACTTAGCTGAATTAAATTAGGTTACTCATTTGTACCTGTTCTTCTTGAGTGATGATAATTGCATTATTATGGCATCTGGATGTCTTCCAGCAGCTCAGTAGCAATGTGATTAGTACTTATAGAATCATAGAATCACCAGGTTGGAAAAGATCTCTTGGATCATTGAGTCCAATCATTCCTGTTTGCACCTAAACCATGTCCCTGAGCACCTTGTCTACCTGTCTTTTAAATACCTCCAGGGATGCTGTCTCAATCATTTCCCTGGGCAGCTTGTTCCAGTGCCTGATGACCCTTTCTGTGAAAAATTTTTCTGATATCTAGTCTGAACCTCCCCTGGTGCAGCCTGAGGCCATTCCCCCTTGTCCTGTCACCTGTCACTTGGGAGAAGAGGCCAGCTTCCTCCTCTCTACAACCTCCTTTCAGGCAGTTGTAGAGGGCAATAAGGTCTCCCCTCAGCCTCCTCTTCTCCAGGCTAAACAACCCCAGCTCCCTCAGCCACTCCTCGTAAGACTTGTTCTCCAGCTCCTTCACCAGCTTTGTTGCTCTTCTCTGGACTCACTCCAGAGACTCAACATCCTTCTTGTAGTGAGGGGCCCAGAACTGAACACAGTATTTGAGGTGCGGCCTCACCACTGCCAAGTACAGGGGGAGGATAACCTCCTGGATCTGCTGGTCACACCGTTTCTGATACAAGCCAAGATGCCATGGACCTTCTTGGCCACCTGGGCACACTGCTGGCTCATGTTCAGCCAGCTGTCAATCAACACCCCCAGGTCTTTTTCCTCCAGGCAGCTTTCCAGCCACTCTTCCCCATCTGTAAACTTGCTAATGGTGCACTCAATGCCTTCATCCAAGTCATTGATAAAGATGTTGGACAGGACTGGACCCAGCACTGAGCCCTGGGGGACACCACTTCTGACCGGCCTCCAGCTGGAGTTAACTTTGTTTACCACCACAATTTGGGCCCGGCCATCCAACCAATTTTCCACCCAGGAGAGCGTGCACCTCTCCAGGCCTGAGGCTGACAGTTTCTCAAGCAGAATGCTGTGAGAAACTGTGTCAAAGTCCAAGAAGACTACATCCACAGCTTTTCCCTCATCCAGTAAGTGGGTCACCTTGTCATAGAAGGCGATCAGGTTAGTTTGGCAGGCCCTGCCTTTTGTGAACCCGTGTTGACTGGGCCTGATCACCTGGTTCTCTTGCATGTGCTTCATGATAGCACTCAAGATCACCTTTTCCATGACCTTCCCCGGCACTGAGGTCAGACTGACAGGCCTGCAGTTTCCTGGATCCTCCCTTTGACCCTTCTTGTAGATGGGCACAACATCAGCCAACCTCCAGTCCAGTGGAACTTCCCCAGTCAGCCTGGAAGATGATGGAAGGGGGTTTGGCAAGCACATCTGCCAGCTCCCTCAATACTCTTGGATGGATCCCATCCGGCCCCATAGACTTGTGTGTGTCTAATTGGCCAAGCAAGTCTCTAACCACCTCCTCTTGGATCATGGGAGCTTTGTTCTGCTCATCTAGCTCCTGGGGATCTACTCAGAGGGAACAACTTTCCTTACTATTAAAGACTGAGGCAAAGAAGGCATTAAGCTCAGCTATGTTATATACTTGTAACGTTATATTTTATTAGAGAGCTTGATCTTACAAAATGTTGTGCTAGTGCACTTGGAACTAATACTTGATCATTTGCCAGCATCAGAATTTCAGAGACAGACCGAAATTTTTGTATTTCATCCAATCTGTTATATTTCATTCCTCACACATACAGACATCCAGCATAGCCTGGTTCTCTGTACACATTCTTTTCATTTTTCGTCATCTTGAAGGAGATCTTCCAGTATTGTAAAACTGAGAAATTGCATCACTTATTGTCATGAACTACAGTGCTCATACTACTTAATCTAATTTTTCTTTTCAACTAACAGACAAATTAAATTCTTGGTAATACAAAAGCTCTTTGTTCTCTTTTAGCTTCTTTGATTACTTCTAGCACTTTTGACTAAACTGTTCAATTTATAACAGCCACATAAATTCATTCCTACATCAACAGGAAAGGCTTATTGGTAGACCAAAGAATAACTCTGCTATGGGAGAGGACTTGAATCAAGAACCCATGTGGCCTCTTCAAGCACTGTATCTGCCCAAAAGAGCCAAGAGGAAAGCACTCCACCTTGGGAAGCTGCATTTTAGTAATCACGTACTGCAATGTTTTCGCTGTTGTTAAACAAAACCAAATCATAGCAACAGATATGGTTAAAATTAAATGAGATGCGGTAAAATAGCCCTGACTCTGTAGTGCATTCAGTTTCTAAAAAGAGTAAGTGATATTAATAAAGTAATCATTACAGTTCGAAAATTGTTCTTCAGAAATTTTTATGACAGCAATATAATCAAGCAGTGGATATTTAAAAGTATTGTCTCTGCACACAGCATTACTTTGCAGGATTATGCAGCCTTGGTTACTAGACTAAAAGAAAACAAGAAAAACTCTTCTATAATATTGTGTTTGTGTATACATATATTCAGTAGTAAGCACGTACGTATGAGGATACATAAAATCATGTATTCATCTTTGTTTTAATGACTAATGATTAAAACCATTGTTCCACTTACAATTCATTATTGGTATGGCTTAGCTTTAAATACAAAATATGCATTTTTTTTCTACATCCTGTCAGTTGTTTGCATGCTACTAAATACTTAGTTAAATAGTTAAACTTAGCAATATTCCCATGAGCAGTCCCAGCGGGAATGGTAGCTTTCATTGAATGAATTAAAGCCTTCAATTACATGCCTAAAACTAAGCAATGAGTAGAAAAGTGCCTTTCGTTTCTGCATGCCAAACTTCAAAGTAAAATTAGCTGTTAAGTGTCTGCTGAACAACATTAATTTAAAGCTTATACAGCTGAAGCTAACAAAACTGTTGTTGAGAAAGTCTGATAAAGTATTACGTAGGTATTCTCTCTTATCTCTTCCTTACTTATTTTTTTTTCTCTTGCCCCTTCTCTCAGTTTTTCTTCAGTTTCCAGCACCACAGATCTGTGCATTAAGATTGATGTGGTTTGAAGAGTTGCGCTGTAAATCAACATTTACTTCTTCCTTCATTGTTTATATGTTACATTTAAAAAGAAGGAAAGGAAGGAAGGAAAAAAAGGAAGGATTGAATTTAAAAAACCTTACAATGGCACATGGCAAGTTTAAATTTGTTGCCATAGTGACTAAAGCTTATTTCTAAAGCTTAGTCTCTCTATAATAACAAAGCTATCGCCCACACATCTCAGCTTATTTTTTGTCGTATAAACTTTCTAATACATAGTATCACAGAATAAGTACAGTAAATACTTTACTTTGGGGTTTTTATGAAAAAAAAGCACAAAACGAGTGTGAATGGCTTGTGTGGCGAGAATTACTGTGGAAAAAGCTACGAAGACAGGAGTTTTTTTACTGAAAAGAGAACTGTCATTTGCCAGGGATTCATGACTAGTTTTCATCTTACGTTTTTAAAAAGATTTCTAGAAACACTTGAAAAATGAATACAGATAGCAATTTTTTTCAGATTCTCCGAAGTCTTATTAACTTAAGGCAATTTGTGAACTTTTTTTTTAAAGCAACAAACACTATTACATATTCTAAGATGAATGTGGTCTGAAAGTCATGCTCCCAATCTTCTCTACTACTTCTTCTTCACAGTGCATTTGATTATGCTGTTTTTTCTTGATCACCTCCTTTAGGAAGAGGAATTGAAAAGTTACAGAACAGACATTCTGTATCCATTTCTAATTTTCCTGTCCCATTCTGCATAGAATTGTCATAACGAGACTTCATAGTCTTATGCCACTATTCAGAGGATACTGTATGCTAATAGGATACCCAGCTAGTTGAAATTTTATATTTCTCATACAATTCCCATAATAATACAAAAATATTTTAGCGTCCACAAACATGGAACACAGGACATTTCATGAGGAAAAATTATAAAACACAAATGGGTTTCATTTACACTAAAGGAGTTTAAAACAAAAATGGGTTTCATTTACACTAAAAGAGTTGTAATTTATTGTGAAATTACATGTAACATCTAGGATGTTATGAGAGTGGTTAAGGACTGGATTAATGCTTCTAGCGCATCTTCATGAAGTAAAATCACAGAAAATGTCATTTATTTGTAACGTTATTCACAAAATTTGGCTTCATACAACCAATATATTTTTTTTCTAGGGAGGAGAGAGGACTTTCAATGTCTTTTAGCACTGAATTTTAAGGTCTTATCAAAATACAATGTTTTCTCTGGAAAAAAAGCTGAAACAACTGATTTAAAAGATTTTAAAACAGCATACAAATTTTTTTTGTTTCACAACAGTGCATTTTTCATCAAAATTTTATCAAGATTAGGAGAAAAACAAGTTTTAAAACATTGAATTACCCTGAACAGTATAAAAAAATATTTTCTTTTTTGTTGCTGTTGTTGTTGTTGCTGAGTAAAATCCCAAACTGTAATTCTCACACAGTCCAACCGTGTATTTCCCTGATTTTTTTCTGTTTGATCCTGAAAAAAAAATTGTTATATTTTAACACAAGTTTCAGTGTCCAATGAATGTATTAAAAATTCTTCTCATCCACGCACCACACAAAATCTTTACCAACAGATTTTCAAGCTCTGTTGCCTTTATTAACAGTCTGGTGCTGGCAGGGAGGTAGCTGTAAATGCTATTTCTCTAACCCATCATCAAAAAGACATTGACACTAAACCAGAAAGTTTGTTAACAAAGCTGCTCATCTAATCTTCATTATTCTGTCAGGTTTTTTATTGATTACCATCTTAATTGACTTTTGAATTTTTTTTGCCTTATTTTGCATAGAAGTGCCATAATGGAACTTTATGGATTCAGTGTTTACCTTGGCAGACTGACCTTACTCATCTTATTTGGATAATAAAGTATTTCTTTCAGCTACAAAACTTTGTAAACTCCAGGTTCATGAAGAAAGCACTTCTAAAAGAGCTATTATTTCAAAGGCAGGTTGTCCGCATGGAAACCTTGTCCCTTGGAGAACTGTTCTGTCTATCAGATCAAGATAGCATAAATCACCTACGTATGAAGAGAATTTCCATCTTGATCCATCCAATTGCCGCCTTTTACCTCCATTATATTTTGAAGGCTCATTTCTCAAATCACACCACCTGTTCTACTTCAAGATCTACCAGACAGGCTGGCAAGATTTCAAAGCTATATTTACATTTATAAACCAGGCTGTAAGAAAGCCACTTGTATTATCCAATATAATCTAATGCCTTTTGTTACAGGTTGCTTGGAATTATTAGTACTAAGTTTAAGATATCTAATGTGGGGAGTGTTAGTGCTGCAACATAGAAACAGATGTATAAATACCACAGTGCCTTAACTCAGACAAATTTTCTAAGCAAGCTGAGATGATTGATCCAAGAACAGCATCCTGCCAGCATGGCTACTAACAGTGCTGCAGGAATACATACACATATATAATGATCAGGATGCTCACAAAAGCAAAACCAAAACCAAACTCAAAAATACACAAAAGAAAACCTTGCAAGACAGTAAAACCTATGAGAGAGAATAGAAAGCTAGTCTGTTAAGCAGGAGGAATTGTCTCTTATCTTTCCGAGAAGATTAATCCTTTCCAGCTTTCTCTTGAGGAGGGTAGCACAAGATTTCTTCCAAAATCCTGAATCCAGGAATCTGCAAGGCCATGCCCTAATTTTTGTTGAAAGGGAGTGAAAGCATTCTAAGCAGGATTCCTGAAATTATGAGGACACAAAAAATGTGCAATGCATCATAGAGCACAGCTCATATGCAGCAACATTAACATTCAACCAGTCAAAGAACATATGTCTCATATTGCAATGAAGTCTTTCTTTCCCTATGGATTTTTGTAGGCTCCACAGCAGGCCCTTGATATTTAATACTGAGTCAATCAAACGTAGCCTGGTGTTACGTTTTAAACTCCCAGCATAACAAATTATCAAGTCATAGCATTTCTAAAAAGTGGCCAGAGGGGATCAACAAGGAAAAAACTTAAGACATTGATATGAATGTCTAGTAATGACAGTTGTGCAGATCCTACATCAAGTTACCATATGTTAAATTGAAAAAAGGTTTTATTTCTATTTGAAGAGTCTGAGTGGAAGGGATAGTGGGGAACAAACAGCATGGATGTAGAAATAGGTCAGCTGTTTTTTGCACTAACAGAATTTTTAGGGTGGTCACTTTAATCCTCCAGGTCACGAAAGAAAAATGTAGCATCTGTTGCCTAAATTATCTGAAACATATTTACAGAACAAGCGGGACTGTCCCAAAGACGGGTGAGGTACAGAGCTGGAGGTTAAATACCACTACACCTCTTACTAGACAGACTATACCATTTTGAGTTGTCAAAAAGTTTTATGCTGTTACAGACATATGTAGCATGTAAACAAGGGGTTTAGTGATTAACACCTGCTTAAGAAAATGAAGGTATGATTGCAGTTCATGCTGTCTTATTTACTATACTTCTTCACACTCATGACAGTGTGGGCTATGCCACATATTAATACTAATGCTACAAATATAGGGAGGACCACCTTGGGGGAAAAGCAGCTGGATGATTGTCCCATGTATTTTGGTCATTGGCTTCCATTAAGCTATAACTAGAACAGCAGTCAGAATAGTTCAAGGCTAAAGACTACCAAAAATAAACATGCATTCTGAGATCTTTTCTAATGATATTGGATTAGTTACTTTATGCTTCTTTATCTTCATCACTATTATGTTTATGTAGCAAAAAGAATTTCATGTGCCTTCACGGCCTTTTAATGAGAATTAAGTGTCTTTATTATTTCTCTGAAAATTAAGCCTTTAGTGTTTCTGGGTTAGCTTTCCCAGTACACATGCTGACCACAGTATAAAACTTAAATGGACCCTGTAGGTACTGGAAGTACTGTTAAACAAAGAACAAAACAAGAACAAAAAAAATCCTAAGTCCTGATGCTGCAAAAAGCTAAATTCCTTCTGGAAAATACTGATCAATTTCTTCTCTTAAAAAGTTATTGTATTATAATACTGTGCTGGGTTTATTTCTTACACTATTATATTGCATGACCGTCATTAAATCTATCTTAATTTTTTTAAAACTGTCCATCTAATTCTTTTGTCTGTTTTAAGTGAGAGAGCTAGTATCATCATTTGAAGGGCTGGGCAGAAAAAGGAAATTATTTTTAAAAGAGTAATAGGACATAAGGAAAATGCTGGAACAAACTCCACAGAAGAAAAGGAGAACACCTGGGAGTAAAGCAATGTTAGTACAATTGCAATAGGCAAGGGACATACAGCAAAATCAGCAACTCCTACTACTCTTTCCTCTGGTAAAATCTGTACTGAACCCAAAGAGGAACTGCATTTTGATCTCTTACATTTTATCAATCTTATGAACAAGAACAACTTACTGAGAAAAAGGATGCTGCTTAAAATACCAGGCTACCATGGGTTCTTTTCAGAAATGTGTTTTCAAGTATGTGATAGAATACTCTGTGTCAAGGTCAAGTTCAATTTTACTGTAAAACTTCTGAACAGTCAAGAAGTAACAGTTTTCTAAAAACCTGCAAATTTTTATTTCACTTACTTTCCTTCTATTCAAAGCAATCTTTCCAATCCATCTAACAATGACTTTGTATGCATTTATCATACATTTACACGCAAAAGTTGTGATGTCTAATCCAGATATATGCACCTGCAATTATTTGCTAATGAAGTCAGTTAAAAGAAGTCAGCTCTCAGTATTAACATAATGTGCACATTTATATATCAGGAACTGGACTGAAATTCAGTTAAAATAATTTAATGTTTCAGATTTCAGTAGTTATTTCTCTCGCTCATGAAAATGTTGCTGTTTAAACACCAATATATGGTACAAACCAGCCTCAGTGATCATAGCAAATAAATTCACACTTATAGATAGACTCTCCATCTATTAGTATAATGTATCGTAGTCTCTGAGCACTTTACAAGGGACAAAGGCTGAGTCACATACAATTTCATAGGTCAAGCTTAGCCAAATCAAGGCAATTCCTTCTAAGTTAGAACTTTGAAAGTGAGTTGAAATTTGGAGTTCACAGTGGTTCACTACAGTAATTGCTGGTAAAAGTATCCCAAACTGATTTGAGCAAGACAGTTTGAACCTACTTGTATACCAGAATATATTTGGAGAAGGCTTAAATATCAGTGCTAGTGACATTGCTTAGCCTTTTTTTTTTTTCAGACAGAATCTTAACCATTGCTTTTTTTCCTGAATACAATTCTGCAGAATCAAGGGCATAACTCTTCCTTTACTCATGAGATGTAGTCCTGCAGCAATCTGTTTCTTCCATGTAGAATCATAGAATCATAGAACAACCAGGTTGGAAGAGACCCACCGGATCATCAAGTCCAACCATTCCTATCAAACACTCATAGAATCATAGAATCATAGAATAACCAGGTTGGAAGAGACCCACCGGATCATCAAGTCCAACCATTCCCCTCACCACAAGAAGGATGTTGAGGCTCTGGAACGAGTCCAGAGAAGAGCAACAAAGCTGGTGAGCAGGTCTTACGAGGAGCGGCTGAGAGAGCTGGGGTTGTTTAGCCTGGAGAAGAGGAGGCTGAGGGGAGACCTCATTGCTCTCTACAACTACCTGAAAGGATGTTGTAGAGAGGAGGGTGCTGGCCTCTTCTCCCAAGTGACAGGGGACAGGACAAGAGGGAATGGCCTCAAGCTCCGCCAGGGGAGGTTTAGGCTGGACATTAGGAAAAAATTCTTCACAGAAAGGGTCATTGGGCACTGGCAGAGGCTGCCCAGGGAGGTGGTTGAGTCACCTTCCCTGGAGGTGTTTAAGGCACGTGTGGACAAGGTGCTAAGGGGCATGGTTTAGTGTTTCCTATCAAACACTTTCCTATCAAACCTTTCTGTGAAGAATTTTTTCCTAAGGTCCAGCCTAAACCTCCCCTGGTGGAGCTTGAGGCCATGCCCTCTTGTCCTGTCCCCTGTCACTTGGGAGAAGAGGCCAGCACCCTCCTCTCTACAACCTCCTTTCAGGTAGTTGTAGAGAGCAATGTAGTTTCCAGGTGAAGGAAAAAAAAAAAAAATCACAGAAATACCAGCATTTGCAATCCAGAGACCCACAGCGTGGATCACTGCACATGGTTATAGAGTTTACTAGAAAGTGCATTCTTCCATTATTATTATGCTTCTTGGAACAGAGCTGACAGTTTCTACATTATAGTGTGAATGAAAAATATTTCTATGTGAAAAGGCAATAATGGCTGTCAGCATGCAAGGCTTAAATCCTAAAACAAGTGCAGACTCATTTAAAGCAGTAAGTACTTGAGGATCTAGTCAAGGTCCAATTAAGTTTTTCCACCTGGCAAAAACAGCTGTTCACACGATGGTGGCCACACAAAGTAATAGACCTCACAGGAGGTCAGAGCTAACACTGATTTATTAACAAGTACTATCCTTACTACAACTTTAGGGCACAATTTGACTAACATCTTTAGATGGCCATGCCATTCTGAGCTCTGTGCACTCCCACCCCTAGCCATTCACTCATTCCCCCCATTAACGTCTCAGCTTCAAACCAGAACAAGTGTTTGTGCATCCAGCTGATAAATTGGACCAATGCCCATCTTCTTTATTATTAGCTTTATTGTTATTAAGCTGGATCTATGCCACATCTTAGTTAAACCTTCAGTGTGACAAGTGATTGCAATGCATAGGCACAAGAAGAAAGTAAACTGCAGAGAGGGATTGCTTAATCCTGAGCCATACCTACAGCGGTCTGCACGATCATAATTTTTGTGACGGCAGTATTGGCTGTTTGCATTGGGACCAGAGAGGGTCAGCGTAAAGAGTTGCAAGCACACCACTGAAATGAAAGACGGAGCTTCCTAAACCCAGACTCACTTGGAATTTGTCTTAACAATAAGTTTCCTGTTGTTCTAGAGACAGTACCATTTCTAAACAAGCATTGCACAAAGAATATGTTTATCTCAGTTTCTAACTAAAGTAGTCCTATCTACTCTCGAATTCTGCACAGCAGCAGAGTAGTTTGAGGGCCAATTAAATGCTCCTGCTAGGAGATACCTGCATTCAGAATGCACTGGAAAAGCAGCATAGCTTTCAAATCAGGTCATTGTGGGTAGAGGTCTTCAGTGAGGTTTTTAAAGTCATCAAGAACTCTCTCTCTCTGCTACCCTGAACTAAACACACCAGTTATCGAGGTGTTTGATGAACACAGGAAAGGATTCAAGAAATCTGAGCAAAGAGGTTTTGTTTGGTTCTTTTTCTTTTTTTTTTTCTAGCTGCAATCATAGTCATTGTACAAATAGTGCTGTATTTCTAAGAAAACCATGCAAGAAATCAGATGATAATATCCAGTGTGACAGGGCTAGCACCAATTTCTGGTAAAAATGTATGAGCAACACTTATGCCTTTATTATGCAGCTAGTAGTATTGCATACATATATTCATCAGAAAGACTGCTTCCTCTGTAGCTTTTTTTAAAAAAATATATACCAAATAATTAAAGTATATTAGAGTAATCAGAACTCTTTCAAATTCAGCTGGCTTTAGAGCTGCAAAAAATAATTTGTACTGTCAGCAGCTTCATTTCCAAGTTCGCTCTCTAACATGGAAGCTGTGCTAAAATAGATTTTACTATTCAAATAGTGGGGAGTTTCAGTTATAAAAAAAAAAAATCATATGTCCAAACAAAATTATTTTTGGTCAGTATTGTCCAAATTGTGACTCCTCAAAGTTTCAAAGCAGATTTCAGTCTGCTCAGATTACAATCTGATACCTTTACCACAGCTAAACAAATTACAACACAACCCAGATTCAATCAGATACACCAAAATGCCAAGGAAAAAATGTTATTGTAAGCAAAGGGAAGAGAATAAGAACAAGACATGACAGAGAAGGAGAGAAAAAGAAGTATCAGAGAAAAAGGAAAAATAATCACCACCAGTGAAGCAGCAGTGCCTGCCTTCACTTCTCTGCTGCAGACTGCCCAGGACAGTTCATTGTGGAGCCAACCCAAAGGAGTGGGGGCTGTTAACTAGGAGCCACAGAAAAGGCCTCTCAATCACACATGGCCTTGCACTTAAGATGATGTTCAAAACACAGAAAATACAAGTAAAGAAGTCATGCACATAACTGGTCATACTAGTAAAGACTAATAGAAGAAAGCATTCAGTACCTGAGCCTTTTCAATGTTCTGTGTCACTGGGCCCTGCCCCATTTAGCAGCAGACCCATATATTCCCTAGTCATTGTTTTGATGCTTATGTACCTCCTGAAGTCTTTCCTGCTGCCTTTCTTGTTGCCTTTCTTGTTTTCTCGTTCTCTTACCAGACTCAGCTCCAGCTGGGCTTTGACTTTCCAAACCCCATCATTGCATGCTCAAGCAATTTGCCAGGAGCAAATTGTTCATCCATAGAAGTCTCTTGGCATCTTTGCTTGACTTTCTGCTCATTAGGATGGACTGCTCCCAAGTTTGGAAGAGATGATTCTTGAATATTAACCAGAATATTATCACTCTTCCCTCCAGAGATTTATGCTATGGGCCTCTTTCAGGCAGATTCCTGAAGAGGCTAAAGTCTGCTCCCCTGAAGTCCAGAGCTGTGATCTTGCTTTTTGCCCTTCTCCCTTCTTTTAGGATCTTGAATTCCAACATCACTGCAGCCAAGGCTGCCTTTGATCTTCACATACCTGATAAGCCCTTCCTTGTTTTGAAGTATGAGGTCCAGCAAAGCATGTCTTCTCATTGGCTTCTTTATCATGTGTGTCAAGAAGTTGTCATCAATGCTCTCCAGGAACCTCTTGGATTGCTTATGACCTGGAAAGGTATCAGAATGTTTAAAAGCATGAGCAAATGGGCCTGTGAACATGAGATTTCTTCTAGCTGTCTGTAGAAGGCCTAATCTACTATTTTCCTGATCAGGTAGCCTGTAGAAGACACCCATTACGGTGCCACCCATATTGGTTTGTTTTTCAAACTTCACTCATAAGCTCACAGTTGGCTACTCATTCATCTTCAGAAGAGCTCTATGAACTCCAACTGCTCTCTCACATAAAGGGCAACTCCACCTCCTTGTTTTCCTGTCCCTCCTAAAGAGCCTGTATCCCTCCACTGCAGCATTCCAGTCATGGGAACCACCCCACCACATACCCATGATTCCAGCAAGAACATAGCCCTGCAGTCACACACAAATTATGTTTATTCCCCATGCTGCACCTATTGGTGTACAGGCATTTCATAAAAGCAGTCCAGCATGCTGACTTCCCAGAAAGGGTCTAGGAATTTTCCCAAATTGGTGTCTTATAGAAACTTCCTTCCTTACCTGCAAATGCTTGAGGTGACCCTATTTAAGCTCTATTTTGCCTTTGTCTTCATTCACACCGCTCCAGGCCCTTTGCTTGTCAGCCCTGTCCATCACTCCCTCACAGTGTTGCTGGTAATACTCTTCATCCCACATCACTCTTAGCTTAAAGCCCTTCTTACCAGGTCAGACCTCCTACAGGCAAAGAAACCTTTGCCTTGCTTAGTGACATGAAATCCATCTCACCCAAGCAGGTGCTGAACTCAGACAGCATCCCATGGTCATAGAAACAAAAATCCTGTTGCCAACACCAGCTGCACAGCCAGCAGAGCTGCACAAGTAGTGCAGCTTTGTTTGTTCCTTCAAACCACAGAAACTTGCCTAGAGTATAAAAAATGCTAAAGTTTTAGGGCTTTTTTAATAAATGTATAAAATTCACTTAAAGTCAGCTACTTTAAGTGATATTAAATATATATATATTACTGCGTAGCACATACTTCCAATCATAATACCAATAAAATGTGTCCTGCTTAAAAGAACAAACTTAGATAAAGAACAGGTACTCAGCTTATACAATACCATTTCCACTTCAAACAGCTTGTTGCCTTTGGCAAATCTTCAGGTCTGACTGAAAATGATAAAGGAATTCAAAAGCTATGGAAAGGATGAACAATGCAGGCAACATACAAAATTTCCTTAATGAACACCAGGGTTAAACATTCAATCCTGATCCTAGGTAATATAAAATCTATGGGCTTAGCAGAAAACAGTTTGACAGGTTTAACAGAACTGATCTCATTTACCTGCGCCATCCATACCATAATCTGCTGAACAATGTCAGAGGAGTTACTGAAACATCAGACTAAAATGAGTCGGACCAGGTTCAGGCTTTGTAATTTCCTTAATTCACTGAGTTATTTGAATGTATTATCTCCAACACAAAAAACTTCAGTATTTGAATTCAAGTTTCTATATGTTGACTTAAAGGTGCTCTCACCTAATTCTGAAGAATTAGCCTTTGGTAAGAAAACATTTGCAGTGGTTTTATTCATGATTGCTGATGTTCATGTTATAGGAGTAAATCCACAGCCCCTGCTGAAGAGAGATACTCCTTACTACCTGAAATGAATTCTAAATGTAAATATGCTGTCTGGCTGTTAGTGGTCTTTTTTTTTTTTTTGAAAAAGTGAAAAAATGTAGCAGTAATAACGATAATAAACAAAGCCCACACTTTTAGTAGTGAAAATCTAGAAGTATGTACACCTGTCAAGAGCCAAAATTGCATTCAGAATTTCTAGTACCCTCTTCAATTGTCTGTACAGAAAATTGGTTTAAATCAGTAAGCCAGACAGGTTAGCGGATACGCTTAACTTGTAACTACATCAAGAAAATGCATTGGAGTAAAACCCACAAAGGAACCTAAGAGGATAACCTTACTGTAAGTAGCAGCTGAAGATGACTTTTTGGTACGTCCCTTGGACTGACATGGACAATGGGGAAGTTGTGTCTTTGCTGAGTCCACACAGATATAAAAGTGTCACTTTTTATGGCCTGCTGCCCTCTCTAGGAAGCAGATATTCAGACATGTATCGTACCTTAGCGTCACTTGAAACAAGGGCCTTACCATAAGCTCACTGAAGTTAATGGGAGGCTCCCCATTAACCTTGCAGTGTTTTATGTCAGGCTTTAAGGCTCTTACTATAGCACCTGTCTAATTATGAGCACATGAACGTGGTGCCTGACATGCAGGGCACTACCCTGCACACAACATTATAATCAAGGCCTAATTGGAGAGCTTTAAATGTTGCAGTCATAATAATAATAATGAAAAAAAAAAAACAAACCACCAAACCAGAAAAGATAATCCAGTCCTATCTACTAAATCTCTTAAATGTACAACATTTGCTAGTCTTAAAGAGAAAGAAGTGAACATTCTTGCCTATACATGTTCAAGTATATTATAAACAATGAGAAACTTATAGGCAACCATGAAGGCCATAGGTAAGGAAATAAGTTTTCTGCCAGCTGGATGTCTCTGGAGGACAGTCACCAAGAGGAGTCGCTAGATACATAGACTTAGCTTACATTTAGATTACATAAATTAAACTTAGAACAAAGCTTTAAAAGAAAAGGTCTGAATAATGGTGTGTAACAAATATATTTTCTATTTCCCTATCCCCTGAAACATCATCACATTGTCAGTCACACTTCACAATTCTGCAAGGACTTTCACCCATATGGTCGAGCACACATTGAATAGGATCTTTCAAGAACATCTTTTCACAGAGAGCGTTTATTAAGAAACAATATAAATAGCATAATAAAAATGTCATAGCTTCTGGGGGGAAAAAAAAAGATTGCGAAGCGAAAAACAGCAGCACAGTATTTGTGTGAACACAAACCAAGAAAGACAAGGAGAACTTTGTTGATCACATTACTCCTCCTGCCATAAGCAAATGCTCTCAGTGTTGTACAGAAGTGAAAGCAAACAGACTTGCATGCAGTGAGTGGGTGCAATGAAAAGCTGTTATTTTTTGATGGTGAAAAAAACATTTTGTTTCCTTCATCTCAAAAAGAGATCTAGATTAATCTAAGGTGAAGAATCTTACAATACATTTTCAGTCATTTATAAAGATCCACATCCCTTTCTTCAAAACAGGAACAAAGAAGCTATTAATTACACATTATTTTTGACCACCACTTTGCCCAAAAAACATTTATCAGCCTGTGGCCCCAAACCCAGATAAATGTCTGAGTCTCCTTTGAGTCTTTTTGTGTAAATCTGACCGAATGCATCAAGGCTTCATCTAGATCTTATGCTGGTTTTGTACTTTTCCAAACTCTATCTATTTCCCTGTATATCGGAAATTTTGCATAATTTGTGGTAAGTTAGTTGACTCTGCAGAGCCTCCTTTGTGCAGCAATCTCAAACAAATTTGCACCTGGTGCAAATTTCTTGCAACTAAGCCTGATCTATGTCACATAACCAGATCACTATCTTTGGAAAACACTAGACTGTGTGTACTGTCAGTTTTGCTACAATGATCTGGATGTTCTAGATAGACATAATTCCTACATAAATTCTGTAAATTGTCTGCTTCTGTGGAGTACAAATTTTGAGAAACAGGCTTCCCAGAAACTTGCTGGATAATTTTAATGGAAGAAACTATTTAAAGCACTGTCCTGAATAGAGTTGAATTTTACCCTGTACTCAGGCACATTACAAAATCAGAGTACAAATTCTTATTACTTCCTCAGAAACCATCCGCTGAGGATGTGAACTATAAAGCGACAATGGAAGCACTATGGAACATGGAGAAAGGGAGGCAGTAGTCACTAGGCCTGGTGCTGTCCCTGGAAGCTGGACATCCCTCAGCAAACTGTAGAGACAATTGAGAGAAAGGCACTTTGGTAGATATGTAGTACCTAGAGTAGAGGAGAGGTGACTACCCATAGATTGCCACTGGAAGAGGTTAGGAAAACTGCTGTCCTCCAGCTGAAGTTAGTCCTCATTAATTCTCTCCCTAATATTTTAAATATCAACTTCAATTAGACCTTAAATGTTGTTTTGTATAGCCAGAAATATTGAATAGACATTATTTCTGGCCACAGGTTAATTAAAGTGTAAGAGATTAAAGTTAGTCATATTTTTCTTCTTACATGTAATCATCAAACATTTAAATACTGCTAAACAAAGAAGAAAATAATTTTCTTTCACATCAACTTTAGTCCCTCCTTGTTTTTTAGTAACGACTCAGGAAAGCAGATACCACATATTGAGTAACACAGGAATGAAGAGGACATGGTAGAGCTTGGAATTGTATATAACTTTCAGTTGAGAAATGGCTGTCAACAAAACTTATCATTTGATTATAACTATTATTTCTCCACCCTTTCTACTGATCTGAATGAATTTAATTTGTTCCAGACAGAGGTGTTAGTTAAGATCATGTTTCCTACTGTTATTATGCTTTTAAAATAAGAACAAGGAAAAAAAAATCCTTATTGTCTTCATTCTCTAAGCACTGATTTGGTAAATTCTTTGATACAAGGAATTAGGAAGCAAAGCCTTGAAGTGAAACATTGTCAGGCACTGGATTCCAGTGAAAATCCACAAAAAACATATATACCATTAATTCTTTCTAGAACAAGCTGTAATCCAAAATCAGATCTTTAGGAAAGAATGTGAGCTGCCAGCCAGCAGTGCAATTTTACTCAGTAGAGTACCTAGGCAAATGATTAAGCAAATTCTCCAGTTTAATTAACCTCAGAACTTTTTCCTGAGGCCAGAATCAGAATTTGATGAACAGGCTTGGATTGAAATACATGCTGATTTACAGCCTGATTATCAATTAGTTTCAAATTTTGCTTTTAGGATTCATTAATAATAGCTAATACTGTACTGCAAGACAGCAAATTCTGAATTTATGAACCCCTAGCCCCTCACATCTTCATCAGTGATGAGTTGCAGTCAGCATCAGCTCAAGTGACCTGGGGAGTCCTGTCATGTTAGTCCCTTTTCCTGGTTTAAAACTTTAAATTCTTTATGAGGTGGAAAAAACAGAGTTAATTTTATTTGTTTTAAATATTCAGCTTTTTCCTAGCCTACCAAAAGCCGGTATTGTTGTCAATTAATCACTTCCTTTACTACGATTTTTTAAAAAATGAAGGTGATAAAGTTGTGGATTACTGTTCATAATGACAATGACACAACCAAGAGATATGTTGAAAAAAGTAATACAGGCATACATAAGTATTTACTAAGATGACATACAAATATATGGGTGTATTTAGATTATGCAGAAGACTTAAATGTCTGTGATATATAAAATTGAAGTTTCAGATGATAAAATAACTGACAAATGGAGCAGATTAATGTTTATTAAATACTCACATTTGCCATTTAAGGTTGTAGATTTGACATGAAATGTATTGCACATAAACAGTAAGATACATTATAGATCCCCCAGAGTTCTGTTTTCCTGTCAGTAAAACTTTTCTGCCAGTCTGGAAGAATAAGAGGGATCTCCAGGCTTTTGAAAAAGGAATCAGCATGTGCTGAAGTGTGGGGAGTTTGAAAAAACAGCACATAGGCAGAACAAATATCAAACCATGACAGAGAAATTGATAGAGAAATGTGGAACCCAATAGTTTAGCCTGTAAAGAAATTTAGCACAGGATGAGAACCATGCAGGAGCTCTGAAAGTGAAAAAGAGGGTTAGTGTTGTAGCCAGGTGTCAGAAGGGGAGAGTTTGCAGTGGCTTTTGAGGACTCCAGTGTCAAGTCATGAAACCAAAGATGAAAATACTGCTCTCAGTAGACATCATCATGCCCTGCAGATGTCAGGTCAGCACCATGGAGACACTACTTTTATCTTTGTCCTCATAATAATTCTTCAAAAGACCAATGATTTTGCTTCTGAAATTCTCCAAATGCATTTTCCTGCTGAACACTCTTTCCACTGTGTTCCTTTCCACTGTTGGTTCAAGCAGCATCCCTTATGCTATTTGTATGACAATGTGCTAGCCAGCAGGTTCGTCTAAAGTTCCTCCAACATCTACTCTGTATAAGCACTTAATTCAGCCTGATCAAAAACTTCCAGCAAAATATCTGGTAACATTTTCAAATAATTCCATTTTCTTCTTCCAATGGATTTGAAGAAAGTGCTTTTTTCAAAAAACGGGAAAAAAAACATACAATTCCCTGGGAATTTTTTTTCTAATGCAAAAAGCCCACTGTGACATTCTTAACAGAAAAACATGGCTATGTTTCTACACTGTACCCCTTTGTGAACTTACACATCCTTTAGCATATGAAAATTATCATAAAATGATAGGGGAATAATTTCAGGAGCCTCTTGTCAAATTATGAGCAACATACTCTATAGAGAAACAAAAAGAAAATGTAAATCTCATAAAATACAAAAGGACAATGCTCTGAAAGTTCTTATAATTTATTTTCTACGTTTCCTCTCTGTTCTCAACCACAGAAACCTCCTTTTTAATTAAATTATCTGCCAGTAGAGAAATACATGGAACCATAATGCACAAGAACACATTGCTACTTTAACATTCTACACTATTTATAAGACAGCACAAGGCACAGTTTTGGACTTTTAAATACTGGCAAACAAAATAATTTTCATTTTTTAGGCGTATTAAATTCACCATCACTTCCTGAGATAATCTTGCTTAGAAATATACCAGGTCAGATTTCCATTTCCATTTATATTTATTTCCATTCTGTTCTGCCAGAATGGTTTAAAGTGACCTTGTCAAAAGAAAGTACAGTCCATATTGTATTTTAAAAAGCTAATTATTAAAAAAAAATGCATTGATTATACAGCAAAGTACACTGCATGACACAGAACCTCAGCTGGTTGATATTGTTGTAGTTTCATTTACAGCAGTCAAGTTATGTGGGTTTCCCTCAGCTGGGGATTTAGTCATGTATATTTTGTGTAATTAGAGGATATATACTTTAAGCATTAACACACAAAGCTCTATCATGTATATTTGGCAAATATTTCCACACCTCAACTAACTGTGGAAACTGTGGGTTTGGAAGCTAAACATACCAATTACTCCCAAACTATACCCATATCCTCCTTTTTAATTTTGCAGATCCATTATCTTGGAGATAATCCAGGTTTATATCATTGCATCTCAGCACAGACTATTATGAGACTATACATAATTTATATAGATCAGCACTAATTATTATGAAAAGACTCACATAGCTAGAGCTATTTTTTTCAATACCAGACCTGATTTTTCACTGTCACCTGTGAGGATGGAATTGTACCTTGTACGGACAGGGAACAGCCCCATCTCCCTTTAGATTCTGGACATAGGCCTCAAGGAGAATTTACATAGTTCATAGGCTTGGGACAGACAGTATAATACATTTCATGCCAGCAACATTTCCTGTTAGTAACGGCAGATGAAAATGAGATTTGAGTTTTTTAAATTAAAAAGGCTGTATTATTAAAATCAGCTATAATCAGTTGGGATTGAAGGTCCATTTGTGCTTTCATTTGCTGTGGTGAAACATCAGAGTTATCCCATTGTGCTCTGTGGAATTACTGTAGGGTTTTATTCTCACAAATGAGAACAGAATTTCACTCTTAATCCTGTCTTTGAACCTAAGTGATTACAGCCTGAATTGCCTCTATGAATGAGACAAAGTGCATGTCCCCATTTAGCATATTCTACAGGTTTCACAGAATCATTTTCTGTATGCCTACACTGATTTTACAGGATTCTAACATCGATCAAAAGGCAAATTAAAAAAAAAAGAATAATAATTCTTCAAGTCAGAGTGCCCTAATTTTATGGTGGGACGGGTGTCCTCTGTCGTGACAGCCTCCCTGCAGTTCATATTGTTTCTATTGTTCTTAGATAGACACTCCCAAAACCAACTTCTTTGAAAAATATCAATAGAACTATCTTTGTGGTAAATGTATCTTTGTGTACAAAGGAAACAGAACAAAAGACAACTGATGAAAACCATACATAGTAGCAGGTCCAACTACATCTTATAATAAGATTCAGACATAACTGCTGTGAACATTAAAGCACTAAAATGGGCAAAAATGCACAGTGTATAATTTCAAAGGGACAACAATAAAGTTCCTTGGAATAAGCAGAAAAGTATTCCTCATTTTGTACTTGTTATGTAATTGTGTTTGTCCTTGGACACGTTTCACCTGTGATCACACTTCTAGCAGGTTGGTGTAGAATTTTTATTACTTCTTTATATTTTGTCATCATCATCATAATTTATTTTTTTTAATGCGACTGGGCTTGCCTGCTTCAAAGAGGTTTTTGAAACATCTGTGTGCATGGTGGACATGGCTATGGTCTCATAATCCTCCTCCCGGGAGCGGAAGTGACAAAAATGAAATAAAAACTGCAAGTCCCTTTGGAAGTTCTTATTGAGAAACCCATAGAAGATGGGGTTCACACAGGTAGAGATCATGGCAGTGAGGTGGCAAATCAGGAACAAAAGGTTGTGGCTGCAGGTAGCGACAGGCAGAATCTCATGATTCCAATCAAAGACGATATTGAAGATGGTGAGAGGCAGCCAGCAAACTGCAAATGCAACCACTATTGAGATCAGCATGATGTTGATCCTTTTGGTTTCAGAGGATCTGTACTTACTGTCCCTCATCTTGTCCATCATGTTGTTCCTTTTTTTTAATCGTATGTATATCTGCAGGAAATTCAACAAAGAGAAACATGTGGGAAAATTTAACCTGCAAGCATCATCTTTGTAAGGATAAGCAAACATCAGACAGAAAGAAGTACATACCACAAGGTGATTCTTTCTTACCTTTAAGTAGCACACAAATATAAAACAAAGCGGTCCAAAGTACTGAATAACCAAAAGCGTTGTGGTATAAGAAAGCCTGGCAGTGTCCAAGGGGAACAGGTCCAAACACACATATTTGTCCTTATATTCATCAAATGTTATGTTTCTGAAGGGTTCATCCGTTAACACGTGGTAGATGAGGAAAGGAAGAGAGGAAGCTGTGGCTAAAATCCATATGGCAGCAATCCCCAGGTAGGCATGTCTGTTGTTTGGCCTCCAGCCACGGGGATTGATGATCAGCTGATGGCGTTCAATGGCAATGAGGACTAAAGAAAAGACCGAGACGGTGATTGAGGCACACTGCACGAAAGGATTCAATTTGCACATGGCCTCCCCAAAAATCCAGTGGTCCATTAAAGTATACACAAAGGTAAAGGGAAGACACATGATGGTCACTAGAAGATCAGAAAAGGAGAGGTTGACAATGAGGATGTTTGTAACATTGCGCATCTCCTTTTGTTTTAAAATAATGACAATCAAGGCCAGATTCCCAGAGACTCCCAGAATTATCACAGTTCCGTAAGCCAAGGCCAAAGTGAAGACCATGGCCAAAGGCACATGGCAATCCTCGTCCTCAAACTGCAAGATCTGTGAGTTCTTCTCTGAAAAATTCAAGTGACTGGAAATATTTCCCAGAGGAGCAAGAATCGAAGTATTCATGTTGTTTCCAACCCTCTCTAAGTTGTTCACAGTCGCTGATGCTGCTTTCATCCAAACCTCCCCCAGGCTTCAAAACGTGTCCATCGGCCAGTCAGGAGACCCGAGGCCAAAACCGCTCCGCATCTCCCTCGCACCACCTGGGAAGAAGGGAAGGAGCAGGGTCAGTCACCCCTGGGCCCATCACCCCTTCATCCTGACCCCCCAGAGCGCAGTGGTGGCACAGCCGGGTCCCACAGTTGGGACTTTGCACCCTGCAGCTGTCTGGTCCGAGACGGAACAGGGGCTGCGGTACAGGGCAAGACAGGCAGAAGGCAGGGTCAAAATGCAGGTCTGCAAGTGGGGGCCATGACCCCTTCCCTACTCTTTCCTGGTGGCAAAAATTACATGAAATAACAACCTGAGAAGCAGTTTCAGACTTCCACCATCATCCTTGATGTTTTACATCCTTTTTTTACAAATTTAACCTGCAAAGGTCTGCTTTCTGAAGCTGCTCTGAGTGGAATTCTATCCAGCCATCGCATAAGTGTGGGGAGGGGCATGGGACCGGTGGGGACAGGACCCATCTGACTAATGTGAGGGGTAAAATCACTGCATTCTTTTTTACCTAATACATACACGATGTTGAGCAGCTGAGTGCACACAGCATCACTGGCACTGTGTCAAAGGCAAATCAGGAACTCTGAACACCTTAATCTCACCTAGCAGGGCTGTATAACAAAGAAAGAACAAAACAAGATGAAAAATTTCTTTACCCATTCCACACAAGCAGGCATGCCTAAATAACCATCCATTTGCAAGGCCTCGGATTTTAAAATCAGAGGAATTCAGGCATATGTGTTCTGGAGGAAAAAAAATAAAATAAAAGAAAGAAAGAGAGAAAGAAATCAAAGAACCTGACACACCTTTACTGCAACCCACTATTAGTGGCAGCTGCCCTGAATCCAGAACTTTCCCTCTGCCCACTCTCCCATGAGCTAAATTTATTGCTCATTTAACCTTAGGTTATGGTAATGAAAGTAATGCCACTTAAAATTCACACAAGTGGGTTTCAAACCCAGCTCCATATGGCTCTTATCACAAAAGCTGTGAAAACATAACCCACTAAAATGTACTGCATTAAAAGTTACCCTGTGAATGGGCTAGCATTTGGTCTAAAATGATATTTGATATAAATCTCAATGCCATCTAAGTCTCCAGTCCAGAATTACCTTTGTCTGTTACTGGTGGCAGACACTTCTAAGCAGCTGTGTGCTGGGGACCGAAGCTGCGGCTGCCTCCTCACTGGGGCAGAGCCAGCATGCTAGGGTTGCACTTGCAGCTCTGGCTCCTCCTGAGAGTCAGCAAAAGGATGACCGTGTGAACACCTCTCACTGGCATCACAAGCTCACCTCAGATGGTTCTGCCAGCTCTTCATAATCACTACATACCTACATGAAACCATTACTGGTGATGTTGGATGCCTCTGAGTTAGATTTTACTGTCAAAGTAAATATCAACAACTTTGGAGAAATGCATCTCTGCGTGAGGTTTGGCTACTCTGATTTTCAGGCTAACTAGGCATGTACCTGAGCATTATCTCTGCTTCCACTGCTAACCAAATTTATTAGGTCTCGCTAGTCTACATAGTCTGATTTAGGGGCCAATAAATAACAACCCCCACCCCCAGGTCCTCTTAAAGCATTGCCTTCAGCCACAGCCAGAAGCAGGTGCTTTACCCAAAAAGGGCAAGTGTATGGGTGACAGAGTCAGGACTCTTCAATCCAACAACATGAATTTAGCCTATCCCACAAATCAGTGTTTGAATTTCATTATGGTCTCCACTGTCACTTGTACAGCACAAGGTGGGCAGTCCAGACTGGGACTTGATGATGGCTGAAGCACAGTGGGTGAGAAGCCATGTCCTACAAGGACAGAACTGGACAGGTTTTCTCACCAGCGGGGACCAAACCGCAACTAGCAATGATGTGGCCTAGGTATCAGGCTCTTGTTTTTATTTTCCCTTAGCCAAGCTCTGCTCTTGCTTATTCATTAAATATCAAACTCAAAATCGGAAAATGCCACTGCTCTCTCTTCCCTTGCCTGTTCCCACAGCAAACGTGTAACCTAAAAGCATGGCTGGGAATCAGCTCAGAAACACAGCAAACACAGCACTGCTGGCAAGTGACAAGGAGTTCTTCCTCCCTGTCCACCTCTCCAAAATGGACCAGAAAATAGGTGGGGATGAATTTGCATCTCCTGAACAGCTCCATGGTTCTGTATCCCAAGTCCCACTAGCTCCCAACCCAGGAGGGGGATCCTTCCCCATCCTGGGTGCTGGAATAGGGTGGGGAAAGCCCACAGCTCTGAGAACCCAACCAGGTGATTGCACAGTCTCTGTCACTACACATACCTCTGTGACTGTCCAGGAGGATTTTGGTCAAAAGTTTAGCACCAACAGACAAGGTGAAATAACGTTCTGTGAGGTGGCTAGAAATGCACTGTAAAACTACTGGAATTCTTCAAAAAGAAGCACAAAATGCTGTCAGCCCAAGCCAATGGTTCAGCTAGCCACTCCAAGCTCAACCTAGAGCCTAGCCCTTCCTGGGATTTTGTCATCTGTCCCTGAGAGAGTAAGCAAATACCAGCCTGACCAGCACAAAACTAACCACAGTCATGGGAAAGCAACCACAGGGGAAACTCACCTTGCAACTGCTCTGTCCGTCTTTGATGTGCTCAGGGCTTGGCTCAGCAGGCTGAATGGAGAAGAAAGAGTAGGAAAAGGGAAAGGATCCTCTGATATTCCTCTAGCTGAGATCTTAAAGATTGGTGAGGAAGGCTGGAGACTCCCCCTTAAAGCCAAACTCCACCTTATCCCAGTATCACATGATGGTGCTCTGGTGAGTGGATCCTGAAAATCTCACTGCAAGCACATCTCCTTTAAATTACACATCTGGGGGTGGGTTGCCTAGTAATTCCGAAATAAATGCAATTAAATATTGAAACAAAAGAGGAGGAGGGAGAGCACAGGGAAAAGCTCACTAAGGAGCCAGTTTCAAATCTCTGGTCTGGCTGTTTCAGCATTTCGTCTGCAAGTTATTGCCATCTTGTGGTCAAACTAAAGATAGAAATAGAAGCTTTGTTGGAAAGTGGACGAGGAGGCAATTTTAAGTATAGGGAGTAAGTTACAAAGTTCGGATTTGGATTTTTAAACCAGTATAAGTAGCTTCTGGTCTGTGTCATGAAGAGTGATGACTGGATTAATAGGAATTGTCAAGTTGCTGTTCTTGCTATTTTTTTAAATTCAGCTAGAACCAATAAGAAACAATTTTAAATATAGATTAAGTCAATAAAGTATCAAACCTCATAAAAATACAGCTGTCACTGTGACCCTTGTGGGTATTTTTCTGATTCATCTCAGTCAAACGGTATGGCCTGTGGAAAAAGAAAGGCATTTCTGCAGGTTCATAAAAAGCAGTGGGATACTCCAGGGGGCGGGACGGAAAATGGACCCCTGAAAATAAAGAACAAATCTCCATAGTGAGATGCAAAGCTGGAAAGGCAGTGGCTGTTGCCTTGGTCAGCTCTTCTGCTTCTTTAGAAAACTCCAGTTTCCAGTAACCAGACTTTTTTTTTTTTTTAATGCATCTTGCATAAGTAGCTCTGCAAACTGCTACCAGCTATAGGAGGATAGCTTATTGTTTTCTGCACAAATTCATGAAAAGCAAAATGGAAAATGTTACTTTCCATTCACTCTTTTCATGATCCTGAAATACCTTGCTCTCTCACTCATAATAAGCACTGCTGCATAATATCTACTTCAATAAGCATAAAACCCAGTGAGTTTGGAAGCCATTACAGGAGTCTGAGATAAATGACCTGCATAGATTTAAGCAGCACTTTAAAAATGCCCTGAAAAAACATGCAGGCTATATTAGGAGTTTGGATATCTTGGAAAACATAAGTGCCCTAACTCTTCCAAGGCTCCAGATTAATTTTTCAAGTATAAGGTGTTACATTCTCTTACATTCTTACCTTCAGCCATACCCCTCTTATATGGTGATGCCGTTATGTTGTGGTTAACTCTCAAGTGAGGAATCATGTTAACTACAGATAAAATATTATTTGCACATAATAAATGACTGTACCATTTTTTTGCAGAATGAGCCTGCAGGGAAGGTTTCAGAATCCAGCACTGAGGCTGATGTTTACACTGTATTTCCAGGACCTCAGCTCAACTGCATTATAACTGCAGTCCTCAATGTGAGAAAGGAAAGTGCAGGCACACTTCAAGGTTGCTATAAACCAATATTCAGGGCATTGCTGACATTTTAACAGCAGCAGCCAGAAGGTAAGTGCAGGCTGTATATAACACCTCTCAAGAACTTCTGTCATACATGTGTCATTAACATGCACTAGTCTCCATCTGAGCAGAGCAAAGGTGAATACACTCAAGCAGAGATCTAAGCTGAAGATCCCTTAAGGAGCACATTTCTATCTGAAGCAGTGATAGGCTATGACATGTAGAATTGTGGACTCTCATTCCTATGGATGTGGAATGATTCCTTCATATTACAGGGAAAGAAAATTATTGTCCAGTATTTTTTAAGGACAATAGATGTATTGCTAGGCAGGGGAGAAGGTTTTTTTCAAGACGAAGTCCTGTAATGTTGTTAACCATATGGGCAAGGTGGCTATTTTAAAAATGAAAATAAGCATTCTGTGATACTGAATTGTAGTACTCTGCCAACTGGTATACATAGCAGAGATACATTTTTAGGGTCAGATCAGGATAAGAGGCTTGGGTTTATGTGACAAGGTTTTGCTAGCAAGGAAGCTGCATGGAGTAGCTTCTGTGAGAAGACATCAGGAGCTGCCCCCATGTCATATGTCTACATTTTCAGCTAACTCCAAAATGGACCCACTGCTGACTAAAGCTGAACCCATCTGTGCTGTTGCTGGTGACCCGGTGATAACATATTTAAGAAGGGCTAAAAAATACTGCATACCAGTTCTGAGAGAGAGGAGTGAGAAAAAATGTGAGAGAATCAGCTCTTCAGACACCAAAGTCAGTGAAGAAGGAAGAGGTGCTCCAGGCACCAGAGCAGAAATTGCCATGCAGCCCATGGTGAGGGCCACAGTGACACAGGTTGTCCCTCTGCAACCCAAGAAGGACCGTAGTGGAGCAGATATCCACACTGCAGCTTGTGTAGGAGAATCCTTGCAGGAACAGATTTTTCTAGCAGGAACTGCAGCCTGTGGAAGGCACCCATTCTGGAGCAGTTCATGAAGAACTGCAGCCCATGAGAAAGGCCCACTTCAGAGCAGTTTGTGAACGACTATATTCTGTGGGAGAGCCTCCATACTGTAGCGGGGAAACAGCATGAGGGAGAAGGAGCAGCAGAGTCAATGTGTGATGAACTGACCACAAGCCCCATTCCCCGTGCCTCTGTGCTGCCCAGGATAGTGGGAGTGTAGAAGAGTCAGGAGGAATGAGTAAGGTTGAGCCTGGGAAGAAAGAGGTATGGCAGTGTTAATTCTGTCTTTGTTTCTCACCATCCTACTCTATTACTAATGGACTAACCCATGAATACAGAGGTATTAATCTGGTGTCCTAGCAAAATCCAAATAGAGAAATGCCGTTGCTTCTGCCACAGAAATTTCCAAACTTTTGGATAGGTGTGATCTTCTTTTCCTCCATTTTGTTATTAGTCATGAGGATCTCCACTTTAACAGTAAATGAAGCAATTCATAATGCATATTTTAATGGTTAGTATACACAAAAATTTCAAACATAGCATAAACACAGGCAAAGCAAAACACACAATACTCCTGAAGGTAAATCCTACATGTCACTAAATGACACACAATGATGGCAACAAACATTTGTAGTTATTCATATGGCACACGGATGGAAGGTCAGGCTTTAAATAATGCAGTGGAGCAATGGAAAAGTCTGCCTCAGTAACTGAGTCTTTCAAACATGTATGCTATATATATGAGTGTATGTGTATGTGTATATATGCACATAGACTATAACCTGAGTCTTATACAAGCTTCGTGCTCTGGCGTACGGTTGTGTGCCACAGCTATTGAGTTAAAGATAATCCTCTTCCAGGGAGTAAATTTTTTCAGTGCATCAAAGCCACCCTGGAGAGGAAGACTGTGCTTGTTTGTGTGTGTATGTTTCTTTGTGTGAAGGCATGACATTGCAAAAGGAGAATAAGTACAACAAAGAGAGCACAAGTATCTCAACTAAGGAAACATAACAACTTAGGTAAAAGAATACAGAATTTCTTTGAAGCAAAAGCACTGAGAAAGGAAAGATATGTTTTTAAGAAATATATGGGAAAATATGCCCCTTAAAATTCTGTCTAACTCTAAAAAATGGAAAAGAAAAGGTGTTATAAAATGCATCTGTCACTTTCATTACAATGTATTGTCATGTGTTCAGGCAATGCAATCTCTCTGTAAAACTTAAAATCCACAAAGTGAAAGAACACCAGCAAAGTCATTTGTGGTTTCCACTGTATATATAATAAAGCAAACTGAGGTCACAGCTAAGGAATGAATGGAAACACTCTCTGAAGGTTTTTTAAACTTTATTGTTTACATTTTCTAGTAATGAACATCAATACCATTGAAATACCTGCATTTCACAGTACACTATTCACAGGTAAGGGAATTCATGCTCCTTGGGGCAAAAGTCTCTCATTGGTAGACTAAATAGACATTTCACTGTTGAGCACAATGAGAATAGTAGCAAGCTTTCTATTTGGCTGAGAGCATTTTTATTCTGCAACAACTGCAACTGACATCAAACATAACAACACTTCATTTGACTGCTATTGTCACAAATCCAAAGAAGCTGTGTGAATTATGTGGTAATATAATAATTATGCAGTAAATCTCTGCTAAGAGTCTTGCTGCTAAAGTTCCATTTTCAACAATACAGCAAATCTCACCAGTGTAATGCTATCCTGATCCTGTGCAATGTTACTTAAAAGACTGCTCAAGCTATAACCTAAATTATGCCTCCCCCAGCTAAAATACTAAGTCATGTTTTTCTGCTATGGACACCCCACTCTGTCCATTCAGGGTTCAAACTCATGTATAATCATAAACAAGCTCTCATCTGGCTTCAGATGAAGCAGAAACAGCCCTATGTTTCAGCATGATCATCCAGAAAGGGCATTAATAGTTCAAGTGTATAACACCAGACAACAAATGCGATGACATCTGTTATGCAGCAAAAATGATTAATTACATGCTGACCCTTGGAAGTATTTTGTTAGCTAACCATCTATGTCCTGCCTTTCATCACATACATCTCAACCACTGCAACCTTTTCAGCAGTTCAAGGCTTGCTGCCTTCATGCCAGCTGCTTTATATGAGGCAAGAATCTGTGGAAAGGATGACCAAATATATATCTACAGAAGCCAGACCTAAGAGTTATTTTTAATAGTATTTTGTAATAGTATTTTAATATTTTGGGGAGTGGTGAATGAATAGGCAAATGCAAGTGAAGCACAGGGAGCTGCAAGGTGGAAGTGATGTGCCAATCCATCTCATCCTTTTAAGATAGTTCTCCTGTTAGTCACAAAGGAGAACAAAATTAATACCACTATTGATGCTCCACTTCTCTTCCTCAGCTTCTCCAGAATAGGTATCTTTTGTCATCACCATCTCTTAATTCCTGGAAGATTCTTCCATGGTTTCAACAACCCTATAGAGGCTGGTTTCTAGGAAGCCCTACTATTATATATTGTCAGTCCTGACATTAGATACCTTTAATGTCAGTACCTTTCCTATCTCTAGATCACCTATTTTATTATTCAGTAGTATTACTGGCAAGGCAGAGGTATACAAACAGTGAAAAGGAAAAAAAATTTAATGGTTTGAATAGTAAATGCGTGGGATGTGCGCAAGTATCAGGGATGAATTGTCCAAATACAGCTAAGGGAAATCTAGTGTTATTTACAGGTCGTGGGGAGGGGGAGGAGGGACGCAAATAAACCCACACCTGCCAGTACGTTATTGGTTCATGAACTCTCCTGAAATAAGATAACTAACAAAACATGTTATTATATTTTGTTCTTTGAGGAAACTGCTTTGAGGAAAACACACTTGTCTTACTGACTGATCACTTGTCTTACTTCACTGCTGAATATGAGTTAGCAATGTGCCCAAGTGGCCAAGAAGACCAGTGGCATCTTGGCTTGTATCAGAAAAAGTTTGGCCAGCAGGTCCAGGGAAGTGATTGTGCCCCTGTACTCAGTGCTGGTGAGGTCACACCTCAAATACTGTGTTCAGTTTTGGGTTTCTCACTACAAGAAGGACACTGAGGTGCTGGAGCACGTCCAGAGAAGAGCAATGAAGCTGGTGAAGGGGATGGAGAACAAGTCTTAGAAGTAGCAGCTGAAGGAACTAGGGTTCTTTAGTCTAGAGAAAAGCAGGCTGAGGGGACACTTTATCACTGTCTACAACCATCTGAAAGGAGGTTGTGGAGAGATGGGTGTTGGTCTCTTCTCCCAAGTGACAAGTGATAGGATGAGAGGAAATGACCTCAAATTGCGCCAGGGGAGGTTCAGGTTAGACATCAGGAAACATTTCTTCACCAAAAGGGTTATCAGGCACTGATACAAGCTGCCCAGGGAAGTGGCTGAGTCTTTAAATACCTCCACTGTCCTGAGAGGTATTTAAAAGACTAGTAGATGAGGTTTTGGGGATATGGGTTAGTTGTGGACAGGTATGGTTGGACTGGATGAACTCAAAGGTCTTTTCCAACCCAACGACTCTGTGATTCTGTTCTTGCTAAGAGGCATGTAATATCTGGAGGCTGTTTGGGAAACTGTGGTAGTTAACTGTCTGCCTTAGGAACAATCAGCACTGTACCTTTATGAAGGTACAATGGCATCCTACATAAATCATAGTTATCTAATGCCAGAAACTGTAATTTCCCATTTGTGGGCTCTGCCAACAAATTCAGATTTGTTGTTTTTTTTTTTAAAGACACTGTCAGTCTGCTGTAGCCAGAAGTTTTCACAGAAAGTTCTAAAACTTGTCTCTTTCCAGGAGGAAACTTCCACTGGAAACTGCAAAGCTTTCCTGAAACAAAGGGTGACCAGATAAATTAGTGCCTTGAGAGATGGTCTTAATCCCCACCTGCCCCACCCCATCCCTCCCATCCCCATCACAGATTAGAACTGGAGTGGATTTCTATCTTCAGGTCAAGCATTTGTGTAAAGAGCTTCAAAGCCATCACTGCTAGGTGGGAAGGCGGTTGAAAATGCTAAGAATGTCTGCTCAGCCCTAACAAGGATTAATTTTGTTTGCGTTTGTGACTAACAAGAGAGTAGTCTTAAAAGGATGAGATGGATTGGTATGTCACTTCCATCTAGCAGTTCCCTGTGCTCCACTTGCACATGCAGTGATTCACCAGCAGTGGGCGGTGAATCATGCAGAAGTGGGCAAAAGAAGATGGATGCAAGCTCCCTCACCACCTGAGCTCATCCACTGAATACTAAGGTTAATTGTTCCTTGATCACTTACTCTAAAATCAATACTTTTAGCCTAAATTAAATGAGAAAGCCAACTGGTCATTCAGAGTTCAAAAGTTATATTACTATACGTCTGATCCAGCTGTTTTGTCTTTGTGCAGTACAGACATTCACAATTATACTGACAGCTTTTCTGAAGTGCTGTGTTAATATCAACTGTTGAAGGAGTGCTGTGGCAAACTGAAAAGTCATTACATTTTCATGTCAGATTCTGCTGCTTGTGCTCCCAGCCTGCACGTCACTCAGTTCTCCAGCAGCCCTGTAATTGGACTATGATCAATGAGTTTTGTGCTAGAAGATAGCAGCTGATGAGAACAGCAGAATTTATCTTTTCATGCTTTGTGCTACAACACACTCAACAATTTTTATGCTTTAAAATGTCATTCTTTAAAAAAAAAAGAAATTGCCCTGCCTTCCCACTGATGGCCCAGACAAAACTAAAACCACCCTTCATATATTTGCCTCTGTAAGAACCGAGTTACTCAATCCAGAAGGGAAAACTGTTTGGGAAAACACATCACCTCCTACTTGTTCTAAAATAATGGTAAAAATCAAAGGGCGTTTGAACAGCATGGATAAATACAACCAAAGCTCTGCTCCAGCTGCTCAGGTCAATGCCCCGCAATCACAGAATCATAAAATCATAGAATAGTTAGGGTTGGAAGGGACCTTAAAGATCATCCAGTTCCAACCCCTCTGCCATAGGTAGGAACACGTCCCACTAGATCAGGTGGCCAAAGGCTCCATCCAGCCTGGCCTTGAACACCTCCAGGGATGGGGCAGCCACATCTTCCCTGGGCAACCTGGGCCAGTGCCTCACCACTCTCATGGTGAAGAAATTCTTTGTTATATCTAGTCTAAATCTGCCCCTGTCCAGTTTATACCCATTGCCCCTCATCGTATCACCACAAGCCTTTGTGAACAGTCCCTCCCCAGCTTTCTTGTAGCCCCTTCAGGTACTGTAAGGTCGCTATAAGATCAACTCGGAGCCTTCTCTTCTCCAGGCTGAACAACTCCAGCTCTCTCAGTACCGTTTGGCGACGCCCCTATTCCTTGATGTCCTGAGACGCGTAAGAGTATTTCACCTTTCCAAAACACGGTGTCCTGAATTCAGCGGTGAGAAACTGAGCGCAGCCTTTAAATCCAGGCGAGCGCGGGGGGTTTGTTTACCTTCTCACTGCATTTCCATGGAAACTCGCTTTGTCACCCCGCGCCGCGCCGAAATAACGCGCTCCAGCCCCAGCACGGAGCAGCCTGGCGGCGGCTCCAGCCCCAACCCGGGGACCACGCAGCCCGGCAGCCTCGGGGACGCGCGTTTTCCGCCGGTCCCCGGCGCGGCCCGAGCCGGAGCGATGAGAGCCGCCCCGCCTCGCCCGGCGCTGCGCCCCCGCGGAACAGCGAGCGGCGCCGCAGCCCGGGAACGCGCGCAAGGGAGCGCTCGGGGGAGCGTCCTTCGAGGGCGGCCGCGCGGCTCGGCGCGGGGGCAGCGCCCTGGCAGCAAATGCGCGGAGATGGGTGAGGTTCGGCTCCATCCGCGGAGGGTTCGGCTCCCGGGGAGGGACAGGGGCGCGGGTTCGAAGCGGGGCGGTGCGCAAGCGGTTACCTAGCGAGGTGTGGAAGGGCAACAATAACAGCCTTTCCCGGTTTGGTTTGGGGGTTTTCCCTCTGCGAGCCAGGAGCTGCTGTGTTCCCTGGCGTGAAAGGTAGTTACGCATTGCAAGTTTTGTGCTCTGGACAGCAAGTACCCCATTACGCTGCACGTTTCCTTGGAGCTGGAGAAATAATCTCATTAATTGGCTTTTGCTGATTTTCGGAGCCGTGTTCTTGTTTTCCAGGATGATGTTGCAATTCTTCTAGCTAGGTACACGAAGAGGCATACGGCTAACACGCACGAAAATCCGTGGGTTTGGACTTCTGAAGTAGGCTCAGTCTTTGGAATTCTCCCAGGTTATCAGACGAGGTGTTGCTATTGTATGTAATGAACGAGAATAATTGAAGTAGCAGCATTTCATCTTTACCTTGTTATGAATGTGACTCTTTAGTGGTTTCAGGTTTTGGCTTGCATATTTTCTAAGTGTTTAATGATGTGGTTTAGTGTTTGATAGGAGTGGTTGGACTCAATGATCCAGTGGGTCTCTTCCAACATGGTGATTCTATGATTCTGCGATTCTATGGTATCATTTCTCAAGCATAGAACTTGTCTTAAGCTTAGGTGATCAAGCAGTTACTTCCTGTTATATTAACGTTTTTACAACTGTGTAGGAATTTAAAGACTTTCTCTGACTCTGTCCTCACTCCTGATATCACTCCAGTATCATGGGGGCAGAAATATTGTTTTTTTAGGGAATTTTCACATTTTGCTGTATGTGTTCATCTTTAATTGTTTTTAAGGTAGAAAAAGGTGTCCTGAGATTAAAAATTGTCCCCTTAGACAGATCAAACTGACTAGACAAGACAGGGACCAGCGAGTCACACTTAACTTAGAGACATTAATATTGTAGGATGTAAGGTCTTATCCATGAATAAAACTTAATATAAGTATCTCATCTAATAAAAGAAATATTTTCTGTAAGAACAATTGCCTTTAGAGGAGGGTGGGCGCCTGCCCAACTTTTGTATTCTTGAAAATTTCCCTTTAAATATGTAATTCCCTTTAAATATGTATTCACTCTGCTCAATTATGATTTATGGATTTTGTATTTTACATGATAGCTCTGTGTGAAATAATGAGATTTATGATAAGATTTTAAACATGTTGAACTAACAAGTTTTAGGTTATGTGATACCTCTAACTCAGCTAAACCTGAATAATGGTTTAAGTTCTCCTTGTCACACTCCCAGGCCTTAGATCAACTGCATCTGAAAACCACCTTGAAGCATGATTTTGGTGAAAATGTGAATAACAGTAATCAGAGAGTCACCTTGAAGTATATCACAATTTAATGTGATTTAAGGAGGTGTTTTACTTGAAATCTTCCAAGCTCATGGTACATCAGCTGTCATAAAATACATTTTACTGTAAAAGTTAACCACAAATGCTCCTTGTTTAACGTTAACTGCGTTCATTTGGTTCTTAGAGTAAATATTCAAATTCCCCCTGCATCCTACCATGAAACTGCTGTCCCTCCTGCTTTGTACAGCCCAGCCTTCTGTGTCAAGCATCCCATTAAAGCTAAAGGAGACTGAAGCGAACCCACTTAAAAGCTCACAGGGTGTGAGCTCATACCATTGTAGCTGAGCACAGTCTCACAGCGTACACAGACGAGGAATACAGAAAGGGGACCTCATTTGCTTGACTGATTGTTACAGGAGATGGAAGTGATCCAACTTTTGGATTTGATAGCTAGAAAATCTCCATCAGGCACCTTCAGATTAAATTTCATCCTGAAAGCAGGCATAAGAGCACCCTGGCGCTGTGGTGCGTTCAGCTTAGAGATACAGTTTGGGTGTGAGTAGAATATTTTCAAAAGAGACTGTATAATTTAATTCTATCTCCCACAGTGGGATTTTTGGGAATCTTCACTTCTCTGAAAGCTACGGCTATGTGCTGCACTGGCATTGACCAACCAAAGAGGGAGAGTGATCAGGTCACCAAGCAGCTTTTAAAACAAAGCAGGAAAGTAAGTGCCAGTAAGTGCACACAGCCCTGTGAAATCAGTGGTATGCTAATATGAGTTTGGGAACTGAAGATCAGTGATAAGGGAGGAACACTTTTGTTTGCATCTTTACTGCCAGTGGCACTCAAGCTGAGAGTAACTGCTTCATTTTTAGCTGGAGAGGGAACTTGGAGAGGAAGAGATCCACTTGGTGATTTTTAAAATTTGGCAAAGCAAAACCTGCTTTGATTTCACACATCCTAAAAGAAAATAAAATTCTCTTTGTGTGGTTTGCAAAGGGAACTTCTGCCAGCAATTCTCTGTTGAAACTAGCAGATTATAGTCTTATTCCCTCCCTCTCTGTCATTCTGTCACTCTGAAACTATAACCATATGGACATGGTGCAGAACTGGCTGCAGTGCACTGTGGACTCATGTGGTGCCCTGAGTGCCCAGCTGGGCCCTGACCAGAGCATGTTGTGGTTTCCTCTAGTGCTCCTTCATCATGGAAATCAGGATTTATAGTAGGGGAGGTGGCCCCTGCTTAGCTCTTGCCCAAGGCTTGAAGGTAGCCATAGCACAGGGGATAAGGAGCTTGAGAGCCCGTACTGAACTACAGAGGCACCCTTGCTAAGCTTATTCATTACTGATCAGTCTCAAAAAAAAAATCTGCTTCAGCAAAACCAGCATATTCACTTTTTGTTTCCAAAGACTTACTTTCAAATCATGATGAACAACTTTGCTAAAGCCATACTGCAAGAGCTATAAGTGAAGGTGTAAAAATCCACAGAACCTGGCAACAATCTTTCAATTAAATTTTTAAGAACTCAGTAAGCATTCATTTAATAAACATGTACCAGTATAATGGCATATAATTTTTTTTACTAGTCTTAGCTTTACCTGTATGGACTACGAATTTCTAGAAGAGAAGGTATTTGTGGTGCATCTGACTTGAGAGCCTCTTCCTTTTCACATTAAGTCACCCAAAGCTGAAAGGGGCAGTAGGAAATGACAGCAGCACCGCCAGATTTTTTTTTTTTTAGTTATCTTCATAGAATCCATTGATCAAAGTAAGCAAAATTGAACGAAAATATACAAATTCCTCGTCAGACCATAGCACATTATTGAAATGGAATGAACTAACTAGACAGAAAGCCTTCTCTACCAGTAGGGATGCCTGATTTTTCTGCAAGTACTGATGATCCTGTGGCTAATGATCAACCTTTTCAATGACGGGCAATATCACCAAAAATACTAGGGAGGAAGCTGCAGTCCTGGTACACAGATCAACAAAACATTCACACATACATAGCTACTTTTATAATTTAAGCATTGGTGTATATTGTTACTACTCAGTATGACCTTCAGACAGATCTGACTATATTAACTATTAGTGAAAATGCCTATAGACAGGCTGAGTAACCAAGGTTTGAACGGATCTAGCTCTTGAGTAAAGTTTCATTTCCCTTTCTCATATTAGTCCTGATTGGTTTCAAATCTGCTATCAGGGAATGCTCTCATAACCTTGTTCTAGAGGCAAGGGTCGTCTCAGATAGTGCTTGTCTAATATGTGTTTTTTCACTATTTCACTAGAAAATGAGAAAATTCAACAGAAGTAATTAGCATTAATGCTGCCTTGCTCATATACAAACAGTTATAACATTTAGATTATCTAAATTCACATATCTAATACTTACTTCTAATTTAGCTATTAATTCTTACTTCTAATTTAGCTGTTCTTGAAAAGTACTTTAGCTCTGCATTGCAAGATGTGGGCAAGGCTTAATTCTTTTCATCTCCCCCCAACATAATACTTGCAAGACAGAAAAACTTGCAATATCTTACTATATGTTTTAAAATATGCATTTCTAATCCTGCATGAGGGACCTTCCCATCATGACACACTCTCAGTGAGTATTCTGAGAGTATTTTCTGGTTGGAGTTTGCCTGTGGCACCTGACAGGAGGAATGCATATGTTTTGATGTTAAGCAAGGAGGACATCTAGACATGTAGAGGAAATTGAATAATGTTATTGCACTTTGAAGAAGCCAGCATGATACAGCTCACTGAGGATAGCTATATTCTTGAAGAGCCCTGCCTTTTTTTAATTGACAAGTTTAGCCTTCTGCACAATTTATGCATGTTTGGGGTTTGTTTAGATCCTTTTGTTTTGTTTCACCCAAGATTTCTAAACTTGCAGCAATTTTGAACAGGACATTGGCACTCTTGAGTTTTTTTTTACCTTGAAACTTTAGTTCAATGCAGGTGTTTAGGGTTAACTGGAGTTTAAACTGAATTATCTTTCTATTTCTTCTAAAATGAAGACTAATACATGAAGATTCTGTAGGCAGAATAACTTTGTGCTGAGCTAGGTTTTAATGTTAGATGCTTCTGTGCTGAATAATTAGCTGTTCCCTGAATTTTCAAATGGCTGTGTGGAGTTTGCTTCCAGTTAACACTGTCCTCTCTGTATTACATAGAGTTACTTTGGATGTTTTGAAGGCAGCTTTCCTTCTGCTTGAGCAGCAGTTAAAATATATTCAACACTTAATAGAAGATGGTTTGTATATGTACCACATTAGGAATTCCATCTTGGATCACTGACAGCGGATCTCCTTATAAACCGAACCTTTTTGAAACCTCTTTTGTGTCAGTTTTCTACTAGCAAGGTAAGAAATACTACTGCAGTTGTTAGCATATGTCAAAACATCATGTATTTTGAGGTGCTCTCATTATAATTTGCTGTCATGTAATGATTAGGCACATGCCTAGATGGTGATTGTAATTTCCTTACTCATATCAATGAGCTGTTATTCACATGAGTAATCCCACTGACTCTAAATGGATTGCTTTTGCAGCTAACTGCTCCCTCATGGAAACGCTGAAAAAATGGTCTATAGCAAAGCATAGTTAAAAGCCAGCTTCATAACGCAAAACCTTAAATTGTAATAATCTCATGTGCGCAGCCAGGTAGGAGGCCTAGTTATGCTGAATGCCACATGATAAGACCTGCAGAACTTAGTTTGTGTTGACCTGAAGTTATGCAGGATCTGCCTCGCAGTAGAGTAACACCACTATTAATTTATTTGCATTGAGATGATACAAGGTAAATTTGTGTTCCTTTACATTCTATTTAACACCAGTATCATCCTTTCTTCAGATGCTAATTAATGCCTTTCTCATTCTAAGCAGGACTGTAAAATGGATTTAGGATTCAAAGATTGTAGCAACAAGACACCTACCAAGAACACTTCTGCGACTACAAAGAACTTTTCTGCCTGGGAAGATTATAAAAGTAGTATCGACGACATACAGTACTTTCTTATTGGGCTGTACACACTTATAAGCCTAGCTGGCTTTATGGGAAATATGCTTATACTAACGGCTCTACTAAAGCGCAAACAGAAGACAATAATAAACGTTCTTATTGGTAACTTGGCCTTTTCTGACATCTTAGTTGTGCTGTTTTGTTCACCTTTCACACTGACATCCATCTTGCTTGATCAATGGATGTTTGGCACTATCATGTGTCATGTAATTCCCTTCCTCCAGTGTGCATCAGTTCTGGTTTCAACTTTAATGTTAATATGTATCGCTGCAGTCAGGTACCGTATGGTAAAATATCCCCTCTCTAGCAATTTAACAGCAAAACAAGGCTATTTCTTAATACTGACCATTTGGGCCTTTGGCTTTGCCATTTGCTCCCCTCTGCCAGTTTTCCACAGAACTGTGGACCTCGGCAAAACTCTGGATTTAGGGGCACTGGAGAACAAGCTTTTGTGTATTGAGGCATGGCCTTCCGATTCCTACAGGATCGCCTTTACAATAGCCTTGTTGTTCATGCAGTATATATTGCCACTGATGTGTTTAACTGCTAGTCATACCAGCGTCTGCAGGAGCATAGGTTCCAGACTGTCAAACAAGGAAAACAAGTTTGAAGAAAAGGAAATGATAAACCTAACACTTCATCCCTCTAAGAGTACCAGCACACAGGTGCAACCCTCCAGCCATTCCAGATGGAGCTACGCCTTTGGCAGAAAGCACCACAGAAGATACAGTAGAAAGACTTCAAGTGTGGTGCCAGCGATTTCAAGGCATCATCAGGGTACTCATTCCAGAGACCTCCCAGAAACCTCTGGTACAGAAAAGAGCCAGCTCACTTCCTCCAGTAAATTAATTCCTGCGATACCTATCTGTTTTGAGATGAAACCAGAAGAAAACATAGAGATCCAGGACATGATTACAGTATCCCGATCCATCATCAGAATTAAGACGAGATCTAGAAGAGTTTTTTGCAGACTGACAGTGCTAATTCTAGTTTTTGGTTTCAGCTGGATGCCTCTTCACCTTTTCCACATTGTGACAGATTTTAATGCCACTCTCATTTCTAACAGACATTTTAAATTAGTATATTGCATATGCCATTTACTGGGTATGATGTCCTGCTGTTTGAATCCCTTTCTCTATGGATTCCTTAACAACAGCATAAAAGCTGATTTAATGTCCCTTATTCCATGCTGCCAAATACCGTGATTTTATGCACCTCAAGATAAAATAAAACAAACAAGTTTGTCTTTCAAGTCTACTGATGTGTATAGTTGTAAAAGCTAAATTAGTTTAGTTTAGTTAGTCCGGCTTGGTTGTGATTAGTAATATTTTGCATGAATGGGTAGTTCTATGGCTGCATATGCATTTCTTGCATTGAGCAAAAATATATACATATAACTATAAGATTCTTCTATCTGATACACACAGAAAATTACGCCTAGTGTACAAAACAAAAATACCATTATTTAAAAAACATATTTACCTGAAATATTAGCAATCTGCACTTTGGCATTAAACAGAATATATCATAAGTAATAAATTTACTACTTAGACGTATCAGTATTAACTGTCATAAAACTATAATAAAATACATGCCATTTACTAAATAACCATTGTTGAGACTATTTCAGTGTCAACTTGGACTCTTCTCTGAGATAATTAAACATCTGTTTCTGCATGTGATTAGAAGAATATTTTTCCTGAGCTCTTTGACTCATACTTTGCAATGTCTTTGAAAAATGCTTTGCTGCTGCTTTCTGCATTGCTTTATTCCCTGGAACAGGTTTGTGGGTAGTTACTCTTTTCTAGATTGATTCCATCTCACCGTGTTTACCCGGTGCAACCTGTCTATTATTTCTTGAGCTACTTTTTCCTCTGACTTGTCGTATTCTGTAACCTTAAGCCAGGCCTGAACTTATCTATAGTTATGCCTTTGTTCTTACAAAGGTAACTCTCTTGAACATAAAACATGCTTCTAATGAGAGTAAACTTATTACCTAAGTAAGTGAGACTGGAAAGAAAAAGAAGATGGAAAGACAGCAGGACTTTTTCTGTACCAAAAAAAGCAAAAGCTTACTGCACTTCATTATAGATGACCCACTTGCTTTGGAGAGCTGCAACAGCTTTCAAATAAACACGTGCACGTGTGCATGGACACACACAGACTCGTGCACACACACACACACATTTTCCACATCTCCCTCCTCTCTTTCCTTTTCTCCTTTTTAACAAGACCAGTATTGTTTCTTCCAAATTTACATCACAAACATCTTCACTAAAGAAGGCATATCATAGCATAAATGCAAAGGGGATGTGTATGTTTTCTTCCCCCCTCCCAGCCAGGGTAACTCCAATAAGCCACCTGTACCTTCAGGATTCAGTAAACGCACAAAGCCTCGGCCCTGAGTTTTAAGCTGTAAAACCTCTCCCCAGGCTTAGCTGGTGATTATTTCCTTTTTCTCCACTAAGATTTCTAACCCAATAGGCTTTTTTACATAGCTTTTTCAGGCTGAGAAATAAAGTTATTATTTTTATAAATGTGTGGATGGGAAGAGTCATTGTGCGGTTTTTTGCCTTGAGGTACTTCCCTTCCAGTTAGTCTTTAAAAGTAAAAGCAGTTCTTTTATTTTGAGGAACTGTCAAATTATTTTTATCAAAATGTTACAATTCTGAGACTTTTTCTCCCCCAGCCATCATCTGCTAAGGAGTTTATTACATACCAGTTGGTAATATCTTTGCTTCTATCATTAAGGTATTTCCCTGAAGTCTAGTTCCCAGTAACCCATAGTGCTTTGTTTTCGCTGGTGATATACTTTAATAGTTTCTTCCTGGACACCGACAATTGCATTTTGCAGATTATTATCTCCTAAAAACCTAGAGTATGTCATTTTATAGAGTACAAATGGTACAGAATATAGCATAATGGAACGTCAGCTTTTAAGTTTAAAAGAGAGCTAAACCTACAGCCAGAACACAATAATATAGTTCTATAGAAGTTACAGCTGCTTATGCCCTATTTATGTCTACACATTTTCATGTCATTGTAATATATCATTTAACTTTATTTATACCATGTGCTATCTTCCTTCCTACTTGCTATTTATTTTTATTCCTTCCTTTCTTTATATACTTCCCAAATTTCAACTGTTTTAAACTCTTACACCTAGGATTTTTATTTAAATATAAAATAAACTGTTTATTCACTAATTGCTTTTTTCAGGTCAAGTTGTACTCACTTTCACTGTTTGTGGCATACAGAGTCTTGCTAGGACTTGAACAAGGCACAAGGTGCACAAAGATTAGTCTGTACACTGGTGATTTTATATGAGCCCTATCCATTATCCCAGACGCTGCCTACTCTTTGCAGTGATCAAAGCACAATAAATTGCAATATGGCAATAGAGAAATAAGTCAAAACAGCTACTGAATTTCTTTAGCCTTATTCCATCTCAATCTGTCATCTTCTTTTTTTAATGATGGTCAGTTTGGGGGAGGGGGGGAATATGTATTTTCTTTTTATTTTGTTGTGGTTCAGCCTCAGCTGGCAACTAAGTACTGTATACCCTGTCTCTCACTCCTTCTCCCCGGTGGGATGGGGGAGCAGAATCAGAAAGAAAAAGGTAAAACTTGTGTGTTGGAATAAATACAGTTTAACAGAAAATCAAAGGAAGAGAAAAAGAAGAAGAATAATGAAAAAATATACAAATCAAATAACGTACAGTGCAGTTGCTCACCACTCGGAAACCAATGCCCAGCTTGTTCCTGAGCAGTGATCTCGCCCAGTCTATATGCTGAGTATAACATCATATGGTACCAAATACCCCCTTGGCCAGCCTGGGTCAGCTGTTCCAGCTGTGCGTCCTTCCAGCTTCCCATGCACTCTGCATCTTCTGTTGGCAGGCCAGTATAGGAAGCTGAAAAAAAATTATCTCAGCCAAACCCGGGAAGTATTTGTAGAAAAATCATCATCTTTATAATTTGACATCTCCAAAATATCTCTGTCTTTGCTCTGAAATGTCAAATAAAAATAAAATAACTTTTCTACCATCTACCTTCCTTCAACAGCCAGTATAATTTGGTCCTAATATCAGCAAGGAATATATAAGAAACAGACAGGAACAGTAGCAAGTTAAATTGGGCAGAAGCCAATTCCCAAGACTCATATGAGGAAAATGTTATTTTTTTTTCAGTTCTACAAAATAATATCATTGAAACTGTTGACTTTTTGTACATGTCAAAGACTAAATGTTGTTAATAGTTAGCCTTTGTCCCTCTTTCTTCAGTGGAGAAGGAACAGATGCCCATTAAGAAGTGCCGATATGGCCAGATCGCTCCTCACCCCGCCAGGCCAGTGGGGCCGAGGTTGCCAGGAGCTCAATGTGGGCTAACACTGGAGTATATTTATTTAGGTTGTGAGGGAGAGATTGGAGCCTTTGTGGCTCTCCATAGTGCCATGGCAACAGTGGCTGAGACAGAGTATGACTCCCATAGGTCTAGAGTAGCTGGAATCACACGGCAGGCAGTGCAGAGTTCCTGATGGGACAGCCAGGGGCACTGTGTCCTGGGCAGGTGTGGATGGAGGTGTGGTGGGGGAGAGCCAGCCCTGGGCAGAGCTGTGGGTGCAGGAGACCAGATAGCAGGGATGCAGCAGGAGAGGTAAAACTTATTGCCGCTGTATTGACTTGTGGTTGCAGCCTTTCCAGGCGTGAAACCCTGTTCCTGGAGCCTGGAAGCTCTTGTTTCTAAATGTTTTCTTCTCAGCAGCATGAACACTTGAGAAAAGCCTACCATCCATTGTTCTGAAGATGTGCAAGAACCAAGAAGAAGAGCACACAGTCAAGAAGAAAAGCGTGTGTTCCCAATCATGCTGACACAGTTTCCAGCTCTCTTTTTGAGAAGTACAGGACGGGTGGCATGGAAAACTAACTAGCTAAAGATTATTAACAGATTAAAAAACTCTTCTGTAAATGATAGGACTTTCAATGCACCTTTGAAAAAATAAACCAAACAATGCTTTTCTCACAGTAGTCCCAATATCTATCTGTGCAACATACAAGATAAACAGTATTAAACATTAAAGTCTCCTGAAAGATGGCCTTCATAAATACTGTTGGGCTCAGGAATTTCGCCTTTCATTTTTATGAAAACTAAGTTATGCCTATACTATTTACAATAATAAGTCCCACCTAGAAAATATACTGGTACAGTCTAAAAATCCAAAGCATTTAAGCCTGAGAACTGTTTTAGGGCAGTGACAGACAATGGTCCTAGACAAGTCTGTTCTTTTCCACCTACATGACTGAAATAATGGTATAAAGTGAGGATCCTCATGGAAGACCTTTATAAAGACTGTTAGGTAAATTTTTTAATACTTTTTTACCATGGTATACGGTTTATAATCTCTGAGGTCAGGTTTCTTATTCTTCTGTTTTACGTCTTACATTATGTTGAATCCAGCCCCTCCTTTTTCATAAGGCATGTCACATACAGTAGAAGAATGAAGACTCCTGAAGTTGCTTTGTTTTGATCCAACAGTACATATTTTTATTGGAGATGTATTTGATTGGTTGAAAGTTGCCTTTCCACTGACAGTAGGTAGAGCTTCTGTTATTATTCATATCCAGTTGAAGTGACTTTTGACAGGAAGAGAAACAAAACACGGTCTGAGAAATAAATGCACTCTTACACTAACACCAGCTATCCACATTGTGCCAGTGACAAAGGAACCCATCACAGCCAGATCCTTCTCAATTATCTGCCAAGGACAATGACCTGGCGACGGTAGCATTTACCTTTGCTAACCTCACATGTGACCAGGAAGCCTATTCCAAATTTTTTAATATTAGGAAGTAAGAGCTAATAAATTAATATGGATACACATGCCCTTACTCCTCTCAAAATATTTCTTCAAAGCAAAAGCATTTTCTTTCCAATCATTTGGTAACAACATCTCTGCCTATGATCACTCATAATGTATCATTCTGTGTCTAGTGGGATGTGTCCCTGCCCATCACAGGAGGGGTGGGACTAGATGATCTTTAAGGTTCCTTCCAACCCTAGCTATTCTATGGTTCTATGATGAAGTAAATCTGTGTCATTGTACTATGGTATGATGCTATCCACATGCCAGGGAGTCTTATGACAGCATATGTTTTTAAATCTCTGCAAGCTCAGAAATTCTAGCGACATCTGCTCTATTCCAAAGGTTACCATGATCTTCCAGCCCCCATATTAAACTTTATCTCATTGTGTATGGTAAAAAAAAATATGCATAATACAGCATGTCCTTGGTAAAAATAGTCTCATTGACTCTGACATAAACTTTGTGAAAAAACTGAATTCCCCAGAAAGAATACCGCTACAGAAGCAAGACATGGTTTCAGTGTATTTCAAAAAGCTGAGCTGTGTATTAAGAGTACTACTAGCATCATTGCTACAGTATAACTATATAAGTCTTTGTTGCTTTTGAAAAGAAGATATTGCAAAATATTTGAAAGTTATGAAATTACTTCATTACATACTAATATTAGGAAATATTATAAGAAAGAACACTGTCACAATCCAAATTCAGTTTGTTTAAGCAAATATGAATGCTTTGTTTTGCCCTTGTAGTCAAATTAGGCTGATCCTTTTAATAATAAAGCTTAAAAATACTCCTCTGGGAAATTATTAGAATAATGATTTGACATTCAATACGAAAGTACATTGGCCCTGCCCTTATATCCAGCTAAACAAATGTTTGCTATGTCTTAGCAGGAGAAAGCCTGTGCCTATATTACTTGAATGCCACATTAATTTGACATTTTTCAGCAGGAAATATTTATTAATGTCCCCATGAATAAAATAATTTACAAAAGGATTTTAAAAGCACTTCTGGTGCAAAATTTCTTCAAAGAATAACTTGGCGATAAGCAAACAGTTGTTCATCTCTTCAGACTCAGCTGAAACCACAAAGACACAAATTTAATGACAGACCACAAGACCATTAATTAAAATTCTAACTACAAATCTGCCTTTATTTTTTTTGTAAATAGAAGAACAGCTAAGCAAGTAGATAAATAAAACCATCCTTACTACAAGTAATCTTAATGCCCCTTTTCACCTTACTTCCAGATTTACTTATGTTGAACAAGATAATAGTCTTACTCTGTTTTGACTCCTAGGAATTCCTTTGGCTTTATGAGACTCCACCGAATTAAGGTTCATTTAGTATTCATAAGGATCTTGGCCTCTTGGCCTAACGACTAAAGAGCTGTGCAAGAGGTCTGAAAACAATTTAAACCTTTACTTTCTGCTGGTTTAGGGATTTTTGTCGTGTTAGCACAACAGGGAAAAGTGCAAGCTGCTTAGTGCAGGAAAATTAAACTCATTTTTATGTAACTACTGAGACCCAATACAGACTTCATCAGTTCTGACACACATCTCATAAAAGTAATTGTCTTTAGCCTCACTGATGCATTCTCTCAATTAATATTCTGGAGTGTGAGAGCACATTTCAGACACTGTAGCCTCATTCAGACACTGCAAATCATGACGGGTAAAGTTCAAAACTGCATTCCTACTGTAGAACCAAATTACAATATGCCCTACTTCAGATTCCTTCTTAAGATCATCTGTAGAGTGAAGCTCATTCAGGGCATAGTTGATCTCTGACTGGTTTTGCAGGAACCATTCTTTAGAAAAACTGCTCCAAGGCTACTCATGTCAGACAAATTACAGTTAGTTCCCAGGAGTGTCTCAGGGACATAGAATCATAGAATCATACAATAACCAGCTTGGAAGAGACCCACCGGATCATCGAGTCCAACCATTCCTAGCAATCACTAAACCATGCCCCTTAGCACCTCGTCCACCCGTGCCTTAAACACCTCCAGGGAAGGTGAATCAACCACCTCCCTGGGCAGCCTGTTCCAGTGCCCAATGACCCTTGCTGTGAAGAATTTTTTCCTAATGTCCAGCCTAAATCTCCCCTGGCGGAGCTTGAGGCCATTCCCTCTTGTCCTGTCCCCTGTCACTTGGGAGAAGAGGCCAGCACCCTCCTCTCTACAACCTCCTTTCAGGTAGTTATAGAGAGCAATAAGGTCTCCCCTCAGCCTCCTCTTCTCCAGGCTAAACAACCCCAGCTCTCTCAGCCGTTCCTCATAAGACTTGTTCTCCAGCCCCTTCACCAGCTTCGTTGCTCTTCTCTGGACTCACTCCAGAGCCTCAACATCCTTCTTGTGGTGAGGGGCCCAGAACTGAACACAGGATTCAAGGAGCGGTCTCACCAGGGCCGAGTACAGAGGGAGAATCACCTCCCTGGACCTGCTGGTCACACCATTTCTGATACAAGCCAAGATGCCATTGGCCTTCTTGGCCACCTGGGCACACTGCTGGCTCATGTTCAGTCGGCTGTCAACCAACACCCCCAGGTCCCTCTCCTCCAGGCAGCTTTCTAGACAGACTTCTCCTAGTCTGTAGCACTGCATAGGGTTGTTGTGCCCCAAGTGCAGGACCTGGCATTTGGCCTTGTTAAACTTCATGCCGTTTTAACTCAGCCCAGCGGTCCAGCCTGTTCAGATCCCTTTGCAGAGCCTCCCGACCCTCCAGCAGATCGACACTTCCACCCAGCTTAGTGTCATCTGCAAAATTGCTAAGGGTGCACTCAATGCCTTCATCCAGGTCATTGATAAAGACATTGAAAGACGTGTTAACACCAATCTCCTCCTTGCACATCATCACACCTGAAGTCATCAGGGGCCCTCAAGTGTTATTCCTTTCACAGAAGAGAGGTGATGCCTAAAAAAAAAAGCAGTGCATGAGACTGCAAACTCTATGGTACTTGTTTTTCCGCTTGATCTGAAATATTGAAAAAGTGGAGACCTTACAGAAAGTTGAGGAAGACACCTGTGTGAGACTTTTTGGAGAGAGACTGAGGAATCACTTCCCAGAGATGAAGTGAAATAAAGAAATCTATCAGTGCAGGACTAGCTGTTTAATTCAATACATCCAGGTTCTCAGAGCCTTATTCATAATAAGGCAAAAACCCCATAGATAGTTGGATATGTAGTTTTGTTTCTTGCCTTCTACAAGATAAATGTATAAATTTAACTCATTGGAGGTAGACTTGGGTATGTGCTCTGACCCAAGCAATTTCGTATTGTAATACAGCTCCAACACCAAACTACCCTTAGCTACTAAGGTATTCCCTCCAATTTATTGGTCCCTCACGTGGCGCAACAGGTCTGATCCCATTAAAAGTTTTTGTTCAATTACTACCCTGACAATGATTAAAGAGAGTAGCACTAGAGAAAAAGGAGCACATCTGTGAATATGGTAAGTTGAATAGATCAAGATATCCCTAAAAATCTGTGGGAACACTGCAGCATATTTCATTGACACTTGTTCAAATACATGAAAAGTAGTAAAGACTTCTTTTCCATGGTCTGGCAGTTGGTTTTGCTGTAATAGAACTTCCAACCTGTTTCTTTAATTGTCAACATCTATAAAAGACTAGACTATGCTAAGAATCTTGTGACCACCATCACCCACAATCACCAAAAAACCCAGGCTAGAAAAAGCTTTTATTTAAAGAACATAACATAAATTAATAATGGTTTATTTTCTTTGCTTATATTACTGAGTGCATACCCTGTAATAAACTGATTTCTACTTTCCCTGCCTGAATTTGATGGGATAATGCTTACACTAGACTGTAAGCAGGACTAAACCTGTAATTTATAATGAGAAACAACAACTAAGAAGCAGAGTTCATTTAACCATTGTTATAAACACAAATAACCTTGTTTTCTTTTGTTTAAAGCAGAAATGAAGACAGCATCTGTTACACTAGTTGCGCTATACATTCATATGAAGATTTTTACCACATTTATATTTAAGAAATAAGAGGTGTAATAAGAGGTGGTACAGCCTGGATGGTTCTGTGTGTGCATCACAGTATAAATTTATGCTTCATGATACATAAGGTTACTTGAAGGACAGCAAAAAATGATAACCCATATGCAAAAAATTTACTTTTTCCAATATGAAGCATGATTTTGTAATTCACAGTAGTGATTAACCTATATTAAGCACCACAAAATGGAAGGACCTCATGGGTCTCTGGAACTTCCTTGGCAAAGCCAAGCACAGTAGTGCTAATCTGCACATTGGTAGTGGTGCCATTTACAAAGCTTTTTTCTGTAATGTCAGTGCTGTTTAACAGTCTTACAAAGAAGGAAAAAAAATCCAGCTGAGTTGCAACAGCAACCTTGATTTTCACTTTTTTTCTAAAAACGTTCAAGTAAAACCATACTTATTTATTTAAGTTTCACATTTATGGTATCGATGGCACAGTAATGAACATAATCTGATTTGAGCATTTCTTGCACCACTTTCTATAGCTACACCTTTGGATCTTCAAACCCCTAGGCTCAGTAATATCGGAAGACTAAGGGAGCCCTCTGCTGGTGAATACAATTTATTTCCCTCCAGCTGCTGCTTCCCGACCAGGGATTACTATGTAGAGGCTCATGCTACAAAAAAGGATGGTGTTTAGAACTTCTAATGTTTTTTTTTTCCCCCATGAACTCTTAAAGTTTTGTTTAGGTTGGTTTTTTAGATTTATTAATATTTTTTAAATTTAAGAAAGCCCAAAACCAGAGGCTCTGTTTTCTAAATACCACTATTTAAAGTGAAGCAGAAAGTCAAGGAAAATACTTCTCAAAAAAAATGGTACCTTCCAATAAATACAAACTTCAAAATACTCTCACATCAATGCAAATTTTACGTAGTTAAAACTGACATCCTTCTGGGAATACTGCAGTGTTTTAAATAAAAGTACTTTAAAGGTTTGTTCATTTAGTGATAGCTATTGAGAAGCTTGCATGAACACATACATTGACCATGTGGGGAATAAATAAATAAGCTTAGTGTGAAAATCCTGATGCATCTAAAGGGTGCCATGGGATCTTTGAAGAAGGGCACAGAAGAAGGCGGCTCTTAGCAGAAGCACAGGTTTTTTCCACTGTAACCAACACGAGATGGTATTTGATGGGTGCACAGGTTATTCTTTTATGCCTAAAACCAGTATCTTTTTCTCCACATTCCTTTTCACTACTGGTGCATGTATGGAGCAGTCTGCCTACATTATTCTCAAAAGGAAATACTTTGAACATAATTTTCCTGTCATCCAACTTTCCCATCTGTAGTTACTACTGTTCTTACCAAATTTTGCACTTGTCTTTATATATATATACTCTTGCAATACAAAATCAGCTTATTCTCCTGCTCTGCACTTCCTCTTTTCTGTAGTAAGCACTTAATTTAGATTGAAACACTGAAATGAAAAATCCAGGCTCTCTTACTTCACATTTATTGTCTTGCCTACCTTCATAGGCAAGACAATAAATGTGAAGCTTGATTTACTCTATTAACTTCAAGGACACTATTTCTCTCTACTCCATCACTTTTGAGGCCCTGAAAGCATTAATTTTATGTTCAAATCAGATTCGATCAATAAACTACCAAGTGTGCTTAAATCCAGCTTAATATCTGCATGGCATCTCAGTTCAGAGGCAAAGGAAGTTTAAATAATGACAACACACTAAGAATACATACATGCCTAAAGCTAACGTTAAGTTCCTAGCTTTAAAGCTTCAGAATATATAGAGGCGACCATCATGATTCAATTTCCACACAAACTACGCAGTAAGACAGTGATCGTAACCCCACATGGTGGGAAGCAGGAGACTTCTCATGGCAGTTTCCCAAGTGTTTCTCTGGGAAGCAATGCTGGCCTAGGCAGCCTGAAATGAATTCACTGTCCACTCGCATCAAATTAATCTCAGCTGAGAACTGAGCTTTATCCAGGTTAAAAGCACCATGACTTTTAAGGTGGTTCTTTTTAACCCAGAGAGGTTTATGGGTCTGTTTTTTTCTGCACAAGAGGTTAAATTGTATTGATTTATCTGAAGTGTCTGCAAGGAGATGGCAAAGGCTGGCTGTGTAGCAACTGGTAGGGGAAGAAATGTTCAGAAAACAAGGAGTCTAGTATATGTACTCTCTTAATGTTGACACATGTTTGATCAAGGTGTGCTGTATGTACTCTCTTAATGTTGACACATGGTTGATCAAGGTGTGCTGTATAGTCACTTTAGCGAATCAGAAAATCTGCATACAACTGAAACTATTACACAGTGGATAACTTTTATGATATTCAAGTTGCACGGTGAACTTCATAAAAAGGCAGCTTTAATGAAAAGGTAATGGAAACCTCTATTAATCTCTCTGATTGATACCTGCAGATATCTGGACTCTCAGGTGAGCTGAAACTGCAGATTGTAAAAGGATGTGATTAACACAATGCATAATTAATCTGTTAATTTGTTGTCACATGTATTGCAAAGGTCAAAGTCTTGGCAAACTATTGATTGATGACAACATAACCAGGACTTTTACGGAAATACCTTTTTACACCTGCTAAGTGATAGAAGAACTTAATCATGAGGCCACAGACTCGTGTGTAAACAGGTTTTTAAAAACAGATGTATGAATAAAATATTCTGACTGCTACTTCCAAGGCTCTGAGCCACAGCAGTCCCTGGTCTGATCCATCTAGAAGTGCCTATGATATTCCTTCCCAACGGTTGATATTTTAAGTCACTACATGTTTAAAACCAAAACTGACCAACCACCCAACAGAACCACCAACACCATCTCTAATTCTTTCTTATATAATAATTACCGAAAGCTAAGAAAAAATTGTCAAAAGAAAACTTGCAATGCTGGTAATGAATTATTTCTGCATGCATTTACCATTCAGTTTCTCTGAACCAAGTCACTTAAGATAACAATAATCTCAAAGAGTGAGCCTCCTGGTAGATAACATTTTTCTTCATATCAAGACTTCCACTTCCTAGTCAACAGACATTTCAGATCGCTTCTTCCAATTATAGTACCCCAGTGACAAGCATCAAGTAATTCAGAGAGAGCTTCAGTCTGTCTTACCATTCCCCTCACTGACATGTATCCACCTGGTTAGCAATACATCTGTGTAACCAAATTGCTTAACAGAGCATCAAGTACCAAGCTGAGGCAAGTCATAGTGGGCATGAAAATGCCTTTTACTTTAAAAAGTTATTGCGACAGATATTCCATGGTGATGCAAGGAAGTCATAAAGCTCTCCTGCCTTCTTCCACTCATCAGCGTGCTGCAACACTAACCTTGGCCCAGCTGCTCTCTGAATACAATTTTTGCCAAGTTCTAAAGTTTCTTAAAATCTGTTAGCTATTTGTTCATAAAAATTGCAGCCCTAAATGTAATATATTGCTTATATCATTCGTTAGAGCTTTTCTTTTAAAGTACTTGCTTTTGCCATGTTCTTGGGTAGCATTTCTTAAATTCTTCTATTGCAATAGGGGATGGTATTAGCTGTTGATAAATGGTTTATTATTTGAAGTGTCAGATAAACTGAAAGAATAGTAAAAGCAGCAAATGACAACCAAGTATAAAACTGCTTTTTAAGACATTCAACTGTTATAAAGTAAACCAATTCCTCTTGATGGAAATTGTCACATTAAGGAATAGAAATTCTCTGGAAAGTCTGAAAAGGAAAACGTCATGATCTGTCGATGATAATAAAACAAAAACCTTCCCAAATATCCTTATTTGTGCACTATAAAATTTTAAAAGAAGGCAAAAGATGCAAACAAAATAAATTATTATGCAATTATAAAACCTGCATGGCATTGTGTGAAACATTATGGAAAATAATCTCTAAGAAGATAATTTTATGTTTTCTCTCTGTTAGCAGTAAAACACCTGCAATACCTTTATGCTGATTTTACTACCAGCTGGAACTCCTGAAATCATGCTGATAAGTTATCTCAACAGGATTTTATTTAACAGGCACAACAAAATCTGACCAACTTCTGTCTTCAAATAGTGCAAAACTCTTTTCCTTCAAGTTAGTTAGCCTGACTTTTGTAAAGCTTACTCCTCTGTCACAAAAAAAAGGCTTTTGTCCACCTCCTTCTGACAGCCTTCTGCAAGAGGGAGATGTCATCACCCTGTTTCATTAGAAGGTCCTCATCACCATACTCTTGAGAATATTCCCCTCAGTGTATGTATACATACTTCTTTCTGCAATATATGCAAAATCTGGTGATCTCTATAACCATAGGAGCAAAATGCAAAGAGAAGGTTTCTCTGCACACGTTCCATGTGCTGTTGTGACTTTGAAAACAATGAGCCACAGTGAAGTTAAAGTCCACAAGTCATTCTGCGTACATGTGTACAACAACCAGTAATCTATGTACTTAATCATGTGTTTTCTGTATTGATTAGTTATGGGATAAACAAAATGGCCACAATTATTTCTTTTTAGTAAGTACTAAGTTAGAAGTTGCTGATTGAAGATGACAACAGGATCAAGTTAACATCTGACAAATAAAACTAGTTGTATGAAATCTGTAGTTTATTACTAGTTCTCCACTAATGTCCAGAATTTCCTGGTAACACTAAAATAAATTCAGATACATCTTTTCAGCACTTTCTTTTCAACTAAGAAGCATTCCCAGCCCAACGCTAATAAGCAATTGCTCTGATTTTTTCCAGAAGCAAGCCAGAGCAAACCTGCACATTAGCCACTGAAGCCATAATAGATGTACCTACACTGAAGTACCAAGACAAGTTCTATGTGAATGTACATTCTGACCGGGAGCCCACTGCACATCAAAGTGCTCCACTCAAGAGCCTGAATAGGCACAGGCTGGTGCTGCACATCCCTTGCCCACATGCCTTGCAACAGCTCCTATGCTGTACTGGTGGTTAGGGCATCAGCATGGCCTTGGGCCTTGCCTTTACATAAAATTGCAGCAAAAAGTTCTCATGTGAACATCTTCTGGGAACAGAGTTGTTTTCTTGTAAGGCAATTAGTATATTAGCTCAAATGACCAAAGGGGAGAGCTTTCTCTGTGGATAGGATCTGCTCTGCACGGCATCCCATGAGAAACTCCATCTGGGCTCTGCCTGATGCTGTACAAGTGTTGGGTGCACAGCTTCTGAAGGGACATAATATTCACTCACTGTCAATATTCCTCTTATTTCATCTTACTAAGGCAGTTATCTTATTAAGTCATTTGTTGTAACTGAAAAGGAAGGAAGATTAAATTCTGAGTGTATACAACAGGACATAACACTAAAGCATAAGTAAGAAAAGGAACATTCCTTTTGAACACACTCAAATTCTATTGTTGTAATTTTTTTTTTTTTAAAAAAAAGATCATTAGATAGAAGAATGGCAAGTTAATTTAGCTCCTAGATTTCACATGATGCCGTGCTGCAAAACTATCTCCCTGCTCTGGCAGTGTTTCACTGTAAACTAATTGAGTCTGTAGTATGGCACGTGTCATCCTGAAATCCTTCCAGTTTCCTCTGGGAAATGAAAGAAAAATAAATTTAAAAGAAAATCAGATTAACTGCTTTTTTATTCTCATTTTTGCAGTACCAAACTTACAGTCTGACTGATTGCTCTGTTTTGCCTCTCTGTTTATACAAATGAAATTGTTTCGAGAAGCTCATGAGGAGGAGTAACTGCCTGTAAACCAACAAAGGAAAGAGTCAGCCAAGGTGACTGCCCTTATCTATCGGGGGAAAAAAGTATGACATTCAAATTCATCTACGTACATTTACACTTGCCTGCACAATTCATTAGTTAATAACAATACTTAATAATTAGTGTGACTTAAGTTGATTGTACACTTCATGTACTTAAATAGACACAGCACAACAATTGTACTGTCAGATTACTAGATCTGGTTGTACCACCAAGAGAGGTACAACTAATGTTTCATGACAAACATCATGTCTGGGAGACATTCAGACACACAAGGCAGGTTTCACAATAAATGCTTCTGTTTTCCAGGAGCTCTGAATTTTATTCTGAATATAGGATAAACTGATCGTGTGAATACTTCATCAAAGACTTCTGTGCCTGTTCCGTTCTCAGTAATGCAAAGAAAATTATGCCCAGCATCATGAAGTACTTATTTCTGGAGAACAACAGGAGAGCTAAGTGCCTACACAACTTAGCCATCAAATGGTGGACAATTCCAAATGAGTATGTTGCTCACAACATTGTGCTGAATATTAAAGCAGACAAAATTTCAAACTGGACTAGTGCTACAGGTCCAGTGCTACAGGCTTAATTTTGAGGCATAATAGTTCAGCTGGAGTCAGGGTTCTCTTTCTTCCCAACACAGGAAAAATACGCTACCAATTTGTTCATTATTTAATAAAAGTAAGTATGGTTTGGAGATATTAGGCTTTCAGTGCTCTTGACACATCAGGAACCGTATAGACAATGTGTTTCCAAATAAGTGTTTACAGTAAATGAATAACAAATTCCAGTTACAGGTTTCTGGGCATGAACATAATTGCAAGACTCAAACCTCATTTGCAGGGAAGTGCTAGTCTATGTCTTTGACAATATCATGGCAAACTTATGATAGGGCTTTTCTTTGGGTAGTTTTTATCTGCTAGCAGCAGACCCTTAAAACCTCAGGTAAATGCTGGCATCTTTGGACTTAACAGAGTCTCCCATAGTTTCCAGATGTAAAGAGGCCCTTGGAGAACAAAGGACAGTGCCTACGAATCATATCTTGTGATGTGCATTTCAACTTCACAGAATCACAGAAGCACAGAATAACCAGGTTGGAAGAGACCCACCGGATCATCGAGTCCAACCGTTCCCATCAAACACTAAGACACGTGGTCATATTTAAACCAGATTACAGGTTATCACCTTAACTGCTGTTAAAAGTAGCCAGTGGGATGAACTTAACACCTTCAGTTCTCTGTAGCTCACCATTTCCATGTATGTTGCCACTGGACAGCACTTTGTTAGCCATACTGAACAACTCCCTGCAATCCAGTCACTAAGAAACTGCTATGCTTGAAGAAGTCTTTAATGCTAGGAGGTAAATGTGGAGGGGAGCAGGATGCCTGTATGGGAAGGCTTAAGAGATGAATGGTGGCTCAAGATTCAGTTGAATGGTGGCTCAAGATTCAGTCCTACATAATGGCTTGTTACTTCCAGTTGAATCACACCTTGATATACTCACTTCAATAATGCGGCAATTGTTAGTAACATTTTATGCAGCCCCAAAAGACACAATTTAATTCTACAATTTCACATTTACAGCTGTAAACAATAACAGGCAAAAAAATTATTTTGTATTTCTAGACACTTAAGTGCCTATTGTGCTATTTCAATTAATGTCACTGAGGTTTTAGTTGTTCCTTCTCCTTGGTTTTAATTATCTTTTCCTCTCCTGCCATCCAAGAACAAAAGACTAGGTAGAGGCACTAGCAACATGAAATTGTAATTATATTTCCTAAGGAAATACTGTCACCAGCAGCTGTCTTTTAGTTTGCTTAGAATCCAAGCATTCTGAACTGCTACGAAATGCAGATACTATTTGGCTGTTTCTGTATTTTTATATAGTGGCGCTTAATTTAAAAAATAATGAGCCTTGTTACTTTGCTTTAGCCAAAGCAGTAGAATAATGTTTCCTATACATGATATTAAAAGATAGGTAATAGAGACCTGAATGCTCAAGAACTATAATTTGAAATACTGGCTTCAACGACTGTTGTCCCTAAACAAAGAAAAGTAATGTTAAATGACATTCCTGCTTCATAGCAATGCCAGCTTATAAAAGTTGAGGCTCTGGCTGGTGAGATTTTTAGGAACACAGACTTTTTGTTGCAGTGTTATACCTTTTTGTCAACAATGTCAAACCAAGGGCTTTCAGGTTGCTGGCTTAGTCATGCAGATAATAATCAGGATAATGCAGAAGTCAATACTGATGTGCAGATTTTTGCCCAAAACTGTAACCTTGAGGGACAGAAAACATACATTACCAGAAAACATATATTAGCCAGAAAACATACCTTCTCCTTAGCATGGCAAGAAAGAAATGATGGAGGCAAGATTGCTCATTGACTCTATAACAGAGAGGCTGGGGCAGGAGACATAGCTTTTCCAGAGTCCCTACAAAATATCTTCCAAGTCTCTAACTATCTCTATGGCACTAAGCAAGAGGAATCAGAGTCCTGAGTTGAGTGATAAGCACCAGTGCCTGATTTTCTAGAATTTAATGTGTAATGTAAAGATCTTCTATGGAAAGTAGTTAAAATTATTTCAAAATAATTTTTACAAATAATTTCCTTTATTTGGGAAAGAAATATTTTTTGTCCTTATTCCAGAAAGTTTTTGTTTTGATTTGAAATTCAGAATTTCCAAGGAAAGGGAACTAATGCTAAATTACAACACCATGAATCAGAGCCATAGCCTATTCGGCATACCAGTTAGTATAGCTGTCTTGTAATATTGTGAAAATGTTTACACTCTAAATATAATCTCTTTTTATGCCATTTTAAATACCAGCAGTTACACAACAAGTTTAATTCCAGTGAGTTTTCTTCCCCAAAGTCATTCTTGGCATACAAAAGTTGCAGCACAGAAAATGTCATCAAATTCACTCTAAGTGTCAGGTCACAGTTTACGGGAAAATTGTCTCAATATGGAGACAGAGTCTTCCCAGGATTTCATTATCTTAGTCCAGTGCCATTAACCTACACAGAGCTCAATGAAGATCTTTGCCTTTAGGCAATTTTAGTTTTTTACAACAAAAGTGCATTACACAGCAGTCACTATGTTACACAATAATCACTCTTATACTAATTGCATTCAATAATGATTTAGATCACAGAAACTGTTAAGTCTGTGCTCCCAGTGTTTCTACAATGGGTGAAGTGCATTTAATTCACAGATAAATCTATGTATCTATTTACCCAAGGTAAAAGTAGCAGTTTTTTCATTATCTCCAATCCAGTTACTATAATCTTGAATGAAACAAAACTTTACTCTCTAGTACCTCAGTTTTTTACAGCAAATGGCATCCTATCTGTTGGAAGTCCCATCTATATTTTCTTCCATACAGCATTATGTACATTCCTGGCACTGAACATATGCACAAAAAAATAAGTCCAACAAAATTATGTTTGATAAAACATGTCACATTTTAATTACTTCTTCTAGATTTACATTATTAATAAGGAGGCATGAAACTAATTACCCATTCTCTTGGTTGAAGATCCTCTGTCAAAACATGGGATTACCATTGTAAACACCAAGTATTACATTAAATAGGGTAAGATTTTTTTTTTAAGGAATAAACACGCTGTTGGTTATCCAGTTCTTCTCAGTTTAAGTGATTTTTTATCCACTTCTTCCCAGTTTAAGTGATTTTAGAGACTATTTTTTCACACTTTGGAGAGGATGAAATGGTCCAGTCCCTAGAAATTACACACTCCAAAAGCTGAAAACAATCCAAGCTCATCATTGTCTTCCTCTCCTTCTAAAAGGTTAATTCCTTTAAACAGACACTAATGAAATAATGGAAAAAAATAGAAAACATTAAAGGCACTACAGAGATAATCAGAAGTATTATTAGAATGATGGAAGCTTTACAAGGAGAAATTATGTCTAATGGGGAAAGCTAGGCAATCAACTAAATCAGACAAATCAAATTTAAAAAGATGTAAGTTTCTGATATATGTATATAGCAAAGAGCCTGAACATGTTTGAAACCTGAAAGTATGCTGATTATCTAATGAAAAATAAAAATTCAAGGAGAGGTGCTTCCTTACAAATAATATTGAGTAATGCTATAGAAGTTAGGGAGATTACATGATTTTAAATTGAAAATATCAGATGGCTGTATATACGTACATTTTAGCTGTGTATAATACTGTGATGTCTTTGATTGCAGCAATGACAAAGGCTATTACAAGTTTAAAAAAGAAGAGGAAATTATAAGTCAAACCCAAAAATTATTTGTAGACTCACAGTTACCTGACACTCCAACAAGTGTGGTAAAGAAGCTGCAGAAAACCTCCCACAACCTGATAGATAACACTTGTTTCCATGAATCTCAGACAAAATTGAATTTCCAGAGTCACCCTGTCTAAAATATTACACAATATGTTCATATAATTGCCTCAACTGCTGCAGCTACAGGCCTGAAGTGAAGAAGATTGAAAAGGACAATAAGGAAAGAGAACACTTAAACCAGACAACAGACAGGTCTAAGAAATTATCTGCTGTCACTCAAACTTTAATGATGCACAAAAGATTGAGATTCCAATCGTTTCAGGTTTTTCCGTGTCCCAGAGAAATATGAATTTTTTAGGCTAACTCAGTAACCTTCTTCTATATTGTCAAAAATTTCCATTCCTGGTGTATGTAGAGTGAAAAAATCCTGATATATCTAGGACAGGTCTGATAAATTTATTGTGCAGCAGATTCAATTCAGTACTAAAGAAAAATGTTACTGTAGCTTAAATCTTCCAAGAATAAAATAAGTCATTATATTGTGAATTTCAGTTGCAACTGCATAAATAGGTAGATTTTAATGAGCATTCTTTGGATGGGTGCTTAGATATGCTAGACAGAAATGTAAACAGAGGCAGAAGCCAGAAATGGCTCATTCTCTCAGCTACAGGCATGTTGCCCAGATATATTTCCTCACAGATGGAACTCTAGATTATTTTAGCTGAGCATTAAGCCACTGGCCACCAAGGGCCCAAAGGAAGCTGCAGGTTCCAAAGAGCTGAGTCTGTGTATGTTTACTCACCCACTTGTACCCTGAGTGGAATTTGGTCCAGAAGGGATCCTGCGAAACAGAGTATCTAAAGGATTTAATACGTGAGATTTTATTTTCTTTGCTAAAGATGCTATGCTGTACAGTGGCAGTATGTTATACTATTACTCTCTAGTCACATTTCAGGGTCTTCCTTCTAGGAAGGTTCTAAGCTTTAAACTCTATGCCCAATATCTTGAAACTCGAAACTTGCAGACTATGCTATGTGGCTGCTGTGTTACCATGGGCTTTCAAAAACTGTAAAAGAATTGGTTTATTTGAAACATGTCTCTTTTGTCACGTGTGAATTTTTTTTACTGTAGTGGAAGTACAGGGAATGGGAAAGGAAAGGAGGAAACAGGTGGAATAGAAGGGATGATTTTATAAGACACCATAGGTTATTTGAACAGAAGATGATTTTTGCTACATAATATTTAGTATTTTTAATAGGCTAAGCCCCATTTGGAATCTTAAAATATCTGTTAGCATATGGTTACCAGAGAGTCTCTTAAAAATGTAAACAAATAAAGTGGCAAGAGCACTAATTTTAAAAGGTTAAATGGATTGATAAAATGGTTGACTATGCCAGGTAATTACATTAGCCTAGGAGGTTCTGTCAAAGGGAACAAGAGGTCTTCTGCTTCTTTGATTAGTGACAGAAATCCATTAGGAAGAGCTTGAGTGTAATTATAAAGAAAAGATTAAAAACAAACCCAAAGTAACAGCATTTAAAAAAATCATAAATGCAGAAATAGGTGGCATGGAACATAATCAAAGGAGCATATTATCTGTTCTTAGTAGTTTCCTGTGCTGTATAGTTTAGAAATAGTTGTGAACCAGGTAGGGAAAACTAATTATATAAATAAGTACTTCTCTCATGCCTTTTCTTAGTTTATCAGCAGAGAAATTAACATATCAGTGCAAAATACACCAGAATCAATTACAGAAATAAAAACAAATTTCAGACAAATGCTGGAAAATCTGCTATAATCCATGTGAAGAATACAAGTTTCAAAACAAGGCCCTCATTTAAAGCTCCATTGAGTCAATAAATCCAAATTTGAAGAAATAGTGCTTCAGCTACACACATGAATTTGTTGACAATCTGTAAACTGTAGACTTAAGCAGTGGCATTGAATTGATAGGAATGCGATTTGAAAGCATAAAACTGGCTAAATTAAAAGCAAATGGCATTGTGTTTATGAAATCAGGATACAGCAAATATCAGGATATGTCTTTAAACCAGTGAATGCACCCGCAGATTTGCTGAAGCTCAGTCAGTGGGCTAACCGTGACAACACTGCACTCAGTATTAGCTGATTTATTCTCCCAAGGGTTGATTTAAAGATAACCCTGATTACATAGCAGTTTCAGTGACTTATTATTATTACTACCTGATTTATTCATATTTTAAAAATCCATGGAACAACACCATACCAGTTTCATTTGTACCCTCACCACTGCAAAGCCAGTCCAAACTCTGCATATATACAAAGAAACTGCCATTCCTAAGAGCAAATCATTCATCAGGAACTTCACAAGAATTAACAAGTAAGTGAAACCCAAACCAAGGCCCAACACAACTTAAAGTTAGTAGTGTATTTTCTATTACATTAACATTCATGTGGCTATCATTAATTCATTGAGGTAACAGCAATATGAAAATCACCAAGGTAAGGCAGATTGTTTAAAAAGAATCCACAAAATAACTGTAAGCATAACTGCAATTTTCTATTTCCATTGTATTGATTGGTCTTATTGATAAGATGGAATATAATTGAGAAACTCTACACTTGTCTTTCCACTAAAGTTCTACTACAGATGCATTTCTGACTGCGGCAGATCCTGCCAAAGCTGTCTGACTGCTCACTGTTTCCTCACTAATATAGCTTCCCCTGCTCATTACTTTTTTCCTGCTTCTAAGCCCAGCTGGTAATTGCTTTAACCTTTAGTTGATACTGCTGAACTCAGAAAATTTGCATTTTATTAAAACTAAGCTATCTGCAGTTTTAAGCTCCATTCTAATTAATGCAGTTATAACACTGTAAATGAGATTTTCAGGAATATTCAGAAACTGGTCTAACTTTCACAGGTCAGTTCTTACATGTCAGAATTCCTGAAAACATGATATGTGGTATTGTCATTATAATGGCATCTGCCCCTTAGAACTACGAGGCTACTATCTCCTAAGAATCATATTGCAGTTACTGCTTTATATTATTTAACATGATATTCCATAGTAAATAGAATTTAGTATCAAATTTGGTTTTGGATGTAAGAATATTCAACTAATATTTACTAAACCCATTTTATTTTGCCTCATTGATACAGAGCACTGTAGGAAAGACTATCACTGCCGGGTATCCCTTTATTTTAATCAATGCATTTGCAATAGCATTGGTTAAGTTAATACAAAAAAAATGCAAATTACAATTTAGATTATTGTTGTTGTGTGTGTTCCCCCCACCCAGTATAAATATATGACTTAGGAGAACTTACACAGCAATTATTCTACACGGCTGTCAAGACACTTTACAAGAGTGTCTTTGTAGATGGGAAGAGTGAAGTATTAAAAAGCAAGATTTTTTCCAGATTACAAACTATTTAAAGAACAAGATTGGACTAGAAATTGGTGCACATTTACATTGTATAGTTTTATTTTGTAACTAGGTCATCAAATTAGATGCATCATCACCCAAGGGTCTCATTATAGTCAATGGCGAAAGACCAGCTGAATAGCCACTTGGAGCTGCCCATTAAATATCTACAGAGCCTACATTTCTTTCTTAATGTCCCAATTAAAATTTAAGGTTAGATAGAATGAATCTCAGTTATTCTGCACTGTGGCTGCTTTTCAGCTGCCAGCTTGTGTCCCATCCATATTCTCCAGCTTGGAAGTAAAGCTTGTTACACACTTCCCCCTGCTTCCCACCCAGCATATCTTTCTGAAACAAAAGCTAGGTGGAGACCAGAGTAGCTTTTCTGTAGTATTCTACCAGGAATAGCATAGCTATTGACATTTCCAGATACACATGCTCTGAAATCTTCAAGCTAAGCACATTAGTCTGCACGAGGCTGTTTGTGCTTGTATTTGAGAACATGAAGGAAGGAAAGGAGTATAGTCACAACATGGCCAAGATGCAAATTTGGAAACTGTGCATCTAAAAGCAAAGGCTTAGCTCAATGCTGTTTCTTCTTTGATGCTTTTCTTAGCAGACAAAAATTAGCCAAGTTTTTCTTCATCCAAAGGAATCTAAAAAATACCTTTTTTTCGGCTTTGGCTTGCATTCATGAGTGGGATCCCACAGTCAAAACGTTTTCTCAGTCATTTTACCATATTGTCTGACTTATATTTGATTTCACCGTTAGCTCCCTTTCAACATAAACCTCCTTCTGCGTCCCCCAGTTAAATATAAGTTGCTGATCCTGTGTAGATTTTAACAGCATTAACACAGAGCTATTCTCTAGTTTGCTACTATGATTTCTGTGCTATTTGACATCATTACTCAAAATCTATTTACTTGGATGGAGGATTTAAAACTCAGTGTTCGGTTTCCTGCTATGATTGCTACATCCTAAATGATGAGACTAAAAATAATTTGCCACCCTGACAAGTGCCATCGAGAAGTTAGAGAAATTATGAATGAGGTCTATGGAAAGTTATATCTCAGTAAGAAATATCATAATCTTAAGGCATTAGTATATTGTGAAAAGGACCTTTATTCTACACTTCTGCATTCACAGGTCTTCACAGGGAATGTGAAATAAAGTAGCAGTAGGAAATTACTACTTGATACCAAAGTACTAAGCATTACTATGTGAAAATAATGGCACAGCCAGGTGCCAGTGAATCTTTAATTATTGTTTAGAAGCAGAACTTTCATACTATAGACAAACGTTTGGTAGGTCACCACAGAAAAAGAAAACGTGCTGTCTTAGCATAAAACTTTACTTTGGAAAATAATGTTTATTGTCCTTTTGCAGGTATAAGGAGAGCACCTGCAGAAGCAGGGCTGAAAAAAAGGCAGCCTGCTCACTGGTGTTGGAGTCTCCTTGCTGGGGGCTGCGGAGTAGGATGCCTGCCTGCCCCTGCCTCCATGTCCCTGCCCTCAATAAAATCTTCATCTTGTACTTCTACAGCATCCCGAAGAGGCAAGGCTTATGGGGAGAAACAAAGCCTGTCAGCCTACATGATGAAGTTACCGAGAACAGGAAAGTTTTGGGGCACAAAGTCCTGTCTAACACCTGGCAAGAAGTCTCACGTAGTCCAAACCAGAGTGTGGGAGCAACGTCAAGATACGGAAGATTAATTGGGACTAAGATAAAGCATGAAGCTGCTACCAAGCATATTAGAATGAATGTTATTTAAAATACCAGGTGTTCTGAACTAGACACATGGGATAATGAATCTTGAATGTGTGAGAAGGCCAGGCTGGAAAAAAAACCCACCTGGGAAATAAGTGAATTGGAGATACGACTGAAAACAGCTATGAGAGCGTAGAATAGACAAAACTAGAAGCATCCTGTTTGTCTGAATGTCAGAAGCCGAAAAGCTATATAGAGATCTGCCTGAATGGGAGAAACCAGTAGCACTTTATTAATTTGACTCCTGTATGCCGTGCTGATTAAAAGAATATGTTTAGAGAAGATTACGAGGTCTGTGTCTCCTTCATCGCCGCACCAGAGGAGGGCCGATCTCCAGCACCTCAGGTTTAATAGTTTAGAAATTATTTAAAGTGCTTGACAGAGTCTAAGTTCTTGGCACCTGAAAAGCAAAATCCCCCGGTACCGCTGGGGGCGCTGCCGAGGCGGCTGGGACCGCCCCGCGGAACGCCCAACGCGCCGCCGGTGCGCCGCCCGGAACCCGGCGGCTGCTGCACCGCCGCCCGGAGCCCAGAGAGTGCTGCACCGCGGCGGGAGGAGCGCCGCGCGGCATGGTGCGTGCGGCGGGGGAGGGGAGGGATGCCGGTGGCTCCGTCCCCAGCCCCCCGTCCCTGACAGCCCCCCGTCCCTGACAGCCCCCCGTCCCTGATCCTACTCCCCCCAGCTCCCCTGATCCTACTCCCCCCAGCTCCCCTGACCCCTACGCCCCCAGCTCCCCTGACAGCCCCTCCACTTCCCCCAACCCCCTCCCCCCAGATCTCCTCACGCGGGGTTCCCGACCCTTCTTTTCCCGCCGGCAGCCCCCCCCAACCTCCGTTCCCGTTCCTGGAGAGACCTCGGGACACTGCGGCCGTACGCGTCCTGAGAGGCTGCAAACCGGCCTTGCATGTAAAAATGCCTCCTCCCCGCGCTTGGCCACCCGGGGGACGAGGGGACCCCCGAGTCACCCCGCCCGTGGCGCCGTCGCCTTCCCTCGAGGAGGGGTTTGCAGCATGGGGCCTCTTGAGGCTTCTTTAAATGTTCAGGACAATTTATGTTTAGCGGTAGGGGGCGTTTCACGGTCCTGAGCATTGATGCTGCCATAGTTAATGTGGTGTGCTAAAGTCTGCTGTTATTGATCACTACTTCCTGCATTATAATTGCGTATCTAGGCTCCTTGCTTTTCAGGTGTTTCCTTTGCGCACAGGTTTTAACTTCAAAGAACTTAAACTGCATATTGTTTGAAAAATCCTTTAAGTTTTGTTCAAACAGTTTTTCAGCGAAAAGTATCTTGACTTAAATGAACGTAACTATTTTTTAAATTGGTAAGCAGTTTTCCATCTCTGTGCTGCACAAACAGCTAGAGAAGGAAACCTCTGCCTGATATGAGGGAGGGACAATATGAGGGTCTGCAGGGAGGGACAAGAATATCCTTTTTGTTATGTTGTACAAATTGTATATGACCTTTGTCAGAAATCCAGATGCAGCAATCAGAGAGAAGCTTGAATGGGGGCATTTACCGCAAAGGTACAGTGAGGTAATTTTAGTTACCTAGCTACAGAGTTCTACAAAACAGATATTTTGAGAGTAGTCACTAGGTAAGGTTTCTTATGGTATTTTCTGTGCTCCAGTAGTTTTGTTACAGCATGTACCCTGTTCAAGTAATTTTGTTGCTGAGGAGAGTAACTGGTGGAACTAATAACCTGCTACCGTAAGCTGGGGGCTTTCTGAGGTACTGATGCATGGTATGTGCTCCTGTCTTCCCTTTAATGTTATACTTCAGTAGCTTACAGCATCTTCTATTTCTTTTCAGCCAAAGTTACGTAAAACCCAAGGAGGGAAGCAAGAGAAAAAAGTTATCCATCCCTACAGCAGAAAAGCTGCACAGCTTGCAAGGGAAGCACACAAACAGGAAAAGAAAGAAAAGTAAGTTGACTGTGCAAAATTTGTGCAAAGACAGAAGGATAGTATCACAGGAGTTAATTTTGGTTTGGGGGGAGGAGGGTGGTGGTGGAATGGGACAGTTATGCTGACATAACCTTAAGATAAAAGAAAGATCTATATAACTTAATACTGCTGGTCCATGTGAACTGACAGGATTGCATTCATGAAATCAAATCACATGAAGCGTATAGTCCTACTACTTGATTTTTTTTGTATTGTCCTTATAAGTTAGATTTCTTCTTATCACAGCATTTTGCTTTTTATAATCTAAAAGGCACAATGCTAATAATTTCACATGAAGATTAGTCATCTAGTTTGACTTTACTCAAAATTTTAATAAGAAACCTGCTTAGGGTCTAGCTTCTTCTGCTGAAGTGCTGAGTTCATAGAAAAGAAAACCCAGAGACCCTCCTGCAAAAGAGAGACTTCTGAATAAAACTGGATAGTTAACTCATCTTTAGTGATTTTCTGCTCTTCCATGGCAAGTTTGGTTTTCTACTTTTAAGTTTTACTTCCCCCTTCTACAGAGGGAAAAGACAGCTGGAAAAGTCTGGCCTTTGGTTTCCATTCTTTTTCTACTTGCTAGTTGATATGCTATGATTGTAAAAGATATTAAATGCATTTCCTGTCAAAGGATGCTAGTACATGGATGGACCATGTCAGCTGAGCCCAAATGTTCTTATGTCTGAAGGTGTTAATGTCTGTATATGGTTGAACTGTTCCCCAGAGACTTAGTGTTTGGGGATGAATGTGCAACCTTATCCAGAGGGAAGTTTTAAGGTTGCTCTAACCAGAAGGGGGCCCTTTACTAGCATATCTGTGTCATGTAGCCTCAAGCAGAGCTGCTGCAAGAGTTGACAAGTAGCATATGTTGAGGACAGCAGAGTTTCCTAATATGCAGTTTTTTCCTGCTGCTTCACGTTTTATCTATGTGCTCTTACAACTGATAGTAAGTCAGTCTTTATAGTAGATTATTTTCATAGCGCTAAACTGACTACTTAACACTCTTCTTGCTTCAGAACTGCCATTTGGAGAGCTTAATGACAAAAGATAACTGAGTCATACTTTATTCTTAGTGCTTACGTCTGTGATATTGCCATAAACACATGCACAGAAAATCTTAAAGAGAAGGAGTGATGTACTAACTGTTCATTATGACACAGCACACTCCATAAAATCTCCTAATGGTTATCTCTGTGGGTAGAATTATACTGATTGATACAGGCACCTGTGCTGATACTTCTTGCCAGAGTGCTGGTTTTGATTCCTCTTGTTTGAAATTTTACCTTGACTTTCATTGTGACCCAAAAAAACTGGGTTTTTTGAGAAACAAAATGAAGATAATTATTTGTGTAATACTCATTCGTGGCTAACATATCTGATTTTTTTCCCTCTATTAGATTGAAGACTGACAAAGCTTTGCGTTTGAGTATCATTGGTGAGGATAACCTTCTATTATTCAATGCAGTACCCGACTTTTTAGCTTAGATTAAATTTTACCAACTTTATTGAAACTCCATTTGTGTTTCTTTTTCCATGGTCTGACTCTGTAATCTTAAAATGGACTTGGTTGAAATGCTGTAATAGCCTTTTCACTCAAGCAGTATATCCAGGGTTGAACTTGGGGCTGAGTATAGCCTTATCATTAGACAAGTACATTGCAACAGGAAAATATAGACCAAATGTCTATTTTATACATCTGTACGTGTATTTATTGTACTTCTATCCATGCCTTTTTTAAATTGTTTATAAAAGAGAATGATGTTTGTAGGTTAACAGACACGTCGTGTTACCAAGTAAATTCAAAACTTTGAGACACAACCTGGGCTATTTTCTGCTTTCTTATGATTGACACTGCACTTTTCAATTTAATCTTTTTAAAAATTGTGATGATCAGAACTCTTGCTCAGCTGTTGTGTTGGATTTTTTTCCCCTTGGCACCTTCCTAAGTTTCCATCTTAAGCAGTTGTTCCTTTGGTATTTTAAAACATTAATTTGGAGTAAAGCAAAGTGTAACATCTTTTTTTTTTTTTGTCTCCCATAGAGAAGATACAAAATGAATCTGAAATCATATAAAAATGTTTCTGTTACAGTTACTTTCAGACCTGGTACACTAAGTATCAGTGAGTCTATGATGCCATTAAAAATCTTGGAAAATGGAGGGTTATTTTAAAAACTTTGAAGGACTGTGTTTTAGCTACAGTGATTGTGTAGTCATTGATACTAAGCGTGTTCTTGTAGGAGAAAAATTGGAATGGTTTCAAAGTCACCTTGACCCCAGTAAAATTGAGTACACAAAGCAGGAAGCTGGTGAACTAATTGAAAGGTAAGACTAATGTTAAAAACATGATTAAAACCTTTATTTGTCTTCTAAAATACTGTTCTTATTGAACAAGATCTGTGAAGTGATGATGTGAGAGGAGGACATTTTATATATTACTATTAATGACATCAAGGAGTTGATTTTATTGCAACTGAAGTTAATTATATGTTGAATGGTGTATATACTCACAAAGAATTACTGAAGTAAACAGTATATTGTGTGGTATTTTTGTCATTAAATATCTGCTTTGTAGTATGTGAAGGACTATAAATGATTTGGACAGTAGTAATTGCATGAATTTGTTAGTTGAGGTATTCAGTACACTTAAATGCACAGATTTTGTTCTACTTAGTCCTTTATTCTTTAGTTCTATTTGCTGAGAAGGTTAAACCATATTCAGGTGGGTCAATTTTTAGGGTAGGATATACCAATATTGAAATGCCTGAGAAGGAACTCGGTGATTTCTGTGCTGCTGGATGTATGTACCTGTGGCTTGTTGCCATTTTTCACCTACTAGCTAAATAATGTAATATATATGTTTTCTTACACATGAACTTCTAGAAGCTCTTTCCTCCACTGTTCCTGAAACCTGCAAACTGGTAGTCGTTACTAGTCATACTTGCAAGGGCAGTGAAACTTAATTGTTGGATTTGGGCTGGGTACTTGTGAGATGATGTATAACACATGCCAAAGAAGTGCTTTACTTGAAGATTTATTATTGAGGTAGTGAAATTTAGTGATTAAAAGTTAGGAATACTTATATTTAACGCTGATCTACCAGAGCAGGTGAATTATAATCTTCAGTTTTGTTTTGTGTAAACATAATTTTAAAAAAGCAAGTAAAAAAAAATAAAATGAAGTTCTGAATGGAGCTTCCACTTTGAAGATTAAAATAATAGTTCGAATCGAAGAAACGTCTCTGACTAAAATAGAAGATAAATACAGTTAGTAAAATAACTTCTTAGTTTATCAAAATAATTCTCTTTTGCAAAAGATTTGCATCATTGCGTCTAGCATAAATGCATTTTATTTCTTTCAGTTATATGTGTCGATTCAATGATGAATTGGAACAGATTGAATTACAAAACAGTATTAAAGGTAGACAAGGAAGACAGCATGGTTCACGGGAAACTGTGATCAAGCAGACTATAGAACGCGAAAGACAGCTCTATGAAGGCTATGGAATAGGTATGTAAAAGCATTAGAAGTAATCCTGTGGTCACACCTCTTCCTGCTCACAAGGCTAGAATCGAAGTGGAATTTCTAGGCGTTATCTTTATGTTCTTTTTTAAACTGATTGACTAATAGGTAGGTATGCCTTGCAGAGGAATTTGGTAGGAGGGGGGCAAGGTGAAGTAAAGTTGAGAAAGATGGTGAACTGATTCATATATTTCTGCTTTACTACTTTGCTTTCATGCGTCTTTGCTAGTACTGTCTCTTTAGTGCAAGCATATGTAACATACTTTTGAAACTACAGTGAGTTTTAATGCACCTGTCTTAGATGCAAATTCAGTTCAGCAGCTTGATTATACCTTCATTGTATACAAAGTATGAAGGCTTTATTTGCTGATGTGATAAATAACAAACATCACTTTCTTTAGATCACTTTTTTTAGATGGGCTTTTGTAAAGCTTAACTTTGCTTCTTTCTTTGCCTTAAAAATTTTATCTGAACGCTGGCCATTTGTGTGTTTGTTTTGTGGCACCAGCAATGAATAGTGGAGGTGGTGCAGCGATGTGGTGATTTCTTTCCTTTTCCGTTCCCTCTCTTTCTCTTTGTCCATCTCCCATTACCTTATGGTTTGTGTGTCGGGTCAGATCCAAGTAACCTTGGTTGCAATCAGGGATCAGATTGTGATCTGAACAGATTTGGATCTGCTTCTGTAAGTTTGGGAAGCTGCACTCCCATATCTCGGCTGTGCACCCGAGGATTATCATCTGTTTATGTTTGCCAGAGCCAGAATAAATACTGGTTTTGGTTTTCACCCTGAGAGTGACCTTGTCGGCCTCTGGATTGCCACAAAGAGAAAATGACATATTTCCCTCCACCAGTCACGCCTGGATGCGAGTGTATGGCTCGTGGATCCGGGGCGTGACAGCTTTGTTATCTGGACTTGGGAAGTCTTTATATTTTCAAAAGAAGTGTTGTATACAAACTCACTATTAGGGTTAAACCTATGACCTGACTTGCCCTTCTCCACTGAGATAGACCAGTGGCATGAGGAACTTTAGCATTTCATGAGAGTGGGTTTTAAGGTTTGTGAACTTGAAAACCAAAATCTCTGAACTCGTGGGCCTAAAACACCTTCAGAAAGCCACCCTTCATTCCACTAGGGTAGAGATGTATTTCATGTGGGAGAATGACTGCAGCAGAACTTGTAGTATTGATGTATTTCCAAAATTTAAATATTTCTGGAGTTTTCCTATTAAAATTTAGGTGATCCAGGAAGAAATCCTTGGCTGTTGTGACACATCCTGTCTACAGGCTCTATTCTATAGGCATGTGATAACCCACAATAAAGAAAACTGCATTTTTTCTCTTGATCTTCTCAGGCAGAGAAGCTATGGTACTTTCTTTAACTTACTGGAGATGGTGGTGGAGGGAGTGCTGCATATGTATGAAGGCCCTAACAATTAACCTTTTAATAATCAAAACCCCACAAAAGCTCCTAAGACTTAAAACTAAAAATCTTGTAAATAAGAGCCTAGTTGATATCATTTTTGAGGTTTTAAACGTTTACCTTAGCCATTATCACAAGTTTGAATAAAATCATGATGCCAGATATTCTCTTTGACTTTTTTATTACTGTTTATCTTCCTTTGGGGTAGCCATCTATGCCAGCAGATTATCAAATTAAATATTCTGAGGAGCAGTGATATGAAAACCGCAACATAAGCATTAGAACTGAAAATTTTCTCTTAAGGTACATAGTCTTTTTTCAGAAGAAACACTTAAACTCTTTTTTGAAATATTTTCTGGTTTTGGAGGTAGCACACAGATACAAGCTACACGTGAGAAAAAGAAAAGACTGAAAATTTGATCTCTCGAATTAGGTTGAAGGGAAGGGAAGCCGCAGTAATTCGGTGAAATAAGGGAGAAAAAGGAATCATGGAAGTGCAAAAAGCAAAATTGTTTTGAGGAGAGTCAAATACAAAATAGTAGTGAAATTTATGTATTTTTCTTCAATAAATAAGCACATTGGAGTTAAATGATGAAGTTGGCTTTAATGTTAAAGTGTTACTCAAACACAGTCAGTCCTAACAGTGAAATTGAGTAGTGGAAGACATGAAAAATCTACATTGTTTTGTGATTAGGATATAAATGACAGCAAGGTTTGAGTTGTGTGTCATGTTCCTTTTTCCCCCAAATCATATTTTATTAATAGAGAAAGTGAACGGCTCTAAAAATTTTGCCAGTGTTACTTCATACTTTCATGTCCTGCAATGGCAGAGGAATTCAGGGATTAGCTCTGTGTTTTAATGTGTAATCTTTGATTTCTTAGAGGAGGGGAATAAAGTCATAGGAAGATAGGTACTGTGAATGTCATCAAATAGGTAGGTTGTAGAAAATCTACTTTTGGCCTTTGTTTTTAAATTCCTCCTTTTTTTCTTACTGCTTTGAGGAAAGCTAGCAGAGAAAAGCAATAGGACTAGATAGAAAAATGTCAAATGCACAAGCACAACAAAAAACAAAGAAGAATCCTGAAATATTGCAAGCAAAATTTGACGTTATTATAGTAAGAAAAGCATTCAGAGAGCATGGTGCAACTCACATATTAAATATGCTCTCAAATCATTCATTATTTGTTATCACAGCTGCTGCAGGTTTTGCTCTCTGTCTAGAAAACTATTCACTCAGAGAAAATAGTTGCTGCTAAATACTGTAATTAGAGATTGGAGAGAAATGGAAATCAGCTGGAATCTGTGCTTTAATGATCTAGCTCATTATTATCACTGGAAGCTGTAGTGAGGGCAGCATTTATAACCGACTTAGTATTTGTTGGAGTTTTTTTACCCCTATTTTTGAACTCAGTTATTTCTTATATGCACGTGCATTTGCTGTGAAAAGGCTACATGATATGATTTGTTCACGTTTAGGAAAGTCTCCTAAATATATATATGTATGTATCATTTATATGTGGATATAACTATAAATATATCAGTTATATGTAAGTTAAAAATGAGTTTTTCTTTACTGGCTGTTGACAAAAGTGGTAGATATCCAAAAGTATAATAAATCTTAGTCTTTTTCTTAAAAAAAATAGTACCTATACAGGGACTATTGAGTCTTATCTGTGAGGTTGAGTTTTGTTAGCAGCTACATGTCACTTCCTTACTCCTTAAATGTATCTGAATTAATTTTTACTGCAGTTTTCTTCCTGATGTTATTACGTTTGTGTGGTTTTTGTTAGACTGGTCTTACCTTTCATAGCAAAGCTGTTGAAAGGGAATCCTGGATACTTACAGGATATAACTTGGAACTCAAAGTTAGCATGCTTTCAGTTGAAAAAGAGCATAATAATTTCATCTGAATATCAGATGTGCTAGATAATTTCCTTTTAATTACCTTGCATGTTCTCACAGAATCATAATGTAAATCTTGGGGAAATCAGCCTTTAAAGGAAAATACATCAGTTTTACTAGTTAATTCTTGAAACATCAGAATATAAGGAGCAATGCCTACTCAGTTTCCTCCTAGAATAGAGCTTGGTGATGTAAACAGGGAGTTTGGCAGCAGTGGCACTGGGCTAATTTGGGGCAGCTGCACCAGAAATAGGCAGAGGTTTGTATTTGTTCCTTCTACCAAAGCAGTGATCTAGCGTACAGTTCAGTGTTATTCTCAGATAAACCAGGACTAAATGACAAGACTGTCAAATGAAGCCCTTCAAAGTACCTTTTTCTTTTTTTTTTCTGCTTGAAAAAACACCTTGTAAAGCGTTTAATGGCTTTTATTTACTTACTTACACAGAATATTATCTTTTTCTAAAGTTCTAACAGTTTTTATCTAGCCTGTCATCCAGGGTGTTGCTCCTTGTAAAGTACCCTAGAGAAAGGAAGAACTTCTTTCTCTCCCAGGGGCTTGGATATTTCAGCATTTGGCATTATGCTTCCAAGAGTGCAGTTTAAGGAACTACACAGAAAACAAGAGAGACCATGGTATTGTTTCAGTGCTTGGTCAGGAAGGATGGACCTAATACAGCGTTGATGTCTGCCTATCCTACAGTTCTGATAAACAAAAAAAAAAGAATTAGGAAGTATTTCTTTGTCTTGCTCTGCTCAGCCGTGAGCTATTTACTAAGAATCAGGCTTAGGAAATCAGTGTAATTGGTCTCAAAACATTTTGCACATATTACTGTTCTTCAGTTGGTAACTTTGTAACCCAGTATGAAGGGAAGGAGTATTTTTCTGAATTGTGAAGACTGTCTGGCCACAAAGATTAGGAAGTGGTATCATCATCCTATATTCTGTAGTAGCAAAATCATTTATAATCCTGCATTGATAACATGATCTGATTTATTAGCGTAAGACTTGGGAAAACTGATAGGTGAACAAAGGCAGGACCATAATGTTTAGAGTTTGCTCAAGGACAGTGTAAGGAGTTGCCGAAATGTCAGAGACTTTAGAGCCAAAATAATAAAGTGGATTTAATATTACAGAGGTAGCAATTGTCTTCCTTGTTGAGAAACCTGCTGGCTGTGGAATCTGTAGAGTTCATAGACAGTAATGAGGTATTTTATACTGTGCAAACATTTCAAGGCTCTTAAGTCATACATCTCTATAAACTGGCAAAGATGTTAAACAGGGTCACTTGCACTAACTACTTTAGGACTGACCAAGAAAAGAATGACACTGATTCAAGGCAAAGCAGCTCAGGCATCATAGGTGAAATTCTGCTTCAATTTAACTACACATCTACTAGGAATATTTTGGCTACTTCAAGGAAAGAAGGAAAAAGAAAATCTGTCTGATGGCTCTCTGGAAGGTGTTTGCATTACTTCTTATAACCAAACTAAGAAAGATTTGTAGTGAATATGTTCTATAGCTGTAAGTCATCTGTCTTGCTTGCAGTGGTGACAAGTGCTTTGAACTTTTTTTCCAAAATAATTTCAAAATGCAGTTTAGCAGCTTCTTTGTACTATTCTTTTTGAACTGGATTTTCAGTGACTGGTACATCTGAATTCTGGAACAGTTCATAAGCACAAGTTCACTTCCTTTTCTTTAGCAGCGAGAGGTCTATATATTGCTCTAGAAACTTTCTTTTATGAATCCTCATTTTCTTATTCTAGGTCTTTTAATCTGAAATAATATGTTCAGCCCTTTAACTCACACTTCTTTCTTTGAAGTGAGTCTCACTTGAATAATGTCACATATCTAATAGTATTTAATTTTATTCCCATTAGAAATCCCAGACATTATGAACAGGAAGCATCTTAAATTTTTCAGGTATGCTTTTTGTTATCTCTACTGATCTATTTATGCAAAACTTTCTGAGTTCAACATGGCAGTATGTCTCTGTTCTTAAAAAAAAAGAATATGCAAAACTGTCAAAGAACTTATCATTTGAAAAGCAAACTAGGTATGGTGATGCTGTTTTGACATTTCTTAGCTGTTACAGGCTAATCGCTGGTGACAGTTAATCATTAAAACAATGAAAACATTAGAAAGCTTAAACAGTTAAAGTTCCGTTTCTGTAACTTAGGTATCTTTTCTTTTACTATTCTTAGAGAATATTTTCTCTTTTCCAAAAATTCTCACCTCAGCTGTTCACTGATTTACACAAAAAGGATTAGCATTTACTGATGGTGTTTAAAGATCAAGATGTAGTTTTATTAGTAAATGGAATTAGACTCTTTTCTTACCTGAAATGAGATTTCAGATGGTAATTGTAGTCATATAACGTAGTGACCCAAGTTATTTATAGTCAGAACTTATTAAGTAACTAAACCAGCACTAAGATTTTAATCATGTTTTCTAAGTGCCAACTCTAGCTGTAGTACAGCTGTGTTTTGGTGTATATACTACTTGAAAATTTTAAGCAAGTTGACAACCTGCATCCAGTTGAAAGTTGTGTGAGCTCTGAAACTTGTTACCTCATCTGGGCCATTATGCCTTGGTAATGGATTGAAGGAACACTCTTGCTGATGGCTCTATCAAATAAGATACTTTAGAAAAGACATGGCATGAATGTTTATGTTGCCAGGAATGATATACCATTAACTGCTACGAGTGGTATGTAGCTGGAAATCTTAGTATATTGGAATAGAGCCAGAAATATCAGAAGAGACAGGCCTCTGGCTGCTGTATTTATAAATACAAAATTGACTTCTTGTACTGGGGCATCTGATGGAAGTGGTGTTGCTTAATTAGCTTGGTAGAGCACAAACATGTCTGTGTCTGCCCTTGAGAAAAATTATCCATGAAATGCACTTACTATAATCAAGCAAGCATTCTATTAAATGAGTACTGGGTTTGACTTGTGATATTTAGATAGACCATTTCTCCTTCATGCAGCCTTTTGAAATAATGTACTTTCATTATGCTTACTGGGATCTCACTGGGATTTTGTGTCCCCTTGAAGTCAGTCATATAAGATATTAACAGTTACCATAAAACATAATGAAGGACTTTATGTACTTGTGATATTAGCTCTGTAAATTGAGCATCCAGATGAAGAAGCTCTTCCAAACTGCTTTCACATTGCTTACGTGACCTGGAGTTTAATGTGTCAAACCTAAAGCAGGTGACCTGAAGTAACTGAGGATACAAACAGTATGTGGGAATAAATTAAATCATACGGGTCGAATCTGAAAGTACTTAATTCTTCACAGAGAAATTACAGCTGCAATAGTGTGCAAGATAGGTGAAGACAGGGCTTATTCATACTGCAGTGGGACTGATAGTATAATTTAGAAAAGCAGCCCCACTTATGTTAGCATCTTCTGAAAAAAGGTGAATTAAGTCTGCCGTTCCTTCTTGCTATTTCTGTTGGTAATTGTTTTTCATTATTTTTTTTTCTTCAAGAGAATGGGATGGTGATCTAAAGAAACTGCCAAACATCAAAATGAAAAAGCTCTCAGCTAGGGATGTTGCTTGCAGTCTCCCTAAGGTGGTAGATGTGGAAGCTAAAGAAGAAGAATTGAGTAAAGCAGAAGAGGTGGCCCTTATGAGTACCAGCTGATACTCGAGAGCTGAAACAGCCAGAGGGAATTTTAAGAAATCTATTTTAATTACCATTGGAAAGAAGAATAAATTCTAACTATATTTGCAAAGGCTCTGCTGGTTGCATTTTTATGAGCTCCCCGTGTATCTATGGAAAAGAGTAAACAGTATGTTATTGGGTAAAGCTGTATATTATTGGATAAAAAATTTTGAATATAAATAAATTCTTAAAATCTCAGTTGTGTCCTTATTTCTCATACTGTACCTTCTCTTTAAGAGGCACACTTCTGTGTTGACAAAGTAATTGTAGTTTATAATCTGAAATCCTGGCTAGCTGAGTACCTTTTCCCTCGTCATAGAGCAGTCAGGATTCAAACATTGTTAGAATTACTTTGTGGTGGGAAATTTTACCTTTCCCCAGTAATGGCAAGAATATATGTCATTTAGGATATAAATAGCAGGTACCCTAGTGAACAGTGGGCCCAGTGAATGGTAACTTTCATCTGTCTCGTGTTGGTGGCTGGGATGTCTCTAGGCATACAGAGTTTTCTCACTCACCTTGAGTGTAAGAAATGGTGGAAACATCTATGCAGAAGATGAGATACATGGAGTGTCAGTTAATGATGACTAATGTCTCTCAGAATCTGTGTCGTGAACATAGAGAGCTGGAAAGACTTCAATAAAATTCTAAGTATTTTATGTTTTGTCAAGGGAATTTGAGTAAATTACACTGTGCTCACCACTTTGTATTGAAGAATACCAAAATACCAATCAGAAACTAATTAAAGTCCCTACAGTCAGCTTTTAAATATATATTTTCTCTTCTGTCTTTTTTTTTTTTTCCTGACCCCTCTGTTGAGAAAGCTGTGCATTTTAAAATTAAGTTGCTCGGGAGTTTTAAATCGCAGGCTTGCTTTATGAAGCAGCTCCCTGGATGCCTTTAAGTGTGTCTTTCAGGAAGGCTCTTAGCAGATTATCACTTTTAATACCATTGAAAAAAAAAAAAAAAGAGGAAAAAAGGGCAAGGTCAAAGCCAGGGATAATTTCAGAGCAGGCATTAAGGACATCTCAGTGCAGACTAAATTGTCTGGGCACAGAAATTACGGTTCACATGTACTGTCAGTACACATAGCAGCCACATTTCAGATGCCTGTTAATTATGTGGAAATAATTGTTCCTGATGGGTGATCTTTACAGTACTTGATTGCCAGTACAGTTCTGTGTGTAAAACAACAAGGCTTTGTCATGGTGAATAGCTACGTGGGCTTCCTACTTTTCTTTTGCAGATATTCCAGGTGTGCATTTTCTTACTTTTTCATCAGGTATTACTGGTGAGTGTCAATTATATTAATAGCTATGTTAAGTTTTTTCCTCTTTACAAAACAGATTTCTGCTATCTTTTCATGGTTTAGGAAACCAATCTATTTAGGTAATATAGAATTAACCATTGTCCTCCTTCAATTAATCTAAAGAAGAAACCTGAATAAATTTAACAAATGTGAAACAGATGTGAGTGGTATAATGCAAGATGGACTGCAAGTGCTAAACCTGGCTATAGGTCTTATATTCTGACACCAGCTGTATCACTAGGCAATCACAACATTGCTTTGTGTTTTAGAAATAAGTGCTGAAGATCAGAGGACTTTGGTTTTATTTTCTTAACTGCTAAATTGAGCCATCTTGTGGAATCCAGGTGGTTTTGATTTGCAAAACTTGAGGTGTTAAATTCTAGTGGAATCTGAGCCAGGTTAATTGGTCTGAACTAAAGGTATGTGTGTGTTTGTTCAATGGTTTGACAGATTTTGCCTTTTAGAAGTTTAATCTCAAGTTTTTGCTTGTATGCACTGTCTGATGTGCTTTGAAGTGGTAAGTAGAAACATTGCAGGAAATGTCACTTTCCCATCACACTGGGTAAAATATAGAAGGAAAATGAGCAGCAGAGTAACTGGAAGGTTTGGTGTGTCAAAGTAATGACAGTTAATTAGACTGACATTCTGGTGAATGCTTTAAAAAAGATTGCCATGCAAAGTTAAGGAGAATGAGATGGTCTGTTTCTTGAAAATTCACTATTAAGGCATTATAAAAATGTAGTTATTGTGTAGCAAGTATTTGAAGTGACTTCTTTTTTAACATCTATTGTTCACACTTCATGTTTACAATTTGGACTTGGTTGAGTTTGTGGATATTCTCCCTTGAAATCATAGAATGGTTTGGGTTGGAAGGGGCCTTAAACATCATCCAGTTCCACACCCCCTGCCATTGGCAGGGACACCTTCCACTAGATCAGGCTGCCCAAGGCCCCATCCAACTTGATCTTGAACACCTCCAGAGATGGGGCAGCCACAACTTCTCTGGGCAACCTGTTCCAATGCCTCGCCGCCCTCAAAGTGAAAAATTTCTTCCTAACAGCTAATTTAAATCTCCCCTTTTCCAGCTTAAAACCATTACCCCTCATCCTATCACTGTATTCCATGGTACAAAGCCCCTCCCCAGCTTTCCTATAGGCCCCCTTTAAGTGCTGGAAGGCTACTGTAAGGTCTCCCTAGAGTCATTTCTTCTTCAGACTGAACAAGGCCAACTGTCTCAGCCTGTCCTCGCATGGGAGGTGCTCCTTTGAGCTCACTCTCTGTCCTTCCTGTGCAAGTCCATTCACTGCTTATTTAGTTGGCTTTTAAACTGTCTTATTAACCTGTTGCACAAGTAATAAGAAAACAACAGTTTCTACCTGTGAGCTTCTTATATTGACTTATCAGAGAAAAAAAATGTAGTTGTCAGATATTCATATTTGAATTGAAAAGTAATCTGAGCTCAAGTTGATAATGTGCAAGACCAATTTACCAGGTGAGTTTTGTTGCAGAATACTAATGGAGCAATGAAAAAGAAAAAAACTAAAGCTATTATTTATTTGTCTATTATTTCTGTGCTCAAGAGTTGTTGTGCTGAGAAGCCGGGATAGGAAGGGGTAGGTAGAATCTTCTGCCTCACGCATTATTGAGACAAGATAGTGGAATCTTTTCTATTAGTTTCATAGTCCAATCATGCCTATGTTTAAGGCCAACAATTAGGGATTTGTGTGTCAGTGCATTTCTTTCCTGTGATGGGAAAAAAAGGATGAATGTTCTTGGGAGTTCTGAATTGTTACTCTGTTTCTTTAAAATTAAAATCTAGAAAGTGGCTGCTATTCACAGTGGGAATGGAAAATATTCATATGATGTTCTCTGTTCTTACAAACTTGCTGTAGGGAATACCTTGACATTCTGTTTACTTGTAACTAAAGCTGACAGACTTCAATGTTAAATCCTCTGTTACAGCTGTAATTGACAGTGGTTTATTTCTGGTTAGAGAATAATTTTATGGAGGATTTAATTTTTAACTTTGTCAGATATTGCTTCACAATTTTCTTGTTTTTTATTTGATAACTGCAAAGGAGTAATTGTTGAAATTCAAGTTTCTTTAACTATCAAGGCTCAAATTGAACATTAACTTTTTTCTTGAAACTTTTTCACTTTAACATGGAAGCCCACTTTTATATAAGAACTTGGAGTTTTTAAGAAACTTCCTAAGTTGTTACACTACTTAGCAGTGTATTTACTTTAATATACTTAAATACCAGCCAGCCTTGGAGAGATGAGACCTCTCTGAGGAACAGACCAGCTACATTCAAACTTTTCAGTGCTCTGATTCTGGAACTTACCCTATCACTGATCTCCACTTTTTCCTTTATCAAGTATGTATCAATCCCTATGAAACTTCAGTATGTGCAGTTGGATGCAACTAGTCAAAAAAGGAACACATATTAACCATTTTCTTATCCATTCCTATGTAGTTCAAGGAATATACTTAAAGGTTATCATATGTGTGAGTATTATTTTTTGGTCTTTGATTGCAATAGCCTGTGTACTCATCTCTGTAATGGCAGTGCCATACGTGAAGACAGTCTGGGATGCAAAAATATTTATGCTGGAGTCCAGCTTTTAAAAATTATTTTACTAGACACCTGGCAGATTGGAAGTAGTAAAGAAAAAAAAAAGGACATTATTGGTTTTATCTCAGTAGAAAATGTTCTCCACTTAATAAATCCTCCAGACTGATTTTCTCATAAAGGGCAAAGAAACACCTGCACTTCAGAATTATGTCAGATTGGCTGGTCAGTCTCAGCATGATACAATTCGTATGTCGTATTTCCATCTTTTACTTATTTCAAAAGTAAAAATTCATTATGATTGACTTTCAGGCTTTCTTCCTCAAAAGATGTAAGTTTTAGGAATGTAAGAAACTTTGCTAATGAGGTGTTGTGATTTAAGCTGTTGCCTTAAATACAGCTAGCATGATCCTGTGTTGAATTCCTGTAATGAAACTCTAAAAGTCAACTGACTGTGGGAGACTTACTGTAGTGATCCTATAATCACTTTCCCTAAGCCTTAACTATTGCAAATATTGTCCCATTTTCTTAAAAGGAACAGTTTAATACACAACTGCTTATCTCTTACAAATGAGAAACAAAACTATTTTACCTTAAACTAAATTATTAGACCAAAATGCCAGCATTACTCAAAACCCAGAAGCATTTTCTAAAAAATACAGAAAGGTGGCAGCATTCTACTAATATCGACTCATTTCATGTATGTTCACAGCAGTCAGCCAAGACAATACCATGCTGTTTTGAATATTTTTAAAGTGACAATGCCTTTTGCTAGGACACAAACTTGCCAAAAAATCCTACCCATACATTTTTAGTGAAATGTTCTTTTTTCCCAGCTCTCAAAATGTACTAGCAATCCTAGAGGTAAAGTGGCACTTGAAGATTCACTGAATTCTTCTAGACTGATTTGTTCTTTTGTTCTTCTTACTGCATTCTTCAGGGCTCTGTAAGTCTGGCTTCCCAAAGCCAATTTTTTCTGAGTTTATTTTAAATCCCATTTAAATCTTGCTACTTTACTTTTCACTTCTTTGCTCTTTGTAAACCATTATTAAATTTTGTAGAACATGTTTACCTCCCAGACATATGCATATACAGATGTAATGATCTTCATTAGAGCCTTATTTCCTCCAATTATAAATCACATAAGTTCCAACGACATTATAACTATATGGTAGTTTTGAAGAAAAAAAAGACATGCCATTTGAGCCAGCAGTGTGCCCAGGTGGCCAAGAAGGCCAATGGCATCTTGGCTTGTATCAGAAACGGTGTGACCAGCAGGTCCAGGGAGGTTGTTCTCCCTCTGTACTCGGCACTGGTGAGACTGCTCCTCGAATACTGTGTTCAGTTCTGGGCCCCTCACCACAAGAAGGATGTTGAGGCTCTGGAGTGAGTCCAGAGAAGAGCAACGAAGCTGGTGAAGGGGCTGGAGAACAGGCCTTATGAGGAGCGGCTGAGAGAGCTGGGGGTGTTTAGCCTGGAGGAGGCTGAGGGGAGACCTCATTGCTCTCTACGACTACCTGAAAGGAGGTTGTAGAGAGGAGGGTGCTGGCCTCTTCTTCCAAGTGACAGGGGACAGGATGAGAGGGAATGGCCTCAAGCTCCACCAGGGGACATTTAGGCTGAACATTAGGAAAATATTTTTCAAGGAAAGGGTCACTGGGCACTGGCAGAGGCTGCCCAGGGAGGTGTTTGAGTCACCTTTCCTGGAGGCGTTTAAGGCACGGGTGGACGAGGTGCTGAGGAGTATGGTTTAGCGTTTGATAGGAATGGTTGGACTCGATGATCCGGTGGGTCTTTTCCAGCCTGGTGATTCTATGATTTATTTAACTAGATTATCTTAAAGAAATATGAGAAAAAAACTATCCTTTGTGTCATAGACTAGACGGTTTCCCATGCAGCTTTCAAGAGAAGTTATCCATTGCTAAAATAAGACCTAATTTAGTTAACTCACTTAAAAGTAATTGTGACTTCCTGTCCTCTTTGGTTTTTATTTGGAATGGTGCTGATTATAGTGTTTTTATATATATTACCTTTGAGCTGTTTAAAAAAAAAGTAGTTCTGTAACTTAGCATCAGTCATAAGTATTTGCAAGTTACAGAAGGGCGAGTTTGTCCCCAGGCCTACTCTCTCCAGCAGACTGGAATCATTGTGTTCTCAACCACAGTGTGAAATCTATGAAAGGTTATTTTCTGAATTTCATACCATAACTAGTGAATATGGCATATCATTTAAAGTACTTAGGTGAGTTCTTTGTTAACTAGCTTTTTTTTTTTGTTTGCCTTTCATATGAAGTTCATGCAGAACGGCCTCAGTATTGGGGATGAGGGGGAAGGTGTGAGTAAATACCATATAGCATGTTTGCTTGTTTAGGTGCACACTGAGAGCAAACTGAACAGAAATGTGTTTTGTATTCTAATAGTACCCTTCATCAAGAGACACTGTTGTGTGCAAAGCAAAAGGTGTCATTATACCTTTATATCAATTATACATTTATTCTCTTAATTCTAGAAACAAATACAGTTCTATTTTTCCATATGTTATCATAAATGGAAATTAATATATACTGAAATTTCCTTTGTTATGCTATTATGTCTGTGTTATATCTTGTAAGGGTTTATGAATCCATCTTTAATTTAAATAGTGAGATAGGGCAGTTTTAACTAAAGAAACAATCTGTTGGCATTGAATGCGGGGAATGTAATTTGCTAGAATGCTTCTCCTGTGATTGGAACATATATTTTTAGAAGTCATCAGCCATATGATAACTTATTCCAGACAGAAGTGTTAGGTTTCAAAACTTAGCCCACTCTCTCCTCAGCTGACAATGTAGGTTACAGATATGGGATAGGTGGATATAACCCTCTTTTGAAAGTTAAATCTGTAGTTTGGTTAGAAAGCTGTGTATTTATCAAGATAGGATACTTTCTTCAATTTTACATCTGACTTAAAGTACACAGATTCTTTTATAATGCAAATGCAATATTTCTTTCTGTTAACACACTTATCTTCAGTGTTTTTGGAAAAGGAGAAAATCACAGTATATAATAAATAAAAAGGGCAATCAGATCCATTCTGAAAATCTATGGTGGGATTAGCTTTAAACCATTTAACTCTTTGTTTGTCCAGCCCATATTTAAAGCTTTCTAGTGCTGGACATTTCATAACCATGTATAACAAACAGTTCTTTCCAAAACATGCCTCTATGAAGTTTTTGCCTCTTCTCCTCCTGCAGTACCAATTGTCCATTGTTTTTTTTCTGGGAGTTCTTTATGTAGTTGAAGCCTGTTCTTATATATCCCCTTCCTAGTCTTACCTTATGCAAGTTAAACCACCACAGGTTTTCAAGTGTTTTTGTACTGTGAGGTATTTCCTGAGTGTTCTGGCAAGGTGCAGTACCCAAAACTAGCCATTGTGATCCAGCAGGTTTATCAATTTTAAGTATGCAGCTGAGTATATTGTTCAACTTTCTTGTAACAGTGTGGTTTTGCTAACTCATGTTCAGCATATGATTACATAATGAAGTGACAAATGTGGAATACTACAGTAATTTCATTTGTTTAATACAAATACATTTTTCACAACAATAAGCAGATATATTACTTTTGTTTCCCTTACCTTCAGTCTTTCAGTACATATTCACCCACAAGAACATACAATTTTTCTTTTGTCAAAGAGAGGGAGTTAAACAAGTAACACAAACTCATAGTTCCAAATATTATACACAGTAAAATATTTTCATCATAGAGTAAGTTTCATTGCATTATCAGAAATTATAAATGGTTTGTTCTGCTGATAGGGAATTACTATGATTTTTTTCTACATAACAAAAATAAACACTGCTTTTAGATACTGCAGTGTATGAATGGCACAATTGGACTAGTTGAGAATCTTCGTAATGCTAATGATAGTCAAAAGTGGTATGTTTATGCCAGTTTGAAATAAACTTTGTAATGTTTATAACGTAAAACTGGAAAAGAAACATACATGTTCACAGGTTAAGAGTATCTATTTAAGATTCCAGATCTGATCTGACACCACACAACTTCTACCTACCTTCATTAAAACTTTGCTTAAACAAGAATGCAGATGAAGCTTTTCTCCCTAACGGCAGCTCAGAGCAAGGTTCTGCCCTTGTGGGTTTAGCCGGGCTAAATTCTGCTGTATCTGTTTTTGCCTGAGATGCACTGTTGGCTACACAGCTAGTTTGATACAGATCTTCATATGATATATCATTTTCATTAACAGTCTTAGAATGCATCTTAAAATTTGCAGTATGCCGGTTTGGTTTTGCAGGATAGAATCTTGTGGTCATCAAATTAATGCAGAAAATTGTGCTTTGTGTGGGAATAAAATAAACAAGGTTGATAAGCAGCTGTCTAGTGTCTGTATTTGTGCACCTTCCTTATTCATGCAGACCTGTAGCAAAGGCATGTTGGTGTGAATAGTTTCTTGTCCTCTTGAAGAGTAACTACCCTGCTTCAGAAACATATTCCAGATCTGCATGAAATCCCTGAAAGCGCTAGAATACCCAGTGCACCTAAGAAGAGAAAGTGATGCACGGGCTAATACTGTAATGCTTTAAAAGGTTAAAGATTGCTTCAAGCCTGCTGTAATCTCGCTTGCTACTGACTTGTCCCATTGTCTGCCTCAGCAGACGGATACTGTCCCATTTTGCTCCCTTTCCTGTTGTCCAAATTAGTACTTCAAAGGGAGAGGAGGAATTTCAACTGAAGTCTTTCTCTATTCTTGTATTTAACTAAGTGTAATCTCAGTTGCGTATGTAGTTTGAGATGAATGCCAAAATAGTGTTTCAAAGTTAAAGTCATCATTATAAAATGGCTTGTCTGTTCTGCTGCCGACTCTTCAGTGTATTTTTTAAAACATACAGTAATCTTTTTAGATGCTATAGGTCTGCTTTCAGAAGCATCAGGTATTTTTTTCATTGATTTGAATTTTACACTTGTGCAAGAATAATCAGTGTGAATTAGTCTCCAACAAACTGTCAAAGTAGGGGATAAAGTACTTTCAGCGGGTCATGATGCTACAGCACGTCAAGGAAAAAGCTTGCTTGTTCTTTGTAGTGGGGCTACTGTCACTTAGGAAGGAACTTTCTGATTATTTCAGACAGATCTTAGTTATCTTCCATAACTATGATCCTTGTCTGCCAGTTTTGCTGTGATTCATCAGGTTTTATTGTAAACATAATTCCAAACATTTAAGTACAGCTAGTCATTTTAAATGTTTCACTTTAGATATAATGAGATTAACTACTTATCAAGTAGTAGTAGATACACACTTTTAGAAACCCATGCCTTTGCAGAGTATCTTAAAAAGGTGCAGTTATGAGGCATTCCTTAATACTATAATGGATTGCTGAAGAATTTCAGAAGCCTCCTCTACAATTATAAACACATAAATGATTTGGTTACTCTTGTATGTGATTTCAAATGAGAAACTGCTCCAATTCCAATTTATAATTGTTTAACTGGATAGTTATTTTAGGTGAAAAGTGCATGTGATTTTGTGGAAAGAAACATTAATCAAACTCACCTGGAGTAACTTAGATCAAATATTAATATGGGCCTATACGAGCACCAGTATTTTGTGTCCTGCCTATCTAGATGCAAATCACTTAATCACAGCCAAATTACATGAGCAGTAATGGTCTGGTCAGATAAAAGACATATTTGTTGCCAATACAGCTACTTCCAGCATTTTTTGAGCCATAAGCCAGTTAACACATTCGGAAAGGAATGCCTAATATATAAACTTAGGCACAGCACCCTGTTTATTTGCAAGAATGGTATGATTCTGTTATTTAATTGTAGATGTTTGAAATTTACCATTAAAAATTGCAAGACTGCTGTAGAAGACTAGTTCACTGGCAATTATGGCAGATTTCCCCCTTCTAATGAAGCTGTGCTCTTCTGTCCTCTTTACTCTCCTTCTTTATTTGCTTTTTTGGCTTTTCCTCCTGTACCTAAATAAAACATCTAAAAAGAGCTTTTAACTTCTTTTTTTTAAACATAGATTATGTTCAGGCCCCAGAACTTGTCCACACTATACATAACTACTCCAAGTCAATACTTGCTGTTGTGTCCTGATGGTATCACAGGCATGAGAAGTGAATCACAAAACTGGTTCTTTATATATAAATTCACCCTGTTGGACACAGTATTATATCTACATTCATTTATCTATTGCACCCTTTGATGCTATTACACCTCATTTTTATATGAGAATGCTCAGAACACAAAGTTAACAACTGAACTGTTGAATCTCTAACACCTCGAGTACAGCTGTACAGAGGGAAACCCTCCATATGTTTTTTTCACTTGGGAAGATAAAAACTAACTTTTCAGAACAAAGAAAGAAAAACTCTTAGGATATGTAGTTATATTCCTTTATGTCTAACCTTCAGTAAAATGAATCTTAAAAATCAGAACCAAAAATGACCTCAATCTTCCCTATGCGTCATCCTTTTTTAGATTTTTCATAAGATGTAATTTACTTTTGTGTGATTCTGCAGTAAACTTTTTTTTCATTTACAGCTCTGCCTCAAAACTCTGTATATTCAATTAATGCCTAATTCATTATTGCAAAGTAAAGTAAACAGCTGACCTGCTATTCTAAACCCATATCTACATTCTCTCCTTCCTGTGCTTGTTTTGCTGACAGCTACACTTAAAAAAAAAAATACCTGTAGCTTATGAACACAAATTGGAATTCCTTACTTTCCAAAAATTCAGGCATATTTAAAAATAATGCTACTTTTCAAACGTTTCAAATATCCTTAGTTCATGCAGCTGCCCAAACAGTCAGGCTCCACTGCAGTCACATGAATATGTGTTACCATGAGACTTAGTGAATGCTGCAATAGAGCTAACAGCTTTATATGCTTCGTTTCAGTTACTGAATATAACTTGAATGGTACCCTTTTGCAGTGTAGGTTTAAGAAGATAAACAGCAAATACAACTTCTAGTAGTAAACAGAGGAAAGGTTTGGTTTTGCTTTCTGTAAACAAAATGATTATATCAGGTCTGTTTCTACCTTCTCAGCCATCCAATTAAAAGAAAAAAAGTTGTCTTGTCATGTTGGTTTGGCATTGTCTGTTAAACCTGTTCTCTACTGCACTTTCTACACTTCCACTTTCACTACATTTGCTGACTAGTTGAGAAACTACTTCACGAACGGTCACACTCCAAACAGTAACAAGTTGCATTGCTGGATCCATTTTCCTTGTAGAGTCTTGGGCATTGTGGGGTTTTCTGAGTTTATTAACTGAAAAAAGCACAGTCATTTCCACTCTCTTTTAGCATTTGTAGTGCAGAAAACACTACGCCTTTTTCTGCAAGGAATAAACAATGCCGTCACTGTCAAACTGGCATGACCTCAGATGTCATTTCTTCAGCTGCTGGCTGAGAGTTTGTACCTGTCTGTGCTACTGGCACCACCACTGCATCCTTGACGTCTGAAGTCTGAGTGCATGAATTCTTCTCCTCCAGTTTTTTGGCAGTGTCTGGGCAGTTCTGAACAAAGATCACTCTATTATAGGCTTTCAACCTGCGCCACAGCTGAACATAAACCTTACACTGCACGTACATGAAGACCAGGCCCCCTGTGAATCCAATGGCCACCACTACGAGTTTTGTCCAAAATGGCCATTCAAGGACACCTTCAAAATAAAAAAAGGTTACATTTATTACCATTGTTATACGTTAAATACCAAGTATTATGCTGCAATAAAATATTCTGAAAAGAAGTCACTTGCTAAAAATTCCCAGGTATGTACACGCTATTGCAGCAGTTGTGACTCAAGTAGAGAATAGCAGCAGTTTCCCAGAGGCTACTCAAGAAACCACATCTGTCTCCCAATTTTAACTGATTTTACTACAATTTGGTCAAATAAGAAATGCAAGGCCACTCTCACAAAGGGATAGTGTATGCTTGATGCAGTCAAACCCAAAACATTTTACTGTTCTTCAATAATATGTCCATTTTCAATAGCTTGTTTAAGCAAAAATACAAGGTAATTCTATACCTAGATATATTTTATACATATTCAACAACAATTATTTTTTCTTAATTGTGCAAGAAGCATGACGCTGTTTAGTGTACCTAGAACACCATTGCTTAATTATTACCTGGTCCTAGATTCATCCTGAAGCCAGGGTACAGTTAAAAAACTAGTGGAAAGGTCTATCTCCTGCATCACCTGCCTTTGCTAGCCTCTTTTCCTGCTGTCTGTGAAACACCCCTGAACACATCTATCAGAAAGCAGAACTTACTTGTATTGCTATGTACTGAAAAAGTATCTTCAAAGGATTTGGTGTGTCGGTTCTTACTTTTTTTCACAGCACTGATCAATCACATTGATATTTACAGAAAAAATATACGGCTGATAATACAAAAAGGTAAAAATGAGAGCATTTGAACTTATTTATGATATGAATAATGGTAAAATTATTTGCTTTGACCTAAATGTGGTCTTCAGATCTTAATAGAATGTTGTATTAAGAACAGCCTTCTCATTAATTCATACCATTGCATCTTTTTTCAGGCATTCAGTAGCTTAGACGAACAGCTACCAGCCTTCCTCTTACACATTGCCTCATCACATGTAAAGATTAAATACTAAACAAAAGAGTCAGTGCTTAAGTAGGTGTCAGTGCTTAAGCTGTCAGTCTGAACAATCTGAACAGGTTTGTTGGTCCTACGTGGAAGGCTTTGAATAACATTCTGCTCATGGAGTGTAGTATTTGAGGTTGCTTGCAAATGCTGCATTCAGCCACTAGTGATCTATTGCAACTTGGTGATATTTGTGACTTTTACACAGGGAAGAAATTTCTGCCACAGGCAGGAAAGCAATCTGCATTCCTCTGGGACTCAGCAGGAGAGCTTCAGTGAGGAGCCACTCTTGACTCCTAGACTTGGTAACCTGGACTCCTCAAAAGCAAGTCTTTACTTTAGCCAACTATGTAAGTCTCATGAATCTAGGAATCCCCTTTAGTGTTAACATGCAGGAACTGAGGAACTGGGTTTTTAAATAAACAAATAGAGACCAGAAGAATATTAGTTGTTGCAAAGCACACAAAATGTTTGAAGTAGCTGTAGCTTTCCCTGTCATGGTAACTGTTTAGTAGTACTTAGAAACGGTAACAATGCATTAAAGTGCTGGTGCTCATTAATTATTTTTTTTTTAATTTGCAGCAAAATGAATGCATGCAAAGACCAAGTAAAACACTTTGTGACTCCCTAATCCCTATTACTCTAGTTAGTTGAACTTGTCTGGGACAATTCTATATTCTTTTACAAATTGTTTACTCTGCCTTTTTTCAATGCCCTGTTCCTGTGACAAATGTAAGTAACAAAGAACACTTTGTTAAGGTGTCATATCCAATGGTGTGTTTTTTCCTCCAACACCACCCTGCCTCTCCCCCCCCGACCCCCCGCCTTTAATAAGTGTTTTTAAAAATCACCCTCTCTTTCTTGGTCATAAGTATGAAAACAGTATGGTTTGCATCTCACTAAGCCCCATCAGAGGGTAATGACACTTAGAACCAGCAGCCACAGCTGGAGCACTATGCTCAGAAGTAAGAGGTTCAGCTTTCCTTGAGAGTATCTTCCGCCTCTTGGCAGATAAGATGTGCTGCTGCTGCTTCCATGGTAATACAAGAAATATCTTTTTTTTGCTTAACTAGTATGTCACCACGAATTTTGTACCTTTCAGTATAATCCAGGATGGCCATATTTTCACAGACTCAAGTTTTATTAGGAGAGACAAAGTCTAGACCCCTTTCTTACACAAAATTAATAAACAGATGAATAGAGTTAGATTTAAAATGGAATAATTTCCACATACTCTATGTATAGTGCAAAAAGAAACCTACTAATATCAATCATGCATTTTGTTACAAACTTCCAGTTGGGTTTTCAGTATCTCCACAGATGGAGATTCCACATCCTCTCTGTTCCAGTGTTTGATCACCTTCACCATAAACACAACTGGAACATGGACACTGACAGTGAAATACTACTCAAAAGGACACAGGAATGTTTTTCCATGGTACTTAAGTTCCACGTGAAGGACTAACACAACTGGAGTATGGTCCCTTGGGAGTTCATATTAGAAAGCTTGTTGATATCCTTGCTCTACAGGATATCAAGGTTCAAGTGAGTAATACAAATTAATTGCTATTTTATGACCTAAACTTGCACTGAGCTGTTTGAATTTGACTCATCTTTTTGTCTGAGCTTTATAAATATCTGGATAATGAGAGATTAACCTAGGAAGAACCAGCAGGCTAGTTAAGCTGTTGTACTGATTACAGTAAGTAGAGGTCTCTCTGCAGGGGCATAACATAAGCCTTTAACACTGATGTATTCATTACTTCTGCATTAAAACATTTTATGTAGACATGTACCAGTGAACTGTTATTTAACAACAGAATATGACTGGTTACTGGCCTTTCAAAGCCATCCATTGCATTATAAACAAGACTGAAGAAGGTAAAAGATACTTACCGTTATCATTGCCTTGCTTAATTTCCTCAGCAGTTCTATCAATTAGAACATACAATGACCAAACAACACAGGTAATTGCAATGACGTGGAATGTGACTGAACAAACTATTTTCCTCCTCTCACTTGTTGTCATCTGTAGTTTCTCCCACTATATTTTTTTTTTAAAAAAGTAATAAAAAAAAAAATCAGACTTGTAAAATTTTACAGTAAACCAAGCAGGCCATTCTGGCCCTATCTATCAAAACCCCAAGAAGTAATAAAATTAACAAACCCTTTTATTTTGATAAAACACATTACAGCAGTATATGCATTGTCACTGTAAAATTCATAATGATCTCATTTCCACAGATTCAGAGAAATAGAGTTGTGTTCTGTTGCTGTCTGCTTGTGAATGAAAACAAGTAATTTCATTGCAGTACAGCCATAACATGTTAACAGACAGGTAAAAAGCTGACTATTTATTTTACCTTTACCCGTTGCACACTTCTGGTGATGGGAGAAGAAAAAGCCCTAACATTAGCTTGCAACAAACTCTTCTCAGTTGCTTAAAATTAGAGAGACACAGTTGTGGAACAATTATCCCATAAAATAAAAGCATAAGAAAGGCAACTGCATTGAGGACTAAATTCAATAAACTTGAAAGCATGATTATGTGGAAATGATCGTACATGATAGCAGTCAAACAGCCTCAGTAACACAAGAAGGATCTCCCAGGCACGTTTGTGAATTATGACACTAAATCCATTATATGTTTGTGAATTACGGCACTAAATCCTAGCTTAGCCTATTTTAAGATGAAATAGGCTGTTCTCTGCACTTGAACAATGCAACTCAAGGCATTTTTTTTAATCTTACTTCTGAAGACATCATTTCTTTCAGCATTTCTTTCAAATAAAACCTTTCTCTAGTAAAATGTTTGCCTTCAAAAACAGATGAAAGAATATGGCATTTAAAAGCAAAAAGCCTCAATTCTGATGAATAATCTCCGAGTTGGTCACTACCATCAGACAAATGAAACAAGTACAAACTTCAACTCAACATTGCCACCTCGCTGCAGCCGTGCTGATGGAAGACGGAACTGTGCTTCAGCATTCAAGCCACAGCACTGACCACCAGCACAGCACAGCTGCTCCTCCACTTACACGTATCTTTAGTACACAGGGGCTGCAGCCCCTCACAGTTGCCTGATGCTAAATCTGGATCAATAACCCTACCCACTTCAGAGCACTGAGGTGATATAAATTTACTTTGAAGCTATGAATTTGGCTTTTTTTTACTTTCCTTGGGTTTTTCTTTTGTCAGCTGGGTTTTGGGGGTTTAATTTAGTTTTGTGTTTGTTGTGTTGGTTGGTTTTTTGTTGTTTTTTTTTTTTAATTTTGGTTTTGGGAAATAACAAATTTCCCTAAATTACTTATGGCTAATATTGGAGATGGTGTCTAAGCTAGATGCTCAGACTTTAACCTGAACCAATACAGTTGTTCTTTTAGTCCGAGCACTATTTGCTGTCTAGTCACATTTTGAAAGAACACAACTGCAATAAAAGCTGAGGAATGTCAATGCAATGTCACCAAGAGGACTAATGCTCAGAAATGCTCCTTCCCACCATTTAGCTTTAGAGCAGGCTATATTGGGCCAAACAAATTTCTTTCTCTAAGGGCATTTAAAGCTTGCATGTTTCAGAGTTGTCCCCCCAAAACACCCATCTCTGGAGCATTTCCTAGTCCCTGCCAGAATTTTACAAACATAAGGCTTAAATAACTGTTTAGAAGAACTGAAATATCTCCTGAATAATACAGAAAGAGATAGAGATAGCAGTTTATTTACCAGCTGATTTCAGTTTCTGATACATCTACTTAAGAGTGAAAACTAAACTTACTGGGTTTTGTATGGCAATCTGAAAAAAATGGGAGGCATTAAGAAAAAGAAATAAAACAAAAAAACCCCAGAATGTTATATTCGTTGTGGTTCATGTTGTTAGTACTCAGTGATCAGACCAGACAGACTGTAGCATTATCATCACCATCTTATCATATGAGTACAGTCACCAGGTTACACCAGGTTACGCAGCACTTGACCTGCATTCATTTTGCTGTGAAAATTCAATTCAGGCTTGCAACAGCTTTTCTTTCCAAAGAAAAAACTTGTCTTTGTCCAGATGAAAGGAAGGATTTTACCATAACCTTTCACTTACCTGTGAATGCTTTGTGAGACATAAATGCTGAATATAAAGAAGAAGGAGCTGTGCTCTTAAACAGAAATTCTCTGTCATCTCAACTCTGATGCTAGACTTTTTAGTCTCCTGGAGCAAATATTCTGTGATAAATTTTCATTATCATGCGTACCTCCAGTCTTGTAGTCATTTTACTCTCTGTAATGTATGCAAAAGCCTTAGAGCGTTGATCTGAATGCCCAGTCAAATTTTCTTCATATGGAATTTTAAAGTCAAAGATGAATGCTGGTCCCACTACTCTAAATTTAAACATTTTTCGGCGAAAAAACAAGACAAAAAAAATTACCGAAAGGCAAGATAGATAAATAAAGGAACAAGCTTACAAACTTCTGCTGAAATTTACAAGAAAGGTGTATCAGGAGAGTGAGCTAGCAGAAATGGGCTAAGGTAGGCCTTTTTTTTGTAACATCCCATGACCAAATCCAGCCAGAAAGCAAGCCAAGGCTTACCGGACTCTGCTTCCTCTCTCTGGCCCCTTAGCTTCTTCCACAGGAGAGCATGCCTGTGTGTCTATTCTATGCACATTACCACACCAGAAATAAGCTGGCTAGCAGAAGACCAGGAAAGGCCACCAGGGCTTGGGTGGTTTTGGAACTGGAAGACTGTGCAGAGCACCTTGCACTCCCAGCTAGGATACAAAAAAGGAACAAGAAACAAGGAGAGACTCCTGCTCAGATGGGCAGATGTAGGGGGATCAGAGTATTCAGGCATAGTTTACAGCTCTTAGTGTCTCCCAAAGCTACACCTCTAGTTTGCTCTGTTCTAGGTGTAGTTCTAGTTCTCCACTAAACTACAGCCATGATGGGCTGAGCTCAGAAGGGGAAATTCAATTTACATTTGTGCTCTACTCCTGCTGATCCCTGTGGTACCTGAGATAATTTTCCTCTCCCACTCATGTATTCTAGCTTGGTCAAAAAGACGATATTATGTAAAAAGTCTAGGGCAGCTCTCCGCGACCATCTCTCTACAACCAACTCTCTGCAAGGCAAGTCTACACAGCCAAGTCTGTGTGGGGAGCCCCAAACCCTAATCCTAGCCTTAACAGAAACTGTAACTGTAAGCATAATCCTAACCCTAATCCCTCCTGCATAAAGTTGGCTGAATGGAGGGTCAGCTGTGTTGTCCAGCTGTCCCACAGAGAGTTATCTGCCACAGAGCACTGGCCATAAAGAGTTGTCTCTTTCCACTATGTGATTACTGTTACTCTGTACTGATGAGCAATGTTAGTAAGTAAGACAGAAATTTAAGTTGCCCTGAAGCAAAAAAGTGCAATTCAGTATTTTAGGATTTTTTTACAATAGGCTTAAATCGAAAATTTAACTGTTAATGTTAGCACAGACTTGCTTGGATTAAAGCACAGTTATGTGAAATAAAAATTGCTTGAAAATCCATAGCAAAGGCTATAAGACAACAATGTATTGAACAGTGAAAGCATCAGCCCCTTTTATTAGTGCTTTATAGTCCAGGACTTGATATGGCTTAAAGTTGGGTGGGTAAGTTTGGCAGGTGCTACCATGTCATGCAGTGCATTAATGCCTCCTTAATCACTGATAAATTCACCTCTGCTGAATTTTGAAGCTTCTGCAGTTCTCATGGTCCTCTACATCCATGACGGCAAGATAAAATTAATCTGCATCATGTTTTATGATTTTTTTTAGTGATATAGAAATATGTACCACTAGTCAGTTAATGACACTGTGACGTGCTATGGACAAGAATATCAGATGCCACCAAGAACAGAAAATAGAACAGAACTTTTACACATAGAAGTAAGTGTCTAGATGCGATTTTCCTTGGAAACTTATATGTTAATACTGGAGATAGGAAGGAGAGAAAGAAATGGAAGAGTGTAGCAGCCAGAGGAAACATTTATAATGACTTGCAAATCATTGAGTCACTAATTTGATAGACAAACACTGTAGGTTTTGTCCAGTTTCCTCTGAAGCACCCCTTTGCTGTCATACATCTCGATTGTCACCACCCACAGATTGCTTAATCCTGGCAGCAATACAAACACAGACTGGAAATTATCACAGACACAGATAGTTAAATGTCCTGCAAATGCAAGCAATCACATGAATACTATTACGCTTCACAGAACATGTAAGCTAAAACACTTTGTAACGTCTAACAGACACCTTTTGCACGTCACCAAACAAATCCACAATGCACCAATATGAATTCTAAGGAAAAAGCTTGAAATATCCCCAGCCCCCTTCTTAGTTTCCGAATAAGTTTTGTGAATCTTACACTTGCACTGTGCTCTGCAAACCACTGGATGGTGGTAGGAGACTATCTACCTGCTTCAGACATTCCTGCTAAGAAACCAAAATAAACTGTCAGAGGAAAGATGCTGGACTATAAATGTGATCAGAAACGCTCCTCCCACCCCAGCTACTACCTACAGTTACTTCCAAAATATGATATGCACCTCAGTCTGAATTCCTATGCTTTACTGAAGTTTGTAATAATCTTGAAAGAGGCAGCTGCAAAACAGTACCCTGTTCTAGGCTTCTACCTCATGTTTTGCTTTTGTTTCTTAAAGGCTAACTTACTCTGAAACTTAAAGAGAATGATTACAGATTTCATAACCCACTCTTGCAATTACAAAATGTAGTCATGAGCCTTCTGGGCAAAGAAAAAGAAATTAAAAAAGGAAAAAAAAATAGCCTACTCGCATGAAACATCTAAATCATATGTAGCCAACCACTTCCCTTTCCTGTAACAGTCTGAGAAAATCTGTGATATTTATTTTAAAGGACCAAAATTTGCCTCCCTGCATGTCACTTCTAATAAAAGAGCGGTTAATCAAATAGATCGTCTGTGGATGTGGGGATGCTGCTTCATATCCTAAAGATCCCTATACAGCCTCTCTTCTTACAGGCAGAAGTAAATCTGCAATTTTAATTCCCTCACATAAGATTTCTGCAAAGTGGTTTCATAATGGCCCAATGCAGAACCAAAAGTTTCACGTTGCTCATGCAAAAGTTGTTACCACACCACAGAATTGAACTCTGCAATCTTTGCCGCTTGTGCTTTCCCCCACCTTCCGACTGTAGGTTTTACTGTTCGCCTGCCCCCATCCACCATTTTGTCTTTGCATGTTGTCTCCTGTTAGTGGTAATCTTCTGTCACATTGTCCACAAAACTCTGCCTACAAATACTTTCTGAAGCAACTCTACAGCTACTGCAGGTTTGCAGATTCACACCTTTACCACCAAAAGTCTTTCTGTTCCGGGGGCTCATCACTGAAGATGCCAAACTGAAGGTGAAGCTAATGGGCTGCTTTGCAACCAACATGCTATGAATGCTTGGACTTCTAACTTCTGGGTATTTTCAGAAACCCTATTTTTAAAAAATGTACATAAGAATGCCTGACAGGGGAATCTGGTATGGGCATAACACTGCAAATATTAAATATTTTTCCTGTTCTGACATTTTTCTCCGTATCCATCATTTAGAACAAAAGTAATGTAAACAGCACCCACAGCTGTAAGGACTCCTTCTGCACTCCCCAAGAGCTATATGCACTGTTTCCTGAATTCTTTTTACAACCTAATGAAAGACCTTGAGCAAACCTCTACCTTGAAATAATCACGCCTGCAAAATGAAGGCTAAAATTATTTTCTAGGGGCTGTTGTAAAAACTGCACTCTGCACACTGACTAGGAAAACTGCAGAAAAACATCTTTCTTATCTCAAACGAGGCCTGAAGGATCTAGCCAGCACTTTTGAAAAAAGCTCTTAAGAACTGGAGCAGTGCATGAAGGAAGTGAGCTGAGCAGTGAAAATATGTCAGTAGTCTGAACATGTAGCTCAGAGTTATATATTTTTGGTGGTTTATGAAGGGTTTTCTGGTTGCTCATTGCAGTAATAATTGGCTCAGGCTCCACAGCAAAACTGTTCACTACTATAAACCTACCAGGTGGAGGAAAGCAATTGCAATGGTAGTTTGCAGGAATGGAATTTGTGCAGTGGGTGGAGGAGGAAAAAAATAATAGTAATAAAGGACAACAGGGCTCCAGACATATCAGGAAAATAAAACAGACTCGCGAAGATTTGAAATATCAATGACAGAGGAGACTTCAAACCTTGTAATACGCATAAATGCATTCTGGAGCACTCTGTGCCATCTAAACAACATGTGGTTACAGCCTGTGCCTGAGCGGCTGCATCTTAAATAAAGAGAAGGCATGCCTCACTGCAACCTGCCCCAAGACAAGAAGCCCTCCTTCTACAGTCCAACAGAATGTGGCAGGTCTGATAGCACAGGTTTGGGGGCATGGAAACATCTCCTCCATGTTCTTTTCTCCAAACACACTCAGAGCACGTTCAAAGAGGAAGAACCAAGGAGGTTCACAGAAAACACAAAAAACATATTTGTCGTTGCCCTTTCTCAAAAGGTACAACCCAGAGAAGAAACTATTGTAAGGCTCAAGAATAGAAGACCAGAATTAGACCCCTGCTACATGAGCCACTGAACACAAAAAATAAAATTAATTTTAAATATTCCATGTTGTATGGTGCATCATACAGCCATATCTATGCATAAACTTACCTTGATCTAGTTAGCGCATTAGATGAAGGTACAAACTCTTCTCTGGTAAACCTGTCAGAAGTTTACCTAAAATCTGTTTCTGTCCCCAAGCGACCCTAAACAAACCTGGCTGGAATTCAAATGAATATCTGTGGTGTATTTAAAATACCTATTAAAAGTTTCAAACTGAATCAGAAATTGGTTTATTTCTAAAGACAGACACACTAATTCACTTTTATGTGACAGGCATGTCTAGTGTGATAAAATAAAAAAGTAATAAAAAAAATCTCACCTTAAGAGTACTATCTGCAATGATCTAATAACTCAGTTTTATCACAATTGAGACAACACTAAATTTCTTTTTTAAGTGACAGATAGAAGAGCTGGACTTAAGTAATAATCAGTATGCACTCTTCACAAACATACAATTTTTAGCTCTGTATGTCATCAATTAGAAGGCCCTTAAAAGTGTAAAATACAGGTATTAAATAATTTGAGAAGATAATTTCTAAAATGAAGTAGCTGTTTTTGCAGTCTGGAAGTGCTATTGAGAATACTTGTCATTTAGCACCCAGAACAACTTCAGTACCTGCATCCTAATCACTCCAACACAGGCTAAACAAAAAAATGCTGCGCTTTGGAAATGCAGGAATCCACAGACCACATGTCCTTCCAACCAATACTCTGTCTCAGACACAGGCCAACACCAGATGCTTCATAGAAACATGCAAGAAACCCAATGGCAAGTAATTATAGCATAATCTCTCCATATTGGGAGTTTTTTCCTAGCTCCCACCTGCTAGAAATTATTTTACATCAATATATAGAAGGTGAAAGTACTCTACAAAGTGTTTACTTTCCAAGCATCCTCGCTGAACACTGAAACAACATTAATGAATTCTTTGTTCAATAGAGGTCTACATGATCAGCCTTCATTACCATCAAGAACTTCCCTTTTGCAATTGTTGTTTCTTTTCTTCCATTGCAAGCTATTTAAGGAAAGGCTCACTATCTCCTAGCACAGTACGCTTCAGCTACCTTATCTAGTATAAAAGTATAATCCTGACAGATAAACTGCAGGTGAAACATTAAACCACTGTTCAGTAGTGAACTATCACCATAATGTTAACCCATGGGAAATGTCTGGTACTAAGAATGAGACCTAGGCATATGCCTTTATTACTCAAAAACCAAGCTACATGTGGGCAACCCACAACGAAGCAAGGAAAAAAGAGATAAAATCTACATCTCCACTTTCATCACACTTAGTCAAGAACAGAAGCAGATGACACTGTTACCTGCTCTCTGTACAATATTTCTGTAATCTGTCTATCGAAAGGCTCTAGCTTCCCACTTTTATTATCTTTGCAGCTAGTCATACCGGTCTGTCTACACTTTAAAAAAAAAAGCAGCACACCTAATTGAAGGCATGACATTTTCCTCCAGTCACTAAGTAGCAAATGACTGTAAATCACAGTTCAGCTCTCAAACAAATTAGACACACACAAAAAGTCCACTAAAAATCAATTAATCAATCTAACTACCATAATACAAAGCAGATATCATAATTTTGCTGCAAGGCCATTTAAGCTGAAATTTCATTTTCTAACCAAAGCAGGTGGGGTGCTGCATTTTGTGTTCTGTACTTTATGGGCAATTCAAGAGCAGCCAAGACTCGTGCTCAATGATGGATTTGAGATGGTTTATGCAGGGTCAAAGCAACCACGAGTCCACTACAGCAGCCATAACAAAGCATCTCTCAACAGTCTGTGCCAGAGTCTCTGTCTTCAAATGCCAAGCAGCATTGGCTCCCTTTGCACATATGTTTTTTGGTCCTTAATAGCATGATGGTTGTGGATAGAAGGCTGGAATAGCACGGTAGAAATAGGAAAAGGAGAGAAATTAGACAGAAAGGTGGATAAAGCAACATGCTGATGATCACGATCCCATTCCACACTTGTGCACCTCTCCACTTTCTTTGGTCCTGTCCAATTAAACTGAAATTTCTCTGAAGAATTGCTTCCTTAGGTACCTAAGAGATAGTTATAGTATATGATCACAGTTTTGTTAGAGTCTCTAGCTGAATCACCTTTTCTTCGGTATTCATCACACTGTTTCATTTTCTTGATATCAGATTGTCTAGCCTGCTGAGAAGTATTTTGAAGCATGCATTAGCATTTGACATTAGCTTTGACGAAATAAAACTAGTGACACTTGAAAAGCTATATCAACAAATATAATTTCTATTTATTTAGCTGTATTTATCAGTGATGTACAGAGTCTTCTCCAGGAGTTACAAGAGAATATTAGTTATCCCACCTTTGACGTAGAAAATGATTTCCACTTAAGTTTGCCTTCTCATAGACCAGCGCAAGCAGGAAAATTCTCATTAATGCCTTGTACTAAATAAGCTTGGCCTTTTTTGTTTGCTGATCATGTCCTTGGTTCTCTCATTTCATATATTAGTAATTTAAACACTCTTTTCACTATGTAAAATTCCTTAGAGTTCTAATTTGTATCTTACAGAATCAAAACCTAAAGCCTGGAGAACTTGCTGTGCAATCTGACCTACAGAAGGGTATTTTACATTGCTACAGTCCAAAGCCCTTCAGCATCATGCATCATAACAAGAACAGAGAGTTTAGCAGCAAGTGAAGGAAGGAAGGGTACAAATATACCTTTGAATCCTAATTGTTAGAAAAGGACTACAGTTGACTGGAAACAGACAGCAGCCATATCTGAAAGTCACTGAACGTAACCATCTGGTACTGTTGGATGGAGCACCAAGAATATCTTACATGCCTTTTTATCTCATTTTCTATCCTTCACTTTTATAGATCAAAGATGTTTTTCTCAACTTATTGTGTCCACCTACCATCACTAAATTAATAATACAAGTGAACTTGAACACTAATTCTTTTTACATGGTTGTTATTATCTTCTTGAAGTTGTAAGAGCAACTGACCTACATCACATAGAAACTTGACTTCTGAGCTTCCCTTAACCAAATCATACTTAATCATTACAGACATGTGGCTTGGTATAAAGGTGCTTGTATACAAAACCCCTGCTATTTTACAATACATTTTTGTTTGAACATATCTAGATGTATGTTATTGTTGTGACTATATATATACAGTATATATGTATATGTTTGAATTGTCACATAACAAAGATTAAAAACATGAGCTGATGTGCTTCACTGTCAATAAATATGACCTTAGCAAGAATCCTGATTTCCCAATGAACAGCTACAGTCACCTTCTTTCTTTTCATTTTCTAACAAGACAGACTCTTTTGATCCAATTAAATAAAAATGGAAAAGGAGAAGTTCACGCTCAGGGAAGACTATAGTAATTAACACAAAACCACAGGCTAGTGTCCTGGCAAAGAGCTGAGGTAAGGTACTCATTCTGAAAGACCTCCAACAAATGCCACACATTCCAGTTTTGCCACACATTCCAGTTTTGCCTCATACAAACTGGAGCAGATGAATAAAGATCTGAGTAATTCCTGGAGGAAAAGATTCTTTTTCTTCAAGTAATTTTAATAAAATGCTACAAGAATAAAATTAAATTAACACTAAAAATTATAAAATATACTGATTAAACTGATAATTAGCTCATTTGATAGTAGTTTGGATCAAATACCGTATTGTTATGTTCAAGAGAACACCAATATATTAAAGAGAAGTCATTTTTTGCATGTGTTCCACCAACATGTGAGCATCAGCCTGTGAACAAAAACTCAGGTCAGATCATTCTCACATCAGTAGGTTGCAGGCAAAATAAATTTGAGGTAAATAACTACAGAAAAATTTTATGCGTCAGTTATGTGAGACATTAATACATACATTAATCAGATCATGAATAGCAGCACAGTGCCATTAGAGCTGGTAAAATCCCTAGATTCAAAATTAAACAATACAAATGGTGCTTTACAGAAGTCCATGAATAAAAATGACTAGTTTAGGTCAATAGCTGGATTGATTATGCTCTTTACATTTTATATTACTAGCTATATGTTTTGTGTCAGAGCACCATTCAATTTACATTCTCTTTAGCTGTAAAGCCAGTATCAAGAGATTCTACTAATTATTTTCAATAATTATTTTCAATTGCTCTATTATAATTATTGATGAGATCAATCTGTAAAATAGAACACTGAAAGAGCTGAAATAAAAAATGAAAAGGAGAACTTAAGTTTTTAAAAAACAAGTGAGCTGCAGGATGCGGCAGGATCCTCTAAATAAAATGAAACCATTTGATGAAAGTTATATTTGTATAACAGCTTAGACCAAATTGTTTATTTCAGCCTCAGAAATCACAGAAGGATTAGTACCTCTCAGAGTTCACGTTCCCAGTTCTGTGGAATAGTGGATAACACCACTAATACCCAGAGGTGGACCATCCTTTGAATTCCCTTTGCTTTTGTAAATGCTACCAAGAAGCAGAAGTAGCAAATTTGGTTACTAACAGCTAATTAGAAGAGGAAATAGTTTTCATTTCATTTTCTGGTATATGATTTTTAGTTTGCTTCTTAAAAGAATGAAGTCTAAAGAAATGACAATATAATCATCTTGTTCTGCCTCCAGGAAGGATGCTGCACATGGGAGTGTCCCAGCAAAGCATCATAGTAAGATTGCTTTTTGCAAGCCTAAGGGTATGTTATGAGGGTTTCAAGGTATGAGGCACAAGAAGTCAGAATCTCTCATGAGAAGTCCATGAAACTGCTGTGTGAAATAAAGTTATGTTGAATAGAAGAGAAAATAAAAACAGAAATGGAAAGATAACCTAAATTGTACCACTTTGAGAACGCTGAGATCTAAAATCCTTGTTATGGCAGAAAATGCAAGACAACTTTACTCTGCAAACTACAGCATACTATCTCTATACAGAAAAATCAGCAATAATGTTTTATTATGGTCTCTCAAAAAATAGGAATACATCTGTCTGAACAAAGTAGTCCTTTGCATCCTTGAGGCATCACAATAGGATATAAATGTTGTAGAATTATTTTTACTTTAAAAGCTTTAATATACACATTCTCCCTTGAGCACAAAGTTATTCACTGTAATGACATGATAGCCAATAAGAAAGTAATAGCTTTGTGCCTTTGTGCATACTCTCGAAGTGTCTGACCCCACATATTACAAGAAATTATTTGAGGCTAGTGATGTTTTGAGACAGTTTACTGGAAGAAAGAAAACACCAGAGCCAGTTGCCTAGACAACGCTGTGTAGCTGCACCAGAAATCAAAAGGAAATGTAGGATATTCTTCTGTGTTAAGGACTGCAAAGTATTCACTAAATTGGGTTAAAAGGGAAATAATTCCCTAGCAAGTCTATGTTACCTGACCTACGTACTATTAGCTATCACTTCTTATCATGAGCCTTATTAGAAACCTGATGAAAAAGCCAGATGGTTCATACTTCACAGCATAGGGCAATAAAAAGTAAACAACAAGCGATACAGTAACGAGTGCTCAAAGTTTCTTTTTTTTTCCTGGGAGACTCTGTAGGTCACTTCTGGTTCTGAGAGTCTACTCTGGGAACAAGTGGTTTCTCATGGCGACCACTTATGACTTCATTGCAGGATTTCAAAAAGATGTCTCTGCAGGCTACATCACTTTCAGCAGTGAACACCATATTCTTAATAAGGAATGTAAATACAAATTATCCAGCTAGAATGGAAACAAAAATAAATCAACACTCTTCACATATTTTGCTGTCAATTAATTCATCATGCATGATACCATGTTTTATAAAAAAAAAAAAAGAGATTTATCCACAGAGCATCCAGTTATGAATTGATTCCTCCAGGCAGTCATCTTTTAAAATGTATTCTTTCTATAGATCTGTGTTGAACACAGAAAAGGGAGCTGAACCTAGCTCTCACATATTAGCTAACAGCTGTAACAATGGGATTCACAGTTCCGCAGGTGAAAACAGTTTTATAAAAAAAGGCACCCTATACAGTTTTAACTCCAATAGAGGGAGGAAAAGCAGATGTGTCCCTGATCCAGAGTGAAATATTAATTCTGGGAGAGAAATGGGTCTTAAGTATTCACTTTAGACTTTCATTTTGCCTATCACAGCTCTCAAAGCAGCATTCTGATTTTCTTCTGTCACTTTATTTTTTTTTAAGATGTCTGTGGAATTGTTGATTTCTGTGCCTTAAGGCTGGGCATTACCCCATAGATTGTCCATTGTTCAAATCCTACCTCTTAATTGGTTATACAGCTTCTAATGATCCTACTGGTCTTGTTGCAGAGTATCATTAACCTACTGCAGTAAAAGTAAATATTTGCTTTTGATTCAATAGTTAAATCAGCATCATACCAAATAGTTGAAATCTTCCCCGAACTGATTTAATCACTTAAACACTAACTCTGACAACAAATGGGGCACTGAAATGCTTGAAATGGGTTTTGCTTCGTATGGAAATTGGAGTTAGCCAGTTCTATACCTTCTCTCTAGGACCTAAATACACTTCTCTGCCCGGTTATCTCCAGCTAGAAGTTAAGCCTTTGAATCCTGCAAGGGAGTTAAAGCTGGCATGGACGGTTTATCACTCTTATTACAATCTGCTTATTTATAAAATAAATCATGCCAAGCAGAGAGACAGCATTTATTCTTTCTCTTCTAGTGACAGCATCTGAGTACACAAGTTCCACAGAGTTTAAGGGTGTAAAACCCAGACAGATACCAGATATCAGCACCTCACATCAGATTTAGAACTGCAAGTTATCAGTTTATAAACAAATGCAGGATACAAGAGAAGTAAACACATAGGAGATATACGTACACATTCAAAATAAACAAGATCAAGTTTCTTTTATTATCAGTATTGTAAGATTGGGTTTTCTTTTGTTTAACTTAACAAGAGCTTATCATACTGTTCTAAAAGAACAGTCTCGATCCTTTATTTTTAAAAGGGAGAAATTCAGATACCCTGTCAATCAGAAAGAAAATCATCTTCAACTGGTAGGTAATGCTTTCTTAAAAATATCAGTTTGCTGTTTCTTAATGACCAAGAGTAACTACGAGGTAACAATGTGCAATACTGCTTATCCCTCACATAAACAAGACATTATTTATAAATTATTTCAAAGATAAAACAAAATCAGGAGAGAAAATAGACGTATCTGACACCACAGAATAGTCTGTTAATATAATGCTTCAAAGTAAAACATCTCATCAGATACCAGACATCTTAAATAGACAACAAAATTTAAATAGGAAAAGTATTTTGAAGTATAGTAAGATACCGTGGAGAAATCTCAATTTGAAAACATTTCTGCATTTTAAGCATCTTTTAATTTGACATTTTTAATCCATTTCATACTCACAGTATTTACATTCAGTTCCCATTTCTACTATGCTTCAAACAGCAAATTCAAGAGATATGAAATGCAGATGCTACTTTACCAGGATTACATCCTCTTTAAAGAAGAAGTGATTTTCTCAGGATGAAGCTATTACGTGAAGGAGTTCAATAAGGAACTCACACAAGCTTCTTGCAACTTTCTATGATAAATGAAGTCACTTTATAAATGAGAAATTCTACATTATGGATTGCAAATGCTGAAAACTAAAGCTGCAAGTGCAATTGTATTATTTATAATCATTGATAGACATAACAGAGACCACAGGAAATAAAACAAACACACCAAGTAAAGCTTAATATTTAATTTCTACATTTATATTTAGCCAACTTATTCAATCTGCTCAAATATATGGAACACTTGCAATGCCTGTTAAGTAACGCTTAAAATTATTACTTCAATGCAAAGACTCACTAAAATGACTAAACTAAGTTTTATTTGATGATGTCTGGAGCTTTTAGGGATGATGTAATTAAACAACTGTTGCATACTGGCACAAGCCTATTGATTTAATAGAGGTATTTTGATTTGTGCTAATATAGTATGTTGCACATTGTCCCCTATGGGTGCTAACAGCTGTATGACACCATGTTCAAACATGCTTTTTCTATAAATCCCTATACTTCGATAAAAAACTGTTAGGAAACATTGAGGGTGTACGAAAGCCTGAAGTATGAATAAAGATGGTAAGTCAGCAATTGAATCAAATAGTTTGTTCGATATTTAAATTCTGCTTTTGTGATACTGCAAAACCAAAAATATAGATACCTGTAATTAATTTCTGTGGTCTATAATTTTTCCCTTCAAGAGATCAGTGGTTGTAGCGTTACAAAGGTATTATGATAAAATTCATCATAATGAAGCAATGCAGAATCAAGAACCAGACTCTAGAATCTCACAGCATGGGTAAGATAGAGATTGAAAACTCAAAACTTGTTGAGAGACATGGCCCTTTCATTTGTACAATGCCAACCATAATCCAGATTTAACAGACTACCACAAACTTCTCCAATGTGAGTCCTTCCCATGGGCTGCAGTTCCTCATGAACAGCTCCAATGTGGGTCTTCTCCACAGGGTGCAGTCCTTTAGGAGCATACTGCTGTAGCATGGATCCCCCATGGAGCCACAGGTCCTACCAGAAAACCTTCTCCAGCATGGGCTTCCCACAGGGTTACAGCCTCCTTTGGACATCAGCCTGCTCTGATACAAGCTCCTGCACAGGCTGCAGGTGGCTATCTGTTCCACGAATAACCTCCATGGGCTGTAGAGGGACAGCCTGCCTTACCATGGTCTTCACAAAGGGATGCAGGGGAATCTCTGTTCCAGCACCTGGAACACGTCCTCCCCTGCTTCACCGATCTTGGTGTCTGCAGGGCTGTTTCTCTCACGTATTCTCACTCCTCCTTCCTGGCTGCTGTTGCACAGCAGTTTTTTTTCTATTCTTAAATATGTCATCCCAGAGGTGCTACCACTATCAGAGATGCGCTCAGCCTTGGCCACTGGCAGGTCTGTTTCGGAGCAGGCTGGCATGGGCTTTGTTGGACATGGAGGAAGGTTCTAGCAGCTTCTCACAGAAGCCACCCCTGCAGCCACCCTGCTACTAAAGCCATGCCAGGCAAACCCAATGCAGGATTCCATTCATTTCTTTCACTTAACAAAAAAACAGGGGCACAGGGCAGCAATGACAACACACACACATTAAAAGTGCCTACCTCTGATATCAACAGTTACGCACATTTTTCACTCCTTTTCTCCTTGGATGCTATAAATTTTACTTCCAGGTTTTTTTAAGACTTTCTATTATCTAATGCAACCAAGAAGAGGCTGTTGTTAAAAATACTGCTGTCGGCATATTCTCTTGGCTGCTGCAAGCGTATTTGTTAGATGGAAGGAGAAAGCAATTTGTGTTGAAAATAGAAATGCACATAACAAGGAAAAAAAAAGTATGCTACAGGTAAAGGATTTCACACAATTATCTTCATCCAGTCACATTACCTAAAATTTATCTGCTATTACTAAAAACTAAGTCAATATAACTTTTTAGCCATCATTTTTTATTTACATCTGTTCCAATTTCCAGTCTACCTGGCACTTGAGAACTGTGTCCTTTCCTATCACATGCTTTGCTTGTCAAATAAATCCAAACTCTCTTCAAAAGTGTTTTATCATCAGGGACTTAATAGATAATTTCTCTGGAGAGAAATTGAGATGAGAAGGAATTTCATTTGCTCTCCTTTCTCTCAACTGCAACTGGTGTAACACTGACAAAAACAAAATCTCTTTTGCCATCTAAACACTACTACATGTGCATACACAAGTTACAAACTAATAGTTTCTTCATGTTTTTCAATCGCTTTCACAATGAAATTTATTTTAAATCAAAACTTTCCATGTTCTAGATTGACTCACACATCAAAGATGCAACAAAACCCCCAAAGGATGAAAGTAGTTTTAGAGAAAAATCAGAGGAGAAATGACTGACTCCAAAGAAAACAAACCCACATATATTTAACAAACTCTTCACCTTCCCTATACTGATAACCTACATACCATTAAATTGATTTATCCTGGAAAACAGATGAGCGCAGATAACATATATTTGATTTTCAGGATGCAAGGTCATCCTGTAGTCTAGATTCCATTAACTAATCTTAATGTACAAGTGATTAATTTGCCCATAACAGTTAGAACAGATGCAGCTAAATTGATTGACTGTATTACTTCATAATTGTTGTCTCCATATTGGCATCATTCTCAACCAGAGGTTATGGGCTCAGTGTAAGAACCGGTCTGTGTTATTCAGGACCTGAAGGTGATGAGTAAGGTTTCTTTGTGGCTTAAAAATAAGCAGATCAGCCAATAACAACAAGCTGAATAGAGATAAAAATTCTAAATACAAAACCTCATTTTTTGTGCATTTATATTGCATGTGGGGTAAAAGAGAGTCTTTAGTCAAAACTCTCTGCTGCTGTAAATTAACTAAGGTAAATGTAGAAATAAAAACATTGAGACTGATTTAACAACAGCAAATACAATGTCAGTTTGGACAGACAGATGTTTCTTTAATTGCGCCAGTATTTTGCACGGCCGTTCTGGTCATTTGACTCTCGAGTGCAATTAAATTAAAAAGCATCATACCTTCCGCAGTGGTTTGAGCTTGGTCTCCATTATAAAGTCGTACTTGCAGAGTTCACAACAGCGCGTGTCTGAGCTCTTAATCCACTGGTGCAGGCAGGCTTGATGAACAAAGCGCAGGGTCCCTGTGCAGCGACATGGTGTGATGAGGGGACTTTCATCATCTCCCTCACAGTGACAGATTCTGACAGGAAGGACAGCAAGAGCTAGTAAGACAACTTGCCAACCAGCAATGCAAAGGCACTGTTTTATTTACACTGCTTTTCCATTTTCAGACTTGACATTCATAAGACGCCAAGTATATGACCTTTCAGATCGAGGCCTTGTTCCATTCTGCCACTTAGCAATTTCTTTCCACTTACTTATTTCTCTTTGAATTTGCTACGTGGTCTGAAAGTGAAACAATAGAAATAACACTGTTTTCCCCTTTTATGCATAGGAAAACCTTTAAAACAAATACCACTGCTCTTTCTAGAAGTTGAATAGTTCTTGGTCTGTAAGTAATGTCAATAAAATACTTAAAGCCAGCAGAATCTAATCCCAAACTGAAAATAACCACTATGAAAAGTACAAAAAGTTCCTAGGATAAATTTTTGGAGTTACACCGTTAAAAGGATTAGAGAATAGTTATGAGTGCTCTGGAGTAACGCATATGGCACAGCATACACACACATGCACACACATTTTAGAAGGCAGGTATTAAAAAGTCATGGTCTTTCCTCTTTTTCATTCCTCACTGTCCCATTGAAGCAGTTTTTTGTTATGTGGAAAACAAAAACTACAGCTGTAAGCAGACCCGAAGGTAGTGGTTGCTCCCAGAACTGTTGTTACCTTGTAATGCAATACAGAGCTTTTCATGTTGTAGTTTTACATAAAGTGATCAGTGTCCTACCATCACAATCTTATAGGTTTCTTCTGCAACACATGCCCAAATGTCTTGGTGATCTTTCCCTCTTCCAGACAGAGTCCTGATCATATCAGGAAAACATTCATGCATAGAAACCAATGACAGCTTTATGGGGCAGAGGAAACTCTACAGTAAACAGAAGGCTTAGTCAAACATCTGAAGTGAAGGAAATTCACATTAACAAAGAGTAACTCCCTCCCATTCCCACTGCAGAAAACCACAAAAAAGGACCCAAACCTTAATCAATGTGCTAAGAGTCAAACTGATAGAGGACGAAGAGGGAGGGAAGCTTACGTCTGAGAAATATTATTTCAAAATACAGAAGTAGCAAAGCAGTAAAACCAGTACAGATTCTGGTGTCACACAAATGAAACTCAGGGCTTAGAAACTTAGTATTTTAGGAAAGGCACCCTCAGATACACGTGTGTAGAAGAGTCTGAACATGTCTGAGGAGTAACTCATCTCTTCATGCAGAAAACTCTGGCCACACCACTCCTAGAGCAGGAAAAGGGCTGGGGATGGCCCCGTGGTGAGATGGTTTCCTACTGGCCAGGTTAGAGAAGGGTGGCCTAGATTTCAGTGACGCCTTTCACACCACTTCCCACAGCATTCTTCTGGAGAAACTGGCTGCTCATGGCTTGGACAGATGTACTCTTTATTGGGTAAAAATAAGGCTGGATGGCTGGGCCCAAACAGTTGACAGCCAGTCACACGGGATACTGCCCAGGATTCAATATTGGGCACAGTTGTGCTTAATATATTTATCAATGATCTGGATGAGGGGATCGAGTGCACCCTTAGTAAGTCAGCAGACAACAACATATTACTCGGGAGTCTTGATCTACTTGAGGGTATGAAGGGTCTACAGAGGGATCTTGACAGACTGGATCAATGGGCTGAAGACAATTGTATAAGATTCAAGAAGGCTGAAGTGCCAGGTCCTGTACTTGGGCCACAACAACCCCATGCAATACTACAGGCTTGGGGAAGAATGGCTGGAAAGCTGCCCGGCATAAAAGGACATGGGAGTGTTGGTCAACAGGCAGCTAGCTGAACATGAGCCAGCAGTGTGCACAGGTGGCCAAGAAGGTCAGTAGCATCCTGAATTGTATCAGAAATGGTCTTGGCCAGCAGGACTTGGAATTGACTGTGCTTTTTTACTCAGCACTGGTTAGGCTACACCTCAAATGCCGTGTTCCGTTTTGGGCCCCTCACTACAAGAAAGACGTTGAGGTGCTGAAGCATGTCCACAGAAGGGCAACAAAGATGGTGATGGATCTGGAGCACAGGTCTTATGAGAAGTGGCTAAGGGAACAGGAGGTGTTTAGTCTGGAGAAAAGGCAGCTGAAGGGAGACCTTACTGCCCTCTACAGATACCTGAAAGTAGGCTGTAGCAAGGTGCGTGTTGGTCTCTTTTCCTAAGTAATAAGTAACAGGACAAGAGGAAATAGCCTCAAGTTGCACAAGGGGAGGTTTAGACTAGATATTAGTAAATACTATTTCACTGAAAGAGTTGTCAAAAACTGGAACAGGCATCCCAGGAAAACAGCTGAGTCAACATCCCTGCAGCTGTCTAAAAGATGTGTGGATGTGGCGCATAGGGTCAGGAGAGTCTGGAAAAGACACCCTGTGAAAGACTGGATACAGCACAGCACTGAGGATGTCAAGCCTACAAGGAGAGGGAAGAAAATTTTAAACGTCTGCATAGAAGATCTATGGATCAAAACCAGCAGCGTCACTATTCTTCCATGGTGTAGCTTAGAGCCATGGAAAAATGATCTACAATACTGTGAAAGCAGAACAAAGCTGCTTTGCTGGATATATAGAAAAACAAACAAAAAACATCAACAAAAAAAAAATCACAAAAAACGAAGCTCTGGAAACCTGGTACACAATACCTAGGTTTCAGTGTCTGCAGTGGTGCCCATACAGCATCTTATACCCCGTGAGACTAGAGGGGAGAAGAAAATACCTGTAACTTCCATCTTGCACACGTTCATTTTTTGAGACATGTTTTACAAGAACCCACTTTACAACCTTATCTTTACAATCCAGACAAGTTAGGTGCATCAGTGGCTTAGTTCTTTAATGCAAACTGGCTATACAAAGAGTTCTTATTGAGTCGGTAGCTTAATCAGAACTAAATTTTCGTAACACCAAATAGCTATTTTGCTAACAAATGTATTCTCAGATGAGAATTACATAAAAAACCCACAATTTTCTTTTTAAATTAAAGTTATTTCCCAAATGAAAACTAGTATCCTTTGTTCATTTAAATTCAAGCTATACATAATTTATTTTATAGGCTTAGAATTTAAACGATTTAGAAATTAGACAACTAAGCTATGTACCCAGGAGACTTTTTTCTACTACTGCCAGAACTGTTTAAAATTATTTTAAGAGCTAAAATACAAGCCTAAAACTCCACTGGGATCTTCAAATGAAGTGACACTGCAAATTTGAAATGAACACAAGAAGAAAAAAATAAATCTTTAGCAGAAGTACTTTTATAGAAAAACACTATGTGAGTTCCACATTCTATTTGTGCTTTCATAGTACTGAAGTTACAAATTAAATGTATAAATATCAGAGTGACATTAAGAACTTATATTATACAGATGTTTGACCTAAATAATCTGTTGGCCTCTTCTAGCTTTATAACCATTAAGTATGTAAAAAAACAAGCTACAAATGTAATTAATGTCTAGAGAAAATAACCAAAGGCATGGCTTGCACTAGCTCTTTGGTGCAATTTAGCTCTTCATTAATTGTTTAGCTAGAAAAAAAATAGCTTAAAAGAAATTTGTGCTAACTAAACTCAGTCAGAGTCTTTAAACACATATGGGTCTCTGACAGCTGTTGAAACAAAGTGTTGGCTAACTTCTGAAATACCTTTTAAAGACATGACCCAGATACCTTGTAATAATTTGCTCAGCCATTAGCACTGAATCAGAATTTTGTGCATCTTTGCCTTTTGCTTTATTTATCTATTATGTACATCACAACTGGCATGAATTATAGAAAACAGATTGTAAATAATGGCTTTGAAAAATACGTTGTGCGAACAGCACCGAGGTAGAGATACCAAGCATAGACTTCTCTGAACCATATCTAAAAACCAAGTCGGGGCAGAGAGCTTCCAATCTAGTTTTCTATTTTCACATAATCACAACTCTTCAAAGTTTTCACCCACCAGCCTGACTATTTACAGGCCTGAACTTACCGTAAGAGTAAAATTTGCTTACATTGTTTAGAAATTAGTTGAATGAATAAACCCCCTCTCCGTTATAAAGAAAAAAAATGCTAATTCTATACTGATTTACTTACAAGTTGTACAGCACTGATCATGGTTAATAGCTGCAGTTTCAGCTGCTCAGTCACACCTATGGAATTTGCACACTGAGCTTTTCTCAACTTTCTAGTTCCTTAGGAGATAAATGGCCCTCATTATAAAGCAATACTTTTGACTATCGGGAAAGGGAAGGAACGGGAGGGAAGAAAAAGATTCCTGCCTAGGAATAGGACCTTGCTTGTCTGGCGGAAAAGATGAGTATGAAATCATGTGTACACCAGATAATGCAGTGTACACGAGCTATTAGATGATCTTCTGATTCAGGTATACAAATTTTTTTGTCTGTGTATTTGTATAATACACACCTACAGGCATATCCCTACACTTTGAGATCACAGAATATTTATTTTTCTTTAAAGAAAGCCCACTGTGAAACTCTAAGAAATAATACTCAGACAGTGCAGTCATTCTTATGCTTAAGTTTTTGCTTTATATGTCATTTTTTAATTACCTAGCACATATTTCTCTAGCACAGAATTGTTTCTATAACCTTCAGAACACAGATATATCAAATACAGGAATTTGTTCCAATATTGTGCATATATCTGACAAAAATCCATAAAAATTCTTTAAAGGATGCTCTTAAATAGTAGAATCACTTATTACATAATAAATTAGCAAAAAAGAAAAAAATGTTAAACTGAAAACAAAACTAGTCTTTGTGAAAGATTTTGGAAAATTCTTATAAAAACTGTTGCAGATTTCTTTAATGTGCCCTACACAAAAAACCAATTCTCAAATAGACAGGGAATAGCTTAATTTAGAAACATTTTAGAGGAAGATGTATGTAAAAATGAAAAGTTAAAGAAATTTACTAATAACAATTTAGAATTATTTTTCACTGTTTCTTTTTGTTTAAAGTATTAATTGAATTTAAGGCATATTCAAATGATGCTGAAAACCTCATTGATAATGCAATGCTTGAATGAGAAATTATATGCAACATATTAAACTATGTAACATAATGACTATGCAAAACGATTAAGTAAAGTTGCCAGTAGTTTAAGGTATACAATCTCCTTCACTGAAGGGCACATTGACACTGTACATGTATAAACCAGAGAATTTTTTTATCTGATTAAAATCAAGAGATGCTGCTAAACTAAGCACTCAAAGGTGAGGCACCTTCAGAATGTGGTACGGTCACGGTCTTTAATTCCATGACTATGAACTGTTCTCCCTTGTTTCCCCTAACACTGCAAAATTTAAAAGGTAGGAAAGGAAGTATGAAACAAGATGGCTACAGCTTGTGGATATTCATAGATTACTTGGACTTTGACTGGCTTTCAGAAAAACGGCAAGAGCTATTCTGGATGACTGTCCACTTCTCATCAAGCCAAGGCTTTTTTCATTTTTTTCCACACAAACATTTCTTACATAATCTTAGCTTATACGATCCACTAAAATCAATATCAATCAAGGAGTTGATAAGGAAAATTTTTAGGTTTTCCTGATAGTGGGTCAGTTTGGCAAAATCATAGCAACCAAAATTACATACTTTAGATGTTAGTCATTATTTAAGCTCCTTCAAGAGATACAGATAGATTCCAACAGGTTTGTGTTTTTTCCTTTACATGTAAATTAACAATTTTACACTCATTAAAGAGAAGAGCTGCTAATCTCAAATCTCATTGGAAAAATAGCAGTTATCCTAACCTATCTTTCACTAATCCACTTCACTTTTCAGCAGTTAAGAAAATAAGCCAATTTCTATGCCACTGCAGTGAAGTATAAAATGCACTGATTCTGCTGGAGTCTTGCATGCATTGTGAAACTTAGTCCTCTGCTCTTACTTGGTTGGCAAGCACTCCTCTATGACAGTATCTGTACAGCTGATTACCATACATGACTACTGTCACAGGAAAGTGATTAAGGATAAGAATGAATTAGCATGTCCCTGCTTGCCTTTTGAGCTACAAGAGCCATATAATTAGGGGCAGCACTGGTGGAAAAGAGTTTGCAGTACTTCTGCACGACCAGAATTCTTTCAGCAGATCCCATATTTGAGATTGGCACTGCACCTGAGTACCTAACAAAATTTTCAAGGATTTTTGACCATTACATGTAGATAAAGGGTAGCTTTTGTAGACTTCTAAATATATACCAGGTCAAATTTTACCCTCATTAACAAATTTACAATCTAGGGGAATGCCTCTGAGGCTTTTAAAACCAGAATACTGATAATGAGGTATGATACTGTTTAAGGGCTATAAATGACATAATTATGTAAAAACTGTTTTGTTCCTAGGTAGTATAAAGCAATGTCTGGTAATAAGCATTACAGAGAAAGTATAGTAAACCTGCTGAAAAAAAAAGCTAGACCTAAAACCCCAGTATCTACACCAGGGACATCATGGTGGGGGTAGCTTTTATTTGATACCAATTTGAAGATGAATTGGAAATATGCCTTTCCGTTTATTTTCACACAAAGGGAATATAGTGGGAGAACCCTAAGACTGATCCTCAGTGCGATCCATATCATGCTAAAAGTAAAGGTGATCAGTTGTGCTTCAAAAGCAGGTCCTTACCTAAGCTAAAGCATAATGGAGATCCCTTCACTGACAAAATTAGGAGAAGCTTCTGCCTTGTGACTGTGACACGTTTACGGCCCCTGTGATGTAATTTCTGTATACTAGAAATGTAGTCTGTGAATTATTGCATGATAATAAGTGAATGCAGATGCTCAACATCTATACTATCATTTCCCTTCAGATGTAAGTATACCAGTAGTACAGAAATGCTTTCAAACTTCTAAAAAATCTCCCTAACAAAAAGGGGAAGTATCTTCTCCACTTAAGTATGGTCGAGGAAGATAATGACTATTAAAAAAATATTAATTTTGGTGAGAAATGATTGAAAAGATAGTTAAAATCTTGACCTTCACTGGAAAGCATACGTGGACTCATAACGATTATGCAAAAATAAATTCTTACCCTGTTCAGCAAGTGCATCTCGTTGCTATGTCTCACTATTATTAAAGGGAGACTAGTCAAGGAGAAGCAGCATAGTTGGAAAATGTTTGACCAACTGGCTGTGAGAATTATTAGCTGTCAGCATGAAATACCATGAGCTCCTAGGTTATCTTAATTGGACCAAAAGGAACCAGTGCTTCAGGTTTACAAAAGGATGCACAAAATTGCTGTTGTTACTGTCCGATAATCTTAAGAAAACAGTTTAATCCAAAAACTGTCATTTTCTCTTTCTGACAATTCATAAAGTGCTTACAGTTCTTTTAGATAGTTATAATCTAAAATTAAAGCAAACAACTTCATGAACAACTCACAGCAAATAAACAGAATTAACTCATCCATACAGAGAAACAAAAAAAAGTACCAAACACTCCTCCTGCCTAATTTATCACTCTGGGAAAAAGAAAGCTAAATTCACTAGATATTCTCACCCTGCAATAGGCTACAGCTTGTCATGCTTCCCTCGCTTTCATTCTGCAGGCTTTTTCTTTCAACCTCATTTCCATTCTTTCCACTGTTACATCATAAAGTAATCTAAATGACAAATTGGTCTTCCTCTCCATTTAACCACAGTGTGAATGAAGCACATTAATTCTCCATACTGAATGTAATCAATTTGTACACCTCTTCCTGGTCACTCCTGCCCTTCCATTATATCATATGATCAACTGCCTTTATCTGACCAAAATAAAAAACATTTTCAAAATGCTGCATCACACCAGCAGAATTTCATAGTAGTCTAGGTAAAGCTCTCTCTTCATTTCTGCAAATGTGGTCAGAATTTGTAAGAGTCCCAAACAACATCAGTAAATGCACATCAAATCTTTTATTTCATCAACATTTCTTGTCCTTCTATTAATCTTCCCTTATAGATGATCAATTGAGTATTTAACCATCTAAAGAGTTACAAGTAATTCCTGCCTAAGATGCACTGCCAGTGCAAATCAAGATACACATCAGACAAGATTTACTGCACTGAACACAGTGCAAAGAACTCGGAACTGCATCTCAAAAATTATTTAGACTTCCTCCCACCCACCTAGTGAAAGTCAAGTTACATTAGTTTTAAGTAACTAAACTCCTTACAGAACATATGAAAGCTTTAAGTATATAATAATAGAAGCCTTTAAACCAAGGGTCTCCTCTCACCCAAACTTTCACAGGAAGTTGAGCCATTTCACATATTTGCACTAAAACCAATAGTAAGTTTTGCAAGAAAGAAGCAGAAATCAGGACTTGGTTCTTCCTGAGTTCAGTGACCCTAACCACAACAAAGACAAGCTTGCTTTGTTTTCACTCTCCTTGCATCCTGAGCTCTGGATGGTATTTCAAGTCTATGCATTCTGCACTATCATTTAAATTATTTACTTGATCCAACTTCACAGTTTCAGTACAAATATTTCAAATGAGTATTAAATTTTAATGGTAGTATTTGAGCCGATATATCTATCTTCTGTTCATCTTTCTCTTTCTTCCTCAAGTTCATGAGGACTTGTTTCCTCCCGAGAGGCTTTCTATCTGCTGATTATTGTGGGCACTCTACTACATGAATATTTCCAGATGTAAGTATTTCCATGCAAGTTACTATCTTTTCAGGTTTTGCTAAATACTGTGAAAAACTGTTACAACCCTTGACGTGCACTATTTCTTCTTATCTGTGCTTGTATTAACCCATTAAAACACCCATACTAGTCTTTTCCTAAGTTTATAATGATCTTCTAATTAATACACTAGCTTTTTAAAGCTCATATAAAAAAAAATATACTTGAAGTAGTTTCTGCATATTTAATGAATTAACTTTGTCATCTCCCCTCACTATTTCTCCCCATTCCTACCAGCCTCCTGGCATTCTCTACTTTCCTATTTACTCTTGGAATAGGGACCCTTTGTTTACATGACTATATATAGTTATGCATGGCGTTCAACAAAAAACAAAATTCTCCTTCTAATAAGTATTTTTTTTAAGTATGTATTTTTTTCATAGTGAGAAACTCCATCTTATTTAAGTGTATGTGGTTTCTTTCAGCTTCCAGAATTACAGTTCAGTGTTATTGCTGAAATGATTGCATTGGTGCTACAAAAAGATCTTATACCAAAAGCATAACTACTCAAACAGAAAATATCTTTCAATTCTCCCATCATAAGTAATAAAAACACCATAATATTAATTCAGAGTCAATACAAAAAGCACTTACGATACATTGGTGGCAATATCAACTAAGCATTTTTTCTAACCTTAGTAATTCCTGTGTGAAAATCCATGGGACTAAATCCTCACAATCCATTCACTTTATCATGTCTCTCACGTAGCTTTTTCCTTCAGTGAGATTTCCCTTGAGCAGACCAAGGAAAGCTATTTCTGAGGTTGCACTTCAAACCACATGGCAAATTCCAGAACACTGTATGCATGAAGAAAATCTCAGAGACAAGGAAACTCGGGAAAAGAGAAATCCCACTGTATGATTTAGAAGGCCTATCCTGTGACTGAAAAAAAACAACCAAACAAAAAAAAACCTAGGTGCCAAAACAACTCATCATGGTCAGAACTAATTTATATAGTTGTCCCTAATCCCAGAAGCAGAAACTTAATTAGGACTCCAGAAGAAAGGAATGTGTTCAGGGAAGAGATTGTAAAGATCATCATTGGTGTCATGTCATTGTTTCATTATTTTTGGAATTAGAGAAACAATGACACTAGAAGGGGAAGTGTCTAATTTGAAGTGACAAAGAGGCCTGCCTTAGACTAGCTGAAGTATATATTGTGCCATGGTACTATACGTTATCTGCACTGCATGACTAACGTGCTTATGCACGAACAGGTTGTGTCATACCACACTCCTGCTCATGCAGCTAAATGCACATTGAGGAAACTGCTTATGTGAGTGTATAAATGTGTTTCACTGCCAGTAATTTATGAGGAAGTAAAGGGGGAAAAAAATGCCTACACAACGCTTAAAATAACTGGCAACAAGAGATATTTGAGATTCCCGTTCCTCTGCTTTGTCTACACAACTCCATGTAGGTGAGAGCCATTCCTCTCAGCCATTTTTTTTCCACATCAACTAGAAGGAATGAATAACTAGGATGAAAAGCTTGAAGAACAGCTCAAGAAAACAAAACAGTCACATCACAACCAGTTATGTTAATTTCAGTCTTCGAATAAACATCACAAATAAATCCTTTTTCTATTTCTCATACAGAAAAATTGTTACTGTTTATGTGCACACTCTGTTGAAATGTCATTCTTTTTTTTGTTTCAGAAGCAAGACTATGAATCTGAAGAAAAACATGCCACAGGTCATAAGTCAATTAAGTGCATGGACCTGCCCTGAAAAAGAGAAACTATAGTCCATACTGAATCAGTAGTAAAAACACGTCTTCCTTTTTCTTTAGCTATCTGCAAATTGATTAAATAAGACAGATTACCAGCTATGAAAAATTAACATGCTTTTGATTTTTTAATGTGTGTCCTATATGTATTATCATCAGTATGATACACTTAGTAATGACAACAAAAAATACATCATTACCTCTGACATGAAGATAAATGTAATCATGACTGTCTTGACAAATTCTGCACAACGGGCCACGTTATCAAATGTATTTAGCCTAACTCCAGTTGTTCAAAAAGCATCTTCGCTGCCAGTGAGCCCAGGAACACATACCCATCAAAAGTTTTCAGCCTTCCTCTGCTAGTCAAAATACATGAAGGCTTGGTGGTCCAGAAATTTAAAATAACTCTGAAGATGTTGAAGTAGGCATCTGTGCACATCTCTGCATCGTACCATGTAGATATACTTCAAGTGCTTAAAATATATGTAACATTTGCTATTGCTGCTATTACTTTCAGTTTCTGTAGGGAAAGAGGTGCTAAGCCAGAGGTGTGGTCCTGAGGTACAAGCTGATGTACAAACATGGCTGGACTTCACTCTGAGGAATCTTAAATTATCATGACAATGATCAAACAATCAAAATGTCCTTTCTTATTTGGTAAGTGTAAGAAGAAGTGCAGAACACTAGCTGTATTAGTAATATCTTATACCTCCCACTATGAAAAAAGCACACTGCCTGCACTTTATTATTTTTCTTTCTAAAACTAGGATCTTCATAGTGTGTTACTAGGTTGAAGTATACATTGAAACTACATGACGTGGAATCATGAACTTCCTCATTCTCACTGTGTTTACATTTCCATGCAAATTTCTTCCCAGCAAAGAAAAGTGAAATGTTTTGTGTTACCGTATCAAGAAACTAAGCCTGATACTCATGTACATTTTGTAGATGAAAGCCTATATATCTCACAAGTTGAGGAGGTAAAAATACCCAAAACAACAAAACAAAACAAAACCCAACACCCCAAAAACCAAGCTAAATAAAAAATTGTTTCAGATCTGTTAGATTTATGAGATGGTGTACTTTTATTTACCACTAAATTAAGTAATTCAAGTTCACCTAGCTGTCTACTCCAAATTCAGATATTAGCTCACAAGTGGTCAGCTTGCTTTCATTTCCAGGGGAGAATATTCATATTCTGATTGCGTGCTTTACACTAAGGGTATCAAACTGTCAGAAGCCTGAATTTCCCAACTAGAGAGAATGGTTCATGTTGGTTTTTCTTTCCCAAAGCTTATTTTAATGTTTATTTTGCCCAATTACCCTTTGTTGTTCCAATCCTTGTAATGAGTACCAAACTAACAACCCTTACAAGTTCACAGTGCAGAGATGTTCAGCAGTGCAAAGTGCCATACAACTTACACTTTTTGGAGTGGGTGTTTGACAGGCGCTGCCCATCAGATCACTGTGGTAATGTTAGCTGTAGAGGACACTGAATCAAAACCATACATTTCTTTCATGTAAGTTTATGAAAAACGAGAAAGAGGGACCAAGGCTGAATTTGAACTGATCACCTAAGAACAAAAACCCCCATATTCTATTGTAGGCCTCTACCGAGGCACTCTGCGTCGTTCTCTGCCTCTGACATAGTAATATTCTGCTAGAGAACACAGTGTTTCTGTCATGAAGAAAGCATGACACAAAGCAGTCAAGAGAAGGGCACTCAGTCCACAGCAGATCTTAAATTCCTTTTAAGAACGCTAGATCTTTCTTATTAGGGACTAACCTGCATACTTCTAAATCATCAGACCAGTCATCATACAACACTGGAGGCTTCCGAACAGCGTCAGTCACACTGGTCCCTGCTCCAGCAGGTGCTCCATTATCTGCAACTGCCAGAGCATCACTGCCGGAGCCTGCCTCTGCAAAGCAGTTCTTTGAATCTTTATTGTCCCTAAGAAAAGATGCAGGCTGCTGATCTCTGTAGTAGCTTTTGCCTTTGCTTTTCCCACATTTCCTTGAGGAAATCCTTGGTTCCTGAGATGATGCTGAAGACTGTGATTCTTTAAGCCTTGGAACCCTTCTTCGGCGGTGATTTAAAGTAGGATTCTCAGAGTCAGATACCTCTTGCTTCTTTTTCCGCGTTGTTCCCAAGGTGACAAGTTCAACAGCATTATTGTTTGAGGACCCATCATGATTGCTGCATGATCTATTGTTCCTTCTCCCCCTCCTGGGCATTCTGGACTTTTCTCTTGCTCTCCTTCTAGCCTGAGCCCACTGACTCTCATCTGAAGATGATGATGAATCAGATGCATTCCAGCTGGGTCTTACTGGCTGAGGATGTAATTTACAGTCTTTCCCCTTTCCTTGCTTTTCTGTATGCTCACCATTGTCTCCAGTCTCTTTTTTCCTCCTAAACCTTCGTTTCACTTGTTTTTTACCAGACTCCCTATTAGAAGGAGTCAGCACCATGACAGGGGTTGCATGTTCAAACTCATCTTCTGACAAATCATGCAAGGCAGTAGATCTAGACAAAGCAGTAAGCAAAGGAAAGGGATGGAAATGGTAAGGATGGGTAGAAAGAGAGAGAGAAATCATAAAACAAGGATGATAACGAGAACATGAATTTTAACAGGAAAACATGAGAATGAAAAGCAAACCAGAACCAAAAAAAGAGATAAAAAAAATAAAAAAAGTCTATGTAAATTATGAATAGCGTTAAGCAGAAGCAACAGCTATGTATTATTTAATACAGACAACAACTAACAAGTATCAGCCAGATTAAAGTATATTTTTTTAGCACATACCTACAAATGTCCTGAGTGGAAGGGCAGACAGACAACCGTGATTGACTCCTGGGAGCTGTTCCTGTTGTAGGACTGCTTGCCTGTTGAAATAAGTTAGATAGTTTGGAATCTTTGTCCACAAAATACATGGCAGATATTTTACTGCTTTGCCACATGATTACAAAGTTAAAGTAACTGTTGCTGCTGTTCATAGCACACTGTTGAACATATGCAAGTTCACAAAATACAGGAAGCCTGACTAAAAGCAAAACCTATTTGTGGAACTAAATACAGCTGAAGTGTTCCAGCTCTCATTCGCTCATGACTACTTCTTGTCACTGTTTGAGGAAGCAGCTTTCAACATTTGAATTTTCACTTTGGTTTTGATCTACTGTAAATGTTTGATGGGAAAGGATGTTGTTTTTATTTCATGCAATCAAGCAACTATGATGATTTCTTTCAGACTGGAGTGAAGTGCATGTACATTATGCTGAGTGGTGAACAGAACAAAGCTAACCTATGTCGAGTGGACTGACAGAACAGTGAGAAAATTAAAGTATGTTTTAAAAGGTTTTCAAGGCAATTAGATCTTCTAGAAGAGCTCAGATATTTTAAACTGATGAGCCTAAGAAGGCCAGAGTGCAGGCTGCATCTCTACAGTGCTGATCACGCTCTCAAATAGCAGGAGAGATATAAAACATGCTTAGTATATGGCATTTTGCTTACAAGGTTGTTGCTACAAATTGCAGACCCAGTTGCTCAATGTTTCCACTGGAAATGTGGGCTTATGGCGTTAAGAACAAACCATTTCAATCTGGTATACAATCTACTGGCTGCATAACTGTACACAATCCAAATTTAAATCCAAGACTATGATTCTTCAGGATCACTCATGAGATATAGTATTGTGGGGAGAGGGTTAGATACAAATCATTCTTCATGCTATGACCTTCCCTTAGCTGATAAGGGCATTAGCTTTTAGTATGCAACCCTATCCCATTGTGAGCACTGCTGCCAAATGGAGACAAAATACTATGAGCCTAAGGAGCTCCACAAGATCATGCACTGGATGCAGGGAAAGAATGACTACTAAGCAAGAGTACAAAGTACAAACAATACGAAGATGTAAAGGCTGTCACCTCAAGCTTTTGTACTAGCAAATCAAATTCAGTCACATGTAGAGTCCATAATTAAAATTCTTTCTAGCTCATCTTTCACAGACATTTTTGTAGTGTCAGTTTGAAAATTAATAGTACATGCAAAAATGAATAAATATAGCAAGTACCTGCTGATGCCTCATTTTTATTCACGGTCCTTAAAATCCATTATGTTTCATGCACAGATCTTTTGGAAACATCAGTCACTACAACATGTATTTTTACTTTTAATGGAAAACCAGCTGAGACATAAAAACTGTGCTTTTGCACAAAAATAAGCTAGCTTTAGGAATTCAAGCAATCTTTTTTACCTCTTGATGTGTTAATATCACAACACATACTAATCTTTTAATCTCCTACTAATTTTTTACTACTATTTCCACAAAATGAAACTCATGAGGTATAAAAACTAAGCCAACATGAGAAATTATAGTGATAAAGCTTCTGGGCACAATCCTTAGGTTTGAATGTTTTTTCAGTGCCTTAGACCACCAGGCAGAAAAGAAACATCAGAATGACTGCAGCCTAATGCTGAAAAAAACAAGGAAAAGTATCAGAGATACTTTTTTTCTATTTCATATCTCTTCTCTTTTTTTTTTTAAATATTTCATATCTCTCTTTCTACAAAAGCAACATTTCAATTACACGTACTATGAAGGGTAGTTTTACATACACATTAGAAACTGATGGCATATATATGATTGAGTATATCATCTTTTTCCACTTCAGCATTTGTGATAAGTTCCAAGTGAGTAGGCATACCTTAAGCCATTTGCACAGGTACTTAATGAGGAAATATGCATACAGTTGCACCAGAGCCACATTGTTGGGCTACACGCTGCTATTACGTGCAAAAAAAATCCCTCCAAGCTAAACTCCAGATGAAGAATTGCTGAAGAAATCCAGGTCTAGAGTCAAGTGTGGACTCATGATTTCATCCACTGTGACCAGCTCCCATTTCTTATCCCCCCTGAGAACTACAGAACTGTCCCACCACTTCTTCCAGGATCTGCACAGTATAGAGATTTGGCTTGATCATAAGCAGTGGTCAGGTCATTTCCATGCCATAAAGGCAAGATTTATGTCACCTTGTCAGAAGCACTACACATTGAAGGTATAAGGAGAATGGCTAAGCTGGCTCAGTAACTGTACAGTAGGTCTGCACAGGTTCAAGAAAATTTCAGTAGCTATTAGAGCAGGAAGTCAGCTAGACAGTTCCCAAGAGGGCTAGAATCAAACCAAGAATTAAAACAAATTCCTTGAAAATCTTTTACACTTATTATCTGGGACTGGTAACAGGCGGAAATCTAATTATTTTAACATAAAAATTGCATCCTTTGTTTGATTGCTTAAATTTTACACTTAACTCTCAGCTGTAGAAAGGTCTGGATTGCTTCAGCCCTCCTCAGTCAAATTTACCTTCCAGTTCCCTTGTACTGGCATAATCATAGAATCATAGAATCACCAGGTTGGAAAAGACCCACCGGATCATCGAGTCCAACCATTCCTATCAAATACTAAACCACGCCCCTCAGCACCTTGTCCACCCGTGCCTTAAACACCTCCAGGGAAGGGGACTCAACCACCTCCCTGAGTAGCCTGTTCCAGTGCCCAATGACCCTTTCTGTGAAGAATTTGTTTCCTAATGTTCAGCCTGAACGTCTCCTGGCGGAGCTTCAGGCCATTCCCTCTTGTCCTGTCCCCTTTCCCTTGTGAGAAGAGGCCAGCACCCTCTCTACAACCTCCTTTCTGGTAGTTGTAGAGAGCAATGAGGTTTCCCCTCAGCCTCCTCTTCTCCAGGCTAAACAACCCCAGCTTTCTCAGCCATTCCTCGTAAGGCCTGTTCTCCAGCCCCTTCACCAGCTTTGTTGCTCTTCTCTGGACTCACTCCAGAGCCTCAACATCCTTCTTGTGGTGGGGGGCCCAGAACTGAACACAGTATTCAAGGAGCGGTCTCACCAGTGCTGAGTACAGAGGGAGAATAACCTCCCTGGACCTGCTGGTCACACCGTTTCTGATACAAGCCAAGATGCCATTGGCCTTCTTGGCCACCTGGGCACACTGCTGGCTCATGTTCAGTTGGCTGTCAACCAACACCCCCAGGTCTTTCTTCTCCAGGCAGCTTTCTAGACAGACTTCTCCTAGTCTGTAGCACTGCATAGGGTTGTTGTGCCCCAAGTGCAGGACCCGGCACTTGACCTCGTTAAACCTCATGCCACTGGACTCAGCCCAGTGGTCCAGCCTGTTCAGGTCCCTTTGCAGAGCCTCCCTACCCTCCAGCAGATCCATGCTTCCACCCAGCTTAGTATCATCTGCAAACTTGCTAAGGGTGTAATGACTTTGTTTAATTGCACATAACTCAAATGAAGGTTTATTTCCTTCTAAAATGATTTTCATAAAACTCTTTAAAAATGAACATTTTTTGTTTGTTTGTCTAATCCCTATTGGAGCAAATCTGATATCTAGGCAGGCAGAAAGTCTATGCAACACTCAAGTCTTCAAAAACAAAGCAAGAAAACTCCAGCATGCCACGTTATGCACAAGATAATTCTGATTCTTATCTGTGAGCAAGTTTTATACTATAAGTTTCTGCAACTTTGAAATACAAATTTTGATTTTTATCTACTTTAAAATAGCTTTTAGTGGTAAAATGAACTGATTGAGTGATTTCTAAAACCAAGAGAGTTAGCATTTCTGATATCTGTTGTCTGATGTTTACTTATGGACCTCACAGGTACTAGAGGGTCTTATTCTGCAAATAATCCTGTTTAATTCTGTAAATTAAGCAGGAGTGGAAGAACCAGTTAATGTCAAGTCTGCCCCTCTTACCACATGTCATAGAAGTATAATCATTCACTGTCAAACTGTACTTAAAAACTTGTAAATTCCACCTCAGCTGGAACCCTTTTACAGACCTTTATCCTAAAACCCCTTTGCTTTTTCATCCTACCAACAGACTAACATCTTTCTGCTGCCAACACTGTCTGTGGGCTTACATCACTTTTTTTGGTAATATCCCCTCTTATCTCTCTCCTATACAAGCTATACATCCCAAATTCTTTTTAATTTATATTCTCTTAAGTCCTGCCTCATACTGAAGATACCTAAAGTAGCATTTAGTCAGTTTATGTGTTTACAGAGCACATCACACAGCTAATATGGAAGATCCAGGTCAGATCCTAGAAGGGATCTAGTTGTATCAGTACAGTGTTTTGTTTCCTCTGAGTGGCAGAACACGATGATGAACTCAATCAAGTACTGCCCTCCACAAGTTCCACATTCATTCAGTTGCTGATACCTTGGAGTTTTCGCAGTATTCTGCTCCCACAAAATACAGCACTGAACAAGTCCCTTACCCTGCTCGTAATATAAGTTTTTTTCTATTTTTAATTATCTTTACTGCTAGTTTTGGCAACGAAATACAAAATTATTTAAGTGGCATCAATTTTATTTTAAAGGCATATCTGACAAATCAAAATATGATCATTTGAATATATTCAGCTCACAGCAGTCAAGCTTTTATAGGATTTTATATATAACAGATGTTGGAAACAGTCTCTGGCAGAGAGGTCTTTGGCTATAATTGCTATTCCATTGCTATATTGCTATTTTAAATATTGAATATTTAGAGATATTGTATGTATTTAAAACAGAGATAAGACTGATTCTGTGGATTCCAATTCCACTTGTCAAGCAAAATAATGCATTTTTTTTAAATAGTATCCCTTGAATGAATGTCTGCTTCCAACACCTATATTGTACAGCTCACTGGAGTGGGAAAACTCAATGAGCACTGTACTAATTTTATCAGAGCAAATTTTATCAGCAGCATAATTAAATGTGGTAATTTAACATAAAGTTGTCCGACAATTCATTTATAAGAAAGGCAGCTCATTTCTCTATGCCACTGACAAAAAGAAGATGCTTGAGAGATAATTCCAACTCAAACTGATTAAGTTGGGCATTTCAAAAACATTGTTAGACATTCCCCAGCTACCACCTTCTGCTGTCAGTTTAGAAGAACTTTCTCATCAAGGATATGCAATTTAATTAATGTACATGACATGGCACTTATCCATAATTATTTTTTATACGTTCAACAGGATTTGGTAGTATGCTTTTTAAACAGAATACTGGTAAATACAGAATTTTCAGGACAAGCAAGATGATAATCATTTATCTGAAACAACGGGACTTCATTATCACACACACATCCATGTCAAAAGACCTCAGCAAAGACAGAAATAGGGGACAGAATGAAGTTCAACTGATGAAAACAATAGGACTTTCAAACCAAGACTGCCTTTACTTTGGTGTTAAGGAATTGAATTTTCCAGATAATAACAAAAAATGAGAGTCCTCACCGACCTTCTGTTGCTTAACACTGTGTGTTGAAACTAGTCCAACAACATGAATCAACTTGTGCTCTTCTTAAGAAGAGAGAAAGGCCTAATAGAAAATTTGGAGTAAAAACATGTTCCACAAGTGCAAAGCATTCGTATTTGAATAGAGTTAAGCTCTAAAACAACAAAAAAGATGTAACAAACAGATGCTATAAAATGGCCTCACATATATCACAAGAAAGGCTAATGGACCCTCTGAAGACTCTGCTCTGAATAAAGGAGGCCAGAGGTATTTCCAAAAGCTGTTCAGCTGATAACACTGCTTGAGTAGAAAGCTGCAGAAAATGGAGGGATAATAGAGCAGACAGGGAGTGTGACTAATGATATTCTGCTAAGTATGCTTTATAGCACTGATGCATCACAGAATCCCCCAGATCCTACCAGTCAATATAGTTAAAAAGCTGCAAGTCTTTCTTATTAAAATAATGGCATATCAAAGAATGGGTACCTTAGAAGACCAGAGTGCTAGAATCATAGACTCATAGAATCACAGAATCACCAGGTTGGAAGAGACCCACCAGATCATCGAGTCCAACCATTCCTATCAAACACTAAATCATGCCCCTTAGCACCATGTTGTACATGCCAATACGCTCAGCAGGAGATCTGGTCTGTTTATTTTCATCTGAAAGTTTGTGCTTTGTAAACAATGCATTTTTTTAATGGAAAACACCCGTCTTTATAAACTTTTGTTTGGATTATGCCTCATGTCTAAAAAGAGCAAAAACATGGTGGAAATTAGGCACGCCAGGTGTATCTTACGAAGTGTTTCTTGATAGCAAGTGAAACTTACGCACATGAGTTCGAGAGAGGTGGCGGTTCTTGGTTGGTTGTTTTTTTCCCCCCTTTCTTTTTTCAGTCCTTTATGAATCATAAAATCATAGAATAGTTTGGGTTGGAAGGGTCCTTAAAGATCATCTAGTTCCAACCCCCCTGCCATGGGCAGGTACATTCCACTAGATTGGATTACCCAAGATCCCATGCAACCTGGCCTTGAACATCTCCAAGGATGGGGCACCCACAAATTCCCTCAGCAAGCTGTTCCAGTGTCTTACCTCTCCCATGGTGAAGAATTACTTCCTAATGTCTAGTCTAAATCTGCCCTTCTCCAGTTTATACCCATTGCCCCTAGTTCTATGACCACCAGCCCTTATGAATAGTCCCTCTCTAGCTTTCTTGTAGGCCCCTTTCAGGTACTGGACGGTCGTGATAAGATCTCCTTGGAGCCTTCTCTTCTCCAGGCTGAACAAGCCCAACTCTCTCAGCCTGTCCTCAGATGGAAAGTCCTTCAGCCCTCTGGGCATCCTTGTAGCCCTCCTCTGGAGCCATTCCAACAGCTCCATATCCTTCTTACATTGAGGATTCCAGAACTGGACACAGTACTCCAGACGAGGTCTCACAAGAGAGGAATAGAGGGGCAGAATCACCTGCCTCAACCTGCTGGCCACAATTCTGTTGACGCAGCCCAAGGTATGGTTGGCCTTCTGGGCTGCGAGTGCATATTGCTGGCTCACATTGAGCTTCTCATCAACCAGCAACCCCCAGTCCTTCTCTACAGGGCTGTTCTCAATCACATCATCCCCCATCATGTACCAAAACCAGGGATTTTCCCAATCCAGGTGTAGGACCTTGCACTTGGCCTTGTTGAATCTCATGAGGCTCTCATAGGCCCACTTCTCCAGCCTGTCCAGGTCCCTCTGGATGACATCCCGTCCTTCCAGTGTGGCAACTAAATCACTCAGCTTGGTGTAATCTGCAAACACGCTGAGGGTGTACTCAATCTCGCTGTCAACATCATTGATGAAAATATCAAATAGCACTGGTCCCTGTACAGATCCCTGAGGGACACCACTTGTCACAGATCTCCATCTGGTATTCGAGTCATTGACCACTAATCTTTGAATACGACCATATAAGCAGTTTCTTATCCACCACACCATCCACCCATCAAATACATATCTCTCCAACCTAGAGAGAAGGATGCTGTTGGGGGACCATGTCAAAGGCTTTACAGAAGTCTAGATAGATCACATCCATCAGTTTAACTGTGTCTGCTGCTGCAGTCACCCCATCATAGAAAGCCACTAAGTTGGTCATACAGGATTTGCCCCTGGCAAAGCCATGCTGGCTGCCATTAATCATCTCCCTGTCCTCCATGTGCTTTAGCACAGCTTCTGGGAGGATCTGTTCCATGATCTTCCCAGGCACAGAGGTGAGGCTGACAGGTCGGTAGTTCTCAGGGTCGTCTTTTCTGGTCTTTTAAAGAACGGGCACAATGTTACTCTTCTTCCAGTCACCAGGGACTTCCCCGGATTGCCATGACTTTTCAAATATGGAGAGCGGCTTGGCAACCACATCTGCCAATCCCCTCAGGACTCTGGGATGCATCTCATCAGGTCCCATAGACTTATATATGTTCAGGTTCCTCAGGTGGTCATGAACCTGATCCTCCTGTACTGTGGGACAGGCTTTACCACACTGGTCACCATCTTGCTGTCCCATGGCCCAGGAGGGGTGAGGAGAGCAGTTGTCAGTGAAGACTGAGGCAAAATGTTGTTAAGTACCTCAGCCTTCTCCTCGTCTGTTGATACGTGATCACCATTTCCAACCATCAGTGGGGGGACATTCTCTCTGACCTTCCTTTTTTTATTTACATACCTGTAGAAGCCCTTCTTGTTAGTCTCATCCCTACACAACCAGGCGGTGTCCCTATACACATTCCAGGTTCCCTGTCCCTACTTGCACTGCCTGTGCAGTTCCCTCTTCTTCTTTAGTTTAACCAGCAGGTCTTGACTCATCCACACTGGTCTCTCCCCTACCTGATCTCCCCTACCTGATATGGGTACTGAGTGCTCTTGCACTTCATGGAAAGCAACCTTGAATATTTGCCAGCTCTGTTCCCCTCCCTTGTCTCGAAGGACCATGCCCCAGAAGATCCTACTGAGTAATTCCTTGAAGAGCTGGAAGTCGGGTTTCCTGAAATTTAGTGTCCTGACTATACCCCCCACCTGTCCCATATCCCTCTGGACCTTGAACTCCACCAGCGTATGATCACTGCAGCCCAGGCTGCCTCGGATCCTAAGTCACTGTTTGCTTGTATTGGTGACCATAAGGTCTGGTATTGCATCTCCTCGGTGGGGGGCTCTATCAGTCTCTACCTGCCTCTGAAGGCAACAGATAAAGGGAAATGTAACACGGAAGGAGAGGAAATATCCTTATGATTCTGCTGAACAATACCATTCAGCACCTTTGAAAGTCAGTATGATCCTGTTTCAAAATGGTTTGAAATCTAAACCACTAAAGCAGGCTTACTTTCCATCAAAGTAAAATCAAAATCACAAGTGGCAAATCTATCCTACTATTTAAAATTGAAACCTACAAAAGCAATTACAACTTTGACTGGCGGATTCAGTAAGCTTTTTAATGTCTTTTCTCCTGTCTTACTGATCTATGTTAATCTTCATTTTAAAGACAGAAGTTCTACTCAAAAATCCACTCTTTCTATAGACATAGAAGCACTGCTAGCTAAGCTTTGAATTAGCAGATGGATTATAGTTCATAAAAGTCTTTGTACCACACAAATGCAATATTTTTGATTCATGAATCTGTTCAAGGATGGATCACTCTAGGCTTTTTCACTTTGTTAATAAAAGAGTTAGGTAGTTCGTAAAAAAATATACACTGATGCAGGCAGTTGAAACAAAGGATGTGCTGGTCTTCATACACAAGGTGCAGTGCCCCGAGACCAGCAGCTTTTGACTGTCTGGAAGAAGTTAGATGCAAATTTAGGCTGTAGGAAAGGTGAAACACAAAACAGGCATAAACTTTGTTACTAGATTTTGTAGTATTTAGTTCTAAAATTGATTTAATACCTATTTATTCCAGCCCTAAGGAAGACAAAAGCCTAAATGCATTGGAACAAGACAGCTATAGAAAGAAATTTTGAAAAAACTAAGCCAAAAGACAGTGAAACCCTAACAATGCATCATTACGAAAAAACAGGAGACATCATATTTTAATGATGTACAAGACATTTCTGACTCCAGCAAAAATAGTTTTGTAGCACTGTAGAAATAAGGTTTGCTTAATTGAACTGTTTTTAGGATAAAGACCTGGAATGCGCTTCTGAGTGCCATGGTGAAAAAAGAAATGTCATATAAAAATTTCCAGGAGTACATATGAAATAGGTATGTTACAGATCACAATTCTTGTTGAAATCTAAAAATAAGCATATGTCACAACTTGCATACTGTGTTTACTGAAAACAAAACAGAGCTACTTTCCCTGTATGGTATTGTATATCATAGGAAAGGACTGAATTCAGTGATAATTCAATGTCTTTACAGAAGTGGAAATTATACATAGGCATTACATATAAACTAAGCTTGTATAAACACATAAAGTTTGTGGTATTTAACACATTTGAAACATATATGGTATTTTGTCTGGCTGTGTGGATGTGTTACATTTAGGTATACTCCAAATATGCTGTTGGTAAGAACTGCGATTTAATAAAACAGAATCTGTATAATTGTACATACTATTTTGTATATACAATCTTATTTTGGTCTGTATTTCCTCTCATTAGAACAAGAGTTCAAAACAGGCCAAGTGCACCCAAGTATAAATTGAAAATGCATTATTTTCTACTGGCTGCCCCCTGGAACTGAGACTTATTTAATGCAACTTTATTCAGAATTTTAGATATCAGGCAGACTTAGGTAAATTGTGTAGTCATGACCTCTGTTAAGCTTATTGTAAATAAAGAATAAATTCTTAAGTATTCTCTAGATAAAGAAATGAAACATTTACATCTAACACGGGGGGGAAGTGCAGAAATAGTCATTATGACATTGTATCTAGTTCTAGTTTTTTGCCTTTCACTGCTTTAGTTTTTGTGAACAAAATACTCTTCACTGACTTGTTTGCTTTGTGCTCTTGTTTTTTACAGTAACACAAAGATAATGAGAGTTAAGTGCCAAGTTAGACTTCACCTTCAATATTAACAATTCTGTTCATGAGCAAGAAGAACAATTTAGATGACTAACACAACATTTACACTCATATTTTAATGCTGGTTTTGTATACATGATATTATTCATTGTAACAGCACTTTTGAAGGCTGACATTTTACACTTTACAGGAGCAAAGCCTTGTTTTTTTATTTTTATTTTTTTTTTATAAAGCTCTAAGTTTTCTCGCAGTTGCACATTACAGAATCTAGAAGCTATGGTTTGAAAGGATGGAGCTACATGATTCCTTGAAAAAAACCCCAGCAATCTGGAAGAAAACTGCAATTTATGATAAGTGTGAAATTGCCACAGAACAACAAATGTGGATCAACTTGTAGCAGTGAAGCCCCCTACAGCAAAATGCAAGAGGTCACGCGGTTGCTCATTAGGACTCAGTCATGGAACAGGTATCTTGGAGATACTGCAATCCCCTTTCAGGCTATTGAAGTCCATGATGTGAACTTTTCTCTTTTTTTTTAGAAAAAGAACATTAAAGTTTATTTATGCTTTTTCCATCATAAAACCTATCATTTGTGCTTATAATAACTGAGACAGAATATATTATGGTATCTGTTGGTACCACTACAAAAGACATGGTGGTATGTTTACCTGTTAAAAAAATACATAGTGTGTGATAGTGAGTTCTGCTTCAGTGGTACAGGACTCTTCATACATTCATCTTATAATGAAAGAGGATTCAAAATTAGAGTATATTGAAATACATGTCAAAGAACATTCAGTTTTAATGGAAAAGAATAAATAGAAATTTATAATTTAAAGAAGTAAAATAATATATTATATTTTAGACAAAGTGATACTCAGTTTGTGAAATATATTTCAACATCACAAATCGAGAAGCTCAAATCAATAATCAATACATTCACAACAATAAATTTTTCATCTAAAACTTTAGCAGGTACTCTTTGACATGATGTCGCTTTTCAGTTTTCATTTGTATGAAGGAGCCCAACCTGACATGAGAAATCAGTACGGAAAATGCTTAAACATGTAGTAAAATCAATTGTTTCCTTCTTTCCTTTCTCTCCTGTTTTTCTTATTCTAAATTAGACCAATGAATATTACAACACTGAATTTTCTGAAACAAACACCTCACTTCTTCCTGACATAACTCAACGGAGTTTTATTACATGGAGGCTTCAGAGACTTGCAAATAGAAAGTGTACTAACACCTGCTCTAGGCTTTTGAGAAGCACTTGAGCCAAAACAAAAATCAGGCAATTTGTTCCAAGCCTGAGTTTCTCTGTACTGGAAAATAAGTCCAAAGTTCCCATCAGAGAATTTAAAATCTTAGTGTTCTTTTCTGAGGAGCTCTTGAGTCATAATCAACATGCAGAAAGATAATTACAAAGTGCTACAAACATTTCTTCCAGAAAGCATTTTAAGATAACTGGGCAGACTCAGAAATACATATAAGTATAAGCTCTACGGACTGTAGATCAAACATGAGATTTGTTCCACTGATCAACCACAGCAGATAGAAATGAATCCACCAGATCCTTCTCAGACTAGCATTCCTTTTAAATTATACACATATTTAGGAACACATACAAAGTTTAACAAATAGATCTTAACTGCAGAGAACTAAGAAGTAGCAAATAGCTAAGGAACAAAATAAAGTTTTTAATTTACTTAGATTTTAAACACACTCAGATAATTCTATTTCTAAACTCTAGAACAAGACTATCTCTTACAAAGAAAAATAAAGTTGCCTCTACTACCAGCACTATGGGAAATGGATGGGAGACAGTAAAGTCTAAGGATTAAAAAAAACCCCTGATATTCACAATATTTCTATGTTTTTATTTATATGTATTATAGTAGGTAGATTTTGAAAGCCATAACTATAAACTAGGGCTCCCCTTTGTCACTACAAGACAATAGGAAATGCAGATCAGTCCTAAATATAATCTATTACTCCTAATGCAAACAGGGCAGAAGGCAGGAAGACCTGTTTGTTGATTTATTGATTCTACAGGAAAAATCCAGGTTATTACCAGAAGCGTAGCACAACTCAAACACCAATATATTTTTCTAGTTTCCTGTGCTTGGAAAACCAACTACAGCTGTTGCTCTTGGAGGTGCAGGCCAGATTTATTGATGTATAGGCTGAAGCAAATGAATGAATGTCCCAGGTGGACATTGAATGAAAACAGCCACAGAGACTGTAAGTCACAAGCACCAGGAAATAGGCAGATAGAATTCATAGAATCATAGAATCATAGAATAACCAGGTTGGAAGAGACCCACCGGATCATCAAGTCCAACCATTCCTATCAAACACTAAACCATGCCCCTCAGCACCTCATCCACCCATCCCTTAAACACCTCCATGGAAGGTGACTCAACCACCTCCCTGGGCAGCCTCTGCCAGTGCCCAATGACCCTTTCTGTGAAGAATTTTTTCCTAATTTTTTCCTAAAGACTTTCTAATTTTTCTGTCAACAAGAATTTTTACTGTGTGCAAGATCTGACACTGCAGAGAACTCAGGTCTTGCCTTTGGTACAGAGTATACGTCGCCTAAAAGCTTCCAATCTTGTTTTGAGGTGCAATATTTGTTACGATTACTTTGTGCCACACAATATTAAGCTGAAAAGTCAGATGTTTGCTTTTCTATTTACATACATATATATTTATATACATATATATACCCTGCTTTTTTTTTTAAAAAAAAAAGCATTTTGAATCACACAACAAATTGGAAAATGTTTTTCTAATAAAATGTCTTTCAGAATTTGAGAACCTTCACTAGCAGGTAGCCTTATAGAGAAAAACTGATCCAAAAGAATGAATGATGCTATATATGAGAAAAACATTAATTGCATGCCTGAAAACCTTACTTTTTAACTTACTTAAAAATGTACTTCTACATAATAGCATTTATACCTATTCCTCCAGAAATTATGTCAAAATAAATGTTAGACTCTGTTATATTTCTTGTGCCAGTGAATATACTTATGCTTTGTCACAGTGTAACCCATGCAACTGTGTCAAAAAAAGCAGAAAAGGTAATTTCAAACCAACATAAATTTACACTAATTATAACTATAGAAATATATTTAAAACTCAGTGAAAACAATACATACAATTCACTGTGATCTAGCCTGTAAGTATATTACTATATACTTCCTAAAAATAGGCAGAAAGTCAGGAAGAGATTCCGCTATATCTACAACAGGCTGGATATTGTCTAGATTATTTTCTCTGTATTTTTTTTCCTTCTTAATGTAAAAGAGCTGAACCTAACACATAATTAATTCTTTTAAAAAAATCACAGAGGAAGTGTTAATGGCTCTGAGAAGAAAACAGTTTTACAGCGTGTGCCCCAAAAGACAATAATATTGTGGAGAACAGGCTTAAGGATACCATGTTCCCACTGAATGTAAAATATTTAATCTTCAGATACTAACATAATACATGGTAGAGGTTCAGGCTGGTATTCATTATCTTTTACCTCCTGTATATCCTGGCTTTTTGGCATAACTTTCAGCTACATCTGAACCAAAAATACAGAAAAAAAAGGGGGGTAAAACCAGAGAACTCCAATAGAAATCACACTTTGCCTTTTCCTAAAGTTTTCTTTCTCAATGTCCTAGAAACTAAAAAGCATCTAGATATAAAGTCCTGGCTTCAGTGAACTATAAATCCTAAAAAAAGTAATTCAGAATTCAGATGAAAATCATAGAATCATAGAATAACCAGGTTGGAAGAGACCCACTGGATCATCGAGTCCAACCATTCCTACCAAACACTAAACCATATCCCTCAGCACCTCGTCCACCTGTGCCTTAAACACCTCCAGGGAAGGTGACTCAACCACCTCCCTGGGCAGCCTGTTCCAGTGCCCAATGACCCTTTCTGTGAAGAATTTTTTCCTAATGTCCAGCCTAAATCTCCCCTGGCGGAGCTTGAGGCCATTCCCTCTTGTCCTGTCCCCTGTCACTTGGGAGAAGAGGCCAGCACCCTCCTCTCTACAACGTCCTTTCAGGTAGTTATAGAGAGCAATGAGGTCTCCCCTCAGCCTCCTCTTCTCCAGGCTAAACAACCTTTACACATTGCAGCTGCTATTTCATGGGTAGGACATGTGAGGAAAAAATCAAGCAGGAGTTCTATCTTAAGGCAAATATAACATTAAGCAGTTAAGGGAAGCAGGTGAAAAAAAGTGCAACTGTTATTTACCACTTATTATTACATACGTAACAGCAATGACCAATTGTGTATTTATATTTTGTGTGTGGTAACCATACTGTTTTTCAGCAAAACTTAAAATTTGATGTTTAAAAAGAAAGCATCAGAATATGCATATATGGTTAAATGGAGTAAAGTACTGTATTATATTCTATAAACTTAGTTTTCTCTAAATTCAATACTAAGGAAATGGATTTCACATACCTTCGAAATGTTACTTGATCGACTTGTGGAACGCCCTGGAGATTTGTCATTCTAGAAAAAAGTTAAAAAATGAAAAAAGTTATGCCATCTCAATTCTACCTAAGAAGAAGTTGTACTCCTTTTGTGATTGTGGGTGCACAGAGCTTCTCTTCCTCTACATTTTCTTCAGTTTGGGTACTGACTGTACAATGGAAGACAGCTCAACAAATAAGCCATTAGAACATTCATGCAAATTATATTATTAAAATTGAAAAAAGTTCTGTAATAAGTCATTGTTAGCATTTAATTACTGTTGGTTTATTTTTCAGGTTTTTTTTTTTTAAACAACATTTTGAGTGAAAGATTAATGTATCATCACAGCTTCTCATGAAAACTGGAACTCTTGTATGAAGAGGAAAGTTTCATGATAAATAATTAAAGCCACCTGGTTACACTCCCTGCTCAAAAAGTTGAATTCATCCTTTCAGGAAAATTAGAAGAGTAGTAGATGACTTCCTGCCCAAACATATTCTGAAAACAACAAATTGTAACCAGTCATAGATACACTTCAGTTTACATCCACCCCTTCTTTCCCTCTTGCTCAAGCAAAAAACACAGACACACAAGCCAACACCACAGGCTGAAATCCATTAATAAAGTATATGTTGAATAGGTACATTTCTATAGTACAATTTTTTGGGGGGTAATCCAAAAGAGGAAGGGAAGTGGTTCTATAATTTTTTCAGTATTTACACTTTCCCAAGAATAGGTTCAGCTTCATATACACTGAAAAGGTAAAAAGATATTTCAGAAACACCTCTCATCATCTAAGGGAGATCATAGAAATGTTTTTCTCAGCACTGAGAATGTTAGTTCAAACACCCAGGTGAACCATATAAACAAGACTGATTTTCACCTAAAAAGTGTTGAACTAGATACCATCTGTGCAAGTTCATTAGATAACATACCTGGGGGAGCACAGGGACAAAACCCAAAGTAGATTTTTGACCTGTGCAGCTTAATTAATAATTACATGCATACATGTCTATAAAGGGCTTTCAACTCAACTATGACCCATCTCTTCTCATACTTCATTTAAAGAGCTACAGGAAAATACAAAAGTGGCCACTTAGAAAGGACAGATTTCATACTTCATTAGTACATATATCTAGTCTAGAAATTAGTATTTCCCCAATAATTTCTAGCACAAAACAGTTTTCTAACGGCAAAAATGATCAAAAAAACCCACTAAATCTTAGATAATTTGTCAGGAAATGTTCAGGAAAAAAAAAAATGTTTTTTACATTAAAAAAGCCGCTTCGATCTCAACTCCAGTAAGCAGATTCATATGGAAAATAGTTTCAAACCTAGGCATTGTTACATATACCTACTCTATCTCTCTTCTTTCAGACTGTAGGTAGCTTATAACTTTTGTTCGATCAGCACCATGAATTTTTGGCACTGCAAATATTAATATATTCAACTATCTATCTTTATACTTTGTCTTCACTAGCCATAAGTAGTACAATGGACTCTTGCCCTCTTGCTTCACTCAGCTCCGTGACCATAAATCATTCTCCATTTTGTTCTACTACACTGGCTAGTTCTCAGGACTTCACCTTCAGGTTTGTGTGTCAGTTTCTTCTTCTTATAGGAAAAACTGAAAAACAAATTCTTCAACTTATGTACTTACTTATTACATCTTGTCCTTGAGGCAGGCCCTGCTTTGAATAGGGAAGTGAACCAGATGATTCCTTCTGACGTGTTAAGTATTCTATGATTCAAAGATGACTTCTGTGATAGATTATCCACTGTAGCTTTAGTAATAAATTAATACGTGCTTATCCTTTCTAGACAATATTAAATATATACAGGTTTGAATGTCTTCATTTATATCCATAGAAAATACACTTTCAATATTCTGGGTCAACGTTCAGAGAAGCTCTGCTTTGACCTCAAAATAATAGAAGTTATGGATCCATGAAATTAATTCCCCTTTTGTGTTTAGAAACTATGAAGAGGATCATAACTGTTAAAAGCATGTAACCTTTATCCTTCATCACCTGGATTAAAGAAATATTTTGTATTTTCTGATAGTGTAGTGAACTCCGGCACTTTAACTTACTTTCTTTTAATAATCTGTCATTCAAGATTCATTTTGAAAATCTGTTTCCTGACTACAGCTCTCTAGGTTTTTTACACAATCCATTTTTCATTATGGCACACATCTCCATCACTTTAGTTACAAGTTCCTCACTCTCTAACTGAAAACTCCTAGCATTCACTCTGCAAAGTCCTAGCTCATACATTGAATGGTCTCAGTCGACAGAAAGAGTGCTGGCTCTACAGCTTTGGGGAAAATAAATAGATAAATAAATAAATCTAATCATCTTTCCCAAGTTCAGATACTTCAAGGTGATTTATCCTGAAGAACATATAAATAAAACACAAAATGTTGCACTAAATAACAGTACACAAATCAGATAGAGTTCCTAATTCAAGTTCACATTGAACTTGCATGAATGTTCATATAACGAAAGAACAGAATAGAAAAGTTACGGCAAAATTTCTTTTGAAAAGTGTCCTCAAAGAATGTCTGTGTGCTTCTGTTTTAATGGCTTATCTACACAAAATACTCACATTGTTAAGAATAATTGATTCCTTTTCTTACTGTAAGTGAAGAGGAAATATCTTTATTGAAAAATGTTTTTCCTACAAGCTTGCTAATCACTAATAAAACTTTTCCCCCCATACATTCAATATTAATTTACATTTGAAAGCTTATAGCCAAAGAAATACATGTTCAAACATCTATAAATACTTTTGAGGATCAGGGAAATATCTTATCATGTCCTTCCAAACAGATTATTTCAAGGAAAGTAGCATCTGTCTTTCAGAATTAACACTTCTCAGAAGAAATTATTTAATGTCTACAACTAGGGCTCTTGATGTTCCTAAATGAGTTTTCTAGATCTACACATACAAAGTTCTGACCCTTATGCAAAGTAAAAGCAAAATACTCAGAGAAATCTCGTGCTAGAATTCTCACACTGTCTTTGCTTCAGTCAACAACAGCAAAATGCCTCCTTCGAAGACTACTCCTGGCCATGATAGGTATGAGCTTTTCAGGTTGTATGTTGCATTATGTAGTCCAAAACCTACACTGTAATGCCTCTCCTTATTTCCAGACATCCTGAACCACCACTATCTCACCTATTCTATTATGTTACACCCTGCAAACATGTGTCAAATATCTCTTCAAAACTGTAATAGAACAGAAAAAAGTTCCCATACCTTTTCCACTGGAATACTGAGAAAAATCAATCTCTGATTGTAAAACTGAATTCTTAGGAAATTTACCTAGTTCATTTACGAGGATATACATGAAAACAGCATTCAACTTTCAATATAAATTCTGGGCAGAAGACGAAAAAAAAATAATACCACGGAATTTCAGATATTGACTTGTTCAGGAAACTGCTTCTGGAGAGATGTTGTGCGTCCCAACACATCATACCAAGAAACCAACTCTGGTTGTAATAAGGAAATAAAAGAATTAAAAACACAGTAATATGTAAATTCCTCTTTCTGTGTCAGTGAACTACCACCTAACGCCACCTAACGGATGTTTTCTTGCAATGACCAGCTAAGATTTAAGCCTGTTAAACCTTCTGATGCTTAAAGATACAGTTTTTCCCAGCTTGCAAATGTAACTTACATTGCTAATAAACAGTACTTTTATTAAAGCAGAAAAATAAACAGGGTAGTAGTAACAAATGTTTAAATACTGCTGTGAACAGTTCAGGCTCTCATTCTGAGGAGGGAAGTGGTAGAACAGCTGGTTGCTTTCTGACTTGCACTAAGTTTTCATATGCACTGATAATGATTTAATGTCTTGTTGGGTAGCCACGTGGATTTTAAACTAACTAATCTGTTTGCCTGGTTTCTTTCCTTTAGCTGCCCCTTACTCTGTTCTAGCTCTAAGCATCACTTGGGCTGATGCAGGCAGCTTGCTAACAGACAGCACTTCATCTCCCTGAAGAGACCACAGCACCATCAAGAACTAATCACAACATCTCAACTCACAGGAGAATCTTAAGCAACAACCTCTGTCGCACACATACACCCAACCCACCCCCCAAAAAACGCTTGCACAAAATACTTCACTCTTGTCTTCTTGCCTATGGGTGCTAACCTTAGCATCCCTACACTGCAACACACTGCTTCTCACGCCTGTCCTCAGGCTTAGAGTTCTATACGTGACTGTTAAAACAAATTTCTTTCTAGAAGTCATATCACAGCATATCACAAAAATGAATGCATCTTAAACCTAAGCACAACACAAACCAAACAAACAAATTTCTGTCGGCCTAAAGTCCTCTCCTACCTTGTATCCCCTCACTGCATAAGCACGAGCCTCCTTTCAGCACCTTTTCACTTGTAAAGTTTTAAACAGACGCAGAAACTACTTTCACTTTAAGGACTCAACTAGCCATGTTATCCACTGGAAACTTAAGGAGCAAGAATTAGCATTATTAAAATTGATGTGTGGATTTGATATATTTATATCAATACCTTAACTTGAAAATTAAAATATTAAAATATTAAAGAAACAGGCAGCATATGATTTAACTGATAAACAGAAACTTCAATGCCCATAATCAACTAACACATAAACACACTGTGTAATTACCGGGCATCATGCATAATTTTACTGTAGGACCCAGTTTTTTCAATACCAAAGAATAGCTGGGTTCAAAGTGCCAACTCACAGAAGAGAAGTCTGCTGGGAATATTACAGACTGTGATGCAGATGCAGCCATTAATTAAAATAGTAATAAAATCTAAATAGTAATTATTAATAAAATTAAATTATGAATAATAAATTATGAAGCTGGTGAAGGGGCTGAGAATAGGCCTTATGAGGAACAGCTGAGAGAGCTGGCTTTGTTTAGCCTGGAGAAGAGGAGGCTGAGGGGAGACCTCATTGCTCTCTATAACTACCTGAAAGGACGTTGTAGAGAGGAAGGTGCTGGCCTCTTCTCCCAAGTGACAGGGGACAGGACAAGAGGGAATGGCCTCAAGCTCCGCCAGGGGAGATTTAGGCTGGACATCAGGAAAAAATTTTTCACAGAAAGGGTCATTGGGCACTGGAACAGGCTGCCCAGGGAGGTGGTTGAGTCACCTTCCCTAGAGATGTTTAAGGCACGGGTGGACGAGGTGCTACGGGGCATGGTTTAGTGTTTGATAGGAATGGTTGGACTTGATAAGTTGATGGGCCTTTTCCAACCTGGTGATTCTATGATTCTATAATATACATAGAGTAAGATATGCATTGCTTATATTACTCATATATACTCCATGGCCTTGAGCAGCTTGGTCTAGTGGGAGGTGTCCCTGCCCATGGCAGGGGGACTGGAACTAGATGTTCTTTAAGGTTCTTTCCAACCCAAACCATTCTATGATTCTATATCACATCTATACATTACAAACACAATATCTAAACACATATAACATCTATCTCTCTATACATATTAATAAACTTATATGTATAAATGTGTAAATGTATTCATTCTTTTCCTAGTTATCTCTGCTAGGCATGGCCAGAACCAGGATAACACTGCCTCCTACAGTGCAGATTTGTTAAATATAACAAGGACAATATTATTAAATATTTGAGACCAGTTTCACAGTTTCTCATGTTAGGATCTAAATTATTAAAACAAATGCAAATCTATACATATTTATTCATGACTACTTATTCCAAGAAGGTAATCACACTATTACTGCTGGTAGAGCATACAACCGGCCTCTTGGCAATTTCAGACTTGGGCAGCCTTTTTCTCTACGGGAAGGAGGGGCAGGGGAAGTGGTTGGTGATAACAGTTGCTGGTGATAGCATCCTAACCACTTTTAGAGCAACAGGAAACTGATGTGGAGAATTTGAGTCCTGGAAGGAACTCAAAGCAGATTTAAGCTCTAAAATATTACTGAGAAAGAAGCTCATAACAAACTGACAGTTATCTTTTATTATTCATAGAATTATTTTCTATGTTGTTAATATTTTATCTAATTTTTTCATGCTTTCAAATATTCAACAGTCAGCCATATAAGTCCTCTGACAAAGGAATCTTATTACTAAATCACCAAATATAAAATTGTTATGTTCTTTTTCACCATTTTTTCCACTGAAAAAAGAATGTAACCAACTGCATGGCAGAGATACCACTGTGCTACTTACAGCAGCTTCTTGCACTGGTATCTCTAGTGGGCTACGTTCCTTTCCACTCATATCATACACTGTCTCGCTCCACCTTAGTTTCACTGGAGTCAATGTAGCAGGTTTTTTATAGTGTAAGCTGCTAATAAGCATTATAAATATAATAGAATCCAATCCACCATCCGTTTGAGCTGAAAATGCTAATTACAATTTAATGAGACCCAGAACAATTTCCATCAGAGGCCAAGATGAGTCAATAGCATGCTTGCTCTTACAGTGTAAGGGTTTCACAGTGATGCTTCTACCTGCAATTACATTGACAACTTCCATGTTACAACATTTGGTTACTTTCTCTGTGTTGCACAAATGAACAAGGTCAAAATTGTTTTAAAACCAGAACGAAATACTTCATTACATTAAAACAAAAAAATAAATCCAGCACTGAATCAACTGTGGAGAACAGCAAGGGCGTGCACAGAATACAGTGAGAAAACAGCATATACTAAACAGTCACCTGACACAAATGCAATTCCTTTAATAGCTCACATAAAGAGCTGAATTTACTTTATTATACCATATTTAGCAAAAGTTCCTAGAAATCCTTGACAAAATAACAAATGAGACAATAATGAATTAGGAAATAAGTTCAACACAAATCAGTAAACACACAATGTGTGTCATATAGCTGCCCTTAACTGATCATGACATAAAAAGATAGCCAGAAGCTTTTATTGGAAAATTATTTCTGGTAATGCCTAATACTAATAGGAATGAGGTTAAAGGAACAAAACTGAAAATAAAAAAGGGCGGGATTTTAGAAGTTTGAAATATAAAGGTGAGCAAGTGTCTTGCATCAAATAAGCCAAACAGCAGCAGTCATTGGGTCTTGCTCATTAGTACCTCCTGCTTTCTACAAACAAGGTGAACTTGTTCCTAGTGCAATTAAAATAACCAGGAATTGAGGTCTGGAAGTGGCTCTGATTTGCTTTTGCATCTGCAGACCAAGAAGAGCCATTTGATTCAGTTCAGAGGCTGAAGGAGACCACCTCACTGAATGCAAGAAAAGAATCTGAACAAATCAAACTGATCAAAATGCTGTCAAAATGATAGCTCCTAGTAGTAATTATCTAGCAAGACACAAGTGACACCAGTCTTTATCCAAAGCTGATCACATAGCTAAAAAGTAAAAGGTGCAAAGATTGGACTAGTGAAACTTGCCATTATCTTCTCATTAAAAAGTCACAGGGAAAAAGCACAAGAAGGCTATAATTAAAAAATCAACAAGTAGATAGTCTGTACTCTTATGACATACCTTGGTAGGATCAACACAGATGGAATACTATTCTCAAATGGAATTAAATGAAAAAAAAATCAAAGAGGAAAAATATTCATTATAATGGAAGAAAATATTACAAAAATAATTACTCAAACCAGATAAAGGCAAATACAAAGGTAGAGAGATGGAATGAAAAATTAACACAGGAAAATATTTTCCCATGTTATGAAAATATAGAACCACATTAAAAATAAATCCCTATCCATACAGGCATTTAAAAGAGCAATTTATTTTTAAGAAATTGCATGAATTCATAACTGTTAGTTTTTCACCAGAGAACTGTGTGTGTATTGACACTCACTACAAGGCTCTAACTTGTCACATTCAGAAAAAATGTCTTGGTCTAAAATACCTTAATAATGTCTTTGTTTTTACATTGCTATTTGCTGAGACGTTTCTCTTCTGCAAAAATACAAAGCTTTTTATTATTATTATTATTATATCAATGTCTGACTAGAGCCTGTTCAATTTCTACCATATCACTACATTAATCAGAGCACTTTAGTTACAGCAGAAAACAATACAATTTGTCATAGATTCTACATGTCAAAACCACCTCCTTCTACTTGTTTGCTAACAAGTTTAAATGTTTGCTAACAAGTATAAATGACCTGGCAATTATAAACAACCTGCATGGTTGCACTAAAACTTGATTTACATTCATTCATTACCAGAGCTATGATACAGGAGATTTTGTGCTTGAGTGCTGTTGCATGATATCTTGCCTTAGAAAACTGGAAATGTTACCTAAATACCTTTTCTTCTCAGGAGTACTCATCTATATAAAATGAAGACAAGAACCAAAGTCTGGGTTTTTTTCCTATAAAATACAAATGCAACAGTTTGCAGTATTTGCTTTGTCAATCTGTATTGCTAGTGTAACACTGGCAGTTCAGCTTCATTTTATAACTTCTACATAAGTGTGCCACATACATGTGACTGTACATCTCTTGGTTTCAAATATCAAATAAACCAACTCTTTAATTATCACTTATTTTCACACTGTGTTACCTTCCTTAAATGGCTTTGACAGATCAAGCAAGAAAATGAAATAGAAACCTCCTCACTATGAAATCAAATTATCATTTTATCTTCTATGATGAACAGAAATGCAACAAAATAAATATTGCTCTAGTATTCTTAAGTCAAATGGTTCTATCATTTACACATTATTATCATTTACAAACAATATATATAAGCACTTCCATCTTTGGTCAATTAAGATTTGTTCATTTTTTTTTCATTCAATCTTCTAGAGCATGACAGAACTTTAGTATGCTAGCCAGTACATTTATTTTCCAAAGCTCCCAGTGCATGATGAAATTTTGATTTTTCATAAGAGTCTCAGTGATTCTGAAGACTTAGTAATTTCATCACCATGTTGAACTCCAATCAATGCCTGTTCAATTATCAGTCTGAATGCTTTGCATTTTCCTCTTATGAGTGACATTCTTTTGTCATCCTTCAAACACCTGGTCTCTGCAATCATTTTATCTTGTATAAACATTCTTCGTGGTGAGTATACAAATTTCAGCAAATAGTTACAAGGAGTAGTGGATGGGAGTTTTTTTTAAAGGAAAGTAGACAAGGCCTGTGAACCTGATTTTTAATTCATAGTTTGATATGCATTCAGTTTCCTCTTGTTAAGTATAATTATATGGAATTTTTTTAATTGAAAAGACAAACTGAGTTGTTTCAGAAGCCAGAATTCAGAGGTCACTTTGTTGTCTGCCTGTTATTGTGACCTGCTGGATTCCAATCAGTTAGTACCAGAGATGAAAGACATTAGGTAGCCAAGTACTTGTCTAACAGCCAAATATTTATCAAAAGACAAAATATTAATTAAATACACAAAGTCAAAAGTGCCTCACTTACAATACAGCTATAAAACATTACTTAGTTATGTGATGTATTTTCCAACATCAGCATTTTTATACCTTATATCTGATTACAAGTTTTATGTCTTCCTTGTCCCTTTAATACAAATTCATTTGACTAAAAGGGAAATTTAAAGGAAAAAGCATTTTCCTCCATCCTCTAGAGGATATCCAAGCATCTAATTCCTTTCATTGACCAATCTGATTCACTATTAGCATAAACTCACTGATCTTTGACTGCACCAAGAACTGCAGCAAAACTATAAAAAATTAAGTTCTCGACCTAAACCCTACATGTTAAGTAATAATGTTAAGGAAATCAATAATGGCAACAGACCTGCACAAAGAAACACACAGTTTGATTATTCACCTGGCTTCCGATATGCAGCAAACCTGTATCTCAACATCGCCAAGTTCATTACAGAAATGTAAGCAGAATAGCAGAGTTCAAAGAAAATGTCTACATTAGATAAGAGTAGAATTAAGGAAATTTACGTTGAACCCTTGCGGCCAGTGTTGCTACTGCCAGATGGAGCTGAAAAGTCAGAAATGTTACCAACTGAATAATTTAATTCTGTACCAGCAGGACCAGATTAAAAGGCCCATAACTCTCAGTGCTATCTGAAACCTTACAATCAAAACTGAGAAATAACAAATGTGAGGATATGAAGAATTTTTATGCCAGCTGAATCTGAGATGCACATAGATTCCACAGATACATTCATCAGCAACTTTCCTAACTCTTTTGGAAATCCCAGAGTTCATCTCAATACTAGTTAACAAATAATGAAAAAATTTTGGGCTTATAGTTTAATTTAATTATCTACCCACCAGTTTGTTCACGTAGTTTGTGATTTTTCAACATAAATTTGAACATTGCAACTTCTCCTCTTTACAAAAAAGAGCAAAACTCAAACTTCAGTGCTTGAATGGCAAAATCCTTATAAAAATCCTTTTCAACCATACTTTATATGAGGGTTTCTGGAATGATATATTTATTCACACTAAAATACATAGAAAATTTGGAGGAAAAACAGCTTCAAGATAAAAATACGTATCCACAGCCACTTCTCTCTGCTTCAGAACCAAGACTGACATTCACTCAAGTCTTATTTCGATGGGCATTGACCCAGTGATCACCATCCTTCAAAAATAATGGGATCTAACATCAAGGTAGCACAAGCCATTCTTAATGTGAAGCTTCTCTATATACTATCACAGATACTTATCACGGAAATGATCATTTTTGTTTACAGGTAAGCTTTGTCTGATTTGCATCTCTAAAGTTACTGAGTCTTCTCATAAAGAAGTCATCAGCAGAAATGAATAGTAGTTTATTACCACACATACCCAGAAATATGTCATTTACTCCAGTCCTTCAAAGAGCTTCCATGACAAAGACTAGATCCTTGGTTCACTTACATCTGGAATATTATAGGACAGTAAGGTGCAGGCCACAATTTTCCTTTTTTCTCTACCTTCTGAAATACTGAGTATATTCATTAGAAGAAGGATGCTGCTGGAATTAAAATTAAATTTGGCTTATTCTTAGAAGTCACTTGTGTACCTATTGCTATATATTCATTTATTCAGTCAGGAGATTGAGAGAAACTATTATACGAGGATTTGTTTATTTTTTTTCTTTATAGCTACCTTAATGTTTAATTAAAAGGTTGAATTTTGATCCTATTTTCCATTTAAAATAATGCAAGTAAAAAGAATTGTGAAACAGAGTATACCCCAATCTCTTAGCAGATTTGCCCAGCAATTCATACATATTCATGACAGAAGGCTTCTACAGGTCTTTTATTCCCAGAGAGACATGACCTACATATTCAGTCTCAAAGATATGTAGAGAGATGGACATGTACAGCACATCATTTACTGATTACTCCTACTTGTGTTGTAACAGAAATCTCCTTGATGGAAAGAGGAACACTGAAAAGTTTGGGGAAAACAGATAATGAAGAGACTGTCCAAGGGAAGAGAATCAGGCACCCTAGCTTAGGCAAAGGAAGATTTTACTGTTTAGAGCACAATTTCTCATTCCAGATGTGACTAACAAATGGATGGACAGAAAAATAAAATCAAAATATAAGAAGCAGCTCTAACAAAACATTTGATTAGCTGTAATGCAGACACATTGTAGGCAGTTGTTAATTCTGCAGTTGTTAATTCCTCCCAGTTAGACCTTCATGCCTAACAAAAAAAAAGTCCTTGGCATAATTAGGACAGACAGTAATTCAAACTTTCTCAGAGTGGCTCTAAATAACCATCTACCAGAATATAGAATAGACTATATTTATATTTTTTTCGTATCTGTTAATTACTGCATAGAAATTAGACTAATGTGTTGGGAGCAACATCCCGACACTGTAATTGACTCAAATATTTTCACACAATATTCTACGTATTTATGTGTGTCAGTCTTCAAAGGCTCTAGCTGTTAAAACACCCATGAAATTATCTAGCCTCTTATTCAAGAAATATTTTAATTACTGTCTTAGATATCAGTTAATACCTTATGCTTTGCATTTTTTCCATTACTGCAGGCAACAATGAGGCATGTGTGATTCTATTCTATTCTTTTCTGTGCTTTCTCACCAAGGAATCCTGCTATTCTTAGTCACAACACATAATGTGCAATAACATTACACACAGATCATTATTGCCATTTTCTAAATAGACAACAGTTCTTCTCATTTCACTACAGTAAGTCTTCAATGTGATAAATGTCATAGATTTTTAGTCTTCCATGTAATTCCAGATTTCCAGCAGTCCATGTTGGAAAGGACTTCAACTACAGTTATACCATTTTAAGAAAATAAACTATATTCTGCTGCTTGTATCTGAAGCAGGTACTTAACTAGTAACTCACACAGTGTCAACTTGAATGAGGTCAACCGAAGATCTGGTTCATTCATCTCAAGTAGGGGTCCACACTTTGCAATAGGATGCCCATAAAACATCCTCAGCAATATATTCTCTTTCAAATTTTAGGGAACAAGGGCTCCCAATTCTAGAAAATGGTGGCTTATAGAGCTATAAAAATGCAGCTGGTATTCAAGTGACTCTCTTTTAGACCTAAAAAACCACCTTTACTTGAACTAAATTTTGTCCCTTCATACAGAATCAGTACTCTTGCCAGTTATTACTGTAAATAAGAAAACAGGACTGGATTTCACAATCTGAGATATTAGAGACAGAACTATTACAGGGAAGACTCAGAGAAAGGATTAAGGATTCAGCTTTTAGTCCTCATCTTTTTTAACAAGCATTTAACTGATTACAAATGTTGAGTGATTAATCAAAGACCAATGTAAAGGGATCAAATCTAGGTTTTTTTTTTCCTTTATTTGCTTACAGAGTTTAGTTTCTTTTAAAATTTAAATACAAAAAAAATCTAATTCCATAGGACTTGTGTTTTAACTTAGAAGGGCCATGGAATGCTACCACAGAGAGCTGGAAAAGAGAAGAAGTTAGGGAAAACATCAAGTAAGAAGCTGACAAATTCAGCATCTTTCTTTGCTTTTCCTATTTCATAATAAAGACATAACATGAAGAGGTAATTTCAATATTCCAATTTCAGTTTACCTTTGTTCTTTCCAAGCTCAGCTACATGCTTCATCATTTTCCTTTTGTCTAATTCTGGTCACTTCGAATGTTTCTGGATATCAACAATCCACAATTCCTACATGGCTCCCAGTGTAAGTTAAAATGTATGGTTCCTCGAGTATGTTTTGAATATGTATCCTGGCTGGGAGGTTAATTAAACTATGATTCTATCTGTTTTTCCAGTTGTAAAGGTCAGTATCTAGATTCATTCTACACTGAAACGAAATTAACCTTTTGCATTCAAAGAAAATAGATATACTAAAACCACTGAACTTTAATACAGCCAAGCACTACAGCACTTAACTCAGCTTACTCATCTACATTACAGACAAACCGAGGCACGAAGATTAGGATGAACTGACACAACTGAATATGATGCCAATTAGCAGGGTGAGGAACATAACATACTGTGATGAGATGGAAAAATTTTACTGGCAATATAATACAAAAACATAATCCCCAATAACAACAGGTCTGCTATGATTTCTCCTTTAAAATCAGTGCATACATAGTCTAGTTGGAAAGGATGGTGAAAGTCTCTTCCCCTTCGTAGTGCATGCAAAAGACAGTCCCTGAGAACATGAACATCTCAGCCATCCAAATTCTCTCAACCCTCACTATTCACAGTTAACACAAAGTGAGATCACTTCCTTCCCTGAATTAGGCTTCCCAGCAAAATTGGATTAAAATATGCTCAGAAGGCCTAGATACAAGACAGAAGATTAAGAATTACACAGATAAAACACTTTAAGCCTCTGTGATGTATCTATAAGACAAAGTATTACAGCTTTTTATAAAAGGAGATGGGTGTGAGAGAGAAGCCATGCAAATGTCCAAGCCCTCCCTTTTACAATAGACAAAAATATATCCCTGGACCCACTCTCTCACTATAGTACTTTCTTGTGGTGCCAGTAATTGGCCTCTGCAATTAACTGGACAGAAGTAGCATAGCTGGATATTACTCCTTTCTCAGGTCTGTATATGAGCTTCTCAGTAAGAATCTCCACAATGTAAGGAGAGAGAAAGTGGGATTAGCTCATAATTGCAGAAACATTAGGGGACACTTACAGTTAAAAAAATGTAAAAGACCCTTGTTGTCAGTCCCTCAGTCCTCTCACCACAAAAACATCAGTACTAGGAGCCTGAAATCAGCTATAGCATTTAAAAGATGCAAGGAAGAAATCCCCATACTGTCTCTGACAGGCTCAGTCATTAGCAAGAATCAATTCTTTCAGTTTAAACATAAATTGTACTTTTACAGCACTTTAAATCACTTATGCATTGCACTCCAAGCTAAATCCCAGCTCTTTAAGTGCCACAGCACATGCAGCTTTAAGTTCATATTTACATCAGCTTTTCAGTTCAGTTTTACAGTGCACTTCCCCAAGGACTATAATTGGTCTGTGTTCTTTTGTGGTACTGAGAGAACATGACATGAAACAGGAGCACAGAAGGAGAAGCTGCAAGTCTTTTACAAGTACTTACTGGAATCTGAGAGTAGGTCTTGGGATATCACTAACTTCCCTTGCATCCTAAAATAAATGTGTTCTAATCCCTGTAGTTCATTAAGCTATTTAATATAGCCAAATATTCACTTGATAATCCATTAAGGTGCTCCCTTTACCAACAGCTAGTCAGGCATCCAAATTGTGCACTGATCTCCATGGCAACAAGCTTGTATATATTTGGCAACTAACAAAACATGGCAAATTAAGGGTAATTTCCTCTCCTCTTTTACTCTCAGGCACTATAAAAAGCATTAAAAGGATATAGAATATACAATAAACAGCTCAAGCTATTTTTCATAATGAAAATGACACAAATCAGAACCAACACAAAAGGCATTGTTTTTCAGAGTTATTTATTTCAATGTACTGATTATGACAAGAATCGCAGCTGTTAAATGAACATAAGTGGTGAATCGAAAATTTATTAAGTATGCATTTTCAATGTATTGTAAACTGCCAGCCCTGCTGTAACAACCACTATATAGGAAATTCATGATATAGTATATTGTATAGTTAGGGTAGCCTAAAGACAAAAATACACTCTCCTCACCAAGTTTCTTTGCCTTTGCAAATTCATCATGGCCATGTGAAAATTTATTTTCTTATTGACCATTGACCATCTGCCTTCTTTGCCTATATTATGACTCTAATCTTCCTGTGAGACACTTCAATAGGTAAGCTAAGACAAGCAAAAAAACTTCTTTGAGGCCTTTCTCTGTATTTAGCTGATAGAATGATTGTTGAGCAATGGGTGTCTCTGCAGCACTTCTTATCCTGTTTAGCACTGACAAGTCCCATTCAGATACAACAAAAACATACTATCAATCTAGACTGTCCAGATATCTATTCAAAACTGCAGAGAAATTAATAGTAACATGAATACCTATGAACTTTTCTGAGATAACACACCTTTAGAGCTCAAATTCTTCAAGGTGAAATTCTGCATCTTGGCTCATGAAGCAGCTAGACAAGATGGTTTTTCATGCCTTAACATCTACATATTGCTCTAGACTTCAAAATTTGAGACTCCTGGGTAAATTCTCACATGCATCCAGTACCTTTTAGTACTGCAAAAATGAATATACATCTGTGAAGGAATCCTACAAAAACCTGAAATTCTGACCATGTGATGAATATATGAAGAAATATACCCTCTGTGTGATTAGATGTAAAAAGATACGGGCCAAAAAAAAAACCCAAAAGCCTGTGAGCAACAATTTGCCAAAGTCATAAACTTCCATAGGTATTCTCACCCCTCCCACAAACACATGAAGACTGAGAAGTCTGCCGGAAAATTTGTATGGCCAGTAGACAGAATAGCCTCTGCAAAAAACCAACTAAATAAACTACAGCCATTCAAACTACAAGAGGGACTACTGAGATGAAACATGATAGAGCGCATCAAAATCATGAGGCTTGGAAAACAGGCAACTATTTTTCAGTCTGCCAGAACAAGATGACATCAAATCAAACTAGCTGGTCATAGATTCTGAACAAAACAAATATCACAAGTGGTTAATGTTTAATGAACCTATCTGAATTTTTTTAAAGCTTACAGAGGATCAAAAAGCAATGGAGCATCATTGCAGAAGAAAAGTTCGTTCAAGGAAAACACACAAAAAATTACTTCTTGACCAGGAGCTACAATTTACTAGATGCCACAAGAATATTCTGAGGAGACACACTAACAACTTATGCTCTTCCTTTACCTTTCTCACAGCATTCACAATTAGCTACTGAGATTGCACAGCAGGCTACACAGGCTTTTAGTTTGTCTTCATTTGGACCTTCTGACTCCAATAGACATAAACTGGATAATTATAAGAGTGAAATTTGTCATTTCAATTATGAAGATGGAGATAAAAGAGAACATTTCACACTACTCAATAACGCTGCTGTACAGTATTACATATGACAGAATGTCGTGAATTCAGTCCTGGAAGATATCATTGCAAATGTAAAGCAAATTATATAGCTCCCACTAACTTCAAGTTCCCGGAAATTCAACAGCTTTGACAACTGAGGAGATATTTATTTATGTAAATGTGAAAATGAGGTGAATCATAAATTGATAATTTATATAACATATAAAAGGGTTACAAATACCACACCACATAATGTAACTAGGATTATATTTGATTCTATTTTTTGTATTAAGCTAGTAGTCCAATTTGATCTTAAGGGAAATTTTTTAATTAAAAAAAAAATTAAAAAATTAAAAGCCTAAAGCCAGCATACCTATATTAGACTAGTAGCAAGAAAAATATGATAGTATCTGAGCACACTCATATTTAATTTTTTTATCAAAAGTTTCAAAGCTAGTATCTCTGCACATTCTGCTTAAGGTATAACTTTACACAGCATGTTCTTGCTGTCTACATAAATTCTTAACCTAAACTCACAGTGTGCATGTGTAGGTAAAAATTTGTAAGCAGCAGGTCTTATGCTCAAGGAACAGCAAACAAGATCTAAAACTTTGAGCAGAATTTAGAACATTTAGCTAATGGGAGGTATATAATAACTTTTACAACATTCCTGTGATTACAATGCAGAAGTTAGTGAAAAGAGATTAAAAACACACAAGGAGGGAGGGGGAAGAAAGGAAGAGACTTAGTTCCACCCTGTCCTGAATAGGAGAATTACTTTTGTTATTGGAGTTAGGCAGGGCTATTTCAACATAGCGTACTTTGAAAAACTTTACTTTCCACTCCAGTAAAGTTCTGAACTAGCCTGAATTTAGGCCAGTATCATCAGATACAACATCATTTAATGAGTTGCTTGCTGCTGGTCAGAATAATCAAGAATAAAGGTTTATCTTTCTCATTCTAGTTTCCACGTCATATATATGCATACTAGTGTATAGCATACTGGTAACTCCTTCCTTTCTCAGTGCACTTAACTCATCTACCAAAAGTACCAGCAAAGTTTATTTAAATACTTCAACCTTTTATAAAGACATTTTATGAAGGATTATCACACAGATAAGCAGAAACCTAGTAAAAAATTGCCGGGTACATTTTGAGAAATGGAACCAGATGCTAAATATTGATGTGGGAATATAATTTTACAGGCTGCCATCAAAGAGAGAGAGAGAAAGATTGCACGAATACTTCATGTTCTGTGACTTCTGAGAATAATTATTCTGCAAACCTTGGTGACTAGATTAGGGCTATAACAGGTCACTGGAAGCTACACTGAGTATTGTACAGGAAACTTGAAGGAAAATATTGCATTGTGAGAAAATTCTAATATTCCCAAAATAGTTTGTTATGTCATCCAGTATTTAGAATAGAATCACAGAATAGTTTCGGTTGGAAGGGACCTTAAATAACATCTAGTTCCAACCTCCCTGCCCTGGCCTTTAACACCTCCAAGGATGGGGCATCCACAACTTCTCTGAGAAACCTGCCCAAGGTCCCATGATGAACTATTTGCAAACACATCGACAGGAATAAAAAGTAAAGGGTGAATTGGAGCAATTCTGCATGCATCTTCCTTGGCCCACTCTTGGAATACGGAGGACCTGAAAAACAAGATATGTATTGAGGTCTGAGCCTTATTTCTAAAGTAATGGGATGAGCTGTTATTTCCTATTTGCTTACTATTTCTTCCTGACCTCCTCCCACTCTTCCCCCCCACACCTCCCCACCCCCCAGCATTAACAACTATGCTCAAGCCTCAAGATTCGATCTGAATCTTTTTGAGTCATGATTTTTTGTAATGTGTTTCAAATAAGAGAGGTGGGAGGTGAGACATGTCAGGCCTGGCTGTTACCGCAGAGGGAGTGAAAGCTTTCTTCGACCTGAAGGAGGTTGTAGAGAGGAGGGATCTGGCCTCTTCTCCCAAGTGACAGAGGACAGGACAAGAGGAAACGGCCTCAAGCTCCACCAGGGGAGGTTCAGGCTTGACATCAGGAAAGAATCTTTCATGGAAAGGGTCATTGGGCACTGGAACAGGCTGCCCAGGGAGGTGGTTGAGTCACCTTCCCTGGAGGTGTTTAAGGGACGGGTGGACAAGGTGCTGAGGGACATGGTTTAGTATTTGATAGGAATGGTTGGACTTGATGATCCGGTGGGTCTTTTCCAACCTGGTGATTCTGTGATTCTATGATTCTATGTTTCTGTGATGGGGAGATGGTTCCTGGGAAATACATAATGCATTCTAGATGTTTTGTCAAGAGTTTGCCATGGATTTGCATGGTGTCATAACAGTGTCTGCAGCATTATTTCAATCTGTATTCAATATACCTATTCTGATGCTTCTAGTTTCACTGAATATAGTTATTAATCCTGAGGAAGATTTCTCTGAGGAATCTGTAACAGAACACTGACTATTTTTCTGAAAGAGTTAATTTTGGATGCTGTATAACCTATTTAATACTTTCAGTATTTTCAGTGGTAAACAAACAAACAAAAAACTAACCGGCTTTGTACCAGACTTTAATTTTTATATCATGTAACATGAAAGCTCCTTACTGAACTTTTAGCTTCAATTTATTCTGTGCAAAGCAACTAAATTCTAGCTGAAAACTTTACTACTTCACTAATCTGCATCCTTCCTTCTTTTCAAGATAAAAATGTTAATTGCTCTTCTTATTTAACAACACGGTTTAACACAGTATTTTGCATAGGGCAACTTTTAATCCAAAATCTTCAATAACAGGTTTCTTTATAATTCTTTTCTTAAAAAACACTAAAAGAAATATGAATGCTTTCTGAAAAGCATCAGGAAAATGTTATCACCATTTTGCTAGGCACTGATGAGATCACACCTAAAATAGCATGTACAAGGACAGACAGATAGGAAAAATTAATTGCATCTGGAACAGGGGCAGAAAGGTCAGTGGAATCATTAGAGGAATGGAAAGCCTAGTCTCCAAGAGTCTTAAGCAGTTTGACTGGTTTAGTTTAGCAAAATGATGGCTGAGACGGGATAGCTGGTATGTATAAATGTTTCTGCAGCAGATAACTAGAGAGGCAAAAATTCGAGATAAGCCAGATGCACAAAATACTTGGTTATAAAGTATCCACAGATTAAATTCAGCATAGATGTAGAAGATTCTTAATTGCTAGAAAACCACTTCCCAGTATGGGAAGGAAAAGATATAACTGTTTGACAATAAATTAAAGGATATAATGAAAATTATAACAGCGAATGACCAGACTTAATAGATTAGGTCCCTTCTAGACATACATTTTATTTTGAAAAGAATGTTCTGTAGTTTTCGTTAGAGACAGTAACTCATTTTTACCAAAGTTGTTGCTTAGTAGGGAAAACATTTTTCTTCAGACATCTGCTTCCACTGAAAATAGGGTTTTTTTAAAATTCCAAAGTATTAATGCCAACAAAATGAAAATTTTTGTTTGAGACTTGGCCAGTACCTATAATAATGAATTGCCTGCACAATACCTCCAATGAAAAAAAAAAAATCCCAAACTGCGGTTTTGAAATTCTTATGAAGTATAAAATAGCACGAGTACTTTACTGCCATCTGTTCCCAAGCAACTCTATGAAGTTTGCCCTCTTAGACCTCAGTCTACATGTATCAGGACAGCTTATTAAAAATTTAGTAAGATGTAACATGCAAAATGCAGTACAAGTAAGGCAGAGACTTATATGAATACACAAATGCCTGGACTGAGGTTTTTTTGTTTCAAACACAGGAGCTCAATTGCTCCTTGAGTCATAAGCTTTCAATCGAAAGCTTAGATGCACTTCTTTGTTGAACTGTGCAAAACAGCTCAGTTTGCAGCAAGAAAACCACATTTTTTAATGTTAGATATTTTGATAAGAACATTCTTCAGCAACACTATACAAAATTACGTTCTGTATCCGAGATGCAAATCTGGTTCTAAATCAAATCTGAGATTAGTAGTCTATTTTTTTACTAATTTAATAATAATCTCTTAGTGCCAGCAGAAGTTATTCCTTTCCTTAGTTAACTAGTTTCACTTTCCTCATTTATCTTGACAGAAACAAAATAATTAACAAAAATACATGTTGAGGGGGCATGGACTGGCCTTATAAAAGAACTTTCAAGGAGCCATGCGGAGGCTGCCCATCATGCCAATTGGACCAGCCTGGACCACACAGCCTGGAAGAAGCTGCTGCTGCACTGACCACATGTTCCCAAGGAGCTGCTGTTGCCCACTGAAACAGTGATTCTTTCTTTCTCTCCCTCCCTCTCTCCATGTATACATATATCATTTATCTTACCATGTTTTCTTGACTGGTGTTGGAGTGTGTTGGATCAAATCCAAGTGACCTTGGCTTTATTCAGGGATCAGATTGTAATCTAAACAGACTGAAATCTGTTCTCCACAACTTTGGGAAGTTCCATCCCCATATCTCAACTGTGCACCCAAATTTTTCGTCTGTTTATTTTGGTCGAAGCCAGAATGAATTTTGCTTTCTGATTTTTGCCCTGAGAATGATCTTGTTGACCTCTAGATTGTGCCACAGATAAACAAACCACTTTCTTCGGCTGTGCAGGTCAAAAGAAGGCCCAGACGTGAGTGTGTAGCTCACGGATCCAGGGCATGACAACCCTGCAAGATGTTGTCACTAAAATTTTATAACACTATGAAACCTTGATTCCCCTATTGTTTGAAAGTACCAGTTTATTCTGTTATTCAAATCTTACTCTAAGAAGTTAACATTAAAAGGTATAAAAATTAGTTCTGGCCTGCTTATTTTTAAATACCACCATATTAGTAAAAATGACAAACTAGACTTACACTTCGTTGTTTGTACTAAATTTTATATTTTGGTATTACTGTAAAACTTTGAAGAAGCATTATTTTCAATTCAACTTATGGGACAAACTAGGCAGTAAAAAGCCTGTGTGTGAGGCTTCACTAGACAAACTTCATCCATAAAGAAAACGTGTTTTATTCATGGAAAACAATTTTCTTCTTTCTCCACAGCATTTCTGTACTGCAGAGACAATTCTACAACTGTCAGTTCAGTTGACATGAAATTATAGACAACACAAACTACCCCAAAATCTGTATCACTTTCACAATCTTATTGCCTAGGCCACATTTATATTCAAATTTCTAAAACGTTGCAAACATCAATATACATATGTTTTGATTTTCTAACACCAGTAGTATTTTATTATAAAACATATCTAAGTTACAGACTATACCATAAAAATTGTATATTAGGATAGTAGTGACTATCTAAACCCTCTTCTCTGTTTATTCGGTTTAGTATGGTAACAGTATATATCACTGGATTTCCTTATTTGATTTGGGTATAATGATGAGCACCCAATTAAAAACAAAATGGGACTGCCATACTGTTAGAACTCTGATTAACCCAAGCTAAACTAGAAATTAAGTGAGAAACACACTAATTTGTGATAGCACAGTAATGTTGTAATCAACAAAGTAAATTTTACTTTCCAAATTTTATCTACTCTCCATGCCCAGTGGCCTATACATCACAGCACTCCTATAACCTTGCATAAAATCAAAATTACAATCTCTGACAAATAATCTAATTCAGCTGATTTCATGGGTTTGACTATCTGCTGCTGACATGAGATTGTGATGACTTTGCAACATATTACAAGGACAAAGTTGAAGAAAAACATGTTTTAGTCTGCCCTAAATGAAGCAAATGCAGCAAGGTTGCAGGACAAGAGACAGCACCTGAAAGGAATGTGCTAGTTTGATCCTATGTCTTCTCTTGGTGGCCAACGAAAAGACAAGGAGAAAACATGTTTTCATCTTTTTTAAGAGAATCTTGGTTACATATCTGCAACACTGGAAATGGCTCTGCTGACATCACTGGCTTGCTGTGATATGGATTGCAATGCAGGACACGTGAAGATTCAAACATTAATTTATTATCTCGTACTGTGCTCACCATTCTGCTTACTGTTATCAACAAAATGCAATGGTGCCACTGGCTGTTCTTTCAGACTTGACTTATAATACAGAAAATAACATCTAAAATTCCCATTCAATTTGCTAACAGCATCAAAAGCTTTAATGCAAATCTACAGGTTCAGTGTAAAACCTCAGCTTGAATGATCTGAATTGCCTATCATTTTGGTTCCATTTATTTCACTAGCAAATTGAATCATGCTATGTGGGCATGGCTATATAACTACGTAACTGTAAAAAAGTCATCATAATACTGGAAATACAAGAATTAATAGAAAGTGCCTGATGATATGCTCATGCTCCTAGTAAATGCACCACCAGTGTTCATTATGAATCCTGTGCCAGCTCACTGTCAGAAGCCTGGAACATGAGTGTCCCCTGAAAAGTCTCAGATCTATGTTGAAGCCAACATCTGTTGAAGGAAAAAAATTAACAACTTTTCACATACCCTGATCCCTAGGCAAATAGCCTGGGTATCTTTAGAGCTACTAAGAATAACTTCTTGCAAAAAGCCTTTTTTGCCTTTTCAAAAATTCCAGGTACTTGAATCACTCTGCAAATGCCCCTGCTGACTAAGCTTCAAAAAGTAGGGTATTACATGGCAAAATTATTCATTATTTTAATGGATGAATTTCAGAACACAGATGCTCTTGCTGGAGCCATGGGAGACTTGTAAATACCATATTAATTGTAGCCAATATAAAATTGTATCTCTACTTACTTTTAAGTATTTGAGCATTAGATAAGGGAAATCATAAAGAAAAGTAATATATACTTTAATAGTTTAGTTATAGCATTATTTTTAAATTAAAGATGACCTTAAATAGAAGGTACTTGATCACACAGCTGGAAGTAGCTTCACGTACACCACGGTGCAGACATTTTCATTTTCATATACACAAACTACTCAATATTTGTTCATATTTAGCAATTTAACAGAAACCCAATATCTTTTTTTTTAAACTCATTAAATTACTGGAACTGATATTTGTTTACAATCTAGTATTTTACTGCACACCTGAGTAAATTAGTATTATGGTTAACAAGAACCTTGACATCTCAACTTGGAACTGATGAAACCTAACATACTTCAGGATAGTATGCATACAACAGAACAAGAAATTATTAAATAATTATAAAACTATAGAAACTAAAAAAACCCCACACTTTATTCTCAACTGTAAACTATTAAATAGATAAGCGGTAAAAAATGCATGTATACATCCTAATGCCTTTGTGACATAGAAGAGCAAAAAGCTCATTTAACATTCTTTCTGGTATATAAAGCCCAAGATTGAATGTTTCAAAAATGCTTGTCTGACAAAATCCAAGCATCTCATTTCTAAAGATGTACAATCCCACGTAGAAATCTTACTTTAAGACACCTGAGGCAGCTGTTATTAGATATTAAAAAGATACGATTAAATATTCACACAACTAATAGAAAGTATAAATAAAAAATACGCTTCTAAATGCAAGTGTACTAAAGACCTGCACAATTAAGAATAGGCACAATTAATAACAAAAACATGGAATTGTACAAAAACTCTGCCCTGTGACAATGCATTCATTACCTATGCACTTCTAGCCAATAAATTAAACATCAGCCTCCAAATCAGGGATAAATAAGTTAAAAGTGTAAAGTAAACAGGTCACCTGCAGTCCTAGCTTCAACACTAATCTGACAATTCTCTCTGCTGCTTTCACATACAGACTGCATTCAGCCCTTTCCCTATTCACAGATGTAAGTCTTGATCTCCACCTTTCTAGCTTTTCATCACATTAAAATCACATCAAAAAACTTAATTATTATTTTCCAGTGAGAGAGCTTCCAATGATAGTAACGTGGCTCCCCTAAAGCTTCTGAACATAAAGACTTCTCCATCTTTGTATGATAACTCAGCTGTCTGCATAATTCATGAAGACAGATGAAAGACTACTTCACATGTAACTATGTCAGGCAGAAAAATAACTACTTTGAAATGAAATTTGAGGGTAAGAATTAGATCAGACTTTGGGATTTAAAGCAGAAAGCCAAATTCCTAGCAAGTCTTATAGTGCTTAGATATTGCAGAGAGCTTGCATAAATTATGGTCCAAATTCTGCCCCACACCAAAATAAAAAATTGACTTTTAGCTAAGTGTACTGTGCAGTGCCGAAGAATCTAGCACACTGTAAAAACTGTTTTAGCTGAGGCATCCCAAAATCAGGTTATGTGAGGCACATCAATTACTTTTGAAATATGTGTGATCATTCTGCACTGCTGAGTTTACAACCAGAGAGCATCTGCTTTAGCAACACTTTTCGTACAAATATAGCTCCACATTTGGAAATCATGGAAGATATGTCTGGAGGTAGAAATATGTTATAGTTTAACCTTTGCTGATGCCTGATGAGAAAATCTCTGCTGTCAAGTACCTAAAGAACTAATCTGGGTACAATATTATGAACTGAACTGCTATCTGCATCTATTGAGAGAAAGCTTTTCAAGAAGCAGTATTCGAGAATAACCCACTGCTCGAGAGCTTCTGCCCTGATTCCAAGAACTTTTCTGCCTAAGCATCGTCAATGAAAAAAACTCGGTTAAATTTTACTCTGAAACCATCCCCTAAACACATTCAGTACTTTCACATCAAAAATAAACAATCAAACACTCCCTTTTTATATTTATGCTAAAGTCATCAATTTGTATTTACATTGAACTTCCAGTTCTTTCCTCAAACTCCTCAACCATCAATACCACAGCTTGCGAAAAGCTGCTGTTCTTTTCTACCCTTGCAAACAATAATGGAAGCAACATAAGAGTAACCTCTATGAAGCTGAAAGCCAAACGTACACATGTCTGGATGGGAATCCCAGATGAGCATTCTGAGTGCTCATCACGAGGTCCTTGCCTCTCATTCCTGAAGTGACCAGGCACAGCACCAAGACTATGGAGAACAGTGGGATCTGCCAAAATGGAACAATTAAAGCTGCCTTCTACTTTTCCATTCAATTGAATTTTCAGCACCCACAAACGTGCTGACAGATGCCATCCTGCTCTGTTTATTTAGAAATCCACTGCAAGAAAACCTGAAGTTAGGAGAAGCATTCTGTTCCTTATGCTTTTGAAGGTATTTCATATTCTTTAGACTTTCGACAAGGACAGGTGTTTTAAAGCACCTAGTTTAATTTCTTTAATTGGGACAGTCAAAGGTTGACCATGCAAAACCTTAGAGACAGTATATAAGTGATGATGATGTTTTCTTTTGCAAAATTCACACAGTAGTCCCAAAATTCTTGAGAAACAGCAAATACATGCTAGGCCTTTGGGGACTCTTCCAATTCTTTAATTTTGACTATGAAGGAGACATAAAGGGCAATCTCTCTAAAGAATCCATATCAGATTTGATGATTTATTAGATATGCATCTAAGTAAGAGCCTAGGGATTTCATTAATAATGACAACAGGCAGCAGTTCTTCACACAATCAAGTAATTAAATATCGGAACTCTGCCAGAGAAATTGGTCAACATTAAAAGTTAACATTCAATGGATATTAACAGGCATGCAACTGGTGAAATTAACAAAAGAAAAAACATTTATCAAGGGCTACAAACAACCCTATGATAACCCAATAGATGAAGAGGACCTTTGACTGTATATCTCTTCAGATTTGAGGAGCATGTCACAGAAGTACTGATATTTATATTATTCTACAGTCATCAGTTGTTTTTAAATGAGACATGCAATGGGGCTAAAGGGATCCTTTGGTAACCATCCAAATCATTTGGTTTTGTATGAATCTGGCCCTGGGAACCATTTCAAGATGTAAAGCTCTCTGGTTTTAATTTCAATATTGCTTTCTCATTCAACATTTCAACAAAACAGAAAAACAGCTCCAAAAGCAGCATATTTCACTTTTAGGATGACAGTGAATAATACCAACCTCAGTCATATCACAGCATCCTTTAACATCAAAAATACAGTTTATGGCTTACTTTATATAATACACAGTCTCATATAAAAACATTCCATCTGTAGCTATGTCAAGAAGTATACAATTGGATTTATAAATGTATTTGCATGCTAGGTATTATTGTATACTTTTAATTGTTCACATAAAAGCTTTATCCACTACTTAACATGAGAATAAGGAAATTAATGTCGTATCTGCTGTGCATCCAAGAATTCAGTGATGAATAGTGAAGTTTCTTAATTTGCATTTTCAAAACACAAACCTGAAAAAGATAAATTAAAAACCGCACAAGAACAGCATCTCTGAAGAGCTGGCATTTTTTTTTTTTTTTGGCCCTTGTTGATCTCTAAATATCGATTAGGCCCAGACTTGCCTGTGTTACAAGATCTGACAAGATCACAGCTCATAGCAGCGTAACAGTCAAGGATTAACTTCCTTTGTTAACATGCTCATTGCTACTCCAAGGAGTGAGATAAATGGAATAAGGAAAAGGAATTTAAAAAATGGTAAAAGTACTTCACGTAGGTTCAAATATATTCAGTTTTTCTCATCCCTCAACTTATGTACACACATATGTTAGAGGCACACTATCTATAAATCATCGTTAAGGAATATGTTTATGAATATCTCTAACTATCCTATCATTGAAAAATATTCTCTTTAATAGCAGCATAATGCATGTATTTGGTTAGATTTCTCATCTTAACTGTCTGAATATCAATTACTATGATTACTATGTGAATAATCCTCTTGCAACCACGAGGACCATTCAGGTGAGAAGAGTTGGGTGCACCATCAAAATCAGCCATGAATCTTCATCAAAATAATAATGCTCATGGTCTAATTAATTTTTTTAACCAAAAAATAAAAATATTAATGATGCAGCCATTGATGCAGCTTCAGCTGATCCATGGAACAGCTTATTGATATATACAATGAGCTAATAAATCTCAAAAGCAGCTACATTTTCTGGTAGTTGTGATCAGTCCAAAGCAACTGAAGAGTTTCTTAAATGTTTTGGCAAAAGTAAAATAAGTAAATATATAAAATCTTAACAGTATTCCTGTGCATCACAGGTTTTCTTATCTCATGTAACTTATAAAGTTTATCTTTTATGTAGAATGCATAATCAGACAGAAAAAGCAAAAAAAAAAAATCACAAAACATTAAATGTGACATCAGTTCTCACAGTTTCCAGACCTCTTCTCAAGGTCTGCAGAGATTCAGAGTTGTCTGCTTGTTTGAGGAAGAACACCTACACTACGATTTACAATTTTGCGGCAACACAGATTTAATTTAGTAGATAAGCTCTTGCAGTAATTGGAAAAAAAAAAAAAAAAAACAAACAAAAAACAAACCCCAAACCAAACCCAAAATGCTGTGCATAAAATCACATTTGATGCTGTGCATCAAATCGCAGGGAGGACCCAGGGAACTACAGGCCTGTCAGTCTGACCTCAGTGCCAGGGAAAGTCATGGAGCAGGTGATCTTGAGTGCTATCATGAAGCACATGCAAGAGAACCGGGTGATCAGGCCCAGTCAACATGGGTTCACAAAAGGCAGGTCTTGCCAAACTAACCTGATCGCCTTCTATGACAAAGTGACTCGGCTGCTGGATGAGGGAAAGGCTGTGGATGTGGTCTTCCTGGACTTCAGTAAAGCCTTTGACACAGTTTCTCACAGCATTCTGCTTGGGAAACTGTCAGCCTCTGGCCTGGACAGGCGCACACTCTCCTGGGTGGAAAACTGGTTGGATGGCCGGGCCCAGAGAGTGGTGGGAAATGGTGTGAAATCCAGCTGGAGGCCAGTGACAAGTGGGGTTCCCCAGGGCTCAGTGCTGGGTCCAGCCCTGTTTAATGTCTTTATCAATGACCTGGATGAAGGCATCGAGTGCACCCTTAGCAAGTTTGCGGACGACACTAAGCTGGGTGGAAGTGTGGATCTGCTGGAGGGTAGAGAAGCTCTGCAAAGGGATCTGGACAGGCTGGACCGCTGGGCAGAGTCCAATGGTATGAGGTTTAACAAGGCCAAATGCCGGGTCCTGCACTTGGGGCAGAACCACCCTATGCAGTGCTACAGACTAGGAGAAGTCTGTCTAGAAAGCTGCCTGGAGGAGAGGGACCTGGGAGTGTTGGTTGACAACCGACTGAACATGAGCCAGCAGTGTGCCCAGGTGGCCAAGAAGGCCAATGGCATCTTGGCTTGTATCAGAAACGGCGTGACCAGCAGGTCCAGGGAGGTTATCCTCCCTCTGTACTCGGCCCTGGTGAGACCTCTCCTCGAATCCTGTGTTCAGTTCTGGGCCCCTCACCACAAGAAGGATGTTGAGGCTCTGGAGCGACTCCAGAGTAGAGCAACAAAGCTGGTGAGGGGGCTGGAGAACAGGCCTTATGAGGAGTGGCTAAGAGAGCTGGGGTTGTTTAGCCTGGAGAAGAGGAGGCTGAGGGGAGACCTCATTGCTCTCTACAACTACCTGAAAGGAGGTTGTGGAGAGGAGGGTGCTGGCCTCTTCTTCCAAGTGACAGGGGACAGGACAAGAGGGAATGGCCTCAAGCTCCACCAGGGGAGATTCAGGCTGGACATTAGGAAAAAATTCTTCACAGAAAGGGTCATTGGGCACTGGCAGAGGCTGCCCAGGGAGGTGGTTGAGTCACCTTCCCTGGAGGTGTTTAAGGCACGGGTGGACGAGGTGCTGAGGGATATGGTTTAGTGTTTGGTAGGAACGGTTGGACTCGGTGATCCAGTGGGTCTCTTCCAACCTGGTTATTCTGTGATTCTGTGAAATTAGACACTACACTGTCTCTGCAGAAAAAGAGAAGCTACTAAGCTGTATTAGAGAACTGTCTTGCTACATTCTTTGCAATATGGAATGAAAACAAATACATTTTTAAAGAACTTCTAACAGATTATGTTAGGAATTATATTTACTTTCCCTAAGAGGGCTATGCTGCAAGTCTACAAGCTTGCCAGAATACTTTTTAGTTTATTTCTCTGAAGGAGAATCTGTGTTAAAGCAAAATACAAGCTCATAATCAGGAAAACGTAAACACCAGGTTTCTAGTCTCTCAATTTAGAGCAAAGGCATACAAGTAAAGTCACATTCATCCCACTATACTGCTTTGACTATTAAAAAATGTCACTAGTGAGCTTGATCTGATCTCCTATGACCTAGTAGAAAGGGGAGTTCTGAATATTCTTCCACATTTATACATATTTTGGCAAATAATTTGCCAGTATCATGCAATAATAAAACGAAAAACAGAATGAACCCCCCCCCAGACCATGGCCCCAAGGAAAAAAAGAGGCACCTTGCTTGCAGGGATTTTTTTTTTTTAAATTAAAGTCCATTCTGGCCCAAAACATACTTTTTAATGCAGATAATTTGCTAGTCATTTCTGAATGCACTGATATATAGATAGGCATAAATAGATCGCACCCAGATGGCCTTTATGCAGTTAATAAAATGCCTTCCTCCAACCTAAATACAAAGATAATCAAATCATACTGAATTTTCTCACACACAGAAACAAATTCCTTTCAATTATTTTTTTCTTTGCAAGAAATCTATTGCTTTACCTAATGCTTTAAGTCGAGAATAAATATACAAAATTATTGAGGTAATTGTACATCTCATGCATCTGCGAAGCTGATAAGAAACACATTTTCCTTGATGGGTATTGACTGACCAGAGCACTAACTCGCATTACTGTAATAGACATTATTAAAAAGTTATCTCTTTGCAAATGTTTCTTCAAATACTAAATACGGAGTTGGAAACAAACCCCTATGTACATCTAACCTCCAGCTTGTTAACTAATTCCAAAGAAATTGTAGGTGGCAGACAGGATCTTTGTGCCAGTTTAAAATCAGACCAATGTATTAATACTGGTAGGTAGAAACAGCCACACAACAGTCTTTCCCTCTGCAGCTACACACAATTTGAAGTCATGGCATTTTCCACGGTTCAGTGTGAGAAAGGACAGTGTGGAGCAGTGATGCGATACTGCAGTGGGTTAAGAATGCAGTGCTCCACTTTGTTTCCTCCTTGTAAAAGAAAACTGAAAACATCTGAACTAGAAAATAGAAGACAATAACATAAGTTCTGTTGCTTATGTCACAAAGTGGATTTCTTACATATTGCTGAAATTATTTCATATCTGAACTCAATAAGAAAGCTCTTCTGAAATAGTATTTTAAAAAGAAAAACAGATCATACTTTACTAGAGTTAGTGTTTCATAGAATCACAGAATGCTCTGGATTGGAAAGGACCTTTAAAAGTCACCTAGTCCAATCCCCCTGCAGGACAGCAAGGTTACCTTTAATTCAATCAGGTTGCTCAGTGCCCCATCCAACCTGACTTTGAATGTTTCCAGGGATGGGACCTCCGCTACCTCCCTGGGCAACCTGTTCCAGTGATTCACCACCCTCACTGTAAACAATTTCTTCCTTATATCCAGTCTAATCTACCCTCCCTTTAGTTTAAAAACATTACCCTTTGTCCTGTCACAACAGAACTTGCTTGACTCATTTCTTAAGTCAACCCATACTACAAGAAAGCTTTTTTATACACGTTAAAACAGAAAGCTTTTTGGTCATTTCCAGCATTAAAGCCAAGTTTTATGTTACACTTTGCAGAATTTTTTGCCTTTAAATCACTTCTTCATAGCTATAGTAAACAGATTTACATTAATTATTTTGAATTAATAATGAAAAAAAAAGAAAGAAAAAAGTTCTGCCTGAACCATCCTATCATTATTTCAAACAATTCCTGACAGCGTAGAACCTTGATTCCTGCAGGATTTCAGTAATGGCAGATTTTCTGATGCTATCTGAATAAGACCTTATAACTAAAAATCATTCATTGATAAACCATCAAACTCTAAGATGCATTACTTCAGATATTCTAAGCATATATTTTCAACTTGTTCCTCTGAAAGCCTGCCTATTTTTATTGAAATCCAAAAATAATTATTTTAAAGCAATTTTTAGGTTCACATTTTTGAAAACACCTCTTTTGACTACAGAAAAGGATCTTCAGAGATGGGGAACATCATTAGCCTTTTAAAGTTACTGAGATTAGCACACCTTCATAAATGACATGAGTATCTTGAATTAGCTATCCAGAAGCAGAGATCTTCAAGATTTTGTTTTAAATAAAATGGCCTTAAACTACACCAGCAAAGAAACAGGAGGGAAATCATACTTAGTCTATATAAAACATCCAAACTCACACGCTACTGTAGTTCAACAGGCATCATTATTGATGTTTTGACAATTTAGTAATTATTTATGCTGTTATAAAATCAGTTTAAATTGATTAATTGAATTGCTCATTTTTCTGCATTTCATTTTAGTTGTTAATATTTCACAAACATTAATATTTATAGATTACAAAGAGTTCAAGAAGCAATTAGCACATTCTGAAGTAATATTACCCAGAGGAAACAAACATCAACATGATTAAATAAACTCAGCGTTCCATAATAAAAAAAAAAAAAAAATAATTATTTCAGCATCAGGAAATACTGTAGCCTAAACTAGTGTCACTTACCAAGAAGAGTGTATGCCTAAATCTGAATAGATCAAATCATATATTACATATTATATTTCCACACTAAACACTAAGTCTGAGTACATGGTTTTGATGCATCACACCTACAAATTACCAACAGAGCACTTTGAGAGCCCTTTGAAGCATCTATACCGCTGCTGTGGTTTTTGTATACAGTGAGTTTGAGTCCTTTGGTTAAACCAGCATCAACACGCCCCCTGAATCAATGATCTCACTATGATAAATTTCACTTCACATAGATTTATTCTGCCTACCCTCAAACTTACGCTAGGCAGAGCCTGTACTCAACAGCTTCTCTGTGAATATAAGCAGTGGATCTTCAGGCTTGGAGATATTTTGTAGGGACTGAAATTTTTCTTTGGTTTGGAGGGGGTTCTTTGTCTAGGAATACTAGAAGTTCAAATTAATCAGTTAGTGAGCATTTTCTACAATCATTTTTTCTTCCAAAATATACCTTTTCCCCTTATATACACATTTCCCTTATATATTTCTTACAATGGCTATATTGAAAATGCTAATTATGGACTGATTGATATTAAGGATAGCTGCACCACTGAGTCCTGATTCTTGCCTGGGCCTTAGGACACTTTGAGAAGCCAAGCAATGGGTCTTGCTGGATCTCTACAGGATTATTAGGTCACATTAATGAGGCTGAAGTCACAGAGCAGAAGTTACATGGAAGTTACATATAGTGCAAATCACCAGTTTAACCTATACAATAATTATGATCCTTTGTCTGCTTGGGTTCATCATTCCAGCACTTTCTGCTGATGTTCTTTTTTGAAAAGGAGACACCACAATTGCAGTTGCAATGGCAGATATGCAGTGACACTGCCAATTGGTAAACAGGGTGATAACGTTAGATTTCAGAATCCTCCCACACAGAATGTTTGGAATAATAAGTTTATAAAGGTTAACTTTTGTCTGACAATCTGATTTCTCCCCCAGATCCTCTCCTAGTTCAGTACTCCATCAAATCTTATAAAATGGTAAACACATACACACCACAGAATTCACAAGACCCTATTCAATCTCTTGTGCTACAGCACACCTCTGTTAAATAAAAGGACACCACAGAGCTGCAGCAAGGATTCAAACTCATCTTGACACAAGCTAGGTGTTCACAAGACAGTCCTGATATGTGCAGACTCCTGTTGAGGAAAACCAATCCAGAGGGTGAGTGGAACACGCTGCTGAATGTGGGCTGAAATGGCTCCATGCTACATCAGCGCACCATCGTGTCAGGAGAACAGCTAGCCACAGAGATTTGGTGCACCAAAACTGACACCAAATCATTTGTAGCATTCAGAAGATTGTTGCTGAGGACAGCGTAGAATACATTAGAGATGTATCTAGGGAGACAGCTCCCTGAGGTTAACTACTTTCTTCTTCAACCTCTGTGTGTAGCAGAACTTACATATTCACGTGAATGCATGAAATGGCTTGTATGCATGCATGTACAACCACGTTTTCCTCTTAAGAATATTTTTGGGAGTATTTTGGACTATATTTTGCAGTAAATCACTTAACAGTAAGAATGAATCTTATTGTGGAAACTGCACAAACTTATGTGACTAGGTACAATTTAAACTATCAGGGTTGAAATAAATATATGTATGAGGAATATCCTGATTATTATCCTTTTCTATCAATGCTCTAAACTGCTACTGTACAAACGTCTATGGACATACTTCACCCTAATCATGCAAATGGTATCGGTATAGAATCTTCAAGCAAATTACGCCTATGGATATCTCCCTCCTGGACTGAGTTGCACACATCAAGGCAGTCAGCACAGTAGAAAGCCTATCCTAAAGCTGATTCTAGATCTTGTAGTTCAAATAGTATTGCACTGCAAAATACCACACAAAAAAATATGGATGCTCAGGAATAATACTATGTAAACTTGCAATTTCACATAATTAGATTTTTTTACCAGACAGAGTTGTAGAATCATCTGCCACTACTACTTTTTCTTTTTCAATTTTCTTTAACATGATATGCTTTCATAGCTTTCCTTCCTGGTGTTACTCTGGCAATAAACGAATGAGTAGAGACATTTCTTTGATGCATCCTGTCATCTGGGCTTCCCCATTACAGTGCAGATGTTCAGTTAATCATGGGACTGAAGGCTTCACTGAGCAAAAATGAGAATAACACATATCACCTTATCAAAAGCTTAGGTTAATTACTTGGCCCTGTCTGATTTTCTCATTTTCTAGAATTCATTTTCCAGACAGAAACTGAACAGTGATCTGTGAATGTTCTGTGAATGTTCTCTTTTGTTCATAGTGAATGTTCTCTTTGTTTCAGTATCTATAATTCTACATTACATAACCTGGAGTTTTACACACTTTAAACTAAATCTAAGATTTTTATGGTCATATTAAAAATTTCTAGAAAAATAATTCTTGAGCTTTCATTCAAAACGTATGTGAATGAGCCTAATATACTGAGAGATAACTCTTCTCTCCAAAAATAAGTTAATACGTTTTAAATACTGCACTTCAAAGATGCATCTTTTTCCTAAGTTAAACAGACTAACGAGACAGATTCAACTATAAAAAAGAGAAATAATTAATAATTTCTATGAAACAGATTTGAACCAGTCTTTTGAAAACACATTGCTGTGAGAAACAAGGTGTATGAAATATTTTGGGGAAAGAATAAAGGATTGAATACATTCTATTTGAGCACAAACAGATATTTAACAAGTATTTATAGCCAATGTCTTCTTACAGTAATTTGCTCTACAGAAAATAATTTCTTGAAAATTCCACTAATAAAAGTAGCTGCGATCCAGACACTTAAAAACTATGAAATATAACAATATCATGTAACTTATAAATCTAAAAAATAAAAACTTAAAAAATCTTTAAATAACAACAATAACAATTATGATTATTAATACTAATATTTACTGATACTGAAGCCAGCATTCAGTCAAACTTTTTTTTTTCCCCTCCATTCTTGAAGTTGCTTCTATAAATGCAAAGTAATAGTGATTTTCTGTGTGGCCTCCATTTTTGTTCAGGAAGTATGTCATCCTTTTTACAACTGAAATTAAAATTATTTAAGAGAAGACTGTCATTTTAAGCCTGTCATAGGGGAAGTTCAACTGAAATCACTGTTCTAATACATAAAATTTGACGACATCTGCCCTGCTCTTAAATTATTAAATGACGCTGGTATGCACTGGGGAAGAAATGGAGCACTGGGAGAGACCTACCCAAAAGCTTTGGCCCTGCTCTATTGGTTTATGTATGAACAGAAAAGAAGCAAAAATGAACTCTTTGACAACTTTACACCCTTACAACACATTTGTGGTGTTAGGAGGCAGAAGGTGATGGAAACCCAGGTAACAGTTGTTAATTGGTTTTAAATATAAGGAAAATCAATAAGATTGGCCTGGGGTGGCGTGGCTACTGAGGCTCCTGACAGTTTAAGCTGACTCTGTAAATTAGCAAGCAAAACATAGCTAAAACTATTGCCCTGCAGAGGAGCATGCAGCATTATGCAGAATGACAAGCCCAACGTGGAACGTCTACATCACAAGAAAAGTTTCCATACCATAAAATTAATAGATACTAAGGGACTAACTAAATAAAAAGTATCTTATTGTAAAATGCGAAAAATGAACACGCATCTAATTAAATTCCTTCTCAAGGGGCTTTAGAGCATCTGAGGAAGGAAAAATAGGTGACGTATATCAAAAAGTACAATGAACAACTGCAACAAGAATATTAGCCCAGGAATATCAGTTCAATGCTGGCTTCAACCGAAATGCTACTGAAGTTTCACAATGTCAAGGAGAAGTAAACAGAAAAACCTGATCATTTGGGACAGAACTTCTCAGCACTAGGAGAATAGAAGGAATCAGCCCAGCTGAGATATGTAAATTTTTCATGGAAAGAGTCATTGGGCACTGGAACAGGCTGCCCAGGGAGGTGGTTGAGTCACCTTCCCTGGAGGTGTTTAAGGGATGGGTGGACGAAGTGCTGAGGGGCATGGTTTAGTGATTGATAGGAATGGTTGGACTCGATGATCCAGTGGGTCTTGTCCAACCTGGTGATTCTATGATTCTATGAGATATTTAGGATCCTCCTTTTCCCAAAAAAAAATTATTCAGATCTAGTACATGATTCCATAAGCTACCTGATACAGAATCAGGAGCAGTATGCCTCAACCACAAAATGTTGTAGTCTCAACAATTTCTTTTTCCAATGTGTAATTAAATGTGCTGCATCCAGCTGTATTTTTATTCTTCTAGAAATATACACTAAGAAAAGGTTTAAATAGCATATAATTTATTATACTAAGTGAATTATTCTGACTCTTTTGAAATTACATTTCTGCACAATCTGTATCTTCAATTTTGATTCATATATGCGCACTCTTTGGCAAGTATATTAAAGTTACCACTAGATTTCCAAAAGCAGCTTCTATGTAGAATTTTGTAGGCATAGCATTGTGGATTTCCTAGCTGGTTCTGCAGCCTAATTAATAAGTCAACTTAATAGTTATGCAAATAAGAAGATTAATTCAGATGAAACCAACTTAGATCATTACTCTTTCCTCACATCTATCTTTTGAATATTAAACTCCACAATTTTCTTATAAGAAATTAAAATACAGATCTTAAACATCCCCTCAAACCCTGTCAGATTAAAATAACAGTTTTGCACTGTTAAGGGAAATCTAGATGGATCCCATTTCACAGGACGCTCAGCAAGGAATTACACTTCCTTCATGAAAAACAGGCAGCCAAACACTTCAAGCTCAGATCAAGAGATTCTGGGTTTAAATTTCGGGTTTTAGATACAGATTACAGAATCATGGAATGGTTTGAGTTGGATGGGACCTTTAAAGATCATCTAGTGATAAATTCTTACACTATTCAGAACTCTCATACACTCAGCAGAACTTACAGCTAAACCCCAGCTTCTCAGTTTATCATCACTGGACGAAAACCTGTACTGGTATTGGACAGGACAGAGTTAAATTTCTTCACATTATCTTGTATGTTGCTATGTTTCAGATTTGTGATGAAAACAGTACTGATAACACAGGGAACTTTTATTTATTGCTAAGTAGGGCTTATACCATAGGCTTTTCTGTTTCTCACACCACCAAACAGAATGGGGATGCACAAGAAGTTGGGAGGGACTCAGCTGGAAGAGCTGACCCCAACTGACCAAAGGGATATTCCATACCATATGACGTCATGCTCAGCATATAATGGTAGGGGCAATAAGGATGAAGTGGGAACATTCAGCGATGGGTTCGGAGATACTTGTCTTGCAAGTAACCATTACACATAATGAAAGTCTTGCTTTCCTGGAGAGTACTGAGCATCCATCCTGCCAATGGGAAGGAGTGAATTAATTCCTTGGGGTTTTTTGGGTTTGGTTGTTTTTTTTTTCATGTGTGCAGCTTTTAATTTACCTATTAAGCTGTCTTTTTCTCAATCCATGATTTTTCTCACTTTTCCCCTCTGCTTCTCTCCCCCATTACACTGAGGGGTGCGTGAGCAAGCAGCTGTGTGGGGATGAGCTGCTGCTAAGGTTAAAGGACAAGAAAAACACTTTCTGTTGTTTTTTTAATTATATTTTGGAGTGACCATTGTCTACTATTAACCTGCTTAGCCAACACCTATAGATCAGATGCAGCAATCTGGGATCTGCCTATGTCGAAGAAATAATTCATCAATATATTTTAGTTCCTCTTGAAGAAGCAGATGGTATCATTTGCTTGCATATTAAAAAATCCTTCCTTAAAGTTAAATTAGATGCTTGATCATTTGCCATGACTTCTAAATTTCATTTGCATATATAAACATAAATTACCTAGGTACTCATATGACTATAATTCCACATATATGCACCCATAATTCTAGTGGGGAATACAACAGGGAAAAGTTGAATGTACTAATGACTACAAATCAGCATTAAGTATGTGCTTATTTCCCATTAGCTTCATGTATTTAACATGATGTACTGAATCGAGGACTAGTCCATATCCTGAGAAGAATTATTAAGAACACACATTGTGATAATCCTCAAGTTCTAAATTGGGACCCCAGGAAACACTAGACACCAAGCAAAGATAGACACAGAGCTGCTTCTGTCAAACAGCTTAATCGATGTTAATACATATTTACATATTTCCATGAAAATCATTTGAACTAACCATATATACATTTGGTACAGAATCACAGTATAGATACCGTCAGTATGGAGACAAGTTACTCATGAAAGAAGTTAAAATTGTTCATTTTCAATTATATCCATTATCCTTTCAGACAACAAAAAGCTGCAAATACTATTACGTATAATTACAAGCTTTCAAGATCAGGTTATTTTTCAATTAAGGAAGAAAACATTACTGTTCTTTCCCCAACTCTAGTAAAAATCAGAGAAAGGGAAAAAATGAAAATATGTGAATCTGAACTTAAGAAAAGAAAAACCTGTAGAGAACAATCTGAACATTTCCATGTTTGTCTGAATTAATATCTACTTCAGAAGAGATAAATATAGTAGATGAAGCCTCCATGAAATAGAAAAGTAAGGAAACATGCTAGAAAGTAATAAAAAAAAAATTGGGGAAAAAACCCCACATACTCAAATTTTCAAGAAAGAAAGTTAAATGGGGAAAAGGTCTTTTTGCTAAATAAGTATTAAAAACAGTGAATGGAAAAGAATAGAGGATCAATAATAATTTGAATTGATACAATCTTCATGTACTGCAGCTAAAACTGAACACAAATGCTTTAATTTTCAAATAAAGTAGACTAAGGTGATAAAGCCTGGGGATAATATTATAATTAAGTTGAAAATAATAATTAAAAAATGTTTCCTAGAATATTTAGTTGAGTTTTGCTGACATATTTCAGCAATATTTCACTTGGATGAGGCTAGAACATCTTAATATCCAGTAAAATGAAATGGCATACCTGATTTTCTTAAGCTCTCTGAATTCTAATTATTCTTTATTATTTCCTGCATTGCTGTTCAGTATTCCATTTACTTGCTTAATGAAAAAGGCAATTTTTTAATGATCATAGCCTTCTTCCTACTTCACAAGCCTGTTTCCCTCTTTCACTAAGAGAGAAAACCATTTCTTTTCATAAAAGTTAGTAAGACATATTTGCAATTTTCAGATCACTCCCCATTTGGGAAAGTGGTATTGTGAAATGACCACTTTGAGGAGAGGTATTTTTAAAGGGAAAGAAAAGTTTCTTTTGAAAAGCCTTAGCTGAAGGTCTGAAATACAGAAAGACATTTTCCTGAGTCCAAAATGTACACAAAAGGCATAAAGCAGAGGTGAAAAAGATGCAGCATACACTCCAGTTTGCTTCCCACCAAAACTAGACTGGCCACCTACATTCTAATGAAGCAAAGAGCTCTTTCTTCCTACCATAACTGTGCTCACAAGACAGACCAAATAAACCCCCACTAAGAGAATAAGGACCCCAGAGAAGCTCTAATGCACTGAAAAATTACCATTAATTCAGACAGTTTCTTATGTCTCATTTGCCAGTGCCAAAGTCTGTATTTTTTCAGCACTTAAAGGCTAAGACTACTAAACAATTTGAAACAAGATTTCAGGTTTTAAATATTCATAAGGAAAATAAGGATTTTCAGTCTAGAGCCCGCAAGTTGGAAAGATGCTGCCAGCAAAACTTATACTGAGTGCCATTTACTTCAGAAGTGAAGGTTAGAAAGAGAAACAATTGAGAGAGCAGGAAGTGAAGAAAATGAAGAGGAAAGCTTGACAGACCTTGAGAGCTATCACTGCTTCATTTCCTGTTATGTAGATCATTATTCTATAGCCAATCACAACATTAAAGGACATATGCTGTCTTCCCTAGCTGTTTACATCCCTGGCTTTCCTACACACTTCACCAACTAAGATGCTGTCTATACACCTTCATGCAAACTTATTTTTTCACAATTACTAATAAAGCTAAAACATGATAACTCTACTTATTCAACTGTTATGAACTGTATCCCCAGTTCATCATTTCTAAATCTCATCTGATTGACTGGAGCATTTATCTTCAGAATATCAAACAATTAAACATTGATTAGCAGTCAAGCAAAAATAAAAATATGTAAATTTTCACAGGTATAAATTCCCTAATACCTATCACCTACTACTAGTAATACCTGAATATTAATAGTAAATAAATAAAATTTTACCAGAAAACAGTCATAGGAATAGTAATTTAATATGGGGATAATATGATTGAAACTTCTTTTCTCATGCCTCAATTTTTTAATTTTTTTGTTTATTTCTCCAAAAGAAAAGAATTCCAGATGAAAGTGAGCTATAATAATAAATCAGGATACTAAGTAAACTATAACATTTGCAATTTTTAGTGCTGCCTTCTTGCATTCTCTTCCTTACTAGAAACTTAGATTCTATATAATCTACTACTGAACAAGATAATTTTGCCATATTAAGTAGGAGCTTTTTTTCACCGGAACTTCAGACAGACCATTGCCTCTTCATTTATAACTCTCTTCACAATGTTTGGAATACTACATTTCACCAGTGGTTATAAACAATTATTCATCTTTCTACTTAGATGTTACCATGTCCACGTTTCAAGAACTGGAGGGCAGTACTTCCTGATACCTCTTACTTCTTAGGATAGGAAAATGCTGTCTCTTTTTTAAACTTAAAAATGAAATTGAACCAGGCGTATTTAACTGAATGTATTTCAAATAATCAGTTTTGCTGTAGTCTGAAAAAGGCAATACAGTTGAAGAAAAACAAGTACATAGACAATTCTTGCTCTTACATGCGGGGAAGTCTGAAGCCTTTACATTCAAGTACCAGTTCTCTTACTCACCTGGGGAATTCTACTGATGTAAAGAGACTTATTTGAATGAACAAAAACTGCAGGATTAATTGATTTCAATGAGTCACTTAAGTTCATACAACTCATGACAACTGTACTATGTAAATTGTCAGGCATCTCCTATTAACACCTTTGCATGCAGAAAGTCAACCATCTCTTGCGACATCGTGTTAAACATGTGAAGATGATCTTAAAATCCATCTCTCTAACACAAATGCAGACATATTATACTTTGTTCCCGTTACAAGCAGGAGTAAAGAGCAAAAAATGTACCTTTAGATAATGTCCAGCTGTATTAATCAAAGCAAAATACCATTGCATTGATTATGGATCATAAAGAATGTAAGTAATTCATATCAGGACATTTCCTATTTAAAGACTTTACCATTCACAAAACAATACTGATTTGTACATATAGCATGCAAGTCAGAATGGACCATGCATAACATAAAAGATGAAAAAATAGCAAATGGAAAAAGTAAATAGCTGTAACATCAAAAACTTTCACACACTGAGGCAATACAATTGATGGCAAACATTACATTTTTAAAAATGAATTTAACATATCTGAAGTTCATCTGCACATGCCACTGTCATGAAATGCAACTTTTCACTCACCAAAGTAGAGTTATTTGAAGTATCACCTGAGACCTCGGGTGTTCTTGTGCTGTTTGGAAGTCTGTGAGGGTTACGAGCTATCGCTTGGCACCAGCCCAACATTTTCTCCTTCCAATTATCCCTTCTCAATTTCTGAAATTCTGAAAATAATTTAGATTCCCTGAAACATTGACAATTTGAATTTATTGTGTGCATGTCTCTGGATGCATGCCTTTAAAAACAGCGTTTTAAGTTATATATAAACAAATGAATAAACATATTTTTAGAACTAGTTTATTTAAAGTACTCAATGGGTTATGCCATGCAGGTTAGAAAAAACTTTTCAGCATACCTTACATACATTAATACTATTTCAGCGTCAGAAAATTCAGTGCCTTCTCATCATTAAAACTTTCTCAAATTGTCACTTTAACTTAAAAAGTGTTATTTTTTAAAGGAATGTTATTACAAAATAACTGTGAGACTACCATCATTTCTAAAACCTTATAACATTTGGATGCAATACCCCACGTTTCCTGAAACCACTAGATAGAGCCCTAAAGTAGTAGATGATATTAAATACAAATCAACAGTGTAGAAACACTCATACATGCATGTACTCGTGCCCCCACACACCAGCATACCTGGCTTGTCTTGAAGTATTAAACTAAGATGTATTGAAAATAGCAAGAAGTATTATACACACACCTTCAAAAAACGTTACATGCCAACTGCAAGGGCAGGTGAATTTCTTTTTCATTTTCGACAGTAACAAGATGTTTTTTAGGTAACACTAACACAATCTGAAAATATAGCTCTAGTAAGCTGGTGCTTTTAAGTGTAAGAAACCTCCATAAACATTTTTAAAATGCCACAATCTATATTTCATGTGAAATATGCAACAGAGCTATTCATTGCAAAACTTTGCTAATTAACTACAAAAAATAACTTTGAGTATTTTTTTCTCTGCAATATCTGAAACAATTTATAATCTGGTTGTTTAGGACTTTTTTTTTATTTTAAAATGTGTTATTCTGTAACATCATGAGACATAAGAAAAAGATGAACCAGACTGAGGGCCTAGTACTCCAAATGAGGTTCACACTAGACTGAATAGATCTGGAATGTAACTACAATAATGCTAAAGATCTTACAGGGTAAAGTAGCATCTACTTAATGTTAATGAATACTACATGCTTTTAAAGTAGGTTTATTTTTTCTGCCATATGTCTCCATGCTGTACACAAGGACATACTTGTGCTTACAGTAGGCTTGCATCTTACCATTTTTTTACCACATTCGGTCAAACTACAGCCCTACTGTTTCCACACTTACCATTAATACATAATTTTCGAAGAATGAAATACAGAAAGCTGTATTTCTCCACACAACCTTGTGGAATTTACAGTAAGGAATAAGTGGAAGCCAGCCTTAGCTTCATCACATGGGAGTGATTAGATGAGTGAGTCTACAGGTGAACTGATTCTTATTAATTTTTCAGTCTCTTGATATCTTAACATAAGGTATGCCAGTAAAGCATTACTATCATGAAGACTGTCACACAGCCTGTCAACCACCTGTGGAGTCCAATCAATTTTTCCATTATAAAAGTTTTCAGTTGTTAGCTTCCAAGAACGCCAGGGCATAAGTACAGCCCAGTAAAGGCTTTACAGTGACAAATTTAACTGAAGCACTCAATAAACTCATTGTCAGCAAGTTAGTAGTAGTTACGATTTCCACTGGATCAGAGCATCCGCTCTCTTACAAGCTCCACAAGACTGTTTATCTTCCTTAATTCTGTGAATGCAACGACCAGAACTTTACATGGCAAACTAGTTTTTTTAAGAGTAAAGGAAGTATCAGTGAAAAACTTGTGCATTTCAACAATCTGTATACAGATACAATGAGACAATCAATGTTTTAAATGTTTTTCATTGCATATATAACCTATCATGAACAACATATAAGTAAAACTGGAAAAAGTATCAGAAGGACAAGCAGTTGCACGTCCTACTTGGCAACTTTGAAAGACAGACACTTAATATGAGACAAACAATTACAATTTTTTTTTTTCAAGCTTCTACTGCAAATTCCAGGTAATTTCTACATGATCTAAATAATTTCTACATGAAATTCCAGGTAATTTTTACATTGCAGACTGACTTCTAATTAACCTAGACTCATCCCCCCCACTTTTTAAATGGAAACATAAAAATCTTCTGAGAAAGTAAAGGGTCTTTTCAAAACAGTTATGATGTTTCTGGAATTTCCTGGGTTTCATCAAAAATTTCAAGCAGAAATTATTCCAGTGTTACTTAGACGTTTCAAAGTAAGATAAACTATCTGCTTCTCCTCCTCTGGAACCCGTCACGGTGGTTCTTCACATACTGCCCAGTAAGTGGAGTTTACAAGAAGAGAAGGGGAATTCTATCAGGTATGACACTAGTCAACTCTATTAAACCGGATGAAAAGACACAAGCTGTTGCTGCTCCATTTATTGACAGCACTTGGGGCTTGGCAAAGAGGTACAACTTGCTTTACCGCTGATAAGTGAAGAGGCATTAAGCCTATCAGAATCACAGAGCCACAGAAAGGTTGAAGTTGCAAAGGACCTTTGGAGATTATCTATTCCAACCCTCTGCATGGAGAGGCATTCTGTGGGTTAAACAATGTCTTGAAGTAGATGATTCTGAGAAGTGACCACCTTCCAAACTCAGCTCAACAGAGAAACTCATGCCGCTACACTAGATCCTTGGAAACTATACCCTTTTCTCCTTTTCTCTGCTTTCCCTTTCCTCCTTGCAACACGTACGGCTGCAGCGGGCTGTACCTGGCAGTTTTGGTTTTTGGTTTTGCTTCTGACTGGGCAGCATCAAGCTCTCTATGCTGTTCTCCTCAGGTCTGTTAAGCAGATTGCTACAATATTGCCAGTGCTGCTAAGTGAAGGAGTGTTCCCGTAACTTCAGCTGCTGCGGTTTCTTGTCAGTGCTCTATCCAGTATGGGTTGTTTGATGGTTTGTATCCAGTGTTTTAAGGGTGCGCACCTTGATTAATAAAATAATTGTTTACATCCTCCTCCTGAGTGATTTGTGTCACTCTAGTGCCATGCCGGTCCAAAGAGCTCATTTTTAAAAGCAGTGTACAGTAAATTCTTCCAGAGATGTGTTTAGTGTAGAGAAGTAAGGCAAACTCCACCATCTCTAGAGTCCTGTGCTCTCCATGCTTTGGGTGGAGACAATACAATTCCATACATTATATATAAGCTTATAAAGTGTTATATATCACAGTTTGGGTTTAATTACAGATGAAGTAAAAAAACAGCTTGGTATAGGGAATATTCTATAAAATGACTCTTGCACAGCTGGATACTCTTGGTACTTAGACCTGAGAAAGAACCATAAACCCCAGGCAACAGCTGTGGTTCAGTATGATAAAGGTAACTACCTGAAGTCATTATGAGTTTCTATGCAGTCTAGACAGGTATATGACATTTTAACAATTTGAAGCGTATGTTCTATAATGTCAGCTAGCAAGAAGTCTATGTTCTCAAAGTTTTACAGCCTTTTAAAAACACATTAGCTTAGAGCTCCACAGTCTACCTTAGCCACAGGTAGAAAGCAGAGTGCATACCCAAGATTGGTGTGTGCCATTTGCCAGTGGCAACAGTCCCACAGGGATCCGCAAGGAGAACATTACAAAGAACGACATTACCATCATCCCTCAGTAAATGATAAATCAAACTTTTCTATATTGCTTGTATCTGTAAAGGTAGGGAATCATATAGCTATTCTGTTCTATTTGGGGTGCAGAACTACATGGAACATTTGCAACTCCTTTTTGCTCTGAAGAGTCAAAATGATGACTACCACTGTACAGATCACAACTGAAATGAATACTCTGCACTTCCTCATAGAACTGAGGAATCATCACCTCAAATGCATTGCCTGAAAAAAAATCTTAATAAATTTTTTTTAAATAAAAAAATACTTTAATCATACTTTATCAGACGAGACAGTTCTTTTTAGAATTTAAGCAAGCAAAGAGACATAGAGAACTATAGATACAAAGACATCTTGTATGATATTAATATTAAGTAAATAGGAGTTAGTTAAGAACGATGCCTTAAAATCAAACAGATATATGAAATAAAAGCACAATGCCTCCAGAAGGTTCATTAATCTAGTGAGAGAAAAGAATCAGTAAGGAATTCAGGAATATAATCTGGTTCGGGTAACAAAAGGCCTCAACAAAGACTGAATTAAGATGAAGTATATGAGAAAGTTACACCTTGTCGGTCCTTAACAGGATCTAACAGCTACCGTGAAACAGCAGGAAATTGAACACAAAACATAATGTTTGTTATCTGAGCTGAATAGTTTTGTTATCTGTAATGAAAGATTCCCAACAGCAATCAAAGTGACGGTATTCATCTAGCAACTAAACACAGTGCATGACTTAGCAGATCATCAAAATATTCCAAGAGTAGAACTGTAGGAATATTGAAAAGCAAAACAGTCTTCAATTGATGAGCTCTGGTAGCAGAAATAGTCCCTGCTGTTCCTAGTGTACCTCTTCTCTGAGTCTTATCAAGATGTGATTTGCAATCAATTATTCTAGTTTGAACACGAATATAAATTCATGTGCTGGATGCACTAGAAAGTGCTAAAAGCTTGTGCTATTTTTGTGTCACAAGTGAACTATATGCTTTTCTCAACCAGTGAGTCAATATCATCCTATGACTGCTGTTTCACAAGAACAATTCAGTGTAGCCATAGCATAACAGCATAATTACTCTAACTTTATATTTATAGAAATAAGAAGCTCAACCTCAAACTTTAAAAGTATCTCTGAATAAAATAAAAATGCATTAAAATAAATGTGATCATGCCAACAGCTGTAAAATATTCCAGTCCAGTACAATCCAGTGGTGGCTCTTTCAAGTCAGTGGAAAAAAGTTAATTGCTACATACACGCAATAAATGTCTGTAAAAACTCTTTTCTTATCGCAAGTGCCAAGAACCACCTACTCCTCCAACCTGAGGAATAATTTTATAAGAAATAGATGAGTCCAGCATTTAATTAATGTATCTTGCAATCTCAGTAGCCTCAAAGGCCAAACTAGAAAAATTATATCTTCCAGACTGGTACCTGTACCAATTCACTAAAATATTTGCATCATGTGCTAGCCTCATTAAAGAAAATTGCAGAAACCATCAAAAAACAAGCACAATTGCCCACAAATCACTAAGTTGACACCTAGAATGATGGTATTGATCAAAAGACCTGTTTCCTTGTATAGTTACTGCATATACACAATCACATTCCTCTGCACTAAGCGGATGTAAGAATCCAAATTCAATCATGTTGTCAAATTTATTAATGACTGACTTCAGAAGTGCTTCTAGTGCACTACTTCAAGAGTAAACCAAATTATGCACAAATAAATGCATTTCCCCTCGCTGCAAAGGCAAAGCAGAGTTGTCATTTAACTTAGTTATGCTTACCAAATGCGTCACAATGTTACTGCCTATATTATCCAATCAATTTTCAGAGACTGTGGAAGGGGCTGTTTTGATGTTCATGTAACGTAATTAACCATATCATCATTTCCAACTAAAGTCAGCCTATGTTTTGTTCCTTTTCTGTAATGCTAACATGTATTTTAAGTTGTCCTTAGCCCCTGAGGACTCTGGTTCCTTTTTGTCATAAGTAAAGATCCAAATTTCACTCATTATTTAAAACAGTCCAATCATTGAAAATAAATCAATTTAAGATGACTGGTACAAAAATTATTGAGGCCAACATTAATTTGTCTAGCTACTCCGTAAGCATTACATCCAAAGAATGACAAGAAATCTTTGAAAGCTTTCAAAAGGAAAAAGTCTTTTGGGTTACTAAAGACAGAAAAATTGTGGGGATATTTGTCTTTACAGTCATGTATATTATTTTTTTTGCACAATGGAAAGTATCTCTTGTTTAAAGCGGAAAGCAATTTTAAATCACTCAAGGCTTTTTACAGAAACCATGACAGATTTTTCCTACATAGTAAATTTTTAGCATTGTAATTCTACTCTTTGCATTTGTGAAGACTGCAAGAAGAAAATGTTGAGAAATTAGAAGCAGAAACTTATGTGTATGGCTACTGTTTTAATATTTTAAAAATTAATTTTTACATACGTAGATACTGCCTTTTCTGTATTTGTCTATGCAGTTTAATTCTAGTTTGTTTGTGTTTTTTAACTATTTTAATAAGCAACCTCTATTCCATATTCAAATATCACAACTACTCTTCTTGGGAAGGCATCGTTCACCCTAGGACAGATGTCTCCATGGAATTGTCCTCAGACCTTTCAAGAGCAATGCACCGATATGTGCCTCTGGCAAGTTCCTGCCTACAAGTGAGTGTAAAAGGGTGCCTAATCCTTCCCTCAGGACACCTCCATGTAAATTCCGGATGCATCAGACTTCCAAGCAGAAAGGAGAATGGTCTCGAAACAAACATAGTTTTCAGAACAAGAACGAAGTACATATTTTTTCTCTATGAGTTTGCATATATTTAACCACACATGATCGTCAAGCAGCTTAAACCAAAGCTTCAGTCAAAAAGAAAGGCATGACTGGTAAGTGTACATGTTAAAACTATACTGAGCACCACTGGCAGACAGAAGTTCTTTGGGGAAGCCATGGAGAAAGCATAAAATGTAACAAGCAAAAAAAATCCACAAGATAAAGCATTAACTATCTCACAGTGTTAGTGCATGCATGCAGTTATCTAAATGCACAGGGCATAAGAAGTTAAACTAAGACTTTATTGGACTTTATTCTGCATATGCTAAAGGAAAAGTCTTCACTTTTATGTGGTTTATTTATAGAAGAGTATATTTATTTTGTAAGATAAAATCCACTTTGAATCTGGCAGAGCTCACTATTGAATTAAAATATGAAGGCAGAAGGAGCTTTTTTAAAAAAATTCAATAAAGTTTAGGTGTCTGAAAGACAAACACTCTTGTTTCAAAGGATAGGTAATTAATACTGAATTTAAATGAGTTTTTAAGAACAAAGGGAAAATCACATTCAATCTCATTTCAGTGAAGTGCCAGCAGTACACACGTCAAAGTGTGTTATGACCACACATGGTCCAAGAGAAGTATCTACCCTTTTTCAGAAAATTATTCTTAACAGAAGTTCTGTCAAATCCAATGTTCTGGGCAGTCATAAACCATCTTTATTTGACAACGTTAAACACAGAAACCTCATGCTCAGTTTGGATCCAGCTCCTGTGATGTCTGTCATACAGCATGGCCATCACTAAACCATGGCCATCACTACTGGAAAGAAAGGCAAATCCTATTGCTTAGAAACAATTGATTTGTAAAAGTATGTTTCATTCTTGGTTTAGACACTTTGTGCTTTATTTCCCAAACAACCATAGCATAAAAGATTACCATTAAATAAGTGCTTACCAAATGATGAGTAATAGGTTGACACTTTCGAATGGTATTTCCTTAATATTATTTAAAGTTTTGGTTTGCCACATTAAAAAAAAAAAAAAAAGTCCTATGATAAATTAGGTTCAGGCATAATTTGAAACTATTTGCAAATACTCTTAAGAATTCCACTAATTTCAGTTTATGGTGCCATACTGGCATTTACTTAATCTTCTGGCACCTCTCCAGATTTATTATATATTCAGCAAAACATTCTGCTTATTTCACTAAGTTAACTACAAACATAAAAACTAGGAGGACTACATAATTCAACTCTTTTCTTTCCTACTCAATTTCTCCATGTAATTCCTAATTTACTTTTTGACAGCAGTCAGAGAGATGAGAATAATTGTTTCCAATAATTATGCCACCATAACTATTACTGTCTCATGAGAATCCCATTTAAATAAAGTATTATTTCACCTATTAAGTCATAATTTTGTACCTACACATTCACTTCTAAGGCCTAGTTTTGTAATTTTTTTTCTGGAAACTGCAGCTGAAAATTATCAAAATAGTATTATTGAAATGTTTATTCACATAATTATTACCTTTTATGTTAACATATACTTTACTTATGTAAGGGACTAGTTATTTAAGCTGTTACGAGTAACCGCAGCATTAGGCCAGTAGGCCAGTAATTATTTATAACTTAAATAAGCAGAATCCTGTTTATCCTAAACAGGCCATCTGTCAAGATTCCCTCCTAGCAGAGGTCAGACCTTAAGGCATGATCTTGACAATATATATCATTAGAGGCGATATGAAAAAGGATTGCTTGCAATAGTATATTCAGTTAGTTTAGCAGTAACAACTATTTAATGAGTTTATGTAATCTTTGCTAAAAAGGAATCCAAATTTTCTGCCTTCAGCAGATCTTTTACAAGTTTTTAATCAAACTTAATTTGGCATGTATATCAACTTATTAGGTGGTATATCCAGTTAATCCTTGATTGCAACATGAGTCTTCAAAATTTAAGCAGAATTTTCTTTATTATAATACATACAGCTTAACATTAGTAAGTATTTTAACAAGTATTTTCCAACATAATATAAAGTATCACTGTCTGCACCCCTGTTTCCAGAGATTACTCCAAATTTTCTGACAAATACCATTCAAATAAACTATTTCATGACAATTCCCATTCACAGAATACCTACGAATTTGTATTGGTGGGTATGATTGTATTCCTCAAAATGTGTATTTATTAAAAATAAAAATAAGCCAAATACAGCCAGAAACCAAGTCAACAATAGTGTCTTATAAAATTACATAATTAAATATCAGGGCAAATAAGTAATGGCAGTGACAGCTAAGTAAAACAAAAACATTACAACACCAGACATGATTTACACATTCTTTTCCATAGGCAATATGGAGTTCTGCTTTTTTGTGAGATGAAAACAATGCAGGTCATGCAGTTACCATAACCACAACTCTGATGGTTGTCAGTGAGCTACAGTTCACACAGATCATATGCACAACACATCTATAACATGTTATTCTTCACAAACTATTAAAAAATCAAAGATGTGGCATTTGTTTGTTTGCTAATCAAAGCATAAAACTAAGCACATCATTAGTTTTCCTTCTATTCCAAAATAACACTCAGCAGAAAATAGGTATCCACCCTCTTGAAATTATTTCCAAAGAACCTCAAAGAAAGAAGACATTACCAAGCATACTGACAAAATGTAAAGCTATAAAACTGAGAATCTGGGAGTAGAGAAGACAAGCACAACACTTGATGGCACAACATTGCTCCCTGGCTCCCTTTAGTGACTAGATGGACACACAAAGATTTAGAACTCAGTCATGGCTATGGTGCAGCAGCTCAGGCAGCAAAGCCTCATCCTGTACCACCCAGAAGGCTTGATCTCTGCCTCTGATAATCCCCTGAAGCACGTAATCTTGCAGTACAATATTCTCAGACTTTGCTACCATCCATACTGCTTTCTTCTAGGCTACGCTAAACACTGGCACTGAAGTTGAGACAACAGTATGCAGAATAGCATGGTGCAGAGATGCCCATAGCAGTTTTGGGATGTGAGCTACATACGTCCTGTACAAAGGTGGTGTTCTAAGAGCCATTTAACTGCTCCTATGGCTAAGCCTTAAGCCTTGCCCTCACAAGAACAATCTCACAGTGTCCTGAGACCTCCTTAAGCAGTCACACAGCTTCTCAAGTAAACTCAGGACTGACTTGAGGAGCTCTGCAGTGTCATTTAATGAGTTACCTTCATGGATTTAGTGTGGCCATGCCCCATAATACCTCAGCACTCCATAATCTTAACTTATTTGCTTACTTACCATCTCCGTGAGATTAACATGCTGTTCCCTCCCTTCTACAGATGAGGCATGAGAGACAAGTCCTAGCTGTCCAAAGATATTTTATACCAATGATGACCTGCGTTAAATTCATCCTTAAGGATAAGCATGTTTACGATCCAACAAGATCTGGAACCAAATCTTCCACAGCCCTGACAAGTGATGTAATTCACTGACACAGAATCTCTTCTATGCATAAATATTTGCACTGGTTGACTGGTTTTTTGGCTCTTTTTCCCAAAGCACTTTTTTTTTTTTGCTGCTTTGTGAAAGTTTCTCCCTCTTCACTTACTAACTCTAGCTTCTTCTGCCTTCAGCACCAATCCACGTATTCTTTTTGTTCCAATCACTACAACATACAGCATTTCTATTACATAAAACAGCCTCTTGAGCTGCTTCGAGGTTATGCCTCCTTTCTTCAGTTCCTTGAAGCTCAAATTTTATTCAGACATTTACACATTTTACACTGAATTCAGACATGTTTATTTATTTAAGGCTTAATTACATACACGTAAATATATATTAGAATTATATATTTAAATATTATATAAAAGTATATTTAAATATTTAATATAGATATTATAAAAATTATATATTGTAATATAAATATATTTACTTAAGCCTTTACTGGCAGCCCAACTGCAATGGGATTGTAGTTTGATTAGAGTGTTAACATCTATTGTTAGTACAGACTAAGCTTATGAATTTTATGTCTTGAAATTCCTGCACTCTAATAGGAAGCATATATGCACTAAGACTATACCTCTACCCAATGTCTAAGATTATTTCATCAAGCAAAACTGATATAGTTTTTATTTTCTTTTTTTTCTCCAAATGACATGTAAATGCAAGTTCCATCATAAGACAGAAAGAAATACATCTTTCTGTTACCATATATGCAAAATTTCATGCCAGAAAGTTAATTTTCCACTAAGTAAAAAGCCTACATGAGCTGCAATGTGGAATGAAGGCGCCGTCTCAAATTTCCTTTTCTGCACAGCAGTAACTCTTCCACAGAAGGAATACTTTTTACAGTTTTACAGAAGGCACCACATAGTTCTTAAAGTTACAAAAGTATCCAAAAAAGCCCTGAAATAGAAACAACACTGGGAATTAAAATACGTTTTGCTTCATGTAAGCTCAGTACATGTACGAAGAGGCATGGTATTAAAAGTGTGAAAATTACACATTTTCCTTTCTATTGCCTCTAACTAAAGAAAAAAAGGAAGAAAAATGTCTATTTTCCACATTCGGAGACTGTCAAAGTAATCAAACTGTACAAAGAAGGAAAATGTCAAGTGCACCCTTTAAACACTATGGCGGTTTACTAATTAGTACAGTTACCACAGTAATGTCAAGGGATGCTGATTACATAAATCTAGTTAAATGTTAAAACACTATATAGATATACTTTATTGACAGCCACTAATAGGTCCAGGCAACTTATCAGGTCAGCAGAAAGTTATGACAGGATCCAAGAGTGAAATATACAGCAGTAGAATGAAATAGTTTTACTAAACAGTCTACTAGCCAACATGAAATATTTTATGCTCACTCATTTTTGTCCCTCTGCTTAGGAAGGAAGATATTTGAAATATAATTTCTATCATAAAGGAATTCATATATACTAGTGGGAATTATGGCTTTCCAAATTAAAATATTTTTCTTTCAAGAATTAACACAAACAATCAGTAGCATTCCCAGCACAGCATGAATTTAAATTCCCTGACAATAATTTAGACTCATCATTTGGTCTATATGCATACAGATTATTTAATTTCTCACCTTCATTCATCAAACAACAGGTAAATATGTTAAATACTCTTCTGAAAATGAAGCAGCAGGTCAACCTTCTTATTTACACAAATTAGCCAGAACCAAACCAAGATAGCTTGGTAGGTCACAAACAAGACAGGTTCTTATTCCCCATAACCATGCCCCACTGACTCTTTTGCTGTCTGTCTATCCTTCTGTTTTGTGACTGTTTAGTTAAGATCAATTAGGATCTTTTAAACATTTCTAAGTACTTATAGAAATAAACCATATCTATCACCAAAAGCCTCTCTAGTAGATTCTGAACTAATCATATATTCAGAATTGATTAACTACACATTGCTAACAAAATAATTGTCATAAGAACTTTGTACAATAAATCATCACAGAGTTATTATTTTCACAAATCTAAATGTCAGTCATATGCTTAATCTAATTCTGAAGCCACAGTGTATCTAAATATTTATATTGCAAAATCTAGTTTCCAACAAGCATAAATTAAAATACCCATAAACTATACTTACAGTTTGTTTCAAAATGGGGAATTTAATTTTAACAGAAAATTGGTTTAATTAGGTTTGAACATTTGAAGTAGGTTTACTAAACAACACTGCTAATAGTGAACTGTTACTATACCAATAACAAACAAAACCTAGCAGTAATTTTTAGGTTATTCTGGACTACATTATATGGTCTTGATCACTTAGTATTCACACAGAGATGAAATCTGGCCTTGACTCTTTAGCTTCACATAAGAACTGGAGGTTGCCTAAGCAACTCATGGTGTGGCTATCTTTCAAAAAAAATACCAGTAATGACCTTCATAATTATTAGGCCAGGCACCTTCAGAATGAGCTAAATCTAAAACAGAGCAGATAACTACGAGGTAATAGGAAAGAATGGGTAGAATTCCATAAAGGCAAATCCTGCTTCTTTGAGCTCTTGGTGGAATGTCAACAGTATAATGATCAAAGAAGAGAAATTACTATTTACCAGGCCTCTCAAAGAATTTTAGGTCATAGCTTCCTGAAAAAGATGTTTAAGTAAGTAATCATGAGCACTAGGTAAAGTTTTGTTTTGGACAAAAACGTGTCTCAGTCAAGCAACTGTAGATAGCAACAAATAAGCTATTTCTATTGTGAAACGAAGCGAGCCTAAAGGTTTTACACTATGTTGCTTCAATTTTGAAAATTAGGATGTATCACTTGAAGGAAGTCACTGAAGTTGACAAATCAAACAATAAATTGAAAAAAGCACCAAATTTATTACAACATTGTATCTGTGCACATTAACCTTACTAGATCTAGGGTCACATACTGCTTTTCCTTGAATTACTTCATACATACAGTGGAAAATAATCACTGAACACAGAGGAGAAAAAACAAAACATTAAACAATGTTTACTGTACTGTCCAGATCCTTCTTCAAAAAATGTATTTTAATTTCCTCATAGGTGTCACTATAGCATTAATAAACACATAGAAAACTGTCCATTATCCATATATCAGTAACCATACAGATTAGAAATACAGCTGTCTACCTGCTTCCACTCCTGTACACCTTTTAAGGGAAAATGATTCTAATAAATACTACTCCAGGATTTACGCAATGAGCAAAATTTGCTGGGACTGGATAGGGCAAGAATTAGCAAGGGATATTTCCTCCCTCAACTATTCTTTTTCTTTGGCTCTCTTATTGGAGAAAATATATTAATATTTATCCTTTAATGGCATTTTTATTAATGTTAAAGCTTTCATTTTAAACTTGTGACATCCATAAACTTAATTTGAGAGGTATTTCATAGTTATGTAAAGTTATTCTGTTTTTTACCTCTTCAACACACAGTACTTTATACTGCAAAAAAGGAGTATAAAAATTATCTCAGAATAACATTCATATCTTTCCAGTCCTATCATATTCAGGTTAAAGCAGTCCTGTACATAATTTCCAAAGCCTAAAGGCAGACTTGCTGTTTCATTTTGTCCTTGCCAGTTTGTGACATGTCTTTAAGAGATCTGACCTGAGCTGTCAGCAATCCTCCAGTCACCAACATAAATTTAAAGTTTGGGGGCTTTGAATTGCCTTTAATCATTAATTCTAGTTTGAAGTCTTGGTGTAAACTCTTAACATTACATATCTTTTTCACCTACGGAGTTCCACTTCTTCTTTGAATTTTTAACTGGCTTTGTTCCTCCTGAACAGTTTTGCACAGCATGAGGAACATATGGGCTTATGCATTTAAGAAGGGTTTCTAAGAGTTTGAAAAAATAGAAATCTCATATTCCAGGATTATGTTTCACCTAATTAAGCAAATCTATATTATTTGGTTCAAGAAGAGACTTACTGAAATCTGTCATTCTCAGAGTTTCAAGGATCATGTAAGTAGGGCATTTGAGTGACAAACCCATGGGAAAACAGCTGGTGACTTTACAACAACAACATTTGACGGCTATGAAAAATGTAAACTTTGTCACCTCTACCACATCCTACAATTTATGCCTCACATAGAAGACAAACATCTGCTTAAGAAATTAAAAAAAAACAAAACACAACCACACAATGAAGTTTGTCAAGATATTTCTCAGCTTAGCAAAAGAAATAAAATCAGTAACCAGTCTGAATAGCCTCTGGCTTCAGTAACTTTTAAAGACATCTAATATCACAGAATTTTAGAGGAAGTTTAGGGTTCTGTACTGAAACAAAACAAAATCAACCCCCAAAAACACCAAAAAAAAGAAACAACCACTGATTTCTGAAGCAATATATGATGGTTTCATTTTTTTGATAGTGATCAAAGAATAGCATATATTATAATCTTCTGAGGAGAGGATCATTAGTCTCAAAACAGACTAATATGCCCATATAAGTGTACCTTCCCCTGTCATATGCTTGATTTCAGCTCATGTCAACAAAAAATATTTTCTAACACAAACTCTTTTCAAGAGTGAAACAATTTTCTTCAATATTGTGTTAATCAGTGTTTCTGTGAACATAATGTTTCTGTTCCTTCCTGGACGTTAGGAAAAAATTCTTTACAGAAAGAGTCATTGGGCACTGGAACAGGCTGCCCAGGGAGATGGTTGAGTCACCTTGCCTGGAGGTGTTTAAGGCACGGGTGGATGAGGTGCTGAGGGATATGGTTTAGTGTTTGATAGGAACGGTTGGACTCGATGATCCGGTGGGTCTCTTCCAACCTGGTTATTCTGTGATTCTGTGATAAGTTAGAAATTAATAGGTCATCTTAATAGCCTCTCATTTGACACACCTTCCTTATCTCAAATATTGAAAACAGATAATGGCGATTTTTAAAAAGTTACTTGGCCTCTCTCCTATAATGTGAATCAGTAGCTCTTTGACTCATTTGAATGACATTTGGAGAATCATGGATTTTAACAAAGTAAAAAGTCATACTTATGCAATTAATAGTAAAGATTTGGAGGAACTTATCTGACAATAGGACTCCGAATTTCTTGTTTGAACAAACTTTTGAGCAAAGAGACTTCCATATTCTCTCCACTATAACTACAAGACTGAGAAACCCTAGTTAGTGTTAAGTATGGTAAAAGGACTGGAAGCAAATACACAGTAGAAGGTGTAGCACTGACACATCATTCTAAACATTAGAAGAAGCACCAGCCTTATATGCTGTAATATTGTTTGACAGTCTCTGAAAAACAAAAGACTAGAAATCAACATTGTACCCAGCTATTCTAATTTAAACACACTAAAATAGAACATCTCTTCTGTGATGAGTGGGACAGTATCGTAATAAACCTATTAGGAAAGCTACAATTTATAAACTGTAAATGTTTTGCTCTTTGAGGCAGACTTGATTATTTGAAACATTTACTTTTGAGCCGATACTCAGTTCTGCCCATCCTTCTCTTGAAATCCTTTCACTCATGTTTTTAAAAAGTAATTAAATGCAGTTTCTTGTGGCATATCTTTGAACAAATTCAAAGGCAATAGAGGGAGGGTGAGATTCGGCAGGAAAGCACATCTTTGGTGAGAAGAAACTTAAATTTGAAATGAAGAGCAAGTTGAAATCTGGTCTGGAAAATAAAAACTTTGCCAAGAGGCCCAGCTGTAAAAGAATCAGGAACGGTCAGGAACAGTGTATTTGATCAAATCTATTTCTCCCTTTTTGCATATGCTGACTATCTTGTTCCTTACACTCATGGCTAGGTCCACACCTACGTTAAAAGGAAAGAAACCCACACTCCTGGGTGGGCACAGCATGACAACAAAGGGCAAAAAGATATAACTTTTCTGCTAGTGCACAGTGAGATGACAGTTTAGAGTAAGAAAAATAATAACCAGAGCTTAGGAGAAACCTGTTTTCGAGGCACTTTTAGTAATAGTGTAGCTATTTCTGCAATGAATATTTTTATTAATACTAGGACTATAAATGTACTTCAAATACTTCAACAGACTGATAAAATTCATAGCATATTCCATGTGAATATGTATTACCCAGCTTTTTGCAAGGAATGGTGAAGATACATAACTGAGGATGGAAGATACAAAAACTGACTGGTCCAAAAATAGAGGCACATGGTTTTTCACTTAGTGATCACATTTAATAGATGCCTTCCACGGTGTTCCTCTATCACTCCCCATAAAGGATTTATTTAATATTTTCTCAGCAGTAGATGAACATCTATTTTCAGCAATGGGAACTGTAACACACTCCCTGCCTTCCAATCTGGTTTCAAACTTGGCATGCTGACAGCAGCAAGCCAATCCTGTAGTGAAAGTGACTTTTTTTTAAAAAAAAACAAACCTCTTTCTTTCTCCTCTTGAGATATTTCACAACTGAAAACATTCACATGGCAAGTTTCTCAGTTAAGTATCAAAAAGTAAATAGTTAAGTAGTACAAACTTCAGTTATACGACAATTTGTTTCTGATTAGCGGCAATAAAAATGGTGCTGTAGGCTCAGCTGTTGAATACTATGTAAATTTTCCAAATACAAATGCGACAAATCAGTCTAGTCTTTGAAAAGAATCTGCTGTCTTCTCATGTATCATCCAAAAAACCCCAACACATAACAGAATGTTCTTTCTTCATATCTTTGCCATACCTCTGGTTTACACGCAGATTAAAGTGTTCAGAATTTAGCAAAGAAATATTAATTGGACACAAAACCAAGAATCAAGCCTGTTTTTTTGTATAGTCGTCTGCCTTAACTGTGCAATTAAAAATAATTAAACAGAAACAAAACATAAGGAACTTGCCTTCAACTGCAAGACTCAGTGGAACTCCACAAAAGCTTATAGTCCAATCAAACAAAAATTTGGGGCTGAAATGAGAGATTTGTGAAACAATAGTAGCTTACTGTGTGACAGATGATTGCATCATAAATTACAGTAAGGGAAGGAGCAAGTAGAGGCTGGGAAACACTATAGGAAATATACCCATACAGTCATGCATTGAAGGAACAATTATAGGTAAGCTCTGGGGTTGGACTCATGCATCTAATCACATTTGCCTATGTAAAGCTCTCACAATCAATATTGACCTCATAGTAAATGGTAAGCACTTGCACTGCAAGTGCTTTAAACTGGGTTTAACTATTCAGAATAATATTTTCAGATATTTCTGTATATTGGTTTCTGTGTTCTGTATTTAAGATAGGATAATTCCATGCTGCTTTCATACAGTCATGAATATCAATGGCAGGGAATTAAAGGTGATTAAAAAATATAGATAACACAACTATTACCATCATGATTACTGTATAGCTTAGTCATTAAAACACAAAGTAAAAGGTATGGCTACAACTAAACTCCTCAAAAACACAAACTATTATTCAAGACGTTTTTGGATCATACTAGCCTTTCAGGTAATATCTCCCTCCTCTCCCATAAATACAGTCCAACAGAAATTAATAATTCATCTTATTATTCAACACTACCAAGAATTACTACTACTTAAAACTGTCTAACACTTTTGACATCTCCGTCCTGCTCTTCAAAAAAACTTAAACCCTCCTAAAAACTAATGCATTGGTAAACGTCTTATTTCCTTAAGTTTATGTCTCGTGCTGTTTCAGATCTAAACGTGGACGCAGAGAATATCTTCATCCACTAAGAAACAAGGGAATTACCAATCAAAACAGAATCACTCTGTTTTAATTACAGTATTGTAAAAGCAAAGTAAATACTGAAATAAATGGAAAAAATGTTCACATTAACTCCTCGCAATAGTGTCCCAAAACTTTTATTTGAAATGTCTTCTGAGAGCTTCAAACAAACACAAAAAGTAACAATAAAAGTAGCGCATCCAAACACAATAAACATTGATCCATTGATCGTGAATATTCTTTTGAAAAAACTATTTTCCTTAAAAGCCACAGTTTGGAATTAAATACAAAAGAAGTGTTCTCCCAAACAAAAGGTCCCAAAGATCTTACATTTTAATTAGGCAAACTGAAAAAATATGCAATCCCATTTGATGAGTACTTTTATTGGTTCACCTAATCTTTGGTTAACTATTGTACAATTCTGTATGAAGAGGACAATCCTGCTCAGCACAGTTAGAAGTGTGATATAATTCTTCCACATTTCCCAGGACTATCACTACCTACTGCTATCAATAGTATATGTCTACACTGCAATCTATCAGAGAAGTACAGAAAGAAAGCTGGTTTTAAAAGTTCTGTTCAGCTCTACAAGAATTTGGCTGCTTCTTAAATAATCATACGTATTCCATAAAGGACACAAAGGTCAAGATTATCACAGTATAATCAAGATCCTGGATTTCAGCACTTCTCCCCAGAAAGACCCATGAAGTTATAAACACAAAAGTTGTAAAGGCGTTACTAATAACGATTTACCCTCTGCTAACCCACACTGCTTAAAATAAGTTTGGCTTGCAAAAAGCTCAGTAAGGGAGGAAACCATCTTTATGCTAGTGAATACATACTGGAAGAACCTATCATGGAAGACTGCATTTCCAAGACTGCTTTTAAAATAGGCACTCAAAGGAGTTGTGGAATTAGTGAAATGTGCTAAGAACAAAACGTAGCCAGTTTGGGTGGGGTTTTTGTCACTGTAAGTTTTGTTGTTCTTGTTCTTTAAATCAAAACACGTTTTATTAGTCCTTCCTCATTAGTCCAACACAATTCATCCTAATAGCCTCTTTATCAATATTTTGGCCGTTGGCCATAGCAATAAGCATAAATTAGAATGCCAGGAAAACATGTGGTCTAAAATGTATTACACAAAACATTCCCAAACATGAATGCAATTTTTTATTTCAGCACCAGGCAGCAGCTCATGTACTCTTGTTTTATACAAGAAATATTGTTCCAGATGATAGAATCATAGAATAACCAGGCTGGAAGAGACCCACTGGATCATCGAGTCCAGCCATTCCTATCAAACACTAAACCATGCCTCTTAGCACCTCGTCCACCTGTGCCTTAAACACCTCCAGGGAAGGTGACTCAACCATCTCCCTGGGTAGCCTCTGCCAGTCCCCAATGACCCTTTCTGTGAAGAATTTTTTCCTAATGTCCAGCCTAAATCTCCCCTGGCAGAGCCTGAGGCCATTCCCTCTTGTCCTGTCCCCTGTCACTTGGGAGAAGAGGCCAGCACCCTCCTCTCTACAACCTCCTTTCAGGTAGTTGTAGAGAGCAATGAGGTCTCCCCTCAGCCTCCTCTTCTCCAGGCTAAACAACCCCAGCTCTCTCAGCTGTTCTCCAGCCCCTTCACCAGCTTTGTTGCTTTTCCCTGGACTCACCCCAGAGCCTCAACATCCTTCTTGTGGTGAGGGGCCCAGAACTGAACACAGGATTCGAGGAGCGGTCTCACCAGTGCTGAGTACAGAGGGAGAATAACCTCCCTGGACCTGCTGGTCACGCTGTTTCTGACACAAGCCAAGATGCCATTGGCCTTCTTGGCCACCTGGGCACACTCCTGGCTCATGTTCAGTCGGCTGTCAACCAACACCCCCAGGTCCCTCTCCTCCAGGCAGCTTTCTAGACAGACTTCTCCTAGTCTGTAGCACTGCATAGGGTGGTTCTGCCCCAAGTGCAGGACCCGGCATTTGGCCTTGTTAAACCTCATGCCATTGGTCTCTACCCAGTGGTCCAGCCTGTTCAGATCCCTTTGCAGAGCCTCCCTACCCTCCAGCAGATCAACACTTCCTCCCATCATTGAACAGGGCTGGACCCAGCACTGAGCCCTGGGGAACCCCACTTGTCACTGGCCTCCAGCTGGAGTTAACACCATTTACCACAACTCTCTGGGCCCGGCCATCCAACCAGTTTTCCACCCAGGAGAGTGTGCGCCTGTCCAGGCCAGAGGCTGACAGTTTCCCAAGCAGAATGCTGTGAGAAACTGTGTCAAAGGCTTTACTGAAGTCCAGGAAGACCACATCCACAGCCTTTCCCTCATCCAGCAGCCGAGTCACTTTGTCATAGAAGGCGATCAAGTTAGTTTGGCAAGACCTGCCTTTTGTGAACCCGTGTTGACTGGGCCTGATCACCCGGTTCTCTTGCATGTGCTTCATGATAGCACTCAAGATCACTTTTTCCATGACTTTCCCTGGCACTGAGGTCAGACTGACAGGCCTTTAGTTCCCTGGATCCTCCCTGCGACCCTTCTTGTAAATTGGCACAACATCAGCCAGCCTCCAGTCCAGTGGAACTTCCCCAGTCTTCCAGGACTGTTAGAACATGATGGAAAGGGGTTTGGCCAGCACATCCGCCAGCTCCTTCAATACCCTTGGGTGAATCCCGTCCGGCCCCATAGACTTGTGGGTGTCTAGTCGGGCTAGCAAGGCTCTGACCACCTCCTCTTGGATCACGGAAGCCTCATTATGCTCCTCTAGCTCCTGGGTTTGTACACAAAGTGAACAACTTTCTTTACAATTAAAGACTGAAGCAAAGAAGGCATTAAGTACCTCAGCCTTTTCCTCATCCCCTGTCACTGTTGTTCCTTCTGCGTCCAATAGGGACTGTATGGTCTCCCTAGTCCTCCTTTTATTATTTATATATTTATAGAAAGATTTTTTTGTTATCTTTCACAGACTTTGCCAATCTGACTTCTAGTTAAGCCTTAGCCCTTCTGATTTTTTCTCTACACAATCTCACTTCCCTCCTGTAGTCCACCCAAAAGGCCTGTCCCCTCTTCCAGAGCACATAAACATTTCTCTTCTTGATATCACTCAAGATCTCTCTGTTCAACCAAGCTCGTTTATTCCCCTGCCGGCTTTTTTTCTGGAACATGGGGATGGCTTTCTCCTGAGCTGCTAGGATTTCCTTTTTGAAGACCTCCCAGCCCTCATGGGCTCCCTTGCCCTTAAGTACTGTCTCCCATGAGACTTTGCCAACCAGCCTTCTGAAGAGTTCAAAATCTGCCCTCTGGAAATTTAGTGCTACTGTCCTGCTAACCACCCTCTTCACTTCACCTAGAACAGAAAACCCTATCATCTCATGGTCACTTTGTCCTAGGCGTACACCTACTGCCACATCCCCCACAAGGCCTTCTCTGTTCACAAACAGCAGGTCCAGGAGGGCACCCTCCCTTGTTGGTTCATTCACCAACTGTGCAAGGAAGTTGTCTTCCACGCACTCCAGGAACCTCCTAGACTGCTTCCTTTCTGCTCTATTGCACTTCCAGCAGATATCAGGAAGATTGAAGTCTCCCACAAGAACAAGAGGCATTGATCTAGAGATTAACCCCAGCTGTTTATAGAAGAGCTCATCAGCTGCTTCTCCTTGGCTGGGTGGTCTGTAACAGACTCCCATCATAAAATCTACCTTCTGGTGGGCTCCTCTGATTTTAACCCACAGGCACTCAATCTCCTCATTGCCACAATCCATCTCAACGGAGTCCAAGTCCTCCCTTACAAAGAGGGCTACCCCTCCTCCTCTCCTACCCTTCCTATCCCACCTGAAGAGTTTGTACCCCACCATAGCTGCACTCCAGTTACATGAATCATCCCACCACGTTTCTGTGATGGCAACGACATCATAGGCTCCTTGCCCTACGACAGCTTCCAGCTCTTCCTTCTTATTACCCCTGCTGAATGAACAGAGTTCATTCCCAATTGCCTGGTAACTGGAGTAGCCTATCCCTTTAGATGATTCAGACATGAAAAAACCCAGAAACAATACTTCTGAATAGGTTAAACCCTAGCAAGAAAGATGAAACAAAAGGAGACGGCACTTGCAAAGTCCTTATGTTTGCCAGATCGTATTTTTAACACTGGCAGTTTTGATGAAAAAAAAAATTCTTCCACTGTGCGGCATTTCAAGAAGTTCACACATTTCTGACAGTATTTCAGTCATGGGGGGCATGGCGAGTATATAGAGAAAATACTTTCCTTCTTTAATACACACTTAGTAAAAGCTGTAGTCACAAGATTTAATGAAGAGTTTCTTGAATGTCAAAACTTAATCTGCTGTTTTCCTAGTAATGTTTATATGGTAACATAACACAAAAATTTTACAATTAGCTTGAGACTCTACATATGCAATACCTCTCCCACTCACAGAAGCTCACTTTTCTTCATAAAAAAAAAAAGTCATGATTCTTCTCCTCCCACCAGCAGACTGACTAGATAACATCAGCTGCACATCCCTCTTTCCAAAGGAAGGAAAAACACTCAGTTGTTCACATCACCTTTTATCTTCCTTTAGAACAACCAAACACCTGAGGTCAAGCTAGCCAGAAAATTACAACCGCTCATAACAAGCTACGTCAAAAAGAGGACGAGGAAGAAAACCTATATTTCCAGGAATAGTGATATCTCTTCTGAGAAAGAAAGGCAACAGGAATTGGCACATCTCCTTTGGTTTATCAGCAGCCTTACTGTGAGATGGTATTAAAACGTACATTATGTAAGCACATCAATGGGGATAAGAGGGTTGCTTAACCTCCAAAGATAATTATATCTAATCTAGTTTCTTGGAAATATGCTACCACAGACGAATTAGAGTCTCACTGATTTTCCTGCTTATAAATTCCCTTCAGTATGCCCCTTCAATATATAATTTACATTCAGAACTACCTCTGCAACAAAGAAACAAACGTATTTCAGAGAAATATAGAAATTAAGAATTTGGTGTCCTGATAAGCATTTGTCTTTCCTTACTTATTTACTCTGTCCACACTTTCTGGTTATTAAATTCTAGCAAACTTGAACAGAAGTATATCTTGACTACTGTTAGGCTTGGAGAACTTATCTGCTGAAGTCAATTCATTACTATCTAAGAAGGGAAATAAAACAAAAAGAAAATTTATGCCTTTTTATAATAATATAAAGCATCTCCAAACTGCTATGGCTATGCCAGAAAACTGAGATTTTTAAAGGTTTTTAGAACTCATATGGGAATTTTTTTTAACAGGATTGTACCTTTATGCCTCTCTTGCCTATCTAGACAACTATTAAGTTTCATATTTAACAAATAGTATTAAAAGTTATACAAAACTACCAAAATCACTTTCTCTTTTTGTTTATTGTGATTCTGATTCATGGTAAGGAACTGCTGCAAGGATTACAGTATTACATTCCTAATGTAGTATAATAAAACTTGTATCAGCCTCTCAAATGTGTTCTCCTGTTTATTAGGGCTGTAAATTTTGCTGGTTTAGCTGACCAACTAAGTTTTTATTGTTCACTCTTAAAAAACATCATGGTCTTTTTCATATTGAAAGCAGAACATATTTAAAGTTTTTGAATAATATAAACTGTGGAGAGCAAGACAGAAGTTCTACAACTAGAGATAGTTGAACAAATTTAGAAGTCACACACCCTAACAGTAAGCTTTTGTGTAAAATAATAGGGAGTCTGATGAAGCAAAAATAAAAGCCTGCACTCCCTGCACTGATCTGTACACTTGGAATTTTAATACGCTTGATTTACAACTTCTTCATCTGATTTTAGTAAAGAAAACAAAAAATTAAGTAAAATGTGTGTAACACCAAGCGTTTGCTAACTTCTAGCCTACTGCTACAGCATTTTCCAGTACTTACTGGAAAGAAGAAAGAAAGGATAGGGGAATTAGATACAATTTATGCTAGTCAATATCTTTTATATCTCACAGATTTTGAAAATTTGAAGTACCAACCCTCAAAATTCAATGAAACTAAAGCTGTTGTGGTTTTGGTCAAATAAATTCCTGAACTGATATTCTGGGTAAGAAAACAGTGTTAAACTGTATGATTAGACAAAATGCAAAATAAGGTGTCCCACTGTAGAAATGAAAAATGTGAAACTATAGTTGGGTATAAAAAGCACTTCAGATGAGAGATCTATATCAGGAAACGAATGTGAATAATACCTACTCATTAACCAGTTACAGGTCTATAGGTATTGCTTTATCAGCCAGTAATTTACACTTTACACAGTAGATCTCACCATTCATAGTGCTATAAAATTGTCTGCATTATCAGGAAAGCCAATATACTGAAACAAAATCAGACACTGAAGAGACAAACTTTTAAACAAAGACTAAATTTTGGTACAAAAATTTGATAAAAGGTAAGCAAAGGCTAGGAACTCCAAGCATGTTTTTGTTTAAAATCTTTAACATGATTAAATGAAGCAATTTCCCTAACTTTATTCAGGAGTATACCTGTATCATTATATGTGAATCTTTTTACAGTGACACAGAGTACAGAGCATTTAGGCCAAACAATTAAAGTTCAGCAAAACTGCTAGCAACTAAACTGCTAGTAGTCATACAACTTTATGTCCTTGTAACATATTCATGGTGAGAGGCGAGAAAGTCATAGTAACCCAGGTAATAATCACTAATTGGCTCCAGATATATGGGAAAAAGTCAGAGATTAGCTGGGGGCTAAGCAGCAATGAAGTAATTGGCAGCTTAAACTGATCACCTCAGAGAGAAACCAATAAAAAGTGAAGAAACGTGCCTGTCAGTGGGAAACCATTTGTCGGTGCCAGAAAACATGCAGAAGGCTGAGTCTGAAGTGGAACACAAGACTACTCAAAAAAAAAAACCAAAAAAACAGCCGCAAGCCAGGACTCAGGCACATGGACCCTTCGGATCAAGTGCCCTCTCACCCCAGCCTATGGCACTGATCACCTGGGCCAGAGGGGCAGGAGCCTTGATCTGTGTGCATCCTTACACAATGTGTGAGTCTCATAGAAAAGAAATCTTACAACAGAAATTGCCCTCAACCCACTACAGCCATCCTGTTTAGCAATTTATTTTATACGTTTTTACTAAATGGTTTTATAACATGGTGTGGCTCTGTTCTTGCAAGCACCCCATCCTAAATTCTCCAGTAGAAATACCTATTTTTACCTCTCTAGATGGTCCCTATATTATGCGCAGAACTTCCTCATATTAAATCCACATTAATATTTTCTACTATATAAAAATAAAAAATTTGTACTCTGGGGGAACCTCAAAATGCAATAAAACATTTCTTGAAAAATCATTAAGCTTAAATACATATTACCATCATCACATTTTAAACAATCTTCCTGATAAGTGGGAACGACTGGACTGTCAAATGCTACGATATAGTATCCTTAGCAGCCTCTCCCTAATTCAAGTCTATAGGTTTCTCATTTAAAATTGTGCAGTCAAAAGACATCACACACTGAGTGAGTGGTAGCTAGTGTTAACTGAAAATTTTGCAAACACTGCATGCTGTAATATAACGCTGCATTTAACAGCTATATAATATTTCATATGCATCATATGCACTTTTTCCTCGCTGAATCTCTTACATCAAATCTAAGAACATACACAGTATCATGAAGCTTTATTTCTAAAAGTCAAACAGGAAGAAAAGTATAAGCTTTATGTAGTCATGAGGAACATAAGGACAACGAGCAAAAAACAATTATTGAAAACAATTCCCCACAGAACAATTCTGTGTACCCTAAGAAAAATAATGCAGATATTCTAAACATTTGATGACAAGCTTCAATATTCTTTTACGTTTGAAATTGGATTTTCAATCTATTCTTAAATATTTGATCATTTATTGCTTCATTTTTATGCACAATTTCAGTTTTACTTCAGGATAAAGTTTCACATTAAAACAAACAAACAAACAAAGCCCAAAACGTTAAATGCAACTGCAGAAATATACTCAGATGCCCATGACACTGGAAAAAAGTAATTACATTAGAGAATTCCTGTATTCTCTGACCCATGCCAGAGACTTCTACATGTAGAAGTCAGATGCTGGGTATTTGCAGGCACATGCACATACTTCACTCATCTGGCATCTTCAAGTTGCAGACTCTTGCTCTCCAATGGTAATAACAGTTCTACAAACTCATAGTGATAACATGATCAGTATGGCCACATTGACAAGATGCTTGGCTAAACAAAGTGGGGAATTGGGGTTAGCTTTTTGCTTTAAACCTTTTGTTCTTACACAGAATGAACAAATTCACAATTAAAGGCATTTCTGCTGCACACTTCTTTATGACCCATACATTTATTTCCTTTTGTGTAAGATGAATTTTATGGAGCATCTACAAGGTGCACAAAGTGTTCAGAATTGATTTTCATAGTGACATGCTCTGCTGGTTTTATATCCACAATTTTACATGCATGACAAATAATTGCTATTCAGACGTGTTATTTTCAGGTGCAGAAGTGAAGGCCAATGTTTCATGTGGTTTTTGGTTGCCCTAACACCATACAAAATTCAACTGACATTACAAGGGCACCTGGTAGATGTTCCCTGTTGCTTTGTGGATAAAATAGAATGTGTCCCTGAAACAGCCACCCTTCCTCCAGATTTCCCCAAACCAGTCTTTTTACATCAAACAAGCAGTAAAGTTAGGCAAGACTTCTTATGAGGTTCAAATTTCTCAAAACTTGATTCTCTGTCACTCATAAGTAAACACTGTTCATAAAGACCTTGGAGGTACTTCTATTCCATCTCTGACAGCCTCAATTTGATACAATTTTAGAGAAGTTTTATCACAAGGCTTAGAAAAACCCCTTTGGGATTACCATGAGAGGCAAGACCCTACAAACTGCAGAAACAGACAGAAAAACAAACCATACGCCATATAAAAATGCCCTTAGCACAGAACTGACTTAACATTTCTTACAAAAACTAATTTTATGACCAAAGCAGCTCCTATATACAGTACTCGGTAGCCAGAACTTATGAGACCCATTAGATGAAGCAAAGATACCAATGATGTAAAATGGCCAGGGCCCATCAGAGAAAAAAAGAAAAACACATATATAAAAAAAAAAAAAAACACAACACACAAAAACCCAACAAAAAAAAATGCAACAACACAAATTTTGAGATTTAGATAGAGTAGTAAGTCAAAAGATTACTCTACAAAGTGCTGGAAACTTGGCACATACAGAACATCACATAATGCCAGTTGTACTTCCGTAAGATAATACTGTATTATCATTTTCAGTATTACCAAAACGTTCATTATCAATAATACAAGGATATATAAAACCCATTTTGCAATCATGATGTTTGATTTCCAAGCTAAGTATAATTTGACGAATTACTTCATAGAATAGGTATAACAGCAGTGGGGGTTGCTTGTTTTTATTTTAAACTGAGTATTACTTTTAGTACTAGTAGAAGTAGAGCATTTGGTTCTTAATTGTTCTGCTTTTCTGAATCTACCTAGTGCCAAATGCTACTCTGCCAGAAAGTGAATGGCAAACAAAATATGCTTCTGCACACCAGAAATTATCAAGTCTAGTGTAGGGCTGTCGAGGGCAAACCAAACAAACAAGAACAAAAAAGATGTCAGGTGAAGATAAAAGGCTTAGTTAACATTTAGCCTGCACTTGGCTTATCTGCACATTAATTATCATACACAGATACATATATTATCTGGGGTAGTCATTTTAGCAAAAAACATTGTATGAATTAACAATCCAAGCATCAGATGTTTAAATCGCAGCTTATTTCTTTTTTTTTAATTCAAGAAAAATGAGTTTAGCAAAATACTGCATTTTTTTTCAGAATGGACAGTAAAGTGATACCTCAAAGTCTCTCAAAACAGGTTCATCACTTGTGTATGGCAGCATTGTGAACAGTACTGCAAATAGCAACAGCAGAGTAACTATTCCCAGTTGCGTCATAATCTATTTATTTGAGCTTAGCTATTTGACAGTAAAGGTTACATTAGCTTCAGAGAGTATATTCATTCTGTGATATTTCTCCAATAACACCTGGACACAAGCAGTTTAGAAGAACAGAGTATTATATATTGAAATCGCAAACAAACTCAAAATTTTCCATCCAGGCTGACTGGTTGCAGATACTTGGACTGCAAAATCTCTGAAAGCAAGGAATGCAATGCTTATTCTGAGATTCACGTTATTAAGCAAGAACACCAAATTTCACCTAAAAGCCACATTCTTGCAATTATGATTGCAGAGAAGAAGCTCAATAACACAACCTGAAAACACACAAAAAACACTCTGAATGACTTGACTTTTGTTTTCAGTTTGAAATATTTTGAAGTAGACAAATTCAGAATGACGATCTGTGCCCAGTATTTTTAACATAGTGATTCTTTATTCCACCTTGCACATTTGGTATTAACAGCATTGTCATGAGCAAACTACTAATTTTAGTTTTATCAGAAATGAACACCATGAGCCTGACTGGAATACCAGAATTGAAAAATAATTTATGAAACTATTGCCTTTCTACAATACCTATCTGTTAAATACACAGAACACAAATAACATGATTTATGATCATATAAACAATAAAGACTATCACTAAAGAAAATCTGCAGACACTCAGATAATCAAAAAGGTACTATAACGAAGAAGGTACATGAATAAGAAGTTATATCTTGGAGGCCATAAATAGCAACCACTTATATGAAAGATTTAACAGTTCTGCATCAAATTCTACCATTATTCTTCCAACCTTTTCTAAGCTATGATTTTAGTTCTTACATGTTAATATTCAGAAATTTGTAATGGACAATGAAATTAGTAGTCTCAATTCTCAACCACGCACAACAAATGTACAAGGGATAAGTAATCTGACATTTGTGTTTTGAACAAAACTTAAAATGGCAAAAAAACAGGAGCCTCCACATAAGAAATAAGTTGAGCCAAGTTGCACTGTATGCATACAACAACCATGATTATGTGGAAACTGTAAAAGACAAAGGGTCTATTGTTTCCATGGAAACCTTATACCTACAGGATCCACCCACAGGAAAGAACACAACACATTCATATCTCCTATAAAGTGGACATCACTAGAGAATTTTGGAATGTTCTACAAAAGCAGAAGGAGCTTACTAGTATGTATTAGTATGTGCCATACTAATTTCTCATGAGGAAAATGAATGCACAGAAAAATACATCTGGAATAGAATCAAAGTCACGGGCATCCATCAAATTCAATCCTCCTTCTAATGACTCAAAGAACAGCATTATAGATCATAGAATCACAGAATTATTATGGTTGGAAAAGATCTCCAAGATCATCAAGCCCAATACAGCTGTAATCTCCAATATATCTAGTGAGTAAACAAAAAAGGGTTTTCTTTGGATCACATGGCAATTGATCCAGACAATTCATCTACTTGCTCCAAGAGACAGTTTTCTTATTATTGCTAGTAAAATAATCCCATCTTTCTATATTCATATAATCCTATGACTACATAGATGGACAAATTTGACTAATAAGTAAGTCAAATGAGGATATAGATTTCATGCTAGTGACTGAAATGTTTCATTCCACAATATGGACACAGTTAAGAAACGTATTCTGAACAAGAAAATGCTTCTGTTGCCTGCATACTGTTACTGATGCCACAACTTCTGAAGAGGGTGTTGATGGGGAAATGAAGTCACAACTCTTGTGTATTCAAAGCCTAGAAGAAGAGCTGAGAGATCTACTAATAATTCAAAGTAGACTGAGAACCATCCTCTGTCTTCTTAATGAAAATAAATCATCCCACCCTAGAACATGAAACAGCTGATGTTTGCATTCCCATTAAAAGTAAGGTTACACTTTCAAATTCCGCTCTGTAATATAAAATCTTGTCTTTTCTCTTCGTATTGAAAAGAATTATGACATCCAAGAAGAAATCTCAAAATAATGAACTTACAAATGTATATACTAAATAGGAGCTAAGGAATGTGTGTGTTTTACAGAAGTTTCTAGAGGCAAAAAGAGCCTTTGCAAGAAGGAGAAAGGCAAAGAGGGGTGGGAGAGGACTGGGGCAGAGCCTGGGCGCTGTCCTTTGTGCTGAAATGATGCACTGAGCTGTCAGCAGGTACCAAATTCAGCAGATCGAGAATAACTCTCTCATTTTATAAGAGAGGAATAAACAAGCTTCACGTCATTTGAGCAGTTTCTGAAGTGTGCACACATGTAAACTACAACTCCATTTCTAATACGCAATTCAATGACATCACATATAATGAACACTCTTCCCCTTCCAAAGCTGATGATAGAGGTTGAAAGTGTTGTCTGTGCTATACAGAACACAATTTTTCAGTTTCAGAACAAGAATGAGCTAAATTCAAAGTATCTTTGAGAAAAACCTTCAAGTTTGAAAGGTCTGCTCTGCCTTAGGAAAAAAAAAAATGCAGGCCAAGTTCAGTATTATTTTGTTTATTGTTATGAAAAATAATTAAATATTACTGTAAATAATAATTTTATATCATTCTAAGTGTGGGTTGACCATGTAACAGAATACATAGGCTTTTTTCCTCTAAGTTTTCTTGTTCAGATAGCTAGGTTCAGACAAAACTGAACAGGACTTGCTTCAGACAAAACTAGATAGCCCCTGCAGGGCTAGCACCGCTAAGTTTTGCAAAGCTGGCAGTATATTCAAGCAATTTGAGCCTCTGTGATGATTTCAGTGCCTGAGAGTTGTCTTTAATCAGAACAAGACTTGGTAGGTATATGCAACTATAGAAGCTGCCTTTTAAAACACTGTCAAGATTTGAGAGTACTTCTCTAAAATTAGTCTTGGAACACAGGCTTCACTGATGACAAAGTCATTCCTTGTATGTGCAACATTGTCACCCCCCCAAAAGGAGAACACTGTAACAGAGAAAATGCTTCCATTTTTCAGCTTCCTGAATTGTTTCCAGTTCCAGATCAGCCCCATTCAGCTACCAATGTAAGTACTACAACACATTCTGGAAATGGTCTCAATTGCAGTCACTGCTTTAATCTAATTCAGGACCTAAGTCATGAAACGAAGTAAGCCATGGAAGGTTATAACTGAAGACAAGATAAACAACCACTAATTTAAAAAGAAGGATTTGTGTGCGTGTTTTGGTTTATCAGGGTTTTGCATTTGTTTTTAAAAAACACAGTTTGGCAGGAAAATTTTACAATAACTTATTAACATGGCAATGCTTCTTCTGTAAAATCACAGACTAACATTAAAACGAAATCCAAATTAAATGAAATCTGAAGCCTAATATTTTAAACTCAGAACCACTTCAGAGTAGGAAAGGGAAAATACACACACAAGCCCAAACTTTCACTTTGTTGCAACTGGGAATTTAAATTTAAAGGAATTAGGAAAGCTCTCTTCACAAGTCTTGTAGTCAAGAAGACATGCACCAGCAGATTTTAAGCATTAGCTACAACATAAAGAGGAAGAAGGCTACAGAGATATGGAATCTTAAGCTTCAAATCCTTTATCAGTGAAGAGACCAGTTTTAAAATCAATACTAGTATTTGCTGCAGAGTAAATACACAGCAACTCAAGTTGGTGAAATACGCTTTTACTGTCTTTTCATAAAAAGCTTGACAATCAGGCTATGCAACCAGTAGCCTTCACATAATCTTATCAGGAAAAGCAGCCTGTAAAGAACTGGCGTTATCCTACAGCATGCTAATAAAAGCACAGCAAGCAATCTCTTGTTTTCTTACTGTAGCAGAGCAATGGTTTTTATTCATAGTAATATGAAAAAGGAAAAAGGATCCAAAACTATTAGAACAAATCTTGCCTGTATTAAGTAACGCTTCCCCTTTCTGTCACTGCCATGAAATCGCCTGTCACAAGAATCACATGCAAGATCAAAATAAAAATAACACAACCTGCTGATAAAGAACATAACTTAAAGCATCTTAAAGCATCTTAAAGAATTCTAAGCATACCACAGACTCACTTACAGCTATGCTTTGGGACAATTTGAACCATTAAATACAACAACAATCACCCCAAAAATCACAGAAAAACTTCAACAGGAAGCGCTAAGTGTCATAACTGCAGATACAGGTGGATTTCCATACAAACATAGCATAGAAGTCCAACCTGTGTCAAGAAAAGAATAACTTTCCATGTTTTTTTGCGAAATACCATATACTATTGACAATATACAATATTACAGATTTCGTCATATATTGTATGTAACATTGTGTCCAATATGAGCTTTACATTAAGAGAAACTACGAAAGAAAAGCAATATGTGTCATGGTAAATTATAATCCGACTCATATGGTAGAGCTCCCCCTCCCCATTCTTCCACCTCCGCATCTCTTGCTGAGTAAAAATTACACCTCCTAAAAAGACTGCAATTACATGACTTCTATCAGGCAGCTATACTTGAAAACAAACAGCCTCACACTTCCTAAAATAAAAATTAAAAAATTACCTTTATGTAAGGTAATAAATGACTGTATCTGTTATCTGTTAAATTATGAAACTTAAAGAAGAGTAATTATGTTAATAAGCAACAGAACCACAAACATCTGCAATCTAGCTGAAGAATTATTTCATCAATTTCTTGCAATTTTATGGTTTCTATTCCTTGTATCACATGCCTCAAGCCATCCAGAGAAATATCTGCTATTTTATTAGCACTGGTATAATTGACATTTTCACATACTAGGAGTTACTCTGATCTTACCTTTTGGCAAAGTAATAAAAGCCACTAAAAAATTTAACTACACTAAATACTGTGCCTCCACATCTAAAATAAATGCATTAGATTCCATGACTTAAGGTTGTAAGGTAATAAAAAAAACCCTAGAAACAGACACATAAAATCTTTACCTTTTTTCACTAATTACATACAGGTTTCAAGTATCAAATACCTCTGTATGTACTTCACAATTACCATGAAAATCATTTAACAGAAATGAGAAAGCACTATTTTCTTTGTAGCACATGGGAGGATGATTGTTTTTAAAAGTGTTTCAACAGTGATTACATCAGTTTAATGTTAAGCAAGTAACAAGTGAGATAACATAGATAAGTGTAAAACAATTTATTCCCATCAAAAAAACTCAGCTACCACCTCTTCCCTTAAAAAGCATATCAGTGTTTCCTAGGCTATCTGCAGTCTTTAAGGTAAATGTTAGTGGTAATTCCCACCTGGCATTTAAAAGAAATGTTAGCACCTACAGTAATGTGGCATTTTAAATAAGCATTTGGTTTCAGTCTCAATTCTGACTTGAAGAGAAGATCTGCTTACAAGAAACCCGCATTCTTTTATTTTTACAATAAACGGGCACCCATAATTTTGAGCAACACCTTCAAATGATTTTTTTAAAGGTACTTAATTGTATAGCAAAACCAGTCAGCTCAAGTCTAATCCACAATACTCTCTCCATAAATGTCTGAGTATTTCCCTGATAACATTTAAGGCCTCAAAAGTTGCAGTTCTCTTGCTGTCTTGCTGCCTTTGAGATGCAAAACATGAAAACACGGCTGAAATACAAGCAGAGGTCCAGTGCTTCTTTCACAACACAGAACCATGCAGTATGCAGAATTAAATTTCAAGCCAAAGTACAAAAAACACTGGAGTGAGAATCTGAGAGAAAAGAGAAAGATATTTAAGCTGGCAGACTTAAAAACTAGTGTAGCAGCACTTATATTTTTGCATGTGTTGGCAAAAAAGAGAAAATTCCTCCCTGCGTCTTATTACATTCTACTAAGTTCTGTGAAGAAAACTAATAATCATCATCACCTCTCTCAGAAAAACAAAATATACTAAGACTATAGAAATGTAGTAGGCATAAGTAGAAAAAAACCCTTTATTAGTATGTTAGAAGCAGTATTATTCCTCTGCAAAGAGTCAAAACTTCGAAACAAAACAACAATAACATGGCAAACTCACTGCTAGTGAATAGTAATGACAGAATATCAAATATTGCAACATCTTTGGGATACTGGTTTTGGGTTAATGGACATAAGACTCATGACTATAAAAGCAAGTCTTATTACCATATGAATGCCTCCAGAAGCTATATTGCATTTTCAAAGACTGCTCCCCCCCACCCTTCTTTTAAGGAAAATTCTTGGAAAATCACCATATTGAGACTAACTTGTGTCTGTCACTGCCTTCTTTACTAAAATATCTTGCATTTACTGCAATGATTATGCTTAGATAAACAGACCTAATTTTTCATTATGTCTGTTTTATACTCATGGACAAGAGCTCATTATGTTAATTCTTTTTAAAACAGCATCTAATTGTCCCAGTATCACATTTTGAAAAATAATGGTTAAGCTGAAAATGTATATTGTCTAACACGAGGGAAAAATCTTACTTTGGCAGTAAGGAGTATCTTCTCTGCCATCTCATGACATTTATTGCTGACTTTTATAAACATACTCCTACTACTTCTACAACAATTAAGTTTATTTTTCCACGGTAATCACGGCTGTTTATGCTACGATCCTTGCAGACTCTAGGTTAGTGTTAATTAGTATTTTTTGCTAAGTCTTACTCAGTTGTCCTGTCCAATTTTCTCTGCCGCATGAAACCTTCTTTCTGTACACACGGCAATGTAATGTGAGACTACTTTACACATATGAATCGTACGTTCACAAATAAATAATAAAATTAAAAGCCAGAATAGGCATTTCATCAACTATATTCTTCAGGAAATACATATATTTCTTTAGTGTTTTCTATTGGAGTAAAGAATATCACCCAGAAGTCCAGCATAATTTTTGAAATATTATACGTCTGCAGAATGGGGGGCATATATTAAAATGGCACTGGTCTCAGGACACTGAAGACTTTGTTTTCAAAAACTTAACAGACTTGGAGTTACTGACTTAATTCCCTTCTAACAGCATTTCTGTTAACAAACTCATCTGTAAAGACACCCAATTTTTCCCCATCAGAGAAACAATTACATATTTCACTGTATACTTCATGATTTTTCTTCTGTATTGAAGAAAGTTGAATTAACTACTGAATACCAAAAAACTCCTCATAATGTTGTGAATGCATCCTATACTCTACGCTTTGACATTCATTTCAGCAACAATCTTCTCCAATAGCATTAGTAACAGACGAAGAAAGACAATTTTCTGTATTGAATGTTTTGGCCAAAAGAAGTAGCCTTCCTAAAATCAGTGAAACAAACTAATGGAAGATTATACCTGCATACGGAAATGTAGTGCAGAGCTGCTGCAACAGGTTATAACAACACCTTAATATATTTGGTGCTTTGTTATGGAAAAGACCTATATAATCGTAAGACTACACTTTAAGAAGCTCTACAGTTAAATTAGATGCAAAATCCATTGTTAGCTAAGCCTTCCACCAATTACTGAGAGGAAATCACCCTAAAATTACAGGAATGGACTATACAGAAGTTTTTGCTCCCACAAAAGACACTGCAAAGGAATAAAGCCTTAAAAAGCTCCTTCTAATTGTTGTTAGCATGGTACTCCTAACTGTGGCCAGATAGCCATTATAGGCACTTGTGGACCATAGCTAATGCTGCACATACTAGTATTCTTAAAAAAGAGACCAGTATTTGGCAATCATCTGTAACTGTACCGACATCAAAACCTTCAGGCAAAACACGTCTGTGAACAACTACAGTCACTGAAAAATGTTACAGAATGAGTTGCATCATGAATCATAAGCAACTGACGTTCTTTATTCAGCCAGATTTACGTAATTCACTCTGAACTTGGAAATGGCTCACTGCAGCAAGCTCTGCAATTAGACAGAACTCTTCTCCGTACATATTAAAGTAGTCATAATGACATTACATAAAATTCTCTAACAATAACAGAATTTGGCATACAGTCCTAACAATTGTTATCATGGCAATTGGGAGGCCTTTCAGACACTTCATTTTTTCATGTCTTCCTCAACCTGAACCAGTTTCATGTTCTCACTGCTCTAGGAAGCCCATTTAATGTCTGTCTTTAGCTCTTTCAGCTCAAAATGCCTATTAATGGAAAAGCAGAAGAAGTATAGGTACTACCAGAAAATAGTATCAGTGGATACCATAATCCAGAAGACCCTCACCAACACAGACAGAAACACTAAGCACAAGCAAAGAAGTTTCCCTTTGTGAGGACCATTCTGTGTGGGAATTGCATGGACAGAAGACCATTTGCATAAGCCTGGGCAACCTCTGCATAAAAAGGCTGGTTCACTACTCATAATTACATCCACAAAACAAACCTGAATGTCATCATAATCTACATAAGCTGTAGATATTATGTGAAAAACAGACTTTACCACTTGATCTATGATCTTTATTAAAAGCAATAGAGATTTTTTTTATGCTGTATAAGCAAAATCCATAAGCCTTAAGGGACAACCAGACACTCAAGCACGATGATGCGTCTCTGCCCAGCAGTGGGCATTTTGGAAAACACATTTCAATGAGAAACATGATTATACTTTAACTTTGGTTGGAAGTTTCTGGGGTTTGTTTTTTATTTATACATATATATTTTATATATATGTATATATACATATATATATACAGTTTATAAGACTTTAGAAGACTTTCAGTTTAGAAGACTTTAGCTCTTTTCTGCTGTATAACTTCCACAACTTTCAAGAGAAAATTTTGTTTTCTTAGATATTAGAGTTTTGATGAAATGATGCAACACAGCACTCACTGGAAAATACATGAGACAATTCTTAAAATTCAGAACCTCCACACTTCCCCTGCCCTTCTAAATTAACTATCACAGTAATACAACCCTGTGTGAATATTGCATGTACTCTTCAGTTAACTTTAATGATCAAACTAAAACAAGGATGCCAGAGACCAATTTTAAGCTAGGTAATGTTATATTCCACTGCTTTTCACCTCTTGAGTCTTAATACCAAGAATAGCTTCCACCTAAACCTCCATCTTTTACCAATCAATGGAAGAATAAAACCAAAGCAAAAGTTTTCCATTTCAGAACACAAATTTCTAGCCGTTATGAACTCTGATGACAGTACTACTAGGAAGCAACTGGAGACTAATTCCAGGGAAGGACACTGCTTATACATTGGTGCTCAAGGAAAAATCAGAATAATCACATTCAATGAATTTGTCAAAGTGAGATACTGAGCAAAAGAGGCATCTTTAAAAAAAAAAAAAGCATGCAAGCTTACCAATACTTTTTCACAATCACACAGACATGTTATGATGTTATGATTATCAATCATCTGTTGAATTTAATTTTCTGAAAACTATGTCACACAAACCACAAAAAGGAAGTTAAAACAGTGCTACATTCAGGGGTGCGGTTTGTTATTTCTTAGATAATACTTAATAGATAGCATACTTGATGATCCGGTGGGTCTCTTCCAACCTGGTTATTCTACGATTCTATGATTCTATGTTTGTTTTCCCAACAGTTCCTTATTTTCCATACAGCAAGAGCAAATAAAACACCACAGAAGCAAGAAACACATCTGCCAAAAGCAGATGTCTATGTTATGGGCATTTACTGCTACATCTAGAAACAGACTACTTATGTTTTGGGATGTGAAGGGTTGCCTATATTGGGTTTTTTTGGCCTTGCACAATGTGTGTTTGATCTACACATAGCAAAAGAGATTCCTACAGGTAAAAATACCATTAAAGGTGCACAGATTTTCTGCATTTTTTGTTCTAACCATTAATATAGTATGAACCTATAGTTTTTTAACTGGAAAACAACAGGATATGGTATTTACTGATGGAAAAACGCTTTTGTATATTTATGAATCAAAGTCAGTCAGACAAGGGATAAAAAATTTAAGTTATGATAAACAGCAAGTCATATAGCTCATGCCTACATCTGTTATGAATAAGATATGCATATTAGAAAAGACAGGCTGTAGCATGGTATTTTTGTTGTTTCTAAACAGAGATAGGAGTCTTATTAAAAGTACTTGTTTATCTAGCCTTTTATAAAGAAAGTGCTACTTGATAGCTTTTAAGGCATAATGACTGTCAGTAGCAGCAGACCACATGCATTTAAATAAAAACGTTAAAACCTCCTAATATATTTTGCAACTTGCTTCATTTTTCTTTTGGTTGCCAAAATAGCATCTTTTTTTCTGTAATGCTGATTTGTCGTCACAGAAAATCACTTCAGTGTGCTAAAGCATGCTGCACCTATGCGTACTGTGTAATGCTACAGCATGCTGCGTCCTGCTGAGCAGCCAAAACCACTGGTTACCAAAGGCAGACTCGTCCTACCATAGCAAATCAAAACCCTTCTCTTACCTCAACTTCCTTGCTCTTCTCTTTGTTTCTGCCCATTGAACTTCTCCCATTGCTGGCAGTCTCCCGTGCTGGAACTACAGAAATCTGTTGGAGGGGCATTTTTACAGTGCTGCAGGTTGCCAATACCTGTTTGGATGCCTTATATCTTCACTCCCCCTGAGTAGCCCACCTGTATAATTGTTCATATCCTTGTTTTGCCAAGCTCAGGTCTAAATAAAAAGGGGAAAATATTATTTGAGAAAACATGTAGCATATGCCTGGGTCTTCTTCCATTAAAAAAAAAAAAAAAAAAAGTAAAGCAGAGCAAATTGCAAAAACAAACGTGAAACAGCAAACGAAGTAAGGCACATTAATCCAGAGAGTTTCACATGCTTAGAGTGGTAAGTTGCCGCAAGTCACAACTCCTCTGCTGTGTCCCTGGAACACCCTATTGCCCCTCTATCCCCCAAGAGCATTGTGGGAGACAACTGAATTTCTGTGTTACCTAATAAGTGTCATGGAAACCAAGGAAACTCGGGTCTTGCAGGCCCTTATTAGCCATCGTTTCCCTCTAATGGCACAGGCTCCCACATTTGCAGCAGCTGCCACTTCTGCTTTTGTTTCCCATCTGATTCCACAGAGTCCAATAAGCACTCAGATACACCGCCTCACGCTGACTAGGTAAAGCAGCATAAGGCTGAAAAGCTTAGCGTCCTATTTTGGAGCCAAAATCTCCTCCTTTAAAAGCACAGATAGCTTGCTGTGTCCTTCATGTGTCTATAATAATCTGCTTAGGTCAAAGGATCTGCCTTGAAGAGAAGAGCAGCAGTGAGTGAATGAGGTGTAAAAAAGGAAGACAAGACTGGGAGGGATTGCAAATGTGCTTTTCTAAGGTTGATAGTAAAAAGTTAACCCTTTGCTGCACTCATCTTCTCCTGAAATATCACCAGAAGCAAGCTCAGCAGGACAAACCTAAGGCAGACATACACACACACCTTTAATGGTGGTCACACGCGCTCCAAAATTGCCATTTACATGAGCTTCTACCACCCAACAGCTTCTGTTCTCTCAGTTACAAGAAGCAAAACACCCAGGAAAACTTGCACCATCTCCCCTAAAATACAAAACAATAGATCCATGTCCAATGTGCTGTATTACAGAAACAGATATGAGGAAAGGAAGCTCATAGCTGTTGTATTTCTTTAAAAATTATACTATTCTTGATAAATATTAAGAATGTAAGCAAAACTGATACAGAAATAATTAGCTCAGAAACTAAATTCTTAGCACTGTATAAATAACAGAGGGATTAAAGCAGGAAAAAAAACAGAGCAAACACCAACAGTGTTTTAATATGTTGCCAATTAAAAAAAAAAAAAGTATTATCCACACCTTGAAACAAATCATCTTTATTTCCAGCTGTATATGGTTGCACTAGGAATTCTAATAAGAAATAATGGCATTATATACAGCCTGGTTTATCTTACAAAGCTGTGTGGAGAGGATTTAAATACTGTTGATTCACTACTCTACTACTTTGGTTACTATTTCTCAGTCTGAGCTAACACAGCTCACAATCTGGTTCATGCTGCCATCCCAGTTTTATATCACTAAACTAAAGTATATTCATTCACTCTAATATAAAAGTTTATCAAATGCATTATTAAAGATTCATAATCTGTACTCAATTTACAAATACTGCAAGACACATGCCTGCATATATGCATATTTTTATATTTATGTATTCATTATCTGTATTTTATGTGTATCCATGGTCATGAAACAGATTAAAAAAATGTAAAATTAAGTCTATTGCCACTTACACAGCTCCTTTATATACTTTTAGTTCTATTTTACATGCTTATTCCCTCTTTACTCTCTAATATTTCAAAATTAGCTTGAATGCAAGCTTAAACAGCTTCCAATGTACACAGGTTTTTCTGCATTTTGAATATAAATCAGGAGGAAAAGACAAGTTCCTGCTTAACAATACAGCTGTAATACAAAAAATTATTCTAGCAGTATTCAAAGACAAGAAATATCATTACCAGACTGGTAAACTTTAACTGTTAATCTTAAACTATACAAAGGAAAAGGGTAAAGGAAATTCCTTATTGGCTTAACAGAAAATTTTAAAGCTACAAACACTTTTCCTTGCTCTGATGAAAAACTGGGTTAAGAATCCGTAAACCTGGCTCTGCCTTGTCATGATAATCACCTCTCTGATAAAAACATTGACAGAAAACTAATAGTCTTGAGGTATTAAAATGGAGCTTTCCTTTAGCGAGTTTCCATGCCTACTTAAGCTTTAAAAAGTCAACCTGCTTTTTGATACCGTGCCAACAGTTCCACATTTTAAATTGTTTGAACATGAGATTCAAGTCAGAGATTTCTAAATTAGCCAGTAATCTGTTTAATCCCATCTATATCTGTTTTAGTTGGCCAGAATAAAGACCTTAAAGGTTGTGATGTACTTAGTTCCTTTTAAAATTATGAAGCCTTGTGCCCCTCTTCTCCCCTAGAGTGAACCTATGTGATTGAAAAGTATTTAACAAAAAATATGGTCAAAAGTGATGGGTATACTTTACCAGTAAGTCAGTCCATTTTCACATTCTGCTTAATTGTTTCACCAATTACATTTCTTTACCATGTGGAGATTTCAAATTAACATGTGATTACCCTCACTGTACACATGCTGAACATGACTCTTACCACGTTGAGTGCTAAAATAAGTGACAAAACAATCAAACCTCATACCATTATATGCTGAAAAATGTAGAGCACCACTGCTTTGTGGTAACAAAGCTGTTGGAAGATGCTGGGGAGGTATGTTGGGACATATCCAAAATTATACAGTAAAAGTCCATGGCAGAGGTGGGATGGGGATCATTTTTCTGTCCCACATTTCAGTTTAGTGCTCCCTCTTTGCTTTTTCAAGTTTACTATATGGAATTATGAAAAGTAATGTTTTCGCATGGGTGTTCACACACTTATGATCTCAGAACAGCAGTACAATATCAGAGCATCTTTCAGAAACAACAAAACTACTGATTTCAGTTTTCAATGTGGTTTTGGCTCCCCGAGTCCCAAAATGGTTCATAACATTAGAGAAAGATTTTCAGGATCCTATGTTCCCTTTGGTCACTTCCTCATAGGTCTCAGAGTGGTCACCAGGAGCTGAACACAGTCCTCTTACAAAAGAGAGCAGAGGATGAGAAACATGAGCCTGACTGGAGCTTCAGGATGATGAAATATGTACACTTTGTGTTAGATCTCTGTTATTCTCTCCCATGGTGAACAGGATCTTAACTCTGCTTACTCAGATCTTGTGAAGTTATAAAGTACCTATAAAGATTCTATTAAAATCCTATTGTAAATCAAGTGATTTTATATTTTATAGTTTTTATATATATGCACGCACTTCTTAGAAAATATGGTAGCTTCCATTCATTTCCCATGGTAATCAGTGTGGGATATTCTACTTAGCAATGCTAATTTTGGCAAATGTGCCATCCAAAGACTCAGCCTTTCAGTGTCACACCTCATCCAAGTAACAGAGTGACAATTGCTCTGGTGAAGTACAGACCTGCCATGCAAAGCAGCTAGGTGGGGTTTCAGCCTCAAAGGTATAACAAACAATAACAGAAGAGAATTAGTGACCTGGAGCAGGTTAAAATGAAATGCCAGAGAAGAGAGCTATGTGGGTGGGTAATCAGTAATAGATTTAAATTACAGAAATGTAATCCACAGTTTTTGAAGTAAGTAACTACAGAAAAGAGAAATAACCTCCTATGGTTTAAACGCCATTAATCCCAATTCAGAGAACTCGAAGGTTTCAACATTTTTAGTCACCCAATATTCCCCTCAGTCAAACCCTGGTGACCATGAAGGAAACTAAGACAAAAGGAATTGTTTTCTTGGAGTTTCACAATGTAGGTCTGCTCCCTAGCTGAGGACTAAAACCTGTGTTACTGCTCTAGTCTGCAATGTGTGTAGTCTTTTTATCTATCCTTTCTGCTCATGGCTCTAAGTCTACTATATCCTCTTTTACACTCACAACATGTACATTCACTATGTAAACCATCTATGAAAATATTTCCAGAAGAATCAGGTGACAGAAAGGCTCATAACTCTAATCCTACATAGACACACAGAGTTTTTATTCTAAATTAATGTTCTTCTCACCAGGCCTTTTTTCACAAGCCTATTGCACTGAAGAGAGAAGAGAATCTGATCAACTATGGTTAACAGTGTAACCATGGTGATGGTTACATCAGCAAAAGAATGAAAAAAAGTGATGTAACCACTTTCGTAACACAGTTACAAGGAAACACTGTACTAGTGTACTGCCAGCTTACTAGTAGTATATATATAATCACTCTGACTTGTTGCCATCGCTTACAGAATACCAAATATTTGCAAGACTTGAATTGAAGAAAACATAATAATAAGTTTCCCTGCATAAATAAAGCTTTATTTTACAAGGAACAGGTAATTCTAATCCTTTTTTACTCAACATAAAATCATGTTTAGATAAAAGATACTGTAGCCATTATATGATCTTTAAGCCAAAAGCTTAGAAGTCAGAAGGTTGGACTTCACTTTACTTGTCAAGAAGATATATTGTCTATAAATGCACAATGTACAAAAAGGTACAATCCTACAGTCTATAGCTCTGAGATCTAGGAATGAGTTTCATGTCCTCAAAAATAATACAGGGAAGTTACATACACTGTACACACTATACTCCCTTTACTGTCTAACTGAGGAGATTTTCCACTCTCATAACTTTTTTCTGACCTACTAACATGCTTCCTATATATTCCAAACATCTCACCTGACTTCTAAATCTATACTTCCAGTGTATACTTCATGAGTCACTTCTACATATTACTTTCAGCATCTATATTACCATAATTTCCTTAATAAGAAATTAATGAAGAATGACTCCATTACCTCCTTTCTTCTCATAACAAATTTATTTAAAAACACAAGAAAACAACATAATGTTATGAAAATAGGTTGGACTGAGTAATATTCCATTACTGCACTTAGACACACCACAGTCCTAGATATATACCTGTATAAAGTACAAAGCCATCTGTAACTCAAAATTTCTGCAAAGGATCCACTCCATTTCCCTCTGTTACTCACAAGTGCATCAAAACAACTGAGCCTTTCTCCTCTGACCTGCACAAAATTACAAAAGGGTAAAGCATGTAACAACTGCAAACAATAGGGGCATTGTCAAGAGGCAGATTTTATAGGAATTTATAGGTAGGTCCTAAAGAAAAGAATCCTGTTTACAATATTAAATGAAATTTTGCTGTCAGGCTATCAAAACTGTATCAGTACACAGCTAAAATTTAAGGTTATACATCAGTATGCATTCAGAAGCCTTTATTTATTTACACATACATACACACACCCCCACATAGCTATAAAAATTCTTATAACACACATTTAACTCAAGTTTTCCCTTTTCTGCAGATATTTCAGAATAAACTCCACACATACAATGAGTATAAAATTTAGCATGTTAAACTAAGAAGTACAAGTCAGAAAGGAGCTTACTTTCACTAACAAATAATTAATGTGTTTTTCTTTCTCTTAAAATAGTACTTACTCTTCAAATTAAAGTTTTGGGAGGAAAAAAGAAAACAGAAATCTCACCAATATTAGGAAACTCAAGCGCAAGCTACCTGTTGCAACTTTCAGCCTGTCTTATATTCACATCTTAGGTACAGTGAAGTGAGTTGGATTATCAAACAGCTGTGGAAGTGGATAGGCCCAGTAGGTAATGATCAACTGGGATGAAGTACAGTCACTTTAACTAGCAGAAGCATCTAATACCTAAATTGAAAGTGCAGCTAGCAGTTGTCTAATGCAGGCCAAACAAGACTGATGTAAACCAGTCCTATGGGCTTCACAGCATCCTCAAGTTACATGACACTATATCTAAATGAAATTTTTAGATAAATGAAAAATTCCTTTAGATGTTATCCCATCCTTCACGGTTATAAAAAAAAAAAACCACAAAAAAAACCAACAAAAAACCACCCAGTAATACTGTACAAAATTAGCCATGGAATTAGGGCAAATATGAAAGATGCCTTTAGCAAAGTGCAAATATTTCAAAGTAGCATGGACCAGTTTCTAGATATCTGTTCCTTTGTACAGGAAAACCTGTTGTTCTCTGCTATCTGGACCAGTATGCCTTCAATACTGTACTGCACTGTGGCTATCTTCAAATGGAGAAGCCTCAGAAGTAGAAGAGTTTTAAGCAGAGTACTTACTCATGCGAGGACTTATGAGAAGCAAAATATAAAGTTGTTTAAAAGGGGATAGTAGAATTTGCCTTCTTCATAAACTAGAACAAATGGCTGCAAGATGAAAGATCATAGTCACTTTTTAAATGCTATATGGAGTTGATATAGACCTGAATGTAGTCATCATGTTGTTAGATCCTTGGGGGGGGATGTGATAGATTTCCTCTTTGTCCACCTTTAGCTTCATAATTGAATGAAGTGCTGAGAAGTATCACATAATGTAAAATGAATAGATCTGTATTAAAGGTAGTAAGGAAATAATCAACTAAAAATTTCAAATTACTGTCTTTGAATTTTTTCTCTGTTGCCACTCATAGAACAGTATGCATTATCACACATAGCAGCATTACTAAGCACAAGTCTTCATTTTCTTCCATGGAGAGTGTGAACATAGAAGAACCTGTTTTCCACTTGTATAGTCTGGGCAGATATACCACCTAAGCACTTTTAGAACATCTGAAAGTCCAAGGTCATGGAAGAGTACAGGTCAAAAGGCAAGTTAAAAACCCAAACACTAATAGCTGAAACTGAATTAAAATATGCCCGCTGCATCAAATAAAAGTTTACTTAGCTAAAATTTAGATTTGATGAAAATGAGATATGAAATGACAGAACAGTAGCAAATTTGATAAAATGTGGCCCCTGGCTGTTAAAACCAATTATCTTCATTAACTCCATTAAAATGCAGAGAGCAGGGAATCCACCTGCTTAATTTTAGGTTAAATGCTGCAAACTTGAATCCCACAATACTAAATTTTACCATTATTCACAAAAGCAGACTCAGGTTCTTGGCTAAGATTCAAAGCTATCAGGCAACACAGAGGGTCAGGGTGTAATAAAGGAAGATCTGGACAATCTTCTAGATGAGAGCATTAGAAGCAGGATGAAGTTCAGTAGTATAAGCAGCACCGCTATGGCAGTAGTAGAACAGCAGAAAAAGGTTGGGTAGCAGCCAGGAGCACAGACTGAAAAGACAGATCAGCATATTTCTTATCAAAGGATGACTGAAAAATGCTAATTATCATCAGCTGCAAAAATGTAAACATAGTCCCAGGGTGCACCAAGTGAGTTATTTCCAATTCTTCTTAACCCTGAACAAACGACACTAGTAATTGCCTCAAAAATTAAATTTTTTATTTCTCAAAGTTGTGTTCCCCAACATCAAGGAGATGCTGAACTCCAACACAGTGGGAAACACAACATGGAGAATAGGAAATTACTATTTGCTAACCCACCTAGCTTCTGTTACTAGCTACATATTATTAGACTGGAAGACCAAGTTCATTTCTTTGTTTTTAGCACAGATATTCATGTGCACAGCATATAATAGATAATATGAACTGTGCTCTCAATCATTATCTAACAAAGAATGAAGACACACGCACAATTTGTGATCAAAAAAAAAATCTTACAATCAGGTCTGCCTGTATGAATTCCAACAGTTTGCTGTTAGAGACTTTCCATGTTTGCTAAGCCTTATTTGCTTTGTGAATCTAAGCTGCTAGAATGTTTAAAGGATATGGAAAAATTCAAGAATTAATTAAAAAATGCAAATGAATATTCATTCAAAACACTTTCTATAATATATTTCTTCTCAACTTCCTACAGGTATTGATTGCTTATTATCCTGCATTGTTCTCTTTATTTTACATCTCTATCTCATACGCTTAAAACACTGCCATTTACCTCCTATTCTCATCTGTGACCCCTTCCCTCCTCCTTTCTTTGAGAAACACCTGGTCAGAATTTTACCTTTGGATGAATAGTCATATTGCAAGAATCATAATTTCTCTAACTGTTTAGGATTCTACTCTGTAATCAGCTTTACTGAAAACAGCTTAACAAAAGAAAACTTCTATACTGAGCAAAGTTTTTAACCTTAATTTCAGTCTGCATGTTGTCTGGCTTTGAAACTTCTCCCACTGCTTCAGGGAGAGGGTGTTTCATTGCCAGTATGATAAGGATCCATTTAAATTACAACAGCATGGAGTTTGAAAGGATCTGTGGAAATTAACCTTACAGAGATGATGAATTCACTTTAAATCTGCTGGTAGTTTTGACCCACAAAGTCTCCTGGCTTCATAATTTTAAGACTATACATAAGTGAGATGTATTCTGCTATGAAATAGCTCAAATGAATTCTGATACCAAGAATCATTTTAACTCAAATTGTAGTTCAGCAACAGATTAAGCCATTTTAAAAACACAAACTTCATAGTCTCAATTAATTGTCTTTAATATCCAAATATGTCCTAAGTTTAGGAGTAGGCAATTTTTTAATACATGGGTGCCACACCTAAATTTCTGCCACCTACCTACTGTGTGATTTATATTTAGAAGGAAGTAATACAGTTTTATTTGCTTACTTTGTTACTCAGTACGTTTAATTATTTTGCTAACAAATTTAAATGCTGGTGTTTCATTCTGTAAGAAAATTATTGATGTTTTTCAATTAAAACCTCAGCCCACAAGGAACTGATGACTGACTGATACCTGGGGTCTGCAGCCTCGTTCACTCGAGTAAACAGTTCCTTAAATAAAGAACAGAACTTCAATGTAAATGAGCCACCAGAGGGAGCTCATTCAGCCTTCTGAGTATAATAGAACTTTATTGGTATTGGCAAAAAGTTAATTAAACATTTTTACAGGGGCCACTGACTGAGTTCAAAACAAAACACACTCCCTGGCTAAAACTCTACATCTCTGAGAAGCTTAATGCAATCAAAAAAGGTTGTTCCTTAACAAACATGGAATACATCCCTAATTAAATAAAGATAATTAAGCTTAGAAATGTGTGATACAGCATTCTCCTACACATACATAAGCCCTTTCTTCTTCAGCCCTCTTTATTTTCTCTGGATACAGAGAATTCCAAAGTGTTATTAAAATACAAAACAAAAAATGTGAGATTAAGATTATATTTTTACCTTAAAACTGTGGAATTATACCAAAAGCAGAGCCACATAACTATAAAAAATATATTAATTTCTAATCAAATATAATTTTTTATTATGATGCTTGCCTAATTATGTAACTAGTTATTACACTTAGGTGGACATTACCATACCAACTTTGAGTTTACTATCAGAATAAGGCACTTGAAATCGTAGTGGACCTAGATTAAGAACACAAATCCCTCAAGCTCCTGAAGGATCCAGTGGTTGCTATCAAACCCACGAACACTTTTTGAAAAGTGATACTAAAATAAGAATCATTCAGGGTTTTACATGGTGCTTATTGATTAAGAAATATAGAGTTTCGCAGGGGGATGTTTTGCTTGTTACTTTTCCATGGAACTAGGCATGTAACAGTGGTAATTCAGATGAGGGGGTGGGCAGAAGAAGGACAATAAAATTATTTCCTAAAGGAAAAGTACCTTTCAACATAAACACACAGGAGAATCATTGAAACTCTCTCTATGTATTACTGCAGATGATGTACCTTGAGTACTCATCCTCAGTTAACACAACTCTACCACAGATTTCAATCATGTATTTCTTTGTGGTATCCATTTCTAAAAAATGCAAGATTAATTTGATTATACTTTTATCTTACCTCTGCCTGGATGCTTTTCTTTGGAAGATAAGATTAAACATGATGTGTTACTACATTTATCTGTTCTTTCAAACTTCAATAAAAAATGGAATTCTCTTCAATACTACATAAAAAGAATAAGTTTTATAGTGAACTCCGGTGCAATGTGAGGGTACTACAAAAAGCGCTTTGCTCTATAATCACACCAGTACTTAAGCGCAGGAAGTAAACTCCAACTTGAGATAACCCAATCCTAGTTACAGTTCCTTTAAGTTCCAGTAAGTACTGCAGAAGTGCCAAGCTTCTCTGTACAACATGGTTATCACTAATTTTTATCATTTGCCCATATCAATAAAAAATAATCAGGAAAAAAAGTTACAGTTGTTTTCCTGTACAGTTTCTGAAGCCATCCTTCCCAAGAATATTTTCAGACACAAATACATTTTTTCTTTCTTTTCTCACTGAAAAACTGTATTCTTTGACAGAGTAAGAAGAGGATATTAAGAGCCTAAATTAATGAAGGGTCATCAAGATTGAAACAAGATTTACCACTCATCACCTTGTGCCAAAAAACTAACCAGTTTCTTCAAATCAAATGCTCATAAGGAGTTTATCTTATTTTGTTATCTTACTACATTAGCAATCCTCATATACCTTTTTACAGCAGAACAGCTCTAAGACTCCCTACCAATCTTGGGTGTAAAATAACATTTTTTTAAAATACTTTAAAGCCTCTGATCAGTATATAATGAGTAGAACAGAAAGGTAAAGGACAGAAGACAATTCTTACAACTGTTTTCTTCACGTGTGTTCAATACAGGGTAAAATTCATCCCCTGTTTTCTAATAATAAATATTGTAAGCAGGAAATACATTTTCACTATCATTAAAGGCAGACAGAAGAAGAATCTGTCTGAAAGCAAACACTTTATGCAGATACCAGACCATACTACACTAACTCCAGGTAATATGTGTGGAAAACCTGTTTCTTCAATGCATAAAAATATCTGGCTTAGTAACTAGAGATTGCATCGGTGATGATGTAAAATTTTTGAATGTACTAGTGGAAAACTATTTGAAATTGCATAGGGAAATCCAACAGATAGTTTGAAGTAAATATTTCTAAATAGCAAAAATAAAACAAAGAAATCACGAAGTTTAAAAGTTGCTGAAAAAAATGGCAAAAAATGGAAAAAAAAACCTGGGGAAAATCAATCAAGGCTTTGGACGATATCACTATTAGACTATACTATGTCAATTTAATAGGTACATTAGAAACAAATGCTAGCTGCAAGGCAAAAAAAGAACTCACAATCAATAAAATCAACCCTTTTCTAGGAGAGTATTTCTGAATTCTGCACCTGAAGATCTTTTAGTGCCTAAAACTGGGATTAGGCTTTGGATTTCCTGAAGAGTCTAAATAATTTGAAAGCACCTGCTAAACTGCAAAGGTGATTTAGCACTAAATTCCTTGGAAGTTCCACTATGAATGTGTTTGAAAATTGTATCCTTTTCACTTGCTGATGGCTTTAATCTACATTGAGTATCTTTGAAAGAGTTTCTTGATTTGTCCCTGGTTTTCTTCAAACAAAAGTCAGTGAAATTTTGGTCTTACCATATCAAAGACACATGAGATATCAAGTGTGTTTCATGACAGGAAAGACCCAATATTCAGGTATTTTTTAAATGGAAACCATGTATTTGCTAAAGTTGGCAAAATCTCTATTTTAGTCAAAATTCCTTGGGGAAATACTGTTAAATTTCTTCAGCAAAGCATGCATAACATTTCCATGTTTCCCAGGACAATGAATCTCAACACACCTTGAACAAAGCCTGCACCTTTAAATATTCACAAAAACTAATGAAGCACATTCTACATGGATTACCACTTTTTCTAATACCATCCATTGATAAACACTTAGTAGACTTAGTATTTCAAGGATCATCTGACTTAGAATAATATTCAATCTCGTAAATAGATGTAGGTATTTTTCTAGTTGGCTCTTGCTCACCAATATTACTCAGCTGTCTATAAAAGGTATCTTATCACCTAAATCTCATCCCAGTGGCTTTTTCATGCTTAAGGAGTAAACTTAAAACAAATTAACTGAAAACCCATAGCTCTCTTATCCCACTGAAACTTTCATTTCAGATAGAAAATGAAGTTAAAAATGACCCTTCACTAGATGACTTGCCCTCAATGATAGCGACACAACAGAGATTAAGATCTACAATAACACTACAGTAACACGCATTTACAAGGAAGACTAAAAAGCTGATGTCTACGGGACAAAAAGCACCGAATGAAGCACCTTTGCTGTGTCCTATCACCCAGCTAAGAATGAAATTCTTTTCACAACCCCAAGATATTGCTGTCCTGCTAGCTTAAAAAAAGATATGAGATTGCATCAACTAAGCCACAGCTATTAGTGGCACCAGGTCCAGAGTTTCATTACATTCATGACGCAAAGATAAAATTTCCCTTTTTTCTGCATGCTGTGAGGTCCACTCCTGGATCCAATTAACAGCAAGTACAAATGTGGTTTTACATCAAGCACCCTACAGTTGCAATTTTGGAATGGTTTGCTTTTGAAAAGTGTTGAAATTCCCCACTGTCCCCTGAATGTAAGTCCCTGGTAATACATGAGTAACAAAAAGCTGAGAAGGGCCCTCCTTTGAATTATACAGTTCAGCTTACGCAACACATGAGATGACCACGAGTATGACGCATGTATGAGTGTCTGCCTCCATATGCTGTCTGTGCAGTTATGATTGAGATTTCTTCATTTAACCAGTATTCACTATTTTTTCTAGGGAACTAACACTTCATTACAACTTCCCTTGTAAGCTTCTTTTTAAGAAACATTCTTTCAATCACAGCACAAGGCATAAGAAGGATGGAAGAAAAAAAGCTATGTTTAATGAAAATGCTATAAGCGTAAAACCTTATTTTCATCCTCTGTTTTTTATACGTTTAGACAGTAGGCATTCCTCCTATGGGAAAAGAATATTTCTTCGTATGCACATCCTATCTAGTAAATTAGAAACCTAGTCTTACTAAAATAAGAAATTTTAGGCAATATCAACATAAACAGACATATTTTGTTAAAAATGACAAAAGGAGAACAAATTCACCAGTTTTAAATAATCTTTATAACCCTTCCTAACTCTCACTACTTGCAGAAATAACACTGCTCAACTTATGTCTGTGAATACCATCTTTTCTTTCATTCAAAGAACACAATCATGAAAGCAACAAAGCATGGGTATTAGCATACCTTTATTGCAATAAACAAGAGAGACTATTGCTATGACTCTTCTAACAAACAAAGTAAGCATATTATAAGTACAACCTAATACGGTCAAATCAAAGCTTTGTGAAACCAATAAAAGGAAAGGAGATTTGAATGGGCAAAAGATTATGAATGGGCAAAAATTACCCTAAAACAAAGTTGACAAAAAAACCCCAAAACTATTCATATACTTGTTCTCTCAATTTTTTGAGGAAATTGTCACAGTTTCACACAGATAGTTGCCACAAGTTCAAAAATATTTACCACGACACTCTCACTTCACCAGTTTCACCTAAACAGCATGGAATCTAAAAGACTTTTACCTGCAGAAACACAGACAAAAAGGACAGATCATTTAATTGGAAGACATGAATGATGAAGAACAAAAATTAATAAAGAAATGAAAGATACATACAAAAAGTAGAGGAAGAACTGCAAGAACAGAAATCAAGGGCCTATTAAATGAAACAGTAAGGAAGAAAATTCACCAATTATTAAAGCCTAGAGTTCTCATAAAGAGACATTAAGTATCAGAAAACAACTAGACATTTTGTCGAAAGAAGAATTCTAGGGTATATTAAGAAAATCCAAATTTAGGCCCCAGGCGAGACTTATAAGAGCTAATAAAATAATACTGTTTAATTATCCCTGGTTATAAATACATCTCTCCAGACTGGTTCACATCTGCCTGCTTCAAAGTGTTTAACATGGCATCATTCCACTTTATAATAATGTTGGTATAATTATTACAGCTGTACTGAAATGTATATCTCAGGTATAACAAAACTAATACTTATGGTGAAACCATTAGGAATTGCTTTATGTGTACTATTAAGAAAATTGCAAATGAGAGAAATATTGCAGGTAAAGAATATGATGGCTTCCTTTTACACCTGTTTGTCCCATTATAATTCTGCTTATGCACAGGTCTCCTCTATTTTGTATATTTAACTCCATTTAAACAGTGTGACTTACTCAGGAAGAAAAATGACAAAAACATAATTTAAAAGAAAATACACACAATGTCTTCCAAAACAAAAAATCTCAGTTACTCTCAGGTCACCATAATTTGCTTTCATTTTTACTTCTGCTATCTTAAGAACTGAACTTCAGCTTTCAGCTTTTCTTTGTGAACAATCTAGTCGCCTTTTGTTACCTTTCAGGAAATGTCATCATTATAGCATCTTACAGAAAAATAGTTCCAGTACAACCCATTTATGCTTCCATTGCCAAGTCTGCATATCACAGCATCCTTTAAGCTATAATCCTCAACTGTCACAGCTGTGCCCCTTCTCCATATCAGAAGACTTGGCTATTCTCCCTTCTCAGGGATGTCTATGTTTGAGTAGATGGCAGCTAGGCACCCAGTGATAGACTCTTGACAGAAGTTAGGAAACCAAGGTTGTAAGGATCTTCCTGCCTTCTAATATCAATTGAGACAAAATGAATCATTATAGATAATGTAACCTACTACTTTAGCATGTGCAGTACTGTTGCCTTTTCAATCAAACATTTGAAAATGGAAACCAACTTCACTTCAAAATGGAAGTGGTTGTAATTCTCTTTCTTTGACTCATACACACTAGACGAAGAGTGGAAAAGTATATACGCCATCTAACCTTAGCCACTTAAAGTGTGTGGGGTCTACACTCCAAAGAAACTACTCTCCTCTATTAAGACAGATGTCTGAACAAATTTCATACTCAGTGAAATTAACATTAAATAGTCAATGTTATCTTAGCCTCAGGAATTAACTTTCTGGACATCTTACACAAACCAGTTTATCAATGGAAGTTTTCACTTTAGAAGGAAATCTTGAATGAATGCTGCAAAACATTCCAGGAAGAGTACTTTCCAACTTTATACATACACATATTTCTGTCTTCTATCTAATCGTTGAGTTCAGTTCATCTGTTCAGAAGGCACCACTTGCAAGTAGACAGCACTACTTTTAAAACTTAACTATCTGAAATAGTGGATATCGCAGAATAAATCATAGAATGGTTTGGGTTGGAAGGGTCTTTTAAAGACGATTTGGTTCCAACTCTCCTGCCATCGTCAGGGACACCTTCCACTAGACCAGGTTGCTCAAAGTCACATCCAAGCTGGCCTTGAACACCTCTAGGGATGGGGCATACCATGACTTCACTGGACAAGCTGCTCCAGTGCCTCATCACCCTCACAGTAAAAAATTTCTTCCTAATATCTAATCTAAATCTACCCACTTTCAGCTTAAAACCATTCCCCCTCATACTAACACCACACCCCCTGGTAAGGAGCCCCTCTTCATGTGCAAGTGTGTTTCTTACCATGGTCTGTGAAGGCAGTCTACGTGATCTTATATAAGTTGCAATGAAAGCAGATCTTTAGACTGATCAACAGCAGACAGACAGGTAAGGATTCATGTCACAGTAACTTAAATTTTCAGTGTTCATTCTAAAAATTGCTCAGTGTTAGCCCTCAGGACACTCCTCATTCCAGGTAAGGGTTTAAGGAATATAAGCTATTTGTGAACTACAGGACTTCATAATGGTCCCCAGCTGTCCCTTCATGAGATCCACCATTCCCCTCTTACTTACATACATGCTCTATGCCTTGCCAGGGAAGCCTCAGATGGAAGTAGGAAAGTGTGTGGCTAAAAAACAGCCACATGCTCAGCTAGAGGACAAGACAACCAAGGAATGTTGCAGGCTGTACCTGCTAGAAATTTTGGCCATATTTAAGCTACAGTTTACAGTTATAACTATATATTTTAGCTATTTAAACACATAAATACCACCTAACAGCAATATTTTCCAATTTTGCCATCAATTACAAGATGATTGAACCTGGAAAGGCCCAGGATTGCACCCTCAACAGCTACACAATACTAGTAATGAGAGATGGCATTGATGCACAAAACCTTGTTTTCCCAACATCTTCAATGCAGCACTGTATAATACATACTACATACACTGCCAGGCTAGTCAAGCAAAAAAAACCACAAGCTGCTAATACTTACTAGCTCCTAGTTAACAGAAAGCTGCAGAGAGCGACACAGACAAGATTTGCTTGCTTGCTTTTAGATTGACTTCTTACTATGATTGATAACAAAAATAGAAACATACAAAGGAAACATATCAGTATTCCCACTGCCCTCCTGTCAGTTTGACAGTCATTTATGATGTCCTTCTTGAGTTTATTTTCTGCTTAAATAAGCCTTCTGCTTATAGTCATGGTCACTTTGAAACAAAGTAAGAGCTGTACACAAATGATACATTAAAGCCTGAGGAGTGCAAAGGTCACACAAAATCTAAAAACACAGGCAACTTAACAGAGATTACTGCATACTTGAAAAGCAACGCTCTTAAAATGCACACATGATTTAAACAAAACCAAACAAACCTTACAGCTACATAGACCTAACATTAATGGAAAACTACTTATTTTCGGAGCAAAAGCACCTCTTGACATTGTAACTCTGTTTTCTAGCTACTAATTTCGTATCATTCATGCAAGGTACATTTACCTGAAATAGATTACAACAATAAATTGCAATCAAAATAATTATGAAATTATGAATTCATCTCTTCCACTCAAGTTTAGAGCCAAGAACCCATACATTTTTTCCAGAAAAATACATAAGTGGCAACAGAAATGGAGAATCATTAGACCATTTTCACATGAATCAGAACACAAATCAATGCTTCCGTTAGTCCATTACTAAATACTGATCATCTCTCACTTTATGGAAGTATCAGAGGGCCACAATTATTATGATCCCTCTGACTGCATCAGTAGACCATGGCAAGAATGATGCTGCAGAATGACATTTCCTGAGAAGGTCACCCTTAGACCTCCCTTCAGAGGAGGGAAACACAATGCTTGGTGATATATAAACTTCTGGGCAACATGAAGAAAGAAATTGTAAGTTGCTTCTCTATCAATATAAGGTTTCTCAGGAGTGTTCTGCTTTCAGTGGGTCAGATCAAGCTCCTCACGCAGCACCACAGAGGTGAAAGTCTTTCTACGGGCATTCTAGAGGTCCTGCTACACATCTTGTGCCTCTATAGTAATGAAATCCCTCCATAGCGTGCAGATCATCATAGAGAAGCTGAACCTTTCATCTGTTGAGAAGCTGAAGTAAGAATTTTTTGCCTGAAGCCAGATATTATGAGATGCAGACATAAAGCATTACAATATCATATCTCATGTAAAAATGCTGTACCTGTTTAGTGGTGCAAATTAAGCTAAAGAGAATCCTCTCTGCACTTATTTCTAAGATCGTTATAACTCTTGCTTTAACATGTGTTAATCTTGTTTGCAGGACAAACAACTATTTGCAAACAGACTCAGCAGAAACAATTTTCTCTGGTTTTTAATCCCAGGTACCCTTTCCTGCAAATGGACTAATTGCAGAGTAACGTCCAACAAGTGTAAAAAGCAAGTGAAGTATAAGTGACAGGCTATATAACTGTACTCATTTCTTCCCTTCCCAGCTACTTTGGTAGCATAATCAGATAGCCACCCTTAAGAGCAAGAAATGCAAGCTCAGTCTGAGGGAGGCTGTGAAGTCAAATCTTGTTGCATAATTTGGAAGCATATACTATGACCATTCCATGACAAATGAGAGAAATCAAAGCACTTATAATTCTTACCCACACATTCTGCAAACCCACACATAATTAACCAGAAACTTAATGATAAAAAAAGAATCCTAGAATTAATTAATGTTCTTTTTCACAACACTGAAAATAAACTAAGTAGCGGTCTTCCACTGAATTTGTAAAACATTAGACTACTCAAAAATAAAAAATAAACAGTATTAGTCAGAAGCCTTTACAGTTTGTACCATTCCTTCCCTTCTCTCCCACTAGACTTCAGAATTTTTTTTATTCATCAAAATACAGTTCTTTATCTTCAGCTCCTGAAAATTCCTTGCAATCATTTTTTCTGTTATCTCTGTCTTTTATTTATAGTTTTTCACCTTCAGCAAATTACAGTTATGTCCATATGAAAGGACATGAAAAGGCATGAAATTATACCTCAGCAAAGTATACAGCAGAGACAGATGTTGTATTTCTTAGTGCCATCAGTTCAGATTAATCAATTCATATTCCTTGCTATATCCTTTATTTTTAAAAGATCTGCATAAGTAATGAAGCAAAAGACAAAAGACTTTGCAATAATTCCATTCTCTTTACTCTGCAATACAGCTTTGTTCTAGCTTATGATCAGGAAAATGCTACAATTAAGACCTGTATTCCCCTGAATATATTCACAGAAGCCAACACAAAACCACATGCCACATAACATATGAGACTAAAGTTCAAGTCTGAGTTTAGTTCAGAAAGAAAAAAGAAAGGCACGAGTAGAGCAGAGGAAGATTCATCCCCAGTGATCACTAAAACCTTAATTAGAGCTGTGCAAGACACGCCTTGGAAATTAATGTGATCTAGGGTCTCGGAATCTTCTACAACAATAAAATCTGTGCTATCCTTCACCAGCTTCTATAATTTAAATTCTTACAACTGATTTTGGTAGTGTGTTTTTTTGGTTTCCAACTGCGTTAGTTTCACCTTTTGCAATACTAGCACTGGTCTCTCATTGATCTCCAAATAACTGTATTCTCAGTGGAATCAAAAGAAGGTATTTCAAATCTTTTTTTCCAAGGGCATGAGAAGATTAGTCGGGGAAACTAAATGCTCCAGAAATCCAGCAGGTGAAGTATTCAGAGAAAATTATGAACTCCTGTTTTCGCGCATCAGCAAACATAACTTTCATAAAGAGGAATACTTAATTATTTTGTCTGTGTAAACAGAAACATTTGTGCTCGTAAACTTGTATCAAAATGAGTAGCCATCACATTTAGGAATTGCTGTACATATAGAAACAGATTTCATACCACTACTTATTTTACATAGAACATATTAATAAACTTAACATTTCAATCTTTCATAAGCAAAGGACAGAAATGTTATTTTGATGGTGATCTGAACATAGAACAATCCAGTTGTGGCAAAAAATAGGTAGAAAAATATTTCTGTTTTCCTATTTTTTCACCAGCTAACATTACTAGAACAAAACCAAACTCTCTTTGCAATAAAAAATATAATAATTAAAAAACTGATCATAATGAAGTAACTGTCACCATGATCTACAAATCTCGATAACTTATATTGTTACTTGTCTGTGTATCATGACAGCCAGTTTTACAATACCGATTGATTTATCTGGAATACTACAAGATAAATTAAATGTGTAATGGGAATACTTTAATCAATATCACAATAAAGAGTATGGAAATATTTCCAGCAAAAACACTTGAGAAAAGTAAGTTGGAACTATCTCAGGGTTAAAAATCATTAGATTTCTCTCATTTGTACCACAATTTCAATACAGGATGGGGGATGATGTGACTGAGAGGAGCCCTGCAGAGAAGGACTTGGGGTTACTGATTGATGAGAGGTGCAAAACGTGCTGGCAATGTGCACTCGCAGCCCAGAAGGCCAAGCATATCCAGGGCTGCATCAAAAGAAGCGTGGCCAGCAGGCCAAGGGAGGTGATTCTACCCCTCTACTCCTCTCTTGTGAGACCTCATCTGGAGTACGGTGTCCAGTTCTGGAATCCTCAACAAAAGAAGGATATGGAACTGTTGGAACGGGTCCAGAGGAGGACTTCAAGGATGATCAAAGGGCTGGAGCACTACTGCTATGAGGACAGGCTGACAGAGTTGGGCTTGTTAACCTGGAGAAGAGAAGGCTCCAAGACGACCTTATAGCGACCTTCTAGGTCCTGAAAGGGGCCTACAAGAAAGCCGGGGAGGGACTTTTTACAAAGGCTTGTAGCAATAGCAGTAGGGGGAATGGCTTTAAATTGGAGAGGGTCAGATTTAGGCTAGACATAAGGAGAAAATTCTTCACAATTAGGGTGGTGAGGCACTGACACAGGTTGCTCAGGAAAGTTGTGGCTGCCCCATCCCTGCAGGTGTTCCAGGACAGGTTGAAAGGGTCCTTGGGCAGCCTGGTCCAGTGGGAGGTGTCCCTGACCATGGTGGGGGGGTATGGAAAAATCTTTAAGGTCCTTTATTCTGTGATTCTAACCTTTGCTTAGAAATTACTATTATCATCATCATCATCCTTTTTCTTCCTCTTAAATATGTGAAGTATAAAATGAATTGCAGCCTTCAGTAGGAAGCTGCATATATACGCTGCTTGGAGACATGCCTGTGTGATAGTGGACCCACTTCCTTAACAAGTGACTAGGTCAAGTACTAAAGATAGAGGTGTATGGGAGGATTTCAAATAAGCCAGTCCAGTCATCTGTGCAAATACAGAGTTGCTGCCATAGCTCATTAACTTATCAAGAACCAATTCAAAAGTGAATTCAAAGAAAACAGAACCAGAATTCCTTGTCTGCAGTTCTCCAAGTAAGATTTAATTGGTTAAATAAGGCATGTTATTCCTTCTGGCCTTCATATAGTGGCAGTCAGAAGTTATTCCAAACAGATATGATTTTATTACCTATTTTATTAGGCCTTTATTAAATGTATAATTAGTTTCTAGAAAATTTTCTCCTCCTCTTCTCAGTATTTCTCTCTGAAGCATCCCACCAAAGTAGGCAGACTTAATGATAAACCGTACATCCAACACTTAAAAGTAATCTGTATTGACTGATGTCAATCTGAAAAAAACCTGCTATTATGTTTATCTAAACAGTGCTTACAAGCTTCTTCCTGTTCACATTATCCCATAAGATTTCTCATCAGAAATTGTCAATGATATCCTTAGCATTTTCAAATGCCTACGGTCAAAATTGTACAATTAAACAAGAAATTAAGGTCCCTACAGCACAGATAATACTAGAGGCAAAAGTACATCCTCCTCTCTATAATGGCACCACACATGATCCAGACGCAGAAAGAGCACGAAGTCAGCATATTGGCAAAGTGATGGAGTAGAGCCCTTACACACTACTACCAGGGCATCAGACAGCAAAACACCTCAAGTACAGATTACAGATGCATAAATCTTCCATCATCTCCCAACAGTCCTGGAAGACTGGGTAAGTCCCACTGGACTGGAGGCTGGCTGATGTTGTGCCCATCTACAAGAAGGTTCGCAGGGAGGATCCAGGGAACTACAGGCCTGTCAGCCTGACCTCAGTGCCAGGAAAAGTCATGGAGCAGGTGATCTTGAGTGCTATCATGAAGCACATGCAAGAGAACCGGGTGATCAGGCCCAGTCAACATGGGTTCACAAAAGGCAGGTCTTGCCAAACTAACCTGATCACCTTCTATGACAAAGTGACTCGGCTGCTGGATGAGGGAAAGGCTGTGGATTTGGTCTTCCTGGACTTTAGTAAAGCCTTTGACACAGTTTCTCACAGCATTCTGCTTGAGAAACTGTCAGCCTCTGGCCTGGACAGGCGCACACTCTCCTGGGTGGAAAACTGGTTGGATGGCCGGGCCCAGAGAGTGGTGGGAAATGGTGTGAAATCCAGCTGGAGGCCAGTGACAAGTGGGGTTCCCCAGGGCTCAGTGCTGGGTCCAGCCCTGTTCAATGTCTTTATCAATGACCTGGATGAAGGCATTGAGTGCACCCTTAGCAAGTTTGCGGACGACACTAAGCTGGGTGGAAGTGTTGATCTGCTGGAGGGTAGGGAGGCTCTGCAAAGGGATCTGAACAGGCTGGACTGCTGGGCAGAGTCCAATGGCATGAGGTTTAACAAGGCCAAATGCCGGGTCCTGCACTTGGGGCACAACAACCCTATGCAGTGCTACAGACTAGGAGAAGTCTGTCTAGAAAGCTGCCTGGAGGAGAGGGACCTGGGGGTGTTGGTTGACAGCCGACTGAACATGAGCCAGCAGTGTGCCCAGGTGAACAAGAAGGCCAATGGCATCTTGGCTTGTATCAGAAACGGCGTGACCAGCAGGTCCACGGAGGTGATTCTCCCTCTGTACTCGGCACTGGTGAGACCGCTCCTCGAATCCTGTGTTCAGTTCTGGGCCCCTCACCACAAGAAGGATGTTGAGGCTCTGGAACGAGTCCAGAGAAGAGCAACAAAGCTGGTGAAGGGGCTGGAGAACAAGTCTTACGAGGAGCGGCTGAGAGAGTTTAGCCTGGGGAAGAGGAGGCTGAGGGGAGACCTCATTGCTCTCTACAACTACCTGAAAGGAGGCTGTAGAGCGGAGGGTGCTGGCCTCTTCTCCCAAGTGATGGGGGACAGGACCTCAAAAGGGACATGGCCTCAAGCTCTGCCAGGGGAGATTTAGGCTGGACATTAGGAAAAAATTCTTCACAGAAAGGGTCACTGGGGACTGGAACAGGCTGCCCAGGGAGGTGGTTGATTCACCTTCCCTGGAGGTGTTTAAGGCACGGGTGGACGACGTGCTAAGGGGCATGGTTTAGTGTTTGATAGGAATGGTTGGACTCGATGATCCGGTGGGTCTCTTCCAACCTGGTTATTCTATGATTCTATAAATGTCCACTAGTGCTAAGGACCAGTGATAGATCATTATCTTTCAGGAGCAACAGGCTTGGGAAGAACAAGCTGAAGCCTGTACTTCCTAAAGAACAAGATCGTTTCTTAGCCCACTTGAATCTTTTTAAGGAGTACAGGCAGGTTTTTAGATCACTGTAATTCTCAAGTTACAGGACTTCAAAGCAAATTGCTTCTTCCTATAAGTGTGGTTCCACATGGATGACTTTTATATCAAGTGCACAAGTATACACAAAGCAGAATGCTTTGTATAACAAGAAAAATTATGGCAATGAATTTTAGGACTATGGCATCTTTGATATTTTAGGACTATGGCACCTTGGATATAATTTATTAATGCCCATACTCCATTAGTATCACAGGTATGCTAATGGTTGCTCATATTACACACCAAAAAGAGGTCCACTAGCACTTCAAAGGAGCAGATACGGGACCAGTTCTTAGGCCAGGGGAAGAAGACATGCCTCCATGCTTGCATATTGCCAGTCTTCTAACCAGGCTTCAGAACTGTCTATAACTATACAGTAACAGACAACATTTTGGGTCAGAAAAAACACCCATATTTTCTGCTATTTTGTCCTCATACGGAGTCACACTATAAAATCAGATGGAAATCAGCATATTCAAAGGACTCCAAATAACACATGTATCATCTGGGAGGCTACAAATGTACTTTATAGTGCTCAGTATGTGATGCAGCTCTCAACTTTGCATCCTGTCTAAGACTTTTTTCCATGTTCTCATTTAAGATTTTTCTAAATTAAGTCCATACTTTTTCAATAAATGTTCTTCTATCTTCAACAAACATAAATATCTACAACTGACAGACCCCCCACCCCCATATATATACACATATACACATAAAGCCTTGCATTTCTCAGAGAGGCATGAAGACGCGAACAAAGCAATTAAAAGAGAAGATGAAGTTGAAATAAATTTGCCCATTCTAATTCAATCTTACTTTTTTCAGTTTATTTGATGTTTTTAAGGCCACTGTTATGATACTGGATATCCACTTGCCTGACTACTGCTAAGCAACTAAGCCTACCAAATAATACCGAAAATCCGACAAATTCAGTTATTAAGGCAGCATTATCAGAGCAGCAGTATCTCTTCTTTCTTCCTTGACTAATCAGAAAAGTATCCTTGAAATATCCTGGTATATCCCCTCTACATTCATTGATAAAACCAAAGGAAACACTTCATCATCTGAGTGATTTTAATGTATTTAGGATAACACGGGCAATCGCTGAAGTTTTGCCAGTACTGTGTGAATATTAATAGAATGAAGACAATAATGTTCACTTTTTACTTTACAAAATGACGTGCTAATCTCTAACAGTCTTTCTTGTATTTGCACTTAATTTATAGTTGTTTCAACATTTACGAAGTTATACCAGAGGAGTAAAGAAACCCTAAAAAAAATAAGTTTTTTGGGGGAAAATTAGAAATAATTATTAGAACATTTCCTGACACTTCATAAAAAGCTTGAAGTGTGGGAGACTAGAATTTGCAAGTTTTAATTTGTTTGAAAGTGATGCCAAAACTAATTACCTGTGCTGTCCAGATACATGAGCTGCTGCTACTTTAAAATAGAATACTAGGTAAGGAAAAAAAATCTGAAGTAATTATTTTTAAAAGGATTAAATAGCTACTATCCCTTCCAAAACAATTTTTGCTAATACCGTCCTCTTACAGCTTACAGGTACATACTAACTAGATGATATTTAGTTAAAGTAAGATTGAAGAGGGAAAAAAATCAATATACTGGCTAAATTCTAGCTAGTAAACTCCCAGCCTCCCTCAAGATATACCTTTTATGTGTATTTTCATGTGATACCTAGGTAGGCAACTTTTCCAGTCCCTAGCAAATAGTTTATTTTCAAATTATAACTTTAACTGGACCTAAGAACTGAATTCTGTTCTCAGCTCTGCCATCAGCTATAGAAATCTGCCAAAGTCAACAGTAAGTCTAATGCTTCTGGTTCTTTGTTTAAAATGGATCTTCTAATATTTTTCTTGCACTATTAGTAGGAGGACATATTCATCTCTCCCACTTGCCTAAGTATTTTGATGTAGACAATTAGACTCAAGATAAAAACAGAAGTTTAAATTCCTAAGTGGGGTTCATTCTGCAATGTATATAAAATTAAATTATTTCACTATAGCTCAAAGAAAATTCTTTGCCACAAGTGGCTTAACTGTAAAGAGCACTGTGATTTGATAACACTGCAAAAGTTGCCCGATCCAGAACATGTCTGAGTCACAGCAGGCACCTGCACAATCTTTGCTGAAGAACTTTTCAGTGGAAAAGTTTCATACTCTGAAACAGGATTGGATGTTCTCTGTAATTTCTTCACTTTTAAAAGAATTTCTGAAAAATGAGCTAAAAATAAGCATGCATCACAGTGGATGTATAACATGCAATGACACGACATAAAAATCTTGCTCATTATATTCAAAACTTTAATAGAAGAGGCAACATGTTTGTTTGCTCTTCACTAAAACATAGCAAGTTAATAATAGCAGGCATTAAACATAAGGCACTTGGTAGAGTTTTCTTCATAATCAAACTGCAAGCCAAAATGCCACCATAAACCATTTTCTCCCAATAATATGAATGTAATTCAACATTTAACTACAAAAAAAAAGAAGAACTTACAGGTAAAGCAATCTTTTAGTAAATTTCTGCTATGACAGAGCTTCACGTGGCCTTTCACATTAATTCCTGTGTTCATTTCCTAGAACAAACAGAAACAAGACATGTAAAACCAGTTATATCACATTGAAATACTGTATACCAAAAGCAATAGACTCAAATCATATTATGAAGCAAGCCTTGGAAATTTTTTTCATGCCAGTGTCTTTCAGATGGCACAACCTAAAACAACATTCTTGGACTTGAAAGGTAGTCTTAAATAACCTTTAGTAAATCCTATACCAGACACTGGTTCCCATTTACCTTCCTGTAGACTCTCAGAATGATTTGAGATTAATTAAAGATTAATCTTCGATCTCCCTGAGCAGATTTTTTGTGACTAGATAACATGTATGGCATTGGCAGAATATAATTCTGGAATAATAAAGCTTAATAAACAAAAAAAAAGTCAAAAACACGGAAAGATTGCTGCAGACTGTTAGCCTCTGCTGCTCTGCCACACAGGCACCAATGATGACACCAGGAGCAATCAGGAAAGCATCAAACATTGACTGCATTGCTGTGGGGCATCATGAGGGGCATGACGAGAGGTGTTAAGGCCATGGGATCTCAGGGAGTCATCTTCTCAATACTTCCAGAAGGGCAGCAAGGTGCAAGAAGGAGTGGAAAGATGCCCCAAATCAACCGCTGTTTGTGCAGTTGGTGTGGGCAACAAGGTTTTAAGTTCTATATGATCACAGGATGCTCTACAAGGACAGTGGATTGTTTAACAGAGATGGTATTCACCTAAGCAGGGAAAAACATTTTTGCCAACAGACTGGCCAATACAGTAATTACAGTTTCAAACTAGGAATACCAGGGGCAGGAAAAGATGATGAGCAATTAAGTGAGGGAGTGAAGGACCAGGTTAGCAAACAAAGAGTACACAGCAATGTGAAGAGGAGGACATTTGTAAGAAAAAAAAAAGGGGCTGCAGGGGTCACACCCCAGCTGTGCCCCCATACATAGGGAAATGCCTACCAGGCAGAATTATGGGGAAAGCTATACTAACTTTTCTGGGAAATGAATGTACTTCTGTACCTCTTCAAAGAGCCTGCACACAATATAGGGAACAGGTGGAATTAAGAGGTCTGCGCACAGCTGGAGAGTTGCAACCCTACGGGGATCACAAATACATGGGTAGGATAGCTCACAGAAACATGAAAGGGAAGAGGAAATGTTCTTACTGGTGTTATCTGCAGCATAAGGAAGACTATGGAAAATGGTAGCCAGCTGCTGAATGCTAATGGAGATGTGTATCAAAGGCTATAAGGAAGGCCAATACATAAAATTTTTTCTTCATTTCACTCTTTACTGATAAAGACATCCCTCAGCAACTGCAGATACTTGAGACCAGTGGGAAACCCTGAAGCAAGGTATATTTCCCCTCAAGGAAGGAGGATCAAGTTAGAAAGCATTTAAACAAACTGGACATACACAGATCTGTGGGTGATAATGAAATGCACCCACAGGCACTGAGGGAGCTGGCTGACATCATTATAAGACCACTCAGTCATTGGAAGATCATAAAAGATGACAGTGACAGGGACTGGGGGAGAGGAAATTCTGAAGATGGAAGAATATAAACATTGCCCCCACTTTTAAAAAGAGTAAGAAGGATGCAGGAAAATGCTGGCCAGCCACAGCCTCACCTCAATCCCTGGTAAGGGAAAGGCAAAAATCCAGAAAACTTGTTAAACACAAGAAGGGCACGAAGGTGCTTGGTAGTACTGAGCATGGGTATGTGAATGGGAAATTGTATCTGACCCAACTTGATAGCTTTTCGCAATGAGAAGGTTGACACAATGGACAAGGACAGAACATGGAACCTTGTTTATCTTTAATAATGCTTCTGTCACTGTCTTCCCTTGTCTCCTCCCTGATAAACTGACGAAACACAAAATAGATATATGGAGAATGAGGGAACTGCCTGAACTGCTGGACTCAAAGGGTTGTGTATGAGTAGCATTAAATCCATCTGGAGGACAGTCATTAGAGGCACACTCCAGGTGTCAATATGAGAGCAAATACTAATAATTCAACAAAAACTTGGAAGGTGGAACAGAATAGCAAGTTCACAGATAATGCAAAACAAAGAGAAGTAGCTGATACACCAGAGACTTGTGCTCTCATTCAGAAGGGCCTTGACAGGCTGAGAAATCAGTAATATCATGAAATTCAACAAAGGGAAATGCAAAGACCTGCACCTAGCAGGAATAATCCCATGCACATTTGCAGAAAAGGGTAGGACGGACAACAAGCCGGCTGTGAGCCAGCAATGTGTCCTCACAGAAAAGGGAGACCACAGCAACCTATGCTGTATTAGGAAGAGTATCACCAGTAGATGAAGGGAGGAGAGCCTTCCTCTCAGCAGTGGTGAGCCATCCTGAATGCTGGGCCCAGTCCCAGGCTTCCCAGTACGAGAGAGACAGAGGCTTATGCAAGCAAGCCCAGCAAAAAGTTATGAAGGGAATTAAAGGACTAAGCCTTTCCTTGTACAAAAGATGCTCAAGAGACATGGAAGCCTTGAAAAGAGAAGGTTCAGAGGGACCTTATCAATACTTATAAATACATGATGGGGGCAGAGTAAGGAAGGCAGAACCAGACGCTTCTCAGTGGTATCCAGGGAAAGAATAAGAGGCAAAGGAAGTAAATGAAATACAAGATATCCCATGTAAACGTATATATATATTTTTTTTTTTAGGATGGTCAACCAATGGCACAGGTTGCCTGAGATGGTTGCAGAGTCCCATCCTTGTAGATATTCAAAGCCCAACTGGACATAATCCTGTGCAATGTGCTTTAGGTGACCCTGCTTTGATCAAGGATTGGACAATCTCCAGAGGTCCCTTCCAACCTCAATAATTCTGTGAATCTGCAAAGTGTTTTCTTTAACTGGTCTCTGCTTAAAATAAATTGAAAAGAAGTTAAATTAATCACTCATGAAATCTCTTCCCCATGATGTGTTACAAAAAAAATAAAATACAATCAACCTCATTGTGCTTTAACTAGTGTAAAAGACATAAAAAGGTTATAGTTGAAAGCTGACAACATACAGTAACCCTAAGCCTAATGAATGCCAACATGTTCTTTGGTCTCTCTGATACTAATGGTAAGACTTTACAATCATAGATCAAAAGCAGTGGAAGAAATTCAGAAACTCTGATTCAATTGCAGAAGCCATAAAATTTTCCCAGGAAAATTATTTCTAGGAATTATTATTCCTGCTTCTAACTCTCCTAGTTTTTCCTGAAGAAGAAGAATATACACAAATATATAACTTCAGGCAGATATTCACATATGATAGTTAAAATGGACTAGCAACAAATACATCAAATGGATACGTATACTTGAAAACAAACATATTATTCAATGCTCAAAGGATTTGTTAACATGCACTTTATACATGTGAATCAACTGCACAGTATTGAGTGGTATGGTATTCCATATTATATGAAAAACATCAACAGTTATGTGGGCATTCATGGGTTTATGACAGCATGACTCACAGAACTATTCCACTGCATGTCGAGAAATCAACCAATGGAGTAAGTTTTATAACTCATGAAGAACAGAAGCACAGATAGATTGTAGATGAGAAGTGCAAAGTATTCTTATTTTTACAGTCAATACATTACTTTGGAAAAAAAAATCCTTTAGCAGTTAAATCATACATCTTCAAGAGAGCAGACTAAGCTTTTATTTTTCAAGAAGCTTTTCTTTTTACAAGCTTGGAATTGATTCGTTGAAAAGATACGACTACAAATTGTATTTCAAGTTCTTTAACTACCTCTTTCCTTAGAGAAAAATTAAACACAACATGCCTATTTTATTCATTGCCACGGAGAACAAAGAATACACGTTAAACAAATATACAGTGGTTTTCTGTACATATATACTCTTACAAAGGCATGTTGCATGTGTATAGTCACATACGTATCTTTTGTGTTCATGTTGCTAAGGAAACAAACATCTGTGCCAAACATGATTACAAAGACATTCTAGTTCTTAAACAGGGTGGGGTGTGTCTCTTTTCTTTTTATTGTTTTATAAATCAAGGGGGAAAATGCTAGTGTATAAGGTTACAGAAGAGCTCTCAACAGCCAACAGCATGTTAAGCTAACAAAATTCTAACTCCCAAAATAGATTTTTTCCATTCCATAGTGCTTGTGTACTTAGATGAAACTTTAGATGCTAGCCCAAAAGGTAGTAGATCATAGCATGAAGTTAGAACATTACTGGTTTTGCATAACACAGAAGATAAGGCAGAAAAAAAATGACATTTTCCCTGATTTGTTGAAAATTCAAAACCTATAGAAAATGTTCACCACTGAACTATTCATATTAGACAGTTATTTATCAATGGCATAATATAAAATACATAAAAGAATACAAAACAAGTTTGCTATGAAGAACTGTGTCTGAAAATTAAGCTATCTGTACCCATTAAAAAAGGATGAATCAAAGCACCATGTTACATAGATTTGAGTTCATGTATTCCTGTGGTTTCACAGGACATTACACCATCTCTATTCAATACCCGTATCTGGGTTTTTTATCTTGGTCCATCTGCTCTGCAAATGCTCTGCAAAGCAGTTTCCCATGGCAACATCAAATATCACATAGTTCCAGTCTTCTGCTAAAGCACTTCTAACTGATCCACTCCTGAATTTCAAGTAGCATCTTTTTCTGCAATACTTAACTAAGTAATAAATAAATTGAGCACTTCATCAAACCAAAAAAAACACATGAATGAAACAAATGCCCATGAATAAAACCCTCTAAATTAGGAGATTTTATTTTATTTTACTGGTTTTATAATTTCATTCTTGTCAGCCTGTTTGTAGTTTTTACTTGTTAAAGTTTTGAAATCATCGTGTTACATGTAACAAACAAACTGCACAATACAAGTTTTACACAATAATGTTGCGCTATGCTGGATAGTAAGTTTTGGAATGAAAAGTGCACAATGACTCCTTACTATGAGACAACTAGCTAGATAACTTCACCTACAAATCATTAACAGCCCATCTAATTGTTTTCATTCTCATGTTTACAATGATCAAAGAAATATGAACAAGAGGAAAATTACTCAATAGCTTTTCATGCATGATAAAAAACCTAATAACAGTGATTATCTGAAAGTAATTTATATCTATCTTGGGAACCTCATCTCCCTATCTTAAAAAGCAGCACAGATGTACAACACTCATTTCTAAGCGAAGACCTTCTGAAAAAAACTCTCTAAAAACACTCAAAGAAAAATAAAACTTAGTATTGTTTTAGTCTTAAGTACACTGTGTGAAATTTTAACAGAAGCATTGTTCAAGCTATCATTTAAAGAATTTTCTTATGTTATGAAAACTAGCCTCCCGAGTTTCAAAGTCTGATATATATATTTTAGATGTGTTTTACATTTTTGGATCTATCTGTTCATTGAAACCCAGCAGAAACAGTTAGAAACAGGCCCTATGGAGATTTGAAAGATAATCAGACCTTGTCGGTCATTTCTGCACCACCACACCTTAGTTTGTAAGAGTTTATAACCTGGAGCTAATTTAAGAACTACTGCATATTTATGCAATCTCAGATACACAATAAAGAGCATGATGAAATTCCCACAATATTTTCCTACCAGTCACCTCCTTTCACCTATTCATTTACCTTAGGTAATTCTTAGGTTTTCCCAGGCATTCTCTTCTGCCTGGGAAATTCTCTTCTGCCTTGGAATTTGACCTAATTAGGCTTTACAGATTGTTCTAGCATGCTGGTCTGCATGGTCAAGTTCTGTACAATAATTCTGATATTTTTAGGTAGAAAGACTTCTTTTCCTGTCGTAGACATAAACGACACTATTGTCTAACATAGCAAATGTGGCATTTCTATGGAGAAAAGGACAGATCTACAACAGGAGGACAGATCAGCTGATCTGTTGCATGTGCAACAAGTCCAGTTTGCTCTATAAATATATGCATACGTTACAGGACAGATAAATCCAGAAGACAAATACAAAAGCCCTCTGTCTGTAAATAAGAGCACATCTTGGATCTCTTTAGAAAGCTACTTGTAAGCTAACCTGCTACCTTCCCAATGATTTTCTTCTACACCCCAGTTAAAGTACACCGCCTACAATTATCAGTAGACAGAACTTCTATTTGTGGTGAACAATAGATGCATCTTAGCATTACAATCTAAAAATTTTATTCTGTATTATTTTTAACAGGTCATTAAAATATGCTCTTGAGCTAATCAGTGATACATTTATCATTTCTAACATATTTTATTTCTCAAGCAAAGGCAGGCAGGAGCACTTCTGCAATCAATAACTAAGGTGATACTAAAAACTGGTAATTAGATTCCCTAATTGTATGGACCTAACCACACATGTGTTTTGTTATTCTTTAATATAAAATATTTGTCTTCAATGTCTTCATCAATGATCTGGATGAAGGCATCGAGTGCACCCTGAGCAAGTTTGCGGACGACACTAAGCTGGGTGGAAGTGTCGATCTGCTGGAGGGTCGGGAGGCTCTGCAAAGGGATCTGAACAGGCTGGACCGCTGGGCAGAGTCCAACGGCATGAGGTTTAACAAGGCCAAATGCCGGGTCCTGCACTTGGGGCACAACAACCCTATGCAGTGCTACAGACTGGGAGAAGTCTGTCTAGAAAGCTGCCTGGAGGAGAGGGACCTGGGTGTGTTGGTTGACAGCCGACTGAATATGAGCCAGCAGTGTGCCCAGGTGGCCAAGAAGGCCAATGGCATCTTGGCTTGTATCAGAAACGGCGTGACCAGCAGGTCCAGGGAGGTTATTCTCCCTCTGTACTCGGCACTGGTGAGACCGCTCCTCGAATACTGTGTTCAGTTCTGGGCCCCTCACCACAAGAAGGATGTTGAGGCTCTGGAGAGAGTCCAGAGAAGAGCAACAAAGCTGGTGAAAGGGCTGGAGAACAGGCCTTATGAGGAGCGGCTGAGAGAGCTGGGGTTGTTTAGCCTGGAGAAGAGGAGGCTGAGGGGTGACCTCATTGCTCTCTACAACTACTTGAAAGGACGTTGTAGAGAGGAGGGTGCTGGCCTCTTCTCCCAAGTGACAGGGGACAGGACAAGAGGGAATGGCTTCAAGCTCCGCCAGGGGAGGTTTAGGCTAGACGTTAGGAAAAAATTCTTTACAGAAAGGGTCATTGGGCACTGGAACAGGCTGCCCAGGGAGGTGGTTGAGTCACCTTCCCTGGAGGTGTTTAAGGCACGGGTGGACGAGGTGCTGAGGGATATGGTTTAGTGTTTGGTAGGAACGGTTGGACTCGGTGATCCGGTGGGTCTCTTCCAACCTGGTTGTTCTGTGATTCTGTGATAGATTGGTTTATAAGAAAATCAAAGTAAAAAACATTCCAGCCAAAACTACAGTGAAAGCTATAAAAAGTACACTACTACAAGTTTTCATCAGACTCCAATAACTCTGTTTTTATTTCTCTATAGAAGAAATAGATTTCTACAAATTTTAATGCACCATAGTAAAAATATCAGTGATAAAATGATCACAGAATCACAGAATCACAGAATAACCAGGTTGGAAGAGACCCACCGGATCACCGAGTCCAACCGTTCCTACCAAACACTAAACCATATCCCTCAGCACCTCGTCCACCCGTGCCTTAAACACCTCCAGGGAAGGTGACTCAACCACCTCCCTGGGCAGCCTGTTCCAGTGCCCAATGACCCTTTCTGTAAAGAATTTTTCCTAACGTCTAGCCTAAACCTCCCCTGGCAGAGCTTGAGGCCATTCCCTCTTGTCCTGTCCCCCGTCACTTGGGAGAAGAGGCCAGCACCCTCCTCTCTACAACGTCCTTTCAGGTAGTTGTAGAGAGCAATGAGGTCACCCCTCAGCCTCCTCTTCTCCAGGCTAAACAACCCCAGCTCTCTCAGCCGCTCCTCATAAGGCCTGTTCTCCAGCCCCCTCACCAGCTTTGTTGCTCTTTGGACTCGCTCCACAGCCTCAACATCCTTCTTGTGGTGAGGGGCCCAGAACTGAACACAGTATTCGAGGAGAGGTCTCACCAGTGCCGAGTACAGAGGGAGGATAACCTCCCTGGACCTGCTGGTCACACCGTTTCTGATACAAGCCAAGATGCCATTGGCCTTCTTGGCCACCTGGGCACACTGCTGGCTCATATTCAGTCGGCTGTCAACCAACACCCCCAGGTCCCTCTCCTCCAGGCAGCTTTCTAGACAGACTTCTCCCAGTCTGTAGCACTGCATAGGGTTGTTGTGCCCCAAGTGCAGGACCCGGCATTTGGCCTTGTTAAACCTCATGCCATTGGACTCTGCCCAGCGGTCCAGCCTGTTCAGATCCCTTTGCAGAGCCTCCCTACCCTCCAGCAGATCCACACTTCCACCCAGCTTAGTGTCGTCCGCAAACTTGCTAAGGGTGCACTCGATGCCTTCATCCAGGTCATTGATAAAGACATTGAACAGGGCTGGACCCAGCACTGAGCCCTGGGGAACCCCACTTGTCACTGGCCTCCAGCTGGATTTCACACCATTTCCCACCACTCTCTGGGCCCGGCCATCCAACCAGTTTTCCACCCAGGAGAATGTGCGCCTGTCCAGCTCAGAGGCTGTTTCTCAAGCAGAACGCTGTGAGAAACTGTGTCAAAGGCTTTGCTGAAGTCCAGGAAGACCACATCCACAGCCTTTCCCTCATCCAGCAGCCGAGTCACTTTGTCATAGAAGGCGATCAGAAACAGTCAATTACCTTACATGCAATAGGTATATGTGAAACAGAGTGTCTAAAAGCAGGGGACATTTTGAAAAACATTTTTTAAATACAGTACTACAAAAGTAATGAAATAAACTAAAAATAAAATACAAATTCTTAAAGGACTAACATCCTGCCTTTTCTGACAGTGTCTGAAAGACTATAAAGCTGTTAAATTATTAGAATCTATTCTAGAAATGGCTAAGCAGCCAGTACCGTATTCATTTATTCTTTGTCCTTTTAAGCTTTCAGGATGCTGTGTAGCCATAGTAACTATGCCTTTTCTCTGTGAAATCCATTAGCTGGTTTCAATCTGGAATGTGATACTACCATAAAATCAAAGCCAGAGATTAAAAAAAATCATGATTTTTAAAAACGATTACTGGTAACAAGCTTTTCTTTTAAAAGCAATTTCTGCATATTTATGCTGCATACATAACAGCAAAAGAAACCAAAAGGTTAAAACGACATCAAAAGACAAATTTAAAATTAATTTTAAAAGTTAGTTACCATCAGGAGTGACACAATACCATCTCAAATTATATCTCAAAGCAAAACTGGCTCTCATTTGCATTAAGTCAGTTAGTGCTGCTTGCTGGCTGGCCATCAACAAACCAGCACAATAGAAGAGCTTTCAGCCTCATCATGTTACTCCCTTTCTGACAGCAGACTAAGGTGCAAAGGAGACCAGGACTTACACTGCAGTTTGGACAAGCCCACACAAAAGACAAAAAACACCTTTGTTCCTACAGCATCTTTTGTGTGATGATACAGACAGATTATAAACAATCTGTTGAGTCTATGTTGAAGAGTTCTTTTAACAGGAAATGGAAAATCTTGGATTTATTCCTTAAGCATATTGAGGAAGGCAGGGATGTTCTTAATGGTTCGAACATTTTGACAAAACATTAGATATGCAGATTCAATTTTATCCTAAGCATTAAGATATTTAAAGAAGCAAAGCTTCCTACTAAAGAAAAAAACAAAACCCTTCATGATCAGCAATGACTGTGCAATTTCATCCACTCCAGCTATAGAAGAAAGTACTTATATCCATACTGACAATACAATCTGTGAATTATAATCTTAGGGGAAGAGAGCAGGAATACAGGCACTTTCCATATTCCACCCAGTCATACTGCTGCAAATGTTCGTAATGGAAAGCAACACTGATGGGACAAATCGAAAGAAATTAAATCCAGCTCAGAAAACAGGAATTACCTAAAGGTGAAGAAAAAACAAATCAGAGAAGCTGAAGGTCTGATACTATATAAATATGCATAGGCGCTCTCAAAAGTGTTGCAGAATCCAATGAGAGCTTCTGCAAACACTACAACTTCGAATGACTTGAGAAACACCACTTAAGTCTCTGCTCCCACAGGCTTCACATCAAAACAGCGCACCACATTCTCTCTGTACATGCCTGTTTAAGCAACTTCACCATTTACTATAAATGTATTTTCAAAATTCAAAAACTACTGTTACTTCCTTTTCTAACTGATCTTTTAACGTTTTCTAATTTATATAACAAACCTAAAAGAGACACCAAAACTTTAAACCACATACTTTTATAGCTTCAGTTTTCACTCCATTAAAATCTAGGGAGTCAATGCCTATAAAGCCCTACACACATACCACAAGCTTCAACTTATGAGGGAACACAAGATAAACCTCTCTTTAAAATCCCTTTAAAATAAACTTGGATGAGGACTAGTCATGGGATTTTTTTTATTTTCCTTGATGTTAGAGTACAAAAAGAACCTCAAACATATAAAACATACATATAATATTTTCATCTAAGAAGCCTCTGTGAGGATGTTTCCTATGTCCAGCTTCTTTCACATAAACCTCTCTCCTCACCCTCCATTCCAATGCTCTGCAGTTGCCATAGTTACCATTTTACATGCCCATACAGTGAGTATGACCTGACATTCAATAAATCCCCAAAGGCTTCAAGTTTGCAAAATATTTCAAAATTTGTGCAGAAATTTTGCCATGAAATTTTACTAAAAGATTGGCAGGTGCCAAGACACATTCAATCAAATGTCTCTTTTTGGATATTTTATTTGCTGAATTGCAAACTTTCAGCCACAATGAAAATAAAGGAACTGAATGAAGGTATAGAAACTGAAACCATAGCACGACTCGTTACTTATATTCTTACAATTTAGACATAAAAATTTAATTATCATTCAAATGGTTTCATATAAGGTGATTCAACTGTGAGCAGGTTTCTTTTTTCCAAATTCCAGTAAAATCACAAAGAAAAAAATCCTAAAACATTCCTAAACCACAGTATAGTAGGCAGAACCTAAGCCTTCCTATAATATTTACAGGTCTGCATGCCTCACATGATTTCAACACAACTATCAGAAGTACGAAATACACAAAAAGCAATTGTTCTCCTAAGCTTGAAAGATGACAAAAACAAATCATAGTGATCACAGTGTAGAAGTCAAGCGTCATGCCCATAACAGATCCATCACTGAATGCTTAACTACTGTCCCTTAATGAACAAAAGTAGATATACTGGATTTCTGCCTGAGGTCCTACGGTCTTTTCTTATGGAATATTGGCCATAAAGAACTGTGCTTGAATTCTGAATTTTGTCTGAAATCTTTTATGCAACACCAATTACTGTCTGTTGACTGAAATAGAAAATACAGGTACACATTGCATCTGTCTAAGGAGCAGAACTTCCAAATAGAAGACAATCTGTTCACCAAATGAAGTGTTGGATCCATGGGTCCATGATATGAGCTTCCAAGTACGCAAAGGAAAATTATTCTCTCTACTTTTCACTTAGATGAAAGCACAGACATGTTTATGGGAACTGTCTTAACTTCCAAATGTGTGATGGTCACAGAAAAAAAAAAGGTAACGATTCAATAATTTGAAATATATCTTTTAACAAATTAGAATAAAATACATCCCATTCAGTTTGTTCTATTCAGTTAGACCAGGTGCCTTACATGACACTTAATTTTTCTGTTGTATATCCTACTCTCCAGGTGAAAAGAGAACATAAGATGACAAGAATCCATCTGGATTACACTGATATAATGTTAACAGGCAAAGAGTCCTAAAGAAATTATGAAAACATCATATCCATCCACTTATTAGAATATATACAATTTGTACATCAGAATTTTAGTCACAGAGTATCACTAGTTCAGTTAGCACTAAAGATCACAGTGTGTGAGAAGGTTATTTTCATATTCATCTTCTGATCTTTCATATGCAGAGCAACATCACCATGTCCCTTATCTCTTAAAACTGTACACTTATGTTAGCATACTTCAGGATTCTGTGTTAGAATAACAATGACAAAAAGCCATCTGTTACAACCCAGCATTTTGCAATATATTCATTTATTTCCCTACTTAATATATTTGCGATATTTCTCACCAATATAAATGGTTAAAAATGTTTAAGCTGCTTTTCTGATGACACTGCCCTGCTGACGTGAAGTTTTTTCAATGTAGAGAGATCAACTAGGAGGCTTCTTCTCTTTCCAACATTTCCTGGCCTAGCATGAAAACAAGAACACTCTCAAAGATCGATAGATGATATAGAGCCAGATGAAGTAGCTGCAAGTACTTCCCATAAGCCTCAGGACTGAGGAAGCCAGGTTTCTGCATCACTTGATTGGCTTTTTAGGTTAATTATGCTAACACCACACTATCAACTTCTGCAAAATATTTTGGTCAGTATGCAGTCTGCCACATTTATATGTATACTTAAAAATCTTTGCTCACAGTAACAGCTACTATCAACCAAGTTCTCATCCTAAAACCAACAATGATCAACAATGAAAACTGTCTCAAAGTGTTGAATTTAAAGGGTAGTGTGTCAGCAGCACCAAATCCATCAAAAATCCATCAGCCAGTCATCAAAAGCATACCCCAGGTGTCAATACAAGAGAAAATACTCTTCAACTTCTTCATTAATATGACACAGAGTGGACCTTCAGCAAGTTCACAGACAATGCAAAATTAAGAGAAGTAGTTGATACACCAGAAAGTTGTACTGACATTCAGAAGAACCTTGACAGGCTAAAGGAAAGAGCAAACAGTAACCTCGTGAAGTTCAACAAAGGGGAAATGCAAAGTCCTGCACCTGTGGAGGAATAATACCAGGCACTAATACAGGCTGGGGAACAACTAGCTGGAAAGCAGCTTTGCAGATGGGCCAAGGGTCCTGGTGGACAAGCTGACCATGAGCAACGTGCCCTCACAGCAAAGGAGGCCCTCAGCAACTTGGCAGTGTCACCAGAAGGTCAAGGAAGGTGCTCCTTTCCCTCTGTTCAGTACTAGTGAGAAACATCTGGAGTGCTGGGTCCAGTCCTGAGCTCCCCCCAGTACAAGACAGACATGGGCATAAAGTCCAGCAAAGGGGCATAAGGACCATTAAGGAACTGGAGCATTTTCAGTATGAGGAGAAGCTGAGAGAGACAGGGACATTCAGCATGGAGAAGAGAGGGCTCAGAGGCATCTTATGCATGTTCATAAATACTTGATGGGAGGCATAAAAGCAAGACAGAGACAGGCTCTTGCCAGTGGTGCCCAGTCACAGGACAGAGGAAAATGGGCACAAACTGAAATACAGGAAGTTTCTGTTAATAACAAAAAAAAATTTCTTACTGTCAGATTGGTCAAACATTGGAAAATATTGCTTAGGTGGTTTGCGGAGTCCTCATCCTAGTATATGCTCAAAAATGACTTCACAGAGCGCTCTAAGCAGGGAAGTTGTACCAGACAATCTCCAGATGTCCCTTCCAATTTCAACTATTCTGTGATTCTGTTAAGAACTAACAATTTTAGCTTTAAAATAGGGAACCTACATGAAGCTCTTCTCCTACATTGAGAGCTAATTTGCCCACACAGTATTTTGTTAACGATCCACTACATCATTGTACAGTGTTGATTTTATGAGAAACTGTACTATTAGACTCATTATTGTCCAGTTGTCTGCTGGTTTGAAAGTAACAACGCTCATATTCATCAGCACCACTACTGTCCAACTAATTGTCAAAATAATAACAAACTAATAACCTAGGGAAGAGGGGCTTATGAATAAGTATTCCATGATTTGTTTTTCAATTGCCTTTCAATAAAATGATTTCATAAAGTTATCACTTGGACTTTAGTGTGTAGATTGTTCCAAGTACCAGCTGTTTTCTCAGTCCTGGTAAATTTTGCCTTTAATAAATCCCAATCCTAACCACTCTCATTCACTATACAAAACAGACATTACATGTCACTCAAAATCTGAAAAAAAATTCTCAAAGTTTGTAATTCTCTGTGAAATGAGCTGTACCTCTTATTTCATATTTCTCACTTATGAGAAGACTGTTTTACAATTTAAATGTTATGTTACTCATCCATAACCTCATTTTGCTTTCTGTTTTGATGCTTTGTGAATAGAATATTCATCCAGCATTTAAATTAATATTTAATTGAAGAAAACTCAGTTCTGCATAGTTCATGAATTTGAGAACTCATAGTACCTAGTTGTCAAGCAACACCCAGCAAGTTGCTTTGTAGAAGTACTACATGAGGAAGTACTGCACATACATTCCTGCCCCCACATGCTCTTTCCTGTTACAGACCCTCATTCATTACACAGCCATTCTACCTCTTCCTGAAACATTACCTCCCACCTATGACTTCAACTAGATTTTTTATCTCAATTGAATCATCACTAGTTTCTTTTTTTTAGTCTGAATTCATTTTAACCTAAGTTTCTTCCGTGCTGAGTTACCAGGAAGTTGCTGAAGTGATCCTTTTTCTAGGATCAAGGAAGAAAGGAACAGAAGAAAAAAAACCAGAGAGTTTTGGTGTATTACTGACTTAGAAGTGTTTCTCAGTCTACATCCTCAGAAACCAAAACAGAGTGTAAGACAGGGTGAAGGATACATGACCTCATGTACCACCAGCTCACAGAGGACCTGGTGCTTGTTTCCTTATGATGTTTAAATACACTGGGAATATTTAAAGAGTAAGTCAGAGATACATCATAATATAACTTTACGCCTCTGTACTATGCTTTCTCCAAAGAAGAAATAAGGCTTGTTATCTGTGATGGCGCTGCTAAAAAGTCGCCTTGCCACGTGTAGATGATTAGCTATCCTAGCACACCTCACTGGTAAACCCATAAAGTCTTACTTAACAACCCTATGCACAGTACTACTGGAGTACCTGCCCATTTAAGATGCACTTATGATGAAAATGTTACCTTCAATTTTGAGTAAAAATTTTACGTTAGGTAATCCAATTTCTGAAACAGGAGAAATGTGCAAAAGCACTGTCTTACCAGTGCTACTCTACATTCTCAAAACTTCCATTACATAAATTCTCTGTTTTCTCTGCTAGAGATGATGCCTTTACGTTAACTGAACTAAATTCCAAAACTATAATTCCCCCAGAAAATTTGTGCAACATATTTGTTAGACAATAGGTATGCCCTGAATTCCTAAAATGGTCAACTAGTGTTAAGAAAAGTCTTAATAAAGAATTTGCCATGGGATCAAAAGCATTTTTAGCTTAAGCTTTTATTTTCCCTATTGGCAGTAAACGAACCAAAATAAAAAGCAAAGTCCAGCTCCATTTTACTTACGCACAAGCAAGGTACATCTCAGATTTTTTCATAGTAAATACCAATATTTCAAACAACTCTTACATTGCATATATTCTAAGTTTCATAAACTCTACTTAGCATTTAGACACTAAAAACATGACAACACAATCATCAATTTGTGTCTTTAAAGCTTTTCCTGTAGCTGACTTCTGAAGACCAAGAGGGCTTCAATAGAATCAACACAGGGTGTTAAAAACTAAAAGAAGAAAAAAGGTAACATCTGCAATTAAACAAAGACTGGCACTTGTTGTTCTTCTTGCATAAGTGTGCTACTGCACATTCTAATGGCCTATCCAATTTACCAATGTTTTAAGTTAATTTACTCGCACTACTGTTTTAAGCTGAAGTAATCAAGTAAAATAAAATTATGTAGCATTTTTTTTCTTAAAAATGAGCGGCATGAGATCTTGAAATAAAGACTTTTAATTCTAAAGGGTAAATAGAAAGAAAAGTTTTGCACACAGCCCTCTTCCCCCATACCTAATCCCTGCACAGCAAGTTCCTCTTTACTGGTCTCAGACCAAGCCTGAACTTCCAGAAGGTCCTGGCTGTTCCCTTTCAACCTTCCAGAATAGTTTCCTAACCACCAGCTTGAACCCACAGACATGCAGCCTGCTTGCTGCTCAAAAGCCTATCTTACTGCCCATTTTGTCTTCCTAGCAGTCTTCCTTTAAGTCACATTTATTATTATTTCAAATATAACCTTCTGCATCTCAGAGCTCAATCACTGTGGTGCACTTAAGTAAATATCCCCAAGACACATCATCAAGCACATTTTCCACGTCATCTGTAAAGGCTGAAAATTGTCTGCCTATTATAGCTCACTCAAAATGGAACTGAATTGAGAAAATAAATGATCACCTTCTTCCAGGCCCTAGCTGAGATGTCAAACCACAGAGAAACAAAAAATTACACTCTTCAGAAAAGAAAAAAAAAACCACTGGAAAAAAAAGCCACCCAGTAACATAGTTAACTAAGGCCAACCTACCCGAAATGTTAATGGAAAAAGCTTATAGAGTCTATATGCAAAAGAATGCTTCTGGACTCCAAGACAGAGTCCACTCAATGACCCAAACAGCAAGGCAACAATGAGAGAGGGCATACATGGCCATCTGGGTGTATTTTTCATATATTGGCATCATATACTGGTAGTTCTCATCAAGTAAACAAAATACTTCTAATTCTTAGAGCCTGCATCATATGTCTTTTAGTTAAAGAGGAATTCATTGCTCACAGTTAAGACTTTTAAAAATATCTTAATATGTCAGATTTCTTGTTTCAAACTCTCAAAGTCTCTGTGCAACTATTAGTAGGAATATCCATTTTTCATCCAAATTCTGTTTATGTAATGAAGAAAAAGAATGATAGGATGTGACTATTAAGCTGCTTCAAATATGGCAAAGAATATATTACATCCAAAAACAATGTTCTGACTCCCCAATTCCTAGAAGACTCAGTAAGCCTGGTGGACACTTACCCTACTACTACTCACAAAAATCACTGCTAAATGAAGAAAAGGAAACTTGAAGACGTACACAAGGAAAAAAGTAATAAATACCTACCCTTTTAGTGTCCTAGATGGCCTTTTGACAATAATGTCTAGCCTTATAATTCCTTCCTATTGATTCAACAATTAAAAAAAAAAAAGATAATAAATTGAAAACCACTCATAGGCAAAATTAACAGCTGGAGTTCTGCTATTTAGACTAAAGTCAATGATGTCTGGGATAATGTAAATTTTGTTTTCTGCTCTGTATCTGGTATAGTATCAAGTGACAGGTTTCCATGTTTCAGCCCACAACGTGAGGTGATCTGTGGTCTAGCTTAAGTATAGCTACAAGACTGTAAAAGAGCTCTGGAATAAACGAACACAACTCTACTCCAAAAGCAAAGTAGAATTGCCTGCCGCAGGAGACAGGTTTATCTGTGCAAAACCAAAGTCTTCTAGTTATTAAAGGCTCTATGCATATACTCCTGACCTACCTAGAAATTATCAGAACTGTCTCCTCACAGGCATTTGAGAACTTAAACTTTCAACATAAGCACCATGCAAAACAAAAAGGCAAGTCTTCTCTGTCAATGACAAGAAGAAAGCCAATGCACAAACCCCTTCCTTAAGGAAAGAAAAAGCAATAATAAACCACAGACAGTAGATATCTGGCAGACAAACATCCTGAACTACTACCGTGATATGTTTGCAGAATACAATACACAGTTCAGTTGTCAACACAATTAGTTGTAATATCAAACACAGATCTCAAAATCTTCGAGTCACAAGTGGATGCTGAATGAACACAGCCTATTGGAAAGCCAAGTAAATGGAAGAAATAACAAATCAGGTTCTGTATACTGTTTGATTATTGTTTCAAGCTACTTTCACTACAAATCACTTAATATATCAAGGACAACTAATGACAAATTTAAATTACCAACATTTCTGTCAGTAAGGAACAAGACAAATGTAAGGATATAAATTTATAATAGACAGCACTTTTTTTAATATCAACAACAGACTGACTGACTTGTCATGACAAAACCAAAACCTCACATATGGTTTGTTGTGATTTGATAAATTCCCAATGAAAAAAATGAAAATTTACGCATACTAGTCCAGCAGGTAGCTAGCTTTTAATGGCACAGTCTTGGCACAGTCTAAGAATCGTTTTGTCCTTATCTTGTGTTAGTTGCCAAGGACCTTTATTTGTGGTGTACAGATTTCTTCAGGGAGTTCTTTTTTTTTTTTTTATTTCTATTCATTCAGAACTATGTTTTGATTATCACAGAAGCAAGAGCTCCAGTCTTTCAGTTCTTGCTCCTTTGTGAGTTAAAAAAATAGGATAGTATCTATCATTGTTTTTTGCTGCCTGGCTGATTAGTTGCATAAACATACTGTATGGGGAGCCAGACTCTCACAGGACTAGTCTAATTAAGAAGTAAAATTCCTATGCTGATTACAGACACTCTTTGTGAACTTTAAAATCAATAGTTCTCAGAGTAATCTCAAATCTTGTGCATGGTTTCAGGAAATAATTATGCTTTTGGCTTTTGCCAGAGTATTATAATTTCCATGTCAGAGAAATACTTACATAGGGATTGTTCCAAAAAAATTGCTTTCTGAAAAGCATAGTTGCTGTTAGTTTACTCACATACTTGCCATTACACCTATCAACTACAAAAAAAATTAATATCAATGTTGTGAAATATTCTCAAGAGTTTTGTGATGCAGATTCTGACTTGATATTTCATAATAAAAATACTGAGATCACATTTAGAGAAATCATTTTAATGACCAAGGTAAACAGGTAGGAGAGCATCCTGCTAAAGGGGCTCATTGCCTACATATTAACCTACTGAGGGTTGGTGTAAGGATTAAGATAAAGGGCTAATTCAGAAAAAAATCTGATTTTTTGCAGTAAACAGATCCTTCATGACCTAGAGTTTCTTTAGCCCTACCTTACAGACTCGTGCAAAGCACCTAGGCTAGGGAGATCTCAGCTGTTTTTCAAGTAGTGAAATAATTGCCCAGAAGAGATATAAAATTATTAAAAAGAGCAAGTTGTGCCATTTAAAAATCCTAACTGTTTCACAAACAACATTGTGCTAGTAATGAAAATCATTGTATCTCTTTGGCAAAATGATTCACGGCAATTTCCAATTTTTTTTGAAAGCAGCGGTGTAGTCACAAAGATAAAATCCTCCTCACACAGGATACTGTTTCCAAAACTATTATATTTCACAACTACAGCTTTAAATGTAACTAAGGCAAGGCAATGACGTATACGTCCAACTTGGTCCCCCGAAGGTCTCTGTTAGTAACCAATGTATTTCACTAGTGGACAGATAAAGATATAGTATGTATCTTTTGCTTCTAACAGTTTCACTGATAGATTAATGAACAAAGCTAACTTAATTCTTTAGTCATCAGAACAGAAAGGTTTCAGGAAGTAAACTAAAGCAGCAAGCTATCTTAGAGAACAAAATGAAATAGAAGATTGTAGGAGAAAAGGATTACTCCTGCATACTCAAATACCAAGAAGAATATCAAGAACATACATAAATATCAAGAAGCGTGGTGTGTTATTCAGCCCACTACAATGATTAGAAATAATAGTTTGAAATTAGGACAAAAATAAAAATGGGATGCCAAGGAAAACTTCCATATATTGATATTTATTAGGCTATGAAAAATTGTTTAAAAGTTTGTAGCTGAAACAGCTAAGACACTTAAAGCGTAACAAAGTAAATAAATATACAAGATAGTTTTATGCCGTACTCAAGAAAGTGCAAATTACAACTTAAGTTTATTTTCCACCTTTGATGTCTATTATTCATTCCAAAACGTTCTGTTGAGGTAAGTATTTGAAAAGAAGAAAAAACCCTCATTCCTTATTCAATGAAACAATAAATCTCTGTTTAACTCTGAAGTATTCAAAAAGTCATAAATTAGAATAACATACACACATTGGGAAAATGGAGGAATGCTTATCATACTTAAACATTTACTACTCAGGCAGAACACTAGCACTTGAAACATTTGAAGAACAGTACGTAATACACTTTGAAAAGAAAGTCACATCATTTTCAATTCATATAAAAGCAACTGGAAATATTTTAAGTATAAAAATTAGAAACTAAAGCTTTCCTTTCAAAACTCACAGGTTTGTGGGTTGAATATGTATTGAGACATACGACAGAGAAGATATAGGTGGGATTCAGAATAAAGCAGTTTAGAATATGCTGTTGTGCAAACTTCATAGAATCATAGAATAACCAGGTTGGAAGAGACCCACCAGATCATCGAGTCCAACCATTCCTATCAAACACTAAACCATGCCCCTTAGCACCTCGTCCACCTGTGCCTTAAAGGCCTCCAAGGAAGACCAAAGACAGAAAATATCTAGTTTCAGTCAACTCAAATGTGAATCCTGTGAAAAAGCTACCTCTACCCATTAATCCTGCAGAACCACTGACTTTTGGAATTTTCTCCATTTATTTTTTTGTGTACAGTCCAACTTTGTCAATAGAGCCACCTAGAGGGAGAACCATCAAGTCCACTTACACATTTAAAGTTATTTTCCCTTTTTTAAATTATTTTTTTGTTGGTTGTTTTTTTGTTGCTTGTTTAATAAATATTAGTATACCTACTGGTTGAAGTAGGCATATTAATACTAGTTCCTTGTACTGGCTTCTCAGCTGAGAACAGCAGTACTGTCCAATAAATTAATAGGAGTTTACTAAGAAAATTTCTTCACCACCTCCTCTAAATCCCCATGCCAATGCTTCTCATATTACATTATGATTGTAGGAAACTCTTATTTACAAATTCTTTATGTGTCAATTGTTGAAATAGGAAAGGAGCAGTCATTATATCTAATGAGGAGAAATATTTCCAAGTATGCAGATCACAGGTCATTTTTATGCCTACATAGGAAAAAAAAAATGTCATGATTCACCAGTTTCATGCTATGTCCTAAAACTACATGGTAAGTTTGACAGACAAGTAATAAAATTAAAAAAAGGAATTAGCAGGAAGAAGTCCTTTATCACATCAGCTAGAAACTTTTCTTCAAATGTCTTCTAATGTCTTCAGGTGCATCAATCATGCATTCCATTGCAATAGTAGCACTAAGTGATAACTAGAACCATACAATTATAGAATCACAGAATGGTTTGAGTTCGAAGGAACCTTAAAAATCATCTAGTTCCAAGCCCCCTGCCATGGGCAGGGACATCCCACTAGATCAGGTTGCCCAAGGCCCCATCCAACCTGGCCTTGAACACCTCCAGGGATGGGGCAGCCACAAATTCCTTGAGCAACCTGTTCCAGGTCCTCACCATCCTCATTGTGAAGAATTTCCTCCCAATGTGTAGTCTAAATCTGACCCTCTCCAATTTATAGCCATTGCCCCAAGTCCTGTCACTACAAGCCTTTGTGAACAGTCCCTCCCCAGCTTTCTTGTAGGCCCCTTTCAGGTACTGGAAGGCTGCAATAAGATCTTCTCTGAGCCTTCTCTTCTCGAGGCTGAACAAGCCCAACTCTCTCAGCCAGTCCTCATATGGGAGATTCTCCACAGCCCTCGGATCATCTTTGTAGCCCTCCTATGGACCTGTTCCAACAGCTCCATATCTTTCTTTTATTGAGGACTCCAGAACTGGACATAGTACTCCAGATGAGGTCTCACAAGAGAGGAATAGAGGGGCAGGATCACCTCCCTCGACCTGCTGGCCACGCTTCTTTTGACGCAGCCCATGATACTGTTGGCCTTCTGGGCTGCAAGTGCACATTGCTGAATCATTAAGGTTGCAAAAGACCAGGATCATCATATCCAACCATCAGCCCAACACCACCATGCCTACTAAAGCATGTCATGAAGTCCCACATCTAAATATTTTTTGAACACCCTCAGGGAAGGAGACTCCACCACTTTCCTGGGAAGCCTGTTCCAATGCTTGACAACTCTGTCATCAAAGAAATTTTTTCTAATGTCCAATCTAAACCTCCCTTGTCGAAACTTGAGGCCACTTCCTCTCGTCCTATCACTTGTGCAGGTCAAAAGAAGGCCTGGACATAAGTGTGTAGCTTGTGGATCTGGGGCATGACACCTTATCCTTAGAGTGCTCTTAATCTGCTGGGAATAATACACTCTACACCTATGAAGTCAAAACTGTACCATGCAATTACATCAAATAAGCGTGTAAATACAAAAAAAATATTCAAAATTACACTGACTGCTGACAAAATAATGAAAGCTGAAGGCTGAATAGCAGGCATCTCATCCAAGAAACAGTCACTAAATTCAGACATCCCTCAAAAATACTTCTGTTTGTGGGAGCTGGAGACTGAGTACCATAGTTCAGGGACAGAAAGTCTAATATGCACAAAGCTGAACACACATCATAAATTTAGCCTCAACAACATTTTAGAAACCTGCAGATTAATCTAGACTATAAATGCACTGATCACACAGTTTTAATGGCATACAGTTGCCAAAGCATTAAAACCAACTGATGCAGTCTTACAGCAGTGTAAGAATGAAAACAGTAACATTCACCTTTCTCCCTCTGTCCTACTTGGTTCTTCTAAGACTAATTACAGTATTTACAATCTCTGGCTGGGCCTATGATTATATGATTATAATCACTTAATAGATATACCTCATTATTACCAAAACTTGTGATAAAGTTAAGGGCCATATATTATAAAAGCTGAGTAGTAGTATTCTTTGAATTTATTATACAAAAAAAGACTCGTAGATCTTATACATATGATTTTTAACATCACCATCAATGCTTCCCTGTCTTATTTTAAGGTTACTTTCCATAAAATTCACCTACAAAGCTGGATGAGAAAAATATTTTCATAACTGAACTCTATGAATTTTACCATTCTTGCAAGGAAAGAAAAAGATGCAAAAGACCTGATTTTGATTACAGATAAAATACTACTTACATAGAAAAGATCAGTTTCTCAGCAAAACATCTTATTTGAATGTTCATGTCATTACTATCAGTACTTTAAACTGAGGCCAGACAAACAAAAAATCCCTATTGAAGATACCATGCTTCAAAAAAAGCATGCTATTACGTCACAAAAATGAATATATATTGAAAGTAAGTAGTCAACAGCACAATAATAGCATCCTATTCTTGGAACTGAGCAATTTTTTTAAAATAGCTACAATGTAGTACATATTATCTAAGGGAGAGATGGAGAAAGATCACCATTGATTCTCTATCCCTCCAACAGTAAGTAATTGGACCCAGGAGCTGAATAGTACAGATTAGCATTAAAATACCAGTCAATTATTACTAGCTGTAATATAACATTCTGAATGGGCAATACTCTGAACAAATACATGCAGAGTTAACTAGAGTATGGAGGGTCAACAGATGTCTCAATAAAGAGAGCCAGAAGCTCCTATTAATTTCAATTAGTGATGCAATTCACTCTCACCTCGTACATTCTTCAGATACCTGTACTATTTCAGACAAGAATCTACAAATATATGATTGCAGTAAAGGAGATTTCTGAATATGTCCACAATGCATGCAAGAGTTTGTGTTCAGAAAGAAAATGGATAATCAATTATCGATAGGGATAAACTTGAAATATCCTGTAATTATTGACCCACTGCTCCTGTGAAATGCCACATCTTGTAGACCAGACACAAAAGGCTTAGAACTTGATACATTACTATTTCAACTGAATGACAACAGAGTATTAAGTCACATGAAGTTTTCCAAGTAGATAGTCTCAGCTTTCAAGTGTCTGCATTAAGGGTCCAGGGAATTATTTGGTCTCTGACCAAATTTTGGTAAGAAGAAAGATTTCAATAAAACGTCCAATGTTCTTGGATCAAAATGTAAGAGCCCAAAGTAGGTTTGCATTATCAATCGCTTTAGCAGAATGATAGCACTGGCCATCTACAGCATACTAAGAAAGATCGGAGAGGCAATGAGGGAAGGAAATACAATTGTAATGCCAGATGCCCGTGCATATCAGGAAAGTATCACACTGGGACACAAAGCAGAGATGAAGCATTTAGTGCTACAATAATCATTTCATGGAGAGCTGGATAGAGAAGCCATTAGAAATGCAGTCCCAGACTTAGTATTGAATAGACACGCTAATAACGTGCTCACATTCACTATCCCTACAGATGTTACAAAAGCCAGAAAATCCATCACAGTTGTCTGTGACTTCCAAAAGGAAAATGACACAGAAATGAGAGAGACTAACAAAAAGAAGATAAAAAGAACCACTAAAGGAATTAAATCCCACAGACATCATGCACATCATTGAAAGACATCATATTGAAAACACACGGCTAGTGCACATCACTTATTAAGAAAGGCTTGATTAACAGTTAAAAAGAAACTGACTTGGAGAAACAGGCTAAGAGTAGCTTTCAGAAACAAGAAAACAACAAAGAAATCCATTCATTTAAAATTACATGTTATGCTCAGATGAAGATAAAAAGTGAATACACCCCAGTGAATTAAATAAATAAATAAAAGCAGGTGAAAAAAAAATGAGGAGTAACTCAGCAATCAAAACTACATACTAAATGCAAGCCCATGCAGAGCTGCGCCTCTGCTAGAAATTCTATGGCACTAGTTGATGATCGGGATACGAAGAAACACCCACACAGGACAACAACAAAGTTTGCATTGATATTCACTGTGTAAAGCCCTGGAAGCAACCCTACTTCTGTTCCTTCATTCCAACAGCAAGATTACTCCCTGCAGCTAATAAGCCAGTACAAACCTCCTTCAGTTTGGAGAACCTCTCCCACTAAACACTTCAGCTTCTAACCATTTTAGGAGACAAAATAAACTTCTAGAAGATACTGAATTTAATTGGGAAAATTAACATTCATGTTATCTAATTTGGACTTTTGTTCTATTACTCATTTTAACTTTCTATTTAGCAGGGCTAAATACAGCTTTACATTTCTCACTATTAATGGAAGAACAACTGCCACTCTCAATCTGCAATATTATGCAGGATGTAGAGAGCCCAGAAACATCTACTGTGCTGAACAACTAACAATGAATTGTGCAGATCAGGTGAACTAGTGGCAAACTGACCTAGTTTGCCATAAAAGTCAGGCAACAGTAAGGAGAAGTGGTGTAAATTAGACGGCTCTAATTACTGCCTTCCCAGAATTGTTTCTGGGTCTTTCCTATTAATTTTGTATCCGCAACAAATAATGAATCCATGCAAGGCGCTTTTAAAAGTAGTTTGCTATTTTACTACATTTCTAAATGTGTTCTATCAAGACAAAGTAGCTTCTGATGGTTTTACTCTTGAAAACATTTGTCAGCTAAAACTAAAATTTCAGACAATATCTGCTTGCTGAAACATGGAATATGAAAATGAAGAATAGTTGGCAAAGATCTAACTTCTAAAATGTAATGAAAAAGTATGGCTAGCTGTAAAATTGCATTCCTGCCGAAGGTAAAAACAGTGAAAAACTGTCTTGATACCAGGGTAGGACTTTTTTTCTTTGTTTGTTTTAAGAAAAACTAATGTAAAATTTCTTAAACTCGCATTTTCCTTGAAAGACTACTCCTGTTGACAAATGATATTCAGTGAGAACATTTATGTCAGCCGCCTCTGTCTGCCAGCTTTCCAGCAATTTTGTCATGTCTTTCTACTCCTGTTACAAAGAAAGTGCTGAAATTTGACATCTAAAGGAGTAACTTAAATCAGACACCTATCTTACCTTTAATGTGTCCTGTAGCCAACTGACTCAATTATGGTTTAATCTTTTTTGTAGTTACACTTTTCTCATTTGCATTTTAAAATAAAAATAACAGTGTTGACCTGTGCAAACTAAGGGTTTTCTGAATAATTCTGTTAATACATATTGATTATGACCACAATGCTAAGGCACCATCGACAGTGCTCTGCTTTTGAATGGCTACATCTGAATTCCCTCTCTTCTACTAGAACTAAGTGATTTACCAGTAAGAAGAGTATCTCAAGAAACTCTGACATAGGTGCAAATCCTAGATTTCATAACATAGCTATTACAAACAAGCTGCTGATGTCTGAGTGTACAGTCAAGTAAATCTTTTACTTTATAAATCCTTTATTTGGTTTCCCCTTACAAGTTACTGACAGAATCAAAAATGTTGAAAGACAATGAAGAAATAAATGTAAAGCTATTATTATGTATATCCACAGGAGAAACTCTCAATCCTACACCGTTTTTGTGTCTGGATACAAGTAACAAACACAGGAAACCAAAACCAACAGAACAACAAACAAAAAAGCAAAATTAACAACTAACTAAATAACCTTGAAAAAGGAGTACTTCAGACTAGCAAACAAATTATTTGGGGTTCCAGAAGAAAACAAATACAAAATTAAAAAGTAGCCGCAAAAAAAAAAGCATTCCCAGTATAAAGGGCAGTATTGGCACTAAAAAATATGTAACAGGATATTAAAATACCTCACAGGTATGACTCAGATTTTTCCCTCCAACAGAATAGGGGACCCAGTTATTACAGCCCATCCCCAATTCCCTGCCCATAAGAAACATGGTGTGAATCCTTCCAGCTCCACTGATTCAGCTTCTTCAAGTTGGACTCAATACAAAAATCTCAGGTATGATTTTCAAACAGACTTCTCTTACGAGATGGCTAGAATTACTGTTACACTTCATTAGAACTGTTTCATTACTAGCAGATTCCATAGTAACTCAAAACACTGTAGATTTCTAGATACACTCATTCTGCTTTGCTCTAGGGACTGCTCAGAGTAGAAAGACTCCTCAATGTTTCATACCTTAGATTCCCTGTATGCTTTCACTCTGACTTCTGATCTTTAAAGATCCCTTCCAATCCAAACTATTCTATGATAATCAAGCAAGCAACAGCCTGAGGCATGAGAGAGAGGCCCATAAGACTGCCTGATCTTCAGTGAACTGGAGAGTTAAAATGGGCAGGGGCATGGTCACAACTAAGAGGTACTTTAGCACATGGCTCTTTACCTACCATTTAATCTGTCTGTCATCAAATTTCCATTCATGTTTACTGCTCACAAAACCATGTAGCCTAGTATAACTATACTGTATAACTATATTTCCAAATGCTGACAAATCAAGTATGGAAGAAAACTTTGTATTTCAAGGAATGGTTTCAGGGTTAAGAGCATCTCTGCATACACCTTATTTTGCCTCTCTCCTGCATCCATCAATTTAGATAAGTATTACACAGCATATACTCACGGGAGGAGAAAAAAACACATTCCCAAAAGCTATGTCACAATTTGAGAGAGGAGGTTAATAGTGAGATGAACACCTTACAACACTCTCTAGGGAACAACATGGGAAAATGTATATGATAATGATCTTACAAATCAAGCATCACACACTTAATTTTTATGTCAGAACTTCAGAAAAAGCAGGTAAGAGAGAAAAATCCTACAGACAGTGGTTTGTTTGTTTGTTTGTTTGTTTTAAATGAAGCACATCAGTGCTGTAAATAGGAACAGGTATACAATTAGTGTAAGTGAACAGCTTCAGTTCTGGTATGTATTTGGGAAGGAAATCGACAGCAACAACACTAGATGGTTGAGCTGCTCTACATAAAGACAGCTCTGTCAAACTGAGAAAATGCAGTTAAGTATTAGACTTCTGTAGGTGTCATTATAACTAAAAGTAGAGATAGTGAAATACTTTATAAAGTTCTCTATTTAATTCAACATGTGTCTTTGTAGCATTAGCAGCAGAAATCATAACAGAATAGCATGATTAGCTGTACATGCAACCTGAGCTTTTTCCCTTTGCTTAAATTGGCTCTTAGAACAACTACTTCATAGACACACGCACCCTGAATGTGCTTTCTGAAAGACACTCTAAAAGCTTTGCCTATGAAAGCCCATGATGAGACTTGGATCTCTTAATGAAATACAGTTAAATTCAGTAATGTAAACTCGTAACAGCTAATGGAAAGCTTCTCAGCAAAGAACTGAAATAAAATATAATTAAATGAAAAAAAAGATTAATTTTCAATTCTAATCACTGCCAAAGTACATTTCAGCTAACTAGTAATAACTGCACAAACCCAAAGCTTACATTTTCTCCTTGTCCACTGCAGCACTACAATGAATTCTACTAGAATGCCAGTGAATCACTAAACAAATAATGCGCTTTACACAGAAACAAAGTTTGCAGGAAAAAAGTACTATTTTTCTTAAACCAAGTGATAGCAAGCAAACCCACAGAGAAACTTTTGGCACATAAGACCTTCATCAAGTCAGAAAAATAGAGTAAATGCCTGTATCTCTTTGGAAGAAAAGTGTAAGCTGTTAATTTACAAACAGTTAATGTTACATAGAAAGAAAAAAAATTATCATTTAAGTTTCTGAGAAAGTTAAACAATCTTCTGAGCAGTTTACACCAGAATTTCAGTGTTTTGCAAACAGAAATACTTCCTTCAGCACTGACAGTGAAGGCATCGCCTTGACAAGAGCAGTTGGTTTAATTAGTACTATGGCATTCAAAGTTGTACTTCCCATTACACTGCCAGTTATTTAATATCTTTTTTATTTCCTCCACTAGGAGTTGCATAGTTCCATGACACACAACAGAAAAAATTCCTTCACTTTTACATTTACGGCCCAAATACCTGTTGGCAACTTAACTGGACTATTCTGAATGGAATATAATCACACATGAGACTATAATGCTAACTTTAGGACTTATGAGCAAGTCTCGAGAGATTTAACAGAATTCTTGTTTCTGAAATCATAAAATAATTTCAAAATAATTATAAATTCATTTACGTTATGGTATTTGTAAGGCCAAGAAGGGCAGAAGTGCAGTTTTAAATCTTCTCCAAAATGTAAGCATTTTACTCAAACTCAGTGAGATGCTCTCTGTCTAGGAATCCCCTCTGTTGAACAGAGGCAATCACGCCACTTTCAAAACTACCACAACACTGAAGAAAGAAGTCATTGCCCTCACTTCACAATGTAACTCTGCAGTGTAGGCCAGTGGCCAATGAGTGAATAGATCCTATCACTTACGCTGAGTACCACGTTAAACAGCAACAGTGCAGCTCACAGAACAAGAGACTTTATTCTCATCTTACAGTCTGCGCTGATGTGGCTGTTTTTTTGCCAGTTTTTGCACCCTCACTTCAAAAGCAATGTGGAGAGGCCCAGCAGAGGATCGTCACAATGGTCAGGGAACCAGATCTCATGATCCACAAGGAGTGGCCGAGGAAGCTGTCCTTGTTCGGGCCGGTGAATTGCAAACTGTACGGGCAAGAAAATACCGGCTGGCATGAAGAGGAAGCACAAAGACAAGGAAGCCAAACTCTCCTCAGTAGCGGCAGACAGCAAAGCTAAGTGAAACAGCCCCAGATTGTCATTTGGGAGGTTTGGGCTAAACATCAGAGAGACAACATTTCCCGAACAGCCATAGCCCAGCTCTGCCAGAAGTTTGGACTAGATGATCCCAGAGCACCCTTCCAACAGGCACATCTATGATATACTACATGCTCACCTAGGAATTGCTTTCTCAGCTCCCTCTAATTCTCATTTAAGGTTTATTCCTCCTCACTGTTGTTCTGTGTGGTCAGACTGATCTCTTTTTCCCTTAATCCATAGTCTACCAAGAACAAATAAAATAAAGGAGAATGTGGCACTGAAATGACTGAGTATGGCACTACCCATGAATGATCTTAGGAGGGAGGCCAAAATATTTTGAAGCTACCAGCTCTCTCCTTTAAGGTATTTTTTTCCACTCAACATCAGATCGCCTCGGTTTCCCCATGTGGAAAAAAGATTTAATCTGATGTCACAGGCTTTGCAAGCTGAGTACATGAAACCACATCTTGTGTCTTTGTTCTTTCTTAACTGTATGTATCAATTTGTCTCTCATTTAGACTACAAGTCTCCCAGGCTGAAAAAGTTCTTTTATTCTAGGGATGACTTCTTTTCTAGGGAGTTTTATTGGTTGTTGTTTTAGGTTTGTTTTGAGTTTTATATCCTTCAGGTATTTTTAAAGTCTTGGATCTTACAAAATCTTATAAGCCTCAGAATAAATCAAATTCAAAACCCTAAAATGAAATGGCTATGACAAAACCCGCACATTTAGGTTAAAAGGCAGCATTTAGACAAAGAAAAATCCTCAGTAAATTGGCCTGGCATTTATGCAGTCTTTAGCCCTTTATTCCAGACCAAAAGCTGTTCCCCAATATTAAGAATTTATCAAGAAATATGTTCAAAGTAGTAACATAGTCACGTGATACAGCTGTAGAGAGATATTAAAGCTTGTCTGTTCTGCAGAATGAGCTGGCATTAGATAAGCAAAGAAAAATAGCACAAAGAATTATAACTTTGCTTGCACTCGTTTCCTCAGAATCTCTTTTTTTTTTATCCATTACACTGAAAGACACTATTAAAGCTGTAGTTACATCTTCCGATTTGAGACAAATGCTTATGGCAGAAAAAAAAAACCTTGCAAATCAATGAAGCAATAAATAATTCAACTTACAAAAAAAGACAGAGGATCTGAACAAAAATATCTGTATAAATTTAATTGATTGGAAGCTAAGACAAAAAAAAGATTGGCAAAGAAAATTTCTGTTTGCTTTTATTAAAGTAGGGTATTCTGCAGGATTAGGTTAATTACTGATGAAGAAACTGGCTCCAATGTTTTGTTAGCTAAGTCCTTCACTACGGTACAAACGCATGTATTGCAACGATGCTATGTGGCTCATCTCTGTTACTGGAAAATTGATTCTAGTTATCTCAGGATAACTAGATCTTGCTTCTTGTGTCCACTTGTTTTCCAGCCTGGTAGAAATAGCATTAGTACAGAAACGACAATGAATGAAATATTTTTTTAGAGAATAAATATTCTTAAAGCAGAAAAAGAACAGTAATGTTAATTGAGAGGAAAGCTGGAAAATGCAGGCACGTATTTGTGAACATAAATAGGCGGACAACAACACTACTGAATCCATACTGAAGTATTCTATGGGACTGTATTCTGACATGCAGGTATTAACAAGAAAATTTAAAAATAATCAGGAAAAAGATTAAAGCTGAATTCAAAGTTTAATCTTTGGAATGCAGAAAATAAAAACCTTTTATGAGAAACAATATAGCAGATGCTTCTCCTTTGCTCTGTCAAATGTTTCATAAGATAACAACATACAAAAAAGACTTGACAACCACTGTCCCCTGTTGCTATTGTCTCCATCTGCAATGTTGCCATTGAAGTGCAAACCTAGAGTCCTGCATGGTAATGGCCAAGCAGTTTTGCTCTGTGGATCAGCAAAGCTCATGTGCAAATCCTTCCCTTGCACTATTCCATATGATGAAAAGAACTTATCCAAACAAATCAAGAGCTTTATCATCATCACAGATTTTGCTGTATGAAAATTAAAGAACTCCACACTTTATATAATTTATTCATTCATACTCCAGCTTTAGGACACTGCAGAGGATTGCATGAGTACCAGCAACAACTTTTGAGGGTGCCAGAGGACTGTCAACAACTAAAAATCTAATATATAATTTTAAGAATTAATTTGCATAAATCAGAATTAAGCTTTGTGCATACAAAATTCCTGGAGACCCCTCTCTCTTATAAGAAAAATTAAAGTTGTCAGCAGGTGAAATAAATACTGGATCGACCTCATTAGAAATCTGAGACTGTTTTTACAAAAAATACACTACTCATCACCAGTCTCCACTTGGAAGTTGAGCCATTGAACACAACTCTTTGAGTGCAACCATCCAACAAATTCTTCATCCATTGAGTTGTCTGTCCATCAAATCCATGTCTCTCCAATTTAGAGACCAGAATGTCATGCAGGATAGTGTCAAATGTTTTGCACAAGTCCAGGTAGATTATCTCGGTTACTCTTCCCTTATCCACCAGTGCTGTAGCCTCATTTTAGAAGGCCACCAACTTTGTCAGGCATGATTTGCCCTTAGGGAAGCCATGTTGACTGTCACCATTTGCCTCCTTATTTGGTAACTGATAATCACAGATGGCAGAGAGATCTCATAAGAGTTTCATCCCTTGCAAACCACATTTCTAGAAAGGAAGCAGCTGTCCACTTTGTAGGAAAGCTTTCAGTTAACCAACAGCCACAAGTGAATCAGACAATGTTTTTGGAACAAAAGAGCTTGCTGACCTGTAGCCCAAATCCTTCAAGGGAGAACTGCAAATCCAGAACAACAGAATGCAGAAACCCAGGGATGGCATGAACTTGGCCAGCAGGCACAGTTAGAAGTTTTTATGAACTTAGAATTAAATATTATATTTCAATATTTGTGAAGTATTATGAAGTTCCGCCTGACAAAGGAAGGTTGTTCAACATCTCTTGAGTATTCATAACTTTAGCACTTAATCTACTCGGAGACAAGATATCTCTAAAGAGCATGCTGCAAAAGTACCACATTATGATAAATAAAAACAGTTGGAATTCAATAACTTAATTAAAATATCTTCATTTCATTCCTGAATAAACAACCTTCCCATTTTTTTGTTCAAATCTTCTATCCCTTGCTTACTTGTTTCAGAATAACAAATACATTTTGATAATTCCTTATATTGTTATGCATGAAAGTCAGGGTACTGTATGTCTCCTTAAAATTTTGAAGGAAAAAAAAAAATTCCACATAAAAGAATAATGTGAGCATTTTCACATTCCAAAGCAATTTTGAAGGAGTAAGTCAAAACATTACTCTACAATCTGTCGCATAATCATAAGAGCAATAAATTACATACATTACCATAAAACCATAATCCTATTGCAATTGTATTTTATAATAGAGTCCAATTTTCTCCAAATTGAGATGCTGCGCTGAATTGAAGTTTAAATCAGATGACAGATGATTTCTGATACACACACAATAAGAAAAAGTATGCCACCCACAAACAATTTTCATGTTTGAAACACAACAAACAGCTTGCGAACATGAATCAAGATATATTCTTCAAAAAAAATTAGAAAACGTGATTAGAGAGATGAGAATGTGCTGATGCTGCCAGCCAAGGACTGCCATCTTCTTAAAATTGAAGGCCGAGATAATTATATCATTCAGAAAATATTAGAAACATTAGTAGCAGCTAGAGTTCTATGAACCCAACATTTCAGAAACTGAAGTACAATTTGAACAACCTACTGGTCTGCCAGTACCCTTTTCAATGGGGAAAGATACCTTTTCCATGTTTTCCTCCTCTTTGCAAAACAGATTACTCTATCAGAAAACTGTGCAATTGATCAACTCAGTAAGCTTTCATCCATTTGAAAGTATAGCTATTCTTATTGAAGATAATACACAGGATGTAGTAGTGACTACAAAATTATTTTCTTGCATTTAGAATTATCTTTTAAAAGAGTGATGTACTTTGTGACTCTTTTGCTTCATTTATTACAGAACAGCAGCTCACCTCTCTCTGCAGAGGCGATGCCAGAGGAGGAGACCCTTACATCAACAATAGATTCTGCCACATGCAGACTGTATACTGCAATCAAATCAAAGTCTGCTTTATCCACATGGAGGAAAATGCTAGCCCACGCCACCTCTCTTTAGCCTGTGGATGGCATTCTCTTTCTCTCAGAGTTTGAAGAACAATAGCGAAAAGGCTATACATACGAAATTTTTCATACCCAAGAGAGAATTATTGGTCAAAAACACACTTCGACATGCTAGCCAAAATTCCATAGATTAAGCATTCAGTTGGGTACCAAAGAAGAGAAAAAAGTTCCTGTTATGATTTCTAAATGAAACTGAAACAGCTTTTGGCACCCAAAGTGAATGACCTAATTTTGTAAATGCTGTCTGCAATGAAACCACTTTAGCTTCACACATACATTTTCAAAGATCAGTTATTCAGTTCCTAATAAACCAGAAGGAAGACATTTCTAAAAAAAACCTGAAGATTCTATCCAAGGTAAGGAATATTGTTGTCTAAGTACAAATATTAACAAAAAAGAATATATAGCACAAAAAATCTTTACATTCTAATCTTCTAGATCCCATTTAATAACATAGAACACTAGAAAACTGTTTTGAGTCATATTTGCCGAAAAATGAGTTTACATAAACTCAAATGATTTTTTTTTAAATATCAGTTTTCTATGGAAAAGAAATTTCACAATTGAACAAAGTTTTATATGTAGGTTAGTCACGGCAAGACTGTGACCTTTATTCTCCACTTTTTTAATACTTATTAATTGTTGGCTATCTAATTTCATATACATACATAAATTTTGAATGCTTGAGTTAAAGTTAATTATTAAATTCTATTTTTGCGCTTTCTAGCTTTAAAACACTCCATAAATTGTTACAGCTACGAAGGTCTTCAGGATAGTGCCCTCTTACATTAAGACTCCATAGCTCAAAAGCCTACTTTTGTTCTTTGCTCAAATCCTGCTTCATTCAGCATACAGCCTGGGAACCATACAGAGATAAAAATTACAGAGAGCAGGTGGTCAGAAACTTTCATTCACAGTCCTGCTGCAAATACTGTAGATGTCAGTTCTCCTGGGACCAAATGACAAATGAAGTCACTATCGTTAAGGCACACTCTCTGGCAAGGGGAAAGTACTGGTTGTTTTCTCTGTTTTGGAAATCTTTGGAGATAAACCTATGAGTTGGAAAAGCATAAGTTTTTGTTTCACGCATTGGAGTATTAAAGTGAAGAACTTTAACTCCCATTATGTAATTACACTCAACTCTTTCACCTTCAGCCGTTTAAATATAAATAGCTCACTAATCCTTACAGCACCTCTATAAAATTACTGTTCCTTGCTACCACAAGAGACTGAACCTCTATTGCTCATCTCTATGAAGTCAAAGGAATTTAATCAAGGTAGCATTGCAAATGTAAATCAATTACAGATGTGTTAATTAACCTAGCCTCCAGTCTTTGGTGAAGAGGTATTTTACAAGTTGGAAAGTGCTTCTACAATCAAGAATTTTTATATCATTACACAAATGAAGCCAACACACAGACTTCACACACAATGTATTTCAACTCAAATTTCAGAACTGCTATACAGGATGAGGAAAAGATGATTTTGTGGCAAATAAGTAAAAACATAGGATATATATCAGTAATATACTAGTGGCAATAATACACATTGGCAAGGATTTAAAATCCATCCACACTTCTTGGTTGAGCAACAGAAGCTATGTACATGTGGAGACTATGCCAACAATTCTACCATGAGAATCAGCTGCTTTGAAAAAGTATCTACATAAACCACTATAGCAGACTCACTTATTTCATGTGCACATTATGATTCAGGGCAATGAAGTCAAGCAGCATCGTAAGTACACTATCGCTGATGTTAAAATAGATCATTTGCTGAACAGAGCAAGGTTTTGATTCATCCTGTTTGTCTTCATCCCCATTAAGTTTGTCAAAACTTAATATTGATCCTACACTGATGAAAATCTTTCTGACAGCCGGATAAAACACTTGACATTTCAAGTAACACTGTAAAAATTAGCCTTTTGGTACCTAGCTTCTCCACTATTTTCCTCCTCCAATTCATCCTTTTCTTCAAATACCAGAAGTTATGGATTTTTACATATCTTAATTGCACTTAAAGCAATTAATCTACTGTGTGATATTACAAGCTTCAAAAGAGAATTTACTACAGCATTATATATATCTAGAATTCCACAAAACATGCATACACCCCCCTGTGTTTGAAAAGAGCCACCACACTCTAGTTTGCCATATTTTTTTTCAAAGAGGCCAGACGTTATTTCCTGCTGCTGTTCTAGAAAGATAAACTGCATACCTGGCAGTCATTTCTAGAAGTACTAACTGAAATACCCTACAGTGCGGTCATCTCACGTTAAATGTACATCATTAATTCCCAGAAGAAATTAAGTGTAATAAAAAGATGAAGTCAAACACTTTGAAGCCTTTCACAATTCATTCACAGCATCTTAACTATTCTGAAACCACACATCATCTGCTTTCCAATTTTTAAAATGATGTTTTTCTTCACAGCTTTTGTGTTGAAACGACACAAAAAAAAAGGCAGTAATACTTCCTGCCCTGAGACCTGATCAGAATCTCACAACCAATAATGTTCAACAAACTTTACTGAGGTTTGAATTGGGCCAGAAGTGTTGCTAGCATAACCTGTACCACTGTGCTACATCTTATGTCCTTATTTTTTAATAGCAAAGATTTTTTATAGTGTTGGTCTTATCAAATAACTGAACACATATATTCTGTTTCTGCATGGGAAGCATATGCGTGTATGTGTAATTCACACAAAATATAAGAAGTTGCTGTATTTAGAGGCATGACGGTGACAGAAAATTGAGAATTTTTTCTTCCAAGTTCTCACTATATTGCCCAAGCTGTCTCTAAATACTAGAAAAATACTGAACACTTTTCAGACAAACTTTGTTTTAAGCTGTTAAGCAGCCCATTATTTTCACTGGCTGATATTCTCTCTTTGAAAAAGGGTACCAAACAGCTCTTTGAAATGCAGGTTATCTTGAAGATGCTTATCTTGGTAATAAACACGCATCCAAGTTTTATGTAATGCTGAAAAATATGTCTGTAGAAGTAAAAATTCTCTGTTACGAGAACCTGATATTCCTTCTGTGAACGCACATAGATTCTTATTATAACATTAATAGGAATAAGACCATAGACTAACTTCACTACCTTCTAAACACCTGGATAATTTCTGTCTAGTTTTCAGTGTAAGTTTAGGAGCTTGCATGTGCCAAGGCTTCTTGGGATTTGTTTTCATTATTGTATTCCTAAATTAGTTGAACAGTCAAACAAATAAAAACTAATGTAATTCAACATTGAAAAAGCAGCCAAACATGTATCTTGGTTAATCTAGAAGTCTTAGTGTTTTGTCTTTCACCAATTTTAGGAAAGCAAAAACTAATTCCTGGAGGAGGCATAAATAGCATCCCTATCAGAACGGCCATTTATAAAACTCATAAGACTTTAATATTTTATGGATGCACACTTTCACAAACAAACACACAAAAGAAAAAGGAATTTGATTCCACGAATTACTAACTATATTGAATTTCAGGTATTCCTAGAAAGCCAAACAAAGCTAAGTATGTGGGTTTTGAATGCTTTTGAAACCAAACTAAGGTATGAAATTGTACTTGGAAATTAAACAGTTTTGAATAGGCTTCTCTAAATATCTTTATAGATTGTGTCTTGTAGAAATCAATATTCAACTTACACTTTAATGTCCTCAAAAGACAGACCACTTGGCTTTTTGGAACAAGCGTCTTTGTTCTAGATCTGCTGCAGCAACTATGCCAAGTGAAATTTTCCATTTAAGTAATGGCTTAATACATAGATGAAAACAAAAACAAAAATAAAACTAATGGTTGAAAAGATCATGTTTGCCCCTTATCTCAAATGCCATCTGGATTTGTGTATGCAATTATCTTTATTTCAGTATGACAATATCAGATACTGCATTACAGTTTATGCAGAAGCATTCATAGGTATTTAACATTCTAACAGAAAAAAACGTATTTCTTTTTCACGTATAAGGTCCCTCTGGATGCAATTAAATATTTTTCAAATACACCACTTTTCACAGTATATAAATTAATCACTTTCACTATTAAAAGATTATACTATATAATGTTCTTACAGCTTGTATTGCATTGCTTTGCTGCTAAAACAGAGATCTTTAAGATATGCCCCCCTGAAATAGATTTCAGCCTTCTGTTTGTATCAATAGGCCAAATTTTACCAGCACTGCTACTGATCAAAATGTTTCTGTCCCTCGAACCCTCTAGATAAAGCCAAGTAGATATCCAGATTTTCTCCTAACAGAATAAAATTTACATTCTCAAGATCACTAGTTAGAACAAAAAAATAATTTGAACCCTCTCTTCTTTTAAGAAGCAATCATAAAAACTTCTCAAAGTAGAAAATATAAGATTTTAAGTTGCATAATTTGAAAATAAGTGGTGCTCAAGTTGGAGTGCTTATTGCTCCTTGGAAGGATTTACAAATTTTTTTTTTTTAAATAATGAGCTATGGGCTTCAATATGCACTATTTAATGTTCACCTCATGAACTACACAATAAGTAACAGCCTACACTTCTGATTTGCAACCTTACTCATTCCCTAGGCATTAAGACTTGATGTAACACTCAGTAATATTAATCAATTTTATTTGAATTAGACTGATATGATATTGACTTGAATTACACATTAAGGAGAGTTAAAAATAACCATTATATATATTTCTTTCTTCTTAATCTTTATCAGAGCTTCAAATTGCTGACTTTGACCTTGCAAAATTTTAAATACAACCATTGTTTTATGAGCATATATATAGAAAACACACAAATGAAATTTATCAAATGCTAGAAATTCAAACAGCACATTTTTACACAACTTGAAAATGGCAGACATGGCTAGTTGCAGGATCTCCAAAGGATAACAAAACACAAGATTAGGATGAAAGTTCACTTCTCGCCCCCCACTTCTGTTGACTGTAATAACTTATTAACTTGCAGTATGCATACTGTGATTCAGTCGTTATTTCTGAACAGTCCACTGCACTTCTGATATTACTTAAGGACATTTTCACAAAGGCTTCTATCAATAACTTTTAGCATGACAGCGTAGAGATTTTTCATCAGCTCAGCACACTAGCAATATGTCACGGTTCGGCCCCACCCCTGGAGTCAGTCACTAAACACAGGCACTGGTGAGCCCTATCACCACCACCTGCTCCCAGGAAAAGGGAAAAGAGACAGACACTTGTGGGCTGGAAACTAAAATTCGAACAGCTTTAATGAATCAATAAGAATAAAAAGGAAAATAATAAGAAAATAATAAAATATATGCAAATCTATGGAATCGACCCCCCCCCCCCCCGCAATGACTATACATCACTACTGATGCTGCAGAGTAGGCGTGGGGAAAGGGCCCAGGCCATACTGAGTGGCAGAAAGGAGCTGGACTCAAGAACTGGATTCAGGAATGCACAGAGCCAGGATCAGGGGCAAAAGGACAGGCCAGGTCTGTAGCATACACTAGCCTTCGAAGAAAGGGGCCCGACCCTAATGATCCCCCAGTTTTATCTCAAGCATGCTATATATGGAATGGAATACTCTGTTGGTCAGTTTTGGGTCACCTGTCCGCTTCTCCATGCGGATGCAACCCTTTTTTGTCCCTTTGACTTACAGCATTCCACTAACTTGACTATTATGACCTTGGTCTCCACAGGCACAAATGTAAGCAATGGCCTTTGTACATACCACTGCCCCACTACTTTGGTGATAATCATGAATTTTTAAGTATTATCACTTCTGAAGACAGACACTGTCTAAAAATGTGTTAACTCTCAGAAAATGAAGTTACTTAGACAAGACTTAGCTGAAAAGTCAGAAAATTAATTGTGCCTTAGCTCAAAACAGAACATGTGGAATATGTGATACCTAACAAAACCACCCAAAAAATCTGAAACAAATTGCAAGTCACGACTGTACAGAAATAATATTGTGTACATCATAGAGATTACATATCATAGTTGTTCATATCTAACTCATCTATCCTTCTATTGCAAAACTGTTATCCTTACATTTAAAGCATATAAAGTTTTCTCTGAAAACTCATTTTTCCTTTTGTAACATTCAAAAAATATTTTTCCTGATTGAATTTTATCATAGCTTTATTTGTTTCTCCTTATTCTCCCCTAGCAGATCCTCTCAGATACGTAAATCACTCAGTTTTCTATATGTTTTTAAAGAGATGATCAAGTTTATTCTCAGAATTTTAAAAGCTGTGGTGAGAAATTATCTTCCTTAGAAATATTGATAACACTTAGAAATATTAATTGGGTTTCATAATAGCAGGAACAAAACTGACTACAAGGTGATTCGTGTGTATTAGTTTCTTTCAAACTGTTAACTTCCATTTAATTCAATATAGAACATTGCAGAGCTAAAAGATTCATGCATAATGGCCAAGTAAAACAATCTACAAAGGTAAACCATTTACAAGCAGTGGAAACATTCTGGGATATAAGGAACTTCATCTGGCAAGCAACATAGAATCAGCGAGCCCTGCAACTTCAAGTCACTCCACTGCTTCCTGTGGTGTATACAAACCATATTTATCTTGGACCTGATGTCACTACTGTTTGGATGCAAGCTACTAAACTCTGTAGCGACAGGGTTTAAATCTGGAGCACATACAGTTAAAATAGTATCAGAATCAGCTCCCCCACTGACTGCACATTCTTAAAAAAAAAAAAAAATTAAAAGCACAGAAGAGTATCTGGGCTCAGTTACCATTCAGAAGCTCGAACAACATTTACCAGTATCTTTCTGTACTACAATTCATCTCAAGAATACAAAAAGATGAACTTTTCAGCAGTTTTCCCCACAGGCAATAGTGCCAAAAATAAAAACCAGGGATTTCTCTCAGCTGCCTAACCATGTAATATTTATTTGAGTTCTTAAATATTTCCATATACACATTCTCTGGAGGTAACTCCACCACCATACCTAGCAGCAGTATCCAAATTCTCAGGCTGTTTCTCATCTTCTAACACCTTTCCTTATTCCTCTCCATACACTCTTTCACTGAACCCTATTGCTTGTTTCTCTTAAGTCTACCCTCCTTTGTCATTCTTTCTGCTAAAGTACTCATCCCTCTGCCAGCCTGTCTTGAAAACTACATTTTCCTTCTGGTTTGCTTTCTCTGGTTCAACCAAAATGGTGAAATCTCCTCCCTTCAGCTACTTCCCCAACTGTATTTTTTGAAGCTTTTCATTTGCTTGTCCGACCTTCCATCCACTTTCCACACCGTGTCCACAGTGCTAACAAAAACATTTCTGTGGTATAAGCCAATTACATTTTCTCTCTTGACACCATTCCCTAAAATTTACTTTAAAATTCCCAAGCCTAGATTCCCAAGGCTTCTAACTGTCTCCTTCCTCCACAGTGAAAGACCAGGAAATCAGCCAACAGATGACTTCATTTGGACATATCAAAAACAATGTCTCTAAAATGATACTCCTGAAAACCTCTTTTTCATGTGATTTTAAATAACTTTAATTATTAAACTAAATAATTAATTCCAAATTACTTTAATTTAGAATGAAACAAATTATTCTCAATGCAAAACCAGTCATTCTAACTTACAACTCATTTTAGATTTTTTTTTCCTTTTACATATTTACAACACTCCAATTTTAATGGCAAACTGATCTAATGGCACCATGAACTTTACAAAGAACAATATGTTACCATGACTTTGGGCTGTTTTCAAACAGCAAAGCAATTCAAGACTTTGTGCCATACAGCTGTATGTCTCCTGCACAAGTCTATGCCCATCTCATCACTGTTCTGTGGTAATCATAAATTTCAGTACATATAGATGAAACATTAACAGTTCCTAGGAATACTGCCTAGCACTGATCATATGAATAGAAAGAAATCTGAAGCCTCTGAAAACCTATTGGAATTTTCCATAAACACTTTATTTTTCACTACTGACTGATACAGGGGATTTGTGACATTTTGTGGCAATAACAGCAGGAGACAAAACAGGAAAGAGTTTTGGCAGCTGAATATGGAGCTAGCTACAGAATCCATCTCACCTCAGACATGTTTCAGAGATGAATATGGATGATAAAGTAGCCAAAACTACAAGAACCTATGTGACAGAAGCTTTGTTGGCTGAGAAAGAACAAATCCTTTGAAGAAACTTTATCAGTGGTGAACAAAGGAAATTGAAATCTAAGAAATGTTAGATGTTACTAAAAAAAAAAAAAAAAAAAAGAGGCAGACTTCTAGTATTTGTTTTTTCCATGAAAAGAAAAATAATTATTTCCATTTTAAGAGGCTGCACAAAGAACAGTGAGTGATGGGAGCTGCTGCAGTTTTTTTTAATGGTGTTTGACATATAGCCATCCAGAAAGTAAAATTTAAATGCATTGCAATCCTTCCCCACAGCATTTTTATTCTTATTTTGATAGAACATTTAGTTACTTATAAAGGCATAAACTAATGGACACCCAGAGAGCTGTAACTTATAGTAGGGCTGCTTCCCTTTAAATATTGCAAATTTTTGCTTAATAGGAAAGCCAGACAGTGTCTATCAGTAAGCAAATTAAAAGAAGTCAACCAATTCTCATCTATACTCTAGCTAGTTCATCTAACACAGACTAGCCAATTACAGCACTCTAATAACCAGTTTATTAATACAAAATATTCTACAATTAGACTGCAAGAATCCTATTGAGGGCTGATTAACTCTCACATATATGACAGATTCCCAGAAACCAGAAAAAAAATTGTTATAAAATATGTAGATCAACAATTTTAATAGTTCTTCATAGACAATAAGAAAACCACTTTTTGCCTCCATTACTATTACATCCTGAAACACTTAGCATTTACTGTTCCAGAGAATTTATTACCCTTTGAGCAGAACTTCAAATGGAGACAGACATTAATGTCTCTCAAACAGACAGAACTGCTGGGTATGTCAACTTAAAACATCTGAATTGAAATAAACATTCTCCTGTTTTATCAGAGTCTCTAACCCATTTGGATCTGTCAAGCCTTTGAAGCACTGCCTTGTTGGTTGACAGGTTGTATGAAGTTTTATCTGTGTATACAGCTGTGCTGTAGTTGCTTTTTGCAGTCACAAGATAAGTTTTGTTGCTTTATTGTTGAACACAGCAAGAACACTACCTTACCAGTACATGCAACAGCTGTTAAGTGCTCAATAACTTTATTAGACAAACTTTTCATGCTAGTTGCATAATGGAGGCTTCCCAACAGCAAGTTCTAACCTACTTTACCATACCAAGAAATCAGGAGTAATCCAGGCACTAACCATGACTGATTTTAATACTTGAGTGTATATAAATCGATCAAGGCAGAATAAGACAACTGTAGGGAGACTAGAATCTTCCCAGTCAGGTCTTTAACTACTGGAAATGATTTGGAATAGGACAAACACCCTCAGACTAGGCAAAGAATGCTGACCAGAAAGCACAGAAGACAATGAACAAAGAAAGCAAAGCAGCAGAATAGCTAGTTTATTTTGTCCAAAGAAAGCTCTATGATAAACTCACTCTTCCATGTAATTGCTACGTCTTGTTCTAGAAAATGCAATAGTAACAGAAGGAAAAAATAACTTTTTCTTCTAAGTAGCCCTTCAAGGCTGAAAACAACACAGCAAACCACAATGCTCTGATTTTCTTGCAAGTCTACCTACTAGTAGCAGGCAGCCTTTTGCGAGATGGCCAAGCATAATCTCCACCTGTAAAGGAGGAGCACCTCCTCTGGCCAACACCACGCTGAACACAAGGCTGGGCTTAGGGACCTCCAGAAGTTCCTGTCAACCTACATTAGTCTATGATTTATCAGTTGTGATGATCATCCTGAGTAGTTTATGCTACACATCTCACTACCAGCATCCATGGTGTTAGCGCTTTTGCCTCTTCCCCTTCCCTCCACTTGAGAGGAATAATATACTAAGTTTTCTTCATACTAGCACAGAAACAAGTCAGAAATAATTACTCCATACAGAAGGTTGAAGGATAGGTTCTCCATAGAATGGTTCAGACCCAAGATCCTCTCGCACATGAATTTTTGAATGAGAGTACCTAGTAATATAAAAAGCCTGGAGAAAGATAACTTCTAAATTAAGTACCTAAACTAGATATCTCAATGTTCTCCTAACCTAATACCTAAAAAGTTTTGAAATTAAGTTCTGCTTTACTCATTATCTTGAAAGCTATAGACCAACTTAAAATCTAATTTAGAAATACTCCTGAAGTTCTCTAATCTTAATTTTCCAAGAATTTTTAGAAATACATTGTTAAGAATCTCTTTAACTTACAATAGCACTTCAGAGATGCCAAGTCATAGACATTTCTGGAAAAAAACTGAACTGAGTTGTATCAAACATTTTCATACTAGGAAAACTATATAGTGTGTTTTGGTTTGGTTTGATTAGGTCTAATTTGTTTTTTTTTACTTTGGCTCTGTGGGTCTTTTCAGCAGTTTCTAGAGCTTCAGGTGTTCCCTATAAATTATTCCTTCCTTCAACAGGGAAACTAACAATGTCTTTTTGGAAAACAGTACAACCAACCAACCAAAGTAAACTGGAAGAGCAGAAATGTTATTAAAAATTTTCTGAAGATAGATTCGGTGACAATTAGCCAACAAAATGAAACCCTTAAAAACAGTGTATTCCCTGGTCTAACACTTAATTAATCTATAAAGTTTCCTAACTTGAATTAACTAATGGGTAACAAGTCATTACACCACAAGAATGTTCTTCTTTTCTGAACTATTATGTACTAGTAACAAGTACTGCAGCTTTCCCATGTGAAAGTACACAGTGATTTAGAAGGACAAACTTTGTGTTCTCCTTCTGCAGCATTAGGTAATCAGACATCAATTTATTCTTCCACAACTCTATCTATTGATTATTTGTATGAAATATATTGCCAGCAGAGACTTTCTTTTTAGATTATATTAAAGGGTAAGAATGCGTTATTTCATCTCCTCAGTTTGCTTTATCCACGCAACAATTTTAAAGAGTCTGTCTAAACTCTGGGGGAATTGCTGTCTGTAACAGAAAACATAAAATTACTCTTTGGCAGAAACCACTGTCTACTTCATCTTTTTCAACTATAAACCACCTTTCAATAACAAAGTAATCAAAGAGATTAGTGGGTTGTTTTGGGGATTTTTTTGTTAAACAAGACTAAGTTTCAGTCAAGATGTCTCTAAGTACATAACCTGCAGGACTATTCCCATGTAAATTTGAGGCTTGAGGACCTGGAAGTATATTTTTCAAGCTAGTTGAAATAAACAAGCACAACTCACATGAAGTTTTCAGCATACCTAGGGAAGAGACTGACAACTTGCTACTACAGATACACGCCTGTAATGATCTTACCACTCTCAACCCCATCACTCTCTTAAACGTTACTTTATCTCCTTTATCTTAGAATACTGACAGGAATAAAGGTCAGTACATACAGCAGCAAAGCATCTCCTCCAAAATTCTACCCATGTTTGCAAGTTAAATCTTCATATCCTGCCATCACCCATATTAAGAATCACCACTTTTCTGTACAATTCTGAGGAATTACTGCTGTATCAGTTTACAATTAAGATTGTTCAGCTTGGTGAAGAGAAGGCTCAGGAGATTTTAATCCATCTTTCCAAAACCTGATGCTGGGAACTAAAGACAACAGAGACAGACTCTTGTCAGTGGTGACCAGTCACAGGTCAACAGACACAAACTGAAAATCAGCAAATTCCACTTATATATAAGAAACAACTTTGACGTGGTATCATCAATACAGCCCAGCTCCTGATCCCTGCACAGACCCCTGTCCAACTTCATAACATTGGGTGACATGCCGTAAAGATCAAACACTGTTACAGGCTCTGCCCATTTGGTTGTGGAGTCTCCATTCTTGGGGATGCTTAAAACCTAATGGCCACAGTCCTCAAACTTGCTCTAATTGATCCTGCACCCTGCCAGGAGATTGAACTAGATGATCTCCAGAGGTTCTTCACAAGATCAAATATTCTATGATTCTGTGATTAAAAGGAAATTTAAAATTAATCCAAACATTGCACTTTTATTTAGGAAAAAGTATCCATGTTTTGCTACACTGAAGCAGATATTCCAGAATTCATCTACAGCTAAATACTAATTTTTCACGTCTTATAAATCATTACAATTATTATGCTATAAATCAGAGAAATAACAATAATTTTCTCATAGAGATAGAATCACTAGGTTGGAAAAGACCCACAGGATCATCGAGTCCAACCATTCCTATCAAACACTAAACCATGCCCCTCAGCACCTCATCCACCATCTTTTGAACACCTCCAGGGATGGACTCAATCACCTCCCTGGGCAGCCTCTGCCAGGGCCCAATGGCCCCTTCAGTGAAAACTTTTTTCCTGATGTCCAGCCTGAACCTCCCCTGGTGGAACTTGAGGCCATTCCCTCCCACCCTGTTCCCTGTCACTTGGGAGAAGAGGCCAGCTCCTTCCTCTCTACAACCTTCTTTCATCTTAAGACATTCAAGATTTATGTAAGAAATTACAGTGACATAGGAACTTGTTCTCTATCATGGTTCTTTGCCCTGCACAAGTATCCATTAGCATACACCTGCTAGTCAGATATCATCAGTAGGTAGAAAGAAATAAGAACAGAATTTATTTTTATGGGAAATACATACGGAGATAGAAAACTCATCTATAGCAGTAGTGAACTTTCATCTTCAGAGGGATAGAAGAGCTGCTACGTATCTGTAAAAATTAACGAGGAAAGGTTTTCCTGAGAGAAAGGACTAGGACTTCACAATTGGTTAAAAAGAATTATTCACAGCTTTCCATTAAAAGCAAATGGCTTACAGAATAAGGGAAATCTCTTCAGGTACTACATTAGTATATTCTAGCAGTATATTAATATGTTCAGGAGTTTGCAGTTGGCAAGGTTAATGGGCATCTTCCACTCACATGAAGATCAAACTTTAAACTTCTAACATCTTTTGCATTCTAAAAGACAAATAACTTCCTTCAAAGCCCCATTTACCAGATCCAGTGAAATCATCATGGTAAATACTGGACTACAATAATTTATTCTATTCTGCTTTGAATTAGTTTATGATTCATGTTTTCATATATTGTGCAGAACACACACAAAACATGTACAAGTATGCAAAAAGCAATCTCAGGACTGGGAAACTGTACCTTGATAAGATTAGCGGGTTCTTCAGTAAAACTTCCAATAAATGAGTAGAGGAGCCAGAAAAGTGTGTTATGAGTTATACAATCAGCAAAACCCAAACAATTCCAAAACAAAGTTCCTACAAATTAACAGTACTGAGGACTTAGATATATCACATTACATGCAAGCAAAAAAGAAGCCTGCATGAATGCCAAAACACAACAGAAATGTTGCAAGCAAAGATTAGTCATATGTTTGACAACTCTCTGTATTCAAATTGCAGCATTCATAGAAAAATACAGCAGGCCTTGGCACAAGTGCTCAGAAAGCCAAGAAGTGCAAAGGGAGTCACTGCAACATCTCCCAACAGACAAAGAACCAACAAGAAAAAATCTTCTTTGCAGAAAGTATCTCCATCATATTAACAAAATAAATGCATCTTCACATAAGAAAACCATTTTGGTAACTTAACCTAAGAAAAGGCTTGCGGTTCATAACTAAGTCATAAAACAAAATCAAACCCAAACCAAACCCAAACCCACTGAATGCATTCTGAGGAACAATGACAGAAGAAATGGAACTATGTCTAATACTATTAATGGAAAGTCAATGAAATGTCAGGGAACAGCGTGAGGAAATGAGTTTGGACTGTGTCACTTTACAGACTGCAAGATAGAGAGAGTGAATACAGAAGGAAAGAAATATAAAGTGCACTGAAAATATGGAAGAAAATAAATAAATAGAGAACAGAAAAGAGAAAAAAAAATAACTAGACCCAGCAGGCTTCTTTTGGAGTTATTCTTTGGCACAAGCTTGCAAGATTTTTTTTCCCCTCCCTCCCAGTTTTAGTGTATAAAGGAAGGATAAAGGCAACATGGGGAAAAAACTTATGATCTATGAGACAGCCTTCCAGAACTCAAGGTTTACTTCACCCATTAAAAGATGTTGGGAAAGCTACTCGTATTTTGAGTCAAAGCCAAGTAGAATTTTATACATATATAAACACAAACAGGTATTATCATTATTTGTTACCCAGGTTTCTGCTAAGTTCTAGATGCATAGATTCAGCAGTCCCTTAGGTAACAGATGGACTAAGAAGAGATTTACTCTATTGCCTACTAAGCATATTGTATCGGGTTTGCATGGCAGGGTTTTAGTAGCGAGGGGCTACAGCGGTGGCTTCACTGAGAAGCTGCTAGAAGCTTTCCCTGTGTCTGACAGAGCCCACATCAGCTGGCTCCAAGATGGGCCCACTGCTGATGGAGGCTGAGCCCATCAGTGACAGTGGTAGCACCACTGGGATAATGTATTTAAGAGGGAAAAAAGTCACTGTGCAACAGAAATTGCAGCCAGAGAGAGGAGAATATGTGATAGAAACAAGAGACACCAAAGTCAGTGAAGAAGGATGGGGAGGAGGTGCTGCCCACACTGGAGCAGATTCCTCTGCCGCCTATGTGGAGACCGTGGTGAGGCAGGCTGTCCCTCTGCAGCCCATGGAGGTTAACCGTGGAGCAGATATCCACCAGCAGCCCATAAAGGAGCCCACATCAAATCACATGGATGCCCAAAGGAGGCTGTGGTATACCCATGCTGGAGCAGGCTCCTGGCAGGACCTGTGGAGTGGGAGAGAGAGAGAGAGAGAAGTGCACACTGGAAGCAGGTTTGCTTGCAGGACTTGTGACTCTGTGAAGGACCCATGCTGGAGCAGTATTTTCCTAAAGGATTGCACCCCATGGATGGGACCCATGCTGCAGCAGCTCCTCAAGAATTGTAGCCCGTAGAATGGACTTAAGTCAGAGAAGCTCAAGAACTGTCTCCCATGGGAGAACCCCCATGCTGGAGCAGGGAAGGAGTGTGAGGAGCCCTCCCTTTGAGGAGGGAGGAGAGGTGGAGACAACGTGTGATGAACTGACAAACTGACAGCAACCCCCATTCCCTGTTCCCTTGGGCTGCTGGTGGGGAGTAGGTACAAAAAAGCAGTAGTAGAGTTAAGCCTGAGAAGATGGGAGGGGTACAGGCATAATGTTTTTAAGATACATTTTTATTTCTCATTATCCTATTCTGATTTGATTGGTAATAAATTAAATTTTCCCCAAGATGAGTCTGTTTTGCCCATGATGGTAAGTGGTTAACAATCTCTCCCTGCCCTTATCTCAAACCTTTTCTGTCTCCGCTGTTCAGCTGAGGAAGAGTAGTGATAGAGTAGCTTTGGTGGGACTCCAGAGTCCAGTCAGGGTTAATCCACCACACATGTGCAAGAGAAGCATGAAAATTTCACACCTCTTACCATCTGAAACATGGCTATGGCATTCACTGATCAACCACTTAGAAATCAAATGATATCTAAAATGGACTCCATACATATTGCTCTCTACAAAGTACCTGAAAGGAGGTTGTGGAGACGAGGGATCTAGCCTCTTCTCCCAAGTGACAGGAGACAGGACAAGAGGAAATGGCCTCAAGCTCTACCAGGGGAGGTTCAGGCTGAACATCAGGAAAAATAAATTCACAGAAAGGGTCATTGGCAGTGGAACAGGCTGCCCAGGGAGGTGGTTGAGTCACCTTCCCTGGAGGTGTTTAAAAGACGGGTGGATGAGGTGCTGAGGGGCATGGTTTAGAGATTGGTGGGAATGGTTGGTCTCGATGATCCAGTGGGTCTTTTCCAACCTAGTGATTCTATAAGTCATATACGGCAACTTAATACTATTGCTACAACATGACAAAAAATATCACCTTCAGAAAGAAATTTCTAGTTTAAGAATAAGGCAGAGACAAAAAGGTTCTCAACCTTTCAGTGAAGTGTCATAGAAATCAATAGCCCTAACAGCAGATGTTCCTCAAGCTTGTGCACAAGTGGGGTGATGTCAAAGCTGACATACGCTCTTCCCACCCATTTGTTCCATGACAGGAATGAAAGTAGTCATCAGACCAATTATGACTTAATGTCAATATTTGAAACCATTTGTAAGGAAAGCAAAATATACCTGGGGACAGCAAATCTTGCATATAACAACTATGTAACCCAAAATTAAAATAAGCACTTCATCTCAGAGTACAAATAAACAAATTAACAGAAAAAAGCAATATTGTATTTAACAGATTTCCATTATCTTACAAGCAGCAAGCAATGAAAGACTGAGGGATTTATAGGCAACGTTGTGATTGAAAGTCTTACCACCACTCCACACTTACTACAGCTTCTCCTCCAAAAATACTTGTACACTCCATTATCTATCAATATTCATTCTGCTTATGAATTCAACTAATTATGTACTAGGTATGCTAACCAAGCCTTTGCACACTTTTAAGCTATCTATTAGGTCTACAAGCCAAATTAACATGAAAATTGTCTTGATCTAGGAGAATGCCCATAAATTTTCAGCTGTCTACATGCTTCTAACTAGCTTAAGTATTTCTAAAAAAAAAATCTCTTTTGGTGCCTTTAGTTAGGAACTCCAAGAGGCTGACTAATAGATTCTCTGAATAAAGAAACAGCACCTCTCTACTCATTAAATCTTTTCTTATATCCATTATTTCAAAGACCTTCTATGTCATCAAATTAATCCAATACTGTTTCAAATGTTGCATAAGTCATATAAAACCTACTGGAGGAAAAGTACTTATATCTACGTCTTAATAAAAAAGCTAAGGAAATTAAGAAAAAATTCTAAACAATATTTCCTCTATACCATTGTATAAAGGTAAGAAAAAAGAAAAAATGGCGCGCACACCCATACACAAAGTAATGCTTAAAAGGGCATAATCAAAACTTAGCTGATTATGAAAGTGATTAAATCAAATTTTACATAAAATGTAGGAAATTAAATCTTGGAAGTGTATTACTGTAACAGTCTTATCCTATTCTAGTGTTTTATCTTATCTGGAATCAGCAAAACAAGTGCTGTGTCTAGCTATATTATCCAGGTATAAATTGAATCTGCTCAGGTGTAGCCTGGGTATTTTACAGAAATGCTTATATCTGTGCTAAAGTTGGGCAAAATAAATAAATAAAACAAATGCAACAGAGCCATTATAAACACAGAGATTTGCTAAAGCTTAGGTAACAATCAGGAGTATATCTAAATATCAGAAATACTCCGTTCTCCAAGAGAAATGTTGCATTGCTGTCACGTTTTCACAGTCCCCTTCCTCTTCTTACTATAGTGTCCTTATTACTACTATTCATAGAATCATAGAAGAACCAGGTTGGAAGAGACCCACCGGATCATCGAGTCCAACCATTCCTATCAAACACTAAACCATGCCCCTTAGCACCTCGTCCACCCGTGCCTTAAACACCTCCAGGGAAGGGGACTCAACCACCTCCCTGGGCAGCCTGTTCCAGTCCCCAGTGACCCTTTCTGTGAAGAATTTTTTCCTAATGTCCAGCCTAAACCTCCCCTGACAGAGCTTGAGGCCATTCCCTCTTGTCCTGTCCCCTGTCACTCGGAAGAAGAGGTCAGCAACCTCCTCTCTACAACCTCCTTTCAGGTAGTTGTAGAGAGCAATGAGGTCTCCCCTCAGCCTCCTCTTCTCCAGGCTAAACAACCCCAGCTCTCTCAGCCGCTCCTCATAAGGCCTGTTCTCCAGCCCCCTCACCAGCTTTGTTGCTCTTCTCTGGACTCACTCCAGAGCCTCAACATCCTTCTTGTGGTGAGGGGCCCAGAACTGAACACAGTATATAGACAGACTTCTCCTAGTCTGTAGCACTGCACAGGGTTGTTGTGCCCCAAGTGCAGGACCCGGTATTTGGCCTTGTTAAACCTCATGCCGTTGGACTCAGCCCAGCGGTCCAACTCTTTCCCCAAGGATTCAGCATCTCTAGAAAGAATGAGTGCTGACAACTTAGAAATTCTAACTATTCCATTACAAATGAAATCTTTAAGTTGCCATTTGTTTTGTAACAGATTGCGTTCAGGCAGCAACACAAACTACAGTCTGCAAACCTCAACAGTCAACTTGCCCATAATGCCTTCAACTTGTTGACACTACGAGAATAGGTTGTGCAGTATCATTAAAAACAACCTCCCTTCTCTGGTGACCAGTGACAGGACATGAGGAAATGGAACAAAGCTGCACCAAGGGATGTTCAGATTGGACATTAGGAAAAGGTTTTTCACTGAGAAGGTGATCAGTCACTGGAACAGGATCCCTAACAAAGTGGTCATGGCATCAGCCCTGTCAGAGTTCAAGGAGTGTCTCAATGATACACTTGGTCATATGGTTTAGTTTTAGGTACTCCTGTGACAGGCAGGGAGTTGATGATCCTTAAAGATCCTTTTCAACTTGAGATATTCTACAATTCTATGATTCTATATCTAACGTCTTCATTAATGGCCTGGGTGATGGAATGAATGTACTTCAGCAAGTCCACTGGTGATTGAGGGGAAGGGGTTCACACACTGGGGGACATGACTGGGCTACAGAGGGATTGCAACTGACTGGAGAAATGGGCTGAAAATCTCAAGAAAAATCAACAAAAGACAATGCAAAATACTGTAAATGGGAGAGAACAGCCCCATGCAACAGTCTAGTGCGGGAACTAGCTGATCAGAAATCACCTTTGCACAAGAGTTACTTTTCTTCAGAGCAGATCTTATGGTGCTGTGCTTTGTATCTATGGCTTAAACAGTGTTGGTAACACACCAACATTTTAACTATTAGTGAGCTGTGCAAGCACAGCATCAAGCCAGTACACTGGGGGTAAGCAAGAGGCTGGGAGAGGGGACAACAAGGACAGCTGACCCATACTTACCATATCATCTGATGCCATGCTCAGAAGTAAAAGCTCAGGGAAAGGAGGAGGAAGGGGGTATGTTCATGGTTACCACACTCATTATGTGCACAGAGAACCTGACTTCTAGAAGGTTGTTGGACATCCACCTGATTACAGAAATTAGTGAATGATTTTTTGCTTTGCTTACAAATCAGAATTTTGCTTTCCTATTAAACTATAGTTATCTTGATCCGCTTACCTTCCTTCTATTTTCTACCTGTCCCACAAGAAATGGAAGTGAACAAGATACTTGAGCTGGTGTTCGGCTGTTGTCTGAGGTCAGCCCACCAAGGGAGGCCTTCAACTTGAAACGACTATGATTCTATGATATTTCTTCATATGTTTCTCCCACTCTACACACTTCAAGAAACACTGCATAATGCTGTGAGGAAGAAGTTACTTATTAAAAAATTTGAATTGTCACAAAATTTCTCAGGTTTTTTGATGTGAAAAGTATGACAAACTTTGTATTGGCTAATATCCCAGGAGAGCCACAAATCAACTGCTACCACAAGCCAAGAATCTACACATTTATCTTCATATCCCTTCCATCAATATTCACTTAAAAGTGAAAGGAGAGAGGAATAATCTCAAGGAAGTTGGAGCAAAACTGAGAAGAATGATTAGATGAGCTCCATACTCTACGTATCTGCGTGGGTATGTGTGAATTCTGATATATTTAAAAAAATTAAAGCATTTTTACTGTCGTGGGTGTTCACAGAAGATAGCTGAGCAACTGTTGTAATATCACAGCTAAACAAAATAAAGCTGCCAGATGCACTGGATTTGCCCCCCTCCCAAGGAGGAATAAAAATTAAGTCAAATAGATGAAGAATAAGCTGGTAAGGTAAATCACAGGGTTCAATGGTTAAGGCTCGGGGATATTTTTTTTTTGGTTTAGGTAGGCAGCATCGGGGCAGGGGGGTGTCCCTTTCTTCTTATTTATAAGCAACAATCTCTTTTATCTCACGCAGGGATAAAAACAAGAGTGGAGTAAGGGGTTGCATTGAATCTGAAAAGTCTAATGAGCTGTTAAAAAACACCTCAGATGGTTTTCTCAGACCTAGAATGGGATGTGTGGAAAGTAGAAAAATCTTTAACCAGCATGTTTGTTTGAGTTTGACAGACATGCTAGATTTACATTGGCGAGATGCAGAAAGTTTGAAGGTATAGGCAGCAATGGAGAGCTCAGGTACACTCTATTTGAATCATTCTCCAGACAGTTTTGGATTATAAAACTTCTCTTTACAACAGATCACCAAATGCTATTAACATTATGATCTGATTTTATAGCAGGAAAACACTGCTTATCCATACCTGATAGACTTGCTCACAGACACCTGTAGAAAACCAAATGCTTGCAGGTTTATGTTGCCACATCTAATTTTACAGACAAACTACAAATACTCTCATTTTCATTTCATATTTTTTTTCTATTTTGTTTTCTATTACCTAAATAACCAGGCAAGATCATATGGCATGAGTACATGCAAATAATTCATTATTTATTACATCTGAGATTGAACAATAAGAAAAAATTCACAAATACTCGTAAAAGAAAAGGCTATATTGCATTAGGTGACAATAATAGAGAAATAAGTTAGTAATGTAAAAATGAAAAGAAGAATTCGGGGAGGGAGGGGGCTAAAACCAAATTATGAAAAGATGTTATAACATCTTGACAAAACAACGTATGCTTACACTGAGTTCAAATAATGTAGAACATACCCAACTTGAATTCAGCAAATATATACCTGAGCATCAATAAAGTGGGTTCTTTTTGCATTACTGTTATCACAATTATTGTATTGGCTCCTCCTGGACAAAACACTCAACAAGACCAAGGTAATTTCTGTCTGCTTGATACAGAAAGATAAACCATGAATTACGAATCCTAAATTGCATTAACAATGACATCTATTAAGATACAGTTAACAAATGCTGATGTACGTTAGCAAAAGTGAATGAGACAGATGAGTTACATTACGATGGATTATGTATGTTACCCAGCTTTTCAAATTAAGAAGTGAACTGTGATGCCATCAAGTTGCTTGTAGAGGACAATGGGAGTAGGTTATACTCCAGATTAAGAAATCTAAAATGAGTGAAGTAAGAAAGGGCCACCTTATGAATTAAAAGGTTTAAAGAATAACATAATGCATTAAAAGAAAATTAATGTGCTCCAGACACTACAATGATATAAATCCATGTTCTCCCTTTCTTTAGCATTTTGATCTGGTTGTTTTGTAGTACACATTGATAGAGATTAAACTGTCAACGTCATGCAGCAGCTATTTTTAATTTAGAATTTATCATCATACTAAAGAACAGAAATTTTAACAAGCTTTTAGGAGTTTATTTCTTCGGTTTTGTGGTGGGGAGTTTTGCTTGGTGGATTGTGTTTTGTTTGGGAGCATGGGTTATGGATTTCTTGGGGGATTGTGGGTTTTTCAGTCAGTTTTGTTTGGTTGTTGTTTGAGGTCTTCTTGCTTGTTTTTATTCACTCTGCCAGACCAGACACAGGAGGAACAGAAGAGCAAATGGAGGAATTGCAGTTTGGTGAGCCGACAGGTGAGAGCATGTACATCACTTGTCACAGTGAAATGAGGACCCTGTGCCTACAAACGACTTAACTTGTGTCTTAGCAACAGTATGTAGTATCCTGTAGTGGACAGTTAAGTGATCTTACAAAACAGCTTAAATTTGCTGCTTCACTTAAAAAACAAATTAAAAAATTAAAATAAAAATACCACCTGTCCTAGCCACAAGTCAGTTTTTGAAAAACATAATTATAGACTTGATTTCACTAGTAGTCAGTTCTAACAATGCTTGTTAAAATCAAAGTAAACTGTCACCTAACATTGAGGTCTATTATTGAGTCGCAACATATCAGATGAGTATACATGCTCTGCCACTCACTATACAGATGTGTTTTCGGTACTAAATATTTAAGCACATGTGTGTTTTGACAAGACTCCGTTTAGACTGAAGAGTTCTTCCTTCCTCGGCTAATCTCCCTAGTCAGGCAAAAAACAAAAAATAACAATCATTTGTTGATGAAGGGCTATCATTTCTGCATTAAAGAGCCAGATATAATAACAGACTCTAAAGATTCACTACCTTTCCTTTTATTAATGAGCTGTCTCTCAGAAAGACAGAAGCACAGAAAAGCAAGGTAATGTGCCATTCACTTATTTAGGCAACTATGTGCAGCCATTTCCCATGAAGGATTTTGAGAACCAAAGCATATATATCATTTTTAACATTAGATTAAGTATTTTCTCTTTTCCTATAATTCCTTTTCAAAGATAATAGTGAAGATTAAAGAAGAAAAATGAAAACAAAGTATTTCCTACTTTTGTCTTTTCTGATCTTCTTTCCTGTTTCTCATAGGAGACTCCCAGTAGCCCCCTTAACAATTTTTCAAAACATACCTCATTCTTCGGATCAGACAGTCCATCACCAGATGTATGACCTGGAACAGACTCAAGGCTTGGAAGGATTCACTGGGAGACGCACAAGGTTCCTAAGCAGAGTTTTATTGCTCCTAGAGGAGGAGCAATAGGGTGGTGGATGGAGTAGAATATGTCAAAACAAAACCTCCAGATTTCATCCAGCCCAACAAATTAATTAAAATACAAGAAAGAGGCACAATGAAACCCAAAAGCTACTCTCTGAAGATGAAAACAAGATAGTAAAGCTTCACACTTTAATTTCATTTGAAAATACTTCATGTAAAAATGTGGGAAGTCAGAAGACTTTTACTTCAGTTAAACTAAACAAAGACAACATTATCTTTTCTTGCAACAAGCAGAAGTTGCAAGTAGAAATATTTCTAGGCTAGCTTCTAAAATGAGGTAGCACACAACATACAAATAAGACAATAGGAGTAAAAGATGTCAAGGAGGTTTCATGGTGGGAGATAACCTCATACCATGCTTGTAATGATGCTCAAGACAGTAAATAACTGATGGAGTGGAGGTACTTCTTTTTGTATGGAGAACCTCAGGAGCTAGGAAAGAAAGGTACTACATAGCACTTTAAGAAAGAGTTAGAAGAGAAAACATGGTCTTACTCTGTCCTTTGCAGGTCGCTGCAATAAAGTCAGAATCAAGGTTCACATGCTAAGTTTAAGCGCACATAGAAATCAATAATAGAAATTCAATCTCCCACAAGTATTCAACCTGCTTCTTTGGAACTGGGAAGCTTCATACCACTAGAAAAATAGAGAACAGAATCATTCCTTCATTGGGCCAATAATAAAACAGTCACAACATCATATTTCAGAGCTCTACATTTCAGTGTCCTTAATGACTTATATTTTAGGTGAACATCAAATCACATAAAAATAACCTTTCAAAAAAAAATATTCTTACTGAAACATAAAGAACCCTTGGAATCCATAATAAAGGAGAAACAAACTCACTTCACGTGATAGATTTTGAGAGTGGGGGAAATGCCAGTTAACAAAATTGCATTGTAGATAATGCTTTCTTCATTTACTCAGACATATTTCAACGCTTACAGAATACAATAATACATATTCTCACAATTGGTATAAGGAATGCAATCACAGCTGTAAGAGCACACATGCTTTCTTACATCATGCATAAAAGAGAAACCTATAGAATCTGAAGACTACTTTTTCTATTCTCTGTTCCTGACAGAAGTTTTCAGCTACCATCAAGAAGGTATTATACAATTCTAAAGTGCAGGACAATAGGGTATAAAATGAGGAAAAAAAAATCTATAGACATTCCTTATCTCTACTGCTACAAACAAAATTTCCTTAGACCATCTGTTCCTCTTTAGGTATAAAAGCTTCCAAAACAGATTAGGGTATGAAATAGTCATCCTGCAGAAAAGTTTCCTGTTGCTAAGAAACAAGAAGGAAAATAATATATCCAAGGTCAGCAGTAACTGAATTGATTCAGGATGATAACATTTTTTACCCAAGTTGATATATTTCATAAGGAATCAAATACACTGTTTAGGTTGGATTGTTTCCATAAGCCGCTGCTTAGAAGTTTTACATTTGCATGAACACTATGAATAAACTGTGTTCACTGAAAGGTGACAAAAATGTCACCCTGGTTTAGCAAATCATCAGGGAATTACAGTACTTTAAGAAATCCTTCTTGAGGAGTTAGAAAATTCGTTGCATTTTGTATGACCTTTCATTTCTGACAGGTTTTTCATTAGGCAGATTTTAGTTCTAGGTTTAAGTCAATAGGTCAGTGTTTCTAACACACCACTTCTCTCTGTAGGCAAGTTAGAGACAATTATTTCACCTGAGGCATCACTTCTGCAAGCATGAAATAAGGCATTATTTTCTTGCTACTCCAAGCACACTGATTCAGCTGCACACCCCCTCAGCAATTAAGAAATCCAAAACATCTCTATACAAAATAAAATCCAGTCAAGTATTAATACAGTTAAATTACCACACTGTCTTCCAGATGCATAATTTCAGAAAGAGCTCATAACACAGAACAAGGCACAGGTTTGCTGCATAACCATTTAGGAAAAGATGTCATTAAAAAATAATGTATGTCTGCAACCCAGTCTCATTATCTGTAAAGTTTCATGAGTTACTTTTTTTTTTTCCAAAAGACCAAACAAAACAAAAGCTCAGGATGACTTTAAAGGGCTTCAATAAAGATTAAAGAAAAAAAAAAAGGAAAATTTTGGGGATTGTATTAAAAGTATTCATCAATTTAACAGCGTAAGTTTTTTGCCAAGCTGTAGGGACACACGGAAGCAGATACTTTGCTGTTTCTCCTTCTACTCTTCCTACAGTTCTAAATAGGTTTTGTAAAGAAACGCATCCAAGAATTTCCCCCTTTCACTCTGGGGAGTCAATTACACTACATACAAGGCCCTGGAAAACAGGTTCCAGGCACAAAAAGCACCATGTTATAGCTTACTAAACAGTAAACAAGTTTACAAAACAAACAACATATAAATGGCAAACTGCTTCACATACTATAAATAACCTAAACAAAAACTGCTAGACAGTAAGTCTATTTGTCTCTTATACAGTCTTTCCCACTGATTTGTTGCTTTGGTTTAAGCATGTACTGAAAATAACGCGTGTTATTTTCAGTACATATATGTCAGTATACAATACGTAAGTATAAATTTTTATCTCAATGCTTACAATTTTTGGTCTCAAAAGACAGCTCACAAAAATATAGCATGTGCCACACAGATACTCTTCTGGCTTACAAAATGGCTCTTGCTCATCAGGTTTGTTCCTGACATAACTGTCTGAACTCTATAAAAATAGTTTCTTCTTGCTGCCCCTTATTTGTTCTCTGTATTTTCTGCTTATTATCTAGTCTGAAGGCAACATCAGTGATAATATGCCTCTTGAGAAAAGAGGGAACCCGACAGTGACAGCGTCACATTTTGGTGCTGAAATGGCCAAGGAGGACAAACTTCAAATAGCCTTCAGCATTCTCAAGGTTTCTTAATCTCAAAGAATGCTGATACATCTAGGGATCCTGTATACTCACATAAATGTCCCTGTATTAAACGTAATAATGAAAAACAAATTATAATAAAACAGTAGAATTATATTACATTGATATATTGACACCATTATCAATTTCAAAAATTGATTTCATTAATTAATTATCAGTGGTAATGTTGATACACAACAAAAATAAATATCTATATTAAAAAAATAATAATCTAATCAGTACAAGATACTCAGTAACAGACACTGTCCAGTCTTTTTGTTTCCTCTCCGACCTGTTCTTCATTTATGGTTTAAATCTTAGTAGTCTGGTGTCACACAAAAATTTGCTGAACTGTAATTTGTCCTAGCTCATTTCTTCCTTTGACACTTCCTAATCCTACCAACAGTTCTCACGTTAGTAAGGAAACTGAAGTCTGTTCCCATCTATGACTGGACAGTGATTTACTTGCAGCTTGACATGAGTAAGCCCTAGATACCACAGGGAATGTTACTGTAGCAGATTTTTACATCATATCTTCCGAAAGGGGAAAATACTCATTTGCAAACAGCCCACTTATACTCATCCTGCCAAAGATGTCATCCACAGACTCGTGCTTACCTACAAACACATGACATGCCTGCCCAAGTAGTTACACCAGGGTCACCTGTGTGTGCAAAGAGGACAAAAAGCACCAGCTATCAGGACTTCACCACGTTTCTTCTCAACTTGCAACAACAACATAGTTTTTGGAGGGATCTTCCATAACCTTTAGGAGCCAGAAGTCATCATAGGGGGGTCCTCCACATCAGAACTCTGCATGCCTCAGCCTCCATAAACTTTAGGCCAAGCTTTTTCCTACTCTGTTCTTCTTCATTTGGAATATATATAGTCTGGGGTTTGTGTTGGGCAAGCAGGAAAAGAAATAGTACATATGAAAAACTTCCACTGACAAGTCACCGGCTCTTTCAGAGGGCAGGCATTCTGGCTTGACATAAATAATGCATTCCTCAATCTTACCACTGGGAATACTGTCCTGGGACCAGCATCCTTGGAGAGCTGTTCTTCACTATTAATACAGGCCTTTCTTTTACCCCCTTTGCTGCTGATTCTGTTGGTTAAACACACTTTTCCATCCCTAAATCATTCATACCAACCCTAATATTTCTGTTACAGATCTCTATAAATGGTTTCACAAAGGTAAGCCAAACCATCACAAAGAGCACAAATTTGTCATTACTGGAAATTTCAGCAAAGAAGCAAAAAGCTGATGACCATCAAAAACTAATCTTCCAACCCATGCAGCTAGTCCTAAAGAACTGAAGTGCCTTATGGTCTTTGTAGGAACTTATAGTTGTGTTGCTCTGTTATGCGGTAATTAAAGAGCTTGACTTCTAGCTCTGACTATCTAGTCCCTTCCCCAAGAACAGAAATCAGTTTTAAAAAAAATCAAGCATGGGTTGATTCAACTGACAACAGGGATTTGTCACATCTTGCATAAATTGTAAAATGCAGTATCCAATGGAAATTGGCAAAAGGATTTAAAAATTCCATTAAGAACTTTTCTTCTTACTAAAAGAAATAATAAATACTATTTGCAGACGCATTTTAGAAATGTTAAAATTAGGAAAATAGCACAACAGATCATACCCAACATATTTTTGCTTAATAAAGAAGAATGGAATTTTACAGCCAAACTTGCTAAAAAAATAATGTTTGCCAAATGAAACGTGTAAAGATGGAAGCAAAGCCTGTTGTAGAGACATGCTCACCACTCTCCATGATCTGCTGTCTGGGCCCTTCCTGCCTATACAGCTTCTATGGCACTGCAAACTCAGCTGTATTTCTACTCTGGTGACTTTTATTCGTAATTTGAAACACTGATCTAAAGCCAACTTCCACAACTGAGAGCCGGACATCACCTGGGTTTATGTTTATTCTGTTTCTTGACATCTGTCTGCAAAACTAGTTCTCCATTAGCCCATAAACCTTAGACTTTAGTCTTTCATTATGACAGTGTACCATATAAGAAAGTTTCTGAGGAATAATTAAATATCAATACAAAGTATCTTTATTGATAATGTTTGATATTTTTCCCTATAAGTAGTACTTTTATTTCCTGCCCTTACATCATTTTTCTCCTCGGTTGATTTGGGCCATGAATCAGAAACTGTGCTATGCACTCACAAATTTCCACAAAACTGATTACTGATATATAGGCAGGCAATCCTTTCCCCTTAAGGAAAAGTTTTTGGTATGTGCTCAACATACTTCCAAGAGCTAACAAGCCTCACATTTAATGCTCTCCACTAACTGAGAACTCAAGTTCTCAACAAATACAATGAATTAATATGTACCATAATACAGTACGTAAATTAACAAAATTAACAAAGAGGCCTTAAACTGCAGAAAGAAAATGTCTTCTAAGCCAAAAATAACTTGAGGAAGATAAAACAGAGAATCAAGGCAAAAGCAGGTAAAGTCACAATGAACACCAAATTGAGTTTCAAACCCTCCAGTAAGTAAAAAAACACTGAAGTCCAGAAAGGTGACTAGACTAAACTGGCAGCTCCAGGTAGGCTTTCCAAAAAAGCTCTAAATTAACTATTTTATATTGCTTTCTTTACAAGGCATGGTATTAATCGACTTCCAACCCAGATATAAAACTATTCAGACATTCTTGTTACAGAAAATTCCTTAATTGGATGCCAGCAATTCTTTCTAGCAGAAATGCTCACAACTGACAAATGCTTCACTAGATGAAAAGGCCTCTATTTGTTATTTCAGAGTATTTACGGTACCTGCCAGTTCTGCAATCCCTGTAACAGTTGTTAGAGGACAAAACATGAAGCTTAAGCTTAAAATGCTGACTGAAAGCCAGAGAAAATGGGTTTATATTTCTTTACTATGCCAAAAATAAGCAGCAGGTTAGTTCAACTTGAACATTGTCAAAACTAGACCTCGTTTGACACTGTACTAATTACAGCTGTGGCAAAATATCCACTTTTTCAGCATCATGAAGTTCAAGACAGTAAATTTCAAACTGCATCCTGCAAGCTGTGTGGTGCTTGTCCCTGGTTTTATGCCAGCCTCAAAACTGAGTAAGACTTGGCTTCTTTGTAGGGTGAGGTTGCTACAGTTATCCGCCAAATGAAAGAGTAGCACTGACTGGGTGGATAGATAAATTTTCTGCAGTGGTTACTACTGTTATATAGTTACTACTATCATATAGTTACTCCTATATGTGGTATTAACATAGTAGCTACATGATAGTAGGGGTAACTATCATCCTGTTGAAAAAGTGGAAAGCATGTTCCTTGTCGTTTCATCACAAAAAAAAAATCTCTAGTAGAAGGATACTTGATATTCCTTATTTATGAAAAGGATCAGCCCTCTCAGGTCCCCTTGAGAAGAATATTTGCTTTCATTTTGCAGGAAAAAAAATATTTTTTTTCACGTTCACAACAGAAGTGACTATTAGGTGTTAGGAAAAAAATTGTAAATTTGTTTGTAATCTCACATCTACTGCTTAATGGTTAATCTGTCAAGGTTGTAATTTGGATATTTAATTTTTTCCAACCCATAAGACTATTCAGATTTTGAAGCCCCTCTACAGTCTTCTGTCTGAGCAGGTGAACCTAAAAAGAAATGGGTATGTGTTATCTGAAAGCTGTTGAAACAGCATTAGCTTGTAACTCCACAGATCTCATCTCATTCTAGACATAAAGCACAGAGGACAGGCCATAACACATACTGAGCAAATTTGAAAACAATTTTAAATGCAAAAATGGAAATGTAGTAACTGTGTCTGGCAAGAAACTGTCACCTCTGCAAGACAAAATGTTGTATTTAATCTCTGTCTGATGTTATACCTGAAAGATATATCTATTTCATTCAAATAAAAGTCCTTGCTGGGACAGGTATAGCCAAAATTCTTTTGATATGCCTGTCTACTTCTAGATTTATACAGCTGGAAGAAAAAAAAACATCAGTTTTGCTGGTGATATTTCTGATCATAACAATACCTGAGGTTTACTTCAGCTTAGCACATGCCTCTCCAGTACACAACATCTGTGTGGATGAGTACACACAAGCTTCTCCGGGACTGGCATTAGCTATTTTTTTGCTAATCAGGCTTGTGAAAGAGATCCAGCAAGTTGGATAATGGTCACAGTAACACAACATTATGTTGCTTCTGAACTCAAGGCAGAGCACAGACAGCTCTGAACATGGGGAGAAAAAAATTGTGTTAAACTAGTCAATTATTAGAATAAGGTGGAGATGCCAAAGATTTGACCTTGACTCTCCTATATTAAGAGAGCATTCTTGTATGCTACTTCTTTCCACCACTCTCTTTCTTCTTCTCCCTGTCCCCATTCTTCTTTTTCCTCCAGAAGTCTTGCGATTTATCAAGATATTATTTTTGAAGACTGAAAAGAATTAATAGGATGAGAAAACAGTTTTCTGGGAGCTCTATCCAAAATGTTTCCTTGTATAATTACACCAGTTTTGAAAACAGGATTGCTCTATTTAAGCTGCTGAGCGAGTGGTCTGCTAAATTTTAAAAGTTATGTGTTAGTTAAGCATTCATGTAAATATTTCATTAAGCTTCCCGGTTTATAATAGGCATTGCTTAGCACTTTTTTTATGCAAAACAGGCTGGCTACAGAAATCTACTGAGGCGGGGGGGTAAGGAGGATAGGAAATTGGATAACCATCATTTTTATTTTATTGTTTGTTTAATATCAAAGGGAAAAAATATTGTGAATTCTAAGTTAAATGTTCCTGTTTGGGGAAGACATATCTTGTTTCATTTCATCACCTTATAGCCTAGGTGAATAAGCACACATTAGCTTTGTTCTCTTTCTTTTTCCTTAAAAAACAACTTTATAAATTGTCTAAGAAAGTATATGAGGTGTTCTTCCACACAACCTTCCCTTAAATGACTTTATTTCTACAACAGAATTTGTCTTCGCAAAACGTTATTAATATCTTCAAGTTCCAAAGCAATAAAGATAAAAGATCTTAACCATGAGCAACTTTAGCTGTTTAGACATTAACAGTCACTCCATTTTTATTTCTATAAAGTTGAGGGATCCAGTCAGGTTAACTGTTGCCCTCTTTAAACACCATCAAAAGCTGCCTAGTTTCTCGGTCAATTTTGCAAGCCATCAACTGTTTTATAATCCCAAGCACAATTACAGGATGGGCAGAGAAAATGGTTTTAGAGTAGCCCTGACAAGAAGGACTTGGAGGTCCTAGTGGATGAGAAGCTGAACATGAGAAGGCAGTGTGCTCTTGTAACTCAGAAAGCTAACCATATCCTGGGATCTACCAAAAAAAAAAGCATGACCAGGTCAATGGAGGCGATTCTGCCCCTCTAGACTACTCTCAGTAGACCTCACCTGGACTACTGCATTCAGTTCTGGAGTCCTCAACATAGGAAGGACGTGTACCTGTTAGAGTGCATCCAGAGGGCCACGAAGATGATGAAAGGGCTGGAGCACCTCCCCTCTGAGGACAGGCCGACAGAGTTGGGGTTGCTCAGCTGGAAGAAGAGAAGGCTCTGAGAAGACCTTACAGAAGCCTTCCAGTACTTCAAGGGGTCTTACAGGAAAGCTGGGGAAGGGCTCTTAATCATGGAGTGCAGTGATAGGATGAGGGGTAATTGTTTTAAGCTGAGAGAGGGGAGATTTAGGTTAGCTATTAGGAAGAAATTTTTTACTGTGAGGGTGATGAGGCACTGGAACACGTCCATAGAAGTCGTGGATGCCCCATCCCTGGAAGCGTTCAAGGCCAGGTTGGAGGATGCTTTGAGCAACATGGTCTAGCAAAAGGTGTTCCTGCCCATGGAGGGGGGTTCAAACTAGATGATCCATAAGGTCCCTTCCAATGCAAACCATTCTATGATTCTACGATTTTGCCCCTTGCAAGTGATTTAAATCATCCTAATATGTAAAAAGCACACAGGATATTAATGATACTTTTTAAAGCATTTTTATTATTTTTTTTTCTTTCAATTTATAATATTGAGAAAGGAAACTTTTGCCTCAGAGGATTTGATTTATCACATTGTCACATGACTCATATTATTTGTTCTTTGGTGACTAAAGCAACGCTACTAGTATCAGCCCAAAAAAACCAAAATTGCCCATTGTGATTCTTAGTACTTTGTCAGCATTGAAGAATGTAATTTATTGGCTTTGTAGTGACAAAGTTTTGTACACTTCAAAGGAATTATTGTAAAGATGGTGAGACATAAAGCTGTAATTTACACATCTAGAAATAAGCTTCATTTTTTTTATTCAACTAAAGGTGAAATTGAAAAATAATATATTTGGAAAAAAATAAATAAGAAAGAAAGAGATAGATATTTTCTATTGTCTGTTTCCACAAAAGCATTTGCATACTCCCCATGCATTTTTAAGTGATGCAGCAGCACCCACAATGATTGCACAAGGAATTACAGACAATATAATGCTTGAAGTGCTATTACAGAACTGCAGAGTCAATACAGTATTAAAGCGTGGAGAACCTTCCAGCTCTGTAATAACCATTTCAAGGGAATAAAAGTGAAACTTGTACACCTGCAAAGGTCCTACAGAGGCGACAGCACTACAGAATAAAGCAGAAAGGGAACTAGACTAAGCTTCACGCTACTTCATATTAATATATAAGCAGAAAGCAAGGTCTGAGCCTACACTTTAAAAGTGAGAGTAGAATTCTCCTTTACCAATCTTCATCCATTATAATGTAATTTTACTTCCCGAATAATATTGAAGGTTACTAAATATATAGACATGATACCTGGCTCAAAAATATTCACAGATGCTAACAGGTAAAGCTGGTACAGTCTCTACATCAAATAAGCACCAAAACCCTTTCATCTTAAAATGCAATCATCTGATTCTTCTGTAGATTATATTCTGACTTTGAGATTTGGGCATCCAGAAAAGAGGAGAAATACAATGAAAAAACATCTGTAAATCCTCTTGACCAGCATCAAACAGAACCTATGTGGGTAGAAAAGAATATAAGCCATACCTCCAGAGTAACATTTAGCTGTCTGACCATGAAAAACACTTCTCCCCTAGTAATCCCTGCCTCATTCACCACGCACGATAAAATGAGCCTAGACCTCCACACATAAAAATGTCATACAGCTCTGATACCAAATAAACCTGCACAGCAACCAGGGTCAGCAGTAACAGCCAAAGTAGGTAACAGTGTCAAGGTGTTACCATCCATGGGATCAAGAACTCAAATCAATGGGACATTTTGGCTACACTGCCATCAAGAGTAGCACCTCAGATTACTCCTGGCTTCGGCTGGGCATCTGCCTGCCTGTCTTATTTCATGCTGCACAGGTCATGTTTGAGCTGATATTCTTAACTAGCTCCTAGTCACCTCCTCTCTTCAGTATACTCATCCAAATCACACCAGATCAATTCTTATTTTACTTTTTAGCACATCAACCTTCTAGTCTAGACTAAATATCACTTCCCGTTCCTGGAGCTTCACTCATCAAGCACCTATCTCTCTGCATTCATTCTATTCCCTGTTGTTTTTCCCTCCTAGCTTTGTTTTCACAGGACCCTTCATTCTAAACAGCTTCCTCTTCCAGAGCACCTGGACACTAGGCCCTTGCTGCTTACCTACCCTCATCTCCCACAGCCTAAATGACTCAATGTGACTTCAGAGAAATCCTTGACCCGGACATTAAATTGTGGAGAGGTTTTAGCCAATAAAGTCTAAGTCTTCCCAGCAGAAGAACAGGTGCTTTCAAGGTCTACTGTTTTGGCAAAAGAAAATAAATCTTCTGAGGAAGGAGAGAAACACATTCCTTGCACAGGAATTGATCCGTTTTGGTTTATCCTGAAACATCAGCGTATGAAAGTTTCCAACAGCCTTCGACAGCTATCTTTTTCTCCCAGCTCAGCTCTCTAACTTTACCAAAATCTTCAAAAATTTCTGCTTGAAAGACTGGCACACATCACAGGGCGTTGAAAGACCAGCAAAAGGCATAAGTAACAATGACCAGTGCCTTATATCATGGAAGCCTAACTTTAAATAGATTAAGAGGGCAAGAGAAGAGTTTTCATCATTTACCACATCAGTGCATCTGCTGTCAAATATGCTTTTGTTATATTGATGCGTTCACTTCATGTGAGTTTCATTTTAGGAAAATACTACAGAAAATAGCTCCCTTCCTCCATTAATTTAGTTTCTTACTCCAGCAGGCATCTCATCTTTATGAAAGCTTTTTCATAAATTTCTTAGACCCTATTTTAACAGAGTAAGATATTGTTTGATGTGCATTACCTTCAACTGGGATATACGCTATTAATTAGAAACCCTATTCTAATTTCTTGAGTAAATTTATACACGGCCAACATGGTCATTTGCTCTGATATTAGCACTATCTTAAGTCATTTTTTCCTTGTGATTATCCTCACAAATTTACAGAGTGCTTATATGCCCTCTCAAGTTTTATCTTACCGAAGAAGGCAAACTCCCACCTAATGATGTGATACACAACAAAAAAGGTTGAAGGTACATTTTATTTCTTAAATTCAAAAATGACCTTATTTACAGTTTAGCTATACAAACTGCAATATAAGCATAGCTGAGGCAACTCTGTCACACTTCCTTAGTATCAGTATCATTGGTAAATTCCTAATATTTTTTATAATTTTCTTTTACTATTCTGCACAGAACTATCCTTTCCTCCAAAAGCAGTTTAAGAACTTGAATAACACTGATGTCAAGAACATTAATCCACAGTTGCCTTGATGAATTTTTCCCCCCTTTCTTAATAAATGTACACTGCTCTTCTAATGCCCAATTATATAGCTGCTCCACTTTCCACCTGATCTGCACAGAGATTCCACCCTGATTCCCACTTCCATCCTTCTATGACTTTTTCTGTAGGTGATGGTAATCACTTCGTGTAAAATGTGGCACACAATCAGGTCTTTAAACAAACTTAGATTTTTAATGCTTCCCCATCCCCACTCTTGGAACTGAGTGAACTGGATCTTGGATCTGATGAACTTTGTACTACTTATTCCAATGCCGTTTGCAGGGTCTAACTCAGCTTGACAGTTTCTCTGTGCAGGCTCATATCTGCAGTCCAGAGGCACTGAAAAATCTAGTTGTGATGACGAACACGATTACTCTTTCATGAGTTCAAGTGTGTCTTAATGACAGTTTTGCAGAACATGCATATGTTTAATTGTGGTTTAAAAAGAAGTAATTATAATGGTTACAGTCTTTAGAAGTAGTCTAAGCTCTTAAAAATGCATAAAGAAATGTTGGTAGCAATTCTGGAAAAATATTGAATTCCATTCCACTAGCTACAACATTGCCACAGGCAATCACAAGCACGCCCTCAGTTTTTGTTTTGTAACTATTATCATTACCTGGATTCCTCACAGATGTTTAAGTAGCATTGTAACCTGTACCGCAGCTTATTGCTACTGACTAGACCTTTAACTGAAAAATAATCCCTTATAAGTTTTAAAATAAAAATCTAAGTTGGTTAGACTTGACAAGTCATACAATACATTTAGTATTCCACAGCATAAAGCCAGACAAGGAGGCAGCAAACATGTGCTCTAAAACAATACCCCATAGAAAATTAAGATAGTTGTACAGTCTTAGCTTATCGGCACCCCAACAAAGCAGCACAAATAGACCGCCCATCACAGGAGCAATCAGCTCATCAGAGTCACATCTCCACAAACCCAGAGGCCCACAGCAATGTAAAATGGTAGGCAGAACACAAATCAGAGACTTGGAGGAAGGGAGGCCCCCATCCAGAACTCTCCTAGGCTGCCCCAGGAGAACCTCAATGCCAGCGCCCAAGTGTGAAACCCACCACAATGATTCAACATCAGAGCTCCTCTTGGACAGAGGAGGGTCACTGACCAGGGGCATGGAACAAATTATGGGATGCAGGAGAAGAGCATTAGGGTATTGCACAGAACTTTCTATGGGATGTTTACAGGAGCAACCAAATGCAGGGACAGGGATGGATTTACATGATTTGGGGAGGAAGTAGAGTGAGAAAACAGAGGACTGATTGGATAAAAAAGAGCCAGTTGCATGCAAATAGTTTGCAAGTTGGTTCCCTTGCCTGGCCTTGGCCTGTGCCTGGTCACTGCAATCTGACTTCCTCAGAGCTCAGTGTTTGGGCCACCTGTGTTTAATACCTTTATCCATGACTTACAGCCTCAGTAAGTTTGCAAATCGCACCAGATTGGGCAGAAACATAGATCTGCTTGAGGGAAGGAAGACTCTACAGAGGGATCTGGACAGGCTGGATCAATGGGCCAGGTCCTGCACTTGAGCCACAACAACCCCATGCAACACTATAGGCTTGGACATGAATGGCTGGAAAGCTGCCCAGCAGAAAAGGACCAGTATTGTTGGTCAACAGGCAGCAGAACACAAGCCAGGAGTGTGCTCAGGTGGCCTAGAAGTCCAATAGCATCTTCGCCTGCATCAGCAACAGTATGGCCAGCAGGACTAGGGGAGCAACCATGCCCCTGTACATGGCACTGGTGAGGCCATACCTCAAATACTGTATTCAGGTACAAGTCGGATGTAGATGCTCGGGCGCATCCAGAGAAGAACAATGAAGCTGGGTCTAGAGAACAAGCCTTATGAGGAGAGGCTGAGGGAACTATGGTTGCTTAGTCTGGAGAAAAGGAGGCTGAGAGGAGACCTTATCACCCTCTACAATTACCTGAAAGGAGGCTGTTGCAAGAAGGGTGTTGGTCTCTTCTCCCAAGCAACAAGCAATAGGACAAAAGGAAATGGCCTCAAATTGCACCCAGGGAGGTTCAGTTTAGATATCAGGAAAAATTTCTTCACTGAAAGGGTTATCAGGCACTGGAATAGGCTGCCCAGGGATGTAGTTGATTCACCACCCCTGGAGATATTTAAAAGATGTGTACATGTGGTTCCTACTGAAGAACTTGGCAGTGTTAAGTTCACAGTTGGACTCAATGATCTCAAAGGTCTTTTCCAACCTAAACAATTCTATGATTCTATAAATCCTTTCTGACTCTTTTCTGGGTAGAAGGCTCTATTGATTATGCATGGTTGCGTAGGGGTCTGAATGCAGCAACCGGGGTGGGACTGCCAGCTACCAGAGAGACCAGGCCAAGGGGCCTTAAGTACCAGCCTGAGGCAGGTCATGGGGATATGCGTGTCCATGGTGCAGCACCTGGAGCAGGTGTAGGCATGCACATGTGTATGTCCTGGGAACACATGTTCTGCTGGTTAGAGCAGGAGCATGGGGCTATGGACAACCTCATGCTTCACAGGGGCTGCTGGATCTGGTCCAATATTTTCCCCAGCACAAAGGAAGCCTTTTGAAAAGTTAAACACAGCATGTTTAAAATTATCTTTTTCTTTCATCATTTCACATAGAGTGATCATCTTTCATTTCACATTTCAATTCTGTCTGTTTTCTGCTATTTTACCATCCAGATCATTTCACCCCTTCATATTAATCTTCTCCCATCACAGATATTTCCTTCCCTCCTTTTTCACTTGCACCCTACCCCTACCTCATATTTTAAGCGTATGTTTTCCTTTAGTTTGCCTCTCTCCATTTTCTATAATCTTGACTTCATCTTCCTCTCTATGACATTCTTTTTACCATTTCTTCTTTAAATTCCTCAGCCTCCCTTTCAGTAGTGCCCCTTACGCATTCTGCCATTTCTCTTCAGCTTCCTTCCTGCTTGCCAAAATTTCTTCTTTGTAACACTGCCTTTCACTCTCTTTCAAGGAGAAATACATGCAGTTGAGGCACCCTTCTTACTTAAATAAAACATGGCTGTTTTCAAACACTTACTGACTGAATAGAGTTTGTATTTTTTCACAGGAGGACAGAATAAAATCAGCAGACCATTACTACAAATGCAGTTCAAAAGACTGAAAAAAATTCAGAAACAGTTTCTCAGAATGCAGAGACTGCTCATGTAATAAACCCACTAAGAAAACACTCAAGGCTTAGCTATTTCTTCTCCCCTCCTCCCTTGTGAACGACTGCAGAAGAGAGACCATTTTCACACACTTCTCCCGTTAGAATTTGATTTCTCATGCTTCACCCTACCCTAAGTCACTCACTTTACCAACTTCAGTATATACTGCTGCAAAGTTGAATCAAGTTCTTTATTCTTGCATGAGACCATCAAAAAGCTTTTATCTTTTCTGAAGCGATTTTGCTTCAGTCAGTCCCTTTCTCTCAGTATCACTGAATGCAGCATCCAAACAGCTGTGGAGACCAGCATTTGAAAGGTGTGTGGAGATCAGTCTGGCTCTTTTGCAGGTATGCAATCTTCCATTCAACACCTCATACTGTCTGTTGGGATTTCCACTAACCAAAGGCACGGATTCTACTGTTTGATTTAAAGAAAGGTACTCTACGAAAAAAAAAGAAGCGTGCATTTCAAACATAAGTCTACAGGAGTGAAAACATTTATCAGCTTTAAAGAAAACCATACGTCTCCACAAAAACTTGCATCCATCAGCTGACTAATGACTGTTTATCCACATCTAGAGCTAGCACAGAGGACAATTTGATATTATTGTTATAGAGAGAAATTTTCTACACTGCATTGAAATTACTACTGCTCCTCAGAAAAACAACTCAGTCATATTAGCTGACCTACGTTTGCTTGCACTTCACAGAAGGGCTTCAAACAGAAGAGACCAGAACACTGTATAAAGACAGCAGACAACATTTGAAGGGGGCTGGTACTCAGGAGCCATGTTTTAGGTTTCTCTCCAAAGCAGCAGCACAGACCTTCTGAGCCTGATGCAGCAATGAGGTAGTGGTATATTGTCCACCAGAGTGGACGACAAGAATGTGCCTGTGTTCCAATTACATGGCAAAGATTGGTCACACAGCTTGACATGAGCTTCACGTAACGGAAACATTGCGGTACAAGGTCTTCACTTGGGAACAATAATCATCCCTTTCCTATGAGGGTCCAATACCAGGAAAGCATGATTAGATTTAGCCCTGTTACACACTATTTTGTATTAGAATGTGGGGCTTCCACTGCACAGCCTACTTCTGAAAAATGGTTTTTCTTTACCTAGTTGATGGCACCAAGGCCCTTGAACAGCACAGCAATAAAGAGCTCACTGCAACTGCCTCTGCTTTCAGCCAACCCTGATAGCCAGGGAGCTGAAGTTCACCTCGCATTCTCCTGCTCCACAAATGGATTCCAGCCAACGATTTCCAGCAATATATCAGTATTAATGCTGCAATCCACACTGTTCTCACAGTCTCTTTTCATCACACTTATCAAGCCCTACAATGTCTTATCCTGGGCTTGGGCTTCCCCTTAAAACTCTTACCACCTATCACATCCTTGTCCTGTCAGAAGACAGCTCCAGAAGTCTACTTTGACAGTAGACAGAAATATTACCCGAGTCCTTATTTTATTGCTACTTGATCTCATGCCAAAATCTTGTCCCTTGGGTGAGGTATCTATCTAGCCTGGTTCATGTTACATCAATTTTACATCTGAATCAATGTATTAATAATTTTTTTCACTCTTTGAACCTTTCTTCCATGCTAAAGAAGTCCCTTTCTTCCATAGCATCATTGGTATTTCAAAAACTCCATCTGGAAAAGACTTCAAAGAAGAACACCTTGGGGGAAAGGAGGTGGGGAGGAAGAACCCTATCTCATATGAGACCTGCAGTCATCAAGCCCTCACAAGGTAAACTACATGCCATGGAGGTCAAGGAAGCTGCTCTTACGACTGCAAAGACAGACTAACTTTCCCTCACTGTGCTTTCTTTTGAAATCTCTTCTCCTTTTCCACAAGTTCCTGCAGAACCGTGGTGCTGCTTCCCTTCCCCAGCTTATCCCCTCTATAGCCGTGTAATGCAAAATGATGTAAAAAATAAACACAACACAAGTGAGCAGCTAATTGCAATACTTTTAAAGACATCAAAAAGGATAGAGAAACTGTTCCTCTGAGGAAAATGGAAAGCCTTACAAGAAATCAGTCAGTGAGCACTATCCTATTTTAAGAACTCAATTTTGCAATAAACAGACAAGGGAGAGTGTTGTTCTGTGGCACAAATTAAACAAGTTTCTGGTTTTAAGATTCTCAAACTGACCTGCTGAACAGATTAGAAGTACTTAAGCTCTTCAGTATTCTGAAGTATTTTGTACCCCACGTTTTCTACCATGTCCAATATTGCCCAGTATTTCAATACATTACATTCCCTTTTTGCAGAAATCACGTTCGACATCTAATTTTGCCTACATAACAGTCTATTTGAAGGCACAAATAGTCCAAACTTGGATTGCGGTCGCTTTTGGGCAATCATAGAAACATTCCCAGTACATCCTGCCATCCCTGATCTGCCAGACTTCAATTAAGTATTTTATTCTCCTGAATTCTGATGGTTTGGACTACCAGTTTTTCTCTACAAAGCACAAACCCATTGCTATAAATTAAACAGTCAACTTAATATCAAACATTTTGGCTTTGCAAGAATGCACTCAATTCTGCCTAACATTAAGTTTTAGCATTTGTTTCACATTTTATAAAAACACCAAGCTGTCACCTGCCTTTTAAATGAATGTAAAGAATGGATTTAAGTCTTATAAACCAGAACTTCCACAAGTCAGATAATTTTCAAGCTATCATTGACTGCATAGAGCTAACCTACAGTAACACTTTTCCTTCTACACCATGCATTACATTATCAAGAGGAGTTTACATAGCACAAAACTGTCCTTTCTTCCTTATCTTAGAATTTCCAACAACAGCAGTCTCTAGCTCTATTTTCGTTGCTCTTCTTTCTTTGTTTCTTATACAGGGTGGGCAGGTGCACATTCACAGAACATTTCCATAGATTCAGAAAGAACCAGTGCTTCTAATCACCCGCACAGCATTGCCTGTGCAGAGAGAGGGACACCCAGAGCGTACAGTACAGCCAACTACCTGGCTCCAAAGCACAAAGTTCAGCAAAGTGATTACTGAGTAGCAGCTAATGAGCTAAGATATCGTATTGCTCCGTACTTCTCACTCCCACCCCAGGGCAGGCATGCTCATAGATCACTGGGACAGACATGCATTGGTCAATTCTGGAAGACGCACTCGTGAAGAAATGTAGCAGCAGACAAGCAAATGTAATGGGACAACATTCAGGCAGGAACATTATAATTCTTCCTACACACAAGCTACCATAAATGCATTCAATGCCTTGAATGCCAAACTCCTTTTGCCAAAAAACAAATTGCTTTCCTAAGATTATAAAAGAGCTATAAGTACAGTATCATCTTCACTGTAAAATCAGAAACTTAGAAACTTTCTTCTCCAATAGCCATCTAGTCTGAAATTAACTTTATACCATTCCACAGCTCAACACTGCCAGCACCTCTCACAATACAGTACAAGAGCAATCCCGTACACCTGTCCTACAACCAGTAGAATAGCACCTTTGCAGTTCAATTGCCTGAAGCACCTTTAATTCCTTTGCATCCCAAAAACTATTCCTTTAGTAGGAACTATGTGAAACATGTAGCATTGAAATACCCTAGAGAGCTGTGAAATGACATAATATAACGCAATAATATAAACTCCCTACTATTTCCAAATCGTGGAACTCTAACATGACTTAAGTTTCAGTGTCCGACTAGTTGTCAATTACTAGTGACCTGGCAAAATACTGTACAGGGGAAAAGAGATATTATTTTTTGGCCTGTGATCACTCTGTTCACTTTAAAATAACGCACCTCATTAACACTGGTTACTCATTAACAAGGTTATTCTCATCACATAAAAGGTTTAAGTTCCTCTATTAAGTCATTATTTGAATTTGCACTGTTATTTAGATGATGAGCCTATTCTGGATTTAATTTCACATAACAAGACCCTGATTTTATTTCAGGTTAGAGCATATAATTTCACTGTAGTGTATGCTACACACCAGTGAATAAACTGGATTAAGGAATAGATAGTACAAATAAAGAAACTAAACAAAATTCAAGTTGAAAACATAGAAGGGGTCAAGCAGTGATGTAAAAAGGCAGCAAAAATAGAAAACAGACATCTGAAAGAAGCATGGCTGTGGCAGCAGAAGCCAGAGACAACTAAAAAGGAGAAAAGGACCAAAATTACAGGGAGATGCACACAGACCAAGAAAAGACTACCAGCAGATATTTCAGCTCCTAGCTAGACTATTCCAGTAACTTTCCGCAGGCTACTGAGAAACTTCCAATTCCCACGCTTTTCACATTGGAAGCGTAGCGAACATTTGGAGAATTTTATTCCTAGATTACATGTAACTTTTGTCAGGTCCAACTAGCTAATAAAGTCTCCTAAAATTCTAATAAATGCCTTAATGTTTGCATGCAGGTGTTCCTAGTACATGAACCTGCTTCTTCCACAGAAAAAAAAGCCAGCTGTCTGAAGCCAGACAGGTATTCCAAGGAATATGAAAGGATATGAAGATATGAAATAGTTAATTGCAGCAGTCACATATACAAATCCTACAAAAAATATTAACACAAAGACAACAGTTTATCTCATTATCCCTACTGAGATCATATTAGTTCATGTGAGCTATACTTAACAAAAAGGAAAAAAATTAATCACATTCATTAAGACATGTAATTATATAGATTTCATTAGCAGCATACTCAACACTGCAGCATTTGAGTGCCTTGAATGATGTCAAATCATGCCTAGAGATGTCAAATTAACGCCCAACATTTTGCAAAGTTTCTTTTGCATAGAATTCAGTCACTATGTAATACTACTACTACTACTACTACTAAAAATCCTTTAAATATTTGAACAGACGAGAATTTTCCATCATGACATGAGGATTACCACAGCTATGACTGGGTCAAACATTGAAACAAAGCAAGTTCACACAGTTAAGCTCAGCTGTCAGGCCCATATGGGAGAATTTCAAGTAATGCTAGCTTTGCCCATCCACATATCTTAAAAGAGTGTCATTCAATTAGTATGCATGCTCCAAAAATACTCATTTTTTTGTATTTTAAAAGCACCGATTGCTAAGTCTTGTCACATGTGTTTAGCAGTGTGAGAAAAACATTAAAGTCTTCCCATGACGAGTGTCAAGACTGCTGTGAAATATTCAGCATAAACCTCTATGCAAGTCTAATCAGCATAACAACTCCCTCAGGAATTACCAATTTGCAAATTTCTCAAACATGTAAAAGGGGTAAGAAAGTTGTTAAAAATATAGGTGAGTACTCATGAATGAGCCATACACTGAATTTTGTTTCTAAAAGTCTAAAGCAAGTAACCATTCTTCAGCAGAACAAAGACATATGTATGCACATGAAATTAATAGAGGAGGAAATGAAGGACAGTATTTAATCGTCATGACAGCTTTATATAAGCTTGGATGAGAGCTTTGGTCAGGACTATTAGACGCTAGCAGAGTTTTTAGTATTGTTAGGAAGCATTATCCCTGTGTCTCCAAACACACCCTTACACGTGGTTCGAACATAGGAAATGCACCCAAATGCTCCTGGGTTATCCAATGCCATACATTGCTGGTTAATACATTCCAGTTTTCCTTGTCAAATCATGATTTTTCAATTGAAACCAATGCCCTGTGAACAGCAAACCTGTAAGTTTCATTGCCATTAGTTAGTTTCCTTCCTCACTCTAATACAAGATGGACACAACATGCATCTTCTCACCCCTCACACTCAGCAGTCAGGGACAGAACCCTAAACAGAAGAGTTTGTTTTTCAACACAAGAGCTTAACATTAGTTTGTTTGTTTTCTTTTTAAACAAACATTGAAAATAACGAGAATGGCTTTGGCATTGCTTTAATCAGTTTAAACTTGAAGGCAGGAACTCTAATTAAAATCTGGAACTCTAGCTGTAAGAAACAGCTAATTAGTTCCCAACTTTTTAATGATGTACTCTGACAGTGTCCATATTTGCTGTTCAGTATTAAAAAGGAAATGCTCTGCAAGATAAGCTCATTCTCTCAGGCAGTACATCAGTTTGTATATTTACTTCAACCCATGCCACTGTCACAGGGACTTAAGAAAATGAACAATAATCATCAGATTTGCAGATCTCCATACCCAGGATGATAACTGAACTTCACAGCATTTCGAACTGAGAAGGAGAAACACAAGGCAACAAGACAATTTCCTTTAGACAACAAGACAATTTAAATCGCATTAAAGTATAAGGTTGCATTTCACCTCCTTTCCATTTATTCCAGACCACAACTTGCAAATACGAGAAAGAGGAAGATGGGGAAGAAGCGAGGTAAGGAATTTTATGCTTGCGCTCCCTAGAAGTCTGGGCAAAATACATGGGGTAAAGGGATAAGGAAGGACAAGTGGCAGCTAAAGAGGCACTTTGGCCAGCCACGGCAAGACATGCTGACAGTGGTGGCAGCTTGAACACCTTCTTTCACAAGTCTATAGCCTTTACTATCTCGTTTAATAAGGCTGTTCCCAAGCACAGAGTTATCGGCTGAAATAAGAAACAAACGGCTGAAAAATTGATGACGAACAAAGGGCAAGTAAGTTTGCCCACATTCCCCAGCCAGGTTTTGCTAACGCGGGTTTCCTCTGGTTATCAGGTAGCTACCCGCCAACACGCTCAGAAAACCCGGGAGAGCGAGAGAGAGATTGAGAGAGAGAGAGAAGCGCCGCGCTCTAAACTGAGGAGCGTGCGGAGCCGTCCCCGGCGGGGTCGGGGCGCGCCGAGCGGCTCCGGAGGGGCCGGCGATGCCCGCGCCTCGGCGCTTGCTGCCTCCGGGGCTCCGACTCGGGGCGAGGCGGGTGGGAGACCAAGAGAAAGAAACTCCTCGGGTTATTCATTTATTTGTCCCGGCACGCTGAGAGGCAGCGGAGCGGCCGGGGACGCTGCCCCGCGCCGGCGCCTGCGAGCGATGGAACCGGGAAGGATGAGCTGATGGAGAAGCACCTCGCCCTCTGCCCCCCACGCGCGACCGGCGGCGAAGGGAACGGAATCATTAAAAAAAACAATAATAATACAAAGCGGGGAGGGGGGAAACAACGGAGGGGAGGGGAGAAAAAAGCCCGACGCTTCCCACCCCAAAATAAATAATAATGATAATAACAATAACAAAAAAGAAAAGGGCGGCAGCCGCAGCGGGGACCCAGCAGGGGACCCCCCCGCCGCCCACTCACCAGCGGCGGGCCCAGGTGCCTCGGGGAGCCGGGTGCCGGGGCGGCGGGGCAGGCTGCCCGCCCGGCTTCGCCCCATGCCGCCCGCCGCCCGCCCGGCGCGCCGCCCCCATGATGTCACCGCCCCGCCCCCCGCGGCCCGCGGGCGGGAAGATGGAGGGGGGGCCAGGCAGAGCGCCTCGCGGTTTGGGGGGTCGCTCTCCATCCCTTCCCACCCCCTGTTTCTGCTTTTCCCGTCCTTTAAAATCTTTTGGGGTTTGGAAGCGTGGGGTCTCTGGGCGGTGGGAGGCTTGTTTGCAGGTTTATTTAAAAAATAAAAAAACCCATAATCGCCTGGGTTCTCCCCTTCCCCTCCGTGAGCTGTACAGAAATGGAATCTCTCAGCCTTAGTTCAACACGGAGAAGAATCATAGAATCAGTAGGTTGGAAGAGACCCCCAGGATCATCAAGTCCAACCATTCCTATGAATCACTAAACCATACCCCTTAGCACCTCATCGTACCCATCCACCTGTCTTTTAAACGCCTCCAGGGAAGGTGACTCAACCACCTCCCTGGGCAGCCTGTTCCAGTGCCCAATGACCCTTTCCGTTAAATATATTTTCCTGATGTCAAGCCCAAACCTCCCCGCGCAGAGCTTGAGGCCATTCCCCCTTGTCCTGTCCCCTGTCACTTGAGAGAAGAGGCCAGCACCCTCCTCTCCACAACCTCCTTTCAGGTATCATAGAAATCATAGAATAACCAGGTTGGAAGAGACCCACTGGATCATCGAGTCCAACCATTCCTATCAAACACTAAACCATGCCCCTCAGCACCTCATCGTAGTTATAGAGAGCAATGAGGTCTCCCCTCAGCCTCCTCCAGGCTAAACAACCCCAGCTCTCTCAGCTGCTCCTCGTAAGACTTGTTCTCCAGCCCCTTCACCAGCTTTGTTGCTCTTCTCTGGACTCGCCCCAGACCCTCAACATCCTTCTTGTGGTGAGGGGCCCAGAACTGAACACAGGATTCGAGGAGCAGTCTCACCAGTGCTGAGTACAGAGGCAGAATAACCTCCCTGGACCTGCTGGTCACACCGTTTCTGATACAAGCCAAGATGCCATTGGCCTTCTTGGCCACCTGGGCACACTGCTGGCTCATGTTCAGTCGCTGTCAACCAACACCCCCAGGTCTTTCTCCTCCAGGCAGCTTTCTAGACAGACTTCTCCCAGTCTGTAGCACTGCACAGGGTTGTTGTGCCCCAAGTGCAGGACCCGGCACTTGGCCTTGTTAAACCTCATGCCATTGGTCTCAGCCCAGTGGTCCAGCCTGTTCAGATCCCTTTGCAGAGCCTCCCTACCCTGCAGCAGATCCATCAGATCAGATCCACACTTCCACACAGAGAATTGGGATGGACGGGAGAGGGGACACACTGCCCGATGGCAGGCAGCTCCACTCTTTGGGCTCCATGTTGTACAATTGCTCTCCTGTCATTTGGAAATGTCTAAGTTTGAACTTAGGCTTGTCCTGAGGCACGATGTTCTGCTGGTGCTTCAGAGTGGGAAAGCCAAAACAAAATCAAATGGGAAATTCACCTTAAACCAAATTTCCAGCAGCTCCGCAACATGTCTGCTAGTTACATATCTTGATAAAGGCTTCATCACCAGAATAAACCATTCCAGGTGAAGGAAGGTATAAATCATTATCTTAAGGGAGTGAGTTAGATTAAGCAATAATAAGAATCAAATCTTGGCCAGATTGCAGTTATAAAGACTGTGATTGTAACAGGAGTTTAGCTTCATTTTGGTTGAAACAGGGAACAAATCAAGTATTAAAAGGACAGTCCCGAAGCAGGAACAAAGGGCAGACCAAAGGCAGACAGAGCTCACCAGCAGGACACAATGAGGAAGAAGATAAAACCATCAGAGGCTTCTCAAGACACAAAGAAATTGTGATGTGCATATGAGAGTGGGCGATTAACTATGATAATATGTTCCTGGAAAAACAATGGACATGTAACATCTTTACAGGAATCTATATGCATATGTATGTTTAACCAATATTTTTTAGAATCTACATGAATATGTTTGTTTATCCAGTATTAAAATCATGTAACCAATCTCGATATTTAGGCACATTAGGTGGATTGCCGTGTGTACCCCGGCGCTGTTTATTAAAGGAATACCTGCTTAATAATCAAATGGGCATTGATCATTGAGTTTGGCTTTTCACGGCATCACAGGCTACTTTAAAGTATGCCTCTATGCTCCTGAGGAACAGAATGAGTAGAGAGAGGATGTACAGACTTTTTTTTCTTTTTTTCAATAATGGTGATCGATAAACAAGTCTAGAAATTAAAGAAAACATTGGTCTGAGCTGGAAGGAGCGATAGTACAAGCCTTGAGCTTCTTCAAAGAAGTCCACTGAAAATATGGAGAATTGTCAAGTCCTGTTGCCATATGGACAAGTGTCTAAACAACTATCACCTTGACCATGAGACAAACATATTATGTGAGTTCCAGCATTTTGTGGGGTTCACTCAAGTAAGTTAAACAATTATTTCTCATGTTTTTCTGGCTCCTGTAATCTGATCCAAAGATCAAAATATGACAGGTTTTCTAAAGTTATACTGCTTGTTATATGTTTCTTCTCATTTTCTTATAAATAGTAAAAAGGAAATAAAAATTGTTCAAAATTCTCCTCTCCCCTTCTGACATGTCTTTAAAAAATCTTTTAATTGTAATCTATATGCAGGTATTCATGCTTGCAATTTTTATCTTACCTTATTTATCTTTTTATCTTACTGGAGATTTCACCTAATCAGGTTTCTAACAGTAATTTTTACACCCTTAAAATAAAATTGAAAGTGGAGCTACATCAGCCTCAATTACTGCTGCTCTGCTTCCTTATTTTAACACACTTGCATGGCTACTCACCTCATCAAAACACCACCTTTCCCCACCCTTCCAAAGAAAGCATTTGAGTGTTAAATTGTTTCCTGTTATCTGCAGAATGATTTTTCAGAAACTGGATCAGTAAGTATATACATGCAGGAATGAGTACTCTCCTTCCACAAGAATTGTCCTCCCATCTGGGATCCTAAAGCCCTAGGGAGAGGCAGTATTATTAAAGTTTTGTTCATTGCTTTGGATAAGTGGACTAATCACTGAGGTCTAATAAAGGCTACTGTTCTCATTCATCCAGTGCTGTTTCATTTCAGCAAGACACTTCAATGATTTCATTAAGTGGAACACAAAATTTAAAAGACAAAAAATACCCCAAAATCACATAGACAACTGCTATTAAATGAATAATGAGGCAGCTACCAGGATAAAACAAGGGACAAGGTGACATTTGGACAGCAACATTTAGCTTGAAAAAGATGTATACTAGACAGAAGATGTAAAGTAGGCAATTAATTCAGAAACATTCATATAAAAAGATGAGCTCAATTTGCCGTCACAGACCAATTTCTTCACAGTGAATTCTTCAGCAGAGCAGAACATCAGTCTGTCAGTGGAAAAGGTGCATGATAATTACTACTACTGTGTCAGTTGACACTGGTGGTAATACTGGTTTAGAGAGAGCCACAGCTTTCTCTAGTAAGCCTTTTCAGATTGCTTCATACATTGATTTCACTAAGAACTCTGTAACTACAGGTACTCTGCTTCCATATGACTACGACAACCAAGAACCACACACCAGGGCAATTTATTATAACCAAACACATCTGAGTCCATTGCTTACCATACTTGGACTTTGTTGAGTAAATACTTCCAAGTATCACAAAATGAATATTGTATTTACAAAACTTTCATAAATATGCGTTATAGAGCAACAAATTTGTACATCTGCATGTCACAAAATCCAAGTGGAAACTTATGTCAAATTCTCAGTTTGAAAAAAAAAGGAAAAGCACCACATTTAACATGTTAGATGTGGCAAGCAACAGGGAGTAAAGAAAGAATTATACTATATACGTTATTTAAGGGAAAATGAAGGGGATTAAAGTAAGAAACATTACAATGAGCACTTAATGATAATTTTGCAATGAGGTTCAAATTCAGTTAAGTATATGACATTAGCTTTCCAAAAGTTATTAATAAATTTGAGTCAGGTTCTGCAAGCTTGATCCATGAAATGAAAACAGAAACGATACCTCTCTTCTATTAAAAAATAAGAAACTTCATGGTCTGAGCCTGTGCCACACCCTCAGCAGTTTCAGTGCCAGTCCAAGCCTAGGTAAGATGTTTTCCCCAAAAAGAAAGTGACCCTTTCTTTCAGGCATTCCCAAGCCTCCCTGTATCAGCATTACTGAATACATGGCTGATGTGGTGAGCAAGATCAGTTGACTTATCAGGCTGCCAACAAATCTGGAAATTTTAGAAAATCAGATATATTCCCTTCTCCAGCTGTCAGCCAGTCTCTAGTGCTTCCACGACAGTAGCAGGAGCACAGCACATGGGTCTGGGAGAGTGAAAATGGAGGGAAAGCCTTCAGCAGAAATGTGTTCACACTAACTCAAGCCAGCTATGAAATGCGTAAGAGTGGAAGCAGTTATCCCACAGACAAAAATTTACAATGCTCTTGAATGTCATGATTTAATTTTCTTCTTGTTTCAATAAGCTGAAAAGAGCTGTCTTTGTAACTAAGTCTACTTTACAGTAGAACAGCTCAAAATAGGAAGTACAATGTTAGTGCTTCCTCAGAGTTGCTCACAGCCTGGTAGTTAGGCTAGGAAGATAAAAAGTACAACTTCTAATTCCTTCAGGCAGAAAAGGGAATTGAATTCATGTCTGACATTTAGACTGGACAAGCATTTTAACCACAGAGATAACAGGTAAGAGAGGAAAGATCTTTCTGCACCTCCATGAATCTCCCAACAATTTTGCAACTCTTTCAACTTCCTCATTTTCATTGCTTTTCTGTTTGGGGCTTTAGATAACTAAAGTCTCATTTCCATTGCAATGACTCTTGCATGAAGGATTTTCATTTCAAGATAAAGTAAAAGATCCTTCATTTTTTCAGGTTTAAGTTATCATTGGACTCTGAGTATTAACTATGGTGGAACAATGTTAGAAACACATATCCTCAGGACCAGACAAAAAGTATTTGTTAGAATAAACTAAAAAAAAAACAAACCCAGGAGACAACCAGTTATTCTGGCTTTACTGAAGCGCTTCCCTAGCCTGCTGTTTGGCTTGCTGCTAGATCATTAAAGCAGGAGCTCATGTGTATTCAGAATAACAAGGAGGCAACAGAGAAGACAGAAAAGGTAGAGCTATTTCACATCACAAAGAATGGCAGTAGAGATATAACAGAGGAAGGGCAGAGGTTACTTTCATTGTTCTTCTCCCTCCTGTGAGTAAGAAACTAGCCAATGTAAACAGGCTTCATATCATGTTTCGTACTGTACATTCAGCAACAGAAAAGCATGCTCCCTGTTGCCTTAACTAACCAAGTTATAAAGGAATGTCCAATTACATCAATGAAAATATTAAGGCATAACTCTTGTTTCTCACTTTGAACTTGAGTATTCAACATTAATGAGCCAGTTTGACATATTATACAAGTGACATCCTGTTATGTGGCCACTGCCTTATAAGTATGCCTTTGAATGAATTGTGGGTTTCTTCATAATGTTTTTTGGAACAGAGAGATCTCCACACCAAGTACTTTTAATACAAAGTATTAATCATCCTTTTCATAAGTCAAACTGTATTTTATAACCAATTATACACTTTTGCCATTTCATCTTAACACTTGCAATTTCATTCCTTTTTCTTCATCGTAAAACAACATAAAGCAGTGCTTATGTTGGTGCATGGAATATGGATGTAGTAGGCTGATAATAGTATCTGTTTTTATTAACTGTGCATAACCCAGACATTTGTTTTTCCTCATTCTACAAATGTCTGCTGAAGGCCTAAGGGCCTAAATGCACAAATGTTGATTTGTTACGAAATAAAGCACTTCAGACTGAAAACTAGAGGATATCTGGTTTTAAGAAAATATTTGCTCTGTCCTGCAATGCAATTTCTATTCTGAAAAGGAATGAGTCACCTTTGGTATGCTAATACTAAGTCTCTGCCATATGTAGTTCTATAGGTGAAGATGTTAGCCTGCTGAAGTATCCTTATTAACAATTTGAAGAGCATTTCATTCGAGAGATATACAGACACAACATGAGAATTAATGCGCTAACAAAACACAGCACACAAATCCACATACGTAAGGATTTTCAAACAGGAAAACTGTCTCGGTGATGTAGAATCATGCGTGGGAAAAGTTCGCTTGGCTACCAGCCGTCCTCCTTTTTTATCCTTGTAATACCAGTACAACTGCTGTACTTCACGTTACCTCTCATGCAATTTTAATTCAGACGTATGTATTGTCATGTTCTTCACATGATGTGAACGTCAGTAACAAGTGGTTTGGATAGTTATTACTCACTTTTAAGAATGCATGATACCTCATCATCTCTCAGACAATTCCTGCTGTCAGTTAGTTCTCTGCTCTTGTAATAGAATCCATATTACAAATATTACACCAAGTGTTTTCTTTTCTGAAATTTTACCACTAGATTGCAAATATAATGGTGATTTGGTAGCCAATAGGCTCAGTCAAGGTGACCAAATCTATAAAAACAGTGAACAGTCTATCACCAAAAACAAGTAATAAAATAAAAATAAGAAATTGGACAAAACAATGTTACGAGGTAAAAATATTTTCCGTTTAGAGACCATATTGGTACTTGCATTATTTTCCATTTTCTGATCTTTTACTATATGATATCTACAGTTCCTAATGCGTATTTCCTTCTCAAAGAAATCTATAATTCAAATGTAGAATAAAAGTAAAGATTTTACAGAACTGAAAAAAAATTAGTTGTCATGAGAATCTGGAATGAATATCCTGCTCCTGAGTACCACTTACAATCTAATGAATAAGATAATTTAGGTATTGCCAAACCTGCTAGCAACTATTTTCACATCTTGTTTTCTTGGTAAGGTAGATATGAAGTGTGCTGCACTGATTAATGGCAATAGGTGTATTTATCCTATACATAATGTTTAGCGGCTTATAGGTGAGAATCGAACTGTGATTCATAAAAGCACCTTCAATGCATCCAAAGCAATGGATGGAAGTGTATTGTCTATCCAGTAATACATTATTTTTTGTATAGGTAGAGAGGTTAATTATTGAGATTTCTGGACATGTAAGATCAAAATAAGTATGATCTACAGCTTCTCCAGCTGTAAACAGAACAGACACAGACATACTCATACACAGTTTCAAAAGAAATAAACTACGTGAAATTTTTTATTCTTGCAAAGAATTGCTATGTTTCCTTAAAAAAAGGGCCAATGGATCTATCCAAGAAGCATTCTGGACCCACATTACTGCCTTTGTCATGGTGTTCCCCTCTTCTTAGGTGGTAATATATAGCCAAGAGGAAAAAAAAAACATCTGTTCAAATAACTTCATTTGGATTGTTATACTGTCTGTTTTTCCTTGAGCCCAAAACTTCTATCTGTGTAACCGGAACAGTAATTCATCTGAAAAGATAAGGAAGTCCACATTTATCTTGACATGATGTTTTAACCTGCTGTGCTCTGTCTCCCAAGCACAGCGTATACAAAAGTTAGAATTGTTTCTCTTCTCTCAGTTTACTAGACAGGGATTCAATGCAGTCACAGCATGCTCTTGATTATTCCTTGTGCTTCTCTTAAGTGGTGGTTCATGTACTGGTGACAATAATTTGAATCCATACCATGCAATCCAAACATTGCTTAGGACACAAAGCAAGTTCTTTATATCATATTTTGTGTTATTCTTTGAACTGTTTCCATGCTTTATATGTTGTTACCCTAAGTATCAAAGATGTGGGCTGTTTGACATATTCTCCAGCTGTTGACTGTAGCCTACCACAGCAGCTATTATGTATTGGTTTCATTCTTAATATTAAAGCAGAGCAAGCATTTTCAGTCACTATAAAAATGCATTTTACAACCACATCATATACGAGAATTCATCAACAGTAGCTTTGACTTCATTTGAAACAATAAAATAATGGCTCTACGAGAACCTTCATAGCTCTTTATAGGCTGACATTATGCTGGAGGTGCTAAGCACTTGCATACCCAAATTTCATCTGCAATTGCTATATCTACCTTGTTCTCTCAAGTACTCACATTATCAGGATTAACTCTGTATTTGGATACTCTATTTTCCCATTCATTCAGACATGGAAGGCCCATTCTACTGTATAAGTCTGGCCACTGAACTTTATTTGAGTTGGTATTAGTGTCCTGTGTACAGACAGGCTATACACCTCTCGTGTAGGTCACATGGTCATATTTGTACTTGAGCTGAAGATGTATAAGTATCCCAGGAACTGGATATTTTAAGTATACTAGCAGTGGGTCATTCTTATTTAAACTATTGTATGCTTCTCCTGCATTCCCAAGTTTGCAATGTTTTTCTTTCTGGGTATTCTCTCCTGGTTTGAATACTATTAGATCTGCATGAACCAATTTGCCTCTAGTACTGCTTTTCATTACGATAAATAACTTGGAATTGCTGAATTATCATTAGACTCCTTTTTCTTAATTAAAAGTGGTCTTTCTCACAACAGAAAGTCTTTCTTGTATATGTATCTTGCTGATGACATAACTGGCAAAACATGTTCATTCGTGCTTTGTTCTCACTTCATTTTAAGAAAGAGTAATAATTGAAGCTTAATAACTATCCCCCAGATTTCATTTATATGAGTTGCTCACATCTCCAGAATTGACAGATGTAACAGGAATCACTTTTTGATCCACATTACTGCAACCATTTAAATACAGTTATTACAATATTGCATTAACCAGTCATGGCTCTGAATACACGACAACTGTTAAAAGAAATTAAGTTTGAGTTAGCTTATAATTCTGGGAGTATGTGTGTGAGCATGAATCTGCACATATGTACAAAGTGTGTTCTCTCTTTTCCAAGCACAATGCATTGATTAAAAATTATTGAGGTTCAATGCTTAGTTAAAAATGTATGGTATCCTTCTTTACCTCTGATGAAAACTTAGTCAAGCCTGACAACACAATAGTGCATAAAAGGGAACTCCCTGGTGATGTTTGTAAGATGTAAAAGAGAAATGAAAGGTCAGTCAATAGCTCACTGAAATATGCTCAGATGTGTATCTTCATTTAGTCCTATCTGTAGATAGCATTAGTGTCTAAAGATGAGTTTTCCTCCCACACTTGACATGACAAGACTCATTCACTGTTTAGGAGGTGGGAGACAATCTATTTCAAACCACAACAAAACTTATAAAAAAAAATCTGTAATATATCTGAAGAATCAACCTCATACACACTTATTGCTTCAACTGCAATAGTATCACTCACACAACTATGTATGTTCATGGTAAAGAATGAGTGCAATAATCTTGGCTTATAACTCAAAGCAGAAGCCCTAAGTGAGTCAAACTGGTTATTAAGGCAAATTAAATGCATTTTTACATTTCACAGAATGAACCAACAGAGGAGTTACTTTACAAAGCCCAAATCTGGCATCTGTGGCTTCAGATACCCAGAGAGAGGAGTTCATGTATCACGCATTGTTCATAAGGATAAGCATCTACTAAAATACGTTACCTAGTTAAATACAGGCTAGCTCTTCAAACAGTTTTGCTATGGTTTAGGTGTCACTTATGACATTCTTAATGTCTCCATAATTTTCATTATCATGACCTGTGGGTTTTCAGGATTTTTTGTTGTCATTTGAATTAATTAACACAGTTCCCTGATCCCTTGCATCCTTCCTTCTCTCAGTATTCCTGAAAACAAAGCAAAAGCTTGGATAGTGTTTGTACCCAGGAGAAACCTTTGCTTTACAAAGTCCCCAAAAGATCTAGCACAATATTAAGATTTAGGTAAGTGACCTGATTTAAAAAAAAAAAATATAGTTGCCTTCCTGGTTTCAGGTTTAATTATATGCACACACATATCTCTTTCAGGTAATGTAAATATCACATAATGAGAATTCAGGTTTTAGAAAAAAGCCATCTGAGTGTTCTGTTTAACCATCAGTTAGCTGCTACAAATTCATATTATTTCAATACATAATGACAGTCCAACCAAAGAAGTAGTCAAAAACGCTTAGAAAAACTGCTATCCAGTAGTATCTAGCTTAGCAAACTTATGCAACTCATAACAAACAAACAAAATCCCCCAGTTTTCAATAGAACACACCAATTCTCACACCATTTACTCTTCACAAGTCTACAGGCAAAACAGAAGACTTGCTTAGAAGAGAGGCTATTCATGGTGTTCTGGTAGTGGTGAAAGCAGTTAGGGTTTGAGGGATAAGCATAACTTTGTGGCCGGAAAGGATGAACAGCCTACCCATTTTGTAGGATGGGTGTTGTGTTTTACTCTTTCAGAGGCGCTTATAGTCTCTGTATATCAAAGATTGGAAGACTGTCATGGTTATGGACACAGAGTAATGCTCAAAGAGGATGAAATTAAGATTATGTTGGCATGGTCTCCAGTTCTTCAGTTTCCTGGTCTACAATGTATGAATTTTATTGAAAACCACTAGGAGGATCTTGAACTTATCAGATACTTGAATCAAGTTAGATTCAATTTTTTGAAAGCTAAAGCAGCTATCCCCAAATGGACATTTCAATGTCTGATTCTGTAGCTTCATTACTAAGGCATTTTTACTGTGATTGTGGCAATATTGTTAATATTCTTAGGAATATCATTTCAGTTTAATAATTTGTGCAAAGAACAAAAAATTTACCCTCACTGTATACAATGTCTGTTTTCCTCTTTATTCTGATTATTAGAAGTTAGTAAAGGGTGGGGTTCATTGCTTCTTGAGAAACATTCTCTTTGGCATTTCCCTTCCTCCCCAGGTGAAAATTTGTTGGAATATACTGAGATCTTTTAACTTATTTATTCAGCATGGGAAGGTTCTTGGGCAGGGGACCTGTTCCAGAATCCTATTTTACAGGCTGGCAGGAAAGAACCATAACTTTTATATTTTCTAGGAATTAGAGCTCAGACAGAAAGATGTGTTTTTTAATGGGATTCAAAGTTGTACTCAATTTTAAGTTTTACTTTTTTTTTTTTAAATGCACTAATGGTACTTCAGAAAGTCATTAAAAGATACATTTTAGCAAGTAACTGCAATCAGAGTCAACACAAAAGATGCAGATACATAATTTATGCTGGCTTCTTGGAACTGGAATTTTTTATTGTTTAAGTTGATTCAAAAGGAACCAAGAGTCAAGTGCTTCAATTAAAAGAACTGTCACTGTATCCAAACATTTCCGTAAGTGTTTTCTTTTCTTTTTTTAAAAAATGAGGCAGTACATAGGATCCAGTTCATGAGTCAAAGCCCTAGGGTGCTCAGTACAAGGCTAAAACTTTTTTAAACTTCTGCATAATGAGTTTACAGTCACTGCAGTTATGTGCTCATAATTTCAATGAAGTCTGTTTATGTATAATTACTCCTGAACACATAAAACTAAACCTATACCTAACAGACCATTAATCTAAAAGACATGCCAAACCATCACCCATGTGTGTAGGGAGAATTTCCCATCTTTCTTTATGCAAATGTAGTATTGATGAACAGATATGTAATTGCTCTCTGGCAATCCGTTGCCTCCACATTAGGTACTGCATGCCACTCTTACCAAGCAGACATAAGTATCTGATTTGATTGGAAAATAATATTTAATAATAGTTGCTCAATGCGTACACCTCAATGACTTCTCTTGATTCAAAATCCAGAAGAGATTGCATGGGCCCATTACTCCATCTACTTCCTATAAACACTAATAATGTACTGTATCAGTTTCACTTATAATGTATACATCATGTCCAATATCACACCTGAACATTAAGCAGCCTTCTCCTTTTCTTTGATTTCTCAGTATGCATTTGTCTCAGAAAGATTTAGCAACAATGTTCATTACCTCAGTTTTAGAGAAAAGCCACATGGATACCAGTTTTGTCCACTGTGTAAGTCTGCAGTAGATTTCTTGACAATACTACACTATTTGTTTTATTGTCTCCTATACAAAGTGAATCTCCATCTTGGAAAATTTAAAAGGAATTACTGCAATTATGTGGAGAAAATAAAAGATATCACCAATGGCATTATGGCAAAAGGTATAAAGGGCTAATGGCGGAAGGACTAATAGTCATCATCTTTTTTTCTCTAGAAGAAGGTCATGCAGAACAACCCTGAAAGTGTTGCAATCACAGCATGAATTAAAGTATTTTTCTTTCTCTGGGCTACTAGATCTTTCAAAACTTGTTTTGTATTACATACCACATGGTGTTTTGAGTGTTTTGTAGCCAGTTTTCTGCCTAAGCAAGTGCTTAACACATCTTGAGAAACAAACATTAGTTACTTAATGGCTTGTTGATTTTGTCAGAGTAGAATAGTTTGCATGGCAACTGATACGCACAGATACTGGTTTTCAGAAAGTGTTTCATGTTCTCAGAAGTATTTATTTTGTTTTAGTTGCAGTATAGCTGACAATTTGGTTAGCATTTCGATATGCACTTCACATGATAATAGCAAAGGGGTGCAATAGTCATATCATGGAAGTCTCATATTTCTTTCCTAACAATGGATGGACCTGGGAAATGGGAAGACAGCATATATAAATCTACTAAGCACCAAAACTCACTTTTATTTTAGGTAACTAACAGCCCCTGTTTCTAGTTTGAACCATGAGTGTCCTTCACATCATACCAATCCATGCTTATTGTCTCCTAGGAACTTTTATGGGGGAAATTAGTTATCTAACTGATCCCATAATTAATATACCAAAGACTTTATAAAGGGGCCTCAACAGTCATAAAAAAACCTGTCATAAACTATCTGGCAACTTTTCAAATAAACCAAAATCCAATGCTAGAGCATTTTCTCAAATTTGTATTTACCTTGTGTAAACCTCGTTTTGCAGAAAACTCAAAAAATCCAAAGAATGCACATAGATAACAAGAATTATGTATGCACTAGTATACTTCTAGTCAACTTCATTTGCCTTCTGTCAAGACACAAAAGGAAAACTGTGCTACGCATCCACTAAAGGCTGATTGGATACATTCCCACACTTAACAGCACATAGCATATAATCACCCAGGAATATCAGAGCTTCTTGTTTCGATATTGAGCAGAGGGAGAACTTAATTTGCACAGGCAAAGATGGAACCTGCGTAGTTTTTTTTGCTGCACACATATAAGCTATAAAGAAGTACCTGAAGGCACAGTTCAGATATATCTTTAAAAGCCCCTTAAGAACTCCAGCATGAAATCTCTGATTTAAATCCAAACAAGACTAGGATGCCTGTTGTGCAGTCTGGGCAGAACATGCACTTTTCACAAGAAATCCCTGCATTTCTTGTCAGCCGATAGAGTTTCGTTGTTGATATAAAACCAATTCGTAATGAAATCTGATTTATAATGATTCTTGGATGGAAACCTTAAAAATAAAACCCAACAGATTTAAAATATGATTATTTCTAAACCAAAACAGTAGTCATTTAGGAGTAAAACAAGTGCTGATGCAAGTTATCTAATTAGTAAACGGCTATGATTGACATAATTCTTTTGGCCCAAGCATACGTTATATCCATGTCTCTAATATGTAAAACAGCACTAGCAGCAGAAGTCAAAACCTGGGATTTCATTCTTCCTCATCAAGAGACAGTAGAATTGCTGTACTTCAAATCCAGTGCTATGAAGTGTTTAAGCCCAAAGTGGCCTCTGGCTGTTTTGGAGCACGCGTTCGAATTGCTGTAGCTGGAGTCAAGGTTGAAGTCCACACCCTCCTTACCACTTAGACCAATTTCCTACTTACAGTGTTTGTGTTTAAAAGGGTGACCAGTATCAACTCTCAGGCAAGAGGTCACCTACTCTCTGGGTCTTTGCTGGAGTTAAGGCAAACTGTTCTGAGTGGGATGATATTCTTGTTAGCTTACAACCTTAAAAGTAAGAAGGCAGGCATTTATCGAGTCAAAGTTTAAGTAGCATGAGCAGAGAAGGGTCTTAAGATTTTAAGTTCCAGACTTCATTACTTACATTTTTCTATGACCTTTTAAACTGAACTTTAGTACTAGCACATGCGTTACTCTAGCATACAAGCAATATGCAGTACTTCATATCCAGCCTTCAATTAGTATGCTGCCTTGCAGGCCTAGTAGAAACTGTCACTTACTCCTTTATGGAATACAGTATCAAAATAAATGACTTCTCATTAATTTACACCTAAACTCAAGAGGTATTTGTTCACTTTCAGCAATTTTTTCATTTCAAAAAATTCATGTAGTACAGCAACTACCATAAAAATTCAGAACACGGTCCTTTTAAGCTCAGCTAGTGATCAGTACCAAAATCTTGTTAAGAAAGGTATAAGAAACTTTCTAAATGACTGTAGAATAATCAGTCTTTATGGTTTTCTTTTTCCTGATTGTAATGAATTAGTGATTAGTCTTGTTACAGACTACCAAACTACATATTTTTCTTCTTACCTTTGTAAGAAGTCTAATTCCACTAATTGATTATATCCTATTGCTCTTTCTACAAGGTGGTCATGGATTGACTTTTGATCTTCAACTAATAAATAAGATATCCAGGACCAAGTCCTGAGCTGATTTAAATCAACTAGTTCCAACAGTCTTCAACTATGTAAAGGCTAATTAGTGACACATTTCACATACTTTCCTGTTCTGAAAATTAAAGTTCAGCTTTTTTACTGAGTTTGGCTGGGATGGAGTTAACGTTCTTTATAGCAGCTGGTATGTGCCGTGTTTTGAATTTGTGGCTAAAACAGTGTTGATAACACAATGGCATTTTCACTCTTTCTGAGTAGTGCAGTGCGTAGAGTAGTGCAACAAGACTCTTTTTTCCTACTGTATCCCCCATGAAGTGAATGGGCTAGTGGTGAGCAATGAGCTGGAAGGGGGCACAGCTGGGACTCAAACTGGCCAGAAGGATTCTCCATGCTATATAATGTCAAGTTCAGCAATAAAAACTGGGGCAAAGGAAGAAAGGGGTACAGGGGCTTGACTCGCAAGGTGTCTGTTGCCCAGAAACTGGCTAGGCATCAATCTTCTTCTAGGAGGTGATGAGTGATTGCCTTATTTGTGGTTTTGTTAGTTTTGGGGTTGTTTTTCTCTTTCCTTCACCTATTAAACTGTTTTTATTTTGACCCATGAGTTTTCTTGCTTTTGCTCTTCCTGTTCTCTTCACACTTTCTGCTTGGGCGGAGGAAGTGAGCAAGTAGTGTTTGGGTACTTAGTTGCTGGCTGGGATTAACTCACAACAGTTTTCAATGCATTTGCCCCAGGTCCAAAACCCATGGGCCAATTCCCAAGTCTGCTCAGAAAGAAAGCAAGAAATAAACCAGATTCCTATGTTTGGTTTGTATATTGCATATGGATTAGGGAATAGCGTGGAGAAAAAAAACTTATCTCCCTCCAACCAATTTATATTTAAATAAAACTGTCTTAAGATATGTAAGTTACAGCTGCCCCCTGAAATGTTTAATTGGAAAGATAAATTAATTCTTTCATGAATAAAGTGATAAATTGATAAGTATTCACTATTTGTTGCCATCCGTTTCAACCATCAGTTTGAACACTAGCTTCAAAGCAAATAGATTATTTTCATTAGAATATCTTCCCTTTAATGTACTATAAATTCTATTAATAGTGTGGAAGTTTTTCTACATTTCATCACAGAATATCTTTTTCCTTTCATGCAAAACTGCTGAATGGAAAACAGTTGTTTTTAGAAATTGTAAGAACAGGTCAACCTCATTCCAACTGAACATTTGTTGGTTTTGGACAGTTATTGGCAAGTGATTTAAAATGTCTCCTGTTAAATTACAGAAAAACTCCCACTACCTAAAGATCTGAATTAAGCCTTATCAATACAGAAAGTGTCAAAAAAAAAAAGCATGGTGCTCTTCCTATGAAGAAAAAATTCCTTCCCCATTATAGTCCACTCTTCTGTGCCTTCATATTGCAGAATAGTGACAAGAGCTAATTAATTTCATTCACACCAAAGGATTTTGCAGGGCTTCTATTCTGAGCAACTCTTGCTAGTGTGGATTCAATCCATTATTCGTAATGCAAATGACTTGCAACTTGAGACTAGCAGAAAACTTTACAAAATCTCCCAATGTGTGAGAAATTAGCAAGTGTTACTTTGCTGTTCTATATGCAGCACATAGTCAAATTTACGAGCCTAATTTTTTACCTCTGTATAAAAAGCATAGTCAAAACAAGAAAATAAAATATTTCAAGAGAAAATCAGAGGTACCTTGCATTCACTTTGAGTTACATTTTACATTAAATCATTTTCTGAAGACAATAGGTGGGGAACATCTACATGATTTACTCAACGCAGATACTGACTTTATTAGTGAACCAGTGTGTGAGCAAAAGTAGCTTTGGAGAAGTGTAGATTTTAAGGATATTAAATGTGAATGCCTTTAATAGTTATTAATTGTTATTAATTGTTACAAATATGCCAGATTTTGCTTATAAGTATATAAAACAGTCTGTGTAGAGTACTATAAATGTCATTTGCCAAGGAGGACTATGTACTTTCTGGAAAAAAAAGAGTATCTAAAAATGTTGGGAAGGCATTGCTCAGAGAATGAGAATACAACCAGGAATGTTCTAACACTGCCTCAAAAAGTAGGCTGAAGTCCTGAAAATGAGAAGTAGCGTCATCTTGGCATGGGAAGCAGTCTGAAGTGTCAATTACTTCTCATATTCTGCTCTCATGACACCTCACCTGGAGTACTGCATTAGCTTCATAGCCAAATTTTATCTTGGGTGCACACACAGGTAGAGCTAGAGCTACACCTAGTACCACCCAGGACATGGGGCTCCAGCAGCAGAGACCAGGAGAGATGTTAGGGCCATTGAATTCATGGATTCTGGTCAAGTGGAGATAATTTCCTTCATGAGGCTGAGGTGTGAAGCTTTGCACAATTTTTTTCCAGTGTACTGATAGGACTCACTCATTACTTAAACATTACTTCATTCATGTAATAAATGTTTCATATCACAGCACAGAGGCTAGACATGGATTTGCCTTCATGATTTCCTCCTTTTTTCCCTGACCTAGAGATACTACAGCTGCCCCTTTGCTTCATTCTGGAAGCTGTCAGTGACAAGACTTCCTAGCTGTTGCTATAATCCTCTCTGTGCCCCCATTCAGATTGTTCCTAGAATCTGATAAACATGGAGTTATGCTGGGCCTCCTGAAAGACAGATGGACTCAGGCTGATTTTGCATCTTGGTATATAAAATTTCCTCTCTCAGGACATGGCAGAGAATGGTCTTAACTAGAATCAGCCCTGGCTGAACCAGGTTATTGGTTTGGTTCCACACCAAGAAGATCATTTCCCAGTTTACATACAGGTAGTTCTTCTGTGGCCAACAGTTTTTCAAAGTCACATGCTATGTATATCTTCACAAATTTCTGTGAATTTATCCATACAACAGAAATACAATTTCTCTTCAAACAAAAGTTATTTACACACCTGGAAGATGCACAGAAATTTACCCTCTGAGTTGCACATTACCCACCTGGACACAGACATTGTCTGACCTGTGTCATCTTATATCTTAAAATATTTAAGATTCAATGCCTTTTCATATTTCTGAAAGTAGTAAGTTTTCTAACATGTCATTCATTGGTAATGAAAATACATTCAATAATAAACTCACTTATAATTCCTTGCCTCTTTTCTTATTTTACTTCTGTAATAACTGTAGCATAGTTATTTTAAAATACATATTCAGGATAATTTCAGACCTGGGAACTGATACCATCTCACATTGTGGCTTCTGAGATTTGGAAATCCCCGTGCAAAGAGCCTGGAACAATTCAAGTGCATTCAGTAAGTGTGTCATAGACATCAGTAGGAGCACAAGAGTGTTCAAATGAGCAATAATGTGATATCATCAGAAAAATACTCCCTGACAAAATGGCCAAAACATCTATGAATTAATAAGGTTTATAACACTGTGCACTGCCAGTGAGAGAATAAGTCCGTATCATAAGAAGCAGCAGCGTGTTGTACTGTATGCTACCTATTCCTGTCAAAAGTTGGGAGACTGTGTCAAACTCAGTCTAAGACGTGAAATGCAGTGAAGTGAAGAGGAAATTTTTTCATATATTTGGGAGGGAAAATACCAGAAAAAAAGTTATTCTGATCTGCCACCAAAATTATCTTCACTGTGTGGATGCAAAGATGAATTCAAAGTTCTTTGTGATACACAACCTGTTGGTATCCATGAGGGTTATTACGTGTTCACATAATTGATTTAATGAAGAGAGTATCTTTCTGTAATGATTACATCACTGTTTCAGAGCCAAATATATTAAACAAAATGGAAATAATGGTTGCCAGTTATGCTCAAATCATCATGCAATATTTCTGACATGATTAGCTATGAAAAAAGCGTACCACTCAGACCAAAAAAGTCTGCCTAATCATTGGGATTATCTTTCTCTTATTTGACAGAAGACAAATTTGACAGTGAGACAAATGTCAAAACACTGAATGCCTTCATTTAAATATTTCAGCACTTTCATTTTTAATTTGTGTAACCATCAGCAAAAATACAAAGATTATATTTTTCATGGAAATAAAACCATTTAAAAAAACCTGTGCTTGAAAAAGTAAGACGAGTGAGTTTTAGAGGCAACAAAATCCTGGGCATGCATTGGTGTAATTGCTGTTCTTCAGAGTTTCCATTCTGACATCTGAATTTCAGTGGAGAGCTCAATAGCTAAAAGCATTCACGTTTTCTACCTGGTGTCTTCAGAATTTTCCCTAGAATGACGGGAACTTTTAGTCCAGGTTTTCTCATACCAAAGCTTATGAAAAAGACCTAGGAAGAGGAAACCTCAGAAGGGTTATTTCCTGTTCAAACTGATTTTTAAGAAATAGTAGTGAATTTGTCAAATACTTAGGAGTGCGTGGGAGGGGAGGGGGGTAATAGCGTTTATTCAGACCCAGAGAGATTCAGACTCAGAGTCCATTCAGCTAAGAGCTGTTCAGCTACTCACATGTGTCTGCCCTGCATTCAAAATCGACTTGACGCAGAAAGTAATCCCACCATCTTCTTGGAAGCACAATCTGAACTAATTAGCACTTTGAGCCAGAGATGCTCCCAGACACAGTCAGCAGGACAACCTGGGCCTGTGTGATTTCCCAGGAGTTAACCCCAGCTTGGCAGAGCCAGTTTGGAGCCAGAACTAATAAATAATGCTGAACTTGAGCTGATGCTGTATGGAGCTACCTACTTTTCTATTCAGTGCAATTTCTTTCCTACCTGTGCAATCAAGTTGCTAATTTTTTCCCATTATCTGAAAACTGGAGTCAACTATACAGATATCAATCATATCCTTTTTGTCTTTTCACCTTCATTATGACAAAAGAAACTGCTGGAAGTATTTGTGTTCCCTACCATAAAAAGTTTTACCATCTCCCTTATCATCCTTCAGTTCTCTGAATTTCTCCAGTTTAATCTTCCCAGAAATTGCTTGACCATTTTATATGAAGAAACCCAGAAGTTTTACCAGAATTTTACAAGGCCTTTTTCTTGAAACCATGTTGTTTATTGTACAATTAACCAATACAAACAAAATTTGGTTTTCAACTATTTCCAGAAAAAAACTCGTCTTTTCCACTCTATGGAAAATTACTTTTCCAGTTTCTGAAAATAATCATTGCTATAAATTTATGTTTTATGTGATTATATTTCATTCCAACATTTTTTATTAATCAAGAACTTAAAATTATGCCACCCCATATAAACCTCCATTGTACAAAGACACTGACAAGTGATGACCATCCAAAAAAGTTCATAAAAAAATCCCAAAACCTGAATGGACACAAAATGAACTGTATATTGTCTTAATTGCAAGCCCTATTAGATGTTTGAAAAATATAATCAGCCACTGCAAATGGCTATTTCATTTTGGCATGGACAGTTGACTGTGCACTATTTTTAGTTATGAACAGATAGTTACAGAATGTGGCATTGAAGGTGGTGGCTTACTGAAGAAGAGTCATTAATTGCTTTTCTAAGGTATGTATTCTACTCACAGACAATAATTTTCTCAAATCTGAATGTTTACTCAGTAAGTTGTAATATCATCTCTATTTCAGGAAAAGTGATTTTTACAATGCCACTAGTGTTTCAGAAAATAAGTTTGCCTCTGATAGTTTCACAACAACTTCTCAATTATATGAATGCCCATTATATTTAAGGCCACAACCTGGACCTGCAGAATTCCAGGCATCTGTACTTATCAAGCGAGAAGACAATATGCTATTGGAAGAAAATACAGGCTTGTAAAGAGGGCTTTTCTTTTATTACTCCAGAGAGTGTAAGGATTTTTTTTACAAGTAAGCATGAGGCTGATAAATGGCCTTAAAACTAATGAAGCACAGATATAACTTCTGGAAGAAGTCCCAGTGCTTCCTCATTGGTTAATACAGCATATAAAAATCTAACGAAGCATAAAATGATGATTGAGAAATCCAGTCTACTTAGACTTGCTTCTGGACTCTGGCACATTATAGGAGTTGTTTACAGTCATTATGGAGAATGTAATAGTTCAAAAATAACATGATTATGAGATTAATTCAGTCTAGTTTTCTTTACTATTTCTAGATTCAACAAAAGGGTTTTTTGCACGTTTCATTTTCTGATGTTTTCCTGTTATACTGTATGTAATTAGTATATTCTTATATTGATCTAAAATTTAAGTATGAATATAAATGCACTGTATTAAACTGTATTAATATATTACTGCATTAATATATCTGATTTGTATATAATTATTATAATTAATTGAATTATAACTAATACTGATATATTTATGAGATTTCTCATTTACAACATCCATATTGCTGATGCCAGAGACACTTAGTTTATGTTTGGTTACCATTTATGATTCTGATATCATCATGCCATCTTGTCCTTAAGAATTCAATTTGATGGAATTTTTGTTAGCGTTACAGACTTTGTTGTACACTGCCAAATGTTTGTATCTATGCAAATAATTATTTATTTCACCACAGGTCAGAATGTTGAACCATTTGTGCTAAATACAAAGGCTTGTACTTCAGCTATTGCAGAGATTACTTTTTCCAATACTTTGTCTCTCTATGCAACATTTTGAAGGAGTGTGAGGTGGGAGATGTGAACGTTAAAATAGACTTTCTCTAGTTTTCTCCTTGGCTCCTTCTACCCAGTCAGCCAAAATCACCATATTGTGTGTCAGTCTGGTAACTCAATTTCTGAACACAAGTGAAAGTCTGGGTTAGCATTCCTTGGCTAATCAAGGAGCTCCACATATAATACACAGTTTATGTAATCCAGTGAGAGCTCCTGTAGATTGAAATTATGTGCCAGTGAGCCGGGCTACTGATGCCAAAACCTGTGGTTGCCAATATGAGTACAACCTGTAGTCACATGGCCTGTGCCAACTGTGCCTGTATTAAGTGGAAAACAGGGCAAACTGTAAGTGGGAACATGAGAGGAATAGACATATAATCTAGTAACAAGAGCAAAAATACTTGGGAGGAAACATGTGCTTCACTGCTTCAGATCAGTATTTTCAGATTATGCCACACTGCCATTGTACAGTGTACAGTGATGTCAAATGCAGCTTTCACACAAACACTGATTTTTCCTTATGAACCTCTGAAATAATTCATATTTCAGCAATTAATGCATAGCTTCCCCAAGAAAATATCAAAGTTATACTTAAATGTTATGAAAAACTGAAGCATCAAGCCTGCTGAAGAAAACAATCAATCACTAATTAACACAGAAACCCTATAGTGCAAAGATCTTTACCGAAACAGAAGGGGAAAGAGAGAACTGATCTTCAGGATTTAGCTCTTGACAGTGACACATTCAGTTATATGTTCTAATTCAGCTGATTCAGCAACTGAGTGTTTTAAGTGCTGACTGTAACATATACTACTGAAAAAATGCTGGATCTGTGCAATACAAATTTACTAATATATGTACTTACTATCACAGATGAAAACATAATTTGTAAAGAGTTAAATCATCTTTGCCTATGTCTTCCATGCTGCGTTTCATTTCCACAGTGCAATGACTTTCATTGCAACACTGCAGTCCGTTTGGTCCCTAAACCACATATACGCATCTGTGTGCACATAAACGTGAATTTGGAGCCTTAACACTTATCACAGCACAACACAGATGGTGTCACGAGGAAAGGATTAAAGACCAACAGAAATGTCATCAAAAAATGGCTTTCACTGAAGCTAAAACTAGTCTTTACTTCTATAAAAAGTCACTTTATATTTTTACACAGAATTCATTTGGCAATTAGCATGTTTTTAGTTAAGCTGTTTGATTTGATATCTTAGCTGCTGTCTAAAGTTTTCTCATCACAGAATGAGGTTGTGCCCTGTATTCAAAAAGCGTAAATCTTTTGCACATACTGAAATTAATCAGATCCTTCTGTTAAAAGGCAGAATATTTTCTCAGTTGTCCAAAGACCCGCAACATTTACCAGTTACATTTATGGCAGCTAAACCAGATACGAATAAAGTTATTCTCTTATATTAGAACAACTAATTAGGCTAGTGGCATTTTGTTTATCAAGCTGGCGAACTAGAGGTGATTTGCCATGTTTATAAAGAAATTTGGAATACATACAACTTCTGATTTGGTAACTTTAAGGTGTGTACTATGTCTTATGACATTCAGATTCCGCCTCTACCTACTTATTTGCTAGTTACCTTATCATGTAAACACTCCACTTATCATAGAGAACGCTTAATATTTAAGATGTTACTTAAGGTAAAAGAAACGATATTACACATGCTTCATTTCCCTTTATTTACTGCAGGTCATTATATATAAAAGCCCAATTTACAGAGGGCTATAGAGGGCCCTATATCAAATGAGTATCTTTTCTTTGGTCCTTCATTTTAGATAACATGTCTTTTAACTCAGCATTTCTTAGGGAAAAATGTTTTCTTTTCCTTCCTGGCCTAGAGTTTAAGCCTAATAGTTACTGCTGCTTGGATAAGAAGTTTCTTGATACATTTTTAACAGGAAATGTAACGACTATGGTTGCCTACATAAAGCTAAAAAAGCTCCTTTTAGCACACAATGGTGGGAAAACAATCATTAATTTCTAGTTATCAGTGATCAGTATCACTGCCAGTGTAAAAATCACTTCTGTTCGTTAATGCACCACTTGGCTTATGAGAGCTGCTGTCATGGGCATGACTATTTTGTTTAAAACACAATCTCCTTGTTACGTTCAAATCTCTGCAACACGTGGCCCCAAACTAAATGTGTGTTCTGTTATCTGACTAGTCGCGACTTTATGCAGTTCCAGTAGTACAGGAGGACTGTACAAGGTTCCTAGGCTGCTTGCTGATCCCTTGATAATACTGCAAAACAATTTACCACTACAATGTAAACACTGAGATCAGAACTGGGCAAGTTAAAAAAGAAAAAAAAAACAAAAGCAAAACAAGACTTATTTTTATGGTGAGTTTTTTTAAGACAAAAAGTATTTTTCAAGGAGGTATTCCATGGTATGACCCATGGCTTCACCAAATTTGATGAATATCTCACTTTTTGTGTGTATGTCTGTGTATATACATATATATAAGTATATAAAAATGGGAAAGAGAGAGAGGGTCACCCAAGGCCACAACCAGCCCTGGCAGCCCCAGGCAGTACTCCAACACCCAAGCAGAAACCACACTTAGGTCAGCCAGCTTAAGCAACCATCAATAATTTAAAAAAAAAAAAGATTACATTAAATGCATTAAAAAGTGTAGCGATAAGGAGCAGACCAGACTGCAACACAATTGTCTTACTTCATGGTAAGTGCAAGGAGATCTAGCTCTCAGTGGAAGTAAGGTAAGCCACCTTATGACTTTTTGTTTTTAAAACAGGAAAATGCATGTATACAGCTACCCACTGCTGGTAGTTCACACAACAGATTACTCTGCATTAAATAAATTTTATCCCTCATCTGGGCCTTAGTATCCTCTTGTTTACTTTTACTAGCCAGAATAGAATGAGTCAAATACATGGGCTGTTAGACAAAATTAATACAAAAACATTCACTACTCCAGTGAATTTCAACCAAACAAATTTCTTGCAGACTATTTTCTCTGACATCTTGAAAGTCAACTTTTTGTGCTTCTATTTAACATTTTTCTCTGCAAAAGTGAGAAATTTTGTCATCATTTAAAGTGCTCAAAACAAGTACTTGCCAAGATAGTGAATTCAGATTTCTGTAACTCAAAACAGTGTGATTCTGAGATGTTGCAGATGGTATGGAGGAGGAGAAGCATCTTTTTGGCCACAGAATCACACTTAAGACTTCTTTCTTTCCTGCTTCTTCTGCTCCAGATCATGTGGGTGTAGGTGTGCCAGGGTTTTTCCTAGAGAATGAATCTAGTAGAGGGGATGAACAATGGACTGTCATTCAGATGGAAGGCAAAAGGTCCCAGAATGACAGATAGACACACCATCAGTCTCCACAGACAGACCATCAAAACTGGATTTCTTGTTAAAGTACAGCGAGCTTTATCCCCAAATCACAAGCATACAAATTTGGCATCCTATCCTTTTAACATAAGTATGGTTTTGGGCAATAGCCAAAGGAATAAATAGGCTATTAAGGTAACTAGAAAATCCTAAACCAACACATAAGATTCATCAACTACGTGCTGATTATTCAGCTAGTATTTCATATCAACCACAAACCCACCACTCTTGCTTAATATGCATATCTCTCTCTCTGTCATAATGTTGCCAGTGCTTTGAAAACTCAATGTATGCCACGGCAAAACAACATCATGTTACCCTCCTTGACACTGCTGCTTATCTGTTTTTACTTAATGATCTCGAATCAAATGAAAATGACAGATACCTAACACAGAAATATTAATTGCTTGATTATTAGTCCACAGACCAATTTGAAACCACAAAGTAGCATCAGCCACTACTATAGTAGCCAATACAAAGTAGTCAAAACATTGTATTCCATCAAATCTATTTATCCTACTAATTATTCACAAACTGCATTGCCATGGAGACGATCCTCCTAAAATCACCTCAATTAATGAGGTTGGTAATTAACTTTATTTCACTGATTTCAAACTGATCCTTAGGTTTTGACATTTGCTGATTGGATTCTGCAACCTTTGTACCATTTACTTTGGAGTAATCTGTAAGCAACTTTACACGATTTTCTGACAGTTTTACTGAGTAATCACAGATGACAGAAAACCCTTTTCTCACAAGACATTCTTAAGAGAAATAGGTGCATATGTACATATATTCATTGTTCACGGTTTTTCAGAGCTCTTTTTCTCAGAAAAATCAGAATGATGATCAATGCCAATGTTGGGTTTCTGTGATGGATGGTAAAGAACATCTTGGGAATCTGAAACTGGTTTTAACTACCTTATCTCCAATACTAACATGGCATATGCTCCTGGAAAACCTAGATGTCAAAAGTTTTTATCCAGCGCAAAGGAAGGCCAATGCTGTATCTATGGAGTGGTCTTACATAAATTTGCTAGGGTTTTGTAGCCACTGTCATTCATCTTTCTGAGAAGAAAAATTCTGTAAACCAATTCACATTGCACCTGGCAGAACAGAGGCTGGTTATGAACTTTTCCACAGGTTCTCTTAATGCCTGTTGACAGAAAATTTGCAGGCCAGAACAGTGACAGTAGTCATATTAGGTGCCAACTTACTCTTATACACTCGAGGAAGAAGAGCATTACTGTATGACCCAAGGATATAAATGACTTCCTTACTTGAGTTTCTTCAGACGTTTGCCATATGACACATCTGTTAAATTCTCCGAAGACAAACCTTTGTCTCTTGTTCATGTCTCATGAACCAGTATGGACTAGAATGTAAACAAACTCTTGCATTCAATCCTTAAATCAGCAGAGAGATCTTGAAACTATTTTGACACTACAGCTGTTTACAATTAGCTTGGTAATCACTTGATTTTCAAGCACTTTTATAACTTCCTTCTATTAGTGTAAAACATTTAAATAATGTGACACACAAAACCAAATTAAACTTTCCTGAGGCAGCTGTTCTATCCAATCTCAAAAGAATCATGTATTTTATATATACACATATACATGCATGCAGATGCACACACACATTTGCTTACAAATTCTGTGCTGCAGTTTTGCAGGATTTCTCTCTCTCTTTCTTTCTCCTCCCTCTCTCTCCCTGAATTTAGCATAATAATAATGCTTGGGAAATATAATAATTTAGTGTAAGTTATTTCTACATAAACCTTAGTGAATTTTAAAGCAGAAACATAACAAATTTATACCAAATAACTCTGCTGTTTCTGCATTTTATTTCTCTTGGAACATTTCAGGGATTTGAGTTTTGTGTTCTTTTGAGAAGGAGGGAAAAGCTTTTTCCTTCAGCTGTATGAAAAATTTGAGAAGTAGAGGATGTTGGGAGGTATAGTTTGTGAACTGTAGCTCTTAAAGGATTAATATAAGGCATATGTGCATTAATAGCTTGCTTTATAGGAGTCTGCATGTAACTCAATACTGTTTATTTCTGGTTATCAGCTTCAAACTTAAGCTTAAAGGACTGCAATATTAAATTTCAGTGCTAGCACTCCTGGCTGCTAAAATGCAAAGCAAAATATATACTTGATTATAAATCTTACATCTCCTTGCAATAAGTAAAGAAATTTCTCCCCATCCCCAAAATCATAGGAGCTTTTTGACCCATTGATTGCCGAGGATTCCTCAATTTTCCCCAGACTGTTTTTGAACAATATTTGACCCTGAATTAAATTTCCACAAGAAGCATTTGTGCCAGAGTTGAGACTGCTTCAGCCTCCAACTGCCAAAACTGAACATATTTCCAGGTAGATTTAGCCCAAATAATATCCATATCTAAGCACTAGAATTTGGTAGTAAGTAACACCACTGCTAATACCCTTCCGTCACCTCTGCTCAAGCTATGTAGGCTGCTATCTAAGCACCCAGTAAAAACTGTGTAGGATTTCTTGAGTTCTATCCAGGATCAAAACCTTACAGAATTGCCTTGGCCATCACAGAAGTAAGAGCAAAGATGCTATCTAATGAGATGGTTACAAGCTGGCTTATTGCAGACAAAATAATTTTTCATAGTGATGCAGTTCACGTTACTACTAGACATTTGTGCACAAGGAAGGGGCCCCTGGGTTGTTCCCACTGGCTCACCAGCTTTGGAAGTAGTTACAGATGCTGGAGAGCATGTACTTAAATGTTAACTACTTGTAAGCACTTTGCCAGAAGGGACTGCAATGTTAAATTGCATATAATATCAGAAAACTTCTAGCCCCAAAGTGCCAAATGATCTGGAAACTAACTTGACAACGTCAGATTCTGGAAACAGTCTTTTTTTCTTGTCATTTTCACAGATAGATGTTTATCTCCTCTTTGAGCTGGGAAGTTTTCCCCATCCTAAATTAAAAACAATCCCCCAAAAATCTAGTAAATCCATCCTACTGCAAAGTGTCTGATGAATCCATTTAAGCCAGGATGAAAATTAATACTAAAAATTCACCATTGTTGGTGGGGTCAGCAGTTTGTTAATCCAAATGAAACTCACTTATGTGACACACACACTGTTATTATGGGCATTAGCTATCTGCCTGGTTTCTAGTCTGGTGGCAAAAATGGACATATTGTATCTCTACCCTGTAAAGAGCTCTAAACTGTTTGGCAAGCTCAGTTATGCCTTCTAGTACCCATCTGCCAGTTTCCATGTAGTAAGCATCATCTACAGAGGGCCAAGACAGTTAATTCAAAATAATTCACTTGCAGTTTTCTGGAACATCCTTTAGGACAGCTGCCATTCAATAAATTCTAAAATACAGGAATCATTGTTATTAAAACACTGGCAAGCCTTTGGTTACTCTGAAAAGTCTAACTTTGATTGTTCTAAGGAATGTTAACCTAAAAGTGTGCTGAACTATCAAAGACATTAAAAATAATAGGCATTTTCTAAAAAGGAACAAAGAAAATGCTTCAAAAACACTAGCTCTGTAATGTAACGTTTATGTGTTTCCCTTAATGTAAATCTACACATCAAGGGAACGCATCTCTTCATCTATAATCTATATGAACTTTGAGAATCCAGTAGAAAAGAGGTACTTGAGTTAGTGCCTTAGGACCATTAATGCACCAATAAGTAAAGATAAACTTTCACGTTTCTTCAGAAAGACATTCATGCAAAGTATAGACCTGTTTTTCAGCAAACTGAAGGCCAAGTTCTTCACTAAGGTTTTACTGTGAATTTCTAGAAGGTTTTGATGTTTTACACCTCTGTCTTTAACCACTGAATTTTGTTTTCTGGTTTTGTCACTATGTGATAGTTGCCGTAGTATGTTGCTCTGAGTTCTCTCTGTGATTTTTCTACCAAAGGTGGGTTGAAAAATTATTAACAGGTGAAAGCAAACTCATTTATTCATCATGACTACACCTAGGGGTGTTCAGATAACTGAATCAGCACAGGACTAGATCATCCTCTAGAAGGGAGCCAGTAAAAACTGAAAATCAGGATTGAAGTACATTACATATGTGTAAGAAAAAAAAAAGATTAGTTAACTGGTGGTTGTGTATATGCCCAGAATGTGATAAGCCAGATATTGATGCCAAACAGCAAACAAACAAAATCAAAACAGTTGCACCAAGTTCTAAAAGCCTTTGTGAGCAAATCAGCTACAAAAACATCCATAGACTGTCTAAAATGTCTTTGAACACTTGCTCCAGTTTATCTTGTGAATTTAGTGCATGTGGGTATCTATTGTATTTATTTCTCATACAGGCATTCAGATAATATCTCCTATGTAGGAAACATATGGAAGACAGAAATCCTTACAGACGAGCTTCTTATCTTGGAGAAAAACCAAAATGCTATCCTCTGAACTTCCAAGACACGCTGATACTAGGGCCTTCAAGGCAAAAGCTCTTATTGAGTTATATAGCCTCATTATTACTGGCTAAAATACACTGTCTAGTTATTACATATCCTAGATTTTTGTTAGGACGTATCATTTTATTTCATCCATTTGGACTAACTGTAGTTTGTTCAGTAACATTTTTTAAAGGATTTAAAGGCAGAGTATGGCAGAGCCAAGAATGCCCTCAAGTTTTAGATTATTCTTCTCTCCGTTCTGAAAGGGAACCTATGTTCAAGAAGCGTAAGTTAGATAGAAATGCACACCCAAAAGTTTGCTTCCAAAATTCCTACATTGCCAACAGTGGTAAAAAATACGGCATAATAGTACAGATGTTATTGCCTTAATAAAAGTCAAATTCTAAAACCTGTAAACTCATTTATTAAGTGTAAATTAAGGGGAGAAAAAACTGTTTTGAGTAAATCCAAGTATGATAGCCACGTGGTGCAAAAACAAACCACCACAAAGTACAAGTAAGAAAGTAGTGTCAAAGACAAATCTATGACAATTGCATCAGAACATGTGCAATCATCCTCATATGAGGTGTTTTCAGAAATCTCTCTTTTTTCTATGCCTTTTTTCAATGCAATAAATGCACAAAGGGCTTGCACAAATGAAAGCAAATAATATTGCTAGATTTCATATCCTTTGTCCAGAAACCTTTAGAATCCAAAACAAGAAAGGATACTATGACAAGGGTCTTATTTTTATCAAGTGTTCAATTAAGACCTAGGAACTAAAGCTTGCAAAATTTATATTTATCTTAAACAAAGAAGAAATACTTCAAAACCTTCACATTCTAGAATCTGTTCCTTTAGGTGTGATTTTAGAGCAGGCTACCATATATAGCACAAGCTGCAGCAGAAATTTACACTGCATATTTTGGAATGAAAGCATTCACATAAGCGCTCAAAGCTACTGTCCTCCAGATTCTATGCTTGCACCAGCATTTTTCAGTCTTTGTAACACCGCATTCACCATTTTCTTTGCAAATTTCTATATACAAGCTGCATTGCTTTGGAAGCTGGCATTTCTTTCCTCAACAAGGTATGGGGTGAGACTTTGGGAACCACCTTAATATCTTAGACAATTGCTTCAGGATTTGGAGATTGCACATGCAAGAGAACCGGGTGATCAGGCCCAGTCAACACGGGTTCACAAAAGGCAGGTCTTGCCAAACTAACCTGATTGCCTTCTATGACCAAGTGACTAGACTCTTGGATGAGGGAAAGGCTGTGGGTGTGGTCTTCCTGGACTTCAGTAAAGCCTTTGACACAGTTTCTCACAGCATTCTGCTTGAGAAACTATCAGCCTCTGGCCTGGACAGGCGCACACTCTCCTGGGTGGAAAACTGGTTGGATGGCCGGGCCCAGAGAGTGGTGGGAAATGGAGTGAACTCCAGCTGGAGGCCAGTGACAAGTGAGGTTCCCCAGGGCTCGGTGCTGGGTCCAGCCCTGTTCAATGTCTTCATCAATGACCTGGATGAAGGCATTGAGTGCACCCTTAGCAAGTTTGCAGACGACACTAAGCTGGGTGGAAGTGTCGATCTGCTGGAGGGTAGGGAGGCTCTGCAAAGGGATCTGAACAGGCTCGACCGCTGGGCAGAGTCCAATGGCATGAGGTTTAACAAGGCCAAATGCCGGGTCCTGCACTTGGGGCAGAACCACCCTATGCACTGCTAGAGACTAGGAGAAGTCTGGCTGGAAAGCTGCCTGGAGGAGAGGGACCTGGGTGTGTTGGTTGACAGCCGACTGAACATGAGCCAGCAGTGTGCCCAGGTGGCCAAGAAGGCCAATGGCATCTTGGCTTGTATCAGAAACGGTGTGACCAGCAGGTCCAGGGAGGTTATTCTCCCTCTGTACTCGGCACTGGTGAGACCGCTCCTTGAATCCTGTGTTCAGTTCTGGGCCCCTCACCACAAGAAGGATGTTGAGGCTCTGGGGCGAGTCCAGAGAAGAGCAACAAAGCTGGTGAAGGGGCTGGAGAACAGGCCTTACAAGGAGCGGCTGAGAGAGCTGGGGTTGTTTAGCCTGGAGGAGAGGAGGCTGAAGGGAGACCTCATTGCTCTCTATAACTACCTGAAAGGACGTTGTAGAGAGGAGGGTGCCGGCCTCTTCTCCCAAGTGACAGGGGACAGGACAAGAGGGAATGGCCTCAAGCTCTGCCAGGGGAGATTTAGGCTGGACATTAGGAAAAAATTCTTCACAGAAAGGGTCATTGGGCACTGGAACAGGCTGCCCAGGGAGGTGGTTGATTCACCTTCCCTGGAGGTGTTTAAGGCACGGGTGGATGAGGTGCTAAGGGGCATGGTTTAGTGTTTGATAGGAATGGCTGGACTCGATGATCCGGTGGGTCTCTTCCAACCTGGTTATTCTATGATTCTATGAAATCGATACTCATTGGAGACAATATCTCCCTCCTCATCGTGAACATCAGTTATTCAGTGCTACAAATAAATAACTTCTCTTTGATACTACAGATATAGTAACAAAAGATTTGCCTTACTTCACAAATATTACACTATATTGGGCACTTCCAAAGAACTTATGAAAATTCCAGACAATTCTACAGAACAAGGTAGCACAGTAATCGGCATATTTGGATTGCAAAAATTACACTACGAATTTTATTTTAACATCTACTCAGAATATATCTATGAAAGATGCAGAAAAATAATTTATTAGATGACCTGAACTCCACTGAATGGCATGGTAAAATTGGCATGGAATATTAGTCTCATCAGAAGTCATGAGGAAGAGACAAAGCTTGAAATCTGATGGAACTGCTCGATGTGCCATTTTTTGCACAGTTTTGTGTAAAGCTGGAAGCTTGCAGAAGTGTTTAACATGCCATTCAATTGCAGGGAATGATTTTCTTCCCGCATCACTGTAGAGGTTTTTGCAGGCTGAAGGACACAGGAAAATGGAGGCTGTCCTTGAAAGACCTTGGCTGAAAGAAGAAGAAGCATGAAGAAGGCATGAACAGTTAATTTTAGCCAATCGTTTAACACCACGTTGTATGCCTGGTCTAGGCGGGGAACAAGTAGCAAAACCAACCAATCATTGTAAAAAAAAGGTTCTTGCTAGTTAACATATATAAAGGAGCCATTAAGCCTAAATAAAGGTTTTCTGCTTATCAGGCAGTAGTCCGTGCATCAATCCCCTCACATCACAGAATGAAGAGATTGCCACACAGGCAGTTACCAACAAGTTAGTTATTAAAATAGATGGCAAAGTGAAAGAATTGCAAATTTATCTCTTGTTCTTCTAAGAATCTGCTCCATTTGTGTATCCCTTCTGCCACTATGTTCTTGAAACAAAAGATTACTAGAGTCCTGTACTCTTTTACTCTAAAAGTTATCAAGTAATCCCAGCTCTGAAATATTCTGCTTATTTCAAATGAGGATTTGGGGGGGCTGAGGGGAAGCCTCTTTTGTCAGCATTATGAAATCGTTGACAAGGAAAGTTCATATATTCCTTCTGGAGAGACCCTTTCCGTGTTTTGATATGTGCACCCACTACATATCACCAAATTCACAGCAAATTCTTACTGATGATTGGTAGAAATTTTGAATAGAAATAAGAGAGGTGATTTCCATAACTTGGTTAGTATCATATAATTAATTTTATATAATTATAATATGCAATAAAGTTTACCACTTCAGAAAATAGTGTTATCTGAATCTTATAAAATTAACTTCAGTATAATTATGTCTCCATTTATAATCTCTCTGTGAAATAATTCTATTTACTAAATAATGAACAGTATATAGCTGATGTTCTAGATCATGAAAACATTAAGTCATTGATCCAGGGGAAAGTAATGTTTGAAGCTAGACTTCAAACAAAACCTGCTTCTGAACATCACATTAACACTGGTTCAGTAAGTTTATTTTTCAGCAGTAACTTTTATATGCTTCCCTCACTTCATTTCAGTATGCCCTTTAGATGACTCAGAACCTCATATTTGTAACTGGTATACACCCTAGTGAATAATTTCTGAGAACACAGATCTTGCTTATCTAACAATAACAAATACCTAAACTGCACTAAGAAATTAGGGAGGTCAGAATAATGCAATTACTTTTATCACCAGATACTGATTAATTGTACAACAGTCATAAGTAGAATTTGGATTAATGAACAAAAGTATTCTGCTACCATAGAAAGAACCCTAAACACTGCAAATAAAGCTCTAAACAACATGTAGAAAAATGTGATTGTGATTTGAATCTTATGCTATCCTATGCTTTGAAAGAAAACCGGGTTATGTTTTCTTTTCCTCACAAAACCAGACCTATACTTTGTTTTCTGGCTGAATTTGATCTTTTGAAATAATTGTGGTAGAAACAGGAGATAGGGTGTACTGCTCTTTCTCTTGGCATACAATTTTCAGAGATTACGTTGGTGGTGTCTCTTCACGTGTTCAAGATTTAAAGAGTTGTCAGGTGGGCAGCAGGAGGGAGTTTTTGTCACTTGATATATTCGTCAGAATTATACATGTGATGGGGCGAAGGGAGGGTTTGCTCATGGCTGTAGTGTGGGACACAAGCCACTTTCTTTGATGAGCCTGCCTCAGTCACTAAACAGGAGAGGCATTTGTTTCAAAGTCAATAGTAATCAAAATATACAAATGGAACCAGACTTTAAATACAATTACTACACTATCCAGTGGGGTGTTTTGCAGGAAATATTTGCTAAACCTAAAAGACTCAGCTCTACCTTTGTATTTACAAGCAAGATCAAAATGCGGTATAGATAATGATGTTTAATTGTTAATGATGTTTAATTTCTTTATGATGTGAATTGTTACCAATCACAGCTGAACAGTCTATTCAGATATAGCCTCTCTCTGTTGTTGAGTCTACAGTCATACATGCAATCTCATGTTGTATGCCTTGTCTATATTTCCATCACAGGGTGTCATCCAATGAATAAGCATGTTGCACTTCGTAACTGCAGAATCCTTTGCATTTAAACAGATGTAGATGAAGAATACCACCGTTTTCTTAATGATTAACATTTTTCCCTTGAAAAAACATTTTAAAACAAGCAGGGTTTCAATCCAGATAATTGGAAAATTGCTTTACAACTAAAACTGAAGTTATCCATGTACTTCTACCACACAAAGGCTAGACAATTTGTTCTCACAATACCCACAAGGTAAGCCAGCATTAACTATCTTAATTTTACAGATAAAAAGCTTAAGCACTAAGCCTAGACAACTCAACATGAACGCTTGCTTTTATCTTGGTTTAGACAAACCCTAAATTCAAAGGCAGTGCCCAGGCACATGGATAATGTGTGAAATAGAAAACAAAACAAAAAAACTCCTTGCCTGCATCTCCTGAATCCCAAGGCAAACAAAAAGGAAACACTACCCTACCTTTTTCAGTTCTCATTGCATTCAGCACTACACTATCATGATGTAAACTAACAATAAATGTTATTTGTGTTACGTGTCAAATGTTAAACATCCATTTTATGCACTGCAAACCTGTAAAGTGCAGAGAAGTGCTAACTTTCAAAGAATACATTCAGAAACACAAAATGTTTTGTAATCCCTGAAAGAATCACAGGTGTGTCACAAGCAGGTAATACCCCTGCACAAAGACAGGTCACTTTGCTATTATGAACAGCACAACTCTGAACGGAATGTGATATATTATCCCTGCTTCAAAGTATATTTAAACCACAATGCAGGCAAACTGAAACACCTAGCAATTTTATACTGCAACAAACATTACTGTATCCAGTGGACAGAGCTAAGAAAAAGCTTTGCTTTAGATATTTTTTTAATACAGTAAATCACTCTCTTAATCCCTAAGAATTATTTTTCTCTGTGTAGAAAACATGGATAATTTTCATGTGATATTAGAAAATATATTTTCATTTATAAGACATTACATATGCTGATTGATTTCCAAATCATTACTGATCTCAAGCAAAAAAGAGCTATAATCCATATTGCAGGTAACATCTCTGAACAGTAGAACACAAGCAGGCTCCATCCAGTGTAGTTACATTTTCCTGTCAAACTCCTAATGTACAGGCAGATATTGATTTAATGTGTTTAGACACAAGTAGGTGTTCCTGGTGCTACCACTGGAACTGAAAGGACAAGTGGAACAGAGTGCAGGAATACTCAAACCTACATGCAAAAATAGGATATACTCCTCCTTGACCCAAAGGTCGATACAGTGCAGGGATGAATACAAGGAGACTTAGAAACCTGTATCTCTGAAAGCACAAGTGTGTCAAGAACCAAGCAGAAGAGACATGCCACACAGCCTTACACTACAGTGGAACAGCACTAGGAGCTGACAATTTTGTAGTAATGTACACATTATGCATATTTACTTCTACTGCATGAAGTGCTATGTATATTTTTAATATTTATTCTATTTATGAGCATATCCCACAGAAGGTAATTCAGATCACCTTGGTGTTCCTCAGCTATTGCTACTGAAGGAAATAAATGCTATTTTCAGCCTCCATAATCTAAGTATCATGTCAATTAAACTTACTTTACTTCTACATTTTTATAGTTTAGTAATAATAAACTCCTAATTAGAGCTTTTCCATCCCTTATTTTTGCCCCTCCATATCTATCTACAGTTTCCTGAGATGCCTAGTGTATTCACAATAGAATTGAAAATAATGAAAAAAGACACTGTAAAATACACAGGCCTGAGAAAGGTCAGAAATACACTCAGCGACACACAGATACCTACAGTTCAAACACAGGGTTTTTAGTTTTGTTTCTTTCATATTCTACCTATTTTCAAGCTACCAGCAATATTAAGAAAGCTTAGCTGGTGAAGGAGACAGATGCTTTGTGCCGCTCATATTTCATAAGCAAGTAGAAGATTGTGAATGGAGAACATGCAAGTGACATAAGCTGAAGTTGTAGTTGTGTTGGTTTTAGTCGCGATAGTTAATCTTCATAGTAGCTTGTGTGGGCTATGTTTTGGATTTGTGCTGGAAACAGTGTTGATAACACAGGGATGTTTTAGTAACTGCTGAGTAGTGTTTACAGAGAGTTAAGCCCTTTTCTGCTTCTCATACCACACCACCAGAGAGCAGGCTGGGGTGAACAAGAAGCTGGAAGGGGACACAGCTGGCACAGCTGACACCAGCTGACCAAAGGGACATTCCATACCATATGAGGACATGCTAGGCACAGAAAGCTGGGGAAAAGGAAGGAAGGGGGGATGTTTGGAGTGATGGCATTTGTCTTCCCAAGTCATTGTTACACGTGATGGAGCCCTGCTTTTCTGAAGATGGCTGAACACCTGTCTGCCAACAGGAAGTAGTGAATTAATTCCTTGTTTTGCTTTGCTTGAGTGCATGGCCTTTGCTTTACCTATTAAACTTTCTTTATCTCCATCCACAGGTTTTGTCACCTTTACCCTTCTGATTCTCTCCTCCACTCTGGTGGGGGAGAAGTGAACTCATTGCAGTGTTTGCAATTCAGAAGACATTAGGTTAGGTTTCACTTCTTCCTTGATAACTTCACTACAAAGACTTCAAGAGCCAGTAGGCATGGACGACTGCATGATTTTGGTAGCTTGTATTATAGATGTTTTAGTTAAACAGCTATGAAAACTGGGGGAATCACTGAAAAAAAAATTATTGTCATTAAACATAGAATCATAGAATCACCAGGTTGGAAGAGACCCTACCGGATCATTGAGTCCAACCATTCCTATCAATCACTAAACCATGTCCCTCAGCACTTCGTCCACCCGTGCCTTAAACACCTCCAGGGAACGTGACTCAACCACCTCCCTGGGCAGCCTGTTCCAGCGCCCAATGACCCTTTCCGTGACAAATTTTTTCCTAATGTCCAGCCTAAACCTCCCCTGGCGGAGCTTGAGGCCATTCCCTCTTGTCCTGTCCCCTGTCACTTGGGAGAAGAGGCCATCACCCTCCTCTCTACAACCTCCCTTCAGGTAGCTGTAGAGAGCAATAAGGTCTCCCTCAGCCTCCTCTTCTCCAGGCTGAACAGCACCAGCTCTCTCAGCTGCTCCTCATAAAGCCTGTTCTCCAGCCCCCTCACCAGCTTCGTTGCTCAACATATTTTTCTCCTCCCAGAAGAGGGAAAAGGGAAGAATGGAAATCACAACTAGGTCCCAATAAAAATAACTTTTTTTATTAAGTAGATGAATACAGATTATTATTGACATCTAGTTGGTTAAAAACATTTTCATTATTAGTGTTTATGTCCTGGACCTGCCACTTATTTGCCTGCCCAGAGACAGTTTTTATCACTCACTAACAGACTAGTCTTACAAATGTACCTGCCTATGCCAGAAAGAGAGGATTACAGATAACAGCTTTGCACCGTGCCTTCACCTGAGCTGGGAGGAAGTGTGAACAATAGAAAATATTTGAGAATTCAGATATTTATCCTCTCCTTGTGGAGTGACCAGAGAAAGCCCAGCAGCACCAAAAGTAATGCTGATGGGAGAGAGCATTATAGCTTTGAAGTGGTGTGGCCTGCACTGCTATACTGGCTGCTGTCAGAACAGATTTGCTTCTTTTGTGCAAAGAATCCCTCTCTCCTTGTTGCCCCTGTATGGGAGGCATTTAAAGAGCAGACAATTCTGTCAGGGGATTTTCCTCCCAGTGCTGAAAACTACATACTGTATCAGCAAAAAAAGCATGGTTAGTGTTTGCTAATACCTAACCTTGAACTCCTTTTAACAAATCAACAGTGATATATATAAGTGAGAAGAAGACTCAGTGCATGCAGCCTAGAAATGCAGGGGGATATCAAATAATGAGTACGAGAAGAACAAAATAAAATCAGAAAACCTACAAATGTTTCAGAGTTTCATCCAATATTGATTTGAGGTTAAGTTGAACTGGGGGAAAAAAACAACCAACCAAACAAAAAAAACCTCTCCAAAAAACCCCAACTTTTTCCAAGAAACCACATATTAGATCTTAAAATTTGCTTTGAGCCGACACCAGCATGAAAAACTGAGAAACATACATGAGCACACGTGCATGTATAGACACGCATAGAAATAAGGAAACATCTGAACACATCTGCATGACTCAGGTTACAGACAATTCTACAACTCTCTGACATCCTTCTGATGATGCAATGATGTTTTGTATCATGGTATCAACATCAAGACATGGAGCCTAAGTCAATACTAGTTTAAAGGTAGAGTAAGCTTTTATAAGATTGTATCTAGTAACACTGAAGGCTTTTTCCTCTTTCCCATCCCGTCTCCTTTAACAGAAAAATATTTAGTGTTCTGTGTCAGGACAAGATTGCAAAAAGAAAAGAAAACCATATTATTTTTGTTATTGTAACACATTCCTCGATAGGTTTGAAAACAGCTGTATTACTTCCACAGCTGCCTTCTGCACTTCATTGTTTTTATTCATGCATTTTGACAATAAGGACAGTATCATCGAACATATGATTCATACACAGAATGCTCTTTGATGGCACTAATGCTAGATGTACATCAAAGTCATCATATATTTTGTAAAGCTAGTCCAATAAATTAAGAAACCTTGTTACTACCATATAATTGTGAGCTGCCCCTTAAATTTTTCAGCTTTATTCGTGTTTTAATTTAACTTTAAAATTTCAGGCCGAGAGTTATGTAACATCTGTTGAAATCGATTCATAAGTGCAAAACCAAAACTAATAACCATGCAATGTTGTTTCAGGTATTACACAAGACAGGCACAGTACACAAAATATGTAATGATAAAACAACCCAACTGTTTCCATAAAGAGAACTTAACATCCACAAATGCTTCCCTGTTAAGCTGCTTTCAAAGCACAGCTACATGTCTGGGCATCAGAAGCATCTAGTCAATGGCAGGTTAGACCTCCATAGAAGCTAATTTACTCTGCAAGGCTTGTGCTCTGAAAAAACAGTAAATTAACTCACATAACTCATGGTGCATTTGTGACTGAGAATACTTGCAATAGACAAGCTATCTTTTTTTACAGATAAATGACTTATTATCTAGACTACCCTGCAGGCTGTCAGATCTTGAAGCTATTTCAGAACAAAAGCCACCCTGATTCACGAATACATCCTTGTTTAAGAAGGAAATGCTGCAATAAAATCCATGAATGCTCAGTGCATAAACTGATGCTTTCTCTAAGATCTCAATTAACTTTTCCTCATTTGTGACCACAGAATATCCAACCAGCCACCCATTAATCACACCACTGGTAGTACCACTGTACCTAGGGTTCGAGACTAAACAAGATGTAGTCCAACTGATGGATTTAAGGCAACATGTGTATGAAGCACAATAACAATTGTCTGCTTTGGTGGAACATGAAGTAGCACACTGAGAATATTGCATCAGCACAGCCCAAAGGAATCTCAGGGAATCGTGACTGAAAGAAAAAACAGGAGTGCAGAACAAAGCTTGTAAAGACCTGAAAAATACATATCTCCTCTCGCTGGTTTTTAATTATGTTGAATTTTTTCTTTCATGTGACTTTTCCTTTCCTCCTGGAGTTTGATATTCAAACCTTGCAAGTAAACAAGGAAAACAGCAGTTGTAAAGATTGACACAATTTCTTTGATAAAGAGCAAGTTGTCAAAATTATGCATAGAAGCCCTAAGGCAGAAAGGAAAGAGCTTTCAATCACAGTGGTAAATAAAGTCCTTGACACAGTCTGACTAAAGAGTCCAGCTAGCAATTTCAAGATCTAAGTTCTCCATTGTGGTAGAAAAATCAAGGAAGACATACATAATTATTTTTTATCAAAACCGAACTGACAAATCTTTAAACCTGTTGGGGTTTAACTCCATGTAAAATATTTTATTCAGCATAGCCTTAACAATGCATTACTATGCTTTGTATCAAATCAAAATATTTCATTCACAATCATTAAAAAATAAAAATGGGCTAGGTTAGAAAAGAATCCATAAACAATTCAATGTTAAGAAGATGTGACTTGCATTACCACAATACAGGCTAAAGTATATTGCAGCTTCCTGCAACAAAAATTCATAATAAAGTCAATATAATGGTAGCTACTGTGGTCACAGTAATTATTGCAGTCCTAGGTTTGCAGCAAATGATCAAAGGGTACCTCCATGCCTACAGGACCATGCTGTTGGTCCTGTAGGACATCCCTTCCATCATGCCTTTATATCCAAGTATGACACATGGAGAGGATGGATCTGTTTTTTTATCACATGCAGAGCCTATAGCTCTTTTTTAATAGAACAGAGTTTTCTAGGCTGAAGTTCTAATTCCTGTGGTATGCAGCTGATGCCACGATCTGGTACTTGGTCTGCAAAATACTAGGGACAAGAATGCGATTTTGGTGTCTGTCAGTAAAGGAGAAGGAAAATAAGCCCCAAGTATATTATTTAAATTGGCTTCTTTTTTGTCTTCTTGGTGACTTGGTGACTTTCTCAAAGCGCTTGTGGGATCTTGTGAGATATGGGAAAAAACTGCAAAGCAACATAATGAGTCATCATGGAAAGGAGAAGAGAGTCCATTCTACATAAATGAAGAAAACAGGTGACTCAATTTTTCAGCAAGTACTTCACACATATATTTTCTAGTAAGTGTTTCTTAAACCAGCTATCTTAATTCTTCACCACCCTAAATATAAACTAATAAAAATGGTGCTACCAGGATATCTATGTTTTAGTACTTATAATGTTCAAGGAGAATACAGCAATGACATTTTTACATTTAGCAAGCTGCCTATGAAAACTGCAACTTTCCTGAAATGGTCAGCTGACAACAAGTCATAAAAAATTGAAAACAGTTCTGTCTCCTATCTCAAGCAGAACAGAAGGGTAGGAGGAAGTCATTAAGTTCAAAATCATCACCTTTAAAGCTGCGTGTTATCAGGTATATAGCAGAAGGCACTTGAAAAATACCAGGACAGTATTTCAAAAGGAGGTAAAGACATGAAGTGATGAGTTTTTACTGACAGGGAACTGACCAATGTCATGACCTTGTTTCCTAGGAATCATAGCAACTCTTGCAGACATGCGCCTGTGTAATACAAGAAATTTTGCTTAAGGCTTCTGTGCAAAGCAGATGTTAACCCAGATAACCTCATATTAAATTTTTTCTTCAAATTAAGTTTTCACAGGATGCACATACACACATGCACACATATAGTCACACACTTAAGAACTAATTCTGAGCTCACAAGAAACTGTCCTTATAGTTTTAAATCTTTACCCTAAACCTCAGGGTGCTTTGCATCTTTGCAACAGATGAAAGGAGAAAGAGATGCAGCTCTCCATTTCAGAGCACAAAATATCAGCAGAGAAAGCAGAGGAACATTTTGTGACAGTTTAATTTTGCTGCATGAGTGCGAAAAAGAACTGACTCATGTATTTTTTGCCAAATCCCATCTTGTAAAAATTCAAACAATGACACAAACTTACAGACTTGATCTACAGAAGTACTCTTATAGAGCCAAAAAGACATAAGATACTTAAAGAAGGGGAAAAAACACAAAAAAAACCCAAACCAAAAACACCACCAAACCAAACACACCAGGAACCTGTGCACTCTGTGAGGTGTTCAGTGTCTTGGACCAAAAAAAGATTACATATCTACACAAGAGAATGCAGGCTATAGTCAAGGCTAGACACTGAGAAACAAAATGTGAATTCCAGAAAATAAGTAGTCTCTGTACAATTCCATCTAAACTGAGTTATACTTTTCTTATTAGTCCATGACCTACCCTCACACTAAAGAAACCAAAAGGGTTTTGGTACATCCTATAAAATCTTTTATCTCTGCTCTCTCTGGTTCTTCCTTATGTAGCTGGATCCTGAGTTAGTGGGAAGCTGGCATGACCACTACCTTGTTTCCTCTGAAATGACATTATTTTCTGTCGTCAGAAAAAGAGTGCAAAGTCAAAACCGTTTTTTCAAGACCTCAAAATATTTTTCACATATAAAATTTCTATCTTAGGACTAATTCTGAAGAGAGTTGGCACAAGCTCCTGTAGTTCTGCCTTTCTCACTATAATAGAAATTTCAAGTGAGCAAGAAAATTAATTTATTGCTGCATAAATTTTGCACAGGAAATATTGCAACTTTTTGTAAATAAACAAAAAAAAGGCAAAGAAGCCTAGAAGTGTATTTCAGAATAAGAAGAAAGGTTGACAAAAACTGTCTTACTGATACCTGCAATTTCTGTTGCTATTTAGGGGAGTGGTACTTTCAGTATCTTGTCTCCCTATTCTCTTTCCAGGTTAGATTCTTTGGCTCGATTATGCTTTTAGCATAGTAGGTGAGGTGTCTTTTAAGAAACCTAATCAGGATGCTTATAATACTTTGTGTACAAAGCTTTATTCCTCTGGAGGCAACTCTAGAGAAGGTACGAAAAATGACATGAAATTCAGAGCATTTTTGATCTTAACCATCTTGATCTTGATTCTCTAGGACGTCCGGTATTCGCAAGAATCTGCATCTATGCCATGTATCCCCTGGGATATATGACATCCCTAAGATTATATCTACTGTATGATATTTGGTTATTCCTACAGCTGAAACAGGCACCAAGGAGAGAGACTGTCTCCATCAGAGAACAGCATATCCTGCTGTTCCACTCAACATTCACTTTACTATTAAATGTAACAGATATCAGTAGCCCTGGCATTGTCTTTTTACCTCTTCATATCCTAATCAGTCTTTTTCATGATGGGTGGCTACAGCCCAAGCACTGAGGAACTCATGCTAAGTAAAGTTAAAAAGCCTTAGCATGAGGCCTCAAGGTTATAAAAGGTTATGACGACTCTGTTGTGTTATGCAAATGAGGAAGCTGGCTGTTGAAGGCAGGAAATGTGCCCTGGCAACATGGTTGTCTGGTTGGGCTGTGACCAATGAATGCTTGTTACTAGGACAGAATCGTCCAATCAATGTTTGGCGCGATAGTTAACTAAGGTTAAGCAACGTATAAAAGCAGACAATGAACCCTGAATAAATGGCTTCACTTGGATCACATTGACCATTGTGTGTTGTCCCATTTCTTCCGTCGTCACATCTGGTGCCCAAACAGGGACCCTCAGATTCGGCTCGGGACATCTCACCAGAGATGAGGTTGAGGGAACAGAAAAGCCGACCGGAAAAGCTGAGTGCTGCCCCAGCACTCGTGAAAAAGTTTTTCGTATGGCTGCAGCTTAAAGACTTTGGCAGGAAACTCGCTTTTGGCCAGGCAAGCGGTCAGGGAGGAGATGGGGTCCGCTCACTCATCCGAATACAAGGCTCGGATTGAAGCTGCGGTGAAGCTCCTCCAACATATTCTCTCAGTGAGAGGAATTGTTTACGAAAAAACTGTGTTGCAGTCTATGTTAAGATGGGCTAATCGAAGCGGCATTATTCCAACTACCACTGCCCTATTTGAAACAGAGACTTGGGAGAAAATGGGACAAAGGTTGTTTGATGAATGTACTAAAGGAAATAAGGGCCTTTGGCAATATCTCACCCTCTGGCGATTAGTTAAAGAAACTTTATGTGAAATGAAAGCGGAGAGAGAGGTTGCAGCATCGGCTTATGCTGCTGTGAGCGAGAATCAGGGCAATACTGGCAGTACCTCCGCATCTGCATTATCGTTTTGTATGTCTAATGTGCCTACAGGGGGACCGCTTCCCAAAGACTGGCCTTCCCCACCATTTCCCCCGCTAGAGGAGCGTGAAGAGGCTCCGGATAAAGAAGACGAGAAGGAAAGAGACCCTCCTCACCAGACTTTATATCCCCCTCTCCAAAAGAGCCCCTTGGCTGTATCACTGGATGATTCATTCAGTGAAAACTCCGAGCACTCAACACTGCCTGAGCATTCCACGTTTAGACAAGATTTTGAAAAAATTATGGAAAAATTGGAAGAAATTCGTATTCATCAGGAGAAGGGAAGTTGCCCGCCAGAACCGCCTCCACCGGACTATCCTGGTGTGTATTCGTGCCCCGAACCAACTGCTCCGCTCCAACGCGCCGACAGGGTTTGATAGTGTGGGAACTGTAGGGGGGGCAAAGTGTTGGGGGCCGGGAGCGCACTGGCAGGGGGTAATAAGCGGTGCAGTTTTAGAAGGGGTAACCATGGAAGCTTATCCTGTCTTACTTAATACACAAACAGGAGGGAGGGAGTGGGATCCGTTTGATTGGAAATTGTTAAAGGAAGTTAAGGCTGCTTGTATGCAGTACGGTTTGCAATCGTCATTTACACAAAGTCTCTTAGATTTTATATTTACAGGTCATACCCTTTGTCCTGCAGATATTCGACAGCTAGTCATGTTGATATTGTCTCCCTCCCAACGCCTTGCTTTTTATCAGACTTGGGAGCATTTGTGTGATCAGGAAGTGGCTAAAGTGCGTCAACAGGGGGATCCGCTTTATGGGGTACAATCCCGAATGTTAATGGGTGCAGGACCATACCGTAGAGCGGATTGGCAGGCTAATTTTAGTAAGGAGGTTTTAGAGCTTGTTGCTGCGTTAGGTCAAAAAGCGATTTTGAGTGTAAAAGGCAAAAAGCCAAGCCTGCCATTTACATTAATCCAACAAGGACTGGCTGAGCCATTTTTGCAGTTTGTAGATCGATTGCATGTTGCTATAGGCAATAATCCAGAATTATCAGAGGAAATGAAGCCCAAAATGCTAGACAGGTTGGCTTTTGATAATGCTAATGAAAAAACTAAACAGGTTTTGGCAACTTTGCCGAAGCGAGCAACTACTGCACAGTTTTTAAATGCCATGGATAGAGTGGCCGTACAAAATCAGGCTGCAGTTATGGCTGTGGCTATTGGGGCCACACTTAAAGGAAAAAATGGTAGAAAAGATAAGACATGTTTCAATTGCGGTAAAGCTGGTCATTTCCAAAAGGAATGTTGAGCTCCACGCCGACAACCCAGGGTCAATAAGAAGTGGTGCAGTAATTGTCAAAGTCCTACATATATTACTGTGGCTTGCAGAAACTCGGGAAACAGGTCGATGAGCATGGGACGATCCTCCCACGCACTGACACAAATACAAGGGATGCCTCAGGGTGTTTGGACCGCTGCACCGCCGCCACAACCGGCAGCGCAGGAGTGGACTTGGCAACAGCAATAGATACTGTGCTAACCACTTCAGAGGTAGTATTGGTAGACTCAACAGAAAAGGGACCACTAGGATATGGTTTAAGTGCCTTATTAATTGGGCAATCTTCGATATCTCGGAGGGGAATTTTTGTTGTTCCTGGGTTGATTGATTCACATTACACAGGGGTGATAAAAATTATGGTTTATACTTTAACTCCACCAGTGACTATTTCAAAAGGTACAAAGATAGCTCAACTAATTCTGTTTCAAGCTCAGGTGCCGAACGTTATGCCAAATAAGAGAGGAGATAAGGGATTTGGTTCTACAGGAATCCCTCAAGTATTACTGGCAATAGATATTTCAAAAGGAAAGCCAGAAGAAAAGGTGTTGCTTAAACACCCTAATGGGTCTTCGGTCTCTTTGATCTTTTTAATGGATACTGGAGCTGATGTTACCTTGGTTCCTTTACATATGTGGCCTCGACAATGGCCCATAGTTCCTGCTGCAACCAATATAGTGGGCATGGGAGGAACACAAACTACGATGATGGCTCGAGACAGAATTGCGTTTTATTTTAAAGATGGGACATCAGTCTTGACACGGCCATATGTAATAAACTTGCTGGTAGCATTATTAGGACGCGACGTGTTATCTCGAATGGGAGCATGATTGGTATCAAATTTTGGGGAGCAACCACTGATGAGCAGCCAGACAAACCCATACTAAAACTCACATGAGTCGTCAATTCTCCTGTATGGGTAGATCAGTGGCCGCTATCTCATGACAGGCTGCCGATAGTAAAACAAGTGGTTGACGAGCAGCTACAGGCAGGACATATAGTACCTTCAACCAGCCCATGGAACACTCCAATTTTCACTATTCCGAAAAAATCGGGAAAATGCCGTTTGTTACACAACCTTAGGACAATTAATTCCATTATGCAGAATATGAGGGCATTACAACCTGGCCTACCATCTCCAGTAATGATACCCAAGGATTGGAATTTGTTTATAGTGGACCTGAAAGATTGTTTTTTCATAATCTCATTGCACGCAGAAGATTCGGAAAAGTTTGCTTTCTCGATTCCAGCTATTAATAAGCGGGAACCTGCAAAGCGCTTTCAAAGGGTAGTATTACCTCAAGGCATAAAAAACTCTCCGATGATACGTCAAAATTTTGTTGCTTGGGCATTGCAACCTTTTAGACAAAAATATCCCTTTTTATTGGTGTATCATTACATGGATGATATATTAGTGGCTGGAGAGCATTTGGAAGCTAATCGGGTATTAACAGACTTAAAATGTATGTTAGAACAAAAGGGTTTGAAAACAGCTCCAGAAAAAATACAACTATCATCTCCGTGGAATTATTTGGGGTGGCAAATAACCAATAACATAGTGAAGCCCCAGAAGGTGACTATACATACTAACATAAAAACGTTGACTGATGTCCAAAAGTTAATGGGAGATATCCAGTGGGTCCAACCACTGACAGGAATTACAAATGATGATCTTCAGCTGCTAATGGAGTTGTTAGGAACCACTTGTTCAGCAGATGACAAATGACAATTAACTGATAACCAGAAGGAAGCCTTGGACAAAATCATAGAAAAAATTTTAAAAGCTAATGTAACTCATTGTGTGGCAGATAAGCCATTGGAGTTAGTATTGGTTAACTCAGGTCAAAATCGAAAACATCCTTTGGGTCTTTTGGGACAACCAGAGTGGAAGTTTCAAATCATAGAATGGATATTTTTACCGTATCAGCCGAAAATACTGTTGTCACTAGACTGGAACTTTTTGGTCAATTGATAATGAAAGGTAGAAAGAAGTGTTTAGAGTTATCTGGAACTGAGCCTTTTTGCATTTATTTACCAATTAAAAAAGGATATTTAGAGTGGCTTATGGAACATTCGTATGACATAGCAATTGCATTAGCAGGCTTTACAGGAGTTATTACTAACACATTTCCATCTAGTAAAATTTTACCTTTAATACAGAACCAAACCTTTGAACAGGTACCAATGCGTTCAGAAACACCAGTAAAGGGTGTAACATTTTTCATAGATGCTGGCAAAAAGTCCAGAAGGGCTGCCATTACATGGCAGACACAAGGAAAATGGAATCATAAGCTATTGACCATACAATCAGGTGACTCGTTGCAGACAATGGAATTACGAGCAGTGGTATGGGTATTTCAACAATATACTTCACAGCCTCTCAATATAGTTTCTGACTCACTATATGTTGTGGGCACAGTTTGTAGAATAGAACGAGCCATGATAAGAGAAGTTAAAAATACAGTGTTACATGCTTTACTGTTGCAATTGCTATACCTGTTGGAGCAACGAAAGCGTAAGTATTTTATTACTCATATACGTAGTCATCAGGCTAAGTTTGGTTTGGTGATAGGGAATAATCACGCCAATCGCCTTGTTGCCGCAGCTTGGAATGATCCCCGAACAAATCTCTTTTTGCAAGCCAAAGCCTCACATGAATTTTTTCACCAAAGTGCTAAGGTACTTAAACGTCAATTTAATATTCCTCTGTCTGATGCACAAGGTATAATTAACTCTTCTCCGGATTGCCAAAACCAGGGTATGGGCTTAGGGTTTGGAGTAAACCCTAGGGGACTTCAAGCCTTACAATTATGGCAAATGGACGTGACCCATATTCCAGAGTTGGGGTGATTGAAGTATGTACATGTTTCTGTGGATACGTTTTCTATGGCTTTATGGGCCACAGCACAGACCTGGGCAGCCTGTTCCAGTGCCCAATGACCCTTTCTGTGAAAAATTTTTTCCTAATGTCCAGCCTGAACCTCCCCTGGCGGAGCTTGAGGTCATTCCCTCTTGTCCTGTCCCCCGTCACTTGGGAGAAGAGGCCAACACCCTCCTCTCTACAACCTCCTTTCAGGTAGTTATAGAGAGCAATGAGATCTCCCCTCAGCCTCCTCTTCTCCAGGCTAAACAACCCCAGCTCTCTCAGCCACTCCTCTCAAGACTTGTTCTCCAGCCCCTTCACCAGCTTCGTTGCTCTTCTCTGGACTCGCCCCAGAGCCTCAACATCCTTCTTGTGGTGAGGGGCCCAGAACTGAACACAGTATTCAAGGAGCGGTCTCACCAGTGCCAAGTACAGAGGGAGAATAAACCTCCCTGGACCTGCTGGTCACACCGTTTCTGATACAAGCCAAGATGCCACTGGCCTTCTTGGCCACCTGGGCACACTGCTGGCTCACGTTTAGTCGGCTGTCAACCAACACCCCCAGGTCCCTCTCCTCCAGGCAGCTTTCCAGCCAGGCTTCTCCTAGTCTGTAGCACTGCATAGGGTTGACTGGGCCTGATCACCCAGTTCTCTTGCATGTGCTTCATGACAGCACTCAAGATCACCTGCTCCATGACTTTCCCTGGCACTGAGGTCAGACTGACAGGCCCGTAGCTTCCTGGGTCCTCCCTGCGACCCTTCTTGTAGATGGGCACAACATCAGCCAGCCTCCAGTCCAGTGGGACTTCCCCAGTCTTCCAGGACTGTTGGAAGATGATGGAAAGGGGTTTGGCCAGCACATCCGCCAGCTCCTTCAGTACCCTAGGGTGAATCCCATCCGGCTCCATAGACTTGTGGGTGTCTAGTTGGGCTATCAAGGTTCTGACCACCTCCTCTTGGATCATGGGAGCCTCATTTTGCTCCTCTAGCTCCTGGGTTTGTACACAGATGGAACGACTTTCTTTACAATTAAAGACTGAGGCAAAGAAGGCATTAAGTACCTCAGCCTTTTCCTCATCCCCTGTCACTGTAGTTCCTTCTGCGTCCAATAGGGACTGTATGGTCTCCCTAGTCCTTCTATTATTATTTATATATTTATAGAAGGATTTTTTGTTATCTTTCACAGACTTTGCCAATCTGATTTCTAGTTGAGCCTTAGCCCTTCTGATTTTTTCTCTACACAATCTCACTTCCCTCCTGTAGTCCACCCAAAAGGCCTGTCCCCTCTTCCAGAGCCCATAAACGTTTCTCTTCTTCTTGATATCACTCAAGATCTCTCTGTTCAACCAAGCTGGTTTTCTCCCCTGCCAGCTTTTTTTCCAGAACATGGGGATGGCTTTCTCCTGAGCTGCTAGGATTTTCTTTTTGAAGAGCTCCCAGCCCTCATGGGGCTCCCTTGCCCTTAAGTACTGTCTCCCATGAGACTTTGCCAACCAGCCTTCTGAAGAGTTCAACGTCTGCCCTCTGGAAATTTAATGCTACTTTCCTGCTAACCACCCTCTTCACTTCACCTAGAACAGAAAATTTTATCATCTCATGGTCACTTTGTCCTAGGCGTCCACCTACTGCCACATCCCCCACAAGGCCTTCTCTGTTCACAAACAGCAGGTCCAGGAGGGCACCCCACCTTGTTGGTTCATTCACCAGCTGTGCAAGGAAGTTGTCTTCCACACACTCCAGGAGCCTCCTAGACTGCTTCGTTTCTGCTCTATTGTACTTCCAGCAGATATCAGGAAGATTGAAGTCTCCCACAAGAACAAGAGGCATTGATCTAGAGATTAACCCCAGCAGTTTATAGAAGAGCTCATCAGCTGCTTCTCCTTGGCTGGGTGGTCTGCAACAGACTCCCATCATAAAATCTACCTTCTTATGGGCTCCTCTGATTTTAACCCACAGGCCCTCAATCTCCTCATCACCACTATCCATCTCAAGGGTGTCCAAGTCCTCCCTTACAAAGAGGGCTACCCCGCCTCCTCTCCTACCCTTCCTATCCCGCCTGAAGAGTTTGTACCCCACCATAGCTGCACTCCAGTTATATGAGTCGTCCCACCACGTTTCTGTGATGGCAACGACATCATAGGCTCCTTGCCCTATGACAGCTTCCAGCTCTTCCTTCTTATTCCCCATGCTGCATGCATTGGTGTAAATGCACTTCAGCTGAGCTGCCGAGCCTTCAGCCCTTTTAGAGGGAACAGAGTTCATTCCCAATTGCCTGGTAACTGGAGTAGCTAGCTCCAGAGTGCCTGTATCTCCCTTAGCAACCTCAGGTGTGTTCTCCCCCACTTTCTGTGTGGTGAGGTACTGGTGGTCCACACCAGCACACCCTCTCCGAATCACCAGTGCCCCATGTCCAGGCTCGTTCCTGTCTAGCCTGGGCTCAACCCTCTCCCCCTTCACATCTAGTTTAAAGCTCCATTTATGAGCTTAGCTAGGTTTTTAGCAAGGGCTTCAGTCCCCCTAGGAGACACACGTGTCCCATCCTTAGCAACAAAGCCTGGGGGTGCGTGAGCCACCCCATGATCAAAGAAGCCAAAGCCCCTCTCCTCACACCAGGCTTGGAGCCAGGCATTATTGAATTCTTCTTCCTGACTTCCAGCTCCTCTCTATTTAGCCTTGGGATGGAGCAGAATACTATTTGTGCCCCAGAGCCCTCCATCATTTTCCCAATGGCCCTGAAGTCATTCTTGATGGTTTTGGTCTTTTTGTTTACTAGATCATCGTTACCAGTTTGGACTACTATTAGAGGATAGTAGTCTGTCTCGTGGACCAGGGAAGGAAGTTTTCTAGCTACCTCCTTCACTGATGCCCCTGGTAAGCAGCAGACCTCTCTGTGGAGCGGGTCCGGTCTGCAAATGGGTCCCTCCGTTCCTTTTAGGAGGGAGTCCCCTACAACAATCACCCTCCTTCTTAGTGGAGGATGTTTTTATCTTTTTCTGAGGATGGTGTGGCCTAGGGAAGGATTCTAGGCTGTGGGAGCCATCATCCTCAGGGTTGGATTTCATACTGATGCAATGTGTTAGGACAAGAGTAAGCTTAATAAGCTGCTTGGTGGGGAGGAGAGAATATGTGCAGCAGGCTTTGCAGTTCATGCGAATAAGTGGACACGGAAATCACCCAGGCACGTTCCTCCACAGCACAAACTGCTGTCCTGATCAGCTCATCTCATATATAAAGATGTAATGAGCCAAGATATCCTGTAGTCTTTGTACACAAAGACACAAAAATCTCTTGCTATGTACGATTGTGGCAGTAGTCACAGTTTTAAAGTGGATTGTATCATCTTCCATGGCCTGTTTAACAGAGGTTTCCTATCACTTCATATGGATAAAGGACATTTGTAAGCAAATGGGCATAGGAAAGAAGAAAACTAGGACCAGATGACAAAACTATTAGAGCATATGTTCCAAGAATGCAGCAACCTTTTAGTCTCTGCAAACATAAAATTAGTCAGAATGCCTAGATTAGGGTGAGTTTTTTTTAAATAGAAGGAAAGAAAATGTTGTTACAACAAATATTTAGCAAACTGCTGCAATGTACTTAAAATTCTATGAATGCTCAGTTTTAATGCCCACAAAGAATGCCTGCAATCAGCTGGATACAGGCCTAATCAATTCCAAAACATTAAAGATATTTTTTCTTTTCATTTTCAGCTACAAATTCCTCTGCATACGCTTACAGGCTCTGTAAAACAAGGCTGTGCAGTCTCTCTCGTGCACGACATACTTTAAACTTGGTGTTAATCAGAAGAAGATTTGCATCAGCTGTGAACCTTTGCTCTCAACATTTTCAGCTCCATTAAAATGAAAAAAGATGCGAGTATGTATAGTTCCTGACACTGATAATGTTTTACAGTTATCACACCTCAAAATAGATGCCAGGTACAATTGTATACAAGAATTACTGAATTATTTTCTAGATAACGTAGAGTGACAGCTAGTATAAGTAACTCATTATTTACATATCTGTCCAACATTGTGATTTTGATTTAGCCATTTAAAATTCCAATCAGGATAGTGCTTTTCCCCCAACAATACATTACTCCAGTATTTTAACAGACAATAGATTTCACACTTCAAAGGAAGTAGTAGTAAAAAGCTGAGTACACTGCAATGAAAATGACTATTTAAACAAAGTGGATTAGGTTTGAAACATCTATGTGCAGATAAAACCTGTCCCATACTTCAGTGATTGTTTCTACTGAATAACGGACATACAGGGGAAAAAAGAGAACAAGCAGTGTACTTAGTGGTAGACAAATGTAGGGCATGGGGAAAAAAAACACAAAGGATTGGTAAAGAAGTAGAGGAGGTAAATTGAAGATTAGAGACAGAAGCTTGATGAAAATTTTGGCAAGCAATAAGGACCCAACACAACAGAGAACGAAAAATCAGAGTGAGGAACAGAGCAAAAAAGATAGTTCAGAGAAAGGAAAATGAGAAAAGTGAGAAGAAACAGAAAAGAGCTACTGGCAGATTAGCGGGGCAAAGAGGGGCTGGGGATGTCAGGAAGCTATGGAAAGACTGGGGTAGAAAAGAAACAGGGAGGAATGATGAAAGTAAGCAGGGGTAATGGGCTACAAGTATGAAGGAGAGAGGAGCAGCAACCGAGGTGGGTACAGAGGGAGGATAGATATACAGAGACTGTGGAGGGGTAATAGATACCTAAAGGAGCTGTCAAAGAATAAAAAAAAGAGAGAAAGAGGAAGGAGTGTGGATGAGTCTACTAAAAAAAGACAGCAGTAACAGGTAAGTCAGGATGGTCCTCAGCTTGATTTCACATTTTCCTTTAGGCTTCTGCATCTTTTCTCTTGCTTTCTCTATTTCTTTTTTGTTGTCTCCTTTTCCCAGTCTACCAACCATAGATTGGGACTAAAACAATGTGTTTATATCTGAATGGATAAAAGGTACTTCACATGACCGCAGACAGCAAATGTACAAGAGTGATTCCTTTCTCTGTGACAGCGTGCCAAGATTTAGATATTTCAGGTTTTGTAAGAACAGGCTGTTCTCTACATTCAAAAGGAGAGAAAGGAGTCAAAGCAGCTTCTACTCTGCTCACTAAATCATGCTTCTGTTAAATACTCTGTTAGTATTTCCTGAGGTTGTTCAGGTAATGCATTCGGCATTTAAACCTACCTCACCTTCTGTGAATTTTACATGACAAGAGTTCACCACCACAAAGCTGCACATTCAAAGACTGTATGTGTCAAATTTGGAGGGTCTTTGGGAAAATTATAATTCAATTGAAGGAGTAATAAAGCTCCAAATGAATGATGACATCTTCATATATTAAATGTGGTAAGAACATAAAAATACCATTTTCCCTATGGTGGAACTTCTAGCTTTAAACTAGATGTGAGGGGGGAGGGGATGGAGGCCAGGCCAGATGGGAGTGAGCCTGGAGGTGGGACTTCAGTGTCAAAGGGGTGGTGTGCTGGCAAGGACCACCAATATATCACCATTAAGCATGAGGGGGCGAGTGCACCTGGGGATGTTAAGCAGGAAACTGGCACGGTGGCCTTAGTTAACCCAAGGACCACTCAATTGGGAAGAAACCCTATTACAAGGGCTGTAGGTTCGCCAGCCCAGCTGAAGTGCATTTACACCTATGCACGCAGCATGGGAAATAAGAAGGAAGAATTGGAAGCTGTGGTAGGGCAAGGAGACTATGATGTCGTTGCCATTGTGGAGACGTGGTGGGATGAGTCATATAACTGGAGTGTACCCATGGTGGGGTATAAACTCTTCAGGAAGGCAGGAAGGGCAGAAAAGGAGGCAGGGTAGCCCTCTATGTTAGAGAGGGCTTTGATACCCTTGAGCTGGATTACGGTCAGGAAGGGACTGAGTGCCTGTGGGTAAAAATCAGAGGAGCCCACAGGCAGGCAGATATTGTGATGGGAGTCTGCTATAGACCACCCAGCCAAGGAGAAGCAGCTGATGAGCTCCTCTGCAAACAACTGAGAGTAGTCTCAAGATTGTTAACTCTAGTCCTCGTGGGAGACTTCAGTTTCCCGGATATCGGCTGGGAGTATAATACAGCAGAAAGTAAGCAGTCCCGGAGGCTCCTGGAGTGCATGGAAGACAACTTCCTCACACAGCTGGTGAGCGAACCGACAAGGGACGGCACCCTCCTGGACCTACTGTTCGTGAACAGAGAAGGCCTTGTGGGGGATGTGAGGGTTGGAGGACACGTGGGGCAAAGTGATCATGAGATCACAGAGTTCTCAGTGCAGCGTGAGATGAAGAAGGAGGTTAGCAGAACAGTCGCGCTCAACTTTCAGAAAGCAGACTTTGGACTGTTCAGAAGGCTGGTCGGAAAAGTCCCATGGGAGGCGCTCCTTAAGGGCAAGGGAGTCCATGAGGGCTGGGCACTCTTCAAAAAGGAACTCCTAGCAGCTCAGGAGAAAGCTGACCCCATGTTCTGGAAAAGTAACCGGTGGGGTAAGAAACCAGAGTGGTTGAGTAGGGAGGTCCTGAGAGACATCAATAAGGAGAGGAAGGTCTATGAGCTTTGGAGGAAGGGACAGGCATCCTGGGTGGACTATAGGGAGGAAGCGAGAACGTGCAGGGAAAAAATCAGGAGAGCTAAGGCCCAACTAGAAATCAGATTGGCCAAGTCTGTGAAAGACAATAAAAAATCTTTCTACAAATATATCAACAGTAAAAGGAGGACTAGGGAGAATCTCCAGTCCCTACTAGATGCAGAGGGAACAACAGTAACAGCGGATGAAGACAAGGCTGAAGTACTCAATGCCTACTTTGCTTCAGTCTTTAATAGTAAGGAAAGTTGTTCCCTCTGCGCACAACCCCAGCGGTTGGAGGAGCAGAATGAGGTTCCCACAATCCAAGAGGAGGTGGCTAGAGACTTGCTTGCCCAGCTAGACGTCTACAAGTCTATGGGGCCGGATGGAGTCCACCCAAGAGTTTTGAGGGAACTGGCGGATGTGCTGGCCAAACCCTTTCCATTATCTTCCAGCGGTCCTGGATTACTGGGGAGGTACCACTGGACTGGAGGCTGGCTGATGATGTGCCCATCTACAAGAAGGGGCACAAGGCGGATCAGGGGAACTATAGGCCTGTCAGTCTGACCTCATTACCAGGGAAAGTCATGGAGCAGGTGATCTTGAGTGCTGTCATGAAACACATGCAAGAGAACTGGGTGATCAGGCCCAGTCAACACGGGTTCACAAAAGGCAGGTCTTGCCAAACTAACTTGATCGCCTTCTATGACCAAGTGACTAGACTCTTGGATGAGAGAAAGGCTGTGGATGTGGTCTTCTTGGACTTTAGTAAAGCCTTTGACACAGTTTCTCACAGCATTCTGCTTCGGAAACTGTCAGCCTCTGGCCTGGACAGGCGCACACTCTCCTGGGTGGAAAGCTGGTTGGATGGCCAGGCCCAGAGAGTGGTGGGAAATGGTGTGAAATCCAGCTGGAGGCCAGTGACAAGTGGGGTTCCCCAGGGCTCAGTGCTGGGTCCAGCCCTGTTCAATGTCTTTATCAATGACCTGGATGAAGGCATTGAGTGCACCCTTAGCAAGCTTGCGGACAACACTAAGCTGGATGGAAGTGTTGATCTGCTGGAGGGTAGGGAGGCTCTGCAAAGGGATCTGAACAGGCTGGACCGCTGGGCAGAGTCCAATGGCATGAGGTTTAACAAGGCCAAATGCCGGGTCCTGCACTTGGGGCACAACAACCCTATGCAGTGCTACAGACTAGGAGAAGTCTGTCTAGAAAGCTGCCTGGTGGAGAGGGACCTGGGGGTGTTGGTTGACAGCCGACTGAACATGAGCCAGCAGTGTGCCCAGGTGGCCAAGAAGGCCAATGGCATCTTGGCTTGTATCAGAAACGGCATGACCAGCAGGTCCAGGGAGGTTATTCTCCCTCTGTACTCGGCACTGGTGAGACCGCTCCTTGAATACTGTGTTCAGTTCTGGGCCCCTCACCACAAGAAGGATATTGAGGCTGTGGAACGAGTCCAGAGAAGAGCAACAAAGCTAGTGAAGGGGCTGGAGAACAAGTCTTACGAGGAGCGGCTGAGAGAGCTGGGGTTGTTTGGCCTGGAGAAGAGGAGGATGAGGAAAGACCTTATTGCTCTCTACAACTACCTGAAAGGAGGTTGTAGAGAGGAGGGAGCTGGCCTCTTCTCCCAAGTGACGGGGACAGGACAAGAGGGAATGACCTCAAGCTCTGCCAGGGAAGGTTCAGGCTGGACATTACGTAAAAATTTTTCACAGAAAGGGTCATTAGGCAATGGAACAGGCTGCCCAGGGAGATGGTTGAGTCACCTTCCCTGGAGGTGTTTAAGGTGTGGGTGGATGAGGTACTGAGGGGCATGGTTTAGAGATTGGTGGGAATGGTTGGACTCGATGATCCAGTGGGTCTCTTCCAACCTGATGATTCTATGATTCTGAGTTATCAAAACAATTAGTTACAATTATACACATCAAACCATAAGTTTATTCATGTCTCAATATAGTGAATTGGTGCTCTTTACTTTAAATTAAAATTGGGTCTGTGAATTTGACTTCATTAGTGTTGTATTGTTGACAGCATTTGTAATAACCCATCTGTTTTGATTTGTGTTCTAAGATATGCCTGGAATAGTTATAATTCCTAATTGCTCTGACATTACAGTTTGCATTTTAGGATGCAAAACTATGGTACTTTCAGCATGATATAATCCATTTAATACATTGTAATAATATGTGAAATGATCTTTTTTATTATTCATTAACTAAGAAGATTAATGTGAAAACAAGCTAGACACTGACCAAAGAGCAGCCCACTCAAGGTGCCCTTTTTGGATAATCTTGTCTTCCCTACATTGCCTTGCCTCAGAACACACCCAGCCTCTTTGTAGACACCATATTTCCCAGCATGTGAATTTTAGGGAAAAATTGTTTTTCTAGTCTTCCATTTTAAAAATGGGAATTTTCTGTCAAATGTTAAATATGCTTGCATAAACACTCACTTCACGCTGCAAAGAAATTAACCCAATTCATTCAGAATTTTAGTTAAAGAGAAGTAATTAATCAGAATTCAACTGTGTCTCATGGCGCAAAGACCTGCAAAATTCCCAGCTGCATAAATCTGTGTATATATCAATTTCAGAATAATTAAAAAGCTCTGCTACTTTAGCCAAAACCCCCTGGGATAAGATTGAGCCAAGAGCAATATTTAGTTTCTGTGTAAGTTTCTGGCACCTTTTTGTAAGGAAAATTTTAACTGATGCTTTTCTACTACCTTGTTAGTTGTGGCTTTTGCATGGTAGGGATTATCTTGCAAGAAACAATTCATACTAAAAATCACTTTGTTATTTGCCTTGTCTAGGCGATGTCAAGGCAATCTATGGACCACATGTCTCACTATTCAGTCATTCATAAGCTTTTAATACTTCAAATGAGTAAGATATGAGGCTTAATTTATTACAGCTGATGCATCTATCCCTCCTTTCCAGGCTCAGAAATATGCTGCTTTCCAGGCTGCTGAAATATGCAGTGAAATATTGTCCCCAGCTTCCTAAAGAACAGGAAGCAGGATGTAAAGCCAGGCTGTGGTACCATTAGTTAGACAGTCTGGTGCCATGCAGATGACTTCTTTCAGAAGGATCTACCAAAGCAGTAAGACAAGCATATCTTCCCTAGATGCTTACAATGAAGGCCTTTCAACCTTAAAGCACTAAAGTTCTATCTGCAGAAAAATTGAGAGTACCATTCTGTTAACTTAAAGGAAGTTGTGGAGAGGAGGGCGCTGGCCTCTTCTCCCAAATGACAGGGGACAGGACAAGAGGGAATAGTCTCAAGCTCTGCCACGGGAGGTTTAGGCTGAAGATTAAGAAAAAATTTTTCACAGAAAGAGTCATTGGGCACTGGCAGAGGCTGCCCAGGGAGGTGTTTAAGGCACAGGTAGACGAGGTGCTGAGGGACATGGTTTAGTGTTTGATAGGAATGGTTGGACTCAATGATCCTGTGGGTCTCTTCCAATCTGGTGATTCTATGATTCTATGTCTTTTAAACTGCACTACATGCTTGGGAAGCAGTTTACAGCAAACACTTCCAGCATAGCTGCAGCTGTCTATATTCTTTACATCAGGTCGCCTAGTAGAGGATAATGGCCAGCATTGTTCATAATGTTCAAGAATAACATAAAGGTGTTCTTTGATATTTTGTTGTTCTGTGCCTGTCAAAATGAGGTAAGATTTGTTCTGTCTTAGCAGCCATACTCAGACTGGAGCAGGGTTGACATTGTGCATGCAAAAGATCGTGAGACTGGAAGATGAAGAGACAGAGTACAGGCCACATTTCTAAAGCTTTTATCTGAGCCTTTGAATTAGAAAATGCTGTGGAGTTTTTTTCAGGGCTATGTCTTAGCCCAGTGAGGCACATAATTAGGACTTTGAGTGAAAAACGGTCATGATTTTTTTTATAGTATAGTTCAAATTCAAACTAGTATTATCAATGTATCTGCTCAGCTCGGTCTGTGAATCCAGAGGTGCAAGGCCAGAATTTTAAACTGAAGGTTTGACTATCCAGAAAACCAGCAACGGCTATTTCAAGTATTTGCTATCCAAGCTGTCAAAAAGAGATTCACAGTTAGAAGATCCTTATATCCTCTCTGGACCAACTGTGTAAAACAGTCTAAGCAGCTTTAAGACTCCTTATCAGAGTCTTAAAAGACCTTCTGGCATAGACTTTGAGATGGATAAAAAGATGGGCTTATACAATGCTTAATTGTGGACTCAATCTTGAGAAGAACATGCAGCTGCAGGAAAAAATACCTCTCCAAGTCCTATTATTAATTGATCAAATAAGTATATTTAAATTGTAGCACAATGGCTAATCTTAATGAAGACAATGCATGCATCAGCTTTTGTTATAGCCCTCTTTCATGCTTATTATGTTCCTAAAGATCAATAGAAAATCCGTTGTTTTAAAAACACTATCCAGAATCCCTGCCATTTCATATCATTGCAGCTACCTGAATAAAGCCCACAGTAGGACCTGAACAGGTTTTATCTGCTGAGTTAATCCCATTAAAAAATCAGTGTCCTATAGCTTGATGGATCTAGGTGACCAGTATGGACAATCATTCATTTCTGGTTTGCACAGAACAGAACAGAGGAGGACCTCTAATCTCACTATAGAAATTTATCCCTTAATGTGGTTTCGTGGGTGATATATTCAACCAAGTTCACTAAATGAACATTTTGTCCAGTTACTTTCTCTTTTGTCTCTTAATTGACGTATGCACACTATATCCAATTTTAATTTAATGCTTGGTCTGTAAAAGGTTCTGATGATCTATCGATGGGACTGGCTGTAGTATTAGAAATCAAGTAATCATTAATTAACCTTTGGTAAGCAAATTAAGTTTAAAGGGACTGGATTTGTATGCTGTATTTCATCTCTGCATGGGATGAATCTATAGAAAACAAAAAAAAAATGAAGGGTCAAAAGACTAGAAAGTTTATGAAATTTACAATTCTCTTCTGCAATGTTCCCCCCCCCAAAAAATTCTAATTATACTGAAAAACAATTAAACTTTGGGGACTTCATTCTCTAGGACATTTTTCCATTAGTTTTCACCTAATTTATTATTCACTTTTTATTTTAGCTAAGATAGTAAACTTCTCTCTCAGTGAAAGTCACTATATTGATTGATATTCCTTGTAGTTTTGCAGTGCATTAGGAATTTTCATCTTCTCTGAATATATTTCACCACAAAATCACTAGCCTTTAAATGTTCTACAGTTCCTAAGGAGCTTATGGAAATTGCAGACAGGTGTAGATACATGACACTGGCTGAGAGATGATGCCACCACCCGCAGCATGGTTACAGAGGTACCTGTGGCTGCTTCTTTAATTCAGTGGTGGCCTCCTCATATCTCACAGAAGGGCTGCACAACAACCTCCTGCTCTGCTCTAGTATTGTGTGCTCAGAAAAGAAGACCATTATTTCTTTATTAAAGGAGCAGTAGCAGATCTACTGCAAATTACAAGCTGTGAGCACTGTTATGCTGACATGTCCATGTAAAGTTTAATTCTTTTGAGGTCTGCAGGTTACATATCATCATGTTGCTCTATTCATACCTGGTTTTTTTTTCCAAGAACATTTTTGTTCAGAAAAGCTCTGTGGGATTTGGGGAATCTTTATGCCATATAAATGTAAGGTAGTACAAATATGGTTTTTAAAGCCACATGCAGGGCTCACTATTGATTCCATTGAAGTCAATGAGAATTTGTCTTGCTTTGATGGGACTAGAATGGGGCTCATAGAGAGCAGGGAAAAACAATTTAAAATGTTTAATGGTTAGTTTAAATGTAAACTCTGATATCTCATGGCAGAGAATTATTTTAACTACAAGGAAGCCTGTCTACACATCCTGAAACACCAAACTCTTGACAGAGCTACCTTTAGGGAGGCTATCTTGCAGAGGGCAAGGTAAATAAGGAAGGTCATTCATTTAGATAACAGCAGGGTTAGGGTCAGAAAGATGAGGTTTCTGTGTCAACCTTGGAGCACATACTAAGTCTTTTGATAATCATGTTGGTTATCATGAAAAAAAACAAGAAAAATAGCCAGGCATGCATTCTTTAGGTATCTAACTTGTGTTCACTGATGCGGCCATCTCAAGACATCGGGGAGCTAGGTCGTTAGTCCAACTCAAGTAGTAAAGAGCTATTTAGGATAGTGATTGAATATATTAGCCAACATAAACACTGCCCCAGTATAATTTCCTGTCCTGAATAAGGAAGAACGTGGCTTGCTGAATCAGAAACACTCTTTTCCACACACACACACACTTTCTGTCTCCTCGTTATTAGTAAAGTTGGCAAGTGTTAAAGGAGGAGGCTCTTGCCAACATTTTCTGCAACAAATGAAGTTGTGATCCAGTGTACCTTTTCTTTTTACAGAGGCAGTTATGAATGACAATTGAATCCAGTTCCTATGCAGTAAATAAGGGAAGGACCCTTGAAGTATAGGTACATTAATTTCAGTTATAGTGGGAGAGGAAAATAAGCATTCATTCTGAATTCTGCATTTCATAGCTTTCCAATGTTTGACTCTGCAGTCTTGATGTATTCTTTAAATGAATTTTTTCTACAATCTTCTATGTTACAAATCACTATACTGAAAGTTCAGATTATTTCATGTACCGTATTGGTACCTATATTATTCACCACTATATCTGCAACTTTAAAAACCACTGCAGAGATCTTTTCTACTTGATCAGGTAGAACAGCTAACAACAGTAGTAAAGGTCAATGTTTTTACAGTAGTAGACTGTTTACTGTAAACTATTTATAAAAAGGAGACGGGTAACTACTTTTCCATACATAATACTCTTTTGGAGCAGAGGAATGATGAGTATGGAAATTCAGGTTACATTCAGGTTTTAGATGCAAATATTGAATGCGGTAATGAGCCTTTCTGCTCCTTCTAACCCAAACTCTGGCCCTTCTGAACACTTTTTCCTTTACTGATTTCTTACTCTAGTCTCATTATGTCTCTCATTTCCATCTCTGATTCACCATATTTAACCCCTTCTGTTTCTGCTGCCTAACCTAAGCATCTCACGCAGTAGAACAGCTCTTCCCTTCCTAGCCCTGGCTACTTACAGCTACTGTTTTGTACTAAACCATTAAAGTATTATATTTTATGTCAGTATGAGGCTTCCTTTTTTCTCTTCTCTGCTTCTACCTTTTCTTCCTCTTGGCAGTACGATAATAAGGACTTCTCGCCAGAAAACCTTAAGGAGAGGACTAAAAGCAGAGAAGACACCTCCTTGTTCTCAGTTTGGGTGCCAAATAACATGATGTGCTGCAGTAATCGGAAGAAACAACTTTAATGGAAAATCTTGCTCGGCACTTGAACAAGAGCTGTTTCTCTATGAACAAAGGTCTCAATCGTCTTTTGAAAAATATGTTTGGGGGGGAGGGCTAGATTAAAAGTTTATTTTTGAAAAAATGAATATTGGAAGGGAGAAAGTAAGTTGCAGAATAATCTCTTAAATTTCAGGCTTATGAAGTACAGCAGAACAGTAGTTTTACAAATTCATGCAAAGAAATAGCCTTTCACTGAAAACATAGACAGACAGATGGAAAGTAGGTGGATTAAAATGCGAACAAGTTCTCAAACCCTTTCTCCACTCAAACCTTTGAAGGAAAGGAGCCATATCCGAACAGAAATTAAGAGTCTTCCTAAGTGGTTTATGTTTGATTTCCAGTTCCTTCTGACCTCTGTTTTTCAGATATACATTTCACTATTTACTGGTAGAAGTATTCCTCTTTACCTACGGGAAGAGTCTATCTATCATTATTCATAAATAACAGAAACATTCCAAAATATCTCTGAAATTAGAACTCGTACGTTTAAGGAATGCTGTGCCTATTTTCATGACAAAGAATATCTATTTTGTCATTAGTTCCACAGACAGAGTATACATGCTCACCAGTACTGTAGCTAAAGTTTATAACTTTAACAGCCCACATCTGAAGGGGAAAATCTGGATAATGAAAAAACCCAACAGATTACATAACACTGTACTAGTAAGTATCAAGAGCTTGTTTGTTTCTTACCTGAAGAACCCATACAGGAAGCAAAACTTTTCTTTCACTCATGTGTTGTCTTTGATTGCTTCAGCCATGGTATAGGTAAATCCAAATGTGACTTTGTAGATTTTTCCCCACTTCCAGCTAATCCCACGACAGGTGAGCCCAAATTTCATAGTTTAACTGGTTTTATTATCTCTAGAAAGACAAACAAGATTGCAGATCCATCACTATACACCCTCAGAATGACCAGAAAGAGTCACAAATCTATTTCCAGGCTGAAAATATCCCTCCTGGTCACATTTTCTGAAAGGCTGTGGTAACACCAGTAATTGAGTCAGATTAGACCTGATTATATCAAGCTTTAAATGAAAATGGCTGTGCTATCACAGCTTTCATATTGCTGTGACAGAGGACATATGAACATCCACATATCAGACAAAATCTTTGACAGCACTGATCAGAAAAAAAGAAATACACTAAAAAAAAAAAAAGAACAAAGGATTTTTTTTTGGTTCCCTTATTAGTAACAGCTGTAAACATACAGCTTGCCTTCTGCTGGGAAAATGTATGGAATACAGCTGTGCTGAGTGAGTGAAAATATTGAATGCTTTTTCTGAAGAAATGACCGTTATCAGCCTTTTCCCTCATGTCACAAGGTCCAAAGGAGCCCTTGCTTGCAGAAACTGAACGTTTAGAAATGCTCAAAAACTGATTTTGCAGGTCATGCTCTGAATCTGAAAAATTGTGAGAATCTGAAAAAAAAAATAGAATTTCTAGAAGTTAAATTCTTATATACAGAACAATGAAGTTGCACTACTAATAAATCCTTCAAAATTTAATTTCACTGTCTTGAGATATGGGTTCATTCGGCAGAGGGTGGAAAGAAAAGCAGGGAAGCCCTAGTGACAGTCCGTGAGAAGTTAAAATGTCAGATGTTAAACATTGGTGGTAAAATCTATGAATCATTTGAGAGAGTCATTGTGACAAGTGTGTTTTGAAGATTTTCCCCTCACATACAAAAGAAAAAAAAAGTAGTTCCTTGGTTTAGTGAAATAAATACAGATGGATATAGACTTTCATACATACTTTAACAAACTCCCCTCTCCTTGAAAAAAAACATTTGTAAGAAAGGATACCACCCTTTGCATCGGACTTGGGTTTAGGGTGCTATTTCTTGTCTTTATTTTTCTCTTCTGGATCCTCACATGACTTCATATTCATGTGGATTTACCAGGCACTATTTCCTGACTCTTCCAAACACAACTGAGTAAAACAAAAAGCCTGTCAAACACACCTATAACATGGAATTTTTCTTCTGACTGCATCTTCTTTCCCCATAAACAGGCAGAAATAATCATTTGTCACAGAAGGACATGAGAATCGATCTTCATAGCACTGGAATGGAACAATTCTGACCACAGATTCTCTTGAGAAATCAGGAAGTTGCTTATCTTTCATGGGCTTATTTCCTTCCTGCTTTTGCTTGAATAAAGATTGAAATATCATATTATAAAACTACCCTGTCCATTTTTGTGGTCACATGTTTTCATCTTCTAGTCCACACTACAGAGACCTTTTGTATTACCTTGAACCTATCCATTAAAATAGAGCTGGTTACTTAGATTGGCCTTCTACATTCTTTTGCAATATACAGTGTGAAAAAAATATGTGGTGTTTCATTCTTAGATAGAAACTTTCCTTTCAAGGCCTTTTTTTCTTTATCTCTACTTTGATAGCTAAAAAGATAGTATTTACATTTCATTAACACATTTGATCTGTTTCCCATTTACTGATACATCTCTGTTTCCAGCATTGCCACATGCAAATATGGTAAGAAAAATATCAGCCAAACGACCTTTTGGACAATGCAGCACCATTTATTCTCAGCATTTTACTAACATATGAAATATTTCAGGTTGTATTTTAGAGTCAGCAAAAGAATCTTGCAATGTGGAAATGTACCAGTTTCCCTAACTTCCTGATCATTTCAAAATTATCTTTCTCCCTCTCCCCCAGCTGGTACAGCAAGAATTTTAAGTTATTGCAGTTTACCCTTAAAACATAATTTTCAGTGCATAGTGGGTTGAGGCCCGATTGTCACTGAGGGGATAAAGAGTCACTAAGTACCAAACACATCTCCTGACCTTTTCTGATGGATTCATAGACAGCTTCTCCATAGTTTTTTGTTGCTGAGCTGGAACAACATTCCTGAGGAAAAAATTGTAGTTAAATAGTATTCTCTGTTTTCATCTAACAATGTCATTTTCATTAATCTAATGCTGATCTCAAAGGGTTTTCCTTCCTTTAAATTGATATCAAAAACCTTATCACATTGACTCAAAGAATAGTAGGCATTCTTTACTGAAAGAAGGTAAACAATAAGGGCTTTTACTAATCTGCAATGCCTGAATTTGCTGTGAAATATAGTTATAAAAAAAGAAAATTAAGTATTTGGGCATAGTATGTGGAAAGTATTATGCTTGGCTATTTGCAGAAAATTTAGGAGCAGAATAATCATTGATTTCCAGGAATATTTAGATTTGTTTTCACTTACTGTCATGGAATATTTTAAAATCTCTTATAATGGAATTAGAGAAGTCTAGTCCTAGTAATAGTTGTCAGATTAAATTATTGAGAGAGAAAAACAGATAGTCCTGTTTTGCTGCCTCCCATATGGGCATTACTGTATCTGATACATCTTTAAATTAGTGCCAGAAACAGACATCATCATCTCTACAAAAAGAATTATAACATCTAGACAAGGACTAAGGACTGAAACTGTATGGCAACTCTCTATATACACAGACTGTTCTTACTGCCTGGGGCAGAACGATGTAGAAGTGGGCTGAAGAAATGCACATGCAGTTTTGGGCCTTGCTTTAGAATTCCAACCCAATGAAAATCAGATGTCATAACTGTATTTTGATCACATGGTAGATAATCAACCACATTTCAAAGGCATCCAGAACAGAGGAATGTTCCAAAACAAGGTTGTGAAAAAAGAAATTCTGAGAATGAAGGCTTTTGTCCAATACCAAGAATATTGGAATTTATTTAGAAGAAATGAAACTAAAATGAAAATAAATTGCTGAAATAAAGTTTAAATTTTAAAAACTAGGAAAGTGCAATAATTTCTTTAGTTTTACCCACTTGAAATTTTTGTCAAAATTTATGTTTTCTTGAAATATTTTGACTCAGTTAAAGGGGCATTTTACATTAGTAATCTTGTACAATTAAATATATTTCACACAGTTTAACTTCTAGGATTAGAATTAGCTTATGTGAGATAAAACACTACCAAAGAGAAAGACATTAGAACACCAAAATGCATATTCTTTCACTAAATATATTTCCTATGTACTACAAAAAACGCTTTCTGCTACCTGCCATTAGTGCCTATTGAACCTGAAATATTGCTTCAAATGCTGCAGGTTAGAGCTTGACTTTCTATAGTTTTACTGTTCATTTCCTCTCAGCAAGAAATAATGAATTCAGAATAATCTTTGGTAAAAACACTTGCTGTAGTACAATGAAGAAAGTTTGACAGTAATGTAGCTGTATCTTGTGTTTACAGTAGCGCCCATTGTCTGGTAAAGGAAACACAGTTGTATTTATTAAAATAATAGAGCATTTTTAAATAGTGCACTACTACACTCTGCATTCAAGTCTATAAGTTCCGTCATCTTAAGAAAACAAATCTTAAAAATGGTCATAGATATTGCTAAATAATACTTTAGCTCTCATACGGTTCATCATTTCTCTTACTTCTGTAAAACTTGTTTCTCCCTTGCTTGGCAATTCTGGTAAATTCTGCTGAAGTATTTAAAAAAATCCTATAGGATGACACAAAACTATTGTGTATAAAATGACTTATTCTTTTTGTTGGTAACTGGTAACTGAGATTAATCTTGTTCATCCTTTACTATTTGTCAAATTATCCTGTATTAACAGCCTGTCCCCTTATTATTTATGCCAGAAAACACTATTCTTCCAAATTGTGCGTGAGCTCCACAGACGCAGACCTTGAGCCAAATGGCAAGAAAACGCAAGCAAATTGATGAGACTTGCCCCTTAAGGTGTATGAAGCTTTGCATGTCTGTGATTAATGTGTGCTGCCACTGGATGTCACTGATGTTCCACTTAAAGACATAATTAAATGTGATTTTGGAACAGAAGACCGTCTCCCACGTACATTGAGACACCATTAATAAATTCTAGGCTAATGAGAAACATAACAGTTAAAAGAGTTATCAGTTGGCTGGTTTAACACCAAAAGATTCATCTCAGAGAAGAGTTTACAGGTTCATTCTACAACTAGAGGAGGAAACCTCATTTTACTCTGCACCGTTATCAGCAGCATGTTGAGAAAGGAGATGTGAGCTGCCCAAGCACTAAATTCCCGTTTACAAAAGCTGCCTGATAATAAAAAATAGTTACTTTGTGAGCCTTACTAGTTGATGCTATGGAAGGGATCATCCAAAAATAGTTATAGTATTATATGTGGAGTAATGTGCTGTTAGAGCCAAAGTAAATATTTTAAATAAATCATTCTCTCCATAAATATGTCAGAGGAGTTTATAGCAGTCCTATCTTATTGTCTCTGACCAGTTTCTGATTTTTCTTGACATTTTCATAACTCCTATGGAAAAAAAAGAAATTATGTCCTTAGGGAAGTCTTTTCACATCTTCATTATCTTACAAAATAGAAATGACAAACTGAGCCTGACAAATGAGTACAAGGTTCTGTCTTCATTTCAAATTCAAATTTCTTTTCTTCTGTTTTGTTCAATTTCGTCTTTCGATTATTGCTATCCTCAGAGATTTTTTGCACTTTTTTACTGACATCTTTTAACCATTCAAGATATAAGGGTACTACTAAAACCTAAGCACGCTGTAATGACCTCCAGTCACTATTCTCACTCAGGACTTATGCAGAAATCCAGGTGTGCCTGCCTTGGATTTCAGCTGTGCTCTAAGCCTATGTGAGTTTGTGTTGCAGTTGAAGCATCCCTGAACCAAGTCAAAACAAGACAAAGCCCTGAAAACCACCACTAATCCCAATCAAATAGTTTCACCTCTGAAGACTATGAGCTATATTAACCATGGTGTCCACATGGCTTGGGTTATGTTTGCCTGTAAATGCATAATCTAAAACTGTTTTGTTACAATATATGTATTTACCTATCTTCATAAATCTCAAACTCAACATCCTACAGATCAGTTTTGCCTAGCACTTCAATCTTGACAGAAGCCCAAGTTGCATATTTTTTTCCTATATCCCAAGAAGCATACTGGTGGTATCTACAGGGAACAATAGCAACAGATTCGCTGCTCCTTTAATATGACTTCAGATTATATAAACCAGGCTACCACTAGGAATTCAGGAGTCACCATGGAAGACACAAGCATATATCATCACAAGCAAAGGAGTATAACTTACAACCAGTGACTTTGCAAAAGGTAACTTTCATTTTGGAACAACTGCCTGAAACCTGTTACAGCAAAGACAAAGATGGTAAACCAGATACTATTTATAGCTGAATCTTCTAGCACTGCTGTTTGGGTTTGTTTTAATCTATTGCTGGGCAGGTAGATGCACTGGTAACTGCTGATATTCTCAACCAGAGGTTTTATCTGCTTCCATGCACAATAAGCATACATCTGCATTACATTTAGAAATATAGCCAAAGTTAACTTGTTACATGCTAGGATCATTATCTCAACCCTTTAGAAGTAGTTGAGGAAAGTAAGTTACGGAAATTAAACAGTACAAGACAGGCTTTCAAATATTTTTCCTTCTGGAAGATTTTTCATGCTTTTTCTTTTTTTGGTGTGTTTTAACAGAAACAGCATAGCAGTCTCTCTTAGGAGAATGATCATACATACCCCCCTCTCCCTTATGTTAGTTAGAAAAACAATATAATAGTCAAAGTTTCCGTCTTACACAAACTTTCTTTTTTTCCTTTTTTAAATGGTTGGAAAGAATTTGGTTGATGTTCTGTATTTGTCTTTCAGAAGCCCTTTGTCATCTTACCGAAAAGCACTTTTTCCTCTATGATTTGACTGTTAAGCAAGAGTTGTTCAACTCCTTTTCAGTTGCCTAAAGAGCTGTATTTGTGTATTTTCCTTGCACAACTAACACAACAGCTAAGAGTTTATCTCAGTTAAGGGATTTAATATTTTCATCATTCATTTGAAATAACCTGCTCCATCTGCTTACTCTACTTTACAGCACATGAAATAATTGAAATTACAGTTTTCATAGAATCATACAATGTTTGGATTGGAAGGGACCATGAAGATCATTTAGTCCAACCCCCTTGCAGTGAGCAGGGAGATCTTCAACTAGATCAGTTTGATCTAGATTCAATCTGACATTGAATGTTTCCAGGGGTGAGGCATCTACCATTCTCTGGGCAACCTGTTCCAGTTTTCACCACACTCAGTGAAAAAAAATTAATAATTCTAGTATCTGACCTAAACTTCTCCTCTTTTAGTTTAAAACCACTACTCCTTGGCCTATTGCTACAGGCCCTGCTAAAATGTTGTTCATACTTTTTTGTGCTGGGGTTTAGTGGTTTCTTTTGAGAGCAAAGGAATATATAATTTAGAGGTTCATATTTTAATGCCAGAAGAGATTAAGGCTTCTCTTGAAGTTCTGTCTACCCTGGAGTATAAGAATCACCTGGCCGTGTGCACCCTCATAGCCAAGATCTGATAGTGCAGTGTGCATTTACCTTTGGAAATCAGCATAGCAACTTAGGTGCCACTTTTTAAGACTGTAATTTTTATGACCATCTGTAAATATAATACAACAAAAGTAAAAATAATACAGTAAAACCCATTTTTACTTCTCATTTTTCAAGATACAATTTAAAAAGACTTTTCTATGGATGTACCACGTATTGCCCTGGACTGGCAGACATACTCCTTACCATGATGAAAATTGTCCTCTTCACTACATTTGGAATCTTCAGTGAAAATACAACTCAATGTGATGGCATGAAGAATTTCAAATTTAGTTTTTCATTCACAAAGTTCACAGATATAGCCGCAGCTACTAAAATCCTTCTTTGTCTGTTGTAATTAATCAGATCAGTGGAGTTACAGTAATATAGGATTTGAATACTATTGCAGTGGCACGGACTATAAAACTAAATAGAACTAGACATTCAAATAGTTTAACAGATTGAAATCTTCTGCTTTCTAACACAGTTATACTCTGTCAACCAAATTCATCCTTGTCAGAGAAGTCTTACCTCATTGCATAATGGGAAAAGGTAGATAACTAGAAATACCTATAGTAGTAAAAGTAAGAACAAATTTAAGAATAGTAAAAATTAATTCAATCTTTACTAGCTACCATTGGCAACCTACTGATAAAATTTAGAGGCGTAGCCTTCTGATTCACGTAGAAATATTAAGATATTGGTGGGCTTTTCTATTGGAGCTGATGTGTTCACAAAACTGGAAACAGTTTTCCAAAAGTAAACTTAAAAGTATGCTTTATATGGTCCAACCACAAGTAAATATTTTTAGGTATTTTAATCTACAGCTTTTGGGGCAAATAAAATTTAATCCCTCACTTAGGGTAAATACACATAATGGAATTCCCAAATGAAGTCAAATGGAAGATCTAGCCCACAGTCTAGCTAATTTCTGCCCTTGGCTGACAAGTACTTTTTAAGCCCAATCAAGCCATCTTATTTAAAATTTTAACTAAGTAATTCTTTATCCAAACAAACTCTAAATTTTCCAAAGGCATACTTTTCACAATAGGGCTTTGAACTAGCTTACAAAAAGATAGCTTAATTGATCCTAACATGCAAAAAGCATCTCCCACGCAATATTCCCAGAAGTCATTCTTTCGGAAAATAATTTTGCACAGCATAGCGGTGTCATTTAAGAACACAAACAAGAAGCAAGTTTGCTAGAGATGTATTGGCCTGATTGGAAGTTGACAAAAGGAACTGTTTATACCGTGTGACAGTGTCTAGGGAATGAGTTACCAACACTTCCTTCAGAATACAGAAATCTGAAAGAAAAATGTTTTACATTTACCTATAACAACAATATTTCCATCCTTCTGCTATCATTAATCTTTATTTTTATTTCTGTGATGTTCCTTTCATTGGGTCATGGCCTTTCAGCTGAACATCTATATTATATTTCTGTCATCTCCCACACATGCAAAACTCCTCAACAGAGACATAGACATAAAAAAGAAATATAAAATATTTCCATTAGGAATTGCGTCATTTTTCCTTCTCTTTTTTGTGCACGTGTGATAACACAGTATGGTTTCATTATTCCAGCAATTGCTGCAAATGACAAATTTGTATCCTTCATGAAAAATATTGATAATTTTTAACACAACACAGACCTCTGTTCCTCTAAATATTATCATGCTATGTGGATGTAAAGAGTTAACTCACATGATAAGCAGATAGCTTAGGCAGTTTAGAAGTTATCAGCTAAATCTGTTCACTACCATTGCTCAAGTGTGCATTTTTCCAGTGGAACTGAGTCATTGGCAGAGATTGTGTGAGCTCTCTTAATCCTCTTCTCTGCTAAATCAATGTAAAAAACTTTATTCAATAAGGAAGGCCAAGCAGGCCATAAAAATGCTAAACAGAGATAAGGAAATACATTTATAATCCTTAGTTTAAGGCTTCTCTTTTTCCTTTTGCTACAGATGCTATTCAGATTGGCCATTGTAAGTACCTTAAGGGAATACTGCAACAGCAAGAGAAGAATCTTCAGGTCTGATTGATATGCATATCTAAAACAACTTAAGCTCCCTACACCTCCAAAGAGCAGGTCTAAGCGACTGACTCTTTGACAATGAAAAACCTAAGGATCAATGACACTCCAATCCCATGCTCCGGGAGGAAGCTGAAAGATTGGGCCAGAGGAGAGCCATAGCATGTGCCAGCAAAGATCCCCTATCTAAACCTCAGAGGCTGAAGTAGTAGGTATCTTCTGAATGGTTCAGATCAAGGTTCAGAGTGCCAAGACAAACAACTCTCTTCTTCCACAATAACACCTGGGACATCCCCCGGCCTCTGAGAACATGAGTTATTTTCCCTGAAATCTTTAATCAAAAACTTCCAGTGACAAGAGAGGAGAACCCTATCCCAGATGTGTTTCTAAACAGAACTTAGCTAAACTTACTTAGGATGGCCAAGACTCACTTCTTGGATGAGCACTCCAGCCACTACTTTGTGCTGTAACAGGACTGATCATTCTTCTAGTGACTCAGTGTTGAGAAAAGGTGGACTTGGCACCGTGTTCACTGCAGCCTGTGCTATTTACAAAGCGTGTCTAATGGACACGGCACTCAGGTGGTGTTAGGTTGTTCCCTGCCCTTAGTGAGAAGAGATGAAATGTAGCTAAAAGCCAGCCTGTCTTCTACTGAACCTAGACACTCAGGAAAAGTTTAGGTTCCAAAGCATGCAAGTCTTCAGTGTAATAGTTATACAGTTATAAATTTCAGTGAGGGGCAAAGGGTTGTGGTGATGGTGGTAGCAGTGATTAAGAGGCAAGAGAATTAACAGAAGCACAGCTGCCTATTTCATGCCTGTCAATGCTCTAGATCTTTGCAAAAATTTTGCCATTGGGAATTATTCACAAAAATCAGGTGAAAGGATTTTAATGTTATAATTCAACCTCAAACCACCATCTAAAAGGATCAGATCTTACACCCAAATACTCCTTATGAAAACTGTTAGGAAAATGCACATACCTTCTGGAAAAGAGGTTGAAAATGTAAAATTATACACAAGATGCTTGTGTAAAATGGCCCATTATTTAATAGTTACTTGGTTTCAGCATCACCTTGAGAATGTCAAAACAATTTTTTCTCCAAATGATTTTTATCTCTAAGTGAAGGCATTTGTAATTCTTTTTTCTTTTCAATTCAACTAACTGTAGTCTTTAGCCAGAATAATAATTTCAGAAATGCAAATGTAAATTCATCATGACATCTGAACACAGGTTAACCACATCAGTTCCCATAAATGATAAAAGAAATTGTATCACTAAATCTCCTTGCCTCAGAATGAATATTTGAGGTTAAAGTCAATGCTCTCAATTTGCTTCTATTGTGTGAAAGAGTGAAAAGAAAAATGAAGTTGCTATGTTATTAATATTTTAAAACTAAATTCTCTATTGTATATACAGAGTAATAGTTCCATAGTTTATTTAAATTTATATTGTAGGTTATATGTATATTAACATCATAATATTTTCATCATACAGAGATGAAATGCACCATAATGTCTCCTCAGGAGTTGCTGCAATGCATCACTGTCGGCTGATTTTGAACTATGCCTAGATGAACAAATAATTTCCTTAGATATCTTATATTAGACATAAGAAAAAATATATTTCTGGAGTACAGCATTTTTCTTTTTTCTTTCTTTCTAGTCAGTTTTATCCTGACAGTAAATAAAATTGTTCAAAAATAAAAAGCGCCATTTTTACATCACATATGTGTAAAAGATAACTGAACTATTATATGTCACAGCACATGCTGTTTGGCACGCTATGCTTTTATACTTCTCATATAAACATAACATAATAATTTTGACTGACAAAAAAATAATTTTAAATGCTATGGAGTATCTATTGTTGATGGGCGAGCTGAACCAAACCCCAGCTAATGTGTAAAGCTAAACGATCCAACCACATCAGCTCTCCATAGTGACTTGAGCTAGATCTGAACATTTTTACTAATCCCTGATTGAACCAATCTGAAATAACTGCTCTAATCAGAATCTGAAAATACATTTAAGTCTGCCTCTGGTGGGGATTTTTCAAAGTATATATAAAACTTTGCAAGAAGTATTCTCTGATATTAGCTAAATGGCTAAGATAGATACACAAAGTAAAACATTTTGTAATTTTTGTGCCAATTTGATTTAGTTTTGGTTAGAACCAGAATGAAATACTGTTACAAGCAAATATCCCTGAATTAGCAGGTCAAGTGGAACTGCTAGGCAACATCAGAGACTGATGAAGTTCTGCTGATGTCTGATTCTGTGGAGAATCAAATAATGGCATAAATTGATTTAACCATACATGACTTAAGACAGTGATTTGCATCAGCAGTGATCATAGAACTTGGTCTGGGAGCAAACAAAGTACAAGGGGGAGTGCACATCCTTACCCAAACCTCTCTCACTTGTGGCAACAGTCACTGATGTATAAAATTCTACCTGCTGTTTCATAGCTGTTGCTGGACATAGAAACAGTTGTGATCTGAATGCAAAGTTATTTTTCTGGTTTTTCCTACTCCAAAGTTGTTAATTTTCCCTGGAAAAAAAATCACACACAAGTTTTGGCATTACTGTTAGTTTGGAGTGTGTACATTTTTTTAAAAAAATACATTAAAATACTCAAGCATCTCACAACTTGATCCTGTCTTCTGCTTCATTTGAAAACTGGATGATATATTGAACTGCTAGAGGAATAAAGTAGTTGTTATATATATGAGGTTTTGATTTCCTTAAGAGATAAAATGCCAAGATTGAATGATTCCCTAAAGACTGTTAATAAAAGAGTTAGTTCTCAACCACATCCTTTCACACAACCCTGTTTTTCTTCCACTTTTCTTCCTCTATGCTGAATAGGCATTATATACCCACTTAATGCATTCATAAGCAGATGAAAATGGAAAAGCAGGGGAAGAGGTCTTTTAAAAAAAATCACTCAGGTGTGAAAAATATTACCTTTGCTAGATAACAGTAGTAACTCTCTAATTTTCCTTCTCAAAAAATGAGGATGAAAACATTTCCTTCATAGCTGTTACCATTTCTTGTTGTTTCAGATAGCAACAATAATTTTCATAGCTTGACTTTGGCGAAAAATATGATGTTGCAGAACATTGTTGAAGCACTAAAACCTCCCACAACTCTATTTCTTCCTCCTTACTACATTTCAGACCAGCACTGTCTCCTGTGTTTCCAGCATCATTACTAGCTGACCTCCTTCAAAGGGCTCTTCTTATCCCTTATATCTGGAGTGCTCTTTGCCGTTCAGGACAGTTTTTGCTTCTCCTCACAGATACCATCTCAGACCTAACCTCTTCCTTACTAGCAGTGATACATTCCCAGCCAAGAAAGACTTTAACGATGCTGCACTAGTCGTCACTTTTTTTACTGTTTTACCTTTTCCCTTCTGTCTGCTTCTTCTGTCTTACCTAATGCTAGATGGCATGTCCACCCAGTAGTGAAGTCTCCCACATCCATCTACAAAATGAAGTCCTAAACATTCTCAGAGCCTCTGGTCTCAGCAAATTGATTGGCATAGAGACATTACTCAAAGACTCAGAGGACATGGGCTCAGGTTTTGCTTTGTCATAGAATTCTTGTGTAGTTTTTGATTATGACTTAAGACTCTTCTGGTCTTCTCCAAAACAGAGCTAATCCTTTTGTAGCTGGCCTCAGATAGTAGCCATTGTTCATAAATTTGGCAAAGTTTAAAACCAAATCTGAAAGCAGATGCTTTTCCTATTATTCTGAATGTTCCGTGTACATTTTGCAGTTAAAAGTAAGGAATCTTACGATTCTGTAGATTTGTATGGACTATTAAGCTCATCATAGTAGTACTGACAACAAGAAAATTAACTTAGTGTCACTAGCAGTCTGTTTGTTCCTCAGATAATCCACAGGCAGATGAGACACGTGCCATTCACAAAAGAAAGAAATGAACTTGGGCAGCCCTCATAGATCACAGCACACCAGAAAATGGGAAGACTTGGGGTTTTTTTTAAGGGAAGAAGTGTGGGGTTTTTTTCCTTTTTCTAGTCTGATTGAAGAGGATGCTTTCCTTTATTTCCTGAAGAACAACAGCACTCAATGGTGAAAAGAGACAAGAATGTAACTGACAGAGAGGACACACAGAATCATTCCTAATGCAGCCTGGGAATGCTCTGACTTTCTATAAGATACATGGAATCTATCTGGAATGTGTAGAACAAGACCTCGTTTAATGAAGTTACTGTTCTAATGTGAAAGTATTTTCACTGCACATGCATGGTCCTACATTGCTCTGGGAAAGTGATTCATGTAGCTCTGCAAAGTTATATACTGAGATTCAGAAGGGCTCCCTCTTGTGATAATGTACTAAATTCAGATTCATTCTATGTTATCCTACCGGACAGTTCGTTTATGAGTACAAATGCTTCACTGAGGGGTTAGGGATATCAAGAGGATTGTGCCCTACTTGTTGGGCAGCTACGAAATTGGGCATGTGTAAACTTCTTCTAACTACTAGAGAACATTGGTCCTGGAAGTTAGGAAGGAAAAATGCAATGACATATGACTGTTAACATGAACATGGATTTTTACAAGAGGTATGAAAATAGTCTTAAGCCTTCACAATAATTAAAAAGTCAGGAGGTCATAAAGTAAAATAGCTTGCTATCAATAACATTAATGTTCTAATAGATACATAAAATTAAATTTGTAAAGGTTTATAAATGACAACAACTTTGGAAAACTTCCAAACTGCTTATGTATAGATAGAGCTCTCCAACAACTGCTTCTATTTCAGTTCAGTTCTTCTTTAACACACTTATCAGACTAACTTCTACCAATTTTTCAATAATTATGACATTTAATTAAAACCAAATTGTCTTTCCCCTTTAAAATTTATTAAAATGACATTGTCTGATTTCAGTCAAATAGAAAAAAAACCAGCATGTTTGTCTAAGTTAATTTCATTCCCTAGGTAAAGATCAGGGAATACAAATGCAGCAAGGTCTGAAGGCATTAGGAAACTGAAGCCTCCTGGATAAACATTTTTTTATAGAATTCCTTACTTTCTTCTCTCAGCGGTCAAACGCAAGGAACGAAATTAGGTCTCTGGTAAACAGCTGCAAAACCAAATTTTATTCATTGCTTGAAATGTAAACTAATTGAAAATGAAAATTATATACTGCAGGCAAAAGGTTACTTCAATACACTCTATCCTTTCAACTGATTATAGCATGTCAATACTGTGGCTATACAAAGTTTTATTATCCTTCCCAACTTCAGTTTGGTCATTTACCATTTTAGGTAGTGCATATGATATAAACTATAAACTGCTAGTGAAAATGTCAAACTGAACAGACCCATACAGATGGCTTAGAGTAACTTGAATTAAGTAGCCATTGTGAAGGAGCTTTGTGTGTCATAGCATATTCTTAAAACTTCATGTAAATTCAAAAGCTGGCTGCATGAAATCTAGATTTTCTTACACTGTGTCATTATCGATTTGCCTCCCCCAAATAAGTTAACAATGGGACAATACTGTCTTCAAGAAAAAAGATGTTTTTATCTGTTCCAAATAGATATTTCTCACATTAGAAATCTGAAAGTGTTTATTCCTCCAACCTACAAGCTTTTGTGTGTTCTACCACCATTTCTTCTTTTAGCTTATTCAGTACTATTTTCTTTAGTAATAGTTAATAATTCTGACTGCACACAGGATTTTCTATAAATTGGTACAAATGGATATGACTTTTCAAAAAAACCTCAAACTTGGAAGTGTATTTGACCATACTATTTTTTTTATCAAAACAACATCAGCTATATGTTTTTGTATGTTATGAAGGAGCTTCTTAGTAGGATATGAAAGTAGGCAGCCATCTCTAAATAAATTTACCATCTGACATTCAGCAGCAGAGTAAGAGCTGGAGACAACATGAAGCCCAAGCTATTTTAGTCAAATTTCATACGACTATGAAGTTTCAGCGCAGAAAGGTCTCAGACAAACATTTTGGTCACAACAGATCACATTGAATACAAGGATGCAAGAAAGGTGGTGTTTCTATTTTGCCTTCACTGGTTTCAGCATGCACACTAATCTGAGTAGGCTTACTGGAGTGCATGGAAGCCCAAAACTGATAGACTGTCTCAAACTGCTTAAAGACAAATGCTGTATGTCTGTATTAAAATGCCATAGACTGACTTTTGAGTATGTAGGAGGGAACTTTTTAAAGATTCAGTTGAGGGAAATCGCTGAGTTTCTTCCTTTTGAGATACCAGAATATATACATAGAAATACAAGATTGTGTTACAGAAGTAATTACAGATTTCTCTGGCATTCTGAGAAACTATGAAGTGTAGGTTTATGTCAATCATTATTTTACCTCCTGCTCCTAGGATAATTGAAGTAAATGAAGGAGAACAGATAATCCTGTATGTGAAATTGTATCTTCACATATTTATTTTGTAATGCATTTTAAGCACTCAGAGAAACAGACAAATCATAATACCCCCTTCATATTAATTTATCACCATTAAAATACTCAAAAGAGTGACACCTACAGAGTCTATCTGATACCAAGTATAAAATTAGTTCCCAAAATGTCTCCTTTAATTTTTCACAGCACTGGAATTAGTTGTAAATAAGATATCAGTGTTGAGAGATATAATAATGTTTTATAAAAAGGGGGATTCAACTGAACAAATATACAGGGCACTGTAACATCAAATCAGCAAGCATATCCCATTACTCATTATCCAAGTCCAAATCATTCCCAGAAGTCCTCATTAGATACATTAAAATAATTTGGCACACAAACAGAGCTTTGTTCACTCTTGACTTATGTGCAACTGGATTGAAAGCTAAATTTTAGCCCTTTTCATGTATAAGCAGTGGAAGTGAATAAGGACATTTGAAAGGCCAGCTGGGGTGGTGTGATCACTCCCTGGCCTACTCAATATAATTCCTTCCTCCCTGGGCTATTTGCTGATCCAGGGAAAGTCAGACACACTCCAGGAAAGAATTCTCCTCCTGACAGCCTGATGCACCATCTACCTGGATTGTGGCTCAAGGGGAATGATAATCAGAACTGTACAGCCTGATGAGTTCTGGACTTGCACAACTGGGACTTGTGCAACTGGTGGAAAGTACCTAAGTCAATCATCTCAGATTCTATAAGTAGATGTCCCGTGGAAGGCCCTTTGAGCTCTGAAGGGCTCTTTCTGCAGGCTGTGACCAGTATCTTCCCTTGAATTTGGATACCTCTCAGCAGTAGCATGCAGAATGTTCCTTAATAAAACAGACAGAAAGGCTATGGCAATGTCAGACCTCTTGGGGCTCTACTATCACCCATTGAAGACTGCCAATAACACATTGTGAGTAGTTTTCACTAAACATGAGAAGAGGAAAACGTCTCTACAAGCTAGTCTTCATCTACACACAGAGATTTCTTTATAGGTGTGAATATCCAAATATTTCTGTGTGTTTGTCTGTGTGGTCTTGTATATGTACATCTTGATTTAGTGTGAATATTGTCAACTTTGAACCCATAATTAAGTTGTTGCTTTCATCATATCAATCCTTTACTAATCATCTTTTTAAAGATCAAATTGGCCAACGATTAATTGCTGCTAAGAATCCAACTTTGTAATCTACCCTTAAACCATCAATAGATTCTAAATTGCTGATAAAACTATGTAAAAGAAAAATCTTTCTGTGACACCAGCTTAGCAGTTTAGCCTGGTACCCAGTTAGCTATAACAGAGGAATTGAGGGTTAGGGGTTGGCAGACCCCATACTGCCCAAACCTCGTATACAAGCATTACTGGACTGTGGATCTATCAGAGGAATGGTGGTGGGGTTGTGAGTTGTAGCTGCAGGAAACCGATATGTTATCTCCACTGTCTACTGCCAACATTGGAAGATCACTACTAGCCATTTTCAGCTACTTTATGTCTTCACACCACTGAGATAAGTAGATCAGTCAAACTGAAACCTAAAAAAAGTGGCTCGTAAAAGTCATTTATTAAAAGCAATTTTTAAAGTTAAAAAGGAAATCTTTTTCTACCTGATCATTTTAATAATACAATAAGCACAAAACTCAACATAAATCTACTTATTAACTCCAATGCTGTTCTTATGTACTAGGAGCACATATTCACACTGCATATGGATATGCCCATGAGTATGAAAACGTATCTTTAAATGTGCATTCCAAGTGGCTAAATACTTGTAGAGTTTTCCTTGCTGTAAAATGTTCTCAGTTTCAGAGCTTTTGCGAGAAAAATTGAAGTCTGGACAACTATTCAAAAACATAGAAGTGAAAGAAAGAACCCAAGTGGAACATGCTGTTGCCAAGCTCTAATTTCATTCTAGCTGTGGCTTTAAACAGGAAACCTCTGTCCAGGCAAGATGTGCCCAACAAATAAACAATCTGGCAATGGAAAAATAAACATAGCCTTCCTACTCATGCTAGTAGGTAGGCAGCCACCTGATTTGGCAGAGAAAAGATAACAGTTGATAATACAGACCATAGAGCCGCATATCCAGATGAGTTAGGTTGAAAAAAATCAGTTGTAAATTTTTGTTTTCTAATGAATTGCCATATAGATACATTGCTGAAAAATACTGGAAAGCAAGCTGTGGTTCGTACAAAATTATGAACGCCATCTCTTCTTGATATGATCTAAGCTAGAAGTGTCATTGCACTGTGAAATCAGGTCATAATTTTTTACTCAGTCCTTTTCATATTAAAGTTTAAGGATAATTAGCACTGACTTGGAATGGAAGATGATGTAGCTCCCCTTGGTGTCTTCTGACACCTCACAGATATGACCTATATGTTTTCTGATGTGGCCACAGTTGCAGGTATACTCAGAAAGACTTTTTGTTGCAATTAAAAATGTTTGGGTTTAGTCTCTCTACTTAATATAGCCCAAGAGATCCTATGTACTACCATGAAGCCTGTCAACTTTTACTAAGGAAGAAACCTAGAGCAAATTTTCCAAAGAGAACTCTAAAATGTGTCTACAGAGAAGAGGAGAGAAGAGAAACAAGGAAAAGACCTACCCAAACTCTGCCACACATGAAATTCATCTCTGAACAAGTTAAAGGCTGAAGATGAACAGCAGCTTTTAGTCATGATGCTTAATAGAAAGCACATGGCAAATGTAGTGTATTATGGGTGACATATACATGCAAACAAAAGTTGGATCATTTATCCTGGAGAGAGGATAATTCAACAAGCCTAAATATCATGGTTAGAAAATTACTGCTGTTCAGTTGTTGACATGTCCTAGGTCCCACAATTTACATGTAGCTTATGACAAATAATCAAGCTCCTTTTGGAAAGGTTGACTGAGTCAATAGGAACCTCTGCTAAAATATAGCCATCCAGAAGCTTATGCATGTGGGCAGAAAAGTTTTCTAATTGTTGTTAACAGGGAAAGGGAATCAAGATCAAAAGGAAGAGGTTTTTGAATATTTTTAAATACTTTCTTTTTCAAGTTTAGATCCTGAAAAGAAACAAAGTATCATATTTATTTTAGCACATTGATGATCTTTCTTTTCTGACAGCTCACCTAAAATAAAGTTACTCTTTTGATTGAATATTTATATAGCACTATTGCTGATGTCATTTTAAAAATAAATTCAGGCAAATTCTGACCAATTAACCTCAGTTAAGTCAGAAAAGTAGATTTTCACTTAAAGAAATCTTTTCTTCCTGCTATTTAATTCATATTGTTTTAAAGGGAAGAACATTTGGCACACATTTTTCGCAAATATCACTCCATATAAATTTAATACAACTCCAAAATGTGCTAGCGGAAGCAGGACATAAAGTGACAATCGAACTGGTCACTTAGATCAAAGGATATATTATTACAGTGCTGTAATTGTAACAGAGGACAAAGGAACCCTTTTCTTCCCCTTAAATCAGATATTTGTTGCAGAGAGCTTGGCAGGCTGGTTCCTCTAGGCCTGAAACCAGGAGAATGTCCTGAACTACCTTATAGAATCATAGAATCATAGAATCACCAGGTTGGAAGAGACCCACCAGATCATCGAGTCCAACCATTCCTATCAAACACTAAACCATGCCCGTCAGCACCTTGTCCACCCGTGCCTTAAACACCTCCAGGGAAGGTGAATCAACCACCTCCCTGGGCAGTCTGTGCCAGTGCCCAATGACCCTTTCCATGAAAATTTTTTTCCTAATGTGCAGCTTAAACCTCCCCTGGTGGAGCTTGAGGCCATTCCCTCTTGTCCTGTCCCCTGTCACTTGGGAGAAGAGGCCAGCACCCTCCTCTCTACAACCTCCTTTCAGGTAGTTATAGAGAGCAATGAGGTCTCCCTTCAGCCTCCTCTTCTCCAGGCTAAACAACCCCAACTCTCTCAGCTGCTCCTCATAAGGCCTGTTCTCCAGCCCCCTCACCAGCTTTGTTGCTCTTCTCTGGAGTCGTTCCAGAGCCTCAACATCGTTCTTGTGGTGAGGGGCCCAGAACTGAACACAGTATTCGAGATGCGGCCTCACCAGTGCCGAGTACAGAGGGAGAATAACCTCCCTGGACCTGCCAGCTGGTTTACCACTAAGTGCTTCAGCGTACATGCACGTGGGTGGGCTCTTCTCTCCTGGACTTGGGAGCTGAGGTGTGCTGAGCTCATCCATCCTTTGACTCTCACATGTGCTGGTGCTATACTGTATTCTAGAGATCGCCAGTTTCCTTCCCATTTAAGGGGCTGAGCTTGAAATGGGAGGGGAGTATACTCTTAGGAAAAACTTTTGGGTTTGTTTGATAATTCTGGTCTTGTCTCGCACAGAGTGTAGAATCTTGCTGCTGTGATGCATTTGCAGGTCTTGGTGTATTTTATTTTGAGGGTCTTTTATGGTTGTTTTGCCCACAATTTCATCCAAATTTTGAGTAAATGCATGACTGCCATTGGGATACAGAAAATTCCATTTTGATAAGGCTTTTCTTTCAAATGGCTTAAAACCCAACAGTTTCAGAGTTGTACTAGCCTATATGCTCACACTCCAGAACATGGAGAGCAAAGTTAAAGGAAAATAACTATATTTAATATTAAAGGCATTGGATATAGCATCCAGAGAACAAAAAAACCCAAGAACAACAAAAAAAACCTAAACAAGACTAGCTAGAAGAACTACCTCTCACTGGCAATTTCTATGAAGCCCACGAACTGAACACAGTTTAGTTACAAACATAAAGAAGGAAAAGTCAGACTCGGAGCAACTTCAACAACTTTTTTTTTGTAATAACATTATAGCAATATAACCTTTTTTTTAAAAAAATAAGCAAGAGCTATTTTATGTGCTTTACTGACTCACTAACATAGCTGGCTCATTTTTTAATTGAAATAATGGGTTAATCTCTATAATGTCCCTTTCTTATATAATTATTAATAAAATTAAATCCTATGAGCAGAATAAATGCCTTACCTTATACTGAACTAGTTATTTTTCAGTTTACCATAATAAAGTTATACCTTAATGCATTTTTCACAGCTAAGATATCTGGTTTAAGTTATACTTTGATAAGCTTAGACTATAAGTTAAGGAAATAATACGAGCGGATTCAGCAAATGAGTCTAGAACATACCCACCGTGAACTTTGGATATACTGAGATAACTAGGGAGTTACAGGAATGTAAGTCCAAAGGCTGTTCTTATCCTCTCTGATATATACATACTGTACATGTGATCGTTTATTTATTCCTCTGGCAACTTTTTTCTATTCTAGCTGATTTTTCCATGGCCCCCCTCTTACCTTTTCCTTGGTATTTTATGTAATTTTTTTCTGTTTCAGTTCATTCTTGAGCTAATGACCAGGTATGTACCCCTGCTGCATAAACAGCCAATCAAATTTAAATAAATTAACTCCTTTATAAGGATACCCAGCCCACCACAGCACGTGACTAAGCAGCTTATAATTCAGTGAAGAAGCTGCTTGTCAGATCTTCACCAGTCTGAAGCTAGCAAATGATGCTAATTTACAACAGATAATGTCATAGCATAGGAATCAGCTTTTCAATATTTAGACAATTTAGAAAATACCTGCCAAGAAATAGAACCAAATGACAGTTAAAAATAGCAAAGGGTAGAAAAACAATAACAACTAACAAATCATTTAATGCCATTAATGGTGGTGTTTCAAAAACCATTTTAGTAGAATCCTCCTCAGATCTATTCCTTCCAGCGTGTGAACTCTTCTTTTACTATGTAGTTTTATTACTGTTTTATAATGATAAAAATGAAGGACTTGTTTATAACAAACAAAACACTGTAGATCTATGAATAATATTACCCTCATTAATACAGTATTTGTTACCTTAAAGCAAAGAAGTCCACATTTGCATAGTAAGTCTTTCTCAGGAAATGGTAGTGTGACATAATTTTATTAGGTAATGGATGTAAAAAAAGTCAAAACAACTAGAAACACAATTGGGACCAATTATATGTTCCACTGCACTAAGACAGGTAACTAAATTCAGTATCTTACAAAGCTCATATTTGTTTAGCTTGGCCTATGTAAATGGGTAGCTCATGTTATCAGCAATAGGAACAATCACTGGATCGAAGCTGTAGACATTACACTTCCATGCATCACTTTTTGACACTTGTACTTTATTTGGTTTAGTTAACCATTTTTATGAGATCAAATAATTTCTGTCAGTTACAAAGCTGGATTTTAATTAAAGCAAAAAATTTGTAAGGTTGGCATATTGCCTTTCCTTATTTTCTTAAACTATTGAGTTGAATATACTATCTACAGGGTCAAGTCCACAGTTCAGTTTCAGAGGGGATCAACAACACCAATGACAGCAGCGTCAGTGTATAATAAGGAAGTGCCCGTGCAAAATCAGTAAGAACACACACTTCAACTGCAGCATTCTTTCCAGTGCCAGGAACAGACCCGTAGGTATGTGGAACATATGTTTGCTTTATATTTTCTACCTATCACATATTCATTTTTTTCCTACAATTCACTTTATCATTCCTATAGATAAGGAACATTTTTATTGACAATAAGCAACCCAGATTAGAAAAAATGTGCATAGATTTTTTTTAAAAAAGGTAAGATTTCAAATTGTGTATTTAATTCTGTCCAGGTCCTACCGAGTTCTTATTCTAATTTCTTAATTTAAAGGCCTTGCTTGAAGAAATGCTACCTTTTTCTTTTCTCTTCAGACTCACATTTTTCTTTGATCTTTTCTAAGGCCATGATAAATATATTTAGTCTTGACACTTAGTTCCTTATTCTCTCAGTCATTTCACATAAGCCAACAAACGTATTTGTGGATTAACTTGCTACAGAATTAGAGAAATCTGAGCCACGCCAGAGTAATGGATCAGTTTTCTAAAGATCCCAGTAGGACCTGAATTTAATCTAAAAAATAAAAGTTGAAGGAATCTAGTCACTGAACTACTTTTCATACACATTTCTTTGAAAAAGTTGGACTGAAAAGTTGGATTTCACAGCCTTCAAACACCAGCTCTGGTGCTGACTCTATTTCCCCCACCTGGTAAACTAATAAATCATGAAACACATCATTTGTTCTGGGCTACAACTGAATATTCTATAAGTCTCATATGCTTTTAGGCTGTTATAATGATACATACATATATAAATACACATAATTGGAATTAAATACAAACCTTTTTAACAAACTTTCAAAAATCATCTTAACTTACTCCATATTTGTCCAAGTTAGTCTGATTTCAGAAGTATCAGAATGCATTGAAAGATATGGGGCTTCATTGGTCTCCAGTACAATGTCGTCACTTGTATCTCAAGCAGTGTCATTTTACAGTATTTTAACAGCATCCTTGTAAACACATAGTAATGGTGAAGGTTAGTCCAATTTCCCTACAAATCTATCAACTTTTGACATTAGTTTGTTACCACTAGCATCTATGTATGCTTCTTTTCCTCGTTTCTACTCAGCTAACTGCATTCTCTTTTCATTGATTTAAAGTGATACTATAACCGTAGCAAATAATCCATGTATTGAAAGGTTATTCATAATTAAAAGGCAGGTTTTTCTTCCCAGTCATAAATTTCCAAGCACACAGTGACAGCATATTAGACTCTACAGAAAAGACAGGTTATTTATGAACACCTTCCCAATGTTTTTTAGCTGAAAGACTAAACTCCTTTCTGCACACTAACACCTCTGGTTTTGCTCTGAAGATTCCCTGCCATATGATGATGCTGAATAAGTTGTTTGGTTTTGAGTCCGTTCTTAACCTTTCTATTTAACTGTTATTCCTATAAAGATGAAAATTAATTTGAGCTTTAAATATGGCTTAGGCACTTAGAGTTATATATCAAATAACTTGACATTTTATTTGCCAGCTTTGAGAGGGTTAACCACCTATGTTCTTTAGCCTCAATGCAGATATCAAAATAGAATTTGTGCCTGTAAAGCCTTCTTACAATATTAATAAGACCTCAATACAGGGCATAAACCTTTTTTTAACAAATACTGCATAACTTCTCTGTCATGATAACAGTAGGACACAGTCAGAGGATTCTGATCTTCAGTTGAACACATCTACATTGAACTAGTCTCCAATAAGAAAGATGTATTATTTTCTCAGTGTACAATGGACAATGTACAAATAGATGTACATTGCAAATTAACAATGTGTTATGCTCGGTGATTTTTTCATATTGAGTGAAATTACAATTTTATTCTGACAGATGCATATTTGTGATAATAAGTGTTGTCTTAAATACTTCAGACATAAGTATTTTTATATATAAGTATAATTCATAATCAGCGCTTCTTAGATTTTTTTACTCTTTATGACTGTTCTCTTTAGTGGAAGGGCTCTGCTGGGATCCTTAAGGTACATTCTTAAGGTATGGCAGCCAGGTAATCAATACTGCCAACGGTGAAGAGAAAAAAATGTGATTTGCTAGACAGCTATGAAGCTTATATTTCAACTGCTTTCAATGGGATTCAGCAGATTTCAAAAGCATTGTTAACCATCAGTTCTTTTATTGATGGCTCTTTGGATTAATTTTTTTATTGTTGTGTCCAATGTTTTGTGCCTAAGGTTTTGCAATTGCTAGTTAACTATTCGATGACGTATAGGTAAAAATATCATTTACATAAATGAATACAGTACAGATATATGCAAAACAATACAAAATCTATCAGTTTTGCTTAATGACTTCCCTTAAAGAGATTGCAGGATTTACATGAAAAATTCTCATCAACCTTACCATACTTTCAGACATCCAAGTCCCTTCTTTAATTGCACACAATTCTATTTTTATCAGTTAAGAAGAGTGTGAGAGATTTATCAGCTTTATTGACTTAAGGGATAATTGAAGAATTTGACTCTGTATATATGAAAACATGTAAGTTTTGAATTCATATCTAAAAAAAAGCTGGCAGGGGAAAAACCCAGCTTGGTTGAACAGAGAGATCTTGAGAGATATCAAGAAGAGGAGAAATGTTTATGGGCTTTGGAAGAAGGGACAGGCCTTCTAGGTGGACTACAGGAGGGAAGTGAGATTGTGCAGAGAAAAAATCAGAAGGGCTAAGGCTCAACTAGAAATCAGATTGGCAAAGTCAGTGAAACATAACAAAAAATCCTTCTATAAATATATAAATAATAAAAAGAGGACTAGGGAGACCATACAGTCCCTATTGGACGCAGAAGGAACAACAGTGACAGGGGATGAGGAAAAGGCTGAGGTACTTAATGCCTTCTTTGCCTCAGTCTTTAATTGTAAAGAAAGTCGTTCCATCTGTGTACAAACCCAGGAGCTAGAGGAGCAAAATGAGGCTCCCATAATCCAAGAGGAGGTGGTCAGAGCCTTGCTAGCCCAACTAGACACCCGCAAGTCTATGGGATTCACCCAAGGGTATTGAAGGAGCTGGCGGATGTGCTGGCCAAAGCCCTTTCCATCATCTTCCAACAGTCCTGGAAGACTGGGGAAGTCCCACTGGACTGGAGGCTGGCTGATGTTGTGCCCATCTACAAGAAGGGTCGCAGGGAGGACCCAGGAAACTATAGACCTGTCAGTCTGACCTCAGTGCCAGGAAAAGTCATGGAGCAGGTGATCTTGAGTGCTATCATGAAGCACATGCAAGAGAACCGGGTGATCAGGCCCAGTCAACACGGATTCACAAAAGGTAGGTCTTGCCAAACTAACCTGATTGCCTCCTATGACAAAGTGACTCGGCTGCTGGATGAGGGAAAGGCTGTGGATTTGGTCTTCCTGGACTTCAGTAAAGCCTTTGACACAGTTTCTCACAGCATTCTGCTTCGGAAACTATCAGCCTCTGGCCTGGACAGGCGCACACTCTCCTGGGTGGAAAACTGGTTGGATGGCCGGGCCCAGAGAGTGGTGGGAAATGGTGTGAAATCCAGCTGGAGGCCAGTGACAAGTGGGGTTCCCCAGGGCTCAGTGCTGGGTCCAGCCCTGTTCAATGTCTTTATCAATGACCTGGATGAAGGCATCGAGTGCACCCTTAGCAAGTTTGCGGACGACACCAAGCTGGGAGGAAGTGTTGATCTGATGGAGGGTCGGGAGGCTCTGCAAAGGGATCTGAACAGGCTGGACGGCTGGGCTGAGTCCAATGGCATGAGGTTTAACAAGGCCAAGTGCCGGGTCCTGCACTTGGGGCACAACAAACCTGTGCAGTGCTACAGACTAGGAGAAGTCTGTCTAGAAAGCTGCCTGGAGGAGAGGGACCTGGGTGTGTTGGTTGACAGCGACTGAACATGAGCCAGCAGTGTGCCCAGGTGGCCAAGAAGGCCAATGGCATCTTGGCTTGTATCAGAAGCGGCATGACAAGCAGGTCCAGGGAGGTGATTCTCCCTCTGTACTCGGCACTGGTGAGACCGCTCCTGGAGTACTGTGTTCAGTTCTGGGCCCCTCGCCACAAGAAGAAGAGAAGAGAAGAGCAACAAAGCTGGTGAGGGGGCTGGAGAGCAGGTCTTATGAGGAACGGCTGAGAGAGCTGGGGTTGTTTAGCCTGGAGAAGAGGAGGCTGAGGGAGGAGGCTCATTGCTCTCTACAACTACCTGAAAGGAGGTTGTAGAGAGGAGGGAGCTGGCCTCTTCTCCCAAGTGACAGGGGACAGGACAAGAGGGAATGGCCTCAAGCTCCGCCAGGGGAGGTTTAGGCTGAACATTAGGAAAAAATTTTCATGGAAAGGGTCATTGGGCACTGAAACAGGCTGCCCAGGGAGGTGGTTGAGTCACCTTCCCTGGAGGTGTTTAAGGCACGAGTGGACAAGGTGCTGAGGGACATGGTTTAGTGTTTGATAGGAATGGTTGGACTCGATGATCCAGTGGGTCTCTTCCAGCCTGGTTATTCTATGATTCTATGACTCTAAATTCAGGAAGATACATAAATATTAGCTGTTGCAAAGAAAAAGTAAGCATAAATATAGTCAATAATAGATTTTTCAATAGATACACGGGTGTGACCTTACCTCTAACTGGAATAGGTGATTCCTTTGTTTATTGAATAAAATAGGGTAAATAACTAATCTAGCACATAGGTAGGGAATTATGATCTGCATAACTAAGTATTCACTCTTAGAAAAGAGAGATTTATAATAGCTAGTACTGAAATGTTTGTTGCAAAAATGATGCAGCAGAAGATACATAAGATGTGACAGAGATCAAATAATCTCCACATCCTCTTGTTTTATTCAGGTGTTATTGTACTGGGTTTCACAAGCATCATTCCTTTACCTGCTGTGGAAGTATTTCTGCTTAGATCATTATACAAAAGATCACAACTAAGAAGTAGCAATGTTGTAATATTTGATATTTTTTAAATAGAGTAATTCAAATATTAAAAAATGTAGTTTAGTAATACCCTTAAATTAATGTGTAGCTAAATATAATTAGAGGTGATGGATGCTTTAGTCATATAAATGAGATTTGTGATTTTCAGACCAAGACTATTAAAAAAAAATCCTCACAATGTGATCAGAAAATCCTTCAAAAGGGCCATTTTTCATATAAATTGCACCTATACAGGTTTAGCCCTTGCTAACCCAGACATATCATTTCAATAATTGCTTATATAAGTATAGATCTGAATTTTTAAATTGTTGCTCATACATTTACTGAGCTGGGTTTCTTTCTTATACTAGTTAATCTTGTTTACAATTATGTTAATATTTTACCAGGGCTTAAAATTCAATAGTTTACAATGTACAAACTTCAGCCTTAACTCCCTCACTGGCATTGATACAACTTCTGTTGTTTCCATTTGCTTGCGCATTGCCAGCATCCTGGAGGCAGGTACAAGAAAAAAAACTTGTTAATCTGTGTTACGCCTTTCACTTTCACCACTCTCTAGTCTGATTTGGACTGTACCTGCCACAAGCAAGGTAACAACTGAAAAGCATCAGGAAACCACATTGCATTAGATGCTTCTAGCTGTGAGTGATTAACTCGGTCCATGATACTGAATCATTTTCTAGAACTGGGATAATTTTGAAGAAAACCCAATGGAATATACACACAAATTCCTGGCAATCAGTAAGTGCCAGTTTCCCTTTACTTACTGCAAGCTGTTTTCATCTTTGTTATATGTTTCTGATTTCTCACAACTTCCTTGTACAAATGTATTGGACTGCTTGGTTTTGAGATTTCAAGGAGAATGCTATTTAGAGCTAAATCCTGTGAGCAATTGAACATTGTAAATTTCCTTCAACTTCAGAATTCCTGAAATATTGACTGAGATTTGATTCACAATTTGGTTGTAATATCAGGACTTTCTGTCATATTTTGTCAAACTTTCCACTACACTGAAGGCAAACTTCATATACCAGGATTTTTGCTATTAAGAATATTTGTGCTTTCCTACAGATCTTCACAGATAATTTTTGTCTTAATGATGATTTATTTCCTAATCTTTCAGAGTTGGAATATATCCTTGTTATTAAATGCACTGCACATAAATATATATTAAATAAATGTAGGAAACAGATATATACAGACATCCAGTTAAGTGCTACTTTAATAACTGCTGTAAATATCCCGTAAAGCAATGCACATACTACATCCTAAGTAAAAAGGGTTTGAATTTTCATACTTGTATGAGTCAGCAGTAGTGTTTCCTTACCTGATGAAGTAACTTAACCAGTTTGACCAGGATCTAGTATCCTTCTGACTAAAGATTTAACTACTCTGTTGTGAGCAGTCCCTTTCCACAGCCAGCGTGAGAGTAAAGGTTCACTCTTTTTCCTAGGAGAAGCAGTAACAGTTCATGGAGCTGCCCTTCACAAACCTTGAAGTAGCTTTCATCTTGCTGGCTTTTGTCATTTTCTCCTTGTTTATCCTGGCTTCTATCTACAGTGACCCTCATGACAACAAAGAAGGTAATAATCTAAAATAAATATAGTACTTTACAGTTTTGAATAACTAATATTCTAACCATAGGTTTTGTGATCAATCTTACTGGCAGACTTACAGTGCCCGACATTAGCTTTACCAATGCCATATGAAGGGGGGAGAGCAATCAGTTAAGGCATCAGTAAAAGTCATAGAAATTGTGTTAAGGTATGACAGCAAGAACTTTTAGCGCTGGATATGCCCACTCAGGCTGAGCTGTGCCACACAGCTGAGAGCTGTGCTGTAAGTACCCTCCCCATGAATAGGGGGCTATTCTCCGCAGGGGAGGCTTTTCTCCTAGCAACAGTTCTGCTTTGTGGTCTGAGGAGTTAAAAAATGCTTCGGCTGACAAAACTGAGGATGTTCTTGTAACCAAGGTGAATGTTTGCTTTTAATAGGTTGAGGCCAAGTCTCTGCTCCTTTTTAAAAGAGTGAAAATTCCATTAAAAGCACAGAGGTATCTTTTTCCCATTCAGAAGGTTTTGAAATCTGGGGAAAAAAACCCAACCCAATCCCCTGCTAGTTCTACAAAGGACTTGACACCGTCAGCAGAGAATTCCTGTGTTACAGGCATGGCACTATCACAGTCGCTGTCATGCCACCTATTCCCCTGCTGGCAGGAGCCTCATTGGAGCTGCAGAAGCAGAGTGGGAGCAGGGAGCTGTGGTCATCCTCATCAACAAAGCAGTTCCTCTCCTCTTCCCGACCTCCTGTGGGATCACCCTGGCTCTGCCAAATTCCCTCAAACTGGAGAAGAGGAAAAGGAAAGGACAGAGGGGGGAAGCAACTGAAATAATCTCCTGAGGCACACAGCAATATAGTTGTTGGTTTCTACTGTATCTGACAGTAATTAATCCCACATTAACTTGATTTCTGTCTAAGAAAATATCTATTGCATGGACATGTTGTTAAGCAACCCTCATGGAGTGTTCTTAACATATGTGTCATCTTGTAAAACTTCAGACTGCTTAATAATTTGTGAAACAATAGTGTTCAGCATGAAAGGTAAATAAATGTCACAGCATTTGCCACTTGCATGCCAATTAGGCTTCTTTCTTGCTTCTCTGCTCCCCTGGATTTTACGTCATCCCTACACAGAAGGGGAAAGTGTTAGAAAAAAAATGCACATTTCTGCAGATAAAATGTGGTTGCCATGAGAACTGACCTCATTCAAACAGCATAGGCACAAGCAGTTTTTCCTGTCCATTGTACTGACATGGCAAGAACAGCAACTCTTGGCAGCAAACAAATATCTGCAGAGCAGTTTTGCGGACATGAACATAAAAACGAGACGCTGTTTCAAGTGTTTATAACTGCAGTGTGTCTTACAAGATTAAAATGGGAAGTTAACGGAATCATATTGATTTTAAACTTATGTCTGCAAATATGCAAAGACAAGGTTAAGTATCCTTCTTCCTTGCCCTCAGCATCCACAGCAACGTACTATAGTGATGTAGTGTGAGTAGCTCTATCTCCTTGGTGTCAAAACTGCATGAGAACTTTCCACTTGCCCTATCACTTACAGCCATACTTTCAGTTTGCAAAGTGAAAGCTAAATCTTCTGCTGAGCACTGTATGAAAGAAGGTTCCTGATATTAGATCCCACAGGTGCTAAATGTCTTGTAGACCTTAATGTACTCAGCAGGTCTAGTTCTCACATTCCAAGTTAAAACTATATTCAAGACATATTGTATGCAATGACCTTGGACAGAACTGCCATGAAAACTAATCACTCTTGTTTTGCTAGTGAAATCTCAGAATTTAGGCAATAACGAAGCCTTGTAACCATGTTACATCTTTCTCCAACAACATTTTTTAACATCTATATTTAGAGGAATAACTGGCAAACAGAGAATCTAAAATAAAGCCTGCTGCCTAAGATACGGTGGCAACGGAAAATGAAAAATGTATATTGTCTGTGTGCTAACACTGAGGAGTGTCATGTTGGAAACGTGCATTGATTTAAAGCTAACTGAAAAATCCCACTTGGATGAGGAGATGTTCTTCAAAGGACTTTTAGCATCCTTATCCTCTCATAGAGTGGTAAGGCACTGGGCCAGTATCTTCCGCTAAGAGCTGAAAGGGGTTTCCTTTGATTTCCATATTACATGCTATCTGAGCAGAAAAGGAGGGCTATAGGAGGATTCTTATTTACACTTCAATTATTTCAGTTTATTTATTTCAGGGGAGAGGGACTGTACTTTTCTGAGAATTTGTCAAATTTCTCAAGCTTCTAAAGCAATTTTTAAGGGAAATTTTCCTAAAAAAAAACAAGCTTACTTCATATTCCAGTATTTTATCATAGTAGTGTATAGCACAGCATATATAGTGTGTAGAAGCAGTTACTGCACCAGTTCAAAAGCTAGTGCTCAGATCTGCCATTTCAAGTGAGGCAAGGAACTGGGGAAGAGAGGCATATGTGGTGAAGTGTGGCTGACTAGAAATGTCCAGTAATGTATTTGGGAAGTGAGGAGAGGTATACTTAACTTCTATGCAAAGACAGAGTTTTCTTCCCTTAGAAAAATGAGGGCTTATTCCATAAGATTATCCTACATTTGTGAAAATGCAGTAATCCATGCAAATGTAAACATAACTTCCTTCAAAAGTCATCTTCCTTCTGTCAAAAGATAAGCGGAACAAAGAGGGTTCCCCTATTCAGGAAAGAAAAAAAAAAAAGGAAATCCAAGACCCTTAGTTGAGGTTCTCATAAGACAAATTGCCAATAACACACGATACTAGAAAGCCACTGAACAGGTACAGGATAAGAGTACATCTTTGCATTAAAGACGGACACCATTGCAAAATACAGAAGTGCCTGACTAGATGTGTCATAAGGAAACTTGTTTAGTCAAAGCCTATTCTGCACCTGTTTTGTTGTCAAAAGATTTCTATTTCCAAACCATAGTCCTAAGGATCATGAAACTTAATCCAGAAAATAAAATTTAAAATAAGGCATGCATCATTATCATTATAGTAGCTTCTGGAAGTACTACAAAATCCTACAGAAAGCCTATGCATAAGATCAAGAACATACTTGTTGCAAGTATTACAAAATCTTTTTTCTAGCATTACAAGTTGTCCCTTACAATTAGAGCATCTGGCGAGCATCTGGCTAGCATCTGGCACAATTAGAGGTATAGGACAAAGAGCAGAAGCTGGTAAGAATGCAAACTGCTTGGAGATGTATAGTAGATGTATCATTCTGAAAGAAGCTGCAGCATATGTTTCCAGTTGCTCTTTCAGATGATCCCAAAACCACTGTCACAACTTAGAGAGAAAACAATTTTCACACTGTAGTGCCACTGCTGTTCTTTACATGGAATAACAGTGGGGAACCAGTCTTCTGAGTTTTGATTCTTTCTTGTGTGTAGCAGGTAAACCTTGACTTTAATTCCTTTAACTATTTGACCTGTATGATTCTCATGAACCAAACCACAGCTCCTTGAAGCAAAACACAATGTGCTTTACAGTGTTTTGTTTTACAAAGTATAAAAGACTACAGATTTATTGTAGAAAGGCAAAAGGCAGCAAGACATTAATAGGTTGCTATGCATTTGCTGACAAAGAGAGAGAGTGATTAGGATAGCAGTTTCAAGTAGAGTTCATGCAATAAACCTCCCACTGGAGGGAGTTCTCTAGTCATTGTAAACCACTAGCTGTGCTACTTGGATAATTATCTTGCAAAGATCAGAAACAACATATGAATTCCTGGAAGCCTTGACCTCGCCAGTGTCTATTGGAATTGAAATCTCAAGTGTGAAGATTAAAATGCCTGTCTTGCTATTAGTATCTCCATAGCATGACAAGTTATTTCAAACACAGGTGCAAGCAAGGGAATGCTTCTATTTACTTAGCAGATTTTTGCCTCAGGGAAATTTGATTTTAAATGCACTAATTGAATTTCAGTGGAATAAATTTTCTGGTTTGCTCCACTTCCACAGCATAATCCAAATGGCAAGACAGCAAGGAAAACACTAGCAAGAAATACTCCTTGCCCCACAAAAGTTGTTTCTCCTTACCTATAAACATATCTAATTCTTTCTTCCAGAAAGAAAAACACCAGTACATATAGAGGGAAAAAAGAAGGAAGGATTGCCTATCGTAAATCATTATTTTTAAAAGTTATTTAAATTAAAATGACTGACATTCTTAAAGATGCCTTTTTTCATATTGGCATCCCAATGACTCTCCCTTCTCACTGGTATAAAGTCCATAACATTGCCACTAAGGCAGAAATCTGGGGAACACTTCTGTTAGTATTCATTAAGAGTGAGTTGTGGCATTCATGTGATTAAAAAAAAGTATTTCAAAAAGCTCTAGTTATGATAAGATCAATACAATCCTTCTATGAAAGTAAAGACAACACAATGATGGTGTTAAACATCATATTCGAGTTTTTGAATGACCTGTTCCAGCCTGGTGATTCAGAATACGCTGAACTCAATGGCTAACTATCTGTACAGGAGAGCTTGTAGCCAAAAGGTTAGTCAAACATCAGTTACAAGCACAACTCTGAACTTCAGTGTTGAGACTCCGGTCTGCTTGGGTACTTGAGGAAATGAGCATTTATGTGCTTGCAGATCGAAAAGCATGAGCCCCTTTACTACCATAGCCAGTCAGCCAGGATTTAGGAGTTATGGGTCAGTTCAAAACCATTCTCAAACCTGAGAGGATGTGAATGACAACCCTTTCCAGGTGGGTCTGGAATGCTGAACCGCATGCCAGGCTCCTTATGGCTGCTGCGAGAAGTCTGACACTGCACAGAAAGGGTGCAAGCTCCCTTCCACAAAAGATAGAACAAGCAAGAGGTAGCCTGGCTTTCTCATCATAAGAGAAACATACCTGAGGCTGAGGAATTTTAATCTGATCTCTGCTTTGGAGACTGATTAGGTATCTTGAATAAAATTTACCTGGTCATCAGGTAAAGCATACAAATATACATAAAAGGTGAAAAGGGTATAAACACTAAAATTTGAAGTACTTTTCATGTCCTTGCTGAGGGAAATGAGTTATCATCAAACTTTCCCTCGTGGGATGGGAAACAATAGGGAATAAAGCACTTGCCACTGATGAAGGCATTGCTGACTGGTATATCTCAAGTATCAGCTAACAGCATAAGTTTCTGGAGCCTTTCTGTCCTGGAGAGGTGACTGCGCTTTCTGAAACACTTAACTGATGTAGCTTTGAGGCAGTGAAAGGCTGCTCTTGAGAGAATACCTCAGTTTAAAACTTCTTACAACAGAGGTGGCATGAGACATTCACCTGCACTTCCCAGAAAATGTAAAGACGGGGAACGCTATATGCCCCAAACACATACTAAAGAAAGCAATATGTGAGCTGCCCTGCAAGGCAGAGCTTAAAATCAGAGTGTGGACCATCCGATCTACATCTTAGAAACCTTCTATATAGACAGGGCTTAAATAAAATGCATTGGAAGTCAGGATGTCCACAATAGCTATGAATGCAGACGAATCTGAACTACACTATGCAGGACGATGGAGATTCTGCCCAGCTCCCATGGAATGTGACAAGGAACAAGATGTGCTTGAATTTGCTTTATCCTTCACATCATAAGCAATACCAGAAGGTAGTGAAGTATGCCAGCAGGGCACACAGTTTCACCACATATGTCTGGCTAATTGAATGCTCACAAGGTGTGGAGAGAATTATAATGGGCTTTGTATTGGCAAAAAAGACAAAGAAGAACACGAGAACGAAACCACATATTTTTAACACATTTTTTTAAACCTTGATATTTAAGAATAGTGATCCTAAACGTTGAGGTTGTCTGAGCTGATCACTTTGAAGATTTCTCTATAATCCTCTACAATTATTTGAGTACTGATGTATTGGACAGTGATAAATGCAAAAATCAGCACACTTAAGAAACTCTTATTCTCTGAAATGTTTAGAATATTATTAATATTTATATTTATATTCTTTTTATATTAGGAAAGTTTAATATTTCTATGATTTCTCCAATGACAGTTTGATTGTAAACTGCTGGTAAGCCTTGTAAGGCATGGAGTACTGGAAACACACAAGTCTGCAGACAAAACCCCTTATGTTTCTCTTTCTTATAAAAATAAAGGCTCAAGCAAGCTCAGTGATCACACATTTACAAAAAGCAGATTATTTCCAGAAAAAGTAAACCAGGCAAAACTTACAAAATCCAACAAAAACCTAGCCATCTGTATGGCAATACAGACAAGGCCTTAGAGGTGAGAATCTGCAGGTAATTATTGGATAATTACATAAAAGAATGCATTTAATTGGAAATAACTGTAGTTATTATTTTGGTTGAATGAAATTTATATGTAGTTTTAGCTCCTAGGACCATGAAAGTCTTAAAAGGTATAGAGGCCAGAAGAGGAAATGATGGATGAAGTTGATAAGAAAGAAGACTAGAAAAGTTTCAGGATGAGACCTGAGGAAGAACTTGGTTATCCTAACTTTCAGGCATCTGAACCCAGACCAGAAAATGTCAGTTACTATGCATAGGCTGGGCATGCCAAACAAAGAAGTTCCTAAACATCTGAGAATATCCTAAATTCATAACAGGATGCTTTGAGGAAGACTCACTCTGTACATGTCTTTTATTCTTTCTGTAAGAGTTAATAAGTATTTGCTAACGGTCAGAGAGGATAGTAGGCAAGATATACCTTTTAAGCCAATATAGTATGTCCTATACCCTGTATGCTAAGCAGGAATCAGTCTACATTGGGTCAAATGCAATCCTGCACACAGCATTGAGTCCCAAATCTCACTGCATGCTAGTCCATAGGACCCATCAAAGCTGCACAGGAGGCACATGCTACCTTCTTAATGCTGGCCTTGATCCTTTTCACAGTGGTACAAAGTCACCAGAGTAATATAAACAAATTAACTCTTCAGAAGACTCGCTGTGCACCTTCCTGTGGGCAAGTGCACAAACCACAGCAGAAGCCTATTGAATTTTAATTGTTTTATGCACACTTGCAACAGGACAGATTGTGCTTCCACCTTAGGTTATAAGTTGGTGGTTCACACTTTCTTGGACGTATGTAGGCTTCCTTGAGGAAGACACTGAAATGAAGTTATCCGCTTCCTACGTGAATCGTCTTAACCACTAATTGTTCTTAATGTAAGTAACAGCTGTGCTCCTGTCTCACTGGAGGGCCTATGCCAAATTGCTTGAGAGTAGGGCAGAAAATGTTGAAAGACGCCCATTACCAGGAAGGAGATTCCCAGGGCAGCAACAGAAGGAACCAGAATGGGTGCTTCTCTGATTATATAATTTGTCTGGCAGGATGAAAATCGAATAGAAACAAGTGTTTTTCCTCCCTGCCTCCCCTTCACTTATTTGTAAGCAACACAGAGATGCTTCCATTAATAAACATCATCTGCCACTACTTTGTTGAGTACAGATTGAGTTTAGGGTTTCAACTCTAAAATGGCACAATGAGCAGACTATGGAATGCCTTGTGCTGATCAGAATGAAATGGATGGATCCTCTCGAAATTGGAGAGATATGGATGAAATAATGGACTGCTTGGTGGATAAGAAATTAGTTGGATGGTCATATTCAGAGAGTAGTGGTCAATGGCTTGATGTCCAGATGGAGATCCGTGATAAGTGGTGTCCCTCAGGGATCTGTACTGGGATCAGTGCTGTTTAATATCTTCATCAATGATACAGGCAATGAGATTGAGTGTACCCTCAGCAAGTTTGCAGATGACACCGAGCTGAGTGTTGCAATTGCCACACCAGAAGGACGGGATGTCATCTAAAAGGACGTGGACAATCTGAAGAAGTGGGCCTGTGTGAATCTAATGAGGTTCAACAAGGCCAAGTGCAAGGACCTACAACTGGGTTGGGCCAATGCGTGGTTTCAATACAGGCTGGGATATGATGTGATTGAGAACAGCCCTGTGGAGAAGTACTTAGGGCTGCTGGTTGATGAGAAGCTTGACATGAGCCAGCAATGTGCACTCACAGCCCACAAGGCCAACTGTATCCTGGGCTGCATCAATAGAAGTGTGGCTAGCAGGTCGAGGGAGGTGATTCTGCCCCTCTATTCCTCTCTTGTGAGACCCTGAATGGAGCTTTGTGTCCAGTTCTAGATCCTCAACATAAGAAGGACATGGAACTGTTGGAACAGATCCAGAGGAGGGCTGGAGCACCTCTGCTATGAGGACAGGCTGAGAGAGTTGAGTTTGTTCAGCCTGGAGAAGAGAAGGCTCTGAGAAGATATCATAGGGACCCTTCAGTACCTGAAGGGAGCCTACACGAAAGCTGGAGAGGGACTTTTTGCAAGGGGATGCAGTGACAGGACTAGAGGAAATGGCTATAAATCAGAGAGGGGCAGATTTAGACTAGACATTAGGAAGAAATGCTTCACAATGAGGGTGGAGAGGCACTGGAACACGTTACCCAGAGAAGTTGTGGATGCCCCCTCCCTGGAAGTGTTCAAGGCCAGGCTGGATGGGGCCTTGAGCAGCCTCATCCAGTGGGAGGTGTCCCTGCCCATCACAGGGAATTTGGAATTAGATGATCGTTAAGATCCCTTCAAACTCAAACCATTCTATCTAATTCTATGATTCTATCATTCTATGAAAGGCAGTTATACCAAAATCAAATACAAAATTGAAGCGGTCTGGGTTATTATAAGCAAGACAGTTTTATTGTTTTGTTCTTTTTTCTGAGAAAATTTCTGGAGAAACCTAAAAGGCCTACAGCAACTCTTCCCACACAGAAACATTACCAGAGTGCTTATATGTCACTCTTTTGCCTCCAAACACATAAGTTTTAAAGTTTACTAACTCCCTTTTGTGGCAGAACTCAGGGAAAATCAGCCACCTTTGAAAAGAACTACAGGGAAGAATAGAAAAAAAAACCCAAACAGCCTTGTGTATTTGAATTCATGATGTGGGAACATGAAGACTTTCCCAGGAATCCCTAAAGAATTGGTGCATACCATAAACTCAATCACATTGGAGTAATAGGATTGCTTTTGAATTGTTTGGTAACACTTGTGGATTGGATGACTTTCTTATTAAGCTCCAAGGTACACAACAGCTTTTGTCTCCGTAGGAGGTAAATGTTGCTGATAAATATATAGCAAATTAAGTGGCAGAGATGTTGAAGAGTACTTCCTAGATTAAAAAAAAACAAACTGACAGTTTGGGTTGGAAGAAGGCAATAAATAAAATTGCTTCACCAGCTCCTGTTATCTTCTGTCTACTAGTTCTACTTTTCCTTTAGCAATATGATACTCTTACACCCCATCTGTGTGAGTTTATAAAGGGCTTTTTGAGGACTATGTTTTGCTTATAGGACAGGCAATTCATATCTGAAAGAATACAGGAAGAAAAGGGCTCACTAATCTCATGAATCTCTCCAGGCTTTGTGTCCTAAAAAATTATTAAGATATTGCAAAGCTACCTGTATGAGTATATACTTAAACTGTAGCTAGAAACATTTGAAATGTGGGTATGTGAATTAGTTCACGTGTCTGCTTGACTCCTACATTCCTTTCTGTTCCCATGAACTCTCATTCTGCCTCTGCCTCCACACAACCTAGGTGACTTTGTGGCTGATGGAGTGGGAAGGAAGGGTAGCGGTAGATTTCTGTGAAAATTCCACAGATCTATGCTCAAACTCATGTATAACAGAGAAGATAAGATTTTGGTATTCTGTTTGCTACATTGTGGATATTTTCTTTACTAAGTAAAATTGACACGTGAGGTTAAATAGAAAAATTACTCATAAAGCATGTCCTTCAAATTTTCTTTTAAATTTTCATGTTCTTTCAAATCAAGATATTTCCTTATCATTACTGGAATTCATGTAACTTTCATCTCAATAAAATGACTAATCTACTCACCTATGAGTTGAAGCCTTCTGTATTCCCTGTTCCATGGCAAGGGGTGCTCTGAACTTCCAGAAACCTTCTCAAGAAGTCTTTCCAAATTGAGGAAGCTAAGAGATTTTTTTTTTTAAATTAAGAAAATTTAAAAAAAAAAAAAACCAAAGAAAAACCCCAAATTTCAAAACATTCAATGGTTGTAAAGGGGATTCCTGTAGAAGATAATCTAATGGGTCGGGAGGTGCAAGAGAAAGAGAAAGTACTAACACTCAGTGAGATAGAATTAAAAGTTCAAAGGCAAAATAGGACAAAATAAAGGTAAAAAAAACAGCTGCCTTTCAGTAACCTCTTTATAACAAAAAAGTTTTATAAAAAGTGAAAACACAGTGAGGCAATAAATATCAAGGTCATTAGAAATTAATAGTGGCTAGACAGCCCCAAGCAACCCCCTCCTATTCTACTTTTCTAAAACTCTGTGCCACTTCCTCCCTCTAGAAACAGTCTACATTGCCTGTTCCTCTATGTATGAACTTACACACGTGTACTTTAAATACAGGGGTTTTGAAAGTTTCTTTCACTGAGATGCAAACTAATAGCACTTTTCTTGCAGGAGGAGCAAGTTAAGAACACATAGGATGGCTCATCTGCAACTTCTTACGCTAACATAAATTGGCTGTGTTTGATACAGGCCACAACCTAGAGGAGACAAATGAGAAGCATGAGCCCAAACAGAAAGAACATTTCAAAAAAGATATGTTACTAACACAAGAGAAAAGACCTGTGTCTAGTAATAGTTCAAATATAGGAGAAGATAATTAAAGGACAGGTTAGACAAATACTTTAAATATTGGATACCTATTTCTTAGAAGGCTGTAAAAACAAAAGTGCATATTTCAAAGGTAAGAACACAGATGCCTAAGGACTTCAAGACCCATCAGCTATGGAGAAAGTATGGAGGAGCAGATGGAGATGAGGGAATAACAAATAAAAAAAAATGAAAAGAAATAAACAAAATCAAACTGGACTTCACAACATCAAAAGGCACCAGCATTCTTCTCAAGGAATGTAATATTTTTCCTAGCTGCAAATTTATGCAACAGGTCAAATACATGTTCATTTTCTTTCACGGCAGCTTGTACAGGTCAGATATCAGAGCATAAGTATGTTTAGCTTATCCAAAGACCACAATTTAAAAACAACTAATAGTGATCCAAGAGAAAAATACTGGAAATAGAGTAACTCCTTAATGATGGATTTCAGGGTTTGGGTGGTATCAAAGCAGAAATTATCTTCTACTTTATACAGCTAATAAAGGGCAAGCATCTGAAAACATGGCCTAGGATGTATATATGAAGGAAATTACTAGTGTCTCAGAGGAAAAGTGGAAGCCAAAAAACGTAAATTAAGAGTGGAGATTGAAGAAGTGACAGCTTTGCATAAAAGTTGTTTATGAGTATTTTTAAACACCTTTCAGTTCCTTCTGTTAATAAAGAAAATTTAAATGGTCCACAACAAGCCGAAATTAGGATATTGCAGTGTGAAAATGAGGCCAGTGAGCTCCTCACCTATAGATAAAATGCAGGGAAATAAGTCAAATTTCAGATACAAAAATGCAGAAGTGTGGCGAGACCTAAAACCAGAGATGCTGTTGAAGCATCAGTTTTCATCTCTGTTTTATACACTCAAACACATAGATACTATGGAGAAAATTGCAGAATTATACATTAGTGAGTTTAGCGTGCCATGGCTAAATCGGAATCAGTTAGAATGGTGTTAGTGCTGATATGCAGAGCTCAGAACAAAACAGTGAGTTTATATTACAGAGTAGCACCAAATTTTTCTGAGAAAATAGGAAGATTCTTTTAACAAAAGTCACAAGACCTATTGAAACATGTGTAAGATTGGTTGTTTTAATTTTGTTATGCAATTGTATTTTAGGATTATAATTAAAAGAATTAAATCACTGTTCAGATGATAAATCTGAATAAACAGGATAATACTGTGCTAGTATTCACAGGTCATATAGACAGCTATATCCAAGTCCATTAATCAATTACTAAAGTGACCTTTTTAACAAGTTAACAGAATTGGGAAGTAGGACATTCAGTTTCTGTGACATTTCTTACTATTTTACAATACAAGAAATATTTTAAAATAGACATAAATGCCAACAGGATTTTGAGAAAATAGTATCAGACAGACAGTTCTGATAGGAATATTTAATGATGGTGGTATTCTGAAGAAAAATAAATTCATTAATAAAAATTGAATAAACTTAAAAATTAAAAAATAAATACTCTTATAGATATTTAATGTTGGTAACACTTCTACGAAATTATCTGTGTGTCAAAATTGATTGATTTTTTTTTCAAAACTTTATGGTCTAGAGATGTAAACATTTCAACAGGTTTAAAAGCAGTAACATGAGAAGTATTATGACTGTTCCATATGTTTAGATATGATAATTTTATTTTGGTATGGTATATTAGCGATATAAAATTAAAGATTTTTGAATAATTAACTATAACAATCAAGAAGAGACTTTGATTTTATAAACTCAGAAAAACACCTATGTTTAGATATACAGCTTTTATTTCTCTTCATTTTAGAAAATTCCCTAATATCAATCATGTGAGTAAAATTAACATTTAACAACACAGCATTATTTATTTACTTATTTGAAAAAACTGTACTTAATAGTAATTAAATCAGATAAAGCCAATCAAATTGAATCTTCCATAGTAATGACCATGTTACCATGACATGAGGTTTTAGCTATGCTTTGGAATTACACATGCCAAAAAAATTCCAAGTTCTGAAAATTTTTTTTAATATCTTAATTCTAGTGGGGAAAACAGGTAGTTCTGTGTCCATATAAATAGCTCTGCTAAAAAAAGAGCTGCTATTTGACATTGGTCTGAAAGCATTAATTTATTTTCTTAGGACTCCAAATAATCATGAGACAACTTCCATCCACAAACAGCTTGAAATAAAGGGAGGAACATTCCATATCTTTTCCACTGCCTGTAGAGTTCATGTTCTGCATTTGGCACATACTTAATTCTAATAAAGAACAAGAACTTGGGAAACATGCAGATGGCCACATACTATAAATCATGTGGTTGTCTGACGTGGGTGGTATGTAAAACATTGCCTCTTCACTCCCTCATATCAAGGCTGAAATCAGAAAGCACTTTGTGCCTGGTAAGGCTTTTACATTTTCTATTTTTAATGTATGTTAGAATTTTCTGACCTCCAAAAATAAGTCTTGTCAAATAGAAAAACTTTTATGTAACATAATCTCACAAAATCTAAAATGTTTTTTTAGTTAATGATGGTTCTATTCTCTCCAGAGGAAAGTTCCACACAGGAAGAATACAAGAAAAGGAGAAAATCCAAAAAGAAAAAGACACATTCAACTATGACTGAAGTGGTTTAGATTATTATCCAGGCCCACTGTTGGAAATACTTTTGAAAGAGTTAGCTCTGGAAGCTGATCACCTGAAGACAGTGAGAAAAAGGATGTGAGAAAGGAAGGACCTGATCATCCATCAGATGGAATCCAGATGTGACAATTAGAGTTAATGAACCACGAACCCATGAAGCTGCTTCAGTACCTTTTTACAACCTCATTTCATGGCCTTAATAAAACTACCAGGGCTTTTTTTTTTTTCTTTCAACAGTGCACATCTGCTCTAAATTCCGAAAGGAAAAACTTTAAATTAAGAAGCTATGTTTGGTTTCTTCTCTGTTTTTTAGTCATGTATAGAGTATATTTAACACCTACATATTTACTTTTCTATCTGGTCAGTCAACAGAACATCAGTAACAGAAGATAATATTTCTACAATGAAACTGTGTAGTATTATTATAGTAGCTACTGAATTTACATTAAACATTAACAAGCTCCTTGAGCTGACTGAAAAGTACCAGACAAATATTTTCTTAAATTCTCCAGTATAATGACATCTATGTTCAAGGATTGCTTTTGATTTCAGGTATTTAGAAAGTTTACAGTGTGCTTTACAAAAATTAGGTTGATTTGGAGCTCTTGAAAGGTGCCTCATCTGACCTTGATGCTGAAATCCTCCATTGCTTCAAAGACCAGGTATGGCTGATGAAGAAGTGCCTCTTTCTCCATGAAGTTTGGAAGATATGCTGAACTTCCAACACTAAGACTGGAACTGATCCTTTTTGCCTCATGGACAAAGCATTTCTGCAGTTTTTCTGTTCCTGGATATCCTACACGTTTCCTTAGGTCTCAAGCAACAGTACTACACTAGCACTGCTTCTTCTGTCCACAAATAAAAAGAAGCAAGGGGAAGGACAACTAGTTCATAGACCAACTCATAGAAGACTCTCTTTTGCATATTAGGATATGACTGGAAAAGCTCAGGGCTGGGCTACAAGGTAAGACACAAACAGATGGAGAACTCATTTTGTTCCTCACTACAGTGACAAGAATAAAAGTATCAAGATATTGACCTCGTATCACAAAAGTTCAGACAACAGCTGTTGAGCAGCCTAATTAGGATGTATCATTTTCAGCCTGTCAGTTTTTCAGGAAAGTAAAGAGAATGTCTTATTCTATCAGATAGCTAATGGTAATCCAAAATCCCTGTTTTATCCCATATCACACCATTCTTTTCTTGAAAAAGGTTACAAGACAAGTGTCTTTCTGGGCCTCTCAACAATTTCCCCAGATCACCAGAATGTCTGCTTTTGGTCTTTTGCTATTATACAGAACAAAGGATCGATACAGGGTTGATAATTATTGTTTTTATCACATCAGGCATGTCTCCTCCCAGCCTCCTCCAAAGATGTTCTGCCAAGTATTCAGGTCTGCCAATTTGTAGCATTCTCTCTACCCACAGCAGAGCTCCACAGTGCCAAATTGGTTTCTCTTCACCCCTAGCTACATCGTTGTCTTCCCCACAACAGGGGTCATGAAATATGAGGAGTGACAAAAAGGCACATCCACAGGAATCCCTATCATTTGATCTTAAAGAAATTATATTCTCACTCTTCTTCTAGACCATATGTTTAGATGAAACTGCTATCCCTCCCCAAGTCTGATATTAATCATTAATTTAAAAATTAATCAGGCTGCATTTTAATCCATGACCAAATCACTGGTAGAGCCATTTGATAGAAGGATAATTTCATATTTTGTCATGACATTATTTGACAGACTGAGGTGTAATATATACACAGCTTGTGCTAACACAAAAATGGTTTTCCCAAAACAAACCAATTCACTGTGAGAACTGATACCTAAATGATAATTGCTTTTTGGTTACGGTAGCCAATTCTAGGAATCCTTGTCCAGTTTAGGGTTTATCAAAGCCTCCTTCAGTACAGTACATTATTGCACTCTTTATAATAAGAAAAAATACCAAAATCTTTATGCAACATGCTGTTTTGCTTGCAGGAACTCAGTGGGAAGTGGTGCCTCCCACAGAAGACCTTCCCACTGCGTTCCTGCAGCCTGGTTCAAAAACCCACAAAGGCAAGATACTCAGAGCAGAGCAGGAAGCCGGAAGCTTGTCAGAGCTCAGGGACAGTGTCTCATGGCCAGCTGCATTTCAGTTCTCTCTTAAAAAGTGATTGGCCACATCCTGCTTCTTAGGCCACATCCTGGTTGGATGGCCGGGCCCGGAGAGTGGTGGGAAATGGTGTGAAATCCAGCTGGAGGCCAGTGACAAGTGGGGTTCCCCAGGGCTCAGTGCTGGGTCCAGCCCTGTTCAATGTCTTTATCAATGATCTGGATGAAGGCATCGAGTGCACCCTTAGCAAGTTTGCGGACGACACTAAGCTGGGTGGAAGTGTGGATCTGCTGGAGGGTCGGGAGGCTCTGCAAAGGGATCTGAACAGGCTGGACCACTGGGCTGAGTCCAATGGCATGAGGTTTAACAAGGCCAAATGCCGGGTCCTGCACTTGGGGCACAACAACCCTATGCAGTGCTACAGACTAGGAGAAGTCTGTCTAGAAAGCTGCCTGGAGGAGAGGGACCTGGGGGTGTTGGTTGACAGCGACTGAACATGAGCCAGCAGTGTGCCCAGGTGAACAAGAAGGCCAATGGCATCTTGGCTTGTATCAGAAACGGTGTGACCAGCAGGTCCAGGGAGGTGATTCTCCCTCTGTACTCGGCACTGGTGAGACCGCTCCTTGAATACTGTGTTCAGTTCTGGGCCCCTCACCACAAGAAGGATGTTGAGGCTCTGGAGCGAGTCCAGAGAAGAGTGACGAAGCTGGTGAGGGGGCTGGAGAGCAGGTCTTATGAGGAGCGGCTGAGAGAGCTGGGATTGTTTAGCCTGGAGAAGAGGAGGCTGAGGGGAGACCTCATTGCTCTCTACAACTACCTGAAAGGAGGTTGTGGAGAGGAGGGTGATGGCCTCTTCTCCCAAGTGACAGGGGACAGGACAAGAGGGAATGGCCTCAAGCTCCACCAGGGGAGGTTTAGGCTGGACATTAGGAAAAAATTCTTTACAGAAAGGGTCATTGGGAACTGGAACAGGCTGCCCAGGGAGGTGGTTGAGTCACGTTCCCTGGAGGTGTTTAAGGCACGGGTGGACGAGGTGCTAAGGGGAATGGTTTAGTGTTTGATAGGAATGGTTGGACTCGATGATCTGGTGGGTCTCTTCCAACCTAGTTATTCTATGATTCTATGATTCCTAAAGGCATCTTAGCAGTCCATACTTCTTTAACTCTGAACTGGAAGAAACCCATCATCTAGAAAAGTCCAGTATGGTCTTGCATATGGAAATGTCTGTGGTATGTGCAGGACCTCGTTAGGAGTCATTGTCTCTCAAGGGAAGCAGCTTGTAGAGCTTTGTATTATAAAATCTTTCCATATCTTAATTAACAGATGAAATAATAAACTACTTCATTTTATTCTGGCAAATTTTCTCAATGCCCAGAAAGAGTCTCACATAGTTCTGAGTGGCTTGGTAATAAAAATCCCAGCAAACTATCTCTCCCAGTATGACAGCATTGTTAAGATGAGTTCAGTTTCATCTTTCCTTTTTCTTAAAAAAAAAAAAAATCTTCCACAAGCTCATTAAATGTTACTGGTATTGAAAACATGGTCAAACAAGTGAAAAAATGTGAAATTTAAAATTAGCAAAATATAAAGTGATTGCTACAAATAACTTCTGCCTTGCTTAAATATAAAAATATTTTTAAATATGTGTTCAGAGAACACATATAACAGTGAATAAACCCACAGATCAGGTGAACGATGTTTTAAAGCTCCACAGTTGTAAAAATTTAATTCATCCCAATAGTACTGCAGTAAGAAAAGAACATATAACAGAAGAAATAATTGCTTTTATCTTCATATAAATATATTTTGTGGATATTTCGTACTAGATATTTGTGGTTTCATGAGCTGTTTACAAGTTTTTCTAGGATGAATGAACCTAATGAGGAACTGTATTCTAGTAGTTCTTATTTAAAAGCAACAGTAAACTGAATTTATTTGCAAATTGAATTTCTCTGGTCTTTAATTATTTTTTTGTTCATCGTTTTGAAGATATTTAATCTACAAAGAAGTTATTCTAATTAAAAAGAGATCACTATCCCTCATCCACCCAAACAACTCATGCTTGTAAGGAAATACATCCAAGAAAAAGAATATTCAGTGTTGACACAAAGATAAGGGACTTAAGAACTCAGAATAGTGGCTTGGAAGATCCAGATCAAGCATAATGATTGTAAGTTACAATCCAAGTTTTTGCATACATCCTAAACAGAACTAAAGTAACCGTTCCAATCTTTTAACTAATAGAAGACATCTGGGACAACCTCCCAGCACAGTAAGTGTATTAAAAAATGTGTACTAACTAAATTACAGATTTTTTTTTTTAAATAAAGGGTATATGTACATTCTCAATCTATGTATTCAGTGATCTATGTCCTATTTTGCATTGCTAAGTGAGACATACCTTTAAGAAGATTTATAATCCCAGTTCCAAAGGGGAAAGCATACCAGGACTGGATACCTGATAATTCTGGTATCCAGTAAAATGTTGCCATACAATGAAAAGAGGCATAAGTGTGAAAAAGTACTGTGTTGCTCATACTCATGAAGTTGTTATTGCAAACAGAAACTGTCATTAGGCAGAAATTTCAACTTAGCTTTGAAGGTTCTCTTAACAAAAAAACTGACATTAAACACTGCAAAGAAATTTCTCTCCAAATGAAGAGATTGTCTGAATAGATCATACCCCTTGGATCTTTATTAGTTAAAAATCTGATTGCAAACACAGTTAAGCTGAACTGTTAAAAAACTACCTTGAAATAAGAATATCCACACAGAAGCTGTATTACTTTAGTAATGTTTCTCAGTAAATCAACTTAATCTTCTTGTACAGACAAAGACTGCGTCTTTCACAGACATGCTGGCAGATACTGCTCTACGGAGGTAAAACCACTTCTTACATTACTGGCCAGTCACAACAAAACTAATTTTAATGATTTGCAGTGATAAAAACTACTGGAACATTAAAGGTGTCATACAATCCTCACTTAACTACTCAGCTAACCATTAAGAGACAGGAAGTGACCGTGCATACATAGTAAAGATTAAGACCTTTCAATAGTTGCACATGGTTTTATTTTCCCAGATTACAATCCTGTGCTCTTTTCTGTTATTATCCACAATTCAGAGATATTTTTCTAATTATGCTTTATTATGTCCTGTAGGACGACAACAGGTCAACTTCCACCCTGAATAGCTGTAAACATTCCTCCAAGCAATTTCTGTGCTTCTTGAGTAGTATACTTCTCCTACTGGTACTAACATCATTACTTTGATGACATATAGTAAAGATTTCCAGCTGTAGAGAATCCAGGTAAAGACCCTGGCATTTGGCACATCTTTCCTATAATGTAATTCTGGTTCTGTTGACATCAGAGAGAGTTTTACAGTTGACTTCAGATAGGGGACAACTTAGACATCATAGCTCATGCCTGCTCACAGCACAAATTAGGGAAAAGGAACTGTAATTTTGGGAGTGACTTGTTCAACCTAATGATCACATCCTCAGGGCTCAAGTTAATTATTTTTTTTTATTAAAAAGTCCCATAAGAGTGACTCCAAGGGGGAAGAAATCCCTGCCAATACAGACACCATACAGGTGAAGTAATTATTTTTTTATTCAGAGACTCAATGGCTATTGCTTCTTAGCTCTACCCATGAAGTTTACTATTTCTGCATTGACTGATAGCTATAGTTTCTGATGAGTCTTGTTCTCCTTATTAAGCTTTAGTTGCTTATTACATTAAGAACCAGAGAAGAAAAAGCACCACTAGTTGAGAAAGTTTATTTTAAATAGCTACAGAAAGTATCTCACCAAAAAGGTAGATCTAAGCCATGAACTTTAACAAAGTAATAAAAAATAGTAAGAAGGAAAAAAAAGTGTGTAAACAATAATTTTGTGTAAAACTGCATAAAGAATTAATAATAACAGATTTCCACTATAGCAGAATAGAATTTGTATGTAGTAGTCCAGCAGTTGAAATCCATATGAGATTATTATTTATTCATACACCTGAAAATATGCTTTACAGAGACTACTTAATATGCTTTACAGAGACCGTGGATTTCTGCTTCATTTTGAATAGAAATATTTTTATATTATCATGTAATATATTCACATTTTGATGCTTAGTACTGAGTCATTTCATAATAGCTCAGATTCTCAGTAGTAGTATGTAAGTTTATAGTAGCTGGTGATACAGCTCTCCACTTCTAGATAAACACAATATGTTTAATATCTTTTTCTTGATATTATATTCCATACGTATCTATATTTCAAATTCTTTTGCTGCAGGAGTACAGCTCATATCCATCATAATCAGCGAAGTTATAACATGAAGAATGACTGTTTCACAACACAAATTTTATTTCTGCTTTCTAATACTATGTAGAATTTTAGTTTCATGATTTATTGGCACCACAGTGAAATAGCCAACCTAGCTCAAAGTTAATGATATGTAAAGTATTCATATTGACAGCTGAATAAGACCTTTATTTTCCAAAAAAAAAGTGAGGAATGAGTAAAGGAGGAGAGGACAGAGGCACTCATAAACACATCTACTATTCCTCGGAAAACATACTTAAAGAAGGCACATCACAGCACTTCTATGCAACCAAGCTCTCACAATCTAAGCTATGGCATGAAATACAGTACAGTAGTTCTTCTACACTAACTTTCTATGTGGTCACTCTTGTACTAGAAGAGGAGTGGTTCTTACATCTTAAGCTTAACTCACTTCCAAAGAAGACTAAAAATGATGGTCTTGTTCAGGATATGATTTAAAGGTTTAAAGGTTTAAACCTTTTGCATTTTGTGAACCAGACAGTTCATAGTTGGCCACCTCTATCCACTTCCAAAGCAGACTACTAGTAACTGTCTTCCCTTTCACTTGAAAGGGGTTCAGAAGCCCAGCCTGCAAGTACTAATGTAGCCATGTCATATGAATTGATTTTTTTACCAAATCTTACATTCGTCTTAGTATTTTCTGAACAATTGGCAAACAAGGAAAATAAACAGGAAGATCTTGTTTGGAAAGGCCCCACTTTGAAGGACTCACAAAAGCTACCTCACTACAGTATTGCAACCAAATGACACTTTCTATGACTGGCAGAACAGAGCAACACACAGTATTCATAGGGGAATCCTTTGATCCCAAGAGTATCATTTACCTGTGTTACGGGTCATTTAATTATTTGTCTTCTCAGTCAATATCCTTTGATGTAACAAATTCAGGATGCCAGTAGTCTGGTGTATGGAGAAGTGATTAATTCCAGCAACACCATCTTCAAAGACGATGTTACCATACAGCACAGAAGGGAGAAAAAAAAACCCACAAAAAAAGAAAAGGTCAAACATAGATAGTGTATCTCCAATTCAGTTAAGAAACAACCTTTATGTGTTAGTCTGAGCAAATTTTTAAGGGGTTAGCTACAGAGTAGCCTTTTGCTTTGCTTTATTCGATACACATAAATCTTGTATTTATTAAAATGTAATTGATAGATATAAATTCATGGGATTTTATGTTTACATATTCTAAAGGAAAGTACTATTAAAGTGCTAAAACCAACATTCACTAATTTTTTTAAGTGAAAGAATTCAGAATGTATTCTCATTTTTCTTATCACAACCCTCACAAAGTACAGTGATAATGAAGCCATGTAACACCTAGACCACACAAATACATATACATTAGGCCTTTATGCCTTTATCTCTAACTTTAGAAACCATAATTTTTTTGAGGTTAATAGAGACAGACCAATCATAAAAAAAAAATCAGTATTCTGTATAGATTAAACTAAATTTTAATTAAAATTAAAGACACTTTGTCTGTTGCACTCATCTTCAATTCATAATTAGTTAAAAAATAATCCAGTTTGCAATTTTTGATACTGCTTCATGACATGCAATAAAGCACAGAAATTGGGAATGAGTGGGATATTCACTTTAAAAGTGCACTCTTGATAAAAAGCCACCGGACAGAGTTCATCAAGCCACTGGACAGAGTACGACTTGTGAATGGACCTAGTTAGTGTAGCTGGACAAAAACTTGAAGTCTAGTACGCTTACCTGCTTTGACAGAAATCAGCCAAAGCAATTTGACTTTTTACTGTGTTTCACATACTGTGACTCTAAAGAGCTGAATTCAAGTTAGGCCTAGGAAGAAGTCATGCTGAAAGATTGTAAGTCTGTTTGCATAGTCCTTTTGGGCTACTGCTGTGGAATTTAGACTTTAAGACTACTCTTTGGTGTATATTTTCTATTTTTTTTTAAATCTATCCATTACCTTCTTCATAAGAGTTTTCTACGAGGAAGTAATTTATCAGATACAAAGTTACAGTCTCTTAAACTGGGCAAAATAGATGAACTTGAAAAGCATGTCAAACCTGAAATTTTTTTCTGAGTGGCAGGGTTTGTTGGCACGAAATTGTCTTTATTTCTATTCATATTTGCTGATTTTTATCATTGGATGATGACCATAGCAAAGGTCATACGGATTTAACACAGCAGAAAAAAACTACCATAGGAAAGTTTGAACTGTACATCAAAGAAATGTCCTTACTATTTTAATAGTATTATCTTTGTTTTACTAGACGTTCCATTTAACTATCCATTAATGTGGAAATTGCTAACACTTTATTTAATTTACACTTGGCTGCAAGCCCGAAGTAATAACTGAAATTATAACTGATTAAATATAGCACTTTGACTGTTGGCACTATGCCTCAGTGTATTTTTTCTCAAGCAAAAGATTATTTGGAGTGAAATAGTATGGCTTTAGAACACTATACTGCTCCAGAAGAGCTGCATATCCATTAGTGAGAGGGGAGTGAAGAACTGCTTATAGAGATGGAAGGTTTTTACTTTTTTTGCTTTCTTCAGGTATCCTAGGGAAGCAGGAAAATAACAGATGTGTTGTGAACAGTTTCCATGTGGCCTCTGCCATCCCCTCATATCAGCACCTATCAAAGCTTGATCTACAAGTTGAATTAACATGTAGTCTCTCAGAATGGCTGCTTTCACATCTACCTGCTCTGGTTGTGATAAATGGAAGAGGTCATGGCCTTAGGAGGAGTAACTAGCAGATTTTACCTCTCTTGTTTTCACTTAGGGTTTTTTATTTTAAAGGCAATGTGAGTGGTGTTATTTACAGCCCTGTTAAGGAAGACTAGCAGAACTGAAGGACAATAAAACTCTTTACTAAAACGTATGGATTTTCTTGCCATTCTTTTAATCATTGTACACAAATTTTATCATTTTGAGACTGTTAGGTTTTTTGCTTAAACATGGTATGTGATTCAAAACTTTCTCTACAGTAAATACCCACATTTTATCTATGCTACAAGTTTTTGCCATGCTAGAACATCAAGCATCTTTTAAAATTACGCATTACTACTTGTTTCAGAAAACAGCTAATAACATTCTAATGTGCTGAAACAATTATGCATGCATATGCAGAAATTTCTTTTCAGACCTGAAGTCTTCAGTCACATACAGTTATAGTCACAGTTTTCATGGCTAACCATCTCAAAGCCAGTCATATGATCAATAAGCATCTATGAATCACTAAATTTCTGCAGGAATTAATTCCATAGGATGCCTACACACTCATGAAGGTGTTTCCCTATTTTAACAGCACCTTTCCCTCTGTTTTTTACCCCTGCCTCAGAACAGCATTCAGATCCTTTTGTATCCTTTAGTTCAGATCCTTTTTTATCCTTTAATATTAATTGGGTAACACTCTCTCTTCCTTTTAAAATAAAATATTTTATTATTGTAATATTTATAATTTATTATAAAAATATATCATAAATATAATATATTATAAATATAATTTATTATAAATATAATTTATTATAAATAATAATTTACTATTATTAAAATATTTATAATTTATAAAATAAATTATTTTAAGATAAAATGCGATAGTGAAAAATCATAAATTAGTGTATTTATTTATATGAACATATTAGTTATAGAGTTGTTAGAACTACTATATTTATTCAGATGTTTCAAACCATTATACATCACATCTAGATTGTTTGTGGTTTTCAAGAAAATTTACCAATATTTAAGTAACTAGCTTTCAGCCATCATTTATTTGATTTAAACTAATTTTTTAGTTTGAACTGGTTTTGGTTGTAGATTTAAACAAAGCAGTTATATATACAATACAAAACCTCCAAAAGTTGGCTCTTCCTGAACATTCTTTAAACTTCCCTCCTTCTTGACATTTATAACACTGCTCATCTTTGACTGACAACACATGACCTTAAAGAATGAACACCAAATGAAGTACAACTATCTGCACAGTCACATGGCACAAACTGGAGATTTGTTTTTCCGCTTCCTTTCAAGACCCTGAACCCGAGCTACTGCAGGTGGCGTAAGCTACTAACACTGTAGCTGCTGTGTTCCTGCGCCTTCAAACTAAGTTACAGAAAATGGTAAGAAAACAAGGGCATGTCTAGAAGAACAGAGTCTGGGAGGAGGATGAAAGTTGAGGTCACAAAATGAGAAACTGAGAGGAAGGACAAAAATAAAAGAGAAATACAAAAGGAATTATGGATGGAGGGATTAAGGAAGGAAGAAAAAGCAGGATCAAAAGAAAGCAGGTAATCAAGCAAGAAATAGATTTTGGACACAATGGTTTTTACTCCTGTATATCCCTTTTATCAGTAGTTACTCATGATCTTGTATTAAAGCCATTATATTGGAGTTCTTTTAATTACTTAGTACAAGAACTACCTCTCTTTGTTGCACCACTTAAATGATTCTTAAGATGTTTAAGACTACTTTTCTTACCAACTTGGCTCTTAGTCTGACTTTCTAGATTATTAGACGTTTTTTTGAAGCATTCAGTGAAAAATTTTGTACTGCTAACTTTGTTGAGGTTTCACTGGATATAGTTGCTCATAAACACATGCAACAGGAAAATGTTATGCTTCTTTGGTTTGCTTTTCTTAAGTTTCAGCCAGGCATAATGGTTCTTTGATAGTGGTTTCATTATTATTGGCATCATGAGCATTGAAGAAGGCATAGCTGGCAGGCAAAGTAGCTTTTTGTCATATGAACAAACCCAAACTCAGCAACACTAAAAAACATGGACAAAGAAATTCTAGCAGAGAAAAAAACCCAAACAAACAATACTATAAAAAGAAAGAGAAACTGAGAAAGAAAAAGATATGACATACCTCTTGATTAAAAAGCAATTGATATATACAATCTGCATGCTCAGGAAAATAAAGTGTAGACATCAGCATCCATCGCTATTCATTCACAGCATAGTAAGCTCAGTGCTTGAAGAAAGTACACCATCCCCTCATTCTCTAAATTCTCTACTGGGTTTTTTTTCCTGTTTTTGGCCAAAACCTGTCCATAGGTGTTTTAGTTATCTCCTTTCATCAAAGTGCCAATTTCTTTATCTTTTGCACTCATAACATGCCTTATCTTGTTGCACTTCTTTCTCCCAAATATCTCCCATAGACTTGGTAAGTGGGAGATGACATAAAAAGCGCAGTGGCAATATGGATGGCATTTCTCAACTAGTTAGTTTATAGTATGAGTCTTTATCAACGTTCTGTTGTAAGGAAAGACGTTGGCCATGGCTCCCGTTGGGAGCAATTTATAATCATATGTATGCTTTTAAAGTATTTATTTTGTTCAGGTGGATATCTAAAACACAGTATTACTTCAGGGAGGTAGCTTTTGTTGTTTTGGTTACAGGTGGCCTCACTATCTAAATGCTGTAATATATTTGCTTAGCTGAATTGCCCGTTGATAACAGTCATACTAAATATCTCTCTCCCTCCTCAGAAAGTGGGTAAGGCTCACGTAATCTCTGACATAAGTTTTCCAATTTAGGCTCCTCTGTTACTTCTTCTCTTCACAGAACCCAATTCCCTTTCTTCATAGCATTACTAAGTAGGATGGTGACCACCAGAAAGATGCATGAACCATACGAGGTCTTCCCCAAGAGCCTGTGTCACATATTTGACAAGTTTGTACAACACCTCCTTATCTTTGCCACTAAAGGGAATTAGAACTGGTTAAAACTTTGCAAGTGAAGCCAGACCAATATTTGCAGATTCAGACTGAAAGTCATCATATGGTAAAGCAGTTAAGCAAGCGCTTTAATTGATCTCTCTTCAGCAACCAGCCCTTGGATACGTGCCATAACAGCCTCAAGGATGGCCCACTGAAATGAGGCCTGAGAACAGCCATAGCTCCACTCAAGTTGGACAGTTCTCTAGTGACAACGACATGTATGAAGTTGTAGTGATTTCCAGTAGTCTTAAATTTTGAGAGGTTAATTTTTTTTGGTTGAAATTGTTCTCCCATATCTAGACACTTTTTCCAGTGTCCTTGTCTTTCATCTGCTATTGTCCTTTTTGACTGAATTAGTTGCCTGTGCTGAATATCTGGGAAAAACAAAACAAAACAAACAAACAAACAAATAATTCCCCCAACAGTTCAGTGGACTGCAATATAAAGAAATTACAGTTATATTAAAAAATAGTAATATAATGGCAGTTACCTGAAACTGATGTCATGTAGGTCCTACAGCAACAACAAAAAAAGTTCAGTGTCTTAGTAATTCAACACTTGCTGAGATATCTTCTAAAATATGTAAGTTTTACTTTTAGTCAAGTTCTGACTTCCCTTTGCTAAGGACAGAAGGTCATTTAAAACTACCTCCAGTTCCAATCATTTAGTTCAAATAGGCATTGATTTATGAACCTAATGAGATTTTAAGGGTTGCTTTTTAGACATCAAACCAAATTTTTTGAGTATGCTGAATTGCAACCTCTAATTTTAGCAGATCAAGAATTTCACAAAGTACTAAACACATGCCTTGCTTATGTGAATTATTAACAACATAATAAAGAGGAATCTAAGACAGGATCCATAAATCTAGGCAGTGCTCCATAAAAAAAGAAAACAAAAAAATTAGCATGTAATGTTTTTCCTCAAGTGTCTTCGCTGACCTCAGAGATGAGAACATAATAGCTCACAGTCAAGCAGTAACAAAAAAATGAGACAAACTAGAATTCTGCCCTTGATTCTCTAGCTTATTCGGGTGTGCATAGCCTTGACATTGTAGAGTTTCACAGATTAAAGTGACTATATTTTCTCATTAGTAATACTTTTCCACAACTCAGCTTTGTTTTTACATGGTTAGACACCTTTAAGTTACTGTCTGTGATAAACCAGCCTTTACACCACCTTCCACGGCCCATTGTGGTTCTGCTCACCTTACCTCCACTGAGATGGTCAGTTGGTCTCCAGTATAACTGGCTGCTATGACAACATGGCCTTACAGCTAAATCTGACTAAAGTCCTTCCACTTTCCAAAGGATGCCAACCTGCTGTTCACCTGCTGTTTGCATGCTTTGTTTTCCAGCATTCCCAACATCTTTTTTTTCTGTTTGCATACCACAAGCCGAAGAAAACAGCTTTTTATGTTGAAGACCACCACTAGTGGTGGTCTAGATGCCCAGTTATTCCTGAACACATGAGCCTGGCTTATTCTGAAATGCTAGTTCTATTTCCGTTCTGCTTTTCAGGGAAATTTCAAAATTTCGACTTAACCTAAAATGTTAAGAGGCCTCTGAACCTCTGTTTCCAGGCGCTAATACATTCAGGAAGACATTGTAACATCACTCAACTTGCAGCACACCAAAGGTCTGTGGTGGCCTAAAGCTACGTGTTTTAACACTTGTGATCCCCATAAAATATTCTGATAATTATACCCATGTATAATCTATTTCAGACTGAAATTAGAACTGCTTTTCTTTCATGCATCAGTGATAAGCATTCTTTGACTCCTCAAGGATATATGAAAAAGTTCAAAACTATTCGATTCAAGAAATTCAGATTTTATGTTCACTCCTACGATGGCAAGCTTCCATCTCACTTTTGTATTGACCAACACGTTAATGTAATTAACGTGTCTTTGTATTAACCTGTGTTCTCCAACACATATCAGTTCTGTAGAGTACAGATAAAAGCATCCAGAACATTTCAGGCACCTCTCCGATCACATATAATGCAGAAAAGAAAGAATGTACCAATGTACATATTCTAATCTGGGTAACTTGAAGTCTAGACAACTGTAAAGATAGTCCCTTTTCACTTTTTTCCCCTCTTATCTGCTCATCACCATCAAACAAATTGCTTAGAAAATCTAAAATTTAAAGTATCCGATCAATCACACATAGAACAGTTCATGGCACAGTTATAAATTCCTATCCAATTTGAAAAATAATCTTGGAAAAAGCTTTTCACATATTGGCATGGACAATGATTGCAGGGCTGCTTTACATGGTAGTTTTTTCCATGATTTTGGATATCTCGACTACTTCGAAACCCCTTCGCAAGAACTGTTTAGAAAGCTGTTCAGCAGACACTAAAATTTACCAACACCTAGACTTTACTGCTTTTTAGTTTGATTGACAATGTAACTTTTTATCACAATATCTCCACTCCAGAATAAAGAAACAACAGTGTCAACAGAAAAAATACTTCTACTGATAAAAATGCAGCAACATTAGAAGGCTGGCGATGCCCTTTAGTATGACATTCTGCAGTAGATATGTCTAAGGGACAGCAGCTGAGGAAAGGTTAAAGGATAGAACATGATCTCTTCAGCTAAAAGCATGTTTGCCCTGCACTACAGAGAACCATGCAGAAGCATCAAACCTAGGTCTGATCAAGGCAGCTCTTGAACTACAAGTAGTGAGGTCACATTAGCACAGTCGAGTGGCAAGGTTCATTAGCTTGAAAGCAGAGCCTGTACAACTCCGGCTGTACTGCTTTCAGGATCCAAGCCACAGAGGAAAAAGTAGAGTTGTCACTAGCAGTAACAGTGCTGTTAGGCAGTTGTTTAGAAAGAACATGCGAAAAAAGAAAACTCCTGAGGAAAATTAAGGAAGCACTGGAGAGTGCCTTGTGGAAAAATGAGAGACTTTAACTAAAGATAGTGAGGGAAGATTAGGAAGAGATCTTATCTATTCAAGAGAGGATTCCATGGTCTGGAAGCTAGGGAAGCTTGAACTCCCTTACCCCTTTTCCCAAGAGCAGTTCTAGCCCAGTAGCTCAGGGTCTAACTAGTCCTTGATAAACTGCATGAAGGACTGAACTGGGCAGCCAGTCCCTGTGTGCCTTGGCTGCATCCAGCTACACTAGTCCCTATGGCTGCCTGTGTGTGATCTCATTTACTTCAGATGAGCAACACATCTAATCAGAAGAGTTAGTAATAAAAGCTGAAGCTGAAAAGGTACTAGGCTGCTAATATAATCAGGAATTTGACCTCTCCATGATCTCTTACTCTGAATAAGGTTTTATCACAGTATAAAAACCTCTTTACCTGCCTTTGCTAGGGCTTACACAATTGCTACACCAGAGCAAATGTACCCCTGATGGTCACTGAATTTTTTTTTTTAAATGTACACAAAACTAATTATAACCATTTTCCATATTTTTCTTCTATTTTAGAAAATACCAAACAGAGTTTGGGAGTGATAACTCACGCTGTTTAAAACAAACTCTCATTGGCAAAACAGTTGACTGGAGGCTTGCAAATGTGATGCCCATCTACAAGAAGCGCTGGAAGGAGCCAGGGAAGGCTATGGAGCAGATCATCTTGAATGCCATTATGTGGCACATGCAGGACAACCAGGCAATCAGGCCCAGTCAGCATGGGTTCAGGAGGGACAGGTCCTGCTTGACTAACCTGATGTCCTTCTATGATCAGGTCAGCTGCCTAGCAGATGAGGGAAAGTTTGTGGATATTATCTACCTGGACTTTAGTAAGGCCTTTGACACTGTTTCCCACAGCATTCTCCTAGAGAAGCTGGTGAGTCATGGCTTGGACAGGCATATGCTTCACTAGGTAAAATGCTAGATGGCCAGGCACAAAGGGTTGTGGTGATGGTCAGTCACAAGTGGTGTTCACCAGGGCTCAGTACTGGGGCCAGTTCTCTTCAATATATTTATCAATGACATGGATAAGGGAATCACGTGCATCCTCGGTAAGTCTGTAGATGATACTATGTTGACGGGTAGTGTTGATCTGCCTGAGGGTAGGCGGGCTCTACAGAGGGACCTGGACAAGCTGGATCAATCAGCAGAGGCCAATTGCATGAGGTTCAACAAGGCCAAGTGCCAGGTCCTGCACTTGGGTCAAAAGAACCCTATGCAACACTACAGGCTTGGAGAGGAGCAGCTGGAGAGCTGCCTGGAGGAGAAGTAGCTTGGGGTGTTGATTGATAGGTAGCTGAATATGACCCTAGGTGTGTGCCTAGGTGGCCAAGAAGACCAATGGCATCCTGGCCTGCATCAGGAATAGGGTGGCCAGCAGGACTAGGGAAGTCATCTTTCCCCTGTACTTGGCACTGGTGAGGCCACACCTCGAATACAGTGTTCAGTTTTGGGCCCATCACTACAAGAAGGACATTGAGATACTGGAGCATGTCTGGAGAAGGGCAACAAAGCTGGTGAAGGGTTTAGACAACAGGCCTTACGAGAAGTGGCTGAGGGAGCTGGCATTGTTTGGTTTGGAGAAAAGGAGACTGAGGGGAGACCTTATCACTGTCTGCAAGTACGTAAAAGGAGGTTGTAGCAGGGTGGGGCTTGGTCTCTTCTTCCTGGTAGCTAGTGACAGGACAAGGTGAAATGGCCTCAAAATGTGCCAGGGGAGACTTAGATTAGATATCAGGAGGAATTTCTTTACTGAAACAGTTGTCAAGCATTGGAACAGGCTGCCTAGAGAGGTGGTTAAGTCACCTAGGGAGGTGTTTAAAAGACAAGTAGATGTCATACTAGGGGACATGGTCTAGTGGCAGACTGAGCAGGACTGGATCAATGGTTGGACTCAATGATCTCAAACCATTTTCCAACCAAAACGATTCTATTATTCTAAATCACCCATTATTGCTATAAAAAGGACCAGTGCCAATGAACTACAGAATCTATATAAATTAAGTCAGAACAACACCTGTGGATAAACAAGGATCACAGCAAATGAACACATTCTCCAGTTGTGTGTGAGCAATTAAAACAAACTGAAGCAATACTGTATCAAACTTATTTTTCAAAATAAGTAATTGACAAATAGAAATCAAAGGTCCCTTTCTAAATAAATCCTTGTGAAAATTCAAATTTAACTACTTCCTCAGCACTTTTTTGAAATAGAAGACTTCCTGCTTTTACAGGAGGATCTTCTTAGACCTGGTTTAAGATTTTTATTTCTTCCCACCTCTCCATTTACACAAGCATATCAAATATTCACCCATATTTACTTTTTTTGGAGGTAGTTTTTGAATGATTCTGTAAAGAACATTGGCAAGATCTTTTACTATGTGTGTTAATGGGTAGATGTTCAGAGGGCTATTAAAAATAGGTGTTAAATCTGTAATAACAAAAAAATAAGTTTATATGTTTTGAATTAAAACAACCTTATTAACTGGGGTACTCTCATCAGCACACAATGCTGGGATCCCTCACTTTTGTCAGAAAAAGATAATTCTGGACATACAAATTAGTGACTGTCTAATGCTAAAATAAGTGGACATCCTGATTCTTTTAGTTCATCCCAAAAATAGAGAAAAATGTCTTTTGATTTGGAGAGCCTTTTTCTTCATACAGGATAATTGTTAAATTGGTCTGGATAAAATAAAAATTCAAAGTCTATAGTTACTGTGGGGATAAATAGTTCCAAACTATTAGGGATTGATGTGACCCTTTGCACAAACCTGAAAAGACAGAGAGAAATGGAAAAGTTTCTAAAAGTCTCTGAAATTACTTTAAAAAGGATATAATTGCCCGATATCTATTATATGATTAACTGTCCATAACAATCACAACAGATATAAATACAGCCAAGGCCTTTCAAAGGTTACACTGTTAAACACAATAGGTCTTTCTTTATAAGTTACCTTTTCCTCCCTATTTCTTTCCTCTGAAACACCATCTTATTTTTAATGCAGAACAATACAGGTGTCAGCTTGCACTGACTTTGAAAATGAAGATGTTTGCTATACAAGTGATTAATCTCATTAACTCTAAACCATGCTATTTTACCAAGGGGTGGTCAAGAGGTTAGAGGGAGAGAATACTAATCTCTCTTAGCATTAACAAACCCATTCCAAAAGTGACACTCTTCATCTCATTTGTAAGACACATAGTCCCATACACCCAAGATTTATAAGGCTGTATAAATCATGCGTACATGTCAGCAAGACAAAAGCAGTCTCTGTCAGCACTGGGGTGTGCTTTCCATTGCTTAACAAAAAAGAAATGCAATTTTCAAGATCTCCTTTCATCACCTGGAAACTAGATATCTAGAGAACAAGCTGAAAGCAGAAGCAAAATTGTTATGCTATCTGAATATATCCTTTGGGCTTATGGATAGGCAAGGATAATGCTGGGGGGGAGGAAGGGAAAAAAAAAACACCAAAACCTAAAATTCCTATAGAAATAATTAGTAGCTTTGCTGTGAGAATTTGAAATCTGCAACAAGCTGGATCTTAGATCATAGAATCATAGAATCATAGAATCATAGAATCATAGAATCATAGAATAACCAGGTTGGAAGAGACCCACCGGATCATCAAGTCCAACCATTCCTATCAAATGCCAAGTCAAATTCCTATCAGATGCCAAGTCAATGTGTGAATAACCATGTCATTTTACAGAAGTAAGAATATTTTTAATTTTTAAGTTTAAAATAAAATATGCATTTATTGTTAAAAATCTCAGTTCTCCAAATTTTCCCCACATATTCCTTCAAGTAAAGAGACAGTCTTACCACAGTCTGATCTACCTCATATTTGATAAATTTTGTGCTTCTGCTGGTCTTTCTGAATGGATAAGTGAGCTACAAACACCTAAAAAATAAGAAAATATAACTATTAAAAATCTCACTCAAATTATTACAAGGATTTAGCTTTGTCTTGATCTTTTAGATCTGCTCTATATCATGTCTGGTACTCAGAGCAGGATTACATCTACATATTGAACCTTGGAGAAATTAGTTACAAAAAGGTCACTGTGACTTTTCTTTTAAAAGATTTTATAAAAAGCATTTTTAAATCAACAGAAATTTTCTTAAGTGTAAATTATTTTTTTATTTTTACCATTTTGGATCTTCATTAAGATATAAAACCTGAATTTTAACAAAACCTATTTAAAAAATGGGACCATACACTGAAGATTGTTCCCTTTTTCTTCATGAAAAAAGCAAGTAAAAATACCCCACCCCAAAACACATGCCTAAAGTTATTCCAGTTCAAGACGCTTAACCTTAGGTAACTAGGTTTTGTATATGTAATAAATCACTGATGCTATGATAAAACCGATGATAGTACTGCAAAACACAGTTCTGACATCACTGAAGGCAAGGGTCTCCTGAGCAGCGATTATATTTTCTGTAAGTGGAATCCTTAACAAATTGAAATTGAGGTCACTTTTTTTTATCAGCCTCAGTTTGCTGAGATTAATCATCTTTTCTGTCTTTACATAAATAAAATATCCAATGGTATGGACAAGTGCTAAACAAAGGCTGGCTCCACCTGCTTCTTTCAGACCTAATCACTCTGTGAGATAGCAGAAGTGGAAGAAACTTTGGGGAACCAAATGTGAAGAATGGTTGGTTGATAAGACTACCTTTCAGGGGCAGCAAAGTAAAGATAGGATTTCCTGTCTGATAACAGAAGAGATAATGAAACTCTGGATAAACTGATAGTATTTCAACAAAAAAAAAATCAAGAAAATGCTTTTCCTCCTCTGTGTTTTATACCAGTATTTCTTAGTGATCACTACCACTAACTAGGAGAATTGTCTCATTGGTTGGACTCGATGATACGGTGGGTCTCTTCCAACCTGGTTATTCTATGATTCTATGATTCTGTGATTCTATGATTCTGTGATTCTATGATTCTATGATTCTATGATTCATTCAAATGTCCAATAACTCAAATTTTCAGTTCTGTTAGGTTTGCTCAATATTAAGAATTGGTCATCAGTTTTCCAGTATAAAATGCAAAGATTTTGAGATCTTCTCCTCTGTTCACATAGAAATATGTTGAAGATATTTTTCCTATAAATTACCGCTTTAAAGAAAGTACTTCTTATCTTTTATACATTTCTACTTATCATTCCATTCCATGTAGTAGCAGCTGCAATGCAGTCAAATCATCAATCTAAATTATATTAAAACTACTAGGGACAATAGGGGGTCAATAAAAACAATTCCCTCTGAAATAGTGGGCTGGGGTGGGTCAATAGTCGGCTTCAATTAAGCATGACATTATAAGAAACACACCAGTTAGTCTAGAATCATTACTTTCATGGTTCTGCATGCATCACGTCAGCTGTAATGATAATTTCTAGTCAGGAACAAAACAAGAGTAAATTAAAAGTACTTAATTGTTATGAGCTGCAATCAAGTAGAAAACAACTCTTTTCATAGATAAAATCAGTTGCTGCTCACACACATTAATGAGCAGCAACTTAGCATGCTGGTCAAAGGTACTCTCAAGTCTTTCACCTTTTTGTCCTGAAACTTTCCCAATAAAACTTATTTATTCCACAACAATTTGGTCTACCAAAGTATACATTCCTGTACATAATTTTATGCAGACCAGAAGCCTTAGTGAATCTGATGCATCTACTTGTTGGCTTAAAGACACACATATACACTCAAGCGCACTTCTGGATCAGAGCCTACAAGCTACAAAGGATGCTTACTAGCAACAAAATACATTGAAACACACAGGAATTGTAAGCTCTCAGGACCTCTCTGTATGTTATGACCTCATTTAGAGCTTCTGATCATTTGCCAAACATTTACTTAGCTGTTCGCACACTGTTAGTTAATATGTAACAACTGCTACAAACCCTGAAAACAAGGTATTTCAGCCAGCCGGCTGTAAGTCACTAAGTTTCATTCAACATCTCTATAAAAATGCTATACACAAGATGTAGCCACAGTTCTAGAAATATAATACTATAAGTCATTTAAGCTTAATTTAGAATGTAATAAACCTCAACCTTCTATTTGGATTCTTCTCTGGTCTTCTTGGAAAAAACATAGAAAAAATATTTTTGCAGTACAAACATTACTTTAACAATTAAGTTATTATTGATACATGCTGAGAAAATTATACAGTATTCTCTTTATCAATAAAACTGTGAGCTGAGTTTGTTGCTGTTAAGGTTCTAATAAAATGTCCTAGTTAATAACACAGTAATCCTTTGAAAAACAGGAAAAGGAATAGTAAGTTTGTTGGTGCCTTCCAAAGATGACTGCACTCAATTTCTGTTTGAATTCTGAAACAGTTCTCATACGCCTACTACTGGAAGTATTTGAAGTCATGAAACCCAGCTGCTGGTACAGAAAAACATGAACTATTATACAGGAATAGATAATGGTCTATTTATACAGCTACATGGCAGAGATGGACAGCAGATGAAAAGAATAGAATCTGTAGTTGGTGGCCTTCAAGTAGGATGCACTTATATTACTATATTATTATAGATGTCCCTCATATAATTTATTTAACTCCCTAAGTACACAGCATTTAATGTTGGTTAATTGGGATGAAACTAGTACTGATTCAATGAGGGCCTTAAATAGGTTAGCTCAGGAAGGCTACCCTGTCACCATGGCAGCATGGCCCTAAGAACAGGCTGTAAACACATCAGAGGACTTAAGTGCTCAGGAGTATGAATACTTCCCTTACACTGCTATGGTTACCTGAACTAGCACGTTTAAACCTGTTATGGGTAAATCACTGCAATGATAACAGTCTTGTGAAGAACATCTCTGAATAAATTCGTTCTCCATAAATTCGTTCTTCACTGGGATTTTGAGTTGAAATACCATCCGCAAGTTGGCCAAGCTACCAGTCTGCAGGATGTTTTCTGTCTGCCAGAACAAGCTGTGGAGCTTGTAAGCTGTTTTCGACCGGTTGGCCACACCACCCTTTCCACATCTTGTGAAAACTATGCATCCACAATACGACAGATGGGAAGCCAAAGGGCTCCTTAGACAAGACAGCAGAAGCAAGATGGTACTGGCACAAAACAAATTCATCCAGCTAGTGTTCTCCATCCTGACCATTCCCAAGAGTGAAGATAACTAGGAAATGGCTGCAATCAATGCCTGGACAGTGGCAGCCCACATCTCTAGCCACCATCTCTCAAAGTAGCTTGGAAGCCAAGGAATTTGCCTGTGTCACGGGTAGTGCAACACGCGCAAAGAAAGCTCAGTGCCTCAAAGCCTCCACCCATGAGAGTGTGGACTGGCAGACCTGAACCTCTGCAGTAGTCCCAAGTATGTGACAGAAGAGTACTCAAACCTCAGCAGGCTCTCAATGCTGGACATTACTGAAATCTACTGTAGTTAAAGAGTAAACTGAGTGCAATTTGTATCGAGAATATGAGATAGATGTGTAAACACTTTGGATTTCTTTCTTTCTTTCATTATAAAAGCTGTAGAAAGGGGTGGAGAAATATTGCAAATAATTGCAGTCATATTGAAACCAAGCCCAAAGTTCTTGAAAAGACACCTTTATAAAGATGATGGTGTGTGATTTCATATTCAGCAGACCTTTGCTACAGTGCCCTTGTAGCAGTGGAACAACACAAGGGGAAGGGGAAAAGGGTTACTGAGCTCCTGTGAGACAGCTGGAGACTCACACAGCACAGAAAAAGCAGAACTTCTCATAGCTGCTGCCTCTGCCACTTCACTACCCGCTCAACTTCCTTGACAGAAACAACCCTGGACTACTGCATCCCATTAATCCCTGTTGCCATGACAGCTCCCTGGAGGCTTTTAAAAATAGTTTTACCTAAACCTAAGCAATGCAGGGGCCAAAGCAGCCCCAGGCAGCTCTGGCAGCCAGGACACTGTACAGCCACCTCGTGCCTACTGACTCAGAAGGGCTACAGGCTGGCTGGCAGATGCTTTCTGATTTCCATATTTAATTTGCTTACTGTGGAAATGAAAAACTGTGTTTTACTACCTGTTAGCACCACAATATATACTTGAGCTGTGACAATCATGTTGGGATTTTTCCATCGTGTGTATCATGCTGGAAAACTATTAAGCCAATCTATTATTTTAACTACAAAGGTACAAAACACTTTGTTTCCAAGCATATCCTGTAAGCCCACTGCCAGCTACCCTCCATCACTCACCTTAGTGGTTCACTAATAGCAATAACGACAAAAATAACAAAAGAAAATAAAAATGTAGCTTTAGTATGCAAAATGTGAAGGACAGTTTTCAAAAGCATACCAAAAGTCAAGCCTCAGTGAGACGTACTTCTGCAACTTCTTTAAATTTTGACTTCTTTTTAACATATGACTCTTCTTGAAAACGTTTAAACAACACACAGCTGTTTTCAGGAGCATTAGAAACACCATTTCAATCTAGTTTTTTTCAGGGAGAAAACTTTACGTGTATAATAGTGGAAAACTAATGAGAAGATTGTCTTACACAATCTATCACAATTGAGCAATGCAATTTGTATTTAAGCTGTGCAGTATCAGTCCATAAAGCTAAAATAAAATAACAGTTATTTAAACTTAAATAGTTAAGAAATTCTGTGAAATCACTAATTACCCCTTGATCCTGTATACATATTTATGTACATTAGTATCTTCACCTCTGTATCAATAACATTATCTTTGTGTATTTAAAGGTTTTAAACACTGCAATCAGGAATAAGTTGAAGGAAGCAAGGACCGCATCTCCTTTTGCAAAACAGACTTTATAAAAAGTAGTGCATATAAAAAGGAAAGTTCCTCAGGGACCCTGGTAACAGATTTTTACTACTATTTTGTAGAAATGTGTAAGCTGAAGATATTTACTAGACTCAAAAGCAAATAAAAACACTGCCAAATTCAACCAAGAGTTTCTAAAGCTGTGATGCAACACACCTCATGAACTGTACTTCTTGACATCAGGTTGTTATGCACGTAACCTAATATAAACTCTCTTCCATGAAGCATGTATTTTGTCTGAGGGTTGGTGGTTTTGACTGCTGTTTTGTTTCCTCAATTCATCTATTTCTGAGTGGGTACAGTATCCATTCCAAAACTTTGATGAGCTTGGAGTATCAACATCATCTCTGAGGGCTGAATGCAAGGTTTCCTGTGGTGAACACTAAGATCAACTCAATTTACTTGCAACTCCTGCATAGCTGTTCAGTTTCTGTGAGACACTTTTTCACTGCATCCCGTACCTAGTGTTGGGCATTGGAACAATTTCCACTATGTCATCTCTGCTAACTTAGTCTTTGGTCTTGTCATTGATGGGGATAACCCTTTTCCGTTTAAAAAAATGACTGGGCCGTATTTGATTTAGCTATAGGTGTTGTACTGCCAGTAATCACTTTATGAGACTAAAAACGGGTGACAAGTTACAGCGCTCTGTCTTGTAGCTGGTTTTTTTCCTCAAAATTTCCCACCTTTCCTATCAGTGCAGCTTCAACAGTTAGAGAAACGGTAGGACCATTAGCGTATGAGATTTATGGCCATCACTGCTCAGAACAGACATCTAACAAGTGTAGCAATTCAAGCATTGACAGCTTCTTCAGAGCACTCTCTTCAGTGAGATGGACTTTGTTACTATACTACTGCACAGTAACTTAATTATCCAGAGTAAGTGATTAAAAATTATATTGGCACAGATAGGTCTCAAGTCTACAACATAAATCTTGCCCCTTGGAAAACCTGTTTTTTGTCAGAAGTATAAAATACCTCAGACAAGTAGTAGAATACTTACGACTAGTTATCACGTAGGTGCTGTTACCCTAACTAAGAGAAGGCATGGCACAACATTTCAATAAACAAAACTATGTAACGTGCAACTGGAAAACATTAGCCTTTCCCACAGAACAGTCAAGGGACAAACAATGTAGGAACTCAATGAGAACTCAACATTTTCCTAAATAAAACTTCACTTCCTTTGTCCTTGTTCTTTTCCATGTGTTGAAATCTTTTATTTGAATGTAAGCTTGCAATTCCTGCTTTTCAGCTTAGCTGAAGTTGGAAAAGTGAAAAATTATACATACTTTTTCTCCTTTAGCATCTCTCACCAGTTGTGTGTGCAGCAGAAGAACTGACCTTCCTGACCACAGCAGATAAAGAAATAATAATAATTCACACAGAAAAAATAAGAAAAGGCAATACCACAGCCTAGCCCTTGACAAAGAGCAAGGCAGAATTGCAATCTTTCTGCCAGGAGGCAAAGTTCAGAAGGCTGCACTAGAAAGGTCTAAACCCTCATGGGAAAAACCATACATAAAGTGTACATTTCACCTTGTTGCAAGTTGGTGGCCAGGCTTGCAGAGGGTTAATATTAATGATGACAGCTATTTGGAATACTAAAACATCATAGTAGACCCCCATATGGCAACCTGAGCTCTTTCTTCCTACAGAGTTGCTTCATGGGATACCATATCCCTAATGATATACTGTAAGCAAGGAGGAAAAAAATCTACTGAAACTGCAAACCAAATTTACTACCCAAAGTCAGAAGTCTAACTATGCAAAGAGCGGGAAGGTCATTTGAAATTCTCTCTCAAGTAATTACTCATCCAAACTCTACAAAAATCCACCAAGTACATCCTAGCACTTCCTGCATTAAAATTCTGTGGTGGCTTATGGCTGCTCAGATCCAAAACAGAAGATCAATTATGTAGAAAATTATCTCCAGGAAATTAAATATTTTATCTGAAAAACTTACTGAAATTTCTACAACTAAATGGGTAGATTTTGATAAAAATAATAAGTTTCCAAGCACATGTGAAGCTTCAAAACTTACAGTTTAGGACAAAAATGTATACGTCTTTCTTTACTGAATTTTCCCTAGCAAACATAAAAACTAACATGTATGTTAAATACAGTACAGCAAGCACCTCTCTTTCCTAAATGCATGCTGGACGGTATAGCAGAAAGGTAACCTTGTTTGCCTTATTTACATGATCACTTACAAGAGCTTCCATTATAATATGAAAAATATACTTTTTACAGAGTTTCCCTGCTGAAACCCAGGGCACAAAGGGTCTAGATCTGCAAGGCGTTTACATATTTCAGAGTTAACCAGCAAAACATTAATTATAGAATCTTGTGCTGTGCAAACACTGCTGGTTTTTTTTCTTGAACATCATTAATTCAAGACAACATAAATGTCTTTTCAAATTAAAAAAGCTCTGAAATTAGGACCAGTGCCAGAGAAGAATCCTGAAATAGAACATGTGGTTGCTCTGGTGGGGATCTGCTGCTCCAGTGTTCACCTCTTTGTTATCCTATTAAAAAAATATGTATTTCCTATATAAATCTTAGGATCAAATCCACTTGTTAAGGCTGGTAAACAACTGAAAAATGAGTGCAACTTCAAGCCCATGTAAATGTATTTTCCTTAAATAAAAAGGAAAATCCATCAATGCAGGTCTGTAGGCAACTGATGAAATCATCATATGTCTAGGAGGGACTTTATGAATATTTGGATGCATGGCTGGTATTACTTTTGCTGCATTAAATGGAATCAATTCTACTGATCATAAGTTTACAGAAGTGAGAGAGGGTGAAGTCTACCAGAGAATGTTGTTCCTTTTCATTATTATTCTAAAAACTATTATTATGACTTGTACTGGAGTAAGACCCTGAAGATGCTGCTGTGGACACAGCAACCTTCCTTCCCAGTTTAAAATTACAGAAAACATACTTTCTAGGTTGTGCATCTCTACAATGCATGTGCAAAACCTCTTAGACGGGAAAAAAAAACAAAACCAAAACTTAAAAATTTTAGGTTTAGACTATTAGAACAGCCTCCCATTTCCTTTCCTACAGCACATCTGTCTCCAGTGTCAGGTTACTGGTACACATTCCTTCTGCCTGATGACCACCATTTTCTTCCAGAGCACTGTCACCCCCCAGGCAGGAAAGGCAGCTGAGCAGAAACAGTCAGGGAAGTGGATTTTTTTTTTCCTCGAGAAAAAGACCATAAAATGCAAAAAAGGAGGAACGGGGTTTAGTTTCCGAGTTGTTTTTCTTTTCTAAGTACAGATTAAAGTCATGACAACGTCCATCACTTTCTGCTGAAATCATGATTTTTGAACTAATGTTTTTTTTTCTAGGAAAAGTAGTCTTCATGATTATAGTCAATGAAGAAGGCAAACATTATATTTGGCTTCTGATGCTGTAGCCTGGTCTGAAGAAAAACTATCCTTTATATTTGTGGCTGGTGCATAGACCAAATTTAACCATGAGATAATAAGCTTGATTAAATTTCTGGTGAAAAAAACACATTACAGATGCCTAAACATTTCAAAATTTATCCTCTGAGCATTTCTTTGCCAACGTTTTCCCTTCAAGTAGTGACTCACTTAATTTTTTTTGCATTTTTTCTTTCATTTGCTTGCATAGCTCCTATTATCAGCTTGAAACGTAACAGAAAGGAACTAGGAAGAGCCTAGAACTTTTCCTAATCACATTTGGCACTAGACTTGGTTATTTGCTTCACCAAATTCTTTTGAAATAAACATTTTTATCCCGACTGTGTCTGGTTTGTGAAATAATTCCTCTGGGTCAGCATGACAGATGGATTTGGGGAATACAGGGTTAGAAAATCTAATTAGAAACTCTGATACTATAACTTATCCAACACTTCTGAGTCAAAATAAGAAAGAGTTTTCACTGTCACTACCACACTGCTGAGCATTCAGCATGTCTTCTCATAGCACAGTAGAGATCCACAATGATCAATGTATTTTTACGGATCTGTAGGAGGGGAAGAGACATTATCCAAAGGGCTACCTGAGATACAGAGGTTGGAACAAGTATTGCCACATGTAACAATTAATTTCTGTACTTGAGAAGCTTCATTTAACATTTTATACTGATAGCATTTGAAAGCTGTTCTCCAAGATTAATGATAAATACTTTATCATAACTTTATAGTTACATGCTAGCCTTCAATGGAAAGGTAAGATTAAATTTCTGACTAGCAGCCCAACACAGAATGATAATTAATCCCTTACACCTCACTAGGAAGTGCCCAATTATCTTTCTCTCCTGTTGTTATCATCTAACTCTGCTTATTCAACTTCTTATTACTATGAATTTTACTGCCCCTTCCAGTATTTTATCTTTTGTGCCTCAAATCACTCGTGCTCTCATGTAAATTATCAAAATATTTTATATTTTTCTATACGTGACAAAATGATTTTATATTTCCTCAGTGTCTTTTCCTTCATTTCTCCCAATTTTACTCTCAGAAATGGTACAATGATTTTAAATTCTTTTTTTTCCCCAAACAAATGGGCTGTAGCACTCACTCTATACTGAAAATGTCATGCAGAAAAATGTATAACACGTGAAGTGATAGAAGTACTGAATATGACTTACTGAAATGTGTCAAGCAAAAGACAACATACCACGTGTGTTACTTACAGTCAATGTATGACCCCCAGGAAAAGAAGTCCTAAATTTGCCTTGTTGTAACTTTAAAATTATTTCTGTGATGTGCTACCTTTTTCACTTACTGGAAGTAAACTGATAATTTGACTATTTTGAGCCTATAAAGTGGGACACAGGGAACTGAGTGCCTGCTGGAAAGATAGCAATGATATAGGTAATAAATGCTGAAATCATTATCCCTTTCTTATGTCCCTTTCAAATTATGAGAGGGAAGGGAAGCTTTTGATTCAAGAACTACTTACTATAGCTCACAAAGTATTATCTACAGACCTCCAGCTTTCCATTGTACTTTATATTCCCTTTCCTCTCAAGACAATTCAAACCAAACCAAAACAAACCCCAGCAGACACTATGAAAAAAAAAGCAGACTTAGATCACTACATTCTGCCTTGTTTTTCTTTGCCTGATTTCAAGTAGTTATGGTATGCCACATGTAAGTAAGTACCTGAAGGAATGCAGCTTGCAGAAGAACTATAGAGTGGGACTGTAATACATTTTAGAAATTTCTTCAGTGGATAATCATCAAATTATTACTCCAAGTTACATGAAACTTAGAAGAAATCTGTGCTGTACATGTTATAGTGACTTTTTATTAATATTATAAACCTTTGTAAGCTTTAGCAGAGAGTAACTATGGAATGAACAGCATATAGTAAACCAAAGTAAAAAAAAAAAATATTGCACTTACAATATTGTATCTTATTCGATTCCCTTAAACGGTAATGTCTCCTCAGAATGGCTGTGAACCATCACCTCATACAGATGCAGAAGAGGCCTAGACAGCCTGAGGACTGGCAACAGACGATGCATTCTTTCTTAGCTATTTACAGAGTCGCTATCACTTTGAAGTCTATACAACTTCTCACCTTAAGGCTATGAGTAAGAACTTCATATACCTCGCTGCTGAATGAAAGTCATCATCATTTTCAGGGCTGTACAAATGAGGTAGTTAGTGTGTTCTCATTCATGGTGAACAAGTGAACAAGTGAACGTATCCCTAAAGGTGTCCCAGGGGAGACAGCACCAGAACGAGATATAGGATATTGAGGATGTAACCCTAACTCTGTCACAAACTTGCTGTGTGACCTGGCCACACCACTTCTCTTCTCCTCCATCACCTTTCTGTGTGAAATTATACCCTTTAGGACAATTCTGTCACTGGCACAATGGAACCATGATTTCAGCCAAGCTAGTGGTTGATAGGAATGGTTGGACTTGATGATCCGGTGGGTCTCTTCCAACCTGGTGATTCTATGATTCTATGATCAATATTAAACAGAAGTCTAGTTTAAAGGCCAGAGATTGTACAACAAAAACATAACCACCACCAAGTTTTACAGATGAACACTAGAAGCGTGTGCTGTTTATGACAGACCAACATGATCAATCAGCAAAGGATTTCGTTTGTTACCGTTTTGCCTACCTTCCCTGTCAATCTTGACATAATTTTAAAATAACATTTAATAAGTATTTTCACCATGTACTCAAGTTGTCTTTCAATTCATGCAGGCATACTTTACCTAGACAAATTAAGAAACACAATAATGACATATAATTCTATGAAGAGGCACTAGCATGCGCTATGGAGTTAAACAAGCTCTTAAAGAAAATGGGAAAACCCACGACAAGGGAAAAAGGGGCAAGGGAATTAAAAAAAAAAACAAAATAAAAAAAAACTAACAAACCCATATATTGAACTCTTCAGGGAATCAGGCAAAGGACAACTTTAGACAACTCTCGATAATAATTACCTATTAGTAATAGTAATTTTTAATCTAAACCAAAATGTACTTTTCCCTGTGTATTTTAAAACACAGCCTTTTCCTGAATTTCATTATCCAGATCACTGGGCGCTATTCTATTCCAAGAAATCAGAAGGGTGAAAACAAGAAGACCTGCCGAATTTTAACTGAAGCCAGTAATTCACTATGATTTTAAAACCGTCATAGCAGGGGTTGTCTTTCTTGTCTTCAGACTTGTGTATCTCCATTTTTATCGCACCAGCTGCTTTCAGGCAGTGTATTCTCGGCTGAGAGAGCTGGGGTTGTTCAGCCTGGAGAAGAGGAGGCTGAGGGGAGACCTCATTGCTCTCTACAACTACCTGAAAGGAGGTTGTAGAGAGGAGGGTGCTGGCCTCTTCTCCCAAGTGACAGGGGACAGGACAATAGGGAATGGCCTCAAGCTCCACCAGGGGAGATTTAGGCTGGACATTAGGAAAAAAATTTTCACGGAAAGTGTCATTGGGCACTGGCACAGGCTGCCCAGGGAGGTGGTTGAGTCACGTTCCCTAGAGGTGTTTAAGGCACGGGTGGACGAGGCGCTGAGGGACATGGTTTAGTGTTTGATAGGAATGGTTGGACTCGATGATCCGGTGGGTCTCTTCCAACCTGGTTATTCTATGATTCTATGATTCCATGAACGTAACGCACAGGTGGGCTGTGCAAACCTAAGCCTCTCTCCAAAACTGCTGCAACAGTTACACCCTGAACTACTTCAGTTTTACCCGACGCGGCAAATAAATAAATAAATAAACAAATAAATAATCTGGCAAATCAATTCCAGAATATTCTGATCCTTTAAAAATGCCTGACGGTACAAAAGAGACCCATTAGCCTTAACTACTACCCGTTTCACTGTGAATAGCCGCAGCTTCGCAGCTACTTTAGGGAAGAGGGAAAGCTTTGGGAGCGGGGAGCGCCGCGCCGGGGGCGTCCCCGGGGCTCGCTCTCCGCGGGGACAGAGCGGTGGGGGGCGACGACATTTCCTGCCGCTGCCAGCGCCTTCTGCATGTGGGACCAATATGGGCAATGCAGAGTTTAAACAGTTGCAAATGGGGGAGGGAACGGCGGGGCTTGTTTTACTTTTTTTTTTTTTTTAACCTGCCTGGGCGGAATTTAAAGTGAAGTCGCTGCATTGTTCAAGAGGCTCCTCGCCCCTAATGCGCTGACAGAAGGAAGCGTTTACACGGAGTTTTTGTTGTTTGCTTATGGAAAATAAGGGGGAGTGACGAAAAAAAAAAAAAAAGAAGAAGGAAAGGGAGAAGGGAAGAGGGAGGCACTGATCATAGTGCAAACCTCGCCTGATCATTAACCTCGCTGGCAGTCGCTGCTGGCTCCGCAGCTCGTCCGTGGCCTGCGAGCCGGGCGGGGAGCTGCCCCCTCGCAGCCAGGCGGGACCCGATCAGCTCTTCGCCTCCAGACACTTAAGCGCCCTCAGAACGCGCCTCCCCGCCGACCGCCGCGATGAGGCTCCAGCTGCTCCTCTGCATCGTCTTCTCCCTCCTGGCGAGCCTCCTCCTCCTCCCAGCCGGCGGACAGAGACCCGGTAAGCGCTGCCGGGCGCGGAGCTTGTGCCCCGGGCCCCCCCCCCGGCACCTTCTCCCAACCCGGGACGGGCTCGGGGTGCCGGGCTGACGCGGACACGTACCATACGAAGGGTCGTTCCGGCCCGGATCTGCGCCCTGCGTCGCCCGGACCGGTGAGGGGAACGAGGCCGAAAGCGCGAAAGAGATAGCGGGAAACTAAAAGAGAATTTGTAACATGCTGCGGGCACGTGGCAGAGAAAAAGAAGGTGTCTGGGTAGCTGGGAAAGGCGATAACAGTTGAATGAATTAGTTTTTGGGGACAACAGTGTGAGATGGGTCTCAGTGTGAGCGAGTCCAGAGAAGAGCAACGAAGCTGGTGAAAGGGCTGGAGAACAGACCTTATGAGGAGCGGCTGAGAGAGCTGGGGTTGTTTAGCCTGGAGAAGAGGAGGCTGAGGGGAGACCTCATTGCTCTCTACGACTACCTGAAAGGAGGTTGTAGAGAGGAGGGTGCTGGCCTCTTCTCCCAGGTGACAGGGGACAGGACAAGAGGGAATGGCCTCAAGCTCTGCCAGGGGAGGTTTAGGCTGAACATTAGGAAAAAAATTTTCACGGAAAGGGTCATTGGGCTCTGGCACAGGCTGCCCAGGGAGGTGGTTGAGTCACGTTCCCTGGAGGTGTTTAAGGCACGGGTGGACGAGGTGCTGAGGGGCATGGTTTAGTGTTTGATGGGAACGGTTGGACTCCATGATCCTATGGGTCTTTTCCAACCTGGTGATTCTGTGACTCTATCACGCATCAGGTATCTCCGTTATCATCAGTGCGGCAACTTTTTTCGGGAGGGGAGCGGGGCAGAAGGCTGGCACACACCGGGACTCAGGGTGGGACTCAGCTGTTTAAACCCCTCTCGCGGGGCGAGCTCCAGAGCCGGCCCGGCCCGGCAGGGTCGGGACCGCTCGCTGCCGGCGGCCGCCCTCACGCCCTGTCTCTCTCCTCCCTCCGTGTGTCCAGGCAGCCTGGCCCTGCGCAGGAAGCTCCCCCGGCACGGCTGCTCCCACCGGCGCTGCGTGCCGCTGCACTCCAGGGTGCCCTTTCCCTGAGCCCCAGGACAGGTAAGCGCGCGCCGGCGGGGAAGGGCGCCGAGCTCCCTCCGCCGAGCGCCTCCTTCGCAATAAGCGCCTTTGCCAGGTTACAGCTGCGTTTCAGAGCGCTTTAAGAGGCGTTCGACCGAGCCGCAGGTGTGGTTCTGTGCGGTCTCTGGCGGGTTGTTCCGAAAACGGGGCTGTTATGCGGGAGCGCGGTGGGGAGCGGGTCCCGCTTCTCTCCCCGCGCCCGGGCGCAGCGGCAAATAACCGAGCCGGATTGGGAGGCCGAACCGCTGCCCTACGGACAGTTTAAGGCGACGGGCAAAGCTGCGGAGCAAAGCGGGAGGCGGGCGGGATGCTCCGGGTTCCAAGCGGAGGCTCCTTTTCGTGTTGGACGCGGGGAGAAGTCACCTCGCTCTGCCTGTCAGCGACACGGAGGCAGCGGCAGTTACCCACTTCAAAGAGGCCTGTAATTCTTCATCAATGTCAGCAAAGGACTTTGAGCTCTTTGGATGAAAGGCTATGCAAGTGCAAAACATAAATGCTTTATAGCCCACGAGGGCATATACATTCAAATACTAAGTGACTGCAGAAGAGGGTAGGTAGCAGATGCAAATAGCGGAGCATCAAAAGGAATCCAAGGCCTCTTGCAGTTTAGGGATGAATAAAACATGCAGTCAATAGTTTTGCATTTTCTAAACTCGTTATATATTAAAACAATTTTGTAGTCCCGGACATGACAGCATTAAAAATAAATGGTGGCAGAGCCCGCATTCTGTGGACCCAACATATTTCAATTTACTAAGCAGCTAATAGTGCAGGGGAGACCGAAGTTAACCTTTCTACAGCGCTATACCAAGCTCTGGTCGATGCATAAAATGCTTAGGTGAAAGGGGCCCACACCACTCCCAAAACAGCCATGCAAAAAGGTACAATTCCACTTTATGGTGCTGGCCTAGAAACACGTGGAATGTGCATATAGGATGGTGAATTAGCAACTTTGTGAGGTTTAGAAAAGATTACCGTATCTTAAATTTAATCTTGGATGGGCTGCATAGCGAGTGGCAGAATTGAGCTTCAAATAGAAAGAGGGACATGCCAGAAGGATGCTTGACTGCTGAATGCCACGTCTCCTCCTCGCTGCATTCATTTCAACAACAGGCATATTAAATGAGATTCCTTCAACAGTTTAAAAAGATAAGCAGTCGGATCAATTCACCTCACATGCAGAGACTGAATGACAGGGACAGTGGAATTTAGGACAGTGGAATTAGCGATTCAAGCAACTTCTTGAATCACTTCTGAATGGCTTGCTTCAGTTCCTAAGAAAAGTAAATTTAACCCTCCTTCCTCCATCTTCCAGCATCTGTTATATGGAGGTTGTCTATGTAGAAAACAATTGCATTTTCCCTAATGTGCTCTGAAACATATATAGTGCATTTTGCTTGAGGCTGCAGTAGCTGCAAAATACATGTGCACCTAAACTACGGAATATAATGATAAAAGCTATTTTCAGTGTTACCTCCTTCTGTGTAGGGAGCTGATTTCTTGCAACAAAAGTCAATGACAAAGCAAACCAGCTTACTTATTAATTCTTACTATACCTTCTAGACATTTTGCTAATGATAATTCTGCTTCATAAAGGAGTTTAGAAATCCAGAAAGCTTGACTGGGGGAGTAAGGGGAGACAGGCACCTGAACCAACTATGTTAACTCCAGTCATAATTGTGGGCACTCAGCTCCTTTATCTTAAGTAGGATTTACCATCTACGATTACATTCCCTTACAGTTTTAGTCCTAATTCAGCAAATATTTACATGCCTGGGTAACTTGACTCACTAGAGTAATCTTATTGATCTCAATGGAGTAGTACATATGGATAAAACTATTTGCAGATGCAAACAGGATGGACCCTTAAGCCTGAATTTCAACAGGTGATGAACGTTTCAGCTTCTCAGCCTGTTTTGTTTTGTTTTTTGCAACAATATTTGAAACGATGAGGGGATTTAACTTGGATTTCATCAGTTGCGTAAGCAAAGCTTCAGACAAAAAGTGAAAAAACCTTTATATTAGAGGCCTTCTTGCTTTTGGCATTTTGATTGATTTTCTTAACCTTTTTAGCTGTAATTTCCAAATCAAGGATACTACCCTGAATTTCAGCCATCTATTTCAGAATTAATGTATTCTTTTTTTGTATGAGACAGGTTCCTAAATCTCTCATTAATGGCTATTTCTCTCCTTTTTCCCCTAGCAATTTTGTAATGGGCTTTTCAGTGTTCTAAAGGAGCAACAATTAAAGCAACGGAGAAGCTAGTCAGAAGTCCAGATCAACAACAGCAGACCCGATAAAGCCACTGGAGTCCACATTCAGCAGTCCTGTCTGCCACTTTCTGCACTACCTGGCTCAAAGGGCCTTGGCTCAACCCTGGGAAAGGGAGGTGATGAGAGGATGTACATGAAACTCATCTGATTGATTGAAACATTTCGTATAAATTCTTTAGCTCTTCTAACAACCACTGAAGTTAAAAACCAAATCAAACATCAGGTGCCTGAGATGGATTTCTAGTGGCACCAAGAAGGACCTGTCCAAGGGAAGTCTTAATAGTCTTTTCTGTTTGGACCAAGAGAAATTTGATGTGCTTTCGACTCCTCAACTCAGGTTGTGCGTAGGGCAGTAATTAGCGTAAAATGATGTCAGGCTCCAGCACATAACTGCGAAGTCCATGTTTTCTTTATACTTTTCTATATTAATAATATATACTTATATTTTTTAACACCTAACATTACATTTTTATGGAATTGCCTTAATAATAAAATAGAATGTATTACTGTAATAGTACCAAAGTCAGCACCACGCTAGTGTTCCTACTGGCTTCATATATAGTAAACATAGTAAGAGTTTACAATAAGAAAGTAAAGAGGGTATTATCCCTCATTCTATAGATAGAGAACTGAAGCACACAGAGATAACAGATTCACCAAGGGTCATGCAAAACTGATAACTCAGATCTCTCAAGTCAGGCCTTAAGGTCAAGCCCATCCTCCTGTCTAATGAGCTGTAACTGCAAAGCCTGTCATTTGTTTCCTTAAAGTGGGCTGCCAAACCAGACAGCTAAAACATACTCAAAAATTCAGTACTACAGACCTATTTGCTTAATAGTAGTTTTCCTAAAATACCCACCTACAGTACTATAAATAGAGCATAAAAATACACCATTGAAAAGAAACCTTTGTTTGGTCAACCCCAGTGTTGTGTAGTACTCTGAATTCCTGTAATTAGAATGAATGGGGTATTGGGAACACAGCACTACAATGAATGAGAACTTCAAACAGAAAATAGGCTGTTCTTCTCAGGACTGGTAGTCAAGAACACATTGAGCTTTTATTTTACATTTTGTTTTTTAAAATACACATTTCACATCTTTTTATATCAGCAGAAATTACAAACCTACGTATAAAAGAAAACACGGTAGCCCTATCATTAGCAGAACTAAAACAAACGTGAAAATAAGTCATACCCAGATTTTTAAGTCATTGCACTAGTCTTGAAATGTCAACATCTTTTGTAAATTGTATAACGATATGTGAAGATAAGCACTATCATGATTTAAATCCAGTATTAGAATATTGTCTTGCAACACATAGTTTCTAATACATGAAAGAGCAGCAATGAAGAAAACTGGATAACCGAGACTTTCTAATAAGTGTCTACATGTAACACCACATCTCTAAGAACTTGAAAATTTAATCAGATTAATATTGGCAGAGCTTAACAGGGAGTTTCAAATTTCTCGGTAGAGGAAAAAAAAATAATTTAAGTGTAACATCACACTTATTCTAGAGTTTTGAAAAATCACCATAAAAAAAGGTAGTCAAACTTGTCTAAACCAACTTGTCTTTACCTACCCTGCTAGTAAACCTTTGGAGTTTTTTTTTTTTTGTAAAAAAAATTTGTTTTCCAAAATTAGAAGCATACTACCAATATTTTTTATATTATTATTATTTATTTAGCTTTCATATGTATCCATGGTTATTCTCCATTTAGAAGTACAGATAAAAAGTATAGGAAAGCAAGAAAGGTGAAGAGTAACTATTTAACAGTTATGTCTCATAAATGAGTAAAAGGATTTGGTGTGGCACTGGATATTTTATATTATCATAATTATTCATTTAACTTTGATAAAATCATAAGAAAAACAATGTATCTATCAAAGAGCTATATATGCATGTTCCTTCACAGATGTAAAAATAAATAAGTACCAAAGTGTCCTAGGAAGGCTGCTGTCAGTCTGTTGTAAATAATTATTTTTAGATGCGCTGATACCATAAAATCTTCTTTGAGAAAAGTATTGATTGTGATGTTTCATAGATATGTTTATAAAGTAGTTGGATGATTGTATATTTTGTAAAAAGAGAGTATGTACTCCAAATAACATCTCATTTTAAATAAACTTTGTATACTTTTCAAAATTTGTATTCTTCAGTTGTCACAGGCAATACGTCTAAAGAAAATGGAGAATTTCTTTTTTCACTGTGGATTCATATGGGATCATCGTGTAAAATTTTCTTACTCAATTTTTGACACAATAGTCATTCATATAAACATCTTCCTCATATTTTCTAACTTTCTAAAAATACAGAATTCTGATAAAAGCCATCTAGAGAGAACTTAGTTTAAAACTACTGGTTGCTGTAATCACAGTATGCTCTAACATGATATGATACCTTGATAGGATTACAGCAGAACCCAGATTATGTGTTGTCTTCCTGCCTAGAAGAAGCAAGATTTTTTTATTATCTCAGAGTGTTAAATCTTGAAATCTGGATGTGCTTACAAATTAAAGAAAACAGCCTTATTTCAGGACAAAAAAAAAAGAGCTTAGAAGTTGTCCAAAGCACAGAGGAAACCAACATGCATGGTAACTCCTCCCATTAAAGGTTGGATACTATGAATACGTTTCCAAGTGCTAGATGTCTTGCATAGTAGAAATACAACATAGCATTACATTGACATTTAACTTAAGTGGGTGCAGGGCTTCAAAGAACCTTGTTTTCAGTTGAGCTGGACTTGCTTTTGACTTTGTTGAAATTACAGGTCTCAGCACAAGCTTTATCTGGTAAAAACAGTTTTGCATTACAAAAGTGTGATTACATGCATAAACACAAAGTATTTGCACACAGTACTACAACAGCTGAATTGACTAAACTCTTGTGCATGTATAAGCATACGTTTAAAGAAAGCTTGTACAAATACAAAGCACTGTGTATTGAAAGTCAGAACTGATGTTTGCATGGATGCAATCTAGTAAAAGACTTAATTCAAGGGTAAATTCAGGCTTCGACTCTGAAAGCCAAAATGCAAGTTTCTCAAACTTAGAATTAACTCCTTGTCTTGCAGACTTACATTGGAAACAAATTTTATTTGAAAGTCAGTTTATATAAGTCTTTTAAATTATATTGGCTATTTTAGAGTGAAATACAAAACGATGTAACAGCAAGTTGACGGGAAATAGAGGTAAATGTAAGGCTGTGGTGAGAAACAGCAGATTAGTGTGTTCCCAAAGGATAATAAACAATTCACCTCTTCCCCTTCCAGTATGGAAGAAAGGAAATTTTAGAAGAATAAAGACTGGAAATATTTCCCTTGCGCTACATACGTATGCTATAAATACCTCGGTGTCTGTACACACAAAGCTAAATTTTGCTAAGAGTCAGATAAGATTTATATCAACGCCAAACAAGAGAAGCATTAGTATGGTAAATAAGTTGCAGATGCTTGACTGTCATCAGACAAGTACAATTAGCATACTAATCTTTCACTACTGTCTATGGCCTTTATCTCTCTCTTTCTTGCCAGTGGTGAAGCTGCAAAATATTTGTGCGAAGATGGAAACATTCCAAAAGCACAAACAGTGCAACCTGTGTCTTTAGTTAGCAATGATGCCTAAAAGCCTAACTCATTCCAACACTGAGGAACCTTTTTCATGTCTCTGGAGATACCTTAAGGTTAGATTGTTGTCTGCCCAAGCACCTTTGGTAGTTTCTTTTTCTAGATTAAGAATGCCCTTCAGTGGGGCAAGCCCCATAGAACATTAAAGTATGAAAATCCCATTAAAATGTTTTGCAATCAGCAATTTCCTTTTTGAGATGAAACACTGAAGTGTTTATGTAGAACTTCCAGTATGAGCTATTCAGAAACAGAAAACATGAACAGTTTTTCCTTATATAGGAGCATTCACAAGAGATCATCACAATACAAGATATTTAGCACATGTCAGCATTTCATTTAAAAATTATAAAAACCCCACATTGTGAACATTTCTCTTGTACCTCTGAATCTTTTGTATTTCTTAGGTGGTTTGAAACAGTTGCTTTCCCACACCTCAAAAACGTACACATTGTTTTTCTACAGAGACAAAAACCTATTGGGGTACAAACTGAATTTAAAAAAACAGTGAAACACCCAACAACAACCCTGCCCCCCCCCCCCAAAAAACCCACAACACAATTTTCTTTTTAAGATACAGTTGCAACATGTATTAGGAAATATTGCTTCTTTTTCATTATTTTCTTACTGCTCTGCTCACAGTCCACCAGATCTTACCCAGTTAAGACCATGGACCTGTAAATATTTATGCCTTTCAGGAGCAGTAGTTGCATCAAGAGCATCACTAATTTCTTCAGCTGTTTGAGTGCAGACATTCACTCATGTACATGTTTGTCACGGCACACCCGCAGAGGGCTTTGCAGCAGAGGACACGCAAAACCACTGTGTTGGCTAGGCAGTACTTTTTGTTCTCAAAACATGACCCCAGTTACTGAGTGCACAGCATGCTATGGATTTCACTCCAGACAGTGAGGGTCCAATCCACAGTTGGGTGCTGACACTGTAGGCTGCTGGACAGATGGCCAGTCTGCACTGCTGGTGATGGATCAAGCACTGCTCTGAAGCTAGGCAGAGCACGAGCCACCGCAACACCCAGGACAAAATCTCATGATGGCAGCAGGTGAGATTAAGACAAGCAACATGCAGCACCACCAGGAAAGCCAGGACTTGGCCGCTGATGTGAAAGCTGGGGGGAGCCGGGTACAGCGAGGCCACAGCTGAGCTCTCTTCTCACTCACAGAGCAGCAGGCATGTGCCTTACATTGCATTCATAGAATCAGAGAATAACCAGGTTGGAAGAGACCCATAGGATCATCGAGTCCAACCATTCCTATCAAACACTAAACCATACCCCTTAGCATCTCGTCCACTGGTGCCTTAAACACCTCCAGGGAAGGTGACTGAACCACCTCCCTGGGCTGCCTCTGCCAGTGCCCAAAGACCCTTTCTGTGAAAAACTTTTTCCTAATGTTCAGCCTAAACCTCCCCTGGCAGAGCTTGAGGCCATTGCCTCTTGTCCTGTCCCCTGTCACTTGGGAGAAGAGGCCAGCTCCCTCCTCTCCACAACCTCCTTTTAGGTAGTTATAGAGAGCAATGAAGTCTCCCCTCAGCCTCCTCTTCTCCAGGCTAAACAACCCCAGCTCTCTCAGCTACTCCTCATAAGGCCTGTTCTCCAGCCCCTTCACCAGCTTCGTTGCTCAAACACTGTCCACCACAACACCGGCTCATGGAATCCTGCATGCCACACTGCCCCACCCTGACATCAAAACCAGCACAGGCAGCCACATGGAACGCATCACCTCCACTATGAGGGGCACGGGATGGTGCTGACACCCACTGAGCATTGCACTTGCCCACAGTGGCCAGTAATAAAGAGGCCAGCTCCCATTTAGAGACCATGCAGGCATTAAAAAAACCCTTTTTTTTGTCCTATAAGCTTAAATATACTAAGAAATCAAGATGCAGAAATGCATGATAAAGGTATAAAAAAACCCCCACAGGGTGGGTATTGCAAATTATTAATCATTCATGTACTTAAAACACTATAAATTACAAGAGGCAGGAGATAATGTGCACATACAAAAAAGTGCACTTCCAATGTTCCATGGGAGACAATACTCCTGGTTAATACAAGTTTGACCTTAAGCAGTCATGAAGGTGAGAATATGAGCAATACCCTCAAAACACAGTAAGGTTGTTCTGCTACAAGTAATAGTTACTACTACAAAAAGCAGAATGTTTTTTATGTAAGCAAAAGCAGAGTTAAGTTTCATCCAAATCATCATGTTTTTTGAAAGTTAAGTAGAATATCCCTCTGATAGCATGCTTTCTTCCAAGCAGTGTCTTTCCAGACACTGTTTATCCTTTGAAGATTGTATTCATAGACTGGTTTGGGTTGCAAGGGACCTTAAATATCATCTAGTTCCAACCCCTCTGCCCTGGGCAGGGACACATTCTAGTGGCTGTCCAAGGCCCCCTCAAACCTGGCCTTGCGCACTTCCAGGGATGGGGCAGCCACAACTTCCCCAAGCAACCTGTTCCAGTGCCTCACCACCCTCACTGTGACAAATTGTCTTGTGTTCAGTATGATCTCTGGTGAACAGATGCCTCCTCTTCTGTAACCGCCTCTGGCTGTAGCCTTCCCATATCTCAAATGCAATGTCAAGTGGAGAGCTGAAGCCAGCTCCAAATTCACAGGAGTTTGACCGTTGTGAAGTTCATAACACTAAAATTGGTAGAGTAACAGAATATGCATAAGACTTCTGGGAAAGTTTATACATATGCATGCAAGTGGGAAATGTAACTAGCTTTTGTCTCATTGCACGTGACTGATGGGGATCACTCCTTCATGTGGCCCAGACCTGACGGGATACTTGCTTTTCTAAAACTCCCAAATGGGTCCTAGAGGTTTGGGTTTTGTTTTTTTTTTTTTTTGCTAGCATTTTCGGTATCACTATAGTATGCAGCTTATTGTTCTACCTTGGAGAGAAACAGCGGGGCAAATCTGAAGAGCAACGGAAACTCATCCAACTATCCTTCTCATAACAGGTTTTGGCTAGTTTTAAGCACCAAAACTATGCTGTGAGAACTTCAGCATAACAAAATCTGCACAGATTGCATATTGGAAGCCCTCACCAGCTCTGCATGAGCTCAGAAATGACAGAATTCACACTTTTTCCTTAGTTGCATTTATTGTGCATGAACCTCACAGTCACATTTTTCTGCTTTTCATAGAAACTTTATAAATTGATACACAATTACATCAAAACCCAAGTTCTAAAACCAAAGACATCTGTATTCCTCATACGTATATTATAAAATCCTGTTTGTGTGTTCAAGAAACAACAATTAAGGAGAATAGTCTAGTGTTGGATAGCAGCAAATACTCCAATCTTCATTTTTCCTTTAAACAAGAACCCCCATGTTTGTTGCACATTAAACAGTTATTTCTAAATTTGTGCACTAGGACCAAAGTAGAATGGATTAATTTTCAAGTACAAGGCCACTCCTCATGAAAGCCTTGTTATCAGTTTTGACTAGCGATTACCCTGTCTCCCCAAAGAGGTATCAGCTTCTAAAATAATTCCTGGTCTACACTGGTAAACAAAGTAGTACCAAGAACAGCGTGGTTTCCACCATCCTTCACAATAAATTCATGAAACAGAAACCAAAATTTCTTGTTTCTAGAAGTTGAAGACTTGTGTCTTCTGCTGCTTTTCGCCTCCCCACACACACCATTTAAGCTTATGAATCAAGATGTTGATGTCTGAAAAGTCAAAAAGCAAGGACACATGTAATTGACTCATCTTTAACAGGATCTTTAAACTCATTCAACAACTTAGTTACTAGACCAATGAAGAAGTTTGTTTTCAAGTATTCTTTTTTAATTAAGTTAACTCAGTCAGCAGGAGTAGGAATCTTGTTGATTATTAGCTGACACAGACTTCTAATAATGGGAAAGTCATCAGCCCTGACGATTCCTCTTACAGGTTTTAAAGCCAGAATTCTGAGCTGCTTAAATTATTTACCATCACACTGTTTTGTGCAACATGTGATATTTTTTTTCCTCAGGCATCTGATGCTTTTTTTTTTTTCTTTTAAATGCCACATTGGATGCCAAATTTCCCACCAGGGCAGCTAGTTCTAATCCTTCTCTTGACAAAAGGAGAAAAGGTGATTGATCTAGAAAGTAAGTATCCATTTTGTATAGGATTATTGAAATACACCTCTAACACGAAGTAACAGAGGTGACAGAACATATCTAGTCTCAGCTTCAGCTGAGAAACTAAAAGACATCCTTGACAGATTTTTACAGTGAAAAAATGTTATTCTAGAAATTACATACTTTGTACTGCTGTAACCTTTAAGCTTCAAACTACTAAAATAACAAGTGAACAAAAGTTAAACCATCGCCTCACATCCAACTTAAACCATTAGGAATTGAAAATCCTTGAAGCTCCAGAAGTTTTCAGAACTGACAATTTGAAGAGAGCCAGGATGCCCATTTACAGTAGTTTTATAGTTTATGTAGAACTCATCTTTCCAGCTTAACTATTTCAAAATGTGAAAGATGACTGAAGAAGTCATCCATACAAATCAGTCAGGATATTACATTACCTCATGTTCCATGCAGAGCTCCAACAGCAATTCTCCAAGTGCTGTTAAGTTTTGACTTGCTGAGATGTTAGTGCCAATAGTCTCTTGCTGAGCAGTGCGTTGTGTCGCTGAAGATATTCTATGACATCTCCTTGCTTCTCAACTATCTCTTCTAGACTTGAATTTTCCCTTGAAACAGAAATTATTATGCATTTCAGTACGTGACAGCAGCTTTCTAACATACAAAATGACAGAGCTAATTAACAAATACTTAAACAAGTTGCTTCCTTCAGTTTTATTTCTGTTGATCTCAACTCTTGAAGGAGGAAGCAATCTACAACAGCTTTATGTTGAATCTCCATTTTGCACAGGAAGGCAGGAAGAGGAAAAAAGTTAGGCTAAACTTCATGCCACATATTCATAATCAAGTTGCATATTTCCTTCTAGACAGTCACAGAAAAGTTGTAGCAGTGTGAGGGTTCCTACTGTTAAAGAAACTTAAATTTTGTTAGTGAACCAGATAACATGCTAAAAACTGAGAAACCCCTCGTACTTTTCCCTATATACCTTAGGAAGCTTATTTTAACCAGGCACAGTATTTTTACTGAGCTGTGGGGATTATCGGCTGTTTAAGATCGAAATTTCTTGATTAAGCTGCAGTAGCATACATGATACACTACTATACACAGTGACCTGTCACAGCACCACAACAGCATCAGCACCAAACAGTTGTGCTATTTCAGATCTGCAACCTCCCACTTAAATGTCCAGCTTTCAGACATCTATCACTTTAACTAGGACAGTAATGCTTCAATATTAAGTAAAGCCAAGTTAATTGAAAAAAATCTGTAAAACAGATTTGTCAAATCCATAATTAGGAACTTAAGAATACAGAAAGAACAAGTATCAGGGCCTGAGCATATTCTAGTCTTCCCTTACACATTATTTCTTCCTAGCAGACTTGGGAATTCGCCTTCTTAGTACACATGTGAGCATCTCTGATATTAGAGCATTGCTCCTCAGCCTTGCGGCATTTTGCGGAGGAACACTGCCCTTAGAACATAGTTCTTAATACTGAGAAGGACAGCTAAAGTGGAAAAAAGCTTAGGTCTAATTAAAAAACTATTGTCATTAAACTGAAAAAAAATGAAGAAAAGTTTTATAGACAAAGCTTGCAATCTTAACCAGAAGTCTTCACCAGTAATCTGTACTATCAACTTCAAGCAAGAGGTCCTGATCAGTAGCTCAGGTTGTAGAGATCATAGTATTAAAAACATTCTTATAACCAGGGTCAGCTGAAGGGCTGACAGGATTCACTTTTCAATAGACCTTAACTCTCAAGGGAAAGAGAGTCAAGAGTTGTATAGAGCTGAATTAAAATAACTGTTTTGCAATCAGTTCTCACAGGAAGTTTGACTCTTTAATCAAAAATAATCAGAGTCTTTTCCTCAGCTGGTCATTGTTGCAGACTCCTTCCCTGGGCATTTAAGAATTTCTCTAGGGAGAAGCCGAATGAGAAAGGAATGAGGTCCACCATGCATTCAGCATGGTGTTTATATCAAGATGGAAGTTGGATATTGTATCAAAATTCAAGACAACTCTAAATCCTTCCTGTATCCTGGACATCTACTTTCAAGTTCCATAAAAGCATGTGTATGCTACATTTGTGAACTATTAGTCATCTCTGCACTTCAACTTTTACTAAGCACACTTACAGAGGCAAGACATTCTGTATTTGAAAATTTCTAAATAAATTCTTATATGGAAATCCATGTTATTTTTGACTCATTTTAGCAATTGGAAGACATTCAAGCAGTAGGAAGGTGCAAAAAGAACAAGAAGCAACAAGTCTGTGTTTGTGAGGTTAATGCTGGATAATTTCTCTGTTTTGCTGAGAACTTCGTTAACTCTTAATTGCTCCACCCACCTTTAAAGTTTCTTCCCAAACTGGAAATACATTCCAAATCTCTTGCTAGAATCTCATATCCAACTGCTGGTGCAGAACAAAGCTGCAAAGTTGTTTTCTTCATTTATCAACTGTCTACAATGTATTTCCTTCCCTGAAGGGATTGGTGGAAAAATCTAGGCTTCTGGAGACATACTTTAAGTAACAGTATGAAACACCAGTATCTTGCTTCAAACTCCTACAGAGTCAGCTAAACCAGATTAAGCACAGTTATTTATAGCACTTTAAAGATTCATGCAACCAGCCATAAATGGTCAAATCATTTGTCCTCATGTTTCAGGATTTCTGTATCATTAGGAATTGCCATTACTACACTGAAAGTATAAGACTTTGCTGCTTCTCATCTGTGTGTGTAAAACGGCAGCCTTAAGTTCTGCAGGAAATTAGGCTATTATTCTCACCTCTGCTTCAGTCGACTGAATTAAGATTGTATGTAAACCTACATAAAGTAATGCAGTTACATTAGTCAGTATTACCTATATATCATGCCTGAACATAGCAAGATTAATACAGAAAATCTTACCTGAACCCAATCTCTGAAGTAATGTGACTAGGGTAGGCATACAATTTTTCTTCTTCAATTATGTCAGGTCTTGGCTTCCCACGATTGAAGTTGCTTATTTTCACTGCAACAAAGTTTTATAAATTAGAAAGTAACATGAAAAAGCTTTATCACCAGGCTCCAAGTTAAAAACAAATCTATAACTTGATTGTAAGATTGCCTTAGGATCTGAGATGGAAAGACAGTATGGGAATCCAGGGGTGAGGAGAGAGGGGGGCGGCGGGGGAAAAAGCAATCTCTGCTCATTTCTGGAATGGCTTTGATTGTAACCTAGTGGTGGTTTGGTGGTTTTCTGTTTGTTGCTTTTTTCTTCAGCCCCACTGCTTAAAAAACCCCAGTGAAGACCTGAATGGGGAAACTTGAAAACACAGCTCAACATCTGCAAAGTATAATCTGTCACCTAAGAGAGGATGAGTCCTTAGTTGCCTTTGAGAGAGTCCTGAGATTCAGTCTCCAAATTCAGGCTATAAAGCAACATCCCATTACAAAAAATGTTAATACTAGTATCAGGGTCAGAACTTGTAGCTTGAAATAGGTTTTCTGAAAGAGCTTAACTAGACTACCTGCAATGAGGCAGCAGCTTGTCTGCCTGCTCTAAAACTAGGGCAAACTTGCTACAGGAAGTCACTAAGTATTCAACCCAGAGCAGCTCTGTAATCACCTTCATATTGCGAACCTTGCAGTGTTGGCTATCAAACCCAGAAGTCATTCCTGGGCACCTGTGAGTTTAACAGATATGGAATGGGGATGACTGCAGATGGGAAAAGCTGTAAGCACCTTCTGCATTACTTCTGGAAGGAAGCTAAAAAAAATATTTGAAGCCATACAATATCAGATCCTGTTTAAGGGAATGAACCAAGAGATCCAAAGTACGCATTCGGGACTCTGCAACAATACATTTAATGCCACATTACAGTCTGGCTCTGTGAGAAATCCACACTAGTGCAGAGAAAGACTGTCTTTAGAAGTCAATAATATGATGGGGTTTATTACAGGTCACCCTGCTAAAACAATGCTAAGATCCTCCAGATGTTAACTACAAGTTAAGCTCAAAGGTTAGTTATTTCTGTGACTGTATTCCTCCACAAAACCAAGAAGGAATGGATGTGGAATTCCCAACATTCATTATTTGTGGGAATGTTAGTCTTCTCCTCAAGTGATGTTAGAAGTATGCAAGGAAGTCATTAAAAACATATATTTAGTAAACCTTTTAAAGCTTGACTCCCTATCCTATCAATAACAAACTTACAATAGTAAGCTGACATTTAGAGTTGTCTATTCTACTTCATTCCATGCACATTTACCTCACTTGAGCAATTTATATGTCAAGTCTGTTATAGGTCAATCACAGCAATTCCTTGTAGATTTTGAAATCCCTCCCTCTGCATCCTAAAGCCATATATACATACACTGCCAAGAAAGGCAGTAGTATTTCACAGGACACAGGCAACATGTATTTCATACAATAACTCCAACAAGCAAGAAGAAATACCTAGAATTACAATCAGGTATTCCATGGAATCACTTTCATTTAGCAGTATTATTTAAATCAAAATAAGTCAAGTACATAAACCTTCTACAGATAAGCATTTATGCCTCATTCCAGTAGTTAAGAAATAATTATTCAGCCATGAAGAAACAATGTATGAACTGGTGCTACCTTCCATGCAAAACCTAGGAGTAACATACTAACATGAGAAAGGGTCTGATCATGAGTTGCTAGTGTAAAGTGACCCTAATCTCCCCATTGTTTCTCAGCTTCATTAGCTGATACTATCTTAACAGCAAGTGGTATGTGCCAAGTGCTTGCCTTGGAGAGGGGCACTGTAACCCTGAGTGGAGGACAGCCCTTATAACTGTCCTACTAGAGAATACTAGAGAAGCTTTATTCTTCCATCCAGTCACATCCTTTGCTCTGCTTGAGAGAAGAAAAAAAAAATCTGCATGCTAGTAGATCTACATATTCTCAGACTATTTTCAGAACTAGCCAGATAACTAATGCTTTGCCTCAGCAGCCCTTAAGTTCGATGCTTATAATGTTAAAACCTAAAAAAATAAAAATAAAAACACCAGACCATCACTACAAAAAAGCAACATGCATGCAGTCCCTTATCTTACCTCAATAGGTATTGGGATGGAAGACAAGAAAACAATTAATACTGCCCACAGGAAAAGGCAGCCTAGGGTGACTGGAACTCTTCCCTAACTTGAGGCAAGTTACGTAAAAGTTAACCCTGAATTCACACACCAAGCTTTATAGAATGAAGCTTAAACTGTTGTTTTGAGGGTGCTGAGGAAATAAGGTACTTGCCAAAATTAACTGCCTTATTCCTTCCTAGCAACAAAGCTCTGGGCTTCCTCCAGCTTGGTTCCAGGACTGACTGGACCCCTTCAAGCCTCTTTCATCTGGAAAGCAAAACATCACACCCCACCGCTTCCTAGCATATGGTTAATGGATTGATAGGTACATGAACTGTCACAGTACAATCTAGGAAACACGATCCTTTGGGTGACATGAGTAGAAAGAGTTTGAGAGCCCTCATGGAAGTCCAGGCTCAGATCTTACTCCTATGAAGGTCAATTTTCTTGCAGTTGCTTATCCTTTTCTGACAGGTTACAAGACACCATGTGACTCTTCAAGCTTCAAGAGGCCTCTGGGCAAGAGACAGCATTGCACTGGAACTCCTGATGTTCTATTAATGTTTTGCAATTCATCTCTTATTTCCCAAGCTTCCCAGGAAAGTAAGTACACATATATGAAGAAATTGTAGTCTTCGGCATTCTTGGAATAGTTCTCTAGGACTACCATGCTCCTGTTCCCCATTATTCCTCCAGAAGACAGATAGTGTACTTGAGCCATGCAGGTCCACTCAGAGAAAAGCCTGACAAGCCTACAGCATTCAGGCCTCTGTAAAGTTCTAAGACGAAGACATAGTTTAGAGCTGGGACCTTATTTCTTACTGCATTTTTATTTCACTGTTGTTGCAGGACAGTCAAGATCAGGTTATACTTCCTAGGCGACCAGTCTACAGGTAGTATTTCTCTGTCATTATATTGCTAATAACAAGTTCTCTTCTGAAAGAAAAGACATCCTAGATTAATTACTAATTACAAAATCACAAACTAAGTCAGACTAGCACAAATACTGACCACCACAGAAATGGCTTTCTCTTTAAGTTTCAAGCTTCATTCAGTCCTGAAGGAGGTATTTCCACTCTCCTTCCTCCTGTCTGATTAGGAGTCAGGAGCAAGCTAAGTTTTGCCCATTGGTTTTGTTCTCCCCACCCCAGAGAAACTAGTGCTCCTGAAGCTACTTAGCTAAGATGTCACCTCTGTTTCTAGCTTTAAGCAATCAGAAAACAGTATCTCAGAAGCAGGAGTATAAACTAACTCAAGAGCAGGAACCACATGTCATATAAACATACAGACTTAACAGTAAATATCTCTAGTGTTCTTTAAGCAACCAAAGTAACTGCATTTTAGTGTCTTGTGCCTTCAGTGTTTGTTTTTTTTTTTTTTTAAACCCAGTTATTTTCATTTGAGTCAATGCAAGTCATGAATCCAAGTAGTTTAAGGCAAGATCAGTGAAAACTATTTGGTTGAAGCATTTTTCTATCAACATTATAGATAGTTCTGCAATAGTTTAGTGGAAAGAGGTTTATCAAGTTTTGTTATGTTACACCAAAGCTAAAAGCAGTTAACCTTACAAGCCAGCAGTGACAGTACAAAGCGATGCCTCACAGTTCTACAAAACAGTATTTTAATACTAGCTCAGATTCCAAAAGCCATAAATTTTTAGAGGGCATCTTCCACTGTACTGAAAAAGAGGAACTAAAGTTTTTGGGGTGGGACCCCAAAAGAGGGTGGAAAAGAGGAAGAGCTTGGAGAGTAAGGCACAAACATACTATCAACTATGCAAGTCCCACGTGTTAAACTCAGAAGCAGTTCTGATTAAGCCAGCTAGTAATTACTGCTTCACAGCTTGTGGTGCATCCATTTGAGAACACACTGCTAAACAGACAAGCCTGTTCACTAGACATGTGCAAAACTTATGCTTTTATTGCCACTTCACTGGAACAGCAGCTTTGAGGTAGCATGGAGCTTTCATTTAGCAGCACTTGGAGACCAAATCAAGCCTGACAACCTCCCATTTGTTTTGGATTTGCCCTAGTTGTTCTACAAGTTCAGAAAAATTCTGTATTTATAGTTGCAGTTAAATGTCTTGGGGTATCCCAAGTGATCTAGTCTGAGGGCAAATAAAAACAGCTGAGTCTCACTCAAGAAAGCAATAATAACCTCTCACCTGTGTAAATCACTAAGCATGTCAGGGAGCTAATCAGCTCCAGGCCCAGGACTCCAAGGATAAGATACAGGTACACTTTACTGTGATCAGGAAAGGAATGCTGCACTGACAGGATCAAAAGCAGGGCTGCATTACCTGGAAAACAAGTGTTACATTTTACAGAGGTAAAAATTTAATTAGCTGTTAAAAACAACTTTGTATTCTCTCATCCCCAGTATTTGTATTAGGCTGCAACATTTCAGTAATGCTTTTCCATACATAGCTTAGTTGTCTCTTTCACTACTTTCCTTAAACATAATACAGGCTTACAACTGCTGGCAGCAAAATGAGGTTTCACTTCAACAATTGATTGTAATTGTAGGAGAATGAGTTTTCTTAAACATTTTTCCAACTTAAAGAAGAAAGGGAGAAATAGCTAATATACATGTACAGACTTAAACAGTTCCTAAATTTGTTACTGCTATGCATCTCCAAAACTGCCTGGAGACCAATAATTTCCTTCCAGTCCTATGAGATCACATCAGTTAATTCAAACTAAGAGAGCGTTTTCCTTCAAGTGGTAGATTTAAGTATTTAAATAAGACTAACAGAGCAAGAAACTCAAACACCTTCCTCTCACAGGGAGATACTTGCAAGTATTGAATTACAGACATAACAAGCACTCTTAGTTCTTTATACAGTATGGAATGTTTCGGGTTTTTTTTCTTTCCTGTTTAAAAGCTATGTAGAACTAGTGTCTGGACAAAGCACTTAAGCACATTAACACCATTAAAGTAGCTAGGGGACTGTATAATTCTCTCACACAGAGTTAGGCAACTGAACTGTCAGGATAGAATTGGTATCAGAAGTGGTTAGTATGGCAGGGAGTTTGCAGAAACTGAGCCAGCCACCTTCTGAACCACAGCAGTTGTACATCAAAAGTCTACAGCACACAACTGATGGCACCTGAACGTTTACACATGCTTAGTTTGTCTGGCAGGGGAGAAACTGGCTCCATCCAAGACTGATGGCAAGTCTAAATATTCCAGATTACACTGCAATGAGCCGAAATAGTTCTTTGCCTCTCTTCTGAAACACCCTTAAACCTGCAGCAGCCCGATTTTGTCACTGCACTAAAAACACATCTTCACAGCTCCATCTAGTGACCACAATCTGAAGTTTTGCATGTTCAGCAAGCTGACTAGCGAACTTCTATTGATTGGATGGAAAGAAAACTAGGGTTTTATATAAAGCAGGGCCATCTAACAAGTTCTAGTGAAAAAAAGAAAAAATTCACTTCATTTATTATAGAAAAGCCGTGGATGCCCTATGCCTTGAAGGGTCTCAAGGCCAGGATGGATGAGGCTTTGAGCAACGTGGTCTAGTGGGAAGGTGTCTCTGCCCACGGCAGGGGGTTTAGAACTAACTAGGTGACCTTTTAAGGTCCCTTCCAACCCAAGTCATTCTATGATTCTATATAGAATATTTACAGAACAGAGATGGGACTATAAGAGGCAGGAACACTGTAAAAGCCACTACCGTTCCCTTTTCCTCTGCTATTTCTGTGTGAAAAAATTCTCTCATGTTAGATGGATTTTAGATTCATTGAAGTAGTTTGTCAGAAAAACTATACCAGCTAATAGAATAAACACTCCTTTTCGCTTCACTGGCCAGTGATGTAACATGAAATATAGAGTTAATCCACTCCCATACACCACCCTTTGCCCATACAGTAGAAAAAAGCAGTCAGAAGCAGACCTGTGTTATACAGCCCCACTGAAGATCAGAAAATAACTTACTTGATTTCAGGCAGTTGTCAAGCAACAGGCAAACCACCTGTCTCAAACAGAACTGCTGAGCTTGAACAGAAGAGAATAGCACACTTTGGAAGGACTGCTAGTCTTGCCACATGTCCTACTAGACAAATGTGCATGCAAATCATGATCACTAGCAACCAAAAACTAGACCTTACCGGCTGAACATTATGTCTTAAGACTAAATGCAACTAACTAGATGTTTTACTCAACTTCATGCTTGTGGGCATTTTTCCACTACAAAGTTCTTTACAGCACGCATCTGGCAAGCTAGAAAGGTCAGTTCACCTGACTAAAATAAACTATAAATGCTTATAGGCAGGTTTTTAGAAATTATAGAAACATACATTTATATATAAACTGTTCACTCTGTTGTGTCATAGTTCAAAGCTTTAGAATAAAAAACAGTAAATCAAGTTCACTTCACCTGTGGAGTGTATCAGCAGTGGAAGTCTTTTTAGATGTCTTGTTGATCGGTATATTGAGAAGTAACCTCTGCTTCTGACTTTACTATGGTGATGCTGGACGTATCGTTCAAAACAAACATGCAGAATCCACAGAATTACTTTTGCAATGATTATGACAGTCTGCACTTTGAGTGGGTGAGTATAGTTTCCAGGGCACTTATCTTGATTTGGATTAGGGTAAGAACAAAACATAGCTGCTAAAAATGCTAGAACAACAAAAGCAACCTGGAAGAAAAAGGGGAAGAGACTCTTAAAGTCAACATTTAACCATTAAAAAACAAGCTTCTGTAATTTATTCATTATGCATTACTTTCCAAACTGATTTTATTAGAGTTGAGGTAATGTACAAAGCACCAGACACTTCCTATGAACACTACATATCATTCTGGGAACATACTTATGACAAATCACTAAGAAGTGTGACTGAATTCAAGGTGGACAGCCAATCTCCACCTGAACACAGCTACAAATCACCACTCTTGCCAGAATTTGCTCTAAATCCATTTTATTGTTCCCCAAGCCTCCTCTTCATAGTGAATGTCTTACTTCTGGACGCTCTTCATTTTTTTTTTTTTTTTTTTTTTTTTTTTTTTACTTTGGAGTATAGATCAAGTTCCCCTTAAAAAAAAAAAATCACATTTTTTTGACTCATTTTATTACACTTACTACTCTGCAGAACAGCCTCATGTGTTATTGGTACAGTCTACACGTCTTTAAACTTTAACTTCATAATTGAAAATAAACCCTTTGCTAAATCAGTTAAAGATTATGTCCAGGTTATAACACGAGAAAAAAGTTAATCATCATAGTAACTTATAACATGAATTAACCCTGGGTAGGCATCTCTGACAGTTGGTAGTAATTCTTTAGTATATTTACTATCAGATTTTTCCATTTTGCTCAGAACTCATATCAGAATGACCAGACTACAGTCAGATTATATATACTTATTTCAGACTAGGACCATTATGCCATAACTTTTCCTGTTTCCTATACTTTTCTCCAAATTTTCAGCATCAGCAGTGAGCATCTGCACTCTTTTGGCCAACTAGTAGGCAGTCTTGGCTGCATGTTATCTGGAGTATATGCATACACACAGGGCTTTTCTTTAATACTTATAAAATGTTTGTCATAGAAAATACCGTCTCTACTGTTTCCATTCAGAGAATAAGAAGATATGGTACTTCTTCATTCTGGTGAATTCTACAGAATAGGAATATTTTAAAACAGAACTGAAAACACAAGTAACTCCCACCAATACAGAGGCTCTCAATTTACTTCCGTTTCAATTAGCTTCAAGTTTGCTGAAATCAAATACCTCAAATATACTTACCTTAAAACAAGTGTCCAGTGTTCTGCATCTCATAAATACAACACATCAGAACGAACTGAAGATGGAGGGAAGTGTCTGATGTTCACTTGCTACCTTCTTTTTCATACTCAATTCTATAAATATCAAAAAGAAGGCTGCCCCTTCCCATCCCTTGAACTCATTTTTCATATTTTTGTCAGTTGTCAAGCAACTGTCTTCACAGACATTAGCCTTTCACAGCCACTTAACTATTGATATGAACTGTCCTTATCTTGCTGTGGCTGTGAATAGAATAATTGGGAAGGGAGGATGAAGAGGGAATAATTTGCACACAGTCATCAATACCCATGACAGTAGAGGACAGACAGGACAGGAGGTGGGAGGAAACAAAGGGAATGTGTTTTACATTATCCATAAGACTATTACTTCAAAGGCAAATTAAATCACAAATTATCTTGAGATAATCTTGAGACAAATTATCTTGAGCTAGATTAAGTATAAAACAAGGAGGATTATCAACAAAACATTTAATTATTTTACTACCTTTTCTTACAAAGCTAAGAATAATCCATCTAACCCATATTTTATTTAGTCCATTTACTATTTGGTTGGCTTCTTTAAAACAGCAGCACATTTAGTTCTACTCCCACCACGTATTAGGACTTTATTTCAGCACAGATAAAGACTACGTTAGACTGAGTCTAACAGGAATGGCTGAGCATTGCAGCTCTAATCTACTACAGCACTGTATATAAGATGAAACAGGCAGCTGGCATTCAGAGTGGTATTCATTGAAGATATTTCCCTTGCATTGCAGGGCAGTCCACCAGGTGCTTCACCCCAGTATAGGGGACTTTTGTATACAAAAAGTTATTCTTAAGAGTAGTATTTAAGTTCAGTTTTGTGTATGTGTATACACAGAGGGGATTAAGGAAAGACAGGGTTAATATAAAGGAATTCATTTTAACCTGTAAACTTTACACTGCTCTCCAAAGTATAAGAATAGCCAGAAGCCTGCAGAAAAGCAAGGCTTGGCAAAAGGAAAGCCACTCAAAAACGCAGTCCCACCTTTCCTGCATATCCTACCCATATATCCCAGAATTGTATTTGACTAGGCAGCTGTACCTAAGCTACTAAGCAACTATTTGCTGCCTAAGCCAATTTCCTGGTATAGGAGAAGAAATATCTCCAAGTCACATGCAAATTACGTTAGAGATGGATTACAACTCTACCACATAATATTATGATGGCTTGACTTCTCCAGCATACTTGCACCTTTACCAGGCTTTGCATCAGAAGCTAACCTGGTGTCACCATGTCACAGAAGGTTTGCACACACTTGCAAAAGCAGAAGGAAAGGAAATCCAATAAGCTTCTTTTCCCCATCCACCTTTTCATCAAGGGACAGCACACACCATTAAGTGGCAATTAAAATGCTATATTTAACCAATATAAAAGGATAATTCTTTTTGCTCTGAGTACCAACCAGCTACTGCAGCAGATTAAACAACAGTGGAAGGACTTCACCTGGAAAAGTGTGTTGATAGAGGCCTCAATAGTTTTCTCTTCACCTCCCCACTAGTAGAAGGGAAGTGATGGGGGCAGAAGAGGCAGAACATTCCTAGGATCCAGGTGACTGACATTTGGCTACATCAGTTATGGCAGTAAGGCCCTAAGGCTAGATGGAAAAACATTTACTGCTCTTCTACCTTACAAAGGTAAGCTTCCAGAGTTGTTCTAGGAGGGGAAGGGAATAAGACTGGACACAGTTTCCATTTGCAGTTTTAGTAGTTTATTCACTATAAGAGCAGAAGTCTTTCCTAAGTCTACTTGACAGACAGATATTTCCTATTACTAAGAGGCCCACAAAGCATTTACTTCTGAAATTAGAAAGCCAGGGCACAGTTTGAATAGCTTAGTGGAACTGCCATGAGACAGACCTTAGAAGCTGGTACATGCTTTTAAAGTTCTGTCAGAGACAATGTTTTGCAGAGCACTGGGCACAGTATTTTTTGTTCCAGATCAAATGAGGCTTTAAAAAGTCTAGAGCTACACACACCTTGTGCACTCTCTAGCTTTACACACACACTAACTTCAAGTCAGTTTTAATGGCATAATGCAAGTACCATTTCAATTAGATCTTGGGATCAGAGCTCTTCACCCATCCTTCTTTTCATTTGGTTTCCACATGCTCACAAGCAACCACCACGTTCAACTTACCAAGGATAAACACACAAATAGGCAGGAGTGTCTCTGCTTCTGTCTACCAGCTTCAAAAAGGCCTTCATGCTATTAGGTACAAGATCTGTCCTTCATCTGCACTTTTCACACTTAACCCCCAGAAGTCAGAGCAGGAAGAAAAACATTTGGATTCCTTGATCTCTCCATTTGCTATCATGAAAAACCTTGGAGCAAGTCCACTTTTCCTTGTTTAGTTATCATAAGATATACCTTGTCTTCCCTGTGTGATTAAGTTGAGCCCCCAAAAGACATCGCATCAAAGTTATCTTAGCCCCCTATAACTACTCTAAGCACTTGCACAGCAGTAATATTTTGAAAAGTACATTTCTAACAGCATAGAAGAACTGAGACTTAAGAAGCTTTTCTTCCTAACAGGATGTGTCACAGCATGTTAGTGTGGGCAGACAATCAGAACGAGAAGACAAGTACCATGTAGCATATGTTAACAAAATTCATTGGTAAATAAGGCTTCTCCGGTTTGGAAAAACATCATATGCAAGTCTCAGGAGATTTTTGTCCACCTGAACAGTAAATTCAGAATAGACAGCAAATTTTCAGAAGGAAATCATGATTCTTGAAAAACTTACATGTATCAGCAACAGAAAATTGGCAAGGAGCACTGCTGGGATAGCACGAAATTTTGGCCTCAGTTGGGAGTGCAATGTATGAGATGAAATAAGTGGTGCATCCAGTAGAGGATCATCTTCCAAACTCTGTGTTATTTCCAAGGAACCCTGGAACAGAAGGGAAGGGCAAAGAGTAGTAACAGATACGCTCTAAAAGTAAAGTAAAAAGTTTTAGCTATTACCTGTTAGCAAATCAAGCTTTAGGAAAAAGCTAGTTTAGTATCTTGAGACAAGCTCCTAAATTTTAGGTAAACTCTCATCGCATGTTTATGTAATAACTTAATCCCTGAGGCATTCAACACTGATCCACTTCCCAACATCACACTGAGTCTTCAGGAACTTCAGTCTTTCAAATACATAGAAGTATTTGAGCATCATTCCTAGGAGGCCACAAGTACTAGTATGTTTATGTGAAAAGGTGGAAAGAGTGACAATTAAAGTCTCTCACATACGTTAAACAGGTACTCCTAAAATCCTTGATTATTCTTACTTCTGAAAGGCAATAAAGCTGCAGCATACTAGTAACAGTTTCAAGTGACTCAGCCACCAACACTGACACATCAAGAGGCTTGCACAGTAATTCAGACTGAACCCAGGCAAGCAAGAAGCAGCAGTTCACAGAGGGAAGGTGATGCTATCGAGGGCTGGGCAAGATATTCTCTGCCTTCACTAGACAGCATCAGCCCTTACTTTTCATGTTGGCATCTAGTATTGGGGCTTGGACTTCACATTCATCTCAGATATTTTGGCGAGGTACGTTTCCAGAAGTACCTCTTACTTTTATTTTTCCCCAATTAAAAGGTAAAACTAAGAATGGGAAAAGCCTTTCCTTGTTGACAAGGAATCAGACCCACTGCTATGCATTTCTGTTGCTTCCAGGCCATGGTCACTCAATACATCTTAAGCTGAACATGCACAGCCACTATGAATGCTAACATTATTCAAGTCACGCTCTTACACTTCTGTTGTATCTCACACTATGACTTGCCTACTTAAAAAGATAACAGAACTCAAGATCCTCAATCAAATTGTGATGGCTCTTCTCCTGAGCAATACCAACAATAGCCCAGAAGAAGCAGCAGACAAGCCAACCACTTCAGATTTCTGACTATTCAGAGACACACGCAGGATTCAATGGGATATTTACCATTTTTGAACTGAAGAATGTCACTTCTAGATACTAGGACAAGATGACAGAGATAGAGTTTAGAATTACAGCCAGGTTATACTTTATATTAACCGTGACAGTGTGGATTTGCTCTCCAGTGTTATTTCACATATAGACAGAACTAGTCATCAAGGGTTATTGCAGTCAGCAACCAGTTTTGGTTCAGTACTGTAAATGACACTTACCCAGCCATAGAAGACCATGCACAGGACTCCCTCACTGATCTGACACACTCTAATACACCTGGCCTTTGACTGTAAACAAGCCTTGCTGAAATACCTGCCTAGTAAGATGACCTTTTACTGCAGGCCTAAAAGTTAATAAAAGGCAGTCCCTCTTACATCACCGATTTAAAATCCAGAAGCAAGAGTACAAGGATGCCGTTTGTTCCTCATCCCCCATTTTCAGGGGCCAGGTATAATTTTAAGCTCTGAAAGCAAGTGTGCAAGACCGACACTCCAGCAACCAAAACATCTTGCTTCATTCCTCCTCCACACAGATTTAATAGCAGAGTTAATAGCTCACACCTCTCACAGAGATAGTGATCCTCCTTAAGACAATATCCTTTGTGTCATGGGAACATGCAACCTCATCACTCCTGCAGTATCATGACAAATCAGCACTCCTTCACAGACAAAGCTTCATCAGAACACGTCTGACCATGTCATTTGCTGTGAGACCAGCTACAACCCATCCTTGAATCTTGAAATACAGCTAGCATTTGGAAGCACTGGGTGATAACCTCCCCAAGTACATATTACCGAAAACATGGCAAGGAGGGGGACTAAGGTAAAAGACATGATGCCATGCAGTCAACTCGACAGTAAGAAAACCCATTAAGTGTCCTAATTACATCATACACAGGTTTCATTTAGAATCACAGATTAGTTTGAGTTGGAAGGGACCTTAAAGATCATCTAGTTCCAACCCCCCTGCCATGGACAGGGACACCTCCCACTAGATTAGGCTTCCCAAGGCCCCATCCCACCTGGCCTTGAACACCTCCAGGGACGGGGCAGCCACAGCTTCCCTGGGCAACCTGTGCCAGGGCCTCACCACCCTCATGGTGAAGAATTTCTTCCAAATACCCAATCTAAACCTTCCCTTCTCCAATTCACAGCAATTCTCCCTAGTCCTATCACTACGTAGCCTAGCAGAAGGACCCTCCCCAGAGGGGTGGGACTTAAATAAAATGAACTAACCCCGGAGCTGTTAAAAACCAAAACACCTTTCCAGCGCGCAGCTGGTAAACCAAACGTTACACTTACAACAAACTCCTGGGGGGAAAAAACTCCAAACAAATAAACCAAAAAGAGCTCCACAAGCTACACGAGCAGCCTCCATTAAGTTCGTTATCTTGATTAAAAAGAGCCCCCCGCCGAAGTCACTCAGGGGTACCCGAGGCACGGCCGGGGCTGGGGGGGCGCCTCCTCGCTTGGAAGCGGCCGCGGACGGGACCCCTGGGCCAGCGGCTGCCCTGGAAGAAGCGGACAGAGCCTTGGGAAAGAACGCGGCAGAGAGGGGGAAGGAAGAGAGGAAGTAGCTAGTGAGGCGCCCTCCCTGCCGGGCGGCGCCCACGGCTAACGCGGCGGCCCCAGCCCCGCGCTCACGTTGTCCAGATCCTGCTGTTGCCGCCGCCTCCCCGCCGCCAGCGCCATCCCAGCTTGCCGCCTACCCGCCGCGGCTCCGGCCTTATTTAAGCGGCGTCCCCGCCGCGGCCTCCCCGCAGGGTGGCCGGGAGCGCCCTCCGACCCGCCTCCGACCCGCCTCCGACCCGCCTCCGACCCGCCTCCGACCCGCCCCGCCGTTAAAGTGTACTCGGCCCTGGTGAGGCCGCATCTCGAGTCTTGTGTTCGATTCTGGGCCTCTCACCACAAGAAGGATGTTGAGGCTCTGGAGCGAGTCCAGAGAAGAGCAACGAAGCTGGTGAGGGGGCTGGAGAACAAGTCTTACGAGGAGCGGCTGAGAGAGCTGGGGTTGTTTAGCCTGGAGAAGAGGAGGCTCAGGGGAGACCTCATTGCTCTCCACAACTGCCTGAAAGGAGGTTGTGGAGAGGAGGGTGCTGGCCTCTTCTCCCAAGTGACGGGGAACAGGACAAGAGGGAATGGCCTCAAGCTCCACCAGGGGAGGTTCAGACTGGACATCAGGAAAAAATTTTTCACAGAAAGGGTCATTGGGCACTGGCAGAGGCTGCCCAGGGAGATGGTTGATTCACCTTCCCTGGAGGTGTTTAAAAGATGAGTAGATGAGGTGCTCAGGGACGTTGTTTAGTGATTGATAGGAATGGTTGGACTTGATGATCCAAGAGGTCTTTTCCAACCTAGTTCACCTTCTGTGATAGGAGCCCACTCAGTTTCAGTTTCTGAGACCAAATGTTCTTTTTTTCCTCTTCCTTATCATGCTTCCTCTTTTTTCCTGCCTCACAAGAACACAAATCCTACTGGTCAGCAGTCAGAAGAAAAGGGTTTTCTGTGGCAGTGAGGTGAAGCCAGTAATTACTGGGCACTGTTCAAGTGAGCAGTGTTCTTTGTATAATGCAACTTACCTTGTACTGCCTTTGTCTGAGCTTTTGCTCAGCTTAAAAAATATGAAGTCTTTAACTTTTGTTTGTTTTGCAAGGAGCAACAATGTCTATGTTCTGGTTAACATGTCTGTTCAGGAATAAACAGAAATGCTACTGCATGGTATGTTGTATCTTATCCCGCAGCAAAGAAGCTAATAACAGTGCCACTTAATGGCAATGGCTAGAATGTCTATTTTTTTAAACTATAAATACATATATATTGATTAAAAATACTTTATGGTGGTTTATTTATTAAAAAAATTAAAATAGCATTAAGCTTTTTTTAAAACTGAAAAAAACCGCAAACCACCTCAAAAAGTCTTTTACAAAAACTAGCCACATATCATCTTGAGCTGTTTAGCTGCTATTGCTTTCCTTGATGACTAAATAAAATGCTGAGCTGCACATTTATTTCTCTTGTTTCCCTACATTTTGTTTGCTTGCTTACATGCAAATTCAGGATGGGAATGATGTGACTGAGAGCAGTCCTGTGGAGAAGGACTTAGGGGTGCTGGTTGATGAGAAGCTTGACATGAGCCAGCAATGTGCGCTCGCAGCCCAGAAGACCAACTGTATCATGGGCTGCATCAAAAGAAGCACAACCAGCTGGTCAAGGGAGGTGATTCTGCCCTTCTATTCCTCTCTTACAAGACCCTGCCTGGAGTACTGTGTACAGTCCTGGAATCCTCAACGTTAGAAGGATATGGAGCTGTTGGAACAGGTCCAGAGGAAGCTACAAAGATGCTCAGAGGGCTGGAACACCTCCCATCTGAGGACAGGACTGAGAGAGTTGAGGTTGTTTGACCTGGAGAAGAGAAGGCTCCGAGGAGACCTTGTAACAACCTTCCAGTACCTACAAAAAAGCTGGGGAGGGACAGCTTACAAGGGCAGCTTACACAGGACTAGTGTCAATGGGTATAAACAGGAGAGGGGCAGATTTAGACTAGACATAAGGAAGAATTTCTTCACAATGAGAGTGGTGAGGCACTGGTTACCCGGGGAAGCTGTGTCTGCCCTGTCCCTGGAGGTGCTTAAGGCCAGGCTGGATGGGGCCTTGGGCACCTTAATCTAGCAGGACATGTCCCTGTCCATGGCAGGGGGCTTGGAACTAGATGATCTTTAAGGTCCCTTGCAACCCGAACTATTCTATGCTTCTATGCTTCTATGCATGCTTGCCAATGCATACATGGGTTTGTCCTTTACTATGGGGGAGTTTGGATTCTGAATTTGGCAAGGATGATATTTGAGGGGAAGCAGTAGGGGGATAAGAGGTATAATTTTAAAAATGAAGTGATTTAGAACAGTTGTTCAAAGAGTCAGGAACCAGGAAGACTAAAATCAGGGATTTGATTCGTCACTTGGATGCACAAGCTCAAGTAACTACCAGTTTATTAAGCACATTAATTTCAGTTGTAGAAGTACTCCTCCTTTTGCCATTCTCAGTAAAATACTACCGGCTAGTGATAATCTTGATTTTAGCCTGTTTGTTTAGCTATCCAACACAGCAAGCGAGAAAACCTACTTTGCCTACACTATATCAGCAGCACACTATTTTAAAGGTGAACACAGTTGCTGCTAAGTAGTTGCCATTTCTTTGAGCTTAATCAGAGTTAATTTTCCATCAGTCTCAAATTACTCAGAGCTCTAGAAATTTGGTATAATGTATAATCCATTATTGCAAACTACTCTATACTTACAAAACACATCTGCTCAATAGTTTGCATACATGTATGCAGTGTGCATGATGCATGCCGTTAGAAAAGTTTTTGAGATAAAATCAAATAAATAAACAATTCTCAGTATAATTTAGAATCCTAAAGTCCCAGGAAGTGTATATTTATCAGCACTCATTTGAATATGTATAATCCCATATATAATTGTAAGTATTGTTTCTGCTGAATAGAAAATGAAGTTTTCTTAATGAGTCACTGAAGAGCACAGTTGCAGACAAACTGCAAATTTAAATATTTGAAGTGCATAAATATTACCATATACAACATGATTTAGCATTTTTAGAAATACATAACTGCCAGTTTCATAGAATCATGGAACGGTTTGGGTTGGGAGGTACTTTTAAGAATCATGGAGTCCAACCCCCTTGCAGTAAGCAGGGATGTCTTCAATTAGATCAGGTTGCTCAGAGCCCAGTCCAATTTGACCTTGAATGTTAGCAGGGATGGGGCTTCTGCCACCTCTCTGGGCTACCTGTTCCAGTGTTTCACCAACCTCATAATAAAAAATTTCTTCCTAATATCTAGTCTAAACCTCTCCTCTTTCAGTTTAAAACCATTACCCCTTGTCCTATTTCTACAGGCCCTGCTAAAACATTTTTCCCCGTCTTTCTTGTAGGCTCCCTCTAATAAGCTATCCCTGGAGCCTTCCCTTCTCCAGGCTGAACAACCCTACCTCTCTCAGCCTTTCTTCATAGAAGAGGTGTTCCACCCCTCTGATCACTTCTGTGGCCTTCATCTGGACCTGTTCCAAAAAGTCCATGCTTTTACTGTGCTAGGACTCCAGAGCTGGATGCAGTACTCCAGGTGGGGTTTCACCTGAGTGGAGTAGAGGGAGAGAATCACCTTCCTACTTTCTGGGCTGTGAGTGTATCTCACAGTCTTGTGTCCAGCTTTTCATCCATCAGTAAGCACAAGTCCTTCTCGGCAGGGCTTCTCTCAATCCCTTCATCCCCCAGCCTATATTGATATCAGGGGTTGCCCTGAACCAGGTGCAGAACCTTGTACTTGTCCGTGTTGAACCTCATGAAGTTTACACAGGTCCACTTCCAAGCTTGTCTATGTCCCTCTGGATGGCATCCCATCCATCAGGTGTGTTAACCCTACCGCTCAACTTGATGTCATCTGCAAACTTGCTGAGGGTGTACTCAGCCCTGCTGTATCATTGATGAAGGTATTAAACAGTAGCAGTCCCAATGTGGACCCCTGGGAGATACCACTTGTTGATGATCTCCATCTGTTTTCTCACAAACAGAGTTCATTACCCAATGTGCAATAAGCCTATCTCACACACTGAGACAAGATATTGTTGCATTCCTGTGCAGAAAAGGCAATAAAGTAGTAAATCCACAAAGACAGCACAACTGAACATTCCCACATGCTTTGTTTACGCGTAGTAACTCATTTGCCAAGTACAACCTGTGACTTCTGATTGGTCAGTGATTTACATACAGTTACATCATTACAAAGGATCTTCCCCTAGGACAGGATTCCTTATTCTGTGAGCATGATTTTTAGCATTATGATGACATTAAGATGAGGATAGTTTACTCTCCGTCACTTATGTGGTTGCTTAACTTGTTGACTTGCAAAATGTTGTCTCCTTCAAGGTTGGCCCATTCTGAATCACCAGCCACCTGTGACAGACTTCAGGATGTTACATCCTGGTAAATGTGCAACCCTTTGTTTAAGCAAAACCCTGTAATTTCTGTTTCTGGTACATTCTGCATACTTGCAAGATTTTAAACAATAGAAGCCTTAAGCAAGCAAAGGACACAGCAGAAACAGATCAACAAGTAAAATCAACTTTGAAACTTAACATAATCTCCTACATATTGATAATGCATCGGGACATAGAGCTGTTGACCGCTACCCTTTGGATGCGACCATCCGACCAATTCCTTGTCCACTGAACAGTCCAACCATCAAATCTGTATCTTTCCAACTTAGAGAGAAGAATGTTGTAGGGAACTGTGTCAAAGGGTTTAGAGAAGTCCAGACAGATTACATCCACAGCTCTTCCCTTGTCCACTGATGCAGTCACTCCATCACAGAAAGCCACTAGGTTGGTAAAGCAGGACTTGACCTTGTTGAAGTCATGCTGGCTGTCTCAAATCACTTCCTTATCCTCCATGTGCCTTAGTAGCTTATAGTAAGATCTGATCATGATCTTCCCAGGCACAGAGGTGAGACTGACAGGTCAGTAGTACCCAGGGTTCCCCTTTCTACCCTTATTAAAAATAGGTGCAGTTTCCCCTTTTCCAGTCACCAGGGACAACTGGCTTACCTAAAATAGGTATATAATCTTAATAGTAGTAGACTACTTTTGTTCTTAGTAGATTACCCAGTCTGTGTTTTGGTCTTGATATATTGTTTTAATTACTAGATTCACAGGTAATTTTTATAGTGAGAGGTTTTAATGATGTAAGTAAGGTTTTAATGAATTAAGATTCTCTTCTGCTGAACTCCTGTCCCATCTTCTGTCAGATTTTGCAGGCATTATCATTTTAGTTCACATGACTTGAAATTCTGCACCTGAGGGCTGATCTAGTGCTGGGAATTCTAAAACAGATTAAGATATGGCCTGTTCTTAAATTACTTCCTCTGCAACTCCATCAGTAACAATGAAGGTATCCAACAAGGGTAAGGTAAAAGCCCCTGAAGATAAGGTAAAGCCCCTGAGATGTCTAATGTATCCACCTAGACAGAAGTGGCAAAGAAGGAAATTTCAGTACAGGCAGTAAGTTGCAGCGAGTGCCCATGCCCTTCTTCTAGAGAAAGGCTAAGTACCTGCATAAGGTGCGCACAGGATGATGATCTGTTACATCAGGTGGCTGAGTTGCACAAAACAGTTATGAAGCTGCACAATATTAAAGGAGCTGAGATGGAAATAGATAGATGGTTTCATAACCATGTTCCTGTAATGGACACCACTGACAATGAGGCACCTTGGACCCTGGTGACCCACAAAAGGAGGACCTTGCTTCAGTCTCCACCCTCCAACATTGCAATCAGAAACAGGTAGGAAGCTTCAACACCTGTAGACACCCACTAGCAAGGTGTGCACAGAGAAATTTTACCAGCAGCCCACAGCAGAAAAAGAAACAACAATGGCTCATAGTGTGTAACTCTCTGTTAAAGGGCACTGAGGCATCTATCTGTTGCCTGACAGGGAATCACGTGAGGTAGGCTGCCTTCTGGGAGCTAAGATTTGAGAAGTTGCTGAGAGGCTGTCATAACTTATCAAGAGCACAGACTACTATCCACTGTTACTCTTTCACGTGGGCATGAATGACACCACAAGCCAGAACCTAGGCAGAATCAAGGAAAACTATAAGGCCCTAGGGATGCAAGTGAAAAATATTGGTGCCCAATTTATCTGTTCCTCCATTTTACTAATTGGAAGAAAGGGGTATTCAGAAATAGACATGCATATTGACTTCTGGCTGTGTGGCTGGTGCCATCATGCAGGTTTTGGCTTTTATGAAAATGGGACATTCTTTGATGACTACACCCTGTTAGGGACTGATGGAATCCACCTTTCTAGAAGAGGAAAAGGAATTTTGGGCAGCAGGCTGGCCAGCTTGGTGAGGTGGGCTTTAAAATGAAGGACTCAGGGGGTGGGGGTCCAAAATGACAATGCTCATGCCATTGCATCCAACTACGGAGTAAGCCAGCACAACCAGGACAGTGACAAATGTTCCTTAGCTGCCTCCCATGGTGGGAACCAGAAGGCCAAACATCTCAAGGGTGTGTATGGTTATGGTGGATCCCCCTGCACCCCTCCAGGGAAACCTTCACTCACAATTACCTCTCTGAAACGCCTGTATACTGATGCACACAGCATGAGGAATAAACAGGAAGAAGTAGAAGTCAGTGTGCAGTTGTAGGGCCATGATCTCATTGCAGTTATGGACACACAGTGGGGTAGCTCACATGACTGGAATGCTGTCCTGGATGACTATGTACTATTTAGGAAAGACAGGAAAGCAAAGCAAGGTGGTGGAGGTGCTCTTTATGTGAGGGAGCAACTGGAATGCGTCAAGCTTTGCCTAGGGATGGATGAAGAGTGAGTTGAGAGCTTATAGGTTAGAATTAAGGGACAGACTAATATGGGTGACACTGTTATGGGTGTTTATTACAGATCACCTGATCAGGAATAAGAGGTACACGAGACCTTCTACAGGTAGCTGGAAGTAGCTTCATGATCGCAGACCCTGATTCTCATACAGGACTTCAACTATTTTTGCTGCAATATAGCAAACTATATTTGCTGCAAAGGCAACACAGCTAGGCACACACATTCTGCGAGTTCCTGCAAAGCACTGATGATAACTTTTTGACATAGATAGTGGGAGAGCCAATGAGAAGAGGTACACTGCTAGACCTTGTACTAACAAACAAAGAAGGACTGTTTGGGGATGTGAAGGTTGGGGGCAGCCTTGGCTGCAGTCACCATGTGATGGCAAAGTTTAGGATCTGAGTGGTAGAAGCAGGGCAGTTAAGTAGAATTACAGCCCTGGACTTCAGAAGAGCTAAATTTGTTCTCTTCAAAGACCTGCTTGGAGGAATCCCATGGATTAGGGCTCTAGGAAGTAGGGCAGTCCAAGACAGCTGGTTAATATTCAAGCACCACTTCCTCCGAGGTCAAGATTGATGTATCCCTAAGAGCAAGAAATCAAGCAAAGTAGGGAGAAGGCCTGCATGGATGTGCAAAGAGTTTCTGAAGAAATTCAAATGGATGAATGAAGTTTGCAGGATGTGGAAAAAGGGATACTTGGGAGGAATATAGGAATGTTGTCAGAGTATGCAGGGAGGCAACACGGTAGGCTAAAGCCCACTTAGAATTAAGTTTGGCAAGGGATGTCAAGGACAACAAGAAGAGCTTCTTCAAGTATATCAGTGGCCAAAGGAAGAATAGGGAAAATGAGGGCCCTCTGCTGAATGAGATGGATGCCTTGGTGATGAAGGATACAGACAAGGCAGAACTACTCAATGCCTTCTTCACTTCAGTCTTTATTGCTAAGACCAGCCCTCATTAATCCCATATCCAGGAGTAAAGAGAGAAAGCCTAGAGAAAGGAAGACTTCCCCTTGGATGAGGATGATCAGATTAGAGATTGTTTAGGCAAACTGGACGCCCATAAATCCATGAGCCCTGATGGGATGCACCCACGAGTGCTTAGAGAGCTGGCAGATGTTATTGCTAAGCCACTCTTTATCATCTTTGAAAGATCATGGAGAACAGGAGTGGTGCCAGAGGACTGGAGAAAAACCACTCCAATCTTCCAAAAGGGCAAGAAGGAGGGCCCAGGAAATGACAGGCCGGTCAGCCTTGCGTCCATCCCTGGAAAGGTGACGGAACACCTCATTCTGGTTGACATCTCCAAGCACCTGGAGGAAAAGAAGGTTATCAGGAGTGGTCAACATGGATTCACCAAAAGGAAATCATGCTTGACCAGTCTGATATCCTTCTATGGTGGCATATTGGTGGATGTTTTCTGCCTTGACTTTATCAAGGCTTTTGACACTGTTTCCCGTAACATTCTCGTGGATAAGCTTAGGAAATACGGGCTAGAGGACCAGGCAGTGAGATGGATTGAGAACTGGCTGGATGGCAGAGCTTACAGAGTTGTGATCAGTGGTGCAGAGTCTATTTGGAGGCCTGTGGCCTGCAATGTTCCCTGAGAGTCAGTACTGGCCCAGTCTTTTTCAACATATTCATCAATGACATGGATGAGGGGACAGAATGTACCCTCAGCAAGATTGCTGGTGACAAAAAATTGGGAATGGTTTATACACCAGAAGGCTGTGCTCATTCAGCAAGACTGGGACAGGCTGGAAACCTGGGCAGAGAGGAACCTAATGAAGATTAACAAAGGCAATTGCAGTCCTGCACTTAGAGAGGAATAATGTGCCAGTACAGGTTATGAGAAAGCAGCTCTGCAGGCAAAGACCTGAAAGTCCTGGTGGGCAACAGGTTAACCATTAGCCAGTAATGTGTCCTCATGGCCAAGAAGGCCAATGGTATCCTGGGATGCATTAAGACGAGTGTAGCCAGAAGATCAAGGGAGGTTATCCACCTCCTCTGCTTTGCCCTAGTGAGGCCCCATATGGAGTACTGTGACCAGATCTGGGCTCCCAGCTCAAGAAAGACAAGGAATTACTGAAGAGAGTCTGGCAGAAGGCTGTGAAGATGATTAGGGGACCGGGGGATGTTTCTTATGAGGAAAGGCTGAGAGACCTGGGTCTGTTTAGCCAGGAGAAGAGATGAGTGAGAGGGATCTCATTAATACTATAAAGATCTAAAGGGTAGATATTAGTAGGATGGAGCCACTCTCTTCACTGATTCCTAGAGACACGACAAGGGGCAATAGGCACAAAGTGGAACACAGGTAGTTCAACCTGAACTTGAGGAAAAACTTCATTACTGTGAGGGTGTCAGAGCACTGGTACATGCTGCCCAGAGAGGTTGTGGAGTCTCTTTCTCTGGAGATATTCAAAATCCACCTCATGTGTTCCTGTGCAACTTGCTCTTGGTGAACCTCTTCAGCAGGAGGGTTGGACTAGATGATCTCCAGAGGTCACTCCCAACCTGGATCATTCCATGATTCTGTGATTCTATGTGGTATAGTCCCACGATACCATGCTACGATGTCCTTATTTGCCAGCTGCCCTTAAGGAAAGCTAGCAGAGATTAGATACCCAAAATGAAATCCTATACTTAGGCATAACCTTTTTCATATCAGTAATAATTACAGCATTCGGGGACCAACTTTCACAATTGTATCCTCACAAAGAGGCCTAATATCTACTTTTCTTCTTCTCAGTTTTGTTTAAATTTTGGCATGAATGGAAACAGGATTGGGTTCACAACCTTTTTCACATTCAATTATAAGGTATAATTATTATTACTGTTTATTATTCATATTGCAGGTGCAATTAGTACTTAAACTGTATTCAGCCCTATGTAAAGAATACAGTCTCTGCCCTGAGACTATGGGGTTGTGACAGATACCAGCATGACTAAAAATACAAATGGGAAGTGAAAAAGTAAAAATAACAGTAAAGACATTTTTATTTGCATGAATTGGTTGTAATAGTCCTGACAATCATCCTGCAGTAAGTACAGTCTATATTCTAGCTTCAAATTACAGATGCTTCACTGGTACTTGTTTTATTTCCAGCTTCTATACATTTTTTAAATCCTATGGAGGTTAAAAAACAGTTCACTGCTGAATAATGTTTTAAATAAAGGAACCTTTCATTCCATGTATAGTTTCAGATGCTACCATGTAATCAAAAACTCTCACTTGCTATGAAGCTTTGGATTCATAAACAAAATGCCCATCAAAAATTCAGTGGCTTCAAATGGAAGCTATTGAAAAGGGAAGAGCATAACGTTGGTAATAATAAAAACTTTTTCAGTCTTCCACTGATTGATATACAAATTTGAATACTGGAGGCTTAGTGGGCCATTGGTTAATTCAGCTAATCTGTTAGTACAAATCATTTAGCAATATGTCCCGTAGGTCTGTAATGAAGTACAGAGATAGGGCTGATGAAAATATGTAGGTAAAAGTTGATACAGCTGTAGAAGGAGGATTTGGACTACTTAATGCAGATGAGAAGGAGGACATCATAATGGTTGGACTCAATGATCCGGTGGGTCTCTTCCAACCTGGTTATTCTATGATTCTATGATTCTACGATAACAGTAAATGGAAGAATTGTGAACAACAGAATGGGTGTTCTAGCTTACTTTTTTAATTTTACTGAATTTCTAATTATATTCAAAAGCAAATAAATTGAAGTTAAAAAAGGGATACAGTTCTTGGTTTTGTATTCATTTTTAGAAACATAAACTAGAAGTATAAATCAAACATTGAAACAGTGTATCACTATGAATCTTATTTACTTTGCACTAAAGTTGAGTTTTAATGGTTTTAAATGGTTTAGGGCTTATGCAAATGCCTAATTTGCAGAGCAGAAGGTTTTCCATCTGCGGAGTAATTTTTAACTATGGCTTTTATCAAATTTTTGTTTATCTTGTCTTATAAATCCATCACAATATAATAAGCCTTTACTTCAACTATATGAAGGGAAATGCAGAGCTGTTTCTGAAAATATTTAGGTTTAGATCATATACCATCTAGGATTATTTTCATTGAAAAAGAGGAATATTTGAGGTAATCTGCCTTGAGAAAACTACTGATAAAGACAGAGGATTACAATTCGAGGAAAAATTAGGGTTCCCCCCCAGTTTCTTACATTTTCTAAGTATTTTGTCTGAAAATCATAAAATTAACATTCCAAGAACTAGCTTGCATAAACTGACTTTTTAGGCCACATGGTTAAATATTGCCATTCTGACAAAGGGGTCTTCTGAATATTTTAGATTCTGAGGACACCTGTTTTTTCCCCTGGCATATTAATCTATATCATAATGTTCTTCTTTTGCACAGAAAAATTGGCAAGAGACCTTCCCTGATGCCAGTGAAAACTGTACTCCAGTAATACCATAATAAACTACTCATTGTATGAGCATCTGCTTGTATCAGAATTACTGGACTAAACCTTTTCATACTTCTGTCTTTAACTTATACTTCCCCTTCCTTTTTTTTTTTTTTCATTTACTAGGAGTCCAGTTTTACTATATATTCTGCATAGTTAAGTGTACTGATCCTGAGCTCTTTTGTTAATCTTTACAATGACTTTGCAACAACTTCTAGTCTTTCTTACTAAAAAAAAGTTTATTCCAAAGAAGGATTTATTAAATTTCTTGAATAGCAGGATGATATGCTTTTTGATTTCTATAAACAATTTATCTGTGCAAAATTATATGCAGTAACTATACTTATGTGATTTTATTGTTATGACTCCCTGAATACAATCTTTTAATATTTTTACATATTTGATCTCATTGTCTTTTTGTACAACAAAAGAACTGGTAAAATGTATGAACTGTATCCCACTTGCTCCTTCCCAGTCTAGAGTACTTTTCATTTTTGCTGAATGCCCCTTCAAGTGCTGTAGACTCCGCAAATACTGTTCCTCCAGTCCTATTTATATGCATATGAAACAATATATATACAGATTGATTCTTTCAGCATACTGTATCACTTTTCACAGTATAAATAGCTCCCGGTTACTGTCCTTAGGTAAGCTCTCTATATGCATGACTACATGCAAACTGGTGCGTTACCTATTCTTTTGGTATACGCCAATCACAGAAAATCAAGAACTATTGAAGTAATATGATTTCTCTGCATAGTTGTGTATTCAGTAAGCACTAGATGGCAGTATGTAAATTTTTAAAATGTAATTTTAATTAATTAGCTGCAGCTGTTTTCTTCTCAAAACCCCCCCTGTGTAATAGTTGATTGAATTGGTTAGGACTATCTTATAACGCTGTTGTTAGCGTGGAGGATAATTACGATGGAGCATGAGTACACTGACTTTGACAGACTTGCACTGATAGGTATAGTACTACACTTTACAGTTATTATCTATAAAGAAAACTCATTTTGCTTCATATTTCAAGAAAATGGTGTTTTGACTAGTTAAACAAGTATGACTGAACATAAGAGTAATCTACACTCTTTTTAAGTAAAATAATTGGGAAAAAACCACCAATGACTGAGATTATTTCTATGATCAACGAGGCTACCATAAGTCCTGCTTATCCACATGATAATACTGTTTGCTGAAGACTGTATCTTGTAAATCAGCTTTGCCTGCAGCTGATTGGGATGGTCCAGCTTTCTCTGAGAAAACCCTGCTGCGAGTTTCTGCTGCTACCTTTGCATCATGTTGAAGTCGTCACATAGCTACAAGGTGAAATCTAATAATTTTTGATTGGTTTTCTGATGGTTCAGTGAGTAGAACCCACTCAATATAGAGAGCTGATCGCCTTATTCAGTGCACAGTAAGCAACAAGAGCCTACAGTTATGAGAGTAGGAGCTGGTCTATCTCTTTCACAGCCATCTCAAGGACACACCATATATGAAATTTAAACCTTCACAGTACTGGGCCTCAGCTCTGCTCATTGAGATCTCTACTTTGTGTTTTAGTAATCTGCAGTACTAGTATATGCTTGCTTCCATTCATAATGTTTGCTTGAACTAGGACTTGCTCCTTCCATGGCACTAAATCTACAGGAACACCACACTGTTTGGCATTGACCACAAAGATATGACTTCTCCACTGAGCAGAACTCAGAAATTTTGTACTATTTCCTTTTTATTTGACCCTTCTTCTTCAAGACTAGGATTGGAGTATTTAAAGCCTGTTTACTGCACTGCATGCCATACCAAGTCTTTTTTGAAATTACACGATATCTGGTTTTGAACACCAAAAAGCCAGTTCTTAGTTATTAATTTTCATATTCATATAAGGTCCATGAACTTTACAGAGGAAATCTTACTGTTCATCTATTTTCATTCAGCAGGTATCATTCTTAGTGCTCCAGCAACTGCTTACACACAAGAATAGTGCTAGAAAAGACTAAATATTTTTATCTATGCTTAATTGTATTTAACTGATTTTGGTCACAGTACAATTTATTTTTTGATAGCAGCTGCTTTGCTATTCCTTATTTCAAATTCTGAATTTACACGCCTTATTTTTTCTCTCTCTGCCTACTCTCCAGTACATATTCCTCTGCAATCTGGTCCCTTTCTCAGTCTGCTGCATGCACTTTCTTGCCTTTCCTTTACCATTACTTTTCAATGTAATTCTTATCAACTGTGTTCATGTCCTTAGCTCAATGTTTCTCTGAAACTTTAAATATTCCTTTTTTGGGGGGTGGTGGTGGTAGTGGTGAATAGTGTCTTACACTACAGTAAAGGTTTTTAAAATTAGTAAATGCTGGATTAATGCTGATATTAGTGCTTAGACAAAAGAATGCAGCATAGCTAATATCTGTGTAGACCTCAAGTCCTGTCATGAACTTCACACAGGTCCTTGTGGGTCTATTTAGATGCAGGGGCTGGATGGTAATGTTACTGTGTTGAAATGCACAGGAAAAACAGAGACGTTTGCCCTGGATGGTTTTGGATAAAAAGCATACTTATTTTTACATAAATTTTATAAATAAATTACCCACAACTAAAATCAATAAGATACAAGCATAATGGATAACTGCTAACAAAGCGAGGAAGGATCTTGTTTTTCTGTTTGAAGCGTTAGCAATACAGAGCGATACGTAAGTCTTCCATTCTAGCCCCTTTCCTTCTTCTTCCTTTTTCATAAAAAGAATCCCAGCCTTAGCAACATCTTCTCATAAGCATTCAGCCCAAATAATTAAGAAGCTATGAGTTCTAATATCTTAAACAGGAGTAAACATTCTACCAAATGTATTTTTTGACCTTGGAGAAGTCTTCCTAACCTGCAGTTGTCAATTTAAAATACTAGCAAGAGCTTTTTTCAGTGTTCATTGTGGCTAAACCTAGCACAGATTTCTTCCCATAGGACAATGTCATCACGGTGCAAGACAGTGTTACTTGTGGAACTTCCTTGCTAAAAGGCAAGCGTATGTATGCCAATGTATAGTATCACTATTTCTGCACTGGTAAACTACTTCTAGTGTCAATATATTAGAAGAACTGTGCAATCATTAGTAAGCCCTGGCAGCATTCTTTTGGAGCTCTCTAACACAAATGGGAAAAGACTGAGAGTTGTTGCAGTGGCGGTCCTAAACACAACAGCGATTTTTCCCAGTAAATGTAGTGATTTAGTACAGCTACAACAAAACTGGCAGCTGTTTCATCATAGCTGAAAAATCTTATTTCCTTTCAAAACTGTATATATATACCCCCAGAAATACACAAATATTTTTTTTCTCTAAAAGGTCTTTTCTAAGAAAAGCTATCAGATCAAGCAGAATCCCATAAAAATCCCAACATTGTATTTATAGGATGTATTTTCTCATGGTTAGATAAACAAGTTATTTTGCCAAAGCCACATAATGTATTTTGGACATAATAATTATGGCTTCAGATGTTTATGATCCTTTCAGAATTACTGAAGTACAAAGACATAATTTGAGAAAAAAAGTAGAATCCTGCCCTTTTTGTGCTTCCTTTTGATGTTCTGTATCACAGTAGTTACTTCAAGTACTGTTATACATTTGGCTCAAATGCCAAACCAACACTGCAATAAAATGACACAAGTCAAGGATTAGATATGCTTAATGTTCATTTAAGAACTGATGTCATTAACAGTTCTGACACATTAACAAGGGACAGAATCTGCAACTGCCTATGTGCATGCAGGATCTACATGTAAACAGTGTACAAAACCCACCATCACCTTCCAGACAATTTTACATTTACTTAATAGTCTAATGTGGACCCTTAAACACGGTGCATTCTGTAACTACTCGGCACTGGTGAGACCGCTCCTCGAATACTGTGTTCAGTTCTGGGCCCCTCACCACAAGAAGGATGTTGAGGCTCTGGAGCGAGTCCAGAGAAGAGCAACGGAGCTGGTGAAGGGGCTGGAGAACAGGCCTTATGAGGAGCAACTGGGAGAGCTGGGGTTGTTTAGCCTGGAGAAGAGGAGGCTGAGGGGAGACCTCATTGCTCTCTATAACTACCTGAAAGGAGGTTGTGGAGAGGAGGGTGCTGGCCTCTTCTCCCAAGTGATAGGGGACAGGACAAGAGGGAATGGCCTCAAGCTCTGCCAGGGGAGGTTTAAGCTGGACATTAGGAAAAAATTTTTCACAGAAAGGGTCATTGGGCACTGGAACAGGCTACCCAGGGAGGTGTTTAAAGGGCACGGGTGGATGAGGTGCTAAGGGGCATGCTTTAGTGTTTGATAGGAATGGTTGGACTCGATGATCTGGTGGGTCTCTTCCAACCTGGTTATTCTATGATTCTAAGTAGTAACATCCACTTAAGCCTTCTGGATCAGTAAAAGATAGGATCCTCATCTTACGAAGTAACATGTATACGAGTTTAGTCTAGGGTACAAAAACCCGCTCTTCTGCCCTAGAAAGTAACCTAATAAGTTTTGCAGAATGCAAAGTAATTTTTCTCCCTGAGGCTGAGGATTAGTCTTGTTGCCAGGATGATGCCCACTGCCTGTGGTCTTACACTGGCACTGGGTGTGAACCTGACAATGCCTGGGCTGGTATCTCAGCTGCTTTCTAGCGTCCCTGGGAAGGTCCAGGTGCAGCACTAGCAGGTAGGAATGGTTGGACTCGATGATCCAATGGGTCTTTTCCAACCTGGTGATTCTATGATTCTATGAATGTGACAATTATCAGCAGCTCTCTGATCTACCCAAGCCAGACCTGCTTATGAACTCATAATTCACTGACACTGTTAAGACATCGAGCCAGCTGTATTTTATACCTTAATTTCAGAGCCCATTATGGCTAGCTGGCTCTGTTGGAGCAGACTGCCCTGTAAGGAGGTTTTCCTGTGTCCTTCAAATCTATAATAAGTACCTTGTCTTCTCCAATATAACCCAGAAGCGATTCTAGTTGCAAAGCACACACTCTGTAAAAACAGGCAGTGACAGTTGTGATTATTTAATTTAGAAAATTCCCCAGTGGAAAGCTATTGAAAAAATTTTGAAGTGTTCCCCAATCAAACATCACAGTGCAGTGAAAAAGAACCGGTAAACTGAGAACACTAAACCAGCATTTTTCAAATGAGGAATATCACTAGAGATGAGCAAACATGAAATAATAAATTAAAATACATTCAGTTTTAAGAATCTGTGATTTTATTAGAAATATTGATGAAGGATTTATGTATTCATCTATAGTACTCTTCACCCAAAATGCACCTGCAATTTTCTGCTTTGCCTTCTACTTAAAGTTTGCTGTCCTCAGACTCCTCTCACTCTTAGTCAAATGGTTTTGGTCAGTTGGTGAGAGATTTATTAGTTTAAGATTAACTTCCTCAATGTCATATCTCTTGTGAAAAAACATTTTATTTTTACAGACTCTATCACTTAAATACTCAAATTGTGTTCAGCTTGCTAAGCACATCTTCCACTAGACAATCTTTGGAGATTAAGAAGTAACTTAGTACAGTACATTCTCCTCAAATGCCCCAAGTCAGAAGTTGCTAAATGTATTTATTACTGTTTAATCTGTGTTGCTTACAAAGACATGTGAAACAGATCCTTGATGTCTTTCTGGTTCTTTTTGCCATACTGCGTCATAGAAGCTGCTTAAGCAAACATTAAAACATGAGTCAAGTACCTAGTGCCAAATGTCAGTGATGCTGTGGCTGTACGACTACAGGAAGGCAGCTGTTCTGAGCAGCACAGTCCCCGTTCTGCTGCACTAGAGCAAACCAAAGCGGTTGAGATCCAGTAGGTGACTGTGAACTGGAGCAGCAACGCTGCAGCCTGTTTAAACTGAGCACCCACCTTTTCCATCCTGAACTGGTTTTGGGCTCTGCCTTGGTCCCTTCTCCCTGCTGCAGCCATCCATCACAACCAGGTGTCAGGCCAGATCATGGACCACCTGGGTTGGCCCTCCACAGAAGGTGGGTCTACTCATAGAGTACACCTGGGATACCTTTTATTCTCTTTTCCCCAAATAGAAGGAACAGCCCCATTTCCAGGGCCTAGAGCGCATCCAATCCCTCACACCGTCCTCCCTGGTGCCGTGGACACCCTGGCCTGGATGTTCCATGGGTCACAACCCGTGCATGATGGCTCTCTGTTCTGCTGCCAGACCCTGCCCTGAGCCCTGCTCTCCTGGGATGTGGGAGATGCACACTCGAGTGTCCTAGTCATACAAGAAGTAGTTACTATTACAAAAAGTGGAATATTTTTTATTTAAGCTAAAGCAGAGTTAAGTTTCATCTAACTAATTGTGTTCCTTGAACGTTAGACACAGCGTCCCTCTCATAGTGTGCTTTCTTTAAAACAGCGTTTTTCAAGACAATGTTAATTCTTGGAAGATGATAACATCTTAGGTTTGGTATGATCTGTGCTGAATAGATGTCACTTCTTCTGTAGTCGCCTGTTTGCAGTATTTCCCTATCTCAAAGGCAAGGTGAAGCAGAGAGATGGAGCCAGCTCCAAATTAGCAAGGGTTTTTACTGTTGCAGTTTCATAATAGCATTAAAATTAGACCTTGGGAAGTAACAAAATATTTATAAGATTTCTGGGGAAATTTATACATATGCCTGTAAGCGGGAAATGGATACTATAACCAGCTTGTCTTGTTGCACATGATTGATGATCATTTCCGCATTTGTACAGGCCTGATAGAAGATGCTTGCTTTCTAAAACTCCAAAAAGGGTCAGCATTTTTGGTGTCACTAAGGCCAAGGAGGCATCGGAACCAGGCTTATGCCCCTCATAGTCATAGAATCATAGAATAGTCTGGATTGCAAGGGACCTTAAGGATCATCTAGATCCAATCCCCCTGCCATAGGCAGGGACATGTCCCACTAGATCAGGCTGCCCAAGGCCCCATCCAACCTGGCCTCAAACACCTCCAGGGACGGGTCAGCCACAGCTTCCCTGGGCAACCTGTTCCAGTGCCTCACCACCCTCATGGTGAAGAAATTCTTCCTTATGTCTAGCCTAAATCTTCCCCTCTCCAGTTTATACCAGCTCCCCCTCATCCTATCACTACAAGCCTTTGTAAAAAGTCCTTCCCTGGCTTTCTTGTAGACCCCTTTCAGGTACTGGAAGGTCGCTCGGAGACTTCTCTTCTCCAGGCAGAACAAACTCAACTCTTTCAGCCTGTCCTCATAGCAGAGGTGCTCCAGCCCTTTGATCATCTTTGTAGCCCTCCTCTGGACCTGTTCCAACAGCTCCATATCTTTCTTATGCTGAGAATTCCAGAACTGGACACAATACTCCAGATGAGGTCTCACAAGAGATGAACAGAGGGGCAGAATCACCTCCCTCGACCTCCTGACCACACTTCTTTTGATGCAGCCCAGGAGACAGTTGTCCATCTGGGCTGCGAGCGCACGCTGCCGGCTCACGTTGAGCTTCTCACCAACCAGCACCCCTAAGTCCCTCTCTGCAGGGCTGCTCTCAGTCACACCACCCCACTTCCTGTACTGAATCCGGGGGTTGCCTCGGCCCACGTGTAGGGCCTTGCGCTTGCCCCTATTTAACCCCGCGAGGCCCTCCCGGGCGCGCTTCTCCGGCCTGCCCAGCTTCCCGGGATGACACCCCTAACCCCCAGGCCCCGCGGGAGGCTCCGCCGCGGCACAGCACGTGGCCGCACGCCTCCCGCCCTCGCTACGGCGCCTGCGCGCTCCCGCCCCCGCCGCGGGCGGGAACCCGGAAGTGGGCGGTGCCGAGGGGCGCCGGGCGGTGGAGGCTCCGCGGGGCGGGCGCGGCCGGTGCCCGCGGCGGGGCGGCGGCTGGCATGGTGCTGGCGGCAGCGCGCCGCGCCCGCGTTTGCACCGAGGAAGCCCGAGCGGAGCCGCCATGGAGATGCTGCTGCCGCCCGTGTGAGTGCGAAGCGCGGGGCCGGGCCCGGGCGCGCCGCCGCGGCGGCGAGGAGCGCTGCCCGGGGGCGGTGGCGGAGGAGGGCGGGGGGGGAGGGGTCCCGGAGGCGGCGCGGGGGCGACCCGGTCGAGGAGCCCGCAGCCGGTGTCCGGGGCTCCTGCAGCGGGCTCGGCCGTGGGGAGTGGGCTCTGTACCCCGGCGCCTTCCCGCTTGCGGGGACGGGCGCTCCTCCCCCCTCTCGCTCCTTCTGTTTCCTCCGTATGTTCTCCCAAATTGCGCCCTGTTTGACTCAGCAGCCGCGCTCATCGCGTTCTCGGTTTTCTCGTTATTTAGTTTAGTCATCTTTTCTAGTAGCGGGGAGCTCGGCAAGCCGCGTATTTTCAGTTGGGTTCATCCAGTATTTTACATGCTCCGGTTCAGCGTAGCTTCATCCCGCACCTTGAGGAGTTTGTGCTTTCAGGTACGCTGCGGGTCACGGTCTTGAGAAAAAAATCAAAGGGAACCGCTTGCAGACAGCTTTGACCCATCTGGTGAAATGGTAAGGGAGACTCGAGTAACTCCAGGCAGAATAGCGGTTCTCAAAATAGAAGGCGTATGACTGACAGTTTTGTAAGGTTCATTACCTTAAAACTAAGTCATCCTTTGTGACAAACGAATGAAACTGAGCAGGTGAACTTACTCTTCATAGGAGCTCCTCCATCTATCCAGGTCACTTGGCAGCTTTTGACAGGCACCTCTTAGTGCTTTTTTTCTTTGCAGATCTGTTAGTGATGTGTATATAGTCTGTGATTGTATACACGTATGTACACGTTGCAGTCTGATGCATTGCTTTGGGATGTAAGAAAATGCCATAGAATAATTGTGTTTTTCTTGGGCTTGATGAGTCAGAGTTATAATTAAAAGCTGGGTCTCTTCCTCATGGTTAGGTTTTGGTGTTTTGAATGTTTCCTGAAGTTACTACAGTGTAGAAAGTTGGTCATAGTTTTGAGTTCTGTAGATGGACTTTACTTTTTTAGCCGTTATTTTGTAGACTTTCTTTATTCCCTTGTTGCTTGATGCAGTTTTGCTTCACAATTTTGTAGCTAGTTTTGGAATAATGAAAAGTAGAGCCAAATATTTTGCTTTGCTTGTTGTTGTAGTGCACAGAATATAGAGTTGTAGGTTAAAATCTTATACTAATTGTCCTTGATTTTTTCTTTTAAGCTTCTTTAGGCACGCCCAAGTAAAAAGTTTTAGGATTGTAGAAGAGAGGCTGGAATTCCGGGAGTCAATGCATACATTCAATTTGACTGTTCTTATCTAAAGTGAGTAAGATTGGGTTTTTATTTGAAATTAGCTCTTGGATGTACCAGGGTCAGTTGCTCTCTGACTTTGCTTATTTCCAGCTCAGAGGTTCAGGAATATAGTTATAGTAGTGTAGGTGAAAGCATAATTGATGCTAAAACGTATGGAAACGTAACTGATTTTCGGGACAATGGTGTAACTTTCCTTGTAAGAATAACATAGTGATTGTAAACAAACATCTTATTGACTTGGCATGAAAAAAACGCTTGTTGCTTGGACAGCTCTAGTGACTGAAAGGTATACATAGTTGTTTTTGTACAGAAAATAGTGTCTGTGGAATTTGGGTTTTTCTTACAGAAAAGTAATTGTAATGATTTTTCACACTGCTTAGTTTTTTTCTCTTGTTAATTTGGGTGGGGGCTTGAGAATAAGAAAAATGAAGAGGCTGGTCACTTAGGCTTCTCAAAACAGTGAGTAGATCTGCAAAACTATCCGTTTTTTCCTCATACTCACCCGTGTCTCGTGCTGTTGCTAGGGAAAACCTGGACAGTTACAGCAGTCATCCTCTCAGATGAACTGGGAGCTGTGTGAACCCAGTAAGGGAGGGCCTTGTGGAAAGTCAGAGAGTGGCTTCTATCTCTCAAGCGATGAAGGTGTTGAGAGACTGGGGTGATGTCTGGTGTGTTTTGCCATTGATCTATGTAGGCACCAAGCTAAAAGTTCCCAAACCTCTGCTTCTCCCTTCACTTTAGACCTTACTGGAAATGTTCTGGGGGCATTGTCTTCATGTTCTCTTTAGGGGAGATTGTTAGCTCTGAGCGCCTCTATCAGCCTCAGTAATGTTGGTCACCAAGTTATCATTTCCTCGGGAATTCTACCTGCTCCCCTCTACACTGTTGGTAATAGGCAAATCAAAATTGCTTGGGGTAAAGATAAGCTGTAGTGCAAATCTTCTCTTCCTTCCCAAGATGAAGGTGGAGAAAGTAAGAGTGACAGAACTGGAGATCAGACAGAAGTATTAACTCTTCTCATTTTTTTTCCTCATTCTTTCCAGATGTACCAAACTTTGCCATCAGAAGCCCTTGGATCTGAAAGATGATAACACTGAAATTCACTGTCCTGTTACAGTAAATCCATGGCACATGAAGAAAGCTTTTAAAGTTATGAATGAATTAAGAAGGTATTACTTCACTGTTTACATCTGTCTGCAGTCCATCATATATTTTTACTTTATTTGTATTTATTAGATTAATAATAGTTTATTTATTAAGAACATGCAATTCCAGAAGTGTATCTGCTGAGGAGGATTAAAAATATACAATGAAGTGATAGCTGAATCATAGTCACGCAATGATAGCTGTAATGCATATAATACGTTTTTGTCCTTCATAAGTTAATCAAAACTAAGCAATTACAGCTACTGATCCTGTGCTGTATGTTTTTGATCCTGGATAGATGAAAAGTGACTTTTTAGTTTAGCCTAAGGCTCTTTGTAAGCCTGTTGCTGATTTTTGTGGTGGGCTGCAAACTGGAAAAATGCCAAAATTTTCTAGTCCGGAGACATAGGTCACAGTCTAACAAATGTAAATCAACTGACAGTGTGCTTTATTTTCACCGTTATCTTTTGCTTGCCCTGGGAGAAATTGATGAACTCCCAAATCAAATGTTTAAAGTAACTTTTCTCAATAAAGGCTTCTAAGACCTTGAGTAATGTACTACCATCAGTTTCAGCAAAACTGGGGAACTAGTGCTGATGCTGTTCTTAGCTCCCATATTTGATTTTTTGATTTAAGCAAGTAGGTGAGATGGTGTTGAAAACTGTGACAGCTGGTAATTAGAGCTCACAACTGAGCTCTGATAATTAGAACTCTCAACTATCACTGACAGTAATTCAGCTTTATAACTAACAGCAACAATGGAGAAATAAAATAAATAAAATGGTTCTCTAGCATAGACAGTATGGGTGTGTGTGAAAATCCTCTAGTCTTTTATTATTTTCCATATAAGATTGAAAACTGGGAGACTTCACCTGAAAAAAAAAAAAAAGCAGCTGATTCCCTGTTAAAGCATAGCTCTGCCTTTGATCTTTGCTGTTACATGTGGCTAAATCTTAAATGCGATGGTAGATCCTGTGATCAGGTCAATGTATGTATGTGGCCATGATGATTTGTATTGGAAGACTGAAGAAAATCTTATGCTGACTATAAATGACTTAAATCCAGCTCAAAGACTCCCATAGTCTGAGGATCCTGGGATAAGAGCAGAGACTATTCTACTATGCTAACAACCTAATTACCCTATGCTGGAAGGACTGGTCCTTGTTGCTTCACTTTACTTACTCCCTTGGCTTTTTCATGGACCCCAGTAACCAAATTCGGTGCCTCAGGAGTGTAATAGGGCCTGACTAGAGCCAGTAGCTATGACTTTCTAAACAATGTGCAAGAGTTTAGATGAAGAAACAATTTCACAGAAAGTGAATGAATCTTAGAACAGTTTCAGAAGTCAGAAACCTTTTCTACATTTTGTTGTGTTGCAAATAAAATATACGTGGTCTTCCAGCAGAGTGCATTGTTGAAGCCTATGGATCATTTTCAGAATATACTTAAGTTTCCATGGTTACTTAAATTTGAATTGCTGTAGGAGCAATTTGAGCAATTTTAAACCTGTATAAATAGTTAAAGTTGGAACAGGATCAGTGCTGTGCAAACCTTAACTGTATTTCTTATTTAAGAAGGTAGTTGGTACAGCAATGTTGACTGTTTAGGCTGAGTACAGCTTTTAAAATTATAAGTGCTAATTATAAGTGCTCAGATTATAAACACAGTTGCATTTATTTATTTGAAACAATAAATTTAATATTAAATGTTTCAGACTTCAATACTATATATGAAGACCTAATGTTAATTGTATTTTTGATTTTATTGACTGTTTTTGAAGGGCTTTTTTTTCTCACTTCTTTTTATTAGTTTAGCACAAAGAGGTATTTGCCAGAGGCATACTCTCCAGAAAATGGATAACTAGTGAAGAAATTGTCTATTTACGTATCTAAAATGCATTGTGTTTTAGAATGCTTAAGTCTACGAGTTTATATTACATTTTTGGCTGCTATCAAGTTGCCTGATTCTGCTAGCTCCTAAGAGTTTTTCTGTGCCTACAAATTTTGACAGGTTTGAGTAATTTTGTCCTTGGTAGTTTTTGTCATTTCATTAGTCACCATCACCTCAACACTGAGTCAGAAAGATCATTAGGATAGCTAATTAGTTCTTGACATATGAAGAAATTGCCCTCTGATGCCTATCTTTCCTCTTCGTTATAGTTTTCTTCTTTAACAATGGAGTTTAACCTTACCTGTTTTTGTTAAAATTGTGGTTATTGTAAACAGGATTTACCAAAATCTTTTGAAGGTGTGAGTAATGACCTTTCTGTGTATAAACCAATGAAGAATAAACTGCTAGCTGGTAAACTGTTACTGTTGTTAAATTTATACTTTTTTGCCCCCCTCTGCCTTGAGATTTTTCTCATTTGCTTTACCAGGATGGTGTACGCTCTTCCGTTCATTGAGTTGCTCTGTACAAGCAAATTGTTACAATATTGCTCCAGAACACAAGCTTTTTTTAAAATACATTGATGTGCCCTCATGGGCTGTGGAAGCCACGAGATGCTTGGAGTAGAGTACATGTTTAAGTTTATAAGCTTGTTCCGTTATTTAGTAGCTTATTTATCATGTCAGCTTTGTAATAACACAAGGCATGTTCATTCACCTAATGCGGTTCCAGACTAGAGATGTGTCTGGGCTATATCTGTATACGTGCAGTGTAATTAGTTAGCTGGAGTTTTGCATTCATCTAATTCTGTTGCTTCTGGCTTCAGAGTTATCTTTGCCAATTTTGTGAAGCTAAGCATAAAACCATTTGTTCCTGCTGTCATAAGTGCAGATGTCTGAAAAAGTGGGGTGTCTGAAACTGAAAGCTGCATTTAAGAGGTTGATCAGGTTTTGTATCATGTAATGGTTATTCTCAAGCTCCTCTGGATTTTGTTTGATCTGGGTATGGTCATTACCTTATGAGACATATCTCTTTTTGACAATAACCATATTGCAGGCTGAACTTATGAGGGTTAGACAGTTGCTATAGATATTAAGAGCTAAAAGAGGGAATAATATTTTAAGTCCAGGACTGCAATATGGTTCCAAAGGTTAATTGTGGCCTCCAAATATTTTGGTGTGTGGTCTCTGCAAAGCCTTCTTACTTGAGGCTGTGCTCAAAGGAATTGGATGATTGCAGAGGCTGAGAAATTATGGTGTTTTCTTGGGACTGGGGTATCTGGGCAGTCTGAGAACTCGGGCTGTCTGCTTGAGCAAAATGCAACTCACCCTAGTCTTTACTACAACTCTGCATGGTAGTCGCAAATTATCAGAAAATCTGCTGTCTAACTGCAGTATGTATTCAGGAAAAGTAAAAATTTATCTTTTTAAAAGTGCTGAGAACAGAGATCAGTGGCTTGACATACAGCTCTAGCTCCATCCCTAAGAGATATGTTCTGTTAAGTAGTACTTTTTCCTCTTCCATGTGTTGCCTTGGCTTGAATTTTTTTTGATTGTATGCTACTAGTACAGGGACAGTGCTAGCATAAGGAGGAAATAAAAGGCAACCGTGACCGGCAATTTAAATGCTGGGAAATTGCAGTCTGTTGGTGTTGTGCTGGATTATTTTTTTTTATTTGTTTCTACCTTCACCCCCTTTCCATCTAGAAAATTGGATTATAAAGAGAACGCAGGGTGGTGGGTTTAACTGGAAGAGCTATATTCAGTTGCTGTAAACTGCATTGGAAACACCTGTATTATAAATGATTGAGACGCTACATTTTGCAACAAAAGAGGGGGGAAATATATATAATAGTTGCAAAGGATAAGAATGGAGGAGCAAGTAATGAAGATAAAAAGTCAGGCAAGATATGAAGTTAACTATAATAAATTCTAAACTAGTCCAAGTAGATAAAAATGCTTGTGTTGTGTGTATGGTCTGTGTATGAAAATGTTTGGAAAACAGTAAATATAGAGATGAACAAGTAGTGATTTTAAACAATTAAGTAGGCATGAGCTTCCAGTGTAGTGCAACACAGACATCACAAATGAAGATTGGATTTTTGTTATCTGTAAAGTAATATTTCTTACCTCAGTCTTTAAGGGTTTGTGTATATCAAATTCTTTTTCTTATCACAGTCACTCAAAGAGGCCCAGACTTCCAGTGAGAAGATTTATAAACTGAGCTGTTAAAAATTTTGGTTATTCGGTGCAGAAAACAGCTATGCAAGAAAACACAATTCAATTATTTGAGTTTTAGAAAGTTCTGTGTACCCAAGTACCATACCACCTGTAATCTGACTGAATAATAGCCGCATGGTTGTGTAATGCATTTAAAAACAATGCTTCATCAACATTGTCTGCCTGCCTCTTTTGAGGGTGTGGGAAAAGAAATTGTGATATTATTTGTTTTTGTGTTTTAGTTCACTTATGTGAAATTGCCTTCTCTGATATTTCTAAATAGTCAAAACTTGCTGTGTGATGTGACGATAGTAGCTGAAGACATGGAAATTGCAGCGCATAGAGTTGTGCTAGCCGCCTGCAGCCCCTACTTCCATGCCATGTTTACAGGTACCAAATGTTTCAATGTTTTCTGTGTTCTAATGCAACCATATAAAGCACAAAATTAAAATGACTTTTGCTTTTTAGTGTCTCATTTAATTTTTAAGTAAGCCAATGGGAGCATTTGGGTTTCTTAATGGTTTTTTTTTTCAATGTAAGAACATGCTAGCAACTTAATGCTTTGTTAGCATGATGAATGCTTTAAAAAGTCACCTTCATTTGAACAAATTTATATGTTAAGTAAGCTGAGAATTGTAGAGTTGTTATATCCTTTAAGATTCTAGTAATCTTACTTGTGCAAAAAAAGGTTAAAATAACTTTCATGTCAATTTTTGAGTAAATTATGTCCTTTAGCAACTACTGCTGCTACGTTTTTCAGATCCCAAGTACTCTAGGCTGTTAGTAGATGTGAAAGCTTTCTGTGGCTTTGGCAGCGTGTAGCTGGAGTGCATGTTTTGATATTTTTAGGGTAATTCTCTGTGACAGATGTACTCTGCATCATTGTCACAGCTTTTCTGTGCAGGCTTGATTCTGCCTCTGCTTGCTCCATGCTGGCCAAGTTACTGCAGGCTTGCAAGGCTAAGATAGGTTCAGGTTCATAGGAGCCTCCAGCTGAATTCTTGTGCTCTGGGTTTATTTCCATAATGATTATAAATAACATTAAAAACATGTGAAATTCAGTGTCTAAGTTGAGAATGCTACTACATGCATGTTGAAATTAGCTTCTGAAGTTTTGCTTGTTCATTCTCGAATCTTGTGCCAGTTTGGTAGCTAATGTTGGCTGAAATGACAAGAATTCTCTGCAATGTATTGCTTCTGACCACCAGCTGAGGTGGAGGCAGAAATGTGACTCTTGGCCTTCCAGTATATAAGCAAACTGGAGTTTTAATAACTTCAGCTGTAGGTAACTGGAAGATTTATGAAATTTGAAATACTTTTGTGTCCTAGGGAAGCAGCTGGTTGTTCTTGATTTTATGTTCAAGTATTTTTGACAGCAAGAAAGCTAGAAATATAGTTGCTACTAACAGCAACAATGTTTTAAAGCTGTGTGTAAAATTAAATGTGTGTTCATCTAGTAGTTCTTGAAGTTTGCATTTGTGGTTGAGACAAACGTTGCAGATGACTGATACATTCTTTCTTAATTTTTACTCTTTCTTTAAAGTTGGAATGAAAACAGCTGTTTCTACAGTTCCTTTCCATCACCTTAGTAACAGAGATCGCAAGCCTCTTACATTATTTCTGTATTAAAATTTACTGTTGTCTGTCACACTCAAAATATTCTCTACTCAGACTATTAGTTTTATGTTATACTTTGTGGCAGACAAGACATTTCTGCTTGACCTGACTGCCCTTTCTGTGGGAAGTTTGACTTGTTAGGAATACCAGTGCAGTGGAGTCCATAGCAGCTCTTCAGATGAAATTGCTGAAATCTTGGTCCTTTCCTTGCTTCAGTCCCTTTTAAAAATTTTTGCTTGTTTTATGTTTTTAAATGTAGGTGATCATTGACCCCCAGTGGTGCAGGAGGTGGGAATGCTTACCTGAGTAATGGGTGGAAAGTGTTTAACCCATACATCTGTGGCAACATTTGTGTAGTTGAACTAAATTGTTGAGAGTTCAGCTATGGCTATGAGATTTATCAGTAGGCTTTATACTACTATCATAGGCTGTTTTCAGCAGGGCCCACCTGTAGTATTGGTGCATTTCGGCACATCTTCGTGGGAGAAAATCCTGAGGTTCGTTGTAACTGTTATGTCTGTTAACCCTGCAATTCAAATTTCTCAAATTTCCCTCTGCAAATCAAATAAGCGAATTTGATCCCTTAACCAGCTACGACCGAATAGAAAAGTGTATTCCTCCATCCAGAATAAAAAGGTGACTGAAAAGATAGTAAAAGAATTGCACTTGATGCTTCAGTGTTACTTCTTGACTAGAAATTAGAAGCTTATATCAAGATGCATGTTTGCAGGTTACTCCATCTTTCTCCGAGTCATTAGATACTGACTGCTGTGACAGCTGGGATATGGCATGCTTGTGGGTTTGGGTTTTTTTTCCTCTGTTTGCACTTCTAATGGTAGAGGTAGCCCTATTAAATATCCAGAAAGAAAAAGTTACTGCTTACAAAATTTAGTACTGTGTGGAGTGTGGGATTAAACATCTGGGACTATGTTACTAGGGATAGTTCTTCCTTCTGTATGCAGTGGAATTATTTAGAAAAATGTATTGTCTTCTGAATTAAATACACCTAAGTGTTTGGAGGAAGGGATTATGAAACATCGGTGAAGGGACACTTCAGTGGTTGTAGGGTTTGGCTTGGGGTAAGAATGACCCCAGTTTTCATTTTCTCTTCTGCAGTGGCAGTTACCCTTAGGAAATTACCTGTTCTCTTTGCTTCTGTTCTCTGTTTGTAAAATTCTAAAAAAACCTCAAAAAACCAAATGAAACCAACACAAGCCAACCCCCCACCCCCACCCAAAAAAGCTTTCCTTACATTATTTATGAGGAACCATATGAAGGTTTTTACATAATATTTTAGGGACTTTAATTCAGCTGGTGCTGTAGCTGCCTCCTGCTTGGGAAGTTGGACCAGCTCACAGCTTTCCTGTCTATTAACGATATATTTTCCTGTCACTGACAACTTCTGTGGTGCAACTTCCCAGTCATGAACTGAGTTGTTCATTGGGTTGAAGTCTAGACTGAGACCTCCTGGTGAGTGAATCTATAGTTTCCAGTATATGGTCTGTCCGACAAGTCTGGATCACAGGAGGACTCATATAGAGTCATGGTAAGACTGCATGTCTGTTTAGAATGAAAGGTAGAATCAAGTCTATTTCATTTTTTTTGGGTTTTTGGGTTTTTTTTTGTCAGAATCTGGGCTCTGTTGTTAAACAGAGAGAATGCCTATCCATGGCTCCAGAAGACTTGACACAAAATCTGAAAACAGAACTAATGTGCTTGCAGAATATCAAATGCTGCCCTCCCACACATATGATTTTCCCAAAGGACCACCTCCACAGTAGCTTGCATAATAAATAACTTGCAGCATGCATGCTCTGAAGATCAATAGGTTTAATCTGTGTCAAACTAGAAATGGAAACTTAGTATACAGGGCCCTGCAGAGAACATACTGCAATCATCCTTCAAAGGTGTAGGGAAAGATTTTGGAAGAGCAGGTGAAAAGAGAAAGTTTGGGGCAGGGAGGGGGCTCAACTTTGCTGGTTTTGATATGGTTCTTAATGAGTTTTCCGGAATATTGGTGAACTACGTAACTGCTGTTATGTAGTAGTACATTGCTGTAGATAGTCTTCTGTACTTCCTGCCATTTAAAGGGTTGGTTTAAAATGCCATCCCTCAAAAAAAGGCATGAATAACAATAAATTTCTCAGTGACAATCAATTTGCCAAATGCGCTGGTGGGTAAAGTGCATTGCTTGGCACCAGTCCTGGACATCACAGGGTAAAAAACAGTGAAAATACTTATGTACTTCGTAAGGAGATATCGGCAATGATAAGCATCTTCTGATTCACTTCCCCATCCGTTCTGCTTCTGGTTTTGTTGATGTTGAATTTATTACCTCATCAATACTCTTATCTCTGGATGCCTGAAAGAAAGAAATAAGAATACATCCAATACAGAATAATGAGAAATGGATGTATCCAGAGGTTGGGATATACTTTTCCAAAGTCAAAGTTGATGTATCAATCAACATAACAAGGGTAATTTGCTTCCCACTACAAGTCAATACAAAAAGGGTTAGAGGTCTGAGATAACCACATGTGTGTTTGGTGATCATGGAGAAAGTTATAGTCGTTACTTCAAAATATATCTATGGGCAATTATTTTAGATATAAACAAAATGTTATATTTTGATAAACTTCATATTTTAGAAGGCAGAAGGTATTTTGCAGGCCTTTCAGTGAAGATCAGTTGTGGCATATGGCTAGTATGTCAGCCTCCATAAAATGAGATCCAGCAAGTTTTTGCTTGCTTACCACTTTGTCTTAGCTTGAGTTTAAACTGTTAAATCAGATCTGTAACAGAGATGAAATTGCTAAAGGAATAATAAGTAGGCAAGCAAGGAAACATGTATGTTAATTCTTCTGTGGGGATAAAATTTTTCTTGTTTAGATAAAATGATTCCAGACTGCATTTGGTATGCTTCTTTGATTAAGTAGTTAATAAAGCTAGAGTATTTTAATAGCTTGCTTTGGCTGCAAAATGTTTTTTGTATGCATTTGAAGAGTTTTATTTAGATCTGGTAATATTTTCCTGATTTTTTTACACTGGAGAAAATAGGTCACCTGAAGTAAGTGTTAACCCAGTTAGCATTCATGTGGTAGTAACAACAGTGTCTTCCCTTCTCATTGGACTATGGAAGGAAAGTGTATTATTTGAGTTGTTTTTCTGTCACAACTGATAGTACACAAAAGGTTCTGCTGCTGGTAGGAGAGCAATTACTGTTCAAGTTTTATGTATGTGCTGTATTTTTGTCTAATTTACCTGACTAATAAACTGTTTGCAGGTGAGATGAGTGAAAGCCGAGCAAAGAGAGTTCGGATAAAGGAAGTCGATGGCTGGACTCTAAGGATGCTTATTGATTATATTTACACTGCTGAAATTCAAGTTACAGAAGAAAATGTGCAGGTAGGAGTGAGAATTTTTTCTGCAACAAAAGAGATATAATATGCAGAGTAATTTATTTTATCAGTGTGGTTTAACGCTTATGTGGGAAATCTCATCTCCAAACTGCAGTTTTTTCAGAACTTGTACTTACAAAGCAAGTAGTCATATTTAATTTCTGGGTCAAATTCAAAGATGATTGAAGTAAATGAAGAGTCAGTAGACTTTAATGGGCTTTGCAACCAAACCTTATGTAATAAAATAAAATAGATGGTCTGCTGTGCCTAAAATTAAGGCTGACAGCCACCTCTATAACACCCCCTCTCTGATACTTTAGTGCAATTTGCATAAACAAAGTAGATTTGTTCCTAAATGTGAAGCATGTTCTCCAGTTAAGCCATTCTGTTTGAGTATTGTTTTTTTCTACTAACCTGCAGAATAAAGTACTTGGTCCTGCTCAGCCTCTGTACCTTGCCAGTGGCCAGTTATGCAGAAATTTTTAGCTACTACTGTTGTTTTTTAAAATCATCCAGTATCTAGCATGAAGGTTTTGCCCATCCCACACAGAGCTGATTAGTTTTTCTAATCAGCAGTATTGTAAGCGGAAAGAAACTTCAGTTAGAATAAACCAAGAACAAGCTTAGGAAACATAGCTTCCTGCCCTTAGTATTTTATAACCGCAGTCCTGAAGATGGGCAGAGTAGATTTTCTTTCCACTGTCTTTTGAGATTTGGCATATAAGTTAGGTAAGTTTAAAACAAGTTGCATAATAGGCGATGTATTTAATTGTCTTGGTTTCTTCTGGCTCCTATGCCCTGTTTCTGCTTTTCCCCAATGCCAGGTTACTAACAGTTATTTTGCTGCTTCTGCAAAGGATAAAACCACGCTGCTGTATTTGGCATTAAAAGCTTGTGTTGCAGTTGCATATTCTGAAATTGTCTTTATTGGGTGTTAGGTTGAAATTAATAGCTTCTTATTGGTGCTGACTCCAATGGGGTCACTGCTAGTTTTAGCTATGCTTGATTGAAGGCCTAGAATATCACCAACTTGAAACAAAATATCCTGCTGCTGTACGTTCCATATCTTCAGCTGTACCACAGGTCTTTAAATTCTACAAGGTTTTCTTGTCAGCTGCTTCTTAAAGGAGTTGTTTACTTCTAGTCTGATGATAGGTGTTCATAGTGACAAAACTGTCTGAAAATATGTTGTATCTTGCCACATCGCTGTGTCACTGTGGAAGACCTTGGACAAAATCCAAAGGTGTCAGAGATTCCCTAGAAGATCTCCTTTTGCTTGGTCGTGCTGGCTTTTCGTCCTTAAGGCAGAATATTCTGTCTTGCTGACACACCTGAGTGACCTTAATGTTATACTTTTGATGCGTAATAGCAGATTGGACTTAACAGGCAACCTATTGTGTTTTGGCTGTAGGTCCCGCCTAGGAGGATGCGTTTTAGCCCATCATTGGCAATGTTAACTTTTCTATGTTTATGGGGAGGAAAAGTCAGTGCTATATTTCTTCTTTGTGCAGGACTTGGTAAAGGCCAGATAGCTCCAGTTTTAAAGCACTTGAGTCTGATAGGGCTTTCATCTACACAGCCCCAGATTATCTGTCTGAAGGTATTTCTGATGTTGGTATATCTGAAGGTATATTGGGATAGTAAAAGAAGTAATGTGGTGTGATATTAAAGTTTGTGATTACTTGAGTACTGAGGATACAATCTGGCTTTTAAGTGGATTTAGACTTTTTACAATACAGTCACACTTTAATGTTGATACTGAATATATTTGTAGTGTGACTGTCAGTTTCATCCTTTTCGCTTTATTACTACTAGATATAGAATCATAGAATCAAAGAATGGTTTGGGCTGTAAGGGACCTTAAAGGTCATCTAATTCCAACCTCCCCTGCCATTGGCAGGGACATGTCCCACTAGATCAGGCTGCTCAAGGCCCCATCCAGCCTGGCCTTGAACACTTCCATGGAGGGGGCATCTGCAACTTCCCTGAGCAACCTGTTCCAGGGCCTCACCACCCTCATCATGAAGAATTTCTTCCTAGTGTCTAATCTAAATCTTCTCCGTTCCAATTTAAAGCCATTCCCCCATGTCCTGTCACTACGCACCCTTGTAAAAAGTCTCTCCCCGGACTCAAATGCAAATAAACACTATGTAGTCTTTACTTGCATTGTGGCAGAAGGAAACACTATGGATAAAAATAAATACACTGGTGTAAATCCTTTTCCTTAAGCTTGAAACCAAGGTGGGAAAATTGTTACTGTGAATTTCTGAAAACTTTGAAACCTAATACAGACTGTCAGACCTCAGTTAAAACTGTATTCTCTCTATAAACATGTTGCATGCTCTTGGTATTAATTCTAGGTCTTAATTTCATGTCTATATGACAGGAATAAGTATCACTAGAAGGTATCCTGAGATTTTGGTAATGGTTAAGAATTTGTCTTGTAGGAATATAGAACCTTGAAGACCTAAGGTACCATGCAATATTGTCTTTTTTTTTTTTTTTAATGTTTGGGCTAATGTACTAAACTGGAGCTTCAGCTTCAAGGTATCTGATTATGTTTCTTATTCAGATACCCTTCATTGGATTTCAAGTGCATTATTTTGTTTCTACAGGTTATACACAGTATTGAATTACTTACTAGTATGTGATACAATGTTTGAAAAAATCTTGAGTACTTCTTTTTGAAGTAATGTGTAATTGCTAATCCATTGGTATTAAAATAGCTACATTTATAATTAGTTTTTAATAAGTATCAAGTGGTATAGCCAAGATTGCTGGTCTTTCTCAAGGTGCAGGCTAACCATGAGCTTCTTTAATTAATATTTTACTTGAGCTAGATATGGGCAGGAGATTCCTCCCTTATTGTGCCTTTGCAACTTCTGAGTAAGAGCCATTCATTTCTGCTCCCCACTGTTGCATTCTCACTTGTCTGTTTGCAGGTGGGGCTGGGATGCAGGTAGCAAAGTCAGGGGTAATCAACAATTGAGGAGAAAACCATACTCATTTAGTGCATACAACGTCAAAATGGTAGGTCCTCAGCACTGGTTATTACTACATTAGTGAAATACAAAAGAACATTCGTTCTTTTCTTCAGCTCTTGATTCAATAGGTTTCTCCCAGCCCCCAACAGTAAGACAGCTGGTATATCAATGTGTACATTTGTGGGGTTTTTTTTTTAGTTGTGTTTGTCCTTCATTTAGAATGGGTTATTTTATCATTCATCTGTAATGGCACTCACTTTGCAAAAAGCTATACCAGTGTTTGTCATATTTACATATTATGTCACGTTTTCCTCTGCTCTCTATTCTCTGCTCTTCCTTCTTCTTTTCTTTTTTATAAAGGAAATTAAATGTCAGATTTAATGCAGTATCACTTTTTTATGTTTTAAAAGGGGAACATCAAAGTTAATATTTTCAGAGGGCAAATCAACTTTCTTGCACATCAGTTTTTTTCAATTTCCATAGAGCTATTAACTACACTCAGTGTACAATGTGGGAGAGTTAGTTACTATAAGAAGCTCATGCGTGAGTAACTCTCCCACACTATGCGTATGCATTTCAGCATGTATTTAGTCAGCTGTATACCTAAGGCCTCTAGTGAGCATAAATATATTGGGGAAGAAATTCCTGCAGTGGTTTGTGGACCGTGGATTTATGGGCTTCAGAGATCAGGCTATTACAGGCTGAGTGTGATGTGATTGGGGTAAACATGGGATAAAGTTGGCTGTGTGCCTTTCTGATTCCCTGCCACAGTTCTTTGTTCCTGTAGTTGTGCTGATACAAGTATTTGCTGGTATAAACCAGATCACTAAATGTACATACAAACATCCCACAACACTCCTTTTCCAGCCCTCCCTCACCCAGTAGTCTGGGTTAGTGTATTGAAGTGTGGGAACATACACCTGTGTTGGGAGGGGATGTTTCCCTCCTGCCTGGAGATAATATTACTGGTAGTAATGTTGTAATGTCCAACATTTTGGACATTACAATAAACATGGTATCTTGCTTTTGAACAGGAAGTGTGCACAAGAGATAGGAGAAGAAAAAAATCAAACACAATGATATTTTTATAAAGCTCTTCCTAGCATATTTTTCCCTTTAAAGAATTTTGTTAGGTACAACCAAAGCAAACTCAAAAATCTAAACAGAATTCTTTTTAAAATATATCAGTTTCTTTGTTCATTTTCTTAAATGATTCAAGAACAATTTTTGCATACTGATAAGCATATTATTAACACATGAGCACACAATATGGGTGTATCTTTCCTTTGTGATGCTTATGGTTTATGCATGGACTGCTATCTAAAATATTACAGATGCTTCTGTGTGTATGGTGTCATGGGCATAAGAGTTGACAGCACTCTTGACTTGAGGTGCCGTCCAAACAGAGCCTGAAAAAGCAGCTGATTTCTCTAAGAAATCTTCAAAAAAAAAAAAATAGATTCTGATGTTTTCCAAACTTTCTACTAAGGCAGTCCTCCTACAGTACAATACTTGGTAATATGGGCTTTGACTATTTGTGCTGCAACTTACGACTTGTAGGGTCTGCTGGCTGAATAACTTTACAGGGTTGTTATATCCTGAAAAGCCCTCTGGTTGGAAAAGGAATGGATACGTCATGCTAAAACCCAGAGAAATCCCATGGCTTATGAAAGCAGGCATATGCTTTTCAGGATGGTCAGCTTCTGAATTTTGTTTGCAGTGTGACCCGCAAATGGTTGGATAGTCAAGTCTGTGAGGGTATGTTAAAGGAGCACAAAGGAAGAAAGTTACATGGAGTACTATGAAAGATAATTGTTATTGAACTCAAGTGAAACGGTGGTTGCATGTATCTAGGCTTGGCAGAGTATCTTTAATTTGACATTGGAAACTTTATAACAAGGTATGTAGTTTGTTCCAGTTCCCTTAGTAGGTTTTCTAGTTAAGAATACAATATCTGACTTAAATCTTCTTTGGTCTGTACTAGACCAATTTCGGGTACTTCCTTTTGCTGTTTTGTAAAGCAACTTGATGCTAGTTTTGCTGTAGCACTCTTAAGTGTTGAAAGACTCTTCTCATTCATATAATTTAATTTTTTTCTTTTAGACTGAGTGTGGTAGACTTTTCTTTGGAGGCAAAGCTTTCTGAATCTTTTACGATTGTTTTTGCTTTTCTAGACTCTATTTCACCTATATCTACTTTTTTAACGTGATGGCAAAAATTAGACCCAGTAATCTATTGAAGCCTTGTTAATGCAGACTAGAATGAAATTATTATCCTGTGAGTAAAATACAGGGCTTATTACTTTGTCATTGGGTGGGCTTTTTTTTCCAGTAACAGCACTGATTCCAGCAGTCACTTTCTTTTTATGCCACTGGAGAGAGAGAGAGAGAGAGAGAGAGAATGAGAACATGAAAGTGATCATAATGCACTGGGAGAAGGGATGTGTGCTACCTCTTAATTTTGATAAATACCAATTTGAGAGATTTATTGTAAGTATTTATGCTTATTAGCATAATATTTCTCGTAGACCATAAATGGATGTGTGCAAGTTTTAAACATGTTTGAAAGAAATGTGTAGAATGTCTTTTGAAGGTGTTGCACGGAATAGGATGCAGAAGAATGAATAATCCAGACTTGTTTCTGTTGAGGAGAAAAAAACCCAGCAAACCACCAAGGAGTAGATATTAGTTCCAATAAAATCTACTAAAAATGTGGACCATCAACAATAAGAGGTCTGTGTAGGGTCTATGTTTGCCGTGCCTCAACTTTACTGGATACTAACTGAAAGGCAAAAATAAAATTCTGTGCAGCATGTAATGTTCCTTATTTGTTCTGCTGAGCACTAGGGTAAGCTCAGATCAAAAAATTCAGAATAAGTTGTGTTATATTTAGAAGTGGTCTGCCTATGATGCATCGTGTGCAGTCTTATGTGGGTGGGACATGTGAAATGACCTCTGTTTAAGGCTTCCAGTTTCTTCTGAAACTTTTATTATCAAAATAGCAGATTTGGTAACAAAGTTGGTGGTGTTTTTTTTTTTTCTTCTCTTATGCCTCCCGTGGTGGTTTCAGATTCCCTCCTTCAGTACCCTTTCCAATGAGTGATGGGTATACCAGTTTACAGGAATTTAATTAAAAGACGGTTTAGGATCATGATGGAATTACCAGTTTAATAACTTAATACAGCAGCAGCTGCCTGGGTGTGCTTCTAGCTTGAAGAAATAATAAAATGACTTATTATAAGCCAGTTTCTAAGACTTGTAGCTTTACTTGGTATTTGCCGCAGTCTTTAAGCACTTACATGATCAAATTATTATGGCTTAAATTCCAGTAATCTTCAGAGCCATAGTGTCTTTGTAGTTGAGCTGAGAGTCAAAGTACTCCTAGGAATATTTTGATGCTTGCCAGGCTTTATCCTCAAAAGAAATATTTTGTGTATACAAACTGATGACTAAACTATCAGTCTTTGTGTGAGTTAGCGACACTGTCATATGTAAAATGCCTAAGCGTGTTTTTTGAAACTAGCTTCATTTTAGATACCTAACTTGGAATGTTTTCCAAGAGTTTCTGAAGCCTACCAGTAAATAAATAATACTCTTGAACACTCACTGAAGAGCGTCTCTTTTCCCTTATTTGATCAAAACATGTCCCTAAACTTTCATAAGTATATATTTGGTTTTCTCATAAACATTGGAAATTTTCTGATTTAAATGGTGTAGACTTTTCTTTTGTAGAACCAAAGGCTGACTATCCTTTACAAATGATTTGGCAGAGTAAAGAGAGAGTTAATTTTAGTACTTAAACAGAGACATATATTCTGTGTCATGGAAGTATGCCTGCTGCTGTGTAAGTGGGTGGGAGAGATAAAAGAAATATTTATTCAACTGAAATGAATGCTGTGAAATTTTCACTGAATCTTATCATACAGTAGGTTCTGTTTTAAATATAACATCTTATATATTTTATATATACATATAAAAAATTACTTTGAGACAAAGTAATGCTGAAATTGCTTCTTGGAGAACTTGGCCTATGAAAGAGATGTCTGAAAAATTTGATTTAGGAACCTAAAAAGGGCAGGAAGGGACTAAGTTTGGTCTTGATGTATTTGCAGATGTGCCTCTCTAGGAATGTCTTCCTTAAGGACTTTTTGATAATCAGGAAAAGTGAAACTGGTTAAATGAAATTATATCTTAAAAAGAGAGTGCTAAGTAGGCTGGATCTAGGCAATTGCAGCCCTATTGGTCATTAATTGGTGATTAACACCTTTCAGGTCACTAAGAGACTGAAAGATAACTAATATAGGTCCAATGCCTCCCTAGCCTTTCACCCTGTCAAAATGCAGGGCTCCTTAAGAAGAGTTTATCCTGAATTAACAGCAATTGCTGAATGGTTTTCAAATAGACTAGTTTGCTAGCCAGTACAGTTTGACAGTATGGGTAATTATAGCAACTTTCTTGGCTAGAAACAGTCACAATCCTTCTAGCAGATGCAGGTAACTTATTAAAAGTACTACTGCCGTACCACAGGTTAAATTTGGTGTATCTTAATTTTGCAGGCTGGTTGTTGATAAAGGCCTTTTGTTTACTTTCATTTGGTTCTACTTACTGACTTCCCATTGAAGTCTTTGCCATATTATTTATTAATTGAATAGAAGTTTTGAGTTCCTAGAAGCATGTTTTAAGCTAGTGCGGTTTCCCCCCCGCAGTTCTTTGTACAGCTGTCCTCATGCATCTTCACAGTACCTGGACAGCCACTTCTTAGAACTTTTTCATCGTGGTTTAGTTTCTGATGTCTTTCCATGGCTGCTTGCATTTTGGTGATGGAGACAGAATCTTGGGCTATGTAAGTATCCTTCTGGGCTGGCTTCTTACTTATAAAAAAGAAAGAAGCCAGATAATACCCATGCTATTGAATGCAACAGTGATGCTTCTTTTTTTTCGTTGGCTTCTGGAGAACATTTTCTTGGAGTGAATGACTGAGTTGCTTTTCTTACTGTCCCTAAAGACGTGGAGCAGTATTGCTCTGATTTCTCTGTCAATAGCTGCAGTAGATTTTTTTTTTTTATGAAAATAATTCTGACTTTACATTAAAGCGTATAGATTTAATTGACCACATCTTTGAGCTGCAGTCTATGAATTTCTTTCCTATGATTTAAGTTTAACTTGCCAGAAACTCTCAGCAAGGTGTCGTGGTGCAGCACATAGTTTTTTAGACAGAATCTTAGGCCAAATATTCATTAAACCTGTGCTGTTCACATAATTTTATTTTTCTGAGCTGATATTGAATTCTGATATCCAAATCTCCTGTGAGCCTAACTTTTTGGACAGATTTGGCTGTGACAAATGAAATCTTGTTTTTATGTTTTGACCTGTTAAGACTTGATAATCACAGTCATATCTGCCCCTGCGACAAGTACATGTGTATCAATTTTTTTTCTAGCTCAAAGACCAAGTGTTAAACCATATACCTGGGCTCTTTATTACTTCTGTGAGATTCTGTAGGTGGAGGATAATTTGTCAAGATATGACAAATGAATTACAGGCACATCATTTCTCATAAGTTAAATGCAGGTTGTACGGTGACAGCTGCTTTAATTTTTAGATGAAATACCATTGTCAAAAATGAGTAATTAACACTGTTGTCTGTGACTGCTGCTTGAAGTATTGGACCATGCACTTAGAATTGGGGTTAAAATTTAGGAATGCCCCTATAAAATCTTTCTTCTATGACTTAAGTGTGTCAAGACGTTTGAAGACCACATGGTGCATCCCAGCATGTGGAGCCATGCAACTTTACTAGTGATTCTCTTTCGCTGCAGCTCACAGATTATGCGATTGTGAGACTGTTTCAGGAAGGGAGGGCAGAGACAGGTCAAAAGACAGCTGTATTGTAGAGGTCTGAAGGACAGAGGGTATCTTGACTGATGCTTTCACCTTTCTAATTGATGTGACAGCTATAGTTTTCCTTTAGTTATATGCTGTGTGATAGTTCTTGTAAAATGTTTGCAGACAGCTCCCTCCGTTCCCCCATAGTATATGACAAGTAAGATGTTAATTACTGAACCCTGAGGTGACAGGTTACACCATGCTTGATTTTGAGGGAATTAAAGTATTTGTCTTGACCTTTGACTCTCTCATCTTTCACATCTTCCACCAGTGGGTGTTTGCTGGACTTGGCTTGGTCCTGAAACCTAGAAGACTTTCTTATGTTTTCAACCATCATGCTTCACCCTAGCATCATGTTTTACGCTGCCTTCAAACCTAGAACCTTCTGTCCATAAACTAATTTTTTTTTCCCCTTGCAGTTTCAAGTAATCAAACTAATACTTTGAAAGCATTTTTTCTTTACAAGAAGTATTTTATGTAATAGAGATACTGAGTGTCAAAAGCTATGAGTAGTTTGTGATCTTATTTCCCTGACACAGATATTATTAAAGATTTAGGAGGAGATTGAGTTCTTTATTGGATCACCTCATAGAGCTGTATAAATAAATAAGCTTTTGGTCTTACTGCTCATCTCCATTGTGACTACTAAATTCTGGAAGTTCTCACAAATACTGCAGTCGTATCCAGAGTCATTCAATTTAAAATGTTTTCTAAAACTAGCTCATTGTAATGGCTTCATTATTAAAACTAAATTAAAAACATTGGTTAATCCTGATGTGTGTTGAAATCTCTCTTTACATGGTAATCCAAACTTTCATTTATATTTTTTATGCCAGAATGATATTAGGGGCTTGCTGATGCTGGAGAGAGGTACTAAAATCCAAGCTGACGTAAGTTTCATTACAAGCTCTACTCATGGAAACATTTAAGTCTTACTGGGCACAAATTTAGTGTTGGGCTGAGCAGCCTTACATTTGCTGAAAGAGTATCAGTTAAGTACCACTGTGCTTTGCTATTGTACATATTTTGTGTTAAGCCCCAAGCAACCACCTGGTTACCTCTTTTGACCCACTTTTTTTTTTCTGTATTTGTGACAGCAGCTTTGAGGATTTTAATAACAATTAATATGTGGCTTAGCTGGAGGAGAGGCAGTGACACACTTTTTCATTTTATGTACATTTTAAGACATGTCAGGCAGTGGTGAATGATCTAATTTTTACAGTGAAATAATCCTACTATGCTTTCTTCATTTGCTTATATATGCCTGCCTGTCAGGAAAGCAAGTGTAGGAGGGAAGGGAAAAGAGGAGTGTGATCTTTCTACAGGCAGATTTTATTACCAATACAAGCTTCATTAATTTGTGCTTTAAATGACTAAGCTTTGCATAAAAGAGCTGCTGACCAAAATACTAAGCAAACAGCTTTGTGGGGAAACTTATATTTTACTTTCAGTCAGTTTTTAATGCATATTGAGTAGTATGTATTTTTCTCTACATTTTTTTTCCCCCCTCATAGCTTGTCTTTTATGACTTTGGCTATTATGCATGTGCAAAGTAGAAACTGCCTTGGTTATGGAGTGTGATATGCTCTGCAGAATAGATATGGTTACTATATTGTCACTCCCCTTTCTATGTTTGTTTTTCTTAAGACTGAGAAACTTTTTTTTCTTTAGTTGAAGTTTTATTCCAGAGCTTGCATCTGCCTGATAAGACATTATAGTCCTGCATGATAGCCCTGCTAAAAGATTTCCTTTTCTTATTTGGCTTGCTTGGTAACGTGTGACAAAAGAAGATTGCACTGTGTGTTTAACATGAGGAAAGTGTTAGGAATTGCTGAATCTGGTAACCTGATAACAGCAAAGCAGCTGCAACTGTGTTCCCAAGCTCCAGCTGGTAGTGAGGCTGAGCATGTATTTCCAGTAGGTACATACACAATCACATGTATATGCACACATCAAGCAGCCAGCCATGCAGATCAGTGCAGACAGAAACACTCAGCTGTCATCTCCATTCAATCTTGAGGGGGATATCCTCCTAAAAAGTCTCTTGTGCATATCTGTTTAACACCTTGATTTGCTTTGTGATACTAGACCTCGAGCAGACCTTCCCATATTATGTTTTAAGCTAAGCTGAATAAAGATAGTTCATACTTCTTCATTTATGGATTAAATTCTCTGTGTTTTCACCTTGTTTATAGATGGTTGGATGAAGTTCCAGGAGGTAGGTAGCACAAGGAGTTTGTAAAGAAGGCAACTGCACAGCTATAGCTTTGGTTAAGGCAGAGAGAAAAATGGTGGTAGGAGAAAGAGCTGTTGCATAGGTATGACAGCTACTCTTTTCTGAGGTATTCACATTTTTACGTGCCTGCCTTTTTTTTCTTCTTTCCCTTTTCTGAAGTTACCTTTCTGCTATTTCTGTGTGTCCTCCCAAGTAATGCTTTATTTGTATTTTGCTGGCATTTTCCAGCCAAGGAAACTCTTTATGAAACCGCCCCCCCCCCCCCCCCCCCCCCCCCCCGCTTTTTTTCCTTTGGTCTTGCTGGATGGGGGACCCCAGGACTTTGTAAAGAAAACTGGGTAGGCAGAAGGATATGAGCCTTGTAAGAATGAAAAGATACCTGAATGGAAATTCAAACTGTTGTATACCAGCCTTTAGGTGCTAAAGAAAATTATGTGAAGAAAAAATAGGCACAAGAGTGAGCACTAGAGATAGATTAATCTAAAATGTGGATTTAAAGGTATGAGGAGTGAATTAAAGTTGTCCCGAGGCTGTCAAAGACTGTCTTGGATTATCAAGTGTGTATGGGACGCAAAGTCTTGAACCTCTTCTGGAGAGAGACTGAGGTCTTATGGACTGAATCACAGATTTTTCCCTATCTCAATCTTAGTTCCTTCAGAAGATGTTTTGGGGGGAGTGTGTTAAAAAAACACTTTTCTGCTTATTTGGAAGAGAGACTTCTGGGCAAAGGCGGTGAAGAGGCTTGTAGCTTGTCTGAGTCAGCATGATCTAAGCAAGAGCCAAGGAATGAATCAGAAACCCATGGAGGAGGTGATGGGGTGAGACAGGTGGGGTTGAGGCAGGAGTGCACTGTAGAAGACATACCGATCTGTAATGCTGCGCTTCAGAAGCATGTGATTCTGGTTATTGTGGGAGGTGAATGGGAAGTCACTGGGGGATTTAAACAGGCATGTTTAATTTCAATGATAAAAAGAATAAAACACTTTTACTCAGCACTGCAGCTCTAAATTTAACAGCTGTTCATTTCCTGCATATTGTTTCTTTAATGAGTGATACAGAAGAGCATGTAGGCTGCCAGAGCAAGGTGCCAAAAACTAATTAAGGTAGAAAGTCCCAGTTATGCCAACAGACTGTGCAAGGTTCATCCTCAGGTAGGGGGATTAGATAAAGGGTCAAAAGATGAGGTGCTGGAGCAAATGAATATCAGATCACTAGGGCAAATAGGATATTATAGACATGTATTTAAAAATGATACTTGCGTACCCATAAAGAAGAAACTTTTAAAGTTAGATGGCTGATGCTGTATCAAAATGTTATATTCTCTATCTGACTATTCCTTCTAGTTGTAGTAAATCAGTAGGATGTCACTAGTGATATTTAGTATTGGAGAGGCTGTCAAGGATTTTTTTTTTTTCCTTGGTATCAGGTAACATAAGGTAAGTTCAAGCTTTCTGTATGCTTTAGAATTCCATTTGAGTTGTGTATAGCTCCTAAAAACCTCCTGTAATTCTTTGAGTGGTTCAGAAATAACCATATCAAAGGCTTTTGAAAGTCAAGTTATAGTTATAGACCCTCCTAAACTGTCACATGATGAGCAATAAATAGATCAAAAATCCTTAGGAAGCACAGGAACAAACAGGAATAAATAGTTGGTTTTCACTGTATCAAAATGGTTGTAATGTGTCACAAGCTTCCAAAGAAGGATGGAATTTCTTTACTTTTGAAAAGTAGGTAGCAAGAGATATAGGTGCTAAAATTGTTTAAGGATCTTTTTTTCAGGACCAGACAGAAATAGGAAATTTCACTGCTTTCTAGCTAAGCTAGATGTCAGGCGAGCATGATCACAGAACAAATTTAATGTTGGAAAGTGTAAAGTAATGCATGAAAAGAAAAATCTGAATTACTCATACATATTGCTGTTTTACATTAACAGCTTTTATAGAATAGAATAACATACTGTATTCACCTTAGAAAAACTACTCATTGTGAAAAAGTGGCTTTAGAAAGGAGTGTAAAAAATGGCACTGCAGCATCTGTATGTCATTGTATAAATCTACGTTCTCACCTGTAACACTATGCTGGATGGTCTAAAATATGACAAGAATAGCATGCTTTGGGGAAAGGCTTAGAGCTGTTAAAGGCATAGAAAAGCTATCATTAGAGAGAGAGAGAATTCAGGCCTTTTTAGGTTGACTGAGAGATGACTAAAGAAGGACTCTATTTTCCTCCAATATATCTTTATTTAATATATCTTTATTTCAAAGACTCCATAGACCCCTTTTAAGGGTCAGAGGGTTATTTGGTTATGCTGAAAGATAATAAGCTTTTCTTTAGGATACCTACAGAGAGTAGCACACAAACATATGTGTGCATATGTGTAATTGTAGATATTAGGCATCCATTCTTTAAGTGTATTGAATAGAGCATGTCACTGCAAAATGCATGAGAGGTGAGCAGTGTGTTTTTCTAGGTGTACTTGTTAGTTTGGAAAGGATTATCTGTGAACTTTGGGTTACCATTAGATAGACTGTGTTTCAAAGTGTAAGGTTTACCTCCCTAATTAGGTGAGAACATATTGACATCCAGGTCTGGGCTGGGTTCACCTGCTCTACTTTCCTCCATCCTAGGTTTCCTCTTCCCCTTTTCCTTGGAAGGGGTGAAGACAGAGGAAGGGATGGTGCTGATAGAAGCAGAGCAGTCCTTTGAAGCTTCATTTCAGCAAATACTGTGTTTAACCATGTACTGGAGAAGGGAATTATGTCTCAAGCCAGCTGCCAAACTTCCTTCCAGTGTGGCTGAGACTGTTGAAGGTCCTTAGCTGTGGTGCAGGAAAGCTAGAGAAAAACAGTTGTAAGGGCAAAATTTTTGTTGTTTCTTCCTGTTTATCTTCTACCTCTCACCTACTCTTACACCTGCATCCCTGACCCACAATCCAGAACCATAGCTGTCACCACTAAATTTTACGGTCCACTTTCCAACCTGGAAGACTAGGCTCTTGTCCCATTGCATCCTTTACGTTTATTTACTTGCAGAGCACTGGACACTGCCAATTTTTCGCAGGTGAAGTCTGGTTTTAACTAACTATAAATGCTGTTCTGAAAGATAAAATGTATCCTTGTGCTTCAGGAGCAAGCTATTCCTTATGTTTCAAGGAAGTTTTCTCTGGTGTGGTTCGGTGAGGTTTCACACACTTGGGTAGAGTTTACAGACTTGAGTAGACTGTTAAAAAAAAAGAGAGAGAAATGGAGATATGATGACCCAGAGGTAATGAAGACTGAAATAATGAATTTTCTGATGTCTAAACCTAGTGCCTTCATCCTACCTTGCTAGGATCTGGTTGCCCTTTGCCTAGACATTAATGAAGAAGAACTTACGTACATAAACTGCCTTCTTAGACTGAACAGCTTGTGCAACTTCTCCAAGTCTGTGATCTTTAAAATCATCACGCTGCTAGGCTGTGTTAGAGACTTTTCTGTGAAGATGGATGAAAGCAACTACCTTCGTCTCAGATATGACCTTAAACTTAGGCATCCATGTATCTATTTCTGTTTATGACCGCAATACTACCTGTGGCAAAACCTGAAAGGCAACCCATGGCAACTTAAACAGCAGAGGTAGTTTGCTCATTTTTAAAGCATTTTATGCAAATGAAAGCATGTGTGCCTGTCTGTAAAATTACCTGCCTGTAAAATTTAAGGTGCTTATTATGAATAAATTAAGTCACTTAAAGAAGAAACTGTGTGTTTTACATCTTGCTTGCAAATAGATTCAGCAGTATGTTGCTCCATATAAGTTGAAATTTATGGAATCTGAATAAAGGCTTTCTTGAAAATGTTTGTTTTCTTGATATTGGTCATGCTTTAAATGATGAAATGTATGCATTAAAACTTCCTCTGGAAAAAATTTCAAATGAGAGGCTAGAGATACCATTTGTGAGATTTCTGCCCTATGTACCTCAATTTTATAAGCACAATGACTAGATTAAAGTGATTATGAAAATTGTTGCTAAGCCTAATGCTATCTTTTTGATGAGGTATTCCCCAGTGACATTTCTAGGAAAATATAAATATCGTCTGCAGTAGGAAACTGAATGATTAATAAAAGATTATCTCAATAAAATATAAAAACATAACTGTAATGCTAGAAGCTTGGAGTCCACTTAAGGGCCATTTATTGTTTGTTAGACGTTAATCTTGACACAATTTTGTGTTGAAGAGAAGCACTATGCACGCAAAGCATTTCTACTTCATGCTATTTCTGTTGTTCTCAGTTCCCGCCTTTGTATTAGTATACAACCTGATAGTATGAATGCATCTTCTCTACCAGAGAATTGGATAATAGAGAAAGCAGAGTTTCACAATCTACTATCCCAGTTTTGCTGCTGTTGTTTCCAGCATAAGCTTTAGGGTTTTGCAAATGCTGTTTCAATCCTTCTCTAAGATTGGCAGCAAATATGCAGTTATACTAGGAGAACAAGATTTGTTTGTTACAAGTTGGTTGTTCTGTAATGTAGAAGAAAAAAAAAGAAACAACAAAAAATTCCTTCCTCGGTGTCCTGCCCCTTAGAACCCCTAAAGTAGTCTCTTGTTCTTTAGGAAACAGAACATGTGAACTTCTAGATTATTTTGTCAGAATTTTGTCTTTAGTTTTAGGGGATATTTTTTAAATATGTCTATCACAGTAATCTTTGGTATAAGCAAATTCAGTATATGTCAGTGGGATCTGAATCTGAGGGTGGTCTGTTATCCAAGGTGTGAGGTATTACAAGTAAATCCTATAGCTTTAGCACACTAGCTGAAAGCATCAGCTGATGCAGCAGTTCTTTATGTTGGTCAGCCTTTACAGAAAGATTGAAGACCGCGTAGTGTGAGTTATGTTATCCTGCCTAATTAATTTTTCCAGCTTCTTTTAATCCTTCTTGCATGGGAGCTTTGTACATTATTTGACCAGTTAGCACTTCAGGCTCCAGTAGTTAAAAAATACATTGGTCTGCATGACAGAGTATCAGCAGCAGTATCTGGCTTTGTTCAGACTCTAGTTAGTATGGTTTAAATTATCTTGTCTGTAAGAAAATATGAAAGTATTTTTGTGTAGCTGTATAATCTTACAAGCACATTTACAGTGTGATAAGGGATTCTGAGCTTTTGTTTTAGATTACTTACTGTACTTATGCTTAAATTCAGTGACCAAACTTCAAATCAAACCGCTTTGTTTCTATCAAGTCTAAATGGCTATGATTTTTTCCACTGAAATAAAAACCTAAAGTTCGAACTAAAATTATTTTAGCTTCAAGAATGTTTCACTCAAAGTGAGACAATATTTCTGTTCTATTTCCAGTATCTTTTGACAGAAGTCAAGGATATAAAAGGCTAAGCTCATGACTGTTAACAAAAATAACCATCGGGATAGAACAATCAATCTCTTGTGTGGAGACTTAAGCCAAAATGCGCTGTTACATAGTGGTTAGGGCACTGTCCTGGTAGAGAAGATGTAAGAGAACCCTCAAATGAAATAAGACAGTTTGGTTCTCCCCTTTTAGACCAGATAGACGTGATTAATTATGGTGTGTTACTTGATGAAACTTAAACTTCTGCTACTTCATTTGCTGTGTGAGTCTTGCTTCTGCACTGCTGCAACCCGTAACTGCATCCTGTATCCACCTCAAAACTTCTGCACCCGCCCCCTTCCAAAAAAAATTATAAAAAAATCAAGAAATCAACAGAACAATCACCTTCACCCCAAATGTATTAACTAATAATTACTAGTTTGTTCTGATTAATCTTCTAAAGTGGTACCTCTTTTAAAGCCATGTTTTGAGGTAATCAGTTGCTTCCTATAAATCACATCTCACTGTAACTGAAGCGGATGCTTAAGTACAGATTATTATGCTGGCTGAAAAGCAGTTATGTTAAAGCAGTTACTTTTTCCTTTTACTCCATTTTAGTCTGTCACACTGCTTTTAAAGTTGGGAGGTGCTTAGTGTTTTGTAGGTCATGTCAGTCTTTCAAAATATTATGTTATCATGATTGTTTGCTTATTTTCAACTGGAACAGCGCTTAACCAGTTTGCGTTTAGTCCTAAGGGAATGTGAAGACTCTGTCTTGATTAGCAGTCTTATTCCTTCCTCCTATACTATAAAACTGCCACCTACACCTGATTTTTGATTGGATAGTTCTCATTAAGCTGAAGGATAAATTTACACATCTAAGTCTTCACATAGCCTATAAAGTCAAGAATGTTAACGTACCCAAAAGTGTATTTTTTTTAAGATAGGTTGTTATGTTCTAAACTTGCATCTTTAAATCCAGTACAGCATCTCATTTGTGTGTGTTTTAACACCGGAACAGTGTGCTTGACTTGTACATGTTTGTATAGAAATACTAATAGGGCACTTCTACATTTTATTCCATAGATGCAAGAGTTAAAATATTTGTGTCTACATTAGTACTTTTAGATGCATACAGATGATTGTAAATGAGAATAAAAAAACTAAGATAATTTGGATGGTCTTTGACCACTTCTTTAATTTCCTTTTTCTTTATGCCATGTCAATATAAACAGCAAGTGAAGGAGTTTAGTTAGCTGAAATGGTTATTTAAAACTTAAAAATAGAGGTTAAACTACTGTATTTCATCCAGATTTGCTTAATAACAGGCATTAACATAGCTGCTGCTCTCTGAAATTGATTAAATTTTAATATCATAACTGATAATATGGAATATCTGAAATTAACAAAGATGTAATTTGCTCTCTTGTGTGCTTCTACATTGCACTGTACTGTTTGGATTCTCACAGATCTTCTTTCCAGGGTAATCTGTTTCCTGTAGTTAATGATTTGTTTTCTTTCCCCTCTGTGTGGTAGAATAATTTTTTAATTTTTGATAGCAGATTTTTAATTTTTATTGGTATATACTGCTTCGATTTTTATTGGCTTATTTGCTTGCAAGGTACTTTAATGTTCTGAGAAATTTCGATTTTGTTTATGCTGTGGGATCTTGTTCCCAAAACCTGTAATAGGTTCTTCTGTTACTTTCATATTAGCATTATACTGATCTTAATATATTGCTGATGGGTGCTAATTTGAATTTGGGTAGGAATTCATAACAGTAATCTTAAAGGAATTCCAGGAAATTTAAAAATAGTGGACATGAAAATATTACCTTAACCATCTTCATACTGCACATAGCACAATATGTTCTGGCTAAGAGAATCCAGTAAAAAGAGGAGTGCAAAGATGGTAGCATGTATTGATGTAAAACTACCAAATTGATTTGATTTAAATCAGCAGGCAGAAAGCTATTTAAATATAACTTTAAAATGAGATTTTTAAAAGCATGTCCAGTTAAACAAGGTTGATGGGCCTGTCCAGTGAATTTTGACTAGGACCAAGCATGGAGATTTTACAGGTTCTTGAGGCAACTTGTTCCGGGGCTCAACGACTCTCATGTTTTAAAAAAGTAGAACCCAACACAAAATAACAAAAAAGCCACCTAAGCCTTTTTCCAGTAAAATTTTCCTCTTGACTCTTGTCCCACTGCTATACAACTTCAAGAATAGTCTGGCTCAGTCTACTCTACTCTCCCACTAGGTAGTTTTGGACAGCAGTGAGATCTCCCCTTTGTCGTATCCTTTACAACGGAACAAATGTGGGGTTCTTTCCTTGTTCAATCCCTCTGGTCATCTTGGTGGCCCCTTCTACTGGACATGCTCCTTCATTCTCAACTAGCAAGACACTTACTAAAAGCTTGTGTAGCATAAAGTGGTAACAACTTGTGAGAGCAAGGGTCTGTGTGGTGGGGAGTGTAGCACTGAATTTAGCAAAGCTCATGTGAAAAGATGCCTGTTAAGTCATCTAGTGGCCTTCAAGTAGAAGGAACTCCCTTGTCTGGTGTGGAGACATTTCAGGGCAGCTTCTCTGACCAGCTGCTTCTAAATAGTCCATGAGGAGGGTTTAATACTTGCTATAAAATTTACTCATTTGAAAATACGTGGTATGCTATATTTTGTTCTAGCAGAGAGATACAGCAATATAGTGAAATCGCAACACAAGCAAAATATAGCAATTGTTGTATATATCTGGATCACTATGCAAAAGTGATTCTCTTTAGTGGTTTCTGTATGCCTACTGTCAGGATGTTGGGCATCCACAGTTCATTAGGAAGTGAAAAGCGGGATAAAGCCAGCTCAAGGCCAGAACTCTCCAAAGAGAGTTCCTTCTTTTGGTTGCTCAGTTTTTATACTTTGTGTTGGGCTGAGCCACATATATGCCTGTCTCTGTAGTGGTCTGGCCAACTAAGGAAGATGTTACACTCTACCAGTTATGTCGAAGAAGGCTGCTTGTACAACCTGGTGACTCACTGGTTCAGCTGTGTATTGAAAACACAGGTTATACTCCAGTCCCCCTTGTGTTAAGTTCAGCTTTCTTTAGTTGGTGCTCGTTCCTTACATTTCTTCCTGCATTCATCTCTGAGCCATCTTCCATTGTGGCTACTCATTGGTTGGTCATACAGGCTGTATATCTCTGAGACTGTTGAAATCATCTTCCTTGTGAACTGATGGTCACACCTAACTGGAGATGTACCTGCCTCTACTAGCTGCTCCTCACCTTAGAGCTCAATGTGTGTATGTTTTGGTCACATGAGGTAAATATTTCCAGCTGCACAAAGGTGAGCAGAATCATGATGCTGACTGTAAAAAAATGGGGAGAAAAGCTACAGGCAACATTGGTACCCTCAGCCCTCAACATACTGTTGGTATGTATCTGAACCACAAGAGAATGCAGCAGTCTTGAATATGGGTTGACTATCTAGCCGAGTTATTCTGAAGGGCTTGAATCTGCTTCAGTGAAAACAGCACACAGGTTTAGGACCTTAAATGGATCCCTCCTGACTGTACAACTAACCCTGCAGGTGGATTTTAAAACAAATATTTGTACCTGATCATGGTACTTTTTGTCTTACTGGAGTTGGAAAAGTGTATTTGGCATGGCAGGTGCACACATCTTTGGGAATAGGATTGTCACTTCAGGGAATAGTTTTCAAAGACTTATAAGGGTTAAATGATCTGCTTTAGGAAGTGTGGCAGTCATTCAAAGGTTCCTTACTGCAACTTTGACAGAAAAAAGAGAATATGTAATTTCTTAGTTGCCATCTGTAATAATAATCTGTTCAGTTTCTTTGATTATAAAAACAACAACTGAGATGAGGATATGTTTTTGTAGAATTAGCTATTGGAGACTTCCCCTCTCCCATTTTTTGCAGTACAAAGCAGTATGCATATTAAAATATTTTTCATTTTTAAAGGGAAGTTATGGTACCCTCTGCTGGCTGGTTTTGGAAATAAATCTGATCTGTAGCCTATCAGTTTGGAGTAGCAGTGGTTAAGCTAAATCTGTACTGCAGTTTTAATACAGAATTTGTGGGTTTGAGAGGAGTTTGGGTTTTGGTGGTGTATTGCGTCTGGTTCCTCCCCTTCTCCCTGCCCTGCTTCAGCGGACTGAATCTGCCTGTGATGAAACCTGTATTTTTAAACACAGGTTGTTACAGCTTCCAGGCTGAAAGTTCTGTAGGTACAAAAGGAAATAGCTAGATGTTATTCCAGCTCTTGTTGCCTGGTAACTAAAACCCCGTGTATAATTTCAATGGGATTAATTTGGTGCACTTTGTCTCTCTTTTCCTTTTTAGTGTTGGAATGCACATAAATATATTTATATTTAAATATCTTATTGTCTAATAACTAAATTGTGCTGAAAATATAACTTTTCTAACTAAATTACAGTGATTTAAGAACTTATGTAATTTTCTCATAATGAAGTGATCTTGTAGTTCTCGTAACATGGGTTTACTGTTCATGTAAGTGAGCAAGCATTTCAGTGTGACCATTTGTGTATACAAACCTTAAATTCTTTTCTGCATTTCTATTTAGTTTACTGATTTGATAATGTTTTACATAGTTTTCTGCTGAATTCATTTAAGCATTTATAAGGATTGTTCTCAAAGGAGTTGAGGACTGTTCTCAAAGTTATTTGCTCAACTATACTGATAACTTGCCTAAAATTATCTAGGACTGTGTTTGAATTAGTTACTGAAGTTGTAAGCAGGTGTGAAATGTTTGCTTCAGTGAGACAAGTTATGTAAATAAATACTTGTATTAGATTTCTAGGCCTGATTTTTGGTATGTGATTTCATATCTTATCCTAGAATTCACTATCAAATGAATTATCCACTCACTATAAATAATACTGTAGTTCTAGTAATAGAAATCATATTACTAATATTATCTTCACATATTCATTAACATATGCTAAAGTAAAATTAGTTCACTGCACTGATTTAACCTTGTCTAATGTAACCTTTAAGCTTACTAAATTTCTTTTGAATTGTGTAACTTCGTCTGACACTTGTGTTTATTACATACAGATCTTATCCATTTATTTTGCTGCTTACTTGATACTGTCAAGGATTATCTAAGATATAAAATAGTTTTCAGATATTTTGTTTAGCAGCAGTCTGTGTTATCTCAGTGCAATCACATTTGTGGTTTTCCCTCACTTCTCTTTCATTAACAGTTCATATTCAAAGCACACTCTTGTTACATATATAACATATATAATAGTCATACATAGTAGAAGCAGGAACCAAAAAAAAAGAAGTTTCAAGCAGACATTAGCTTTTCAGGGTTGTATCACCTAAAGTCCTTTTTGTTTTAATAAAAGTAGCTCTTTAGAACCCAAGCAGATAGATGCTTAGGAGATGATGGCAAATATTTGATTCTACAGACAATTACAATGATTAAAACTGCTTCCAAAGAGTAATTATGTATCAGTATATTTTGCAGCTTTCATGTAGTGTTACACAATTTATAAATTGTTTTACTCTTGCTCTTTCAGCTCTTTTTATTCTTCCAGTTTTCTTCCTGTTTGACTCTTTAATTTTACCCAAGTAATTGTTTAAATGAAAAACACTAAAAAGAATGGTGCAGTCATTGTGTTTTATGTATTCTGTGCTTGCGTATTATTGATGCAGCTTTATAGTACATATTTTCTCTGTATCTAAGTGAACATTTGCTAGTCTTCTGTGTTAAAATCTTGCCTGTTGTCATCCAGTGAAGATGCAAGCTAATATTAATTTTGTACTTGAATGTTCTAAAATGGAGGTCTCATTAAAGTAACTGTCAAAAGCACAGAAAATTAAAATATTGTGAAGAAGAAATTGTAGATAGGAGTATGGAATTACACTCAAAGGCACAATTATAGTGAACCTAAATTTCACGTTTAAGTTTTACTGGGCAAAGAAAATGTACATTATACATTTTCTTAAATTCTTCTTTAGATTTTGCATGCTTTGTGAAAATTGGAGGGCAAATATCATTTACGCCAATTTCTTACTGATGTGGATTTTTTTTATGAGTTACAGAATATTCATAGAATCATAGAATTGGTTGGAAAGGACATCATAGATCCTCCAGTTCCAACTCCCCTCTTATGGGCAGGAACACCTTCCGCTAGACCACGTTGCTCAAAGGCCCCATCCAGCCTCTCCTTGAACACTTCCAAGGAGGAGGCACCTGCAAATTCTCTGAGCAACCTGTTGCAATGCCTCACCACCCTCACAGTAAAAAAATTCTTCCTAACATCTAATCTGAATCTCCCCTCTTTTAACTTAAAGCCATTACACCTTTCCCTGTCATTACACGTCCTTGTAAGAAGTCCCTCCTGAGCTTTTCTGTAGGCCCCCTTCAGGTACTGGAAGGCTGCTTTAAGGTCTCTCCAGAGCCTTTTCTTCTCCACGCTTAACAAACCCAACTCTCTCAGCCTGTCTTCATAGGAAAGCTGCTCCAGCCCTCTGATGAACCTTTGTGACCCTCCTCTGAACCCACTCCAACAGGTCTATTTCAGCCTTACCTTGGGGACCCTAGAGCTGAACGCAGTACTCAAGGTGGGGTCTCAGGAGAGTTAAGGGGCAGAATCTCCTCCCACAACCTGCTGCTCACACTTTTTATGGTGCGGCTCAGGATACAGTTGGCTTTCTGGGCTGCAAGCGCATATTGCTGGTTCATGTTGAGCTTCTCATCCACCAGCACCCCATAGCCCTTCTCTTCAGGGCTACTCTAAACCTCTTTATCCCCCAGCCTATATTTGTGCTTGGGATTTTGCAGGACCTTGCACTTGTTCTTGTTGAACCTCATGAGGTTCACATAGGCACACCTCTCAAGCCTGTCCAGGTCCCTCTGGATGACATCCCTTCCCTCTTACGTCAACTGTGCCCCACAGCTTGGTATCATTTGCAGACTTGCTCAGGGTGCACTCAATCCTGCTGTCTCAGACAGAGATGTTAAACAACACTCTCCTGATATGAACCCCTGAGGAATGCCGCTCATCGCTGATCTCCACACATTTTGTCTGTTGAGGCTTCTAGGTGCATGAGTTGTCATTCTTCCAAGAAGGTCACGGACTTCTTTGTAATCTGAATTGAGTCCTGACTGGAATCAGTGGGGCAAAGGTGCTTATTATTTATGCTAAAAAATGGCACGATGTCCAGTGCTTGCATGCAAACAAGATTTATATATTCTATCATGGTTTAGAAAACTTTGATTTAAAGAACTACCTAATGCTGAAGATTTGGAATTGTTATGTAATTATGGAATGGTGGGAACAGTAAGAAGAGAACTTGTGAATGATTACTGGGAAAAAACTTACATGAAATATGAGAATTATAGTCTGTTGAATGATTTCCCCCTGAACACAGCAATAGAGATGTTGCTTGTTACTTTGAATCTTAAATGGTATTTGCAGGGAGGTAAAATAAAGTTAGTGTGGGGTTTTAAGTTCTTCAGTTGTGTAATGCTGAAAATTTCCTCTCTGTTTTAGTATTTTTATTTTTTTTTGTAATGGATTATTTTGTTTATTGATATTGAGAATGCTCTTGCATAAGCTCAGAATTGAATTGGGATATTAACCACTTGTTGCTTCTTACAGGTACTGCTCCCAGCAGCTGGTCTATTGCAACTGCAGGATGTGAAAAGGACTTGCTGTGAATTTTTGGAATCCCAGCTTCATCCTATCAACTGCCTGGGGATCCGTGCTTTTGCTGATATGCATGCATGCTCAGATCTCCTGAACAAGGCCAACACGTATGCAGGCAAGTCATCATTAGTATAGCATATAGCTTGAAAAATGTGTGTGTGAGTACACACACGCAGGTTTCATGTCCATCCAACCCCACCCAAAGCAAACCAGATTTTACCTAGAATATTGCAGATGTGTCTTGTGGCAAAGATTGGTTTAGTATTTGATAGGAATGGTTGGACTCGATGATCCAATGAGTCTTTTCCAACCTGGTGATTCTATGATTCTACGAAAGAGTGCATTTGATACGAGTGTCTTTAAGATAAGAAAAGTCTCCTGCTTGGAACTTAGTTATTATAATAAGCATTAAGTGGCAACATCCTCAGGGCCATACAGGGTCTAAGTAGTTTGTAATTCAGAAGGTAGCTACCTTGATGTTTAAAACTTTACACTGATACTTAGAGGAGGAAATCGGGAAAGAAGGATTAAAATTCTGCCACAAGCCAAAGTCTGTAGGAAGTACAGGGGGGAAGAAAGAAGATGAGGGCATGGAGGGGGGTGCTATCTCTATCCACTGAGCTGTACTGGCTAAGAAGCAGTAAACATACCACGAATAGTGTGTTGTCAACTTGTATTCTGAAAATCCTATTCATCCAGCCTAAGACTTGAAATTTTTTACCATAAAGAGTACCTGTAGTCTCATTCGTCTGTCTTGACACAAAGCAGATAGAGCTGCATCTTCTAACTAACCATATATATAGCTCAGCCATTAAAATTCTACTTTCCTTGTAAAAAACACTTGCCATTGGATTGTTTGTCTTTTTTTTTTCCCAAAAAAATCAAGAACTCCATGAACTATTTTTATTACTAAAAGTGCATCATCACAGTCATCTTAGACGATGTTGTTCATATTGTAAGAGGACTGACTCATATCGAGTCTTGGCATTTTTGAAAATTAGGTTCTCTTTTTCCTTGCTGTTCTGAATGAAAAAGCAGTTCTGTGGTGAAGTAACAGTAGAGTTGTATGAGGGAACAAAGGAAAATAATTATTCTCTTTTTCTTGATGCTGGTGAGGCCTTAGGTAGAAAAATACTAAAACAAACGTTAAGAAAGGTGCAAAACAGTTGAAGTTGAATCCACGGAAGTCTAACATAAACATATTTGGACTTCAGTAAAGCCTTTGACACAGTTTCTCACAGCATTCTGCTTAGGAAACTCTGCCTCTGGCCTGGACAGGCGCACACTCTCCTGGATGAAAAACTGGTTGGATGGCCGGGCCCAGAGAGTGGTGGGAAATGGAGTTAACTCCAGCTGGAGGCCAGTGACAAGTGGGGTTCCCCAGGGCTCAGTGCTGGGTCCAGCCCAGTTCAATGTCTTTATCAATGACCTGGATGAGGGGATCGAATGCACCCTAAGTAAGTTCGCAGATGACACTAAGCTAGGTGGAAGGGTGGATCTGCTGGAGGGTAGGGAGGCTCTGCAAAGGGATCTAAACAGGCTGGACTGCTGGGCAGAGTCCAGTGTCATGAGGTTCAACAAGGCTAGGTGCTGGATCCTGCGCTTGGGGCACAACAATCCTATGCAGTGCTACAGACTAGGAGAAGTCTGGCTTGAGAGCTGCCTGGAGGAGAAAGACCTGGGAGTGTTGGTTGACAGCCAACTGAACATGAGCCAGCAGTGTGCCCAGGTGAACAAGAAGGCCAGTGGCACCTTGGCTTGTATCAGAAATGGTGTGACCAGCAGGTCCAGGGAGGTTATTCTCCCTCTGTACTGGTGAGGCCGCACCTTGAATACTGTGTTCAGTTCTGGGCTCCTTGCAACAAGAAGGGTGTTGAGACTCTGGAGTGAGTCCAGAGAAGAGCAACAGAGCTGGTGAAGGGGCTGGAGAACAAGTCGTACGAGGAGCAGCTGAGGGAGCTGGGGTTGTTTAGCCTGGAGAAGAGGAGGCTGAGGGAAGACCTTACTGCTCTGTACAACTACCTGAAAGGAGGTTGTGGAGAAGAGGGAGCTGACCTCTTCTCCCAAGTGACAGGGGACAGGACAAGAAGGAATGGCCTAAAACAGCACCAGGGGAGGTTCAGGCTGGACATCAGGAAAAATTTTTTCACAGAAAGGGTGATGAGGCCCTAGCACAGGCTGCCCAGGTAGGTGATTGAGTCACCATCCCTGGATGGGTTTAAAAGACATGTGGATGAGGTGTTCAGGAGCATTGTTTAATGGTTGATAGGAATGGTTGGACTCGATCCTGGAGGTCTTTTCCAACCTAGTCATTCTGTGATATTAGGAGAACAGATTGACCTATGACAAGTACTATGGGCGAAGAATCTCCTTTCAGGCAAGAAAATAAAAGGCTAGGAGGATGAGGAGGAATGCAAATCTTCTGTGCATAAAAATGACTGAGAATGATTAAGCTTGACTTGTGATTGATCTTTTAAAGTCACTTCAATATATTAAGAAAAAATTTGTCTGTACAAGTAACACAGATCAGGCAAGCTGTTTGTGGAAGTTATGGACAGCTGTAAAAAACCTGGTTAGACTAACTTCTGATTTAGGTTGTTCTAAATCACGTTTGTGTCAAAAACTTGATGATTTTAAATTTTTTCTAGTTTACATTTCTAAAATTCTGTAAAGGCTAGCATAGTTTTTAAAAAATTTATATTCCAAATGCATTTTGTGCTGTTGGAGGTTAATATACATGTAGTTTCAGAGATGGTATTACTAAATTGGTAATTTTTAACAGAATTGATTAGAACCTTGTTTGACTACTCTTCACACTGAGAAAGTTTCCATAATGTGGATTACTAAAAGGTAAACAAAAAAATTGTCTAACCTTTTAAGTTTTTAGCATAACATTTGTTAGGTGGCAATGATCTTACTGTTCTTTTGTGTGTAGAGTGCCTTGGACTTTTGATGTTTGAGTTGAGACTGAAGATGTTATGCAGGGGAATTACTTTTTGTATTGATCAAAAGGCCCCTCTTTTATGCGGTTTAACTTACAGCCAGCAAGGTAGTATCTTTTGAGTAGAGCTTTGGTAGTGAATGTTCAGAAAGTGGAACAAACCTGTTTGGGAATTCAGAGGTTGAGTGTGACAGTCAGGTATTCCTTTTTTGCACTGTCTGCCCAATCACAGGTTTTTTTCCTGTATTTGCAGTGTCTCTTGGATGTTTCATTTCTACTTCAGGTTCAGCAAACCCAGACTCCTTTCCATCTAAACATCTTCCCCTTCTCCCTGTCTTCCTCTGTCACTAGTGACTTCTGTACTCTCCCTGTCATCCAGGTTCGTAAATTTGACAGTTTTAACTCCCCTCTGCCATCATGTCTTAACTACTCAGTTGCATGTTCCTCTGTTTTGTTCCTTCCGTCCCTTCCAAATCTACTTTACATCATGTTTCTTTCCTTTTTGCTTCGATGTAGTTCTAGCTCTGCCATAAATTCCTCTCTGCCAATGTAATTTTACTACTTTTGCAGTATTCTTTTTCCCCTAGATCAAATTCCAACTTCTCATCCTTGGCTTTTCTACTTCAGCAGAATTACCCTCACTTGAATCTTTTATTTCATATCTCTCTCTCCTACTTTTGTGCTTGGAACTAACCTTCTCTTTCCTCTGTAACCAAACCTCCTTCCATTTCCGACAGATTCCTCCAGAAAGCACTTTCCTCGTCTATGCTTCCCTTTTTGTCATGATATTCTTGGAGTCCTGCTGGCCCATACCATGAGCTGCCAGCTCAACTCCTACTGTGTTTTTTCTGTATCTGTGTGGTGAATTTTCAAGAAATGCACACTCTGTTCTTACTCTTGAAATAAATATGCTGTGAGTATGAGCTACTTGACTGTGTTCCACTCTTGGTGCTGCCTTCTTTAATCCTTAGCACTCTGTCAGGCTTAGTGCAAAAGCAATACAGAAAAGAGAAGTAGAACCAAAATATCCTGATAAGGCTACAGAAAACATTTGTATGATTGTATTCCTTTTCATAACTTTTCTAAAATGTACAGTGATGAGTTAGCATCATTAACAATTAGTACAGAGGTAAACCAGAAGCTTTTCCTGAAATAGAGGACTAAGTGCTTCAGTTCTTCTGTCTAGGTCAAAATAATACACTTTTTACTTTACTTGAGTAAAGTAAATTACTCCTTAAGTAATTTTAGACCTCATAAAAAGAAGGATTTTGATGAATGCTTTGAATTGTATTAATTCCTAGAGATCTGTGTTCCAGTATAGATTTTTTTCTTTTTTTTAACCAATTCCAGGAGATTATAGTGTCTGTCAAGAATGGATGTTTCAGGAAAAGAATGGAAATGCAGCAAACTCATGATTAGGTGTCTGTCAACAGGATCCTTGGTTGCCTTCTTAAGTCTGAAACTGAGGTATACAAATCAGCCATACTCAGAAATTTTTATACTCGTGAAATCGTATTCAGAAAACTTAAAAGCTGTTCAGGTTGTTTTTGAAAGTACTAACTTTTGTAATGCGTGCCTTACTCCAAGTTCTAGTGTGTATGTGGCTGAATGACTTTGATAACTGTATTTAGGCTATTAAGCAAAAAGTTTTAATTAAATCTTTTTGTCTTTGAGTAATATAATAACAAATCCCAAAAAAGCTACCTTATTTCTGATCTTTTATGCATTAGGAAACAACGCTTACATTTATTAATTAGAATTAATTGTCAGATATTTAATGTTCTAGGGAACACGTTTTGATGTAGCGCTTATTTAATTTTGAATTTTAAACTGATCCGACATCTCAGTGTGTCTTAGTAACTCCAAAACTACTTCAGTTTCTTCTAAACAATCTTTGTTCAATTTAGTAGTTGAAGCTAATGCTTATATAGTTTACTTTATAGAAATATAAAATCTAAGAAAGTGGCAAGACCTTGAGTGCAATAATTGTTAAATGTGTTTGAGAGCACAGGAACTGTGTCTAACTTGTAGTCCTTCCTCTCTGGGTCATTTTTTTTGTTCAGGCCCCAGAGAGTCTCTGCAAGCAGCATGTAGACAAGTGAAAAGGATGAGGAAGCTATTTTTTGGCTCTAGCTGGGACTTGCTAGCTATTAGGCTGAGCATTGGCATGCTTAGTACTCCTAGTAAAAGCACCCAGGGAGGAAGGGTTGGTCTGCATTTCTCCTTGGAACAAGCTGATCATAGGTGCTGCTGGATTTCTGTCTGACTCCCTGATTTTCTTCTGTACAGTTTTATACCTTTTCAAGTCAATGTTTTTCCTCTCAGATTTTCAAGCTTCTTACTTGCCTGTATCTCAGCTATCATAGCTTCTTTTTCCTCTGTTCTTATCTCAAATGACTCTGTACTTTGTAAAGGCTCTTCCATACAACTGAAAAAATCTTCTCAAAAGTCTGAGCCAAAGATACATGGCTGGGCCATTTCAGAATTGGGCCTTGTATCACAGACAGCTGAACTCCCAGGAGCAGACATTTTGGGATTAAGGCTCCAAAAACTAGAATGAGTACAGAAGAGGATTATTATACTGAAAAAGCAGTGAAAATATTTCCCTTGAGAAAATGAAAAGTATTTGGATGTTTAACTCCTCCCCATTTTTATTTTGTTACACTTGTTTTTGCGTTTAGGAAAAAGAGGCAGGGGTATGCTTTTGCTAATAGTTAGCTAATAAAGGATGGTAAACCAAATATATGCTGGTGTAGATCAGAAGTTATTACTAAAGTGAAACTTTGAAACTTCTTCCCGTGGAGATAAACCTCCAACTTAAATTAAAACTGGAGTTTCAAAATCCGGTGGTGAGGTTGGTCCTCCTGTAGCAGAACATGAGATTTCTATAATTTAGGAGTCTTTTATATGTATTGGTGATGCCTATGGAGAGACCTGAAAATAGTGGACAGTTGATACAGATTGCTTGGACTGAGTTTCTGTTGCAGTTAAACTTTCTGAGATGCTACCTCTTCTAGTGGTGTTCCAGAAAGCAGTCCTGCTCTGAGCCTTGTCACACTTGCACAGGGACTACATAGAGCTGAGGCCTCTCATCTTTCTTGTGTGACAATTCTTACAATGAGTATGTGGCATGAGTGTTGCTAGTCCATCCTCAGTTTTAGCCAGGGATACATCTTATATAGTCTTCGAGGATGTTCACAAAATAATGATTTTTCCTGAGAACATGGTGCATTTTATAGTTGTTGTCAAGTTATGTACAACCAGAAGATAGATTGGTAAAGCCTTTTAATAAAGAGGGGTATGCATCCTTGGACTAGGGAGACACATGGGGAGTGCTTAGGCCTTGACATATTTCTTAGCTATAACCAAAGAATGATAACGTACTTTCACTCACTGTGTAGGCTGGTATGGGGTTTGGAAACATTGGATCTTCCTATGTCTTTTGACGGCAAGCTTTACACAGCAAACATTCTTGGCTTTTAGCATTGTGCTGAGAAGATGTTGAGGAAATGTTTGTTTGGGAACCTTAGCATGTGTTGTGTAGCAGGGATTGCTGCTTTTTACTTTGGGATACAGCATTCTTGATTCTGATGCTTCGAGTCTAAAACTTTGAGCCCTGACTAGACTTGGAAGCACGCATATCTTCTGTAGACTATTCTTGTGTATAGTCATGTATGAGATTGAAAGGATGTAGTTAGCAGAATTGTTCGTATGATTCTATTTTGAGTAGCAACGTCTGTTGCTACACTTCTTTTATCTTGGCTGCTATGAATTTCATGGTGTTCTCAAAAGCAGCTATTTAATCATAAAAGTGACAAGTAAATCAGACTTTAGAAAAAAAAAAAAGATTCTGCAATGTTTAGCTTCTGCTGGTTCTCCAGCAGCAGAGCTTGTGTCTATCCCCGTGTAATAAGGCTGGGGTTCCTGCTTGACCAATGCCTTATGTTAGGCCATTAGCAAAGACCTTTTGTCTCAAGCCAAAAAATCACAATGTGACATTGTGAATTGAAGCAAAAAATTTTGAAAAGTAGTTTTTGCTCAATGTTTTTGCTTCTTCTGCTTGAAAAATTTTTATTGTTCTTTTAAGGGAACATAAGGCCTAGATCTTTCCAAGCTCTCATGATCTTCACTACTCTAAAACAAGAGGTTGTCATGTCAGAAAGAAGCTACGCTTCTGGAAGGTTCCAGCTGTTTTTGTAGCATTATCTCATCAGAAAGATGCAGGTACACCATTTAGTTCATAATAAATATCATTATCTGTTTTGTGGGATAGGAGTAGTTGGCCTAAACCTGACAAAAGACATTTATGAAACTATGTATTTGATTGTGATATTTTGTTTCACACATAATATGCATTGGATTACTGCCCTGAAAAGACTTAGGCAATGTAAAGGTATTTTCCTTTTTTTCCAGCTGCAGCCTCTGGCACTGATAAGCTGTGGTCATCTTTTTCATACCTCTTAATGTGGCTTTAGGAAGATCTTTGAGGATTTCTGAAAGCATACAAAATGTTAAAAAGATTTCTGGAAATTGGTAGGTATTAAGTGTTATCAGCTGCTGGTGCAGCTCAGGAAAAAAATATTAGAAAATGACTGAAGCCTGTTAATGATGGAACAGACATTTAGGCAGTCTTCACCAATGTTGTACACGGAGACAAATGCTGACAACAGTCAGTATCATAAAACATAAAGGAGAAGATGGGTTACAGGCTTTTATTTTTGGCCACTGATTCTCTGGAAGGTTTTTAATCTGAGAGAACTTCAGCAGAACTTTGCATGTGTACTTGTTTATGCCATTTAGTAAAGGCAATTAAGCCAGAGAAGGTTTGACTGTAGTTAGATAAATGATTAAAATGGCATTTGTGAATTAATCCACAACGCCTTATAGCATAAAGTGTCCTGTTCAGATTTCATATGTTACCCCTCTTCCTATGTAATTGAAACATGTAAAATTAGTGTTAATATCTTTGTGGCCAGCAAGACTATGTGCCTTTTGGATAGAAGGGTAGATCAAGTGCTTACTGCTGCTATGTGCATGGATAATACGTCTCCAGATTCATAATGAAAAATAACAAAAAGTGGTACATTTACAGTTCCTTTCATCTTCCTGTTCTCTCTACACTGACATTGCTTATTGTACTTCCAAACATTTTCTTACTAGCCCCTTCTATGTTGTTAAGAACTTATTTTCCCCTTTTAATTTATCCCTGAAACTGAAGTCCCATCCTACTGGTACAGGGGGAAAAAAGGACAGATCTTCAGCTATTCAGATAGAAACTGTCTCTGTCACTTGAGAAAATGTGAAAATCTGCTTTTCATATGCAATTGGAACAGATACTTTGGAAATGTCCTAAAATGGAAAAGATTTATTTTTTTTTAAAGGCAGATTTTAGTTTTGATAATTAAGAAGTAGGGGTTCTGCTTGCTTAGGAAGTAGGGGTTTGGGAGCCAAGTCTCTGCGGATCCTAAGCCAGCTTGTTACCAGGCTGCTTGACTCTTGAGCCAGCTGGCTTCAACGTGTGGGTAAAGCGGCAAAAAGTGGGACAAGACTCCAATACAAATTTGTCAATGTCACACCCTGTGTGGAAAATTCTGATTTGGAAAACAAAAAAGAAGTTTGTTCTCTTGTGAAAGATTCCAGCCAGATAGTTCTGTCCCTTTGCTTATCTAGATGATGTTCCTGAAGAAAGTAGTATGTTACTTAATGCAGCAAATAAAAACCAAGCTAATTTGAGATTTTACAGGGGACAAATGCATGAAATATTTAGTCACGTCATAAGGTTCATGACATTTGATGGTACTATCTGGAGATCATAGAATGGTTTGGGTTGGAAGGGGTCTTAAAGATCATCTAGTTTCAGCCCCCCCGCCATGGGCAATGGCAAAGCTTTCAGAAGGTGAGCAATAATACGGTATAATACAAATCCTAACTCAGAAGAAAAAAAAAAAACTCACCCTCCAATACTATTTTTATCTCATAATTACTGGAAAAAGAGGCTCTAAGTGGGATTTTTGGAACTCTTAGTACTGAATTATGTTATTTCAAAGATGCTGATATGCTTCTTGTGAAAAGGAAGCAAAAAAAAATTCATTTATATCTAATAAAAAAATGACATATCTTCAGCGCTTCAACAGTTTTAGGTAAATTGTCATTGGTAGATTTAGTTAGTGGTTTTGCATTTCCTTGTTCTTTTTCAGTTTCTAATTATTTTAAATAATTCATTTAGCTGTAATTTCAGTTGACTTCTGCCAAAAGGTTATCATCCATACATCAGTTAAGATGGTCTCCTTGACAACAAGAGATCTGATTCTTAAGCAAATAGCGATTTCATCTTACGTCTTTTTTTTGGTGATTAAAATTTACATAGCAATCTATTCTACTATTTCTCTTTTTTCTGTAATTCATTCAGCTGAGGATTCATTTCTTAGCGTTGCTTGAGAACCTGAACCTATAACTATTGACTGAGTAGCTTAATTTCTCTTCCCACCCCCACCCCCCCCCGCCTTCTTTCTTCTCTTGGTCACATGCCTTGTTTTATGCTTTAAGCATACAGGCTGACATCCAGTAAAATAGTCTTAGTTTTTGTTCAAGTACTGTGTATTTTTTCAGCATTTCTTCTAGAGTTCTCTTCCTAGTGTGAAAACAGGAGACAGCCTCACATTTACTGTATCACTCTGAAAATTGACAGCATTTACTTTTTTGGTGTAGAGGCTGGATCGCTTCCTACTTAGAGCATGTAAATCTAAAGCAACTTTTAAAAAGCGAAACTTTTGTGTGTGAGTCTGTAACATCAACTGGATATTTCTAGTTTATGAAGTGTATCCCTTTGGATGTGAAACACTGTTGGATCAGTTTTCTCAAGGCAAGATTAACAAAGCTTCTAAACTTCAGATTTGTTTGAGATTTTGACGGGTGTTGCTTCTCCCTTCCTGCTTCTTAACTCACTTCTGAGAGAAGTCAGGCATGTTTTGTGGCACTGTCACTGGAAATTCAGAGTTTCTAATAAAACTAATTCATGCAAATTACCTTTCTCAATTTTTATTTGCCATATGCAAATAGTAAAATTAATCCAATACTTATCTCAATAAGCATACCTCAATAAATTCTGCTGCTTAAGGAACTGCATATTTGTAGTCTGAAAAACAAACAGACATAAAGATTTATAAGGGGTGAAAAAGTAATAGTGGTTATAAAAATCAATAGTATTTCTCCTCACCTCTTCTCTCCCATTTCCTGAAGTATGGCAGAAAGTACTACACTGGCATCATCGGAGAATGCTACAGAATTGGAGTGACCTGTAGTGACGATGATTGCATGAATTAAAAGATTGATAGGATGAGGGATTGAAAAGGTGAGGACTGTCTACTTTAGATAGAGATGAAGGCTAAAAAGGAGTGTAGAATAATGAATGATTCTGAGTAGATAGGTTGCAGGTATTAATTGAAAATTGATTAATAGTAAGCTGCATGTTAAGTTTAGATGTGAAGCTTTTTGTTTAATGAGACTGTGGTGTTTTAACTGTAGGAAGGTATTGAAGTTAAAAATGTAACAGGGTTCAAAGGGACTGGACTGTATCTCACCAAACTCATTGTTTAGTAGTGTGGTTAAGGTAAAATATCATCCTTCTGGCTATTTATCTCTAATCTTTCGTGCTTATAGTGAGACCTTCATGGGAGGAGGTTTTATCATCATACTTTTTATATATATTCAACTTCTGTCTGAAGCAATTTGTGCTAACTCTTTAAAGGAACAGGATGCCGAACTGGCTGTAGGACAAGAATTATACTGTGTTCAATTTATCTTTTTATTCTCTCTGATCTTCACTGCAAAAAAAGCTATTTTACCCTGCAAAGTTGACCTGAAAAAATGTAGACTTCTTGATCTGGAAATACTCAACATCGTTAAATTTCTTTAAACAGCTTAAGACAATTTGTGGAGTGTGGAGTCTTAACTATGTTAGCACTAGTGGAGTGATAGAAAAGGCTTGTTTGAATGTTTTACTTTTTTTACTTATTCTGAGTGAATTCTTAAATTCCCAGTAACAGCTGTACCTTCTAACTTCTGTTAAAAATAGCTGAAGAGGGGAAAACTAACAGTTAACTGGATTGAGATGCTTCTCAGCAACTGAATGGCTTAAAAAGCAATTTTAAGGAAGGAAGAGGACGACTGAACAAGAACTTGATAAAGATATATGCTCTATGTTACAATAAAACGTCTACTTCTACAATGAAAACATTGCATTTTGTCAATTTGGTTTACTTTAAGTTGAGGTATTTGAAAAAAACAATGAGGAAAAACTGTATATATTTTACACAATGTAGAGATTGTGATATGTAATATGCTGAAAATGATAAAGTGCTGCTTTTAGTATTTTTTAAATATTTCAATTCTTTTTAAGAAACTTTAATATAATGCTGCTTGTGAGATCAAGCTTTAACCTATATAAAATGTTTTAAATTAAAGTATTGCTTCTAGGTATGGCAAAATAGCATTGGCTTTTTTCTCTATTTTTCCTCTGCTGCTTTAATGCTTGTTGTGAGATATACTCAGCACTGTATGTTAGAATCCTGCTTTTCCTCCAAACAGAACAGCACTTTTCTGATGTCGTACTTAGTGAAGAATACCTCAATCTTGGTGTAGAGCAAGTATGCAGTCTTATATCCAGTGACAAACTCACCATTGCCTCAGAAGAAAAGGTAAGACTGTGTGTATCCTAGTATCCTTTTTATCCCTTGGGTTGAGAGAGCAATCTTTCTCTTACTGTTGTTGTATACTTGTTTGAGTACATTCTTTGTCTCCTCAGTGAAATTAGGCATGTATTGTGCTCATTTTTAAAGGATTTTTTTTCCAAAAATGTTGTCAGTTGAAAATTAATCTCAAGTCTTAAAAGTCCAAAAACTGTTCTGTTAAAAAGTAGAAACTAGATTAAATGGAAATTCCTTCTTATCTTCAAGCAGAACAAACAGAACACATGCTGCGAGTCACATACACATGCTGTTTCTGCTAAAGCCATTTTTGAAGCTCTGAGGTCTTCAATGAGCCCATTGCATCTCTTTGAACCTCTAATGGTTTTCAGGTTGTAGATGTCTGCATTTTTTTAATCCAGTTGTGATCAATTTCAGTTATGTTGGATTTCTTTTTTCCAAGGACTATGCAATTGTACTAACCCCTCTGTTTAAATAAGGCTAAATCATATTCAAAAGCATGTTTGAATACTGGTTTTATAAGTAGGTAGTGTTTTGCGTTAAAACCTTTCTGAAACATTGAGTATAAGAACTATTTGCTTAAACTGAAACTAGCAGAGTCGTGTTGCTGTTCCCGTACCCTGAAGGTCCAGTTTTATCATTTTGATTTGATACATGGGATCCTGCTTCTGTGAAGTATAATTAAGGTTTTAATGCTCTAGTGTATGATGAGTTGCTGTGCTACAGAGGAGAAACTAGACTTGGGATTGCTTCTCCTAGTAAGACTCAGTGATGATAAGTCATTTGAACGATGATGTGGGAGGTCAATTTTCCAAGAAAGGAAGAAAAGTATGTGGCTTGTAATAGCCCTGTTGCTGTGTTGTTTACCTAGCTTTATCAGATGTTTGGTATCAATGAACTTGTGTGCATTTTGTTAATGTAGTGCAGCTATCCTTGAAACACCAGTAGAGGAGTGGTGTAAAAAGAGACTGGCTACTGCATCATCAGTATTTTGTAGTGGGTAAATATGAAAATAATGGGAGCTGTAACTGCTGTTGTCTTTTCTCACATTAGGAATTTTAGCATAAGCAAAAACTGGTTTTGGAGGCACACTGATGTTTACATGCTACTGAATTTGTCAGTCAAGGGACTTGCATTTGTTTGTTTCCTGGAAGGTATTTGAAGCAGTGATAGCGTGGGTAAACCATGACAAAGATGTAAGGCAGGAGCTAATGGCACGCCTGATGGAGCATGTTCGGCTGCCTTTGCTTTCCCGTGAATATTTAGTTCAGGTAAGCAAAAAAGGAATACTAATTCTTCTGCATGTGGACATTTCAGTTTATCCATCTGGCATTAAAAAAAAAAAAAATTCAATTTAAACAACGGTGTAATATAATGTTACTGATAGTAAAAATAAACAGCCACCATGACATATGCACACGCACACAATGAGTCAAATGAGGGATTGCTACGCAAAGGATGTAATTTGTAAGTGATTTATTTGTTTGGCTGACTACTTGTCATGCTGTACTGGTAATCTGAATGATTTAATTAGCTAAGATCAGGTTAGCCTTCATTTTCAATATGATATCAAAAGAAGTGTTGTATCAAATAAGGGAATATAAATTTCAGAATTGAATTCATTGTTTAAGTTGTTTTGGAGTTGCTGATAAAGGAAACGTATTGTGCCTGAAACAGGTAAATAATTTTTTTTCAAATTGTATAAGATAATTTTTAATATTTAGTTGTCAAGTCAAATATTTAAGATAGAAAATATCAGTCCATTATTAGCATTGTTTAGTAGGTGTAGTAGCAGGTTGCTGGGTGTTTATTTTAGAAATTCTAGTTTTGTGATATGAATTTCCTCCACCTTGTGTAGGTTGTTTGTAGTTTTTGTTTTGCTTTTGTGGGCTTTTGTTTTGGTTTGCTCTTCTAGTTTCTTATTGCTGTGGGGTGGTTTACTGGTTTATTAAATTCTTTTCCCCCACCTCCCTTTTGAGGTGCTCTGTACTCTTTGTATTTGAAAGGTCAAGAAATGTGCTTGATTGTGAGGAAGTGATTTACCTTGCCTAACACTGTTTGTTCTATTTACTAATTAAGAGAATCATCATTTTTTTTTCCACTGACTGGATATTGCCATCACATAAATTCGTGTCTTAACTGTGGTTAAATTATAGTCATCTGCATTTGTGTGATATAACACAGGCTTTATTGTGTTTCAGATTATTTGTGTTTTAGTTCCTAAATGTGCTCAGACCTTGTTAAACTTCTATTAATAAACAGAGAGTTGAAGAAGAAATATTGGTGAAGAACAGCAGTGCTTGTAAAGATTACCTCATTGAAGCTATGAAATATCACTTGCTGCCAACTGAACAACGAGCATTGATGAAAAGCACTCGAACAAAACTGAGAACACCTGCTAGCCTTCCAAAAGTAAGACCCTTATTTTTCCAATGTATTTATTTTTTTCAAACTCCATTTTAACAGATTTCATGAGAACATGACCATGACTCGGGGTATTCCAGTCAAAATTTTCATAGCAGAATTATTTATCACAAAAATATAACAAATGATTAAATTTATACGCAGTACTACTTGTGATACGGACGTTTTAGTCTCTCACCTACCTTCCCCATGCCATGTCCCCTCCCCCTGAAAAAATATAAGTTCTTTTTTAATAAGTTCTTCAGCATTTGAGAAACATACAGTTGTAAGCCTGGTGTTAGAGAGGAAGTTAGCCTGTTTCTTACTAAAAAAAAACCAACAAAATGTCCACAGAGAAAAAAATTGGTGGATTTATTCAAGTTTTAGCTAAATCTCGTGTTCTGTTCATTTTAGAAGAAGAAAACAGAACAAACATCAGATATTATCTCTTTACCTGTGAAGTAAAGAAATTTCCTCTTAGTACTATTATGGCAACTGCAATAATGGAATAGGAGATTCCCTTCAGGAGATTTAGCACATTTCTCTCAAAGGAATCTGATAAAGCTGTTCTGTGATGGATGGTCACAGTGCCATTGAACATCATAGATGCTGAGTTCTCATGTCTGAGGTCAGAGTAGGATGTGAGAGCATAGCAGAACCCACCTGTTTCATGGGGACTCCTAGACTCTTAATTGCATCCTGCTTTTCTATCTCATATTTCCTCTGGATGTGATTAAAAATTGCATGTGTTTTTTTTTTTTTTTAAAAAAAAAATAATTTCGCCCAGTCTACAAGACTCAAATTTCTTATTTAGGCTAACTCTCTGTTGTCATTTCTCATACAGAAGCTCGTTTTATTTTTTAACCCATTTTTGGTCTTTCAGGTACTCTCATATATGCAAATAATTCATAAATATTATTATCTCCCTTTTAGTTGATGATGGTAGTGGGAGGACAGGCACCAAAGGCAATTCGCAGTGTTGAATGCTATGATTTTAAAGAAGAACGCTGGCATCAGGTGGCTGAATTACCTTCCAGAAGATGTAGAGCAGGTAAATGGTGCCTAATTTTTTGTTATGGTTGGTAATGCTTCAGAATTTAGGCATCTGTTTAAAGCATTGTGTGTTGTTTGGAACAATACTTAAGATACTTATCTGAGAATAAGTAAGTCAAGGCTAAGCCTTCAGTAAGCATCCTTAAAATTTGAATTATTTGCTAATCTGGAACAATACACACTTGATAACTTGTTCTTGATTTGTGTTTCACATTGTATCTATGGGAAGTAATAAAGCAGTTTATTCTAGAGATTGCGGAGGATAAATAAATTTAAATATTAATGCATTATAATAATGAGTAATTTTACTATTAAAATACCCTATTATTATTAAATGAGATGAAGAATGTGAAGAAATGACCAACTGATACTAGAAATGTAAAAATGTGATCATAAAGCAGCTGAGATATCCAAGTAAGAAGAAATTCAGCAAGCATATTATTTGGAAGTGGGAGCTATTAGCAATAAAAAGTATAAGAATTTCTAGTGCTCAATCTGAATGAAGCTCTAAGACTGTAAAAAATCTGATAGTGTAGCAAGTACTGTAAATTGTGTCAAGTATCTGCATACTTAGGGCAGTATGGAATAAAATTAACCGACAGATGAAAACGCTCATCATTCCTCCCTGTTTCCCTGCTGTAGGAATGGTGTACATGGGAGGCATGGTTTATGCTGTTGGTGGTTTCAATGGTTCTTTGAGAGTGCGCACAGTAGACTCCTATGATCCAGTCAAGGACCAGTGGACCAGTGTTGCCAACATGCAAGACAGGAGAAGCACACTGGGAGCAGCTGTATTAAATGGCCTTCTTTATGCTGTGGGAGGATTTGATGGGAGTACAGGTATTTTTTTGCCTTTATACACTGCTGATTAGCTTTGACTGCTCTTGACATAATTGTATCAAATTTGAATGCCTCTTTCCTTGTAGCTGTAATGATACCAAGCCTGAGGGTGACCTGCCATCTTGTGGTGTGGAATGTGCTTTGGTAGTCACAACCTTCTACCTGAACACTGGACTGTTTACTCTCATTCTTAATGTTCTAGGAGTTATTGACTAGTGCATCTTTGACACATTCCCTTTCAGTATTCCTTCTGTAGTCAGAGCCTTTAACTCGTGGAAGGTGTGGACAGAAAAATTACCTGGTCTCTTTTGTCCTGTTTGCATATGAAATATACCTCTGCATTTTCATGTAGTGTAAGTAAGATTACTAACAACTTTCTCTGATAAAACTCAGATGAAACTTGTGTGACTTGATAGAGTTTGATGATAAAGTCACTGTATTACTTACTACATGGAGGAAATACGTGGAGAGAGGATTGGTTTACAATCTGTGTGGTGTTTTGCACAAGGACTGGGATTGAGGAGAGGTAAGGCAGACCCTCCCACCAAGTCATAGTGTTCAGAATGGACTCTTTTACTTTCTGAACTCCTTCTCTGAGAGGAGCCTACATGCAACTGGATCCTGTCCTAGTCCCAGACTTGGTCAAGAGTTTATGGCTAAGAGATACAGAGGGTAAGGATTATATGTGTTTATAGTTAAAGGATTACGTGTCCACACACAATTCTTTATACCACTTACATAAGATTTCAAAGTTTCAATGTGCTTTGCCACTCAGCTTCTCTCTGGGCGTCCTGTTGACCGCTGCCAGGTGTCAGATCACTCCAAAGTCCAAATCCAAGGTTTTGCAAAGCAGACTCTCGGACATCAAATTTCATACAAAATAATTTAATGGAAGGATACAGCAGTATGGTCAGCTCCAGAGAGAGAGAGGCCATCATGAATAGAGAAATCAAAGAACGAATGAAGAAATTTAAACATGAATAAAAAATTTGGAACTGGATGATCTTTGGGGTCCCTTCCAACTCAAACCATTCTATGAAAGAAATCCCCAAGCAATTACAAACTTACAGACTATTTGAAAGCATCTCAGGTGATGATTTGGTCCAGTAGTAATATTTAAGTCTGAGATTTTTTGTTTCTCATTGGATTCCTTTGCTGTCTTTCAGACAGGTCATCATCTTGTCTTAGTGCCGTAGGTGTTGATGATCTGTATCATTGAAGCCTCTGTATTTTCTATTCTTTGTCAGCTCTAGAGGCCTTGTTTTAACTGAAGAGTTTGTATGGGCTGGGAAAGTTTTTAAGTCGAAATACCCAGCTTGTGGCCTAATACTTCATCAAGTCTAGCTGCTCTTGAACTCTAAATGATTTGTCTATTATTGTTACTTATTTAAGCTAAACAACTAATCCCTGCTAAAGGGGAGAGTTGCGTGCAGTCTAGCTGCTGTCCAGGGAGGATTCAAATGGGGCTCATCAGCAATCTGTCATTGGTAAAAGATCTCATTGTTTTGAGGAGCACCCTTGAGAGGCATCACAGCGCAAGGGGAGATCATTGCCGTGCAGCCACACTGCCCAGCAGGGAGGGCTCAGAGAAGGCTCACTTAGGCTGTCGTATATATGGTATAAAAGTGGTTGCCTCAGAGTCAAACCAGATATAATAGAGGTATGCATTAGGCTCCTTATAGCCACAACTTATTGGTGTTTACTGTGTCTCTCTGTTCCTTCTGGGTTTCCTGGAGGAGTTTTTGGTCCTTTACCTCCTCCTTTACTGGTTTGCTTGGGAGAGGGGTGGAGTACGTTCATCACAAATGCCCCCCCCCCGACTATGGTCAATCCACTTTTATCAGCCTCTTGTCTCTATGTCATAAATATGTGGCATTCTGGCACATCAGAGGTATGAATCCAATTACTTGATAAACTGCTTGGTTTGTGTCATATCAATGTGATTTATATACTGTGTTGACAGGTTTGCAGATTCACTGTAATCAAATAGTTTTTAGTACTGTGAAAATATTATTGTTACTTGCATTATTGGGAGATTCCTTGTGGAGAACAGGGAATATTTGTTGAGTCACATAGAAAGCTTTAACACACAAAATGACAGAAAGTAACAAGCATAACTTGTTAGAGCTAACAAAATCACAATTAAATTAAGCTTTATATTCAGAATTCCTGTTGCTGTTGATGACTATCTGAATAAGGTGTCCCACTGGGGGATGTGCCAATTAAGTCAGGTCATTGTGTTGCAGCAGGTGTTTTTTTAAATCGTGATATAATGTATAATTTGATTGTAGTAATTGATAGGCTGTGACAGGAGCTGAATAGTTTATGTCACAGCCCATAATTCATTTTGATTAGCATAAATAGAAGTAGTCCACGCTGTATCTTGAGCTTGTTGATGTATGAATCCAGTGTGGTTCATGCTGGCAATGATTAGTATGATTTGTATGTTTTCCTACATCACAACTGCAAAGTCACTTGATCATGTTTTATTATACAATTCCTCCCCACCAGTCTTCCATTATATTCCCATATTCCACCCCCTCACTCAAGCAACCACATCCACTGGGTGCTGGCCAAACTGTCCATTTGGGCTTGTGAGATGTATCGCGCAGTAATTTATAGATTCATGCAATAAACACATATGTAAAAAGGAATAAACACATTTCCACAATAATGCTTTGAGCCAAGTGTCACACGCCAGTTAAACCAGTCAGTCAGCTAGGCACCGTCAGGTATGTTGAAGTAACACATGCCTTCAAAATCAAAGCAGTACTTATGGTGTCGAAGGAGGAAACAGTTCGCTGACAATCAATTTTGTAATGTATATTGGCATACAGCTGTTACCTACTCAGAAGAAATAGCAATCAGAAACATTAATATTGAAATCACTTAGCATAATATAATTCTGCAATACAGCTTCTGGATTTGGCACACCCATGAAACATGTTGTCTATAGACTTGCATTTTCCCTTATTTAAAAAGCAGGTGATTTAGACCTGATTCTCCTCTGCTGTAACTAAGTATTTACATGTTGATCTTGTGGAAATGTGCCTGTATAACCACATTACAAGGTGCAATGAGCCACCCTGTGATAGTAGAGGAAAACAGGAGTGTCATCTCCCAGTGATACTTAAGTTGCTCCACATTCTTCAGTTAATATTACTTGGAGTTTGGTAACTGAATGTAGGGTAGTTGTCCACAGAGATTGGAGAGCTATTGTTTTACACTTTTTCAGACTGAATTTCAATTTGGTGTTGAGATGATGACACAGTTGCAGTGCTATCTCCTTGAGATGAGGCACAGGTATTTGTCAGAGATGCCCGAAATACAAGAACTCAAGAATCTAATATCGGATAGGGATGTAAAATAAGAGCAGATGTGAGGGTATAATGCAATGGAGCCTTGTAATGCTGTGGACAAAAATCCTACAGGTTCTGAGTTTTCAGCTCAAATCATCTGCCACAATCTCCATGAGACTATATTGCTGAAATTGTTACTTCTAAAAGAATATTCTTGCCTAGGCATGCGCAATTGTGCATGCTGAATCAAAGCATTTTTGTGGGCATCAAAGGCTTCTTGTTGCTTGGTTCTCTGTCAAACAACCTTTTTACCAGTTAATCTCTGCAAATGGTGCATTAGTTTCAACAGATGTGGGATGCAAGTTCACCAATACCCTAGAAGTCTCAAAAAGGTCTGTAACAGGAAATTGCTGGACTGTTTACCATATTTGATATTTCTCTTATCTGTCCATGCCAAACTATTCACAAAACTTGTACAGTTGTACTAGGACCTTGTATTTTCTTTCGATAAATCAGTCTTAGGCCTGTAAATGTGCTTTCAGCAGTTTGGCAGCTGCTTCAGTTTCTTATTGTTACTCAGCCATAATCAATAGATCATTAATATAATAATAAACAGTATCAGTACCCGGCCACAGTGCTACATCAGCTGCTGTCCTTTGGTGGCAAAGGGAGGGGACGGCGTTTGAATCCCTGAGGCAATACTTGGAAAGTATTGGTAAAGGCAGTAGGTAAAGGCATTCTGGTCTTGGCTTTCTGAACCAGTTGAAAGAAAGCATTAGCAAGATCCATCACCACTCTCCAGAGCTACAAACCTTTGCTAATGTCTTCCACAAGAGCAATCTTGTGCATGCCGGGTGTGACTTCATTCAGTTCTGTACAGCCCATAGTCATTCTCCCAGCACTATCTTGTTTTTGAACAGACCAAACAGTATTATTAAAGCAGTCATATCTTCCCTAATGATTCCCGTTTGACGTGCCTGAGTGATGTAATTTCCTCCACCACTTCTCCCTCCCTGGCCCTGGGAAGGGGTGGCTCCTTGGGCCCCACTGGCTGCTGGTGACTCCTGCTCTGCTCGCCAGCCTGGGGTGCTCCCAGCGCCTTTCCTTTCCTTCTACAGGAGTGCAGTACTGTTTTATAGTTACTGCTTGGGTGGGTATGGGCAGCCTAACAGGATTCCATTTCAGGAATCCACTCAAGAGCCTTATAAATTGAATGACAAATTCTGTTTGCAGAAGCAACCATTTAAGGCCAAAATGTATGGGCTGTTATCACTTACACACTGATAAGCTTCTACTTTTTGGACACACAGATGCAATTATCTTCCAGACGCTCCAAATTTTCTTTTTACTTTATGCGCTCCTAAAGAGGGTCCCTTCTTAAGGGGGAGAAAAGGGTTAATGCTCCTTCCTGTAGCAGGCACAGGAGGAGCTGAAATTTGCTCTCTCTTTTTGGTCTGACTTCATATTCAGGGAGATTTGAGGGAAATAAAAAAATCATCCTTCCCCCAGTTTGCTATCATTGGCATCACCCCACATATTTCTACCCTGTTCCTTGGGGAATACAATTAAGAGTTCTGATCTGCAAAATGTCAAGGGGATGGAATGCTTGCACAAGTGTACTTTTGAACTTTCCTTCCAAGTTTTGCATTTTTTCCTTTTCCATTTGCAGTTGTTTCTGCAGATGTTTATTCTCTTCACAGATGCATTAAACCATTTGTGCAGAGTCCATTATTTTCCTTAATAACTATTACTAAAGCATATGTAGGAGAGGGCATGATGACTTAATTAAAAATAAAGAAAAAAAATCCAGAGAAGAGCTCCACAAAAGCTTTTATTAATTTGCCCACTTTCAGACACTAAATATGGCTTGACTGTAATTGGCCTTGTGCCAATTTGCACAGTAATTAACAGTCCTTAAACAAAATAATTTGAATTTTCAGATATGAAGACTTTTCTGGAAGGCAGACAGTATGTTACATCTAGATTTATAGAGACAATAACTTTATATTGTCTTCATAGGTTTATCATCAGTCGAAGTTTACAACCTCAAGACTAATGAGTGGTTTCATGTAGCTCCAATGAACACAAGAAGAAGTAGTGTTGGTGTAGGTGTTGTTGGAGGTAAGTTGAGAAATGATGTTAAAAAGAAGAGAGAGTGGAAATGAATTACTAACCTTACTACCCTTTCTCACTTTTGAAAACATACTTCAGATTTATGGGTTTGTTCAGTCTTGTAATTGAAATGGCATGAAAAACAAATAATCATTCTGCTTGGTTTTGACCAGCTTTTAACATACTTATTTAATTTTTTTTTTTCAGAGCTTCAGTTGTGTGTGAGGCCAACTGAGCAAAAGCTTGCTAGGCATGCAGCTCTCACTTATGCATCTTGGCAAAGCTAGAGAGGCTGATTACTAAAATGATGACCTTACAAATTAATTGGTCTTTAGTGATGTAGCACTGTTGTATTCTCGACTGTTGTCTGTGGCTGACTTTGCTGGTTGTGTGCTGGGGATGATCTCGAGGACAGTGCCAGGAAAACTGCTGACTTTTGAGCCAGCTTGGTGGTGAATAGTGGGGATGTCACTTGCACAATGTAGATGTGGGCTGACTCTTGGGTCTTAAAACAGTTATAGGTGTGTGTTTTAACTGCATAGGAACCAGTGCTGTTTCTGATACGAAAATGTAGACTATACAATCAATTTTCATCTGAATTTTTGATATTTCTAGGAAGGCTATTTGTGAGCTCCAATGTGGACATACTAGAACTAGCTTGCTTTTGAGCAATTCTTAATTAAAAATACGTCAAAGTGCCTTTATATCCCAGCTAGGCAATTTAAAATCTTTTTACTTACGTTGTTCTTGTTAGAGAGCGGCTGCCTTTTACATCCTAAAAATGACAAGAACTGTAGTGTGCTATCTTAAATTATTTACAAACTAGTAACTCAATAACTGATTGACAACAAGTATTGATTAGTAGCTAATTCAGAGAATGGTGACTTCCCCTCAGCCTGTGTACTAGTACAGTCTGTGTGTATTAGAAATTTGTAGGTTTCTATTGGTTACTTTTCTAGGTAAACTGTATGCTGTTGGTGGCTACGATGGGGCGTCACGTCAGTGCCTTAGTTCAGTAGAATGCTATGATGCTAATACAAATGAGTGGACCTATGTTGCAGAAATGAGCACCAGACGGAGCGGAGCAGGTGAGTGGACAACTATCCTCGTAAAACTGAAGCAAATTTGTGGTTTTAAAATATATCTAAAAATATAAAAGGTAAGATAAAGTCTGAGATTAATACAGTGGATTAGTCTTAGATGGCTGATATATTACAGGTTATAAATAAGGACATGTCCTACAGAGTAAGAGTCAGTCTCTTAATAGTAAATACCTTTCCTTGCTTTGTCATACTTTTCATATTCCTCTTCTTCCCGTAACTTCTGATGTTTTTAACATGCAGACTAATATGCATGGATTGTGGCAATTAATTTCATATCACCTAAATACTGAAGTATTAACATCTAGATGGCAAGACTGAAAAAAATTGCATTCTTTGTCTCTTTGCCAGTGTGGGGCTGATTTTTCCAATAGCGTTTTCAAGTTGAGTTTATATGCGAACTTTGACTAGATTTCTACCTCTCTGGAGGACTTGTTCTGCATTCTGATTCACCACTGGAAATTTTGTTCTTGTTCATTCTGAATTTTGTATTACTAGTTTCATCCTATTAATTCCACTTATGTACCCTTTGTTTCATCTTCAGTAATTCTCATCACCTGGTGTTTACATCCTTTGGATATGTATAGGCCACTACATGTTATCCTTCCTTATTGTTTAGCCAAGAAATATCCATTTATTTCTTTCTAATCTTAAAAATCCCTTCTTTTTTTTTTTTGGAATTTTTTCTTCCTCTCGCCATTCTTACTATGTATATTTCTCTTTAAAGACATCAAAAGTGCCTGTGGTATTTTGCTTTTGTTTAATGAAATGATGCTTCCACAGCTCCAAATTGACTTCAGCATTTTCATTATCTATTTATTATTATGGACTCAAATCTCATTTACTGTTCACTATCCTCTATTTGTCTTTTGGTATTTCAGGTTTTTTCAACTCGCAAAAGTTGGTTTATTTCTCTAAACGCATTCCAATGGACTTTCCAAGTCAAATTGCATTATATTATTTTTCTACGTTAAGTTTTCTTAGTTGTTTAAGTCACTTTTTGCCAAATACTCAATGGTGCATTTTAGCAATGCCCTTCAGATATCTACTGGTGATAGCATTAATTTGCTTCATAATTGAGAGATGTTGCTACAAATAAAATTGGATAGATTTCCATTATGCTCAGTTAATGAAAAGTTGGGATAACTATGAATCATCTTGTCTCCCATTATTCTTTATTAGCTCTGAACAGTTTTTAATCTGTATAATGATGTTTAAATTCAGTCCCAAATATTTCAAAAGAAATAGATTAAAATCATTACTAAAATTAAGATATCTAGTTTGTGATACTTCCATTATACTAGTAGAAAATCAGCAAGTCAATATGTCTCTTATTGCTAAATGTAAGTTTTGATTGTGTTTCTAAACTAAAACTATGAGGTTAATGAAAGGAACATGATACACTGTATCTTAAAAGAACAGTTGTCTTGTGAAACTTCCAGTTAGTCTGTGCACCTTGAAGGAAATTCTGGATTAAAAACTGGCCAGAGTTGCAGTCAGGATACTGTTAAATACTCCTGTCTAACATTGGCAAGTTTTGAAGAAAATATTTCTATGAAGTGGGCAAATTACAAGTATCATTATAAAGACAGTGTTAGTGGGTTGTGACAAAGCTTCTTTTTGCAATCTGCCTGCACACCCATTTTATCTCGGTGTTTGGTTTTTTTAAATATTCTGGTTTTGCAAACTATCATTGTGCTTCTGGCCTATTTATAATGCTTGATATTTTCAGTCTTTTTTTTTTTTTTTTTAAATGTTGAATTAATTCTAAAATTTTGAAATTTAGAGCCTTAGATACACTAACTACTGGGATCTTTCTGCCCCTCTCCCCCCTCCCCTTGTCACAGAGTTCAGGACCGTGTTTGTTTACTCAACTGTCTGCTGCCTTTTACCTTGTCCTGTGTTTTAAAAAAAGTTGGAGAGGGAGGGAAGATTTTATTTGTGCATGGGGGAGGAGTGGGCTGTAACGTGAAAATCATGACTGTTGATTGAGCTTGGCTGTAGTGGCCAAATATTGAAAACCACTGGAAATGTTTCAACTGGCAATCGGTCCTGGTGGCGTTATGGGGGCTAACTAAAGAGAATTTTGTTCCTGTATTTAATCTTTTGATCTCTGGTCATGTCAAGGAACTTAAGCCCACCTGTCCTGTTCCTACTGCTTCAGCTTCAGAGGTTAACCCTCAGTTACTCTTCTTTAGTTCTAACCGCTTCTCAGTTGATCATTACGGGGACAAATCTGTTTCCAGCAACATATTGGGATGAGGAACTTCAGAACCAGATATAGGCCATTTGGGAGGGATGAGAGATGTAAGACAGGGTCCTGAAAAATGGGCAGGAAAGAAAAATAACAAAGAAAGGAGAACTCAGAAGACGGCAACAAGAGGATACAGACGGAAGGAGCCAGAAATAAGGTAGGACTTGGAAACTGGGTGTGGGATTAAGGGAAAAATGAAGCACCAAAGAGGAATGGAGGACTTTGATAGCTCCTTATTTTTAGTAAAGAAAAATGGCTGTGTGGCAGAGGGAAAATGTTACAAGGAAGGTCAGTAGCTATATAGAAAGCCTGGGTTGGGGGTTTACATCACATCATATATTTAAACTAAATATCTTAGCCCTCCTTCTAGCTCCGTAATGTTTAATGCTGCAAAAGATGATTGTTTTATTATCCTGCCCAATAAAGTATGATCAGAATGGGAGAAAGAAAAGCTGTCATGCTGTACTGTGACATGATAGCTAGAAATAATAGCAATAAAAGAGGAATTAAATTAACTGGTAAGGTTATTGGGACATGTTAGAAGTGAATATCACTGATAAAGCATTAGATAGCATGATTTTTTAGGCAGTGTCCTATTAAGAAGCTATTTTTCAGACTTGCAGTACTAATTAATTCTTCCAACTCTTCCCCTCTTCCTTTAACTATTAAAATTGGTCTATTTAATAAGAAAATGTAGTTCTTTCAGCAGGAGTTGTTTCTTTCCCCATATAGGAATGTCTATTATGTACAATATTACTGATGTGTTTTCAGAGATATTTCAGCTGACTAATAATGTCTCAGGATTCTTTTTTTTTTTAAACCCAGTATGTTTTTTTTTTTGCTGAAGTACACAGGTGATCTTTTGCATTCATATTTGCTGTTTTCCTTTAACAAAGATTTTAAACCGTGCCGTTCCCATGGAAGCTTTTAAGAACTATATTTACAAATCCGTATCTTAGCTTTGATTTTTCATAACCTTAAATGTGACAATATATAAGATTTTCCAGTGTACTTTCACAGTAGTGTTTTTCCAATTATATTTATGGTTCACTACTTACAAATTTTAATGCAAAAAACACCCTACATTTCTGAAAGCTATTATATTTGGGCTCTGATAGTGCATTATAAAGTGAGGAATTAATGAACAGGCTTTTTTTCCTGCTTCCCCTCTTACCACCTTTTCAATACGTGCAGCCCAGTTAGCAAGTAGATCTAGACTAGCTTTATTCCTTTATCCCAAGCTCAAAGATTTGTTAAACTTTTGTTATAAAGGAGACCCTAGGAATAAAGGAGACCTTTTATTATCCTTTTGGACGTTTTGATAACTGAAGCTTGATTCCAGGGAACTTGGTGTTCTCCTCCAAATCCGGGAGGAGAAAGGTGCTCACTGCAACTCTTAACTTTATTTCATGTATATGATGACAAGGTATTCCAGCACTTCAGTGGAAACATCCTTATTGTGCAATGTCTATCCATTCAGCTTTTATCTCCCATACTGCAGTTTTTTACTTTCTAAAAATTCACTTGCCTTATCATCTTGTCAAGATTTCTGTTATGCTGGCTGAGCGCACTGTCTCATCTACTGTCACATTTACTGTCACTTCTAATAAATCCTAAATTTCAACAATCCTTACTTTCCTGCGCATCATTTTTCATCCAAGATTTTCTAAATCTTTTGTTGCAGAAAAGCTCTGGTCTTTGTATGCTGCAATATGGTAGATGGGCATGCAAGACATTTTATCCTCGTCTTGCTCTAGTTACTGTCTTTTTGCTTTAATGCATCCTGACCCAAATGTTTTCTGAAATAGTTCCTAACTGTATGATGGATTTTTGTTAGTGGACGTAATAACATTTGTTGTTTCTCCTTTGCATCAGTCAAACCATTCTCATTAATTTTGAGTATTTTCATATCTTCACAGGTGTTGGCGTGTTAAACAATTTATTGTATGCAGTAGGTGGTCATGATGGTCCTTTAGTAAGAAAAAGTGTTGAAGTGTTTGATCCTGTCACCAGTACATGGAAGCAGGTTGCAGACATGAACATGTGCAGAAGGAATGCAGGTATATGCAGCAATTACTTTAGAACAGTGGTAATATCATTTGGTGTAAATGGAATGTCCCTGGATTTCTGCTGCTTTCATGATGCTTTTATGGGGTGAACAAGCCTATTGCTAATTTTCGTATTGGTCTCCTGTCTGGTTTTAGGTGTTTGTGCTGTAAATGGTCTCTTGTATGTAGTTGGAGGAGATGATGGTTCCTGTAATTTATCAACGGTGGAATATTATAATCCAACAACTGATAAATGGACAGTTGTATCATCTTGTATGAGTACAGGAAGGAGCTATGCAGGTAATGTGTATGGATAATTATTTTAACAGCTAGGATAAGAAATTTGACAAAGCCCTGTCTGAGATAAAACCTAAGATATTAGAATGAGTATGAAGCATCTGATGCTATGTTTTGAAGTGTGACTTCAAACAATTATTCAGTACAAGGGAAAAACTGGTATTAAACTGTACTCAGGAGGAATTCAGCACGTAAGCAATGAGTCAGAAAGGTGATTCTGGTATGACAAGTCCTAGGAGATTTGTGTATCAATCTACAATGGTTCAATTCTGAAACTCTTTGAGATTTGATATTTAGAAAACAAGCTGTTTCAGGAATCTTTTCTTTCAATAATTGCAGTTTCTCAGATGATTTATTTAAGTGAATGTCAAAGATATATTTCACTGATGGCAAAATTAAACTAGAGTAATGAGAAATTTTTTCGTCACAAACTTTCATAATTTTGCACTAATTCAGACAACTTTGTCAGAGAAATTAGGGAAAATATGAACGCTGATGCTAGTGCACAGGTTTTTGATTGTATTCTAGTTGCAAGGTATTATATTAAAACCTGATTTTCGTATTCTTGATTTTATTAAATACTACCTAAAGATTTATGCCTTTTCCTCCCCCCTCACTCTAGGTGTTACAGTTATTGACAAACCGTTATGATCATTAAAGGAATTTTCAACTTGATTATGCGCTAGAAGCAGCCTTCAACAAGTGTATTTGAAGTGACTGAGTATCTAAGCACTTCTCTACTTGTAGCTGCACTTTGAGTCACAGTGGGAGATGTGACTGTCTACAATTACAGATGACAGATGATGAAGATTACTCTAGGCAGATGCAGCGAGTAGAATTATCCTGCAGTTAAGCAGAAGCTGTTTGAATTTTTGAAGTTGAGTGGACCATTTCTTTTTCATTGCAAGGTCTTCAAAAATAAAGCCACTTTCATAAGGACCGACCTATGTCAGTCATGACTGAGGAATGGATTGTCAGTGAAGAATGGTGTGTATTCTGGTGAAAGTAAATTTTTGTCTTATTTTTTCCAGAGACTAATAAATATATTTACAGAAATGAACTCTCAGTCTTCATAATAGGTATTGAATCCCACCTCAGTAATTCAAGCTGGCATGGGGTAAATGTTTCCTTTTATAAAACTTTTGTTACATAACTATAATATGTGCATATGTTTGTGTGAGCATAAGTTGCTTTCTATTGAAATACTTTAAAACCTGATTTTACTATTTATAATTTGGCACAGTACTTTGAATATGCCAGTACTATGTTGTAAAACAGAGTTGTATTTTTTGATATGTAACAATGCTTAACACTACTAATTCCCACTGAAGGAGGAGAGATCAGAGATGGTGTAACACTTCCTGAACAGGTGTAATTTCAAGATCTTTTTAATAAAAATGTTGTCTGTATTTATGATTTTTTTTTCTGTTCAATTTTGGTCACATTTAGGTGTTACTTCTTTCTTACCTTTTATCCAAAAGGTGAATTGGCATGAAAATAACTGAAAATTTATAATGTATGAAATTGCGTTGAACTTGCATGGTACTAAGGCCTATATATGCGTGTAACCTTAGCTTCTATTAGCTAATATCTGAATATACTGTATGTGGCCATGCTTATAAAGCAGCTCATTTTTATTCGTTCTTGGATGGCCTCCTTTTAACATGACCAAAGTTATTGTCATATTTGAGACATTTTCTTCAAATAAAAGTTTGTATATTGTTTCCTAATGCCAACAAATCGCTTAAAACGTGTTTCTCAATGCAAGTCTCAAGCTAAATTATCTTGACAGCAATGAAGTGATTCTTTTGGGTGGTGGTGGTGGGGAGGGGCTGAGCTGGTGTTCTGAAGATCTGAATGCAAGCAAGTTTGGAAAAAAAAAATTAAGGTTTAGGAACCGGTCATGTTAATATGACTGGTTTATTGCTGAAAGCTTTGGTTTTCAGTAAATTAAGGTAGTGGCCACCTCCAAGTTCCAGTGAATCTATTTGAGCTGTGAAATCAGGACGATGGTTGAGAGTAACATACATTTTTTTTGGAATTAAATGGATTTAATGGCATTTTAGTGTTGATGTATGACACGTTGTTGGGCAGTAGGTTTCACTAGAAGCATTTTCCTTTAATTGTACGTTTATATTATTTGTAGAATTTTACCTGTGTGTGATACCAAACTCAATGAATGGGGTTCTGGTCCCTTCTTATGACGCCCATACCCTTGTATTTCACTCCTTTTCTTTCCTCGAACGTGACTTTTACCCATGTCTGACACCAAGCTCAATGAATGGGGCTCCGGACCATTCTTACGATGCCCCTACCCTTCTATTTCAGTGCTTTTCTTTCCTAAAGCATAAATTTTACCTGTGTCTGATCCCAAACTCAATCAAAGGGGTTCTGGTCCCTTCTTATGATGCCCATACCCTTGTATTTCAATCCTTTACTCAAGCGTAACTTTTACCCATGTGAGATCCCAAACTCAATGAATGGGGTTCTAGTCCCTTCTTACAACACCCATACCCTTTTCTTTTCAACCCTTTTCTTTCCTCAAGAATAAATTTTACCTGCCTGTGACCCCAAACTCAAGGAATGGGGTTCCGGAGCTTTCTTAGGATGCCCTTACCCTTCTATTTCAGTGCTTTTCTTTCCTAAAGCATAAATTTTACCTGCATGTGACCCCAAGCTCAAGGAATGGGGTTCCGGACCTTTCTTAGAATGCCTTTACCCTTCAATTTCAGTGCTTTTCTTTCCTAACGCATAAATTTTACTTGCACAGAAGCATAGAATCACCAGGTTGGAAGAGACCCACCGGATCATCGAGTCCAACCATTCCAAAGCATAAATTTTACCTGCATGTGACCCCAAACTCAGGGAATGGGGTTCCCGACCTTTCTTAGGATGCCCTTACCCTTCTAGTTCAGTGCTTTTCTTTCCTAAAGCATAAATTTTTACCTGCGTGTAACACCAGACTCAGTGAACGGGGCTCTGGACCATTCTCCCACCTCCCTGTACCCTTTTATTTCAACCCTTTTACCCCAACCCTTTTATCCAGCCCCCCAACCCCAGCGCGTCCCTGAGGCGCCGCTCCCGCCCTCGCGGGGTGGGGCCGAGGGGCTCCTCCCCGTCACGTCTCCGACGTCACGCGGCCTCCCTCCCGCCTCACTGGCCGCGCGCCTCGGTCTCACTATCCTCACTCCACCCCTCCAGCCAATGGGAGCGCGCGAGCCGCCGCTCCCGCCCTCCCCCAGCCCCAACGCCTGACTCCCCGCCGCCCCGCAGCCTCTCGCCGCCGCCCGTGGGGAAGGGGGCGCGCTCGGAAGGAGCCGGTGCCGGTCGCTGAGCGCGCTCGGAGCCGCCGCTGCCAGCCCAGGTGAGCGGGGAGAGGCGGGTGGGTAACGGCTGGGGTTGGGTACCGGGCATTGGAGGTTGGAGCATCGCGCCCGAGGGGTGGGGTGCCGTCCGGAGGGACCCGGGCAAAGCAGGGAAGGGGGCTTGAGGAAAGCTCGTGAGGTTCAGCACCTGCAGGTGCTGAACCTCACGAGCTTTCCTCAAGCCCCCTTCCCTGCTTTGCCCAGGCAGGCTGAGGGAGGGAGAGGTTGATAGCGGCTCTGCTGCTGCCACACCTGGAATCCCGTGCCCAGCTCTGGAGCCCTCAGCACGGGGAAAGACATGGACCTGTTAGAGCGGGTCTAGAGGAGGTCACAAAAATGGTCAAAGACTGGGGCCATGGGACCACCTCGCCTGTGAAGAGAGACTGAGAGGGTTGGGGTTGTTCAGCTCGGTGGAGACCTTATTGCAGCCTTTCAGTACTTAAAGGGAGCTTGTAAGAAAGATGGGGAAAAATGGTTTAGCAGGGCCTGTAGCAATAAGATGAGGAGTAATGGTTTTAAAGAGTAACCAAGCTGGTGAGGGGGCTGGAGGACAGGCCTTATGAGGAGCAGCCGAGTGAGCTGGGGTTGTTTAGCCTGGAGAAGAGGAGGATGAAGGGAGACCTCATTGCTCTCTACGACTATCTAAAAGGAAGTGGTGGAGAGGAGGGTGCTGGCCTCTTCTCCCAAGTGACAGGGGACAGCACAAGAGGGAATGGCCTCAAGCTCCGCCAGGGGAGGTTCAGGCTGAACATTAGGAAAAAATTTTTCACAGAAAGGGTCATTGGGCACTGGCAGAGGCTTCCCAGGGAGGTGGTTGAGTCACCTTCCCAGGGAGGTGGTTGAGTCACCTTACCTGGAGGTGTTTAAGGCACGGGTGGACGAGGTGCTGAGGGGCATGGTTTAGTGTTTGATAGGAATGGTTGGACTCGATGATCCTATGGGTCTTTTCCAACCTGGTGATTCTATGATTCTAAACGAAAGAGGAGAAGTTTAGACTAGATATTAGGAAGAAATTTACACTGAGTGTGGTGAAACACTGGAACAGGTTGCCCAGGGAAGTGTTAGATGCCTCATCCCTGGAAACATTCAAGGCCAGGTTGGATGGGGCTCTGAGCAACCTCATTTAGTTGAAGATCTCCCTGCTCAGTGCAGGCAGGATGGACTAAATGACCTTCATGGTCCCTTCCAACCCAAATATTTCTATGATTCCATTATTATTTATGTCAGACCTAGTCTGAGTGTATCAGCTGTGGACTAACCAGTGTTCTCAGGCCCGTGAATTAGGCACACGTTTTAGGGTGGGAGATGGACCTATGAGAGAAGGTCCAGAGGAGGGGCATGAGAATTAACAAAGGGCATGTTGCTGGTGGAGGGAGTCTGAGAGAGTTGGGGTTGTTCAGTCTGGAGAAGAGAAGGCTTTCAGTATATGAATGGGCTTATAAGAAAGACTTTTTGCCAAGGCCTGTAACAATAAGACAAGGAGCAATGGCTTTAAACTTAAAAAGGGTAGGCTTAGGTTGGACATAAGGGCAGTGTTTACTGACATGAGGGTGATGAGGCAGTGGTGAGGAATCAGATGCCCAGAGAAACCTGTAGATGCCCCAAAATTGGGGGTGTTCAAGATCAGATTGGATGGGATGCTGAGCAACATGATGTAGTGAAAGTTGGCCCTGCCCATGGGAGGGAGGTTGGACTGGATGCCTTCCAACCCAAGCCAACAAGCAGTCTGCTCTGTGGAAATGGCAGCAGTTCTGGTCACTGCTGCCCAGGAGTTCTGGGAATGCTGTGTCTATGCTTTTGGGAGCTGCGATGAAAACTCCCTTAGTTATGGAAAGATGGGTTGGCTCAAGCTGGTTGAAGTCTAAAAGCAGTCTGCTGTATTGATGTAGTTCTCTGTGGATTCTGGCTCACAGCTATGACAAGGGTGGGGCTGGGTAATCAGGAAATCATGATCAATTTAGTTTCTGAATCTGTTTTGAACCTTTCTGTGCTCCTTTTGCACAGAATACAATCATCCTGCAAAAGGCTTAGACTAAAATTGGGTAAAAATTAATATTTCTGTAATCGTTAGCTCCCCTAACTTAATTTCAAAACTTGAGAGCTGATTGCCTCCTAAACCAGTTTGCCTCTTAAACCAAGCTTAATCTTTGTTCTTTTACACTCATCTGTAGAAAGAGAATCTGTCTTTCCCTTCCCTATTTTTGCTTTAAAATTAGGTAATAGCAAAGATAAGTAATGTGGGTTTCTTTCTGAAGATAACTGCTGTTTAATCACTTTTCTTCTTCAAAATTTACAGGTTACTTAAAGACAACTGTAGAAGAACCGTAATTTTGTTGCTTTATGTTTGAACAATGGCAGTGAATGACAGCATTAATATCTTGAACTCTGCTTATCTGGCAGTGGAATATATAGACTCTTTCTTGCCTGACAATCCCCTACAGCAACCTTTTAAAAATGCCTGGAATTACATGCTGGATAACTATACGAAGTTCCAGATCGCGACTTGGGGTTCACTTCTAGTTCATGAAGTTTCATACTTCTTGCTCTGTGTGCCTGGATTTGTCTTTCAGTTTATACCATACATGCAAAAGTATAAAATTCAGCAGGTAAGACAGAGTTATGAACTACACACTTCCTGATTTGTCTTTCAACACGTGGAGTGGAGAACACATACTGCGGTATCCTAGTTTCCAATTTGTATGACCTCCTTTACTCTATCACCATGGATATCCTGGAAGCTATAGAGCAAAATTACAATATGTGAGGAAAGAAACAGAACTGGATTTGAGGGAAGGAAAGGAGTTATTTCTGAGTGAGGGTATCCTTTCCACCATGGTGATACAGAGAGAAAAGGGTATGTCAGTCTATTTTAGCAAAGTTAAGTTTTCTCCATTTAAGTTTATATATCAGCGGGGAAGGCGTAGTAGAATCGCAGCATTTGGTGGTAGAGATCTGTCTTAGTATTATGAGGGAATTAGGTGGTGTGCTTATTTAATGGCAAGTGTTTCAAAATATTTTATCAATGGAGAAAGCCTACGATGGACTGCGCACTCCTAGTTGGTAGCAAAGGCACATCTAGTATCTAAAGATGATAGTTTTCCCACAGTTCCTTGTGATATGAATTAGAAATTAATAGCTTCTATCACAGTAAATGCTAAAATGTCTCTGCAAAACCCAGCTGTTTTCTAGACAACTTAATTCTTCACATTCTTATACCTTCAGCTTCTCTTTGTATTGTTTTAGCTATGAGATTGCAAAATCAGATGTTTTCAGCTGTTGACTGTGAAATGTTCGTGCTAATTACAAACACTGAAATAACAAGAAAAATTTGGGGCAACTGGCAAAGTCAACCTCTTGTAAGAGCAACTTCCTTTAAACTTTATGGAAAGCTAGTTTAGAAATCTAAGCAAGAGGTTTTGATGAAGCTGAATCCAATTCTGTGTAATTTGTATTATGGGAGGGCCTGTTATCTGTCTTCCTAGGTGAAATGAAACAGCCTCCAGAGTACTTTTGTAGCACTTCTGTTACGTGCAATAGGAGTATGTAACACAACTGATTCTTTTTGCTTCTTAGGATAAACCAGAAACATGGGAAAAACAGTGGAAATGTTTCAAAACACTCCTCTTCAATCACTTTTTCATTCAGCTTCCTCTGATTTGTGGCACCTATTACTTCACAGAGTATTTTAACATTCCATATGAGTGGGAAGAGATGCCTCGATGGTAGGTAGATTTTTCTTGTATGTTGATGCCAAATCATTTACAGCTGGAGGCAGAATAACAGATAGTGTCATCAACTCTAATACATGATAAGTTTTTGGTAATGTAAACTGTGTTTGTTAATCTTGCTTCTGTTGATGCTAAACTGCTCTAAGAGATAGTTAGAGCTTTCCAGACTTTTTTCTAAATAGACCCAAGTTGTTCTGATTCTTAGAAGGAGGAAGTTTGTGAAAGCAGAGCAAGGTCCAGGATGGCAAGTGTTAAACGTTGGACTTTCTGGTTTTCTTTTAATCCAGCATTTTTTGATTCCTCCCAAGTGTTCCTTCCCTCCACCTTGTTTTATATCGTAGCAGCAGTGTGTTCCTCAAGGGAGAGAATATACCACCCTGCTTCACATTGTCCTTTTTCGCGCTAAATTGGTAGACTTTTAAACAACACAGAATTCGTTGAAATGCTTTTTTTCTTTTTTTTTAACTCTTTTTTTCTCCTGATTGTTGTTCTTTACAAGAGAAGCTCATATTTCTTGGAAATTTATTTTCTCTCTGGGATAGATAGCTGATATAGCTCTATGTTTTCATATCTACATCTTAGGCCGCCTATGGATGTTTTTATAGACTGTAATATTGAAATCACAGTTTGTTATACTGCATCTAATTCACTTCAGCATATGAACAGATCACCTGATAGGTACAAGGACTAATGTGCTTGACAATTAATGTTTTTAGTATGTTAAAAAGGTAGTGTCAGTACACTGTTATTCAATCAGTAATATACATAAACGTTTCCCAAGCTTACTAGTATGTAACTATCTTTCAAGAATGTGTTTCTGCTAGTATAGTCTGTAACTAATAGCTCTTCTCCTTTTTAAAGGTATGTCGTGGTTGCCCAGTGTTTTGGATGTGCAGTGATTGAGGATGCCTGGCACTATTTCCTGCATAGATTGCTGCATCATAAGAGAATATACAAGTATATTCATAAGGTTCACCATGAGTTTGTTGTATGTATTCCTTGATTATTATTTTTTTACTAGTTTTGAGTATATGTGGTTTCTTACCTTATTTGAAAGACTTAAGAATTTTGCATCCCTCTGACAGGGATATAGATGTCTTCTTGAGCTCTTTGTCATTAACAGTCATCCATTTTGTTTCTGAGAACACCAGTAATTTTATTTCATTTAATGGGAATGAAAGGTCACCCTCAACTATTTTGAAGTTTGGTCATATATGTTGAGCTAGAAAGTAAGCTTTTAAAAGTGCACTATATGCTTGTTTGCAAGGAGAGAGAGAAATGGTAGGTTTCTGATTATGATTGTTTGTCTGTTCTCCACTACTTAGTGTTATCCAGAGCATACTAACCCCTAGGACACTATCTAGAGATGTGGCTTCTACGTAGCTTAGATGTGTGCATCATATGTGATTCAGAGAAGGATTATATCCTTGAATAAGGGCCTTTGGAATCAGTATAGCCAGTTGTGTGGTACTGCATCAAGAGCATAGTGCCATGCGGAGATATTTTGGGTGGTTCTGCGTTTAGCAATGTTGAAGCTGATGTTCAGTATGAGGTAATGAGATGTGCTTGACTGGAGGCAGCACTGTTCTGAGCCACGTAGGGACCAGCAGTGATCAGATGCTATAGTTGGTATACCTGTGTTTAGATGGCACCGTCTCTTGATCACTGAAGTCAGTGCTGCTGTGTTTGTGTACTGCTGCATGTCAGTGTATAACCTATACTGTGCCTAAGGTAAGCTGCAGGCTGCTGTGTGTGGGGTGGTTTATGCAGGCTACAATAATAGAGAGCCATGTTATTGATTGGTGCATGCATATGTATGTACGTCTGCAGGAGCTGCTGGTTCCCTCTTGCTCTTGGCAGCCCCTCAGCTCTGTAGCAGGAGCAAGTTCTGGCCTTTATTCTTGAGTGGCTAGTAGCTCACACAGAAGTGTTCTGTAGGCTAGTGGTGTTTCGCTAGAAACTTACCCTGATAGCAAAAGGTGATGATTTTCAAGTCGTCCTTTGGCCAAAGTGGAGTTTTGTTATTCTGATAATCAAACATATAACCTTGAACATTAGGTTAAAGGTCTTTTTAATCATTATCTTTCTACGATGGTCTGGAATTTTACTTTTTGCAAACCAAATGAAGGAATGACTGGTGGTTTTGCATGTGTGTGTGTATATATTCAGAAACGATATATGCATACATTTCAATCTCATAATAGTATTTGAATAGTAAGAGTTTGTCATGAAAACTTGTCAAAGATGAGGAGATCTCTTCTTAATTTTTTTAAAAATAAATTTCTAAGTGAATCTGAACTCTTGAGAATATTTTTGGCTTCCTTCTTTCTTTTGCTTCCAAGACCAGATTTATAGCAAAGCTGGTAGGAGCTTCCCAAACACTTTTATTATTCCTCAGGTAATGCTTTGGCTTTGGGTAATGGCTGGCGTAAATAAAAGTTCTCAATTTTTCAACAAGTAGTGTAGTGTTTGGACTCACTGATGGAGTCCTAATCCTTATGACCTTGGAATACTGTTTTCTGTTTTCCCAAAGAGGACCTGAACACATATTAAGGCCTTTCTCAATCAGACCGTTCCTTTACCCACAGCATCATTATGTTTGTCCTATTGTAGTCTTGAGAGTAATGAGAAGGGGAGAGTATCACAAAATGGTGATTCTGATTTGGGGGTATATAGAATTGAAAACACTTTGCTGTCTGTTATCTCTTTCTAGTCTCCATTTGGAATGCAAGCAGAATATGCACATCCTCTGGAAACACTAATCCTTGGAGCTGGCTTTTTTATTGGAATTATTGTTTTCTGCAATCACGTGATTCTTCTGTGGGCATGGGTGATATGTCGCTTGATGGAAACCATTGATGTGCACAGGTGAAATCCTCATTACTTTTTAATAATTACTTTTTCTATTCTCCATAAGTCTGTCTTTCATGGAGCTTCACTGTGTATTTTGTACTGAGATGCTTTTATGCATCTTAAAAAGAATGACACAACTTGAACGGTTAGCACTGTTTTCTGTTTTGAGGTACTATTAACAGTGATTCTGCCCTCCTATTCCTCTCTTGTGAGACTTCATCTGGAGTACTGTGTCCAGTTCTGGAATCTTCAACATAAGAAGGATATGGAGCTGTTGGAACGGGTCCAGAGGAGGGCTACGAGGATGATACAAGGGCTGGAGCACTTCCCATATGGATGGGCTGAGAGAGTTGGGCTTGTTCATCCTGGAGAAGAGAAGGCTCAGAGGAGATCTTATAGCGACCTTCCAGTGCCTGAAAGGGCCCTACAAGAAAGCTGGGGGGGACTTTTTATAAAGGCTTGTAGTGACAGGATGAGGGGGAATGCATATAAACTGGAGAGGGGCAGATTTAGGCTAGACATTAGGAAGAATTTCTTCACCATGAGAGTGGTGAGGCACTGGAAGAGTTTGCCAAGGGAAGTTGTGTATGTCCCATCCCTGGAGGTGTTTAAGGCCAGGCTGGATGGGGCCTTGGGTAACCTGATCTAGTGGGATGTCCCTGCCCATGCCAGGGGGGTTGGAACTAGATGATCTTTAAGGTCTCTTCCAACCCAAACTATTCTATGATTCTATTAATCACAGAATTGTTTAGGTTGGAAAAGACCTTTCAGATCATTGAGTCCAACCATAAACCTATCACTGACAAGTCCGCAACTAAACCATGTCCTTAAGTAGCCATCTGCAAATCTTTTAAAATCCTCCTGGGATGGTGACTCAATCTTAAAACTCCTCAGTGCGGCTTGAGGCCGTTTCCTCTGGCCCTATTGCTTGTTACTTGGCAGAAGAGACCAACACCTCTACCTTTCTACAACTTCCTTTAAGGTAGTTGTAAAAAGCAATAAGATTTCCCCTTAGCCTCCTTTTCTCCAGACTGAACAATCTGAGTTCCCTCAGCTGTTCCCCATAACACTTGGGCTCCAGGCTGTTCACCAGCTTCATTGCCCTTCTTTACACACACTACAGCACCTCAATGTCTTTCTTGAAGTGAAGAGCCCAGAACTGAACACCGTAATCAAGGTGTGGCCTCACCAGCACTGAGTACAAGGGGTTGATCACTTCCCTAGTCCTGCTGGTCATGGTAGTTATGATACAAGCCAGGATGACTGCCTTGGCCACCTGGGCACACTGCTGACTCATGCTGAGCTGACTGTTGACCAGCATCTCCAGGTTCTTCTCCACTGGACAGCTTCCTAGCCGTTCTTTCCTGAGCCTGTAGCGTTGTATGTGGCTGTTGTGGCCTAAGTACAGGACCTGCTTGGCCTTGTTGAAATCCATGCTGTTGCCTCAGCTCATCAATCCAGTCTGTCCAGATTCCTCTGTAGAGCCTTCTTTCCCTCAAGCAGGTGGTGTCTGCAAACTTACTGAGGATGCCCTTGATCCCCTTGTCCAGACCATTGATAAAGATATTAAACAGAACTGGCCCAGCACTGAGTCCTGGGGAGAGCCACTTGTGACCAGCCTCCACCTGGATTTAACTCCATTCACCACAACTCTTTGGGCCTGACCATCCAGCCAGTTTTTTTACCCAGCAAAGAGTATGCCCATCCAAGCCATGAGCAACCATGTTTTCCAGGAGAATGCTGGGGGAAACGATGTCAAAGGCTTTACTAAAGTCTAGGTAGACAACATCCATGGGTTTTTCTCTCATGTTCTAAGTGGATGACCTTGTCATAGGCAGAAATCAGGCAAATCAGGCAGGACTGGCCTTTCCTAAACACACTGACTGGGCCTGATTCCCTGATTATCCCGTATGTGCCATATGATGTCACTCAAGGTGATCTGCTCCATAACCTTCCTTGCATCAAGGTCAGGCTGATAGGTCTGTATTTTCCCAGATCCTCCTTCAATCTCTTCTTGTAGCTGGGCATCACATTTGCTAATCTCCAGTCAAGTGGGACCTCCCTAGGTAGCCAGGACTGCTGATAAATGACAGAAGTGGCTTCACGAGCACTTCCACCCGTTCCTTCAGTACTCTCATGTGGATGTCAACCACCCAATCAACCTGTGTGTGTCTAGGTGAAATAGCAGGTTGCTAACCACTTCCTTTTGAATTGAGTGCTCCATTCTGCTCTCTATCTCTCCAGCTCAGGTGGCTGAGTGTCTAGAGAACAACTGGTTTTACTGTTAAAGATGGCTTTTGATATCTGGTGTACAAGGGACCTTATGCGTATTAGAACACCAGAAGTTAATGACAAAATACAATATTTTAGCCAAGAGTACTTCCTACTTAATACTTCGTTCAGCCAGTTTTCCTGGACCTTGCGCTCTGCTCACTAGGTGGTGCTAAGATGCTTTCCAGTGCTACTAAGCAAAAGACTTGAAATCTCTCCAAAGCTAACAGTTCTGGTTTTAATATTACTTTAATTGTAAATTTTTAATTTAAAACAGTTGAAGAGCTTGAAGTAAGCTGAAAATACAAGTGGAAACACTATAGTTGTAGTTCATTTGAGATGCTGTTGGATGAGCAGCTGAGCTGTTAGCTGTTGAGGAAAGTTAGCTTGTTGCTAAAAGATAGTGTTATTTCTTGTTCCTTGTTCCTAATGTCACTCTTGAGTCAGTTAAAGCCACTAAGTCAGCAGGAAGAAAGCAACTGTGATTTTTTTTTTTAAGTCACTTGCTTAAACTCTTCTGTGTTGCCTAATAAACTGGGATGAAAGATCAGTGAGTGCCAAAGCATTTGGCTAAGATAGGAGGCATCTTGTCTTCCTATTAAGCCAGTGTTAGGGTGATTACCTCAGGGCCTTGTAATAATACCAAAAAAACCCTTTTATATTATAAACCAAACAAGTTAGTGTGTGTATTTTGTGATTTATATCTGGGAGAAATCCTTACTGTAATTGCATTTCTTTTTTTCCCTCTCCCCTGTAGTGGCTATGATGTTCCGTTAAACCCTCTTCATTTGGTGCCTTTCTATGCTGGAGCTCGCTTTCATGATTTCCATCACATGAACTTCATTGGCAACTATGCTTCAACCTTCACATGGTGGGACAGAATCTTTGGTACAGACTCTCAATTCATTGCCTATAGAGAAAAAGAGAAGAAGCAAAAACTCATGACAAAGAAAGCTAACTAAATTTCCAGTGTAAAAAAAATGTGATGCTAATACTGATAGTCAACTTTTGCTTTTCTGTAAAGCAAAATAGTGATCAGGTAAAGCATAAATCTTGTTCCTTGGCTACTAAGTGGTAGGGAGAAACGGCTAATTACACTGCAGTATCTTCCTAATGGGAATGCTTTCTATTTTATACGTAAGTACTGCATATATTTTAACTACAGATTTAAAGATGATGCAAAAAAAACCCCACAACCCTGAGATGACTCGTGTCTATCCTTTTTTAAAAAAAGAAAAGTAATTCAGTTTTTATCTTTAATGTTGCCCACTTTGAATCCAGGCAGAATTACATATGTACACTGAAATTGGACTTAGATTTTTTTTAAATATATATTCTTAAATTTGTAATATCAAATAGCAGAACATATTACCTGATATCAGCACTGTATTATTTAAATATTGAGTAAAAGTTGCTTAAAACCAAAACATCTGTTAACAGGAAGTTTGAACAGGCCATTTGCACACTGTATAATGTGAATTGTTAATAAAAGAATATCTGGCTAAATATGAGTGAGCAGAGACATTTCTGATCTAGATTTATTATGTTATTTTAGATTACAGGTGAGTAGAAGTTTTTATTTGAAGAAACTTTTTTTGCTGCTCTTTTGAAATTGCTCTGTCAGTGTACGTAGCGTTTACATTCTTGTGTTGTAATTTGCTGAACTGACTTGTTGCTATATTTGCACTTGTGACTGATTAAATAAATGTGGTTTGGTTTGATGTCTGTATTATTCCTTTTGTATGTGTTTTCAGACAAAGCTGATAAACATGTAGGATATAGCATCTTACTCTGTTCATCTCTGTAATGAAAAGGCATTATTTTGTTAGCATGTCTTCAACAGATCCATCTCTTAGACTACTTACACAGACAACAGTAAGAGATGGAAATGGAGAACATCACGTACTGGTTTGTGATTTGAAGGACTTGGGTGCATAGCTGCTGCTCCATGTAGTAGTGACTTCTGGGCCATGTGCACGCAGCTTTCACAAATTAGAATCTCAAAATGTACTGCTTGAATTGTACTAGTAGTAGAAGCAGTAGTCTAATACTGTTGAATCTAAACATTTGCCTATTGCACAGGAAGTAATGATGGAAGTATTTAAGAAGGGCTTAAACCCTTATAGACATCTTGTATTTTGTATTTTAGTATCAGCTGCTCTTCAGACTTCATCTACCCTGCAAGTCCTTTAGAGTTGCTTGCAGGGTCTTCCCTTACTCACGACCACCTGAATTTTCATGCTGCTTCACATGCAGTCTGGTGTAATCCTCAAAACAGGCACTCCTATGAAAGTGCAGATGAGACTGAGCTTCTAACAAAAATCCAAGGCATTAATGATATTCAGAGTGAATCAGATATTACTTGAGTTGTGGGAGTGGTTCAGGTTCCTCTTCTGCATGTGTTTTGTAGAAGCTTTTACTTCTCTGTGTCCCCATTTAAATTTGGTGTCCTTCCTCTTTCTGTTCACTCTAAAAGGAAGTAAAAATACTTGACTGTGGCAGGTGAATGGAAGCTGAAATCCCTTTATTCAATTTTTAGTGAGGACTGGTACTTAAGACTTCCTGAATCCATATGCGCTGCCAGCCTGAACTCTCCATGGTGGAAGCGACCTCTTTAATCAGATTTCAAAGCTGGCCATTATCCTCTTTGCTTTGTCAACTCCCACTCTCATCCTGCAGCTGCATCTATACTTAGATTCATTTTACTGAACCCCTAACCTAAAAATATAAGAAGCTTTCAGGGCTTCAGATTTGCCCTGTGTATATGATTCTATTCATGGGTTCACAGCCCACTGGTTTGTGCCTATACACACACTGCCTCAAAATTGTGTACAACTGTGAGCCAATTGCTTAAATACTCCACTAAAGATATTTGGAACAGCTTGGTGTCCTCAGCTACCGCTGAACACAATCAAAGTGCTGAAAGTTTGATAAGATGACCTAACAAAGTTATGATATATCTTCTATTCTTCAAGAGGTTTTGAAAGTCAGTAATGTAATTTAATGCATTAATTATGTCATGTTTTTAGGGAGAGTACATATGGGGTTTTTTAATTCTTTTTTCATGCCTTGAATCCATATTTCTCACTATTTCAATTTTTTGGGTTATTTTATGCATATCCTTAGAGTAGTATATGATCACATCATGGCTTTTGATCCTCTTTCTTTAACAAATCCATAGAGAATAATGCAAGCTGTGCTGCTTTTTTTTTTTTTTTTTCCTAAAAACATGTGCCCACTGCCCCCTCTCAACACAGGAACATAAAATTGAAAACCAGAGGTTTGGGTTGCTGCAGGACTTTTACCTCCATTCCCCCACTCTTTCAAATGGAGAAGCTTGTGTTTATTACTGAAGGTGCTGCTGGCTAGTAAATGACCTCCCTGATTACTATGTAACTTTTATGCATATCAAGAGCTGTGTTAGGCAATTACACTTTTGACGGTTTTGGCTTTTATTAAATAAGACTTCACTGATACATTTACTGAGAGGGACTATACAGTATATGTAGTTCTGAGAATCAAGAGTTTTTTGTTCAATAGCTAAAATTGAGAGCAATGCATCAGTGATAGCTTTTGGCTCCTGACAAGACACAGCAAAACTTCATGCAATCTGTCGTCCTTTATCCTCTTCAGCAAGAAGTCAGATTTAATTTTAAAAGTGGTACGACAGGGGAATAAGTGGGTGAGCAATGTTTTTTACAACCTAATCTTTTCCTAGAAGTCCAGTTTCATTTAAGTAAAGGCTCATCTGTGGGAAATAACAGTTTATAATGTCCCTTACGGTATGGCAAATAAGTTCTATGAAAGCAATGAATTAATTTCTTGGGTTTTCTGTCAAAAAACATGGAAACTTGAAAAGTATAATAATTTGTTAAGATTAGAATTGCAGAATAATCAACTGCTTTTGGCTGTTGATGTGAAGTACTAAATAAGGAGGTTTATATTACACTACAGCACAGCTTGCCAGAGAAGATTAATAATGAATGATTGATACTATATTTGTAGATTATATGACCTCATTTATTTTCCTGAGTTTATAATAAATGACTGCTGGGTGATTTAAGATCACTTCAAAGAAAAATGTGATATATTTTTAGATTTTAAATATTATTTTTTATTGAAAAATGATATTGAGACCTATGTGATGGCTGCAGATAGTTGCTGCTAACTAGAGTGTCTGGCTCATTGCCTCCAAATCTTCATCCTCTTACTGCTGCTGCCTTTCTCTCTGCCAGCTCCAGCCTTCTGGTAAATCTCAGTTGTTGAAACCTTCACTGGCAGGTCCAGGGAGAAGGCAACTCTTTGCCATTGGTTCTTGCTATAGTTTTCTTTCTGTGAAGGTAATAAACAAAAGAGTCAAATTGCTTTTCAGTTGTATTTTTCACAGGCTAACCAGATTATATCATGTGTTCAACAGCAAGACATTTTCTCTATTTCTCAAACTACTTCTGTGGTTTGTGTCTCAACTTTTGATGCTTTGTTTTGGCTGTAGATATCAAAGTGTGTGTCCAGATCATTCTTCCCTAATACCACGTTGATGGTATAATCACATCCTCCCTCTTAAGCATTGTCCTTCTGTCTCAACATTCAAAGATAAAATTAGCTGTTCTACAGCATTGCGCTGGAAAATATACTCAAGTTACCCACCTATTTTGATCTCTTGATGCACCTAGCAATGCTGCTTGCCAGGCTGTTACGTGTGTGTTTTATATTTCTTGCTCTTAAGCATAATTTACAATGTGCTGCACTGAAATATTTAAATGTGCTTGACTTATCAAGTAATCTAAATCACTTTCCAAATCTGCAGTATCCTTATTATTCAGCATTGTTTGTCATCTGCAAATTTTCATCAGTTTTGATTCACATTTATTTAATCACTGAATAAATTAGCCCCCAGATTTGAAATACCAGTCTCCACGGAAGACCAGGAGAACGCTCCTGTTTGTTAGACAATGACTCATCACTTTTGAAAAATGGTGTCAGCGTATTTTGCAAACTCTTACCATGATCCTGCATGGAGTTTCTCTGTATGGGAGTGTTTGGCAGTATAGCCATGACATCTCTCAGACACAGTATTGGAGTTTGGTGTCCAGAACCACCCCAGGAGCAGTGATTACTCCTGCAAACTACAACAAGCAGCAGAAATAAGCCACCACCGCTTGTATAGGGATACACTGTATAAGTGTGACTATCAGGTATATTACGTGTGAAATTTAAGCTGCAGAGGCTCTATAAAGAGCCTCTAAACAGAATTGTTGCACTTACAGGATATTCACCACCCCAGCAAGAGCACTGTGAGCACTGAAATACCTGATACAGTTGAGTTTCAGTAACATGGATGAGTCATCTAAAAAGCGGAGACAATAAAAGACTAAGTCTTGCAATACGTAACTGGAAGGTGTGGTTTTTTTCCTTTCCCTCTCTGTAACGTCTTGCATAACTGCCTTGTCTGCATTTGGGATTTTTAAAATTCATTCTTAATTTGTTTATATTTCCTTTGACCTGCCTTACATTAAGCCTTTCTCAAGGTAGTGGAAAAGCCACAACTTCCATATCTTAACCCTGTTCTGCAGGTGTGGTGTAATAGACTTGCTAGGGCCTGTGGATGGCAAAAAGCTTGATTTTGCAAAAGAGAGCAGTTGGCAAGAGGCAGCAACTGGTAATGGACAACTGCATCTGTTTTGGGTGGTGGTCTAACGCTTATATCGACTAAGTCATACCTGGGGTGGGACAGAGGCCTCACAGCCTGGTGCTGCTTCAGTTAAGAGCAGAAACACCCTCAAAAGCAGATACTGAGCTCCCCGCCTCAAAGGCCTGGCAAACAGCTGAGGCCGTGCTTCTGACCACGCAAGCAGCCTTGCCAAGTGGCGATCAACGCATACTAATTGACTTAGTCCCACCTCACCAAGAGGCACCAAAAAGTTTTCAAAAGATATAAAATTGATACCTGAAAACCCTTTTGTCTAGGGAGAGGAAAAATGACCGCATTACTTAATGGATGGGTCAATGGGCCTGGACCTCTCTTCCCCTGCCAAAACGAAATATATATTTTGGTAAGAATTGCATGCCTCTGAATCTGTCAGATGTTTTCCTTGGAAAATAACTACTAACTCAAGACTTTATTGTTACTTGTTTTGTGTGTATATGTGTGTATATATATGCTAATTGTTAACTGGTTATATAGGCGTTCAAGGGCTAATGCAGCAAGTGTATTTATCAAGGCAATCCACAATGTGTTTTAATCTGTCACTTGAACTCAATTACTCCCTCCAGCACTGTGAAATTATCTCTCTGACACTCATTGCTGCAAGTGGCTGCCGGCTGCTCCTTCTGGGCTGTGAGCCACTCTAAATCTCTAAGGAGACTATCACAGGTAAACAGATTCTGACTTGTGGCAAAACCATCTATTGCCTGGTCTTCTAGGACATATGTGGTCTATAGCTGTTCTTTTTTTCTGAACAGTTATACTGTGTTAACATCCTAATTAGTCTTTCAGAATTTTTCCAAGGCTTGAAAATCTGTCATAACTGAATATTAGATGGCCAAAGATAGACCTTCCCAGAGGTGGGCTGAAAGACCAAGCAGTGATTTGGTCTTGCTGATCTGAATGTCCTTCTACCTTACATATTAAGTTCAGCAACCTACTCAATCATTTGTCTGTTAGAAAACAGTTTTCCTCATGCAATATGGTGCAACCTTTTACTTCTTTTCAAATACAAACCACAGAAGTTTACTGAGTATTTCCATGGTGTCACTATTACCAGCACTTTGTTATTAATAGTGCAAAGATCTGATCTTGATCATAGGCAGTTTTCAGGATTTCTGTTGTTTCTAATGTACTTCAGTTGTTCCCAGTGGACACAGCTTAAGGGTTCTTATTTTGCCTTATAAAAGAAAACAGTTACCTCAGCTTGCTTGTCTTGCCACACAAATGAAAAAAGTTAAGAGTTACTTAAGTCTCACAAACAGAACTCTGTGAGTATGAGAGGGTTTTTTGGTTTTGGAAGATTTACTTAGATGCTTGCTGGTGAATCATGATTTGGTGAAGAACACAGATTCAGGCAACTCAAAAGTATTTGAAAATCTGAATCACATTCAACAAATTCTTTTAGCCAAAGTAATAGAGTGATATGAATATATATATATGAACATTATATATCTGTTTATGTGTATATATATATATTTTTTATTTATAAATTTGTATTTTTGTAAATGTCAATGAAATTTTTTCACCATTACCAAATTACTTGGGCTGCTTCTGTTAGTGAAATTTAATCTACTGTTTGGTGTCATATACAGACATAAGAGAGCGGTAAAGCAGATTTGAAATTGGTTGATGAGAATATTTTCTGGACAGGGAGGGAGCACTTGAGCTTTACTCCCTGTTCTAATTAGTATTATTAGCTTACAAGGCCATACCTAGGAGCCTAGTTATGCATATAGCCTGGGAATGCCCTTGGGATTGGAATATTCCTCTGAGACTAAGGGAAGTGCAAAACCTTTTTCCATATTACAAGGAAATTTGGCCTTTGTCTGTGATGATAATCATCATCACTGAAGTATTGAAAATAGGAGGAGGGGTTGGATAGAAAGGAAGTCATTGATTTATTTTTCCTGCTCAGTTACATGAATGCTCCTAAATTCTCTGAGCATCTAAGAGTTTCTTAAGCCCTTATTAAAAATGAATTAGTACACCTGAACTCAAAACAATACCTATAAAATGCCTTGTTTTACACAAGATGTGTAGGTGCAGGTGTTTTTATAAGTACTTGTTCTCAATTTTTTTAGGGGTGGGGAGTTAGTAAGTATGGAAATCAATGTAAATTCATTCAGATCTAGGTATGAGACTAATTTTGTGTAGTGAAATGATAATTCACTGCTTGAAGAGATGAAAAGTATCAGATGATTTCTGAGCCTATTTATATCTTTTAGTGATATGATATTTTGGGCAAATAAATTTGAAGGGAAGCCGATGCGAATTGCTGCACAGCACAAAGGTTTTTTTGACTGATCAGAAAGTTCTCACAAAAAATGATACCATGAGTCTAAAATCATAGCATTAGCATATTTGTTTGCTATGTACATAAATGGAAGGGAAAGTGATGAAATAAACAATGAATATTTAGCCCGTGATAAATATAGCCAACAAAACTGATCAAGAATGTGAATCTTGTGAATTCTAGGTCAGCTACCTTTACTTGCAGTTCATGTTGGAGCTCTGCGAGAATTGTACATATTACACATAATTCTAAAGTGTTGTGAAGTCATAAACAAATTCAGAATAGAATTCATGCTGTAGTGGAGGATAGAAGTCAGAGGGATGGCACTTCTGTGATCCTAAATCTGAACAGTTATCCTGGTAAGAGAAAACAACATATTGGGGAGTCTCTGTACATCCAAGTCTTGCAAAATACTTAAAGCAGTTTGCACTTGTATTGTCACAACTCCAAAGCTAATGTGAGGTAATATAATAGGCATTTCCCAGAGTCCTCTAGAACTGAAGACTAACAAGAACTGAAAGATAACAAGTATATGTGAATATAGATGAATAGATACGGAAGTATTTAGATATTGTAGTCGGATTTTCAAGCCTGAGTTTCAGATGCTGGATGAGTATCCCAGCTGGTGTTTCACGAAGGCTCAACAAAGGCTCTCCTAGAAGACATTGTTTCAATTATCTTCTTGGCTAGAACTAGGCAACCCATCATTTAGGAAAATTTCCTTAGGATCACACAGGATTCTTAACAAACCTTCCTGAAAATTGATTTAGTATAAATTGGCAATGGAAGGGGATATTACAGAGGCTCACCCTTTTAGATTATAAAATCAAGGTAAGACACGTATCAAATTACCGAGGACAAGATTCTAATTTAAAAGGATGAATTGGATGTGTGATTTTCAAACTTTTCAAAATTTTGAACCTCTTGAAATTTTCCAGTGAGGCTTTGTGTCCTTTAAAAATAAGAAAGAAATCCCCTGATATATGGAAGCTACTCTTCAGCATTTAGCCTTTTGCTTTTATCACTCATCCTTCACAGGCTGTTTCCGTGTTGTTTAAATACCTATGACTATAAAAACAAATTGAGAAAAAAAATCAGATGGCTTCAGAAATTCTGTAGTAACTACAGACAAGAAAAGACTGTGTTCTGTTGATCTGTTGTGAATGGTTCCTCCTCACAAGAGCATTCACATTGAATATAACGGGACATGCTCTCTAAGGAGGTATTCTCAATAACAGAAGGAAGTCTTGTTTTATCCTTTATCACAGAATCATAGAATCACTAGGTTGGAAAAAACCCACTGGATCATCGAGTCCAACCATTCCTATCAAACACTAAACCATGCCCCTCAGCACCTCGTCCACCCGTGCCTTAAACACCTCCAGGGAAGGTGACTCAACCACCTCCCTGGGCAGCCTGTTCCAGTGCCCAATGACCCTTTCCATGAAAAATTTTTTTCCTAATGTCCAGCCTGAACCTCCCCTGGCGGAGCTTGAGGCCATTCCCTCTTGTCCTGTCCTTTGGTTCCTATGATGCAGCAAAGCTACATTACAGATGTTTGTTTATGGTTTTTCCTGTGAAGTCAATCAAACACATTTGTGTTGTTCTGCAATGGTACTATTGCTCTCATCGACCTCATTTCTCTCTACAACTACCTGAAAGGAGGTTGTGGAGAGGAGGGAGCTGGCCTCTTCTCCAAAGTGACAGGGGACAGGACAAGAGGGAATGGCCTCAACCTCCGCCAGGGGAGATTTAGGCTGGACATTAGGAAAAAATTCTTCACAGAAAGTGTCATTGGGCACTGGCAGAGGCTGCCCAGGGAGGTGGTTGATTCACCTTCCCTGGAGGTGTTTAAGGCACCAGTGGACGAGGTGCTAAGGGGCATGCTTTAGTGTTTGATAGGAATGGTTGGACTCGATGATCCGGTGGGTCTCTTCCAACCTGGTGATTGTATGATTCTATGATTCTATTCGAATTTCTCACGGAGCACTGTGTTTACTTGGGGTTTTGCCAGTGGGTTAGCCCGGTGGGGCTGCACGAACACCGCGCAGAACACAAGTATTTCACCAAATACACTAACAAAATCGATGCAGACAGCGCGCCGCGGGATCCCTCCAACGCTTTTCTCCACGCGGACACGGAGATGAGTCGATAAAACCCGCGTTAGCGGCTCCTCCCGCCGCGGCCCGCGGACACGGGCGGGGCCGCCGCTCCCTCCCTCCCTCCCCACCGCCTCCGCCCGCCCCCCGCTCCTTCCCTCCCTCCCTCCCTCTGTCCCCGCGGGGCCGGCGGCAGCTGCGGGCGGGCGGGATGGCGGTGCGGGTGCTGCTGGCGCTCTGCGGGGTGCTCGCTGCCTGCCGGGCGGCGGGGGCAGGGCCGGGGGTCGCCAGCCGGCGGCGGCGGCTGAGCGCCGAGGAGGGCATCTCCTTCGAGTACCACCGCTACGCCGAGCTGCGGGAGGCGCTGGTGGCCGTGTGGCTGCAGTGCCCCGCCATCAGCAGGATCTACACCGTGGGGCGAAGCGTCGAAGGGCGAGAGCTCCTGGTCATCGAGGTCTCCGACCGCCCCGGCGAGCACGAGCCCGGTGAGGGGGGCGGCGGGGCCGCGCCTGGCGCAGGTGGCGGCGGGGAGCGGGGGTGCTGCCGGGGGGGCTGCGCGAAGCGGCTTCGCGGCTCTGTCGCGGTGGGATTTAGCGCCCTGTTACAAGAGAAACGCCCTAAAATCGCTCTCAAATATCAGAGGATGCAGCAGCGGTCGGGAGTGAGCGCGCTCCCAGCTGCTGCCCAGGGATGCCCCCGGTGCTGATGTGCCGAGGGGGAAGGCGCTGGCCTCCCCCTTGCCTGGCACCAACGTAACTGCTGAGGAAAAAGCATTAAGTGTGGAAGTGCCTGTGGGAACTGGGTGACATGGCCAGGCTGCCTGCAGAAACGGGTCCCTGTAGCACGATGCCGGGGTTTGTACAGATCATAGAATCATAGAATAACCAGGTTGGAAGAGACCCACCGGATCATCGAGTCCAACCATTCCTATCAAACACTAAGCCATGCCCCTTAGCGCCTCGTCCATCCGTCCCTTAAACAGCTCCAGGGAAGGTGATTCAGCCACCTCAGGGTATGTGGTTATGCGTACCTGGGACTTGAGACATTTGTTATAAAAAAAAATGTGATTGATGCTGTGCGTTTGTTACGTGCCTACGAGTGTCCATTCTTCATCATTTCCAATTTCAGAATTTATAGTGTCTTTTCTGTCTGTATGTGAAAAGGCTTAATCTTGAAAGCTGCCCAATAGCCGAGGCCCAACCATAAGCTGCCTGCATCCGTGTCTTCCCGTTTCCACGGGTAGGTAACAGAACAGGCCTGGAGGTCTGTGATTTTTAGCTGGAGGTGTGGATTCTGTGGAGGATTTGGTGTTTACAATTAGTGCTTAATGTTCCGATTTATGACCTGAATCTAACCTTGCTTTGCATCCTCTAGAGACTTACATTTTTACTGCCCGCACTCGGGCTACTGATGAAATGGAGAGAGTAGGGATATTGAACATAATGAAGACAGAAGAGAAAGGCAGGATAGCAAAGCATTGTCTTGAAATGAAAAATGTAGGAATTGCAGTGAAATTTGAAAAATTTGGTTGATATGAGGGCTGGTCCTTAAGATAAGAACTAATCTATCACCACTATGTAATTTGTATGCTAGAATGATAAACAGTTATTACTGTGATATTGTGTTACCGTTAGGGGACAGTCGCTACAGCTTGTTTCTTTGGTGCTTCTGTTAAGCCAGGTGAAACAGGGAGAAAAAGAACACTGTGCAGTCTGAGGTGGGGCTGTGACTCTTCCTAGAGGCATAATGCTTCTGTTGGTCTCAGTGATGTGAGAAAGGGGTTGTCATTGAGCCTAAGCCAAAGAGAATCCAACTTCTATAGCAGTGAGTGACAACAGACCTCAGAAAAGAAAAAATACCTATGGATTGCATCCACGTATAAGCTACAGTGAATATCTGCATTTACTAGAACGTGCTCGGTCCCTCACAAAGAGAGCCCTATGGATGAAAATGCCACATGTTGTAATGCCCAAATCACATGTCGGAGAATGTGATGAGTCCTAGCAATCTTTAGTGGTGGATGCTGAAAATGCTGTTTTTTACAGAGGCGTAACCAGTGTTTGAACCAGAGCAAATTCGTTGTTTTATTTAAATCCTGTTTCATTCTGTGAGGTACTGAGCATTTCTCGAAAAAGCAGAGTGCTGCTGCAGCTTTTGCTGTCTGCAGTGGCACATGAATGTAGTTCAGGGTCTTTTTAGGAAGGGCAGTTATCCAGACTCCATGCTGGTTAAGGCTGTGCTTCTTGGAAATAATTGTAAAGACACCGATAACATCCGTGCTTCTCTGTTACATAGCCTAAGCACCTATATAGTATGCTAATGGTTGCCTTAAGGGTGTTCTCTTCTTAATAATGTGCACTTTCTTCTACTGTGTAGTAAAAGGTAGCACTACTTGCTTTTCTGTGTGAGCTTTTTTAAGTTGTGTAGTGAAAGAAGTGGAGCCTTGTACTGGCCTTGGCAGAAAATATTAGAGTGATTCTGCAGCTTCTACCTGAAGGATCCTTGATCACTCTGGGCATCCACGCTAGATTCCCGAGGTGGCAATAAGAGAAAGGGTATTTTGTGTGATTAAGGCTTGCAGGATCAAGAGCTGATTTATAATCATCTATTACCATAAACATGGTAGAGAGATTCACACACACACACATACATATAGATTTTTTTTTCTGTTTTTAAAACAGGCTAAGAAGTTGTTATTCCTTAATATAACTTGTTTCTATGAGATGTCTTGAGTGTCATAGGGTTTATTATAAAATATACGTAAGTATAAACAAAAATGTGCTGTGGTCCATAGGTTTATGGTCTATAGAGAGTTCATACTTCTAGAAGCCTAGTAAGTATGCAGGGACGGTACCTGAATTATCTAGTGAGCCATTGTGAAAAAAAATGTTTCTGTTTGCTTAGTGAGCAATAAAGACCCCTTGTACTAAGTAAAGAGGCTTTGTACTGAGTAAATCATATACAGCACATACATGCATACATTGCATAAATACATATTTTGTGGCCGTGCAGTGTTGTGTGAATGCATTTGATCATATGTAAGCAATGTAATCAACTTTAATTTGAGAATATCAGGTATTTTTGAAAATGTAATGTGTGTGCAGTATTTGAAAAAAAATGCATGAGAGAAATAGGAAAATTTTAGAAACATGTTTTAGACTTTCACAGCAATTGGAAGAAATCTCTAGTGAATTAAACAACTGAAACAAATCATTAAGGCCATATACATTATGAGGATTTGTTTTTAAAGTCCTAATTTTGCACTGGAAACCACAGTGACACTGTACGAGCCAGTCTGGTTTCTTGTATAAGCATTGAAGTGTGTTGGTGAATCTTGGAAACTGGGATTAGCCACTTGGAGCAGGGCCTTCCCTGAGCTCTTCCAGGGACGTGCTGAATGCCAGAAGTGTGAAAAATGCCTAAAATTTCTGATCCTGCATTAAATACTCAAAGAATGTGCTGCTTTCTATTAAAAAAAATGAACACCACATCACCTGTGTTTCCCTTCTGGTTCATGCCAGAGTTTGCTTATGGTGTTTTGCAATTTTTTTTTTTTTTTTTTTTTTCATGGCAGCAGTTTCTTTAGGCTGATGCTGCACTTGTATGGCAGATTAGAGCCTGCAACCACTTTTGGAAAAGAAGCCCTTGAATAAGAAGCAAAGCTCAGGGATGAAGATATTGGGACTTTGATGAACAGTTTTGTACTGAGACTGCTGTTCCCTGGAGATAACCTCACTTTGAATCAGTGGTTACTAGAAGGTTAAGGCAGTAGAGGACTTGAATAAGACTATATCGGTGGTTAAATGGAGAAGGTGGTGTATGAACCTGGACTGGAAGTGATCAAAATGTTTTGGAATGGCTTTGATTATGTGAGAAAATACAATATTTTTCTTCACGCTTGCCAAAAATTGGCAAAGTTGACAGAAGGTGGCAGGTTGCAAGGTGAGATAAAGTGAGGAGAAAGGTTCAGGGAACTTGATGATGCACCAAGGGAAAACAAAAGACAGTTGACAGTAAAGCACAGATAATTTCTTGGATAAAGGAAATAATATTTTGTCTTAATTCAGGTGCAGGAGAATATTGACTACCCCCGAGAGAGGATATAGACTCTTGCTTTGGATATTTGATGTTCTGTTGAACAAACACCTAATGGATGAAGATCTCTTGAGGCTTTTTTTATTGCTATAACTAAGCTCATTTGGGGCCTAAGTTTGTATCCTTTAGTAGCAATCAAATATATTTAGAATTGATTAATGCCAAAAGCAGTTGCTCCACCGTTCAGCCACTTTTTTAGGCATGCTGCCACTTATGACTCATTTGTACCATCGATTTTGGTGGTGCAAGATCAGTCCCATCCACTTCACTTCCAATGTGAAAATGAAACATTTTGACCCTTTCAAGATTTCTGGGTTGGTTTTTTTTTCTTATATGAAAAAAATGCAGATAAAAGTTTCTCTCAACTCTTTCTTTTTTTTATTAATTGCTAAATTTTTTATAGTGGTTATTTTTCAGTGTTTAGCTTTGTGAAGAAATCCTCAAGTAAGGCTTATTGACTGGTTACATGTGTTACAGATACAGGCTCTGAAAATTACTTTGGCATCAAACAGAGGGGATAGAGAAGAGATAAAAGTACAGATTTTGTTACAACAAAATGATCTGCAAATTTGTGATATTTTAATAAAATTGTTAATGCTAGATAAAAGTATACAGAAATCCTGAAAATATCAGAATAATAACATTCTGGAAAAAAAAATTGTGTTTTTTCAAAGCAGCATTTATTTAGAAGGTTTTTTTCAGTGTTAATGAACTTACTGTTGATCCTTCTCCCCCAAGCATCTTTAAAAATACTTCCAGTAGAAGGAAAAGGTTTATTTGTAGTTGAGTGAGACATATAATTTTCTAGAAAATGACATACTTTGGACTTTTCAGTTTCAAACAGCGAAAAATGGTTGTGAGGCAAGAGCACGCACCATGCATGAGGTGGTCAGCAGAGTTGTGACTCGGAGCATTTGCAGGACCCTGTGTGTGTGACTTCAGTTGATTTTATGAGGTGCAACTCAGCTACATTAATCCTTGGACCTGTCACTTTATCAAAACCCCATATGGCACGGTGAGGAAATGGGTTGGGTGGGTCAGTGCTGGCACTGAGCCTACAGCTGCTGATCTTCCCAGATTGTGACTTCTGTATTCACCTCCCCCAAAGTGGCCCAACCTTGGGCTCTCAGTTTCTCGCACTCCAGCCCTGCAGTGCTGGAACTGGGTTCTCCTGCAAAAGCGTAATTAAAGGGTAGCTAAAACAGAAGTGGAAAATCATGCCTCTGCTGTATATTAATGAATGGGGAAATCAAAGACCTGTCTACTAAGACAGTAACCATACCTAGGGACAGGACAAGAGGGAATGGCCTCAAGCTCTGCCAGGGGAGGTTTAGGCTGGACATTAGGAAAAAATTTTTCACAGAAAGGGTCATTGGGCACTGGAACAGGCTGCCCAGGGAGGTGGTTGATTCACCTTCCCTGGAGGTGTTTAAGGGATAGGTGGATGAGGTGCTGAGGGACATGGTTTAGTGTTTGATAGGAATGGTTGGACTCGATCCGGTGGGTCTCTTTGAACCTGGTGATTCTGTGATTCTATGATTCTATGATTGAAGTGCTCCCTCATTCTGCTGTGGCACCAGCCATATGAGTGAGTACTGTCTGCAACAAGAAACCGTGACAAGTATACTTGACAAATTTACAGGAAATTTTTTTTTTTTGCTCATGATGTTTGTATTTCACTGTGGCACAAAAGCCCATTTTAAAGTATTTTTTAAATGATTGTAATCAAAGTGACTTTGCAGCCATTCCAGAGAACTGCAAGCAAGTGCTGCTTTTTTGAAAAGCAGCAGCAAGAAGAAAGAAACGTGTAGGAGGCTGCCATGATTTCAGCCCAGCGTGGGTAGGAATCTGCTGTGCTACCTTAGTGCTGTAGCCCAGGAGTGAGGAGACCACTCGGTGTCACTTGTGGGGCTTGTGGGCTGCCTTGCTTCGGATGGGTGAATGCAGCGCTTGGGTTGGCAGTGTGGGGTTTTAGCAGTGATGATGTTGGAAAATGTGCAGCCTGTCTCTTGGTTACGGTGATGTCATCAGATGCAGGCATTCTAATTTTATCACTTACAATTAATTCCACTTGATTTTTAAAGCTTCTTTTCCTTACACTGGAATTTGCAAATAAAAATCTTGTGAGCTCTTTGATGTGCACTGCTGATACAAATTGTATATGGCAAAAGCGTGTTCTTAAATACAGATATTATAGAGCAAACCTAGTTTTTGCATGCTTGAGGTTTAAGCAAATGTCAGTTTTTATCAATGACCACTTGTTTAGCATTCCCGTTCTGAAGGGAGGTGGGGCTGGTCCCTGGGTAAATGCCAGTGCACCAAGTTCATGGCACCCAGCTGCAGTTGCATAAAGGTAGGGGCTGCAGCTGGGTGGGTACAAGAAGAACACTTTGTATGGAGAACACAGGAGATGCTGTGCTGACTATGTTACGCTCTTAGATTTTTCATTGAGCTGTGGTTCAGCCTCTCTCCTCTCACGGCTTACATTTGCAATCCTCTTTAAAGATGAGCTGCTTTTCAGGCAGCAGAGTAACAAGAGCACCCACAATGCCAAACTGAGAGCGTGAGCAGAGCAGCTGCTAGTGTCTCTACAGGGATATATGGAATAAAATGCAGAATAAAATGTGGTTGAACCTATTATTCACATAGCCTTCTGCACTTGTTTTTTTCTTTCCTTTGTGCATCAGGGAACAGATTTTTCTTTTGCAGCTTGTGAAGATGTTCTGTCTTTCCCATCAAAAACTGCAGGGGACACACTACCAACTCACCTCTGGGAGTGTAAATCTGGGGCTGGTTGTACTTCACTCATGCTGCAGAAGACTGAAAGGCTGTAATTAACTTTCCAGCAAAATCCCTTATGGGCTTTAGTGCCAAGTAGAGTAGCCCCCCGGGAGTGTCCCAGCCAGGATTTGGCCAAGGGCAGTCTCTGGCAGGATAATTTTAATGCTGCCTGTGTTCAGAGTGGGATGTCCAATACCCTTCGCAGATTCTGTAGGCTGTACAGGTCTTGAGAGGGCTGTGTGATTTGCTAGCAATAAGGTGGCTGGCTGTATGTGCTAAGTGAGTTTCTTCAAAGCATCTGTTTTGTTTTTGAGAGCATTGAATAACTTCATATTTTTTTTAGAATGCACTTGACAGCACTTAGGTTTTTGAAAATATATTTTTCTTACTTAATAGTTTCTTTCTTAAATAAACAATATTTCTGAATACATCCCACCTTCCTATCTCAGTTTTATTGTTCAACTAAAACCAGAGGTATAGAATACCAAGAAAAAAATATGCTCACAAAACTGGAGAAAGTCAGGGGAATGTAGGCACATTTATAGATCACATTTGCAGCTAGTTGTTAATGCCATCCACGTTCCCATTGAAGTCAATGGAAATTCACAGTAAGTGTGGCTGGGCATCTGTGCTAGGCAGTCTCTGCAGTGTTTCCTAGAGATACAATAAACCTGTTTCAAATTGCTTCACTAGCTGAGATATTTAAAGAGTTCCTTTTTTGTTAGATTATTTAGAAAAGGGTTAAGAGAGGCTGTATGCTGCCTGTGAAAATGCTACAGATCCCAGCTACTGCATTTTGGAAGGTTCTCTTACTCGCTGGAATAACACAAAGGGCAACCAAACTGGAGTAAAAAGGGCTTTAATCATTGAGAATAAACTTGACTCCACAGAAGACAGTTGTTTTATTTTTCAGGCTCACAATTAGTCTAAGTATGCAGAGCGTTCAGAGTTTGTTGATCTGACCCAGGCTGGTTTTGACAATCTCACTTCTTTTGAAAGACTCTATTACTTTAATTTTTTCAAAAAGGAAGAGTTGTCATCACCTCCTACATTTGCAGAATGCCTTAACAGTTTCCAATGAAAACAGGAGGTGAGCCTGTTTTGTTGGTGGTTGGGACTAAAGGGATGTTTTAGTATGGTGACATTAACATGAACTCTAGAGAATTAATGGGAAGTATGTAAAGCACAGCAATTTCCTAAGTTTTTGTGAGACATTTTGTTAAAGGCAGTAAATTGTAATAATGTCATTTATCAAAAAATGACCTTACTATTATATTAATTCTTAGTTTGCTTTTTTTTTTTAAGGAGAAACTGTTAATTTTTCTGTATCATATCTCAAGTCCTTAAGTTACACAGAGGGTGAAAGTTGGAAGGCAAATTGTCTTGTTTCATAAACAGAAATTCTGGCTTGTAACAATGGCGTTGCTACTAAGCTCGGCCAATAAGTTAGTATTAAAAGTAATTTAAAATTAATTCTGTGTTCATTCCACCTAATTTTTTGTTTTCAAATGTGGTACATGATTTAGAAGCCTCCATGCCATAATCTCTCTTTGTGGATTAGCAGATAGACCTCTTGATTGGGCTGCAGTGCCCTCTGAAAACATCTGTTGTCTCTACTGAATATAAGAGGAGCTGACATTGGGCAAGCTTCTAACTTAGGAACGTGTGCAAGAGCTTATGGTTAAGACCTGCTGAATCCCAGCCTTCATGTGTCATCATCTAAAGTACTTTGTTGGATTGATATGCTTGCTTTGTGAAACTTTATGAACGGTATCTGATATTTTCTCAGCAGATTAATTTATGTTAAGTCTTCATACCTATTTAACTAATGTTCTTCCTTAAAAAAAAAAAGAGTCATATATTATGTCTTTTTTTGGCCTATGTTTTCTTTTTGAACAAAAGTCTCATGCATGTATTACCACTGACTCTTGCTTATTTTTTTCCCCATTGAGTTGAGAATTAAACCGGAAAGAAGTTTTGTAGCTGAGTTACATGAAAATGATGTGGAATCAAGGAAAAGTGAAAACTGCAGTGTGTACTTTAAGGATTCTGGGTCGGTTAATTAAAATAATGAGTAGAATCAAGAGCAGTGGAGTAAAGGCTGTATACTACATATCCTTCATTTTGGAGTAAACCACAAATCAAAAGCCAGAGTTCAGTGAATTCAGTGGAATTGGAATGTTTTGTTGGAAGCTTATGCTATAAGTATGCTGAGGCTAAATGAAGATGCTAAGGGATTTGTACTTAGACAGTTGGAAAAAAAAACCCAGCCTTAACAGTAAAATGGTATCAGGGTAAAGAGGTTTGATTTGCAGTTTGATGTGAATCTGAGCTCTTATGGCTGCGGTAGATCTGCGGGTGTTATCTCAGTTTTAAGGCTGAAAGCTGTTACTGTATGGGGAGAGGGCTAGGAGCTCTGCAGAGCAACCGTGCTGGAAAAGAACAGCTTAACTTGCTGAAATTTTGGAATTGGAGTTGTGCAATATTATGAAGAAGCAACCGTACGTACCATGACGTGATAGCTACCCTGTGGCACTGAAGCTGTCACTTCACTTCTTTCAGGGGCATTGATGAAGATGAGGACAGTAGACTAGAAGTGTGGTCTTAGTCCATAGTGCCCTTCGCTTTGGAGTGGAGGTTTCTTGCAGTGTCCTAACGTTGTGCTAGCTGAATTGGCACTGACCATGTCTTTATGTGACAGCAGCAGGTAACAGGGTGGTTGTCACAGGGCTGTGGGATTTGGGTCAATATGAAGGCATATTTCAGCAATGTATCTGTGTGGCTATAATGGCCAGGTGAGAGAGAATCATGAATCACAAATCTGCGGTTGACAGTTGGAAGGCATTTGTTTTTAATTAATTCTTTTTCTGAAGTGAGTGATTCATAACTATAAACTAGTAGCTGCTTCCTGGTAGTTGCTCATGTTGAATTATGAGCAAAACCTGACATCTTTGTTTACTCAGAAATTAAATTCCATGGAGCAAGCTGAGATAGTCACTCTTTGTATGGAGCTGTTCATGATGGTGCAGCATGAGCTGCCTGATTTACTAAGACAGACCCTGCTTTAGCAGCAGAGCCTGCCTACAGCGACAGCAGCCATTGTATATAGTTTTGAATACTTTTCCTTAGGTATGGATCTGCCTTAAAGCTGAGTGGAAAGAATTGTTTGATCAGGTAAGACACCTGACTGGCCAAGGTTTAATTTTTCTTGGCAAGGCCATCCTTGATAGTATACCATTCTAATGATTTGGTAGATATTTTTGGTCTCTAGTATGACCCTGACTTTGCCATATTAGCTCTCCAAACAAAGGAGAAATTATTCAGTATTTTGCTATGAGAAATACAGCCAATAGTTGAAAGATACAAAGGCAGTGAAAGGGCAGTGAGACATTTCAAAGAGCAAAACTTTTTGTGTAGTTTTCTATACCTTCACATTAGAGATGACTAGATAACATGTGTGTGAATTGCGGCATGTTTATCCTCTGAGATTTCTAGCTGCAAGATGTGTCATTTGAATGTTCTTTTATTTTCCTGTCCCTCAAAATAAAAGGAAACCCAGTGTGACTGCCCTTCTGTTACACATTGCTGTCCATCAGTGCTATGAATGGTATGTCCCTTCCACATTTGTCCTTTTTCTTATGCTAAACTGAATGTTTTGTGATTTTGACTGGCTTTGCATTTTGGCTTATTGCACAAAAGCAGAGTTCTAGAACCATAAGCAAAATTGGGATGAGTTTAAGACCTACATGTAAACTTTTTACACATGTAAAAAAATCATTACTTCAAAGGGAGCTTTATGGCTGAGGTAAGCTGACTCTCTGTGTCAGATCTTCACCTGATATAGACTAGACAGTGCTTTACTTTCTGCTCTCATCCAGCTGCAGAGCATCCACAAATAAAACCGAAGTCAGTGGGAGCTATACATCTGAATCATCTTTATAAGCAGGAGGTTTATAGAACTTAAATGTTCAAGCCAACTTGTGTGTGTGCCCTTAAGAAAGAAGGCTAAATGTGACTTTGATTCTGTAATAGCCTGCACTTAAGGAATGAGTGATCAAAGTTTATGCTTTTCTGAATGAAGCATCTTATTTCCTTTTAGTGATAGCAGTACATGGTGGGATGGAAAGAGGAAAAAAGCTGTGGTGTTGGGAGCAGGCCTATTGTGTGATTGAACTTAAAACATTGTTACTGTCGGAATTTGATTCAAAGAGAGGAAAAGTGGTTTTGTGATAAAGGAGGTCTAGCTTCTTCCCTGGGTCTGCTGCATTTTTTTTGTCTTTTCGGATAAGAACATCCTCTCCCTGTGCCTCAGGTTCTCATCTGTGTGCTTAGGTTTTCATCTTCCATGCTGCAGGTTACTGTGTGGCTATGCTGTGTACCCAGCATACAGGTGCTTGATACATGGTATATGGTTGAGGATTTGATCTACCTTAAAGATGCGGTTCCTGCCTGCTTCCTGTCAGATTTTTCCTAGTAGCAAATAACCCAAATAATTGTGTGGACTCAGCTATGCTGACAGACATATGGTGAGGAGAAGTCAAGAGTTTCTCTGTTTACCTGCTGCAGATACACAATTTTTTTTTTTGTTTAAATGTCTGCCTTGATAACAGAGGAGTATGAAAAAGGTATCATTTCTTCTGTTACTTCAGTGCTGATAGAGTCATGACAGAAGCATCTATATTTGCAAGTTTTCCATGTGTTACAGTTAGGGGAACAAATCCATAGTGGAAATGTTATAGTACAAATCTGTAGTGGAAAAGTCTATAAATAAACAGAAACGGAGGAGTATCTATACCTTGATACTCCACGGAGCAGCTGATAAAAATAAATTATGTATTGTAATGATATCTAGTACAAAATGAAAAAGTACCTGACAATAGACCCCCCCTGAATAGAGAAGTTTAAGGGCCAACAAGCTCATCTGACTTGAAAACTGAAGAATTGTCTGAAATAGATGTTGCCATGGAGACAGAGAGGATTAGCAGCCTGAGACTGATTTCATTGGTTTGCTGCTAGCACAAGTCGCTTGTTTGAGTAGCATTAATATGTTGTCTCATGCTGCTTTATATGCTGAGACCATCTGGCATTAGTGGTAGTTAAAGGTGCAGTTCTGTTATGGAAAGAGTTGGCCAACATGGTTTGATTTATGCTTTTAAGGTGAGTTACAAGATGTGAGATCTTTGAAAAGCTGCCTCATGCACTAAATGTATTCTGAAAAGCCATAGCACATACAGAGATGAGGTGGGGCTTTGGGAAGCGGCATGGGGAATTTCAGAGGCTTTTTTTTATACTCAAGCAGCGCACATTTAAAGTATTCACTGCGCAAACATGCACTTTTGCCCATCTCTTCAGGTGTCTATGCAGGGGCAATCCTGTTTCTCTTTCCAAAAATAAGCCTTTTTACTGTACAGTATGAAGGTGCTTGGAAACTGCAGCTCTACCACCTTGAAGAAGCCTGAGATCATATTGCTTATCGTATTGGGTAATAAGGAAAATGTATTGTAGACTTAAATGAACAAAATAAGGTCTAACCAAACAGAGTCCCTCTAGGTTACTTCAGAGTTCATGTTTTCAAGAAGAAATCTATTTCAATTTTCTTTTAGTTGACTATATACTATTGAAAATATATTTTGTAGAGAAGTATTTCATGAGGAAGACAGTTTGTGGAGACTAAGATAAGCCTTATCTTTGATCTATTTATAGCTGCGAATCTTCATCTACTTTCCTTAATACCACTCTGGAGTGGGAGTTATCTTCCAAAGGAGCTTATATGACAATGCTGACATTCCTCAGACACTTGTAAATTTTCACTGTTTTTTTCTTTGATAATTAGTCTCATGATAATTATTCTCAAGGCTTTTTCCTCAGATAGAGATGAGTGGTTAAAGAGTGACCAAATAATAGCCTGAAAATATTCCTATCTGAGCTTATGAGTTGAAGTGTAGAGATCTGTCTGTGGGCTGAACATTATAGGAAAAGTGTCTGGAGGGAAAACTAGCTGAAGGTGTTGTTCTCCTGGACAGGCTTAAAACCTAACTGAATTTCAAGTTAAATCTTGATAATAAATGCTACAAAAGTGTAGGAACAGAAGCATTTTTACATTCTCAGGTTACTGATGTTCTGAAGTTACTGATGGAAAGCATTCATGCTGGTGTTCTACAGCTTAATGTTTGCACACAGCTAGTGATGTGATATTCATTGGATATTGATGGTGTACAATAATAACATGAAACAAGGAGTTGGGATTTATTTCACAAATCTTTAGGTTTTAAGCTTTTATTCTAGAGCTTTGACCTTGATGCCAAAATAAATTCTTCAGGTAATTTCACTTCAGATGCAAGACCCAAGAAATACATAGCTGTTGATGTCCTACCCTCCTTTAAATGGCTTTAGAATTATTATGTTTGATGCTTAATGTTTTTACAGCTTAGTTCTGTTTTAACTCTGTCAGAATGAATATACGGCATGTGAAGAAAGCCAAATAACCTATCTGTCCAGCTCACTGCAACTCCCAGTTCCTTGTTTGCAAGTCAGTTTGCTGCCTGTTTTGTTTTTATTCTGCTGTTTTGTGTGTGTGGTTTTAATTTTTTTTAAGCTGATCCTCCGGTTCTCTCTGAGGTAAAGCTTGAGTGTCGTTTTGGAGAGCAGTTCACTCCAAGACCTGCCTTGACATGGTACAAACAGCTGCTTGCTGTTGTTTCCAGTGTTACCTTGCCATGTCTCACAGCATCACGTACATCTATCTGTTCTCACAGTGTACCCAAGGTATGCCACACACTTTCACAGTGTTGTGTTTTTAAAATCAGCCTCAGAAGCTGTGACACAGCTCTCACATGACTGCAGGCACTTTGAACTAGAAAAACCCACAAGTAATTACTTCTTAAAGACACACTGTGGGGACCATTGTGGTCTTGTCCAACCATGAGGATGGTCAGAAGGGACTTGCCCTGAGCAAACAAGGGTTTGTTTCAGTTCTCCACACACTGAAATTTGACATATCCGTATTTATAGTCTGGGAATGAACTTTCTTCCCCCCCCTCCCCAATTCCATCCGTTTCCAAGGATGCAATGCTGCATCCATTCTTGCTGCATTTCTGTAGCACTTAAATGAGCCTACTGCAGCTGATTAAATTATTCACAGATTACTTCAGTTTGAGGAAAGGTGATTGAATCAAGAAACAATAACACTGAGTTGCAAAGTCGTATGACTTGGACTGTCTGAAATAGTGGCAGCTAGGCTTTCTTGTCTGGAGTGCCCAAAGAAAATTTATTTTTAATGTGAAGTGGAATGAACATAGATGAATTTATCATGTATTTTGTGATCTATTTTACTGGTAGCCCTGAAACCTGATGGTACAGAAAAGTGCTTTTGAAATAACCAGCCTTAAATGGCTTATGACAAATTCTTCTTGCAGTATCATTACAATAGATCTAATAGAACTAATAGATATATTTTAACAATACATTTTCTATAGTCAGTGTGTTATTTTGATTAATATAATTCTTTGTTATGGGGGCCACTTAAAAAACCCCGTAGATGGAAACAACTGAATCATCAGAAGGTGGAATGTCTCCTGTACAAAGACTCAATAAAAGGCTACAGTTAAGCTCTTTCTAAGTGTAAACAGAGCTGCTATTAGATTTATGCTTCCTAAGCTTTGTCCCAGGTAAATTACACCTTTTGGGTGGCATTCCAGTGCTATTCCCATAGTCCCAGGGAAATTGCTGGATAAGGTCATTCTGGAGTGCTTAGGTATTCCTCTAAGACTTGAGAAAGACTTAGCACCCATCTCTATCTCTGGCTTGTGCTGCAGCTTTGAGAGGGTATTTGTTCTGCCTGAAGCTGGGATCCTGGAATAACAGTGGTTGCACAGCTTGTGGGAAACTGGGAGGTAATTCTTAGCCCAAACACCACAGAAAGTAGAGATACTGGTTAGTGCAGTCCAATCATTTTTGTTGTTGTTTTCTCTTTCATAGGAACTGTACGGATTAGGAAAATCTAAAACAAAAAATATGAATTTGACATGGCCGGAGGAAATGGAGTCACCTGTTGCAGGTCCTGCTTAAGGGTTCTTTAGTGTCCCCTCCAGTGACTAGTGGCGTCGTGTTCTGCTACTATTCATTTGCTAGTACTGGCTAGCAAAGAGCATGGTATCTCCAAATTCACAGTAGCAAAATTTACTTTTAAAGTATGTTTTAAGTATGTATCACAGATCTCATGCCTTTTTCCAGCATAAAGTAGATTGAGGTGGGGCATTATCTTGAACATCATTCTACTAATGAGAACTGGGAAGAGATCTGTGTTTTGCAAAGGACAGGTGAGCATCCAGACCTGAAAAACTTATAATTTGCTCATTGCTGGTGCCTGTCATCTGGGAGCACTTCCCACATTTTCTCTATTGAAATTAATTGCATGCACATTGATTTAGATAGACCTTAGCCTATTGCTGATATATAAAAAAAATAGGTTGAAACCTTTATGAGCTCTGAGTTCTAATTTAAACTCTTTATAGCCTATAAAGCCGTTAATAGTACATTATTGTTTTTGATACAGGATTCCATTTAAAACATTTTTCTCTTTCCTTTCTTCCTCTGCCTTTCATTTAATTATCTTTTTTTTCCTTTTTTTTTTTTAATCAATACAGTTGTCTTTAAAAGCGGCCTCTCAAACTAGAGCACAGGTGACATAGAGGAGAGGAAACAGAAGAGGCTAAAGGAAATGCGGTTTTGATGCAGATTCTGTAGCCTTTCAGTTTTCTCCAGCCTTAAATCTACATGATAGCACATATCAAGATTGTACTAAAACAAAGCTGTAGCTGAAATTTACTACAAGAACATGGCACCTTAGTCAGCGATCTGTTTTGAACATTATTGTTTAGAGCAGAACTTGCCCTTTTTGTAGGAGGATCTGCAGCAGAAATCTCAGGAAAATTGAAGCAGCTGTGGCTGTGAAAGGAAATGTATATTAAAAACGGCAGGGAGAAACCACAGGCAGGAATCCTCCTCTGCCAGTTATAGCCCTGTTTTTATATGTCCCTTTCCAAGCATTGGATGGAGATAGAAATCACGTTTACATTTAGACAGATGAAGGGAATAGGCAAATAATAGTATCAGTGGTTCAGCTGATAGCAAGATGAGTGCTGCAGTCTATAATAAACTGGGATCTGTCATTGCAGTTGGTGTCTGAATGCAAACCTCTGAGCTTAAGAGTATAGGAGTAAGAGGCAGTTAGTGTACAGGGGCTTACCTAGCGTTTACAAGTGGAAGCCAGCAAAGAAAATATTGTGATAATTTCACCGTAATTTTTACAGAAAAGTGCTGATTTGATTATTGAGATTTTCATGTGGATCAGACTCTTCTGTCTGATTGTTTTAGTTGAGGGATAGGTTGATTTCAGTGCAGTCATCCTGCTTTTCAGTTACTTTCCCTTTGGTTGCCTTCGTGTTACTCTCTGTTGTTTAAAAATACATTGAAATTGATGCAAAATAACTTCTGTTTGTGTTTAGTTGGCAAATTGGGTAGTACATATTTAATTTTTTAAACAGTTTATCAGAAGTGCACTAAGTGTATTTCTTCCAGCTTTCCCATTAACCGGTTTACTGTGATGCATCTTCCACGAAAGCAGTCAAAATTAAATAGCATGAAAATATGTATTAGTGTTCTGGACACGATGAAGTCCATTGGAGCTTTGCAAGTGGCATCAAGGGATCCAGTGTTTAATGCATTACCTACACTGTTAAGTACTATGAAAGCAAAACAAAATGTTAGGTTATAAGTGTATGTGCTTTCCTAAGCCATTATTAATTTTAAATAACTTACAATAAGTGAAAATCATACATGACTACATGTGCATGTTTGTGTGTATATGTACATTTTACATAAAAAAATCTTTGAAAATGTTTGTACAAAGAAAAAATGAAAACTCTCAAGCATGGGCTGTGTAAAGGATCTGTTTCTTGGGAATTGTAGCAGAAGCTTACCAAAGTGGAAGTGAAGGCGCATAGATCAGTGGGATAATTGGTGAACTGATCTTAAGTTCATTGAATACTCAATAGGAGAAAGTAAATTTAAAGCTGTTTATGCTAGTCCTTATCTTGGGTAGGATTTCACATTAAAATCTAGAAACTTGGTTAACTTTCCAACCCTTTATATTCATACTGCAATTAGCTTTTCATAAAGTGATGACATGAAAATGCAAAAAGAAGTACGGTACATGTTCTATTTTAACATTATTTAAATAAAACTGATGGCATTTATTGGCCACAGCAGTGAAGTTTCATGCAATCTTCTGAATCATTATGGGTTAGGTGCAACTAGTGATTTTTGAGATTTTATTAATTCTTCTGTTTCTTAAGTGAATGAATCCCAGATAAAATGAAGATCATATAGGTGTACAAATTAACACACGATTATGCTTGATCTTGTGATTGTAAGTTGTTTTATATTCTTAACAGTGTGCATAGTTTAACAACAGACACAATACACGAAGCCCATGCTGTTCCCTTGTTTCCAGTCAGTAGCAGAGCTAACTTGTGATGTTCTGCCTTTCCCAATGTTATTAGCGAAGTTTTAGTGGTCTTCAGTGTGGGCAAAATTGATATTCTGATTGATTTTCTTTCCTGTTTGCCTGGCTGTCTCTAGTAGCAATTATAATTTCAGACTACTTAGAAAAAGTCTGTCTTACTAACATTTTGGGAGAATTAAAAAAAGCCCCAACTAAACACCAAAAATAAACAAGCAGGAAACCCTTTTCAATGCTACTTTTTGTTTTCAAAGCTTTACGAAACAAATATGTTTTTTTTTTTTCCCCCCTTGGAAATATTAAAATTCACAAGTCTTGTCTCTTATTTGCATTATGTGTTTTCCTGTATTGAACAAGACTCTCTATTTGGAGTAGTCGTAATTGTCCAGTGGCAAGGTTTCACCTTAAAGAAAGATATTTTTTTCCTCATATAGATTGGTTAAACATATTTTAATAAAAATGAGTAAACATGTAGAATTACCCAACTATTAATCAGAGTTTTAGACATGAAAGTATAATTGAGATTCAAGTCTGTTTGCCATTCTTGGTACATCTTGCATCAAAATTCTCAGGTTGTTTATTAAATCTTTTTGCAGATAGTTTCCTGATATATGTTGAGCCATCTTTCAAAACTTCAAGCATTATTATATATTATAGAAAAAGATATTTTGAACTTTATGGCAACTCCATAAAAATTGCAGTGTGCTCAGAGGAGGTTTCTTAAGTGAGCCTGCTTGCTGGACTTGGAACATTGAGGCCATTATCTGTAACACTGCAGACACAGTGGTCCTGTTTCACCATAGGATGAAGGCAAAACAGAATATCATTGGTAGGTTGCAGAATGAAAGAGACCCCCAAAAACCAGAATTTCAAATGTTCACATTGAGCTCAAAAGCCTTTAAGATCTGCTGAACCTGAACTGTGTTCAAGTTGAGAGCTTGCTTTGTTTGCAATTCAGTAATTTCAAAGAGGGAAAACATAAATAACTTTAAAAGGAAGTGGTCTTAGAGAATGGGAGCAAAAATATCAAAGGTAACTTTCTAAAGCTTTCCATGGGGTAAGGAAAGGGTAGGAACAGATCGGTTGGAGGCATATGGTACGTCTTGAATAACTTTTATTTATTTCTCTTCAAACAGAGAAAAGAAATTAAAAGATCTACCTAAAGTTAAAGTCTGTGAAAGCTCTTTAGATAAAAAGAAACAAAATTCTCCAAGAGTGTTAGTGTGTTGCTATGTGAACAATTGTAATGCAGGAGCAGAAAATGCCCCCTGTTCTAGGAAGGATTTTCTGTAGGCTATATCAAAAGAGAAAGAAATGTTTTGATGCCAGTTAAAAAGAACTGTCCATGTTGTGAGATTTGTTCAGTAGTGTTTACTTTCAAGGATTATGGCGAGCCTGTTTGCTGTGACTTAAACAGACTCTAAAATTGCTGAAGAGTTGAGAAGACATTCAAGGGCAATTTCATTATTTTTAATTATTGATATATGGGTAATATATGAGTGTGAAGGACAAATTTTTTTCAGAAAAGAGGTGCACAGATCCATCCCTTTGTAGGGTGTCTACGAAGTAACTAAAAGTGTAGTTGTACCGGAAAGGATACCTATACTTTAGTATAAGTTTAGTCAAGGGACTGAATCCAATGATGTTGATGAAAATATGTTGAGAGGTTTTCCTCTACGTTAATAGAGCTTTTCGTGAGGGTGTTTTCAGCTGACTGGGATTGTGGGGTGCTGATTTGTATTACTAGTTTGTGCTTAAACTGTCTCTTAAATCACTATTGTCACCCATTTAGGTAAACTTGTCCATGCTGCTGTCACATCTCCATTTACAAGATTTCCTCATGCAATGTGGTTGTTGGAATTGAAATCTGGAGAGAGGACCAGGATGAAAAAAACATTCATTAAGAAAGTGTCACAGAATTTTTAATAACGACAGAAATTAATTTCTTATTTCCTAGTGCGATGTTGACATCCTAGGAAAGAGATGATCTTTAACAATTGGAAGGTTTTGCTCCCAGATGGTATTGGAGGTATTGTAATATCCAAGTATTCTGTAAAAGTAGGCAAGGAAAGAAATGCTCTTTGTAGAAGCATCTTGCTTTGTCCATGCTGATGACATTATTGTTACTAGGTTTTCTGTGATATTTTTCTGTGAAATAATATCCTTGGCTTGTATCACAGAGATGTTGCATGTTCTCATTGTCTTATTGATGCCACCACATTATTAAACTTCTTAAACTGAATTTTTTTTACATTTCCCTAATAATTAAAATAAATATAATTTATTAAAGCAGTCAAATTGAATATAATTATTATGATTTAGTTTGTTGTATTTCTTCAAGGAAAACTTCGGAAATTAGTGTAAAACTTCACTAGAATTTTAAAGTTTTTTTCTCTGTCCCTTCCTTCTTTACATTGTTATTCTTTTAATTAGAATTCTGGAAGGAAATTCCTGACTTTTTTCATTTTTCCCCTGTAAGTGCTGAACTGCATTTGACATGTCAAGTCATAAAATTGTCATAGTTTCATGACTATGTTTTCAAACCTGTGTCTCTGTGGGATTTCCTCAGGAACCAGGAATTGTAAGCAATGGCTGTAGATACAGTCTATGGAATTACATTTCACTGGTAAGTGGAATGCAAATGATTTAAGAAGGTTTTTAGTTAATTATTAAGCATTATAATTTTTAGAACAATCAAAGGAGAAACAGCTGGGTGAACCCTTCATAATTCTAGTAAATGTGAAATCACAGTATATAAGATTTTTTAATTAATTTGACTTTTGAGTGATCTGTAATCCAAAGATAATTTTGGTCCATGCTGTGGACTAAAACATTACTATTAAGGATGTTTTTTGAGTTTATTCTACTTACGACAAAGATGGATGTATTGTCCTTGGGTAGTAAAGTTAACACAATAGTGGAAAAATGACCTGGCTTTTGTACAGAGAGTTACACGCTGCACAGCTTCTTAAGTGGATGCAGAAATTTTCAGGGGTAAGAATACTGTGATGATGGTTATAACGTAAAAGTATAAGAGGGGAAAGTTAAAAATGGTTCAGAATGAGTAATGTGTAATTGTAAAGCAATAAGCCTGTATAGGTAGCAACTAGAATAATTTAATCTTTTAACACACAAACTGGAACAATGCATGTCCCGTCCTTGCCCCAGTGCCTGTGTTGTTCCCAACATTGTGGTTCTCTGGGAGGATAAGCACTAGTTTTACTTTACTACTTGCCAGAGAATAAATGGTAGTATATTATAATTTGGTAGTAACTTGGGAGACTTAGCTGCTGCTGTCTTGGGGGTCTAACAGGTCTCCAGTGAAACAATGATATTTACTGTGCCAAATGGAGTATTTCTGAGGATCAATGAACACAAACCAGTGGTTAATGAATAGGATTAAGCAGCGGTGAGGTCACATATGGAAACTACTTTTCAGTGTGGAATACCTCATCAGAAACAAAATAATAAACTGTGTAAACTTAGTAGTGAGGAGATGGTTTATAAGAAAAAGGTGAAAACTTGAAATAAGAAAATGGTAACGTAAAAAAAGACAGGAAAAATATATCGTAATATTCAAGTTAGGTAATTAAATTTTGAAAACAAATAAAAGCAAATTACCAGAAGTTTTCCTTCCCCTTTTGTTCTTAGGCTAGTGCCTGTTGGTCTTGTTAGGTCTGTGGTCTGAGAAGACAATGAAGACTTCCCCTCCCTCCTTGCAACTTTTGTTTTCCTGCTGATTACCAGTGTAAGATTTTTTTTGCAATTTTAGATGATGTGAACCCAGTAAGGTGCTGTAGTTGGTGTGATGTCACTGGGTGAGTGATGATGGAAGATTGGTGTCATGTTCACCAGGTTATTAGTGAGGTCATGGGAAGATGACTTTGTGGCCTGTCACCACATCCGAGTGCAACACTTGGACTGGACTGGTCAGTGTCTCATCTCCAGGATCATGCAACGTGGAAACACCAATCATTTGAGGGCCATGTGTTTGGGTTGCTCAGTGCTCTGGCTGCGGAAGAGAGCACCATTTGAGCACAGGCTGCTGGATTTGCATCTCCTGCCTGTTGTGCTTCAGAGGACCTCAAATTTCTTCAAAGTATTTCTTTGCTGTTCTTAAAAACGTCAGCTTGAATAGTGGAATAGCTTTCTGGGGAAGTGACAGATTTCAAAGTGCTGTTTTCCAGCCGCTGTGTTGCTGCGAGTCTACTCCCTTTGTTTGTGTACAAGCCTTGCAGCAGAATTGAAGTCATGCCTTTCAGAGGCTGACATGGTATGTTATTTCTTATTTCATCATATTGTCTGCCTGGGGTAGTCTTGTATTCTTCTCTATAATTGCCTTTATTAATCGACCTCTTATGGTAGCTTAACTTAACTTCGGAAATATTTTGACTTGGTGGAAAAAATCTAATGTGATTACCTTCTGCTTTATATTTTAACCCTAGGAAATCCTGGCCTCCTGTTGTCCAAAATGAAGGACATGTACGTGCTACAGGATGAAAGCAGTATTTATGTTTCCACAGTGATTTCCAGAGGAAAATCCTAGCATTTGTTTTCTTCACTTTCAGAATGTTTTAGAACTATGTTCTTTGCTTCTTCTCCAAGCTAGTGGTTTAAATATGCCTCTCTTTCTCTTCTTTTTCTAACACCTGTAGAAGCGTAAGACAAATTAAAAACCCACAGATGTTTTTGAAGGAAGATGAGTACTTGGAAGTTCTTGAAAGAAACACACTTTATCTTAATGCAACACCATATATATTTGAAATAGTTGATGAAAATAATTATAATACAATTATTGAAGGAAAAAAAGAGATTTTTCATACCTACTTCAAGCCCATTATGATATGAAATGGTTTGTGTGCACTGAGATGTAAAGTTGGATTTATAGCTGCTACATAAATCTTGATAGAATGCGTTTGGCTTGCTGAAGTGTCCCATAATTGCTTCATTGTTTTATAGATAGTTTCTGCAATGTTTAGATAGAGTGGAGAGGTCTGAGGGCAAAATAGTCATAGTACATTGGGCGTGTTGTCTGTAGACAAGTCGTAGATTCTCTTCCTAGTGTCTAATTCTCTGCTTTTCCGGTAGATGACTGTCTCTACTATATAAGGCACATGTGAATAAATTCTGCCTTCCCTCTGCTGTATGTTAGCGTTCATTACTCAAAGAAATAAAGGTAGAGTGCAATTCCTCTTCAAGGCAATTGAAGTGTAATGGAAAGCTGAATAGATCCCAAATCTTATATCTGGCCTCCCTTGCATAGCAGGGGCGAAAGTTGTCAGAATCCTTAAATGCCTGTTGCTAGTATGACAGTGTAAGCAACTTGCATTGAACAGGCCCTCTTAGGAAGAAATTGAATTTAGCTTGGTATGCTACCAAGTATTCTGCTTCCAGAATAAGTCTGTGAAATTGCCTGCATCAGAATTTGTGTAAGAAAAAAAATAGCATTAGGAATTTGTGCCAGAAAAATGTTGCAGGTTCAGTATCCAGTATCCCCAGGCATAGAATATTGATGCCAAAGTAAAATCTAATTTCCTATATTTGACAGAAAAATACATCTAACATAGAAAATGTGCTCTGAGGGGAATCTGTCTTGACTCTTTAGTGCTCTGAAATGTGTGGTGTCACAGAAAACTCTGTATCTTCAAAGTGAATTATTTATGAGAGGCACATCTGTGTTACCTGGGTGCTTATTAGACCAGTAGTGTGCTAGTTCATACTCAGCTGTGTCCATCATCCTTATGTCTGTTGTTCCTTTATAACTCAAAAGTAGTTGCAGTCAGATCTTGGAGTAATAGAGCAATCCCATACTACAAAACGGAAAGAGTAAAATCACCAAACTAAACCAAAACAAGAAGTCCAGCATGACAAAATTACGAAGAGCAAAATCCTCTTTGTATAAGACATAATGCAGCTAACATCATGTGTAATGAAAAAAAATCTAGGTCTTACTTATCTAGGTCTTACTTATCCATATACATATGTGCTTATACTTTTGAAGTGTGGGAGTTTTGCACTTGCAAACATCTGAGCCTTCCTTTTATTAAAAAGTGAGTGCTAAGGTTAAAATAAATAAACAACCAATGAATCACTATTGTGAACTAGTATGGGGATTTCTATGCCAGCTTTTCTCTAAACTTAGTTCGGGCTACTTTTCTGCTCCCTATCACAAACAGGTTTAAGTGCAGTATTGAACTGGAATCTGATTACTTCAGGCAATGATCCTTCTTTAAATCATAGACAGTTTGGCACAGGATTTGAAGTGATGTGATTTGACACTGTTTTGTCAGGTACACTAAAACACTTCCATATTCTGTAGAATGTTATTTTTTTCATGAATTAATGTTTCCAGACCTTCAAAAAAGCCAGGACTGCTTTTTGAGTTTGCAGAGTCGAACAGTAACCGTAACAGACTCTAATTTCCCTATGTGTCTCTGAACTCTCATGACAATTTGAATGTTGGCATTTACTCTCCTCCTGATGAATTTAACAGGCAGATTCAGTTTTAAAATAAAATTTTGTGACATGGACCTTTTTCTTTGACAGGTGCTTGGGATACTGGCTCTCCAGTTTGCTTGAAGTCTCTTAAGAAATTCATTCAAAGGAGAAAGAGACTTTGTCTAGCTATAATTTCCATTACGTAAGAGAGATGGTGTTGAGGGAAAAGCCCTAAAACCTCTGTGTGGGAAGAGGAGTTCAATCCATTTAAGCCACAGTGGGAGACTGTGAAGAGCAAGTCCCCTTTTTCTCTGCTGATGGTACTATGTTGTCAAGCTGCAGAATTTCACCTGTTTGTGATTGTCACCTTTCTGAGACTCTTCTAGGGCATAACGGCTAGTTCAGGCTGTCTATATTGTCACACTTGGGTGTGCCCTTCTGAGTGTTGTGTTCATTCCTAGCTCAAATGTCATCCTGAAACCTTGATTCAGATCTGGAGCTCCACTGTGAAAGGCAGTGTAGACATCACTTTCACGTCCCCCTTCTTTCCCCAAGATGGGGTGCTAGTGTAGAACTAAACAGTGTTTTGCAGATTGTAAATTAAAGGAGAAGTGAAAGAAAATGGCAGTGAGAAACCTACATAAACTGACATGAATATCAAGCAGCTCAGTGCAAGAAATTGTTATAGTGGTCAAGCTGATAAAGAAAAATGTATTGGAAGGTTCTTCAGACTAGGGAATACTCTGCGAAGGGCATCAGCATCTAGTTATTAAAAATCAATGGGTAACCCTTAAAGGATACTTTAGAGCAAAATCTTCTGACAGGAGGAGGCTATCCGATATCCATGCAGAACTTGCCAGCACCTCTGGCTTTTTCACTTACCTGATTGAAAAAATAATATAGATGTCTCTCATTCTTGTATGTTGAGATTTAGAATATTCACGGGGTTTAAATGAATCTAAATGTAAAGGGCATAACAAACCCACATTATTTTCTGTAGTTTTGTCTAATTTACCTGAAAAGATGTTATATTCACTAGGTGTGACATTGCTTTTCACAAAACTTGCGTTTTCCTTTGTAGGTGGATATGTGTGGGTGTAACCACAATTCAGCAATCCTAAAATAAAGCCACAAGATAGCACATTTCCTTCCTTCCTTTAAATAGAAAGATATAGCTATAAAGCCCAATGGAAAGCAAGTAACAGCTGAACATCACGTCATCTTACTTTCTCTCATGTGCATCGATGTGATACTAAAATGACATCTGTTAGGGTATTTCAGTAGTGAAAATCCATGAAGAAAGAGCTCTGCAGTGCAGCTTACCACACTTCAAAAGATGTTATAATAAAACCCTTATTTTTTTGCATAGTGGAAACATATTAGCAATATACTCGTGAACGATTGCGGTGTAATGAGTAGTGAGTGCTTTTTATTTCTTCCTCTGCCAGAATACACCCACTTTTGTAGTAATTGTACAATGCAATGACTTTCAGTTTGGACAGTCTTGCTTTCCTTATACAAACCTCTCTGTTTCTTCATTGTTTTCATTACATCACAAAATGAGCTGTTCAATAAGAAAAAACGTATTCATATTCAGTTGTCTGTTTGAGCTAATTGTTGCTTATTCTGCCTGTTTTTGAGATTTCTGAGTCCAAAGGCTTGAAGCATCATTTAGTATTGGTACTTGATTTTGCTGCTGTTGCCAAATTAACTCCTGAGTTATTAGTAAACATTAAAATCTTAGTTTCTGTTTCTGAGTGGACAACTTCTGTTGTTGTTCTGTAGTTGCTGGAAAACTGTTGTCCACTGAGGAAATTTTCAAATCAGTTTCTTTGTACTTGCTCCCAAGGTGAAATCTGTGGTACTTCCCAAAAAGTCTCAGATGCCTCAATTTGATGCACTCCTTCAGATCTCGCTATAGTATTTTCTTTTGTCTCAGCAGTTCCTAGAGGTAAAGGAGGAAAAGGGGTTAACGAGATCTGTGGGAAGATCATTGCCTGCCCTGTGCTTGCCATATGCTTCTATTCTCTTTTCTTTTTTTTGCTTAGATAACAAATGCTTTGAGAGTAGGTACAGTCTTTGTTTGTTCAGTGACAGCACAGTGGTGTCTGTCCTGTCATGGAGACTGTTAAGGATTCATGGTAATAGTATTAATACTTACATAGAAGGTCTCACACTGCTGGAGTGGCAGCTTTGAGTAACCCATGGTTAAAATCCTTGTGTGGCTTTTTGCACTGCGCCAATCCCTTGTTATTGTGCTTGTTTACATGTTGTGAAGGGGAGCTGTTGACTCTGACCAATGTAGGGTTTTTTTAAGAAAAATACCTACTATTTAGTGATCAATACAATAACTATTATCAATTTTTATTTTTCATATTTTTCTACATGACTCAAGCAACCTAAAATAAGACTTTTTCTGGGAAAAATCATGGTCAGACTATTTTTGCCTGGTTGTAAAGAGATGTAAGCCAAAGCAAGGACTGCTTGTGACACGCATGTATATAACACATAGATCAGGAAGCCTGATAAATTCTGGTGTCCTGTGTTACACAGCTTTGTGTGTTAGCTTTGTAGTTTGTAAGTTACGAAACAGTGGCAGAACATCATCTTGATGGAAGTCTAGGAGCTGTTCCTCGTCAGAAACTCTTACAATTCATGAAATAATCTCTAGATTTTTTGTGGATTTTTGTTTGTTTGCTTGCTTTGTGTTGGTTTTCTGTTTGTTTGTTTTATTCTTGTCATAAAAGACTTGGATTTGCCCTCACATCCTGCTTTCTGTGATACCTTGATCATTTGGATCTAATGGGGCCATTTGGATAGGATGAGATGTGTTATACAATATTGTTTGCAATGTGAAATATTTTATGATAAAATCTTGGGTTTGTTGCTTTCACAGGATTACAATAGTAGACTACCATGCCCAGTGGGGGAAATGAAGATTACCCTGAGAGCTTAACACACATTTGTCCCTGCAAAGCCTTATTGCTAAGGGCTGCTTTTTTTTCCCCCTCTGTAAAAAGGTGTCATTTTGTAACACTGAAGCATTTGAGATTGTTGGCTTAGCATAGCACCAGTATGATATAAATCTAATTTTACTTTCTGTCTCCCTTTTTGAGCGAAATAAGAGAAAGGTTTAATGTTGTCACTAGTTAATTAGTTGTCACTAATCTCAGTGAGCTTTTCTACAGTCGGTTAGCAGATAGGGGTCTGCAGTGTGGACAGGCATCATCAGCCCGCTATAACTGTGTGCCTAGCACTGGTACTTTATATGCACCTTTTCTAGCAGCTTTTCAAATACTGTCATGATTCGAAATTTTATATTGCCTACTGCAAGATGGAGTTTAGCAGCTTTTATAGATCTGTTGATCCAGCTTGAAGAGAAGGCCTCAGTGAAAGCAGGACACATTTCAATATGTGTCAATCAAGAATTTCAATATGAAAAATTAATTTGTTTTCTGGGTTACACATGTGCTAAGAAAATATCTGTGCAACCCCCAAAAAGTTGTCATAATAGGGCCTATATATTTTTATCTCCCGATAATTTATAAATAGGTGACAAGCTTTTGCTTAAAAAAAAAAGTTAAATGTGGCCAGAAACAAAATATAGAAACATTCTATTCAGAAAGACATTTTTCAGAAGACTGGATCCAGATTTTACAGGAGTCAGTGGAAATCTCTTCTCAATGTTGTTGCTGCTGCAGGAGACTGTAATACCTTATTCTGGCAAACCTGTGTTTGACTTTATGTTCCAGACTAACCCCTCTGAGGCTGTTATGCTGAAGTTAAGTATATATTTGATGTGCTTCAGTGATTCAAGTCCTGAATAAAGGGAAAAGAGCATAAACCCAAACTCTTAATGTAATTTCCATGGTAGTTTTTGCTATTAGCGAAGTTATAAGGGAAAATGTCTTGATTGTAGAAATATGAAAGCCTCTGGTAAGAAGAGGGGCCATATCACATCACGTATCACTCAGTTGTTCTGGGGAGAAAATTATTGTTCCTACCTGCTGAGTTCGTAGCATGTCTTGGCGAGTTTTATGTGCTGGCTGCTCTTTCCCAAATTTGTTGCTTTTCATTAAGTGCGGTCTTTAATGGACAGTGTGGTAATCATCAACCCCTTTGTTTTCCCATTTTTGTGCTCTTGTAATCTGAACACAGTTTTGGGGATTATTTTACATTTTGTAACAGCTGGAAAAAATATACCAGAACATGGTTTTGGCAGTCATTGTGCTGTGATCATAAAAGTTAAACTTAGGATGAAAGAGAAAGTTAAGTAAAATACATCTTAAACCCCACCCCCCAAAATATGGTAAAGGTTGGATAGCTAATATTTTATAGGACAGAACCAGCAAGTTTGTCTTTTAATGCAAAAATACAATAATTTGATAAAAAAGGCTTTTCCTTCACTTTGTTTGATTAAATAATAATGAACTACTGACTCATAAGGTGTAAGAGGGTTAATAAAGACAGGGAAAACTGGATTGCTTCCTAAAGGATTCAGTTTCTTACTCTCTTGGAGTCATGTGGTTTTGATATTGTTTGTGAACTGTGCCAAATCTGTCCTTTCATATGAATTGGAGTCTCTGCAAATGCAATTCCTCTACTTAAAATCAGAAGTGTGCTTTAGATCTGAGAAGATGTTAGTGAACAGAAACATTAAAAATATTTTCATGACCTGGGTGTGACCTCCTTGATGCTGGAGGCTCTCCATGAGGGACATTTGTGCATGCCTGTAAGATGTACGTGCCCACATACACAGCCAATACTACAGAAGTGCTTGTATGCAGAATCAGAAGAAAAATCTGCATCCACGCTACTCAGTACTATTCCCCTGTTTGTAGAATTACTGTCTTTGAATTAAGAGCTAGTCAAATGCGTATTGGATCAGACACCACATTTTCTACCTATCTGATTGGAATTTGTATTTCATAGCCTTCCTTTTCTCTTTGTTAAAGATTTTTTTCTTCTCAAAAAGCCCTAAATGCCTGGGAGTTCCAAGTGAAAATATTGCTGTAGGTTCTCTCAGGAGATGCTTTAAGGCTGTATAACACTGTCCTCTGTAGGCCAACTAGTTAGCTACTTCACAGGGTCTCTAGCCATGGAGAATGACAGTATGTACGAGAAAAGCAATGATGTCAGAATATTTTTTAATAAATAAAGGTACAAATGCATGAAATCAGCTTTTAAAATTGTGCCAGACTTTATTATACTCTTTCATTTTACTTCTCCAGCCTTCTACACCTGCATAAATTTGAAATAAAATGCAATGACTCTGGAAGGTAGGGCATGTTTCAGTATTGGTCTGAATTACAAAATTATGACAAATTATTTCAGCTCCTAGTGCTTTATTACACTTATTAAAAATATAAATGACTACACAGGAATCATGATGCATACACTCAAACTGATGCCAAATACAACTGATGCCAGTAACAAAAGTCCTTTGGACTTTTACTGGTGAAGGAATTTGCCCTTAGATAAAGTGTACATTTTCACTAACACGATTTCTTCCTCCTGCATTGGCAGGAAAAAGCTTGTCTGATGTACTACTAATAACACAAAAGAGAAACTTTCGAGAGGGATGAAAAGGACCACAAAAGATGGATTTGCTGTAGTCTTTTTATTATTATTGATGAGAGGAAAGAATAATTAATGCATGGAAGAGCTACTCGGTTTCCAATCCTGCTGGTCATGGCACTTTAACGTGGTTGGCATACTGGAGGTATAGCAGTTATAATTGTAGGAAGTGGCTATTTGCTTTTTGTGAGGACCATGACTTCTTACTTTGAACTAACCTTTCTCTTTCTACTTAGGTTAAAACCTAGGTAGCTTCATTTTGTATCAAATTGCACAAAGCTCTGTTGCTGTGCATCGAGCTTATAAATTACCTAGTTCCTCCGCTGCTGGTTCACTTTCTGCACTTATACACGCTGTTTAAGGACAGGATTGTGATTTCCGTTTTTGTTGACAGTAAACCATATGGACAATGGATACCCTTCTTTCTTATCTCTTAATGCAGGACTGTCTTATTACTCTTTGGAGGGAAAACTCCAGTGTAAGCTTTTAAGGAAAGCTGAGAAAATGCTACGCTTTTGTGTTTATTCTCTGCATAAGGGAAAAATTCTGTCCACTTTTAGGATATTAGGATGTGAGCAGACCTAAAAGCCATTTTAGATTTTTTATTAAGCATTCTTTTCTGTCTTACTAAGGCTGTTTTGTGTCTCACAGCTATACAGCTGTCCTACGGCTTGCAGTGTTGGGATCAGTATCCATATGTTTTTGTTTTTGTTTTTTTTTTGTCTGGAGCTCCCTCATCTAAAGGCAAAACATCTCTTGAAAGACTTTTGAATCCACTTCCATCTGCTATTGAGACAAAGGATTTGTCTGGTTCAGTCATCTTCATCACTATTCTTGAGTCAACAATTTGTTACATGATTCACTTCTTCCTCTTTACACACTAAACTTCATTTTATTAGCCTCTGCACCAGTTTAACTTCCTCCCGTTATGTTGTCTTACTAGGAATTATCACCTTTTTACATTATTTTAAATGTTTAAGAGGATGTGGCAGGCATTTTCTAAAGGATATCTATATTTCAAACATAGGTGACTGTGAAGAGGAAGATCCCCTCCGAACATCCAGGTCTGCATTTCTACCTAAACTGGTTATAAATAAATCATTAAGTTACAACACTGAGTTTAAATAAAATTTTATATACCATTGAAAAATTTTGAAGCTAGGTGTTTGGAGATGTAGTGATGGACTGCCAATCTTAATCGCTGTCTACCCACTTAACCCTTTTTTTTTTCCTTTCCTTCCTACTGACCTGATTTAACTGATGCTATCTCAAGAACAAATACAATCAAGATTTACTGCTGGCCACCACATAGCATTCATACCTTAAATGCAGAAACTGGAGAGTATTAGCTGCTAAAACCAGGTTCAAAGTGAAGTGCAGTGAAAGAGCAGATCTCATTAAGCCACTTTTCATCAGCGTTTCCCACAACTTGCCATGCATTTTTTCTGGTCCCCTACCCCCTAACGTCTAAAATGATAGAATTCTGTTTTTTTAAATTATTTAGATCAAAAGGGTGATGCTAAAAGAGTATTGTGACTAAAAGGAGTTACCCAGGTATTTGTTGCTTTCTGAGCTTTTCTGAATTAGGTCATTTATGTTTTGACGTAAATGGTGTCCTCTGTTAGTCATCAGAAGTCAATCTTTCATATTTTTTTTTTCACAAAGGAGGAAGGTAACAGTGTAATTAGGGTTTGCAGTTTGCTTATGTCTTTTTTTTACTTAATTTATTTCAAAAGAACACTTCATAGCTCTCTATGTAAACTCTATGGCTAGTAATCATAGAAACTAAGATCGATAAATATCAGGGCTCATCTAAGCAGGAAAAGCTATATAAATACACCAGTGCAAAAGAAACTCTTATTCTGTAATATACTGTCTACAGGAAGGACTTGTTACAGATGTACCTTTATAGGGAGATTTTATCCTTCGCCATCTGTTAGCAATGACCAATGCACTTCAGCATCATCTGTCGGAATCACAGATCTGCAGCCCACAGGTTTTGTCACACTTTTTCACAATTTGTGACAGAACAGCAGTGGAATAAAATAATGTTCCAGTCGCCAATAAACATGGAACATCCACTATGTGTTGCTTTTGTGGAGTAACAAGTGCCATTGCGATGTCTCAGGAAGGCTTCTGAAAATCAAGGGAGGAAGCCTGGGGGCTTACTGTGAGTTATTCCTAGACCCTTAAATACATAAAATATGTTTTTGATGGACCTAGCATGCCCTCCTGATGGGGATTGTACTCCTTTTCAGTCATAAATAGATCTCCTCTGTTGAGGGAAAATGCAAATTTTGCTAGGTGAAGATGAACCCCGTGAGTACGTTTCTCTTGCAGATGCTGGTACAGCTGGGGGTCCAAGGCAGCACAGCCCCGAAGGCTGCCCTAGCTTGCTTTTCTCCTAAACCGTAGCCTCACAATGAGTACATGGGTGTGACACTACAGAGGGGTAACCCTGACATGACTTTACTCCCTTATCTTTCTTCAGATTTTCTTTCTGCTCTGGGCACTTCTAGGGAAATCGCAGCACCCGTCATTTCCAACAGGGAAGTGGGCTCAGAGTGAGCTCGTGCTTGTGCTTCTGAACTTTGGGCCACTCATCTGGCAGAAGGAAGCCACATGGTGGTGCTGAATTGGGCCTGTATAGCTTGCTGGAAAAGAAATATTTAAGTCTTTTCATTGACTTCTTGTTTTTTTCCAGTAAAAAAAGAGAGCTACTTTCATTTCTTCACCTTCTTTGTCCAGCATTTCTGCCTAGCTCTTTGACTTTAGTCTGGCATCTAGATATTCATAGATAATTTCTGACTTTTATTTCTTCTCTTTGTGAAATCAGGGTGGGGAAAAGCAGAGTCCCAATGCCTCTTCTGCTGGTAGGAGGCATTTGAACTAGTTTACATGCAAAAAGAATGAGCTAGATGAGCTCAGTCCTTTTGAAGTGCTCAGATTGCTGGCAGGTACTTTTGTAGATGAAGTGAAAAAGCCAGTTCTAGGGTTTGCTGAAGAGAGAAACCTTGTTAAATGAACTTGATGAGGAACTATCAGAAATACACGTCTAAATTATATATCAACTTTATTTTCATCAGATCGTCTGTTTTGAGGATGGATTGACACCGCATCTTTGCTCTGTGTGCCAACCACAGCGGGAGGCATACAGTGAGAGTCTGAGATGAAAACTTGCTTGGTCACTTATAGTTCAAAATGGAAAAGCTCACTCCTCTTACTGAGCACAGTGGAAAAGAGGAATTGGATATGTTGTATCCCACACACTTTTGTCACAGTAGACATATAGAGGCTTAACTTGTGTCTTCTCTGAAGTGCCAGTGTCCTTCACAAAGAATCAAAGGATATGATTTAGTTAAGGTTTATTCCTTGCAATGAGAGAAAAAACTGAGAGGTGGAAAAACTGTACCTGTCTCATACTCTGTCACAGACTAGTAAGAGCAGTTCAGGACAGTTATTTCATGTTTGTTTTCTAAGGAATTTAATCTTCAATGCTGAGCTAAAAGTACCTGCTCCTGTACCACTGTAATGAATTCTGTAGATGCAGAGTCCTGTTCAGTTTTCCCAGAGCATGAAAAATGCAATGCAATATAAAACTAATATGATGTATCCAGTTGTATATATAGATGGTTGTTGCTTCTAAAATTCTGATAATTTTTTGAATCTGCTTTGAACTTCAGAGAGTATTTTTTAACACATTTACACAAAATGAGGTTTTTTTGCATATCATATTTCAATGTTCCTTACTAATTTAAGGGTTTTGATTTGATTTGTTTGACTTCATAAGTGATTTGTGATGATTTGAAGAATCATGACCAGTTTTGTTGGATGGCATGATCAGTTTGTGCACAGTAACACAGATCTGGTAGGCAAAAGCTGTTCTGCTCTCTGGTAAAGCAAGCGGGCTTTACTCAAAATGCCAAACTCGGTGCTCCATTGTGCAGTGCTTCAGTGTCAGCGCAGGGTGTTGTGGAAAGATCAGCGTTGGGGTGTGCTTGCAAGGAGCTGTAGGTGGGGACTGCAGGAGCTGAGCAGATGCTTTGCCCACTTCTCATGGGTGGCTGTTCCAAGTCCTTAGCTGCAGGGTTTAGAGTGGGCTGCTGGAAACCTGTAGAAATCATCAAGTCACACAGAATCTTTTTGGTGGAAATAACTGTCTTGAGCATGAGGTAATCTGTCTGGAGAATTGAATTTCCACTGTAAAGACAAACAAGATCCTATTTTGAAGCCTGACTGACAGACTTTATATTGAGTAGAATAAAGATATTGAGTTTTAACATATTCTTTGTGAGCATTTACACCAGGTTTAATGTGCTGCACAGACCTTTTTAACTATAATTTTAAGCAACAGTTTTCAATTATGGAAATTTTCAGAAAGAGCTTGAGAGCACTCTTGAATCATAGCTGTTACAAAATACGTAATTTGTTTAAAGCAGAAGATTGATGAAAGTGCCTTAATTTTCTAGTAGTTAATGGCAAGAAAGTGAAAGATTGGATTTTTCTAGAGTCTTCAGTGTTGACCCATTTCTGCTTTCATGTAAGCCACCTGTGAAACTTCCTGTGGTTTTTCTTTCAGCTAGGTTAGACCAACATTACAGCTTTGTAAATGTCACCCTAAAATAATATAAAACCTATACAATGATTTAGAAACTAGTACTGCATTGCAATTCTATCTTTCAATGCCATTTTGCCATTTTCACACAAGTTGTTAGAGATCAGCGTTTCTGTTGAAATGCTATTATGGCAGATTGGAGACATTTGGTATACGGGTGTTGGAAATCTAGATTTTCTAATGTGTTGGTTTTTTTGGTTTTTTTTTTTTACTTTCCTGTCTCCCTTCCTGACTTATTTGCTTCTTTCTCTCATATCCAAGGGAGAAATCCATTTTGTAATCTTTGGTTTTCCATGTAGTTTATCTCCAGAGAATTTCTTTCTCTTTAAAGTGTTAACAAAAATGTGGAACATAAGAAAGTCTTCAGTCATATTTAATGAATTAATGTATTGAGAGCAGGTGTTCTGAGATTTTCCATGCCATCTATCTACAAGAAAAATGTACTAGTAGCATTAATAAAAATGACAAGCAACTGTGAGCAATCAAAACCATCAAGTCTGTTATTTCGGAATGTTGCTGGCTTTTCTGTAAGAAACACAGAAAAGCAGAAAAAGGATTCTAGTTTTCAAGGGTTCTTCAGGTTAATTTGCAAAACAGTCCATTAAGCACAGAAACTATCCAGTAGTTAATTCTTTTTTCCTTCCATATGGCTTGCACTTCCATGAGTGAAATACTGGCCATTTTCAGAATAACTGCTTGACATTAGACTGTGACTGTTAGCATGACATTACCTTGACTCGTAGTATGTCTAATTAGTAGATGCTAAACTTTTTGTCCCTATATTTTAGAAAGTTACTATCTTTACTCTACAAATACAGCCTGACCTGAACATGGCAGTGGTTAGTCATCTTTAATTGGATGACCTGTCTAATATTAATGATGTACATGCTGTTCCTAGGAAACTGCAGGAGACCTTAGCTGACAGTAGCTGCAGAAGCAAACGGTGACATTTCACAATGTTTGTCAGGCACTGGAAAGGCATGACACTTTAAAATACTTTTTCCTTATTCATTTATCAGGTTGTAAGGTATCACACAGTCAATCTGAAATGGATGTAAAAGCTTTCTAAAAGCCATAATGATGTGATGGCTTAATTTTCACCAGAGATACTGATATATTTATAGACATGATTGCTGCATTTAATTTCTTATGACTTGCCCCCAAAGATGCTAGTATCCACCACTCTTCTGTTATTGCAGACCTCTGTATTTGGGCTGAAATTACATTTAAGCATTTTTAAGTGGCACGCTCGATGTCTGTTACACAGGACGTACTTTTGCCCTTGTGAATGATAGATTATAGTTTGAAAAGATATTGTCAGAAAATGAATAAAATTAAATAAGAATTTTAAATATCCAAGCAGTGGAAATATTCCTTTGTGTTTGTCATATTTTGCACCATGGGAATCTATTAAAACAATTTTACTTTTCTGTGGGGGTTAACTAAATGAGGAAAAAACCTTGTATTTCCTAATGCTTCTTTTCCGTTAAAGTTACCTCCAATTCTCAGGAATGTGTCTGCAGGTTTAAGAAACTGTTCGGAAGTTCATCATCAAATTAGTATTTCCTGTGTCTTTGAATAAAAAAAATCATTCTGTGATGCACTTACAGTTACAGAATCCTATGAAGGGTGATTAAGGTCTGCATTAAATGGCTCATGAAGGATTAATAGGAAGAGCAGCTCTTCCTGCAGCTAAGAAGCGTGCTCTCAACAGGTGACTGAACACTGTTTTCCCTGTGGGGTGGGCTGTTTTCAAGAGAAGCTTGAAGCTTTTAGAGATGGTGTGGCAGGAGATACTTAGTAGATAGATGAGGGAACCCATTAAGTGAGGAGTGCTGGCTCAAGGACAGGACAGCTGGCATCCTTGGTGTTTGAGGTATCTCTGTCAGCTTATGCAGTGGAGGAGAAGGTGCCAGTTCCTCTAGGAGCTACAGTGGGCCTGGGATGCTGGCTGCATTCAGTCATTCACTGAAACTCAGGCAAATGAGTTTGCTTAACTCAGCCAACAGCACAATGGCTTCAGGTAGTAGTCAGCCCTCCGGTTTGGACTTCACTGTCCCAGAGAAAAAGGTGATTAGAAAAGGATTTAGGTAAAATCAAATAAAACCCCCAGGTTTCCAGAGGGTACACCCTGAGCTGCAGTTTTTACTCTAACATAAACGGAAAGTTTTCTGGTCTGAGGAAGTGCAGCTTTCCAGACTAATTCCTTCATGCCACAACAGTCAGTATACTCGACTGCCCTGTATAATTTTTCTTAAGGAAAATGGGGCTGATCTCTTAAAACACTTCTAATGGGAAAGATGTTCCATATTTCCAATGTCACCCTTTACCTTTTCCTTTTAGCTTTTAATGTTCATTTGAGATGGATCATTCCTACCGAAGATGTGCCGTACCTGAGGCCGTAGTCTTGGTTTACTATAGACCCAATGACTGTTTTCATAACCCTTCTAAACAGTGTTAATGATTCTTTGAGGAAGGGGACAAGCAGTACCATGTGGGAAGCATATGTTTTTATTTCTTCATTTGAGCTAGGCTTGTAAAATTGAAGTGGGAGAGAAAGGCAGGTGGGATTCAGGAGAAATTATTTCTCCTTCGTGCTTCCTTAGTGATGTCCTAGGGGAAACCACAAATGCAAAATGTGACTATGTTCATGTTTACCACAGTAACAAATTCACCTGTTAGCTTGGGAAGCACTTTCCCCATAAGTAACATGCCAGTATACATATTCATGAGTATTTTAATTATGGGACTATGATGTGTAGTGCTGCATATGTTATTAAATGTTATCTATCTGTTTTAATGGGTTTAGGTCGATTGCATGGTCTTGATGATTAGACCTCTTACATTCACTGATATTAACATAAAAGAAAAAACAGTAAATGTAAGCTAAATGTCAAAAGAGGAAGTGTAGGGTTTTAGTCATAGTAATGGCATTGTGTATATCACAAAACCTGTTTCACTGAAGTTATTTCACTGAAACTAGAAGACTTTTTAATCTATGTGACGAAAAATTTAAGGGATGAATCCAGATGTACAAAAACATCTTAGTTGGAAGGAAACAAGTCATGGTATTAATATCTCACTGTCTGCTAGCATTTCATCAGGATTAAGGTTAACAAGCACAGGCTGAAGAGTCCTAAGTAGATATGGCTGTGTGCTTGATTAGCAATTATTTAGGTCTCATTTGTGCGACATTCTTCCTGGCTTGAATCTATCCCTGCAATAGTGCTAAAAGCTGTTGCTAAGTGTGTTCAAAGATTATTCAGAGCATGTATTGAGCAGAATATTTGATTAAAGCTGTTATAACGGAAGGACTGCATTTAAAAGATAAAGAAAAAAGCTTCAGTCCAGAAAACAGTGTATTCTTCATTTTAGTTCCAGGACAATCCTTTTAATCTCATTCAGGTGTTTATATTGTACCTCTCTGGAATTAGAGTAAAGATATGGCCTTTTGAAAGTTACGTCCTTCACAGCTTTGTCAGACCTATCTTGTGTGTTTTTCATGTTCAGGGCCATAAGAATGTGACTAACGAGGAACCAGGAATATTGGACTATTTATTTAGAATATATATAGAATATATTTTATACCTTGAATATTATATATGCATGTAAAATATATATTATATCAACATTACATATATGCATAAATATTCCACATATATATATCTTTACATATGTATGTGGAATATTTATGCATATATTTAATACTGGCCTGTTTATTGGAATGTTAAATGGGAATTATTAATTTTATGAGTTAGGATGTTGTGCTTGCTTCATGAAGTTTGATCTGACTAAAACAACTGCTGAATAAGATTTTTCAGATCACTAGGATCAACAGCTGTTCACTGACAATGCTTTGATAAGAAGAATTGCAGTTTAATGCAATGTACTGTGATGAGCTGAACCTAACCTCGGAGAGATCATTTAAGATAAGAAACTCTGTTAATGTTAGATTATGTATTAAAATAACTATCTAATCAAGACACTCTCGTAATATTGAGGCAACAATTGTATTAGATCTCAACAGTTGTGATACTAATGGCTGGGCGTAGGATTTATTTTGTCATACTGTGTTTTTGCCTGGTATTCTTTCTATACATTTGGGAAACAGCTGAATATAAATTACTATTTGTTTAGCCAGAGTTTAGAAAAAAGCCTAAATCCACTTTCCCGAAAGAGGCCTGTAGCTTCCTGTGGAAATTGTGAGCTGTAATAATGATACCTGCAACTCAAGTGTGCTGTGTGATCCAATCCATGGGTGATTTATATGTGTTGTTCTATGACATGTTCTTCCTTTTTCTTGCAGGGGAGCCGGAATTTAAATATGTTGGGAATATGCATGGGAATGAAGCTGTTGGAAGGGAGTTGCTCATCTTCTTGGCACAGTACTTGTGTAATGAATACCAGAAGGGAAATGAAACTATTATCAACTTGATCCATAGCACACGTATCCATATCATGCCATCATTGAACCCGGATGGCTTTGAGAAGGCAGCATCCCAGGTTTGTAAGGCTATGCATATAAGAATAGTTATCAATGTATATATCATCCTTAAGATCATAATGACACTTGAACTAGTAATTTTACAGATGAACTGTTATTGGTGATTGTTGAATGGAACAATAACTGAAATATTTCCTAATAGTACAGTAGGCTTGTTCTGTTTAACAAGGAGGATTTTATTTTTGGGTTTTCAACAAATAGTCATCCCTCTTGTGATGGAGTTTACTGTATTTTAAAATACAAAGATGTTTGTTTCATGCAGCCTTTCATCTAAGTTCACTGACTGAGCTGCTTCTTCAACAAGTAATTTCTAGTAATACATCATATTTCAAACATGGTAGAAAAAGGAAAGTTGATGTTACCTTTAAGAATATTGTTATGTAATTGCACTTAGACGAATTATTCATGTTCATCAGAGCTTAATCCCCAAACAAGCAAACTTAGTGTGCCATCTTTTTAATATGAATAATTTTTATTCTAAATTTCAGGTCAGAGATACTTTAATTAAGTATTAGTCAAGAAAATTTAGCATGTATTTTAGGATGACAGCTCAGTCAAGAAACATGTAAAGTGTTAATGCATAATTAGTGAGTAGAGACCAAATAAAACTCTGATATGGCTTCTGTGTGTATTATATTCTAAACAAAAATAAGAATTTTCTTGTTTTACAAGGTGTATGTATTTTTTAAATCAATATGGAAACGTTGAATCTCTTTATGTGACTGTTTATGCTTACATAAGTTAAACTTTATTAAGATCTTTAAGAAACTGATTCTCATTAAGTCTTTAAAAACAAACCTCAAACCACAGAACTGTTTTAAACCATATTCGGTTGTATGTCTCCCTCTGGTGGCAATTTAGCAGAAGCTCTCCTCAAATTGGTGCATTGTTTTACTTGTTTGAAATCTCTCTCTGTAGAGATTCTGTAATATAATTTGAAACTTTTGCTCCTTAGTCAAGGCACACTTGCTTTTACATGATTGCTCTACAAATTGCATATGATTTATAATACGTTTTGGTTTAGCGTCGCTATTTCTCTGGTTTAGAAGTATATTGATCCTGTACACAGAGTGTGGTAGTGTCATCAGTATACCCTAGGAGTAAAACTAATAATCAAACTAAACCTGCTTTTGAAGGTACTGAAAGATTACAGAGACAAGCTAGGGAAAACTATGTACTCTGAAGGCAATTTCTTAATGTAACACAGAATCTATTTTAGAAAATCAGCTTAAAAAATATATTTGCAAAAATTCTCACTGCATCTTTATTCAGTGTCACCATTGCACTGAACTAAGCTGACACATAGCACAAAAATAAAAATCTTAGGTAAATAAAAGTTAAGCTCCTTCTTTAGCTTGAAGCTATTTAGAGGAAGTTTGAAATCGGAGCAAAGGTTCCTTGCGAGTGGCTGATAAATCTACGGCTGCTTTGAGGCTCGCTAAAATGAGGTCTAATTCGTGATCATGAGGCAACAGGGAAAAGCCAGGTCTCTGGGGAGGACTCAGCAGGTACTGGAAAGTCTGATGCTGCTGGTAATTTTGTCCATTCTTAGTCCAGATCTGCCACTATGAGAATTATCCTCTCCTCAAAGACCCTCAGTGAAATAGAGGTAGGCTTTGTTCCCACAGAGAAATAAGGGTGACTCAGCTCCTGGTGCTTCAGAAATTTTTACTCCCATGTTACATTCTTATTTTTGAGAACATGAGAAGTAAAGCCATGAATTGAATTGGCATAGCTAAATATACGCACATAAAACTTCATATGTAATTTCCTGAATCTACTTGTTTCCCTTTTTTTTGTTTTCTTTTCTCATTCAGCCTGGTGAACTTAAAGACTGGTTTGTTGGTCGAAGTAATGCCCAAGGAATAGATCTAAACCGAAATTTCCCTGATCTTGATAGAATAGTCTATGTTAATGAGAAAGAAGGTGGCCCAAACAACCACCTGCTGAAAAACATGAAAAAAGCTGTGGACCAGAATCCTAAGGTAAGTAGGAGCTAAATATCAGGTCACTTACGTGTCCATCTCTTCTCTTTTATGCAAGCAGACACATAGCAACCTCCCAGAGCTGTGTATTGTCCTTATGATTCATGTTCTTCTAAATAATCATAGAATAGTTAGGGTTGGAAGGGACCTTAAAGATCATCTAGTTCCAACCCCCCTGCCAAAGGCAGGGACATCCTTCTAGATCAGGCTACTCAAGGCCCCTTCCCACCTGGCCTTAAACACCTCCAGGGATGGGGCAGCCACAACTTCCCTTGGCAACCTCTTCCAATGTCTCACCACTGTCATGGTGAAGAAATTCTTCCTAATGCCTAGTCTAAATCTGCCCCTCTCCAGTTTATACCTGTTCCCCCTCGTCCTATCACCACAAGCCTTTATGAATAGTCCCTCTCCAGCTTTTTTGTAGGCTCCTTTCAGGTACTGGAGGGTTGCTATAAGATATCGTCTGAGCATTTTCTTCTCCAGGCTGAACAAGCCCAGCTCTCTCAGCCTGTCCTCATAGAGAAGGTGCTCCAGCCTTGTAACCCTCCTCTGGACCCTTTCCAACAGCTTCATATACTTCTTACGTTGAGTATTCCATAACTGGACACAATACTCCAGATGAGGTCTCACAAGAGAGGAATAGAGGGGCAGAATCACTTCCCTCAGCCTGCTGGCCGTGCTTCTTTTGATGCAGCCCAGGATACGACTGGCCTTCTGGGCTGCAAACGCACATTGCTGGCTCATGTCAAGCTTCTCATTGACCAGCACCTCCAAGTTCTTCTCTGCAGGGCAGGTCTCAATCACATCATCCCCCACTGTGTACTGAAAACGGGGATTGCCGTGACTCAGGTGCAGGACTTTGCACTTGGCCTGTTGAACCTCATGAAGTTCTCAGAGGCCCACTTCTTCAGCCTGTCCAGCTCCCTAAATATTTTGTTAATTTTTAAAAATTTATCTATCTGATGATTTTTGAAGTTTTTCCCCAAATGGCATATTATAGTAGACCTGTTCAATCCATATTGCTTAATCCTTAGACAATTTCTTACCCAAAACATGTTTTATTTTTAAGGCTGGAAAATTATTCTTGTAGATATTCTACATTTTCACCATTACCAGAAAACCACTTGTGTATTGTGCTTAATTACATTGCTGACTAGATAGCTAGTCTCACATGTAACACATGCTTAAGCCTTGAATATACAGGCAAATATGTGGAAGGATTTTCATCTTCTGTGTTTACCCTCGTAGGAGGTTCTAGAAATTATAGTGTTGTGACTGCAGTCTCAAATTCAGATTATTAAAGGAAATAATTTTCTGTTCAGGAATAGACTACATTCTACCAACATTTATTTTGAATTAGTTTATTTTCATTCGGTTAAAATTTGGTAGAGTTTTTAGCCATAATGGGAAAAGTAAAATATTGAGATGGCTTTATCTGTGGTCTCATTCTGAGAATTTACACTAGTTTTGGACTTACATTAATCTACTTAGACCAGTTCTGTTGTAAAGGACTGGTCTAGTCCTCTCTGAAGCCAAAATAAAATTACCTGCTCATTTAAATGGCTTGCAGAACACAGGTATGATAATAGTTAAGCCTAATATATTAAACTTATTTAGTTACTATATTGAGTTATCAATTTTTGACTGCTGGCAATGCTATTTTGTTGTAGCTTGCTCCTGAAACAAAAGGCATCATTCACTGGATTATGGATATTCCCTTTGTGCTCTCTGCCAATCTTCACGGAGGAGACCTTGTTGCAAACTATCCTTATGATGAGACTCGGAGTGGTATGTAGTATGAGTTAACGTGAAGTAGTAGGAGGTATAAATTATTTTCTGTCCGTATTTCACTGCTACCTAATATCCACGTTGTAAATATCATGTTACAGTAGTGTAATGACTTATTTTAATCACATTTAAAGCTGGTCATTGTATGACTGTGTTTCTAGTTTTGAAGATAGTTTGTTTCAGTAGAGTTACATCACGAAAATGATGTAATACTTGAAGTTATCATGGTTCCTTGGATATTTTAATCAACGCAACTTAGCATTTAAATTAGCTGGGGCTATTTGTACCTTGTTAACTGAAGCAAGAGAGGTGTGTCTAGGCTGCATGTATGATCTAAGGTTTATCTACTTGTACCTTTAAAAAATGAATTTCTGAAAGCAGTAGTGTGCTGTTAAAAAAACTCTGTAATTGTTTCCACTTTCTCAGTATTGGTCTCATACAAAAAAGGATCACATTGTGGCAGTGATGTTATTATTTAGTACACATCAATATTGGTTTGTTTTATCTGCCACTAGGGGATGTGCATGACTGAAACGGTCATGAGATGATGGTATTGTTTGTGATTGTCTTCCTTCAATCTACTTTCTCACAGTTTTAATTGCAAATCCCTTTAATAGTAGATTGTAAAACTCTTGAGGGAGACATCTTTTTCTATGTACTGTGTGTTCTTCTAAGAAACTAAAGCCTAGAATAGCTTAGATTTCATGGTGCGCTTTGAAATGAATGTTTTCATAAATATTAAGAATGATACGAGTAGCTATCTTAATAATAGGGCAACCTGGTATAGGCAGTTGAGGAAGTATTGGGGAAATGTTAATGTTATTAAGGTAATGCTGTATTAGATTGTGATGTTCTATGACACTTATCTGTGTATATGGAGTTTCCAGGCACAGTCCTGCTGTAATCTTGGTGTGACTGCCCTTTTAATAATCTTTGTTCCTGGATTTTTTTTTCTCCTCAGGCAGTGCTCATGAATACAGCTCCTGCCCTGATGATGCCATTTTTCAAAGCCTGGCTCGCAGTTATTCTTCTTTTAATCCTGCTATGTCTGATCCAAATAGACCACCATGTCGTAAAAATGATGATGACAGCAGCTTTGTGGATGGAACAACTAATGGTGGTGCGTGGTACAGCGTCCCAGGAGGTGAGTCCTACTATGTATGGGTTCAGTGTCACTGGTGGTTATTTTAAGCTTGAGTTTTCACTGGTTTAATTATAGTCTGGAATACCACCAGATTATGCACAACTTTTGATCTGTTTATGACTGAATCAAAGGCTGATCACTCAACTACAGTACGTCTGTAAAATCCCATAAAGCTAATTTTGACCCCTGTTAAAATATTCATCTTTACTGCTTTTTCTACAATGTTTCTTCAGTCAGGGTTCAGTTCATCGTGAGTTTAATAGTGGGCGAATGGTTGCTACGCTGTCATGATAACTTAAGATTGGCTTTTCTTTTTAAAAGAAGAGTAAAAAAAATGCCTTAGCAAACTCTACTGACTCTTCATTTTAACCTTAATAAGGAAAACACCAAACCTTGAAAGCAGTGGAGAAGCCTGGTTTTTGCACTGTTATTGGCAGGGGGAGTCTGGGCTTTGATTTCCATGGGAGCAAATTCCAGCTGTGAAGATACTTGTGTCTCCATACTTCCTGGCTTCATTAGAGTCTAATTCCTGCCCAGGAAGTCTAGTGTTCCCCTAGACTTCTGTAGAGCCTTTTGTCCTAAGAGGAACAGCAGAGTTACTATGGCCGATTCCACACAAATTTTCCAGAAATTTGGAACATTATTATAAGATGAGACATTTCATTGCTTTTTAACAATAATTTTGGTATGCCATTTTCTTTGTACTTTGAGGCAAAGAAGATTCTAGGTATCTAAATCTTTAATCAGTCTCTATGCCTTATAAACTAGGACAAAACCTGGGAGTGAAAAATTGAGCTGGGGATTTATGAGCTAGAAACTCAGCTTGCAGGCCATGATACGCATGCAATGGGTGTACTCTGTCTGGACTTATGTAAAGCCTTTGACATGGTCCCCCACAACATCCGTCTCTCAAAACTGGTGAGATACAGGTTTAATTGAATTGGTTGGATGGTCGCATCCAAAGAGTACTGGTCAGTGGCTCGATGTCCAGGAGGAGATCCATGAAAAGTGTTGTCCCTCAAGAGTCCATACTGGGACCAGTGCTGTTTAATATTTTCGTCATTGAAATAGAGAGTGAGATTAAGTGTACCCTCAGCGATTTGCAGATGACACCAAGCTGAGTGGTGCAGTTGTCACCGCATGCCGGGAGGACAGGATGTCATCCAGAGGGACCTGGGCAAGCAGGAGAGGTGGGTCTGTGTGAACCTCATGAGGTTCAACGAGGCCAAGTGCAAGGTCTTGCGCCTGGGTTGGGGCAATCTGCTGTTTCAGTACAGGCTGGGGGATGATGTGATTGAGACCAGCCCTGTGGAGAAGAGCTTTAGGGTGCTGATTGATAAGAAGCTTGAAATGATCTGGCAGTGTGTGCGCTCTCAGCCCAGAAGGCGAACTGTATCCTGGGCTGCAGCAAAAGAAGCAGGGCCAGCAGGTTGAGGGAGGAGAATCTCCTCCTGTGTTCCTCTCTTGTGAGACCCCACCTGGAGGACTGTGTCCAGTTCTGGGTCCCCTGACATAAGAAGGGTATGGAATTATTTGAGCAGGTCCAGAGGAGGGCCACAAAGCTGATCCGAGGGCTGAAGCACCTTCCATATGAGAACAGGCTGAGAGAGTTCGGGTTGTTCACCCTTGAGAAGAAAAGGCTCTGGGGAGACCTTATAATGGCCTTCCAGTACCCGAAGGGGGCCTACAGGAAAGCTGGGGAGGGACTTTTTACAAGGGCATGGAGTGACAAGACAAGGGGGAATGGCTATAAATTGGAGAGGGGAAGATTTAGACTAGACATTAGGAACTTCTTCAAGATGAGGATGGTAAGACGCTGGAACAGATTGCCCAGGGAAGTTGTGGATGGTTGCCTCCCTGGAGATATTCAAGGCCAGCTTGGATGGGGCCTTGAACAGCCTGATTTAGTGGGTGGTGTCCCTGCCCATGGCACGGGGTCTTGGAACTACATGATCTTTAAGGTCCCTTCAAACCCAAACCATTCTATGATTCTATGATAACTTTGAAAACACATACTAGTTTTATTGTTTACTTTCCTCCTAATACTCAGTAACAGTCTCTGAATGAAGGAAACTCTCACAGTATTAGGACAGCTTAGGTGGTTTCCTAACTCTGCTCCTTTTATAGTAGAGGGGATACTGGAAGAGGAAAATAATTAAGCTCATATGAAGAAAGTAGAAGCACAACAGTGAATGGTAGTCCTCACATTACTGCCAGCAATCACCTGCTTATTCTTAGAGCTGTTACCCCAGATCTTCACAGGACCAGCATGTTCCCTCTGCTGTGGTACCACAGGTACCAGCGACTGGGTGTAAGATAAAAATCTTGACATTTCTGAATATGACTTAAAAGCAAAAATTCTCTTTCGTATGAAGCTTTCCACAGACTTTGAATTGGACCCATTGAGACACTTATGACAAAGCAGAGTTTGCATAATTTGAAAAAACCTTGGTATAAACAAAACACTGAGAGTTTTAATAGTTAAATTTTGTTTCCAGTCAGTCGAAAAAAATCTTAATGAAATATTAAGTGTTAACCATAAAAACATAGACATATTTAACTTCAGCTTTTTTTTCCTTTGGAAAATGCTATAAAAAACAGTGTTTCCATTATTTTGTTGAAATGCTTTGATTCTGACTAAAATGCACATGCCAAAAGCACATTTTTTTCCATTGGAAAAACTTGTTGGAAAGTTTGAATTATTTCCTCCTTTTGGATCTTGTTTTAAGTTAGACTGAAAATTCCCCAAGTGAGCCCTTTTTTTCTCATGAATTTGTACAGAAGATAGTAGACAGAAATCCTAGTTCTAAGTGAAATATAGTGCAGCTAGTAAAAACAGAGAGGCAAAAATGTATTTTGGACCATATAGCATGGATTGTTTTTTCTCCAAGTGTAGAAATCAGCTGGCAAGCTGAACAAAACCTCCATAGTACTGTTTGCCACAGGCTGACTTAAAAAACAAGCAAACCAAAAATAATTCAGTGAAAGCAGTTTTTTTGTTTCCCTGTCTAGTGCTAAGGAAAATAACTAAACATTTCTTCACTCAAGTCAAAATTGTCTTGTGAGCTTGAGTCCAAACAGCTCTGTCCAGAAACTGAAATGTGGCATCTAGTTCATCCATTTTATCAGTGGCCTTTAGCTACATGTATGGTAACACATTCAAAGTTAGCAGCGCTATAAGCTCTTGAAAAGCCATTTGTATTGCTTTATGAAAAGTATTTCATTGTATATCCTTACCAGAGTTCAGTATTTATCAAGAGAAACTTTCTGAAGACCTTGTCTCCATGGTATCTGCTCTGGTTCAACGCTAAGGTGGTGCTCCTCTGCCTTTGTACCTTTGGGTTGCTCTGGGCTGTTCTGGTCCTGAGAGGGAATGTGACAGTAGTTCAATGTCCTGTGGGCATCTACAGGTTAGGCTTGCATCCCTGCATGATCTCTCTGGGTTGACTGGAGGCAAAATAAAAGAGGACTTGCCAGAAGTTTATAGAGAAAGGAAGAGAACTGAAACAATGTGACTGGGAATAGAGATAGAAAATAGGTGAGAGTAGGTACTGGAGCTGTGTTTGGTGCAGAAAGCAGTGCATGGCTTTAGCAGAGCAGTGGTCAGGGTGGGAAAAAAGAAAGAGTGAAAGACAGCTGAGCTAAGTGAGAGAGGCTGTGCTCTCCTAGATGCTGCCTTGGACAGTACGTCATCATACCAAGAGCTCTGACTTAGGAAGGACTGATATTTCTTTCTAATAAATTACTAAAGCTGCTCTTGCCTTATAGAGCTTATTATGGTGCCCCCAGTTGTGCTGCATCAATTTCTTTGCCATATCATTACCCTTAGGAACATGTACCTTCTGTAAAAGAAAGTACTACGTGGTGGGCCAGCAGCAGTCTTCATTGTTTCCTCAGTATGCAGGGCTAATATACGGGTGACTCTCTTATGTGAGTATGGGTTGCTTTTACGTGTGTTTTTCTGAATAGCTGGATTCTTTCAGTAGGAAAGCTCAATGTCTGTTGGCAGGAAACTTTGGTAGCAGCCCTCGTCTCAAACTGGACGAAAGGATGAACCCTCCATTGCATTCATCTTCTGTCCTTCTCTCTTGTCAAACCTCAGGATTTCCTCAGCAACCTCAGCCAAGGTGGCAATTCTCCATTCAGGTTTTGAGCTGGAGACAGCAGATGCATACAGGAAGTTTGACACTTGCTTATGTCTCTTAATACACTTTTCTGTGTGGTTTTTCTCACCGTTACCTGTTTAACAGTTATTTTATTCTTTGGAGCAAGGTCACAGCTCCCCCAAGAGCATCTTTGTGCTAAATCTGAGACCACGGTGCCTGTTATACTTGCTTTGTATTAGTTGTCATCTGAAATTAGTTGATCCTTGAAGGTTTTTCAGAGAGCAGTAAGCAAAGACAGAGGTTATGCTTCTATGTCCAGGAAAGACCTTTTATCCACCAGACTCTAGGAAAAAACAAGCCTATACATAAGATCTGTGCTGTTTTTAGCACTGGTCTTCTCCCCACCAGTATATAATTAATGATTTCATTTATGCACAAGAAAGCCAAATTAAATTTATGCAACAACTTTAATTTTGGCATTTCCTTAGCTGTTGCATGCATAACTTTTCAACATTGATAATGTATTTTTTTAATGTGTGGAATATCTGTTTGAAAATATAAATAAAAGCAGCAGATAGTAATTAATTACCAGCTAGACATATGCCTGTACTGTTTGTTCTGTTGTTACAGTCACCTGAGTCTAATCAGATTTGTGTCATTACAAAAATAGCATTTCAAAGCAGCTTATGTTGCTGTAGTATTAGACTATTGTTTGAGTGTCTCTTTATTTTCAGATACTCTCAAATTACTCTTGACACTCAATTAATTTGTTCCTAACTTGAGTAGCCTTTCATGTTACTGGTTTTGGAAGTAACGTTAGGTAAATTTTTTTAGTATTTTTTATGACATACATAAGAGGCATGAGTTCTTCCTATTACACAAAAGACTCAAGTTTATGCTGTCCTGCTAAAAGTATCTGCCTTTATATTTATAGAAGGTGAACTAGCTTAGTGCTGAAGCTTGTAGTTCAAAATATAATAATTCTGTTGCCTGGACATCAGGGCACATCCTACACTCCACTTCCTTTGTGATGGTTGGAGTTCCTTTTTTAAGAGATGAAGAAATTAATTTTGTCCCATATTCTAAGCTTATTGATTTAAATACTAGCATAGAGACACTGTGGTCCTTCAGGACACTGGAGCAGTGCAACAGAGGAGTTTTTGTGTTCCTCAGTTTCAAAGAAAAGTCCTACTTATGGTCAGCAACGAAAGGCATTCATTGTTGAATCACAGTTATATCTGAGGTCTGCTAGGCCTTTCTGATCTTCAGAAAGCCATCCCTGTTAAAGCATAATAAAGTTAGCTTTGTACTTTGGTAAAACAAGAGGCTTAGGGAATATGATGATGTGCACGCATGTGATGTATGTCATATGTATAATAAGAAGGAATAGGGCAGTTAGAAAGCTTGACCAGTGGCAGCCAAGTTGCTGGAGTATTGAATAAATCTTTTGGAATATATTGATTTCTTGGATATTGCAGCTAATCATGATATTGAAAAGGCAGTCAGAGAGCGCAAGTTGTAGCCAGGCTGATGCTCTCTGAATTACGGATGTAGTACGCCACAATTTAGATCTGAGCTATCTTCACCCTGTTCTCCATCCCAGAGATTCAGATCATCACTGGTGATGCGCTCTGACTTTTTTTTAGGAGCAACACATATAAACTAGCCAGGAGTTGGGAAACAAACTATAGGATATGATCATTGTGCACAAAACTTGAAAACGAGTTACTGCTTCTGTTCTTGAGAAACTAGGACAACCTTGAGTATCACCACCTTGATTTGGGTAGTCATGGGGGAGGAGTAACTACTTGAAAATTGGAGCAGTAATGGTCAAGAGTTGTTGGCACTAATGTAAAATTACATTATGCCCTTTAGCTCCCAGTTCTCCTCTTCATGGGTTCTTTCTTGCAGAAGAAAGGCAAAAATCAAGAAAAACATTATCTAGTGTCTTCAACAGATGCCTCTCAGTCAATATAGCTGTCAGGATTTTACTCATGGCCCCACTGCACTCCTGCTGTGTTCTGCTGAATGGCCCATTTTGCATTCTGCCTGGTGGGACACCAGAGCTGTCCCTCCCAGGAGCACCTTTGTCTTCTGTGTCCTCATTTTTCAGCCATCTCAAAAAAGGCTTAGAAATAAAAAGTTTCTTTCAGGCATCTGAAAAGTCCATGTTCCTATCAGTAGTTATCTTGTTGCCTGGTTGGCAGAAAATAGATTCACCCTAAAGTGTTGGCAAAATCCCACCTGACTCAATCTGTTCACTGCCTTTTGTGTTCTGTTTTGGATATTACATCAGCTCTCTGGACATTTCTGGAACAGTTCACAACACTGGTAAAGAGACTGTATTAGTTCTCATATGTTGCTTGCCTAGGGTAACATAGAGCTGAATGGATTAGCTGTGTTTGAAGTACTTCTAAATCCCTTGATGACCTCCATGGGGATTCTCAAAATGCTTGGTAACCCTTTTCTTTTCAGTCTTCTGTTTAAGAATCCACTGATTCTGCTAGCTAGCTAGACTGGGAAGGCAAGTGTTAATTCTACATCAGCTTCTACAAAGAATGTATTTATAAGCTGTCTGGGAAGCCAGAGTCCCTCTCCAGCTGGCTGATCCAGTTGCAAAACTGAAAATCGCTTTGGTTCTTGGTTGACTAAGTCAAGTAATAGGTAATATTTCTATGCACTAAGAGGAGTGTCTCAGAAGTGGAAGAGACTACCTTTTTATCATCAATTTTTTGTTCCTAATGATGATGCTACTGTATGTATTTTTAAATTCCTGTGATTAAAGTTGCATTAGTAATGGTATTTCTCTTAATGTTTTGACTGATTTTTTTCAGAGGCATTAAATACCTGTATCCATGGAAAAATTTCAGCATATATTAAGTTTATAGCAAGTTTGATTTTGGTTTTTTTTTTAGTGGATAATCATAAATATTTGGAGTCTATTCTGAGAAGCTTGACAAAGAGTATTCATTGGCAAGCAGATAGTTTTCTTGTAAAATGCTATTAAGTTGAAACCCTATATTTTCACTAAAAGAAATAAAACATGTTTTTGAACAGTCTTTATAAACTCTTTTTCAAAGGCACGTTGTCATGTTTCATTTGCTTTATAATTAGTTGTCATTCATCTTGGTTTACAAAGTGATTGAATTTTACTTTCATCTGGAAATACTTTATCCATAATCTGAAATAATTTTCTGTTCCTAAAGAGAAGAAAAGGGAATTTATATGTCAATTATCCAAAACCAGGTGTCAAGTAGGAGTATACAGGCCAGGTGCAATGACAGGTAGATGTATACAGGCTAGATATTAAATCTTTTCTAAACTTTCCTTGGGAAGAAAATATTTTTGGGAATTGTCTTGTTGGTTTCACTAATTTTAACGCCTCTGATTTTATAACTAAGCTGATTAAATAGAACTGCACCAACTGTATTTATAGCTATTCTTTCCTTAACAGCCCCAGCATTTCATGTGTCCTCCTTTATTTATTTCAGAATGATGTGAAATGCATCACTGACTCTCTTTTCTGGCATTGCAGGAATGCAGGATTTCAATTACCTCAGCAGCAACTGCTTTGAAATCACAGTGGAGCTTAGCTGTGAAAAATTCCCACCTGAAGAAACTCTGAAGGGCTACTGGGAGGACAACAAGAACTCCCTTATCAATTATATTGAGCAGGTAACAAAAAGGAGGATGGTAACATTATAGTTACAGTACATGAAACTTATAAACTTTGTGGTATGTGAACATTTAATTTGAAATGTCATACTAATCCCATTGATGCTCCATAATTCTTATGTCTCTAAGGTAGTAGGAAGAGAGGAAAAGAAGAGAGATTTTAATAGTATGGAATTTATCTTGCCTTGCTTAAGCTATTACAGATACTTAATAAGTATTTATTGGCTTCCTCAATGAAAAGGAAATACACATCTCCAGAGTAATTAATCCCCCTAGCACTAATATGTATACTAAGAGGAGATGGATTGCCCTCTACGGCTACTAAAGTGTGTGTACAGATGTGTGATGAATCACTTCGGACGTACAGGAGCCTAGACATCTGGATTAGACTGCCCTGGCAGTTCAGCGTAATGTCGGGGAGCATGTCTAATCCAGGTTTCATAGATACTCCACTGCTGTCTGATTGCATGAGCTGCTGATATTCAGTGTAGAGCTGTCAATGTATGATTCCATTGAAGATTATACAAAATCCAGCTTGAAATGTAAAGGGTAGTTATGGGTTTAGGTAATCTTGTGCTAATGAGTTGTTAAAGTTAAGAATCCTGAAATAGATCTCTCTATGTGTTTGGGTTTTTTTAGTGTTGTTTTCTTTTGTAGATTTTTTTTTAAAAATAATTTCATGCTGTGTAACAGGCTGCGTTGAAATGATTGTTTCAAGCAGAGTGAGACTATCAAATTTCTGAAACCTGGATATTGTAGTTATAGATTACAAATCTGTCTGCGAACCTGAGATTGAAAAATCAGAAACATACTTTGTTAGCAGAGCTGGTCAAGTGATACACTGATTTCTGTAAGAATTCATTTGTGCAGAAATGCTTTAATTAGCCATAAGTCTGAAATGTTTGAGTTATACTGTTTTGTTAGTATGTTGCATATGGGCTGAGGAAAAAGCTGTGTCTGCTCTGCAGGTTTTTACCCATTCATTATGGGAATCATCTCAGCTCCTTTGCACATGAGTTAATTTTCTCTGGTTCATAGTAAACTATGGTGTCACTGCATTTTCAAAATGACTAATGTGTAAGAGATTGTTTTGCCAACACCCCTTGCTCCTGTGGAGCTGCTGGTTTTGTCCTTGAAGTTCAGATGGTCTATCTGGCATTGTTTTTTATCCTTGTGCAGGGTAACAGACCCAGCTCCATGGTCCAACTCCCCCATGATTGCTGAGGACAGTGCAAATATGTACTTTTCTAAGCTAGCTGCATCAGACTTCTTCTACAGTGTAAATCTAGTGAACTAAATTGTAGCAACTGAATAAAGCATAGAGATTCTTAAAAGGGAACATCAAAATCTAAAAATAAACATTGTGATCCACAAGTCTTTTTCAAGTATTACAGAGTGAGAGAGAAGCCTGAACTCCACAGCACTTTCCTTCTTACTTTCCAGGCTGTGAATGAGATGCATCTTTGCCCAGGTTCAAAATGTCCCATTCTCTCAGCTCTGAGAACTGCGTATCGCAGGCAGTGAAAAAACAGTTCATCCTCACTCTCTTGCTTAAGAAATACCCGCAGGACTGGTCTCTTCACATACTGCAATCAAACCAGTGCTTTAATTTCATATGTGCTGGGAACAGACAGACGAGGTACTTCTGGTGCTGTTGCCTGGAGTGTGCTGCCTAAGAGGCAAGAAGGAATTAGAACATAACCCACCATTGCCTTTCTTGTATGGACCATGTGGGGAGTGTTGTGACTCTGTGTGGTCCCAGATCAAAGACCCAGATGTTTTGGGTGCGCGACTCGAGCATCTCACACAGGGATTGCCCATCAAAATCCAAGTAACCATTTAACCTTGTTAAACTTTCTTTTTTTAAGCAGTTATGTCCATTATTAGCCCTAAATTCCTACAGTTGACAAAACTTTAAAAGAAAAAAAAGTTCATCTTTTTAGGTTGTCTTTCAAAGCTTTTCAGCACATTCATTAAACCCCAGTGACAAGGACTTTACAGTCGAAGTTCACATATATTATGGTTTGCTGCATATTTCTGAGAAATGCTTGCATTGCACAGAGGAATTAGTATAACTACAGCTAACCTGTTCTTCCTCTTCACTATTTGTTGCACTGTGATGTTTAGTAATTATCCTTATCAGCATGTAGACTGTGGCTTCTGGAGCATGCATTGCTAGATGTATCAATAGGTATTTTATTGATGAAAATATCATCTTTTCTTAAGAATTTTCCAGTGATTTCCCATGTGACTTTATTTATTTTAGATTCATCGAGGAGTGAAGGGGTTTGTTAAAGATCTTCAGGGCAATCCAATAGCAAATGCCACAATCTCTGTGGAGGGGATAAGCCATGACATCACATCAGGTAAGCATTGTACCTGAAGAAAATAAGAAGTGCTGGAATTTACTACCCTTTGCTTGGAAACCTGGAGCCATTTCAGATTTTATTAGCTGAAGCTTTAAGGGAGCAAACTTTTGAAGCCTAGAAATCATGTTGTTCCTCAAGGAGCTTGTTGTCTGCAGGATTTCATGAATATTTCTCTTGTATTTTGCTCTCAGAGCAGCTGGTGACTGGTTGTTGGAACTTTGTGGATCACTGGTGTGAGTTGGTTTTGGCAGCTCTTGGTTATTCATGCTTGGTTTGTCTTTTGATTTGTGGTGCAAGTACTTTTTCATGACTCTGACAGGATTTAAAGTCCTGTCAGCCATGCTGTTTTGAGTTTAAAGGCTAACTCGTAGTCCAAAACTCTTACGTTACTTGTGATGTGATCATACCTTTTGGTATCTCTATTCTGGACAGAATTTCAGTTCACATAGCTTCTTCCTGCGAAGATAAATCCTCTCTGTTGCTTACAAATATGTGACTGGGTTTTTTTAATAATAGTGGCTCTAAAAGAGGAAATAATTGTGTTGGTGTTTATTTTTGGTGTGCTTTATTCTAGGAATGAATTCAAAGGTAGCTCGCACACTTGCAGTCTTTCCTGTTGACTCGTGCTTTCTTATTCTGAATGGCAATGGTTTTTTTGAAGATACTAATTAGAAAACCAATAATAAAATACCAGTGCTTTATGTATGAGCTAACATGATGGTAATTTGCTCAATGATTTGTCTCACGATACTGTTATAGAAATGCAGAATACTGTGATAAAGGTCTGGTTGACCCATCAGTTGGCTTTGATTTGTGTTTTTTCTCACATCACTTGTGAAGAGAACGGCATTTCTGCCAAGCAGGAGAACAGTTTATGATAACATTAGCCATCTTCTTTAACTGTGTATTGAGAAGGCAAAATGTATAAAGGATGGAAATAAATTTTCAGGGGTAATAAAAAAGGAATAAATTGTGCAGAGAGATACTTTGAGGTATGAGAGAGTGATGCCTATGATGCTGCAGCTTACAGTTCTACAGTACAAAAAAGCATCTAATCATGAATCCTCTCACTTTGTTGTGTGTTTTTAAGCCTGGGAGTCATGTATTGTCAAAACAGTGAGGGAAACAAGTACTTGAATTTTAGCATATTCAAAAAGAATAAATATTCTTCAGGCTTTTTTTCCCCTGCTCCTTTGTTCATGAGTTAAAATTCAGCTTTGTTCCAATGCCAGGAATTAGAACAGATCATTATCATAGCTCTGCAGCAGTATTTTTTTTCCTTCCTTTTTGTTTTACGAAGAGAAAAGTCTGGGAGCAACTGGACTGACTGCTGATGGTTTTTGACCATGTGAACTGCAGACGGTTAAGTAATATTTCCCTCTGTGCACTATGTAGCTGCAGATGCACTGAAATGGCATTTAAGGAACTGGCAGTAAGTGCTTTAAGTGGCACTGCTAACTGACCTTAGAATAGCCTAGCAATGTTTTCTGAATTTCTCTGTGGAGATAGAGAAATTCAGTGTAATAGGCTATGACATGTTAGATGGTTGCCTGCTGCTGGTGGAGGGCAGATCTGATTCTTTGTGAAAATGGGAGAGGGTGATTTCTATAGGAGAGGATGATGCATTATTATTCCATGACTGAAAAAGCTGATATGTAATAACACTCAGTGCAGTAGAAACCTTTCTTTGTCCTGAGTGGATCAAACTTAAATTTCTTTGTTTAGCTAAACTGAGGAAAATCAGGCCTTGACATTGTCTGGATACTGAGACTTGTAGATAATGATGCTTCAGGGAAGATGCACATGGACTGTTCCAGGAAATGGTCATTTATAGCTTTCTCTGCAGCATAAATTGAGAAAGGTGGTCCTGTTTATTTATATTTGATGAGAATAAAATTTATTAAAGTTTGGGTTTTCAGAATACTGAAGGACATTAAAAATCCACTTTGCATTGCAAATTGATACTCAGACATTTAACAGGAGCTGCACATTGGCCGGAGGGTGCTTCTAAAGTAGAATTATGTCCCAGATTGTCCTTTTCTTTAGTGTGCTGGAGACCCTTTGGCCTCAGCAAGCAAAAGCTTTCATGGAGGCTGCAGCACAACTTCAGAGTTGAATTCTCTGTTTTGATTACCCGAAAAGAAGATCTATAATGATGATTTGATACAGCCCTTACAGAAGAGTCCTTTCAGACAGACAAAAGGAAAGGGCTAGCAGGAATACAAAAGACTCTGACCAGATGTATGGTCCCTTCTCTTTAGATGAGTATTTAGTTTTATATATATTTATTTGGATTTTCTTCTTCTTCTCTACAGCCAAGGATGGTGATTACTGGAGATTGCTTGTGCCTGGAAATTACAAAATTACAGCCTCAGCACCAGGGTATCTAGCAATAACTAAGAAAGTGGCTGTGCCCTTTAGCCCTGCGGTTGTGGTAAGTGCTCATGTGTGTGTTGGTTATCATCTACTATGTATTAAAAAAGGTCTCTTTTTTCCTTCCTGGTACACTTGAAAGTAAGAGGTGATTATTCAGAACATGCTAATTTAGAAGGCAGGCTGGAAATCTACTCAGCTAGTACTTGCTGCACAAGCCACTGGAAGTAATTGTGTTGTACTCATTTAATATCCTGTTGATCAGCTTTAAAATGAAAAGACACAGAGAAGGGTAATATTGAGATTCTTAAACCTTTTTTGTTGGTTGATGTGTGAACATTAATCAGATCAAAGATTACAGAGTATCTTTAAATAGCGGAGCATAAAAAGTAGGAGGTGTTGAGGTGTTCATTGAGACCTGATGGTTTTAATCTAAATTATTAAGTGACTACCTGCATAAGTTACAAACTGTGTTCAGCTCTAGGCAGAAAGACAGTGGTGGAGCTATACTACACTTTGCGTAGATAGAAAACATGTATGGTGAATAAGACCTAGAGTCAGAGTTCTGAAGCATTTCTGAACAAATATACGTGTGTGTGGGAAATGATTTGAAAGTAGCCCTGAAGATAAGGAACTGGGGGTGTTAGTGGGTGAGAAGCTCAATGTGAGCTGGCAATGTCTGCTTGTAGCCCAGAAAGCCAACTGTATCCTGAGCTGCGTAAGAAGAAGTGTGACCAGTGAGTTGAGGGAGGTGATTATTCCCCTCTATTCTGCTCCTGTGAGACCTCACCTGGAGCACTGCATTCTGTTCTGGAGTCCTCAGCACAGGAAGGACATGGATCTGTTAAAGCAAGTCTACAGGAAGTCCGCAAAGATGATCAGAGGGCTGGAGTACCTCCTGTATGAGGACAAGCCGAGAGAGTTGGAGTTGTTTAGCCTAGAAAAGAAAAGGCTCTGGGGAGACCGTATTGCAGCCTCCCAGTACCTAAAGGGGGCCTACAGGAAAGCTGGGGAAGGGCTTTATATCAGGGAGTGCAGTGCTAGAATGAGGTTTTAATGTGTATGTGGGGAGATTTAGATAGATTTGATATGAGAAGGAAGTTTTTAACTGTGCAGGTGGTGAGGCACTGGAACAGGTTGTCCAGAGAAATTGTGAATGTCCCATCCCTGGAGGTGTTCAGGGCCGGGTTGGATGAAGCTTTGAGCAACCTGTTGTAGTGGAAGCTGTCCCTGCCCGTGGTAGAGGGGTTGGGACTAGATGATCTTTAAGGCCCTTTCCAACCCATACCATTCTATGATTCTGTGATTTTTAATTCATCCTCTATAGAGATTGTGGGTTCTACTTTTAATAATGAAAATAAATGCTTATTTCTCTAGTGCATATCATACACTAGAATATACTACATTAGCGCATCATATCTACATTAAAGAGCCATGTGTCAGAGAAGCACCCTGCATCTTCTTGATGTCATAAAATTGTATGTGTTTCAATACCTGAGGGTTTTCATTGCTAGGTATTAGACAGCGATATGCTGATGATACTTTTTATTATATGCGAAGTGATTTATGTGGCTGGCTGATACTCAGTTAAAGTTTCATTGGCCCATATTTTTAAAGTTTTTGCCAAGTTAAGGACTTGTCAAGTGTCTGGTTTCTTTTGGAAATTTTGCTCATCTATGCACATTTTTTTTAAATAAATTTATTGTATTGATATGCTAGTATTGCACGTATTGAAATCAGCCCTGAGAGACTTTGGAATAAACCTAGGCTAAAATGGAAGGTACCTCCCTGAGTGTTATGTCTATGTTAAACAACTTCTTTCAATAAATGACTCTTAAAAGCCTACCCTTCTCTCTTTCTACAAATCTTACCAGTGTTTTTGATTGTTTCTCTTACTCAGGTTGATTTTGAACTGGAGTCATTATCTGAAAGAAAGGAAGAGGAGAAAGAAGAATTGATGGAATGGTGGAAGATGATGTCAGAAACATTAAATTTTTAAATGAAGATTTTGGCTTTACAGCTTTTAATCTATTATATGTTGACTTAGTATAATGTACTGTGGGAAGTCCCTATATTCTAGGTTTTGTGCACTTCACGATAATTAACTTCAAATTTTTCAGTCATCTTTTGATTCATATGATTAGAAATAACTACTAGCCTCCTAGCTAGATAAAGAAGTTACTAATTCTCTTTCATATTGTTATAGAAAATTTATGCTTATATACAACTCAAAAAAATTAATTAATGTCTCTGCAGCCTATATGGAAGTACAATCTGCTGTGTATTATTTGCAAGTTCAGAGTACATAGGTTAATTCTTGATTTTAAAAAAGAAATATACTGTAGTTGATTCCCAATACTGCCAGATATATTTGACAGTGCATAGTAATAGGTGGTGCTCTTTGCTGAGTTCTATAATGGATGTTATTGAAAAGATTTATAATAACAGTGTGTGGTGTAATAATATTTTAAAAGGATTAAAATTCAGTATAACATTTTGTATGTCTCTGGTGTTGGGGCTATTTAAATATGTAAGAAAAATTAGCTGTCACTAATTTTAGTAAGCAGGAGGAATCTGCGTAAGCTCTGTTATTGAAAATGACATGGAATGAATTCAGGAGATAGTAGAGATTCCTTAAACTTTAATGGTATTTCAAGATCAGGTTTTAATTTATTTCTCATTACTTATTGACCACATTAAAAAATGTGAATGGGCAAAGAAGAGCTTGTGCATCTTGTTAATCTGCTGTTTGTATTTGGTTTATGGCAAGAAAAAAAATAGTTTCAGATGACATCTGTTTTAATTAGACGACTATCTTTTCAGCAATCTTTACACGTGTCAGTGCTGTCTAGATAATCAGCCAAAACCTCATATGTTCACCAAAAGCTATCAAAACATTAAAGTATAGACAATGAACTGGAAGTCTACTGAGGACATGCATTTAGTCTCAGAAGCCAAGAAAGGTTTTGTTTCCAGCTTTGTTTCTTCTGCTGGTTATTCCCATCTAAAACTAGAAGCGAGACAGATAAGTGGAATTTTTTTCAGTGTGGTAAAATTTTCCAGAAATACTTGAGGATGCTAAAACACCAGTTCTTATTTAAAAAGATCCTTTTCCCCATTTTTTTTGAAGTATACTTGAATTAACTTGCTTTAGTATTTTGTTTAAGATGAGTGAAATTTGCAGAGTCAGAGAATAGACATCAACCATAGTGGGGGGGAAGTTTGATATAATTCTTCTGAGACCACTGCCAGTATGCTACTTGATAGCAGCTAAGTATCTCATGTGTTTGAAAGCTTACAAACTACTAGTCTATTTTAATTTAAGATAAGATGTTTGATATAGACTTCCTCCCTTTGTTTCTTTAGTATCACTGTCTGTGTTTTGATTAACATATTATTTTACTTGATGTTGTAGTTCAGCGCTGTTCAGAACCAGCCAACAATGCACTATCATGCTCCTGCCATAACTAAAAATTCACATGTTCGGGAGTAGGATCCAAACTTACCTCCTTTGGGTATTTAAAAATCTACTGAAAATACTTTTATTTTGAGAATTCTAAATTCTTTAATAAAACTAGCACTTGATCCTTTATAGTAGCAGGCTTAAGGTTTGACCCAAGTTGGTAAATTCAACAGCAATAAAAAGGCATAAACTTTCTCTGATCAAGAATTTGCTGTGGAACCTGTAACTCATTTGGTTAGTAAATATTTAATTCCAAACTTCAGGTGAACTTCAGTTGCTGTCAGTTGTTATACAGCGATGAACTTCAAATCTCCATTGTGATGAGGAACCCCTGTGGCAAATGAAGAATCTTATCCTTACATGTCTTCATAATAACTTGTGGCTAGCTGTGCACAAGAGCGTGTGTAAAGGGTGGCCAGTTATACTAACTTGGCTGTTCATGGTAGTCTGAAAGGCTAAGACATATAGCACAAAACACACTCTGTGTCTGGAAGTAATGATACTGTTTTCAACTGAACCAAATAAAGTTGAAGCAAACAGTTTAAAAATGAATTGTAATGAGAATGCTGGCCTGTGGGCAAATGGCTACAGGAGTTTTTCTGACCTGGAAACTAATTTAATAAGGCAAGTGTATATTTGTACAGAACACCTTACTCTGCCTCTTCCAAATCCAACAATTTCAATCCAAATGATATTACTACATGGTGTGATGCCTGTCATTCATCCAGTCTTCCTGTGTGGTGGATTGTGTGGCATAGTGCAGATGTTTCATCAAAGTGATCTCGTAACAGATTGCTAATCCGTACTCCTCTGGACTTCTGTTTCATGCATTTGCAATTAAATATTGTGTCCCTTAAATGATCTCTTCATTCTACTCTACATGACTGCTTGCTGTTACTGTGCTGAGAACAGGTTAAAGTGATTAAATGTTACAACACCAAAACCACTGCCACTGTTCTTGCTGTAGGTAAGCATCCTTAAGAACAGCATAGCCAAGACTCAATAAATTAATTCATTATGTAACTTTCCTAGCTGAACTGAGCTATATTGTAGGACTGTGTATGTTTAATTAGAAGATTCAAGTGTTGTGTGATGCTGAGCTTTTGGTTAAAAAGACACATGCTGTACTATTGTACAATAAATCTACAGGTTTATTTAAAATGTAAAATGTGTGAGTACTTTACAGGTTCAAAATGTGTGTGTCTGCAAAGTAGGCCATAAACATCCTCAGTGAGGTGCGTGTGCCAATTAATTTGCTGTTTGAACAGGTAAATGAGACTGGGATTAGTGCTGGTATCCCATTGACATCCATCCATAGCCCCCTAACTTTGAGCCAGCACATCCTCCTTTGGGAGCATGCGTTTTTTGAGTGCCATTTCCATGCAGGTTTTCGAGTAAATTCATGGATAAGAATGAGGTGCTCCACATCCATGCAGGTTTGATGGGGTTGAAGCATGCACTTTTGTGTGTCTCTTCCTTCTACAGTATTTGGAAATCTATTATATTTTCATACCATATGTGGTATTACACATATCTTACCACTCCAGTGGTCAGGATTATGATAGCGAAGTAAGTAAAATAAAATCACTTCATAAGAATAATGTAATTCCTTTTCCTAGGTTGTGGTATTCATGTCTATATGTGAATTCATACATGGTCCTGTCTATTCATCAGCTGATAGTAATATATGTTGAAGTGAGATGGTATGTAAGAAAGAATTGCTTCCAAGTTTCTTTCTCTGAAGTGTTTTAACAAATCTAACAGCTATGTTAGGAACACTTAATAACTAGTCCATGAAAGGGCAGAAGATTCGAAGAAGGATGTCAGGTTGGTTAAAAGGAGTTGGGATTTAGAGTTAAAAGTTGGAGTTAAAATTTAGAGTTAAAAGTCACAGTTCCCATGAGCCTGATTCTCTCTGACATCTGAGCGTAGTTTGACTTGGGCCTGCAGAACCTGTGGAATAGCAGCAGTTTAATGTCCACCTTTCTAAGAGTTACAGCAGCTGTCTAGATCTTCTTTGTAAACCTTCTGCACTGGAGAATTGTCTTATTTCCTACTTGCAGTTATCACTGGAAACACAAGACCTGGAAACGTCACAGCAGTGCTTGTTTTCTGCCTTCCAGAATCTTGCAAAAAACTCATTATTTTCTTGCAGGTATTTTCTTTTATTCTCCCTAAACAATTTTTTTTAATGTAGAGCTACATCTGTTGTGAGTAATTTACTGCTTGTTAATTTGACTCATAAGTTCAGTCATTGACGTAGCCTCTGTTCCAGTATTTCTGACTTTTACTATTAAATCCAGACAACAAAAACAGTTGGGAGATTTTTTGAAAGTCATGGCTTACGAAAACCCAGTGGGATGGTTTGTCTCCTAGTTTGTGAGGGTTTTGAGTGAGCTTGCTTCAAGTTTCCATTTTTAAAGCCTACTTTATGGGGACAAGAAACATGACAACTGAGAAGCTGATGTAATCCTGTGTGTCCAGGAGCTAAGGTTTTGAGCAGTGTAGGAGTATTGGAATAGGCAATATAAAAATTAGCTATTTAGAAACAACTGTTGTGCACTTTTACTAACTGTGGTAATGGGAGTATGTTAATTGAGTTAAATGGCCTTGCAGTGCTGTTTCTTCAGCCCTCTTTATTGTGCCTCTCCATGCCCCAGGCATTATATTTCAGCAATGACTTAAACACATCCATGATTAGGCACCATTTATCACAGTGCTAGTTTTCCCCTGAATTAATGGTTAATACTTAATGCTATTTTATCTTTGTCCTACTTTCATGTTCAGTTAAGCCACCACAGATTTTTGTAATCATGCATCACTCTGTGCAGAGTGGAAATTGTCAAGGAGAGATGCTGAAGAGTTTGGCTCCTGCATTGGGAATGTAGAGGGAATTTGACATCTGGGAATGCACTGGAAGCAGTTTAGTATTGTGAAATAAGTAGATTTTGTAGAGCTTTTTGCTAATCGTTCTTTAGTAAAGGGCAAAGGGCTGAATAAGACTATAGAATTCTAGGAGTGCACTATGTCTGTGTATTTAGACTTTAGGTAAAGCTACTCTGGAAAGATTCCCATTAGTTTCACTGAGGTTTTTATCAGACCCTCAAGCCTGGAATACGAGTAGCCAGGGCTAGCTGGTACCAAGGCTGCTCATTTTACATTAACAGTAATTGTACTTCCATCTTTTCTAGAGGAAAGATACAAAATGAAGTCGACTTTCACAAAGTGCAGAATTTTTTTAAGAGTCATTGCAAGACCTGAAGTAGAAATAATGGAGATTAGCTGAACTAGTGGCAACCTACAGCTCACTAAGCATCTGAACCGCTGCTTAGTGGAAGATGGGAGGGTAAGTCATGATGCCATTACTGTTACACTTACCCACTGAGGATGTGGTCAGGGCCATGATTTAGAGACAAAATATTGAGCTAGATTAAATTGTTACCTCACTGAAACATAGCAGCACTAGAGGGGGTCACAGTGTTCCAATACCATCCAGTAACATGAGATTCCAGTTCATGAACTTGGAGGAGCATCTGTTCTGTGGTCCACTGTGACGTGTGTTCTGGTGTCCAAGGGTGCAGAACCAACATCTTTCCTCCGCATTCCAGCAACTCTTACACAGAAGGTAAATTAAACACATCTCAGAAACGATGGACAACATTCACCAGAGGACTTGGCTGCCAAGAACAGTACATACAAAATTACAGTCTGAGTTCCCTCCTGTCAGCTCACTGAATATCCGCTCATGTGGCTTTCCTTGGCTGCTTCCAATTCTCTCTCTGGGTGTGTCAAAAACCAGCCCAGCCTGTGAAGTTCAAGGATCACTTGCGCCAAAACCCATCAGGAGTGGATTACAGGGCTTTCTTGTGTCTAAAGATCATAAATATGCACTTGCACTGAAGCAGGTCCTCTGTGGTGTGGCCTGGCATCCTGCATCTTCTGGTCTCCTGAATGGGCACTACAGCAATGTAGCTTTCTTGTGGCCTGCATGCTTATGTTTCTTCCAGTAGGGGTAAAAAACAGCTGTTACATCTCCCTAGTGGTATAATACTAGTGATATTTATCCCTATGCATACATGTATCAGCATAGCTGCTTTGTGTTTCCTGTGGAGACTGGAATGCTTATTAGTGCAAGGAAGCTTGGATAAAATACCGAAGCAGCTTTGGGAGCAGGAGCACCCTGAAACACAACTAACTGGCTTGTGCTACACAGCATTTAATATTACTGTGTGGGAAATAAGGTGCATTCACTCCAGCCCTGGTGTTACTAGGTTTTGAAGACTGTAATAAAGACTGTTGAGAGGCAATTCCTGCAGATGTTTGCCCAGAAAGATGTTGCTGCAAAGAAAAGACTTAGATGCTGCAAAGTTGATCTTTTGGATTCACTGTGTATGTACATACACAAATGTGTGTGGGAGCGAAGGAGCAGAGCAAGAATGCACATCATCTTCTCTAGGCTATTTTAGGCACTTAATTGCCCAGAAATCCTTGAGGACACCTCTTCTGTTTGTCATAAAGGGAACACTGACTCATAGTTTTATGAATCATATCCAAATTAGATATGGATTAGATGAGATTATCCAAGGCAGGCCCTTGTTTTATGTTGCCTCTCAGGGGGGAGGGCCAGGCAGCCACCTTACCAAAGAGACTGGGCAGGCCTGGGGTCCAGTTATTGTTTGCAGGAATATTTTAAAGTATGTAATATACAGCTGTAATGTAGCTGGTGACCACGTCAAAATGACAATGGTGGCTGCTGGCTCAGCATGCAGGCTGCCCTGCATCAAGTCTGCCGCACCAGGTACCCTCCATGCACTGTGCTGAATCCTCTAGGCCTGAATCTTTTATTGCATTTTGACCTAAAATTCCTGTTGATTAACTTTTTAACAGGCCTTTTGTAAAATAAACTTCTGAAGCGAATGCTTTCTTGTGCTTTCTTCAGGAAACAAAGACTGCTTGAAAAGGAACTGTTTCTCACCTTTGTTATACCAGGACATGGCATACGCCCTTCCAAATATAGTATCTGTCTTCAGCTTTCTATTTCCTCATACAACCGACAGACCTCAACATCAGATGCCTGTTAATATATGTGGTACTACGCAAGATGGTAAACATCTGCAAAGTCTTCTCATCATTTTGGTAATGTCTCAAAAGTTAGACATAGCCTGCAGGGGATTTCCACTGAAGAGAAACAAAATTTGGAGGACATTCTAAGTTAAGTCATTCAATATTTGTTTGCCAATGCACTGGATGGTATTACAAAATGCCAAGATAAATTCAAATTAAGATGAAAAATATTCAGTGCCAATAGTTATGGGTTTACATAAGTTTCTGGCACATTATGTTAAGAGTTCTCAGATAAATAGTTCTGAGGCAAACGAAGTCCAAATGAAAAAAATAATTACATATAATATACTTGGACAAGAGTCATAGAAGAATGAAATATTTACCCAGTGTAATTTTTCTTCAGCAAAGCAATTAAACATGGAGATGGGTTCACAGTGTGTTTCGAAATTAATTGATGTTAAAAACCTCACTTTAAATTTTTTACAATTGAAGCCAAGATAAAAATAAAAACCACTATGAAATCCAAAATAAATATACAACCCGCCCCCCCCAAATTTAAAAGACTGTAGGAATATTGCAGTGGATATACATCTATCAAACCAATTCACTTATGAAGAAACTTCCTAGATGGCTTGGGTGCCTTTGAAAACTGTAAGTTGAAAAATAATTTTTAAAAGGGTTATTGAAAGGTAAAAGGAAAACTTTGAGAAACCTCCTATTCTGCTTCCACTTGAATCTTTCATTTCTGAAATTTTAATTCAGACTTTTGATAAGTCATGGTATTGGTATAATGCTTATGCTTTAAAGCATTTCATACCAGTTTCATAGTTTATATTAGTGTAGCCAAATAACTGAACCCACAGTCCAGCAAAGAAAGACTGAACAAATTCAAATAGTTGGCAACCGAAACTAGGCAAATTCAGCCACAGAACTAACTTTCAGTATTTTCTTAGTGAGGCTAATTCACCTTTGCAGTAGTTCACATAGCCTTACACTAGATTTTTCATCACAGGACTGTTGTAGTTTTGAAAGACTGTTTAAATGCTGTTTGTGTTCCTTGGCTGAACCTATCCTTTGTTCTTCATGAGTACACCCTTTCAGTTAATTGTCCCATCTGGTTTAATTGTTTCCCGAGGCTTTGACAATCACACATCCTTTTTAGATTCTGCTTCTTCAATCTAAGAGCATTTTTTAACTAATTACAGGATTCTGAGAACTCAGGCTTGGATTCTGTGGACAGTATGCCATTAAAAATATCTGGGTATTGATTTTCTATGTTTGCTTCTGGGCTGGTTCCCTTCCTATCTGTGCTTGAATGAAGCCAAGGGAGATTTTTAGCTTTGATTCTGAACTGAATTTTCAACTGTAACAGAACCCTCTGAAATGCTGTAGGAATGTGTTTGATTTTAAGATCAATCAAAATGCTTAAAAGAGCTTTCTCTCCTCCTTCAGACTTCTGTATTTCTCAATTTTCTTGGAGTGACTCTGTTCCTAGGATGTACTCATTAGATTGGCTTGCTTGCATGATATTTATAATGTCAGCAGCTTCAGGTCCCATAATGTCCAAGAAAATTGTTTGTATTGCAAGGCTGCTTTCCTCTCAAATCCATCTGCTTCCATGGCAAGGGATGGGATGTCAGAGCCATACTTTTTTTTCCTCCCATCTTCAGCGTTTTGTAGTTGTTCTTTCTCCACAACCTCCTTTTTTCATTTCAGTGTCTCCGAGACGCATGTTTAATTCCTGGTATGGCCTGTGCATTACAGAAAGTCAATAAATGTGTAAGAGATTGCAATATAGGGAAATTTGTTATCTAAAACTAGTGGCAGTGCAAGCATTTTTTTAGCACATTATGATCAGCTGTAAGTGACACAAACTTCAGGACTATCTCATAGTTTTATGCATATTTTATCTGTCATTTTGCCTTGCAAGGCACATTTTTCCTCCAAAAGAAAATGGTCTCTGACAAAATCAGAGGAGAGGAACTATCAGGATAAGCTTAATTAACCTTAGGCAAGCAGCTAAGAGCACAAAATCCAGGAGCACATCCAGTGGGGCTCTTTCTTGACTACAGCCAAACCTGAGAACTTGAAAGTTGCATGTTTATGGGGATGCTGAACGTACAGTGAAGGAAAATAACAAAGTTGCTCTATGCAAGGCATCACGCAATTGTACCACGGATTTTCACACCTGAGTAGATTACTGAGGGTGAAGGAGGGGAAGCTTAAAAAGGGGATTCTATTTGATTTATTCTTCTGCTCTACACTTCCCTGTATCAGCTAAATAACTAAAGGTCCTTGGCAATTGTCCCTCTGAAGTCAGATTCACCTTTATTTAGTTTCTGTCAATCTCAGCACGTATTTTCCTCTGATGTTTTCCAGAGATTTCTTCTGTTTTGGAAACCTTGAAACTTGACTATGCCTTGAAACTCTAGGATTTTGAGATTAGGTCCACCAGCTGTGTGGAGATGACAGGTCTTTTCCATACAGTCTTGCAACTCCCATCTGTCTTGTAAATTCAAGAAATGTGTCTCAATTATTTCCTACTTGCAGAATCAGAATAGGACATAAGCAGAGATGACTTGCTATGACTATGTAGAGTAAAATCTGTAATTTTCTTGAGTTATTCAAATATTTTGTCTTTCTACTTAGAGGATGGGAAAAGAGCAAAACAGCAATATAAACTCCTCTCTGTCTTTTTTTTTATGGTCTAGAATTCATTTAGAAGCCTAAAATGGAGGGAAAAAAATCCCATGTCGCACTTGTCCAAAGAATGCTTTCCTTTTACGAAATTGCAGATAAAAATAATCAAAAGATAAAAATTAAATTGTACAAACACTTCCTGCTACAGCTTCTTTTTTAACCCAGACTCTTTAATATTTGGAAAACTTGCTCTGAAAAACTAAAAAAAAAATTTAAAATTGCCCAAGGCTTGGATTCTGTGTACATGGAAAATCTGAGCATAAAATTAAGAACTATGTAAATGCTGTAAGTACTGGATGACCAAAGCTTAAAACAGGATCTGGACATCCATGCTACCTATTACTGTGAAGACCACATTGTTATGTTTCCACCTTGAAATTTTGTGAAGCAGGAAATGCGTTATGACTCAAACTACCACTGCTGCTGTTTAGTATCCTCTGTTAGAGGGATGGGACAAACAAATTTTGGTGATGAGGTGATCATCCTCTGTATCACCCCTTAATCCAACAGTTTTTGTGAATCTGCAAATGCAGGTGTTTAGGTACCTGTTTAGACCTGATCCCAGCTGTCTTTAGAGAGGAGGAGAGATGTAAAGTTGTGTTGAACTGACTCTCCACCTCCTGATGTGTTTAAAAGGGATAACAATCAGAGCCTATTTTCTATTCTATATTTAAAACCATTTACTTTGGTGGAATTACTCTGGATTACAAATGCTGGTCTTGGGAGCAGAAAATGACCTTGTGTCCCTTTTCTTTCCACCACAAAGATTCTCTTTCCCAGCTTTCACATATTAAGCAGCGACAGTTTGGCATGTGCTACTACTGCACATTTCCCTCCCAATTATGTGTTTCCTCTCATGTGTGCATTTTTGGCATAACATGTCATATTCTGAAACTTCCCATACCTGAAATATTTGGAACCAGCAGTTCTGGACACAGCTGGTTATTAGATTTGAGATGCGTGCCCCTTCTGTGAATAAAAGCCTCAAATTTCCAGAGGAAATTCCACTAAGATTTTTCCCTCCATTTTATAATTTTGCCTCCAATATTTTACTGCTTCTTTTATTAAAGATGAAATATAGTAGTAACCATGCAAAACACTATAGAAGCTTAAATGGAAGATACCATTTTTTGGGGCAAGAATGTAAAATCTTCTTCCAGGTAAGAACATATGTCCCTCGCAGTTAAATTCAGTGGGAACTTTTGCCATCCACTTTGGTGAATGTTCAGCAACTGACAGCCTTTGGGAAGCAGTTCTGTAGCTGCATGGCTAGAAAACATATTTTTCTGTATACTTTTACTGTGAAAAATCGTGCAGAACCATATGATCAGCAAACACTTTCGTGTAAAGTTGTAGTCTGAGCAGCTTGAGAAACCTCTTGTGTGACTTCAGACAGCTACTGATGCTTGACATCAAACTGGCACACAGAAGTGCTCTTGGTACAAACTTCACCACCTGCTGTAGCTTAGGAATTACAAGGACAGTGTCTTCAGAAGTCTCTTTACCCTGTTCTGCTCCCTTAGAGTAACATCCTGTAGTACATCACAGAAAGAACCGGTCTGTCTCAACATCACATCTAACCTGAAGATCTCAGCACCGAGACAAATGTACATCGACTGCAGCACTGAGCAGGATGGGTTTGTAGGGTCCACCCTGTGTCCAAGTACCTAAGCTAAATGTACCTCTATCTTTACAGCATGTATCACATCCTTCCCCTGCTAGAAGAGTTAAATGAAAGGCTGGCTGCTAACTTAAATTCTGAACATTCTTGCTAGAGCTGGCAAACAACTTACAGCTCATTAATAGGATGTTGTAATTTCTATATTATAGAGTATCTAACCAGAGAAGTTCTTTCTTCTCTGTATTTTAATGTAAGCATCTTGCAGTTTCCACTTTGGATTTAAGAAAACACAATAAAAATCATTAGGAAAAGACTCGGTAATAGACAATCTCTTCTATTTGGAACAGTTTTTTCTTTATTTACCAAAATTCAGGGGTTTTTCAGTGAAAATAAGGCAAATACTAGCAATTGTTACAGAAAGAATTACCTTTTTTCTGACTACATGTCAAAAGGCTAGAGGTATGCCTGAACTAACTTTGATGATACTGTATCTGCTTCTGAAAATTTGTGATTTTAGGGATAGTGATAGAATGAAGGGAGAGGATGGAACATGTTTACAAAACTCTCTTGCTAGTTCTGTATATGTAGATTATTACATTAAACAGTTAATTCAGCAAGATATTGAAGTATTTGCTTCACTTTGGTGACTGAATTGCCGTCCCATTAAAGAGAATGAGAATTCTTACATAATTAGATGTAGGTACAGGTATCAATATCTTGCTGAATTAGTGTTCAGTATATTTAGAAAAAAAAGGAACCTTAAAGATCTTGGAATTCTACACTTACTACCTATTTTCTTGGCATAACACCCAGCAGCTGTAACTAACTAGAAGCTATCAGCCTTAACCGTCCTTCACCTCCTTCCTTACTGTAAGGGAGTGGTCTCTTTGATGTGCTGACAGAGCAGCTGTACTGTTTCATTTGAAATGACATTGGTTAGCTTGAACAGGTGTTTTTTGCTAACTCAGCTCTTTTAGACTGAAATTAATTAGGTCCCCAGCTAGTCTCCTCCCCTAGTGCAGCTGTTTATGGTCTGCATGCATTTTTGCATTCTAAAGACCAATGTAAGTAATATGTGGATCAATAACAAACCAAGACTAACTTTGATAAAGGGATATATTTTGAATATTAACTATAGTAATAACAAATACAAGTGTAATGTAATGGCTAAACAAAAGGCTAGATGCTATTAAATACATTTATTGTTATTGCACCTTGAGAAATATACTATAAGATGAGTTAGGCAAATGTGTTAACAAAGAGAACCACTAATTGAAACCCAACAGCCAGCAAAATCTCCTGGTTATGCATAATATCAGGCACCTGATGCCTTGTTGAAATGGTGAGGCACTGAAATGAACAGCTGTAGCCAGTTCTTATAAAAGATGGCTGGGACTTAAAGGAGCTTCTTGAGTTCCATAACTGAGAAGTCTGATTTTTGAAAGCAGAGACGTATGTTTGAGATAGCACTTCATTTCCTGATCATAATAAGGGTTATTTTCTAGTCTTTCATTCTGGTAGATAGCCTTTTTCTCTCTCAGGTGAACTGAGGGCAAATCATGCTTGGTGTTGCAAGCCTTCAAAACAGCCAAGCTCGACTCTTGCAAGGGCAAAATGGCTGCTTGCCCTTAACTTGGGTGTGCAGTGTCTCTAGCAGTGCTCACAGCTAGTGAATTTGGAGGCTCTCATCACACAGTGCAGGTAAGGATAGTACTCAAGAATAGGATATGCAGCTGCTAATAGTCGGCACAGGGCACCGTGCTTGTGGGAAGCCATGTTTCCTTCTAGAGGAGGACTGTAAGAATCCAATGCAGCCGACAGAAGAGTGGCAAAGCTAGTGAAGGGGCTGGAGAACAGGCGTTATGAGGAGCGGCTGAGAGAGCTGGGGTTTTTTAGCCTGGAGAAGAAGAGGCTGAGGGGGAGACCTCATTGCTCTCTATAACTACCTGAAAGGAGGTTGTGGAGAGGAGGATGCTGGCCTCTTCTCCCAAGTGATGGGACAGGATGAGAGGCAATGGCCTCAAGCTCCGCCAAGGGAGGTTTAGGCTGAACATTAGGAAAAAAAATTTCATGGAAAGGGTTATTGGGCACTGGCAGAGGCTGCCCGGGGAGATGGTTGAGTCACCTTCCCTGGAGGTGTCTAAGGGATAGGTGAATGAGGTGCTGAGGGGCATGGTTTAGTGTTTGATAGGAAGGGTTGGACTTGATGATCCGGTGGGTCTCTTCCAACCTGGTGATTCTATGAATCACTTGTGGTGGTGGCTTGGGGACCACGGTGGGAACACTCCATGGCCCTTTGTGGAGCAATCAGTCTTTTACCGGTGCAAAATGGACTCCCCCTTGCCATTCAGGGACCTGTCAGTGCAGTTTAGCCTCTATCTTTTTCTTGATAACAGCTTAATTAGTTACAGAAAGTAGGATGAGAAAGATTTGGATTGTTTGTCTCTCCTCACACCAGAGTGGGGTGGCTGTGTTGCTGTCAGGGGTGAGGTGGCATCCCCCGCCAGGGGAGGACTATTGAATCCCAGGCACCCTTTGCTGCACATGAATAGTTGAAATTCCTAAAACTTGCAGTGGATGTACCTGCTAAATGCAACAGAATGGGTTTCAGAGTGACTGCTTCCAGAGTGCTTTATGGTGCTTATGATTCATGTTACAGAGAAATTAAGTCATAAGTTTTTGAAGGCAATCTGCTTTTCTGGGAAATAAAATGCATCAAGAAAAGCCAGCTAAAATTAATCTGCTTTATACCATGGAATTGTGTCCTGAGTTTTATGATATATACTGCATACACTAGATGGCAACATAATACCTGTGTAAAGAGATTACCACTATGTTCAACAAAATGTTTCAGGTAGGTACTAAGAGCTCTTTCAAAGTTACAGCCTTACTTTAGCTGTTTTACCCTTATTGTGAGCAAATATTCTAAAACAAGGAAAAAAACCACAGGTCTAGTTTAGCTCAGTAGAGGTCCATTGAGTTTGATTCTTGTTTGTTCCCAGTTTAATAATTTTCAGGTCTGTGTATGTATTTGTCACACAGCTTAGTGATTTTTCATAAGGTAAAATCTGTTTTTAATGCCCTTCGTTAGGGTTCGCATTTCTTATCCCTGTTTGACACTAGCTCAAATAGCTTTGAAACATCCTTCCCGTATATTCCCATCAGAATACTTTAGACATTGCAGATGTTCCCTTTTCATTTCCTCTTTTTTTTTTTTCTGATTAGCAAAAGCCTGTGTAATAGCTCAGTAATGTTTCTGGGACACAAATAAGTTCTGCTGCATGTATATTCCAGGTCCATCTCTTTCTCAGGCTTTGCTGTGGGTTTCTGGATTTACCTCAGGCATAGATAAGCCCATGATAATATTTGATTTAACACACACTGTACTGTACTTTGCTTTTTCATATTTTTAGTGGGATCCCTCATTGGGATCCCATTATGGCCAGTACAAAAATATGAATGTTTAGTAAGTTGTGTAATATACTGAGATGCTTGTTCTTCTACTGGTTTTGGTGCTGGTTTTTTTTTTTTTTTTTTATAAATAAACTTACTATTTATTTATTTTGCATACAATTTAAATAAAATGTAAGGGACTACTGCTGTCCTGAGCTCCCAACAGAAGTTCAAATGAATCATTTTATAGTGTTGCTGTGATCAAGAATCAAGCAAGGAAATCACTGTGGTGCAGCTTTTGAATTATAAGCTGAAAATTTAATGTAACAATTATACTATGTTGAATTTTTAATATAAGTTTTGCATCTTTCTCTATTGTGTAATTGGGTTGAAATGCTCCTTAGTTAGTGAAATTCTCATTTTGTTTTTTAGTCAATGTAGGATTAGTGGGACACTCCAGATGGTCTTCTTCAGTATTTATGGTGTTTAGGTATGGTGAGCTGTTGTAACCCAAGGCAACAACCCGTAATACCACATGTCCCTCAAGAATCCACCCTGTAAAATATCTTTGTACATCCCATATAGCTGCTGAACTTTATTTCTCAGGTCTTCATTTTCTGTCTCCCAATTACTGCTTCTAGTATTTCTCCCACTAGAGCAATCTCTCTCACTGTTTATTATTTCCATCCTGTTCACCAATCTGCTTTTTTTTTTTTTAGCTAGCTATTCCTTCCTCCCACCTCACTCCTGTATACAACATGCGTGGAGGGAACAGGAGCTTACACATTGGCTTGCAGAGAATTAGTTTGGTATTACTATTTCTTTATACTTATGCTTTGTCCCTGTCCTAAGATCAATTAAATATGTATTTTCTCAACAGAGTATCTGACTGTAAGCACATTCAAATTATAAGAATGTTTAACTGCATTTCAATACCTAATTGTGGTCATGTATTTATCCTAACTGTACCTCTTCTTTCTTGTCTTCTAATGTGATGAAAGCTCCTGTACTAAGCCTCCTTCCTTAGCCTCTTTTCTAGTGAGGATCTGCCTTTGAAGTTAAGGTCAGCAGTAGAGCTATCCTTGAACACAGCCCTTGGTTACAAACCAGGATGGGTTTGCAATGTAGTGCAGTATTGCTAGCCTCAGGGTTTTCTTTTAAAGTGAAACAGAAAGCAAAAGTGAAAACTGAATTAAGTCATTAATTTATGGAAAATGCCTTCCCTAGCCAGGTAATATGGTCTTAGATAAAAGTCAGCTAAGAATTTTCCATTAAATCCTTTCAGTGTTTTCAGTTGCTGAGGGGGTCGCAGAATAAATTCTTCCATTCCCAATGCCACACATACTGTGGAGCATCTTGCATTTGAGACATTTTATTGTATCATATTTTAAAAAATATTTATTTTTAAAACCTATTAAATATGTATTAGGAATATCTGTAGTTTAACCACAGCTAGTTAGAAAAAGTATTTTAACATCTGTTGTTTCATTTATGTTTTGATTTGACGCTTTGACACAAAGATGCTTGTCCTTTTGATTTCTGAGTGAGATTCTTTTGAGATGTAAGTTTAACAGCCTTGGGTGAAAGATGTCTTCACACCTGCATATATAGCAAGAGATTAATTTCATGCATATAACTTTCTTAACACAAGTGAGGAATGGTGTTCACTTAAGTGTAGAAAAACAAGGTAACCTGTGCAGTCCTATTGCTTCACTCTATAATTCTGGGGCTACTGTCTTATGTAATCAGTATATTATATATCAAATTATTTCCATGCTTTATAATTTACTGTACAGTTCTAGGTATTGGAAAAAAGTAGTAGCCATTCTGTATGTTTTCTTTTAACATATAAAGAATCTATACTGATTGAGGAGCAAAAGGTCAGTGTAATTAGTTTAGCCCCAAGAGATTACTCTTCCATGCTAGTAATTTTTGGTTTTTACTAGAAAATTCTGCAGAATGGCTTGCTTAAGCAAGAGGAAAGTAAATAAAAATTAAAATTTGGAATTATAGAATCATTAGGTTGGAAAAAACCATTGAGATCATTACTCCAACCATACCTGTCTGCTACTAAATCACATCCTTGAGCAATTTGTTTCACTGAAAAACTGATTTGATTCCAGAATGACTGACTTACTGAAACAAAAAATGAGAACTCGCACATCTCCCTCTTTGATCAGATTCCCCAACGTAAATCAAAATTAAAAAGGATCTAATCACTATTGATGACTGAAATGATAAAATAACTGTTTCACAGCAGAGTGTCAGTTCAGTCTCTGTGGCAGTTACACAGTCACAGCCCATTACTTCTTTGCAATTTCCAGCCTAAATTTTGTTGCTGTTTGCAGTTTGTTATGCAAAATATAACAAATCCAATGTGAACTCTTTCTTTGACTTATTTTAAGTTAGGCGTCTAGTTAGACTGTGGTCATGTTTACAGTAGCATGTTTATTTTCTGTTTAGCTTGGATTTACACTGACTCATCAAGTCTTTGAGTTGATTGCTGATGTGGTTCCCTTCCTCCAAGTTCAAAGCTAAAAGATTTTTTTTTTTGTTTAAATATAGGATTCTGTTTCTATAAAAGGAAGCTTGTTGTGCAAATAACTCCCACTGCAGATCTTTTGCATCTTGTAAGTTAAATGTTCAGACTGCAGGGCTTTGTTATCTGACTTTCTGATTTCCAGAGTAAAACTGGTTTAGCCATGGAGTTAAGAGCGAATATAGACCAATTTAGTAAAAAAATGTCTTTAGTGCATAGGCTGATCTGCAAAGGTTTCAAGTTTAGAAGACACAGCATATGACTGATATTCCCAGCGAGAAGCAACATGGCTACTACCTCCAAAAAAAGAAAAATAAAGAAAATATTATTAATAACTTTCACCTTCACGTTTCCAGTAATTTGACCTGCATATTTTGGAGAAAATCCTGCAACCATTTGTTGAGCAATTATTTCTCCAATCCTTTGCTTTTGCTCTGATGTCTCGGCTTACTCAGGGAGCCTGCCTTGTGAATGAGCTCGTTAAGAGCTATGGTATCTGGACATAAGACTGTTGCTAAATGTGCCTGAGGATACCATGCATGCAGTGAAGAAGTATGGGGATCTTTTGAAACCATTTCCAGTTGTTTTTTTTTTTAAAAAAAAAAAAACCCACGACTTGCTGAGTTGACAGTAATGGTTATATTCTCAAAGTGAACCAAGCATTCAAGTTTTTATTAAAACTCACTTTTAGAATCTCAAATCTACATGCCCTAAGCATTTGAGGGGAAAGAAACAGAACAAAACAAAAGAAAAGCCTGAACATTCACCACCTCTAAAATTCACAAAGAAAACAAATATATCTCTCTTTCTTCAGTATACAAGTATGTGATTTTCTTTCTTCAGTATACAGTTTCTTTAATATCTTGGTATATTTAATACACTGATTCTTTTTAAAAAAAAGAAATTATTAAAAAATGCATCATGTCCATGTGTATGCTGAATTCCTTCTCTCAACCCAATCCCCCCAGCAAAGGTTGTCTTTATGCTGCACATAAAGCTCAGATTGCCTTTTCCTGCATAGGTGCCTTCAGCATGGTTGTTAATCCTTTCAGTGGAAGGAAATAAAAATGCAGAGATAAAGGATTAGAAATGGTAAACATAAAAATATTAAATGTTAATAAAATTGCGCTGTAGTTTGTATGAATTAGGTGAAAGGAACATTTCTTTTTCCCCCTTTTCTTTCTTTCCACCCCCCACTGCCAAGCTGCTGCATTTTTGTGACTTTCAGGAGCTGAAATGTCTTTAGGATTATGGAAAGTTTTAGAACCACAGCAGATAATTTGAGTATTTGCAAAAGTCCAGGCAATTAAACTGTCCTCCTTCCTATCTGATGGAGGAAGAGTGGTGAGTACTTAAAACATATTTCTCACTGTATTTCACTACTCTTTGGGCATCTTTCACAGATTCATTGCAATAATTGTTAAGAAAGAGGCAGTTGCTGTAGCAGCCAACTGCTGTTGAGGAATGAAACATTTGGGGAGGATGAAATAGTGGAGGGGACCTGGAAAGGGAGCTTATGTTTAGGAAGAAGCTTCTGGTAGGTGTTAAGGCAGTGATACTCAAACTTGAAGAGAAAATGTGGTTAAGTTTGCAGTGGAGAATTAAAGTAGGAAGGGTAAAGGTTGGGAGAAATTTGAGAAGGGAATAACAGAGATAGTAGGTTTGGGGGTAGAAAAGACAGTAGCTGAAGCTCTCAAAAGAAGAATGAGCAGCTTTTCAAGTTAGGAGGAGAAATTGGAAACTTAAACCAACAACAAACTGAAGATTAGTGGCAGGCACCTTAAGCACAGTAATGATAAGATTGTGAGGGAGATAGGCAGTACCTTGTACTCCTTCACATGCTGAGCTCTTCTGGCAAAATTGCCTTGGTCGTTTGTGAAACACAGTATAGCACAACACTGAAGGGTTGGGGAGGTGTCTGCTTATGTTGCCCTGATCCACTAAAAGCACAGTCACAAGTTTAGCTGATAACTCTTCCTGTGAAAGACAAGACTGTAAGCAGCAGACAAGATCAGGGGGAAGCCAGAGTGGCAAAGCCCCCATGTAGCAGCCTGCAGAGCTGCCTACCTCAAGCAGACACCTCTTAACAGCAATCTTGTTCGCACTTCACCTGGTTTCTGACACTGCTAAAGGCTGTACCCTACTGAACTTGAAAGGTGCAAAGCAGAAAGATATGGAAAATCTCCACTCCAGAGTGCTGAGACAGCATTTACAGGAAGTGGTTAAAGGCAGCACAAGGTCTGGTGATTAAAAATCTAGCTGCAGCCTCATGTCTTTGATCTTACTATGGTGCTTGTCCCATCGATCATTCCAATTTATTGCCCTATCTATGCACATTTGCTCTCTGTGAAGCTATTTACACAATCCATCCTCATTAGATTATCAGATGATTTACTCCCTGTCTACACGAACCCAATCCACATGGTTGATTCCATTGATATGCAAGTGGGTTTTGTACAGTTTAGTTGATGCTGAAGTAAATAGCACTGCTGTAAGCTTGCAGGTTTATAATGTGTGTGTGGGTGTGCGTGTGTTGTTTTAAGGGGTTGGCAAAATATCAGTTACACTGATGTTGATCACTGCACAGAACAAATCCTCAGAACAGAAAGGTATTTATATGAGAAACAGGTCAAGCAGTAGAATAAAACTTACCCTGAGCAGATCTTCCTCTGTGGTTTAATAACTCCTAAAAACTGAATCTTGCAATAAAAAGACCCCCACAAACAACAAAAAACCGGAAGCTGAGAAAGGTGATGTGGCTTCTTTTCTCCCAGCATACTAGCCTATAAATGAGGGGGAATCCCTAAAACATCATCTTTAACTGTAAAAGATTTAATTGGATAAAATATCAGAATAAAAACGTGTTTCTCAATCTCTGTGCCTGTAAAGTAACTTGAATGCTACCCAAGATACTTTTAAATTTCTTAAGAGCTTAAACTGCTCTTTAATTTTAAGTATATTGATTACTGAAAAGGTTTGGGTGCTTAACAGAGGGCTGAAAAGAAGAATTGCTAATAGAAGTTAAGATAAGGAAATAAAACAAACATGAAATACACATCTAGCCACATCAGGATATTTGTAGTGAATGCTGTACTGATTTGAATGATAGGGAAGAAATAGAGACTCTGGAAGTGGTCATGGGGGTGAGTGCAAAAGTGTGAATATCCCTTTTGTGTCTCCAGTCTGCTTGTGCTGCTGAGGATAAAATTATCTTTTCTGTGTTTGAGGGTGGTGCTTCAGTACTTCAATGTCTGCCTGGTGGAAACCGGGAAGAATCTATGTACCTGGTTTTCTCTCTGTGTAGATTTTGCTGCTTAAACTCTTAGCTGATTCAAGTGCTTCAGAACTACTTTGCTTAACTTAGTCTTGAGTCTGATCTTCAGAAGAAGGAAAAATGATGATAAGATGACGTTTATCAGCTGATTAACAATGAATTATGGTATAGTGGAGGCAACAAGACTGCCATGTGATTTCTATCAAGCATCAGTTCAGGTTACTTTACCAGAACAGCGATTTGATGCTGATGGATTAAGCTGTTTGATTTTGTACTTGAGAATTAGCGATAAAAAGAAAAAAAAAATCAGCTTCAGTGTTGCTATTATGAAATATTTGATGTCATTGCCTCTCTTAGGCAATGTCCTAACTTAGGTAGTGAGTGAGCACTGTGTGTTTAGCTAGATTTTGAATGGATATTCAATAATTCATTCTGTTTAGTACTATAGCTGGTCAGGGTTTATTTTTTCAAAGAAAAGTGTTGGGGGGAATACTACATCTTATAAACTACCAGAAGTAGAAACTTGGATTTCACAGAACAGTCTCCAGTAGGGGAAGATAAATTTTCTGATAATGGCAGTATACTTTTGTTTGTATAGACTGCAAATGCAAAGAACACTTTAGAGTAAATATTGAGCCGTACAATGCATCTCTTGTGATATACATTAATTTGAATCCTGAATGATGTACCACTCTAATAAAGTCAAAGTCAGAAGGATATGAATAAAGGATGTCTTTCACCTGCTGCTTAGCCTGTCATGCATTTTGGAGGTGAAATAGTGGATTACATTTACACAACTAATGAAAGATGTTAACAAATGAGAGGATATGCAAAAGCGGCAGAGCAGTAGGTCTTGCTTCAGTTCTGTTCTCCAAGTTCCCATCTTTCTGGGAGCAACTATTCCCGAAGTGTTGTATTCTTTCCCCCTCTCCTACGTCCCCCCCCCCCCCCCCTTCATCTGTATTTGAGACTGTTGACCTGAGTGATCATTTCCAAATGATCGTCTTGGCTTTTGCTCTACTTAGTCCCTATTAATCTAAAGCTGAACCTCTATGCTTTTCTAAGGTAGTTTCACTTTTTTTGCTTGTCTCAATAGGTGTTTTTAGAAGACATGTCTTTAATTAAACTTAGGAGCACTTAAAAATTCCCTTGGGATTTTTAGTTTAGCACAAGAAATGAAGAACAACTAAAGTTTAAATACTGAAATATCTTGGCAGAAAAAAATATATTCATTACATTTGCTAGGAAGGAGGAAACTGGAAGTCCACAAACTGAACAATGCAAAGATTTAACATTGGTATAGAACAATTTAGAAATATATGTATAAGGTGGTGATTTTTCCAAGTGAGACTGAAAGTAAAATTATATCAGATCAAGATGCATGAAAAGATACTGTGTATCATTTTGGAATTGTGTTCTGTGAGGTACTGACATTATTTTGGCAGTACAAAAAGTAGCACCTTTCTGAGTGAGATCACACTCTCCTACTAATTCCAGCCGCAGAACTACAGCAATATAAATGGTGAAGAAAGATGAATATGATGGATTGGATAGTGTATGGATTAATAAGTGTCAGAGCAGAGGAAAATATGTGCAATGAAGAGAAATGGGGAATGGGAAGAGAAGGAAAACGGGTGTTGTGGGTTACTGGAAGGTTTATGGAAATTGACACAGAGCATGATCCCATGTTCAGTGAAGCTGATGGCAAAGCTCCCATTAACTTTAATCATACATAATGTGGACATTTCCCAGGGTATCCAGAAGAAAGAAAGATTTCAGGGTAGAAAAATTATCAGGAAAAGATGGAAACTTCGAGAACAACAACAGTGAAAAATACAAGATTGTCAGAAGCCAGCCAACAGAATATGGTGTTTTATCAGTAGTAATCTTATTCTGTCTTATTGACAAAGTGAATACAACGCAAACAAAGGTAGAATCGGTTTTAAGAATCCTATTCTGTCATCTGCATCTACCTAAGTACATTTCCAAATTTCAGCTCCTGTAAGCTAACGTGACTCAGAGCAGTATGTCTATTCTTCATTGATTGACTGTGATGGTCCAGAAAGACTCTATATTGTTCTGTGTAGATGCTTCTAGCAGAGATGAACCCTGAGATGGTATTTACTTACTCATTCTTAAGGAAGAAAACCTTGTCAGGCAGATGTACGCTCTTAATTTTGTGTGTTCAGCTTGTTTGTGTGCCCTTGAATTTTGTCACTTCTCTTCCCTATCAAACTGGTCTTTTAAAGGCGACTGAAGGACATCTGGACAGGACTGGTGGGGCTCACTGCAAGAAATCTGTTTCGAATACTACTTCAGGAGAATAATGACTTCAGTTTTTCTGCTGAAACCAGAGTTCTCTTGGTCTGTCCAAAGCCACCTTTAACTGTTTGGTGTACTGTGTATTGGTGAATGTGCCTTCAAGATATTTTTAGCCACTGAGCTGTCTCAGAGTACTCGAAAGTTATAGACTATTAATAATCTATACACATTTTATGCAACAGGGAGCAAATCTCAAAAAATGGATTAATACACAATCGACCTCGTCTGTACTTAAACTATCACTCAATTGTTTTCAGTAGAAAGATTTGAATCACACAAAAAGGTGGAAATGAAAAGTATTCTGATTAGGGGGTTATGAAACAAGATGTGTGATGGTATCTTGAGATCTAGCACTTCTTAAAGGAAAACTTTACGAATAGTGGAGAAAGTGGTATTGTCTCTAATGTTATTACTTATGTGTTATAGCCACTTTCAGTGACATATATCCTTTTCTTTATTAGATTGTATGACTGTGGAAGCAGTGATCTATGACCAGAAAATGCTTCAGACTAGTGTACTGCTAAAATTCAATTGCTATTAGTCACGGCACTATGAAATGTTTATAATTATTTTTGAGAAGTACTTGGGAATAGGACATAAGAATTTTTTACTGGCTGGATTTTTAATTCTGAGTGCCAGTTTCCAGAGTTATTTTCATGGACTGTACCTAATAGTTTGGACCTAGGCTAAGGGCCTTATAACAGAAATAATCTGTGCCATGGTACTTTTTTGTTCAGTATCTGTTACAGGATGAACTTGGTGCATGCAACTCTACAACTGGGGAGAATTCAGGACTGCTACCGAATGAATTGTAGAGAGGGACTATATTTTGTGAAAGGAACCAAATATTAAATATAGATTTTACAGGCTGTTTTCTTAGAGGGAGATCATGGTATTCAGGTAACTTAAGAGTAATTAAAAAAACTGAGAGAGGCATTGCAGATATAAGGCTGAATGTGGAGCTTACAGAAGCTGTGTTTGCTAAGGAGATGAAGAGCCCTGAGAGTAGGAGGTAGCCAAGCACAGCACTGAGTTTGTAAGAAAATGAGCAGTGGACCAGAGTAATGCTTTCCAGGATAAGTCTGTTAACCCAGACAATTATTTTTTATGCTAACCAAAAAACTTATTTGCTGTTTACTTGTCCTGTTCCTTTCTCCAAATTTTTCTTTATTCACAGCTAAACATGAACTACACAGGCCCATAATTTAGGTAGATACATCCATACTTAAATCTTCTTAAATATTACTTTTGTCTGTTATATTTGTTAAGCCCTTGGCCTCGTTAATGCTAACAGAGGCTTCAGCTAGCAGAGTGCATGCCAGTACTGACAAAACACTGTTCATGACCTTTACTGGGATTTGAACGAGCCTTAAATCACAGATCATCAAAGGCACATATGTATTTTCAATATCTGGGATTGTGTGTCTGGATGTTTGATTACAATGTCAACTGTCCCCAGCATATTCTATGGTCTAGTACTGGAAAGCTTAGCATAATGAATAAGATAGTTGCAAAATTCTGCAATCAAATATGGATTAAAGGGTAATTCCATATTTCATTATGACTGTCTTAAATTTAATTCCGTAAGGCTGAATAACTTACTTTGTGGAAGTTTCTGTGATGAAATACCAATAATGTGCAACATCCAGAACAGGTATTTGAATATAGGCTTTAATTTAGTGATAGGAGAAGTCTCTTAATTGTAGCAGAGCAGTAAGTTTCATGTGAGTTTAAGTGACACTTCTTATATGTATAAAGAATTCCATTGCTTTCTGAATAACTTCTTGACAAAACTGACAAGAAACCTACGGAAAGTTTGCCTTATTTGAAACTTATTTGACACTTGGACATAGGTGTCTCCATGTATGTAACAGAAGTAGTTTTCTCTCTCTGTAGTAAATAAAAATGTTAAACACTGGCAAGATACTCATTTAAACAGACTCCATTAAGGTGCTTCTGACACTGTGTGTAAATGACGTGGGGCTATGCGCTATCTTCCCCCATTCAGGAACACATTTGAAAATGTGCTGATGACAGGTGTAACAGGCCACTACTTAAAAAGTGCTGCTCAAACACTTTATGTTGTCTCTACTTCTCCATTTCGAATTAAATGCTCTGTTTCTCCTCTGCCTGCCTCAGACCTTATTTCGCTGATCATAGTTGAAAACCAGAGTCCAATAACCTAAAATGACATTAAAGGGCAATACCTGTTGCTCTGAAGTGTCAGTAATTGTCCCTTGTATTCAGGATTTATGGCAAGGCATATTTGCTTATCAACATTGATTTCAAGGGACCATTTAAATCTTCAGGATAAATGTAACCCAGAAACATTTTGTTTTATGTTACCTTTAGTGCCTCTTGCTAGCTGAGCAATCCCATCCTGCTGTGAGGATAAGCATGTTGCATTTGCATTCAGTACAGTATTTAAAGATATTACATATAGATCTTTATTGAAATAAGTATTCATAAAAAAGTGTTAAAAATGAGTCCCCGTGTGTTATTCTTATGCTCACCTCAGAGCTATTTTTCTTCTGCTGCCCAATTCATTACTAGCAAATTATAGGCTTACAAACATGCCTCTTTTTAGAATTATGATTCCTAAAGTCTCTAGATTTATAAGCTATTATTCTAGGAGAAGCCAGTATTGCTGAAAATGCCAGCTTCAAGAGAGTGAAATACTGAAGTCACACAAAAAGGAGAAGGGAGGAAATATTATTGTTCTAATCTCAGTATTAAGCAGATAAAGAACCAATCCACTGAAACTGAATGACTTGCCCTAATGTCATCCAATTTTTTTGTAGTAAAACCACTGAAATAGTTTTGCTTTCCCTAGTGCTTAACTCCACCCTTCCTTCACAATATCCTTTATTTTGAAACAACCCTTTAAATCGTGTTCATATCAAGTGAGAGAAAAAGAAATTTTTGCATCTTTGCACAGGCATATTTTTAATTTGGAAAGAATGACCAAAGTGTCTAGCAGTGTAAAACCAGCAGCAATAAATAATTTATTGATGTGTTTCTTGTCACCAGGGTCTCTTGATACATAGATTTTAAATCGTTTCTTTCTTTCATTCTTTCTCTTTGTCTCTTTCTCTCTTTCTTTCTCTCTTCTTTTAGCTACATGTAGAATGATATCTATATGTCAAAATGTTCAATCTGCTTGCTCATTATTAGCAAGAAAAACCAATTTTGAACCTTCTTCTGGCACATCTCCATCCCTAAATCTGCTGCATGTAGCTGCTCTAATGTTTCCTTTTTTCTCTGGAGTAGGCACAATCATTCTTTGTCCTCTACAGAGCAGATCAGCACACAGGGAAATCTCATCTCAGCCCCAGTACAACCTGACTCCTGTGGCGCCTCAGTACTGAATTCTGGCCATCTGTGTCTTACTGCTTCAGCAAGTTTCCTTAGTATTGTGATCAAGCATTTTCTGCACGCAGTCTTTGCGCTTGGAAATGAGCAATGTTGTGCTAATTTAACTCTAGTGCATCAGCTAGACTGTGTAAATTTGTAGGGACATGTTATTTGGATCAGAATATATATTTCCTTTACATTAAATATGCATCTCCCCCCTTGCTCTAATAGTCTTCCAATCACTTTTTATTCAGGTATGTGTCCTATTGCAGACTACTAGTTACTTTACTCAGAAAAGAAACTCTGTCTTCTTCAGGAATATATTGTATCTTTAGTATTGAAAATTAATTGTCAGAGCCTTTCTATTGTAAGGCATGGTACAAAGACACTTATGCAAGAGGAAGGGTTCACAAAACAGTTTAATTTTTGGTGTTCTTCAGCTTGAATAGCTGTTACCTGCTGGATATTACATACATTATGTCCAGTGGTGTGAGAATATAAATGTGCTTTCGAAGAAGATACTCAAGCTTCTTTTACAGTGACTTTTCTGTTGTCATTCTGCAAAGATCTGTTATTTGTCTCATTAGAGATCTTTAAAAAACCCACAAAAGCAATTGATACAAAACAAAATAAAAACCAAGAACACATTTTCTGTCAAAAAATGAAAAGCAAGATTAATAGTGAAGTAACAACCGGATGTCTTGGTTAATGATGAGATACCTATTTCAGTAGCTATTCTTCACAGCAAGCAGATGGTTCCTGCCACAAAAGACCTAAGCATCTAAATACACAATGAAAAAATGAGCAGAAATGATAGTAAGGAAATGCAAAGAAACTACTCAAGAGGCACTGAGTGCACAACTTAGGTAGCTGGTATGCACAAACAATTGCTTGCCTTGATTACCCCTTCAGCTGTAGTGGGGAAAGATGAAAGTGGACAGTTCAGTAAAGCAAACTGACAGCTTCTGTATAGACCAAAGCATAACCTATCTCAGCTTGACAGTGCAGCCGAGAGCAGAAGGCTTTTGGACACAGACCTTCTACATTTCCAATGCTGCAGGGTCCTGGAAACTACTGTAAGTGCAAAATACTTCCTGCTTCTGGAAAGCCAGTGGTCTGTCTTCTCTATCTTAAACAGTATCTTTTTCTCTGTTTATTGAATTTGATTTCAACAAAGGGGCCTTAACTATTCCTACCTCAACCTGCTATTTAATCTGACAAAGATTGTCCCTGTTTTAAAAGAACAGTCTCAGATGAGTGGAAGGATTACTCCTGTTCCCACCAGGTGTTGGAGGAGGATGTTCACTGATGGATCTCTAACACTTGTTTAGAAAGTCGTAACCTGAGTAATTTGTGAATCTCCCAGGACATGAATTGAATCTCATTCTTCTTGATTATATGTCATGTCATATGAATTTGTGTAATTTTTTTTTCCTCTGAGGATGAATGTAAGTGTCAGAACTAAATTGGGCATAATGGGTGCTCTACAGCAGCTGAAAGTCCTTGGGTGAAGGACTCCAACTGCTGGCTTGTGCTGTGGTCTGGCACCTGTGAGACAAGTGCTGTGAGAGCCTTGGATAATGAGAGAGGTTGACGGATGTAGGATAGTTTGAGAAAGATTTTCTGAACAGCGCAGCAATTCTGAAAGTACACAAATGCATTTTAAATATTTAGCTCAGGTTGCCAGGTTTATTATTCTCTTGGATTATTGCAGATGGCAAATTCTTTTTAATCTTTCTTTTAATGTTCTGTACCTTTGTTTATAAATTCTTAACTTTAGGAACATCTGCATTTTGTTTCCCCAAATATTATTAAAGTTCTGTCACATGCATCAGATTAGCTTTCAGAATATCATTATGTGCAGCAGTGCCAACAGATTAAAGAGATGATTTTGAATTACCCGTACATTTACTTCTTAGTTTTATGCCAGTCTCTAAGCCGGCTGAGCGGATCTGTTTTGCAGCATAGCTGTTTTATGCAATATGCAGATGATTAAGATGTAGAATTAACTATGATCTCTACAGTAGTTCTGCAAATTATTTTGCTCTATTTGCCTGCTCCTCACAGCAGTTTTTCTATAGTTTAACAGAAACTTCCACTCCTAGCTTCTCCAAACCTCAGCTATGAAACCTCTTTTAATCTACAAAGAAACTTGACATTCTTTTATAGTGACGGAGGTGGCTGTGCAAACATCACAGCTTAGTGTGGAGTGATCAGAGAAAATAAAGAACATAACAGCTGCTAGGTAAAAGAAGAGCTTTTTACAGCTATCCTTTAACTGCCACCAGCAGTGGTGTTTGCCAGCTATCCTCTGCACAGGGCTGCAGTGAATTTATAAACTTGGCTTTTGATGCCAGAGCAACCTGGTTTTTCTGTGGTAACCATGAATGTAACATCTCTTTTAAGTGACAACCTGAAACAATAATAGCGTTTAGGGGAACAATGGCCTGTTAAGAGCAAGTGGTGCTGGAACATTGGAGCATTGGCTGTCCTTGACTTTCTGACAGCCTGGGAGTCAGTGAGGAAGTGCAGATGGAGCCAGTCTGCACAAGCCTCTTCACACTCACTTTTTTTTTTTCCCAAATAGCAGGAAAATATTGAACAGTGCCAAAGTCTGAATGAGTCACTTCACGTACAATAGGAAAAACCATAGAGTACTGAAGACCACCTTAGACGTGCGTTCAAAAGAAAAATGTGTATACATAACTTGCATGTATCGCTGATGTTCTTCCTTTAAATCCCCACTATGAATTTTCCAGGAAAGCATGTGGCAAAAAACATAGAGGAAGTTCTCTAGTTTATATTCTGTATTGGTAGAAGAAAATGTTAGAAAAATGTTTAAAAAAAAAGTGCATATCTCAGAAAAGTTGATTTAGATCTCTTATCGATCTCTTATGTAAATTAGTGGCAAACCTCCAAGTTGCTTCAGAGAGGGAAGGATTCAGCACAGAGAAAATAGACTATGATTTTTGTTTAGGTGTTGTGTCCCATTCTGTTCCCCCACACTACTTAAATGACTGAAAATATAAGCCACATTTAATGCAACTGGTTTTTACAGGTAATATGGAAAGCATGCAATGGTGCTGCAACTAAGTATTTCTGCTTTGATGATACCAGAAGCTACAATAACCCCCAAAAGAAAAGTATAACTACCATGAAGAATAGGTTTCAGCCACTGGAAGTACATGAGAAAGCTCATATCCTTAATTATAGGAAAAGTTTGGAAGAAAGAACGGCTATGACAGAACTGCGTGAAAAGCAAATAAGAAAACTGAGGTTAGGGCCAAAGACCTGGAGACCAGATTTCATAGGGCCAATAAATCCTTTTGCATCAAATAAGATGTGTTGGTTGATTTCAGTGGTTTTGAATCAGGGCTTTTAGCTGGATTGAAATTATTATGCCAGAACATATGTAGCAGCAAAGGCCTAAAACTAGATTTTTAGTGTGTGTGAGGAAGTCACAGTGGAATCAACAAATTAGGAGATGGTTGTATTTATTCTGCACATTGAATCATATTGTATATTTTGGTCTCCAGACTGTTTTATTACATCTTTGTACTCCCTCAGCATTGACTGAAAATATATTCATGGTTCATAACAGTTGGGCAAAAGTTGAATTCCATCTGTTTCTTCCATAATAAGTAACTGGAATGAAGGTCTTAACAGAGAACTCCCCCTTGCTAAACACCACACCAATGCTATTTGTGGTTTTATGTCTGAAACTCTTGCTTAATGTATTTGTACAAAGAAAAGCTGCTTTCCTATGCAGAAGTCCATATGATCAGACAGTAGTGACAGATGATCATACAATCTGGTAAAAAAACTCCTAGTCACTTCTGATGTGTAACAGCTCATGTATTTTTGACTGGTACATCAAGATAATTTTAGCAGGATTAGAATTATCTATGGAAAAGTGAATGATGTGAAACCCAGGTTTCTCTAACAATCCCTTTAATGATGAAAATCCAACCAGAAATATGTGTAGGTTTATTAAAATGTAATGTAAACAAATGTAAATGTAAACAAAATTCTTTTGTTAGTCTTTAAAGTTTTTCTATCCAAATTAAAAAAAAAAAAATGTTGCTTACTGCTGATCTGAAAGCCAGGTAAAAATCAGGTTTCTTCTGCAAGGACATAAATGCATTTGGATTTTGAAACCTATCTGTCATTAGAAAGGCAATCTAGTAAAATAGTCAGTTATATTATTTGAGTGTAGATAGAAGTGTAATACAGAAAAAAATTAATCCAGGGAAAATGTAGTTATAAGTGTTGAATATCTGCTGTTCCAGTGACCCTTAGGGACTACTAGGAAGTAGATATGGGGAGTATCAGAGCAAGGACAAAGGAAATTGGTAGTGAATATTACGTTAAATTTGTTTTGTATGTCTTATATATCTGAGGAGAATGTGAGTTGAATCCTAAATGTTATTGCATTTCAGTCACCTCACCTCAGCTTACTCTCTTAAGTTACGAAATTTACTCCCTAGAGTTATGGAGAAATTGGCACAAATTCACTAGTAGTTTATTCTGAGTGATATTAGAAATGGATAAACAGTCTATAGTTATCTGAAAGTAAGCACTGGCAGCCCCCTTTGCCACAGAACCCAGCAGTGCAGTTCTTATATTCTGGTCGTTCCCTAATCATTGCCAGAGATACATTGCTATCTCTAGAGCAAATATTAACTCTGCTGCTAGATGAGATGTTTGTCATTACAACAGATAAAACAGAAATTTGAGTTGAATGTAGTTTTTCCTCACTAAAGGAACTAAAAGGTGGAGTCCAAGAACACAATATGGTGTTTTATTCTTTTCCTGAAGAAAATAATGGATTGGAAACTATCATGTATTAATCATTTTCATTATATTTCCTTTTTTATTTTCCTCTTACATGTCCCTTCTGTCTAGTTTATGACTTCACATACAATTATAAGCTAAAGGTGCAGGTCACTGTGTTCAAAATGTTACACCCGTTTCTGGCAACATCCTCAGAAACAGTCTGGAGCATATGCTTCCTGTATCGTCCCCCTCTCTTAGGAAGAAAGGCTGTTATTGCTGATAACAAATCAGCTCCTCTGTGATTCATGGGAATAAAGAGCCAATACAATCTTAAGCGTTTCTGCCTCACCCACAGTCTTACCGCTTGATACTGCGTCCTTACTCAGGACTTCCTAGAATGATGTAGTCATCACCTCCTGATGCTCTTTGGCACGAGTGAAGTCTATAATGCCCTTGGGTAAAATGACTTTACTTTTTGGAACAGAATTATTTTCTACGTCAGTAGTTTTCACTGATTCCATGGAAACTACTTTCAGGATCTCATCTATTTTCTACTTGAATTTAGGGTGATTTGATTTTCAGCATTGGAATTATTTTTCCAATCAAATATTAGTTCTCAGTGAGAGTGTATTTAAAAAAAAATTATTAATTGAGCTCCTAATTGTCAGAGACATGGTAAAAAATAGACTATTTTCAAGAGCTAGCTCCTCTGCCACAGCTGCTCCTCAGATAAAATGCTCTGGAGATCAAAAATAGTGAAGGAAACTGCTGTATTAAAATAATTTGAAGCTCATGGAACATGACAGGCTCATTGGCTGAACTAGTAAATGTTTCTTCAGAGAGAATTCATCCTTGTCGGTTCTGCGGGGTGTTTTCTGCATCCTTCACAGCAGGAACAGGGTATCAGAATGAGGACTTCTTTTGGGTTTTTTTTTTTCAGTAGGGTCTCACAGATTCAGGGGAACTCTTTAAAGTTGCCTTTCTTACAGCTATAACTTTAAGATTCAAAGCAAATCACATTTTAGCATAAAACATATTGCAGGCCTGTTTTTCACCTAGAAAGCAGTATTGTTTAAACTTCCACTTCCTCATGCAAAAAACCAAGAAAGACAAAAAACCCAACCAACTTTGAGTCTGGTTTGAAAAGGTATGAAAGAGAACCCCCCCCAACAAACTAACAAGTATAGCATCAGATAATTATTTTAATACTGCACTTGGAAGCATCCTATGAACTCCTTCCCCTCTAGATTCAACATAAATATCCAATCTGAGAACATACAGTATCATTAATTGTTATGTTCAAATAGAACTTGTATAATGCCTTTCTATTTCTCAGTTCATTTAGCAGAAGGATCAGCCTTACCTTCTGAAATATATCCAAGGATAACGTCATAGCATTTTGCCACAATGCTTTCAATTTACAGCATAATAAATGAATGAATAAATAAATGCATTTTAATGCAAAGCAGGCTGAAAAACATAACTTCAGTGAAGATAGTCTAAGATGTCTGTGTCTAACTGCGCTGTAACTGCTTATTGCCCACATCATTTCCTGTGTTTTGGTAATCGATTTGTCTGGGTCCTTCTTCCACTCTCACAAGCCTGTCTGTGTAGTTGTCTGCCTACAATAGATTTGTTAATAGATGTCTTATAAATTCCAACAGAAAATGGTGGAATCTGAAATTACGTAGCTTTTACACCAGAAATGTTAGGTTGTCAGTAAATATGTAGTTCCTGAGAGACAAAGTCACTGCTCTTTGCTTTAGACTTCTGTTTCCATATCTTTTGGACTTGATTTCATTTAAAAATGTCAGCTTCATTTGGAATGTGAAACAAACAAAAACCAAAACTACCCAGGAACTTCAATAGTGGAGACGAGAGAGTTTTTAATAATTACAGATTTTTTACTCTCCTATGGATAGAAGCATTTGCCCATATAAAATGAAAACTGGCAAATTATCAGCCCTACTTATGTTCAATTTATCACATTGTTAGTGTTATACTGTTTAACTAATAGAACTCACTGAGTTCAAGGGCACAATAAACTCAGCACATCTAGGAATGACTTTCTGAGTAGTATATACTAACATCAGGGTTATTTTCTACTTTTCTCTGATAATGCTCCTACTTGCTTCATTATTTTTAGACAGTTGTCTGTTGATAAAAAGCTCAGTAAGGATGACCTTTGAAGAAACCAGGATGATGCTTTTCACCTCACATAACAGAATTTCTCTTCCCCACTCAACCACACCTCAAGGCAGGCACTGCTGCTCCTTGATATTCAAGGGTGCTTCTTCACAAATAGAAGTCACTATCTGACTTGCTACTATCATTTTCAGTTTCCTAGGGATTATAGGAACCCACATATGTTTGTGTGGTAAGTTTATCTGTTTTCTGCTTTATCCCATGGATTTTTGCTTCTTTCACCAAAAGGATTGTCAAGAATTGGAAGAGGCTGCCCAGGGAAGTGGTTGAGTCATCGTCCATAGAGGTATTTAAATGATGTGTGGATGTGGTGCTGAGGGACAGGAGTTAGTGGTGAACTTGGGCAGTGTTAGGTTTATCGTTGGACTTCATGATCTTAAACGGCTTTTCCAACCTAAACGGTTCTAGGATTCTATGATTCTTTTCTGACAGGAAAGTTGATTTTCACACTCCTGTGCTTCTAAGGCAGGGAATAATAAAGCCTGGAACTCCTTCCCTCCACTGGGTTTAAAAGTAAGCAGCAAACTTTCTGCAGTGCATTAGCAAGTCAATTTATTTATTTATTAACATCCATTTAAATATCTGCTCTTTTTACCTCCAGTGGGAGGGATTTGAAGCCCTAGCTCAGCAGTTATTTCCAGTGGAGCAACGCAACTTTTTCTTCCCACTGTATGGAGAGGAAGAAGAGGAGGTTAGGCTAAGCATAAGGAAGAATTTCTTCACTATGAGAGTGGTGAGGCACTGGAACAGGTTGCCCAGGGAAGCTGTGGCTGCCTCATCACTGGAGTTGCTCAAGACCAGGTTGGATGGGGTCTTGGACAGCCTGGTCTGGTGGGATGTATCCCTGCCCATGGCAAGGGGGTGGAACTAGATGATTTTAAGGTTCCTTCCAGCCCAAACTATTCTAAATTCTATGAATTTAGATGTCTGGTTGTTGAGATGAGTTCCTTGTTCCCCTGACTCTTAGATCAGCAAGCTGAAGTGGACGGGAAAGTGTGAGGCATTGGTAAAGAGACAGTTTAAGTCATGGTGGGAGGAATTTGATGTGCTGCTGCTGAGATGAAATAGGCTCTGTGGAGCAACGTTGCAGCTTCAGAGTAGCTTAGGAGGATGGATAGGAGGTTTACTTGGCACTTAGCACTGAATCTGATCCTGGAAGGATCTAATTTTGAAAGTTTGACCAAGCTTTCCACAGGATTCCTGAGCATTCAGTGCCTCAAAGTATCAGGGTCAGAAATAGGAAGAAAAGGAAAACAATTGCTCAAGATGATTGCCAAATCTCTGCATTTGTACAAATTTGGCACTTTGGCATACCATGTCCTTCCAACAATTTGATAAGCTAAACATTCATTACAATGTTTTCTAATCTAAATGTGATGATTAATTGTTTGGTTTTTTGTTTGTTTAAATGGGATAGAAATTAAATTGTTAAAAGCTTGATGGAAGTAGAGAAATATTTCCCTGCTTATCTCCCTTGGGAAAGTGACCCGTCAATTTTTAGCCCTTATAAAAGGGGACAGAACACAATTCCCAAGGACTTGACTTGGACAGCAGATTGTGGAAGTGTCTCATCCTGCTTAATGCAGTTCAGATGCAGGAGGCTACACATACTCCAAATGATGGTTAGCGTCTAGTAATTTTCCATAACTAGAATAATTAGGTCATTTTTAATGCTATACACTGTCTGCAGTGAAATAATTCCTGTGAAAGGACCGACGCAGATTGTATATCACAGTGTATGTGTGCAGGAGAAATCAGTTTCTATCTTCCTCTTTTGACTTTCCTCCTCTGGAACTAAATTTTCAGACACACTCAAGTTTACACTGACCCTTAAAAATCAAGCAGTTTTGTTTAAAGGATCATAGAAAAGTAATTTGTTTTCATCCAACTCTGACACAGACTGTGTGGTTAATAAGCTCTGAGAAACTCTTGTGTGAGAAATTCCAGTAAAAGGATCAGTAATTATAGGCTGTGTATCCTGTTAGTTAAGTTGGAGTACAGGAGCAAAGTTTCATCAAAAGTTTGTAGCACAGAAATGATTTGTCTCCCATAGGCACCCAACTGAATGCTTAAGAGAATATGAGATTGGAGAATTAGAGTAGAGAGTATATCTGGCAGCCCTCAAGCGTTTGTTTGCCTCAGTATACTTCCTACACTCAATCACTGTGGTTTTTATTACCTTAAATTAATTGTGAAATATTGCCATTGTGGAGTTTTAAGATTTGTTCACAATGTTTCCAATACGGTTTTAAAGGAGATTTCAAATGATTTGAATGCAATTTCATCTCCATCTCAACTAGATCTAATTGTGTCTCTATGTTATTTTTTTTGTTTGGATCAAACATATCCTTTCAAAGTGAATCTTCTTCTGATCCTCGTCTTTCGCTGTGTTTTGGTTTGTATTCAGAGAATGTGAGTTAGACTGCATTGCTTACTCAGTCTAAGCAACACAAGTCCCATATAGTACATATAGCTCTTCTGTGCTACTTGTCAATGTGTAGATATCCCGTAAGTACACTGAGTCACATGTTTGCCTAACTGAGCATGTACCCTGTAGCAGTTTTCTATTTTCCATAATAACTTGGGGTTTAGTCTGGCAGGCTGGTGAACATCTCCTGATACACTTAAAGCATATTCCTTTTTGCAAGTGCAGAACAAAGAGGCATCAAACTTTGAGCAAGCCAGTACTGTGCAGCACAATATGCTCTTCCCAAACCGCACTGGCACTCTGTGCTCAAGTGGCATGGCAACTGCTGCTATGGAAACTGCTTCTGTGATGACCAGTGCCATAAATCCTGCATTTTATTAGCAAGCTATCACACTTTCAGATCATGCACTTGTCTTAGTAAGAAGATGCAGGAAAGTCACTAATTCAACTTCTATTAGTAAATGTGACTGGTTCTTTTCCAGAGTGTATGTTAAAATAATTCCACTATTTCTTTCTTAGCTTATCTCCATTATGGTCAGTTTTGTAAGTAGTTTCCCAAGTACTAAGCATGTTAAGGTCTACCTGGAAAGTTTCTGGTGGCAGCCTTGAAGATTTCAGCCCCCCTCCCCTTGAGTCCTCAGTATTGAGTCTGAACAGTGAAGCTGGTACAAATGGAAAACAGAGGAGGGGAGATGTGTATGTGTAAGAACGTGGAAAATGAGCATTACCAAAGTCTCCTGCACAATACCAAGTGGGGGAGCTTGGCAGTAATTAGCAGCCATCCCATTTCATGGAACTGAGGACTGAAAGTTTCCTTTTAATATTTTCTCCTCTGTGACACTCTTATTTGTATGGCCTTGAAGTATCTTGGGAAAATCCTGTGTACAGGAGCAGGAGAACTGACTGAGTGACCAGTCATTTCACTGATTTACTGTGTGACCTTGTATTGTTTTACTTCTGTGTGATATTATTCTTCCAACTCCAAATTTTGTTTAAAAATAATGTACTCATAAAGGTTTTCTGAAGTGTGATTAACATTTCCAAAGGATTTCGTTTGCCACAAAAAAAGCAATATAATGGCATAATGACACTAATTACTTTGCTTTATATTTTTATTATTTGTCTGCAAATAGCCTTTTGGCTCAGGCAAAAGATGTGCTGGAAACAAAAATTCAGTGTCAGCAATTTCTTATTCTCCCTGCTGCCTTATTTAATTCTTTCTTGAAAAATCTCACTTGTGTTCTTAATTTTATTGGATGCTTGCTGGTCTGTTTTCTCATCACAGCAGATAAATTGTGTTCTGCAGATAATAACATTTGTTAATGGCAGGAATGGAATAGTGTTTTATCAAATTGGCAGACGTGATCTAGGAGAACTTCAGTTTGTTGTCACAATCTCTGTTTTTCAACTATTGTTTTCTGCTTCTTTAACTGGGTTTTAAAGAACTCTCTTTCCACGTAATTTGCATTCTATTATTTTATTTATCAGAATAAGTAAAATTAACATAAAAAGAATCTATTCTGCTTAGGCTGTTTTATCAAGGAGTGAGGATGGCATAGTGCCACACTCAGAGAGGTTGCTCTATCCCATTGTCACTGAGATACAGAGGCACTCTGCAAAAGTCACTGCGCTGCATGATCTTCAAAATACAAACAATGTCATTAAAGATCTGGCAAGTACAGTGATTGGGGGACTGTACAAAATGCTGTTTCAGGAGTACTGGAAATTTCCACAAAACACCAGGAGATGTGAAAAAAAAAATGCCTGAAAAACATTGCAGATTGTAAGCTAAATGTTTTAGTAATGATTTGTGGATATATATATATATTACTGAAATTGGAGGGAAGCATACTACAGAAAAAGTATAAGATGGTGCTGCCTGGAATTTATAAAAGAATCAAGGTTTTCTGTGCATAACTATTTATACATGAAAATGTCAACTTTCTATTGCACATTGTGTGTTAAGTGTAAATTGGACATCCTCCTTCACTCCAGATAAAAATTCCCAATATTTTGAATATGGGAAAGTGAAAAAAATATTAAGAAAAAAATACAGGGTTTGATTCTCCAGTAGAAAAGGGCTTCTAAACCTATACTACTCCTTTGTTTAATAAGAAGCTAAGCAGAATATTTCTGTCATTTCTGATGATGTAAGGGATTCAGAAGCAGTGTGTGTCCAAGAAACATACAGAAGAGTGACCTTGGTATTCTTGAATCTTTTTCTTTCTTTTTCTTCTCCATTTTGGTGATGCAGTGCTGATTTAAGGGATTAGACTTATTGTGATGCTAATAGAAATAATATACTAGCCAAAGCTGCGAAACAAATATTAAGTACTTTGAATTTTTCAAATGATTTTAAATAAATTTTTGAACATTAGTTTTAGTAGTTTTACCCTAAAGAATAAATCTTGATTATGGGTGCATTTAAAAAACCAATTTTAATCCAGATTCGGTAATACTTAGGTTGTTACTCTCATTTCCCTTCTTCCTTTCTTTTCCCTCCCCTTCTTCCTTTCTTTTCCCTTCCCTTCTTCCTTTCTTTTCACATCTTTGTTTTGTGGGTGGTTTTTTTCTGCTATAATGATGTGACTGAGGCTATTTCTGTTATCTCTTGCCTAAATGTTTTTTTTATAGAATTTACGATTTGGTCATGCATTCTGTTTTCTTTCTGATTCTTTCTCCTGACAGTTTTAGTTCTTTTTCCCCCCTATTCTTCTTTTTCTTCTTCCATCTTACATATTTGTCCCTCTCTTCCAATACTCATTTTTTGCCCTCTTACCTTGGAACTCCTAAAATATGGCTAGTATTGTTTTACCTTTTAACTTCTATTTTAAAATAATTTATTAATCTTAAGTGTAGTTACATAGAACATACAGAATTATTCCCATATATCTAGTTCTGATTCAAGTAAAAAATTAAATAATTTCTTTTTTTGACATGGTCTAACAAGATCTAGTAGGGAGTTTGTTAGTATCTACAGTTTGCCTAGCAGAAAAACTGAATAGATTTTTTTGACAGGAGGGACATTGGATATAACTCCAGAAGGGCACAAAATAATAAAGTTAGTGTCTATCTTAAAAGGGACTGAAAAGGAATTATTGTTGATGAGTCAGCTTTGAATTGGTGCGTGGAAAAATACTGGAACTAATAAGCAAGCCAAGTATTTGTAAGTACATTGGAAAAGGGTAGTTACAAAAAGGAATAAATTGTAGTCAATACAGGCTTGTCAAAAAGTTCTTAAATCTATTTAACATCCACTCAGGAGTGGATATTCCACCCTCTTGTGAATAAAGTTACTAAATATTGTTACATTACTAGAGCTGTGGATATTTTCATAAGCAAAGGAAATACAGTCTAGTTACAAGATGGATTATTATAAGATTAATTCAGCTTCAAATACTGTATTTTCTGTGGTCTACTCTTAATTAGCTAGCTGGATAGTAGCTTAGACAGCGTTCTTCTTAACTTGGTATATTGCATCATCAGTGAGTACTTTCAAGCAGGTGATGGACTTAGAGATAAGCATTAATGTTGGTGGCATTGTGATATTGTGTCTCTCTCACAGGGCACAGGACAAGACCACCATCTTTCATAAGTCTGGCTGATACTGATCACAAATAAACCTGGTTTACAGCTCATGTCACACTGAAATCTGTCAGTGGCAAGTGCTGTAAGTGTGACAGGGTGTGCAATAACTTTTGCTCAGAGATATGAGGGCCCTGGAGCTGGTTTGTGCTGCCAGCTTTGGGGCACCACTGTTTCAGGAGGGATAGGCTCTTGGAGATGATCACAGCATGAACAATCAAAATGATCTGAACCTATGAAAGGACGGGGTTGTCTAAGCCTTTGTTGAATCTAGAGGAGACAAGAAGGAAGTATGTTAAGTCTTCAGTTACGTAAAATATTTGTCCTAAGGCTGTCTACTATGGATAAAGCAAGAAGCAATGAATTGACTGCTGCATGAAAGGTTTCTGCTAGATTTTAGGAAAATGTGTTAGCTAATCGTGAGGTTGAATGACTATTGGGATAAACTCTTGCAAAAGGGTTAATTACTGAGTGATTTAACAGGGAGGTTAGAGAAATATCTGTCAGGAATGGCTGACCTGCAGTATGATCCTGCTTGGTAGAGGGAGAGACCCTAATAAATGATCTTTTTATTTCCCTTCCAGCTTTATGTTTTAAGGTGTTATGATTAGAAGAAAAAGTTAGCTTTATATTTCAGTCCTGCTGCTCACTGAGGTTTTGGACACAGTAAGTGTTCTGAAGAACTGAAAATCACATTTTGAAAATAGGCACATGGGAAGTTTGTCTCACAAGATCCTAGAAAATTTAAAGATGGGCCCATGCAACCTTTAGAGGACCTCCATTTCCTTTTCTGTAATATGACAGCAATTAGTGTGACTCTTTCTCTCTGTAATACCACAATCTAATTTGATTTATGAACTGGCTGATTTTTTTTCTCTTTCAAATACCTTCTTTCTTCTCCCCTTCATCTATAAAAATGGCTCTTTTGGAGGCTTTTGATTAATATGGAACAAAGAAACATGATTTCAATTGTGAGAGTATTTTTGTGGTGCTAGAAATAGTCTCAAGAGTGTGAACTTCATGGGAAATGTTTAGCAGCACAGATTCCACCTACTTTCCACTTTGTAATTTGAAGTCTGAGTTTGAAATTCAAGCATTATCAATCAAAGTTTTCCCTAGTAAAACCCTATTAACACCATAATTCTGGAACAGAAATTGCACTATGACTATGCAGTTGGAATGTTTTCAATAAGGCATATATGCAGTACTTGATAGTTATTGACATTCAGCATCTCACTGCTATAGCTATGTATATACATATAGCTATATAACTATAGATGAGAGACATCCACAAACCAGAACTTTTCATTTATCGTTAATAACAACTGAAAGCAGGCACTTGAAAACAAATTGCATAATGTGATAAGCTAATGAAATTAATATTTCTACTGCAGTGATTTTCTTGTGAAAATGTTATTGTACGTTTGCATAATGAATTAATCTGTTCATAAGTGCTCAGAAAAACAACCCTAAAAGTACCAAATTATTTTTTTGTTTTGATTTGATTTTTTTAAAAGTTTGCAAGATAAATAAACATGATGAGCATATACCAGGAATTAGTTTAGTTCATTGCCAATAATCTACCGTCAGGAAGCTGTCAAATACCCATGTCATCTTCAACTATAAAAAATAGATTTTTTTTTTTTTTTTCAGATATATGTATCCAATTTTTGTTCAATTGTTTACAAAAATATGGATAACTATTGCAATTCATTGAGTTGTTCAAGATCGCTTGTCAGCTTGTGCACAGATACTGATGTCAATCCAGTTTGCCATGCGTAGCAAGTTTCCTTTCTATTTCTCATTGATGCTTAGTTCTGCGAAATACCTACCTGACTGCTTATCAGCATATATCTAAAAATTTAGAAATACTATTGTACTAACTAATTGTTTCACTTTTCTTTTTAATATTGCTTTGGCTAGGATGAAAATTTGGAGCACTTTATTACATACTTGAAATAGCCTATTTGTGTGCATGAGAATACATTATTGGCAGTGTGATGAAGCAAATAGTTCATTATTATATGTAAGTCCACTTGCTTTAGGGAAGAACTATTTGGAAGACCAAAGTAGTTGCAAGCTTCTGGTTTTTGCAGTGCCACTGGCTGGTGTTGACCTAGCTTCTATAATCAGATTTATCTAAGTGTTCTTTTTTACTGAGGGAGACAATATATCTGATCCAGTGCAATTTTGACAAAGTATTAGGGGTCTAATTTGCACTATTTTCTGCAGCAAGTTTTATTTGTTGTCTTCCTGGCAAATTTTCCACCCTTCATCCCAAAGCATATTCCTTCTGTTTCTTTACCACTTGTGTCTGATGGCATATTCTCTCATTCTTTTGTTATGTTTCTGGTCTATCTTTAGATTAAATGTAGGAATGATGGTGAAATTGTTTACCTAAATGACACAGCTCCCTTTGTTGTCAATTAATCCATACTCCATTATCCTTATATTTGTGTTTCAGGTCCCGTGTGCAAGTATGACTTAATATATGTAGTAATCTCACATAGAACTGTGCTTGATAGCTATGGAAATGGGAGCTTAGAATGTAAAATAAATGCTTAACAAATACATGTTTGAAAAAAAAAAATCATTACTATAATCCTTCAGGACTCTCCTTTCAAAGTTGGCTATCTAATTTGGTTTTCGAGGTTTACATCTGCAAGATCAGTAAAAGAGTAAGTGCCCAGGCTGAGTCTTGTCCAAAACCGTTTCAGTGAATGAAATGCACCTATTGAGATCAGTAAGAACAATCATAAATATCTAGTTTTAATTAGCTTTCCAATCTGATATCCCTGGTATTTGGGAAAAATGTTTCAGAAATATTTTTGTGAAATTCATGTTTCTATTTCAGGCTTAATTTTTAGTGGTTTTTGGTTTGGATGCTAGGTCTTTTATGTCAACTGCTGAGCATGCTGTCTTTCATTTACCAAAACTCAGAACTTTGTGTTTAACTTTAAAGAAAAACAAATAAAGTTGTGATTTATGATAGGGCTGAGAATTTCCTGACAGCTCATCTTCCTAACGTGGGCCAGATTCTGCACTGATGATCAAATAAATGCCTGTGATGACTCCGGTATCGGTTTTCAAAGATAAAATTGTGATAGAACTACTGATGAATTTTTATCATAATAATTTGTCTTTCCTAACACAGTATCAATAGCCACATGAATCAGAGTTATTCCTCTAGATTAGAATCTAGCCTACTGCAAACTCCCTTGAGATTTTAGGAAATTAAGCATGTCCTTCTCCTGTTACATTTCTCTATTTTCTGTCTTCAGAAAACCTGGTCTTGAACACATCTCTACTGCTTCTGTCCTAGCAGAAAAGAGTATTCTGGGGAGCAGGGAACAGGTATTTGAAAAACTGTCTTTGTAAACTCAATCCATCTTGATGTTAACTACTTCCTGGGAAATAACTGTAATACACTACAAGATAAAATACAGATAAATATCCATTAGCACTTCATACATACTAAGCAATATTGTTTACACATTTTATTCAGATGGGTAACAAAATGAAAGGAACCCCCTCCATTCTAATCTACTTAGTGACTGGTCAAAACAAAATGATGTCTCAGGTGGTCTAGCTCTCTGCTAGATGTTTTTGTGGCTGTTTTGGGCTTACTTTGTGACCGACTTCCAACAGAAGCACCTTACTCCCTGTGAAATGCACTTGTTCCTATAGCCAGATTCTTTCTTGGAGCCCTCCAGGGATTCCATTCAGATTCAGATGTCCCTTCCTATTTATCTCTAAATTTTTGGTGGAAAAATTTGATATACCTCCCGTTAAATTAAAAACAACCATAACTTCCTTGGATATAAAAATCATGTCTGCAGTCCAGCCTTCATTCTATGTATTCATCTAACTTGTTGATGGCTCCAAGACTGGAAGAAAGTCCTCATCTTCCTGTCAGTGGCTGAGGGTATCTTTTTTTTCAAGGAAAAACTGATATGAGAGGCTTTGGTTGTTTACCAGAACCGTACAGAAACTTCTCTGTCATTTCAACTATGGTTACAGCTGTTGGTGTGGATGTGTTATAAAACCGATCCACAAAATAATTCAGTTTAAGAGCAGACTCCTCAAAGTATTATTATTCAACAGTATTATTTCTTTAAAAACTATGTATGTTTCAGTGCAAGGGGTCTTCATACTCTTAGACTTGTAATCAGTCACCTATAGACTGTTCAAAATACTTAATATATACATCTAGACGAGATTAATGAATGAGCACCATAACAGCCTGTTGTTGACTGAGTCTAGTCATATTAGTAATTCAACACTTCAGACTAATAATGTGTGACAGCTAAAACCTATATCAGAGAGAGCTTTCAAGAATATTTTTTGCAAGTAAATTGTGAGACTGTTTACCTCTGTGATATAAACCTAAGACCTCTAAATATACAAAAGACCATGTGTTAAATAAATATGAATGAAATATAAATTATACTAGGTTCTCATTCATTTGGCTTTTTCTTTTTTGAGCATCAAGAGGCTTTTCACCCACATATATAAGTAATACAAAGAATGATCTGATATGATATCTCAGCTCAAATTGCTTTCAGAGCCTGGATAAGTGTTTTGGGTTTGTATTTTTTTTCTTGTACACCCACATATCTAATTATCTCCAGCTTCTATATCTTGTACAGTCTCAGAATAACATCTAATCAATGCACATCCAACACTCTTGCTTGTCCCTCAACAGAAAAGATCTAATGGTGCTGACAGTCTTTGAAAAGCTTTCCAGTTGGCCCAATATGGAATAAATAATCCTGAAAAAGAAGTAACTCTTTTCCAGCTGTGCTATTACTGCAGTACCGTCCATCAGCAATACCTCTAAGTGTTTAATAATACATTAGAGCACAGAGAAAAGGCTAATGGGGGGAATCTACCTTTATTACAGAAAAACTGTGCCTGCTTTTTCTAAGAAAGTACTCCTCAAAACAAGAACTGTGATTTTTATATTGTAGTTTCAGGTGTTGATTCTTTAAGAAGTAAATACATTTAATGCAAAATGCCTGTGTAATTTACTTAGGAAGTAATTTATGAAGAAAAGGGAATGTAGCATTATGTTGTGTTTTCTAAACATAAGTGCTATGACTTAATTTGAAGAGGGTTCTTAAGCATGTGCCTCCCTTTCTGTAAATCTGTTGATGCTATTACGACTTCTTACATATCAGAATGACACACACATATACTAAGGGATGCTCTCTTGCCACAAAACAACAATGGATTTAATCTTGTGTCTTTCATTTCTTTCTCCCATTCTCTTCTGTCTTTTCTTTGTGAATGCCTTTATATCCTCCTCCTCACAAATTTGACTTCATCTTCTCCTCTGTCAGTACTTATCTATCCATTCACTTTTCCAGAGAGGCCGTCATACACATTTTTGTTGATCAGAAGTACTAGATGCAATACTAGCTTGGGCAATACTTGTTACCTCATCGCTATTCCCAGCCCTTGCTGTATTTCTACCTCTTCAGCAGTGTCAACGCAATTGTTTGTAGAGTTGTGCAATGAAGCACCTCAGGGTGAAAAAATGTAAAGGGGATTTAATAAGTATTATTTAATGGATTCAGTGTTCAGGTTACTCCTCTGATTCATAGTCCAGACCCCAACCTGGATCATTGGCATAACTGAGTTGCAGTCAAGCACTGTACGGCAGTGGAAATAAGTAGGCGGTCACGTAAGGGGCCAGGACTGCCATGGAGTAGTGTTTAAGATGGTATTTCTGACAGTAAGCTATACCTCAGAATAAAGCCTGAGAGTAACACTGCTTTAAGGTCTCTCAGTAATGAAGGCAGCCTGATTTCCAGATGAGAAACTGAGAACCCTGTGAGGTAACTGTAGCCATTGTAGCTGAAGAGAAGCTGACCTCTCCCACTTAAGAGGCAACTACCTGTACAGCAGTCAAAAAGCAAGAGTTTGTATCTATTGATGTTCATAAATTATTTAAAAAAATTATTATATGCATAAGACAGCAGAGTATTAAGAATTGGAGTTTGCTTGTTTATAACATCTTTAAACTTTTGCCTTTAAAAAGTTGAGATATGTCATGTAATTGGAAAACACTTTTTGAGACTCCATATGAAGTTAAGCCTTGATATTGAGACCACAGGTTACAGAATTGCATTGAAAAGTCTGGTGGGCTGGCAGAGGTACTACAAATCTCATAAGAAGGTGACACTATCATCCTATTCCCAAAATGAATATTTCCCCCAAACTCAGCATCTTGAAGTTAGTAAATAGCTGAAAGACAACAGTATCAATGGATTTTGTGTGCATATGTGGATCTTCAATCACATAGGGTTTTCTCCTACTTTTTTTGTATTTTTTCTGATTGTATAGTGAGTCCATCTGAACGTGCATGGTGATATTCACTTGCAACTTTTGCTAATAATACTGTCTGCATCAGAGGTTTCTGGAAATTCCTTAAATCTAACTTTTCAGAGCATATTTGGGGTTGAAACTCACCAGATAGTTACATAAAAATATAAAAATTATTTGTTCCTTGTTAAAAACCAGAAACTTTCCCCACTAAAATGTATGGCATTTTATTAATAGGAACCAAGTTGTATTATTTGTAAGTTATCAACCAAAGGATTATTTTCAACTTCTATTTAGTTTGAATGTTATGAATAGAAAACACGAACAGTTATAGGATCAAGTTCTTATTCTGGACAATTTTCAGCTAACATCATTCTATATTTTTTTAAATAAGAAAAAGGTTTTTGTAGATTTTCTGATATCTGTTTTTAAATGCTCTTCATAGGGAGGATGGGCATAGTAAAGACATTCTACAAGAAGCTCTTTGCTTTCATATATTACCATTTGTTCTTAAGAGCTAAGTATGCGGATTGGAAGAGCAAAAGAATAGCAGGAATAAAAAAGAACCCAATCAACACCCCCCAAAAGGTTGTTAATGGAGATTGTAAATCAGATGATTGACTAGTACCAGCAAAGAGCTATTGTTCTTCATCAGTCAGTGGGTGGCAAAAGTTTAATTTCCACTTATCTAGCATTGCTTTTTGCAAGCAGACCGTGGCTATGTTTTACAAGACTGGAATTCACCAGGGTAATTCCACCCTATTAGCAAGGTTAAAAGGGCACTGAGAAAGACATAGAATGGGAGAAATAAAAAGCATTGGTAGTAGTCTAGTATGAAGAACGATGGGAAACTGCATGAACTTTAGAGGGAGATGAAGACATTGTTCCTTTCCTTTTCCCTTGTTTGGTATGAATATCTTTTTTTTTTTTTTAATTCTGTAAAAGAAGTCTTAACTGTAATGGCAAATTCATCCACTTCACCTTGTTGGCATGCTATTGGTGGCTGCGATATGACATATTTCCTAATGTACTGATGGTGATGTTCTCCACCAATTCTTGGATTTATTGCCACATTAAAGAAATTTCTCATATATTCATAACAAAAGAAGCCCCATTAGGTTATCCAGCTGTAGCAAATCCCACATGCATTTGTCTTAATTTTAGGAAATTCCAATTTGTTGCACAAATCTCCTCAGAAATGCTGAAAGTCTTATATAAGATGATTTTATTTCAAAGATATCACCCTATATGATATTATACACTGCTATATGCCATCCTACTCTACTGCAAGTAACTGGAACACTTAACACCTCAGATGAAGAGAAAGTTTGATAACTTTCCTAATGTCAAATATGAAAACCTGGATTCTGGTATTTTGGTAAAAGGATCTCTCTACAGTCTTGAGAGTTTTTGATTGATTTGGCACGTATCTAGCTAAAATGAAAAAAAAAGCCCCTTTTGCATATAAAACCCAGATCTGGAAGTAATATTGAATGAGGAACGAATGACTGGGCTGGCTGATATTGAGGGTAGAAGAAAGCGAGACACATGGAAAATGGAGAGGTATTTTTCTATGATTCCTGTTGTTAGGGTTATATATTATTATCACAAAACCAGAATCAACACATTGGTCTAGAGCTCTGGTTCTTGTGTTGCAGTTGGAATTTATTGTTTGTATAGCGGTGACCCTAAAACCTGTAAATACAGAGCAAATTTCCCAAGGTGCCTGGCCCACATGTAGAAGAGTGGGTCCCCTAATGAGCAAGCTGTAATTATCCAGGTGTTAGCAGCAGAAGGTTGCTACCTGAAATGCATAGAGGTACAAAGAACAGAAGATTCTAACTCTGTAATTAATCAAGTTCAAAATAATCATATTTGATATTTTCCAGTCTTTGGATTCATGAAGAATTCTGTTTCCATCAAGTGTATCTGCATACTTTCTCCTTAAGCATACAAATTTACTTCAGTAAGCTAGCTGCTTCTCAGTAATAAAATGCGTATTTCCTACCATACTTTTCATTCCTTCCATATTTTTAAGTTTCCAAATCTTAGCACCTTATTATACATGATAAAGTTAAGGACACAAAATATTTACATAATGTTTTACTTATCCATTCTGCAGTTTCTATAGCTCAAGATAATTCAATTTATTCTTCCTAATGGCAAGTGCATTCATTTATTACTCACTTGGATTGGTATTTTATTAGCAAGGATGCACTTAAACGAAAGAATGGACACCTGAGGGAAGATGTAGCTATATGTGCTTGACCAACAACCTGTAAATGACTAAAGATATGTGTAATTTATTCAAATACCTTTGAAAATTTCTGCTCAACCTTTTTTTCATTATTTTGTTAAAAAAGAGACTACTTTTGACTAGCAACCTAAAAAACTGGCAGTGAATGAAAAGTAAGGAAAAGGAAATATAACTAGAAAGCTGGCAGAGAAGAGGTGAAAAACCTGGAACAGAAGCAGAGTGAATTTTCTGACTCGTGAAATTCTCTCAGTTTCAGCTCTCCATGCAGATACTTTGTAGGACTGTGATATTATTACATTTACTAGGACATTGTCTTGCCATTTTTTCTCCTTTTCTTCTGCTTAACTGTTGATAGGAAGTACAACCCATCTCCTTAGTACTTGGTGCTAAAGTGAAGCTACAAATCTAGCTGATAGTTTATTGCTTAGCTTAGTGCTGATGGCTACCTTCCATTTCATCCAAGGGGAGTTCTTCTCACTGTTTTGATTGATTATATTTCTTGCCAATGGACCCTTTCCTTCCCTTTCTTCAGTGTTGAAATCCAGCTATCTATTCAGTACAGGGAAAGTAGCTGACTACTCAGGGTTAAAGCAAGAAGGACAGTTTGCTCCTCCTGGAAATCTATCAGTGAGCAGAATAACTCTGCCTGAAGAAAGAACTTCTCCAGAATACTCTTAAAAGAGTTTCCATTCCATTTGACTTCCATGCTTCTACTGGTGGTAGTTACGTTGTTAGTGTATGACTAAATCTAAGGCAACTATGATAGCAATTTTTTAAAAAAGCAAATTAACTCAAGTGGAAAATCAAAGATTTCCTGACATTTTAGACAGTGCTTTAAAGTATGTGCTTGCCTTCAACAGTAAATATTAGACATCATTTTGTTTCAGGAAAGAGATTTTTTTTTTAAGATGGGTATGATCAAGTCTGTTCTCTGCAACAAACTAGTTTGTCACCTTATGACGAAAGACAAATCTGAGAGTAAAGCTCTTGAAATAAATCTGAAGTTTGATTCTTATCTATACTGTACTTAACTTCATGATCTTGTTATTAGAGCTCAGACTTTGATAAACCACAACTTCAGCTTAAGCACTTTATAGCAATACTGTTAGTTACAGAACTCTCATTCAGACTCAGTACCTCAAGATATTAATATGTGTGTTATGAGTTGTAAGAAAGTCTGTAGAAATAATTATTTACATAGGAAAGAAAATTAAAGGGTCAGCAAATACTTGCTTGATATTATTTCAGGTGGTGAATTTCTTGATGCTAACCACTTGCCAAAGGTTTAATGTATAGTTAGTCTTGAAGAGTTTAGTAAAGAAAGTGATAACTTGTCTTTAACTGCCAGAGCAATCAAGAGTCAAAGGAAAGATTCCAGTTGACTTCTTATAGAACTGCAAATAAGGGTAGTCTCTATTTATGCCACTAGTTCAATACCTTGTTATTGATCAGCTTAATGTAAATTTGATCTACGTTGACCTGTAGTCAGAACTTTCTGCTGAAAATGAAGAGAGCTGAGAAAGGTTAACTTTCTAACATTGTCATAAAGTTTTCCTATATCAAACCTATGGAAGCACATTGCTTTAAAGTTGTTAGTTCCTTTAATAACCTTGCTACAAGTTCTTTGGTCTAAGATCTTAAAACATCTACCAGAACCTAACCACAAATGTTCACAATACTATACGGTATCTTTTCCATTCTCCTAATAAAAACACTAACATGAAAAATAATTTTGCTTAACTCTACTAGTGTCACATACAGAAAGCAGGTGAAAAATTAATGCAGAAAAGGAAAAGCATAAAGGTAAAGAAAAGCTTTTTAGAGCACACCAGTGAGTGAAATAAGACCAGAATAATACTGATTTCTTGCAGTGAACTAATAAACCTTTTCCTGTTCTCCCAGTGGCTTTTCATGAGGTTGATTGATAAAGATTAGCATCCACATCAAACTGAAATTTTACCCTAAACTTACGCTTGAACTGACGCCCGCGGTATTTCCCTGCTAGTGCTACACCCGAATAGTTGTAAAGCCACTCCTGAAATAGTCTTTGGAATATAATTCACAACTTCAGGAAGTAAATCACAACGCAGGCCAGTATAATTTTCTGTGTGGTTGTGTCTTTCTCAGAATACGCTTTACTGAAAGGACGTTGTAGAGAGGAGGGTGCTGGCCTCTTCTCCCAAGTGACAGGGGACAGGACAAGAGGGAATGGCCTCAAGCTCCGCCAGGGGAGGTTTAGGCTAGACGTTAGGAAAAAATTCTTTACAGAAAGGGTCATTGGGCACTGGAACAGGCTGCCCAGGGAGGTGGTTGAGTCACCTTCCCTGGAGGTGTTTAAGGCACGGGTGGATGAGGTGCTGAGGGATATGGTTTAGTGTTTGATGGGAACGGTTGGACTCGATGATCCGGTGGGTCTCTTCCAACCTGGTTATTCTGTGATTCTGTAAAGTTGAAGGATGACAAAGGTGATGATGGAAGACTGGCTGTTAGCTTTACACATAACTACAGATATTCCTCTAGATATTTAATTCTTTAGATATTCAATTCCTTATAGATATTCAATTTCCTACTGAATTCTAGTCTTTCAAGAATTTAAATTCTTGCCAGAGGGTAAACACTTACCTGTGTCTCTCACACATCATTGACATTTAGGCATGTGTTTTAAATCAAAGCCAATTGTTCAAAAATCTCTTTTTTCATATGCTCTTGATATTATTTAGGACTAATGCTGCTTGGGGATATGTTTCCCTGAATTTCAGCTCAGTTTTCATTAAGAATTAAACAAATTACTAAGTGTCTTTTTCCTCCAATTTCAGTGAACAATAGGCTAAACACCAAAATCATGACTCTTGCCTCAATATTGTTGGATCATACTCAGGTTTCCTTCTTATTTTGAATAGTAAACAAACATAAAAAAGGAAGGCTGTACAACTCTTACAATTTAAAAGGGGTTCCTCTGTGTCTCATTATCATATTTCTTGTCTGAGTTTTTTAAAAATAAGCCAGATTTAGCAAGAGAAGATTAAAGGCTGAACTCTTATGCCAGAAGGGCTGCTTGCAACAATTTGCAGTAGGATGCTCCGCTTTGCCCCATAGTTATCTGTCTTCACTTAAATTATCTACCAGCGAATACATTCAATTCTCATTTGTTACTATGAAAATGTGAATAATTCTTAGGCATTGCTTCATTTCCATCACTTGCTTGAAGCTCACCTAGTATATCACATTGCCACATGCTGTTCTTCCTGATCCTGTATCCTGGAGAACTTTGAAAAATCTTAATGTTTAAGCAGGAATGGTGCACAGTGAGAACAACTTGGTCAATCAAGAATCAAACACTTCTGAAATAAAACTCTTGTGGGCAGTGAATCATCTTAATTTAGTGGTGTTGGTATTGACTTTCTGTAAAACACCTTTTGCCAGTTTTACATGATCAAAGATTTTTGAGCAATGAGCATGCTAATGTAGCTAGGTATATGTATTTTAGAAACACAGCCTTCTTAAAACTTTAAGAGCTTAATATGAAATATTATTCCTCTAAACAGGATTAATTATTGGTGGAAAGTGTGAAACTTTTACATAAAAATCTTGAGGCTAGTAACAATAATCCTATTAGGTATATGTAGTTACAGAATTTCACTACAGAAACAGCAAGTATACTTGTACGTTCATGAAACATTTTTTTTCTTTGTGCGCTGACTGCAAATTTATACACACCAAAATGTTACTCTAAGCCAGCTTGGTATGCTTTTCCAATTAAATTTAGTATCTTATTAGAAAATGGTACTTTTGGTACCTCTACATATCTTTGTATTTTCATGTGAATTTAAAAATAGTTCCTTAAGCAATTTCTGTTCACAGAAGTCATACATACTGACTTCATGCTTCTGCTTCAAATACCTCTTCATAAAGCATTTTGTGGAGTTCATGCAGCTTTACTCTGGATGTTAAGACTGCTGCTCATGCCTTAGCTTTATTTAGCTTCTTGAAAAGAGGTAGGGGAGAAAGACCAGAATTTTCCTGCTGAGTGTATAGGCTCAATTCACCTCTTTTCATCCTGCTAGCTTTTGTAGAACAGGCAGAAAGAATCCAAGCTAGTTAGGGAAAACAGGTTTTGTTGTTCTTTCATTGGAAACAGTTTTCTTTTCAAATTAAATAACTACAAATAATCTTCATGTGTTTCAGAGACCGTTATTTGGTCCTCAATGATCTTGATTCAAATATCAAAAACTTTTCACAGAGACGGGAAAGCCTTTTCATTCCCAAACCATGGAAGCAATTTTGGTGGTATAGCAATCAAGCCAGCTTGGCTTACAGAAAGGAATGCAGTTCTCCAGTCACTACGATGGCAAAAAATTATGAGTAATTTCTGCTGCCGTTTTTGAGGCTGTGGTTTCTGTTTCAATCTGTATGACCTTGCAGCTGCTACAGTCATGTTGCTTGATCTCAGAAATGTAGTTTTAGTATTTCTTTCCTTTTTTTTCCTGTGCTGCAAAGACCGTGACTCATTGGCTTGTTATGATTTTTAAAAAGCTGTCTACGGAATTTAATCCAGTTGTTCATGTCTGAAAAGTAGAAACACAGTCTGAGTTTTGTTGTTTTTTTTCTTTTGGTTTTTTTTTTTGGTCTTTTTTTTTTTTTTTTGCAGTGGGGAAAATGAGAAGGAGAAGAGGTAAAGAAAAAGATCAAGATTTGGATTTTACTTACTTCTACTGCTTGCTGATTTAGTATTAGTGGTTTGTAGAAATGTAACCTACACAGAAAGAGAAGCCCTGTTATATTCTTCAGGCAATCAAAGTGTAACCCTGGGAAAATAGTTTTAAGATCATTTTACCTGCTCAGATATGGAAGCATCAATGCAGAAAACAGAATAGAGCAGAAGATTTAGGGGCCAGACGGACTTTTTATGAACAATTATCTTTTCATGACCCTAGACCACAGGGCTGTACAGCAGTGTCCCCTCAGTGGAGAATATCCCTGTCGCTGAAAGATGGGTCACAGCCTTTCCAAGCCACTTCTCTGCCAGGCTCGTTACTGTTACCTGAGGAGGTAAGGTAATAGTTGCTATAATGTTTATCTCATTTGGCTTAGTGCAGCACTTAATCAGTGTGCCTCAGTACAGAAGCGCTGCTGCTGAAGCAGGAGAAGATGCCCTGGTATCAGTACCTGCCATCTAATCCAGAAGGCAAGCTGCATTTCAATCAAAAAATATGACAGGGAAGTTGACAACTAATTATCCTACTGAAGCAACTTCATCACAGTTTAGCCAGCCCCCCCTCACCCCCAGCTAAATTTCACCAGCTAAAACTGTGCAGTTAAGCCTCCAAAATCTCTTCTCCCACTGCCACTAAGGTGAAAAGAGGAAAAAGACTTGTGTGTTGGAAACTAAAAGTACAGCTTTAATGAAATGATGATGATAGTAAAAATAATTAGGAAGTAATAAAATATATACAAATATATGAGATCATGCCCCCATTCCTCGATGACCATCCATCACCGTGATACTATAGAGCAGATGAGAGGCAATGGGTTCACAGATAGAAGGGAGCTGAACTCAGGAACTCGATTCATGAAATCTGGGATCAGGAGCAACTAGACAGATGAGGTCCTCACTGGACATTAGCCATCACAGAAAAGAGAGAGAGAGAGACCCTTGTGATCTCTTAATTTTATACCGAATATGATGTGTATGGGATGGAATGCTCCGTTGGTCAGTTTAGGGTCACCTGCTCTATTCACCCCTCCTTGCAGGTGCAGCCCCTCCCGCCAGCTTGAGAATGGCCTTAGTTAAATATGTGTTGGCTTTTTTGCATATCAATGCCCTGTGTTATAGCTTTCAGATAAAAACATTGTCTCAAAACCATGCAGTTATCTTTCAGAAAAATGAAGTTACTTAAGCAACTGAGTCAGTCACAAAACTGACTCTACCTTAACTCAAACAACAACAAACTTGAAATTCAATGAAGATGAAAGATAGATGCCATTTAATAAATAAACCATGAGAATTCTTAAGTGATTGAGATAAGTTCTCCGTACAAAAATTCCCATAGCAAGACAAAATTATGTGGCTGCTAGCTAAGAAGAAAATACCCTCAGATTAAAACATGCTTTCATCCAGATTAAATACAACTTCTTGAGGTCACTAGGGGTTTCAGCTGAAATAAAACAACTCTGTCAAGAAGTGGAACAAACACCTCTTCAGATATCTTTATTGATTGGAATAGGCTTTACAGGGGCTCGGGCCCTCAGTAGCTGCGTTCCAGACAGTTAGCTCTTTCCAGTTTACTCAAAATGGATTCAGATGGGTAGTAGAAAAAAAGCTTTGTTTTTTTTTTTTGTGTTGTTACTTTTATTTTTTTTTTTAAATTATTATTATTATTTAAAGTGATTTGTTCATTTAGCACTGACTTTTCCAACCTCTTCTCCCAGCCTCACAGACTTCCCCCCTTTTCTGGGAAGGAAAATTAGTTGCAGTGGGAGCCAGTGAGCTAGACAGGAAGACCATGTATTTTACAATCTAGATGTTTTCATTTTGCTAATTTGCCTATAAGTCTTGTAATTGCACTGCTGATTGTCAGCTAACAGTACAGGACACCATCACATACATATTGGAGTATAAAAAAAGGAGGAATGAGAGATAGAAACAACCTTTCAAACTAGAAATCTCATGTGACTGATGTTTATTGGCTTTATCTATAAGCTGACACAACCTATAAATCTACAATGTTGATGAAAGTTTATTTATTGCTGTGCAGTCAGTGAAATTAGTAACATTCTAGCCAGTAGTTTTCTTATTGTAGCAGTAAGAAATTTAGAAGCTTTTATTGGCAAACAACCTGGAGCACAGGGGACTTACACAATGAGATCTAGGAAATTTAACGATGTATTGTTGTATACAAGTGATGGAAGTGATCTAGGAAAATGCAAGTGAACAAAAATGTTTCTAAGTGAAAGAAAAGTTTATGATACAACATAGGCCTTAAAGTCCGTATAAGACTTGACCTTTGACTATAGTAAGAAAAGACAGTATTTATTTGACTTCAGCAATGAGCTGATATCAATTCCTGTATAATCAGACGTAGTAATATCCATGTGAATACATTTGGTTCTGCACACCAGAAAAGCAGAATACTCAAGAAATACCTTAAGTAGTAAAGAAAATGGTCAAACATAAGGGTATTTCTAGGTATGACTAGGTGACAGATCAGGAAAAATTGGTACAACTGCATAAAGAATGACACCACAGAAGAGATAATATGTTTTATAATAGTATTGAACTGTTAGTTATCAAGTTGTCCTAATCCTCTGAAAATGAGTGAATTGTGTAAGATTGCTCAACATGTTTTCCACTTGATAATCTATATAACAAGGTCTGCCTCAAAAATCTTCTACCAAATTTGTGTTGTAGGTATACTAAAGTGAGGCATTATGAAATGTAATAGTTAGAAGTTGTCAGATGTGTCATAATGGCTGTTTCTAACCCTTACTATGAAACTAGCTTTGCATGTATTTGATTAATTCCTAATATTTTATTATCTCTCTCTTTCCAAGACTTCTCTCATGTTCATTTATTCATTCTGAAGATAAGAAAACTTACGAATAACTTGGATTTATTCTTATTAAAAAAATGTTTAGAAACAATTTTACAGGGCTAGACACCTGGGTCATATGCTGATTGTGCATGAGTTATAAATAAGGAATACTGCAGGTTCACTGTTAATTCCAGAACAGTAAATAGGAGATCCAAATCTTATTGTTATAAAGGATGAATAGAAGTAACTTTAGAAAGAAGAAGTTAAAGTAAATAGAAGGAAATTGAAACCCAAAGATATAAATATTTTTTTCTACTAATGTATTTTTTTCCTCTGCACGGTGAAAAAACTGTCCCTAAATTTCACATCAAACAGTGTATTCTACAGATTAATGGTTTTAGATATTAATCATCAATGTGTTTCGACAAGAAAACTCAGAAGTGGTATTTTTACCCTGGCATTTCAGAATCATATGATGTTTTTGTTGATATTTGTTTCTGGCATTGTTGACTTTTTCCAGTAAGATAGACATCAAAACTACTGAAGCTGCATAAAAATGAGACGTATAAAGAAAATTTTCTTTTACTTTAAAGTGTATCAATAAAAAGTGGATTAAAGGATATGTTTGAATATGTCTTAGTGGGTATTACTGAGAGTATGGATTAATTTGAAAGCACAAAAGTTCTCAAGTGTACCATCTGTTATTTTTAGATTGTACCTTTATTAACAAGAAATTTATTGAATGAAAATTTTGAACAGAGCTCTTATATCACAGTCACATGGGACCCCTGCTCATTTACTAGTTTGTGGGTTTCCGAGTTTGTCTTTGTCTTTGTCTTCACTGACTGGATCAGCTCTTGTTTGAATTGTGCACAGTAAATCTGTAAAAATACAGGTGTTCTCAGAGGTGTCTCTGCCACAACAGATGATCCTCTTATTCAGATATGAATAAATTTCTAACAGCGTAGGTGGAAATATTTCCTCTGAAGCCAACTTTGGGAATGGCCATTGTATCCTTAGAGGTCTGAATATTTTAAACTTTGAAGGAAATTAAAAATGTTATCAGAATTTGAAGTTTTGGTTTATCACTACTTCTTCAGAACATCAAATTCAGATTTAGTAAAATCACTGAGCTTAATAATAGCATGGAAAATGTAGTTGTCACTTCTAAGACAGTAGGATAGGAGTGACCTGGACATTTACTTAGTGTACATTTGCAACAGAAACAACAGAACATTAACGTTGTGTCCATGATGTGATAAGAATAATAAGCAATTCACCTTATTTCAGGTGATTCTAGATTGTTACTAGCTACCAAATAGAAAAGATCATTGTAATTTCGTTGGTATGGAGCCAGTCAGTGTAATTCAGTTGTTTGGGAAAGCATTTTGCTCTACATTTGGTTTTGCTCAAAAATAATTGGGAAATGCCATTTCTAAAGGGAGAAGGCCTGTGTTCTTTTATCCAGGGTTCTCAATATTTTTATTGTAGTAAAGGAATAAGTTAATGAGTATTTTTATGCAATCCACAGGTGTGAGGTTAAAAATGAAATTCCAAAATCTATAAAAGCACACACACCCTAGAGATTTGGTACCTCAGATGAAAAACCGTTATCACTGAAATGAACAAAGCTATTATTTTTAGCTAGTGTTATGACAGCGTTTTTAACTTTGAAAGATTTCTAAAATACTACAGTAAAACAAAGATGTGTACAACATGTTTTGTTTAAAGTCTAACAAATTCTTTAAAACATTCATGTCTCACACTGACCTTTTTTTCATCTCACACACACATTATAACGAGGACTTAGGTGAACAAACGCAGACACAGAGACATGTTTTGAGAATAGAGGTGGAAGTGGCCAGAAAGACAAGGTTTTGAACCTTTTGTCTTTCTTGTCACTTTACAAAGAAGATGGATTTTGATTTTGCCGATTTTCCTGCAGAAGGGTTGGTGACAGTGTTCTGCTTAACACTGAAGAAGACTGCATTGTTAACACAAGCAGGTAAACTCAGTGTTTCCCAGACCTTCTAGAATAATCTGACTTGCTTAAAAAATTGGAGCAGTTTAGTTACAGAAACATCACAGTCCCTTTATTTTCTCCTGCTTTTTTTTTTTTATTAGGTTTCATGGCTTCTAGATTTATCAATTTAACTGTGAAGTCTAGGATTGGCAAGAGTTTTGCATATGGTTGGTTTTGCTTTGTTTTGATTCAAATAAAATCTCAGATTCTGCCATGATTACACCCTTCCTGAAGCTGTCTGCTTTCAAAATACTAATCGGTATTGTGACATGGCAACTCTGGCAGAAGGAGGAAATCCTCCACTATGAGGACCCTGTTGCCCGAGGAGGTGCTGAGCACTACCTAGAGTAGTAGTTTTGAGCATTACCATCTCTAGGTGAGAATGAAAGGGCTTCTCGAGCACAGAAACAGGGGGGTTATTCCTCCTAATATACAGAAGGATTTGCAGGAAACAAAATGGATTCTGGATCTTTTCAGTAGCACTATTGCACACAAAACAGCTGACAGACCTCCAAAAAGTGAAGCAAATATGTCAGAAGTCTCACTATATGTGTTATCTGCTCCTGTATGGATGGAAGATGCATCAACTGAAATTAACTCTTCTCTGCAATTCTCCCAGAACAAGATAAATGACAATAATAAAATTAAAAGCAGTGCAGCCCTGGGGACAGTAAGTCTCTGTATTTTGTATTTTTACTGCGTCAGCAAGGATGTAGATTTGTAAATATCCCAGACTACCCAGAAGGGCAATAAGTTATTCATCTTTTGTTGTTTTCTTACGTAATATACTTCCTTATTTTCAGTAGAGAAGGAAATATAATGCTGAGAACCAGCGCTAGAAGTTGCCTGCTCGGAGTCTTTCTCATAAATATGAGTGAGTCATAAGTTGCCAATTTGTTCAGGAAAAGCTATGTAATACCACCACACAGAGATGAAAGAAATGTATTTTCTTAAGGACATCTTGTACTACCAGAGTTTTAATTATTAATTATAAGGGTCAGAAGTTAATGTTTGTTTTCTGGATAAAAGCTCATCTTTGGGAAAAACTTGAGTAATTTACTGTAGGTAGTAGAAGGCTTGGATTAAGTTAATTTATAGCTTGTATTCGGCCATACATTGTTGTGAAAAATGCCTCTGAAGTGCTATTGTATTGAAATGATAGTGTCATAAAAAAGTATGTGTAATTAAGTCTGTGCTAAAGAATGTAGGCATCGTTCTGGCCTCATTAATGTCAAAGGAGTTTTAGTATTGACCTCAATAAAGTCATGATTTCCACCCGCACCATCTCTACTAGACAGCTGCAAGTATTAAAATGACAGATTGGGCTAGGGCTCCAGTAAAATCTTTCTCAATTTCTAGGTAAATTTCTCCTTCATGTGTCTTATTTCTACCATTGCGTTAGCTGTAGTATCCAGGAAGCTTTTGAGCTGACTGGCTGCTGAAATGCTTATTTTGTGCCTTCAGGATTCTGTGGGCTCGGTTTAGGTGCCTGAACTTCCCTGGTTAGTGTCATTTGGACTGCTCTGATGTATCTAAAGTACTTGTACTGAAGAAAAAAGATGAAAGAAGAGGCAAGAAGATATGTGATCCCAGTTCAGTGAACCCTCAGTTAAAGAGCATGGCTGATGTATAAGGATATTTAAACACTATCCTGCAAAAAAAATGCAATTTCAGTAAAGCCTTTGTGTTTTATTCTGCCTTTTTCTGGTTTAAAATCTTTGAAGTATTTGTTTTGAAAGTTCAGTTTTCTTTTAAAATAAACACAAACTATAGCAAATAAAAATGAGATTTAAATCCTGTATATAATATTGAATTCATGGAAGGCAAATTCTGGTTTTCAGCTTTTTAAAAATGAACTTAAAAAACATTGACTTGATTTCAGCCTAACCAAATTTCCTACACTGTATTCTTTAGCTCAGGGTCTGAATTAATCCACCATTTACTCAGCCCTTGACTCATGGCAATTACTAGTTTCACACACAAATACTATAACAAAAAGATTTCTTTTATAGTAATTTTCTTCCACCTTCTTCCAATCTGAAGGAGTGATGGCATTTAAAACAGTCTGTTTTCCTTTGTGTCTTGTCAAGTTTGAAGAAAGTAGTTTGAGCCAGAGCATTGCCCTGTGGCACTGCAAGACCAATGACTGTTCCCCAACGTTGCTTTAGTAACCTGGGCTGCTGGCAAAGAGTTGTGGATTTCAGGGACTGCTGGATAGCTGAAAATTAAAAACAGATCCTCAAGTGATATTGAAGCTCTTATCTCCACTATCTTTAGCTCCGACTCAGCTCTGTGCACTTGGGCTTTAACTAGGTGGAATAAGTCCTGTTGTCAGATTTTGAATGGCATGCCAGAATAGGTCTGCTCTGGATAATGACATTCCGCCTCATTTTATGGCCTTGGTGTGAAGTTCTGATGCTATTTAGTAATATTTTTGCCTTCAACTGAATGGATTCAAGATTTGCTCTCTTTTTTTCTCTTAAAACTGGAGCTATGTTGGCTTATCTACCCTGCTGTTATAGAAACTTTTGTCATCCTTTTGCCAAAATAAATAATTCTCTTAGTAACATAAATTGAAAAGATTTCATCTCATTCTGAGTCTGAATGATCTACTGATCTGTTTATCTAATCACCCCACTTTATTTCTAATCTGTTACAGTGACATTCAAATTTGAGTTATATGTTAGATTAGATTAGAGTTATATGATTAAACATAAACAAACTGTCCTCTTAACACTTTGGTATTCTTCTCAAATTTCCCTCTCTGTTTCTTACCTACAGAAGTGGTTTCTACAGCACAGTTTTAACTGATCCCAGACTGGCTTATTTTATTTTTTGATTCAAGCTACAGGTTTTCAAGCTGTGGCCCATCTTAAGCAAATTATCTCGCTAGTAAATATCTCTGAAAATTCAAGATACATTTTGATCAGTGCTTTCAAATAGTGATGTTATTTTGTAGAAGTTCGAGCATTATTAATATTAGACCCAGATGTCTGCGTTTAAAATCATGCTTATCTCACTGATTTTATTTGCAATAACTGGAAATATAGCACTGAATTAAACCTTTCAGGGAGAGGCAAAGTTATAAAAGCATAAAACCCCTGAAAGTAACAGCTTATGGTAAAATGTTAATGTATTCACACAGTATTCACATTTTCTCAAACTTTTAGCTAACGTATGCTAACTGAAGTGACCTAGAGTTATTGTGCAATAGATACAATCATTCTTATTTTCTTTTTCTAATTGTGTGGGTGGTTTTTACTTGCTAGTTCAGAAATGTCAAGTTGATCGTTTATACGTACTCTGCTGTTAACCATGTTAGAGAGATTGTCCCCCTACAAGTTACTCACATAAGTAATCGCAGTTATTCCATCTAAACTGCTAGAATCCCATTATACTCAAAAGTTTTCTGAGTCTATGAGTTTTATTACGCTTTCATTTTTCCAAGGAAGTAAAATATCTTAATGAAGAAAGGATAGTTCTCTGATTAAGTTATGGTGCAAATATCACTGTAATTCATCTAGCCTCTGTAATACACTTTTGTATCACCCTCATCAAAATATGGGAGGGGGGAGATTTTGGAAAACCTAGAAGATCTTTTTTCTGCTTTTCAAGATCTTTTTTTTTCAAGTAAAGATAAGGGATTTACCTCTCTTTTTCCGAGTTTTCTGTAACACCTCTATAGGAATCCATATATCCTGACATCTAATCCCTCAGAAAATGAGAAAATGATCCACGGAGGTAGTGGTAATAGCTTCAAAGAATGAGTCCCAAGCACATTTTAACTGAGAGAAAATTACTTTCTCTATTCCTTCTTGAAAGAGTTCAATTACAGCCTAGATACTTGTGGCTGTATTTACTGTTCTTGTGCACCTTTATTTATTTTTTTCCATATAAAATGGAATGGTAATAGTCACATGTAGGATTAATGTTAGTAAGAAGTTATGACATGGACTATAACATGTAGCTGGAAAATGTTCTGAGTATATTTCCAAAGTCCTGATTTTTGTGTTTTTCCCCTTGGATAGGAGTGAATTTCTCAACTAGATTGTAACTGGGTTAATGAATAGATGATTATTCACATGGCTACAACTATTTTTTAGAGTTGTTGGTTTCACTGCTTTTGTTCTTGTTTATCATTATATATGTTTATACATATTCTGATGTGTTTAGCTAATTTCGTACTAGATATGGTACAGTTAACTACCATCTGTGTAGAAAACAGGGAGCAGGTCTCGCAAGGTGTATGGTATAAATTTTCCTTGACACTATTGAAGTTCAGCATTTTCATTTCCTCACAGGACCGTAATGAACAATATGAAAGTATTTTATTGCTACATTTTAATATTTATAATTTTTTGTTTCATGCAATGGGATTTGAATCCATACTAAGTGACAATGAAATGTAAAGCTTCCAAGAGTTTGATTTTCATATTGAAAGCATCATAGCGTTCTTGTTGAGAAAAGCAGTAATGTGCTGCAATTAGTATCTTGGCTGCAGAGAAGCAGCAGAATTATTCTTCTGAATACTGAATGTTCATAAAAATATACAGACCAAGGAGTTTTTATTGGTTGGCAGCCACAGAACTTTGTTTTGCCTGGATTGGAACTATGTGTCTGTTATTTTTCTTAATACTCTTTAACAGTTCAGTTTAATCGAATTTTGATGTTTAACATTCCTTTGCTTAAATAGTATCTAGTTTTAAGAAAAATATTTTAAGGGGTATAATTGCACCCACAGGTTTACATTAACGTCTTGTGAAATAAGATACATGTTAATTTAGTACTGATCAGTAATTAACTACTACTATGAGGCCCTTGTGTTTCATCTTGCATAGTTAACCTGCAAAAAAGGGTGAAACTTGGGAAAATAATTTCCACTTCTTACCAACCTGGAATTTGTAATAGTTGCAGCAAATCTGATGCCATATCAATGCAAAAATTGAAAAAGAATATTATATTTACTGTGCTTAATAGCACAGTGAAATAATCTCCTGTGGAAAAGCCATATGTGAAAGCAAAATGCCTGCAAGTTCAAAAGCTCTGAATCTAATACCCTTCTGTCCACCTTGTAGGACTCCTTACTGTAGTCTCACTGCCCTCTATGATAAGAATCTGAAGTCTGAGGATCATATGAGGAATCAGACTCTTTTTTTTTTGCCTGATCACTGTATTCTAAGGCCATATAAGTTGTCAATTAGCATATTTGTTGCTGGCTATGTATTTATATTCGCAGCATATATCTTATGCAGCAAATGACCAATCGTCACTTGCCAAACCTTATCACCTTCCCCCTTTCTCGATCCTTTAAAATAAATGATACTCTTCCAAGATATTAGGAAATATTTTTTAGCTTTTGCAGGAGAATTTTGGAGTGCAATCAAAGCCAAATAGAAAATATTGGAATACTTTGGTTTTGTCAAACATATGTTTCATTATTTTACCTGAAATCAGAAAGGAACTTAGGTGCCATTCAAAAGGTAAGACATAAGATATGTTCATCTCCAGTAACTTGTTAGGCAGTATATAGGCCAGAATAGATCTGTGAATACAAGTGTGCGAGGAAGGTTCTCCAATGTCCAGATTTTACACTAATACAACACTGTTGTTTCTTCTCTTAGTGTTCCTCCACTATTCAGTAATTTAGAATTCAATTTTTATTTTCTAATAATGTATCTTACCTTTCAAATTTCTATTCTAACTGTTTTAAATCAAACTTGAATTAATGATGAACACTCTACCCTTTCCATAGGTAATGTTTCTAGATATAGAAGTTTTATCCTGCCCTTCATGCTCTGCCAAAAATTTCTGGACGGTGAATAATGGTTACATGTTTTCCTGTATTTTCATAAGAAAACAGAAAGATTATCATTCAAGCCTGGATCTGTTTAGTAAATACATTCAGTATATTCTTTTCTGTGCCCTCAAAAATGAACTCTATACATATATAAAAAAAGGCTGAAAAGCTGATTTTACATTCTTAGAAGTGTTCAATTTCAATTGGAATCCATAATAATTTTTCATGTAATGGAGTTTAAGAACAAAATTAAAACCATTCAAAAGTATTTTCTCTATAGCAAGCTGTAAGTCCTCTACTTTTCCCACAATGTATAAGAAAAATCCTTGTAGTTTTGCATGAAATAAGTACTTTCAAACAAGTCTGTATTCTTTTTGATCTCATGTAAAGTACATTGTAATATGTTTTTAATTGGAGAAAGGAAGGTAATGGCAGACTTATTGCATTATGCAAACCAGACTTTTTAAACATGCAGAATAATTTATAGTAACTTGAACTTTTAAAACTGTAAAAGGATCCTTTGCCTTTTATTTGAGCTTATTGAAGAGGGTAATATTTGTAAAGCCTATTGTAGTGGACTGAATGCTCCTCTGGAAAGAAAAACTTTTTTCCCTTCTTTTTTACCTCTCTTGTTTGATTAGCTGGCCTCAGTCCATGAAGCTGCATCTTTAACTCAGAATAACACTTCTACATAGAAACTCAATACACTTTACAAAGTATGGTTGATTTAGCCCTGCAACGTTTCAATGAGGAATGCAATTGATGGGTGGGAATTTTGTTCAAGGATATCCAGCATAATCACTGAAGAACTCTGTGTGATCCTCTGGCATATGATGTAGGACTCCCAGCCCCCAGCCCTGCTCTTTAGCCACAGATAAGGAGATAGTAGGTATTACAACATATTAATAATGTCTGAATCCAGTAGGATGTAGAAGGCTGTTAAAGTAGTGTAATTTCCATAATTTTTTAGGGATGTCTTCAGCCCTTTGGACTTCTGACACTATTGTAATAGAAACATTCAATGTGGCTAATATTTGTATTTTGTTCTGTGTTCTAATTTTCAACTTCATATCTCTCCCTTGACAAAGGCACGTTTCTGCTTGATTTCTTCCTCTGAGAAACACAAGCAGGCACTTAATTCTTGTACTGATACGTATGGAAGGATATTAATATTCAACATGAGAAGACAAAAATCATTGCAAGTGCATTGTTCTATCCCTACCTGATTTGCTCAATGGAATATTCCACAGAGACTAAAATACTAATTTTCTACCTTACATTTATAAAGTAATTTCTAGCTGGTTTAAAATAACACTGCTCTTGGTTTAAGTATTAATGACTCAAATAAACTGATGAAAATGGATTTGTCGTGGGTACTCTGTTGCTAAACAGGCTAAGCTCTTTGTGAGTTCAAAGGCTAAACTATTGCCAGAATGAAATTTAAACTTGTCTCTGCTAAACATCTGTGCTCTCAGAATTACAAGTGATGTGTCCCTTTGACCTGTTTTATTTTAACTTTACTGGAAGTGAATTTTCAAACTATTAAATCTAACTTCAGGGTGTGAATCACTGCTGTGTGATGATAGGTAATTGGATGGTGAAATCACAAGGGGCATGAGAGTGCTGGAGCTTGTATGTTCTCAAAGGAAAGAAATAAAAATATTGTAAATGCATGCTGGGCATGAGTGAGGGTGGAGTTTCTCTGTTATAAAGAAAGCAGATTTTGCAGTGTGTTTGTTTTATGGCCATTAGTTTTTATATCAAAAGATCAAGCACTTCAGATATCATGTAGTAATATAAGTGTCGATAACACAGAAACATACTGGGGTGAAGTAAACATTTTTGTAGCATGGAAATAAACCTATTTGAGCAGAAATTTAAAGCAGAATTTTAAGCAATAACTTGTTCTGCTGTTGCAGGACTTGTAACATTCAATAAGCGTTAGGACTTCTGGATCCCTAGATCTGGGATGGGGCAATCCTCGCCCACAGGCTATTTGGCAGCTCATCGGTTTTTGTGTATCCAGTGGCTAAAATAGATCCTTGTCTTGACTAATTGAGCATGAGACAGATGATATAATACACACAGCCTCATCTTGCAAAGATGGGCTCTACTAGGTGAAAAATGCAGAATTTTCACTGTGTACTTATGAAATCTACTTGTAAAATCATTCTGTCCAGCTCTACTAATGAAATGGATTTCACGTATGTTTTCTGAAACTTGGGAAACAACAACAGCCTTGGGTTTCCTATCATGGTTTCAAAATCTCCTCTTGGAAACAGTCCTACTAACCCAGTGATGCTTTGAAATGTATACGCTATCTGCTATGCATGTTTGAATTTTGTTTCCATCTGAAATGTCTTATGTTAATTATTTCATCTTTGATATAACACAACACCCTTCTGCTGGGAATGTATTGTCAGTGTGTTTCTGTGTAGATGTAAGTTCTTAAGTAAAGTCTGTATTGTTCCACGGGGAGAAAGATGGGTGAGAAGCCGGTGAAGTTTATTGTTACAGTGAACTATACTAATGGGGATTTAAAACATAGCGGAAAAGGACACTTTGGGATTCATTCAACAACATTCATAACCTTGGCACTGATCCCGGTGTATCGGTGTTGAAATGAAGGAAACAAATATTGGATTGCTGAACAGAGCTTTCTGAAGTGTCTTGCATGTGTTTCTGCTTTACATGGTAAATATTTGTGGATCTGTTTTTAGTTAATATTATTGACACAGATTAGGTGAGGAAAAGAGACTCAAACTCTAAAAACATTCAGAAGCTTGCTTTAACAATTAGTTTATCCCTTCTAATGCCCTGTGGTACTACTTCAGTATATATTTATTTCTGTAGAAATACAGTGTCTAATGTGTGTTGCCTAACCCTAGAACATTTAATAGCACTTCTGAGAGAAAAGCTTACTGTATGATTGATATATTTTGATGAAGACACAATGAAAAACAAAAGGAACAGAAAGTAATAAAATCCTTAGTGCATCTTTGAATCTTATTTCTTTAATAATACATTGCATGATTAGAATAATAGGTGGAAGTGCAACTATTTCTGTCTACTCTTAAAAAAAATCTAAATAACGTTGCATTGAACTGCCTTTTAGATTTCCCCCTCCCCCTGAAGGAGTCCATTGTGCTCCGGTCTCCGAATATGATGTCGGTGCAGGTTTTCCCATTATGGAAGTCCATCTGTACAGCTTTTCAGCCAGTAACTATGTGTTCTTTTCTAACTGAAACAAAATGGCTTCAGCAGTGCCTTACTTTGTTACCTTCACCCACACACAAGCATGCTGTGCTGTCATAGCATTTGGCAGTTTTTTTCAGATGTTTCTCCATAATTACTTGTGCCTGTTTTCTTTTCCATGTTTGCCTCTATGAGACTGACTTATAACTATGTTTACAGAAAAAGAAAGAAAAAGACCTCAAAATAATGTAAATGTAATGTTACTAATTTATTAGCTGCTATTGTGAATCTGGAGAGTTTTATTAGGAGCGCTTGTGCAAATAGTCATGGTTCATACAATGAAGCCTGAAACATGGTGTCTTTAAAGTTCCTAAACATAAGCAGCACTGGTGAGCCTGTCACTGCAGACTATCCTTGGTAGGTTTGACTGTAAGTGGCTTTTAAAATTTTCTTACCATAGACAATACGTAGGTTAATAAAAACATTCACCTCAGCCCATGCTGAAGTTGTACACTACGTTAGCAGTACAGAAAAGCAAAGGCAGCAAAAACTTACCTCAAACACTAAGCATACACCAACATTTAGTGTGTCCTGCCCTACTTTTCTCAGCAGTCTCTGTGCAGCTGTGAAATCACCACTGTTGGAGTGGTTGTCCCACCTGAACACCAGTGCTGGTAAGCAGTTCACAGGGCAATTTGGAAAAAGTAGAAGTAGACATTCCTTCTCTGTCTTTGCGCTTCCTCTGCAGCAGCTGTTGTTGATAAGACCCCGCTGCGTTCATGGAGTCTGAGCAAGCACTACAGGTGATGTCTGGACATCTCTCTGGAGGGATGTATAGAAGAGTGGTGTTGAAATATGACCCCTCAATTACTACGTCTTTTCTGAGAATCAAAAAAATAATCCCTTTTCAGTCTTCTGTGTTGTGAAACTTATAGTCATTACATGAGCTGGTCAGTGAGATGCCAGCCTATGTTTCACTTCAATTGTTTCCTTGTATCTAAAAAAAGAAAATAACAAACCATCTAATTTTATGTTTTAAGTGGAAAGTTTTGTTTTGTATTGCTTTCTCAGTTGAAAGTACACAGCAAAATGTGTAATAATACATAGAAATCAAACCAACTTAAATGCATTTCTTTCTTCACCAAGAAGGTCAGGGTAAATATTTGGTAGAGGGAAATCATATCAGAAAGTGCTCATATAAGAATAAATGTTGAATAAACCATATTTTCCTTCCCACCTTGCTAAAACTGCCAATAGGAAATGCCTGGTAAGCTTCTATGTTGTTACATTCAGAATTCTTTGCTTTGTATCTATATATGATAAAATATGATATTCCAAGGTTTACAAGCTAGAAACCAAGTGTCCTGGGAGACACACATTTTTCTGGAACAGAACTCAAGCAATATATCACAGGAAATGATCTTGCTGAGGTAGAAAAAGATAAAGCTCAAGAGGAGAAACAATCAAATGTTATAGGCATATGTGGCTGTCTATAAACATTCACAAAACTTAACCTCATCAAACTCTGGTCTCCTTACTTGAAAACTTCCTGAAATGAAAACTAAATTTGAGTTCAGTTGGATTTATGTGATATTGCACCTCTAAAAGACGAATATTTACTGTTTCCAAAGTTGATTAATTTTTTAATGGCATTTGTGCATTATATATTGACAGGGCATACTAATGGTTTCTAGACTTACTCAAGCAGTTACTATTGGCGTATTCTTCCACTACTGCATAATCCTTTTGGCAATTAGAATGTGGCCAGTAGCAAATCTGGCCAATGGGTGTAGCTGCAAGAGGATGTAGAAAAAAATCATCAGCTAGCTAAAGTCCTGTCAGAATTTCCATTACACATTATTTTGCTGGTAGGGTTTTAAATATTGGGCTTTAGAATCCCTTTTAGGCTGAAACCTGTAATGAATCAGTCTTGTGTTGTTTGCAATTGAAACCTAGTGTTTTGGGATCTTAAATACTGTATTGCATGATTCAAACTGGTTTTGTGCCTTCACAGTCCGAATTCTGTTTTTGTAGATGCAGGTTTTGATTTGAAATTTTATTGTCTAAAACCCTCTCCAGGTGGCAAAGGGAGTAATAATGATTTTCCTATTCTGTTTTTTAACGTCTTCATTAAAGCCCACTCCAAAACATGCTAAGTAATTGCAAGATCAAATTTGAAACCTCAGTAAATACAGTGATTAGTGTGTGTGAAGGCCATTCATAGAAAGATATTAGTCAAATGGAAGAATTATGTGAGGAACAGTGTTCTTGTTCAAGTATCTTGCCTGAAAAGAGACAACAGTAATCTGTGAAAATTAGAGTACTTTTGTATGCCAAGCAAGGAATGTATCCTTTCCTTCCCTTCATCCTACAGCCCCACAGGACAGTGGAGAAACTTGTGTGCACCTCAGCTGGACCCGAACTGAGCAGTGCTTGCCTTTGGTAGGCCGACCAGAACAGAAGAGCTCAGAGATGTGTTTGGGGTGCATACCTCTAGGGCCTGCTGAGCTCTGCAGAGATTGGCAAAGCAGTGGAAGAGCCTAAGGAGCTCCTGAAAGCCCCATGCTAGAAGCACTGGATCCAAACTCATGAGCTGTGGTGCTTTTGCCCATCAACGCTCTTGTGACTCATCTCTGAAGAGAGGGGTGGCAGGAAGGTTACCTTCTACCCAAGGGAAAATGTATCTTCTGGTTCACTGGTGAAATACACAGAGAGCTTTCAGGGCAAGTGAACCTTTAGCCCCAACACAAAGGCTCATGAGTGATGAGAAGTTGCATCTCTACTGCAGGACTTCTTGGAAATTTTGGGCTCTATCCCACTGCTGGCTTATATCCCTTGTTCAAGTAGCTTGCATGTGCCAGCTCTGGTGGTGTCTCCTCATTTTGCCTCTTGGAAATTCTTATAGAAGGAAGCCTAGAGATGCAGGTGTGACTCTAGCACTAACAGCCTGTTGGAGAGAGTTCTTGTCTCTGCCAGTCATGGCATCATGCAGAGGGAGGGAGCCTGATAGACGTGTATTATGGTTGCGTGCTTCTGCATGGGGACATCAAGTCAGGTCATGAAAGGACATAGCACGTTATGACACACTGGCATATTGAGTTTGAGCAGGCTGGAAAAAAAGAAATTGCAGAAGGTTGTGTTGACAGTTTCTGGATATTTAGGATACCAGCACACATTGTCTTCTGATTAGTATCTTCATTTCCTTAACATGATACCTCTGTATTTCCCCCTCAGGGTGGAGTTCAGGTGAAAAGTAATAGGTATTGAGTGAAGGAAGGGCAAGTGATCCTTCAGTGTGGCAGCATAAATGCAGCTCAAAGCTACTACAGCATTTCATTAACTGCAGGGACAGGTGGCAGCTGAACAGTGGTTTCCAGGTCAGCAGCTGCAGGATCCTGACTGGTTCTTTTTTTGCATCAGATGCTTAGGAAAATTTGATAGTTATTAAATTAATGAACTTAATTTCACCAACCTTTTGGTCTTAAATTGGAACAAGTACTACAGCAGTCAGTTTGACAGTAAACATTTGGCCCCAGCGTAACACAACAATCTAGCCATGTCAGTGGGGCAGTCAGCCAGAAGTAACTAGCTTGCATGAAAAACATATGTGCCAGGCAGGAACATCAAGTTACGCTTCTGGAAGCAAAATGGCTCAGACAGTCTCCCATAATAGTGTATTGTGAAGTGTAGATGATATACTCAAAATATCTAGGTCAGGGCAGGCATTCTCACTCCCAGAGTTTAGTATATCAGTCCCTCTATGTTTTTACTAAGTGCAGGAGTGCTTGAAATGCTTTTAAAGTGGTTTTTTTTGGGGGGTGGGGGGGTTATTGAAATAGTTAATCTTCTAAAGTGTGCTCATTGAAGGCAGGTATTGTGGTCATCACTTCAGATGCAGTTCTCATCACTACATCACTGAACGTTTTTCTCAGGACTAGTATCTGATTACTTTGTCTACACAGAGAGGCAATGGGATTCATTCTCGTCTTGATCTTTGGACTCTGTGCTACCACATCATATGTAAAATGAATAGTCTTTCTGGCAATTTTCTACATTTGCATATTCCCAAGCTTAGATTACACTTGGAGCTAACCCTGTACTTCAGCATGCATTCCATTTTAAATGTATTTCACAGTCTTACTTTTCTTGATCAGAAGCACCTAGGTGCTGCTCGAGGCATTTATACATTATTCATAAAAACACATACAAAAATTATATTGGATCAATATTCACAAACCAGCAAGGTTTCAAATAACATGTAGGCATTTATCTCTAAGCTATTACAGCCTGTTCCAGTTTTGAAAGAACTATTACTTTTAAATCCTCATAAATCTGTGGGAAATGATAATATTGATCCTTTTATTTCTGTCTTACTGCACATTCAATTTGTATCCCACAGAGTGCACTATGTAACTTTTCCTAAAGCAAAAGGGACAGCATCATCTATACAGAAAACAGCCATGATATAAAATATATGTAATCTCCATCATGCATATAAAAATAACTTTACAGTTGGACAGTGATTAAAAATAAAATGTGCATTAAATTAATCTCATAGTTCTGTGTTCCTACACATTGTCAACAATCCCTGAGTAATGTGCTTATCAAGAATTGACAGACTATTATGCAAACGCTGTCTTTTTATTGTAGCTTTAATATGGATTTATGCCAAAATCCCTCTGTTATATTGTTATTTTGAGTAATGAGAGGCATTTATAACACACTGAAGCATGAACAAATTTTGGAGACAACTTTTATATCTCTCTGAGGTCTTTAGTATGCTGAGACCCTGCAGCTGAAATTTTGCAGGCCCAATGATTTCCACTGATTTTTTAATTTATAAATTAGAGATTTTTTCACTGCATGGAGATATATTTTAGGCACTCCCAGTCATTTTGAGAATTGTCTAGGACTCTGTTGGTTCAAAACCAGAATCCTAGTTATGTACACACATGCACATAAGACCCTTCTAAACAAGAAATGTAGAACAAAGTGGAGTAAAAGATCTAAAATTTTCTTTTGAAGACATCATAGCATTTTCTCAGCTCTTTCACAAGCTCCCCACAATGTTGGGAAAACAGCAGCAACATAGGAGTGGTTTAAACACTGGTCGTTCTGAGCATCAAGTCCAGAGAAGAGTGACAAAGCTGGTGAAGGGGCTGGAGAACAGGCCTTATGAGGAACAGCTGAGAGAGATGGGGTTGTTTAGTCTGGAGAAGAGGAGGCTGAGGGGAGACCTTATTGCTCTCTACAACTACCTGAAAGGAGGTTGTAGAGAGGAGGGAGATGGCCTCTTCTCCCAAGTGGCAGGGGACAGGACAAGAGGCAATGGCCTCAAGCTCTGCCAGGGGAGATTTAGGCTGGACATTAGGAAAAAGTTTTTTCACAGAAAGGGGGTCATTGGGCACTGGAACAGGCTGCCCAGGGAGGTGATCGAGTCACCTTCCCTGGAGGTGTTTAAGGGATGGGTGGATGAGGTGCTGAGGGGCATGGTTTAGTGTTTGATAGGAATGGTTGGACTGGATGATCCAGTGGGTGTCTTCCAACCTGGTGATTCTATGATTCTATATGATTCTATGATTCTGTTAGGAAGTCTATTTGTTGAGCATTTCTGGAGGCCCAAAGCTGGGGGCTGGTTTTCAGGTATTTGAGTCTCAGCAATTTGACAGAGGAATTCACCTGGCAAGCTAGAAAAAAACAGGTACATTTATGATCAAATCTGTCTGGTTTTCATAGGAATATTTTGGGATTGCCATATGCCTGGGAAGCAGTTAATTTTCAAGGCACTGGCATTCTTGTTTAGAAAAACATTCTGTAAGAAAATATAGAGCTATCCTTACCACTGGATTTGCCTGCCATCCTTAAAGATGGTCAGGGAAGATTTCAACATTTCTGTGTAGAGAACATTATTGTTTTCTTTTGTAGAGTTAAGCACTGCTGCAGACAAGAGCTCCAGTCTCCTCTACGGCTGTTTGGCTGTTTGGACAGCCAGGTCTCCTCTATAGTTCACAGTCACGTATTGGGAAAATACAATTTTCTCCATATCTGTTATAGGAAAGATATGGATTTTGTTGGGCATTTATCTCATCATTTCAAGCAACAGCAGCAGCGGGGGGTGTTTTTTGAAGTGAAGAGGTAGATAACAGCTTAATATTCCTCCCTCCATTGGTATAAATAAAATGAGGGCAAGTGCTATCCTCTTTTAAAACAGTTCTCATTCTTAACAACAGAATTCTGAACAGAAAGAAAATGAGTTTAGTATTGCTTCAATATGGACCTCGGCTGCAAAGATAGGATGGCCTCTTTCTTTTCTTGGTAATTCTTTTAGCAGCTCATTTGATGACTTCCAAACATTTTTTTTCCCCCTCAACACAGCTTTAACAATATCTCCACAAATTTTAAATTGTTCACACAAAAAATTATCTAACTTACAAGGTTTTTACAGTAGGACTGGTATAAATTTTGTTGCAGTGTACATGCTTGGTGTACTTGTGATGTTCAAACTGAAAATAATGCATCCATAATGGTTTGTAAGCGATACATGTCTATGCAGAGTCACAGCATTAAGAGTCAAAATTCTGCACTCTATGTTCTGAATAAAACCCAGCAAAAATACTTAATTGCAGAACGGTCTGGTCACAAACTGAAGTTCTATACTGAATTCCTGTTAAAAAGGCACCATATTTTTTGGCATTGGAAAATCAAATGCCTAGCAGATGGATTGTGTTCAGTTTACAAGCAAAAGATGAGTATTTTCTTAATTGCCAGTAGTGAAACTGAAAACGGTGTCTGAAATTCAGGAAGTGTATATTTGGTCACATACCCACAGTCATAAAGATGCTGATGTTGGAATTAAAATTGGGAATATTTTATATACAACTAGATGTACAGATAAAGGAAATCCATGCTTTCTGTTGCAATTTAAAGAATCATTAATTGGTTTTATTTGGGTTTACCATTGGTTTAAGTAACCAAGATCTGAAATTCAAATGGCGAGATCAGCCACTCAGTTTGATCAACTATGTGACTGACTAGCACCTTCTTCACATAGTCTTTTTTTTTTTTTTTGATATTAACACATTTTGACACTGACATAGTCATTTCCAGTTCTGCTGATGGATGAAGTTGGTTTTCACAGAATCTCAGGAGTATTTTCCTGATAGAAATACATAAGGCACACTTCATACTAAATCTGATCTAGTTAAACAAGTAATCATGTTTTTCTCTTGGAAAAGTACAAGCTTTATTTAGAAATATCTTGTCACTTGATAAATAATGCTTTCAATTCTTGGCTTTAGTGGGAAACTACACTGAAATGCGCAGAACGAGGTTTGGGGTTTTTTGTATTTGTTTATTTTTCTAAAGCCCTATGTCTCCAGTTTTGAATTTTGTTTTCCCTTTTCTCATTCATTTGGCTATGGAATAAAAAAAAAATTGTGTCATCTGGAAATTTTGTGTATATATTGCCTTTACTTTAACTTTTCAAGACTTTGTCAAGCTTAAAAAAATTTTAAAAAAGGCTTCTGAAACTCTGCCATTATGTACTAAAAGAATGCAGACATTTTGAAAAGACAAAGGGAAGAAGGGAAATATGAACATTATATTATCATAGAATCATAGAATAACCAGGTTGGAAGAGACCCACCGGATCATCGAGTCCAACCGTTCCTATCAAACACTAAACCATGCCCCTTAGCACCTCGTCCACCTGTGCCTTAAACACCTCCAGGGAAGGTGACTCAACCACCTCCCTGGGCAGCCTGTTCCAGTCCCCAGTGACCCTTTCTGTGAAAAATTTTTTCCTGATATCCAGTCTGAACCTCCGTTGGCGGAGCTTGAAGCCATTTCCTCTTGCCCTGTCCCCTGTCACTTGGAAGAAGAGGCCATCATCCTCCTCTCCACAGCCTCCTTTCAGGCAGGTATAGAGAGCAATGAGGTCTCCCCTCAGACTCCTCTTCTCCAGGCTAAACAACCCCAGCTCCCTCACCTGCTCCTCATAAGGCCTGTTCTCCAGCCCCCTCACCAGCTTTGTTGCTCTTCTCTGGACTCGCTCCAGAGCCTCAACATCCTTCTTGTGGTGAGGGGCCCAGAACTGAACACAGTACTCGAGGAGCGGTCTCACCAGTGCCGAGTACAGAGGGAGAATCACCTCCCTGGACCTGCTGGTCACGCCGTTTCTGATACAAGCCAAGATGCCATTGGCCTTCTTGGCCACCTGGGCACACTGCTGGCTCATGTTCAGTTGCTGTCAACCAACACCCACAGGTCCCTCTCCTCCAGGCAGCTTTCTAGACAGACTTCTCCTAGTCTGTAGCACTGCATAGGGTTGTTGTGTCCCAAGTGCAGGACCCGGCATTTGGCCTTGTTAAACCTCATGCCATTGGACTCAGCCCAGTGGTCCAGCCTGTTCAGATCCCTTTGCAGAGCCTCCCTACCCTCCAGCAGATCAACACTTCCACCCAGCTTAGTGTCGTCCGCAAACTTGCTAAGGGTGCACTCGATGCCTTCATCCAGGTCATTGATAAAGACATTGAACAGGGCTGGACCCAGCACTGAGCCCTGGGGAACCCCACTTGTCACTGGCCTCCAGCTGGATTTCACACCATTTACCACCACCCTCTGGGCCCGGCCATCCAACCAGTTTTCCACCCAGGAGAGTGTGCGCCTGTCCAGGCCAGAGGCTGACAGTTTCTCAAGCAGAATGCTGTGAGAAACTGTGTCAAAGGCTTTACTGAAGTCCCGGAAGACCACATCCACGGCCTTTCCCTCATCCAGCAGCCGAGTCACTTTGTCATAGAAGGTGATCAAGTTAGTTTGGCAAGACCTGCCTTTTGTGAACCTGTGTTGACTGGGCCTGATCACCCGGTTCTCTTGCATGTGCTTCATGATAGCACTCAAGATCACCTGCACCATGACTTTCCCTGGCACTGAGGTCAGACTGACAGGCCTGTAGTTCCCTGCATCCTCCCTGCGACCCTTCTTGTAGATGGGCACAACATCAGCCAGCCTCCAGTCCAGTGGGACTTCCCCAGTCTTCCAGGACTGTTGGAAGATGATGGAAAGGGGTTTGGCCAGCACATCCGCCAGCTCCTTCAATTCCCTTGGATGAATCCCATCCGGCCCCATAGACTTGTAGGTGTCTAGTCGGGCTAGCAAGGCTCTGACCACCTCCTCTTGGATCATGGGAGCCTCATTTTGCTCCTCTAGCTCCTGGGTTTGTACACAGACGGAACGACCCTCCTTACAACTAAAGACTGAGGCAAAGAAGGCATTAAGTACCTCAGCCTTTTCCTCATCCCCTGTCACTGTTGTTCCTTCTGCGTCCAATAGGGACTGAATGGTCTCCCTAGTCCTCCTTTTATTATTTATATATTTATAGAAAGTTTTTTTGTTATCTTTCACAGACTTGGCCAATCTGATTTCTAGTTGAGCCTTAGCCCTTCTGATATTTTCTCTACACAATCTCACTTCCCTCCTGTAGTCCACCCAAGGAGCCTGTCCCCTCTTCCAGAGCCCATAAACATTTCTCTTCTTCTTGATATCACTCAAGATCTCTCTATTCAACCAAGCTGGCTTTCTCCCCTGCCGGCTTATTTTCCGGAACACAGGGATGGCTTTCTCCTGAGCTGCTATATTATTATATTATTATTAATATATTATTATATTATATGAATTAATATATTATTATATTATTATATATTGTAGCTTGTATCAAAGCAAAGGGGGGAACAACACAAGTTCAAAGGTTTGATATTTAATTATTTGTGTTTTCAGTGTTTTGTAAGGTTTTTCAAATGCTCGTTTGAAAAACAATGCATAGTTTTAAAATTTGCAAGTATTAACTAGATGATTTTGCAACAACTTAATAATTTGTACTAGAACACGAATAATTTTGAGATCGTTAGGTATGAGCTCAACTTGGTCACCTTCTCAGTGCTGTCAAGTCCAATTCTTCAAGGACCAGAAAGTACTCAGCAGTAACCTCTCAGTAACGTAGCTCCATTTATATCAATTAAGCTATAGGAATCCACCCCAGCTGCTGGTCTGACCTACATTTAGTGTCTGTCACTAACTACTATGCACAGGTTTTAATCTTGTTGTCACTGAATAGCCTCACAGTTAAATTAAATTAGTTATTACGTAGAACACTCAAGAAATAAAATGATTTCCATGATTGAAAACTTAGAAAGCTAATGGCCTATAAGCCATGAGGACAGAACAAAGAGATAAATAATTCAGATACGTTTCTGCCAGACAGTCTCAACAATTTTGAAGACATATTTTCTTTTTATTTTTTTACAAGAGAAGACCACAAGGAACAGTGTAACTTGCCCATGTCTCTTTTTAATCAGCCTAGTAATGTGTTGTACTGGTACTTGATATACCTTTTCAAGTGGTTTTAGCTGCATACTTGGGAGGAAAAAAAAGTTTTTCAGTATCTTCTTCTGCTTTACAAAATGTAATTATTTTCACTGAGGTGTCAGGGACTTTTGGTTTTCACAGAAATATGTTTTCTCATTTAGCCTGACAATAATTTATCAGTAATTTTCTTAGGTTCAGTTTCTAAAGTTACCTCATAACTAGTCTTAAAAAAATTCTACCCACAGATAGGTACTGCAATGTAGAGAACTAGATTTGTGGCACATTATTATGAACTTAAACAGAAAATTAATGTGTAGTGGTCAATTTTGACCAGTTATGTAGTGCTTAGTTTTGAATATAAATGGTTTCCCTTAAGATACTCAGAAATGAAAATGTTACTGAAATTGCTGGCATATTTCCATTGTATTTTTGAGAAATACAGATCAAAAGGTGAAAGCAGTCATAAAACCTATGCAAAATGGTAACACCTTTCACAGAATTTCAATACCAGTAAACCTTATCTCTTCCTGCAGAATCCACTGGGGCCATCTTCCCATGCAGAGGCAGCTCCTCTACAGCACAAAATCAGTATTCTGTGTGTTTTAACTCCAACCCATGCTGAAGTCCCTTACTACAGTATTCGTTGGCTATCATTCATGAACCAGAAGCCAAGTCATCTGTGTTTGTGTAACTTGGTAAAAGCGAACTATGAAGTTTAAAGGAACTTCTGCTTCTAGGTCAGACAGACAATAATTCTTCTTTTTATTATAAAGCCTCACATGCTAGATCAGTAATTTGAGGCCATCTGAACAATAATATCTGAACATTATGGTATCATTTATGTCTTCCAAAGGAACTAAAATGATTGCCTAAAGTATGTTTTTCAATCAGTCTTCAGTGAGGTCAGGCTTTTTTTCCCTGAATAATTCTCCCTTGAAAATTTGAGGCAACACAAATGAATTGCATATGTAAAGACTTGGAATCACATGTCAGCTTATCTCAGCAAGCACTTAAATCTCTGTTCACTATCCAAATACGGATATACAAATGTAAGAATTCATTTGTCAATATAGATGACTCTGGAAAAATGTGCCTATACCATCTCGAGATTATAGATAACTATGTTATGTGAACTTTCTGTAAGAAATAGGGATGTATATGATTCTTTCAGCAATCACTTGCTAGTATTTCTTCATTAAATTAACGTTTAATACAACTCAGATGTTATTTACATCTTGCATTAAATAGATGGTCATCTTTCCCAATCAGAAATGTCTAGTTTATACCTACTCTATACAGGAATGGAGCTTTAAACTCCTAAAGAATTCTATTCTTTTTATCACTAATGCCAGTGAAGTAAGTCTGGTATGTGATCAGGTTATGAAGCAGAAAACTGAGACCCAGAAGGTGATTACAAGGTATCTATCCATGTTGTCAAAAGAAATCTTCCATGGATTGCATTCTACCTAGACTTAAAATCTGCCTCTGACAGAAAAACAAATAGCACAGCTTCTATACTTTGAGGCTGCAAAGACTGAGATTCATTAGCCATTGGGGTTTAAAGCACACGTCCCAGGTTTTGCTACTTAAGAACAGACACTTCTAATGTGTCATTAGAAAACAGAAATGAAACGATTCTGAAATATCTGCCATCAATGCCTAGGGGATAAAACCCCAACAAACAAGCACCTCAGCTCTTGCAGTCATGTCTAGAGATGTAAAGCAGGTTTTCTAGTCCTTAAAATTTTGCTCAGATGTTTTTAGTCTGGACTGGGTGGATGCCAGAAATTTTCTGATTTCTGGTAGAAATAAGGCAGAAGTTCCAAGAAAACTTCATTTTGGAAATATCAGAGCATGCATGGTTGTCCGTAAAGAAAAGTTGTTACACACACTGGCTCTCCAGCTAGGTGCTGCAATTGCTCTATTTAACTGTCAGGCTTCTCTGGTTTATCTCTGTGAATGTAATTTTCAATGAATTGTTGTAGTAGGTCCTAAAATCCTCAAGTCTTGAGTGACTTAATCAAGGAGAATTTGTAGGACATCCTCTGAAACAAGAATTCTCACTCACCAGAGCTACAAAGCTTCAAGCTGCAGATTTTGCAGACCCCAAATTTTATCTTTGCAACAGTTAGCCGCAAGTGTAATAACCTGCAAAAAATAAAAGGACAGTAGTAAAGAAGGAGTGGGCTGCTCAAGAGCCAAAGCCCAGGAGCAGGCTGAGCAAAGTTTTACTTGAGCCCTGTCCTGAATCCCTTAAGTCTTCAGAGTAAAACACTTTAGTCCTTCAGTCCGAAGTCTTTTATTTTCCTCTTGCAAAATTTCCCGCTGGCCCTTCTGTGGTGCAAATTAAATTTAGGTCATGCATGCTGGTCCTGTTATTATATAGAAGACATTTTTCCTTAGATGTTCTGTTAATGTTTCAAAATAATTTCTCTGAACAGAAAGTTTACGTCCACCAGCACTTTACCAGATGCTTGACCTCACTCAGGGAGATGGAGGACACTTACTTGCTGACTTAAAGGTAGCGATTTACCAGGTACTAGTCACTGCACTTCATAAAAATCAGTCTATATTTGGAACTTTAAAAGTACCAGGTTCTCAAAATTTAATGCCTTGCTGCTGTAAGGGACAGGGACCATAAATTCAAAACAGAATATGATCATGGAAACTGGCAAATGATTAGACAACCTCCTGGATGCTCATAAAGACACAATTTCATAGACATAAAGAAGTTATGCTGGGCAGAAAATAGCCTGGTTTTCAGAAAGTGTGAGAAGAGTGCTGCAAAACAGAATATAAAATAAAACAAGTTTTCTGATTATTTTTTTCTATTTAATAGCAATGAATATAACTTAAACATTTAAAAATGTGTCTGGCAAACAAGAAACTTAAAGGCGGATTAATACCAAGACAATTGCAAGATGTTTAAAACACAGGAACTCTGTTTCTAGACACAGATGGTAAAGTCAAGGAGCACCAATGTGAAACAGCTAGAAATAGTCAATAGACATCTCTATTCTGTATTTGAAACCAAGCTGCAACCATCAAAAACTTACAGAATGGAATTACATTATAAAATAATTAGAAAATTTGCCTCATGCAGTATAGCGGGGAATGAAACATCATCTGTTTCCGCCACTGCCTTCCAGATCAATAGACTAGATGACTAACTCTCAAAATCATTAAGAGAACTAACAGAGTCATATGAGAAGTCAGTAGCGTTTGTTTTTTTACAAAACTTATAAGTAATTATACTATACGGTTTATCTTTTATTCTAGAGCCTGATTCTAGGTACTTATTCCTTTTTTTAGGAGAAGTTACTCTAAACAAATTTTATTGAAGGCTATAAATTGTACTTATTTTATGGACATACATATCCCACCCTTTGAAGGATATTGCTCCACAAGTTGATGGGCTGATGGATTGGGTAGGTCAGTTTCATGAGCTTTTCTTTACTTGATTATCTTTCATTAATTTTCATATTAAGTTATTATTCTGTTCTAGGAGGGGGTTTTTTTTGGGTGGTGGTGTATGAGTTTATATTAATTTTTTTTTTTTAAACTGGAGCATTTCCTGCATAATTTCAGAGCTGAGACATTGAGTTCCATTGGCCAATTTAACTACTTAGCAGATGCCAAATAACAACTCTCTCTTATAAAAGTTGTCAAAGTACTAAATTGGTAGAGACTGAGATGAAGTCACTGCATTTAATTGATGTTTTATCATAACATCCTTAAAGTCCATGATCAAACGTGTCCCAATGCATTATACAGCTGCTCAGATATATCACTGTTTAGACAGCAGTATCTTTTTATTGGATTCAGCCCATGCAAATACCCTTCCTAGGGGTAACATTTTATACAAACTATATTAATTTCTTCCATGAGTTTTTAGGCTGGAAGTGAAGCATCCTTTAGGAGAAATAAACATGATCTAAGATGACAGTTTTTATCTATTAAATTTCAATCATGAAAAGAATTTAAAATACGTTTATTTCATTACTGAATAAAATAAACAACTCTAGGAATACTAGTGACTCATTTTTAAGCCATTTTAACTTGAACTATCCCTGCTATGTTGTGCTTAGGTCCTGACCTACTTATATTTTATAATAAAAAGATATCTTTGCCATTGAACTCTCTATTCAGCATGAAGAACTACTGTTAAACCTTATTTCCACTGTGAAAGGTTTTTCATTCCTGCCTGCCTGCCATGTCCTTTTGAGCCACTGTGATATACTCTAGCTTCTTGTGACTCACGCTTCATCACCAGAAATAAAACTGAAATAGCTCTTCACCTAATTTTGTCTTATGAATTTGACTATATTTCTCTGAGTTTAAGAGATGGCAAGTTTTAGGTGAAGACTCTATAAGGAGAAACCTAAGCTGGTAAAGCTATTTATGTGCAGTTATTAAAAGGTTATGAGGAGTTCTTTTCATGATGAATAATAAAAATGAGATTGGATGGTGGCCATGTCATGAGCTGGTAGGTAGGAGAACTCAAAATGACAGGGATGGAAAAGAAGAAACATAAGAGAATATACTTCTTCCGTTGTAAATGCTCACCAGGAATAGTAACCTAGTGCAAGCTGCTGCACACCATCTGTATCTTTGGCCATTCCTGTGCAGACCATGAGTGTGATGCATGGTCATGAACTTTCTGTGCATAGTTGTAATTTGTGGACATCTCAAAAACTGTTCCTTGCCTAAAGAGGATTTGCGATAGGTTAAGATTTCTGAAGACTGTCAAGGCATCTTGCAGCTGCACTCTCACATAGTTGTCATTTTTGCATCATTTCAGTCATATCTTTTACAGTATGGAGTTATGTAACATTGTTTTGTTACAGATGAGGAGCAGAAAGTTGTAGGGCAGAATAAGGAAATGAGCATATGTAGATGGATAATTAATGGGTGTAACTTGGCAGTTGTTTATAGGAACCCTGTTGCTGGAGAAGTCACATTGTAGAATTATACTCTGAACATAGAATTAAACGTAGCTTTAGGAGACTTCCCTGAACACTGCCAAACCCTTGTGACAGGAATTCACCCATAACCAGAAGCACTACCAGCACAGATGTAATTATGATCTGCATGTAGGGTTGGGCTATGGGAAAACTGAAGTCAAAAATGACTTTTCCAATTGTAGAATATATGTGCTCTTATGAAAAAGCTACTGTAGAGAGCCATTTTGCCTCAAATAAAAATCTTATCAAATGCTTAGATGTGATATAACATATAATTTGCTTCCATAAAAGTAAATTGTGCTCAAACAAGCAAACCGAATTTTATTAAAAAAAACCCCAACCAAACAGAAAACCTAAAAGGACATCAGCACAAGAATTTTGTATGATTATTTAAAAAAGCAGTTATCATTAACTTATCTACCATTGGAGAATGAGGTGAGCATTATGATTTATCTGGTTTAATGTTTCACTTCAAGAACTTCTCAACACAGTTTCTTCCTGCCCAACACATTCATCTGAGGCTCCCCTTGGTTTTTTGATTCATAGGTACAACTGCTTCTCTGATGTGCATAATGTCCCTGGCCATAGGGGGTTTTGGCATTAGCAGGTATAGTTCTCTCTGAAGGCCATGAGATATCCACTGAAGCTGAGAGCTGGGGTTTGCTCCTGAACTATAATTGGACCAAAAAAATCCTCATATGGTGCAGCTGAGAACACATTGTATCCTGAGTCTTTGTTTGCCTTAAAACTAGAAATCATAGTTGCAGCTTACTGTGAATATTGTAGCATGGTACAGTGATATAATTGCAAAGGAAAACATGATGTATGACCTCTTCACTACTATTAAGCTTTGATGGTTTTACATGTGCTATTACTTTCTCCCTGACAATTTAATCTTGTATATTCAACCTTGAATTTCATACTAATGTATGAAACATTTGTTGGGGCTTTTTTTTCCCAGATGGGGAAACTTTGTTACAGAGCACCAAGAAAAAAATTAATTTCTTAAAAAAATATAACTTGGCTTTGATCCAGATGAAAAAAAAGAAAGAAAAAGAAAGCGCTGCTGTCATTATTAGCAAACCCAAGGGGACCATAAAATTTTCACTGGTGCCCAGATGAAAATGTTTGCTTTCTGCTCAAGTTGGTATTTTAAATCTGTCTAAAATTTAAATTTAAATAAGATGTGTCTGAAAAAACTTGTTGAACTGATGTTTTATTTAGATATTCTTTATCTCCTACTGAATAGAGATTCTTCCTATGAATTATACTTATGGGAAACAGTTTGCTTTTGTCTCCAAGCTCTTTTGTATTTAGGACATAGAATAACTAACTTTGGCTTGAATATTCTCCATATTACTTGCCTTTTACCTTTTATTGTTCTTTTCTCCCTTCACTCTCTACAGAATCTCAGTTTTTACCTCTATGTCCAGAAATTTCTCAAGCTGCTGCTTTCAGAAATGTGTTTTTAGAGCATCTTTTCTTCCCTGGGCAGTGTCTCGCAATTGTGCTCTCCTGCCATTCTTCTGCTAATCTCGAAGACTCAGCACACACATACGCATGCAGTTAAATTTTTTCGCTCAGTCTTGAAAAATTCCTTCAGGCTGTTAGCATGCTAAACTTCACTAGAAGGACAGACAGATAAGGTGAGGTATTATTTTGTTGCTAGGAAAACATCAATCAAATGTCCAGTCTAGACCATGGAAGATGGTACTATTTTTGTTCTTTATTTTTCTGTTACAATTTGCAAGGCTCTGCAGTAGAATTCCTTGTTGAATAAATGTGTTCAATGGGTGCCATGGTAAGGCTGGTGAGTTATGTTTGATTAGATGCCTGTTGTGAAACTATGAGTAGGGAATTTAGCTTTTTGATGTTTCAGCACAGAAATTGAGTTTACCTGCTGTGACCACAGAGCAGCTAGATAGAAGAAAGAAAGATTTTAATACTGGCTGCAGAAAGATTGTATTGATAGGGCCTGGAAATTTTAGATGTTTAGCTCTTTTTTAATCATATATACTAGCAATTCCTGTAAGAGGCAACGGGTTTTAATTAAGTTAGAGCATACTGCTATGTTCCCTCCTATCAACAGCCTCTCTAGGGCACCAAGGAAACTCATCTTCTTCCTATGCTCTAATGACTATTTTTCATAACGTTTTAAAAACAGTCCCTCCTAAGACCCTTTAATCACAAGTGAAAAGATTCAGTGGACAATTTACAGGTAAAGTAAATCCATGTTATTAAGTGATTGTCCACGTAAAAATGTTTCCATGAATAAGGGCCTTAGAATGAAAGTCAGTAAATACCATGTGTTTCCCTGCTGATGCCTCACTGTGAAAGGATTACTGAAAACAGAGGAGTCTTTTTCCAGCCTCAGGAAGCACTCAGTTATTCTTGCTTCCTTGGAGATGGATGTAGTTGGGAATCACAGTGATGTCCTACTTTAAGAGCTGGGACCTTCTCCTGGTTTCAAGAGACAGTTTATTATTATGAAAACCGATAAATAAAGCACGTTATTTTTCAACATGCTTAGTACTTGGAAAGAATGTGGATCATACAGCTCCTCTGGAAAATAGTTCAGTCATTATAGATGATTATTTTAGGTGATGACACATTGCCAGGATGCATGGATATTTTCCATAGGCCACCTTTGTTGGTGCTTGGTGTATTAACTGGTGAAGGTATTTTACAGACTATACATTGCATATGATGTCTATAGGGTAGAGAAATTAAGCCTTTCTTGTTTTTGTTGAATTGCCTGTTACTTACTATGTTTTAATAGAAGTTTGTAAGGAAAAGTCTTGTTTGAAATTATCACTTAATTAATTAATGAGGCATGAGTCAACATAACTAAATTCTGCCTTTTATTTAAAAACTTTTATATCTCATGTGATTTTCCAGAGGAAACTGAATACAGATATACAACATCCATGTTGCACTTAATATTTTTCATTATGGTCTTTGATAACTATTAGGGTTTTCTTTTGGTGATTACTAAAGCCAAAAACTTTAAATGAACAAGTATCTATTGTTACGTTCAAGTGCCTGTGTAGTCAAACCCTTCTCCTGAATAAACTTTACTTCATTCTCTGTCACTTATTTATGTGGAATTTTATTCTGCTTGAATATTTGAATCTGTTTTTTCCTTCTGCTCTGTCAAGTTTCAACAAGTACAAAAATTAATAGTACCAAGCACTTATAATTGCAACTTATAAATCAGCCTGATGTGTGCAAAGACCAGATAAATCAGGTTTTGTATCAGCATTTCTGATTCCAGACACTAAGGCAGAACAACAAAACTATCACTGTCTCTCAGCAAGGGTAGCTGTAAAGAAAAACTACAGACAACTCTTGGTCTTACTTTTCAACACGGGACCTCTTCATATGTAAGATACATCCCTTTTTCCAAATATTTACTAAGAATACATGTTACAACAGTACCTCTTGTGAATATAAATGCATTTTGAGAAGTTAAGCTTTGGTAGAATTAAACCACATTCTGTAGGTGAAACTTCCCGGTGAATTTAGTCAGCATAAATGAACCTGAATAAAAGTTTTTAAAAGGCACCTGCTAAATTAAGACCCAGTGTTTCCCCATTCCTGAGCAACCCAGGTTTGCTGGCAAAAATTGGTAGCATAAACATTACCTAATATTAGTTCACACTGCATCTTTTTGCTTTTGTCAGAAGTTACGTGTTTTGCAATATCTAACATTTGCTTCAGCTATTTTGACCATTTTTACTAGCCAGGAGACAGAGATCCAGCAGTTTTCCAGGTATATGTATTATTTTCCTTATAGCAACACTGATGATGAGCACTAAGCTTAGCAAACTCTCTGTGTAAGAAATTGCTTTAATTTTCTGTTCTAAAGTTATCCAATTATTTGGTTAAAACGTAAAGAGATAGCTAATATTTTTCTAAGTATTTCTAGTATTTCTTACACTTCTGTAATTTTTAGGTTTTTATAGTTATTTTAAAAGCCTATGGGTATAAATTAATATTGATATGACAATTAGTATGTTCAAGCAAAGTTGCTAATACTGTGAATTTTTTCAGAAATTATCCAACTTACAAGTAAAGGTTTACAGGGCAGTTAGCAGGGTTGTTTGGTGTTGTGTCACAGTATCTGGGTTTAGTACCAACATATCACTGTCATATGGAAATAGAAGCTTTCCTTAAACCGGCATTTCACAGAATCACAGAATCACAGAATCACAGAATCACAGAATCACAGAATCACAGAATCACAGAATAACCAGGTTGGTAGAGACCCACCGGATCATCGAGTCCAACCGTTCCCATCAAACACTAAACCATGTCCCTCAGCACCTCATCCACCCGTGCTTTAAACACCTCCAGGGAAGGTGACTCAACCACCTCCCTGGGCAGCCTGTTCCAGTGCCCAATGAACCTTTCTGTAAAGAATTTTTTCCTAACGTCTAGCCTAAACCTCCCCTGGCGGAGCTTGAGGCCATTGCCTCTTGTCCTGTCCCCTGTCACTTGGAAGAAGAGGCCAGCACCCTCCTCTCTACAACCTCCTTTCAGGTAGTTGTTTGGCTTTGTTTTACAGAATTCTTATTATAGGATGTATAGAAGATATTAAACATATAATGTCTTTACAGCTTAGTATAAAAACTTCTGTATGGTTTATTTTATTTTCTTGCTTGTCCTCAAGTGCTTTTCAAAAATAAATATATGAACCTTGGTATTCAAACATTAATCAGATTTTTTAAAAAAAAATATTGACTTGTCTATCAAACCTGCACGTTGCCCACTGAATTCTTTCACTTGTGATTAAAGGGTCTTGGGAGTGACTGTTTACAGGAGTTATGTGAAATAGTCATCAGAGCATAGGCAGTAGATGAGTTTCCTCAGTGCCCTAGAGATGCAGTTGGTAGGAGGGCACAAATACTGCAACCTAAGGCGCATTGCCTGGATTCAAACCTAAAGCCAGATTACAAAGGACAAGTGAACAAAGAAAAAGTACTTTACTGATTTTTTCTAAATGAACAAGTCCTAATACAAGTTTGCTGGCAGATTTGTTTTTCTGAGTTGGAAGAACTGAACAGCACTTTTTACCTTTCTCTCTGTGTAGCCTCTCTCTGCTGTCCAACTACATACAGTGTAATAGTACACAGAGTGTACATACAAAAAAAGGTGTATTAGTGAAGATCCGTTACCCCTTAGACAGTATCACGGTGGTTAGGGCAGTCTCTGGAGGTAGGAAAGGTTTCTCAAACACTCTTGAAGTTTCTCTAGCTCAGAGAAAGGAATGAATTAAGAATTTTTGCTGTTCTCAGTGAGCAACATAGTATTTGGACAACCCATATTTCAGAGGCAATGTGTAGGAGGCCTGCAGTATTGCCTGTGGACACAGGAAATTGGACACTTAAAAGCTATCTGAAGCTGAAAATGAGAACAGAGTGTAACTGATCAGTGAATGTGGCAAAACTTGACTTTCATTTACAGTAGGAAAAGGTGGGCCACCGTCTTGATTTGGTTTATGGGCATCTGGTTTTCATCTCCAGATTTCTTTTCTTTTATTTTTAAAAATGAGTTTTAAATGCCTCCTTTGGTATGTGTAGGGGGAAGGTTATGGATAGCTTTAGGCTCTTGCATCACTATTTTTCTTGTCTGGGAAGGAAAAAAAGGGTGTACTTGTTTATTTGTTTGTTTCTGGCTGACTTAGAATGTTTTCAGCTTGCAGTCCAAACACTGGAACAAAAATCCTCTCCAAACCTGTGCCACGCCCCCAGCCCTCTTTGTGTAACTTTACACCAGAACAGAACTGTGAGCTAATTTGTCTGGGCCATACTTCCAAGGACAGTCTAATATTTTTTTAGTGTCTCCACATCAAACAAAACCAGTAACAAAAGAAAGGCAAATTTCCATTTTAATTCCAAATAAAGATGAAGAAAAGAAAATGAAACCTGTGCGTGCCGAAGAGCAGAAAATGACAGCTGTAAATGATCTTCAAAGTTTGCACAGAATAGAAAAAAAGGCATTAAATAAAATGATGTATTAAAAAATACAGTTCCTTTAATCTTCTTGCAGACTTAAATTTCTGCTTCAGTGAGGCTCAGGATCTTGCTAAAGAAATTTCTTGTTTGTGACAGAAGAAAACAGCACTATTAATGACAAAAAAATATTAGGGTTATATCTTGGCATTTTTGATGTAAGAAAGGAAGCAAATCATGGTTACATGTATCTTTTGTCTGGCTCAGAATTATCACTATCATGTTGGAAGTTTTTATTCGGAAGTCTGTGTTGACGCTTATGATTAGGGCCAGAAATCCTACAGCTGACAGGAAAGTGACCTATAAACAATGATCTGTGATGGACTTGTCATATAGTCACTAAATGAAATATTCTAGTACCTGTTTCCTTTGTCATGTTTCTAAGTTTCCGTCTTCTTTATGGTTATTGCTTCTGGCATATCCTACTGACTGTCTGGTAAGAGTGGGCTTTCTTTGTCTTGTATATGCATTCCACTTTTCATCAGTACTACTGAACATATTATTGAAATTACTTTGGGGAACAAAAACTCCATTTGGGTATGATTGGATGCAGACAGTATTTGATTTCCAAGTGAAAGTTAATTACTTTTCTAAAAGACTGACAAATACATGTATGCAGATATGGTAAAAATCAGATATAAAAGGAGTTGCTTACAATGCAGTAAGAATTCCAGAGTTTTGAGCAAATAAAGTAAGAATTTAGTAAGAACATAAATTTACAACATATCAAATACATTATGGTAATTACCTGCATGAATTCACTAACTACCACTTTGTATAAAAAAATTTGGCCTTCTCATGGTAACAGCCCATCTTCACTTTCTTAGCCAAAACCAAAACACTTTTCTGGCAAGGAGTATTTTGCCACTAAACCATGTCCCTGAGCACCTCATCTACCTGTATTTTAAATACCTCCCAGAATGGTCACTCAACCACCTCCCTGGGCAGCCTGTTCCAGTGCCTGATGACCCTTTCTGTGAAAAATTTTTTCCTGATATCCAGTCTGAACCTCCGTTGGCAGAGCTTGAGGCCACTGCCCCTTGTCCTGTCCCCTGTCACTTGGGAGAAGAGGCCAGCTCCCTCCTTTCTACAACCTCCTTTCAGGTAGTTGTAGAGAGCAATGAGGTCTCCCCTCAGCCTCCTCTTCTCCAGGCTAAACAACCCCAGCTCCCTCACCTGCTCCTCATAAGGCCTGTTCTCCAGCCCTTTCACCAGCTTCATTGCTCTTCTCTGGACACGCTCCAGAGCCTCAACATCATTCTTGTGGTGAGGGGCCCAGAACTGAACACAGGATTCAAGGAGCGGTCTCACCAGTGCCGGGTACAGAGGGAGAATCACCTCCCTGGACCTGCTGGTCACGCCATTTCTGATACAAGCCAAGATGCCATTGGCCTTCTTGGCCACCTGGGCACACTGCTGGCTCATGTTCAGCCGGCTGTCAACCAACACCCCCAGGTCCCTCTCCTCCAGGCAGCTTTCTAGACAGACTTCTCCTAGTCTGTAGCACTGCATAGGGTTGTTGTGCCCCAAGTGCAGGACCTGGCATTTGGCCTTGTTAAACCTCATGCCATTGGTCTCAGCCCAGTGGTCCAGCCTGCTCAGATCCCTTTGCAGAGCCTCCCTACCCTCCAGCAGATCAACACTTCCTCCTAGCTTAGTGTCATCTGCGAACTTGCTAAGGGTGCGCTCAATGCTTTCAACCAGGTCATTGATAAAGACATTGAACAGGGCTGGACCCAGCACTGAGCCCTGGGGAACCCCACTTGTCACTGGCCTCCAGCTGGATTTCACACCATTTACCACCACTCTCTGGGCCCGGCCATCCAACCAGTTTTCCACCCAGGAGAGTGTGCGCCTGTCCAGCCCAGAGGCTGACAGTTTCTCAAGCCGAATGCTGTGAGAAACTGTGTCAAAGGCTTTACTGAAGTCCCGGAAGACCACATCCACAGCCTTTCCCTCATCCAGTAGGTGGGTCACTTTGTCATAGGAGGGGATCAGGTTAGTTTGGCAAGACCTGCCTTTCATGAACCCATGTTGACTGGGCCTGATCATCCAGTTGTTTTGCATGTGCTGTATGGTAGCACTCAAGATCACCTGCTCCATGACTTTCCCTGGCACTGAGATCAGACTGACAGGTCTGTAGTTTCCTGGATTCTCCCTCCAACCCTTCTTGTAGATGGGCACAACATCAGCCAGCCTCCAGTCCAGTGGAATTCCCCCAGTCTTCCAGGACTGTTGGAAGAAGGTGATGGAAAAGGGTTTGGCAAGCATGCCAGCCAGCTCCCTCAATACCCTCAGGTGGATCCCATGCAAACCCGTAGACTTGTGTGTCTGTTACAAGAGAGAAAAAACTAGCACCACTATAGTCAAAGTGAATTTAACTGTTGAATTCACTGAATTCAGGATTTCATCCCAAACTTGCAGTTCATGTCTCCCTTGCAAACAGAAGCACCCATGCCAAATGTGCTTGGTTAACATGCTTTCAGCAAGCCTGCCAAAAAAGTGAACTCTTGCTACACAGTTCAGTAAGTATTATACATGTAGCATTAGCAGCTAATGCTGCTTAAAAGGCTGTAATAGAAAATGTGAAAGAAGATCTATAAAACCTGGGGTTTGGGACATCTATGTTTCTGTAAAAGTTGCAGAAAATTTACATTGGCAAATAAATTAGGGTAGGCTTAATGACAAGTAATAACAGTTATTTTGAGCTTTGTTTTGAGTTATAGGCTTATATCATCTAGAAGAAAAGATATCATGACTGCAAGACCCCCATTGTTGTATTTGCCTATCTCACTTTCCCTCCTTTTGAAGCAAAGGTGATTTACTACAGGAAAAGGAATTATATATTTGTCTATGAGGCTTAGTAGACCAGATACTTCCTCTTGAGATTATGCTTGGTTGATGGAATAAATCACAATATTTTTTGTTTCTAGTTGAATCTCAGGGATCGCTTACATGTAATGTATAATTCAACCCACTGTGTTTCAATAACTCAATACATATACTGTTCACTCATCACTTGAATACAGTTTTTTTAGCCTGTACCATTTTCTGGTTTGATCTACAGCAGGAAATATACTGTGATCTGTGCCACGGTCGTTACTTGTAATGTCTATAAAACAACTGGAGTGACTAACACAGGACTTTGAAGACAAGTCACATGTGAAAACTATGCTTATGATTTCATTTGCTTTAGCAAATTTGCATATCTGCTTAGAAAAATGTCACTTCTTGGCCAAGCTGGAAATGACATTTCTCAACTGCAGTACTGCATTTCTTCTGCTTATATGGCTGGTCATACAGAAGCCACCAAAAAGAGGAATCATAGTTCATAACTGGAGATGGAGCTATTTGACACTTTCCCTTTTGTTTAGCCAGGTTCAACGAATAAGGAGATATAGCAATAGACTATGAAAGACACACTTCTAACAGTGTTGATATTAAAAGCCCTACAAATACTAATGGTGAATCAACTTTCTGTTTCTTTACTAATCTAATCAGCCGCACAAAATGGTCCTGGAGAGCTATAGTACAGCAGCAGAAAAAAAGGAGACAGAAACACAAAATAGCTGACATAAATAGAACAGCCATAAATGTGTACAATGAGGGTACCAGTGGTTTCGTACTTGTACTACAAGCACTTGCTTTAAAGGCAACAACTGTGTCAGCTACATTTCAGTCAAACTATTCATATGGCCTTTGTCTCTTATTTATGTATTTATTCTCGTTAGAAAGTGTGTAGATTCCACACTATTACCTTGATAGTCTGAATGGCATGTATAGTATTTAAAATAATAATGTTATTAAAATAAGCTATGATTGCTCTGTGAGGGCAGAAGAATGAAAGTACATGAGCATTCCCAATACACTAAAAGTGTTTCTTCGGACTCTTAAGGTATCACCTAGACAATTAAAGGAGTCCATTGCATTCAGTATCTAATAAATTAATTTTAATTTTAGGATACTTAGATAATCACAGGACCCAAAATTTATAGGCATGCTTGGTATATTATCCATCTGGCAGTAAACAACATATTATCTTTTCTTTTTCCAAGTGATGCCTGGCCATTTCCTCAGTTGCACATCTGCTTTTGGAACCTTTTATAAAAGGATTGGAAAAAATTCCTGTTTTGTGTGCTTAGCTAAGAATTTTGAGATTCTGAACCATTTCTCAGTTTCCTTTTGATGCATCATTTAAAACCACATCTAGTAGGCTGTTGGTGGCTAGTAGCACACCAGAAATACATAGATCTTCAGTGATGCAGGAAATAGTGTTTGAATTCAATTCAGAGATTGTTACTCAGCAGAAAATATTTGTTTGCAAAACTGTTTTCTTCCCCAGCTGTGAGTTTCAAAGCAGCAGCAGTATAAAAGATTTGAAATGCTTTGCCTTTTTAGCAAAACAATTTTAATGGATGATTTTCTGATTACCTTACAGCACTTGCCCAAAGCTTTTGCATAAGTCTTCAACTCTAATATATTTTACTGAATAGTAGTCTGCGAGGTAATGTCAAATAAATGCATATTTCAAACAAGAGCAGGGGGAAACACAATTTTCCATCCACTAATAAGCTGACTGCATATTCAGAAGTGGTATTTGGCAGGAGTTTGACTCAATAAGTTATGAATAACTGCTGCCCACTGTTTTACTACATTCCCTATACAAGGCTGCAGCAAGGACCTGCAAAGTCTACAATTGCAAAGGGGACACAAATTCCAGGACTGTAGGAGTCCAATATTTGAGACCAGCAGGAGAACTACAAAGTTGGCAATAAGCAAAGAAGAAGAAGAACTCTAATTAGGAGTGGATTAATGCTGATGTGTTGATTTGAAATCCAACTTTGAAAATAAAACAATAACAGATCTGTTTCTACCCAGTCTGATATTGCCACCTGGCCTGACTTACTATTGACAGCCCATAACTTTATTGCACCAGCACATCTGATTGCTGTTATTGTACCACAGATTTGAGACTTCTGAAATTCAAACTGGGAAGGAGAGTAGATCATATTGGAAATAAACAATTAAACGAAAATTTCCATGGTAAAGGCATGCTTACTACATCTTCAGATGGGCAGCTGAGAGAGCCTGGAGGTTGTTGAGTATGAATTCCATAAGAAAAGAATTATATGGGGCTATTCATACTTAGCAATTTCCGTCTGTAAATCTCTATGATGAGGCTGAATATTTTCCTGTACCTTATGGGTTTAGAAACTAACATGTACAGCATTTCACTAAAGGGCATGAAAAAGGAGTTTGAATCCCAGTTCCTTACTGTGGCAGAAGCCCAAGCCCACACAGGACTTGATTTAGGAAAAAAAACCTTAACCACTGGAAAGTCTTCCACTGATTCCAATTAGATTTGAAACAGATCTACAACAAGTGAGCTACAGATCTCAGAGACAGTGAGGCATAGCAGTTCCCTTCCTCCATCCTCTACCTAATGGCCAAAGTAAATTAGTGCAACAGTCACTGCTTCAGACAGGTGTAACTTAAATCAAAGGAGTAATCTTCCATGTTTTCTGCCTTGAGACACTACAAATTGTTCTGTAATGCAGTAAGAAATATGAGTTGATTTTATGATATTAAAAAAGTGCTTATATACATACATGACCTTCTAAACTTAATTGAAGTGGACACACTCTGGATGCTGCTGGAGAGAGGCACCTGCGACAGATATGAGCACCATGACTGTGGGTTCCTCTCTGTGATGGGGAATTGCAGCCCCTTCATAACTTTGCTCAGTTGTGTTTGAAATGGCTTAATCTCGAGAACTGTTGGTCCATTTGCGCAGCATCTGTCATGGTGTTGATCTGGTATGTTCTAATGTAATTTCCTTTTAATGTTTTATGCTCTTTGTGGTGTTTCAGTATTTCTCTTCTGAAGGTACTGAGGGGACAATACTTATGGGTTTGGTGAAGGACCCTAAACTGCGCTCCTTTGTTTAGCAACACTTCATGAGTAAGGATGAGATGTTACTTCCTCTATTCCATTCTAATGCTTAGTATTACACAGCAGATTCACACTCAGGCCACCAAAATCCACTGGAGGAGTATTTTTCCTCTCTACTTCATGCAGAACTGGAAAACTATCTACTAGAAAGTGTATTAATGCTTTCTGGACAGGACTTCTGAGTGCAAAGTGCAGTCCAAGAGACACTAGGAGAAAAGAGATATAAAGAGCATTGTAGAGAATAAGGTAAAGTATGAAAGCATGCATCTATAGCATGATTATATTGAAAAAAACACCTCATGAAAATGAGACAGATTTGTATAACCCATTATATTCCTTGTAGGTCTCAGTTTTAATAGCTTAGCCAATGAAACTGTCATTTTGTCTGTCTAGACTAGCACAAGCCCATCACCAATCCTCAGGCACTGTCAGAAATACTTCCCTTTAAAACAAACTTCCATGAAATTACTTCTGTGTCTACAGGTTTAGGAACATCAGCACTGCACTGCTGATCTTCTGGACTTTGGCAATACAATCAAACAGTAAAAGATTAGGTGGAGTTTCCCTTTTGCTTTAGAGATCTTGAGCACACCTACTTCCATCCTGATAGCAGCTACTTAACATTCAAACCACATTAAGGGCAGATAATGTCATAAGAACAACAGCAAATCCACCCTCAAAATATTTTGGAAAAGCAACGGACAGCCTCTAACCATTTCAGTTGTCAAATACACCCCCAAAATCTACAAAATCTAGATTTAATCATGGCTTGGCCAGTTGTTTCAAGGTGCTAGGGCTCAGCGCATTGGTATTGGATAATTATTCGTATTTCTATGGTAGTACGTGATTCAACTCACATGCTTGTGTCTTTGTGGTGGAAATACGTAATAGAATTCCAACTCATATGTCATACAGTCGCTTTAAAATTGAGTAAGCTGCATTGAAATCAGGGAGACATTTGTGGTAAAGCATGCTATTAAAGTAGGATAAGAGAGAAAACCCAAATGGAAATTGCAAAAAATACTTTAAAATATAGTTTTCTTTCATTTATCTTCAAATTCTTCATACTGATTTGATTTACTTTATCTTCTTCCATGCCTCATAAGAATGACATCTGCTTTTACCAATAGCTGCAAACTGCACATCCGCTATCAGAATTTCATATTGGGTATCTTCTGTCTTCATCCTGACTTGCTTGTTTTTATGCTTAAAGTGTTATATTTGGTTTTTTTAATATATAAGCTTTTTGAAGCAGAAGTTTGTATAAAATCACACAGTTTTCAGGCCCTTCTACAGTTTCTCTCTGTTGTTATAGCTATATTTGCGCTAGTGTGTGTTTTCATATATATGTGTGTGTGTGTGTGTGTGTGTGGTAAGTTTATGAGCAACTTACAGAAATGGAGTTGTAAGGAAATATAAGTGAAATGAACTGAAGTTCAGTTTGAGTACTTAAAGGGGCCTACATGGAGATTAAAGCCAGTCCCATTCAAATCTGACTGTTCATCTACAGCAAGTGGTTCAAAGAGAAATGCTTCTCTAGTACATTTTAGCTTTGGGCTGTCTATTTCCAGAGAGATCATAAACGTTGTAAAACAGATGGCTACACTGACAGCTTGCCAGAAAACTAGGGACCACGCGTAGTCTACATAGTAACAAAATCACTGTTTAGTTCTACTCTCAACACTTCTAATAACTGAATAGAACTGAATTGCTGCTATTTAAACTCAACAGTGATGAGTTTTGTTGTAAAAAACTGTGGTGGTAGTGATGATGCCAGTCCTAGTTCAAGATCTTTCCAGGTAGCACCTTAGATAACCCTTTCTTTGTTTAAAAAAAATGAAGACCCTTAGTAGAAACCATTTAATCGAGTATGCTGGCAATCTGCGCTTCATCCTCTGAAGTAAGGAAACAGGATTTCCTGACATGGTGTGCAAAATGCATTATGTGCTACTAAGGGAGGCCATGGCCCACCTAGTGCTAGGGGGCTCATTTAACACTTTTGCTAACATGGTTTTCAGAGCAAGATACACCGCTTCTCTATCTCCTTAACCTCTTCTGTGTTCCGAATATACTAGATACAATGGAAAAATATGCATAGGCACTGGTGCATATACCAAGTATGACTAAACTCAATAGTTTTCACTTTAGTCTGTGTGGTTCAAGCAAAAAGTAGAAGATATAACAACCTTTGCTTACTATAGCTTTCTGCCGACATTCAAATGTAGAAAAGTTTTTTATTTTGTCTTCAGTCTTTGAACTGTTCATCTAACCTTGATTATTATCCAAAAGAAATGCCTCCTAAATCTCATAGGCATACACATCAGAACACAGAATATTGTAGCTGCTATTCTTAACAGGTTTTTGAGCAGCTGATGAAACTGAAGGAATGATATATCCATTAGACAAATACAGAAATATGAACCAAAAATTTTTGTGCTAGCGGGAGTTTGGGTACACTTTGTATCATACAGTGTTTCCTTCTTTGCCTTTCTCTTCATGTTCAAAGAGCAGGACTTCAAGGCAGACAGCCAAGATGGATTCAGCCCTTCACTGAGGCTGATTCTACAAGCCTGCCATCCTTTCATGGGCACTTGGCTATACATTTGCAGGAAGGCTTTATTGACACTTCAGTGTGATGAAGCATAAACTCAATATTTGGATGCTACGTTTTCTGGTAGCATGAAAAGAGGAAAATTCCTTACTAGTGCCTTCCAAGCTGCATGAAGCCTCATACGCAGCCTGACCTACAGCTGACCTTGTACAGGTACAGTAGATGTTTCTTGTTAAGCAGTGAAGCTTGGGTCTCCATTGAAAAGCATTGTCAGAGGAGGGGCTTTATTGAGCTCTTCCTTTAACTTTGAAATCCATTTGTGAGTGCTGTCTTTTAATGACTGATGGGATTTGCAAGCAATCCCATTGCTACCATTCTGGACATGTATGCAGTCCTGGCCTGCTAACGTACTCTTGGCTGCAAGGATGAAATGGATAATAATCGGCTGTTTTTGCAGTGTACCACACAGCTTAGTGCTTTTTTCCCTCAGTCTTAACATTGTGATCAGTACTCTACAAGTCCAGGTGAAATATCTCTAGGCAGTCTTCATAGGTGTCTGAGCCTGCACCAGAGAAACACTGTTACTGTGCTGAGGAGAACTAATTGGGCTAGGAATTACCTACAAGATATTACAGTAACTTCAGCTCAGTGCTGTGACCCTTCAGCTCCCCTTGCCCTTTAAGCTCTGTAAACTTTATTGTTAAGGGATTTCCAGCCCATCTCTATTCATTAACTTGGAAACATAAACAGAAGCATTACTGAAATGTCTAATAATGAATTTAGCCTAAGCACCCTACTGGGAGGTAAAGGAGCATTATTATCCCCAATTTACAGTTGAAGAATAAGTTCCAGAGTTCAAGGCTGTCCACCAGATCTCCTTCTGCCAAGTCTATCCTACCTATACAACTAGGCTATTAACTTGACTTCCTCTGCTGACCACTAATGGAACAGAATCAACTGTCAAGATAGGTGGTATCGCATGTTTTGAACTTCTGAGGCTCACTATTAAAAACAACGGTTTAAGTCCTGCCAATAAACATGCCAACAGTTGCTACAGCATTCTGCAGTGACAGTTTAACTGTCTTTCTGTGTGATACACCACTTAATTAGGATGCAGAATGCAGCTGCTGGACCTGGAGCTTCTGTATCATGTCTACTTGCAGCCCCTTTGCAAACCCAAAAGCAATAGTTTATCTGGACTGTGACAACTGTGCTGAGAGCTGTGTCCTTCTCATTCCTTCATAGGAGAGATGAAAAAAAGTCATGGATATCTAGGTTTTCCATGTATCTGTGGATAGGTGGACAGCCAATGATATGCAGCTTTGTCTAAGCACTGAGTGACCAAGACACTGGTTAAAAAAAAAAAAGATATTTTGAACAGATACTACAGTTTCAGTTCTCTGAATCTGTCTTCATGTCTTGTGTGAAGAAGGTTCATGTTTTTAATTATTTCTTCAAAAATGAAAGAACTAAAGGTTTCTTCAACAATGAGAAAGTATTTTTATAGTCTCTTGAATCCTACTGCATACTTAAAAAAAAAAAATCACAATTCTGGTCAAGTTGCAAAGTATGGAAGAACCTCTCTTGCAAGCACCTTAAGCTCTGAGGAGGTGGTCACAGAAAACCAGATATTGCCAACAGTGCATAAATTAAGAAAATGTAGAACAGGGAAATAAGAAGTCTCATTGTAGCTGAAACTCTTTGGCAAAGTATAACATAAGTGATATGAGTTCAAAAAATGTTTGAGTTCGTATGCTTAAGCAAGGAGTGCTAGGGAGAAGGAGGATATTTAGCATAAAGCTATTTTTTACAGTTTTAGTCTAGTTAATGCTTTTCTGTTAACTCGGGCAGATGAAATGAATTGTGAAGATACAGTACTCCGAATAAGGAAGCAAGGTGTAATGTGATGAGTAACAGCAGGCAAAGGGATTCACAATGTAAAGCTGAACTAAGCTTCCTCTGACAATAAAAGATCAGACTGTGTTCAGTATGGCAACCAACATAAGTTATGCAAGTCAGACATCTGGAAAAAGAAATGCATTTTGTAAACTGAATAATATTCCTCACAAACAAGAAGGAAAATAGTACTACTAACTTAGATGAACACTTTGTAGCTGCAAGTGGGTGCGGTTTCAGGGAAAGATGAGTTGTCTACCAACCAAAAGAATGTAAGATAGCCTCTGCTTTGAAACAGAGCTTTCAACATGACAGCAAAATGCTGGGAAAACCTCAAAAAGACACATGTAAATAAAAATTCAGGACACAAGGAGGAAAACTCCCACTAGATGAGTATGTGAAGCACTTAGGTATTATCTCTAAGTATTAGCAACTAAGTATTAGCTCAGAAGACACATGTAAAGCTACCAAGGAAAAGAGCAGCCATGGTTGGGTTAGAAGTCCATAAAACCTTTCATCTCACAGAAAGAATATATGAATTACAGCAGCAGACAAATTCAGTGTGTGAAAGCCTTTGATAGTGTCTTCTTGGGAAGAGAGTATTAAGAACAGAAGAGAAGAGTTCAAGCTTCCCACACATTAAATTACTGGGGGAAAAATTAATTACAAAAACATTAATAAAAGAAGAAACACTTATGTGAAAAAAAGAATCATGTATGTATAAGAGAAGGGAGAGAATTCAGAATAAGGCAGATGCCACATATTTCTATACACTTGGTAAATAGTTTCTCAACCTATCACTTAAGCAAAAACATATTTCAAAGGATTTCACGGGAAAAATAATTCAAAGCACCTGGAAACCAGTTTCTCAGAGACAAGGAGGACCAAATAAAGTGACATAAAAAGGGCTACTTTGAAAAGGGGTTGAGCTGCCATATAAACAGTAACAAATCCAGGGTGCACTTACAAGAAAAATTAAAACTGAAATTTATACAGGTAAAGCTGGCAACAGAGATGGATTCTGTGGCTGAAAGTGGTAAATTATGTAAAAAATCCCCCTAAACCAGCACTTACTATACTTGCTCAAAAGAGTAACCTGAGTGCACTATTTGGAATAGATATCCAGAGTACAGGAGAAACAATTCTTAATGAAGAGTTTGAGAAATGAGAGTTAATTAAGCTGAAGCCAGGAAGGATATGAAATATGGCATAATTAACCTTACTCTATCACTCTTGTGCTGGCAGCTAGGTCAGGAAGAAGGCTTAAAATGAGAGGCACTGGACAGCTTTAGGAAACAAAAAGCTTGTCTCAAACTACTGCTTGCCTGAATCGACAGGTCTGGGAGTTTGTATACAAGTGTCAGGGTAGTCTGTTTTGGCTATGGGCTTGCCTGTGAAGAAAACCATTTGTTAGGCCAAATATTTATTTCAACCGTGCTCTTCTCAAACTGTATCTTGAAGGCCTGTCTTGGGGTCCTTGAACTGCTTTTTAGGAGACAGAGAATAGCTGGAGTGGATGGGGGGGTGAAGATCAAAACTTTGGAATAGTGATACGACTATTTTGCTTTTCTATACAGTATTTAACCAAGTTCCTATGCGCTACAACAGGGGCGTATTTTTTCTCCGGTTTTCTGATTATGTAGCAAACATGCAGAATTCTCTTGCATGGGTCTAGAAGCAGCAGGGCCAGATTAGTATTCCTGATCCATGCACAAACTGCCCTCTGGGGAAAAGGGCTCCTGCTAGAAAGGCACATCCTACCTGAAGGTAGTATCTGTTTCTGCTATTTCAGCATTTTGGGGGGCATAGTTGTTCCTTGTGTTCCAGTCCTAAGAGAAACCCAATAGAAATAAAATGCTGAGGTAGAGATGGGTTGCTAGTTAGAAAAGTCAAGGAACTGTTGGCATTTTCTATGTTTACAGAGCCATATACCTTATACATGAATACTACTTTAATAGTGTGAAATGTAAGATGACGAAGCTGATAGCACTGACTGGGAGGCAAAGTGCTGTTCTTACTCCTCCATGGTGCCATTTACACCAGTTCAGTGAATAAATGTTTGTTAAAATATCACTAACACTCCTGACAACTCAGCACCTTCGTGACTTTATGCTGAGTTCAGGGTAGTAGTTTGTATTGTTACTTTCACCTAACTGCCATGCTGCCAGGGACTCTGATGTGAGCATTTCTCAGTCCTTCCTACATAAAATTTTGAAATCTGCTTTAAACCTATAAATATTTGGATATAAATGTGTCCATGGTGGCTGGGGCACCTGTTTAAGTGCTTCACTAGATGGCTAGATATTGGACAAATGAGAGTGATATTTTCTGTAGAAACTGAGAACACCTGTAAACACTGCAGCCAATAGCAAAGGTCAAAGAAACATTCTCCCCTGCTCCAGAGGTGAACACTGAATCCTGATATTCACCTGCATTCAGAGCATTTACTTTAGGTTCTCTTGCCCAGTAGTTTGAGGGTTGGCCTCTCTTTTCTTTTTTTCCCCCAGAAATCTTGTATGTATAAAAAAAAAGCTTTTCTAGATGAAAATTTTCAGTAGATTAAATTCAAACTGATTAGCTATTTGGGATGAACAAAACTACATATTCTTGGTAAATGAATGATTTATCAAAGTTACCTGCCCAGATCTATGTGTGAACATCTTACTCATGTTTTCATCCACAAAGGCAACAATCAAAACCTCCACAATAACTCTGCTCATAAGCAGAACGATTACTCATGTTGGGTGATAATCAAAACATGGCTTTCAAAGCTCTGTTTCCTTGAGAGTTGAGTTTAGCAAATAAGAAGTTCCTTCAAGCATTTGCAATCTAAAAGGACAAACAAAAAACAAAAGCTAAGAATGCCAGTCTTTACTCCATTTGAACTTCACTGTTTTGTAGAAGTGTTCCACTGTAAGTCCTCTGATAACAGGGAGCTTGGTGAACTGTAAAAGTTGTACTAGGAGAAGTGACAATGCATACTAGCAGATGATATGAAGTGAAAGGAATAATGGAAAGTTCATGGGAGGAAATGATGACAGATGGATTCAAGAGCAGAGCTGAGAATTTGGCACTTGAGGCGAAGTCTAAATGAATTGTGAAAGTTTCCTACAGTAAAGGACGCAGCTGTCTCATCTTATCCACCTAATCTTCCATCTCCAGGAGCAAAAGATCTTTAATGAATGTTGCCAAACTTGTTCTCCTTGTCCTGCATGTGTTAAACAGTGCTCATAATATGGAATCTGTCCAGTATTTCTTGATCTAAATATCATAGGTCAGTCTTCCTCAGGCTTCCTGCGGTATTCCTCTAGTGGGAAGCTGTACATTCACCAACCTTATCTTCACTGAGGAAGCTACACACAGGTTAGGCTCACCAGCATCCCTTACTGTTCTTACACTCTAATTAAAAAAAACCAAACCACTGATAATTCATAGTCTGCTCTTCCTAGTTGCTTCAAGATCTTATTTTTCTATAATATATGCATCAGCTAGAGTTGAACTTCGGATAAATCACTAACAGAACAACAGTTGAGACATGTAAAAGGTTCACCTCTATTTTTTTATAGGGTGATTAAGGGGATATAATTCAAGATAAGGGTCTTCATGGATCTGAAGTTTCTCTTCATGATATTGGACCAACTATCTCATATGCTGGTGGCTCTGGGTATTCCTACTGTTGTCAAGACAGAATATTTGCATTAATACATATTATATTCTGATAACTATTATCTTATTAATCAGAGATAAAGGAATGTCTTAATCCATACAAGAGAAATACACCATGTGTTTTCTTGTTCTCGTTAGCAACTACCAGTCTGGATTCTGCCTAAACTCTTGGTCAGTGCTCGGCTCAATGCTTGGCTCAAAATAGAGGGAGGATGATGTCAAATGCAAATACACCTGCCTGCAGCAAGTGCTTCTTCACGAGCTTTGAAAACTTATCCCCTTCTTTTTAAAAAATTTAAATACAATAGAAAAAAGGCTCTTGACTGGGTTTGGGTTTATAATTTTTTTTAATTCAGTGATAACATAGCATATATTATTAATATAGCTTTTAATTTTATGCATCAAATTTATTGGTGACCAGTTTCCTCTCTCTTGACCATGCACACACACAGTCTAGATATATTGAGGGGACAAAAATAAAAAAGTCTTATATCAAAGATGGTAATCTCTGTCTAGCTGTCATATTAAAGCCTCTTGCCTGGATAGGTAGGTAGCAAATTTGTGTTAAGTATATGGCACATTTATTTATCATCTTTGGTACCTAGAAAAGTCTGCATAACACATATACCTTTAGTATAACTTTTAATGAAGGCCCCAAGGTGAGGAAAGCTTATGGCAACACTGAACACTCATGACAGAACCTTTAAATGACTAGCAGAAAGTAAAACTCAATGTGCTTTCTATTCTTTTTACAAGTCTGTTTGTTTTAAGAGAAGAGTTGGCCAGAAAACAAGAATTCTATTTGCAAAACTATTTGAGGTTTAAAGTATACAACGATTTTGAAATGGAACATTCACATGACCTTTTAGAATTTCTTATAAGTATTGATTAATTCTGGCACGTCTAACTATTTGTTGGTTAGAAGACTTTTCTTGGAGTATGAGGCATTCCATTCTCAAAGTCTCTTTCCTCTGGTATATAATGATTTTCTGTTCTATCTTTCTTAATATTGTTTTAATATATGTTTTATATTTGTATAAAATGGCACACCTCTTACAAAATAGAAAAAATCAAGCCAGGTGGTAGATGGAATATGAAGCCTGAGTCACCCACAACCCCTTCAAGCAGTCAGGCTATTCAACTATTTTGGACACAGCTCTCTGACTTGGACTAGCAAGTCCATTCTGGACTGAAAAAATCTAGCCAATAGATAGTGTTGACACTGAAATTTGCATGTTGATTTGATAAACTGTCAAAACCTACAGAATTTTTAAAGCTCTTGATCAATATGGCAATGATTGCCTTCTGAAATCATATTTAAGCTAGATTTTAGAAATTGTTAGGTTTTTGAGGTTTTTTTTTTAAAGTTAGTTTGTTTTCTTTCCAGTTTAACATGCATTGAAAGAATTGGGGATATATTTCTTGTCCAAGAAGACTTATAATTACCTCAATTCAAGCCAATAAATTGATTAAACAATACTTATAAAATCAGTATGAAAGTACATGACCCAATACATATCTTTTCCTTCCTTGCTACCCTGAAGAAAGATTTCTTTCTGATTGTTCACTGGTATAAGTTTATTGCTGAGAGCATGAGGAAAGAAAATACTTAGAAATTATAAACTGCATTAGCTTTATCTGTTAGTTTACAAATTCTTTTCAACACAGTGTAAGTGTTTAGTATCCAAAGTGCTGATGTCTTCTGAAAAATTGTCTCCTAAAAAAAATAAAAATTTGTCCTTAACTGTGTGTGTGGAATACTTTGCAGTTTTGGCTCTGACCTGACCTCCATTTATACCTAGTGATATTCAAGTACTGACACATGAATACACCCTCACATCAGAATCCCATTTTCTATTTGGCCCAGTTAACTCTAAAAAACCCCACTATTTCTAAACCAGCATGATTTTCCTTGATTCTGGCATGAAATAACTGAGCCACAGCACCTGATGGTGTGAAAGCACTCTGCTTTCCCTGCTTTGCTCATGTCAAGTGTCAGTCTTCCACGTGTTTTCGTGACACAGTCTTGTAGGAGTCAGCAGAGTGCTATATAGACTTTGGCCCAAACAGCTGGATGACTGACTGAATCTGCTCACTGACTTCAAATCACATGTTATCAGTGAAACCTTTGCTGCTGTGTTTCCTTTCATTGTGTCCTTAAGCTGACCATTTCCTGCTCATGTCCTTTAAGCCGAGAACATACAGAAGATCAGGGTCAGCCCCAATGCTGCAAATGCTTCACTTATGGTTTGGGAAGATAAAGGTGTTGTTTTAATAAAGTGTGAATAAACATAGAAGTTGCCTACAAGTCTTTTTTTCTAATACCGTCATAAAGAACAGATCCTAAAAATGTCCTTCATCATCACTTTTTAGCTAATATTGAACTGACTTTTTAAAATGTGGTGTGTGGTTCCAGCTGTGATAAATGCAAGCTATTGCAATCTGGTGGAGGAACCAGAATGTTTTTTAATGACCCTACACTGTAATCTAAGCCAAGCAAATATAATGATTCACCCAGGGAAGATAAATTATTGCCTGGAAAAATGCCAAAGTGATTTAATTTGTAACTTGAACATGTCTCTCTTGGAACCAATGTAAAGTGTCTGGAATATGAAGTATTTTCTGAATTGTTATATAACTTCATAATTCACAGTGGGATTTTTTCCCTTCCTCATACAGCACACATACATATGCTTAATTTAGACAAAAAAAAATTGCTTTAAATAGCCACTTGAAAAGCCCTTTGCTATCGCCCTATGTGAAAAACAAAAACCATCCTTAGTTGTGATTGTCAATAACATTCAAGATTTGAAGTTGGAGCTGCAGCAGGTGTCAGGGGGGCACTTGTCACCACAGCTTGGAAATGTGACAAATTGTCAGAACTGGTTGGGTGTCCTAGGCTGTTATTAGCCATCTGTTCACAGCTCTGGGTGGGTCAGCTGCCTGGACTTGACCAGAGCCACCCCTTAATTAGAGAATTTACAATTCCAGCCAATTTAGAGCTGATTTTGTTTATTGTTTATAAAAGGAAGATGCGTCACACAGCACGGGACAGACTTGTTTCTGGGATTTTACAGAAATTGTGGTAAACAGGTTAGGATTTGACTGCCGGAGTCACCCCTAGGCACCAAATAGGCATGAGTCTGTGCACTGCTCCTACTACCTTCACTTTCTGTACCTCCTTTACTGATAGGTCAGGACTTTCAGCTGTCTAGGGGAAGATCCTGTTTGCCTGTTTGTTTCATGTATGTTGTTCTTACTGTAGCCAGACACAGGATTACTCTTGCAAAGCTCTTCCTCAGCTCCCTGTGCTTTCAAGTGCTCACCTTAGTTACTTTTAAGACTTCCCAGAGAAGTCACCCAGTCCTAAGAAATTTGCAAGGTCAGTAACTAAGAAAGAATAGCATACTGCTGCGTCCCATTCCTCTAGGAGAAAAGTAAAGCTTCATCATGTTCCTAAAATTTCCAAGGCCAAACAAATACTTTAAAATAGGACAGAAAGAACTGTATTTTGATACCCTATCAGCCCTTACCTTTTAATTCTGAAGCACACTTGAAAACTCTCTCTGGCTTATTGGAGCTATTCTGCGTGCTGAAGAAGGTTGTAATGAAATGAGGATAAGGTTGTACAAAAACAGATTATTTGATCATATTGTAAAACTATTTTCAGATATTCATTACTATAGATGAATATTATTAATTTACTTATATTTTTCAAAATTTCTTAGTGTACCAATATGTCTTTTAGAAAAATTAACAGCACACTTGAAAATCCTAAACAATCATGTAAATAATATTTTATTGTACTAGAATAGAACAAAGAAAAAAATCAGTCCATTCAAGTCTCACGTTTTGTGTTATCGATTTTCTTCTTGGGAAGAAGTGTAGGCAATGAAGGTAATCTAACAAATTTTACGTTCTTCTATTGCTTATAATATAGTTTCCATATTAAATAATAAAAAGGGCAGGAACATACACTGCACCTTGGAATGTGATTCAAGTGCACTATCTCACCTCTTTCCCATAACCAGCCAGCACTACAGTTGAAATGAGCTATGGTGAACTGAAATTACTCTCCTATCACCTCCTCCTTCTGTGATTATAGTCTTCAGAGCTCTGTCATGGTACACTAATGCAGTATCATAGAATCATAGAAACGTTTGGCTGGAAAAGACCTTTGAGATCATCGAATCAAATTGTACCTGTCCACTAGTAAACCATATCCCTGAGCACTTAGTCTACCAATCTTACAAATACCTCCAGGGCTGGTGACTCAACCACCTGTCTGGGCAGCCTGTTCCAGTGCCTGATAACCCTTTCAGGGAAGAAATTTTTCCTGATATCTAATCTGAACAACTTGAGGCCATTCCCTCTCATCCTTTCGTTTGTTACTTGGGAGAAGAGACCAATACCCTTCTTGCGACAAGCTCCTTTTGGGTAGTTTTAAACAATGATAAGGTCTGCCCTCAGCCTCCTTTTCTCTAGGCTAAACAGCCCCAGTTCCCTCAGCTGCCTGTCACAAGGCTTGCTCCAGCCCCTTCATCAGCTTCATTGCCCTTCTCTGGACACGCTCCAGCACCTCTATATCCTTCTTGTAGTGAGGGGCCCAAAACTGAACACAATATTTGAGATGTAGCCTCACCAATGTTGAGTACAGGGGAAGTATGACTTCCCTGGTCCTGCTGGCCACACTGTTTCTGATACAGACCAGGATGCCATTAACCTTCTTGGCCACCTAGGCACACTGCTGGCTCATATTCAGCTGGGTCATATTCAACATCCTTAGGTCCTTCTCTGCCAGGGAGCTTTCCAGTCAATATTCCCCAAGCCTGTAGCACTGCATGGGGTAGTCACATCCCAAATGCAGGACCTAGCACTTGGGCTTGCTGAATCTCATACTGTTGGTATGAGATCTAGGCCCATGGATCTAGCCTGTCCAGATCCTTCTGTAGGGTCTCCCCACCTTCAAGTAGGTTGACACTTCTACCCTGCTTAGGGTCATGCATAAACTTACTGAGGGTAAACTAAATACATTCATCTAGATCATTGATAAAGACATTAAGCAGAACTGGACCCAATATTGAGCTCTGTGGAACACCCCTTGTGACTGGCCTCCAACTAATTTAACTCCATTTACCACCCCTCTCTGAGCCCGTCCATCCAGCCATTTGTTTACCCAGCAGAGAATATGCCTGTCCAAACCATTGGCAGACAGTTTCTCTAGCAGAATACTGTAAGAAATGGTGTCAAAGGCTTTAGTGAAGTCCAGGTACACTACATCTAGAGCCTTTCTGTTGTCCACTAAGTAAGTAACCTTGTCAAAGAAGGAGATCAGCTTAGTTTGGCAGGACCTGACTTTAATAAACCCATGCTGACTAGGCCTGATCACCTGGTTATCCTGCGTGCACTGTGTGATAACAGCTAAAATGACCTGCTCCATGACCTTCCCTGTCACTGAGGCTAGGCTGACAGGCCTGTAGTTCCCTGGATCCTCCCTCAGGCCCTTCTTGTAAAAGAGTGTAACATTATCCAACCTTCAGTCCAATGGAAATTCTAAAGTCAGCCAGGACCGCTGGTAGACTATGGAAAGAGGTTTGGTGAGCATCTCCACCAGCATCCTCACTACCCATGGGTGGATCCCATCTGGCCCCATTGACTTATGAATGTCTAATTGGCCAAGTAGGTCTCTAACCAGTTCCTCTTGGATCATGGGAGCTTTGTTGTGCTCCTGTCCTTTTCTTCTGGCTCAGGGGGGCTGGGTACCTGGATAACATCTGACCTTCCTATTAATGACTGAGGCAAAGGAGACATTAAGTACTTCAGCCTTATCCTCATCCTTTGTCACTACTCTTCCACCTACATATAGTAAAGGATGGTGAATTGACATGAATTGATACGAATTGACATGTTCACTATAATTTTGATTGAGAGATCAAGCAAGAGAAAACTTGCATATTTAGGAATGTCATATAGGACATGTTTCTAGGATGAGCCTTGGATCACTCATTCTACTTCTGCTTGCACTATAATGCACCTGTGGAGATCAATGTCATAAGAGTTTCAAAAGTAAATAAAATAACAGTTTATACAGTTTATATATTTTATATAAGGTGTGTATCAAAATAAAACACAGGCAATTCTGACTTCAGAGAGTGTAGTTCGACTCAAAGTTCCTGCTAAGATCACAATACAAATCTTGAGTGGTCTGCATGGTTTAAAGCATGTTTAGCTAGAATTCCAGATCCTTAGCTACAGGTACACAGGTTTCACTTTTACAGTGAATAGAATAGACCTACATTCAGTATATGTCTATTGCCCTGAACACATCCTATCTACCTCTCAGTGCAGTTCTTGGTTTTTTGAAACTACGTGACAGTTTAGGTGATCTTTTCTTTAAGGGCTAAAATACACAGATTTCTTTGAAGTGTCATTTCTTTCCTCACTGAAGTTACTTGTTTCCCACATCTTGTTGTGCAACTCATTTTCAGCTTCTTTAGCATTCACAGAAATAGCTGTTGGGAAATTTCCATTTGCTTGCACTATTAATGCTGTGGTAGCAGAATGTGACCCTTATGCTATCACATATCAAGTCAGTCAGGGTTTCTGTGGGAGGTAAGGCAAATGATGATTTCAGGAACAAATGCTGCCCCAAAAGCTTACTGCCTAATCTCAGCCCATCACTCAAAACCTCTTGCTTTCCTCTAGAATGGAGAGCAGAGACAGAAGCTGTTGCACAGAGGGAGGAGAGATGGGTCTGCACTGTGGTCAGTGGTGGGTGAGGGTAAATTTTGCAGCCAGTGGAAGAAGAAAGGAAAGGGCTAAGGTGGGCTGCCCTTGTTACTGCACCGTGTTGTATACATACCATGTAGGTCTGAGCTAAGCTGTCTGCTATATAGCAGTGGCTGTTGTGATGGTAGTTCCCATTACAATGATAGTATCATACTGAACTGTGTGCAATGGAGAATGAATGACATGTTAAGGTGGTGTCCTGAAATACAGGTGTAACGACGACACCTTCACCTATGGGTTGAGTGTGTAGGTGTTTTTAATTTATACTTTCACTGTGGCTTTTCCTGTATTCCATTCCTATAAGGAAATTCATTTCAGAAAACTTTATGTTAACATTAGTAAATCCTTTTTCACGGAAAAGGAAAAGATGAAAGGTAGTTTAAAAAAATGCAGATTGAACTATATTTTGCTACTTTCACTACTGAAGTTTTTCATTATTTTAATATTTATCCTTTGTGTTCTATTGCTTATATTTATTGAGGGTTGCACCACATGGTAGTAGAAAAGTGTACGTTCAATGAAATCTTCTTTAGGAAAAGATATAAGTAAAAATTTAGTGATAGAATGAGGGATAATGGTTTTAAACCAAAAGAGGGTAGATTTAGATTAGATATTAGGAAGAAATTCTTTACTGTGAGAGTGGTGAGACACTGAAACAGGTTGCTCAGAGAATTTGTGGATGACTTCTCCCTGGAAGTGTTTAACGTCAGGTTGCATGGGGCTTTGAGCAACCTACTCTAGTGGAAGGGGTCCCTGCCCATTGCAGGAGGGCCGTAAGAAGACGATTTTTAAGCTCCCTTTCAACCCAACCCATTCTGTTATTCTATGATTCTGTGATGCTATGATTCTATGATAAGTTTCTCAACAAAATCTATAGTCTTCTACTAAAATATTCTACAACTTTTTACTAACATATGAGGTGAATTACAGTTTCCAACTCTGATCTTTTGTTCTGTCTAGATACTCTCTAAATAGTAATGGAGAAAATTTTAGACATATATAAAGCACATATTCAGATGCCTATGCAACAATATTTTAATATCTTGGATCTTCCTGGAGGAAGGAGGGAAGAAATTTATACTAAGTATGTGTCAGATAGCAATTGAATTCTCACTTGTATGACACTTGCTGAGAAATTTTCGAAAGCTTATTTCAATGGAAACCAGGCAAAAAGGAGTAGGTCACATAAAACCAGTAAACATCTGTGAGTATATAGGTACATGTATGTGTTAATTCACACAAATCCATGGAAGTGCACTACCTAAAATCAGTATGACTGATCAGAACTCTAACTGGATGGGGTTTGTTCTTCATTTCTAAATTGATAATATAAAATATTTTTTTCTGCTCTTCTACTAGTGCCATTTACATACTATACTGTGAAGTATTCCAAGGGTTGGAAAACATCCCACAGGAAAGAGAAAATACATATGTGTATTTATGTATGATAAACTCAATATTTTTTATTTAAAATGAAAAGTAAAATAATCTCTCTTGTTACTTAGTAAATAGAAGTTTATCTGATTTTAAAATTCTATTTAGTAAAAGATTTTGACTTAACTGGTGCAAGGAGTGTCTCAAGTCTTCTTTTGTCTGTTGAAGGATAACTAATTTGTAATACGCTTTTCCCTCAAAGGGAGGAGATTTGTATTTCCTTGTAATAAAGGAATGTCTGAACCACAGAATGAGTCTTATAAGCCCTGTTTTGAAGAAACTTCTGCCAGTACTGGATTGTTACAGTACTGTTTCCTTTTTTTTTGGTTTTTCGTGCGTGAGTTGGAAGGGAGGATCACACAGCATAGGGAACAGTGGTGTACCATAACCTCCAGTAAAATAACTACAGTCTTAGAAACTGTGAGCACAAGGAAACGGAAGGTATTCAGGCTAGAATTACTGAGGATTTACCCTCTGAAGACCCCATAAATGTTCACGCTGGTTTTCATTTTAGTCACAGTAGGTTTCCAGTTTCTGTTGTGATCCACTATCGTAATTAGATAGATAATCATTGGGTGCTACTGGTCACTGATTATGCTTGGATATTATCCAAACATAGCCGATTAAGTACCTGTTACTACTTGGGTTTTTTATGTTCCAAAACCATAGCTTGATCCACTAGGAGTCCATAAGCATAAATATCAAATTTTAAGGCTTTTGCTCTGAAGTTCAGAGATTTTAGAGAGTTAAACAAATTTTTGAATCTTGATCATTCTGTTTCAAATCAAAGTGTGAGGCACTTTCTGGGGAAAAGCTACATTTCATTATAAAAAGCAATAAAGAATTCCTCTGTCAATCAAATTCAGTGTGTTAGAAATCAATGAAAGCAAAAATAAATAAATAAATAGCAGTGTCAAACTATGTCATCAGTGGCCTAATGCCTAAGTTTTATTGTAACTTCACTATGTCTGTCAGGTTGGGCTGAATGAATACTAAGCATGGCATGAATAGGAAATCTCTGCTGGGAATTTATTTGGGCTTTTATTATTTTTAACTGTTACATTTACAGCAGCAAAGAAGTGAAAAGTAGAAGTTCACATTTTATAATTGTGTAGTGTCTTTCAAATAAGATCCATATTGCAAGTTTCAAAGTTTATTAACATCTGCAAATAATTTGGACTCTAAATGCGAGTTGACTATAGCATAATAAAATAAACCAATGAACAAAGAAAGTAAAGTATTATAAAAGTCTCCATGTGGTGACTAGGCTTAGAAGTGTATTTACATACAAACAGGTCTATCTGTATGCAAAAACATACCTTGATCTGCACAAGTAATTTACAACTGTATTTTATTAATTGAACCTTATTTTATTGAATTTTATTAATTGAGCCCAAATGATACTGATCTGAAAGCATCATATACTGTATTTGCTCTTACATCCTTGTACTTCAAATTCTTATATTTAACCACCATTGCATACGGCAATTAAGTGTATAAGCTTTGGTAGCGCCTCAGATTGGTGTACGTATTTTTCAGAGCTATGTGTGTTGTGCTACTCTTACATGATGGGGAAGGAGTTTCAGTCTTGGATGTCTTTCTTTTCATGAATTTGAGTTGGAGCATTCTCCATATTCAAACATGGGGTCTTTTATTCTCCTTTTTGTAGTTTAATTACATGCTTCAGTCTTCTCCCTAAATATCTAATTTCACTGAAATTGTTAGTAATTCTATCTTGACATATGCAGATATACTGAAAACGCACTGAATATCTAGACTTATTAGTGAATTAGAAAACTGATGTCAGATTTATCTTTTGAAAAGTGTGAATTGTGAGTTTAAAGTGTAAAAATGATGATTTAAATTGTCTGGCTAATTCAAGTCCCTTGAACCAGTTCCAGTCATCTTGTAATTTTAAAAATTTTTGCTAAGATTAAAAGGTTTTCATTAAGAAATGCACTGGGTAAATTTTGTTCAAACTATCAATAATGGCAGCTGCTTTTCCTTTATGCGTTAGGTATGAAGTAGAACATATTTGGGAGCTTTCAACAGAGAAGAAAACATATTACTTGATATAGTGGCAAGTTTTGCATTTTAGTGTGTAGCACCACTTAAGGGTCATCCTGTTCCCTCCCAGAAACACATATGCACAACAGTTGTTTCAATGCAATAGGACAGGGACTTCTGTATTTCTACTTTGTCTGAGTGCAAAGAAGCAGATGAAATAAAAGTGTACTGGGTGACTAGTTAACCCTCTGTGGAGAGAGAAATTACTCTCTGGACCAGTTATGGATTATAGGCTGTGACCCACTGAACAAAGGATATGTTTGAGCTCTTTAAAATTTCTATCAAACTGTTTTAGCTAACTGTTTGCTGCCTAATATTTGTGGTCGGTGACCAGATGATTGAAGAAGGGAAATCAGAGGTCTGAGAAAGCCCTAATGAATACTCCTAGGCGTAAGCCTTTTTACAAATACTCACGAGATTTCTTGTTTTCCACAAGCATTTTGGCTAAAAAAAATACTCACATGTTTTCTGAAAAGAAATACAAAAGGTCATAAATACCACTGAGGTGAATTCATGTTTTTTAGTGTAATACATATCTCTGAGTACTTACTTTGCAGTATTCACCCATGTCTGAAGAGTAACAAGGGAGCTCTTGGAATGCAAATGTTCTTTACTAGCAGGAAAACTAGCTGTTTGTAGAAGGGTTCATGCCTCTAGATCTGATTCAGCTAGGTATGCAAAACCACAGAAAATAGCAAAACTGCTAAAGTAAAACTTCACCATGTCTGGGAAAGGCTGAAGCAGAACAACATTAAAAGTAAATCATATTAAAACTGTGCAAAATCACCATATAAACTGCTAAAACCTACTGAGGGACTGGATGTGTTACAGCTGCAGCTCTTGATTTTTGATACCAGGCCATGCAAGTGTCTTTCTAGGGATAAATATGCTACAGAACTAAAACATAACTAAATCTTAAAAAGTATGATATGGCACAGATATCATTTGTATAAGGTAGAAGCCTTGATCCTGCAAGAAAAATCATTAGACGGGGAATCTTCACCTAACATTGCTGACAGATGCAATTTCAGAGCATTAACTTCAGAAATGTTAATTTTAATCGAAGAGTTGCTGTTGACAAGTTCCTAAATATATTTTAAATGATTCATCACAGTACTACAAGCAGAGCAGGCAAATAGGAGCTCTGGGGACTTGCTGAATCTCATTGACGGAACACTGAACACCCGGTTTTTCTTCAGTGTGCCAGATGCTTTGTACTGACTATTGAGCTGCTTCTAGAACTTAAATTAAAATTAAATGGGAATTAAAGAAACCCTTTAGATTTCATAATCAACTTACATTTCATAAGAGGCTGTTAATAGATTTATTATCATCATTTAAACAGTTCTGTATATAAATAACAAAATGAAAATGTAGCCGTTATTCAAAAGAATGGGCCTGGTTTAGAGAGGTGCAGAATTCCTGAGCTCTTCTATCCCTAATACATGAGAAATGCGTAAGATTCTTTATAAATCCTTTTTATGAGAGCAGAACAAATAAAAATTTGTAGAAAATCTTTAACATGATGTACAAATATGAGAATTCTATAGCATTATGGGAGACCAAGGATGTTATACACAGAAATTATTCTTAGAAAAAGTTGGTTGTATTTTTCAGAAGCTGACATAAAATAGCATTTTATAGTATGTGACTACAGTCACATACTGACCATGAATGAATTTTCAGAACCTCTCTTTAAAATTTACATTAAATTGGAAAAAGTGAAAACTAAAAGCATCAGGGTGATACGAAGAAAATTATTTACATCTTGCATTCAGAAAAGAGCAAAATAACCATTACCTTTTGATATTCTTACCATTTTTTATTAATGTCCTTCAGCCAGGGACTTTTGAGCACTCTTTTAACACTACTAAAAATGTTTTTCAACATATGTACTATTGATATCAAAAGTATTGTTTTAGAAACATTTTACTAAGATTCATAGCCTTTGAACTTTGTATTGTTATCTCCCTAAACAAAATGACAATCAAATAATTCTTGTCCCCCCCTTTTTTTTCTGTCCTTCTACTTTTTTTCAACTTCCTTGATTGTTCCTTCCTCATTGTTACTGTTATTCTGAAATTACTGTAACACAGTGGAACATAAACAAGAGATTAGGTATCTCAACTGGATTAGCTTCACAGCTTCTCTCCTTTTCGCCCCCAAAAGCTCAATGACCTGCTAAAACACCGTATCAACTGAGTTTTCTTTGGCCAGCATGGTTCACTTGACTTGACACTAGTAATATCAAACTGTCAGCATAAGGGATATCCTTTGAAAAACAGAAGTTTTTCTTCTTTAGAGTCAGACTTTTCCTAACTCTTTTCTCCTTTGTGTTTTGGATTCCCCTTCCCATCTTCACAGAGGGAAAATAAAGCCTTTGTATATCTACAGTTACCCTCACAGTCTTGCTCTATGCAGCAATTATATATTGAATACTTCAGCAGAAACTACATATTTATTTCAAAGATAAAAAGCAAGTCGCTGTTTTTTTCTATATTTTAAAATTCTGCCCTAAAAATTGAGAAAATCAAGTTTTTCGGATTGCAGCATGTTTAAGTAACTGAAAGATAACTACAGAATATTATACTAGTTTCAGATTCTGGTATCAACATCACCTTTTTCTTATCTTCATTATAGAAACAGATTAATTATTTTTGAAATATTACCTTGCTAATAAAATTGAATTAAAACTGTGTGCCTGGAAAAGCTTCTCTCAGTGGAAGACAAGGCTCCTATTTATGAGGAGAAAGCCTATAGTTACACAGCATGTCTGTCTTTACATGTACATTCAGACAAAGATATACACGTTGTCAACGATTACATTTACTGTGATAATGACTAGCGTACGAAGTTCTGTCCCTCCATCAAGGATACTATCTTTCCCCCTTATAAATATGTGTCTAAATATTCTGTTTGGTCCTGAGGGCATCATGAATTCTGAACAGGCTATGGCTTTTCAGTTGATTTATTAGTTCTGCTGGTGCAACTGCACTGATATCAGGATTTTCGGGAAGAGCATAGCTTATGGAAGCTGACTGTGATGAGGTTTTGCAAACCTGCTACACAGCTTGAGAGTAATTCTATTATGATCTAATAATTATTATTTTTTTTAATTAATCTGGAAATGGAACTGCATTGTTACAGGTCACACACCTTGGGACTGTGTGGTGGTAAGGTAGGAGATTTGTTGAAATGTAGACAATGCTACAGTTTAGAAATTCAGTGTTAGAAGAATCAAAATTAGAAATGGAAGTTGAATGACTATTGCTGTTTTAGGCAACTCGCACAGATTTCATGTATCTGCATGGACTCAGTGGAAATCCAATGGAATTAGTACAAATAGAATATTTTGATTTGAGGTTTCCTGGATGAACACAGAAACCCATTTCTATTTAGTGCTATTTTCATTGTTGTTCTGCAAAATATAGTAGCTTTTTCTGTGTGCTTCGCAACTCTACAGGAGAATGAGTTGCATACAAAAGGAAGACCTATAAATAAACATGTAGCCTGACAAGCTCAGCAGGGTGTCAAAGAATATGTTGACCCACTAATAAGTGAGGGGTATGAATTTTATAGCTGTGATGTCTATGAAATCTCTTCAGTGAACCGTGTATGACACTATCATGTAATGGTTATAAAATATTCAAGTTGTAGCCTTCAGAAATATTATAGTTTAGTGAAAATTAGCTTAAAAATAGTTATTTTAGAAAGCAAGATAGGTGGAAACAATATTGCTATAAAAGAAATTTAAATCATAGAAACATAATACAAAGAGCTGTAATACATAAATATAGGAAAATGTGTCTAGACTAGCTGAATTTACATGTCATCTGTCTATGCCTTTCCAAAGGCAATGTTATATGATCCCAGTTTTTTCATATAGGAGACTCTTTTTGTTTATAATGACATTTCCAGCAGATATTATCAGCCCCTAAGTATGAGGTCTGTTGATTATGGGTATAAACATATATTATGGCATATAAAATTTCAGTGAGTTGCAATCAGTGAACAAGTTTCAGACTGATTTCTGCGACATTGTTGTAAGTGTCACTTTGTGACAAGTCTATATGCAGGTGAGGAAGAAAAAAACCTGGACAAAAGCTAATAGTCTGCCAACATACAAAACAACTAAGGCTCCTTCCTCAAGCCACAGCATCAAAAGACAAGCATCAGTGGTTGTCTTGCAGTTGCCTCAGGCTCAGCCCTTTGTTCTAACTCCTGATCCTTCATTCATAGCCCCACTCTTACGGAGCATTATTTCTGTCCAGCTCCTGCTGTGGATCACCTTGGTCAACTTTGCTTTAGGCCGGAGTACACTTTCTTAGCCACTCCCAGGGCTGTGCCTATTTTCCCCCTTGCCTGCCTTGGCATTGATCTTGACTTGCTCTCCGGGGGTACATGGAATTCCTCCTTTAAACTTTGACAGTGCCTTTGTTTTGCCCTCTCACTGCAGTTTTTCACCTTAGTTTTCTTTGAATGTGGTACCTAACTCTTGAATTATCAGTCCATGCTTAGCCACTAGGTTTACCTGCCTATGTGCTGCTGTAAAAAGCCCTGTCCTCTCAGTAAATGTCAAAACCAGTCTTGAACTCATTCCTCAGTGGCTCACTCTCACAATAGAAAAATCAGGAAATTAATGCATGGTGGGAGCTACACAGTCCAACTTAGCATTTATTTTTCTTAAACAAAACAAAACAAAACAAATTACTTTTTTTTTAATATCGGAGTTGGTGCACAGCCTGACCACAGAAAGGAGCTGGAACCAGACATTCCACTTTACTCAGCATAAAGTGTCCAAACGTTGCCCAGGCAAATGGAATATGTGCTTCTCTGCACAATATGTGTCTTTGTCAGCAGGAATTTCAATCATTTTAAAAGCAATTTAAAATGCATTTTCATATTAAATTCATTGCCAAAACTTGTATTAAGACATGTTTGTTCTCCTTCATACAGAATTCAGACACATCTTTCTCTTTTTGAGGTAACTAATATTTAGTTTGAACTGCTAATGTATAAAATTGCATTTTGTTAGTTGTGTCATAGACAATCCGATAAACACTGAAGTGGCTTGATTTGATAACAGTATGCTGCATACGCAGAAAACAACACTTTAAGAGAATAATATATTTCGAAAGGATTCTGTTTATTCAGTGTATCCTCTGAAGAGGCAGCTTACTGACTCAATGGCTATTACCATAACATACCTCTCAGTTTTAATTTTTTTTGTTTAAAAAATTGTTTTTAACCTCTGTAAACTTACTGCAAAGTGCAGAGAGGCACACTTACCTGCATACAACTTCCATAGGTTTGCAGAATTTGTGACCGGAAATAGGGATAGAAAATCTCCTTCTCATAGGCTACTGATTCTTAATCTTAAAGCTATTGCTTTAATGCTGTTAAACTACCTTTCTTCAAGAAGTGAGGAAAAGCCCTACTATGAGTCATCAGCTATGGTGTGATAGTCACATACACCTTTCAGCTGTACAAGAGCTGAAGAGGATAATACATTAATATTTTTACTTGTTCAGCTTGGAATCTTCATAACAAGTCAAAGACAGTCACACATTCATTCCTGTTGCCTATATTACAGAATGAAGCCCTGGCATAGGATGGACAGCAGTGGCATCATAGACCAACCCAATTAAAGTAATATTCTGGAGTCATTAGGAAAAGAAATATAGAGAAGCTCATGTCTGGAGAGATTTTTTTCATAAATCTGTCTTGGCTAAAAAAATAAAGCTTATATTACATCATAGATAATCACAAAAATATCTGTAAACTTCAGTTTTTTATAAACTCTTGGATTTGGGCTAAGATCTGAGTATTTTGAGAAATTTTTGATTATAGATAATACAGACAGATACTCAACATGTTTTCCAAAGTGACAATGCAGACCATAAGCTGCATATGTTTTGCAATGGCAGCATCTACAGAAGAGCAATCCTCTTTCACAGAAATAGAAAGAATAAAATCTTCAGTTCTGGGGAGAAATGTGAAGAGTGAGAAAAATTGTCAGAGGTACACATTTGGTTAGGAGAGTTGATCCCTAATACCTGGCACTACTCATAAGAACAACTTCGTAACATAAGATTTTTGTTGTGATATTCTGTTCTCTATTAAAACTTGAATGCAGGTGATATTTTCCCCTCACTTGACAGGAAAAGATATTAAGGTAAGAAGAAAAAATACTACACCTTAAATCCCCCTTACATTCTCAGATAATCAGGGAATAAACACAGTGTTACACATGTAAAAAAAATATGGCAGAGAAAGGGAATCAAGTATTTGCTTTGTGTTTGGTTTCTGTGGAACTGAGTCTTAAAAAGATCTTCCTCACTGTCATTCTTAGAAGGTAGGGGGGAGGAGGAGGAAAGGCAGACCATAGAATCATAGAATCACCATGTTGGAAAAGACCTCTTGGATCATCGAGTTCAACCATTCCTATCAAACACTAAACCATGCCCCTGAGCACCTCATCTACCTATATTTTAAATACCTCCAGGAATGGTGACTCAATCACCTCCCTGGCTAGCCTGTTCTAGTGCCCAATGACCCTTTCCGTGCAAAATATTTCTCATATCTAGTCTGAACCTCCCCTAGCACAGCTTGAGGCCATTCCCTCTTGTCCTGTCCCCTGTCGCTTGGGAGAAGAGGCCAGCACCCTCCTCTCTACAACCTCCTTTCAGGTAGTTGTAGAGAGCAATAAGGTCTCCCCTCAGCCTCCTCTTCTCCAAGCTAAACAATCCCAGGTCCCTCAGCCATTCCTCATAAGATTTGTTCTCCAGTCCTTTCACCAGCTTTGTTGCTCTTTGGGCATTCTCCAGAGCCTCAACATCCTTCTTGTGGTGAGGGGCCCAGGACTGAACACAGTATTCGGGGAGCGGTCTCACCAGCGCCAAGTACAGGGGGAGAATAACCTCCCTGGACCTGCTGGTCATGCCATTTCTGATACAAGCCAGGACGCCATGGACCTTCTTGGCCACCTGGGCACACTGCTGGCTCATGTTCAGTCACTGTCAACCAACATCCCCAGGTCCTTCTCCTCTGGGCAGCTTTTTAGCCACTCTTCCCTGTAGGATTGTTGTGCCCCAAGTGCAGGACCCGGCATTTGGCCTTGTTAAATCTCATAGAATCATAGAATCACCAGGTTGGAAAAGACCCATCGGATCATAGAGTCCTATAGAACACTAAACCATGCCCCTCAGTGCCTCGTCCACTCGTCCCTTAAACACCTCCAGGAAAGGTGACTCAACCACCTCCCTGGGGAGCCTGTGTCAGTGCCCAATGACCCTTTCTGTGAATTTTTTTCCCTAAAGTTCAGCCTAAACCTCCCCTGGTGGAACTTGAAGCCATTCCCTCTTGTCCTGTCATGCCACTGGTCTCAGAACATGTCTCAGATCATGTCACATAGTTACTAATGACCTTTACTTAAAAAATGCAGCCCGAGTCCTGCATGGTTTGTTGGCACCAGGCTATCTACTAGTCGTCCCTACAGGTGATCAGTTTATATCCTCCTCCTTTTTTCAGCCAAGTCTGTTATGGTTACAGAAAACAATGCTGAAGACACAATTTCTAAAAATATAATTTGATTACAAAGGCAGATGGTTTCATTTGTACCATTCAGCCACTGCTATCTTGGTACATTTTTATTTATTCCCTATTAAATGAACGGAACTAAACAAGACAGAAAGAAGTAGCAGCTTCCTGGGTGACAGTTATCCCATGATCTGATGAGGCTTCTTATTTTCCAAAAATACCTCACACATCAGCAGATTCTGCAGCTATTAGATTAATAGCACATACTTTATAAAGTCTGATTTTATTGAATTCAGGACACTTTGGTAGTATAAGTTAATAAAGGGAAGGAACAGAATCCTATTTCAAGCAAAATTACTTTTAATAAACACTGGAAAGTCTGGATATATTGCATTTACTGAACTTGAAACAGTCAAAATGACATAGGGTGTTTTATATGTTGTTGATTTAATGCAATTTTCTCTTATTTTCAAGTTCTTAAATTGAATATGCAAATGGTGATATACCTGGAAAATGTGTGGGCAAGACAAGGGAATGTTTCTGATACAGAGTGCCTTTTAAAGTGACCATAAGCCTTTTGCTCTTACAGTCATAAGGATGGGATCACAATTTGTACAGAAATTTAACACTAGTTTTAATTCTAGACACATTTGCACACAGGAGATGAGTATGTCCAAGTTCTGTGTACTTGTACAGTGAATTTTAAGACTATAAAATAAAAATAAGCCTTATTTTCATTTGTTGCTGTTCTCTACTATACACTTATATAAAAGCGAAGATGTATTCCTTGTTACAGTATTTAGCTGAATGCACTTCCTTTTGCTTCCTCATAATTCTTCAACATGTTCCTGAGAGAAACTCTTCAGTTACCAGTGAAATAATTTTGCATACACAATACTACCAGATCTAATCCTGAAGTACTTCATTTGCTTGTTCTGCCTTTAAGAAGCCGGTGGGGACAACAATGGGTTGTGAAAGGCCAATTTCCTGCCCATGGTGCAGTCTACTGTCTGCCCCTGGTCTCTAATGTTTGGCTGCACCATCACAGGACCCAATGCACCAACCCCTCAGCAATGCAGTGAAAATCTTTATGTCACAGAGCTGTAAGAATGTCTATAGTTGTATTTACTGAACAGGTTTTCTGGTAAAATCTTTGCTGCGTTTAGAAAATAAGGAAGGCGTAGGCAAGTTTCATTTATAAGCCCACATTACCCATGCATGTCTTCCTGTGCTGGAAACATTTCTGATCATAAGGAAAAAGCCAATGAGGATCGATACTGTAGTGAGAAAGCTGAAGAGTCATTCTTGCCTTCAGTTCTGCACCACATTCTAATGTGACCTTTTCCTCTTTATTATGTAATCTTTATAATTAGAGACAATTTCTTAATGTTTAAGACAAGTGGGAAAATAATATTCAGAGGAAGAAGCAAGTATGTCTTAAGGCTCTTCTCTGCAGGAAATAGAAAAGACAGAATTGGGATTTGGAAATGTCAAACAAGATCTGTGCTTACAGGGCTAAAAAAGAAGAAATATTATAAAATATTGGTTTAGGATTTTAAAGAGCTGCCTGCCTGTTCTCAGACTGAATATACCCTTTGAAAGTAGGCATTTGTTACTCATGAAATATTTTCTTTTATGCTCAATATCACTCCATCTAACAGGTCTACAAATCATACCTCTGAGCACTGACATTTTGAAATTACATAAACGGAAATAATCTTGCCAATATGTTTTTAATCCCTAAGGTTCACAGGCTGTCTGAAAGCATGGGCAGTCTCATTGTGGTCAGCCTTGTGGTCAGCCTTCTTTCTCTTTCTTCCCCTATTTCCTTTCTATTGTGGAAGAACACAATAGAATCTTCACAAAGAGGAAAATACTTGTAGTATTCAGGGTGGACTAAACACTAATTCAACACCAAAGAGAGCATTCATACAAATAGCAAGATATAAAAAATATACTCTTAACTAAAAATATCTTTGCTTGCCCTAAATGTATCATGTAGCAACAGTCTATGCAAATTCTTTTTCCCAAGTTAAATTATTCATTATAAATGATCACATATATTCTAAAATATATTTGAGAAAGTAATGATGTGGCAGGCTGCTGTTTATACCATCTCACCTTCTACCTTTCTCTCCCTTTTTTTTCACCTAATCACAGGTTGCAACTTGGCACCAAACAGTGGAAAGTATTTGCCCAGAACCAACAATGGAAGACATAGGCTGAAAGCCTCCTTTTCTCAGTAGCTTTGCTATCTTTCAAATGCTCATTCTAATCATGGTGTTTATGTTTTGTGGAAACACTACAGTTGTATAGAGGCAGATGATTGCAACAGCTGACTAAGATATTTTGCTAAACTAATCACTATTTTCAAGGTATTTAATTTACAAATATGCGGGGCATCTCTTTGCTGCACTGCAGAAAACATCAGGGACAAAACCGTATTAATCAACTCTAGAATTATTTTGCTGATTCCAAGGCATGCATAAGCATTGAACACTTTTATAAAGGAGTCCTCCACAAACCTCTTCTGATACAGGCTTTGGATTTTGGTGCCAATATGACTTGCTCAGAGTTTTTTTCCTTATGTAAGTGTGTGTGCTAGCCTCTAACGAAGTGTGAAATCTCACTGACTAAACAAGGAAGTCATGAGGAATCCATCATATTTAATAAAGATAGGGCTCTTATCTGCAAGAATATGTCAGTACAACAGCAATGTAAGATGAAGACACAGATGTGATTTGGTGTGAAGTCAGGGTAGCTGCAGGGGACTCTGAAGATATTTAGGTCATGAGAATAACAAGAATTTTGCTGTAGGTAAAAAGGACCTTAAACTCTTCACATCTAACGACAGACATACTTCGATGCACAGGCAATGCTTGTATGGGGAAATTATACATTACAGCCTTCTTACCTACTTGGGTACATTCTATAAATTTTGTTCGTTCATTTGTAAACAGCTGAATGGTCCCATTGTAGTTGCCACTATAGGAAAGAACATGTGTGCGTTAATTAGAACAAGCTTTACAAGCCTCAGCTCCTATTGCTGTTCCTGCTGTGATCCAAACAGCAAAAATGCTGGTTTTAGAAGTATTAGTGAGTCAATCCTCTCTTTTTTTTTCCTTTTTTTTCTTTTTTTTTAAAATTATTTATTCCGTCTTTCTTTTTCCTGTGAAGAAAGTATATGTCCTTGTGGTTCCCTGGGAGTTCTAATAAGGATCGTAGGATAAACTAAGATTGGATTTAATGAGTATCAGTTTAGAAGAAGTCATAAGAAGCCCAGCGACACACGTCATTCAGCACCCCAACAGCCAGCAAATCACTGCTACCATCAATGACTCTTACTCCCTAGTACTTCAAAACATTTTCATCAGTTTTTTCCTGTTTGATATTAAAAATCACCCTAAACTTTTTTTTTTGCCTTTAGAAAATTTAAAAATTAAGACGTGACTTTGATAGGATCCTGAAATGCACAATATTTTCTGAAACAATGTTAATTTTTAGACTGTTCCATTCAAATAAAAGCTAAAATAGTCAGGAACTGAAATTATTAACGAGTTGAGATCACTTAGTTGAAATGGAAAAGGACTCTATTTCAGCGTACTAACTACTCTTGGTCTAATAACTACATATTTTTCGTAGTTTGAAGGAAAGATTTTATTGCTTTTTTTCTGTAAGAATTTTGTAGGTAAGCAGCTGACAATTTAATACAGTAAAAGGAGCTGTTGCACTAGTGCAATGTCAGAACTGAGTTGTACTTGTCTGCTAACCCAGTATGAACTCATTTTATAGCATGAACCAAAGCAATGCCAAAGCTATGGAGTAATTGAAGAACAATTATGGAAAGAAAATGTGAAATAGATAAAAAATGAACACTGAAATAATATAAAATAAGTACTGGACATAAACTGTTTCTTAATTATAAGAATTAATTTAAGAATAAAATATGCCTGAGATTTACAAAACGTACCTCTGGAAGAGCAGTAAAATGAAAACAGTTTCTTTAGCATCTGAGGTTTAATATACAACATAGGTTACTCTGTAAATTAATTTGTAAAAGTCCAAGTTAAACTTGTAAATTAAACTTAAAAAGCATTTGGTTGATCTATATATATTGCAAAGGGTCAAGAAACCTTTTTCTCAGTGTAAGTGCATTATTAGACAAACCTATATTGCCTCATGCTGTGATAGGAAAGCAGATAAGGTCTTTGCCATCTGTTCTGAAGGTCCCGTGTTTAATTCTCCATAGGAGTTAGTACATGGTGGTGGTAGGAGGGAAGGAATTCATTTGGGAAACTGTTTACCTTTTCTTAGGAGAAAAAGCATTTTTTACATAATAGTTTAGTCAGAAGAGATTTCATCTCATTTCTCTGCTTTCCTGAGGTTTCCCAGTGAATTGTAAACTGATGGTTCTTGTAGGAAATAAATGACTATAGGATACTATGATATTTATTGAAAGTACTTTTTTTTTTTTTTGCGTAAGAGTAATGTATAAGTATATCATTTATGTTATATTCACGTTCATGAATTTTACATATGTACTACTTGTCCTGGTGATTAAATTCCATTCAGATAATAATAATAATATACTGATATCTGAAAGAGAAAGAGCAAATAGATGATTGACTGCAACTGGATATTATTTAAATGGTTTTTTTTTCTTGTTTTACTTTTTCCCCCAAGTAGCAAAAAAAATTTCAGCCTGTTGGTCAGAAGAGCTCTTTATTACAAGCCCTCTTCTTACAAAATACACATGTAGGACACTGTATTCATCAAGACTTTTCTTTCTTATATTTCCCTACCAAAAATATTTTAAACAGATGATCATTGATGTCAGCCATTTAGGGCTACCGCCTGCTGAGTTCTTCAAGTGAGTCATGTGAGGGTTCAGTTAAAGCTCTGCAAAAGCCCCTTCTTCCTTTATCATTGTCTGCATAGAGATATCTTTATGAAATGCATGTTTATGACAAAGGTTTTACATACAGGTACAAGGGCTTGGCCCTAGCTGGATGTTTAGAGGCTTTTTTATAACTATATTTTTCTTTTTCAGCCAAAGTTAACATAAACAGAATGCCTCATTATGTAAAGTGAAGCTGAATTTGTAACAACTGGTTTTCCCTAATCTTCTGTCTCAGTTTCATAACTTTTGCCCATGGAACTGATTTTGCGAGGACGTGGTGATGGTACACAGGGTACTAAGTTATGCTACTGTATCTTGCCCGTTGACAAGACACCTTCAGAAGAAAGCCAGGAAAGCAAGGGGGATGAGCTCTTGGCAGAACAGGAGATGGAGCTACGAAGTCCTCCAAGTCCAGAGTTACATGGCTGTTTCATTCAAGCTGGGAATACGGAGATCAAAAGAGCTCTGCAACGATAAATGGGATCTCTGAAGAAAGGGAAGGAAACGTTGAAAATAGAGGGATGCAAATACAAATTATGAGTCTGCTGTTCTTGTTGACATGGACAGATGTGGCACAGATCCCAGGGGGTGCTATATGAAGCAACATGAGGGTCTCCCCAGATTCCAGGGAGCGTTGAGCTGGTTTTAAATTCTGTTTTCTTGTAAACAACAACTAATTGGTCAATGCTGTGATCCAAGGAGGCTGCTAGATGTCAGTGGCATAGCTCCTACAAGGACCAGGAGCTAATCTTTAGCTGGGATAGTCATCACTGGTGCCAGTGGTCTACAGCTATATCTTCACTTTCAGGTGGACTGTAATTGCACCCCAAGACAAATGACAGCTTCAGTTAAGAGGTAGGTTATAAAAAAGGAAAAAATCTAATGACATAAATTAGATTGCCAAGCACCTCTACTTAAGTTGTTTTAACCTGTACAGCTAAGGAAAGCAAAGGATAACGTAGCAGAAGGAAGCTCTGATGGTGTGGGTAGCATACCTGCATGTACAACGTGTTTGCAGTCACATTTGCAGATGGATTTATTTATACTTTCTTTCATGGCTGACAAGTGTAGAACCAGGATGTGCTGTAACTAAATAATATTAGAGGTACCTGAAGATGAGATGAGCAGACTGACTGTTCGGATGTGGAAGGACTTGAAAATTTTCATACTAAAATTTTCTCATAAATGACTTTAAATAAGAAAGCAGGTAGCAATGGCAAGAATCTTTGGTGATCAGACAACTACTATCCATAAATCCAAACAAACTCATAAATTGGATTCAATATGGCAATTTTTTCGGTTATACTGAACATTTCTGAAATATCCAAATTGTTTTGTCTGCACACATAAGCAAGCTACCTGGAGATCCTCAAGAGAGAGGTGCTCTTCCAGTAAATCAGAGTACTAGCATGCTTAACTGGGGTGTGTGAAGAGCGTCCACGTCATCCCCTCAGCCTGGTAAGAAGGAAGTTTTCCAATCTTTCATGTCAATGCTTTAAGCCTGGGGCTATCAGACATTTAGTAAGAGAGATCTCTTGAGAAGATGCTCATCAGGCCAAAGGAAGGATTGATTCTAGGTCTACTTTACAATGCGAATAACAACTTATAAAAATAAAACATCTTATCTATTTCAGTACTGTGTCTCTGGACTGATGTCAGACAATTTCTCCTGTTCCCCAACTCATCTTACATGACCTTTTAAATAACAGCAAAAGAATATTGGTATTGCTCCAGTTTTCTGACATTGACTCAACTTATTAAAAATTCTCAGTCAGAAAATAAAAACAATCAGTTGAAATCCTCTCAGAAACTCTTCTGGGAGTTCTATGTGAAATTTAAAAATATTTAACTGTAATTAGCATATGTTTTTTTATATACTCTGGTAGTTACTGGTGTACTCTGAAGAAGTTCATTCTCCCTATAAGATATAGAGTCCTTCTTCCCAGACAGAAAACAGCAGTGCACTGAATAAGCCTTTTCATCCATCTGTACTAGTAAACATTTTGGTTTTGCTTTAGACACTGCCAAATACACATACTTTCTTGATCTACTCAGTTTTTTTTATCAGTTTTGCCTAGGTTATTAATTTTAATTTATACAGACCTTTTTTTCTCTCATTTTCCTATTGTAAACGTACTACTTTTCAGAATCACAGTGGAGCAGCTTTGTGCAGAGGTATGTGAACTGTGTGATAACATGATGGTTGCAATATCCCCCTGGGAGAGTGACATCCTTTTCCAAATCAGACTAACTGAGCACGTGAGCCACAGTGACATGTGGCTATAAGATATAGCCACAACACTAAGAGAATGCAGTGGCTAGTTGTCTCCCTCTGCCCAGGTCCCAGCATGTACAGCAGAAGGCCAAACAGAAGGGCTTTGGCTGGTAAATCACTGTGATATTTGGACTGGAAATGTACCTAGAAGTTGAACCTTTCTTCCTGCTGATAGTCACTAGCAAGATGTTGCCTAAAACCCACACTCACCCATTTAGCCCTGTTCAATGTCTTTATCAATGACCTGGATGAAGGCATTGAGTGCACCCTTAGCAAATTTGCAGATGACACTAAGCTGGGTGGAAGTGTCGGTCTGCTGGAGGGTAGGGAGGCTCTGCAAAGGGATCTGAACAGGCTGGACCGCTGGGCTGAGACCAATGGCATGAGGTTTAACAAGGCCAAATGCCAGGTCCTGCACTTGGGGCACAACAACCCTGTGCAGTGCTACAGACTAGGAGAAGCCTGGCTGGAAAGCTGCCTGGAGGAGAGGGACCTGGGGATGTTGGTTGACGGTCAACTGAACATGAGCCAGCAGTGTGCCCAGGTGGCCAAGAAGGCCAATGGCATCTTGGCTTGTATCAGAAACGGCGTGACCAGCAGGTCCAGGGAGGTTATTCTCCCTCTGGACTCAGCACTGGTGAGACCACTCCTTGGATACTGTGTTCAGTTCTGGGCCCCTCGCCACAAGAAGGATGTTGAGGCTCTGGAGCGAGTCCAGAGAAGTGTAATGAAGCTGGTGAAGGGGCTGGAGAACAGGCCTTATGAGGAGCGGCAGAGGGAGCTGGGGTTGTTTAGCCTGGAGAAGAGGAGGCTGAGGGGAGACCTCATTGCTCTCTACAACTACCAGAAAGGAGGTTGTAGAGAGGAGGGTCCTGGCCTCTTCTCCCAAGTGACAGGGGACAGGACAAGAGGGAATGGCCTCAAGCTCCACCAGGGGAGGTTCTGGCTGGACATTAGGAAAAAAATTCCACAGAAAGCGTCATTGGGCACTGGAACAGGCTGCCCAGGGAGGTGGTTGAGTCACCATCCCTGGAGATGTTTAAAGGATGGGTGGACGAGGTGCTGAGGGGCGTGGTTTAGTGTTTGATAGGAATGGTTGGACTTGATGATCCAATGGGTCTTTTCCAACCTTGTGATTCTATGATTACATTTTGCAGAATTGGGCTATTGCTTTCCCAAATTCTCTCCCTCAGCCTGCTCTCCCCCTCAGTCTGTTTGCCCTTTCATGCAGCAGTACCAATATATTTATAGTTAACTTCCTTTGTGCTATCTGTTTTATCCAATGGGTCAATAAGGAGTTTTGAATTTACTGGAAACAGTGCACACATTTCAGCATGTTGTTTGCAGGAAAGAATGGTCAGCACATTTAGGTCTTCACCCATGTTCAAACCAAAGAGAGGAAACTCTCTGTGATCCACACTTTACTTGTGAGCTCTGACTACTATTGATTACTGTGCAGATGAAATATGTCCTGATGTCAGCTGCTTTATCCAAATCACTGTATTGTTCTCTGCTTTATGGCAATAAAATAAAAACAAGGCAGGAAGTACCCAAAATAATAGTGGTATGAGTGCATATCATGCTAGACTTTAAAAAATGCCCTTGTTGCACATGCAGAACTAACAGTAATTTTGATGGTTTTCTAGAAACAGATATTGATTGTATATGATAAAGCTAGAGATAGTGTTTCACGTGGTGGGATCAGGAAGTGCTTTGAAAGTGGAAATATTTACCATGGAAGAGATGAGACAATAAATTAATGTATTTTTATTGAGCAGCTGGCTTTATAAAATGGCTTTGTACTTTACTAGTTTGTGCCATGTGGTCCATTTCTGGCACTTTCTTTCCAGGGAGCTGTGTTCTCAAGTATCTTCACATATTAATGACAGTTTGTTTTGTTTTGTTTTAGGGGGGAGCAGATTGAGGAGAGGACCACAACGAGGGTTTGTGACAGCCTGCATTATATAGAAGGAAAGAATCCAGAAAAAGATATTTGTTGGATATGAAATAAAAGCCATCAGAAGAAATCTGATACATTAAGGTTTTACATATTCACAGTTAGAGAGCTAAATGGACAAGGGTATAAAACACACCACCTTGCTCCTTCAATCACAGAGCTGTATTATGGCAGTTGTCTGAAGATATACTTTTGCCAGGAAAAAAAATAGCTCAAATCTGCTATGTATTGTTGAGCTGTTGTATTTTCAGGTTTTATGCTAGGATTTGTTTGCAAATTAGCAATATTATTATTCTGTTTTTATTATTTGAGACAGTGAAGGGGGTGAGGTGTTTGCACTGAAAACTTCTGAAGTCTAGTTGCTAGGATACTGCTTTTTTCTCTCAAGTCTTTTATCAAGGAAAATAGAATATAATACTGTTTATTTTTCATTCTATCATGGATTTTGCATCAAAACACAGTCATGAAAACTTATGGAGACTTCTTTAAATCCTGGTTTTTTATTGACTTGTTGAAGCTCTATAAGCACTTCAAACTCAGTACCTGAACATAAAACGATGGCTGTGTCTTAGCCAAAAGTTAATTGTCTGTTGCTATTTAGTTTTGGCAGACTACATTTTGTTATATGAAAGATAACTTGATCTCTTCTGTCTGTACATTCTAGGACCCTCTATAACTCAAATGTGCACTATATAAATCCCAGACATGTATTTCAAAATTTGTACAACTGTTTTCTAAGTATTAGATGACTTCAGGCGGGAGGAGAGGAGCTTACAATTTGAGTACATTTAAAAGATATTTATAATACAAAAATAATCACATTTTAAGGAAAATTGCTTCATGAATTTGTTGCCCAAGAAGGCTAAGAGCATCCTGGGTTGTATCAAAAATGGTGTGGCCAGCAGGAGTAGGTAAGTAATTGTCCCTCTGTAGTCAGCACGGGTGAAGCCTAAAATATCGTGTTCAGTTTTGGGCCCCTCAGTATAAGAAGGACATTGAGTTGCTGGAGTGTGTCCAGAGTAGAGCAATGAAGCTGGTGAAATGCCTGGGGAACAAGTCTTATGAGGAGCAGCTGAGGGAACTGGAATGGTCTATCCTGGAGAAGAGGAGGCTGAGGGGAGACCTTACCATTCTCTACAGCTACTTGAAAGGAGGTTGTAGTGTGGTCACTACTGGTGTCTTCTCTCAGGAAACAAGCAATAAGATGAGATGGAATGGACTCAAGTTGCACCAGAGGACGTTTAGATTGGATATTAGAAAAAAATTATTTACCATAAGAGTGGTAAAGCATTGGAACAAGCTTCCTAGGGAAGTGGTGGAATCTCCGTTCCTGGAGGCATTGATAAAGCATGTAGATGCGGCATTTTGGGACATGGTTTAATGGGCATAGTGGTGTTGGGCTGATGAGCGGACTCAATGACCTTAGAGGTCTTTTCCAACCTTAATGGTTCTATGATTCTGTGAATTTAAATGCATAAGTGACTATCCACATCTGACTGTACACACCTAGGAGAGTACAGCAAGTACCACTGGAGGTACAGCCAGCAGAATATTCCAATGTTGTACTACCATTATTCCAAGATGATGTGTATCAACTGTGTTGCTGGATGCAATTTCTTGTTATAACAGGGAAATATAGAAGATTTTTTGGCGTAACTGTATTTGTTTGACCCACACAATATCTGTACTGCTCTGAATGCTCAGTGCATCTAAGTCTAGTGTCTCATGACATCCATAAGCCCAGTGCTGGGTCCAGCCCTGTTCAATGTCTTTATCAATGACCTGGATGAAGGCATTGAGTGCACCCTTAGCAAGTTTGCAGACGACACTAAGCTGGGTGGAAGTGTTGATCTGCTGGAGGGTAGGGAGGCTCTGCAAAGGGATCTGAACAGGCTGGACCGCTGGGCTGAGTCAAATGGCATGAGGTTTAACAAGGCCAAATGCCAGGTCCTGCACTTGGGGCACAACAACCCTGTGCAGTGCTACAGACTAGGAGAAGTCTGTCTAGAAAGCTGCCTGGAGGAGAGGGACCTGGGGGTGTTGGTTGACAGTGACTGAACATGAGCCAGCAGTGTGCCCAGGTGGCCAAGAAGGCCAATGGCATCTTGGCTTGTATCAGAAGCGGCGTGACCAGCAGGTCCAGGGAGGTTATTCTCCCTCTGTACTCGGCACTGGTGAGACCGCTCCTCAAATCCTGTGTTCAGTTCTGGGCCCCTCACCACAAGAAGGATGTTGAGGCTCTGGAACGAGTCCAGAGAAGAGCAACAAAGCTGGTGAGGGGGCTGGAGAGCAGGTCTTATGAGGAGCAGCTGAGAGAGCTGGGGTTGTTTAGCCTGGAGAAGAGGAGGCTGAGGGGAGACCTCATTGCTCTCTGCAACTACCAGAAAGGAGGTTGTAGAGAGGAGGGAGCTGGCCTCTTCTCCCAAGTGACAGGGGACAGGACAAGAGGGAATGGCCTCAAGCTCTGCCAGGGGAGATTTAGGCTGGACACTAGGAAAAAATTCTTCACAGAAAGGGTCATTGGGCACTGGAACAGGCTGCCCAGGGAGGTGGTTGAGTCACCTTCCCTGGAGGTGTTTAAGGCACGGGTGGACGAGGTGCTGAGGGGCATGGTTTAGTGTTTGATAGGAATGGTTGGACTCGATGATCTGGTGGGTCTCTTCCAACCTGGTTATTCTATGATTCTTTCATGCTGAGAATTTTCTGTCTGCTTTACAGTAATTTTAAGTTATTAAGCAGGGAAAGGGAAGCAAAACACAATCGAGAATATGATCTGCTACCTTTTATATCAGACGTGATATAAGACATGATTGCGCTTTCTGATGTGAAAGCTTGTATGGCACTCTCTAAGAAAAGGTGTCCTGGCAAAACTCATGAAACAGCACCCTAGTATGCCCCAAGGTTCAACTGATTATAGTACCTTCCTTCATCACCTGTGCCACACTGCTTTGTTGTGTTGCTGTGCTAGTCACAGCCTGTGCTTCACCCTAGATACAATGGTGCAGAAGCCAGTGAAAGCCTTCCTACTTTGCTTCACAAGAACGTGATAAAATTTAAATAGATAAGGTATTCTGTGGCTCTGGAAAAAAAGATCCATTAGAAACTCAAAACAGTAATATGTATTTCTTCATTGAAACCCTTGGTTGCTAGTGCTTTCAGTTACAGTAGCTGCTTACATTTATATGATTTATACGTGGATATTTAAACAAGGCGTTATTTTCAATATTGCTGGACATTGTTCTTAATTTAATAAAACACCACACCTGCACATGTTCTTCACACTGACAGGCTCAGAGACAGTCAAAGAAAGACTAACCGTTGAACCCCTGTAATGTGTCTGCAAGATGCAATGCAGAGCTCATGGACTAAGGAGGAGAGAGGTCTTGAGTTCTCTCTGGGTCCTCCCAGTTCAGAGGCTCTCAAGGGACTAAAGGATATGACTTAGAAATAGTTCTTGGAAGCTGGCTTCCAAGTACATATGATGGAAAAATCTCCAGGAGTGAGGAACAAAAGGTTTTACATCCTTTATGCTCTGTTGACTCTTGTTCCAACATTAATGAGTTCAACTAGAGTTGAGGAACTTGTTCGATATTGCAGCCCCCAGAAGTTTACATTTCAACAAACATAAAATATGAACAAAGGAGAAAGGAACAAAAAGAACAGAGAAAGGAAGGATATGGCTTCAAACAAATGAAGCCAATATAAGTCAAAATAGAGCTAAAGAAAGAGAGGAAGAGTAAATCCTTTAAATAAGCAATATTAGCCACAAAGACCCAAATGAATATGGGGGGGAGGGGGGAGAAAGAACAAATGGGAATTATTCATAGAAGCTTGCACCCTCCTCTGGAGATTGCAGACTGCGGAATGTGCTGAGGTTCTGCAACGCCTGCTTTTCCTAACTGTAATTCCAACACTAACCGCACTCCTTGCAATGCACTGAGTGCACTAATAGGCATTAACAGCTTTCAGTAGCTTCACCTGGGACCCTTGCCCACACACCCTCTGCCCACGGGTCCTGAGCTTCTATTTAAGCTCAGATATGCAGTCTGAATGATTAACTTTCAGTCCTTTCCTGTGCTATGTTGGTTCTGCCTCCCTTTCTTCTTTGCTGAGTCTTGGGCTTGTATTGCGGGTAGTCTGTTGTTAGCCCTGTCTCTTGAGTGGACCCTTCTGATTCATGCTGTATAGTCTTGACTCTGGCTTCTCTCTACTTGAGTGCTAGGGTGGACTCTGTTTCCAGCACTTTGTGGCATTCGTGCACTGTGGGTTTGTACCTCTGCCTGTGCTGCTCTCTGACAGTACTAAGGATAAGAGACCTGGTATGCAGAGACAGAAGATATCAGGTATGATGGTCCCAAATCTGTTTGGATCTTAAAAAAAAAAAAAAAAAAGTTCTTCCAGGGCATAGAATTTCAAGAAGGAGGAGTGTTTTTTCAAAATGGTCTCTCTTGCTGTGGGATGGCTGTCAGGACTTGCAGAACATCTAACCCTAGGGGAGAGTAGAATAATGAACATCCATTGTGTGCTTCAGGCTTTCAGTTTGAAAACAAGTTATATGTGTACCAGAGACTTGTGCTGCGGGAGGTGGAATGGCATCCATTTTATGAGATATTTACAAGCTTAAGGCATTTAAACTAGAACTCTTACAAAAACTTAGATTTCCTTCAGAATGAAATTGCCTGTGTCTGCCTTGATAGAGATCTCATCAGAGAACTGGTAAGGCTGGGAGCTGGGTCTGTAAGATTTTGTGTTTGTCAGGTGGGTTGTTGGCCTGGGGAATATGGGTAGACTTACCAGCATCTTTCTGGAGTGAGTACACATGTGAGCGGGTGGGAATCAGAAGGCAGGATTTAAAAACAGTTTAATCTGGCAGAGTTTCATTAAAATTGAAACATCTCTTGGAGACATTTAAACATTAATGGATAGGCAATTTGAGAATAGAAAAATGTTCAATAAAAATAGCAGTGTTGTTGTTTTCCCCTTCACTTAGCTCTACTGGTAACTATCCTTGCATACTATATAGTAGTAGTTGCTATGTTTCCATGTGGCTGTTTTTCTGGCTTGGGGTTTTTGTTATTTTTAAATGTTTTCATTCAGAACTGTTGATGATTATATTCAGAAAACAACATTAAAATGACTTGCAGTCTTAATCACTCAAGAGTTAAGAGACAAAATTAAGAGTAGCGAGGCCATTATAGTTCAATCCCGGTGTGCATTATGAGATAGTCTTTAATTACATGATCTCATTCTTTGTTTTCCCACAGGACCTTCCCTCGTTCAGTGTGCAGGATGAACAGTGCCTGGAATGAATCAGCACAAAACGGTGAAAGAGTCTCTTGTTTGCAAGACTCATCTCTGTTGTTGAGGAAGTTAGAATATGTGTTTTGAATGAGTTGGGGAGTCAAGAAAAGAAAAGATGGCTTGTAGCTGAGGAAACTGTATGCTGTCCTAGAGAATGAGTTCCTGTCACTGTCTTTGCCAATAAGATCCTGTGAGGTACTGTTTGGGGAAAGAAATAAAACCGAACTTTTCTCATGTATCCACTAACGCTGAACACCTAATCTTCCTGGAAACCTGAGGGCACAAGTCCACGTACTGTACTACCAGTATGAAACAAAATCTTGAATTAAGTGAGCACTGTTCATTCTCATACTTTGGGGGAAATGTAGTGTGCAATCACAATTAAGAGCTGTTTTGCAAGGGATTTGTTTAGATATGTCTTGTGTTTTAAAGACTTCATATTCTGCATTCTTATTATAGCTATTCAATGTATTAATAACAAAGCTACCTGTATACATGTAATTAATAATCAGCTAAATCTTAAAAAGAAACTAGGAAAAGTGTCTAAGAGTAGGTTAGTCTTTAGTATATACAAGTATGAAATACTACTATAAACTACTTAGCACTTTAATTACAGGTTTCCTAATCTAGCTTTTTTAACTATCTTTGACACTCGTCTATCTATTCTACTACAGTAACTGCAAGCTGTCTGCAAAGGACCTGTTTCTTTTGCAATCTTTTGAAATAATCTAGCTCATTTTCAGTTTTAAGGGATTTATTTTTAAATCAAGGCCCAAATGAAATGGGTGTATTGGCTTTCGTATATTCAACTTGCATTTAGTCTGTTAGTCTGTTCTCCATGTAACTCACTGTGGTTGTCCTTTCCATTACTATTTTAACACCTATATTTAGGTGTTGCTTTGGCCAATGCCGCAATGATGTGGCAAGATCTTGTTTTTCTGTATTCTAGAACAAAGTAGAAGTAATCCAGCTGGCCACTGTTCCTGAGTAACTAGGCCTTACATTATAAGGGCTTAATCAATGAAGAGTAAGGTCTACACCATACTTGGAAGATGGACTGCAAGTGCCAGTATGCTCAGATGAATTATTCCTAAAATGTGAACCTTTTTTTTCTCTAAATCATAGTATCAAAAGACAAAAAAAAATATTCTTTTTCTTATCTCTGACATCTTCAAATTCTATTACCCACAGTAATAAAAACAGGGCCTTCCAGGGGATTCTCAGCTTTCCAAGGTATTACTGGTTTCTAGTCCTCATGCTTTGAAGTAGCTGATCTTAAAATCACTGTGCTGTTTTGCCTCTACCCATTACATGGCAAAATATAGTGGCAAGATACCAATAGTCTAAAACTATTTCTTTGATTGTGAGTACCTATCTAATCTGCTGCTATTCTGCATTTTAACAATTTTTGTTTCCTGATTCAAGCATTAAAATCTTTTTTTCCATTGAGTTTGGATTTGGTGTTTCTTACAGCAAACAGTAAAAGCAGAGGTAACAAAAAGGAGATCACTCAGTTCTGCTGGATTCTAATATATTTTTTTAGAGTCACAAAAAATTATCCTGCTTTTTAAGTAGCTATTCATAATAGAAGCTAAGTAAAATGGTAAACTCCTATCAGATGTTTTTACTTGAGTTTTTATTCACAGCAATCAACCCCAGTCCAGGATAATAAAAAATGGGCTTTATGAGAATATTACAGGGTGGATGAGAGTCCGGATGTGGCTGTGATTGTGAGCATGGAAGTCTGTGTACTCAGCACAGATGGGAAGAGGAATATCACTGCCACTGCAGCACAAGTACCCTGAACCACAGAGGAGCAAATCCAGCTGAGTAAGTGAGGCTTCTAGCCAGGGGTGCTCTCACGCAGCTGTACTGTGTTCCATATTGAAAGATGTAGTTTAACTTCTCCAAAGCAAGGATATTTGGTCTAGAAAGCAGAGATTTTGAGAAGGCCAGTTAAGACATGGATCTTATTCTGTTGGGCTTATGCGTTATAGTACAAGCAACTTCTAACCTTCCAATAATCTACTGAATCTTATGTCGGAATCAAATTAGTCAGGGAAAAAAAGTACAATTTAGGAATTGTCTACTTCATCTCCAGCTTCACTTTAGTAAAAATCATTACTATAGGTCATTCCAAATGGTCAGAGAAGTCTGTTTCTTTATATCTTTCTTTGTATAGATTGAGAAGTGCTACTTAGATTTTTTTTTTCTTCCTATTTCCTATATCATCAATAGCAATCTGATATAAGTCAGGTAGAGGACAGTATTTCTAAATCTGTCATGACAAAAAAAACTGCATTCAAATAAATGAATGCAAAAATAATACTTAATCTTTTTTTTGCATAGTGTTACCCAGAGATGTACAAAAGCAGAGACTGACAGACAGGTGACATCAGCTTTTCCTTAACACTAATATTAGTAGCAAGCCTGGGGATACAGAAAGGACTGTGGAATTCATTGTCTTCTTTTTGAATGATCAAATCTTTGTATGAGAAGGGCTATAAATACTATCTTTGTTTATTCTGCAGCACAAGGACAAATCTATGATAGAGACAAGATTCTGCGGCAGAGTTAGGGAGAACTCTGTGTTCTACTGCGCCATTAATAGGAGCCTCTAAGTACTTTTGATATAATCTAAATATAAATCAGTGCAGCTCTTCTGTTTTATGGACAAATTTATTAGAGACATGGTGGGAGGGGGTGAGAGAAAAGAAAAATGTATATGTAAACAAGTCTTCAGAAACAACATTTTCTGAAGAATGTTATGCAAATACACAAGAAATGCTCTATGTGAAATCCACCTCTAAATTAAAATGAAATAACATTAGAATGTTGGTTGTGAGCCAGCCAACACTGAGAATTCTCTATGGTAGAGATGCTTGTCATGTGTAGTGAAGAAGGATAGCTCCAGTCTAAACATTAACTTGATGAAAAAATAGTCATTTTTAACCATGAACTTTTAATATTTTTTATTCTAAATGGAGACATACTGCTTTTATCAAAATAAGAACCATTAGAATCTGGGCATTTTTACCAACAAGCAGCAACCCTATTTATTCCAGTAGCCTAGAATTCTGGAACTGATAAATTCCTCAAAGGTGATTTTTTTTGCTGCTAGCAAGTGGTGGAAAGGAAGGAAGTTGTCAATGTGCTTGAAAACACTAATTACTGGAAGAGAGGTGTGGTAAGCAAGCTGTGTGAGGTGGTTTCATAGCCTGGTTAGTGCAGCTTCTGCAGAAGAAAAAGACATGGTAGGATTTTGTCACGGAGAAGAACTGGTCTTTTCTAATTGACCAATGTGGGATCTAAATGTTTCAGCTCCTGGTACATATTGTCAATTTCCTGGCAATACTTCTCTGCTGTGATGGTTTTGCCAGGATTCAGGAAGTTGTAGTGGATGATTCCACTTACCAGCCACCAAAGAGTGACCATAACCTTCTTTCTGATGCAACTTTGGTTTAGGGAAGTGTTTTGATGCTTCATCCTGGTCCAGCCACTGCACAGAAGGCTATGATCAAGAAATGGATCATTTTTCTTGTACAGAAGAATTGCAGAGCAGACTTTGTAATGGTGCAAATGTTGAACAACTGTTGAATGGACAATATTTAATTCTTTTGCAACCTCTCATGTTGTTTTGCATATTTTCACTTTGGTTCCCTATTGCAGATGGACACCTGAGACTCTCCCCACCTTCAGGGCTCTTGTTTTAGTTATGAAATTTTTTTAACCAATAGAGAGCTGTACATTCCTTGATGGTCCCCAGGCTGAATGCTTGGCTGACGTGGCTGGCAATTTCTGCTACTTTATGTCCCCTTTTGAACCTATGCGACAAAATTGCTTCAATATGCTTTTCCCTCTATCTTTATAATTTTGATAGAAAAATATTAAAAAAACCACAAACAGTGAAAACAAAACCATTAGCATAAATAAGCAGAACAACTTTTGTGCTTTAAAACAGTATGCTGCATGAACAGAGTTAAATAAAAGTTTAATCCAAAATAAGCCTCATGGTTTACAGTGTCAAAGCCAGCAATTATTTTTATGCCAACCTAATAGATTCTGAGGCTACTACTGCAAAAAACACACAGCCACAAACCATCATCTGTTCCATTTTACTTACAAATAGACCAAGTAAAACTGCCCACAAGCAATAGGTGTAAGTAGAACTGGACTTTATCAATAAGTAATCGTATAGCATCAATGACAAACCTTGGTTCAAACCTGTAATGCAAATGAAGGATTGAGCTATTGGGACCTTTCTGAGAAATGGACTCCATCATGCTCGTAGACCAAGAAAACTGGTCATATATTCTCCTTTTAACTCCCTCTGAAAACTAGATGAGTTTTCTTCCTTCTTCGTTCCTCCTGTGTGACTGTGTCAGAAACTCTCTCCCAATTTTAATGTCATTCTTCAAGTTTGTGGGCACTTTTTCCTTGTGCTGATGGTATTTCTGTTAATTAGCTAATTTATTTCACGCAGCTCTTATAGGAAGCTAACATGTCCCTTAAGAGAGCACTTAAAAAGCATGTTAGACTCCTGAAAGAGCAGCTCTCCATTCTTTTGGTTAGAAGAATTGCCAGGATTATATGCCCCATTTCAAATAACATTCATATGTACCTTAGCTTGTAATAATGTCATCAGTATTGTTCGTGGTTTGTTTGTTTGTGGGTTTTTTGGTTTGGGTTTGGATTTGTTTTTTTTTTTACTGGAAATATCTTGCCTTATAGATACTTGGATTGCATTACTCTTTCATGGCCATAAGAGGTTGGTTATCACTTGGTTTGACTATTTAATCCATATCTCTCTTCCATTACTCTTTAAGAATGAGATACCAGAAAGAATTCTTGTTGTTAGCCTATATTTACGACCTTCACTGTGTACAATCGATTTTCATCCAATTACTATTACTTTGGCTCCCAAGGTCATCCACTTCCAGTATGATAGTACAGTTCCATTCTGCATGGCTAATTCATCTCAGTAACATATTTTTAACAAATCTCAGTAGCATAATTTTCTTCTGTAAGTTAGGTTTATGAGCTTGAGTATTAAATAATATTTGCCCTAAGGTGGCTCTTGGAGGACTCCACCTAGAAACTTTTAAGACCTTTTTCTGGTGCAGTCCTCCTCCACTGTCTGTGTAAAGAACATAGATTTGCAGTTTACTGAGCATCACTGAATTTTTGCTTCTTGCAACCTTTAAGAGATACTTGCAAATGTTACATGAACCTTGTTTGCATCCATATGGATGATATTTATGCAGAAAATAACTGGAATGGAATAAAAAGGTTTTAAAACTGAAACCAGGTGCATAGGAAAACAATGTAGGTTTTTCTGTAAAATTAATTTAGTTGCAGCTACTCAGTATAGTATTAAATCTTTTAGTGTGAAATGGGTAGTAAAAAAATGACAGCAGAAAAAAAAAATCTTTCATTTGAAAATGACAAGTGTGTTTCTTTGAGAAGAAAAAAATACTGTTTGCTAGGTCACTATAAAGCAATGCTGACACCTACAGAGAATGTATGTAAATATCAACTTAGAATTTGCATTTTCTGTGAGAATTTCTAGAATTATTTGATAAAGGAACAAATGATTCAAAACCAGCTCCTATAACTATCAAGAAACAAAAAGATTTATCTTCAGCTTAGGTCAATTCTCGGTAAATCAGATAAAACTTTGAACATAAACCATATGCTTTAAAAAAAGTATACAACTTCCCTTCAGCAATGTACGCTTATAATTGCAGAAAATTATTCTTTTACATATTGATTCATACAGCTATGGAGGATTCAAAAGCCATGAACCAAGCAATCGACATGATGTACATTGCTGCACAGAAGCAAATTTACTGTCTCTGATGGGCTGTTTCTTTTTCTCTCCCTCACTGTCATGTAGCAAGATTATATTAGTATTACCGTGCTCAGCCAAACAGGCCTATAAACTTGTATGTAATAGATCGCTCATTTGTAGAGCAAAGTGAAAGAAAATTTAGCCTAATCTATTGAGGAGACATTACACAGAAGAAACTTAGCTTTTCTTTTGAGCATTTGTTCACCAATGAACTATTATGGGTTGTGCAAGCTGTGCTATTCACCACATTGGTGCGGAAAGGTGGGTTCTTTCCTTCAAAGCATATGATAGGTGTTTTTCTATGTAGTTAAAAGTATAAATAGCAATGAATTCTCTGCGTGAGTGATTTTCTTAGAGGAAAGTTATAAGCTTGACAGTTCTTGAGCTTGAAATGGTGATTTAGCAGATTGTCCAAGAGATAGGAGGCACTAAGCCATTTTAAAGAAGCTTTGGAAAAATGGCAGGTGGCAATTTATGGGCTTGTCCAACATTCAGGTTATTCATGCTCCCATTATGCAAACATTTGGGAGAATTTAAATTCACAAACAAAATTATTAGAGGAAGTTCACAGTAGATTTCCAGATCTAAACTGCTGAAGATCTTTGAATTTTTCAGTTTTGGTTCTCATTTTGGTTCTTGGTATCACTTTGACCCAATTCAACTTGTCAGCAAATAGAAACTAGGAAGACTGAATGACTAGAAATCTTGCCTTTGAGTGTAGGGATGTTTTTAGCCATGGAGAGGTACAAATGAGAAGGCAATGCTATTCATTAAAGGCAAGTCATGATTATTTTGATGTAACAGGCTGAATAAAAAGACCTTGTTCTAGGCCCCTACTGCTTCTTTGGAAATGAATATATCACAAGATATGAATAATTGTCTTTCAAAACTAGGTATGTTTCATATCCTGGAATTTTTTCATCTGTTAGAGAATAGTACTTTACCAGTCAGATTGTAAAGACATTTCCATTGAAAAAAAAGTGAGCTATTTGGACTAGATAATGCATGTTTTCATTTCTCTTGAACAATCACAATATTAAAGGTCTGGCATGAATAATATTCATGTTTATTAATAAACTATAGGAATGAAACCAGCAGACCCTTTCATACTGTAACTGTGACCCTAGAGGTTTGTGTATATCGTGTTGAAACTAATAAACGAGTTTGATATAGAATCCGCATATATACATACAGAGATTCTGATGCATCTGTATGAATACCAACTTGATCTTAGTTGAGGGAATGGAACAGAGTGAAGAAATACCTTTTGTCTTCAATAACTACATGTTTACATTTTCAGCTTTTAATCCATGTATGTCTTTAGAACAGGACCATTGTTTTAACTCCATTGTTCTGGTGGATCTGAGCATGACAAACAGCAAAAAGCTTAGGTTGCAGGTTTGAATGCTGTGAGATACACTTCTCGACAGTGTTTTCCTAAACAAATATTTTCCCCGTACCGATCCTGGTCATTTGCAGAGGCTTAGCCCTACATTTACATAGCGAAGTAAAAAAGCTCACTGAAGTGTAGCCAGCAATTTTATTTCTTTCTTCTTGGTAGCATGTAGAAGATGGATGTTGTCCCTCACCTCTCCCTCCCTTGCTGTGAGAGTTTACACAAACAACGTGCTTTTTGTGAAGCCGCAATACAATCGGTGCATTGTTTCGAAGCAACCAAAGGCGAGGCAATTATTATGTTTTTATTAGCCGCGTTTCAGTCAGTTAATGGGGGAAATGGAAATCCCTAGAGGTGTGTTTCGCCCGTGACCTGGAAACAGTCGGTGCCTTGGAGCCTGCGGGCGCTGGTGGCCCTGGGGCGGCTCTCACTAGGGGTCGCAGGATGCTGAAGTATCGCCACCTGCAGCGGCACCGCCAGGGCAGGGATGCCGGAGCTTCTCTGCGAGTGGTACCTGCAACCCCATCGCCTGCAGGCGGAGGGTGAGACCCGGGAGAACCACAGGGGGAGGCTGCGTGCTGCCTCTTCTCCTGGTGGCTCTGAATGCTTGTTAAAAATGGGGTTTGTTCAGGACAGGTGGCTTAACTCAGGGAAGATCATCATATCTCATTGTTATTAAATACACGTGTCAGGTAATCCATAAGAAAGGCCTAATGCTGGTATAGGTGAGATTATTTTTGTTGCAGAGCTTAATCTGGTTATTAACTGGAGACTTGGCCAGGCAGCGTTTTCTACATTATGCTCATTAAATGCTCACTGTTGAGAATGAATAATGAACATTATTTGTAAGCACCAGTCTCTTCTTCCACAGTGAAGTCCTTGAGCTACTACTGGTGTTTTAGCACTTCTCTAGCAACTTAACTGATTAACTTAATTACGTCCACGCTATCTGATGTACTACATAAAAGATGTAGTCTACACTAACAATATTCTTGGTGGAAGTTGTGATACTAAAACATGATTGCAGGTTGAGCTTTGGAAGAGAGCTTTCTTATCTAGTTTGCCATTGCTTTTTAAACTAAACCATGGCAGGCATATTCCTTTGTCTTTATTTTCCAAACAAATATTCTGTTACCGTGGTGGCAGTGAGGATGGAAGTTAGAGAAAGAGATGTTACAAGAAATAATAGAAGATCCAAATTTACTGAGGGAGGCAATTGACACACTTGTCTGTTCATTGAAGTAAATGGAATTTGAACAGAAGTAAGGAACTCATTACAAATATATCAAGCAGTCTTATTCTAAGATAATTGAAACATACAAATATAAAAATATTTATTCAAGAAATAGTTTGACATTTGACACCAATTGAAATTATTTCTTATAAAACTAAAAACAAACAGACAGTATTGATTTCTAAAGAATTGAGTGGAAAGATAACAGCTTCAGTATATTTACGTACACAAACAGAAGAAAATGGGCTTAGGAGGGAGAAGTAGTAGTAGAAGAGCTTTTTCACAAACTGAAGACTATTTGAATAATTTGGAAGTCATAAGCTATCACTTCAGTGCAGTTAACTTTTAAAGTAGGAAGATTTCTGACTGATTTCACTATTAGCATTATGTGCAAAATTTGAGGGTAAATGTTATAGATTTTTGTTAGTAGAAGGATTTTGATAATATGAATTGTTGCATTTATCTGCAATACTAGTCTTGCAAACTGCTACTAGTGATTCGTGCCGCTTGCCGAAAAAGAGGATCCATGCAGATACAAGTTAGTTTATGGTAAGCTAAGCTAGGATTTTTTTAATTGTTGGGAATTAAGTGCAGTTTTTATATGTTAAGTACAATTGTTTAACAAATAAAATACATGTGCACGCACATACTTAAAAGACCTCTTAGCTGTCCTGATCTTTTCTACGCAATAATGAGGTGTATGTTTGCACTTGTATTTAACTTTTATGCACCATACTCGGAGATTCGGAGTTGTTAATATGTGCAATGTTTTAAGCATGTACCCATAAAGTAGAGGCTTCAGTGCCTAATTTTGAGAGGGCGCTCCTTCCAGCATATGGGAAACCCAAACCCAGATGCCTAGAGCGTATTTAGTAAATCTGCCTCTTCAGATCTGCAGCACATGTAGAAAGCAAATTTATACCGCTTTAGCAGTGAGATTGGACTCTGTATTAAATACAACACAGAACTGTGCATATATAAGTGATGCCTGGGACCTCTTTCATGCTCTTCTTGGAAGGGTGAAAATTTTATTTAAAAAGTGATTTTGTGTTCTGGTTTAATTTTGGAAGTCTTTTGATCTTGTGCTTAGTTTGGGTCCTTTATATTGTGGGAGTGTGTGTGTACACATATATGTGCAGACAATTGCTGATAACTATCTCTAGTCAGTCACCCGTGACATCTCTAGTAATGCAAATTGTATAGCTTTGAGATGATGGGGCAAAAAATGAATTGCAAGGGCTTAGTGCTCTAACTGTGCCGAAGGAAAATGGTTGAAATGGCTGTAACTAGAGCTCAGATTTTAATGTGTATGTGTATTCTGTATATATGTGTAATTACTTTAAAATATGTATAATTTACAGAAAATACTTATTGGTGTTTGCATAAAACTATCACCTTCAAACAGAGATTATTAATTATTGCTGCACGATGCATCAGTGTCTTCTTTTAAAAAGAAGTTTATGCTGGGAAAACGTTCTGTTATAGAAAAGAATAATTGATAATAAGCACAGTACAAAAAATTTTGGAGAACTGGATAGTGTGCATGCAATTCAATTAGATTTGCCATAGACATTCATAATCTTATGCCACTGAAGATTAGAAAAAGGTACTAGCTAAGATACCTTCGGTATGCGAAGGTTTTTTGGATAGCTGCACTGTAAAATTCAGTGGGTATCATGATACCTGTATTAATGAAGTACAGACCAGGCAGTGATGAAAAGGGTAAAATTTCTGTGCTGTGTAAAGAATTTAGGCAAACATTAGAGCAAATAAAACAAGGCTAATAACTACAGGACAACATTGCTGTCATCGATAGTGCTTGTACTGTAGTTTCTGGCTGCATTCTGTAAAACAATTGCTGTTCTTCCTCTTGGGAGTTGGTGATAGGGCCTTATCTATTTTCAGTGATCCAGGACTGGAAGAATACTTTGTGTCTATGTAGAAAGCCCAACTAAGGCAAGGTTCCTCCAGGCCCAGTGTTACATATTTTCTGTGGTAAGTCCCAGAGAGGTTATCACAAGTGACAATTACAATGGAAATTAAAAAGGGGTTTTCATCTGAGCAGTATATGGCTTGAAATAGCACATCCTGTTCTGCAAGGTGTTGAGCTGCTTCATCTTCTAGGAGTGAATGGAAGATCAAAACACTCAGCCGTCACTCAAGATCAGGCTCATTAGAGGCTTTCTTCTGTCAAAAATCAGCTGCTGACTCCCAGCTATGTGACAGTATGCTGAATACTGGAGGGTAAGATTAACCCTGTACACCTACGGTCTAATAACAAATGTCACTTCTCAGTCTAACACCAACATTTGTTCATAGGTGAAGGGTGAACAGGTCTAGTAGTAGTATCAGAGTTATAATGTATTATACTCTACATTATCGTATAATTCCCAAAGAAACTATGTTTACTAGCTACCAACGTCTAAAACGATGACTGATAAGTGATCCTGTTCAGCTCCTATGCAAGTCAAACACAAGTTCGCTGTTGACTTTAACAAGGAACAGCCTCTTGCAAAGTTGAGAATTGAATTCTGAATGCTTTACCGACTTGTAAAAGTAAACTGCAAACTTCAAAACAAACAGCTTTTAGCTGGTTTTTTGCATACTAGACAATAAAGTAAACCAAATAAAAATCAAGTCGGCAAACGCTTAGATGTCAGTTTTTCATCTGGCTGTCTCTGTCTTCTGAAGAACTGCAAGCTAAGCTCTGCTAAGCTCAGAGCTTGTAGACTTTGTTTTTTAATTAAGTGGAGGGCAGGATACTTGGAATGCAGCTGGTTTCAGACAAGTGAATATTTAATATGACCTCCTATACTAACCTCCTATACCTTCTAGCTTTGAACGTTGCTTTAAAAATTAAGCTTTTCTGGCCCTGTGTTTGTATAGCTGTCCACGGCTGCTGCAAATTGATTTATTGCTTGATGAGGATCAAGGATGCTGAGCAAACACAGAACAGTTTCTAATTTAAGTAGCGCACTGTTGTTTTTGTTGTTGCTTGATTACTTGTTTTAACATCAGGATGTGTTCTCAAGGTAGTTTTATGCTTTTCTGCACTTTTCAGAGCATTAAAAATGGAGACAGTGTAACACATGTTATAAACAGACTGTGGTTGAGTGTCTAATACTAAAATACTGATGTTAGATACTAAGTTACTTATATGCCTTTGCTTAATTGTAAGGATTTGGTATAACATTTTCCATGCTAGGTATCTGCTGCAAGCTGATTTTTAGTTTTAATTTATTGGTTTTAACCATTCATTTAGAATATTAGGTTAAATTATCCAGATATTTGAAAATAAAACTGGCAAATGTACTGGTTTGCTCCTAATTAAAAATCATAGCAGTATTTTTGGAAGGGCTTCAGTATGCTCAGCCCATGGGAAATAAACTTAAATCTTGAGCAGAACAGAAGGGAAGAGAGTGTCAGCCCTTATGTCAAGGGATGTATCCTTTTTTTCCACTTTAATGCTACTATGGATTTAAACATCACCACAGTCAGCCTTGATTACACGCAGTTTTAGCAGCAGTCTTACTGGAGTGTCTCACCTGCCCTGACATTTTACATTTTATCTGTGCCTTGCTTATATCTGGAACTTAATTGAGATGAAGTGATTGTTTCACATGCTTGTGAACTGCAGTCGTACCTACAGGATGAGGAAGGTAAGGCCATCTGACTTGAATAGATGGAAAAAAAGAACTGATTTGCAGCACGGTAAAGCTAGTAGAAAGCTCCTGAGAAGACTTGTGTATGGGATGTTATTAGGAGAAATCAGCAGTGACATTGGTGGATGTATTTTGGGACAATGAAATCGTTTGCATAAGGAAACTGGGCCTGAGAAGTAACAGTGAAAGAAAAGACATAAATAGAGGGTTGCGAACAAACAAAAACTGTCTGAAGGTAAGGGCTGGAGCTAGGATAACTCTGTAACTGGGAAATAAGGTCAAGGAGCAAGCACAGGAGTGTGGTGCATAGCTGGAGTAGAGAACAGACAAGAAAGGTGAATGTGGAAGTTTAATAGGGTGAGAAGGCATAAGAAAATTAGCCACATAATGGAAGTAAAACCTAAACAACAGCAAAACCCCCTGCACAGCTGAAGGTGAATCCGAGAGTGAGGATTATCTACTCGTGCTAACAGGTACTGTGTGGGGCAACAGAATATTCAAAGCAGTGGATTAATTATGTGGATGTCATTAATAATGGGGCTGTAGCTGGCATGAACCTGGTCATGTTTATTCTAGAAACTGAAGGAAGTATTGAAGAGAAGGAATTATGGGAAGAAAAATGTTCTCTAATGTCTTCAGAGAGCTGAACGGCTTGAAATTTGAGTCTTAACCCTTGCCTCTGCCACAGAGCTTGTTGATAAAGCTGGTTCAAGGCTCTTAAATTACATTTCATGCTAATTATTTCATTTCAGATGCATCAAAACTCCAAGGTTTGAGTATAAGTAGTTCTGGCTACCTGGTGAGTAAAATCACTGCAACCGAAAACAGTGGGAACCAGGCCTTGAAGAAGTAAGGTTTTCTATAGTGCCAAGTCCTGACAGGTCTGCAAGATATCAAACCAGGCAATCTATAACAGTTTCCCATGTGTAATCTTTATATCCCATCACACTTTCCCCTCATCTGAGGGATGTATTATGAAACTAGACTAATTAAGATTTTTGAAGCATATGAATACTGTAGCAAAAAACTCCATAAAAAACCCATGAGGAAATTAATAAAGCTGTATGCAGAGTAGGATCTGAGTATGTAATGAATAAATCATGGGGCATGCTTTCAAAAATATATAAAAACCCCAACATAATATCGAAGGACTTCTTGTTAATTAAAGCCAGAGATATGTAGGAAAAAAACTGGTATGCATACATGGCAATGAACAACTTTCATAATACATAAGTAAATGCAGAGGAGAATGGAGAAACGGTTTCACAGGTGAGCTCGCTACTGCTAAGATCAAGAGTACTTGATTTTTAACTTCAAAAGTTTAATTTTAGTTTATATATTTTACTTGTATAGTTATGATTTTGTATATGACTGTCTGTTATTGTAGACAGTCTGTCTGTTTGCCACAATGCACTTTCAGCTTTCATATTTCCCCACAGAATTAACAATTTGGGGGATCAGGAACTATTTAAACATAGTTTCAGAAGTGCACTAGGTACCTCAGAGACAAGGAATGGTGTTATCAGGAGATAAATTCTGGAAGGTAACCAGCCTCTGCTGAACTTCACTCTGCCTCCTGAAAAATTCCATGAGCCCTGTCCCAAGGAGCTGACCAGCCATGATCATCAGCCTTCAAAGCCTTAGGCATGTGCTGAGCTTGATGTTTGTGAATAAGCCCATTGTGTCCACCCACCTAAAACTCCACATGAGATGGAGGCCTAAGAAGGAGACAGATAGCCAAAGAATGAGGAGGAGGTGTGAGCAAAGATGTTTCAGATGTGTTTTTTTAGTTCTGTGATTGTGTCTTTCTTTTTTACATACTTCATTTTTTTTAAAGTTCTTTTTTTTTAGTGTGAGGAGAGCAGAAAAGCCTCCAGCTTCCTGGATTAAAAAAAAAAAAAAGATACCACCACTTTTAATGTAACTGTATTTACCATTATCTGTGTCCCTGTAATATACCTCCAAATGAGGTAACTTAAAGGAAAAATTGAAAATGCTTGGAGTTTTTGTTGTTGCTGTTGTTGTGTTCTTTTAGTTGGTTTCCTTCCAGCTGAAGCATTCTGTCATCCTGGCTATGCATTCGTTTCTTTGGAAACGGCTGTAGGATGGATTTTTGATTGACTGTGTTGTCAGATGGATTATCAGAGTTGTGAGTTTTTTGGAATGGTAGACATGAATGTGTGATAACAAAAATTATTTTGTACTTAAAATGTTTCAAAATTTTGCATCATGAAAGAAACTAGATTGAATATTTAACAGGTTTCTTAGGGAAAAAAGTTTATTTAAAAAAAAAAAAGTCAGCTGGTTTGGTTACTAGCAAAAAAAATTCTCTTAATATGAGGAAACGTTTTAACTAATGTGACTGTTGGGAATACTAGTACCTAAGCAATGTAGAATAGTTTCTGCAGATCTGCAATGCTTACTTTAAACAGTAATTCTAATATGTAGCTGCTCTGGGTTACAAGCAGAAAAGAGTTTTTACCCTGACCTGTACACACATTTATTTGTTGCAGCACTTACGCACACAGATTTCTGCATGATCCCCATCTAAAATTTCTGAGTTTGTTTCCTGTCTTAGTCAGGGCTCCGCATGCAAGGCCAGCTGTCCTCAAGGCTGTGACTGGTTGGAGCTCCTCTGCTAGTGCCGGTGATGCTGAGGTCAGGGGCAGATTGCTGGCTGGAGGCTGAGGGTGACGTCAGTGTCTACCTTGCTGGGAGAGCTAATCTACAGGAGGAGAGACTCTAATAATCTCCTCAACGAGTAGACTGGCGTGTTAAGGATTGCACGTTGTTCATTCCTTTTTCTGAGGCTGCAAAGCAATCAGCAAAGTCAGTGTTTCTAAAGCTTTATTGACAAACTTGTGCAAGGTTGTTTCTTTTTCGGGTTGAGGTGCACAGGTGCAAGAAAAAAATAACTCTTTAAACATGTGCACTTATGAAACAAGACCAACCAGAATAATAAAACCAGGTTAGGGGATTGCAATATGTGAAACAAGCATGTAATTAATGACACTGTAAGATAAAGTATCTCATTTGTGGACATATATAACAAACTAGATTTCTGATTGGACCAAATTTTGCTTCTTTAGCAAAATACAGCCCACCCCACCAAACCACGACACTGTGCAAGTGAAGGTGGCCAGCCCCAACAGCGCTCTGATGGGTTGACAGGAAAGTGTCTCTGGTAACTTTGTTGAAGTCAGTTCCAAATGTCTGGGGTGCTCGGTCACAGAAATTACCTTGAAGGAGGGGAAAGCTGAGATCTGGTGTGTGGTGCTTTCTGCAGGCCTTGGTGACACTGCAAACTGAGACGCTGGGACGGAGAACTGTTATTTCTTACTGAAGGCTGCAACCTTTCAGTGGCAGCTACTCATTCCTTGCCTTTCAGCTTTGGAGCAACTAGACTGAGTTGGGAATAATGTGGACATACCCTGGATGCCAAAAACCCCAGAAAGTAAGGAAGCACAACACACGGATGCTTCAAAAGCATTGCAGTTTCTCGACGCTAGACTCTTTAATATGCTGCTATTAAGGTGTTACTAGTCCTGTCTTAACTGACCTTTCCAGTTTTAATGGCACGTACTGCTGAGAGTACCCACCTAGAGCAACACTGACCCTTCATTTGCAGGAGGGCACGGGCAGACGGAGCCACCTCGGGCAGGCAGCACAGTTGTCTCGCTTTTCCTCCCCGTTTTGGGGAGCGGCTGAGCATAACTCTCTCCGGGCAGGGGCGGGAGGGAGGTGCGGGGCCGGGGGCGAGCGGGAGGCGCCGCGCCCCGAGGCAGCGGTGAGGGGCGCGCTGCGCGCCGGCCCTGCCCGCGCTCCTGGCACGGCCAGAGGAAGGGACTATCTCCGGATTTCCACCCCTGCGACAGGGGCAAGGCGACCGGGAAGTCGACTGGGATGTGAGAAAAAGATGCAGCCGCTTCTTCGTGGCAGCCCTTTCAAAAGCCCTTGTTAAATGTAACACCCCGGCGAAACGGGAGCGGGAGAAAACCCCTCGTGCCCCCCCCTCCCCATCCGCTTTTCCATGGAAACTCGTAAAAAGAGGAGGAGTAGAGTTTGCTACGGAAAAGTCTCACCTTGATCTGAAACAGTTTCAAGCGCTCCTGCAGGATCGGAGCTTCCCTGCTCGGGGGAGGGGAGGGGAGGGGAGGCAGGCAGAGAGATCTTTAGCTACAGTTATTTATTTATTTATTCATTTATTTATTTCCGCTTGATCTTATTTTATTCCAGCAGCGACGTATCTCCACCCCTCCTCCTCCTCCTCCCCCCCGCCCCCCCAGGTTGATCGGCTGAGATGAGGCTTTGCGCGCTGATCCCCTCTCGGGCTGTAACGCGGCGCCGGGCCCCGCGGCGGCTCGGGGCTGCTCGGCGCTGAAGCGGAGCGGGACACGGCGGAGCGGGGCGGCGGCTCCCGCGGAAACGGCACTTGGAAAATAAACCTCCACCGCTTTCCTGGAGATCCACGTGAGAACAGGAAAGCCCGACTGCGAGATCTCAGCGCTCCTGCTGCAATTTTACTTTTTGTTTGCCTTGATTTTTTTTTTTTTTCACCCCCGTCCTGTTTGTTTATTTGTTCTTACTTTCATTTTGGAACCGGTTCCCAGCTGCTTGGCTGAACTTCTGGAGACCAATGGACCTTTTATATTGCCTTCCTCTGTTTTAAACAAACTATGGACGCTTAAACTTTTCCCTTTCCCCCTCCCCCTCGCTCCTTAACCCCCACCCGTCAGCTCATGGGGCTAACGCTGCAAAGCAGCCGCGGCAGAGGGAGAAATACACAGCCCCTGATTCCTGATTTATTTTCCCATCTCTTAAATTGCAGTTAATTCTTCTCGTCGTCGTCCTTCTCCTCATCACCTATTCTTTCGAGCTTTTTTTTTTTTTTTTTTTGCTGCCGGGTGTCGATCTGTGCGTTGTTTTATCTGATCTCTGTTGTTGTTGTTGTTTAAATGCCATGCAGTGCTTATCTAGAGAGAAAACTATATGGAGATAGAGGCACATAGCGAATTGGCGTGTGTTTCCATCAGACTATCAAGGGAGCAGATCAGAAGCAGCCCGGATCCTGACCCTGACTGTATGAATAAGTAAGCAGGATGCTGACGACCGTGTTAGTTGCTTGTAAGGTTTTCGTAGGTTGAAGGGGGACGGAGGAGCCGGGGGGCCAGACTAAAGACAGAGCTTGGAGTAAGTGTTTATGCAGAGGCGGGGAGGGGGGGAAGCTCTGACACTTTTCGCTGCTCCCTCCAGCATAGCTGCTGCCTCCCATCACTAGGGCTCCGCGGTTCACTCTAGCGCACCCCACCCCCTTTTCTTTCCTCCCTTCTTTCTTTCTTTCTCTTTCCCCCTCTCCCCGTGGCGGTTCGCTGATGTGCAGCCCGGATCCACCTTCTGGCAGCAGCAGCAGCGGGACCGGGCGCCGCGGGCGCGGAGCGGAGCGCGGGCAGCGGCCGCCGCCGCCTCCTTCCCCGCGGGAAGTTTGTCTGGGGTTTGACAGAGGCGAGGGGACGCCCTGACAGGCAGGAGCCGGTGGCCCGAGTCCTCCCCCTGCGCCCACCTACACACCCCCGGAGACTTCTCCCCGGCGGGCTGGGGGCAGGAGGGGCAGCGGCGCTCATGCTCCTGACTCCGCGTCGCACCCGTCGGACTGGGGCTACCTAGGGAGCTCCGTCTCCCGGAGAAGCCTCCGGGTGGAAGAAGGAGAAAGAATCCCCGGCCCTCCCCCCACACCTGTGGTTCCTCCATCCCTCGCCCTCCTTTCCCAAGCCGGCGTGGACAGCTGGAACCGGCCGCCTAATCCATCCGCACCCTGCCCACCGCCTCCGTGCCCCGGGGAGGATGAAAATGCTGTGCTGGAGGATGGCACTGTGGCTGGCCGGGTGGACGGTCTGCGGGCAGCCTTCCTCCTGCTCCGGCCTCGATTATGACTACACTTACGATTTCACCGAAGAGGATAAAGCCGAGGCGATAGATTATAAGGATCCTTGCAAAGCCGGTAAGTGACTTCCACGTCCGGTACGGCTCCCCGCCCCCTCCCCAGATGGTGACTTTGTCTCGGGTTTATTTGCTGCACCGCGCGTGACGGGGCAGTCCCGGGCTCCCCCGCTCCCTCCCTGGGCGGCAGCGACGAGCGGAGCCGGAGCCCCGCGCCCCGCTCCCTCACCTGGGGAAGGTACTGGGGACCCGCTTTAGCCTCCGGCCGGGCTGGGAGAGGGGGCGCGGCCGCCGGGGACGCGGAGCTTGCGGAGGGCGCTTCGGCGGGGGCTGGAGGCTGCGGGGTCCCGCCTGGAAGCACGAGCGGGGAACGCGGAGCGGCCGGGCCGGGAGCCGCGGGCGGCGCCGGGAGGTGGTGGCTCCTCCCGGGCCGCGCCCGCCCCGCGGAACGAGCCGGTGCCGCCTCCCGGCAGCTCCCCCCTCGCCTTCCCCCGGCGCAACCTGTCGCTCCCGGCCGGGCGGGAGCGGGACTCGCTCCCTGCTGGCTCCCAGCCCCGCGGCTCCACGTGGGCGGCTCGTCGCCCCGAGCGGCGCGGTTCGCGCTTTCGCTGCGTGTTCTGCTCGCTCGGAGCCACCCCCCCCCGCCGCGGTGGGGGTAGCCACTTCGCAGCTCGCAGGGCGAATGAGTGCTTTCCGAGAACGTTTATCTTAACTTGTTTAGAATCATAGAATCACCAGATTGGAAGAGACCCACCGGATCATCGAGTCCAACCATTCCTATCAAACACTAAACCATGCCCCTCAGCACCTTGTCCACCCGTGCCTTAAACACCTCCAGGGAAGGTGACTTAACCACCTCCCTGGGCAGCCTCTGCCAGTGCCCAATGACCCTTTCCGTGAAATTTTTTTTTCCTAATGTTCAGCCTGAACCTCCCCTGGCGGAGCTTGAGGCCGTTCCCTCTTGTCCTGTCCCCTGTCACTTGGGAGAAGAGGCCAGCACCCTCCTCTCCACAACCTCCTTTCAGGTAGTTGTAGAGAGCAGTGAAGTCTCCCTTCAGCCTCCTCTTCTCCAGGCTGAACAACCTTCAGCCTCCTGAATACCAGGTACAGCTCTTCATCCATTAGAGTCACTAGGAACCTTCTCGCTGACCTCAGGAGCCGGGTTCACTAGTATTTCAGTAGATAAGTATACCTGGATGATGCTTTTTTTTCTCCATCATTGTGGACAACAGTGCTGGTCCGTTCCCAACAGCTCTATTGTTAAATAAGTACTCAATTTTTCCTAGCTGCCTCCTTTGCATTAATTAGTTGTATTCTGAAAACTAGTTCAGCCAAAGGTTGTGTTCGCCATGTCTGTGTGGTTTTGTTTAATTTATTGAGGAGAATGTGGTGAATATATATGCCAAATATGCAGGCACTGTGTTTTTCTAATCTCAAAAATATTTTGTTCCTAAGTGTGAATTGTTAGGTCTTACTTGCTTACAACTGAGGAATGCTCAAGTTCCAAAAAAAACCCCAAAAAACAAAAAGGCAGAATCAACTGCAAACAAAATGTTTTTTAATATCTTTTTTCCACAAATAAATACATGTAATTGAGTGGTCATAGTTAACTTGAGCTCTTATCTTCTGTTTAGGATGACTCATATGTATAATTTCATGTAAGAAATACATGTATTTACTCTGTTTTACCGTGGATTTTTTTTACTACTAATTGTTTCATAGTGGAAGTAATTAAAAATTATAGTTCATGACGAAGTATTTTTAAGTTATGCATGAGAGACAGCAGGACGAGACTGTGCGATGTCATCAGTGTTGACAATTCTCTGCCATAATTTTGTTTTGTTTTGTTTGGAGAAAGAAACATTTGCTTGAAAAGTTTGGCCCATTTAAATATTTTGTGGAAACTCCTGCTGTTGCAAGGTGCTTAGATGCTACTGTGAGGAGGGAGAAAGAGGTAGATGCACAAAGAATTAGTTGTAAGTAGCTCCTGTTAATCTTAAAAGCAAATATTTTGAGGTTTTCTGTTTAGTAAATAAATAGCCCAGTCTTTTTAACCAGAAACGAAAGGAGGTGTGTCACTGCTACATGCTGAGTTTGAATTGTACCAGCAGTTTTTAACAAAAATTTAAAAGATCTGTATGTATCAATGAAGCAGATTCTGCCAAGTACTTTTCCTGCTAAACCTTCCTTAAAGGCTACATTATTCTTAGCCTGTGAAGTAGTGGTATCTGATCAAAGGTGATGGGGATAGTGGATGCTCAGCCTCTTTTAGAAGCGCAACCAGACTCTGTGTTCTTGCTAGGTCAGTCTCACTGTCTCAGGTGGGTTTTGGACTCCCATGAGTAATGTTACTGCTATCTGCCATTATGATGGCTCTTCCCACAGTGAGTGCCTAAAGGACAAAGCCAGCCAGCCTTCACACTCAGGGGTGTGAGTTGTTCACACTTGGATTTGTGTAGTCGCTCTGTGCAAGATAACAGGATAAAGTAAAATAATCTTTGCCAAGATTGTGTTCGGTGTATGCAAACTTTATATCCGCGATATAATTAGCACCTTCATCACAAAGGCCTACAACTGAGACTGTAAAATTGCTTTTTTTAACTGTTCAGGCTGGTAATAGTTAGGTCCCAGATATAATGAATTTCTGCAACTTGACCAAATAGGGGAATACCTAAAATCAGTGTAGGGTTTTACCTAATAACATAACTCAAAAACTCCAGCGAGTTCCATAGAGGTTTTGCAGACCTGCTGGAATGATCTGACCTACTATAATTTCTGAGCAAATAAAATGCTAGCAACAGTGAAGATCCCCCAAAGATGCTGATGCAGGACAGCTTCACCTGTATTTTAAGTTATTTGCATTCTGCTTTTCTCCAGTGACTAGTGCATGCTGCTTAGTTTTGTTTCTGTAGACCATGTGAGAAAACATTTGTGATCATGGGACAGAAAGCACAGCACGCAAGGCTTCAAGTCTGTACACAGAGATATAATTCTATATAGATAAGTCTTCATAGATATGGTCCTAATTCTGTTGAATCAGTCTTCTTTTGGTAGGTCCCTTTTTTCCTTATTTTTCCCTTTTGTGGGAAAACTGGAGAAATTTACCAGAAACAGAACAAAATAGCCTCTAGAGACATTATTTATAGGTATTCTATGGGATTATTTATGGGTATTCTGTGTGTATTTTAACATTTTCGTAAGGAAGGGATTGTTTTAGTAAGTATGCTTAGAATCACACTGTTCCTTGAACTTAAAATTCCCAGAAGTATTGTGGTGCAGGATGCTATAGAGACTGAAAAGTACAATTTTTTAACAAAGTTTCCAGGCTTAGGAAAAATCTGCGGATAACAGAAGTATGACAGATGCACAGTAGGGTTAGGAGTTGTTTCTGGAACTGATGTTTTCAATTGCACTGAAATCAGCAGCTGTTATGTGCAGCAAGCCCAAAGTTCATTTTCTACAGTGAAGCCAGCACCTTGGGAGTCTGGGAGCAAGGGCTCCAGGGAAGAGAAGAGCATGGGGAAATGGAATGGTGTTGAGAGGAGTGGTGATAAGGAAGCTGTTGACCTTGCACAGATGAACTTGGTGAGCTGTGTGGTTTCCTGTGTGTTTGTCTGCAGACCTCTAACCTGTGTATGAATTTTGGGTCATGCCACTTCTCCTTAGAACAAGTATCCTGTCATGCTGTAGCAGCGGGATGTGATGTAACACGGTTTCTGTACTTCTTATGTCTCAGATATTTCCTTGTGTCTCTCTGCAGGATGTTGCTCTCAGTGCTTACCATTGTGAAGTTCAAGTGTATAGCATTTTTAGTTCATCTTCGTGATCTAATTTGCCAGAGATGCGAAACTGGGAATACCATATGCATCACCATGTCAGGCTTTAAAGAACCTAAAAACATAGATCAGAGTTTCTATAAATCAGGAATTATTTATAAACAAAACAACAACAAAAAAACCCTGGCTAGATTTAAACAGACCCTGTCAAACTTTTCAGATTGTAGCATACATCTACATTTATCTGTGGAATCCTGAAGATTTTTCTTACCCCAGCTTATAATTTATTAAGGATATCTGAGAAACATACAGATGGGTAGGAGAAGAACTTCCTATTCTGTAATGCTTGTTCACAGCCTGCATTTAGTTGATACTAAAGGTTTTTTGAAGGCTTTTGTTTCATTTTCTTAAAACAGAGAGACAGAGAGAGATACTCTGGTGTGATCTCCCAATTCAGATACTGTAAACTATGGAAGATTAGGCAACAAGTCCCAGTTTTGTTGCATATTAACATCACTGAAGACTGTTCCAGCTTCTGGACAGCTGGCTACCTCAGATAAATCTCTTCTAGCATTTGTTCTGTGAAGTATTTCTCTTTCTAAAAAAAAAAAAATGTTAAAGGTTTGGGGAAACATTTGAAGTTGAATTGCTTGATCTGTTATTGTTCTCTGTTGTGGGCCTTGTTCTTCTTTGCATCAGAAATTGTCTTGTACTGGGGAAAATTTTCCCAAGGAAAACTTCCCTAACAGAAAACTTCATTGAAACTTTTACATTCTCACAGTAGTTAGTTTGGATGATTTTTTTTTTTTTAAGACAACACACTTAATTGGGATTTTCTTTCTTTCAAATTATGCATGAGTAACTTGGCTTGGAGCAGAAGCTTTTAATTTTTTTTTCCCCAGTAAAGCTAGATACAGAAGTCAAAACAATATTAATAAAAAAGACGAACAATTAGATTTACAGCTTCATGACTTGGAAGCTGGTTAGCTTGCTGTTGTTTGACTAAGAACAAATTCTGTATGTATGTGCGCATGCTTGCGAGTAAGAGAGAAGTAAGAAAGACTCTCTTCGTGTCTGTTTCTCACTCCTGCAGGTCTAAGGAACTAATCTGATTTCTTTGTACCTTTATAAATAATAATTCCATAAAGTTTGGGTTGTCCATAACAGGGTTATTAGTATTTCTCACCTCACTGAAGTGTGACACCTAGTTATGTATTTTATTTGTAAAGTATCAGGAGATGAAAAGTTGGTGGCAAATGTTAAGTATAATTGTTTCATAGTGTCATCTGTTATTGATGTTGTAGAAGCAGCCTTCCATACTACTAGGCTGGTCTATTTTTTTAGTTTGTCCTGTATACCAGCACATGTATTTTCAGCTGTAAGCCTGTTAATTGTGCAGTCTGATAACATGAAAATTCTTAAAACCTCTGATTATGCACTTTGAATCTGTTGCATGATTTAAATAATTGAAGTATTTCATTTTTACATATCAGTCATGCAGTAAATTTTGGAAGGCATTTTGCAGTTTGTACTAATATAGAGGTTGCACTGCTTGTATCACTTGCCAGATTGACAGAACTGTGACTACTCCTGTAGTAAACGTGTAGTGTAGGCAGCTGAAACAGAAACAAGCTTTTCTGAATAGCTGGTCCTAAAGGCCTCCATCCTACTGTGGATAAACTTACAGGGTAAACCAGACTACTGAATAATTTCGTTTTTAAGTGATACATCTTTTTCAGAACTCTCCGCCATTACTTTGTCTGTGATGCCCTTTAGTGTGGTATCTCAACAACTTTGAATGAGATTTGTGTGAAAATAAAATTATTTTTCTCCTTGACTTCTTTGACAAGATTAATTCAATAATTAAACTCTTGGAAAACTATATTAAATGAATATGTGACATTCTAACTGTGTGATTATCCTTCCACACCAAAGACTTAGTTTCATGTTCAGACCACCTTCCATAGGGATCCAGTAGGGATCTGTTTCTGAATATATTTCCGGTGTGTCGAATGAATGACCTGCAAGGAGCAGCATTATATCACTGCAAAACAAGCCTAACTGGCAAATCTAATTGCACTTGGAATTGGGTCCCTCAGGCAAGCTCAGAAACATTCACCACACCTGGATATCTGCCTTATGTCATTCTTATTGCCCCTCTGGAAAACACGGTTAATAGGCTTATAACATAATTCCATTCACTTCTTTTTTTTGGAAAGGAACAACAGTCACGTCAGTGGTGCATGGTATTGACAGGGCTGTAAAATGGAAGAGCCAACTTCAGGTTTTCACAGGAGCAGGGGACCTTCTGGAGGAAAACAGATTTTTTTTTTTTTTTTTTCTTCCTGGATACATTACAGTACTCTAAATTTTATAACAGTGAGTAAACTAAACATGGGGAGAAGTCTCTAGTCTTTGTTTAGACAATGTGTGTTTATCCTTAAACTGAAATAGGTTTTTATGGTCCCGCTTTAAAACTCATGAAAAATGTTATAGTTATGCAACGTTCTATTATTTTAGGAAAGGAGAGATAACTTTTAAGAGTACTCTAGAGCAAAACTAAGCTTTGAAAGCTTTTCAAAGCTTTCAGTAGGATGGACAGTGTTTCAAAGTGTTTTTCAGACTTTTCTCAGCCTCTTTAGGGTCTATCTAATCTACATTTTTGCAGTCGTTCTCAAGTGCAGTCTATTCCTCCCATTCTTGACAACAGACAACATCTGTCCATCTCCCTGCTACATCCCTTTAGAGCTATAGGAACTGAAAGTGGGACTAGAGAAGTCTTCTCTCTTCTTAGGATATTTTTCTTGGTGAAGAAAGAGATAATAGCTAATCTGTTAGTGTGTGTTAATGCATATTCATTCTTTGTGTCTGCTGCTCATCCTCTAATTCTTTCCATGTCACCTCTCACTGTTCCTATGACAAGTTTCCTTGTGCCTGGATTCCCCTTCCCCATTGAATGTGTTTTCTGCTCACTTTTTGGCTTTCCCTGTGCTGCCTGGCTGGTCATATAGTCCTCTCCTCTCTGTTTTGTCTTGTGATATAGTCTCTTGCTCACAATTAGCTGTTTTTCCTTTCAAATTTAACTTCTAGGTTGTCGTAAGGCTTTTTGTGAGATTAGCCTCTACTGCTTTACTTCTGTGGCAAAGAAATTTGGCACCTATGTCCACAGCTGCAAATGAGGAGGAGGAGAAGGACGAGTGGGCTGTGCATGACTAGCATGTTCTTGGAGGCCTTGCGCTGGAGTGCTTAGTGGTCTGCCAGTGATCTGTTAAACACTGCATGTCAAACCCTGAAATATCCAGGTATAAATATTTGTACAGTACAGATACGTGAACCTTCTGCCTTTGTTGGACTTGCTTACCTAAATATCACGATCTGATGTGAAGGCTGTCCTTGCTGAACAATAGAAATAAGGGTGCTAGAAGTACTTGAAGTGTAAAAATTGAATAAATAGAAATGCACTGGAACAGGTTGAGCTGGGGAGTCTGAAGGTGGAGGCTGTGCCATGGACATAAGTGGAGTGTCGCTGTGCAATCCCATGTGAGTAGTTACACTTGCAGGCTGCTTCAGAGGCAGTTCCTACTCATATGGATACTCTCAGATGACTTTTATTGGTAGTTTTGATTAATGGCTTGCAAGAACAAATTTTGAGTGACTATAAATATGTGAGCATCAAGAGTTTGAGAATATTTGAGCATCATCAGATAGCTCTTACAAAGCAATAATGCTCCAAAATGTAGATTTGTGGGTTTTCCCTTCAGTATTTAAACCCAGAGATTGTCAAGACCAAAATGCCAAAAAAATCAATTTTGTTCCAAAATAACTACTACTTTTTTTTTTGGATGTATGAAACATAATGCCTAATAGGATATGCAGTGTGTATTTAACCAGCTTCTTTGCTATATATACTTTATTGAGGTAAAGTCTATTAATAATTTACTAGGAATTGATTTTGAATTTTTTTATTTATTTGATGGCTGTAACTCATGTTGCAGAACAATATGCCTGATCTGAGGTCCTCTTAGCAACAGTTTCTGTCACATGAAACACTTAACATTTTAATTTTGCTAAAATGATGTGGGAGTTTTTAATTCTAAAATATCCGTAAATCATTACTAAAGTCAGCACTATTTAGCAAAGTATGTTCAGCAGTGCCAGGATGGTCACTGTCAGTATAATGGCGCATCTTTTCAGAATTTAAACTTTCCAAGGTTTCAAAGTTGGTATTCTAATATGTCATTGACAAAATACCAGATTTTTAATATTAGACTACGGATAGTAAGCATTGGAACACTCATATGATCAGGGAATAGACAACAAAATCAGGACAAAAAAATCAAAAGGGAAGGTATTTATTTTAAAACTCTTTTCAAGTGCACTTGAATTTGAATTTAGAAATTATCTATCTTGCTGTCCTGATGAATTTTCACCCTTTTTCCTACAAAAATTGAATGATAGAGATACAGTGCTGGATTTGAAAAGCGCCAGTACCTTACCAGCCACATTGTGCTCTTTGGTTATTGTGAACTGTATAGTGGAGTTTAAATATTGTATCTTGGAAGAAGAGAGGGAGTATTGACATCAGCTGTAAGGGATGAATCTAAGGAGCTGAGCAGATGGATTGCATTATTCTCATGCCAGTAGCAGCATTTAACATATTCCTAGTAATAATCCTAACTGTTACTAAACAAAAATGAATACATTTTCTTGGTGTCTGACACTTCGATAGGTACATTCTTGCTGTCCTGGGTGTTGTAACATTAATGACATTTTTCCACTTCCCCAATAAAGTAAAAAGAATTTTGAATAGACCACAGTGATTCTAGAAAGAGTGGTCAAGAGGCAGAGCTTCTGTATGTTTCCAGATGATGTACTCGGATAAGTAAAGAAAATTATTTCAGATGGTTCTTACATAATATGAAGATTTATTTGAACAGTGTATTTGCACAGCCAGTTATATTTGCTTTTATGAAGAGTAGTTTTAGAACAACTCTGCGGGTGTGAGAACATGATGATGAACTGCCCAATTTCTCCATCTGCTAAAATATCCTTATATTTATAACAAATTTGCATACGTCTTCATTTTTATTTGAACTTGCCTGTTCCCCCTTATTCAACACTACTCTTACACTTACAACTGTGGTTTTATGTCAGTTTTATTTGCAGGTGGGTTAAGCTCCACTACTTTAAAGCTGTTTCCATACTTGTGTCTATTTCCTCCTTGTAAAGGGGGGTGTGTGTGTGTGTATATATATATACATACATACATATATATATAGGCAAACTGATAAATTAGGTATTTGATGTTCAGGCAAACTGCTTAACCCTTTTCTAAGAACAGCATGTCTCCATGCAAAACTGTCATTGTCATGTTGAAGGCATGTTACCCAATTTTTTGTGATCTTCTTCATTTTAGTACCAGGGTCTTTGATCTCTCCATCAGCCCATCCTTTTATCATCACATAAACTGCTTGGTATTTCTGTAGTTATGCAGCTATTCAAGACGATTGATTCAGGACTAAATTCTAGAATCCTTATTCTGTTGTTACTGATGTTCTGTAATGGCATTATGTTCTTAAAACTAATATAGATTAATCCTTCATGCCTGGAAAAGAAGTTATTACCCTTCACTCCCCACCCCCACAAACTGACAACAACCCTTGACACAAAAAAATAAAAATCAAGTCTATAAAGAGCTAAGGAACCAGATTTCTGCAGCTAAACATTTTATTCCACAAAGGTTAGATTATTGGAAAAAATGCTTAATGAAAACAGAGTAAAAAGATGTTCAAGTTAATAAACAGAAGAAGAAAGAGAAGGGATGTGATAAACTTGTACAATTTAACAAGTTATATGAGAACATAAAAAGAGAAGATTTTTTGTTACTACTTCTATTAGTCTTTTAAATTCTGAAGTTGCAAATTCAGCACTGAGACAAGTGGGGTTTTTCATGCAACTTTTTTTAGATTGAGGTCTGCTAAAGGATTCCATTGAGACAGTAATTGGATGTACAATATGACATTTACATAGACAGGAGTATCTGGCGCTTTGAAAGTTAATAATGATAACATTTTCAAGTGGACTCAGATTTCGGAGTTTAAGCCAGTCTTTAGGATCTGGAAACCAGGACAAACCCTGACATGTGGCAAGATTATCTTCATCTTCCTACTGCAGATTCTTGTTTCTTTCTGTGAAGCAGCTGGTAGTGACTGCTGTTAGAGACAGGACCTTGGATATGATCCAGTGTTGCAGTTCCTTTGTTCCTCAGCCCTCCCTAAATGCTATTTCAAAAACTTGTGACTTATAATATGCCTGAAAGATAACTACAATTTGGCTGTTTTGGGAAGTGAATGAATTTCAAAGCTCAGTATGACTGTAAATGTATTGACCAACTGTATTTGATGAAAATGAATGAATGCAAGCACACAAGAAAACCACATCTACCTAATGGGTAGAGATTCTCATTATGAGTCCACTGGAGCAGTTGTAGATGTGCTTATCTCTAAACACATGTATGCACATGTCACCTGGTTACATAAGGAATTACCATTGAAGCATAAATACCTGTAGAAGTGTATTTATATGAGATTTTTAAAGTTGCATATACAGGTGTCTTTTCTCTTTTTTGTTCTCCTATGCTGGGAAATGCCACATTAACCTGTGTGTTAAATCTGTTAGCAAGGCTACTGAACTTGGTGGGAATGATTCCATTTACTTTAGAAATAATATTTACAGGTGAATAAGTTATAAATTTCAGAGCTGACTAACTTACTCCTGTGTATTTGGGCTATGGCTTGCTTGTACTCATGTGCTCACATGCTTTGCAGGCATGTTAATGAAGGCAGTTGGATTTTTGCCCCAGTTTCTGTAGTTGTCATCACTAACGCAAGACTATCATGAAATCTTATATTCAGTGACATTGTGATTGCACGTTCTTTGTTGCTGGACTAAGTTGTGAAAAAAATCCAGCAGCTTGCAAGAGCATCTGATATGTATTTTTTTTTTTTTCCCTCATAAGAAGCCTCAGGACAAGACTGGATTTTGATTACAGCAATAATTTCTCAGCCTTTAGAGATAGGTTTCTTCTTGTCGCAGATGAATACTTCTATTATTTGTTCAAACTGATGAATAACTAAAGAACATGATGGTTGCCATTGTGTATAGTTACTTATCTGTAATTTCAAGAAATGTAAAATCAAAAATAATAAGCCGTTTGTTACAAAATACAGCAGATGTGAAACTGGTGTCAATGTAGCTTGTAATAAAGTCAGCAAAATTGTGTACCTTTAGTTGAAGTTTGATAAGCATTGAATGTCTCTTCAGTAATTTAAAATGTCCCAATACTAAAGTGTTTCCTCTCCCAGAGGCCACTGGAAGCTAAGATGATCTTGGAAAACTAGGAGGAACAGGTGTCCTATCCCCATTTATTTAATAAGTTAAATGTAACTTATTTATTTAATCAGTTAAATGGTAAAATTGAAGGAGTGGTGGAGGGTAGAGGATATAGGAGAGGTGTTTTGGTTTTTAGGGGTTTTTTTTTTTTCAGTCCTTTATCTACATTCTTGAGGATGAAACCCGCTCAAGTTTTTTGGATGTTTTCATTCATAATACCTTTACATTGGAAGAAGCTGTATTTAGTATGAATTGTAGCACTGGTGGATCACAGTTTGTATATCTACAGAAGTGAAATTTGGGTAAAGAGAATTTATAACATAGGCTTACTTTTGCTTTATGGAAGAGGGCCAGATGCAGAGATGCCTCCAAGATCAGTAACTGTGTTTATGGAAATATGCATATCTTGAGGGGGCTAAAACTAAAATGTTGGAGAGAAATGCAAACTACTCTATTTTTTTTTTTTTAAGTCAACAATGTGTAAAAGCAGCTGAAGTCATTACATTTTTTTCAACTTGAACAAAATTAATTTTTCTTGACTACTTCTGAGACTTTTTGAAAAGTGTCTGTTAGATTTATTTGGAGTATGGTATAGCATTACATCACGTATAATGTATTTTTGCTGATTCATTGATTCAGTCATTCTGGGACCAGGTTTTATAGGAGTCATAGAATCCCTAAGTTGGAAAAGACCTTTGAGATCATCAAGTCCAACCATACCATCAAAGGTTTCCTGAATTATTTGGAAAGACTTGATTATAAATGTAAACTTTTTGTTTGCCTTTCCTAATTAGGAACAAGTTCAGACCAGAGAGCAGCACTAAGGAAAAAAAAAATCAGTAAAAAATAACCTAAATAGTAATACTCGGCTCTAACTACATAATTTTAGGGAAGAAAAATTATTTGACCCCTAGTTTCTGCTCACAAACTCTAACTTGCTTCATGACCTAAAATGTCCTAGGTCTTATCAGTGGAGAAATTCTCCTTTCCTTCCAACAAGCTCATGATGGATGTATCAAGGAGATCAGCAAAGGTCTTGATAAGACTTTGAATTCAATTGCACATGCTAGCAAAATGAGTTAACATCTCTATTCTTATGTGCTAATCAATTCTGATACCTTTTAGTTCTTTATGGCTGTTCTGGTGTCAAGATAAATCCTTTCTACAGCTGCCTGTCCACTGGGAAAATAGCACTCATACAAGACTTGCTCCTGCCCTGATGGAGCTGCAAGGACTCTTTGCCTCCCAGGGCGCTAACACATGCTGCATCTTTCCTTTATGCCCTCGTCATAATCAGTTTTGGATTTGGTTTTCCTTCCTGTTGGTTGTATGAAGAGTCACAGGTATCTGTCACAGGTCAGATAGGTGCTTCGCTATGCTAGAAGTCATAGGAAATAAACTGACATCACAAAGGGCTGCATAGGTTATCTGCTGGGTGAAGCAAGGTAACCAGGTAAAAAGTAAATGCAAATGAGAGGTGAATTACCCTGTGCTGAGCCCTGTGCAGCTGTAGATAGGCAATTTCCAGCAGAAACTTCTGCGTTTTGACTGAGATGAATTAGTCCTCTGTACTTACCTGCTGCTAGGGTAGTAATTTTTAATTAAAACAATGATAAACATATCAAAATTTCCAGTGGTATTTTGTTCCAGCATATCATTTGGTTAAAGAGGGATGAATTTTCTTGCACAGATCTGTTGGTATTGCTTTTGCATGTTGCTTTGAATTGTTAGTGGCTCTTCCTCCTGGTAAAATGCCATGGTTTATGAAGATTGCTTGAAAGTTCTTAGACCACCCTTACAGAAAGAAGCGTATCAAAAAGATAGTTACTTTCCATGCAGACTTTGAGTTTTTCAGCTCTTTGGATGGACTATTGTAGCTACAGTAGCACTGCCTTGTATCCTGCATTGGGATACAGCGGATCCGACAGTTGGGATGTGGAAGAGCCTGCGTTAATGATGTAGGGGCCCTGGATTGTGTTAGGTGGACCATAATGTGGAATGTACAATAGGGAACTATGTGCAGCAAACACAACAGCACATGAAGGTTCTTTTGGGTTTATTTTGGTTTTTTTTTTTTCTTTATCATGAACTAGTGTGGTTTTTTTATCTGATTGGTGTTTCCTGGTACATTTATGCAGGAATACTTAATGCATTGTGTTTGTGTTGCAGCTTATAAGGCTTAATTATTCACCCAGACTGTGGTCCCTTTAAGGATCTTTTGTTACTTCTAATGAGATCAATGTCATGGTGGCATCCACCTTAATGAGGCCAGAATTTGAACTTGATGAAAAGTTATATTTAGGGCTCTAAATATATATATATATTATATTTAGTCTACTGAGACTACTGAAGGTATCACTTTTTCAACAGTCCATTACAGTGGAGGCAAGAGGTAACCATGGTTAATAGGGTGTAATAAGCTTTTTGGTGTTTTTTTAAGTTTTAAAAAATACATATAGAGAAACATTGCAATGGAGGATGAGGATTCTTTCTGAAGAAAGCATTATTTCCAAGTGTAAATAGCCGTTTTTAAGAAACGATTAGTTTTGTTCATGCACCATACAGAAACATGTATTCCATACAGTTTAACTGAATTGGATGCAAAGGAAAACTCATATGAGTTGTTTCCCTTCCACAGCGGGAAGTTATATAGAGAGAAGATGTTGTAGCAAGGGGGAGCATAGAGGAACTATTCTGCACTGCGAGCCAAAGGACATCATTAGGAGCACTCCTATTATCTGGAAGCTTGACTTCCTGTCTTAGTTTCCTCATGGGTGTCGATGAATGGGAGAAGAAATGGAACACTTTCCTGCTTGGCCAAAACCTCCACTAAATGACTCCTTTGGCTGCATGCCATGCTGTGCTTGGGAATAAATACTGCAGCTCCCCACTGAGTCTGGAGGGTACTTGCTGCAGTTCCTAGGGGCCAGCAGAGAGAAGTTTAGAAAGCCTGCAGTAGGAAGGCAGGCCAAACCTTTCTGTCAATGCTGCAATGCTTTAGATGTCCTTTTGAACATTTTGAGATATTTTTTGTGTAATAGAGAGTGGTAGACATGTTGACATTTATTAATAAGAACTTCCATATTAAAGAACTGAAGTACGTTAGGGTTTTCATATTGGCTAAATGATTCTACTACGATGAATATAGTGTAGCGTTCTATGCAAAAAGTAACAAAGACACAAAAATCATTATGCATTCAGTTCAATAACCAATTTTCTGTTTATTTTTTCCCAAAAGTTTTACCACATGAATTAGTATTCATACTGAAATTCTTAATATAATTTTATTGTGAAATATAAAAGATAGTGTAATAAAACTTATTGTATGACTCTTAAGAAAGAATGAAATGTAAGTTGCAGACATCTTTTAAGTATTGTTTCCATGCATGATGCATCTGTTGTCTTCTATGCACAAAAGAGAACTTTTAACTAATGTTTGCTTCTTTTTTAGTTTATTGTCTTTGGTATGTTTTCTCTAACATACATATTAAACATCAAAACATTCAAAATCCTAGCTTAGCTCTGATTTAAATTAAAGCTGCAGCACCCTACTTTTTGATTCAGTTGTTGCTGTGAAGTTTTTATACTTTTTGTTTTAACTACATTTGGCATGTAAGAAAGTCACAGCTGACTCAGGAAACTTGGCGAAATGTGCACCATTTCCCAACAGCCTTTCTCTATAATAGAAAAGATACCGGGATAGCATTTAGTTACTTGTGGCTTGTTTTCCCATATGCATCCAGGAGGAAAAAAGTTCTTGATTCACTGGAGGTGGGAAACACTCACCACAGTTAGCACCCTGTATGTGTCATCTTTCAAAGGACTCATTCTCAAGCAGCTGTCCAGCTGCAAATTTTGGGGATACATGGAAAAGAGTACAAAAAATACTTAATAGCTTGTGGTTTTTTTGTCTTGTTCTGCCCCCTCCCCTCCCTCTGCTAGTTTCTTGCATAGTTTTTACTGTGTATCCTTGTTCAGACTTTCTGGAATTTTAATGTAAATTTAATTGGTGCGACTTTCATGGAGTACCATCAGAAAAGATAATGTGAAACAGCATTTATCCCGTTGAAATAGCTGTCCTATTTTTAGCTTGTGTATGTGCAATTGTGCTGTGTAGGCCTGATGTCGGGGTCACTGTTGCTTTCAGGGAAGGAGGACTTCTAGGTTACGCCAATCTTGGCAGCTGGCCCTTTGGTCTGTCTTCAGTCTTGTTGTAAAGTCAACTAAGCACCTTCCGATAGGAGCTCCACTTGGGTGATGAGCACAGCTCCCTGTGTGATACTTGTGTATTCTGAGACTTGGCACCAGGGGAGGCAGAGTGGATGGCATTTTCTGGGAGTTGGCTGCAGGAAGAATGTGGATACTGTAATTTTTATGATAGTTTTTTTGAGATTAAGGTCCTGATGTGCTGAAAGCTGAAAGTTGGGAGATCTTTAGTCCCACTGCTTTCTGTTCCTGGCAATGCCACTTTGCCCTTTCTGTTGCCCCTAAGGGTTGGTTCTCTCCCAGCCATCCTTTTCGTATTTCCTTCTCATTCAGAGGAAGGAGATGTCTGTGCCTACCTACTGTTCACAGGGGACACTTGTGAGATGCCAATGACTGCTTCTCATCTTTTGTGCAGATGATATCAAATGTAAGATTTCTGACTAACATACTGGACAAATGTTGATGTGCTATGTTGAGGTTTAAGCTAAATTAGAGTCAGTTTAGAGTCAGTTTTGTGACTCTAAATCAGTTGCTCTAAGTAACTTCATTTTCTGAAAGCTAACTGCATGTTTTTGAGACAGTGTTCTGACCTAGAAGTGGTAACGCAGGGCATTGGTATGTAAAAGGGCCAATGCTTATACAATGCCTGTAGTGTAACCAAGGCCATCCTTGAGCTGGTGGAGAAAGGCTGCACCTGCAAGGAGGGGCAGACAGGACAGGTGACACTAAACTGACCAACAGTGTGTTCCATACTATATCATAGAGTGGCTTGGGTTGGAGTGGCTTAGTTCCAACCCCCGTGCCATGGGCAGGGACACCTCCCACTAGACCAGGCTGCTCAAGGCCCCATCCCACTTGGCTTTGAATGTTTCCAGGGAGAGGGCATCCACAAATTCCTTGGGCAACCTGTTCCAGTGTCTCACCACCCTCATCATGAAAATTTTTTCTAAATCTTCTCCCTTCCAATTTAAAGCTATTCCCCCTCTTCCTAGCACTAAAAAGTCCCTGCCCAGCTTTCTTGTAGGCCTCCTTCAGGTTCTGGAAGGCCACGTTAAAGCCAGGCTAAACCAAACTCAACTCTCTCAGCCTGTCCTCATAGCCAAGCTACTCCAGCCCTTTGATCCCCTTTGTGGCCTTCCTCTGGACTTCCAACAGTTCCATATCCTTCCTTCCTTCCTTCCTTCAGTTCCTTCCTTCCAACAGTTCCATATCCTTCTTATGTTGGGGATTCCAGAACTGGACACAGAATTCCAAGTGGGGTGTCACGAGAGTGGAGTAGAGGGGGAGAATCACCTCCCTAGACCTGCTAGCCATGCTTCTTTTGATGCAGCCCAGGATACAGTTGGCCTTCTGAGCTGTGAGCGCACATTGCCAGCTCATGTTGATCTTGTTATCCATCAGTGCCCCCAGGTCCTTCTCTGCAGGGCTGCTCTCAATCATGTAATTCCCCAGGCAATACTGAAACTGTGGCTTGCCCCAGCCCAGGTGTAGGACCTTGTACTTGGCCTTGTTGAACTTCATGAGGTTCACACAGGCCCACTTCTCCAGCTTGTCCAGGCCCTTCTGGATGATATCCTGTCCTTATGATGTGGCAACTGCACCACTCAGCTTGGTATCATCTGCAGACTTGCTGAGGGTGCATTCAATCTCGTTGTCTATATCATTGATGAAAATATTAAACATCACTGATCCCAAGCCACCTGTCACAGATCTCCATCTGGACATCGAGCTGTTGACCAGTACTCTCTGAATACGACCAATTCCTTGTCCAATGAACAGTCCACCCATCAAATCCATATCTCTCCAATTTAGAAAGAAGAATGTTGTGGGGGACTGTATCAAAGGCTTTACAGAAGTCCAGATAGATTACATCCATTGCTATTCCTGTGACCACTGATGTCATAGAAAGCTACTAGGCTTATTAGGCAGGACTTGCCCTTGGTGAAGCCATACTGCCTGCCTTGAATCACCTCTCTGTCCTCTATGTGCTTTAGCATAGCTTCTAGGAGGTTCTGTTCCACGATCCTCCCAGGCTCAGAGGTGAGGCTTATAGATCAGTGGTTCCCAGGGTCATCTTTTCTACCTTTTTTAAAGATGGGCACAATATTGCCCTTCTTCCGGTCACCAGGGCCTTCTCCTGACTTCCATGACTTTTTAGATATCGGGGAGAGTGGCTTGGTGACCACATCAGCCAATTCCCTCAGAACTCTGGGATGCATCTCATCAGGTCCCATAGACTTACGTATATTCAGGTTCCTCAGGTGGTCATGAACCTGATCTTCCCCTAGATTGGAAGGGGCTTTAGCCCCTGGTCCCCATCTTGTCCATTGACCTAGGAGAGGTGAGGAGAACGGTTGCCAGTGAAGACTGAGGCAAAAGAGTTGATTAGTACCTCAGCTTTTTCCTCATCTGTTGATATGAGCTCACCATTTTTGTTCATCCATTAGGGTACATCATATATCATATAAAATTGAGAGACCATCAGGGTCTACTCTCTTCTGTGATGGCTGACGTCCAGTGAGGACTTTATCTGTCTGATTGCTTCTTGTCCTGGATCTGTGCATTCCTGAGTCCAGTTCCTGAGTTCAGCGCCCTCCAAGCTGTGGACCCAATCCCCTGTGTCTGCCCTACAGTATTTGTGGTGATGTATGGTCATCGAGGGGTGGGGGCATGGTATATTTGTGTATATTTTATTTCCTTCTAATTATTTTCATTATTATTATTATAATAATCGTAATTTTGTTAAAGCTTTAGTTTTATTTTCCAATCTGCAAGTCTTTTTTTCCTCTCATTTTCCCTTCCTTGGAGGGTGGGGGAGAAAGTTATTGATAGCCCAGCTGCATAGATTTTAGCTACCGAAATTAGGCAGCTTAGGGCTAAACTGTGGCACTGCCTGCTGTATTGTCAGTGTTCCACAGTTAAGAATTTCTGTTTATTTAAAAAATATGTCATATTGATCCACACAGAATCATAGAATGGTTTGGGTTGGAAGGGACCTTAAAGATCATGTAATTCCAAATCCCCTGCCATGGGCAATCACACCTTCCAATAGATTAGGATGCTTATATCCTCAGCCAACCTGGCCTTGAACATCTCCAGGGATGGGGCATCTATGATTTCTCTGGGCAACCTGTTCCAGGGCCTCACCACCCTCACAGTAAAAAATTTATTCCTAATATCTATTCTAAATCTATTCTCTTTCAGCTTAAAAGCTCATCCTATCAGTACATAATAAATGAAAAAAAGATGCACTTTCTTTCTAAGAATTTTTTTTGGAGCTCCAAGGAGAGAGAACACTAAATGGTGCAAAGGGCAGTGTGAATATATAAGTTTGCATATATCACAACTGTATGTATATGATTTTAAGTGTGTGTGGGCAAATGAGGTATGTGTTAACTGAATTTTAAGGATACTTGTATCATTGTGCAGTAAATTTGATCAGTAATTAAACCAGTTCAGTTTCCATATATATTATAGTCAATCACAACAAAATAATATTAAAAGCTAGTGTATTATTTAGTTAAAACTGCTCCTCAGCCGAATAATGAAATTATGCTTTTGCTAATCGGCATGGAAAAATATTTAGACCTTATCTAAAACAACTGACTGGATAGCAAACAAAATGCTGCCTGAAAGTATATACAATACAAGTATACAAAGTCTATATACTTTATATACAAGTATATAGACTTTATATACTTTATATACAAGTATATAAAGTACCTGTTATTCACGCTTTACTTCTTGTAGAAGCAAAGCAAGCCATTACAGGAATAGTCAAAATCAGCTTCATTTTAAGGCCAAGCAACTGCTGTTGTCTTCAGCTGAAATCTGCCCCTGGTTTTACTGAAGGGCTCTTTTGTCAGTGGTTCTAATAATATATTGTGTAGTCAATTTTTCTCTTTAGTGGTAACTGATAGAGAATTCCAAGTGTGATAATGTTTTCTTGTATCAAAGACTGTTTTGCTCCTGTGTTGTAGGGTTCCCTGCCCCCCCTGTATTTTTATTTTTATGTAAGAGAGGCTATTCTCATCATTTGTGATCTGAATGAATTCCTGCAGTTAAATATATCTGGGTTTTTTGGGAGAAAAATACAAGCTAATAAATTCTGCTGTTGCATGAACAAGGAGGGCAAAATTATCTCAACTATTTACGTATTTTCATCCTGGCTTTTGAAACAAGGATTTGAGTCCATTATTGGATGTTTAGCTTTCAGCAGGGTAAGCAATCTCTGGCCTATTATATTTTATCGATATAGCACATCATCATATTATTTAGCTATTTAAAAATCTGTATTTGTTGTGTCGTATTCATCTTGCAATATTATCACGTCTGCAGTTTACCTTAGAGTATTTTACTTTCCTGAGTTTGTGGATTTTTTTCAGAGAAGCTGTTAATTCTCTGTGAGATTAAGCCTGCACAATGTGTCTTCACAACATTTTTATTCGTGTAGGAGGAAGTAGGTCTTCAGTAGACACAGACATACTGCTAGATTATGAGACAGAGTAGTACATCTCTACGTAGACTGCCCTATGGATTGATTTGTTTTGATTTTTTTTGGAATATAGCTAGTAATAAAATGTGATATTTGTTGATGCACCTAGAGAAATGTCTGTTAGGAAAGCTTGTCAGTGCATCACAGGCTGGCAGAAGTGTAACTGAAATAAAACTATTCCTAAGGATGACTGTGTGAGGTGGGGGGATTATTGAAGTTTGCCTGACTGGAGCTGTCAAGTTTCTGTTCAACAGCAAAGTTAACAGAGTAGTAAGAAATTGGGTAATCCTAAAATTATTATTCCATTTGTTGGTAATATAAATGACAATGCATTTTAGTTTGTATATATATGGGTAGCTGTGGCAGTGTGATTTTTTTATTTCACTAAAACGTTTGCAAGTTTTGGTTGTAAAGCGTCTGCTTCGTTTATGCTATTGAAATGAGCGTATGTGGCTACAAAGCAAGACTTCACTCTCTTTCAGTGAGTTCTGTAAGGTCACTTAAAACTGAGGGCACTGGGATGTATTGCTGTAGTATATGTTGAGACAGAAACAGTTTGATAGATAAACTGTTAACCTGAGGAAGTGCATGAACTTGACTTCTAATTGGGAAGATTTTATGGAATTTGGCAATGTAAATGAAAAATGGGAAATTGCTGTCATTATTTGGTCTAGATAAAATCTTGCAGAAACCTGTGCCAGCTGCTTTGGTTTATAGAACAGGCTAATATTAAAATAAGAGTAGTAAAATCTGCCTGGGGGACACTTCTGTGTTTGAGGATGACTTGCTTTAAAAGCTTAGAGTTCTATACAGTATGCATATTTTTCCTGAAAACAAAATAGGTCTTGATTTTGATCCAGTTACTGTACTTGCAGAAAGTACACTATAGGAATGGTATAGGAGATCATTTTATAACAAAACAAGCAATACTGAAGTGAACTGGAAATAGATAGTGAAAATCTTTATAAAGGTCAAATGGAAATTACATGAATTGTTTGGTCTACTGAATATATTGCTTCATGCCTATTTCTCATAGAGAGAAAATAAACTCTCTGTACTCAGAAGCCATACCAGTTAACATTTCCTCTGTTGCTTAAGGGCTGAATTTTGTCCTCAGTTAAATCAGCGGGAATTGACTTTGCATCTATGGCAAATCTGTCTTGGAACTCTGTTACATTAATAGTTTGGATGCGATCAAATTGACTGCAAGGGAAAAATGAGCTGTCAGCCATATCTCATCCAAATGTAAAACATTTTCATCTAGTAATAAAAAAAAAATGGTTAATATTCACCTAATGCATTGATAGACTATTTTGTGGGAGAATGAAAGCAAACTGTCCCTTCAAGTGCAATATGCAGCTGCCTTCAAAACCACAGTTTTTCAGGTACATGGTGTATATTAATTTTTATATTGATTTTTCCAAAGCACACTACTTACATTATGCACATATAGTAAAGAAGAGCCTTTTAAAATATATATGCAATATTGCTGTCACCATATAAATTTTCTTTTGCTTCTGATTTAAAGTGGGAGACAACCACCTTATCGAGGTCACTTTCATCAAACCCTTGTGTGTATTCAAAATATTGAATATTCACTTTGAGCTGCCCTAAAATCCTCCTCACCAGCTGGGCCTTCTGTTTCTGGCAAAACCAGATTTCCAGTTGCTTTATGTGCAATGTAAAGCAGTGAAACAGCTGGATGTTTCTGTATCATATCTGTCATTTAGGGTCGGTCTTACTCTGATCTGGCTGCACGGTTCTTAGCTTTCAGCAACAGCAAGCAAAATTCCTGCACTGCCTGTTGCAAGTGCCCAGTTTAGATACTCTCTGGGGACTCTGATTCCCTGATAAACGGTCGTTAAGATGGAAGCACTGTAAAGCTGGGGCTTGTGGGGGATTCTGAACATTTGGCACTGTGGGAAGACAATTCCTCTTGTTCAGGCTGTCAATGCTGGGGTGCAGGAAGAGTGGTGAGGACTGAGCAACATGTTTGGACCAGCTTAACAGGACAAGTAGCTGGATGGAAGGGGACTAAAAAGAAGTGATGCTTTTGCTGTGTGGTTGTTGGGTAATTTCTAGAGAATGTAAAATTCATTATCGCTCAATTAAATGGTCCCACACACAGCTGGCCATTGTTTTTGCATTTCAGGGGCAGGTTTTGGTACAAATGCTATATTCTAAATCCTGCACATCCTTCTTGATGGTTTGATTGCTTTTCCAGATAATTTTAGCTTCAAAAGGGAGTGTTATGCTTCCTTACTTTCAATGATGCATATCTCGTCTTTGACTTTGGTCTTCCTTGTTCCCACTCAGGACAATATGTAGGTTCGTTGGGGTTTTTTTGGTTTTTTTTTTTTTTCCCCAGTTAAATTAGCACCCCTCTTCCTTACCTCCCTTTTGTCTGTGTACAGACCCTTTTTAAATGTGCCTGTTAAAATACTCAGCAGAGGTCTTTAATGAATCCCAGGATTTCTGTCCCCGCCTCTCTCAGGGGGAGAACTCAGTCCTTTATTTTTGCATTTGGTGAATGGAATTTTGGAGAGATCAGTTGTTTTGATCATGCATGCTCATTCCTGAACAGTCCCTGAAAGCTTTATTGCCTTTTCGGCCCATCGCAGGCACCTTTCCCAGGAGTGCACCTTACAGAGCCAGACTGTTGTGCCCCAGTAGTCTGGAACAGGACATCACCTTTCAGTTCACCTAAGATGCAGGCTTGTTAATAGAAACCCCAGCAATAAAAACTTGAACCCTGACTTCTGAATAATCAGCTGAAGTTGCCTTATTGTAGGTCTGACCTTTGCCTTCCATCAGCATGACAAACACTCCATAAAACAATAACAGATAAGTACCTTTCATCTTACAAGCCAACTTATCTCTGTGAAAAAAAATTGCTGTGTAGCATCTGCCTTTATATCCAGTATTTTTTTTTTCAAATAGACTTCCTTTCCAGAGCTTGTAAGTTATAAGGTTGTCTCTGGTTTTGTTGGCTATATTTATAAAGTTCCTATTATGTTTTTCTTTTATTTTCTTGTTTATACTGGATGGAAGAACAAAATTAAAATTTTCATCTCAGGTTGAAGCATAATTTTCTGTGATTGCTCAGCTTCTGATCTCACTACCAAGAATGTCTTGTTTTAGGAGTTGATAAAAATATTTGGCTCTGTTTCACCTCAGTCACTTTTGGCAGTTCTTCATCTGCTCTTCTGGGGTTTCCATCTGCTCTTTTATTTTGCAGTTTCTTCTTAAGGCCCCAATTCATCACCAACAACTGCAAGTGAGTGAAAAACTCACTGATTTTCTGAGGGTACAGGGTTGGATGCAAATGGTATTCTGCATCTCAGTCACAATCTTCCAGTAGTTTATCTCACTCTTGAAATGGAGTATGTGGCAATTTTCTGTGGCCTTGAGTGTTCCTTTGTTCTTCATCCCTTGCAAGTGCCCAATGATTTAACATAGAACTGTATACATTACTTAAAAAAAAAAAAAAACCAAACCAACAGAACTATAAAATTAAATGTCACAAGGGCTGAGGAAAATTTTTTTTATCTGATGAATTTTTCAAATTGAAGTCCTTTTAGTCGCAGAACAAACCTTATGAAGCATTCATGAACACATGTGATATTATATCTATTAAAAAACTAAGTTATAAAAAAAATTCTTCAGTAATTTCATACTTGTCTTGTTTTTTAAGCACTTAACAAAAAAAATCACAAGTTATAATAGAGGTTATTGATGCTGAATAATCATTTGGTCTCAGCTGATTAAGCTGCTAACGAGCATGCTGCATGATACAGAGGAAAAATCACACATATACATAACTATCTGCTTACTTATGTGCTTTCAAATGTGCTTTACATTTCATATGATTTTCTTCTTACCCTTTATCCATGGATTTTTTGTAGAAAGCACAATCAAAGTTTCCCTTATTGTCTAGCTAGTGAAAAGATAATTGTTGTGTAGTGCTTGTGTACTGAAATGAAAAATGAAACCCACGCATTTGTTACTGGTACAAGGCAACTTGTCTGGCTAAATATAAAGTTTAACTGCAAGATTTAGAAGGGAAAGTAACAGAAGGAAGAACTTGGTAGTGAATAGCTGCATAATGAGTCCATTGATGTGCTGGTTTTCTCATGGTTTTCTTCACCTGCTCTTGTAATGTACATTTTGACATACTGAGAATTTACTTACTTGTAACAACAACAAAGTCCAGTGTCTGCTGAGCACTGACATTTATGACAACCTCCTATTGAGTTAGTGGGGCTTTTTTTGCCATATAGAATACTGACAACTTATTATGTAAAAGCTTTTTAATAACTTTAGCAGTGAAAAAGATGGTTGAACAAAGAAAGTGATTTAGTATGCTGAAGAATAAAAATCTTTAGGTTGTCTGCTTAATGAAGCATGCCATCTGCAGAAGCTCTGTTTGAAAGGAAAATAACCATTTCTTGTGTTCTGCTAGTACTTTTTGCTGCCTTCTATATATTGTGTAAACTGGAGAGACTTACAACAGCATCATATGTGGAAGACTTGAGTTTTAAGTGTACTTCCTTTTTATTTACAAAAATATCTGTGAACATGTAAGCATTTTCCTTTGATCACTGAAATCATTAGAATGCAATATCTCACTACCTCTACAGGAGATAAAGTCTAGGGAACCTAGAAAGAACCCTTTTTTTTTAAAAAAAACCAACTTACTGACATGTATTAGGAAATCAGCTATTTGGGGTGTTTCCAGGTGTAGTGGTGTGATCACACCAGACACAATCCAGTGTTGCACTTACTCATCTTTCATTTACCCCTCAAATCTGCCTAAGTCAGCCATTAATGTTTCCCACTGACTCCGAGTGGAAGGCAGCTGGTTATTGCTCTAACAGGTAACTGTGCCCAGTGTGCCTGAGGCAGTTCCTGAAAGAAAATTCCCATCCTGTAACTCCTGGCAGACTGAGCAGGAGTGCAGGTGGAGGCACTGCATCAGCATCCAACAGAGTTTGCAGACCTGCTGACTACTGCTGTGAGCCTCTTAGCCAGTGCAGTCTCTTTTTTCTTCTCTCTCTCTTTGCCTTGCTGCCTTTATATACCTTCTTCCTTCTATCCGTTTTGGAGCATAAGAAGGAACCTGGTATATGGAAGCTGTCTGGGATGCTGCCTTCATCATATTTGCCAAAAGCTGAAGGGGAAAATTGATTCTTCCTTTATCTGAGAGGAAACTTGTTCGCATATTCAAGCCCTAAGGGTCTGAAATAAAACTGGCAACACTTGATTAAATCTTTGTCACGAGAATCAACCGCATACCCATAGTGTGTCATCTGCTGTATTCAGGAGTGACCCAGTTTCCACTCAGTTGGTCATGCCATAAACAGAATACTGCAGAGAGTTGCTTATCATTGTTGCAACCAGTAAGGGCTGAAGGACCACTGCCTGCCAACGTCACAATCAATAAAGGTTGGTGGATGATCTGTTGCCTTCGTTGCCGTGAAGAATTACTAGCAGGTAGGGAAGCCAACGGGATGTGAGCTGTCCCACGCTGCTGATAGGGAAGAATAAGTGAAACGAAAATATGTATTTCCTCTCTTGTTTTTGGAGGGTGTGTAGAGATGACTGTTTTGAGTAAGAAAGATGATTTGGAGGAAGGCACTCATGTTAAAACAGGCTGGATTGTGTTACAGTTTAACATGGTAAAACTATCCAAATAGCCTGGTGAAGCAGAAGCACTGAGCAGAGGTCCATTTATTATTTCATTCTTACTCTTTGTTTAAACACTTAGAGAAATTTTGCTATTGGCTTCTGTACAGCCAGAATTTGTCCTTTGACTCTTCTGTTAAAACTAATAAATTGTTGTACTAAATACTTTCGTTCTGACTCTCTATTTATGATGGTCAGCATCAATGTTTGTGATATACTGGCTGTCACTGGATTGCAGTGTGTATCATCATAGACGTACAAATTTAATACTGCCTAAAAGAAATCATTAGGTAGGTGGCAAAGTGTATCAGTGGAGTTGGGTTTTTTTGTGACTTTTAACTAACTTCGTGATTATGTCTGCTTTGAGTCCAATAAATTCAGTACAGTGTGTAGAAGAATAATATTGAGAAGAAGGTGCTTGCTTGGATAAAATTTGAAGGCTCAAAGGGAGAAAACCAGCCTTCCCATGGTCGTTTTTGCTGTGAAGTACTTTGTGTATAATCTTATCCTAGTTATGTATTCTACATTAATGATTTATTCTACATCTGCATTCATGTAGACAAAGTACTCAGGGATATGGTTTAGTAGTGGACAGGTACAGTTGGACTCGATGATCTCAAAGGTCTTTTCCAACCAAATGATTCTATGATTCCATGATTATTCATGCTGATAAAGGCACAAAAATAGTATCTTTAAGACGCTTTTTTCCTAAAGTACCTGAGGGCTTTAAATGAAATGTATCTTGCATTCCACTAGGAAAAAAAAAAATGTCTTGCACATTTTTCCTAGGCAAATTCTGTACTTTTATGGATGGCTGCCTGGCCTGGAAGATCATTTGTGGTGACTCAGTAAATATTCCGATATATTGCTACTGACAAAAATGGAAATTCTGGTGCACACGAAATGTTTCTTTCAAGGGCTTTGTTAGGAGCTGCTTTGTGAGATCTGGCCCTGCAAGCACAAGGGATTTTTACAGTACTCATGGCAGTATTCCAGCACTGGTTCTAGGTGGGAAACCAAGCTTCTATGAAAGATGGCACTGTTGCTGTATACTTTATTCAAAAAATCTTCACTTCCGCTGCTGTCTGAAAATACAGCATATACCCAGATGCCCATTCAGATATTCAGGTCTCTGATACAGAGCAGAGTAATGCTGTAAGTTATGTTTATATTATGGGCAGGTGTATTTGCTGAAAAAAATAAAGGAAAACACCAACAAATTTTTCAGTAAAAGGATTAAATATTTCTGTAAAATTGATATAAATAATAGCTTTTCAGTTGGTTTCATGGACTTAAAAGAGCTTCCATACAAATGGTATTGTTTTCTGGTTTTATATGTTTATCTCTTTAGAAAGATGTGTTATGCAAGTTACAAACCAGGATTTGGATTTCTTTTTTTATTTTTTTTCTCCTCCTTTTAGCCCTTCCATAAGTGCGATTTATCCAATATTTTTGAAATTACTTCCTAAGCTGCTCAAAGCTCCCTTGTTCTCCTCCTAGTTTCTGAGAATCCCCTCCTCCCTGTCTTCCTCAGCTCTGAACTCTGCTTGAGAACAAGCTTTATGCAGCAAAAAACCCTTGTAACTACACACAGACACAAAATATTGTCAGAAAAAAACCCAACGTACCACATGTGTGAAATGAAGTGTGAATGCAAGAAAATCTGTTACTGCCTAGCCCCTTGGCCTGGTTGGGGAACGATGTGCTTATCTGTAGAGTGCCTTGCCTATGTATGGCAAGAGATCAGGTCAGATAAATAATAGTCCAAACTCTTGAGTTCTTTATTTTGGCAGTAAATTAAAGTAAATCAGAGTTTGCTTACGTAAAAAGTTAAATGAGTATGTCAGAGCAATAATAAGATGATGGAAAATACTTCATCCAAATACACTAGTATTGAAAAGCTGTAGAAGGTTAATGCCAAACCCTAGATCAAACTGAATGCCCATGACCATGGCTGACACCAGAAGTGGGTGTAGAGTTCAGAGAGAGACAAAAGTGAACTGGGATTCTTTCCTCTAGCAAAGGGACTTTTGTTTTCTGTATATGCTTTATAAATTAAGTCATATGGGAGGCAATAAAACTTGTACTAGCTTTTCTTTTTGCAGAAGTTTGTTGACTATCTTAGCTGTAAAGAACAATCTGCACATAGTGAGGAGAAGATTTCTCAGTGACAGCAGGAAGGTATTGGTAGGAGGAGAGGGGAAACCACAGCTGCATGCCCTCTGCACAAGGATTGTCAAGCACCTGTCAATGAAGGGAGTGAGGTGGGCCCCAGCCTCACTGAATTACGATTTTCTCCCAAGGCATTATAACAGAGCATGTGCAGTGTCATCAACATAGGCTTTTATTACTGGAAAATGGCGAGTGCTACTGGAGAAAATGTTGTTATGCAGATGGATTGTACATGAAATTTGCTTTCACAAAGATATTATTTTGTTTGTTTTGTTTAGGCATAGACTGTGGCAAATGAAATCTCTTTTGCTAAGTGTACATTTTTGGCTGAGTAATGCCTTTATTTTTTTTCAATGTCTGTGTGTGTTTATGTGATGCACGCATAGATTTTGGAAAAAGTATTAGTCTATCCAGCCATGGTTTGGCAAAGTTAAAATATTTTAGTTAAACATGGTGGCAAACTGGGTACCCGATTCTTTGCATCCTACACACGTCATGGTTGTGATGTGTGTTAGTGGGGGTGTGCGTGATCAAACAAAGCCTTGTGTAGCTAAACTGCAGTTCATTTGGATGCGTGGTCCGTGAAACATTCTTCTCTCAGTATCATGGAAGCCTACACCTTTTCAAGAGGCTGCAGTAACAATACAAAGGCCTTGTGTACACAAGATAAGTGTAGTGGTTAAATTAAGTAGGTTTAGAGATAAGTTTAATTCAACAAGGCATCATGTTGGGTAGACATTCTTGCTTCAGTTTAAGAGCACTTTGTGCTAATGTTTTGAAGTTAAATCAACACAAACCATTCTTAAAGCAAAAATACTCAGCAAACTTCGTGTGTAAACACTGTTAATTAGTCAAATTAGTTGCTAAAACAACCCTCTCAGATACAGTTGAAGGTTCTTCTATGAAGTTTCTTCTCCTTAATGGTTTATTGTAGACACAGTAGAAATTTGTAGATTAAGATAGGGTGATTAGTTTTACCTTGATAGTACAACTAAGAATAGATTTGGCTTGAGCAAAAAGGTTGTTAACCCATTTCCCCCTCACCTGTCAGTGGTGCCAAATGCTGAATCTGTATTTGTGCATTTATGCTCTGAGGGGCAATATGTAGGATGATAGGAAAGCCAAACATCTTAAAAGTTATTAGGAATGTTTCTAGTAAACTGGTTACCTCTTAATAGCTTCAGCTGAGAAATAAATAAGTAATCAACTTTTATTTTATCCTATCTGGTTTGAAAATTTATTACTTTGCACTCATATGAAACACTAAGTCAATGCAGTGAATCACAGTGACATCGTGTATAGAATATTTTTCTGATAGGGAGTGTATTGTGGAAGTAGTATTTATGGAGGAATACCCTCATTTTTGCACAGCTGAATTAAAAAGTAGCTCTTACCAAGTATATGTAGATGCATTTATATTTAATTTACTACAAGCATTTACTTTTATGATTTTTTTCAATTTTGGAACAATCAAATGTATATTGTACATCTATTAGTATGATTTATGAGATACAGTTCTTGGGTGTGCTTAAAAATAATTGAGAGTATACCTACCTATCATTTAGCACAAATAGAGTTTTTTTGAGGATAAGCCAAGAGAAAGACTACTGAATACTACCATTGATGTGACCTGATTTGGCAGAGTAGGGAACAGGCTAACACAGATAGTAGTTCTACTGAAATTTAAATTAGTTTGGTTTTAGATGGAATTAAACTCTGCTTTATAAAGAGAGCTTCTCAAGATGGGTATATTTTGAAAGAATGCTTACTAAACAGTGATCTGAGCTTCTGTGTAGGTGTCTGATTTCTATCCGTGCTGTTTCCTTATCTGGAATAAAAGGAAACTTGAATAAGGTAGAGTTGCGAAATGTTAATGAAGCAGAATTGTTTATACAAATTCAGAGAAAGATTGCAAAAAGCAGCTGAAGTATTTTTTTTTTATTATGAAAGTAACTCACATTATAAAAACTGTAAGCATGTGCTTTCAATTAAATCTGTTATTCTGTAGGTACTAGAAACAAGCCTAACTCTTTAAATTACATGGGTGCTCTCACTAAGCCACTTAATTTTTACAATGAAGACTCTTGTTTGTTAAACATTATTTGGTTCAGTTTAGCTGACAATACAGAAGTCTTTTTGCTGTGAATAACTACCTGGTAAGATAAGATGTTTCAAAAATCCCTGTTGCTAACCACCTTAAATGAAGTTAATTTTTGAATGTTTGTTAAAATGGGAAGACAATTGCTTGCACTTGTGACTTGAGCTATTCTCTCTCCTTTTGCTCTACGGCTGTAGTCGAATCATCTGGGTAGCTAAGGTGGGTCTGGCGAGTGCTGTTGAATAGATGTGACATGGTCCAGTTCCTTTGACTTTCTAAGCACGTTATCGAAAAAGATAAACAGATTTTTTTTCTCGTGGGCACTTAGCATAAGTCAATAAATAGGGCTTCTGTTGACATCCTTGGCCAGATCCATTAGACATTCTTGTAACTAAATATTTGCAGGATCATAATTTATCTCAGTACATTAGTTAGATGTGCAGTGTTTAGTTCAAATAGATATTATGTGCCCCTCCAAATTATGCTTCTGAAATCAGGCTTGAAGTTATCTTTGTTTCAGAACCTCTGATTAACAGCTTGTGGAACAAACTTCTGTGGTTAGTGGAAGCATAAAATAAATACTTATGTGACCAGATTAAAATTTGCACTTTGTAGGTGTATAGTTTGTGCTTTGTAGTTGTATATAGAGCTCCATCTTTCTGCTTATTCAGAGGGCAAGAACACAGAGGAATTTGCCACTTTGTGTCTCTTCCTGTATGCTACAGTGATCAGGTATTCACTGAGGGATAAACTTGAAAGGATTACTGGTGAAAAGGCTAGTGGATGAATTTTCTCTCTTGGATCCACATGATGGATTTTGGTACTGATAATCTGCATACTTGGTTTCTAAAAATATTTTTTAGATTTAGAAATTGCGATTGCCTGTGATACTGGTGCCTTTGCATGTTTAAGCAGAGAAATTGTGAATAATTTACAGTCAAGAAAATAAATGTGTTTTACCTTTTGGTGATTTTGGGTGAATGTATTCTGTAAATTATGTTTTGTTTTTCTTCACGTAAAATAGTCTCTTAAATACCAGCTGGCAGAGAAGTTGCCAGTTGCCTTTTGCAGAACAGATGATTTTTCACAGCAGTTACTTAATTCATTCCATAGCTGTCATTTTTCAAGGAACAGATTACAGCAAATGTTCCAAAAACCAAGGATTTGCCTCTTCACCCTTATCAACACTGAGTCTGAAATGATGGAAACCCGAGGAGCTTGTTGCCCGCTATGGAAGAGTTTCTGATTTCCACTCACTTTTTTATCGCTCATGATACTGTTTGGGTTATAGCCCATCTTTTCCCCTTTACTCCTTTCTGTCCCTTTCTAAAACGCATGATTAAATCCCAAAGACATGGTGAGCTTTCATTGTGGTTGAAAAACTGCCATTTCTCTCTGGTGTATGTATTATTTTTTTCCCTTAGCCCTTTCCTCTCCCGCAGCTGCTGCCTTCAGCACCGCATTATGCATTAAATTGCCGGGCAGCACCAGTGCCACTGGGGGTTGCAGTTTGGGAGTGCTGCTGCCTCTCACCATGCCTTCCTCCCAGTGACGCTAATGGGGCTTAAACACTGCTAGCAGGGTAAACCAAGGAGATTCTGGGCCATTACTTCGCTAGTGTAACTGATGGGCATGGGATTTTGTAGCTTGCCCCTCAGTGCCTGCCTTTCTGTGCAGAACTTGGTATCAGTGTTAATGGTGCAGGGGGAGTTTGATCCTTTTTGTGATGAGCTTCGTGATCATGTCTTGTGCTTTCTCAATTTCAACTAGCTATAATCTAGATGCATCTCATTTTGTAAATTCCTTGGGGTGCTGGTTTCCTGGTTTGTTTACTTTTGTTTGCTTTTGTTGTTTGTTTTTTTTTTTTGTTTGGTTGCTTTTTCTTGTGTTTTTTTTTCCCCCCAGATTTTTTTTTCTGTTGCTTTTTTATTTATTTTAATTCTCTCATTGGTGGAGCAGTAAGGATACTTTGTTGCTTTAAGGTGCTAGGGATGATACCTAGCTTTCCTGATTTTGGAATTACCGGTTCTTCAAACGTTAGCCTTTTTGTCAATTATGCATTAGTTTATTTGCCTTTCATCTTGAGTGTTTCTTTTCAGGGACTTAGAATATTGTTGAGTTAAGGATTCTCAAAGTAGATGGTAATGGAGAAATACTGTTAAGTAAGTTTGTTTAAGAGTGTTGATTAAGTAAATGTTTCTAAGTCTATTGCCTTAAGGCAATGCTTAAAGGGGCTTTATTTTCCTTCTTGTAGTAGAAAATGTAGTTTTAAAGAACTTGGTTTTTTATTTGTCAAGCACTAGGCTTTTCCTGCTCAATATGGCTAGGAAAAAAATGTGGTGTAACCCTCATTGTTCTTAATAAAATGGATTATTAAACTGTCAGAGGATTAAGCATTTTAGCTTCTGGCCTTTACACTTAATTTCAGAATACTCTTCTGAGCCAAAAAACCTGATATGCCAGTGTTTCAAGCTCTGCTTTGAAGTACTGCAATTTTTGAGATAATTTCCAAGTAAACTAAATGGTTCTCACTTACAAGAGTGTGTCATTTGAAAAATCTGTCTTTCATTAATGGGAGAGTGAATGGTTCTTCCTTGTATTTAGGCAAATCACTAATCTAGTGGGTAGGTCAAGTTATTCTCTAAATTGAAGTAACTGAAGCTTTGCCCATCAAGACTTTGTGTGATATCATGATATACATGCGATCTTGCTTTTCATCCAAGGGCCTTGAAATATTTTCTAAATATTAGTTAGACTGTGCAGTGTTCCTCTGAAAGGTATAGCCCATTTTCAGAAATATCAACTAGTACTTAGATGTCAAATGATGCTTTCAAGACTAATAAGAAATACTCTTGAATTATAAGACCTGCTTAAACTTTGAGATAATGCTGCTGTCCAGCCTCCTTTTCATAAACTTTAGCAACTGAAGAATATGTAATTTTTGTCATCTTCCTGCTTCATAGCGAGTCCTGGCATTGTGTTTTTAGTACAAATTGATGATTGTGTTTGTGCATGTTCTTGTTGGTTCAGAGTATCTAAATAGTGCAAGGTCTGTGCTGTGGCTCACTGGATTTGTAGCATGAGATGAAGGGTATGAGTATACGTTCCCTGCCCTGTGGCGTGTCAGGGGAGCACAGCCCAGCCTCTCGGGAGCTGAGCTGGTGGCATCTGAACACTTGCACTTTTGTTGGGAAATGGTCCCTAGAATGAACTGCATTTCAAGACTCTGCTTAAATTCTGTCTTTGAAACTGCAGGCTGGAGCAGTTCAAAAGAGAGTGAGGGAATGAACTAACAGCAAGGGAGTACAGATGATTACATGCTCCATGCTCAAACTTGTTTGCTCTGGTCCTCTTTGTATTTAGCAGTATAAGACCAGAAGTCTGTAAGAGAACTATTTTTTAGGTATCTCTGAATCTGCTAGGGTGACTGGTAAAACTTTGGATGACAGAGCATTAGGACAGGCTTGTGTCATGTACAGAGCTTTAGGTATGGTTTAATTAATTCAATGACTTTTATTCTGCTTTCTGTAATTGCTTTTAAACAAAGTTCAGTATAGTTTTTTATTTTAAGCCCATATCTTGATTCCAAACTTGAGTTAATTCTGAAATTAACTGTGCTTTTTTAGATCAACTTTTTTTTTCAAGTTTGTAATTGTTTCATCTTTTACTCTGTAGGTAATTAGTCTTAAGAATCTACAGGGAAGATTCTGTCTCATGTCCAATGTAGAACTTTGTTGCCAAAATTACTAATTGCCTACAATAATTATTTCAGAGGATTGTAATTTTTTACGCAGATTAAGACATAATTTTGGCAAGTACCTTTACATATTCAGGTTGCTGAGTAGTAACAGTAATTATTAAAGCACATACTTATTTTGCTAAAAAAAAAAAGAAAAAAGAAAGAAGCATGTGAAGCTATTGATTTGTCTCAATCTGAGTTCACTGTTATGTTAGCATGTCAAATCTTAGAAGTATTGTTTAAACAGAAGAAATGGAGGTAATAGCTCTATCTTAAAATTTGCTGAATTCTTTAGTAGAATCAGTGCTGTTTTTTATCTCACATATTTTTGATATATTTACTTTTTAAAAATCACCTGCTTATGTATGTATAATCTTGTATTTTCTGAATTGCACACACTTCACCTGGCCCTACTGGTGCATGCAAGGTCAGTTATATGGCCACTACCTCTTGTGCCTTCACTGAAGAATGCAATTATGCTGAAATAAATAAGGCACAAAGTTGTATGTCCATTTTCTCTATTGCATCTGAAAAATACTGGGAAGGAAACCTGCTGAAGCGTTAGAAACCCTTAAGATAGTTTTAATCTCACTTAGCCTTCTAAAAGACAGGTGTTCAGTTTGAGCTGTGTGTTGAAAGAGACAGGTGTCATTATCAATCACTAGATTTGCCTATTTTAGATGCCAATATTAGACAAGGGTGCATAGCCTTGGCCTAAGATTCCTGTTTTTTCGGTAATTCTTGAAGGTCTAGGATCAAATGAGATGCACTTTGGATACCATTGAGTTCACAGGAAATACCTGGATTTCTCAAATAAGCAACTAGGTATTCTGTTTCATGAAAACTGCAAATGCCTATCTGTTGATTAATTCACCATTTAGTTGGAAAACAATAATCACTTTGGGCAAAAAAGATAAATCTGTAACCTCTGTGTGAATTTACACTCTGTAGATCACCAACTGTACTTTATAGTTAGCCTTAAGAAGAAAGCAAGCCAAGGACAGGAATGATGTTTATACTGTGATTTGTAGTTTTAGTAAATGGCAAATATTTGTGAGTTGGTATACAAAGTTCTTCCTACTATCAAGTATATACAATCAAATAGGTATGAATCAACTCACCTAATTTCTTCAAAATTTTTGTAAAAATTTCTCATTGATCAAATATAAACTACACTATTTTTCCAGCCTGCGTACACAAAGTATACGGACACACAAAAAAAATCTGACTATGCTTTTGCTATTCTTTTATTTATTTATTTATTTTAATTTTTTTTATTATATTTGTCAGGAAGTGATAAACAGCATGAAGTATCTTATGTGGTGATCTGAGGCTGTTGCAGTAATTTTGTCATAAAAGCTCCAATGAACTTGCTAGTAAACCTGCCATTTATTTATACTGTTTGCACATTTGCTAGATAGTGGACTGAGCTTCACAAATACACTTTGCATAGGCTTCATCACAGTTAAATAGCAATGTTTGTTGATCATGACAGGTTCTAGACTGTGTTTCAGCTGCTGATTTCAGAACAAAATTGGGTTTTGCTGCTGAAGAAGTGTCCCATGTACTATCTATTGTCCTGCTCTTCGTTATGGAATTCGTCCATTTTGCCCTCCGTGCTTTATTGTAGAGTTAAAGAATGAAGATCACAGTCCTGAGATGCAAATTCATGCAAATACATTGTCTATAATTTTATAATTGAGGTGGATTACTAAAACTGTATGTAGACTGTCTATTGTGTTGGGTATTTCAAAGTTCTTTTGACTTTCAGAGGAGGGTGGGATAGAGAAAAGCTAATACATTGCATTTCTCTGAAATTTGAAAGAGAAAAGGCTCTAGAGCTAGAAAAACGCCTTTTCTTAATCCCATTCAATTTTATTCAAATTTAGTTGAGTGAAAACAGGACACAACATTTTGCTGCACTTGCTTATTTTTCTCAGGAAAATGGTGTTAACCAGCCAAATTATTGCCTGAATGTGGCTGTTCCAGGGAGGAGGTTCCAAGCTGCCACTGGAGCATTAGATCACATTGTGCTGGGAGCTGACAGAGCAGATTGAGTAACGTGTGTTGGAGGGAAGCAAGTTAGTAAAGTTCTACACTCTGTCCTTAACTACATCCCCACAGCCTCTCAGAATACCTCTTGGGAGAAAAAGTTCTCACAATTCCTGGGAAACTTGGAGAGGCAGACAGCCTGGCCAAGCTTACTCCATAAAACCATAGTCTCAGCAACCCTTCTCCCTCCTTTGGGGGCACAAATATGTGGCATGGATCCCACCTCCAGGGTGGGAGAAGAGAGAGGCATAAATTGGGTCAGGGCTTCCCTGGCTGCTGCTGGCGTTTTCACTTAGCTCCAGAGGCTATTTCTCTCTCTGGGATAAAGACTTTCCTCTATTGCCAGTTAATGTCCTGTATCTCATCTGAAAGAAGACTGTGGCATGACTTCAGGCTCCAAACTCTGATGATGGATGCATGGTCCTGCATGATGGATGCATGGAACATTGCTTGTTCCATGTTAGAAAATGACTTTTCAAGCAAAAGCTACAAAATTACTTTAAAATAGCTTTTAAATGTTTTGTAACACAAAGTAGTGGAAGCATGTTATGTACCACAATGCTCAAGGTAGCAAATTATTTTGTCTTTAAAAACAGTCCTATAGCAGACAAGACTTGAAGTGGCTGTATATCTTATTTCTCTTATTTAGATTCTTTTTATGCTTGTTCATGTGTAATTAGTGTAGATATTTTTTTGTAATCGTAGCACACCGTAATAGAAGGCCCCAACTAAGAAGTACAGTGCAGTATTTTATTTTGTGGGAAAACTTACTTTTATTTTGAGTTATCAACTTAAATGAAATATCATGGGAGAAACTCAAGAGGGGAGCCTTCACCAGTGTGCAGGCTTCAGCTCCTCCATAGGGTTTGTTTCAAATGTCCACTGCAGAATTAAAACATGGTTTATGTAAAAAGTAAAAGGAAAACTAAACATTATCATGAACATTGCTGTATTTGTTAAACAACCTGTTACTGTTATATCTGTTTCTTGAATTCATTAGTTAAGATCTGTTGGCAGACCTTATTCAGAAAATCATGAGTCTTACTTTTTAAAGTAATGAAACATTTAACAATGGCTAGATACTTATCACTTCACAGGAAATTTTATCTATGAATTTTTCTTTTTTTCATAAGAAGTAGATTTTAAATTCAATTTTATCTAAATTTAAGTTCATCTCTATGTTAACGTACAGTTCAGATTAATTTTTCTTCCAAACAAAATACCATTAGATTTTAGTACTGACAGGTATTCCTGTCCATGTTATTGTGAGGAAAGATGTAATGGGACTATTTGGCTCTTAGATTATCTGATATAATCTTTTCTATTAAAGAGCAGAATGCACATTGCCAACCTTTTGTTATCTAGTTTCCCGACTGCAGTACAGTATCAGGTTCTGCCAACTGGCTTAGGTTTTGCAGGCACTCACCACTGACTTTAGTTATCTTTTCCTGGTAGTCTGCATCCTGCTACTTTGCTGTAAATGTCATGCACTCTTCTTCATTCATACTTATTAGAAGTTATTTTTATTGACATTGTATACAGAAATATGCAAATGTACAGGGGAAAAAGAATTAGATTTCTTCTGGATGCAGCTACTGTTGAAGACTTTCACAGGGAAAACAAAAAATACAATTTTTGATGCTTGTCTGGTGAGTGGAAAAATGGGAAAAAAGATGCATAATAAATGTCAGGATATAGAAGATTTAAAAAATTATTCTGATACCTAAAATATGTTTCAGTGTGGGCTAGTTTGTTTGCAGTTGTGTTTGTGTAACATGTACATAAATTCAGCTTTCCTATTTTTACCTGCAGGCATTGATTTTTCAAATGTAATTTACTACTTTCTGCTTTAATTAAATGAGAAGATAGAAATAATAGAAATGGAACAGAAGTCAGTATATGAAAAGCCAAAAACTCTTAACATTTAACTGGGTGCAGTATATGTTTCTTTGAAGTATCTGATAGGGTGATCTACTGACAGATTAAAACTATATAGTAGTGTGAAACGCACCATGAAACAATCTCCCTGCTGTTTCTGAATAAAATTTTACTATACATCTCCAATGAAGTTTTGCCTTTTATGACATTTCACTGCAAGTAAAATCTTGTTATATATCCTTATAGAATATATTGTGTAGATTAGAAAAAACATGTTATTTTTTCCAAAACTAACTAAAAGACAGTTTTTAAACTGCTTGTGAAGCAGGGAAGAAATTCTATGTGCTCAGAAGAAAAAAAAAATTTTTCTCAGGAAAGCAGACTGCCTTTACATCTTTCTAAAGAATGTCAATGCCATAATATCCAATGGCATATTGTGCATTCATTCAATAACAGTGTACTGTTGACTGTTATAGAAACAAGCAGTGTTAGATGCAAGCGTTGGAAAAGATACATATATACATTGTACGTGTACACTAGCATTCTCTAATACTTAGTGACAGGACAGTAATAATTTATCTTGGGTAGCTACTAACCACTAGATATTTGTTCTGTTTTTAAACTTGGTCGACATTTTCTCTTGTGTCTCTTATAGTGACACATTTTCTCTGAAGGGTTTTGTTTTCTTTAATTTTCCTTTTTTTTCCTCCTCCCAAACCCAAGCTACCTTGTCTTCCAAACAAATCAGACAGAAGACCCGGTCATGTGCTTTCTCTTCTTTCTGCTGTGTGCTGACATGGATTTTTGCTCTGTTGTAGTATTTCTCTGCTGAAGATGTTTCTGGGGGTTGCATTTTTAGTAAATAACTTCTCCAGTGGTGCGTTATTAATACCATTTGTACAGTGCTCCATATTGAATTTCACTTCATTGATAATCATAATAAAGAATTACTTCAGAAGTTTAGTTCTGCCCCAGTGGAAAATACCAAACATGCCATTCCTGAAAGCTGCTTTTGCTTCACTGACAGATGACTTTGCCAGATCAAATAGGTTGACAGGAAAAACACAAGTGAGCAGATCAAAACTTTTAATTTATCTGTCCATCATGTATATCCAAGAGATTTTTGCTTTTCAGATAATTTTACCACAAGTCAAATCTTGTTATGTGTGTCTTTTTTGTGATTATCCTAAACTCAAGGGTCATGAGATTACTGTGAATCTTTACTGTCATTTCCTGTGTCATTCAGTAAAGTAACGCATATTTCTGTCAAGGCATCTCAACCAACTTGAAACCAGATGCTAAGAATTTGCCCTGTCTTTTCAATTCAGGATCTATACAGTTTTTTTGGGGCTACTTTGAAGGCCCAGAGTAGAAGGCTGTGGGAATCGTGTTGATCTTAACATGCAAAAGTTATTCCAGGTGGTACCAAACCTGGTCAGAAGTGGAATAGCCATATCTTGTGACAGCAGCTTTTGCTGTCAGCTGTAGCTTGTTCCCTGACTAGCTAATTACCACAAATACCTTAGCAAGTTTTTGGGTGCAGCTACATTCTTCTGCAAAGTGTCAGACATCGAGAACAGCCAACAGAAGCCAGATCCCTGAAACATAGGCTGTCCCCTTGATGTATTTATCCTGACCTCTCACTAAGTGGTGAGAATGAAAATGTTCTGTCAGTGTGAGTGTGCCAGTTAAATCATCTTTGAAACTGTCCTATATGACAGCTTAGATTTATTGTCTATGTTTGTTAAACATCATAGCATGTTTACAACAAGAGTTTTGCTATGGACAGTAAAGAACAGATTTTCTGAAAGCACTGGAATGTGTGTATTTGAGCTTAACATTGAAAAAAATCTCTTTATTTGTTCAGATTTATCATCTGAAAGACATGAGAGAGGTTCCACGTTGTCTTCAGAGATGGAGAAGATTAGAGCATTCTGTCATTCTAATTGCCTATGCTAGGTACATGTTTTATCTCCAGCTTTCTTGAAATTGAGATGATTTGCTCTTCCAGAACATAATAATGTTACTATCTTTGATCAAGAAACCACTTAACTTTTACTGGCTTCTACTTCTGATAAACTCATAAAAGTAATTTTCTTCTCTAATGTTCTCTTTTCCAGATACTGACCTCTTTGTACTGGCTCCAAGGAGAGGCTTTCCTCTTCTGTGGGGTCTGTAGAGCAGTGACAGTTGTTTCTCTTCCTTTCATATCTAGGGACTGGCATTTTTTCAAACACACTGTTTTGAACTGCAGTTAAGTAGGCCATAAAGGAAGTATTTTCATTTGGCAGTTCTCAGTTGTGATCATCACATCGAGCACTTACCTTTCCTTTTCATTGCCCACTTCTGTTCATTTCCTTATTTTCTGTTGTCTCAAGATGGCATGGGGTCCACTTATAACTTTTTTCCAGAGTGCAGAATACATTCTGTTTCTTCGTGAATGTTAACTTCGGTGAATATGTAAATTAATTAAACCAGGAATAATCCAGGATAGCTCAGTAGCTATATTTTTTTTTAATTGAAAATAGATAGTGGCTTGGCAGACAGCTTCCTTTCAAAAAAGATTTTAAAGACAAAAGGTACTAAGTATTTAACTTATTATCAATGGCCTTTTGTAAGTGTCTTCCTAGCTCTGTTATGCATTATTTCATAAAGGTGTGTTTTGTCCAGTTTGAATTTTCCTGTCATCAATTTCTTTCTGTTTGCCTGGTCTTTTGTCAGCTGGACTAAGGAGTGCCACACAGTGAATAATCTTTTTCTTCTGACAATGTTTTATTGATGATCAAATCAAAACATTGTTTCTGTTAAGTTATATATCCAGAGTTCCTCAGGTCTCTTATTGTACTCATGAAAAATTATTTGCATGAATCCTTTACTGTTCCAGACTGTCAACATTCTGTTGAGAGAGTATTATGTCAGTGTTCTGCTAATGGCCTGTTAAGTTTGTTTACGTGGTAAAGTAATTACTGCTCTTACTTATGCACTATCCCTCTGTTAAAATATCTTACACCTTTTGGGCTGTAATATTGCACTGAAAATCATGTTTACCTAGTTATTTACTATCCTGCTAATACCGTGTCTGTAAGTGGGTCATTATTAGTTTCTATTGTTTCTATTCACCTGCATCCCAGGGTACACTGGGCTATTCCCCAGTTTACCATGGCTTGCCAGCATTACAAGAAACCAAGCAGGCTCTGTTTGATCCATATGCCTAATGCTTCTCTGATGAGTTGGCTAGAGGTTCGCACAATCAGACAAGGTGGCCAAGAACTGCCTCTCAGTTGTCAGTCAAGTCAAAAGTCGTGCACTGCTCAATATGCAACCTCAAAACTGATAGCTTGGTCCAACAGCAGCCAAGATGCAGTGCATGACTATATGTTATTCTAGTTAAAAGATAAATAGATAAGACATAATTCTTGCAAGAAAAAAGATGCAGTTGGATGATAATTCTTTGTACTTAACTATGCCTTCTTTTGTCAAAAAGCCATTTAAAGTAAATTAATTTCACTTATTTTGTCTAAAGCTAGTAATATGGAGATAATTGCTGTGTGGAAGAAAGATTTAGTTTCTGACATGAAAGTGTGACAAACTACTAAATTAAAGACAAAGTCAGTTAATCGATCTTATATTAACCTAGACATTTAGAAGTCTTAAAGTAATCATTTTTATTGCTGAGTGTAAAGTTTGTCTGATAAGGTAATTCCTGCTGTTATTATTCCTTGCTTTAAGAATCCACTTATCTTCATTACTTTGCTAGTAATTTTAAGCTATAGCTATCTGTATCTTGCTGTGCAGTAGGACTTCAATTATTTTGATTTAACATTATTGTTACTTGGTAACTTGAAGTATGTTATCAGTTAAATATTCTTACAGAATTTTATTGCATGGTAGGCATTCCAGAAATACTGTCAGAAAATTGTACTCACTGACTTGATATATTTTAAGCTCATATAGTAGGAATGGCCTCTACATTTTTATTTGTGGTATAGATTTATGAAAACATAGTGTTAATTGTGTTTTCAAAAAATAGAAGTCTAAAGCCAAGTAAGTAAGGTCAGCTTCAAATTGGAAGCATTACAGAAAAAGTTTTCAGTAGGAATAGTGGAGGGAATGCCCAGTTTTAGAAAAGGTTCTTGGTAAATTGCAGGAAGTTGTATATGATAAATTTGATGGTACCAACAAGGTTCTGAATTCAGTAACTTGTCTAGTTATATTTTTTCATGTTAATAAACCTACGGAGCAAGACCTTTTTATTGTATTACCGAGTGCTCTGTTGTTAAAACAACAAGCTTGTGGGCATTCCATGAAAATTTTGGTTGAATATATGATTGGACTTTTAATTTGGATACCATTGGACAGACAAACCAGAAACTAACATGGAAAAATAACAGATATATCTGTTTATAAGTTATGTTATCACATTTTATAATTCCTGCTTTCACCCACTCAGTATTTATGTTTTGGGAGTTAAATGAAAGGTAAACCCAATAAGATGAATTAACTAAAACCAGTGACTAATTTTAGTTCTATTTTTGAAACATGGGAAACTGTATAATCATTAGGAAGAATGGTTATTTTCATACCCCCATGCTGGAACTAATAATGTTTGATTCTACGCTTGAAGAAAGCATATTTGCCAATCTAGCAACAGTAGGCTAGCATGTTAGTATTTTTGTGTTTTGTGGCAAAGGCACCTGAGAAATCCCGCAGGGTAGCTCTCTGACAGGTGGTGTGTGAGGTGCTGTTCAGCAGAGTGTAGCTGAGACAGAGTATAGGCTGGTTATCACCAGTAGTTAACCAATAGTTAGCACTACTCTTTGTTCAGTACAGCCCGTGGAATGAGAGCAGTGGCACCTGCATTTGCTTTTCAGGATTTTTGTTAGTAGCGGAAGTATTCCTGTAGTACCTTATTTCCCTGAGCTGTTTGTCTCATGTTTACCAAGATAATTTGTTTTGGTGCAAATCCAATAAATAACCTTCAGGGCATCACAAATTGCCACAAATTGATTGGATCAGTCCAGTCTCTCCGGCATAGGACTTGGAATAGAAGTATTGGTTTTAGTGACTTGGAAGCTTTTTGGTGTTTTTTTTTTTTTTTGAATGGATAGAGTTGTTGCAGGTAGTATAATACTGCTGCTGCTTGGTTTGCAGGTTTTTGTTTTAGTCGCTTAGAATCCACACTCCACAGGTCTTTAATCTACTATACTTTATCAAGGTCTGTAGAATCTTGCAGTCCCTTCCATCCAGTGCTGGGCCTATGGTTTTAGTGTATTTTCTCTTAAGTCCAGAAATGTGATGTACCTCTTTACCAAAGCCAAAAAAGCAATAAAAAAACCCTCACTCTCCAAATCTCTCCTGCTAAGTTCAGTTCTGATGCCTTAAAAAGCTTCAGCATCCTTTCCTGTTCTGCCAGATGTTCCTCCCATGCTCTGTGAAAACAACTGAAGTCATTTTAGCACATGAAGATGTATTCTGTTCTTAAACTTTGGGTTAGGTCACTTACTGCTCTCTGAAGAGTTCCCTTGTGCATTCATGAATTTCTAAGACGTTCATCAAAACTAAAAAAGTTGTTAGGATGCCACAAAAACAACTTTCTGGTATATTCACGATCTAGAGCTAGCTTTCTTCCTTTCGTCTGCCATGAAAAAAAAAATCCTAAGTCCTATAATACAAGATTTTCCTTTTGTTTTTCTTTCACACTATATTTTCTAGATTAGATGAGAGTTTTCTATCTCTGTTCTACCTTCTACCTCTTTAGATCTTTGTTAGTTCTAAGATTAATATGTCAATTATGCAGTTGAAAATAAGTATGTAATTTTTAAAACATTCTCCTGATCTGTTTCTACTGAATATCTTAAAAATATTGGGCTTTTCCCCTCTTTATAGATAACAGAAATAGGATAGAAATATACCTTCAGAACTAGACAAGTGCAAGATTAATTTATAAAGCATAAATGTTAGTGACTTTCACATCCGTGAAGGTCTTTCTAACTGACGCTTTTACAAATTAGTTTTTATGTAGCATTTGAATGAATTCTATACTCAAATAATACCGGTAATGGTAATGTTATGATACTTTTTTTTTCTTTTTGGGAGTTGTCTTCTTGCAGAATAGTTTATAACTTAAGGGCACTCACTTTCATGACAGGACTGTAGTATTACAGCTCTCTGATACCTGATGTGGTATTGATGCTACCAAAATACAATCTGAAATAGTGTTTTATAATCCTTCCCAGAAGAGATTCAAGCAGATACATTTTATAAAATGACAGTCTGTGGATACTTTAGTTTTCAGCAGAAAATTTAAAGTTTAGGAGACTGATATTCCTTTCCATATGGATGTTTAAGATTTACAGATTAGTACTACAGACAGGAGAGGGTGGGTAGAAGGAAGTATATGATTTGTGTTTGGTATTTTTTTTCCTCCTGCAGGTAGGGCAGAAATCTCTCGAATATTTACAGGAGTATGCCTTTTGATAATGTAGGATTTTTCATTTAATGTTTGGATATCATGCTGGAGACAATGTTTTATAAACCCAGTAATAATACATGTGATCTACTCAAGGGGTAAGTGATACAGCAACATGTTTTCTCAGCGCTCAAGTTTTACTTGGTCAAGTGCTTTTCCTGTGGTTTTCTACATATTCATTCCTACTTATGAACAGTTTGCTTTGAAAGCATTGAGGAATAAAGCAAGAATAAAGATAATCTAGGATATAAGTAGCCTATTAAAATTTTCTGTTTCCTAAAGTCTTAATAGTTCAAGGAATTTTGAAATCTTAAACCCTAAATGCCGTAGGTTAAATAGCAATCCTCTGAATAGTGTGATATTTAATTTGGCATATTTGTTCTGAATGTTAGATGTATTAAATATTTGTATTTCCTCTGAGCTTGAAGGAAGCTTAGTCTTTGCAGTATCTTGTGTAATTCCTATTTCCAAAGCTATATTAAGGGGTTATTTGAGGCCACCACTGTGTTGCTGTCAAAAGACACACCCCTAATGGCCAGCAGACCATGCTAGCCGAGGGTGAGTTGGCTAGAAACAGTATGCTTGGCTCACGTCCTTTGTTCCAGCTGCTGAATTGTATTAAAAGACATCTAAAAATACTCTGAGACTAATTTAGGCAGTAATGTCTTTATTAATAAAAAATCAAAACATTAGAAACCATTAACTCGTTAGTATATATCTTCTCGGTATTGTGCAAAAAAACAGCTGTAATTAAAACTGTTGCAATTGCAATGGGAGAAGTGGTGTTGGTGAGTTGGATAGCAAATAGAACATGGTATGCTGTTCCTGCTAACATATGTGCCAGTATTATAAAGCAGTACTTAAGGAACTGTGAAGTAGCTTAATGAAGGCAGGAAAGGAAGAATAATATAGGTGGAGAAGAAGTCAGGATCTGTTATTTGGATTGGTCCTTTAGTGTTTCTATTTGACGGAGAAACTAAAATGCCTTATGAAATGAGCATCAGAATGAGACTGACTTTCTGGAAACCAAGGTGTAACTATTTGCTTTCTTTTAAAATTTGTGAAATTCTTGAACTTCTACATAGCTACTATTTTATACCACAAGATTTTCTGTAATAAAATCCATGAGGCTCTTGGATGGTTTCTGTTATTGGATTGCTTTTTTCTGAATTTGCTTTTGTTACATTATAATCTGTTGGTACATGGTAATAATTTGTGAACAAGTAACAAACTCTAAGTCCTTATGTTAAACACCACTGTAAGCACAATTTAACCTAATCAGTTTTGTGGCAGCTTGGGTGGGCTGGCAATAGTGGTTACAGCCTCACAAGCCTAGGGATAAAAAACAGTCTTGCAAAAAAACAATCTTGCAAAGAAACAGTGAGAACAGGAGAATGTTGAAGCCATGTATTTTTTTTTATTGTTCTTTCCCCTACCTCCCCTGCTTAAATTCCATTGATGATACTTGAATTACCAACAGCGCCAAAATCTAGGAAGGGAGTAAGCTTGGACTGTGTGCAACACGTATAATTCTTTTCAGAATCGGACTGAGATTCCGCTGGTTTGCAGCAGAGTATGTTTATTTTCTTTACTGATTAAAAACAAGGAGTTCCAAAAGCTTTCAGCACCTACACAGCACAGGTTCTCTATAGCAGAAGAGTGTTTTTAAGTAGTGAACAAATGCAAAACTGGGATGAGGATTCATTGCATCTGTCAAGTATCAAAATATTAGAAAAATTGTATACATTCTGTCTCAAGTGCTATCATGGCTAAAATTGCTGAAAATATTAAACTATGTAATATTTAGATGTATGGAGCATAAAATTCTAAATAATAACTCAGCATTAGGCATTAGAGAGGCTTCACTGAGGATTTTTTTTCAGTTTCTGTTTAACTTGCTGTGTCCAGAAAATAATCAGCAATGATGCAAGCAAAATAGTTTGCTGAATGGGACTCTATTCTATTTTAAACCATGACACAAATTGGATTATACAGAGTAAAATGATCATACTTCAACTTTTTAGTTGTAGGGATTAGAACTCTAGTAATAAAAAAAGTGTGGTAGAAGGCATCTGTTGAATACATGGACAGAAATATAGAATTACATTGGTCCAACACCTAGAACTTGCTGTGTTAAGCACAGGATCACTGTCAAAAAAAGCAGCATTAAGAGCTATTTAGGCCCTTTTCTTGTCTCTTCTGCAGGGCTGGGTCACAGAGTGATGTGATAAAAACTGAGGTGGAGTGACTTAAATGAGGTTCATAACAAAAATGACTGAAACTGGAAGCTGGAATTGATAATGGAAATCACTTCTGAAGTCTAAATAAGGATTTATTTATGTACAATTTCATAATTCTACATGTTTAAAGTTAAGACAGTGGAAATGGAGAAACATTTATTTCATGCAGTATGATGAGAAACTTGATGCTGAAGTGCCAGATAATCCCTCAGATATGCACTTTCCTTTCTGTGCTATTTGATTTTCTGCATAAATCTTTGGTTGCATTTAATTATTATTCAGGGATTTTCTGTTTTAGAGTTACTATTTTAGCCTACTTGGGATTTTATGTCCCTAAGAAAACGAAATACATTATTTTTCATTTCCCAAAGATGAGGAGAAGGTGCAGAAGGATAAGATTTCCAACTAGATCAGTGCTGCTACAAAATAACATTAATGTGATGTATTTATCATGTTTTAGTGCCAAATTGTAAAGGAAGTGCTACTATTTAAATATGTGGCCTCTTTTTGTCATAGCACAAAAAAAAATTACTAAGGGAGTTACCTTGTTTATTACTGAGTTTCGTATCAACTTCTACTCCATAGTAACAACCCATAGCACTGTAGGAAGGACATTATGGTTGTGAAATTTCTTGAAGTTTGTTATTTCCAAAGTGAGATATCTTAACTAAACAATTTCCAATCCTTCTTCTGCATTGCCCACTGCATCCCCAGACAGCAGATACTGCTGCTTCCCCCTCAGAGTTGCTGTGCAATGGTTATGCTCTGTTGGCTCTGCCGATTCTTGTGCTGAGCTCTGTATCTGTCCCTGCACCAGGACTCTTCCAGGGTCACCACTCATACCTGACTTGCCTGAGTGTATTCAGAGGCAGCAACCTCCAGGAAAATATGCTTGGAAAGGCTCAAGATCTGAGAACCACTCAGCTAAAATGCTCCTTCTCCTGTAATCAATATAAACCTATTCCTTCAGCTTATCAGATACAGTAATTTTTGATCCTGTAACTTACTCTGTAACTGAAAGGCTAGGATGTTACATTGAAGTTGTGACCAAAACTGGTTTACCCCACGTCCTCAGTAGTCTATTTAGGTGAATTTTGAATGGTTTATTATTTTTGTTCTTCAGTCCTTAATAAGGACTTTATTTTCTGAAATCCTTATTGATGAATATCTCCGTTCCACCAAATGGGTTGGAACTTAATTTTTTTTTTTTTTTTTAAGGTCTGGAAAGGGGAAGAGCGTATGAAGGATTTTACCTGTACTCTCTGAAATATAAACTTTTAGACAGATCTGAAATTTTCTTGGTCTTTCCAGCTCTTCCACCTCACTACGAAATTTGTGTCTCTCTCAAAAAAAGAGAAAATCAATCACCATAGCTGGCTAAAATTAAATACTCCTTAGCTACTTGCCTAATACATATTAATGTTCTTCCTAGTAACCACATTCTTTCACCTCCTTTTCTCCACTTTGTAGCTCTCTTCCATTGAGCTTAATTTGATTTGCTTTCCTTGCTTCATTCAATATCGTGTTTGAACCTGCGTACCTTCTCTTAACAGTGGAAGAAGAAGCATGGGCTGGAATGTAGCCCTGATGGTCTTTGCTGAAGAATATATATCTCACAACTTCCACTTGATGTTGGTTTATTCCTCTGATACCCTTTCTGTATGACAGTCAAGTTGTAAAAAACTTCATGATTGTTGAGTAGTCAGGGTACTGAGAAGTCTAACTCCAAGTTTTCAGTTTGCAGCTACTTAGCTTTAAAAGTGCTTCTGTTTCACTTGGTCACATGTTTTTGTTGTATTTTTTTTTTTTTTTGCTTAAGTGAGCTTTATTAGTCACAATGAAACTTCACGTGCTCTTCCCACGTTACACTAATATGCGCTGGGCTGAAGACCACAAGAGCTCCAAACCCAAAATTAACTTTCTTTCCAGTGTCTGATGGTTCATTTGATAATTGTGCTACAGTTTCCTGTCTTCAGATGGTGCTGTAACCTTCTTCCCCTATTGAAGTTTCAAGATTGAATTCAGCTTCTGGGACAAAGAAACTAGTACTGTACTCAATTGATGCACTGTTTTTTTATGGTGATGAAAGTATTATTTTAACTTTAAAGTACTGAAGTCTGCTCTGAGCAAAAAAAATCATTAATTATGTGGAAAAAGTTATGAAAGAAGGTTCTTTACTTATAAAATGTAATCTATTTTGTGAACACAGAGAAGCTATTTTGACCTGAATGTCAGGCAGTATAAGGAAAACAGAAAGCTGTAAAACATCACTTGTGTTATACAAAATTCTGTACAAAGCAGATACAGTTGATTAATACAGGTGTAATGGTAAAGAATAAAATAGTTTGTTTAATCTCTTGGCTTGTGCCATGCATTTTCGGTTAGCTTGGTATTTCACTTATTTTGGCATTCAAATGAAAATGTCTAAGGCTTGAATGTTTGGGGAGGCCTTGTAGCAGCTGCTGCATCTGTCTCAGTCTTAGCAACTGTTTCATGTAGGTGGCATGCTTAGATTGAAAACTGTCTTTCCAACAAGGGTGTTTCTTCATTATCCTATATGCAGCTTAGTTATCCATTTTGCCATTCTTTAAGGAATAGAATTAATTAAATTTTGTTCTGAATTTCTATTCTTAATTTTAAAATAGTTTTATTCATTCCAGTTTTATGGATTCTCTGTATTTTTAAAAGGATTTCACTTCAAGTCTGATAATTTTGTGTGATGGGGCCTGTCCTTTCTACTGTAAGAAAGCTTAGCCATATAATTAACTTTGTAGATCTTGACCCTAAGGCTATTCACAGGATAACGGAGATTCACAGTAAAAGGAAGATGACTATATACTGTTATAGTGGTTATACAGATCTAACTGGGGTGATTATTACCGTTGTTATATTATAGACCTGAATTTCCCCACCCCCTCCTATCCCCCCATGTATTTTTCTAGCCTCCTTAATAAAGCCAGCCATAGCAGAAGAAGCCAGAATTTGCAGGTAACTAGGGACAGCAAAAAAAGCCATGACCCATCAGCCCTCTTTGGTTATGCAAGAAACTGCAGTCTGTTAGCACTAAATGAAAGGTCAGTAAATACTGAGGCAGTGGCTTCTGCTAGGGGTGATATGCACTCTTCCCAGGAACTGGAAGATATATTTCCCTCACTGCCTCTGTTATCCTGGTGGCAGAAGGAGTGACAAGCCCAGGAAATGATGGTACTCTTGCATGTGTTTTCAAATAAAGCAGTTCAGCATTTGTTGTAGTAAGAAAAATTAGCTGGAATTGCCCTGTATTTTTGGCAATAATCAATCTTTCTGAGGGCACTGATTTCTTGGTGTGATTTTTCTTTCAAAGGGGTTGATAACTGCTCTTAAGAAAAGCTCATGTTCCAAATTTTTTAATTTTTTTTTTTTTTTAGTTTTGACATTTTCTGCAGTCTAAAAACTGGAAATAGTAGGAAATAATAATTAAAAAAAAATAGCTGGATGGGGAAATGGATGTCTTCCAGAGTATTTATCTGTAGGGTTACTTCGATAATATCTGCCATGAGGCAGTGATCAGTGATGAAGAAAGTTCTTGGAGTTGCTGCTTGTTTTGCCAACATAGACACCTTTATTGTTTGCTCAGGAGTGTCCTCTGCATTCAGTTCAGGGGTTAACTCATTCCGTGTTACAGGATTTTTACCAATTACAAAGCATGTGTGTTGTTGATGATGATCTTGCAAAAAAACAAAAAAGAAAATAATAACTGAAAGTCAGGAAGCTTGCGAAGCTGAACAGTTTAACCAAGAACAAAATGTTTCACAGAGGAGCCGTTAAAGACCCTGTCCTCAAAATAGTTTTCAGTGAGTTTAGGAGAGAAACTTGTCCTTTCACCTAAGGTTGCAACTTCTATCAAAGTAGTCTTTACTTTCTTGAAGATCTCTCTTGTTTTTTTGTGCTCATTTGAAAGGATTATGTAAACTATTCCTCAAAAAGGGAATCAGAAAAAAATCAGATTGAAATAATTACTACTTTCAAATTAAGAAAGAAATAAAAGCTGTAGTTAGCTCAGAGGAAATTGGCATCTCTAAACCAAGATTAGTGCTGTGTCATGCAGAAACATCTCTAGCAAGTTAGTATCCTTTTCCACAAAGATCAGGCTCTATAAATGCCTCCTTTGTTAAATGAAAATTTTATGCTGATAAAGGGTGTCACAAATACTTCATTTTTCTTGAGAGTATTGCTTCGTGTTGGATATGTTTTCTGCTTTGAAAAACTTACCATGCCCTAGTGCTACACACCAATTAACCTTTAGCCGTATGTGCCACCATCTGATTGCTGTGCACTTGGGAGGGATGTCTGGAACCAGCTGGCTCTATGCGGTGGGGTATGCCTCTCCAGCAATTATTTTTTCTTCTGACCTTGGCTCCAAAGCTGGTTTTTGTGTCCACAGTCACGTCATACTTGTTTGTTTTTCTGTCCTAGTTGGGTCAGTTTGTTAATAACTTCCTGCAGAGTTTGGAGAACAGTGTGAAGAAGCTGCGGTAAAATGCTGTGTACCACAGATGGGGCTCCACGAGTGTAACTTGGCCCCCACAGGGATGTTACCATGCAGCACCCTACCTATAAATGTGAACGCATGATGAAAGGAAGGAAGCTAAAAGCATTATGCGTGGGGAACATAAGGGAAGTTTCTAAGAGTGCGTGACATGAGGCAGTGGTGAGTTCCAGGTAGTGATGTCAACAGAGAAATGGTGTCACTGGAAATTTAAGTAAATGGCATTAAAAATTGTGTTTCTAAGTCTACATCACTGCCCCACACAAGCCTGATGATTTGAGGATAATTTTATTTAAGACTGTGTGAGGTGCTGTCAGGAGATGCCACATTCAAAAGAATGAAGGAATATGTTTCTAACTGGTATACAGTATAGAGATCTTTAAAGTATTCTGCCATCATTATTTTCCTTTCTGACAGAAGAGGAAATGATACATCCCGTAGGGAAACTGATGGCTTCCTGGTTAGGAGTTTGAAAAAGCTTTCTAGAAAAATGAAATTGGTGTAACTGTTGATGAACTTGCTATTTTCAACCTAATTTACAGTAAGTAAGAACATGGGAGGAGGCAGTCAGAGGTGTTTATATCCCTTTTCAGGTGTGTTTGCATGAGCTTTTTCAAGTAAATCAGGATATTCACTAACACTTATAGTCCTGCATAGATTTGAAAATGCTGCATGGTGAAATTAATCGAGAAGCTAATTTCTTGTTTTGGCGTGTCTCTGAAAGTAGGCTGTCTTGGTCTTCTGTTTAATGTTATTTAAAGTTTTATTTAACTTTTTTATCAGTCATTGTTTTCAAGAAAAAGTCAAGTTGATTTAGATAATTATCAAACACTTGATTAAATCAACTTATTTCAATTTCAATTCTTATATTTATTCTGAAGGTTCTGAGTTCTGTGCAGTAACATGGAAATTTATTGTGTGGCTATGGCTGAAGGTAGCACTCATGATGAACAAAGAGAGAAAGAGCTCGGGATATGCTGTGCTGTCTTTTGCTTATGCCCATAAGATCTTATGCTGTTTGTTTAGTGTGACTTATTCTTTTGTTAATTATGTCTAAGAAAAGTGTATTGCACTTGGAAAGACTGAACTGGTTAGAAGACAGTGGGAATAAAAAATCAGGTTCGTTATAGTAGCATATGTTGCCTTCATTATAAGGAGGCGAGATTGTTTTTACTTATTAAGCTCTAAATTTTCCTTTTTCTATTCAGAGTTAGAGGCAGTTATGTAAGCTGTGAATAGATTGTATGGAACAAAATGACTCACTAAGATAGACTATAATGCACATAACTGTGTTGTTACAGGGAAGTACTCAGTGACTCAATTATAGAAGAGGCTGCTGACTGTAACCACTGCACGTGTGGATTTAGATGAATATCTACCCTGAACATGGGCCAACGTACTTTTTGGCATCTCATGCTGCATGAATTACTGGTCAGACTTTGAAAAGCACTGAATTTCCCATTTCCCATTGAAGGATGTTAAAGGAGTTCTTCAGATTTCCATTTTGCCTTGCAGTTAACTGAGATTCTTGTTGTCTGTTTTTGTCAACTTCTATGAAGAGGATGAAGGATAAACTTCTTGTGCTTTCCATTCCCAGTAGCATACCAAAATCTGAGGGTTTGCTTTTAAAATGCTTATAATATTGCATTAATTCTTTCATTGGTATCTTCTCAGTACTGCAGTGATCTCCCTGTCACAATTCTGCATCTGCTCACAGCACAGGAAAATACCTCTGTGGCTGATCACAGTTTGCGCGTCAATTTGATAAATTCTGAGAACAAATTTCTCTAATCTTATTTTCACAAGCTTCCCAACTGTGGGGAAGTTATACCCGAGTTGAACATTTTCCAGCCTTCACAGTCATCAGAACAAATGAAAGTCGTTTCTGGATTATAGTGGTCTCTGACCTGAACTGTCGAAGTCAGAGCTGTCCTTGGTAGCTGGGTGCTCTTGACTTAGCCCAAGGTGGGGCTGACTTTCTTCTGCTACAATGCTGTGCTATGGGGACAAATGCTGGCACTTTTTACTTATTTACATTTTAGACTTTGTTACTTACATAAGTATGAATACTATCACGAATTTATTTTGTTAAAAATGGGTGTTTATGATTGGAGTTTTAAAAATTAATAATAGTAGGACAAATTGTGAAGGAAGTTTGATTTAGGTAATTTTGTTACTGCAATGATAAGGAGTATACTCCTGTATATGTTTTATACAAGCTAATCAAAATCTCAGAATGACCAACCCTTATGTGTATCACAGCCTCATGATTTTTTCTTGCTCCATGGACTTCTGACCATCACCTTGAAAATCATGAGAGCCTTTTTTGTCTTAACTGTGTATGCTGATTGTGTCATATCATGTGTATACATAGAATCATAGAATAGTTTGGGTTGGAAGGCACCTTAAAGATCATCTTGTTCCAACCCCCCTGCCATGGGCAGGAACACATCCCACTAGATCAGGCTGCCCAAGGCCCCATCAAGCCTGGCCTTAAACGCCTCCAGGAATGGGGCATCCACAACTTCCCTGGGCAACCTATGCCAGTGTCTCACCACTCTCATGGTGAAGAAATTCTTCCTAATGTCTAGTCTAAATCTGCCCCTCTCCAGTTTATTCACATTGCCCCAGTGCTATCACTACAAGCCTTTGTAAACAGTCCTTCCCCAGCTTTCTTATATGCCCCCTTCAGGTACTGGAAGGTTGCTATAAGATCTCCTCAGAGCCTTCTCTTCTCCAGGCTGAACAAGCCTAACTCTCTCAGCCGGTCCTCATATGGAAGGTGCTTCAGCCCTCTGATCATCTTTGTAGCCCTCCTCTGGACCTGTTCCAGCAGTTCCATATCCTTCTTACGTTGAGGATTCCAGAACTGGACACAATACTCCAGATGTGGTCTCACAACAGAGGAACAGAGGGGCAGAATCACCTCCCTCGGTCTGTTGGCCATGCTTCTTTTCATGCAGCCCAGAATACTGTTGGCCTTCTGGGCTGCGAGCACACATTGCCGGCTCGTGTTGAGCTTCTCATCAACCAGCAGTCCCAAGTCCTTTGCAGGGCCTCTTTCAATCCCATCATCCCCCATCCCATATTGAAATTGGGGATTGCCCCGACCCAGGTGTAGGACTTTGCACTTGATCTTGTTGGACCTCATGAGTTTGCACAGACTCAGCCAGCCTGTCCAGGTCCCTCTGGATTCCATCCCGTCCTTCTAGTGTGGCAACTGCACCACTCAGCTTGGTACCCTCTGCTTGCACACTGTGCAAACTTGCTGAGGGTACACTCAATCTCACTGTCTATGTCATTGATGAAGATATTAAGCAGCAGTGGTCCCAGAACAGAACCCTGAGGGAAACCGCTTGTCATGGATCTCCATCTGGACTTCCAGCCAATGACCACTACTCTGTGTATATGACCATCCAACCAGTTTCTTATTCACTATACCATGCACCCATCAAATCCATATCTCTCCAGTTTTGAGAGAAGGATGCTGTTGGGGACTGTGTGAAAGGCTTTACAGAAGTCATGATAGATCACGTCCATTGGTTTTCCCGTGTCTACTGCTGTGGTCACCCCATCATAGAAAGCCACTAAGTTGGCCATACAGGACTTGCCCCTGGTGAAGCCATGCTGGCTGCCACTATTCACCCTCCTGTCCTCCGTGTGCTTTCGCATGTCTTCTAGCAGGATCTATTCCATGATCTTCCCAGGCAATACTTAGAATAGATTTCATATATTTTAAAATTTATTTTTTACTATTATTTTTTATTTCCTGTCTTTGGGAGCATATTTTATTTCTTTAGGGTACTGGATATTTGATGCAGTGGTGGACTTGTTGGAAGGTGGTAGACTAGCAAAGAGAGCTTTGCAGATGAATCTTAATTATTTATGATAGAATAATAGTTTCTGTTACAAGTTGTAGAATGTAGCTGTAGTTCCAGTGCTTGATTTATATTTTATAGATTATATTATTTTTCCTTTCCAATCACGTTACTTGTATGGTAATATTAAGGTGTGTTTCTCTGGAGGGCAGATATAATTTACAACCTACTTATTTTCCTGTTTGATTTCATGCTTATGAGCTGTTTGTTTACATGCGGCAAACATAGCTGCTTTACATGATAGTGTTTTGTCATTTAGTGTAATGAGAACTTTTTGAAGGCAATGATTGGCCTGAAGACTTTGAGTTGCATGAAAGCAAAACTGTGTCTGCTGGTGAAGGGTATTTTCTGTTTTAACAGCTCTGCATAGATCCTTCTCCACTGTTGAAGAAAACATGCTTTTACTGGGTAATCAGTTGCTGTCCATCTTTCTGAAATTAGTGCATGTTTGTCTCTGAATTTGTATAAGTGCATAATGTATTTGCCATGTAAAACATAACCCACCTCCCAATAAAAACAAAGTTGTGTGAAATTTGGTATAAAAGGGTATATATCTCTTTATAAAAAAGATCCAGTTTCTTTTTTATTAAGAACGTATTTATGATAGAAGATATTTGAAATACTTTCTGCTTGTAACTAATGCTGTCTTAAGATTTTCAACAGATTTTTCCTACATTTATTGGTTTATTGTCAATCTTGCATTTTCAAATTAAATGAAAAAGAGGCCTCTAAATACCAAGTTTTTCTGATCAAAGAATGGATAAATAGGTTAAGAGATAATGTGAAGCAACCTGTAATAAGTAGATGTATGTTAAAGATCTGTTTGGATCAAGTTCTTCCATAGTTCTTCTTAATTTTTCTGGATGAAACTCATAAATTAAATATCTGTGAAAAACTGAGGGATGTGCAGAGCTGAACATGTCTGTTCTGTCAGAAGTTGCTTAAAAGGAGCTAATAAAGCTCTTAATCCTAACCTGTTTTTAACAAAGTCTTTTAACATCATGCCTTGCATACCCAAGCATTCCTCTGCTTGCTTTTTGTAGGGTTAGATTGGTGTGTGAAGTATACAGAGTGACTTCTTCAGATAGTTTCAGGGCATAAAAATTTTAAGGCAGGAGATAAAATATGGTCTTCTCTAGTTACAAAGTAGTTTGACGCTTACACAGGCATTAAAAAAAATTAAAGGATACTTTTAACAGTTATGGGAGAGATCTGGGTTTTTTATGATTCAGAAGGGGGTGTGCTTCAGGCTTTGAAGGGCAGAATTTATATTCAGTACAGATATTTCATTGGAAAAAAAGGTGTAATTTTTTAAAAAGCAATTATCAGCTCCCATTTTATTTCAGTTGCTGTATTTGGCTGTATTGAAATTAAGTAGCGTCCAGTTCATTGTTGTTTCTTTTACTAGGTACACATCTTCTAAGTTGCACTGAAATTAATTCAGAAAAAACACAGGTTTTTTTCAGTAAAAGTAAAGTGGCAATTATTAAATCGTTACTAAAGTCGAAAGAGTTAATTCTATCAAGGTTTCTGCATTTAATCAAGTGTGTCTTTTACATGCTTATCTTTTTCTGCAAAACAGAATTGCCTGGTGTCAAAAAAAGTGTCCCAAAGAAAGCTCCAAACTTTCAGTTATACTTTTAAGCAATAATATTTCTTGCTGCAGTGGTAGCTCATACTTAGTTAATACTTTAGAGAACCATGCTCTTGGTGGTCACACAGATTACTTGTTTACATTTATGTCAAACTTCTATCAGCACTTCCTGTTATATTACCACTGTTGTATTATTGTTAAACTTAACCTTGTGCTTGGTTGCTAATCAAAAGCTAGTTAGCATTTCAGATTTTTAATGAAAATAGCATAGCTTCATTTTCTCTTCTAACCCAACAGACATTACTATATTTTGTCTGAACACTGAGATATATATGCACACAATATATGATATATATATATGCACACAAATTCAATGCATTTATGTCAGACAAATACAAATGTCTTTGCTACTTATATTCTCATGGCAAAGTGAATGTTGCCACAGTGCCGTGATAAAAATGCATCATCAGAACTAGAGATGTTATTTCCCACTATTTTTTTTCATGAAGTTTGAGTTACCTTAGGTTTTCATATTCATACATCAGTATTACACACTGATAACAAAGTGATTTTCTACTAATTCATTTCTGCCAGTGAGTTATTTTTTGCATCATCCATTCTTAATTCAGAGCCTTCCTTGTGTTAATTCTCAGTATTACCAGGAAAGAAAAATGGGCTTGCAATTAAGCTTTAGTTCTTCTTCAAGTCTGATGTGGACAACCTGTGTGACCTCTACTGGAACACATCATATCTTTGTAGACTGAAACGTTAATAGTTTCTTCCTCTTACCATTTTCTGATCTGTTTAACAAAGTTGGCGGTTGTTCATTGTGCGTATGCTATGGCCCCTATTATGAATGATATGCAAGAGGAATCTCTAGAAGGTGTTTATAATGGGAATAATAACCAATATTTAATTCAAATCAGATGGAGACTGCTGCTCCAAACCCTGACAATTTGAAATCTTTTTCCTATAAAATGTAAAGGAAAAGGAACTTGTAGAGCTGCTGCTGTCTTTGTCTCTTGGCCTGGTGGTAAGAACCATCACTGGTGAGAGGAGGCTAGTCTCAGTAAAGCTGTCCCCGGTGCGCCCAATGTGAACATAAAGAAATAGTGACCCTTGGAAGGAAGGTGTTCAGAAGTGTGTTAGAAGTGACTGAACAGTTTCAGAAATGGTCTTCAATACTTGCGGTTTCTAAGAGACATCCTTTGTTGAAAAAACTGTATACATAGAAATATCCATATTTAATGAAGATATAAGATTTTGGTTATTTTAATTGAAAAGTTTCACTTCCATTTTGGAACTCTGTCTAGGTGTTCTATTTTTTTTTAAGGTCTTTTACAAGGCAGACCAAAGGCAATTTCAAAGTAATTTCTTCTAGTTGCCTTCTGTTCAAGAAAAATAATGGAGATGGGAGAAAGTTACATAATATCTGTGAGTTGTTCAGAAATACATATATTTGTTGCTTAAGTAAAGAGTTTTTTGATATTTATTTGGTTAAATACTAATGAATGTGAATGTCAAATATGAAAATGGTAACTCTTGCGGCAGCATGAAACTCCTGAGAGTATTATCTGATGAATGGTCTCTACAACATAATATAAAGAACAGATAGAGAAAAAGAATATTAATTAGCAACAATGTTTAGGATCAGTTTGAATCAAAATAGATGGTAGAGGGTGATTGGACAACAGCTGGGCTTTGGACAAGGTTTTAGTTGTATGGAAAAAGCAGTTTGCTGTGGCATTGTGTAACAAACAACCGAGAAGAGTTAATGACGTCTTCCTGGATGGCGGAAAGACAGGAAAGAGTTGAAGGTGACACCAAGATTGAGCCCAGGGGGTTTGTGACTCTGAGGGAACAAATAATAGAGCTATTGACAGAGGCAGAGAAGAGAGGAAAGAGGAAGAATTTGGATAAAGATAATAAACAGCCACTTTGGCTCATGTTAATTGGTATATGCTCTGTTGGTTTCATTCACAGCAGCTGAGGGTAAGGCCTGTTGAATTCGGCTTTAATGATAAGTTTGAGCTGGCAGAGAGATCCTCCGGATAAAATCTCTGCAATAAGAGGCAGAGATGAAAAGCTAAGGTTATAGATCCTGAATTCTTGTAAGTGGACCTATATCCCAGTTCACTGAGTTGTGATGGCAGCTTAGAGAAGGTGAGTTAGCTATGCAAAAGTCTAACAGAAAAAAAACCCCATGAAAGCCTGAAAGAGAATAGGAAATGAGAGAAGAAACAACCTACTAAAGAGGCCAAAGAAAGGTTAAAAAGAAGAAAGAGTCTGGAGCTTTGAAAAACAAAGTACTTGAAAGAATCCTAATAGTGAGATTAAATATAAAAGGAAGGAATGAAAAATAACCAAGAGGAAAATGAAAAATAGAGGGTTTTTTTTCACTCAGTTTAACAGAAAACAGATAAAAATATTAATTTTCTGACACAAACATAATGTAATATAGAAAGCGATTGGAATATCATAAAGGTTACCTCAAATAATTCTTATTTTCAGGAAGGTGTTAGGAAATGTAAAGGTTGTATTTTTTCAAGACTGCATGTTTTTGACTCGTTAACCTATTTTGGTGTCTCTTAATGCTTTCTTGTGTTTACTTACAAAAAAAGCATATGCTGAAAATTTGTTCATAGATTGGAATTACATTTAAATTATTATGATTAGGCAATATGTGAAGAAACAAAAAAGACTATAAGAGTTCAGAAGAATACTGAAACAAATTATTTGTCTTTTGCTAGGTAGTTTTCTTTGTTTGTGTAAAAATATAGGTCAGTAAGCAGATATATTTGTCATATATTTTCCCAAGGGCTGTAACATGGCATTACAGTATTCAGATTGGTTATGATGTCTAAATAAATTCTTTAATTAAATTAAGCTTTTTTTTTTTAATTTTATTTTTTTAAAGCTGTCTTTTGGGGAGATATTGCCTTAGATGATGAAGACTTAAAAATCTTTCAAATCGACAGGACAATTGACCTTACGCAGCACTCCAGCGAAAGACTTGGCCATAACACAGGTATGATGTTTCAAGTATAATGTTTTAGGTTATATTAGTTTACACTTCAAAAGTTATTAAACAAGGGGTGTAAATTTGTTTTAGGGAAAGACAGAGAAAAGCTATTATTTTAGTCTTATTCTGGCATTTCAGATTAAAAGTATCTTATTGAACTGAAGAGCAGAAACTGGTAGGAACCTTAAGTCTACTCTACAGGCGGTCATGTGAGAAAGGAAGTTGTACAAAGCTTTGCTTTCATTCCTATAAGTTCCTGATAGCAGAGTCCAAAAGCCCTATGGAGAATGTACATAGAATCCTGGAGGTGAGACTGAGAGTCTTGAATTACAGCCCCTCCTTTTGCTCTTTTTTCAGATCCATCGAGATCTATACTAAGATCTAGAAGCAACACAAGAACATGCCATCCTTGCTAGAATTTGTCTTGTCTAAAAATCACCTATTTTTCTGATACTTTAATACACGTTTATTTGCTTTTGTTAACATACAGTGCATTAGTGCCAGAAGCTGCACACTGGTTAACACAAATGGCTGGATATTCGGTCAGATAGATAAAGAGAGATTATTTATGTGGAAATGTATATATATGTGTGTGTGTGAGAAAGAAAAAACATAATCTCTGTCTAAATGATTTCTATATAAAGTCTAAAAATATCTATGCTTTCAGTCTCTGATTTGTAGACTCATAACTGAGAATTTGTAAACTTTCAGGTTATGGTACCAAAAAATCCAAGTTACTGAGGAAAGGTGTGGAAAAAAATGCTGTTAGACAATGTATAAATGCATGATTGAAATTTGTTTTGTATTAAGCATGTTCTTCTATGTGTTCCTGAAGCGAGCTAGTACTAACTTTATGATTCCTAATATATGGAAATAAGGATCGCTTTGAGGAATTATGAGAGATAAATTTTTCAGACCTAAGAAGCAATTTTCAATTTAATTGTTCAATATTGATATATTTTAAATATTTTTACTCTTCCAATTGTCATGATTACACTATTTTTATCACAACTTGGAAATTTATTTTATATCTTTTTAAAGCTGCTTGTTTTTTCAAGGCAGGAACATCTTTTATCTTTTGTAGATGAAGCCTGGATTTTAAAATGTTGATAGAGTTAGTGATTTCCCTTTCCTCCTTTCCCCCAAATATGTAGTTTTAATTGGCTTCTAAGGTATTCCAGGCACTAGCTTTGCATTTTGTCAAAATGTTGAGAAATAATTTGGCCATTTTCCCCTCCAAGTGGATGCAGTTGAGTAATTTTTTTGGTCTGCTGACTTTCCTTTTACTTCTGGCTTTTTTGGTTTTTCCCTTTTAACTGTAGAGTTATTATTTCTTTTTTGTCAATTGCCACAGCAAGAATATACAATTGTAAGCTGTTTTTTGTAATGTTTAATATGTTATTATTTAATTTTCTTTCCTTATCTATCTTGATATTTGTGCATTGTCTTTTCCTCTGGAAAGTATCCTATACAGGATATTGAGACATGCTATTGAGGATTAGTAATGCATTTGGTCACATTTTTCTGACTTTATTGCATGAGAGGAATCAATGCAACTGCAGTGGTCGATGGGACTGGTCTTTGGAGAATGTGCTCTGCTGAAATTAATGATTTTGTAATGGCTCTCGGCAAACCCTCAAAATTCTTGATTTTTCTAAAAACAGAGTTGAAGAACTCAATTTTACACATTACATATGAAGTTATTTTTCTAACTTTACAGGATTTTTTTTGCATAAACTACATGTTTAGCTGGTTTTTGTAAACTACACTACCTAGTGTGCATCTTTTCCATTAATTTCTGAAAGGGTAAATTGCCAAACTAAGTAGTTTATATTAGGTAGCAACTGAAAAAGGAATGTAAAATGTCTGTAAAAATAGAGAACAAATTAATATTTTATCTTAGTTACAGCCACAATGACAACAAATCACAAGCTTGATTTCTGAGTGCTTTCTGTTGTTGACTTTCACCAGCTAAAGGTGACACCAGATAGAAAGGTTAGATACTTGGGTGTAAACCATCAAGATGGTGTTGCAGAGTCACATTCTTCATTGTAACAACTAATTAAGAATCCTGAAGCTCACAGACTGTGATTCACATTATGTGACTACTCCTTTTGGTGAGGATTATCTGCCTGGATTTTGAGGGTCAGATACTTAATCTGTAAGCTTCTCAGAGTCTGTGTCTGTCATTTTATTTGTCATTTGTTTTGTCATTTTGTCCAAGAAATATGCACAATCATTGTAAACAGAAACAACAGTAAAGCTGACAATTTTGTTATGTATATTTTATTATGAGTCTAAACTGCCAAAAATATCTCCTCTTCCTGCCTGAAGTATGAATTCTAGACTGTGGTTTAGCAGGGCTGTATATTATTCATATAAGACAGATTAGTTATGTGAGATACTTTTTCTTCAATTTTTCACACAGGCTGTGTTAACACAGAAATGATAGTTAAACATTTTTTTCTAGAAAAGATTATAGTATAATTGTTTCTTTAAGTAAATAAGGAGTTCCTTGTCTTTTTTTTTCTTTTCTGTCTGTGACAGTTCATGCTTTTAAGGATTGTTTAGTATTTGTTTGGAATCTTTAGTTGTATGCCCTTTTTGATAAGATGAATGTTAACATGAGAGACATTACACTAATGATGACCAATACAAGGAATGGAATTGTTATATTCTCTGTAGTCTATGTTATAGTTACCATGTAACTTGTTGGAAAGGAATGTGTTGGACTATTACTTCATCTATCTAAAATGTTTTAAAAAATTTGGAAAATTTTTCTCAAGGGATCCAGCAACTATGCGACAGTGTAATACAAATAATTAAGCACATTGTTATTCACTGAGCAGCCACACAAACTCACTTGCCTTATATGGAGTTTTCTCATCTGTAATATGATTTTAAGTTTAATAATATATTTTCCACATATACGTTGAAAGTTTTTATGGGAAATTGAGACAGATCTTTTCTGTGGTGGTTGGAGGTTTCAATGGTCCTCTTACTTCTATCGTTTTACTTTTGTTTTCATAAAAGTAGTTAGAAAACTCTCTTGTCCTACAGCAGATACTGAATTTTAAAATACAGGCTGCTGCAAACTTCTAGAAATCACGAAACTTTCTGAACAATTCTGAATAGTTTATTGATTAGTGCGGTATTATCAGTGTTCTTTCTTCTGGTTTACTGGTATTTGCAAGGGCACTTGCTGCCATGAAAGGATTATATGCAAAGTGAGTATGTGGCAGATGCATCACATGTACACAGTAAACCTAGAAATGCATTGCATATCTGTAAATGGCACAGTAAGTGTTTAAATAAGCTTTGTTTTTCTTGCTCGTTGATTGCTGAAATGACAGACTTTTGTATGCTTGCGAGGTCTAACTGCAATATAGACCAGAATGTGATGCCTTTAGAGTGCATTGATGTCTATATGCATGCTGACAAAAGCCCCAAAAACTTACATGGTAAAATCAACCATATTAAGTTTGTATCAATTTCGTTGTTTTTTTCTCATGAAACTTTGGGAATTTGCTTTCCCTCTTTCCCCTGTCTTGAAATGAGAAGATCATGGCATGTATTCAGGAGATTTCAGTGAGAGAAGGGCTTTTAGCTGTCAATCAATATGGCTCTGAGGATTTCACCGGCTCACCAGGAAGAAAAACAGCTCCAAATAATAATTAGATGATATAATTGTCATGACTTGTCTGATTAGCAAAGACATGTTAGCTTACATTCTGGAATGCATATTAGATTTTTTTCAGCTAAAAATGTGGTTTTATTTCTTTGTCAAGAATACTTGAAGAATTTGTATAGGAATCATTGAAGAATGTTAAATTTCCTTTAAGATGCGTCAAATTTTATGGGATATTTTTATTTCTCTAGGCCATATAGTTACTGCAGTTGTAAAATTCCATGTATTTAACTTTTGTAAAATTCCTTTTTTTATTGTTTTTTTTTTTCTTTTTAAAGGTGGCTTTGGAGAGCATGGAATGTCAAAAAAACGAGGTGCCCTCTATCAGCTTATAGACAGGATACGAAGATTTGGCTCCGGTATTGTCGCTGTTTAAATTAGCAGGTTGCCTGATGTGATAATGTATCATGAACATCAATGATAGTACTTAAGCACTTTAAGGCCTTTCCATATTACTCTTGGCATAAACAAACTCTAAAATAAATAGTACAAGAATGGTAATGAAGAGATTAGCCCTTTGTTGCGTTTTCTTGGAAGTTTATTTCCAGCATCAAATCAGAAAGATAAAATATGTAGTTCTAAGTCTGTTATTAAAAATTCCTTAGTTTTTTCATATGATTTTTCACAGTTATCGGTTCAACTGTTAATGTCTTTTCAGCACAGGTAGGCTGTGCTGCATAGCTGCTAATATTATGGTTATTTTTTTATTTCATCCTGTTGGAGCTTTTTGATGATTCATGCTATTTTTGAAGCATATATGGTGTGTAATACTGAACAAACAAACACGCTTTTATACTAGTCATACTTTTGTCAGTATGAATACAGTTGAATTCAGCAGGCTGTATAAGTAGAATCTCCATTAATCCTAATGGAGTTTGCTCACCATATTTTATGAAAGGAGATGTCGCTTTAATGTCATGAAACCTCAACTTCAAAAAAGAAAATATGTGAAACTCCATGGTAATCTCACCACACTATGTCTAAATGCATCATTGCATATCCTCTAAGATTAACAAGAGCACAGTAACTGCCTTTGCAGTTTTTTTATAAGAGAATTACAGTGTTAGTACTGCATAAACTCTAGTATTGCATAAATTCTTGTCATCTTTTGCATGCAATTCAGCATAGATTTCTACTTAAGAAATTTAAAAGAAAGTTGATAAAAAGAATTTTGTATTGTATAACAGCTATATTAACATGTCATGTGGTTCTGTATTGACTGCAGATTAAGTGTAAGAATAGCTTTTCTCTGAAGTTTCTACCTGTTGTAGGCTGTTGTATAATTCTCATTTACACATTTATTTAAATACAAGAATAAGTTAGTTGCTTTACCTGTGTGGTGTTTTCCAACCCTGAAATATTCTGTATAATTCCTAATCTAATTTAAGTTTCGTGTTGGTTGGTATAAAGGCTGGTTTTTCTTCCTGTGTATCAAGAACTTTCTCCTTGCCTTGTACTTTAGCTTTTTCCCCTTTCTTTTTCTGCTGCTCTCCCAGCCCTGAGGCTGTGCCAAGATACGCTACCGTGGTCTTGCCCCGAAATCCACCCAGATTCTGACATAGCCTTTAATACTTAGGTGGAAACACTGGGGATACTCACAGAGGGAAAGTGTGTTCTTCAATGAAGAATAAGACTTTAACCCCACTGAGTAGGATTTGTTGACCACCTTTGAAGTGATCATTTTAATCAGCTGCACTGACGTGCATACTACCAAATAAATTGCACCTGTTATGCTGTGCAAGTCCTTGTCTAACTATCCTTATCCTCTTCTATGGTCGCAGTAAGTTTCAGCTGACTTGGGAAAGATTTGCCTGTAATGGGATGAATGGTGGTAATATCCCTGAAAATAGTAGATGTTTTTTGGTCTTGTAAAGAGACTCCAGCAATGGCTTATACTTATTGATTGGATTCCAAAAGCTTATTTATGAAAAATATGTATTTGCCTTCTGAAGTATTGTAGGGTTACTATCAAAGTTACAATTTCATCTGAAAATGTTTCTACTTGTAGTAGCTACAGGTAATTGAGATTGGGGGGAGGACTTACCCTTTCTGAGTTTTTCCTTGTATACGTAGCTTTGAAAATAATTTATCTATTTTTATCTTTATAATTCCTGATAATAAAAGCCAGTCTATTACCATAAGGGCTTCTTTCTTGTCCATTGTTTAAAGGGTGATCACACACTTGCTTTTTCCAGAATAAATGAAATGGACATTGAATGCCTTGATTAATTTGGGTCTATCCAAAGTCTTTCCTCCTTTGCTGGAAAAATCCTAGTTTATTCTTAAAAAAGTGCACAACTATTTTGTTATTTTTTTCTTATCATTCCTATTATTTATTTTTTAATTGTTATTATTAAATGAGAAAATCTAGAAGACATGCAGTGTGACTTCAAGTTGATAGACGTATGCACAAACTGTTACTGTAAATATGTTTGAAAAATGAAGTTTTAGATTCTTCATTTCAAGCATTGCTCAGAAAAGTACGTTATGGTAGACTGTTGCGTAACAGCAATGTCCTACTTTTAAAGGGCATAAAGAAATAATCTGTTGCTCACCTTCTGGAAAATAATTTTTCTCTTTTTTATGTGTCTGTGTAATCTCATTTAGTGTTTTAATTATCATTACAGGCTTTGAGCAAAATACTACATCTAAAGGAAGAACTACTGTAAAATTCTCAGGGAAAAATGAGAAAAACCGATTTCCCAGAGCTGCTACATCACGAACAGAAAGAATATGGCCGGGGGGCGTCATTCCATACGTAATAGGTGGAAATTTCACTGGTAAGCTTTGTGCTTTGGATGGGGAGAAGGAATATGAGTCTTTTAATTGCCTTTTTTTCTTTTTTAAAGGTCAAGTCATATTATGGAAATCAATAGCAGGGTTTCTGTTGGATCAGATCTGAAGTACATGGGTTCTGAAAATACTAGCATACGTCACAAAATTGTTCCCAAAGACAAGCTACATAAAAATGTAGAACTGTTTTAGAATGAGAAAGCCTTTCTCTTTGCCTAATATTTTTTTGTTACATGTTTGTTTCCAAGAACCTAAGTAATGGAATGTCATGAAATCTGTTTTTTAAGAAAATGCAGGATGTTTAGCATAAGAATATAACTAATTTAACTGTGTGTGACATGTATTCTGCTAAACTGATTTCACTCAACAAACTAACTGACATATGTTTTGTAATTCCTTAGTATGATTTTCAGATAGATACACAGAGATATTATGTATGACAAGAAGAAATACTGACTTCAAAATATATGTAAAAAAATTGTAGAAAAAAGTTTAAAATGCTTTTTATATACTTGAAAATTACAAATCAATGTTAATGTGAATGTAAGAGGTAATTTAAAACAGGAGAGGATGGAGAAAAGCAAACATGGGTAGGAAAAGATATGTAATAACATGTATTGTGCACAATAATACAGGGCACCAAAAGACGTTTATGCAAATGCTCACACAGTAAGTGTATATAGAGAAACCAGAGTCATTCCTTTCAAACTGACAGCTATGGTCAAACCTTTAGTTTGGATATTTACTATACCAAATGTGACCTTTGCTTTAGGATTACCATCTTCTGAAATAATAGTAGTAAGCTAAATGAAAGCACATAATGTTAAACATTTTATCTTTTTCATAATGAAAGACAAATTCTAAAGCTTGGAAAATGGTGTTTAAAGATAAAAAAAAGGGCAAGATGGAATGAAATAAAATAACCTTTAATTTTTAGGATCTGACATTATTTGAACTTGCTATTTTTATGAACTTAGACATTCTGTTTTCTTTGACTTTAAAAAAAGTGGAGTTTTTGTTTATTTGTTTTGGGTTTTTTTTTAAAATACACTGTGCTGTAATCTTCCCAAAAGTCTGCAAGTTGGATGCATTTCTGCTTGTAAATTCATGCTAAATAATACCATTCTTTGTGGATTTCCAGTTCAGAAGCAATACAGCTATATTCTCAGATGCTTACTCTAAGTTAAGAAACCCTGTATTTTGTCAGGCAATGAAATGATGTTGTTACTATCTCAAGTGTATACTAGCTGGCTTTGTGTTCAGTGGTGAGAGCTGGCCTGGTTGCTTCTACATCTAGAGCATAGTTTTGTTTTTTTCCTGAATTTTGTCTTTTTTAGATATTCATAATATTGTATCAAATTAAGAGTTTCCCCGTTTTGGTGGATCATTTGATTTCTGACATATTTTGTTGCAAAGAAGTGGAAACTGGTCCCTGTTCAAGACAGCATTAGTCAAATCAAGTGCCTTGACTGGTATGCCTGTTTACATGGATTAGGTTAAACTGATCTTTCTTTTCCCTTCTGGCTTGATAGCTAGGTTCCAGGATTCCTTATTTTTTTTTTTTTTTCCCCTGAATGTGGTCCACTTGATAATTTCATCTGGGAAATTGCTTAGCAAATATTATGCTAATGCAGGCATATAAACAACACTGTATTTCTTCTTCTGTCTTCCTCTGGTGTAACATAGGTCTGCTTGCTATTGCAGGTTTTATCTTTACTAGAGTGTGTCAGGCAGTATTGATTTGATTCCCTTGCAGGCGTATATGTTATGACGAGCTGATGGTCTGAGTATCCGTTTAATTGGTGTCTATCAGTATATGGGACTGGTGGGACACAGGACTTCATGATCCAGTGACTCCTTCCAGGCCTATATTCCTAATATTGAAATTTGGTTTTAAGGAACAAGGCACAGTTATAAAAGTCTTATACAATTATTCTTCCAGGCACCCAGCGCGCCATGTTCAAACAGGCTATGCGGCATTGGGAAAAGTACACGTGTGTTACATTTATTGAACGAAGTGATGAAGAAAGTTATATTGTATTTACATACAGACCATGTGGGTAAGTATGTATTTATGGCAACAGATAATTCTGCTTTCAATGTTTGGCTATGTTTGTCAGCTTTGCAGTTACAAGTGAATATACTTCATAGGAAAATGAATAAATAGTTACTGTATTTAAATGAGATGTGTTGCTTTGATTTAGGATCATTGAAAGCAGAATGTATAGTAACTTTTTGAAGTTATGCCTCTCTTCTTTATTTATAGACAAAATGATCTTGGTATACATGCATAGATATGATAGCTTTATATTTGGCTTTCTGTGATGCCTATAATAAATATATTTGTTCTAAACTATTTCAGGGTTATTGTTTGTTTATTCTTACCTTTTCTGTGTCACATGTTTATTGCTGAATTAGGTATGGACATCTATTCTATATTCCTTTTGCACCAAATTCACGACCAGTTTACAAATTCTTTCTTTGAGGTCATTGATGTGTAAAAGTGAACAAAACAGGTTTTATTACTCATTAGTGCAGTTTTCCATTAATCACCGTGTTCCATATTCAGATATTTCTACTCACAAATTCTTCAGTCAGCTATCTTTGTTGTTTATTCCACTCAGAACACTTGACTTTAGATAGCGGTCAGTGAACTTCCAGAGTGTACCATGTTAATTTTCCAAGAAAAGCACTCACTACCTGTGGAAATACTATAGTTCTGATAGTATCGCTTCCCTACTCCTACTGGTCACACCATTTCTAATGCAAACCAGGATGCTGTCAGCTGCCTTGGCCACCTGGGCACACTGCTGGCTCATGTTCACAGCTGTCAACCTGCGCTCCCGGGTGCTTTTCTGCCGTGCAACTTTCCAGACACTCTTCCCCAAGCCTGTAGCATTGCATGGGCTTGTTGTGACAAAAGTGCAGGACTTGGCACGTGGCTTGATAAAACTCATAAAATCTACCTTGACCCATTGATCCAGTTTTTCAAAGGCTGCAATAAATTTAAAATAAAAACGAGGAAGTGTGTCACTATGAACAGTCCAGCAGTGATGAAAATAAGCCAGGCTAAATAGAAGGGGCAGTTGAAAGACTTTTGTTGAGGTTCTGAATCCATAAGCCGTTTCAGGAAGAGCCAGATAAGTAAGAATATATCTTCTCTGGGTGAATAGGAATTGCTGTGCGCTCAGCACCAGCATACAGTGCTGATGCAGGATTTTCCATGGAAAGAACCCAGATAAAAGTGACACCAAACCATCTGCAAACACTTTCTGCTACGTGGCCAGTCACATTAAAATGAATCTTAGTTCTTTCCCATAGTACCCTGCTGTGTTGTTTTGTTAGCACATTGTGTCACTATTGTTTACGGTACCATAGCAGCTAACATTCACAAATGAGGGAGACTTTCTCGCACTCTTCAAATTAAAAACTTAAATGATAAACCCTGCCCCAAACAGTCATTAATTGAAACAGAAAGCGGATACAGTCATGTATGTGGAAATTCAGCTAGCAATATCTGTGGATGTCTCAGATGACAGCATTAGCACACTAGCAAGTGAAGTGTAAGTGAAGCCTTTGTAAACTCTAGGGATAATTTGAAGGAGCATAATGCATTACTTCTTGCAGGAGTTCATGGGAAGCTCATCCCAGAAGGGCAGTTATGAAAAAAGCGTATTTGAAATATAGTAGCTGGTTATCAGAGATACGTGACCTTCCTGAAGTAGAGAGATGCAAGTTTTTATTATCATAGGCCCACAGGACTCCAAGTGATCTCAGAAAGACGTCTGATGTGTTCTTAAGAAAGAAACAGTTATACCTAAGTTGTTGTTAGTACATGCTTGTCTAATTTGTTTCTAGAAACCTGCAAAAATGAATACTTCACAGCCTGCTAGGATTGTATTGTGTCAGTATACTTAATATAGGAATACAGGAAGCGGGGGTAGAGTTTTTGGTCATTGCTATGACCAAAATATAATTACAGATATTTCTCACTGTAATTAAAGTACATTAACTTTTTTTCCTACTCACCATGGCTGTGGAAAATAAATTATTCCTCTTTCTTTGTTATTATGTCCACCCTCAGTTCTATTTTCTTCTAGGCTAGCGAATGCCTAATTGCCTAATCTTTTTAATCTTTCCTGGTAAGTCATGTTTTCTAGGCCTTTGATCACATTATTCTCTTTGATAGACTTTTCAACTAGTCCATACCTTCCTTGACATTGAAGAGCCAATATCAGGGCATGTTTGTCTGGATGAATCATTTCTTCTGCTGAGCTAGTGCCAGAGCCAGTTCATGGCTTAAGTACCTAAGCATGATGTCTCCCTGTTTCTCAACAGCTGCCACATTTGACTTGTGGCCTGTTGGGATGTGACTTTGAAAAAGAGCCAGAGTTCTTTCCACAGCACTGGTTCTAGCACATGCTATGTTTTGCACATTCCAGGATGTCAAATAATTCCATATTTCCTTTTTCAGATCTCTTTTCTAATCTGTTAGAGTTAGTGTCAATTTCACGCTTATCTTCATACTATTTAGCAGTCTTTTCTCAGACTGCAAGTTTAAAGAGCACCTCCTCTGTCTTCACTTCATACGATATTCCAGCCGGCTTTATAACCCCCCTTCAGATAGGGATCTGAACAGTCTGGACCGCTGGGCAGAGTCCAATGGCATGAGGTGTAACAAGGCCAAGTGCCAGGTCCTGCACTTGGGGCACAACAACCCTATGCAGTGCTACAGACTAGGAGAAGTCTGTCTAGAAAGCTGCCTGGAGGAGAGGGACCTGGGGGTGTTGGTTGACAGCGACTGAACATGAGCCAGCAGTGTGCCCAGGTGGCCAAGAAGGCCAATGGCATCTTGGCTTGTATCAGACACGGCGTGACCAGCAGGTCCAGGGAGGTTATTCTCCCTCTGGACTCAGCACTGGTGAGACCGCTCCTTGAATTTTGTGTTCAGTTCTGGGCCCCTCACCCCAAGAAGGATGTTGAGGCTCTGGAGCGAGTCCAGAGAAGAGCAACAAAGCTGGTGAAGGGGCTGGAGAACAGGCCTTACGAGGAGTAGCTGAGGGAGCTGGGGTTGTTTAGCCTGGAGAGGAGGAGGCTGAGGGGAGACCTCATTGCTCTCTACAACTACCTGAAAGGAGGTTGTAGAGAGGAGGGTGCTGGCCTCTTCTCCCAAGTGATGGGGGACAGGACCTCAAAAGGGACATGGCCTCAAGCTCTGCCAGGGGAGATTTAGGCTGGACATTAGGAAAAAATTCTTTACAGAAAGGGTCACTGGGCACTGGCACAGGCTGCCCAGGGAGGTGGTTGAGTCACCTTCCCTGGAGGTGTTTAAGGCACGGGTGGATGAGGTGCTAAGGGGCATGGTTTAGTGTTTGATAGGAATGGTTGGACTTGATGATCTGGTGGGTCTCTTCCAACCTGGTTATTCTATGATTCTATATCCGGATTTTCTAGTTTGCTTATGGGCAGCTTGTGTGGCTAAACAGCAAAAGTGTTATAAGTTGGATTTCTCCTTCCCATCAGAATAACTTCATCTGTTGCAGTCTTAAACTATAGTTATTTGTCATCATGTCTTGTTTATTCAACCTGACTGAGAACAGTTAATTATTGAACTATTGTTTCTTAGTACAGCTGAAGCACTTGCTTAGTAGCTTGATATTTTGTAATTACTGATAATCATTTGTACCCATTAGCTGCAGATGTGAGAATAAGAATATGATATTAAGATACTAGCGTTCATGATTCTTCTACCAAAGTAGTGTACATTGGCATTTATATCTATTATAGCAAATATTTTTGCAGCTAGTTAATTGAAGCAAGTATAACTCTAATCTGTAAACAGGTTAAAACACTCTGTTCACTGCTGCTTCTCCATCTGTGTGCTTCCTTCTATCAGATAGGAAGTGCCTGATGACACCGTCAGTATACTTCTCTCCATGCAAAGCCAAAAAAAGGGGTCAGCAAACTGGGATGGCCTCTAGCCACATGCTTTTAGTTAATATTACTGAGTACAAGATCCAACTTCTTTTTATATAATGAGACAAAAAAAGAACAATTAGTCACATTGTTCTGGCATCCCAGCGTGCATTTGATCAGATTTTGTGGCAATTTTTGTTCTCCACTAGAAGACTTAAATATTTTTTGTGACAAACTTTAGATGATTTATTAAAATCGCTGCTGTATCCTCCTATATGGATATTTGACAAAACTGTTTGAGATACAGGAAAGTCAAATCTCTTTCATGTGCTTCCCCAAACATTGTAGCCTGAGCAGCTTCTGAATGTTTTAATGTTTTTTGAGCTAGCAGTGTGTTAAGTTCTTAAAGTGGTGAAACAGGTAAATTAATTGCCTAAGGTACCCTTTTGCAGCATTCTTTAGCTTTAATGAGGATTACATGTTATAAAAAATGCTCCATCACTTTGATGGAATGAGAAGAAATTCAAGGTTATGCTAAATAATCCATGGCATTAGGGCTGACTCATGCTCTCAGGTGGTAATTTGCTTTAGCAGCTGGCACTCTTCCTGCCCACAGGAGCCGACACAACTGCTCTGATGGTTGTGGCACAGCCTTTGGGATGGGTGTGACCAAGGTGCAGGTCACCAGTTACCACAGTCTAAAAGACAGTGCATTAATGTGAACTGAATGAGGAGTGTTTTATGTCAATTCACGGGGATAGACAGCTGTTAACTGAATAATGGACTCAGTTGGCTGTCTTTCTATAATAACGTAGGGATAGTTGTCGCAGTTGAGCAGGCGAAGAAACAGTTCTGCCATCACAATGGATCCTTTTAGGGCAGTGAATCAGAAGATTTAGTAACTTTGACTGTATTGATCCCTGACATAAAGCAAATTCACCAAGCCAGATTACAGCCAATATCTCCTTTGTACAGAACGAGTTATATCTGTGATTGAAAGAGGTGTTTTTTTGCCAAGGAAAAACCTCTGCTTCTTCAGTGAGGTTTTGTTAATGAATTTTGTGAATTTCTTTCTCTTCCTTTGTGTAACACGTAAGTGATATGCCGTCCTAGTATGTTTATGAAGTTCTGCAGTTTTTCATCCTCAGCTTCAGTCAGTCAGTGCCATGGCAAGCTGATGTGGTCTATGAGGATTTTTATATTATCAAATTCTGAAGAGTGCAGCTTTTTAAAAAGTACGACAATTCACCCTACCTGATGCTCTCCTCCTTCATACTAATTTAAGAAGATTTTTGACTGTAGCTGTGAAATATAACTTAAATGAATGTGTATTGTTTCAGTCATTTCACTTTCTCTTAGTAGTTTGTTTCTCTTTGCTTGCCATCATTGATCAGCTCGACTGATTAAATGGAATTAGAGATTCATAAATAGTTACTGTCTCCAACTCCTGTCTGGTGCAATAAAGATTAAAGAGATGAGGAGCTTTAAAAGCTGCCAGTTTTCTCAGTTTAAGGGACATGACAAGTGCTTATACAGCACAGAGAAGTCTTGGTCTACTGCCAAACACACCTGAGGTTAAACCTATAATTTTCCAACATAAATTATTTCATAGATTTTTTTTTTTATTTATTGTAGTTTTCTTTACCCTTTGACTCAGTGCAATTCCTGAAGTGATCAGAACCTTGTAGCTTAATTGGATGAATCTGGTGTGCTTGACATGACACTCAACTTAGCAAATCCTAATGACACTCTGTAAGTGTGCACTGCTGCTGTTATTTTAAGGCTCCATGTTAATTCTGTTTTTCTTTGGTATGTAAAGAAATACTGAATAAATTTGTTTATACTTCCTAGGAGGTACTTGAAATCTGCTAAGTAACTAGTGAAACAGAATTATCATACTCATCTGCTTGGTTTTAGGAGCAGGCCAGCATTGAAAAAAAATTCCCAATATGTTTCGTTTTAATTGTTCAGACTTAGACAATCTAGAGAAAAGCTGTGTAAAAGATTGCAGTTAACTTTTTTCTTCTGAAAACAGCATTCAGATGTGTCAGGTGAGGTACCCAAAGTCACTACACATTTGATAATGCCCTTATCCTCTTGTTTCTTATGGTTATAATAGTAAAACGACAATTTTTTTTTTGCAGTTTCCTAAAAATCTGTCTGAATTATGAAACATCACTGAAAGTTTTCAGAGGTGATCTTAAGCACCTCTGGTTTTAAGAAATTATCAACTTTTTGATATTGTTAAATGTATTGGGTAAATTGGTTGATTAGATGTTTATTTATGATGATTTCTGATAAAAATAATTTGGTTTAATATCTCAGTGTGTTATTATTGCCATTTTGTTGTTCAGCTATTATTGCACAGCTATTGCCTGACCTTTTCCAAGATACCATGCACAACCTTAAAAGCTTAAACCATCTTTTGAAAATAATGAAGTAAAAATCCCAGGAAGTGGTAGGCTGTAGTTACATTGGGAACCTGGGTCTTCGTGGTGGTGCTTGGTGGGAGAATGTAAGGCAACAAGCATAAGCTGAAGAAAGAGAGAATCAGACTGGATACAAGGAAGAAGTTTTTCACAGTGTAGACAGCGAAGCCTTGGAGCAGGTTCTTCAGAGTTCTTTGTTCTTACTTTTAGATGTTTAAAGATAAGGAACAATGTTTTCTAAAGAAAAGATTTGAAGTCTGGGACCTAGGTATTGTGTTTGACAAATTTATTCAGTCAACATAATGTAAATCCCTTTGACAGTGAATTGGGAGTTCTATACCAAGGACAGAAGGTCTGTAATAGCGTTCTAAATGAACGAACTTTTCTGAGAATGAAGAGTTACTGCAACTTCTACTACCATTGGCTCAAGGTACAAAGTCTACTCCAGCATTCCCTCTCTAACTGGATGGGACAGTAAACAATACTGTGTAGGAGGTTTAAAAAAAACAACAACAAAACCAACAAAAACCCCCAAACCTTAAAGATCAAAACACTTTTCTCCTCAGGGGGGCATGAGTGAATAAGAGGGTGTATGAATTATAGTAATTTCCTTATTGCGCAACAGAAACATTAAAATAGTTGAGTGACTAGTAGAAAGATAAAAAGCTGGTTAACAATGTTACTGAAAATATTTTTAGTGCTTTAATTATGTTTATATAATCACCTGTAATCACAACATTTACTCTGTGAACATGAGGTCTGAAAAATATGTCAAGCAAAACTGTGTCAGCGTGTCAGGTGCAAAGGTGAAATCCACTGTGGAATCATGAGATAAAATGGTGTAACTGCTCTAAATTTTTATTTTAATCCTATTTCTGCTATCTGTTACTCCTTTTTATCATCTGTGCTGTATTTTTAGGGCACATCTTAATTTAGTTTTTACTTTGCCATTATTTATATCAGTGTTTATAAAATTTCTATATCATAAATATTTTAAATAGTAATTTTGTATTAATGCAGTTTTTATAGAGTGAGGAAAATACACAGAGCAATACACAGGTGCTCATTATTTTCTTTATTTGTGGTGTGGAGCAGCACGTAAAGCTGCAACATTGACAATGTCACAGAATGATAGTAGGGAGTCTAAATAACCATTGTTTTTATTGGCCTGCCTTGAAGAGAGCTATCAAGGGAAGGCACGTTTGGAAATTAATTAAACGTGATATTGCACAACTCTAGCTGAAGCACTGAGCCTAATTCAGTGCTTTGACCTAAAAAGGCAATACATACCTAGCCTTGGAACTTTCTAAAGCAGAAAGAAGAGACCTAGTTATTCCTCAAAAGAAGTTAAAAAGCAGTTCACATAGCAAAGCATGGTTGGATCATGAACAGTAATTCTTCCCAACAGTATATCCAAGATAGTTTCAAGATTCTTGATACAACCTTTCTAGGCTGTTGTAGTAATATTTTACTCTATTAAGAAATTTGTGCGGCCTTTATAATTTTAGGATATTGCTATCATTTTTTTGGTATATCTATCCTTGATTTTTAACCATACATGCAAACCCAGTATATGCTTACTAAAAAAACAGGTCTTGTGAGCTAAATTGCCATGGTTCTAATTCTCTAATATTCATATTTTAAAATTGTGGTTGTATTGGATGGTAACAAAAATCAGAAGACCACCAGTGAAGACTGACTGACCAGCCAACTAACTAAAGTAAAAAGTCTCATTGCCACCATGAAACCTGAAAAGGAGAAACAAGTAAATGTTGTCTGTAGAATTTAATTTGCTATGGGTATTGCTCCCATAGCTGTTCTTCCTTCATTGTCCACGGAGGCATATGAAGGATAGGCTCATTCTCCACATCAGTGTCGACCTTCTCAAGGACCAAATACATTCTGCTATATAAATGTTGCATTAGAAAATATATTTTAAAAAAGGGGTGTGGAAGGGGTTACAGCAGAAGTGATCTGCTTAGTACAATTCCATTCCACCTGACAGACTTCAGAAATTACAGGGAAATCAGGCGTTTAGTAGGGAATATATTACTAGCTTGAAATATTTTAAGATCTTCAAATGTGAGAGAGAATCATCATATGAAACCTGAAATTGTCTTCCGTTTTGGTAGGATTTGCTTACTCTTCTTTCTCTCCTTTTGCTAGCGTAGTCAGCAGACTTTTTTCTGACGAAAAAACCAGACATCTCTGATAAATGCTGACAGTATGAATGCTGAAAAGGGCCTCTCTGTCCTGTAAGTTTACGCTGAAATCATGGAATAGCAGGATGACTTTTTGAATCAAAAACCCCCAAACTTATCAGAACTGAGTGACCAAGAGTCTGTTGACCAACAGCAGAAGTATGGCACAGAAGAAACCTTGCCTTTACTTATTTTTTCTGCTTCCCTCTGCATGCCTTTTCAGTGTGCATGGTCAAGAAAGCAGTGGTATGTATGGGTGAGATGGTATTTCCATTCAACTTTATTTTTATTTATTCTTTGGATGAAAAGAAGTTCCTATTCTGAGATACAAGGCCACAAATGACTTTTCTGCTTATCATAGCTACCATCTCTTAATAAGACCTTGAATAAAAAAAAAAAGCCAATGTTCATGTGTCCTTCTGAATAATAAATTTTTCTTCACTAGATCTAGAGATTGTGAGACTGCAGGATTTGCCTAGTGCATTGCTGTGCTGATTTTTTATACAATGTTTTCTTATATTTCAACTGAATTTCATGTATGTTTTCTAGAGATACACATGAAAACTTTCATCTGTATTTCTGTTTTAATTACAGGTGCTGTTCTTATGTGGGTCGGAGGGGAAATGGTCCTCAGGCTATATCTATTGGCAAGAACTGTGATAAATTTGGGATAGTTGTCCATGAGTTGGGTCATGTGATAGGTTTTTGGCATGAACATACACGACCAGACCGTGATGACCATGTCACCATCATTAGAGAAAACATCCAACCTGGTGAGATATTCTGATAAGTATTTTGGAAAAAAAAAAAAAAAAAAGTCTGCTTATTTTTGGTGTTTTCTTATATGCTAAGCTCTCTTGAAACTAAACTATGGATAGCAGAAATGAACTGAATAGCAGAAATGAGAATTTATGCCTGCTATTCCTCTTAACTTCACTGATCTCAAGCTGATTCACAAATGAAGTACTGAAATGTAATGTTTTGTAAAGATCTGGCTAAGTAGCAAGACGTTAAATGCTATCAGCTAGAAGGAGAGAAATAGTAATCCTGCCCCAAAACTTTGAAGGATGCCATTGCTTTTAAAGCCTTTTAAAAGTCACGTTTCTGTTCTTGAGAAAGGGCCCTTATTTGATAGCCTTTACTGAATGATAAGCAGAAACATGTCAGTGGCTTTTTAGCAGCCTAAGAGGTTTAGACCTGGAAGGTAAGCTGAGGACTTTAAATCTGACAATGATGGTCACTGTTCCCATTGTTTCCAAATTAATCATTCCCTACGGACTTTGCAGATTTAGCCAGTGGCCTTGACTTTGTTGGGACAAAACATCTGAGGAACCTGAGAACTTTTAACTGTGACTGTCATCTCTGTTTTGGTCTAGTTGTTGTGCCCAAACTTGTGTTGTGTGGGCAAGATGGGAGGGAACTAGGCAGGTTTCATTTGCAATGTTCATAAACATCCATGGCCTTTGTGAAACACTGATTTTGACTTATGGGAATTCTCTGCCCAAGAAAGGGGGAAATCAGAAATTGTGCAATGATAGCCTGAAGTATTTATCTGTTCCTATAGAAAATAGATTTGCGATGCAATAAATCTTTGCCAGCTCAACTAGGACTTGGAAGATGACTTGCAACTGATGCACACTCCCACTAAGGTGCACCCATGACCACCAAGACACTTGGGTTTTGTTATATTGTGCAAAATATCTTGGTTAATAACGTTAATGTCATTGCAGTTTTTTTGCAAGATACCAATGGGAATATGAATTGGAGTAAGAGGTGCTTTGCGTCTCTTGATACACTGACTAGGACAAAGAACTTCTGATCTGGCATTATGAACTAAGTATAGTTCTTTTGTTCCTCTTCTTTTGTTAAGTTGTGACAAACGGCTCTTGAAAATGTGACTTTGCAGTGTTTGTATTACATGGAGACCGAGAAAGTAGCCTTTGCTGAAGCAAGGTATTGTTAGTATCTGGTGTAATGAGTCTGTAATGAGGAGGATTCTTTCAGGGTCTTTGCTGTCTAAATGATTTCTTGCTGGAATTAAGAACCAAGCCTTCAAATTTTACGGAGTTTACATAAAGCGCAACATAATGTGAGGAGGCCTTTATGTAGATTAGGTGAATGAGAACAGTCTTTCAAAATGCCAAATATAAGAATTTGATGTGCTTCAGAAGACTTGTATGCCTTCTTGGTGAATAAAATCACAGTTACTCCCAAACAATTAAGGTCTATAGATGTCAGTGAGTGATTAGGTAGGATCTTTGTTTTTTTTCTCACTGTTTGGTTTTCATCTTCACAAAAAAGATGTTAAAGAAACTCAAATTATCAATCATTTGTAGGTCAGGAATACAACTTCTTGAAGATGGAGCCCGGAGAGGTGAACTCCCTTGGGGAACCATATGACTTTGACAGCATAATGCACTATGCCAGGAACACCTTCTCAAGGTTGGAGTCTCAGGTTATACCTTTTGACTTTTAATTCTTTTCCTCTCTGTGAATGCTAAGAACTATGCTTTTTTAAGTGTTTTGAGATTATTTAAAATATCCTTCGTGATATAGTATTCTTAACAGCAGTCAAAGCACAGCTTGTTTGTTTTAATTCAGAATGATTTGATTATATTTTTAAACACATTTTGTTTCTGTTCAGTTTCAAAGCAGCTTTTTGATCTTACTTCAGTTCCTTAGCTTTTAAGACATGATAATCTAGAAACATAATTTAATATAATACTCTTTTTGTCTCCACAGAAATCTGAATTAAATAAAACTCAAATGAGTGAAATGGTTAGGAATTTTGTGTACCATGATCTATTTTCTTAAACAGAAATCTCCTTCAAGGCATAACGTCTGAATAACTATCGATTATGTCGGTAGAATACATGGTATTAGGACATCTACCAAGCAAACCGCAGCCTTTGCTAAGGTCTGCAGTCAATCATTTATAACAGAGGCTGCAGTCTCTTCTCTAATATTTTTACAGATTGTTACTGTCATCAAAACCATATAGTAAAGAGTTCTACTGGTTTTGCTCTGGCCTGTTGCAGGCTGATCCTTCCCCAACTCCTCAGTAACTCAAGCGGGGCTTGCTCTGAAACTCTGCATAGTTCTGGAGAGCTGTAAAATGAGCTGTTCCCATGACTAGCCCTACTCTGGAGAATAAGTGAAGGAGTTGTTTTCCACCTGGTTTCCTGTTATATTTCATACCAAGTCACAGTTTAGCTAACCGCTCTCTAAAAACATCATCTACCTAAATTAAAAGAAACCTCAAAAAAAAAAAACCCGCCACCAAAAAAAGGTAGTTTAAAAAGTTGTGTCCTTATTTTGGTTTTGTCCAATTCATATATTTTGACAAAAATACTAGACAATCTGAAACTCTGAAATAAACTGAAGACCACCAGGAACGTCGTCAGCCTTTACAAATACCTTAAACTCGTTCTTCTTAACTTGAATGATGTTATTTTAAAAAAAAAAAAAAAAAGTCCTACCAAAGTATACGTTCAGCATACACAAAATTCACCCCTGGACGAGTAAGGGAATGAACCACATGAGGTAGATTTTAGTCACATTGTTTAATCCAGTTACAGATACCATTACGTTTAGGAAGAGTTTATAAGGACCTATATAAAATAGAGTAATTTAACAAGCTAGAACCCCCCAGAGTCCTCTGGCAGTGGCAACATCAAGATAATTTGATTTGTGGGCCTGACCTCACCACTTTTTAAGCTGGAAAAAAATTGATAGCACCATGAGTAGGCATGACCTGCCCTAAGGTATAAGAAGTTATTACTTCATACTTTTTAAAAATAATCAGCAAACCCTCGAGGTCATGTATTGATTTGCACTGATTTATCTTGAAAGCATGACTCGTGCTTGGTGTAGCATATTGCCAGCTGTTTGTTATTAGACTTTCCTCTCCCAGATAAGTAGCAGAAATCACAGAAAACATCATAAAACTCTAGTCGTATATGATGATGTTGTTCATGCTGTATTAAAACTGTTACAGGTTGTTCCCTTTAAAATGCTAAGGCATTAATGAGAGGATTATTTTCACATTTTTCAAAGTATGAAAAACATCAATTTCAAGTAGGACTAAAAAGCAGTGGAAAATAAAACTATAATTTATAGATAGAAATATTTGAAATAGTAATGTGCCTTCTATAAACTGAATAATGCTGTAAGTAGCTTATTTCACTGTTTAGATTAGGGTAACTTCTTGAGATGATTCCTTTTTTTCAAAATTTCTAGTGATGCCATAAGAAATCTGACTGGTTGATGACCAATATTTACCTGCAATACTCATAATGGTTCATTTATGATACTTTAAAAGAAATACCTTTATTTATAAGAAGTATTCCTAACTACAAAGATCCTTATTGGTCATTCCTTTTTGGAACTACGTTGTGGCTGAAAATACCAATTTTTATTGAAATAAAAGCCTTACAAGTATACAAGAGAGTATAAAAACATAAAAACAAGAGAATAGAGAAGGATATTTATCTGTTCACTTCTATTTTATGGGATTTGAGGTATTTTCACATTCTGTAATATGATAAGAGAACTTAGCTTTGCACTTCAGTCTTCTAAAATGTATTTGAGATTACCAATATATTTTGGATAATATTGAGAAGTTGGGAAATTTGGAATAAAACTCCACATTTGGAATAAGTACACCTTACTTTACCTGCTCTAACACGTGTAAGTCAGTCTTTTAGACTTCTCTTAAAAAATTTGTTAGAAATAGGAACTTTGTGATTAAGAATTTTATGATAGGGCCTTATTTATGTATTTTCATACATAAATTTATTTTATTATTAATTTTTTTTTCAAATAGAAGAGCTTAACAGCAGTGCATTTCTCCTATGTGGTGTTAATAGCAGTAAGAGATTTCCCTCCTGTTGTCTAACAGAAATATAATACCTGATATGTTAAATGATTTACTGAAAGAAGAATCTTTTTTGATAACATTGCATAAAGTTTGCCAACTTAAGGAATTATAATTACATGCTTTCTGTATTTAAAATTCTGCATTTTACCCTCTTATTCATGCCAAATGTAAATTCTATATTTACAAAATAGCAGTATACACTCATAAAACTCACACAGTTTTATGATGGAAACCTGATAGGGGTTTTGGGGGTCTATTTTTATTTTTATTTTTTTTAGGGGCATGTTTCTGGATACCATTCTCCCTTCCCGTGATGATAATGGTATACGACCCGCCATTGGCCAGCGTACTCGTCTAAGTAAAGGAGATATTGCACAGGCAAGAAAGCTGTATAGATGTCCAGGTATTGCACCACAAACAAACAAAACCCACATACTAGCAACTGTTTGACTTGTTGTTCAAGGGGAATGATGATTTTTTTGAGTCAGCTACTCAGTAGTCACTTTCCATGGCTGCAACTGACATAGGTAATTCAAGAATTGAATCATAAAGGGGTCTTATAGGTAAGGTCTCTGGAAAGCAAATTACTTAAGGGCAGATAAACTTAGTTCCGTGACATTTCAGTCTTTGTTTTCCTTAGGTGTTCAATGACTAGGAAAAAAAAAAAAAAGATGTTCAAAACCACTTCTGTTTGCAGACTGGAGTACTTTTTAAATTTGAATTCAAGTAGAGTGCAGAAGGAGCAAGTTAAGTCATTGCAATCGGCTCTGAACACATTATGTCTTTTGAAAATTTGACAAATTACAAGTCAGGACAACTAAGTTGTAAAGCCTATTATGTATGAATTGGTTATATCTTATTACAGAAGTTCTACAGTTTTAACATGTACACTTAGTATTAGAATATCTTCTGCCTAATTCTAGCATCCCATAGATTTAATGCGTATCCATGTTTTGTCTTAGTGTTGGGGTGGAGTTGTTGTCTGCCTCAGAGACATCAGTAGCAGGTCTGGAGTAACCCGGAGCCAACCCTGCAGTTCTCGTTCTCTAGTGCTAGTTCTTAGCTGAGTGCTGGCAGAGTGGTGGAAATGTCAAAGCACAAGTTTTTACTTTCCTTGCTCTAGTTATGGCTGACACTCGTTTTATCCTTTGGTGTCAACTGAAGCAGCTCAGAAGTGCAATCTCTCAGCCAGAATTTGCCAGCAAAATCAGGGATCAGGACTGAAGTGATGAAGCTGCTTCAAATTTGTATTAGCAGCAGTGGGGTCCACTGAAGAACTGGGGCATATGATATGTGTTCAATGTACACTGTGCAGCTGAAATATTCTTTTCCTTTGTGCTCCAAGTGTATGGAATCACAATCTCCTCTTTACCAAGAACATGTGGAATGCTTCTGGGCCTACCAGATGAGAAACCACTTTAACATATTTTCTTTAACAACTGTTCCTTTTTAGAATAATTTTTGCTTTTTCCTTTTGGTACAGAAAGGACTTGAATAATGTCTTTCTTGGCAGCATTATTTCTGATAAGAGTATACATAGAACAACACTTTCATAAACACAGAATTGTTGATTTTGATTGAAGACAAATTTTGGAGGCAAAAACAGTCTGTATAATCAAAACCACAGTGCAAGTAGCTAGTATTTTATGATCATATTGACTTAAGAAAAATAAATAAATTACAGCCTAGGGTGTTTGTTTTGTTTATAATCCTCTAACATGCACTTTCAGTCAACTGAAAAAGATGCAATGTGCTTTTTGAGCTGAAGTTCAAAGAAAATCTCCTTTTCATATAATTCATGAAAATGTGTAATGATGAGTTATCATTTTTTCAGTGTCTGGAAAGTCTTGTTAAAAGTTAGTTTCACATTATTGTAAAACCATAGTTGTTCAACAGTAGTGTGCATTTTAAAAGCATCTGTTCTTTGCAGTACTGGTGAACACAGGTCAGAGGGATAATAAACATGAATGGCGGTTGTAGGATCATGCTCCTTTTCTGGCATTTTGCTTTGGCAGACTTTGTGATAAAAAACATTGTTTTTTTAAAACTTTCTTAGATGTGTGAGTCTATAAAGTAAAGTGAGCTTTAAGAGACAGATAACGGCAGAAGGCTTTGCTGCGTATTTTAAATAGCATACCATTTAATGTGCTATTTTTTCAGTTAATACTTTTTATAGAAGCTGCATAGCTCAATAACACAACAAGAACTTAAATATCCAACAGAGAAAGCAATTCTGTAAGTTGCCCTGTACCTGTGATCTAGTAAATTTTCCAGCAAATACTGAGACTGAAAATTCAGACATTAAGCTTTTGGTTTTATGAAAAGAATCCCGTGATCATTGTAGTGTGTAGCAATGAATCCTTCACACTGTTATTTTTGGAGGTGGCTATATTTCCTATTTCAGACAAAAGATGTTAGTCATGATGTCTGCTTATGGTAAAACAGCAGTGAATATTTGAAGCACTGACATCTGCATTGTTTCATGTGTTCATTTGTGTTGCCTTAAATGTAATACAATGAAAATACAGAAACCAGTAATTTACATCAGTATTTTCCAGAAATACACATTTCACTGATAAAGAATTTTTGCAGTGTTGTGCATGTTTTATTTGGAGTTCTATTTATTCCTGCAAGCAGTTTCTGGTCCCAGAAGATGGCTACATTTTCTAGGGCCAGAGAATGTGAAGTTGATCGCAGGGCTGCTGGAGAATACAACTGATCCTCACAGCAGTGAGGCAGCTGAGCCTTCGGGGTTATTTTAGCTAGTCAGGGTATTCCGAGTCATTATTCAGAAAAGCGCTAGTGACCGAGATGCAGTTTTGAGCTTGGTCAAGCCAAGGCATGAGTTTTAATAACCTGTCTTTCACTAACTGAGTAAATGCCAGGGCTCAACAAAGTAGCAACAGCAATTTTTTGATTTTTAAAATTTTTTTTCTTAGGATATTTGTCAAAAGAAAACATGATTTCTGATAGATGTCTGTTACATTTAAAGACTGAGTTACACTGTTACATGATGGAATAATAATGAGAAAACAAGCAACTAAACTGAGAGTCCTTCCTCTGCCAAAATTTTGAACTTTGAGTGTCTTGCATTTGAGAATGGATCTTGAATGTCAAGGGTGAATATATTACAGTGGTTTTCAGACTTTGTAATGGAATAATAGAACATACTTTAGTCTAGTGCAGCTACAAAAAAATCAACACAGGTCCACTTTCATAGTTTTATATAGAAATTATAGTTGATTTAAATTCATATGTAGTTTAATAGGAGTAAGAAAATAAGGAAAGGAAATCAGAGCAGAAAGAGAGGACAAGAAATAAGTGGGTAGAGTGGGACAGAGTAACGGATGGGAAAGGAGACTCAGGCTGGCAGGAGAGATGGTTGTGCAGAGGAAGAGAAGGTGAATGGAAGTTCAGTAAACTTACAAGTTGCTAGAGTATGTCACAGTGTGTGTGGAAGACAGCAGATGACAGGCTGCCTCTTTTTTTGTACTGTTCTCGCTTTAACATGCTCCCGTCTCTGTTAGATTATGAGTGTTCAACTTCGAAAGTCAGCCTTTATTAATTACATAAGGAGGAGTAAGGTTTTTAGATTAAGACCATTTCCCTACAACTATAAAGGGGAATAAAGGGAACAGTAAGACACTGAGTTTTAGTAAATGGTTCTAAGATTTTGGTTTAACAAGTACATTATCGGCATCAGATGTTTTTAGGGCTTTATAGACCATATATGTATAGTTGTACACGCTTGGATCTAAGGAAAAGTTTTAAAGATCTTAATTCTCTTTGGAAAAGAGCAAGCTTAAATCATCTGTATAAGGCACTAGGTATTTGTTAGTGCAATGGACAAAAGAATGAGTATCCTGGAGGATCTGGGCTTTGTCGTCTGCAGATTTCACTATAAACCTTAATAGAACTTGACCACGTATGTAGGCCAGCCCAGAGGGATGTTATACACAAACCATGTAATTAAACACTACCCAAAAGTCCACTGGTAGAAATTGCTTTGTGTAAGCATATAATTTACCTGCTGTCTGCACTAATTACTAATCTTTACAAGGAGAAACAAAAATAGTTTCCCTGTCCTTATCACAGAGAGGCTTGTCAGAAGTCTAACCTTCTCAAGCTGTAAAACAGTCAGGAGATTGTTTTAATGGTTGGAGAGTGTGTGTGTGTGTGTGTAGAGATAAAGTGGCATTTCTGCAAGTGGTCTAGCCCAGCATGATGTTTGAAAGGAGGAAGGGGAAAGCATCAGAGAAAACATTCACAATATTAATGATTAGCAATGGAATAAAAATGTACAAATGCTTTACATAGCAAATGTGTATAAGATTGAATTTCTTCTGGTATGAAATATATTAAGACTAATTCTTAGGACATTTAAATAAATGGCCTTTACCATTCATTTTTCTTCTATACTTGTTCCCCAAAGTGAACTCCATTACTACTGAATTGTCACATGGTAAAATGTTTATAATATACCGTTTTATAAACCTAATCACAAATACTATAGTTGTAACAGCCCAGTTACAGAGAAAAACCTTACATTCTCTAGTTTTTTAAGTGTTTCAGTTACCATTGATGCATTGCAAAGGAATTTGCTTTTAAATAAGAAATGCCCAAATATAACCCTGTCTTCAGCAGCTCTGGAAGCCAGCCTGCAACTCGGAGCCCGTAGATAATTAACTCGACTATTGATTGATATAAACAGTTCTTGTTATAGTTCTATTGGGCAACCAGGAATTTTAAATTAAATGGTAAATATGGTGAAAATAGTAAAGCCCAAACATACTTCATAAATTCTAATTGTGTTAGTTCGTAGTAGAAGTAATCCTATTGCAATTTTTACTATGCTTGCCTTTAATTCAGAAACGTTTTTGAAAATTATTTGATAGTGAACTTCCCGGCATTAAATATGGTTAAGTTAAATTGCTGGATTAACCAGCTTTATTCTATAATTCCTTGAAAGCAAAAATGTTCCATGGCACATTTTTCAACTTAAAATCCATAATTTTAAGGCTATTCTGTATAAGAAACATGGAGTGTTATTAAGATTCTGGAGAAAATAATCCTGTACTCTGTATAAATAAGAAAAATGCTGAAATATTTTAAAAAATGTGAAGCTATTACGCTTAATTTGTTTATGTGCTTACTTTTATAATGTGGTAATTTAGGGGTTTTGACAGAGTAAGAGGTAGTTAGACCAAGATTTTCTTCTAATTCTTACTAATTGCAGGGCTGCATATGAACTGACATCTTTTATGTCCCACATACTTCACAGCATTTTGTTTGCATACATCCCTCACTTTACGTGGGAATGTGCATTGCATGGCTTTATAATCAATACTTGTGCGTTGAAATTTAGTGTGAGTGGAAAGGATTGGTCAAACAGTATTCTCTGTCATGTGTGTATATCATCTGTTCAGGGCTTGATAGTAACTCTGGTTTTAGTGAAATATAATATTTATAGCAAGAACAAACAGAAGATGTACTAAAGTATGAAGTATACTAGTGTGCCTGGTGAGAGTACATTGATGTAAGTAGTCTCCATGAAGCCATGTATGAGTGAAAGGACAAGAGAGGGCTATGAAAGTGGTGAGAAGAATATTTGCATCTTCACAGATCTGAGTGGTGTGTTCATCTCCTGCAAAGGGTATCTTCTGTTTGGGCTCTGCTTTCCTCTATGCCTGTTCAAGACTACAATTTTACTTGTCTGTCTCTTAGGTGCTTTGCATATGTGCTGTAAGCTACAAACACAGATCACTAGTTCTGAGGGAGCCCAGGACAGTACTTTGCAATTTATTTAAGTTTGCATTCATTGCTGTGTTAAAAATAAATGGTGGTTAATTATGGATATAGCCTTTTAACTGAAAATGCTTAGCACAGAAATAATTATTAGCTCTGAAAACCTTTTGTGTATGTGTCATTTGCTGTGGCTGCCTGCAATTTTTTGAAGATAAAACCACTTTTTTTAAGTGAAGAGAGGAAAAGAATTATTTTCTTCCCCTCCCTCCCCCTCCCTCCCTTCCTCTCTTTCTCCCTTCCTTTCTCCCTCTCCTCCTTTCTTTCCTTCCTTCCTAAAGGACATGGTGACAATGACTTTAGTTGTTAAATTTTTGGCAGCTGCACCAGTCTTTCTTTGTTCCTCTCATCTCAAAAACCATTTTGGTGTCACAGAGCATATTTAATGCCTTGAATGTAGTCTATGCCTGATATTACAGTGTAGTTGTCAGATTATATCTTAGATGCATTTTAACAAGACAGCCTTTACAGCTGTGTTGTCTGTCTTTGACATAAGCAACCTCTTCCTTTGTCCCTTTTTATTTAGAGATTTTCCAGATCATTTATAATTCATTGAGATTTTGATGACACAGTAGTTCACCTGCTGGCAGTGCTGGTGCTGTAATTTGAAAGCACTGCAGACTTCATTATACTGTCAGTCATAGGATAATATTCTCAAATTCACATCTCTCATATAAACCTGCAAAGTCAGTGAGTGAAACAACTTGATTAAGGTCAAAAAAGATGACTGACTGAGGTGTGACACCCTACCAAAATCAGTTTTAGTGGTGGAGAATGACTGGAACTTCCAATGCTGTATTTTAGTGTGAAGAGTAATTCTTAACCATACCACCAGCAACTAGTAGAATGGCTGACAGGTGAGATATGGGAGCTAAAATCTTCAATAATAAGGAATATAAAAGCCTTTGGTATTTTAGGACTTTACATTTACTTTGCTTTATTACTCAGATCTCTACAAATCACTGTTGTAAAGAGCTTTTGTTGAATATAGGATTAAGTTTTCTATACCAATATAAATTGAGAGTGACTTTAGGTCAGATCAGGGTCATACAGTACTAAATTAAATGAAACCACTGATGAAATTGTTGTGTGGTACCAATCATGCTGTGCCAGCTTTTGTTTTACTTTTGTTTTAGTTCTTAAAGGATGTGTCTAGGGGTGTCCCTAATACATTTTTTTCTGCCAAAATGAAGTTACATATATAATTTTGCAGTTGGTAGGCAGCAATGACATTTTTAAGACTGCTGAATTTTTGGTTATATCAGCAGACAGCACATCAGTGAAATAGTTTGTGGAATAAAAACATCCTGTTTAAAATGGAATGAATGTCGGACTGGCTCAAAATCATTGCTTTGTATGAATTGTAAAATAACTAGTCTGTTTTCCATTCTGCATCTGCAGTGAGCTAAATGTATTCTGAGTAGATATTGGAAAGATAAATTTTTCTGTTAGGCGTATTCAATTTTATATTTTTACTGTGTTTTGTTTCTTTCAGCCTGTGGAGAAACGCTGCAGGAATCTACAGGCAACTTTTCTTCTCCAGGATTTCCAAATGGTTATCCATCCTACACACACTGCATATGGAGGATCTCTGTGACCCCAGGAGAAAAGGTATTTTAACAATCCCTTAGCCAAACTCAGATATTATTTTCAAAATAAAATGTTGCGTTTCTTTAGCTGTTCATTGACGTTTAAGGCTTGCATAATAATAGAAAACAATAGTATGCTACAAAAAATTGGACCATGAGCTGCGTGCTATGGACTTAACTTTGGTCTGTGAGCATTAGAACCGCATCTGTTCAGTGGCTGTTCATGTGAAATGTAGCCATGATTTCAATCTGATACATGTTTGTGTCATGAAATCTCTTCAGAACGTTCAGTCTAAAGTTGGAAGGGAGGGTGCAGGCTCCAGGATGGTACCTTCTCCAGTATGGCCTTGGGTGAGCTGACTGAGCTGTGTGGGGCTGATAGCTTGGGCTCTGACTAAGGAAGTTCTTAGTATACTGAATATGATGTTTTTTCTTCAGTGAAACAGAAATAAAATGGGGTAAGGAAACTGTTGCTTTAGGTATTGCCTGGTATTGTTTTAGCTTTCTGGGCACCAATTTTAGGGGAAAAAAGCAGAAAAAGATACTGGTTTGGTGAGAATGGTTCAGGGGGAGAAGTGTGCCATCCTAGTGAAAGCAAAACCTATTCTTGTGTATGCTTTCATAACGTGCTAGCAGAATCTTGTTTTAAATTATTGGCTCAAATATTTGCCTACCTCAAAATAAATAAGGGTAGAGGGAGCAATGGGAAGTTTTGCCTGGGACAAAATATGCAGAAAAAAAACCCAAAGAAATGTAAGTTTCTTCGCAAGAAGCAGTGGCTGCTGTTAAGCAAATACTAACTAAAGACAGAAATTCAAAACCTAGTACTGGTCTCAGTACTGGAGAGTTCAAAGAGGTACACTCAGCATCTGCCCCCAGATATTTCAGTCGGTTTTGTCAGTGGTTTCCATATCCATATTGAACATAGTTTTCTTCTGGTAAGATTACTTTTTTCCATGTTTCTTTCAGGTCAGGGTCCTGGTACACACCAGGAATATATGTTCTTAATGTGCTAATAGATCCTGAGGAGCTGTAAGAGCATTTGCCACTGTGGGGGATGAAAGTGAAGTCATTTGGAAAGTGTTCGTCCTCCTCTGGGCAAGAGCCAGACACAGGAGGAAAAATAAACATTCTGTGCCGGGAGGGTGTGGGTGGCTCTGCAAGTTGGCAGGGAAAAACAAATGAAAACAGATGAATAAGAGAAGGTTTGTGCAAAAGATGCAAATTAATCTAGATAGGTAATTTTATGTCCCCCGCTTCTTAGACATTGCTGTGTTAACAAAAATAGCTTAGTTTTTTTCCCTATTCTTCAGTAAATTAAGAAGATGGAGTGTTTATCTACCATTATTATTGGCTTTTGAAAAAAAATATAGTTGGGAAATGGTCATGCTTAAGTATTCACAGCTTACTCCAACTTTGTGCAAACCTATCTATGGATGTTAGTGTAATAGTAATATATTTGTAATAATATACTGTCTTGAGATTGTTACCACACTGGAGCTGCATTATACTATATAAAAGCTTAATGGGAAAAAGCCCCTGTCTTGGTGAGCAATGTAAGAAGACCAGCTCCCTTCCTATCCTACCCACCACAAATGGGATAAAAGACTAAACACAATTTCATAATTGAAATTTGACATGACAAGTTGTGTCTATAGGGCCGTTGTTCTGTCCTCCAACTCTCATAGTCTCAGCAAGAATGAAGTAAATTATATTTATGCTAATGTAAAAAAATCTGTTTTGTCAGCGCTATTCCCACAGGTTATTGTCTGTCTTGAGATAAAGGACCCTATTTGCAGCAAGTACTTGATGTGATTAGCAGATAGAAGAAATGAGATCTAAATCTTAAATAATGCATATATCATGGTGTCTTGGACACATGTTTTTGTTCCTTTGTTTGCTGCTTTCACTCTGTTAGATCTCAGGAATATTGCGTGGAGGTTGTAGTATGTATAAGTACATCACATCATGTTCTGAAATGTCTGTGAGCACTATAGTTACCTAAAAATAAACTGAAAAAGCATCAGTCCAGATTGTCTCTTATTTATTGAGAGATGACATTGTACTGTTTGGGCATCATTTAGAGTGCTTCTGTTATACATGTGCTACTTTCTGCAAGTACAGACACTTCTGGTCTTTGGCAAAAAATTCAGTGAAGGATGAGTCTGCAGTGGTATGCTCTGGCTGCAGCGTTCTTTTTATTGATAGGCGTCATAAAATGCTAGCCCAACATAAAATGTATGCGTCCCTGTTACTAAAACAAGGCAGTTCATTCACCTTTACTTTCTCTCAAGACTTAAAACTATGTGGTAAATGGACATACACAGTGCATTTATAAACAGAAAGATCTCTGAGGGAGGATGGTGTTAGTAACACAGTATGCCCTCTGCCAGGGCAAATCCTGCCTTCTAGTGTGTAGAAATTTTTTTGGCATAGGGAGCTGCAACTGTGCCAGTGGTTATTTTTGAATCTGTCTTTTTGAATAGGTCACATTACTTTCCAGTTTTGCTGGATGTTTTACAGGAATGATAAAAAAGGACAGATAACTAGTTGGTTGATATGGGGGGAAAAAAATGCCACCTGCAGAAAATCTAATTGGTTCCACTTGGTGTTTGCTATATATTTTTTTGTTCTCTTATCCCAGACAGTAGGTGCTGTATATTCTCACTGAAGCTGCACTAGCACAATTGAATCTGCTGTGTAATCAATAATTCCTTAATTGTGCTGACAAATATCCATTGATTATTTTGCCTATGAAAACTTTCAGCCATTATGTCCCCTTGAGCAAGCTCTGCTGTGTGTGTAGCTCTATTTAATACTTTGCAAAATTGCAAATTTGAATCTTAAATATATTTAGACGTGTTAGGTTCCTGAACAAAAAGCATGCTGTGACAGATTGGGGGTTCTGCCTATGTACAGCTGATGAATTCTGGTCAATGTTAAGGAATACCTTGGCATGTCAGGACTAAGAAAAAGCTTTGAAGGTTATTTCATGTAGTTTCAAAGGAAGGGGTGTTTGAGGAGGGTCATTACGTTTTAATGGTTTCCATTTTGATAGCAACAGTTTGAGACAATTACATGATCACACCTAAGTAAAACCATCATTTTGCTGACTGTATTCCTGGCAACCAAGGTTTGGAAAAAGGCAAATTTCCAAACAGAAAACAGAAATCTGATGTTTCAGCTGTCATGGAAAATGGAAAACTTGTGGCTAAACTTGTGAGAAACCTCCACACTCTACACAGCTGAACCAATGGAGGAGGTGTGGGTTGTGTCTTTCATAACTTGCTTCCAACAAAGCCAGCTGGTTTACCTTAAGCTGCTGTGGAAGGTAGCCTAACCTTAACCCACGTGTCTGCATCTTGTCTGGGTAGAGAAAAAAACCAACTTCCACATTGTGAACCCCTCTGCCTGCACAGCTGGGGTGGAAAAAGGACAAGGACACTGCTGATGGCAGTGGGGTTTCAAAGTATTATGGCTAGATACAGAGATACCTACGTATTGTCTGAGAAACTCAGGAAAAAGAAGGTAGGAGTTTAAAAGGAATCCAAATTGCAAAATGGATGAGCTGAGAAGAACAAAAATTTTGTACTTGGTGAAACCACTTTATCTGAGGGATAAGCTGAAGAAGAAACAGTCTGCAAAAGACATACAGAATTGCTGTGTGAATGAGAGAATATACAGGACCTCTCTGCCATCCTCAGAGGTAGATATGACTATCACTTGGAAATTTAATAAAAAACTGCAGCAGTTCTAAGTAGGTGGGTTTAAAATTGGGATAATATTTGAGCATTTATTTGTTTAGTATATGTCCCTCATGTAGTGCCTGAATAGTAAAGGCAAAATGCCCTATGGCTTAGACATTTGGGAAGGGGTGCATGTAAGCTAGAAGAAATTTGAGAGGTGTAGCAGTAGGTGAAATCAAAGAGGTGAGTTGTGAGGTTCCCTTTGTGGAAAGGAATGGCATGGCAAGTCTGCGTCCAGGAAATAAGACAGGAAAATAGAAAGAGGAGATGCTTCAGTAAGACTAAAAGAAGCATGAGAGCATGGATGGACTTACTGGCTTTCACAAAAAACCTCAGCCAACAGGGAGAAGCAACACTCCCTCTGCCCCTTTCCTCCCCCATTCCCTATCTACTATAGCTATAAGAGCAGACTTGATATATTTCCTATATGAAAACTCATAATTGTTCTCATTCACTTAATAATTAAATGGCTAAGCATTTAATTATCTTTTTAAACTCTAAAGTTATGAACACATCCACTATTTGCATAATACAAGATATTATTTGAAACTGTTTATTCACTAGGACTTAATTTGCTGTAATTTCCAAGTTCAGGAAAAGGGTGTCTGTACTGAAAAATGCTTTGAGATATTAGCATATTTAGTACTGCAAACCTTTCACTGTGAGGAACATGTTTTCCTTAAATATAGCAATTCGTACTGTAATTTCTGTTGCAACAAAGAGAAGGGATTTAACAGCAATTGTGTCTGATTTCAGATTTTTCCATTGTCATCTCTGAGCTCAGGAAGGAAGCTTACAATATAATTTGATGACTATTCATTGTTATAGGTCTTTATTATTTAGAATGCCAATGGCAGACTGACATGAGTTAATATTATCTAAATATATTTCCAAAGTATCACACTATCACTGAAGCAGAAATTCTTTGCATATAGATCTGAGACTAAATTATTGCTTCCCGCTTCCCTTTGTGGACCTAAAGTGACAGAAGGAAGGGAATAAAGGAGAGAACAGACTTTTTGTTGTATCTGCTGTGCTAGAAACATTTTAAAGCTGCTTTCAGGATGTTCCCATGGAGAACACTGTGCAAGGTTCAGACTGCTGTTTAAGCAACCCTTTTACATGTTTTGTGGATGTGGAAGCAGCTTGTGGATATAAATGTTTGGCTGTACTCAAGCATCAGAACAGATATGCATTTATTCAGTCCTGATGGTCCTTGGCATGCTTCATGTCCTGTACCTTCATCCCACAAGGCTGTGGCTGCCAGCACAATGTGCTTCACTGTACAGGACTTCTGGGTGTAAGGTTTTATGTGGAGCCTTAGAGATATTTACTGTTTCGCATGGTGTCATGGTGGTAAAGGTGAAATCTGAATTGAATCACCTGTGAGCTTGGTCTTCCACCCACACAGTCTGTAGTTTGTCAGACCTAGGTGAGAGGGCTACGATTATTTAATAAAGTTTCCCATTGTCCACTGAAAACAAAAGAGATTTTTGAGGATATAATTACTGATATGGGTGTATTTAGTTAATTTTTGTGAAAAGTAAGAGAAAGCAAACCCCCTGCCAGCCTAATGTTAAGATATGTAGTGTTTTGCTATGAAAGATTGTCTGTTTTGAATTGTTTGGAGAAGAGCATTACCGTAATGCTCTATCATGTAACATACACACCCAAACCATTGAGCTTTATGTTATCTTTAAATTAGCTTCCTCTGATAGATAAGAGTTTTTATCCTCTTAAAATAAACAGTCTGCAAAAGTTCTGCCTTTCTGGTTTAGTCTTGTACCATGTTGTCTTTGAAGAGACACATAGTGTCTTCAGAAGAGATGGAACTAAGCCATCCTGTCTGTCTGGGCCCATTATTTCAGTTATGATGTTACATTTCCTCCTTGCAGCTGGACTAAGGGTAAATTCCTCTCCTTTCAACTGACAATTGCAGCTGCTTCATAGGCTGCCATGGAGATATATTTTTACAGTGTGAGGTATTTGCTACTGTGCAGCAATTCATGTTTGCTTTATAATAGCAGGGTTTGATTGTGAGTTCCTAGGATCAAAGCTAAAAATAAAACCGTGCTCATATGTGAATAAATGAGATTTTTAGCTAGGTTGAAATATTTATTAATCTAAACTGAAGAACTGATTTGGAAGAAGATGAATTCCTTTTCCAAATACATCTAAATCCAATGAAAGGGTATGAATTGGAAATTGTTTTATAATATAAAATATGAATGACTTCTAATCTTCTTGTTTGAACTTATCCCTGACATTGCATGACATGGTGCTAAGAACCTCCCAGTCAGTCAGGGTCCAAACTGTAGCTGTTGTTACATCCTGTGATCCTATTACCCTGTTAAAGGGTCACATTTATAACAGTTTAGGATTAGTATTTCTAAACCAAAATGAGATAATGCAATGGTCTAGGGTAGTTGTGATACTGTGTATTGAAAATATGCCTATTTACAGATGTGCTTAGTAAAAGTGGGAGCACAAGTTCAAAAGTTCCAGAAATGTTCAAAAGTTCCAGAACTCTGATTTCTGTGTAAAAAGCTTTATTACAGTTTCACTAAGAATTGTCAAGGAGCTATGTACCATTTGTTTTAATGATATGGCTTTCAGCATTGATGTCTACCATTGTCAATATTTAACTTGTTTGAAAGTAAATTATCTTGTCAAAAGAGGTATAGAAGGAAATTCAAACCAAAATTAAAACCAGCTGATTTTAGTTGGAATGGAAAAGAATTGGCAGAATTATTAAATGACAAAATTATATCAGCACTTTATTTTACTGTATTGGCCTTCTCAATTTTCTGTTTCTGAGTGAAAATCTCCCTGTAACGAATTACTTTTGAGTTGTCTGTCTTGAGTCTGCTCAAATATGTATGATTAAATAAAAAAAATTAAATTTAATGTTCTCAAACAATTTCTGCTTCATAATTTAGGAGAGTTTCATTAAGTGGATAGTTGGATAGATAAATAGTTGGAATCCTCTCACAGGTGACCACTCTGGCTCCAGTTCTACAGAATGCTGCTGTGATAATTTTCTAATATTAACCACATGTGATTTATTTAGATGTTCTCCTCTCGTTGCAGATTGTTTTAAACTTCACCACCATGGACCTTTACAAGAGCAGTCTCTGTTGGTATGACTATATTGAAGTAAGAGATGGCTACTGGAGAAAATCACCACTGCTTGGTATGTAGCTGTTGGAATGCTGCACTGTCCATAGTTACCACACTCGTTCACTTCAGTTGACTTGCTCACAGTTGAACTCAAAACAAACCTCTTGGGTTTAAAATGTCTACAATATCTAAACTTGGGAATGGAAAGAAACTGTAAATGACCTCAAATAAGTCATTTATTTGACTTCAAGTCTTCTTTTTATTGCAGCTAGCTGTTATTCAGTGTGTGGAAAGATGAAATCTACAAAATGTACAACTTTTTACTTTGCTTATGGGTATTAAAATATGAAAGTGTCATAGTTTTATTCACAGAAATGGGGAAATAGTATACAGATGAACCTGTAGAACATGTGATGGGAAAGCCATAGAGCACACAGTAAGCTTAGGCACTGTGATTGAGAACACCCACTGCAGAGCTGTACTTATTCGCTCTGTTCCTGTACTTTTTGAATTATGAATAGAAGATTATTTCTATTTCTTCTTTGGGTGTCCTTCCCTGCTGTTGCAGAGAAAAGATTTGCAAAGCAATAGTGAATTATGTCTTAGGGTTGCAACTAATACACAGGAAGCTGCAGCCATCTTTTTCTTGATTCAGAGGGTTGTTGGGGAGATTTCAGAGCTCATAATGCCACTGCCCAATCCAGAGGATTGGTTTGACATCCTGTGGTCATTTTCGATTGAAACTCATGACTTCAGACAGTAGGAAACATGAACTCCTCTAACTTCTTGGGTCGGTTTTATTATTCTTAGAATGGAGACTAAAACTATTTGACAGCATCCTAATAGCCAGAATTTAAAATTGGAAAAAATAGAAAAGAGACACAGAGGAAAGCTGTTTAATAAAGGCACCTATTTTCTTGGTCTTAAAAACAAAAGGAGGAAGAAACAATTAAGACCAGGCAATAATTACCCTTTACTCCTTTTCTCTTCTCTATAACCTAGAAAAACAGAAATTTCACCTACCTAGGCTGAATTTAAGAGCGTGTTATAGTCTAGGGTCATTTGGATGTTAGTTTTTAAATCTCCTTTGTCCTTAGACACAATGAGCAGTATTACTATGATCTTGATTATGTTCCTCTCTTAAGGTTAGTACTCGCTTTCACCTTTTAAAATAGCTGGGATGGTATGTCTAGAAACAATCTATAACAGTTTTTCTACTAATTTTTATCTTCCTATAAGATTTTATACTTAGACTTGTGAGCCTGACTGCAACGCAAAGAAGTACCAAGAGCTTTATAATAAAATCTTTGTGTATTAGGTCCTGATCTGCAAAAACACATGTGCTTAGCCATAAGCATGTGAATAGTTCCACTGAGTTGGCTATGCTGCTCCTGTTTATAATGTTAAACGCTTGTCTAAATGTTTGCAGCGTTTGGCTTCAGAGGTGGCAGAAAATGCAGTTACTGGTTGCATGTTTTTAGGCAGGTTTTGTGGTGACAAACTGCCAGAAGTCCTTGCGTCCTCTGACAGCAGGATGTGGATTGAGTTCCGCAGCAGCAGCAACTGGGTTGGGAAAGGTTTTGCGGCGGTTTATGAAGGTAAGCCTCTTACAGCATTTAAAATGACTTGATCACAGAGGAAAAATACTAACTGGGTACCTTTGGATATTAGGAAAAAAAAAAAAAGATCAGAAATAACCTAATATGGAATTGGTATTACCAAAAGAGACAGTAAGTGTTAATTTACTAGATAGGATATTTAGAAACTGTTCCTGTGATCAAGTTTCAGATGACCTCTTTTCCAGGGACACCACTGATAATAGTCATCAGCATTTTTTTTACCATTTGTTCAATTAAATAGATGTGCATGTTTTGCTTAATGTGGGGGAAGATTTCTTCGAGTACTTTCTGTTTATTCAGAAAAATCTGACTTAAGTTTTCCATATGCTCTGGGATTACTTAATAGAGACACTCCCACACACTGAGTACGTTAGCAAGTCAACATTCACCTGTTTAAAATGCAGCCTGTTTTCATAAACATTTAATCTATGGTAGTAAACTGTATGATTGAGTTGATATTCGCACGTCTTTCAAGATTATCATTATGGACCCTGAAAAGTGCATTTACTTTTCATAAAAATACTTAAAATTTACATTAGCTCTTTCTTAAAAATTAGTGTAAGCTTGAAGTTGTACACTCAAGGTTGAAATACATAGAATATTATAAAATATGAGATATCTGTCTTATTTCTCTCCTTATAAAGGCTAGTAAAAATTAATGAAGGATGCTTATTAAATATATTTCAAAAAAGTAATTGAATTATTTTGACTTTTTAAGTATATTCTGTGAAATGTATAGATTCAGATTATCCGTGGTTCCAAAGTCTTTCTGAACATTGTAAACATGTTTAGAGCTATTAGAGGTGCTGAATTATATTCACAAACTGAAACAGGTATAGTGGTTTAAATGGATTGCAGTTTCAATAATCTGTCCTCTGTATACTTTTTAAGTCTTCACCAGGATAATCTTATCAATTTAAGAAAAGGGAGCATAAAATTTGTTTGGGCATGGGGAATAGAAAATGTCGTTATTGACAATAAGGATTGTATGCTTTTATCAGCTATCTGTGGAGGTGAAATCCACAAAAATGAAGGCCAGATCCAGTCTCCCAATTATCCTGATGACTACAGACCAATGAAGGAATGTGTGTGGAAAATAACAGTATCAGAAAACTACAATGTAGGATTAACCTTTCAAGCATTTGAGGTAAAGTCTTTTAACTGATCTCAGGAAAGCGTCTAGTGAATAAATGACAGTGTCATCTAAGGGAATCCTTATTAGACCTCTGAATGAATTTAAGAATTTGCTATGAAAAAAAACCTTTATAACCCAATTCTGCACTCCATGAATCTTCCCTTTCTGCAGAAGTTTTCACAATTAAAGTTTTTTCATGTTTTCTGTGCTATTGGAATTTGTTTAAAGTACTGACAAGAGTAGCAAACACATAATGCAGTTCAGCAAGGCTGCTTTAATATTCTGTTAAATAATCAGGATTTTTTATCTTTGCTAAATCTTATTGTTAAAAAGGAATGTCTATCTGGAAAGAAACCACTGTGTTTTTTGGCTTCTGTTTGGAGAAGAAAGGAAAAAAAATCTACTTAAATTCAATTTACAAACCTATATTTAGAGAGGGAAGAAAAAAGCCATGGTGAGTCATACTTGCGTGTCTTTAGTGTACATCTTTGTGTATAACATTGCTAAACAGTGGTGAACTATTGTATAACAATGAAAAATAATATTTCATACATCCTTTTTATGTATACGCAATACCCTAGCTTGACATTTGTGGCTAAATTCAGTAACATGCTTTTAGTTCCTTTATTTTATTTGAATATGCTTCAGCCATCATGGCATAAAAACCACTTTGTAAAACCTAAACATTTTGGCTTTATGATGCACATAGATGTAAACACGGGTATTGTAAATATATATATAATTCCCAACCTGTAACTTTAGTCTTACAGACAGGCTTCAGGAGTGTGGCTCATTTTTGCTATGACTGATGAAAGGTCTGAGCATGAGATAGCAAGGGTGTGGGACTTCATCAGAAGTTATGAATATAAATAATGGAATCTTTAATAATTTCACAGATTCTGCTTAATTTTGCCTTTTTAATATCCTGAATTAATGTCAAGTCTAGTGCAGACAAGATCAGCCCTCACTGCCTACAGGGTTTTCCAAATGCCATTCAGACTCTACGTGGCCTGGCTCAAGGTTACTTTACTTAGTGTGTCATTCTCTCTTTTTAAGCACTGTTGAAAATGAATGATGCTTTCAGTAACTTTATAGAATTTACTGATTAGATATGGAGCTTTTCTAATCTGCCACTGCTGCTCAGTATTTTTTAGTGTGATTCAAGAGAAACAACACTATGCCTCTGCATAAGAGACTTACCATAATATTAGATCTCTATGCAGATGCTCAGTGTTGGTCTACACACATGTTATGCTATAACTTGAACTGACCCCAGTTCAGTGTCAGCTCTGGGAGAATCAAACTTCCATCTCTTTCTATCTTTCTGGAGCTCCAGACCACCAAATTGTGGACTATTTGCGAATGGAAAGATGATGTGTTCATAGCTCACTATATATAAAATAATTATCAGCAAAAGAATAGCAAATGAGAGTACAATATAGTAGGCTAATAGTTAAGACTGTAAGAAGATATGTCCAGTTTTCCCCACAGACTATTTAGTATAAAACCATTTTCTAGAAGTGAAACATGTGGACTGACACCTCATAAGAAGAAAGAGGAAATTGAGCAGAAGTATAGTTGAGTGGTAGTCTCAAGCCAGTACCTCTGATAGATGTGTTTTGAAAGAAAAAAAGAAAAAAGTTAATTTCCAATAGTAGGCAGTTGAAAGCCACATACGTTTCAAAGGAGAGTTTGAGCTTGATTCTAGAGTCAAGATGTCCTTGAGCCCCAAGTGAGGTGCCCTGGAAAGACACCAGGCTGCTATTGTATCTGTTTTCATGTCACTTCTTACTGGGTCGTCCATAAGGCTCGCTGCTGAAAGTGAGAGTTAATTTGGAAACTGCTCTGAAATGCCCTGCCTACATGTTCAACATTGAGTCTGATTTCCATTTCAGGTCCAAGAGCCTGAATGTAGGTGCTTTCCTTTTTGGTACTAAGTCCCTCTCTGGACTGAATCTTGGGTGCACTGCCCAGTAAAACAAAAGTTGTTTAAAAATCATAGTTCTTTGTGCCAGCAGAGATCAAAAAAAGTAAGTGTCAGGCCAAAGAGTTATTGCAGCATGTTTGTGAGAAAATTACTTCTCTGTCCTTTGAAAGGTACAGTTAAGTAAGAGGGATAGTTATTATCCATATGTAATGCTAGAAAAAATAACTGTATAAATAATTCCCTCTGAAGTGAAAGCACTAGGGAAGCTAAAGATTTTAAACTCTGTCAATGAGTCATTGTGTTTTGCCAACTGTGGGCAATGCATTTTCCAGTGGCTGTGGGATTACACTTTCTTGTTTGACTGCCTGATGGGCAGCATCTTGATGACAGCAGAGCTGTTGGGACTGATAACTCCATTGTTATGGTTGCCATCGTTATATTGTTATTTGAAAATTAGTGGTCCTTGTATTATTTTTTTCAGAGAACTCTTGTTGGCACACAGTTTCACCAGCTAAGGCAATCCAGAGAGTTTGTAGAGCTGAGCCATATTAATCTTGCTCATTTAAGTGGCTCTGTTAATCTTTGTGCAGATATTGCTCATTTAAACTATTTTTACATAAGTTGGGGAATAGAATTTATCTCATCTTCTGATTCCACTGGGCATATATCCAACTTCTATGACTAAAGTCTGTAACCCAAGTAAGATATGTTTACCTGTACTGGAATTGAACTCTATAAACAAATAAATTTAAAATGACAAAAAGTAATTGGAAGACTTCTAAAATATGATTGCTCCAAATTTGCTTTTCAAATCTCTTATCTTCTCTATTTTTTTAATCAAATATATTTTAGTATGAAGTCTTTTTTTTTTTCTTTTTTTTTTTCCCAGAACTGAAACTATGTACAAGGAATTTTCTTTTCTTTTAAGAATGGGTGTTGAGTTTTCTGGCACTTCATTTCACCAGGAGATTTTTTATCTTTCCCTTACCTATGTGCCTCTCTTAGGAATTCTTTCTGGCATTTTCTTAACTTAGTTCTCTAATGCCATTCAAACTCTGGGTTTCCATGAAGGCCTTCAAGAGCTGATGGTATCTTTCATTGTCCTATAAGCAATGCATTTTTCTGTAAAACCTGCTTGTTTAAATTGTTTTGCATTTGCTAACATTTTGTGTATTTCTTCTCATGCACATTGTAGTATCAGTCTTGTGAGGTCCTAATGCTCCTGTAAATAAGGTTTTCAGGATCAATCCAGTTAAAACTAAATTCGCTGGGAGTCCTCCCATTAACTTGAGGAAATTTTCTGCCCTTGCACTAGGAAGAATAAGAGACTATTGCAAGTGTAATAGATCTTTATAGCAGTATTCCCAGATGACAGTACCATGACATCTTAAAACCTGAAGTACAGATAAGAAAAGCCCATTTTATACTAGTTCTTTTTCATTGGTTACCGAGTGCCTTAACACCAGTCATCATTTCTCAAAAACACAGTACTTAGCCATTGGTTTATATATAGGTGTAACAATTTAATCCCTTAGTATAACAATATTGATAGTATTAATGGCATCACTTGCAGTAGTAGTACACTAAAAATTAATGAATGCGATAGAATGAATTTTGAATTATTTTATTGAAAATCAATAGCACTTTAAGTTGCTTGATTTTTATAGTCTTAGGAAGTTTAGCAACTTTTACTGTTGTACAAATGTATTTTTAGCTGTTGTCTTCTGCTGAAGTTAGAGTGATTCTCAGAATAGAAACTAACAATTCATCTCAAAGAGAGTGTGTAGCTCAGAGCTGCACTTGAGCTGTGAAAAATCAGATTTTCCATATTGCCCCATAGAACATGGAAAACATGGAAACTTGGAAAAAGAGAGGTGCTAATTAAGTTTGGAGTAGGGAAATGACCACAGGCACATGTAGGGAAAATACACGATTTCTTTATTGTTAAAAGTGGGCTTTAGACTAGGTCACTTCTTTCTGCTTTGGAGTGCACTGTGATTTTTACTGAGATAATGAAGCAGACACGGTTTCAAATTGGAATATGATGCCATATGTTATAATTTATAATTTACATTAATGAAAATTTGAAATTGATGTTACAGTGTCAAAAACATATCAGTGCTCAGGTAGAAACATCTGACCTCATTAGCGCAAACATACAATTGCCACTGAAGTCAGCAAGGGGTGGTTGCATCCCAAGTCTTCTTGACTTTTCTCACTCATTTCTCAAACTCTGGCCCAAAGCAATTCCTGAGTAAACAATTAAGAAATCAAGAGTAAATGGCAATATGGATTGTGCCAGAGAAGTGAGTGGGAGAAAATTACATATATAAATGCTTGAAGAATTGGAAAACTGGAAAGAAGACAAGCTAATTTTGTATGCAAGTGCTGTGTGTTGAAGAAACAAAATCAAACAGCTCCTTTTCCCAATTTTCCCTCTTACGTAAGAGAAGCAGAAATCCTAATGTGTTAAATGAAATCTCCTAAGTCTGTGGTGGTTACTGAGCTTAGGATTGATTTAGGTGCACAATTAGCACAAAGTACCAGCAGCCACTTTGAAAACTGTATGGCTTACATGCACGAAAACTTTGTCTGGAGAGAGGATGTGGATTTTTTAGGGTCTGTTTTTATTAATTTGTCATTTTAATAGAATGTGAATGTGCTGAATAAAATTCGCAGCTTCTCCAAAACCTTTCTCCCTGAGCGTGGCGGTTGTCTCTGTCCCTCTCCCCGCCTTCTTCCCCCTCCACCTCACGATTCAGCCACTTAGCTGAACAATAGTTTTCTTAAAGGATTTATTTTTTGAATGCTTGGATTTAGTTAATTCTTTTATAGCTAAGATGCTATATTACTTGAGTAATGTGAAGTAATCCCGCAGTAAAATGTCCCAGATCAAGAGGGTTTTTAATTCTGTTGGGAAAGATACTCTCTCTCAAGGAAGACAGGTATCACAACTTATCTGGTCTCCAGATAAGTTCATAATATGGCTGCTACTGCTTTCTTCTTTGGTGCAATTCCCACGCTGACTGACTCTGCAAATTCTATCATGTTAAGAGCACCAGACTTGCTTCCCAAGTAGAGATGCACGTCTGCTCCATGCTAGTCTGTGTTTGGATGTCATCTGTCAGAATGTTTAAATGAGAGGTACATTTTCAGTTGTTCTGGTTTGAGTAGGTTTCTCCATCAATATGGCAAAGATTCGCTCATTGACCCAGAAAGTAAAAAGAAGACACCTGAAATAAGGGATCATGCAACAGGAAACAGGCACATCAGCTGCCCAAAATTAATGCTGATTTTTGTCATCTGTTTTGAAGAGCTGATAACCTTTAAAGTGTGTTTGGATCGAATTCTACAGATACCCTAAACTCTTAATATGCTCTAATTATTTACAGTTACCCTGCAACATCATTGGGTAATGACAAATATAAAATTTTGCACTGTGTTGTAGATAAATGGAGAAAATAAAATATTGTTCATCACCTTACATATAACAAACTGATAATGTTTAAAAATCTTATGCATATTAATCAAAATTGAGCTTTTAATATTTCAAAACCAATTATTATTTCTGATCTCATTAGTTGTTGAACCAATAATCTTGTATACTTGAGCATATATGAGAAAAGAGAACTTTACTTGAACTCAGAGTAGGAATTTGACAGAACATTGGGACGCTTAAAAGTGAGCACGTTGCTTTTAATTACTGTTTTCCAGTTAGACTGTTGTGTCCTGCATAACAATCTCAAAATTATTTCTTGTAGAAGTACAGTTAAAAAAGTCCGGTGATACTTGTTCTTTTCCTCGTCTTCCTGTTGTTTCAACCCTAAACAAAGAACCCCAACCTCAACTTTGAAAAATTTCTATTCTGTTCGTTAGCTGATATTTGATGTTTTTGGTCAAGTTCAAGCAGGTCACTTAAAAAATAATTTTTTACAGATTGAAAGACATGATAACTGTGCATATGACTACTTGGAAATTCGAGATGGAACAAATGAAAACAGTCCTTTAATTGGTCACTTTTGTGGCTATGACAAGCCAGAAGACATTAGATCTACCTCTAACACCCTGTGGATGAAGTTTGTTTCTGATGGAACCGTTAACAAAGCAGGGTTTGCAGCTAACTTTTTTAAAGGTAAATGCTAAAGCATATGTTGAGAGCCGTGACTAGCTTACCACTTGTTTTTGTACTAGAAAAAATATGATAAAGTATGAAAAATATTTTTGAGTTTATTTTTTCTGAAACCAGTTCTTTTACTGTCTTCAGCATATTTTTTTACCTGGGCATGAAATTTTATGAGATCAAAACAGTTGCTTCTATCTCCTTGTAAAATATATTTAAAGAATGAAAGAACATAGTCAGTGCAACTTTCTGCTCTCTTTGGACTCAAAAAACAAGTTTAGTTTTGAAACATCTTTATAACGTATCTTGCAAAAAATGGGGATTTTGGACATTATTTTATCAAATATAAAGTTAAATATAATCACGATAGAGATAACAATCTTTTCTGTTAAGGTTTTTTTTGTTTTGTCTAAATCTTGTGTTTATTCTGATCCCATTGCTGCATTCTCACATTATTACTTTCTGTGAGCAAGAAAAAAACCCAAAAAACTGAGAAATCCTGCAGTGATCAGTGGCCTCGTGATCTTCCTCCAGTTTTGGGGTTGGTGTTATACACTTGCAATTATACCTGCAGCAGCTGGCATGTGGGGAGTGCATAATTCTTATCCTGTGCTGCCCGTGGCACAGTGAAAGCACCTGAAATCCAGGTTATGCCTCCAGGAGAACCTTTTTGCTCTTTTGAAATGCCACCAGCTGGGGCCTTTCTCACCCTAACTTTCAGTTTTCACTATAGAAAATTATACCCTTGAAGTCTATAGACATGAGAGTGGGAGCTTGGTTTTATTCTGAAGAAATTACTTGTAAGGAAACAATATTTCAACATCTGAGAAATATTTTAACAATGAATCTCATGGGTATACTTCAGAGCTAGTAGAGATAACACATTATTCCTTTCCCTCCCCCATCCGTGATGCATCTTGTTGGCTTTAATATCAATAGAATGAAAACCTGGGATTTGAGGATTCTGTTAATCTGTTTTTGAGTATGAATTTGAGGATAATGCACAAATTGATTTTGTGGGAGATAAAGTGCCCTTCAAGTGACCCTCCTGTGGATTTTCAATCTCTCTTTCAATACTTTATACAACCTTTAGATTACAGCTGCCTGAATTATTGCATGCTGCCCACAAAGTGCTTATAAATTAGATCTGCAGCTGTCAGTAAGTATTATTGTTAAAAAAACCCACCCAATGCCCACAAAGGACAATTTTTTATTTTCTCCATTGCAGGTCCCCTTAGCATTTGAAAATGCTCTAGTCAGCAACCACAGTGTGTTATATATTTCACCTTATAATGGCATGCATATAGCTTTTTTAGGTTAATATTGATCCAGCTGAGGAAGGCAATTATTTAACATGTTTTTGCATTCTTCCTTGTCTTGGCAGAGGAAGATGAATGTGCCAAACCTGACAATGGTGGCTGTGAGCAGCGCTGTGTAAATACACTGGGCAGTTACCAGTGCGCCTGTGATCCTGGCTATGAACTTGGTCCTGACAAAAAGAGTTGTGAAGGTACAGTCCATTGCTGTGTGTGTTATGGGCTCTTAAAACTCAGAGAGTGCCATCACTTGAATGAAATGCTACACCTTTCATATGTTCTGTCCTAGCATTGGGAGATCTCTGGAACCCAGCCTGGAAAACTAGTGCTCCCTTTTAACTAGTGGTGCCAGAGTAATGTCTGGCCACAGCAGTCATCTTCATCTGATGTCTGTCACTAATTTAGCTTTACAGGCTTTACTGTTAGTTGATCAGAACAATGCAAAGCAGGACCTTTCCCATAAGGAGGCAATTATGAATGGAACAATATGCCAGTGTCTCAGAAATGGAGTATTTAGTGATCCCTCTGACCACTTCTGTCTGGGAAGGTGGCTGGTTTGAAGAGCAGGATCCTTTATTCTAGCTCAAAGCTCAGAGAAATCCTCCCTACTCCTAGTTTAATTATGGAATTTTCTTGCTGGAAACTAATTCTACATTTCAGGGTGAGCAAAGCACGTTCAAATAATCATTTGGAGAAACAAAAAGCTGATAAGTAGAGCTATGTGTAAATGTAGGATTGGACTGAGATAATTGCTTGCTTTATATATGTATTTTATTTCAAAAGAAAGAAGTAAAAGCTCTTGATTACACACCAGTTATTGTTTGATTTTTATTCATAAACACCAATTAATGCAGGGATAGCAAAAATTATTCTTATTTCGATTAACCTGTTTGTTTCAGTAGTGAATAGAATTTGAAAACTGGAGTGCTCAGTGCTAAGGTTTTCTTCAGATGTAATTCAGTGGTGCCTCACTTTTTAGCCAATTCCCTGGCTTTAATTCATAGTTTTTCACAGTTTGGGGTGTTTTTTGTTAGTTTCTTTTGGTTCTATAGGGCTGGGTTTTTTTGCTTGTTTGTTTTGTGGGTGTGAGGTGGTGATAGTCCTAGACTACAGGCATGTTAGCCTGCAACTCTGGTCAAACCAGCTGCTTTTTTGGTTGTGTCCCCTCCCTCAAAACTTAGTAGTGAGTACATGTGAAAAACAATTGATTTGAAAAAGCCTGTTGTATTAATAAGTCTGTATATTAGGCGATATGCAGTAAGTAAGGTTAATCTAATGGGGGCCACAAAGAGATGTTTGATCTCTAGGCCTTTGATCATCAGCCCAAATTTATGTAAGGAATTTGGTTTAGTCTGCCTGCTGAATATCAGGGAACGTTACCAGTCTTTCAGAAAACTCTGAAAAGTAGAGAGAAAATACTTCCCTGGAAATCAAGTAGAAAAGCGGCTCTGGCAAAAAAAAAGAGGAGTTGTTCAAAGCAGTGCAGTGCAGTGTGGAATAAAATCCCTGAGCTATCACTAAAAGTGTAAATGCATGTATTTGTTCCCCACAAGGTCACACTCACTGTATGTGGGTACTGCTTGGGACTGCTGAATTAAAATCACTCTGTAGTCACAGCCAGCATTACACCCTAGTAATAGTTTGGGAATTTGAGTGATGTCCTAGTACTTGTGATGCCAGAGTAGAAGCCTCGAACGCAGAAACTCTGTCCAATGCTTCACTGCTGTGTTGACATGCACAGAAAATTGCTTTGTGCTGGTCTAATCCACATCTCTTATGCTGGCTGTATATTAGAAGGCTTTAAGAGGAGGAGGGGGTTCAATATTTCCATGTTTCCTGTCATTCCCTCAAGGAACAATGGAGAGATGTTGAAAAGCAGAAACTGAAAACTAGCAGTAATTTGTCACTCTGACCTAGACTGGATCATCTGAGGATCTGAGGGTACCACTTGTGTCATCAGAGTGTGGTCTCTAAACCTGTGCCCATTTTTTTTTTTTTGACACACTAAGGTGTCAAAGTACCTTTATGTGTATATCAAGTAATCCTCTGCATGGAAAGCCAGGTGCCAGGAGGAAGACTGGGATATATCTAGGTTGGCCAAGAGTGCCCTGACATAGAACTGGAGAGTTCTCCCAGGTGTGTTAGATAAGTGGATGCAGTATGTGAGACCATCCATGAGCTAGACAGTTTTTAAAGCATTCAGCATTAGCGCAGAGCAGGTGGAAGAAAGTGAAGGTTCCCCACACCAGCTCATTAGAAAGATTTGTAGATGATTTCCAGTGCTGTCATAGTTCTGGAGTGGTATCAGTGGAGCAGAGTGTGGTTAAGACCCTTTGCAAACCTATTACTTTGCTTTTTTTCTTTTTCTTAAAGATTTTTTTTTCCACAGACAGAAAATATCAGTGTGTTTGTACTTTGTTATCTGAACTGCATTCACATAGTGCTATATTGTTCCGTTGTGTGGCTATGACCATTATTTCTAAATATATGCTGAATAGGTGTTTTCTCTATGTCTTGAACATCCATACTTCAGCAAAAGTAATTGTGGCTGAAGAATAGGTTATGGCTATCCCAAAGAAGTGACTCTATCTAATAGGTTATGGGAGCTATATGAACTGAGGCAGGTAGGACTGATTCTGGATCAATAATCAAGAAGAGAAGCTGGGGAAATGTGAAGCGCATCTTAAGTAGTCTGTCTGTCAAGGTCCTGAGGAGGGCAGTAAGGTCAGAGAACGTGTATGGGAAAGGCTGTGAGAGAATAACCAGAGTCTCTGGAGGGAAAGGAAAAGAATGAATATGATAGCGCTTTGTGTAGTCCTGAAACTTATCTCTGTCCGCAAACCTGCAAGCTGTTCAAGATAGAGGCTGTCTCTTTCTCTTTGTTTGCACCAAGCATGATAAAACAAGATTCTGATTAGTCTGTCTGGGCATTGCAAGTAGTGTAAGTAATGAGGGGACTGAATCTTCTCAGTGTACTTCTGTTTATAGTAAAACACTGTTACAGTCAAGAAACGATGCTCTCCCTTTTAATTTTACAGCTGCTTGCGGAGGACTCCTGACAAAGCTAAATGGGACTATAACCACACCAGGGTGGCCCAAAGAGTATCCTCCAAACAAAAACTGTGTGTGGCAGGTGGTTGCCCCAACGCAATACCGAATTTCAATGAAGTTTGAGTTTTTTGAGTTAGAAGGGAATGAAGTAAGTAACTGAACAAAGAGCTGCACAATCTGTCACACATGAAACAGTTTCGGAAGCATTAAAAAATAGACATTGTCTTGTAAAACCCTTGTTAACTGTTCATATGCTGACAATAACCATAGACGTTCCTGTTTTCATTTTGGGACTGTTTCTGGGTTATTTCAAAATAAACGTGGAATGAATAGCTCTCTTTTACGTATCATCTAATTGTATATGTATTACAAGAAATTTAAAAAACTGTTCTCTGCTGAGTCTCAGCTGACTTTCTTTTATCAACAAAGTAAAACAGAGCAAATGACTGAGGTATATTGGAAAGAATTCAAGAGAAGAAATTATGGAGAAACCAAATCATCTTTATAGACTATGACTGCTGAGAATACACATAAGCTCAGTTTGTGATGGAGCAAAAGAGCATTTAAATCACCAGTATCTCATGGTGGGAAAATCTTAAAAGGAGCAGTACGAGAAATAATACACAATAGAACAACTGCAGTATTTGAGCTGGGCAGCCCCAGCACATGGTAAGAGGCACTCCCTATAGCTTTAAACAAAGTGGTAGAAGTTGCTGTGAGTTTTGGGTGCGAATCAGTAAAATATGGGTTTCCGCATCAACTTTTCAGCATCCGTTTGGCTTCCTAAACGCTGCTCTCTCATACCATTGAATAGTCCTGCCATGATCTAGCCATAATGTGCTGTAGCCATGGAGTTTATCTGGATATTCTAAAGAATATCCAGAAGTGTTAAGAATCCAGATCCCAAGATACTGTTTCTCACTAAGCAAATTTGTAGCAACATATTTGATAAGTGGATGGGGCCATGTTTTGGGCATGAAATCTGAAGTAACAAAAGCTGGAGTTTAACTTATAACTAAGATACAGCCTAGCTGTGGTTTCTCTGAAATATCTCAGTTATTTGCAGAGGCAGCAATGTGAGATTTTTATTACTTTTTTGTTTTTAATATTTGAGTGGGTTCTGAAGTCCGTGAAATTCCAAGTTTTAATGATTTATATGTTACACTCATGTCCTGTTATCATTGTTAGAAGAACTGCAAAAGGTGTAATAAAAACTTGCAAATCCCAAAGATTTAAAACTTAATTACAATTTGAACAAATCATAAAGTATCATTCCTACACTTTCTTGGTACTTAAGTCAGGTTTGCAGGGAAGATATCTAATTATAGTGAAGTTAAATCAGTTTTCTAAGGTCATAACAGGACATATCAATTAAGCAGATATGTAAAATACATACATAATGTTTCCAACATTTAGAACTTTGTTTTGATCTCCTGTGCTACTAAATATTAGCCTTAGACTGTTAAATAGTAGTACTAAGAACAATACCTTTGAAAACCAGAGGAAACATAATATCTGGAACATTCTCATATGTTGTCTGAGTGCAGACATACAATGTATGTTCTAAATTTTCCTTATTTATAGAAGCTCCATTTAAGGCCAATTTTAGTATGTCTTTTCCAATATTACAATTTTAATATTTTACGTTTACATGTTACAATTTTAGTTTCAAGTTTAGCTTATAAGTTTTTTCAAAAATCTTCTGTAGTCTGAAGAAGTTAGACCTATCTGAAGTTACATTTCATTTGTAATCTAAAGCCATGAAACCATCAAAACTTGCCATTGTTGTATTGCTAAAATTGCTGGGATTTATTGACATTGTAAGGTATCTTTGAAAATCACATGCATTAACATGAATTTATCTAACAATTAATATGAATCAGCATGTGGAAGTAATTCAAGTTTTATAAGACTGTTATTTATATTGTAGTTTCAACATAATTAGTCACTTCCCAACTTTGCTAGATATGAAAATTGTTCTGGTAACAATGAAAATTTAATCTATTTAATATATGGAATATATTAAAAAAAAATCAACAATGTTGACAATGATGTAATATTTCATATGGAGAGAGAGCAAAAAAGGCCAAAACCTTCTTTACTGTAGTTCTTCTTCAGCTGCCCTTACATGTCTTTTTGACTACAAATGTGATTTATAAAAACAACTTGGATTTAATGTAAAATCTAAGCTGTGTATGAATCCTCCTGGCCACTGTTTTCTCTTAAGCTATTAATTGCAGACAACTGGGACACTTTTGATTAAATGATTGATAGTTGAGCCTAAGAAGCTTAAAAGTTTTTGGGTGGAGGGCTTTAAGTTGACCAGGGATTATGGATTGAAAGTATTACCACCCGTAGCAGGCCTTGTATAAGGCTTTTTTATTACTTTATTTTACTTAATTTTTTTTTAACCTTCTAATGAAAATGACATGCATCAGCCCTCCAAATTATAGTTGTACTACTGTTAAAGAAAGATATATAGTTTTAATAGTGCAGATTTATATTAAAAAAACCCATGCCTTAAAAACAGCATGGTAAAAAACTTTCTTGTAAGTCGAAGTTAGTATTTTTTTAAGTCTATGAGATGCAATCAATAGAAAGTTTGTAGATTCTGGATATGTGTTTTATGGTGCAAAGATAGGTATAATTTCTAGGGTGAATATTTCTAGATTTTAGTCTAATGTAGCTGGAATTTTTATTTTTTAGATCAAATGGAAAAGTTACTTAGCATCTAGATAATGAACACAGATTTGTATCTATCAAAATACATGTTTGAATATGTATTGATAGGTAATTTGAATGTGATAATGTAGCTATGCCTTACTGACCTTAAAGTATTCTTACACAAACTCAGTGAATATAAGCATTTACAAATGATTTCAGAGTCAGGGAAAAGTGAAAAAAAAGATAGAATTTTCTTATTATTTATCAGTATATACTCATCAGAGTTCTTGCCTTTGTAAACAACTTCATCCTTTTCTTTCGGTTAACCAAAGTATTTTCTTCCTTTTCTCAGGTTTGCAAATATGATTATGTGGAGATTCGTAGTGGCCTTTCTTCTGATTCTAAACTGCACGGTAAATTCTGTGGTACAGAAGTGCCTGAAGTTATCACCTCTCAGTACAACAACATGCGAATTGAGTTCAGATCTGACAACACTGTATCAAAAAAAGGCTTCAAGGCACATTTCTTCTCAGGTATAGAAAATCACTCTTGTGTAACAGTGAGTGCCTCTGGGCATCCACTGACTGGGTGGAGTGAATACTGTATTTTGGTATAAAAGTGAATGGCCTTTCCCCTTATAGTTTTCTTGATAGTTTTGACTTTGTTTACATGAGCTTAAAGCACTCTTCTGTCTTAAAATGCTGTTCTGAATCATAATGTCTGTATATAGCAGAAAATATATGGACTGCATATATGTATCTGTATTGAAATACAAGCAGAAGCAAGTGAACTTTGAGATATAGAGGAAAAAGGCAAATTTACTGCTTTTAAATTTTGATTTGATTTCTTTTATCTCAGGTTTTGTTGCTGTTATATTTTTTTCGAATACCAGTTCTGATGTGATATGAGTTACATCCAGTGTTCACTTTAGTTTTTTTCACTCAGGTCTGTTAATATAATGCGTTAATTATGAAATCACCACATTGTGCCTCAACATTTGTTTAACATTACAGATACTTTCTTGCCAGACTTTGCACGTCTTAGTGTTTTGCAGAAGAACAGGGTGTAAAACCTTGTAATAACAAAAATGTGTCTTCTTAGTTTTGAGTGTAATTTCACTGAGGCAGATCAGAGAAACGGAACTTCATATGATCTGTAGACATGTTGTTGAATAAAGTTTGACATGAGTGAAGCTGAAGATGAGAAGAAATATTTTCACAGCAGTAGATTTTGCAATTACCTATTGAGACTCAACTATTAAAATGTGGCCGTGACAGGATACCACCTGGTGTTAGTAGTGGAATTTTGCTTAGTATTTTTTCTTGTGTGTTTACACAAACACATATGCATAGGATGTTATCTTGTGTAAAACAACACAACAAAAGACTCATGTCTGCACACCTCCCAAACTGCAAGTCATCCAGAAGCACTTGGGATTTATATTCTGCCCTAAGTTTTTTGGTAGCAGTTGAAAATCTGCATCTGGAGCATCCTCACTATTTTTTCTAGTAAAAATATTTCCCTGGTTGTAGTCTTTCAGATCCATCTTTACATATAGTAGCACTTTTTACCTTTAAATTTATATTTTACATTAGCAAGAAGCTTTTAAAATCCAGTCGTTATTTGTAGTAATACATATATGTTCACAATAGAGCTTCCTCCTAGAAACAATAACATAACTAGTCATTTCATGTTTTTACAAGAATGAGTATTTACATGTTCCAGTTCTAAAAATGGTCCACAGATTAAGTCTGTTAAATATTTTCAGAATGCATACAGCTATGCCAGATAAGATTGGCAATGACAGGTTTGTAATTTGTGTAAGCTCTGTAGTTTAGAAGTTGTGTTTTGTGGACATGCTGAACATTTATAGTCTGTTAAATCTTGGCTTTCTTAAAAGTGCTAGTTCATTTAATCAAATCTATTTATTTATTTATTTATTTTAGTGATTGTTATTTAAATTGTCTATTAATATGATTTGAACCTAGTAAGAAATCAGGCCAATGTTATATGTTAGGGAAAGACTAGACTATAAATCACGGAGCTCAAAGCATCAGGGTGAAATCCTTCAGAACCATTGTTTCCCTTGTCTTTTTCAGTTCTGCATGAAATGTTTTTCCTTTCCCCCCAAGGTGAAAACAGTTTTTTCCTGGTACTTTAAAAAATATAAGTTTTAAATGACACCGTTGATCACTAGAATAAATTCATTAGCCAGGAATAAGTCTAAACTAACTGTTTTTTTTAATTAATAGAAATGTGTTATGTGTCCTGAACATAGTATTTATCTAATTCCCTTTGAAGAAAGAGAGGTTGATAAAAGTAGTCCTTGAGTCTATAAGTAAGTAAATTTACTGAACGCTTTGTAAGGCTTTTCTGCCATAATCTGTTGCTTCATTTCATATGACTTCAGTTACTTTGTATTCTATTTTTATACTTTCTCAGTTCTCTTCCAGTTTCTATTATTTCTAGCAGATTCTATTCTATGTTATCTGGTTTTCCCCTTTTGACAATGTTTTCTGATCAAACCAGAAACTTTGTAATGCTTGAATCAAACTTCTGAACCTAAAGTACCTAAAAAGAGGTTGTCCTCTCTGAATATTCATCAGATACAACTTTCATGGCTGTCATAAAACACTGTAAATTTCTTAACTGTGAATTTCCAGAACATGGACATAATATGCTATTGATCTGTCAATGAAGAACAAACTTAACGCTTCAAGTATTTTACCTTTGGGAGTTGATAACTGATCACTGTTCAGCCTATGAAATGGGTTTTTTTGAAATTTGAATGCTTGTCTTCAGAATACACTACTTTTAGAGTGACGTCTGAGGAGAAATACTTAGTGCTGGTGTCTAAGATACTTGCTGGAAAGCATTTAACAGTTTTATTAGTTAAATCACAATAGAAATGTTTTCAAGTATTTAGATATAAAGACGTCTATAATGAAAAAGTCAGTAATGAATAAAGCACTGCATCTTGCTGTCTATTCACCAGTAAAGGGCATATGCAGTGCTCAGCAAGAGGGACAAGTGGATAAATCAGATTAGTTTGAAGATTGCGAACTGTAATATGTTCTACAAAGCATGGCTACATAGCTTTTTTTTTTTTTTTTTTTGCAACTCTTATGGTGGTGAATTCTGCAGCCACACCTACATTTGACAAAGCATGGCCCAGCTCCAGCTCAGACGACACAAAGCAGTTTAGGGGTGGTTGGAACCCCCTGTGATAAACTGTGAAAGCAAACAGTGACATAGGGCAACAGATGACCTGCATTAGGAAGGTATTTATGTTGATATAAGACAACATGTAATTACAGTTTTGGCTGTAAAATGGTGTTAACAGCCAGACAGGTGCTGCTGGAAAGTGAGAAAAACTTTTTTTCAACATTTTGCAAAATTTACACTTGATTGGACAGTTCTGAAGAAAGCTCATTTGGGAGCCATTGCAGGGACATAGCTAATCTACAGACATAATCTTGTGTATTTATAATTGAGTTTCTTGGATAAAGAGAAGAAACTAGGAAGTCATATTATGTTAACTTTTTAATTAAAAGTCTTTGGAATTGGATATTAGGCTTCTAAACCAAAGGTTCTAGTAATTAGGTTTTTGTTCTTTCTCTCTGCTCTTTCCTCTGCCCTTCTCTCTGTCTTCTGCTCTTGTCAGAAGACCTATTGCAGTCTGCTGGGCTGATTAGCCTTGAGGAGTATAAGTTAACTCCAGGAATTTACTCTAGGGAGAGAAAAAGATAACAATAATTTATATGTTCTTTTCTGTGATGTTTCCAAGAAGACAGCCTAATAATTTCTTTAAATCTGTCTTTGGGTAGTGATACTCAGTGGTAATATGTCTCAAAGCTACTCCCATTTATCGTAAGTTTTAGAGTTACTTCAGTATTTTAAATAAATATGATTCTTTGCATGGTTATTCAAAACATACGTGATGTTTGATGTAGTATAGAAATGAGGGTTGTTGGGACATCTTTTCTGGGGTGATGATTTATTGAGCAGTTAAAAAGAGAAAGCTAGAATGCTTCTAGCCTTGAGCAGATTTGTTTTGGAGCACAAACTCATCTCTGGTGCCATCCTGGTACATTTTTTTCCACAGACAAGAAAACTGCCTGCAAAGAGAAAATTTTTGTTTTTGAATCTTGCAAGGACTTGGTACAGGTCCCTTCAGGCCGAGTACGTATTATTGACAGACTGGTGGCCTCTGAGGGTCTCAGAGGTACGACCGTTTGTCCTCGGAATGATTCAGTCTAACATTTTGTTGAGAATGGATCTTTCCTGTTCTGAGTACTGCTATGAGAAAAGAAAGAAAGCATCCATTCAAAATGGGAAGACTCATTTCCATCTGTCAGCATAACAAATGGCTTTGTTTTTATGTGGCAAAGCATTTGTTCCTATAACTAATAAAGACTAATTGTTTTTTCATGAATTTTGAAACTGGGCAATCAGCTTGACAGAAAGTCTGTTCCAAATTATGAAGTGTGAGGAAGGCTCGTTCAACAGTTGCATCGTTGATTAACCACATACAAGTAATTATTGTCCTAAAACATGCTCCAAAGTATCTTCTTCCTACCTTCTGTCCATTGTTTTATCTCTGAGGAGGTCCAACATGGGACTGTTTTGTACTCGTTTCTGAAGATATTATTTTACAGATTACAGGCTTGTTTAATATTAAAGTACCCCAGCATTTTCACACTGTTTGGAAGATGAAAATGGACAGGGCTTTTATTTAGCATTTGTTTACCTACTCTGTCCTTGAACATGTAACTTGAATGCATTTTGAGCTTGCCTTCCATTTATTTTGTTGTTATGGTAGAAAACTACGAACTAATGCTCAGGGGTTTTGTTCATCTTATATCTAATTTCTCCTATGCTTATTACTGTTCTTCACTTGCAACATGGAATTAATTTATGATAGTGCTTGCTTTTGCAAAGATGAAAGATTAAAACTTCTGTTTGAAATTAAATAGATTTACTACCTTAGTTTGAGATTTACACTTCAAGGTGCATAAACAGTGAATTGTGGAGCCTCTATGCTTCCTTCGTCATCAAAATGACAACTAGTATAAGCATTTGGACGTATAATTCTGGAAACTTGCAACTTCCAAACTTTCAGTGCAAACAGATGTGAGATTTGAGATTTACAGGGCAAAATGCAGTGGATGTTTGGGTTTGACTTGCAGAATTTTTTCATAAATGTACTTTATTGTTATGTATTGTAAGTAGAAGCTGATTTTTATGGAAAGTAATGCAAGTCAACAGGTCAAGTGTTGCATGTGTTTTGGCTGATAAAGCTGATGTGTGTATGCAATTGTAATGCAAACTTCCTTTGTTGTGTTACTGAATATGAGCATCAGTAAAGGCAGGGAAAAAATACATAAGACAACAAAAAGACTTAAATTATAAGTGGCTTGTAATCTATAGAAATGTTTATGGTGCCTGATGAAGTCTGAAACATGGCATGTTTGGAGATAGTGCTCACTGCTGCTTTCCAAGGTAAATGAGGCTGAAGGGATGCATGGTCTGCACTCCAGCCCTGCAACAACTGGACCTCTATGATGACTGGAGTTTCTCTCCTCTTTTTCCTCCTCTCTTTTGCAAGTTGAAATCACATAGTTTGTAAGATACAGTTTTTTAATATATGTATAGGATGTGTGCGTGTGTGTGTGTATATATATATATAAGGGTATATATTTTCATATCTTGGGATTTACATGTGTGTCTATACACACGTGCAGGTATATACGGGCACTGGAATAGGCTGCCCAGGGAAGCGGTTAAGTCCTCCTCCCTCGAGATATTTGAAAGACTGGTAGGTGAGGTGCTCAGAGATAGTAGTAGACAGGTACGGTTGAACTCAGTGATCTCAAAGGGTCTTTTCCAACGAAACGATTCTATGATTCTATGATACATTTGAATAAATATGTACATATATGTGTGTATATATAAATATGTCAGGAGTAGCCTGCCTCTTTCAAATGGACCAGACTCACATAAAATAACAACAGCTGAATGACATAGAAGAGTGGCAGCTGAGTCCTCTTGCTAGAATGACAGCCTGTTAATCTAGTTTGGTTTTTTTCCATGCAATGAATTTGTAACTGTTTAATGCGGGTCATATTTCCTCCCCTATTCTCTGCTTTACTTCTAACACACTAAAAGCTCTTTTAAAAGATTACGTGTTAATAAACAGAACTGCATGCTATATTATAGATCTCCTTGAAATAAATAATGCTGGTTTCTTTTGTATGTTTTTCAATGAAATGTTTATCTTTTTGTGATATTCTGTAATATCCAAATTCATTAAAATTAAAGCACACTGTCACTCTGGTGGGATAAAAAAAAATCAACTTATTAAAGAAACGTGTGTTAAATCCTTCTTTTCTTACAAGTTTAATATGCAGAGCTTGAAACCTTGTTTGGCCTATGTGTTCCTTTCAACATAACACCATTAGATGGTGGAATTAGCATAAAGTTGGAATATTTTGTGTTGCCCATAAATTACTTGCCTGTTGCTTACTGAAATACAGCTTTGGATGAAATATTTATGAAACTTTACCAGCTAGACCACTTGAAAGAGTAAATGCTGGTAACCATCTTATCTCCTTTGATTTAGCTTGTTTGTTTTACTAGTATTCCTCTACCCTAGGAACTACCCCTCATTTCCTAGAAAGATGAGACAGAATATTTGTGCCATGGTGCACAGCAATGAGTATCGTGAAACTGCCATGCAAAGAAGAGTGACTGTACTTTAGCTTATCCTTTTCTGGATTTAAACACTATGCTAAACCTTGTTCTTTTTGTTAATGAGGACTACTGCTAGCTGTGATGTTGTTGTGTATTTCTTAGACAAGGATGAATGTTCAAAGGACAATGGTGGCTGCCAGCATGAGTGCATCAACACAGTAGGAAGCTACGTTTGCCAGTGCCGAAATGGATTTGTGCTACATGAAAACAAACATGACTGCAAAGAGGGTAAGTGTGCTTGAATGGTTGATTTTACAGATGTCTTGCAGAAAGCTTTCTGCAGCTCTTTCCAAAGAAAAGAAAGGAAAGAAAAAGATCTTGGTAATAGGGGCTTAGGCACCATCACCACTCCCTATCCCTATTTCTCATCTTCTCCATCCCCAGCATTTGTGTCTGGCTGAGTTTGAGGTCCACAAGAATGCAGTTTGGATCGTTGGCATGGAGTGCTATTTTTAATAGTGCTGTAAAATGTAGAACATTTAAAGCTGTGATAGAATATTTATCTAATGTTGTATTAAACACAGAGACAGAGTTTCTGGAAGGAAGCCTGATAAAGGTGTCATTTGCTCCCAGTAGCAGTTGGTTTCCTTGCAGTTTGATGGAAACTGCATTTGCCCTTTCTGGGTTTATTTTAAGGGACATTCAGACAATCTAAATTCCAGTCAAGTCCCTGTGCATCTTTCTTCTTCTTTGCTGTCTCGAGGTGTGGCTGACTCCAAGAAAACAGTAGGCTTTAGGGCTTAAGTAGAATTTAGGTTATCTGTAAGTGAACCTTGATTATACAATATCATGTGAGCTACTGTGATTTCTCCAAGTATTCCAGTATGGATTTAATTTGTGAGTAAAGATATGCTTTGTGAGTCACTTGCATGTGTTGGAATGATACTTGCCTGCTCTAAAAGATTCTTGTTGAATGATTCTCTGATATTTATAAAGCGATTTGAGATTGTTAAAAACTGGACAAAAAATGAAACTAGTTTCTTTCTTGCCCTCTTTAAGTATTTGTATTTATTCACAGCGATACACTTCTAGTGATTCAGTTATGATGTGAATGACTAAGCTGTTCTTGGTATATACTTACAGTTTAGTTTTAGCTGTCCTCTAGTTGTATATGTGTCCGTAGAAACTGTGGTTTAGAGATCAAAATGATTGCTATGTAGCTGCAGTATGAAAACTGGTGAGAAGATAAAAATAAGTTGTTCAGGAAATATCATTTGGAGTAGCAACATTTCTCATATGGATTTTCATACTTATTTGCATGCAGAATGGGGGCAATAGCAAAGTATTTGATTAAATTTTAATACTTATGTAGATAACTTTATAGTATTTTTTTCAAAAAAAGGCCCTCCATTTTAACAGCAGTGTATGTTTCACAACAATCAATAAACAAGCATGCTGGGTTAATTGCCATAAAGTGTTTGCCAAAGGGGAAGAGCTTGACTGTGCACACTGAAGAGCATGCTTTGCTGTATTCCTAAAGATCCTTTCCATCCAGCGGGTCCCCTATAAAAAAAAGAGTGCTTTTCTGGCTACCTCAGACTAACTGATGCTGTCCCTGTTGGAACAGCTGAGTGTGAGCAGAAGATCCACAGTCCTAATGGCATCATCACAAGTCCCAACTGGCCCGACAAGTATCCCAGCAGAAAGGAGTGCACGTGGGAAATCAGTGCTACCCCTGGGCAGAGGGTCAAATTGGTGAGTTTCTTCCTACCCTTCCTTTTTCTCTTTCTTCCAACAAACATGCTTCTCAAATGACTGCTCAGTGATGTGAAACTGTTACTAAACTTTAATGTCAGTTTGCAGCCCAGAGGTAAACCGTTTTAAAAACCTGCCGACTCCTGTCTATTCCTGGCAAACTGGGATTACTCAGTATCCTACAGCTGTGAATTTAAGTTTGTGGTGATTGTAAATACTCTGAACAGCAGAGGACAGGAAGAATGCTTACCTCCTGTCAGACTTTATCATTGTTGCAATTCATAAAATTTGCACGGTTTTGACAAATATTACAGAGACTATTTACACAAATTCAAATATATAGAATAAGCAGATTTAGAAGTTATGAATGGCCCTCTCTACACATCTTTGCATTTCTGTTATGCACTTTTTGTGGTGTAAAAGAAGATATAAAACCAAGAATCTGGGCTTCTCATTTAGATGTCTCCAAATTTTAATGTAAGTGAAAAAATGGCCTAAGTAGAGTTACTTGACATTTGTGTTGTGCTGTCTGAAGACAGTCTAGCAGAGCCTAGGGAGCTTTGCAGATCTACTGAAGTTATGTAGGCTCTGTATGAAGTTGAAGGCACAGACCGGCCCAGGGACTTTTCTGGTTTGAGCTCAGACCCAGTGGTCCTTCAGCCAGAATACTCAGGGGACAGCCATAACAAAAGCTGCCCTTACATGTTTTGAAATCTGATAAATTCATTTAACAAGTGTTTTGGAGTGAATAAACTTAAGAATAGCCAAGATTGATGCAGGGATGGAAGGAATATTATCATTGCATAACTGCTGACCTCAGCCAAAACCATATTCCCAGTTACTGGTGCTGATGTGAATCATGTGTTGATCCCTGTTCACCAGAAGTAAAACCATTAAATTATTCTGCGTAATGTGGGTTTTGCAGAAAATGAGTGATGCGCATGTTCAATCTATTCAAAGAGTGAAAAATGGGGTTTTGAAACGGGCAGCTGTCCTGCTGCCGCTTCTGAGTAACTTGGTTTCATTCCAGCTGAATAAATCAAAGCCAGCTGGGTATAGGCAATGGGCATGGGCATGTTACTATAAAAGCTTTTAGGATACTTTTAACCTCAGCAGGCAAAATTTCACCAGATTTCTTCAGGGAAATATCACATAATCTGTTTTCAAAAGAGAAGTTTTTTAATTGGCTTTTGACAAAGAAATTGGAAGAATATAGAATGAATTTTACTAGATAGAATTTAAAAAAATACCTCCATGATTTAGAGTCTGAAATCCATTTTTCTGTGCAAGCCAGAAGGATCAATCTAATACATTCTCTGTGTATATCTTTAAAGTCTGACTAGTACAGCAAGATGCCATATCAATAATGTTAATAATATTATTTCTATACTTCCACTATAGATAAGTATTTTTCACGGACCTTAACACCATACTTAAGTTTTCTCCTCAAAGTTTACTTAGCCAAATTGAACGAATTGTGAAGCTGCGCTTCATTTTTTGAGAGGTGTGTGGCTGTGCCATCCATAAATGACCATCAAAAGATCCTCTGATTAAAAGCAGAGAGTCATTGTCTTGGGGAAGTCCTTCTAAAGGGAACAGAGACCTATCTGCAGACCGGACATCAGTGAAGGGCATCACTAGAAAACTTCCTTCCTCGGTGAAAGCCACAGATCATTACCCTCCGCTAGTATTTCAAATTGGCAACGATGACACACAGTGCAGGAAGCTGAGGGCAATTAAGAGACTTCGGGGCTCTGGGGAAAATGATGGAGGGCTTTGGGGTGCAAGTAGTGTTTAGCTCCATTCCAGCACTAAGGAATGAAGAGCAAGAGATCAAAAAGAATCAGTTGATTAATACCTGGCTCCGAACCTGGTGTGAGGAGCAAAATTTTGGGTTCTTTGATCATGGACTGGCCCATGCACCTCCAGGCTTCCTTACTAGGGATGGGGCATGATTGTCTCCTAAGAGTACTAAAGTCCTCACTAAAAATCTAGCAGGGCTCATAAATAGAGCTTTAAACTAGATATGAAGCGGGATGGGGGACGAAGCCAGGCTAATCAGGAGTGAGCCTGGAAGTGGAACTCCAGTGCCTGAGAGCTGGTATGCTGGCAAGGACCACCAGTGTGTCACCACAGAGCAAGTGGGGGGCGAGTGCATCTGGTGACGGAAAGGATAAAACTGGCACTGAGGCATTAGATATTCCAGGGACCAGTCAATTGGGAATGAACACTATTCCCTTTCTGAGGGCTGAAGGTTCACTAGCCCAGCTGAGTGCATTTACACCAAAGCACGCAGCATGGGCAATAGGCAGGAGGAGTTGGAAGCTGTTGTAGGGGAAGGAGACTGTGATGTAGTTGCCATCATGGAAACGTGGTGGGATGACTCGTATAACTGGAGTGTAACTATGGTGGGGTACAAGCTTTTCAGGCGGGACAGGAAGGGGAGGAGTGGAGGTGGGGTAGCCCTCTATGTTAGAGAGTACTTTGATAACCTTGAGCTTGATTATGGTGATGATGGGATCGAGTGCCTGTGGGTTAAAATCAGAGGAGCCCACAAGAAGGCAGATATTGTGATGGGAGTCTGTTATAGACCACCCAGCCAAGAAGAAGCAGCTGATGAGCTCTTCTATAAATCACCAGGAGAAGTCTCAAGATTGCTACCTCTTGTCCTTGTGGGAGACTTCAATCTTCTGGATATCTGCTGGAAGTGCAATACAGCAGAAAGGGAGCAATCTAGGAGGTTCCTGGAGTGCGTGGAAAACTTCCTAACACAACTTATGAGTGAACCGACAAGGGAAGGACCTGCTGTTTGTGAACAGAGAAGGCCTTGTGGAGGATGTGATGGTTGGAGGACGCCTGGGACAAAGCGATCATGAGATGGTAGAATTTTCAGTTCTAGGTGAGGTGAGGAGGGGGGTTAGCAGAACAGTCACAGTAAACTTCCAGAGGGCAGACTTTGGACTGTTCAGAAGGCTGTTTGACAAAGTCCCGTGGGAGACAGTCCTTAAGGACAAGGGAGCCCATGAGGGCTGGGAGCTCTTCAAAAAGGAAATGCTAGCAGCTCAGGAGCAAGCTGTCCCTGTGTTCCAGAAAAGGAGCCGGTGGGGAAAAAAAACAGCTTAGTTGAGCAGGGAGATCTTGAAGGACATCAAAAAGAAGAGGAATATCCATGAACTTTGGAAGAAGGGACCGATGTCTTGGGTGGACTACAGGGAGGAAGTGAGATTGTGCAGAGAAAAAATCAGGGGGCTGAAGCCCAACTAGGGCTCAGATCAGCCAAATCTGTGAAAGATAACAAAAAATCTTTCTATAAATACATTAACAATAAAAGCAGGACCAGGGAGAATATTCAGTTTCTATTGCATGCAAATGAAACAACAGTGACAAAGGATGAGGACAAGGCTGAGGTACTTAATGCCTTCTTTGCCTCAGTCTTTATTAGTAAGGAAAGTTGATCCCAGTGTGTACATCCCCAGGAGGATGAGGAGCTGAGGGGCATGGTTTAGTGGTTGATAGGAGTGGTTGGACTTGATGATTGCTCTCACTCTGACTGTCATTGAAAAGACTCTTCCTGAAAAGGCTGAAGTTAAGCATTTGGTGTAATTATGAAACCTACGAAAAACTGGATGATGCACATCAATATTTTTAAACAAAATCTTTAGATAAAGATGGCTTTGAAAGTATATGTAGCAGACAGAGAGATTTTCATAAGCTAATCATAATCAGCTGGATGTTTATAAGAGACAGACTTAAGTGTCCCATTCAGACAGCTATTTGTACATGCCACCAACATGTCTACTCAGTTGAGTGCTATAGATATAAAGGACTGGATGTTCAGAAGCTGTATGTAATGTTTCTGAATATCATTCCACTAATGAGGCAATCAAAATGGGGACTGTAGTCACAGTGAGGCAGGTAAGCAAAAATATTTGTCTTGGGAAGACAGAATGTGTTAATTATACTGCCAGCTTCATTAAAACATCTGTGGATTGTGTTGACCTCAACTATTGAGTCACATTCAACTTTAAGGAAAGTTTTTGTCAGTTCTCCTTTCAAGCCTGCTCTTACTGCACTGTCGGGAAGTGACCACTTTTGGACAAAAAAGATATAATCTCTGGCTCTTTTGAAGTACTAGGCATTTTTGAGCTTTTAGAGGACTTAAGATTTGCTTTTCCTTTAAAAACAAAATCGTTTGGTTCTCTTTGTAATTGCTAGAATCAATTGCTAGACTGATAACAGACTTTGGACTACTTCTCTTCTTCTTCTTTAAGGGACCCAATAAAACACACACTGTCCTGCAGGCTTAGAAGTCCCAGTGCTAAGTCAAATATTAAAAATAAGTGTGTCATACAGTTCGTGGCGAGGAGTGTTTCCTAGCAAGTGGTCTTTTTATACTGATCAGAAATGAACGAAACTTATATATTTTTCCTCTAAAAGAAAATGAAGTTCTGCAGGCTGCTCTTGGATTACCTCTATTGCTTAGGTTGATTACTAGCTGGCTTGACTTAATTCTATATTTAAATAAGTTACAGTTAGTCTCTCTGCTCTTTGTTTTTTTGTTTCTTTGGGTTTTGTTTAATCCATCAGATTTTATTTAAGTATAAATGACAACATGTACTTGGCATCATAAAAGCAGGATAGCTGACCACAATTTAAGAGCAGCAGGAGAGAGTGCTGTACAGCTGTTTTAACTGCCTCTGCACCTTAAGTCCCTTAACAAAACGCCCAGACTTCCCTGTGAAATGAACCTAAATCCACTGCATCACACAACTCTTCACTTTTCAAAACAGTATTGTTATTCTGAATATTCCAATTCTTTGGGCAAAAGACTTTGTGTTAGCTCTTTATATTTCTTTTAGGTCAGCTGTTCATATAAATTACAATCACATTTCATGATGGCTGGATTCTATAAGGGATTCAGTAGGTCAGTTTTGCCTTCATGTATCAGGTAGAACTCATAATTGTGATATTTGCTCAGTATTTGACAGTTCAGTTTTGTTCCTTTTAATTATTGCTGCTTAATCCTCTAGTATTTTATTTTTTTTTTTGTAAATAGTCAGCTATGTGACCATGGGAAAATTTATACTTAGTTCTTTTATGCTATTTTACTGAACATAACAGATTTTGAATTTTGCCTTAAACTGCAGGTTATTTCTGAAAATTCACAATGATATATTTTCATGTATATTGCCTTCTCAGGGTTTCCATGAGAGGATTTTTAAGAGACTGGAATTTGTCCATATGAGCTGCAATGAGCAGTAAGAGAGTCTGAGAATCACTAGGAGTTCAGAAACTAAGATAAATGTTTTGAAGTGTAGAAGAAGCATCACAGATCTGAAATGAAGTAAACCTTGTGAGTCTCAGTTTGCGTATGAACTATGGCAGCAATTTTAATTTTCTTGGGAGAACTGAGGACAGCAAGAGTCTGTTGAAGCTTCTTTAATAAGCAGTCAACATAATTTTGCCATTTTTCACAAATATTTCACTAGCAAAAATATGATCTTAACATGAGGGTGCAGCCTAAAGTATTGTTAGTGTTGTAATAATAAAAAAATAGATCTCTAGGTACTAGATTAGAAAACTAGATTGCAACTTTCATGCAAAACCATTCATGTGGAAAAGTCAATCTCAAAGGCTTTAGTTGCAGTGTGAGGTAAGTTGAAAAAAAGGATGGCATGGGGTATGTGCATTGTGTTTGCAGATGTTCCAGTCAGCTTTCAACAGTCTGAGGAATGAATATTTTCCAGCTTTTTGCTGTTTTGAATGTTCTTTGAATTTAGTAATAATCCTGCAAACAGTGCAAAATCAACAGAAAGGCTGTAGTATTTTAGCATTAATATTCTGTTATGGATATTCATTGGCCATAAAGATTCCAGTCTCTTTCTGTATGAAGGGTGATGCCTTCTTAAAATTCACTGTTTTAATTATCATTTCACTTCCTTAAAGCTACAGGCTTGTGGGGCAGTAAATGCTAAGTCTGTTATCTTAACTACATCTAGTTTGTACTCGGAAACTTACTAACAATACATATATACCTTATAAATACAGGAAATGCAGTACACATTGAGTCATTTTGAACCTTTTTTCCCCCTAGATCTTCAATGAATTTGAGATAGAGCAACATCAAGAATGTGCATATGACCACTTGGAAGTGTTTGATGGTGAAAGTGAAAAATCACCAATTCTGGGACGCTTATGTGGTAATAAGATACCAGATCCTCTTATTGCTACTTCAAACAGGATGTTTCTCCGCTTTATTTCTGATGCGTCAGTTCAAAGAAAAGGCTTCCAAGCAACGCACTCTACAGGTAAGAAAATCAGGATATACTTTATAATAACTTCCCCCATGTTGATTTGGTGGAAGATATTCAGGGATTTCTTTTATAGGAATGGAAGGAGTTAACAGATAAGACAGTGTTAAAACTAAACATAATGAAAGCTCAAGAACAGTAGGAAAAGTCTTGAGATTGCAGAAACTTTTCTTTGATATTTTAGATGTTCCCCTATGCCTCTCTCCTCTCTCCTCTCTCCTCTCTCCTCTCTCCTCTCTCCTCTCTCCTCTCTCCTTTCTCCTTTTCATAGGTAAGTGATTAAAAGATTTTGAAATAAAAGCTGATAAAAAGAAGATATTGGCATAGATAATCAGAGATATTTCTTAGGATTCATGCCACTAGTGTGTAACAGATTCAATGGCTTTTCATTGTATTTGCCATTGTATTCACTGGGCCATGTGATGCACTTCTGTTACTTTCCTGTTCTAACTTAAACAAAAGTTTGGGTTTTGTATAAACAGCTTTTACTTTCCTGTACAGCTAAAAAAGAAAGATAAGCCAAAAAAGAACAAGATAAACCCACGTTGAAGACTTTCTTACGACCTTAAGAATATGATGTTCTTCACATTTACTTTTTAAATTTTCTTTTTGGCAGAAATTATTGAAATGCGAAAACAGCCTTTTGCAATTTTATTAATAGATTTCTTGGGACGTTTTCACAGTGTCTTATTTCCCTGAAGTTGCTGGGCTTATAGTGGCCTCTAGTGCTGAAGCTCTAAACTTGCACTGCATGCTGTAACATGAGGGGTTTGGATTTTGTCCATCTCATTCATCTAGCATTTGGCTATAAGTATTACTGCAGATAATATTTATAAATATCTGTGCTACTGGGACATAACGGTTACTGACAGGCAGCGGTTATTCATAGAAGACAGTTATCAAGGTGATTAGTAACTCTTAATACCATTTGCTATTAATCAAATATTGATCAAGTTGATGTGTCATGCTCAGGTAACAAACCCTAATATATCAATGTTAGCATTTTCTCTTTTTTCCTTCTACTTTGTTAAGAATAATTCCAAACCTTTATTAACTTAATTAACCTCTCAGAGGAAGGCAGTAGGTGCAACAGTATACTAACTGTTCAGTCTACATGATCTGGGCCTGGAAAGTGAAAAGTTTAGCTATCTGTCATTCAATTTGTTTTTCTTGTGGGAAATCCTCTTTTAGAAGTATGCCATTGTTTACCTTCCCTTCCACAATAATCCCCTCCATTTGACAGATTATTCGGTAGAAATGGTAATAATTATTAATTTTTAACTTGCCTCAGGCTAAGTTGTTAAAGGTCAGAACTCTTGTTAGAAACAGGTGTTGTAAACTACTGTCTCATTTATTCTTCTCACTTTCAGTTTTCAGAATTGGAACAGTCGTTACGCTGAAAGTAGTTCAGTTTTAATTTCCCAGACTTCTAAAGGTTGCTAGTTATGTTGACTTGGTTGAATTTCCCTCATAAATTTTACCTGTGTGCTTTGAAGACACACATGAATTAATAGATATCTAAAAAGTATATAGAACATGGATTGTATTTCCTTATTTTAATTTTTCTAGCAAATTATAGTTGACAGTGTGGAATGGAGGTAGGCAGGGTTGCACTCAGTTCTGCATAGCTGTGCAGACAGACAAGGAGAGCTGAAGAAACTACTCCCTTCACTTTGGACTTCTGGGAAAAACTCAGTAGATGGACCTGTGTAATATAATAGCAGTGAAAGAGTAACTTGATCCTATGCCCAAAGGTCTCTGTGCTGCTGTATTCCTGGCATCTTCATGATTTTATGGCCTTTTATTCTAGTAGATCCTGATGATGTTGGTGATTTCCCTTCTGTGACACTTTTTGGCTTTAAATACTATTCAAATTCCAAATTTCCATTGAATATTTCTGAAACCAGGATAAAACTGTAGCAGCAGAGGAAGTAAAGTTTCAAAAAATAGATTGGATAGGAGGAATTCCCTTGGTGGAGCAAAACTTAAAAAATGCTATTTTTAAAGTGCGGCACAGTTTCAGAAAGAGATTCTGTTCTATTCTTCTTCTCTGAATGGGTTACGCCTTTCCTGAAGGAATTTACAGAAGTGCTGCTGACAGAACCTTCAGCATCGTTCCTTGGGGAGTGATCTGGTTGCTCTAACATAGGCATCTAGTTCCCTTCTGGATGGCCTCATTTATGGTGCCTGGCCTTGAGCCACTGCTGCAGGAGGTGGCAGGTCTGCTGTAGGTCCTGTGACCTGGGAGGATGTCTTTGACAAATTGGGACATTTCAGATGTCTCCCAGTTTAGGCTCCTGTGTCACTTTCAAAATGACTGTAATAATTCAGTATGACAGTTCTGATTCAAATTTCTAATCTTCTAATCACTGATTCATGTAGTTTGGATTTGTTATCTCATCTGTCCAGCCTGTTAAACAGTCAAGAGACTATTGCTTGATTTGCTGTTATAAGAAACCTAAAAGCCCTAGAAAGGTCAGGAAACAAGAAAGGGAGTTTGTTCTTTAGCTGATTTAGAAAAATATCTTTCACCTAAAGCTGCCAGATCAACAGGACTTTACAAGTCAGACGTTATACTTCGCAGTCAGATGTGTACACTATTTACAGCAGAGCACACACACCTCCACAATGATGGTGAGCACAGCTAGGTTAATTCTGTTGTCAAGGTCATGCAAGTGCTGCTGTGTGGTACTGCTCTACTCTGTCATTACAGCCTGTCTCACACACGTTAATGCAGTGCTACATTGTGCTGGCTGGATGTAGACTTTTGAAACTACAATTCAGTCCTTAAACAATGGAATGTCTGACTTGTAATTTCTAAACTCAATAGCTTATCCTAAAATATAAGGCTATAATCCATGGGAGAAGGGCAAAGGGTAGGGAATTGCTGTTTTCTGTGGTTGCTAGTATGGCTACAATTTTCCCTTAAGCTTCTGTCCATGATAGCAAGTGGAGGGAAACAATACAGACACTTCATTAAACACTTTCTCCACAGCAGGTGTTTCATGTCTGAAGCAAGGAGATGTTTTTACTGTTGGCAACCATCCAGTCAAAAAAAGAAGGAAGTAAATGAAATCAAGAATAGAAAAAAAAGGGGGGACACACACACTATAAATTAGAATACCAATAAGAAATAAGTGTTTGAGCTGTCTTATTTGACAAACTTTATCATATGCTCTTATCTGGTCTTTAAGCACCAAAAAAATTTTGAAATTTCAGTTTGAACAACGTATCATGCATAATCATGCATAATTACTCTACTTATATGTTTTATGTTTATTGCTTTGATTCCTTCATTTTCTTATTAAAAATAATTTTTAAAGAAAACCAAACAAAACACACTTTTTAAAACAAAAAGAACAAGGACTTGCTCATTTCTATCATTAATTCCCAGCTTAAATGTGACTTCTCATAGTGTTACTTTGCAATTGGTCATGTTTAGTTTGGTTGGAGTCCATGACACTGAAGTCAAATTCAAATAGTCTCTTTACCAAAGCTTAGAAACATTTCAATCTTGCAGCTTGTTTCAGGTTATTGTAAAATTATCAATTTAAGTAACTATATTTTATCAACATGCAGATAAATTTATCTGTTCATTTATTTATAAAAATTGAATCTAAACTTGTGAATCCCATGTTTTGGTTTGAGCTCATTTACACTTAGAGTTCTTATGGGTGGTATAAGGCATGGATTGCCCTTGATGAGAAACCAGTCTGAAGTCTGAAATCTTTGTAGCTTAAAGAAAAAAGCCTCCACCCATCTCTTGGAACCATAATAAACAATGTATTTTTTGCTTTTAAGTAGAATTTTCCATCTGTTGTTGGTTGCACTGTAATAGAAGTTTTAAATGGCAAATGCACGGCACCTGAATGTTTAAGTTCCTGTAAAAGCTGAATTGACTGGCTCTATAGGATGGAATAGTAGTTTAAATTATAGTTGCTGAAAATATTTAGAAAGGATAAACTACTAGCTACTATGTTTATTACTGTTTTTTTTCTGTTCATTACATTTACAGTAGATTCTGCTCCCCTTGTGCAAACTGGCTCAAGAACAGCTTGGTGGACTATACAGTAAAGTTCACTCATATCTAAATTATGAATTTTTTGAGCAGTTACAAACAAGTTCTAAAGCAACACATACGTTTTAGTTCTGTATACAAATAGAGATTTATACTGAAAATATTAATTTGGCAGAGAGAGAGTTCTCCAGCTCAGGAATTGCTTCAAGACTTCAGTAAAGCCTTTGCCACAGTTTCTCACAGCATTCTGCTTGAGAAACTGTCAGCCTCTGGCCTGGACAGGCGCACACTCTCCTGGGTGGAAAACTGGTTGGATGGCCGGGCCCAGAGAGTGGTGGTAAATGGTGTGAAATCCAGCTGGAGGCCAGTGACAAGTGGGGTTCCCCAGGGCTCAGTGCTGGGTCCAGCCCTGTTCAATGTCTTCATCAATGACCTGGATGAAGGCATCGAGTGCACCCTTAGCAAGTTTGCAGATGACACTAAGCTGGGTGGAAGTGTGGATCTGCTGGAGGGTAGGGAGGCTCTGCAAAGGGATCTGAACAGGCTGGACCGCTGGGCAGAGTCCAATGGCATGAGGTTTAACAAGGCCAAATGCCAGGTCCTGCACTTGGGGCACAACAACCCTGTGCAGTGCTACAGACTAGGAGAAGTCTGTCTAGAAAGCTGCCTGGAGGAGAAAGGCCTGGGGATGTTGGTTGACAGCCAACTGAACATGAGCCAGCAGTGTGCCCAGGTGGCCAAGAAGGCCAATGGCATCTTGGCTTGTATCAGAAACGGCGTGACCAGCAGGTCCAGGGAGGTTATTCTCCCCCTGTACTCGGCACTGGTGAGACCGCTCCTCGAATACTGTGTTCAGTTCTGGGCCCCTCACCACAAGAAGGATGTTGAGGCTCTGGAACGGGTCCAGAGAAGAGCAACAAAGCTGGTGAGGGGCCTGGAGAACAAATCTTACGAGGAGCAGCTGAGAGAGCTGGGGTTGTTTAGCCTGGAGAAGAGGAGGCTGAGGGGAGACCTCATTGCTCTCTGCAACTACCTGAAAGGAGGTTGTGGAGAGGAGGGTGCTGGCCTCTTCTCCCAAGTGACAGGGGACAGGATGAGAGGGAATGGCCTCAAGCTCCGCCAGGGGAGATTTAGGCTGGACATTAGGAAAAAATTCTTCACAGAAAGGGTAACTGGGCACTGGAACAGGCTGCCCAGGGAGGTGGTTGATTCACCTTCCCTGGAGGTGTTTAAGGCACGGGTGGATGAGGTGCTAAGGAGCATGGTTTAGTGTTTGATAGGAATGGTTGGACTCGATGATCTGGTGGGTCTCTTCCAACCTGGTTGTTCTATGATTCTATGATTCTTAGAGCAAACTTTTTCTGGTATTAGCAACTTCCTCCCAGCCATGATATTTGCAGAGACAGACCCATTCACATCGATGAACTACTCAGCAAACAAGCTCATGAGCTTGGCTTTATGTTTACTCTTGAGCTGGCTCCCCAGGCACTGCAGGATGGTTAAAGCTGACACTCCTATGAAATACAAGACTTTTGCACTAGCTTCTGTTGATTGCTTACTACATGTGTGCTATAGCTGATCCTACCTTGCCACTTGTAAATGGTGTCCTTAACCCATGTGGAAAGCATGTTACCACTCAAATGTGGACACTCCACTTACAGGGCTTGCGTTGCTGGCTGCAGGCACTTCTCAGGTTCCTAACTGAATACTGTCCTACGTCTTGAATGAAATTCCTTATAACTTTGGTGTTCCTGTGTTTTTGTCTTTCTCTTGAAAATTATTCTCAAATATCTGTAGATATAAAATGTAATTTGTACAGGGAAAACTCAGAATGATGAAATTGTATTCATACTGGGTAGGGCTTTACTTTAAACCACGCTTGTTTGACCTGCTTGTGGCATAAAAATGCACTCAGCCCGAATAAGGCTGGGCATCTATGAAAAGAAAATGCTATTTTGCACTGAATAGGCTTCTTCATCCTTTTTTTTTTTTTCTTTTGTTTAGAGTGTGGTGGTCGGCTGAAAGCTGAAACCAAGCCCAAAGATCTGTACTCACATGCCCAGTTTGGCGATAATAACTATCCAGTTCAGGCAGACTGTGACTGGCTCCTAGTGGCAGAGCATGGCTGTCAAGTTGAGTTAATGTTCCAGACTTTTGAGGTTGAAGAAGAGGCAGACTGTGGTTATGATTACGTGGAGCTCTTTGATGGTCATGATAAGACTGCTGTGAGACTTGGTCGATTTTGTGGATCCGGGGTAAGTAACCAGGTACTAAACTTTTTATTTCCACAACAAAAAGACAGGGAAGAGGAAGGAAAGATTCAAGAAAGTACAAAGTTCAGTTACTACACCTTGTAACGAAGAATCTAGATTATTTACTTGAGTTTTTTTTTAAAGTGAGTACAACCATTCCCTTGAAATATTTTCAGCAATTAATATTCTTATCTGTTTTTTGACTCAAATCTTGTAATGTTATGTTAAACTTTAGGTTGATGACAGTGGAGTGTTTATCAGCACTTAAAAAAAAATTAGCAGCATTTTCCCCTATGTGGAGAGAAAATGATGGCGTTGAAAACTATATGTTGTTGAAAATGATAATAATTATAATTCTTTCAATGTGAGTGAAGTCCAAGTTTTGCTATGGGGTATGTGTGTGGGAAACTTGGGGAACATTTATACTATGCTCATCTACTAGTTAAATCTGAGTTTAGGAAAAAAAGTGTTCCTAAATGATGTGATTAATATGGGCCTTAAGAAAACCCCGTCATCTCAAATGCATCTCTGAAAAGTTTCAACTGTGAAACATGGCGGAAATTGGCTGGGGGACACCCTGGAAAGGATGTAGCCTATTTCTCCTTTTAGACTTGCATTGTTCTGTTGTCCGCCTGCCTTGTGAAAGCTGGTGCAATGATCCCACAAGTCCTTATCGATTCTTTAGATGTGTGCAGATACAAGCACACTTTGACACATATGCTCTTTGCCTAGATAAAAGGTTTGAAAAACCCTGTGTAAGATGCTATGAGCTCTTAATTATCCACATGCCACTTCTTTCATTCAACTGCTCTTTGAGATCAAACAACTCAGTTATTCAGACAAGTAACCTGTAAGCTGGTTACACTGGCTTAAACCCTTTTAGGGCATTTTTGAACACTTAAAGAGGCAGGAAAAGTTCTACCATGAACTGAAGGTGATGTATTCTAAGGGAAATGCTACAACTGAGCCCAGCATCTACTTACGTACACAAAACAATACTTCTTTTTCCAAGTTGCCTTATTTTACAAGTAGGAAAGGAGCAAATTGGAGAATAGCCCAGCCTTGGACTGAATATTTTTTTTTGAGGGGACGGTGAGGGGGTGGTTGGATTTTGCTGTTGTCTTGCTTTGATTCTGGTAAGATATGGATGAATGGCTTCTGAGACAAAAGAGGAAAAAATGGAATTAAAGAGCAAAGCTATTGAAAGTAAAATAGCCCAGTCTGAAGTGGGAAAAAGGCACTATTAGTGTATATTACCACTTTCTCAACTTTAGAATAAGAGCTTGGTAATTCAGCTGGTACTTCTGATCAATGTGCTTCAGTAATAAAACAGGCCATTGTGAATGTTACGAAGAGTAAGATGGAAAATAGGTACTGGAGTCTGTTGTTCATCTAAATTTAGAATATTGTGTATGGTCCTGCCCAGTCACTTACATGACTCCAGCAGAACTATAGAAGACATCTGGGAAGGACAAAAGAACAAGGAGCTTTGTTTTCTTGGTACGGAAAAATTGTAAAAGTTAAATTAGATTCTTAAAGTATGATGGCACGTGTACTTCAGTTGTGCAAAAAGATGGTTTTCAGACCCAGAGCTCAAGATTGAATGAGTGCACGTTAATATGAAAGCAAAAAGTTATAATAGATAATTTCAAACCTTCTGCCAGCAGATATAAAATCAAATCTCATAATTTAATCTGATCTCCAGTTTTCAGGAGTTTAGGTTGTCCTTTCCTCAATCTGCCTCAAAGATTCCTAGCTTATAATTGAGAGCTGAATTGAGCTTATAATTGAGAGCTAGAAATACTGTGTTTGATGATGTCGCATGGCACTGTGTGAGATCCAGTAGAATTACACAACAAGGCACAACAGGAAAAGAGAAATATCCATAAGAGAAAAAAAAGTTAATTAAGTGGATAAATACACAGAATGGACAGATAATTTATTTCTTTATTCATTTATTTTAGCCACCAGAAGAAATTTATTCAGCAGGGGAAGCTCTTTTACTTCACTTTCACACTGATGATACAATCAACAAGAAAGGATTTCATATACGATACCGAAGTATAAAATATCCAGATAGTGTGCACACCAAAAAATAACACAAGAACCTCTATGCCAGAAAAGGAGAGTGAGAAAGAACGAACACGCAGTGGAAAGGAAGACGCCTTTTTAAAAAGAAACTGAAGTTATTAGCACAACTGTTTTGGTTGAAATGACACGTTATGAGACGAGAGACTGAAAGAAAATAATTTAAAATAAATCATCTTTCCCAGTGGAATAATCAAGACAATGCTGTGCAGGCTTCATACTTGACTGTCTCTGCAAAGCTTATGAAAGGACTTTGCATGCACAGAGAATATAAAAGCTTTTGTTTATGGTTTGACGTTTGTCATAGATGCGTGCAGATTCAGCTGGTTGCATTCAGGGTAAGTGGCCCTGCATATTGTTCTTCCTTATGACAACTGTATGGTGTCCAGGTGGAAAATAAGCTCTTTCAGGTCACACACTCAAAATACTGTCCTTATACCTGGTTGATTTGACTTTGTGTCCTGCATATGGTGTGCACAAGGACTTGAAAGAAGACATGAAATGGGAAGATCTTCCTGCGTTGTTCTGTATTTTTTATAAATTCATCTCTCATATCAGGTTATCAGTGTTTTGAAACTGGAAAAACCTACTTCTGAAACATAACTGGTCTTTAGAGTATTTTGTTTTACTAATGACTGAGAAGTGTGAACTGTTACATCGGTCATCACTAGTTGACCAGTCACTAGTTGACTGAATTTGAACAGTGTAAGCATCTGAAAATATTTGGTTTACTGGTTAAGTAAGCTATCTCTGATGATGTGCTCTTATTTTGCACTGAATATAGAAAGATACTGAGATGAAATCCTGGCCCAAATTAAAGTCTGTTCTGTGAGAAACAGAAATAGTCAAGGATCATCTGAAGCTCTTCCTACTGAATTTGTTTTAAGCAGTACATTTGGAACTGCTACTAAGCTTTATTTCTTAGGACCTCTTTGTAAATGAGCTGATTGTCTGGTTTAGCTAATCAGAAATGAAGCTTCAGTGGTATCCAAGAACGAAGTTTCTCAAAGAGGTTTTTTCCTGGGAGTAAGAATATATGTGGTGGTGAAAAAAGTGAAACGGAACTACAGAGCTGGGATTTAATTGTTATCAAGAGTGAATTCCTATGGTGCTATTCCATGAACATTAAAAACAAAAACAAACCAAGAAATTTTAGACTTTTGAGCCAACAGCTTGCAGATTATGAATGTCTCAATACGCCTGGCTGCATCTGGAGAAGGAAGGCTTTATTGCTCCAAGGGAGAGCAGGTTGCAATGGCAGCGCTAGTCCTGTGGAACAACTACTACTATTGCCTTAGAACCCCTACACATGGTCACACAGATCTTCCTGTAGATACTCGTCTGATTTGATAAATAATTCCACAACTTGGACATCTTAGCATACGCTAACAAAAGGATCTTCAAACTAAAACTCCATCTGCAGAGTGAGATCATCTGCTGTAAATACAATGACCTACTTTTGACGTAGAGATATGTTACGTTTAGAACTGAGATATTCTATGTGCTTTAGGCCATACATGGCTTTAGTCATAATGTATATGCGTTATGTAAGTATTGTATGAATGAGTGCTCCAGGGGAGTGAGAGGTATTGTATGGGTGAAAATTGAATTGTTTCTTTATGTGCCAAGTTCTATCAGGACCCTGTTTGACTGTAGCAACTTTTCTTTAAAGGCTTCATAGACATAACAAGGACATCTAGTTTGCAGGAACCAAGTTTAAACAAAGTATTATGTTTCACTTACAAGAAGTATTATTTTGATATCCTTTGATGTAAGTTGCTACTCAGATTAGCTTAGTTTCTGTTACCTTACTATGAACGTACATTGGCACTAATAAACCTTTTTTTTTATAAAAATAAACCCCAAATGTCTGTATAGGTGTCTTTGGTTGTCTTAATAGCACAGTTGCTGCTCATATATTACTATTTTTGTTGCTGGTCAGCTTATCTATGTGAAGTTCAAAAACCTAATTATTTCTGTATTTTTATCATGTTGCTCCACTGTCCTTTTATTTGATTTGTTTTCAGGGTGTTGGCACAAGAAGTTGACTGCAAACATTTTCTCCAAGGTCTTTTACTATGAAGGTCAGGCGGGAATATTACCATATTTTAAAAAAATAATTATTCTTAACCTTGATACAAAATTTATCATCCAGGTGGAATACCAGAGCTAGAATTTCTGAGAAGAAAAGTAAGCAGCAGCAGTGTTCCCCTGGCATGGGTAGTCAAAAGGAGAAGGGGAAGTCTGAAGCTGGGAGCAAGAGCAAGTTTCCATGTTATCTTTCTTCCACCTTTCTGTTCCAGTGTCCCCTGTTCCAGTCTTCCTCCCTTCCATTTGCTATACAAAGTATTTCAAGTCTTCCTTTTCTCTAAATTTGGCTTTCTAATTCCTTTCAGAGTTACTTTAACAAACAGAGGGTTGAGCCACCATTTGTTTTTTTAAAGGATTTGGGGGGGTTGATTTTTTTTTTTTAATTATTTTTTTAATTCCGCTGTCGTATGTGTAATAGTGTAACTGGCATCGTTGGGGAAGAAGGTTAGACTGGGGAAGCAGAGGGCAAGAACACCTTATAGTGTATTTCCAAGACCCTGTAGAAGGTGATTCTTTGTGATCATATCAAAGTATTGCTTTTGAGCATGGTCTGGGATTACTTCACATATCATATGTAGAAGTCAGATGAGTGTTGCCGTAACTTTGAACAAAGCATTTCTCTAATTGCTTATTCCTCAGCAGATCCCATGCACTTAAGAGGGGTGAAAGTGAGGAAGGTGGTCTTAATGGTAGTCTTGATGATGAATGAGCCATATGAATCATAACTTCACATTGGCCATGATCGTAGTCAATCATCATGATGTTATCAGATGCTATTAAAAATGTACCTATTTCCAAGTCCTAGGAGGTTTTTGCTGATATAATAAAGGTCACACATTCAGTGAACTCCTTATTTAATGGAAGTATGCATCATAAATAGCCCAATCATAAGAAAGCAATGAAAACAAAAATCATTTATGCTGATGAAATTGTCAAAACCAATGTGGGTTATCCCAAAAAAGCCTTTGAAATGGAGAAATTTGTTCACAACATTGAGATCTTGCCTGTTGTGTAATCAAAAAAAACCAAATATTCAAAATCCAATGCGCTAGAAATTCACCTTTGAGACGTAGTTACAATGCATTTACTGGCAACACTCCCAACAGGGTGAAGATGGTACTTATTCTGCTTCTTATCTGGCACAAACTTTCTTGACTGTGGGTGAGCTGCTGAGTTGAAGTGAATTTTCCTGTAACATGATGTAAAGTTTACTTCACAGCTGCATAAGGAGCTTCTGACATGTGCCAAATATTATTCTTTAATGTTGTTAAATTCAACATAAAGTATTAAGTTGATGGATACTAGATCTGTGTGGCTGACTGGCTCTTGAGGAATTTAAGTTTGCAGTAGACCAAATTCTGTGATTAATAACATGCTGAGGTAAGAGAGAAAATAAGTTTGTGGAAGCCTTTCCTTCCATCCTTAAAAAACAAACAAAAAAAGATAAAAAATAATAAAAGTGAAGAAAGCAAGATAGGTGTACACACAGGTGCACTATGTTCTCTGCTGGCCCTTTATTATAATCTGCAACATATTGGAGTAATCTTGCCTTGCTCTGAGACCTGTTAAACGGTGAGTTGACCTAAACATGGGTGAGAGCCAGATTAGATTCTTGTGTTGCAGCATTACTTTCATTTAAAACAGATTGCTTTTCAACCACTGTAGAAAATTAGATTAATTGGGTTGGAGCTTTATCCACCTGGGAAATCAGTTTTGCAATTTTGCTATGTTGCCAGGGGTGCAAGTGACACGCCTGATTTTTTATAACAGAGGAAATTGTTGTTGACCTCACAGGTTGTGTGCTGCACTTACTTTAGCTGTGCACCGTACCACCATAGAGCGTTGGCCCTGTTCAGGCACACTGGAACTATATTTTACTATTAAAAGGTTATATTCTGCCAAAATTTACAGGTCCCAGAGTTTAGGGACCTCGTATGGATGTGTAATTTCAGGAAAATATTCAGTTCTAAAATACACATGACCAATAACCAGAGGGGAATTTTCCTTTAACTTCAGGTCTTAAAATAGGGTCAAATGAGTAATAGAAATGGATGAGTTTTATCACAGTAACAAATGTGGTCAAACAGATTGGCACAACCTTACCTGAGGACATTCTTTTATTTTGATTTTATCATTGATTATTACCATTCCATTATTAACTGATAAAAAAAAAAAGCAAGAACAAATAAAATATAAATATAAAGAGACTGCAGACACAACTACATTACTTAAAAAAAAAAGAAAAAGAAAAAAAAAAAAAGAAGAGATGCATAATCTCCAAATTCAACACTGTTACTGACAAATTCATTTTTCAGTGCTTCCTTCATATTCATAAAAAAAAGCTTTGTGCCGTATTGCTTTCACTTCCCTGAAGGGAAAGTTAGTTGATTAATTGCATTGTTTAGTGAATTTTTCAAGCAGAGAACTGCAAGAATGACTTGGGTTTTGTTCCTGATGATGCATGTCCTGAGTAACGACCTGTTTGTGAGAGGGAGTAACATCAAGCTATAGCTCTTACAGGTTGGTTTTTTACTCCTCTAGCACTCTCAAGTTTTATTGCTCTACTTGGGGCAATATTTTATGTTATTTCTTATGATCTAATTCAGGTAATGAAAGTAATGGGAAACTGCTTAATACTGTTGTTTCACAGAATCAGAATGAATGAAGTCTGATTAAACCAAAAAATAACAAAGGAAAATGAATTTTGCAAGTAATTCCTTGTTAGTATAATGTTCTCATTTCTCCTGGTTTCTCATTTTAAGTTCACAAAAGCAGCAAACTATAGCAGTTGCAAAAACTATCAATAGTGTATATATATGTCATATCATATATATATGTATGTGTATATACGTATGTAAAAGTAAGATTGATTTGGAGGGGGGTTTCCTCAGTGACCTTCAGATTTAGTAATTTTTCTTGTGTTGTTGAGACTCCTGAAAAGGTGTTTTAGAGCAGGCTCAATGACCTTTCTCTCTCTCCATAGTAATGCTAGAATTGGTGCTTTCTAGTCTCATGTCAGGTGAGTGGCCACAAAATGAACTGAAATGGAGGGAAGTTACAATGGAAAAGGAAAAACAGAAAAGGACATTTTGGCTGTCACACAACATGTGATTGTTACAGAGGAGAACATGTTTAGAACATGTTACAAGAATATATGTAGGAGTAAGAATGAATTTGAACAATATAATATTTATGTTCACGGTCAGGACACCTTTTCAGTGCTAGAGATGTAATAGTTTCTCAGTGATGATAGTCACATCTCTGAAATATCAGGAGCTATATTGTACAGAATGCTGCCTAATGGAGCAGGAGCAATATTCAAAGGTGCCTTTCAGTTACAAAACTCTGTGCTCAAATCTGAGCTGTCTTATCAATTAATTTAATAATTTAATATTAATAGTGATACACTTCTGTAATTAAAAGAACTGAAGCTAGTGAAGACAAAAGCACTTAAGCATTTCTATTACAGTAAATGGAAGACAGTAATGACCTCTACAACCTGGATATTTCTAGTCAAAACTTCTAAGGTAGAATGTTAGTATGTATGCAGTTGTTGAGGTGCCTTTACTAAGCTGACATTCTGAAGAGCATGACTAGAAGCTGATTTCTTTGAGGCATCTTGGGATATTATTATGCTTGCCCTTTTTTTATATTGTTGCTTTCTTTTTGGATGACCTCAGTATGAACAATTTTTGTCAGTAAGGTACTTAGCTTTGATTATGCTACATAGGAAGACCATATAGAGGTGACAATATTACCCATTGATATAATTAATTACTTAAAAGTTCTCATTGATATGATGTTAACAAAGGCAGTGATGTAATGAAGATGGTGAATAAATCGTCTTTGGAATATTTCTAGGTAATCACAGTAGTACATCGATTTTTGACCTTTCAACATGAATCTTCCTTGAGATTGTTGCATCAACACAATATTTTTGTAAATGTACATTTCAGAAAAGATAAATGAATCTTGAATTTTCTTGGTCGGTTTGGCTTGTAGGAGCATAAAAATATTTTAGTGTTAATCTTAATTTACAACTGTTTTAAGGATGGGCTGTTTAGTTATATTGTTGAAAGGTTGGTGGTTTTTTAATACTGTAAAAGAGGATCTTAACAATTGGGAAATTTAGTGAGTGCTAAGTGAGCGTTGTTTGTGGCAACCTACTATAATGCCTGTTAAACACAAAAGAAGGAGGCAGGCAGGGAGGAGCAACTCTCAAGGTTGTTCACAGAAAATCTGACTCATAAATTCTTTATTGCAAAGAGTATGTTTACACATAGGAATGAAAAAAGTTTTGCTGAAAATGTCTCACAATACTTTTATCCTCCTCTGAATTTGCCTAAGAAAAATCTAGTTCAACTCTTTGCAATCTTTGTGTTGAATGATGCAAATTAAATTCCATCAGGTATCAAATACTTCTATCTAGTCACAATTCACGATGTCTATTAAGAATATACTATCCTCCAGTTGAACACAAACTTTTCCACAGCAGTTTATATTAAAAGCTATTTAAAAAATACTGATGCCTTTCTCTTTCAACAATTTTTTGTATTTTTACATTTTGCTAATTTTGCTGTCTATAGAATCTTGCACTTAGATAGATCTTGCAAACTTTTCTAAACAACCAATATTTCACATTTGAGGATAGTTTGAATGCTAACATAGTAAAACAGATGGTAAAGACTTCAAGGCATACATGATATCAGCCATGAAACAAAATGGTTTCAAGCTGCAAGCCTTTATTTTGATCTACTGCTGTTGGGAAGTGAGCAAAACTTTCCATACTTGGTATTATGGTTATCTTTAATTAAAATGAAAAATGTATATTAGAATTGCCAATAGAACTGAAGGAATGCTGGAATCTAGTGGATGAGGAGTAATGTTAAATATGTGGTCTCTAAGGCAGTTCTCAGATAAAGTAGTTTTTGGTATGCAATAATACCTAGAGAAACATTTCAGGAAATTTGGTGAAAATATTTAGTCTAATGACAAGAGCATTATGAATAAAAACCAGACTGACTGACTTCGATTTTGTTTAATTTTAGGAAAAGCATTATTTGTGCTTTAATAACTTTGGAAAGGCAAACTCAATAGCCTCTCATTCCTAGTTTTGCCTAACCAATACCAAGAAAGACTTGGAATCACATCATTATTGACAGAAGTAAACACATTATTAGCACAATGAATGGCACTGTAAGTGCAGAATGCTAAATATATATTTACAAATAATCAGGGAAGATTCAAGGACTTCCTTCTTCTTGCTTGTAGGTTTTGCACAAAATGACAATTTGGGCACTGAGTGGTCAATCAATAACTTGGCCATAGGCTGATTTTACTCTGGCATTCATCCCTATTACTGCTGTTCAAAATTCACAAAAAGTGAGTACATAGTATGTATCAATTTGTGTTATAGGCGTCCATTTCCTAAAGTTAACAGGAAAACAGAAGTGAATGGTCCTTCGAAATACTATATTTATTAAGACTGTTTGTTTATAAGAATCGCAGGCTGTACTTGTCACAGACCATAAGTGTGTGCCCCTGAAGAGATTTTGGGTAAAAATAATAGAGTAAGGGTAGCAGAGTAAGAACACAGGTCTGTACTATGCCTAGTGGGTGCTGTGGTCCACACTGTTCTTCTGTTGGCTAGAGGCTGTAGGCATGGAGACAAAAGGAGATTGAGCCAGATGTACTGTGGCAGGCATCTGCAACACCCTCTAGGAGCCAAAACCGTGTAGAGCCAGACTGGCACACAGAGAGCCTTGGATGTGCATTGTGCATTAAGCCATTCAGGCACCTTCTGCCTTATTTTGGAAGGGCCTTGTTGGCCTTAGAGTCTCCCTTCTTGAATAGACTATTAGGCAGGCAACATGATTAGTTCCCCTTTTGAAAAGACAGTTGGCAGTTTCTGCGAATGCTGTTTTTTACCCAAGGAACTTGGATTTGTTGATATCTTTGATGGGTATCACTGAAAACAATAAAGAAAATATTTAGAAACATAAATTGGATTAAATTTATTCACTTTGTACTGAGGGCTATGGAACCAAAGTCAACTGATAACAAAAAGAGTTATCAGAAGTGATTACATTTGTTAAATTACCACTCTTGTTGAGCACAATGTGTGTTTCATTGGCTATGGGAAACCACATATTCAGTGCTTATGTCTAAAAAAAAATGACCCTGTAGGAGCAAGTTTGAGGAAAACCAAGTTTTGAATGTTTAACTTTCCACTGCTAAAAGTTATTTGGAATTGTCATTATGTGTCTTCATATGGAACTCCTGAATCTGAAAAATGTCTGAGTAGGATTTCAAATTATGGAGTAGAAATGCTAAGGGAGAGCAGAAAAACTGAAAGGTTGTGATTAAATATGGTCATGTTATTGCTTTTGCAGACAAGAGGAAACCCTTATTTTTTTCCGTTATGTTTTGTCATGATCTTCCTGGCTATGAGACTGCAGAAAATATCCCAAACATGTCTTTAAAAATCTTTCTTCTGGGTGAAGCTGTTGAATGAAGAACAGCTGTTTGCTTCTTAAGTGAGATGTGTTGTTTCAAGTGCAAAAAAATAGTCTCTGCAAATAATGTTCAAATGAAAAATGTATGCTGTTGCCAACATCCTCACTGCTTGATGTGGCTCCAAAAAGGAGGCCTAGAGTTGCATGTCGTGGCACTTCATTAAATGTTTTTTTCTGATACTTGTCACCTGAGGAATACTTCAGAATTTATTATTCAGTTCCCTGTTTCATTTATTCGATATGTAAGAAAAACAGTGGAAATGAGACATGAGTTCAGAATAAAATAACATCAGGACAAAACAATTTGTCTAGATCTACATGGAATCAAAGAACCAGAACAGTCAAATTATGATTAGAAAGATGGCAGAGTACATCATCTCCAAATATTGTGTATCTCTATGGCTCTGTAGAAGAGCCTGACTGTTGCCACAGTCTGGAAGAAAGCTCTGGTACCAGAGGATTGGTGAAATTGGGTTATGAGGAATAATCAGGACTGTTCCAGGGAAGCTGTAGAGGAAAATGGTGGTTGTGGCTAGGCACTTTACAGAAGTGACAGTGACATTTATAGAGGGAAAAGCATTTCATTGAGGTTTCTTTAAATGACAGGATTGTTCTTCTTTTCTCTGTTTTTCTAATGAGGTAATCATTGTAGATCACCTTTCTCTAACTGATTCTGGCTCAGATGGATGGATGAATGGCAAAGCCTGCCAGACTTAGAACAAAGTTTATAATGGCATTTTTCTTCTGTATAGAATAGATTTAGTTCTTTCTACTTTATTTTATGATGTGTACTGACCACTGCACTCTTCTTATGGTCTGTGCCAGGACCATAGGTCATTCATTTGGGAGCACATGATCAACATGGACAAACTCTAGTTTGATTTATAGAGTTGATGATTACTAGTAATGAGCATGGGATTTCTACTGTATACAATAGCTGGGCCTAGTGGCCATATCCATGCTCAATCTGTTTTTCCAAAATATGTTTTTCATCCTACAGCCCTACCCAAAATACCTGTAATGTGATTAAAAACTCAAAAAAGAGATAATATTAAGCCATTAGTTAAAACTGGAAAGGAATTGTTCCCACGAGTAAAGTCAATGTTATTTTAAATAACTTGTCACTGTATGCTGCAAATATGTAAATAACAAAGATACAACATTTTGTGCTGAAATATTACTAGCTTTTACTTCTTTGTGTGATGGAATTAACCCAAAGATCAAGTGGAATTCTGAATTTTTTGCCATTCCTTCAGAAGACAAATGTTGCCTAAAAATAGGTATGTGTACAAATGGGACAACGTAGTCATTAGGAAATCTATAGCAGTAAGAAATGCAACGATGCCTTCTATTGGATTTTTATATTTGTCATATCTACCACAAAAGAAATCAACCGTAGCTTTCCTTCATAATTTCCTCTGAGAAATACCAAACAAGAAACTGCTTTATACACTTTCTTACCAATCCACATTATCTTTAAAGTTTCTATCAGAAGGAAAAGTAATTGTATTTGTATGTATGCAGAAAAATCTAAATGAATATACAAGTCTCCATTTGGGGATGTGTGTTTATTTTATTTCCTAGCAAGCAAAATTTCAGGATTATTTCCTTTGATTTTCTGTGTTTAAGCCTATCAGTTCACTTCTACTTTCCTCAAAATACAGCTTATCCATTAGTGTCATCAGAGGCAAAAATGAAATATTTCTTACTGGCAGTAAATCTATCTTTTCGGTAATTTAACTTAAGCTCAATTTTCAAGAAAGACATTTTTATCTGAAGAGTAGTCCTTTCTAATCTGAATTTGGATCACATTATGATTTAGGAATTTACTTGTCTCCTGTCTTAAATCTTCAGATTAAATAAATATTTATTATTATTAATATTATTCTTAAGCTTGCACTTCACTTGGACTCAAAAGGCCCTTCTGTTTTTCTCATTTCCTCTAAACTCGAAGATAGTCCATGTTATTTAGAACTCTAGTTCCATATTTATCTGCCTGTCATTATTTGTGTCTCTTGGGACCACTAGGAAATCTAGTTTTTTTTAGTTCTCTGCACAGCTGAAGTAATGAAGTTTTGCACTGGGGTTTGGCAGGTCAGAATTTGACCCTTGCAGTTTATCACCCAATATCCTTCCGGAATTAAAGGACTTCAGCACCATTTATCTACTTATTTTTAACACCCAGATCAAAGCTGATATAAGACATCATTGAAACTTAGTGTAACCTTTAAATCCTGAACGAAAAAGACGGCAAGTCCCTTGCAGGAAGCACTTATAAGTAGGTTAGTAGACTCAAAGTAAAATATATTCTTAACTGAAGCAATAATCTTCTTCCCTATGTTTAAAGGAACTATTCTCGTTCTCTTATCCCATTCCCTTACGATTCCTTAAATTAATGTTTAAATGGGTGCTGTTGATTACATGCGGGCAGTATGCTTAAGTAGTCTTGAAGCACTGGGGATGTGGGAGAATAAAACTGAGAGGAGTAGGATTGTTTCAGGTCATGCATCATTATGGTGAAGTGAGAAATTGTCGTTACACTGTTGCAATGGGCTAGACTTCTTTCTTGTTCAAATCATAGAATCATAGAATCACCAGGTTGGAAAAGACCCATCAGATCATCGAGTCCAACCATTCCTATCAATCACTAAACCATGTCCCTCAGCACCTCATCCACCCGTCCCTTAAAGCCCTCCAAGTTGTTGTTGTTTGCTGTCTATCCTGTTACAATTATTCTTCTGAGGGAAGTGGAGTGGTATTGGTATTAAGCAGCATTCAAGAAGTGAATGGAGTTGATGCAGCCTTGAGCCCTCTTCTCTTTCTGCTGCAGAGAGGTGTGAGACCTTACAAAGCCAAAAATGAACAGAGATTTCATGTGGTTTGACTGCTGAGTACTGCTTCGGTTTCTTGCTCCTTTCTGCATCTGGCACTTCAATAAATTATATACTCCTATACTATAGACATCCTTGAGTCTCAGCAATGTGTCAGGGAAGGGAGTAGAAGGTACAAACTCCTACCCTTTCTCTAAATCAACACCTACAGCAGTGCATCTGAAAATAAAGAGGAAAAAGTCCCAGTGATGGAAGGGATTTGAATGGTATCACATTTTATGCTAGAGTAAAGGGAAGCAGGAGACTCTCTTAGGATTCTTTACAATTTGACCAGTCTGCCAAGTTTGTGCTGACAGTGGCACCAGAACAAATCCTCTCTATCCCCTTATAAAATTATTAAAGCTTCTAAAAATTAGTATGTACAGAAACAAATTTATTACATAAATTCGTGACAGGATAAGGGTTCAATTGTAGCTGGTAATAAGATACTGACTACAAAACCAAGTTTGGAGCAATATACAGTCAAATCCCAAGCATATTTAAAAACTAGCAGCTTGTGTGATGTTAGTAGATAGGTGAACCTAACATAGATTTCTTATCCAATTGGTGTCCCTATGGAAGATAAGGTCCAACCCATCCGCTTATCCCAGAAGGTTTCAATGAAGTCTTCCCCAAACTTTCCCCTTTATTTTTCAGTTTTATAAGATTTCTATAGTTTAGATGGAGCTTGACTGACTTTAGTCATACATTATTTTATTTCTGATTGGTGTAAAAATGTCTCTTCACATTTGAAGGTATGGTCAATAAAAATTTAGGGTGCATGCCCAACTGGGGAATGTCGTCATTCGAAGGCGGGTGGCCTTTGTGATGGAGGTGTGCTTTCATATTATAATGACACTATAAGGATCAAAGCTCAGCTAACGGACACTTTTGTGTCATGATTACTGACACTGCAGTTACAATCCATATTCCTTGATAAGAGCTGTGAGGTTTTCTTCACAGTTCCATGCCTATAGTGGTAATGGAGCCATTATGTAACAGCACCGCATGGTACATTCCAGTAAGGCAAGAATGTACCATGTGGCCAGAACAGGCCTTTTCCAAGGCAGCTGCCTTCCTTTCCTGGGAGCAGCAACTGCACATTGCTTTAATATCACAGTAACATCACTTCAGTATACCTAACCCTAGTGATGGGCTTTGGAGAAACTTGGGTTTCTAATTTTCCTCTCCGCATTTCATTATTTTCCCACAAATGGCCATACAGTAGGACCTAAAGAGTTGTTTTCTCACAACAGTTTCACTCAAGTGAAAACTATTTGAAGGAGGTTGCATCCATCTTCCATCTGGGTTAGTAGCTTTGCAGCTTAATCAATGCAGGGCGCCAGCAACTTCAGCCAAAAGCTAAAAGAAAGTACAAGCCAATACCATCGCTTTTGTGGTCCAGTCCAGTGACCTGATCGACAGCCGACTGAACATGAGCCAGCAGTGTGCCCGGGTGGCCAAGAAGGCCAATGGCATCTTGGCCTGTATCAGAAATGGCATGACCAGCAGGTCCAGGGAGGTTATTCTCCCCCTGTACTCGGCACTGGTGAGGCTGCTCCTTGAATACTGTGTTCAGTTCTGGGCCCCTCACCACAAGAAGGATGTTGAGGCTCTGGAGCGAGTCCAGAGAAGAGCAACAAAGCTGGTGAAGGGGCTGGAGAACAAATCTTACGAGGAGCGGCTGAGAGAGCTGGGGTTGTTTAGCCTGGAGGAGGCTGAGGGGAGACCTCATTGCTCTCTACAACTACCTGAAGGGAGGTTGTGGACAGGAGGGAGCTGGCCTCTTCTCCCGAGTGACGAGTGACGGGGGACAGGACAAGAGGGAATGGCCTCAAACTCCATCAGGGGAGGTTCAGGCTCGACATAAGGAAAAAATTCTTCACTGAAAGGGTCATTAGGCAATGGAATGGTCTGCCCAGGGAGGTGGTTGATTCGCCTTCCCTGGAGGTGTTTAAGGCACGGGTGGATGAGGTACTGAGGGGCATGGTTCAGAGACTGGTGGGAATGGTTGGACTCAATGATCCGGTGGGTCCCTTCCAACCTGGTGATTCTATGATTCTATGATTATGCTCCAAGGTAAGGAAGTTTCACGTCTGGAAGGATTTATGATTGTATCTTATCTATACTTACTTTAATGTGCTGGGATAATGAATTTGTACTAATGAATTGTGATTCACTATCAGGTAAAGTAGTAGGTGGAGCGAGTTGTCTGCTGCTTGCTAGGTAATGTTAGTCCAGTTTGAAAATGCACTCTTTTCACTTAGGATTACATTGTAGGGTTGTTGTCCACTATTGAAAGAGGAATATTTGTCCCCACATTCCTGTTTGAGAGAAGTTTCTCCCTTTTCCTCTGATGAGGATTGTGATGAGAACTCAAATGTCTGAACTTTCATTTTAGTGTCATTTCCACCTTGTCCTTTAGGCTCTAATGACTACAGGAAGGGGGTCCTCAACTCTGTTGGCCAGTGGCCTGTGAGGCTGCTTCCTCTCCAATATATTTGAATGAATATGAAAGGAATAAGAGAGGCTATCATGAATCACATCCCTACAGGAAGAGGCAAATGAATTATAAGACTCAAGAACACAAGTTACTCAGTTAAACATCTGTTTACACCTACACACAAAGCAGGAACCTCAGCTCATGTTCATACAGGGTCAGAATAGGTAGACAGCTGATGATTTTCTCCTGGAGTATGCGATGAACAAACATGCATAACTAGTGTTCTGGCTAGATATTCTGTTTGGAGGTGTGGATTGAGGGGTTGGGGGGAAAGTGTTGCCAGGAAAAAATATGGATATAAAGCAAGGATTAAGCTGTTCAAGAATGTTCCTCATTCTGAAAGAATCAAGAACTTGAGTGCAGATATCTTTCCTGTGCTGTTTCTGTCTCCTTGGGCAAATTTCCCCTGCCATCCTAGTGAAGTGATTTCAAACTCTTTCTAGTATCTCCTCTCATTTCATGCCTCAAGGTGTCCTATGCTACCACTCAGTAAAGGGAAATCCCTTTTAGGAACTGTGTTTGTTTTTTGGCCTTACTACTAGGCAAGGTCAAAATGAGGAAGAGAAATCTTTTACTGATCAGATTGGTAAACAGGATGATTAATATTTGATTATTTTCCTCTGGATGGGGCTGATGACTGCAATTGTAGACCCGCCATAAAGAACAAATATTAATACACCAACAGCTGTTACTCTTGTTTCAGCTGCAGATTGCTCTAGGAGTCTAACAACTAAGTCACTGTTTACCCATACAAAGCAACCAAGTAATTTCTGTAATGACAGGCTACGCAGATCTTCTCCCTACCAGTGCACTCTACCAACAAGTACTGCTCCTTTGACATGCTGCCCCTGAAAGCAAATACAAATGTTCTTATCATCTTCACATTCTACAGCACAGTGACAGACAATAACATTGCATCCTTCTAGACCAGGTGATCCAAGAAATAGTCAGCAGTATGGGTAGCATCTGGACAATGTCCTCTAATGAGCTTAATTGCTGTATAGTACATGTGTTCACAAGTTCCTGAGTCCTTCCCCAGGTTAATTCAGGGACCTGCAAATAAAGTAGGTCATATGAAATCCCAACATTTCTCATTTTGCTTTTTAATTCTAATCTTTCCTGCTTTGTGAAACCATTCTTTAAGGGTCAATATTTCTGGAAGTAGCTGTGTTTCCTTCTGTTATGTTAGAGTAGTGCTGTTTATCAGCCCTCTCACAAAAAGCCCTCTTCCTGGGACTGCACTGTACCTTCTGTGCCCTGGCAATCAGACAATTTTTTATTGTGTTCTGCACAATGATTCAAGTCAGTGAGAAGATATTTAGCAAAGAAGAGGCTCATATTTTGTAGTTTTCTACAGCAAAGCACAAGAGACATCTTTTGTATGTAAATGTCATATGTGCCTTGGAAACCCTGTTCTTAAAACAGCAATTTACAGTTTGTTGTATGTGGGATATACCAAAGGAATTAGTGAAAGCAGCTGAGTAAAATCAGTTCATATGTGCTGATCAGTAGACTCCATATATAAAACTGCCAGGATCCAATCTCCATGGATATTTTTTTTAGGAAGCATATCTAAGGAAAATGTTCAGGTTACCTACATATGGCAAAGAAATTGAGAACCACTGCTCTGAAGACTTTCAGCTAGGTTACCTTTACAGAATACGGTTATAAGCATAGCATGGCTACAATCTGCATAGGTCTGTAGCCACCAAAAGAGCAAAGCCACTATGAAGCCACAATCTAATATGCTCCTTATTTGTTTCCAGAAGGCTACAAGCCTTGGTGCTTTCTCATAGCTAGATGTATTCATCAGTCATGACTAGGAATCCCATCATAACCACTAATTATTTGTATTTTTCATGTTTATGAGGTAGAAAGCAAACTAAAGGGGAGAGAGAACTCTTGATGATGGCAGTGGGCCTTCTTGGTTTGTTGCTTTGATCTTTGCGTTTAATTTTCTTCTCAAAACCAGGATATTTTTCTCTTAGGCCTACAGTATTGCAGTTACATACCAGGGCAGTGACTGAACCTCATGACTGGCACTCTTGCCGTGACTCCATGTGTATTTTCTGTGCCAGCATTAATGCTATTGTAAAGTCAATGAGGAAAAAAGATACCCTTGAGAAATGAGAACTATAATGATTGTGAGCTGTTGTTAATACTAAGTTGAACTCTACATGTGTGCATTAGTTTATCCAGCAAATAGCATGTCATTGAGCCTTCTGCTCTTACTTGCTTCCTGCTCTTACAATTTCACCTGATCCTATATATATTTATAATTTCAAGAAAGAGGCTATTAATACAGAAATACAGCACTACATACATAGCTACACATTTTTTTAAAAATGTGCGCCTCCAAATTAATTTATTTTCTTTTTCTTTAGCACAATGATTTTTGAGAGATTATCTGTTAGATTTTCATCCATACTATTTTCATGAAGTTGATAAAGAAATGTCAACAAAAATAGAGGTACTCTAGAAACAAGTAACCAACATTTTTATTTCTGGAAGGTTTTTTACTTTTGTTCAATTATCTCTTCTCTTCCAAAATGGGGAAGGATGCTCAAAAAATTTCCAAGTAACTGAGTAATGAACTAAGATTGTTTTGTAGGCTCCTGGATCTAGTGTAGTGAAGCGTTGGCCTAGATCGTTGCAGAGGCTTTACAGAGTAGTTACACCATCTGCCACTCACAGCTTTTTTAACCAATGTGGACTCATCTTATCAGTCTATTCTGTGCTGTAATTTGGAATGATTTTTTCATACCTCTGTACTGTGGTGCAAAACTTCTGAAATTCAGCAAGGGATTCATAAATAGCAGAAAACACTCTAGCATCTTAATACTATAGGTAGTATAAGCCAAACAGATGAAGAATGACCTATTATTGACTTACAGTCAGATCCCAAGAAATAATATTTACATCTCGCAAACACTTAGTTTTAGACATTGCTTTGCTAGTTGTCATTTATTATTTTATAAAATGCAGTTGGTTAAAGTGGTCACCAATCTTACATAAACTGTTTTGCAGTGGTGTGGGTTTTGTGTGTAAACTAAACCTTACTACTGGTTCTGAAGACACAAATGAGATTTGTGGGTCATTCCCAGAGATCATCCATGAAGTTAGAGGAATATCCTTCTGTAAAAGATTCATTCTAGAATAAGCACACTGTATTAATATGGAAGCCATAGATGGTACTTAGGCCCCTCCATAATTCTGTCATGATTTCAATACTGATTTGCCTGTGTGCCTCTCAGTTATTATAAAGAATGTAATTTATTTAAGGTTTATTTTTGGTATTTCACTTGAAACTACATTTGGAAAGAATATAAGAGTGAGATGAAAGTGCTCACAAATTAGGTGTTGTTTTTTATTAGTCATTTAGATCAATCTTAAACATCTTTGATACTTGAGAAGATTTTAAAAAGTATGTAAAATGTTAGTCTATCTGCAATTAATGAGCTGGGATGGTTATTTCTGATTAACAAACACCCAACACTTTGGAAGTAGGAGACTTTGCCAGTTATCACATCATTTTTATTCTATAAATTCTATGAAGAAAACAACCCTTGCTCTTTTTTCACCTCCCAGCTCTTTTTTCGACTTTGAGCGAATAACCAGATAGCAGAAGGATCTACTGGGCACAAGAACTAGTTTAACACTTCAAGAAATTCTGGACTTCATCCATCTGAGTGTCTCTGCTTCTCTCAAAGCAGTAGCAAAGCCTTGTCACATACATCATATATTAAAAAATATGTATAATGAACTTGGAATTTTTATAGGATTTACTCTAAATTTTGTTATTGTCTTTTATATGAGAAATAGATGTATTAAAAAGTCCGACTTTTGTTTCTGTTGTTTTATAGCTTGTTTACTTTTAAGCATTGTAATAGCTGTTGCTGTCCATTGTTGACAGTATTTTTTTTTTCAGTGCTGTATGGTTTGACAGGACCTCAGTACTAGCATTTCTTTAGCCAGAAGGCTTTAGTGTTGCTTTTCTCTTATAAGGAGTGATCACAGGTTTGACTAAGGCTTAGCAAGATTTATTGTCTTAAGGAGGGTCCTTGGGTGGTTGTTCTGCCAAGGTGATTGTGTTTGTATGCTTGACAGAAAGCAGTTTTCTTTTGGTTGGTACAAAGTTACGTCATTTCTTTTTCTTCAGTCAGAAGGGTGCAGCATGACCTGAGCCTGCACAGGTGATACTATATGCACTGCAGCTCTCCTCAGGTGTTGTGCCTGATCTGCATGTTGACAGTCCTTTATCATTGGCTATTCACCATCCTGTGCTTAATAAATTTGGCTCAAATACTTATGTTTGACAGGACTGTGTATCTTGTAACATTTTTCTGACCTTGCTAGACCTTTCATCTTGTGTAAACAGTTTATCTGTTGGTCACAGCTTTGTGGTCAGTTTTAGTTGACACTGAAGGCAAAGCTTTTATTTGAGCAGTGTATGGTTTGAGCTATGCTACAGTGAAACTGATACCAATGATACAGAATTGTATCCCAAAATGAGTGTTGTAGTAATTTAGATGGCATAATTTTAATTTAAACTGTTGTCAAAAAAATAATGGTATCCACAAAATAATTGGAATATTTTTTTTAAAAAATAGAATGAAACTGATGTCCTTATGGTTCTTATTTGATATAAAAGGAGCATCTCTGCTTGTTATGCATACTGCCATGACAAATAATATGGCAGGATTAAAAAGAGATACCATCAGTTAATTTTCAAGAGACATTTAACAGCCAATTGACAGCTCTGTGAGAGCAACAGCTCACACTGCTGTAAACTGGGGATTTTTTGGATGCACATTTTATATCGTAAGTGTTCGCTCAAGTATATGCATGCCTTTAATATGTAAATTATATGCAAGATTATTGAAATATTCCTCCATATACTTCCAAATCTCAGCTGAAAAAACTGGAGTGATAATATATGTTCATTTGAAAGTTCTGTAGTTGAACAAATAGTAAAGAAGCTCCTGCACTGATCACTAATCAATTTTATTAGTAGTTGGCTATATGATTGACTAAATTCCTAAGACATTATCTGAATCTAATTTTTAAGATAGAAAGATAATTTAAAAAATTAACAGATTCTCAAAATTTCCAGATAATTCTAAATATTTATAGATACTCTCTGCATGTATATAACATACACATATTCAAGTACATGAATCAGAAGAATGCTATTAAGATTGTACCAGTTAAGTATTATGGGAAGTTAAAAACCATTAGACTTAATACTTGATTCAACAATATTGAATTGTCACTTTTCGTCCTCCACTTGCATACGCTTTTTGTTAAAGCTTGTAATTGTCATAATTATAGACCTCTTCCTATTCAGTGCAAAGAACAGAAAGTGCTCACATCATGTGTGTGTCTGGTTTGTTCCCCTGTGCAGCCCAACACTTATTTATTGTTTGGTTGCTCTGTGAAAAGGTTTAACAGATTTCTTCATGACCCTTTTTTTCCCATTTTGTCATTTTTCTCATTGGAAGGCCTTTTGTAAGGTTGACTTTCTTTTGGATACATCTGCTTTAGTGCATTCTCCTTTGACAGGAAACAAAATTTAGCTGTAGAAGGGAAGTGAGAAATGAGGGGTGTGTCAAACACTCTTGTCATGAAGAATCACACTTCTCTTGGTGACTAAAGGTAAGCAGCAGTACTTTGGCAGGTCTAAACAGGCAGGGGCAGCAATTACACTCTCTTTCTGTTCTTCCTGGCCAGATGAGCAGAGCTGGGTGGCTGTGATGAGAAACAGGAAAAACTGAAAGAGGTATTTTACTTTTCAAGGAGAGGTTAGGTCAGCTCATGTTTTTCACAGCCTGCACTGGGTGCATTTGAGACCCTCTGTTAAAACTCTTTGCAACACCAGTTACTTGTGGTGTTATGTAGGATTTGGGGCAGAATTGCTGGCTGTGTTTCAGACAACTGCTCCTGTTTTCTTTGGCTTTAGTAGAGCAAAACATTGATCCCATGTTCCCAGTTCAGAACAAATTGCCCATTTTGAGGTATGTATATTTTTCTCTCCCATGACATATTTTAGGGTTACTTTAGAACATTTTACAATAAAATCCAGTAAACACAGAGTATTTAATTAAATTAAAAGACAACTTTTAGAAGTGTTACTTCTATGAATACTGAAATAAACAATATTTAGAAAACTGATGGAAATTTTTATTCTTTCTGATTTTGTTACTCATTATTTGTTTACTTGGGAAGTAAGGATTTGCTCATATTTTTCATGTTGGTAGTGTCCTTCCTGATTTGAGTCAAAAACAAATGGAGCAGACGAAATTACTAAAGCACCCAAGCATGTTCTCAGCTTTGCCACACTGAAACATTTGTTTATTCTGCAGGGCTTCGGGAAGGCAGCCCAAAGGCATTGTGAGATTGAAAATGACCACAGAACAGGTGGGATTGCCTGATCTGTCCCTGTAGTAGCTCTTACTATGTCACTGCTGCATCTTTGGGGCATTTTTGTAAAATTTGTGTATGCCAAACAAAATAGAAATGATACAGACTGTATGCCAATGAGATGACAACATAACTACTTGTTTTAGGTGACGCTCAACAAAACCTAATCCATCTGCTCTGATTAAGTGAAATGATATGTACTCTAGTTTCTTATGGTTAGATGACAATGGAACACATAACCATGTGTGTCAGAATTATTGGCTACCAGAAGCATTATTCAGATTATTCCATCCTCTTTATTCTTCCACATCTTCATTCTTTTCAGACTTTCTCTATATGGATCCTGAATGCTGCAGCCATGAACACATTGAAATAGCCCTGAGATAGATGCCCACAGGCTTGTAGCAATAATTTAGAAATATGACCTTTTTCTTTTAAATAAACAATATTTGTTAAAGAAAAACCATTCTTTGATATCACTTCAAATGTAACAACTGAACCATGAAGAGAAAAAAATAATTTAAGAAAGCAAACCATTTTGAAAGCTATCTAAGGGAAATCAACATAAATCTAAACTGATAATATTCTTAATATGGTTTTGGTACCTTCATTGAACAAGACTGCTCAACTGTGTGTCATATAATATTTATTACTTGTAATTACTTTTCGGTTTCTGATCACAGAAACTTTAGTTACTGGAGCAGGAAGTTTAGATTTATAGACCTACTGTCAGTATAAAGTCACAAATGTAGACTGAAAAAAAGGAGTGTGCGTGGGATGTTATTCATGTGGTACAGGTGCACCTTCAAAGCACTAGGCTTTTAAACCAACCTTTAAATGATGTTCTTAAATTTTTCATGATTTCACATTGACATATTCCACAGCATTGGTTGGTGCTTTGTATATATGGTGTAATGTCAAGGAGTACTCAGGTATGAAAAACTATGCAAAATTTTTTGTGAAAAATTGTGTTATTCTTCATTTCTTTCCACATGTCCCCATGTCTTTTCAGTGTTGTATTTTCAGTGAAAAAGCAGCAGATTTTTTTTTTTTAAATGTGACGGGGGAGTTGTCTTAAATGAGCAAAAGTCTTCCACTGGCCTGTCAAGTGTCATAAAGATGGGAGTGGAAGCACAAAGGCTGAACAGTCACCTTGCCTCACTGCACTCTGTGAATAGATAATGAGGATGCTTCTTTGCTGGACTTGGTGAGTGTGAACACTTCTGCAGAAGGTGAATCTATTTTGTTTCTACAGTTTTTGTACTGGCAGAGAGATCATATTTTTCAAACTTCCAAGAATACCTGAGTATAAGTTACCTAGAATATATTTCCGAAGTAAGCATTTTCCATGGGAGTTACAAACCCTGTGGAACTTAAAATCTAAAATGACAGAATCAAAACGTAAGCATACCGGCTAGGTGTGGCAAGAGTTAATGGTCTGTAAAAGAGTCATGGAAAAACGGAACTCTTTTTCAGAAACAGACTGCAGATCGAAAAACCAAGCATCTGAAGGCAAGTAACCCTTGTGTAAGAATAGAAAAGACAAAACAACCTCTCTGAGACTTCATAAAGTATTTTAAGTCCCAACTGGTGACTGTAGGCCAAGATCAAACATGGAACATGAACCACAAAACACAGTTGCCCTTCTGTGTCCAAGAAATATTTTTCCCTATGAAAGCAGCTCCAGGTCAGGCAGAGAAAGTGAACAGTTTCCTCATGTGCAAGCCCACCTTTCACCTTGCCCTTGAACGACGCACAGAAAACCAGCTGCAGATTGCCCAGAGTTATGCAGGAGAATCATTTGCAAAACTGGACTTCTTTGAAAAATATTTTATGTCTTGGACAAGTAAAATCACAATGGCTTCTTGCCTAGGACTGGTGGTATTATCCACTCCTCAGCTTCTTGACCAAGAGCAGAGATCACACAGTAGTTGTGTGGATCTGCTGTGTAGATGTGGGCTGCTGTTGTAGCAAATCTCATACAAAGTGCTACAGTCTTCTGTCAAGAACCAGTTCCCCAAAAGCCTTTCTTTCTTGACTGGCTCAGAAACGTGGTAAAAAGCTGTTGATCAAATGGGCTTAAATCCCCTTTGCCATCATGCCAGCAATTTTTCTGTCACCAATGCAGAGACTCCCAGTGAGGCCCAGTGCGGATTCTGGGCACAGAAAGCTTAGAGTGTTTTCCACAGATCTTGATAGATTTAGTGAAACAAGTGCATTTTATAGGAAAGGACTGGTTGGGAGGCAGGAGGTCAGCAGGTATCCAAGAAGATGAAGACTATTCCACAACGGAAGATAACTTTATAGTCTACATGAAGATGAGATATGTACAAGAATTAAAGAAAATAGAAATGTCTGTAAGTGTAGATAATGAGAAAAGCAGCTCTTCAGATAATTTTCAGGGATATGAGGAGGATGTTTCATTTGAATTAGAAGGTAAGCAGTCCATTGAGATATTGGCAGTACCAGACTGATGAAGGAGGAGTCTCAATATAGTTACTTATCCTTGTGTCTAACGTGAGAGGATGACAGGCCTTGAGGAGGCTGTAGCTGTGGCAGGAGATGAGAAAGATGCAGTCAATAAACTTGCGCCAGGCAGAGAAATGTTGCGCAGTTGGCTGAAACATTAAACTATATGTAGTAAGATCATAGAAGTGGAATGAAGAGATTGCTGCTGCATTGTAGGGCCACATTAGAGGCTGGAAAAGATGATGATAAGAGCAGCTTTTTCTGTTTTTAAGGCAGTTGAGTACATAGCCTTAACCATCAATAAACAAGATACTTGATGGGTGACTCTACATTTCAAAAATCATAAGAATTTCAGGCACAGTAGGACTGAAAAGTGAAAACTTTAAACAATCAATTATAAAAGCAAAAAAGTGAAAGTTTCACACACAGTAAAAATTGAGGCACCCGGGCAAGGTTTCCTGCTTCCTGCTGAGCACAGCTTCAATGAGTCAAGACCAAGGAAAGGCAGCCATTGTCGTGAATTCAGGAGAGGACACTCAAAGTTTAAATTAAAATTTGTTCTGAGGGGGAAGGTTCTGGCTGGGGCAAGAGGCTTCTGCCCAGCTGGTAACCATATGTGGGGAAGACCTGCCATCCATGGGAGTGAACATGTGTTGCAGGTTTCTTGTAACTGCTGTGTGATTTACTACTTCTTGCTCCGTTGAAAATGAGAGATCTGCTTTTGGTTTGGCTTGAGACACAGGATTTTAATAACTCAAGTGGCAAACTTGTCAGTGTGTAATATGATCCTTTCAGTCAAAATATCTGCTTGATTCTATTTAGCTGAGACTTTTAAAGGCTGCTCTTGTTAATATGCACTTGTATTTGTAATAGCCCTTTTGTACTCTGAGGTGATGGATTAAGGTAGCTGATTCCCTTTTGCTTGTGTTATGGGTATACTTCTCTGATCTCCCCTTACTAATTTCCTCTATAAATTAAGTATTTCTAATCCTTTTCAGCTAGAAAGCTCCTGATTGTCAGTGAATAATAGATTCTTTGTCTCTTGGGCTTTTCTGGTTTTGCTGCATTTCGCAGGCATTGGTCGGTGTCTGGAAGTAGACTGCTAAATCCTCACTTGTGACTAGCTCAGGAGGAGAAAGCTTGTCTCTTTTGCACCTTAGAAAGTCCCCATGGTTTACCTACAGATCTTACCGGCTGCTTTGCTTTAAGCCATAAAGTGGTCAAAATGACAGTGGCAAATGTGAGGCAAACCAAATTCCCCTGTCTTTCCTACCAGGTTTGAAGGATTTTACCCTGGAAATGAATCATATAACAGAATTCAAAATCATGTACCCTTCACCAGGATTTCTGGCCATCATTCAGCCCAGGTGGAGTTACTGTACAGTAGATCTAACAGAGCCACTGTGAGTCTGGAAAGCCTAGAAATTTCCATAGCATACATGCCCAGAGAGTAAGTACCATACTTCTGGAAAATATTTGGTTTATTGTGCACATGTTGCACAGGGTATTCACTTAGACAACATATCCTGAAGGCTTTGTTTTTGCTGCACATGTGCAACACAGAGGTTATTTGTATTTTCCACCTGGGAATTCCTTGAAAGAATTAGAGAGCCTTTAACTTTCTTTTTCTAAATAGGTACCATGCAAGGAAATGCAGATCTCTCCAGCATGCATAAGGCACTTTCAGTAAGATTATCTTCCCTGACAAAGTGGCCACAGCTAAAGTGACTAAGACACTGTAAAATCACAAGTGAAAAAAGGCAGTTATAGTATTTATTTCTGGGTAACAAGAGATCTATTTTACACCTTCACCCATAGTTCACCTCAAGCAAAACTGAAGTGCTTTTTCTCTGCTACTAAGACAGAAAAAACGTAAGTTTTTTTTGTCAGAAAATTCAATGGAAATTTTACTTTGACTCAGTAATATTTTAGCACTGTTGGAACTGGCCAGATGCTTAATAGCTTCTGGGTTCAGCTTCATTTTTTTTTTAAATACATATATAGTCAATAGGAACTGAACAAATGTTATCACAACATTTAATCCTCTCCTCCAGTACAATTACAATGTCTCAACAACATGTCAGCTCCATTCTTCCCCCTTCCATGCCAGCTACGCAGCAATTAATAAGAATGTGTTGTTATTCTCTGATTTCCTAATTCTAACAGAATGGCTAAATGCATCTCAGCAAATGTTTTCTATTCAGGCTCAGAACTTGGCAGCACAGTTTTAGTCTTTTGCAGTACTTGGTGGCATATCTTTCTGAAATCTCTGCCAGGCATGGAAGTGAGATACATGTAGCTTTCCCCCAGCCCTTTTAAGCAGCATTAAGTGGGTCATGACCAATGAAAGTGTGAATTTTGAAAAATTTAACATCATATTTCTGGTATTAAACATTTGGAATTGGCAAAACTTATGTAATTTTTTCCTTAAGTGTCCCTTTAATTTAATTTATTCCTTCCTTCTCTCCTTCCCTCCTTTCTTTCTTCCCTACACTGATGTCAGATTACATTACAATTCTCTCATTTTTCTTATCTTCGTCAGATGGTTTAAATATTTTCCTCCTTTTCTTAGATTTCTTATTTTCTTTCTCTTTGCTGAGCCTTTCTCTAGATAACATTTTCTCTTTTTCATGCCTGGGCACAATATTTTAATGCCCTCCTTCATCTACACAAATTTCCATTTAACTTCTTTCATTTCTAAGAGGCACCTGAAATCTGTGATCCAGCCGATAATACTGAAATGACTGCCATGGTAGCATGGTGAGTCTCTCCTTTTTTATGAGTACATCAGAATCAAATAAAAGTTACATGTCTTTATTTACACTTTATTCCTCTCCCCCATCATAAATGTTTATTTTGTTTCATCTGATCAAGACTTAAGAAATTGGTGTTAACCTGATGAAATATAACATCAAAGATAATTTAGTAAGTTTAGTTTGCAAAGACTTGCTGGCAATGTCAGTATTTGAACAAATGAAAATAAGCCACTGAAGAAATTCCTGGGTCCTGCCATGCAATTTTTTTGCACTAGATGTCACTCTTATGCTTCTTAAAGTATGGTGGCCATCTTTTATTGCAGTACGACCTCATCCTCCAAGGCTCTTAAAAGTCTGTTATTTATGAAAAGATGCAACCAGGAGAGAATCTTGATTTGGTTTGTGTCTAAGCCTTTTCTTCTCTATTGAGAATGGAAGCCACTAATATACAAGCAGAGGAAGACTCATACTTGGCTTTGCCTTTCACTAATCTTGTATCTGAAGTTGTAAAAGACTGGTAGATCTCAATCCTGGATGAATGTTGCTCCCACTGTCTGAGAAATAGTATCAGATTTATATGATATACAGTAACTGATGAGACTGATTTGTCTTAAGGTCGAGGATTTTTTCTGAGAAAGAGAAAATTTCAAGGGCATAAACAGATCTCTTTGGCTGATGTGTGCACTTGTAGGGTTTTCCTCAAATGAGGTGCATGCCAGAGTTATGACTGACACAAGCTGAGGTTACCTGCTTCTCTAGTCTAGCCTTTCCCCCTTTTCCATGCACACTTGTCACCACAGCAAAATGTTCATCCCTCAGAAGTTCAAACAGATTTATTTGCCTCTGATATAATCTTCTGATTTCATATGCCTTCTAACAGTTTCTCCTCCAGCCAGTTGTGTATCTTTTTGGTTTTTACCTCTTGATCTTTCCAGGCATTTTCCTGCTCATGTGGCCTCTATCACCCACCACTGCTTAGTATTTATAATCGATACAAACAGCCTCCTCTCCTTCTTTCTTTTCAGCCTATTAGATATGTAGTTCAAATGGTATATCAGTTTTAGGTGAGTGTGCTGAACCACCTCTGTACTTTTCAACAGGCAGTCATCAATTAATTTGCGGTACCAAGGGAGATAAGCTAGGACTATCTAAATGCTGCTCCACTTGTTATAAGAAGTGTATTGATCAAAAGTATAGAAGGGATTATGCTGAATTATGATGGATTTTCTTTAAATTTGAATTACTTTTACTGTTAAGGCTTCACAATACAGCCTTTTAAGAGCTTATTCCATCTTTGTGTGCAATGTACAGCAGAGTAACTACATTCCTAGCAAGAAAAAGAAACCTCTCCCACAGGTATTATGCTATTGCAGCAATTATCCTGAACAATAATGGGCTGCAGAGAATTAAATGCCACTTCTTCCTTATGCAGGTGCTGAGCTGCATATCTGAACCTTTTAAAAAAGGCAAATCCTTCTAGGCAGACAGTCTATTACTCAGCCAGCTGAGTGCAAAGGCCAGAGCTAGAGGGCAAACTTTCACTTGACTAGGTTACTTATTTTCCTCTTTACCATATGCAGTGTTTACAAAATGAGCAGGATTTTTAAAATGGTTCAGGAATATCCTAGCTTATTTGGATGTAAGATTTTGATATAAGCAAGTCCAGGAGCAGTAAAATCCATAGTTAAGTTCACCAAGTCTGTAATTCCAATATTCTTCTGTAGAGAGGAAACCTCTTTTGCCAGGGGTTTTGCCTTCATGTTCAGGCATTTGATTTTCTCTCTTAACAATTTTGTTTTTAGAGACTGCTAAATCCATACCAGTTTTGCAAATGGTGTAGAGTTATGTAGATTTAAAGGTGTGTTTTCCCTCCAAATATCATACAAACTACATATCCTTCTTGTTTAAATCCTGTCTACTGAGGCAAATGTGTTGGCTGTCACTGGAAGTTGTGCATGCTGCTGTAGGCTGCACATGTTCCTGTGTATGTTTATTATTTTCTTGTACCCAGATACCAGATTGCTCAAACAACAAGAAACTGAAGGAGTTCAGTAATCTCGGTGTTATTTAAAACAGACTGAAGGTGACGGCAAAAATAAACAGAACACACTGCTGAAAATTGCTGATGAAGGGAAGTAAATGTATTGCATGTTAAAGTAAAATTATTTCTGGATTGTGGTACAAAACTCTCTGCCTCAAAACATGTAAAATATAAAACATAAGTTGCCAAAGGCCTAACTGAAATTCCTCTGTAGGAGGAGATAATGTTAACTTCCTCTCAGTGTACAGTATACTTACAAAGTAGTACTGCTGATACATAATGTTTAAAATAAGTCTATTGAAGCTGTTGGGAAAAAATTATGTCTGCTTCAAACAGATGCTGGCTAAACTAAATACATAAAAACATTGCTAAACGTATAATACACGTATTTTACCCTTCAAGCAAGTTTGAACTTCTACGAGAAGTATGAGAACTTCTTATCTTGCACGCCTTCTTACTGGGATCTTAGTTTAAATGTTTTTAGACATAAGAGTACAGCAGTCATTAACATTTATTAAAGGCTATGTCTGCATTGTCTGCAGGAACACAGGGTTTTTCATGGAGTTAAGGTCAATTACAATTCTTTTGTAAATACAAAGAAGCCACTGAGGAACCCAGTGACACTTAGGCATATAGTTAAATGTAGCATGTAGTTAAATGTAGGTATGTAGATAAACATAGGCATGCAGATAAGTACCTTGCAAGGTAGTCATAGTTAGGGTGTGCAGGCTCTGGCATGGGGTTTGGCTAGGTGAGCACGCCACAAGAAACTGCTAGACACAATATGAGAAACTGCTGAACATATAAAAAGAGAAAATCACTCATAAAGTTACATATAGTACCTTAAGGAAGGACAGAGTTTCACAGGTAGTTAAGTGGAAGCAATGGAAGAGACTGCCACACTTCACACACGATTTTCGATGAGCATTGAGGACATCCTGAGAGTTCAACAGTGCAAAGCAAACGGCACCTAGATGTAACCTTGTCAGTAATACTGCTTGAGGCTGAGGTGACTCAGAGAGAAATTAAGGTGGATGAAGGAAGACAAAGCACAGAGAAATAGAGAGAAGGGGGAATAAAAGAGGGCAGTCATTTGCAAGCATCAGTACACTCATCAGGCTGAGCCTGGCATCGGATCACTGTGGGCTTTTCTTCTTACAATTAAGTACTGTTATTAAATAGTTCTCATTTTCTCTATTGTGTGTTTTCATGCACGTGTCAGCAGCATGTAAGTTGTCCAGGTGCCAGAAACTAGAAAAGGCACCACAGGTACCTTTAGACTGCGCATGTATTTGTGTTTCCTCCGTGAACATCAGTCCTCTGTGTGTGTTTATGTGTAATTTGCTGGTGGACTTCAGCCTGTACTGGCTGGTGAGCAGGTGGCGACCTGCACCTGGAAAGACCCAGGCTCTGAATCAATGACTAGGTAAGGGGCCCTAGGTTTAGGCATGGGTATTAGAAGGAATTAAAATCTGTGGTATCCATGAAAAAGTGGCAGGCATGTGAATCTAGAGAGTGTGCCTCTTGTTATGACTGAACTCCAAACCTGATCAGTTGGAGAGGAGCAACAAGTCTTGGCTATCTGTGCTTATATTTCTGTAGGATTGGGGGTTTATGTGGTTGCTGGAAAAGACACTGCTCTGTCTGTGTTAATCTGAGATGCAACGTTACTAGCAATTATGAGTGTTATGTCTGCATCTTGCTTCTGGCTAGACTTGAAGAAGGGAAGAGCAGCAGCTGCATCCATCACGCTGGGATGGGAGAAACCTCCTGGGTCTGAGAGACACGTGGTTTGGCACTGGCAGGTTGAGAAAAATGGATGCACCGGGTCCTGACCTGCACTCAATTCAGCCAGTCATGAAGTTAACTTCAGGTTCATGTTAAATACATACTTACCAGGATTAGCTCCAAGAGAAAGAAGGAAGAACCACTTGTCACATTGCTGAGGACACAATGGATAAGACTGGAAAGATAGAATTCTTATCCAAAATGCATAATATTTGTGGGAATGAGACTCAACCAACTCTGAGAAAGACTGATTTTTTTTTTCCTGGACAGTTCTAGTCTATTCTGGAGGGAAGAGGTGTTTGCCTAAACTATCATTATACCAGAAAACATTTAGAAATGGGAGAAATAGAGCAACAGATGTTGTTTCTTATTATTTGATCAACTTCATAATTTATAGGGTTTTTTTTACTTGTTCCTTGATATCTGGGTAATAGACATTTTTTGCCTCTTGCATCTAGGATCCATCTGCACAGATAAGAAAACAGTAACAATAAATGGCAGGAAAGTAGTCAACAATTTTTATTCAGGTTTGGTTGCTGATCCAAAATTGCCTTATAGAAAAGGAAAATGGGACCCAGAAAAATGTCAATGTCTAGTTTTCTCTTTAGTGACCTTTTTACCATTTTTTTATTGCATTTCACATTTTTTTACAGGAATTTGTTACAAACTGATGCTTGTGGCAGAAGACTGATGAGAAGAAATGGGTGTTGAGTTACAGAATACACAGACTGTGTATTAAAATTTGAAATGACAAGGTTATGCAGTAGCACATTTCTGTCTTGTGGCTGAAGTAGGTAGCTGTGGAGATAGTAGAGACAACAAAGCAAATAGGTAATTAGTTCTTTATTTCAAATTGAGTTGCCCCTTGTTTCTATTTCTCCTGTGCCATCTGCTGCTTCAGGTTTTATATTACAGGACAAATATGGGAGGTTACTTGATATAACAAATTGTGGTTACCTGACTGAAACTTCTATGAAAGAGGTGAGACCATGTAAGAAGAGAGGTATGCATTTGTTATTAATCAGCAATTTGTTATTACATTGATGCCAAGATGCACAACCATTAATGGGACATGCAGTACAGAAAAACAACTGAAGATAGTCTCTTTTCCCAGTGTCATACAGATTATACAAAGAAAATAAGATAAGGATGGAAGAAACATCCACACTTCACAAATATATGTAAGATCTGCAGGGGTGGTAACCAATTCTCGATATATGTAAGGAGGTTAAATAGACTGTATTGCTTCAGTATGACCCCAGAGCATAATATAAACCTAATATTATTATTTCTTTTTCCGGGGGTGGAAATCCACTGCAATTGTCTATGTGAGACAGATAAATTTAGGACATACAAAAAAGGCATATCCCTACTTTTGACCTGCTCCTTTTTTCTCCAGCTCCTTAGCAGTAACTGTGGTAGAGGAATAAGTGTCTTAGTAGGTATAAAATGGTTCTTGAGGTTGAAAATTAGGACCCATTCCACACTAAAGGTGTCAGTGGCTGATCATGAACTTACAGATGAGAGGAAACACATCTGTCAAAATCAAAAAAGCTCAGCAAACCTAGATGTACATTTTGAGTTACAGAGAGGGTAAGGATCTAAAAATATTTAACAGTGCTTTTTCCCTTTTTTTCCTTCCTCCTGAACACTAAATAATTTCCTTTTATTTTATTTTTCTCCTCCTTTACCTGTCAGCCTCTCCAAGTATGTTTAGGAAGATGTGTCCTTCACAACACACAGCTATCCCTTCTCCAATATGCTTCTTACCTTCAAAAACCTACCTTTAAATAACACTTTATCAAGCACGTTGTGATATAAATTCTGAGGATTTTTTTCATGAGCTTGTTTCTTCACCATCCTGCAGTTCTGCCTTTCTTACGTGCTGATACTGTGAAAAGGCTGTGGAGTGAAATCAGATGTCCTGGTAAGACTGACCTTTTCTACATAGTTTGTCCCATGGGACTCCCCCAGTATCTTAACTGTAAGAAGAGGAGGTGATGTGTGAATTACCCATATGGTGTGCAAACTGGGTAACATTTAGAAGTTACAATACAATTCAGTGGTGTGCCTTTCTTCTTTGCAGGTAAAACTGCAAAAATCTTGAAGGCCCAGAAGGCCTTAAGGGCTCTAGGATCAAATCTGGCTCCATCATGGTAGCAGAGAATGAGGTTGTGGCAAAGATGGCTCAGAGAAATAGCTGTGTGCTAAATTAGAAAAATCAGTGCCTACTTTGAGTACATACCAACATATAATCATGCAGGAATTCATAAGCTACATGAAAGCTCTGAAAGTGTAGCTATGGGATTTCATGTGGCAAATGAGTAAATAAGATATAGCATATTCTAGCTTGATGAAGGTTACCTATACTTAAATGTTGTATCACAGAATATACGGCTATATATAAGGATATTTTACTGTTCATCTAAAATTTTCACTTCTGCTTTTATTACTACAGCTAATCCATATCTTCATATCTGTCAGCCTGCCGCCAGATTTCCCTAAGTGTATTATTAATTCAGTGCTGAGTTGTGGGAAATAGAAAGACGTAATTGAAAGTTCTGCATCACCTGCTTCAGGAGGTCCTGTGCTTGGCTAATTGTCAAAGTGCTAATTGATATAGGCAATATTGTCTAAGCACCATCCAGTCCTGGGGAGGAGTGTGTGTGGTTGTGTGTGCTCAAAAGTGGCACTGGGTACATTTTGCCTATTAAAATGCATTCTCAGGAGAAAAACGTAATTTGTTAAGCTTGTGCATGGTGTAGAGGAAGGAGGGGTCTCAAAAGAGAGTCAGCATTTTCCTCAAAAGAGGGCAGAAATGGGAAACTAAAAATTTGAGAACAGTAAAATCCTAGGATGTATACTTTAAACTGAAAGACGTTTCTGCTGTCTAAAGATGACTCATTGAACACGGGCATATTTTTTGATGCATTGCTAGCATGCAGTACATGCTGTTATGAACACATAATCTTTTAGCACAAGAATTTAGCTACTTTAAGAAATGTTCTTGTTTATTTGTGGAAATAGGAATGACAGCAGGGAGATTTTCTCAAGTGGAAATTGTTTTTTGTGACATAAATTGGAAGTCCAAAGAAATCTTATTTTCCATGTAGCAGAAGTATTCAGAGTAAACAAGAAGCTTCTCTTCCATCAGTCTCCACTATATTATGGCAACAACTTTCACTGCCCACTTGTTAAGTTTTCAAAAGGTACCATTATACTTTGACCTACGATGCCTCTTCTACAATGGAGAATTGTGTCATAAATAGCCACAAAGTTGCTTCGTTATCGTGCTTAAAAGTCCCCTTTACTGTGTTACTAGCAGAAAACCTTAAACAAAATGTTACTGATATAGAAGGACCACTGTTGTTAATCCTGATCAGCAGAATTCCATTTCTCTTTCATCCAGGAATAATTTCTACATCTAATTGGGAAACAGAAATTTCAGTCTTTTGAAATGTCCATTCTTTTTGTCTGTCAGTATCCACTCATTTTCTCTTGTCTTATATGTAGGTTGTGGAATCTTTGTGCCAGAAGTTGTTTTTCTAGTTGGTATTTGCACAGTACCTAGCACATTAGTGAGTTGGTTCTTGACAAAGGATTGTATTCACAGAGACAAAATAAGTGGTAAATATGAAAACAATAATATTTCTTTATTCTGGCAGCTCTTGTTTTCTCTTTATGAACCAAGATTTTTAGATAGTCTTTGGGTACTTTCCACAGTGCCTTTCATAAGGCTCCCAAATGCTTTATAAACTTGGAAAATATTTTGCCCCTATTTTACCACTAGAGTTAAACAGGGAGAAAAAGTTATTTGTATGTTCTGGAAAATAATAACAAAGATGGGACTTAAACTAGCTTTTTGCATTAACCTTTCTACCACAGTGCTACTCTAATGCACAATACAAACTCATACAGACACATTTCACAGTTCACACAGATAAATCTTAGTGATTTTAATGCCTACAGAATTATCAGAAAATCTTTCAGTAAATGTGACTGAGGTAAAGGACATACCTGTGTTTGAAAAGCAAACACAGCTGTAAAGTTGTTATATAAACACAGAATAAAGAGCTAGGACAGGGTAGGAGCTGAAGATGGAGAATGGCAAACAAAAAGGTCCTGGAATGAAAGTAGCCATGAAAGAAACCTGTAAATACATGAAGCCTTCGACTTTTTCAGTCAAGTAATCTTCTCTATTGAGATGAAATCGAACTAAATATTGAGTTTGGTATGTGGTCCTGCTTTGAACTTGAAGTTAGAAGAAAACAAGCAGAAGAAATCTATTGTGCAACCTTTTGTACTTTTTAGAGAAACTACCATGAGGATTTTAATGAAGAACCTGTTCTTATCCAGAAAACTAGAGAAAGTAAATGCTAAAACAATGGCAAAATGGGAGAAGAGATACTGGGGTCAGGCTAGCAAAAGGGTGGTGGTGGTGGGAAATTGCTATTACGGAGTTGCAGTGTTAAAACTGATGCAGGTGAGTTCTGAATGCAATATTTTTATTCAGCTGTGTTAGGAGAAGCACACGTGGTAACATAACAGCTATGAAGTGTCAGCCTTTGACATACAGCAGACAGATTCACCTTTCAAGTTGAGGTACAGATCATAGGCTTAGTGGTAGAACATGGAAAACCAGCAGTCTGAGGGTGGCCATGACAGGTATTAAGTGGCATGAACATTGTTGAACAGTAACATTTGAACATTTTATTTAAAAGAAGTCTTAGAATGCAGAGTTGGTTTGCATTGATAGTTTTATTTATATTTATCAGAAGAAGGTATGTCTTGAAAATTATCAAAAATTAAAATAGGAATTAAACAATGTCTTGGTATTATAAAACTGGCCATAAATTTTAATGGACTTTGCTATTTGATATAAACTATGCATAATAAGAAAATTTGCCACAAGAAATTGCTTTTTATTCCTAAAGATTTTTTCAGATATGCATAAATATGAGGTAATTCTATGGTAATTCCAGACCTTTGAAAATTTAATTCTATAATGCAGGCTCCAGATAGGTTTGGGATTTTTTTTCTATTTCATCAGTGTCAGCCTCAAATCTTGAATTGTTATATTAGCTTAGCTTTACATGTAATTTCCCACTAGCTACTAGGATCAGTTTGAAACATTCAGTCTTGTCTCTATGTCTTATTATTTTATGAGCATTTGAATGTCAAGCATCTTCTGGTGTCACTAACAGGAGCTGCCAACTCACTAACAGTGAGAAAAGTAATGACCCTGTAAATCAATTTATGGTTGAGTATGTACTGCTGTGCATTCATGCTGCTATCTGACTAGTTCTGGTTGTGAAAGTCATTGTAGAAAATATTTAGCTGTCATCATGCATTGACAGAAACAATAGCCATAAACACAATTACCCTCAGAGCCCTCAGACATTTTTAAGAAAGCTGTCCTCATCCTTTAAAGGCAATGCTTTGCATGTTTAATACTGGAATAAATAAAAACATATCTTTTAAAACACTTCAAAGCAAACTTGTCTCCAATCTAACATGAAAACAAAGACAGAAGTAATTTAATAATTGTGAAGATATTTGATAGTTAAAACACATCACTTAGAAAAGCGTATCACCATTTTTTCAGGAGAGCTCAGCAACAGCATTCATAGGGCAAGGGATTTTTTTCTCCTTTTTTTTTCTTTCATTAATTCAATGTTCCTGACATTAAGAACAGCAGACAAAATACTCTGAGTAGGGCAAAGGGACAGGAAGTCTGCACAGTGTTTTCTTGAAGCTATAAAAACATACATCACAGAGAGGGCTGACAGGAGTCTGAATAGTGAGGTAAAAGTCCTGTTGATGACTGGAAGCCCTAGTATCAATTACCATGATTCAGAGATCATCAAGGGCTTCAGAAGGGAGATAGAGAAGAGGAAAATACTTGTGCTATTCTTAAGGCTACCACCTGTCTCTGGTCCCAGAAGCCCATGGGAAAAATAGATCTTAATCTAGGAAAGAGGAAGGAAGCTTCTGTGTCAAGCTATGATTGAGCTCTTTCATGATTTGGGAACGGAGGTGAAGATAAGTGTATGAGCCAGATGGACCTTTCTTCTGGGTAATGCATGAGGTCAGAGATTCTCAGAGACTTGCTCAGTGGAGGGTAAGCAAGAGATGAAAAGCCCAGAGGGAGATGACAGGCCAGCACAAGGTGCCTGCCTTTAATGATATGGTGGTCCTGGAAATGATACAGAAGTATTTCTTGCTTCTGTGTGCATCTGTAGGAAGGGTTAGGGGAGCCAGCAGGACCTGGAACTAGTGGTTGATGATTTCTATGGTTGTGAGCTCTCTGCTCTGAAGAGCTGATAACTCTGGTCATCTCAGTTCCTGGACATATAACCTCTGTGCCCCTGGTGATGGAGGAGGCATTTCACAATCACAACCTCCACAAAGTAGTAGATTATGTTGAGAGCCATCACAGTGGAGACGTCTGGGCTGTACAGAAGGTTTGGGGCTGTTGTCGGATATTGCTTAAGTGTGAGTAATAAGAGTATTAAAAGAGAGTCTGTGGGGTATCCTATAGGTAGCTCATGACTAGCTTGAATGTAAAGAATTAAAACACCAATGGAGATCTTAAGAATGTCTGCTGTTGTTTAATTATCAGTTGCAGAGATGGAGGCATAAGAGGAATGAGGAATACTTCTTTCAGAATCTAAATTTGTAGAACTTTTTTTGCTTAAACTTTGTGTGATAATGCATGATATTTTGAAATAAGTATTTTTAAATAAGTAGGTGGATTTTTTTTCAAGAAGGTCAGATACTGAGCAAAACAAGAGACTAGCACTAATTATCTAACTGTCTATTAGTACTTGAGTTAACACTGACTGGTAGAACAGAACCATCAAGGATCATGCATCGGTGGGGCTAAGTCTGCTGTCTGGGACTCCTTCCATGCTAACCAGCCAAGAAGTATGCAAATATCAGTTTTCTGACCTCAGGAGCAGCAACCATTAAGTGCACTCTGGACCTTCCAGGCTTTTGCTATGCGTGGACTGAAGAGGAGACTGTGTCCACTGCTGAACGTGATTCAAACCTGCCGACACAAGAACATGAGCTTTCCTTCTCCTCACAACAGGATCTTCCTGCAAAATTCTAATACTATGGTTAAGAGCAAGATTTTTTAAGTACTGATGACTTCCAAAAAAAATTCAATGTTGGAGAATCTCAGAACACAGTATAAACTGAGGACTTTTTTTGGCTGTGTCACAGTTATCTTGTGTATAAAAGAATTATACTTTTTGATGGTATCTCTATTGTCCCAATTAATGTTGTGATAGAACTACAGAGAATTAAAGGAACTCATTAAATGGATGAAAACCTGTTCAAACAATACATGTCAGAAACTAATTGTGGAATAATGTACTGAAATGTTAAGAGTAAAATATAAAGAATAAGAAACAGAAGATCAGTATATTTTATGTTCCAGAGAATTCTGCTATGGATACAGATTTACTTATTGGAGTAAAAGAACATTTTGAAAAGCCATAACCCACTAAGATATTAGGTGACACATATGTCAGGTGACAAAGAAATAGTGAAAAGTACTGGAGAAGGTCTATAAATTCGAATTTCTTCATATGGGGACCTCATCCGATAAACATCCAAGCGGCCAAATGCAAATTAATGTATCTAGGAATTAAATCTGTACCACCCCCTTACAACACAAATTACAGTATTTAAAGAATATTATGAATTCTAATGCACTGATGTTACTAAAATACTTACGTAACAGCCCTAGAAAGAAAGACAGATGACATAAAGGAAGGAGATGACTTTTTCCTCTGATTTACAGTGATATAAATCCCAACTGTCCTCAGAATGTAAGTTGGAAATTTTCTTTGTTTCATAAAAATGATTTTCAAAGCAGGAATGCCTTGAAATTTGAGAGACAGTTGCCTTCATAAGCTAAAAAGTCAGTGGAGTAGATGATGGCACTAGCAACCTGAAGAAGAGATCTCTGATGGTATTTGGCTCTTGATAGCATCACATAGTTGAAAGCTACTGTTAGGGAAATTAAGAGGAAAATTAAGGTGCGGGCTATCAATGGTGAAACTGCTTTATCCACTTACTTTAGAAAAGTACTGTTTTAACGATACTATCTTGGATCATTAAAAGTAGAAGAGCACAAAATAGAAGTGCTATAGCTCAAAACAGTATTGAAGAGTGTAGAGCTTATTTGATTATTGAGTTGTGTGGCATGTGAAATGCAGGAGGTTTGATGAGATGGTTATTCATGCTCGCCTCTGGCTTTAAAATTTCTGACACTATGAAAGGTGGCCAGACTGGCAGCCCTGGAGCATGAACATTTTCATTTATCTGCACAAGCAGGTACCACATGATAAGCACCAGTGCACGCTTCCTCCCTAATAAGTATGAATCCTTCCTGTAGGGACCAGTTTTTTAGAAAAGAGGATAATTGAGAGCTGTCCAACCTTCACAGGGACAAAGAGGTGGAGGGAGAACTAACAATATCTAGGATACTGTGAAAGGGAATAATTTCACTAGGATTTAAACAGAGGACCGATTCATATAGCCACTAATAGTCAACAGATGGTAATTACTACTGTCTACTAAAAGCTAGGTCAGATTTGAACCCAATGACCCAGAACTAAAATACTCCATCTGCCTTCACTGTGCTGTCTGGTATGCTCACTAGTTGCGACACTCCCACTGAAATAAGGTCTTCCCCCCAACCCCAAGCGGGAAGCTTTAATATTCTTAGTTAGATGAAATATCTGCCTTGACATTTCTGCTCTGCCATTAGTTTTAGGTCTTGCTACATGCTGTTTATCAAACTTCAGTTTTAACCTTGGGGTGACAAGGGAAAACAAGACACTTTGTGATAGTGGAGAAGTAATGGAAATAGTAAAGATTCTTTTAGAAGAGAAGATCTCCCTATTTTTTTGTATTCTCACAGTGCCCTTCAGGGTCTTTTCCAAACCCTCAAGCATTAACTAATTGCTGGATCATATTAATCTACTTGGGTAGTACATTTAATTGCAAAACTTGGTTATTTTGGGCTGAAACTGATTTCATCAGTTAGGTTAACATCAAGCTAGAAGGTGCTCATTAACAACATAGTGACCAGCAAATACAGTCTACTGTGTCTTGAAAAATATGTGAACTGCTTACTATTAGGACATGCAGGATATACAGCATATTTATATATATAGTCATTTAAATGCTCTTCATCACTATGACATCTTTTGTTTTATATGCAAACATACAAATACACTGCGCTCCTGGGTATTAATTTTCTCCAGATTAAGAGTTTGGAGAATTTACTGTGTAGTAAGGAATAAAACATTGCTCATTCAGGTCATAATTAATGGGGGTGGGTGGGAGTGTTCCGTATGTAGAAGACAAACCATACCTTTTCTGCTCCTCAGTTTCTTGACTAACAGAATGCAATCTCTGCTTGCCTAATATCACACCACAAGGTCCCTAGATATCTTGGCCTAAGCTGAACAATCACTCTTGATTACACCACAGTACCAAAGCCATAAATTTATTAATATCTGGGTTTTTTTAGTCTTCTCTGGAAACTGCTCTGTACTGTTATCGTATTTATGATACACCATCTATATGATTAAGAGTTTCCCTGTTAGGAAACCACATATCTTATGGCTACAAATATAGAATTTACTTGGAATCAGATTTGCTGAATGCTGATTTTCTGATGTGTATTGAACCTTTTATATAATTGTGTTTCGTCTACATATTATTTTTAAGGAAATACATGAAAATGCATTAGGCGTCTTCAGGCATTTTTTCTTTCTATAACTGCTTATGAAGCTCATAAAACATCAACTAAGAGGCAACTACCTATGTTTGGTAGTGGAAAAACGTAATGGTGCATCAGCAGGTCTTATTTAAAAAATTAAAACAAAGGATACAATCCAAACAACTATCAGTTTTAACTAAGGCTAACACATGAAAAAGAGGAAACAAACTGCAAAATCTGCAGCTTTATATATGAAGAAGTCAGCAATAACATAATAAGCCACAGAAGTAAAAAAGTAAAAAAGAAAAAAAAAGTTATGGAAAAGACAAAAATATTTTCACAAGTAGTTAACTCTCGACTGCAAAAGGATGCATAAAACCTTAAAGTTTACTGCTAAGTTCCATAAAGATGTATTGGCTGATACATAAAGCAGAAAACTCAAAGATATTTGTGACTGTATTCCTCAGCTATCAGACTAGAAAAGATGAAATTCAGTTTTTTCTTGAGTATCATCACGAGGCCTATGCTATTTCAACTTCTCTTCAGTTGCTTTTTGCACACAAGTAAACATTATTTACCCGTACTAAATATCAGCCAAATTAGAATTGTCATTTAAAGGATATATAATTACATATTTTGTGGCTGAACAGTTTATGTTTTTTTTCAGGCAGTCTGTATGGATTTTAGCCAATATCCATTACTATGGAGAAAGTCTGTGCTGTCACACTGCTATGATGTTTTGTCCACCTTCTTGGTGGTAAAGTATCAAGAATAAAACCCTCACCCCACTAACATAAAATAATTACACTTTTTTGGGGAGGATAGGACTAAAGTTTGCTTCTCTTTTCATTTGGCAAAGTCCTTTGTTTTATAATGTTTAGTACTTAGGAATCTACAGCACACTGTATGTAAAGGTTTTGCTGGGGATTCTTTTGTTAAAGAATTTCTTTTTGTTGTTTTGTATGTCTAATTATAATTCTTCACTGGGGCTTATCAGTAGTAGTCTGAATAACAGAATATTTAGTAGTCCTAATAACAGGTCAGGCTGTACAGTAAGTATGTATGATACTGGGTTTTTGTGTAAAGTTGGAGGCTGATGAAATGACACACATTTTTTTAGGAGAACTGTTTGCATCTTTCTTCAGTTACAGCAGTTAAGCATGATTCCCATCAGTCATTAATCAACTTCAATTTTTAGGGCAGTAAGTGCTCCTCCTGCTATCTGTGGCATCACTTGGCATCTTTTTATAAGATGTCTTGGGGCTAATGTCTCAAGCAAGACAATTGTCAACAGCCACTATGAGCCAGAAAGACTTAAGTGTGATAAATTAAAGGGTTTCTTTCTTTGAAGGAAGTTTTAATATGCAGTCATTCAGAAAAGAATTATTAGAAAAAGTAAAAAAAAAACAACCAAACACCCTACATATATCACTTCAAATGACACACAAAAGATTTTACAATACACAGGAGCCTTTTCTGCCTCTTCTGCCTTTTTTATTCCTTTCTTTCTTTTATTATTTACAAACTAACATTTTAACTAACATTAAATCAATTAATAAGAACGTCAAAGTAATTGTTCTCTATCTGTGAGTACCCAAACACGAACTCAGGCACAAAAGATCTGGCTGTCAATCAGCACAATTACAGCACTAATGGATATCATGTCTAATCTTCATGTGCTACAGCTGGGTCAAGTGTTTGGGCACAAATTGATGGTTAGGCTAGTGCTGGATTTGCAGTCTTCAACTGATGTCTTAATTCCTTGTACAGACTGTGTCTGAAAGATAATTACTCTTTTGCATGTCAGCTCCAAAGCTGCCCTGAATTCTGTGACTGAAGGAAATAGACAGAGAAAAGGGAGGAGGACACGGGGGTGCTGTGGCTGCTCTGAAAATGCAAAGGTGCTGAGTTGAAATTGGGCATCCATAATGGGAAAAATATGAACAGAGAATAATTAAAGATGGCATTTTGGGGTTACAACTGTGGAGTGTCTGTTTTAACCAAAATAAAATTAAATTAAACCTGAAAGAAACAGCTGCACATTAAGCCCTATTTAATATTGATGTTAACTGAAGTATGGATTTGAGTGAGCTTCTTCCTCAAGGTCTTTGCCTTGTATTACTGCCTTCTTTTATAATAAAAATGATTTCTAATTATATAAGTACAGCAATCACTCATATACTTCTGTTTTGAGAAGAAAAATAATGTTTTCCCTTATAAGTCTCTTCCAATGGTACCAAACCAGAAAGAGATACTTTGCCAAAAGTTAAAGTATAGTCCCGAAGAGGGAAAAATCTCCAGAGTTTAAATGGGAGAGTGAATCTCCATACTTTATTTAACACCTGATATTTTAAAAGAAAAGAATTATATTTAAATGCTTTTATCCAAACCTGTTTTCTCAGACATAGTGGTTTACTCCACATACATTAGCTTGTTTACAGAGACAATGTTCTCCTTCATTTAGTCAGATGTTAGTACATTTAGATGGTGAAGAATCCTTTCCTAACCCCTTTTCTTACTGGGAATCTGATATACAGGTTGTTAATATAAAGTATCTTCTCCAGTAGTTACTTGGGTACTAGGTGGTATATATTTAAACCAGACATTATTGCTTCTCAGAGATGTGCATATCCACCCTAAAAGAAGTTAATCAGAAAACACCTTGTGCTGAACGCAACGGAGAAGCTTCCTCATTACTACAGCAACAGGAGAGAAAATACTATTCCCACTTCATGTATTTCCATGCTTCCCGGAACATTGCCTTGCCTGGTGGTACAGCCTGATCGCTGCCTAATCATTCTGAACTACTTTTTTTCTTTCTCCTTCAAGTTACACAAAGAAATTCTGAGAACTGCCTGCATACAAACTGCTAATATTTGGCCCCTTAAGGTAAAAATAACAGGTTCTTTTATTTAATTTCACTAAGGTAGACTCTTGCTGTACTGCTAGAGTGAATAAGAAGTTGAAGACTTGATAGAGTTTTCTTTCAAGTATATAGGTGCTTTTAAACCTAGAATCTTAAACAATAGAAACGGTAGTGTAATCTATATTTTATGAATGTATTCATTGCAATACAAAGGGAGTCTAGTACTCTAAATACAACAGTAGTCTAGTAGAACAGTTTATGCAGATGTGTACTAGAAAATCCAGAAGAGGGTAAGAAATAACAGAGTTATAAGCCCTTATTTGACATCTAGAAAGCTGTTATTTTTCTTTTTTTTTTTTTTAATAATTCACTATGTTGATTGAAAACATTTTAGAGTGATTTCTCTAACTGAAGTATAAGCAAATTTTCTGTTGAAGCTGTTAGTCTGCATAACAGCTTGACTTCTCATTGAAAAGACATACATTAATTTGAGACTTCGATGAAATTTCTGTGTTTTCTATTGAAGGTTTTGATTTTATTTATTGATATTGTTGTTTTAGTTGATTTTTTCTATAGCTTTCATGTACACTAGTTATCTGACAGGACAGTACTGGCTACAGCGCAGTTTTACATCTGAATTAGCTCTTTTACTAGTTCAGTTGCCTTTGTAATGATGATAAAGAAACACTGAATTGTATCTTCTGGCTGTAGCAGTTGTGCTTAGCTTAGGGTTGAGTTTTTAAGGCTAGTTCCCTGATCAGCCCCACAGCCCATACTTTGCTGTTATAGCAGGAAGAGGTGGAGAACTGCACAAATGTGATGCTTTTCAGAGGAAAACACACTGGAAAATCTTGTAGTGCAAACCCAGTGCACTCTGAAAGCTAACGGGTGTTTAATCTATAACACCAGCCAGAACCCAAATGTGTGTGGCTGAAATGGTCATTAGCACCACTTCTCTTGTTCTTTAGATGTAATACTGATGAGCTACAGCTCATGTTAGTGTGATGGGGTTATTGCTGGCATGTTAGCAGTTTATGCTATCAAGATAGGGTTGCCAAGTGAGACACAGAGAGATGTCCTAGATCAGTGGAGCGCTGGTGATCCATCAGACATCTGAAGGTGGGTGAAAACATCATCACAACAAATATATCTATTCCCACATTAGCAAAAGGTACAATAAAGATCAATTATTTCAAATTTAGCCTAAACATTGTTGGGTTAAAATAGTGGATATCATTATGACAATGCTTTAGTTTTGCTTTAATGATAGGATGTGGGCTGTGGATATTTTAAGGAAAGTCAAGTAGACCTCAAACTAAAAATGATTAAGAAATACTGTCCTTGAAAGTGCTTCTGGACAAGTGTCCCATCTTTGCCCTTCCAACATGACTGTGAAATCATTATGATGATTATTAAGGATGACATTATCTGAATTTACTGGGAGAGTGAGGCAATATATGGATGGGAATAAACTCTTAGTGAGGGTAAACTGCCTGAATCTCTCCACAAGTACATTTTAATGAAGTTGGTACATTAAAAAAAATCAGAATAGTTTATAGCATTTTTTTCAGCTCCTGTCATTAAGAAAATAAACACGCAATTGTGGTAGAGGTTCAGAGCATACATGCCAGTACATGCCTGGCTACAGTTAGACTAGTATGTGAGTATGTTTTGCCTTTCTCAGCTGGTGAAAACAGTGCAAATTTCCTATATAACATAGTTTTGCAGTGAATATTTCTGTCTTGGTAACTGTCCTGGAAGAAGAATATACTTATAGAGATAATAATGTCTCTCTGTAAGGTACATTGATAAAATTTTCTAAAGAGTTTTTCTTCCTCTTCTTTTCTTTCTGTTAATGATACTTTGTTTTAATTAAGTTAATGTAATTAATGGATGTTAAAATATTCAGTATTACTGTCATCAAGTACGTTGTTTTAACAATTTCTTTAACAATGCTCTGGCTTTGGGTGAAACTGTCTTCTGATTCATGTTTTTTTCTTTTTCAAAGATGTCTATTTTTAGACCTACTGAAGCTAAGAAAGAGATGAGGTGATACAAGGTATTATTTTTTCTCCTTTTGCCTTTTACTTCCTTTGAATTCCATTACTCCATTTTCTAGTATTGGATCCAGATTTTTTAAACATACTCACCAGATTTTATAAAGCAAATGAATAAGCCAATGAAGCAATGAGAATTCTCACTTAGATATGGGACTAAGACAGGGTAGGGTCTTGATAATAGTAGCACCTATATGGTAGTAGGTAGGCTAGTACCTATACGAAAACAGTATTTGTGCTGTGGTGAATCCATTTATTTTAGGGAATGTAGAGGATCCTGCTCCTTTCTGCCCATCTGTTAATTTGAATATCTCCACATCTTGATACACTGAGGAGTGTTTACAAGCATTTCCTTAACCATTTGAAGGAAAATAATCTTGGTTAGTATAAAACAGTTATTTAAATTCTGAAGACTAACCCAGCTGATTTTGAGTGAGGAAATCCAGAAGTATGCAGGTGTAGGGATGCAGTATTTAACAGTGGGCTGGTAGGCAACATATATTGAAGAATGACAATAATTTCTACATAGAACCTCATTTTTTTATGGAAAGTAAAAAAAAATCAGTCTTATAATGAAATATTTAACACGGGGTTTGCCTGGTTTCTGCCATCCCACTATTTCTTTTATAATTTTTAGCATAACTATTTTCCAGTTAAACTCTGACTATGGTTAGGCTTTGTGGATCTTTATTTTATTTTTTCTTAGCCAAACTCAATAACAATGTCGCAGTCCTCATATTTCCGTTTCTGTTTTTAGAGCAAGTCAGAATCCTTCAGAAATCTGATGTTTTATAAAGTTCTCCACCCATATGCATCTTAGAAGAGGTGGTTTTGTTTAGGTGCTATTTCCATTCACGGGATACACAGGAGCAACATATTATGGAATGGAATAGGCGTATGTAGCTGTATTTTAATGAGTCAAACAAGACTTTCCTCTACAGGGCATTTAGGACCATTGGAAATCCATTATAAGGTGTTTCTACCAGCTCTGCCTCAAATTACCATTCTACAGGAAATTGTATTTGAGAGCGACAATGAGGTCAAATATGTAGTAGAAGCTAAAACTCCCTTAGTTGTGGTTCTGCCACTACATGCAATTTGCTCTGTGAAATTCAGTGAGTTGTTTGTCTGTGCTTGAAATTACTCATCCCGACCACAGAGTTTTATGAAAACATAAAACAATCGACTAATGGAAATATTCTAATATTTAATTAATTGCTCAGTATTTTCATGAGAAAAATTGCCTTTGTATAAAACTCCAACACCCTATCCCCATCTAAAATTATTGAGAGACACTTATAGGCATACTTTCAGGGTAAATCAAACCGAGTAAGATGCTCATATTCCAAGTAAGACTTACTAGAATATTATCCTCATTAAGTAATCTAAAGTCAGTAGTTACATAAAGTTCAGATTTCCTCCCTCTCTCTGCATTATAGAATAGTTATACATTTGGGTGAGGAAATCAGCATCTTATACCTCTCAAATTCAGGTACAGAATGAAGTGTTTTCTGCTCTGCCTGATAACCTGCCAAGTATTCAGGAAAAAGAGCCATGAGCAGCTCTTCAGGCCAGGGTCTTCTGCAGTCTAGTAGCAGAAGCTTCTTCAGAAGCTGATGACATTCTAGATAGTCACTGCAACCCGAATCTCATAAATAGTGATGATATCAGAGCTCTGAGGCCAAGATTCATGCATCCATATTCAATTACCAAGGTGGAATGTTGATAAATGTTCTGTAGGTGCCGTTGCATCACTATGCAGAAATTACTAGATCAATATGACTTGAGATATTCAGAGAGTAGAAACTTAGAAGTAAACATTAAAGTAGTTAAGAATCTACCTGGGTGCTAATGAATACTATATCTGGAGGGATCAGAAGGTTCAAGATTAGTTTTTACACAGAGGGAATTGTTCTGTCTTCTACACGTCTGCACCTAGTGTCAGGCTTCCACTTCTGTTCCAGTCTTCTTTAGTTCATCCACGTTTTGGTAATCCGTAAAGCAGGTTTTACACAGGAAGTTGTTTTGTTTAAAATATTAAATGTTGATTGCTGTGTTTATAGTACTACGCATGTATGGCTTAATTTTCAATGGGGCTTTAAAAGTTCAGCTCTGCCCACTAAAATTTTGTTTAGATAAGTTTTTTAAAGAGAAAATTTGTAATTTAGGAGAGTGTCTTTAGGCCAAAACTTGGGCAGCTACTCCTTGAAACACCTTCCAGATCTTGTGTCTGGTATGAAGATCCATTGCAGTGAGGCATGTTGAAGGCTGGGCCTCTTAGGATGTGATTCCCAAACTACCATCCTGTTGAGCACTGTGTCATCAAGTGTGTGAGAAGAGGGTAAACTGAAGAGTAAGAACAGCTTCAGCTCAGCACAGCTATCATTCATGACTTCTTTGATAATATGCTTTTAAATTTATACATTTAAAAAATTGGGTTTATCTGCCACTCCTGCAAGTAACATGTATAAAAATATCTGACATTCCATTGAGTAAGGGTCAGTGATAAACAAATATATGAACAAACTAGTCATTACACTGAATACTGTGATTCACTGAGCAGTGAAAGCAACTCACTTTGCACATGGCTCATATTTCATATAACCTATTAATTCATTTAGAAACCCAAACTGTATTCATTCGGAACTTACATATATTTCAGGAAGCTCTACTAGGAAGTGCTCTACACATTTAGGAACATTGATCACTGGTCATAATCTTAAACTTCAGTTCCTTCTGTTTCTGATTATTGTCCAGGGAGAGCTGTACAATGCCAGAAGGAGGTAACTTCTGAATTATTGTCAATACACTCTCATGAAATTGCTTTTGGTGTCTTACATTGTATGATACTACGTGTGGTTGCATTTTGTTGCATCTATTATTGACTTATGTCAACCTAATTTAATTTTTTTTTTTTGCAAGCAGTGTATTTGAGATAGTCATTTTAGGTAAGTGTTACAATATATGAGGTATGCCTTGCCGCTATTGGTCTCCTGAAAGCCTTTTCAGTGATAAATTGAACATTATATCATATCTCAGTATAGCTAAACTCAGTTTTACAATCAGCAGTGTTTCAGTTTATCATTTGTCTATTTTTTTTACCATGGTGATTTAAATCCTAGTATATTCTCCCATTCTTTGTTAACACTTGTAAATTTTATACAGAGTATTAATTCATTTGAAAAGTCTCCTTATTTTGAGACATAATTTCAAACTGGGAAGTTCCCATGGTATGTTGCACAGTTTCTGTTTCTACTTCCTCCACCTTGTACTCCTTTTAGAAAACGCCCATTTACCTGGAGTTTTAAATATGTGTAAAAAAACTTCCAATGCTTATTTGATAGCTACAAATTTAAATTTAATTAAAACCTGATATTGTTCAGATCGTTTTCCTAGAACACTTTGGGAGTGGGGAGTAATACATTATTTATTCCTGACTGATGTGAACCCTGAGCTTTGAAATGCAAATATGATTTATTTTTAGTAGAGGCAAATTTGGGTGGTTTATGGTTCTTCATTGCATTTAGGAACTCTTCCATGATAAGCCAGCATAATGATTGCATTTGAATATAGTAGCACAGTATGGATGAAACTGGGTTGTGATGCAAGGAGAGCAATGCTGTACCTTGTTCATCAGTACCTGATGATGACTTCTGCCATCTTCATAGTCTGGCTGCTGGTTCTGGTCTGCAATCCCTGAGAGAGTTGTATCACGTATGAGGTTATCCATTTCTGCAGGTTTGAATGAAGGGGAGGGGAAGGTATATGGTGCGTATGAGACTGCTATTCCCTTAAAAGAATTTCCTTAAAATTTAGGAGGTGGAAAAAGGAAATAATTACCTGGCATGAATTGTTATGGCTAGAAAGGCTATTATCTGTTCATGTCTGGAAATAATTTCACGGATGCAGTGGCAGTGGGTTGCCACAGAGCAAAGAATAAGAATGGTGTAAGAAAACAAACAGTTGGAAAAAGAGAAAATCCTTCTCATAAGGTATTTGCAGGTTCCTTTGTAACACAATGTATCTACTCAGATCAGTTTTAAGTTAGTACATTTTTGAATCCCTTACCATTTTCATCTGTCTTAACCTAGAATCAGCCCCTTGTTTGTCAGTGCTGTCTGCTATTATTACTAGTTTCTCTTACAATAGCAAACAAAATTCCCAATTATCATCAAATTTAATATGAACATTCTTTTTCTCAGACAGTTTATATTTCCTTTTGATGTCAAGCCAAAAGCTATCACTGATCCATGATGTCTATACAAAAACTCTGGCAGAAACTATAAATGTCAATAAAATACAATAGGTGGGACAAGAAAGACTGTGCAACACAGAGACTTTACGTTAGTTATTATTACTCATTCATACTTAGATTATATTGCAGCTTCCTTTGTTGCTACCATTCCTATGTGGAACAGGTAGGACTAATTGTATGAAACCTACTTAAAAATGCTCAATTCCATATGAGCAATATGAGCAAAAAAAAAAAGTTGTGCAATTTCAAAAATTTGCAAATGGAAGTGTCCTCTGTGTGTATGTACTGTAAAGAGGACTGGCCTTTAGGCCAGTATGCGAACAGGAACCAACATGTCTGACAGGCTTTTTTCATTAGTGTTTGCTCTGGGTAGTGATCAAAAGTGACTAATGTGCAGGAATTAGCCTGGAGAAGAGGAGGCTGAGGGGTGACCTCATTGCTCTCTACAACTACCTGAAAGGACGTTGTAGAGAGGAGGGTGCTGGCCTCTTCTCCCAAGTGACAGGGGACAGGACAAGAGGGAATGGCCTCAAGCTCCGCCAGGGGAGGTTTAGGCTAGACGTTAGGAAAAAATTCTTTACAGAAAGGGTCACTGGGCACTGGAACAGGCTGCCCAGGGAGGTGGCTGAGTCACCTTCCCTGGAGGTGTTTAAGGCACGGGTGGACGAGGTGCTGAGGGATATGGTTTAGTGTTTGGTAGGAACGGTTGGACTCGGTGATCCGGTGGGTCTCTTCCAACCTGGTTATTCTGTGATTCTGTGATTCTGTGAATGGATATGTTCTGCATCATTTTTTTGATTTTTAACACTTTGGGCATTTTGGAATATTTCTTCAACTGTCCTGAAAACTGGATTTTCTGTTGTATTAATTGAACTCACAGATGTTGAGGTAGAAAATACATGTACTTCATAACTTTACTGAAGCTGATGATAACATGCTCTAAAATAGATGATTACATAATATCTCCAAAGGACTGTGTGTCAGCCTTGGATAAGCAGAGTATGCCTCAATCTCCAGACCTTCTGTTTAACATCTCTATAGTCACGAACTTCCCCACACTAGAAATTGCTTTCTGGGAAAATTTGATCCAGAAGTGTCTCATTCTGCATCAGAGAAAGGAAATAAAAGCCAAAAGATCCTCCATTATACCCCCTCCTCCTCTCTCTACCCTAGAAAATAGAAACAAAGCTCAAAGAGAAGAGAGCAAAAGCAGGAGGATCACCACTCATTTCTTATGTTTTCCTTAGAATACTTCTTTCACTGCCCTCCATTTAAGATGTAAAATAATCAAAAAAACATAGAGGTGTAATGAAAATTAGGTTAGTACCCCCTGTCCTGAAGTTCATTCTTATAGAGCTAAGACTAATTTCTCATTTCCATGTCATAGTGACTCTTCCTGCTCAGTTGACAGGATGGTGATACAGTTATTCTTTTCTGCTTGGTTGTAGAGACCCTACCACAGAAAACAGGCCACCCAAAGTACACTTTAGGATGATGAAACCCTCTGCCACTTTGTGCCAGTTCTGCATATGGAAAGATAACAACAATGCCTGTTTCAGAACTACCTTTGCCTCCTAACAAAATCCAGCTGTAGTTGTCATAATTTTGACAGAAATTGTGAAATATTTATAAAACAGCAACTCACCATTGATGCTAAAGAATACTGGAGCTATCACTGCAAATATTTACATTAAAGGACGGTCTTAAAACAGCAAGTTTTTAAGCAACCTAGAACAATTCCTTCCAAGGAAATATAAGCTTTTGAAATGCAGCCACAGTAGCATGAGAGTACTTACTGGCATCCAGGAAGTCAATTATGTAGACCAAAGCAGCAAGACATACAAGTAGTGGACAAGCTATTCTCTGATGATCTCACTTGACCTCTGAATTTCTAGCTGATCTTCAGCCCAGCTCTTCTGTAGATTGATTAGAAAGGGCCAGTGCTCAGTTTTACACTGAAGAGGAGTTTGATTTATTGGGCACTCCTCTGTCAAGAAATAAAAGGTTGTCTTCTGTTCCAGGAAGGTGAAATGAAACTTGGAACATTTTGCTGTTCTTATGTCAGCTGTCATCTATTTGCTCAGAAATATTTTCTTTTTAAGCAATCTATTTTCCTAATTTTTCTTTTACTTTAATATAGCTTTGAAAATTAATTTCATGCCTAGGATACAAAAAAATCATAGGAACAGCTTTACGAAGGTATTTTTCTCCGTTTTTCTCTTTTATCTTTACCTCAGGTAGTCAATTAGCTACACATTCATGTACTTATCCATACTTTTAAAGCTAGAATGTAGAATCATAGAATGGTTTATATTGGAAGGGACCTTAAAGATCTAGTATGCAGGGTATGTTAAAAGGATACTTGTTTCCCTGTATAAAACTTTTAAGGTAACTGCTACAATGTTGTTATTTGTTAACAAAATAAAGAGAACCATGCAAATGAAAAGCTGCATTTTTTTGTATAGGTATGAAAAAAATTCTTATTACATATTTATTTATAGAATTGTCCTCAAAAATTAGAAATGTAGATGGAACTATCTGTTTGAAAAATCGGACAAATAGTCATAAGTTTTAAGCATGAGTAATATTAATACTGGAAATAAATTTTTTTTATTATTCATAGAAAACAGAAATACTACATTTTTGGCTAATCAGTCATGTTATGTTAGTTACAGACAACAAGTGGCTTCTCTTCTACATTCTCATTGATATGCAGGACAATGGTTACATAAGCTTTAATGGATGGAGGATTTTGTTTTATGTCTGCCATGACTTCTTGGAAGACACCTACATAAGATGTAACATTAAGCTTATCAACAGAAAATATTGAGTTCCCAGTTAATAATTTTATGATGCCATAATTTACCAGCTGTGACCATCTGGCTAGCTCTAATTTTCTCTTTTCAATGTCAAGTCTTCCTGTTTATACTTGGCCAGTGAGCTCCTTTAGCATGATACTTTTTCAGCTTTGTTATGGACTTGTAACCACGGATTGCAACTGCATGTACATCCTAACCACTTTTACTATTCAATAAATGACGAGTTTTGTGGGCAGAGCATTTTTAAATGGATTACCTGTGGTGAAAGTATTTCTTGATCACACAACTGCATTTACAAAATGAAACTCAGCATAGCAGTTAATTAATGACCAACTCAGATTCTATTAGGAAAGCCTATTGAAAGTATTGTTATTCTTGTGAGTCCCAGTTAATGAATTTAATTATTTGTTTGCTGAAATTAGAGAAGTGGGATTTTCAGAAGGTTTATTCTCTCCAATCTCTCCATTTCAGTGGAAACCTTGGTAAATTACATCAATAGGGAACAGCAGTGACAGTCTCTGACTGTTCTGGGATGGACTATTTTAGTTTAGACAGGGAGACTCTTAGTAAGAAATCATTACCATAATTATTCTGCATATTAGATTCCAATTTTCTGTTACTAAGATGGAAATTATATTTCTATCTGAACATCTCATTTCTGTATCAGTTTTCAGATAGAAATATATACAGGACTCTTATGAAAGCAATGTATCTGTGACACAAAAGTTCTCTGAAAACTCTTTCACAGATTTGTGATAGACTATAATACTCTGGCATTTTTGTTGAGCATTTAGTCATATCTCATCTCTCCGTAACAAAACCTTTCATTTTCAGTCTGTAGCAGTAAACCAACTAGTAAATAATGAAAAACAGAAAAGGAAGAAATGTTCTGATGAAAAAGGGTTGTGCAAGTGTTAATTTCTTCTCAAATAAAACTTACTGTTCTGTGAAAAGGGAGAGAGAAGTTTTCTGCACTTTGACTAGATTGCTTTTACTGCTCCAACTGTGCTCTGATTTTCCTAATTTTCCTGAGAAGGCAAATCTAAGTGAGGTGATCAGATATGCACAATTACTTATTATTCACCTGAGGTGTTAGGTCCCACACACTTAAAACTGACAGTATTTAAAGGTCTTCTGTTTCAAGGCTTCTTTAACTTTCTGATGGACTTTTGGGTCATAGGGCTGTCTATAGTTCTTTTAGTGAAAATATAGTACTGGGCCTCAGATGTTTAGCAAAGCACATTCTCAAAATTCATCCAGGTATATTTAGTGGTAATGGCAATCCAGTGTTCTAGTCATGAAATAAGCTGGCATAATAAATAAATGAATGAAGGTTCATCATAATCTAACTATAATTTTAAAGATGTATTAATGGACAACAAGATAGGGACCAGGGGGGTAAAGCCCCTCTCACTGTAGGGAAAGAGAAGGTTCATGACCTCCTGAGGAACCTGAACATATATAAGGCTATGGGACCTGATAAGAAACATGCATGCAAGAGTCCTGAGGGAATTGCCTTATGTGATGGCCAAACCACTCTCTATGATATTTGAGAAGTTGTGGCAGTCAGGAGAAATCCCTGGTGACTGGAAATAGAGGAACATTTGACCATTTTTAAAAAGGGTAGAAAAGATGACCTTGGGAACTACCGACCTGTCAGCCTCTCTTCTGTGCCTGGGAAGATCATGGAACAGATCCTCCTAGAAGCTGTGCTAAAGCACATGGAGGACAGGGAGGTGATTCAAGGCAGCCAGCATGGCTTCACCAAGGGCAGGTCCTGTATGACCAACCTAGTGGCTTTCCGTGATGGGGTAACCACATCAGTGGACATGGAGGAAGTAATGGTTGTAATCTATCTGGACTTCTGTAAAGCCTTTGATGCTGTCCTCCACAACATCCTCCTCTCTAAATTGGAGAGACATGGATCTCATGAGTGGACTTTTCAGTAGATGAGGTATTGTTTGGATGGTCACTTTGAGAGAGTAGTGGTCAACAGCTCAATGTCCAGATGGAGATCTGTGACAGGTGGTGTCTCTTGGGAGTCCATACTGGGACCAGTGCTGTTTAATATTTTCATCAGTGATATAGACAGTGAGATTGAGTGCACAGCAAGTCTGTAGATGGCACGAAGTTGAGTGGTGCAGTTGTCATGCCAGTAGGACAGGATATCATCCAGAGGGACCTGGACAAGCTGGAGAAGTGGGCCTGTGTGAGTCTCATGAGGTTCAACAAGGCTGAGTGGAAGTTTCTACATCTGGATAAGGATGATCTGTGGTTTCAATACAGGATGGGGGATGATGTGATTGAGAGCAGCTCTGTGGAAAAGGACTTCGGGGTGCTGATTGATGAGAAACTCAACATGAGCTGGCAATGTGTGCTAGCAGCCCAGAATGCCAGCTGTATCCTGGGTTGCCCTGAAAGAAGTGTGGCCAGCAGGTTGAGTGAAGTGATTCTCCCCCTCAATTCTCTCTTGTGAGACCAAACCTGGAGTACTGGAATCCCCAACATAAGAAGGATATGGAACCATTGGAACAGGTCTAGAGGAGGGCTACAAAGATGATCAGAGGGCTGGAGCAACTCTTCTATAAGGACAGGCTGAGTGAGTTGGGGTTATTCAATGTGGAGAAGAGGAGGCTCTGGGGAGACCTTATAGTGGCCTTCCAGTAACAGAAGGGGGCATAAACAAAAGCTTTTTATGAGGGCATGTAGTGATAGGATGAAGGGGAATGACTTTAAATTGGAAGGGAGGAAATTTTGATTAGACATTCGGAAGGAATTCTTCATGATGAGGGTGGTGAGACACTGGAAGAGGTTGCCCAGGGAAGCTGTGGATATCCCCTCCCTGGAAGTGTTCAAGGCCAGGTTAGGTGGGGCCTTGGAGAAGGTTGGAGCTAGATAATCTTTAAGGTCTCTTCCAACCCAAATCATTCTATGATTCTATAAATTACCACCTAAGGCAGTTATCAAATAGCATGGTAACCACCATCAACTGGCAGTATGCTTCAGCCTTTCCTTGGTGATCAGATATAAATCTGCAATTTTACATCCACAGCAATATTTGCTTCTATCTACATTCGTATTACTTGAAACAGCGCCTTGTTCATTCCTGTATAACTCATCTTGCACATGGTTAGGTTAAAAAACCACGAACCATTCAGTTTCTTAATGTACTCATCATTATTCTGACTGAAATATAATGAAAGCATTGAATTATGACATTTGTGTAGTTAAGTATGTGAGCAATGAAAATGCAGTTCTTAGTAGAGAAATCAAATGATGACCATTTATTTCAGTATTTGTGCCAGACCATTGCATCTTACTGTAAAACAGATAAACTGTAAAAGCTGGTAGATCATGTAATTGTAGTTGAAATAAGAGTAGGGGGAAAATGGACATATTTAAATGCCCCTTTTCAGATTAACAACTCAGCAATGAACGCTATGTAGGAAGTAATTGTGCTGAACGCAGCAAGTTCTGAGTTCTGTGTAGTGCTAAACCAAATTATTCAAGTAACAATGTAGGTGAAAACTTCTTCAGAAGGAGATTACACCATCAGCTAAATCCTAATGTAACAGTCTTTTATATCAGTACATGTTAATTTCAAACTGGACTAAAATTCTGAACTCTGCAGAAAATAAGGCTTTAGTCATACTTAATATCTCATTCCAAATTACCTGGGATTGTACTGAAGCCAGGCATGTATTTTTCGACAAAGTATTTTCTTTCTTTTTTGGTTTTTTTTTTAATTAGAAAAAATACCAAGCAGTCAGACTTCATTCTTCCCGAGTTTTAGGAAGTTGAAACAAGACAAGACCCTGATGACCAAAATCAACCAATTACAGAAAGCTATTGTTTATAAAGCAGTTACACAATTATTTTCATTTAAGCTAGAATTTACTATAACCTGGCAAATCTCCTAGAAGCTAAGTAACTTGTTTCAGTTTCTATTATAGTTGATAAATTAGAGTTAAAAAGTTCCCACTGGTTCATTGCTTCTTACCTGCATCTTTCTGGACTTCAAGTAGCTATTTTAAGATGTGGTTAATGTGCTGTAGAAATTGCAGAGAGGTTATTTGTTAAGCTATTTTTGATCAATCTTGGAACAGTTGCCATAAAAAGAAATACATGGGAGGTGGTCAGTGTGGTGGGATATTCAGTGTATGACATTAACATTCTGATCAGCGTGTGAAACCATGTAGATACCCATGGGTATTTTATGTCATAGAAGAAAGCAGATCTTCTGATATTATTTGTCCTTTTGCAATCATTCTTTAATGAACATATTTAATGAAAATGGCCTACTAGGTAAGGAAGTTTAATAACGTGGTCAGGCCAGGATCTGTGGAGAATACTGCCTAAGCACATTGAAATGCACAGGAGTATTCACCACACTGGACAAATGGAATAAAGATATATGTCCTTAAACATTACTCTTTATTATTTGTGTGCAATTAGTGTTGAGCTTTTTATGTGATTTATAGAACAACAGTTTTCAACTAACTTCATATTGTAGATAAGAGATACCATAAATTGATGGCAAAGAGAATGTCACTAAGGTAGCATCATTTCTGTCAAAGATATTAGACCTCCATTGAAAGTCTAGCAACAAGATTCAGGAGAGTAAACAACATTGCGTATCTGTTCTACCCATTTATGTTTTTTTTCTTTTTCCTTTAAATCCATCTTGTATTTTACGTTCACTTTCAAGTAAGTAAACAAAACTTCCTTTTCCTTTTGAAAGGGTATCACTGAAAGGCAATAAAAAAAAATACATAAATCTGCTGTGCTCTGTTATCCAAAGTTCTTGAACTGTAGAATAAAGCCAATTGTTATTACTCTGATAGTTGTGCTGGAAACATTTACAGTGTGTACTTTAGCTAAGGAAAATTGACATGATTGATTGAAATCAGTTATGAGGTGGTATATTCTCTACAGCTCCTGAGTGACATCTGTATTTACTAGCTCCCCTTCTAGCCCTCATTTAACATATATGAAATCTAATCAAAGATCTCTGAATTAAAAATTAGGCATGGATGAACCTGTTCCAAGTCTAACATTCTAAATGTTTTTCTCAACTATGGATGAAGCCTTTTTTTCCCTTTTCCCAGCTCTTTGTCTGGGATTTTTTTTTCTTCCTTAATTACATTTTCTTAATCATCTTTAAATTATCTTTACCTCATCACAAGCCTCTAAAATCATGAGGTAAAATGTCAAAATCTGTAAACACTGGTCTGCCCTCAGTTTTTGTGACAGCACTTCTATATAGTTTTGAAACTGTTGTGGTAAACCTTCTAACGTGGATGTAGTTCTGATGTTATAAAGATGTTCAACTCAGTGCGAATCATTAAGATGACCTCTAGGTAAGACCAGCTTTGAGGGCAAATTTTGAAAGGAGGCTTGTTTTTTAACTCATTCTCTGTAGGTTTTTTTCCACTTTTCAGTTATTTCTGATAGCTGCGTAATCTCCATGAGGCTGCAGTATATGTTAAATATTCAGATCCTGTTTCAGTGCTTAAGTTTCTATCAGGAGACTCCTACCTGCCTTCTACCAGCTGTGCAGTACACATGCCTGGAACCATTTAGCTTCAGATGCTGTTGGGAATACAGAACTACATCAAAAAAGTGTTTTAGGAGCCTGGTTTTTTGGACCCCAGAGAGGAATCCAGAAGTCTAGTGCTATGTTTGACCAGATGTTCAGACTGGCATTTTTCCCTGCTGCCCTGAATTGCCTCAAATTGACTTCTGCTCAGGATTGGCAAGCTATTGGCAGTATGTCTCAAAACTAACATGCACTGTCATGATTTTACTCTGTGAGATCGCTATTGCAGATTCTCCGTCCAGTCCTCAGCACTAAAGAGGTGTTAAAATACTTATTTCTCTCTCTTCTTCCTTTTCCTTCCCTTCCCGCTTCTCACTCCTAGAGGGCTATAGTACCCAGACAAATTAGTTTAACTGGCTACCATGAAACCATTTGCAAGAGAGTGTTGAATTCCTTCTTATCTCAAAATATAGGTATGGAAATAGAGACAACACTAACTAGCAAATTTTAGTCGTGCCACTGACCTAGAAAATACATGGGATCATATTGCAGTAGCTCTCCACTCTAGACTAAGTTGTCACACTAGGCAATTAAACATGTAAGGGAAGAAACTTTATGCTGAACCAGGGACAAAATGACCATTTTGCAGAACTATGCCATAACAGTAGAAGTTGATTTACTCTAACTATTTTCCAGTTTCTTCTTTTCTAGTTTTCCTTTGCGGTTTTCTACCTAAAATACATTAGTTACTATGAAAACAGCAATGTCATTGGCATGGGTTTAAGCATACTGATGTCCACTAGTAAAGTAACAAGGCAATTTTTCAAATTGTTTAGAATGTACAATATAGTTAGGGAAACACAGAATTTTAGATGGTAGAATACAATGAAAATATGGCAAGTGTCATAATTTTCACCTTGCAGAGGAAAAATGGTCACAATCTTTACATATTATAAAACTTTTGCATGAAATAAAACCTCAGCTGGAAATAAACTATTGCATATTCTCCTATTGCCACAGAAATAGTGGCAGGAACTTAGCCTGAATTCTGATTTTCATATTTCTCGTAATCATAACTTAGGATAGCTTCCAATGTGGATGTTTGCTCTGGGATGCTTTGCTCTTGACAATCTCTCATTTGCATGTTTTTCCTAAGAGCTTGCTTAGAGTCTCAGAAGTACTTTGGCTGCCACCTCTCTGTTGGCTTATTGCTTTGAATTAGAGGAGGCCTTGATATAGTCTTAATTTTGTATGAAAATATGAACGATAAAAAAAGAAAAAGTTGTTTCCCGAATCACTTGTACAATGATAATGAAAAGAATCATTAGTGGGTTTGTAATGAGACGGCATAATTTGTCAATATAAGAATTTCTTTTCTTCAAAAATTATGAAATTCTGGTGTTTAGAAACACATTAGAAAGCTACTGAAATATAAAGAATCACTGATCAGAATGTCATGGCAGGTTTCAAAATAACTCTACCAGATATGCTACTGCCCAGAATTTTTTAGATACTTCAACTACATTGTAAGTGTATGTAAGCAGTGTGTTTCAACTACATCTTGTGCATGTTTTTGCATATAACCACTGAATTTAAAAACTGCATATTGTTTAGGTTTATTTCTGGATGTGGATGTTGTCCAAATTGTGTGTTTCTACCATATTTTATTTACATTCTGATGAATCCTCTGTTACCTAATAGATTATTCAATAAGCTCATTGAGTTTTCTGGAGTGCTGGAAGAGTAACATCAATAAATTTTTACTGACATTTGTTCTTTTGCGGAAGGCACACATATCTCAGTCATTTAATGATATTAGTAACACACTATGACCTTTCGCTCTGCTTACCTATTGCCCTGTGTGATAGACACATATCTCTCCTCCATTCTGTCATTGATTCAATTACTCATTTTTCCCCAATGCAGCAGCCTCAAATGTGAGAAACCTCCACATCTAGGATAACTTTTTTTCAGACATTTTGAGTCTCACAGCTCTCCCTGTAAATTTGCTCTGCTTTTATGCAGAGGTGTAAACAAAGCAGCAGAATTACTTGATTCTTGGTAAGGGCAGGAGAGTACTCTCGTACACAGATTAGGATGACATCATCAGCTGGCATGCCAAGCATTTCTTTCTGTGATTGCCTTCTGGCAACCTCTTTAGCTCTAGATTTTGACGCACCATGACAGAATCTGGATTAGTTTAGAAATCAGGAGAGTGTGGGTATTGTTGAAAGACTTGGACTTGATTATTGTTGCACAGTAACTTATATAGCAAAAGTTGCTCTTGTTCTACTGTTTGCATTTATATTTTATTGTGCTTTATATTTTGCTACTGTATTTATCAAGTGTTCAGATTTTGGGTCCTAAGAAAGATCTGGTAAGGGTTATAAAGCAATTAAAAATCTGAAAGTTGATCAGAATAGCTGGCAAATCTTACTTTTCTATTGTTTGCTGTGCTATACTGATATCAATGAGAATTTGGTATTTTTACACTAGGAAACTGTTAGGTAAGAAAGTCCTTGACTAATTTGTTGTCACTGCTGTCTTCACATCTGCCACAGAATATTGCAATATCCGTAGGACACATTCTTGGAACCATTAACAATAATAAAAACTATTGTGTTCCTTATGTGACAGCTCTGTCACAGATAACATGACTTGTTATTCACATTTATTCTGTGGCTCAGCAGTCGATTACTAAAATCCATGTTCTCCTGTGGAGCTTGAATTGTATTTTAAATTTCAAGCACAGAGAAAATAAATGTATGGTTTTGGAAAACCCACTTCTTTGACTCTTGATTCCTAATTTGTAAACATTTAAGTTTTTCTGTAAAAGTACTGCAAATCACTGTTAGCTGTAGCATATTAATTCATACCTGTCAGTGGTTTACTGTATTAATTCCTTAGACTTGCTGCAGAAAGAAGGCAAATTCTTTTCAGCTGTCGAAACTGTACTCTGCCAATGACTCTGTGTAGGAAGTGTCATGCATTGACAGAGAACAATCTGCTGCAAAACACAGCTATGCTCATTAGTGACAACGTTAAGAAAACAATGTTTCGAAAAACACGGTTTCTCAAGGCATCTAAGAGAAAGTTGCAGTCTACTAGGAAGTCTGCAGTTTTTAGCTTTCATAACCTTTCTTTCCTAGATTATGATTTTTTGCAGAGATTCTGAGATTCTTTCACAAGGTAAATCTCATCAATCTCTGGTCTGATATTTCAAGGCAATAGGCAACAGCAACTTTTACAGAAATAAAGGATTGATGTAGATAACTGACCTGAGAGGCAGCTTATTTGGTTCTTGGGTTATTCCTGTAGTGTTTCTAACTTCATCTGAAGCAAGAACCTCTCTGTTTCAAAAAGGCTAATACACTACTTTTAAGGCCTTGATATTTTATATGGGTAGATCAAGATATATCAAAACAGCCAATGTCTATAAGTACAGAACCGGAACTGAAGGTGGTTATAGACAGATGGAAGACCCCTAGCTCTTTCCCCAAAGCTTTCCCCTAGGTGTCCTGCAGATGTTCTGTTATTTCCAAACATAAGTATGTTGGTTGAGCCTTGGCATTAGTATTAGGTCTTACAGTGGTCATCATCGTGCTGTATTTTGACTGCCTACTAACACATTCCTGATAAATCTAGATCTGAAAGAGAAAGGACAGCAAAACTGTGAATAAAATGTGAATAAAGATAGAGAATTTGCTTAGTCTGAAAGTTTATATTTTCCTTGGATTCAAAACCTTGCTCTAAAGAATGTTAGTGTTATTCAATTCCTCTCTGGGAAGGTAAAATAGGGAACACCATATACAATAAAAAATTTAAGCATGGTCAAAAGATACCAGTTAAGACCCATAGTAACAACTGTATGCTTATACCATACTGCTAGAATGACCAAGATCCATAAGATTACCAATAAATTGTTAAAATAAGTTTTTATTAAAAAGATAAAAAATAATTGTAGGAATGTATTAATGATCTTTTGAACAAAGAATTTTTTCCCCTGTGTTTATGTATATGCCAGCTTTAAAATGAAAAGAAACTGTTAATAGGCTCAATCTTGCATATTCCATTTAATATCCAATTCCAAACATTCAAATATATTTGTATCTGAGATAGTTATCTCTTCCTATTTCACCCTTTGCTCGTATCAAAAGTAATAAAAATGTAAATAAGTGAACAGTGCTATCAACTTTTTCAGTTAAATGCTTTGTAAGTCAAGATAATCAATGCTAGATCGAATAACTAGTTGAACTCTCTGAATCTTTCTGTCTCCATTATAAGAAGAAAACAAAAATGTGTAGGTAATTCCAGGGGCTTTAATAGTTCTCACGATTTCTTCTCCTGTCAAAGAACCAAAATGCCTTCCTCTGCTCAACATTTATTTGCTATATAAAGCTTCAGCAATAATGCATTTTCCTTTTTCATTCGACTTGAGTTGATTGAAAAGTTTTACATATTTACCAAGCTCACATTTTGCCTGAGTTCATGAATTATGCAATTAACTATGAGTGCAATTTCCTGCATTTTACAGTAATAGCTTTAATTGTGTAATGCAATGCTATATAGAGAGCTCATTCATAGAACACATTAGAATGATTTCTTACATGGGTGAGTATTCTTGGGCAGACAGCTCTGATGAATATGGTAATTTGTCTAATAGGCTATTTCTGGACAGTTTTTATGCAGGGGCAATATTCCTTAGCTACAATACTTTCAGGAGCACATTTATCAGGTTAAGTATGAGGATACCAAATAGCACTTTTGTATGTATACTGAAAAGTTAACTTCACTTTTCTTTCCTTACTTCAACTTTATAAATACACATGAAGAATGTGGTAGAATATGACATCGGTGGATGTCTAACCCTTGTAATTATACCATGAATCGTTTAATATAGTTATCCTTAGTGATGTCCAGATTACTGTACTGGCAAGACTTTATGCTGTAAACGTAACGACAAGGAAGTAAAAGAATTGTTTATTTTGTTACTGAGCAATCCTAATGCAGTAATACAACTAGAAACCATTAGTGTTTTGCTTCACATCACATTTCTGTGATTCCTGGAAACTTAAAAGTTCTGACCACACTCTTTAGACCAAGTAAACAGTTACACTCATGCAGAATTCAAGAGAGCAGAGAGCTGGGCCATCATGCAGCACTGTGGAAAATCATCTCTCATATTTCTCATTTTCATTTGCAAGAGAAAAGGTTCCCATGTTACTTTTGGCCAGCAGACTTTATTTACCTTTAGCTGGCTTCCATTTATGCAGAGTCAGTGCAAAATTTGTATCTTAAACTTTAAGAGCTTGCCTAATGTGCAAAGTTGCACTTCAGATTGTCATCTACAACAGGCTTCTCTTTGCATTGAAGTGCTCACACCCTCAGGTTTCAGATTGTATTTTAACTGATCTAGCAGGCCTTTACATTTTCTGTGATTAAGAATATTTGATTAGGAGTGGTTAAAAGAAATTTAGAAATATACAAGTGCATGTACGATCCTTGAAAAGTTCAAGCAGTCCTTTCAGGAGTGCTCCTGAGATCACTCGCAATATCGAAAATGGTGATCTCAGAGCATCTTGTTTTTCATCACCTGGTGTCAGTACGGTTTGGCCTGCTATTCAGCTACCTGGCTGGCTTATTTCCTTTTGAGGCCTGTTGAGTCATTGAGGAACTGAGGATTGGACACCCTGGGCAGCACTTAGAGGCCTAAACAGAGACCTTTAGTGCCTTTAGGATACTCAGAACAGCCAAGAAATCTGCAAATGCAAGCAGTCAGAGAAACAGTGAGTGCCTGTACCATTGCAGGTACCTCACAGAGCGCACCACAGCCCCTCAGATGACCCTGCTTTCTTATTGGAGGGTAGCTGAATCCCATAGATCAGCTCCTTGTGAAATGCGAGTGTAAGAATTTGTGGCAAGGCAAGTGTAAAAGCATCTGAAGGGACAAATGGTAAAGAGACTCTGTAAGGTGGTACTTAGCTAAAACCTAGCAAACCTCCATTTGCAGGCTGCCTACTGTATGCTTCATGCACACTGTAGTCCCTGATTTATTTAGAAAGCTGGTTTCAACTAAAGTTATTTTTCCACTGCAAACCTTGCTTCAATATTGTCCATTATGGTTTCTATTATTTTATCTTTGTAGTATACAAAATAAGATACAAACACAAGATTTGCATTGTAAAGAAATTACCTTTTATTTACTTTTTATGTGAAATAATTTCTGATAATTCCACTTTTTATTTTTTAACTATATCCTGCTTTAATAAGGAAGCAACTGTTCTCAAGGAATTTTCTGGTAATTATTGGCTTATTATTTAATGGCCTCAGGCAAGACCAAGAGCAGAGAATTACAACATTCTGAGTCAAGGAGGAACTGCAGCAATGGTAAATATTTCTGGGATTGTTTCTGTTATGAGCCATTTTCAAAAGTTTATTATGCAGATGTGCAGGCCTGAAAGCACACAGATTCTCACTAAAGTATTCAGATATTTTAGAATTAACAACATCTTGTAAAGCCCTAATCCTTACCGGCCTACGTTTCAAAACAATTGCTGAACTATTTTATATACCTTCTGTTCTATATGCCTGGTTTCTTTCCACCTATTGTAAGAAAGTGGGAGCATCATAGTAACTACATAAAAACTTCATCATTCATTTTCCTAAAGTCTGTCTGTCCTGGCTTAGAATCCCATAGCAGTTCAAGAAGATGAATGCCAAGTAAAAGTCTCACTACTAGGAAGCTTATGTTGGTGTCACTCTTAGTGGATGCTATGGTTCCTGATTTTTATGATGAATTCATACTAGTGTGTTTTCTGGGGTGAACTTAGTAGGTTGTTAGCCAAGATAAATCTGGGCGTGGACTGAATGTGAAAACATATGCTGTCACACCTTCTCAAAGTATAAATAAGACTTGCTCTACATCTAGCTTTTCTGGCCCATGTAGTCCAGTAGACAATATTTCACAAAGTCTCATGGATTTGCATATTCTTCCCTGACTCATAACTCTTGATCCACTCTGAGTGGTATCACGCTATGCTATGTTGATATACACAATTTGCTGACATACATTTCATTTGCATGTATGTTATGGAGTTAAAATACTTCTTCAGAAAAGCAGACTGTACTTTGGTAACATTTGCAAGGATTGTATCTTAATGTGAATATAAATATTGGTAGGGATAGAAGGGGACATGAAGCAGGAAGACAAGTAGGCTGTAGATGATATGAGCTGATGTGATGGGCAGGAATCAAGCAGGACACAGTGCCTTGAGACACAAGAAGCTTTCCTGAGCATCCCAATCTTTCCTTTTCCTCTGCCTTCATCGGGAAATTTTATCTAATCTAAAGCCTTATGTGTTAGGTAAATAAGATAGAGGGATTCATGTACATTGTTGTCCAGGTACAAAAGGTCTCCAGCCATGGATAATTTTGCAACAGCCAGTGTATACGACTGTTTCAGGGCTTTGTAACTTCAACAGGATAGACATAACTTAGCTGGTCCTTTGGCCAGGAACATGAAGTCCAACTGCCATCTTTCTGAAAACAGACTTGAAAATGGATGGTAAGCACTTTGGGAGGAGTTTGAAAGGCTGTTTCACAGAATCACTAGGTTGGAAAAGACCCACAGGATCATCGAGTCCAACCATTCCCATCAAACACTAAACCATGCCCCTTAGCACCTCATCCACCCGTGCCTCAAACACCTCCAGGGAAGGTGACTCAACCACCTCCCCGGGCAGCCTGTTCCAGTGCCCAATGACCCTTTCTGTGAAAAATTTTTTCCTAATGTCAAGCCTAAATCTCCCCTGGCGGAGCTTGAGGCCATTCCCTCTCATCCTGTCCCCTGTCACTTGGGAGAAGAGGCCAGCACCCTCCTCTCCACAGCCTTCTTTCTGGTAGTTGTAGAGAGCAATGTGATCTCCCCTCAGCCTCCTCTTCTCCAGGCTAAACAACCCCAGCTCTCTCAGCCTCTCCTTGTAAGACTTGTTCTCCAGCCCCTTCACCAGCTTTGTTGCTCTTCTCTGGACACGCTCCAGAGCCTCAACATCCTTCTTGTGGTGAGGGGCCCAGAACTGAACACAGGATTCAAGGTGCTGTCTCACCAGTGCCGAGTACAGGGGGAGAATAACATCCCTGGACCTGCTTGCAGTTTCTGATACAAGCCAAGATGCCCTTGGCCTTCTTGGCCACCTGGGCACACTGCTGGCTCATGTTCAGACGGCTGTCAACCAACACCCCCAGGTCCTTCTCCTGGCAGCTTTCTAGACAGACTTCTCCTAGTCTGTAGCACTGCATAGGGTTATTGTGCCCTGGGTGCATTTGAGGAGCTTACTTCTCTTCCTTGAGCATCAAACGTTACTCAGGCAGCCAGAAGACTTTAGCATAAGCCATTTTATTACTTTACCCATTTGACTGAGTATGAGTGCATATTAAATACCTATCTTTTTTTCTGTAACCATTACCACGATAGACAGTGCTTTCTCATTCCTCTGAAATTTGCATGAAATTGCCTAAGAATTTTCTATAATACAGAAGCTGCTTTAAATTTAGATTTATCAAAGATTTTTTTGATATCAAGAAACAAGGTTGCTGAATTCTTTAAACTTTGAATAAACTATCTTGTATAGGTCCATTCTGAAGGGAGGGAGATATATTCTGTTTAGTTTTTGAGACCTTCCTCCTGTCTTTGAGAGAAATGCATAACCACACTCTCATTTTTGTGAAATATTTCACAGGGTAAACTGGAGAATAGGTAACTCATGATCCCAGCTTTTAATTTTGTGGTGCTTCACTCAGCATCAAAACCATTCATTGGTGAAAATAGCATGTCAAGTTAGACTAAATCTTTAATCAGAACATATTTAAATTTCGTTTCTTACCATAGCAAAACCAATATTTAGCACATGTGAAAAGCCCCTGTGAATCTTAGGGCAAGATATAACAGGAAGATCAGATTTTTAAGAAGTATTAAGCCTAGCTTGAACTGGCCTGACGTTTATATCCTCATCCTCAGAAGTTTAAAAAGGAAGTTTTAAAATACATATTCATTCTTGTCTCCTTAAATATAACCTATATTTTATATTAGACACATTTTTGGTTTTTTCCTCCTATTTCCTTTTTGTGTTTTGTGTTTGTGTATACACACACATGCGCGTATACATTTACAATGTTAATTACAATTATATTAAATGCTTGTGCAGCAATTGTCTCTCAACCAGAGAGAAATCTTATTTCAGGATGCGTTTTCTTTTTGCTCCAACTTAGTGGCACTGCTTGGTCATACTGAACCCAGCTTGCTTTAGAGTTCCCTGGTTTTGATGTACAGCAAATAGGAACTATTTTTTGATTAAAGATTCTTCTTGTCCCTAAGAACTATAGGCAATCTTTTAGTAGCAGGAATGCATTTATTATAGCCAGTAACTATGAACTTCTTCTAAGCTAATCAATTCAGTAAAAAGGCTATATTTCACTACAGAATTGTGTCTTCATTCAGTTGATTGTAACCACATGCCTTCTTCCCATGTCCAGACAGTTCATTTTATTTATGACTTTAATGCACACCTGACTGACTACCCGTTGATTTCTAAAATATTCAGACATCAAGAGTACAAAAGTCTAAAAATATCATCCCAGTTCTTAGACATCATCTTTTTTTCTTTCTTGCCTTTGCGAATTTTCTCCTCTATGCTTATCTAATTTAGTTCTTAGAAATGCATCACAAGTTACTAGAGAAAAAACAACATAGTTAAAACTGTAATTCACCACTGAACACTAATAATTCGACATAGCTTATATCAATGTAAAATGTACTAATTCCTTGTTGAATCGTAATGTAACACAAGCTCTTAATACTAGGAGGTCTGAGCCTCATGAGCATTTCTTCAGTCTGGGACTATGCCTACTTTAGAAGTGTATGACAAAACACTGAGGAAAATATGCTGTTACTGGAAATTATTTGAATATGGAGAGGAACTTAAGCTAGAGTGTTTGACAGGCTACCTATGCCCCAATGTTATAATCAGACACTTGGTAGTCTAAAGTTTCCCAGTAATTATTAGAGTCCCAACAAATTTCCAAAAAAGTATTGCAAGGAAGAAGCATTCATTTGATTATATACCTTAATGCAACTGGCTTTTATGATCTCATATGAGAGCTGAGATACTGTTCACAGCACAGAGACGGTTTTAGAAGGCATTAAAGTAATTTTTTAAGAGTTGATTAAGAGGGTGTTAGCATTTAATATTCACTGGGTAGGAAAGAATGTAATGAATTAGTTTCATATGAGTTACAATTCTTCTAGCAGTCATATTTACTACAAGCTGCAATATACTAAAGGTTATTTGTTTCAGTAACATTGTAAAGCATGTAAATTAACAAACCCCCACATCTGCTGCAATGCAATATTGATATTGGCTATCAACAGTGGTGAAATAAAACACTTGCTAAGGAGCAGATATGATCACAAAAGTGAGTCAAAGAAACAGTTTTTTAACATAGGGAGAAAAATCAGCAAGCTCAGAAGCAAGAGAACTGGTTTTAAAAACTTGATAGCTGAGAAAATTTGTCCACTAGAAAGAAACATCATCAGTTAGAATTGCATGCTGTGGGCAAAATCCCAGTAATTCAAACAAATCAACCAACTATGAAAGCAGTTAATAGAAGAAATACTAGAAAGATCTTCAGACAAATCCTACCAAAGTCCTTCATGCTCAGGGTCAAGAGGCAAAAGTGATCAGAAACAGAAGAAGTAAGAAACTGAGAATTGTTAAAAGCAGGTCTTTGAAAAGTAGAGCTACCCCTGTATGGTAGTACAATCCATGCTTCAGTTTAATGCATGGGCCAGATCATTGCTTTAGAATGCTAGAGGCTCAACAAAATATTAGCAAAAGACTTTAAAATGGGTAATGATGATAAGAACACCGACTATCACAGAATCACAGAGTCACTAGGTTGGAAAAGATCCACAGGATCATGGAGTCCAACCATTCCTATCAAACACTAATCCATGCTCCTCAACACCTCATTCACCCATCCTTTAAACACATCCAGGGAAGGTGATTCAACCACCTCCCTGGGCAGCCTGTTCCAGTGCCCAATGACCCTTTCCACGAAAAAGTTTTTCTGATGTCAAGCCTGAACCTCTCTTAATGGAGCTTGAGGCCATTCCCTCTCATCCTGTCCCTTGTCACTTGGGAGAAGAGGCCAGCACCCTCCTCTCTACAACCTCTTTTCAGGTAGTTGTAGAGAGCAATGAGGTCTCCCCTCAGCCTCCTCTTCTCCAGGCTAAACAACCCCAGCCTCTCCTTGTAAGACTTGTTCTCCAGTCCCTTCACCAGCTTCCTTGCTCTTCTCCGGACTCACTCCAGAGCCTCAACATCCTTCTTGTGGTGAGGGGCCCAGAACTGAACACAGTATTCGAGGTGCTGTCTCACCAGTGCCGAGTACAGGGGGAGAATAACATCCCTGGACCTGCTGGTCTCGCAGTTTCATATACAAGCCAAGATGCCCTTGGCCTTCTTGGCCACCTGGGCACACTGCTGGCTCATGTTCAGACGGCTGTCAACCAACACCCCCAGGTCGCTCTCCTCCAGTCAGCTTTCCAGCCAGACATCTCCCAGTCTGTAGCACTGTATAGGATTGTTGTGCTCCGGGTGCAGGACCTGGCATTTGGCCTTGTTGTACCTCATGCCATTGGACTCAGCCCAGCAGTCCAGCCTGTTCAGATCCCTTTGCAGAGCCTCCCTAACCTCCAGCAGATCCACACTTCCACCCAGCTTAGTGTCATCTGCAAATTTGCTAAGGGTGCACTCAATGCCTTCATCCAGGCCATTGATAAAGACATTGAACGGGTGGACGAGGTGCTAAGGGGCATGGTTTAGTGTTTGATAGGAATGGTTGGACTCGATGATCCGGTGGGTCTCTTCCAACCTGGTTATTCTATGATTCTATGATTCTATGAACAGGGAGGGATATGAGATAGCTTGATAGCCTTAAAGCATGTAAATCGTTCACATTGAATGAGACTACACAGAAGATAGGGAAATACATTTGAATGCCATAAAATTGTGAATATGGTCCACACAAGGGTCCAGCAGAAGTACAAAGAATGCTTGCCTGTTAGGAAAAAACAACAACAACAGATTAGAATGTTCCTGTCTGAATTTTCACAGTAATATTACTGGTTAATGGAGGTTTTAGTAGGAAGTAGCAAGGGTATGCAGAGATTTGACAGCATGACAATTGCCTAGAGATTTGAATGGCAGACGGTAATTCAAGTCTTTGCTCTCTCTTCGATCTCATGGAGACTAATTCTGGGAATGAGATGGAGAAGAGATTTGACCTTTACATTCCAATGTCTTAAAGAAGGCTATTCAACCCTCCATTCCAGCTTGCTTTAATGGATAAAATTAATTGTGGTTTTGATTTCATTAAAAATATTGAAAATAATTATTAAAATTATTGAAAATTATTAGTTTGTTCCAAACTAAACTGAAATAAAATTTCAAATTTTCACAAATTGTTAGGAAATAGAACAACAATTTTGATTATTTTTATTACTGCAGTCATATGTGGGAGTAGTCAAAGCGCAAGAACTTGCAGTATGGGGCTGGAAGGAGTATTTTGTTGCTGGTCTCTGGAATCTTGGTTTTCCCTGCAATGCCTTGAATGAAAACTGTTGCTCCTGATATAGTTTGGTTTCCTTCTAAAGACATACCTGCTGCACCCTGGGGACAGGTTGCTCTCAGAAAGAGTAATGTTAATTGTGATGTAGAGAAAAGGAGTGTCCAAGCAGATGTAGAGGTAAAAAGAAAAGTGGACAGTTGGAAGACTGTATTGCACAGCTAGCTTCATTTCCAGAGTGGTAAGAGTCCTAAAATACTGGAAACCGATATAGAAATAAGTAATATGGATTTTCTATATGTGGTCTATCAAACACACTGGTGTTAGATGTTTTGGCACTTGAATAGTTAACAGTGAGGAAAGCATTTCTGAAAGAAAATCCAAGCTAATGAACTGTGGGAAACTGTATGGTAGTAGGATGAAAGTAATAGTGCACAGCAGCATCATAATCACTCCTCGGCCCTTTTATTAAGAGGGTCAGTGAACTGTTAGTAGAATGGCAGTACTGCCGTACTAAAATGGTAACACTTTAGCCATGATTTCTCTATTAGACTAATTCTTAAAATAGGCCATGCATCAAATAGTACAATTTCCTTAAGATTATAATTTCAATATTTATGAGTCAATTTGAATCCCAAATCAAAAAAGAAGTTCAGTTGTGCAGCTGTAGAAAACAACTTATCTGATGCATAACTAATTGCTTGGAAAGGTTCGACTGATTTCCTTGCTGCTTCTCCTCCCTCTCCTTCATTCTTTATGCATACAAGTTGGTAGCAAAGTTTCTATAAAATAAGCAAACTGTATAAACCTACTAAGTACTTGCAAACCAATTTCATTTTTCAGACACCCCAAGAGAAGGAAAAAACAAGCCCAGTGTGGTATAAGAACTTTAAAGTTCTTTTCTTTTTCCAAGAACTATGACTTTTTTACTGTTCTGCAGCAGGCTGTCCTGAGCCTTGTTTCTTGATGCATGCTTTTTCCTTTCTTGTCTAAGGAGGGACAATGTTTGTGGTTTGCTCTATCTCATTCTTTTTGCATTTTTGTTTTTGCCTGTTGTGTAGCATTATCTGGCCCTTGAACCTTTAAAAATTTGCACTGTTTCTTGTGGGTTTATTTTCTCTTAACTTTTCAAAAACATGTTTATATCCCTGTGCAATACATAGGTTCTGTTGCTTGGTAAATGGAAACAGTTGTGTTGGATATGTTCAGAGAAAGAACAGCAGCTCTTAATGTCTCAAGACTTTTTGATTTCAAAGAGTTTTGGATCAGGGCCCATGCGACAGTAATGTAATATTGTAATAGCAGTGAAAATACATGATAGCAAAAGAATATAGACACAAGAATAATTATTTTGATTTTGCATAGTTCTGTAGAAGTATGGTTTAATATGAATGGACCTGAATCAGAATTTATTGTTGGATATATGGTTTTGACTTCTGAATTGCTGTTCTTCCAGCACAGTCTAAATTTGTAACTAGGTAATTAGATAACTTGATTGATAGATTATTTATTTGACCACCTGGTAAATATGGGCAAATTTTATTTCCCTTCTTTTATTCCCTTTTCCCCTCTTTCATTAACTTAGAGTATATTACATTAACCGTCTTTCTAACCTACTTATTCTTAACTAACAACATCACTGTTCAAGTAAAAATTTTAATACAGGTGGTTTGAATATGAAGTTACAGAAAGCATGATTTCCCTTTCCCAAGTATTCTTACTAGTGATGCTTGGGAGAAAAAAAGTCACTGCAGTGTTCTTCCCCTGACAAGGGAAGTTTTATTCCACCATCTTAGGGGAGAGAAGGAAAGATTTTTTTGGGATATTGGCACTGATTCTGTGCCACTTCACTCATCTTCTCCACTGAGAAAAATAATTTATGACTATACTTTTATGACAGTATTTAATATTTCTTGCGATAATATTTGTATAGATAAAATATATGCATATATGTATTTAATTTTAAGGATTTAAGTGCACTTATATCAGTTCCAAACACATCCAATAAGGTTGGAGTAAAGAAAAAAACCCAAACAATTTCCAGTACATCTCATTTTCTACCTCTTGGAGACTTTGGATTTTGGAAGGAAATGATGTTGCTGACCTTGAGAGTGAAGAAGCCAGAAGGATTATTGTTCTGCCATCATGTACCCTGAGCTAACTGTAAAAGTAGCAAATTAATGCCACCAATGCAGACACATTCGATAGCAGTGCCAAAAATTTATTAGGGAATATTCAAATTTTTGCATAGTGTAGATTTTGCTGTGGAAGAAAAATATGATGATTGCCCAAGAACGTGTCTGGACTTTGGTATCTCTGGGACTCTCCTGTGTCACTCCACTGAGGCAGATGGTTCACACTTTCACTTGGAGCAATATCAATTCTTGCTTATAGGCTCATGCCACTTGAAAGATTGTCGCTAGTTTTCTTTAGTACCTTACCACTTTGTGTCCAGGCCTGCTTTCTTTTAGAAAAACAGACTGAATATGGAATTTGTTGCATATTAAAGGACCTGGCTTTCTAACTGTCCAGTTGGCCTGTTGCACCACCTGCAACCTCTGTTGTAATGAAAGTTAATATTTTTAGAGTTTGATAAAACTTTTTCTTAAATGCCTGCTGACTGTATGAGAAAGATTCAGCTTTTTGAATTTTCAGTCAAAGTACACCTTGAACACTAAATTAGGTCTTTTTGAATCGCTCATCTAAGGTTAAAATTTTCCATTAATTCATATGATCCCTGGAAACTTTTAAAATAAGAAAATTATTTAAACTCTTAATATCTATTAAACTCCAGTACACTTGAGTTTCTGACAGCATAATTATTTCCATGACCTCAGACCCCAGTGCTATAATACTTGGAATTTTACTTAGTGCAAATGAGTTGGGTAGCCTGGGGGTAAATTTGTGTTTGAGCATTAGTAAGAAACTATTCTCATGACAGAAGAACCTCATATCCATGTGTGTTGTGAAGATGAAAAAAAAATGTGGGTTTGAACTGTTATTTAATACTACTGACTTGTCTGTAGCTAACATCTAATCCCAAACCAGTTACCTAGTATGTTTTAGACTTGAAAGCCACCTTTGAGATTTGTTCACAGGAATTTTCTTGGAAGAAAATAGGTCAGTAGTGCCATAGGTGCCTGGATTTCTGATGAATGTTTGTCAATACTATATATTAATAATGTTGACCAAAATAGCCAAAAACTAAGTTCAATTATTTAAATCTAGTTGTTTTTCAGATTATCTTCAGAAAGGCTGTATTTAAAGGAACACGTATTTCAAAATCATATTTATTCCAGTTTTACAGAAAAAAACGGGGTTGCAGTTTTGGATTTTTTTTTTACCATTGATGGGATCATTTTCACATATATTGTTAAGAAATCCTTTCCTAAGTGTTCACCATTTCAATACTGACTCATGATTTCACAGACTTGCTCATTAATGCCAAGAGACAGAAATTCCTAGACTCTACAAGTAGGGAGACCTTTTTTCTTTGGAAAGAACATAAAGATATGAAAATCCAGGCCTCTGTTTTTAACAACAGTGCTTTGCAGGTGGAATTCCTTTTGCTTTCTTATTTTTATGTACAATTCTGTGCTAACAGGAATATACAATCGCAAACAATCATATAATAAAGTTCACAGTAATTATCATGCAGAATTCATGTTTTAGATCAATAGATTTATGAACTAGAGCTACAGCCTAAACACTGAAAGGTGAGAAAAGAAATGCAATTTTTTTTTTTGTTATTATTTAAGTAGAAATATTACATCTCAAACTTGAGAGTGAGTAGACAAAGGATTCTGAGACAGGCTTGGTGTATTGGACAGCGTACGAAGCATTCCCAGATTCTTTTTTCCAACGTCTTCCTAACCTCTGTTTTGCCCTTATGATCTTCCCAGTTCTCTTGCTTTGGCATGTAAAAATCCTTTTGTTTTAAGATCTTTGCTGCTTTTTAACTTGAGGGGCTCATTATTTCTATCTGTTGTCTTTTGCAATTGATTTCTGTGTTTAAGATATATTGGAAAGTATATTTCACTGCACTTCCTCTTCTGGAAACAGGTAAATGTAAATGTTTTGAATAGAGTTCTAGGAACAAAGTTGTTCCTAACAGTACATCATTCTTCTCTGAATATAAAACAGCCCTCTAATGTTATCTCTTTTGCATTTCTCTTGAGTAAACCTGACTTAATTTATGCTAAACATAATGGAACACCTGTCTATGCTGGATAAAAACTAGAGAATATAATATTAGATAGATAAATGTCATGCCCTAAGTATGGAAAACATGCAGCAAAGCTCTGGAGTGTCTTTTAACCTTTCTGTTGTCATTTTGGAATTAAGAAATCTCTGAAAACAAAAAGCTGTGTGACAGCATTAGCAGGTAATTAATGACGAGTAAGAAAAAAGGAAGTATAAAGAAAGACTTTTTATACTATTTTACCAAAGCATGGGATTAATGTGTATCCAGTTTTTCATGTGTACTGATGCTGACTGAAGTAATTTCTTTGTTGTTTCTTTTTTTTTCCTGTTGGGTTTTGGTTTTGTTGAATTTGGGACTTTTTAAATGGATGGTCTATACTCGTACAGTGTATATTGTCAATATGAAGGTATCAGACTACCCAGTACGAGAATTATGTTAAAAGTTATGTTTATGGAATAAAAATTCACAGCTTAAATATGAGATAAAGTATAAGAATTAATTTAATAGGGGATACCTACTTAACAATGAAAAGAAGCAGCTTGACTTTCCTAATGTAATTGTGAGTCAGCAATTTGATCTAGGCTAAGAAAAATCAAACATGACCCTCAGATATGTCATGGGATGTATCTCCTTTGAAGACTGGAGATTACTACTTCTATTAATCATAGAAGTAATACTTTCCCATTCCTAAACAAGAAAGTAGAATTAAAAAAATCACTCTGGATTATTGGATGAAATTCAAAGGAATAGAGAGCTGAGTTTGCAGAAGTTTAAAGGGAGTTATTATTGCTTCTGTAACTACTATAAATGCATCAGTGCCATAGGGAAAAGAATTATATAAGGTAAGGAACAATGACTGCATCGAAGCAAGTAAGCTTAACAGGGGTGTGATCACATATAGGCTGAAAACTGCAAAAGATTTCTAAGTGTCAGAGACAGGTTATGGTTCCAAATAAGAGAAGTGAAGGCCAAAATGATTATTTGTTGTTAAGGAGGACTTAAACAAATTTTAAAAATGCAGTATGTGAAGTAGTTGCCTGCGATAAAAGCAGTCTGAACCCAGCACAAGAAAGGTATCTTCTGGTCCTGTTGCAATAGGTTTAAGTAATTATCCAGGCTATTGCATACTCCTTAAAAAGAGGGCTATTGTGATAATATTTATGCAACAGATACTGCTGTTACAGAGGCTTAACAATGTAAGATGAACAAATACAAGATGTTTTAGAGTGAAAATGTTCCTTGTGCATTATTCTCAGCAGTGAGGAAGGACATTAGAATGAGGAAAAGATGAAACTTCTCCATGTACATAGGCTGCAATTTAAACTATTTGATGTCTCCATGTTTTCTGTTATCACTGCATTTAGGACTCTTATTCTTCGTGGAGCTGGCTGACGACGTGATTCTCATGTGTTGTTATGGTGAGAGTGCAAACCATTGCCTGGGGAGAAAAATAAAACAGAATTTCACATGGAGAAAGGCTGTAATTTTGTCTTTCCTTACCCTCTGATTCAGAGTTAAGTTTTATTATCAACCTCAATGAGAAGCAGGTGCATACCAAGCTCATTAGAAGTAGGGCTACATACAGCTGCTTTGGAAGGGAAATAAAGGAAAGAAAACAGAATACTGTTACAAACAACAAGCTGAAATATTTGTTGAGTGGGATCAATACACAAGGCTGCTGGATCCAGCAATAATATGGAGAAAAACTGTGATTTCACTTCATAAATTTTAGTAGTTCATCATTCATTTTTATTTCCAAGTAGTAGTAATGGGCTGTTCAATTGCACATGGAAAGGTGGACATAAATGAGCTGGCTTGGCTCAACTAGAGCTGTAGGTGGTTGCAGTGACAAGAATGGGAATCTACTCAGAGGTCTGGTCTCTCTCTCACCATCTGGCCCTTTGGCTCCCTAATGTGCTGACACCAACAGCAACTTTGTGAACCAGCTGGCAGACGTTGCATTGGCTTTCACTTTCCTCCCAGGAACAGAATCTGTCAGTTTGAAACAATGGCAGAAAAATACAGAGCTATTCTTTGTAGCCATTAAAATGTGTTAGGGTAATTCAGTTCCTCACATACCTCCCAGAGCTCTTGAAATCGGACATACTTGCAATGTTTAGCATATATTTTCAGCAGATATAGTAAAACAATTCTGCAATGCAAAGCTGTGCTATAAAGAAAAGTTCAGTTTTCATGTTAAAACTTGGAGCTGAGGATGGTTGGTTTATTGGCTGCAGGCTTAATTTTTTGGTTGGTTTGTTGTTGGTTTTTCTTCATTTCTCCTAGTAACTCAACATATGACTCAGAGATAGATGCTAAGACCGAAATCCTCATATTCACTTTAGGCTTCAAAGATATTATACTATTCTCAGAGTTCAGAGCGTATATAACTCCACTTAACATTAAGTTGAGCAACCCACTTCCATATCCCCACTAATAAATAAGAAATGCCTCACGGGGATATTATAAAACTTAATTAGTTAAGAGTCAAGCTTCCTTTTGTGTTCCCCCCTTGCTTCTTCAAAGTAGTTCTTACAATGTCTCAAGAGATTCATACAAGGGAAATAAGTTTTACTGATGAAAATATAATCTCTCAACCAAGAATCCCAGTGACCCAGCTCAGAGTAACTGCTTAGTCCATGCTGTCTATGAAAAAGATAACTCAATAAGCATTATGTTTTCTCTTCCATATGACTAGTCTTTTGAGATGCAGACAGGCTTGTCTATACCACACACAGTGTCATTCTCAAGCACTCCAATCTTGGTGGACTTCACTTTATGATTGGGAAACAAATTAAGTGAATTATCCAAGCCAGACAAGTATTTCACTACAGACTAAACAACAAGTCTTTTCAGCCTCACCTATGGAACATACAGAAATCTCCCTAATCAAAAATAGTTCTGGATTTAGTTTTTTGGGGGGGCCAAGGCCAACTTTCAAGTTTCACAAAGTCTTTTCTGGTGGTTCTTTTTGGTGGTCAACTTAGTTAGAGCACTGTCATGAACAATATGTCATTCTCTCTATATATTTCCAAGGTCAACTTTATCATTAAAAAGGTTAATTTTCTGTTCGATATTAACTAAGTACACAACATAGACAAAAAAATGGGTCACCCTTCAGAGCTCCTGTTAAGCTAAATGGCAAATCAAGTTATTCTGAAGTCTTGGACAGTGTTAAAGTTGTCACTTGAAGAGACTGGCATTGTTCAGCAGAATTTAAGTTATTTGCAAGTAAAACCAGACATGATATTAGACCTGATTAAAACTTGATGTTAAAATGCCTATGTCTTCAATTCCCATATATTAGCAACTTGATTTCTGTTGGCCTTACTGAATAAAACCTCTACCCACTTGTTGTGTTTGTGATAATAAGGAATCTTACAGGTCCCACAACTTACAAGCTCTAGTGTCTCATAAACATTCAATACTTTCTGCTGTGTTGCACTAGGGAAATATTCTGAAAAAAAACCCCACAGCCTGATATTCTGAAGAATGAACGAAAGGACAAATGCAGTGTATTAGTATGCTATATTGGTCTTGGAAAAGGTACTGTCTTAACCGATGTGTGTTATTTGGGGGGAATATTAGGACAAGAGTTCAAAAAAGTTGCAGTTCTCCATAATTCAAGTAATCTGGCAGTCATAGCAGAACTATGAATGCATTTCATGGGAGATCAATGGGACTTTCAGCACACTTATTTAAATGAACTTTAGCATATTTATTGAGATCTATTTGACCTACTAAATGGCTTTGATATGATTACATTAGAAGAGATTAGAAATATTTAAAAGAAGAAGAGAGAGCTTTCCCTGTCTCTTTGAATAGATTATTTGTTATGTTGCAATGATGAAATACAATGACATCCAAAAATATAAAATATGCTATATTTCATTTGCATCTGGACATGGATAACTACAAAACAAAGCTCTGGAAGCACTGAATAAAGAAATGCAGAAACATATGGGAAAAATAGCTGTCATTCATAAAGTCTGCTCTCATTACTGTTTAAGTAAATACACAAAGAGGTTTTTATTATTGACAAACAACACCCCAAACCAGAGCACTTATTTAATATTTTTTTTAAAAAATGATAGAGGCTGTTCTCCTCAAGTCTACTATCCTTCATTTTTGTTTCCACAGATTGGCAGTTCTGACTTCTTGTATAATATTCTTACCGTAAAGTCTTTAAAAAATTTCATCTACATTTGTAAAAGTCAATATTTGTAATATCTTCAATTAACTGTTCCTTCCTAGTTTCTTCAGTTATTTGGGAGATAAATGTTTCATCACAACTTCTATTTCTTGAGTCCTGTTTTCCACATTTACATGATAATTGAAGCAATTGTGATGCCGTTTCTGTAGGAGACCCCTTGGGGTTTATATCTCCTTCTGTGTAGTTTATATATTTATGCTTTTCATTGTTGTTGTTGAATCTCTTAACTGGGGTTAATCTCTATCTTGTGGAAGTATGTAGGCTATGTGAGGAAATTCAGGCCTTTTTACAAGACTTTATATTTTTAAATCTGTTTCAGTCCACACTTATAACATTCTGCAGCTTGTTTATACATTGTGCTCTCTAAACCCAAGAGGTTCTCTAGATTTGCGTAATTGTGAAATGTTTTTGAAGTCCTAGGAAGCAAGGAGGTTTTTTACAGATCCATACTTAAAATTTTATGCAGTATGCCCAGTGAGGAGGTTAGCTGCTAAGAACAGAACAGTGTGTGTAGTGAAATCCACAGTGTTTTTCCAACCTATTCATAAAAGAAAAATACCTGGCAAAACATCTCACCAGAATTAAATCTATATCCCAGACTCTCCAGCTGCTGGAGGAAAGTTCATGAGGAATGTTCATGGGTTGAGGGGATCACATTGATAAATTATAGACTGTTTGGAACAAGAGTAAGAGCAAAGGTTATGTTGAGAAAGTGGTTTTGCTCACAGTCTTAAGAGGCTGTCCGTGGGGTCTTGTCTCGTGCTTGCATGGTAGGGAGTCTAGAATAGCTATGCACTTTTGATAAATATCCTCTAATTCACAATACTTCTCAATTTTTCATTAGATATTATCGTGAGATAAAAGTTTGAAAATGTGACAATGGTTGTGCATTACAGGAGATAAATAGGAAGTGTACGTCTATGTAGAAAGTGGAGGGTAGATTTAGGGAAAATCGAACAAGGGCATGCAAGCAAAAACTTTTAGAAAGGTGAAAGGATAGGAATAATTGATGAAAGAATAGGCATAATTGGCCCTCAGCCTCTAGCATGCTCTGCATCCTGCATAGGACATGCTGAGAAATTTAACTGGAAGGAGCCAAAAGAGGGATATTCATGCAGATTAAGTTCTTGCATTAAGGCACAAGCCTCTGTAGGGTTCCTACGTGGGGAGAGAGGCAGGGACAGAGAGAAAGCAAGAAATCCTCCTCCAAAGCACAATTCAGAGCAGGAGAATAATATATTCCCTGCTGCTGTGTAACATAGTGTATAAACTAATCACATAGTAAGTAATGTGCTTATTTTAAAATGATATTTTTTAAATGAGAATTGATTTAAGAGTATTCAAGTGAGTAAAAATTACTGGTTTTCCTCTTGAAAAATATTTCCTTCCCTTCACCTATATCTTTAATTACATATATATGACATGATACAATTTTATTACCTATGTATTTATTGTAGTATTTAGTCAATTCTAATACAAATAGACATAATGATAGCTAGTGAACATTTGCCTACTGACAAAAGAAACCATTAAAGTAAATGTAGTTATAAGTGTATCCCTTCTTTATAGGGAAAAAACACAATACAAGCAATCATATAGTATGTAGAAAACAGAAAATTTGTCATAAACCAGTATACATATCTGGGGAAATGAGTTCTACTGCTTCATTGCTTAATAGAGGATTTCAGTCAAACTCTTAGTACTTGCAGTTGAATGGCAGCAGGTCATAGAATTGTAGAATCATAGAACAGTTTGAATTGGAAGGGATCTTAAAGATCATCTAGTTCCGACCCCCCTGCCATGGACAGGGACACCTCCTGCTAGACCAGACTGCCCAAGGTTCCATCCAACCTGGCATCGAATACTTCCAGGGAGGGGGCATCCACAAATTCCCTGAGCAACCTGTTCCAGTATGTCACGACTCCCATTGTGAAGAATTTCTTCCTAATGTCCAACCTAATTTTTCCCCCTTCCAATTCAAAGCCATTTCTCCTTTGTCCTATCATTACATGCCCTTGTAAAAAGTTCCTCCGAAGCTTTCTTGGGCAGAACACTCCAAGTAGGGTCTCACAAGAGCAGGGTAGAGGGGCAGAATCACCTCCCTTGACCTGCTGGCCACACTTCTTCTGATGCAGCCCAGGATACGGTTGTCTGTCTGGCTTGCAAGCACACATTGCCAGCTCATGTCAAGCTTCTCTTCAAGCAGCATTCCCAACTCCTTCTCCGCAGGACTGCTCTCAATCACATCATCCCCAAGCCTGTACTGAAATCACGGATTGCTGTTACCCAGGTGTAGGACCTTGCTCTCAGCCTCGTTGGACCTCATGAGGTAAACATAGGCCCACTTCTCCAGCTTGTCCAGATCCCTCTGGATGATATCCTGCCCTTCTGGTGTGACAATCACACCATTCAGCTTAGCGTCATCTGCAGACTTGCTGAGGGTGTACTAGACTTCACTGTCTATAACCCTGATGAAAGTATCAAACAGCACACTTCCCAATATGGATCCCTGAGGGACACCACCTGTCACAGATCTCCATCTGGACATTGAGCTGTTGACCACTACTCTCTCAAAGTGACCATCCAAACAATTCCTCATCTACTGAACGTCCACTCATCAAATCCATGTCTCTCCAATTTAGAGAGGAGGATGTTGTGGAGGACAGCATCAAAGGCTTTACAGAAGTCCAGATAGATTACAACCATTACTTCCTCCGTGTCCACTGATGTGGTTACCCCATCACAGAAAGCCACTAGGTTGGTCATACAGGACCTGCCCTTGGTGAAACCATGCTGGCTGCCTTGAATCACCTCCCTGTCCTCCATGTGCTTTAGCATAGCTTCTAGGAGGATCTGTTCCATGATCTTCCCAGGCACAGAAGAGAGGCTGACAGGTCGGTAGTTCCCAAGGTCATCCTTTCTACCCTTTTTAAAAATGGTCACAATGTTCCTCTATTTCCAGTCACCAGGGACTTCTACTGACTGCCAAACCTTCCCAAATATAGTAATTTGGTCAACACATCAGGCAATTCCCTCAGAACTCTAGGGTACATTTAGTCAGGCCCCATAGCCTTATATATTTTCAGGTTCCTCAGGTGGTCATGAACCTGATCTTCCCCTACACTGGGTGGGTCTATATCCTGCTTGTCCCCTTCTTGTTTTCCACTGATCCAGAGAGGATGGGGAGAGTGTCAGTGAAAACTGAGGCAAGGTATTGCTGAGTACCTCAGCCTTTCCCTCATCTGTTGATACAAGGTCACCATTTTCATTCATCAGTCGGGGTATACTTTCTTTAACTTTCTTTCCTATCGATGTACCTGTAGAAGCATTTCTTGGTTTTATTTGCTTCTCTTGCCAAGTTCACCTCCAGCTATGCCTTGGCCTTCTGACGTCATCCCCACACAACTGGGCAGCATTCCTTTACTCTTCCCAGCTTACCTGTCCCTGCTTGCTCTGTCTGTGCAGTTCCCTCTTACTCTTCAGTTTGACCAGCAGGTCTCCACACAGCCATGCTGATGTCTTCCCTTCCCTGTCTGATTTCCCACATTTGGGGACTGAGCTGTCTTGCGCTTTATGGAGAACATCCTTAAATATTTGCTGGCTTTGTTCTGCTTCCTTGTCCCTGAGGACCTTGCATGTTTTCACTGTGGTTAGATAACTGCACCTCTCAGTGAAGAATCTTACCCTGCTCAGTGCTTGATGACCAAGAACTTATTTTTACTTATTTCAGTAGTAATTAACTGGAGAATGTATTAAACTTTTATAGTTTCAAGAAAGTGAAGCAACTTCTATCGTTACTAGAGAACTTCCTACAATATCTCTTAAGTTACACCCTCACAAATATAAAAACTTTGGTGCTGCTAGAGAAAGAATATAAGCCCACCTTTCAGACCTCCTGACAGATAAATATTTTAATGAAAAATTAGGTTGCATTTTAACTTCTCAAGTAAGATATATTCTGAAAGTCATATGACAGCTTATGGTTTTCATACTTCCAGCAGAAGATTTCAAATAATACTTTACCTGAGATCACAAACTTGTTGAGCTAACATAATGTAAAAAATATGTCATAAAGATACCAATTGCAAAGTTCTTTTCAAGCTTTCTAGTGAAAGATTTGCACAATTTTTTTTAGGCTGCTATGCTATATATTGACGCAGGAGAGTTAATAAACAAGTTGATAGTAGGAAGACTAAAAACAACTATTGAAGTAATGCAGAATACAATTCCTGATTTTATTTTCATTTTTTTATTTTTAAAACTTCATTTGGCCAGATTGCTTTTTATGTCAAAAAAGCAAAAATCCTTATTTTTAACTTATGAGGCACAATATGTCATTATATACGTTTGAAAGGTTAAGCAAAGATCCCATGACCCTCCTCCCAAAAGATGAAATGTGATACCAAACATAATACTGAAGACCATTTTTTTTCCCAATGCCTTTGTTGCTAATGAGGTCTTTGATAACTGATCAAAGTCTTAAGAAAAAGTTTTAAGCTTGTCCTTAATTTGCTCTAAGATTACCATGTTAAGAGACAAAAACCCCAAATATGTTGCAGTCATGCAGATGGACTCATAAAGACTTTATGACCACCATTCATGACTGGCAAACTGATTCTTTAAGTTTTTCTCTTCTGTCTGGGCTCACTCATGTAGATGACTTTGTCTTTGAGAAGACAAAACAGATATTCTGTAACTCTACTACTTTTCTTTGATTTTTCCCTTTAAATGGCACGCATAGAAGTACAGTCTAATTTATTCAGCACTGAAAGAGAGGAACAGAAATAAAATTACTTTTGTGTTTCTTGCTGAGAAATAGATGGAAATAATTTCAGTCTTATCATGGTGCAAAATAATTATAAAAAATCCTATTAAATCTTTAGATTTAAAAGATTTAAAACTTCATAGTAGCAACAGTTCAGGCCTCTTGCTCTGCAGTTACATTTATCGGATGATATGGCTTACCTCTGAATGCTTGCCAACCTGTATGTTTCTGCCAACATAGCAAAGGTAAAAATTACTAAGGGCTCTCTCTATCTCATCAAACAAGGGTGACCATTCTTTCATAGTACATAGGAGCCAAACTATCACTTTCTGTCTGAGTCACCTGTTTACCCAATGCCAAATTCAGTTTGAAGCCTCCTTGATACATAAAGTAAATTAGCCACCATCAGTAAGTAAAAAGAATCATAAGAACTGCACTAATTTTCTAGTTCTGTACTCATTGTACAAGCTCCTTTAACACTGAATGTTCAGGTGTTTTTCTTGTGCATAGTTTAAAAAACATAAAAGTAATGACACTTATTCCACAATGTGTATTTCTGTTATCCCAACTTCCTCCATGAATTTGACAGTGAAATTCTCCCCTGAAGTCTGACCATTCATTGCATTTTATTCTAAGTGACTGCCCAGATAATTGTATATGTTTAATACATGCATGTATGTATGCACACCTACGTATGTATATAAATAATATTTATAGCTGTGTATATAAGTAATTTTAGAAACAAATGTATAATTAATCTCATTTTAATGACCCATTTTAATATCTAAAATTTCTTTATTTCTGTCTTTATTTTTGCCAGCCAGAAAGCTGCTCTCTTTCATTACTGCTCTTAGAGATCAATCTATAGCCATTTGATATGAAGAAGGAGAGTTACAGATCTCTTCCCTCAGCTCTGTAACCTGGGCTATTTCTTCCAGGCAACTGGGCAGCAGCACAGATACATCTGAGGTATCAGGTAGGGAAGAAAGAGTTCCTGAGCAGTCATGGAGAGTCACGTGAGGGAGTCTGACTGGTATAATTTTATCTATTTCAGCATAAATCATAAATTCTCTATTGAACAGCATTTAAATAATGTAGAATATATTCTCTCTTCCAGTACTTGCCAGGAGAGCCTCCATTTAAAATCTATTGTTTAAACCATAAGTAAAAATCTGCACAGAAACCAGGATAGTGTACGAACATCTTTTTATGAGTTTTCTCCAAATTTTATGGAAAACAGAGGGTGAAAGGGAAGCACGGCCACTGTCTTTTCCAACTCTTCCTTCTACTTCTGAGAGAGAAGATAAAGCATCGATCATCTCTTTTACTGGCTAGCTTTCTATCTTGAACACCTTAAAATAATTTATGCATGTATTTTTCTTCTTCCAACATAGCAGACTGAATTGACATTTCATAGAAACATGATAAAAGATATACATGTAAATGGTCTGAATTCTGTGAACACTGTGATCTGCACTATTTTCAACCTCAGGCTTTTTCAATCTGTTTTAGGACTAAAGTCTTGCAGCATCGTAGATAATGTGTGTAGAAAAGTAATTTTAACAAGTTTCCTTAGTAATTGGTATCTCTGCAATTCCCACAATAATTGAGATGTCTGGGCTGGTAATGCATTTACAGATGGAAAATCAGTAGGGCATAACTGAAAAAGACTGAAAATTAATATAGTGCAGTGAAATGAACTCATGCATACATCCCCTCCTCTTGACTCTGCTCACTTTGAAGTTGTCAAAAGAATTTATTGTTCCTTCCTCTGATCCTGTCATTGTTTCCCTTTGAATTCCCTTTACTACACCAAATGACAAATTTTCTCTTTGCCTTTTGACCTCAGTCCTCCCAACACTCCCAATATTGTTTGCTACCTAACAATACCATTATTCTTTTAGTTGCATGCTACATGATCTTATTCTTTCTCTCTTGCTGTCTTTTGTAGCTGGGAGACTGTCTTGATAAAATATAAAGCCATTTGCTTTCTTTCTAAAAACTGTTTTAAAATTCCTCTTAATTGCGATATGTCTAATAAGCAACCAATGAGGAGGCAGGTGGTCAACAAAAAGATCTGCCTTTATGTACTTAATAAAACAACAAGGAAAAGTATTTAAGGGGTAAGAGAAACACTTAACATAGTTAAAAATCTCCATGTGCTTCCATGTGAAAGTCTCACATTTTGTTACTTCCTTTATTTCCTCCTCATTCTTAAAAGGTACATATACTTTTTCCTGTAATCAAGGTAACATTCAATCTGTTCGTTGATTCTTTCAAAGAGAAGCAACCCAGCAGTAAATGCTCAGCTTTAAATAGCCATATTGGTCATGAACACTTCACAGAAAGCACTATTCAGTTACAGGCCTTGTGTGCATCTAAACAAGTGTGTCTCTGCCCACTCCAAGGTGCATGATGACACATCTTGTTTCTGCAGTTTCTGATAACACAAAAGCAGTCTATGGAGTCACTGTTAGGAATCACTGGCAGTTTGATGACTACCAGTGTTATACAACAGGCTTTCTCCTGGCCTGCTTTTGAAACCAAACAGGTTACTTTCTGAATAGAGAATTAAAAAAATGGCATTCTTCTTTGCCTGATTTGCCTACTTGCTTTTCTCTCTTTCCATCGCAGGCAGACTTACTTTTCTTATTCCATAATTTTACTTGTGTGAAATAAGCACAGATTAGCTTCAGTTTTGCCTTCTCCCATCATGGCACCTTACTAGGAATCCTAAATAGGATTTATCTGTTCTAGCTAGTCTTCCTGTTGTCAAAAACTATTTCTATGTTAAAGTGGACACCTGAGTAATGAGAAGTGTTTCCTGGAATTTATGAAGTCATATACCATGTGCAAAGGCAGTGAAATGGTGTGAATTTGGTGTGAGTTGACTGGGGAAACCAGTGGGAAGTCAGCAGGACTGAGGCATAGACTGAAGCCCATGGGTGGGCCAAAGTACTCCCAAGGTCTTCTTCCATTGGCATTCCACATTAACTTCTCCTGTGATGTCACAGGGTGTGCTTGAAAGCTGCAGCAAAGTATGGCCAGGGAATTTGGCCCAGTGGTGCTGAATGTGATGCTGTCGACTAGACACTGTGTGACACCTCTGTGCCCTGATTCATTTCTGTGCATGGTGGCTTCCACAGGGACTTTAGTCAAGCTCTTCCTGGAGTATCTTAGCGCTTAGATGAGGGTCACAGAATTTTGTGTGAAAAAATAACTGTTAGCAAGCCATTTGCATTTGTTTAGGCAAAGGACTACTTATTTCAACAGGCCATGGAAAAAAAATGTTCTTTTTTTCTCTTTATGTAGTATTTTCATGTATGTATTAATTGCAGACTTTATATAGTGTTCATCAAGCTTATTCTAAAAAGTGAGAGCAAGTTTTTATAATATACCTCACATACAGGAAACAGTTGCATCGCATCTCTGGAACTTTTTTCTTGTACTAAAATAATCTTTTCACTGAATCTTTTTTATTTCTCCTGCAAGATAATTTCAGTCTAAAAAAAAAGCTTCATTTTCTGCTGCAGTAGTCAAATTTCAGTCATATACTGGATTTCAGTCATATACTGGATTTCAGTCATTTCATGTCAGGATTCTAGATTCATTCATATTCTGGATTTTCTCAAGCAGTAACAGAACTCAAGGGATCAATGCTTTCCAGAAGAACAGTGGAGACCTTGGCTGAGTGAGGGTTGCAGGATTCACACCCTCCCTGGGCTGGTATGAATACACTCTGCAGGCCAGTTGCCTCTAATCTTGTGGAAGCAAGCCTCAGCCCTGATGAAAAATAAGAGTGGAGTGAAGTTGTCTGATTTTGGAGTAGTTGATGAATTAAACACTTTGCTTCTGCAGTCACTTCCGAGCCTGACTGTGGGGACAGTAGGAAAGAGAGGAACCTAAGCATTCAGCTCACAACAGCCTCACCAGAAGTGAAGACTGTTATTAGTTCATGTTTTTGCCAAAAAGGAAGGAGTAACATTCTTACCTCAAAACTAGCCTGTGACTCAATATGCTTCAGCTTAGTATCCGTTAGACAGAATTTTCTGGAGATATGTGTTTATTTTGTTATTGTACATTCCTCTGTCAGAGAAGAAAGTATTTCAGAAAAGAGCAGTTATTTTTCTGACTATCCCTGCCAGTTACACAACAATCATTTTGTTTTGTTCTCTACTTTTAAGGAGCTCTGTGAGAGTTAATTACAAATACCTTGAAGTCCATTTGAAAATTCAGTCTTTTTTGTGTCACTTATTTCACTAACAAGATATAAAATATTAACAGTCTGAGCAGTTTCCATTTGCTTTATTGGCTTTAAAAGAAACTATTTAATTTCTGAATAAGGGGGAAAAAATAAGTGCAAAGGAATGTGAAGTTTTTTTTTAAAAAAGAAAAACAAGAAAAGGCAAGCAAGCCATAGGAGGATTCTAATATAATTATTCTGACATTTACTGCCTCATAATTTATCATCACCTTCTTCTGGGCATTCATTCACCACTTGCAACTTGACAGCGTCCTTGAGATCTGTAACTTTATCTAGATGCCAGACTGCCAATTCTTTACTCTTTAAAATGGAAAGTCTTCAACACTGTTTTTCATTTATGCCAAGAGCTGAGCTGCATGGGGATTAAAAGTTAGGAAAAACCAGGACTTTAAGGGATATGAAAGAATAGAATTGCCTTTGATATAACTCAAAAAATTAGGACTTGAAGTTGGTAGGATCTGGGATCCATGCTAGTGGCGTAGGCCATGGAGTTCAGGCTGAAAGAATAAAAGTGATCTTTTTATTCCTAGAAAACTGTGTAGTAGAAAAGAAAATATGTATTGGGATTGATGTCAGCTTTCTGTGGAGCTCTGTCCAGAATGAGCAGCAGTGGGAACTAAAGGGCTGGGAGCAGAGAGAGGCACAATACAACAAGAGATAATGCTGTGGGCTGCTGGAGACCTCTGGCAGCATGGGTGAGAGGAGAGCTTCTGTGAAACTGGGAAGGGACTACAAAGGCTTTATTTGTTCTTGTTCACTCCCTGTCAATCTGCTTTTTAAACAACTCCTTCCCTCACATAGCCTGACTTAGCTGAAAAATTGAATGATCCCACGTAGAGCTCAAGCTGCTTACAGACAAATTATAAACTTAGGTTTATCAAGCCAAACACAGCCCGATTAATGAAACTGTATTACTGTTACAGAACCCATTTTCAGAGCCTGACTTGCATCACAAATCAGAGGACAGGACTTGGGACCACTATCAACAAAATAAACTGGAATACTTCTACAGGGGCTCTTTGCAGACTGAAATTTACAATGCCATTCTGATGATCTAACTGTCAGATTGTCATCTGACATATATAAGAAGGTCGGTCAATGTCTGTAATGAAGAAAGATAAACATTTATCAAATTCAATTACTTGCATCTTGTTTACAGTGAGAAAGTAAAAGCAGTTTGCAGAAGGATAAAAAACCTCCAAACCCCCTAGACTATAAAATACTCTCCTCTACTACTGTCGTCTATGTGTTGTAATGAAAATTGACATGGGCATCTACTTACACTCCAGCACTGCTGGAACAGAAGGCAGCTTTTTCAAACATTACTGATCTTAAAGGAACCTTGTACAGGGTTAAATAAATGAAAAAGGTCAAATATTTCAGCAGGCTATACTTCACTTTAATAACCTTCCAAAATGGCTTTCTTTACCATATATAGACTTCTGACTCAATTTTCCTATTCATAACTGAAAAATTTATTGTAAAGTTTTACACATTCAAACACACATACTGTCCTCGTGACTGAGAAATGATCTGTTCCCACCGCTTAGTATAAGAGAGTATTTCATTGAAACACAGCATTACTTTGCACGTATAAGTGGAAGAATCCATTAAAAATATCATAAAGACAATTTTAAAGCAGCTTATATTGGAGGGTGCGTTATGTATACATATACACAGTAATATGAAAATGTATTTACGTTTCACTGTGCTGCACACAATACACAACACAAACACCTGTTTGGTGGAGCTCTGAATGTGTGACTGCTTGCATTCACCTAGTTTTGACCCTTTTGCTGTGCCCTCTACTCCATCTCTGCTTGATTTGTAACATTACACTGCTTGGACGAGCATCACAAAACTTGTTTGAAGAGTAAAATAACATAAGTACATAAAAAACCAGACAGGTTTTCCTTGTTCATTTTCCATATGCAGTTTGTTCAAATTTGAGAATCCAAGTTAGACACCTCATAAACTATGCAGTAACTCCAAAGGATGTAAAAAATGATGCTAAAACCACCCCACCTGTCAGGGAGGTAAGCTAGCTAAAAGAAAAACAATGATCACAGTGGAGTACTTGAAATCCCAGATTGTTCTAGAATTTTGACACCTACCAGTAGCCTGTGGAAAAGCTGTATTCAACTTCCTTCTCTATCTGAGATGATCTGAACACGCATAGTCTTCCCAAGACATTGTCTTGGATTCATTTCTATTAGTGGCATAGAGATGTGTGCCACCCACCCATTTCTCTTTCTCAAGCACACAATATCTCATCCGCACTCCAGGTATCTCCTCCACATACCGATTTTAGACAGCTGTGAGAGTTTCAAAGACTGCCTCTGTCCTTTTTATTTTCACTTGACTAGTCATTCTGACGGGTACTGTGGGATTTACCTATTCCAAACCACACCTTTCCTTTGAAACTCGTATAAAAATTTTAAAAGCTTGGATTTCTCTCTGATGCAAAAGAAAACAATTATAAAACTGCCATTCTAGCAATAAAAGTAATGATACATCTATAGGCAATCTTAAGAATATGTGTGTACTGCAATTGCAGCAAGACTCAGTTAAAAGATTAGTAGAGACTTGAAGAATATTTCCAGTGTATTCCATGGAAAAAAGTAAAGGAATGGTAACTTTTATAGTTGGTCCACATTGGGTGGTTAAATTATTTTTAACAAATAATTTTCAAAAGTTCTTCTCCTGCCTTCATTCTGTGCAATGTCCATAGGCCAATACCAGGCTTCCGCTGCGAATCACTGTACATCTATGTAGAATGGGAGTTTTACAAAACTTGTTTTTGTAGAGTTTTACATTTACTCAGTGAAGGTGTAAATGATGTAAAGAGTAAGAGAATGTAGTTTTAGTTAAGTGTGCTATATAAAATGCAGGAGATTAGTTCATTTGAATGCTGCATGTTTCTCTTTCTAGCATCAATATTTACTAATAGTTTGACTTATAGAAATCAGTGTTTTACAACTAGAATTAAACCATAGTGGAACAGTACTTTTTTTTTTTTTAATTAATTAGGTCTATAGATGTATGCAGAAAGGTCTTTGGAAAAAAATTCTGAGCCCTGTTTAACACAATTATAGCCTGTACTGTTTAGTGTGATACACTTGTCAAATCCAGGTAAAATATGCACTTTTAATTTTAACTCAGCCCTGCATGGCTGATGCACATTCGCATGTCCTACTAGCACAGGACAAAATTTACTTTTGTTGATGAGAGGAAGAGAAGAGCTAAAGTAGTTGAAATTACCCTTATATAGTTCTAATCCCAATTTACTTTGTGCTTGGGATATATAAATGAGTCACAAGAGTTTGTCTAAATGAAAGACCTTCCAGCCTGCCCTTCCTTTCTGTTGATTTAAATGTGTTATATAATTCAAATGGGCAGAAGAATGTGTGAAGCCCTCATTCTATGCATTGACATAATAATTATGACTTATTTTACAGACAGTACTCACCTAAACACCTAGAAGTAGGAAGCCCGGTGCAGAAATAGTAGTATTGCCATCTAAATGCGCCTGGATGTCAAACCAGCCACAGGAACCGCAAAACTAGAGCTCAAAATCAAGCGTCTTCTGTTTCCATGTGCATTACCAATGTAATCCTCTCACGGCTGCAGCTAGGCCCATGGGGCTTTTCTATCTTTGCATAATTTTTCTGTATGAAGACTTATGATACTTATCAGATATATTGAAATAATAACTATTAAGTACTTGTTAATAGCTCACTAGAGTGATGTTCCATAAAAATGTAACAGAATTATTATTTATTACAGTGATGGAAAATCCTTGATAATGCAATTTCTAAAGTAATCAATGCATTGTCTCTGAGCGGTGGTGTCACAACGCGGACCCACAAGCAACACACTCACATCCAGCCCTGATTGGAGGGGGGAAGTGGATTTGTTTATCTGTGCAATGATCCAGAGGCCAATAAGGTCACTCCCAGGGAGAAAATCAAAAGCAGTATTTATTTGTGGCTTCAACAAACAAAAACACACCAAGGGACGCACAGCTGGGACACCCGGGTGCGACTACCCAAAGTTATAGAAACAAATCCCCAAACACAGCCCAGATCCCTCAGATCTGATCTGACACACACACCATAAGGTAACGGGAGAGAGAGGGGAGAGAAAGAGAGAGAAGCGGAAGGAAAGAAATCACCACATCGATGGCACCAGTTCTTGGGAACACGTGGTGACAACAGGAGCTTCTTCCAGGCTGCGAGGTCCAGGCTGGGCAGATTGAAGTGTGGAAGTGAGAGCCCGAGAGCATGGGAGTGAGAGCATGAGAGAGAGCAAGCTCAAGGTGCACAATGGGAGCCACTGTTGGCCGCCATTGGCAGGGTGGCTGCTGCAGTGATGGATGCAGATGTCAGGCAGATGCAGGAGTCACTGGGGCGTGTGATCTGGCAGCCGCCACTCAGTGAGCACCTGCTTGGCCGCCCTCCCTTCTGCTACCTGCATGACATCACCGCTGAGGTTATTACAGCGACAGGTTTCCTAAAAGGACTGTACATGGATTTTGAATTGGAGTCAGATAACATTAACGATAAAGATGCTAAAATCAGCTTCCTTCAGAAGGCAATTGATGCTGTTGTAACAGGAGAACCGTTGTAGGTAAAACAAATGTGTGTGGTGGCTGGACACGAACCTGAGAAAACCAATGAATTTCTGCAAGCCATTGGGAAATGTTGCTTAAATAAGATGTCCAGTGATGCTGCTGTTAAAAGGATCTTAGCTGGGGAATGAGCTGATGCTAAAGGGAAACCTCCGTCCTCTAAATCTTGTGATAAGGAAGGCAGAGAATCCAAATCAGAAGAACAAAGAAGGCATAGCGACAAAGAGCACAGAGGAGACACTGAAATTAAAGACAAAAACTCAAGCGGAGGAAGAAAGCCCAAAGGAGAATTGAAAGAGAGCAAAGAAAGAGAAAAGGAGAGTGATAAACAGAAGGATAATGAAGACAGGTAAAAGGACCCTGAAAGACGCTTTCAAGGAAGGAGAAAAACTAGAAAGGGAAAGAAACAAAAAGCAGTATTTATCTCTGGCTCCAGCAAACATAAACACACCAAGATACTGGGACGCACAGCTGAGACATGGGGGTGCAACTACCCAGAGTTACAGAAACGAATCCCTGAACACAGCCCAGGTCTTTAGATGAAAGATTGACTTCGAAAAAGGAGAAATTATGCACATTTTCAATCAAGAACTAGCACATCCAAAATTCTATATCAGGCCAGGTTCCATACTTCAGTTAGTTCATAAGACACAGCTATGTCTTTCACAAAATCTTCTTTTTTCTTTGAAATAATGTGTTCTGTTACCTTTCTGACTGGAAAAACTTTAAAATTAACTGTGTAGTATCCTTCTGCTTTTTTTATTCATTTATGTCATCACTGCATTTTGCTACTCAAAAGGAAAACATTTACATCTGTTATGTGATACTTCCTCTTTTATTCTACCAAATGCCATAAAATCAAGTCACTAAGAGCTCTTGCCATAGGGGTTCATTCTTTGGTAGTGTTATTTTTATCAATGTAACGATGTTATAAAATCACTGGTGATAAAAATTTACAGTAAAGAAAGCAACAGTCATTTATTTTTTGTAAAGATAATATTCATGTACTTCTGTGCTGACAGGTTACTGTAGTTGATGAGCATCTCAAATTTCCACCTTTCAGGCCAGTATCAATTTTATTCCAATTACACCACAGTGTTCATATTTTAACAAAACTTGAAAGAACCCATACTTTACAAACATTTGTTATAAATCTGTTTGCTAGATAAGACATCTTTGTATGTACATCCTACATACAAATTCTGCTTGAGAAACTGTCAGCCTCTGGCCTGGACAGGCGCACACTCTCCTGGGTGGAAAACTGGTTGGATGGCCGGGCCCAGAGAGTGGTGGGAAATGGAGTTAACTCCAGCTGGAGGCCAGTGACAAGTGGGGTTCCCCAGGGCTCAGAGCTGGGTCCAGCCCTGTTCAATGTCTTTATCAATGACCTGGATGAAAGCATTGAGTGCACCCTTAGCAAGTTTGTGGATGACACTAAGCTGGGTGGAAGTGTGGATCTGCTGGAGGGTAGGGAGGCTCTGCAAAGGGATCTGAACAGGCTGGACCACTGGGCAGAACCCAATGGCATGAGGTTTAACAAGGCCAAATGCCAGGTCCTGCACTTGGGGCACAACAATCCTATGCAGTGCTACAGACTAGGAGAAGTCTGTCTAGAAAGCTGCCTGGAGGAGAGGGACCTGGGGGTGTTGGTTGACAGTGACTGAACATGAGCCAGCAGTGTGCCCAGGTGGCCAAGAAGGCCAATGGCATCTTGGCTTGTATCAGAAACGGCGTGACCAGCAGGTCCAGGGAGGTTATTCTCCCTCTGTACTCGGCACTGGTGAGACCGCTCCTCGAATCTTGTGTTCAGTTCTGGGCCCCTCACCACAAGAAAGATGTTGAGGCTCTTGAGTGAGTCCAGAGAAGAGCAAGGAAGGTGGTGAAGGGGCTGGAGAACAGGCCTTATGAAGAATGGCTGAGAGACCTGGAATTGTTTAGCCTGGAGAAGAGGAGGCTGAGGGGAGACCTCATTGCTCTCTACAACTACCTGAAAGGAGGTTGTGGAGAGGAGGGTGCTGGCCTCTTCTCCCAAGTGACAGGGGACAGGATGAGAGGGAATGGCCTCAAGCTCCGCCAGGGGAGATTTAGGCTTGACATTAGGAAAAAAATTTTCACAGAAAGGGTCATTGGGCACTGGAACAGGCTGCCCAGGGAGGTGGTTGATTCACCTTCCCTGGAGGTGTTTAAGGCACGGGTGGACGAGGTGCTAAGGGGCATGGTTTAGTGTTTGATAGGAATGGTTGGACTCGATGATCCGGTGGGTCTCTTCCAACCTGGTTGTTCTATGATTCTATGATTCTATTATTCAGGAAGGTATTTTCACCTTGAGTTAATTCACCTACTTAAATAGCAATTCTGTACCTTTTTTTAAAAAAAAAAAATTGTGTGTGAGATGAGTTTTAGCATCCAGAACTATGTCCTTTAAATGGACTGTGCACATTGGTGTACTTTGGATTACACATCGTAGAAATGTACTCTCTTCATCTTTTATGGCAGGGAAGTTTTTGCACACTTTGATTTTCCACTCTACTAGTATACCATTCTCTGGTCAGATGTCCCATGGGAAGGTAGTTTTAGTTGTTATGCTAGGTGTGATGTCAGTAAATTATGAAATTGCAGCAATTTTGCCAATAGGCCACCAACATGTGTTCTTACTGACAAATTTTCTTGGGCAGAACAAGAAGACACATGTAATCTTAAAGTTGTTCTCTGATGATGCAGGAAAGCTTTGTGAGAAAGAGAGAATGTAACGTTTCTTTTAAATAGCAAAAGTTAACTTTGCAATTCTTGTGTTTTAAAAAAATATTTTATGACTTTGTAATATAAAAAAAATATTCTATCATTCTGTCATACAGGAAAAAAAAAGGAAGAAAATAATTGTGAAATAAAAGATACTTCAGCAGAGATACATATAACTTGTTTTAATCTATATCCACTCCTAGCTTTTCCATCAGCACACTCTAAATATTACATCTTCCTTTTCTTACTGTAAATCCTTATCTTGGGTTTATCATATTCCTAGTGGCTGGCATTTTACAAAGGCATCCCCATGAGCTAAACACATCTTTGAAAATCACGAAACTTTCAACAGATTTTTTTTCCCCAACCAGGTCTGAAGGCGAAACTGCAAAATGAAGGGTCTCTAAAGTTTATCTAATTTTAAATGAAGAACGTGGCTTTTTTTCTTAAACTCATATGAACTTTAAAGGCCATGTACATTCTGGACACTGATTGTTAAACAGAAATGCATATTCCAATGTCAAATGAAGTTCCAGTAAAAAGTCACATTCAGACTTCCTGAAACTCTATTGTTTTCACTTAACTTTCATTATAACCAGTTTTTACTGTCTCTTTCTTTATATGTACAGTATTTATTTTGATGTGTTAAACTACTTTTCATTGTGTTAATTTCCATTATTTTTACTATGCTTAGGGAATTATTGTAATTTTTATCAAATAATAAAATAATCAAATAATGTTCACTAAAATATCACTGATTAATTTATCTGTCTTTACAGGAGATGCAGTAAAAGGAAGGCTTAACCTGAATCACATAGAGCTCTGACTGTAACTTTGAGCCTCACCACTCTTCCACTGTGACCTCTGTCTTGTAGTTGGGTGGTTCTTGGGTTGTGCCTGTGCTGGTGCCACGCTATGGGAAAGCAGAAGAACCTGTGAGTGCTACTGGACCCAGAAGCAGTGTGCCTCATATATCCCTTGTAATTTACTCCAGAAGAGTTGTGAAAATTGGTTGAACACCATAGGCAGTCGTCATTTGCACAGAATTTGCAATACCAGGCTTTTCTATCAGTGGACAAACATAATAATTTGGTTATGCTTGAGCAGGCCAAAAAATAAGAGCTTCTTAAGGTGAGGAGACATTCATATATTCAGGAGGGATATGGCCATCTGACTCGCTACACTAACAGAACTATATGTGACTGCTTGTTTATAATAGAGAGGGTCAATACTGCTTCTAGTTAAAGAAAACCAGCCATCTGAATGAGCATCAAGGAAAATGTATATATGTATTTATTTAAAGATTTATGCTGCTGTGTTCTGCCTCCACGTTTATGGTGTAGTTTTGTGGTGCCTTCTGCCAGTCAGAACTAGAACTGACCAGCAGTAACACTGGCACAGTCTTTTGTTGACTGCAACTGAAGAACAGAACTGCTCTCCTTCACATGAGCACAAATGTCCTTGCAAAATTGCTAAAAGAACAGACCTGCTTATTCATGATCCCTCATAATGACTGTCCGTTTATGGAGTTTTAAGGTGGTAGGCAAGCAATTTCCATTCCTCTTATTTCTGGGCTGGAAGCCTATCTAAATAATCCATTTCTAATTAAAACCTCTGATATCAACCTCTAAACGTACTTATTTTACCACAACAGATCCAACTGCTGTTTCTTCCTCTGTAAGAACCCATTTAATCTATTTTATGGATGCCTTGAGATTAAGCAACACCACTTTCTTAACAGAAGACAATCTTCTATATCTACTTGTGTTGTCTTTTTTCACTCTTAAATATAGAAAGAATGTTCATGGCACTGGAGTGTAGTTGTAATGACCATGTGAGATTCTTAAATGCTGAAGCTGAGCACTGACACTCACCTACAAAAACTGTTTATTGTTTCTCACAGTCCTGTGACAGTTATGAAGATTAGTACTAACTATTATTTTTACTATTTTCATACAGTATTAATTGCTCTCTTGATTTTCATAGAAGTGAGAGTTAAATCACATCAAAGTCTCTCTGGCGAAAGTTAAGTTATTGTCTTGTGGGTGTCTATTTTTGTTTCTACTTACTTTATACCTCTCATCTCTGTGGATTCAGGAGACAGTAAGATGTTATCTGGGCAGACTGGCCTTGCACTGAAATTCTAGTTAAATACTCTCACTTGGAATGTTAGTATTTTTCTGTTCCATTTAAAGAAGACAGAAATCTATGAGCCCATTCAAATTTGTAGTAGTAGCTGTTGTTGCTGCCTGCTTTCCATGCCTCTGCCACTCACATGCTTTTAGAGGCATATTATATTTTTCTAGATGTAATTAAAATGAAGTCTCCAATGATTGAAGCATCCTAGTACTAATATTACTATTACTAATATTAACACGGTAGCAGCCTTTTCATAAATATATTAAGCTTTCCTCTCTAAAAAGAGAAATTACTTTGCTTACCGGTGAGAATGAAGGTATCAGGAGTAACTCTTTTCTCTCTTTTCACTCATACCAATGTAATACTTGAATAGATGGAGGTTTTCTCTGTTTCCAGACAGATTAAATTTTGACTCTCTGGTCTAGTGGGGACTCCTCAGTAAAACTCCAGTCCTTTTAAACTTCTACATTTTTGGCAAACACATACTCTTTTCTTCATCTTTGTCAACCCAGTTCCCTGCATCTTTTCAATCACCCTCTCCCTTGGGCTTCACCTAAATCCGTTTGAAAACACCATGCACTTTTTTCCCTTGTAATAGTGTTTCTTCCTTGCATGCTTCTTGATAACATTGACTACTTCTCTGTCTGACTGACAGCATTGGGAAAGCTGCCATCACCACATGCTCTGAGGAATCCATTATGATGCCTATCGTACAGCTGCTTCTTCCTCTAGTCTTCTCTAAAATCCTAAGAGGACTATCTCCCTCAGAAACACATTTATAATTTTATACATTTTCCTTGGAGAAAGTAACCTCAGTTCAGTATACCTGGAACAGTGTGCTTAAAAAGCCCTCTGTCACTCCATATAGAAATATATAACTATGAGGAAGAGTACGACTATGTTAGTGTGGGCTAGTAGGGCCACCCTGGGTAATCAGCCTTGGACCTGCTTCTGTCATAAAATGAGTGGCACTGAATAATGTCATATTAAATGTCACAGCAAAAACTGTTCAGATTTGTGAATACTTTCCTACCTTATCTCATCACCAGAGTGACAGGACTTTTCCCCCTCCAGTATGATACTACTCCAGCTGAAATTAATAATACAAGCCATAGACTTCAGTGAGGGAAAAATTCATGCTTTTTGGGTTATCCCCCCCCATATTAATGGCTTTGGAACAGTCCTGTTTATTACTTCAGCTGATTTCAAAGACTAGGGACCACATAAGTTCTTCAGAACAATATTTGTTTTAACAGGCTACACTTTACTGGAGGTTTGTAGACCAAATAATGACTTGTACAACAGTATGTTAAGAGCAATGAGAGCACTACCTTCATTTTGCAGCTTCTGTCTTTTAATGAATGCTTATAATAGTATAAGCCATAAACAAAAACATAGATGAACAATTTTAGAAAGCAGTTAAGGTATTTCTTTAAAGCATCTGACACAGAACTAGAATTTTAAACTTCAGTCTTATAATCTGAAATATATGGTTTCTGTGATTTCATTTTATTTCTTTTCTTTTCAAAGAGATACAAAGGAATACTAGCCATAGAGTAGTTATGCCTTGGACTATCCGACTGAAAACTGCCACATGCACTCACAAGCATTCAGTTCATAAAAATGGGGGGAAAAGTCAGCTAGACATTCAACCCAAAAGTAGATATCTCAAGTGTCTGACTAGCCTGCCAGTAAGTGAATCGTCCTGCAGTGGATGAGCCATCAGCTGAAGCATGTTTACAGATTGAAGTCACTCAGGGGGAGCTGCAAGGGGTAATCCCCAGTACTACCAATAAACACCATAACAACTGACATCAAAGTTGAAGCAGTCTAGTAGTAAGAGTGGGCTGTTTTATATCATTCAGATGAAGTCTTGTATTTCTTTCTGTAGCTTTTGTTTGCCTAGTGCTTTGCTAGGTTTTTCTGGTTGCAGTTTGTAGTATTTCTCATTGCAAAGTCTGTCAGATTCTGACAGTCTCTGTCAAGTTCAGTGTCGTTCATGTGACAGTAAACAGAATTCCTGGCTTTGATCATAGAGTAGTTGGATCTGATAGTCAACAGCCTAAATAGAAGGAAAGGTCTATCCTGAGGATGAAAAGACCCATATCCCACAACTTTAAAAATAAGAGCTTGGCTGAGGTTTGTAGAGTCCGAATTTTGTGACAGTGCAGAGGACTTATTGTTGAGGACAATCTCTCATTGTAGTTGATGGACAGTTAATTGTTCCTGTGCTCAAAAAGGAAAAGACTAGCCTAAGCAGAAAGTTTCACAGTCATGTTGTCTAGCACAAGGAGTGTTAATAAAAAGACTTTCAGTGTTGTTTCATTCTTTCATTTGGTCTAGATACATGAAATGGAAGACAGTGTCAACTACTGAGGCAGCAATAACAAAAATTAAAAGGAAGAGAAAGATCAGAAGATGCTGGCATGTACAATGTGTTGAAGGTGCACTATCCTTGGGTGACAGCTAACACAAGTAACTCATATATTAAGTGTTCCCTGATAAACGTCATGGACAAATCAGTCTGAAGATTACAGATACTGGTTGTGGGGACACAATCAGCTATAGCAGTAAAAATATTACTCAAGAAATTCAGGATTGGCAAATATTTTTTGAACAAGTAGGGCAGATCCTATCACTGCAGAAAAGAATCTGTGTCCCTAGAGCTAAGGCAAAAAGCCTGCTAGTGATAAATACAGATAGTAGAGAAATGAACTTATTGTAGTGAAGGAAGTGGAGGATATGTATGGAAGTGAATATGGACTCACAAGGAAGCAGAGGTGGGTAGGTGATCCCACGGAAAAGAGAAAAGAGGAAAAAAGAGAAATCTGGAGAGAAATCAAACTGATAAATGCAGAAAAAAATTTGATTACCCATTCAATCCATGTGGGCTTAGGCTACATGGATGTCTAGCTAATGCTGTTTGTAGAGTCTTTCTCCAGGTGTCTTATTGAATGGTAGCAGCTCCTAACAGGGCTTGAATAAAATTTGTCCTGTTTTATCATCTTTCCCTTTATAGAAGTCCAGACTTAGTTAGAGTTCATGAAACAGAAGAGTGCTAAAGATGCACAGGAATGCCATCTAGATTTAGGCCTATGCAACATACCAGTGTTAAGAAAAAAAAAAAAAGATGGTATTGACAGTAAAACAGACGCAGGAAATTAATTGCAGGAACAGGTAGAACTGGAGGATGGAGGACCGAAAATCCTGTTGATGGGACATGGAATATAACATGTGTATATGATATTTCAGGTGTTACAAGAACAGACAGCAAAATCAGACTAAGGAAAATACTGGAAACCACAGAAAATACAAGTACTTATTTAAAAAAAGAAGAGAAGGAAATAAAATGCATAAGACAGGTTGAGGTTCTTAGTGGAATATTTGACTGTTGGGACAAACACATGGAATATGAGATTTGGACTGTGTGTGGATGGTGAGTTCAATTATGCAAATTCCTCTCCTGAGTCAAAATAGGTACAAATGGTGTGAAAAAATTTGAGAAATGAGGGACCAATGTCAGAAAAAATAATATTATTCAGAAATGGTATAATTAATTGTAATAGAAAATAAAGAATTTTCAGAATTTACTTATATATTACAATAAACCATGCTTAATAATTGCGTAAGTAAAGATAGAAAATGTTCATCATTCCAGTATAGTTCAGGATTTTGAGTAGATCCAAAGAGGAGCTTTGCCACACTCAGATGTTGGAATACAAAGGTGATTAATTCCAAAACCCTGTTCTTGATGCCACTCAGTCCACGGGAAAAGTGAGATACTATAGACTGAATGGGTGACTACCTAAAATTAGCATGCTTTGGGGTTTTTCTAGAGTACTTTGGCTTGCCAATGAGACCTGCTAATAACAAGTACCTGACATGAAATTTCTGATTTCTAGGGTGGAGGCATCATTTAAAGACTGAGCTGAGGTTTTCCTAAAACTCCATATATTCATGGAGCCAGGAATGACCTTTTCTTCTGAAACTGAAATGCAAAAGGAATAGGCAAACTCCTTGGACTCTCTACTGAGCAGTTATTGTTATGAGCTGCCCTGTTTCAGTTGACATTTTACAGAAATTTTAACCATGTTGCTGCTCTCCATGGAGGCCTACTGGCTATTCTGAAGCTGATCTTAAAACATAAATTGGTAACTGTTCCTATCCCTTTTTTGAAGTTGTGTCATCCCAAAGAAATAAATGGCAAGATATACTAGGGCAGAAAAAGAGCAAAAATCAGCATGATTCTATAACTGAGCAGTTAAAATTGGGAGCCCTATTCCAACCTATGATAACTTCTGCAGCTTGACCAATGGTTCTTGATTATACCTAAATTTTTTCCCACACTGAAAAAATACTTTGGTGGTTTATATTCAAGAAAGTTTCAAACTAATGAATAGCCTTATAATTCTATTTCTTCGCAGTTGTAGCCCATGGTGTAAATCTGTGCTACAAACTTGGCCAATCTGTTGTACATAAGACAGATGGACTTTGCTGGCTTTGGACCGAGCTGTGGCTTTGCCCCAAGCAAAGAACTGCTTCTTTAGTGTCCCAGAAAAAGACTGCAGCATGAAGGATTAAGAATTCAGAATCTGCCTTCCATTCTGTGCCCCACTCTAAAGAAAGTACTCATCACCAGGTTTCTTGTGATTATCTCTCTGGCTATTTTCACCCCTTACATACAAGACAGAGCTAAGGACTCACATCTGCCATTCTGCTTTTCTCATTTTGCTGCTTATTTGGTGGTTAGGCAAAAGAGAGAGAAGGTAAGTGAGAGTATTGTTGCTCTCCATATAATCTGATTCATGGACAGACCAAACTCCATTTTAACTGATTTCTTGATGATGTTTAAATACATTCAGCATGAAGTGCGTTTCATTTACCACAAATAAAATATTAACGTTTTTAAGGTTTCAAAATATATCAGTTTGAAAGCTCTTAAATAATACCTTTTTCACATTAAATAAGACATGGAGGACTGTCTGCTATTAAGGCCCACAATCTTGACAATAATCTTCACTACTTTTCTGGTGTTGCCACATATTTCATTTTTATGCTTGGGCAAACTATCTATTCTTGGTATCCAGGAGGAATATTAGCAATATTTTTCCTCTGTAAATTGAAAAGCTTTTCTTTTTCTGGTGTTAATCACCCGATCAGATATCTGATCACTTCAGTCATACAGCATAGAGGTCTTTAAGCTCTTGTTTTCCAGAGGGAACATCCTCTAGCCCCCTACTCCCCCAAAGTTTCCGTAGAGATAGAAATTTCTCTTTAAATCAAGCAGAAAAGTGCATCATGGCTTTTTACAACCAAACTGCAGTCACCCTGTTCACAGTCCAAGCCAGCAGGGAGTCATACAAATGCAGATATTTTCGCATTGATCCTGTGCCAATATTCCCTCCTTCACAGTAGGTTTTGGGACTCCTCTTAGTATACCTAAAAAAGCTTGCATCTGTTCAGATCATAGGTAGATCAAGTTCCTGTCTACCTGTAAAAAACAGAAGGCCTAGAGTCTTTGTGGATTAAATATAGGGGCATCTTTTTTCCGAAAACAAGAGATGTCACCTCTCCAAGCACAACAGTAGGCTTTTACTTTAGATTCCAATCTATGGAGGAAATCTTTCAAGAAACAGAAATAAATCTCTTACACTAGTGAACTAACTAAAAAAAAAGAGTTTTATATTTTTAATCAACAAGAAAATAACCCCAAATAAATGTTATTAGTTTATGCTTGATGTTTTCTGCCAAAAGCAGTATTTTAATATATGAGAATGGATATAATAAAACTGTGGCCTGAAAAAAAAAAGAAATAGAATGATTACCCCAAAGAAGAGAAAAGCTTTAAAATGTATTTGAAGTTACAAATGGCTCATTTATAATAAGTTATTTCCTTTCTTAAATAGTCACTTTCTGGAGTTCTACAATTCTTCAAGGATTTCAGAAAGTAAGTAAGTTCAACTCTAATCAGGCAAGATATGTAAGCCCATGCTAGACATAAGGAGACATACTTTGCAATAGATGATTAAGGCTGAGTGAAATGTTCCTAAAATTATACATGACAGTTATATTTTCAGTGTCTGAATTTCGAGGCATAGGACCATAATTTAGTAAATCTTAGTTTGTTGATCATTGTGGGTGTATGTCATTTCTCAACTCGTAACTTATTTTCTTAGCACTATACCCTGCTTTTCTTACAGCCCTTTTAAAGGCTCATATTCCATTTGAAAGTATATGTAGTCCTAGGATGCAGATCATCACAGTGCATGCAATATCATATTCAGTGGCAAGTCCTCATATTCACTAGTTTAAAAGAGAGATTATTTCCTTCATTCATTACATTATGATACTCTCAAACATAAAGATGAGGGAAAAAAATGAATGCCAATTTAACACTGATTGCTTCAGATTTGTTCACTTAAACTGAGTTGCAAAAACTGCTCAGTATGAAAGTTTTTTTTTCTTAAGATTTCATTATTTCTGGCAGACGTTTTTGCCTTTCCTGTGAATACAGTAAGGTAATCCTGAAATATACATGTACAGCTATATATATATATGCGCTAGCTGGAAATAGTGCATAGTTGGAAACATGGTGTGAGGAGACTTTTCTTTTAATGAAGTTTTATTCTTTTCTTTTTTTGAAAACTCTTTCATAATTCTAATGTGCAAGGTACATCGCAGATAAACCAATTTTCTTCTGCTTTCTGAAGGTTTATATTTATGTAAATAATAGTTCTATTTTCTGTCAAGGGATCAAAGGTTTCAGCTGTTTAAGAATCTACATGCTACTTATCCATGGAAAGTAGTAAGGTGTAATAGCTGGTATGATAAAGATAGAAGTTAAGTAAATAATATTTATTTTAGATCACTTCCAGTTCAGTTTAAAATGCTGAAAATTTATCAGAATATACTAAAAATAATTTTCACAACTGAAAGGGGAAAAATATTCCTTAGGGGTTTTAAAAAGTGATTTATTTTCATATATTTGCAAATGTCAATTTCATAAAGTTGAAACTTAAGGGAAGTTTTAAAACGGTCAATTTCTTACAAATATGGACTGAAAAAAAATCCATCTGCTGAATCTCTCATGTCACAACTTTAAAACAAATGAGCTCAGATTTTGACTGCTTTTTTCTTTATGGGGCTTGGTTCTACTTCCTCTAAGAATACTGGTCAAAGCAAAAGTACTTATTGTTTGTAATAGTGTCCTACAGCATCTGGTCCTGGTGAAACTTCCTGCTGACTCTAGAGGGAGTCAGCACTGCCTGGGTTTCTTGGGATTTCAATAGACTATGATGCTGAGGATACCACTGGGACGTTGAGCTGTCATTCAGGACCACAAAATATCATCCTGTAGCCAGGCATGGCAATAAATTTCTGTACTCAGAATTAGTTTGTAGTCTGACTGAGGCAACCGTGTAGGTGTCTGGGTAACGTTGCAGAGGGTCTCTAAGAAGACTGTGAGCCTATCGTCCGAGCCTGCAATATGAGAGAAAAAAAATTGCTATGTACAACTAGGGGCCCATATGATGGATATTGGATAGATATGAGAATATGACACCTGAACATGTGTGGGATCTGGAATAGTTGCCTGATGCCTCCCAGTTATAGCAAAATTTGTATACCTATCTCATACTTCATACTTCAATATTCATGCTTCAAAAGGTGGATGCAGCATGTAAGTACTGGAATAGATTTAAGGATGTACAATGTCACTACACATATAGACAAAATAATGCCTATCTCAAGGCACTAGAAATGAGTTTCTTACCCTGAAGGATTTTGTCAGAAAATAGAAGGCTGCTCTGTAAGTGCAGACAAACCAAGACTCATGGGGACAACCAGGCTCACAGGGCAGTACACCAAAAAAAATTGGAGAGAAAGGATTCAGTAGCCAGCTTCAGCTAACAGCCCAGTGCTGACCCAACATGTTTGTAGCGATGATGCAGTCTTGAGCTCAGGTCAGGAAGTCAAGTCAGGCAGGCAAGCAGAAATATAATGCCAGGAACAGCACATCCATGCCATAGCTCACACTAGAGCAAAACTCTGAGTGCAACTGCAGTTTCTGAGTTAGTACTTGGGAGGAGCGTGTGGAGGTCACAAATGAGGCTTCCCACAGATGTTTTTCAAAACCACTGTTTTCATGTCAGTCAGATTTAAGCATGTACAGCTGTGCCATTCAAAGCAGACCATAAACAAAGGCAGCTAAACACCTAGGAGAGGGGAGAAGAGGTTAAAGGGGAGGGTTGCAGAAAAAGGAGATTATTAACTGATTCAGGCAATTAGGTCCTGTTCGTGCGTTCAAGGCAGTGGTAGTTTTATAATGGCCATTGTCTGAAAGCTTGAATAATATAGTTGAGCTTATAGGAGACCACAGGTTTCCATCTTCATTCAAGGGAGGGAGAGCGGATGTCTATGAATACGACAGACAATGCCACTTTCGATAGTTGCAGCATTACTTGACTGCTTGCTTCTTGATTGTAGATGGTGGCATGAGGACACCTATCTCAACAGGCAATGCATCTGTCAGCTGAGCTGGAGTTGTCCCCAAAAGACTGCAGCAAAAACCTTTAAATGTAGCATACAAAGAAAGTTGTGGTGGGGGGAGGCTAACAGGGCGGGAATCTTAGGAACTTACTTGCAAACTAAGACGTCCTATGTGAGGTGCAAATGACTTCACAATACACAGGATAAGAGTACTTTTCTGTTCGTGTGTGCAAAGGATGCAGTGTGTGAACTCCCAATGGACCTGCAGGCTTCTCTGCTTTAATCACAAGCACATGCTACTGGATGGCTTTGGGCCTCAAGGACATGTCCAGGTACAGCTACTGAAGGCAGCACAAACATCACCTCTCTTATTAGTAGGTATTGTATGTTGGATCCTGCCAGATGATGCAGAGCTGACTTACTGACTGAGCTAAGCATCCGAACAGAAGTGCATCCCTTGCCCACGTAGACAGGAACAGTGTCCATCATTCCCTTATGATGGAATACAGCTTCGAGGAGGAACAAGAAGCCCATCTGGGAAAATCCTTAGGCTTTTAGCTCAGGATATTGTTTTGGAAAAACATGAAAACAAACTGGTGTAAGTACAGACATGCCTCAGAGTTTTGTTTTAGAGTTAAAGCACAAAGGCAGGCCAATACAAACTGATCCCAGAGAGGAGAATGGCAGGTTACCTGCAAAGGAGAGAGCTGTTGGAGAAGATTTTATCTTATTTTATGCTACTTTTTGTTACAGAAGAGCAGAGCTGGTGTTTTCTGGCCTCTGGAGAAAGATGAAGAATTTTTTAGAAGTAAACGATTTTCATAGTCATTGATACTTTCCAAAAGAAGCTAAGATAGGGATAATATGAAACAAAGAATCTAAGAAAACACTGAGTGGGAAAAGAACCAGATAAAAATAATAGATGATGGGGAAGCTGAGAGAGGAATGGAAGATAGGAAGATGGAAATTGTCCAAGAGGACATAAACTAAGCAAATATATGAAAAGGTAAACTGAAAATTAAAGTAGTTTAAGGGCTACCTTTCTAGTTATCATTTAAAAGGGTTTTTAATTAATGCTTGCAATTATTTGCTGCAGAAAGAGCTATCTAGAGGAATATGGTTGGTAGAACATCTACTAACATTTATCATTTTGTATGACAGACATATCAGTTCTTTCATAATGGATTAATTAAATTACTGTGCACATTACTGGCACAGTACATTGTGAAATCAGAAGTATCTCCTTGTCCTGGCCTTGTATTTTGACACAGCTAACATTTTGGAAAGTATTTTTAAAGGCCAGCTGAGGACATCATAGGAAGAAATTGCAGAAGATCAAACTCTTTAACACCTTGGATATTTTTTCCAAAAGCGCATATTAAGAGAATGGTGTGTCTCTAAATTCTTTACAGAGCTAAGAAATTTGGAGTCCACAAAATTTGTTGAAGACTTAATTAGCACATTTTAAATCAATTTGAAGGAATGATTATTATTTAACCAGTAAAATGAACTGAGGATAGCTCACTTTCTGGCACTGGAACAATTTAATTTGTCAGTAGAAAATAATTCATGCAAGAAGTATTATATTATGTATTAAAACTATGAATCAAAACATCTGTCTAATATTGCAGATCTACAGCCAGTTCTTTGAAATAATCCTGTATTTAGCTTTATGTATGCAAACAGACCAGTGGACTGATCAATTAGTGATACTAGGCATGTGCCTAAGTCTTTGCAGGTTTGGAGTTTAATCATTTCCCAGTATTTGTCTTTGAATTTAAGCTTGTTGTGTAAGTAATACAAATTCAGACAGCTCTAAACTAGTACAGTCTGCTTATATTTATTCAACAAATGTCTGAAATAAACATTTTGAGAAAAATTTTGAAAAGCTATCTCTTGTACTTCAAAGCAAATCATTAATATTTTAACACAAAATCTAGAAAAAATATGTATCTCATACCTTCCATTTTAAAACCTCTGCAAAATAACCTGCAAGAAATAATTTGTTAAATGCTAGGTCTGGGCCCTTCAAATGCTTTATGCTTGTGTTGACTTCATGCATATGAGTATTTGCATAAATGGGCAGAGTCAAGGACATCGTCAGGAATTCAAAACTATTTGGCATTCTACTGTCTATGTAGCTGTCTCCTCAAAGTAACTCCTTGTTGCATGTTATTTTGCATAATGCAGTACTGAAGGATTCTTTTGCTTTGTTTTGAAAAAATTGTGTGGAAGTTTTCAAAATATCTTGTTGACTGACAAGGGAAAATTATATTCTGCAACCTAGGTAGAGCTGCCTGGATAGCAGCTAGGCTAGCAGTTATTTAAATCTGTGTTTATTTCTAAAGATCAAACCAAAACAAAAAGCCAGAACCGCACACACCAAAAACATGATGCATGAGTGAAATAGTGTAAATATTTTAGAAACTAAAACAGATTATTTTCTTTGATAAACTGAAAACTACTTTTCGCCATTCATGACACCATTGCATTAGGACTCTAGATGCTAAAGGTAACATTTTTTAGAATTCTAGATGAATTTGCAGCACAGTTTTGAAACTACTTCCACTTCACTTCATACACAGAATCATAGAATGATTTGAGTTGGAAGGGACCTTAATGATCACCTAATTCCAACCCCCCTGCCGTGGGCAGTGTCACCTCAGGCTGTTCAAGGCCTCATCCAGCCTGTCCTTGAACTCTTTCAGGAATGGTGCATCCACAGCTTCCCTGGGCAACCTGTTCCAGTGTCTCGCCACCCTCATTGTGAAGAAATTCCTCCTTATGTTTAGTCTAAATCTTCACGTCTCCAGATTATACCCATTCCCTCTAGTTCTATCACTGCATGCCTTTGTAAAAAGTTCCTTTCCACCCTCCTCAGCTTTCTTGTACACCCTCTTCAGGTGCTGGAAGGTCACTGTAAGGTCTTTTTCCCACTAAAACAGCAGGATTAGTAGGGACAAAAAAATATGAGAGCTTCAGATGTTTTCAAAATAAAGATGCCTCCAGAAGGACAGATTAAATTATATGTTTTCAAATAAGTAGGCTGAATAGCCAAAGCCTTTGTAGACCATTTATGAGTCGAGCAGAAGCAGATACATGGAAGGAATTAATATTGACAAAAACCCCTAAGCTTTTTTGTCTCAGTATTCTGTAACACATTCCAAGTACTAAACAGCTCAAATATAAAAATGTCAAGTTGTGAGTCTAGCTTGAAATACAAATATTAAGTCTGACTTGCTCTGAAGATTTTGCCATTGTATAACATGAAGTGCAAATAGATTCTCAGTAAGAAATATGTTCAAATGCAGTTTTCATCATATATATAGTACATTTTCATAGTAGTATATTTTGAAGGTATGCTCGGATTCTGTATGCCATGTAGCTGACGCATGGGCACCCTTTTCCTGTTCTTTGGTGTAATGTTTGTAGATCTTGAACTCTTGCTTCTGCAATGTCAAATGTCTCTACAGGCATTCTTAAAGAAAAAACCTTTTTTTTTTATGACTGAAATGGGCAGTTATTCCGTGCTCTTTCCCTCCCATGCCTTTTAAGAAAGGAATGTGTTCATTCCGAATTGTTGTCTGCAGTTCTTTTGTTCCAGTTCCAAATGAAGAAACCTTCAGGGTTTTTTTTCAGAGTTTATAATTCTTTTGACATTTTCCCTTTATAGACAATCACAGATTTTTTTGATGGGCCTAATTTTTGCACTACTACAGTGGCATCAGTGGCGTTTTTTCTGTATTATGAAGACTGTGTGTTTTCACAATGAATACTTTCTCTTAAACTTTGTACAATCTTTAAAGCGTAACTGTGGATCATCATGGTTGATGATGACTCAAGAGTACTCCATGAGGTAAATTAGACTGAGAGAAAATATTTTTCTGCAGCAACTTATTGTTTTAATGGGCTCATTCTTAACACAGAAGAAGTTTTTTCTTATGTAGAAGATGGCACCACCTCTTCCAATTAACCTGTTAAAGCAGCAGAGATCCATAGCAAGGGCTAATTAGATACAAACATTGAACCCAACTGAAAATCAAAGAATCCTTTCCTTGTTTATTTTTTTTGCCTGTAATTGAAGCAAGAATCACATCGCATGACTATAAATGGGTTTGTGCATCTATTGGTCTTTTATACCTTTTAAATGAATAAGAGTCCTTTATTTTAAGCAGTTTCTTCCTTATAGTCACCTTAAAAAAACTTAACACTGGTGTAGCTTTTCTTCTGTGCCCGTAAATTCATTCATGCTTTCTGAGATGAATATATTTCCAAAAAAGAATTTTTTTCCAAAAATAGAGTACTCATCTGGGTAAAGAAAACTAAGCAAAGTGGTGCAAATTAAACCTCACGGTGTGTCTTGTATTTTTCCAGGAGTTTTCTCTGTCCTTGCTTATGTCTTATGTCCCTGCACAGATGCAGTGTTTACAAGATCCCCATCTGGGACAAAAGATGCATTTTCTTCCAAAGCTCTGATGTTGCTCGAAGAATCCCCAAGCTGCCACTGTGTCCCCAGAGATCTACCCTGAAAGTTGCCTAGGTGTTGCATGTTCAAGGACACAAAAGCTTGCTGGTGTTATTTTTCTAATTTGTAAAATATCCCTAGGGAATATTTCAGTCTCAATCAGAAAGCACTACCAGGTAAGAAAGTGCCTTTCAGCACAAAAAGTGTGGTATGCACCTGTAAGAACAGTTCAGCAGCAATAGTACTGACCTTTTTAAATTAATTCTGCAAACAACCAAGTTTACAATTTCATACTGGCATTTTGCTTTCTTGATTGTCCTTTTTCTTGATTTCTTCATGTTGAAAATGAGTCATGACCTTGCTAGTCATTTACATCCTTGATATTTTGTCATGATTTACTGACTTCAAATTAGAGCTGAAGTTTTTCAACATACATGATGAAGCTATAGCCTTCAGCAAAATGTTTTGACTCAGAAATTGTCAAGTAACAGAAAAAATTTTGACATAGTTAGACCCCTGACCTTTCATGTATGAAAATGAGAGAACATTCAACAGTCTGAGGTAAAGACAACAGAGGGAAACACTTGATATGTCTCAGTTGTTAATTTAATAAATACACCCCTGAAATGAACAGCCAGGAATGACAAAGCCATTTTCAGATATCTGCAATTCCAGTTTCCAATTTAAAGATACATAACAATTCTATAGATCATCTTGTGATTGTGGAAGGACACAGGAATTTGTGCAGGAACCTATTAAACAAGGAAAGAGCAACAGCTTGGCATGGCACATAGTCCTGTAAAAATGCCTATTCAGGATCATGTTTACTACCAAAATAAAAACTAACTCTCCACAAATGAAATAAATAGTTATCTTAACAAACCTTTACCTGCTTGATACACAAAAGTAGTTTTCACAATTTAACTAAAACTAAAAGACAAGAATTGTAAATTCACGAAATTTTAATGTCTTTCCCCCCACCCCCTTTTAGGTACAAATCTAGTATTAATATTAATAGGCTTAAATTAGCTACATGGCAAATTAAATATGAAATTTATGACAGAAATCACATCTGGCACAAGCAAATTTTAAGGAGACTATATGATACCAAAAAAATGTTGGCGAATAAAACACTCTAAGACTCATTTTGGAGTTTTAGAAAGCAAGCATCCTCTATCAGGACTGAGCCACATATGGGAATGATCTCCATCAATCATGTGCCATGAGACAAAGGCTAGTTACAGAATGTATTTCCCACTTACATGCATATGTATAATTTTTCCCAGAAATCTTATGCATATTCTATTAGTTTCCAAGGTCTAATTTTAAAGTTATAAAACTTCGCAACACTCAAAACTCTTATTAATTTGGATTTGGCTCTCTGATTGACCTTGCCTTTCAGATTAGTTAGGATTCCCAAACAGAGGTGATTACAGATGAAGACACATCTGTTTAACACATATCGTTCCTCACACAATACGTGTTCATTCTCAAAAAACAAACAATGTCTAAAAAACACCATTGTAAAGAAATCTGCTGTCAGAGGGACATTTTGTCTAACTTTCAAAAACCACAACTGCTTAGACAAAATGTAACTGTACTTTGGCTTAAATAGAAATATTCCACTTTGAAATATTCCACATATTGTATCACATAACTCAGAAAGCCTCTGGTCCTGTAGATGGAGATCACCAGGGAATTTTACCCTTGGGCCCTAAGTCCAGGGACCAATAACCTGGGGTATGTTCTGGCATACAGACACCCCAGTTCAGACATATCTAAACCACTGCAAATAAATATATAATAGCACCTGACTGTGCCAACTCAACTCATTTAAATATCTCTTAAATAATTGGATGTTTGCCACGGTTACTATGTTCAAATAGGGAACACTAAGGGAAATGGTCACTACATTTGACAGTGGTTTCACAGCAGAGAAAGAAATTAGCGTTTAAAACAAAGCTGTCTCTCAGGCAAAGATCATGGCATCAGGATTCAATAAAGAAACAAAATAAAGTACCAGTCAATTCATTTAAGCAGCGGGAAAGATGTTGATATGTGGTCTATTGAAATTCAAGACTTACCACACATTTGCAGCTCCTATTGTGCAAAGTGCTGCTATTATTTTCGTTGAATATAGTGTGGTGCTGAGGAGGATATCTATGCAAATGTGTGAGAAGGGCATCTGTTCAGAATTATGGTTCCTAAAATGACAGTCTTGGAGAGTCTCTGAGACCTCCCAGGAGAATTTGGGCCACACAAAGCTGATGTTTCATATTTACATCACAGGCTGTAGTGCCCTGAGAGCTTTCTGTGTTGTTTTTAATGAAGAGAACAGACAAAGGCAGTACTGTAAGTCAAATTCCCCTGAAGACAATGTAACTAGGCCAGCTGACACACTGAAGCCTTGCTGAATAGAGACAAATGCTGCTCATTTCCCCCGCCACACTAAAAGCTGTGTCAAATACCTAAAAGCTTCATAAGGTCCATCCAGTCTTAGTTTAGCTCTCTTCCATGTACGTATATTTGTGTTTGATGAGACCCAAACTTTAGATATTCCAGCTGCCCTCTTAAAGGGCCCACGGTAACGCCTTGCATACCCTTAGTTGTTCAATAGGCATGAATATGAGCAAGATGCTGATTTACAATTGCATTCTGTTTGGTATGTAAGATACTGTAATCCTGAATGCTGAACTCTAGTTTTCATGGTCTGGCTTGAACCATCCCAGAAGCCATGGACCAGAAGTCCATAGCTAACTCTAGATCTACACGTAGAAGTTTTGCTGACAGCTGCAGCATGTGGTGTAAATGTCCTAGTTAATGCATAAACAATGAAAGAGTGAGTACAACCAACAAAACTGGAAAATGTGATTTGTTTCTGTGCCAGTGAACTAAAAATGTGGCATAGGAGCAAATCAATACTAAAATTCCTTGTATCTGTTTGTGTACATACTATTGCATATAGGATATGCTTTACTAACATCACTGGAAGAAATGAGCAAGGGATTTAAACTGCAAAAAGGAACTATACATTCAAAATGTATATAAAAAATATGGGTAAGTTTCTCCTAAAGACCTTGTGGCAGAGATATAAATACAAATAACAGCAGCAGGTTAAATGCATTTTGTAATGTAGTCTTATTCTTCTGTGCATTAACTAAGCAACTTTAAACACTGGCTGTGTTGCTTCTTTTGGGGCGTTGTATTTTTTTTACTTTGTGCATATCACAGAACCATCGAATAATTTGGTTTAGAAGGGACCTTTAAAGGTCTGGATCTGTCACTAAGAATAGCATTTTTTTTATATCCTGTAGATATCTTTTATATTATATTTTTTTGTTGTATATAAGTAATCTATCAAACTTACTGTGTTTCACAACATACCTTAAAAGTCCACTTTTTGGTGTAAGCTACGATTTATTTCTGTTTTCATCGAGGTCTATTTTACCATCTTTGCTTATAGTCTTGCAGTTTTCTTCACTACTAGCCTCTAGTTGATATCACAGGACTTACTATTGAGTGAAGCAATTTAACAGAGAAAACCAGTATTATTAACCTCTGATCACTGTGTAACATTAGAGTAACACGGTTTTTGGTAATTATATTGGCTAATTTATTTTTAAAGAAATGGAATCCTTAAATTTTCTCACTGACAGAAGGTATGGCCTCTGCCAACATTTAGCCTGAGATTTTCAAAAGCAAGGGAGGGTAAATGTAGGCTCTGACATAAAATCATAGAATAATTTGGGTTGGAAGGGACCTTAAAGATCATCTAGTTCCAATGCCCCTGCAATGGGCAGGGACACCTCCCACTAGACCAGGCCACCCAAAGCCCCATACAACCCGGCCTTCAACATTTCTGGGGTTGGGGCATCCACAACTGCCCTGGGCAACCTGTTCCAGCACCTCACCATCCTCATAGTGAAGAAATTCCTCCTTATGTCTAGTCTAAATCTGCCCCCCTCCAGTTTATACCCATTGCCCATAGTCCTATCACTACAAACCTTTGTAAACAGTCTCTCCCCAGCTTTATTGTAGCCCCTTCAGATACTGGAAGGTCGTTATTTTAGGAAATTCCAGTTCGTTCCAATTCATACCCCATATTCACAGCAGTCAAAAATAGTTCCCTTGGAGAACAATGAGAGGAGCTCCACAGCAGATGTCTGTACTACGTAGCCTTTGTGGGCTTGGACAAAGCGACTGTTCATCACCTCAACCTCTGCTCATATTGAGACTCCTGCCATTGAGACGCATTTATTTCAGTAGAAGAAAGCACACCTCGGGTATATTGATGGGAAAACATATGTATTATGTAGAGACCTTTCTGGGATTGGCATGGATCATATTTTGTAAGAGTAGGTACCTATTATTTTTGAAGAGATAAATTGCTGAGAATGACTCTTAGCAAAAGAACTCAGAGTAGAAAAAGAATTAGAAAGGAAAATAATTTGATCAGAACAAGAAAGCAAGTGAGAACTGGGTATCTCCCTTTGACAGAATAATCACTTGGGATCTGGGGATTAGAATAATGAGGTAGAGCCATGTGAACTAACCTGACTTCCAAAAAAGTTGTGCTAATTTCCTCCATGACAGCAGAAAAGCACAGGTATAAAATCATTACACTCTTGAGAAGCAATACTGAGATATTAATTATCAATAAAACTCTGAAAAATCAGGGTAATACCTCAAGGGCGATGTGCTAGAGGTACATAGTGGCTCAGATTCTATGCAGAATATTGGTAAGTAAATATGTGTAACATAGACTGTATAGCAATTAGGAATCTTGTCATGAAAACGTAAGCCTGGATTTCAGAACAAGATTAAATTCTCTTGTGAGACCTCATCTGAAGTACTATGTGCTGTTCTGGAATCCTCAACATAGGAAGTGTATGGAACTGTTGGAAATGGCCCAAAGGAGGGCTACAAAGATGATCAGGGGGCTGAAGAACCTTCCATACGAGGACAGGCTGAGAGAGTTGGGCTTGTTCAGCCTGTAGAAGAGAAGGCTCAGAGATCTTATAGCGACCTACCAGTACCTGAAAGGAGCCTACAAGAAAGCTGGAGAGGGACTATTTGTAAAGGCTTGTGGTGACGGGATGAGGGGGAATAGGTATAAAGTGGAGAGGGGCAGATTTAGACTAGACATTAGGAAGAATTTCTTCACCATGAGAGTGGTAAGACACTGGAACAGGTTGCCCAGGGAAGTTGTGGATGCCCCATCCCTAGAAGTGTTGAAAGTCAGGTTGTATGGGGCTTTGGGTGGCTTGGTCTAGTGGGAGGTGTCCCTGCCCATTGCAGGGAGGTTGGAACTAGATGATCTTTAAGGTCCCTTGCAACCCAAATTATTCTACGATTCTATGATATTGTGAAATTCAGGAAGACTTGCTAAATTAAGTGCTTAGATTAGGCAACTCACCCTCAGAAAGACAAGCTAGTGAAGCAGTAGCACCAAGGAAAAACATTGTGTTGATATTTTCAGATGAATAATTAACATCATCCAACAATACTGTTCCAGAGTAAGCAGTTTTTACTTTAAGGTGCACTGATTGAGCTGTTATATGAAATGCATGTCTGAAATGTCACAGATTAGTTAAAATTCACCTTTTTATAACAACTCTGGCTTTGTTCAGCATTGTACTTGAAGAAGAGAGTCTTCTACCCCGTGAAAATATTTTTTCCTCTGTTGTGCCAAGAAACAACTACAGTCAAAATCATCTGATGATTTCATAACTGTAAAATGCCTGACTTGGTAAGGTATGACCACAGAAATTCCAGTTTATATACAAGGACTGGATGATATTTCGATTCAAGCAGCAGCACTATTTTTGTGGGAGAAACCACTCTGTGTAACAAAGACTGCACTATAGTTCACAACAGTCACTTTCCCAGAGGGATACACAGCAGCGATCTTTTTAATACCATATAGATCATCATCACAATGCATTAAATAGCTAGTGACAGACAGTTTTATCAATAGAAAGATTATTTATAAATAGGACAGCTGGAAGCTGACTGTTATTTAGTCAGAAGTCACAGAAAACTTCTTAGTGAAAGGAAGAATTAGAGCCCTTGGTTCTACATTTGGCCCTTATTAATGAATTTAATCCTAAATTTCCTTTAAAAAGGAATTAAAAAATCAAATGTATTTGCTAATAGGCATCCTATTCTGGGATACAAACAAACCATAACAGACTAAAATAACAATACTGCAGTTTAAGCACAGTGTGAAAAAATAGGCCACGATACTGAAAGCCTGAAGTTTTCATTAAATACTTTTGGATGACATAGAATGTTAATTGAATGAGCATTTCACTGCACATAATTGACAGGACTCTTTCAATGCAATAATAAAAAAAAAAGATTGGAGAGCCTCATGGAATGACCCCCTCTGGAGAACTGACCCAGCTTTTTCAGAAATCTGTTTGGGGGTTCTTGGTAATCAGTGGAAAGGGGCCTTTAGGGAATCATTTCTCTCCTTTTTGCCACTGACAGAGTAAATGTCACAGATGTTTCAGCCAAGTATACCAAGAGTTATGCTAGTATCTACCAGGCTTTCCTAGTAGGAGCCAAGAATCTGGATGAGGATTCTTTTGCTTTCTCAGTCTTAGGGAGAGTTACATTACTTGCTCGCTGATGAGAACATAATCTTAAATCTTACCTCTTGTGAGTAATGATAACATAGATATTACAAGCAGCATCTCCATAAATCACTTTCAGACAAATCATTTGCATCAAATCACTTGTCTTTCATTAGACAGTCCTGTACTTGAGATACTTGATGTGTCACTATGTACAAAAAAGTTCATAAGATTTATCAAGTATGCAGCAAACTGAAGACACTAGCTAAGGTAAGAAGCAGTGATAAATGAATTGAGCCTGAGGCCTGGCTCCTTTCACCATCTGTGCAACAGGTAATGAAATAAAAAAAATTCTTGCTATTATTCATCAGGCGTAGAGGACAAATTTTTCTTGATTTTACTCATTTTGCATACTGTTGGAAAAGAGAAGTTGACTTTCTAAACAAGAGATTAGATGGAGATGAAGTTTCTGACGTGCTATTTGCCCTCTGTGTTTAATAGGATTAGGAATCTCAGTGTCCCAGTGGACCTCCTCCCTTTTGTGTGCCGTTGCAGTAAATGATGATGTGAGGAAAGGCTCAGGAACCTTTGTGGGACTTAAAGAACGTGCCAAAACCAGATTAGGACTCCTGTCTGATATCCTCATAGCCATATCTGTAAAACACAGGTATCGTTTTATAAATTGTGCTTATTTCCTGTACCCGGATATAATTCTGCTTCTCCTGTAGTGCAGGTACTTTGCCTCATCTGAATGTATAGCCCATGAATTTTAAGGGCAGCTAGTCCCTTGGAATTAATAACTTCATAATCTTTACACAGATTTTGCCAGCGCTATGGATTCCTTTTAATAAACTGATGGTTTCTTCACTGATTGTAAGCACCTAGTACTGCTGGAACAATAACTACTTAAATGAAAATAAACATCATGGTTAGAGGTGCTCATTAATGCACAGGAATCTTAAGTGCTGCAGCCAAGCAAAGTTCCTGTGGTTTGTGTTTGATTTTGGTCTTAATATGACTTCTAATTGCCTCAGCTATCATTGGGCCTAGTTTCACTAAGGATTATGAGTTCCTACAACTCATTTGTCACAACTTTGTCCGTGGTCATGCCAAACACATCCTAAGTAACCTATGTGGGGGCTAAACTGTGACTGTGTATGTAACCAACTGCACAGCTATTCCCACAGCAGTGGCCAGTCTACTGCATACAGGTATCACAAATTATTTTGCACTTCCTTCACAATGTTCCCTCAAAACCCTTGTGGTACTGGGTATTCTTTTTAAACTGCCACTTCATTAAGTAGTTAATAATCTTGTAAAACCTAAAGTGATGTCTTCGTAGCTCTAAAGACAGCAAATGTAATACTAAGGAACTGCTGCAGGAACTAGGACGAAGAACTCCAAAATATAATGGAATATATTTCTTATTAAGTTTCATGATTTTTGATAGGTGTATACTGATAGCACCTTTGAATGGAACATTCACATTCTCTAAACCCAAGTACACTATTTGCATATAATACTAATTCCTAATAAATGTCTACAAATTTGATAGAATTAAAGATTAAATTGTATATTTAGTTTGGAGTAAAAGTAAAATGCTTGCACATCCATTTATACTTCAAAGAGAATGCTGAGGCTCTTTTCCTGTTTGAAACCAACCAGATGTTCGTGTTTGTAGATTTTTCCAAAGCCTTATTCAGTTGTCTCATGAAAGAAGCCATTCGCTTTTGCAAATGATATTTTGCTCTGTGCCTGAGCACCTGAAAAGGAAACTGAAAGAGGGGAAGGAGAGAAAAGTCTATTTCCATCCCTCTCTTTCTTCCTCTCATCCTCATTCTTTTGTATTGCTTCCCAACACATTAGAATTATCAGTGGTATGACGGCAGTGCATGCTGGGAAAGAAAGGGAGAGAAATAGAAAGGTTGTGTCAGTACAGGGATATACAGCTTGCTGTGTTTACGATAAGGTTACAATAATACACTGCAGAAATGGCATCTGCAGAAGGAAATAGTACTAAATGTGATGGCTTGTCAACAACTTATCCATAGAGTACTAGTGGGTATGACACGTCTGATGAGATACTTAGCATCCACTCTCTTTCTCACACATTTTTTATTAAGTATATATAGTCAGATGTTTAAAATTTACACTTTGGCCTTAGTAAAAGGCAGTGCATGGTGTAAAGACTGAGTCATTCACTGCTATTGTCTGTGTCTGCAACTTTGAGTGCAGGACCCTGTGCAGGGCATTGTCTGCAGTGCCTGGTTCATTGGGAAGTGGAGGTGGAGGTGTGGAGGTGTAAATGTAGGTGTAGGTGTGGCTGAAGAATTGTGGCTGGAGCTGCTGCCAGATAGACCACGTGCTCCCGAGGAACTGCTGTGCCCCATTGGAGTGGTGACCCTTTAGACCACCTGCTACTTGCTCTTTTTTTTCTCTCTTTCTTACTTTTCTTACTGTGTTTTATTTTACTTTCCTGACATTGTGCTGTGTCTGATCAAATCTGAGTTATGTCTTGTGACCTTGGCTGTGTTCAAGGCATCAGGTTATAAACTGACCAGATTGAAATCTGTTTTTGCAACTTTGGCAAGCTGCTACTTGGGGTGCACCCGAGTATCTGGTTTGTTATTTTGGCTATGTCCAAAATACACGCTGCATTTCATTTTACCCTGATTTATCAGTTTCTGAGTTACTGCACAGGTTTCAAATGACCTTCCCTCTTTGATTGTACAGGTTGGAGGGGGCCCGAGCATGGTGTCAGGAGCAGGCTATGCTGCTCAGGGAGGGGGCCTGGGAAGCTGTTTTTTCTCCTCTAGATCTTCATGGATACAATCCTGAGTAACGTATCATGTAAAAGGGAGGCTGTCATCTCCTTATTAGGTCTGCCTGCAGCGATGGACATTCTTGTCAAACTCTGCACATGCCTTTCTCTTACCAGACTGTGGCTCTGTTCAGCCTTGCAACTTGTTTATGCTCCGAGGAATAGGACATCAAGCCCATAGCATTGCTGTAAAGGATGTATGTCTTCTAGGATTTAACATCTAAGGGATAGTCTACTGTGTATGTCGTTCCATTGATTTACTGCCTTTGCTGTTGACTGGTTGACTGTTTAACTCTTTGTATTTTTTGCTTACTTAAATTTGCCAGCTTCAACTTCCTTCTCTTTGATCCATTTATACCTTATTTTACTATTCTGTGTCTTTATTTAAGTACATTAAGTTTCTATCAGCTATAATCCCCTGTAGGCACTGGTTCACTGTGATCAAGTTATGATTTAAATGTCTTATGGTAAATTAAATAAATTAAACTCAATTAATATTTATTTGAGATATTACCTAGCAGATCTCAACTTACCCTTCTGAATCCTTTTAAATTTACCGATGTCCTTTTCAGACCAGATACCCCAGAACAGGACACACTACTTCTTTCTATGGCTTCTGAGACCTTTCAAAGGGTGAATCATGGCTTCCTTACTAGGTAACTAGGCTGTCTCCATGGCTTGTAGGCATATAGTTTCTGAGATTATAATTTAAATCATGCTGGTATGGAGAAACAGACTGCATCTATACTTTGATGTGAAGATGTATACACAGTACATGTAGGGATAACCAAGCTTGTCTTAGTCCAGTCTGGATAATAGGGAAACTGTAGAGAGAATTGCTTCTGCATACCCATATTTATTTCACTTTTGAAACTCTGATATAGCAACTTCACAGTTTGTCCTATCTGAGCTGGATAGATCATGTTTGTTACTTGCAATCTTACTTCATTTTATACTTTACATTAGAGAATTGCACCAGCTGTTAGAAATAATAACCATCATCTAGTCTTTATGCACAACCAGTGAGATGCAGTAATACAGCGCTTCCAATCACTGTGGCTCTGTAATTTAAGGGCAGGCAGATGAAGCATCATAGAAATGTTTTACATACGCCTTAAAATGAGGCAAAAGTGATCATAAAAGCCTAACAAAAAGCTCATTTCAAAATCACAAAATTTTAGTATGCATAAAGGAACTCCCCAGAAAGCGCTGATTCTTTCATCAAAGTTTCCACAAAATCAGTTGCTAAAATCAATCAAATCATTCAATCGCTATGTGAGTTGTTTGATTACAATAGAAATATGTTACTGAAACTCGAGGAACTACAAGTGAAGTTTTTAGCCCTTGCTTTGCGATATTAAGTTCATTCCTTTCACTTTGTCTCCAATAGAGTCTTTGTCTCAGTATCTCTTTGCAATACATTGTTCTGTTGCATTTATTATGAGTGATTTTTAGCTGCTACGTACAAGAGAGCAAAATGAAAGCTGCATAATAAAGCACATTGTTAGAAGAAATTTGGATTTAGATTTCAAATATAAATTATAGATGCAGAGACAACTGTTATGATGAATTGTCTGATTCTGTGTTGATTTTTGATGAAATAGCCAGCTCTGGCCAAACCCTTCTTGGAGTCCTGCATCACAAATTGTGAAAAAATTTAATGGCCTAATTAGAAAGAGAATAAGATTTGGGGATGAAGATTTTAAGGGGCATACGCAAGACTTGCCTGCCTGACATCATTCATGATTTCCTTATTGAAATGCTCTCATTTTCCTACAATTCTGCCTCTTGGAAAACTGAGGAAGTTCTCCATTCTCAAGTGAGCTGAGTAACTTAGCGACTGTTTCTGAATTAAGCTCTTCCAGGTTCCACAACATTTTGCTGTGTTTATATTATCATTTATCGTTAAATGTTTTGCTCTAAAGCACAAAAACCTGACCTTTGAGTTGTTGTGTAGGACACATCTGTGAAATATGGACTAAAGCTGGAGCAAGAATTGTGTACGAGGTTTACACATCTCAATGGAATTTAAATTCCAGACTCATCTATTAATGAGATGAGGTGTTCTTGATGCATTTTGAAAGACAAATTAAAATGCTGGGATTTTGCATAACTTATGTCTCCAACAGTTGGATTTGGAATGTTAGACATGGGGAAATATGTCTCCCTGTCTCCTTCACATCCCAGAGTAAGGCTTTGTGGTAAACCACTATGTTTATAATTTCCTAATTGCCTCCGTCCAGTTATAAATCACTTCCACTCGGACCTCATTTTGAGCCATACAGGAATCTAGGGAATGCAATTCAGTTTGAGAAACTAGACTATGATGGACAGTTACCTAAAGTCACCTAAAAAGCCAAAGTATGTGATAATGCAAATTTTGAGAATTGAGTGGCTTGTTTGGTTCAAAGTTTCATTTCTTCTTCTTTGAATGACTGTTCAATCATTGATACACAGCTCAGCAGAGTAACATAGGATAACTTTTGCCCTCCATGGACCTATAGAAATTTAGTCCACTTCTGTTCTATAAAATACTGGTTTCTGGAGCAGAAGAAGTTTGTTCCTATTGCTCCTGCAAGACTTCTTGTAAACTGATGATTCTGAAACAGTGGTGCTACTGAACAATATTTTAGGGAGAGTTTTAACTCTATAATACACTATAGTCAGAGTTGACACAAAATGAAATTAATATCTTGTTTTTACTGATGTTGTAAAGGTAGATACATAAAATCTAGTACTAGTTTTGTAGCAATTAATATAAATGGTTTTCCTAAAAGAGAAAAAAAAAGAATTCTAATTAATATCTTGGACATTGGGAATAGTTCTCATCAATTTCACCATTTTTCTTTCCCTTTCTAAAAAGAAGTTGAAACTTTGAAATTTACAAAAGTAAGAAAGTTTCTTGAATTATTCTCCTTTTCTAATATACAATGACCCCCAATGACTTCATGATATCACTACAACTTAATAATGCCAAGTATTTTTTTAATGTTATACCTTTAAATGTGGAACTGGATAGAACAATATTAGTGACACATACTTCAGTTGAAATTGCTTCAAATTATACTGACATTTAATTAATTATAATTTATTATTTGATTATGAAATAATTATGTAGTTCAAAATACTTAATTTATATAGTACTTGAAGAAACAACTGCTTCCCCATCCTTTTTAAATGAAGAGTGCTGCAAATAACAAGCACCTGTAAGAAAGATTCAGATACTAAAAAAAGCAGTCTTTTGAGATCCAGATTTTAAAAAAAACTCATAAGGAATTAGTTCTATATTAGGGAACAGCAGACTATTTTGTACATTTATTGTATTGTACTGTTGATAGAAATAAGTCAAAATTTGAGCGTTACACATTAAGAAAAGTCAGGTTGTCAATTCTTAGGGTTAAAAAATTCTTATCATTGTCTATTTAATTGGCTGTACAAATTTTGGTGATTAAATGACAAAAAGTTGGTGTTTTTTACAAAGGAAAGTTTTCAAACTTCATAGAAGTAAGCCTTCTGCAGACCACAGAATCACAGAATCACTAGGTTGGAAAAGGCCCACATGATCTTCGAGTCCAACCATTCCTATCAACCACTAAACCATGCCCCTCAGCGCTTTATCCAATCGTCTTTTAAATACCCCCAGGCAAGGTGACTCAACCACCTCCCTGGGCAGCCTGTTCCAGTGCCCAATGACCCTTCCCATGAAATATTTTTTTTCTGATGTCCAGCCTGAACCTCCCCTGGCAGAGCTTGAGGCCATTCCCCCTTGTCCTGTCCCCTGTCACTTGGGAGAAGAGGCCAGCACCCTCCTCTCTACAACCTTCTTTCAGGTAGTTCTAGAAAGCAATGAGGTCTCCCCTCAGCCTCCTCTTCTCCAGGCTAAACAACCCCAGCTCTCTTAGCCGCTCCTCATAAGGCCTGTTCTCCAGGCCCCTTCACCACCTTCCTCGCTCTTCTCTGGACATGCTCCAGAGCCTCAACATCCTTCTTGTGGCGAGGGGCCCAGAACTGAACACAGTATTCGAGGTGCAGTCTTACCAGTGCTGAGTACAGGGAGAGAATAACCTCCCTGGACCTCCTGGTCACGCTGTTTCTGATACAAGCCAAGATGCCACTGGCCTTCTTGGCCACCTGGGCACACTGCTGGCTCATGTTCAGTTGCCTATCAATCAACAGTCGGCTATGAATCAACAATTATATTAACAAGATTTCGGCATGCAATTAGTACTGCTGCAATTAATTGGTTAATATGTAGTAATCTATTTATATTTTCTTCTTTTATTGTCAAGTATTTCTTTTCCGGGGGATACAAAATATGACCCAATCATATTCTTACATTTATGTCACTTAGTATTTAATTTACATTTTTCGACCTTGTTTCTACCTTCTTTCTATCAATGGTTAAAGTTGTTTAGCTAGCCTTTCTTTCTGTGGGTATTTCAAATTCCAGAATTCAGAAACGGTTCATTCGAATAAAAATAGACCGTAATCCCATATGCGATCAACAGAAGAAATAGAAACCCCAGGAAAGCATTTCCTTCAGAAAGGCTGAACTCAGCTTACAAAAAAGTCCTATTTCTACACAGTCTATATGTGATATGTTGAAGAAGCCTTATTGTTTGGAGTCAGAATCTGAGAGAAAGTCACAGCATATCAATAAACACCTTTGCTGTGCAAGCATAACATTGATAACTAATTTGTTTTAACAACGGAAGACTGAAATACAAAAATTTGTTTAATTCTTTCTAAGGGTTAGTTCTGTTGTTTTAGAGTTATAATACTAAAAAAAAAAAAATCAATGTATTATATGAATTCACCAGGTAAATTCTATAGAGGTAGATTTAATGAAATTATTCGACTTGTCCTTTAGCCTGAAAGAAGGAATGCAGCATTAGTTTTCATAGTGATGCTTCTCTTCTGAATTCACCTGTGTGTAAATATGAGTCTGGATTTTCTGAGAATGGGTCAATACCCTATTTAGTGAAGTAACTGGTGTCTGCACCTAGGATGAAATTTACCTCTAGGCAGAGTCAGCCAAAGGTCTCTCTACTGTTTAAATGGAATTAAGAGTTTATCCTAACCCTTTGCACTGTAATAATCTTACCTTGGAGAAAAAATCGCTATGCTGTCTTCACATTTCAGAAGTAGAGTATGTATTTTACTAAAAAAGCATCAGGAGAACCCTTTTAAGATTGTATTTCAGGATTTTTATTTCCTTTCCAGATAAAAATAATTGATCAAACTAAATGTAATGAAAACAATCAGAAAACACTTTTCTGTTTTGCAAAATATGCATTCAGTTAAATTAAAACAAATCAAAATAGTCATGAGTCGTGATTATCAATATCTATTAACAGCTGTGCCATTGAATGTGTCCAATATTTACTGTACGTAAGAATAAATATATTAACATTAGATAGCAGCTTATTTTCTCTGTTGAATGCCCCTGTATTCATACGCCATACTCAGAAAACACTTCCTTCTCAGATATATTTATGTCTACCAAAAGTCTGTTAACCTGCATAGCAAGAAAAGAAAAAAAGGGTCACTTTTCCAGTCTGTAATAGAGGATTTCAAGTGATAGTTCCCTTTTACACTGCTGATTCCTGCCAAAGTGACAACTAGGAAAGAATGGTAATAGGTATTAATCGCCTTTACATGTTTGGTTTGTTTCAGTTTTCTAATATGTGAGATCCTTTACTTACTGTGTTTAGCAGTCCACCAAAAGCTGTTCCATGGTACAGCTGTTTCAAAGGGCTGCTCTATGCAGCAGAGCTTTTCTTCTACAGCCAAATGAATGAGTCGTCTTGGCTGTGGCCAACACCATGTTTGGCTGCTTGCTTGGCCTCTGGCTGATGCATATATTTTCCATTAAGTTCCGCTGACAGAACAGAAGGTGTAAAACCCCCTCTTTTCGCCTTCATCCACAGCAACCTAGCTAAGGGCATGACACTACTCACTCAGCCATGTACACTCCAGCCTAGCATGGAATTGTCTCTGCTTGATGCCATTTCTTTACACTACGTAAATAAAAAGCCATATTGAGTCTGTAGCTTGAAAAAAGTATTTGCATATCAAGAAATACTTTCAAATCTAATATAAACTAGATATTTTATTAAAACAGGCTTATAAAAACTTCCTATAGCTGGTAGAAGAGATGATCAGTATAGGCAAAATATTGCTTACTGGCCTAAATAGTATTTTAATGACTTTCAACAGTATTTACAGGACCACAGAGTAAAACTAGGAGTTAGTTTAGTGGCTTGGTCCAAAACCAGGCTCTGAATAATGCACTGCAAAAGCTGTGAGTCTTTATATTATGCTTCATGTAGCCATAAGGAAACTGGGAGGAAAAAAATTGGAGATTAGGGTGTTTAAGGAAAGGAGAGTCTGGAAGAAAATTATTTCACCAAGAACAAGCGTGAAAGAGCTCTTTGTAGAGCAAATACTGTTACAGTTGAGGTAGTAAGAATCAGCACACTTGCATTCAGTACTTATATTTAAGCAAGCTCCTTGAGATAGACATCTTAAGATGTAAAGAAACACAAAAAAAGTGAGTAAAAACAATAGGGTATTTTTCTGTGTTATGACTGTACAACATTAAGGACATTACAGCTTTTTAGCCTTTCAAGTAAATTTATGGAACTAGACAGAAAGCACGCGAAAGAAAGCTGTGGCTTAAAGATTTGTTACTCTTAGAGATATTGTAACTTTGAAATGTATATCATGAGCATGAGAAAAAATTATAAGGGGAACTTTAGAGGCAACTTTAAAGTGAACTGCAGTCAGTATAAGCAAACAGCTATCACAAAAATTTCTTTGGTTATTTCAAAGATAAATAGGAGAAAATCATGTATCTTGTCTTTTATGTACTGAAACATTTCATCATGTAACAGATAAAATGGGCATGTGGTGTAACAAAGTGATAGCAGCTCAAAACAAGCTGACACTTTTACTAGAGGCAAAATATTCAGCTTATCTTGCTGTCTGACATTGTACAAGATATTTTATTATGTTATGGACTGAAAATTCTTGTTTGCTGTTTGTTTTCTCAATAAGAAATACAGTGAAAAAATAGGGTAGAAACAATGCCTATTGCACAGACTGATTGTAGTCACATCTCATGTGGTTTCTGGGATTAGCTATATTTGCAGAGTATGAAAGGTTAATCGGTGTCTCAACTCAGATTACTAGTTACCCTAAAACTATATAATAAAATTGTACCGCCTTCTTGTCACACTGTTTTTGAAGTTATTTCTTTTGAATCAGTAGAAATGCAGTGCTCTTGATGGGAGCAGGATGAAATCTTACTGAAGTAGTTTTCATGATTAGCCCCATGCATTTTGTGTTTGAAAAGGTGGGTGACATTGAGAAGCGTGTGAAATGCTGAGATGGTTTGGGTAGACGAGTAACATGTCTCACACCTGTCTAGTAAATAATGTCCAGGAAGTTCTTCCCATTGAAATAGTCTGCAAATGAAACCCAAAATAACCATTTTAGCCCATTTTTATGTCATTAAGACGTGTGTCATTAAGACAAAGTATAAACCAAGATTCTCCTCATCCAACTATGGCAACAAAACAGGTCTGGTTTTCCTTTTTTACATGAATATCAATTGAAAAACTACACAGAAATAAAAGGAATAATGGAAATTTATAACGTGTGTAAGGGAGAGGAGAACTAAAGTATTAACCTTGATAAGGCACAGTTGCTTCTGCATCTCCCCAGTCTACAAATTGAATGCACCTGCTGTATAACCAATTAAAAAGACACAGTATGCTCTCTTTTTCTTGCTAGATACCTCCTGGATATTTGTCTTCCTGAAGTTATGCCATGCCACCTGTTAGCCAAATGTTCAAGTGTATCATCTTCCTCATCCTTGACAGGAACTTGCATTCTGCCAAGAAGGAGTAAACATTCTCAGTTTTCAAGATGGTACACATATCTTACGTGGTTTTGTGTCTAGAAAAGGTATGACAAAACCAACTTTTTGCCTCTCCTGTTCCTCCATTCAAAAAATGGGAATTATTAAACTGCTAGGCATTTTCTGTCTATGCTGTAAATATTTCAAATGTTTTCTTCTGGTATATCTTGCTATCTAATAAAAATGAATCTGTTTATATGTGTGTATATATAGAGAGGTATAGGTAAAGATACATATTCTAGATAGGTTTCCTGGGGTTTGGAAAAACCTTGTTTATTTATTCTTGATCTCTATTTTATATTTTATTTTATTTTCTATTTTATATCAGGCAAATTATTAAATTGCCTAATTTCATAATTTAATTTCATATTTTAATTTACTGTGTTCAAGATCTGTTGCAGGTTTATAGCACAACCTGTCCTGTAGAATGCCTGATATAGACAGCAGCTGCAATTTTATTTTATTTCTGTTCTTCAGTGAAATTTTGATTTTGTTAAAGTGTGAGACATTATTTAAAAAAAATATAATTCCTGGACACTTTTTATTCTTTATGTACAACAGTGGTAGTATTTTACAATGCATTTCAAAGAATAATAAAATTCCACAGGAAATTTGATCTGCCAAAGTCTAAACAGATTTTGTTCATAACAAATGACATTTTCATCTTTGTTAGACTGGTAGAACCCCATAGATTTTTGAAAGAGCTGTATCAGTGTAACAAACTGGAGGACTCGTGGGTTGTTTTTCTATGTTTCTCCAACAGAGATTTCCTTTATCTTTTTCTTTTCTAGTTAGTTCTGCTGTTGTATAAATGAACTGTATGTGTATAAGAGTCTGGTTGAGTCTGTCATCATTTTTTTCACGATCATTCCTCTGCCACTGCAGAGAAAAACAGTTGGATTGCCCAATATGAAAAATACTTATATCTTAAATTGAACAACACACAGAGACAGAGTTATGTATTTAAAAATGTTCCATGCAAAGCATTAGCAAAACTGTTTTCTGGAAACTGCTGCATTTTATAGGAAAAACAGGAAGCTACACTTATTTAGCACTGAAATTTTTTTTACAAAATAGTGTTACTGTGAGAAAATGGGTGGTTCTTAATCTTTTTAGTTATATATACACTTGGGCTACATACAAACTCTTTATAATAGAAGTATGTTAAATTAAATAGGTCTCCTTTATAACTATGGTGAGGAAAGCACACATGAAAAGAGATTAAAATTTTCTACTAGTTAGACTATTATTAAGTAGTTGTGTTATTGTCTTCTCATGCTCCTTTCTCACAGCCCTTTCTGACATTCAGTCATCTAAAAGTGTAATGTACCTATTGTTTACTCTTCAACATGAGAATAATCTATCAATGACATTTGTGTTCTGAATAAACTGTTTCTGTTACTCACATTGTCTGTCAACATGTATAGAGAACCAATATATTTCAATTTCCTGTAGAAATATTTCCCTGCATCTGAAGGCTGTTTATTTGGTACTGACTCAGAAATCAGGTGTTGATCTTTGTGCTACATTTCTTCACCTCAAAATCAAAAAAAAACAGACAGTGCTTTACTCAATTGCATTCTCTAAGTTGATGGCAGTCATTTTCAATGTGTCTTCTTTTCCAAAACAAAACACACAATCCAGATATCCTCGTTTGGTGGATCTGAGGATGGGGGTTGACTGTGTTTGTCTGAATGTGCATGTATCTACCAGGAGCAGTGTCTAACAGAATGTCTATCCACATCAGGCTGTGTTGCGTTCATCCACAATGAACAAGCATATTTGCTGGATACACTTTGCTTGCCCATTTAGTAGCTACAGACTTAACTGTGCTGGTATTTAACCTAGGATTCATCAAATGAACCTCAGCTTCGTTAAGAAATAAATGCATTTGTTAGACAGCACCGTATCCAATTAAATGCCAAACGACAAATGTATAGTATCCTCATTCCAGTCACATAATTTTTCCCTAAAATGAGTGCATAGCATCCAAGCAAAATATTTGTCCCTCCATGCAGCTTTAGAAAAATATTGTATTCAATTCCTTCTGTTTTTTACCATAATTCTTGGGCTATGTCTTCTGTGGCACATTTCTGGCTCTTCGACATTGCATTTTCTTTGAGCAGAGAGTTTGGGGTTGGGTTGTTTTTTCCCATTTCAAGTTCACCAGATGTTGAGAAGACAGTGTCACAGCTCTAACCATGGTGCTTTTATAGCCTGAGCATGCTTTTATAGACTGAGCATGCAAGTATGTTCTTCACCTTTCATATGAGTGTATAGTTGTAGGAGAGACTCTGGGGATATGTTAATGTACAGGCTTGTTGAACTTACTGCTGGAAGGGTATCCCAGACAGAAGGAACTTGAAAAATTTTATGCTGTGCTTATCTATGCTATTTCTCTGGAACACATCATAGTGAGAAATCTTAATGAAGACAGAAGGAAACCAGTCATATGAGCCACTCAGGAGACTTGGGTCCTGTTACAAAATAGGAAAGAAACCAAACTGCTACTATAAATGCCTAAGAATAGGTAATAAAGTAACAGAAGTTTTAATATTTTACTGGGGTTTGGCTACATAAAAATCTATGGTATACATTTCTTTCTGGACAGTTCTCTTTAAAGTAAAAATACATCATATTTAATGTAATCTAAGACAGGATAACATTCTTAGGAGTATATTTCTATCCTTAAGGTAGCCCAGATAGAAAATTTCATTTGTTTAAGTAAAACTAACTAAAAATTATGGAGAATTACTGCAGTCCTATTTGCTTTGTCAGTTAACTGTGTATTCAGGATATCTTCTTGAAAGCGTTCAGCAAGTACAGTCAAAACTTCATTTGCCAAGGCAGCTAGACTTAGGTCTTAAGAATATGACTATTCAGATCCCTTTCATTAGCAACAGTAAAAACTGTGTATGTGGTTGTCTACTACTTGCAAATATTTACCACATAGCCCACTCTCAGGTACTCCCATTTTCACCTCTCATGGATGATTCAAACTCCCCAGAGGTTTGTCACAGATTATTCTAATTTCTTAATGTAATTCTTGCACTGCTTGTCAGCGTATTTAAAATTAATAATTGCATGACAGAAAAATGTAGGTGAAAAATAAGTATTAACTAAAGAAATGTAGTGTTTAGCATTAATTTTCACCTACTAATGAAGTTTACCTTTTGCAGTTACCTACAATACACATCTACGAATCACATTCAATAGTCATCCTAGATAACTCTGAGCCTTAAGTAGTGTAGATAGTAATGACAGTTTCCTAGGAGAAATTCTAAAGTGTTTGAGAAGCCATTGTAAAAATCTTCTGCCGGTAATTTAGTCTTGCAAGTCTATGAGGCAAGAGCTACAAACATAGAACCATGTTACATTTAATTTAAAGATACATACCAAAGCTGTTAAAACCTGTGAATTAAAGAAGTCTGGAGTTAGGTAAGATTAAAAGCACAGGCTCATGAAATTCTGGCTCTGGATATATTAAAAATGATGCAAAGTTAGCTTTCTTCATTATACCTCTGCTTATTCACGGGCATAAATAGATATACAAACTCCTTAAGACAGGTTTTAAAAATCCACAAATACCAAAATGCACAGCTAGGACACAACCTTACTATTTTTGTCTTGTGTTAGTCACTTTATCCATTTTTGATGAAATTTTGAAGAGTCTATTAAATGGTATAGTTTCAGTGACTTTACTAAATGTGTAAATGCTATCTCTGAAGAACAGAAAATCATCAAGAAATTGGTGGAACTATAAGAAATAGAATTTCCTGAGAAAGTAGATGATAAAACACATTAGCCTTGTATTATTTCTGCAGTTCAGATGCAAAAGAACTTATGGGGCAGAAAATTATGCAGTAAAGCATTCTTAAAGTTGTTGTTTTCTGCCTCCTGTACTCAAATCTAGTGCCAAGTTTTAGCTTCTAAAAATCAATTAGGCTTGGAAACAAGCATTAGTCATATTGTTCCGATTGCTGTGTGGTTGATTTCTACAAATTACTTCTCAAAATTGTTCTCACCTCTGTTTTGTTTAATATTTTTGCTATGCTGAGTTGTCAAGGTTCTAGGGGTACCTGACATCTTAATCATACTCCTAGGGTCTCTTCTAAGTATTCTTTCCAAGCTCTAAGACCAATATAACCTCTTCCAACAGCAGAAATGTTCCCTCTGCATTTACTGCAGGTTGCCAGAAACACAGATTTTCTCAATTATTTTCCTTCCAGCATTTCCATTTGGGTTTAGCCCCTTGTCTATCATTGACCTTCAAAGAGAAAGGAGGAAGAGATCTCAGAAACAGGCTTTAGTTATATGAGCCCTCTCATTTTCACTGGGGTAACAATTTTGAGCCAGCTGCAAATAACAGTTTCATATATGGGTAGTTAGTGAAACAGTATTTGCCTCCTCATGTCTTTAAGCAGCAGCAGAACTGTACCAAATAAGCCTGCAAAGAAAGTTGTAGACCCAACCCTTCTTCATGCCTATACTGGAAAGCGTTTGGTAGCGAACCAACGGTATGATAAGAAAAATTGATAATACCAGAATGATGTTTATATTTCTTTGCCAAGGTTTAAGGTAAAGTTTCTCTCTACAATGCACAAAAATAGCTCCTCGCTGAACTTATGCGATTAAAAAGAAAAATTTTTGAGCTGATTTCTTTATGGTCTGTTTCCGCTGCTTACAAGGAAGTGGAGTCACTGGCAGCAGGATTAGATTGCAGAGAGGAAAAACTAGAAGAATGACAATATTATGGCAGCATTATAAACATTTTCTTGTACCTATGGGACTCTGGTTGCCGATATTGCCATGAAATGTACTGAGGAAAAGGCTGTAATTCATTGATGTTGTAATTCAAGATAATATGGCAAGGAAAGTTGCTGTCTCCCAAGAACTGCTGTGATTACCCCTTGGAATAGGCAGCAAGGGTTGTGATGGTGTTCTGGGGGGAAAATCATCAGTTCTGTGTGGAAGTTAAGTCTTTGGCTTTTAAGCCTATAAGTAAATCTGCCCAGTTGAGGAAGCAACTGCAGTTCCCAAACAACACAGGTACAGCAATTTTTATTTTATCCTGTTCCCTGCCAATGTTTGGGAAAATGCTGGAGACCCACAGAGACCAGATGTTTTTCTATACATTTTAAACTATTCAGTCCCCAACTTTATTATGGTTCAAATAAGACAGAGCTGTAATGTGGCAACTTCATATCAGAAATACCTTATTGGTCACCCATGAATGCAGGAATCTAGTCTGTCCAATGCAGATTTTTCTCCCCATTTATTGCAAGTAAATAATTGCTTCCTCTTCTGCACTCTGACTCTCTAACGTCTGCTGAGACCCCATCTTTTCTTGTAATTCTTCCTTTCCATCGCTAAATGGCATTCAAATGCAGTGGCATATAGCATGCATATATGTGGAAGAAGTTGCTGTCAAATTGCTATATTCACCAAGGGAAAATGCCCACCATAAAACTGCTCTGTGGGTTACTTTATTTGCAATATTTATCCCTGGGAACATAGTGCCTCAAGACTCTGAGGCAGTAGGAAGTAATGAAATGTATTTTTCATACTCTCACTTTTTATTTCAATGTTTCAAGCAGCTCTTTAAACTGCTAGTCTAAACTATTATGTCTTATTTTAGAAAGCCTTTATAATAATTATGAATAATTAGAACCCAAAGTGCTTCCTATTTGTAAATGAAAATAAATGCTTAGCCCTCCTTGCAGAAGCCATTTAAAACATTCTTTTTAAAAAGCCATCTATTTTGTTTTGTACCAGTGTTTTCTTTTATTTTGTTAGAAATAAAGATATTCCCATAATTCCAAATGGTTAAATGCTTGAAACTACTACTATAGGAGAGATAGTGTTATGCAGAAAGGTTGTATGCCTGGAAGAATAGGAATACAACTTTTCAGCTTTTATTCTTTCTTGTTAATGACTGAGCAGGAAAATGAAGGACCTGGTATGATAATTCCATTCAACTCTTTGCTCCTACTATCCATATGCTTATAGGCACTTGTAATATATTGGGATGCTAGTGCCAAAGCTCATAGCCAGAATTATTAAAAAAAAAAAAGAAAGGCAATAAAATGCTGCAGTGAAAATAGTCTTTAATAGCAAGGTTATCAGGAGGCAAATTATCCATTACTAATTAAACAAATGTATGGATATGTTAAAGAGTAAGTTTAAAGGTGCTGTAGTCACAGATCACCAAATAAGCACAGGGCACTGTCACACCTAGTGGAAAGGGACTTGACTCTGATATATCACACTCAGGGGTACACCAGCAGCCATTATAAACCTCCCAGCAACATCTGCTGGACACTATTAAAGTCCTAGCACTTACTCACTGTCCTTAGGTTCAGTGCTGTGAGTTCTGGAAGCAGACTTTCCCACACAGAGAACCTGGCAGAATTTTCTGATTTTTGAGTTCCCATTTATCATGGAGCAGTTAAACAACTGACATCATGACAAAACACATTGCTATTACAAAATAAAATTCTGAATATTTGGGTTTTTCTGGATGATTCTGAAGGCCTGTACTGCCACAGCACTAACAATTCAGAGCTTCTAGCCAAAGAAAAGCATCATACTACAGTAGCAAGAGACCAACATACGCCAGACACTGTGTCTGAGTAAGCCCCTTGCATACAGGTCTGTGGCTTAACAAAGTAATGGTGAATGTCTTTAATTTCTGACACCTGATTTTAGAGTCTTCATGTTGCCAATGTGATATCTGTCAGACTGGACTAAAATCACTCATAGAAACTGTTGTCACCATACAAGGTTACTTTTACCAGCATTTTTAAAAGAAAATGGTACTACACACAGTCTGATGTAAAATTTGCTTCTCACCTAGGTGAATTAGTGCATGAAAATGAATCACGGAATCACAGAATAACCAGGTTGGAAGAGACCCACCGGATCATCGAGTCCAACCATTCCTATCAAACACTAAACCATATCCCTCAGCACCTCATCCACCCGTGCCTTAAACACCTCCAGGGAAGGTGAATCAACCCCCTCCCTGGGCAGCCTGTTCCAGTGCCCAATGACCCTTTCTGTAAAGAATTTTTTCCTAACGTCTAGCCTAAACCTCCCCTGGCGGAGCTTGAGGCCATTCCCTCTTGTCCTGTCCCCTGTCACTTGGAAGAAGAGGCCAGCACCCACCTCTCTACAACCTCCTTTCAGGTAGTTGTAGAGAGCAATGTGATCTCCCCTCAGCCTCCTCTTCTCCAGGCTAAACAACCCCAGCTCTCTTAGCCGCTCCTCATCAGGCCTGTTCTCCAGTCCCTTCACCAGCTTCGTTGCTCTTCTCTGGACTCGCTCCAGAGCCTCAACATCCTTCTTGGGGTGAGGGGCCCAGAACTGAACACAGTACTCGAGGAGCGGTCTCACCAGTGCCGAGTACAGAGGGAGAATAACCTCCCTGGACCTGCTGGTCACGCCGTTTCTGATACAAGCCAAGATGCCATTGGCCTTCTTGGCCACCTGGGCACACTGCTGGCTCATATTCAGTCGGTTGTCAACCAACACCCCCAGGTCCCTCTCCTCCAGGCAGCTTTCTAGACAGACTTCTCCTAGTCTGTAGCACTGCATAGGGTTCTTTTGCCCCAAGTGCAGGACCCGGCACTTGGCCTTGTTAAACCTCATGCCATTGGACTCAGCCCAGCGGTCCAGCCTGTTCAGATGAGACAGATCTTACTTCTGCTTTTTCCAGTGCCTGATAATAAAAAACACATGGCCATATTTTTAAGATGTGCTTTTAAGCAACATTTCTGTAGTTGTCATCTTTGCAAGAAGAAACAGACATATTATGAAAATAGGATACTTGGATGCTGAACTAATACATTTTGTAACTGCTCTCAGTAATGCTGAATAATGTAAGTGTGACCTCTTTTTACTTGTATTGGCTTTCAATGCCAAATATTCACATATTTCATATGTGAAACCTATGTATACTCAGTATCAGCACAGTCCTCAAAGCTTTATGGGACCTAAATTAAATCATAGGCTATTAATTGTTAAGGAAACTACCAAACCCCCCTAAAATCAAATATAAATAAAATATAAACCAGCACAAAATAGTGATAATCAGAGATAACTAGCTACTTAATGTTTAGACAGCAACACACAAATGATTTTTTTAGCCTAAAACCAGTTAATGTTCTGAAGTCTTGACGCAAAATCATTTAAAAGCTAGAAAACTGCATTTGACCTTGCTCTTGTACAGTATTGGCATCTTTGTGCCAGGAAACTAGTTCGAGAGATTCTGAAAATAAAAATAAGATTTGGATTGGCAAAGAAAGTAATTTTAAGATATCCAGTGAAAAGTCATAGTATGCAATAACAGCATATACTATTTATGTGATATATACTGGGAAAATCTAATCCTACTGTTTTTCTTTTTCAAAATTCCTTCTCTTTAGGAAGTTTCAGTTGACATATGATCAGATCAAATCTGAAGCAGAAATTTTATCCCAAGGAACTGTGTAAGAAAGGTTATACAGAAATGAGTTATGAAGTAGTGTAGAAATGGTACAATTACAGAAAGAAAGTTGGCACTGTAAGACTTATGTTTCTTGTTTTAGGAGAAGTTAAGGCATGTAAAACCAAAATTAAGATAAGCATCTATTTCCAATGCAGCATTAAGCATCTAAGTCCTCCAGACACAGAGAGTTAAACCAGAATTATTCTTCATCAGTCATTCCTTCAGGGTATCTTTGCATTCAGCACATTGGCTCCCGTGAATCCCTTCAGGCTTCTGTATTATTAGGAGCTCAAATGCCAAAAACTTGTTTGCGAGTTACTGTGGGCATTTCTATGCCTATAATTCAATGTGACAGAGGGCAGTATTGCCATGCCTGATTTCCACCGGTGACTCTAACACCTGCTCCTCACTTCTGTTGGCTTATATTTTTCTTCACACAGCTGCATAAAATAATCCTAAGTAAAAGATATAGGCATGTATATATATATAGGTCTTCAAAAAGCAACTGTATATAAAGATTCTCTTAGCCATACTATTTTCTTTCATAAAAGGTAGATAGATTTCAAAGGAGGAAAAAAGAAATCTAAAAGAAAGTGGTGATTTGTAGTTTAATTCTGTACTCTTAAAGTGACAATCTTTTGCTAAAGCAGAATAAGGGTAGGCTTTAGGTTTTTTTTTTTTCCTCCAAACGTACCTTACTGAGTGGAGCTCTGAGGTAAAGAAATTTACTTTTATGGGGTGGTAAAAATCACTCTAGCTTCACTAATGGTTTGACAGTACTTTAACTCAATATTGAAAGCACACTACTTGCCTTTATCCTTCTGGTTATTTTATTTTTATTTTTAAGACACACAATAGTTTAGCTGTGCTAGTCTCCATAAAGAAAAGGAAACAATATAAAAAAATTATATATATATATTTAAAAAGCTCTGTGAAAAAAACACAACCAGGACAAAAATCAGCTATGTCAAAAATGAAAGTACACCTGGAGAAATTTCTGACAATCAGTGCTACAAAAAATGTGTAGTCATATCTCGGAACTATAATGGCTTCATGTTAAAAGAGAAGTCCTTCATACCACACAATGTCTATGCATTATGCTGCTTCATTGGACTGTTATCTTCTACAAATGCTATTTTGAAAGCATATTTTGATAATGGACATTTTTAAGGATTTCCAAGTTGTTAAAGGTTGTAGGTTACAATCACGGTTGGAATTACTTGTGCATTTGGAAGTAATTTATCTATGTCCTAAAGTAGTCCCAGAGTGAGAATTGGTTTTTATTTAAGCAAGTTTATGCATTCATAGTATGAAATGAGAAGTGAAAAATCAAAAAGTAGAATAGTGCACACCTGCTTGCCAATAAATTATAATTTTCTGTGTTTTCTATTCATGAAATGTATTATATTGCTAAACATTGTGTAATGTTAAGTTGGGCAATTCTACGCTTTGAAAGTTAGAAGACAGAATAGATTTACAAGAGTGAGTACCATATAGATTGCATATAAATTTGTTTTCGGTTAGGTATTGAAATGATATAGTTTAGGTATTTTATCTTCATTTAGAGAAGCTGCTTAGAAATCTTGTGTACACATGCTTAAGTGTATTTAAGTGTATTTTATTCTTATTTAACTTGCTATTATTTATTTTACAAATTTTAAGAAAACATTTAGAGATCTTACCTTCTTTGTTGAGAATGCCTAAATGAAATAAGCAGGATGAGAAAGTTTAAACTTTCACTTTTGCCTCTGCTATTAATTTTCTGCCGGAAGCTTTTTATAAAGCAGCAAACTTAAAGTTGCGTGACAGTGAACATGTGCATGTACATAAAAGAACAAGACAAAAAGTATCCTGTGACTGTCTTTAAAACTTCAGAACTAGTAAGGTTTTGGAAAACTCTGTCAAAATCTAAAATTAATTCTTTCTAAAATTTCCTTAAACTAAGACCAATTTCCATCTTCCTTACAAATTATGATGTTTCTGTACCCTTGTATGTAAGTATTTAATGTTGATATTTAAGGGGAAATGGCAGACAAGTTCTTTCACTGCTTCAGAAAATTTCAGGCAGTGACAGTGTTACATTTAAAAACTCCACATAAAGAACATACTTGTGCTATACTACCCTTATTACCCATACTGATACTACTAGCAGTGTTCAGCTTAGCTCCCGAGATAGATTGCATTACCATATATTCCTCCAGCTCAGAGATATAGGCTAGGTTTAAGACAGACAAATCAATTGGACTGTAATTTAATACAGACTTCAGGACCTGAACCCATTAAGATTGTTAAAAATGGAAATGTCTACTAACCTTGCTGAGACATTTTAATGACTGAAGCAGCTACACACCACTGTAATCAAACTTTTTAGGTCTCTCTGTCTTCTGTCATTGAATTTTCAACTATCTCATTACAGTGGATGGGACCTGCTGTAGCTGCATCAAGGGATTTTGAATAATGTCCAAGCAGTATAATTTAAATGTCAAGAAGTACAATATTCAGAACTAATGCTACTATTCCCACAGATTTTTACCAGCAAATGTCTCATGATAAATACTTGACATCCTTCAAAAATCATTGAGGTAGAGAATAGGATCATCTGGTTTCTAAATTTCTGAGATTTGGGCATACATGTTCAGTAGGAAATATCATTCTTTTGAAAACTTTTAAAAGTATCTGTCGAAAAAGTGCTTAAATACTTTTTCTTCTTTTTAATTTAAGAGAAATTCTGTTTTCCGTAATGTACAGGTTTGGAGAACACATTGTCTATTGGTTAAGAGAATGAAATTGTACTTATGTAAAGAAAATAATATAAAAATCAAGTCTGTAAGACATATAGGAAATGTGACTTCACCTGCTTTACTTCTGCAAGAAAAACTTTATACTTCTGGCAACGTCTTCAAATATGTAAGTCTATTATTTTTGAGAAAGACATTGTGAAAAAGTGCTAACAATGGCAGGATAATCACCCTAACAACATTGCATTTTAACATTGGGGGTACAAAGGAAAACCCAGTGTTAATTTTTTGACATTATTCATGACTACAGTTAGGAGATCTATTTTCAGAGAACAGATCCGACAGCCATTTCTCTTATTGCTATCTACAGTATAGTGTATTCACTTTGATTTATGATTATTTTTCATATTTTCTGAAAGAATATTGCAAATGAACCTATTACTGGGAACACACTGCTTTCACATTACTTCTATCAAATGAACTATTAATAAATAATTTCTTCTTATTATTGTGTGCAGAACAGTAGCAAGAACTAAACCTAAAAATTATAGATTTCATTCATGGGAACAGAAATGAGAATGACAGGATCCTGGCAGAGATTTAAGACAGCAAAAGAATCAAGACCAAGTTCTCCTAAGTCTCCTCTATTTATTCCTTCTAATTAGACACTAGTGAATACTGAAGTAAATTTTTTATCACTGGTGACATTACATCCATTTCAGGCAAGAAGGTTTGACGAGGTAAAACAAATACAGAAGGTGCTGAAGCACAGATAAGGTGATGGCAAAATACTGGCAGAGGGGGAGAACGAATTACCGCATCAGCTGGCTGTCTTCAGAGCTGAGTTAACAGGGTTATTCTACTACTGTTACTACTGCAACACCTTCTTGGTCATGCCTCTCTTTTGTCTTGGCATAGAAGATATACTCTTACTCTATGATCCTGGCACTATTGGGCATCCCAAGAGAATGACCAAATAATTCAATTCCTAAAGAAGACCAAAATAGGACATATTTACATGGATAAATATCCACCCATGATACTATGTAAAATTACAGTTTAAAAATTCTAATTACTCATTGTGAGATAGAACTACCGTGAAATGAGAGGCCAAGGACAGGTATGCCACATTTAAGTGACTAGCATAACTGGAGGCAGGCACTGCAGTTTAGATAGTGATCACTTACCATTTTGAGGGCTCTCAGGCATTTTTGAGATGTCAAAAGGTCAATTCTTGCCAGTGTATGGGAAAAAAATGTTCAAAATTTATGAAGTAGTGACAAAGAGAGAAAGAAATCTCCATTTGCTTGTCAGTATGTTCGCAGAGGAAACAGAACATATAGCTGCAGGATACATTTTATTCAAGAAAGGCACAGTTAAAGAATTCACCAGATCATTGGAAATCTTTCTTCTACAATTAGCATGATTTGATTTAGCTGGACTGATTTCTGCTTTTAACTAAGAGGTTTTTTATTCAGTTTACATGAATTCTCAGAAGAGCATGAAAGTGTACAGTTATGTCAGGTGAAAAAAAGGAACAGAGCTAGTCGTCAGCAGTGCTTTGCTCAGATCTCAGAAACAACAAAAATAAATATAACATTATCATAAAAGCACAGAGTTGTTGAGGCTACAAGCGACCTCTGGAGATCACCTGGTCCAACTTTCCTGCTCAGGTATTGAGGCTGAGAGGGACCTCTGGAGATTGTCTGGTCCAACCTTCCTGCTCAAGTGGGGCCAGATAAAGAAGGTTGCCCAGGGCCATGTCCAGTTAGGGTTTGGGTATCTCAAAGGATGGAACCATTCTCCAGGCTGAACAGCCCCAGGTCTGTCAGCCTCCGCTTGTATGACAAACACTTCAATCCCTTTGCTGCAGTATGGCAGCATCTTTCTTGGACTGTATTCCTTGCACTAATATTAAAAATTATTTGTTCATTATTTCCTAAAAATTATAGTAGAAAGAGGAGTTTCGTACATTGATAATGATTGCCTCTTCTTCCTAAAGTACTAGAACATAATAACCAAAATATGCACATTGAAGTACAAATTGAAAGCAGCAGCTTTTTCTACTAACGTACATGTTATCCCACTCTACTTACTCTAGTTTGTTTGTAAGTTTCTAAACAAATTCCTATAGGGGGAAAGGAAGATTCTTGTGTACAGGGAGACTTGTGCTGAGGGCATCAGAACACAACATGGGATGAAAAAGATAGCAAGGAAAAAACATTGAAAATAACTACAACTTTGGAAAACAGCCATGAGTCATCAAGATAAAATTTAGGAACTAATTCAATTGAATACTTCATAGTATTGTAACACTGTTAATAAATATTATATAATCATAGAATGAACTAAATGAACAAAGGAAAGTACTGTTTCTGGGCAGAGATAAGATCGACAAACAACTACAAGAGGATCCTAGAATACCACCGTGAGGAAAGCTTTTAGATATATATGTACTTTATTCCTTGAGCTCATAGATAACCTAGCAGTAGACTGAAAATTAATTCAAGAGGAATTTATTGCGAAGATGAAGTTTCAGAATATGTCTACAGCATTTCTCAATACCAAGAAATAGCACTAACTGTACAAATAACACTTATTCCCTGCTTTAAATAAAATATTGAGCCATTTCAGCTTATCACTTTCAATTCTGTTTCAAGAAAACTACCTTCTTCATAATCATCCTACTAGTTTCAAAGACTTTATTAATGGACAGACTTTTGTACACTGTCAAATGACAGTGAGGAAAAATTCTTTCCCATGAGGATGACAAAGCACTTCCCTGAGAGGTTGTGGAGTCTCCTCTGGAAATATTCAAAACTCACCTTGATGCATTCCTGTACAACCTGCAGTAGGTGAACTTACTTTAGCAGGGATGTTGCACTAGATGATCTCCAGAGGTCCCTTCCAACGCCCACCATTCTGTGATTCTGTTTTCCTAGAAGTCACCGACAACATTCAACATGAAGTGGGATTTTGGAAGCATATTTCAAAAATGTGTGTAAGTACAGATAAAGTCTACTAAAGTGATTCTCAGACTTTTCAAAAGTACCATCACTTTTTGTCTTGTTTATCTTTTTTATCCTCTGCGTTGGAAGGTTGTCCAAAAACAAAGACATGTGCTCATTAAGCTTTACATTTATGTCCTGTTTGTATGAAATGAAATTAAATGTCACCAGCAGTTTAAAGTAGATATCAACTCCATTGCTGAAACAAATATCATGACCACTGATAAAAAGCACAGACACTGTTCAGGAAACACTGTCTTAATGAATAAACTTAAATGGGTGCTCCTACAAGGCAGTCCCAAATACCTCATTTAGGATCTACACATTGCAAAAAGATGTGGCGTTTGACACATACTCATTTCTTGAATGTATATTATCTGGGTTACATGTGATCATACTCATATAAGCATACAGAATCTCATTCTCAGATGTTTAGCTCTGCCTCCTTATGCTGCAGGGAATGGCTTTGCTCAGTCTGTGAATCACCCCTGCTTTGGAGTCATATGCCTGACTTGTAGATGCAAAGCACTGCAGAAAATATGCATGGAATAACTCCTATATCAAAGATAAAAAATAGCTTTCTAAAAAAGTGATAGCTTTTTGAAAAATTCACACTATCAGAAACTGTGCCAGAGACTTTAAGCTCTGCAGATGTTGTGGATGATTAGTAAGAAAACTGTTTACTGTCTTCATTTTGTCACCTTCTGAATTAGAGGATTCTTTCTATGACTCACTTGTACAAATAGACTTCCTTAGAGCAACACATTTTTCTCTCCATATTTAAGCAATACATTGTAATAACCACAAATAATTCAATGTAAGTGGCAGTTGCAGTTCATTTAGTTCTTGAAACCCTGTGACACTGTAAAAACATGGACGGCACAAACACTACCCCAAATTTTAGGCCAGAAGCTGGCACTATTTATCTGATCTTTAGTAGCATAATTGTTACAGACAAATTAAAACTGAGTATGAGTGAGTAAGCCAATGAATTTACAAGTGTTTCCACCCCACGGACTGCAGAGTCTCAAGAAGTAATGACTTTTCAACATTTCTCTCTCTTCTTTACAATACCACAATAAATTGTTGTCAACCATAGTACTTGCAAGAGTAGTTTTAAAGAAAACATTACTGTAGCTTGACTATGTTATAGGTAGTGAACCTAGCATTTCTGTGTGTGATACATTTGAATGCAATAAGCTAAAACCCAAAAGTAGTTTATTGGATATTAGACAGTGACCTGAGTATGTGTCACCAGTAAATTAAAGACAGCTATATATCCAGGTTATGCAAATGTCAAACTGTAATCCTTTCAAGTCTTTTCTTCTGGCACAGAGGTAAAATGGAATGACAACAGGGGACAGGACAAGAGGGAATGGCCTCAAGCTCCGCCAGGAGAGGTTTAGGCTGGACATTAGGAAAAAAATTTCACAGAAAGGGTCATTGAACACTGGAACAGGCTGCCCTGGGAGGTGGTTGATTCACCTTCCCTGGAGGTGTTTAAGGCATGGGTGGATGAGGTGCTGAGGGACATGGTTTAGTGTTTGATAGGAATGGTTGGACTCAATGATCCAGTGGGTCTCTTCCAACCTGTTTATTCTACGATTCTATGATTCAGCCTACCCAGCCTACCCTTTAACACTTCCAGGGATGGGGCATCCACAACTTCATAGATGAACACTTAAAATTATTAAAATTGTTCTTAATAGATTTAGATTTACATATAAAGCTATACTGAGGTAGATTTGACGTTACAAAACACATTCTGAATTGAGATAAGCTGCAAACAGCTGTTTCCTACCCAATCTTTACACTGATTTCATGAGAAAAAGGACAGTTGTTAGGATCCTCCTAACAACCCTGTTATCTGTAAGGCTACAGCTAACTTGGCTGTGATCATATCTCCAGCTGCCAAGACATCAGCACAAACCCCAGCATGTGGTTAAGTCTTTATGTACCCTCCAGTACCATGCATCCATATCTGAACCAGCTTTAAAGTAGTTGCTTGGATGCTGACAATAGTCCAGTCACGGCAACATGAAGCTCAAACCAGCTGTGATGGCATTGTAGTCAAGGGACATAAATTATTCATGCAGGGTTGTTATAACATGGTGAGATGTGTTTCTCACATTCATGGAATGTATTCTCTAATCTCCATATCATTACTTTTATTTCTGATATAAGTTTTAAATAATAAAAACATGAGAATCATGAGGTTCTGTGGAGTAATAATTAGAATGAGCAGCATTCTCTGAAAAGTATCTTGGTAGAAAGATTTGCAAGTCAAATATTTTATAAGGTGAGGAAGACATATTTTTACAGTAATTTGAATGTGCTATCCAACATTATGTGTAACTTTTGCCATGACACTCTCACATGTCCATGAAGTATAATTTTGTAATATATAAAAATGAAATATAGCACAGCTCAGACTTATAGGTTAACATAACCCTAAAAACCAGCCATGTCTGCCAGAAAGACGATACAAAGCTGAGCCTTCCTGTTTATGGAGCTGCATCTGTCCCTCGTACAGCTATTTAAATGTTAGTTTCTCTGTATTAAGTATTGTCAATAACTCAGCTCTTGACAATATTGGTGTTCTCTACAGCACAGCATTGCTTCATATCTTTTGCCATATGAGACAGCTGACAATCTAACATGAAAAAAAAAAAGAATCCAAACATTATTTTAGGAGTCATGTCATTCTGCCTTCCCATAGCCTGTCTGTCCCTGCACCTGGTAAGAGTAGTCAGGAGTTGTCTTTGGTGTGAAGACTATGTATTTCATAGAATCATAGAATGACCAGGTTGGAAGAAACCCACTGGGTCATGAGGTATCCTTTCATTATTACAAAGCTTGTTTTATCTCTAGAATTTTGCAACTACCCTTTTTGATTCTGCTGATATCTTCCATATACCACCAGCATCGATAATATAATTTGGGGTTGGATCAAAAAGACCACTTTTTATTTTTATTGCAAAAATCATAATCAGGCAACAAGTATGAAGTTACTTTCCAGTCAAGCTAAAATTTTATACATGTCAATGTTAAAGTTCTACCAGTACATTTGAAAGACTAAGCCTGTGACAAAAAGTAGTTAAGAAATGAGATAACTATGTTCTATCTCTAAGCATCTCAAATGCTCATGTATTTCATATCATACAGAGATGTTTAGTTATTGAGTTAGACAGCATCCAGAAATCCTCCCTTCGTCTCATCTGGTCATGCTGTTTGTTTTTCAAGGAATAATTAAATAGCCACCTAGAGTAAAAAAACTCTAGTTCATTTGATATGAAAAGCCTGGATTCAAGCTCCTCTTTCATACAATTGTTAAAATTTACATACTTGCAATATTAACTTGGGAACTGTAATGAGGATCTCCAACCCTCAAGTGCTTCATTGATTAGCAGATTACGAAGTCAACCTCTCACTGGACCGTAAAATCTTTAATTATTCATGAGTAAATCAGAGCAGTTTTGGAGAATAAGACTTTCCTCTATGTATCTGTAATCACACTGAAATATTGTGATTTAAGTAAGCAAGGTTACCTAAAGAACTTACCTATAGAACACAGGAGATGTTTTCAGAGTTTGTTGTTTGGCTTTAAGGATATTAGTAATGATGCCATGTTTCTGCCCCAAACAATAGTCTCCAAGTTATTAAAAAAAAGTTTACTTAGTAGCATCATCGTTTTTTTCCCCTGACATTCTTGATTAGTGAAATTAGAATAATAATTCAAAATTTTTTTAGCTTTTAGGGATTTTTACAATATTGAAAAAAAGATTCCAAAATTTCCTTGTTTTTCATAATGGTTCAACTGTTCAGCTTATCTATCAGGACATTAATTTTACCATAGGACGAATGTTAATTCACAGGTTCATTTATGCTCACTCTGGATTTTTTACAGAGTATCTTTTCCTTAGGTTATAGTAGCTTATGAGCAACACTTAACTATTAAAAGCAATTTTCAGTATGTGGGCAGATGGTAAATGGATACTTCACAAATGTTATAGAATCCTTAATGTATAAAATAACTACATAAATACACATAATATTTGGTGCTATTTCCTATTGTGGCAAATCTCATAGAATATTATTGCTTTTTAAAGCAAACTCTAGGCAGTCATACTTTTAAGTAAGTATGCAATAATTACTAATATATTAAATAACAAAAAAGAATCATTTAATAGATTTGTGGGCAGAATTTGCAAATATGTTCATATCTCATAACTGAGCCAAGGTGAATTTTTTTTATCATCATTTCATAAAATAAGTATATATTTAACTAAAATAGACATAATTCTGGCTTACAAAACTGTATTATGAATATTTTATATTGGCTTTATTAATATATGGATTTTACTATTTATTAAGTGAGAATTTCTTTGTATTCCAAGGTAAATATAAATTATTCCCTTGAAATCCATAACTATGTAGGAAAAGTTTTCTAGTATCTCCATTTAAAAATACAAACACACAGAGTACTTAGACCCAAAGATTTAAATATGTGAGGCACTGTAGACCAGGTCTTACATTCCACAGAGCAAGTTAATTGTATATAGTTATTTTGATTAAAGACTTATTAAGTGCTCCTGTGTCTGTTAGTAGTAGAATCACAAATTCACATCTATACAGAGATAATCTGATTGAAGTGCTTTTTCTGTATATATACACACATGCAGTCAAACACTTTTTTTTAAATGTTTTCCCTATTAAAGCAAATATCCTCATTTAGTTTTGAATTGCTTCTAGATTATTTTTATCATATCTTAAAGTAATGCTTTCAGCTTCAAATTTACCTGCAAAGTATTATGCATATTATAGAATATTCCATATACTATAGTGTATATATTCAGAAAAAAAGTCTATATAAATCCTTAAAAAGAATATACTCAGACTACTGCCTACAAAAGGTCTTGTTTGGAGAGAGTAAAGCGATACCTAAAGCACTCTTTCATCTCTCTGGCTCTAAGTTTCTCCTTATTCTTCGAAGTCCAAGCAAATATCAATGAAGTATTTAAAATAATTTTATGAGGAAGGCCCAGGCCACAGACAAGGAAAAATTTTGATTATTTACATCATTGAGATAACTATGTTCATATCTGGGATGTTCTAAAATACATCCCTAAAATTCTAGAACCCTCAGGATAAACCTAAAAGCTGACTTCTTTCAGCAGCTGCCTCATTTTACCTCAAAGCAACAAGCTATTCAGAAGGTGAATAAAAGGACAAAATTTATTCATTTCTTTATAAAGCTGCCTTTTCTTTCAGTATCAAAGAAAAAGTGAACAAAATACCACTTTGTTGCATCTTCTGTCTGCTACCAATACCTTCATGGGATGCTAATATACCTACCTGTGGTGCATTTTGCCACTAGTCACAAGTATAGTCTTGATGACCTCTGAGCCATTGAAGTAATTTTGGAAATACCCTCCGTGATGAATTTACAGAGCACATAGAGGGTAGCTCTCAGACTAGAGATAAAAAAATTACATGTCTTTAGAATCTTTACCACTGAGAAGACAGTTGACTCTGTTTACAGGACAGTAGGAAATTGGAGCTTTCTGTGTATTCCTCTAATCCAGTCTCTCACATACTTGTGATACACTAGGTGGCATTTCTGATGTGAAGCTCCCTCAGACAAGCTATATTGTAGCTGTAAATTCCAGATACAGCCCACAATGTTGGGAAACATTTCTGAGCAGATGGTTTCATTCAATAAAACATCAAAGCACCATAGTAAATAATGCTGTTAAATTTTTTACTGGTCATTTTGAAGAGCCGCATTAAATATTTCCAGATGCAGCTGAGAGTGAAAGGGACAGGAACATTTGGCAGTGAACAAAATGCCATAGGACTGTTTTGACTGCTGACATTGAGACCAGGGAAGAAAATAAGTGTCTGAGTGGCACTTCAGGGGGTGATCTTTGACTTGTAAAGAGCAAAGAGGACTGGACAGTTAGAGGTCATCTATTCTTTCCCTGCCTCTTCCCCAATGCAAAAACATTGGTTCCTCCCTTGTCCCCAGCCCCTGATTTGTCTCTGTCTTTGTCCCTGTGTTTGGAGAAGAGAGGCTTTAGGTGGAGCTTTCTCGCCTTAATTGGGAGCCTCCTCACTTTTGAGACAGCAGGTTACATATACTGTATGTAATGACAAGAGCAGTGACAGAATGCAATTATCCAGCCAACTAGCAGGCAATCTGTAGGCTCGTGTCCTGCTATTAAAGTCAATGGGTATGAAACAGTGCATTGCAATAACCCTCAGGGAAATTCCAAAAAGAAAAAAAAAAAGAAAATCTGTGTTTGACTTGTAGTTTTCTGCTAGTGAAAGAAAAGGGCAGCTATTTTTAACTCCAGAAGTGCATTCTTAGAGTGATCGTGGGTGTCAAACCACGATCTGTGTCTGTGAACTAAATATCTGTATATATCTGTATGTAAGAATATTTCTTCCTCTTTATATTCTTTGTAATGAACACAGTACTGCATGGATTAAACATGCAAGCAATTTAATAGTCATAGGACTTGTGGTATAAACCCCAAATCAGGTAATGCAAAATGTAATATCACTCCCTAGGAATTTCCTGAAGGAGATCTGAAACATAAACCACCTTTCTATTGCTATACAAATTGAAGACAGTATTTTCTTCCTCTCTCTTTTGTCCCAAGACATAGAAAAAAAATTTTAGTCACCAACACGATCTAGACCTCCTGCAGCAACATTCACAGCTCTACCTAATGTTGTATCCACGACTGAAATTTTTTTCATTATCAGTTCCAAAAAGCATAATTCATATGCAGCCTGGGCCACAGCATCTCCACCTCTGCCTGAGCTGCAGTGGATGTTAATACTCATTATGTAATGGGATCGAGAGCAGGTCATAGGATCATAGAATCATTAGGTTGCTTTTTACAGAAGAGCCTATATGTGAGCCAAAATGAATGGCAAATCTCGGTTAAAAGCAGAGACAACAAGTGTCACTCTGCTATATGACAGAGGATTCCCTAAAGCCACAGACATCAAGTAGCCTGGAAGTTGCAGCTCTACAGCAATGCAGTGCCTGCTTTCCTCGACATCAGACCTCTAATGGGCTAAAGATGCAGAACCATGATAAGTACAAGAACAACCAGAACAGAGCAGGCAAATGAAGGAAAAGCAAAAAATGAATCTAAAAAGATTAAAACATTTTTTTTAACATATACATTCTGCTTGGATCTCTCCAGGGGGGAAAATAAAAAAAGCACTACATATAAGCAAGGCTTTTTCTTCCCTAGTCATGACACATTTTAATGAGATTTGAGATGAGCACAGGAAGACTGAGCAAGATAACAAGGTTATCTCTGACTCTAAATCTTCACACTATTTATGATGCTAAATTTGCAGGCTGTGCTGCTCACTTGCATTTCCATAAAGTAGCATAATAAAAGAAAAAGAATTACAAGATGGTAGCATTTTTTCCTCTGAACTGTCCTTTCTGAAAAAAAAAATATATGCAGTCCTATGGGTTCTGGTATTCTTTTTACTTCTGCAGAATAATCTCCCTTTTGTATTTTATCCTTTCTTTGTGCAAAGATAAAGAGAATGATTGTACATCCAGACTTCTGCTCCCCTAAGTGATATGACTCATTCACACAAGCTGCTGTACCTCTTAAGGGACTGTCAGTGCCTTTTCCTCTTAATTCATTAATTTTACTTTTCTGTTATACTGAAGAACGGCTAATAAAGTAACTTTTCTCAATTGATATTCAATATCCTCTATGCCCCTGCAGGCATCTCCTCTTCTTCAGGACTAAAACTGTTATACAATATGTTGAACCCTCCCCACAGATGCCATGAAGGAGACATACATCTTCTAACATTCATTCCATCTTCTTGGAATATCTTCTGTTTTGCAGATTGCACATAGGGACTAATGGCGGACAGCATTGTGTGCAAAAGTAAGAAGTCAGAGATTTCCCATTCCTACCCAATATACACCTGCTGCTGTAATACAGTTACAAACTGGCTAGCCATTTTCTAAGGACATTTTGCCTTAAAGCTCTCAACTGTATGTACAGTGTAAATCTCATGATTTTCTTTGACTTTGGATACCTTTTTCTCCGTGTCTCTCAATTAACCTTAGGAGTTGCCTTTAAGCCATGGCAAACTGGAAAAATTAATTTCATGAATTCTACGACAGCATTAATATATTTTTTGAAAGTAGGAAGGCATATTTTTTCAAGACATTTTCTGTCTCTGACACTTTCACGAAGTCATTAATGATTAGATCCTCTTTTGGTCTTTTATTGTGGGTTTGAATAAGTTAACAGTAGAAGAATGTGGGATCCATCTTTTTTGAGGAAACCTGTTATATCGTTCCAGTTTACACTGGTATGAGTTGATACCTCAAAATCTTTTCTTTATTTAAGGAAAATTTCAGCATTTGTATGGGGGAGGAATAAGATAACTAACACAAGTATTAGTTGATTTAACACTAAATGGAGTTTATCATCATTAATGGGTGACATGTATTGCAAGATCTCCCTTGGCATTTTCAGCAGAGGTGTAGAGTTACATGTTACTGTATTACTCAAAGAATGACACATGAAATCGTAAGCTTAACTGAGAACTTGATTTCTCTTATCTCTACTGAATGGAAAATATCCCATTTGCCTCATTCTGCAGATCGAGTTCTCAGTGTTTGCAGAGATTAATAGGACAACATAAAACCAAGTGGAAGTTCATATTTTAAGTAGTTTCTGTGGTGCTTCAAACATTTATGAAACAAAGGGAGTACTAACTACTGCTAAACATGTCATTTCTAAGAGAAATAGCTATTTTTTCTCACACAGTAATCACCTCTATTAGTCTGGAGACAAGAACAGTGAATGTTTAAACAGCTAGAGGTTCAGAAACTACACATATAAATCTATGAATCATTGTAGCACAACTTTAAAATACCACTTTCTTTAAAACTGCTGCTTTCATTGAAAGTAAGGATGTAAGCTACTTATGGAATGTTATGAATATGGAAAAAAATGTAGCCTGTGCTAACAGAATGTATCTGGTTAATGAAAACTAGGTGAATATAGAGTAATAGCTCTGAGACCATTAAGTGGCTGTGCAAGTCAGTGAAATATAAGGTCTGATGCCTTTTTAAATCTCAGGAGGTAAAGAAAGAGAGTAAGGATTGGGGATATTTATACAACAGAGTGGGAGTATCTTTCAGTGAACTCATTCTGAATCCTTTTTCTTCCATTGTAGCAAGGGTGCACATGAACGTCCTGAACTCAAACTGGACCAAGAGAAGTGCCTAAACAATTCCCTCTGGTCCTATATGTGTAGTACTTCTACAAAAGGATGTCCTAGATGGAATCTCTAAGACTGAAGTGAAACTCCAGTTCTATTAGCCAAGAATGTATCAGCTTCATCCACATTTTGAGGTCTACGATCCTCTAAAGTGGCCTTATACTGGGAGTGTACTTGATATGTAGTCACGTGGTCAGACAGAGGGTCTGCAGATGAGTTCTCCAGGGTGAATGTTTTCAGCCACCTATTTGCATGTTCTTTGAAGGAGCAGGTACCGTTTCCTTTTTCTTAGCATCAGAACCAAAAAAAATTGTGTCTACATGGTACAATAGAATACAGTCCTATTAGCAGACAACATCTGTGCCCATCAGTGCCATATTTGTTATCTGTTTTCCTCAGCTGAATCAGTAAGGCCAATCAGGATTACATCACCAAGCAGGTAACACAGTAAGCAGTGTTGGGTTGGGGTTTTTTTTGTGGGCAAGTTAGGGGAGGACAAAATCTTCTCCAACATCAGATGCACTTTGTGATTATTCTGACATATATGCAGAACATCAAGTACACAACGTATCGAGTTAATGATAGCTTTTCAAGTTAAGATGAATTGGATGTATTGCTTTCCTGGAAAATGGAGTTTCGATTTATTTAATTTATTATGACCTTATCACTGAGCAATTGGATATCATCTATTGGCTAGTTGAGATGGTGAATGATGTGCATTTGTGTGCGTATTGCAATGACTGACAATCCTTTCTTAGTACCAAAAGGAAGCAGACATATGAAGATGGTAGCATGATCCCTAGGAGGAACCCCAAACCATATCTTTTAAGTGAAACCATACTCCATTACTGCAATCATAATTGTATTAGAAGAGATTAAAAGGCGGTGTAGCTTGTAAAAGTATAACAATGAAAATGTAATAGAGTTACAAACCAAAACTCAGGAAGCTTATTTGGCACAAAGTAATTTGGTCTCAGATGTTCCTTCTCTTTGGAAACAAGAATGGAAAAGATCACTAAAATTCATGAGCAGCAGTCATCAGCTATCACACACTGAAACTCATGATAAGGAACTAGACAAGAGGTCTAAAATGATCAACAAATATTGCACATCAATATGAAAAGAGTTGTTAGAAGGCGACACAAAAAAACCATCTGACAGAGCTTGTAGCCTTATTCTCCCCTCACATTTTTCTTTGAACTCTCAAAACAGAGTGCTGGAAAACACAGTCTATTAGATTATTTTATTCTGCTTATAAGCATTAACAGTCCCCTAATTTCTTTAACAGTGTTATATTAAGAATGAATTTAGTTCAGTATTTTTTTCTAATTATGGCTAATCAATGACAATTGCACTTAATGCATTATGCAAGTGCTGCATTTTGGTACCCCTCTGTTTACAATACAGGTTCAAACATTTGCCTTTCAAAGTGAATACTGTAATGTTTTGTATCTGACGTGCTCTTCCTGTTAATTGTAAATTGTATTTGGGAAGAAAATATTAGCTGAGAATTTACTTCTATCCCTGAGGCCAGGAAATATTCTTAGGTCTTTCAAGCCTTACTCAGTTAAGTTAGATATTTATTGCCTATGTTGTTGTGACACATCCCAAGTGAAGAACAGGCAGGGTGCCAGTAGTGTTTGAGTCATGGTGGTACATGCATGCCATGTCCTGTGTTAGAACTCCATTCTATTTGGGGCTGTAGAAAACATACGTGGTAGTCCCTCTCTCATAAAGTGTTCTCAGACCACCAGCTGAGAAAAGAGGGAAATACTATTAGACTTGTGGGGAAAAGAAGCATTAGGAGATGAAGGGTAAATTTCACAGTTGGCTTCAGATCATATTTACATAGAGCAAAGAATCAGGCAGAGATCTTTCCATTAACTGGCTTCAGACCACAAGCATGAAGGTCAGGAGAGGTGAAGTTAACTAATATTCATTGATGTGGTTCTTTTGCTTTTGGAATCTCAGCAGGGGACACTCCTCCCTCTCCTGCTCAGCCTAGAGCTGGGTGATTTGGTCTGGCTATGGTGTCTCAGGTCCTCTAGTATTTGGGGAGAGAGAGAAATGTGAGTGGAGTCAAGGGAAGTCAGATCCGGCCAAATCTTGTCTTACACATACTACTGGTTCATGTCGTCTCCTTTGTTTTCCATTGAGGCTCAACATACAATTGCTGGTAAATTATTAAACAGGAACTTTTTATCTCCACTTCTCCTACCTTTCACAAAGATATGCATCTGTTTTATGTGTAAACTTATCACCTATACTTCATAACCAAAAGTCTTAACACAATCACTATCCCATAGCCCCCAAGAAAGAGAGGTTAAGATGAGGTGATAGATATACAGCACATTGAATGTTAAATTTTGCAAATGTAGATGTAGGCCACAAATTATTTCAACACATCTATGCTGGAAACACTAATGCAAACTAAAGTTACAGCCAGATTTTCCTTTTTTGCTGTCAGGAAGAATGACTAATTTTGAACAAAAACACTGGAGGGAAAGGAAAATGAAGAGAGTGTGTGTGTGTGTGTGAGAGAGAGAGAGAGAGGCTCCCAAACTCAAACTCTCCAGTGCCTTTTCAGAGCACTACAGCTATAGGCAATTTTCCCTTGGAAAGAGAGCTGTCAAGTGAATGTCTTCCTATTCACATCATGCAGTACGTACAGATCCTGAGCTGATCCATGCCTCGTGATTGAGTAGACAGGTCTCTTCTCTGCAATCAATGTCGATTAGAAACTGCTTTTGTGTTACTAACAATCTGATGGGACTAGAATAAAATCTCCTGGACCCTCCAGTAATGAAAAATTATCTACACAAAAGGAAAGAAGAATACAAAAAGGATTTCAGGCTCCTCTTTATTACCTCTAAAGTTGTAAAAAAGGTTTTTCTCTAGTGAATAAATAATCCTTCTTATTTTTGCTTTCATTAAGCACACTTTTGTGTGATTGATTACGACCTGCTCTAACACAGCAGACCAGATAGCATCAGATCATCTGTTTCTGAAAAAAGGTATTGTCACTGGTGTGTGTAACTGAAAAGAGACAAAGTGAAATCAGGTTAAAGCATCATTTCACCTGGTTGAATGAAGTGCAAAGAGAAGATTGATGGTGTCAAATAAGCTTTCCTACAACCTCTGACCTTTTTAGGCTAGTGCCTTGGGAAGAGAGACCTGGAAACATCTGTATCTTCTGGGTAGCAAATATTCAGAGACATACATGCTGTTAAGTGATGATACATGCACAGAAAAATAAGAGATATTTCTTCTCTCTTGTCTAAGCTTTGGTCAGAACACATCTGTTAAGTTTTATGGTGCTCTATTGTCCTTGGTCTAGAGGAAATATGGTACAAGCCTGGCTAGTAAAAGTTACACTGGTAGATAGTCTTTCCATAAAGCAGCAGTTTCTTAATAACATCACCGCATCAAGCTGTGAACAAAACATCAACCAGTTTCTTATAATCATCACCTTCCTTACATTCAGAACCCTCTGCTCAAGTTTTCCATTTCAATGTATTAGTCTTTTATTTTGAGGCCCACTTTTACATGGAAGAGTTAATTGAATTTATGTTATCACACCTCATTGCATTTAGATTTCAAATTTCTGATAATTAGAGAGTAACAGAGGTAGATTTTCTCCTCCTAAAAAAGTGGAAAAAACATTGTTCCTGAAAAGTATAATGAACTTCACGGGGTGGGGGTGGGGGAAAATCCTTCTAAACCCTGTCTGGGTTATTTTAAAGATGAAGTTTTCCTCCAACTTCTTGTATCGGTGCTGAGGGAGATGGAAATACATGTCCTTCTGTTCTGAGTGACCAGAGATTTGTACTCAGAGTTAGCTCATTTGAAATAATTGTATAATGAAAATATGGAAGCAAGTTGCTTGCAATTTGTAGAGAAACAAATCTGAGAGAAATTTTTAGGAACACAGGAAACCTTCAGAGTTTTTTTTCAGTCTCTGTGAAGATCAGGCACAAACCTGTGTGCTTTGTGGCAGAGGTGGGGGAAGCAGAAATCCCATTATGGTGCCTGTGGACTGCACACCTCAGGGTTACAAACATAATATTTGAGATGTGAGTAAAAAGGCAGTTTGAATTTTAGCAAGTACGCTGGCTCAGGAGACTCAACCAGAGATAGTGGAAAGCACAAGCTGTTTTTCAGGGAAACATCCAATTTCCACAAACTGATTCATGGCCAGCAGCCAGTGCACAAACTCATGCAGGAAGTCAGAAACATGCTCAGAATGAGTTGAAAAAGGGAGCTTCAGCAACTTCAGGGAAATTTCTGCTAAGCTAGAGAAGCCTTAAAGATTGTTTCAGAAAAGAAAAAAAAATAAATACTGAGAGAGACACTGAAAAAGAATTTCAATTTACTGAACAAAGGTACCAAGAAGCACCTATCTGGCAACATCTGGTCCTGTTCTGGAAGAAGTGGAGGCCATGTTCTCATAGCTGAGATCAGTGAACTATTTCACTTTGTGGTCAATGCAGCTGTCATTAGGCAGAGTGGGCTGTGATTCGCAATAAAGGCCTTTAGTCATAGAAGAAGGATTCTGGACACTGCAGAGGTCATTTATGTTGATACTCTCACTGTCCTCACAAGTGTGATGCCTTTGAAGCTTGAAAATCTTGGCCCTTGTAAACTTAAAAAAAAAAAAATTACAGATTACAAACAGAAATTTCATTAAACTAATGTAGTCAATACAGTATATAAACTTTAGCAAGTAAAGAAAAAAATGCCTGGTGAAAAACAGCAATGAAATAGTAAAACTAGAGGAAATAAAGTACTTTTGACTCAGTCTGTAATTCCATGTGCCATATCACCTTTAATTTTATTTAAAATATAACATGTATACACACATAGTATCTTTTCATCATCAATGTAAGTCACTGTTATGACACTTATTTACCATTTTCCTTAAAAGACAGGAAAAGTTAGCCGATTACTTCCACATTACTTTCTACATTAAGCCCCACAATAAGTAAATTTGGAGCTTGTATTACTTTAGATAGTCTCTTGTAAATTTCTTGCCAAGGAAAACCAAACAGATTTATTGCTTTAAAACAAACATCTTTCAGGTAAATATCACTAGAATTAGAAGAACACGTCAATATTTTTTAAATGTCACCTTCAAAATTTTCTATAACCAAATATCTTAATAATATCAGTCTTTTAAAAATCTTTTTTTCTGGAAAATTTGCAGGCAAAACCACCTTTAAAAGCAAGTTGAAGTAGAAAGTATAAAATTTTAATACAAAATAAAGCAGGAGGAATTTTATATTATTATCATTACAAAATGATATTTTGTATATCATTTCTTCTTTTGACATACTAACTTCTCAAGACTGTGGGAGAGATGAAGAAATAAGAATAGGTAAATTTTTTCCTGTTATGAAATTTAGACTCTTAGTCAAATAGCTGAAGCACAAGAAGTCCTTAAAGTTCAAACAGTATTCTGTACTTGCCATATTAACAATAGATATATGTAAAATAACTACTGCTCGCCATGCTTTTATTTCCTGTAAAGGCTGAGAATTTTAATCTGAAAAATTATCACATTGACATAATGAAGCTTATCTGTTATTTACAGCAGGCAGTTCTTGGCTTAGGCATTTAGTATAATTCATCCAAAACGGGAAAGTTCTGGAGGGAATCCTGACAATTTTTGAAGCTTGCTGCAGCACTGATGCTCAAATGCAGTACTGGTGCAGCAAGAACCACAGGCCGGTTGAGATGCACTGCATACAGCAACCCTTTCTTTCCCCAGACATCTAGAAGGTATGCTCTTATCAAACCCCTCTTCCTTTCTCAACCACCATCAGCTTACTGCCTTGTTTATAAATAGGCTTCCACCAGCTTATACATTCACATACACAGCTGCAGACAATTCAGAGACCAATCTGTAATCCACCATAAGAAAGCTGAGCTGATTTAATAATGACCACTATGAAATATCAATACAACCCACAATGAGTGGATTAAGAAATGGCCAACTGACAGTCCTCAAAAGCATCTGCCAGTGAGGAAACTGTCACAGAACAAGTAGGTTTTTTTCTTATAGGTATATACAGACTTTTCACTACAACTCTTACCAATACAAAAAAAAAAATATTCGTGAATATAGAATCATTGAAACCTGCATTTGAAGAAGGTCTAAGGTAGAACTGAAGGGTTGAGTCCCAGATTATGATACAAAACTCTGATCTTACTATGGCTAAGGAAAATTTGACTTTGAAGATCTCCAAGCGGCATTTTACTTTTAAAGTTTCCACAATGTGAAAGATCTACTTTTTTCCCAATTGACACCTATCTAACTGCACCAATAGCTATTTTCTGCTTCAGACTACTTAAGATCTAGAAAACATAGCTATGACACAGTTATTACAAATGGCCACCCATAAAATTTATTTATTGCTACCCATCCCATACAAAACTGATTAAAAACTGCTTAATGCTCTGTTCCAGAGCTGACCAACACCAAATTTAAAAAACAAAAACCAAACACGAACACCAAAACTCCCAACCCACAACATTTCAATGATTACGTATGATAAATACCCAAGAGATTTGTCCAATATAAGTATATCTCAATAATTGCTTGTACTGTGACTAATTTAGACTAATTATTTTTTTTTTAAGAGAAAATTCACTGTACTGTTCTCCCTCATACATGGCACACGGGTTCACACACCAACTAACTCTGGGTATGTTCTGTTGTCTGCCATACCACAGACTTTCAGAAATGGATGTTTGGTTTCATGTAATTAATATATTTTTTTCCTTATGATATGCTGAAGTTTTATCTGAAGTATCTCAATGCAAGCCATTATCAGAACACATTCTTCATAACAGTATTTTTATTTTCAGTAAGCCTTTACCTACACGATTTTTACTTCTGTGTTTTGTAATCTCTCTGAGGCAAGGAACAGTTAAACAGTTATTGATATGTCTTTCATAGGAAAGAACAAATGTATAATTATTAATTTTTATTCCAAAACCTGCAAGGTTCTTCAGCCAAAATGCAATAGAGTCTTCAAAAAAGCCCACAAACAATTGCAATTAAGAAATCAGAGACAAGAAATACGTATAACTCGCTAGTAGCCACTAGCAGTGATGTCATTGGCCTAGTATCACATGCAGTTGTCCATGCCAGAATCATCTTGTGGCATTCATTTTCACATGCTATGTCTATTTTACAAATAATTCCCTTATAGGTGTTCCACTCCATCAAGAAATATCTATATATCTTATCAAAATGTATTATATTATATTATATTATATTATATTATATTATATTATATTATATTATATTATATTATATTATATTATATTATATTATATTATATTATATTATATTATATTATATTATATTATATTATATTATATTATATCGCAGTGCATTGCAGTGCATTGCAGTGCATTATTGTAATTCAGTCAGGTGAGAGTGAGCTACACAGGTAATGTCATTCAAATGCACATTCTAGATTGTCTCTTTCAGCATTCCAGTTGTCTCTTCAGAATCTGTTAAGTTTGTTGTAGAGATTTTGAAGAAAAACAGGAATAATATACAAATGCCTAATGACCACTAAGCAGTATGGTGCTGTAGTAGTATGATTGTGACAGTGTAAAGATATTAGTTACATGGCACTGTAAGAAGAGAAAATGTTTGTCCTTAGCTCAACTACTATAGCTGAAATGGTAACAATCGCTTTTTAAGGTGTCACGCAGGATACTTAGAAAAGGGAAGAACGGGTATCCACCAGCAATATTTGTGTTCATCCAGAGAGAATGAACCTATCCATTTTTCTCATATTGCAAAGGCAAGTCAGAAATATTTTGTGATTCACTATGTTAAAAGCAGCACAGACAGCAATACTTTGAGCAAATTCTTAGCATGGCCAGGGTCTTGCAAGTAGGTCACAGTTTAATACTGCTAATGTAATCTCTCTTCTGTGCCTGAGGCTGGACTGTGATTGTTGATTTGATGTCTTGTTCAAACTTCATGCTTACTGCTTACCACTGAGGAACTGAAAGCTTGATATGGGACCAGAGCTGAGAGGCTTTTGGCATCTTGTGTTAGCTTCTTTAGTTATAAGCAAGTGTTAGAAACAAGACTAACATTTTCTTGTATCTCCTTTCATTCATGAATGACTTTTTCTATATTTAAAATAGTTTGCATATATATTGCTAAAGGAATATCTTTGCCTCTCTTAAACACATAACTTAGTTATTGATTTTAAGTGTATATTCTCTACTAACACTGTAATTTCACTATTAGGTTAACAGGCACACACTACCCTGGAGTCCAGCAAAACTGCCACAGAAATAGACCTTGATTCTCCTTCAATCAAGTACAGAGACTGCACTCATCAATCAAACTCTTGACTTATAAGATAATTCCTTGGGTAGATATGATATTATACTTCTTCTGTTAAACCAATGATTTTGGCAGACAGGCTGTCTGAAACTAGATCATGAAAGTGAAAGGGGAGCAATGAAAATCTTAACTATAGTAACTAAAACTTTCCAGGGCGGGCAGAATTTTCCACTATTCTATAGATGAAATGAAAGCTGAGTTTCACTGAGACAATGTAAAGAAAGCATCTCAAATCTATTTTTGTAGGCTGGTATGTCAGACCCATTTACTAGAATAAGTGATTCTTTATTGTAGTTTTTTTTTTTGAGTGTCGTCTATTTGTAGTTTCCCATCTCCTTTAAATCCAACAATGTTAAATTTATGTTTTGGACAAATAAGTTTTTATCAATTAAAAAATTAAAATTAAAAAGCAAATAGCTAGTTAAATTCTCTCCAGTTCTAATTTGCATGTCTCTGTCCAGATGTGGTTCCTGCTCAGGAATAAAACCAGGATGTTTCAAAAATTAACATGGTCTACGGGCTGAACTGCAGCTTCCTGATCCTTCAAACAGAACTGACAGTGCTGTCCAAAAGATTCAGATTCAGAGGGCGAACCAAGAATAATGGTCTGGAGTTAGCCAGCAGTAAATGTTGAGGACAGAGGAAGACACGTGAAATCTTGTGCCTTTTATTTTAATTTATTTGCTACATGGCTGAAGGAACCAGTAACTCTGCTCAGAAGCACTTTGTCAATTATCTGGAGGAAGACTCACTTTTACATATCTAGCTTGATAACATAAGCTTCATGCTCCGTATGTGTACTCACAACAGTAATATGGTACCAATTATTACACACACATAAATACTTATGTTAAATACAGGTTCTTAGATAAAGCTGAGGTCTCCTGGAAAGTAGGAAAATGATTACTATAGTACACCATAATACCAGCCTTGCGAATGCCTGGGCTTTCAGCCATATCCTTCCTTCAGATTATTCACTGAAGTATTCCAATTCTTTTTTTAATGTTTTTTTTTTTAAATCCAAGCTGGAAAACTCAGACCTTGACTGATGGTGGTTGCATGTAGTGGCCACTAACACTGCCCCTCTTTGTTGTCATAGATGTCAGTTGACCCTTTGTGGAAAGTAGATTAGGTGCTAGTAGTTTATTTATTCCACACATGTAACTACCACACCAAGGATCACTCTGTTTCATGACTAAGTAATGATTAACTGCAGTCCTTGAAATCTGAGGATCAGAAATGCACATTTCATTAATTTTTCAATAAGCTTATATTTTGGTAATGATTGTGCTACAAGGCATTGCAGACATACATAATGAATGTCAACATTTAGATGACATAATGAATAAAAAGAATCCATATAATTTAAACTCTTTTGTTGAGTTATGCTTAGAACAAATTCATGAACAGTAATTATCTGTCATTTATCTATTAGCCTGTTCCATGTATCTATGTGACACTCAGATTGCCTTTGATTTCACTGCACAAAACATTTCTCATTCATGAAGGCCTACAATCTTATTAAAAATTAATCTAGCAGTATATTTAAAATTTAAACATGTTTATGAATTAGGGCTGCAATGATACGAAACTCAGAGAAAAGTTTTGCTAAGATATAAAAAACAGTTGAATATGAAGATCTCCACTTCTATCTGTTCAGCTGTAAACTCTTCCGGTGACACTATCAGCAGACAAGCAGATCTCTTGAACTGAACAAATTAATGCTTTGCTGTTGCTTCTGTTGGGTTTGTCATGAGCCATCTGTGCAGCAGAGAATGACTTTTTGTCACTTTCTCCTCAAGACTTCAGGATTAGCTGGTTTTCTGGGAATTATTTCTTTGGTATTAGTATAAATAGATGAGAAAATAAAAAAGAAAAAAAACACTCATACCTTCTCTCAGTGAGGTTTTATCTTTTTTCCACCAGAAATCAGAACGCTGAATGGCAGCCAGAACAATGTCAATATAACCTGAAAAACTTCCAGTTCTTTGTCATCCTGTGAACAGACTATTTTCAAGTTTAGTTTGATTTAGCAAGAACGGTCCATAACAACAGAAGGAGTTGGTTGTGCCAAGTTATTTCACTTGTGATTAGCTTGAAAGCAGCTGCCTGTACAAAACCAAATTTTGTTTATGTATTTATATTAACTGTCATGTTTTATTAATTAAACTATAAGATATTTTAAATGCTCTTTTAAATATTTCCAAATGAAAAATATCAAAACCTGAGATTTTCTCCACAATGTCTTCCTAGGACTGTCTTATTTCTTTTCTAAGCTAGAGAGAGTCTGTTCTGACCATGGTGACCTCAGGTGACATCATGCCAAGTCCTTTCCCATCCTGTCTGAGGGAACATGACAGCATATTACAGAGTGAAGTAAAAGTTATCATCATTGTGACCTGATGAATCCTAAAAGAATGTTTGGGGGTTTATATTATAGATTTTTTTTTAGCTTTAGCGTTCTTCTAGATAAAAGTAGAGTACTTTGATGCAGCATTTTCATTCACTGCTATCCAGATAATAATAGGATGACAAAGTACTCTCTAGAATTTTTCCATGACCCCAATAAAGATATAAAAACATATCTTGTTAAGTGTTTTGGTGTACAAGACTTCTATAACAGGATTTAAATGCATTGTGAAGTAGAAGCATTTATACATCAGCTTTTGCACAAGTTGATTGTAACTAGGAAAAGGAGCAACTTTGTTTTAAACCATAAAGCTATAACTGCATTTTCATCTAATGTGGAACTCTTTCAAAAACAACACATATCAGTTGAAGGCCAAGGCCTTCAAACATTATCCACCTGCAGGTTTTAATGGGGTCGTTCAGATAACGTGACCATTTCAAGGTGAATAGTAGTTAAAGGTCCAGGCCTTTGACATATGGAATAAAGCTGAGGCAAACAAACAGTAGCAAAGCTAGAGAATAATTTTGTCTCCTTAATATACATAATTTTCAAAATGTTTTATATTACCTGAAAAATTCAACACTGTTTATTAATACAGTTGAACCAAAAAAACACATTTAGATTTTTTTTCTGACCTAATTCACCCTGATTTCATACCAACACAATTTCATATAGTTTAATTGTATTTCTTTTGTTTTTCCTGATTGTACACAGTCAGACCAAAACCCTTATTATCACTTAAAACAAATTGCTCATTTTTTTAACAGCTTCCTGCAGTCAGGGTTTCTTATTATGTATCACATTTCTATTTCTTAAGTTAGAAATGTAAAGCAGCTGGGGGTCTAGCTGATTTAATGTCCAGATATGCTGCGAGGAAGAAAAGATTATTTTATGTTTCTCTGCTGATTGGTGATATGTGGACTTTTAGCTTGTTCTATAATATTTAGAAGGACTTACCAGGCACTATTACTGAGAAGAGGAACAGAAACTAAGACTAAGATTTGAACAAGGAAATTGAAGTGTAAGAAGAAACCTAACAAGCTCCTTTACTGATCCAGAGTCAGTGTGCTGGTAAGAGCTCCTCTGGGGTAGCCAGATGTGATTTCTTCTCAACACAGGCTTGTATCTTACTACATAGGCTTGTATTTTAAAGGCATGTGTGGTCGATCTAATCCCTGAAAACTGACATGTGCACATCTAATTTCAGTACAAAACCTGCTGAATTACAAAATGTTTGGACAGATGCTGAAAAAATTTAATGGTTTAGAAGGCTGAAGGCTGAATGATAAACAGTGCAAGAAATTTAGTATTTTATCCCATAATTACATATTATTTGAAGTATATTATTTTGAATGTTAAAACTAAACTATAAATTAAAAAAAACCCCTACAGATAAAACTGTAGGCCAGGATACTTGAGGAAAGCTATAAAAATCAGAAAGCTCTATTCCTAACTACTTTTCCTGGAAACCTGAAAGTAAGAAACAAGTACATAGCCATATCGTTTGAAAACATAAATTAAGATTTTGCATAATTTAGGAAAAACACAGCAATTTAACTAATTAAATATGACATTTGTGTTACATTGCCATCATGAGAAATATAAGGCTACATTTTTTTTGAGATTTGACCTATAAATTGCCTACTTCCGAATAATATAGACTTTCTGGAAAAAAATCTATATTATTTTGAATTTCTTAATAAGTTTCCAAGTGAACAATTCTTCTAAAAGGATGCCTTCGCCTGAGCCAAATAATTTCTAGATTGAATGAGAATTAAACACACCCTTTCTACTATTACGGATCTATCTTCCTCCCCCATGTTTCAAACTAAGCTTTCACATATTCTCAACTAGCTCTTTAGTCTCCTATTTGCAGAGACTAAATTAGGAACCTTGTCATTCCCAATTCCCTCTAAGCCATTAGGGAAAGATAAGCAGTTCCACAAGGTAACCCAGGCATTAAGTTATTACAGAAGAAATGCAAAACACCAAAGTTCTTAATGCGAGTACCTGCAGACAGGTAGGATTAATCCAGGCCAGACATCATACAGGAAAATTAAAAATTGTTATTAGAGCAAATCCATAAATTCCAGCTACCACCAAACTTCATTAAAATTCTTTCAGAAATAAATGAACTTTTTGACACAATAAATAATAAATAACAGTTTCAGGACTTGGTTCTACATAACACCAACTATTCAAAGCAAGAGAAAAATGCAACAGAAATCTGTACTTTCTTTACTGCAGAAATTCAGTATTAGTTTGAGAAGCTGCAAAACAGATCTAAACATTTTAGGGAATATATGTGTTGAAAATATGTGTTGATGTGAAACAGCATAATATAACCATAGCTTTCGAAGCATGCACCCGACTTTCTCTTTTTAGTTCCGTGTGCAGGATCTCCAGCAGAAGAACTGGAACACAGTATGGAAAAGAATCTAGTAAGCCTAAGAAAGAAACAAGATTATTATGTCTTAACTGCTTTAAAGGGATGCCAAGTGCTTCTTCTGCTGAGCATTTTGTACCTGAGACATAGCTGTCCACTAATGTATTTTTGTTAGCCACTAATGTGTTTTTGTTAGCCAAAGGTAGGATGAGGAAGTGCATCAGTGTTTAATTCCATTTTGGCCTCCTTTTCCCATCTGAGAGCAGGTCAAGTGCAGTATTGCTCATACAAGCTATATCCTTATTTTGGGAATACTGCATATTGATACTCTGATGCTATAGCAGATATGACTGTATGCATTTATAACAGAAAATAAAGGAAGGCCAGGGAATGATCTCACGTACTAGACTCAAAATTCCCCCTGCTACTCAAGTGCTAGATTGTTCTCTGGCTTCTGCTTGCATACTTTCCAGAGCAGTTCACTTAAAGACTTCTTGCAAAAGGTTACAGGGATGTCACAGCACGAGTTTTAGAGCCCTCCATATTGCACAGCAATTATCACAATTTCTACTTAAAGCAGCTTAAACTCTAAAATCCATGCTCATAAAACACCATGGACAAAGGCTGGATTCAGTTATTTGAATCAGTAATAAATCTTAAATTCTAGTAGGCTTTGAAAGCAGAAGACGATATTGTGTCATATGTAAGCCTTCTCTAACTTCCAAAATGGATCTGCATGAGTGGTATAAACTAAAGGATAAATTATACACTTGTGCAGACCAGGGGAGGGTACTAGAATAAAGTGGGAAAACAGTGGCTTTCCTGGAAGAATTGTCTAGATGCTTCTCTACCAATTCAATGTGAAATATTTGATTTCAGCACAGAATAGACAGCCAGACTGAAGCCAAAATAACCCAGGCAGATAATCCCAGGGGCATAATTTAAAACAAAGATAGGTTTTGCCAGCCAAACCAAGTAAAGCAAACAAATGAACCCAAACTGATAACCCTCATGACAATAACTTCTAAGTTTTGAGAGTTGATTATGCTTCACTTTGACAGATCATTGATGAAATATTTCAGATTCAGTCTGTCAGTCATTTATTAGGGGGTATGTAATGAACAGCATACAAAGTAGAATTGTTAAGTATAGTGCCTGCTGACAGTTCAGTTTAGAAGTGAAAGGTATAGAAAATTCTATTCAGAGCAAGTGTCATTTTTTTCCACAGGAAAAGCCTGGTTTGTGATAACAGTCTGCACAGATCTGGTAGGGTTGTTCCCCATTTGTGTGACCCCTTCTGCCACAGAAATATCAGAACAGTTAAAAAAAGAAAAGGTTAAGCACCCAGGGGAAATACAGTAAAGTATTCCCAAAGTGGTGATATTATCATATTAATTTCCTTACCTAGAAAAGATAATTAAAAGATACATTCTGATGTGTTTATATTTGAAGCTATCATTACTGCCATTTTTTATTTTACTTTATTTACCAATAAGGTTGATGAGAGGAACAATTATTCCTATTCATTTAAGATCATAGAATCATAGAATCATAGAATCACCAGGTTGGAAGAGACCCACCGGATCATCAAGTCCAACCACCAGATCTCAAATCTAAAGCAAAATATAAATATTCACAACTCGCATCAAGTAAAAGAATAATTCAAAAAGAACTGTAACAAGTGCAGTTCAATAGAAAACACATTCCTGACTCTTCTCAAACCGTAAGCCAGCATATCTGATTGCGATATCAACTAACTGTTAGTTGCTCATGCATTTCTGAAAAGCTAGCTAGATGAAGTTGTTGGGGCAGCTGTATGCTATGTCTTCTGAATCAAAGCAGGTCTGAAACTTCTAGGCAGTCCAGACTGGTGGGACAGGTTAACTTTTCACTGGTCCTGAGACACTCATATGTTCTTAGACACTTCGCTGCTGTGACTTGATCACAAAATTGGGAACAATATGAATGCTAGATTTTGGATCAGGAAGTTTATTTTGCTTTTACCCCACCTCAGACAGATAGGAACCATGGGACCCACAGCACGACAGGAGAGATCTCCTGTTTAATTTCTCTTTCCAGGGTTCTGGAACGGACAACACGGCAGTGTCCAGTACTGAGCCTGCAGCACTGCACAACAGTCTTCTGCAGACTAAAATGTTTTAGATCAAATTAAGATATTCAGTTCTGTACAGTGTTGATGCACTGTATGTCACACAGCTTGAGACTGAACAGTGCAATGGACATGAAAATGGTCTGTGGTGCCTATCACCTTAGCTTTTTGGATATATTGCAGTCCTAACATTGCTAAGGTAAAGCAAAGGAGCATGGGTCACACATATAATTCACTACAAAATTAATTAATACTAATAGTTGAAGCTACTACTCCTGGATACTTTATGCACAATTTTATTTCCAATTATTAATGGCAAATATCTATTGACATCTGTGAGAAATTTGTGCAGAGCAGAATTCTTGAAAAATACTCTGTTCCTTAGCTTCATTGTGGAGAAGATTTTAGTTATTGCTATCACCACCATGTGGACCAAGACCAGCAAATCCAGTTAACAGAAGTGTAGGACAGGTCAGAACACTGAAAAAAATGGCGTTTTTTCATACTTACCTGCAAACTGAGATCTAGCAGTGGCTTCAGGTTCATTATCTTATAAGGGCTACCATGCAAGAAAAGCCAAAATAATATTTACCATACTTCAAATCATTCAAACGCATACTAAGTTACAAATTTAGTGAACTGACAGAGGAAATAATATTTTTGTTACTCTGGGTCTGTGATCCCATAGTTCTTAATAATGATGCTTACTGGGTTTTTTGCAAGACTTTATCCCAACAGTTTATGTCACTGAAAGACTCCACTTCCCTTTCATTCTTCACACTCCGAAAGTCTTCTTTACTCCTCCATTCTAGTCTGTTTCTAACCACATTATGGTCTCATTAACTCTGTCAGATAGCTGGATTCTTTAAGGAAAGCCATATCACAGTGCATACTTTTTCTTTTGCTTAGCTTTGTAGTCATGATTTGGTTTTGTTTTTTTTTTATATTAAATACACAAGTATCTAACTCTACATTCAGCAGCTTTGATCATTTGCAGCCAAATGATTTGCCTGTGGATTATATCATGCAATTAAAACAAATATTGCTTTATATTTTAAAAAACTTTGTGGATACAGCCAAGCAAATAAACACGACCCATTATTTGTTTTGGGTTTTAGGCCTGTCCCTGAAACCTTTCCGGTTTATAGATTTTCTTTGCAGCAATAAAGTTCAGCTACTTTTTTACTATATTGGGAGTTATTCATATTTGGTTACCCAAAATGACAGGTATTCTTGTACTATCCATCCATAAAGTTGTCTATGTGGGTTTTGTAACAAAACCAGAAAAGGTCCAGAGATAAATAATTTAGTCTCTATAGCTCTTGGAAGTTGGCTGGCCTTTGCCTGCAGAAAGATTAAAGTAAATGCATCTTGATCTGAGTAATGAGTGGGAAGGGAAAGAATCTGTCTCTTAGAAGAAAATGCTATCTAAATTATGGATCACTTTCAGACGAGCTTGAATAGGGGTTTCAAGATGCAGCTTCTTAGGAGTTTGATAGATTTCACAACATTGGCTGAACAATTTATTTTCTGCCAGCCAAAACTGTGTTTGTAAACTGTACTGCCTGGTGACTGATGTTGCCAATGACAAACAATGAACAGGAAATAAGAGAAAAAATAAAAAGAAGCTCTGTTGACATAATGAGGAGAAACAATCCTTCATCCTGCTATCAGAGCTACTGGTCTGTGAGTTATACATCATTGTCATCTGTCTCACAGCCTGGGATGGCCACAGCACAATTAACTAAAATAAAGCATTCAGTGTGTTGCATGTATTTTCATCTGGTAACAGGTTTGTTTTCCTAACAGATTTACGGAAATGCACATTTTGTTGGAGAATATCCATGCAGATATAAACTCAGCTGTGTTGATTATATACATTACTATCTAAGCAATAGTAGATGAGAAGTACATTTTATTTGATAGTGTAAATCAGTTCAATGCAATTTTGAACTAAACTGTGCTTTTTAATTGTCTTTATACCAGAGTCAGAAGACAAGGAGCACTCTACTGGGTCTCATTTCCTTTTGAATAATTTAAAACAAATGAAGATTCATTTATGATTTGCTGCACTTTGAACCTATTGAACTAAGTTTAATCAGAAAGTTAGAGAATACAGTTTTCTGGTTTGCAATCTGGATATTATTAAAAAAAATTTTAAATGGGCTATGGACCTTCCATTTTTGGTATTTGGAAAGAATTGCTCTTTGAAGGGATTCATATCAGATGATTAGTTTTTATATACATATATATTTACACTTACTAATGAACAAGATTCCTTAATCACTAATGAAAATAAATGGTCTTCATCCAATACAGCTACATTACATTTTGGTTTTATGCGAATCCACAGATACTATGGGCCAGCTCTTCTAGTCTCGTAGTCTAATACAGGCAACATTTCTATGGATTTCAGCACTATGTGTGATTTACAGATTTAGACTTATGTAACTATCAAGTAAAACAATTCACTAGAGGTAAATGCTTAGAGTACTAAAGAAAACTGAATTGAAGACTTTTAATTTTAGCAACAACCGTTTAACCAAACCTACGTTTGTGGCAACCTTAACTTTTCAAAGATATTCAGCTGCACTGTTGTCACACATCTGATCAGAAAAACTTCCTTTAATCAAAACAGAATGCATATCAGTTTACTTGATTATCCACCTGCTCCTTTTAAAAATTACTATTTTCCTATATAATACTTAATTTTTCTGAATCCTTCTAAAAATGTGGGTTGATTTTAAACATTTATTTCATCCTTTTTCTACAATAGGGTCTTTTAGATAGTCCTAGTCATCTTTCCATTCTATAAATTCTCAAACTCCAAAATTCATATTTATTCCATTATTATTATATGTTATTCTTGTATTTTTAGTTCTGCATGTTTCAGATCTAGTGCTTCAGATCTGCTTTAGATTTTCTACTCACTAGAGAGCTACATAAGGTTATCAGTAGCAAATATTATTTTGTTTGTGCCTTGCAAACCTTCCTTTAGAGAACACATAAAACATTGCATATGGTTATTCATTCAACACTATAACATTCAGAAATGGACTTACCATTTGTTGACATCTGCAAAAGTCTCAACAATGTCTAGCACACATTAAGCCAACGTTATCACTATGAAGGAAAATAAAATAAGTGATCTTTTCATACCTGTACTGACTGTAATTGCTGCAGGTTATCTTAAACTGAAAAGAAAATCTGGTCTGCTAAGGCCACTTTTTGTATAATGAATGAAATTTTAGAGGCAGAACTCGATTATTTCTCATAATTTATTTTATGCATTCAGAATTTCAGTCTGTACGCAAAAAGCAATTTCAAGGGAAATTATCTTGATATCAAACTCTCTTTACATTACATTATGATTTGTATAGGAACATAGAATGACTTCGTGGTTAATCACTAGCTAGAGCAGAGCTCAAAATTCCCCTTGATATAATGATGCCCCATAAAATTCATCCACAGGCAAGTCACGCGGTGGCTAAAATCACAGTTTGGATAGAAAGTGGGCAAAAGCAGTGAACACATACACTGTGCAAGCAGAAACGAGGAGAGAGAAAGACCTGTATTATCTTTAGGTTCTGAGAAATCTGATCCACTTAATTGCAATCTCTGACATACACTGTCTGTGTGCTGACTAGCAAAAACCAGGAGAACTGACATGACTGGGTCTCTTTAAATTAACCAGATTCAACCTGTAGAGAAAGAGTTAATCTCAAATGAAGTCAAAATATGTGGAAAATTTCAAATGTGAAGGGACTTATGGAAAGGGAAAATGTAACTAGAAAAATGTGAGAAGCTGCACACAAGGTTTGGATGTTTATGTGGCCGATGCAATTGATCATAGTTCCACAACCAGGAAGGTTGTGGAAGAAGAAGGTGTAGCTGAAGCTCTTTTAGTTCAGTAACAAAGTAATGAACAGCAGTGGTTACAAAGACCAATTAAATATTCTAGAGCATATAGAAATTGAGACTGTATTAAAAAAATGTGATGAAAGGAAGCTTTAAGAAAGTACTGAGAAGCAAAGAAACTTCAATGATGGCTTAGGAATTTTAGCAGGAGATGTTAAGATGCTAATAATGACAGAGCGCATGATAAATAGTACCCTGTGATTAAAGTCCAAGTAATGGGACTGAAAGAAATATCGACCTTCCTAACCATACAAGTTTTGTACTGTGTTATACTTGCCCATGCCCCAGAGCCAGGAGTGCTAAACCCCCTTGCTCTGAGCCTAAGGGCAGCAGTGAGCTTGATGCGAGCTTTGCAAGAAACAACCGAGGCAGCTGCAGCAGTCGTGCTCCTTCTCTCAAGGGAAGACAGAGCCATCAGCCTCTGTAGCCCCTGAACCTAGTTTCTGACCACATGGTCCATATGACTCAGCCCAGCTACAAGACGGCCTTTCCCTGCAGCACAAGTGATGCAATCCTGTGTATAGACAGATGGCTCCCACTATCATGAGCAATTGATAGGACATGGAGGGGTTTTGAACATGGTTAGCTGTTTGCTTCTCCCATGATCTTCTTTCCATGGCCAGCAGATAAGAAAGTGGTCATGTGACACACAGAGAATGAGGGTTTGCTTTGTGGTAAATGGTTTCTGGGTTCATTGTGTTTCTTATTCTAGAACAAGCAAAAACCGTAAGCATCATTCCAATTTTGCTAAGATGTTTACATAAATATTTAAATAGCTCACTAAAACCAATGGGTTTGTATCAGATGATAACTGCTGTGAGCAGAAAATCATATTAACAGCATGAAGATGTCTGCTTATAGAGGTGGCATTACAAAAATCACATATTCATATTACAAATACATGAGACTAGAGAGCATATTTGAAATACCTTGAAACTGGATAGACTGTTTTCTGCCTACGGGAGTGGAATCTAAACTAGCAAGAAATCTAGTTGGCCTTTAAGTTATTGTAAACACAGAGATTGAGCAATTATCTTGTTCTTCAGTGAAAACAATAAATACAGCTGGAAAGCTAGGGCTCCCATTACCTTGTCTGGACTGATTAAGAACTTAATTTTGTGTAGTTATTCTTCTCAGCTGGAAAGTATGTAAGGGGAATAAATATGATATCTCACTATTCTGCCAGGCCTGATAGTCTGGATCATCCAAGTTTGTTTTCATATTCTCTGAATAAAATTTTCTGTGAAGAAAGCCATTTTCTGATTCTTCTCACCATGGGTGAGTTCATCCAGTAAAATTACATTTAATTTCCTGTCGAAGAGCTTGCTTCCCAATTATATTTCTGAGCCTACACAGAAAGGGATTTTCATTCTTCCTAATATCAAACATAAAAGAAAGAAATAAAAAGAAAAAATTGGCTAGACAAGCAACTTGGAACTGTGGTGACCTCCTTACCACACAGAGGACATAGAATCAATGCAATGTAAATACCCTTGTGCTATCCACAAAGCAGTCACTTCTCCCCATACCACTATCCATCCCTGACCTAAATTCCACCTATTTATAAGCTTTATAGCTATTCAATGATCCATATCTCTCATTTCATTATGAAATCAGAAAGAAAAAAAGGAAATTATAGACCTACTAGGAATCAGAAAGAATATTTTCACAAGTGCAAGGAGTACTCATTTAACACATTTGGAAAAAAACGCTTCAAGAAATCTGACTTGAGAGGACACACACCACATCCTTTCCTACATTTTGTTCCAATTTTCATCATCTTTAAGTGCATTTTGTGAACATCTCTAATCTCTCAAGGAGGGTATTCAGCAAATAACAACACAAGAACATCGTTGTTCAAACTATTTTCACTAGTTTTTCTCAAGTGACAACAGGAATACTAAAACAACAGAAATGTCCTTTTTCCCAGCGTTTTACATATTTTAAAGGAACTCTTGTCGATTTCTGTCCACGTAAGAAATGACTTAAAACCAATATTTGGTGGATGGATTTCTAATTCTATCAGACAGAAAACATCAAAGTTTAGGTCAGAATCTGGTATTTGGGGTTTTTTCTCATAATTCAGGGATATTAAGGTATAAGACTGAAGTTAATGGAACTTACAGTATTCTGAATCAATATTATTTATAGAAAAGAATAAATACCTGTCAAATAACATTAAACCAATGGCATGATACAAATTGAAAAGTAAGTTTTTATGCAACAGGGAAAGAAAGAAAATTACTTTTTAAAAGGACTTTGTAGAGATTTTAAAATAAATTAATACAATTTTAAATCACATCGAACTGTAGTGATTATTTTAAATTAATCTTTTAAAATCCACTTTTTAAAATCCTTCCAAATGTAATCCTTGGTTGAGATAAAAACCAAATTCCATTTTTTTTAGCTGTTTATTTCTCTGGTAAATCAGGCTATTCTATTTTAGATCACATGAGCTGCTATTAGAGTCAATGATTAATGATATTTCTTATGCATCAGGGGCTTAGTCAGCCCCCATCATCTGTGGTCCATCCAAGAGGATTAATCATTTATAATCAAATCCAGGTGGATTAATCATGCCCTGGATAGGAAGAGTCAGAGCTGGCTCAGTGCAGAGCCAGTTCAGACACACTGGGCTTCTTTTAGCAGGTGAAGTGCAACAAATGTGCTCTGCCATTTCCAGGTCCCCTCACATATAGAAAAATGTTAATCACTTCTATATTCTGCAGAACCTTCACATATCAAACCTAAAGATCCAGGTTAGTTATATTCACTGCAAATTTATTATCTCAAGCTCCCTGAATTGAAAGCATTGAAAAATATGATGCTGACGTGTAGTTAGTTTGGGTCCTGTTGGGTTTATTAGTCTCCACTCACTTGCTTCTGCAGTGTACTTCATTGTGCTCTTAGTCCAGGGCAGCTGTGCATAAAGAACAGAAACCAACTCAGTTCTGACACCTGGTAGCAAACCTGAGAAGCTCCTCAGAATTTGAAACACTCAGCACAGAAAAGATCCTTTTAGTGAATGCATGCAGGAAAACATTGCTGAGGGAGCTAGCAAAGAGCTGAAGCAAAATGAACTAAAGCTGCCTTTGAGCGGTGCCACACCACAATCTCTGTATTTCAAGGGCTTCCATTATGTGGTTTTCCTGGATACCTCAGTCTCTAATTAAAGAAATACTGCCTATATATTATGTGGACCACACAGCTTAGAAATTCAATGTTAGTTTTTCTACTGGCCACTCTCATTAAGTGGTGTAGTCAAATTCGAGATACTACATTCAGGTATAACCTCTACGCTGCAGGAGTTGAGCACTAGAGGAGTTATAGCATCCTGTAGTGCACAGGTAGGCCTTGCATGCCTCTGCAACAGGGCTGTGTTATGGCTATAGACACAGCAGCCCTAGCTCTGTGTGTCATAGAGGAAGCCAGAAGGCTTCCTGAGCTGTATATTCCTGAGCTTCCTTTTCTCATACAAGCCCTCATACAAGAGCTATCTACTAAATCTGCCATTGCCTTTAACTCTGCTTTCATTTTGTGCCTTGGCTTTATATGATGGTTTGAAAGGGAAAAAGAAAAGGAAGAGAACAGATAAGAAAAAAAATAACAGTCAAGAAGAAAAGCTCATTTACCTAGTCGCTTTGTGTAGAACAAGTCAAGTTTCTTCTTTACTTATGGCAAATATTTTTTCATCATCTTCTTTATGTGCAAAATATCTTCTTTTGCTATGATATCTAGGCAACAGCTGAAGATGGAGAACAAGTTCAAAGACTAATAGGAAACACGAAGCCACTTCAGTTCCAGAGGACAAGATACATACTGTTTGCTAACAGACCACAACTAGATATAGGAAAAGTTTTTAATTGCTTGTCAAAAGCACGTCAACTACATGGTTGCAAATCAGTAACTGTAAATTCCTTTTATAATTTCAGTGTTATCCCTAGTATAATATGTAATTTAATGGGCCACATACAGAAAGAAAATGCCTAAATAATTTCAATTATGAAAAACTGAGAAAATATTGTTTCATTTTTATTGCTTCTTTGGAATTATTAATGATTTTTAACAGCCTAGCACTAAACCAAAAGCAAAATATTAGGTAATATAAGGTATTTTGTAATCTGTTTTATCCGGGACATTTATATAAGGCACATAGCTTTGAATACATTCTCAGTTATGAGAAAATAAACACATGAATGTAGATTTTGGAAACCAACTCACTCCATTATGAAATTTCACCAACTATCCTGAAATAATTTATGTATTTAGATATAAAAGTGCATTTAGTAGCTGTAATTGCATATTTTACAGCAGTTTAATTGAGGAGCACAACCATTTTTTTTATACTGTCTTGTTTGCAATCAACAAATATAAATAAGCACAAGGAAAAGAAGGCAGACTATTTCCTCTCCCACTTCTTTACTCTTCAGCCAACTGTTTGAAGAAAGTGTTGTCCCATAAGGCAGAGAAATGATAAAAGATTTGACTTCCTGCACCTTTGGTCTATACTGATACTGTCTCACAGGTCCCTGTAGGCGGCACTGATAGAATACACAGATAGATATGCATGATCACTGTGATCATCTAGACTGCATCCAACATAATCAATTAGTAATGAATTATTCACTTTAGAGGAAAGTTTAAGAAAGAGTTGGTTACTGAGATCCTCATCTCTATCAGCTCTGAGAAGACAGACACTCTTAGCTTTTTTTGGAGGGCAGCCTGTTGCCTGTACTTTCACACCCCACGTACCTGCGCATTGAGGGAAAAAGGTGGTGTGGCTGCTCACAGACAGACATACAGATGTGCTTTGTACCTAATCATTAAGCTGAAGACAATACTAAGGTATCTATCCCTCTATAATTTTTTTAACATTTAATTTTACTTGGCAATTTATAAATGTCAATACAAATTAGCTACAATGTATAGATGACAACCTTTGTTATTTTTGTGATACAATGCTTGCAATATTGTAGGAGTTGAAGATTTAGACTACAGGCCAATGTCAATTCTTTCCTCTATTCATAGGAAATTGTGTTATCACTACAGGAAAAAAGCAGAAAAAATTAAAGCTTTCCCACTTCTGTAGCTTCATCCTGACATAGCACAGCAGAGCTGTCATTTTATGTGGAAAAAAAGAAATTATTAAGAACACTATACACCACTGCTAAAAACAAGTCAAGGGCAGGAAACCTTAGTGGGGATTTCAAACTGTAAGTCCTCGGTACACAAATACGTCAACACATTTTATAAAAAGTAAAACCAAACAAAAAATTGTGAAATTTCAAGCAATGAAATGTCATTCTCTTTTCTTCCATCTAAAAGCAAGATTGTTCTTGACCTTTGGAGGCACTTGAAGTTTGTTGCGAAGGAACACTTAGTAGCTGCAGCTTATATGAAGCTAAACAAGAATAAAGACACTCTAGTACAATAAGTCCATTTTAATATGTGTTCCTCAAGGACTTTTGGTGCCACTTGCCATATATTCATAGGTGTCTTAGATTTTAACAGTTATAAACATAGTATTATTCGGTAATAAGTAAAAGTCTTCTACAGTGCAAGCAAAAAAAAAAGATACCTAGATGCAGCTAAAAATCACATTTCATGATTAAGTTAAAAAATTGCTTCTTGCTCCTTGCAAAATTAAGACGAGGTTCTGATATTGAAAATTCAACTGACGGCATTTTTCAGCAGTGACTGATAAATAACTGAGTAACATAAATGAGGGTGAATATTATACTGTTCCTTTTTAAAGGACATTTTTACTTAACTGAAGAAATGAGAAATTGGCATGTATCGTTATTCACTTTGGATTCTATCTGCAAGAATTTTTAAAGGTGAGTTACCACATGAGAGCTCTGCTGTTACTGACATTCAGTGATAAAATTATCAACAAATCTGCAGTCAGGAAAGGAACAGGGTTTTTTTGTGGAGTTTGGGAGGTACGGGTTGTGTCTGGTGTTTTGTTTTCCTTTTGCAGTTGAAGTATGGTCTAGTACCCAAAAAACCACTGGGATGTTTAAGCAATAGTGCCTGCTTCTGAAGGATTTCTGTAAAACAAAGAACTACTACCCTTCTTGCTCTCTTTTTGTGGCTTCAGTCTTTTCTGTATATGGTTATATACCAATATGCATCAATGACACCAATGTTCATAATCAAACACCTACTACTTGTGACTGTGGAAGATGGTCTTTTCCTGACCATTACCAATATATTCCTAAATTTGAAAATGAATTGGTAACAATAATATTCACCCATATCCACACATGGAAGATGCTGGATAAAAGTGATCAAGTGATGCTCGTATGCTAAGGTAACACTGAAGTGTCAGTCCACTTGTTGGAGAACTGCCAACCATTCTTCCCCAAAATGTGAAAGAATTTCACGGAGTATATGGAGAAATGGAAAATGTACTCCTGGTACATAATGCATGACTGATAGAGAGTGTAAGATGTGTTTAAACTGATTGACATATTGAGAATCAGATGGAGAGAACAAAAGAGGTGTTAAATACTTTAAAAAGTAAAAATATCAGAAAGGAAATGAAGAATGGAAAAGAAGAATGAATGAAAATATAAGAGCAGGAAAAATGAAGAAAAGCAGAATAAAAAGGTAAAGACTAAAGAGCATGAAGAGCAAGAAGTAATAAGTAAATGCTGAGGTCTGTCAAATTCAGTCAAGAACATTAACCCATATGTAAAGGAAATTAAGCAAAATATATTGAAGCAGATGTTCTTAACTTTTTTACCAGGTCTAACACACAATCTCAGACTTTCATGAGGCATGTTTTACGATTTGGAATAAACTGTAAAAATGAGAGAAAATTGAGATGTTAACATCAAGGGCATAGATTAAGAAAAATAAATTAATTTCCATCTAATAAATCTGAGATTAACAGAAAAAGATGTTAGTTCATGTAGCTCTGGTAAGTACTGAAAAAAAAAGTCCTGAGAAAGGTCAGTGCCAAGGAGTTACTCAGTGAGATAATACAGGACCTAACGCAGAAAGGCATGAAATGAGTCTGAGAAGGTTTTTAAGGCATTTAGGAACAACACCTTTTCATAGATGGTGATTAATATATGAAACTGACCATCAAAGACAACAGCAATAGCTGTAACCATAAACTCACTCCAAAACAGTTATAACTTTCTCTTTTTCTCAGGAGAAAAGGACTATTGCAGGGTCCAGACAAGTATTACTCGGTTGTTGTTATAATATGTGATGTGCCACCAAACAAGCATTTAAAATTCTGTAGGAAGGAGTTTTCTCCCCACTGCACACTGCTCATAACCATTATTCTGCTGTCTGTTTCACAGACATTTTGCACACACACGTTGAGCAAATAAGTATGAAAGTTAGTTACTCCTTTGAGAATGAGATATACTGAAATCTTTATGGAGAAAGGTATCTTACAGGAAATTCATGGTGCATGAGGGAGAATTAGAAAAAAGAAAAAGGATTTCCTAGTCTGCCTAGAACACATGATTCTCACCCATATTCCCTCAAAAAAGAAAAATAGATAACCCACAGAACTGGGATATTTATTCCTACTGTTATATTAATGCAGGATATTGATTTTATCAGCTGAACAGTATTTTTTAAATTACTCCTATATTCATCACTTTTATTAAGTACACAGAGTGTCTGTGTATGTGTATGGGTGTCTACAGCAGAATTTTTGGTGCATGAACATATAAATGATCATGGATGTATATTTGTCTTTTTAAAATTCAATTCTATATGTTCATTCAGCTATATGTAATCTAATTCTGAGATTTAAATATGAAGTTACCTATTGTCCTCTAAAACCTGTTTTAAGTTGAGATACTAAACTGTTGCTACTTGTGTCATCATAGGAGAAGAAAGTCAGGCTCCTGGATCCCATCACCTAAGCCCAGCACATAGAATAAAGGGCAGGAGACCAAAGCTTGCTGCAATGAAAGCAAATGGAAAACTCTTGGAAAGAGATGGAGAATTATCAGGGACAAATAAGCTGGTAGAAAAAAGGGAACTCAGTCAATTGGCTGTTTCATTGTCCTGGGAAACATCTCAAAGTCTGACCTGTATGATCATTGTATCTTAAACAATTCTTTGGAGCAGTTGTATAGCCCCATTTATTTTCATTATTGTTCGCTTTGTAATAGCAACAAACAAGAAAAAGGAGCATTTAATATTTATACTGCATGAATGAGGAGAAGAAAGTTTCTTCAGTTGTGAAACAAAAGTCATAATAATTTATGCAAGCAGAGATTACCAGTGAGAAGTAAAAGCATGACATTAATGTAACCAACCTGAAGTTTGTTACACATTAGGACAGAAACAGTGCCAAATTATTCCCTCCTGGTGATAAGAGTTTTTAATCTAATAAAGACTGTAATTATTATTCACTCATCAATATTGTTAATTCTTTTTTTAATTAATTCCTTCTGTTAAAACAGTTTCTACAGTCTAAATGGAAACAGTACCTCTTTTCATAGCACGTATGCAATCAGTGTGTTAGATGCCAGGGAAGCTGGCAAGCTGGTAAGGAAATAGGATAACAAAGAGAAATAAAGGGAAAAGAAAATTTTCTTTTAGGAAGAACATCCTGAAATAGCATTGTAGCCACTACAGTGACATTGACCTTTGAAATAAATAAACTGCAATGCAATTACTTTTTTATGCCAGCACCATCTATAGCAACTTGAACGTTTATATTTTATGAAGACAAATCTTCTTACTTCATATTGATCTCTTTTTACCACTATCCATTTCTTATAACCCGTGCCTATTTTTCCTTATATTCTGAATGTCTTTGAGTAGTCCATATCTTCTACTGATTTGGCAGGTGTCTAGGACATTGTATATGATGACAGGAATAAATATTACTGTTGAAATTAAATGCTTTCCTGTTTTTCACTCTTCTTTTGTGTATAATATCTTCCTGTTTTAATAGCAGCTACTCTTGTGAAGTCGAGAGTGAAAATAAAGAGGCAGAGGGAGAATATATTTGTCGTGTTTAAAACAAATATTTTCATGGAACTACTCATACTGATGAGCATGTCCTTTCCTTGTTAGTTACAGCTTAAAGATTTTATTTCCACTGTGTATCTAAGATGCATGAATTTTACTTTCCTCTATCAAGTTTACTTATTTTTTTAGATACTTGCAAAATCACTAAAAATCCTCTCAGATTCAAATTAATTTAAACAATGGAGTGACATCTGAAACATTTGATCATTTCTATTTTCAGTGCTTCCAGGTTTTTAGTAGATACATTATGCCATGGCCTAACATGAGTCTTGGAGGACACTAACTATTACACAGCTTTGAAGATGATAGTTTGGATTTCTGCAAAACAAAAAAAACCTTGATTTTTACAGTAACAGTATATAAATTTATGATCATTGTGAAAGAGCACTTACTGGAATCAAGCAAATGTCCTTATTGCACACAATCAATAGAAATGGAATCCTAAATAACAATATTTATTACTTTATTGATAACGTAGCAGGTTTTATCAGTTGCTGGATCAGTTTATATTTTACACACTGTATTTCTGAAAATCTAGTATATCAAGAATTAATAGCACACGTGACTAAAGTTTTGCTTGGCTTAATGTAACTGAGTTGCAGGTTTTCTGTCTTCTGCTCATGCACAGCTTTGTCTTACAGTGAAAAAAGAGAAAAACCTTGATGCAGAAGTGTAGTTATTGTAATGCACTCTGTGCAGTCATTGTAGCCCTTGCAGTATTAATAAATAGAGTTTTCAGGTCTAAATAACAGATGGAAAAAAGTGAAGGCAAAAGGCAAAAACAAGTGCTAATGTCCATTGTGTTGAGTTGAACACAACCAGCAGATATGCTGCCACCCAGTCTCTTGCTTACTCTTCCCATGGGGAGAGGGATAGAGAATCAGAAATGCAAATCTCAAAACATGTAGATTAAGATATAGATGAAGCAAAACTGTGAGTAGAAGCAAAGCAAATAATAGAACTCATTCACTGTTTCCAAACAGCAGGCAGGCAGGCAGCCACCTCCTGGAAAGCATGGCCTCAACATGTCACGGTTACTCAAGAAGACAAATCCCATAAACCTGAACATCCACCCTTTCCTTCAGCTTGTATTGCTGAGCATAGCACCATATAGTATGGAATACTTGTTTGAAGGGGTAGAGGGGGAAGAAAACTTTGACACCGTGCAGACACCTTTCAGCAACAGCTAAAACGTGGTTGTATATCAATGCTGTTTTAGTCACAAATTCAAAGCACGGCATCATTAGGACTGCTACGAGATAAATTAACTCCATCCAAGACAAGCCAAGTACACCCATAACTGAGGTACAGGCCAGATGTCGGTATTCTTGTGCCTAATAAACAATCAGTACCTTCTTCCATTACGTCACCAGAGTCAATGAAAGAAATGAGAGAAATTTCTCTATTCACTTTTTCAATTGTTCAGACATAGCAGATGTTGAACTGCTTATCCAGTCAGTGGGTTGCTTAAGTACCAGAGTTTACAGAACAGCGGCATTATGCTGGTTCAGAATAGCTAGCATCTGCTAAAGAGGCATGGTCTTCTAATAACAGAAGACCCTTGTAAGGGCTCAAAAGAAAATACGTTCAGTGGAAATGATCTGAATCTATAAGGTTGAGCTGTAAGTGCAGTATACCACTTCAGTACGGCTTCTGAAAATATGATAAAATAATGAAGAATGTTGACTTTAAAAAAAAACAAACTAGCGTCCTGTTTAGTACATAAGAGAGCACCACTGTGAACTATTGCCATCTGTAGTTTCATTAAGTCTATTGATGCAGTGTCAGATCTAAAACTATAAAAGAGGAAACAGTTCTGAGTAATGAAATTATATTTATTAGTGTGGTCTCATTTTCTAATTAATATGTGTGGAAAAGATGAATAGTTTAGCTGTGACTCATCGTCAAAGATATCATAGCTGAAGTTACAGGTAATTGTAATTTCTGAGAAACTCACCTCTGAGTTTTGACAGTGTCAAGGACTTTTGATTTAGCAATCTACCACCTTCATATTGCCATGAAATGCACAGGTAGTAAAGAGGGCAGTTAAATCCAACTTCATTAATCTTGTATGCTTAAGCTTACAGCTCCTATATAAATAGAATATTAAGATAAATTACAAAGAGTCAATGTTCTGTCAGAAAACCAGCCTGAACCTCTTTTGTTGGCATACAGCTTTCACAGTGTTTTACTCCATAATAGCTCTCTGTGCTATACAGTAAGTTTATGTCCCACAGGCAGTTGGCACTCCAATTATTCATATTTATAATAGACTTTGCCTGTCTCTTAAAAGAAAGTTAATGTGATATAAATTTCGAACACCAAAGCAATATTTTAAAGTTGCCTTCAGATTGTGAGCTAACAGTGGAGGACTTTTTAGCCATATCTTTGTGGAAACTACCAGAACTTCCTTAAGTCAGTTTTTATAACATATTATTTCCTTACAGTATCATCAGCTGTGCTTTCATTAAGCTTGAGATACATACACCTGCACAAATCACAGTCTCCCTCAGATACAATTAGATTTAGACCAAAAGAGAAAGAAGATACTGTAATTCAAAATGTCTTTCTTAACTAGGATAAGTGTCTTAGAACCTATCCAGATATCAGACTCAGAAGTTGTTTTAAACTTAGCTCTTTAGTACCCCAAATGCTCACAGGTCTTAGGGAGAATTAGCAGGAAATATTTCAGAGCCAATACCCATCTGATTTTAAAGATAATTTGTGTGTGATTCTCTTCTGAGGGTAAGGCTTTCATATATATCCTCTAATACTCTAGATGTTGTATTTTTATGAACACAAAAACTCAGTTTTTGAGGACTTTCGTGTTTATATTTTCGCCTTGCAGAATTAATTTCTGAGATGCAATTATATGTGTAAATCTTTCACTGCCAAACTAAATGATGCAGAAAACTGAAATGAGGGATCTGTGTTGAAAATGGACAGCTAAACCAAAGCAAATATTGTCTGGTTCCAGTGGCACTTTTCATTAGAGCTTAAAAGTGATTATAAATAAATACTATGGCATTAGAAATACAAAACCATTTTGGTCTTCGTTGATGCAAAGAACGTAGAAGCTTGGGCCATACTGGAACAATATTTAGGTATAGGTCATTCTAATACTGAATCTCCTTGTTCCTGGTGGAACAGATTTATAAGGGGCAGGAGATACCCTTTTCCTTAGGCACAGAAAAAGTGCCTAAGGAAAGGCACAGAAAAAGTGCCTAAGGAAAAAAAAAAAAAGAAAAAGTGCCTAAGTGCATTCATCAAAGTTTTTCTTTGGAATTTTTAACTAATACATTAAAAATGAAGCCTAAAAATTGCATGAAAAAGTGTCCGTGATTGAGAAGAAAATTACCCCACCTAGAGCACCAGTTTGAGGACGTTCACCACAGAGACAGCCTGAAAAGGAGGTAAGGAGATCTCTGAGTTCATTTAAACCTCTGTGATAATCTGTTCACAGAGCAAAACTGTGCCCAAGCAAGCAGGTTTGTCAGTGTGCATGTTTTGGTAAAAAAAAATCCATGAAACTTATTATGTAATTCTTAGCATTAGCCCACGGCTACCGGTCACAGTAAATGCTGTTAATTCCCATCATCTAATATATGCCACATTGATCTGTCCTATGCTAATTTTTGCCATTTATGTGCTAAACAGCAAAGAACATCCATAAACCTTTTTGATTTATGACACAGAGAGCCCTTATGCAGATTTACTCTCTAGAAAACAGAGACTGGCTAATCAACCCCTCGTAGCCTCTGAAGCACAGAGCTGTTTTTTAGCAAAATGTGTACTGATGCATTTACTATCAGGCAATATTTACACAATGTAACTCATACTCTCCTGTCAGACCGCTGAAGTGCATACAATTAATAATCTGGTCTCAAGTAAGTCTGAGTTGTTTTGTCTGAAAAAATAACAGAACACAAATTTAAAAGGTATTTGAACAAATTTGAAATTAAGTCATTACGCTTAAAGGCCAGATTCTCAGCAAGCACAAATTAAGGTATGAGAACTTTACACAAGATGACAACCAGACTCTTATGGCTAACATTAGACATCTGACATTAGAAATAGTTTATATATTTTTCTTTACTACAGTGCAATTATTTTAAGTGGTGTAGATCATTAAAGTTATTGCCACAGTATTATACTTATTAGAAATACCTTGAACAATCATTCATCTTATTAATCATCTTTCTTGCTAACATAAGGAGCTATAGTACAGTATGTTTGAGCACAGTAAAAGTAATCTAATCAACTGCATGAATTGCATCCACTAAATAGTACTGGATCCATCAGTCTAATCTTGAGTGGTTTTCATTACCATTTCCGTGATTGTTTTAATGTGTTGTGTATACATTCTTCTAGTGTGTGTACTAGATAGATACCAAATTCACTTGTTATACATGAGTAGTCATACCACATGCCATTTGGAAGATCTTTTTTCTTCCTTAGTCTTGCAGAAATCTTCATATTTTCATAAGCTGCAAAAATTCCAGCTTATTTTAATAATTCTCGTCTTCAGTAACCTCTAATTGCTCATAGTTATTGTTATTTCTGATCATCAGCAGTGTATGGTATAATAGGCTTACAAGATATAACGGGCAGCTCAAGTTCAGTGTTACCACAATTTTTTCTCTAGAATGAAAGCCAATATTTTATTGAATGTAACCACTGAACAATAACTGGGAATTCTTCTGTTTTTCCCTGAAGTCATTTACAGGACTTTAGTCTTACACACTCAGTAGGTTAACGTTTTCCCTGTTTTATTTTGAAGGACAATTCATGGAAGTTTTCCTCTTAAAATGACTTTGGTTGATCAAGCATTGCCTGGGGAAGACAAAGGGGAAGAAACACTCTGTTCAATGATCAGTCAGGACAGACACTTTGAAAATTATTTTCAACAATTGGGTAGATTTTTCTAAACAGCAGAGATGATCTGCTGTTTCACATAGAAGTTCTGTTGTCTTCTGCTGCTTTCACCAAGAAAATAACAGTTGTCCATTTCCTTTATGATTCTCATAGGTTCAAATTCAGTATATGTTTCAGAACATGTAGTCATTTTATTTGTCATTACAGTTTCCAAAATAAAATTATCCGGCTTGACTGATAAGTTTGCATTGCACTTTGGGTTTTTTTTTAATAAAGTAGTTATATAAAAGATGGTCAGATTTATCTTAGCTGTAGAGATTCAAAATCAAACATTTTGTAAATGTTTTCTTCAACAAGGGCATATTACACATTATTGCAGGATATCATACAAAATAATTCATGGGACTAGGTACTGTGGCATTTTGTCTAATAGTAGAGAATAATTAAGCTATAAATACATGTTTAGATTATATTAAGTGGCATATTTTCCTGCTGATGCACAGGAAATTAGCTGTAAAAGGCCTATTAGTGTTAAGTAGAAGCTGTATTACTAAATCTGTTTGCATCACTCTAGAGGTTTACCACTTAAGGTAAAAATAGTCAGGAAATTCAGTGAAAGGGAAATTGTAACTACCTCTTCATATCAGAGTTAAAAAACTCAATATCTGACAATATTCATCACATTCAAGCATAGTTTTTAGCATCTGTTACATTTATATTTCTCTGCCAGATGCAGCATAACTCAACTTATTTATTCAAGGTAACAGATAGGCTGTAGATTGAAGAAACACACCACCAGCTACGTAGCAAAAATCCTAGAGCTAGTGGTTTCAGATACAAACCTGCCTGTTATTTCTGTTTCTTTTGTTAGTTTTATCCAATATCAAACACCACATCCGTTGGTTCCATTATACAATGAAAGGAGTTGTCTTTCACCAGTTTTTATAGCTACACTAAATTCTTCAAAATTGTCAATGCATGGAGTATACTTTCCACATAAATAGAATCAATTTTTTCAGCCGCATCAAGACTAACATCAATATGTATCCATACTGTGAAAAAACCACATCCACTTACATTTTTTTTCTCTTTCTACTTTTTTTTTCTGAGATATTGGCTAGAAGATGTTTAATACCCTTCCAAACCAGCTGCGAATATTTACATTGCCATGTTCAGAAAGTTATTATAGCAGAAAAAAAAATCCATTTTATGTTTGTATTATATAAAACATGTAAATACTTCATTTTTTAAGCAGGTTAAGGACCATGCCCCAAAGGAAAACATCAATTCAGTGCTAGCTGTGGAGTGTACTTGAGCAAAAAGACATAAATTATGAGTGAGACCAGAAAATGCTGGGGGAAAGGACTGTGATCACTGATCATGCAGTTTTATGGATTTTTTATATGTATGGTCTGTGATACAAGCAAGAGATTTCAAAATCAAAGTTAGTGGAAAATTGAAAAAGAAATAAATATATATTCTAATATATATATTCTAAAGCAAGTAAAAATCATGCAAAGAAATCCACATCTTTAATTATTAGTGCCCCTAAATGTTCCATTATCTTGAAGTAGGACATCAAAGAGATATAGATCTCAAACATGGCAAGCCAAATGTAATTATGTGTTTCTTATCACAACAGTCATGCAAATGAAGCACAGATGTTATCACGCTTATAAGGAACTATCTAAAATTTTGCTTGTGAAAAAAGCTTTCTCTCACTCTGCCTTTTACAAACTAATATTTAAAATGGAGAAATAAAAAATTAAAACAGACACAGACAGACAGCAGTATATACAGCATCAGTGCTATGAATTAACTGTCACAGCTTCCATTATTTATTGCAAACCAAATAAAAACACCAGTCTTACAGGAAGGAGTGTGTTCAAAATTCAGATTTTTTTTTAAAAAGACTGAACAGACAGGTGTCTAATTAATTCTAGTACATAAACTTGCTTTTAGTTCACTTAGGGGCTGTCACTTGCAAGGATGGAAGTCAACAGAAGCACACATAAGTAAGTTTTTGTTATTATTCTCTGTAAAGAATACTATATATTTGTAGGAAGGAGATATACAAAATATATTTCTGATTATATTTGTATCTCTCTTTGATTATTATCAATTCTTTCTTGAAAAATGGAACTTGAAATTGCTAGCAATCCACAATACTGTTAAGTCTGGACAAGTCATTAATTCCAAATATCACCTCACTAGCTTCCTGTTGTGTTGAGGAATAATGATCAAGTGCTTCCTATCACTACATCATTTGCTATTCAAATGGCTTGATGTATTTTTCTGTAGTCTAGAAATTGCAGTAATAAAGAGACACCTTTAACTCACTCCTGTTTACTGGCACAGACGGTCAAAAAAACCCCAAGCCTCAATGTCCTAAGAGATAGCTAATGTATATTTTTCCTTCCTGGATGCATCCATTCAGCTCTAAATGCTAAATACAAGCACCTCCTGTGCCTGCCCTGACGCAGCTACTCTAAGCTTCATAGCTGAACAGTAACCAAGTCCTTTCTGATATAGGTAGATTAGTGCTGCTTGTCAGTGTTTTTGATGGATGTACCTTGGAGAGAAATACAAACATATGGCAAAATCAGAGATGGGGAATGAAATTGCCTGCAACTCAGCTCTGCTTGGTTACATAACTGCTGAATATTAGACTACTGAAAAAACCTGCCCTGACACTCTGACTCATAGCACAGTGTGTCCAGGGATGTCACTCTACATTTCTTTCAAAAGTAACAATCTTCACATGTATTTAACTATCAGCTAAAAGGTGCACCAAAAAAAAATTATTACATACTGTAGGCTAATTTTTGAGATGAGACTATCTTCTGGGAAAACATGTAATGCTAATTTTAGCCCTTTATATACAAGAATAAATTATATTGCATGTAAATATGGAAGACTTAAGACTGATGATTAATTTTGATGTTTACTTATGAAAATTCATAGTTTACATGGAGCATACATAAAATATGCACGCTTTCCTCAGCTTTTTACCTTACCATAAAAATTAATTTTTTCTGAGTTCTGCAACACAGAATTTCAAGCTTCAGGATATGGTGTACAGGAATGTCTTAAAAATTCTATCTCCTAGAAAAGGGTGTCCTGTCATAAACTGCACACGGTAATATTTCTTATTTCTTATGACAGCTTCTATTAATGCATAGTTTGTCTTTCCTTCAAGTAAAAGGTTTCTTAGCCCATGAAAAAGTATTTTGCCATTTCCATTGTAGCATTTCAAGGTTTTTTTTTCAATCCAAGCATTTAAAAATAAGATTTAGTTTCGTATTTCCATATTAAAATTGCTTAATAGGCTGAAGAAAATATTTATTCTTGAATACTTATTCTCCTTATAAACTTGCCACATGTTCTTCTTCGTAAAGAATTATTCAGACAAGCTAAGTCTACAAACTGCCAGAATGTCATGTATTTTTTAAGAACAAGTTGAACAGTAAATTCACTTCACTCTTATTAAATCTAAGGGTAAGGCTACATTTAACAAGTATGTATGAAGCCTATAAAACTTTAGATTTGAAAACTGATGGAGGATAAATGTTTCTGGACCCTTCTCTGGGAGTTTAAATTTATGCACATTATTAGAAGCAATACTGCATTAACTAACACAGACAATAGTATTTTTCTTGGCATAGAACACATAGTGTGTGGCAAATCCCATAAATAATGCCACATTGCTGGTGATTTCTTATTCAAGTAAGCCTCCCCTGTGTGAGGCTTACTGAGAAAGCTAGACTTTAAAATTGATGGCATGCTGTGAAAATGTTAGTTCGTATGTCATACATAGTGTTATGCCAGTTGTGAATCCATTTTATTTCTGTGTGATTTTGGCAGTTGAGAAATGTTCTGACTCAACAGCTCTAAAGACACATCAAGCCCACATTTATCTACAATGTGGGGAGGCAGAGCACAAACCTTTTCATCCTACCCACCTTCCAGTATGCCTTATGCCACCTTCAATGAAATGAATCTCAGCTGTAGAACAACACTCATCTCCAAGCTCTAATGCTGAAAATGACAGAAAAGGTATAAACTCTATTTTCGTGTTGAAAGCAAACATTCATAAAGGTTTGTGGATTGAAGGAAATCTTTCCACTGACAGCAAAGGACCATGCTGATGAAGGAGATATTGGTCAGACTTCAGGTGGAAGCAACTTTATAACATGACTAATAGTACACTCAGTTTGAGGGCTTTAAGCATTCTGAGTATCAGAAACTTCAAAGTAACCACTATTTCTGAATCCTCAATGTGTTTCAAAACTATGCTTAATGTTAGAGTGAAAGCTAGCCATACAACCTTCCTCCCTAAACACTTCTTCCCATGCAGAAAAAGTCCAGTGACGCATCCCTGATAAAGGATATGATGTGTTCTAACCAGTGCTTCACATGCAGCCTTCATATAGAGAACCCATATGTAGGAATCATACAATAGTTAAGCTGTAGCAAGGAGCAGAACATCAACATACGAGCTAATGCAGAGATCTCTAATTCAGTCCCCTATTATCACAGGCAACTGTATTATGTAGTCTTGCCACAATCATTTTCTCTTAGTTCTAAATACTATAAAATAACAGAGTATCTAAATACATACGCATAGATGCCTCGCTGTTGGGAAACAATGGGCAGGCAAAATGGGGATAAAAAAAAAACAACCCAAACCAGAATTATTTTACTTTAAAATATAGGAAGATATTTGGTTTGTTAATGATGTATAACACACTCATTTCTTAGATTAGAAATACTTTAAGATTTAAGAGGATGTTTTGATATTGTTTGAAAATAATAATTTAAGTGGTTTGTCACACTGAATGATTTTGTAAAATACATGGAAGATAACTAGGATCATGACAACGTTGCAAGTATAAGTGTAATAGATATTTAATCAGGGGCATATAACATTAGGTATCAGGAAATAGTCATTCATTACATGTTTTGAGTTATAATGAGGCACATTTAAGAAAGATTTTTAATGACGTTTTCCCAAGATGTCACCTTTTACATCTGTTGGCTATCTTGTTTTTCCATATCAAGAAGGTTGGGAATATTCAAGAAAAAGCAGATAGCTATGAATCAATTGCTTCTTTGATCTTAATGAGCAATGATGACACTTCCCTCCTGTTTGTTTTGTTTAAGTCAACCTCAGGTTTTCAGTATTCATGGCTGATTTGAGCAAAGATATTACATCCTATCTAATCTCAGTCTAATTTGACAGTCAACACCATTAAATGTGAAATCATTACTTTGCTATGTACTAGTTCAAGCACAAAGGATGACATCTTTAATTTTTTGCTGCATGCTAAAGGCAGTAGAAGGTAAAGACTGGGAATAAGAGTAGGTTGAGCATTATAGGGCTAATTCTACAGATTCAGCTCTGATGCAGATTGAACATGCCTATTTGCATTAAGTATTCACTACTTTTGATATATACCAGGATGGAAAAACTGTCACATTATTACTGCTTACCAAAAGAAAATAATAAAAACCTGTCACCTGACATGTGGTGACTTAGAAGCTTCCTTTGATATAGTTGTAGATGTTTTTACTAAACTGCAGTGATATTCTCTGACAAAGAAAGCTATACCACTCCCTCCTGTACATGGATTTAGAACAGTATTTTCATGATGTATTCAGCCAATGACTAATTCTTGACAGAAAAAAAAAAAAACAAATAGAAAAGCTTAAACCAAGATATTATCTATATTAGCTAACCAATTTATTTTCCAGAATTTCTAGCAAAATCACTTTTAATTGAAAATAGAAAGATTTTTTTAACTACCTTTATGAGTGAAAAGGAGGTGTCAGAGCTCACAAGCAGTACTTTGTCCACAAGATTTTCTCAGATTTTTGTACGTTCTGATTTCCATAAACACGTCATCTCGTAGGCTGCCTTTTTCAGAAACACCTGTTATTGCTCACAGCATCACATTAGAGTGCAAACGCTGGACAACATTTCTTGGAGCATCAGATTTAATTCAAGTTACTGAAGCAGCCAAACCTGAATAATGTTAATTCTTTTTTTTTTTCCCATCACCCAGTAAACCGTGCAGCAGCAAGTTAAGGGGTATTAGTGAAATATTTCTTGATATCTTGCAGAACATATTGATCTCGGGCTTAGTTACTGTTGCAGATGAAAACTGTGGTGCTGCCAAAACCAGAAACCAAATAATCAAAATTTAATCAATTCCTGTACATGTCTATTTCCAGCAATTCATATTGAATCAGTAAAGCATTAAAATTCTCCACAACCATTATCAATTGCCGAAGTTAGTTAAATATAAAGCTTTTCCTCGTTATAATGCCATTAAGGATGGAAGTGCCCCTTGATGTGATTAGAATCATAGAATCATAGAATCATAGAATCATAGAATCATAGAATCATAGAATCATAGAATCATAGAATAACCAGGTTGGAAAAGACCCATAGGAGCATCGAGTCCAACCATTCCTATCAAACACTAAACCATGCCCCTCAGCACCTCGTCCACCTGTGCCTTAAACACCTCCAGGGAAGGTGACTCAACCACCTCCCTGGGCAGCCTCTGCCAGTGCCCAATGACCCTTTCTGTAAAAAATTTTTCCTAATGTCCAGCCTAAATCTCCCCTGGCAGAGCTTGAGGCCATTTCCTCTTGTCCTGTCCCCTGTCATTTGGAAGAAGAGGTCAGCACCCTCCTCTCTACAACCTCCTTTCAGGTAGTTATAGAGAGCAATGAGGTCTCCCCTCAGCCTCCTCTTCTCCAGGCTAAACACCCCCAGCTCTCTCAGCCGTTCCTCATAAGGCTCTTCATGGACTCAGGAAGAAATCTGTGTTCAGCACTGATCCATTTCTGGTACCTGCACTTCTTGGTGGCATTTACCTTTTTTATCTTTCTGGGATTCTTGCCTAAAGAGTGAAAATGGCTTAATCTGGCCTCAGAACTTGTAACCTCTGCAGCAGAGAGAGTCAGGTACTGAAATGTCTGGCAATGTCTTGAAAGTCTGTGTTAGTTTTTATTAAGCAAAGTTATCCAACTGATATGACTACAAATCTACTGACTTACGTTGTGCCCGCGGGAGGAAACTATTCAATTAGGGGGAAGAAAGTGCTTCTTTGCCTTGCTTAACTGAGGTCAAAGTGATTGGGCTGCGGCCAAAACCTAACCAATGGAGATGGTTCCATGCCTCAAAGAAATGTACAGTGGAGGACATTGTAAACTTACTTCTTTTTTAAACTTCAACTTATATTTTAAATGACTTCTGCATTACTTCTTTCCTCATTATGCGCGGGGGGGGAGGGGGCGGGGTTGTTCCCAAATTCTCTGTTAGCCTACCTTCATTTCAAAACTGATTTTCTTTTCTTGTGGCTACTATTTTCTTTCTGCACTCTCAAGAGGTCCATTATGACATGAAAATATAGTATCCAAAACATGCATTTCACATTGACAGCAAGATGCAGGTGGGATTTCCAAAAATACTTCTCAAGTGAACTCTTACTGGCTCAAGTAAGAGCAGGACTGACACTGTGCCCTTTAGAAAATTCTGCATCATTTGTGACTCCCATTGCAAATATGACCCCTTGCCACCACAGCCATAGACATGGGTCAGTCACTTGTGGGATGCTAACCAGGGTATGGGTATACAGGTGTGAGTGCTGACAGGGGCCCCCATCAGAAACAATTCTCTAATTACTGAGATACTCTTTCCTTAGTGAGCAGAATTTATACACTCACAGCCTGCTGCCTCCCATTCAAATGCAGTGGCTTTCAATTATTTTGTTTATTTTTACTCGGCATATGTAGAATCCAGAGTATTTAGATTTTTAGTAGGATTTAAAAATGTATTTATGAAAGGAAGAGCAAAGAAAGTATTGTGGTAATGGACTTGGAAGTCTGTATTCATGTGCCAGTTCTGGTTTTTGGAAAAGCTTTTTTTTTGTCACTGCACTGAAGATCCATGACTGATCTCATTCTCCTTCAAAGTATCTTAAAAGTTTCCCATTATTATCAATAAGAAATGCTTGATATCAGTTAGCAAATTCAAGAACCCAAAGATAACAGTGGTAATCACAGCAGTTTAATCAATACTGAGGTTATTAATATTTTGTTTCTGTGTCAAGCCTGCAAATTATGTGAAATAATACAGACTTTAGGGATATTTTTTCTCCATGCTGTAGTATACAAATCTTGCAGAAATGTGGCCCCATTTTAGTGGGCAGACTTGACATTTCCTAGGGGCAAAATTAAATGGGTCAGAGAAAAATCATGTTGAAACTATTTGATGCCACAAATATTTGGAATTATTGTTAAAGTGTAGGTCCTTTCTATGACCAGAACAAGAAGTTGAAAGTTGGTCATTTTGGCAATATTCAGGGCCTCCACTTATCAGGATACTGCCTGAACATCGAAGACAAGCTGTAGGAAAAGAATAGAAGGTCTGAAAATAACAAGCCTTTCCCAGTGACTTACTTCTTTCTTCCACCTCAAGAAATCAAGTTATGAAAACGGCTGCTTTTCTTCTACCTCAACTACATTCCAGGTACAGTTTTACCGTGCAACCCTCTTTAAAAGCTCTTATAGTGTTTCTCATTTGTTACAGCTTTGAATTTGCTATGACAGCTATTTTCTAAGAAGAAAGAGGGGAAAAGATTCTATTGAATGACTATTTAAGATGAAAAGTACTTTTTCCAGGTTTTTTTTAAACTTACATTCTTTTTTGAACCATTCTGAGAAATGTTTCTGCAAAAAACTTCATCTACCTTCCATCTGAGACGTTCTGGACAATACTGTATGTATTTGAGGAGCCCTCTAGCTCTAAGCATCTTCTAGGCTAGGCTTACGACAATAGCAAAGGAAATGTCACTTATGCTGGGACCTCAAAAGCGTGCAAACAAAATGTTTACTCAGTTGTATGGCAAGAAAAGCTCAAGTTTAACAGTTTTAATCATTCAGTAAGTAAATGTTTGAATGATGATTAATGATTTTGTGTAGAGCTGAAACAATAAATGCAAACACTAATGCTTTTCTTCATTTCTTGTTACACGGATGATTTAATAGAACTATACAAAGTTTCCTATCAGTTTCTTTTCAGAATGAAATTTAAAACTTACTGTATTTTTCTCCTTATCCTAAGAGTTGTACACAGTGACAAGTAAGCCTGGGCTGTTGGTGTGCCCTGCCTGGGAATGGTCATAGATGCCTGGCTGGCAGTCCTACCCTTTCAGGCTGCCCCAGTGCAGACCAGCCCAAGGGACTGCATCTGTCTGCCATTTGGACAACGTAGTGAAAAGAATCCCCTTGCTTCAGCTGGGGTTTTGCAAAATCCCCAAATGGCCAACATAAAGTTACATGCCTTGCTTGAATCCCTACCACAAACTTAATAGTGATCTTTTTTACATGTTCCCCTCTTCCAGCTCTCTTCCTTAGAATAAGTGGGATGGGTGATGGCAGTGTCAGGCAGGGCATGATCACTGTGGGTCCAGTGGCATTTCCATGAGAAGAAAGACTAATTTGTACACACAATTAGAAATTCTAACTTCTCAAAATCAAACAATTTTGATATTGAGCAGTATAAATGAAATAAAGAAAGGAATGAAGACCCCCTGCTTACTGCTGACCACTGAGAGAGAAAGAGAAAGAGGAAAAAAGGGAGGGAAGGTAGGAGGGACAACACAGAAAATGGATGGAAATTTTGTTGAGTAAGCAAGCATAGGATTACAGTTAGATTAAAGTTGGTTTTCCACCCTAGTCTTCAAGAAAACAGAAAAACCTAAAAATACGAATACTTAAGAATGAAGGAACTTGTCTGCCCACTGGTTAGTACCAATAGCTTTGGGACCAGTAGCACCAATAACACTGGTATCAATAACACCAATAACTTTGTAATATGACATCATGAGTAATCTTCAGAGACATGGCTTGTACACAGGTTGTTGTCCCACCAAAAACCTAGTTGAGCCCATGGAAGATATAGTACAGCATCACTCTTTGTTCCAGTATAGCTGAGTGAAAAATCTTATGAAAACTTTTTCTTCTTCATCGAAAATGCCCTTTAGGAAACACTGAAGAGTTTTCTGAATCTGCATTCTTTTGACACAGAGGGAAAAAAATGTCAGAACTTCTACTTCCCATTTCAAGCTGAGTTTGGATTTGCCATCTATTTCGTTTTCAAGTAGTTTAAATAAAAATACTTAATTTCTTTCAATCTCTCTTTCTTTTTTTCCTTGTTTTTTTTCACATACTAAGCATCTCATATTTTGTTTTGTTTTGTTTTATTTTGGTTTGGTTTGGTTTTTTGGAGTGGTAGGGTTTTTGTGGTTTTTTGGCTTGTTTTTTTTTTTCTTGTGCAAGACTAAATGTAAACTGGAAAACTGATCAGAATTTTGCATCTGTCACTCAGCCCTTATTATAGTGCCATTTAGAAAGGATAATGTGTGTCTCAGCAGAAATGCCAAAACACTTTAAATTTATTAATTATTTTTAAAATTATTTCAGGCAACTTATTTGAATCTAAGCATGTTATAAACAAAGTGGCTGTGACCATATAAAATAGAACACATTATCATTATGAAAAAATCCCTGATGTTTCCCTGCTTATGTTACAATGGCAAAAGCTAATCTCCGTTTTCCAACAATGAAATGCCATCAGGAGGCAAGCTCTCCCTTATGTAGCAGAGGCAATAACAGGTGATCATGTAAAGAATCCAGTAACAAAACAGGAAAAAGTAGCTTATACTAATAGTATTATATGCAAAATTCTGAGTGTGTTTTGTAGCCACAGTAATGGGACGGAGAAAGAAATCAGCAAATTGTAATTAATGAGAATTAACCTTAATGTTTTCACTAAAAAAAAGCACTCTTCTGCTTTCCTGCACCACCTATAGTATCTTAACTATATATAGTATAGTATGTCAAAACACATATAATGTAGAAATCTGTTAACATTTCAGGGTGGGAGGAAAGAAACACAGCACAATATCTAAAGAGAGGCAAGAACAGAGAAAACACAGGTAGTTGCCAGTGTGATAGTCATTAAGTATTATTACTTCTAGGGAGAGAATTTGAGATTATCAGCTTTTAATTGGCTTGTTCCTAAAGTCACAAATGTCAACGACGATCTTTCCACTTATTTCAGTAGGATTTGGAGTAGTTTCCAATATCTTATATCCAAGATGCCGTTGCCAAATCAATTATTTCTTCATTCCTCCAAGAAAGAGTTCTCTGTGCAGCCTTCAGGGGCATTAAACACTTCTTAAGTTTGAAAATTACTGCTGAAGAAACAAATAATTGCAGAATGTACTGCCTCAGAATATAGTTATTGAACGTTAAACAAAAACTAAAGGATTTGTAAAAAAGAAGCAGGAAAGCATCAAGGACATCTTTCCATTCCTGTTACTTAAATGTTGCAAAAGAGAGCTGAGGAAGTACTTACAAAAATCTCCTAAGTAAAGTAGAGAAAATTATAGCACTATCTTAGCAGTAATACTGTCGTTCTGGTTTTAATGAAGTATTTGTTTGGTATGTATATCAATGTAATATTTCATTGAGACTTTACCATCTGTCATTTTGCACACGTAAAATCATGCTCAGTTTTTAAAACAACAGCTGCATGTAAACCTGTTGTTTTGTTTGTTTTTTTTTTTAAAAAAAAGCACCAGTATATGTTCTAAATAACATTTGAGTAAAGAAAGGGGAATCCTAAGCAATAAATGAGGTCAGTTAATTTGGAACTTCACAAAGCACTTACCAGCAATACCCAAATTCAAGGTCTTCTTACTAGCACTTGCTGATTTTTGTCCTCATATTAGAACGCAAGGAATGTTTTGCCTTCACTTAGGTACAATAATAATAATAATCTACTTAATCTTTTAAACCTCTCCTCTCAGCAACAAGAATTTCCTGACATTTATCATGCAAGAGGAAGCACAGAAACTTCTGTTGAAGCCAATGTCATTTCAGCTAATGAATCCATTACTTCAGAGCCTTGTAACTTCCAAGTAGTGACAAAGCCATGCTGCAGAGAATAATTTAAAACTGAAAAATATTTACATGCAAAAATGAATGAGATCTGCACCTGAAACCTAATAAAGCTGTTGAGGAAAAAAGTCTAAATATTTAAAGGTACAGGCTAGAAGTACTTGGGACATAAAGCAGAGATAGAGTGTGTACAGATATATAAGATGACATGTCAGGCATAAAATTTAACTAAAGGCCACTTTTCTTATATACTTTTCCCTTTTCTTATATCTGCTGAGACACTCAAAGGAAAATCTGCAGAGAAGTTCTGAAAGGATCATCTCTATAGTTTATGAGAAGTAAGAAAAAATATGGTCAAAACAACATGAACATTTTATAGATTGCTTCTAAAGAGTACCTCTGACATTTCCCAATTCTTAAATCAGTATGGCAAAGACCTTTTACTTATCTTTTAATAGAATTCATTAATGTGAAATCTGTTAAATATTTAGATATGATTCAATGGAAATATCAATATATATCAATGTCTGATTATATCCAAGATGAGCCTAAGATGTGAACTTAGCACCTCAACACTTCAACATTGGAGAAGATAGGGAAGCAAGAGAGGCTACCTACTTGCTTTTTCAAGATGGAAAAGCAAGAAATGAAAATTCTGGCAACTAAGAGCATTGACAGAGCTAGGAGCAAGAAGAACATCTTAAAATGGCTGTACAGAAACATGTGGCAGTGACTGACTGCAGACATACATATGAAACATGAGACCTTTCCTGGGCATGAAAGATTGAGATATTATTTCATTCAGTTGTCTGGCAAACAGTTATTGTGAAAAGAAATGAAAATTATGTTCATAATATGAACCACAGAGAAGAGAGGATTCTGGCAATGTCTAGTTGTACAAATAAAATGTTAGACACGAGGCCTAGTTTTGCTGACTGTCTAAACTAATAACTACTTTTCCTCCATAATAAACCTACCCTTGTTCACTTTTCTTCCCTAAACATTTAACAGCAAATATAAAGAAAACCCACCATTTTTAGCTCCCAAAGCCACACCAGGAATTAAATTTGCTCATTAAAATTAAACACTCACAAGCATGGATGAAGTTCTTATTGATCAGAGAGGTTGTCTGGTGTTGGTTTCCATGGCTCACAAGAAAAATAGTCCTACATATCAGAGGCCTGGTTTTTCATTGGCTACTGGCAACTTCCTGAAATATGTAACTGTTTCTCTTAGAGTCAAAAGCAAGAACTAACTGCAGGCTCCTTTTTGTCTGAAAAAGGAAATTCCCCAAGTATTCTACCCTGCCATGCATATTGTAGTCATAAAGAGAACGATGCCATTTATTTAGCTGCTTGATGTGTCAAGAAAGTAGTTCAAATATGTTACGATACTGAATTATTGAAGATGTCAGCAAGGGCAGAATACTGACTCATCAGGAAACCTCTTGATATAGGTCTTTCAATTATCACAAGCACCTTTTTACAATGTGATTGAGGACTCATGGAGTTGCAAAGTAACTCTAAATATGTGGATCATTTAGCAACTTCAAACTAAGCATATCCTATTATGGGCTCCAGAGGGAAACTGATAATGTTTTTTTGATATTTTCTTAGCAGCAATAGGTTGGAGATGTGTAAGATAGGGAATACATAAGGTATTATGTAGCGTTTTTGAAAGACAAAATTGTTATTCTTTTCTATCACTGACTTGTCTATATTTGGGGAGATTACTGAATGCTCTACCCACTGTTCATGGAAATCTTTGATTGCTTTCTAAGACATCTGAAAAGGGCATTAGCCTGCTGGGAGTCCTGGAGTGGCTTTACAGAAAAGTAATTTTTCTTCAATAAAGACACAAGCTCTCCAGCACTGGTTACATCAGTTTGTGTATCAGATACTGTCATTCAGTATTTTCAGCTCCTGAGATTTGAACCTACTCAATTTGAAATCCTGACAATGATGAGGCAGACAATATCATCTGTCGAGAAAGATTTTATCTTCATACTGGCAACAGTTAGAAATGATTTTAACTTAGCAAACATTTCTGTGGGCAGGGCCAATTAATAGTTTTTTTCATTTTGTGATTTGGACGCTATTATATGATACTTAAAGATAATCAAATAACATGCTGCCCCAGGGGCATTTATTTTGTCTTTGTCACACTGAATAATCATGTCTTGTTGGTTTTTAGATGCTCTCTCTTGTCTCACAAAAAAATTCCTCAGGTATATCTTCCACTGACAGATGGTTTGGATAATAAATGTGGCAACAACTCTAACGGTGCCACAGTTCTGGCAGCTGATAGTCCAGGGCACACTGTATAGAGCAGTGTCGAATGAGTCAGTGTAGTGTTATGCATCTATGTATCCGTTCAAAAGTTTACAGTTTCTGAACCCTCCCTGGTCAGAGAGAAGTTTCCTTTTCTTCAGTGATGCTGCAGAACAGAAGGAGTAGTGAGTTACTGAAAAGGCTTCTTTTAAAAACTCAGAGGAAGAGTAGAATGCACAAGCACTTAGCTCTCTCCCCTACTACAATGATCATGACTCTTCGGAGTCTCTTGTCCCACTCCTTGTCAGTGTCTTTGTTAGACTCAATGCCATGTCACTTCCTCATACCAGAAACCTCTTCCTTGGACATGTCTGCAGAATGAGGAAAGTACAGGAAGTAGATAAAGAGAGGAAAATTACATCAAATGATTCACAAGCAGCCTAATTTTAGCAGAAAAAGCCTAGAGAAAACTTTACAAAGTAGATGGTAAAAGGCTGAAGAAGACTGGATGTGTCAGAAGAGGAGTTTGGGGATAAACAGATGGGCAATTACAATGACTTAATTGCCAAACACGGAGCTGGAAGACATCACATAACAGATTAGAGTTGCTCTTAGCCAATTCCAGAAGTTAAATATTAAATAGACTTTTCCTAATGGAAGGAAAGAGGTGTCTGTGATGTAGAAAAGATTGCAGACTAGTAATCTAATATAGAAAAAAATCTAGTCTAGATTTTTAAAGTCTGCTTTGAAAGGACTGCTTTTAGAAAAGGTTTGTTTCTTCCAGTCTTTTTAAAGCAATAATAAAGAGCTTTGTATCTTGCATGGTAGTGTTTAGCAGAGATTTCACCTTTTGAGACTCATGGCTTCATGACTTTATCTTTTTTACATGTAAAATGGGACACACTGCACACACATAGTTAGATAGCAAGAGTCAGTTGTCAAGACACCACATTTCTGAACAAATGCAGTCAATAATTCCCAAAGGAGCCTTGTAAATACTTTTCCAAATATGAACGTGGTCTCTGTTTCTGTCAAGTTGAAAGAAGAGAAGGTAAGCAGAAAGGGTATTTGGTAGAATAGGAGCTGAACCACACAGCAATAGGGAAGAGTAACAGAGATCCTAGGATGTTTTAAATGTTTAAACACCAGTCTTTCTGAAGCAACAGACTAGTTCTATAAATTAATGCTTCTATTTCTCCTCTCCCCCCTTTTCCTTTCCTGACACTTTTTATGCTAGCCTCCTTTATCTATGATTCTGAGTAAAACAAAAAGATAATCAGATATGCAAGTAACTGCTGTATTTCTGAACAATTGATGTCCTCATGCTGTGTGTCTGAAAGAGGAATGGTTCCCTGATAATTATTACTAGGGCTGAAAGTGGTTAAAGTTCGAAATACACATATTGCACCACCACAGGGAAAAATAATTCTCCCACTTTAATGCCTTTCTTTCCACCAAAAAGTGAAAATCTACAGATGCTAAAAAGAAAAGTTTGATACACTAAGATTCACTTGAACCATTTGGTAAGGTGGAACTAGAATCTAAATCTGCTGTTATTCATAGGAAAATACAGGGAAAAATCTCAGAAGGTGATATATATATATATATATATATATATATATATATATATATATGCGCGCTTAATTTCTTCAAGTGATTTAGACTCTCATCTATTTTTTTCCAATACAGATACATTAGCATAGGTTTGTTTCATTTTGGTTGAGAAAAGATCAGCCTCTAAATCCACTCTAACTCAAATGTACATCTAATTAAAGGCCCAACACTTCATATTTCTAATTTAGTAGGTTCACAAGGACTAAACAAGTGTCACATAGGTGTCTGGTCCACCTCAAACAGGTACTTTCCCCTCCTTTCCCTTTTTCCAAGCCCTGCTGCAGGATCATCCCCTTCCTTTCCCCTCTCCAAACAGGTTTGTCTTCTTCCTTTGCCCTTCAGGATACATAAATCACTGAGCTAAACCCTGTAATATCATTTTAAATTACAGGAAAACATTTACAACAGATGAAATGGAAATGAGACACTAGGTTAATCTAATCTATTGCTCACCTCACAGGAACTGCATGTCTTGGTTAAAGGAACGGCATATTCTGGTATAATTGTTTTCATTCAATCATACTCAAGAAATAGGAAATATCTTAGCATATTTATACCTCATTTCTTCATGCAAGAGGTCAAAATGTAAAATTTTCAAGAAGATGATCTACATTACTTAGCACTAAACTGCAACTCAACAAGTATTTGCTAGTTTTATTGCTTAAGCTAGCCTGCCAAACATTGCCTGTTTGATAGGTTGTCAACTGTCTTCTTTGTTTTCAGCTGTTAAATAACATTAAGAGATGGTAAATGATGCTAAATGATGCATTGAGGGCTTTCACAGTACTATGTTTCAAATTGCTGCTATTGTTATAGGAATTCACTTGGTGTTAAAGAACAAAGGGACTGGCTCAAGAGATTCCCATTGTAGTCTACCTAGATGAAAAGATTTGTGCTCCTCCTCCTTCCTACTCTCTCAGCAGTACTGAGCTGTAAGTACTGAAGTTACAAACCCACCTTCAGAATGGAATGGAATGGAATGAACCAAGAGAAAGGATTATAAATACCACCACCCCGGATTCTTTCAATGCCATTATTTAAATTAGGAACATTTTGTTGTTTTGGTTTTTTGGTTCGGTTTTTGTTTTGTTTTTTTTTGCCAGGGATCTGTTAGTTTTAATAAATCTTTCATGTTGGAGAAAATGCTGTTTTATTCTCTTAAAAATGAAACAAAGAAAGGAGGCTGGGGCCGAGGACATTTTTGCCATTTGTCATTTCATGAACCAGGGGTCATGGAAGGGCTCTGGGAATTCTGGGATTCTTTCCCCAGAAATAAGTGTTTAATTCTCACAGATTGATGAAATATTTTTCTCAAACTCAGAAAAGTGAGGAAAATTCTGCTGCAGAAAAAAAGCCACAGTTTAAATCCAAATATTGGTAGGTGAAAAGCTGGAGGCTTCTCCTTTATATTCTTTTAGTCTTGGCAAAGAAATGAAATCACTATCTGAGAATGATCACAGTAGTGTATTGCACCTTTCATACTTAGCAGAGACCTGAACTCAGTAACTGAAATAGTAACATTTTCCTTCATAAAACATCTGACTTACTCTTACAAATATCATGACAGATTAGTGGCTGGAATTAGATTTAAAAAAAACCTAAACGGTTATACGTGTTGGTTTCCAAATTTGTTTTGTAACATTCAACTCTAAGGTATGTCTTCCTTTTGCTGTACACAGATGGCAGATGGTTTCTTAGAAGAGGTTTTTTTCTGACTAAACATCTGAAATAAATAGTAAATAAAGTCTTGCCATTATGAGAAGTTATGCAAGGCATTCAGGTACTTTAAAGTACAACAATATAGCACTTTAAAAAACTTTTTAGAGAGCTCACTTTCATCTATACAACACAAAATCAAAATAAGTTCTGCTTAAAAATAACATAAGTTATCCAGTAATTGAAACAATCTTTACAATGCAGCTTGTGCAGTGACAGGAGAAAATGCAAGATATTCTATTTTCTAGAAAATGGCTCAGAGGCAAAGTAAGCATAACCCTTTGAGACCTGCAATAACCTACAACGATAGTAATAGCCATCATACAGCAAATATAACAGCTGGCAGCATGGTTGCTTTACCCTCAGATACAGGTTACTGAATAGATGCCTTTAGGGCTTAATAGTAGATATTTTTCCCCCTTTTTTAGATCATGGCATAGCTTTGCGCATATGCCGTTTATAAAACTAATGTAAAACACCACAGGGAAATGAATAAAGTTTCAAATGGCAAAATGTCAACAGAAATACAAATTTACAGAGGATAATGTGATTATCAATGTTGCTAGAATAGACTGAAACATAACATTACCCTTTGCAGTACACTCTATCTAACACACATTATTTTGAGCTATGTTACCAGGATTCAAAAAGCAGACATCAAATCTCTTATAAACCCTCCATTTGCTTTGCCAGAAAGGTCAGCCACTCAATAGGCTAAAAATTACCTCTCTTCTTTACCAGCTTTAAGCACTTAAAAGCAGGAGACTAGAATAAGGAGAAAAATTGTCGTACAGACGAGGATTTCTACAAATATCTCAAGAGTTAATCATATAGAGAAATAAATCATCCATTGGTAAAGCAAATAACAGCAAGAAATATTATTTCCAACTCCTTGGGAATGACAGAATTCACAACTAAAACAAGTCAAAAATACATTATCAAACCTACGCAGATCAGCCTCCTAACTTGGATGCAGTCTTAACGGTTTGCTGTGGTACATTACAAGACCCCTAAGGACATTCTAGATTTTTCAGCTACTGAGGCTTTTCTCAAGGTGACAAAATAAAACTCCTTTTGTCTTCAATAAGACCAGAATTTCTTATACTTAAACACAGACACATAATTATTTTTTTCTAAAATTCTTTCAGTGTCCAGAAAACAAAGAATTATTTAGAAGTTACTCCAGTCACCCTTTCACAATGGAATTTTTCACAAATGTTGAGAAATAACTGATAGTTTAAAGAATTTTAGTCTAAAGATAGAGAAGTTGAACTCACATTGGCTTAAAGAAATAAATGCATCTCAGCAGTAAGGGCAGCAGGAATACCATGCTATTTCCAGGTATAAAAATAAAAAAGAAAAATATTAAGTGGAAAATAATTCTAACTTGCATGGATACTGAGAAAGAGTGAGAAAGACAAAAGTAGAAAGAAAGTAGCATTCAAGTTGCAAAGTTTGGACTTGGCAATGCTCTCAAGGGTGCATAATATGATACTGTAAATATTTGAAATTTGTAAATCTGAAAGAGGTGCAGCAGACTTAGTCCTATGAACACACCCCTGGAAAGGGAGTTGAGATTTCATGCAGATGGATTTACTTTGGACAAGCAGAACCTTAACAAGATCGTTCACAATTCAAATAAAGGAAACACAGCTGCTTCTTGCTCCTTTAAATATTTTTCATTTGAGTACTAAATATCCCAAGACAGGTGAACCTTCCTGAGAGTCTCCTTTCTTTTTATGCCTGTATACAAAAGATTAAAAATGTACAAACTAACATAGAAAATGCCTTGATTTGACATTCAGATGCTATCCTGTGCCCTGAGCCAGAAAAATAAATAAAATTTGGGGTCTATTCTCAAATGAATAAGTTCTTTGGCTGATGATATAAGCCATCACCAATTACATGCCTCATCTGTTTGAAGATAGGTACGCTGACTTTGCTAGAGAAGTGCAGCAGCTGACATCAGCCTGCAGAGATGATTGATTCTACATTTAAACTATGAGAGGAGGCATATTGTAAACCACAACACAAATTGAAGGTGCTTACAAATTATTTTCTTACTTTTCTCCACTCCATTTCTTACCCAAAGCATGTACTATATTGCAGATTGTAAATCACTCCGGGGGGGCGGGAGCGGGAGCAGAGAAACATCTGGCTAAAAATGATTGCTCTTTCTCCTTTTATGTTTACATGCATTCATCTGTCTGTTACCAGACTGTTTTAGCACACTTCTTCTAAAGAAAATATTCTAGTTTTCTTCTGAATTCATTTTCCCTGTGTGTTCATTATTCTGTGCTTCACAGGTTTTAGTTTACTTTGTTTCTCTGGATTTAGGTTGTATTGACTTAGTGTCTTTGTTCATTACTAGCACTCAAATGTAAAGCTCTCAGAAGTCAGCGCTTTCCGTAACTAGTGTATTGGGTGCATTATTTTGAAAACCATAAGGTGAATAATAAGTATTTTAGAAAAAACACATATTGGACATATTGTTTTAAAATAGTAATATTCATGGGATTCTAGGCCCACAGATTTTCTTTTCCTCCCTTCTTCCTTGCCTTCCTTCTTTCATATGAATGCTTTCATACCTAAGAGTGGGTAAGCATTTTTCTGTATCAACCATGACTTCTCTTATTCAGATGCAGTAAAAAAATGTTTGCTGATATTTTATTAAACAACAATCCATACCATCAGGGCATAAACTAGATTAATTTGTGTGTCCAGAATTTATTTGAGACTACATTCCTTCTGTAAATCTAATTGGAAGAGATTAAGTGTTCCAAATACCATTGGTTTAAGTAGATGTGACAACATAATACCCACGAGAGCACACCTTGCCAAAAAAGCTTAATGTCTCTGAGGCACATACAAATGTATCCAACAGGTTCTGGGGTACCTGGCATTCTGCGCATGTGATGCTGTGATTAGCCCTGTGTGGAGGCCTGAGTACTCTGTATGTGGGTTAATACGGAGTATTCTTTGTGGAGTCTTTCTCCTTCCTTCTACTTGCTTTCCTTTTAATTAGGAACAGCAACAAAATACCCCAAGAAAACCAAACTAAGTGACATTAGTCCATCCACAAATTCAGAGGCAGCATTCCTGGGGTAGAGAAGCTGTCCAGGTAAGCACAGCCATGAACCGATCAGGTATTTCACTCCCTGGAGCTGAATCATGACTGAGGTCAGTTTTTTACATCATGATATATCTGGATACAATTGCAATTTGGTAACAGTGCAGCATCAAACTTCAGATTTACAGCATATTTATAGTATGGAGACTGTAAAAATTGCTTATTATTTTGGTCTTGGTCCTCAACATCCACATGCTAGTTTCTATCTGGTGCTCCATATCGACTGGATGTAAGTCATGGCACAGAAAATTCTTATAGGCATTCTATGGGTTTGTTCCAGTAGCAGTCATAGGAATTTTGCCTAATTTGTTAAGCTTATGCTTAACACGGCTCATAACTACACATGTATTTTGTAGACTACCACCAAATTGGAACACGATGACTGCATAAGAGTATTTGTGCTTATACTATGTCTTGTAGAAAAAAAATTAAATATTATAATCTATATACGTTCATTTTCCCTTATTTTCTCAGTTTATTATTATTATCTAAATCCATTGTTCCATCTGTTGGTTTTGTTTGTTTATTTCCTACCAGAAGGCAACTCTGTTATATTAAAAAAAAAAAAAGCAGAACTGAGGTTAATAGAATTTTAAGTCCAAAGGGATCTGTAGAAACCTTTAGTTTGACCTGAATAAGACAGAAGTTGGAGCTTCCTTGAATTTCTGCCTCAAAACTGAATTCTCCAGTTGAACTGAGCTGCTCAAGCAGGCAGCAGCCTGCTTTGACTGTATCAGTTCTGTGGAAGAATTCTTTTGTGGCTTGTGGAAACCTGTTTCGGCAGCTACCTCTTCTCAATATTAATGTTCTACACCATTAAACAAGACAGAGTTTGTATTTCTTGAACTTCTGGTGATCAATCCTTATAGTTTTAAATAATTATTTACAGAAGTTAATACTGGCGTCCCCTGGGGCAAACTTGTGAAGTGTGATCCTTCTCAACCTGTGGGTTGCTGCAAGTGCTGATAACGTGTTAATGTGGAGTCTAGTTTCATTCATCGTACAGATCATTGTATGCTTAGGCTGAGAGCAGAGCAAGGCCCCAAAATGTCCTGAAGATAATGGTTGGATAACGTAGACACATTGCCATTGTTACCTTAATATTCCACTGTTTTACAATCCTATTTACATCCATGGCATGTTTGGTCACAATGTCACTCAGTGACTGTGATCCACTAATTATTCTTCAGAAGCCCTTTTCAGAAGCACCTCTGCCTAAGAAAGAAAAGCCTACCATGTGCATCACAACCTTCCTTGTTTGTTCTCAAGGTACATGGCTGAATCTTTGCCTATACTAAATTTCTTACAGGAAGTTTGAGTCTAGCTAACCAGAGGACTGTTTCCTATCTTCTTCACTGTTTATCACTCCACTAGTCTTTGTGTCATCTGCAGATTTTTAGCGTTTTTGGCAAAAAACAAACCAACAAAGTACACAGAAAAACTAAACTTTTGATACAGGTACCCAAAACCAAAGAGTTAATCAAATGTAAAGTAATAGATGCCCATCAGTCTGAATTTATGTAAAATATAATTCTATAATCCCTATCAATTAAGTGGTAATCTCATCAGAATTTAAGAGTGTTTTATTACGAGTCACACCATTCTCAGTCACACGATCACACGCATTCCCTTCTACAGAAATCAATATTTGACTTATCCACTTGTAATAACGTTATGACATTATCCTTCTGAAATGTTGGTTCAAAAGTTTTTTCTTTTAGTAAGAACATCATTTGTCAAAAATTTACAAGCCTGTTTTCTTAAACTTCTTCAAAAATCTTACTATTAACTGTTATAGATCGTTACAAATCCTTTTGAGCACTGAATCATTTAAAAATGTACTGCTTGTCTCTCAGGGTTCAAGGAAAACATAATATTTAGCATCTTACATACAGATGAATATATCAGCCACACTGAGATGAATGAACATATCGATACAGAAGGCACAGAAGACACTGGAGCAGTATCTATGTTCACAACTACAGTACAAAAAAACCCAAAACATTTACTTGTCCTCTATATCATTTTGTTATTCCCAGGTGCATCAAGTCATTTTGCAACGCTCCTCAAATGACAGTTTGAGTAAATTAATGTTTATCTCATGGTTTAACTTGGGACTGAATCCAGAAAACAGGAATCCCTTCTCTTAAGATTTTAATATAAAACAACTTAACACCCCCAGAAGCCCTCATACTTCCCCTCAAAATTCTTTTACATGAATCAGACTTGGAGAAATAAGTATTGTCCCACTAAACATTACTCTAATTGGTAGATCTTGTGACAGAGCAGGAAACGGAAAAGGAAATTCTGGTTTCCATGTAAGCCTTTATCATTGGATCATGAAACCTTTCCCCAGTATAACCATGCCATTTGTGGAGGGTTTATCCAGTCTTCCAAATATGGTCTATGGGCTTTCATTCTCTGCTACTAGTTTTCTTTGAAGGTCTCTTCTACTAGTGATTGTTTTCTATGTACTTTTTTTTTATATTTTCAGTTTTATAAATTCAGGTCCTCCAAAGCACTGTCTTTAACTGTGTTTATATCTGTTTCCATGTGAATTACTTGCTGCTTTGGAATTTTTTTATGCTTGTTATATTAAAAAGAAAAGGTACAATGAGAAGGTGAGCTTTCTGAAGGTTGGTTCAGTTGTGTTATGGGAACTTTAGAGACAAAAACTTCTGCTGTCTTTAGACCCTGTATGACCCCAGGGACCACCTTCATTGATTTTCCTGAAGCTATATCCATGCTGTTAAGAGGAAAGAAAATCAACAAACCAGTAATACTGGCATGGTTTTATAAGTTCCATCACTGAAACACATTTCAGGGCAGCAGTTGTAGTAATCTGACAGAGAAGAGTTTGTCTCATTAACTCCAGTGGTTGAAGTTAGGGTAAAATTTGGCCCTAATCTTTCAATTAATGCAGGAAGACCCACTAGTGATATAGCAGTATGCAGAAGCAGCTGCTGAACACAAAAGAAGACTTTGATATGCAAAAATGGAATGCTTTCCAGAAATTCCCAATAACAGTCACTTTTGAACACATCTCTAGCTTTCAATGTGTCCATGTACTGGCATGAGCCAAAATATATAATATTTTTTTTTCATTCTAGTTTATATGTAAGCTCTAACCTGCTTCACTTCAGACTATGCATGGATAAATTGTTTTTCTGCAGTGAAGGATTTTTTAAACTTGATATTATTTAGGAAGTGTTATTGAACTTCAGATGAAGATTAATATACCTTCAGTTTCGATAACTTCAACAAACACCCTATTCTGCAGTCAATTCTGTTGCTTCTTTGCATTTCTTTACATTTAGCATAAGGGTGAGACTCACTGTTTTCTGTTTTTCCCATTAATGTTCAAGAAGAAGCAAGATTCCCCCTGTCCTAGCTGGTCTGGCAGGTTTGCAAGGAGAGTAATCAAGATCTTTCAGCTACACCTTGTTAAGAAGAACACCAAGTAACTTAATCACTGCCCACACAGAATTACACACCAGGCTTGAAGGGTTCATGCATCTTTTATATTATGAATAGAAATTTTAATGACATTATGTTTATTCCGCTTTCCTTTAATATGCCCAGATAAGAAAATAAACGGAAAGGTAATATGATAACAACAAAATGGACAGACACTGTCTAAACGCTTTTTTTGTGCTTAAGTAAGGCATTACAGCTGGCAAACCCCCCCCATTTTTCTACAGATTCTGTTTTCATCATTTTCCCCTTGGGTGGTATCTGATGTAGATCACAATTTAATGGCAGCCTAGCAAGTACTTCTATATGTTTCATTTCTCTACAAAGCAGTTTTAAAGAATTTGCATCAGCGAAACAGTAATCTGTAAAGGCAGGGACAACAATAACACTAAGGTTCAGTTTGACATACCCATCTATTACCCTCTGTTTTCCTCTGTTCCTCTCAGGTAAGTACTGCTCACATACTCATCAGGAAGAGTATAATTTGACAGGAGGCAAAGCTCTTGAAGATCAGGGCCATCAATAGTAAGCAATTCTTATTGGCAACAGTTCAATGACTGAAAATATGGATCCAGGAGAAAAAGCTTCTGAATACTAGGACAGAACTTGCTTGGGAAAATTAATTGTTAACGTGTCAGCCCCATTCAGATAGATGCCAGCTTTCCTGTTACTAAAAGGTTCCATACATTCTTCTGATCACCACCTCTAACAATGCTGCTGAGAACTATTTTTCGCAGTACATTATTATAAGTTTGCCTTTAAAATGAGTTATAAGTATATAAGCCTGAAATAAGCCAGAATGTCAGTTGAGGAAGTTCAGAGGAAGCGAAAAAGGTGCTAAGCCTGTCAAGTTGAGAGAGCAGAGTGTTAAGAATGCAGCTACCTAGCAAATCAGTCATGGGAGAAAGTTAAGAAAAAGCAGCACTCTTCTTGAACTCGATAGTAAATCAGTGTGGAGCATTGACTATACACTAGATAAAAAAGTTTAGAAACTTTTTATTGAGACCATCAAAGAAATTATTACATGGTAAGCCCAGAAAATGCCAAGGTCAGGTAGTTATTTTGAAAAAATTTCCAGTAAAATTGTCCCTACATATTTATAAATTTGCCAAAATGGCACAAAATTTAAAGCTGCACAATGACTCCACTTGAAAACTAACTGGGAATAAGGAAATTCAGGTCACTTCCATATTTTTTACAGCAATATAAGTGTAAAAATATGAGAACTTGCTAATTATTTTGTGTTTAGGGTATTAGTTACACTTCTTTTTCTTACACATGACGTGTAAGATCAGGTTCTCAAGGCTGTAAAGCATTCAGTGACAAAAAACTTTTACAAGTTTTGTCATTAATTTGATTTTTTTTTGCTACAAAGCAAATGAAAGTTACTTAGACCTATTAAGGGATATTTTTCAGGATGGTAAAAGATTTAAGATTTTGCTCTCCTACCAGTCCAATAGCAACTTATCAAGCTACCATGGAGGATCCAGGTTAAAAAATGGCATTAAAAAATCCCATGGTGAAGGAATCTGACCTTAGAGCAAACATGACCTGCTGTACTTACCTTACAGGAACATTACTTAGTACATCCTGCAATAGTTCAGTAGTAAGGCAAGACTAACTTCTACTCAGGACAGATTTTTCATTTTTTCTCAGACAAAAATACTGTTTACCAGACAATGAAGAATTGCTTGGAAATTGTGTAAAGACTGCTGCATTTTGCTTCTGAATCACAAAAACTTTCTAGAGAACAAAGAAAACTAAAAATCTGGCAAACCATAAATCATTCTCTTCATTGGAAATAATACAAAAAGTGTTTCTTTTATCTTTAAGCTGCGGCATCACTTTGTAACTACAGATTTAATCAGAGATCTCACTGCGTGCTGCCAGTCTGTCCCAGCCCCTACTGCCACTAACAAACATGTCTGTTTCTGTTAGAAATGGGGAGCTACTCAAATCCTGATTCTCTTTATTGCTTAGCCACAATAGCCTTTCTTTCCTGAAGAGCACACATACAGAAAATATTTAAGGTGCCTAATAAAGACAGACAGTAGTGGGGTGGGAGAAGGAGGGGGAATCATTCAAAGCTTTTTCAAGTGCTTTCCTTGGTACTGGCTAAACCTGCTATCGGGACTCCTGGTATTGAAGAAATTGGAAGAAGATTGCTGCTTCCTCTCTTTGGGCTCTCTAGTGACATTTGCTTCAGTATTTTCAGGTGAAATCCAAATTTCTTTTGTAAGTAGCCCAAATAACCTACAGCTGTCTCTTCCTGAACGGTGAAATACAGTTACGCTTTTAATCACAGATTTATTTTAAGTATTTATTTTATTTCTGTAATGAAATAAATCAAGTAGCAGGGGAAAGAAGCTGCTTACTAAAATCTTTAGCAGGCAGGTTGCATAGACAAAAACCACAATGACATAAGAAACTTAGCGGTAAATTTCACAAATATGGAAATGATAAAACGAAGCAACAACTGTTTTCTGAAAGAAGAAAACATCAGATCAACAAGTATCAATATAGCAACAATTATGATATAGAATAAAGTTTTGTTGGACAATTGACACATGGTTCCCCCTGGCAAGTGCAGCAGTTTACTTGTATTTTTGAGTTAAAACCCATAAATGGCACGTGATTACAGAAATGTTCTATTCTGAGGTGAGGACAGTCTTATTTACACCACCTTTTGGCCTATCAGTTCTCCCAAAACTCTCATCTCCTTCCTATGTCCTTTGTCTCTGACAAAAAAAAAAATCCAAAAAAAAAAAAATATCCCCCAAACAGAAGGAAAACAATGAACCACCTACCAATGTCTCCTTATCCAGGTATCACACACTACTCAGGAACATTCACTATATTCACATAGCACTTAAAACATCTGTCTTGACTTTTAATAACATTCTGTAAAAGCTGCAGCACAGTCCTGAGTCAACTACCCTGTCCAAATGAACTAATTTGTAGGTTATTTAGACAGCTTTCTTTTTTGTTGGGATATCACTCTTTTAAAAAACACAAACCCACTTTTTTTCTGGTTTTTTTTTATTCTCTGATGAAAAAAAACCCTGATCCTAACCCTGGAAATTCAAATACAATTGAAAGAATAGTGTAATTGCTTTCAAATTACATTGTAAAAAAGTTTCATACTTCTCCCTCAAAAAGTGAAGATGACAAATTTTTGTGTCCCAAAGCTACTACAATCAATGCCTAAACCTGCAGAGCACCGGAGCATTCACTGATGTGCTTCCCAAGGATAAGATTTTAGATTTTAACAAGATTGGTGGGTTATGCGATCAAGATTAGAACTCAAATGCAAATAGAATATTGATACGCATTCTCAGTCTGTTATACAGAATGCATTTAATATTTAATAAACTAACACACAATATTTTGCACGTGTGGGCAATTATCAACTATTTAATTTCAGCAAAACCTGGAACACATGCTACATAATAAAAACTCAAATAACCATAGGGATCTGGGATGTGGTTTTGTTTTTGTTTGTTTGTTTGTTTTTTTTATTATCACATTTTTTGAAGGAAAAGAATCATAGAATCATAGAATCATAGAACGGTTTGGGTCTGAAGTGATATTAAGGACCATCTTGTTCCAAACCCCCTGCCATGGGCAGGGACATCTTCCAGTAGATGAGGTTGCTTAAAGCCTTATCAGACCTAGTCTTGAACATCTCTAGGGCTGGGGCATGCATGACTTCTCTGGGCAACCTATTCTAGTGCTTCATTATCATCACAGCAATAAAATTTCTTCTTAATAGCTAATCTACATCTCCTCTCTTTCAGTTTAAAACCATTACCCTTTGTTCTATCACTGCACTCCCTGATAAAGAACCCCTCTCCAGCACTCCTGTAGGCCCCTTTTAAGTATAAGAAGGCTGCTAGGTCTCCCCAGAGCCTTCTCTTCTCTAGCCTGAACAAGCCCAACTCTCTCTCATCCTGTTGTCATGACTTCTGGGAAATGAAAACATGTTTGTAGTATTCTGTTTGTTCTGTCACCTAGTGTTGATCTAAGAGTAGCCACTACCACAACCTTTTAGAATCGCCTTTTCATAGAATCCGTCCTGAAGTTATAACTGTGGCGTTATCCTCGTCTACTGAAAATTGCAATTAGACACTTCCTTCACAGATAACATTAATCATAAACCTGATCCTAACCCTGAACATTCAAATAAAATTGAAAGAATAGTGTAATTACTTTCAAATTACATTGTAAAGAAGTCTCATGCTGCTCCCCCAAAAATGAAGATGATAAATTTTTGTGTCCCAAAGCTACTGCAGTTGATATATCTAAATCTGCAGAGCACTGGAAGACACTTACTGACACTTTAGTAAAATGACATCTCAGAAAATTTTCTATATCCACCTGTCGAATCACTATTTTCTGAGGGATTACAGACTAGCAACTAAGAAAGAACAAATCTTAAGAACAAACTAGTGTAAAACATCACTATCAGTATTTGAAACGCCTTTGGTCACTCCACTAAAAGCAAGCAAAAGAATGGGAAAACAAAGGGGCATGATCAACAGGAAAAAAGCATTTCCAGGAAAGATAACAATTATTCCATGGATTCTTATGTCTGAAGAAACAACACGCAAAAAATGCATATAGATAAGCAAATCTGAAGGCAGAACTGATCTTTTTTTTTTTCCAATGCATTGAAACTAACATTTGGTCTTATAAAAGACTCCCCAAAGAGAATAAGTAGCATAAAAGCGGCTAAATAAAAACAACTAACTCTTAATGATACTAGAAAGAGATCTGTCTTCTTTCTCTGCCAGGCTCATGTGATAACATAAACAGGATTTTACCCCAGGTTATGTTGGCTGTGCCTCTAGATACATGATGTATTCACTGAAGAAATGCATTTAATTTGAAATGAGGAAGAGCCAAATGAGAAAATTTTGAGGTTTGACTGTAAGAAGTAAAGTAGTTTGGAATCCATCAAAAGGTTGTTAGTCTGGATATTGTAAGAGAAGGTATCTAGATGAGATTTCCTAGCATTAGCCAGGCTAACAATAAGTCCAAGTTAATTCCGACGTTACTTGCACAGAAACTGTGGCATTATCTTACTTTGATAATGGGATCTGGCAAATGATGGCAAGTGCAGTCAGCACAGATTTTTTTTCTTTATAATAATATGAAATACAAAGTTTTCTATGTATATATTTTACCTTTTAGGAAAAAAATCGGGACAAAGAAAAGCAATAAAATATCTTTAAATTGCTTTAGTTAAAAAAGCATTAATTAATTTTTTCTCCTCAGTAATAAAAAAGTCAAATAAATGATTTTGAGGAAAATTTTAGCATTTAACCAAGACTTAAATAAAAATTCAGATTCTAATAGGAATGGGGTATCAAAGAGTTTCTCACGAAAAAATAATATTAAATTTGAACAGCTATAAAGGTCATTTTCTTAACAAGCATGTTAGAGAGCAAATTATCAGTTATTCCTTTATGGCAGTCAAATGCTATTAATGTAAAAAATCTTAGTGAAAGGAAAGCTTACTATTTTTGCATACATTTTTTAATACTACTGGATGAGATTCTTAAGTAAGCTATTATAGAGAACACCAATTCCAGCCAATAGGTCATGAAATTTTTCCCCCCTGACAATCCACACGTGGCTTTTCCAGTCCTAATATTTAACCAATAAAAGAAAAGGGCAATAGGACCCCCAGGAGATCTTGCCTAAAGTAGGTTTCCCTTTCAAGAATTTCCAATGAAGGTCAACAATGGAAAAACATATGGACTGATTATTTAGACTTTTTATAAAGCATTTGACAAATTTCCATGAAATAACCTTTTTTTTTTAATTTTTTTTTTCAATGAGCAAGACAGAAAGCAAAGAAAAGATTTAAGGGTAAAAATGACACTGTGTGAAATACTGAGTCAATTGCTAGTTCCCAATGAGTATGTAGTTGGCCTTCTGCTGGAGCTCAAACCAGATGTGAAAGGCCTTTTGCAGAAAGAGATCTTTTGAGCATTTGAAATACCAAGAGCAAACTTAGAAATGCCTGATGGCTGTATAATTCTTAGATGATTGGGATTATTTAGTGGAAAAACATGCAGTGAGGATGCAGAATAGATCCAGATGTATGGAGAATTGACTTGTGCAGCAGATAGCTATCAGATGTGTTGATTTTCAACAGATAACAGCCTAAGACAGCAAAACTATAGCGAATGGGCTCTTCACAATGAAAATGAAGTCTCTCCACTAAAATCACATTTGATAAAGGGAACAGCATATTATAGTTTGGCATAGTTACAGGATATATAATTGACAGTCATACCTGCTCCCTCTGTAGTCAAGACCATTTCTTCAGAAGATGTACTGATCATTTTGTGAGCCTTGCAGAGAAGATGCTACTACTCGTAGGTGACTCCTAGGATGGTAGGGATGTACAAGAGCTCTGTTTGGTTTTCTCCAACAGCTTCATGGAAAAGAGGCAGGATCTCCTATACACTTCTCTAGCTCAAATATAATTGAACACCATTTTCTGGAGCAAGACACCAGAGTAACAGCTACAAGCATAGCTACAGGAATTAATTTTCTGCAAAAAGAGGCAGTTGTGTCAACATTTTTAATGGCTCTGTGCGTGTGTGTGAGTAGTTCATGTGTGGATTTTCTGAATGTACTTGACCTTCGATTATCCTCATCATCCTTTCCAGTAACTATTATAATCTTTGGAAGCAGGAAGACACAAATTATCACAGAGAAGTAGCATGTGCTTATACAGTGACATAAATTACCTTGTTTGGTTTTGCTCTTTATTTTTTCCATTCTCTCTTCCAACCCTAACCACGCTATTACACTATGACTCTCTGATAATTTCAAAAGTTACCATTTTTAGTTCCTGCATTCAACTTAAAGAAATTATTGGAAGCCATTGCTTGCTAAGCAACGTACCTGATGTACCCTCATGTCAGCATTCCTGATGTGAAAAAAAAAAAGTAATTATAAAGCGTAATTCTCATCATATGTTCTATTTTTATTTTAGCATTTTTTATCACAAAAATTGATTTGCAGAAGGAGAACTGCAAGTTTTTATGCCTTTTATTTTTGTGTGTAAATATGCTGCAGTATCACTTCTTCCATCATGAGGGAGAGTGACTGGAATCCCTTCCCGTGTGAAAAATACAGCTTTGGAAATTTACAGATGTTTGCTCCATGAGCAGGTATAATCCCATAAGCACAGTATAAAGCTTTGGCTGCAGACTGATACAGACAAAGATCACAAGACTAAGGGAGCCTTTAGAAAAAGCAAGGGAGAGCAAGAGTGGTGTGGGGCTTTCTCACTCTCACTAGATTACTGTTTTTCAGAACTCTGCTGTGGTAGTTCACTATTTTTTAGATTTCTGCCTTGTGTTTTTTTCTTGCATGTGCTCTCTTTTTTTTTTTTTTTTGATCAAGGACACTTTAAAGGTGAAGCTAATACAAAAAAAAATAGAAATTAGCTTCACGATATCTCTTTCTTTTTGAGATAGATACAAGGGTAGGGAAAAGCAGCTAGCTATTCTGTGCTTATAGTTCAGCCAGGGGAAATGGGAAGCTGACACAACTGGCAGAGCAAACGTCTATTATGAAGATAAAGTGCAGAGCCCAGAGAGCCCACTGCTGTGGGACTATGCATTTTGCATAACCTCACTATGCAAAAAGAGAAAAATCTTTTCCCTTCTTCCATCATGATTGGGGAAGCAGCAGCACTACCATAAAGCCCTTAGGCTTATGCAAGTTCCCTTCAGCAAATCTTTACTCTGTGGCAGAGCTGATCCTGTTGTAGTCAGGTCTCAACAGAACTACATCAACTGCACAGGGACACAGAGATAACATGGAGATGAGACGTGCTGGGCAATAGAGGTGTCTGAAACCTTGTGCTGCACACGACAGCAACGTTCACTGTTGTGTCCTGTGTGCCAAGGGAGATGGGGGCTGGATGGCAAGGTTCTCCACACACTGAAAAAAAAAAAAAAGACTTATCTCTGTACTGCAGCAGATAATAGGAATTTCATGCAACTTTATTCCTGCTGTTGAAGATTAATAGGCCTTTTTTCCCCATTGCTGTCCAGTGGTAGTTGAGGAATAGCAGAGAAACAGTGAATTTAATATAAACTGATCTCTAACAGTAAAAGATGTATTACATAGTTGAAAAGGAGGAAAAAAAGAGCTTCTTTCACTCATTTTCTTGTAACAATTGAAATCTAAATATAGCCAGAGAACAGTTAACCAGGCAGCTAGTGCTTGTGGTGTAAGTCAGATCTATGAATCATAGGAGTAACCTGTAAATTAGGTGATGTACTCTTTTACTTGTTTGGTTTGAAGATGCACCTTTTGCCAGCACTGACATTTCTCTTATCTTTACAAAATGGATACAGGAAATTTACTTAGCTGGCAATGCCTTTTCTGCCTGTAGTGATATTCAAATGAAAAGTACTATGCAGAGAGATACCATAGCAATGAAATTTCTTCTACATAGGAATCAAGCTATCTTAATGGACAAGATATACAACTATCAATGGTATTATTCCAGTTTTAGACCAGAATCTAAGTAAATTACCATATATAAAAAATCATCTCTAGATAAATCCCTGCACTGAGTCAGGTAAGCATTTATAACGGATGTACTAGCTTACAGCTGGGCAAACACCTGCTATAAACTACTTTTTCTGAGGAACTCTTTAATGTGCCAGCAATACGTCCTCAGTTTCTACCTTGGTTCAGTGGTGCAACTGCCTACAGATGCTCTGTGTCATGTTGGCTCTATGGGAGCTGAACTTGCCTCAGCACTCACATGTAATTTCTAATGTGAGAGGTATGCTATAAAGCTACATAGCTTAACAATATGCAAGGCAAAAGGAAAGGAGAGCTAGAGAGATATTAGAATGGAACAGTCTTGGGGCAGCATTTATGCATTTGAGTAGCTAACCGATCCTATCACTGAATAAAAAAATATGAGGATTCATTTGTCATGCCGCTCTTTCCCCTCATAATTTCCAGACATTAAAAACATTCAATATTTTATTTACTTACCTAGTGATTACCAGTTAAGTTGGAGATTCTTCCACTCCACTATATTGTTCTTCATGTATATCTTGAACTGTTTCTTAAATCAGAAACTTTGTGACAAACTACTTAAGTGTCCACTGAACCAGATGAAATAAAATTGTGGATGATTTGCTACTAATACATTTAGATTAGTGGCAAAATAGTAAAAAGGATTACTGTATTTCAAACAAATTTGTGTTGCCACAGCTGTATTTAAATCCTATTTTTAAAAGCTTTTATTATTAGAAATGTTCTAATAAAGAAATCCTGTAAATACAGATTTTTTAAAATTTCCTGTGAGGCATACAATGAATCTACTTTCTGATAAATAATAATAAAAGAAATCCAGTTATTGTCAATGTGAACAAAGTAAAAATTTTCCTCCTATCATTATGGTCCATCATCCTCTATCTTGTACAATAATCCATTTTTTGTACAAGTAAGCTAGTGATGCTAATTAATTTTATTTTAAACTAAGCATATCTATGTGGCTTGACCTGAAATACTCCCTTTGAAGATTACATAATTATTTATTTCATGGAACCAAGTATTCCTTTCTTTTCAGTGAATCTAAGAATTATAATGCCACACATTCCCAGAAAAGCACAAGGATGGATCACTAAAACTCTCCAGATTTCTATCAGTACCTTTGCATATTTATACCTATATATACCCACAATTATAAGATAAAGAATGAACAACAAAAAATGACAGAGACACTGTAAAACTAATGAAGTTTTATAGTCAAGGGCTCCCTACTGCTTTCTGCCTCAATGAACTCACGAGGGCATGAACCTTTGGACAAATTTTTGGGTATGATGAAAAGAAGGAAAAGCTTCTGAATGGTATAGCTATCTAGTGATATTATATTAACAGCCTTTGCCTTTATTTGTTCTACCAGCTCTCTATTTCATGCATTTCTTTAAAGCTGCAGAGAAGTAGTTTCCTGTTCATTTGGTATCATGAAAGCAAAACAACATCATAATACTAATCTGTAGACAAATTTACCCCTTTTTTTCAAAAAAGGAAGGATGTTTTCAAAGTAAGTCTCATACTACCAATCTCTTCTTTGGCTTTTCCTCATGAATGAGAAACAATTCAAGTGTTTGTTGTTGTTGTTGTTTTAGTTTTTGACCACAAAAATTCTCCAAAATGACCCTGAATCACCATTGTCACTGTTCTTTAGTAAAGGTAGTTATCTTGACTTAATTCTGACTTTACGAAAGATTAGCAGCTTTGATACTCAGGGACTAAAAACCATGCATATTCCCTCCTCTTCCAGTTCAGTAGGGAATTTCCAGGAAAAAAAGAATATGAACTTTTTCATGCCCTTCTGCCTGACAGTTCATTTTAGAAAAGTCTTTATACTATAATCCAATTAGGCTAAAGACATTATGAATACTTTCCATCATTGAATTCTCCTAATATCACAAGTTTTAATGAAATCCATTTTTAGTTTGTCATCTAATGAACATTCACCACGTCAGAAAAAAACAACATAACAGTACCACATCACCCAAAAAACCACAACACGTTTTCTTTAGCTTCTTTATTTAAAATCAATTTATATCTCAGTTAATTTCAGTCATAAGAAACTGTTCTCTGATAAAATCCCACTATATTGGAATGGTAAACTCTTAACTACTTTTATTTAAGAAAATAATACAACTATGCCCCACAAATTATGACAGAGTTTGAAAAGAAATATCTCTTTCTTTAATATGCAATGAAGACAATGTCATAAAAGTACATAGCAAAGCTATAGAAAATTCAGGGAGAAGTACATAAAAATAAAAAAAAAAACCCTATGGGTTTTGCCTTAGTCAAAATTTCTTTACTGGAAATAAAACATTAATAAATGGCTTTATACAAATAAATACATATTTTAATAGGTGAAGCATATCTGAAACATGAATTCTTCCTGTTTCAAATATCAAACTACGCAAAAAGTCAAAATGATGGGCTATACTGGCCAAAGGTTGGTTACAAGAATCTTTATTTTGCAAACTATAAAGAAGCAATAAAAAAAGAAAATGCATTATACTTTTCAATACTACATAGGATAACTATTAAATTTAGTATTTAATTTGTAGAAATGAATTCAAATAAGAAACTGATTTTCCTTTTAATTAATGATGGGAAACCAGTGATTGAATTTTGAAGTTATACAACCTGTATTATTACATTAAACAGGTCACGTCAATTTTATTGTGGGTAGAAAGCAATAGATATTATATGAATGAATATGGTGGAGTCCCAAAATGTCTACACAACTAATTAACATGCTAACGTAAATACAGTGATTAAAGTAATCTTCTCTACAGTCAAATCTTAAGTGCTACTCTACACAATAATTATAATCTAGTCCACATGGTAATTACATAACAATAGGAAAAAATTAAAATAACCCATTTTCTTCATTCCAGCAGCAGTACCTATACTGGTATTAATTTGGTAATTCGGTGTGCTTAGCTATTGCCTAACATCCTATACTGGTATGCATGCTATAACCTCTCTATTTCTATTTTGCAAGGCACCTTTACAATACGTTCTCTAAGCTTCTGGACTAGTAACAGAAAACAACATGAATTAAGATAAAGATGCAAAACTATTTCCTGAACTGAGAAAATAAAAACTATCATTATATATTTATTAAATATTACCTTGGGGCAAGTGCCAATACTGTGTAATATATTCATGTATAAAGGTAATATAATTTTAAGCACACTTTTTTCCCCATTTAAATATTTGACACTAATCTGATTAGAGAAAAACTGGGAAAAAGAAAACCCAAAGAGTTAAGCAATGTTTGAGTAAATAACGATAAAGCCTTTACGAACTTGACATGAATAAAAAAAAAAAACCGAAGGAAAAGAAAATTTTACAATTACAGAATTGGTGTTTGTCCATGCTACTGCTTTTGAAAAATCCTTTTGGTAACCTAGCCCTTTCATAACAAAACCCATAACTACAAACGCAAATGCAAAAGAGGATTTTGCTATATTTTTCCCTCCTGATAATTTTTCTCCATACTTTTGGTTACTTAAAGGCTGGTGAGATACTATTTGTGCCCCAAGGACTTTCTACTGTAATCTGTTTTCGATTTATTAAATGGATAATTTGCAAAGCCTGAAGGGCTGAAAACACTGACAGAACTAAAGTTAAATTACAGTATGTGTTCTGAAGATGACATGCACAGTTCCAAGTAAGGGCAAATATCTTTTCATTGGAGTTTTAAAGAGACTGGTTGTCTTTACAGTGTCTTTTTTGCACATTTATATTTTCAGTAGCACATAACACTCCTTTCTTCAGGCTAGACTTCCAATGTGTTTTCCTCAGCACAAAGGCATGTAAAAACTTAAAAGCATATAATATAATTATTCTTACTTAAACAAAAAAGTCTATGACTCCAGCTGCAATATTTGAAATAATCATACAAAATATACATGTTTGTCAGAATCCTTTTGACCCTGGAGAGCAAGGGGATTTTATGAAATGTCATCTTGTGAATTTTAGAAAGGTACAATTCATGCATCCCCTAATATCATCAAATATATCCATCATGAGCATCGTCATCATCAATATCATCATCTCCTTCATCTTCATCATCATCATCTTCAATTTCATCTTCATCATTCATTATTTCATCTTCATCGTCTTCATCATCTTTCCATTCATGGAAATCGCCAGAGGCAAAATCACCTGAAGTCTCTAAATCAATAGCTAAAAAGGGATGATGATAGTTATAGAAAAGACACTTACATATTTGTAATATAATACATATAAGCATACAAAAGTCACACCAGGATATTTAGTATCAGGACAATTACTTACTTTAAATTACACAGTGTAACACAGAAACAAAACATAAATAATTCCAAAAATCTTTTGTCTTAAACGAAAATCTTTCCAACAGGTATTAATTTCTAAATGTTAACAAAAGGAACCAAATTTTATGAATTTGTAGAACTATAATGACTTCCAAGAACATCTGAAAGATATTTAAGTTCAATTCACAGATTACAAGGACTACTGATAATGCCAACTGTCCCCCTGTTCAGTTCTTACATATTATCTTGAACTACCTGGAACTGCCCATTTACCTAGAAAGGATCTTGGATTAGACAGAGAACAGGTCTGAGCTTGTAGGTCAAATGTTGTGTTAAATTTACCCTTTGTTTCAAGCTATGTTCTTTAGTTGCAAGAGAAACGCAAGAGAGTAACATAAGACTTTTTTTTTTTAAAAAAAAAGAAAATATTTTATTGCCACTTTTAATAAAATGGGACACCAAATAAAGGTGACATGGGAATTCTTGAGGCAGATCCAGAGTACTGCAAGGAAGGGAAAAACTAGGGAAGATGTAGTGTGCTAGGAATTTTTGGCAATTCCCTCAAACCTGAACTGAAAAAAAAAGTCAAATAGAGTTCACTACCACACTGATTACCCAAAGGGACTTCATCAAGCATTTTGGGGCTTGTCTAATGCTGCTTTAGATAATTAATTTTCCCTAGGCTTCTATATACTATGCCAAGCACATACATGACGTCTATTAATAGCTGACACAGTGATTCGAGTTGCAAAAATAATGAAGTAATAACAGTAACAAATTATAATTTACTTCAAAACCCTTGCAGTTGGGTTGTACATCTGTTCTTACTGAAGAAATTTAGTGTGATTGGTAATCAAAGGGAATCACACCTCTAAACCAAATGCCGCAAAGCATTCTTGACTTACCGCATTCTGCTGCACCGTTTGTTCTTGATCCTGTTACCTCATTTCCGTATCTGTCGACACACCAGCACTGCCCTGTGCTTCCATGGCATTGACTTGGTTTGTAATACCCATCTTCATCACATAAGGGAATGTACTGTCCTGTGATAATAATGAATAAAAGTTGCCTCTTAGCGAACAGAACAATTATAGCAGAAAATAACCACCTTCTGCTGTTTGCTCATTCTAGACTACACACTGAGTAGCTTACTTTCTATTAAAAAATTCAGCTATGCAGAAAATGGCTGAATATATCACATGCGGGAGGGAAAACAGCAAGAAATATTTCAAGAAATAAAGTGATCAATCTTCCATTAAATTCTTCATTGATCCTGTGATACATATTCCTTACTCCCTTAAGGGCTCAGTCAAGATCTTTCCTTTATTCTGGGGAAAAAGCTCAAATGTGTTACCCAGACCTGAATGGGATGTTCTATATCTACGGAATATGAAAGTCTGAATAATAAAGGTCAGGCTTCCTGGACTAAACCATCTGCTACAAACAAACTATCTGCTACAAGCCTTAGGAGCTATTTTTATTTAATGCATGTTTTACAATACATTTAGTTACCCAATAATATTTAATTGTCCTAAGGATGAACAATCCACTGTTTTTCATTTGAAACAGAGGCTTTTGGAAAGAAACATAAAATGTAGACAAACCACGATGAACAAAACATGTATATGAAAGCATTTTGAAGTGCATAGTTGTTGTTAGAAGCCATCTTTAACAGGAATAGTTTCAACTACTTTGGCCCAAAACTATTATTGCAGCCTTAATACAGTGGCTAATGGTAAAATGAAGATTACGTTTCAATAATATTGATACAGTACGAACTGTATCACAACAAAGATTTCAATTACTTAAAGAATATTAGTGATAAAGGATCAGCAGAGACAATAATTTAGGAGTGCTTTAGACTGTCCCCTCTATAACTGCAAAAACGTACCTTCTATTAGGGTAATAAACCAGATGTAATGTCTTTCAGTAGGTAAGGTAATAAAACTAAGTTTAATAGCTTTCAAAAGCTTCATAAATTTTGTTGCTGAAATTTACTGTGGTCTATCTTTGTTGGATTAATATTGATTTTATGCTGCTGTTTCACTAGGGTTATTTATGTAAGCAATAAAACCTTCAAAAGAATGATCTATGGCTCACCTAGGAGCTTCTTTCCTCCTTGTTGCTTCTGAATGTTGCTGAATTCTGTCTGACAAGGTGGGTCTAAAATGACATAAAAATGTTAAACAGATAAAGCATATGACTAAGTTTTCACTGTTTGCTAGATTCTAAGGTCACTCTAACTACTGGTCTTAAGAAACGCATATATACTGCATTAGTAGTCACATTCTAAACCCTGAAATAAAAGAATCAATGCATCTTGCTATAGCTCCAGAATTATGAATTGGAGCATGATCATGAATTTGTGCAGAAGGCCACTCCCTCTTAACCCAGCTGTAAGTGAGCATCTGTTCGATAGTCTGGAGGATCGAGGAATGCTAGACCAAAATAAGTGACTCTATCACAGAGTCATTTTATCAGTCTACGGAAATCAGTATGATTGTGAAGCTCACCTCATGTATTGGTTACAACCAGGATGGCTCTTTTAATTCTTTCCTGTTGGTCCTTGTTGTAATAGAAGTCACATTCCAGTTTTGTATTTCATATACTGCACTAAGAAAATAATAATTTTCTCCACTGAAGTCTGCAAGATTGTGATTCCATTGCAAAAAATTAAGACTGAATCCCATGGCTACAAAGCCTCGTGTTCGGCAAACTAAGTTAAAAACAGTGGCCAAACTTTAGATGGCTCTAAGAGGCAGAATAGCTATTAAAATTCTGTTTTTCTATTCTTCAGAACTATACTATATTCTAGTTTTGAATAATTTAATTTATCTACTGCCTCTATAAAAACAAGTCACAGTATGCTCCATGAATGGAAGGAATTAAGACGTGAGTGTGCATACATTACTGTTGAACAAGTGAAAGGATCAATGACAGCGAAGTACTAATCTCTGAACACTGATACTGCTTACTACATTAGACCATTAGCACAAGGGCATTTCTCATTCTGAATCAGCACAAGTATTACTGAGTTTACTCACATGTGTCTTTAGCTTATACAGTCCTCAGACAATATTCTGATAACATCTCACTAAAATCTCACATTGTATGAATTTTAAATGGATTTTCCATTTTAGCAGACTGATTATTTAGAATACATCTTTGCCATCCAATGAATTCAAGGTTCCCTTCTGAAATAAAGGGAAACTTTGTTCCATGCAAAAAGAAAAGTCTTCCAAGCTAGTTTAAAGGTGAGTAAGACTGGCCGAGCTTGTTGATGAAAAACATACTTAGACCAGAACCCAGTCACTGTATAAGACAATATGTAGGCAAAAATCACTTGAGTGGTGATAGTTCAAAGCAGCTTTTCCGGAATTCCTCCTAAGGGAAAACCAGAGTAATCACCCTTTACCCAGCTAAGAGAGCACAAGATGCTCAAAGGAGTGCAGGAATGGCAAGAATACATTATAATACATGGAGATGCCTTTCTTCTGGAAATGCTCAAAATCTAGTGATAAATATCCATATGAACAGAGGCTTGAAAATATATTTCCAGTGAACATAGGGCCTCTTGGCTGGCATAGGCTAGATATACCAATAGGCTTTTGGTATTATTCATGAACTCTTATCTAACAGAGTAAATAGAAACTGGAATACAATAATAATCCCCCACTGACAGCAGGCTGTTAATTTCTCCTGGGTTTACATTTTAAATCCTATTTACATATCCTATACATTTAAAGAAGCTTACAAACATTTAGAGTGGTCTTGACTCTGGTGAGCCAGGTTTTTGCAGTAAATCTATAATGAATCTTTTTAGAGTGATGGCCTTAAAAGTAGGCTTTACTTTTGAAACACTATTCACAAGTCTTAGTGCCAGAACAAATTTTCAAGAAATGTCTTTGCAGACAGCCAAGCAACTTTCTGTGCGTGCTCTCGAAAACCACTGGGACTTCACTTCATTGGATGGGCATAGGGTTTTAAGTATTTAGTCTCTGAGTATTTGCTGAGTCTATATAAAGTTCTACATTTCTTGTTATAAGAAGTGATTTGATGATGATCATGCTCACTATTACGCCAGAGATGCTCACTACCTTTCAAACCAAGCTTTCTGTCTTTCCTGGTACTTAAAGAGCTAAGCTCTTAATTCTACAACATTATGAGGATCAATTAGTTCTGAAACCAAAAGTATTTCCAAGCAATCAATAATCTACCTCACAGTGTTAAGTTAGCAGTTGGACTCAATGATCTTAAAGGGCCTTTCCAGCCTAAACAAATCTATTCTATCCCGTCTTCCAAAGAAGATGAAAAATATGCTGAAGAACTAGTCAAATAGGAAAAATATATGTATTTTGTTCTATGGAAAAAAAAAATCCTAAATAAGAAACACAGAGTTGCACACATGAGCACTAACGTGGAAATGCAAAAATGATGGACTATGCTTAAAGAAAAAAAAAATAATCTTCATTTACAGCTGTAAATCTTTGGTGGTTAATTACAAAAATGAATACCACTAACCAAAAAGTAACAAGGCAATATGAGAAAGTTACTTACCCAAAACTCTCTTCTTCTCAGAAGCTAGGTCTTCAAGATTCACACTTAAGCTTTGCTTCTCAGGATAAAAGCAGCAAAACCTCTTAACAATACTAAATCACTCTGGTGTTTAAAACTGTCAAAGAGAATGGCAGGCTAGAAGTTCAACCAATTCCTTTAGGTCCACAGCATATCCTTTTTCCTCTCTCCCCATATCATAATGCTTCTCTCTTTATTTTCCAGCTAGTTCCTGAATTTGGAAAAGCTTTTATTTAGATTTCTGAACTGATTTCAATAAGAAAGCAGTGTCACTGGACAACTTCTGGGAGTCTTGTGTCAAAGAAAAAAAAAATATCCTGTACAAAAATCAGTATGATGGCTTCCTTTGAAATAGAACTGAATTTGAAATCAGTCTTTCTGATAATTTGAATACAAATAAGAGACCTAATCAACTTCATCCTTAATTTACTTCCACAAATGTGGCAATTGTCTTTCTGATAATATCACTGCACTTTTATGAGTGATTCATGAACCGTTTAATGGCAGTAATCTACAGCTTTTCAGTACACAAGTACTGATGTACATCAGAGTATTCCATGTTATTAATACTGACTTTTGAGACATCGGTACTCAGTTGTGTCAAGACATGCTAGAAGGCTAGTACAATTAAGCTTTGATTTACCAAAAGAGGCACATTAACAGACCAATGAGAGTAAAACTGGTAGATTTGACAAAGCGTCTCGGATTTTTACACAGATATGTCTCAAGGAGTTGCTACCCACACAGTAAGCCTCCAGTTTTCACAGATTCTCCATCTTATTCAATTACATAACAGTGGTTTTTCATCTATCAAATACATAATATCTGGTAGAGCCCCTAGCTTCTGGCATATGGTCCCCTACAGATTAGGCTGTTGTGCTGTTCCTTGCCTGTGCTTGGGGTCAAGTATTATAATTTTTTTTGGACAATCAAGGCTCAAACATTAGGTATTTGAACTATCAATACTGTACCTCAAGAAATTTTTTTGGATACCTTAATTACGTGTTAAGGCACATTACATCTTCCTTTAGAGCCATCTAGAAACACGTTTGAAGTCCCGCAATCAAAAAAGACTGATGTAAGAAATACAAATCATGATAATTTTCATTCTTCTGTAAGATGGACTAGTTTCAAAGTCATAAAGCTGTCTCTGGCTTTCTTACAGAGCCTGTAAGAGAAAGTAATCTAGAGAAGTGCTGGACTAGTAGGTCCACGCAGAGGCCTGCCATAAAGAAATACTAAGGTGCTAAGCGTTAATATTCCCAGTAAAATGGGGTACTCTCCTACTTTGAAGCAGTGATGCAACAAACCAAGGCTGTAGTAATGAAGAAATATTGACAGAAAGAAATTCAACCCCTAAAAAGGACAGCAATGCAAGTGCCTCAGCATTAAGATAAGTACTAAAGTATTAAGCTAGCATCAAGCAACTAAGAAAATAAGTTCTGAAGATGAGCACCAAAGAACTTGCATGAATTGCAGTTGAAACTAGAGGGCAATACTGATGAAAGCATACAGGAAGACTTGCAAAGAGCACTGGCAAAGCACAGATTTTGAGGTATTGCAGAAATGCATTATAGTGTCTTGAAAATATCTCTGAAATACTGAGCAGTTTAAGGCAGGATAAAGCCAATAAAAAATGCAATAAGCACCACTGAGCTGTAAGTAAGTGTTTAAGCATTAGTCAGCATGGGACAGCTACTACAGGAAGAGCTTTTCCTGAGCAAGAAAGATCTGACTTAAGTATTCAGAAGAAGATGTGAGTAATGTGCAGTACTGGGTCTAGTGTACTGTAATGTACCATGACAGACCTCAAGCAGAAAGAATGAAGAAGAGTTGCAAGTATTTGTCTGATCCTGACAGTCTTAAACTGCGAAGCTAAGCTCACAGAGCAAGAGGGCTTCTCAAATAATGACTCAAGCAAATACTTTTTAAAAAGTGTAACGGAATTTCTATCCCAGTATGATACGTATTGTTGACTAATTCTTCTGTTCACTTTGAACATCAACAGCAGTGCTGTAAAACCGTAGATCTGCCCAGAAAACACCCACTAAGCTTAATGAATACAGAGACCTGTCTACCTGGGTTGAGGCATTCTGTTAATATCAATTTATTTTAGTAAACATCAGAAAGATGTCATTGAATTTCTCTACCTAGCCATTTCTTTGCTATTAATAGCAAAGATCTAGTTAAAGGTCTTAGTTGGATTGTTCAATCAAGTAAAACATAAGCAAACATGAATATATTACAATGTTTAGCATAACAATGCAAATTATGAATAGAGAATTCAGTGGGTCACTGACACACTGGGGAGTTAGGACTCAGATAGTTGCACAAGAGGTAACTAAGATGTGACAGAAGAAGATAATAGGCTTTTTTTTTTTCCTCCTTACACTTTCAAAAAAGATGAATATAGCTTTGTTTGATAGTGTTAATTTGGAGCGATGAAGTGCATGTTTAATGTGCAAGGATTGCCAAAACTGAGATTTCACCTCATTTTCAATGTTGACGATACAAGTTTTTTACGACATGCTCAAACACATTATGGGATCAAAACCTACCTGATCTGTTTCAAATCAGCATCTTATCACAATACCATGGTCAAGACAGTAGGAAACTTGTAAAAAGGGAAGAAAAGCTTGATAACACTGGAATCTGTAGCGGGGAGAATCAGTCTCATGGAAAGCTGGATTCCAGATTTTTAGCCTTTGGGCTACCATTAATACAATTCAGTAATGTTTAGATCAGCTGTATAACACCATCCTCAAGTTATAGCAGTACACTGAGCAAATATTTTAGACAAACAGAATTTACAGGCTATAGAATGTAAAATGATTTTAAACTAAGCTGTTGAAGTGCTTTCTTAATGCCCTGGTTATGCTGCATATGTATTACATGAAATTGGTAGAGGAGCCAATTCGTAGAGAAACCTTGGCCATAACAGGCCAAATATTTGCTGTACTTTCTCTGACAAATGAAAAGAATTATGCTGCTGTCAGAGAGTAAGGGTGTTTATATATGAAACTGAAATGATTGTAGTGGTGCTTTTTTTTATTTTAAAAACAACCAGACAAAACATGTTACATTCTTTAAGAATTACTTTACTTCTGGGATGGGTAATTTTTTCATTTACTAATTTTGTTAGCGGTACATACATGTTTATAATTCTAAAAGCTGAAATATTGTTCTACTATAAAACAAAGAACCTGTTTTGAAATGGCATGAGGTTTAACAAGGCCAAGTGCCGGGTCCTGCACTTGGGGCACAACAACCCTATGCAGTGCTACAGACTAGGAGAAGTCTGGCTAGAAAGCTGCCTGGAGGAGAGGGACCTGGGGGTGTTGATTGACAGCGACTGAACATGAGCCAGCAGTGTGCCCAGGTGGCCAAGAAGGCCAATGGCATCTTGGCTTGTATCAGAAACAGCGTGACCAGCAGGTCCAGGGAGGTTATTCTCCCTCTGTACTCGGCACTGGTGAGACCGCTCCTCGAATACTGTGTTCAGTTCTGGGCCCCTCACCACAAGAAGGATGTTGAGGCCCTGGAGCAAGTCCAGAGAAGAGCAACAAAGCTGGTGAAGGGGCTGGAGAATGGGCCTTATGAAGAACGGCTGAGAGAGCTGGAGTTGTTCAGCCTGGAGAAGAGAAGGCTGAGGGGAGACCTCATTGCTCTCTATAACTACCTGAAAGGAGGTTGTGGAGAGGAGGGTGCTGGCCTCTTCTCCCAAGTGACAGGGGACAGGACAAGAGGGAATGGCCTCAAGCTCTTCCAGGGGAGGTTTAGGCTGGACATTAGGAAAAAATTTTTTACAGAAAGGGTCATTGGGCACTGGCAGAGGCTGCCCAGGGAGGTGGTTGATTCACCTTCCCTGGAGGTGTTTAAGGCACGGGTGGACGAGGTGCTAAGGAGCATGGTTTAGTGTTTGATAGGAATGGTTGGACTTGATGATCCGGTGGGTCTCTTCCAACCTGGTTATTCTATGATTCTATGAAACGTTAGATGTTAACTTTTTAACTAAGAAAGCAAAGAAGTCTTGCTGTTTAGTTGGTATCTACAAGTACAAATTTAATTTTGTTCAGATTTACAAGTGGCAGAAGTGGCATGATAGAACTGTTTATTTCCAGAGAAATCAGAGTCAAACCACAGATGCTGAGTATACCCACAAATGGGTATTTATCATCAGAGTTCTAAGGGCTGAAGTGAGATTGAAAAGAATTTTAAGAAAGGATGAACTGACTTTGCAGACTTTCCATCAAATCATTCTTTACTGACAGTAGAAATTTGGACACTCATTGCTATTTATCCCTTTGAAATTCTCCCTCACGTGAGTTAAGAAAAACAAAGAGGCAGTCCTGTCCAAGTTCAGCCAATATTTAATGAGTAAATTCTTTGATTCATACAACTAGTTTGATTATGTAACTTGAATAATGTCTCACCTAGATCCTCAAGAAAATAATGCTTATAGATTGTGTTTATTTGTTTAACAAAATCACATCAGGACATTAACAAGTGACTCATCTAAGCAGTAAAAAACACTTGGTTTTAGGCCCAAATAACTGGAAGTAACTTTATCCATAATGTTCATTTAGTTATTTTAATAGGCTCAAAAAACAGAACTTTAAGAAGCCCTACTTTAGAAATAAAAAAGTTTATTTTATAATGTAGGCTAAATAGACTAGGAAAGAAATAATTTAAGTTATTTTGTTCTTTATTTTGGTCTCTTTCCCCTTACTGGAAGTTGACATGAGAAACAATATTGCTGTAAAAGCATTAGCTGCTGTTTTGCACTTTATTTAGAATCCTTGAATTTCTAGCAAGCCTTTCCATTTAGCTTGGGTTGTTTGTTTAGGTGGGTTTTTTTTTTTTTTTCACTTCATTTTAGGTATTCACAATAGGTCAAAAGCCTTAACGCAAATTCATTGTATGGCATTTGAGAGCTTGTAGTTCACTGTAATCTTCTTAATATGATAAGAAAAGATAAAGCAGTACAAAAAGGTCAGTCATATACACATGCAGCTTGTTCTCATCTTTTACCTTGCTGTCTTTGGAAGCAGTAGCACCACTCATTGTTAGATATCAAACTGTCCCTGTATGTGTCACAAGAATTGAAGAATGCCCTGGTGCACAGCTCATTCTTGTCAAGGTAAATGCTTCCAAGTTCTGACTGGTCCAACAAAAGGTCATAGTTCGTATCAAGCCTGTTAAACATCCAGCCAAGGGAGTCTTTGCAAATCGGCAAAATGCTGGTATCAAATCCTAAGAGACAAGAAAAACAGAAATCAAAAAATCGTATAGCAGGAAAGATACAGCAGCTGCTGAGCTCAGCCACCACAAAACAATGCTGCATCACAGAAATTGCTCTAGTGGTGCATAGATACAGGGTATAAACAGTGTATGCTATTTAAATACTACATATAAATGATATGTCAATTTAAAAAAAAACACACCAAAGTAATCCACTAAAAAAACTAATCCCACCATTAGTCTTAAAGCATTTAGAAATATGAGTTTTCTTGTCAAACATTATACCTATAGCACACACATTAGTACAGTAATAAATGACCTACAGTGGTTTCCTGGAAAATAATGCTGTTGAGGAATTCTAGTGATGTTATAAATCAGGACAGTGAAGCTTAAGTGGCTTGCAATGTTCACAGAAATAAGAAGAGATTAAGTTCCAGGTAACCTGCTGGAGTCCATTCTTTTTCTCTCTGTAACATATATTCAATCCTACGAAAAAGGAAAATGATACTCAGCCTCAGCAAGGCCTTGAAAGCTATGACGTTTTATCTTTACCTGATGTACTTAACGACTTGGAGGCAGCTTTGGACAAGATGATTGCCAAGAGCAGCTGACTGCCAGTATCAAACCTACTTATACAGCCTGCATCTTCCTAAATTGTGGCTTGGAAATTGGGCCATCAGGAATAGGCCAAATTAATTATTCCTGTAGTCAGAGCTCAGACCTCCTATCTGTTTTTCCTGCATCAACTATGAAGTACGTGCAGACTTACATATAGACACAGATGGGAAATTCAGAAACTGACAGGCCTCTTGCCTACATAGAAGACATGAGCTGATTTTGATATACACACACATTTTTTCCCGTTCATGTGCTATAGGTCGTACCATTGGCTCACAGTACATGTTACCAGGCAGGTGAGTACATATCCTAATACAGAACAACGTTTAGAGCTACCAAATGCTATTCTTCTAAAGACTTTTAAGCTAAAACTGAGCACTGCAAAAATGAGATTGCTGGATAAGGCTACAGAAAAGTTGACATGAGAGCATGTGGGAATTACCAGCTGCTACTGCTGTTAAAATCAAGCCTGACTGTCTTAAGTAGCTGTTCTGAAAGCAATGAAGAAATCTGAGAAGTGTTTCTATACAACTAAAGCAGGTCAACTTGGGTAACTAAGTAACCAGATGTAGAAATTGGTAGATTTTTCCCCTTATCTATACAGGTATGTGGAAATGTCCATGCTTTGGTAGAGCAACCACTTCAGAAAGGAAAAGAAGGAAGCTGTTAGCACCAAGACCCCCCTGTGGAAGTCGGACAACCACATAACTTCCCCTTCCCCAGAAATTGTAAATTAACTTTGATTTATTATGAGAGCAGTCTGACTTGCTCCTGGTTGACATCTGGCATTCTATTTCTGAGAAAAAAAAAGGAAAAAAAAAAAAGCAAGCCATCAATATTTATATTTTGGAGGTGTTAAACACAATTTAAAAATGTAGGCAAGCATTCAAACACCAGACTCCCTCTTCGTTCCTCTCCAGCCCCCTATAAAATGTCAGGACAAAACAATTTATTTTTCTGTGGATTAAGAAGAGCAGAGAGAGACAGGATCCAACTGATTGAATACAGGTATATAGTAAAAGTATTGTTCACCTTTATCTGTAAAAGACATCAAAATTATTTCACAGGTGTTTCAGATTTGAAAAATTCTGAAAGGTTCCTCCACCATAAAACATTTCACCTAAGGATGAATGTTCAGGATAACATTATTTACCTTCGAGGCGCTGTTCCTGAAGGCATCTTAACACTTTACAGATATTTCTCTTTTCTCTGCTAGTCTTGCTTTTAGCTAGAGACCCTCCTCAAGATCTTGGATTCAGAAAGGGGGCGATGTGAAATATACTGTTTCCTATCCTGTGTTTTGTGTACCTGCATGAGGGGAGGAATTATTCTTGTGCTTACAACAGTTTTCTGACTTTGGCATTCTGTTCTGCTCACCAAACTCTAAGACAGGTTGCAGAAAACCAACAATCGTGAGAAGACAGATTTGTATGAATAAAATGCCAGCTAGAAGAGAATAGAAGATAAAAGCCACTTTAAAGGTGTATTCAGGGATGGATTTTTGTGGGCCAAATTAGATAACTGTAGATAATACATGAGCCCATGGAATTTTAAGCATAAGTTTATTGAAAGAGGCATCACTTTCAAGCTTGGAACATAGAATTTTTAAATAAGTATTTGAGGTCCATGCTGGAAAGTTCACATTATTAGTACTTAGCATTTTTGGATTCTAGAAGCTTGTGTAACATATTTAATAAACTCACCTAAGGAAAGAGGGAAAAATCCCCAACACTTGCTTTTTTTATTTCTCTCTGTCAGTTTCAAATTTTATTCTAAAAAGAAATAAATTTACCTGAACATTTCAGAGGGTTTATGCCTCACTAAGTTAAGCTTGGAACGATATTTTATGTCTGCAGAAGACTTAATCTCTATTTTTTTTACTTACTAGCATAAATCTGTGAATTGAGTTCATCCTCTATTCCCATTCCTCATTTTTTCTCGCTTCTCTCTACATAACTTCTAGACGTTTTTTAAAAAATATGCCTAGTAGTGAAGTCCCACTGGTTTTTTACCTGTTAACTGACATTAATATTGTCATAGTTAATGACAGAGACTGAAATGAAAACATTTGCATTGGAGTCCACAATATCATTAAAACCCTGATGATTTTATTACAAATCATTGATACCAACATGAATGCACCGGAAAAATCTCATTATGAGCTAATGATTTCTAGAAAGCCAGTTAAAAGTTCAATGTAATTACAGTTAAACATTTAAATACAGAATCCAAGGTCTGATATTTATGATATATACTTCCTAGTAAACAGGAATATATTATAACTGGCACATTAGAATTAATAAATCTACTTGAAATAATAAGATTTCATATAACAAAATCCTCTTGTTATTTCCAACTCTGAAAAACACAGTTTACATACATTAAAGCTATGATAACCTATTAGATAGTATCATACACAGTAGAAAAAGCATTGTGAGTCATGGGGTCCATCTTTCTCCTAAATAACTATTTGATGTAATAATTTCAAAACCTAATCATGCTTTACCTTGCAAGCAGCTTAAGTTTCTCTTTTTTCTTTCAGAGTTTGCTTCTGAAGTAGTTTTTTTTAAAAGTCCAGATATACTTGTTGTTGTTTCTATTGGTTTTTTTTTTAATTCTTTCTCTCCTCTGGTATTTAAAATTGCAGTGTTTTAAATAGAGAAAATCACATCTTGTCTTAGTTTTGATTTGGCTTGTTTAACCAAGGCAAACTGTTTCACAACCACCAGTTACTGCAGTATACACCAGACACATGTTGACAGAAGCAGAAGCAGCTTTGTATAATCTAAAAAGGAGCTGTTCACTTCATAGAAAGGTTTGGGTTGGAAATGACATTAAAGATCATCTGTTTCCAAACCCCCTGCCTTGGGCAGGGACACCTCCCATCACACCGGGCTGCTCAAGACTCCACCTAACCTGGCCTTGAACACTTCCAGGGAGTGGGCAGCCAGAACTTGCTTGGGCAACCTGTTCCACTGTCTCACCACCCTCCTCATGAAGAATTTCTTTGTAATGTCTATAATCTAAATGTCCCCCCTTCAAATTTAAAGCCATTCCCTCTCGTTGTGTCACTACATGTCCTTGTAAAAAGTCCCTCCTCGGTGTTCCTGTACACGCCCTTCAGGTACTGGAAGGCCACAATAAGGTCTCACTGGAGCCTTCTCTTTCCAGGCTGAACAAATCCAACTCTCTCAGCCTCTCCTCATAGCAGAGGTGCTGAAGCCCTCTGATCATTTTTGTAGCCCTCATCTGGACCTGTTCCAACAGTTCCATAGCCTTCTTGTGTTGGGCATTCCACAACTGGACACAGTGCTCCAGGTGGAGTCTCATGACAGAGAAATAGAAGGAGAGAATCACCTCCCTCGACCTGCTGGCCATGCTTTTTAGGAGGACTTCTGGGATGAGAGTGCACATTGACAGCTCATATTGACCTTCTCATCAATGAGCACCCCCAAATACTTCTCCACAGGGCTGCTTTCAATCACATCGTCCCCCAACCTGTATCGAAACCGTGCATTGCCCGAACCTTGGTGTAGGAACTTGCACTTGGCCTTGTTTAACACCATGAGGTTCCTCCAGAACTGCTACACCAAACAAAGGCCATGACCTCAGTTCCATGTTCCCAGCATAAACCCTTAAGAGATCAGCATGCCAAAGCAGAATTCTGTGTTCAGTTCATAGAACTTTTAACGAACTGTCCAAACTTAAGATTATCAGAAGTCCTTTGTCTCTGCAATGACAGCTGTCACTATTGAAGCTGCTATATATGAGAAAAAGTCAGGAAATCATTTACATACTTATAGTTTAACATAGGCTAACATGGTTTGACACATGGAAGGAAAGGTGATCCAGAACCAAGAATCATTACCTAGAACTAGGAAATTAATTGCTTCAAATCACAGACTATATATATATTATTATCACTTTAATTGCTGGCTGAAATGCTGTTCTTACACATCTTTAACAGCTGTAATACAAAACAAAAAGCACAAACTAAAGATGGAAAATACGTATAGCTGAAGGATAATAATTTATTCTTGTTGATTAAGTTAACTAGGACATTATACTGAGGATAGCAAAAATTGGTGCTCAGATGTCTAAATTATGGGAAAGAAGATTTTCTCTTCCTCTCATTTTAACCACTTTTTAAAAAATTTATTTCCATATACCATAATGAAATGAGCTTCTATACAGCCATTTCTGAACAATATCTAAAAATAAAGAGAATAAAAGAATGATTTTGCATTTAGCTGAATTTTGCCTAATGCATATACTCAAAGATAACTTGATTTAGAAAAATGTGAATTGCCAGCTTAAGCTCTATTCCTCAGCCAAAACAATCCCAAGGGAAATATTATTTAGAAATATACCCCTCCACCGTGACTTACACACTAGCATTCAAAATATTTCCTCAAAAGGAACGAAGAAAAGTGCTCCTGGGTTTCTGGTTATTTTTCAGAGGATAATTTCAACTCTTAATAAATACGATCTGCTTTTCAAGGTAAAACTATTGTTTGCCTGCTTATCAAGCTCATAAGTAATAAATCCTTGTGTATGTTGAGGAAGATAGCTTTTGACAATATATGGAACTCAAAATAGTATATATACATATGACTCACAGATTCCATTATATAAGAATGGTCTATCTAATATGCCAAGAAAAGTAAACTGCATGATTGTTTCCAATACCAGCACACTGTCTAGTACAATAAAAGACACTGACAAATCATACACGTGAATAAACACACATGCACTTCTCCTAGAGTTCTAACTGACATCTAGATTATGCCTATTACTTGCTCAGTGTGCAAGCTGCATAGCAAGAAGTTTTTCACTTGTGATGATTTGGCTATCAGAAAATCTTCAGTTAACAGCATCTCACAGCTGAGGCCTACTGTGCACAAGCTGGGAATAAGTTTTCCTTCCTAATATAGTTTTATCAAGACAGAACTCAGCAGGAAGAACTGGAGTCCTCCCCATAGTACAAGTGAACACTTTCTGTCATATTTGCTGTTCACAGAAGTGTTGATATAGGTGAGATTTGTTTGGCTCCATCATAGCCCAAGAAGGAGATAGCATTTGGCATAACATTCTCTGTCACTCGTCTAAAGTTGTAATACATTCTTGCTCAAAATGGTTACACAGATAGGAGCAGAACCAGGGTTAGAGCAAGACATGGGGAAAGTTTAAAAGGTCTTGCAACAAACCTAGGATAACTGACTCTCCTTTTACAACAAAAAGTACATCGGAAAGAAATAAAGCTGAGCTGCAACATTCCTTAAACACCTGTCTTTTGCAACCTGAAGTCTCCCCTTTTCCAGAGAATGTTTTAGAGAATCAAAGTGGAAGGGAAAAAAACAAAGAACAAACATGAATCCCATTTGCTGGGGGATACTAGTTTACTAATAGATGGACAATTCAGATTAAATGGTTGGACTCAATGATCCGGTGGGTCTCTTCCAACCTGGTGATTCTATGATTCTATGAAATGTATTTCTGTGGGACACCAGACCGACCATTTTAGTAAAAGGAGTGACTTAAGGAAAAATAAAAGATACCCGAGGAGGGAAAAATAAAATAAAATGATATAATAAACATCTACCTATGTCTCATTGTGTATGAGGATAACTAGTGCACAAAAGATAGAATCAAACCAAACTTCAGTCAAAATACTGACATAATTAATTCAAAACACTTAATTTTAAGAAAAGATTAATTTAAAAATTCTGCTCAGAAGTACTTCTAGGCTGGATTTCTTCTTCTGGACTCCTGCTTTAAGGATGCCTGGGTTTACGTTAACCTGACATATGCTGGAAGTTTTTAGTATAACCTATACTTTCTAGCAAACTAGAACTATCATTCAGGTTACCAGCCTGTACAATTTTGCAGTACAGTTTATGGCATATTTTCTGAGATAATCTCAGGAAGAAGCCACAGTCTCAGGCAGTCAGCATTTTCAAGAAATCAAAAATGATGTTTACAGTTGCAATTCTTTTTATCTAACTATACAATGAACTGTATGGGAGAGGACAGGCGTAAGCAAAATCTTACTGTCCTGCTTATGAGTTCTGTCTATATATCAGGGTTTCCAAATATGCTTCAGCAATGAAGACCAGGGAAATTTAATTTATCTCTGCATAATGTCAACTGTATCTCTTTGTCTATAAGGAACTGAGGATAGTCAGAATGAAGTAAAGATATGAAACTGTTAAGTTTATTTACACTTTTCTATAGAAAACTGGTTTTTTCAGCTGCAAGTTTGTAAGGGTATCTGGCAATCATACCTCACCATGCTAGTTCTAGAGAAGCCAATTATAAGTAATTTTCTTTCAATCTTTTTGTATTATTCTGTTATTTTTAAAATTATTAGTGTATTAGACTCCAAATAACCATAATATTCCCAAGGCATAAGAAGGTTCTCTATTACACTTGGCTTCTCATCTTTCATGTTCTAACATGTCAAGCTGCAGAAGTTTTCTTCAGAAACAGACCACCTGTTAGCAGATACTTGTGGGACTATAGTATTTTTTATGCATCATATTTGATACAATAATTATCTAGATTTTCATCACACAAAATTAACACAGAAATAGAACAAATATATCAATAGACTTTAATTAGGTACATAAAATCTCACTTGATTTTTCAACTTCTTATTCCCTCACCTACAGCTGAATAATAATGGGGGTATTATTGTAGTGTGTAGGTTAAGTATCCTTTTCCCTTTGTGCCATCCATTTAGACCATAAACAGCCTTAGGACAAAATCTAAGTGCTTATACAGCATTTATAATAACAATAATTCTAGATATATGCAATATGAATACATCTGGACACAAAAAAGGATTTTGGAAATAAATCTCCAATAATTATTTGAAATATTCGTTTGCTTTATTACTAAGATTCAACTTTGGAATAAAATGTCAGTTGAAAAGATTTATGTATCTTTTATTAAAACACAACAATGTAGGCCTCTTAGATTTGTACTTGCTATCAGCATATTGATATGGTTGGCCTTCTGGGCTGTGAGTGAACATTCTTGGCTTATGCCAAGAGCTTCTCATCAATGAGCACCCCCAAGTCCACCCATCAAATCTGTGTCCCACCAATTTTGAGAGAAGGATGCTGTGGGGGACCATGCCAAAGGCTTTACAGAAGTCCAGATAGATTATACCTACTGCTTTTCCCACATCCACTGATGTGGTCACCCCATCTTAGAAAGCCATTAGGTTGGTGAGGCAGGACTTGCCCTTGGTGAAGCCATGCTGGCTGTCTTAAATCACCACCCTGTCCTCTGTGTGCTTTAGCGCAGCTTCTAGGGGCATCTGTTCCATGATGCTCTCAAGCACAGAGGTGAGGCTGACAGGTTGGTAGTTCCCAGGGTCATGCTTTCTACCCTTTTTAAAAACGGGCACAATGTTGCCCTTTTTCCAGTCACCAGGGACTTCTGACTGCCATGACTTTTCAAATATCACGGAGAGGGGCTTGACAGCCACATATTCCCAATCTTCCCCTACAGTGGGAGGGGGTTTGCCTCCCTGGTGTCCATCTTGTTGTCCATTGATCCAGGAGGGATGAGAAGAATGGTTATCAGTGAAGACTGAGGCAAAAAAGTTGTTGAATACCTCAGCCTTCTCTTTATCTGTTGATATGAGGTCACCATTTTCATTCATCGGGGGAGTTGCTTTCTTCAAACTTTCTTTTCTGGTTGACATTCCTATAGAAGCCCTTCTTGCTAGTCTTCACTTCCCTTGCCAAGTTCAGCACCAGCTGAACCTTAGCTTTCCTAACCTCATTGCTGCACAAACAGGTGGTGTCCCTATACGCTTCCCAGGTTACCTATCCCTGCTTGCATTGCCTCTGCAGTTCTCTCTTGTTCTTGAGTTTGACCAGCAGGTCTCAACTCAGCCATGCTGGCCTCTTCCCTTTCCTGTACATGGGGACTGAGCACTCTCGTGCTTTATGGAAAGCATCCTTAAATATTTGCCATCTCTGTTCTGCTCCCTTATCCCTAAGGATCATTTCCCAATAGGTTCTACTGACCAACTCCTTGAAGAGCTGGAAATTTGCTTTCCTATAGTTTGAGGTCCTGACTACACTCCTTGCCTGTCTCATATCCCTCAGGACCTTGAACACCACAAAAGTGTGCTCACTACAGCCCAGGCTGCCTCTGATCTTTACACCACTGATGATCTCACTTGCACTGGTGACCATCATGTCCAGTACTGCAACCCCCCAGGTATGGGTGTCTATTACCTGAGTTAAGAAACTATCTTCGATACACTTTAGGAATCGCCTGGATTGCCTACAGCTTGCTGTGCTACTTTTCCAGCATTTGTCAGGGTGGCTGAAGTACCCCTGTAGGAGAAGAGTGTGCAAGTGTGAAGCCTCTTGTAGCTGGAGGAAGAAGGCTTCATCAGTAGGCTCTCCTTGACCAGAAGGCTTGTAGTATACACCAATCACAAGGTTCCTTTTGTTGCTTCAGTTTCTTGTTCTTACTCATAAGCTTTGGATCTGTTAGTGGCTGTTCTTCAGAGACAGCTCTTCCACTCTAACCATTTTCTGACATAGAGGGCAACACCTCCACCCCTCCTTCCTGGTCTGCCCCTTCTGAACAGCCTGTAGCCATCAATAGCCACACTCCAATCATAGGATTCATCCCGTCAAATTTCAATTTTCCTTAGCATAAAAATCACAAGAAGAAATTACATTTCCAATTAAATGAAATAAATGGATTACTTGAAAAAAGAAAATGTAATGCTTCAAAGAGCAATCAATCAAAAGCTAAAATAAAAAAATCCCAAATACTTAAAAAGTTAATAATGAAGGAATTAAGGTAAGCAGTGGTGGTCAAGTTCTGTGAAACATACTCTGGAGGAATTCGTAGCTTGCTTTTCATATGGATGAAAGGTAGGTTTTACAGCTTATGAAATCTAATTTGACTCTCACAGCAGGACATCACTCTTAAAGCTGTTATTGCACACTTCTATTGCTATTTTAAATAAGCCCTTTGATAACTACGTTTAAAAATTTTACTAGCTTCCACAAGAAAAACCTAGTTAAATATTTGAGGGTGTTAAAAATAAATTATGCCCCCTACCATTTCCACCTCAGCAGTACTCCTGAATCTCTTCCAATTTGAAGTGTATTCTTGAAAACTCTTTACTCATAAGCTTCTTTTCCATGTGTTTTTCTGTACCAGTACCTACAGAGGTATCAACTCGCAACAACAGGTCACACATAATTACAGTTCCTGTACATTATTTCTTAGGGCTGGCCATTCAGCAACTCACTTTTCTCTATGGGAAAGTTGCTCAAAATCCTTGCTTGTTTCTTCTGTTTAGTCTCCTTATAGAGCAGCTAATTATCAAGCTCTATCAAATATACAATTTGACTGCATTTACAAATGAAAGTATTGTGAATAGTAGTTGCTATACATTCTTAAAAGCAAGAGTCCTGCCAAATGATGCTGAAAGTTTAAAGTGAAACCATGAATATGAAATTAAATGTAGAAAAGCACAGTTACAGTTTCATATACGTCTATTTAGAGCACATGAGAATAAGGTAAGTCTTAGCAACAGAAATAAAAAAGTACAGAAAAGTATAAAAGAAAAAAACAAGTAGGAAACTCTTACTGGTTCTTTCAGGCCTTTGAACAATCCTCGTCTTCTTATTCTGAATTCCACTTTCATGAAGTGCCTTAAACCAGTCTCTCAATCTGTTTGCAACCTCCTTGAATTCCAGGTCACTGCACACTGGAAAACAAAATGCAGAGCCATTTAATATTAATTTTTGTCCTGGGTGCTAAATAGAACTATGTTAAAAAAAAGTACAACACATAAGATAATATAAACATGTATATTCCACAGCTTTCTTTAATTCATAAAGTTCAGTTTCATTACTTAGGTATGCCTTCAAAACCTAATTAAGGTCCTCAGAAATGCCCGATGTACAAAGCAGTTATGAAATATATTGAAATATATATGAAATATATATTGAGGAATTAGAAAACTCCTTTAAAACTACTGCAAACTACAATAAACAATTTTATCACAGATATTTTCGAGTCTTATTGTAGACAAGGCTGTATGGCTGAGACACCCATGGCAGTCTTTTGGAGATTTGTTTCTATTGTCATTAAGGTAATCGTAACAAAAGCCTTACTAGAACAGGCCAGAGGTGTGACTTAAGCAGATAATGCAGGAACATTCAACTTGCCTTCCTATGCTGAACCATGAATAAAAAGAAATCAGACTGATAGAGAAAGTGCTTCAAGAGTGTCCTGAAAGCTTATTGGATTGAATATAGTTTTACAAACCAACATTGGTGAGCATCTAACTGCAAACAGGCAACCATACAGTTGCTTAGTGATAGAAAAGTGGGCTTCTTTGACCAGAAACCGCACATAAAACCTAAGATACTACCCGTAGTTCCAAGATTAGTAGCAGACTGGCTGAAGCGTTATACAGTACTGGTAGTTAGGACTGAGGCCAGTAGCAGTAGCACATAATAGAGATATGCAGTGACAAGGCCTATTCACCTTCATTGTTAAGCTGCTAAAGAAGACAAAGGAAAGGTGTGGTTGAAGAAGCAAGCAGATATCCTTTCCAGAACTCTGTTTTCCCATTTAACAAGTTTTAGAGAAGCTGGGAGAAGACAAGATAAACAAGAGGATCTGCAAGATGACAAAATTGGAAGAAAAACAACCAGGAAAGGCACTGCAGGTATTTTTCCCAGGATAACAAAAAAAACTTTCATTGACCTTGTCAACAATTATCACTTCCAAATCAGGATAATTCTTCAGGTCTACTAGTAACTTGCTAAGCTACAATCATAACTGTTAGCAGAGCTTCACAGCGATCTCTTGAACATAAATGTCTAGTTCAGCTTACTTTTCCTTTATTATGTAGCAATCTGTAATATTTGGTGATATAGCCTTCAATACACTTTATGAAATTAAACAATACTGATAACACCTATTTGTATTTTAGAGTAAGACTAAAACATCATTATGTCAACAACTATCAATGCAGGCATTGAAACATTTGTTCATTCATTCTTTGCTGAAGTCTCTCTTGAGACTGATTCTCTCCATGAAAGACTTAGGTGCAACCTGTACATACTTTTGCATATATTATGAACTGACATTTTTATGAAACTTGTATTGTGTTTTTCTCTTGTGTAATGGAACACTTTTTTTCCTAATAATTTGATAAGGGAACTGGGGAAAAAACTATTAATGACACTTGAGAATGTATGCTCAAAAATGTCATATTGCAACAACTAGATGAAAATGGTCTCCTGAACCAAGACTACGCATCATCATTCAAAATTATGAGTTTTCTACATTTGCTACAATGACACTTTCCTTTATGCTGACAGATCAGCATAAAGAATCAGACATTAACTTAGGACATTCTGCACCTCTTTAATTTCTCCTCCCATTAGAGGTGAAATAGCATAATATTGTTCCCTTCTCTACGATCCCTTGGCTTGAGAGAAAGAATTTTTGAACTGAATTAAAGGGTATGGAGCACAGCATAAGTATTAGGGGTTCCTGACCTGCCATCTCGCCACTTTGATTTATCTACTCTGCACAATACAGTGTAATACTACCATAGGTTCCAGAAACAACATAGCTACATTAATGTGGTGCACTGGCTTGGCTATTTTAATCCAGTTCTAACTTGTCTATATGCAGTGCTAGTCTGATTAACCTCTGATGCTGAAATGACCTACTCAGAGCCAGCACATAATGACCCAGTTCATTTATAGGCACAGACCCATACATTATGCGTGCATGTATATATATAAAGTGAGAGCATGAGGAAGTCCCAGCTACAAGTAAAAGTTTAGATTGAATAACTTCATAGTAACTTTAACAGAATGATGCACATGGCAGCTGCATGAAAGAGAGAACGTACGGATTTCTTCCTTTCTGTAGAAGCAGTCAAATAGACACACTGACGCTAACCGTGTCATAAGCTCATTAAGGTGTAACAGTAAAGCCCTAAGAAAAGGAGATACAGCCTTTTTGGCTACTAGGTAGAAGAATAAAATAGAAATTGCTGCTTCAGCACCTGGCACCAGCCACTATCATGCACAATACGATGTAAAATGACATTTTCTGTGCTTCTATGAATTGCATTTCTTCTAGAGTGGAAGATACATATAGCACATTCGGGCATCAGACACAACCCATATCAGGATCATTCTTCCAATTTCAACTTCTGCTACCCCATTCCCCAAACTGTGCTTGACAATTTAAATTGTGTTTTTTATCTCAAAATAAAGCATGAGAAAACTGTAATTTTTTTTGTTCATTTCAATATTTCGATAACTTTATCATGTGAATATATGATCTTCAAAAATCAAGGCAACATAAACCAAACTGATTAGAACTGTCATTTGCCTATTTTACACCCCATAGTTACTCAAGTGATGTAGTCAGTTCTCAAACATGGCAAGTAATCACATTTACTGTATTATTAATTCAAATGTAAGTGAATTTTCGGTTCATGACATTTCTAGTATATCAACAGAAAGCAGACGTCTTCTATGTGCGAAATACATAAGAGAGATGCAGGAGAGCTGCACTAATCAACACCTTTCATAATTCATATGGACAAACTATGTACTCAGCAAGTATTTAAACCACAGGTTTATAACAATGTCTGGGTTTTTTGTTTTTTTGTTTTTTTTATTTTCTGGCTCCCAGCCCCACCTTTCTCTTTTGATGCTCTATTTTGGAATTTTCCATTGAGAAGCTTAAGTTCCAAATTTCAGTACAATTACTGTTTTACAAAACCCTTTTCAAGATCTAGCTAGCCTAACATTGAAATAGAAGAATAAGAAGGAAAAAAAATTAGGTGTGTATTTTTCATTTTATTGTTCCTGTTAAGTGGGTTTAGTTGGGGCTGCTTAAGGTCAATTCCTTACCATCTGAAGTCAGTACTCATTCATTTCCATGGTTACTCTTGCATATGGCCCTCTCTAATTATTGCATTACATTCTATTGTTTGAAGCATTTCAGAAACATAAAACAAACTGATGAAAACAGTACTATGCTGACATGAGAATTGAAATATTAAAAAAAAAAAAAAAGCTTTGTTGACTGGAAAATGACAAAGCAGAACACAGATTTACACAAGTATGTAAGAACATAAGGTATTCATAGTGGCAAAAAGATCCTTATAGTACAGCTATTTCTATAGTTAGAGATTAGCATTTCAGCAGCTTTAGGCCAAGATCTCCCATTTCCTATCTTATTAGGCACAAGGTGCTTGGACTAATTAAGCCATTACAGTGGCAGAAAAGCTGCACTCATTACTTCATCAGGTAACAGAGAAGCAGAGGACTAGTGACTTGATAAAGAAATGTTCTTAAAGGAAAAGCCTGACTGTTCTAACATTTCCCAAAGTTAAATCACGTAGTAAAACCCCAGTTTGGTCCTAATCTCAACAGAGACATATGCCAAAACTTGCCAGAAAAGAGCCACAGCATACACTTCTTTCTTTATACATAATGGTGCTTACAATACATTTTATATAAGTAGCAATTCACATGGCACCTAGAAAGTCAATTTCTTAATATTAAAATTTCATAGTATTTTCTTCATTAGAAGAACTCTAAACTCACGGTATTTTCAGGTTTGGGGCTAACCATTAATATATTTACTACTTCAAATATATTGTACTTCTAATTATGCTATGACTGATATTGCAAATATATTCCAAATAAATTTAGTGTTAACACAGTACATGAAACAGTCCACCTTGCATCAAAAAGTATAAGCAGCAAACTGAGCAGTCATTCTCAAATTATGAATACATCATAATTTCCAGCCCATAGGGTAAGTACCATACTCAGATTCAGTCTGGGGGGTTACTCTGCCATAAGAATTTATACGTGTAGTGCAAACTTCAGTAATAGATATGGCCTAAAATTATCTGAGTTTCTATATCAATCTATTGAGAAGAGCTGTCTCAAGTCTTAAAACTCTGCGAAACGTCCAATTTTTAAAAGATCTCTTTTCAGGAAGAAAAAAATTTGATGATAATTGAAAAAAATTGGGGGAAGTTTGGGAAGTAGTTGGGTGGTGATGGGCCTACCAGCTTTAACGTTAAGCAAGGTTAAATGAAATGTGGGGAGGATTCACTGTTTTGAGACTTTAGAACAAACCCTTCCCTTTTCTCTCCCTTCCTACAAAAAATTCCTGTGCTTTCTGCTTGTCCTCTCAAGTTCCTATGCTTTCTACCCTGGAAAAGGAAGGATCCCATGTCTGGATAACATGGAGTCATGTTATCTTGCCTAGGGCAAGATTAGTTACATCTACAAAAAATATTGCTTCTTAAAGTAATATCATATTATTTTGGCATTTTCTCTTCCTTTTTTGTTTCATAATAAAGTTGTACTTCTACACCGTGATCAAAATTATTAAGGCAATATTCGTACATTCTGAGTAAACTGAAGGCCTCAGACTAGAGATAGAATCCCATTTAATGTTCTGTCTATTGAGTTAGCCTTATATACACTGACAAACTGAAGATTCTTATCATGTGGGTTATTAAAAAAGTATGAATTTTTTTCCAACATCTTCCACATGTTAAAGACATAACTTTGAATGTCAAATAACTTCAACTTTAGAATTTTTTTCAAAAAGCACTTATCACATTTTAGATTTTTGTTCCTGTTTAAAAATGTACAAAGGAAAGAAGTAACAAAATAACCTTTAAAGCAGTGAAACAAACAATTTAATTCCCACTCACACAGAATAAATTTTGTTCAACTTTTGAAGAGCATTTAGGTGAACACAGAACAGATGTAAAAGACTTCAGTCTAAAAAGAAACTTTCATAAAGTCTTAAGAAGCGGAAAACAATATTCATATGTTGTCACAGACACAAACACAACTGGGCTGCCCAATGTGACCCTGAGTTATGCTTAGGTAAAATCTTTAGATCACAAAAAAAAATCGGTTGTATTTACTGAAAATGTCTACATTTGGCTTTGCTTCTGAGCTGCATCCTATCTCAGTACAGTATCTGCCTCAGAACTCCACTTTAATTCACAGATATTAATGTGAATAAACCTTGTACAATAATAGACACTCTGTTCACTAGAATGCTGTTCGTCATTGAAATGTGCTTTGGGAGGGTTATGCTATACGATGAAAAATTACATTAATTAGTGGGCTGATACATTCTAGAATATGTTTAGGGACTTTTCATCCCGGTGATCAGCTTCTAAAGATAACATGCTGCTGAAATCATTGCATTCGTCTGTACTGATTTAAAATAGGTCAAGATGAGGTAATTCAGATCTATTCAGACTACTATTTCACCTGAAACACTAGGAGATGAATCTTTAATGGCAAAAGACAGACAGTAAAGGTTGTAGAAGGTTAGACAGTAATCAAAAAATGCATATTAAATCACATGAATCCACTCAGGAGCCTGCCAAGAAGGACTTCTGTTTTTGCCTAATGCCAATGCAAGGCATTTCTGCTATTACAATCAATTCTACTAGCCATTATGGGAATTAGTATGGGGTAAAATTAAGTCACTAGCTCAAAGGTTACTGGAGGCTCCTGTTATCTGAGATAATAAAAATTGACTGTCTTTTAAACCCAACATATACAGCTGTGTAAAAAAATGAAGGGATGTGAAAACTTACAAGTACCCAATCCAGAAATAGCTTATAATAAGTATTATTTAAACATTAGGTGGAACCAACTGTTCAATTTGTTTTCATATACAGGAAATTGCTACAATTCGTGTTGGCATTTGAATATAATTTACTGATTGGAAGTAGAATATTTGAAAATGCTAATCAGTATGTGTTCTTTCAGTGCCTTTCAGTTAAAGCTAATTGATGAAAAAGTAAAAGTAGTGCTACTGAAAGCTATAAAGACATGCAGAACATATTTTGGAACTAGCATAATGGATTGAATTCCCTAACATATTTAAACCATTCTTAGCTTTCTGACTTAACAGAAAATAAGTTATTTTAACAGTGTATACTTTTATGTAAACATACAAACACATATCTATAAGATAATCTGTAGTTTAACAATTGTAAATCATTACCATATTAACATATAACCACAGTGAAATACTGTTGTATTAAGAATAGCCTTTGTTAAGTGAAAGGTCAAAAAATGATTTAGAAAAAGAAAAGAAACAATAAATATACTTCACACTACACAGCATCATTCACAACAATACATGAGACCACAAGGCTGTAGATCATAGCATCATAGAATCACCAAGTTGGAAAAGAACTCTCGGATCATTGACTCCAATCATTCCTACCTGCCCCTAAACCATGTCCCTAAACACCTTGTCTACCTGTCTTTTAAATACCTCCAGGGATGGTGACTCAACCACCTCCCTGGGCAGCCTGTTCCAGTGTCCAATGACCCTTTCCGTGAAAAATTTCTTTCTGGTGTTTACTCTGAATCTCCCATGGCACAGCTTGAGGCCATTGCCCCTTGTCCTGTTCCCTGTCACTTGGGAGAAGAGGCCAGCACCCTCCTCTCCACAACCTCATGAGGAACATGAAGGTTCCTCACCATATGAAAGACCACTCCTCTTTAAAAGGAACAACATACTGCTATCTACTATCTTGTAACTCTGTACTGTTTTTCCTGAGAAGCACAAAAAAATTTTCTTATGCTGTAACTTGAGGATGCCACCCATCTGTCCAGAACTGCAAGACATCCAGAAACCTGGTTACAGCACTAATTCCAACTCAGCTGTGAAGATTACTTAGAGCAGTCCACAGCGGATGCTTATACAGTCTGATGCCCTTTCAATCCATTACCTACCATTCACGTATTACTGTATGGCTGTGCAGTAAATCTGATAAATCTGAGATGCACTGATTAACTAAATATCCAGTGTGTGCACTGAAATGTTCTTATTTTCCAGGGGGGCATGTGTGAAAATATGGTAACTCTAATACTGCCATTAGAATTCAGTGCTGCCTTTAAAGATGGTAGCTATTAAAGTAAACTGGAACATTATATAAAGTATACCTACTAAGTACCAGTACTCTGCAAGGCTGCCATTCTGCATGGGCTTATGAATTTAGCCCCGAGGAACTGATTGCTTGAACTGAAAACTCCTGGCTCCAGATCTGAGGGCTAGCCTTCATTTAACTAACTCAAAATGTCTAAGAATGGCCTTATAATTCCTGCAATATACAGTAGCATTTCTAGCTCTGTATCATCTCAGTTGCAAATGGGAAGAATAGCATATAGCAAAAAAACTCTGTGTGTGCAAATAATAAAAAAAAAAAATTGGCAGAATAACAAAAAGCCCTTCAAATTTGTCCCAACAATGGGACAGTCACTTAAGTAATCTTTTTACAGTCCTGTACGTATAAGAAGTACCTTTTCTTTTTAAAGCCAGTAAATTGAAAAACTTCCTAAGTATATTTCTATTTTTATAAGCACATGGTGGGTTTTTTTAGCTGTCTGTTACCTCTAGGGCCAGTGATTTCAGGAAGATACCTTGAAACTAACAAATAAAAGCATTCTGATCTCCTTACTATTTAACTAAACATAGCAAATTTTCTACTTCAGTTAGTCTATGTTATGAGATAATTAATATGAAAGCTGCAGATACCATATCAGGGAACTGCAGCTGCTTACTTTTACTGCTTCAAATTAATGGTCAATATAGATATTCTGCTAATGATTAATGTTTCATAAAATTTAAAATTATTTCAATTAAACTAAATTTTCATAGATTAATCTGATATTTTTGTGTCCTCACAGTTTTAAAGATTTCACATTTAAATATAAAGACAATTTCTCAGTGCAGGAAAATTAGCAGTAAACACAACATACAGAATTTATGTGCTAAGATACTATTTTCCACTTAAAATATGTAAATTTACTAAAACATTGCAATTAAATAAGACAACAGTAATTCTTAATCTGTCAGAACTAGCACAGACTTATTGTGGAATTTGTCAATTTATTTTCTGGAGGACAGTCAATATATGGCTTCCTCTGATAACTGCTGCTAACCTTTAATGTTAGTTATCATTCCTCATCATGCTCTATTATTCCGAACTATTCATTTCTGATGATGAAAATGATGGTTTTAATCTGTAAACTGCATACTTAGGAAGCTAGATAGTCAGCAAAAAAGTTAGATAGTAAGCAGATGCTCCAGTGTAATGTGCATTATTCCAAGATTTTTTCATTCCCAAACATTTTCATATACTCAAGTGAATCCAGTATTTCACATAATAGAAGATATGGGAAGTATCAAATAGCGACAGAACAGTAATCTTCTTAGTGGTGAAAGCTTCCCAGTCAACCATACCTCAAAGCTGAGGTAGCTTTCCAAATTCAGTTTCAAGCATTCCTGAAAGCATTACACAGCTCTGGTACAAAGTCGGGACATAGTCTTCCTCTCAATGACAAGATTGACAGAGTCCCTCAAAAACTTTTTTGCATTTGACATAAAACCCCTTGACACCTAGTAGACAAGGATAAAAAAGATCACTGAACAATGTTCTTAATACAGAAAAATTAAATATATACATACATATATAATTAAAATATTTCAGATTGAACATTTTCTGAAATCAGATATACTCTGTGCTGATAATAGGTTTCAAAGGTCTATCACACCAGGTAATTCTGCACACAGAACCAGGACGGGACTGATGGACCTTTTTTTCTGTTGTGAGAGAAAACTACCATTTCACCTTGGTAGGACTGCCTACTGGTTTGCACCTTTTCTCTTGCAGGGAAGGAGAGCAGAATCAAACATTAGGTGAACAACCCTCGACTAATAGAAGTTAACTAAACTCTGCTCTGTTCTGTAAGTTCCTGCATAAAGGAAGTTTACATCACACTGGATCTCACTAAAGCCTGACAAATTTAAGGCTAGCACTGCAGCAGTTTTCTTCTTTCTGTATTTAGATTGTGATGTGATGCTTTAAATAACTTTGTATTTACCCTAACCATTTGCTTGTGTTTCCTCAAAGCTTAATCACTAACATTGCTCTTAATCACTTAAAACTGTGCATTAAAGAACGCATTTGCTTTTAGACATCTCAGTGAGGACCGAGAAAGTGGAATCACTCCAATTTAGCTAATTATTTATGTCTTTCCTAAAGTAAGGCCATGAGGGATACACAAGTTCTTTCTGTATTACTGAAGAAAACTAAGGCAGTCAATCCACTATATCACTAATACAACAGCAGGACCCACTCCCCTGGCACAGGAATCACAAGCATTGACATGCAAACTACTACTCTGTACCACCATCTCATTGAAATCAGAATTCTAGTTAAGTAAATGTAATCTGCAGCTGTGTCTCCACACAAATTCTCTAATCAAAAGGTGAAGGAGAAATGAAGAAAGTAATGATATAAAAAAGATATGATTAGGGTACAAATACCTGAAATGTTTACACGTGCATACATGAAATATGTTAACAAACTGCAATTATGTTTTGCTAGTCTATGCAGTGAGTATCAAATATATTGTTCATGAATGTTTGATGTAGATCAGAGAATTTTTATGGGATGTATATGAATATTCATAGAGAAATGAATTTATTTAACCTTGGAAATTTCTAGTGTTGTTATTCCTATACATATTTTAACTCAAAAAAATCTGGCACTACCAACAGTGACCCTACTAAACTACAATTATTATTTTTCGAGAGAAAAGGGAAACTTGTTTGAAGTGCTGTTTTAAAGATAAGTAAGAAGGATATAAGAAGCATGCACTGGTGTGGCATGTGGATGACTGAAATTATTGGAGGGTACAGTGTCTGACAGGATATCTCTGTGAGAATTTGCAAGTTAAAGGACTAAAAATCTGCTGCTTTTTCATTCATACAGCCTGCAGGAAAAAGTTCATCCCAGAGGTATGTCTGAAAGTGGAACAGCTACTTTACCTCAGCAGAGAATCTATCAGTGAACTAATAGTGTTGATAACCAAAGACAAGAGCCAAAGAGCAAACCAATGAGATATATATTATTTGACAATGTAGACATACACTTATTTCCCTCCCATATACCTTCATCCCAACTTTGCAGCCCAGAAATGGAGAATATATCATGTTCAGTATAAGGAAAAATGGCCCCAAAGCAAGTTCATGGTCACTGAACCATTTCAAAAGGCGTAACAACATTCAGAAAACAAATACATTTTGGGTTCTCTCTTAGATTAAGGACCAGATTTAACACCTTTCTTCAGAGAAGATATTGAACTGCAATGCTGAAAATGAACTGAGTATCCTAATAAACTACTTCATCATAAAGGAGATATTAAATAAATACATGTAAGTTTATCCCTAGTGAAGCTTTCAACTTTCTACAGGGAAAAGAAAATACAGCTTGCAGATGTTAGTACCCTTCTTTCAAAATAAAATTGTCAAGACATAATAAAAAGTGAAGGATTTTCACCAAGAAAGGTTTCTAGGTTTCTTTTTTTTCAACAAAATATTCTTTTTTTTTCAACTTGCTTTACTGCCTGATGCCCTGAGTTAATACAGGCTTTTTTTCTGAGCAGACTGGATACTAACCCCAGGGTTGCTGTGTCCCATTACAGATCAGGGTCCGTGCATAAAGGTGCAACACAGATATCCAGCTGAACAGCAACAGCATATGCTTTTAGGAAAGCAACAAAATATAAAATTCTGCATCTATACAGACTTTTCATTTAAATTGAACAAAGACTAAGAAGGAAGAAATACAAGACATTTGTCATTCGACCAGCTGAATTGAATAACTCTCCTAAACTCTTTAGAAGACCCTTTCTTATACAGTGATAGAATTTTTTCATCAGAGATACCAAATAGAGAAACGAAGTTATCTGAACTGGCAAGAGAAAACTCTGTATAAGTTTAATGAAATCAAAGTACTCGTCAAAGTGCACTCGGGTGCAAGGCCGCGAGGGACTTTGTAGCTTTTGTCACTTGCGATAACACCAAATACAAACTTGAGGAAATCCACAGTCATAACACTGCCAAGATTTCAGAAATACATACAATTTCCCAAGAATAAACAACAACATTTCTTTGGTTAAGATGAATGTTACATTTCCAAATGGCTCAGTGCATTGTTCTGATAACTATACATGTTCTATGGCATCTAGGGAGATGTATAGTGTTCTTTGGGAAGAACGTGGTAGCTGAACAAGAACTATAATATGTATTACAATTTGAGCCTGTCGGAGAGGAAAATCAGGCTTCAATCTGAATATCTACAAAACTAAGAAAAACTAAGGAGAGGACTGTAACCTGCAAGTGAATCTACCCCATTACCTCCTTTGCAAGGAGAACAATCTTACTAAACAGGAAAAGGGAAAAGGAGACAGAAGAAAATTCTGACTACAGAAAATGCAGCAAAACAGTAACCTCCCATCATTAAGAATGACAACTCAGTAGCTGCAGAGCCATGTGTAAAGATGTCTGCTTACAGTCAGATCAAACTCTATCAAGCCTTATGTCTTGTCTCCAAGCAGCTAGTCACAAATGCTGTGGAAAGATTGGTATTTTAGTGATATACAAGTTTCTCCTGCTCGATCCATGGCTCAAGCTCACAGAATTTAAATGGGTAAGTAACGTAGAACCTGACCATTTCTGGCTATCTTTGTGCTTCAAGGAAATACAGACTTTATTTTTATGAAAGGACAAGGATAAAAAATCCGCTTGATCAAAATCCTCCTGAAATCTATTCCCTATTAATTTGTTATCACATGAGGGTAAACTTATGAAGCAAAAGTTGCAAACCTCATTAAGAAATCACTCTGTACCCAACACAACAGAACAATGATAAAATTCTGTATCACTGTTTATGAAACTACCGTTTACTTAAGCCAGGTAAATAAGCAGTGTCTCCAGTAATTTTCTTTTTGTAAAATAGATATTTCCTATAAATACTAGAAGCAACTTCTCAAAACTTAGACCCTGGTAAGACATAGTCTGTGTGGACTATGGAAGAATGTAAAAGTGACAGTAGTATGTCAGACCAAAGAATCATCTAGGCCAGTACTCAGATGCCAAGAATGGGAAAAAGTGGATGCATAGTGAAGCACATAACAACAGAACAAGCATTTTTTCTGGTCTTTCCAACCGCTTGCACATAAGGGATTTCTAAAGCCAGATATGAATCTATGTAGTCAGAAAAACTAATCTGTTTTCTGTCTTGATGGCCTTAAACCAAGGCACATGTAATAAAAAAAGCGCAAATTCTAAAATAAAATTTCAGGTCATGCTTACACTGAATACAAAACATAATGCAAAATTAACATTACCCAGCTGTTCTCGAGTCTCTAAAATTTATCTCAGCCCTGAAAGATATCAATGTTATTGTACAGCCATCAACCCAAATGGTGCAAACCACAGACAAGAAATGGTCATTCTCAGAGTGACCCAACTCCAAAGAAAAACATGAAGTCATGTTTATATGTTTGCAATCTTCACATAAGATGGGAGCTTTACAGAGAATCTTTAATACATGGAGTAAACCACAGTGCTCTGTGACATTAAACAATGCAGACTGAAACCAAGCACCATGAGGGATCAGTCTCATTATCATGACATATTTTAGGAAATGGTTCTCTTCAGGCTTTCAGTCTATCTACATGGAACTGCAGTCTACCTGCATGCAGTCTATCGCACGGCTATTTTGCAAGTACAATAGTTTCTGAAAGGAGCTGCTTGCAGCAGGCACAAATCGGCACAGAACAGAACAAAGCTATCATTGCTAACCAAGACCGCTATATCTTTAAACAAATATCTTATGACACTAGGGTATATTGAGAATCCTAGCATATTTTCTGATAATTAGAGAAAGTCTCATCATATTGAAATCTTATTTCACTACATCCAGAATTTTATCTCCACTTTGGTGCTGTCTAAACCAGCCACCTGATCCTTTGAAGAGGAAGAGAATGCTAACACTGATCAACTAATCTACAGACAACTTGGTGGTTGTTTAAACAATTCTGCTGAATTTTTTTCCAATGAAAAATGACATTTTGTAAGTTACAGTCTATTGAAAGAAAATTAAAAAAAAACCACCATTTTTTTCTGAAAGAAATATGACATTATATTCTGAAAAAACAGTCTGTACAACAAATGTATTGCATTGTAGACAAAATATTTACAATAATAATGCACATTGTTTTTCCATATGGAAAATAAGGACCTCTCAAGACAAAAAGCAAAATGAGTATGGACAATTAGAGATGCTGATCAGTAATCTGTTGTAATTGTGCTTGTTAATCATAAAGCATGAAAGGTATTTGAACTAACTAGATGTGCTGATTATCAGCCCTATTGCCTACAGCTGAAAAGAACTGTCAAATATAATCAACAGTTAAGCTTTCTGCCACTGCATCTGAGACTCTGAAACAATTATTACCCCTGATAATGGCATCACTGTTCTCTACTATTTGACAAATTCATGAAACTGCTTAAACTGTCAGTGACATCAGTACTTGGTCAGAAAGAGTCTGAAAATAATGCACCAGTAGCTGAGGCATTAAAAGAAAAAAAACCCAAACCCAAGCCCAGTATTTTGTTATTTTAAGAAATAATCAAATGTCTACTGATAATAGTTTTGAAGATACACTAGTAAGCGCAGTAAGAGGTATTAATAGTGTGAAATTATGTCAATTTTCCACACAGACTCATGTCTTCTTTGTCAAAAGATTTTTAATGTAATTTTCTAGTTACTATTCACATAGCCCTATATTTTATGTTACTGAACTTCAATTCCATGCATGTTTCTCTTCTGCCTTTTGAGGTCCAAGCTCTTAAAAGAATTTTGTATTTCTGAAAACACAGTGGTAATTGCAAATCACAGTGATATCTGAATTTTGGTGGTCACATGAAAGTAGTAAAATACTTCCAGGTCTTCCTTCAACAAAGATCACCGTTAAGATCAATATGGCACTATTGAGGCCTGAAAAACCATTATTATATTGGGCCAGATGGATCACTTGGCCATTTAGGTAGTTTTTAAAGATACAGGCATTGACAGTCACAAAAGAATCAACTGTGGTCAAAACCCCATGTGCTTTTGCTATCACTATGCTGAGCTCATAATGACGTTGCTTCTCCATCTGCATGGCTCACTGTCTCATTTTCAAGATGCTGACATTGCACCTCAATGACTTGCAAACTACAGCAAAATCCTGTTAAGTAAGGTGAAGCCAATGCACAGCAAATGCGTGGAGACAAAGACTACTGGATTTAATAGCAGGTACCAACACCAAGAAAATTTACTTGCAGAGAAGCAGGTCCAAGCTTAAGAGCTTCTCCACAGATCTGTTTTCATTAAACAAACAGAAATCTTGGTTCTGTTTAGTGGAGCTTTGTTACTGATTTCAGAAAGACCAGTTTTCCCTTCAATGAATGTGAAAAAGCTTACTACTCTATTATATAAAGGCCACCCCTTCCTCCTTGTTTGACTGTTGTAATTTAAAGGTTATATGTACCTATTGCATGAATACCTGAGTGGACTTGGCATTTTATTCAGGTGTTGCTGTCTGTTTGTATTAAAAATGGACCTAATCAACATATGTTTCTACTTTAAGAGCCAAGATTATTATTTCTTAATATGAAAGCTATCTACATTGAAAATGTAGGCTGATTTAGTCTCAGTTAATATTGAATTCTTGTTTTATCAACAAAAAAAAATTTCTATGGCTGTTCACAAATTAATAAACGTTGGTAACTATAATGAAGAATAAATATAACATAATCCTATAACATACTGTACACAAAACAGAGTACCTTTATAATAATTTAAAGTCAGTCCTGGAAGACTAATTTATGGTTTTATTGTTTTAAGTAGGACTGCATGTAGTAAGTACTTTGAAAAGGTCATTAAGTATAGAGAATAATTTTATTTAAATAATACTATACAGAAATTACTAAATTACAGTACTAGATCAGCAGGAAATTGCTTTAAATAGTATCTGACGACCAAAATGTGACCAATGTGGAGCTTTCTTGATTTAACTCGATATAACATCTGTGCAAACTTGACTTACAAGCTTAGTTGTCACCTATAATGTTAAGACACTTCTAAGTTTGGGGTTTGGGTGTTCTGGTCTTTGGGTTTAACAATTCCTACTGTAGCCCGTAGAACACAAATCCAGAATGGATTAAGGATTTTATTTTAACCACAGACAGGGACAAAGAACAGCAGGCCCTATACATGTCCCTTTGCCACAGTGTTACAGACCAGCACCTCAACAGATGTGGTGAAACAGGCTATGAGTGTTCCTGGTCCTCTTCAATAGAAAGACTATTTAGTTCACATTTATTTCAATTTCATGTTTAAATCTTATTAAGGTAAAGGCATCTGACTTTGTGCAGAACCAGCTGAAGAGCATAGTATTTATTCTGTTGGCTCAGACCTGAGAGCAGCAGCAGGCAGCACACACGTTCAAAGCATCACCACTAATTCTGCAGCGATTATAGGCCTGCAGGGTCTGCAAAAAGGTTATACCCACTTTTAAGCTTTTGCCACAGTTGACTAAAGACTTGTTAAAGGACAAGTTGCAGGACATGTCCTTTGTTGCAGGACATGATGTAGCATGGCCAGCAGTTGCTATTACGGTAATCTAGGTAAAACTTCTGTGTAAAGAAATTCAGTACACTCCAACTAGTAATTTCTGAAATTAGCTAGTAAGTTGAGCTGTAGAAAGATTTCTTTTTAAAAGAATTACATTGAACCCTATCATTTCCAAGTTCATATGAGAAGCTACAATCAGAACAAGCTTGCCACCATACCCCAAAACATTTAATTTGCAATTTAGAATGGTATTAAACATCATTGTTTAAGCCTCAGAATATAAAAATAAGACAGAAAAACTCATTAAAGCTTTAAATTTTGTAAGAAACAGTTTTTCTGTACAGGCTAAGAAAAAAAAATTAATACTATGGAACAGAATTTGTTTTTATTATCTTCCAGATACTCGAAGCTAAATCAGTGAATTTTGCTGTTGATGCCTCAAGACATCCTATACGGTATTTTGGTCAATGCCATTAAATAAGAAAGTAAGTGGACAGATTCATAAGCAGAAGCATGACTTAGCAATCAAGTTAAAATAACACCTACTGATGTAGGGCAGGGTAGGGTATTTCAGTTGGAAGGGACCTACAATGATCATTTAGTCCAACTGCCTGACCAAGTCAGGGCTGACCAAAAGCTAAAGCATGTTGTTAAGGGCATTGTCCAAATGCCTCATAAACACTGACAGACTTGGGACATTGACCACCTCTCTAGGAAGCCTGTTCCACGATTTGACCACACTTATGGCAAAGAAATGCTTCCTTATGTCCAGTCTAAACCTCTGCATCTTTGAACTATTCCTATGCACCCTATCACGGGATACCAGGGAGAAGAGATCAGCAGGTCTCTCTCCACATCCCCTTCTCAGGAATCTGTAGAGAGTAATGAGGTTGCTGCTCAGCCACCTCCTCTCAAAACTAGACAAATCCAAAGTCCTTAGTCACTCCTCATAGCACATGCCTTCCAACTCTTACAATCACTTTGCTGCCCTTCTCTGGGTGTATGCAAGGACCTTCACATCCTTCTTAAATCATGGGGTCCAGAACTGCATACAGTACTTAAGTCGAGGCCACAGCAACGGTGAATACAGTGGGATAATCACCTCTTTTGACCAGTTGGTTGTACTGTGTTTGATGCACCCCAGGATGCGGTTTGCCCTCTTGGCTGCCATGGCAGTGCTGACTCCTATCGAGGCTTCTGTCAACCAGCACCCTCAGATCCCTTTCTGCAGGGCTACTCTCCAGCCACTCCTCTACTCATTTATACTTCAGCCTGGCATTACTTAGCATAACTGTTTCTTTCAATACGAGTCAGCATCAGGGAACTATGTCCAAATAATGACATTAAACTAAAAAATACTCCCCCTACCACCATAACATTGCTGCATGAAATATCTGATGTAAGGAAATAGCTTACTAAAATAAAATAAATGACTACTGAATGTCTAGTCACTGCTTTAAGCCCTAATATGCAAGAAAGTTATGCAGGTATCTTAGTTGGAATTATTAAACAAGGAATCAGAAACCATGACATTTTCAAAAGATGTTGACATCAACCACTTGTGATGTAGGCAACAGTTCCTCTGACTATTCAGTCACTCAATACTGTTGACAGTCAGAAGAGATTTTCCGAGGATACAGGCTGTGATAATGGCCTGCAGGAGAGCAATTCACACGAACTCTCCAAAACCTCTCCGAAAGGTGGTCAGCTAGGTATATTAGGTATCTGGATTCTATTTGTTTCTCATTTACACACAGAAAAAAATAGGCAAGCCCTTCAGCAGAGGTGAGGAATGTAAATATATGGTTGAATCTAATATATAAAAACCAGGGTATTCCTCTCCACTCTTCTTTCTACACAAGAAAGCCAAGCACCTGCCTAAGGGGAACAAAACTGCCTTCCCAAGCCAAAGGTATAATTAAAGAATCATCATCTTGCTATTCACAGTTTTTGGTTGTTATTTTTTTTACCCTTCCCCACTCCTAAGCTGTTTCTTTCTCTAGTCCATCACGTTCTGAAGTGTCAAGAGCTAATGAGCCACACATGTTTTAAGATTTTCTTGCACAACACTTAATAGGTTGACCCATTTGATCACTTTGGTCTCAAAAAGTTTTCTGTGAACTTAAATATTTGTCACTATGTCAAAAATTCTATACCAAAATACCTTTTACAATTCTCATACTGTTACTGACTGAATTTTGTTCTGGAGAAAAATAGTATGTATTCTTATTATGAAAAACATCAAAACTTAAAAAATTTTTTTAGAGAAAGGTAAGATGCAGAATATTTTAATCTAAATTAATTGATCAACATTTATGCAATTGCTACAAAGAAAAGAAATGTAGATATACATAATTTTTGAGACCACATATAACCATTTTCCCTTATAGCACTGGAAAAAGCAAGGAAATAGAGTCTTTTGGACAACATCCATCTTCATATGATCTCATATTTCACTGATTGAGTATATTTAAAGTTTAAAAAATGCAGTTAACACTGACAAACTGACAGCAAAAATTAAGATATTGGCAATAATCACTATTACAAACCGCAAAGATTTTAACTTCTTTACTTTTGGATTCCCTTCTACCTTAGAATATTCATTTATATGTTAGTGCCTTGAAAATCTTACACTCAATATTTTCTGTTTGTTATACTACAAAGATCACAATAGGCAGACAAATTTTGTTTTCATAGTTACTCTCAGGATTCTACTGCAAAAAGGACTTTCAATCATTAAGAATTATGTTGAGGAGTATTTGTAATTTTTGACAGGAAATTTTTATTCACTTTTTATTTTGTGTAACAGAATGACTTGCACCTGCCTCCACATGATACGCTGGAACAAACTGCTCAATTATATAGGATAAGGCTTACTATATTTCAAATTTTTAGAATTCTATTCTTTATCTACCCCAAAACTATGGGACTGAAAAAAGAATATCAGACCATATCTGAGGAAAAGTATTATCTCTGACTAGGTCATTTTATGTTCAGCTATCCCAGAAGATTGTACAAGTCAAGTCTTATGTCATTAAGCTGAAAGCATCTGGGATGCACCAGACTCATTGCATATGCTGTGCAACTGATCTGCACACAATCATTGGCTTAGTGCTTAAAAAATGCATGGCAATGCCATCAATCTCTTTGCAAATGCCTTCTTAATGGATACATGCATTTCTATTTCCATTATGGAAGTCCTAAAATGGCCAAAGGGGCTTACAAATTTACCTTCAATCTTTATGACATTGGGCCTCACTTTATTACAAGTGTTTGGGAGAGACTTAAGTTACTTCAAATAATGTCAACAAACTAAAATATCAAAATAACCAACTGAAGATACTTACAGCTTTTGATACAAAAATACTTCTAACTATATTTCAGTAGACTTTATAGCTGGTGGACAATTCTTCTTGAATTCAGCAAAGCCAAATGATTCAATCTTTAATAATTTTCTTTTTAACTTTCTTTCCTAATGTTATTAATCCTTTTCTTTTCTATGAATTCCACACTCTGACCCAACGACCAATTAAACTGTCAGAACATCCCAACTTACTTGGATATACTTGTACCAACTCTGTTTTTCTTTTTTGCCTAGACTCAAATAGGGTGCAACAGAATAACGAAGAATCTAATTTTATTACTATACTTTTTCGTATTACTTAATTTGACAGGTGATAAGAGCAAGTCCTGCTGTTTTTTTCTAGAATTTGCAAGGGACAAAAATACTACCAACAAGTTGTTCCTTATTTCTTACGTTTGAAACTTTTTGCTTTATCTCTTCTTAAAGAGTAGAAAGAGTAATTCTATTTTCTTTGTTTTTCTGAGCTGCAGCAGTACTATGTTCTCTGTTAAAACCGTATGCTCTTTTTGCATTCCTGCTTCTGAAGTTAAACCTTTAGAAAGAAGGTAAATAAATAATACAGTGTATTAGTGGCCTCTGAGTCATCTTTTAATCCTCTTAAACTGTGCATACAGAAATACTACAGAGGGTGAGCAACTTCAAATGCTGACCTTAAAAGAAAACTAGACTACAAAAATTAAGATACCTATGAGACATAGTAAAATGTGTTATAAATTTGCTTAGAACTTTCATCTACACCTAAACTGAGATAAGAAGACAATACTGCTGAAAAGACAAAACAGAACAAAACCATCTTAATCACTTTGTTTCCCCTAAAGCTGGGTTTACAACTCTCTTTTTAAATGTTTCATGATCTCCTGGCACTAAGAATCTCAGGAATTTATAACAGACCTCTATCCTAACAGGATCAATAATGCAAACAGTTTTGACAAGAAATATTATTCAATATATATCAATGCAGAATTTCCTCTGATTTGCCTTCTACTATTATCAATGGTAAATACAAGATTGGGGTTTTTTCCCCACAAAAAAAAAATTCAGCACTAGTAAATCATAATACAAACCTGTTTTTAAAAGCCACTTTGGGGGTAGTTATGTTTTAAATCTGAAAGCTTTTCATTTAGCATTCAGGCTATTACAAAGGTGCCACTGAGCTCATGAGCCAAAGCTTACAATTTGATACTGAACAATTGCTGATGCTTGCATGCAAGGTGCCTGTAACACTTGATCATGCAGTATCAGCAGGAACAACAGTTAAAACAGATGCCATAGTTAATTTCATGGATCTTCGTGTCTTCAGGGAAGATTTTTCATTTTCCATTAAGATTATAATGTTTTATTTAGAGGATTTCTGATGTATCAAATAGCCTGCATCTGGGATATAAAATTATGATATCAAGACCAAAATAAATTTAATATTGCACTTTGTGAAGCAGATAAAAAGCAACACATTTGGGTAATTATGATAACTGGAGCAAAAGAATATCTAATTCCTTTATTAATTTATGTTTTCATAATGCTGATTCATCAAGAGTACAGAAAAAATTATAATTTTTTATTTACAAATTGAAAATCTGCCTTGGTAGTAAAAATATATCACCTGAAACAGATTTAGATCATGCTTGTACTACTGCATATTTGTTAACCTTTCTTCCCAAGACTTAGAGTAAAGCTATAGTAACCTACATGGAAAGTCAAAGCTGGCTGCATTTGGAGAAAGTCGTAAAATGACAGTTAGGCATGAACAATGAGGCTGGGTTTTTCTGAAGCAAGAGGAAGATATATTTTCAAACAAAAACATTTAGTAGTATACAAGGATTGCCCTGGAGAGAAGTCACATTGTTAAATATCAATTCAGCGCTGCATCATCTTTTCAAGATTTTGGAAATTACCACAGCTTGAAATTAGTAGGATAATCAGATGATGTGAATATGGCCTAAGCATCATCATACTTTCACTGCACAGATAAACGTTTTCAGTGCATTACTGAATACATATTAGTCATATAAACTGTTTCACCAGTGCCTCAGGACATAACACCAAGCAACCAAAAGAACAATGGGTCTCAATCGCAAAAAAGAGCTCAAATATTTATGCAAAGAAAGTAGAAGTGAAAGAGTAAATCATATTTTTCTTCTGTCTGTATGCTGAGCAGAAATGCAAAAGTTTTTTTAGTGCAAATTTGTACTTTTATACATAAGAACTGATCACATTTTCATTACTGGAAGAGGTAATTGTGTAACCAAATACCATGGGAAGTGCTCCCTTGTATAGTAACTAATTGGCATATTTGCCTAAAGTTATCTCAAGTAGACATTAGTTTTCATGACAGGTCAGGTTCAAAAGCTAAATGTTTAAGTTTTTGCCTGAGATCTAACATGAATCTTAAGAAAAAAAAAAAAGTAACGAAACCCAATTCAGAAACTGGTATCTTATCAGTGTCATTTCAGTGTCATAACTTCAGAAACATTAACAATAGCTGTCAAAGACAGACTTTTAAAGAACTTTAATATTTTAAAGATAATATCAGAATACTACCAGCTATTGAAACAGTGTCTTCAGAAAAGTGAATCTGCAACTACTTAGCATGTGGCATAGATAACACAGTTGAAGTTGTGAAGGAAACAGGTAATTAAACCGTTAAAGATTCAATTACTGTTATTGGGAATTGGTTGCAAATAGGATATCACATGTTCTTTAAATACCACTGGGTTTACATCCTACTTGAAGACAACTCAGTAAAGCTCACTGATCTAAAACTCCTTTAGATCACTTATGAACCATCAGATGTCCATCCCTGATTTTCCTAAGGATCTCAATTAGCTTTACAATCCAATAAGCTCTGATATAATTACAGGACAAAGTAACTTATCAGTAGATTATACGATTGTCACAACATGTTTTACCTTCCAAAAATAAGCAGGAGGGGCTAATAAACTCATTTAAAATAATTACCTGATGAAATATTTTTCTAGCAGTTATCTCCCACTGAGAAGCAACGAAACACTTTTAAACGTAACTTGATGATGATATAAAAATAGTACCAGTAAAAAACACTACCATCACCACCAGTACTTGAGACAGAAGATGAGCAGCATCCTCTTAGCTTATTCATACATTGCATGAACAGAAAGATAATGCTGATCCAGATAATTAGCATGTGATCTACATCTCATTGGTTATTTATTCTCAATAGAACTACTGTGACACACTTCTAAAGCCTTTAATGTATCATAAGACTGGCAAGGCCTCTTAACTTACATAATTAAGGCAATTATAGCCATTATAATCAAATGTAACACCATTTTAATGGTCTGGACTACATTTAAGCTTCCAGCTTTCTAATCCATAAAAGCTGGTTGGCAGAGAGCAAAAGAAGACAAGAAACACACCTGAAAAAATCCATGTTCCCATAACTATCTAAAATAGTTTAATTAGAGTTTGTTGTGTTACACAACCTACAATCCCAACTATCTGGATGCTTTGGGGACTCTAGGACTTAAATTGTTGTGAATTGTTTAATGACCTCGGTTAAAATTAATGATTATCAAACATAAATTAAACAGCATTAATTATCTTCTTTCATCATAATGGCTTGCCTAACTCCCTTAAAATTGCTGAGGCATACACAAATCCACAGGATAATACACTGAAGTTAACATTTTCACCTCCTTTAAAGACATATTTACCATGAGATTTTGGTAACTTTCCCCCCCACACTAAACAAGGGGAGAACAAGAGGGAAATAAAAAAATGAGGCTAATCAAAACTTTCATAATAAATCAATGTAAAGCAATCTCCTTTAGAAAAGTGTTTTCCTCTGTGAGAAGTATATTAATACTTACAGGAGTAAGAAAACAACTCTGAATGACCAACTATTCAACTTGTACATATTGAGTCTTTACCTAAAAAGAACCAGAGCGCCCAAACGGCCCTGAGTGTCTGAAGGGTCCCACAGCAACCAAGGATTAAAGAGCAGTCAATGCATACTAATTGCATTGTCTATTCCACGTGTGTAATTTCACTCTCACATACCTATTTGTATAGAACCAACCTGCTTTGTTTGAGACAAATTTTGGGAGTTTACTCCAAAATTGCTCCCAATGCACAGGATGCTCCCTGTGCTCAAAAATACACACCCGTTTGCAGAGCCTCAGCTGGCAAAGGAATGTATGCCCTTGGTGTCCTGTGATAAAAATACTCACACAGGGAGCAGAGATGCAGCACTCCCATTATTTTAGACACTTAAAAATTAAAAACTCTGTATTTTTAACACGGGGCAGATCACCCACCCAAATGCCCGTTTGTTGGTTAACAGAAGAAACACGAGAAGAACTTCTCAAAATGCAGCCCACCACAGCAGGCTAGAACTGCCTTCTATAGCCTTGACATCTGAGGTATTTTCCATTTAAACATAAATCTGGGGACATAATATACCAGAATTTAACAAAATGCTGTAAATTTGAGTATCCAAAGCTGTCAGAAGCAACCATAAAAAGTGGAAGGACTTGGAAATAACAAAGCAGCCCAAAGTAAAAGAAAAGAGAAAGTGGCTGTAGGAAAGACTGCTGTTACCAAGAGGCTTGGAACCGTGAGCCAAGATCTGTTTCCAGTTATAGGTATGCAATATTCCAGCTTTCCCTTTAGTACTATAGCTCTTTGTAATATTGACAACAAGCACTTAGTTAACAAGCCTTTCTAAGGATTTCACTTAATCCTTGCAAGAATAAAATTTTCACAGCATTCTTGAATATATTTTCCCATGTTACGGAGGTCATTTTTCATAAACGGCATAAACAAGTTTCTTGCATTCTTGTCTTTTTCTAATATAAACTGTACTACTATGGAATAGACATCTCCCCTTAATCCCCAGCTTCTTCCTTCTAACAGTCAAGTTTCAACGGAATTTTGATTTTCTCTGTAATTATGACTTAATTTTAGAGAATTAAAGAAATACCAATCACTGTACAAGCAATTTTTTTTAACAGTATCAGCTCCACTTTGATTGCACTTCATAGTACACCTTTTATGGGAATGTCTCTGCCTCACTGCTTTACTTGCATTTCTGGTATCAGTTCTTCTGTGCGAGACATCCATTTCTATCCCTTGTTCCCAAATATTTTAACTTCTGTAAGAACAGCAAACAAAAGAATAATGTCTTCTTAGTCAAAAGATCACCTATTAATGACTACGCAATTCTAGTTATCTTTTTTTGAACTACAAAAGTGTTTAAAAATAAAACTGAACACGTTCTGCTCCATGCAAAAGAAGTTTGAAAACACAGGAGAATCTCCTGCATTTGAAGTACAAATGACAAACAGTCACCTCTAGAGGCTAACAATAGGTTACACATCTACATGGCCACTTCCCCAGGCTTTCAAACAGAGTCACAAGACCCGGTGTGTATCTCACACATTTGGCTGTTTAGTCTTAGCCATCTGACTAAAACTGTGTGTCTTCAAAGCTTCTCATCTGCTAAGTTCAGGTGTGCTTTTCCATATTACATACGGACAAGACCCAGCAAGCAGCCTATTTCACTCCTAGCCTTTCCCTGGATTCCAGGCTAAGTAAGCCTGGCTATGTCCTGTGCACTGGCTAAGCCCCAAAATAAATGACAAGGGGACAAGTGGATTGTTTGCATGCAGTTCAGGTACCTCTTCTTATTCCAAACACGTTCTCTGTCATTTTACAACACATCAGACTGCTACTAATCACACTACATTAAGATTACTACTAATTATGATGAAGAAATCTCTTTTTAGAAATTCTTAACATGGAGTGTGATTAATGAAAGAAGATACTGCTGACAATTTTACTTGGTTCAGTATCACTCAAGTGGAAAAAAAAATCTGTTTAAGAATCTAAAAAGTAATGCAGAAAATATATTAACATTGAAAGAATAACCAATAAAATTGGCTCAATTAAATTTCTTGTTTTTACACAAACACAGTAGTGAATATTAAATAAGTGCATTTTACAAATACAATAATACAGTGCCAGCAAATTCCCTTTCTGCCACATGATAGATGTGAATATAATTTAGAGATACAAATGAATCCTTGCTAGGATTATTAGTCTGCTACCTTAGAAAAAAACCTAACATTTACAAAACAGAGATACTAAAGCAATAAAATCTGATTAAACTATATCACTTCCAATTAAATATCAAATAAAAATTACCTATAATTCACCTTAAATGCAAGAGACAGAAAAAAAGACATTCTTAATGAATTAACCTGAATGGATTTCAAAGCATAAAAATTTACAATGCAGCAATTTTCATTTTACCTTGAAATAGTTTCTATTTAAACATAGCCTATACTTACAGCTCAACATTACTGTAAATGTATGAAATGAATTAAACAGAGTGAAGAACAATATTTTAGCTTGCATGCCTGGACAAATACAATTCTAAGATGAACAGCTTTGTGATTTAAAAGTGAATACTATCAAGTGAAGTATAAGAAACAATAAAAGCAAAATAGATATTCACTGCTAGATCAATACCCTCTAAAGAACTAAAACGGATATACAGCAATACATCTTAGTTCTGTAGCATCTTTAAAATCACAAAAGGTTACAGAAACATTAGTAAAGTCACTTCAGACATTACTAGAGAAAGCATATCTATAGATAATATCTATTCCTCTTACAAGGAAACTTGTCACAGTACTAGAACCTATTTACATTTAAATCACAGCCATGATTCACATTGATACCACTAGTAAAGGCAAGAGCAGAAATAATAGTCCAGGTATGATTTTTGTGGTCAGACCAGTGACTTCAATCTCAAAGAGTGCACACCAAAACAGATGAGACAAATTCCTGGGCTTGAGTGCTTCCACCGATAGTTGTGTACTTGTATTTCAGGGTTCATCTAAGGACTATTTTGAGAAAAATCAGCAAAACTCTCTAATGAAAAGGAAGCAACTAAAAAACCCAGAGATTTTCACTTAATAGAATTGCAGTAGCAATTATGTAACAAAATATTTTATTGAATCATAAATATATGGGTAAGAAAAACAGTAGACTAGAAAAATGACAATTACCTACCATAAATTTAACATTTAATAAAATGCTCCTACTGTCTATACTCCCAAACTACTGAGATGGCCTTCTTCCATTTACTGTGCATATATTTCAGAGAAAGCTAACAACAGGGAGTAATTTCTCCACGATGAAAATGAGCAAGTGTACTCTTTATACTTCTTTTTATAGGCAAGCATGGCAGTGTAATATTAGATACTATAATTAGATCTTTTGGTAAATATTTTAAAACATATTGAGATATTTGTAAATAAATCCCAACAACACTATAACATAACAGTAGTTTTCTTTGGTGGGTTACTTCAGTTTTATTTGAGTTTTTAAAGTTAAATTTTATCCATGATCACAAAGCATTAACTTCATCTTATAGGCAGGAATTTTGTTTTGGGTACAGATTTTATTCTATTGATGTCCTGGAGTTAATCTTGCATAAGAGAAAGTGGGAATTACAAAATATTGCTATGCGTCCTTGAAAGGTAATAATAAAGGGTAGAGACTAAGAAGTTAACACAAAAGTTATTTTTATCCCTAAATCTCTGTATTTACTAAGTATGGAAAACATTCAGTGTTCTCTTCGAAAACAAACAAAATAAAAGCTCTTTTTTTGGCATCTGTACCTGTACTATATGAAGAGTGGCTGAGGTCATGTATTGAGAAGATGCTGCTATGTAAATAAAATAAGAGGATTTAGGAGAGTGCTGTCATTTGTTTAAAAAGAATCCCCAAATCTGTTTTTCAAGCACTGATGCATACAGAAGAATGAAACAGAATCCACAGTGCCTTTAATCCTACTGTTGCATTATCCACAGCTCTTCATAGCAATTAACAATTCAGCAGTATTCAGTATAAAATCGGGTGCAGCTGAGAGAGCAGCTACGTTCTGTGATTAAATTATTTCAGATACTCTAACTGAAAATACCTTCAGCATGGAATATTGCCTTTTCACTTCCTTTTGGCAAAAGCTTAGACTCAAGGAGTATGACATTTACAGCAGTTTCCTATGTCACCTATGTATTTCCTACGTCACCTCACATGATCAGAAAAAGAGAAGCCCTTTTTCATGAATAGAAGTCTACTTCTAATTTTGGTGAAAATATCAAGTGAGCTCTTACTGCAGGATTTAGTAGAAATGAACTAAATCGAGAGCAAATTCTTCAGTTTCAGTAGATAATGAAAACGGATATTTAATATTTTACCCATATGTTATAGATTTTTCCATCTAAATAGCAGGACCTTCAACTGATTCTGAGCTTTTGGGTGTGACTGCATGTCCCAGCTGCATTTTGACTCTGTGTCACCACAGAATCCCAACCCTATTTCCATGAAGAAGATATCCAAAAACATAATCCAGGAGGATGCTGTAGCATACATTAGTCAAATCTTTGAAAGACTGTTTGGGAGAGCAGGACCTTGGGCATGTCAGCACACATCTGTCCCAGTGTTAGCATGGCTTAAGAGGGTCATAAAATACAGGCGCTCTGTTAGACTTCTTGGATTTAAGGATGATCAAAATTTCCCAGTGTATGTACTCTAGAGTAGAGCAAACTCAAGCCAACTGACAATGGATTGCTTTGACCACAGTTAAAGCTGTCACCCATAGTCATCTGCTGCCCTGGCATCCAAAACAAATATAGTGAGCATATTCCTTTGGACTCATATACCTAGTGGAATTTTGTCATCTGCACTGCCACATGTCTCATATTAGCGCACTGTGGCAAAGAAAAGATACATAACCCAGTTATTTGGACCAGGCAAGAAAAAAAGATAACCAAAACACTCCAGCAACACTATCTTGTGTACTGAAGATTTTAATTGTTATTAATATCTTACGCTTTTTTTTTATTTAGTTGATAAGCCTCTATATAACCTATATACAAGTATTGGAGAAACAGAAGGTAATGTCTGCAATGATGCAATGAGTGTGGCATTGTTTAAGGCAGAGTGAATAATTTCTTTCTGAATGGCCACGAAATAACTTTATCTCAAACTGACATATTCCTTTCTGTCATTATTGTACAGTTTTTGACAGATGTTAAATGCTACAGTTGAAAATAGAGAAGGATGTTGTCTGGGACTTCCCCTTTTTTTTTTTTTCCTGGAAAGTGGTGTATAAAATCAGTCTACCAACCTCTACTTTCCTAAGAAATATTTAGCAATCTAATATCATTATTTGTCTATATCTCAACTAGTAATATAAGTGCACACCTAGTAAGAAAAGAAATCCAATAAAATATTAAGAAGGGAAACAAGGTACATTTCATGCAGAAGGAGATTACAGATTAATCCAAACCCTGGCTCATGACAGTCCCACCTTGACTTCTCAACCAGTATTCAATATAAGCCAGAATTGCCTTTTCAGTCAGTTAAAAAATGTAAGGTATTATACTTTGAATATATATATATATATCTAAGCCTCAAGTGTACTCCATTAAATGACATATAAGAAGTAAACACAGCTAAAATTTAATGTCCTTATTTCTAAGATGTACTCCACAGACTGCCTTATTTCTTCATGTAGAAAAAACAGACAACATGGGTCTTGACAAATTCCATGACAATTAAGTAACAGTATAAAAATGACTTTAATTTGTGCATCTTTTTTTCCCTTGTAATGTCTTGAATTAATATTTTTTGGTTACTAAAACTCGGAAGGATTATGCTGTTGGCATTCATTCCTTCTTCAGAATTAACAAAACCATTCAATAAAATTGGCTTTCTAGACCCTGCAAGATAGCTACAAAGTAAGAATCATATGTAATTTGCAAACTAAGGCAAATAAATGTGAAAATATATAAGCAAGTGAAGATGTTTCAGTCATTTAATGCAAAAAAAAGTTTGATAAATATTGATTTTCTCTCTTTTTGTTATTTTCCCCCTAACTAATTACAGCTTAAGCCACACACATCAAAAATAGAATTCTGACTTTATTTGGTGTAGCACGTACTCAGGTGTTTACACTTAGTAAACTTCTAATCAAGCTTATTGCTATATAATAAGCTCCTTGTTAAACTTTTGTAAAATTAACAAAAGACTACAGTTAGTAGGAGAGGTTAATAATGTGTAAGACTATGCAACGGGTCAGACACATTTTCAGGTTAATTTCTTTATGACGAGAAAGGCCAAAGTCACTGAACAAAGTTGACAATCACCAAAGTAGAAAGGATTGTGTAACTTTTACATTAGCTTTTTTTTTTCACTTGCCTTTTTTATTCATGCTGAAAGAGAGAGAAGAATACAAAAACTTTCCATTATACATCTAGAGGTTTTTTTTCGTTAAAAACACCACTAAGCATATCTTTATTCATTAAAGGTATTTAGCAGAACTTTTTAATTACATCATATTAAGTGCAGGGCAGAAGCAACTTCTGCTGCTTTGTGAATGAGTATCATTTCAATATATACTCAAAACATATAATATGTAACAGGCTTCAAGTCAATATTTCACGTTAAGTAAATGGATTGTAAACACTTATTTGAGAATATGAGTACACTGTAAGAGAGAGATACATTTTACATTTTGTTAAAAAAGCAAAATAATAAAAGCAACGCTACTGAACCACAAAGTGAGACAATGCTTCTGGGACCATGCCAAGGTATCGCTAAGTTTGTTAAGCAATTGCAATGGTTGTTAATGATGTTCATTAACATCAAAAGAAGCTCACGCACCTGAGAAAAGCATTTTGAATACATTGACATGCAAAATAAAACACTATTGCAAAACAGATAGTTCACTTGTGACTACAGTTTGTTCAACTTTATGTTCTTGTTGTTTTCCACTCATTATTAAGCATTAAGATTACAAAATAAAATATTTACTTTCCTCTAACAGGATAGTAGAATTCCTGTACCAAATCAGTAAAGAACCTGAAAGAACTCTCCCACAACCTTATTCTTTTAATCAGATTTTAAAAATCCTAATTTTCTTTGAGGAATGATGGCAATATATATTTATGTTAAATACATTTGTCCATTTAAAGGTCTATTCACAGGTTTCAAATTAAATCAGTACACATCAAACATAAATCAGCACTGGACTAGAAAACTGGAAATTAAATTGAAATAAAATTTACACTTTCTTAAATGTTGACTGGGAAAGGACACAGCTGAATAAAAGGATAAGTTAAATATAGAAAAATGTGCCAAAATGATAGAAGAGCACTCAATAAAACTAATTTTGTTCTAAGCCCCACACTTTTTTAAGGAAACAAATTACATTAAGTAAAATGAAAATCTGTTAACAAGACAAGAAAACATTCTGAAAGAAAAGACTTATCTCCTTCACCTCTATTTCTCTATTATTAAGTCATCGATTTTTTTCCTGAAGAAATTTTCCTGTTAATATTTTAATCTCAAGTTGGCTGAAATTAAACATGATTTAAATAAAGTTAAAAAGCCAGCTGCTAAGAGCTTTGCAATGCACTTTAAATTTCAGAAGAAGTAGATGTAGGTTGGTAAATTGGACATTCCTAAAAAAATGTAGCAAAAAATGTGCTATTGCAGTAGATGAAAAAATAGTTTTAAATGGGAACGCTAATGGGTGGTACGTAAGTCTGAGTGTGTGTCTGTGAATATACAAAATTAAACTTTTGAACCCTCAAGCATGAGGCTGCTACTTGCTAGCTTAAATCAGTATGGTCTGGTGTAAATTTTGATAAAACAGAAAGGGCATTTCATGAATCCTCCATTAAATAAAGAGACAGAACTAACAACTAGGATGCTCATCGAACATTGTGCCTCTGCACATAGAATACTTATAATGGGAAAACATAAATGCTGGTGATGGTGCGGGTAGTAGGGACTGAAAGGGTGGGTCCTGGAAGAAAAATGGCTTCCCAGAAAGAAGCAGGGGTACCTGAAAGAAGACACTGACGATCCTGACTGTTTGAAAGATATTGGAAGTGAGGAGACATGGAGATCAGAGACATGCACACAGATGAAGGCTGCAGGACTCCCAGGGACCACAGCCAGTAACACCTGAGATAAATAACTGCATGCAGCGGCACAGCAGAAACCAACATGATTTTCTGTCTGACTGTCCCAGGTCAGCATGATTGGGTAGTGCTGGGTTGGATGGTGAGAGAGTGAGGGAGATGAAACCACATAGGGTAAAAGCTCTAATCTCAGCAGTTCTTAAGCAAATGACAGTATGTGCTACAGGTTCTCATTCTCTCTGAATTGGTTCTAACAGTTAACATAGACTAAACTTCACTGCAGATGGTAGGTCTACAAGGTCCTCTTTGTTTTAGATAGTTGAATATGAATATGCCATGCTTCATACCCAAAGAAAAGCAGAAAATGTATTGATTTAGTACTTGTTTCTTGGGCAGTTGGGGATGAGTGGGAAGATGGGTGATCTCAATTACCAGAAGGTAAAACAGACAAGGTGTGCAGAGGTTAATAGTGTTAAAGGTTAATAGGACTTTGCACATCCTTAAAAATGAGTAAAAATTCTGCACTGACTGATCTCATCTCCTTATCCCAGTGACACAGTTGGTAAGCCTACATTTTGCATCATGCATATTTGTTCAAATCCATCAGACTGAAGAGCAGGACTAACAAAAATACTGTCCTCTGCGACAGGCAAGGCACAGGGCTCATTCTGCTTCAGAGCAAAAGGATCATAAGTACCACCTGGAGCAAAAACAAGTGCCTAGACAATGCCAAGGGGACAGAAGCCTCTGAAGACTTGTAAAATGTGCAGCATCACAGAAGCCCTCCTTGTTTTGGTTCCATATAACCACTGGAACAGACTCAGAAAAGCTTAGGAAACTATGGACTTGCAGATTCCAGCTCAGTGGAATCCTGACATTCACAACTGTGCAAGCCAGTATGACCTGGATACTTCAAATACTGACACATATTTGAAAAGGAGATAAGGGCATGAGGTAATAACTATGCCTGGAAAATAAGACAGGGTACTATAAGTGCTTCCTTACTTGTCCCTTAACATCTTCTCTGTAGTAGTGATGCTTCCCTTTCATTCTGATTTACTTTCTTTTTCATTCTGCTTCTATGCTACTCCCTAATCCACCCCTTTCTTTCATACTGCCCATCTTCATTTATATCTGACTTTCTATGATCTTTTCCTCTAACACTGACTGCCTCACATGCTTTTCAGATTTCCCCAGTATTTTATGGCAGCACACCATTTGTTTTTCTTTTGTTTCCTTTCTTTTCACTTTTTAAAATTTACTGGAGCACCTGCTGTAGTTTATAGCTTACATGATGCTCACTGCTTTCTTTAAACTGAAACAAAAATAAGACAAGAGAAGATCTTCATTTTACTGGGTCCCTTTTTTGCTTGTATGTTTTGTTTTGTTTTATTACCAACATACACATCTAGCTCAAGCTCTTAGCCTTTTCATTTTTTGATTCAAGGTAGCAGCTCCTGCACATTGGTCAGTTTCAATGTTACTGAATGTATCACTAAAATGAGGTGTTTTCACAGAAACCACAACACCCGAGCATGTCTCACACATTCATCAGAGAGTTGGATTAGATGCACATCAGGGTTCGCTTTCAACCAAGACTTCCCTATGATTTTATAATTAGGTTCATACACATTTTAAGAAGCCAATCTGTTTTTCTCAATATTGCTTTAATTTTCCTTCTCAGAGGTGTATGGAGCTCCACACTGAGACTAATTTGGGGAAGTTCATAGACGTGCATTGCTCCGTAGATACCCCCAAATTCAGGAGAATTTATCAGTCTGGGAAAAAACGTAAAACTCTCTTAGATATGGGATGTATTTCAGGAAACCCTCACTTAAGTTATCCCTGAAACTGGAGCACTAATTTTACTTTGCCACTTCGGCTTCATCAAATTTCTAATCAACTAACATGTTTAGGCTGGACATTAGGAAAAAATTCTTCACAGAAAGGGTCATTGGGAAGTGGAACAGGCTGCCCAGGGAGGTGGTTGATTCACCTTCCCTGGAGGTGTTTAAGGCACAGGTGGACGAGGTGCTAAGGGGCACGGTTTAGTGTTTGATAAGAATGGTTGGACGCGATGATCCGGTGGGTCTCTTCCAACCTGGTTATTCTATGATTCTATGATTCTATATACAGAACTTAAAAAAACTTTAACAGAGTTCCATCTAAAGGAAATAACTGTATTCTTACAAGAAAAGTTATAAAAAATTTTGCATTCTGTTACAATAACTCATTATCTTAACTTCATTTCATGGTCACTGTTACGCAAATATCCCCACTTCTATGCTGGAGATGCAGAAATTGTTCCTAGTGAAAACTGCAATCGCATTAAGTCTTATCAAAGAGGTCACATCAATCATATAAGACTGGATCCTCCAGTGTTTTTGAGTCAGGCTGGCAACGTGAGCAGATGACAGATTATTTACAGTCACAAGATGAAACTGTAAATTAATGCTTTAAAAAGCCTCACAGCTGTATCATTTTGCAGAGGAGTTGTAGCATAGGGAATATTTAATTACACATATTCAATTTATATTTAACTACACAATCAATTATATTGCCCAAGACAAAAAAAATGACCTAAAGGAGTGTTTCAGAGAAGTCTTTTAATTAATTTGTATGCCTACACACAGCTTGACGTTTGCAGTGGTCATCTCTATTCATTGTTAAAGGAACATACATTCATTTTTTGAACTAGGGAAAAAAAGTGTTGTGGCAGTAGCTTGGCAAATTCAGGTCCATGGTAGCCTAAAACCTTATGCTAGGATGGCTCTCCATTCAGGAGCACCAAAGATGATACCTTGTTTTGTTTAACAACAACCTTCCAAAGTCACTTGGGAGTCACTGAACTACAAATAGGCTTAGCCACACTTTTTTTTCTGCAGCTACACCAATAGCTAAGACACAGTGAAAAGCAACTGTATTTTTCATCTGCGTAATCTCTAAAGGGAAGCTGATTTATTCTTATCTACTTTTCAAACAAAGAACTCACTTTTATATGACAGCCTTTACTAACAGTTCCATAGTTTTAAGTGCAACTGGTTGTCGTATGAGCAGTAACAAGGACATTTTAAGTTTCCTTTTTTCTGTTTTCTTGAATGTTCAATTGAAAACACTAGGAGAAAGGAATGACTTTTTCTTCCTATTAAGTACAGCCATAAGCACCTTGTGGGCAATTAAAGAGTAATAAAAGAACAATGACTCATTCTATAACAGCTGCATCTAAAAAATAGTTGTACATTTTGCAGGCACAATTTCAAAACCCACTGCAAAACCAATCTTGAATAAAATAAACCTGGTTTTATTCAAGAATAATGCTTGTGATCACTGCATTCTCTGTGAACAAAATCTTATTTCCTTCCAGAAATGATCTATTTAAAATATCATAAAAATCAGCATCACTCACCTCTCCTATCATTTCTGCCTGCATTCGTGGATTTGTCAGAAGGGCAAGGGCAACGTCCTTTGCATTTCACTGAGATTTGTTTTCCTGAGACACAGGCTTGATATTCTAATTTGCACTGTAAGAAGAGAGAATGACTATCATTAATATAAAGAACTTTTACATTAAAAATTGTAGCTCTAATTATCTTGAAGCAAACTTTCATGAAGCGATTAAATCGTCGCAGACAGAGGTGCTAGCAATTTTTTTCTGCAGAATATGCTGCCTTTGTACTAAGAATTAGATTAAACAAAAGCACAAAGTTTTTGTTCCCTAACCTAGCTGCAGTTTCAGGCTCAATTCAAGCATAAATGCACTTGCGGTGTTAGACTGATTTAAATATGCATATTAAACAGAATTAGACTGCATTAGTTCTATAATAAACAAGGGAACAAAATTAATTACTGATAGGAAGTGATCAACAGTGAATTACAGAATTTATTACTTAATTTCTACCTGTAAGTTGACAGTAACCTAGTAAAATCAATAACAAATTAAATGGAAAACTGCCTGCTGTAATTCTGCACAGTGAGTCTTTTCCATTTGACAGTCTTTTCTGTATACTTATAGCTCCAATTGAAAAACACAAAAAACCCCCCCCAAAAATAACAAAAATTAACTAAATCTAACCAGGAAATGGAATTGCTACTTCAAGTAAATAAAAATAATACAGTTAAAGGCCACATATGTATAAAAAAAAAAACAGTGTCAAAAACATCATTCTTACTGAAAAGTTGGACTTTTATTTGAAAAGAAAAGCTCTTGATATACAGATCTTTCTGCAGACATTTTGCCAAGGCAGTATCAGGAAAAACACAAAGAGGGACAGGAAGTTAAGTATACTAAGAGCTTTTTCAGAAAAGAAAGGAAAGGAGGAAGATGCTTACAGAGAACACTTCATCTTTAAACAAAATACGGAAGAAATCTCATTAGTCAGGTAAGGGACACAAAAGTGTAGGAGTCAGAAAACCTGTTCAAGTTACAAATAAAAATATGAAGTGTTTTTCACACAACACAACATTTTAGAAGAATGACCTCATCAGAATTTGTGCCTTATATTCCCTGACTCATTTTCTGTTTCAGTAACTTAGTTCAGTTTAATGCATTTCTACTATACAATTATAAGCATTACTGGCAAACCCTTAAAGATTCTCCCGCTCTCTTCCTCTCTCCTAAAAATGAGTAAAGGGAGTGCTGTATCTATATAAGAATAAAAGAGTCTCCTAAAAGACTGCACTTGAGGTTTCCGCTAGTATGCAAATATCAGCACTGCAAAATCACAGAACTTCATCAGCCTCTCATGTAGCCAGACTTCTAACCCTGTTGCACTGTTATGTAGTTCTTTAGCTAGGACAAGCTGAGCTCAATCACTGTATTGAAAATAACACCTTTTTTCACCACTGCAAATAACAAAAATAAGATATATGAGAAGATAGAAAAGAATACCTAAAATTTTGTGTATCTGCATAAAATCATCATTGTAGTTCAGTTCTTAATGCGCTACCTTTTGTCAAAAAGGCATGGTTAAAGGACAACGAGGCTAAAGTAATCTTTTAATTCTAACTAAAAAAGAACAACAAATCAGCTCATATTGAAAGCTATACAAATAGCACTAGCATAGCCAAGGACTAGAAAACTGATGCAAACCAAACAGCTCTACCTATGTTGACTATGAAACAACTGACTACCTTTTGTATCCCTGCACAATTAATTTGGCTGTACAGGAGACTGCTCGCATTAGCCACAATGCCTGCCAGACCTCTCTCCAGATGGTGCATGACCTAATTCATATTTTAATACTTGAAACAATCATCAGAGTTAGTAGAATGGATTACAGCCCAAACTTAATACATGCTTCTGTTGAAAAGAGATATTTTCCCTATTTCTAAGATCTGAGAATTTTTATTGTTCAATCTTATTACCTTAGAGTCAAATCTACACATACCTGTGCTTTAGGTTTTGATTACTCCTGTCGGTGACTGAACTTAAGAAGACCACCACTTAAACCTGGACATATAAACTGATTTCAGGTTGGATTTAATGAGAAACAGCATATGAATAGTGCAAACAAGGGTTTGCACTTCTATCTTTTGAAGATTTGTTTAATCCTTTCCCTGAGAGATTATTTTTACAGACTCCAGTGCTTCTATTTTGTTTCGCTCAGATGTTGCTGAAGAAACTAGGAAATACTTCAAAGCTGCTCTAACTAACACAATAGATAGGAGTTGTGAGATTAGCCCTTTTATTTTTCTTTAAAATTTCTCTGCTGGTTCTATTTACAATAACATTGCCCTTTCAAATGTTAAGACTTAATGCACAATACCTGCCACAAGCAGTGATATCTGAGTCAAAGAGTGCAAGGTCATAGCATAGAATCATAGAATCATAGAATAACCAGGTTGGAAGAGACCCACCGGATCATTGAGTCCAACCATTCCTATCAAACACTAAACCATGCCCCTTAGCACCTCATCCACTCGTCCCTTAAACACCTCCAGGGAAGGTGAATCAACCACCTCCCTGGGTAGCTTGTGCCAGTGCCCAATGACCCTTTCTGTGAAAAATTTTTTCCTAATGTCCAGCCTAAATCTCCCCTGGCGGAGCTTGAGACCATTGCCTCTTGTCCTGTCTCCTGTCACTTGGGAGAAGAGGACAGCACCCTCCTCCCTACAACCTCCTTTCAGGTAGTTATAGAGAGCAATGAGGTCTCCCCTCAGCTTCCTCTTCTCCAGGCTAAACAACCCTGTGCTGGGTCCAGCCCTGTTCAATGTCTTTATCAATGACCTGGATGAAGGCGCTGAGTGCACCCTTAGCAAGTTTGCAGACGACACTAAGCTGGGTGGAAGTGTTGATCTGCTGGAGGGTAGGGAGGCTCTGCAAAGGGATCTGAACAGGCTGGACTGCTGGGCTGAGTCCAATGGCATGAGGTTTAACAAGGCCAAATGCCGGGTCCTGCACTTGGGGCACAACAACCCTGTGCAGTGCTACAGACTGGGAGAAGTCTGTCTAGAAAGCTGCCTGGAGGAGAGGGACCTGGGGGTGTTGGTTGACAGCCAACTGAACATGAGCCAGCAGCGTGCCCAGGTGGCCAAGAAGGTTATTCTCCCTCTGTACTCGGCACTGGTGAGACCACTCCTCGAATACTGTGTTCAGTTCTGGGCCCCTCACCACAAGAAGGATGTTGAGGCTCTGGAGCAAGTCCAGGGAAGAGCAACGAGGCTGGTGAAGGGGCTGGAGAACAAGCTTTATGAGGAACGGCTGAGAGAGCTGGGGTTGTTTAGCCTGGAGAAGAGGAAGCTGAGGGGAGACCTCATTGCTCTCTATAACTACCTGAAAGGAGGTTGTAGGGAGGAGGGTGCTGTCCTCTTCTCCCAAGTGACAGGGGACAGGACAAGAGGCAATGGTCTCAAGCTCCGCCAGGGGAGATTTAGGCTGGACATTAGGAAAAATTTTTTCACAGAAAGGGTCATTGCGCACTGGCACAGGCTGCCCAGGGAGATGGTTGATTCACCTCCCCTGGAGGTGTTTAAGGGACGAGTGGACGAGGTGCTGAGGGGCATGGCTTAGTGTTTGATAGGAATGGTGGGACTCGATGATCCGGTGGGTCTCTTCCAATCTGGTTATTCTATGATTCCATGATTGATGAAATAATTTGTTTTGTGACGAAAATATCTGAATAGTTCAAACAGCAGGAAAATACATGAACTATTACGTTATATATCACAATAAAATAATTCTGATTTATTTGGCTTTATTAGTTGGAGAAAGATATAGTGAAATTTTCAAGAATCTCATCTGTTGAATTTTGCAATAATCCTCATTTATATTGGTTTTATAAACTGCTAACTGCTTGCGCTGCTTTCATCACAATCCTTTATATGCATGAAAAATTGCCATTTTGCTTCTGAATATATATTTAGCGCATTATCTTCTGATCTTGGTTTTCCTTTCCTCTTAGCATATAAGTTCAATACACTGAAGTTTCATAGTGTCTCATTGGTATGTTTGATTCATGCTTCAACCATTTGAATTTTTACACATTTTGTTTCAAGACAGGAGAATAGATATTTCTGACTTCAGAGCAACATGCTGTACAGTGCTTAAAAAAATTTCAACACATACAAAGAATATGTACCACGTCAGGGTCTCTCAGCAATATATTTCAAGATAAAAACAGTCCTCATTTTTGTACTGTCAAGATTCTCGTAGAAAAATGTAGTTCATTTACTCATATTCTGCCTGTTTAGAAACCTGTTCAGTCTTAAATGCAACAAATATTCTTATACATCTGCTCAAAGTAGTTGTTTAGTGAACTAGAGACAAGCAATTAAAATCTGTGGGAAGGACACTGAAGAATGTGTGTCATCTTTAGACGTGACTCATGCAGCTTTACTGTTATTACAGTAATGAGAATAGTTATATTTTAAGGTCCCTTCCAACTCAAATATATACTATATTTCTATATAACTACTACAGTGTATACTATTTTGATATACATGAGCCCTGCTCCTAGAACTACCGTTACAGAGTTAGAAAGACTAAACAACAGTACTACATCTCATTAAGCTTTGCCATCTTCCATTCCCAAGCAGCTACCTGTCAAAGGCCACCAAACAGAACTCTGTGTATTGCACTTAGAAAGCGCCTAGCTTTGGCCCAAAATGGAGCAAATTCACCTACTTTTCCAAGGCAAAATAATTACACACACACCCCCCTTAATTTTTTCATGCATTTGATTGCCATGAATGCAAGAACAGGATACACTTTATTTCTTACGTAAGTTCCGAATAATCCCAGCTTCCTTTGTACTGATAAATCTAGCTGCAGGTAAATATCATACATTTTCATTTAGAAAATCCCCAGATCATCCTTCTGTTACCAATTGACCTAATTTTTCAAGTGTCAATGACTACACATATCATGAATATATGGCAAGGGCACTGATAAAACCTGTGTCTTCTGAAAATTTTTTTATGACTTTGGATGCACAAGAAACCTCTACAGAAAGGAGTAATACATCAGCATGACTGTCACACATATAGAAATAAAATCTCTATGTTGAGTCATAAAGAATATTCAGAAAAAGTAGATACAGAATATATTTAGATTTATATAATTTATAATTAGTTGAATTTGATATTTACATTATTGAACACCTCAAGAACCGACTGAGCAAAGTTATAGCCACTAAAAAATTGTGAAGGACATAAGATGTACTATTAGACTGGAAATGAATGAAAGATGAAGCAAATAAATAAGGAAGGAAAAGACTTCAGAAATTATAGAAAAACAACCAAACAGCTTTTAAGTTTCATTTCTGAGTACCCAGAAAAAGAAAGGAGACCAATCATGCTACAGGGTGTTATTAAGCAAATCATAATAGATCTACTTTCAGTCTATGGAAGCTACATTCTGTGGAACTTCTAGATAACATAACAGAGATATCTTAGGTTGAAACTACCATGATTTTACCAATGCTTGTCACGCTTTCTTCCATTGCGGTCTTGTAAGCCATACTGCGAAGTACTCTATCTGTGTGCTCATATTGTAAGATGAGTACAAAACCAGTTGAAAGTGATCCTCAGAGAATGGCAATCAACTTCACTGACTTTGGCAAGGGTAAGTCACAAAACTAGCACTATGGTCTTTTCATTAATGGCTTGGAAGATGAAATAAAAGACATCCTAATTAACTTTGAAGAGGCTAGAATAACTTCAGAAGATAGGTACACAACGAAAAATATGATCATTGAAATAGGTTATAAATATAATGTAATTCAATATAGAAAACAGCACATTCTTCTGAATTGAAGAGATACAGATTTGAAGGGTGGTCAATGGCTTGATGTCTAGATGGAGAACTGTGGCAAGTGGTGTCCCTCAGGGTCCATACTGGGACCAGTGCTGTTTAATATTTTCATCAATGATACAGAGAGTGAGATCAAGTGCACCCTCAGCAAATTTGCAAATGACACTAGGCTGAGTGGTACAGTTGTCACACCAGAAGGATGGGATGTCATGCAAAGGGACCTGGACAAGTTGGAGAAGTGGGCCTGTGAGAACCTCAGGAGGTTCAACAAGGCCAAGAACAAGGTCCTACACCTAGTCGGGGCAATCCACTGTTTCAGTACAAGCTGAGGGACAATGTGACTGGAAACAGCCATGCTGAGAAGGACTTGGGGGTTCTGGCTGACAAGAAGCTCTACATGAGCAAGTAAAGTGCACTCACAGCCCAGAAGGCCAACCATAGGCTGGGCTGCATCAAAAGAAGCGTTGCCAGCAGGTTGAGGAAGATGATTTTCCCCCTCTGCTCCTCTCTCATAAGACCCTATCTGTAATATTGTGTCCAGTTGTGCAATCCCCAAAATAAGAAGAATATGGAACTGTTGGAATGGGTCCAGAAAAGGGCCTTGAAAATGATCAGAGGAACGGAGCATCTCTGCTAAGAGATGGGATTGTTCAGCCTGGAGAAGAGAAGACTCCAGGGAGACCTCACAGTAGCCTTCCAGTACCTGAACGGGGCCTACAAGAAAGCTGGGAAGGGAGTTTTTTCAAGGGAGTGTAGTGATAGGATGAGGGAGAATGTCTTTAAATTGGAAAGGGGGAGATTTAGATTAGATATTAGAGGACATTCTTCACAATGAGGGTGGTGAGACACTGGAACAGGTTGCCCAGGGAAGCTGTGGTTGCCCCATCCCTGGAAGTGTTGAAGGCCAAGCTGGATGGGGCTTTGAGCAGCCTGATCTAGTGGGAGGTCTTCCTGCCTTTGGCAGGGGGGTTGGAACTGGATGATCTTTAAGGTCCCTTCCAACTCAAACTCTGTGATTCTTTGATTAGTTAGACATAATAATCACATTTAAAATACAAGCTATGGAAAAATCAGTTAGACATCCATTCCAAAGGAAAAATAATACATAAAAATCTAGTGATCACTATCAACAATTCAATGTTTTTTAAAAGCATTTCCATAAACGGATATATAAATAGGACTGCAACCTACAAAGCACGTAAAATAACTTCACACAGCTTTGGCAGCACTTAAAACGGAGCACTCCGTCCTACTATGTGACAAAGTTTCAAATAAGGCAGGAACTAATTGGAAAAAGTCCAAAGAAAGGATGAATAGGAATGATCAGAGGCCTGGGAAATACAGTCCCCAAGAAAAGGGCCCAAGGAATAGGGATGCTCAGTCTTGACAAAATAGGATTCACATAACACCTGTCAAGTAGGTAAAAGCCATCTGAAAGATACCTGAAATGAATACTATGATGAATGTTACAAGACATAATTGGCTTAAATTGCTGCAGTGAAGTTTCAGATTAGACACTAGGAAGACTTTCTAGTAATAAGGATAATGAACTATTAAAATAAAGTGTTGGAGAAGTTTATGGAATCTTAATCATTGTCTTTACAACCAGGATTAGACATATCTGTCAGGAATGACACCTGTATAGTTTATCTTGCTTTGAGAAAATGCGTGGACCAGATGGCATCAAGCTTATTCAATCAAAAAGTACAGGATAGACCTTCTCTGGGAATGAACCACTGTCAAGAGACTATCGCTTGCATAAATCTTGCTCATTTGCTGGAAAGACTGAAAGATGAATACTGAATGAACTAGGGAGAGTTCATTAAAGAAAAGGAAAATAATGTTTATGCTCGTCCATGGATCTTAGATAACTTAGTTCATAAAAGTTCTGTTTGGTACTGAGTGTATTTCCACTCTCCTGAGTTCTTCAAAACTCAAGATCTGACTTGGGAACATGCTAAATATTTTTAGATAAACTGAAAAAAAAATTAAACACATAAATACTTTGTAATGTGAAACATGAAAAAACCAATCGGTTAATTGGACAACCAAATCTTGGAATAAGTTTTTCTTCCATCTATCTGCAGAACTACCTTGTACTTGTAAAACACCATGCTCATATTATACAGAAAGACTGTGTGTGAGACAGTGTAAATTAGTTACTATTTGCAGACTTCTCAAAATCTACAGGGAATAAAAGCATATTACAGCAGATAAGGAATTTAGTTTAACTGTGTGGCTACAGTACTAAAAAGACACAAAACTGTATTGAAAAGAGCAGAGAAAACATTTTACTGATTAGGTACAACAGAGGTATGTCTATTCTGTGTTAAGTGAGTGAATAGACTGCGGAAGAAATGGCAACAAAATTAAGTGAAGATTGCATAATATGTCTGCCCCAAAAGAAAAACAACGCTTGTGCAACATTAACTTCGACATTTCCCAGCATTGTATCAATTGGCTTTTTCTTACAGACTTAATTCTGTCCCTTTCTGAGAATGCTACCACCTCAGTGGCAAGATAACATAGTTTTTTCACAGTAGTACTATCTTGCCAGCAATATCTAATCGCTTTTAAACTAACTAAAGGTAAGTAATGAGGATACATGTGACTTCTCCAGCAAGTAAGGAACATAAGCTCATGCACCAAGTGTCTTCAGATGCAGTCTGTAGATACTTTCTCTGGTTCCTCCTTTCTTTCAGCCTATATGTTCACAGTATTAGATGAAGAATGAGTAGAATGTGAATTAGTCTTTTAGAAATTTTCATGCGCTGAGGTATATGATGCTTACAGCAATGCCTTCTAGAACACTATCACATTTAATGCTGAGCATTAAGTAAATTGCTTTTTAAACAACCAATAACTAATACTTACACAACCACAAAAAAATGTTTCATCTTTGAAAGGTAACTGGCACCTTTAATTGTACCTTATCTGAATAATGAGAGCTCTGTAGAGGTTCATGACTTTTTTTTGCATTTAAAATTAAACTGGGCATGCTATCTAATTCTAAGAAAAAATACACTGATGAATAATAAATTCATATTCACCTGATAATTATTAGTTCACATGCTATGAATATGTCATTTGAATATGAACATCCACATAGGAAAAGAGGTAAGGGGTTTTTTTCTGGGTGGTTTTTTTTTTCTTATTATGACAAACTGGCCATGTATAATGATTCTGACACTAGCCAGTAAAAGCGAAGAAAGAGGCCCTAGTGCTGACTCCTTAACTCTTCCACACCCTTGTTTAGTCAGCTGTAACCACACCTTCCAGTGTACAGAAGAGAATAAGTGACCTCGTGCAGGTGCAGCTGGGGATACCAGTAGGCATTGGAGAATTCCAAATTATTGCCACCATTGTCTTCAAGTTGTACATTGCAGACCTCTTTGCTGCTGCCTACCAACCGAATGTCCATAGGTCAAGCAGAGAAACCTAGCTGTTAAAGTACAAATAAACAGAATGGCTAAGAGAAGAAAATTTGGAATATCCCCTCAAATTTACACGTTCCTAACAAAAAAGCTCACAGCTCTCTGTTTTCTAGATGATCATAAATAGGTGAAGTTAGGAGACTTTTATAGGATGCAAACAACAGGATCTCTGAGAAAAGAGCTTTTTGCTAAAGTACCACAAAGACAGATGTTAGAATAAATGAATTCGGTGTTAAATATTTCTTCCAGTAACATCATGTGTCTTACTGATAGAAAAATCTCCTGTGGAACTCCATATTCATGCATCAACAGAGGTCTCTGTTTTCTCTCCTTTTTTAGAACCCAGCATCTTTAAGAGTCGAACAGATATTCTCTGATTACCAGTATTCAGTAGCATGTGCTTTTAACTTCATTTCATGCTATTCTGTTTATCCACATTTCCCATTTACTCACTTCATCCCCATTTCATAAAACTTACATTCCCCTGCTTAAAATGTTGCTTTTACTGTATTTTGTGCAAATTGCTAGTGAAATTACGGCCTCCGGCTTCAGTCTCCTAAAGTGAAATACATAGGAAACTACGGCATGTTTTAACTGTGTTGGCGATTCCAGTCACCAGTCATGGGTGTGGGGCGGGTAGAGTGAGCACTGATCAGGTTATTATTCAGGTCCAGTTCAATATGTGGAGCATTACTTGATACAGAACACAGAACAGAGGTAAAGGACTGTTTGCAAGTGGCCAGTTCCAGGCAATGGCTTTTACAGCTTCTTTGCGAAGTGGTGTCAGTTTAGGTCGACTTAAATGGAAGTCAAAATATGGCCAGAGTTAGTGACATTAATGTGGTAAACCTAATCTTGAAACTATTGTGCCATTCCTTGGCTGCCAAGGGAAGTAGTCAAGTCACTATCCTTGGAGACATTTAAAAGATGTGTAGATGTGGCACTTAGGAACATGGTTTACTGGTGGACTCAACAGTGTTAGGTTTATGGTTGTACTCGACGATCGTAAAGGTCTTTGCCAACCTAAATGATTCCATGATTTTATAATTCTAAACAAAAAGCAGCCAAGAAGGCACTAGCAGTTACAGTACACAATTTCAAACTAAAATCAATTGGATATAATGCCAAGATACCATACTTTCAACTAATTCATGCTTTAGAAATTAAACATTAATGTGCAAATTTATCCACGAAGTGCCATTCAGATCTACAGATTGTCCAATCAGTAACCTGTTAATCCTGTGTATTACTTACCTAAACAATAGAAGCTCGAGTAAAAAGCTTTCCAGCAAGTAAGTACTACTTTTAAAATGAAACTAACATTTTAAAAATACTAACCATAAAGACGTGACTAGCATTTTAGCCAGAGAACAAAGGACATTGCCTGTTGAACCAAGACCCGGAGCAAAGAATATCTTTTGTGGCTGAAAGAGAACTGATGATATGTTATTTATAAAGCTAAGAACCAGAGAAAGCAATTTAAATGACAAAATGAGTATCTGCATGCACAGTTTTCTTCTCGTTCACCACTATAGCTCTTGCCTGTTTTCTTCAACACACTGCAGTGCAAGGGCATAAAACGGAAGCCTGAAATCAGGTCAACTAGCTATTCAATCTTTTTTAGGCACCCTAGAAAACATATTAAGGCACAGAAACATGCAGATAGATGTCTACTGGGATTATTTAAATTAGGTACTTACCTGTCTTTGCTTTCATACTTAGAGACTTCTGGGAGCTTATGTATGAAAATCCTTCTAAGGATCTACCTGCTTTTTAAATCAGCCATCTGAATTTTTAGGCATCTACTCAGTTTGGTAAATATATATCTCATCATCTTGTTCTGTACATTTTGTCAACAGGTAAACTAATATTTTACACCACCAAATGAGAATTCAAGCCTAATTAATGCTGAATAACAAACCCCTTGAAACATACTATTTCCAGTAAATTAAGAAGTATTAATAATAATGTTTCTATTCATTTTTTGTTTAAAAAAAAGTGTAATACATTACCTCATATCCAAATTAATACTTTTGAAGACACTAAATGCTGTAAACTCAAAGATATTTCAAATGTAAAATAATATTAAAATTTTTTTGAGATTGTTTAAAAATATTTGCAAAAGGGGTAAAAATACGTGACCATATTACTCCCACCTATGTTATTCTTTCTGATTTTACCTTATTCCAAAATTATAAACACTGATACAGTTTGAAAATACATTGACAGCTTCTTGTAAGCATGTTAAATAGAGAAAAATTCTCTTTCTGACATATACATGTATATACTTAAGTCTACAATTACGGCTCTTATTCAGAGCTCTCACCCATATCTTGCCCAAATTTCAGCACTTCTCAGGCTCCTTGTTTCAAACTTCTTAATCATTTTTAGCAGACTCAAGCTGCAGTTGCACAGAATGTCTCTCAGCACTGTATGTACATGAGATCCTTGATGTACCTCATCACTAGAATTCCCAGTTTTGTAATTTAGAGATTTCTTGAGAGATAGAGTAAGAAATACTGCTTATTATTAATATTCTAAGAAAAATTTAAAATGTGAGCAAAACCTTTTAAATCTCATAAACCATCATCTTAAAACCAGCTATTTTGGTCCAAAATCAGCCAAGAAAATCTTTACTTATTTCCAGCTGACATGCAAATTTCTGAGTAATGGCAATGATGAAATAAAAGTAATGGAAAGACTATAAAGCCTTATAATAAGACACAAATGGCTCGTAAAAGCATGGATTTGTTTGCTAAAGAATCTGTTTATTGCTTACTAAAATGCACTATCACAGTATTTTTAATGTGGTATGGCTTCCTAATCCACGCTGGCTGATTGCATTACTAATTAAACAATTAGATATCTAATTATGTCTAAGTTGAAATATTTATAAAGTTATATGTGAGCTAAAATAGCATCTAAAGGAAGTGCTCATTAGTCTTCTATTACAGGAAAAAAAAATTAAAGTAATAAAACTAATGTGCATGGACCTACTTAGTCCATGCTGGGTTATCCCATTCAAGTTTCTAAGACATTTAAATTATACTACTGGACATGCATAGTTAAGTTTTGGCAAGCGAAGCAAGGATTTTTTTCTCCACCAATCACCAGAGTTTGATATAATGACTTCAGTCACTCAAGATGCAAGTTAGTATAAAAATGTAAACAAAGGGAAAATTTGGAGGGGAAATGTGATAGGAACTTCTGGGATCAGTCAAGAGGCTGGGCCCCATCCTCCTCTGCCCCTCACCTTGGACTCCATCAGGGTCAGGCCTTTATGTTATGCATCCTAAATATATGTCTTAACATCAAGCTTATTATTAGCATCCCTCTATACTTTGAGCTTAACTACATATTTCTACCTGCATATTGCTCCTTTCAATGCTCACGTGTTTGACTTTCAATGTATTTTCACAAACAGCACCTTATCACCAGCCACCAACAAATGTTTATTTAGACACGAGTTGTCAATCAATTATTCTTTAAAAAATTGACTTGTTTGTATATATACAAGTCTCGGGAATCTTACTAACTGTTAACAGGGACTTAAAGGGAGGTTCTGATTCCAACTTAGACAAGATTGATTGTCTTTGTGAGATTGTTGCTAAGAATCTAAGCTAAAATGGTGTGTTGTGCAAGCTGAACAAATACGAAATGCCCCTGCATTATTGCTCAGTGTTTGCTGTATTCTGACAAGCTGGAAGGTATATTTTCATTCCTTGCAACATTGTTGGAAGAAAGGGTTAAACTGATTGATAAACTCTCCTTTCCGAATTCTCTTGTATTTTCAGATCTACTTTCTTGACAATTACATATGTCTTTTAGTGATCTTAGAAACATATCTTGTGTAGAAATACACACAACTGTGCCTACATCTTTTTACTTTTTTGCTGTTAAGTGTTCTGTTTCTAAAATATACAAAAGATTTCCCTTTTCCGCATTAGATACATATGGACTAAAATCAGGAAAACACAAAGCCAAGTCTTCATACACCATGTCCTGAAGGAAGAGCTGGAGTGGCAAATTTGCTACACAAACTGTTATTTTTCCCTTCCTTGGTGGCCTATGATGTTCCATTGTTTTTCTGAAACTTTGCTATTAGACAAAGGATCTACCTTTGATACTCAGTCATATTGTTCAGAACCCCATCTGTCTCTCAGGTCTCATCAATGTCCAGATTCTTTTAGGATTTAGATGATTTTACTTCCTTTTTTTTTGTTGTTGTTGTTTGCTTACTCAAGATCTCATCCCAGAGTACGTCCACTTCTTTCACTTTGATCACAAGATTAATACAGAAAAACAAGCAAGCAGAGCAAGTAATGTCCTAAATTGTTTAAAAATGTCTATTATTATTTGCTGCTCGTAAATTTAGCAGAGAGCAAACACCTTCAAAGTCATTAAACATGTAAACAAATAGGTTGGACAGTTCTTTTCTTTGCTACAAATAGCTGAAGTAGGGGTAGATCACAACCACACCCCTGACGAAAAGTGAAGAAGGTAGAAAGTAAGCAGGTTTCCTGAAGGACTCTGTATTCTCAAAAGAAACTTAAGGATTTTGTTTGAGAGATGGCTAAAGTATCTTGAACATTTCTGAACATTAGCTCTTCAGTTCTTCAAGGTTTCTTCTTTGGGTTTTGTTTATTTGTTTCCCCAAGAGGGAGGGTGGCAGATGTATATTAATGCTTTAGGAATTCCTGCAGTGAAAACAAACTTCACAGCAACACCCAGCATTGTGAAATTCACACAACCCAGAAACTTCTGGATGTGTGTTTCCATATGTGGCTTTGGGTGATTTAAAGTGACATTATTTTGAAAGGGAAGTGAATGTAGCTACCAGGCATCCCATCGGAAAACCTGTATCCCAGTAGTTTTCTGTGGTTTAGTTGAACAACTGTAGTACTTTACTGCCATAAACTTAATACGTCTGAGCCATGATAACATATATTTGATTAGTATCACGATGCTGAATGCTAAATTTGTCTTTTAAAACCCATTAAATAAGATTAGTATGTATATAACAGAAGACTACACAAACATCCTCCTTCTTGCAATAATAATTTAAAAATTCTACATTATATATATATTCTAAGCAGGGAATCTTAAGTAACTTAATATACTGGCATTAGAGCATGAGAAATCCTGAAAATTTGAATGAATATTCAAAAAAACCTGATGGAATTTGTTTTCAGTGAAATACCTACATAGTAATTGGTTCATGTTTATAATATTTCATTGTGAGCTTTTCAAAATTACAAATTAAAAAAAAGATCTGGAAGATGACTCTCCAATATTACAGCTACTCTGCCTCATTGGCATCTGCTAAATTACCAGGACTGAAGCTTTTATTTTTCTCTGGGACACCATAACTAGTTTATAGTACCGCTGGTCTAAATTTCTGATACAGCACCTGATTATACGGATTATTTCAGTTTCTTGCTAAGTGCAAGTGTGACCTATATCAACAGCGTGTAAGAATGCCTTTTTAGAAGCTAAACAGTTTGCTCCATTTTATTACTAAATTTAATTGCAAGTTCTAAAAAAATAATTTGAATAATTACATTTTTTCTACTAAATTTTTGTTCATTTACAATTCTGTATCTTTTCAAATGCTTACTATTCTGTTCATAAAGAAAACAAAATAGCTAAGTAATGTCAAGTACATTTTTCCTTCTTAAAAGGAAAAGTAGAACATATATCAAAGGAAATCAAAGATGCAGAAAATGGGAAAGAAATTGGCACCAATATACTTTTATTATAACTCTCCATAACACGTGGTACATGGAATAGGCTGCTTTAAAGAAACAAAATAATCCATGGATTCACTGCTACTTGATAAACATGTATTTAAATTCCACTGTGACTAAGAGGAGACAGAGAGTCATATTCAAGGGAAAAAAAAACTCCCAAGATCCCATGATTCAGTGCAGTGCAAAGTGATATCTCGTTTAAGCACACATGTAAGAACAAATGGTGCATTGGAAGAGAAAATAACAGAGGAAAAAAGCAGGCATTTAAATGAGATTTTTGGCTTTTCTTTCTTTAAGGTACCACTGTGTAGCTACATATTTTATCTTACAGGATAAATTTAGGAAATGATCCCTTTTAAGGATCTAAACTTACTGACTTCCAATGGAACACTGGTGATACGGAGAAAGATAGAAATTGCTTTCTGAAAAAAAATACAATCATCCCCTTCATTTATCTATAGCGAAATGAGAAATATCTTTTCTTATTACATTTTGTTCCACTTCCTCACATATCCAGAGTGCTGCCTTGTGTACAAGGACAATTTAGGTGGCCACGGCTCTCCTTCTCCCCTGGGACACAGAAAGTAATCTTCCAAGGAGCAAGGAATGACATGCCCAGGGTGGCATGCAGGGCAGTCAGAGACACGAGAACAAAAATACACCATGCACCACAAAACTTCTTCCTTTCTAGTAAGTGCTTACGTGCATTTTACATACAATCTCCCTACACTGGCACACTCTTTGGGGGTCATCTTTTAGAGAATTATTACAGTAATATTTGAATGTTTTCCCTGGGCCAAGACCAGAGCCAGTTTTCTTGTGGCCATTTGCCTCTTTCAATCTCATCTTCTTTATCCCATTCTTATGATAGTTTGCTACTAACTCTCAACATTTGATCCCTAGGTTGACTTCACCTTGTTTCATGCTCACTGTCTTTAACCGCTCTCTGTCTTCCTTTATAAAGAAAGTTCTTTTACACTTGTTTAAAAAAAAAAATGCCCAAACAAAAGCCTCCGAGATCAGAAAAATCCTCTTAGCTTATGTAGCTACCTCCTCAATTACTACCTTGTTTATCCTTCCACTCCATTGAAACCATGCTCACTGATGAGCTTCTGCTGGCTAAATCTGAGAACATCTTCTCATTTGATCCCCTTCTTGCAACCGACACAGATCATCACTGTCTTCTCCACTGTTTTCACAGGTGCATTAATGTTTTAAAAAACTATGCAAATTTTAAAACATTATTTATTATCACAATGCTCCAGTAGAACTGTTTTCTCCTCACCATCATTCACACCACAAGCATAACTATGCCAGTGGCAGCTTCTGTGTTCAGCTCATATGCATTCCTGTCTGCACAAAATGTGGATACACTCTCCAGGAAAAGAAGTCTTGGGCCAAAATGATTCTGATTATTTTAACTCTACTTACTAGATTTTAAATAGTATTTTCAAAAGATTAGCCTCTACTGGTTAAAGCTACCATTCTGAAAAACCCTGTTCTCCAGATAATATGGATGTCTCTAATGAGACCTAGCAGTTTAGAGAAATCTGAATCTTTAACTATCCTCTCAACATTAAGCAATTTGATTTTTCTTGTTTTACTAGCTATCTGACAGGTAACATATAAATTTAGATTTTCATGAATAGGTTCTGAATCTGAGTTCTCCCTATATTGTTTATTTTCTATCAGTATACTGCTGCTGTGATATGAGACTAATTTAACAAATACTGACATTTGTTTTACTTTACCCTATTTATCCTATTTTTTCACCGGTTTGTCCTTCCATCCTAGATTGTTTCTATTCTAGAGAAAACTTAATACTGTTTCAAAAAACAATGTAAAGTCATTAAAGAGATGAAGGCTTAAGTAAATATTTTCTAGTCCATAAAATAGCATTTTTTTGTTTTGCTGAAGTATTAAAGTTTACGCATATTTTAATATGAATCCAATATATAATTTTATTTTAAACAAACATAGTATTCTGGAAATGAAAAAAGGGAACAAAATTCAAGCCTTGCTTGTATAAATATGTCATTCCTGCCTAAGAAGTACCTAGCTGTTCAGAATTTAAAAATATTGAATGTTCTACAAAGTAATTTGTCATCCAAGCTACCATGTCCATTCTCTGCAGTTTTAGCAGCTATTTATTTTATATTCTGGCAAAACCCATTGATGGCAGAAGCTGGAAAACCATGATCTCATTTCCTTATTTTTTTAATTATTAGCCTTCTAAAAGTACTAAAACAATAAACAAGGAGTTTCCAGCATTTCTGTAAAGTTCAGTTTATCATGATATAACATAGTCAATGGATGAATCAAGCAAGATCTTATCTCACCAACTGCTGGTCAATCTCATTCAAGAAAGGTTTGTTATGAGTTTTTTGTTTGGCTTTCTTTTTTGTGGGGGAAAGGGTGGGGTGGTAGGATGGCTGGGTGGAAGGAAGGCTGATCATGATTTGTTTGGGGGGTTTTGTTGGTGGTGAGATTTTGTGCGGGTTTTTTTTCTACTTTAAGTCCATTATTTTTGCAAAAGATTATTTTTGTTGCTATTTATACCTATCGGGATGTCATCAATCACACTAAGTTTTCATAAGCAGTAGAAAAAATATTTCATAAAAATTTCACGGTCAGTATGAAACCAGCTTGAGCAAATTGTTGCTAACCATAAAACTGATTCAGAACTTACTGCCAAGATGATACCGGAATAAAATTATGGGGCAATGGGCATATTTTAAAGATTAATTTATTTCTGCATTGTTTTCCTTTGAAAATACTCAAAGCTTTGCTTATTGATCTTACTTAAGGTTATATTTTGTTACAGCAGGAATACTTGTTGACAACATCAAGAGAGAAAACTTCAGCCTACTATACCAAACAACAGAGCTGTAATTTCAATATTCAAAAAACACACAAAAGACAATTCATCTGATGTATGTCCACATTTTTTTAGTTTGTGGCCATTTTTCAGAAGGCCTAGTTATGATATAGTACAATATGGGAGAACTGTTTCAACAGGAACATCCAAGCCTGAGCATCATCATTTCACAAACAATGACACTCATTACATGTGGTACAGCAGTGAGTTGCATCCCTTGGTAAAATAATGGCAGGACGTGGTTTGCTGCCACAAAACATGCTTTCTGATCTGCAATCCATGTCCTTAATTCCCTATTAATCCCAGGAAAAATGAAGTTAGAGACACTCTGCAAAAGCTGCCCTGTCAACAGTGACTGTGAAGAATGGTCACAAGAATGATGTGGTGCCAAATACACAGGGGTAACCAAAACCCTATGCTACTGCTCTGCTGGCGAATTCCTAGAGTAAAAATGAATAATGCACTTTCAAGTGCCCAAGTTTCGAGAAGTGCAGAAGGTAAAACTAGATGAATGAAGAGTAAAATTCATGCAGCAATATTTAGAGGCTATTAACTAAAAATTGTTTATACCAATACCCTAGTAAGGAAACTGCAGGATCTCTTTATACTGAATTTCTTGCATAATAATTAATGTTCACTTTCATTAGTCAACATTTCAGCACATAATATTTTTATTTCCACTTCTTATAATGATAATAATGAATATCTTACATATGCTACTGTTCCTTTGCACTGACTCTATACAACTAATTGTGGGCTGAGAACACAGTAAAGCTAACCTGGCCTGGTAAATGAATGGGAAATAAAACATCCTTACCTGATTCTGGAAAAGTTTAGTTTAGAACTTAACCTTTCTTTCTGCATTGTCTAGCCATTATATAATCTTTTGTTTTTCCAAAGCAAAAAAAGACGTATGAAATATCTATAGTTATATAGTATCAAACACACATATGCATGGGGTTAGCCGGAAAACGGAGGGCATACTCCCAAACTAGCATCTATCTGACAACTGCCTGGCTCTGTTCTACAATACCATTACTATTTACTGACTTATTTCCAGAAAATATATTCTACAATTTGCCACAGTCATTGACAAATGAATTAACAATACGAAAAAAAAATGCAATATAATCTCCTACTGGATTGATGACACAATGAAACTAAACTTTGCCTGGAGTAAAGGAATACAAATATTTGTCTTTATGTCAGTTTTTGAAACCACTGCTCCTGAAATACCCTTGTAAAGACCTCTACTTTGAGGCAACTGCAGCATAGAATATGAAATCATAACATCACTGAAAAGAAATAAAAATAAATATTTATAGGCTAATAGAGAACTTCTGCAGTCATTAATTTTTATTTTTTTTTTGCATTTTTGCTGCCACAAACTTAGATTTGAAATCTACTGGCACAAGGTAGCAGAAGACAAAAGGAACACCCTGCAAAAGCTCTTGTTACATCAATCTACATCATTAGTCCTTGGTGACTGGAAGAAGGGTAACTTGTTTCCATTTTTAAAAAGGGTAGAACGGATGATCTTGGGAATTACCAACCTGTCAGCCTCACCTCTGTGCCTGGGAAGATCATGGAACAGATACCCCTAGAAGCTACACTGAAGTATATGGAGGACAGGGAGGTGATTAGTGGCAGCCAGTACGGCTTCACCAAGGGTGAGTCCTGTATGACCAACCTAGTGGCTTTCTATGATGGGGACATGTCCCATAGCAGGGGACATGGGAAAACCAACGGATGTAATACATATGGACTTTTGTAAAGCCTTTGACATGGTCCTCCACAACATTCTCCTCTCAAAATTGGAGAGATATGGATTTGATGGGTGGATGGTAAGGTGGACAATTAACTGGTTGGATAGTCATATTCAGAGAGTAGTGGTCCACAGCTCGATGTCGAGATGGAGAACTGTGGCAAGTGGTGTCCCTCAGGGTCCTTACTGGGACCAGTGCTGTTTAATATCTTTATCAATGATACAGACAGTGAGATTGAGTGCACCCTCAGCAAGTTTGCAAACGATACCAAGCTGAGTGGTGCATTTGTCACACCGGAAGGACAAGGTGTCATCCAGAGGGATCTGGACAAGTTGGAGAAGTGGGCCTGTGTGAATCTCATAATGTTCAACAAGGCTGAGTGCAAGGTCCTACAGCTGGGTTAGGGCAATCTGTGGTTCTAATAAATGCTGGGGGATGATTTGACTGAAAGCAGTCCTGCGGAGGAGGTCTTGAGGGTGCTGATTGATGAGAAACTTGACATGAGCTGACAATGCACACTCACAGCCCAGAAGACCAACCATATCCTGGGCTGCATCAAAAGAAGCGTGGCCAGCAGGTTGAGGAGGTGATTCTGCCCCTCTATTTCTCTCATGAGACCTCACCTGGAGTATAGTGTCCAGTTCTGGAATCCTCAACATAAGATGGAAATGGAACTGTTGAAACAGGTCCAGAGGAGAGCCACAAAGATGATGGAGCACCTCCTTTATGAGGACAGGCTGAGAGAATTGGGGTTGCTCAGCCTGGAAAAGGCTCCAAGAAGACCTCATAGCAACCGTCCACTACCTAACGGGGGCCTACAAGAAAGCTGGGAAGGGACTTTTTACAAAGGCTTGTAATGACAGGATGAGGTGGAATGGCTATAAATTGGAGAGGGGAAAACCTAGACATAAGGAGGAAATTCTTCAGGATGAGGGTGGCAAGACACTGGAATAGGTTGCCCTGGGAAGCCTTGGATACCCCATCCCTGGAAGTGTTCAAGGCCAAGCTGGATGGGGCCTTCAGCAGCCTGATCTAGTGGGAGTTGGTCCCTGCTTCTATAAGTCTATGATTCTATGCATGTAAGGGACATAGAGGTTGGATAATGTGTATTATTGCACTTGCCTGCCGCTCTGATAATGCACTGGAATGGAAGCACAGTGCATTTACTGAATCCACTAATTTATCATCATACTATTTGAGAAGCACACTCTCACTTTTAACACATCAACTCATGTAAAAATATCTTCATCTCATCATTACTTATATACTTCTATACATCTGCTTCAGACCAGACCATGAGAAGCCATAAGGGTCACTTCTGCCGATAGGAATATTTAGAATACAGTATTCCTACATGACAGAACAGGAAATAATGAGGTTAAAATAGCTGTGATGTTTATATTACATTAGTAAGAACACAGAGAGAGTTGTAATAGATAAAGTATACAGTAATTAAAAAAACCTGCGGCTCATTCATTATTACCTATATCGAATTATCTACCTTGTGTACTTTAATTACGAAGTCATAGAGACATCTGGTTTACATCTATGTGCAGGCTAGACTTGGGACTTAAATACAGACTTGAACCTTCACATGGCACAACAAAAGAAACGCTAAATGACAGTATCATCTCATGTCTGGTATCATGGAAGCACATTTCAAGCTCTTGATACAGAGAAGAGATTATTGTGAATGAAAAGAAGGATATTTTCAAATTCCAAAACTAAAAGTGTAAGTCATACTATCACTGGAAAGGAATTATTTTTCTACTAAGCCAGAGTCCAAAATTAACATGCAGGGCCTCAGATATTCTGGTGTAAGACTTAGAATTTTTTTTTTTCTAAAAGGAATATTAAAAGCCTTAACAAATGCCCTACAACTAAGTATTCAGCTTGTAAGAAAAACATTTTCTAAAGTAAGATTTAGGATAAAAGCATAAGAATTGGCAAGCTTGAGGAAGCACTAATTATATTGTGATATTTTTATATCACAGCCTTGGAGAAGATATTTAGTGTTCAATCCAACAGGCAGTCACTCCTGGAAATGTGGAAACTCTTAATCCTTTTTGGAAAATTCAGATGTAGTTTTGATTGCAGTAAAAAAAACCCAAAAGAATATTCAATATAGCAAATACTAACTCTAAAAACTTTAAATACTGGCAAATACTCTAAAACTATTTTGCTTTAAATGCTATATGGAAACTTTCTTTATAAGTAATGAACAGTATTTCCATCAATTTAATATACAACAATCAACATTATTACTAGTAGTATATTTCTTTTGAAGAATTGGATACAATCTTCTATTAGAAACATTTTGCTACTGGAAGGACATGGTGTTACAAGGACAGAACGCAGCAGCTCCTCTTGAACTACTCAACTGCATGACATTTATGACAAAAATGGGTTCATCAAGAGCATACATTTTTTTTCTCCTGGAGGAGTCAGTTGTTAGCACTGGCCAAACATTCTTCTACTGAAGTTTTAAGAGAGAATGCTAAACAAACTGATTTGTTTTCACCATTATGAAGTCCCTCCATCTCACAAATTTCACCTGAGCAGTATACTAATGCAGTCCCAGGGTTTCTGGACTTCAGCATGACCAACACAAAATCTTTTCTCCATAACAGACCAGGTAAGCTGACAGGAACATATTTTAACTACTGTTCTGTCTTCAAATAAGTATCACAGAAAAGACAGGAAAGTTCAGGAATACAGAAGGAAGATTTCATTATGGTGTTAACACATAAACTGCTCTTGCAAGAAGGAAAGATATGCAACAATTATCTACAACATTATTACATTTTTTATCTGGGTATGTTACCTGTATGCCTAGGTCCATGGAATGTGAAGCATCAATGCTCAACTGTAAAATCTGACTTCACATGTTTATCCTACCCCAAACTGGGGTCACGTAACACTTTTTCCCTTACTCAAAACCCTGCCTTGGTGGCTATTGCAGATTAAGACTTAGCCTGGAGCTCCATTATATTGGAGAGCACTGTTACACTGTGCTTCTCTGGGAACTACTTTTTCATGCTGCTTAGGATTTGGTACCATTTTGCTTTTTTCTCTTACAATATACTAGAATTGCTGTACGTTGCAGTCTGTAATATATATTTTAGTCAAAAAAAAAAAATGTTGATTTGTGTTACAATACAGTATTTTATTTTCCAATAGGTGGAATTGATGGGAACAATGAAAGAATAATTTAGTTCTTTATTTCATTCTTACCTGAGAAGAATATGTGTGACCATCTGATCCACAAACAGGATTGGTATAAACTACTGGACACTGCTTGCAGTTTGATGAAATGGGACCACCCCTCCACTGTTTATGGCCTAAACCAGCCTCTTTCATACTGTAAGTAAACAAAAAGTATGTAATTCTGATAAGCAGTAGTAAAAACAGGACACATTCAGGGTATTTTAATGATCCTTTACAAACAGTAAGCCATACATAATTTCAGCCACAAAGTTTTCTTCCAAGTAAAGAGCTGCCATGGTCTTTGGTATACACTTGCTCCCCTTCGTACATTACTCACTGTAGTGATACTTGATATCTGTGTATTATTTACTTTTTAAGACATCTTAATATATAAAGATGAGTACTATTCAGAGTACTATTTGCCCCACTTTGACCACTGCCTTTCACAGCTTACATTTCATAAAATTTAGACTCTAGCACCTGATGTAAAGTTCAAAGGGAAAAAAAAAAAAGTAGTCCACTCGACCACAGAATTGATCCACATAAGCATACATGTGCATGCTTATATAAACAGGTATGTATTTTTTAACATATAATAAAGTTAAACTGGATCAAACTAAAAGTCTAAAACAAATCCCTGACACTTCCTCAGAATACTTTCCTAGCCTTAGGTGACTTGTGGTATATAGCCATCCCCAGATAAACATGTTCTCTCTTTGTAGCTCCTAATTAATTATTATTGCATTATTTTTTCCAATTGCTTTTTTGCAACTATGAAAGCATTTATCAGCCATTGTATCCTGAAACACCTGTTTATTGGAGTTGCCCACTTCATAGACTGACCTGCAATATGCTTTGTATATTAACGGCTTCCATATAAATAAGAAAATAGAACAATAACACATGATTTTGTATTGTGGTTTCTGCTTAGAATCTTAATAAGGAATCTAAAATGATGTGCCTTGGGATACAGCAATGATTTATCAGGACACACTCAAGCAGTAACTGCTCAAACTTAGAGAAAACTCCAATCGTATCTTCTTTAATGGAGCAGAATTCTTTCAGTTTGGTTCACCAAACAAAAAAATCAAGAATTATTTTGCTAATTAGACATGAATCACTGTTTGAGAACTTGTCTGGAATAAAAAGAAATTAAATTAGAGAAAAGAAATTCCTCATCCTCCAGTTTTATGAAATACAAATTAAGGCTAAAAGCACACACCTAACACTAAACTGGTGATAATCAAAACCAACCCCTCTTTTTTCAGCTATGCTAATATTTTCATGCTATTCATAAAAAAATAATGCAAGTTATAGAAGTTTATATTCAAATCATGATTTGTGGCTAGATTTTGAGCTGCAGAGATTTTTTACAGTGTAAACAGGGACCTGAACTCTTGTACACAGGAATCACCATTTATTGCCAAATTCATTTAGAGCCAAATTCAGCTTAAACAGCTTAAATTACATGAGCATAATGAGTGGTAAAATATCTATACAGGAAGTTTAAATGTTTACCAGGAAGTATAAAAAAAGGAAACAATTCAAATATACCACTGTAATTAATAATAAATATCAATCCTTTTTGCTGAGTTGCATCATTTGAAGACTAAGTATACACCATTTCATTTCTATTATAGTAAAGAAAAGCAAAGTTGAACTGTATTTTTACTTATGTATAGTATATAGTAATAATCTGACTATTGCTGCTCCTCTCACTTGACTGAAGAATTTTCCAGTCATCCACATGAGCTCCAGCATAATTAGATTATTTAGATGGCTGCAGCTTTCTCTTTCTTCTTGTTACTTTGATAGCATAAAATTTTCCAGAGGTGCCCCAGTAGTCTGAGGTTACTGACAGGACCAGAGTCTCAGCTAACAACCTGATGCAATGTGTCTTTATCTGAGATACAATGAGTTAAACTGCTGCATAAATCAACTGCAAAAGTTCAGACATCAGCAGAGAGAACAACCAGAAATTGGATGTAGAATTTGTGAGACACAAAGGGGCTGTTGAGTCTCAGAACATACCAAAGAAAGGACTAGCTGTGATTACAGCATTTTTAGTATATCTGCACCCTTGTACATGCCCTCAATGATGTTTAAAGACAAGAAAAGATGGGGGCAGGAAAATGGATAAGTAAAATCAGCTAAAGGAATCAAAAGAGAATGATGTTTCTCAGGAAGGACTGTAAGAGAGGTGGACACTAGAACAACCTTAGGACATGGAAACTGCAGGTCTGCAACAATCAGTGGAGAGGTATGAAGTAAATGGAAAATATTTTATGTAGTCAAGATAAGTCACCTTCTCTTAAATAGCCTCTGCTTTGCTAGGCTGTTAAATGCAGGCTGTCCCAGTTACACAATTTAAGGTGAAGAAAGTCAAGTTTCCTGTCATACACAACATGCTCGAGACCATGAAGAAATCACTCTTCTCAGAATCTTGGTTCCTATACAATTAATAATGATTTTCAAAACCCCCAAAATATCTGTATTTCCAAACATAGAATGGAAGGTATAATGATAAATAAATTACAAATAATGATACTTTGAAGGTATAAATCCAGAATTTTTTTTGATTGTCAGTCACTGAGATGACAGGCAAACATGACAAGTCAGTGAAAAACATTTTTAATACTAGTTATGGTACATACATGCATTCCATGCAATATAATAATATTGTCTTTTATGTATTTACTGAAACATTTCCTTTCACTATTATTAAATTGCATTAGATTTGTTTCTGTTGACTATTGCTTTGTTACCAGGTGTTGCATTTGTTTATTTTAACAGCTAGGCAATAAGCATATATACAAACTATTGACATAGAAATAATGAGAACTACTATGGTGATATAAACGAACTTGAATTAAGGTCACTGATATAAGCCCACAATGCCATGAAATGAGATACAGAAAGACTGCTTAACTACAATATAACTGATTTGTTATCATTTATTTGGAATATGCAGATAAATCAACATATTTTTACATTTTAAAATGTTAGAAAGGCAAAAAATAGTAAACAAAGAAATAAGTTATTTCCGTATAAGAAGTCACCCTTTTCTCTTCCTTGTATTTATTATTTTTGAACTTGATATGCAAGAAGGCGCAGATCATCGCAGCTTGCAGTTACTAAAATTCTGCCATTTAATTTTGTGAATCCACTGCAGTCACTATAAATGATTTTGTGCTCATTAGTATTTTGCATTTATGATATATTTATGATGCCATGTAAAAGTCACCTAGAAGTATAAAATTTGTCAGGGGAAGAGATTTCCTGAAAAGAGCTCCAGGATCTTTCTAGTAATAAAATAACTATTAATGAATACACAAGGTCCACCTTACGTGACGATGTTGACACCTAAGGGGTAAAATTAAATATATGGATTTAATTTACCAGCAACAGTTGTGACCGCAATATTTTGCATACACCAAATTGTGCATATGCTTTTAGACTATGTATGCAACTGCATGCCTAGAAAAATAATTAGCCAATCTGCCCAACTACTCTAGCCTATGTATCCGTTTGCATACAAAAACCTACCTTCTTGAATACACAGTGATCATGCCTGCAAATATGTTCAGAATGCTTAATGTAACCAGTGAAAATTTAGCTGCAAGTAAGTCTTTGGCAATTATTTAATGATATCTATAAAATATAATATCTGAAAAATGCATGAGCGCACAATTCACTTGAAAAAAATAATATTTTCAGCTAAATTTGAGAATCTTCAAATACAAACCTTCAAATGTAGACTGACAGACAGAAACAAAATCGTGTTACTAAAATACTGATCTTTCAAAGAACTGTAGAAAGATCTACCTTCATCTTTCAAGAACTCTGACAACTAAATTTGCATTTTTTAGAGACATAAAAATTATTCCAATTCACAGACTGACTGATTAAGTTTTGCCATGGCCTTTGGGGGACACAAACAGTCTGTGTCACATTAACATAATCAGAAAAAACACTTGTATCGCAAAATCTAATTTGCTTGCATTAGAGTTGACTGGGTTTCCTTCAAAATTACCTTTTCATGTGGAATCATCCCGGAAGAAAATTAAAGCAGTCAATATACTGCTAAGATATTTCTTTGAAATATCAAAAGAAACCACGACATTATTGCCAGTCTCTGCATGTGTAAATCTGTATTATTTTGACTTGTTTCATTATTTTACACTATTCCTAACAAATACAAGAAAAATCTGTCTTAAGAAACTAATTATAATTAAACAAATCTTAGGCAAATGAAGCAAAGGTTAACAAAGTTAATATGGGAATCAAAATACAATCTATTTTAGCAACTTTAAATTAACAGTGTTGACAAGATATTTGTATTTATTGATGGACCTCTATAACATTTAGCAAATGCATGTGAGATTATATAAATTCAGCAATCATTTTCCCTGAACTTCTGCCCCTAAGACATTAGATTTGAACACTATATAAGCTTTATCATTTTTGTCAGGATCACTAAGCACAGGCATTCAGTATCATTTTAGAATTTAGAAGAAAATTTCTTTCTGTGCATGTTAAAAGAAACTACTATCTACTCATTTGCACTGGAGAGGGAATACAAGTAGATATCCTAACGATACAGATTTTTACTACCTCCTTCCACCTAGGTGTATTATTAAAAAGATAAGTTTACATTTTAAGGTACTTTCTTGCCTTGTTGTCATACAGCTCCATTATTTTCAGTAGCATTCTGCCTACTTTTGCGAAGTAAAGAAAGCAGTATTTTATTTAAATGTCTATATTATAAACTAAAATAGAACCAAAATGTCCTTATGTACTTTAAAAAACAGTTTTTAGTAATGCTGCTGAAATTTCCTGGTATGGTATATGCTTTGTTTTGTTTGAATGAAGTTAGCTAGTACAGCATTTTAATGAGACAGAAAAGCAAAGAATGCATAGCAACACAGAAATGAGTTTTCTCATTATTATACTTATTCATAATAGCTTCAAAGGTGAAAGTAAGCCTAATATATGGCCATCTGAATGCAGCGCTCAAGGCCAACCTTCTTTTCCGTTAGGCATTTCAAGGAATAATTCATTAGAAATTACTATGTAAATCACCAAGGGAGGGAGGTGATAAAGATTTTAGGTGTTAAGAGTATTGAAAGTGCCTATTAGAGACACCAGTGCTGTATGATTTTTTAAGAAAAAGGTTATCAGCACAAACTAGACTGAAGGTTTCTCTTAGGACCTCTCAGATTCCTCCACCTGTAATTTACATGCCTAGCCACTGATGAGCACATATTTTTCTAAGAGACTTAAAATACAACTTACAAAGAAAGAACTACATTAGAAAAAACTTGAGTCAAAACCATAACCTGTTATCATAGTTTTCGGATCAGAACTGCTATATGGTTTGTCACATCTTTAGGAGACATAAAGCTACAAAAAATACTATAAAGAAAATCCAAATCATGTAAATGAAAGAAAAAAAAAGAGACTTAAGGTAGGTAATTGGAAAATAACAGGCAAGTAAAAGGAAAGAAGACCTGGCTTGGAGTCTTAAAAAATAAAAGCAATCAGAAATGGTTTTATTAAGGCGCTTAACTTCCAATGGCAGTTGATAGGGTACATGTGGTGTTAAAAAATCTAGTCCATCGTAAGAGAACTCTACTGAAATCTGAAGGAAAAGTTGACCTCTGTAGAAACGGTTCCAAATATTCTTTCCAAATTTTAAGAGATGATAGATCTTCTAAGCTCAGCATCTCAGAGTACCCCCACTCAGCTGTAGTGATTCCTTAAAAAGTTCTGAATAATAACTTGTTTTAGTTAAATATCGATGACAGAAAAAGGATGTTCAAATACTACTTAGAGACAATGACAGAATATAGACTTGTTAAAGGACTAAGGAGAAGATTGTACTAGAAGAGATAGCAAGTAACTGCTGACAGTATTCCTAAACATCCTAGGAAAATCAGTAAAACTATTTACCTACAGTCAAAATGGCAAAAATGAGCACCTTCACACTTCACACTCCTCCCGTCTTTCACTTCTCCTTCCAACACAGACCCCAGACTATAGACAGTGCTCTTCGCAGTCCCTATTCTAGAGAGCATGACTTGTCCATTATTATCTAATGTAGTATCTAATACAGCCATTTATACATTGTAAACACAGAAATATAATAAATTTCCACTGAAGTCCAGCATTATTTATGGAAATGCCTACTGTATTCCTACATATTGATCTGACATAGTTCCATGCTTTTCCTAGATTTCAACTAGAAATAGTCACACATACGTATCTGAAGTGGATTTTGCTTGGTGAATACTGGAGATGTAGAAAGTATTCACGTATATCACTAGCTTTATTTTCTGTCACAGAAATCCCTGCACACAAAATTTTCTGAAGATAGAGATATAAGCTGACCCTTAATAAGAATACCTGTAATAACTCTCTTACATTGTTTGAACTAGCAGATACATCACGTTACATCAATAAAAACAAATAAGGCACATGAACACAAACAATATCTAAATTATGAGACTATTCAACAAATGAGTATTTACCATTTTGAACACAACAAACACATAGTTTTGTTTGTTTGTAAGAACTGGTACGAAGTATTGTTGAAGATAAGGAAGAAGACTGCACCTTCCCACAGAATATTAGTATTATAGATGTTATAATATTTCAATAGCAGAAATGTTGGATTCCTTGAAATCTGTATAAGACCAGAGCCATGTTCTCACCAAGTAGCACTGGAGACATCCTTCATCCTTATTTTTATCACTTCAGAATACATACTGAACTACTTAGTGAATAACCAGTCAGAGGACTGAAAAGTTTAGGGGATTTTGTTTGTTTTAATAAGCCAGAGATTTAAATAATTTTCTGTACGACATTTGTGACTTTTTTGCCTGTTATTCCTGCCTGCTCCATAAATCCCACTTAGAAGTCCTGAGCCATGGAAGCTGTCCAAACTTCAGATTTGCCCACTAAGGATGAGAGCTGAGCATAAACCATCTTCTCATTGTCTCCAAGAAAAAAAACTGGACATGCAAGTCAATGGAGCACCAAAGTATGCCCCATCACTCCATCAGTATCTGCAGTTCAGACCGTCATAATAAGGAAGAATGGCACGTATTTCACAGCATTAACTCACAGTTGGTTGCCTAGTTTTCCTCCTATGGATGGAGGTTTTGATGTGGCATGGCTGAATAACCTTGACTCAAACTTCTGAGGAAACTACTGAATTGTTAGAAAGAGCTATGAGAAATTAGAGTGTAACCATGAAATACAAGAAAGGTAAAACTGCAGACAGAACTAAGACTGTTGAGACGAGGTCAGTCAGGGATGGGGAAAAAACAAACCACGCATATAAAAAGTTATAAAATCATAAAAGGAAAAAAGTAAGTCATTAGTTTAAACTGATCCTCAATTTAAACAGCACCAAGGATTAGTCCATTTCAGGGAGCAATGGAATTCAACACTTGTTTTACTTGATTGAACTGTCTGGCCAGGACAGATTTCTAGGGCATCTTGTAAGAGGTAGAGAGCACCTTCACATTTTGTATAACAGCAAATTAGTCCTAGCAATAAACTGTGTCTATTTGACAATAAATTATTTTGCACTCTTAGGTAGCACATATGCTGTTTACCGAGTCTTTGTGCACTGTAAAAATTGCTTGAATAAAGTAGTCCAGAAAGGGAAGATTATAACTATATGTTCAGAAGTAAAGAACACAGCAGAAGAAAAGACTTGGACAGAGCAGGCATTTGCGCACGGCAGAGCAATTAATCTATCACAGGAAGTCTGATTTGGCTCTTCAGCACAGTTATTTCGGCCTCCACCATGAGATATAACAAATTCTATACTGTATAGAAACAACACTACCTATAGAAGACAGTTAAACTCCGAACTGGTTGATCTCTAGTACCTTCATATATTTTTCAGTTCTTTTAACGTTGGCAGTGTTTTTACATCTGACATGTCTTTCAACAAAACAATGGGAAACACCAGGTTTTTATTTTCTTTTAATTTTTTTTTTTCACCTTGAAGGATATAATTTCACTAGACACTATTTTCTACACAGGCACATAGGATGTGCAAATCACTGTGCCATCTACAGGCCACACTGAGAAATCCTCTTACCACTGACCGTTACTTCGCAAAGATCATTTCTTAATAGACAGATGCAATCTAAGGATGTAAAAAAAATATATAGCATGGGAAACAACCTAATTTCCTACATCCTTCAAAGGAGACATCACCAAATACAAACCTCAAATTTTATACCTTCTATATGACAACAATCAGTGAATTCTCATTAAGCAAAGTTAAGATGTAACATTTTTAATTTAGATCAGTTGTGTGTAGGTTAGGATTAAAAGATTGTAGATAAAATCCTGGTCCTGTTGAGTTAATTAAGAAAACACCTATTGACTTTCATCAAGTGACTGTTTTAGGCTGTTGCATTAGGCTTCACATAACACGTATTACAGTTCAGAGTGCTATGTTTCTATAACATCAAAAGAATGATCTGTAAAGATTATTAAGGCCTTTGTGACCACTTCAGCAGTATAAGACACACACCTTGGATCACAGAATAACACAGAATTCCAATGAATAGAACTGGTGTACCTGCATTAGCAAACAAGTGCCACAGGATGACTTATACAGAATGAAACACTCAGTACTAAAAATCTAATGTCCATGTTTTTGGAGGCAAGGAGGGCGATGGATTGTTTTTCTGTCTTGTTTAACTTTGAACTCACTCAAGTCTGGCACACTGGCATGCATTAAGTAGGATTCTGGAGCACATCTCTCTTTTTTTTTTTTTTTAATTGGAAATTAATCCATTGCATATATCCTGAGAACCAATCCACTATTAAAAGAAGAAGGTAAGTAAAATTATCAGATTTCCACATAGTAGGAAACTCCCAATTCAACGAAAACACTACTGCAGACATATTAAGCTTCACTGTCTCTTCTTCTTTTTTTAAGCATATGTGCTTTTTTCAGGAAGAAGAAAATTTATTTCCAAAAGATCATTATATTACCCTTCTTATTACCTTCATTGTACCCCAAATCAACCAGTCCATAATATCAGTAAAAGAAAGCAGAGCTCACTGAAATACAGAAGACCACTAAAATTACCCCTATTCTTTCATCATTTTTTGTTTTCAATGACTGAACAATTTGTCAAGTTTGGTCTCTGTAAATTACAGCACCACTGGCAGAGCCCTCTTTCTTCTAAGTACCAAATTGCCTTCCCCATAACATTAAAACACGCTACTAACTAATATTTGCCAGCGTATCCTACACTCTCTTACCCTCACATTTTCTCTAGGCTCCACCGAGACTGAGGAAAGGTCCATGAATCCATAAAGGAAGAAAGAGTTGGATGGCAGACACAGAGAAGCCTACCAAGACCCAATGTTCACATGCATCCATACTCAAAACCAATTCCTACAGATCACACACACAGAGGCCTTCACTTTTGTTTCCTCCTTTTTCTGTGTGCAAACAATTTTTTCAGCAGGTTCCTAGAGGCAGGTGCAGACAAAAGGACTATGACAATTTAAGTCCAACCCCACACGCCATGGCATTGACAAGTAAAATCAAACTGTAGGCATACAAATTGCTAAAGAATCATAGGCTTTGAATCAAAACTCTGCAATATCTATACAGTTTCAAGCAAATCATTTTTCCTCTTTCAGATATCTTATCCAACAATGCAGAAAGCAATCTCTCTAACAGTTAATTGCTTATCCTAAATTGTTAGCTCTGTGCAGAACAAAATAAAACCAATACAATGATCTTGGTTGACATCTAGTTTAGCAATCATGATAAAAAGCTGCCAGGTTTAATAGAGCAATACTACAGTAAATAATAATTTCTGCCAAAATATATCATAAAATGATACAGCAAAGCTGAGGCCAAAAGACAAAAGAAAGAGTTACTAACAATTCATATGACAGTAAGAACAACTACTAGCAGAAGTTTTCAAGGATTACTGTTTACAGAAACTGTACAAAACATAAAAAGACCCATGTACATGAAAGAAGTTTACTATGATCTAAGCTCTGTGTATATTCAGTATGCAAAGCAAATGCCAGACGAGCTTTTTTTTTTTTTTTTTCTCTAATGCAACATTTTGAACAGGAGTGTAGGATATAAAGGCAGAGAAAAAAATCAAGTATGGAAAGAACAGTGTAGTTACAGAAGAAGGTACTTCAATTACTTTGAAATTATATGAAAATGCGTTCTCATTTAAATCATAAAAATGCTTCCTTTGCTGCACATTACCATCTCATAGATGGTGCAAAATTAGGTTGGCAAGATTTATTTGACAATTTTTAAGTTTATGAACCCATCTATTATTTGTCCTAGTTCACATTGTCTAGAAGACTTCTACTTCATAAATATAATGACCTAAACATGACTTCTTTCCTTTCTGTGAATTTATGAGTTTTCACTCACCTGAACAGACAATGAGAAACTGAGGATCTCCTGACTTACATACTAAACACCAAAATTAAAATAAATGAAATATAATCAAATAACTAATAATCTACAGCCCAAAGAAGATAAAGTGACTATACTTTGATTAATGTTACCATTAGGACAGCCACTCCTACAAGATTTACTCTTTTATGTTGAGTACAATTACCAAATAGCTTTTACTAGAACACAGCTAATTTTTCTATTGGCAAAAACCACTGGCTGCCACAAAAATATTATTTTGTCATTATAAAAAAGTAGATTGATATTCTACTCATCACATTCAGAACCCTACAGAGTGATTGTCTCACAATTTATTTTTCTCATTGCCTTATAAATGTAAGTTTCACTCTTGCTGCCCATACTCCCAGCATTTTCTTCCCTCACATGGAATCAGTCACAGTTTCTGCTTGAAAATGAAGACATAACGAAAGGAAGAAAAGTCCATTAATAACCACCACGGGAATAAATGTCTGAAAGAAGGATTTCTATTTTCTACCTTTAATATTATCATCATATACGTCTGCTGTGTCAACCTGAATTTGAGAACAAGCAGGCAGCCTAAAACTTTTATTTCCTTGAGTATTTAAAAAGCTTATTTGCATTCTTCATAACTTTATGTTCAACTTTTTAGGTAGGTGTATAGGTAGAAAATATCAATTAATGATCAATGTCAAAAGAACATATCTTTTTTTTTTTCCTCCTGAGTAATAAGTATAGAAGATAAAGAAAGAAACATTATTTCTGCAAAGTGGCTGATGCAGCACAGGAGTTATAATAACGCACATCTTGACCACTTAAACCTTTAATTCTCTCTGTACTTCTTTATTTATTTTTTCCCCAAAACTCACCTGTTCCTTTATTTTTTTAAAAAGATCCATTTCATACAGTAAACTAATCTCTTACCTACTGGGAGGCTTACTCATATTCATATAACAATGCTAAAACGACTTCAAGTTGATGGTATATTCTCATGAAAAGCATTTGTAACATTCTGGAAAACATATCAGCCTCCCAGCAATGACATGACAAATACTGAAATGATGTAACTTCCTTCAAGAGAAAAAAAAACTCAGCAACTCAGCAAAAACTCAGCAACCGAAGAAAACCTTTCACACTTTCTTATACATCCATATAATGTATCTGACTGAATCTTCTTACTGTCTAAAAATCCAGTAGTATCCTCTCTTCACCTGCCTCCAAAGATTTTAGCAGTGTTTGGCAGCTCAATAGTTCCTTGTTTTTTCTCATGGGTCAAATAAAGGTGTGGTTGGGTTGGGGATTTTTTATTTTCTCCAAGAAAGGTTGCTTCTTTTCTTTTCAAGGAAATTTATTTGGATTTGTGTCTACTCATGCTGTTATCCTAAGGCAGAAGGCAGATTTTCAGAAACCGTTTCCTCTGTTTTATGGGAACTCAGAATGCATAATACAGCTGTAAGATTCAGTTTCATATTTAAATAAATATTGACAAATCATCATAAAATTTGTACAAGTTCTTCTATATGACTGAACATTCCTTTTTTAAATGTTTTCTGTACACTACAAAGGAACTGCAGACTCAAAAGAGATATTCTTTTTCTACCAGTATTTATGGGATTGTTATTAAAAAAACCTATTATCTTTGTGGGGTTTTTTACCCACATACACCAATGACTGATAAGCTCCAAGGTAACTTTAAAGTTGTTATGAATACTGATATGATTTTACCATATAATACATATTAAAACACTAATCGTACCTCTAACTTAAGCTTAAAAATGAGATTGCATAATCAGAGCAGGTAATATTTGGGACTTTGGACTGACAGCAGCATGAACTTAGATCTGCTTTATTTTTAAGTCATGGAATAACAAAGAACCTAAGATCATCTTATTTAAACTAGTAAAATCCATCTCTTCACAAGAAGAGACAGAATTCTTTGTGTTGAGTGCTACACAGTATTCTGACAGAGTAGTCAGTGAGAGAATAAAATGGTAAACACAGAACAGTAGTAAACATCCAAGGAAATAATGTTTAAGCCTTCTCTTAGGATTTCTATGCCACACTTGTTAATTCTCTCACAGAAATATAACTGCCATTCTTGTCTTTCTAGGTTTAGCCCAATCTGTCTAAACAAACCTCTGATTTCATTAAATCCAGCTTCACTTGTCAGTACTGAAAGAAGCCAAATGCATTCTGATATGACCCAGGACATTTATCACTGAAGATACATAAAGAGGAAAAAGTCTTTACAAAATGAAACGCATTTTTCAGCCTGAAGTAGATGGTTTTGTTTTGTTTTGGTTTTTGGTTTGGTTTTTTTTGTTGTTGTTGTTTAACTTAAAATGGAGTTAACTTACACTGGAGTTCTGTGGTCTTGATTCCTTAGTGCACAGCTGGTGACAATTTTTGCAGTTATCAGTAGGACACGTACTATCTCTGTTCATACACCTTGCATAAATGACAAGTGACTGATTTACAGTGAGTAAAGCAAAAGGTGACCGTTCTCCATTATATATCAGGTTGAACCGACAAAGCCAGGAGACTACAACGAAAAGCATTAAATTAAAACAAATACAATATGGATGATATTAATGGACACAGCTTGTATAAGCTTTCTCTTTCTGTTCTCTTGCCAGAAACTACCAAAAAAACTCCTCAATTGCTCCCCTTCCTAAGAAAAAATGGCACATATATTTCAAAAATTTTTCAACTAGCAAATTGATTTGCTGTACTACTTATCTTTGACTGTTTTACTGTATTGATATCTTTTCATAGTTGTATTGTTTTTATTTTTATCTGCTTTAGTTTTAGCAATTGAACAGAAAAATGGAAAATAGCATGGCACAATCTGGAAATATCCTAAAATCAGCATGTTCCACTTGAGCTTCTTAGCTCTGAGTTTAAAACAAATTTCTATCACATTCACTACAGCTGCTATTTCTCTCTTAATTCTACCTTATTTATATTGATGACACTTCTACTGTCATCATGTGTTTTCTCACACCAGCTGAGACATAGCGAGAACGGAGAACAATCCATTGCTCAGAGGGCAAAATCTACCTGAAATTGTTTTCTAACACCACATACAGTATTGTATTTCAAACTTAGCAGCTTATTTTCTTATGGTGTATATGTAACAGAACTATTTTTAGCCAAATCTGCAAAACTCAAGGAAAGGCACATGGAAGTTTTGCTTCTCCAGAATGCATTTAACAATTCCAAGCTCCTTATTCCGCTTGGAGTAATAAGCCAATTTTACAAAGAACACATCCAAAGTATTCATGTTCAGGGATCTGAGTATCCCTTAATCAAGTAAGGGATACAAGGTTTCTTCAGAGTCTTTATATCACACATACCCTTGCAGTCACCTGCTTAATCCAGAAGTACTTAATACTGCCTATTCTTCTGCGTGATTGATGCTGCTCCCACCCCTAGACAGCTAAACTCCTTAAACCTGCCTTTTTAAATTTATTGTGCTCTCCATCTCCAGAAGTATCACACCTGTTTGGCATAAACAGTAAAAAGAATTTATTTTACATTACTGTGTAATATAATTCTACCCACCCTAGACACCTGTTTTAAACAACTTTGAACTGGAGTCTACTCTTATACCAATCTAAATCAAGAATAATTCTGCTGAAGAAGAAAACCACATAACAGACAGAACCAAGCCTCTTTATATACTATCTACTGCCTGGTCCTGAGAAGCACTACGGCTTGAAATGGGCCAGCTGTCTTGATAATGCTAGTGTTGGCACTACTTGCCCTTTATTCTACAGCCAAAACATATTATCTTCCTAAAATGATTCACAATATCACACCTGTAGTTATAGATTCTAAGGCGCAGCACACAGTTCATTAGAAAACTACCTTATGCAATGAAAAATTACAAGTAATCGCTATATGGTATTTAAATTAGAAATGAAGCATTACTAACTTGAACTGGTTTTGCTGCTGTGATTATGTTAAGTCACTTGCGACAAAGGCTGTGATGTTTTTAGATGATATTGTCAATCAGGTGTTAGAAGAGCACTTGCAAGCTGCAAACAACACTGCTTTACAGCTCATGAGATTTTAGAATGACCCTCAATGTAAGAAGGATATGGAGCTGTTGGAACAGGTCCAGAGAAGGGCTACAAAGATGATCAGAGGGCTGGAGCACCTGCCCTATGAGGACAGGCTGAGAGGTGGGCTTGTTCAGCCTGGAGAAGACAAGACTCCGAGGAAGTCTTATAGCGACCTTCCAGTACCTGAAAGGAACCTACAAGAAAGCTGGAGAGGGACTATTGATAAAGGCTTGTGGTGATAGGACAAGGGGAAATGGGTACAAACAGGAGAATGGCAGATTTAGACTAGACATTAGGAAGAATTTCTTCACCATTAGAGTGGTGAGACTCTGGCACAGGTTGCCAAGGGAAGTTGAGGCTGCCCCACCCCTGGAGGTGTTTAAGGCCAGGTTGGATGGGGCCTTGGGTAACCCAATCTAGTGGGATGTCCATGCCCACAGCAGGCAGGTTGGAACTAGATAGTCTTTAAGGTCCCTCCCAATTCTAACTATTCCATGATTCTATGATTCTATATTTTTTATTGCTCTTAAAAATCCTAAGAGCAGACAGTGCTACTTTTCCACAGGTATTTCATAGTTTAGCTCTATATTTTTATTGTAGTTTTTATAGGCTCAGGTATACATAAATAATTATATCTTTTGGTATCTGAATAGCTTTGGTAAGAAACTAAATTGTGGTATCTGATTGGACTAGGATCCAGTCTGCTGATCAAATACAGCACTATTTTTAGACAGCAGCTACACTAAAAACATAACAGAAAAGCGACAATAGGCAAAACTTACAACTTTATTGCCAAGAACAGCTTTGCCATATGTCAGAAAAATTAATTGTCTTGCCTGTATGCTATCTTAAAAGACTGTTATAGCTCTCCACACACACTACTAAACATTCCTTTTAACCAGAATGCTGAGCAAGAGCTCCATGGCTGCAGTGTCATGTCAAAATTAAACAGTTTCCTAAAATCTGTTTTTAATATTCTACCTCACATATTATCCCTGGTCCTTCATTATGAGAGGGCAAATTAAACTAACTGAGAAATGATTCCAGAAAGAAGATCCTGTCATAGTCTTTCTTAATAAGTTAGCTTTTATCTAAGAGCCCATTTCTCAGTACTTTTTCATTCAGAAGTCACTCTAGGTCTCTGATCATACTTTTAACAGTTCTGTACTGTTTCTGTTCCTTCTATGTGTCATTTATATAGGTGGCCAGAGATACCAGGGCCATTAACATAAATAAATTGTGAGAGCTCAGTTATGAAATCATGTAATATTTACAGACTATTCTCTCCACTATGCTTTACAAATTTCAATGTTTTCTTTGCTTTTATAACTACTGTGCCTGCATACCTTTTCCCCAAGTTCTTCATATTGGCACTTCGCGTTTGCTTCTCAGTAGAACATATAGACAATAATTCTAACACGAATTAACTTGTTTTACAATTTAAAGATAGGAGACATGAATTAGAGCATGACAGAAGTCTTGCACTGTAGGTGAAAAAGGTATTTGTACTTCGAAGTAAATGGTCATATGAACTCAGTATACTTCTAGTACGTGAAAGGAAATCCACTTTTTCCAGGAGAAACCTCAAATTTGTGAGATACAAGGCTGAAGCCACCCTAGAAGAGTTAGCAGAGGAAACTCGTCCTGAAGAGAAGACAGAATTAAGACTAATTGTTTTATGGAACAGGCTGGGAGTTGCAAGTCTGTGTCTATTGGTAAAGTGTTAGTAAGTATTAACCTATTGCTATTATAACTGCAACTTCAGGTAACAGTCAATCTACAAAATAATAATATATCCTGAATTCTGTGTATTTATGCAATCATATAAAAACCCAACAACCTACTATTATAAAATGTCTATATAGAATTTACCCCAGTGTCTACCTGCCCTTGGATGTCCAAATACATCATTGAAGGTCTGTGTTTCAAAGAAGTATCCCTCAAAGGAATTGAATCAGAGCACACTGTAGTGACAGCTACCCACATGCAGGTTTCCTCAGGTATAACCTCTTCTCTTTCTACCCCAGAAGGTGGTTTTTGAGCATTCATATGAGATTTCTGAATACAGCATCTATGGTGCCATGCATTGGCTGGATAGTCTGCACACATGTAATAAACTCAAAAGTATCCCTGAAACAACTGTACAGATATTGCCTGAATTAAGGCAGTGTATCCCATAGTTTCAGAACACTATAAATTCAGCCTTAATTGCATTGTGATTATAAGAATTTATTATTACTACTAATACTATAATACAGAAGTTGCACAAGGGTTTTACAAAAAGTATTTGTATGGCATAAGCGTTCTAAAACTTAGGTTAAACAAAAAAATGTCAAAAATTATTTTTTTTTAGGCAATAAGGATCTGATATGGAGCACCTATTAGACTGTGGAAGTAGCCGTACCTGTAAGTATAGTATTACTTGTAGTCTACTACAGCATTTTATAAAGTGAACTTACTTTTTTTATAGTCTAGACACATTAAAAGGGTTTGAGTGTTCAATTTTAAATGAAGGAGAAATATAAAGCCACCACCAAACAGACATAAAAGCCCCTTGCATAACTGATTGCAAAGTCTGACTTTATTTCTTTTGTTGGCCATAAACATTCATCCGAGGGCTGGCCATCTATGCCTTTCTTTTATGGCACCACAGTGAATAGTGGAGAGGGCACAGCAGCAGGTGTGCAGCAGCAGGTGCTGCCTCCCTTCCCCTCATGCCCTCACACCTAACTGCCTTGGAACGCTTCTGCACACACGTGGCAAGACCACCCCCCAAGTGCTGATGGGGCACAGACTGCCCTTATAGCGCACGTGCCCATCACTCCAATTGGACCAGCTTGGACCACACCACCTGGAAGAAACTGCTGCTGCAGCAACCCCCTGTTCCCAAGGAACTGCTGGCTAGCCATTGAAGTGGTGACCCCTTCCTTTTCCCTTCTCTCTCCTTCCGCCCCTCCCCCCCCATATATACATATCATTTACCTGACTGCATTTCCTTAACTGGTATCAGTGTGTGTCGGATCAAATCCAAGTGACCTTGGCTGTGTTCAGGGATCAGATTGTAATCTGATGAGATTAAAACCTGTTTTCTGCAACTCTGGGAAGTTGCACCCATATGTCTCTGTGCACCCGAGGATTTTGGTCAAAGCCAGAATAAATTTTGCTTTCTCGTTTCTTCCTGAGAGTGACCTTGTTAGCCTCTGGATTGCCACACATAACCGAACCACCTTCTTTCAGCTATGCAGGTTGAAAGAAGGCCCAGACACAATTTTGTAACTCATGGATACACTGATCACGTAACAAAGACATTTAGTGACTCCTGACATGCCTTTACTGTCATAATTACACTATTTGGTTTCCAAAAGGAGTAGCAGATTTTACATATATGCACATGCTGCACTCTACAATGACAAACATCTTCAGCTGCTACAATTAAAGTATTTTTCACTATTGAAAACCTTATTGTTTTACACAAATGGAAATTAGTAGACTGATTTCTGTTCCCTGAACGCTACACCTACTCAATTTCACACAGTTAACAGTTTTCTCACCACCAGTAAGTAATCAAAACAACAGATGTATTCTGAGTCTACAAATACAACTTATGAAGTAAGACTTTTACACAGAATGAAATGCATGCTAGCCAGTAGTAAAAGCACCTCATTATAACCAGATCCAGATCCACATACAAATTTTAAAACCTGTACCAGCCCTCACACACAAGCATCCTAAAGCTTTATTCTGTTCCATTACCCAGTATTAGAGTATTTCTGTAACAAAAAAAGAAACCCACACAACTCACCAACCCACACAACTCACCAACATATTCCAAATTAAACTGTAATTGTTTAAAAAAATATTTGCATCAGCTATTTTATAGATAATGTATTCTAATAAAGTACACTGAAAACTGATGCTGACAGCTAATTTTAAAAGCACTACAAAACAAATGGCAAGCTTTATTTTAGATAAGCATTTCTAAGAAGGGCTATTAAACTGTTCTGAATTAATTTTGTATAATTTTTCTGGTAAAGAAATATTCAAAGATTTTACTCTTATTATTTTGTATTATTCTAATATTTATATAATAGTCCACAATGAATTTTCTTGTCATGGACTACAATCACTACTTCATAGTTAAGGACATTTATAAACACCATCTTCACAATTCTTAATTTTTTAACAGAATGACAATCTTTTTAAATAGTAGATTTCCAGGAATAGTGTGAGGGAAAAAAAACATTTTAAAACAACAACCAAAAAAAGCTCACAAATAATTTTTTTATTAATGGGACAGCATATTAACATCTCCCAGTGTTAGTGAGAAGTTGTACATTCTAATTGCAATGGTTTACTAGATGAGATGTCACATTGCCTAATTGTTTCTTGTGTTCTAGTTTTGAAGAGAAACGTTCTAACTTACTGCCTTTTAGGAGGAAGTACAACTGAGTGTGCCTTCAACCACTGTTGGCAAGACAGAAAGAAATACAGAAACCTGGGATTCATTTTCTTGCAAAAAAGAAATCCTAATCCTGACTGATAATCTCATTGCAAAAGTGCAAAGTAGGACACTTGTAATAACTGAAAAACTCCTCATGCCAACTGATTATTCAGTGCATCCTCTTACTCCTACAGGCCACTGAGAGTCAGAGCAACATCATCGGAGCAGGTAAAACATGAGCAATCCTAGGACTTAATAAATTAACTGCATTAGTCAAGAATAGGATGCTGTATTTTCCTAAAAATGGATTTTGAATGGGAAAAGTATAGTGGAAAATAACTGCCCTGCTAACAAATAGAATCAGTCTCCTTTATTTCAAGCTTGCTTTAATCTCCTACAAACCATACATTACATACCAAGAAAAAATAATAATAACATCAAAACAAAAAAAATATCCTATTTTACATTTCTGCAGATATAACACAGGAAAGTGTGTCTTAAGGACAGCAATTTTTGAGTTTTGCAGTTTTGTTGCAAAAAGTACATATACAGTATGGCCATGTTACACCCTTAAAAAATAGCGAGGCTGATATGGACGATGTTGGTAATGCAATATACATTCTTGCAATCTACATATGCATCTTCTGATAGTGTTAGTAGAAGTTACTTACTTAGAATGAATTCCATTAGAGGATCCTGTTTTCCTCCAGGCACGTATTGATACCTCCCACAAAAATGAGTGGAAGAAACACATACAAACCAAGAAAGAATAGGGCCTCACAATACACACAAACTGTACGATGCCCAGTGTTAGTCACCTTTCTTCCTTCCCAGTGCAAAGAAACACCTAGTAAAAAGAAGCTTTACTTTTTCCCTTTAATAAATTAAATTGTGTAGCATGCAAAAATCTCCAGAATATTCACATCTTAATTTATCTTTTAAACACATAGAAGTCCAAATTATTTTCACAAGCTCAATTAAGTCATGGCTATGCACATTTGCTTTCAGTACTTCATAGAGTATGACCACAATGGCATAGTTACACAATAACTGGACTAATCAAAGCCACACTTAGTATTGTGAATGAAGGAGTGTTGCTCATTAGTCTATTACAAAAGAATTACTGTAAATTCAGCCTAGATGTGGAATCACTTCCTGTGCAAACAAACAAAGATAATGCAACAAGCTTGAAACACTGTCAAGCTGGCAGACTGGCATCACAAATTATGCAAAGAACCAGAAAGCCTTCAGTAGACTGAATAGAGCTTGGAGCACAACAATGATTAAGTCTTTCTATGTACAACTACAAATCTCAGTAATGAATCAGACTAAAATTTCCAATAAAGGACTTAACTGCACTAGTTGGCCTTCTCCAGCAGCATTATAATGCAAAAAGATGACATCCTAAATTCCTAAATAGTGGTGTTTGCAACTTTCACACAATCTACCCAAAGCAAATCCTTTGCTTCTGTTTTTTTGAGATTTTTTTTATGAAATTCCACTAAAATTCTGTAGCACCTAAAAACTGTGAAAAGCTACAAAGCTATACTGTTTCATCGTCTCTGTTTCTTTTCATTTTTTCCTAATCAAAAGAGAGCAAGGCTGCTCCTGGTCACAGCTGAACAGAAAAAAAAAAAAAAAGACCATGTTACGTATCAGTCCTAACAGACCCCCCTTCAAAACTGCTTGGGCTACTTCAAATGATTATAGATTTGCAATTACAGTTTTTGGTACTATTTTTTAAAATAAAAAAATAGTGGTAGAAGTCTTAATTTAAAACTTACTTTCTTTCATTGTAAAATGAGAGTGATAGTAAGATACCTCTAATTACAAAGCACAAGGTTTTGGAAATCCAGGACACGCATTTGCATTTTTCTTACTGAATGGGCCTCTCACATACTTGGACTTGGTCACATTTTATGCCTGAGAACATAACTTCAGCCATGTAGTACCATAGTATTGAAACAGAAGTATTTTTGGGTTGCTTTCACAGTGGAATTAGTGCTACAGTTCTGCAGCACTTGCAATGTACTCTGGGCTTGTCACATCATCTGTAACAGGAAACGGTTAACCCATCTCATGCTTCAGGATCCAACATTCATCACTTCCAGTGAACTTTGTATCATTCTGCCCTCTATATTCCTATTTCTTACCCAGCTTTACATTTTATAAAGGTCCAGTCTGCACATTTCTCTGTAATCTGTCTTGTGAAGCTCTAATGCAAAAAGTGTAATTATATTTCTTTTATTTAACCCTGGTTAAATGCTTAATTATTATGACTCTCTCCTTGACTAGTGAATTCTCGTCCTTTTCCAGGTAAATTGCGATCTGTGACTGAAATGTTTTTACCAAGTCACCTCCCCTACTTTAACCTTTACTTTAACAAAATGGTTTGGTTTTTGTTTTTTGTTTTTTTTAGATTTGCTAGTATCATCAGAATCTGTTTCTTAGTTAATATTCATTGGGAATCAATTACTCCTACAGAAGATCAAAAAAGCTGCACACCTCTATGAGAAAGCAATTCTATTCCTTACGAACACCTTCTATATGCTATTTAAATGACTATACTATAGGCTGCTAACATAGAGAGCAAAAAAAAAAAATCAAACAACAAACAAGGCAAAGAAGGGACTGTAAGGCATAATTTACAAAGAGAAAGAAAATAAAAAATAAATTAAAAATGTACTACAAAAGCTATGATTTATTATTTCTAAATGATTCTCTGGTGATTTCCTATATCTATTATACTGGATCTGGAACACTTGAATTGTATTACAGTTGTTTCCTACTCTGAAACCTAAGAATAAATGCAGAAGGTGAGAGATCCAGTAGAAAGAAAAAGAAAGTTTGAGGTCCTTACACAAGTAATAGCGGTATTTAAACATTTGAACTCCATCTTAACATGCTATGAATGGTAGAAACAACTGCAATCTATTTAGTCCCATAGCAGGGAACTGTTGTATTGATTTGTACATTTTACATAAAAACCAGCAGGACCGACACAAGGGGAGCAGAAGGCATTATGTGTGATGGGGAACTCTTCTATAGAAAAGACAGATCTATATTTACATAGAGAAACTGTACGTTCATTTAATGCATTGAATAATATAACGCATCTAGGCACTGACTGATTTAATGTATTTAATCTATCTTACACGTACTTTTCTTTTACTTATGGAAGAAAAAGAGATTGTTCTATCAGATTCCACTAGGATCAATCAGTAAGTACAAGGTTAGTAACTAGGTTCTAATATATCAGTGACACTCAGCTTTACTTGGAACATGACTTTTGGCTCAAAATTGTCTTGCGGTTTTCTCACTTTCAGAACCTATACACAAAACACATTTCTAAATGTTACTGAGCAAGTCGGCACTTCACCATTTTCTTGCGGTAAACAGTTGAAACTTGAAATGTATTGCATAATCAATGGGTCTCAACTGAACTAAACTATATTTGTAAATTGTCTCCACTAAACTATCCCAAGTTTACTGCTTCACTTACATTAAAATTCTCTGCTGGGTAGTAACGTATTTCTTCAGGTTTTCAAGAGTCCTGCTCTTCACCTGCAGCAAACCTTGCTCAAACCTTCACCTATACACTGCTTAGTTTGGTACAGAAGTCGATGATTCACAGAATGTTATTCTTAGAGCAAATCACATGATCTGCCATTTCATACTATAATTATCTGTTTCAAATTTAAGAAGTTAAAAGACTATTTATCAGGACCTGCAAATCTATGATAGTTCATTGCTGGACTAACTTGTCAGCTTTTCTGAGCCTGGTTACCTACCAGCTTCCCATGACCTTAATGAGCTCCTACACTTTGTGGTGTCACCACATATTTTCTTTCTTTGCTCAGAATAGCAAACACAAGTATATGAAAATTTAAGGATTTGTTTTTACCACCTGCTGCTCTGCGTATATAAAGAGTACAAATTCCATTGCAGGTATTCTGAAATATCCATTACAACCTACAGCCCTCCTCCTTTGACTCACCCTTTTTTATTTCCTGTCCAGTTCTCTTCTGGCTGAACATTTACGTAACTTTTTTCCTCTTTCCCAGGCTCACAGGGCTGAACTCATAGTTCCCAGAGATTCTCAATACTGCAGACTCAAATAATTAAATCTCCTGAAAGTGAAGTGATCGAAAACTAGAACAAGTATACAAATTCCTATTAGTATGATAAACATCCTGCTTGTTACCATAATATTCACACCACTCTATTACCGTATTGCCAATACTGTATTCCAATATTCTACAAGTTATGTTTTTAACTGAATGAGGTATACTCCAAAGCATTTTACTGTTAGATGTACAGACACTTTACAGGGATTTCCTCCTCAAAAAGCCTATCAATTAACCAATAAAGATAAAGTGGAAAGCACAAAGAGATGGTACAACACTACTTAGGCAAAAGGAAACATTAATGTCAATCTCCAGAGTTTCAAAGAATGAAAAATTCTGTTTTATACCAGACTTTTAATTATTTGTTTATCATGCACCCTTAGTGCAGGCAACTTCTTTCTTCCCAAAGCTACCCACATGGAAGTACTTGGACAAATAATATTAATATGTATCCCGGATGTTTTGTCCTCTAACAGTACTTTCACTTTCTTTCACAGGACACAGCGAAGAGTATAGCACACAGAACACAGCTTCCATGACAGTTACAGCTATAAATGCATACTTCTTGTTTCTTTCCCTGGGGTAGCCCAAAAGTGCACATAAAACTTTTATTTATATTGCAGGTATGCAAAGTCTTCTCTTCTCTGACTGTATCTTGAGGATATCAGTTCACATGCTTAGAAGCTACTTTTCCTGTGCAAAAGTCTTGGGAATAATCTCTGGAAGATCTATGATCAATACAGCAAATACGTCCAAATGGAAATACACGGGTAAGTTCTTTATGGAGAATTCTCAGTATTCCATGTAAAGGGTCTCAACTATTTTTCCAGAAAACATCTCTAGCTGCCTTTTCTTTAAAAAAAAACAAACAAAAAAACCCAACTTATTTGAATTATGCAGTCTTTGAGGAATACCACACGTGCACACACAGAGGCAAAGTGGAAAGGAAAAATTACTAGCAAGAAATTGTCTAAAGATATATTCCCAATAGATTGAACATACACAACTATACAACGATATATTAATTGCTACAGGCAGATAATATAACTTGACAGTTGAGAATACAAACTTCCTCATCTAATTTTTACCAAGACTTATAAATGAATGGACTAGTCCTATGGGAACCTGGAGAAACAGATGACTGTTGAAAATCAATACGCAAATTGTAGATATCAGTGAAAGAATAAAATCTTGGACTAAAGAAATTAACAGTGGTAAAGAGATGAACAGACATGACTGCTTATGAATATACTATTCGTATTCTTACCCCACCATAGAATCACAGAACTACTTAGGCTGGAAAAGATCTTTAAGATCTGAATCCAACCATAAACGTAACATTACCAAGTCCACCACTAAACCATGTCCCTAAGCACCACATCTGCATGTCTTTTAAATATCTCCAAGGATGGTGACTCAACCAGTTCCTTGGGCAGCCTCTTCCAATGCTTGTCAACACTTTCTGTGAAGTAGTCTTTTCTAATATCTAGCTTATACCTCCCCTGGCACAACTTGAGGGCATTTCCTCTTGTTCCGTCACTTGTTATTTGAGAGAAGAGACAAACACCAGCCTCGCTATAACCTCCTTTCAGGTCTCCTCTCAGCTTCCTTTTCTCCAGATTAAACAAACCCTGTTCCTTCAGCCACTCCTCATAAAACTATACTGGACAAAGAAAACCTCTTTAGGAAGGAAGTACAAAGCTGCTGATTTCTCCTCAAACCTGGTAGTACAGGAGAACAGGAAGATCTAAGATTGGTAAATCTTAGGCACGGGTGGATGAGGTGCTAAGGGGCATGGTTTAGTGTTTGATAGGAATGGTTGGACTCGATGATCCGGTGGGTCTCTTCCAACCTGGTTATTCTATGATTCTATGATTCTATGATAAATCCCTGTCCTGGCTTAGGACAGGTAGGTGGAGAGTTGCTTCATCTAATTTACAAACTTCATCTAATTTACAAACAAGACCGGCAGTGCTTATGACAATCACCAAATTGCTGCCCTTTCAAAGCTTTCCATTATGAGATTGTCTAATATTGTCTAACATTATATTCAGACAAGCTTGCCTCTTAAAGTATTACTTTTCTAAAAGAGTGGCAGCGACTGTAGGAGGATTAATAAAAGTGTGAAGACAAATGTCAATACGTTTATTAACTCAATTACTGAATGCTCCATCTACTCTAAAAAAATTTTTCAGTCCTTACCTGCTGCATGTATATTCAACTTGGAGACAGTGTTTTTATGTTGTTTTCAATAATATGTGTAATACCTCTTGGAAATTTCAAATGATTGTATTGTCTTTTCACAGTTGACATTGACATATTCTCCTGACAGTTTACATACAGTTGATATTAGACTACCTAGCTTTGTCTGATAATTATTTTGCACATTATATGATACTTTCCCAAACCAAAATGTCTAGCTCTACAGTGAGATTGTTTGATGTAAACAGTTTAGCTCCACAAATAGTGTAGAGCTTCTTTGTTAATTAAATGTAGCTGCATATGAAGAACAGTTTAAGCTTTTACTTTCACTTTACACTACCTTGCTTGTTTAAAGAGCTATAGACAGGAGTATTTAAAGCCACAGAAGTACATTAATATCTTGCCTAAGTAAACAGAGCACCTGGAACTGTTCTCCTAAAAAAAAAAAGATACCAAAAAAATCATCTATATTTGAATTCTGGTATAACTTTACTATACATTTGTTCCTTAAATTTAAGTAGTTTAGAATGCAAACAAAATTGAAACGCAGAGAAGAAAAAAAAAAAAAAGGAAAAAACCCCCCAACTTACAGTGTAACAGGTCATTACTTAGAGCTTGACAGGCAGTTTGGAGTTCTCTAGCTTCACATAAGAAGTGATGAAATCAAAGTAATGTACAGCAGCAGGACATTATAATAATTGTTACATTCATTTGGTACCAGCATAGCAGGTATTTCCTTGAATTTATTTGTATCAGCAGCCTGCGATACTTAAATATGTACACCCTCTACTTTACTATGCTATCAAAAAAATCAAGTATCAAACATTCTATTCAAATTATGCATACATAATTACTTCTAAATTCTACTCCTATTCTGCTCATTTGTTAAATAGCTAAACTCATTATAGTCTATTTACAGTTTACAGTCAGTTACAAACACTATAAAAAAGTGTACAGGATTAACTTTTAAAGTATTTACCTGTGTGTAATCCTTCGATGACTAACGCAAACAGCAGTTTGTTGATTCTGTGCAACACAGACCTTATGGCGACTACATTTCATCTTTGAACATGGATCTTTAGCCGGATCTAAAGCTAAAAATAATTTCAGAAAATTGTTAACAATTATCTAGAATCACACAATTAAGAAAAAAAATACATCACACAAAACCCACTAAGTATGTGAAGGGTGGCTGGCCAGACGGAAAGGCACTAATTTTCACCAGGATAAAATATAGCACACTCGATAATAATATGTAAATGAAGCTATGCAAAAGTCCTTACCAAGAAAAATGGATCTTCATGAACATGTATATTTCTGTATATTCTCATTCAATATCATTGTTTTTTATTTATAAATAAACTAAGTATCCTATACAACTCTTTCCTGGTCAACATTTGTAACAAAGGCAATCAAAGGCTGCTGTTTTTCACTGAAGCTGAAAATACTTTTTATATTAGAATTTCTTTAGGACTTTTAGGAAGTTTGCATACCCAGTATGTCATTCAGTGAACCAAATTCCATTCCCAAAGGAAATCATTCTGAACTGGATTTTGTTGCCTACAGTTCTGTCTCAGGCATGTGATTTCTAAATAGAATTAGGTTTGTGATTCTCATACCTCAGAAGCCGCCATAATTTTGAAATCACATTAAAAGCATAAGCCAAAAAGTAACAAGAAAGAAGTTAGAAAAGCAAATAACATTTGATCAGGAGCTTGGAACAGCTGTTCATTCATGTGTTGCCTGCCACATCTCCCATATATAAGATCCTTTAAAAAGCTATAAGCCAGCATGAAATAAAAAAAATCCATACTTCCATTCAATCCACTTCTTGTCATTCCTACTATGAAATAACAACATCTACTAAGCTACATTGCACAGTAGTAATTCAATAAGGTACAAATGCTGATGTGCTGGCCCATAAGTAAATTAACCCAGAGAAGAGGAAAAGCATCCATTCACTAAATTCTGCTATTGTGTAGCTAAGTGAAAACTCACCATCACATTATTAAAATAATTGCCACTTTCTCACTGTAATCCCCAAATGCTGGTATTTCTACCTTGAAAGCAGCTTCTCTTTCCTGCTTACTAAGACACAACTGGGTTCTTCCAGCTCAAAAGTAAGTGGTGAACAATGACACTGTCTGAATTTACTGAGAAATTGTAACTCAGAGGAGATTTTAGTAAATGAAAGAGTATAGTAAAGTATGCAGGTCAGTGATTTGCATAACTCTGGCCTTAAATACAAATTCTACCTGCAGTATTCTAGATCTCTTATTTCTCCTTTGTGGGCTGTTTGTTTTTTGTTCTTTTTTTAATCTGTCCTTTAGTCATTAATTCACACTCATCTCTGAACTACATTTCAAACTAAAACCACTATTTTCTGGCTATAATACTAGAAGACTCAAATTTATTTGACTCTTCATTACTTATTATTAAATTTGTAGAGCATATCTCTTGAATAACCATGCCTACATGACAATACAGAAAAGTTTCTGCCAATTATGCTCTCTCAAGTAACTTCTCCCTTCTCTAACATCCAGTTTTTATTCCTAAAGATATCCTTTCTTAAGATCCTTCAAAACAAAAAAAAACAACCCCAAACCCCCAGCCCTCCCAAAAAAACCCCTAGAAGTAACTAATAAGTTAAACACCAAAGCCTTGCTTAAAGAGACATTGCTGAAAATCATAAATCACAAAATCAAGAAAGAAAGCTACGAACAACTCGAGTTCAGTTTTCCTGTACTCATCTTCACTTCAGCATATAACTTCACAGTCTTCAATTAGATTTCAGAAATGACCTTTCCCTGTTTTTCATATTTGCTTATAAAAATATCTGAAAGGGAAGTTCTGTTTCTTCTCTTCTTCATGATCAGAAGTAAATTATTAGCCACACCTCTAACACGAGCATATTCCACATCCTTCTCAAAGACACTTTAGATTTCAGAATCCATATCAAATACTTTCTCCACTTGATGTCAGCCAGAATGTAACGACAGCTCCTACTAAGCATGAAGAGCTCACCACTTGATGTACTGACCCAAGTATCTCTTATCTCTTCCCAGGATGATCCCTGATGGAGACACTAAAGAAGCAATACTAGATTATAATACTGGCATATCTTCAGATATGTTTTGCAAAATTGAATAGCTAATGGAATAAAAACACATAAGCAAGAGCAATCTGGAATCACATAAGGATGCTGAGTTCAGTATTAAGTAGAAGATGTGTTTCAGGGAAAGGGGTGAATGAAGGAGATCATGTAACTTCCCATTCCCATTGAAACTGTTATTTCTTTTCTCAAGTTCTTGGGACTCTGAAGGCGTGTTTTGACAATTCAATCAAAATTTAGCAAGCTGTAACATATCTTTTTGGCAATGTTACAGGCAGAACCCAGCTTTACAACCCAGAAATGGTACTGTCACACTTCACCTTTACAACCACATAAAGATGGGCATCAAACCAGAGAAGAAAGCTGGTTTATTGCTGAGAGACACAGGGAGAGAGAAGAGATGCAGACACACACCACCACACATCCCTCCACAAAAAAACTTTACGCAAGATGCAAGTAAAGGAAAACATTTTCAGTTTTGGGGTTCTTTTTTTAAAAAAAAAAAACAAAAAAACCAACAAACTGGAACTCCCAGAGATCTAACTAGAAAATCAAATTAGAAAATGGCTTTGAATGCATATTAGTGATGACATAGATGGACTGGAGGAATTGCATTGAGTAATCATGTTCAATTAGGTTCCTTGTGTATTTAACAGGCTTATCCGTCAAAGATAAATCAGATTGTTCAGAATTCGGAGTTAAAAAATACATTCCTGTGCAGCACCCACTTACCAACTGCACCTTTTAAAGGAAAAGTATGAAGAAAAGACTTATCAATTAATGTGGCTAACCAATAACACATTATTTCATTTGCTATGAAAAAGCAAAGTCAGGGTTCATTGGCTGCTTCTTTTAGGGTCAGGGTTTGTTTCATAAACAAAAAGTCAAGAACAGAACAAAATTTGTATTTGTGTGGATTTAAGACAAAATTTCGTCTTGGCAGCTTTGTCTGCTGCAGAGAAATGAAGGGATTTTTGATACTATCTCTCCTAATTAAACATTGAAGAATATACCAGTGAGTTTATTAATTACTTGGAGGTATCTTTTTATAGCTAACAGTGACAGGACAGTGAGTGAGACAGCAGTTTTGGACATTTCCGAAGTGAACAACCTCCTGGGCCCTCTCGCAACAAAGGTTTATATAAAACTATCAAACTGGATGCCAGGATGCATAATCAGTTCTAGAGTATATCCACACCTTACAGAGCCAATGTAACCTTCCAATATTTGCTGACTTGGTGGTATCATGCCCTGCACAGAACTCTTGATCTTCTCAGGCATGGTCTATCTTCATTATAGAGCAAGAATGGCTATGGGACTGGGTTGGTAAAGGGCACAAGCAGAGTAAGTAAGCCAGCAGAGTCATGGGTGCTAAAATCACAAGACCATCTTTAGATTCAAAGTTAAGTTCAGCATTCATGGTCTTGCCACTGACACTAAACCATTAGCTCAGCAACATGCTGGACTTCTTGTTCTCTGTCAGCTATGAATCTCCTATGGAGTCTTTTTTCCTCATCTTGTGTGTGATACATGGCCTCACTTTTTCCAATATCTTTTTGCAAAAATTTCTTACTAACTGAACCAGTGTTAGTGATGCAAAAGCCACAGAAGGCTGTATGTACTTTGACAGTTTTTTTTAAAAGTTGCAGTATCTTACAACAGGAAGAGAGAGACCAAATGAATAACTGATATAAGAATACAGATTTTTGGAACGTGAAGAAGTCAACTACCTTAAGGGTCAATGTCTGCCTGGACTGACACTGTAGCTTAGAAAGCCAGAGGATAAAATATAGACAAAAATGTTGTTAGAAATGTGAAAAGCATATGTGATGGACATACATTTCTAGGTTAAAAACATCAATATTTTTGCTATAAAAACTGGATCATGAGTGCGCACATCAAGTGTAGCAAAGTTAAATCTACACAACTGTTTTTACTGTATTCAAGTAATGGATCTTCATTAAACTCCCTAATGACTTCTCAGGGCTTGCAAATGAGTGAATCAAGTGATTTTATTGAATATGACTCAAAATGGTTTCAGTTCATGGTACAGAAAAGTATTCACAAATTAAAGAGATAGGTTTGCATGTGTTTGCATATCCTTATTTACCTAAATTATTACAGAACTAGGTAGATAAAATACAAAGAGCTAAAAGGCAAAGACTCAACTAAAATATAAGCATTATAAGTGCTCCTGATGTAAAATCATATCTTCAATATTTCTGCTGTAAACAGACATCTAATATAACCTGATACTATAAATGCCAAAATAATTCAGTGGAATGGTCTACAAGAAATGTTATAAATACATCTACAAATCAACTGTACCTTCAGGGTGTTTGTCCTCCATGGAAATGTAATTTCATATTTTTTCCAGTACATGAAAATACTCCGCTCTTCCTCCAAGGTATATTTCTATTAAGCACAGCAAAACACCCTTTCCATCTTAAAAAATTATGCTAGGGTCTTTATGTATGCAATTTTATTCAATAGCCACACCCTCCAAGCTCTGTTACCATATGTAGTCTAAAAATAAAATGTACCAAAAGTACCTTTAATATTTTTATCTGATGTAAAAGTAGTATACAAAGAAAACATTGTAGCAAGTATTGGTTGGGTTTTGGTTGTTTTTTTTGCTTTTGTTTTTAACTTGAGAAAATATAGATAAAATATACATTAAAGCTACTAAAATATTAAACTTAGAATAGTCCAAAACATAAAATGTCCTAAATGCTTGTTTTTAAAACTACTAAAAGGACAAAATCTGTCTTTTAGCAGTAACTAAATATGATTGATGTAACACTCAGATTTATTCCACCAATATTTCCTGCTCCACATGATTGTTTATTAAGAATTTACATTGTGATATTTGAAGAAATGCATTAAAAAATTATGTGTGCATATATATGATATACTGTCAAAACATTCATTTAAATACAAGTTTTTCTGTCTTATGTACACACAAGCAGAAGTTCAATGCTAACAAGTACTCTTTGGACAAATGTCAGACGTTGCTTTAAGGAATGGCATTGATGGATTGCAATGCAAGTCATAATATTTTTACATCTTTATAAATAACTTCGATTTTGTAGTCCAAGAGTAAATATCACTATACACTTTCATAGTAAAAGCTAACCTTCTGGAATGCTTGAACATATACCTCCATATAACCACTCTTATTAATAACAGCAAAATCACACAGATGTGTCTGCCTGTGCAATTCTGACATACTTAATCATATTAACATAAGAAAGCCTTTCAAAATACAGTGGCTTCTGGAAGAGTGAATTAAGAAGTTCTTGGCATATTTATTTTGTTATCATATGCACAACTATTTATTCCTTTGATAAGACCTTTTAACTAGACAACTAAACATTAGGCATTAAGATTTGGGTTCAGACTAAGGATGTATTTTGAAAAAATATAAAGGTATATTATTCATATACAGCAAAGATAACAGAATCTTAGAAAAGGCTATAATAGTCATTGTAGAGTGTTGAATTCAAAGATATGTCTAAATGGCAAGCACTGCTTCCTCCAAAATACTACCTGCAAATGAATAGGGGTGTTGGCTAAAACAATTTGAAAAATGTCCCCATATATAGCTGACTTTGAGCAGAATACAGATACACAAAATAATAAATGTAAATAATTATAACTCATATGTCTGCTTCCTAATGGTATTGACAAGGAGTTACATGGGTACCAGGTATCTACACTACCACCTAAAAGACAAAGAAATGTAATGGAAATAGAGCATTTTTTTTAAATTACAACAATTTGAAAACACAGACATAATGCTTAATATTCCACCACCACCTCTATTTCATTTAGTCAGCTGGGGTTTTAGCAGTTTAAAGGTATTCATATATCGTTCATATATAAACTTTAAAACTTCCAAGTATCAGTTTGTAATTTCATCATGTAAAGTTGCTATAACTTAAATCAGCAAAGAAAAAAGTTAGTCTGTAAAAGCGCTAGTAATTCCTATGATCCACTGTTTCCATAGGAAAGATTAAAAAAAAAATATATATATACACATCTCCTGTCTAGTACACCTGAACATCAGATATTTTAATACGAAAAGATTTCTTGCTTATTCCATACTTTCAAAGACTTATAGGTTAGTTTCTGAAAAGCAAACTATTGGAAAAAACAAATAAAAAGAAAACCCTGCAGAGATAGATTAAGGGTATTATTTATTTCTGTCCTCAAAAAACTTATCTGCCTTTATCTTCAGCAGTATTATCACAAAATACAATACAACATACACGGGAATCTGCCACTGCTTCGGTTTAAACTTCACCTTTAGTGAGAAATTTTAGGCTCTTACCGTCAGTCTATCTCTCCTTTAAAAGTTCTTCCTTCACTTAGAAGCTTCATGTTTTGAGAGAACGTCTGTTATGGAAGTGTAGTGGCTGCACAAATCAGAATGGCAATAACAGAAGAATCAAGGGAAACCCTTGTAAAGATTCTCTCTCACAGATTGCTTCGCTTGCAATAAGCCCCAACAGATCACAGGACTCCACCATCCTGTGACAATTGTGATGTCCTCATATATTGCTTTGAATAGTTTGCTTTGGCTACTGAGATGATAATTAAACTTATTTGTTTTAAACTCAGTGAAGTGGCACACAACCGGAGGGGAAAAGCACTGTTGCAACACACTTATGGCACAGTCCTGGAATGACGCTTGGAGAGACTATCAGAATATACACCTAAAACTTTTTTATAGTCTACTAAATCTCACTTTTCCCTATCTCACTAAACAATACGAAGGAAAAAATGTGGCGAGATTGTCACTGCTGTATGTCTTTTATCGGCAAACACAGGAAATTATAAAAGATTGATTTTTTTCAGTAAATAATAAACATTACATTTACTTCTAAGGAATTGATATTTATAATCTTGCCATATTTATAAAGTATGAATGGATCTTCTCACAAAATATCACCCCAGATTATTTTTCCCAACTGATGACAGCAACATGAATGTATGAATAAGTACATGGTACTTCCATAGTTGGTTTTTCTTCTCAGGAATATTTCACTATGTTTCAAAAAATCATTTATCTTTATACTCAAAAGTAAGAGTAAGCCAATCCTGCCAATACGGAGACCAAGATATTGACTGGAAAATCTTTTTCTGTCTTTTAGTATATCACCAAGACCTAGTCAGTAATGTTATTTACAAACTTCCCAAAAATTAACAGCATAAAAGTCTCTGATAAACAAAGAATATCTGTATATCAATCAGACCCTAGGAAAATGTGTAATTCTTGAGAAACTGTAAATATGTTGGCAATTCAATACCAGTGCTAAATTCAATACAAAGATTGTAGCAGTTATTGCAAGAAAAATGAGCAGTGCACAGGTTGGTAAAAATACCCAATAATCTTCAAGTGCCAGACTGACAAATTAAGACAGTGGGAATATTTTTTTTAATAATACAACTGAATTGTACCTTTTATTATTAAAAAGTGTTTTCCCAAAAGCATTCATTACTTTTCAGTTATTAATTACACAGCAAAACATATGTGAAACTACTCACCAAATGCATTTCACTCTACAATGTGAATTTTCAGTTAATAAGGGTGTAAAAATAGAAAGCTGAACTCTGCAGGCATGCTTTCAAAATACTCACTCCGCAACACATAATGCCATTTGCAAACAAGCTAGGAGAGATAACCTTAACATGTTTTCTTGGCTGGGATGTTTGTAAATTCAGGGAAGTATTCTACAAATAGTACCATCAGGAACCCCAAGGAACTCAGGGTATCAGAACAAGTTAGAGTATGTAAAAGTATAAAACGGGGTAAAAATACTATTTCAGTATGTCTTCTGAAAAAGAGTCAATTGAAAAAATAAAACAAAATCAAAACATATCAACTATGTGATAATGAAAAAGAACGCAAAATTTAAAGCACATTCAATTAAATGTCTTCTGATGAAAGGTGTTGCCACTCGGAAGTCATTAATTAAATGTATAACCTATTCAATTTCTCATACTAAAAACATATTTGCAGACCACGACCTTCTATCAAAAGCCAAAGAAAAGGAATAGAGTAAAGGTAGTTTGTACTGAAGTGATAAGCCTGCTTCTTAGATGAGGTACTTCACCAGAAGAAAGGAATCATTTTGTCTGAGGAGTCAGAAGACTCAAGTCAAGTACTTTGTCCTAATGTATTAGCATATAATGAGGACAGACATACGATCTGTGAAATTGTCAGGTTGTAAAATATTCAGGATGTCACGGATCTAAATTAATATTTACAGATTTCCACCAAACCAAAAGAAAACCATCACAATTCAGAGTAGTGATAACAAATATGTCTTTTTTTCCCTTCTCTCTACTCCTCTCTCCTACAAACTGGCAAAACAAGTTGAGTACATTCATTTAGAAAATTAAGGCATTTCCTTTCATAGGCTTATTACAGTAAACTTGAATTAAAGCAGCAAAGGCATAGAACATGGTGGGAAGTCCATGTCCAAGAGACATGGTTGTAATTATAGACTCATAGAATGGTTTGGGTTGGAAGGGACCTTAACGACAGTCTATTCCAACCCCTGTGCCATGGGCAGGGACACTTCCCACACTAGACCAGGCTGCTCAAGGCCCCATCCAACCTGTCCCTGAACACGAGGGACAGGGCATCCACAACTTCCCTGGGCAACGTGTTCCATTCCAGAGCCTCACCATCCTCATTGTGAAGAAATTATTCCTATTGTCTAATCTAAATCTTCCCCCTAGCAACGTAAAGCCATTCACCCTTGTCCTACCACTACATGCCCCTGTAAAAAGTACCTCCCCAGCTTTCTCGTAGGCCCCCTTCAGGTACTGGAAGGCCACTAAAAAGGTCTCCCAGAGTCTTTTCTTCTCCAGGCCGAACAATCCCAACTTTGTCAGCCTGTCCTCATAGCAGAGGTGCTCCAGCCCTCTGATCATCTTCACGGACCTCCTCTGGACCCGTTCCAACACTTCCATATCCTTCTTATGTTGGGGATTCCACAACTGGACATAGTAATCCAAGTGGGATCTCATGAGAACAGAGCAGATAATAAAATATACCTCATTATAAATCCCCCTTAAATGGCAGCATCCATTAGGGAGAAAGTTCTTTAAATTGATAAACATTATTTTTGCATCAGTCTCTCATGCAGAAGTCACTACACTGTTTCAGCATTGCATGTGTGCCACTGGTATTATAAGAAAAGACAAAGTCTCTGAAGAAATGATTGAAACAATTAAAAAACATTGTGTCAAGATACTCAGTAGGTCCATAGCAGTTTGAAACAACATACATGAAATGGATTATATTGACAGGACATATTAAGTTCCAATGCCTGGAGAGGGCATGTTTAATGTGAAAATTTGCTGCTTTTGTTCAAATTATTCTAAGGCTGAAACTGTCGTACTCTAGCATTCTCACAGATTCATCTGTGTTTTGCCTCAAAACAGATCACTTTAACATAAGAGAGGTTTCCAGAACTGTTTTTCCAGATCTCCTTTTTATCAGCCATATATAGAGACTTTCAACATTTTAATGATTTTTTTAAACTGAAAAATATAAATATCAGATTGTGTGCCTGGTTTTTTGTCAGATGCCCAACCAGAAATGCAAGTGTTTAACTTAAATATATAAATAAAAAAAAACATAAGCCATGAACTTGTTTATACGAGGAAAACTTTAAGCTACTCTGAATATTCCTAATGCTCCCATCTCTGTCTCTAATCATTAAAAGTTTGCAAAAATCACTGATATAAAATGATGATTAGGTTGAATTTCTGGCCCTCTTTAAATCTGCCATATGAAGAAGGAGAAAATGACATATTCACAGAACTCTGTAGGTATTCTAGAACAGGAGCACAGTTATAACTACTTAAATTTTACCCATACAAGTAACTACAAAGCAGACTCTTACCTTGATCAAATGGTTTACCCGGACTCCATGTACGAAAATAATCATCCTGGAGAGGGAGAAACAACCTACATTTAGTAAAATGTAAGGAATCAATGTATACATGAAAACTCACAGAATCATAAAAGACAGAAGATGTATACCAACCTCTACTTCCTAGAAAAGGCGAGCAGTAAGAAACAAATGAGAAAAAGATTACAGTCATCATAATGAGACAAATCACTCATACAGAATAAAACAGTGCAATTCAAAGGCCATTTGCACTCATTAAGGAAAAATGCTAGTCAAACAAAACAGTGTTTTTTACTAGCATTTAAAATAGGAAAAGTTTTTGCCACAGTACTTACATAGGTAATGTTTCTAACATTGTTCTTAGAACAGTAGTTTTCCTGTGCTTTAATGATTTTTCAAAACCAGCTCCAAAGCCATCATCAATAAAATATTGAATGATACACAAATTTTAGACAAAAAATGTTGCTATGTAGTTTTCAACTGCATCGGTTAGATGTATCATTAAATAAGTCTAATTAGCTCTATTTTCTACAAATTATCTTCCTAAACATAAATTATCCTCCTAATTATGTCATCAGCTGTATTAGGCTACAATTTCAAGAAGGAAAATTGAATTAAATAAATTACTTTCAAAATATTAAGAAACTTGATAATAATTACAAATTCACAGCAGAGATGTAGATAAGCAGATCTGTACATCTCACGTAATAGCTAAAGCAGAAAAAAAAAAGACTTGAATTATTTATTATTATGTCTTAATCTAACTTCCTGTTCTCTAGAACAAAACATTAGAAAAATAGTACCCAAAGATTTTATTGCCTGTGTAAATTAAGCTTCACAAACTGCAGTGGATGTATTGTCCCATCCAGCAGTTCCATTCCAACTGTGTGAGTTTCACACAGTTGTCAAAGCCACATAATCACAACTTAAAAAATCAAGTATCAAGTACATCTTTATAGGAACAAATCACTCTTCGGATTTTAATAGTTCAATGGGTTTACCTCAAAGGGAGGGGGGGTGAGGGGGTGGAGACTGGTTGTGGCCTAAACTGTATTTCACTGACATTGTACCAGTAAAAATGTTATTATGGGAATGTGTGCTTTGAAAGAAGAAAAAAGAAATGAGCAGAATCTGGAAGTGCAGAATAGAATAACAGTTCTATACCAATAGTTACACACTCCTCTATTTTGACACTGCATGGCTTAAAAATCTATGAGGCAGTGGATGTTATTTGCCTTTTTAATTACTATTTTTTGAAAGTAAATAAATACAGACAGGCATATGAAACATTTTGTTTGTTTCGTTTTGTTTTTTAAATAATGCAAGAAATAAGTAGAAATGACAATTATGATTGAGTTTTCCAATCATATCCATCCTAACAGTAACTATAGAGATGTTATTCCTAGGGTGGTGTTCTGAATAGTTTTGAGCCATCTTTAACACAATGTTGTTCCATGAATCACATCACATTGGAAAAACTTCTAGAGTACCCTCTAGAGTCTTGAAAAAAACCATCAAAGTGATACAGTCTCTTTCCATTTCCAATAAATCAGTAAAGTTCATGTACAGTGAGCCTATTCAGATAATATCTTAATTAATAAAATGGGGAAAAGTTAGAATAACTAGAACATAAGGCTATTGGAACAAAAGAGCAGTCATCCCAGTTGAGACCAAAATCAGTTCTAAGGCAAAGCACCCTGCATTACGCTTAAAGAAGGACGGAGAAGTGAGGCTTGTACATGTGACACATTCTCAAGTTGGCCTCAAAGCAATCAGATGATAAATCCATTCTTGTCCATCTCTATACTGCAAACAACTTCACAGATCCCAAATACAACACCCCTCTGGCATTTCTAGAAGTAAGAGACTTCGCTGGCTTACTTCTGTCTACAAAGTCACTTCATACCTCTTTTCCTACAGTTTTCTGAATCTTTTCCAAGTCTATGGTTTTTATATGGTATGACTAGAATTGTGCAGAGCATTCAAAATGAAGCAGCAGTATGTATCTGTACAAAACACAATAACACTATTTCGCTTTGTATTCTCCCTTTTATGCCTACCCCTCAATTTTCTTTTTAGGGTATCAGCTTAATCAGAAAAGCTTTAAGGAAAAGGAAAGGGAGGAGAGAGAAGGGAGGGGAGAGAAGGGAGGGGAGAGAAGGGAGGGGAGAGAAGGGAGGGGAGAGAAGGGAGGGGAGAGAAGGGAGGGGAGAGAAGGGAGGGGAGAGAAGGGAGGGGAGAGAAGGGAGGGGAGAGAAGGGAGGGGAGAGAAGGGAGGGGAGAGAGAAAAAAATTAATTCTTCTCTCCTCATTCTTAAAAAGCAGATGCTACATGACTCTAAGAAATATACCGTTAAGTACAGTAAAAGAGAAAAATGCTTGATGTTATTAATTTTATTTCTTTTGTAGAGCATTTGTTATATCACTGTATTGATCCGTCCTCTGCAATATTTTCTGTAGATACTGCCATTTATTGCTGACATCACTTGAATTACCATCCAACAGAAATCTATATTGCTAAAGAATGTAATGAGACACGGTAGATATGATGAGTCTGACTCAGAGAACAGCAGGTGCCCTAGGGCAACAAGGGCAGTTTCCTCACAAATAGTTTCAGATCAAGGTTGACCTGAAAAAAACAGATAAAGCAAATTCAGCCCTTGTTTCATGTTCACATTTTCTCTCTAAAATGACCTGTGCATTAAAAGCCTATATATTAAATTCAAAGTGGATTTATGCCAGAGAATCCACTGAAATTGAAACAGTTTTTTGAATTATCTTTCTCTTTTACCCAAACTCACTGGTACAGCATAAGTTGTACAGAAGTGATATTAATTGTGTGATTCACAAACTACCAACTTAGGGAAAGGTCTAATAGGCAACTGTTCAATGTAAGGTACTGCTTCACATATAATGCCTTTTCAAGAAACAATACTTTTAACAGTTACCAAAGCAGGAAAGATACAAGATTTCCTGAACTTTATCCAATGCAAAATTGGATTCTTCCTATACAGAATTCCACTGAAATCTTATACAACTTATGATAATGCAAAAAATACATTTTACTGCTGGCCTCCCTACTCCTATGTAGGGGTTTCTTTGGTTTTATCAAAGAAGAGCTGCATACTCCAGTTTGTAGATGGACATGAAATCATATTTTGACAATTTCAGAAACAAAAGTCTCTTATGCAGCACATGCTCCCTAATATAACTTAAAACCCTAATATAACTCTAAATTTAAAATTTAGATTTCAGTTCTTACTGCCATTTGCTATGGGACTATTTCGCTGGTTTTAATTTCCAGGAGTTCTTTATGTGTTTTCTATTCCATTTCTTATATCTGTGTCTCAAGCACATACATTTGCCTCTCATCTTATCTGAAAGCTCTACACTTCTTTTAAGCTAGGTCTTTGCTATTTAGTAGCTATGCTATTTTCAGACTCCACTTCAACAAGCCACGTGAATTGAGCCAACAGTTCTACATCACAGCCCTCCACTTGTCTCAAGCTCATTTCTGCAGCAGACTTGAGCACACCAAGTATCTCCCTTTCACATTTTTGCACTTCTCCAGTTGCAGAGGGTTTGATTCATAAGCATCAAACCTTTCCAATTACTCCACAACATGTATATATGTTCTAAGTCTCATTGAAAGAGCTGTGGCAGGGTTGTCACCCGATACCCCTGTCCACTGCTGGAAAATGAAAGTTAGCACCAACAGTGTGTGAATTTTTTTTTTCTGCTTTTTTCTACTTTCCAGGACCTTCAGCCCAATGCCAGCAAGATTGCCGTTACCCTCTAGAGCCTTAAATTGCTGGCCATAGGGAGAAGTGTTATAGCAATAAAAGGATGAGACAACATCAAACTTTCCAGTGGGAAATCTACCACTCGAAAACACTGCAGTTTCCCAAAATGAATGAGGGCCACAGGAAGCATACACAGACTCCAACGACATCTAAGGAGAGTGCTACCCCAAAACATAAACCATAACTGGAGAATTATAAGTTGCACCATGAAAATTCGTGATGTTTGTGTACTGGGAAATTCTTCAACCTGAAATCTGAGCCAGTCTGGAATCCTCCTCCAGGATACCAACATGTTCTTCAGCAGCATGTGGATGCCTGCCTGCCTATCAGATGTTGCTTTACAATTCTGCTGGCCTGCACAGACATCTCTGATCTATCATACAACATCTATACAACTCTGTATACAACTACCAGAAGCAGTTCAATACATAAAGCAACTCAAACACATCAAAGCAACGGCACTTCACATCCAGTACTTCTGGGAATCAGGTAATCTTAAATATCATTCTAGTAAGTCAAAGAATCAATGTGAGAAAACAAACTCCAAGATAATGAACCAACACAGAGGTAATATCAGCATTGCTCCTCAGGTAGTGAAGGACCTAAGCACCTGTAGACAAGACTGAGCCTTGCTGCAAAACTCCTTTCCTTCTTGTTTGGCACCTAGTCTCCTTGAGTGGGGTGACAGAGTGAAAAGTGAAAGGATGCTAAGTTTATTGTCCAGTGCCAGCCTCCAGGACAGCTGATGTCACCTTCCCCTGCTGCTCCAGACTCTTGGGCCATGCCACCCCCGAGGCCTGTATACACAAGGCTGGCAAAGCACAATTAGAATCAATAGCTGCTTTCAGCAACTCTGGCACTCAGCTCCAAAGACTCAATGTTTACCCTGCTCTCTTTTCTTTGCTTCACGCTTCTAGGACCATTGATGAGGTTGGGCTAAGAGCCACCACTCGTCAGCCTTCTCTCTCTGTTACACAGATCTCATTCCCTAAGATTTCCACAGAGGCTGTCTATGTGGTACTAGCAGCATCACTAACAGCAGGTTTGAACAGCATAGCACTAAAATCATTTGCCAAGAAATACCAAATGCTTAATAAAGCTTATATTCAGAATTACTGGAAAACATTTAGAAAAGGAAAGCATTAATATCAAAACACAAACACTATAAACTTCTAAATCCCAATAAAATCTAAAATACTGCTTCTTTAAAAGTGCATCTCATATTTGTTATCATTAGTAAAAGAAATAATGAACCATCTTTTTGCAGGGATTTCCAGAGCAAGCTCAAATATGTTGATGGAGCGAGATCGGCCTTGGGAGAAGGACACTGTTTTGCTTGTTGGTACAAAACCATGGGATGAGGAGGCAAGAATTCAGTACACACAATGAAGTGCATAGAGCATTGTGACATTGCTTAGATAAGTGTTTTAAATATATAACTGCTAGCTTTTAGAATGAGAAAGTTATCGCTCATTGTGAATCTTACCTTGCCTGTAGACAGTAGTGGGAAAGTACTGTAAGGTTATGTTAACTTAACAGCAAATAGGCACAAGTTCAGCACATGATCTGTTAGTTGATTGGTTTATAGGTATACGCTAACAATTGTGATTGGACATAAGTTTTAGAGTTAATATATGATTTGTATCAAGAAGAATATAAAAAATATAAAAGAATATAAAAGGAGTCAGGCTGAGAATAAAGTTGTCTCATTCTGCATCCCAGAATGAGCCTGTGCTTTTACAAGATGCAACATCTTTTCACTACACATACAAGAAGTTTTGGTCATGATCCTCCTATTATGCTGTCGAGATGAAGCTTGTGACGAGGGCCTTAAAACAAGTTTGTTAGGCTACAGGAGCTGTAGTGTAAAAAACAGATGTTGTTTAAATGGATGATGTGAGGAAGATGGCCATCTGTGGGACTTTCACGTGCTGTTCAATTTACTCAGGTGTCTCTTCACTAGCATACAAGCCTTTGGTAACAAGCATAAAACTTGTTTACTGCCCAACCCCTGCATACAATGCCACAGTCTGGAGAAGAAAAGGACAGCCAAGAGTGGCAGAACAGTAACAGACTATACAGAGAGATTAGGTCACATCTATGAGGCTGGAGGAAATTTACTCAGGTGTGTTGAAAGAGATGGCCAACATATTTGTAAGGCTATGTTTTCTCTCTATGAAAAATGGTGGACCATATCTGGGAGATCTCTGGGAAAAAAAGTTAGCATCTTAAAAAATGAAATGTAAGAAGGTCGATGCAGGAGACTACAGGCCAGGTAGCCTCAACTCAGTTTCTGCAAAGATCAATGGAAAATGTCCTCTTTTAGTCCTTTTCCATGCACATGACAGACAAGAATAAATACTAAGTGCAGACCTACCAAAGATTTACAGTGTTTGAGCAGTCAGACTGCCTTCTCCAATGAACTAAGAGTTTAGTGCACAAGGAGAGACTGGTGGGTGCACTGTACCTTGACTTTACTAAAGCTTTTGTTATACCCTCCTACAGTGCATTCGTTTTGAAGCTGAGGAAGTAAATTCTAGACTTTTAAGTGGGCTGAAAACTGATTACATTGGTGGTCAACAGCTCAACATCCAACTGGTCTCTCACAAACAGCTAAAGAACCCTACAGTCTCTTCCGGGGATCATACTGTTTACAACTTCAGTTACAACTTGAATGATAACAAAAAGCATGCCATAAACAACTGAACTAGTGTGAGCTGTCAATACAACAAATAGCAAAGGCTCAGTCCTGAGAGACCTCAGTAACTTGACGGTTAACTCAGCAGAAAAATGAGGTTCAAAAAGAATTGGAAAGTTCTAAACCTAGGAAGGAATGTGGAGTATAGGCTGCAAAACAACTGACTGTTGAAAAAAGTCTGGGAGTTACAGTGGACAGCAGGAGAATTTGAGAGCTGGATTTATTTAGTCTGGGAATGAGGTGGCTAATAGATGGTTGCCTGCAGCCATTTGAAGAGCAATTACCAGCTCTTGTCAGCAGTGCCAGATGATTTAAAAACGAGCAAAGGTCACACATTGCAGCTTGGGATGTTCAGGCTGGATATGAGGGAAAATTTCCTTAGCAGGTTTGTAATGCAGCAGCACAATAAGCTGCTTGTAGAAATTACGTGCTTGGGAAGACTATGGAACAAATCCTCCTAGAAGTTATGCTAAGGTACATGGAGGACAGGGAAGTGATTCAAGACAGCCAGCATGACTTCAGCAAGGGCAAGTCCTGCCTGATCTGGCCTTCTGTGATGGAGAGACTACATTAGTAGACCAGAGCCATGGACGTCATCGACCTGAATTTCTGCTAGGCCTTTGACATGGTTCCCCGCAATATCCTTGCTCTAAATTGGAGGGATATAGATTTGATGGGTGAACTGTTTGGTGGTTTAGGAATTGATTGGATGGGTTACATCCAGGGGGTAGTAGTCAACTACTCCATGTCCCAGTGGAGATCAGTGACAAGCATTGGCCCTCAGGGGTCAATATTGGGACCAGTACTGTTTTAATATCTTCATAAATTACTTAGCAAGACCAAGTGCAACCTCAGCAATTTTGCATATAACACCAACATGAATGGTGCAGTTGAAATGCCCGAAGGATGGGAAGTCATCCACAGGGACCTGTACAAGTTCAAGAAGTGGGCTTGTGTGAACCTCAACAAGTTCAACAAGGCCAAGTGTAAGGTCCTGCACCTGGATCACGGCAAACCCTGGTATCAACAGAGGCTAGGGGATGAAGAGATTGAGAACAACCCTGCAGAGAAGAACATGGGGGTGCTGGTGGATGAAAAACCGGACATGAGCAGACAGTGTGTGCTCACAGTCCAGAAGGCCAACTGTATGAAAAGCTGCATGGCCAGCTGGTCAAGGGAGGTGACTCTGCATCTCTACACTGACACCCTACCTGGTGTGCTGCATCCAGCTCTGGAGCCCTCAGCACAAAAGAGAAATGGATCTGTTGGAGTAGGTCCACAGGAAGGCTACAAAAATCAGAGGGATGGAACAATTCTTCTGAGAGTTGGGGTTGTGCAGTTTGGACAAGAAAAGGCTCCAGGGAGAACTTACTGCAGCCTGAATACTTAAAGGGGGGCTATAAGAAAGATAAGGACAGACTTTTTAGTAGGGCCTGTTGTGACAAGACACGGGGTAACGGTTTTAAACTAAAAGAAGGTAGATTCAGACTAGACACAAGGAAGAAATTTTTAACGATGGGGGTTGGTGAAACACTGGAACAGGTTGGCCAGACAGGTGGCAAAGCCCCATCCCTGGAAACATTTATTGTCAAGTCAGATGGTGCTCTGAGCCACATGATCTAGTTGAAGATGTTCCTGCTCACTGCATGACGGTTGGACTAAGTGAATTTTAAAGGTCCCTTCCAACCCAAACCATTCTATGATACTATGATTTGATCTTGGGCATTTTTAAGATCTGAGTAGAAAAATCCACAGCTAACATGATCAATCCAGTGTTGCAACAACCCCAGCTTTGAGTGGAAGTCTAGATTATAAGTCCCCCAGGGGTACCTTCCAAATATAGTTTATCTTAATCAACGACTACTTCCTGTATGTCAATAATCTTAGCTCCAAATATTGAGAAAAAAGGAACAATTCTTTTCTACTCTCCTTTTGCGATGTATTTTCTTTTTCCATCTACGTTTCCTGCTTGGATATTTGAAATAGCATATGTGTATATGATAGTCTCTAATATTGGGATATGACAAAAAAAATAAAGTAACTGATGACTATGGACAAAAGGAATATATGGCTCAGGTGAGAAGCTGGGAGCACAGCAAACAAAAAGAGGAGTTTGGAATATGGTAAGTTATCAGAAGAGTCATAAAGTTTCTGGAAACCAAGATTTGAGAACACAGACATTAGGAGACAAATAGGTAGAATGCGACTGATAACTCGGCAGGTGAGAAGATAAAGCCAAGAGGAAGGAGCTGGGTGGAACTGACACATGAAGGAAAATAAGAAGCAAAAAGTCAACAGTAGCAACTGATCTTTTGAGCAGTGGAGGAGGTAATATAAGAAGGAAGCAGAAATTAGCTGAAAGAAATAAAGAATTCAGATGGGCATCTCAAAGTGACTGGCTGACACTGGTATTAAGCCTAAGTAAGTACAGGAAGGAAAAGAAATCAAGAAAAGTAGAAAGACAGGACTGGTAACAAGAAGAGGTTTGAAGAAATGCAAAGAAATAATTAAGTGGTAGAGGAAACAGGATTGAAAAAAAACCCATAAGTAAGCCCACAAATATTTTCTTCATTAGTCTTCACAGAAATGCTAAATTTCTGGGTCTTGATCTCTTGGCAAATACTGAAGAAAAGCAGTGTGAAACTCACCCATGTATTCTACAGAAAGAATGGTACTCTCTATAGACTAAGTTGCAGAGGTCAGCATAAATCAGTATGAGAATTTCTATGGAATCTTTTCTTGTTTGTTTAGTTTTTTGGTATTGGTATTTGTCAAATTTGTCAAAATTGGTATTTGTCAAAACAGACATTTTCTGAAAACATACTAAGTTTGACAAACTTTGACTGTTAGGCATTTAAGTCTTTTTTTTTACTGAAGGAAATTCCTTGCTCAACTTGATAGATAACCTCCCCTCATTACTTCAAGGTAGCTTCATACTATTGAAACTCCTTGTACAGAACAACGCATACCTGGTGTCCCAAATAACAACAGGGCTTCTACTACTCATGCAGAGCTTGCCCTCTTACCTACTTTCTAAACCATCAAGAGCCAAATGAAATTCCCATTTTGGCTATAAAAGATACTGAACTAGAAAAGAAGCTGTTGAATACATTTATTGTCAACGGAAATGTCAAATTTCTAGCTAAAAATCCATTTTGAAACAAAAACATTTTATAAATGTCAAAAGATACAACATGGAAATTCTGGTTTTAACCAAGCCTGAGCTTTCAAATAACTAAGAACTACCAGCCCATTAAAATTAATAATGTGTCACTACTCCATTAAATACAAATTCCTAGGTGAAAAAAAGAAAAAAATCAAACTCCTAACCAGTGGAGATACTGTGATATAAAAACTGTGCAGGAATTAAATAACATTATTTGTTGTTGATTTCACTTTAGCATATACTGGTAACTTAAAGAAAATCCAAGACAAGTCTTAACAAGCTTATATAAAGCATGTATGAATTACCTCTAAGAAATATAAAAATTACAAAAGGAAAAGAAAATCAAAATAGTAATGAAGGTTTTTCAGAGAGTAGAGGTGTGATTCCAAAACCCTACACTAAATGTGTGAGAGTGTGTGTATATATAAAATATATATATATTCCCGAATTATTATAAACTTTTTTTTTAAAAAAAAAGCAAGATCTCCTCTGAGAGTGCGAGTTACTATCATAGTTCACTACACACATCACTTAATTTGGAACCACAGGAAAACAGAGTCCGGATGACCTGAGAGTCCCGTCTGCACCTCAGCTTGTAAAATGACATGGGATTGAACTAGTGAGCATAGTGAAAACTAATCATTTCAGCAAGTAATATATACTTCAATTGAGTTCTATTATTACATACATTTGGAAAAAGATCAGCTGCCTGAGAGAGGAATTTCACGGGTATGTCCTTAGTCTGCTTGTTTAAAAAAAAAAAAAAAAAAAGTCAATGTTTATTTCTTGGGCTTGCAAATATTTTTTGATACAAGAAGTAGTTCCTATTACAAAAAGTATAATACTTTGATTTAAGCTAAAGCTCTCCATTTTAAAGCTATTACCCCTCAACCTATCACCACATGCCCTTGTAAAAAGTCCCTCCCCGGTTTTCTTATAGCCCCTTTTAGGTACTGGAAGGTCACTATACGGTCTCCCTGGAGTATTCTCTTTTCCAGGCAGAACAAGCCCAACTCTCTCAGCCTCTTCACACAGGAGAGCTGCTCCAGCCCTCTGATCATGACTATAGTCTTCCCCTGGACCTGTTCCAAGAGTTCTACATCCTTCTTATGTTGGGAATTCCAGAACTGGACAGAATACTCCAGATAGGTCTCACAAGAGAGGAATAGAGGGGCAGAATCACCTCTCTCGACTTGCTGGACATGCTTCTTTTGATGCAGCCCAGGATACAGTTGGTCTTCTGCACTACAAGCACACATTGCTGATGAGAAGCTTGACATGAGCCAGACAGCACCCCCAAAGACCCTCTCTGCAGGGCTGCTCTCAATCACATCACCCAGTGTTGAAACCATGGATTGCCCCAACCCAGGTGTAGGACCTTGCACTCAGCCTTGTAGAGCCTCATGAGGTCCACATAGGCCCACTTCTCCAGTTTGTCCAGGTCCTTCTGGATGACATCCCATCCTTCTGGTGTGACAACTGCACCACTCAGCTTGGTGTCATCTGCAAACTTGCTGAAGGTGCACTCGATCTTGGTGTTTATATCACTGATTAAGATATCAAACAGCACTGGTCCCAGTACGGATCCCCAAAGGACATCACTCGTCACAGATCTCCATCTGGACATCGAGCCGTTGACCACTGCTCTCTAAATATGACCAAACAACCAAATCCTTATCCACCAAACAGTTCACCCATCCATATACCTCCAATTTAGAGAAAGGATGTTGGGAGGGACTCTGCCAAAGGCTTGTGTCCACCGATGTGGTTACCCCAACATAGAAAGCCACTAGATTGGACAGACAGGACTTGCCCTTGGTGAAGCCATGCTAGATGTCTTGAATCACTTCCCTATCCTTCATGTGCTTTAGAGCAGCTTCTAGAAGGCTTTGTTCCATAATCTGCCCAGGCAGAGAGGTGAATATTTGCAGAACAGATGTCTCTTCTTCAGTAACTGGAGTTTTGGTCTTATCTCAAAGGCAAGGTCAAGTAGAGAGATGGAGACAGCTCCAAATTAGCAAGAGTTTTGACTGTTGTGAAGTTTCATAATAACATTAAAATTAGACCTTTGAAAGTAATAGGATATGCATAAGATTTCTGGGAAATATATACATATGCATGTACGTGGGAAATATATTCTGCAACCAGCTTGTCTTGTTGCACATGATTGATGGAGATCACTCCCGCATGTTGCACAGGCCTGATAAAGGATGCTTCCTTTGTAAGCCTCCAAAACGAGTCTTAGAGAGTTTTATTTGCCAGCATTTTTTGCTATCATAACAAGGAATTTAGACTTCAATTAATCTCATTAGAATGTGTACGTCACAACTACAAGCTTCTCTTCAAGAATGTGCTAGCTTTTGTAAAAAGAATCAATAAGGTTGGGGCTCATTCAACCTACATATAAAGTGAAAATTAAGTTTAAAATTCATAACACTGCTAATTACTCCATGTACTCTGAACTTAGCCTAATCAGAAGTATTTATTTCCAAGAAAAATTATGTGTTCAGAGATTAATATAGCACTATGACACTTCTGAGATAAATCAGCAATTTTCCATCTCAAAAAGCTAACCATCCCATTTCTCAAAAACTAGTTTTAGCGTGACCTTAAGTACTTTTGACTCATCCCGTAAGAAACACCTGTCTTGCGACATTTTTCTTTAACCTTCTTGCAAATATTAAATAAAAAAATACACTTTACATTCTAATTACTTTTTCTCTTGAAGAAAGCTATGCTAAAATGGAGTTAATACAAGAGAGTTTAAATAGTTTCAAATAAAATGTGCTACCAGGTCTAAAAACATGACAAGAAGTTTACACTGAATCCTTCTAACACTGAAGTGATCAAAGATTTACAAAACCTTGATATCCCAAATAAAAGTAAATCAGTTTATAAGAAACAGCAGGTGTTTTCTTACCTAACTCCACCCACAGTGTCAGTGTTGTGGAGAGTTAAGGTTGTTTGAACCATTGTAGAAAATTCCTATTTATAGATGACAAATGTCACTAAAAAGAAAATAACAACTTCTCACATGAAGTAAATATTGCCTATGATGCTTTGTACCCTAAACTACTAAGATCTTTTAAAACTATTTAATTACCTTTCATACAATACCAAGAACATTTGGATAAGTTACACTGAAACACAAAGGAGTCAAAACAACCTACCTACTGTACATCAGCAGAAGCCACAAAATCACTGAGACACAGTGGCTTTCCCCTGTCTTCCACATGGCACGTGTAGGTTTACTAACAACAGGGGCTACAGCAGAAAAGAGGGCTCTGATATGTTCAGATCTCTGTATTGTTTTCCAGGTATAGCATGCAATCTTTGTTACATGACATCTGCTTTCTACTCCTGCTTCTTAATCTCCAGAGCAGATAATGTAGCCCCATTTCAAGTCCAAACTCTCGGGAATAACCCTAAAATAACCCCTGGAAGTCTGACCCTAAAATGCTCATCTCCTAGGCATATAAATGCACTCGATATCCTTTCTCCATCTCCACTCACTGCTTATTTACACACATCGTAACTAATTTTCTTTTCCTGGGTTGTTCAGCAGTCTCTTTCTCCTGTACCCATAAGTAGATCCTACCCTAACTTCATCCTTAATCTCTCTATTGAGTAAAGGTGATGATATGCATTAAAAAAAAAAAAAAAAAAAAGGAACCTATAGTTTTTATGGTTGTTCTTAAACACCAAATGCTCTCTGCCAAATCTGTTGCATAAGAATAGTCCTCTTCAGGGAAATTTAACAAAGAATTGTTCTCCTCCATAACGGCTATCTTTTCTTTAGAAACAATGAAGATAGCAAAGAGAGCCATTAGTCATTTTTGTTAAGAGCAAAAGACTGGCTTCACTCTCATCACAAATAACAGCAGTTTTTCAGAAAAACAGCAATTCAACATACAGGTCTCTGTAAGAGAATACTGTCAGCCCCTAAAAGAGTAACTCTTGCTGATAAAGCTTAAAGAAAGAATTAAAAAAAGCAACGGCAGCTCAGGAAAGAAATTGAATTTTAAGTGCAAAGGAAAGCTTGAAATATCTGCATTATTGTTTTATTAGACTCATCTGGGATAACAAACCAGTATGTTACCAAGTGCTGAATTTCTTAAAGGAATAACCTTTACATGCAATTTAACTTTAATTTGAACTAATTGACCCATTTCTTGTAGATCATTACTGATCTCATTATTCTGAAATAATATGACATCTTCATAGGCAGTATAAAATGAAGTTCCTGCTTTATATGGAAAACTCCAATCAATTTTGGCCAGTGATACCATAAAATGCTTCAGAATGTATGTTCCTTAAACACTGCTATAGACCCTCTCATCTCTGACTACAAATACCCTGAATGTATAATAGGACAAAGTGCTGACAGTTCTCACTGCAGAAAAGACGAGCATGACTAAAAAGTTTCCTTCCCTGTGTTGGGAGAAGGCTTATGGTGTAAAAACTACCCTAAATTCAAGACTAGAATCCAATCTTTTGGAACGAAAAAGTTTTCAGGCTACTAGCCCTGCTTCAGCAGCATCTTGCTATGTGCACCAATGGACGTAACTGTATTCTCAAAGTTTCATTTACCAACCATCTACTCTCTATTCTAATTTACTCTTTATGGTTTGAATTTTATCTTGGATTTTTTCAGCTTTTTTCTTTAAAACCTTATTTCAGTGTTTTGACATATTATCCCATTTCTTTGCTTTTCATAATCTTTCCCTACATTTCTCTCTCAGATTGTTTTCTTTCCTGCTGATTTTTTTAAGCAAGGGTTGCAACTTAATGCCATTTATCTAAAGCCAGATGTCTGGGAACTGTGGTGTCCCCACATACAGCTCACCAATGAGAATCACCAAAGATCCAAAGATCCCAGAGTTTACTAGGATCAGGAAACTTTCTGCAATATCTATTATTTTTTATAGCTTTCTGTCAGTTTAGTACAGCACTATAATGTAGCAACTTTTATTCCAATAAAATGTAATGGTTTCTACTTGGAAGTTAACACCATAGTAACTATTGTTGCCTAAATTATTGTCTGTTAGGGTCACTTACTACCAACCCTTGCCCAAAAAACAGATTTATTTAACATTTATAATTAAATTCCACAGGTCTTATATAGGAGTAGAAAACTAAGCATACACAGAAAAAATGCTAATTTAGGTAGAGTTGAAGAGAAACTTCTGACTATCTTGTTCTATTCAAATGAAGAGGTGCATAGTGGAAGCAGAAATACAAGATGGGAGCTATAGAGAAGGAGAATCCAGTGAGCTCCCTGGCCTAATCAATAAGAAGTGCCCTAGGTATTACTATGTCAAAATCATTATATAGAGTAAATCTGCAAAAAATAGTGGTCTAATCCTAGAGTCTAGGGTTTCTCCATATCTTGAGGGCATCAGCAGGAGTATTTTCAATGACTTCAGTTAGACATAGTAAATTTTCAAATGCTAACTCCCATTCCCTGGTTCTACTAAAGGATTAGATTATTCATATGAAAATTAAAAGCTAGGTTCAACACAAAGCTTGGTTCTTACCTGACATTGCCAATACCAAACTTCCACTAATGCCTTAGAACTACTACAATAGAACATGAGAATCAGCACAAATGGTTATTCAACAGTTAAAGAAATAACATTGTCCAGCTGTCACAACCTTATCACACCCCTAACATCATCTTGCTTTCCCATCCACAACAGGATCCTGTTATCTCAGTCCCTCAGGTCCTATGCCAGGTTATTATTGCTTTGAATCTCAAAGTGAGCAGATTCGGACCTTGCTAGGATGAGTGACAAAGGATAATCCTAGTTGCTCCAGGGAACCTTGCTGATGCTTCAGTATATGACACAAAGTCAGCACTGAACTCAGAGGAACACTGTATTAGAAAGGACTGTGCTGCTAGAAGCAATTTTTTCTTCTATGGGATTTAATCCTGAAGACTTAAAAAAAAAAAAAGGAAGATTAGCCATTTTAGTGTCCAATTAGGAAATTACATTCCTTAGATTTCCTTATGCTTCTAAAAGTGAGAGCCTTCAAATTGCCTTAAAATAGAATTATATTGCTGAGCACTCAAATCTGCTATATCCTGCCCCAGAATGAGATTAATTTCAGTGTTACCAAATGTTAATAGTTTGGACAGCATACAGTGCAATGTATTTTGGGATCTTTCCAAGCAGAAGGCAATTTGTGCACTTCAGCCTCTTCCTACTCTTTCTTTCGCTCTCTTAAGTTTCTGAATTAAGCCCTGATGCAGTGTTCTATACTGAGAATGAAAAAACCCATAACTGTCTACTCTTCCTCACCAAACAGTGCCATCTTTTCTGTTCAGAAATTTTCTGTAGTATTTTACTGAAGCTTATCTTTGTTAACAGCTTAAATTGAGCTAAAAGGATATAAAATCAAATTAAATGTACTTTTTATAGTACCTGTAACCCCCAGTCTATATGCTCACCTCTATTCTATTCCCACAAGAACCTCCATAGGATTATGCTGAAAAATTCTTTCCAAGGTCAACTCATCTCATTTTTCATTTTACTGTAACAAGTTTCTAAGCCTAGCTTGCAGGAACATTTCCCCCTAGTCCTGACCCAAAATCCACATAAGCCAATAAAAGCTTTTCCAAAGATTTTTCCTCATCTTGGGACCAGGCTTCACCATCAGTTTAATCACAATTAGAAAAAAAAATAAAACGAATATGAAGAGTCACACTTAATGTATGCAGGAGAAGAGACTTTGAAATTATAACAATTTGCTGAAATAGTGTTTTTCACATGATCCAGCATGCATCTCATTGCATTCTTCATACTATCCCAACTGTAAAGCAAAAAAGAATCATTCACCTTTTCAGAGAAGAAATAGGGTAGGTATTTACCACTGCTTTTTGTTTAACACAAATCATTTGTATTCAGAGTTCACTTCATTAGGAAATGCAAGGTAGCACTATCTGTCTAACACAAAGGATGACTAGCATTAAATTATACTTATATCACTAACTAAACAGCAGCCTCATGTTCACAAGCCTTGATCCTCATGAGGAACTTCAAACACCCTGATACCTGTTGGAGGGACAACACAGCAGGACACAAGCAATCAAGTAGGTTCCTGGAATATGTTGAATAACTTCCTTTTACAAGCGACAGAAGAGCAACAAGGAGAGATGCCATGCTGGACCTTGTTCTCAGCAGTGAGGAAGGGCTAGTGGGGAGTGTGAAGCATTGATGAACAAGGAACTCTTGGACAGATTGAAACTCAAAATGGAAACCTACACACGTAGGAAGCAAGGACAGGTAGCCTGGGAGGAATACAAAGAAATTGTCCGAGCAGCCAGGGATCAGGTTAGGAAAGCCAAAGCTCTGATGGAATTAAACCTGGCCACGGACATGAAAGAGGCTGCTATAAGGTCTCCCCAGAGCCTTCTCTTCTCCAGGCTGAATGAACTCAACTCTCTCAGCCTGTCCTCGTATGGGAAGTGCTTGAACCTCCCAATGATCTTTATGGCCTTCCTCTGGACTCCCTCTAACAGATCCATGTCCTTCCTGTGCTGAGTTCTCCAGAACTGAATGTAGTACTCCAGGTGAGGTCTCAAGAAAGTGGAACAGAGGCAGAGAATCCCTTCCTTGACCTGCTCGTCACACTTCTATTGAGGCAGCTGAGGATACGGCTGGCCTTCTGGGATGCAAGCACACGTTGCTGGTCCATGCTGAGCTTCTCATTCACCAGCACCTCAAAGCGCTCTTCAAGGGCTACTCTCAATCAGTTCACTGCCCAGCCTGTCTTTGTGCTTGGGATTGCCCCAACCCAGGTGCAGAACCTTGCACTTGGCCTTGTTGAACTTCATAAGGCTAGCACAGGCCCACTCTCTCAAGCCTGCCCAGGTCCCTCTGGATGGCATCCCTTCAGTCCAGCATGTCAACCACACCACACACCTTGGTGTTATCAGTAAACTTGCTGAGGGTATCCTCAATCCTACTGTCCATGTCTGTGACAAAGATGTTAAACAATACTCGACGACCACTGATAAACGCCACTTGTTACTGGTCTCCACTTGGACATTAAGCCATTGACCACAACCTTTTCGGTGCCATCATAAAGCCCACTCCTTATCCACTGAGTAGTCCACCCATTCAATTCATGTCTCTCCGATTTAGAGACAAAAATATCATGCATGATAGTTTCGAATGCTTTGCACAAGTCCAGGTAGATAATGTTTGTTACTCTTACCTTATCCATGAGCATTCTAGCCTCATCACAGAATCTGAAAATGGCAATGCATGCCTACAGGAAAGATGGGGAGGGAGTCTTTAGCAGGGGATGTAGTGATAGGATGAAGGAGAATGGCTTTAAGCTGAAAGAGGATAGATTTAGATTAGATATTAACAAGAAATTTTTTACTGTGAAGGTGGTGAGGCACTGTAAACCTATTGCTCAGAGAAACTGTGGATGCCCAATACCTGGAGGTGTTCAAGGCCAGGCCAGATGAAGCTTTGAGCAGCCTAACCTAGTGGAAGATGTCCCTGCCCATGGCAGGGTGGTTGGATGATCTTTAAGGTCCCTTCCAACCCAACCTGTTCTACCAATTTAAGATGATCACACTCTCTTCTTTCCATTTTACAGTGGAAATGAAGTGTTTTTCTAACCAAGTTTTATAAAAGACAGCATGCCAAATTTGGCAAGATCTCATACATGTCTGCCAGTACTAATCCAAGCAAAGTCTGGCACAGAGAAGACTGTTCTAGTAGAAATGCTGACATTGATATTTGATTCTGACTTGTCCTGTAAAGGGTATGGGTTTTGCAGCTATCAAGTAGACTTAAAGAACATAAATATAAAATAAGCACTTCAGTAAAACAAGCTATCCTTATAGAGAGCAATGGTGCAATGCAGCAGATGCAATGCTAACGGCATTTCAGAAAGTCTTGATCTACCACAAAAACAACCTCTAAAATACTACACATACCGTTTCCTTTGTCTCTCACTGAAGTAATTCAATAAAAACCTGTTACAAGACTGGGGACCAAAACCTTAGTGCCTTTCCTGTGCATCTACCTACAAGCATTATATGTCAGCTTCTCTTAGATATGGTGACAAACAAGCAGCAGCAGAATATCATAGCTGTTGATGTGCTACTTACAAAATGAAAACAAAACAATGTATCAAATCTTTGCAGTGAATTCAATGCTACCAAGAACTACAGTTAATGTTTAAGACTAGATTCCAGCTCCCTTCATCAGTCTACTGGAAATGTGCTGTAATAACGCACTCTATATACAAATTGCGATCATAGCTGAAGACTGTCATTTATTATCTCTAATGCTCTATATGTGCCATCTTCCTTCATCTGCAAAGAAAAACAATAGCCTGAAAGGGCACTTGAGTACATTTACATTTGAGTTCATTTCATCTCAGTGATACTTTAAAGACAGCACACATTTCCAACTATTCATCATTTTGCCAGAATCAGCTGAAGTTCACTATGGTGCTAAAGCCAAAAGAAGAAAATATTTTCCAGGTCAACAGTGATGACCTACTGCATTGGAACAACCTTATTCTCCATGAAATATTTCAGACAGCCTGTCTGCTTTGGACTATGAGGTTAGCTGGAATCTGAAGCCTTACTCCAAGCCCTTGTGTTAAGACTCCCTTTTCTCCTGCAAGAAAACCATGATGCCTGTCAACACAATACATTCTCCTAAATCCTCTACCATAGCATCTCTCATGTTTTAAGAAAAATGCTTCAACAATGCTGCTAGATACAAAAGCAGATGACAACACATCAGCCTCCCTCAAAAAAATCCTTGATCCAAAATTGTTTTCCATCCCTCCCACATCACTGTGAAGTAACAATAAATAATAATAATAATAATAATAATAAGCCTCAGCAGCAGAAATAAAACAGTTAAAAGGCTCAAAGGAAAAGTATGTAGGGTGTGAGTTGGAAGGGACTTTAAAGATCACCTAGTTCCAAACCCCCTGCCGTGGGCAGGGACACCTCCCATCACACCAGGGTGCTCAAGGCCTCATCAAACCTGGTCTTCAACACTTCCAGGGAGGGGGCATCCACAACTTCCTTAGGCAACCTGTTCCAGGGCCTCACCACCCTCATTGTGAAGAGTTTCTTCCTCATGTCTAGCCTTAATCTGCCACTCTCCAATTTAAAGCCATTCCCCCTCATCGTATCATTACATGCCCTTGTAAAAAGTCCCTCCCCAGCTTTCTTCAGGTACTAGAAGTCCCCCCAGAGTCTTCTCTTCTCCAGGCTCAATAACCCAGACTCTCTCAGTCTGTCCTCATAAGAAGAGGTGGCTCCAGCCCTCTGATCATCTTCATGGTCCTCCCTGGACCTGTTCCAACAGTTCCATATCCTTCTTATGTTGGGGACCCCAAAACTGGACACAATACTCCAGGTGAGGTTTCACAGTAGTGGAGTAGAGAAGGTGAACATTTCTCAAGTATGTTATAAATATTTCTTGAGACAACAGGCAAAAATAAGTAAGTTCATGCTTTTTTATTCTATTGCACTGGACGTTTTATGGACTGGCATAATAACTGATTTCCAAGTTTGGGGTTAAAAATACACATAGCACATAAATGAAGATCACAATCTATAAAATAAGTTTGTTACTCTGTTATTTACAAATTAACAAAAAAATACAGCTCTATTTTCTGCTTGCCAGGCCCTAGAATTTACATAAGCCAGCTGTTCTACAGCATGGATTGAATGCTAAAGCTGAGCCTAAGAACATCCTGCCAATTTCAGTTGTTACAGTACAGCACTGACAAGCCTAATTTCCAGCCACACATAGCATTTTCAAGACTACTGCCCAAGGTTGTTGGCTTGTTGTTTTTTTTCTAAAGTACTTTCATGTATGATGTTTTTGTATGATAGATACTGACTGCTCCTACTTAGCTAATAATAAAATGACCTATGAAATAACAGAAGCACAAATATGCCTGTAGCAACAGGACATGGGGTAATGTTTTTGAACTAAAAGAAGGCAGATTCAGACTAGATATAAGGAAGAAATTTTTTACAATGAGGGTGGAACAGGTTTGCCCATAGAGGCGGTAGAAGCCCCATCCCTGTAAACAACATCCAACATCCAAAGGATCAGGTTGGGCAGGGCTCTGAGCAACCTGATCTAAGTTAAGAGGTCATGCTCACTGTATGTTAACTGCCTTGAAATCGAATCTTTAGAACGCACCACAACTATCATAAAATAAGAAAAGCAGAAGAAAAGTTAAGACATTGTTAATCACCCCAATGTGAAAACTTTAATGTCAGTCATCAAACCTTGCTGTAAGAAGTTCCTTCCTAAGTACATCAAAGCTTCTTGCATCAGTGATGAAACTCAAAATGTAGAAGTACTTTCAATAACAGAAGAGGTTCCAGGACACAAGGACTCTCAGAGTTTGTGCAAGAAAGTCCAAAGGAAACAAAAAGAAACCCCAAAATTCTGGATGTCACAAAATTCAATTCCATGTGACAATTTTTAAAAAAATATTACAGTTTTAACGGAGAAAAAGACTCAATTGTTGGGTCTCCTACCGCATATATTCAACTTCTTATATTTCCATTTGTATTGGAGGCACAAACAACATGTAGATTGAAGTAGTTGCCATTGAGAGGTTTGGGGAAAGATTCCTTTCCCTTTGCAAATTCTACAGACATTCTGGAATTCTGATTAAACTCTGGCACTCAGATCAAACTTCTGTAATGTAAGATTGATTCACAAAGTTCACATCTAAGGGTTAGTTCTGTAACAGCAAAATAAGGAATAAGGAAAAAGGAAATGCAAATGTTACCACTACAGAGTAAGAAATACCCTTACATTGTCTTCCTAACAGAAATGTAATTAAGTAAATTCAGACGTCTATTTATAGCCTATCAGGCTTTCCAGATAGGTCAGCTTTGTACTGGAGTCTTCTGCTTAGTTCTTAAAATATGCAGTTTCTGCTACCAGAATGTCATAAATTAAGAGAGAAAGGACACACACACACTCACACACACACACACAAAACAGGAGGAAAGTCCACTATTAAAGAGTTCATTTGTTTCAGTTCATGAGGTTTTGTTTTATGTTATTGATTTTTTTTGAGACGTATGCAAAACAGAAACCGTTTCAGCCCTCAAAGACTTATCAGAATAAAATTTCCTTTCCACGGCAAATAACAAGCCACAAATTTTCGTCAGATTTGCAGTTCAGCAAAAACGGAAATCTTGGAAATGCAAAAACTGAAAAGAAGCTGTTTAAGGTTTATTTATTATGAATGCCAATAACTAAGATTATGGACTTGAATTTCTAGTCTGCCTTTGATAATACATTCTGCAATGAAACTGTAGCTTATTTCCATAGAGAATAGAAGTACTTAGCTCTATGACTTAAGTTCAAACTTTTTCAGTGTCAGAATCTCTAGATAAAGTAAAGCATTAAACTCATTAGTGGTAATTTGAAATCTGATACCCTGGAATCTCGCTATCTTCTGTATTATAAGTTGATGTCCTGACCCATTTCATGTATCGATCTGCGCGAACTTTTTAAAAACAGTTGTCATTCTCCTTATAGCTGTCATCACATCCAAGGACTCATTGGACACCATCAATGAAATCACACTTGGGAGATGGAACATGACCAACAATATGGGATAAATCTACATTTTCCAGTTTATATGTGTAACTGCCAAATGAAAGCTAAAATCTAATCTGTTGGAAACACCAAAGATTAGTCTGTAAATACATTTATATCAGGGCTTCTTGCAACCTTCTTCTCACAAGTTTCTTCACTTACAGAAACCAGATGAGCCACCATCCCAGCAAATCATGCACTGTTGTTCCTGACAATAAAATGAGTTTAGACTCTCAGAAATTAGTCATAATGAAGCCTATGGCATGTTTAGGATCAGATCATAACTGGATTCTAAAACACACAGTAGAAATTCATTACACCTTTTCAGTTGTCTCTTTCTCTGCTCCCTAGGCTAAAGCTTCTTCAATGTAATTCCATTCCTTGTATTTGATGCTGCCTGTCATTATACACTACCCCTGGTTCCTGAGTAACTGAGTCTGTTATGTCATTCACCTTTAGACTAGGAGGTTGTGTCACAGCATTTCTCTTCTTCAGTACTTTGAGATTATGAAAACACTTCCCCAAGGTAACAAACCTCTTAGTTCAAATTTATAGTAACTACAGTTATCAAACGTGGCAGTGGTCTAAAACACCTAATGGCATGAACTGTAAAAGCTCAGAAAGCCCCATTCTGGGCTTCTGGTCTTGCATGGGACTACTAAGTTTTTATAAAAGCATGAATATTTTATTACATCAATGTCATTCAATGACTACTAACTAAAAACGTTCACTTCTATGTTAGGTTAAAAAAACTGCAAATTTTAAACTATATTAGAGTTGCTAAACTGGATGCTCAGCAGGTCACTGTTCAGCTGTACTACGTATGCCACCTGTTTGGACACTGTCTGTTCAAACTGGTCTCAAAAACTGGTAATCATGGTAATACCCACAGGTAATTCCAATAACTCAAATTCAGATGATGTAAAACCTTTGTAAGTCAATACTTGTAAAGTATAAGTCATAATTGTTAATAACATGCATTACAAGACTTAAACTTTGTAGAAGAAAATGTTTATGAGTTTTAGAACACAATTAGTTTTAAAATTTAAGAGAAAAAATATTACTTTGATCTTCCTAAACAAAACTTCATATAAAAATTAAACACGGAGCATCAAAAGGAAATAAAAATGTTCAAAAAAATATTTTAACAATAATTCTGAAAAACAGCAATTAAGGCATTCAAAGGGAAAATTAAATTAATATGCTGACCTAACACTGAGTTTAGTGGAGTGCTCCGATACAGAATGAAATCTGACAGCCCCAGCAGTGATTTATATTGAAACTTTCCAGAGGCTTCTGAAAACCTTTCAGTATTACATGAAAGGCATTCAGGTACCATGTTAATGGGCACTAATATAAAACTTTAAGTTATGGTGCTTATCTTCAAATCTGTCACTTTTAATTGATTTTCACAGGGATTACTCATTCTATCAAGTAGAATACAGGTGGCAGACAGTTTCCTAATGTGATTTGCATGTTCCAGTTCACCTTGTCCTTTCTGGCTTGACAGTACTGCTTACAGCCACGTCAGAATCGATGGCTGCATCCATTTGCAAATTTTAGTTCTCATATCACCCTCTAGATCCCATTTCTGTGCTTCCTCTGTAAGCAGAGAGCAACACATTTGAACTTAAACATGATACTCTGTTAAGCAGACTCCTTTATTACTAACACTCTTTCAGCATTTTACCCCAAGTCCCTTTATATTGAGTCATATTCAAAATTTCAGATGACAACACAGAGAATAAGAGAGACTGAACCTTACATCCACTGGCTCACAGTAAAGAAGGAAGAAGAAACAATACTTCCCCCTCAATTTGTACGCATATCTGCATACAGATTTAAGATTGATTATCTGAAAACCTTTGGCCAATATTAAGAAATTCATTATCTTGGAGCTAGTGTTCAGTTCCACATTCTGAAGAAGAATGTATAGGAGAAATGTGCTTTTCAGTTCCTGCCCTTCCAGTACCCATAATATTAGCTTCATTACAGCTTTCCTACTTATACTGACATATCAAGACTGCTCCTGGGATATTTAGAGATATCTTAATTTGGACAAGTACTTTCCACTGAGTTCTCAAAATTCACTCAATTCAGGTATTGAAGAAATACTCTCTCTGCTATTGCCAACAGCAAGAAACAAATCTTCAAAGCACTGCAGCACTTACAAGTAACATATCCTGGAAAAATATTTCCTATCAATTTTATCATGGCATGTTTTGGTTTGGTTTTCACCAGAAGTAGAGATTGTGTCTAAAACTGTCCATGAAAACTAATGTATTTTCTGAAGTCTGATGACTTAATATGTATTTCCACACAATTGAAGAAATTGCTTTCTTATCTGCCTGCTTATAAGGTATTAAGCCAGTTGTCTTCCAGAAGTATACTGAAAACACTTCTGATTAAGAATTACATACTGAAATCTATGCATGTCATCATTACATAAAGAAGACTGTTTCTGTCTGTTCAAATACTAACACCATTAGTAGTAGAACACAAGAAAAATATTTTTCTGTGTCCCTCTACACAATCATGTTATGCTGTATTTGTTTTAAATAACCTGCATTGTAATTTGTAAACATTATATCTAAGTAGAAAATATTTTTGTAGAAAAATTGAAGAATATAAAAATGAAGCAGAATAAACAAATTATCATTCATGTTAAATCATAAGCAGTTGTTATCACATTAAGGAAAGTAATTTTAAGCATAAAGAGCAAATGCTGGTTTGTAAGTCAGGTTAAACAACTATTTTCTAACTGCTGTTCAGAAGAAAACACTGCATTTGTACTTGAAACGCAGTAAATGTTTAAACTGGTGCATTACTACCACTGAATACATATTTCTAGACATTTAATAATTTGCAGTTTAACCAAAACAGATTAAGTTTCATGCTATTTTTCTGAAAGTATAAATTGATACTATACACATAACAGAAGACGTGTCAAAAATAAACCGTGCTTGCCACAACTTGAATTGTATTATTACACAACATACACATTACACATTTTCCAGCTATAGGAAAGATGCTAATAAACACACAGAAACACAAGAAATAAAGAAGAAATAATGACAAGACAATGAAGAAATACAGTATTCAAGTCCTATTAAGACTGAAGAACAAAGTACCAAAGAAATCAAAATACCTAAATATTATCCAAAGTAAAAATGAGGATGATATTACTACATCTTAAACAATCTAAATCTGCAAGAAGGAACATTGGACAGAACCCCAAATGTATTTTCTTATTCTTTACAAACAAAAGCACTTGGAGGATAACACAAAACAGTCAATATTAAGAGCTGTATCCTTTAATTTATTTGTGTGTGTGTGTATAGATGTAATGTAACACACTTGCACTGCTGTTACTGCAGGACAAAAAAAAAACAAACTACCAAAAAACCTGAACAAGATGACATTTAAGGGTTTATCAGACTATTGTAAGATGGAAAGTTGAAAATAATGATTGATAGCCTCATCTGCTCATTCTAGAAACTATCAGAATCTGCATTTCACAGAATCAGAGAAAGAGTTCAAGTTGGCAGGAACCTATGAAGACTGTCTAGTTCCACCCGTGCTTCAAAGCAGGGTCAACCAGAGCAGGGTGCTCAGGGTCACGTTCCATTGGGGATTTTAACTATGACAACATGCATGGAAGAAATGTTACTGAAACTTTATGTTTAGTCTCTGTAATTTATTCTGCAGCAAAACATGCCAGATTGATTGGTTGCCTTATATTTTAAAGCAGCATCAGGTTTAAGAATTTAAACTGATCTACAGGTATGCACACTTTGGGGATATGCCACCTTTCTTTGAATTTCACAGACCCAAAGCCCATTTGGAATCACACCGGAAAAAAAATCTTTCAATAAGATTACAGTCAGGCTTTTAAGTGTAACATTCTCTTCAGGCATGAGAACCAAGAGTATGTTCCTTCAGATATGACAATGCAACCAGTACTGATGTATCACTTCTGTTTCACAAAGCATTTAATAGATGCTGTTGTGCAAAACATTTAAATCATAGAATCATAGAATCATAGAATAACCAGGTTGGAAGAGATCCACCGGATCATCGAGTCCAACCATTCCTATCAAACACTAAACCATGCCCCTCAGCACCTCATCCAACCATCTTTTAAACACCTCCAGGGAAGGTGAATCAACCACCTCCCTGGGCAGCCTCTGCCAGTGCCCAATGACCCTTTCCATGAAGAATTTTTTCCTAATGTCCAGCCTAAATCTCCCCTGGTGGAGCTTGAGGCCATTCCCTCTTGTCCTGTCCCCTGTCACTTGGGAGACGAGGCCAGCACCCTCCTCTCTACAACCTCCTTTCAGGTAGTTATAGAGAGCAATGAGGTCTCCCCTCAGCCTCCTCTTCTCCAGGCTAAACAACCCCAGCTCTCTCAGCCGCTCCTCATAAGGCCTGTTCTCCAGCCCCCTCACCAGCTTCGTTGCTCTTCTCTGGACTCACTCCAGAGCCTCAACATCCTTCTTATGGTGAGGAGCCCAGAACTGAACACAATATTCGAGGAGCGGTCTCACCAGTGCCAAGTACAGCGGGAGAATAACCTCCCTGGACCTGCTGGTCACACCGTTTCTGATACAAGCCAAGATGCCATTGGCCTTCTTGGCCACCTGGGCACACTGCTGGCTCATGTTCAGTCGGCTGTCAACCAACACCCCCAGGTCCCTCTCCTCCAGGCAGCTTTCTAGACAGACTTCTCCTAGTCTGTAGCACTGCATAGGGTTGTTGTGCCCCAAGTACAGGACCCGGCATTTGGCCTTGTTAAACCTCATGCCATTGGACTCAGCCCAGCGGTCCAGCCTGTTCAGATCCCTTTGCAGAGCCTCCCGACCCTCCAGCAGATCGACACTTCCACCCAGCTTAGTGTCGTCCGCAAACTTGCTAAGGGTGCACTCGATGCCTTCATCCAGATCATTGATGAAGACATTGAACAGGGCTGGACCCAGCACTGAGCCCTGGGGAACCCCACTTGTCACTGGCTTCCAGCTGGATTTCACACCATTTCCCACCACTCTCTGGGCCCGGCCATCCAACCAGTTTTCCACCCAGGAGAGTGTGCGCCTGTCCAGGCCAGAGGCTGACAGTTTCTCAAGCAGAACGCTGTGAGAAACTGCGTCAAAGGCTTTACTGAAGTTCGGGAAGACCACATCCACAGCCTTTCCCTCATCCAGCAGCCGAGTCACTTTGTCATAGAAGGCAATCAGGTTAGTTTGGCAAGACCTGCCAAACTTTTACTTCCATCAACTTTTTTAACTTACACTCGGAACATTACTAGTTCCTTCAAGTTAGAAAGCCTGAATATTCAAAAAGTGGGATGCTTTCTAAGACATAAAGATGGATATAAGAGATTACATTTCATTACATGACTCGGTATCAACCACCTTTGCCAGAAGTCCTTCCTGCAGTTCTATAACTTATTCCGTAACTGTTCTACATTCTGAAACATAACAGAAACATGAGTCCAAGTCCTTTGAACACAAGCATGGTTCATCTCAGTTCACAGAAGAATCCTTTCACTTACTAGGTAAAAGACAAGTACATGTAATTACAGTCCATATCATACTGTATATCAAAAAAAAAGGACCAGTTCAGGTATCAAGGTGAAAGTTTAGGTATTTAATGATTTTTGAATACTAGACTTTGTATCTTTCATTATATGCAATATACATAATATATACAATACTTTCTGTATTTTTATTATTTTTTAATTTTCTTATATACCTATATTTATCATTTATTTCATACATTATTTTTATATATAAACAAATTATTTTTTTCAGGGATTGGTAGTGAAATTACTTTGCCTATATAACACAGGTAATTAGAATAAACACTGTCTTTTTTTCCTGGCCCTAAAATTATCAATCAAGAAGATTGCTTCTCATTTCTTGAACATTCTCTGTGGTTACACTTGTCATATTTCAGGAACAGTACATGAAAAATTACAGACTGTCAAGTTTAAAACAAAAAAAGGTTACAATACTAAAAATACTTGACAAAGCAAAATCTGGACAGAAGTTCCAAAGTCAATCACAAGTTACCTATTTTCCCTGCAAAGAACTAAGGCTGAAAGCATTAGCAGAGTTAGACACATAGCAGTCACATTACAAATGACTTTAAAAAAAAATTGGCATTATCAATTCCTGTACTCCGAGGAGTCACATTAACATTGCCAAGAGCACCACAAAAGCAGTACCCAATGTAAATTTCTTCTATGTATCATTCCCAGCTCCTGCTGCACTAGTCAAGCAAATCCTTGCTAAATACATGAAGAAGGATTTATTTCAGTTTGAATTGAATGAAATAGCTAGTTTGCAACATTTGTTTTATGACAATATAGCATTCACCACATGGAAGAAGACATCCTGTCATCTAAGACCTCTTTAATTTTAGTCAGCTTTTTTTTCCTATCCTTAAGATTCTAATGCTACCTTAGACACTCTACTGCTACCTAAGTTTTCCCCATTTTCAGCATCTTTTTATTTATCAATTTTCTAAATTTTATAAATTTTCTAAATATTTCTAAATGAAGACATTTTATAAACCACACAGATAGCACTATGCCAATTCAAAAGAAAACATGATTTATAAACAAGATGCTGCTTACTCATATGCTGTTTAAGGGTCATTATCTTTGTGTGTACCATAAAAATGCATATTTAAAATTTCACTGACCTGACTCAGAACTGTTCTATTCCAGCTTTACCAGCAAAGGATCAAAATAATGCAAGAGTAACACTTCTACAGTTGAACTCTATGATCTTAAGGATCCTTTAAGTATTAAACACTCCACTTCTACTCCATGAGCAGGCAACTTTAAGCTAAAGCTCTCCTACATACACCATATATGAAGATGCCAAAATATTTCAAGATTTGCAGCCTATCATTTCCACCAACCAGCTGGTGGTTTTTTTAGCACTTCTCCAAAGAAAAGCAAGTTCAATGTCGCAACAGTGATATTCCATACTTATTCAACTCTCTCAATTACTAAAACCTACCACAACAGTTCTGTTCATAGAATTGATAAATATAGGAGACTGGAACTTATTTTGTGCTCTCTCTTTCATGGCATAGAATTATCCCACAAAGTTACAGATAAGAAAAAGAGAAACTAAATGCAAGAGAATGCTTAAATATAACTTCAACAGTATTGTATTGTAATGGTCATTAAAAACAAAAGCCTTAGGCCCCTAGTGTTCTCAGTTCACTGACAAGAAGCATCTAAAAAAAAAATAAAGTGACACAAGAATCACAGCTAACAATGAAAAATTATTAAATGTTCAATACTGCTATTTTAAAAGGTTCTTTGGCAAAGAACCAGTGTACACAGTACCCTTAATACATAAATACATGGTAAGGATGAATTACTGAAGCTGGTCAGACACATAACTCCACAACATTATCCATTATAGCAAAAATTTCACAGCACAATTTTTGTGACAAAGTTTATGTAAAGGAAGAATCTGCAAATTAGGCCAAAAACGAAAAGTCCCCTACTATACCCTGCTGTCCAGTAATGAATATGAACATCTGATAGTACACATGCTATATGATGATGGATCTTACTCTTCAAAAAGAAAATTAAAGAAAACAAAAACTTACCAAAATTTTCACACTTACATTATCAAACAGCATAATATCAAAACCCCATGAAGAGTTAAGTCAATCACACTCAATTCAATAATTTCGAGAATTCAGTGTTTCCATACAGAAGTGATACATTTCATAGTGTTTCTTTAGACAGTTTTGCTCCTTAGGACTCTAAAATATCTGAGCCTTATTTTGCCTGTTTGCTAAATCAAAGTGCTTGTTTTGTAATAGGGAAAGGATGATAATAATCATAGTTTCATCCTTCAAAATTAAGTTCATCAGAAACAAGGCTTACACATGTACTGAAGTACATGCAAAATTAAATTAATCTGCCTTGATTCCAGGTGTTCTGTCTTTATGACCAAAACATGCAGTGAAACAAGAAAGGAAAAAAAAAAAAACAGTAATGCAAACTAAGTGGGACAGAAGACTAAAAGTACTCAATTCAGTCAACACTGATGAAGTGGGTAATTGTCCTTTTAAGAGAGGAATAAAGTGTCCTTTTAAGAGAGGAATACAAGGGGGGAGGAAGGGGAGTAATTCAGCACTAATTCATCATGTAATGCTTCTAAATTAGAAGCTAAATTGGAGTCTGGGACAAGCAGCTACCTCTGACTTCATTTAGGAGTGATGTATGATTACAGCAGCAAATCAAAGACTGAAAAGCGCCGTTAAAAGGTAAAGGAAAGGTAAATTACATGAAGGTCTTGTCTCTCACAGCAGGCTTCATAGCAGGATAGTACTGGAGGCAAACACAGAAGAAGCAAGGAAAAGGCAGAACTCTGGTAAGGCAGAAAGAAGTACTCAAAGCTTCAGAAATTTTATTTAGCTTTGACTAAAGCCATGCAAGATATGATCTGGCAACCTGGAACACTGAGTTGGGCTGGGATGGAGTCTATTTTTGCCATGTCTGAATTAGGTAACCAGCTGTACTCTGTATGTCTTAATTTCGGTCAACTGTTGCCTGCCTATCATACCTTTCCCTTAAAATATACATAGGTAAACAGCTTTACATCATGAATATGTCACCCCGAAGTCATTTTCTAACCTTTATGTCTTGTACTGCTTTTGTTTCACAGCCCGTCAATACCACATATGTAATTCATAGACTTTACCTACTATTTAAAGATTCTTATTTGATCATGAGAGAAGTACTAAAGGAGAGAACTGAAATATATAATTCTGCATGTAATCTAAATGTTATATTCTTTTATATATAATATTTGATATATGGATTGAGAACATCTTCATCTCAAACAACCTTATTCTTGCACAACTTATGGAAAAACTGATCATAGTTCTTCTCTAAATTCTGCTGCACTTGTCAAATCTATTCCAGAGCTATTGATATAGTTGCTTCAGATACTATTCTGCAGAAGGACCAGGTCCAATTATTAGAAGCTGAGATGGTTGCTAAGTGAATCCTGAAAAACTCCAGATTCAATTCAAATGTGGAAGAATTACAAGAAAAGATTGCTAATAGGTAGCATTGTAAAAAGCAATAAGCAGCTTTACACACATATGGGTTTGTCTATCAATTAATGAATCGGACTTGGTTTTTTCTATAAGACCTTAATCTTTAACTCCCCACAGTATTTACAAGATCAAATAGACAGTGTGGTTTATTTATAGAATGATCCACTTAAAAGACCCTAGAGAAGAGACAAAAAAGCTGTACTGGTGTAACTACAAATTTATTGCATTAACCAGCAAATGACAATTCTAAGGTGGATGCAAACTTTTCTTTCTACAAGAATTACTGCATTAAGGTGCGGTTTATAATTTAGTAACTTTACATTACCAGAACAATAATAAAAATCCTTGAAAATAAGACAGTTTGTTAAATAAACAAGCAAAATTCCTCTAAAAAAATTTTTGTATTACTGTTAATATACAACATACATTCACAGATTCTCCAGGTTGGAAAAGACCATCAAGTCCAACCATTCCTACCGGCCAATAAACCATGTCCCTGAGCACTTCATCCACCCATCTTTTAAACACCTCCAGGGAAGGTGTGAACCAGGTTCTAGTGTGAACCTCTCCTGGCAGAGCTTGAGGCCATTGTCTCTTGTCTTGTCTCCTGTCACTTGAGAGAAGAGGCCAGCTACTTCCTCTATACAATCTCCTTTCAGGTAGTTGTAGAGAGCAATAAGGTCTCCCCTCAGCCTCCTCTTCTCCAGGCTGAACAACCCCAGCTCTCTCAGCCGTTCCTTGTAAAACTTTCTCTAGCCCCTTCACCAGTTTTGTTGCTCTTCTCTGGACACACTCCAGAGCCTCAACATCGTTCTTGTAGCAAGGGGCCCATTACTGAACACAGTATATGAGGTGCAGTCTCACCAGTGGCAAGAACACGACCTGCTCACCGCACGGTTTCTGATACAAACCAAGATGCTACTGGCCTTCTTGGCCACCTGGGCACACTGCTGGCTCATGTTCAGTTAGCTATTAGCCAACACCCCCAGGTTTTTCCCCTCCAGGCAGCTTACTAGCACTGCATAGGGTTGTTGTGCCCCAAGTGCAGGACCCGGCATTTGGCCTTGTTAAACCTCATGCCATTGGACTCAGCCCAGCAGTCCAGCCTGTTCAGATCCCTCTGGAGAGCCTCCCTACCCTCCAGCAGATCAACACTACCTCCCAGCTTAGCGTCATCCACAAACTTACTAACAGTGCACTCAATGCCTTTATCTAGGTCATTGATAAAGATACTGAACAGTGCTGGACCCAGCACTGAGCCCTCGGGAACCCCACTTGTCACTGGCCTCCAGCTGGAGTTAACTCCATTTACCACCACTCTCTGGGCCTGGCCATCCAACCAGTTTTCCACCACACCTGTGCAGGCCAGAAGCTGACAGTTTCCAAAGCAGAATGCTGTGAAAATCTGTGTCAAAGGCTTTACTAAAGTCCAAGAAGAATACATCCACAGCCTTTCCCTCATCCAGTAAGATGGTCACCTTGTCGCAGAAGGCAGAAAAATAATGTCATAGTAGTAGAACAATAAATTGGTCGGGATTATATGAAAATATCAGGGTCTTAATAGGACACTACTACAGAGAGAAAGCATGCATCCTAAGTCATTAAGGTTCAAGTTCTCAACACTGTGCATGAGTAAGTTTTCACTTAACATAAACTAGTCATAAAGAATACAATTATTGAAAAGCTAATTTTTCTTTCCATTGTTCCATCCTTGAACTGTCACTTACTTATATAATGCAGACGTAGCAAGAACTTCCCTTTGGAACTGAAAGGCAGAGAAAGGAAAGCCATCTGTCAGGTTTTTTTTCTGATGCATCTGGAAATCCCTATGTTGATGTGTGAACTGAACATTTTGGGGGAATTCATTCATCTCAATAATTCAGCTGATACAGTATGAATCACCTCCCTTAAAGTCATTCACTATACTCTTTTCATGAAACACAAGTAATACACTAAGAAATACGTCACATTTTGCAATTATCTAGAGAGAAAAACTATTTTGGAAGGAGTCATATGGAGCAGATATTCCTACATCTGCTCAAGAACAACATGAGCAGGTAGGTCAAGGGAGAGGGAGAAGAACTGGAGTTCAAACAGGACAAGAGTAGATAGTCATGTCATGAAAACAACAATCTCTAAATTAATTGTAAAACCCTTGTGCCTGACATCAGTTCTGTATGTATGAGAATGTGCTGAAACAAAGTTTGAAGCTTGCAATTTTTCTGTTGTAAGAAAGCCTCTAGTCTTTTGTTTGCTTTCTTCAATTTTTTAACAATTCGAGGAAACACTCCCCCACAATGACACATTCAGCTTGCTCTCTCACTCTTTCAAAAGAGAAGCTTTGTGAATTGTAATGCATATCGTCGAGGTGATGTGGAAAATATATCAATCTTCCACCAAAGAAAATGGTCCTTTACTATAATTCTTTTTAGTTGATACCTGTATAGATATGTAGAAGTTTCAAGTCTCCCTCTACCAGACAGAATGAAAAAATAATTACATTACATTATACTGTCTAAAAAACACATCCACTTAAAAGCTGTCAAATACTTAATTTACTATGAGAGGATCATTTTCCAACTGTTAAGTCTTCTCATAATAAAATGAGCAATTCTAAATGAACCCAATCGAAAATCTCTACAAGGTCATTTTAATCCTGAAGAGCAAATACATGAGGACTGAGAGGTAAATTTTATGATAAACATATTGGCCTTGTTCATCAGCCTTGCAATGAGAGCCAAAATTTACATGAGGGTTAATAAAACAAAAATTTTTGCAGATCAAAGTTATTCAACATAGAACCTGTTAAAAGCATTTCTTTCTATTCTGGAATATCTCATCTACCTTCAAAACAGTTTGGCCTAGGGCATGTTGAATTTTTGATTAAATGAAATTAATCATGGCCAAGAATCCTGCACGCAAACAGAAACATATCAAATCACAGCCTGCTATTGATAAACACTAAGAGGAAAGCAGACTCACCTATAGTCTAAAATCAGTGTATAAACCGACAAAAATTAAGTCATCGTAATGTTCCATTGCAATAAAAAAAGGCTTTCCATTACATATATTTGATCTGGCAGCTGTAAGAGTAGGTCAAATAGGAAAGATAAAAACTAAAAAAATAAAAAAGTAAACACTAAGATTTTCTTCCAGTGTATGTACTATCTGTCCTTTGCTTTTAAATGCAACAGAACTGTTGACCATGTCGTCATTATCGTAATTCCTCTACACAACACAGATCAGCATTTTTAATTCTCAAGACTTTTTAAAAGCATTACCCTATTCAAAACCAGTACTTATTCCCAGCTGCTCAAAATGCCTTAGTTCCATTTAGTGCATTCAAATGACTTTTTAAAATTACTTCACATAGTCCATTCATATAAAACAGTCTGCTTTTGATTCTTCTTTCCAGAATGTTTTCCTGAGTATATCCTGTGGCCAAAACAATTTTTTTTAGGCTGAAGACAGGAGTTCTTAGAGTCCATAATAAAACACTTCCTGACTAGCTAGAAAAACAAAATCGATCAGTGAATGTTTTTAAAAGACACCTATTGACAAAAGGCCACCTTTTCTTTTTTTTGGCTGAAGGAGAAAGCAAGCCTTTAGTCACCATGTTTCAGGTGTTAATGAGTCACTAAAATGCTTTTTTAGCTTGACCCCTCTCTCACTCCCCTCCTAAAACAAAGTCCCTAAAGGAAGGGCCTACATTCAGAATATCTTTACTTTCCACTCTCATTGTTTCTCAGGCTTAATACTATGTAGGACAAGAAAAAAATGTTTATAAGGAAAGCTGTTTCATTTCAGAAAACCATCTGAAGATAGTTATATCCATTTTTAAAATGTTTTAGGCATTTTGGTTTAAATCACAAGCCTTTATCTCTGCATAGATAATTTAAAAAAAAAATGTGCAATTCTTTTCTTCAGGCTATATTCAAACTATTTCAGTGACAAGTTTACAGGTTTCACAATTTTTCTTTGTACGTACAGCAGCAACTTCATAAATACTATTTAACAGATCCCTAGATAACTAGGTAGTGACATCTAGTATACACAAATCTGTTCTGTTTGCTTCATGTCTCATCTGCAGATTTTTCCCCTTTTTGGCTGAACATGCTCTCCTAAGTGTGGATATATCTGTATATTATATCTCACATTTGTGTCACTATCGCTTCATCTATGAAGTTGGGGTTTTTTTAAACATTGACCTCACATGCATTCATTTCTCCCCCTTTTTTTTCCTCTACAGAATATACTACTGATCCTTCGATTTTTAACTCTGTTGAGCAGTTTTTGAAGGTTCTCCCTGAAACTACTGAAAATAAATGGATGTGGTTATTTGAGTGACAGAAGAGCAATTCACCTATACAGCTACACTTCCTTAACAAACTGAGACTGTGCTTTCCCTATCTCCCTAAAGAAAGCAATATCTCTGGCTCCGTAGACTGTAGCAGTACTACAAAAACACTGTTCTTGACAGAACATGTAGTGCCTTCATCTGCTTCAGAGAAAGTACCGCACCGTATCACATACAGGGCAGGAAAAAAGTGTTATGACACATTCATATCCACTGAGTGCATTAATCAGCGTTTTGTCTTCAAAGTCCAACCCACAACATGATGAAGTACTCTAAATATTTCCAAGAATTTCAGGTCATGCTCTTTATCAGTCCTGTACCATACAGAAAAATCTGAGAAATAGTTAAAAGTATATATTGTATCTTCTTTAAAAGAGTGGTTTTGGAGAGTATCTACTGTTCATAAAAGGGTACATACGCAACAACAATTTCATTGAAATTAAAGGATAGAAAAGAAATAAAAATCCTAAGTCCCTGTAGGGAATAACCTTAAACCCAGTTGGAAGTGGAAGAAGGCTGACTTGCTGTCTTGGGATCCCATCATTTTTCCTCCAGGAGATTTCTGGAAAGTACTAAGATTCATAATTAAAACTAAGGAGGGAAGAAAGCCTCTGCAAGAAGGCCTGGACAGGCTGGAGGAGTGGCCTACCAAGAACCTTATGAGGTTCCTTCTATTCTAAAATTTTCAGTGTATACACTCTTATTTTCCTCTCTCAATGTAATCCCTTCCTTTGCTCTTACTCCTTCAGTTAAAAGCCAAGGTTAACCATGACTGAACAAATGCCTAAAGAATTTCCCCCATAGACTAAAGGCTCTCTCTATACTGCAGTTGCTACAACAAAAGGAAAGAAAATAGGTATTCTGAAATCAAGAAAGAAGTCACTTCTAAACCTTGGCATCCTGAATTAAGTCTCAGCTGAAACACAAGAAACGCTATAGCAGTATAGTTGATTTATGAATTGTATTTGTAAACAGAGCCACTGACCTCCATGGTCTCTTTCTCCAGTACCCATAAGCATTTGGACAGCTCTGCAGTATTGTTGAGAAAGTAAAATTTCTGAACCATGTCAAATATTTTTTTAAAATACATTTTGTTTTCTCAGTTTGAATTAAAATTTAGTTACCTAGTTAGGAACTTAGGCACATCAAAAACTGACTTATTATGGCTTTTTTCCAAGTTTCAGGTTTAACAACTCATAAGTTAAATACAGTTGGAACCTTTTGATAAGAGCAGTGATTTTCAGTTGCTTCCAAATCACCACAAATCAGCAATTGCCTTTTACAAAATTGCCAATGAACTTTGTTTCAGAAAGCAACAGCAATAACCTGCTAGCCACAGTAACTTTTTCAGTGGCTGTTGTTCACAAATAAGCTCAATAAACTAACTACTGTGTACAATCATGCCAACTAACACTTCCACAATAATATTTCAGCGGAAGTTAGTAAAAATGAATTGTGTATTAAGCTACCCCATACAAAGGCACTTCAGTATTTTGTTGTATAACCATAGGTTTTATTCGAAGTACCACACAGATATATCCAACTCACCTCTGCACACCCAATTCAAACACCAAAATCAATTGAACTGTGAGCATATATTGCTTTTTGTAGGCTTTGCTCAGAAACAGGATAAATTTGCTTGCTTAATGCCCTGCATTACTTCAACTATACTATTTCAGGTGCATTTACATGGACACAAAAGCAAAAAAACTGCAAACAGCAACATATCTGCCCTGTTGCTTTTCGCGCCTAAACAACACATAATACTGTGCTTGAATTCAGTTACCATAATGTTGCTATAATTTTTTACATCAGTAAGAACATCCTTCTAGTGCTTATATTGTATATTTATCAACATTTGATTTCACTGTTTCCCCATAGAATCTCTTTGCTTCCTTTGTTCCATTAGTTATATAATAAAGCAACTGGTTAGTAATCACAAGACATAATATGAAAAAAGTGGTAGTAGAGCAATAAACACTAACGGGAGAGTACGTGACAATGTAAAGCACATTAAACTACTCCTTTAAGAACGGAAAGCAAATATTGAGCATATTTAATCCATTTAATTAGCCTATGTATGCTAAAAATAAAGAATTAAAGAATTATTCGTGAAATAACCATGTCTGTTAATACTAACTTAACAACCAGAAAATTTAATTATATCCAGCATATTCCGTTTGTCTGTTTATCTTAAATACAAGAACTACATATACCTACAGAGCAAATCACCAAAATCCATCAAGAAATAAAATGGTTATTGTGAAACCATACTGTAGCATCATATTGTATACTTTCATACTAAAGTGACACAAGCAGCAAGGGAACAACAAATACTGAGAGAAACAATGCATAGACAAAAAATAAATTTTAGTATTGTTAAGCAGCTGTAAGAATAAGATTGAGGGAGGGGATTCTCCCCCTTTACTCCACTCCTGTGAGACCCCCACCTGAAATACTGTGTCCAGTTGTGGAAGCCCAAACATAGGAACATAAGAAGGATATGGAACTGTTTGAATGGATCCAGAGGAGGGCCACAAGGATGATCAGAAGGCTGGAGCACCTCCCATTTGAGGACAGGCTGAGCAAGTTGGGGTTGTTCAGCCTGGACAAGAGAAGGTTCCAGGGAGACCTTATAGCAGCCTTCCAGTACCTGAAGGGGCCACAGGAAAACTGAGGAGAGACATTTTATACAGGCACGTAGTGCAGAACATGTAGTGTAGAAGACAGAAATTGAGTTGAAATTGGAAGATTAGACATTAGGAAGAAATTCTTCACAATGAGAGCAGTGAGACCCTGGAACATGTTGCCCATGGAAGTTGTGGATGCCACCCTCCCAGTAAGTGTTCAAGGCCAAGTTGGATGGGGCCTTGGAGCAGCTTAGTCTAGTGGGAGGTGACCCTGCCCACGGCAGGGGGGTTGGAACTAGGTGATCTTTCAGGTCCCTTCCAGCTCAAACCATTCTATGCTTCTGTGCATTGGGAATGCATAATATCACTGGATTGTAAATATCAATATCACACACCTAGTTTTCATTCAAGAGTTTTCATGATGTATTTTACATTATTTTTATTTGATAATCTGATAGCATATATCATTTTCACTCCTAGATGAGAGTTCTACCTTATACTCACCACAACTCGTGAAAACCTTTCACATACAAATTGTACATTGGTGATTTTTTCCCAGGGGGTGCTGAGTAACATTTAATGCTACAAGTCTTTGACTCTGCAATTTTCCACACCAAGTTTCTCAAATAAATGTCACCTTGTATCCTACAAAAAAGTCTTAATCAAGACAAGCTGACGGTTTACAGTTTCAAACATTTCAGTGTAAACCATCAGATCTGATGAAAATAATTACACACAAAAAAAGTCCACAATGCTTCTTTCTTTTTATTTTTAACAATTAAAAAAATATACTAAAATCCCAATGGATAAGGTTATTTTACATCTAAAAATCAACTGTTTTCTATAGGTGTTCAATTTAAAGTTACTTTCACCTTCTTCTGAATTCATCAATAGTCCTATAGAACCTGAAACAATTTTTCACCAACACAAAACTTTCCAAGGGAAGTCAACAAACTTACAAATTAAGTTCAGAGTAGCAACTCCAGCAGTAATAGAAGTATAAAAACTACGGGATATGTTTACTACAGTAAACCTGGCCCACAGTTTATGACATTCATATTACACTTAATATATGAAGTGCTCCCCCAGGATATAAAACAATTGAGGTCATGCTCTTGATTTCTGCTGTACGTGATTAGTTATCGTGTATTCTTCAGCCAGTTCTTGTGAGAGTTCTACAACAAAAAAACATTTACAGAAGAAAAAGTAGGTTTACAAATAAGGCAAGTTTCTAACAACCATGTCCTGCAAGTGAAGGTTCAAAAAACTCTGTTTTTGTTTATTATAGAAACGTTTAACTTTAAAAGAGGCAAGTCATGGGCAGGGGTACGTAGGGAGTTTCCAGACATAAAGGAAAGAAAGGTCATAGACTTTTGAGACACAGAAAAGTACACTATAAAGATGGGGTATGTAGTTGAAGCTGCAGAAACTGAGTGAAAACTTAAATTTGAACGCAATCTTCCTTTCAGCTTTACTGGTAAACACAAAAATTCCAAAGTTATCTCTAGTAAGATAAACTTTGTAAACTACTGAAAAGACTTTGGGCTTCTTGATGTATATTAATCTTGAATAAAGTTTGAAATACTCAAAAGAACAGTGCTTACCCAGGACAGTTATAGCTGCAAATAACTATCTAGAAATTAATCTACAGGTTCCTACACACCTGATCTGATATTAACTGGTGCTAGTATCATTTGTCCCTATACAGAAGTTCACTCTATAAATTCTATGTTCTGGATACTTATATTGTATAATGATGAGAAACTTAATTTAAAAGGAATTTGGAAGTTTCATTAGACCACAAAAGCAGCGTTACTAAGTTTTTTTAGAAAAGAACCAGAACATTTCAAGTAGTATGACGGCAGAGTTCTACTTTCTGCAATATTAATCTACTTGAACCAAGACTGTTTTAAACAGCAAAAAAATACTAGACACCCAGCAGTGCAGAGAAACATAAGCTGCTGCAGAGTTGAGATAAAAACTTAATTCTAAATATTCGTGTTGCTTCTATGAAATCTAAAATCTAATTTTCATGCAACTAACATTTAGGAATAAAAATTTGTTAGTTTTCAATAGAGAAACATCCATTAAAAGTCAAAAGAAGGAATGCAAACTTTCTTTAAGCACTACTTAAAAGCAAGCTGAACCCAGAGAAGTGGATTCAAAAGTTGTGTAGATCACATTGTAACAGCTGCATAATTGGACAGGTAGAGCAATACATCCACTTTTTTCTCCCATAAAAATGTAATAGCACAGCTTGTTTGACCACCTCAGAATTAATGCCCACAACTTTTGTCTTCTTTCTGCTCTGAAATTAACAGAAACTGACATTTGTGTTTTGCTATTTAAGAAATTTAGTAAATACAAAATAAGAATAATCCAAACAAATTCTTCAATTTTCTTTTATATTCCTTTAAGTACGAATGTAAAAGGAACGTAAAGAACATAGAATGTATGGCATATAGTTTCACTCTCCACAATATACTTTCTGAACACAATCTTTCAAGTCATTACATACTCCAGAAAGGTCTACTAACCATTAGTCAAGTCCAAGCAAGGGGTACACTTTAAACCTAATCTTAAAAAAACAGAATTTTAGTCAATGTACAAAAACAATTTCAGATCTTCACATACCTTACTTTAACAGGTAGTGGCACCAAAACCCATTTTTCATAGTACAATACATAATAAAAGAACCTTTGTAAGGAGAAAATACCTTCTAAAACCAGTAAAAAACATCAAAAATTAAAAATTCCCAACAGGAAAAATACAAGTTTCATTCCTGGTAGTCTATGCAATAGGCTTCATTCCTGCTTCAAATTTCAGGTTTTGCAATCAAGGTAATCAAGGCCTTCCAAAAAGCATTCAGCAAAGGAAGAGTATTGGGGTGAGGTAATATTGCCCTGGTTTGTAATAGACATTAGGCATGCTGCAACTCCTAAATGAAAAACACAAAAATAAACAGTAACTGTACTTTGAAAAGCAGAAAGTGTTATCTAAGAGTCACAGCCAAATTCCACAGAATACACACACAAACAAAACAGGTTTTTGTTAACAGATACTTAAGCAAGCACACCATTCACTCAAAACCTTCTTTAAGAAAATACTTAAATAATTAAAGAAATTATTTAAATACTGAGATGGTAAATTCACCTCAGCGCTTAGCTTTGCTGTGAACTGTCATAATTTCCCACAGAATTAAGGCATGCAGAACATGCTTTAATACCTCCCCAAAAATAGGTTATTCAGCTTTAGTTTTTAATAGCATTATCATCAACTATATAAATGGCCTTTCAGATCCAGTAGTGTTGTCTTGCCATGCATTGCACAGCTTTGTTATGCCTGTCGTTTTGGATTTTTTTTTTGTTTTAGTTAATTAGCACAGTGCAACATGGAATTCAGATAGAGGAGAATGCAGAGTACATCATACAAAATGTAGTTCATTGTAGAAGCTTGGCATGTAAGGCAGCACAGCATCTACCCACCACTCCATGAAGCAATGCAGCAAAAGAATCAGACACAGACTGTGGATACACAAACAGAAACCCTCTGAGATGAATTAGCCAAAATGAAATATTTTTGAAACTGAAGATTTCTTCTCTGCCTTCACCTCACAAATGGAGGTAGAGGGGAGCAGAATAAAAAAAAAAAGTAACAACATATTCAGGAAAATAATTCATTTTAAAAGAGAAATAAAATCCCCAATCAAATGCAATAGCTTATCAAATAAGGAAACAATGTTTTCTTTGTGCTTCAAGAAGTAACAACTAATTAGGAACTTATACACAATAAAGCAAAAAAGGCGGGGGGGGGAAAAAAAAAGAGAATAGACAACACACCACAAAACAGTCATGACACGTATTCTACTTTAGACCACCCCATAGGATTTTCTAGTATAAGATGTTATCATTGCATGAATGACTTAATCTGTTCTTCAGTTCAAGTTTGCTTTCTTTCCCTTTATCCATGATGTAAAATATATTCAGAAGTCTGTTTTGTAGAACTGAAGTTCAAATAATGACTTTAAGTAAGTAGATTGGCACAATTAAAGATTTACTCCACCTCTCACAAACATCAGTGAACACATTCTTGGTCACCTCAATTAGACAAGGAAAGACTCCCCATAAACTAAGTTGAGATCCAGTCTAATATAACATTATGCCAAGAAATTCACAAGCAAGGTTTGATACAGGTGGAAAAGAAGTACTTCAGTAGAAACACTTCACTTCCTGCAAATCTCCTAAAAAATACCCTATTTGAAAGAGTTCCTCTTAAAAATTTAGGCACGACTGGATTAGCTGACTACACATCACAGGTTTTTCAAATTTTACGATAGTAATTTATTTAGCATTATGAAGATTTTTTTCTTTTTCTCTCTTTTTTCTTCAATCAAGAATTTTGCTTGATAAACATCAAGTATAAAACAGTAAATCACACTGTCTTTTGTTTCATCCCTATGCTTGATTACTCTTGGCAGATTTTTTGGTCTAATGAGCAAGCCATTTCGCTAAAGCAACCTAAGTTAAGCAACTGAAAAACTCAGTTGTCAAATCTGAAGATACATCTATTGGATTTCCAAGCTTAATTTTATTTTACTGCACTATAGGTAAATGATGAATGCCAATATATTCTATATCAGTTGCATAAATAATGTATAGAATTATGCAGTTATAGAAATTTTAGTTTCAACTAGTACATTTACTCAGTAAAAAAATTTCTTTCTGATAAAACCAATCAAGAGTAGGATTCGTGTATGTGGGAATTAAGCATGTGCAAATTACTAATTTTATCTGCATAGGAATAAATATTAAAAAGCAGAAATATCTGTGGAAAGAAAAATTATATAGATATTATTAATAAAAGGTGCTTTTGATTATTAATCTTTCGACAGTAACATTAAACATCTTAAGAAAAAAGTTTCACACTGAGCCAGAAAGCCACAGTCTAACTCCTTGTAAAAAAAAAGAAAATCAAGATAATCTTATTTTTCATCTAAAGGAGTATCACTTTGACAAAAAAAAGATGTTTTTCAAATGTACACTATGTAAGACACTGTCACATTTTACAACTAGATAAGTACTGCTAGATTCTATTTTGTTTCACAGAATAATTTCACAGATTTTATTAAAATATTTTCCATAACTTCTACCTTTCCTGGTGAAACTGGAGGTCAAGAGAAACACTTCTTTGGAAATCTCTAGACATTTGTAGTCATGTTCGTCTTTTTCTTATGTGACACTTAAAGGCATGTAAAAAATAAGGTATCTCTTCCAGTCAATGAACTTAAACTACAGCAGACATTTGCCTCATATTGAGATATAAATACAAAATTATTCTTTTATTCTGCACACCATAAACATTGTTAAATCCATGTCACACTCAGTATACACCAAAAAATGATCAGCAATATAGGGGACATCAAGATCTGATAGCAACATAAAATCTGCAGACATGATGATGTATTTCGCCCCGCAGCATGGAGGATGGACAGAATAAAATCTCTTTAAACTGTTACTGATCTGAGACGCTAGTTAGTCTGTGCATGTGTATGCACATACACTCACACATGCACATCATGCATTCATGGTTATTATAAAAAACACAGAAGCTCAACTTTCCAGTGTGCTGAACATCAAATACTCCATAACACTAGAACTTTTATAGAATCATACAATCACCAGGTGGGAAAAGACCTCTTGGATCACCAAGTCCAACCATCCGTACTGCCCCTAAACCATGTCCCTGAGCACCTCATCCACCCGTCTTTTAAATACCTCCAGGGATGGTGACTCAACCACAGAATCACTTGGTTGGAAAAGACCCACTGGATCATCGAGTCCAACCATTCCTATCAAACACTAAATCATGCCCTTCCCTCAGCACCTCATCCAACCATCTTTTAAACACCTCCAGGGAAGGTGAATCAACCACCTCCCTGGGCAGCCTCTGCCAGTGCCCAATGACCCTTTCCGTGAAAAATTTTTTCCTAATGTCCAGCCTGAACCTCCCCTAGCGGAGCTTGAGGCCATTCCCTCTTGTCCTGTCCCCTGTCACTTGGGAGACAAGGCCACCACCCTCCTCTCCACAACCTCCTTTCAGGTAGTTATAGAGAGCAATGAGGTCTCTCCTCAGCCTCCTCTCCAGGCTAAACAGCCCGAGCTCTCTCAGCCATTCCTCATAAGACTTGTTCTCCAGCCCCCTCACCAGCTTTGTTGCTCTTCTCTGGACTCACTCCAGAGCCTCAACATCCTTCTTGTGGTGAGGGGCCCAGAACTGAACACAGTATTCAAGGAGCGGTCTCACCAGTGCCGAGTACAGAGGGAGAATAACCTCCCTGGACCTGCTGGTCACACCGTTTCTGATACAAGCCAAGATGCCATTGGCCTTCTTGGCCACCTGGGCACACTGCTGGCTCATGTTCAGTCGGCTGTCAACCAACACCCCCAGGTCCCTCTCCTCCAGGCAGCTTTCTAGCCAGACTTCTCCTAGTCTGTAGCACTGCATAGGGCTGTTGTGTACCTCAGGTGCGGGACCCGGCATTTGGCCTTGTTAAACCTCACGCCATTGGTCTCGTCCCAGCAGTCCAGCCTGTTCAGATCCCTTTGGAGAGCCTCCAGCAGATCAACACTACCTCCTAGCTTAGTGTCATCTGCAAACTTGCTAAGGGTGCACTCAATGCCTTCATCCAGGTCATTGATAAAGACATTGAACAGGGCTGGACCCAGCACTGAGCCCTGAAGAACACCACTTGTGACCGGCCTCCAGCTGGAATTAACTCCATTAACTTTAAACCTCTTGAGGACAAACTTTGCTTACATCTTAAAATTACAGAAGCTATGCTACAATTCAAATTTAGAAAACTTGGAGGAAAAGAAGTGGAAGTTTCATATGCCCTAAGAAACTATCATTCTTGTGCAATAACAGGAAATACAAAAAAAAAAGTAAGTACTGTAAACATCTGTCTTATCTGTCTTTGTTCACTATTTACATATGTCAAAAAGGTATGGTAGCTTTTGTGTAAACCAGGCATACAGATCCCTGAAGATTAAGGCTGCATAGAATCCAGTTTATCGATGCATGTTCAGTCCCAGAGAAGAACACTGAAATGTTCTGAGGTTTTATACTTCTATTTTAGTTTGACTACACCACAAAACTACATAGTTAAGTCTACTTCTGCAATATCCCTCCTTTTCCACCTTTATGAGACTACATCTGCAGATCTCAGTGCAAAATCCCATGATTCATCATTATGTTGCACTGAACTTCATTAAAGCGTTACTTACAGTAACTCCAATGAAGTTTTGGCTGTACATCCCTGCATTCTTTAAGACAATATTTTCTTTTAAGGAGATCATGAACATCACGTCACAGGTGGAACCAAATGCCCGTTTTCCAAGCATGACTGAGTCTTTTCATCACTAGTGTAAAGAAATTCTGCCCATCCATGACTGAGTATCAGAGCTCACCAAAACAGGACCTTGTAACTCCCTACCAAGAATTTCTGAGTAAAGTTAAAAAGATTCAATTTTTACATATATTGAGCACACGCATGAAAAACTCAGCAGCTTGACGGTTTACTAGGGAAATGCTGGATTTATTAAGACTTATAAGAACAGACATGCAGTTAGTGTACTTCAATCTAGTTCATGTAAGGAACACCACTCAATATTTGCAGTACACTGAGGAATGTGATAGCCCTTTGTTGGCTTCTTCACGTTCATCCTTTTCATTCTGGGGTTTAGAAACAAGATTCCTACCTAATCCATAGTACATTTAAAGACTTACACTCTGGATTAAGACAATAAATATTTATCTCAATGAATGTCTTAATGGAAATTCAGAAGCTTTTTCTCCATCTTCCGCAGGATTTGAGCTGGCTTGTATTCCAACATTATTTGTGATTTTTCATGTAAGAGTAATTGGCCTCAATTACTGACAATACACAACAGAAAATGCTGTGAAGGTGACAGAACAAAATTTATTTTAAATGGCAAATTAGTATAAGAAACATTGATCAAGCACCAGTCCTAATCATTGTCATATTTGGAACAAAGAAGGAAACACCCCTAGATCAAATTAGTATGAACTTAAATGCTATTCTTTCTTATTCTACAAAACAGCATAAATTTGTTGCCTAGATTGTCAGAGAGTATCACAGCTAATTAATTCCCTCACATTGCAGGCCTTAGAGAGCAAATCTTTTTCTTGATCTGTGCCAGCACTACACAATACAGCCTCCTGAAAACTGAAATGCCTTTGCACAACCAGAACTTTTGGGTTTAATACAATCTGTAACGATAAAAGTTAATGAGCCGCTATATATAGGAAAGCGTATTATCAAGTACTGGCCCTAAACTGTACGAATATAAAGAGTTCCCAAGTTTCAGGTAAGCTTCCTAAAAGTCACCAAACCAGTTAACTTATTCTTCTGCAAAAGGTTGGAAGGGCACTTTACACAACACATTCCTGGCATTGCTGCTTTTCATATTATAAGAATCATTGTTCATATAGTCTTCTAAAGCAATGTTTCAGTCACCAACACAACTGCCACTAAATCTTTAAAGAAACCTGCATCTTTAAATATACTTGCCACAGTCTTCATATTAATAACTTCCCTCTATTTTAATAAACAGCTATTAAAACAGGTCATATAAAACAGGTCACAGAATCATAAAAAGGTTTGGATTGGAAGGGACCATATAGTCCAACCACCATGCAGTGAGCAGGAACATCTTTAACTAGATCAGGCTACTCAGAGCCTCATCCAACCTGACCTTGAATGTTTCCAGGGGCGGGGCATCTACCATCTCTCTGTTCCAGTGTTTTACCACCCTCAGCGTGAGAAGTTTCTTCCTAATATCTAGACTAAATCTCTCCTCTTTTAGTTTAAAACCATTACCTCCTCTCCTATTATTACAGACACTGTAATAATCTTTCTTTTAAGACCCCCTTTAAGTACTGAAAGGCGTCTATGTTGTCTCCTCAGAGTCTTCTCCAAGATGAACAACCCCAACATTCTCAGCCTCTCTTCATAGGGCAGGTGTTTCAGGTCTTTAATAATTTTGGTGGGTGTCCTCTAGAGCTGTTCCAACAGGTCCATGTCTTTCCTATGCAGAGGGCTCCAGAGCTGCTCCAGGTGTGGTCTCACCAGAGCAGAGAGGCAGAATCACCTCCCTCAGCCTGCTGGCCATGCTTCTTTTGATGCAGCCTGACACAATTGGCCTTCTGGGCTGCAAGCACACATTGGCGACTCATATCCAGCTTCTCATCCACCAGCACCCCTAGGTCCTTCTCTGCAAGGCTGCTCTCAATATCTTCATCCCCCAGCCTGTACCGATACTGAGGGTTGCCCCAACCCAGATGCAGGACCTTGCACGTGGCCTTGTTGAACCCTGTAGGATTTTCACAAGCCCACTTCTCCATCTGGTCATAGTTCCCCTGGATGGCATCCTGTCCCTCAGGGGTGTCAACCTCACCACTCAGCTTGGTGTCATCTGCAAACATGCTGAAGGTGCACTCAATCCCATTGTCTACATCACTGATGAAGACATTAAACAACACCAGTGACAGAACACATCCCTTATGGACACCGCTCATCAATGATCTCCATCTGGACATTGAGCTGTTGACCACTACCATCTGAATATGACCATCCATTCATTTTCCCTTGTCTATTGATGTAGTCTCGAATCACCAGTAAGTTCTGTATTTCTCATTGCTACAGAGACTGAATAACTAGAATGTATGTAATCATCAATGCAAGCTCAAAAATGTCAAAGGATTTTGTTTTCAGCTCCATGCAGGCCTTAGTACTAGTACACTACATAAAATTATTCTGATGACTTGCAGACCTTTTTAGAGAGATGCTGAACAAGCAAAGAATTAACAGTATCCTTTAAGACAATGATTGCACAACAATTAAGAAAATAAAAACTAGCTCATAAGAATTTTCTGCAGAAAAATGTCAAGCACTGGATAGCCTTTAGTAACATCATATCAAAAGAATACTCTCTGGAAGTAGGAAAATACCAAAAAGTTTGGATTATTGCCTTTAAAATCTACTTTCTTATTGTGTTCTCTTAAAGCAATCACTCATGAAAATAATAACAGAGCAGTAAAATCACATCCTCACTGTAATGTGAAACAGCTGTCATGCGCTACAGTTTCATACCAGCTATCCATGCACCCTGTCCAAGGCTACTGCCTTACATTGCACCACCTTTCTTAGATAAATTATCAAGTCCTACAGTAATTTTTGCTACTGTATCCGTATGAAATGAGGTGAGAAGAGAACACAAAAGTGAAAAATAATTTAAAAAAATAATCTAAGAAGTAACTACTCACCAGTCACATTAGGTGAGAATGCTCAGTGAAGCTTGGAACGTGTCTTCCAGATATTAAACTCCAAGAAATATGGAAATTAAAAGAACTTTTAATACAATATAGTACATTAGCATTTACTATCATTGCTTCCATAACGTTTGTTCCTAAGGCAAACAAGGAAGATTTTTAGAACTAAGCATAGTCAAATGGAGACTTAAAAAAAAAAAAAAAAAAAAAAGCTGCTCATCTGCAGTTACTAATCATCCAAATAGGTCAGATTAAGTAATAAGCAATAGTAAAAACATCACTGCAAATTGAAGGTCACAACTTTTACAGAAGTCTACATTAGAAAAATATCCAGAACGCAAAACAAACGATTTTACTAAAAGTACCTGTTGTATAATCATAGGCGAAAGACAGAAATCCCTTGGTTAGGCTAAAAGTTTCCTCATTAAAACTGAAGAGCCTATCTAAAGGAAAAAGTGACACTTGAAAACTCCAGACTTGCAAACATATTAAGCCAATCAAGGTATTATTTCTCCTTTCCACAGCTAGTTACTTTAAATGCTTCAACTATTATGAAATAATAGGCACAGCGGAGACTGAAAAAAATAAATTGATGGTGTTAGCTTAAAAAAATAGATATTCCAATTCACTCATATTCAATTGTTTTCTACATGCAGCTTCCTAATATACCTCTTACTCCAGACATCTTTCCTTTATGTAAAAGCAACACAGCCTATGCAGTTTCTGTTACTGTTACCATCTATTAGTGTATTACAAAGCTATTTATACTACACTATAATAAGCACAGATGGCTAGAGTCAATCTCAATAAGATTTAATGGTAAGACAAGAGAAGACTGGTTATCCATATCCACTAAACAACCTACAGCAAATAAAATTAAGATTATTCTTTGGAGAAAGGAGATAAAGACAAGATGAAACAATGTTATCAGCTTTACTTTAGATTATGAGGGCAATCTAAGGAAAAGCACATTACAGTCCACTTAACACCTAAATGTTAGCTATATAAAGAGCTTTCAAGCTCTTTATATATGCCTTTCAAGAGAGAGTTAAGAGTTCAATGTTGACAATAGTTTCAGATTAGTAGACTCTGCCGTTGTAGACCAAAAAATACCTGTACCTAGAAATAAGCAGCAAAAATAAACAAGAGGAGAAGTAATTAGGTGAAAGAAAAAAGGAGAGAACAAACTAAAAGAACATATAAAAATCAGAAGAAATCAAAATCTAACATGTCCATTACTCCCTCCCATTATAACTTACCATGTTCAGTTTAGGAGAGCTGAATAATTAAATAGCTTCTTAAATTTCCTTGATTAACTAAAATTAATGCAAATCCCTAACATTTTCCTATATCTCACTGTTTAAAAAAACAGTGGTCAAGTCTTACATTATTAGCTTCATTTTAAAGGTAGTAATTATAGGTGTAGGTACAGAACACCCGTTCAGTGTTCTGACAGATCTCCTAGTTTTCAAAATATTTCCTCCTCCACATATTAATAAAACTAAGATCATACAAAATAAATCATTTTTAAAAAGAGAAAGACTTATACCACTTTAGAATGGCCAATAACCAGTTTGAAGTAGCCAACTGGCATGTGGAAAATGGATACAACGCCTTGACCTAAAAAACAAATTCTACTTATTAGCAAGTTCTTGCACTAATTAGGCCTTGGACAACATAATGAAGTTCACCTTTCTTGTTGTCAACTCCATTTTTTTCTAATGTCTTAATTATAGCTCTCTACCAAAACACATGTATGTAGTAAAAGAGCTGTCCTATCCACTAATAAGAAGTATGTTTTACTTATCCTGAATCATAAAAAGGTACAGGACAAACAAACCTACTGAACCTATTTTCACAACTAACAAGTTAACATCAGTGAGGAAAGACTGATGAGTGCTACACTATCTGATCCTAAATACTGACTTCCACCAAAGTACATTCAGGATCCTCCATAAACTAGGAGGGATTCTAGCCTAAGGCAAAAAAACTTGATGAATGGAAGTCCTTCTCCTCTTCAAATAAGGTTATCAGTATTCCACTCTCAAAAAAAAACCTTCCAAATATTTACATGGTGATCACACAACAAAGTTAAAAAGGATTCATCACAAGTCTTTTGCAAACAGCTTTTGTTCTTCTTAGTTGTAAAGAAATGCAGTTGTGTGGATGTACAGTTGGTCAGAGATTTTCTGCTCACAACAGTAAAGAAACACCAAGTGAACAGTCGGTGGGGAGCTTTGTTGGTGGGAGAAGAGGGTGCTTGGTTTTCAGAAGCCTTAAACCTCCACATACATAAAAGAATAACAAGTGCTGACAATTATTGAATTGGTATGGAGACCTAGCATTTGATACACATCCTTTCCAAACACAGAGGTTTAGATTTCACTAATGCTGTAAAAAAAAAACAACAACAAAAAAAACCACCCAAAAAAACCCTCTCTGTAAATACCTTCAAAGGAGATCCTAACATGAGCTGCCTAAACTTACCAAATGCATGGACCTGAGTTTTGGATTTGAGTTCTGTGACAAATGTTTAAGTCATGGGGTGGAACATAAAGCCCGACTTTGCTTCTTTCTTTGCTTTAAACATTTTGTCTGAAGGCTGGCCATTTGCATGTGTTTTGTGGCGCCAGCAACAAATAATGGAAGTTGTGCAGTAGCAAACCTCCCTAAGGACAGAGCTTGGGATATCACCAGAGAAGCTGTCTGTGACATCAGGTTCAATGGTAGGAGTTAAGTACGGCTCTCGGAGCTGGCTGCTGCAGGGGCAGGTGATGCAGTAGCAGGCACTGTTCTGCACCACCCCACTCAGCCTTCCTCCACCTGCTGGACTGCTCGGGCTGGACCCTCCCAAAAGACACATGGCGAGACCACCCCAACATGTGCTAGTGGGGGTCAGACGAGCCTTATAAAAGAAATCTCAAGGAACCACATAGCAGGCTCTCACTTCTGCGCTCTCACTCCCACACATGCTCTCTCTCAACCATCACTTCGATCAGACTACCCTGGACCACGCAGCCTGGAAGAAACTGTTGCTGCGACCATGTATTCCCGAGGAACTGCCACTGTCCATCGATGTGGTAATTTCTTTCCTTTTCCCTTCTCTCTCTTTCTCTCCGACTCCCTCCTGTTACCTTACGGCACACGTGTTGGATCGGATCCGAGTGAACTCAGCTGCATTCAGGGATCAGACTGTGATCTGAACACGCTGGGGTTCGTTCATGCATCTTTGGGAAGTCACACTCCTATGTCTTGGCTGTGCACCTGAGTATTTTGGCCTGTTTAAGCATGCCAGAATAACTATTGCTTTTGATTTTTGCCCTGGGAGTGACCTTGTTGGCCTTCAGGTTGCTGCACAGATAAACGACAACCCCCCCCCACCAAGTCAGGCCTGGACGTGAGCGTGTGGTTCTTGATTCCGGGATGGGACATTGATACCTACACATAGGCTACGACATCCCAGCATCATTACACCATCAGCTGCTGAAGCAGCTTAACCAAGGACATTGAAAAGCATTAATAAACACATCAACCCAGAGACTTATTTTAGTAACAGACATAAGAGCTGTAGTTACTCAGCAACTGGACTGCAGCAGCACTAAGACTTGTTTAAAAACTACTCTTTTCCAGGTGCTACAGGCAAAAGTAAACATATTCTTGTAAACCCCCACCACCATCTTTAAGATGAAAAGTCTCCTGTCTAAGAAAGAGACGATTCTCAATTTTTGCACATGAAAAAGAAGATAGCCTCTATATGCACCTAGCTTCCCACTGTTCCAAGTTAGGGCACAGTCCTTGCCTGAATCTATTTCATTATTTTCAACAGATTTTTCAGAATGATCAAAAGAAAACTGAAGAGTCAGTTACGGTTTTGCCTGTACAAAGTACTCTAAAAATCTTAGCTAATTTTATCATGTTAATGATAACCTTTACTGACAAATCTGACATTTTAGAGGATGTTAAGGTGAGGTACGGGGCAGGGGGGACAGGACATGTTGTTGGTTTTGTTCTTAAAGAAAGATCATACCCTGGTTTATTAGGTTTTCTAAGGGTTCCTTTTCTTAAATGATTATGTTCTTTCTCACTGTGATCTCAAACTCGTAAGAAACTGAGCCAATGAGACAGAAGTCAGGGTCATTATCTTCCACATTAATCAGTCCTGTCAGTTAAGTCTCAAGTTAAGCCTTTAAATACTTCTTTTCACACCAGAATTGCATCTCACCCTTACATCTGTAGGGTATCTGAAGCCAAAAAAAATATGCTACTCTCTCACCAGACAATTAGACTACAAACACAGGCCTCGCATACCTTTACTTTGATTTTAATTCCGCAAGACAGTTACTCCTACATATGTTTAAAACACAGTAATGCTGCTCCTTAACAGCAGGCCACATTTGAATCTATAATTAAATTGCTAAACACAATTTCAAAACCAACAAATTACAGTCACGCAAGTAGATTTACCAATTATATAAAACCTTACTGTGTTAATAAAATTTCTCCACCGTGTTATATTAAAGAATAAGCCATAAGTGTTTCGTACAATTAAGATATTTTTCTAATGTGTTCTTGTGCAGGTAGATTACCTCAAAATTTTTTAACTTTTTTACAATTGTATGTGATGAATTACTGAAAACCATCCATGCCTTAAAGGGAGATCCTTGTCAAGTATTAGGGCCACACTATCCATAAATATTCCAGATTGAGCACCAATTAACAGGATACTATCATTCTGCACAAGAAATAAAAGTATATTCCTCATGGAAGTACCAGGCTTATGTAACTTAAAACACTGTAAAAATAAATAAGCCAGCATATTTGTCAATTGCCTCGTAAGAATCTGTACGCAATACTTCCTCAAAGCAGCCACTCTTAAAACCCTTGGGGACACCTACTTGTCACAGAATAAATTATCTGGCTAATATCCAATTTTACAGTATATGTCAGTGGGCACCCAGGAGACAATCATTAGAGAGCACTTAGCTTCTTCAGCCTCGCAGGGCAGTCCTTACATAAATGACTTTGCCCAATTATAAAACATAACTGATGTACTTATTTTGGAGTTTTCTAGCAGGAGCCTTTCATCCTAAAACATTTATATAGGACTGCATATTTTTTTCGCCAAAAGCAGAGGTCCCAAAGTACAGTACACTGAACAAGGTTTTCTTCATATGAACATAGGTTTTGAGATATTCAAAGCAAACAAAAATACCTGAAAGCTAATTTGCATGCTCTCAAACACTAAAATTATGCTGTTTAATAGAAACTACTGACAAATTAAGTTCTCCCACAACTCTAACAGTAGCTTTTCGTTCCTGGTTACTTAACATAAACAGACGTGTTTTCATCCCACATGCAACATATATACAAAGCTAGAAAATCCATGCATCACAAGCACACTACAGCTCTCAGAAAGATAAAAAAAGACTTCTTGGAGACACATACTTAAGTTTGCTATGGCAAACCATAGTCACCAGCAAGCTGTAGCACAAGAAACCTGTTGACTCAGAAACTGCAAACCAAATCAATGCTTTATACCAAATCAAAGAAATACGGTGAGCAATACAGTAAAGCTAAATAAAAACTTCTTTTACATGCCTAGAATTCAGATTTTTAAAAACAACACCAAAGAACGTAGGCTATTAAAAGAGCAAGAGAAATGCTCAGTTTTCGTTGAAAGAAACGTGAAGGATTTGAGAAATTATTTGGCTTCACTCAACTTTCAAGAAACAAGAGAAGGAGCTCCGTGCGAGCTCTCCGGAGCACGAGAGCCACCTTAGAGCAGCAGGTTTCGTAACCGCTGAGATTCGGGTCAGACCAGGTCTGATGTTCACGCGCTCCGTGCGAGGCGCTCCGGACGCACCATTTATACAACTTGCCGCCTTTTCTAGCAGACTTCCCCGCCGCGACCCGCACTCCCAACACCTCCCGCAAAGCCTCCCCACCCCGGGCTGCACGGGCAGCTGGTGACAGCGGCAAGGTGAGACCGGGCAGCCCGGGCGGCTCTGCCCCAGGCGGCACTCGCCGAACGGCCGCGGATCGAGCCGGCGCTTCAGCGGGCACCGCAGCGGGGCGGGAAACGGGGAAGGACGAACGCAACTCCCTCTCCGCTGCCTTTTAACGGAGCCGGGGAGCGGCGGGGCGACGAGCGGCTCCCGGTGGGGCGACGAGCGGCTCCCGGCGGGACCTCGCTCCTGCCGCCCAAGCGCCGCCGGGCACGGCGACGAGAATCCAGGCTGGAGAAGCGGGGGAAGCCGAAGCTGCACCCCAGCCCCGGCCGCCCCGGGGATGCTCGCAGCCCGGGGTCGAGAGGGTCGAACCCCGCCAGCCGCAGCGGGGTGGGAGGGTTGAACTTACGTCTCGGAATTTGTTCCACTGCCCGACCTCCTTGTCGTACTGGGAGACGGTCGTGAGCCATTGTTTATCGTCCAGAAAATTGCCGCTGTCCGGTCTGCCCGCGGCCGCCAGCGCCGCGCCGCACCAGGCTGCCGCGCACACGCACACGAGGGCTGCCGCCTTCAGCATCTGCGCGAGAGGAGACGCGAGCAGGGGGTCACCCACGGCACCGGCGGGTCCCCTCGCCCACCCGACAGGGGCGCCGAAGCGGCGGGGGGGGGAGGGGTGGGGGGAGTCGGAGGACGAGGGGAGGGGAGGGAGCGCTGCCCAGAAACCCGTCACCTTTGCCGCCGGCTCCGCCACCGCGCTCCTCGCCGCGGCCGCGCAGGCCGCCCGCTCCCTCCCCGCACGCGCCGCTGTCTGCGGCCCCGCGACCCCCGCGCCGCGCCGCGCGGCGGCCACGCCCCTCGCCCCGCCCACCCCCCGCGATGGCCACGCCCCGATGCGCAGTGGCCACGCCCACTCCGCGCCGGCCCCGCCCCGCCTCGCCGTGGCCGCGCCCCTTCATCTCCGGCCACGCCCCCTCCGCGCCGGTCACGCCCCGATGCGCTGTGGCCACGCCCCCTCGCCACGTGCTGCCGCGCCCCGGCCTGCCCCGCCGCCGCCGCCGGTTGCGGGGCCGGGGCCGCCGGCCGCCCTCGTCGCGCCCCGGAGCGCCGGGACGTGTCCGCAGCTGCGCTGGCGTCGCGCACCCCGAGCGAAGGCTGCGAAAAGCCTCAGGCGGATACAAGGCGTAAAATCTCCCAGTAATTTCGAGATCGAAGTTCCTGCACCTTAGGGGAAACGGGACACGAGAGTTGTCACATCGCCTCTGAAGGCCACAGGCTGGCACCGCGGTGCCACCCGTGTTACTCCCTTTTGTACGAACATAATACGCCTTTCCCCTTATTTCTGGCTTTTTGTTTCTTAAACTGCAGCTGTTTGTTAGCTCAATGCCTTCAGTTCCATCTGTTTTCTTTCCTGAATTAGTTTAATTTAGAAATGAGCAAGGTGCATAAATCATTCTATTACCTTTCCAGCATAGCTGACTCAATATTTAATTTTTAATTACATCTGCCACTCTGATGACCTATTTAATCCAATTTTGTAATGTTCATTTTATTCCCTAGACTTGAGTGACACACTGTTTTTCTAGGCTTGTGTTGGCTGGATGTCACAAGCTTTTCGTAGCTGGATGGAGACAGGGACTGCAGGGGTGGCCTCTGTGGGAAGAGGCATGCGGCTGCTGCATGTTTGGGATAGCAATAAATTAATCTCCATGTCAAGTTTGGTTTGTCTGCAACAATAATTGTTAAGCAACGTTCAAGCTTTTATCTTAACCCATGAGCTTTCTCATAGAATCATAGAATCACCAGATTGGAAAAGACCCATTGGATCATCGAGTCCAACCATTCCTATCACACACTAAACCATGCCCCTTAGCACCTCGTCCACCCGTGCCTTAAACACCTCCAGGGAAGGTGAATCAACCACCTCCCTGGGCAGCCTGTTCCAATGACCCTTTCCGTGAAAAATTTTTTCCTAATGTCCAGCCTAAACCTCTCCTGGCGGAGCTTGAGGCCATTCCCCCTTGTCCTGTCCCCTGTCACTTGGGAGAAGAGGCCAGCTCCCTCCTCTCCACAACCTCCTTTCAGGTAGTTATAGAGAGTAATTAGGTCTCTCCTCAGCCTCCTCTTCTCCAGGCTAAACAACCCCAGCTCTCTCAGCTGCTCCTCATAAGACTTGTTCTCCAGCCCCCTCACTAGCTTTGTTGCTCTTCTTTGGACTCACTCCAGAGCCTCAACATCCTTCTTGTGGTTCTCATCTAGTTCTTCCTATTTTCTGTCCTTGTCCTACTGGAGGAGGGGCTGCAAGTATCTGGGTAGAAGTTTTGCTGTTAGCCAAGGCTAACCCACCACAACTTGCTAAGAAGTAGGTTAAGAGAACACAACATTCCTAGTGTAGTATCTGAAAGTATTCTCCATGGTAAAATTTGAGAATTACTTTCAGACTTGAAACTAGGGCCAAAGCCATCAGGATATTCTCAGATCTGATTAGCAGAAAAATGCCACTTCATACAAAAAGAGAAGGGAATATGAGATTTTGACTGATTTTAGCAAGTTTTCAGGTTGGTCATAAACTGTAACTACAGGTAGATAGTAAAGGATGAATTAAATGCACTAACCTGCATCTTGCACTACATAATATAATACATGCCATTTTGTTCCTAAGCCTGTATCACTAAAATCAATGAGAATCTTGTCAACAGTCTGACAGGTATAGAGAATGATTGCCAGATTAGAATTTATGTGCCCGACTCTGAAAATGCTACCTATCCAGAATGATATTATATTCTGTAATAAATGAATCATAAAATGCAAGCAAAGGGATAGAGAGACTGCACAGAGGCTAAGTAAGAATCAATAAAACAGTCATGTTACTCTCAGGGTGGGTTATAGAGTCAGTCCCTTATACAATCATTCTTTGACAATCCAGTTTGTGTTTGTCAGTCTTAATGTTAATTTCCTACAAATTGCTTTGCCCTTTGGCAAAGATGAAATTTCTCGACAAAGGTAATGCTTGCATTTTTTTTTTAAAGAATTGCTTATTTAAACTTTCTTTAAAAGCATCTCAATCCCCAAATTTCAGGTTTACTTACCTAGCAATCAAGGTAACCTATTTTTGTCTTGCTTCATCTGTGTTTCACATTTTCGTCTAGATAATGTTATTCAGTACTTTAACTTATGGTGCATCTTAAATGACTGGGATTTGCACTCAGTAAAAACCCTTAGAGAAGTATTCTCTGATATGGTTTGGGTTTTACAAAACTTCTGCTGTGATGTGTCTAAAAAGTGATCTTCCACACCTATGACTGCAGTTCCTACTGATAACACATACTAAATGTTCAATTATATGTAATTTTGCCTGAACCAAGCTATTTGAAGCCTTTAATAATTCTAAATGCGTTCTTCATCATTTTAAGCACTCTGATCTCCACATAATTGGTTTAAGAGCCTCATTCTGATCAAGGTCTTTGCACAAGTTGGTAATTCCATTTATTCAAGCACAAAAAAAATGATACTTGATTGAAATGGCATTTTGAAGACACAAAACTAAGAAGTTTTCTTTTTCACTCAATAATTTCACTGCTCTTCAGAGATTAAATTTATGTATCTTGAGAATTATTCTTTCCTTTATTTTAAATGTAAGTACATTTCTCACAGAAAGCATGTCTGTGTTGTTATATACTGATGTGCCTAATAATAGCATCTTTGATACATGACAAGGAATCCAGTTCTGTGGTAGTGGTAAGAAAATAATACTAAGGGTAACAGGTGCATAATTTTAAACAAACAGTTCAGGAATCTGAGTAATAGCTCTTCTCATCACTGGTTAAGAAATATTGCTGTTATTAATAAAAATGTGTCTTTCTTCTCAATTTCAAAATATTATATAATCTCAAATTTTTCAGTAATATTGATTTCTCAAATTTACTGGTTTTCTGAGTTTAGCCCCCTGCCCAGCAACTAAACACTGGGCAGCATAGTCCCAGTTCCCCCTGCTCCAGGAAAGAGGAAGGGAATAAGGGAGAGAGACTTTCAAGTTAGGAGGAAAAAAAATAAAAACAGCTTCAATGAAACAATAACGATAAAAAGAAAAATAATAAAATTAATAAGAAAATAATTAAATGTAATAAAATATATACAAACCCAATATCTAATTCCCCTAATGACAATCACATCACCATTCATACCACAGGCAGGCACTGGGAAGTCCCAGATTGGACTCGGTGGCAGATGGGAACTGGATTCAGGAACACACGGATTGAGGTTGAAGGCAGAAAAAATAGAGTTCTACTCAGGTGTTGGCTATAGAAGTAGAGAACTTGAACCCCATGATCCCTCAGCTTTATACCAAATATGATGTATATGGAATGGAATGGAATGGTTCATTGGTCAGGTTTGTGTCACTGGTCCTATCCACTCATCCCTGCAGGTACGACCCTTGTCGCCCTCTCATTTATGGCATTGCAACAACTTTAGCAGCGGCCTTAGGAATACCTGGAGAGGCTTCTCTGCATACCATTGTACTGCTACTTTAGCAATAACTGTGAATATCAAGCATTATCACTTCTAGAAGCCAACACGCTCTGGAAAAAAAACATGTTAGAAAATCCAGTCTCTTAGGAAAGGTTTAACTGAAAAGTTAGAGAATTGGTTCTGGTTTAGCTTGAACTAGGACACTAGTTTAAAATCACAACTATTCAGGTTGCTTTACCTCTACTAGCTGACAGAGCCTACAGGAAGATAGCAAGGAAGATGGTGTAGCTGGTACTATACTTGTAGAAGTTTTCAAGGGTTGTAAATAATACGAATTTTGCATAAAGAAGAGGATGGAGAGATGAAAAAAAGAGAGAGTACACACGTAAATCTGCATTTTGTATACGCATCTGTATGTTATATGAGAAAGCATTGGAATTAAGCAATAGATGTGCCAAGAGATATGTTGGAAAAGCTTGTATGTATAGGTTAATGACCAGACAGAAGGGATATGCTAAGCAATTACTAGGAAACACAAAGAAATTTATGCCCTGGTCACTGTGTCTCAAAAACGCTTTACCCTCTCCCTGCAAATGAAGAATGTGTTCACTCAGGGCAGTAAAGCATGAAGTTAAGTTCATTCAAATATAACAACACAGCCCTTGCAGTTAAAATAATTTTTAAAATTTATGCTGAAGGAGATCCCAGGGGAACATCTAACTATCCCATTGCCCACAAGGAAGACCAGATATACCTTGTCACTCTTGGCATATGTCCATCTAAATGTAATTTTGGACTGTAGATTCACTGTTGGCAGAGCCTCTGTTAGTGACGGAAACTTCACATTAATCTATGTCAGTTACTTTTAGTAGTTTAACTTCAGAAGAGGTTTCCAATACCTGAAATAAGTTTTTCTTGTTGCAATTTAAGCTTTTAACTTGTTATGGTGGATCCTATTTACTAAAAAGAGGAAAAACAAACTGGTATCTTCCTCTATTCAATAGTCTTCTATACTGTAAACTATTGTAACTCCGTTCTGTATTTCCACGCTATGATATGTTTATTACTGTATTTGTACTCTATTCTTTAGATCTTACACTATGGTTTTGAGACCTCTAATCACTGCTGCTCTTATCATATTGAACCTTTCATATTAGGTTTTCTACTTTTTCATCATCAGTGCCGAGAACACTAGAATACCTTGTTTATACCTTTCCACTGTTGAGCAGAATGGAAGGATTACTTCATAAACATAACTTGTTTTGGCTCAGTATGATTTATTGTGTCAAATACATGCTGACTCCTGTGCATCTTTTTGGTAACTTCCAGACACTTAGAAATAATGTACTGAATTATCCATCCCTGATTTTCTAGAAATCAAGAGTAGGAGAGCAGGAGTTTCATTTTTTTTGAACATTTTTCAACCCAGTCTTTCGAAAGTTTCTTTTTTAAAAACCTCTTTTAATTTGCTTTTTTTACAGTCATCTGGTACCCAACTTGTTCCCTACAGTTTCTCAAAAACAACTGCTAAGGATTCAGAGATCTTTTCAAACAATTTTGTAAATTTTTAGGGGCAGAGTTCATAAAATGATTAAACAATCACGTAGTTTACAAAAATTATAAAATGGAGCTGTTACAGACACAGTCTTATCTAAGCACTTTCTTTATTTCTTGTCATTGCTATCATAGCTGAGCTAACTACCTACATGTCATTGGTGTTTGGTATATAAGTTTTAAAACATTGTTTCTTCAATTTCTCTGCTTAATACATTCTTCCTCCACAATGGGGCATTTTCCTTTCTTTTACTCCCTTTATACTAATATCTACTATGTTCATAAAGATTTCTCATTAACCTTGATGTATTTTGCTAGCTGCATCTCGGCTCCCCCTTAGCTTTTGGTACTTGTGTTTTGAACGGGTTTGAAATATTCATACCTCATAATCTTCCTGGACTTTCATCTACTTCATGCCACAGTAGATTTCAAGATTTAATATACTTGGTCTTCTATGACTTTCCTTCTTATTCTGCTATTATTGCAATTTAATCCTTAATTTTTTTCCTGTGGGGTAAATGTTCCAAGTTTCTCATAGTTCTCGTTCTTCATAAATATGATTAGATTGCTAAACATCTGTGGATCTTTGCTGATGCAACTACTGTCAATAAGCCAGAAACCACAAATGAAGATCCAGAAAGCATGGGAGCTCAGGTAATCAGCATTAGCTCCACGTCTGTCTGTGCTTATTGATAGCTTATACCCTTCAGAATAAGGTCTCAGTAAACCCGTTTGTCCAAGATCAGGTGCAGAAAACCATCTCAAGATACATCCAAGCAAAGTCTTCACAAGCTTAGAACTGGAAAAGAGAACATCTTACTGGTGTGACATCACTGCCTGACATCTAATTTAATCTTTCTGCCATTCTATATAGGCCCAACAACCACAGCAGATGCACAGGTGTTCACATACATAAATCCTGGAACTCAAGCCTTCAAAAATAGAATTTCATGGAGTTTGAGGTCTTCTTCCTCCAAAGCTTTTAAACACAGCAGGATCTGGCTTTTCATATAATATTAGCTGCAAAACGTTCATTTCCACACAAACCTCAGCAATTCATGTTTGACCCAGCCTGTTCAAGAAAAAATACCTTGTCTAGAAATGAAATCTTGGTTTTTCACTTTGACCGATGAATACTTTCAGTTGTTGTCATTGTCAAAGTTAAAGCTGTAAGTCTAGAAAAGTGTGCAGTGAAATGTTGTATTTCTTGGTATTCAAAAATTCAAAATTCTCTTCATATCCAATGGAAATTTGCACTGTACGATAAAATTTAGAAGACAATAATTTGAAGTGTCTTGATGAATAACAATCTTCTATCTAAAATCTTTTAGATGCAGTGTATTTATTAGAAACTGAAAAGTCTTCTCATCTGACTGTTCTTAGTAGTTCTGTGAAAATTCAGATTCTTTTCCTACCCAGGAATTTTGTTTCACACATATCACAGTTTCCAGAAAAAGGCAAACGTCTCCCTGTGCCGTAGTCCCAGAGACACCCTTTCCAAACAAACATTTTATGAAATAGATAAAAACAGTCAAAACATTGTAAGATGGATGGATGCGTTAACTAAAGGCATGTTAAAGCAATGCCTATTAAAACCTTCATGTGTTATTCACAATCTCTTTGAAAAATCACATTCCTTGTTTAGCCATCTCTAGCTATTTCATATGTACCTTACACAGAAGTACTCAGCTTCCATACCCGAGATTGGATTTTCAGACGTGACCCCCTTTAAGCACCAAAGAATTTTGAGCAACCAGTAGAGCTTTGTGTGTTGGATGGTAACCTGTTTTAACCATCTCGCAGCATAAAATCTCAATAGAAGTAATTCAGCATTAAGGTAGGACATAGATATACTTTGTGAGCTTTGACTTCTCTAAATTTCTTTCTTACTATTTATGTAAGATTATTTGAGAGTTCAGGTTCCCTTATCAGCAGAATGGACTCAACTGCCACTATATTCTCCTGGTTCAATTCTGTTGGTTATCATTCAAGACGTAGTTTAGAAGATATTATGATCTATAAGATGCTTTTGTTCAGCTGTGTGATTTTGTTCCTTCGGGTCCCAAGAGGAGGAAAACTGCTTTACAATTTTCTGGTATCCTAGAAGTTTAAGGAGTAGGTCAGCAGTTCTGTAACTCACACCCGTAATCGTTTGTGTTTTCTAAAGTATGCATCTGGAGGAGGTCTTCCACACACTTTTTATCCTTAGGTAAAAATGAGAAATAAGGATAAACAAAGGGAACTAGCTATTTCTGCTATATTTACCCACTGAAAGTTTCCTGTTAGTCCAAATTTATTGGTCAGAATAAATAAAAAATAAGCAAAAGATAAGCTAATCAAACACAAGAACCAGCTTCTGTCAGCAACCGGACAAAGGCCTTCCCCCACAAGTATCCTATATCTTATGGTGATGACAGTTTGACCTGAAATAATTTATTGAGCAACTGTAGGCTGATTAATTAACCTATGGAATTAGCTAGCCACAGTGATGCAGTTTTTAGAGTTTGTTTGAACCCACCATGCATCATCCACCTAAAATAACTGTTTACCTTGATGGAAATCTCGAGGACTGCACTTGAAATTCAAGAGAGTTTGGCTATGATCAGACTGAAGATTTATCAACACAAATGGAATTTAGAAGCAAGTTACAACTTTGTTTATTTATCATGTTAGATGTTTGAGCTAAGTGTAAGCATTAAAAGAATCTATTTTACAACAGGAGAAGAGGAATCTTACTTGCTTTTACAGTCAGATCACAAGCCACATCTATTCTTTGGCTCTGTTTCTATACCTAGATTAGATATTTCAGAATCACATTTTTACTTTACTGGCATATTTTCAGAACATATATACCTATTTCCTCTTTTTCTTGTTCTTTTTTGTCTTTTACTTTTCTTTCTTATCCTTCCTCTTTCTTCAGTTGACTGCTTTGGCTGTGTTTTAAACCTAATAAATAATCACATATCCCATCCATATCAGAAGTGGAAAACTGATGTTGAACAAGAATACCATGACACAAATAACACTGCTGTAGTGTACAGCTGGCCTTCCAGATTACTATGGTTCATAAAGTTATTGGGAGTAGGTTGGTACAAATTTATAAATTATTGCAACATGCGGTCAAATCTCCCTGTGCTGAGCTGGTCTTTTTGAATTGGCTGCAGTGTTTCACATTTGGCAGCTTATCTGAATCAGGACATCCAGGAACTAAATTATATTTTGCTATATGATCATTTGTGTTGCTGTTTTAACTTCTTCAGCACCTTTGATGCATTAAAAATCAGAAACAAAATTTCAAAGAAGAAGGGAATAAAAGACAAAATATACTTAAGGAACTGAGGAAAGGAACTCCAGTTCCATGGTGCTTCAGTTAATAGATAATCCAGTTAAACAGTTAAAATATGTTCCTGCAAAATAACGTTTTCTTGCGGGGTGCTAATTCTGCTTACATAGTGGGCATTTCCACACAGAAGAATTAATTACTTCATTCAATGAAATTGAAAAACTTCATTTTGTCAAAAAGTAACTGAATAGCAAGTTTTGAGGTTGGTCAGAATTAATTGTCTCTGTGGGCCAGATGTGTGTCTAAACCTCATAGTAGACTATGATGATTTGTAGAAGCTGTAGTTTTGCCAAAACATGGGATCAGAGACCTGGAAATTTCTAACCACTTGGCTTCTTAGGTAGACCATAGGAGAGAATAGGAACACAAAATGATTAGATAATAAAGAATTAATTTGGAGATACCAATAGGTGCAACTTGACAGACTCAAATTCAGAATATTCAAATTAGATTAAAATAAATTCAAATCAGAGCAATCAAAGTACTGAAATTAGAAGAAAAATCTATGTTACCATCATAAATTGTAATGATATATCCTTTTATTGTATTAGTATACATCCCACCCGTCTTAAATATACAAATCCATGAGAGTACAATAGCAAATAACTCTGATCTCACACTACTATGTGTTTTGGGTATTTACATTTTGGGGTATTTTGTTTGTTTGGGTTTTTTTTTCTCCTCTACTTCAGGTCATCAGGCCAGTCAACCAGGGGGCTCAGACTTCCTTCTGCCTTCAAACATCGTGCAGGCCACATAGCTTCCCTATATTATAGACTATAATCAGCAACCTGGAGTGCTTTTTCCAGGCGCCGGCACGCATCTAAAGAAGGCCGCTTGTGTTTCAGAGAAACACAACTCTTATACCCAGCATAGTCCTTCAAATACTAGAAATAAGTTATCACTGAAATATGAGAGACACATGGAAGGTTGGTCTTCCCAGGATTTTTTGCTTGTTTGTGCAAGTGCAGCTCTGGACTCCACACAGGAATTTAATTTGCACATACCACTCCGATTCATTTACTCAGTAGCAAAAGGGGGAGTCAAGAACATAGTTGATAATTGCCAGCATCTTTGAGAATCCAAACCTCAAACTATCAACACCTTTGAAAGAGGCATTATGTTGCATTCATTAAAGCATACAAATCGGGACATATCTCTGTCCCGGTTTTTCCAAAATACTGTATAGCATCCAGCCTTGTGTTTATCATAATTCTATCAAGGAATCACCTATTCCTAATAACAGGGTCTGTTCCAGAGACTGGGAATTTCAGAATAGGAACAGTTTTAATCACATGATAGAACACCTTCTTTTAATAATGAGGAACATGTCCGTACAGTACTGCTGGAAGAGGGAGGGAATAATGCACCAAGAGAAGCTTGAAAACCAGCAGTGAGTGAATGACAATGGAGATTTCTGATTTTTTACATCAGCCTGTAACTATCTCAGTAGTATGAAAATTAGCTCCATGATCTTGGAGTAGATATTAGTTCTCAGATCAAAATGGAAGCTATTATGATAGGTAATATTTTGGCAGACGTGGCACAGGCATTTTTAGACTGTGTCATAGAACTTGTACATATTAAATACTCATCTTGATGCCTCCTCTCAAAAATTGTTCTAAAAATGCTACACAGAACAATGAAATTGAATTGTGTCTTCCATGTAGAACACTAAGTGAATAGCCTGCATTGGTCAATACATACCAGGCCAGAAGTCTACACTAATCAGTAAAAACTGGAAATTATGGTCGAATCTGATTATCCCTGATCCTAGGCCTTGTGTGTAGAGAATATAAAGAGACAGGCAGTTACAGAGCATGCAATTAATGCTTTTCTCTTAGTAATAAACTTGGTATTTAAAGTATAACTATCCTTTCCATACTTGTTCATTGTGTTTTTCCCAAACTATGTACATAATGATTAACGTGCCCATGTTCTACTACCTTATTATAATGTGGAGTAAGGTTTTTAACAGGTTGTAGAAAACTAAACTAAAAAGTAATACTGAAATCTATGGTTTATAATATTGTTTTGTGTTTTATTGTGGCACTGCTTCCTGTTTAAAAAAAATAATAAAATTTGCATATCTTTCCCTTCTTTTTCATTTCCCCATTTCTCTGATCCTATTAAGATCTACTCACTTACACACTGCTTTATGCAGCTGGAACTGCAGTTGTCTTGTCCTATATGCACTGCCCCTGTACTCACGGGGAATCAAATCCACAGTTGGCTTAAAGGTCTGAAGACGGCTAACGACAATTGGCATGCACTGATGATTATTTGAAAACTTTTATCTTTTTTTCCTGTAAGTCAAAGAGTAAAAAATTATATATTTCTTCAAAAGTGTATGGATAAAGAATAGGGAAGTATTAACTAATGTGAAGTTAATGATTACAAACTGACAATGAAGATTAAGAGCATGAAAATCTTATGAGAGTACCTTTGAGTTCTAAGTAGGAATAAGATATTGAATAACAATCTTCATGAACTGACACAAGTCAAGGAGAATACATTGAACATCACAAGTTCTTCAAGACAGAGTTATCTTTTTAAAATCAAAATCAAAGTTTCTAAACTCATTTTAAAATTAATTCAAAGATTCACATATTCAAGGAATGTTAATTAATTATCAATATATTCTTACCTTTTAGCATTTATTTCTAGAAACAGAGAAAACTCTCTAAATAGACCCTTATTTGTGTTCTTAACATCTCACCGAGAAAACCAGTTTCTAGGAATCTACTATTTGTGCTTTTTTGTTAAAGTATTTAGGATAGGAGTGCCCCCTAGTGATAACTGGAAAATGCATTTATATTTTGAACGTCAATCAAGATGAGTTTTAGAGGTGCAGGTCGAGTTATTGCAATTCTTGTCCTATTGCACATTGTCCTATTAGTCTTTTACATTCTTTATTTTATTTTTAAATTAAAACATTTTATTTCTCTTTTTATTGCTTGTTTAGATAAATTGGATGTTAGATGACAATGGGAGTGTTTCCATTTGTTCCTCACACTATAAATAGTTATAAGTATAAAAATTCTTGATCCTAGAGGCTTTGCTTGCAGATTCTAGAACTCGTGCCTTTACAGTTATCTGAAACTTTTCTGGCACCTCAATGTGATTGCACATGTGTTTTAGGACTACTGCTCTTTGAGAAGATAATGGAGAACATCAGTGAGACCATGCAGTCTTACAATGTTAATGTCAATAAAAGTTATTTTTTATTTGTCACAACTCGAAAGATTTGCCTTTAGAATAATATGTATTTTCTCTCAGCATGCTGTTTCGCAAGAAGGCAAGCAGTCCTATCACATTGCAATAGCACTATGCCAGACATAGAATCATAGAATCATAGAATCATAGAATCACCAGGTTGGAAAAGACCCACCGGATCTTCAAGTCCAACCATTCCTATCAAACACTAAACCATGACCCTCAGCGCCTCGTCCACCCATCCCTTAAACACCTCCAGGGAAGGTGACTCAACCACCTCCCTGGGCAGCCTGTTCCAGTATCCAATGACCCTTTCTGCGAAAAATTCTTTTCCTGATGTCCAGCCTGAACCTCCCTTGGTGAAGCTTGAGGCCATTCCACCGTGTCCTGTCCCCTGTCACTTGGGAGAAGAGCCCAGCACCCTCCTCTCCACAAGCTCCTTTCAGGTAGTTGTAGAGAGCAATGAGGTCTCCCCTCAGCCTCCTCTTCTCCAGGCTAAACACCCCCAGCTCTCTCAGCCGTTCCTCATAAGGCCTGTTCTCCAGCCACCTCACCAGCTTTGTTGCTCTTCTCTGGACTCGCTCCAGAGCCTCAACATCCTTCTTGTGGTGAGGGGCCCAGCACCAAACACAGGATTCAAGGAGTGGTCTCACCAGTGCCGAGTACAGAAGAATAACCTCCCTGGACCTGCTGGCCACGCCATTTCTGATCCAAGCCTAGATGCCATTGGCTTTCTTGGCCACCTGGGCCACTGCTGGCTCATGTTCAGTCGCTGTCAACCAACACCCCCAGGTCCCTCTCCTCCAGGCAGCTTTCCAGCCAGACTTCTCCTAGTCTGTAGCTGCCCAGGGTTGTTGTGCCCCAAGTGCAGGACCCAGCACTTGGCCTTGTTAAACCTCCTGCCATTGGACTCAGCCAGCAGTCCAGCCTGTTCAGATCCCTTTGGAGCCTCCCTACCCTCCAGCAGATAGCCTTCCTTGCAAATGTGTGCTTCCCTAAAAGACAACGGTATCTGGAATTAAAGTACTGTGACATAAGCAGCTCATCTTCTCCTTAGAGTGCTTGAAAAGCCTCTGCAATTATTCCATAGACAACAAGGAAATAAAAAAAAATTTCGAAGTGTAATCCTATCACAAATGAATAAATCTATGTGCACGTGCATTGTAAACTAGATTATCTGGGAATATCAGCTCTTGTTAATGAAGAAAATATGTGGGCCATAATCAGACACTGCTACTGCTCTTGTTGGCAATTTCATGAAAAATGGCTGCACAGTTTTAGTACCATTTCCTACAGGTAATTTGTGCAAAAGATTTAAGCAAAACAAAATTCGTGGTTCATCATAAATCCACTTTCAAGAAACAAAAGGAAAGCTCATGTAGAAGCCATAATTCTGACATAAAATAAGCAAGATCAAACTAAATGCTTCCTGGAGAATATAGCACAGCCAAGAGACATAATAAGTGCAACAAGATAGTATGTATTTTTCAGGCAGCAAACACAAATGCTGCAAAATACCCACAGAAACTCCACATCTGTGGAAATATTTGTACTTACTATGTAGCTCAGTATATTTCAAAGCAACAGAGCCATCTACTCAAGGCAAGCCAACAGTCATATCACTGTATGTCCCACTTAGAAAACAGCGCTGAAGTTCAGACATAGTAAAAGACTAAACAGAAATCTCTCACTCAATGTTTTAAAATACAAAATCCAAATATCACTACTTTTTATAAGCTTTGGTTGCTATTGTTAGTGTGTTTGGTTTCAGTTAAAATATTCTAACATAGTTCTAATAATACATTGCATCAGAGCCCTAATTTAAAATGAGATTTTGCAGATAATCTACTATGAATACTTGAGTCAACTACAGCTAATAATTATGATAATTTCTATTTCTTACTCTGCACCATAATATATGATTGATGCCTGGTGCTCCAAGGCGTTCTTTCAAGTCTTCCTCAGCCACACACACCAAATGAAAGGCTTTTTTAACTTCTTTCTAGCTGTTGAAGGAACAACTTGTTTTCTGCTTTTTCTTTCCCTACTTCATATATCTTCTTTCTATGTAACACTTTCAGTTTCTTTTGAACAATGTCATATTCCAGAATGGGAGAGCAGCAGGCGTATTCCATAAAAACAGTATCAGAGAAATTTCCCAGCCATTCACTAGCACTCCCACAGATACTTTTTACACACAAACAGCATTAGGGAATGACATGTTAAAGCTATCTATCAATGTAGTTCTTGTACCTTGGGATGTGTTACCTCTTGTTTTCTACATTGTTTAGATTCATCTTTCTGCAAGATTCTGTACCCTGTGTAACTATTTGCTCTTTTGTAAACCACTTGCACACTGAAAAATCAGCAGGGAGCTCTGTATTTTCTTTATATTTTCAAAGAAGCTCTCGTATTTTACTGTTTCCATGCTGAGAGGCTCAGATAAGGCAAGCTCACTATCTGGAAAATTTGCATGCCCACAGTTAATTGTATTGTATCTCTATCATAACGCAGCCAAGCTGTTTTTCAGAAGTTTAGAAGCACCAGTTCATAGGGTGCAGAGTAAGTTGGCGAGTGTCTGAAACATCCTGAAACCATTGTTTGTTTTTGTTGCCTTTAAGTTTCTCATTTTTGATGTAGTACATGGTGTTGTAGTAGCTGAAATGCTACAGAAACCATGCATGTTGTTTTTAGAACAGAGACGGGAACACTGTTGGCTGTAGGGAATCTACCTTTGAGACAAGAGTGATGGCAAAGAGTAAACTTGGAGAACCATGGGATTGAAGGGGAAGGCCCAGATGATAGGGGATGAGATCAGAACAAGAAAAGGAACTGTGACCCCTTGGATTTGAGTGCCCTGAATTTTCCAGTGAAGTGTTCTTACTCTAGCTAGGTGAAGGTATGGCAGGTCTGGGAGTAATCACCCATCTGCTGATGGAATTTCTGTTGAGGAAGACATTTCTAGCAAGAAGAGAGAACAAATATATCATCTAGATCAGCACACGGTGTTACCCATCTACTAGCAGAATGTCCCAGTGTAGACAGGGCTGCAAAAGAGAATATTTAGATCCTCAGAGATCTTTCCTGATTCCTGTTTTGTTTTCCCTGGCTGAGGGAAGCAGATTTTGACACAAATAATAGCAAGCTTGTACATACTATATTCTGTTGTACTGTATATATTTTTTAAAGGAAAAAATATGAATTTATCACAAGAAGCAGTTAGCATAACATAGAAATGGCCATATAAAGCAATTTCTATTCATTCTTCTTGTATGAGCACATTACTCCATCCTTCAGGCTGCCAGAAGAGTATGAGACTTTTAAAAGTGTATCTTAATGACAGAAAGAATCCTACCTGTCCATCAATTTCCTTACACTAGGAAAGTTTTACCTCTTTGAACTATTCAGTGACCTTATTATCAGAGCAGATTTTCCTATACCCCATTGGACAGAAGTACAGTGCAAGAGAAGGCAGCATGTCCTTCCTCCCTTAGGAACAGCACACTGTACAGAGTCTCTAAGATTGCATTAAAACATTCAAAAAGTTTGAATGGCCCTCAAGAAACAACTCTTCCTTTAAAGCATTCACAAAAAGCAAAGAATTTACTGCAAGTGTGCAATTTATTTTTACTATATAAAGTATTCTAAATCCTGGGGTGCATGAAAAGAAGCATGGCCAGCAGGTCAAGGGATGTGATTCTCTCCCTCTACTCCACTCTCACGAGATTCCACCTGGAGTATTGTGTCCAGTTCTGGAATCCTCAATGTAAGAAGGATATGGAACTGTTGGAATGGATCCAGTGGAGGGCCACAAAGATAATCAGAGGGCTGGAGCACCTCTGCTATGAGGACAGGCAGAGAGAGTTGGAGTTGTTCAGCCTGGAGAAGAGAAGGCTCCAGAGAGACCTTATAGCAGCCTTCCAGTATTTTAAGGGGGCATACAAGAAAGCTGGGGAGGGACTTTTTACAAGGACGTGTAGTGATAGAACTAGGGGGAATGACTTGAAAGTGGAAGGGGGAAGATTTAGATTAGACAATAGGAAGAAATTCTTCACAATGAGAGTGGTGAGGCCCTGCGACATGTTGCCTATGGAAGTTGTGGCTGCCCCCTCCTTGGAAGTGCTCAAAGGCCAGGCTGGATGGGGCCTTGGGCAGCCCGGTCTGGTGGGAGGTGCCCCTGCCCATGGCATGGGGGTTGTAATAGATGATCTTTAAGGTTTCTTCCAATCCAAACCATTCTGTTATTCTATATTGCAACCAGATTGAGTGGACTTGAGTGGACAAAAGTATGCCAGCAGTATTAAGCTGTGTTTTATCTCCAAGAGAAGCTGTGCTATATGTATTCCTCCCTCTTCCCCTAATCAGTTCATTGTCTCACTTAATGCAGTCTTCGTTGATTGGACTTTACTTGCAAATGAACATCAACAAAACTATGCAGGACAGTGATTTGTGAGCAATAAGACCTTATCTCAGTCAGTTTTCTTGAAGTGAAAGTAGATACATTATGGACTTTTGCAGAGATATTAAAGTGTGTTTCTGCCAAAGTACCAGATCTTCAACCCTTTCAAGGCATATGGTTAAACTGATATTTTCAGTTTTGACACAGCAGAACTGAAAGTCAGCAGATCTCTAGAAGCACTCATCCACTGCAAGAGCATTTAGCCTTCTTTCCATTAGCTTTTTTTATAAGATTGATTTAAGCACCCGAAGACTTGGACTTCAGTAGTTTCTTGCCACTGACTGTCAAATAAGGTGTGCCGCTTCAAGACTGTAGAAAAACAGAAAAAAAAATACTTTTTAAATTTATGCTAGTTAGAGGATTGCCACACTATTTTATTTTTAACGATTACTCATTATTTCATTTTTATCATTCTCTGTCTTTTATTGGCTTTCTGTTTCCTTCCTCTGAGAAACTCTCATTTTAGGATGAAGGTGTTCCAATTCTACCATCCAATTAAGGAGGAGTGATCTTTCCTTTCATAGACAGTTCCATATATGCCATTTCTTGAGATAATGGAGTCATCTGTAAGGCAAGGACAATGTAAGTTATCTTCTTTAAGAGGCAACGGGACAGAGATAGAAGAATGGAAGTCTAAAGGCTATCAGCAGAAATAAGATATCTGAATCTTTCCTTTTCTTACTGTAAATGGAAAAATTCTACTTAGTCAAATGGTGAGAGAGATTGAAACAGCACTTCACTCTACAGTTACTATTATTTAAATGCAATGATAACTTTCATTATCTATTTTTTTTATACAATGTTTGGAAATGGCTTAAAGTTAGTATAAATTTGGTTTATCAGTGTGATTTCGTAGTTTGGTTAAATTTCCTCCTTCAAAGTCAGTATTTCATGTTTCAAAACATTTTGTGTCATCTGTATGAAAAATATATAAACTTATCCCATAGATGCAGTATGGAATTAGAGGTTTTAAACTGGTGACTCACTAGGAAGACAATAATATACATACAAAATGTGCATATTGTTAGAAGGATACTCTGGTTTTTCCACACAATAACAACATTACTGAAATTCATACTGCATCCGTTCCCCTCTCAAAACAGACTTTTAAAAAAATTAGCTTCCAGCATAAAGTCAGTATGACCTCACAATATGTGAATCAAGCTTTATCTATTTTTCATAAAACCATAACACTTCTTAACCTTTTAAAATCTAGTGTTTGCATATCTGTTTCATAGATAATTTTATCACATCAGGTAGAACTAAAAATAATTGAATTTATGTTTAAAAACTAAGTATATGTTTTCTTATCCTCACAGAGCTAAATAAATGTATGATAAAAGCTGGAAATATAATTGTAACATTTGGCTATTCACCCAACCTGTTGCACAATTAAAGGACACTTCACAGGCATTGCTAAGTCAGTTAGAGTCTTACAGGTATTTTTTTGTCATTCCACTTCTAGTGGAAAGTTTATGCAAGTAGTTACTTTTATAAGTACAGCAGCTGGAAAACTCAGAGTTCATTTCCATGGTAACAGCCACCTTTTCACTGGAAATATCAGTTAGTTTGAAAAGTCTTTTTCTCCTTTGCCAATTATTCACATACATGTAATTGAGGTGGAGGTATGAAAGCATATGATGTTTTATTAGAATTAATATGGAGTGGCATTACAGTGGTATGGAATTAATATAGAATGATATTTTGAAAGACAGTCAATTGGTAGGCGAGAGTAACAGTAATTTAAGTCGAAATTCTGTTACTAAGGCTATTTAAGTTCTGACTGAATAAGAAATTATTACTAAAGAGTGCTTTCATGGTAATAGCCTTTTTGTGATTATTATTTCTTCTGGAAAGACTAGTTCATTACCCTATTTAATACTGGAAAAATGAATCAAATGTCTTCAGTTAGTGGTCATATATTGATGGATAATTCATGCACAAACTATCAGAATGGTATATTTTGTTTTCTTTAGAATGCAGGGTTTTAAAATTAAAAATCTCTTACAGTTCTGTAGACTATATTTATCTCCAAATGTGTATTAACCATGATGCAAGGCTCCTATTTTTAATAGAACATTCTATTAATTATTTTTAATGCCATATTTTTTTATTAGCTGCAGTATTTAATTTTCTTCTCTCTCCTTTTATTTCAAGTTTTACATAGGCAGCAGTGTGCTGTGAGCAACACATCATCCCCTCTTGGGAAGTAGACCAAGTGAAACTAAGTAACTGAGTTTCAGTTCTCTATCCAGTGCATACACATCATGGCTCCTATTCCAGTTACAACCGTTTATTGTGTCTTTAATGGGCATCATTTGGAAACCAATTAACTGCCAGTTAAAGGATATTCCTTCAGGATAGTTTGTTCAGCTGATTCTTTAAATTACATTCAATACACCTGTTATATTCTGCTGTTTAAGTTTTGCAATTTTTCAATAATCTCACAACAGGTTAAAGTTGTCAAGCAACTTCCAATGTGTCTTTCAGCCCATTTTCTTGGTGAAAACAGTTTAATGTTAAAAATTTTAATTTTTCCTTTAAAAAATGGTACGAAAAAAATCATCAGTCTCTAAGTGACAGCCTTTTCCACTGACTTCAATCATCTCAAGATCATCATCAATGAACTTGCATTTCTATAAAAAAATATTTGTAAAACTACTAAGGTTAGTTCCAAAGTGTAATGTCTATTTAGCATTAATTTCACTTGTAGTTTTACAAAAGATACATTTTCTAATACTCCACGCATACATATACTCCACATGTATAAACAACAAAAGGGACTTATGAAAGCCAAAATATGAGTTGCTCTGGGATTCTCTATAAACTCTGAAGAGCTGATGAAGGAGAAATGTAGAACATAATCCAGATTTAAAATTTATTGCAGCCATTAAAATGACATAAACTCAATTAGAATGACAAAAAAACAACCACCACCACAAGACCAACTGAAAGTACTCCAAGCAGTCACAAGAACTACTACAAGAAAGTAAATGCTTTGTCAGTCTTAAAGTATAGTTAGTTGGCAGAAATGAATTTATAAAATAGAAGTACAAGGGAATCACCAAAGCAAGCAGGAAATGCATTATCTTAATTTAAAAAAAGAAATAAACAGAAATTTAATCAATATATTTTCCTCTGAAATAGGCTCCCTTAAAAAGTTTATTGCAAGCTGAGTACTTGAATTATCTAATTAAATATTCATACTGCACACAACATCAGTGGAGGTAGCATTCCCACAAAAAAAACCCCAAAAACCAAAACAGAAACAAATTGGAGAGATAAGTGTAAATATTTCTGTGAAAATGAACTGTTAAGGTGAAAAATGGGACAGCTGCATAAAGAAATCACACCTCTTTTGAGAGAATCAGAATATTCTGAGAAGGTTAAAAATCAAAAGCTTCAACATTGTCTCATAACAAAAGTGTACACTCTTAGATTTTCCCCCCAAGTTGTTAGGGGTATATTTCAGATTTGAATTCATGCTGCTAGTTGAACTTTACATTTTATTGTCATGCAGGTTGTAATGATATCCCATGGTCCAATCAATCCTAGCATTGTTCTATGCCATATTTCTTTCTGCTGCTGAATGGTTATTAGCTCAACTTAAAATGGATTTTTCAGAGCAGAGGCTGTATATAGCAAATAATGAATACTGTTATCTGATGCAGAACTTGAAAACTCATTTTGAGATAGTTCTTGGAATACGCAGTGAGTATGTTATGGGCCCTGAAAGTCTGAAGGACAAAACATGTGGAATTTTTCACCAAGACAAACAAATATTAAGTTTAACCAAACAGAACAAACTAGTACTTAGATCAGTAAATCACTCTGAATCTTGGTTCACTCAAGATCTGGAGGCAGGCTAAATCCAAAACAATTTACATTCCAAACTAGAAGGCAGCTAGGAAAATAACTATGATTTGCAGAGTAAATAGTCTCATCTTTCTCCATTCATAATAGAATTTAAGGTAATGATTTGATCCTAAAGGTTTTGCTTAATACATACTAGTGAAATTATGTTCTATAGAGGGATGATTATTATGTTTGGAAACACAGTACTGGAAAAAGATATTGTGTAGCACTTTCTAGTATGGGCAGTTATCTGTCTTTGCACCATCTCTTTATAAGCTATGATATTCTGAGTTTATTTACTTTCTACTTTCTTTACAGCTTAATTTTATTTGCTTTAGTTCCTTCCTTACAACCAAACGATAAGAAGATAATAGTGCAGAGTGTTTATTATTTTATCTTTTATTTCTTCTCTTTTTACTTTCTCTTGCTGTACTTGAGACTTCTTATAATGCATGCCATAAATTTAATTAAAAAATAATCTAAAGGGGAAAAAGTAATCAATATTTTATCCATTAGGTTATGCCCCAATTACAAAAAAAATACCCTACTTGTATTCTGAAACTTGTGGCTTAACTAGTCTCACTGAGAACATGGAAGTCTTTTCCTTTCTTCTGTGCATCTAGAAGAAATTGTGAAGAGGAAGAGGGAAGCATATGGACATACATACAATACTTGCTAGCTCACAGATGTTATGGTGACATTGTCAGCTGGGACACTGGCCCTTTGCACTGATTACTGACAGACTAATGTCAAAATGTTAGTCCCAGCCTGACTTGCGATTCCCTTTGTGGGAACCTTGTGAAGGTTATACAGTGGAAAGGTTTCCTGTTTAGCACAACGCAATATCCTGAAGTACTAAAAGCAACTGAAGGGCAATAGGATGCAGGAAACATGGCTCTCACTTACGTACTTTCTACAGGCATTACGAAAGGAAAACCATGATCTTTCACATTTTATTGCTGAATTTGGAAGACACGGTTCTAAATAAACTGTTTTTGCTCCTTGTTGCTTTAAGTAATAGAAGGGGAAATTTTAATGGACTTACTGATGATGTCCCAAATTCATTTAGTCTCCTAGTGATACAGCTGAATGTATTTCAAAACTGACAAGATAGCTTAAAAATCAATTTTGATATCTCTCCAAGCTCTAACAGTGTTTAATGAGTTCTTATTTACTTCCACAAACCAGCTGGGAAACAGATAGGACAGAAATCTTTCTCCTGTTTGGGTAGGGGCAAAGAAAGTTGTAATCAAAATGATTTCATTTGTGGATTTCTTTATTTCCTGTAGCATTTGAGTAGAATTGTCATCATTTAAAAAGCACACAGCACAGTTTAGGGAACAAGTTATTCATCGAGGAATCACATACATAACTCTTCTCAATTTCTTTTCTCTCAGAAACTGTTATTGAGCCCTTGGTATCTATACCCAGTATGGTGGCAGATGAATGATGCCAATAGTGTGGCATCATCGGATATATCACTTGCGGCTATTTCACGAGTCACCAACACCAGTAAAATGACAAAGGAAAATTATCATGTTATCTATCAAACTTTTCAGTTACTGATACCTCAAATGCTGACTATAACGGGGGAAGTGAAAGGACACAGAGCAATATGGACATTTCTTTGCAAAAATGTGATCTTAAAACAAAAGTGCGCTCTCAAGAACCCAAAGACTAATAAAAAGTTAATCTCTCTTTCTAAGCACTTTTTCAGAACTGAAGATGTTTTCACTTTGCCTTTAGTTAAAACTACATAATAATATAAATTCTGCAACATTGTGTAACATACTGGTGATAAGTCAGATTGTCTGTAGTGTACAGAGGTTACTGTTCTTTAAGTATATGTTCCTCAAATACAACAGCAAAGCTAGCTCCATATAAATATTAAAAAATATTAAAAAATATTAAACAATATTAAACAATATTAAACAATATTAAACAATATTAAACAATATTTTGTCTTAGTTCAGTTATTTCTAATCCTAAATCAAAAGCTGACTTTTTTTATGAATCATCTTACTAATACACCACAGGAATCCACAGTGAGAAAAATTACAGAGCTGTCAAACTCTTCTAATGATTAGTGCTCTTACAGAACTCTAAATTCTTAGATCACATCTCAAGGCCTGGCTATATGAAATTTCGGTATAAACAGATGGTTTCTTCAAAATTATTCGCTGGATTATTTATGGATATATTGTCACATCAGTTTTAAGTCGCTATATACTGCTTGAGACATTCTCTCTGAAGGAGGAAACTTTCTCTGTTCTTAGATAAAGTGCCTTTGAAATATAAAATGAGGTATGTTACTATGGCCTTAGTAACATTTAAATACCCCAGTCAACAGAATGGTTTCCATGTGTAACTGCTCACATTTCATACCTGACAATAAAAATTGAAGTATAAAAAGGATCCCATTCTACATCTTCTGTGTTTTTATAGTGTTGAACAAAACACTATAAAACCTCACAGCAGAGTTTGGTAAGACTTAACCTTCCAGACATTTTAATTCCTTTACATATTAAAGGCTATTGAGCACAAAGAATCTCCTGACATGAACGTTATATTGCACTGTTGATAAATTTCCTTGCTGAACAAAGAAATCTCTATCAGGTTTGATGGAAAGTATGCAGTCATTATTCTGAACTGCATTTATCATCTATATTTTAAACTTTCTCTTTTTCTTTGCTGTGGCCTGTTTTCTTTAAAGCCTCCTGTTACTGCTTATTATTCTCACTCTGCTGTAGAACTGCAGCTGTAAGCAGGGAACATCGTAGTCATAAAAACCACAAGAGACTGTTGAATTGCTAAGCTTCCCCTTTTGCAGGGCAAAAATCCTGTAATCGCTATGTATAAAGTAAAATGTGTATGGTCTCTTTTCAGTTCTAGACCACATGTACTGCTGCTATTATGCATCAACCAAATGCAAGGACATAATTCCAAGGCAAAGCAAAGTATTAATGTTCTTGTATTTCAAAGAGGAACACTATAACAAACAACTTATTAATTCCTGTCATACAATGAGAGTATTGCTTTGCAGAAAATTGAGAAATAAACAAAAACCTCAAACCAGAATGCAAGTCCTCATCCTGACTGTATTCTTGCAAAGGCTGAATATCACTCTGAATAATGAATTTACATTTACATGTTCTACCTGTACTACATGTGACAATGTGATTGAGAGCAGCTCTGCAGAGAAGGACTTGAGGGTACTGGTTGATGAGAAGCTCAATGTGAACCAGCGATGTGCGCTCACAGCCCAGAAGGCCAACCATATTCTGGGCTGATTCAAAAGACGCATGGCCAGCAGGTCGAGGGAGATAATTCTCTCCCTCTGCTCCACTCTCATGAGACTCCGCCTGGAGTATTGTGTCCAGGTCTGGAATCCCTAACATAAGGATACAGAACTGTCAGAATGGATCCAGAGGAAGGCCACAAAGATGATCAGAGGGCTGGAGAACCCCCGCTATAAGGACAGGCAGAGAGAGTTGGGGTTGTTCAGCCAGAAGAGAAGGCTGCAAGGAGACCTTATAGTGGTCTTCCAGTACCTTTAAGGGGGCTACAAGAAAGCTGGGGAGGGACTTTTTACAAGGGCTTGTAGTGATAGGACTAGGGGGAATGGCTTTAAATTGGAAGGGGGAAGATTTAGATTAGACTTTAGGAAGAAATTCTTCACAAAGAGGGTCCTGGAACATGTTGCCCATGGAAGTTTTGGCTGCCCCCTCCCTGGAAGCGTTGAAGGCCAGGCTGGATGGGTCCTAGGGCAGCCTGATCTGGTGGGATGTGTTCCTGCCCATGGCAGGGGTGTTGAAACTAAGTGATCTTTAGGGTCCCTTCCAACCCAAACCATTCTATGATTATACAGGTAGTTTTATACTTCTCAAGTGAATTAGCACTCAGTGCCATTAACCAAGATGGCTCAACTATACAGGAATATCACAACATGTCAATACTCCACCAGAGGAGGATGGAATAAGAAAGTTATTATAAGAAAGGGAGGATCTATCATGTAAGTCAAGGTGTAGAGATAAGCTGTAGTGCCAGAACCTAGTCTGGACTCTAGCTAGGCTTTCTGTGCAGTCTCCAAGGACAGGAACTCTCTACGTTTGCCTCCAGCCAGGCTCACGCATCTGAAGTCTCTCTTTAAACATCTATCTTCATACAATTTTAGTTTCTTCAAGCAATGTAAAAAGCTCACATTTTGTTTTCTATGAAAATGCTGACTCAAAATGGGAAAATGAAAACAAAAAATCTTTTGTTAATAATTTTTTATATTGATTACTTCTTGATTGGGTTTATTTGGTATGTGATACTGGGGTTTTTGTTTGTTTTTAGAGTAATGGGCTGATACTGATAAAAAGTAATTCAATTGTTATTGTAAATCAGAATTTTAAATTGTGGTGGATTTTAGTACATGAGATCTGTCCCAGATTCAGACTTTGTTTATATGGCTATCTATATGGAACAAATCTTATTTAAGAAATTAGTCCCAACTTACACTAATGACAGAACAGAATACCACCCTCCACATCTGCAAGTTTTTTCTTATGCTACATTATACTTGCTCCTAGTAGCATTGCCAGACAAAGATCTTAAAATAGTTTCAAACTAAATAAAATTAAGTATATTATGCAACAGTTAACTATAATCACTTTTTTTCTCCAACTTCTCCTATGGTGTTTTTATTGTTGAAGTCTTTGGTACATTTCCATCAGCAAGAAACAGCAAGATATTTTAAAAGCTTTACATGTAATTGCCTTTCTACACCATTCTGCATACGTGGACTATACAGTGTAATTTTTTTTTTCCTGATGTACTCTAGACCCATGAAATGAAAGAAATGGTAAAACATGATTTCCTGTATGAATTATTGCATTTTTTGTGATTAAATTTTAGGTAGTTATAATGTTATCCATTTCTTTTGACAATTACAATTATTGTTGACATGCACACCCAAATTGTATTTCATTTTTTGAAGGAGTTCATTACAATTGGTGAAGTCTCTACTTAAAAAAAAAGGCATGGAAGTACTTTATAAATATTGACTTACTCTTACTACCTGTCAGCAAAAATGCAAATGGCAACAAATCAAAACTGCAAAGGAAATGCAACAAAACCCAGAAATAGATACTATATGCACTGGCAAGGGTAAAGTGATTTCCAGACTCCTATATGTCTGAACTGGAAACACTTAGAGTAAACAAAGGTGCCCCAGATGGACATTTTGGTCCATAAATGACATTATATCTATATGCATTCTACATCATTATAGGATACAGAATTTTATGTTGATATTAGTTCTATGACATGATTTATTGTTGTCCTATTCTGTTCCTTGCCTGGCCAATGGTATATTTGACTTAACATTTTAATTCAGTAACATATCTGCAATGTCTTGAGTTGTCCACGTGTTGATTGTGGTCAAACAATAAGATCTAACCCACAAACATGTCACTGAAATCTCATTAAGTGTGTCCATGCTACATAGTGCCTGGAACACATGATGACACCATAATTATTCTGTAGTGTTTGTTCCTTCAACACACAGCTGTGGCATGCAACATACCTTATTCCCACATCCCCTCTACCTCAGACAGCTAATACTTGTTTTACATGTGGCCACAAAATGTGCAGGTCAGTCTTTTGAAGACAGTCACATCCTAAGGATGCCGCCTTGACTTCTGATCTGAACCCTCCTGCTGTTGCTGCTTGTCGAGAAGCAAAAACTTTGCAGGGATAACGACTGAGCCATTGGCAAATGGATCCTACCCTCTTAGAGACAAAGTTGTTCCTGGACCTTCAGAGAACCTCCATACCAAATGTCTTGGTTTCCTGAAGCCTTAGAAATTAATGTAGTGTTCCAGCAATAAGATTGATAGTGAGGAGTAAAATCTCTGAGGCCACTGAGTTCTTTTTAAACTCTGAATTTATTTACCACTATAGGACCCCTATGGTCAAAAGACTACAAAAACCAGTTTGTCTACATATATATAATATCCACTCACTGCTGAATTCCTTTCCTACAGAGTAAACTAATTTTTTAATGTTTATTGTTATCACTGTGTGTCATTAGTTGCAGTGTCTTAATACAGTTTACATAAATTTCCCTACTCCCAACTCCACATGTGCACTGAGGACAATTAGAAACCATTCCTGGCCCCTCAGGTGAAACCCTGGCTCAGTTGAAGTTTAGTACATTACTGGGATCATGGTTTTTCCATCCCTGCTAAACTTGTACTTGATATATTTTGCATTTGTGTAGCTGATCAGTCAAAGCAAGCTAGAAGAAAACACATTCTGCACAACAGTGTTCTCAAGTACATAACAATCGTTTCCATAGAAATCCCTTAATTAATTTTCCGTACTATAAAAGTTAACTATTTTCCTGTCTTGGTTAGATGACCAGCCAGTCCTAAAGATACTACTGAAAGTGCACAGAGGGAATTGGAAACTAAAACTGAGAAAAAATAAAAAATGACAGATTAATTAATCAATTACTATATATTTTCTGCCTTTAAATGAAGAAAGAGGATTGATGAACTGCTGCATACCATATTCCATGGCATAACGCTGGTAGCAATTGTAGTGCACAGAGAGCAGAGGAAATGGGTCTGAAAAGATTAGTCATATATTAAAACTGACAAAGTACTATGTCTAGAGATACATAGTAAAAGACTGAAAGGAAATAAAGATGGAAATGAAGAAAGATTTTTGTCACACTAGTCAAAAGACTGAAAAATATTAGAACATTACAACTACTCAGAAAATAACCATAGAAAAGACTCTAGCGACTTTACCCAATCTGACAACATTATCCTGACAACCTCTCAAATCATGGCCAGGAAAATGAAAAAAATTTTTGAGAATAAACTTCCCAGCACTGCCTGAAATAGCACAATATATGTGGATTTGCAAAATAGCTGGTAGAGGAATGCAAAAATCAGAAGCCTCCTGTGTTTTCATGGCATAGGCTAACTTACCCTGCTACTCAGGCAGGTTTTGGTGCATCCACTGATCTGTAGCCTACAGCAACAAAACTTCTGGCTTCTGAAAGTCCTACAATTGCAGAGCTGACACATTCAAATTGTGGTCTGTCTTAAAGCAAAAGCAAAACAAGGAAAGCTCTGTAGCTTTATTTTATTTTGCCTTGAACCATCAATATTGATTTCTCCATACTATTACTTTGACTTTGACATAAAAGGAGGTTCAGAGCATTCAATAGTACAAGCTCACATTGTGTACCTTAAGATTCTTATTGTACAAAAATGAATCCTTCTCTCCCATAAATGGCAGAAGATACAGTTTTAAGAAAGTGTTCCTAGAAGGATAACATCATTTTTTACATACCTAAATATATGATAAAGGACATAATCAGCTTGCTGGAGCTCTTATAAGATCTTACCATTGTGGCAGGCATGTGGAGATATTATATACTTTGTTTTTTTTCAGAAGTAACTGATAAGAGCATACCCTGCAGATCGCCTAACAAATTAAGGCAAGAAACAAGCATAACAGATGACCCTAACAAAAGTGCACACCTGTGAGGTAGAAGCAGCAGTAGAGCAAACTGAAGCCAGTGACTGGGTTGCATGCTAAGCCGCGCATCCTCTCGAGGAAGCAAAGAGGATGTTCTGCTGACCTCCTCAAAGTGGGGAATTCCAGATTCTCTCCATGTGAATCAAAGGGCTTCTGCAACAGAGGAGGGTACCACTTTTGCTCACAGACAAGGAGGCAAAGGATGAACTGAGAAGAATTAAGAAGGGAGATGCAAGAAACCCCATGAATAAGAGTGAATAAGTGATTCTGCCCCTCTATTCCTCTCTTGTGAGACCTCATCTATAGTATTGTGTCCAATTCTGGAATCGTCAATGTAAGAAGGATATGGAGCTGATGGAATGGGTCCAGAGTAGGCTACAAAGATGATCAGAGGGCTAGAGCACCTTCCCCATGAGGACAGGCTGAGAGAGTTGGGCTTGTTCAGCCTGGGGAAGGGAAGGCTTCAAGATCTTATATTGACCTTCCAGTACCTGAAAACCTACAAGAAAGCTTGAGAGTGAGCATTCATAAAAGCTTGTGGTGACAGGACAAGGGGGAACACATGTAGGCTGGAGAATGTCAAATTTAGACTAGGCGTTAGGAAGAATTTCTTCACCATGAGAATGGTGAGGCACTGGAACAGGTTGCCAAGGGAAGTTATGGATGCCCCATCCCTGGAGGTGTTCAAGGCCAGGCTGGATGGGGCCTTGGGTAACCTGATCTAGTGGGATGTCCCTGCCCATGGCAGGCGGGGTTGGAACTAGATGATCTTTAAGGACCCTTCCAACCCCAACTGTTCTATGATTCTATGAATAAGAATTTCCTTCCCCTCTGATGCTGAGCAATAACTGAATTATGATTCAGAGTCCCAGTTTGATCCCTGCTGTGCACTGAGGCTGCTCATTGTTCTCCCAGAGCTCAATGAGTTATCAGAGTTCTGAACAGACCTGTACCACATTTCCTAAAGATGTGTTCATAGGATCAAATACATTTATTGGAGGGAGAAAAAACCCAAACAAACAGAAATCCAAAACACAACTTTATGCTTGTGCTATAATTATTTTATAAGTACAGTCCTTTTAGTTAAAATTATTATCAAAGTAGTGACATTTGTGTTTCAAAATGCATTGGAAAGGTCTAACATTTTTCATCCTTCTAGAGAAGCATTCCTGGATTTGTTTTATCCTGTTAGAGAGTGGGGGCAACTGCTGGGCAGGTGACAGGATCCCATAAGAAGCACACAGAGAGAAGAGGATGTGAGCAAGACGGCATTGTTGTGGTAGGCAACAAAATAGATTTTGGTAAGAAGATTAGAATAAGCAATAAACCAGGCAAATTGTATCAGAATTTCCTGGGTGCACATTTTCCTGTAGAAAGCCCACTGAATAAATTAAGCAGTTCAAATCAAGAACCTTGTACCAAGGCATGAAAGTAAAACCTTCCAATACTGCACTCTGCACTAGCTTTCCCCACAGTATTAAATATACAGGTGGATCTGTTGCCTATCAGATCTTACACTGTTTTTGTTTCATGGGTTAGACTGTGTAGTGAATAAAGACAAGGGCGTTCACTAAGACAGGAGCTACATTTCAGCAAGGGACTGAAATGACATCATGCAAAGCTGGATTCTTCTGCTGCATCTTACAGGACATATCTGCATAACACAATGTGGTACTGTGCTACCTGTACAAAGGCTAAAAAAAAGCAGTTCCTTATTAGCCAAAGTGGGAATGCAATACTAATGCAAATCTGCTGTTCTCAGTATTTAAGCAAGCAGAGCGATTACTGCACAGCAATGCATTAATGTGAAATGCAATAATACATCTCTGATATGATGTTAGAATCATCATTGACATTAAACTCCCCAGTTGGTTACCAATATACCAATTCTACTTAAACGCTCATCTTGAGACTGTGGAGTTTGAGTCACAGAAGAGTCACAATTGTATCTAAAGCTGACTAGAATTGTGCTTTCAAAGCATGAATTTTGCAAAGCTAGCTATTCCAAAGAATGAAACAAGAAGCTGCTCCAGCATTAATGCTATTTGGTATCTTAAGTCTTCTGTCTGGGAAATGGAAATAATGGAAAAACATCCCTTTTCTCAGTCTCATTGAAATTGACTTAAGCACTTTGATAGGATAATGGAGATTTACAGAAAAGTCTATAGGGGGAATAACTACGTATTTGTAGCAGTGTTAGAACAATGAACAGTAGATAAAGTTGAGTGCTGATACCGAGCAATATGATTAAAAGGTAGTAAATAATGTGTATTAGCATTGCACATCCTGCACATTGAATAAACCAAGGGTGTGGCAGCGGTAGGAGCAGAATGTGACCTTGTTAAGATTGTTAGAACTTTCATGCTCAAAAAGGCAATATTGAAATGATCCTGGCATTAATCACTTTTGAGTACTTGACTTTGCAATTCTAAGAATAACGTGAAATTCTTTAAGAAGTCTCCAACTTAGGCTTTAACTAATGCAGATAAGCCAGTCTGCTTACTTATACAATTTTATGGTTTTTCTCCTTCATCCTCTACCCTTGAATTATCCCAAATGGCATAGATTTCCCCTTAAGTCCAAAACTTCTAAATAACCCAAATGCAATACTATCACCTTCAACACATACAAAGGTCTAAAAAAAAATGTGTCACAGAGACAATGCAGTAGTAGATCTGTGGCTGACAGGAAATGAAAATGAAAGTTATATCAGGATAAGATAGATGCACAGTTCTTATTTCAGGGTCTCTCTTTCCTTGTCTCCATCCAACCCCAATGCAAAAATATGTGAATTTACTGCTGTTCATGGTGATAACAGAACATGTCATTAGTACTCTGCTCCCTGCCCCTCACGCCACCACTACAGGATGCTCCCCTTCTAGCCAAACCCATAAAGAGGATCTTATACTATGTCAAATCGAGCTTCCACATGGACTAGCCGTGAGATGGCTTTGCTACAACTGCTTGAAAAAGCAGTCATGTTAGTACAATCACTACTCATATGTGCTTGGGTGCACATTAAAAAGACAAATCAATTTCTATCAAACTTTCAGTCCAATAGATTATTATCAACAGATGATAAAGCAATTATACCATGACAATCAGATGAGTTTATGACCATCACTCAATTATAATGTCAGGCTACCTTACTCGCTAACAGATGCCACTACTCTTACTATCAATTTAATCACAAGAAAATTATAATCTCATTGCTCATCAGTATCAGTTGTGCATGGTGTCAGATCAGTTTGAAGAAATAATTAGTTTCTGTACTGAAATTCCCCAGGTAGAGCATATTAGCACACATATACATAGTTTTCATCTAAACACAAGCCGTGTAATACCATAAACATATAGGAGCAGAACTAATGTGTACAAATCCCAGAAACAACTGAGTGACTTTACATACCCAACTCTTTTCATTACCCTCATGGCAACCTGTCACAGAAAACACATATTTTCTCCTCATTATTTCATAGGAAATTTACCAAAGAGAAAACAACAAGAATTATTTTCCTTTATTTTCATTGTTTATCTTTTTTTTTTTTATTTTTGCATGGGAAGTGTCTATATTACCTGCTAAACTTTATTTCAGGATATGAAATCTTTGTAGATATGTGCATGCTTTGAAAGAACACATTCAAAGCTGCAAGTTATGCTCCTAGGTATGACTGCAAGCACACAGCGAAGCCATGTTTTAATGATTCAGGATGTTAATAGCCTTCCTGGTTCTCCATTTAAAAGCTCAAAATGATGCCTTAGCAAATAAATAGCTCTCCAGCACACTAATATACTGTTTTGAGTCCTTAAATGTAAGTTTTATATGCGCTGTTAATAAACCTATGTTCTACCCTAAACACTTCCATTGCACTGTTAATGAGATAAGTTATTCAAAACCACCTAAAAAACAAAGTTCAGGATCAAGTCCTTTGTTGGTATAATTTAATGAAGTGGAGTAATTGATATAAATGAATGACCTTCCAGGCTTTTTTGGTGAAGCAATAAGCTTCTGTATTGTGAACTGACACCAAATAATAAGTTTAATTTACAGCATTTCCTCTTTTGGATCCTTTAGAAAGATTTCAGGGAGACCATAGATGGCAGGTTGTAAGCTGCTGTTGAACCCTCATTTGTTCCTTCCCTAGCCAGAGAAGGCATCTGAACCTTGTAGCCTTAGGTGCTCACTCACAAAGGCAGCTCAGCTGTCTGGCAGGGGAAAAAAACATCTGTTTTAGTGTCTACATAAAAATATTACTGTACTAAATAAAAAAAAAAAAAGGAAAGATAAAAAGCAAGGCAGTATTATACATAGCTGGTGTTTGAGTGCACGAAAGAGAAGACATGCTTATCAGCGCTTCTGCGATAGCACAAATGTTCTTTCTAGGGAAGTGAGTAGGCTCCATTATTTTGAAGGGAAAAATGTTATTGATATATTTGCTAGAAAAATCAAAAGCTGTACTAGAGGATTAGGATTTTTTTTTTTTCATTGGCTTATCTGGGCAAAATTTTCAAACAATCCTTTAAAGATGTAAATTCTAAATCCTATTTCAGGGAGAGTTAGATCCAATGCAGTATTTCAGCAGTGCCCAGCTTGTAGCTGAAGGGTCATCAGACCCAGAATCCAGATGGAAGTATCCATCCAGATCCCCATAGGGGTTTCCTGTTATTTAGGAAACTGTTCTGACTACAAATGTATAATGTAATCAGCATACACTACCACTACCTTTTCATCTGCATCCTGCCATGTACAGAGAAGAGAGGGAGGCCATCACAGTCAATATTTTGATGGTTATCCCTAGAGCAGGAGTGCCAGAAAGGTCCTCTGAAGGATTTAAGCATAACTTTACCCAATTGCTTTGCAGAGGTTAGGTAAAACTCAGCTGGTCAGATTTGGGCAGCTGTGTTGGCACATCAAGCAAGAACCTGTGGAAATGCCACATCAGGTAAGGGGGAGATACTGGTCAATTTTAGGGGAAGGTAACTGCTGGATGGGGCTTTTTGAACAGAAATATGGGCTTGGAGTCTGTTTAAGTTCCATTCTAATTTTCACTGTCCTTCTGTATGTCTTGATAAGACTGTTAGATTCCTGTGTATTATTGGAAGTCAATGAGAAGGAAGCCTTGAGTCATCAAAATACTTTTTTCTTTATTGTTCATTCCATTAGTTAGTGTAATGTAATTATTTCTGTCAAATACCACGTAGCTTTTTACAGCAGGGAGATCCTAGAATTTAATATTGACATTTATGAGTAAAAACACAATGTTACATGAGTTATATAATCTTAGTAGAAAGAGGAGTTAAGTATTCTTCTGGACCATCGCCGATATCTAAGATAAATGAGAATATTAAATTCAGTGATTAGTCTGCAATGTAACTTACTTTTTCTCTGTGTACATAATTACTTATTGAAAGCTGTACGAGAGATATTTTAAAATTGTTTTTTTGCTAGGAGTCTTTAGTTCATTATTATTTGGCTGTACTTTGGAAAAGAATCTGTTCTTTGATGTACATCCAAGTTAATTATACAAACGACAATATAAAAATAACATAATTTAAGTGATTTTTTATACATACATTCCTTTTATTTCTTTATAGAAATATTCTTATTTGTATTCTGAGGACAATAATAGTCCCCTTTCTCCTACAGACTTTATCTAAGAACGTATATACTATATAAGTGCTGGTAGTATACACTTTGGAGTGAAAACCAAGACACTCTGCATTTCAATTGTTTGGTTTGGTTTTTTACTTTCTCACTCCAGTTTGCTACTGGAGAAGAACTGCAGCTTTGAATTGTTAACTCTAAAGCAGAAGGAAAAATTAACACACGCACACTGTGATAAGTATCAAATATTTTCTATTTTTGTGGCCAATGGTACTACTGGAACAAAAGGATTTTCACGCCCTCTTCCTGACACTGAATCTAGAACAGAAGGCAAACTTTACTCTGCCATCATCCACAGACTGAGAATCAGCAAGCAAGAGGTTCAGCTTCAGAATCAGGAAAGTAAAGGATGCAGTACAGCGAGTTATTTAGCACCCTGCAGAAACAGTGGTATGCTCAGAAAAGCTTAGTAGATGTAAAAGAGAATAGGAAAGGGAGAAAGACAAAGTGGTCAGGTCATTTGCCCAGTTCAAATATCTGTCTGAACCCAGCCAATACATGCACAGTTTATTTGTTTTCCATTCTGCATAGAAAACAGATATCCTGCTTCTCCACTACAAGTACTTCAAGAACAATAGGATCAAGAGCCTCAGAATACAGCCCGTTCTGGGGTGATGCCACCACTCTTGTTTACAAGAGGACACCCACTCAGAGGCAGTTTCCTCATTTTAGGTGCTTTTCTCCACAAATAGCCTTCTACCAAAAACACACAAGCTGTATATAGGGAATATATATAAATATAGATATGAGGCAAAGCAGTCCAACACAGCTAATACTTTGTTCTCAGGTCCTGAAACCCAACCCAATATCAAAGCCTCCTACATCAGCATTAAGATAAGCTGAGAGATCTGGTAGAGCCATGTCTACTTTCTAACAACAAAGTATTCAGGTCCCCAATGTATAGCAAAAGGCTTAGCCTAACAAAAGGAAAAATAAATGTATAAGTTGTGTACTCACATTTGCAGCATGATCAGCACCGTCTTACTCACTAGGCCATATGTTCTTTGCTTTTTTTTTTTTATAGCTTGTATTGAGTAAACAGTACCAAGTATTTCCCTTTGCCCTTATTACAGATCAAAATAAGAAATTAATATATAGACAATCATGTAGACAGACAATCATAACAAAGACAGTCATGTACAAGGGATTTCTACAGCAGCAAAAAGGAGACAATACAACAGCTAATGTTTATAAGGGATTGTGCAGAGATCTAGGTCTAGCTAGGAAATCAAGATGGCTTAGATGCACAGCAATATTTGGCAGACCCTTCACATACTTAAGTGGATCCCAGTGCTGACCTGCAGAAATGAAGCTATTACTATTCCACTGCCACAGCAGGTAGTGCAGAGGCAACAACTTCTGCCAGCTTTCTCTGTGCTCTGCTTGTTACAGAGCCTTGGCTTCCCTAGCAGTGCAGAGGCAGCTTGACAGCATAATGGACTAGTGAGCCTGAGATATGAGGAGTGGTATGTACTCCTCTGTTGCATAAAGTATAACCTAAGGCTTAATGCACTCAATTTAGAGACTTTACAGGTGCTCCAGCACCTACCACAGCTTCCAGATGATCGCAGAAATTGCAAAGCACCTTTTTCACACCAAACATGCTAGATGTCAAGGCAGGAGTTACCATTTCATCAGCCTCTATCACATCTTCGAGCAAAGTCCACTCTAGCTCAGAAATAAAAAAAACAATTTCACTTTCCAGTTACAGGACACAATTTAGATCTGTGTCTGCAACTGAGAATAAATTACCTTAAAATATGACTGGCGGTCATTAGGTTTTATCCTGCTTATAATTGCTGACATTTGTTCTATATCACCCCTTTTTAAGCTTTTGTTTTATTTATTCTATTGAATAGAATTTTGTTTGCATTTGGTTGTGAATTTTTGCCACTATCATCCTTCTTACATAATCTATATTCTTCAATAATACAAAGAGTCTGAAACCAGAAAACAAAGCACTTTGAAATAGAACAGGCTACTTTTCAGGACTATGCATCATAGCCACACATTCAAGTTCAAAGACTAGTGCGTCCATTTAAGCATCTAATGACATTGATCAATGCTCTTGTCCACTTAAATACAAGTCTCCACAGTGAGGTCAGTTTCTATTTCTTCAGTGTTTTCTTTAGATGCAGAATTATTGTTTATTTTTACTAAGCTCCATGACAATGAACTGTAGCTGTTATTTCTTTTCACATTCTTATTTTCTTAAGTACTTCTATTAATATTTCTGATTTCCCCAAGTATCAGGTGTTAAGACCATTTAAATTCAGAGAGTAATTGAGCGCTCACTTAAGTACACAATAGCCCAGGCAAATATGCAGTTCCAGATATCTTTTAAAATTTGTGTTTCTAAGTAACAGGCATTATGTTTATAATTTACTGTTCCAATAAAAATTATTTTGGTGGTATATATTTACCTCTGTGTTTTCAGTCATTTCTAGCAGGCTCTTAGGAAGAAATGGATGACTAAGGCATGACAAATCCCAAAATGCATAGATGTGTATAAATGAAGAAGAAAACAAAACTATCAGTGTTGCATCTTAATTTTTTTTTAAAAGCAGCAAACTATGGCAAGTAACTTTTATTTTATATTAGAAAACCAAATAAACTAAGCCTTCAGCATAAGAAGGCTTTCATCTGAATCTGTAGACACTTATATTTCAAGAAGTGGTATTTGTGGGACACAAACTTAAAAACAGAACCCAATTTTATTCATTTGGAAGTATAAAAATCTGCTAACCGACATTATTCCTAAATACTTACACCTCCTGGGGTGAGATAATTTGCATATGGGGGATAATACTTAGTTGTATGAATCTGAATACATTTCACTTTACTGCAGCTTAACAATTTCAGAAGACATCCATGCTGCATGTTTTGCATGTGAAAATCAAATTCTACATCACTCAAGCCAAAATATGTGAACAGTCCACACAATGGCTATTCTCTACTAAATTCCTGAACAGTTTTAGGGGTTCCTAATAATTTAAATTAAAAAAAAACCCACATCTTGTGATAACTTCAAACATTGAGCTAGCAATATTAAATTACATCATAAATCAGTTACTTAGGAAGCATTTCCTACTACAAGGTTAATATGAATTGTTATGACATGTGACAAACTTTTTTTTTAACCTGATAAAACTGGATATTTTGTGCAGAAAGTTTTTCACTATGGTCAACAGCTTCCTTGAAGTGTTAAAAATGCCAAATCAAACCTTTGCTTGGCATAGTAATCCTCAAACAAAAAAAAAACCCTACACCATTAAACTGCCACAAGAAATATGTATACATATATGAAAAGGAAACCTCATATGTGTGTCATATTCCTAACCCTATGGAATACTATCTGTATGTAGTATGATAATATGCAACAGGTCATTGGATGAGAAACAAAGCTAGTAATTAATTTAAAAAGAGAGAGTTCAACACAGCATTCTTTCATGACACATTAAATACGATAGGCAGAAGTGGCAGGGTGCTAATTACTCTAGTGATGTGATCCGTTTTCTAAATAGTGAGAACATCAATAATTCATCAGAAGTGGCTGTTAAATTTTATGTCTGACAACTCAAGCCTGGCAAATAGAAGATAATTTTTTATATCTACTAGTTGGCATTCAAAGTTGTTCTTTTCATTACAAAATATAAATGCACTGTTTTTACTTGGGGCGGTTTAGATTATGAAAGATGGCAGTTGTATAAAGTGTCGAGTTTTGATTGTTTCAGATAGGAAGGCAGAACCTACCAGACAGAAATGCAGTCATCACGTATTTAATGAAAATGAATTTTACAAATATGTTTAATAAAGTCTGAATGGTTTCTGCTAATAGTAGCAGCCCAATTACATGGAAGTGAGTATAGCTACATAAGCAGAAAAATATGAAGTAATCAGGTGCTTATTCCACTAATGAAGAATCCCCTGCTTATTCAGAAGAACTTAATTCAGCTGTCACTGTTGGCATCAATATTTCATGAAGAGAGCATTAATGACTACAAAGTCAAAGCAAATTGCAGAAATGGACTGGTAAAGCATTACCTTTGTTTATGTGAATTTCTACCTTTTGTATTTCTGTAGTGTGGACAAAAATATTAAATAATAAAAACTTTTCTGTTTAGCTTGAGCAGAATGTAATCTGCAGATATGTATCATTTGAATAGAAAACATTGGAAGGGTGTTGCTGTCTCCCAGATAACTAAAATGTAAGTACTATTATAAACTACAGCTCCAAGGAAAAGCAGTATGACTCAGCTACTCAAAGGTTTTTAGGCGCTTCACACCCATTCTGGTGAGCACATTCTCTTGAAATCAGTGACAATTAAGTGTCCAAATAAGAATTAGGTTCTCAGTTAGCTTTGTGTATATGGGCTTATGTCTTAGACAGGTTAAAAGTTTCAACTGGAATATAAATTGATCATAATCTAACAGTTCAACTACAAGAAAACAGGCTTAGCAATCCTATTTGCCTCCTTAACTGCTCAAAGGAAGTTTTAATGAAGGTCTTATGAAACAATCTCACCATACACAATCTGCTTAAACCCTCAAATCCTTGAATCATCAGAATTTCAGTCCTCATGATTTTCTCACCATAGACCAACAGAAAGAGCTTTATGTTGTTTTGTAAGTCCCAAATGTAATCCTTCATTAACATTTAGATTGATCCCTGGAGAAGATACTTCACACGATCTTTCATCTGAGAACTGATAATTGAATAGTGTAATAGGTGCTGAGAGTACATTTGAACTATTTGCCACACAAGGTGATGCACATGTCATTTTTGTTTTCTTTTTAAAATTTCTGTGACATTAGCTGCAACTCTTGGTTTCTGATAATTCAAAGTACTACATTTCATTTTAGCATCAGATTGACTCACAAGTGCAAACTTCCCATAAGCAGAGAGTCACATTAGCCAAGGACTAACTGTTACCTATAGATACCAGTGATCTTAAATGATCCCATGAACGTATTTCCTATTGTTTACTTACCCAGACCACTTCCAAGGTAGCTCAAGCTGACATTCAAGACAACATACAAATAGTCACTTCTCAAAACTTTGGAAAAAAGGGAAATTAGTTGTTATTCTGAGAAAGGATCCATGCAAATCCAGAAATATTTTGTCAATTCTTAGCTCAAAACAGCTTATGGGAGAAGATGGGTGATTTTGTAACATGTACCCACTGTAGTGTCAAGATTTAAACAGGCTGCAGGCACATCAGAAAAAATTGTATCTATGAACTCTCCTAGAAGAACAATTCTCAGGGAAATGTAAACTGACAGAAAAGCATGCCAGGAAAATTTTAGAAACCATCATTTCAAGCTCAGCTTGTATAATGAGATAAGAAAGTGCTCACAAAAAGCCCTACTAAAAACCCACTTAAACTGATCTACCCAAGTTATTCTAAGTATACCATTCTCAAAATCTTACAGTATATCTGAAATACTAAGAGAAATGAATCCACACCATTCGTACAGAGATGATACTTTGCATGAATTCCTACCAGAAATTACCAGCCTCAAGAATTAAAGCCTGACTTCGATTCTTTGTCTTCTGTCTGGGTCATTTAAGATTTATTAAATACTGTGGTTAACAGTTAACTAACTTTTATAGCTGCCTTTCTCTGAAAAGAAAAATTTATATTTTTTTTCACGCACTAAAACAATGTCTGGTTAAAATAAAGATAAATATTCATACTTTTAGATTTATTACTTATTATTATTGTTGATAATTATGGGCACCCTCCCCACATACTCCTTTGCTGACAGGCCAGTCCCCAAGTATTAGATATTTTGTAAAGGCCAAATCTTTATGACTATAGGAAAAATATGCACAGAAACTCCAGAAATTATTGCATCTCTTCACTGGGAAATCAGTCCCATCTGAATGTGAAATAAAGAGGAGAAATAAAACCCCAAGAAACAGAAGTATCCATTGAGCCATGTGCTGTGATCCTATCACTTAAGGTAACATAAGCAGGGTCATGAAAAGAGAAGCAACATGAATATGCCAGTAGTTCATCATGCAGTATCTTTTGAAACCTCACTTGTAGCTCATCAAATTTTCAAGGCAAAGTTAGTCAACACACCCAGTTATTTTGGGGAGAAATGCATTTCTGGATGTACAAATTTTTCACTGAACAAAACCCCATGAATATCGATGTAAAATGTAACAAGTTAACTTTGAAGAAGCTCCTAGCATCCAACTATCCAATTTCCAACTATCATATTGTTTGAAGACTTACCGAGAGCATTTTTTTGAATTATTTTTCCCTGCAGTAGTTAAACTATTCATTGTGCAAATATCTGTCTTGTATTCCTCAGAAGGTGGCTAAAGCTTTGTTTTTGTGATAACTCTAAAGATCATCTTCATCCTGCAGCATTAAAGGAAATTGTCTTTCACAGATGTTTGTTTTCATGGTAGACTACAGAGAAGCCATCAGAACATTACTGTGATTTTTTTTACCAGTGGGGAGCATTTATTATTTAGTTGCCATCATTAAAAATTAAATGCAGTGGATTCGCAAGGCAAACTTAAACAGGGTTCTTCCCCCAAAACACATTTATAGCTAAAGTATAGTGAAAAGGGATAAAAAAAACTATAGTGGAGACAACGGACTACCCTTAAAAACAGTAGCTTTAGGCACCCTAACAGCTGCAAAATTTGATTAAAAAAGCTATAATTAGTGATTTTGTTCCCAGAAATTTTACCCAGCATAAGCTTAGACAATTATAAGAAATGGCACAGGCAGCTATTCAAACAGTATTTTAATTTGAACAGCAGAACTGAGATGCTAAGACCTTTTGTTTTGTTTTGGGTTTTTTTGGGGTTTTTTTTGGTTTTTTGATCTGTGTTGTGCATTATTAAGCCCCCATCAAACTATGAGTGCTGGTATTTCTCTTTGAGTTTGTATCAGATAACATATTTGATAAGACCAAGCTTTTTAATTTGAATACAAAAGTCATTCAGGAACAGGTTCAGGACTTCAGAGAAATTTAATTGGTTTGAAACTGACATCATGTTCTAGAGATACACAGACCTGACCTGCTGTATCTGTACTTTTGCCAATATTCACAGCTGCTCAAAGAGACTGAGAAGCAAGAAAGCAAGCAGCTTAGAATCATAGAATCACCAGGTTGGAAAAAACCCACCAGATCATCGAGTCCAACCATTCCTATCAAACACTAAACCATACTCCTCAGCACCTCGTCCACCCGTCCTTTAAAAACTTCCAGGGAAGGTGACTCAACCACCTCCCTGGGCAGCCTGTTCCAGTGCCCAATGACCTTTTCCGTGAAGAATTTTTTCCTGATGTCCAGCCTAAGCCTCCCCTGGTGGAGCTTGAGGCCATTCCCTCTTGTCCTGTCCCCTGTCACTTGGGAGAAGAGGCCAGCACCCTCCTCTCTACAACCTCCTTTCAAGTAGCTGTAGACAGCAATAAGGTCTCCCCTCAGCCTCCTCTTCTCCAGGCTAAACAACCCCAGCTCTCTCAGCCGCTCCTCATAAGGCCTGTTCTCCAGCCCCCTCACCAGCTTTGTTGCTCTTCTCTGGACACACTCCAGAGCCTCAACATCCTTCTTGTGGTGAGGGGCCCAGAACTGAACACAGTATTCAAGGTGCAGTCTCACCAGAGCTGAGTACAGAGGGAGAATAACCTCCCTGGACCTACTGGCCACACTGTTTCTGATACAAGCCATGATGCCATTGGCCTTGCATCATTGCCCCACTCCCAAAAGGAAGCTACAGCCCTAGGTGTGATCTCTATGTAGGGTATTTTTTTAATTCTCCCCCTGCCCCCATTTTTTACTCAAAACTGGACTTACAATTATTTTCCTATACGCCACAAACTTTAGACAGGAAACTGGCTAAAATGGCCAGTGAGAGATGCTGGAAGGAGAGGTGGCACCAGGAATCTTACCCTTTCCCCGCTTTAGGCACCAATTTATAGGAAGTAGAGAGGCCGCCTTTGAGAGATCAGGCTTGTTGGCATACATGTTTTAGTTAAGGGATCAAACAGCATTCTTTATTAAGAAAATACAAAATAAAGCAAGACAAAATATAAGCCAAACAGCTCTATTCACCTACCTCATTATTTTGTGTTCAGTGGTTAAACAAATCGCAGCAAAAAAAAAAAATGGTAAGAAATTTGAACTAAGCCAAAAAGACTGAAATTCACTCCTAGATGTTTAAGCCCTAAGCACCAACCACTGAAGCATGGGTCAGTCCTCTTACTGAAATCACAACATGGCACAAGAAAGCATTTAAGACCTGAAGATTTAAATTAGTCATACCTATTAACCCATTAGCATTTAGCTAATAATTTTCAACCTGCGTCTAATTGAGTCTCTCAAACTGATTGTGACCACTCAAACTCCCTCTGTCATCAAAGGAGAGCAAAGAGCACCTGCCCCTCCAGGAGTCACTTCTGGAGAGCCTCTCTGCACCACCATAGTCTGCAGAGGATAATTTCAGCTTAAGCATCTCCATTATATATCTAATGTTTCTAGGGATGAAACCGAGCTACAGGATAAGTAAGCATAGAGAAAGACAGCTCATTGGGTTGGCTGAATCAACACCACAATTTCTCTCATATTGTCCAGCAACATGCCTACATAGCAGGCTGAATTGTGTTCGTTCCTGAGGAATTCAGTGGTGTCAGTGGATTTCCCTGTCAGAAAATTCATTTATTCAGCCATCTAGTGAAAAGTAGTGAATGCACATGACATAAATCTTTCTTTTACTTGTTTTTGTAATGTACCTGCCAGTCACATACAGTATATTATAAGACTCAGACATTTCAAAACCAAACAGCCATTCTTCATGTGAACAGGAAAGGACGCTACTACAACCTATATCTGCCTTGGAGTTTATCAAGAAACTTGAATCCTAGAAAAACTTAACTAAATTTGAGGATAAAATCAATTCCCAGATCATTAACAGAGAAATTAAAATATTCTGCGTATTGAAAGTGTGATGTTTGAAGGCTTCTGGGTTCTTGGTTCCACCTGCCCTATACTGTAAAATTCTTGGAGCTGCTACTTAAGAAATTCCACTGCAGAGACCGTAAATGGTCCCTCTTAGATTGTGATAAAACAGAAGAGAGTGAACTTTATTTTTTTCCATTCCAAATGGGTACCCAATGGTCAGCTTGGTAGGGTAGAAAATAAGGCTTCTTTCACACCATGTGACCTGTTTCTAAAAAGTCACTTCATTTTTCACACCATTATTGAATGCCCTGATACATGCTCTTTTACAATTCAGCAGTCACGAGAGAAGCACATTATTCTGAAGGGCCCTAACTAAGGCTGCTTTCCACTTGTACATTTGATTCCCTTCCACTTTCATTCTGCAATCAGCTCTACTGCAGGGTTATGCAGAGATGCACTGAAGTCAGTCAGGTTTCATGCAGGTCTTCCATCAGGCAGCAATTATATGTGACTTGACATGTGAATACATTCATAAGCATGTGAGGCAATGGCACGTGGCTGAAGCCTTACACGTATTTAACATTAATACCTCTCATCTTCACAAAAGCTTTAATTTCTCACTCCCACTTCTAGCCTTTTGACAACTTCACCTCACTTTGGAGATTGCTAATGGCCCCTATCATCTGCAGAGAGAAAGGCAGTAAAGGAAGTGAGAGAGTTCACCTAGTAGCATATATATTCTCTGAAGGTTTTTCTTTTTCTCTTTTTTCTCTCTAGACACAGAAGATAGAGCAAATCCTAATTTTGATACCCCAGTCAAGTGCATGTGACTATCAACTACATCAATTATCATCTTTGCTTTTCAAGTTGTTATGAACTATAACCACGTATGTTTGCTGAAGGAACAGTGGTCGTACCTGACATATTGCCCCCAAACTAGAAAAAGTCCAAAGTAATGGCTGTGCAGAGCACGGCTTTTTGAGATAATAGTGTTGTTTAATTTCAGTAGTGGCATTTTTAATTTAATACTGAAACAACAGTTGAAAAGTATTTTTTTCTTCTTTCTTCTGTCTGCCCATACTGCTGTAGTCATTGTCTGTTAATATCTTCAACTACAGCACACTGGAAAAAACAACTAATATTATTTGATAAGGGAAAATGCACCCAACCTTTGCTAGAAACACAAAATTTCTGATCTTGTGACTTTATTTATGAAATATGCAAAAGAGAATAATGTAGTTAAAATCTACCTTATTAACACCTCTTTTATTACTAAAAATCCTCCTGAAAAGCATTTCCAAACACACGAAGTATGAGGAAGTGATTTGGAATAGCCAGCATGGATTCAGGAAACCATGCTCAAGCAACTTGATAGCCTTCTAAGATGAGGGGACCTTGGTGGATGAGGGGAGAGCCATGGATGTTATTTACCTTGACTTTAGTAAGGCCCTTGACAGTGATCCTTCCTCTCTGCACAGCACTGGTAAGGCCACATATGGAGTGCTGGGTCTGGTTTTGGGCTCCTCAGTACAAGTAAGACATGAACTTCTTTGGGTAAGTCCAGCACAGGGCTTCAAAGATGATAACAGTCTGGACCACGTCTTATATGAGGAAGGGCTGAGAGAGCCGAGACTGTTCAGCCTGGAAAAGGGAAGGTTCAGGGACTAGCTAGCTCATCAGTGTGTATGAGTGTCTGATGAAAGAAAATGAGGAGGAGGGATCTAGGCTCTTATCAGTAATGCCCGGTGACAAGACAATGGGCAATGGGCACAAATCGAAACACATGAAATGCCATCTGAAAATAAGAAAACAAATTTTTTTTTTTACTTGAGGAGGGAGGTAAATAGTGCTGCGTTTGCTCAGAAAGGTTGTGAAATCTCCATCCGTAGAGGTATTCAAAACGCAATTGTACACAATCCTGGATAACATGCTCCAGCTGACCCTGCTTGAGCAGTGGGGTTGGGTTAGATGATCTCAGGAAGTATCTTTCCATCTAAATGATTCTGCATTTCTATAAAAAATTAGACTCAAGAAACCTTTGACTACTTTTGTCTTTACAGAAGCCATTACTGCTAACCAAGGTACAAATCTATTTCAAACATATAAAGAAAATGAGGTTCAGATACAAAATTTGCTTCAAATCTTCCTTGTTTGCAGAAGTGTTGTTTCTTCTTTCTCTACTTCAGTTTTCATCTATATAATTATCTAATATATTTATATGGGGTTCACTAATTAAGATATATTAATAATAAATTTTACCTCACTATTAATATCATATGCCAATTTTTAACCTCAAAAGCTTAAGTAAAGCATGTATCTCTAGACAAAATTCAACAGATAAAAATGAAACACTCCCCAGCAGGTAGACAAGATGGAACAGGGAGACGGAACCTGATGAGTGATAATAATTTAGACTGGATAAGGATCTTCTGCCTTATCTTAAATATTTTAAAGACTTCTTTTGTGGATATGTAGAGAAGAGCTAATAAATTTTATAGACCTAAAGAGGAAAAGGGTAAGGTAACAAAATAAGCAAAATTCCATCACTCTAAATGGCAAAAAAGTGTTACATGGAGCACCAAAACTCCCTGAAGCCAGTAAATGCAAGGTCAGAATTGGAGTTTTGCTAGTGTGACTCAAAAGGAGGAAGACAACAATAGCAGGAACATACAGCTGAAAAATGTGATAAATTCCTTTAAGTCAGAATGTCTCTTTTAAGCAGTCTAGTAAAGCAGTTTCTTTCTCAAAATTTTGTACTCAAAATATATAACACCTGTTGCCTTCAGACACTCTACCCCCCCCCTTCCTTTACATTATATTCTTGTCTTTGTAAGAATCTACTTAATCCATTCTCTATCAACTTCAGTGTTGCACATGCACATTTTTGTCCTTCTATAGAGCTCTCCCTTTCACTGCCTCAGCTTCTTGTTCGTTATATGAGCAAAAAACATATTTTAAAATTTTACAGTAGTATTGCAACTACAATGTATTAAAGGTTGAGGCTTTTAGACATTATATTGACAGACCTGTAGATATAATATGGTAATTATTTGTATCATCTGCATCTATAAAGACAGTAATGGAAACAATTATCTTGGAATTTCACTTTCAGAAAATCATGGTGGTATTTGTAATGTGTTTACTTTATATTCACAGGAAAAATGGCATCTGTAGTGCAAACTACAAGAAAATAAACTAAAATGCTCCCTCTCGTGCAGCCCTCTTATTTCTCTCTTCCCTGCTAATATGCTGTATTTTCAAGTTCCATTCATCCTGTTTGCATTCTTTCAAATTCATCTTCATCCTGCCACATTCTCCCTTTCCATTCTTTTAATTTTAAATAACTAATAGAAGATGAATTTTTCTGGGATTGAGTGGGATAGGGGAGCTCTGCTCACTAGCTGATACTTTTGCAGCTTATTAGCACGTTCTCAAAAATGTGGAAGCATGACTGAAGAATTCAAAAAAATACTCCTAAAAAGAATGCTACAAACCTAAAACTGGAGCCATCTGGTGCAAGTGTGATGCCTTACATACCTCATACTCTGAAAAGTTTTCAAGCTGAATGAGTTCACATCTGTCAGAGAAACAAGCAGAGTTTTATGCAGTGGAATGCAACACGGCAATTAGATATAATTACAATTATAATTAGAGAGCCATATCTGGTGTGTTCACAGTACTCTGAGATATTTTTTTTATAGTGCAGATAGAAACGAAGGCCCAGTCCAGAATGGAGACTGATCTACTGGTAGCATCTTCTGGGGAATTCATCCCTTCCCCAGGAATGGCATTTGCTGCCTGGCATAACCCCAGGCACAGCCAGTTACTATTGATCCCAGAAAGCTACTTATGGTTTTGAGGCCCAACAGCAATTGGTTTGGGTTCTTTGCTATGCATCTTTACCAAATAAGGTTATCTGCTTTCCAGTTTCCCAGCCTAGAGTCCCTCTTAATATACAGGCTATTTAAAAAGCGACATGTATGCTGTCTATGAATGCTGATACCCACTGGAAATCCAAGTCAGCCACGTATTCCATGAGGGCTTTGTTTAATTTAGAGTATAAGTGGGGTACTGCAGGTGGCATACCTGAAACTGCAGTCTAGGAGTTTGAACCAAGGTCTCACACAAGTGAGGCAAAGCTACCCAGTGCCTGCGTATTCAGCATGCAGACAGATTTGTCATGGGAAAGTGAGTAAGGGCTAGGGGATCCTAGTCTCCCCCCAGCAGCATCAGCTGGCATGCTGATCACTCAGGAATGAGACAGGGGACTGAGCAGCCAACACTGTTACAGGGGCTACACACTCTATATGCTGGCTCTATGCCCAAACCACCTCAAGAATTACATTGCGTTGAGTGTATTTTATCATCTATCATACTGCCTCTTCTTTTTCTTCCTGAGAGTTATGAATTGCGGCATCAAATCTTTGGATTTATCATAGATATGAAAGTGAATATGGTATAAAGCTCAAAGACTAAAAAGCAGCTAAAAAAGAATATTTTACCTATTGTCTTTTCACAGTAAGGAAAAGTGATATATATTGATGCCAATCTAAATGAAGCAACAGGTAAAGTATCCAACTCTGTTTTCTTTAACAGCTTTCTGAAATTACAATTGTATTTCTAGAGTTAAGATATCTAATTAAGGAGCAATTTTAACTATTTCAAAGAACCTGATCAAATTTATCTACCTGCAAGAGACCCAATATCTTTATGAAAGCTTTGGCTTTAAAGATATGAATGCCATTATAGAAAAGGATGGCACAGTCTTGCTCATCTTAGAATCATAGAATCATAGAATCATAGAATAACCAGGTTGGAAAAGACCCACCAGAACATCGAGTCCAACCACTCCTAACAAACATGAAACCATGCCCCTTAGCACCTTGTTCACCTGTGCCTTAAACACCTCCAGGGAAGGTGACTCAACCAACTCCCTGGGCAGCCTCTGCCAATGACCCTTTTCTGTGAAGAATTTTTTCCTAATGTCCAGCATAAATCTCCCCTGGCAGAGCTTGAGGCCATTGCCTCTTGTCCTGTCCCCTGTCACTTGGGAGAAGAGGCCAGCACCCTCTCTACAACCTCCTTTGAGGTAGTTATAGAGAGCAATGAGGTCACCCCTCAGCCTCCTCTTCTCCAGGCTAAACAACCCCAGCTCTCTCAGCTGCTCCTCATAAGGCCTGCTCTTCAGCCCCTTCACCAGCTTTGTTGCTCTTCTCTGGACTCTCTCCAGAGCCTCAACATCCTTTTTGTGGTGAGGGGCCCAGAACTGAACACAGTATTTGAGGAGCGGTCTCACCAGTGCCGAGTACAGAGGGAGAATAACCTCCCTGGACATGCTGGTCACGCCGTTTCTGATACAAGCCAAGATGCCATTGGCCTTCTTGGCCACCTGGGCACACTGCTGGCTCATGTTCAGTCGGCTGTCAACCAACACACCCAGGTCCCTCTCCTCCAGGCAGCTTTCTAGACAGACTTCTCCTAGTCTGTAGCACTGTTGTTGTGCCCCAAGTGCAGGACCCGGCATTTGGCCTTGTTAAACCTCATGCCATTGGACTCAGCCCAGCGGTCCAGCCTGTTCAGATCCCTTTGCAGAGCCTCCCGACCCTCCAGCAGATCCACACTTCCACCCAGCTTAGTGTCGTCCGCAAACTTGCTAAGGGTGCACTCGATGCCTTCAACCAGGTCATTGATGAAGACATTGAACAGGGCTGGACCCAGCACCGAGCCCTGGGGAACCCCACTTGTCACTGGCCTCCAGCTGGATTTCACACCATTTCCCACCACTCTCTGGGCCCGGCCATCCAACCAGTTTTCCACCCAGGAGAGTGTGCACCTGTCCAGGCCAGAGGCTGACAGTTTCTCAAGCAGAATGCTGTGAGAAACTGTGTCAAAGGCTTTACTGAAGTCCAGGAAGACCACATCCACAGCCTTTCCCTCATCCAGCAGCCGAGTCACTTTGTCATAGAAGGCGATCAGGTTAGTTTGGCAAGACCTGCCTTTCGTGAACCCATGTTGACTGGGCCTGATCACCCGGTTCTCTTGCATGTGCTTCATGATAGCACTCAAGATCACCTGTTCCATGACTTTCCCTGGCACTGAGGTCAGACTGACAGGCCTGTAGTTCCCTGGATCCTCCCTGCGACCCTTCTTGTAGATGGGCACAACATCAGCCAGCCTCCAGTCCAGTGGGACTTCCCCAGTCTTCCAGGACTGTTGGAAGATGATGGAAAGGGGTTTGGCCAGCACATCTGCCAGCTCCTTCAATACCCTTGGATGAATCTCATCCGGCCCCATAGACTTGTGGGTGTCTAGTCAGGCTAACAAGGCTCTGACCACCTCCTCTTGGATGATGGGAGCCTCATTTTGCTCCTCTAGCTCCTGGGTTTGTACACAGATGGAACGACTTTCTTTACAGTTAAAGACTGAGGCAAAGAAGGCATTAAGTACCTCAGCCTTTTCCTCATCCCCTGTCACTGTAGTTCCTTCTGTGTCCAACAGGGACTGTATGGTCTCCCTAGTCCTCCTTTTATTATTTATATATTTATAGAAGGACTTTTTGTTATCTTTCCCAGACTTTGCCAATCTGATTTCTAGTTGAGCCTTAGCCCTTCTGATTTTTTCCCTACACAATCTCACTTCCCTCCTGTAGTCCACCCAAGAGGCCTGTCCCCTCTTCCAGAGCCCATAAATGTTTCTCTTCTTCTTGATATCACTCAAGATCTCTCTGTTCAACCAAGCTGGCTTTCTCCCCTACCAGCTTTTTTTTCCGGAACATGGGAATGGCTTTCTTCTGAGCTGCTAAGATTTCCTTTTTGAAGAGCTCCCAGCCCTCATGGGCTCCCTTGCCCTTAAGTACTGTCTCCCATGAGACTTTGCCAACCAGCCTTCTGAAGAGTTCAACGTCTGCCCTCTGGAAATTTAATGCTACTGTCCTACTGTCTTGATAAGTTCAAGGCAATGAAGGATGATTTCTGACAGAAAAATCTGTCTTTCTAGTACATGTAGCACTAAAGCAAAGTGCCAATAAATAAGTCACTAGGTGAGTGTTCAAAAACACAGTGGCATTGTTTGCATGCATAGTATTAAACCATTTTTAATAACTGTCATCAAACATAACTAAGCTAATCAGCTGTCATAGTAGAGAGACAAAATTTTATGCACAAAGGTTTAGTCTTATGATTTTAAAACTGAGTCTTCAACAGGAGAAAAGGCAGGAAATTAAAAGTGGATATGTCTTCTGAATTCCCCCTTTTTTTTTTTGGCAGGCAGACTTGCATAATACAATTGCATAATAAGACAGCCAGTCTCTAACAGTTTACCAATAAATTGATTCATTACTGCTATGTTTAAATGGCTTTCTAAGTGGAACAGGCAAATTTATGTGATCTACTTCTTTAGTTCTTTGACTAGGAAGACTGACTTTCTGTTGTGGAAGGCAAATATGAGGATGTAGAGTTGGTACAGAAAGAATACTCTCTGAACACGTTATTTTGTGTTAACAAGAGATGCCAGCATGGTCCACTGTTGTGATGAATGGTGAGTGAAGCCAAGTTGAGTGGAAATATTGACCTGTGCCTTCCGAGCTTCTTCCCCAGTGTCCAAACTGGCAAGTAAAATACATTAGCTGAGAATTCATTAACTTGAATTTCAGATAGCTTGCTTCACTCTTCAGCTGGGATAGGCTGTGAAGGTAGGTGCTTGCTGTTCCTGTAATTCAGATGTCAAGCAGCAGTAACACAACTGAGATCTACTACAGGCTTGTAGCACAGGTTTGCTTTTGCTGTCTGCTGTTGTCAGAGAGCCAGAAGTTCAAACATGGCAAATGTGAATTAGCTGTTAACAATTGTGTCCTTTGGCTGGGGTCACAGACAGTTACAGTTTGTTTTGTAACCCTTTTATTTTTTTTTCTTTTCATTCAAATTTTATCTTGTGCGGCACTGTAAGTTGTTTATTCCTTTAAATGAACACATGGCTAATTAAAGAGTTCAGAATGGTTATTGTTTTATGAAAAATGTATTTGAGTGCATAGCTGTTATGCAACTGTCATCATCAAAAAAAGCAGAATTTTCAAAAGCATCTTTGGAAGTAAGTCCTTTAAGAACATGTGATGATTCTTACTTCTGACATGAGTTCCTGACTCCTTGTAGCTGGCGGCAGAAATTCCAGGCAGTTCAGAGAAGTCACAGTTTCAGTCCTGACATGAGTAAGCTTTTCCAGGTCTAATGAGGATACAAATATTTACTATTGACACACTGTGTTTTTCTGCATTTCCCTCGTTGTGTGATCACTAAGTTTAATGAAATTATTACACAGTGAATGTGGATTTTACATCTCTCTCTATTTTAAGAATAACTTCTTCAGCCAAGCATTTTGCTAGTGGGAAAAACCTAGTACCAATCTGAATTATATATATACAAATGCAAAGAGAATAATCTCAGAGCCAAAAAATATATTGAAAAGCTGAAAATGTATTGAAAAATTGACTTATTGGCAAAATATAATTCACCATAAAGAGTGCTTTTTCAAAAGTCACAAATTGATTTACAAGATGGGCCTAATGCTGAGACACCTCAAATCAAAGATAATTATCAGATGAAGTTTAAAGGAGCTGAAAAGCATATTTTTGAATGCTATGTCCATAATAAAGCCTTAGAACAGTTTTTTTCACTGATGTGCAGCTAAAATAGGATAGAATTGCAGTCCTTCTTTGAGTAAATCTCCCTTGAGTGCACTAGAGAGATTGTGGTAAATCTATTTGGTTATGTCCTCTTACTGCTATTTTTCCACGTTATCTTTTAAATAAGCCACAATATCTTGTGGTCTTGAAAAACTGCTTAAAAATTGTTTGAGTCCAGTTGCATACACCCCCTGAGAATACATCTCAGGCCATCTGTACTCAGGTACATCATACTCATCTCCCAAAAGCTACTGGTATCAGTGCCATATTGTATCACTAAATTTTGTAATGAGGGTGGCTGGATCACAGCCATCTCAGAACACTGGAAGACAAATTCTGAAATACACCTTCTGCACTGTTTTATTGAATATCACTGTATGCTCTGCTGATCCTTGCTAATGGCTAAAATAACTCCCACAAACACATTAGGAAAAAAGTGAACTATTACCTTGCTAGGTAGAGATCCATGACAAGTGGTGTCCCTCTAATCACAACTCTGGTTTTGCTCTGTCAGCATTACCAGTTAATACACCCATGGTGAAAAAAAAGAAACACAGTTAGCTGTTACCCCTGCATCCATTTAAGGTGTCAGTGTTAACATGAACCACTCTTTGGACACCAGACACCCCAAGCAGCTAAGTGGTCCACAAGTGTCTGGAAAGTGATGCCCCTGAGACCAGCAGCTTGAATGTGAACAAGTGATTCCTACCGATCTTTTTTTGAGCTAGTATTGAGTTTGTTTTTCAAGGAACAATATAGAATTACTGTGCAAACTTTGGCAGTGTTTTCTAGACATTCTGCTATGTATTTCCCTTTTCCTTAAATTAAAACACTGGAAGAAAACTTTTTATTTTATTCTCTAATGTGTGTGCCTACCTCAGTATTGGGGCTATTTAGCTGTTCAACAACATTACGAACAACATTTTTCATAGATCTTCTGTAAATTTCTCATGATATTATCAAGGAAATTTAAGAGAATGCTTTATTAGATGTTTTGTGAAAAAAAAAGAAACAGAACAAAGTTCAAGTCCTCAGGAAGGCAGAGTGTGCTTTTTAATGAATTTTTTTTCGTTTTTACGATAAGTTATGGTACAAGACTGTTTACATAGACGTTTTAATACCCTTGTTCCTAAGTTACAATTATATTTTATTGTGAAGTTGCTATTGCCAGTAATCAATTGAATAGCATTACCGTGAACTTGTTCAGTATAGGAAATTTGTTACCTTTAACATTTGGAGGGATACACTAAGAGCTCCTGAAGCAAGTAACAAATACTATTTTTATTATTATTATTATTGGTAATTGGGGCTGGGGATTCTCAGGGTCTAAAGAGGTCTTACTATGTCAAATGTTTCAGAAAAAAAAAAGTGGTAGGAAGTAGTTGCTGCAGTGGAAACTTTAGTCAAAACAGTGTCTTGGAAGAGGAAAAAATAGATTCAGAAACTAAATTATCATACATATATAAAATATTGTTGGGTGCCATCAGAATAAAACAAAGCTAAAATGTGAGGAAAACAGTATAACTAAAACAAAATAACAAAATAATATCAGTATCAATAGAAAATTCTGTATGCACTAAGCAAGCTGAAGAGCCACCTCATAGTTTGTGTCAGCACCACGAAACATTGCTAGACCAGCAGTTTTCTTGTTCTGAATGTTTTCCTTTGACCTTATTACTTTGGCTTTTGCAAAGACATGGCTGTCAAAATCAGAGCAAAAATAGAAAAAGTGTTGATCCTATCACATTATTCACTAGTGCAGGGTCTTCCTTTCGTATTTTTTTCCATGTCAGCACTATTTTAGATCAAATTAGTCTTTTGGTATGATCTGTAGAGCAACAAAAGAATTACGGCAGGGGGTAAAATCTATACAATAATGTAACTTAGCATGAATACTCGTACTTGAAAAACTCATGCTTTTATTTCAGTATTGAGCTACAGAATACTATTTTCCTCATTTCCAATTGTCTTACAAGATTTCCTACAGTATTACAGAATTATTTGATTTGCGTTTTTATTTTATTTAGCTTTCAATACTATCATCAACAGTCACTACACTGCTTCAAATATTCTGTCTTTAGCTGAACTTACCCTAATAAATGTTAACATTGTTGTCAACAGCAATTATGAAGTGGATTGATCAGCAGACAGGTAACAGAAATATCTAAAATGTCTGCTCTGCTTTTGAGAAGAGACTCAAATTAGGATTTTGTGTGTGTGTGTTTAGCCACTAGTCACCCTACACTCCTACATTTTATTACATTTTCCTTTTCTTTAGTGAATTTTACACCTCTATATTAGTGTACTCATAGACTCCTAGTTATTATCAGCTGTTGCACTAAGTGAATACTTTTGAGCCATTATGATAGAATCATAGAACTATAGAATAGTCTGGGTTGGAAGGGACCTTAAAGATCATCTAGTTCCAACCCCCCTGCCTTGGGAAGGGACACCTCCCACTAGATCAGGTTACCCAAGGCGTCATCCAACCTGGTCTTGAACACCTCCAGGGATGGGGCATCCACAACTTCCCTGGGAAACTTGTTCCAGTGCCTCACCACTCTCATGGTGAAGAAATTCTTCCTTATGTCTTATCCTTAACAATGCTTCAGGAGTCAGTTTTTAATCATGTTTCTTGATGGTCTAAATTTATTTGTCCCCTTCCAGTACAGACATTTTGATTATGACTAGGTTGACCAATCTTCTCTGATACATCCTCAGGGGACAATCACCTATGTGGAGTTGGTGAATAGGGCAGAGGAGACCCATACTGTTCTGCGATGGTGGCTGGAGGGCAGGCAGGATGCTTTAATATGTCTATACTGTCACTGGATGCCAATGTTTAGGGCAACATAATTTCACCTTTAATGATGAAGCAAAGATGGAAGAATAAAAGAACTTGATCTGCTCACTCACCTTTCCCGAATGAGGTTAATGAAGACAGACAGTATACTGAGTCCCTACTATGGCAAATAGAAACCTTGGCTGCACATCTCTTGGCAACAGCTGATGATAAGTAGGAAAGAGCCTGCAAGTATCTAGAGGCACATTTATATCAAGTGCACGTATAGTACAGCGGGGAAAAAAATCTGTTGTGATGCAGGGTCTGTAACCAAATGTTATTAAGACAAAAGAAATATCTTCCTGACACTTATAAAAATCAGGTTGTCAAATAGCTTTTCAAAAGTTGTCTTGGATTCTTATCACTTGAAACTCCTGACTAGAGAGAACAAGGAGGATTTTTAACAAATGTGTAATGGAGAACACAGCTGCACTAGAAGAACAGAGACCTCCTGACCCAGTAGAACCTTTCACCGTTTCTATGCACTGTATTCTATACAAGAACATCCACAGTCAGATTTTTTCCAGCATCATACTTCATTGAAAATAGGATTCACTTTCACCTTCTGTTTAAATTGTCCTTTGAGTTCTGTTCATTGTTATTAAGGTGAATGGAGTGTGCATACGGAGGTGCCACTTTCTAAGGGGTAGGAGCCAGAAGAGTAAAGCAACTAAAATGCATTCTATTTGGAAGGGATGTTGCACTTTCTCCAGTATTCATGTGAAATACTGGTGGGGCGAATAGTATCTCACAGGACCGAGCTGCTGGCTAGTCAGTAGCTTCCTGATAAATGAAGAGGTTCATCAATGTACTCTCAACGTACTAAAATAAAAAAAACATAGAGATAGGCCAGACAGTGAATTCTGCTTCTCATATTCACCTCAGCTTGTCATTTAGGATTTTTTACTAGCTGGAGGACAAGATTTCTCTGCCTGTGAGGTACATCAAGTGAAATATGAAGTACACTGAATTGCAGGTGATATGCTTCAGCTTCTCATACAGGTGCAAACTGACTCTAAGAATCTATACATTTTGGCAGAGGTAGGGATGGAGGGATGACTTCTTGTCCTGGTGCCCTGTGACAGCTCTTAACAAGAGTTAAGATAAGTAAGTAATCATCCATGACATACTTGCTTCCAAATTCAGTGGCAAAGTATGGCTTTAAAAATGTCTACATTGGTAACTAGTAAACTACAGAGTTTTGGGGCATACGGTGGTCCATGCTGTTTAATTGTTAACATGCTCCATCACACAGCTGGGTTTTTTCAGTATAAATTTCTCACCAGAAATGCTCAGGAGAGATAATAGCAGCTCCCTACAGGTAGAGTAGGCAGGGGCAACTTACTGAGAGGGGAAGGCAGGTTACCCATAAAGATACAGGCCATGCTGTACTACTTCCCCTGAGCTACCTCTGTTAACCAAAACGTGTAGCTGACAGGATTTAAAGGAGCTGAAGAGATGCTGAAGTCATACATCAGTCTTCTGACACTCAGTAGTCACATTTTGGTATCTTCCACTTGAAATATGCCTAGAGGACAGCACTCTGTTCTGCCACTGTAAGTGATTTACAGGCTTAAAGTGTGAACAGTTCATGCTCAGTAACAGTAAACCTTGGGCTAACAAGGTTGAGACATTTAATTAGGAGACATTGTGATTTAGACAGGCAAGAAGACTAAAACTGAAAAGCAGAAGCTTATCTCTAGTGCTAGTTATTTAGTTACAATTTCTTCCACTGTGACCTTCCTGTGAAATATTTCCAGTAGATATTGTACCTTCATTAAGAGCATGACAATCATCTGATAGAAACACTCTTCTCTTGCAGAATTGAAGCAGGAACTAAAAATCAATACACAAGTTCTACCTAATTACCATAAATAACTCAGGCAAGTCATGGATGGTGAAGGACTCGTCTTTTTTTGGCACAAGTGAATCTTTTGTGGTTTAGCATAGGTAAAAATCATTTTGGGGATTCATTTACACATTTGTGTCATGTTCTATTTGGCATAAATTCAGAAATTTCACAGTAGCAATAAGAAATAGCAACATTTTAAAACATTACTACTAAAAGAAAAGGAAAATTTCAGGGAAATATTCAGAGGAAAAGGGGCAGAATGAGCAAGAGAAAAGGAAAATTGCAGGAATAAACAGCAAAATTTTACAAGTGAGGACAGATGAATGCAAAGTTATGTAAATTGACAGTTTTACTTTAATCTCATGGCTGTTCACTTGACTCCTACTCAGGTTTTGGCCTAATGCACCACTCGCACTAAGGCCTGATGTCTGCATCAGGGAGCAGTGCCAGATAAAGTTTGATTTACTAAGTGTGTTGTCCTGTTGAGAGAATCCAAATGAACAAATATTCTGTCAAAGTAAGCAAGAAATTGCCATAAGCATGGCAGTTAAAAATATATTGACAAATGTGAACAATTATTTCCAAAATGTAATTATAGCAGGTCTTCATAATCCTCTAAAGTAGATGTTAACTGAGATAGTGTGCAACAACTAAATATTTTTTCTGCTTCTGGGAATCATACCTATGTGTTTGGTTCTTTTGTTATTTAATACATTCTCTGTTTGCGATACCTATACAAAAGGCATCTTAACTCTGCCTGCAAGAAGAAGCAAAAATTGTGAAAAATAAGAAAAAGTATATTTCGTTGTATCTATTTGCATATTTAATGTTATACGTTTAGTTATTTAAGCAAATATAAGTAAGAAAAAGGTACTGTGCATCTAACTATGTCCCACTTATGCACACTGAAGATTTGTGGCAATGTATTCTGCTGTGTTTTGCCAGTTGTGAATTAGAATACCTTCTCTAAATTTTTAGAATTGAACAGATTTACTACCTATTTTTTTCCTTGTATGTAAACTGTCATCATAGTTAAAAGAAATATCTTCATTGTAGAAGAAATTCCAGATCTTTCAAATGTGCATTATGCAAGTAAATAATAACAGCCCATTAGGCAAATTCTGTTATGTATATAAATATACATAAGTCCCAACAAAATAAATTTTTTTGATCTGGAAATCATTATTTTCTTTAGAAGAACACTTCAGCCTGCTGCATGAAGGAAGGGAATCATACTCAGTGTGCCTTACAGAAAGTCATTAGGAATTTGCTGAGCTACTGGAAATGTTTGTTATCCAGTATCACACCTTCTGTTTTAACAGGAATTTGTATTAAAAAGTTTTATACCATAGCAATAACCTACTCACTCAACCTAATAAAGTGGCTGTATAAGTAGAAAGTTGCAGATAGACAGGCAGTCCCTTTGAACCATATAATGTAAACAACTACACATAATTTTGGTAAATAATACTAAAAGCATTTTTATTAACAACATTTTCTTTCTCCCAGTTGACTAACACTAGTTTAGGGTGCAACATCTCCGAATCTCAGTTCTGTGAGCTGAAGAAAGGGGACTGCCATGTTCAGAAGCTAGTTTGGCTTGCAGAAATCTGTAATCATGGTAAATAATACAATTTTCATTAACAACTTTATCAAGTTTGCAGGTTTGTTTCTGAGATTTAAACCTGATCCTACCTCAGAGTTCACATAAGCAACTGGAGCTGAGTACAACTGATACAGAATCTGGCCTTCTGACATGTGAGTATTGTAACTTAATGGTTTCACAGTTATTTTCACAGGACATTACAGCATTATAAAAATTAGTACTGAAACTTGTAGAGCAGGACTGAATCTCATGCTTCAATGCTTACACTATTATAAACTCAACTTGGAAAGATAATTAAGTGGTGTACCAAGTCCTAATGCTTTCCTCTGAAGCCTTTGTGCTGGCCTACACAATCAATTGATTGTATATTTCGAATTTAGGTATTTACTTTTTCAAAAGTACACTTCCCAAATTAGAGTGCTTGATACAGTCTCAATTAGAGTCCACTGTTCAGTATAATTACAATTTAAAACTGTATTTAATCCAAAACCATGACATGCCTCTTCTGTAGCAGTCAGCCTTTAAATGATGCAATATAATAAGAAAAGCCATTGCTGTATAGCCAGGTAATTAACTATATGAATAATCAAGCAATTTTCCTGCTGTAGTTTAATTTGTGAAAACATTTTAATCACCCTTAAGTTGGTAGCCTCCATGCAAATACTGTTCAGGTACTGTGAATTTTCCATTTCCTTTTCTTAATTTGCATCCTTTTTAATTGTCTCTCTAAATGCACATTATTTTCATTAAAATTGTCTTGAGTAATAATGTCAAAATTATATTCTTCAGGGCCTTTTTATTTTAAATTCTAGTCACCTGTGAATTATATCTATCTTCTTTAATAATCGAGTGAAGACCTGCAGATAGGAAGAACATAAACACAACTTGTTATCAGAACACAAGTGGAAAATAAACCGATGCTTTAAAAATTACTAGACATCTGGGAGGAGTTAGACTTTAATTTATATTAGGTCTCTGAAGGCTAAGGCTATGACAAACAGTTCTCATTACTTGTGCTTTGTCCACATTTTATCTATTGCAGACTTCAGGATAAAGAGTTATACATCTACAATACACTTGTTACAAAAGAAGAAAGGTAGATAAAATTTGAATAAATATTTACACAGACTTATCCATATTCAAATAAGAGATGAATGGTCAGATTTCTTATAAAAATTATTGTACGTTCTTTTACAAATCTGCTTATAATATTTTGGTAAGAAGACTATCACTGCAGACACCATTCATGGCAAACAGCCTCTCTCCTAAGCAACCTCTGATCTGGGGTGAAGCTGAATGAAACGACTGGATCTAAGAATTTTCTCAACAGAAAATATAAATTTAGCACAACTAGACCTGTTCAGCATAAGTTGTCACAATCCCTAATTATTTTATTACTTTCTAGAAGTAAATTTTTTAAAAGCCAGGGAACTCACTGCCTGTTATTGCTGGCAGCTAGGGCTTCCCTGGCTGTGGTAGACAAGTGCAATCAGAAATTGCAGGCACTGGCCTGTCGTCCTCCCTGCAGAAGCCCACTGCATACCAGTGACTATGCCCAGCACAAAGCCTCAGCTCAAGCAGGTAATTCACATGAAGTACAGTGCTTCAAAAGGGGATTGAGAACAGTGATGTGAATAGAAACCTGCCTTAAAGCAACCTGGTGGTCAGATATGGAGAACTTCATCAGCAGTGTTTCCAAAAGGCTGAGGAGAGCTCTCTTTCATTAAGGTTTCAGCAGCACCAGCAGACAGCAATTCAAATGAGGTAAAGAACCCTGACTAATAAGACAAGATCTAAACTTTGTGCTTGTAGAGACATTTATTCAGTGCCAGAGCCATCCCGTATATTTTCCCCATGTGGAAGCAGCTTCAGAGCAGGTTGTCTTCACCCTAAAAGCTCACCATTTTCTTAGGTGTTTTCCTGGACTGTAGGGAGGTAGAGTGGTTTGAAAAGGGTTGCATTTACTATGCTGTTTTAGGTTGACAGTATTTTCCTCTGTCTCTATATCAAAAGAGATTGCATTTTAGGGGATTTTTCCTGAGCTGTATAATAACCTCTCCTTTTTTTCCTCTCTCTTTTTTTTATTCTCTGCTACATTCTTTAATATTTTACTATCCAGTATAGGATAAGAATAGTAGAAAGTTAGAAATGGAGGGAAATCCTGCGAATTCTAAATCCAATAAGGTGCTGAGAGAAGTTAGCATAGCTGAGTGTGTGTCTTGTAAGCTTATCTTTAATTCAACAGAAGGTAACAGTTGTTAGTCTGAAGTATCTCACAGAAAGCAATACCAAACCTGAGCAACCTCTGGGTTATAAGAATTTCCATGAGTTCTATGTGCAAATCATACAGAATGTATTTTCACAGAAAGGGGAAGAAATTAAGAGTTGGGTTTTTTTTTTGTATGAATAAGACATGCACATTTTTATTTCTAAAGAAAAAGGTACCCAAGCATTGTATTATCACTCTCCCTTTCCTCTTTATTAGAATTCTGCATTACAACCCATCCAGAAAACACTTCCTAGCCTCGAATCATTTTTTATCCACTTGCTTTTTCAATAGAAATTTATTCTCATGGTACCATATTCTCTGACTGAGCTACATCTCAATCAGCAGACAATTCACGGAGGAGTCTTGATTTGAGTTCTTGCTTCATCTAGTCTCACTCAATTGAACATACATGCTGGTGATAATTAAAGGCTATGGCTGTGTTCTGATGGTTTTGTGGAAAATGTCCAAAATCCACACAGTGTCTGAATTTCGTATTTCCCTGAAATTAGAGATGCACACTGACCAGTGAGTTGATCTTCTTTTGCTCTCCCCCAGTACGCTCACATTTCAACATTCTCCTACTTACAGAAGAAATAATCAGGAAAATACGAGCAATAGCAAAGGTTATAGCAGACACTGAATGTTCATATAAAGCAGACACAGACCAGTTCCCTAGCTTGCCATGCTACAGATATTGAAATGATGTAGAGATCTGAGAATTTCAGAACTAACTTTCCAAAATTATAGCTTACTGAATCTGTTAAGTAATAAAAAGAGCCAGCTGCTATACAGCACTTATGTAGGAACTCCTAAATGCTACGTATGTGTTGAGGCAAATGTTTCGTGCCTGGAGGAAAGCAGAGAAACTGCCTGTTGCTGCAGTTCTTTGGCATGGCTAAGAGGTCAGCCAAAGGCCATAAAAAAGTTTTTCTTTGAACTTTTTATTAAAATGACCAAACAATTCTTAAAAAAACAAGCACACACACCCTGAAAAACAACCAAAGAAAGAAACAAACTGACAAAACTCCAACCCTCCCTATGTAACTCTTCAGAGAACTCTCCAGCCTGTTTCCTAACTCACCATTGTCTATAACTGGGAGGGGAAAAAACAAATGACTGCATTTTCTTCTGCCAGCTGCTGGAAGCTGGTTCCAGCATATACCATGCCTAAGGCTTATGCAACAGCTGCTGACCATGCCTGTACACTCGCACAATGGCTGCATGGGAGCTGTGTAAACAGGGGGTTTGTTTTCACCATAAACTCTGTGACTTATGAAATGAGAGCTACAGACTTTAGGTTGAGCAATCCTATTAGGGGTACCTGTTATCTCAGCTTCCTGGTATCATAAGAAACACAAATGAAATGTGTGGTCAGAAAGTGCAATCTCCAAAGTGGATGCACGTAAATTTCATGAGTTTTCCACTCAGTGAGTTTTCACTGTGAATTTTAAAGATAATCCAATCCAGGATGAAACTTCTGTATGCTTGTATGCCTGGGACTTATTAATACAAAATTTCTCCTTTGTGTCTTGGTACATTCTCAAAAGCCTCAAGCATTTCTCTCATCCATAATTTTAAGCTAGCCTTAGAATGTTTCCATCCATGCAAAGGAAAGCACTGTTTAGGATATGTCAAAATCATTACATGAAGACCCAATCTCATCTTAAAAATAGATATTTTAAAAAGCCAGAGGGGCTCAAACCCATCACTTACATGCAAAATATTGAGACATTGCCTTCTGATCCCACTTCAGCAAGCTAATAATAATTGACTCACAGCTCAACAGAAGAAGTATCCAAATACAGTGTATTTAAGTAAAATAATTTCTATTATAGAATAACAGAAATATAGTTGAGCGTGGTTGTTGTTATGTTGAATTCAGAGAAAAAGCTAGGTATGCTGTGTCCAGAGAAAGTGGGAAGGGGAATAACAAAGGGGTAAATTTTGTTCTTACTAGCGATTCCAATAAAAGTAGCTCACAGACATTAAAAATAGAAAATACACACTAGGTCATATTTTGACTTACTTGTAAGTCACTTGGAAAAAATCACATTTTTCATGGTTAATAGTATACTTTTTTAAACAGCTTTGAAGTCAAAGTAGTAAAAGCAGTATTGAAGCATAAGGTAATAAAGCTCATTCCTTCATAATTCTATTGTTTGACTGATGATTTTCTGCAAAGGCAGTTTATCTAGAAAGCGGACATCAGCTCATGTTATGAATACTGTTTTTGCAATGCAGGAAGCCTGTTTATTTATTTATAAATGACAGCTTAGATTCTATCTGCTGCAGTACTGTCAGCAGCAACCAGCTGACTCACAGATGCTGGTGCCAGAGCATGTCCTTGCAGAAAATCCTGCCCACACCACCTATGGCCAAGAGAGAAATCAGGTTGAATCCAGCCCTTATGGTGTCAGCTCAGGTTGTAAAATACACTTTTTTTTGTAAAGGCTTCTTCCAGAATCCCTGAACTTAAAAGACATCTATACACACAGTTTTCTTTCTTTTCTTTTTTTCCTTCCTTCCTTCCTTCCTTCCTTCCTTCCTTCCTTCCTTCCTTCCTTCCTTCCTTCCTTCCTTCCTTCCTTCCTTCCTTCCTTCCTTCCTTCCTTCCTTCCTTCCTTCCTTCCTTCCTTCCTTCCTTCCTTCCTTCCTTCCTTCCTTCCTTCCTTCCTTCCTTCCTTCCTTCCTTCCTTCCTTCCTTCCCTGGATGGAGTAGAGTAAACATAGCATTTTGCTCTAGGTTTTTCTAACCTCTGAGGCTTTTACTGAGTATTTTACCCTCAGGCACTGGTTACTAATCTTTAATGTGAACAGCCAAGCCCAATAGTAGGGCTTAACCCTAGTGTACACTGAGATAATAAGATGCCAGTTCACAGTGCATTACACAGGAAAAGAGCCTGGCCACATTATGCTTGCCCTGCATTCTCATCAGTAGTGGCTGTTCAGGGAGGGAAAATCTCGACAAACAAAATGTACACAAAATTTAAGTCATTAGAGAAACTATTCTGTGTATTTTCAGACTGTGTACACAACCATTATGGCAGACAGCATATTTTCATACTTGTAGATATTGAGCAGATATTTTAATTCATAAGAAATTGAACTAATTAGTGGGAACGTGAGGAAGTAAACAAGTAGGTTATTAAATCTGCTTACAGGTGTAGCTGATAATCTTCATATAGGTAATGCACCCAAATAGCATCACTGCAACCACTTATAATTTGCTCTCCCATTTTTTCTTTGTACATTTAATACCATTTACTTCCAGCAGTGCAAACAAACCTCCCACATCCTATATCAACAATTATCATTCTGTGAACTGGGCAAAATAAAAAATGCATGAAGCCCTAAAATCACAGAATGAATGCTAATAAATCATGCCAATCTTGTTGTAGGATTCTAGGACATGTGGAAAATATTTATTATCCTTTGTATAATGCTCAAATGGGGCAATCTGTATAGACTGAGACTATAGATTTGTACAGAATATACCATTTGTATCTGTAACTATTCTCACAACAGTGTAATTTTCCCACAGATTATTTATACAGTACACAGAGAAGAATTTAAAGTGATTGAAGATGCTGCCAAATACCATTTTCTGCCTTCAGGATACAGATGATACCTTTAAAATGGGTGAAAGGCTAATTCATCTTGAACTGTTCGTGTATGATGTATAAGATAATACGCCTCAGCCTCACAGCATTTTGTGAAGGCAGACAATTAAAAACTGAGCCACAATTTTCTCAGCAAGACAGCACACACGAAAAATTAAAGCAAGAGGGTTTAATATATAGGTGCATCAGAATTCAGATGCCACTTGAAATGCAACCAGAAACTCAATCTTCACTGCAAACATTGTAGGTAGTTACAGAGCAGACAGGTTGAGTTTGACAGAACCCACAGCTTCAGGCCCTTGAACAAATATTTTAATGAGCAGAAGGCTTCTATATGTGTTTTATTGTAGTATCACTTTCTAGCAATAAATAATCAGCTAATTCCTAACAGATGCAACTTTCATGGTAAATAACTATGATATTCTTCAATTTTCTCAAAGAGAACCATCAAGATATATGCAGCCCATAATGGGATGACAGTCGTCTTTACAGTTTCATTTTGTTCTTGTTCAATGTATATACACATCTATCATTATTTGCTCTTATTTCTTATCCTGTCTAAAATTACATGACAAACTTCCTAAAACAAAGACTGTATCAACACAGCAGTCATGGCCTTATTCTGAGTGCTAAAGTATTTAAAGATCTCATGTCAAAGTAGTCCATACTTAGAAGAAGCAGCATCCATTCATAGAGTTCCAGCACAGAGCAAAGTAAAAGCTAAATTACTCTGCTTCCCAGATGAATTTTGCAACTTGCACTATACTTAATGGTTAGATTGCTTCCTGTATCTGAGCTAAGAGGTTCTAAGTGATTAACAATAATCAAGCTTTTTTGTTCTATAAAAGTCTGACAACTTTTGGAGTTATATAAGTAGTAGATAGTAATAATAGTGGGTGAGATTTTGGGATCTTTTTGTGCATACTGATAGGCTCTTCAGTCGTCTTTTAGGTACTGAACTCTAAGACATATATCAGAGATAACAAATCAATGATATAAGCATCTTGCTTTTTACAGTTGCTTTAATGGAAAGACATCATATTTGAGTATATCAAAACTTATCTGCTAGAAATTTTATTATACTATCCCTTCTGGAATGTAGGGGAAGGCAAGGCAGAGACAACATGGTTTAATCATCCAGGAAAGCAGGCTTGTTTAGCCTCCTAGTACAAAGAATTCACCTCTTTCACATAATTTTTGTCATATTCCCTGGCTTGCACTATTTCATGCTGTATGTGACACAACCTGAAGCACAATAAGAAAGCAAGATTGTATTTCCATTAATATCTGGAAGAAATATTTTCTCTGTTGTGCATGATATCAAGAAAGGTGCCTACCTCTTAGTTAATCCACTGCAGATTTGATTACTTACAGCTATCCAAATGGGTGGTTGCAGGTAGCAGGTGTCTAGTAGCTCACACATTTTTAACATAAGCCCGTAATAGAAGTCTTCGCCGTTGCTCACGTTACCAAAAGTACCATCTTTCAATGGTTTGTTTAATTATGTCTTCATTTGAAATGAACGCACATAACACTTGCACACTAGAAATAAAGATCTGATTTTATAAGTCTTATTTTTAATCTCAAATTTGTGAAGTTTGGGGTTTTTTAAATTTAAATATATACCTGTTTGAAATCATGTCCCTGCTATCTCATTTTCAGTTGCTCTGCAAGACAGCAAGTACTTAGGATACAAGCTGCCAAACCAGACAAAAATCTTTTATTTATCATTCACGAATCTCTGGAGTTTCAGTACCACTCAGGTTAACATACTTCCCATACAAATTATTTAACAGTCAGCTGTTAGAAGGATTTATAATGAAAGCAGACACCAGATACTTCTTAAGGCAATTCATCACTGTCAAATAAATCACTGATTTCTGCAGTTCTCACTTGTACCATTTTTTTATACCTATTTATCTAAAGATGCTTTTACCACCACTGTTTCTGGGCCACAAAATCAGAATTAAGTAAGTGTTTAATTTTGGAAATGTTGGCCTAGAACAAATTAACACAGCTCACTCAGTGATGCAGAGAGATGACAGATGTGACATCACTCTTCCATTACTACTAGCTTTTAAAAAGTTTCTGGTTTAATTTCCTAACTTTTCCAGCCACATAGCTTATTCTAGGGATCATAAATAACTCTAAAACTAAGATAAAAAAATCAAGAGTGAACTCTTTAAAAATTAAGCTTGTGGAAACCTCCCATTCTTGTATAATGAGATAATACTTCTCTAATATTTTGAAGCAAAGCTGTACTTATGTTGCCTTCACAGAACCTTACTACATACAATAGCATAAAATACAATACAATATACTAAAAATATGCCTCTGTTGTTACCTTTAGTAAATGGAAACAGAATTCTTAACTTGTAGAATTAAAGAAGGAACCTTTTTTTGCAGTTCTGTCATTGATGTGATAGCTATCTCTGAACGAGTTCAATAAGTCACTGAATTGTTGTCAGTTTAATTACTGCTGGTAAAAAACTTACTAGTTTCTGAACAGAAAAGACTATATAATGTTTTAAGTGCTTGGGATTAATTTGACCTGGGATTGATATACAAATAGCACATAACCCCCAATTTAATCAAGGTGACCAGGCTTCTGCTGTAACTAATTGGTACTTTATAAACTCAGAAAATATTCTGTATCTGTTTTAAGACTTGAGGAATGCTGGTGGAAACTGCAGTTTGGAAAAGGTAAAAAATTTAAAAAGCTGGTATCCAGCAAAGAAGTAAAAGGGACCTTGTTGGTCACAGATTTTGTCATCAGAAAAATTAAAAAGCTGGGAATGGAAAGTCCCTCAAGTGTCATCAATCCCACCTTCCTGCTACCATAAAAAGTGTAAATAACTAATCCCTTTTGTAAACAAATTTTTTTTAAGTTTGCTTTACCTTTTATTTTAAGTAGTGACTTTTTATGTCAAACTACTTACCCTACTGAAGACAGCAGGACTTCTAGGCAAAGTAATTCTGTCTTACTGTAGACCTGAGTTTTCTGTGATAAGCAGAGTTCTTTCAGTCTCCAACCATAAGATAAGTCCTCTGTTGTCCTGGTCATCCCGCATGGTCTTCTGTAAAATTGTTCCACTTCAAAAGTTCATTTTTTATTTATTCTGCAATCTATACTTATTTTCAAGTGCAAACACATTTAAAATAGCAAATGACATAAAATCAGACATGGGACTGGATCAGGAGTTAGTAGTCTGTAGCTGTAAGGTGCTGGGGCTGGAAAAAGTTGGGGAGAGAGGCACCTGAAGTAATGAAAGAAGGATATGATGTCACAAGGCTGTGATTTAATGTCCTCTTATAAGAACAAACATAATCTGCCATGCTTATGAATTATGTGGAAGGGGTTTATTCTTGCTGTTCTTTGTGTGTTTCTTTAACCAGATAATTCTTGAGTTATATGCAAGGAAGTATGCTCCCAGTTTTGGAATACGATCAGTCATTATTTCACCAAGCCCTTTTACAACAGCAGAAATACTTTATCTCTGAACTTACATGTTCTTGGAAGGATTTTGTCTCTTTCAGAGCTGCATCACATAATTATTTTATGATTAAATGTGTCTCTGTCTTTATCAGTCATTTTCAATTTACAGTAGACTTCTTATTAGTAGTTCTTAAGTACCTGACCTTGTACTAGAACATTTCATTCCATTTCTATTAATGTTGGTTTAAGGTCACCCTGATCTTGCTACGTATTATTCTCATCTTCCTGTGAATTTTCAACGTATCTCAATTTTGACTGATAACCGGATTTTTCTATCTGGCTCATGGCATTTCAGTAGTACTTTATTATTTCACATAGTTTAGTATGATATGGGCTAGAGGGAAACAGTAGTAAGAACAGGTGGGTGCAATATATGAAGCTGTCGAGAAACACTGGTTTCACTGACCACTGTAAACTTAGGTGCAAAGAGAAACAGCTGGAATGCTACTGGTGTAGCTAGGCTCCAAATTCACATCACCTCATTTTCAGCATTTTAAATCTATTATTACTTCTTATACTATTCATGATTTTCAAATGAAGTAACTTTCAAATAAGATTCAGCCCACCGAAGATCTAAAACACCATTAGAACATGACTTAAACTTCCTATTTTTAAATCCTAATTTAACTGTGACAGCCTGATACACACACTAAAATGGAATGATCCTGAACTTTAATGGCTAGTTTCTAAATAATACAAATTAACTTCATCCAAATTTTGCTCCACACAGTGGCATTTTAAAACATGAAAAATAAAAACCGATTTTGATATACGCATTGACACTTTTGAATTTCTTCTATGGATTCTTCAATGGATTTTTTTCAGGTGGATTTGTTTCTTTTCATTTGAAAGTGACCATCCATGAAATCAATAATAAAATAGTAAAGTACCATGTATTTGTGCAGGTGTGTGTGTGCATGACACTATGTCAAACAATACATACAAATCCCATATACATATTGTGTGTACACTACATTGTGGCATTTGTTATCAAGGTATATACAAATCCCATTCTAATCACAGATTAGGACTCTTCTCGCTTGGTTTGGATTAAGAAAAATTCTCTAAATCAGTTTTAATTCATCTATTTTATCTACAATAGTGTATTTTCTCTCTTAAGAGGGTATTTTGGGGTCTAACTTTGTTTACCACTTCTGTTAAAGACATTTCTCATTAAAATCTTGTGAGGTTTCTTTGAGTCCAAATTTATGTGTGATATTTGTATAAACAAATGTGAGTGGCTGAGTAGAATGGGCTTTTTGGCTCTTTCTAACTGAATTACATTTCAAAGAACTCAAACAACCTGAATCAGTCAATATGGGGCCTTATAACCAACAAAAATCCATATGTGCTTGAGAGAACAGTGGTGTGGATAAGGTCTCATGTACATGCACGGTCATCTCTGACTAGTGCTTTCAACTCTTCAGTGACAGAAAAGCTCATTTTATCTCAGAATCACAAGCTTTTCTGTTTTTCTAGCAGATGCTGGAGTGAGGCAGCAGCCCTGCCTGTAAGTCACAACACTGCTGCCACATTGCATTTGTAAAGGGGACATTGGGACTGCGATAAAGAATAAAATAGGCAGAAAATGGTTTGTTTTGTTAAACTATCCAAACAGGCACCAACATGTACAATATGGAATATTGCAAAACAGATTCTACTTCTGTTCTACATTCTATTTTAGGACCATAAATCTAAAATTGAGTAGGCTATTAACACCTGAGCAGGACCTCAGGGAGCAAGTGCACTCTTAAAATTTGTAGTGGTACAAGACACTCAGCACCTCACAGGGAAGTGACACTGGGAGAGAACAGAAACATTCTTGTGTTACAAGACAGTCGGTGAGAAGAGCAGTGGGAGTTGGATACTCTTCATATCAAAGGAGTGAGATATAGAATGGTGGAGCCTTCAGGGTGAGAACAAGAGCATGGTAGCTTTGCATGCAACCACAGAAAGGAGAAGCCAGCCTTTCTGAGAACCAGTCTCCTCCTTCAAACAGCAGATACACAGCCTGGAAAGGCTGTAGGCACTTCCTATCGAGCCAGGCTCTCTGTTTCTCCTTCTGTGTTTGTCAGATACTATTCCTGCAATACATTCATTTTTTCAAGGCCAATCCAGCATTATGCAATGCACATATATTTCTGTGTTATGCATCTCTCTGTGTAAAGGAGATGAACAACATCCTTCAAGAAAAAGCTTAAAGCAGAATCTCACAGGCAATACATTTGAATAAGAAATATAGCATTTTCATTTCATGAGAAATGAAAGCTGAACAGCCACACTCTTTGCTGAACAGCCACAGAATCAGCTGAAACATTAATGAGCAAAAGGGAGCACATACCAGACCCTTTGCCTGCTTTATTGGCTCTGCTTTGTCACGAATGGTAGAAGATATAAATATTATTGTTAGCCTTAGGGCCCTCTTAAAAAATGCTTGTCTGTATCTACTCATATTGTGAAAAAGCATCAGTGGCTGTGTTAAACCACTGCAGGCTGAAGGAGAAAAATGGCACAATAATTTTTCAAACCAGTGCATGAAAGATCAAAACTGTTAGGAGGGGATGACAGGTATCATAAACATCCTAAGGCCGTGACTCACTAGAGGCATAACAGCATCCACTATAAGTCTAATAAAAATAGTCCCAGTAAAAACACCATAAAAAACAGCAAGTAGCCTGTTGTATCTTTGACTTCAGGGTCATACCACCTGGCACCTGGCAGCCCGGTGAGGAAAGTGTAATTGTATTTCCCCCCCCAAGGCTAAAAGTTCCAGGTATTTAAATATTAGAAAGAGGGTTTAAAATACATATTTATATTGATTGCAACGATAAAATCAATGCCAAAGGACAAGCTCTTTATGGATACCCATCTTCAAGGAAATTGCATAGTTTTATATGACTCTGATCTTGCTCTGTAAATTGGCAATTTTGTTAATGTTCTGGTTTTCAGATTTGTAGTTCTTAACACAAGTTAAAATAATTAATTTACTTTAGTTATGGGTGGTAGTTGAGGGAAACTATAATGCATAATCTATTTGTGATGACTACCAGTATTTTGTAGCAGGCAGTGCTATATGTCAAAGCTAGACTTCTAGTAAACCATATTAATAGTTACAATTTAAACACTAAAAAGCACTGTACTTAGTCTTTGAAGAAAGTTATGAAAACAAGAGAAATGCTAGCCATTTTCCTGTGTTCTACTATGTGGGGTTTTTTTCCACTTTTTTTTGTTATACACTTATAATCATATTTGAAAGAAACCTGTCTAAGCTGACAGGTTTTATTCAGTTTGGACTAGTTGCAGCATCTTAAAATACCTATCAATGTAGAGATACCAGTGGTAGTTTGGTGTTTACTTTGGAAAGGAATTGAATTATGATAGAAATTAACAGAATAAAGGATAACAGGCATCAGCACTACATAGTCTAAATTTAAGTGTTAGTTCTTCAGGTTTGAGGAAAACAAGTTGTCTTTTCCAGCACCGTACATAAAATGTAGCAATATTCACTGTGATAATAACCTGAAGGCCTTAGGAGGCCCACAAAAAATGTAAAATTCACAAAGATAAAAATAAGGCTAAAACATTATTTATAGGGATGTGCTTGGACCCTTAACCTGTAAATAAATCATACCAAGATTTTTCATGTGAATGAAGCCTCAGATTTATTCTTCCAGAGAAAGAGATGAAAGTTTGCACTGCTTTGTGAAGCAAACTTGGTACAACAGTAGCTTAGAGGCTGAATAGAGTTCATTTGAATGTTATTTAAGCAACACCTCTGCAGAATTTCAAGGGATCTTACATCAGCCTGTGGAGAGCTCCAAACCACAGCACAGCTAAGCTTTGAGGAAAAGATATAAGCAGAGCTGTAGGGCAAAGGGTTGCACTCTGTGCAGAACAAGGGCGTGTGCTCCCAAACAAAGCTGTGAAAGTCTACTTGTTCATAACAGGAACATAAAGTGGCCACTGATTAATGGGCATTTTCAGACAAACACAATATGCAGCAAATGGTTACCTGTTTTAGAAGTAGCAGAGTATTACACAACTTACTGAAACTACACAACTTCAGGTACTTCTCATTGAGTATGACCAGATGGGCAGCCTGATTTGAGTGAACTTGTTTTGCACCACACTACAGTTCAGGTATGCTTTGCTTATCCCAGTCAAGGAGACCTGCTTCTGAGTCACTGGAAAGAGCTCCTTCCAGGGCTGCTGTGTCACCTGTGCAGCCCTGAGAGGGAAGAGACACAGCCAGGGCAAAGTTCCTTGCTGGCATCACCCAGCTGGCATGCAATGTGCTGCTCTTCCTTTGCTCCCCATCAGAAGGGAAGCCTTGCACAAAGCTGCTGGGGGACACTTTGCTGCTGCATGAGCAAACCAGTAACGCCCAGTCTGTATGGATTAATCTGGGCATGCAAATTATCCAGGCATCTTTCTTGCTTAAATTTCAGCATCGCTGTGCCCAGCATAAGGACTTCACCTACTCACATGCTCTTTACACTGTAGTTAAACAGGTAAACTGGTTATATTACTTAAAACCACAACTGTTCTGTAAGCTCAAAATCCTCCAACTATTCCACTTCATAATTTTGGATGGGCACATAAAACTTTCTGACTCCTAGGTAAAAAAGTTGAAGATAATGTTTGCATGAGCCACTATCAAAAGAAGAAAAAAAAGAAAGAAAACGTTCTCATACTTTCCCCAGACTATTTGTAAAATGTGTTTTGAAAATCCTAATGTCGACTGACTAAACAGCAAGCCTCAACTACTGCACATACACTAAACCAGCTATGAGCCTTAGCATAAGTAACATTACTGCACTGAATTGGCAAATGTATCTTAAAAAACAGGATGCCTCTGTCTTTGTGTTGGTGACTGTTTCATAATCCCAAGCAGCAGAAGAAAGGACAAGACACTAAAAATAAAAGACAAAAAAGCAGATATTACTCTGTCAATTTCAGTTTAAAACCTTCGTTTAATTGCCAGTTATACCCTTTGTTTTTCCAGCAAACAGACATAAGCATTTTCATGAAAGAGATAATGCTCTTCTTTGTCCTTTCCTTTTACATTTAAGTGATTATGAAATCAAAATAATAAACAAGGAGAGGCAGCAAATCTGCTTTCCTTGAATGAAGAATTGTTAGGGACTATTAATGTGATAGTTCATGTAAGGCAAGTGATACTTGTCCCAAAAGACAATATGTCGCTACAGAAGCACACAGTGTATAATATTTGAAGAAAATAAAATAATAAGTTTTAAAAATAACTCAGGTGTACCATGTGTTTTACAGGCATAAGAGTTACTATTGTAATTCCAGTAAGTGGTGTGAGAATATGCCCTACCTGCTGTGTGTAATATGTGCTGTACAATATCTCAAGAGCAGATGCAACTTCAGTATTTGATTTCTAAGATTTCTCTGTCTATCACAGAGATTACCCTAATTTTCTCTCTTTTGAGAGATGTGACTATTTTTCTGCTTTCCACCCTTTTATGTAATACTGGTACTTGTCCAGCATCAGATGCTTGCTTGAAAAAGTGAATGTTAATGTCAAAGAATTTACATAAAGAAAAAAACAAATTGTTTTTTTTTAGTCGTTGGCATAGAGTCATTTGCCTTTTGAAGCAGTAAAATTCATTGGTGACAACATTGTTACAACATTTTAAAATTAGTAAAGCATTGATCCTGCAAGGGAGCATAATTAGCTCTGCAGAAATACATGCAAGGAGGACTCAAAAAAAATTATTGTAAAGTTACTTGAATTATAAGTAAGCTACACTGCTATTTTTACTATACATACATTATGTTCAGATATCAAGGCACTCAGATAGATGGAAAAAAGGAAAATGCACAAGCTATTATACAATGATTTTTTTCCTTAATAAATATATTGTTTAATAGGTACTTCCATTTTTGTCCTTTGTTGAGGGACTTTAAAGGGAATGCTGAGAGGTGCAGCCTTGCATGTTGGTTACATGCAGCAGGGCTTGGGAATTCCCACTGCCAATGGCAAATGGATTACTGAAAAGGTATCTGAAGCCACACAAAGGGCAATGAGATAGCTGTCTTACAAAAATTGTGCATCAGTTAAATAATATAGTCTGCATGTCAGTCCTGTCTCCCAAGCTTTCTTTAAAGTCCCCCTGTACAAACCCTCAGATAAACATGATAACCAGAAGAACATAGCAGTTCCTGGATGAAATGGGGACAAATTGTCATGATAAAAGTACCATTCACTGGGACAATAGTGATGACCTTCATGAAACCATGAGGTTCTCTGGCATGAAATGCTGTTGACAATGAAAAAAAGAACACAGAAACAATACCAGATAGATTTATCCTGCACCATAATGGGGTATCCTGTTCAGCCTTCCCCACTGAGACTTCAAGCCATGCCAGGAGAAAAAATACGAATTGGGTTTTGGTTCATCAATGGATCTAATCATTACAGACCAGCTGAAATTAAGATATATTATACCAATTTTACCAGATCATAAATTAATAATAATGATTTTTCCAAAATAAAAGAACCAGATTTATTAATTTAACTTCACTTTTACTGAACCTGTAATGGCATTTTGTATTTGGCAAGGCAAATGTGTAGATCTTCTATTTGATTTCATAATTGTCACATATGGCATGTGGGATTTGTGTATTATAGTATGATCATGTACAAGCCACAATGCATATGCACCCGATACACATCCTGCTGAATCCCTCAATTTGTCTGTGACAGTGTTACACAACAACATTACTTTCTCCAAACACAGATGGATTGTAAACTTTGAGGATAAAAACTGGCAAATTCCTTCTTTGAAAGGAACAAGTAGTGATACTATCTCAATTGTATGTCAAGTTAATTGGACAACAGCATTCTGTACTTACGGGCTCAAAGGCAAGGGGTAACCACACTGCCACTCCATGTTTGAGATGAATTGACTTTAGTCACAGGGATGGATTGTGGTGGTGGGATATCTTCCCACCCCATTAGCCACACAGACCACTCTGATGTTTTATACAACCTTATTGATGCACTTGGAAAAACACCTCTCTCCCATATTTGGACTATTATCTGATCCAATGGAACACAGCTTTTGCAGGGCGAAGAATTCCCATTATACAGAATCAGACATCCAGGGTGCCAAGGCAGCCCCTTGGCCAACATAATCGTCTAAAGAAGTGGGCTGATAACAAGACATCTTGACCAGGCACACTGGGGAAAGAATACCCAGTGTTACAATGCAGTGATCCAGAGCACTTGGGCACTTCCCTGGTGTTCTTGGGGTCCTGTGTGCCTTGAACAGGTCCTGTCATCATCTGAGAAAGAAACTGACCGTCAGTCATGTTCCCCTGGACATCTGATACTTGGATCATGGCCCAAGTCAAGTAGTGTGGTGCAACTAATAGAAATTTCCATAAGTATGACATCTTCCAAGTGCAGCCAAAATTAAATACTAAAATTTAAATATTCAAACATCTGACAAAAGTAATTATTTTTAAACCCTGTAAGTATGCAATTATGTAGAAGGCCCTTTGAGCTCTTCTAGATTGCAGTGGGCTGAGATCAGTAATTTCCCTCTGAGCTGGGATGCCTCTTAGGTGTAATGTGTGACCTCATTTGCTAATGTAGCAAATGAAAACGCCTTAGGTGAAGTTATCTCCCCTTGAGAGCCAATCATCACCTGTCAGATATGTTGGTGCACTGAATGTGTTCTCACCAAATCTCACGAGGGAAATTTTCAGATTAGTCTCTGTCTCTTTCTCTCTTTTTCTCTCTCTGTGTCCTGCCCTGTACTTTTCTTATGCTTAAATATTGATATAACTTTGTGTACACATGTATCTCTATGTTTGTATATATACTGGCTATGCTGTGTAGAAATGGGAGTGAATCACATGATTTTCAAATCTGACTAAGTCACGGATCAATTTGATTATAACACACACCTTGAATAATTTCTAATCACTTTGCTAATTAATGGATAATGTAGTGTAGATAGGATTTGCAATCTTACCTAAAAAATTCTGTGTTGCAAATAAACCAAAGTTTTGTAAATTCCTCATCTGTGACAGTCACTGGGTGGCCAAGTCTGAAGGTAGCAAAAGAAAGGACAGGACAGCACAGTAGCTGCTGACTAAGGGGTGAATGGTGACTGATAAGGGAGCCCCAGTCATGATACTATAGAGGGAGGAGGAACAGGCTCATGTGACAGAGGAGAGTGAGAAGGGATTTGCATGTGTCATGTGCTGCTGGTTGTGTTACCAGAGTATCAAGAGAAGAGGTGAGACTACATGATGTGCGTTCAAGGAGAAGAAACAAAGAAAGGAAAGATCTAATTTTTCATTTAAAAATCAAGACTAAGCCAGATGATGCAGTGCTTCTGTGACGCTAATTACTGCTCAAATCAAGGAAGCCAAAAATTTAGATGGGCTATCACCACGATGTAAAGCAACACTCGGAACCCCTACAGACCTCTCTGTGGGTTTTGAAAAGCATCCTGCCACGGCAGCGAGGAGGGGTTCCCAAAGCAGCCAGCACAACCGCGTGCTAATAGCAAACAGGCTGCTGCAGTCCTGCTGGAGGAGAGGCAAATCAGTCAGCCCAGTGCACTAGAGGAGCACCAGGGAATATGTACAGAGAGAAGGGCCTGCAGAGCTCACGTATGTCAGGGATAGCCCTGCACACCGAGCAAAGGGGACTCAATGACACACTAGCACTCTAGGGAGCTGCCAGGAGGTTATTTCATCACCTAGATAGGTTATGGGTTCTCCGATTTGTATGTTAGGATGGAAAACAATGATACAAAGTCAAGCTGTTCTGACACTAGGCCTTTAAAGAAGGCGAATGCTAGTGCAGCTGTGGTAGCACTTTGATATTAATGATGCTGTGAATGTGTAACTGACATAAACTGACAAGTGGCCTGTGCAGATTTGGAGCGAGTCCAGAGAAGAGTAACAAAGCTGGTGAGGCAGCTGGAGAACAAGCAGAGCGGCTGAGAGAGCTGGGGTTGTTTAGCCTTCAGAAGAGGAGGCTGAGGAGAGACCTCATTGCTCTCTACAACTACCTGAAAGGAAATTGTAGAGTGGAGGGAGCTGGGCTATTCTCCCAAGTGACAGGGGACAGGACAAGAGGGAATGGCGTCAAGCTGCACCAGAGTAGGTTCAGGCTGGACATTAGGAAAATATTTTTCAAGGAAAGGATCATTGGGCACTGGAACAGGCTGCCCAGGAAGGTGGTTGAGTCACCTTCCCTGGAGGTGTTTAAGGCACGGGTGGACGAGGTGCTGAGGGACATGGTTTAGTGTTTGATAGGAATGGTTGGACTCGATGATCCTGGGGGTCTTTTCCCACCTGGTGATTGTATGATTCTATGATTATGAAGGGCAGCACTGACTACAGCAGCATCTCATCTTCTGATATTCACATTAAAGGAGTGCTTCCTCATCTCTGAGTTCCCAATGAAGTGAAACTGTGGTTATTTCCATTACAAATATCTATGAGCAAATGAAAATAGCATGTCTTGGATAGGTCCTGTCCAGTTTCATTCTGCTTTTGATAACTGACACAGCTTTCCTATGATGCATCCATGATTAATAATTTATAATTAATACATAATTAATTGTTATATTTTTTAAAAAATTAAGTAATTACTGTGACAAAATTGCCTAATGGAAATCAGTAATGGAATAAGATTCAAGATTCTTTGGCAGAATGCTTGGATTAATATGAAAAACGTATTCTGCTTTGCCTTGCTCTGACATTAGGGAAAGTTGGTTAATGACCATAAGCCATTACAACACAGGCTGAAGTATAAACTAAAGTGGATTGAATCTTGTGATCATTGATAAGCTCAGGAAGTCTGGTAACTAGGCTTCTCATCAATATAAACTATACTGTCAGATCTTTAATCAAAGCTGGCAGCACATCAGAGAGGAGTTGTAAGACTGAATGAAAGGAGGAAAAGTAGAATTATCTCATAGAAGTCATCTCTGTTTCCCCAGACAGACATCTTTAACTGCAAATCTAGCTAAAAATCCTGGGAAGCCACCACAATCTCACTGAAGTCAGAGAAGGTAGTTATGACACACTAGCACATACCAGGGTTTGTTTGGCTACTACAAACATGGAGACTGCCTTAACTTTATCTTAGTTCTCAGTTATTCATCTGCTATACTTCAAAACTTAGTTTTGTACTATACAAAAAAAAAGAGAATAAATTGTGTTCTATCACACCAATTTACAATTATGACAATGGCAAATAACCTACTACATTATAAGAAAGCAAGCATGAATGAAGGAGTTTCTTCACTTACTGTTTGCTTAAGAGCACTCATACTGGTGAAGTGGTAGGGAGAGTGGACAGAGACAATTCTAAGAAAAAATCTGGGCACAGAGTTAGTGATTATTGTTCTCAATTGAATTAAAATGACTGTGACATATATAAAGCATTATGAGAAGAAAGGGAAGACCACATTAAGCCTCGAGATAAAAATTCAGAGAATGAAAGTAAAATTTCACACTAAATGGACTGTAAGGCTAGGAAAAAGAATTGCTCTTACATTTGAGAATTAAAATGTTATTTGGAAGGAATCAAGACTACCATACTTTGTCTTTACCTTTCCTATTTAATTGTTTCACAAGCAACACTTGCTTTGTTTCTGCAAACCTTGTCAAACAAAGCTCAGGCATGTGGCCTGCCCTAAAGTCAATTAAAATAATCACAACTCATGGACAGCAGAACATGAGCTTAAATTTAGCTGTGTCCTGAATTGCTTTGATGGATTTGATTTTTTACAAAGGAGGGTGAGTTTATGTTAATGCAACATATTCTAGCAGCATCTCCTTACAGAAAGCTTTTATTGAAATCTATGTGACGCATCAGAGAAGTGCAAACTCTTTAAAGGAGGAGCAGAGAATCTCTAGGTCTGCAATTTTTTAATTATCCTCTCAAAAAATAATCTTAAGCCCGTGCTGCAATACATTATTAAATGAGCACATGCTGCACGAATGAGGGTAATTTCTGTTCACACAAAGCTTTCCACTTTAACTCATTAATTTATTACACACCACACATCAAACTTTAAAGCTGTTGTGTAGTCTCAGGCCTAAGAGTTGCTTTCCCAGACCAATTTGTGTGATTATTTATTCTTCATTAACCATCTGGATAGCTGATTACTTCCTTCAGAGTAATGCTGCTCCTTACAGCTGACAGTTACTATCACGAAGGTTACTGTAGTATCGTCTGTAGATAAGAGGATATACTTTCAGAGATCTTGAGCAATCTTCCTTCCCATAAGCATTCAAATTTTATCTCAGAGAACAGCAGCACCCTTCCTCTCCCCCTCAAATTAGGCCAAGTAGCTGGGACCAAATATGCAACACTCACATCCTATTGCTAGAGAAGTGCCCTGTCAGTCTGGTGTGGGGTGCTCCCTCTCTTCTCAGCCTGATTAGAGTTTCATTGAGATTAATATACTTCTCCAAGTAATCCTTTTCTCACAAAGAAAAAGCCACAGCACTGGAAAAGTCACCGGTTTTCTCTGTTGCCATCTAACATGCAGACAAACCAGCTTTCCTGAAATGAGAGGCTTTCACAGTTACCCACTAGCTACCAGTGTGAAGAAGTGGGATTGCTGGCACATTTCCTGAGAGGTTTAAACTTACTTCTGCCTTTAAATTAAAGCTCCAGATAAACATAATGTTTCACACATTGCTTGAGAGAGTAGTATGGGAATTAGAGGCTTAATGTAATTACCACACTGAGTGCCTTTCTCTGCTCCAGTTGCAAATACAGATATATAAATGCTTTTGCCAGTTTATGAGGAGACTATGCAAAATTGATTCTGAGGAACTTCATCATGCGCTGAACGCTATTGCCTCTGGAGCCTTTTTAATGTCAGCATCAGATGCTTTTCAAAACTTAATAGATTTAATATGGTCTCCCCTCCCTTGTGCAATTTGCATCTTTGAAATTTCATGCAATTAAATTTCACCTAACTTCTTACACTTTGATGGTGATGAGGTTTGAGCTGCAGAATCTAGAGGGATGGATTAAAAAAAACCAAAACAATAAATGCTTTGAGACCAGCATCAGCGTGTGAACAAGTATACGTCTTAGATATTTCCATAATTCTTTTCCTGGTGGCAAACAGAATTTTCAAAGGAAAATTGCTAGTACATATTAAAAGTGATTCCTGGTGGTCCTACAACAGCACTACACAGCACTACATTATAATACCACACTCGATTAAGGTCACCTTCATATAATTGAATATTTCAAGAATGGAGAAAGAAAAATAAAAGGAACACTGTATGATGCATAGAATTGGGGAATAAGTAGTATAGAAAGGCCAAGGAGACTAGTCCTCTTTAAGAATGGAAAGACAAGACAAATGAGATATTAAAAACTATGAGACAAAAGAAACTTCACAGATATGACTGAGAGAGATGTTCGTTTAATGAATCCTTGTCTTGAAGTTACTCACTAATAAGGTATACAAACTGAAGTCATGACAAAAGGGCAGCACTAGGGATGAACTGCAGTTTAATACTTGAATGCACACTCTGCCTTGAGAATATCAAGGTGGCCACCTGGGCACACTGCTGGCTCATATTCAGTCGGTTGTCAACCAACACGCCCAGGTCCCTCTCCTCCAGGCAGCTTTCTAGACAGACTTCTCCTAGTCTGTAGCACTGCACAGGGTTGTTGTGCCCCAAGTGCAGGACCCGGCATTTGGCCTTGTTAAACCTCATGCCATTGGACTCTGCCCAGCGGTCCAGCCTGTTCAGATCCCTTTGCAGAGCCTCCCGACCCTCCAGCAGATCGACACTTCCGCCCAGCTTAGTGTCGTCCACAAACTTGCTCAGGGTGCAATCTAAGATAACATCATCCTTTTCACTAATCTTAATTCTTAAGAAGGATTTTTCTTTGTCCCAGCCAAGGCCAGTCTGAGAGTAGCGTTTTTTCCTTACTTATGTCTCAGCAGCCTGGTGGGCAAGCACCTCAGCACGGTTGCAGGAGATGCCTACATCCAGTCCACAAACACACCTATGTGTCATGAAACCTAGCAGCGTTTAGATAGGCTGCCAAGTTTAAATGCCTGTGTCAGAGCTTCACCTATCAGCGATTTACTGATGATTCATTACCTTGCCCTAAAATCCCTTCTTCTGCTGATTCTTTTTTATAAGCTTTTATATTTCTTTTGTATTATCAGAAAAAATGTTCATTTCCTCTTTCTGCAATCCACTTCTGCTAGCAACTAGTGGACTGTGAATGAGTTTGAGGCATAACTGAGAAGGGAATGTATTTCATGTGGTTTACACTGTGTTAACATAATTCTATTTAAAGTGCTGTCAGGTGATGTCTCCTAGCCTCAGCCATTTGTCCTTTAGAGTCTGTGTCAGATGTTTCACCTCCCTGAACCTGGGAGTTTCCCAAAGAAGAAGGAAGTGCTGCTTCATTTCTGCTTGCAAAGGATGCCATTGATTTTGTGCACAACTGGCTGGCTGGAATGCACAGTGCAAGGCACATCTAACAGAGGAGTTACACTGTGCTCTTGCATGCAAATTTACTTTTTTTTCCATTCTCCTTTTGCTACTTCCTAAAATGCAAAGAGCGAGCTTTTTTTTTTATGGCAAGTGCCTCTCTTTGTAGGGCAGACAACAGTAATAACATCATTATCTTATGCTTCTACTTCTTTGCCATTTGAAAATGTCAAGCTGTTCTGTATTTATCCCTCACAGTGTGGTTTACAGACCTTTGTCCGGGAGAATCTCACAGTGATTTAGTATATCCAGCCATGCAACCCTATGCGAGATAAGGAAGCACCAAAAATATTTTATAAATGTGAAGTTTCATCAGAGAGAGATCATGGGCTAAAATTATACAAGTGCCTAGGTATTCTCCACAATGCATGGGAAAAGATGGGCTTTTCAAGTGGGGTACACAAAAAGGCGTGCATCCTATTAAATTTGCAGCTAATTCACTAGGAGAAAATGCTGAGGACATTCATAGTATGCACAGTCCAGAACCCCTTCTAGGAAACTGAGGCATTTGAAGTTACACAGTAACACTGTAGAGATAGTCTTGCCATTTAAAAATAACAAGTTTGTGCTATCTAGTGAAATATAGCTTCTTCTGTAATGTCCTCTCATCTAAAAGCAGTAGAGGAAAGATATGAAAACTGCAGTTTTGAGATAAGACACCAACAAGGAGGCTGTTGCATATAAAGCTGGAGACAGACTGGGAATGAAAGAACATCATTGCCTGGATTCCACCATTCCAAGTCTGTCTTCCCAGATATCACATAAATGTGATTGCACGGAGCCTTCTAGGGAAATTAAGTGTAAGATGGTCTACTTTCTAGACTCCAGATGAAATCAAAGCTACAGGAGTCCAGCTCAACATGTGTTTGACTTGAGAAGGGAAATGCATAGAACAGTCACTCTACCTTTGATCTCTCAGTCCTAAACCTCAAGGGAGACGTACAAAACATCTTCAAAAGGTAACTCTTCACAATGCGATTTATAACTCTCTTGAATACCAAATATTAGCGGTCCAATACAGGTGCCGGTTTTATGGCAAATCATAATCTCTCTCCACATTAACCTCTTGAAGTTCCATAGTATGGAAATTAAATCACTTACCTTGCAATGAAAATATCATTACCTTTATACATTTTTCCCTGGCAATGTTACATCTGGCCCAGAGATACTAGATCTTTTCTCTCTTTCAGGCTAATTTATAGGTATGTAATGATTTCTATACGTCTATCTAGCTCAGTCTGTGTATGGCTTTGAAGTTTGTTCCTTCTATTTCATGCTGGAAGAAAGGCATGTGCACAGATTTTTGATGTTTCTTTTTCCAGCTAAGGTGGGTGGTCTGATAAAAAAAGTACTTCTACAAATCTGCAACAACATGCCTGCAGAGTACTTTGTATCTCTGTGTCTGTAGCCTTATAAAACACAGGACATGCTAAAATAGCATCTAACAGGTATATAGTAGGAGAGACAACCACCAACATAACCAGGGATTGTTTACCTTTTACTATAGACCCAGAGTTTCCTATCAGTTCCAGGACAAATTTGAGGTTTGCAGTGAGTGGAGCACATAAAAAGAGTTTTCTAGGGATTTTACTACATGACACATCTACCATATGGTTCTCCTCATTGTGGAAAGCCTGACTGAATGATTCAGATGTTCCCTGCCAATTCTCTGTTAGTAGAACTACATCAAGTCATCACCACGCCCCCACCAGTAAGGTTAGAAACCAGTTAAGAACTCAGTTTCAGACTCCTCACTTAGTACTTCAACTACGGCACCGTTGCTTCTCTTTAAATATATAATTAAATATTTAAAGTGAATCACTTAACCATATCTTTTTAATTAAGAGATTATAGTTATTTGGGGGGTGGGGTGGTGGTGATTACTGGGTAGATTGTAAGGTTAATTAAACTTTCTTACTTTTTATGTAAACTTGACTAAAGTTGCTTATTTGAATTTCTTGTTATGGTTCTTTTAAAAGTGTACAGATTTCACACTGCTTTAAAGTTCAAGTTTCAAAAACTGCCAGAAAATGATGAATTTGAAAAAAAACATGCCAGTGATTCTTGCACATGCTGTAAGACAGGTCAGAGATAGTAAAAAAGCTGGTAACTCTGTCAATCCCGCATTTCAGCTGTTGCTGCAGGGATATGTTTCAGATGCTAGTAAAACACGTGACTCTTCCAAATCTCAAGTACTCCTTTATCCATGGCTTGTCAAAGCCCATATCTGAAACAGTCAAACATTGACATGATGCTTCAGTTCAAACATGGAGCCATTTTATAAATTCACATTCTTAGTTTCATCGAGACCTTTCAAGACATTAGACTTCAGAAATGATCCAGTAGTTAACCCAACGCTGACCACTGAGCTACTTTTCCACATTTTCTGTGCAGTACAACTCTTTGCTGAGTTTGCTGCTTCTGAAGCTGAGGTAAAAGTCAAAAAGGAGTCAAGGGCTTTGAACTTCTCTGATTTATTTATAATGGTCATTAGGTCCTTGTAAGCTGAAGAAGAAGAAATCCATATTCTTGATGCTTTAAGAGAAGGGAGGTTTTCTTGGTCTGAAGTGGGAAATAAGAGCTGCATTTGTTCAGTGTTACATACTAAAAATCATCAGACACAGAACAGAGGAAAGTTTTAGGCAGCTCAACATACTTCAAGTAACAAATAAAAGCTTAGCTGTTAACAGTACTTATTACACATTTCCATAAGTGTGACAAGATAACACTTGCTATGCTGTGATGCGTCTTCATAACTCTTAAGCTTCACTCCTTTTTAAATTTTTGACTGAAAAAGCACTGCAATGAAACTTTCCAAAAGCTACTTCAGCTGTCTGCCCTGTTGCTTGACCATGGTGTTTCGGCAGGGTGCAATGGGAAGAAGCAGCACATGTGTGCAGTGGCTACTGCTATCAGTGACTCTCAGAAGAGCACAAATCCTTAAGTTCAGGGCTCCTGAGGAGCTGCTCTCAGCTGCCCACAGGCCAGCCTAGGGGAAGGTTCTTCTTAGGTGCAGAGCATCTTTCACCAGAAACATCCTGTATCACTATGCAGAATAGTCTCAAAAGTATATCTCAGTGCATTAAAATATTTATAAAGAAATTCCTATTATTTTTCAACTTAGAGCACCACTTTGTAGGAATTTTCCCATGACAACCCACTTGAGAAGAGAAAAGAAGAAAGCAACTATAATAGAGATAGTTGGCATGGGGTTGGGTGAATAACAGCACAGTTTATACAATACAAGACATTTCTGTCTGAGTTACAATGACTGAATCAGAAGATAAACATGTTTGCTTATGGAGTAAATCTGGGTAGAGCCTCAATCTCCCAGCCACGTTTACTCCCACTTGTATTGATTTTGAAATGAAAAATGTATTTAGAAGAGAAAATAAGAATGGAATTGGACAGCAGGTTCAACTTAACAGGGCAGCTTCTGCACCAGCTACAAACACATGAAGAAAGGCACCTTCACAAGTGTTCTTAAATTAAATACATTTAATTCCCTACTTGTCTCTATTTAATTAAATATTTCATATTATTCCTAGAGATCCTTTCATTTCTAAACACACAAATCCTTATGTTCTCTCCAGGCAACTGGATTTGATACTATTTATTTGTAGGACACAAACAACAGACTATGTCACTGGGCATTAAATGTGTTAATAAAGCACTTCAGCACTGAATTTTATTTTTTTGAGCTTCCATCAACACAGGCAAAAAAAAAATAGCCATATTCTAAGTAACTTTCTGGAAAAGATACCATGTCTTAATTTACACGTCGGGATGGAGGAAAGTGAGTCAAACGCTTCTGTGAATGTTATTGTCTTGCAACTGAGACATCTGAAAAGCTTTACTTACTGTTGGGTTTGCATCCATTATATGAACATTTGTAGTTTGCAGGAGAAATATAAATGTGATGGCCTTCTATGATGGGCTACAGCATTGATGGATAAGGGAAGAGTAACCAACATCATCTATCTGGACTTGTGCAAAGCTTTCAACACCATCCCGCATTATTATTGTCTCTAAATTGGAGAGACACGAATTTGACAGATAAATCACTCAGTGGATAAGGAATTGGCTGGATGATCATGCTTAAAGAGTTATGGTCAATGGCTCAATGTCCAAAGATGTATGGTGTCAGTATTGGGATCAGTGTTGTTTAACATCTTTGTTGGAGACATGGACAATGGAATTGAGGACACCCCCAGCAATATTGCCGATGACACTAAGCTGCGTGGCATGGTTAACACACTGGAGGGAAGGGATGCCATCCAGATGAACCTGGGCAGGCTTGAGAGGTGGGCCCGTTCTAACCTTATGAAGTTTATCAAGGTCAAGTGCAAGGTCCTGTACCTGTGTTTGGGCAATCTCAAGCACAACTACAGGCTGGGTAAAGAAGGGATTGAGCATGGCCCTGCAGTGAAGAACTTGGGTGTGCTTCTGGATGAGAAGCTCAAAATGACCTAGTGGCATGCACTTGCAGCCCAGAAAGCAAACCATATCATGGGCTGCATCAAAAAAGTGTGACCAGTAGTCTGAGGGAGGGGATTCTTTCCCTCTACTCTGCTCCCTTGACACCTCATCTGGAGCACTGCCTTCAGTTCTGGAGTCTTCAGCATAGGAAGGTCATGGGTCTTTTAGAGCAAGTTCAGAGGAGGGCCACAAAGATGATCAGATGGCTGGAGAACCTCCCATACAAGAACAGGCTGAGAGAGCCGGGCTAGTTTAGCCTGGAGTAGAGAAGGCTCTAGGGAGACCTTATAGGAGCCTTCCAATTCTTAAATGAGGCCTACAGGAAAGATGGGGAGGGACTCTTTATCAGTGATAGGGTGAGGGGTAATGATTTTAAGCAGAGAGATTTAGATTAGATATTAGGAAGGAGTTTCTTACTGTGAGTGTGGTGAGGCAGTGGAACAGGTTTCCCAGAAAAATCATGGATGCCCCATCCCTGGAGATGTTCGAGACCAGGTTGGATAAGGTTTGAACAACCTGATGTAGTGGGAGGTGTCTCTGCTCATGCCAGAGGGATTGGAATTAGATGATTCCTAAGGGCTCTTCCCACCAAAACCATTCTATGATTCTATAATAATTTGTATTAAAATAAAATGGTAACATATTTGATTATTTCATTTAGATTGAGATAATTTTATCATTACAAAAGACAGTAAAATAAGGATTGAGCACCAGGACACTTGCCCCAAGTGCTGAGTGTGCATCCATGCAGTAGCTTTATCTGCAGACTCTCCAAAACTCGTTTAACCTCAGATTAAATACAGATTTACTGCCCTAATAAGTTATTAATGGCCTTCAAAATAACCTTGACTGTTTTATTTTTTTATTTATTTTCATTCTTATTTATATATTCATCAGCTGCATGTACTACATATTAATGCATCATATGGATTTTCTGTGTCATATTGGAATTGCTTTTCTTCAATTATGCATTTTATAGACTAAGTTTTCAAGTAAAATTATTTCTATTGTATTGTGAGAATCTGGTTGGTTTGGATTCATTTATATTCCCCTATTTTCTATCTACTATCCAATAATCTACAGAGAATTGCAGATTTGTGACCTTATCTTAATAAGCCTTTTTACAAGTAGTTTTTGTGCATAACACCTACTCTAGATCACTAAAAAGTAGATCCAAGAACACAAAGTGCCTTGACTTGTTCCCTTCACCAAGAGCCCAGTCTCCAAGACTCTTTAAATCTTCAGTGCTTACAGGTCAGAATCAATCAGATTTGTTATGGTGACAGGAAAAAGACATTTCTCTCTAAACAGCGTTATGAAACCTCTGCCTGCCCAACATAATAATTTATCTTCCTTTCAAATGTCAACTCCTTCTCATGCTGACACACAGAACACTAAAGCTTCCAAAAGATTAAAAAAAAAATAAATAAATTAGAAATGTAGCTACTGGGTCTAATCTCATTCCCTGGAGGGAGGCGGAGTGGGTGGGGGGAATTAGCAGAAGAGATTAAAATCTGATAAGGTTATTAGGTGCTGAAAACATTCCAAGAATAAAGGGAATGACAAATTCAATTGTAGGAAAGAATATCAGCTCTCCTTTTAACCAGGCCTTTTCCTCCCCATAGCTATTTAGTGCCTTTGCCACGCTCTTCAGAAAAAAATCTCAAGCAGTATGCTTGATTAATTAAAGTTACATTATAACACCACCCGTCAAAAGAGCATTGTTATCTTTTGTTTTGAGAACACCTTATTGTCATGAATGCATTGGCTGAAAGAAGTGCCTCCAGAGCATGCAGGACAGATATTAATTCCAGAAATAAGAGCATTTTAGAAACTTGATACTATAGGTGTCAAATAACTTGTGGTTATAAAGGGACTCAAAATGAGGTTTCAGTTGTGTCAGAGGTTGACATATATAAATTTGAAAACACAGTTTCATAGATTTTAGGGCTGGAAAGGATTATTTGTCTGACATTATCTAATTTGACCTATTGTGTATCACAGTTCTTGCCACAGTGGGATTTATAATTTGTTCTTAGCTAGAGTATGTCCTCCAGGAAGGCATTCTGTCTTGATCTAGGGACATCAAGAGACAGAAAATTAATTTCTTACCAAGAAAAGTTGTTCCAAAGATTAATAACCACAGGCATTGAAAATTGTGATGTGTATCACCAATTAAAATTTATCAAACTATCTTCCAGCCATGGGTTTATGTCCTATGTTTTACCAAATATGTTAAAAAGCTTCTTAGACCATAATAATATTTTTGAAGTTTCTTATTCACAATAATCAAACTTCAAAAATACCCAAATCAATGAACAAAATCCCACCACTACTTTACAGATCCAGATGGCTATGTCTCTCTAAGATATCTTTTTGAATCAAATTCATGATTTGTGGTTGCATATTTATAATCTTTTGAAAGTGTGGATACTGCAACTGTGTGCAATATCCTGGTCACATAACTGTAAATAAATCCATACTTATTTGCAAAATGATCTCTTATCCTACAGACTGTTTCCATAGCAAGGAGCCCATCAACCCTTTTTGATATCTCTTCACACAGAGAACTGTCATGCAGCTGCTTGCCCACACTGCACACTTTTCTGGTAGATATTACTTTGGATTACATCCAGCCTGGTTTCTCAGACTGGATGCTCTACAAGACAAACCAGAGGATAATGGGACAGCTGGGAAACTAAGCTGTCAACATAGACACTCTAGAAAACCTAGGTGGTTTTAAAGAGATTGCTTTCATTGACAGAATCTCTAAACTTGTAGATACAGGCTGAATTCCTTGTCCTTAAATATATGACCTGTATTTGGTCCCAGTAAAATACCCAGTCACAAACTCACATTAACCCCTTGCTTCTTTTAATTATTATTTCTGTAATTTTTGTGTATTTCATGAGTTTCATCAGAGATTACACTACACTTCAGTTTTTGATAATTGATGCAAATCAGTATAGCTTCAACATGAATACTAATTCTGTCAGGACTGTACTTTAAATACTCCCAAGAGAGAAGAACATGTTACATCTTGTACTTCTTTTAGACTGAGTGACCCCCCCTTTAGAAAGGTGCTGCAGCTTGTGCACTCTGCCTGACTCTATCCAAGAAGCTGCAAAAACAGCCTTGAGGGATCTAACGTATGACCAGCCTGGTGTGACAGAAAAGAAGAGGTGAGAGGATCAGCAGGGAGTTAATTCTGGCAATGGACTCTGAGAGATTTGTCACTGAGGACAAATGGCAAACCTCTGCTTTAGGCTTTTTTCCTCGGGCTGTCCTCATAGGAGGGTAGGGAGGAAAACTAATAGAAGGACCCACACAGCAGAGGAACAGATGTTGCAAAAAACATCTTTGCTATGGAATGAAAATCAGTAAGGCAAAGGAGGGCTCATCCTTTCTTCATATTTGCAGTATGAAAGGGCTTTAAAGGAATAGATTTTTTATTCAGAGAAGCAAACACACTCTTTCAAAGAATGAAATAGCTAATTTACCTTCACACCTTATGGAATATTGGATTTCTACCAGTGACTCCAAGATCTTTAAAAAATAAAGGTAGGAGAGTTATCTTCAAATTAATTCTACAGACATACACAGGTTTGATCATCAAACCTATATCTTTCCAATTTTGAGAGAAGGATGTTGTGGGGGACCATGTCAAAGGCTTTACAGAAGTACAGATAGATCCGCTGGTTTTCCCGTGTCCACTGGTGTGGTCACCCCATCATAGAAAGCCACGAGGCTGGTCAGGCATGACTTGCCCTTGGTGAAGCCACACTAGCTGTATCAAATCATCTCACTGTCCTCCATGCATGGGACATCAGGGAATGTGTGCAAACTATTGCTCAGTAAAAGCAATCTCTGAGAAGGCAGCAAGGTGGAACAGTGGCAGCTAAAACAGGAGTTCGAAGGAAGGGACCACATGAATGCCAGAGGTACCAGAATGCTTTTCTACATCATGGGCAGCTGGGCATCTTTCTTGAAAAGAGCGCAGACTCAAAACCCATCAAAAACTCCTGGGATCACTGAGTTCCTTTCTGTACTTTTCCAATGTACAGAAGATATTAATTTATTTTACGTATTCTCTACTTTCCCACAAAACTACTTCTATATTTCATGGAGCCACCTTGCAAAGATGTATACCTCATGAAAGGGGTATTTTTCTGAGGAAGAAGCACTTAGAAAAGACAGAAAGTAGTTTATGCTGATGATCTGCAGCGGGAGTTTAAAAGCTCTGAAAAAAAGGCAGTACCTTCTAAAACTGCCTCTCACCTTATCAGCAGGAAAAGAAAAAATTCGAAGTGCAGATCATTTCCTCCCACTGCCTCTGATGAGGAGGAAAAGTAGGGACTCTAAATATTTTGTACTTAGTGAAACAGCATTTACACATTATGGACCAAGACTAAGACTTTAATGTAAAATAGCAATTCTTAACTTCCCAATTCTTCTTATTAATTTGTCATCTTTTATCTGACCATTGTGACAATGGATTATCCAAATACATCAGTCAAATTCTTTGTCAGATGTGGGGCTATAAAAACCAGCTGTTGTGGTTAGCACTCATATTTATAAGTGACCCCCAAAATAGACATATTTGGTATGGCTAAATTTGTCCATAACTCCATTTCATTTAAAATTAAACTTAGTTCAATTATTTACAAATGTAATCTGAAAGCAGGCAGTTGTATTTCCAATGAACCACACAGAAAGTAAGCACACAGTTGTTGTTTGCACAGCCTCTTGTTTAACAGAGGATATGGATCTTTAACATTGTCCTTGTTTTCTCTCTCCTTTTTGATAGCTTTGTTTCACATCTTCATGGTGTCTGTAGCTTGTGAAGTATTGCTGGCTTTTTATTTAAAACAATAAAGTTGGTTTATCAGGTAAAAACAGATGCTAAATCTAGATTCTCTAATTATCACACAAAATGAATCCATGCATATGTATGAATATATCAGGTAATAACAGATACTGAATATTTATCCCCCCAGCCACAATGCCTACACATTACAAATTTATGACTGCACAGTATCTACTGTGCAGCTTCCTTCTGGCAGTCTCAAATGGATAGATCTCACTTATCTCTCTTGAGACTGTGATGTTTTTTGGATTTGTTTTGTTTTCACTACCTTCAGCTTATGTAACAAGAACTGATCAGGCCATTGTGATGCCCTTAAAAAATACATATGTATGAATACCCACCAAAATCCAGTTTTTGCTGCCAAGGACCTGTGCATGTCAGGAGGCTAATAAAGACACAAATTAAAAGTATTACATAGACAAGTGATGCTTCCAAATCAAATTAAGACATTTCCCAGGTCACCTTGAGATACAGCAGTTTAAGCATCTCATAAATTTCCCATGATGATGACCTGAGATGAAATCCCCATAGTACACTATCCAAATCTTTTTGCCCTTGGATAAGTATAGGATTATTTATGTTTCAGTGAACATAAAAATAGCTTTGTCCCTCCTTACTGAAAAGAGAAACTTCACAATATAAAGCTATGTAAATGTGGAAGCAAACCTGGTCACTACATAAAGAACTGTAAGTTTGGTATGCACATACTTGCTCACTTTATCATAATCACAAAATACAGAACACTTATAATACAGAAGAGTTCAAGCTGCTGCTACCATGTTCTTATATAGCACACTGCCCTTGCCAGCGCACACCATGCATGAGGTTACTGAAAAATCTAAAAACAAAACTCCAAGTCAGAACATTTCTTAAGTAGGAGATTGAGGGAGCAAAGAAGACAGAAAACATTGAGGTGAAGTATCTGACATCGGCATCTTGCCCTCAACATCTTCTCAGTCTGACTGCCTCACAATCCAAATTAAGACCAAGGGTATTCTGACCATTTCAGCTCTGTAACACAGCTGGATAAGTTGTTTTGAGCATAGTAAGTCTAATATTTCTTGACTTCCTCTTCCTTTTTCCCTCCCTCTACCTCCTTGTGTCACTTTAGTGAGGAAGAAACAGCATATTCTGCATCTGAGGGTTGTAAATCCATTAAGTGAGTAGCCAACACACCTGTGCTGTTAGCTGGCTGGCTACCAACAAACAACAGCTGAATTTTGTGGACATTCCTTTTGTGGCAGCGCTGTTTCCATTTGTAACCAGAAGGTTCAGTTTTACTAAACCAGCATGCAGGCTGCAGTTCTCTTGAAAGTGAAATTGTGTTTCTGTTTTGACATTGCATGCACAACTCCACAGTTGGGTTCTCGGCTTCTCGAAAACATTTAGTGCAAAATAAGGGAAGGCAAATCCTACATCTGTTGAACTCTTTATCCACAATTTTAATGTATCCTTTTGACTGAATAATTTTATATCAGTAAAACAAGAAAATATCATATTCCTTACTTCACAAAATGCTGTATAAATAAATTCTCTTTTTTCTGTGAAAATGACAGACTAGCGACTGCTTCTGCCTTCCAAGCGTAGCTTGAATATGAATAATAAATCAGGAAAGGATCATTGACAGAACTAGTGAGATGGGAAGCTGATCATTAAGTGAGTGCCACATATTTGTGTTCTTGTAAGCCAGAAGGCTTAGGGAAAATAATATATAAGCAAAAAATTAAAAGAAAAATTATGTTAGCATGGCACGTGTGCTCCCTGCTCCCAATGGAAACATTTTCCACATTATTTCGGTGAAGGCTGGCAGTATCTGAAAATGGGCATGCAAAACCGGCAGGCAATAAGGAGACTCAGCCACCAGAGAGAAACAAAGGGAAATCATTAATAGTTGCAGACACCTTCGGAAATTTTTTAATCCATTCATTCTCATTTGGCACTTTGGAAAAAGAGTCTTTCCCATTGCAAAAGAAAAGGTGAGTCATACTGAGAGAGAAAGACTCACTCAGAATCAAATAGGAATTACACTGACTGGAAAAATAAAGTCCTAAATTAATTAAATATATATAAAACCTTCCACAAAGATCCTTCTTTACGCAATATCCATTCCTCTAAGTCTCCATTTTTTTTCTTCTAGAACAAAAAGAAAGGAAAAAAGGTTAAATCAGCTTTAAAGGGCCTAGAAATATCAAATTTTCTAAATCAAGATTTTTCAATAGTGAGTCAGGATTTCCCCTTCAAAAAATTAAAAGGGCATTCTGGTGCAAAGAGGGTTTGTTGATTCTCATTGCTAATTTCTTTTTTCAAAATCCACTCTCTTATGCGATGTTACAGCACAGAAATCCTTGGCCTTTCTTTAAGAATCTCAGCTTTTGGAAGATTCTTAAAGTGATTATGGATGCATAATTTATTGTGAAGAGTAATATCATCAGTCCTACAGTATTCCCATCTCCTCACTATAATGGACAAGGTATCATTCTAAACTGAACAAGGCAACACTGTGAATAAACTCAGCATCCTTCTGCACACTACCAACTTCAAAATGCCAAACCATCTGCTTCTCCTAGATATTTTAATTAAATTTAGCAAAGCGAAATGTGACATTTTTGCACTGCTTTATGTGTCACGAAAAGGTGATTACAATAGATTTTTTAATTATTCAGGACACAAGCACTCTTGAATGTAGGTATAGAGAAAGAGGTATTCCAGTTAAGAACTATTCTGTGAAATGAAAGTGTATTATGAAAGTGTAGGAAAAAAATGGCAAGCCTAGTTGTTTTCATGCTTACACAATGGGGATTGATGGCTTTTTCTCTCTATTAAATATGATTGAAAAGTCTCATTTTTCCCTTCTTAGTTGTAAAGGATAATGAACAAATGATAAAAAATATATGACTCTTCCACATGCAATACTTTTTTTATTTCATATGCCTATTCCTATCCTGTAGTACAAAAGTACTTGTAAAACAAAGTAGAGATAAAGAGAAGAAAGTTTGTTCATACTTGAATAATAGAACTTTGAACTTCAAAGCAAAGTTGAGAGATTGATCTTTTGTTGCTGAATGTCAAAATTATTTGCTCAAAACAAAGCTGATACATAAATGTCATCTTTGTAGTATGACAGTAATAAACAAGCAAACATAATAAATTAAACTAGCATTGTCTTATTATCAGTCAGCAACAATATTAATTTTATTCAGGGTAGTATAGCACTGCTCTAAAAATGTTTTCAATGTAAAAGGGGATGAGACTTGTTTCAGTCATTGAGTTCTCAATGTTTTCTCGGAAAGACAGATTGGGGAGCTTATTGCTTTCGTTTTATGTTTCGTTTTAGTTTTTCGCTTTAACCTGCTATCAGAGCACGCAGAAAGCCAGAGGTTTGCATCTGCTCCTCATCTCACCCTTAAACCTACAGATGCAGGAGAAATATAACTGCAAGAGGAATCCTCCCCAAAGCCAAACACTAGTTTTCAGAAAGACTGTTAAAGGATTTTCACCAGACAGTGGGTAACTCTAAGCTTGCTTTATTCACAGCTCAGAGTTGGGCTGTCACCTCCGTGAGTGGCGAAGGCCCACACAAAATCATCAGAGATATATATATTTCAACATAGCATTATACAATAGGTATTTTCTTTGAAGAGTTCTTGGTGTTTTTCCATGTGGTCTTAGTTCTTTGTTCTTCATTAACTCAGAAGTCCACAGAAGTCCACCTTGATATTTCATCTCTGCTGTCTCATTTCAGTTCTCCCTCAGAAGTGATATTTCAACAGGTCATGTTCCTCCGCCGGTCATATAAGTCACTTACTTACCTTCTTTCTTGAGACACATCTATTCACCTTTAAACTTCAAAGAAAAACCTCAAGCTGTCTATGCCTATACTCAAAAATAGGTTGACCTTTTAATCATTAGTTATCATCAAATACCTATGTTCTAGGTCTGACATTTCTTACACAATCTGTTAATTTAGCTGGACTGGATTTTAAACCAGCCATGGGAAAGGCTATACATGGGACAATTGAGCAGTATTCTTGTATTTGTCATAAAGATTAATTTACACCACCTTTTCTTATTGTATTCTAAATACAATGCTCTATTTATCACAATCAACTATCAATAATACCTAAGTCCACATGGATACATTTATCATGTCTCCTCATTTCCCTTAGCAGCCAGATCTTCATAAAATAAGACAGATTTGACCCTCTACCAAATAGGGCATGGTCTGAGGAGTATACTCTGGTCCACAGACTACATATTTTTCAGCAAGGAGTCATTTCATAAACTACATAATGGCATGACAGTTAAGGTGACTGTTAGGAAGAGCTTTACGATCTGCACACCCTGTCCTGATGCTGATAGTGCAAACTTTGTAAAACATAAAACTGCACCATTGTGTCAGGTACCTTTTAAAATTCTGCAATAATAATTTTCTTGTTCATGTATATAACCCAATGTTTTCATTATTAATGGCCACATTAAGATCCTAATATGTAAAGCTTAGTGATGAAATATGCGTTTTGATACATGAAGACAATATTAAAAACCATTCCTGTTATAATATGTCATATAATTTGTGGCTTGGTATTTCGTACCATCTCTTGACAGAGTAATTAAAGAACAATCAAAGCTTTCTCACTAGTTAGCATTGTCAGTATGTCTGTGTGATATGCAAAATGTGATAATGAGTTGAGAAATTTCAGCATTAGAGATGGCTTGTGTTTTTTCTTTCTCAGGGAAGAAATTTAATCTGGAACGTCTGGAAGTGGGGTCATCATTATATTTAGAGGAAATCAAAGAAGGATAATGAATGGAACAAGAAGTTAGAAATTAGGAGACATTAATTTATCTGCAACATTTTGGTCCACTAAGTGAATCTGCGCTACTAAAGAAAAGTTAGGATTTTTAGCACTGAATTTTTCGTTCCAATTTGAAATGATGAACTCTGAATATCTGTATTTACTTCCCAGCTCCCATGTATTTATGAAAGTACCCTGTTTTTTCTTTCTTTCATTTTTTAAACCAAATTTGGGCTGAAAACTCAGAGATTAGTTGATATGGGTTAAGTATCTTTAATGAAAACATTACCAGTAAAAGATTTTTTTTTCCTCACAGTTAATACGGATCAGCAATGAACTTTTGGTGGGAACATGAAGTTCCGGAAAACTTTTGCTAAGTCAAAAGCAAGATTCTATCAGAGACTATCTGAAGTTTTTATCATCCTGTCATGCACTATACAGATCCCCACCTTGGGTCTATTATTTTTAAATAACTTCAGGACACAGACTAATCCATTCTTGGGACCTTACAGGCTTTCAAGTTGCCTCTTTCCAAAGAGGGGCAAAGAATAGCACTTGGTAGCTCAGAACTTCCAGCACCTTAAAGACTATCTGTGCAGTCTGACATTGGGTTCCTGGCTATGTGGCATAGGATCAGGAGTCACTGTCCTGGGTGTTTCAGCTCCAAGCAGAACTTGGCTTCCAGCTTTACCAAAGCTAATCAACGCAGGTATGTCTGGCTTACTGAATCCCCAAGAAACAAACCCTGCCCAGGAGCTCCTTGAATACAAGACATAAGCAAGCTGTTCAGGAAGAGAACAGAGAGTCTGGGATACCCCACAGCTAAAGTTAAGTGGATTATCATTTTAAATGTAATATCACACTCTTAACTTCATTTCCTTTACAGGTCAGTAATTTAAGTATCTTATTTTTTCATCCAGATCTCTCCTGTATGCAACCCATATTGAAGAGTCCCTATTCTAATATCTACATGTCATGTTCTAGACCTAATACTAGACCACCTAAGATAAGTATCTAAGTAAAAAGGATGTTTGGGAGGAACAGGGCTGGCTTCAAGAAAAGGGACAACTGAGGACATCTTTGTGGCAATGTAGAAGTTTGTACAAAACTATGTCAGATAGATCAAAAATCATAATAAAAAAGCAATCATCAAGAAACAAGCCCAGAAAGATAACCTTGAATACACAGACTGAGAATGAAGGGACAGTAGTCTTTCAAATGCCCACCTGTTCATAAAATATCCCCCTTTCAGAAATGGATGAATGTGGAAAATGCCTCTAGCAACTTCTAATGTTCTGATAGCTTTTATTTCAGTTTCCAGTGCAAAAAGTAGCATAAATTTCCTTCTTTATTGACATCACAAGAGGATGAACACTGCTATGTGAGAAAGGAGAAATCAGGAAGTCATGGTCCTTCTTTCCTACAGTGTCTGAAAACTAAAACGACTCTGATTATATGCATCTCATCTAGGAGAACAAACAGTATCTGCAGTTTATTGTCACTAGGCACTTTTGGAAGTTATTGCAGTTCAGAGAATGCTTTTTTTTTAAGAACTTGTGTGTGAGTGGTGAAACTCAACATATTAATTGCAACACTTTAGGCTTAAGTACACCACACAGATGACATAGGTCCATAATTTTAATGGCAGTGCACTGTGGCAGCATAAATAATACAACAAGTCTCAAAATAATTAGCAATTTGCCATTATGAAGGCAGCTTTATTCTCTAAATTGTCTCCTTTTATTATATTTAGCTATGAGAAAAAAGGTTTCATGTTCTTATTCAATCATTCTTTCCTGTGGTTTTCATTATTATTGTCTAAATGTATAATGCTTTATTTATTTACTCTATTTTATAGCCCAGAGGTCTTTTTTTGCAGTTTCTTCTTTCAACGTACTTTGCAGACAAGTAATTAGAATAGATCTATTTTTTCCCTGCCTTTTAACAATGATTGTACTATCTTTGAAGACTAACTTTTTTTCTTTTAAGTTTAAACCATGTTGTGTACCATAGATGCAAACAGCTGTAAAACCAGGTAATCAAACATTCTTCCACTAGGGTTACAATTTCACTTTGCTTGGTATGCTTTGACATTTTTTTATATTTGGATTGAACATGCAGCCTAATTTGTGTAGCTGAGTGAATTATAACAATAATTGTATCTTTCTAACACATATTAGGTTCTGAAGTTGTGTTACAGAAGCATAGATATATAAAATATAGTGTATTTCCTGAGGTAACATTCTGAAATTTGTAGTATTCAAATAAAACCCATGGGGCATTATGGGGTTTTAGTGCACAGAATTTTTCTTTGTCCTTTTCCAAAGGAAAATGCCTAGTATTCTTCTCTCGAGGAGATGAATGTCTACTCATCAGCCTAAATAACAAAAGAATGTTACAGCACTATCAGAACAAGTCCTTGTAAAATTGCTCAGTGATGGTAGCCATGTGGCAGGTAAACCTCAAGGTAGGACCTATGGCAAAACCTCTAAACTTGGAGTCCTTGGAATTTGAGAACAACTGCACTGCACTGTCAGCTTCAGAAAGCTGCTGTTGAAAGCTTAGAACATCAAATATCTACAAGGAAAAAGAGATTATGTGGCAAGTGAAGCTGTTGTAGCTTGGAAACCCTTGAGCATCTTCAGTCCAGAGTATCTTGACTGCTGGGTACTTTCATCCATACTTGATAACAAATAGTTCTTGCAATACTCCAGTCCCTTATATCATAATGTCGAGTATCTGAAACTGTGTCATAAAAATCAATACAAGCCCTTCTGTCTCCTGCACTAGAATACTTAGACTGTTAGAAGCAAAAGAAACCATGACAACTGGCCACATTACAATACTGAATAATAGGTAAATGTGAGTCATACTTTTCCTTAGAGAGATGGAGGACTGTGAGTGGGATTCATGGTTTATTGGACTGCCACGCACATTTGCTGAGAGATTTATGAAAGTCCTGGAAATTACAGCTGAAGAAGGGCAAGGTTTTGGTTTTATAGGATTAGTTCTTCCACCTAGGACTTAAGCAGATAGGCTCAAATTTGCATGCCTGTCAAAATTTTGATTATGTAAAATAAATTCCTAGCATAGAAATTTTTTAAATTTCTGATTTTTTGAAATAAACTAAGAATGCTAGAAAGCAGTAGGATGCAATGTGGAAAGCTACTGACATATTTTTTGAGAAGAAAGGCAGTATCTAGTGAGTAAGGCAAGCATGCAAAGAAGTTGAGGCTGGATAATGTGCAGGGAATGAGAAATGAAGCTTCATAGAGAACTGAGCAGATGTCTTAACAAATGCGTGTTATTTGACCAATAGTCAAAGCAAGGTATGGGTCTTTTCCCAGACAAAAGCAAGTAGCTAAGCCTTCACATATCAACAGTATTATCAACTGACAACACATCTAACCTATAGTATTGCTTTGTTGTGGTGCACATGGATGAAAACCCACTTGCAGAAGCAATGTCCACTTTGGGAATTATTTTCATACTGCTAATCTGCTTTAAAAAATAATTAGGACTTGAATTGTTATTATCCCATGTCCAATTTGTAGACAAATCTTTTGAGATGCTATTTGAAACTGTATTCTTTGTTCTCACAATTCCACATTCATTTCCATCTATGTTTCTGAAGAACTTTCATCTTCTAGATGGGGAGTATCCCTGTTGTCTCAAGGTTCCAAATGCTGTAATAGTCACTAAAAAAGCAGTATCTCTTGCCTGCCAGTAAAAAATCTGGCCTTAGGATGAGTAGTTATGAATTTGCAAGACATAATTTTTATTTCCAAGAGTTTACTATCTCTCCAGAAAACATATTAAAGTCTTGAAGAAAACTGTTGTTTATCTATCAAAACCTGCAGCTTGCCAAGTTTGAAATCTGAACTTACTACTTCTTTCTATAGCTGGATAACAAGATAAGCTGAACTTTTCATTTTCACTGTAATTAGTATATACAAATACAAGCACTGAAAAGAAACACTTAAACCAGAAAAGCAACAAATCTATATGGCATTTGACACCTTAAGAAGCTGTGGCACTGATTTTATTCTATCTGCATTCTACAAGAAGAGTATATGCCTGAATAGGTTCTGTTGAATTCCTTGTTTTATATGAACTTTGCAAATAATATAAACACTCTAGGGTTTGCTTTTTCATTATTAAAATTTAGATATATAGGCAATTTAATAATGTCAGTAGAACCAGTGTGCACTTTATGCATAAAGGGAATAATTTAGATTATATACTTTTGTCAAATCACTTTCTAATTGGTTCAGAAATATTTCTGAATGCCAAATGTAAGCATGTTTTATTCTACTCGAGTTGCTTTAAGTTGATTAGATGATCGAATATTACCTGCTCAAATGAGATAATGACTGTGAGATTCATCTAAGGCGAGACAATATACCACAGACCAGAAAGCAAAGGGCAGTGAGGTGATTGCTTATTATCAGGACAATAAAATCAAGAGGAAAAAAGTACGTAACACTAGAGATTTGTCAATGGGAGTGAAAGTTAAATTAGACATAATTTAATGAAATATTTATTACTGACTGCAAGATATGGCTTTTGTATTCTCCCAAATGAGGCTCCTTTGAAAGGCATATTGATTAAACCATGTGTATTATAGTACTTATGTTTAGAGCAAACTCAAATGGCTTATCAAAGTGTTTATAGAATTTTAAAGCCCCTAAATATTTTTATAGTTATGATACATGCTAAACTGTGTTTTATTTAGAAATATGAAGCTTTAGTGACTTACATTCAAAAAATGTCACCAAGGAAAAGGAAATACACAAAAGCATACTGACAACACTTACAGTAGAGCTTTATGTAGTACCAATAAAGCATTTGGTAAGTTGAATTTTATGTGTGTTTTGTGTATAACGCGAGTTATACTGACTCAGTTGCTGGTGTAACTACATCTTATTTTAGCAAAGCTCATATTCATTTTACATGGATCTCTGCAGACTGCTTTCCACCACAGGTAGAGCCGGCTTCTGACACTCTTTCTATTTATGTACTTAAGTGAAAAGAGGTGGATTTGCTGAGGACATAAGAAGGCCACAGTTGTACTAATACCCTCATTACTGCAGTATCTGAGCATCCCACTAGGTGAAGCTATCTATGCTCACAGGACCTTCAAGCTATTCTTCAGCATTAAAACGTGACCTGAAACACAGTAAACCAAATAAATGTCTCTTTCTGATTTGCATTACTGCTACACATTTATGCTATCAGGAATAATACCATAAGGGATGTAGTAGAATCCATAAACACTTTCGTACCTGATTCAGAAAAATCCCTCTGTGCTTAAAACGGAGAACCTCAAAACGTGGTCTAAGCTGAGCTGTATTCAGAATAGGTTCTCAGTAAACTAAAATGCCACATGTTTTATCAACAAGAATGTGTCTAAAACTTTGTCTCTTAGATCCCTGGCTTTGGTGTGCAGGTCAGGGCATTTATTCACATACAATTACAGCTCACTCTTCTTTATAAATAGATATGAGCAATTTTTTTTCCCAACCCAGAGCATGATGGTACCTGTCTGCTGGACAGCACAGCGATGACTAAGAGGCCTTGCTTTATGACCAGTGCATGACTCTGGAAACTAGCTTTTCTATGGTTTGAGGGAGAGGGGAGCCCTGGGATTGCTCATTTATTTTTATCAAACATAAATCAGAACCCAAACCCTCATTCTTTAAGCAGACAGGCCATAGATAAGTTTTTCTGCACTCTGATTAGGCAGACCAAAATGTGAGAGTTTCTGGAATTCAGTTTTAGATCCAGATACCTGAAGTCTAAAAAGCTCTACCTAAAGGCTCTTCAGTGTGTCCCAAAACATACTCATATAATAGCCCTGATTGAGCAGGGGTATGGACCAAATTGCCTCCAGATATTGCTTTCAACCCCAACTATTGAGTCTATGAAGTTAAAAGACTTTGATGAAGGATGGGGTTGTATATCATCTGAGGCACAGCACTACACATCTTAGACATGGCCACCTTTGATTCAGATAAAACTGACAACACAGCTGTCTGCAAAACTCTGCATAGGTTACAGACACACACACAAAAATTGTTAGCGTATACAAACGCAGTCTCAAAAATCTACCATGCATTCCTATACACTTGAAAAATGTCATTTGGTAGCATCATAAATAATAATAAAAATATATTTTTTCTGAACCAAAGACATGTTTTTAGAATTTGCATTCTGCTTCACACCATGTTTTTTCAAGTTTAAAATGCTGAATGCCATTTGTAAAGGTGGAATTTTAATTTTATCCATTGGTAAGTTCATTTATCCAACCTGCACTCATGATTGTGCTAATTAATACACCAAAGTAAAAAATAGGTTTTGTGTCCCACACAAATGTCTGAGCTAATGAAAAAGTTTCTCAGCACAAACAAGAACAAAAACATCTATTAATTTGCTTCTACGGCATTTTAAATCTTTTTAAAAAATACATATAACAAAAAGTATAATTTCTAATTACTTTTGCTGAATTTGTGCAGTGTTTCTACATGGCCGAAAAGTTCCAACATATTATAATAATTGCATAATAATGCATGCATCTTAACCTTTTCCACATATTTCTGCTACTTTCTTGATATTTCAAGACATTAATCAAAAAAGTTTCTCTTTGAAAATATTTATCATGCTTCTGATGAACTCTAGTAAAGGATCAAAATCTGCATTCATTTACGAAACAGAACTTTATTATATTTCTACTGCACACTGAATGACTGCAGATGAATGAGACTAGGTTAGACAAGAAACTCTGCTTGGGTCTGTAAAACAGCCATTGGCTTTCAGTTCTTTGTTTATAGAAGAATATAAATTCAAGACTCTTTATGAAGGCGAAAAAGAGACAAGACTTTAGATTTGTGAAGTATCATTGTATGATGGAACAGAAACATAGATTCATAATGTAATTTTGTTAGTAGTTGGTCATAGATTCATAGAATAGGTTGGGTTGGAAGGGACCTCAAAGATCATATAGCTTCAATACCCCTGCCATGGGCAGGGACACCTCCCACTAGATCAGGTTTTCTAGTATCTCATCTATTCTCCCCTAGCTCCTCAAAATAATCACTAGAGTTTTTGACAAATTCCTTAAGTACTCCATAGTGAATTTCATCAGGCTTGGCTAACTTGAAGTCATATTATCTAAATGCACTTTCCCTATTGGATCCTATGCTTTCTCCTCTTTGAAGTAATCCTACTAATCTACAGGTCATGATTAGCCCTTTTTTAATATATGCAAAAAAAAAATCATTTAATACCACAGCCTTTCTTCTGCATCTCACGTTTCATTCTTTCCTTATTAATTAATGAGGCATTTCCCTTTTACTTGTATAGACTTCTTCCTTGCCTTTCAAGTTTCTTAATAGCTGTAGTCTATACATTCCCTACCATCGTAGGCTACCACTTTATATTGACCCTTTAGGTATACATCATTGTTAATTTAATGTTTTTATCAGGTAAATTATTGATCTAGATGCAGATATCATAGGGCATATTTAGATATTGTTTTCAGCTTAACAGAAAAAGTAATTCCTTAAGAAGATGAGCAAAAGTCTCAAATCTGTCCTTAGACCACAGTGCCTTCTATTACTATCTTAGATCCTAGTACATTAATAACGTCCAGGGAAAGGCCCCACACTTGAGAATCGCTAAAAAAGCACTTTCTTCTTTTCACTGACACAGTTTATCATTGTAAGATGTTTGATATTGCTATTTTTTTATTATTTTGATAATTACCCAGCGTTCTTGAGCTGCTTTCTGATCTCCCTTTATATTTATTCCCTAAAGATCTTGCAGAACAATTCCTTAAATAGTTGATACATTCTATTACACTTATTCCTTGGATTTCTTTCACTGTGAAGATCAAAGTGTTTCTAAGACACATTTCTGGATAAAGAGAAAATTAAGAAACTTTCTTCCCAGCTTATTAGGGTACATCAGACACCCAGTACTAAAGCACAGTAGTGCATCTTTTAGACATTTATAGCACTTGGCTTCTTATAGAAATCCTTGGCTCGGGATTTCCTACCACAATAGCTCTCTGTTTCTTTATCAACATATTTTTCTGGCAAGACCTTGTACTCTTGTCAAGAACTCAGTATCAGATCACCAGAATTACAGTTTGTAGGTGCTTTAGGTACTAAAATTATTATACTAATTGGCATCATCACAAGTGAGAACATCTGAAGTAAGCTTTTCGTAACATTACTCCAAACACAGAAGACATGAACATGCTACCTTAGTTTAAAAATGCTCCAGATTCTTGATGATATGCAGCCTACATGTACCTTTTTTGTTATGAGGCAAAATACAGCACATTGAGCCTCACAAAACAGACTTATCTATGGGATGGTTTAAAAAAATCCTCAGGATAGATCTGCTTTTAGCCGTCACTCCTTGAACTGAAAAAGTAAACCAGAAGATTTTTCAGTGCTCTCCATCTAGACTGTGCTAGTTTACAAAGAAAGGGAAGTATGTTAAAGTAGTGAGAAATAAGCTAATAGAAATCTACTAAAATAGTAAAGCCATTAATATTTTAAAAATCTATCTCTTGGCTATCTTTTTAATTATTATTTGTTTCTATATAAAAAGCATTCTGCTATTTTGGACCTTCTCAAGCAAGAAGAAACCCAGCATACATCAGTATTTAAGCTGACTGTGCAGCTTTGCTGCGTTTACTAAGCAGCACCTTCTTTCATAGACTCATCAAGCTGCCAGAGGAGTATGTGAGGACAGTAGGTTAGTTATTATTCTGTATGAACTAACATTACATGACTCATAAAATGCTTCTGAAGTGAGAACAAAGAGAATCATAAATTTATTTGCAATATCATAACATCCATCTGAATTTATTTGTGTGCAGGAATGTTTTCTGCTCTGATAATTTGGTCCTATAGTGTGTATGATACTGTAGTCATAGTCCATCAATACGTTGATGCTGGAAACTCCAATTAATTTCAGCACCAGTTCACCTCTGTTAAAGTGCAGACTATGCTTGTTATAGAGCCTTAGTAGACTGAGACCTTTGGTTTAAGGAAGAAAACATGGAGAACTAAATATAATCTGACCATTTGAACTGTCTCTTTAAAGCCTCATTCCTGACCCAGACCTTACTGAAGCTATCACGCAGCTAACTTTTGCTGAATTGGCCACTATAACTGGAACAAACCAGGCTTTTTGCTGTGTCTACGTGATTGTAAAGAGCCAGCCACAAGGTGCTGGGAGTGCAGTACATGCTAGCAGCACATGGGGCTGTACAACTGGGTTCCCCAGCAAAGCCCACTCAAGGGTGTTCACTGAGCCTCCCATCCACATGGACATTGCTCTGAAAAGCTGTCTGGTGGTGTTTTGGACAGTTGTTGCTTTTATGAGATGTAGGCAGACTGTACAGCCTAACTGAAATATTTCTATACTTCTGATTAAATATATATATGAATGCCTTCTTTGACAAAGTTATAAAGCTCTATACATTGTAGGACTAAGATCCAGTACCAAGATACTGGTTTTCAAGCACATTTTGCACATCTTGAAGAATCCAATAATAATATGCTATGCTAGTGACATATATCATTCATTATTTCTCCTTGACCTTTATTTCATAAAAGCACTTTTATGAAACTCACGCTTCTAACCTGACAGCTACAAGCCACATTTAATGTCTTCACAGTTGTGAAATGAAAAAGCATCGGTTTATGATCAGAAGATATATCAGGTTTATAAACATGATATGGGGATATTTCCTAACAATTTTATTTATAAATGTCCGCTGAAATTAATCAAATACACAGATTCTTTCTAATTATTTCAATGAGTATATTTATAAGTACTCAGTATAAAGAAGATAGTGTAGCTCCTTGACTTCAGCCTACAAAAGCTACATCTTTATCCAGCACATATTAATGTAGTAAAGTACTAATTTAATTTAATTGGCAGTGCTGATAAGATGACTTCATAGTGTGATTCTTCAAGGCACAAACAAAACATTCATAAAAGGGTTTTTATTTTCTTGTTAAAATATATACCCTTTCAGACTAATGCATACAAAGTTTTGAGATCAAAAGTACCAGTAAACTTGGATTTTATGTTATAATTCCAGTCTAAGCAGTCTCCCAAAACTACATGACAGCCAGTTTTGTATATGAACGGATAACAGAATTACTTTTTTGGAAAGAAATACATCAGTGAAGAGCCTACAGATCAGTAAGTTATGCACACTGTGGATAGATAGATGTTTTATACGCCAAAGAGAAACAAGGGATAATTCATTAACTGTATGCATTAACAAACACAGGGCATCCACTGATTGTGAAGATGAGGCACACACACACCGTTCACATATTATGTGGTGTATACATAAAATTAACTCAAAAACTACAAGAAAGAGGGTGTTTTTCTAACAGAAAAATCAAGTTAGCTCATTGTTCCATATATTATAACTAGTAATCATACATAGAGATGACCATATTTTACATAAAACAAAGCTTTAATTTCAGTACTATGGTAAATAATGTCCTAGAAAAATCAAGTTTATGTGTTAAGAATATGCAATATTTTTAATCAAAATTATCATTCCTATTTTATAAAGATGAAACATATCCACTGTATCTGTTTGGAAAACACAATGAATTGTTTGGCATATTTGTAAAACCATTTTTGAAGTTTTCATACTAATTTATTTCAACAAAGGCCATCATAGTTTATTTTGAAAATATCATAATATGAAATGCATAAAGTCCTAAAAGTATACAACATCAGAATAACTTTTGGTGCTGTTGTTTTTCTTAAAGAGCGTATTTTCTAGTTAAATGATACATTTATAAGCGAGCAAACATTTAGCCATCTTAATCCATTTGCATTCTGTTGAGATAAGTTATCAGTATTTCAGTAATTGAATTTCTTTCTAATTCATACAGAGTCTGCCTGCAGGGGACATATTAACTGCTAGGCCCAAAATAACATAAACTTTACAACGTTCTGCTAGAAATCAAATAACAGAAAGCCAAAACAAACACACACACATACAAGACCTATGAGACTGCTGAATTTTAAAGCCATTTCAGGGTTGGGGAGGACTGGAAGTGGCAAGTTTATTCTTGAGATTCAACTTACTCAGTTTACCAAACTGCAATAAAAGCTGTTTAAAATCCTCATCAGTATAGACATGATACAGACTGTATTCTAAATTAGAGGCAATTACTCAGTAGACCAGCACAACACAGCTATAATGGAGCAAAGGGTCTGAAATACCACCCTTTCTCCTGTACGTAACTTGGCTAATGGCAAATAAAAGTAAGTTATTGAACATTTTGCATGTGGAATGGATATATAAAAGATAGTTACCTACAGTTCCACAGAAAATGCAGATTTCGATAATACTGCAGCCTAAAGCCACCATTTCTTAAGAGTAGCTAAGTAAAACAGCTTAAGTAGGTAACATAAATTATAGACAAACCATGTCAGACTCTCAGACGTACTGAACAGTGTTTACATGTCTCTCACCTGTAAGATTGCATCAGTTAATGCTATTTGTGAATCTTGTCTTTTAAGCACAACACCAATGGAATTGTAGAAGAAATATGAATCCAGCTCCTCTTCCTTTCTCCTCCACACCCACACCCAGAATTCCATCAGCACACAGCATCAAGCAGAACACATAGTTTTAATGTATACATTCAAAATCTACTACTTCCATCTTAATTGTGTGATCATTACTTATCCTGGCACTTCAAGAGATTCAACTGACTTTATTCTTCCAGTGCTGGCAATTCAACTTGTTTGATATTAGGCACAAGATGTTACTGATGCTATTTAAAACCCATGATAGCACACATGAAAGGTTGCTGTCTATGAAGGCAATCATACTCTGATGGCATCCAACAGTTTAGAAACCTGACTTGGACCCACACTGTGATTGGGCAGGTAACTCTCAGTGGCTCATTGCTGTTATTTCCATTTGGTTTTAATATTTCATGACAAAATACTACATTTAGGTTCACCAACCTAGAACTGGGAGTGACTACTGGGAGAATTTAGAAGATACATTAATGAAAGAGTTCAGACGAGAAAGGAGAGGGGTTATTTCCTGGCTTTGATAGCTCCTTTAAACCCACCAAGTGTCAGGAAAAAGGGCTGGAAAGACTGGGACCTTAACACAACTTCCAGATGAAATTTGACTGGACGTGATCAGTACTTTCACAGCAAGAAGTTTATTGCTTCCAGTAGAATGAAGTGTCTATGCTTTAACATATGGTATTGTCAGCATTTAAATACTATGGTTTAGAAATGCAATATGTCACCCTAAGATCACATCATAACCATCTGTCAACTTCAGTTTTTCTCATTAGTAGTTGTCTGTTGAGAAATATTGGACTCCCACTCCTACTGTTCCCTGATAATCCCTGACTGACGTATCTGGAAGTCATTCTCAGCCTGTGCTGCTGCTGAGTATCACTGCGTTGCGAACAGTGTACACATCTGTGCATCAGCTGCAAAAGGACTTAGGGATTTAGAGTCACAGGTCTTTTAATAAAACCTTCTTTCTCTCTACTTCTTCTGCCACACCAAGCACTTTTGTCATACATAACAAAAGTAAGTTTCTTTATGTATTGTATTAAAAGTATCAAAAAGTTATAGCATTGCAAGAGCACTAGTGCACAACACCTGTTTTTCTTTTCTTTATCCCATTAAATAATTGGAACTGGAAATGTGAGAGATTCAATTCCTTACTTTCTTCTAGTGAAAACAGAGGGTAAGCAGAGATTTTTTAGATGTCAAATGCTTTCTTTCCTAAAAGGTTGTTAGTGCTCATCCTTGAGACTTCGCCAATAAATATTATTTAATGGACGAGTCACAGAATCTGTGTGAATAAGCCTCAAAGGAGAACTCCTACGGTAAAGAACATATTGCATTAAAGAAAAACACTTTTGAAACTTCAAGTGTGTGATTCTTCCAAACATCTTTCCCAGAACATAAAATTTCTGTTAGATTCCCATTTCTGTTTGTTTCCCACTTCAGTTGAAAAACAGAACCTGAGGTTTCTAAGACAACAGTGTTATCTGTCCCTGAACCTAGACAGAAAGCAAATGTTTCTCTGGGATGGTATTTCCATAGCCTCTACAGTGTAAACAGGCTGATTCCTTGACCCATCTGCAATATTTTAACTAAACACTTGATACTTATGGTTTAATTTCTCCAGCTCACTGTAACCTGAACTAAACAGTACCTTAAGAAAGGAAAGATGAAAGGTACTCTTTAAAGAAGCAAAGGTTGTATAAGAACCTCAGTACCAATCATTACAGCAGCAGAAATTTGAGATAAATGTGAATTGTTGTAAAGGACAGAGAAGGCTACACAGACATAATAAATAGGTAAACCAAATTAAAGCTGTTGAGTTGATATTGATGGGCTGGTTTGTTAGCAATTGTTGAAGGACTGTGAGTGAAGAATTACTGCTATAATGGGAAAATGAAGCTCGTGAGGTCTGATTGCCTGTGATACAAATTTAGCTGTTTACAATTGATAAATTACACTGATTTTTTTTTAATATATTTTCCTTAGTTGCAATGTCCGTGACTCAGACCGATTCATTTTAATTAATGGATTCTATATGACTACAAAGGACCCTAATTCTTTTAGGCTGATGGCATGAGCATTGCCCATTTACTTGTTTGTTCAGCGTGGCTTTGTTTTTCACTACACTTGAATTACTATCACTTCGATTGTTGCTAGAGTTAATCTACTGCATCTAGCAGGTTGCAGATCCATTTGAAAAGATTAATCATCTATTTCTCACCTTGCTGATTTCCTCCAAATTCCTTTTAAAAAAATAAATTGGGGCAGGGGGAGAGAAGAAAAGATCATAGTTTCATGTCAGTTGTTCAGTCAGAATAAAGTTGGAGTCTAAGTGATTTGGATCAAGATGACAGTGACTTGGAATATTATTACCGGTTCTCTTCTTGTTTACATTGACAAAACCAATAAAGACCATACAAAACTGGCAAGAGAAAAGCCTTAAAAATCTTAATTTTATAGAGCATTTGAGAATATTTTTAGAGAAGTTAGAGGACAGGGATTGATCAAGGGAGCAATGGGAGCCAGGCATAACACCACCCATAAGAAAGTGTAACTGGCAAAGATTCTCAAATCATGCTGGGTGGGAAACTACTATGAGATGTGGCTATACAATATATGTACAGCCTTTGTGGTTTGAACCTTACCTAAACCAGGGTTTCTCAGTAGTGAGATGGATCACCCAACAGCTTTGCAAGAAGTTATATAGAAAGGTGTCTCAAATTTAATAGATCTGCACAATTCCATGGTGGACATTAAACAGCGTAATGCAAATTAGGAAAATTGTGTAAATCACATGCTTTGGCTTGGAAGGCATTAATAAGTTATTAGAAAAGGATACAAGGAAAAAGCAAAGCATTGATCTCATTCGTACATAAGATCTCAATGAAGAAAAGTAAGACAATATAAAAGACGTGTTTCGCAGAATTTGAAAATAGTCTCAAAACAATGCCATAGAAGTTGCATTTATGGACTTTAGTGCTGACAGGGGAAAGGAAGATGTATGGAAATGAACAGTAGGCAGTGAATGCTTTCATAATGCAATTAGCAACAGTAAAATGAGATTAATTGATTTCATCATCTATGAAGACTCAGCAAAGAGCACTATGTATTTTCATGACAAAATATATAGACGTAATTGAATACTTACATCCAAGTTCACCAATCAGTTCAGCCATACCCTCATCAATCCAAGGCACATGAGTAATTTCCAAAATTATCATATTGTTAGAAACTAGGGAGACTTAATTATGGTTAGAATTAGTATCCAATAAGAGCAACAGTGTATGTGTTTCTGTAAATCCTCTTATATTATAGAATAGAGCTAAATAGGTGAACCAAAGACAAAATATAGAATTTCTGAGGAATTAAAAATCTGATCAGAAATAACAGCAATTAGAAATAGATTTGAAAGCATAGAAGATTGTCGGCGGGTTGAGGTAAAAGATTCTTCTCCTCTACTCTACTCTCATGAGACCCTACCTGAAATACTGTGTCCAGTTCTGGAATCCCCATCATAAGGAGGACATGGAGCTGTTGGAACGGGTCCAGAGGAGGGCCACAAAGATGATCAGAGGGCTAGAGCACGTCTGCTATGAGGACAGCCTGAGAGGGTTTGGGTTGTTCAGCCTGGAGAAGAGATGGCTCTGAGGAGATCTTATAGTGGCCTTTCAGTACCTGCAGGGGGCCTACAAGAAAGTTGGGGAGGGACTTTTTCCTAGGTCATCATATGGTAATAGTAATTGGAGAATGGCTTTACATTGGAAGGGGAAAGATTTAGATTAGGTATTATGAAGAAATTCTTCATGATGAGGGTGGCGAGGCACTGGCACAGTTTGACCAGGGAAGTTGTGGATGCCCCCTCCCTGGAAGTGTTCAAGGCTTTGTGGGAGGTGTCCCTGCCCATGGCAGGGGTGTTGAAACTATATGATCTTTCAGGTCCCTTCCAACCCAAATGGTTCTGATTCTGTGAGTCTGTGATTTACTACTAAATCAGAAATGTCAGAATAAAGTATCAGACAACAGCACAGCATATTGTATTTGAACTTCCAAACTCAAAGTAAAAAGATAATGTGTGCAGACTAATGCCTTAGCTCTTGCCGCGAGCTATGTCTAATCCCTCTGGCATTTTAGAAGTCTGATTTATTCCCTAGATTACATACATGTTTGCATGAAGCCATGCTGGTTCATTATGGCACCATTAGAAAAGGCACCCTGTAGTAAAGCATCTCTTAAACTCCCATTTATTTGAGCTAAAATTATAAAGAAAAAGCAGTTAGTATAGACAATTTTGTGTCCATTCACATGCTGAAAACCCTGAGCTCAGCAGCACTGAACAGACATCCAAACAAGGCATGGCATGCTGTGCAGATCTCATCCATGATAAGGCAACCTCGTTTTGGTCTTCAGAGCTCTTACAGAAATTTCTTAAGTTGTCTTTTCTACTGTCAAACAAAAAGCATTTCACATGTTAACTTGCTGCGCTTCCTGCTGTTAAAGGAGGCTTGGGGGGCCACATTGTGCATGCAGCACAGTGCAGGGCTGTGCCTCCACAGGCTTACTGGTGTGGGAATCACTAACTACTCAACATACAATGATCTCTCATTAAACAACACAGCTACATGAATTGTTCATTTTGAATGAAAAGAGAAAGGAGGAACAAGCTTTCTGAACTGGTCTTTGCTGACTTCATCAGTTAGAAAAATAGTCTTTAAAGAGTACAAGTCTAGAAAACTAGTTCCTTGATTACTGTTTAACAAGAATGCAGCAGAACTAATATTTTTGGCACTTATTTGAGCAACAGAGTTGTTTGACACTCAACTTGGGCAAAATTATATGTTCACAGATGTGTAAAAATGTACAAAAATCTTTGTCCTAGAAAGTGAGCTCTGGAGTGTTTACATTACCATTTTCTACCATGCTACCTTACTCAAGCTGTTAAGTATTGTGCTTAGTCAACTGGAGTTCAATAGGAACACAGCCTACAATCTAGGCAGGTATCGGCAGAATATTCCTCTATTTATTTTACTACTATCTGATTATTTTTAAAAAATACTCATAAAATTAGTTTTACTACAACTTGGTTCACAAGAAAATTAATTTTCAGATTTTTTTCCTGATAAATTATCTACTTGGGAAGCTGTAGATTTTGCAGTTCTGACTTGGGTTTCCCAGTTTGTTAGGTCACAAAATACTGAATAATTTTCTATACCCTGGCATGACTCAAATCATTGACTTAAGAGAAGCATGTTTTAGTTCTGTGACATTGACATGAAAAGTGTCTTCTTGGTTTCTTGCTGAAAAAATTTGTGGTAGAGATACGTTATACAGCTTTACAGTTTATGAATTACTGCACAGTTTCCATGGATACTTCTCAATACGGGCATGAGTAGTATCATTAAAGTTGAAATTCCCAAACAATTTTGCAACTAGACATTTTCTACACCTCCATGATTAAATTTGAATAAGCTACTTGAATAGAAAGGAAGTTTTCAGAATATTAAATTAAAGTCAATGTTAAAAGCTACCCTTCTCTCCACATCCAAAAAGATAATTTCCTTTAGCTTAATGTCTACAACAATCTTTAAATCGTGGTCCTAACTAGGACAGATGATTCACTAAGGTAGCTCTGTGCTATTGCATCTCTGATTTTTTTTTATTGCACCTATTAAATGTACTTTGTATTTGGCAGTAGCTACGTAATTGCATACACACTGAGCAGCGGAGCTGAACATTTCCCTGCTTTGTAATAATTCTTTACTGCTACAAAATTTTCTTTATCACTTCTCTCTAAAGCCATCAGTGCCAGGAAGGAGAGCAGCCAGCAGATCTTCTAAGAAGAACATGACACAGTCTGCTGATCTCCAACATGGTAGAGCAGTTCCGACTGGCACAGTTCAGGGTGTCCTTTCAAATGATTTATGACACATTGGCACAACCCATGGGTTCATTTATTTGAGTTTGGTCTACTGGAGCACCAGACCTTACAAATGTTCATTTGCTACTGGTGTGTAGTGTTCTGCTTTTGTTTGCCATTAATGCCAGAATAAAGATGCCTACATGTAAAATTCAATCTTGAGTTATAGTCCCTACAATATCCAGGTATAACTATGAATTCTCTGATAATTCAGAGTAATACAACATATTCTAGAAGAAATTATAGGATGCTTTTCTATGGAAAGGTATACAGGAAAACGTAATTTTATATTTTAATCAGGATTTCATCTTCGGTTGTGGTTCTTTTTTCCTTCCTTATGAACCAAGCTTGATAATGACTCCAAATCTCTGACTCAGTTGACGACAATGCACCCCAGATTCTTACAAAAACACAGGTATTGCAGAAACAGTGTAGGAGGAGGGTTAAATAAAAACAGTGAGTAGGAGGGTTATGGTGTTAGCTGCTCCCTTTTGTGGTCTACAGAGACAATCATATGATTTACAGAATCACAGAATCACTAAGGTTGGAAGAGACCTTTAAGATCATCAAGTCCACCCATAAACCCAACACCATGCCAAGTTCACCACTTAACCATGTCTACAAGTCTATTAAATACCTCCAGGAATGGAGACTCCACCACTTCCCTGGGCAGCCTGTTCCAATGCTTCATCACTCTTTCAACAAAGAAATATTTCCTGATATCTAGTTTAAATCTCCCCTGGCACAACTTGAGGCCACTTCCTCTTGTCCTATCAGTTGTTACTTGGGAGAAAAGACCAACACCCACCTCACTACAGCCCTCTACATGTAGTTGTAGACAGCAATATGGTCTCCCTTCAGACTCCTCCAGACTAAACAATCCCAGTCCCTCAGCTTTGTTACCCTTCTCTGGATGCATTCCAGGGCCTCAATGTCTTTCTTGTAGTGAAAGACCAAAACTGAACACAGTATTCAAGGTGCAGCCTCACCAATGCCGAGTACAGGTGGGACTATCACTTCCCTGCTCCTGCTGGCCACACCATTTCTGATAAAAGCCAAGGTGCAATTGGCCTTTTTGGCCACCTGGGCACACTGCTAGCTCATATTCAGCCAGCTGTTGACCAATACCCCCATGTCCTTTTCTCCCAAGTGGTTTTCTAGCCATTTATCCCCAAGCCTGTAGTGTTGCATGGGGTTGTTGTGACCAAAGTACAGGACCAATCACTTAGCCTTGTGGAACCTCATAAAAATTACTTTGTCCTATTTATCCAGCCTGTCAAAATCCCTCTGTAAAGCCTTCCCTCAAGTAGATCGACATTAAATTAAATTTCATTAACTTCATATGTCAGCAGATTTAACCTTCTTTTTTTTTTAATGAAAAAAAAGCATAAATAACAAGAGACAGTTAAAAAAAGGCATAAATTAATTTATAACCTGAAAACAAATTTAAAACAGATGGCTGAAGGGAATAAGGAGTTGGGAGAGCCAGGAAATCAGGAAGAAGGACTGGCTAACTTGAGGTTTGAGCTGGACCATTACACCCATTATATACCCATGCATCAAACTGGTATATTCATGCATAGGCAGTAAAATGATATATGCCCAATAAAGATTACAGACTAGTGTATAGAAATTCCTCAGAGTAGGCCTTGTCAGGGACACACAGTCTCCATGATTGGGATGCTTCACAATCATGATGTCACCTCTGCAGCTGCCATCAACTCCACAGGTAACTAACATGTCTTAAGAGCTCCTTTGCTATTTTCAAGTGTGCAGCCATTTTCCTTGATTCTTAGACTAATGAAAATCATAGTTCTTGCTGTACATGAATAAGCCGTACATTATTTTACTCTAGGATGTTCCCTGCTATCTCTCTTCTCCCATCAAAGCTTGACTCCAAAACAGAACAGTGTCTCAAAAAGTTCCCTCGGGATTTCATTGCTAAACTATGATGTTCTTGTTCACATACATAATTTCAATAGAAAGGTAATAACTATTTGAAAAGTTATTAAAAAAATAAAAAAATGTACCAGTAATTCACTTGAGGCTGTACTAGCATTTTATTTTATTAGGTAAACATCATGATATCTAGCTTTCCTTCTCACTGTAATTCAAAGGAATAAGTTAAAATTCTTTATTCATACTGACACTTATCATATTTTTCCTGAGTTGTTACACTTAAGCTTGAGCCCAGCAGAGTTTTTAAGTAAATTTTATCACTTTTTACAATGCACTTCACCATAAAAATCTATGACCTGTTCATTTTTCAGCCTCTGTCCCTCTTGAAATTCTTTATGGTCTCCCCTACTCTTAACAATTAGCAGCTATCCATTACCAACTCTCTCATCAGAAATAATGTGCTTTCTAGATAATTTACACACACCACTAACCCCTTAAGACCCACCAATCTCTAACAAGAGGGTTGTACAGAAATAGCTTAACTTACTGCAGCAATCAGACTTCTTTAACGTGCTAGAAATGGGGACAGTGGGAAATTCGTAATTGTTTGAAGATATACCTATATTCTATATCATATTTTGAGATTAAAATCCAAGCAAAAGAACAGAATGTTATGGATAGCCGCTGAAACATATTGCTTATTTGTACCAAGTTTCCACACCTTTTTCAGCTCTTTCACCGAACACCTTACTTGAGCGCACCTTGCTGCCACTAGTTCTCAGATCAAATCAGCACTGGTGACAGCAGCTGCAGCAGTGTTGTGGAGGCATGGTCATGAATCTCCTTCCTCAGACAACCACTCAGAAAAATGTTCCCTTGGCATAGCCCTTGCTACAGTCCTGTGAACACCATAAGTGATGGAAGTAAAATGGAAGGTTGCACTTATCCATGCAACATTAATCTAGTGTCATTAACTTTTTTTCTTGCAGTTTTCCAAGAATATTTCAAATTGCTGCCCTCTAATGCCCTTAACAAGTACATTCTTTTATTCCACTATTTATGTCGCTTTCATGGGCCTAAAAATTACTCTCCTAGAACACACTGGATATATTTTTTTTTTGACAGGAAATCACTGGTAAGATCCCTTTGCATACAGTTAATCAATGAGCACTACATTTACCCTCTAATAGTTTCATCTAGAATATATTTCCCTAGTTTATTTATGAAGATGTCAGAAAAGACAGATATCTCTACTATATTCAAGATAAATGACTTCTATGGCTTTCTTACTTGCACAACAAGGCCTGCAGCCTGTCAAAAGGAAATTAGCTGGTTTTTGACAAATCCATGTTGTTTGGTACTGATTTCTTTGCAACCCCCCAGGTGCTAACAAGTAGTCTGATTATTTTTAGAGGTTGAAGTTGAATGGTTTGATCTAAAATTTCTTACCTTGTCTCTCCTTTCCACTCCTGTATTTCACGCCTCATAGTATTCCAGTACTTCCACTTTATTTTGGAAGACAAAACAATACTCGAAGATAACAGCTGACAGTTCTCAGATGGCATTAGTAATTTCTTTTACTTGATCACACTGAATGTACATGTCACTAGCTTTTCCATTGTGTGGGATTTGTCATGCCTCATACTTTAAAAACAGCCATTGCCTTATCCCACTGTCATGGGCTTGAGTACAAGGTTTTCAAAAGCAAAGTCAGTGAAGCATGCAGCACGCACAGGGGCAGACAGGCACCAAGGGCAACTTGCTATCTGAAGTGGGGGATGAGATACCTGGGAGTAGGCGAAGTCAGCTCCTGCTAATCAGCAAGGCTCCTGCAAGGACAGGAGCCCACTTATTTTCTAGGAAGATGGATTGCTGCTGCAATCACTCAAGCTCCACCTGAAGCTCTGCCCCAAAGGTGCAACTTACAACAAATAGTTTAGAACAAAGGGAAAAATGGAAAGGGGAAATGTGATTGAAACTTCTGTGATCACCTGACAAGTTGGACCCCATCCCCCACCCTCCTGCACTCCACAGGGAGGGGAAAATGCCATCAAAACTCATGGAATCAGCCAATGTGATTGACCCCATTGTCCTCTGCCACCCAAGACACCACTGGAGTAAGACCGTGTATTATGCACGCTAAATATATATCTTAACTTCAAGATCATTAACATCAAGCTAATCATTAGTATCTCTCTGTACTTTGACCTCAACTATATATCTTCTACCAATGTGTTATCTTTACTTTTGTCTGAGTCTTAGTGCTACACGTAGATCATTGCTTGTTGCGTTCTTGTATGCGTTCAGGTATAGGGTTGTTTAAAGCATTTCCGCAAAAAGTGTCTTTTCTGCAGCCACTACCAAACCTTATTAAGTCACAAGCTGTTATAATAAATAATTCTTAATAAAATTGATTTGTTTTTATGTATACAAGTCTCAGAAATTTTACGAGAGGGATTTAAAGGAAGTGTCTGATTTGAATCCAGCAAGCTATACAAGCTTGATTGTCTTTGTGATACTGTTGAACAGAATCTAAGTGAAACGTTGTGTAAAGCAAGCTGGATGATACTGATTATCCTCATGTCATTGCTCATTAATTACTCTGACTGACAGGCTGGGTGATATATGTATGTTCATTCCTTGCAATATTGTTGGTTAAAGGGTTAAACAGACTGGTAAAAGCTCCTCTCTGAAGTCTCTTGTATTTTCAATTTTACCCCCTTGTGATATCATGCAACAAGTACACACGGAAAATTCAATGGGCAAGCTTGTAATTTAGGTTTTGTTTTCAACGAATAAAGAATTTTAGGTGGTGTTTAAAGTTATGACTGAAGCTATGGAAATAATTAAGCAAAAAAATACAACACCTATTCTTTCTTTGTAATTTATGCTATCTCTGTATATATTCATTATATGTAAATATTCATTTTCTAGTTTTCTCATAGGGTTAGTTCTTCTCTCTGTGTTTACTGTTCATTCTTGATATTTGTTGCTGGTTGATTATAGTGTGCAAGCAGTCCTTTAAGCCACAGGAATTTTCACCCTGACTGGATTACTGAAACTTTTAAAGAGAATCTTCTAACATTTAAACAAAACAGAATCTTTTACACTTAAAAAAAAATAACAAAAAAAAACACCAGACAGGTCACACAAATTTAGATTATTCCTGGATTTTTCTATGTTGTTGTGATTCAAACCCAAAATATAGCTCATCTGCATTAACACAAATAAGTAGAAACCAGAGAAAACTCTGTTTTCTGGAATATTTATTATTTTTTTTAAAAAAGCACCATATATAATTTAAAGAGTTACCTGTCTGGCTCTTGTTAGCACTCTCACACGCCTGAGACACATAAAAGATAAAGGAATATGCATTTTGGTATTACACTTATGCAGAATTTATGAATATAATTTGGGAATTCAGAGAGTTAATTTCAAGAGCTGAAGGATAAATAATCAGATAAAAAAAGGCACAGTCTGTGCTTCTTGCACATTGCATTGTATCTTGCTTTCTATTAATACCAAGTATCTAATCAACAGGAGAACCTAACCCCATGAGAAGATCTCATGCATTTCATTATTCTTAGAACTTTACAGAGTTCTCATGTTTAAAATCATGTATAAAACATATTTTCAAAAGCGCATTCTTGATAAAACCAGACAGGCAAACCTACAGAGTATTCTACATTAGTGTTACACCCACCTTGCTTTTATATCATCTTTAGATACCATGTAAGCTAAGACTCCTGTAATTTCAACATTTCCCTCTGTAAGTAGTGGGAAGCAATTTCAACATTTACACACTTTCCAGTTCAGACATTCAGCACCAGTGAAGTTGGAATGATTTATTCCTGTTAAGATTCTTGTTTAATACATCATTATATCGGTAACATAAAATCAAACAAACATAATATGATTGCTGGAAAGAGTGGACTGAAGGCAGCATCCCGTCAGGAGTTAATAAAAAAGGCCAACTGTGACAATAAAGTGGAAGAGCAGCAGAGTAAATAAAGACTGAAAAGTAAAAGAGAACATCACTGTTACTACAAGATCTGGAGAGCATTGGAAGAACTTGTTAAATCTTTTCAATAAAAAGAAAGTGTTCAGGGTGTATTTGTTGACCCGTTAGCTAAGTATATTACTGTGGTGAAGAAGTGTGAAGCAACAATAAATGAAATTTGTCTCAATTATTCTTTCAGATCCCACTAAGTAGCAGACAGCCACAGAGGTAATACAGAGTATGTTAAAGACGGTTTAGAGCAGTATATTGCAGTTACAGATCATGCGACTGTCATTTAAAATGAAAGCCTTAAAAGTTTACACTTTAGAATGCTATATTGCCTGTAAAATATGTGAGTTGCCTCTTCTACAGGCAGCACAGATACTTTTCACTCTTCCATGATACATAGCTCCAGCCTCACACAGGTTAATTACAACTTCTGAGGGCAGATAGAAAACAATATTACAGTAATCTTTTCTGCTTGCCATAGAGCTTATCTATCAGCTGCAAAACTGTTCTGTTTTCTAAGGAAATCATTCAACCCACATTGAAGTAAAAAGGCAGACTGGTGATGCAACATAGATGTAGGATACTGACACTCAATGCCTATGACTCCAGACTCGGAAAAAAATGTTGTCTTTCTAACTATCATGGATGTATTTTTTGTTTCTACTAGAAGTACATCAGGCCTTACTTCAGTGTCTGTGCAACATGTTGTGGTCAGGCCATTAGGCATCACTGAAGACCTAGCAGACTTCACTTATTTTTGAGCATGAAAATTTGAAATTTAAAAAACTCTTTATGTCATTGTTTTCCATTTAATCCTACAATATGTGAATAGCAATTCAAGAAACCGCTCTGTTATTAGCTGATCTATTAAGTCCTAGCCAATATACTTTCATCTTTAAAACACAAAGTTTAACCACTCTGAAACTGCTTCAGAGAAATCACTGGGACAGCCACCTGATGTAATACAGTGAGTTAAAATTGTAGTCTTAAACACTGATACAATTTGGGAAATTACTAGAGGGCTATATAAGTAATCTGAAATGCAGGGCATGACAAGAAATAACCCACAGAGTGTGGTTACAAAATAAAAATGCGATCATTGGTGAATTCCTGTCAGTCACGCTTGTCTACAACTTCCGCAGGAGAGAATATTTGCTCAGATCCCCACATTTATTTGCCTGCTGTGGTTGTTTTGATATCTGCCTGACAATCTGTGCAGATTGAGTGGCACAGGCAAATGCTGAGTAGTGTCAGCGCTGAGACGAGGGCTGACTGTATTACCATTTTAAATGGTCTGCCTACTGAGCTGCTGTGATTTCATTCCTCCCTTACCTGTCACGCTTCATTAACCAGCTCTCACCACAGCCCTGTGCTGTTGAGAGTCTGGCTCAGCCCCTTGTTCTGGATGAGAGCTGCAGATATACCTCCTGCTACAGCAGCAGATTCCTCACTTTCCTTCCCTCTCTACACCAGACATCGAGGGTGCTTGTGCCTGTGTGTGTACAGAGGAATGTATACATGCTGCAATGACCAAATGTGCGTGGGCTGTGGGAGGTTGTTTGCTGTTTTCAGCCTATTAAGCAAGAAAGCTTCAAGTGCTTTGAAGACCGCTCCCAGGCTACCCTGTGGGAGAGAAATATTTTGTTCCTCCTGTGAGGTGGGAGAGACAGGTTGTAACACAGCTAGCCGGCAATTCGCGCTGAGGGTTAGACAGCAGGATTGCAATACAGAACATTGCCTCTAGCAAAAGCAGAGAGTTCTCTCTCTTTACATTTATAATTTATATAGCGACAGAAAGTTTAAACAATATCATCAAACAGGTAACAGAAAACCTGATAGTTTAGATCCACAATGATGAAACAACTCATTTTTTTCCCGTGTTTTACATTCAGTATTTGGATTAGCTGCTCCAAAACACAACCAATTGTCTGAGATGAAAGCCACGGCCTGTTTGTGAAGGGTGCCATTTAGAACACTGATATTTCATTTCTAGATGAACATTCACAAATTCTTCATCTGACACCTGCATACAAAAAGTTTGTTCATACACTATACTGAGCAAATATTTAGATTTCCTAGTCTTGCATGCCATTATATTAATCTTTTGAACTATTGTCATGGGTTACTCCGCCCAGGCTTGATCAGCAGCTAAACGTGAGCAGTTGTAATCCCAGTTCCCTTCTCCCCCTTTCTACCCTAAGGAAACGGAAATGAGAGAAAAAGATTTGTATGTTGGAAACTGAAACAGCTTTAATGAAACAACAATCATAAAAAGTAAAATAATATTAAGAAGAAAATAATAAAATATATAAATATATACAAAATTACACACCCCCCCCCCAAATGACTATACATCACCACTGATACCACAGAGCAGGCACAAGGAAAGATCCTTTCCTGGACTCAGGAAATAGATTCAAGAATGAACAGATCTGTGATAAGGGCACAAAAGGTCAGACAAGGTCCTTATTGGATGTCAACCATCAGACAAGAGGGCCTGATATCTACGATCCCTCTGTTTCATACTATGACATATATGGAATGGAATATCCTGTTGGTCAGGTTTGGGTCACCTGTCCTGTCTGCTGTTCCCTGCAGATGAGACTCTTTTTCACCCTTTGACTTACAGTGTATCATCAACTAGAGAATGGCCTTGGTTTCTATAGAAGTATAAACAATGGTCTTTCTGCATACAAGTGCCCTGTTACTTTGGTGATAATCATAAATTTTAAGTGTTATCACTTCTAGAGACAGACACTGCCTGCAAAACTTGTACTTACCTTTCAGTTATTTAGACAAGGCTTAGCTGAGAAGTTAGAAAATTGGTTGTGCTTTAACTCAAACCAGAACAACTATTAACAGTCAGTGAGTTCAAATTATCTGGCCATTTGGGGAGCAGTAGGCAGGAGAAGTGAGGTACTTATTTCTGAGTCACCTTCTCTCCTTGAACATAATGTCAATAATTAGCAATAAATTCAGCAGTCACATGTGGCCTTACAACATACTTGTTTACAACCCATTTCACTGAAAAGTACAGAGTATTACAGTACATTATGGAAAGTAAATTTATCATCTTTGAAATTGTTTAGGCTGGGTTTTTTTTCCCAATACTGAGAAATGGAATTTTATGGTTTTCGTTCTTTTTTTTTAATTTTGCAAATAGTATATATACATTAAAAGTGATAACTAGTAACATTTGGAACAAACAGAACCAGTCCTGTAGCAGAAACTGTTTATATCTCTGTGAAAATCCCCATTTGGCAAATTTTTAAAGTGTGCTTTAATATATTTTTGCTACTGTCACTATCCCCTTCTGATCTTCAAACACTTGACTTTATTCTAGCTAACTTCATAAACCCTTATGCAACAATGCAGTTACACCAGAGCATGAACAAATAAATCTGAGGAAAATAAAGATTTTTAAACTTAGAATGTTTCTTAAAAAGGCCAGGAAAGAATTAACAATTTTAATTTAGAAAATCTCCAGTATTTTAATAATATAGTTAAAATGTATTTAAATAATATAGTTAAAATTTAAGCAACACATAATTGACTGCAACAAATAAAAAAATATGGCCCAAGATGGAAGGACAACAAAATCCACCATTTTCTTTACTAGCTACAAAAACAATTATAAGTTTAAAAATACAATCTATTAGCATTTCAGAAATCTGAACAACTCTAAAACTACAACATAATAGCGGCTAGACTGATTTCAACTACATTCAGAACCAGAAGAATTTTAGAATGAGATCTTCGTTTTCCTTAAAATGAAACACTTTGTAGTGCAAGACCAGGTGGAGGAGGCAGAGCTGTGGCCTTCCCTTGCTGGACAGGGTTTCTGGAGTTTTAGAGTGCTGCAAGGTTGTTTTAGTAAAGGAACTGCCTTAAAGAGCACATATTGCCTTCTTCATTTTCCTGCCTTTGACACAATTCACCAGGCCTCTCCATGAGAATAAGTCTTTCACAAAAATGTCGATATCAGAATTTCATTTATTTACAGGTATTAATTCAGCTTTTCTGAATGATAACCAGCATCACAAAAGCTGGGGATTCATAAACCTATTTAGGAATCTGTATTTGCTCTGTTTGGTCAGCTTTGTAGCTTCTTCCCACTAACATTCAGTAGAAAAGCAAATTGGAAAAAAACTTTTTAATAATCAGTAAATACTAATTTGTGCTCTCGTAATAAGGAGCTAAAAAGTACCCACAGCACTAGAACATTGCTGAAATATAAGGCAAAATTATGAACAGAGGATGGTACCCAAAATGCAAAAAAAAAAAAAATTAAAAAGCAACACGTGTACTTTAATAATAATCCAACCAGACCTTACACAATCTTATGTCAGCACTTATGGTCTTCATTAATTCCTTTGCTGCAGCTGTATATGTTTATGCAACAACACAGCCTTCCACAGATTTTTTTATTTAAATAGGAGGAAAAGGAGCATATAATGAAAAGATACAAATACATCGTTCATGCTTATAGAGTTCATGTAAAATTCAGAGATACTGCTTGATACAGTGCTTTGAATATCCACTATAATGCCACTGCATAATGATGGTGCCTTTTACAAACGATATGCACTATAACATTTACACTATAAAGAATATTTTAGCCCTTGCCTTTCTCTAGTTTACGAGTACCATCCTTTAAGATCAAATTACAGTTACCAACTCTGAGTGGATTACGGCTTAAGTTTTTTTTTTCAATATGAATGATAGAAGGCTCTTTTTTTTTTCTTCCACAGTGAAATGTTAAAACATGGTAAAAGCCTAAATTGTGTTAAAATGGAACATTCTGTGAATAACTTAACAGCACCACAAAAAGGCAAGAAAATAATACATTCATTTTCTCATTCACTTATAAAATCTATATACTGTAGACCCTTTCAGGAAGTATTAGATATCATTTACAGTATGAAAAGGAATGGCTTTCAGATAACAAAATTTATCAGCATGAGTTCTCTGGAACTGTTAACTACAGGTAATAGTTACTGAATACTTTTTAGGCCCAGAAATCAATTCCCTGTAGCCGTTCTCCCTTTGTGACCTTTTCAGACATTGTAAGACATTGGAGGGCTCTCATCAATTAGAACTCAGGTCATTGTAAAAAGTGACATTCTGAAGAACTACTCAAAAAGAAAAGTTCAAATTTAAACTTTACTGACAAATTTGAATCAAACCTAATTAATACATATTTTAAAAGCCCTGCCTCCACCAAAACAAAACAACCACCTCTGCAAGCTTCCAGCATCTACATTTATTTGATTAAATACATATACTTATCACCATTAGCCCTAACAACAGATTATCAGCTATACTGGTCATGCAATTGCCTGGTATGTGCAGTCCTTCCTCATCCATCTAAGCTGGGGTTCAGGGGATCCCACCGCTAGTAGGATCTCTGGATGGGCTGACTGCAGAGGTTCCTCAGCTTCTGTTCACATACGTCACAGAGCTGCTGTTAGATCCTTCAACTTCTAAAACTTTGGCTATGGAAGATACTGCTGACAGCCCAGAATGTAAAAGCGGAATACCAGAGTCTCTACTGTCTCCAGTTCAGAGCCAGATTCAAACAGTTTTAAACTGTGATATCACAATTTCTAGCATCTCTGGCTATAGGACTAGCATGAAAGAAAATCTTGCACTCTACTCTCTGACTATCAAACCAATAACTCAGGCTGCAAGCTTGTGTACTTATTTTGTTGTGATCTTGCTCATTTTTATTCCCTAAATGATTCACTTTTCACACAGACCTACTGTCCTGTCATTTCGGTGACTTAAAATGATTTATTACCCCCAGAACTGGAATTATAAAATACAGTCATTCACCCTAGAGAAATAAAATTCACAGCATTTTAAGCAAGAGAGACATTCCCTTCACAGAATCACTAGGTTGGAAAAGACCTCCAGGATCATCAAGTCCAACCATTCCTATAACCACTAAACCATGTCCCGGAGAACTTCATCCACCTGTCTTTTAAATACCTCCAGGGAAGGTGACTCAACCACCTCCCTGGGCAGCCTCTACCAGTGCCCAATGACCCTTTCTGTGAAAAATTTTTTCCTAACATCCAGCCTGAACCTCCCCTGGCAGAGCTTGAGGCCATTCTCTCTTGTCCTGTCCCCTGTCACTTGGGAGAAGAGGCCAGCACCCTCCTCTCCACAACCTCCTTTCAGGTAGTTGTAGAGAGCAATAAGGTCTCCCCTCAGCCTCTTCTTCTCTAGGCTAAACAAGCCCAGTTCCCTCAGCCACTCCTCATAAGACTTCATTTTGAGTCTCTTTCACACATTATGTTCTACATTGGGTCTTGGCAAGATGAGACATGTCTGTGCTGCTGGAGTTGCTGTCGTTTAGATGAGACATAAGGACAAAACTATCACTTACATCACTAAAATACATCATAGCACTTTTTTAGATGCTTTTCCAAGACATAACAAGATATAAGAAAATGATATCATGCAGAAAAAGAAAAATCAAACAAATAATCCTTAAACTGTAAAATTATTCTTAGTAGTCAGCAATAGTAGAAAACAACAAATATCATACAATTACTAACTTGAATAACTCAAAGAAAAGAATCTGAGGAGATGAAAAGAGTTGTGATTTTCAGAGGCTGCCACAATAAAAACAGAACTTAATGTAACTTTTTATCAATTTCTGAAAGCAAAAACAATTTCTATTGGGTTAGCCAAACGTATCCTTAAGTAGGCTCTGATTTAGAAACAAATCAAAAACACAGAAGGAGTACTATAGACAGATCTAACAAAGTTGTTGAGGTAATTTGTTAAGGTCCCCAAGGAGAAAGAAGATTTTATTTTTTTTTTGCCAGAAGTAACTGATCACAAATGAGAGAGGTGTCAACCAAAAGGTACAGCCACACAAAAACACAGAAAAAGATTATGGCACATCATTTTTGTCATTTACAGGAATGGACCTACTTTAGGGTCTCTATTGACATGAGGCAGCTTTGCCTATAACTGCCAGAAAATTGTCATCAGCCAAAAAAAATCTGGAATTCAGTGTTCCTATTGCACAGTCTTTCTAAACACTATATGGTCTCCCATCACAGAGTGTGACTAGCATGACTGCCTGTAGGTGTAGAAGTCTCCTGGAAGAAGATGATCTCTCCTTTATCTAGTTAAGGAGTCCCTGGCATGGGGCAGTACTAGACTGCCATTACAAAGAGCAAAAATGTCACCTTGCAGCCATGGCAGTAGAATACAGACAACAACAAGCTTTAACAACAGGATTTCCACAAAAGGACAGCTACCAATATATCATCAGAAAAAGCATTGAGAAAATTATGCTGTCTCTGGTATAAAAAAACCCCTCGTTTCAGTTCTCTGTAGCATTTTTACACTTGTTAATAACTGCATATTATGGTGATATGTTAATTTTATGTCTACTATTTATTCACATTGCCTTCTAATAGGAGAAACCATTTTCAGTCAAAAAAGTACACTAAGTACTATATTCTGTGATGGTGCAAAGTCTTAACAACAGTTAATCACACAAACAAGTCAAGCTTTACATGCCTGAGTTAGTAGAAAGTGATGAACATGAATATTTCTAAATATTCTTTTAGAATATTTAGAGCATGGCAGGTTTCTCTGAACAATTTGTGATGCTACTAGAAATACCTTCTTGACAAGACTATAAAATGACACAATCATGTAACTACATATTGAAGTGACTACCACCATAAAATTATCAGCTGCTGTAAACTAGCAAGATTTCACAGACTACCTACAGGATTACATCAAAGTACCACAGTTGAAGTACCAGATCTACAAGCAGTAGTTTGCTTCCTGTTAAATTTATGATAGAAAGTCCTGATAGAAATTTGAGGGTTTTGTGATAACCTGTGCAAGATAAAGGAAGCAAGTATAAAGTTTTTAATTAGAAGATTTGAACTTCTGCTGATTTAACACAGAAAAGACAAGTTGTAGCATTCTCTCCATATTCTAGAAAATCCACACTTGAAAATGGTAACTTACAGAAGGCTGGCTGTGCTCCTATGCCAGGCAGGGAGCTAAGAGAGCACAGATGAGCTTCTTTAGAAAGGGACCTAGATGTAAATTCCTAGATACACATGAGAAAACCTAGAATATTTTTCAAAAGTGGAAAAAGATTATTATTCCTCATGGCTAGAGCTTTTGTGTGAAACCACTATGTCCCTTCCAGTTTCTGAACATTCAACACATTTTTCTCAGCTGGAAGAATTACATAATCACGGGGAACAACAGTAACTTTGTATAAAATAATTCTGACAGAAGGTCCCATCTTAGAAAATGGATTTTCGATGGCTTGTTTGGAAGGCATATGCTAAAATTAACTGCTTAGTAAAGTCAACCACAATACTGACAAACCCAACTGCATGGCAAGTATAGACACACATGCAGAGTTTATAAATGTCCTTAGAAAGGTTTCTGAAAATATGAAGTCCCAAAACTATGGTGGAAAGCCTACAGGCTTCACATATTTGCTTTAGATTAACATATATTTCTCAGATCTTTAATAAAGGCTCCAGACAGAAAGGCTTGGGCCCATACTTTCAATTTACCAAGGAATTTATTTTTCATATCACACCAAACTCAGCTAGCATAATTTATTACAATGCATATAAAGTCACGCATGCCTGACAGTGTGGTTACATGCAGTACTCACTGTACTATGGATATGCTATAATTACAACAGCTGCAAAGCACACTTCCCTCCTTTATTAGGTATTCTTTGAATGCACTATAATATTGTTGCTTAGAAGTCCTACCTAGGATTGTGGCAGCTAAATAGTCACATATTGTATTAGGATGCTTCTTATGCTGCTATCACAGAGTCAGTGAATCAATATGTGAGAGCAGACCCTTTTAATTTAGCTATTCTGGACATTTTACAGTGAAGAATCCTCGACTACAAAAAAGTCCAAGGCACCTGACATGGCTGGCTCATAGGAATGGTGGAGAAATAAACAGATATTGCTAGAGAAATGAATTGGTTTTATGAAGATCCAAATTATGCACAGGTTCACTGGCATCATCTCTGGCACATCTAAGTCTCTTCTATCCATGCTGTTCATTGAAGATGTGCAGCAGCTGGTGTGTGTGGAACTGGAGATCATCCATGTGTCACTGATGCTTGCTGAGAGACTTAGCTGTGTTAGCTCTCAAATGCAGTCTGATGATCTGGGAAATGATATCCTAAGACTGAACATAAAATTAGCATTACAGTGACTAAGGAACATGTTAAAAATACTTCAGAAGTCAATGAAGATGCTAATTTGTGCTAACATCTCACGCTATTCTACTGGAAAAAATACAGGATTAGCATTATTGTTTATATTTGATTGGGAAAAGAGAAGTACAAGCTGTCAGCTTAGTTGTTATGTGTCATAGGTGACAGATCTGAGTGAAGTATGCATATGTTGTAATTTCCTTATTCCTTGTGAAGTTGTGTTTTGTCCACGTACATTTCTGATATTTATTATCTTTGCTAACAGTTCTTTATTTCTTGCCCTCTCACTCAATCTTCTTCCATCATCATTGCCACATACTTCTGAAAATTCACACAGGTGGCATGTAATTAATGCTTATGGTTTACTACTGAAGAGAAGAAATTCTACCAAAAGTTTGATAGAATATAGGAAGCTTAAAGCAAAGCCTTTCTACACTTACATAATTACAAGGTTCAGGCACAGCCTTTTCTGTTTAACAGTCTTCATCCTTTAGAAGTCCCATCAAAGTCTCTTGGGACTACATATGGAAGTGAGACAAGACAAATCCGAGGGAGGAGTGGAAAAAAGGAGCACATTACTGAAGTTTACTCCATCACCAATGTCAATGAAAATAACTGTCAAATCTGACTAAAGTACGGGAGCCATTTTTACCACGGGAACAGGCAGCACATGACAGATGGCAAGGTATAAGAGCATCTTTTAGTGAGAGACGGTGTCTAAGTAAGGGCAAATTCTATGAGTGAATGTGTTGTGAGGAACAGCCTGCTTTAGCAGTCAACTTGAGGAAAGTGCATAGTAATTTGCCTGCTGAAAGGGACTAATTGCCTTTTTCAATTTTTTTTTTATTTTCTTTTTTTTACTTATATTAGCCAAAGCAAAGATCCAAAGTGCTGTATGAGATGAGCAGGAATATTCTCAATAGCTGAACTATCATGGAAAATTCTGGCTCTGTAAATTATTTAACCACTGCTGAAAAGTGATTACACTTCCTAGGTCAGTTCTTTAGGTGAAAAAACATGCTGCTTAGCACCAGTGAAGCTGTACTGATTTAAAAGAAGTGAATGCATGGATTTTTTACTTGGGAATCAGTGACTTATGATTTCTCATCAGTTGACAGCATAGAGACCCCAACAACAGGTGATGTTACCACTACAAAGAGTATATCATATTCACCACCATTGGTCATTAAGCCTTTAAATCTTCAAAATGTAAAAAGGTTGGTGTTTTTGTTTAAATGATTTAGCTAAATGGATAGCAAGTGACCTCTAGGTCACACATTTTCTTTCAGTGAATGGCCAGAGACATTATGGCCTCTGTTTTACACTGAAATTTTGTTTTATTCAGATGGTCATCGTCTTCTTCCAAAGGAAGGAGATTTTGCTGGTCATTATTACCCCTGTATCTAAGCCACTGCAGTGAGAGAATCTCCTCCCCATACTATGCAGTCGTCAAGCTTTCATGAAAGGAACTGTTGATGGATTCACAGAAATATATATCCATTTTCGTCACAGCCCTTACCAAGCTATGCCAAGTCTTGCTACCCTGTGAGTAAATTAGAACTTAGCTGAAAACCCCAGCAGAAGGAAGTTTATTTCCAGTGGAAGGATGGACAATAAGCATCATTCAGGAAGTATAAATCTACAGTTCGTTACATTCTTTACTTAACCTGTTTTTTCAAGTATCATCTGAGGGAGTGCTCAGTAGAAAGATGAAGGATAAACCGAAAGCTTAAATGCTTTGACAAGCTATGCATGTACAGTCAGAACAGATATTGTTCATGAGCGGCAACAATTTTGTCATGTTTCTCCCTTGTCCACACCCTCTAAGAAATGCATCTAAAATATACCTCAATTTATACAAAATATGAGCAATCAGATTAACTACGCATCCTTTTCCTATCTATGGTTTGCATTTTGTGATTAAATGCTGCTGCTGCTCTAGCAAATATGTCCCTTCTATTAAGATGAAAATTGTCAGAATTGCTCCCATAGTCCTGGTTTATCAGAATTCCAGGTAATTTCAGAGGAATTTTGACTAAACAAAGACTGTAGGCCATGTAGAAATTTACAGAAATTTGGCCACTTTCCATATCTTGCAGCATTTACAAAGTGTTTCTTTAAATTATGTGCCTCTGATTCTTAATTAAATTATTTATGAGATTTTTTTGGTTTTAAACATTCAGCCTCAATGAATATATATAAATATTTTTGTATATGTGACAATCAAATATATTTGAAATTCAGACAATAAATTATAGATCTCTTGACAAATATACTTTGCATGCACCTCTCCCTTTCAAAATGTTATACACTGAAAAAAACACAGATGAAGTCACATCGAGTGGATTGTTAGTAAAAGAAAATGCATCATCAACGCAACAGAACTGATTATTCCTATTGTTTTAGAAAAGCTATAAAAGTTGTCCACAGACATATACTTGGAACTTCCAACTCTATTTCACATAATCAAATACCATTGTCACAATAGTCCAGTTGGTGCATACAATCACAGGCCTCACTTTTTTTCTCTATCCTTACCTCTCTTTTCCTTATAAGACCTAAATACTAATGGAGGAGCTCTCAGCATCTCCAATTTTTCATGCATCCTTCACATTTTTCTGATAGATTTTCTTTTCCCACAGTTGTCCTAATTAGTGTTTTAAGCTATGCCATTTACAGTGCAACACACTGCTTTAATTTCCTCATGCTTATTATCCTTCATAAGTTGCCCACAGGGTCCCATAACACCTGTCTTCCAGAGAACATCCTTGGCCAATCCAGCTGACTGAGATTCTAATACCTGTACTGTAGCATTACAGTAGATTATCTACAGAAACTATTAGTATACAGACCAACACTGGATCTTATAGAAATGTTCAGATTAATATGAAGATGTAAAGTGTAGAGGTCAGAAGTCTGTTTAGAACATAATATCATATTTGTCATACAGATTTTCACCTGTTAAGAGAGTAAAAGCCTTTATCTAAGATCTGCTTGACAGAATTCATAGTTGCAGTAGACCCTTAAAATAGAAATAATTTTAGATGTAAAAGGAATCAAAATTGTAGTCACCAAATATGGCACAGAAGAAAAATAAGAAAAAAAAAGCCCGAAGTTACTCTTACTCATCAGCAATAAAACAATACCAGCATTATAATTGACATAAGGGCAAAATAACGGTCTTTTCATTTTCTTTAATTAAAAGGGGGAAAAAATCTCTTATTTGTCTTGACAAACATTATTTCCTCATTAAGATCCTCAAATCTACGGTGATTCGGGCTTCAACTGAGCACTTAGTGGGATTTAAAAAAAAGTAGAAGTCCTGCTATTAAATCTAATTAAGCAGTTCCTTGAACTGTACAGCTCCCATGTCAGTACAGTTCCCACATTTCTTCGTTCCCATTAGCTCCACATAACCATTTTATCTTCTCAGTCTCATGTGTCACATCTCCCTTTCAAAGGCTGGGTGGGGAGAAGTTGTCATGGGCTTTTCATCCACCTGCTCTCTTCTTGGTCCACATTGTAAAGGAGAGAAGAAATGAGTGCTCTTCATCTCAAATGGAATGACAGACAGAAGGATTGTAGGAAAACTGAAAGAGAATTACCTATATTCTTCTGCTTACTGATGACAGGATGTAAAGAAAGCAAGTTTTTTTGCCTCCCACAGTAGCAGTTATGAGCTGTTCTCTGGGTGTGTCAGATGGGACAGGCAAAGATCTTCATCCTGGAAGCACTTTGCTCAGCTACATGCTTTTAAGATGCATGATTTGTCATTCTGAAACATGGTGCATACCTGATCAGTGATAATGCCTCACTTGTCAGCCTCAAACTTCTCACAGCTAGAGGAGAGAGGGAAGAAAAAAAACCAACCAAATATCCAAAGCAAGATGCCAGTTACAGCTTTGCAAGTGTAGTGAAGTTATTAAAATCATTAGGCATGAGTAGAGAAGCAATATCTCAAGTCATTACTCATCAGTACCAATAAATAGGTTTTGTCTTCCAAGTAACTTGAGGTGAAATCTGCATAATATGGGGCTAATTGACAGAGGTGCGTATGTATAAAGCAACTAAGCTCAAAGAAGCAGTTGCTAAAGAGGCTAAATGTCATTGATGCAGCTGTTCAGAGCAGACATATGCTATTGAGTGCTTCATGTTTGCCCTGAGGGTCTGCTTTTGTTTTCTTAGGCTCCCTAAAGCTCAGACCAAAGTCGGCAGGGATCCAGGGCATACCCAAAGCACAAAAACTGTAAGATGTAACATGCTCACTGCCAGTTTTCTCTCTCGAGGAAATTCATAAAGGGATTTCAGAGGGGGCCAGGTAGCTGCATAGGAGAAGATGCAGGTGACCTGCATCTCTGTACTGAAGTACATCCAAAGGCAACAGCAGACACAGGCAGGAAGGGTCAGCTCAATGCTCTCTGCGACCTCTGAACTCCAGGTTAATGATTATTCTGCACTTTTCTACAGCCCTAATTAGTACACAGATATTCCCAAAATCTGAAAAGTGTTGTCCTGTGTCCGAGGTCTAAAGAAGGTAGAAGGGCGAAGCAGGTTGCAATTTAAGCTTCCCCAGTATTTTATTATTAATTGCAAATGTGATATATGTTTTTTATAATTGTCACAAATTGCACTGTAAAGGCTTTAAAATTAAATAACTGCTGCTAAATATCATATGATTTCATCTTATCTTCCAAATTTATGCCACATTTCTTAAGCGTCTATACTCCTATAATAACACAGAAGTGTATACATTTACCCAAAGTTCTAGCTGTTCTCTTTTATTTACCTTCTGTTTAGAAATTATTAATTCAAGTAAAAACAAATATTGGACATTGGAATATTTATTTCAAAGGGTATACATGACTCAGAATCCAATCTGCTATTTTCAGAGACTAAAACCAGAACTTTGGAGAGACTTTCAAAAAAAACTTTTTTTAAAAAAAGGATGGAAAACAAAACATAGATTTAAAATTTCTTTAAACTCTCATATTGGTTAAATGTAATCCTATAAATCCCAAATAATAATTATAGGTAGATTTAAACTAGGTCTTTAGACCAGGTTTCCAGGTTATCCTGGTATCCTTTCTTCCACTGCTTAACTCCCTACTTGGCCATGTTATTGTGCTGACAGTTCCAGCACACCCTGATACTCACCTTCCAAGGAGCAGTGGCATTTAATTCTTCCAACCTAATCCTTCTCTGGTTATGTCATTAAATTACATATTTCTTTTGTTACAACTCTAGCACACTTTCTACTTTCTCATTTTGTCTCTGAATCTACTGTTGAAATTTAAGGACAACAGTCTACTTATAGTTTCCTTATAGTTTAACAGAAACTCAAGCACAATCTGGGAACAAAGAAGTGCACATTCAATTCTGTGTTACTGCAAGCAATCACATTTCTGTATCAAACCCTACCCTGCATGTGGTGAGCTCACTTTTCAAACAAGGGAAAGAGTCCAGGGGAGGGGAAGTGCAGAGGCCAACTGACTTCTGCTCAGGCTTTCCTTCTTCCATGCCTGAAAGGGAAGAGGGGATCTGGGCTTGTCTGGCTCTTATCCTAGAGGACTTCCTCAGCCTAGATAACCTGCTACATGTTATAGATAGTGCCCACTATCAGCATTGCTGTGTCTGATGCCAGGCATTAAGAAGTTTATTTACTCATATACTTGTGCCAGTAGCTTTGTTGACCAGTCTCACCCGTCACTCTAACTAAACCCATCACTTTTCTAAGCTGTTCATGTTGAGTGATCTCTCAGATGCCCAGCATCCAAATCCTCCCAGCAAGTGCAGCTACAGAAAAAATGAAATCCGCGGAGGCTTGTTATAACTGTGCTAATATGCATTACTTCACTTTCACTAACAATGGATGCATTCTGCTGCATATTCCTAGAGTTTTGCCTTATTCATTGAATGCTTTTATGAAAGGTATATAAAAGAATCTGTGAAGCAGGAGAACTTTCATAAAGAGAGTTTCAAATATAATCTCTCCTCCTTATCAAAGACATTAAAAAAAAATCTAACAAATTTATTCATCATACAACCAGTTACTTTATAAAGAGCTATTACAGCAAACAGAGCAAGTATACCATGTTCACAAAAGTTCTGAGTCACAAGCTGAGATACTTCTGCATTTTGCATTTGCTATAATGCTCAAAAATAATATCCACAGCAAGCTGTCTTCATAATCAAAAGGAAATATACTGCTGTTTGCAAGGTCATAACTGGACAAATAATGACATAACCACTGCAGACTGTGATACTGGAAGAAAAGATTTCCTTTCGTAGCATCTGAGGAAGACTGTAGAAAATCGAATTTCTTAACTTTCTTCTTCACAGTATCTCTAAAGGCCATCATCCTTGAAAAGAACCCTTAACCAACAGTGTATTATGAGTTGAGAACTGGGCAGCCCAAGGATTAGAAAAAGCTAGCAATCCCATATCTACCATAATAATAGTTTGAATTCAATATTCTACATAGTATTTGAAAGACAGACCAAGTTTCAGAAGCAGGTGTGTGTCTGGACAAAGGTCTTTGACATAAGCTCTCAAATGCATAGAATACTTTTTTTTCTTATACAATTTCTAATATTTATAATATTCTAATATTCTAATATTTATCTCCTATACTTTTATGTAGTGTTTGGTGTAATAAGCTAGGACAGTACTTTGTACTCTACAAATCACAGAGAAAAACAGCTCCTGCTGTAAGCATGACAGTCAGCAGACATTTCCTAACAGAAAGGCTATTTCTCCCCACACCACAGATACATGACACTATTATTTCAGTTACCCCTTGAGTAAAGTTTCTTACCAAACCCAAACTTCCCTAAAAAAAAGTAGCACTTCTTGACACATAATTTCAATAACACATGCTGTTTCTCTTAGGAGAGAGAAGACCACCACACCACCACTTCTCAAGAATTATTTTATATCACGTAGCATTAATCAGACATTAATATCAGCCCCGTGTTACAGGATGTACCTTTCAAAAGCCAAGATAGATAATACAACAAGATAATAAATAAATTATCACCATGCATAAACCATGTATAGACCACCACTGTAAGTTGAACTATCAAGCAGATCAGTATAGCCCCTGAAGTCCCTCACTTTATTCAAAGAGAATCTTAATATTCAGCAAACACATTCAATATGAATGTTCATGAGCTCTTTGGCTAACAAAATTACTTTTTCCATGAGTACATCGAGTCACTGCAGATTACTTATTCCTAAATACTTTTTTTTTGTTTCACTCTGTAACTGTGAAGGAAGTTTATTGTTATAGTTTTATTACATTTTATTATCTTCTTTTTTGGAGATGCTGTAATATTTTGCATTGACATTACAAGAAAATTTTTCTTTAGATGAAAATCAAATCTAGAATAATTTAACGGTACGATAGAGCAAGACAGGAGTTAAACTTATTTTTTTAAAAAACATTCCACAAAGAAATTATCTGTGTAAGACTACAATTTAAATTTGAGAAGTTTTATTTAATTAGTATCTTACCATCATTTCTATTATCTTTCATTCTTTTTTATCATATAGCTTCTAAAAGAAAAGTCAACCAAGTAGGAAATGTCTTCATCCTGTAAAATGTCTTCAACCTAATGAAAGCCTACTGTGCCTTCAAACCCTCATGATGTTTCCCTCAGATGCTTATTGAGGAGTTTGAGGCAAAAAGACAAAAAGTCAAGTAAGTAAAGTAAAAAAACAGCTATACTTAGACAATATTCAAGAATAGTTGTGTTAATGTATTTATGATAAAAATATGATTCTACTAAGTGTTTATGAGTGATGTATAATGTAACAGACCCATCCAACAATTCTACATGGGAAATTCCTCTTTGACTTACGAATCCAATTCAAGTTTACATTCACTTTAATGGTTTCAACAATTTTCCTTTTCATAACGATTCCTCTCCACATTTGTGAAGGAGCATATCATCACCCTAATTGTCCTAACATCTCATCAGATTTGTTGTTGAACTCATAACAATGATGAACCCTCTCAGCCAGCAGATCGTTGGCTCATATCTTTAACTGGCAGTCCAATGCATTCAGGCTATATAAAACAAAATGACCTTCTCTCGCAAAATAACTTCCTAATTATCTGTGTGCCAACATGACCCAAGGCATCAGCATGGATAGATAATTTGCTTATTTTGTCAATTAAAAATAAAATAAAAATAATCAGAGGAGATGGATACAGATTGGCTGTTACTACACTACTTTGACTTTGTATTTCCAACACTGGTTTGGGAGGAATACTAGTCAAATAACTTCTTCACAGAAAGAGGAATCTATGTTTTCTTCTGTTTCAGAATAGGAATAACATTTAGCCAAATACACTTTTGTCATGTTTCAAATGTAGTCGGACAGAAAAACAAATGAGTTGAGTAGAAAAAAAAAATCCAAAAGAATTAGAGTAGGAATAGGGGCAATACAAGGAGTTGGGTTTCAGTTGTTGAGCTTGACGGGAGGGTGGTGGGTTTTTTGGTTCGAATTATGAAATGTGTTTCTTTTTATTAACTTCTAAATATACTTTGAGTATTTATATTCTATCTTCAATTTAAATTTTGCAAGATATCTGCCAGTGTTGAAAACAGAAGGGTATAATGGAGTAGTCAGATGACACAGTAAGTACAAAAGAGAGAATTGGGAAAAAGCTAGGAGAAGCATAAAAGAGACAAAAGAAAGTCAAAACCTCTTGTACATTATGAAAACATAGGAAAGATTCAGGCTGGAAAATTAGTGTTCACCAACAAAAGGTCAACATCTAAGCTTCCAATTGGTAAATCAAGTTAAATTCCCACTAAGTACTGCAAATCCAGCTTGGATTCCTCTGGAACGAGTTCTTACAAATGCTTGAAGAACACAGAAAAGGATAGTAACTATCTTAGAAACAGGACATGTGCCGAGCTGCTTTCTACTTCATTAAGCACACCCAGAACTGTGCAAGAAGGAGACCCTGTTTGTTCTGGTCTGCACAGATGATAAGTGCAAAACTGCAGAGCAGCAAGTTCTTCTCTGTCAGATCTGCTGACATCTGATGGTCTCTGTGAGAACACAAGGCTTTGCACATAAAAAAAGCTGGGAAAAGGGAGGCCTGATAGCAACTAAACGTACTCCTCCTTTAAACTCCCTGAGTGCAGGAGCATGCGGCATCAGTTGCAAGCAGCTTCTGGCAAAGACAACAAATCTGGAATAGGACTTGAGGCATGTTCTGTCTGCAGCCTGAAATTTGCCTTCAGGGAGGATTTTTAAAGCCTGTAGAACCCTATCAGGAGTTTAGGCTTTTGTTCAGGAAAGCACTTGAGCACACACTTACTCTTACTGAATTCAGCAGTGCCTAAGCTTGTGCTGAGCCTTTAATGAGTTGTGTTGGTGTCAGAATGTACTCAAATTTAAGACTGTGGCTTATGTACACCACTGAATTGTAGTGAATTTTGTTTGTTTAGTTTGGGGGCTCACAAATAGTTTTCAAACTATGGAAATAGACACTGCAAAAAATAATCCTACCTACATTCAAGAAATGCCAACAATCCTTAAAATACATTTATTCTGAATATTAAAGTATTTCATAGTAACAGATTCTAAAAGAAATGTGCATAAATTATTTATTTCTGTTGTTTAAGTATTTATAAGCTACTGGAGTCACCCACCTAAGCAATAAGCATTCTCTCTGTAAATAATTTACATTTTAGAAATTGTTACAAAATGTATGATGACTTGTTTATGTAAAATCTGATGAGGGATCGTTGTTAGGATGGCATAACTGAAAGCCATTACCTACACGAGGAAAACAGCTATTTAGGAAGTTCCATGTATTTACAAGCCAGAAAAAGTTCAAATCTTAATGTTGCCATTACAAAAACCAACAAAACCAGTTTTTGTTTATATACCTGCTGAATATGTATCTATAAATAAACATATAGCTGTATATAACTGTGCAGGGAGGCCGATTTGCCCATTAGCACATTTTAACATCATTGAAATTCTGAATCACTTTTAAGACTCGCTTAGATATGGAATCTCTTGTCTGCTTTTTCCTTTAATTTTCAGAACATCTCTCCCCAGGATCCCTTCAGGATATACTTTTGAACTTCTTTAAATGTGGAAAGAACTTCAAAGTTCTGTTAGTAATTTATATATGATATGGTGGACCGGAGTCAGTTAACAACTGGATTCCAAGGCGAGAAAATTAGATGATGGAAAAGACAATTTAATATAAACTGCTTCTTCACTCAAAAGTTCACCCAGAAACAGGTCCTGCCAGACACCTCATTGCCTTGTGATCTTTACAGTCATTCACACCAAGGTGTATAAATGTGAAAGATGCCAGACCTCTAACCTGGCAGCAATTTATCGAACTACATTCACTGAACCTCCAATCATACATGGTTCAATGGAGATGGTTTCCAGTTGTAATTAGGTGGCAGTGTGAGGGTAGCTCAGCTGGCCAGCTGCCTGTGTGGCATGTCTCCTGAAGTATTCCTCACCATTTGGGTCCTGGGTGATGCAGTAGCTGATGTACGACAGGAAGCACCCTGCATACCAGAGCTTATTTATCTGGCCTGCATGTCTGTCTTAACCGTTCGATCCCATCTGCCCTCACAGCTGAACCACATTACAGACCACTGAGAGAACAAGATTGAGTCTGAGGGAAGTGCAGAGCAGTCTTACATGCACATTGAATTCAGGCTGTCCATAAAAACAATGCGGTTTGGTCTCCACAAATTTCTGTTTTGCTGGTCACTGCTGGAATCAGGCATCTCAGACAAGGGTAGCTTTTGCCTGCACATAAATAATGGCATCAAGTTTTTCTGTTGTCACATCTTTCACTTTTGCATTTCAAAACATAACAACTTTTCTGTATAGCACATTTGTGGATTAAACTTGATCCAGGATGTCACAGCTGATTCATCTGGTTCAAAACCCTATACTGATCAAGACCTAATATTCAGGAGTATTTGGCCCTGCAATCACCTTTGTCTGCCCCAAAAACATTTTTTGGAGCTATCCAAAAATTTTAATGAAACTTCCTAATTACGTTTCTAAACCTATACTATGATATCTAAATTGGTTTGACAGAGCTGAAAATCAGGCCACCTATTTAAAGTGTAAAATAAATTATTCAGAGAGAACATCTTCAAAATTGCAACCTATCTCTTCTTTCCTATCTTTTGTTTTCAGGCATTCCTCCCACAAGCATTTTTGACCCATTTTCTGTCTCTGTGTTTTTTAAACACATAGCAAAAATTAACATTAAAGAATAACACCATACATCTATTCTGGAATAATATAATTTTTTATCAATTATGTGTATAAAATATGTACTCTGGAGTAAGAAATATGTAACAATAGAATTATAGAAACACATTTCTACACTGGCCCGCACAAGCCAGTGCATTGGCTAAGGAAAATGAAAGATACTAACAAGAGTGTGTATGTGTATTTCCCTGTAAACAGGACTTGATGTCCACTTGAAAATTTGACACAACATGCCTGACTATGTCCTGAAGAAAGCCTTATTACCAGTAATATTCTTGAATTATCAAGATGCTCATCAATGATGATTCACCAATAACAATCATATTTTTAAAATATAAGTTATACTTGGATCCAAACAGTGTTTTAATGACATAAAACTCAGTAGTCATGCTGTAATTACTTCTTTCTCTGTATGCTGATAAGCAGATATTCATCACAGGATGCTCATAACAGCATGTCAGCCTCTCATGCCATAAAACAAGCCGTGGAAATCCCAACATATAAAGAAGCTTAAAGAGAGATTTATTAAAACTCATCCATAAATTTCATGGTATTCCGAGCTTAAGACCTATCCTCTTACACTAACAGTTTCCTCTGATCTGCATTGCTTTTAACTGGAAGTGTCTCCAACTTATTGTTGGAAAGAGATATTTGTGAGGGGTATGGAATGGGAAGCACAATTAGAAAACAGCTGCTGTTTAGCATTTGCCATAGAACTTCAACATTCCTAGTAGGTATTCTTCAGAAAAAGTCAATTAGTAATTTAGAGGAGAACAGAGCTCATCACAGTTCCTGTCCTCAGTAGCATCAGGGGAGTTCTCCTTTGATTAGAATACTTGCAGTGGGGGTTTCCTTTCTATCCTTCATAATGAAGTTTACGTTATAAAGGCTTTTTCTTTTAAACACTAAAAAACTCAGAACAGCAATAGACAGCTCTGTGTCGCTCATCTGTATCTCAAAGGACTTGGATAAAATCTGTTGTCAAATTAGTCAGTGAGGAGGGAGAATAATCCCTAGCAGAGAGGCTGTTAGGCAGATGAAGGATAAAAGAATGTCTAAACGCAGGGCTCACCTATGTAATTAATTGTGCTCATGCAGAAGCGCTGAACCACTAGTGCAGTTCCTTTAGCTTAGGATATTGATCTCCCGGAAACAAACTATACCTTATCTGGCAATTGCTCAGAGATTACTTCTTAATATCTCCACTGGGCATCCAGGGGAGCAGAAAAGCACAGTGAGTATACACTGAATACTTCTGCAGTCACTGCAAAGGACAACCCCTGCTGGTTCCATTGGTGCCAAACTCGACCAGATTGCAAGCGCTAGGATCAAGTACAAAAGGGCTACCACTTTCTTTCAGGTGAGAATAATTTGAGGGCATTCACCATCCTGCATGTACTGCTCCTACTTTGCCAGGAGAAATCTGAGAGTAAAACTTTCTGATTATGTGTTTCTTGAGCAGAAGAGCATAGCAAAGCAACAACTTGAAATCTGACCTGTGTTTGCTCTGTATTCCTAAACAAGAGAACCAGATTTGTAGTCAAAAGATACTAGGTACACGGTGCTCCACGTTGGAGGCTGCTAGAAAACAATATGGATTATAAATATGGATATATCAATCATATTATTCTAATCAATTAAAAGGGCTGCTTCAGTATGTTTCAAAGACTAAAGATTGTTTCACTTGTACTGATATGAGTACAGTCAGAGATACTGTTCTAATTTCTGTCTGCTTTAAATGATGGTTTTGGTTTAATTATGTACCAAGTTATGACATATTATATCTAACATGCACTAAAGCAGTGACATCATGCGCTCATATTCAGAATATTTGCAACATCACACAGCACAAGCTACACCAGTTTCTGAGATACTTGAATTCACAACAGTTAGTCTCACCAAACCATTCTTGACTGCAAGCTGTGATCTAAATCTTTCAAGGTTTCCTGTTGCAGTTTATATTCAAGCTGGTGAACAGTGATGCAGAATAAGACAGAGAGACCCTCTGAAAAGTTCAGAGGTTGCCCTACTCTTAAGGACGAGTGTTGTAGAGGAGACTTGTCACCACTCTGTTTTTTCCAGGTGGTGGACACAGCAAGGATGGCTCTGCCAGGGCCTGCAAAAGAGATGGTCATGTGCAGCACTTTGGGCAGAGACCAGGCTACTCCACAAATGCCTCATGCCCATTCGTTGTTCTTCTGTCATGTCAATATTAAGGTCTTTATATCTCCTGGATGACTCCTAGAAAGGAATAGAGGAGTCACTCTAAGTTAGCTCCTTCTTTTTGTCTTGGCAAAGACAGTAGAGATTTGTTATCAACGCTCAATTATCTTTGAAACACACAGTGTCCCACTGAGTTTTTCTCAATGTTTTTACATTTCCTGTTGAATACATAGGTGAGGCTCCAAGAGATCATGAACTGACTCGACGTGCAATTAAATAACAGCTTCAGTGCAATATAGAGTGTGTTTCTTCCCCAGAAATTGTTACATTTTTATTTTGGGGTTTTTTTGGAATTTTTGTTTGTTTGTTTGTTTTTTTAGAAAAGAGGATGCTGAATCAATAATATGGTATTGAATAGTTGCAGTGTGCTACTTCACCTGCAAATAAACTAATTTTTTACTATATTCAAATGGTGTATAGAATAAGGAATGTACTACAGATTTCTCATTTATTAGCTGAGCAAGATACACATGGAAGTAGCAATGTAAGTGAAAAAATAGATGGCTGAATAGCAATGTTGTTCTTTTATTTACTCAGTACTTACTATCTTTGTAGTTTAATTTTCAAGGATATAATGGACCATATATAAATACTGAGCAGCAGTTTTTCAGGAGATTGTCTAAGATTATTTGATAATGTAAGGAGTTAATAATATCTATCCGCAGGATTGTTAAGACACACTAAGCCACGTATTTTTTCCTTCATTTGTAGCCTGAACCTCCAAACTATGTGAAAAATTTTAAATGCTTAATTAGCTGTAATCAGGCATCAATGCAGCCTCAATCCAATTGAGGATATGGGGCAGCTTTTTAACTTGACAGCTACTGCTGGAAGGTTTTCTAATATTCAGCAATCCATCTTTATTTTATTGTATCAGAATTTTATGGTATTTTTCTATAAGCTTTGCTAAATAAAATTGAACAAATCAAATGTCATCAGCTGAATAAAGTAACAGTTTGATATAATGAGAAGCTGGGTGTAAAGAGCTAATAAGGTATCCTTAAAAATAATTTAATAGAAAGCACTTGCTGTGTAACAAATAACACTTTAAAAGTGTTTCTATGTCACAACACAATGTCCTGCATGTTAAAAAGTACCATGTTAATATCAGAAGTGCATGAATGTGCATTTTAGGAAAACAAGCTTCTGAGATTTAAGTTGCTAGTATTTCCACTGTTATTTTCCTCAGCCAAGATATAATCTTGCTTTTGGAGGAAAGCAAAAGCCAATTTAGAAGTATGAACAGGACAGACTGTGTTTTCAGCTGCTGAAGTATCTTCTGCTCTTTTTCTAAGCATTGCCTTATTTCCACAGCTGGAGAAAGAGAACACAATAATAGGAAGGGTAGCTTTTAATGAAAAACACCTGTGTTATGAAGAAAACTCACCAGCACTTCATCTTCACAAGGTGTGATTTCTTCCTTTGTTGTAGGTACTGGATCTGCTTAAGAAGCAAAAACTGAAACTGGTAAAACAAGCTGAAAAAATACATGCATCTCCATGTAGAAAGAGCCACTACAGAAGCAAACAGTTGAGATCTTCATCCATAAAAAATCAGCATGAGTCTGAATTAAACCCTTGGAGCATAACATGCTCTAAATTTATCTTCAGTCACATACTATATTAAAAAAAATACTAGATGCCTTATTCCAAAAAAGTGTTTTCTTTCTTTGCTAATAAAAATGGAATATTTTTCTGTTACATTTTTGCATTCAGAGACCCCATAACAATTTACTAGTTGAAAAACATTTTGGTAAACTACAGCTGGGGACTACAATAATTGCCAATTTCTTACAAAAACAAACAAAAAAGAAAGAATAAAAATAAGCAAAACTGTAGACTTAAAGGGAATTACAAAGCAAGCTTTAATAATTTAGAAACTTTACATACTCTGCCCAGAAAATACAATAATACTGCTTAGTTTTTTGTACCAGTCAACAATTCTAGACATTTTATGGTATTTTATAAATTCTTCTTTTCTTCATTGAAAAACCTTTAAGATATACTAGAAATGCTTACAGATAATGGCTTCATTACACAGACCATTTCAAAAATTTACTGCAGCAGTGCCACACATGAAATTTCCGCTGATGAAGAAAGTTTTATAGAGGCAAAACCAGAGACAAATGGAACTGTGTGAGCTCTATTCATAAATACTGTGAGGACTGACAATCCTTTTGAAAGTGCTGGTTAAGTAAAATACTAATTCTCATACTGATGAGGTCATTCTAGTTAAGACTTTGTGACTATCACTCGATACCCTTTCACACATACAATTGTCACGTTAGGAATAGGTAGGGGGGAAAGGATTTGTAGAGGTTTTATTTGCAAGGATAGAAGCATCTTAGTAACCTTCCCCCATCTGAATAAGAAAAGAAAATAAAAAAACCTGAAAGAACCTTGATTACTCCACATTGTAAATATTTTAAGTGGTTGACAGTAGGATTTTATTTCTGTTCTTGTTTAAAATCAATCGCACAAAGGAAGATGTTCCTAGAAACACTCCAGAAGTACTGGAAGGTCTCTGGTTTGGAAAACATACTATATTATATGGTATAATTTATACTACAAAGTCTCTGACTTACTCTGCATTGATTATTGTGAATAATCAATGCAGTAAAAGTATTTCTAATAAATATCTCTAGCAAATTGGGTAATTTCACTCTAAAATATTATTTTTTTCTTATCATTTTGTGTTATGTTCATGATGAATCATACAGCCACTTGTATTTTATTAGGTAATTTTCAGATTTTGCTGCTGTATATTGGTGTGCAATTTGATATTAAGTACCGTGAAATCATGGGCTGCAAAGTAAATTATATCAATAACAAACAACGAGTAAGACATTAAAAATACATTTATTGCCTCATCACATGCTATGGTTTGCCAGAGAAGTACATTCAGCATTGATGGTTTTCCTGCTTACTTTTCGATATATCTTTAAGCAAACTTAAGTTTCTATTAACATGAGTTTTTTTCAGTAGCCAAATGTTAATTACATCTTAACCACCTGTGAAACTGCTTTTCTTAATACATCACATTAAAATTACATTAACACAGATGTATTCCCTCTTTAAGTTCAAATGCCCATGTTGAAGGCATAGATTTTCAAGCAGGATCTACGTTCCATCATTCCACAAAAAAAAAGGCTCTCAGAAATAAGGTGACATTTCACTTTATCTGAGTAGAAATGTAGAAAGATGCTTAGGCCATTTTTTCAGACGATCTTGGCCCAATGTAGATGTATTCTCTGAAATGAGGAAGCCTTCTGGTGATATTGCCATTCAATCTGCTGCACAAACTCAGTAACGTTTGAATCTGTGCCCATCTCCACTAACTGCCTCAGTACCTTGCTTTAAAAAGACTATGATAGACAGACAGTTTTAATTAAGGAACTTAGATGAATGAACAAACACATACCCTATATTCACATGGCATTATGCTAGCACCTCTTGCCATGCAAAGAATGAGAACAGAAGGCGTCCTGGCTTCTACAACCTCCTGCCTCAGGCACAGCACACTCAGGACTGCACGCAGAGAAGTGTGACTACAGATCACCTGCTGTATGGCTAGCACAAAAAGGATCAAGCAGCTTGCAAGTGATTTAAAAAACCTGGAAGTTATATACAGTAATTAGTTCTTTGAAGGGCTTGAATTCGCAGAAAAAAATACATGAAGAACAAACTGAGAACGAATATTTACAAAGAGACTACTTCCTTAGTTAAAACATGATCTTTGAATTAGTTCAAGATGGATATGACCTTAATTTGCTCTGTGACCTTTTTTTAGTTTCCATAGCTCTGAAAGTGGAATAATGTAATTTTCCCATAATTTGATTTTTTAGGGCCAGCTTGTGACTTGTACCAGTGTTCAGGTAGGAAGGTATGTAGTAATAAAAACTTTGTTTTACTACATCTTAAAAACTGAAATTACCACAAGAGGCTAACAAACATGTAATTATTGAAGAATGGTTGCCCTACCATTCCTAAGGCCAAAAAATTTCGCTGCTCATGTGAAAACTTTTGCTGGCCCTAAGCTGCATCAGGGGAAGTTTAGATTGGACATTAGGAAAAATTTCTTCACAGAGTTATCAAGCACTGGCAGAGGCTGCCCAGGGAGGTGGTTGAGTCACCATCCCTGGAGGTGTTTAAAAGGTAGGTAGACAAGGTGATTGGAGACATGATTTAGTAGTAGACAGGTACAGTTGGAGTTGATGATCTCAATGGTTTTTTCCAACCTAATGATTCTATTATTCAAAGATTCATGTAGATATGTGATTAATCATTATTACCTTGAACTACATGGAAACAAGCAGAGCTATGACTTTTGATAACAGAGCTCTGCCCCCTGGATATTCACACTGTTATCTGGACTTTGGCTTAAGCTTGTATAGAAGTATGAAGATGATAAGATGCTGTAACAAACCTAGAGGTAAACAGAAGAATAAAAATAAGTATTTTCAGAAAGGCTAATCCTTTACTATAATTGCTTGTATTTATATTAGAATGCTGCATCTAACTTTCTTGGTAAAGTTTTATAAGATCTCTTAAATTCCTCCTTACTCTCATGTGCGTATTTCAGGCTGAGAGATTGATGTGTTTGTTCCTGGGATAAGGTTTGACCCTTAAGGGTTTTTTAGTTTTTACTTTAAATTAAGTGAAAGAAGAGAGGAAAACTTCTAATATGCAAGATATGGGAAGGAGAATCTAAGTACCTAACAAGCACATCCCCAGGTCTGGGCTATTCATGCTTGAAGGGAACATAACTACCATGGTCCTTTCTTGGAGGCTCCATCTCACAAATGCATTCAGAGTGTAAAGATCAAATAGTCAAAAGCGTAAAATGCATTTCTTCTTTTGTCTGTTCAGAGGGAACAAACACTGTAAGAGCCAACTTCAGAAGCCAAGCATTCATTTGAAACAATGAATAATGTTGTAAAAAAAGCAGTCCTTGAAGAGACAGAAGAGTTTTGTGTCCAGATGTTTAAAGAAAACATATAGATATAACACTGGATTTTTCTCTCTTGAAGTTGAATCTCCAGTTTTTTGCTGCAGTTCATACAAAGAATAAATGAAATCAAGTTTTGTTACACTTGAGCACATAAAATTGTAAAAATTAGGTGGGAAAATAAGGGATGAAAGAAAGATCAGATTATTCAAAAGCTGAAATTTCTGTTCAGCTTGCCTTTTCTACATCTATTATTTCCTTCTTATTTCCCAGCTCAGATACAGTAAAAATTTGCAAGAATTGCTTAGACACACTGCATAGATTAAAATCACAAACTGCCACATTCTTTAGCACAGAGGCACAGTACTATGGTCCTAGCAGGCCTAAATTGAATCCAAGGCAGGTTTATAGGATAATACAGCTAAGTAAAAGGGGTTAAACTAAAAATTTCTGTCCACTCAGCTTATACATTGTGCCAAGAGCTAGAAGTCGTCTCCCCTGGGACCAGCAGTCTGGCCTTTACATAACGTTCCCCCATCCAGAAACTGATTGAGAGACACCTCCTGGCACAATTGTGACAGGTTTTCTGTCCTTTATTTTACTTCTGCTGACTGACTCCATGTTGGACCTCACCTCCTCACCTCCTCTTCAGGTGAGCAGCAGTAAACATGAAAGAGCATCCTTTTTATCTTGACGTTATTAAAAGATCACGCATAGCTAGCCCTATCCAGTGTAGCTGGTGTTGTACCACAGAGGATCATTTATGTTTAAATCACTGTCTTCTAAGCCAATTTATATGAGGACTAATAAAAGAACTCCTAACTAATCTCTAAGAAATTAAAAGAGCTAACTCCCCTCCTCTATCTAATAGGAGGAGGGCAGCAATGATTCTCAATAAACCAATAGCTCTGAGATAAAAATTCATTAGTTTTAGTGGTAGCTCAAACACCAATATACCCTAAAGCTCCACTATTTAACCATGGCGGCGAAAAAGGAGAGAAATTATCATATTATGATGGTCTACATTACCTTTTTTCAAGTATTTCTCCGCTGCAAATAAAGGACTGCTAGAAAAGGTGTACAGGAGAAATGTTCACATCTGAGAAAAAGCAGGCTGCTGAATCTGATGTTGCTTTCTGGAAGACCTAGCTTTCAAAAAGTCTAGGAAAAGCTGATACTCTGAGTGAGGCGAGTGAACTGACAAAGAAAGTATTTGTAGGGAAATCAGTGTTAAAGATTTTTGGTCAGTTTTTCTACACTGTTGAGAATGGAGAAAAACTTACAAGTGTTTGTGAAGAATGCTTATTGTTTCCACACTAATGTCATCTCCTGATAGTATAAAGCGTCTGATGATTTGTGGAAAACATTTCAGAAGAATAACTCTGTCCACCGTCTTGCTACTATTTTCTATCTCTTTTTATAGTAGAAGTGACATTCATATGGAAAGAGGATCTTTATGTCATCACAATTACTCTGCTTCAACTGCTCATTCCCCACTTGAGGATGCAGCTATTTCTATACCTATCAAATGCATTCTCATACAGGAATTGATCCAAGGACCAAAAAGGTCAGTAATACACTTCCCATTCATTCTGTGGGCACCAGCTGATATTAAGAATTATGACACTGCACAGAAAACAAATGTGTCAGAAATATTTTTTTAAAATGTCTTTTACCATTTATAAATGTAGGAATGAGAAAGAAGGGAAAATAATTCTTGGTAAAATAAACATAAGATGAATTCTCTTTAAAGTATTTTGTTCTACAGCCCTCACCTGTTCTTGCAAATTAGCGAAATTTCCAATAAATCACCATGGTGCAAGGTCTACAATTTTTAAATCTGATGCAGAACTGGAAGATTTTTATTATTTTTAATGAGGAACAAACAGAAAGAGAAAAAAAGAGAGATAAATAAGGCACAGTAACCATTGTCTTGGCCTGCAGACCTTCCCAGGTCTGCTTACTGCCTTTACTATTGGGGCTCTTCAGAGGGGTTGAGTTTTCTTCCCACATTCCTCTTCTGTTTTTCCTTTCTGCTGTATAGCTGCTTAGCTGCCTCTTTTTCCATGTTGGGCTTTCGTGCTTCACAAAACTTTATAAAGTTCTGACAGTCTCTACAACATGATGCGTTTTCTTGTAGAGACAAATTTAAAGGTATAGATCTGAAAAACAGAGTAGTAGATGCATATTAAATGGTAGAGATGTCCTTTAAAAGCAAAGCTGTGGCAAAATCCTCAGATGCAGGTAGAGCAGAACACCAATAAAAAAGAAAAAAACATCTTTGTTCTATGTCTTCTGCTAGAATATTTCCTCTTTTTTCTGGTTTCCAAAGTTTTAGAAAGACATGGAAATAGCTGAAAGATTTCAAAACAGGAATAAAAAAATCTGCAAGCTGCAAACCAAAATTTAAGGCTCACCTTGCTAAGAGCTAAATTTAAGACAAATTGGAGAAATGATGTGACAATGTGCTAAAAAAATTCAAGCAACAAAATAAAGCCTTATAAGTGGGACACCAGGCAACTAGGAACAGATTCATTTTTTACAAGTTACTGTTAGACAAATTCAGTTATGAGATACGTGTGATTTCCTCTTAGGCAGGATGATCAAAGGAATGACTTAGAAGTGACATCATGAATGAGCATTTTCAAGATGAAGTTCATTGTCTTACTTAAATACATCTTTGATCTGTCTTTGCGTATAAATTCTTTGCCCCACTGTGGATGATAGAAAGGGCTAGGAAGGATCTGTGATCGTTCTCTCAGCCTCAGAATTCATAAACTGAGGTCCTTCCATTCCTCCTTCTTCTTGAATCCTTTCAAGAAAAGAATTGCTTGGATGGCCTTTAGTATATCCATAATGTTGGTGGTTTTGAATTAAAGCAATGATTAAATTCCAGTTCCAGGTATCAGGTTTTCTGCTATTCAACCTTCTCATTTGGTAATTTATTTTCACCTTCACTGCCTCTTTGACTACTTCCACTGTGCTCTAATATATCAGGAATATATTATGACTAGAAGTAGCACACTGAGAAATGGAGGATCTTTCTCTACAAAAAAGTCCTTTGTCTGATATGCACAGCTCAGATACATAATGTCATGCAGTTCGTGAGGCTTTCAGTTGGGAAGAAAATTTTCTCCAGCTAAAAGTAGGGGAGATCTAGGGCATTTTATTTGCATACAGAGAGAGGAACTGTTGGGTGTATATTGCCTGAGCAATCCTCTGACACTGTAGGGATCTCAGGCAATGACAAATTTATCAATGGCATAAATTTTGGAGATGGTTTGACTACTGCATTACGTGGCCTAAAGTCTTCAGTCTGAGTGTGAAACAGCCTGTAGCACAGATAAGTCAATTTAAAAGACCAGATGTAACTTCATGGTCATGATTTCTATGAAACATTTGTCTTCGTTTGATCTGCTCTCTGTTATTTTCTTCCCAATCCTTTGCCCCTGTGTCATTTAGCCACTGAAAAGTGCATCCCCTAATACCTATATGCCAGCCCCGGTGGTGAATATAAGTGTGCCAGTAAGTCTTTAAATCAACACAGAAGCCAAATGGAAATAAGCATACATGTTTTTCCATATTCTTGAAGGATATTACTTTTCAGAGACAACTACTCAGCACTGTAGATTAGAAACTGCTACTTTTAACAAACCTGAGTCCCAAGACCATCACCCTTCTTTATCATGAGCAGCAAAACCGCATGTTAACACATTTCACAGTCTGCAAATTATGGAAATGAACTATAAGACTCCACTGATAATGAAAATGAGTACAGCTTTCCTTTTAAGGGAATCTTAATATTGTCTTAAAAATGTGTTACTGTTTTGCAGCTTGTTTCCCTTCCAGCATGAATCACATTATAATGCTGGTGTCAGGGCAGCAGTATCTCCCTCTTATTTGAACGTTGCAGGGAGAAAGAAAAGACTAATTCTATTCTTTTAAAGAATTTTTCAAAATCAAAGCAGAGCGAGTTGCAGCTTTTTTTGCAAACCTAGTTTTATGAGCTGAAAAGTAACCTGCCAGTGTAGATTTCCCTTTCACCCAATAACACTGAAATACTGATATCGTTCAGTTGAGTATTGGAAAATGCCTGTTTTGTACATTTTTTAACTGAATGATTAGCCAATGAAATGAATCTGTTCTATATTCTCCAGCCTTTTAATGCAAAAGCAGTGGCTCTGTTCTGGATCTCTCTCTGTACAATCCAAGACCATGACAACAATACAAACCCATTCTATGTGCTGTTATGATGTGCCATGTGTTGCAAGAATTTACCTTTTTTTAACACAAAGATCAGAGGATATCCATATCATCCCTGTTCATATACTTTAAGTCAAGGAAGTCCTCAAAAAGGCAAATGCTGTAGATGTTGTTGTCAACCATATGATTCCCTTGTCTCTTTTCATTACTTTGCTGAGGATGAAAAACTACTTTGAACGGCAAGATGAATGTGGTGATATACTGCTTTTGGACGCACATATTCAAGAAATTGAAGCTGACATTTTATTCTGCACTATGCTAACCATAAAACATCATTGTTTGTCCTCACTCCAGTTCAATGTCAGATAGCGACACCTTATGCTGCTAGGTAACAACCTTGAACATTTATGCCGAGCTAGGAAAAAAGTGATTGTATCTGGGAACTGATTTGACAGCATAAAATCGAGAGGCATTCTGGGAAAGGAGCAGGTAGCTGAAGTGACATCTTTGATGTGGTCAGCTCATGCATACTAGTGTCTCAATCTAAACTCAGTCATTTCTGTATTAATATATCTGAAGCTTTTCAGAGATACACAATGAGATTGTATTATGCAAAAAAAGCAAGAAATACCTCAACCAAAATCCTAAATGCAGAAAATAAAACAACAGTCAATATATGACTTGACAATTATTTAATACCCAATCACCTCATTAGTGCCTCCTTTCTTGTATTATGAGAAAGAGAGAAGAAATGTACTTATGTTCCACTTTTCCTGAAAGTCATGATTATAATAGCTTTCCTTAATTTTATTTTTTTACAGACTGATAAGTCCTGTGTAATGTATCCTCTACACATTCAGAATATATCCGCAAAATCAATAATCCACTGCTTGGCAATTCTACTAGATATGGGAAATTTGTCTTTGAGGTTTTAATTTTATAAGACAAAGCCAATGGTGGAATGACATGATTTCTGTTTCTGAACTGAATACATAATTAACAGATTTCCAAATAAAATTATATATGCTTATTCAGTACAAGTCTGATCAAGTCCAAACCAGGTCTAAAACAAATTTGAGCGTTAACTGGCACTTAGACATGAGCCAAGGCACTTTAATGACTTCAGATATGGTTTATGCTACATATTAGCAGCAGGTATCTGGTGCTAGGCAACAAGTGATGGGGCAACTAGAGATTTCAATGCAAGTTATATTTGGTTTTTCTAATGTGAACTCTCCTTGGCTAATGGGTCACTCATTGACTAAACAGATAGGATCTCAGGGGTCCTGTCTATGGAATAAAACTGCCTGTCTAAAGGTGTCAAAATATAGCCCATAACTGATAATTAGCAACCTATTTTTTTAATAGTTTTAATTTTAAACAGGTGTACATCTAACTGTCTGGTTTAGTCACATTGTGAAATTAAACATATTCTTAAATTACACTCTCTCTAAAAGGGACTTTCCTTTTATTTACATTTCTTTTATTCACACTTCTTTTTATTCATCTTATGTGACTTCTGAGCACCAGAAGGAAGAATATTCTTTTCTTTAGCCTTCAAGAGAGCGTCTTCATCATTTTGCATGGACTTTATGCCTCTGTCCTGTCTCCAGGGAATGTCTTCCCCTCCAAGGCTGTGCAGTCAGTGGATTAGGGTTATTATTTTCTTTTTTCCTTTTGGCTAGAACCAAACTAACGACAAATGTTTCTTTATCCACTTCCTGTAGCTTCAGTAAAGCGTCTGAAGTTTAATTTTCCTTGCTTGCCATGGTAATCGAATTACCTAGTTTTAGCATAGTTCATGAAAGTTTCATATTCTCTTTGTATATTAAAATGCTGCATTAATCCATTCATTTAGGCCGTAAAGAATTGAGAGACTCATCACTAGCCTCATCCTCAGGACTTATCTTAACACAGTAGGGATCAGTGTATTCACCAGGGCTCTAAGTTTTGGCTCTGCTTCCTTGCCACAGACCTAGGACCTGATGATACAGGTAGGTGGGCAAGAAACTGATTCAGAAAAGATCGGTGATCAGATCATCCTCAAGAATGGTCTAACCTCTTCCTCCTGTGTATTCCTCAAAAAGACGTCATGATAGCTCTCTTCTTTCCATTTAACACTAGACAAAATAGTTTAACCACTGTTAGTTTTAAGAGCTGAAACACTCCACAACATGGTGGTCTCCATGCTGAGAATACTACATTAAATCCCCAGGGCAGATACGTTTGATCTATAAATACTCTACCACATCTCAATTTGTCTCTCTGCCTTTTTCAAGAAGTCTCTCAAGCCCATACACAAGGCACCCAGCCTGAGTTTTTCTTGTACTTGTTCCAGATGCTATGTCTGCATTGTGCAGGCATAATGATAACACGTATACTCTGTACTTGCAAAATCACATCTGGACAAACTAAAGCAGAGATGCTGCTTAGAACTGTCTGTATTGCAAAACTGTAGACAGACAAGTCCTAGCTGGAAAAAAAAAAATTATCATTAATTTATCTTTACTTATTATTAACTCTTCAATGTTCATCACTCACTCCTCATTCTCTTGTCCCTCAGACTTTCTGTATTTTGACATAAATTAAAGAAAAGTGGTACATGGTGTTTAGGATCCAGAGAACAAGATTTATGTGGAGCAGCTGAGGGAACTAGAGTTGTTTAGTCTGGACAAAAGGAGGCTAAGGAGTGACATTATCACTCTCTACAACTACCTGAAACATGGTTGTAACAAGGTGGGTGTCAGTCTCTTTTCCTTAGTCACAAGTCATAGGACAAGAGGAAACAGCCACAAGTTCTGCCAGAGGAGGTTTAGATTGGACACTAGGGAATATTTCTTCACCAAAAGGATTGTCAAATATTGGAAAAGGTTGCCGGGGGAAGTGGTTGAATCACCAGCCCTGGACGTATTTAAAAAAGATGTAGATGCAGTGCTTAGGGACATGGTGTAGTGGTGAACTTGGCAGTGCTAGGTTTATGGTTGAGCTCTGTGATCTTAAGGGTGTTTTACAGCCTAAATTATTCTATGATTCTATATATTCCTTCAGGAATATAAAGAGCAGCAGATATGGGCACGACAAATATATGCTTCTCTCAGAGCTCCAGCATTACAGCAAACACATGTATGCTGACATTGCAAATGTGCTCAGCTCCAAAATTCCACTTCTGTTTCACAGAAAAGAATCCTAGAATCATAGGAAAGCTTAGGGTGGATCCCTGGAGATCACAGAGTAACTCAGTAGTTAATCAGTTTGCCCAGGACCTAATCAGGTCAAGCATTGAAAATCCTGTAAGATAAATATTTCACAGTCTCTTGGGCAACATTTTTCAGGGCTTAATCCTCTCATAGTTCCCAGCACTTCTGGGAAAAGATATTCATTGCTACAAAGATTCAGAAATAAATATATGTGAAAAAGAGTTGAGTACTTCATCTGTACCCACAAATATTTTGATCTCAGCCACAATATGGCTGCACCATTGTTACTATAATGCCTTAAATATAGGAAACTGGTTCTGAAAAATCTTACTTGTCACATTCCTAGCAGCTCAGGAGAAAGCCATCCCCATGTTCCGGAAAAAAAAGCCGGCAGGGGAAAAAAACATCTTGGTTGAACAGAGAGATCTTGAGTGATATCAAGAAGAAGAGAAATGTTCATGGGCTCTGGAAGGGGGGACAGGCCTCTTGGGTGGACTACAGGAGGGAAGTGAGATTGTATAGAGAAAAAATCAGAAGGGCTAAGGCTCAACTAGAAATCAGATTGGCAAAGTCTGGGAAAGATAACAAAAAATCCTTCTATAAATATATAAATAATAAAAGGAGGACTAGGGAGACCATACAGTCCCTATTGAACACAGAAGGAACAACAGTGACAGGGGTTGAGGAAAAGGCTGAGGTACTTAATGCCTTCTTTGTCTCAGCCTTAATTGTAAAGAAAGTCGTTCCATCTGTGTACAAACCCAGGAGCTAGAGGAGCAAAATGAGGCTCCCATCATCCAAGAGGAGGTGGTCAGAGCCTTGCTAGCCCGACTAGACACCCACAAGTCTATGGGTCCGGATGGGATTCATCCAAGGGTATTGAAGGAGCTGGCGGATGTGCTGGCCAAACCCCTTTCCATCACCTTCCAAACAGTCCTGGAAGACTCGGGAAGTTCCACTGGACTGGAGGCTGGCTGATGTTGTGCCCATCTACAAGAAGGGTCGCAGGGAGGATCCAGGGAACTACAGGCCTGTCAGTCTGACCTCAGTGCCAGGGAAAGTCATGGAGCAGGTGATCTTGAGTGCTATCATGAAGCACTTGCAGGAGAACCGGGTGATCAGGCCCAGTCAACATGGGTTCACAAAAGGCAGGTCTTGCCAGACTAACCTGATCGCCTTGTATGACAAAGTGACTCGGCTGCTGGATGAGGGAAAGGCTGTGGATGTGGTCTTCCTGGACTTCAGTAAAGCCTTTGGCACAGTTTCTCACAGCATTCTGCTTGAGAAACTGTCAGCCTCTGGCCTGGACAGGCGCACACTCTCCTGGGTGGAAAACTGGTTGGATGGCCGGGCCCAGAGAGTGGTGGGAAACGGTGTGAAATCCAGCTGGAGGTCAGTGACAAGTGGGGTTCCCCAGGGCTCAGTGCTGGGTCCAGCCCTGTTCAATGACCTGGATGAAGACATTGAGTGCACCCTTAGCAAGTTTGCGGACGACACCAAGCTGGGTGGAAGTGTGGATCTGCTGGAGGGTAGGGAGGCTCTGCAAAGGGATCTGAACAGGCTGGACCGCTGGGCAGAGCCCAATGGCATGAGGTTTAACAAGGCCAAATGCCAGGTCCTGCACTTGGGGCACAACAACCCTGTGCAGTGCTACAGACTAGGAGAAGTCTGTCTAGAAAGCTGCCTGGAGGAGAGGGACCTGGGGGTGATGGTTGACAGCCGACTGAATATGAGCCAGCAGTGTGCCCAGGTGGCCAAGAAGGCCAATGGCATCTTGGCTTGTATCAGAAACAGCGTGACCAGCAGGTCCAGGGAGGTTATTCTCCCTCTGTACTCGGCACTGGTGAGACCGCTCCTCGAATCCTGTGTTCAGTTCTGGGCCCCTCACCACAAGAAGGATGTTGAGGCTCTGAAGCAAGTCCAGAGAAGAGCAACAAAGCTGGTGAAGGGGCTGGAGAACAGGCCTTATGAAGAACGGCTGAGAGAGCTGGGGTTGTTTAGCCTGGAGAAGAGGAGGCTGAGGGGAGACCTCATTGCTCTCTATAACTACCTGAAAGGAGGTTGTAGGGAGGAGGGTGCTGGCCTCTTCTCCCAAGTGACGTGGGACAGGACAAGAGGGAATGGCCTCAAGCTCCACCAGGGGAGGTTTAAGCTGGACGTTAGGAAAAAAATTCTTCACAGAAAGGGTCATTGGGCACTGGAACAGGCTGCCCAGGGAGGTGGTTGATTCACCTTCCCTGGAGGTGTTTAAGGCACGGGTGGACGAGGTGCTGAGGGGCATGGTTTAGTGTTTGATAGGAATGGTTGGACTCGATGATCCGGTGGGTCTCTTCCAACCTGGTTATTCTATGATTCGATGATTCTATGATTCTGTAATCTCTGTATGATATTTTAAAGATCAATTTTCTAAGACAAGAGGACACTCATTCTCTGCTACCCCTTTCTCAACTCTCGTGAAGAGTCCTGTGTACTGAGTTGTAGAATCATTCTTAATACTCCATAATAATAATTTAATTCCTGATACCTTTCTAAAATATACTATGAAATCTGTTTGCAAAACCTGGTTTTAGCCATTGAGGCTTTTGTCCTCCTTTCAATTAATATGCTGAAAAGAATCACACTTATGATTTATTTATTTATAAAATAATCATACATGTTTATCCCTAGATGCAAGGGCTTGTGCCTAAAGACTGTCCTTTTTGCGTTGCAGCTTTTAATTGCAGAAAGCAGTTCACTCAATGGATTTGCATTCTTTACACAGTTTTCTGTTCTCTGTGCTAAAGATATTAGGACTGATCTTTATGTGCTTTTTTGTGGCTGTTCTTTTTTCCCTCACTTTTTTTCTAGATTGCACAATAAGATTCATACTGGCATTTTGCTTTCATTAAGCTTTTTTTGAAAATTTTTCACATTTTAGTTATTCTGGTATAAAAGCAAATTGTTATAACAACAGGGTTAGAAATAATGGGGAATAAAAATGTCCTTTGCTATCAGGACCTAACATTTATTTATTTATTATTTGTAATATAACACGACTGAATAGCCTTAGTGCAGGTTTGCAAATGCATTATGCTGGCATTACAGACCTGATATTCATAAAATGACAGTTGTTCCAACAGCAAAGTCTAATAATACGTTTCATATGTTTTAAGCCTAGAAGTTATTAAAGGAAACCCTATGATTGAAGGCACAATTTAACACTTTTTTTAAGGCTCAATCCAATAGACATATTCTTTCCAAAAGCTTGAAAGTAAATATTTTTGTTTTGCTAGAAACTACAATGTTATTTACTCACACCAAGCTATGTGGTGTGGTTGACACACTGGAGGGAAAGCATTACATCCATAAGAAACTTGACAGGCTTGAGAGGTGGGCCTGTGCAAACCTCATCAAGTTCAACAAGGTCAAGTGCAAGGTCCTGTACTTTGGTTGGGGCAATCCCAAGCACAAATACAGGCTGGGGCGAGAACAGATTGGGAGTAGACCTGAAGAGAAGGACTTGAAGGTTTTGGTGGATGATAAGCTTAACATGAGCCAGCAGCTCAGAAAGTCGACCATATCCTGGACTGCATCAAAAGTGTGATCAGCGGGTCAAGGGAGGGAATTTTCCCCCTGCACTCTGCTGTCGTAAGACTCACGTGGAATGCTGTGCTCTGTTCGGAGTCCTCAGCACAGGAAGGACATGGATCTGTTAAAGCAAGGCCAGAGGAAGGCCATAAAGATGATTGAAGGGCTTGAGTTCCATGCAAGGACAGGCTAAGAAAGTTGACATTGTTCAGCCCAGAGAAGAGAAGGCTCTGGGGAGACATTCTAGCAGCATTCCCATACTTAAAGAGGGCCTTCAGGAAAGATGAGGAGAGACTCTTAATCAGGGACTGTAGTGATAGGATGAGGGGTACTGTTTTTAAGCATAAAGAGAGGAGATGTAGGTTAGATTTTACCACGAAATTCTTTACTGTGAGGGTGGGGAGGCACTGGAACAGGTTGCCCAGAGAAGTCATGGGTGCCCCATCCCCAGAGGTGTTCAAGGCCAGGCTGGATGAGACTTTGAGCTACCTGATGTAAGGGAAGTTGTCCCTGGCCATGGCAGGTGGGTTGAAATTGAACGATCTTTAAGGTCTCTTCCAACCAAAACCATTCTATGATTCCATGATTCTATGATTCTTCTATTGTTCCCTACTAATACAACAGTGTAATTATTGTCTTATTATTACTACATATCCTCTGAAACTTTGCAGAATGCCCAGTAAAATTTAGAAATTTTGATACGTTTTGGTAGTGAAGAAATTTAATGATTTCGTGTTGTACAAACACGTAGAGAACATTCAATTACTGGTTCAATAACTGAGAGAAAGGATTTTTTATTTCTGTTGTTTTTTACATTACCATTAATACTTATATCAATACTTAAATGGGTATTTATTTGGTACTGAATTCCTATCTTTCATTGAGATGAACAGTAAAAATATGTGCCTTAGTTAAAAGGAGGATGAACTGATGTGAAAACAGTGGGTCTTCAGTTGTTACTGTGGAGGGATACAAATTGCACTCATTAAAACGGGATGCTGTTAAGGACATGCTATAAATCTGAAAATGGGTTGCCTTTGAGATTCACAGTAGGTTTGAGAAGGCATTTTGCATGTAAAGCAAAGAACTGACAATAAAAGCAGTGACGGTATTGCTTTTCATTGTGTAAAAGAGAAGAAATGTTTCTTTAGAAAGCTAAAGACAAAATCCACCTCCTTTACAGCATATGTATGCCTAGATTTAGCAACACCTGCATTTCAAACATTATCAGAGAAAGCAAGTATCATTAAACAGATAATAAATTTTATTACAGGATGAATACAGGAAAAAAAGGACAGAAATTATTACTGAGAATACGAAAGATAAAAAAGGGTAACTTTCAGACATAGTGCTTGTATTTGAAAATTGGGTAGTTTCAATTCATCTTGCATGAATAAAAGTCTCAAAATGAAATCTTCTAGCAGACCCACTTATTAGGCATCTCTTTCTTGTTTCAACAATGTATGGCACTATTAGGAGAGCCATAAAACAAAACCTCTTTCAGAAGTTCTTCCTGAAGGTGAATGTGACTTAACGACCTTCAACCTGATAAGTTCGCATTTTAGCCTAGACTGATGGGAATATGTAGTGTTATATTAGAAACCACCAGAGACCTAACCAAGATGGAAAAGAGGAGAAGTCTCTGCCTGTACACATCAGAGGGCCATAGAGCTGGTTCTGCAGATAGACAAGTGGATGGATTTCTAGTAGGTTTTGCTGGGGGAAAAAAACCAGAATCTCTCTAATGTAAAGGGGTGAAGAAGTGGAGGGCACAAAATTAAGAAAAAATAAAAAAGGAATAACTGAAAGTAGAGTAAAGCAGGCCATAACACAAAGGAATGCAGTGTACAGATAAGCAATCTTGCTGTCAGTGGCCAAGTGGCAAGAATTGAGGAGGAGAGGGAGGGAGAGTCCAATTAGTATGCTGGTTTTGACAAAACATTCCAACATCCTAAAGAATCTGTTTCTCTCTAAGAAGTCTTGTTTTTGCACAGCCTTTCAACTGAAAAAGAAATTGTGGAGGAACATAAACTGTACTTCAGTAAAAGAAAAAAGAGGAAGAGGAAACACCAGATAAAACAAAACTGCAATTACACGTGCTGCATTCAGGTTTAAATCTTTTTAAAAGTAATCAATAAGATCAATATTTATTTTAATAGCCTCCATAATTGCCAATCACAAAACTTAGAAAACTCCAGTAATGATGCTGATAGTAATTGCAGTAGCATTATGGGTGGACATAACAGAGGGAATATCTTCACTGATTATATTGTAATGCAAAGTAACACCTGCCATTTCTGTTCAGCAGAATCAATTCCATTGGAGACTCTTTGTTCCTCTGAGCAGTATATTATAGTCATAATCATTTTGCAAACACTAAATATCAAAGCAGCGTATGATTAAAAAACCCCATCAGCCTCTGCAAAACTATTGATGATGTAGACCAGAAAGGATAAAATAGTGTTATTAATTTGTCATGATACTACTAGATCAAGTTGTTCCTTCTGGGATCTTTTTAACAATTTTATCATTTAAATACATGGGCAATTTTGATGCAAAGAGTGTGGGGTTTTTTTCCTCCAGATTTGGTAGTAATATTACTGTGACTTTTAAAAATGATCCAAACAATTATTTGGCTAAATAATTGAAATACATCCAAACCATAGAGTTGCATAGTAGAAGAATGACTGAATTATTGCTCTTTAGAACATGCAAGCAAAGACGCACAATAATTATTTTTTCAGTTTTATGCTTACCCGTGCTGACAATGTGGTCAGTGTAAATATTTCTGCTCAAATGTTACTCAGTTTTTCCCTTCCATCTAAAATAGTTTGGAAATGTATTATTGGTTCATGGCGAAAGATGAATAGGAATTTCTTGTTCTGACAGTTGTTTCAAGTGTTCAAGTTGTATCTAGGTGTGTCCCTCCCCAGCTAGCCAGCAGCTAAACACCAGACAGCGTTATTCCTGTTCCCTATCCCCACGAGGAAAGGGGAACACGAATAGCAGATAGGCTCATAGGTTGAAAACTAAACTAAAACAGCTTTAATGAATCAATAATAATATGGAAAAATAATTATATCAATAAGAAAATATATACAAATACGTGCCAAAGCCTGATATCTACCTCTCTAATATATTGCCACCAACAATGCAGAGCAGGCACAGGGAAAGTCCTAGACTGGACACTGCAGCAGACAGGAACTGGGTTCACAAACACACAGATCAGATGAATGAATGAAGTCCTCACTGGATGTCAGCCATCAAAGAAGAGGGCTTCACCCTTGTGATCCCTCAGCTTCACACTGGGTATGATGTATATGGAATGGAATATTCTGTCAATTTTTGATCACCTGTCCTGTCCACTCCACTCTCCATTTGCAACTTTTTTGACTTTTGATCGATGCTGTTGGCCTTCTTGGCCACCTGGCCACATTACTGGCTCACATTCAGCCAGCTGTTGACCAGTACCCCCAGGCCCTTTTCTGCCAGGCAGCATTGCAGCCATTCACTTCCATGCCTGTTGTGTTGCGTGAGGTTTTTGAGATCCATGTGCAGGACCCAACTGAACCCCATACAGCTGGCCTCAGCCCATCGATCCAGTCTGTGGAGGTCCCTCTGTCCAGCCTTCTTTCCTTCAAGCAGATTCAACACTCCTGTACAACTTGGTGTCACCTGCAAACTGTCTGCCTGATCCCCTCATCCAGATTATTGATAAAGATATTAAACAGGACTGGCCCCAATACTGACACAGGTCTGATCACCTCGTTATTCTGCACGTGCGCAAGATGTCACTCAAGATGATCTGCTCTATAATCTGCCCTGACACTGAGGTCAGGCTGACAGACCTGTAGATCCCTGGGTCCCTTTCCACAGAGGTATTTGATAAACAGTAATAAAGTTTACTAAATTATTTTCTTGTAAAGTCAGAAATGTCTAATAAAATATTTTAAATGTATGATGAGCAATGGAGGTCAGCAGAAATTCTCTTTTTTCCCCTGGAATAAATGTGAACTACATGTAAAGGTATTGAGCAATACTTCTACTTAACTCAATTGTATACACGGATTCTATTGGAAGGAAAACAAAGAAAAGACATAATATCTGGAATCATTCAGAGTAAAAATTAAATGTCATCATCAAAGTGCTGACCAAAATATTTAAATATCATAGCTTTTCCCAATCTAAGAGGTTTTGTCCTGAAAAGTCTACATTCAAACTATAATAAAATAGAGAAATAATATTTGAAAATGCATAAAATGGCAGCCATTTAAAAATTTCTTCTAAGAGAAATTTTTAGCAATGAAAGCATAGTTTAGTGAGGAGAAACTAGGTAGACTGCAAGCACAGGTAATTACTTACATGCCCAGCCTTGAAATTCTGCATCTCTGGAAGCTATTCACAGGCTGACCTTTTAGGAATGGCTTGTTAAAGTTGTAGGCTGCCCCATTCAGGCAACAGCTTCATTCGTCTCTCAGCCTGCTCTCCACATGATCATGGATTCCACCTTAGAATTCTAGTGTTGTTGCTTTGCTGAGAGCTAATCTCCTTTTCCCTTGTAGTGCAAGGATCCATGCATTTACTGTCGAGAGAATTCTCCATAGCTTGTCACACTTTCCCTTTTAGCATCTTCTAATAAACACCCCAAAATCCAAATTATGTTCTTTTAACTATTCCCTTCATCTATGCTTTAGATGACTTTTTTTATGGACTGGAGAACAAAAGCTAATGTGGATGTCTGGTTAACTTCCTGATCCAGCAGCTCAGTTAGCACTCACTGTACCAAATGCATAGCCTGGTAAACCAAAGAGAAGAAGACACTCCCGTTCATATAGTGGGGTCACCCACCAAACAGTTCACCGAGTAAACACAGTCAGGCAGAAACAGACTTTCACACTGCAGACATATCCCTTACCCTGCACAATATTGCAAGTGCTACAGATGAGGCAATCAAAAAAATTATAAAAGATAACAGAAGCAGAACTTGGAATATGAATGAAATTTCTTGAAATCCAGTTCCTTTTTCTAGCTAGCAGCAATTTTTTCTTCTTTCCTTTTTCATCTACTAAAGTATTCAAGTACTCCTGTGCAGAGTCCCAAGAAATGATTCAGAAACAGCAAGTTATTGTTTTGCTGCACTGATAGAAGAATGGGTACAGAAAGACAAAGAATTTATCCTTGAAGGGGTGAGACCACTAGAATCGTAATTTGCATTCGCTGTGAAACAATGCAATATTATGAATATTCTTGCACTGGCATATTGGGCCATTTGATGACTATTGACTGTCTGTGAGTTTCTTCTTTGTGCTTGTTAGAAGTCACAGCAGTGAGCTAAGTACACTGTGCTTTTACCATCTGGCAATATAGCAGGAAGGCTAAATTAGCATAACCTGTCTTGCCATCCCAGGATTTAGATTTTAGGTGGCATGCTGATTTTTTTTAAATGAATGATGTCTGTCTTTCATCAGACACCTTGTATCCTTGTATTTCTCATGTCACTAGAAAAAAAAATTGCTACCAATCCTTTGTTCATATTCACTATCTATCTTTGTTGATATTTTCATCTATGTTAAGCTTATGTTGTCCCATCATTGTAGCCAAAATAATAACCACAGCTCGTATATTTTCAGTTAATTTTTTTGGCCAGTGATAGAAAAAGACAGTGATGTTGATGGCTCGTTTAGCAAAACCATGTAGTTTGCTCATTGCTATTATTCCCATTTAATAATGACTCCCTGGCTTTAAAGATATTTCTGTTACCTTGCATTTCAAATAATTATTTCTTTACACACCTGTTAATGCAAGAATAAATGTGGAATATTAATGTTAATTCATGGAGTTTAAGTTTCCATAGTAACTTCCATCCATTCCTTTGTGTGCCCATGTGCTCTAATTTATGCATACTTAACATCCTCTCTCTGCTATTTTATCTACCAATAACAAGTAACTACAAGACAAAAGTCATTATTAATTCTATATTTAGGCACTCAAAAATGGAAAGCTGAATACACATACACACATCTCTTGGGACAAATGGAATCTCTCATTATGATCATACATATGCAGTACACAATATCAAAATAAACTATTTTGCTGAAAGCAAGATTAACACAATGTTTTTTGTTATTGCTGGCATGGTATTTTATTGCAACTCTAAGTTCTTAAAAAAGCAGAGAATATTTCCTCTTATCAGCCTTCAGCAGAACTGAAGTGTTAAACTGCAGGGACATGCCATGCTCTCTCTTATTTCCTCTGAGAAATAGGAGGGTGAAAAGAGAAGAGGATGTGATTCAGTATGCTTGAAGAGGCACGGACAAGGCTTCTTGGGGCTTGCAGCCTGCTTTGGTATCCAAGGAAGGACTAGCAAGGTTGTATCCCATGAGCATCAAAGGCTGCAGTCACACAACAGTTTCTTAGGTCCTGGTCAAAAGCAAAGTTAAGCAAATGGGTAACTTCAATGAGATTAGTCCGAAGTAAAGATGTATAAAACACTGAAATATGAAGACTTCTAGTGTAAGCAAAGAACTGTTTCAGCATATGCTTGTACAGTGGTAGTACAGTGGAACTCCAATTCTAATTTTTCAATGCTTGGACAATGTGACAACTCCTAGTAAAGATCATACTCGGGTAGGAAAAAGATATAAGCCAGCCTTGATTTGAGTTTTGTAATTAGAAGAGCTCATGAGGTATAAAAATCTACTTGCTTTACTTCAAGCATGACTGTTCTACTGTTTCAAAGTCAGTTATGATTTACAGCAATTGTGTCATTATTAAACCACTTTGGTTAGTGCCTAACTACCAGCCACTCTTTAAGCTCCAAGCATTCCTCATGTGCCAATTAGTTTGCTCTGAGGGACAAGGCAAATAGTCGTGGTTAACTATCAAGGCAATTATTTTCATTACATATATGTGAAAATTATTTAATGTATGATTCCAGTCAGGGTTTAAGTATAAATCGAGTATTTCCGTACTCGAGCATAGACTTCGCATGGATCTGGGCATATAATCAAATTCAGGCAAGTTCTTATGTAACTTGCCTGGATTAATTCTGCATCATGAAGAAAGAGCTATAAGTGCCTGAATTTAATGCAAGAGGAACAAAATGTGTTAATTTGATTTATTTCTGATATGTTTTATTTCCTGCTTCTAAGCTTCCCAGTGTACACAATGATCCGTGTACCTCTTTTATAGACAGGTTCTCTTCAGCTTGTAAAATAGCTTTAACACTATCACTGTTCAATAAAGAAGAAATATTGATAGAATTAATTTATTCATCATCATGAACAAATTCTATACTTTTTCACCCGACAATGCTGCAGTTTGCATACCAAGTGTTAGCAGCTAAGTACCACAATAATAAAATGAGCTCTGCTAATGTACATAAGCCATTTGATTTAAAGTATAAGTCCCTTTTAAAAATGTTTAAGAAAACTCTTACAAAGATTCATTGCATGAAAAGCATATTTACAGACAAAATACACAATGTCTAGTTGGAGACTGACAAGCATCTATCTATTTCTGAAAAAGTACTTGTGAACATTTTTTAATTAATTTTACCTAATTAAAAGTGCATGAAAAACATAAAGTCGGATGCAATCGTAAACCAACATGTTTTAACCTTGAATATGTGGCACTTGTTCTCCTTTCACATAATGTGAAAAATAAAGTACAATCTCTAACACAAATACCGAGTGCCAATATCTGGGAAATATCTGATTGCATACCATTTTCATGGCTTCAAAGTCAGCTGTCCTGTATAATATGATGATGATGATAAGAACAATGATAGTAATGACAACATATGTATGAATGATAGCATAATCTCAGAAAAGAGGAAGACCACACTATTTAGTGTTTCACAGGTGTTATTATTTATCTCTCCTCATTGGTATTCAACACAGTGAGGCAACTCAGACTTGAAAGTTATCTATGTACTTAAACAGTCCATGGAATGGCCTTTACACTATATACTTGTTTGAATACACTTGTATTATTCTTTACGTCAAGGCAGACAGAAAACAGACAGATCCAAGAGACGGAACAATTTGTCATGTTTGCCCATAACTTGTTTTGAAGAAGCATTGTAAAGAGCTTCGAGAAGTTTAATGAGGCTTTGATATTTAAAAGCTCAAATACTATGCGCTGTTGCAAAATCTATTATGTCAATAGGTTGTTGCAGTCAGAGGTGTTTTTGTAAAAGGACAATCAGAATATCATTACAGAACATGTGATAAATCTGTTATTCATTAGATGCTTTTTCAGCATAAAATTAGTCCTGCTTCTTTCTTGTAGTTTTCTGACTCCTCTGTGCATGTATGGTAAAGCCAGTCACACAATAATTTCATCTGTCAATAGATTTCAATTTAGAACAAAACAAATCCTGCATTGGATCTAAATTTCAGAAAATCTCTGTAGTTACATTAGTTTGGCAATCTGCCTGAGTTCCTCAGCAATGTAAACAGCCCAGAAAAAATGCTGCAACACTGTTACTATTACTCAGATTGCTCATTGTAAATTAATACTCATTAATCCTTTTAGAACTTTATAAATGTGCTCCCAACATGAAGCAGCAATGAACAGACCAGATGATGGTTTTGATTTTACAATGACTGGTGCAGATATGGGTAGGAAACAGTTATATCATACAATGCCATCTTCCTCTTTTACTTACTGTGCTGTCCTTCATCTGATGTCACCAGCTTCCTAAAAAATACAGACACTGACGTTTTCAGTGTATTGAAGAGCATGGGCCTAACAGCATGTTATTCCTCACAGATGTGACATACGGAATGCAAAATAAAGAAGCTACCTGCAACTCTGCCAGAGAGCAGCCATTATGACAAGGTAAAAGATCAATAGACTTCTCCAATTAAGCCTTGGAATTCACCATGGTTTTTCTTTGTGCTTCATTCAGGTTTGGTTTTGTGGTTTTTTTCAAGCAATATCTTTTATAGTTTGCCTATTGCACAAGTGGTAGGTAAGTCTTTCCTTTCTTTGGTTAGGGCTGCAGTTCAGCTCAGCCTGAGCTATGTGAAGAGCAAGTTTGAAGCTGTCCTCACCCAGACTATGTGTTAAATCTGCAAACCGCTGGAACTTCAAGAAAAACTTAGAGTCCAGCAGAGGTGGAAAGCTTTTCTCGCAGTAGTCAAGGGAGGGAGACGCGTTCTCAGCTACAGAAAAGAATTCTAACCTACACCAAAAAATTAAGTTCATTCTTGAAACCTGAGAGCCCTCAGGGAACTTACAACAATGCTTCTACACTTTTATCCTTTTCCATAGCACAAAAACATTTTAAAAAAAAATGAACAAATTATGTTCATAAGCTAGTGAACTGTGAAATAAGAAGAGATGAAGAAAGTGTTGTAAAATTATTTTGGCAGCAAGTTGACTTATTCAGAGCTCTGTATTGTTCTGCACTGAGTCTAAAGAGAAAACTCAGTGAGTTGTTGTGAGATTTTATTCTGTGTATACTAGCATTTTATGCATATTTTAAAGGTCCCTAGGGGAAAGTTTTCTGCCAATTCCAAAAGTGCTTCTAACTAATTAAAAAGCTTTTGTTTCTATGGTCTTATTACATTTTCTGTAGCATTTTCATGCTAAGGATTCTTGAATTATATTTAAAAGCCATTATTTATATGAAACATCGATGAGGATTTTCAACACAAGTCTTCTGAGTTTTGGCTCTGTCATCTCCCTTTAGACAGCCAAACATCTAGCTTAATTTAAAAAATATGCAGAACATGAAGAAGTTTCAAATTACTTCCTAAGGACTGCCTCACTGTACGCCAGGCTAAAGGCCTATCCAGTCCTGCAACCTGTTCAGAGCAACAAGCGGCAGATGCTGAGGAAAGCATGAGTGAAGCACAGCACAAGTATCCCCTCCCAAATGCTCTCAAGGCATCCAGCAGCTGTAGCCCAAGACACCTCAGGCAGCATATTTCCCCAGAGGACTGGAAAAGTGAAGATCTTGTTTTACTGTGTCTCAAAGGGATGAGAGAAAGGGATGTTTCCCACATAGACTGTCAAGCACTTCCACATATGCATCTCCTCTAATATTGTGTGTGCATCCTCTCTTTATTTCAGCTTTCCTAAAGATTGAGTTTATAAGCATTGTACCAAATCTTTCGGGTTTACTTAACAAATTGAAGAATACAACTTTTTTTAACTATCTCCATAATTTTCCAGCCCTGGCTGACCTATGAAACAGCATAAACAATGACATTGCCATTAAATTATTCCTGTGAGAGTTACATTACATTCCCAAGCACAAACACAGGCTGGGCAGAGAATGGATTGCGAGTAGCCCTGAAAAGAAGGACCCAGGGGTGCTGGTGGATGAGAAGCTCAACTTGAGCCAGCAGCGTGTGCCTGCAGCTCAGACAGCAAATTGTATCCTGGATGGGAAGTGTGACCAGCAGGCAGAGGGAGGGAATTCTGCCCCTCTATTCCAGTCTCATGAGACCTCACCAGGAGTACTGCTTTTAATTCTAGATTCTTCAGCACAGGAAGGACATGGATCTATTAGAGTGAGCTCAGAGAAGGGCCATGAAGATGATCAGAGGGATGGAGCACCTCCCATAAAAGGACAGGCTGAGAGAGTTTGTCTTGTTCAGCTTAGAGAAGAGATGGTTCTGGGGAGACCTTTTAACAGCCTTCCAGTACTTAAAGGGAGCCTACAGGAAAGACAGGGAGGGACATCATAGTGTAGTGATAGGACAACTGGTAATGGCTTTAAACTGAAAGAGGGTAGATGTAGATTTAGATTAGATATTAGGAAGAAACTTTTTTACTTTGAGTGTGTCAGACACTGGAACAGGTTGTCCAGAGATGTTGTGGATGGCCTATTCCCGGAGGTATTCAAGACCAAGTTGGATGAGGCTTTGAGCCACCTGATGGAGTGGGAGGCGTCCCTGCCCATGGCAGGGGGTCTGAAACTAGATGATCTTTAAGGTCCCTTCCAATAGAAACCATTCTATGGTTTTATGACTCTATGCTAATCCTAAAGTTGAAGAATGATTTTCAGGCTAGAGATTGATCTGGGTTTGAATGCTGAACTCATTAAGGACTCAGGAGAATTGCACAAACTACTCTGCAGGATGATGGCTTGTCACTAAAAATGTGTAGTCTGGTGCATTGTATAGCATGATCCATAGGATTTGACACTCATACAGGAAGAACATTTTGCATCAAACACCATCTCTAAATGATCAGAGTCCATATCTTTAACTTCCCATCATTTACTTCTGAGATTCAAACAGCTTTGGAGGAAAGTACCATGAGAAGTTCATAAGGCCTGTTAGGAAAAACAAGCAAGTAACAAGGATAAATTCTTAAATGTAAGACAAAGTGCAAGGTAATGTTAATTATTGACTAATATAAAAGCATATTTTTAAGACAAGATATGATTGAGGTCATAAATTATAATGACTAATGACTGCTTTTCAGAATGCATCAACTGTGCTTGTAAAATTATGTTCATCTAAGAACTAATTACTCTAAAAGCTTTACAAAAACATAAAAGGACAATAATCAGGAAATCAGATTAGCAGTTTACTCTAATTTGTACAAAGAGAATTTGGATGATTGATTAGTCTGAAAGCAATTACAGAGCTGGCAAAATCTTCAAACAAGAACCAACTTATGAATGGCTTGTTTGCAATTGCTTTGTATTCATCTTTACAGCACACTTATTTGCAAAATAATAGTCAAAATTGCTGTTCTATTTTCTGGTATACAAAGGAAATAATTAATATTACTCCTGTGCAAAAACATGTGCTCCGAACACCCTCTATTCAGTCCAGGTTGTCTGTGAATAATGCTATGAGACAACTTCAACCATGTAGGTTAAACAGTTCTGCATACCAGCCCCGCATAGAGGCAGTCCGAAAAAGGCCTCAGACAATGTAGTGGAAAACTGGTTGGATGGCCGGGCCCAGAGAGTGGTGGTAAACGGTGTGAAATCCAGCTGGTGGCCAGTGACAAGTGGGGTTTCCCAGGGCTCAGTGCTGGGTCCAGCCCTGTTTAATGTCTTTATCAATGACCTGGATGAAGGCATTGAGTGCACCCTTAGCAAGTTTGCGGACAACACTAAGCTGGGTGGAAGTGTTGATCTGCTGGAGGGTCAGGAGGCTCTGCAAAGGGATCTGAACAGGCTGGACCGCTGGGCAGAGTCCAATGGCTTGAGGTTTAACAAGGCCAAATGCCGGGTCCTGCACTTGGGGCACAACAACCCTGTGCAGTGCTACAGACTAGGAGAAGTCTGGCTAGAAAGCTGCCTGGAGGAGAGGGACCTGGGGGTGTTGGTTGACAGCCGACTGAACATGAGCCAGCAGTGTGCCCAGGTGGCCAAGAAGGCGTCTTGGCTTGTATCAGAAACGGCGTGACCAGCAGGTCCAGGGAGGTTATTCTCCCTCTGTACTCGGCACTGGTGAGACCGCTCCTCAAATACTGTGTTCAGTTCTGGGCCCCTCACCACAAGAAGGATGTTGAGGCTCTGGAGTGAGTCCAGAGAAGAGCAACAAAGCTGGTGAGGGGGCTGGAGAGCAGGTCTTATGAAGAACGGCTGAGAGAGCTGGGGTTGTTTTGCCTGGAGAAGAGGAGGCTGAGGGGAGACCTCATTGCTCTCTATAACTACCTGAAAGGACGTTGTAGGGAGGAGGGTGCTGGCCTCTTCTCCCAAGTGACGTGGGACAGGACAAGAGGGAATGGCCTCAAGCTCCACCAGGGGAGGTTTAGGCTGGACATTAGGAAAAAATTTTTCACAGAAAGGGCCATTGGGCACTGGAACAGGCTGCCCAGGGAGGTGGTTGAGTCACCTTCCCTGGAGGTTCTTAAGGCACAGGTGGACGAGGTGTTAAGGGTCATGGTTTAGTGTTTGATAGGAATGGTTGGACTCGATGATCTGGTGGGTCTTTTCCAACCTGGTTGTTCTGTGATTCTGTAACAATATTTTGCAGCAAACCTTTTTTTTTTTTTACATTTCAGAAATCATCTGACTTTATTCCGTGATATTCAAAAGTTTTCATATAGGGGATTTGACAGAGTTTTTTCTTCCAAAATCACAGTTGATGACCAGATGTCATCAGAGTGAATGCTTGTGAGAAGCAAGCCCACTACATTTGAAATTGAATTCACAACAGAAGTGCCCACTACATGTGGGAGGCTTGAAATAAAATCTATCTGTAATACTATTTACAATACTTGATGGACTACATCTGGCCTGTAGCATCTCAAATGTCAATTTACCCAGCAATAGAGTTTGGAACAGCATGTGAGAAAGAACATTGAAGGGACTCCTGCCACTCTTAGCATTATTTCTGGCCATGAAAGCATAATGTTCCCAACTTAATATAACTTGGTCACACCCTTTCTACACTATTGAAGGCAAAAAATGAAGTTCTAATGTGCTAAACAATCTTGAAACAGCAATGCCTTAACCACACAACAAATTCAATCTCAATAGTTAGCATCATCCAACAACTAACCATTACTCACTTCACATACAACAGAATGTCTTCAATTCAGACTTTGTGATCATGTTAACTCAGTCCCTCCATCTTACATAATCCCATGCATTTCTAAAACTAAATAGGGACCACTTCCCTGATGTATGCATGAGGTTAGTATGCTGTAAATCACTAAAATGGAAAGCAAAGCAAACATCAACTATCCCTAGGTCACTCTGTGTTCTCATAATCGACAGTTGAATTTACATCCAAGACAATGCCTTGGAAGCCAACAGGCTCCTCAGCTGAATTTTCTTTTGCAGCATTAGCAGAGAATTGTTGTCATACATTACTCTAGGAGTAGATGATTTATATTTGAGGGCGCTTTGTAAGAGTGACTGCTGCTTAATTGCAAGTGCTTATTTCACCTTTTTGTCTCATAGAAAGGGTTACAGATGCTCAAAACTAGAGTGAAATTTGGATGAAGATATAGTGAATGAAAAAAAGACAATATTGCAATTCAAGATGTGTTTTGCTTGTTTAATGTTACTGTTATGCTAGAGGACCAAATACACTATAGCAGAAAATCCAGAATATCAAGAGCACCGAAGGTAGAGTTGTTCATATATAGTCTGTTAATAGTAAATCCTTTTGTATGAGCAAACCTCATAACTGAAAATGGGAGAGGACATATATAATAATTGATATGGCCTCTGACCAGCAACATAAGAATATTACTATTTAAGAACTTGCTGACTCAGATAAGTTCAGAGTTGGCTCTGAACACATGCTTCAATATTTTTTGGCTTTCAGTACGTGCTTAAATTTAAGCTTGAATGAACAGGGTTGTTTGTCAATCAGGAGCTGGGATGATATATCAATAGTAAGCAGATGTAGGTGAGGAAACTAGAAAGAAAAATTATTTTCTTGGGGGCTGGAGAATGGAATATGGACATTATGAACAACTGGAGTAAGAACAGAGTGTTTTCCCTCTGGAAAATTGAAAAATCTATGGATAATCAAGGATACGATTTTCAAATATATAGAGAACTGTGATATAATATACCAGCACTGAAACATCCGTGGACTTCTAGCAACTCAAAGGGGAATTGCAGAAGAAAGCCTATTAGCAGAAACTGTAACAGACTATTGCATAAACACAGACCGCAAACACAAAGCAAAGTCATCAGAAGGAGGAGATTTCAAGGGTAAAGTTGAATTCTTTTACTATGTTGTTTTGTTCTGTATAGGTGCAGTAACACATTAAATTAAGGCACTTAAAGATGGCGAAATGCAAATACATAAAACTTCAACACTTCTTCCAGCTATTGCTTAACCAAATCTAGAAGCGTAACTCTGCAGGCTCTGTAAACAAGGATCAGTAGTGGAAAACTCCCATAAAGAGTTAGTGTGAATAAATACAACAAGGACTTCCCTGTGTCCTGGGTATTTGTCTCCCACACTCTTGTATAAAAGTCCACATTTTATATAACTTCCTAGCTTCCTAGGGAGGAGTTGCAGCATTGCCTTTCAGTTTACAGCCCAGACAACACCAATTCAAAGTCAGCCTGGTAGAGCTGGAGCCAAGGTAATGCTTCTTCATGCAGTTACCCAGACAGCCACAAAAACAGCCCTACACAGATAATCAGGTCATATCTGAAAACAAATTTCCATGTCATAACTCCACTAGTTCTAAAGAGGACAATTATAAAGGAAACACAGTGCTAAATTGGCTTATTTTGATATATGCTTATAAGAACATATGACACAGGTGCTGTTGGCCCTATAAGTTGCCCAAGGAAGCAGTACAGTAAAATCCACAGAGGAACATTACACTCTACCATGGTAGACTTTGTTACAGAGACCCTTATTACTTCACTAATTATTCTCAAAATAGGGTGAATATTCTTACATTTAAAAATCCAAGTTACTTAATCTGTTATCATATCATTTATGCATCCATGTTCTACAAATAGTCTGAGCTCAATATGAAAATGTAAACAAGAAGAAAAAGGTAGGAGGTGAAATACAGATTTGATAAACACAAGGTAATGATGCAATAGTTCTTCTCATGAGCTTCAAAAACAAGCACCCTAACTGAAACACAACCACAAAGGAACACTATAAAAGGCATATAAAAAAACCTCACTAAACTTGTAGTAAAATGTATTTCTTCCTTCCAGCATACTGACTATCAATGTGGAACATTTATTACAGGGAAAGAGACTTCTCTGTTATTAAGATCAAAGTATTTCAAAATATTCTGGAAAAAAATATTCACATTTCTCAGATCACTTTTAGTAGACATCCAGTTTTATTTAGCAAAGCAGCTGATCACTGAGGACAAACTTTGCTGCCTACAAAAATAAACATTAGCAAAAATAAACAATGACAGCATTGATTTAGAATACAACATATGAACAGTTTTGTATATATATCAAATACAATGCATACATATACACACATTATACAAATGTGTCTGTATACATAAAACTTGTTTGGGAAGACTAGATCTCAGCTGCTTTTTATATAATTGGGTCAATTGATATTTCTACATTTAATTCAACAGAGTGATCATTTCTTATTAAAATTTAAAGTGTACAGTAAATTTGAGTATTAGTCATTAGACAAAATTTAAAAGTCAAATCATCCTTAAAAGTAGGGTGCCTAGAAGTCAAATAGTCTGCAAATAATGCAAGCCTCAGCTAGGAAAAGTAAGCATATCTTAAGCTGGAAACTGTTCTAAGGAATCGATTTGTTCATACAGACGTGATGAGTTTGTTGTTGTTTTTCTAAAACAGTGTTAGCACAAAATATAGCTTACTTGCCAATTTATGAACTGACAGTGAGCATTCTTTTAGTCTGCAAAACAATAAGTCATTTTTCTTTTTTACCACTCATTGACCTGCACCAGGTTATTAATATTACTTATTATTTCTAAAGGTCAAAAACCGAAGAGTCAAAGGCAGGTTTATGTCACCTTCATTCTTGTTCACACAAATAAATATATCATGCCATTCTGTAGAATCCTTATGGTTTAGATGCAAACTAAGTTTGAGGGAAAAAAATATTCACTTTGAGAGGCTTTGGAACAGACTAAAATTTTAATTAGCAATTGGAAATGGAAGTTTTAAGATGCACTTGATTTTTCTCTCAGCAGAACACTCACGTGATTTTGGTCTGGTAAAACAGATTAAATAACCTATGAGAATCACTGACAAACTACACTTGTAACTTTGTTGACCTATTAAAAGATATTTTGAGTAGCATTACCATGCAACCAGGAACTGAAAAACACGTGTATAAATATACATGCAAGTGTCCAGGGGCTGGGAGATGTATACATACACTGACATGTATATTTACACACAGGGTTTACAACACTGTTGAAACAGTGTTGCAGTTACTCAAATTCAGAATAATTTCACCCATCATATTTTAAACTGCTGTATGATTCCAGTTGCAAAAAAAAAAACAACCAAAAAAAGAACCAAACCAAATCAACTACTTTTAAGTAAGTTTCTAAGCCATATCCTATGTCCAGATGCACCTGGATGATGCAATTAAACACACAAAGTCAGAATGCACTGATGATGTCAACAGTTTCCCCTTTTGAGGTTCGGTGGTTTGGTTTCATGGCATTTATTTCATCCAGTGACAAGAAATCTTGGAAAGTGTTGCCCTAAGCCAACCTTAAGGATTCCAAACTTTTAAGGAACCAATGTCAATTTTCTGCTTAGTGTCCTAAATTTGAGACCCATGTTTCCTCTTGCTTTATCAGTTTCATGAGTAAATCACTACAACACTCAAACTTTTCAACCTGATGAACAGTTTCCTTATATTACTTTTCTCATACAGTGCGTTGTTAGGTTCTGATTTACACTCTTCCATGATCTTACAATTTCTGTCATTTATCTTAAAGTGTAATTCTTATGAATTACTTCCATATGTAGCTTCATGAGCACTCAAAAGCTTAAGTTACTGCTTTTCTAGACTATTTCCTGCAGCAATCTATTTCCTATCAAACAGTTTACTGAGAATGGTCTCCAGAAGCACTGGCTGTTCTTTCACATGTGAAAAAAACATTGATAATAGAAAAATGCATTCAGGATTTTTCAGAACCGTTTTCTTCATTGGAACTACAATTAGCCTGTATTAGGGCTAGCGGAAAATGGAGAGATTTGGTGTACAGGAAAAATATCTTCTTTTCCCCCTTTTCAGTTTGCTTGTATACAGGAATTTAGCTTATTGGACTGATATCACATGGTAAGGTGAATAAGCAGATCTTATTCAGTACCCGTAACTACAGGCATAGATATATGATTGGTATTTAAAAAATCGCATTCGACATACTCATTTATTTTGCAAACAAATCATCACCATTAAAAACAAACAAACAAACAAAATATATATAGTGCCTCTAAATGATACAGGCACTTCTAGAATTTTAACTTTTCCATGGTAGATTCTTCCTAGTACATATTTTCTATGGAAGGCAACCCCAATTTAAATATCAAATTTTGTCAATCAACATTTTAAATTACCAGTGGGCAAGTTGGCAAGAAGAGAGGTAGTCTACCTGTAAAGAGAACTGGTACAGAATAACTGCGCAACAAGATGTCTGAGTAAAGGAAGCAAACTGTCAAAGAAATTTACATTCATACCTCAGGACAAATTAAAAAAAAAAAGTGGAGAATGATGATTTATCTATTATTTTACAAACCCACAACAGATGTTTTATCTCAATACAGACTTCTGTGTTCAACACTCAGTAACAGAATAGAAGATATGGTAAAGCCTGAAGATGTTGGACAATATTCTGGATGATTCATTCATTGACATCTTATTCATAATTAATAATGATAAAAAATGAAATTCTGTGGCAACACCAGCCTATGAAACTTTAAGTCCTCCACAATTCAGTTCACTGGGGTTGAAGAGACATGTTGTGGTCTTGCCAAGCTTTGATTATTACTGCTGTACTCCTTCTGCACTAGTTTTCTGAAATCCAGTATTCAAGGAAAAATATAAGTGAGCCTGTAAACTCAAAGCTATTTTTTGTTTCCAGCTTTTTGCAATTCCAAGATTAGTTCTACATCATGCACATTGCAACTCTTCCCATCCTGCTGCAGGTAACTTTCTGATAGTTTGTGGTAACATATACAATATATTCACTGGTTTTCTATCATTAAAGTCTCCACAATGAAGTTACTTCAAATGAAGAAGATGAAGTCATACGTTTCATACCTCAGCTACTGTTCTAGGGAAGATACCTAACATAGCTCCTACAATTTGTTCCCCATTTTGTCAGGATTTTTTTTTTCTTAAAGAAACTAGTATCTCTTTGGATATATTTAGTCAAATTGAATTTTAGAAGCAGAGAGAAAGTCTGAAAAAAAATAAAAACACTCTTCCATTTAAACTCAGTTGTTCAGTAATTCTATGCAATTCTGAACAAAACATTAAGATAAAAGATACAAAACAATTTTTTGTATTAAACATATCAGATATCATAATACATAGCTTTCATGCTCTGCCTTATTTGTTATCAGTCTTTCAAAACACTCCATAAATATTAGACCATGTATTTTCAGATTTCTTTCAAGGAATGAAGATAAGGGTCCATTACCGTACAGATAAGAAAACTAAGTTAGGTATGGTTTACAAACAAGACTGTGAAGAACTTAAAAGTACTAAAGTACAGCTGCTTAACTGTAAAACTATTCATCTCTCTGTTTTCATTCGGAAGAGTCATTCCATTTGACTATAAATTTTTGTATGCCAGAATCTACTAGAGAAATTCTATCAGGTTTCTGTAGATGAAAGAGATTGAGATGAAACAGCTTCTCACACACAATTTGGTCTCTTTTATTACATTTACAGGCCCTTCAGTCACTCCAAAACCCCACCAGTCTTTTACAATAGCTTTCAAGCTGTGACAATTTAGATAAGTGAAATGTTCAATAGCTCATTATATGTCTATTTCTGCGCCATAGGAATTGATGGCAGCATTGCCATAGACTTCAATGGGAGCTGGATTACAGTTTGAAACACATTACGTATACATTCATCAGAAAAATTTAAATTCAGAGACTCCAAACTTCTTCAGATCAGTTTATTCTGAGACAGTCTTACAATAAGCCAGGAAGAGGTAGCAGACCAGTTTTGTAGAATACTACAAAAAGCTATTGAAATGCAGCTTTTCTCATTCTGCCAATTTCATTCAAATCTTTTCTTATGACTCAGATAACAACCAATCAGGGAGTCACAAGCTGTTTCCAACAAACATAACATAATAGAATAAAAAGAACAGGAGGCAAACAAATTTCAAAATTGCCTTCTTAGAGAGGAAAAATATTTATCTGCTAGAAAATGATCCTACTATGAAGTAGCAACCAGAATGCACACAATTTAAGGTTCCAGTTTATAAGAAATCACACAGGCAAAGAGATTTGGTAAATTAGTGTATAAGATAATAATCTTGTGTAGTTGGAATAATCCATATTCCAATTAGATATGCATTTCATTCTCTCTTGCATGAAAACCAAAGAGGCAAAGTGTAACCAGCCTCCCAAGCTCTGTGTTATGCAGACTGTTTCTGTTGTCCTGGTAACAAGAAACTGCTAATAAATCTCCCTGTGCTAAGGAATTAAATACAGTAATACTGAATACCTATAAAAATATTCAGAGGTGATATTACCTCTATCTTAATTCACTATGGCAAATATAAACATATTAATCTACTCAGTCAGCATGGTGTCTCTTATGCAGGGAGAGAAAGTCCGAAGTTTTAGCAACATTCCCACAAGTCTTGCTGACATTATTTTCAGGATTCATTACATTGAAAGCCCCTTTAAAAATGTAAGAATAAAACATAGGTCCTTTTCCCAGCATTCCCAGAGGGCATGGAGCAGTGTTGAGGTGACACAAGGTGGCAGGTAATTCCTCAACAAAAGTAAAGTAAAGAGGACAGCTGGTGGCTCTCTTCCTTGAAAATCCTCTCCTGAACTAAAAGGAGAAAGATATTCAGGAAATTCCTTGCAGAGAATTACATGAGTAAGCCTTAGAGATTTGCTTTTAACTCTTTTCCTAAAAATGCATGAGTGAAGACATGGGTACTGTAAATGCATGCATTTTTTTCCACACAGAGAAGTTTGTGTTTTAAACATTTTTCCTCTGTTGCTACAGATCTCTGCTGTATTAAAAGAATTGTCATAGTGGAAAAGGCTACCATTTTCTAGATAACTTTCTCTTAGCCTTTATTACTGCAACTTAGTCATCTTTTCTTCAAAAGTACTTTTTGCACTGTTACAGGGTATTTGGAAGGTCAGGAATTAGTATTTTGGGACTATATATTTCTTCCTTTTCTCATTGTTCACTTTTTTGTATCCACAGTAGTTTATTACACTCAGCAAATTGTCTCTATTTAACACTCCCCTGGTGATAGCTACAGCTTAGGTACCATATCATCTTAGAGGTACAATTCTTTCTAGATGACAAAAACAAGCTACCTCAAAATAACATCCAAAGAGTTCTGAAAATTGCAGCCACACCTTAACATCATTGTAGGAATAGTACAGTATTTTTAAGAAACCGCACCTCAGCTAACTGAGGTGTTAATGCCTTCTTTTGCTCTGCCTAGGAATGTCCTCATTTAGAGATCATTTGTTCAAGCACAAATAATGGAGGGTTCTTTTGTGACACAGCAATGACAGTGATTGAATGGTCACTTTAAATGTTGGCTTTCTTTTAAAATGTATAGCCTTAATGAATCAAACATCAGCTATTTCTTTCTTTATATTTTTGTAAGCCCCATACTAATTATGCACACTCCATTTACTACACAGAGCAGATCTTCTCTAGATCTCATAAAATAGCATAGCAAACTCACGTACATCACTGGCATCAGCAGCCATTGAATCGGCATCACCTTCATATATGCCTCTGAATTCACCATTGCAGTTGTACAGAAGCAGTACCAAACATCCCATAAATGTCTACAAATTACATCTAGAATATCTTCTTAGATAGAACTGTGCTTTCCCATGTCACCTTGATTAGCTAAAACAAATTAATTTTGAGCAATCATGACTATAACTCCAGGTCTTTCCTCTCTAAGTATTATACTAATACACATTTACACTTTTTGCTTTGTTCAACTGTGCTTTAGTGTGGCAAAGGAAGCATATCATGCACTTAAAACCCCGATCAGTAGCCTGAGCAATATTTCATTTCTTGAAATATGGCCAAGGAACTTAGATTAACAGTATCCCACCTGTGACAAGCCTTTAAGACCATGGGCAGTCAAGATTTGTCCTGTGGTTTCCAGTTACTGTTTCCATCCTGCACGTAACCTTGAGCTATGATGTTGATAAGAGCCATTCTTACGGTATTCCAAGTACCAGAGCAGAAGTAGATAGTAATGTATGGATGGACAAAATGAATATTCAAATTTATTGCAGAGGCAATTTGATTTCTGAGAAACTGGGAGAAAAAAATCATGAATCGTCACAATTAAACTGATCACATTTTAAATATAGTAGATCTCCACTAAACTGCGGTTTTGTTTCAAATTTCCATTTAATTATTCAGGGCATCATTTTATATTAGGTGTATTCATGAGAGCTTGCACATAATATTTTCAGAGGTTAGAGTCTGGACATGGAGGGGAATTAAACTCACACTCACACCTGTCTGCATTTATGGGAATCAGAAGGGTTTACTTTATGCAAATGAGTATATTTATCTATTTTACATGAACTGTTGGACTCTGATATATTCTTTTTCAGAACATTAATAAATACACATTGCACTTCTTATGAGAGATTTAATCAGCTACTGTTCTCAGTGACAGAAAGTCTATTTTTTTCTCAGGTCAAAAGCAATTCTTATGCTTTTCAAATCAAAAATAGTCAATTCCTCTCAGTTAAAATAGCCCTAGAGCATCAAAGCATGTGATAGTTCTTCTAAATAATAATACTAATTATCTTCACAATATACTAATTAATTCAGCAATAGTTCCTTTAAAAAAAAAAAACCCACAAAAATAAGAAACCCAAACAATCAATGAATAGGTGCGAAATTCTGACATTTGATTTTCAGCTCTTGCTTCATGTGGGGCTGTACACTAAGTTTACAGTTCAGCAGCATTTGATTTGACTATTTGTGATTATTCTGGGATGTTCCTTAAAGAAACATTAATAATCAGAAATAGGAATCATTTTTCTTTTTCAATTTTGTGTCTTGAAAGTGATGGTAGAGCATTCTTTGGAATTAACTTTAATAAAATAGCTAAAATAGCCATCAAATTAAATTATACAGATATAATTTATATTTTATTCATGGGTTTAAAACTGCAATCTAAACCTTGAGATGCAACACTTCCTAGTAACAATATGGTTCACAGCCCTGTGATGTTTAAGAATGTCACAGCATCAAAATATGCAGACCATGGTGTATCTCTCCTCATTATATAATGTTATTGCCCTCTAGTGACTAGCCAGCATGTCAAGACTGCAGGGTTTCATACTGCAATAAAGTCAAGAACCAAATATAAACATGGGGACAGTGGAAGCCAATGACTTAGATGTGCAAAAGATATAGTGCCAGTGATTTCAAGTCCTAAAGATTGTATATTTCAATTCCTAAAGATTGTATATTTACACAAAAGAAGAAAGAGTATTTTAAAATGTACAAATCTAGTAGACAAGTAGTTTGTCCTAGTATGTGGGAGACTTGTAACAATTCTGGCCTCTTTACTTACAGATGCCCTTAAAAATGGACATGGGGGCAATTCACAATAAAACCACTCATGGGGGCTAACCTATGTGCTAAATTCTGTCTAGAATCTTCCTGATACTGAAGTTGTTATGTCCCTGTTCCTTTAGTCACACAGCTTAAGTTATATAAAATACTAACTTGAAATATATAGACTAAATCTGAGAATAATCCAATTTCTGCAGCAATATTTAAACTTTTGAAGGTGATACTGCAGGCAGTATAAGCTTCATTGTAGCTCTAAAATTAGGATTCTTATGTGCGTTTAAAAAAAGCAGCAGAATGTCCTCAGCTGGTTTGAGGCAGAATAAGAAGCCCTAGGACAGCCTTTGAAATTCATGGCTATGGACTTCACTCTCCCAAAACTGGTAATCATCCCTAATACTTCCCAGGAGACAAAAAGACGCAACTGCAACTGTTTCCATCAGATTTTTCAGAACAGATTTGCAGTAGCACACTTTTCCTTGTTAATTCAAGCTGTGAAAGCAGGCTCTGTGAGAACCCAGGGGTTTTCATATCACTGTCATTTTCCACAATGAACTTGTGTCTGTCCAGCAACATGAATCTGTAGCACTGTGCCTCCTGCATTCTTTTTGCAGACTTATCCTTCCACCCCACTGCTGGTTTGTCATTGCTGTTGTTTTCCATCATCATCTACCTCTACATGAATGTGCTCTCTGCTGCTTTGCTGTTTAGGGTCTTGCCTCGACCAGTGTAAAATATGAACACAGTTCATAAACAGATTCTATGAAAACAAAACTCTGCCAGAAAAACCCTCTGCATTGTTGCATACACAACAACTCTTCAACCTGTCAAGAAGGTGGTTACTATAGAAGAGAAAGGCCTTAACTCCACATACCTTTCATTACACCCTAACACTACTATCCCATATATAAGTGTGGAGAAGTGGTTACGTGACAAAGGACACGTTAACATGCACGAGATGTGCTGTGCTGAGAAGGCCAAAATGACCTTGACGAGAGCATTATACCATAAAAGTAAGACGACCTTGACGAGAGCATTATACCGTAAAAGGATGTTGTGGTCAGCAGTGAGAAGGAGTTAGTTGGCAAAAAATAAGGAACTTATGTAAATGTAACCAATAAGCAATAACCAATGATTAACCGTATATGCTAATGTTAGAGACATGATTAACCAATTAGATTTTGCCAAATGTGCTTATTAATGAACCTGAGCAATATAATGCGTGCCTTCTGATGAATAAATGAAGCTTGCTTATCAATCATATTGGTTGTGCGAGTCTTCCCTCCGGCAAAAAAATAGCAACAAATGGTGACCCCGACGTGATACTGCCCCGACACGATAAAGCCATCTTCACTGGGAACCGCTATGCTTGCTCGGAGCCGAGGAAAGCGACTGGTCTGCAGCCGCCAGTAGATGAAAAAGGACGACTTTGCTGGTCAAAGGTTGACTCCTCGCATCTGGATCGACCCTAAAGAGGGGATCTCGCTGCTCGGAACTGCTGCCCGCCACTAAAGATAAAGGCTCGAAGGACGTTCCGGTAAGGCTGCCAGAGGCTCGAGCCCATAATATAGAGTAAGGTCATGAAGTAAAATAATAAAGTAGTATAACGTCAGGTCATGAAGTAAAACAATAAAGTAGTATAACGTCAGGTCATGAAGTAAAACAATAAAGTAGTATAACGTCAGGTCATGAAGTGAAATCATAGAGTAGTATAACGTCAGGTCATGAAGTAAAATAATAGAGTAGTATAACGTCAGGTCATGAAGTGAAATAATAAAGTAGTATAACGTCAGGTCATGAAGTGAAATAATAAAGTAGTATAACGTCAGGTCATGAAGTAAAATAATAGAGTAGTATAACGTCAGGTCATGAAGTAAAATAATAAAGTAGTATAACGTCAGGTCATGAAGTGAAATAATAAAGTAGTATAACGTCAGGTCATGAAGTGAAATCATAGAGTAGTATAACGTCAGGTCATGAAGTAAAATAATAGAGTAGTATAACGTCAGGTCATGAAGTAAAATAGTGGAGTAGTATAACGTCAGGTCATGAAGTAAAATAGTAGCGTAGTATAACGTCAGGTCATGAAGTAAAATAGTAGCGTAGTATAACGTCAGGTCATGAAGTTGAACAATAGAGTAGTATAGAGTAAGGTCATGAAGTAGCATAATAAAGTAAAATAATGGAACGGCAGGCAGCATATGATTTATTAATGTGCTTTTTAGAAAAGCGAAAGATTCAAGATATAGATTTAAAAAAGGAGGTGGCCAAACTGGTCATATATGGAACAGATCATGGGCATACAGTCCCATTTAATAGTCCTTGGAATGCAGCTGTATTTGTGATAATTTACATGACTTTTCTAGACAAACTACAAGAGGCCTTAAATGAGCAGGCAGACAATATCGCCGCTAGATAAGTGTTGCTTAAACAATTAGCCTTAACTTAGTGCACTGTTAATTGCATGATTACCTGTTACAAAGATTGTTTATTTTACCAGAATTGACTGATGCTGGCGTTATGAGAGCGATGCAAGTAATAGTTTGGATGCCTATACCTCCTGACTTTATATCAAAGGGCACTAGAATCACTCATCTAACTTATTTTTCAGCAGTTGTACTCCATGAAGAGACAGAGGCTGTGGTTCAACTGACCAGACCGTGATTCTATCAATACAGAAACTACAAAAGACTACCATAAGTGAAATATTTGTTAGACAATCGATATAAGCCTTATTAGATAATGCATGTACATAATTTAAGTGTTGTATGTTCCCGGTACCAGGTGTGGTTTATATGTCCATAGTGTGGAAAAAAATTGTGGATCCAATAGTGAATTGTATGAATGTATTCAGTTATCTTCGAAATGAGTGGTCGTATGCATGTGTGTTTGAAGCGCTTCAAACGTTTGTAAGACTTAGAAATTGGTTTTGATTAATCTTGAAAATACATCTCTGGGACCTTTCAATCTCAAATGTCCACTAAGCCGGCAAACAGGTAAATTTACCTGGGGATCTTTGGAACGAAAGGCTCCAGAAGGAAAAGTTTTAAAATACCTAGCAAAACATGCAGCTGTATGTGTATGAGTGCACCACTACCCCCCCCCCCCCCGCACCCCCCCACACCCTTCTCCTTCCTTTCTAAGTTTTTTCTTTCAGCCTTGAAGAAGTCCACAGGAATTAATGGTGTTATCTCTTTAGGGGAATGCCAATTTGTGAGAACACTGTGCATTCCAGTCTCGCTGGAACTAGTCAGCAGTTGCTGGGTCCTAGTGCAGACAACCTTTAGGGATAATTGAAGCAATGATAGAGGAAAATTTAAGTGATTCATTACGAAGTGTTCAGTTATTAGGCCAAGGCTCGACAATCATTTATATCCCAATCACAAAAGCATATGCTAAGTGCTGCATGGCAAGTATTTTGAATTTGCACGTGTATCTAATAGATTATCCAGAAAGTACTGCTATCCATTTACCAAGTCATGCCATTATTGAATGTACCCATCAAGTACTAAAAACATTGTTAAAAAAGGGGGGAATCAGGAGAGACACTGCAATACAGATTGATAAAGGTGCAATATGTAATGAATTTTTTGCGATTAGCAAGAGATGATCAAATTGTGCCGAAGTTGAGGCATATACAAACCATGTCATCAAAATTAGAGCAAGTATAAGACAATGTGAAAGTGCTATTGAAAAAGTTATTATGGGCAATGGACACTCTTGGTCAAAGGAGGAATGTTATTTTTAATTGTGTTAATTGCTTTGACAATTATCCTGTGTGTTACAGTTTATACAACGTCAAGTCAATCACATGTTTCACCTGGACACTTTAGTCGAAAAACAAAAAGGCGACGGCCATTCACAGAATTGACTCTCGGCAAAATATGTGGGTCACTTGGGCCAACCAGACAGGCCAAAGGAGCTTTTGTTTATCTATGAGCACACCCAGTGATCCCTTTAGAATATGTTTAATTGGAGTACCTCTTAACAACAGCCATAATGCAACCGAGTTTTTGGGGTGGACGAATCAGTGGAAAACCCCACGGGACGCCAACAACTCGTTATGTAAATTTTCCTCCAACTCCCCTGGTTGGTTGATTAGCCATGTTTGCACCATCAATCCAAATGCAGTGTTGCAAAATCGAGCCACAATAGATTTTTGTTATTAGCTCATGGGCATGGTTGTGAAGATTTTGAGGGCATGTGTTGTATGAATTTATCTGATCACTCAGTATCCATCCATGCACACCTAAAAGAACTTGAGAGCAATATGAAAAAACTCACAGTGGTCACCAGCCCCCTTTGACAATTGGTTACAGTTTTTGGGGATATCCGGATGGATCAAAGAGATCGTTCGTCTAGGAGTTGTCATATTGGTAGTGATTTTTTCGATATTGTTGGTATTGCCTTGTATGTTGAATTGTGTGTAGCGAATGTTGAATAAAGTTTCGCAGTCAGTATGGTTCGTTCAAAAAGAAGACGGGGGAATTGTGGAGAAGTGGTTACGTGACAAAGGACACGTTAACATGCACGAGATGTGCTGTGCTGAGAAGGCCAAAATGACCTTGACGAGAGCATTATACCATAAAAGTAAGACGACCTTGACGAGAGCATTATACCGTAAAAGGATGTTGTGGTCAGCAGTGAGAAGGAGTTAGTTGGCAAAAAATAAGGAACTTATGTAAATGTAACCAATAAGCAATAACCAATGATTAACCGTATATGCTAATGTTAGAGACATGATTAACCAATTAGATTTTGCCAAATGTGCTTATTAATGAACCTGAGCAATATAATGCGTGCCTTCTGATGAATAAATGAAGCTTGCTTATCAATCATATTGGTTGTGCGAGTCTTCCCTCCGGCAAAAAAATAGCAACATATAAGGAACATATTTGTAAGGTAATATTGTGTCATTGCCAAACACGAACAAATGCCACTATAAAGTTCAGGAAAAAATAGGAAAAGCTTACGGAAAATGAAATGCCATAATTTTCCATAGTTTATTCTCAAGAATATTATCTGCTTGGGAAAAGGAAAATGACCAGAATTCCTTAAGAAACCTGGGAAAGAGAAGCTTTATGGAAGTTCTTCACGCATTTGTTGACTTTTATATGAGCTTTTTTTATGAAGTGAGCTGGAATCACTTCTTTAAAACAACAATTTAAAACAACGTTCAAACAAGAGCACTAGGAAAGCAAGCAGGGAATGAACTACAGTTTCAAGAAAAAGAATGTGTCATATGTACTTTCTTTCATTTGTCCTGGAATGATAAGGAAATGGCCAATATTAGAGTCCGTTGTGAGACAGTGTGGTTTTGCTGTTTAAATAAAATAGAATATTACAATTTTCTTTCAAAGTTTTCCAAAATAACTGCTAGATATTGGAGGTCTTAATTTATTATGATATATATATGAATTTATTTTTATTATTATACTTTTTTTATTATTATTTGTGACAGAAATATTCAGAGATAAGCCTCAGTTATTATTTGTAAACCCTGACAAACAATCTGATTACTCTTTTAAAAAAATATGTACTATTTCAGAGCCCAGAATTTTACTGGTTACATCTCAGCCCGAATGCTGGAGCACAAATCCTAACCACAGCCTAGTTGCATGCGATGATAAGATATGAGCGAGTACTTTAGTTTCCTAGAGCAGAAAATGCAGACATGGAAAACCAGCAAATTTCTTTGCACCTCCCCACAGTCATCCTTTCACAGGTTCATCAGGGAATGGGGACTGAGCATTACTGTACCAACTGTACCTGTATTTAAGTGTAGACACAGCCAAATTCCATATATTGCCTAAAGAACAATCAGAGGAAACCAACGCTCTGCTACAAACTACATTCAGAACAGTTCAAACCTGAATTAGCAACTGATGTGACATGAGTTGGTTAATGATTAATGATATGTATGTAGCAAAGGTTTAACCTTCTGCCTCGAATTATAGGCAAAAGTTCCAAAGTAAGTTACATTAGAGAATGGACATTTTGAAAAACTGCATGAAGACATCTGGACTTGGAATGCTGGCTATGTTTTGCTTACATAACTTCTGGTTTAAAGTCTCACTTTGAAATTAATTTGGTTCAATCAACACTTCTAGTAAAGCAAATAACATCTCTTTCATATAGATGTTCAGGTAGCATATTTCACTGGAAGGATGAAAGTACATTGCTAAGTGTTATATCTTCCAAAACAAATCTCTTTTGGGCAGTACAAATGATAACTCATAACAACAGATAAAAATAAATTAATTTAGGTTTACATATTTGTGTGTGTATATGCATAGAGAGATGTTTAGAAAAAGATTGAATCAGTTTAGAGACAAGCATTAAGGCACTTTGCCACATTCAAATGTCAGTTTACCACTTCCAAGGTTAAAGATTTTTCATGTAACATTTTCAAATAATCTCTAAGGACCTGAGAATTTTGCAGAGCCTTGGTTGTATTTTAAGTACTTTGTGTATTAAAGCATGTCAATGCCAAAAGGACAAAATATTCAGTTTAGGGTTCAATTTGGATGATTATGAAAGTTTCACAACAGGAACACTCTGAGGCTGATTAAGCTGTTACAGCCATTTTAAGATCATGCAAGTTCACTAATTTAGTCTGATGTCAGTGGAAGCTGATTCATGCACCTTGCCCTGAAAAAGATGAGGCACTGCTGCAGGAATGCCATGTTGCTGTTCCAGAATCATTCCATTATGAAAAGCTCATGAAGTCAAAGCAATTAATAAAAACCCTTTAATTTTTTTCTGCCCTACAAAACATGATAATTGATCTTCTTTTCTAATAGAGCATATGCCATTTGGCATATTGCTATAAATGGCAATGATCTATGTATATAGAAATTCATTCTTTCCAAAGTTCCCAAAACACATTCAAAGCTTAACAGATAAGACAATGATGATAAAAAAACAATTTATCAATTGAAATGCAGTCACTTCTGGGGTAAAGTGCAATATTAATGTTTTCTCCTACGTATGTATCATTGTATTCCTTAGAGATTAGCATTATCTGATTGGAGCTTGGCTATAAAAATGCTTCAAGATTCCTTTCAGTATCTGGAAGTATTTCTGATTTACGATGGCTAAAAAAACAAGGCATAAATGTTGCTTTGAATCCGAGTGACTGCAGTGGAATTAATACAGATTTTCAGTATAGCAGAATACAGCACTAAAAATGTAACTTGGTTTCTGGAAGCTAATTACAGTGCTAACACTGAGAAAGCTGCTGACCAATGTCATCATAGCTCATGAAAGCTTTTTTCAACCTGGTTAGATGAGCTTCTAAATTACATCGTCTCCTCTTCAAAAGGAGATTATGTTCTCTTGCCTTAGATACTACAGCTGGGTGGTTTTGGGGGAGTGTGGGGGCATTTGCTTGTTTGTTTTTTTTAAGTCATGGCCCTTGCATGCAGTTTTTTACCTTCTTGTGAGGTTTATAGTAGTTCTGTAGGGAACTGAGAACAGAAATTTTAGTGCTCAACTTCTTACTATTTAACAGGAAAAAAAAAGTTTCTTCTAGGAGTACTTCCTGGTATAAAGGATTACTTCAGGCATATTAATTTACAAAACAGAGACATGCCTAATCATGCTTCGGGCTTGACAGCCACTTCACATGATATGTAAAAAAATAAAGTAAATCATGATAATATTTGTATTTTCCTTTGCAAAAAAACCAAAACAAAACATAGCTTTTTGAAGCACAGATATTAGAAAAGATATGTCATCCTGTTTATTTTTAGTACTCTATTTAGTGATAAATTGGGATGTTGATTACCTGATATTGTACTGTTAAAGAAATGTACAATTATAAGAGCAACAAATGGCTCATTAATTCCTGAAAATCCAAATTGACTGTCCCCTTTTAAAACAAGGAAACAAATATGATAATAAGTCATGTTTCTTCTAAAGAGTATTTCAGCAAGAAATTTTTTTAATTGTATTTGCATTCCTTTTGTTTAGAAACAGAAATTGGAAATAATCTGATAATGTTTGAGTCTAGATGATTCTCTAATATAAAACCTACCTATTGTAGGGCATCAAAGCTAGCAATATTGCATTGAAACATTGGTGAATGTTACTCATTGTAACTTATGACCACATATACTTACAGCAACACTCAAACACAGTAGAACAAATTATGAGAACATCACCGCTTTCTCCCAGCAGACATCAATTACCACGTCCCTTTTGCCCCAGGAGCCCCATTAATAACTCAAGCTCTAAAATAATTCAAATACAAGACTGAGAATTAGACAGATCTTTTTTATCACCTTATTACTATCAGCTACAGTCTGTTGAAAAGCAAAATCTCTAGCATAATGCAATGAAACCATTTAACAGATGTGCCTCTAAGGCGCAGTCAGGGTTAGTGATAGATGCCGTATAGAATGACTAAACCAGTGTGTTCCTTCCCATAAAGGGCACAAGTCTTCACTTCCTTTTTTCCACTAACAAAATTTTGCTATGAGCTACTAATAAGCAAACACAATTAATTATACTCTTGCTATGGCCAAAACGGTAGCTGATACTTTGCATACTTTAATGCGTTCTACATTTGTGGAATGCGTTCTAATTTGCAGAAAAACAAACTAATACACAAATACAAGTGAAATGCACTGCACATACTAGCACATCCCTGCATGTCAAGTAACAAGTAAAATAAAAAGATAAAAAAAAATAAAACCCCTTTCTCTCTTCAGGTGCACTATTCATTGCCCAAAACTAGGTAACTGCCAAGTTCAGGTCTAGATTTTATCTGGATCAGATTCACTTGATCTCCAAATAAAACTTCATTTCCTGAAAGTATTCTAACTTGCAGGCATTCCCTCCAGCCCATAAAATTAGCATCAGAAATATTAAAATATGAACATAGAAATGGAATTGGGTTTGTTTGGTTCAATAAATTCTACAAACGTAATTCCAACAGCTTACTTTACAGTAACATTACTGTAGCAGATATCCTCTTTAGAAATAGTTAGGCTTCATTCAGCTTTACTGGGAACATTAACACTGTAATTTCTTACTACTTTGCAGCTTTGAAGGATGACAGAACTGAAATGCAGTCAATTATTTTACTTTCTACTGGAATACCAGTTTTTGTTTATGTGCATTTTAAAAATTCCAGGCTCATAGAACCAGGAGAAATTTTTTCTCAACTCTTTTTATACTTCCAAGGCTAACCACACACTCTTTGGTTTGCTTTGGGTTTTTTTGTCCAATCAATATGGTCTACATAGTCTGCTGAAGAAGCTGCCTACTGAAGTCTCATCTTGCATCTCTTTCATATAAGCTATAAATGTCCCATTTCATTCCCATTCTCTTCTTGTCCAATCTAGCACTAGTAGTCACCCTATGACAGGGAGGAAGAGCTGTTTGGTGGTGAGAGCACGTGCCTCAGACTCTTTGGGTGCAGGTTCCTATTGCCTCTACCAGCTTCCTCATGTTCCCTGTGGTGAATTCTTTCCTACTTCTTCATCTCTAAGACAGTAATACAGATGGGAAGAGCTAGTAAGGAGACCATAACATGCAGATTTAAGTTACTGGGAAGTCCTCAGACAACCCAGCCAAATAAAACTGACCAGGCAGAAGTCAGCTATAGTATAATAACCTGCCTGAAGGTCTGTGTGTCCCATTTCTTCCAGAAATGTTGCCTGAATTTTCTCATTTTCATAGCATCTTTAGAAAGCGAAAAGTACTAGTTGAAGTGTGGATTTGTTTATACGTAAGCAATGCAAGTATGTACAGCAGTCTTCTTTCACAGTATTATTCAAATTTTGTGCTATGTAAGTTGCATGTGTGATAGGTGCTAAAATGCCAGTTATATAGCATTGCAGCTTGGCAACAAGCTTTATTTTATGAAATAAATAGATATCAAAGGTTTCCAACATTTTCATCTTAAATCATTATCTGAACCAACATTCGAACAAAGCAGAATGAAGCTGTATTTATGCTGATAGGAACAAAAAATTACAAAATTCACTCATAAGGTAGCCCATTGGTGCTGTGATGATATAATTAACCATGGCTGCCAAATATTTTTCCTGCTTTAGGCTTCTTCTGGCAAGGTGCAATAGCAATAGCTGCTCAAATGAGAAAGAAAAAAAAAGAAGTACATCACCACATATTATTAGCATGATGGTCCATTTCACTATAAAGGCAACAATAATTTTCAAGTGATAGTATCTTGCTTTGATATAATGAGAACATAGGCATTTAACCATATGAGACATAACAATCTTTTCCACTTAGCTCTTATTTCTCTGCGTAGGATAATATTTTTCCTTTAATAGCAAGGAGCTGCATTGCATGTGATGGAACAAGAGCAATCTTTGATAAAAGTCATTCTCTATACACTGTCTATAACTGCCTTTCTAAATTTCCCCACTGTTTTAATCTTACCACACTTGGTAGGAAATGATTCAGTGACACACATCCCTTGTACCCCAAGCAGAAAGATAATAATTTGAGGGTCTGCTATGTCAAAAAAAAGACCAATTTTCCCGTTCCATTTCTTTACGTTTTCTGCTTTCCATGTTTACTTCTCAAGTTATTCATTAACAGTTTTATTTGGCATTCTTTTGATGCCTCACAGCTTCTCATTAGCCACTCCTTAAAACACAAGTGATAATCACTAGCAACCATCACTATCCCAATTGCCTCCCCTTTCTTCTTGCTAGAGTTGTTCTCATTTTCATAGCATCTTTAGAAAGCGATAAGTACTAGTTGAAGTGTGGATTTGTTTATACGTAAGCAATGCAATTTCAAGGTGGGGAGGAGAGGAAATGAGAGAAGTCTGCTCAGTTACCAATGATTTGCATAAATCAATCTGCCAGAAATATAAGCCCCTCTTCCTGGAGGAATGGTTCTGAACCAATTATCAACTATGCACACGCCAAACACTTCCTCTGGAAGGGTGTGAAAAGTTTTTGGTGCAAGCATCACAAGTAAAGGGAGTAAGCCAGTGGAGCACAGGGTCTAGAGGTTGCTCTTCTGAATAAGAACTCTTACCATTGCTTTTAGTACCAAAGGTGATCAAAGAGAATAAGGCAGGAGAAGCCTCCCTTCCCTGAACTGAGGTGAATACAGATTGGCAGTGGGATAAAAAAAACAAACCAAAATACAAGAGGGATGGGGGATGGGTTTGGTTAATGAAGCAATAACCTTTTCTCAAAAGATAATGTGGTCACATTATCTTTGTAAACTATTGGTTCAGCTGCTGAGTGATAGCCCCCCTAGCCCTCCTCGTTTAAAAGGAAGAAGAGCAAGAGTGGCAGCTAATTTAAGAATTTCTTATAGGGCTGTTGAATGTGTAAAAAGCTTGTGCTTTTTTAACACCTGATTTTTCTTATCAGATAACGTCAGTTGTTGTGTTTTATCTTCCATCCTCTATTCTCTTTTTATTTATGCCTTCTGCTCAGGGCCATGCAGGATCTCCATCAATGCAATTTCTGCATTTCCATTCTGTTTCTCCATTCCTTGTGCTCCTGAACAGAATCATTCTGTTATCTTAAGTCTGATGTTTTAATTTATTAACTCATAGTCCTTTACCCTCCATTACCTTTCTCCATTTTATTTCAAGACAATTAACATTAGATTTAATTTCTGTTGATTTCCTGGTTTCATTCTATGGAATTTATCAGCTCCAATCTTTTTTTTTTTCTCAGTATTTCTGCAACCACATGTTATAGACTGCCATCAACTTGTCCATATTCTTCTACCAGAAAAATTTCTGACAATGCTAACATCATATATTTTTACAAGCTTCTTATATGCCCATATCTTTCATTGGAAATGTCAACTAATGGTTGATTCTCCTTCAGTTTCCACTCTTTTGGCTGAAGACAGCCATTTGCAGCAGGGCAAGTCTGAGTATTTTAAGCATTTCCCAATCCTGTCTCAGCAGATGTATTTATTATCCGAGAATTGCCTGCATGCTGTGGTTATCTTTTTTTTTCTTTTCTCTCTCTCTTTAATTTGGACAAGTTCATATTTCAAGTTTAATTTATCAAAGTTGTTCCAACCTACTTCCACACTAACTGCACTATGCTAGCCCTTCTATTGTATTTTAGGGCAATTGAAATCTAATTATATCCTGAAGGTATTTTTCTATACCTTCTATAGAGCTTTTTCCTACTACTGTGGAAGCACAGGAAGACAAATAAACAGTGTGATTTTATTATGTCAATACCTTGCAGGCAAAATAGGAGACAATCCTTGCCCTGCAAACTTACACTCTGGACAGAAAAAAGCCCCCAAAAAATTACGGACTCTACTTGACAAAACAGTTATGTCCAGCAAGTGATACATGATATATTGCACAGGAACATTTTTCAGATGCGGTAGGAATCACCTAAAGGATGGCCAGGTGAAGAAAGGCAAGATGAGCGAAGGAGATGATCAGCAGCAGTTCATTTAGGACAAAGAGTTATTCATTTTTCTTAAAGTAAATATTTTTTTCTTAAATTAAATATTTTTTCTTAAAGTAAATCTATCTAGCTTTAACATGGACATATTTCCTGCCAGTAGGACTTTCTCAAATTTTGTAAAGAAGTCATCATTCTGGAATAAAACACCACTAAAATATTGTTATGGTCATTGAATCTGTCAACTATAAATTTATACTTAAAGTTATATTTCGAAGTTATATCAGAGTTTATATACAGTCAATGAATCTCTATAAGGACTGGGAAAATACTGACTGTAAACATTTTTAAGTAACGGACTATTTCCGAAGTGTGCAATTACTGTATGTTTTAACACTTCAATAAATTTAAATAGAATAAGCATTTAGGAAGTAGGACTTCAGTTCTTTACTACCTGAATCAACTGATTTATGATATGAGAGCTTCCTAGTCTTACTATAGTTGAAGACCCAAAGTACATTTAAATCCTACAGTACGGAAGTATAGTTTGTTTCTTAGGACAACTCCATAGGACTCACTCACTCAAGCAGAAACTTTGATAATTTTTTTTTTTTTTACGAGTCTTTAGATTGCATATGCTCCCTCCTTCATGGTCAGCAAACACTATAGCTGGATCTCTTGGACACAAGCTGCTCAGCCTTGAAAGTCATAGCCTACTCATTTGCTCTTGAATGCTTCAGGAACTTCAAAAAGAATTAGTATCCTTCACACTGGTTGGGTTTTCTTAGGCATCACATAAGAATTAAAGCAAGCAAGGTGAAGATTAAGAAAAAAAATAATAATCACAAGACCTTTACTGTTACTTTGTTGCAGAGATCAAAGGAAAAACAAAATCAGTAATAAAACAAAAAGCTACTCAAAAAGTCCCATGAACACTTCATTACTATTCAAATTTCTTTTGGTTTCTACACACACAAAGTCCTTTTCTTGTCAACTTTTTCCTCCATGTCTCTTCTCCCACTTCTAAAATGCCTGATAAAAAAAAAAAATCCTCACTTTGCTCACTTCAAATCTTGTCCCCATGACTGAAAGAAAATGTCATTTACAAAGACATTGCAGTAGACATCTTTTCAACTTTTCTTCCACTCACTGGTACTACTGATGTTATGTCACGGTATTATTTGTGGTGAATGGTTTTAAGAAACAGTAACATTATGGTGAAACTATCAAAAACAGCATCTATGTATCTTTTCCTCACTTGTTAAATGAACTATACTGTTATTCAAGCTGCTAAACAACTAGAAGCATTAAAGAAATGTTGTTGTATGAAGCATTAGTCACAAAGCATTATATTGTAGAAATAATTTATATTTCCTGAATTTTATTCAAAGCAACCCATCATTCAGTTGCTCCTTTGAAACTGTCTCTCTAAGCTGAAGGGGAAGGAGTGGGGGGCTATAAACCACACCCCTCAAACACAGAACCTTCAGGAACAACTGCCAACGTAGAATTATAGAATAGTTTGGGTTGGAAGGGACCTTAAAGATCATCTAGTTCTAACCCCCCTGCCATGGGCAGGAACGTGTCTCACTGGATCTGGCCTTGAACACCTCCAGGGATGGGGCATCCAGAACTTCCCTGGGTAACCTGTTCCAGTGCCTCACCACTCTCATGGTGAAGAAATTTCTCCTTATGTCTAGTCTAAATCTGCCCCTGTCAAATTTATAGCCACTGCCCCAGTCCTACCACTACAAGTTTTTGTAAGAAGTCCCTCCCCAGCTTTCATGTACACTCCCTTCAGGTACCGGAAGGTTGCTATAAGGTTTCCTCAGAGCCTTCTCTTCTCTAGGCTGAACAACCCCAACTCTCTCAGCCCATCCTCGTACAGCAGAGGTGCTCCAGCCCTCTGATCATCCTTGTAGTCCTCTTCTGGACCCATTCGAACAGCTCCATATCCTTCTTATGTTGGGAATTCCAGAACTAGACACAATACTCCATATGAGGTCTCACAAGAGAGAAGGAGAGGGGAAGAATCACTTCCCTCGACCTGCTGGTCACAATTCTTTTCATGCAGCACAGCATGTAGTTGGCCTTCTGGGCTGCAAGTGCACACTGCCGACTCATGTTGAGCTTCTTATCAATCAGCACCCTCAAGTCCTTCTCCGGAGGGCTGCTCTCAATCACGTCATCCTCCATCCTGTATTGAAATCAGGGATTGACCTGACCCAGCTGTAGGGCCTTGCACTTGGCCTTGTTGAATCTCATGAGGTTCTCGCAGGCCCACTTCTCCAGCCTGTCCAGGTCCTCCTGGATGACATCCCGTCCTTCTGGTATGACAGCTGCACCACTCAGCTTGGTGTCATCTGCAAACTTGCTGAGGGTGTACTCAACCTCACTGTCTATATCATTGATGTAGATATTAAACAGGTCCCAGTACAGATCCCTGAGGGACACCGTTGAGCACTACTCTCTGAATATGACCAACCAACCAGTTTCTTATCCACTGAACAGTCCATCCATCAAATCCAAATCTCCGCAATTTTGAGAGAAGGATGTTGTTGGGGACCATGTCAAAGGCTTTACAGAAGTCCAGATAGATCACATCCAATGGTTTTCCCATGTCCACTGCTGGGTTAACCCATCATGGAAAGCCACCAGGTTGGCCATATAGGACTTGCCCCTGGTGAAGCCATGCTGGCTGCAATTAATAACCCCCCTGTCCTCCACGTGCTTTAGCATGTCTTCTAGGAGGATGTGTTCCATGATCTTCCCAGGCACAGAGATGAGGCTGACAGGTCAGTAATTCCCAGGGTCACCTTTTTTACCCTTTTTAAAAATACGGACATTGCTACCCTTCTTCCAGTCACCAGGGATTTCTCCTGACTGCCATGACTCTACAGATATTATGGAGAGTGGCTTGGCAACCACATCAGCCAGTTCCCTCAGGACTCTGGGATGCATTTCATCACGTCCCATAGACTTATATATGTTCAGGTTCCTCAGGTGGTCATGAACCTGATCCTCCACTACAGTGGGAGGGACTTTACCTACCCCCCTACCTACCTTTACCTACCAGTCATGGGATTTGTCCCACAAAGTTTCAGTGATGGCAACTAGGTCATAGCTTTCTAGTAGCATGGTAGCTTCCAGCTTCTCCTGTTTGTTGCCCATGCTTCATGGATTTGTATAGAGGCACTTCAGCTGGGCTGTTGGCCACATTGCCTCCTAAGAGGAAGACCCTTTGTTTCCTATAAGGTGTTTTGTAGAAGTTTCCTTCCTGGCACCTACTGCCTCACGAGCATTCCACTTGCCTCTGCAGGACTTCAGCTGTGCTGCAGCACCACCGGCATTCTCCTGGGCATTTAATATATTCAAAATACATGAATAGAAATTGCAGCAACACTGAGAATGGCCTGATCTGATTCTACAGATATTTTCCAAAACTCTAAGCTGACATCTGAATATGTCAAAAAAAGCAAAGTCATAGAATTCCATTAGATAAGTCATACTCCAGAAAATCCCTATACTGCTTTCATCTCTCATCCTCAGCTAGATGTTCAGACATGATCCCTTCTGCTTCAAATGAAAGATCAGACTACAGTTTTTGTCCTTAGAGAGGTTTATCGGAAGATTAATGCAAGATCTGTGCATGCAACACCACCATCACGCTAATGATTGCCCTAATGGTAAGCAAGGTCAGATGGTCAGACTGCCCTTGGGAAAACTGGATTCATGGTTTCTTTCTTCTGCACTCCTTCTAGATGCCATGGACATCAGTCTCACAGTAGAGATAAGTGTTGTACATCTGTCAATAAGTGCATTTCAAAGTGGGAATTACTTCCATTTTGAACATCCTCTTTTTTTGTGTGAGCACAGACTCACCTCTGTCTAAGGGTGATAGTCTGTACGATCTTCCAAATGATCTTGCTTTTGGTGGGAAAGTTGGGGGGGATGTCTTAAAACCTCTTTCAAGTTTTACTACAGGGAAGCTATCTATTTTCTATTTCAAATGACTACTATAGACTGACACAAACTCCAGAACTAGAGGCTTTCAAGTACAGCAAGTAGAACAGAGGCTGTACAGCTAAGCTCTTTGATAGCAAACACTTAAAACTCCAAAGGCTGGTCATAATTGTGGAACTGCTAATTGTTTGTATAGAGAGCTTCTGGCATACTGTCAATGAAGAATTTAGGAGGAGTTCAGAACGCTCTCATCTATGTAGAAGTCTTCAGCAGCACATGCAGAGTGACTAGAAGAACTTAAACAGCCCAGACAACCTGCTTCAAGATCTAAATCTATTCTCTATCCACCAATCACATCTAAAGACCTGTGCACACCATAAATAAAAACTAGAAGCCATCCTCTGACATCCAATTGGCCTAGAAGCACTCCAGCCCATCGTTCTTATGCACTCACAGCCAACTATCAACTGTTCTCTGGTACCAGGCCAAGTTACATCTATAACTTGTTAAGAATCACTGACCACTGAACATTTCTTTGGGTTCGTACTTACTTGATATAAATAGCCCATGACCGTGCTAACAATCATCACCTATGTCTGTGTGTAGAGGTAACTGTAGAAAAGCCACATATCACAGCTGTTCCCCACAGGTATCTTCCCAAGGGAGCTCCCACTCAGCTGACTGAAAGGCTCCCTCTTTCACTCTATGTCAGAGACTGGAACAGAAGCTGATCCACTTCCCAGTGTGTGTGTGTGTGTTTGTGCATAAATGCTGTCTACTTCCAGGTTCTGGTCTTTTTACTTAAGTTCAACTTTGTTGATTTCACCTCCTTGCACAATACCTTGGAGTTTAATGAAGATCAATAGTAAATGATACAACATGCTGCAGTTATTTTACAGAAGGCAAGCTAAAAAAGTTTGAGAAAAATCCATAGAAGCTAAAAAGCAGCTTGTTTCTTGTTTCGGTTGTCTTGTTTTGACAGTACCTTCAGCATTTGCAGGTTTAATTTCTCTTTCAGGCTGGAGGCATAAAGAAAAATGCCAAAGAAAAACATTTTGTCCAGCCTCAGCTAGTCATTTTGAGGTAATTACAGTGCTGAATGTTCAGCCTGAAGTTTTCCAGATAATTAGAGGCTTAAGCTAGCTGCCTTTCTTTAGAAAGTATTTCAATTCCAACTCATCTCTGTTAAAATACCCCCCAAATCACACAAAGAACAACATTTCCTCGATTAGAGTAAACAGATTCTGTCATACAGCCTAGTACACCTGTAGCTTTCCTAGAAATATATGTAAATAAACTAAAATAGTTATTCTGGCTTAGAGAATGGTGCTGAATGATAAAGTATGGTGATAAAGTATTTCTGAGGTCATAGAAATCAGCTATTCAGTTTATTTATTTTAAAATATGACACCAGCACCATTGAAGCAGTCAGAGTTAGTCTTATCAAGTGAACCATTCAAGTATGTGCTCATTGTGCTTGCTAGCAAGTCACCATTTAATATCATTTGAGAGTGAAATCAATGGCACAAACAGAACTGTAACTTCTGGTCTCCATCCTGATACTTCAATTTTCCATTACCTGCATATAGCAAGGATCCTATACATCTGTTATACATACAGATATAAATAACCTTCCACATACTCAAATTTTAGCAAGGTATCAATGCAGATCAAGAGGAAGAACACACACAGACCAGGGCAGAACCTAGAATCACTTCTTTTTGTTTCATAGAATCATACAAAGTCCCCTGCTCAAACAAAATAAAGAACTCTATTGGAGTTTGAGCTCTTCCAAATAAATGCTTTAAATAACACTAAAAGAAACATTTTCAACTACAAACATTTTCTATGTTTTAAGGAACAATGACAAAATAGGACAAATATTTCAACTACTCAAGACTTAAAAGAAAGCAATCCAGCTAAACAGACACAAATTTTTAGATTGCATCAGAGCACTTAAATGTGCTTCCCCCTCTTTAAAATATCTGCTAAAAATTTCACTCAGACCTAAACAAGAATGATGTCAAAAAGTGCATGGCTCACATAGACCAACTAGATTTACCTTTGAATGGACGGAATCAAGTCAGTAATTTTAGAAATCAAATTATATATTGTAAATAAATACAAATATTACTGAATTTTAGCTATTGCCTTTTTAATAACAATCTTGAACACAAAAGAAAAATCTTAACCATTAACATTGGTGAAATCCATAGTTTAGCTATGGATTAATTCTGGACTGCTATTTATGACTTTCATATAGCACTTCGAGCAAGGAATATGGCTTAAAGGATCAAGTCTTACCCTTTGTTGAAATACTGAACTTACAATCAAAGTACCACTCCTGTGACAAGTAAAGGAGGCTAAAAAAGGCAGCAGCTACCTAGTTCTAAGCCTCTTCTTATCAAATTAAGAGCCCAGTGTTGTGCCATTGATTTAACAAACAGCTTCACCTCTCACATTAATCGCATCTTTTCAGCTCTCTGAAGTAACAATGATATATTATGGATTCACAATCAAGAAATGCCTTGTGACTGCAAATTCTATTTTATATATCCCTCTCTACATAATTAAGAACTAAATTCCTTGCACTGTATTTGAGCTATAAGCATCCCCTGAGGGTTTTTAAATGAGCTTTAATGATCACTTCACGTGAGGATTTTGAATACTAATATCATCAATAAAAACAGCTCTATAAAATACATCAGTTCCAAAGATCTGCTTCTCATAATATAATGTTATTGTTATTATTGTGAAGAGCTACATCATCCTATGGATTGAGGTAGGTAGAATAGTATCCATTATAAAAAGCAAACATTGTACTGAAAATAGAATTGCAAGGCTTATTAGTATTTCCTGCTGATGTACCACTAAGACTGGCATCCAGCAGCCCTTTCCTTGTTTACTTTGACTTAAAAACATTCACCCCAAGAGATGCATCTCAAATACCACTGAACATCCAAGTAGCATTTTCCTAGTACTCTAGTCTGCCTGTGCTCAAGGACAGCTATTCTTTTTCCATCTACTTGCATATCCCCCACAAGAATTTATCCTTATAGCAGTAACACCCTGTACTGGTAAGGAATCAGCATCCACAGTTCCTCATCACTGTAGCTTCAGTAACATTGCTCTCCCTCTCATGAAAAAAAAACCCAACAACAAAACAAAACCAAATCCAAAACAAGCCCCCAACACCTTTCACAACAGCCGTAACATCACCAGCTATCTGAACACTCCTGATTATTCACCATGTTAGTTTTTACAACGTTATATTGCTTTCAGTCCACTCTTTACAAAACATAACTATTTCTTTTATGTGAAAGCTTGTGAAAATAAAAAACCAGATGCATATTGACATATTTCATTTAATTCCCTATGATATTTAAACCAATTTACCTCTAACCTTGGTCCTACTCCTCTTCTCCTCCCAGAGGTAGCCAATGCAGTCGTGGGCAGAGCTGCCACGCAGAAGGTCCCAAATAGGCTAGTGGAAGGGACCAACAGGAGCCTTATGAAGTTCAGTGAGGGCAAATGCAAGGCCCTGCATCTGGGAAGGAAGAGCAAGACCTGCCAGGAACCACTGGGCTGGGGAGTAGCTCTGTGGAGAAGTCCCTGGGGGCTGCCACTCCTCCTGAACCTCCCGGGCATACCCAGGTGCTGGGTTTTACTGACCATCTTGGGCTTCTGCCCTCTCAACCTATATGCGCACCCACTGCTCAAGCTTCAGGGCTCACCAGCCCAGGCATCCTGGCCTCAGCAAAGGCTGCCATGTGCACTTGTCCTGCTGCACCAGCTGTTCTTCAGAGTGAGGCCCTGCAACCACCACAGCCCCTGATTACCTAATGGCTGTCCCCCCACATCACAGATACTTGCAGGCTCTGCAACTCTGTTCAAGACCAAAATCAGATTTCTGAATTAAATTCATGCTGGGGAGAGGACCATCAGACCTCTCTGTTTCCCAATTTCATTCTCACAATAGTTTGTATAGTGGCAGTCTGGTGAAGTTCCCACTGACTGGAACATTACTGCAAAGACTTCACCTTTTGTGCTGGCTTCATTATTTCAACTTCTGCCACATTTCCCAACTGACACATCTTCAGATCAGTTACCTCTTCCGAAATGTCTATAGCACTAGTAGCACATACTTTTCCTATGACTTACCAGTGTACCAAGCTGACAAGCCACATCTCACAGGAAAAAGATTCCTTTATTCTTAAGGGAACAAGCTTGCACTCTAGACTGTTAAATTCCACCCCTCTCTACAAATACAGTCCTTTCTCTAAACACCAGTGCTCTGCAAAACTCTGTTCTAGAGACCAAGAGCTTTTATGTCAGCAGTAAACGCTTTCCAATCTATCCCATTTTTCAGCCTAGGTCACCTATAAAGTCAGGTAAGACTCCAAACCACTACAAGAATAGTGTGGCAGAACAGAAAGATTTTAGACATCCTTAAACTTCTTGAGTATCTCTCCATATTAACTTATCTAGAGGACCAATAATATTTGTGAAATATTAGACTGAAGAATTAAACGTTTCCCAATGCTACTGATTTTTAATTAGCCATCCATGACTGAAGTCCTTCCCTCACCCAGCCCCAAATGGCTCTTCTAAATCCCTAAGGCAAAGTCTATTATCCCAAATGGATTTTTCGCAGTAATGCTAAATTGAGCATCCCAAATTTGTAGTACACTAATTTAGCTCAATTTGATATGCAGTTTTAATCAGAAAACCTCAAAGTGCTTGAACAGGAGAAACATGGTGGTATTCAACATAAGTTTCATATTTGAGAAAAATACAGGAACAGAATTTCTCCTGTAAGGTTTATTACTCTCATGCAAGAAAGGACGTCACAAACAGAAGTGAAGGGAACATGAAAGCTGATCCAGACCAAACTGCAAATATATCTGCTCTGGAATATTGGGGATGAGGAGGTTGTCAACACAAAGCACAGAAATTAATTTTTCACACCTCTAGTTTTTCATTTGTCATCTGGTAGCACTGGAAGTTGAAAACAAACACGACATAAAGGTATTGTTAATGTATTAGTCACGCTACTTACAAGGCTTATCTCGAGCTAAGTACGTCTTATATGAAGTATTTTTAACCAAAATCAAAGTGCTACATACTATAGCACATTGGTCGACGTTTAGACTAGAGGCATCTCCCAGCATAAAACAAGCATTATTTATCATCGATGATTAAATAAAAGTATATTAGCAGCTTACTTACTTGCAAGACTCAAGAATCACTGCTGTCCCAAGCTATGTAAGAAGTTTGTGCATTCAGTCCAAGTTTCTGACAATCAATAGCTTTAATTCCAAAACATTATTTCCCTCTGCTGCTTTATAACGTGATCTGGTGTAATTTGCATGTAAGGAGGTGCTGCCCTTGTAAGGCCCTCAGATGTCTTGCCTGCCAATGCTGCTGTTTCAGAATCAGATCCACCTATTAGGAGACACATTTTACTACCCACTTCCCATGGCATAGTGAGTCAAACAAAGTGAATAAATTTAAACAATAGATTTTGTTTCAAATTCTTTCTAAAACTTGCAGTCTGAACCAACTGATGTCAACCTTTGAGAAACTTTCAGTGTGTGCCCTGGAACTAGTAGATGCACAAGACATGGTGGAAGGCTTGAATGAGGGAAGAATCAAGCTGCCAGCCATTAGGACTGGCTCCAATAAGTAAATCATTACCCCAGATGCATCTGAGACCTCCTTCTTCACAGTGACTGTAAGAGTTAGTTCATATCATAGTATCTCTTGTTGAACAGAGGATTCTGATAAACTCAGAAAAACTCTAAAAAAGCACACAGGTCTGTCTCTCACACCTTGACATCCACAGGCTTACATGCTGTATCTTCCCCCAGCTAAAAAAAAAAAAAATGCATTTTTTCCTCTATATTTTGCTGTAGTTACTACTTTTCGCCATACTTTTGTCTTTGTGGAATAATAAAGTCTTTTCTGATGTCTCATAGACATCTGAGAAGGGCAAGTATTCACCACATAATTATGAACAAACAGGTATAACAAAAGAGCATCATAGTTCATCTGATAGCTATCCTGGCTACTTCTGTTTCTTACACATTTTAACCCGTCCCACTAACCTTCAGTATAAGGACTGTTGGGGTAAAGGACAGTGTTGTGCCGGAGGGTTGTGCAATACACCTAGTTCCTTTCACTAGTGTTAGATGTTACACTCTGTAAAATATGTTTACTCTTACTATTCTGACATGGTCGTATTCTGAACTTACATCAACTCTCCTCCCCAAGTATGTAGGTACAGAATAGTATATAACAAATTGACATTCACGCACAGGGCACTGAAACACAGGAAGGCTTTTTGTTGTTAAGATGACATTACTCTTTATCACTTTCAGAAATGGTGAGAAAGCAGTTTTCCAAGTCTTTGGCTAAGGTTCATTGTCAGGAGGGATACTGAGTCTGAGGCCAGGGCGTTACCCAAAAGCAGTGAAGAGCTCAGGGACAGGCAACTATTAAAGCCCTTGAATCCTGAGGGTAGCTGTGTCAGCCAGCCTGCAACCCAGGCTTGTCGGTATTCCTTATGCTGTTTATACAGCAGAAAAGAGTTTAAATGCTCATTAAACCTGGAACTTTTCCAGATGCTAAAATGGTATGCTGACTTTTCTAGCCTTTCAGATACGACAGCACCATACCACCCTCTGTTTTTTATCACCTCCTACACTGAAAAGCCCCACATCTAGGCCACTTTAATTTTTCAAAAATAAATAACATCTGCTATGCTGTTACTACTTATGGTTAGTCACACATAAATATATGGAGCATATTATAAGAATTAAGCAATCTTTATGATAGCACTGCTTGATCATTTAAGCACAGATGTTCTCCAATGACAGTTCTTCATACTGACTGATCTTATGATACTGGCTTGTAATAATTTCCAGCAGCTAAATTGCGAGGGAAGACAGCTCAAAATCATTCAGTACTTTCTCAATATTCCTTAGTCATACAAGCAATTGCTGTTTTATCCTAGCCACCCAGTGTGATAGTAAACAAAAGGAGATTGCAGTCAGATTCTCCAATCTGCTCCTGCTGCACTGCATCAATAGACTGCAACTTACCCTCGGCAGGGTGGTGAGGCAGGCTCCAGTCCTAACATTGCTCCCCTTCAGTTTAAAAATTACTTTTTCCTGAATGAACCCCTGTGCTCTGTAAAGAAAAACAATGTCTTGTATTTCATCTTATTCAGGACTCATTTCCTTAGAATGGCACAACTAAACCCACCATCTGTAACTTGCCTTCCTGTGTTTTACGATGTTATTTTGATGGACATCATTTACAAGAACTGACAGACAACTAGAACCAAAGAGCAGACACAGGAAAAAGTTCCTCAAATCAATATTTTGTTGCTGAATTGGAACAAGTTACAAGACTTATAGGACTCATAGGAAAATCTCTCAGCGACTTAGTCTGAATCATTATTTTGCATACATGGAAGGGTATTACAAAGCTCAAAGTGAAACTTATATCAAGGGAGGAACACATAATGGGGGGAAATCTCTGCAACAAAATGCAGATCATGAAATGAAATTAAAATCCTTACTTACATAGGTTCTGTGAATCACAAGCACTACTAAAACTGCCATGAAAACAAACACAAGAAAATGGAACACCTATCCCTATTTTCTCCTAAAGTAGGCATAAAATTGTGAAGGACCTTCTCTTCTTCATTCAGTTAAACATAACTCAAAACCCAGTACAATATATATTACAAAGTCTTTAAAGAAGACTCCATACATTTTATAGAAACAATAATCCAAACAAAATATGCAGTGGCCACTAACAGAACTGCTAGGTAAATGAGAAATATGTTGTCAGTATTCATACATCACAAACCATAGCAGCCTGTCAGAAGTTTGCCACTGGTGTTTATTGTTTTCTTCCTTACATTTGCTTAATAATTTCTTTATCTTATATCTCTTCTATGACTGATTAACAAATTTTACTTATTGTGGTTGCTCTGTTTTTAAAAAATAGGGCTCATTTGTGCAAAGAAACCACATATTCAACACACATCATGCAATGTCCGTTCATGTGGGTTAGCAAAATGAAAGCATGCGCCACTGAGTCATATCGCATGTCTTCATAGAAAAGATTTCCCATCTCGAACTGGCAGACAAAGGACCCAGAGCTGAGGGGGAGCCAGGGCCACGGGGCAACATTTCCCTGTGTGAAGTGGAAATGGATCCATGCCCAGCTGCCCTGTGGCATGCTGTAAATTTTCCTCTAAGAAACACAGATGCACAATAAAAGGCTGCTTGAAAGTCAGTGCCATAAAATTTTCCTGAGCCACCAGCACTCAGGAAGCATATGAATTCCAGCAGTTGTATATAAGGCCATTCCCTTTCCAGATAATTCCCACTCTTCTCCTCAATATTCAGTATTTTATGTCATACAGTAACTTTTATATGTGACTAATGACAATTATAAAGCATGTTTATGTAGTGCATAAGTTGATCTTGGAAGCTCCTTTACCAGTGACCAGTTTTTCTCATTTTATGATCAGCAACACATTTGTCAGTATTGTCTTAATTAAGACCATTGCTTATGTTGATATACTTTTAGAGTAAAAAATGAGCTTAGGGAATACCAGATCTGAGAACTGGATCCCTCTCCAAGTTATGCAGTAAACACTGTGCGTTCCCCATGCCACGGCAGAGGAAGGTGTTGGCCACTTGAGCATTTAGAGATCAGAAGCTGCATCAGTGGGTACAGTCTGCCAGCTGCCCAAAAGTCAGAGCAAAGGCAAAGAAATAGCCCTTCTCAGAGACATGTTTGGGTATTTTCTCACACAGCTACAGTTTTGCTGGCAGTAAAATAACTTCCTACAAATATGCCTAGATCATTCACAGACAGCCCCTCTCATCTGAGCAGTTCACGCAGAGGGAATTGCCAATTTTTAGGAGGAAAATTGTAACCCATTCCTATGATGTTTTGGGAGCTATTCCTCCAAAAGAATAGGTTGCATCCTGTGTTCCTAGCTAGAGACAGTGATGAATTTCAGATACCTCTATAGCAACTACATTTATTACAAAAAATAAGTAAAACCTTTTTTTGCATCGTATAAATAGTAGTGTCTATCTCAGGGAGTTTAGAAAGCGGTTTTGTGTTGACTTCTGCATGCACATCACTGCTGCTCCTTTAAAATTAGCGTTTGCATCTTCTGCCTACAAAGAAAAATATGTTGGACTATAAAGGCAAATCAAGGCTGCACCAGTCTCTAATCATTAGTAATGTTTCTGTGATGTGCAAATGGAGAGTGTCATTTAAATATAATTTAAAAAAACCAATTGTTTCCTAAAAAATCTTCATTGGTGAAAGGAGACATTTGCATAAATACAACACCCAAATACAACAACACTTATTCTGCATCTTCCCTAGCTGAATGAATAGTGGAAGATTTTTTTCTCATCTGAAACTTTATTTTTTATAACCAAACCTTTACTTTAATAACACCGGGTATTTCCTGATCCACACTAACTTAAATTTGTGCATGCTTTCATGGATGTAACTGGCAGGAAATTGCATTTATGCTAAAATAAATAATATAAATAAAATGCAGCTTTCATTGCTGTAAACTGATGTAGACAGGATGTTTCCAGAGCTCAGCCTTACTTAAAGAACACCTTGTCAAGTAGTGAGTCTAGAAACTGAAAATATGGAAGCTATAAAATATAAGCTGAGTTTCAGGCTGAACTGCCCAGGAAGCATCACACTAGGGTTAAGTAGGAACCAACACACTAACTAAACTGAGTAACACTCATGGCAGATCAATATACTACACCAACCTGCACAACAAAAACTGTTTTCCCTTCATGTCAGTGCCTAGTAGAAATCTTTGATTAGAAGCAGAAAAAAGAAACTGCAACTGCTATTAAAGCCGGGAGAGAGAAAAAAAAAAAAGATTTCAATCACAGGAGTTTTAAAGCCAGCTGTTCCATCTATGCTGTATAGGTCTTTCACAGAATGAAAAGGCACATTTTAAATTAAAAAAAAATGTATTTTCTAAGTCCAGATTGTGCTTCTATGTACACTGCTACGGAGACTCGGCTCTTCCACACAGGCTTGCTAAGCCCTGAAGCCAAGCTGACTGAAGCTAGAGATTATTGCCAGTGGTAGAAAGAAACTTGATGCTCTCTGAATAATTTTTGTTTTGCTTTGGAGTTCAAAAGTGTTTTCAAAACTGTCCCTGATGATGCAATTCACACAAATACACCCCAACACACACCCCCACACACACTCAAGCACACACACAAACCCCTTTTTTATTCACAAATGATTTTTAAGATATATTCATCACAAAGCTTTATTTTCAGCTATTTTAATCATCCCTGAGTACGATGCCATTTCACTGCAAGAAAAAAAGAAGGAATTTGATCCTGGGCGTGAGATGATCTATTTCAAAAGGTATTCATTAATAAGACCTCTTAATGGGTTTTACAAGTGATACAAAAAAAAAATCCAACATTTTTGGTATGTATAATTACTTCATCCTAATTGAATAAAAATTAATTTGCTTGTAGTTTTGCAATACAGAAATATACTGTAACTTTCAGATTTCAAATAGAAGTATCCAAAGTATTAAACTAGTTCAGCTACAGCTTGCAAAGTATCTGCATGGGCTAAGAGCTCATAGCAGCTTCATAACTCAAACATTTATGCAATTTCTGAGAGTTTTGAAGTCCATATAGAATTCTTGGCTTCTGTGCCAAGACTCCATGACATTAGCTGGTTAAAATAGGTTCATTCAAGTCTAGTCTAGAAGGAATTTTTGCCTCTAAAAACCACTCTGTCCCGTATGAAGAGCTGGAATAAAAAGCACAAGTAGATTTCAGGGATACAGATGTATTTCAATGAACTCCTGCATAACGAGGCTAGAGGACTTTTCAATTCATTGATCAAGGTGCACATAGTTCACATTTTGAGTCAAGCAAAGCAGTGAAACAGTAATTCCGAACAAATCATTTTCATCTGTCAGATTCTCAGGAATCACGTAAAAACTTAAGTTCTTGAAAAAACTGTATTTTTAAATAAAAAGAAAGTTTCAAGATTTTGTCACCTGCCAATATGATTTTAAACTAGATCATATTTTTTATGTTCTCAGATCTGAAAGAAATATGGAAGGAACGTAGACAGCATTTTCGTAGACCAAAACTCTGGATTAATAATCTGCATTCGGCCAAGTGGTTTTTAACTGCCAATAAAATGAACAGTCTCAAGAATTCTTGTTTGAAGGACAAGCACTCTTATTTGTTTTCATCCTCCTACATCTAGGAAATTGAGCATCCCTCAGGAGCTTTTTCCCCTTTGGTGTAAATTTTTTTCTGGGATTTTTGGTTGTTGTTGGTTTTATTTGTTTGTTTCTACACACTTTCATATATTAGTTAAATACAATTGAAGGCTGGTCACAACTGGTGTTCCCCAGGGCTCAGTGTTGTGTCCAGTTCTGTCCAGTATCTTTATCAATGATCTGGATGAAGGCACTGAGTGCACCCTTAGTAAGATCGCAGATGACACTAAGCTGGGGGGAAGCGTTGACATGCTTGAGGGTAGGGAGGCTCTGCAAAGGGATCTGAACAGCCTAGACGGCTGGACTGAGACCAGTATGAATGGTATGAATTTTAACAAGGCCAGATGCCGGGTCCTGCACTTGAAAGACATTGAGGTGCTGGAGTGTTTCCAGAGGAGGGCAACAAAGCTGGTGAAGGGGGTGGAAAACAAGTCTTATGAGGAGCAGCTGAGGGAACTGGGGTTGTTTAGCCTAGAGATGAGGAGGCCTTATCACCGTCTACAACTACCTGAAAGGAGGTTGTAGGAAGGTGGCTGTTGGTCTCTTCTCCCAAGTGCTATGTGATGGGACAAGAAGGAATGGCCTCAAGTTGCACTAGGGGAGGTTCAGATTAGATATCAGGAAAAAATTCTTCACTGAAAGGGTTATCAAGCACTGGAACAGGCTGCTGAGGTAGTTGGTTTAGTCACCATCCCTGGATGTAGCTAAAAGATAGGTAGATTAAGTGCTCAGGTGTGTGGCTAGTAGACAGGTACTGTTGGATTCAATGATCTCAAAGGTCCTTTCCAACCAAGTGAACCTATGATTCTATGATACATAATTTGCTTCTCAGCATAAGAGAGTTCTGTTTAGCAAGACAGAGTGTTTGTGAGGGGTAATCTATATGACCGTCTTAAACCACCCCAAATACTGTTTTCAGATCTCAGACTGATGTTTCTACAGTTACTTTAATCCAATAATTTAATGGAATTTATTTTTAGCATTATTCCTTATGTGGCCCTGAAAGCAGTAAAGACCATAAGGCTGCAAAAGACAAAAATTACCAGCACCAAAAATTAATTACAGAAATAAATATTGAAAGGTTTAAGCTAAAACACCATTGATATTAGCTAGGAGTTCTAGGGTTTTCTCAGGAGCATGACAATAGAAGAACAGGAAATAACCAGTTAGGCTAGTTTTTCTTCTATTTATTCAAAAAATATTTGGGTTTGTGGAGGAAAGCTTGTTCCAGAACTTGTTTCCTTTCACAGCTAGTATTTCCATTTGATGCATTTTCTTTAGATTGCTTCCCTCAAGGACTCCAGGCATAAAAATATTACAGAGCAGCAGAAGTCCATTTCCCAAGAAAAAACATGGGCAGGAAACCTAATTTATCTTTTCATCATATAATAAATTGTACACCCATCTAGTTATTTTTAGCCAAAATCACTAGGAATCTGTGACTGCCAGGCTACTTTTTTTTTTTTTTGGGGGGGGGGGAAGTAATGTTTGCTAAAAGAAATTTATTCACAATTCTTTTAAGAATTTTTTTACAGCTATTTATTGAACCTACAGCATGTACTACCCCAGAAACATGTTGTGTATTTAATTAACATCTTAATCAGATTTGTTTCTTTACTATCACTAGATTATTTAGTTTTCATGTACCATTCAGCTCAAGATCAGGAGTTAATATGAAGTAGGGTAAAGGAAAAAAATATTCTTTTTTGGTTTTGTAATTTAGTTAGTCATCAGCTATTAAGTATATGATAGCTATCAGAAAGTCCATATAAGATCATCAGGGTTTTTTTCCAAGGAACTGGAGTAGCTGAAAGACAACAAAACAAACTCATTATGCAAATTTAATTATTGCCTTTGCCTCATCTTGGTAAACTTTATCTAAGGAAAGGAAAAAAGGCAGGCAAAAAAAAAAATAATCCTCCTCTAAATATTGGTGGTTTTCCAACACATGTAGCATTGACTCTACTCAAGCCACATCATTTGTCAAACACAAGCTCTCTGGGCCACACCTAACCCAAATTTACTCTTAGAGCTAGGAGCATCATTCCTTCTGGCCAGGACCTGGCTTTCAGCTCCTGCTTCTCCAGGGCACACTTCCACACACACAGAGCTCTACTCACTGCTTATGAATCAGAGCTTCTTTTCTATTTGTCCACCACCTAGAAAACCATTTAATCACATGCCATAGCCTTTCTTCTGTTCATCTGAACCTAAGGGATTTATATTATTGACTAAAGCCTCCACTGATTTACCAATTACTAAACAAAAGAGCATGAAACTATTCCTTCCTTTAGCCTGGAGAGAAGGATGGCTACTCCAAGAAGTTTATACCCAGACAATACCTGTAGTCAGTTTAGAAGTGATTCAGCCTTGTGAGTTCAGAAATCAAGATGGTAGGAAGTAGTAAAACATGGGGATAAATACTAAAGTATTTATAATACTTATGTATAGTACTGTTCCAGCACTCCACTCTCATTTCCTTCCTCCCACACAGACATTTGAAGTAAACAGAAAACATGAGGTATTGCAGACTTTTTTCAGAACTGAAATGTGACTGCATGTGCAAAACAGGTATGTACCCTGCCAAAATATTCAAAAATACAAAGATCATATTCATCTCTCTTAGGAACTAAAATATATGATGCGATTTATGTAGCTTGTCTGCACTGGTTCAGGTTAAAATATCCAAACACTCACCCCAAACACTTACAAATCTGGAAACGTTTACAGAAATATTTTGCTAAGAACTCCATGTACTAAAATGATAAGGAAAAGGGAAAAAACATAAAATAATGTATTGTTTACCAGCTATTCCATCACATGTATTGGCAACCTAGACAGTCAGGTAAGACCTGACCATTCTATCCGTTATTCCCCTCAGTTATGTTAGCCCACCTTCCCTCAGTGTTTCAATTTTCCTGAAAGCAATACTTGACCTCCACAAGGAAGATCTTAATGGTGCTTCTGCAGTGCTGGATTTTTGTACAAACTGTTCAGCTAATCCTACCTTTCTGCCATCTAGGAAAAGGCAAGCAGTATAATGGAAGTATTTAGAATCACAGATCCTACTTCATAGCAACTCCTAAAATACTGAGCTCTACCGATAATGAACACATGGAGTGTAGGTGCACATAGGTAGATATAACAGAAAAATAATTTTTAAGCTACTTTTGAGTAAATTGATCATCTTATGTTTGTTTATGAAATTTTATTTACTTGCAAGAATATTTTATTTCAAATAACTGCTGAAAATACCATACAAATTTGTACAGCATGGAGGAAAATCCCAACAAAGAAGTGCCATCACCACCAGAACAATGGTAATCATTTCTGTGATTAGATGTACTATCTACTGCAGTCTGTATTGAGGTCAAGGATTTGTATTCTAAACTGTTCATAGTATTGCATATGGTGACGCTATTAAAATTCATAATACTATATGCAATGTTTTCTATGATATATAACAGATACATTTGATTTATATAGCTATATGTGAGAAAATAGTAGGCAGTGTGATAATATAAGGTCTTTTTTTATTATTTTTAAGAACTTCAGGTTAGATAATCTCTCTGGTAAAGTTTTATCTGTCAACAGTCCATTCAGAAAGAAAATAATAATGTATACTATTTCTTGGTCATTTTTTTTTCTTGCTTAATGTTAAGATACTTCTGAGGAATAAGCTTCAAAACAATGACAACTCATTTTATATCCTATTCCTTTTCTGCTGTGTAATTTCATTAATATTTCATCTGATGCTGCTTTTTTCTTAGTTTATTAACAGCATCTGCCAAAAGATATCTTACAGTATTTCACTGCTAGAAATTTAAGACAGATTATTTATTCCCTATCCCTTTTTTTTAAGAAGGGATACCTGATATCAGCAGGTTTTTTTAACTGGAGGATGTTTGCTTACTATTCACAAATTCAGTTACCCTTCCTTGGTATAGAACAGTCTTTTACATTATTTTATTTTGCACTTTCAAGTTGCTGATTTTTGCTTTCCTTGCTTATTTAAGCAACCCTGCCATCTTTTGATGATGTGTCAGCAGGTCTTACCATGGGGGAAACAACCAACAGTCAAAAAGTAGCTTCAATTCACACTTTGAATCAAGTTAAGGTGTAGATTTCTTGTTTTCCTGACAAGATTAAATCTTTCTCATAGCAGATAAAACAAAAGTGCCTGGTCTCTCACTCCACCTGTAGCTGACTCTGAATCTTCCCCCACTCATTTCAGCTGATCTGGGAGAAAACAAATCATAAAGACCAGGCACATTTGCTCTATTTTACAAAAATGTGCCATCCTGGAATGACACAATTGAAAGTTTGCATCATTAAATGTTCTTATATCCTCTATTTTGGCCTTGCTGGTGCTTGACACTGAAAGCTCTTGCTGGTGCTTGACACTGAAAGCTCTTGCTGGTTTGAGCAAGACCTGTCAGCACTGTGTCCTTCCCAGCAGTAAAGCTGCCTCATGCTCGGCAGATCTCACTACACCTTTAGATGTGCAGCCTTTGGGAAGTGCCATTTCCAGCTGTGGTCTCCCATGCTCATATTCCACATATCCATATCCCTTCATGTCTCAGCTTTAGTTTTCCCCTCACTCTAACCACTGTTCTACTCTTCAGCAGCACTGGCAGTAGTGCACATTAAATCTTTTGGGGTGGTCTTGCAGATTAGCTTAGCATCACTAGAATCAGCTGCAAAGAGAGTTAAGGAGAGGCAGCTAAACAGAGTTTGTAATAAAAAACAGGGTAACAGGCAGACACTGATGTACTCAGCTACGTTTTGTTAATCATATCCCAAAATAAGATTAAGAATGTGAACATATCTATGCATAGATAAGTCCCAGAAGTCATTAATTCAGCCAATATCTACATTTGAATAAAAGATTCCTTTCAGGAAACTGAAATATTCATAAGCCACAAATTCCTGTTATCCTAAGAGTAATCACATGAAACTGCCAGTGTGAACAACCACTCACTTTTGATATGGGTATTTTTCATACTGTCTAAAAATAACACAATACTGACTTCATGTTTACAGCAGGCCTAAGCATTTCAGCCCCTAAGCAATTCACACTGGTAGCAGTTATATTTAGACCTGCTCTCAAAACCCCAAAGAGTACTCTTGCTCTCCATCATTACCTCAGATGTCAAGCTCTCCTATCTCTCCCAGGCAGAGACTCTGCTGACAAGACTTGCTTCCACTGGAGTAAAACCCTTCTCTTAATTGCCATTTCTGCTGCTCACATTTTGTCACAGCACAAGCTGAATTTCTCTCCTGTTTCTCATTTGCCAGGCTGGCTTCTTTCTACTTTCACGTCTTACTGTCCTTGGTAACAAGAACTTAGGAGTACAGGTTAGACAAACTGTCCTGTGCAAGATCTTAGCTGACATGGAAGCACTGACTTGCACCAGATTTTCTCAGAAGAAAATGTTCTACTCTGAAGAAAACTTGTGATATATTTATCTTAATTCCTCTGAGACACCACATGCTGTTCATTCTTTGCCATGCTGGTGGAAACAAGGACTTGTGCTTTTAAAAACTCCGAAAAATAGAAAGTGAGGCACTGACATTCTGTATCTTGCTAAGAGAAAACAACACTTTCACAGATGATGTGGTCCACTGAGCATGTCCCCCACTCTACTAGTGCTTTGGGATAGTTTAACAAAGGTTGAATTTCTTCTTTCCAAAAATTGATAGAGGACAATGAAACACAAATAATTTCCTAAGAAATGGATCAAGAAACAAAATAATGTGATAGTAACAGATCATCAAAAAGAATGTAGAAGCAATCTAGCAGAACTTTTCCAGGGTGAGAAAGAAGAATGGAAGGTTGCAGCTGCTATGTTTGTGTAATTAGAACTAGAGTTTAGATCATAGCTTAAATTCTAAGAAGTGGAGGAACTGTACAAGCTTTGCAATTCTGTAACAAAGTGGAAAAACCAAGCCTTATGTTGAGTCATGATGAGGCAAAAACTTTGAAAGAGTCTTCACTCAATCTGTTTCTGCAAAACTCAAGATTTTAGATACTTAATTTTCTGTTTCTTCCTGCCACTGCTCTGAATCTAGGTTTAAGTTGGTTTCTGCCACCCCAAGAGGTGATTCTGGAAGAAGGTTGCACAGAGAAACCAACTAGAGGAAGACAGCCATCCAAACCTCAGAAATGCAATTAGTCAGAGATCATATCTGCAGCCTTGCATTTCTTATTCCAGTTTTCTTTTTCCAAAGCTTCTTTTATCCTTTCCCCTTATTTCCAGCCTTCTCTTGTAACATTAGAAAGGTATCTGCCACTTCTCAGCTGTTGATTCTTCTGGTACGATGCAGCTTTCTCTCATTGCTGGCTCTACTTCATCTAGTTTTATTGCAAGCACTCATCTGGACCTGTTGGTCTTACCATGCAATAACATCATTGAAGCCACAGAAAACATCAAGGTTTATGTGCTGCTATACAAGTGACTGAGGGTACAGCAATTAGAAACTAAATGGGATCCTGTGACTTTTAATAGAAAATTAGTGATTAGGAGTCATATCTCCAGCAGAGTCTTACCATTCATGATAGGTGGCTCAAGCCTTCTTCAGTTTTATATTTTCTTTTCTTCTTTTAATTAATGTAATTTATTTAATAGAAATATTTAATATATACACAACTGGAACAAATGCTGCATAGCAATGACTTGGATCAGAATACAGTGACTCTTCACACAGAAAAAGTAACTGTTTTCTTCAAAACTTTACAGTCCAAAGAAGTTCCCTGCCACATGGTTAGCACTTCCCTTCTTTGCAGTTTGGCACAGAGAAGAGGAAATTTGTAACAAGTATTTAATGAAAAGCTTTTATATATTGTCCACAGAATGCAGAAATGTCATACTTTGAATTTAATAGTTTACACAGACAATTAAAAAAAAGTCTTAGTGATAGGAAGTAGGAAGATAAAGTTAATATAAAGTCTGTGTTTGTTCAGTTTTTATTAATCTGACCATCAGCATCCTGGTGAAGATTTTCCTAAATTTCTGAAGGAGTTTTCCACACTGCAGAGATTCCTTTGCCAGCCACAACTGTTTCAATATACCACTGTATGTCTGTATTCACTGGTCAGGCTACTAAATCTCTGTTACACATTTTTGGTTAATGCTTACAAGTATATTCAGTAGCACTAACAAGGTACAAGGAGATGAAAATGGTTCATGAAGCACTGAAAGGTTTCCAAAGGTGTTCTACTGCATTTCCAATATGAGGTTTCACCTTCTTTCCAATTACTCCTTGTCCAAAACCAAATTAACACAGAAAAATAATGGCATGTATTTAGAGTTAGTTAATCTATTCCCAGATATTGCATTAAATGTCTCTGTCATTTAGAGGAACAGTACAATTTATGTCTAGGTGGACTTAGCAATGAATAGCTTATGGTGACTAAGTACCTCCTAGCTTATCCTATATAGACATAGATGATTGCTAAAGGTGACAAGTAAAATGACTTTCGGCAGTTGCGCTCAGTTCCCCAGGGAACAGCAGTCAAATTCAGAATATATGCAATAAGAGAATGTTGTGTAAATGTGCTACCGAGTCTGACAGGTTGAAATAGTCTCAGTAGTATAGCAAGGACAGACTGAAACAAATCAGGACCCATAAAGGTTTGCACAGTGTTTGGGGGTTATATTATTCAAGTGGCAGGGGTAATAGAAAATCAACACACCGCTTCCTTATCACAAAAAAAAGTTCCACTGATTTGATTTTGTCATCACACTCACCCCAGCTTCTAAGCTAATAACAGTTTGTGTAAAGGTAGTGCTGTAAAATGAATTAGTATGTGTAAGGTAAAGATGGTGTGACTGTGTTGCCCTCTAATAATGGGTTGTACACTACGTACTGAATTTGCAAGCCCTCAGGACTGAGGCTGATCCAGTTTGGTCTGTTTGATATTTTCTTGACCTGCCTGCACCCTTTTTTTACTTTGGCTAGCTCTAAACAGCAGATTTTCCTAATTGGCCAGGATCTTGGGCTAATTTCATTTACCTGTGTTTATCTTCTATAATACAATCATAGTTTTATACAGAGAACAAGGAGTTATTCCATGTAGAATGACATAATTATGCATAACACAATAATAGAGAGAAATACAGGCCTGGTGCAGTAGCAGAGGCTTGAGAAGTGGAAAAACAGGATGGAGCAAAGAATAGTATTGGCATGAGAAAATAAAAACTGTGACACAGGCCTGGTACCAGGTACTCTGCAGCTATAAACAGTTTATTCGTGAACACTAAAAGAAGAGTGGACCTGGACAAAAGTGGGATTTTGTGTAATAAAGAACAAAGAAGTAGTATCCAATACATGTGAAAGGCATGAAATTTGGATGAGAATTGGAGCTGTAGGCCAACGAAGAATGACAAACAATGAAGAAAGAGTAAAGGCACAATATCATGTTAGCAAACATACAAACCAGGCCCATACAGACCCTTGAGCAATAGAGAAGAAACCATCAACATGAACATAAAGTTCTTCCCACTATACACCGACAAACCACTGTAGCACCCTCACCACCACCCAAACAAAACTGCTGGGCTTACAACCCAGATGTCAGAAGAACAGGGGAAGGGAAAGCAAAACAATTTCTGATCCTTTCCCTCATAAGTAGTGTGTGAATAAAAACTTTAACTCTGTTTTCATTATTATCAACTTTTGCTGTATAGATGTATTGTTTCCCTTTTTGTAATAAATACTTTTGGACCAGTAATAGTTCTTGGATTAGACTATTAAGACTTCAATTCTGTTTGCAATAAATCTTGGCTTTTGGTAAGGTGTGTTTTATTTTTGCCCATAAACAATATTTTGGATGCTGCAATGGTTGGTAGTTCTAACTACATGGAAGTTAAACAAATATTAAACTTTAGATTTGTTAAGAAAAGGTCACGTTCTGAAGAGTAGTTATATTTCTATATAAAAAAAGAGAAAAGTATTATTCAAATGTTGTGCTTACTTCCCCAGATACATCTGTAGTGTTGTATACAAATAGGACTGTATCTTTCATTTTGAGACCGTTGTATCCTATTCTCCTTCATGGCTTATTGTTTTACTGTCAAACAAGCCAATAAGATCATAAGACTGAAAAGTCCCTCCAAGGCCAAAATGTTAGTCGATAGTATGTCAGAAAACTTGCTAATATTGCTATTCAAATTAGCTACATTTTGCCTACAGATGTTTATGCACTGTTTGTACTTGCCAACGCTATTTGTTACTCAAAAAATGATCTTCACTGTCCATGGTTATCATTCTAAAATATTCAGTGACTGGTATCATACTTCTCAGTCTTTATCTTGCCAAGCTTTTAATTGCCCCATTGAGCCAAACTCTAAATTTTCCTTAATAACTTGAACCCTTTTTTTTGCTCACTCCAATTAAACTCTTCTGAATATGAATAAGCAGATAAGATAGTCCTACTACTAATCCATACTATTAATCCTTAAGTGTTTGCCTTACCTTTGACTACTAGATTTATTGTTAAATTACACTGCATTTTTCCAGTGCTGTCCAGCTTCTTCCGTTCTTACCATATTTTCTTCAGGGTCTTTCAGCACACTGCAAATGTACATTGGCCATTACATTTTAAAAGTGCGCTTTCTGTACCTCAATAACTTCTGAAATTACTGAATGTGATAAGTCTTAACTTCAGGATCAGAGGGGCACCACTTGAAATCTCCCTTTATTTTAGTAATTCCCCCACTCACTTTCTATTTAATCTGTTCCGTACACAACTCCCATGCTTTAACTCAGTCTCTGTCTTAATCTACCTTCTGCTTTCCCATGCAGCACCATGTCAAATGCCTTATTGAAATGTATACAGATTACACATATTCTTGGTTGGTTGGTTGGTTTTTTTTTACTGGACTATCATCCCTCCAAAAATATCAGGTCAACTGGCACTATAAAAGAAGTCAAGCTTGGACTTTTTTGGTAGCCCATGGAATCGCCAGGTCGGAAAAGATGTCCTGGATCATCGAGTCCAACCATTCCTATCTGCCACTAAACTATGTCCCTGAGCACCTTGTCTACCCGTCTTTCGAATACTTTCAGGGATGGTGACTCAACCACCTCCCTGGACAGCCTCTGCCAGTGCCCAATGACTCTTTCTGTGAAATCTTCCAGCTTCTTCTATTAATTCCAAAGAAACAGCTGCCTGCAGCTGAAGATCTTGTGTCTCACTGACCTCAAAGCAAACAATTTCAAAGGATAGTATTTAACCTGTCTTCCTATATTATTACATACTGAACAGAAAATTATTACAGTTTGTATGTCAAAATCTGTAATTGAAGATCTACATAGTTCTCTACCAAATCTCTAACCCGTTCAATTTTATATATAGCTCTTCAACATCAGAGGCCTTAAACCAACATTTAAAAGACAAGAAGATATAAGCTAAGCAGTTATTTAGCAAGTATTCCCCATTAACAACCTCTGCATTGAAGCAGGGTCCATCTATAGAGGTAGCTGTCATTTCAGCAGTATGGCATCCTTCTCACCTCACAGTTAATCAGTGTAACCTACATCAGTGCTGTATACTTCAAAAATTTCAGGTTAAGAAATTGAATATTTTCCAAAGCACTTAGATGACATGCCAAGCACTCAAGAGTGCCTAATAGATTTGAGTTCTCTGTTTATATGCAACTATCTTGTCTATGAACTGGAAAATCTGAGAGGGACTAAATGCCTGTATATACTGGTAAAATAGAAGCAGTCCAAACCGTTTCTCTTCTTGGGAGATTTAAACAGTCCCCCTGGGAGCACCACGACCTGGAGCACGGCAAAAAGGAGTAGGGCAGAGAGGAGCGGGGCAGTTCGAGCGGCAGTTTGAGCGGCAGTTCGAGTGGGCAGGGTGAGAAGGCAGGGCGCAGAGAGGACCTAGAGACTAGACAGAAGACACCGAGGACCATGGTGGCCACCAGGCAGAAGGTTAAAGCTGCTCCGTGTGCTGCAGCAGGCAGGATGGATGCTGCCACTCAGACAGAGCCACAGTGGGTGCAGGCAGCTCCCCAGACCCTGGGCTGCAGGCAGTGCCCCCTTCCCACACCAGCTCGTGCCTCTGTTACCGGCTCCACTTGTGAAAGCTGCGCTTGAGTGGGGGAACTCCTTCACATGGTGGAGGAGTTAAGGGAGGAGGTATAGAGGCTGAGGACCATCAGGGAGTGTGAGAGGGACATAGACCAGTGGAGTAGTGCCCTCTCACTAACCCAGCAGCCTGCTGGAGCTGGTGTGTCCAAACACCATCCACCTGCAAACTGCAAGGTTGGGGTTACAAGAGATGGAGAATGGCAGCAAGTTCCTGCCAGATGAAAGAAACCTGCTCCCCTCCCCCAGACACCAAAACCCCAGACCCCTCTGGTGAACAAGTACCAGGTGCTGCAGGTGGAATCCAACCCTGAGGATGAGGATGATGGTTCCCACAGCCTAGAATCCTTCCCTAGGCCACACCATCCTCAGAAAAAGATAAAAACACCCTCCATTAAGAAGAAGAGGAGGGTGATTGTTGTAGGGGACTCCCTCCTAAAAGGAACGGAGGGACCCATTTGCAGACCGGACCCACTCCACAGAGAGGTCTGCTGCTTCCCGGGGGCATCAGTGAAGGAGGTAGCTAGAAAACTTCCTGGTTTTAGGCTGGACATTAGGAAAAAATTCTTCACAGAAAGGGTCATTGGGCACTGGAACGGGCTGCCCAGGGAGGTGGTTGATTCACCTTCCCTGGAGGTGTTTAAGGCACGGGTGGACGAGGTGCTAAGGGGCATGGTTTAGTGTTTGATAGGAATGGTTGGACTCGATGATCCGGTGGGTCTCTTCCAACCTGGTTATTCTATGATTCTATGATTCTATGATTCTAAACTGTTTAATGCAGTCCTGGCATTAATTAGCAGCCTTCAAAATGATTCCTGGCCTGGACACATTTCAAATGTTAGCATAGGATGGGGACCATTATGAAATCTGCAGTTTTTTAGTAGCAGGTTGACACCTCCCTCCCTCCCTCCTTTCCTTCCTTCCTTTCTCCCTCTCTCCCTTTTCATGGCATAAGAGCATTATTCAGTATAATCAAAACCACAGGTGTAACACATCCTCTATTAACAGGCATCACAATGCCTTAGTTGAGAAGGGGGAAGCTAGTCACTTTTCTATCCTGCCCTACGCTTGTTAAATATGAGCTTAAGAAAGAAAGTTTCAAGGCCAAACTGAATCAATTTGTAAATGTTTTCTGGTCTGGGTTGGTTTTTTCCTCCTTTACTTTAGACTATCAATAAAACATTAGATGTGAATGACTGGTTTGTTTCAGTTCCAGCAGGTATGCTCCAGGCTCACTGCAAGGCTTTTCATTTTAAAAATGTTTTTGGTATAATATTTCTATGTTACCATCTGCCTGAGTGACAAATCCCAGATAAACAGCTTTATTGGGACACATTCTGTCCCTTAACATAAAATATATGCTAAACTTCCACAGGCAGTTTAAAATATCTTAAAACCAAAACCAAGCACTACAAACTTGCACTGTATGGAACACATTGAAAGGTTATACTAGTAAAGGCCAGTAAAAAATATATGCTGTACTTATTATCTATTAAGAATGAGAAAAAAAAAACCAGTCTACAATCCAAGCCATATTGTTTTTCCATCTCACGATGGATGTCACAATGACCTGCAAGGAAGGAACGGGAACGAAAGAAGAGAGTCCTTTACCCTGGTGATGAGGTAGGAGTCTGAAAGCTTTAGGTACCTCATAGCATATGCTGAAAGAGCAAAGGTCCTTTACTGCCACCACCTGGAATAAATGAAATCAGGAAAACCCCTTCCTTTTCAAGCAACACAGTCAAAACTCATTGTGTGCTTTTATGCAGATAGAATGACAACATAAGCTTGGTTCCTCATGAGAGTAGTCAAAAGCAGCAAAAGCAGCAAAATTAGAAAATGGTATCCCTCAAGAGAAAAGGGTATATCTTCACCTAGCATCTGCACAATGAAACCAAGTATTTCTGCAGAAACAGGTAGCGTTCTACATCCCAGCAAGGCAAGGGCTTCCACCCATGCTGTGCTCACAGAAGGACCTGCAGAAATAAACCCGCAGTTAAAAGGTGTTAAGAAAACAAAATGAGACTCCATAATATTTAGGAGAAAATACAAGAGCGTAAAGCAGAATCAGCAGGTGTGTCAGACAGAATGGCAGTGGGGCTCTCAAGTCTCCATTTGTTGATTATGGTAAAATTTAGCTAAATATTATCAACTTCCCTTATGTTCCATGCTGACACAAAAATGCATGCAGTTGATGTTTGGAAAGAAACAGCCACAAACAAACATTCTAATCTGTTTATATAATTTATCTGCTTTTCAGTAGATCCCATATAGACCTTGCAGCAACATGTGATGGACATTACTAAAGCTGAAACCAAAAAAGGAACACTGAGACAATGATTACTGAATGCCCTTTATCCTCTGCTGCATAATCATTCAGATCTGAAAAATACTGAAGAAGTCTTACACTGAGAAACTAGTAAGAGCTTCTCTATTTAAACAGGCACCTCAAAACATTATTTGGATCAATAAAGATTAATCTAGTAGCTTTAAATCACCTCTCAGAGGTTTTTTTATTCCCCATTTTAATTCACTGCAGTGATGTAGCCTTAAAAAATACTCAGATGGTATGTGGAGCAGGTCTATATTTTCTGCTGTTCAGCATATCACTAAGGAGTCTTAAGACTTTTATCAAAATAATATGGGAAAAAGGTAACCATAATTCTTTGAATGAAATCTGTGCTGTCGGGGAAAAAAACCTTCCATAGGCTTAATGTTCAATAAATTGTCTTTTCTTATTCAATAAGTAAAATGTCGCTAAAAATGCTGAAGCTGCATTTCAAAGTATGAAAGGACAAGATGTCAGAAATGTTGCAAATTCAAAGAGCAGAAAACTCGAAATATTAGTGCAATAAATTTTTCCATTTCCTTAAGTGTGTGTTAAATTAACAGGGGAGAGAAGATGCACAATAACTGGCAATTTGATGGCTCTTGAACACTTGGCAAAAGCTGCCAGCTGCAGCTTTGATTTGGATAAGCAGCAAGCAGGTTAAAGGTCTGTATTCAAACAAATTTTGTAGATGCAACAGTAGTTAAAAACCTAGTCATAAAATTCTACAGCTGGTGTAAATACTCATGGCTCTTTCATATGAAATAACTGTTCTTAGTGTTTCATTATGTCCATTTTCAAATCGAAGCAGAAAGAGAAATAGACTGAAGGCCGACACTGAAAATTAAGTCAAAATGTATACATGCTTTATCAACGTTTTAATTAAATCTTTATGTCCATCTCCTGAAAATGTTTCTTAGCTGTAACACTTATCCTAGGTCAAAAGTAATGGGCATAAGACACAAAAAATCTAGGGTAATAAATACTTTACTTGAAAGAAATGATAACAGGAAGCTTGAGAATAGAGAAACAGCTCTGGGAGGCTGGGGTGTGAAGAGTATATGTTCTACAAGAAGAGGCTCGCTTGTGGCAGCATACCTGAAACAGAAGTCTTGTGAGGAGGTTTGCTACGCTAGAAACTCACTGCTTGCACACAGAAATATTTTCAAATGCAATTTTGACAAGTTCACTTCACAAAAAATATGAACATTTTTTCCCATGACTATGAAATACGGGAATTTGCCCCAAAGAGAACCCTTGGTGAATACAAATTTTGAAAATAAAGTCAAATGCCAACACTATGTATGAAAACCAGCAAAACCAAAAACATAAGCATAACTACTAATTTAAGGCATGCATCTCCTCAACTTTAATAGAAGCAAAGCACCCAAGGGAAGGATTTCAAAATCTGCTAAAGACCTTAAAAACCTGTATCCCACTGCAAGTCATGGATTTCAAGGAGATTATTATGCTATTAACAACAGTGTTTAATTTTTTCAAGGTCCTGTTGTAGCAGCAGAGTTAAATCTCAATTCCTGCCTTTGCCACATGTACAAAGAATGTGGTTGGAAGATACTTCTGAAATGATCTATTCCAAGACCCTGCTGAAAGCAGGTGACTTCTGAAGTTAGGGCAGGTACCTCTTCCAGCCAAGTTTTGGAAAGCTCCAAGAATGAATATTTTTTATGCTCTGCATATAACTTGTTTCAGCTTTGGAAGGTCATTCAAATAGTCTGACTTCCACCTGTAAACCAGGGTAAGCCACACAACCCTACTTTCAAGCAGTTGTCTGGTAATAAATTCAGTGTCTGTGACACATGCTTACCTTGATTAGGAGATCTACACCCACACATAAGCAATGTCTTAAATTCCAATGCATTTGAATATCTCTCTGCTAATATTTAAAGACTTGGGAATGTAATTTTAAAAGATTATGAGGATCTAATACTTCCAGAAGGAAATTCTGATTTAAGGATCCATTTTGGAATACTTTTGAATAGTATGATATTCAAAACTATAAGAGAAACTGGAATCAGCTGCTTTATGAAGTTCAACAATACACTATTTTATTTTTTTTAGAAGATGATAAAAGCTTTTTAAGAGGAACCGTCCACTGCCTTGTTATTGCACAACACACTGCAGAATAAACCCTTCCATTTTCCTCTTATCCTCATTTAAGTTCAGGCCTTTTAGAATTGCTTTATACCAAAATTATAATAGTTCCTTTTGATAAACCAATTCAGATTTTATAGGCAATTGCTTTTCCCATAGAGTGACCCTCCCTCAATTCAGACACAGCTGCAGAGTGCCCTGCAACAACAACTTCAGTCTAAAACATTTCCTAAGATATTTTCTTTGGATGAAGTTAATGGCCCCTAGTCTTGCTTCAGGCCATTAACCCTCTCAGTCAGTCATTAATCCCCAGAAATTGGCCAGGGCCTCATCGTTATTGCTTAAACACACTAAATTACTTTTTGAACAACCAGAGCAAATGAAGGTCAATATCAGGAAACTGAATTCAGTGGAAATTAAAGAAAACTCTGAGATGTATTCATAATAATATATCTGAATCAGTTCAAGGGATGCAAGGACTTTATCACAAGGCATTCTCTCATTAGTGAGGACAGGGCCAGAAGAGCAGGGAGTTTACTTCAAATTTCAATAGGCTTTAGTACAGATGCTTAATGCTCTAAACTCTCCCTTCTGGTACAGGGTGAGGTTATAAAAGGTGCCTGCAATGTCAAAATGCTGAGAACAAATTATAGTTGCACAATATTTTTCGTTATCCTAGGGTAGATGATGCATTTCAAATACACTCTGTCACAGGACTTTACAGATACTGGAAACACTTCTTTCCAGACTTTCCAGAGAAAATGTGATTGATTTTGTTTGGCCTCCCCCCCCTCACTGAGTAACCAGCAAAACGTGCAAGTTAGTTAATATCAAATAATTAGCCAAGCAGAACTTAATGGTGCCTTAAGTTGGTCACTTCATTCCATACAGTGTAAGAGGACTGATTTTGGAACACATTCATTATTTTCCATGGTTTTTTTGGAGATGCTGTACAATTAAAACTCCTTGGTTTTGCATGGCCACTGATAGAGCTCCTACATGCTACTGCAGTACCAGTAAATCAATACGCTTACACAAGTAAATCTACTGGCTACCACTACAACACAAGCAAAGATTATGCCAAAAGGTTTGTCATTTTCTCCTAATGAATACATGCTTTTTGTCAGCAATACCTGACTTTCACAGCTTTCCAATGCAGTGCAACAGCAAAGGAACCGCGCAGGTATCAGTGACATTTGATCTATATTGAAAAAAACCCATCTATTGCTACATTTTATGAGCATCACAGACTGCCTGACATGGAATATGGCAGATATGGATTTTTATCCTCATTCCCACTTTCATCCCAGCTAAATAATGCAGAAAACAGCATGAGATCCTTTTATACTTAACTGTAAACCCATTCTGCTAATAAAACCCAACATTTTTACTTCTTAGTCAGATATTAGATCTTGAGAACATCATATCCTTTGTTTCGAATCTATCAGTGCCTTATTAGTCTCTTATTAAGCTAACATTTTGCTCTGACTAACACAGAGCAACAGAAAACTATACAAAAAAACTACATATGGCTACATATTTTAACCTGTTTTTACTACTGCTTTATTCTGGACAATATGCTCACAATCGAAATCCAAAGATTGGCTGTTAGGGTTCCACCTACATCTATGCAGACAAACTGGTCTCCCTCCTTCTGCAGTCTTTGAGTGTCAGGAAGTTGTATCCAGAGTTAGCTACTGTTTGGGGAAAGAGCTTCCCACAGCAGCAGATGCAGATATCCCATCCCCAGCCTGGCAGCATCAGGATAACATCTGCCCAGGGCCCCCTTCCTTATAGAAGGCTGCTCTCTTCCTGAGGTCACTGCCAGTGCAGGTATAATGGTCTTTTATCACAGGGGACGGGGAAAGGAACAGGCCAGCCTGAGAGCAAGAGAAGGAAACATTTCCTCAGTCCTTCAAGATCCTCTGAGCACTCCCAGATCATGTTCCTTTCCAAGAATTCCCCTTCACCATCAATCTCTGGCAGTCCACCATGACCCAATGGCTTGTTCTCACATCACTTCTGAGCTTCACTGATTCCCTCGTGTTCTTTCCACAGACCCTCAGAAATCCTACAAGTCTCTTCATAGTCCTCCATACCAGCCTCCCAAAGCTTCCTCTGATCTCCAACCCCACATTAATCTTTCTCTGACACCTGCCAGTTCTAACATCACTGAAACCTCCCAATACTTCTAAAGGAATATTGCATGTGTCTACAGACAACTGGGTGCACAAACTACCTGAATACACATATATGTATGTTTTTTCATTCTTTTTTTCTTTAAATGAGTCATAATGGTTGAATTTGAAAAAAAGCAGCAGAAAAATTATACGGAAAAAATCCATAAAAACTTGCCAAGATAAAACCTGCCATATTTTTGGTCTACTGTCACACTTTTCTAAGTGCCTACTTTTCACTGTTCTCAGAGTCAGGAAAGTGTCCCAGATACACAATTGGTATGACATGTTTTTACAGTCATTTTCAAAACCAAACACTTGTCTGTGAAAATCTTTACAGTCACTCCTATTTCATAAACATTTTTTTTACTCTGTTATTCTATTGCTTGACATTGTAAGAATTACTAATCTATTACTTCCAAAGTATTTGTTATGAAATTTGAGGGGTATCTTGCAAACTGTAAGCATTATTTCATTCTAAGAGCATGCAGGGAGAGAAACAAGAAATCTTGCTTGAAACTGAAAAAAACAAATTTTGTTTAGATCTAGAGTCGCATTTCTCTCAATGGTAGACAGGAAGAGTCATAAGCCAGCAGAAACCATCACATCTCTACTGTTGAATTTATCTCAATTTACCTGGCTGAGTACATCCTCCTTTTCTCCTTCCTTGAACATTTTATAGTGATATTAAAATATGTTGCAAATGGAGTTGCATCAGCAATTATTCAAAGACATTAGTTTCTACTTATTTCAAAATTATTGTGGCAAACAAAGATGGACCTAAACTGACCTGCCACATATTGCAAAACTGCAGTGAGAAATGAGTAATTTCAGTATTGATCAAGTTAGAAGTAGGCAAGTGACAAAATAAATTAAAAAATATTTATTATTCCAATGCAGACAGTTCCTAGTGTGAATGTTCTTTTAAAATAACATTACCCTCAGTAACGTACTAGAGTAAAGTAGAGCGAAGTACTTACAGCAGATTTTGCTCACTTCTTCCTATGTGGCACCTTCTTCTTCAATGCTTACTTAGAGCTGGATTTTATGAAGTTATAATACTGAATTAAAAAAAAAAAAAAAAAACAAAAAAAAACAACCAAACACGAAAACAAGTAAAAAACCCAACTATTCTTCTGCTTGTTCTCTGGAAATGTCAAGAGGAAAAACGTGCCCTTGACTTATGTTCTCCTTGCCAAGAGAAGGTCAGTATCACATCTTCAGACATAGGTTCTCCTGTCCATATTCCTGGTAACACCAAAAACTGAGGGCATAGAGTAAGTACAGTTGCACGGCTGATCTGCACTGGGGATTGACAGTATTTCCATACTGAACTCTGGATAAACTTGATGCTAAATAACATTTCAGAGGAACAAGGCAGGGAGCAAAAAATCCCATAAAGGCTTATGTATACATTTAAACCACGATCAGAACTGCATATTAAAGGTTTTAAATATTAACAATTTTTAGCAGGAGCCCTGCACACCCAGGAGTGCTTAACACGAAAGAAGGAAGTGTCCAGTCTAAGGTATGGGGCAGACAGTATGTAACATAACCATGAGAAATTAATATAAGCTGTTTTATTTATTCAGGTATTGTAGGTGTATACACTATATATGTAAACCAAAACTGAAAGAATTGTATGAAACTGAGTACCTAAATTAATCCCCGAAGAAGTGATATGTACAGTTCTGTAAATGCTTACTTCAAGCAAATGGCTTTGAGCTTTGTCTTTTATTTAAGCCCAGATAAAAAGGGTAGCTGCTGATTTAATTAACTTGTGACAGAGGATCTCAATTCACTTGATTATGTTCAACCGTAAAACTTTCTACCAGTTTGAAAGCACCTATTATTTTATTATTCTTCCACTCCAAGAATTCCTCAAATTGACAACCTCCAAATTAAACACTGCAAAGGCAGTCACTGTCTATTTGGCAGCCACTATCTATTTGGCTGTTGCAATTTATACCTCCTTACTCATTGCAGTTTTACACACAGCCTGTGCATAGCTAATATATCACCCTATATTCACTTGGTTCTGTGTTTATTGACTCCTTTCTTCAAGTTCCTGATTAGCTAGAGGTACCCAGACATTGTGTCACCTCTTCATTGTTGCTCAGAAGAAAGGCAGAATTCTGCCTGCTTTATCTAAAGTAGCTCTGCTTACTGTTTTATCTACTTAAGATTATTTATTGTTATATTCTCACATAAATGGTATCTCATGATGCTTTTAAGATATTTCTGTCTTATAAAATTTCAGGGACCTGGACAAGCTGGAGGAGTGGGCCTGTGTGAACCTCAGGAGGTTCAACAAGGCCAGCTGCAAGGTCCTACACCTGTGTTGGGGCAAGCCTCAGTTTCAATACAGGACGGGGGATGATGTGATTGAGAGCAGCCCTGCAGAGAAGGCCTTGGGGGTGCTGATTGATGAGAAGCTCGACATGAGCCAGCAATGTGCACTCGCAGCCAAGAAGGCCAATTGTATCCTGAGCTGCATCAAAAGAAGTGTGGCCAGCAGGTCAAAGGAGGTGATTTGCCCTTCTATTCCTCCCTTGTGCGACCTTACATGCAGTTATTTGCAGATTTAAATTTTTGGGGGTTTGGCGGTTTGTTTTGTTTTCTTAAACAAGTAATTAATTGCTGGTAGCCAAGGCTCTAAAAGAGGAGTGGTTCATGCCTGTTTTTTATGGATGCCACAGCCAAGATTTGAAGACAGACCCTAGAAGCGGAGCAACTTTGAAAATCAAGACACCTAATGATACATGAAAATGACATTTAGGAACTACATTTAATGCATTTAACAGGAAAGCTCCATTTCATGACAAATGTTAAGGCATAGTAAAGAACTATATTTTCCTAAGGCCTGACAACATATCCAGTTCTCCTGAATTGTAGCACATTAAGTTGCTTTTAAATTATCAAGGTGCCAGTAACTGCACAACCTTGTGTCTCTTTTTGAAGATAAAATCATAATTTCTCAAGGCCTTTTCCCCAAAACGTGTAAGAATCTTTCCACTGTAGAAGAAGCCAGGTATCCATAAGTAATTATGAAATTTAGAAGAAAATTCACAGATTCCCTCACTTTTTCCTCTGTTGTTTTATACCCTACTCAGCTGTTTCAAAATGTTACAAGACAGAATAATAGACATAATGACACAATCCTCAGTGGTAACATTAATCATTACAAATATGTAACTATGATATCAAACCTGTATTTCTAAGTCAGTTGCTATGTATTAGGCCCTCTAAGGAGCTCTCACAGTGAGTTTGTCAGCAGCACAGACTCTGACGCTAGCTACAGCATCAGTAGGTAGGGAAGATGAGAAGGGCAGTCCTTCGTGAAAGAAATTTAATTTCACTATGTGCCATGCTCTTTGCACACTCATAAAACAATGCTGATGGGGGACTGGGTTTGCACTGCATTCCTGAGACAACTGGTAGCAGCTGAAAGATTTTGGGATGATAGGGGAGACCTGCGTGAAGCTCACAGTGCAGCAGCTGAGCCAGTCCGTGTAAGAAAGCATGAACCATCAGCATTGCCGGCTGTTAGCAGTCAATAGCTAACTTAGTGTGCTGGGGTTGCTGGTTATCCTCAGCTGGAAAAGGCACTGAGTAACTGGCTTTAACTGGACCTGGTGTCATCTCCTCTAAAATAGTTTCAGGGCTCTTGAATCTTGATCTCTCCACTGAAAGTAAAAAGATCCTAACTCCAAGTAATCTGCACAAGGCTCATAGACCATTACTAAATTTCCAGTAAAGGTCATTTATTAACATGACAGGATCCTCGGGAAGGATGTCACTTGAAGTTAGTTGTATATGGGTGTCAACATCATCTTTTCCTGTTTAATTATCCATGGTGGCATATTTGTCTCTTTAAGAAGTTTACAGAAGAATATGTGAGTGAAGTAAGGTGATTATGAAGTTTTACCGTTGTATCCTGAGAGAGTTTTGACAGAAGAAGCCAGACAAGCTGAAAGATGTGTGCTAATTGAGACACCACAGAAGAGGTCATTAAGATTTCACAACGAGGGGAGGAATCAACAACTGAACAGTAAACTATATCATCCTGTGATTTGTCATCGCCTAATCATTGCTGGGGAAAAAAATAAAAATTCTTTACAGGACTGGAGAGGAAGCTCAAGTTTTCCAGACTGACCAAGAAATGCCAGGATTCACAAAGCTGGTTTTGTTCTGCATTTCTCACACCCTGCCAGGTAGAGGGAGTGGAGGATCAGCAGAAAGTGCTTTGGCCACAGAAGCAGAGTGAACAAGAAGAATTTCACAGACTACGTCAGACTTGGGGTGAACAGCGTATTTAGGCTGTCATCCTCCTGAAGAGGAAACACTGAAAAAATAAAGAACAACTTAAAAAACACTCGTGCAAACAAATAAGTCTGAAAAATGTATCTGAAATGAGATTGTGTGTGCTCTCCTTCTGTACACATCACAGAAATGTTTTCGTCCTTACATGAACAGGATAAAATGAAACCATTCTTTCACGGTTGAACCTTGTCGAATAACATAATTTACTCTCAGGATATCTGATTAATAGACTATACACTACTTTTCAAACAGCATTAGACATACTGGATTATTGTTGGATCATCCCGTGTCCGGACTAGGCTGAGGGCACACAAGTGTCTGTTCTGCAACCCTACCTCTGCAATCCTCGCCATTAGCTCTTCCCTGCATCACAGACTGGCCGTTAGCTGCCTAACAAATTCAAGGCACATCTCTGATAAAACACATCCATATCACCTTGACTCAGACTGCTTTATTTTTCTGAGCTGTATATATGCCACTCACAGAGCTTTTCTACACCAGATAAAGACACTCAAATGCACTGACCTGAAAGGGGAGCCATAGCAGTGTGAATGCCCAGCTCGAAGCAAATAACACTTCAAATCTTTGAAAAGATGCTCTCCTAATGAGAGATGAAGAGACCAAGAGAAACTGCCACCAGTGCAAGGTAGTGCTATGTTAGCGTTCAGATTACTTGATGCACTTATAAGCAGAAACATTATCGAACACAGATATTCCTCCCGCCAAGGCAAGTTAAGAGCTGTGCCAGGCAGACAATGGCTGCTTCAACAGTGCCAGGCAAGCTGGGTACAAATTACACACTTGGCTATAGATTACTTTCAGTGGTGTTTGTTTAAATTTTTTTTTTCTTCTAAAGTTCTGATACATTAAAGATACCCATAAACATAAATTCTTGAAAATCTTGTGGATCAGTATTGAAAGAGGAAATGTTGCTCAGGTATTGCTTTTTTCTTAATGACCTGGCTTCAGCTGTACTATGAAACAGGCTTGCCATGTCTACTGGCTTCAGCTGTACTACGAAACAGGCTTGCCATGTCTACTTCCTCTCTGTAGACTTCCTTAAAAGGAAACAGAAGTGACTCTCTGCTCAGCAGTTTAGAAATTTGAACGTGCTGAGAAGAAATACCTACTTAGAAGACAGAATCAAGAGAACAGATGTTTGCCTGAAAAAAAAGCAACAGAAGAGTCAGCAATTTTTAAATCTGACTTAGAGGAATGTTAATGGAACCTTTGTGAGAGAAGGACTTCAGCAAACTTGATTTTCAATCAGCAGCTTGTTTCATGGAATTCTTAACATATCAGGCTATTTTTCCTTATTATACACACAGGACGAGTTACAAGGAGCCACAGTGCGTTAGGAAGATAGAATCCATTATGCTGGTAGGTAAAGATCAACTGCAAGTCATTGATTAAAATCAACATAATTTTTCTAATAGCTTATTCATGGGACTGTTAACATTTGTGATATCCTCAAATCTTTCTTTGCCAGAATTAACAATTATTGGATTCACCAGGCAGTATCAAAAAATATTGAGAAATATTGTTACAGAAAATTAGGATTGAAGTGTTAGTTCAGCAAGACAAAAATGTATGCATTTTTTCCAATGTGCTGCCCTACATCTACCATGTAGGTCTTTTTCAGTTACCATGTGAGTGTTAAGTGAATTTTAATTGCTCCCACCATATTTTCTTCTCAGCATTTTCTTCCCAAATGACTTTAAAAACTATTTTCCTGTTCTGCTATGGTTCTGTCACCTGTTTTGCTATGGTTCTGTTCTCCTATGTCCACACTCATTACTATCACCTCCAACCATGTACAAAGGGTACAAAGGCTCACAGTCTTCTCACAATCAGTTCTATCACTGATGGGAACAACTACTCCCATTGTATGATGAAAAGCAGTATTATTCTTGAAGAGTAGGAAGATATTCCTTTATGTCCTGACTTGTTTTTATACTTCACCAAGGGAAGCTAATGCATGACTTACATATGTTAGGGCCTGAGAAACAGAGAAACATCTGTAATCAAGTTTTGGATCATTAAGTTTCAAAGATAAACAGTTATCATGAGTTTAAACACAAGGCTGTATTCAAATCATAGCTTCTTCCATGAGATATTCAGTTCATCAGTCAGTGATGAGAAAAATGTCAGAGCGCAGATATTGAATCAAAAACATAGACTACAGTTTTCAATGCAAATGGCTGCAACATTTACATGAGTCATGTACAACATTTTGAAGTAAGCAGTAAAAACGAGAAAAAAGGAGAATAGTGGAAAAAGATTCACCGACTACAGATCTGATGATATTTTGTAGAACTTGGACTGGTGGCAACATTAATTGTAAGGCAAGAAGACTACAGTATAATTGCCATCACGGAAACGTGATGGGATGACTAGCATAACCGGAGTGCTGCTATGACAGGCTGGATAGGCAAGGAAGGAGAGATGGTGGAGCAGCCACTCTCTATGTCACAGAGAGTGTTTTGATACCCTAGAGCTTAATGATGGTAATGATATGTTGAGTGTTTATAGGTAAAAATTGGCAGAGCGCCTATCAGGGTAGATATCGTGGTGGGAGTCTCCTATAGACCACCCAGCCAGGAAGAAAAGACTGATGAGTTACTCTACAAGCAACTGGGAGAAGCCTCATGATTGATAGCCCTTGTCCTTCTGGGGGATTTCAACTTGCCAGATGTCTGCTGGAAGTATAATACAGCAGAGAGGAAACAGTCAAGGAGGTTCCTGGAATGTGTAGAAGACAACTTCCTGACACAACTGGTGAGTGAGCCGAGTACAGAAGATGCCCTACTAGACTTGCTATTTGTGAAGAGAGAAGGCCTTGTGGGAGATATGACGGTTGGAGGACACCTGGGCATAGCAATCATGAGATAATAGAATTCTCAGTTCTAGGAAAAGTAATGAGGGTCAGCAGAACAGCCACCTTGGACCACTGGAGGGCAGACTTTAGACTTTTCAGAAGGCTGGTTGATAAAGCTCCATGGGAGACAGTCCTTAAGGACAAAGGAGCCCAAGAGGGCTGGATGCTCCTTAAGAAGGAAATCCTGACTGTGCAAGAACAAGCCATCCCTGTGTGACAGAAAATGAGCCATCGGGGGAGAAAACCAGCTTGGCTGAGCAGAGAGATCTGGGTGGATCTCAGAAAAAAAGAGGAAAGTATATGAGCTTTGGAAGAAGGGGCAGGCATCTCTGGAGGACTATAGGGATGAGGTAATATCATATAGAGAGAAAATCAGAAGGGCTAAAGCCCAACTAGAACTTAAATTGGCCAATTCTTTGAAAGATAATAAAAAATCTTTCTACAAATATATCAACAACAAAAGGAGGGCCAAGGTGAATCTCTATCCTTTACTGGATGCAGGCAGTACATCAGTGAAAAAGGACGGGGATAAGTCTGAGGTACTTAATGTCTTCTTTGCCTCAGTCTTTAATAGTAAAGTAAGACATTTTCTGGGTGCTCACACTCCTAAGCCAGAAGACAGGGAAGGAGAGCAGAACAAAGCTCCCATGATCCATGAGGAAATGGTTAAAGACCTGCTCTGCCACTTAGACATTCACAAGTCTATGGGGCCAGATAGAACCCAGCCAAGGCTATTAAGGGAGCTGGTGGAGGTGCTTGCCAAACCCCTTTCCATCATCTACCAGCAGTCCTGGCTGACGGGAGAAGTTCCATTGGACTGGAGGTTGTCAGATGTTACACCCATTTACAAGAAGGGCCTGAGAGAGGATCCAGGAATCTACAGGCGTGTCAGTCTGACCTCAGTGCTGGGGAAGGTCATGGAGCAGGTCATCTTGAGTGCTATCACACAGCAATGCAAAATAACTGGGCAATCAGTCCCAGTCAGCATGGGTTTATGAAAAGCAGGTCCTGCAAAACTAACCTGATTGCCTTCTATGACAAGGTGACCTGCTTGATGGCTGAGGCAAAGGCTGGGGATGTGGTGTACTTGGGCTTCAGTAAAGCTTTGACACCATTTCTCACAGTATTCTGCTTGAGAAGCTGGCTTCCACTGGCCTGGACACGTGTACCCTCTGATGGGTTGAAAAATGGCTGGGGGGCCGGGTTCAAAGAGGGGTGATAAATGGAGCAAAATTCAGTTGGAGGCTGGTCACAGTGGTGTTCCCCAGGGCTTGGTGCTGGGCCCAGTTCTGTTCAATATCTTTATCAATTATCTAAATGAGGGGATTGAGTGCACCCTTAGTAAGTTTGCAGATGACACTAAGCTAGAAGGAAGTGTTGATTTGCTTGAGGGTAGGGAGGCTCTGCAAACGGATCTGGACAGGCTGGACCGCTGGGCTGAAACCAACAGTATCAGGTTTAACAAGGCCAAATGCAGAGTCCTGCACTTGGGACACGACAACCCCCTGTAGCACTACAGGCTTGGGGGAGAGTGGCTGGAAAGCTGCCTGGCAGAGAAGGACCTGGGGGTGTTGGCTGACAGCTGAATATGAGCCAGCAGTGTGCCCACATGATCAAGAAGGCCAATGGCATCTTGGCACATATCAGAAACAGCATGACCAGCAGGACCAGGGAAGTGATTGTGCCCTTGTACTCCGCATTGGTGAGGCCAGACCTCAAATACTGTGTTCAGTTTGGGGCCCCTCACTACAAGGAGGACACTGAGGTGCTGGAGTGTTTCCAGAGAAGGGCAACAAAGCTGGTGAAGGGGCTGGAAAACAAGTCTTATGAGGAGTGGATGATGGAACTGGGTTGTTTAGCCTAGAGAAGGTGAGGCTGAGGGGAGACCTTATCATTGTTTACAACTACCTGAAAGGAGGTTGTAGTGAGGTGAGTGTTGGTCTCTTTGCCCAAGTGACAGGTGATAGGAGAGGGAATGGCCTCAAGCTGTTCCAGGGGAGGTTCAGATTGGATATTAGGAAAAATTTCTTCACTGAATGGGTTACCAAGCACTGAATAGAACAGGCTGCCCAGGGAGGTGATTGAGTAGATTAAGTGCTTAGGGATATGATTTAGCAGTAGACAGGTATGGTTGGACTTGATGATCTCAAAGGTCCTTTCCAACCTAGGGCTTCTGTGATTCTATGATTAGATATTTTGCACAACATCAACAAAAAGTAAAGACAGCGTTACTGGATATGTCTCTTATTGATAGATAAACAAAAGGATTTGTGTATTTAAAAAAAAAAAACTTAAAAAGAAAGTAAGTGTAAAGGAGTAACTATAAATACTGGCTAAATAGATCTGACAAATGGGATTCCCAGCATCATGCACTAATGGCTCCTCTGTGTAAAGTGCTGTTCATCAGAATACCTAAATGCTGCAGGAAGATATAAGCCATTTTGGTAAATGTAATTAGCTTGGAAAGAATGAGAAGGAAGAGTAATTCAAGTTGCACAAGTTTCTACATGCATCCGCAGGCTTAAAAATAAGGTTCTACAGACAGAAAACAATAAAAATTCTGTGTGGATTTAAGTAAATTCTGTAGACTGGAGGCTACATTACCTTTGAATGTGCATGAAAATTAACGGTGATTTTTCAATATGGAGATCTGATTAATCATAAAAGGAGTTTTCATTTGCCTTTTAACAATAAAAGAAACAGGACTTTATATCTTCCTTGTCATGACGATATTGGAAATTGAGCTCACACTGTTTATTTTCAGCCTAATGTAGCTTTTCCTGCTTCCTGCTTTGTAAGTTATTTATATTCACAGTACAATATATTGCATACAAGATAGAGCTATATGTCCATATCAGTTCTTACTTAATGTTTTTCATTTACAGCATCTATTTTAAAAAGGTACTGTTATACCCAGTGATAAAGGGAAGATGGAGACACAGACAAGTAAGTCTGCTTTCCCATGGGGCCTCAGCCCATTAACTGCATGTCCAAGAACACACACCAGGCATCCTGAAGTCCTTTTTTAGGTTTTTACAAATTATTTCTCACAACACTGAAAATGATGACCAAAATATAGAAATCATAACCTCAGATTACCACAGACAAGAGTCATGATCTCAACACTGGAGAGGAGGTTAAAGATGATTCTTACTTTCTACAGCTAACTCTCAAAAGTTAGGCTTATGTTACTGGCTATGCCTGTAAGCTTTCCTCCTTAGGCATACTAGACATAAATAATATTATCTTTTGAGATGAAAGTGCATATGCTAGTGCCAAACTTACTCCAGTTACTAGGGCAACGAGGAGAACACACATACAAAATGCACAAGGCAGATAAAATCAACTCCTGTTTATGCATGAGTTGTGACTATCAGCAATGGCAAAGATTTTAAAAAACAGACAACCGGTGTTAGGCTATTAAAAAGACACCATAAATTTTACTTTCTTCTACTGCACACAACAATTTTCATCACATTTCACTTATGTCCTTTTGACTTCACTATTAAGCAGAAAATTGCTCTACCTTAAATATGGACCTTATTATCATTCCTTCCTTCAGATCTAGGCATCCAGATAAATGAAATTTCAACATTTTTTGGCATCAAGCAGCATCTAGATTCAAAGGCTAGTGGAACTGCTCAGGATTAAAAGTGGTAAGAACAGGCTTAACTGTCTGCAATAATGTAGGCAAAATATCATGTCATTTTTATGTTAAGTAATTTGACAGTGAAGCAATAATATTGCACCTTACATTATACCTAATCAAGGGTAAATTATAGCATCATATCAAACCTTTATTAAATTCATCTTTGGAAAACAATTCTCACATAAGTTGATTCACTCTATCAATAACACTTCAGTCACAGCAATAGCAGCTCTGCTGTAAACAACTTGCTAATCCTATTTCTTAGTCTTTATGGTGGGGGATGTACTAACAGATTTAAGCATGTCATTACAACAGAAAATTTCCTCGCCAGAAACAAAAGTTCACAAAGAAGCTATGCTCTCCAGATAAATTGTAGTTACCTCATGTACCCACCCACAGCCACTTTGTTTCTTTATGAAAGCTAGCATGATAGATGAATGACATATATTATCAGCCCGAGCATGCAGCAGAGAAATATTTCATCCTCTGCAAGATCAGGAGCTTGCATAATGGAAACAGCATCATAATTTGACAGCTTAGCATACAAAAAATCATACATTCATTATGTTTTCTCCAAGCACCTGTGTAAATCTGTGGTCTATAACCACGGATTCATTTTATATGCTAGTTGTGCTATAACTTACAGTACATGATAAAACTTATAACATTTAAACCAAGCATCAATGTAGAAAATTACAACTACATCTTCCAAACACAGTTGGGCTTAACAAATTGTCTAAATTCACACTATTTTGTATTTTATTTATAAAACTTCCATTTTAAAAGTAATGTCCTGTCTATGGGAGCATAGTTCAGCATTTCATTGTATAAATTAGGAATCTTTAGATGTTCTTCATAAAACATATCAACTTCTCGAAGTGTTTGAAATAAATTCCACATGTGTAACTATCTGATTTATTTTGAAATTGTTAATAGATAAAATACATGTCTATATGATTTATCTGCCATGAAACTAATAAAGTTAGTAATAAAATACCGAGTTAATCAGAACTGAGAATTCACCTTTACATAGCTGTATTTTAAACTGGAACACCATTGTACCAAGAATGCTATGAAATATTGCTGCTGTCTACAAAAATTAGTAGTGAAGAAATCTGGTGACTGTTTCCTTTTCATTTTGTAATAATATTTTAGACAGCAGCTTTAGAAGCCTCACTGCTAAGATAATTATGTGGTTTATGGCCCCTTCCAATTTTTTTTTTCATTTCTGTGCAGATTTTCTTAAAGAAATACTTTTTCCCACTGTTAGGCTCCTAGAAAAAGTGGATTATGTTGAGATTAATAAAACAAGCCATTTTTAAACACTATGCAGAACATCCAGGATAATGTTTTAAGTAGTTTTCAGAACAATTCTGCTTAAGTATAAGAAAACACTTCCTAAGAGGACTCACTTCCATTCACTCATATTTCTACTACCTCACCCCATAAATTCCTGAATGTATCATAGATCCACTATACTCTGTAAGTTTACGTTTGCCTTAGGCATAAATTAATTTTCTCTACAAAACGTCCTGTCCAACCACCCTTTGAACAGTGTAACATTCATTTAAAAAGGAAAAATAAAGAAACAGTTCATATAGTGTTGGACTACAGCCATATCTTCTAGGTCAACAAATATCTGTCTTAATTCGTACAAGTATTTCCTTCCTATGGTGAATATATTTAAAGCTTAGGCTTTTTTCTTATAAATGCCAATTTCTTTAGCCTTCTGGGCTATCAAAGAAAAATGACTAGAGGGAAAATGCTAAGAGAAAAACTCCTAGGGCAGAGTTAAAAGAAAGCATTTTTGTACATTCTAAGGGTGAAAGAAGCACATTTTTTATATATACACCTTTAAGGACTCTTTATGCCTTAAAGTACAGCTCTATGTATTAAATTCCTGTACAAGTCCTTTCATCTGCCTTCTCACAATATAGTTCATTCCAATTTCAATGTGGATTTTATTTTGTGCAAATTTACATGTATTTTGCTGTTTACATTACTATATAGGAAGTGTAATTCAGAAAGATGCCACCATAGGATTTAAGCGCAGATATGATGGATGCATTTGATCCCTTAACCAAACCAGCGATAGTTCAGTTCAGGCTTCAGAAAATTATGCTGTTGATCAGCAGAGGAGTAAGAGAAATATCTAATAGGTCTACTCTGGTCTTGAGAAGAGACTCAAATCAGGATTTTGTGTGTTCATGTCTAGCCACTAGTCCTCCTGTACTCCTACATTTTAATGCTTTTTCCTTTTCTCTAGTGAATTTTACATCTCTATATTAGTGTACTCGTAGACTCCTAGTTATTATCAGCTATTGCACTAAGTGAATACTTTTGAGCCATTATCATAGAATCACAGAGTCATAGAACAGTTTGGGTCGGAAGGGACCTCCCCTGCCACAGGAAAGGACGCTTCCCACTAGATCAGGCTGCCCAAGGCCTCCTCCAACCTGGCCTTGAACACCTCCAGGAATGCAGCATCCACAACTCCCCTGGGCAACCTGTGCCAGTGTCTCACCACACTCACCATGAAGAAATTCTTTGTTATAGCTAGTCTAAATTTACCCCTCTCCAGTTTTCTGATTAACATCATTCTATGATGTTAATACTCCTCTGGAGCAAGACATTGATAGGAAAAAGGACTTAATAAGCTAGTCACACAGTTTTTACACAAGCAAGCATTCCTTTAGGCTCAACAAAGCCTGGAGTGGATAAAAACTTTCCCAAATTTGACAATAATTTACTAAGGAGTGGTAAAATATGCAAAATACAGCTCAACATGAGATACAAAGTGTAAATAACTATGCCTGTGAAAAAAATTTGCCTTTAATTTGCTCATTTGAATTCTATCTTTTTCACTCATTATCTGTAATCTTGGCAAATACAATACTTGACAGATAAACAAAGGAAACAGGATTAGATATAAACTATCAAATGTAAAACAAACAAACAAAAAAGGCAATTTCCCAAAAAAGGAATAATAAATTACAAAAAGCAGAATGTTTTTATTGTATACACACCCTCTGAGGCAACATAAGTGCTATACATTTGTTGTACAAATATGTATTGTATTTAAAGTCATAAAAACAATTACAATGACGTCTCCCTCCATCTGTACTGCACAGCTTACTGTGTTATCCATGACTAAACATTTTAAACTAACTTCTGTAAAGACAATAACTTCTGTGAACAAGGATAAAAACCAGTTCAGTTTGTAAGTGAAATAATTCTTAATGCCAATTATCAGTTGCCATGGTAACAACTGACACTCAACAAATACATATTTTTCTTGTTTGGCATAGACAACTTCCTTCCCAGAATGGTGCACATAGAGAAAGTTAGGTGTCTGTAGGAAGACAACAGCAAAGAAAGATACTCATCCTACTAGTATTTACACATTGCCATTAAAGGTACATGTTAGTACCTTTAATTATTATGTTTGGCTATCTTCTTTTCCTATTTTTTAAGCAAATAATTGGTAACGGTTCTAGGCAACTACTACTTGACCAAAATTATTTTACTACTTAGGGGTACTTAACAGTATAGGACTCTGGGGTAGGGAACTTCTAGAAGTGCAAAAATGTCAGTGCAGGCCTAGTATAATTCTCCGGTATCCAAATCAGTGACACTCAGAATTGACAAGAACTCTGCAGGCTCAAGACTCTTTTCACCTTCTTGTGCTGATGAATGACTGGAAAATGCAAGTCTAAATTATACTGACACAATGATGGAAACCAAATTTTACACTCACCAAGTAATAATGTTTCTGCTATTTCTAGAAGCTACACCCACTGCACCTTCCATTACTCAATGTCTCATTCAAACCCTACATTCTTCTTTAAAAGCCTCTATCACTTTACATGGTCAGCCTTCTGTCACTGGCAATATCCCAAATAGCAGCTGGTAATCACCCTTCAAAGCTGCAGATCGCCATATTCACAGTCCTCATTGTATTTGGTATTGTCTCTGTGTACACGCACCATGCTCAGCGATCTTCTCAGAAAGAGGGCAGAAGGTGGCTCTGGCAGCCCTAAGGGGAAATGACAGGTAGATAAATGCTCAAATTTATTTTGTAATCTAAATATGGACTTTGGAGTTGGAAAAGTTAAATTTGACTCACAGATCCTACAGTGATGCATTGCGTTAAGGTATTTACCACCACATACTTCACTTAATCGTGGTGAGTAAGATTCTACACATGATTATAAACTCCCACAGTGAGTGTAATTACCATTGCCACAATTTTACACACCCAAGACTGTCACAATTTCAATACAGGTAGAGATTACCCTTCCACCACTATTTCTTGACCTCTGTTGTGTACTCACACATTCTCTACTATGTTGAAGGCTTGCAGTTCCACCAGCTCTGGTTATATTCACATTTTCTTTCCAACACATAAACAGCATAGACAGCAGCACAGAGTAAAAAGTCTTATGCTTTTACCACATTACAGCTTGCCACTGTAGCAATCTTGGACAGAACCATCAGTAAGAATGTGTTAGCATTCACATTTCTATATCTGAACAGACTCCAGAGTAATACCCTAAGCTTATTATAGCAATAATGTGAATTTTGGTTTTAATTTATAAGTAACTGGCATGCTAGAACCTAATTTTCAGGGAAAACAAACAGAATAATTTCATATTAAATCACTTATGCTTCTTATTTTAATTAAACCATTCCTTTTTAGAAGCATGTGGATCTCTAATTAGAAATTAGTTATGCCTCATTATTTGTACTCAAGGTTTCATTGAAATGATCAGTTGAAATGTCTAAACCTAAGCACATCAATGAGCAGGAGAAGGGAAGTTTGAGGAAGAAGTTTAACACAGGTGAGAAATTCCATCATCTGGGAGGACCTGAAGAAGAGGAACTGATCCCTCCTTGCTCCTACAGAAAATAATTAAATGTCTCCAAAAAGGAAGAACGAGTAACAAAGTGAGAGAGTTGAAAATTAAGAAGGAGCAGAAACAGGAAATATTTTAGAAGGAAAAAGGAAAGGAACCAGGTGCCCTATAACCAGGTGAGAATTGCAAAGGTGAAATAGAGGGAGAAACAGAAAAAGATCCTTTCGTCTGTCGGGTTCACTGTGAACAGGAAGACAATTCAATTTTTTTACTTCCCCTTGCAACAGCTTTTATTTTCTTGAACTGTTAAGGTTTCCTTCACTTTTCTTCAGTCTAAAAAAACTGAATGTTTCTTGTTTTACTGTAATTATTTATGCTCTTATTTCTTCAGTCTCCCCAGGTAGTCCTTATTGGTTTTAAATGTGAGATTGCAAAAAACACCTGCAACACAACTCCTTTGGTTTTCCTCCAAAACATATGATAAGCTCCTCCCCTAGAAATTATTCACACCTCTGACCTACCTAGTCTTGAAGAAAATTTAAAGGTGAGATTACGTTCAACACATTCACTCTGGTACACGAACGTGAGATCTATTTTGCTGAGCATTATATGGACATGTTTTGCATTTCCTTGTTGCAAGCCATGCCTCTTGACTTGGAGGGGACATGGCAGGAGAGGACGTTCACAGGAAAAAAGAATGATGAAAGTTCCTATTCTGTTGAATGCTTTGTCTCCCAGTTTCTCTAGACTATCTCATGACTTTTCTCAGAAAGATTAATTAAAAATTGAATCTAGTTCAGTAATCAGTTAAGTGCTTTCCTCACATTTTACGCCAGTATTTCACAGAATAACAATTTTTGTCTACTTATTTACACCCTGTGGTTCCTGACCACTGAAGGTTTTGACACAAGAAGACTAAAACATTGCAATCCGATAAACTTAATCCATTTTATGTTGTACTGAAGATTAACTATATTACATTGTAATCACTACAAGGAAATTCAAGTAAAATTAGAGTTTGAAAAAGAGAGGCTTACAAGGTTCTCATATTCTTATCACTGCTTTAAAACATGTATTGTCAGGATACTGAACCCTGCTCTAGTTACCACTTTCAGTACCTCTTTACATTAAGAAAACCAAGAAAATTTGAAGTAATTAATTCAGATTTTGAGCCACTACTGCTGTCCAACTATTGCAGAAATATTATCTATACTGGTATCCAATCATGATAATGGCAGCCTATGCCTTCCATTCAAGATGTAGTAGAGGACACACAGATTGATTGTGTACTTCTATTTTGGTTTGGGTTTTTTTGAGAAAAAATTTTATATCCTCAATGGTTTATGACAGTAACAGTCATCATTAACACAAGAAATACATGGTGTTACTTAGATATACTATGAAAAACATGGGTTTGCTGTCAGTTTGTATATTTTGGACTGTGTAAGTCTTCTAACAGAGCAGTGTTATAGGATTTTTTTTTTATGAGCTCTTTGCAGGATTTTGCGAATTGTAATATCTGAAAACATCAAGGGAGACTCTCATCTACATGGTTCCACTGAGGCCCAAGGATCTGCCCTCATTACTCCAAGTATCACATAAGGGCTATCAAGCCTCTTCTTTTGCACGCCAGGTACAAATAGTTATTAGAACAAGTGATGAGCTGAGCAATTTCAGCACAAGGAAAAAAGGAACTAGACTCAACTCAATCTGAAATGTAAATGATTAACACACGCACTTTCTGTGAGTGAGCCTCTCCTCCTGTGACTAGCTGAATTCTGATTGTTAGAATCAACACAGCCGAACAGAGGGTGTTGTACTAATGACTCTGTTTACCTATGTTATAATCATATTTATTCATATATGATTAATGACTATGTATACAGTGAATCTATAAAACCCTATGACGTACAGTACTAAGCAGTGTTCCTGCTTTGTTGTTATTTTGGAGCCTAATGTACTTGGTATTGCTTTGATTGAATGATTTCTCTCAGTCCAGTAAAACAGAATAAGAGCTAACTTTATAGTTACTGAACTGCTAGTTTTATTCTAGGAAAGCTACCATTTTCATCTCAACAGAACTTGAAGATTTCTATCAAAATGTATTGTGGAAATTATGTAAGTATTATCATCTGTTCTCTGAAACCTTTCAAAACTTTTCATTGCTCTTGATTTGTTGCCATACATGTTGAGACCTATTTCCCTCCACTGCTAGAAATTAATCTCAGGTGAAGTTAATACTTTTGTGATTTGGCTGTAATTCTGGAGTTACTTGCAGTATATATGTCTGAAATATCTGAAAATGAGAACTATCAGCTCCTGTTTCATAATTTTAGACCTTTCAAGAGAAAATAATTTGTCTTTTATGCCTTCGTGTGAGACTGTAGGTTTTCCATATTTGTTCTTAGTTGTTATCCAAGACACATAATTGTATACTATCACCTAAATGTACTAAAAATAAAAATGTGAGTTGTTGAGAATACGCTGATTCATGGAACCATTTTGGTGGGTTTCTATTTTTACAAGACAGCCTGTAACTACATAAAGTAACTGAATAATTTTATCATTTATAATCACTTAGGTTTGTTCAAAATATGAAAAAATATTTTAAAGCAAAGAAATACTACCTCTACAAGGGCCATAACACAGGAAAAGCTATCCATTATTGCTCTCCATTAATAAATTATAGCAATATATTAAATGGTTTCATTAGCACTCTTCAAGAAAATAAAAGTTCATACTGCAATTTTAGATGTCCATTCTGAAAGCTACTACATATTATTTCATGACAGCAAAATATGAAATAGCTGCACCTGGCAGAAATTACTGATAATCAGAAATACTGATAATTATGTCCACGAGGGACTTTCATATTCTTTTAATTATTATTAATAGGAATAATGATTCATTCCTCTCAAATGTTTTTTGCATGTGCATTCCCAATAATTTTATAGAACAATATAGAATTTTCTTTTTAACTACATTATTAACCTGTTCCTGATAACTAAACAAAGATAGGAAGAATAATTCCATCAACAAAGCTAGTAGATTCATTTCAGCTGGAGAAGTCAGGAAGTTCAGTTTCTTTTCTTCTACTGATTTATTGGGAGCAATTGTATTTAAATAATTGACACTGCATTTACATATCATATGTTGCCTAATATTAATGGCAGTACATTATAAAATAACTTATAGAAGAAATTATTTTGCTTTTTAGTCATTAAAGTTGTAATCATAATATTAGTCATAATATTGCAAAAGTTTGATAATAGTAGGAAAAAGTCCAATAGATCCCACATTAGTTCCTAACGGTGGGAGACATTTACACCACTTATTTCAGGCTTAATTTAATGTAATGGTTCTGCACTAGTCAGCCTTTAGGACCACTTAAGCAGAGAAGGAACTTAATTTCCTAATTTTGATTCTCTGAATTGAATTAAAATACTCCAAAATAAAAGATGTGAATAGCACCTTTCTATTCTTTCTGCTTCTAAACATACTGAGACGCACTGATTAGACCCTATTTTTTTATTATAATTATTATTGCAATCACAGAAGTAAGAGTGTAGAGAAGCAACTGTAGACAATTGAGCACAATCAGTCTCAGGAAAGACATCAAAACCTGGCTACAGGCTTTCTCTGAAAAGTATTGTAATGGATTCTTAGGTTGGGTAATTTTTTTTTCTTTAGTCCTATTTCCATGTGTTATGGGATGGAAAGAGAGAGAAATTAGGGTTTTGTATGGATTAGATCACTGGATCCTAAGCAGTCAAGCAGACTTCCCCGCTGAAGCATCCAGACAGATTGGGGACACGTAGTGTGGAGCCTACGCAAATGATCTCCCCTGGATGTCCACTGGTTCCTTAAGACAAAGTCAGTCATGGATCAGGGGCAGTTTTCTCAGATAAGACACAGAAACAAAACAGCAGAAAAATCACTCTTTCTAGAAAATCACAAGCAAGAAAGCTGAGTGTACACAGGACTGAGTGGTGAGATTGTTGAAATTATTTCTTGTCGACCCTTCTTAAACATAACCCTTGATTGAGAACAAGTCTAAAATGTGCACTTAAGTCTTAAAGGTATTTTTCAAGGAATCCCAAAACATTAGTATATAATTAATTCAGAAGCATACGAAACTTGAAAAAAGAATTGCAAGTATTACTTCCAAAACATACTTGGTTCTTTCAGATCACCTCTTTTATGATACACATATTAATAATTACATATTTTATACTGAACAACTGGACAGGATGGAGTCCCCCAAGAACAAGAATGAGATGTACAAAATGTTAACAGCAGTAGTTCTGCCAGATTCAGCAGTGCAGGGAGACATTATCAGAGATTACATAGAGAAAATGGCTCCCTACAGTACCACGGAGGTAAAACTGCCAGAAACTACATAAAATGACATCTGCAATCTCTCTAATATACATACACAGGGAAAGATGGGAGGTCTTGAAGAAAGAATTTTCTATGTTTAAAAGCACGCCTTCTCTTAACTCATCATATATTATTCAAATGAAGCATAACACATACAATAAACTCACAGTAAATCAAAATACGCATGAAAGTTTTATTTAATAAAGTTGCACACAAAGGATGCCTTTGCAAAAGTATAGCTAGCTCATAGCATATAGTTAACTAATAAAGCAACCATTTTATTTTAGTAGATATTCCCTATGGGAAATATTCAGACTAAGGAGTCTGACTTTGCTTCTTATCAGCCGAATGACTTACCGAACAAATATTATTAGAAGGTTGTTCATACTTCAGATTTCTTTTTCCATCACAAGATTGAATTGACTGAACATTACACATCAGAATTTGATAACAGCAGTCTCAGATTTCACTGATACTTTTGTTAGGGCTTTGGTCAGGAAAAGTGCTCTCGCACAGAAGGAAGATATAGTCTAATTTTTCAGACTTATTACAAATTTTACTGTCTCTTTCCAATCCTTTTTGTTGTTTAGATGCATTTCACTGACACCACATTTCACCAACACCAGGCAAATCTGTTCTGTCTGCATAACTGTTTTGGAATCAGTTCCTTCAAAAGAATTAAATGTACATGTGCAAACACAGAGATACGTATAAAGTGGCCACCTGGACTAAGTCTATGGAAAAAGACCTGAGTGTTCGTAACTTATCCTGTCATCAGAAAGAGGATTAAAATCCTTAAAGTAAAAAAATCACTGCATCACCTCTGGAGATTTGTGTGCTTCACCATTAGGTACTTGGGTACTTTGTGGGGAAAAGAAAGCAAAATACTGTTGATTTTCTTCCTTCTGAATAACAGATATCCTTTTTGTTGGGATGCTGCAGAAGATGGTCAGCACGAAAACCATTTCTCCACACTCAGATACAGCATCTGGCCTAAGCTAACCCATAAAAAGGACAAATTGCCGTCAGCTGGTCTCTGAAGGGATCTTCTTTCTAATGTAGAAAGCCCTGCCATGCTGAATACTATTCTTGCAGAGTGCAGCAGCAAATGGTGCATATATGATGAGGAATGCTAGAATCCAGATATCAACATTAAAACGGTCTTTTGTTGAATTCTTCATGTTCTTTCAGCAACCATACCAGGCATGGTTTCTTGAGAAAATTTGGCTGTATTTCTGTGTATCTGTCCATCCATCTGTCCCTACTAGTAACTTTAAACTTGATAGGGAATTTCTATCATAGATGGCAAAGAAATGGCAACCTCTTCTGAAGTGTTGTGAAAATACTGCTTAGTGAAACTTAGAGAACCAAATTCATTTTCCAGTTAAAAAAATACAGCAGTTTAAACCCAACAGTTTTTTATTCTATTGGCCTAGCATGAGCCAAGAAGTACATGCATACTTTGGACCTAGTTAACAGGACAAACCATCTTTTACTTTGCCAGTAGTTGACTTGGAAAGGACTTGATGGTTGTGAATGTAGATGGAGATTCGATGAACACAGAGGGAAAATTAACTGCTGTTGTGACTGGAAGAATTAAGTAGGAATACAGAGTCAAAAGAATCTGGACAAAACCAGCTGTTTCTAGGTGCAGTACTCACAGAACAACTTGTATCACAAAACAGTGTATTTCAAAACAATACACTGTCCTAATAGCCACAAAATCCACATTCTTGCACGCAGCTGAGTAACTGAGTGGGACATTGCTGGTGCAGACAACTTGAAGGTAAATTTTCCTATTATTATATCTTGTCTGCTGTACCTAATGAAAATATCTAAACATATACAAATCTGGTAAAAGTCACAGAAGAATGTATTTGTTTTCACAAGGTTCATTATAAAGAATGTGGGAACATGCAGGGTATTAGTAATGAGGCTATTTGAAAGATGTCTGGATAAGAGAGGAGTTAGGAGATTATCTAAATTTAACTATCATCTTGTGTAAAATGAAGCATTACTGATTATGACAGAGTTATGTACACTTACACAAACTGTGGCCCTAGCCCATATTTATTTTATGTGCTTTTTAGATCCGTATTTCCTTAAGGCAATATTTAGATATCCTCTTCCGCTACTACTTTTTTTGTTGTTGTTGTTATTGTTGTTGTAATGAATTCCTATATTTACCATGAAAGAGTTGAATAATGATCTGTCTGCACTGATGCTGATCTGATTCCGGATACTTAGTCGTTCAGCTCTGCAGTTTCATGTCTGCTAATGTTTCTTTTGAAAGCTGTAACTACATTCAGGTACTGGCAAACTATTGAACACCTTCCTTACTGTGGCATCTACCCTAGATTATTATAAATAAAGCCTATTTAGGGAAGGAATCTTTTTCATGGGATTCAACTAAATTCATTCAGATAAATCGGTTTGATGTAGCTTCCATACAGACATTATAGATAGGTTCACTTTATTTTCTGTGCAAGTATCAAAATCTGTCACTGCTAACAGTTAAATCTCTTTGGATCCATGCTCATTATATCTTTGCTAGTTTCTCTTTTGGGAAATGAAAATGCATAAATAAATTGCACATTAAGTTCATAGTGGTTTTATACTGACAATGTACACAGTTCTTACCAGCACGATAACTCAAATAATCACATTACATACAATGGACACCAGTGATCACTGACACAAATGTCAAGTTTTGTGCCTGATCCTATAAAAAGTATAGAATTCTTCAAAGCATATGTCTGGAACTGGTGTACACCTTGCTGCAGTTGGAGAGATAATGATGCATTTTGCTCTTAAGAGAGAAGCAGCAATATATTTATCGATATAAAGCAGATATTTAACTAAGTTGATAATAAATGTGACAGTAACTTACAAGGTTTGATGGCTAGGTACACTGGATTATTTACCACATGGAGGACAGGGTCAGACAGAACTGTCAAGGGCATCCTCACATTGTTTCATGAGGTTTACCCTTGCTTTCTAAATCCCTTCTCAAAGAAGAGTTCAGGTGTGGCTGGATCCAGACTTAGACTCAGACTTGGTCATCAGTTTACATCTAAAGGATCACATATGCACAATCAATCCTTTATACCTCTCAGCTAAGATCACAAAGTTGCAGTGCATTTATTCTCAACTCACTTGCCAGGGGTCTGTTGCCATACAGATTCACTCAGCTTGGAGGAGTAACCCTGAGATGCATCCATTTCAAGGGCAGATCCCACTGTGCAGCCCACTGTCACTTCAGGAGAGCTTAAAAGGCTCTTGGGTTGCTTACTGTTTATGGAGTAAGATGATTGACTCATATTCACATACTGACCACAGGTGCCAGTTTCTTCCAGATTTGGCTTGAGCTCAACCCTGACCAACATTGTGGCCAGGTGGGTGTATTTCTCTGAATTAACATTTACAGTACTGACCAGAAAAGTTTAAGTTAAAAAAAGCCTGCTTTTTACAAATCAAAGAAACTTATTCAGTCTGCATGAAAGGCTAGAATTTAAGTTTTAGCATTATAAATTATAATGTAGAATTGCTGAACAATAACAACTTTAACTGTAAAACTATTTCTCAAGAAAGGGATAGACGATGTCGGTACAATCCTAGCCTTCCCCCTTAAGCCACTTTTCTCCTGATCCTAGTCTCCTGAATTCTTTTGTCTTTATTCAATAGCACTCTAGTGTTTAAGGTGTACAACATGTTCAGATTTTTGTCACAGTTTACTACTACTCTTGCTGGGCACATCAGTAATATTTTTCTTCTTTTCTGTCTAGGGTGGCTTCTAAAAAAAGCATATATTTTTGGGGGGGAGTGTTGGCCCCTTCTCCCCCCCTTTTTTAAGATGTTCATCACTTATTCTTGATTCTCTGTCTCACAGCGGTTGCCAACTTGTATCTTCTATTTTGCAGAGGAAGTTGTAGTGGTTCTGCAGGTTTTTTATACAATTTGATGTATGATGTGGTCTCTGGTCTTGTAAAATATTTCCAACTAATCTTCAGAAGGAGTTGTTGTAATGTGATTGCTGCCTCAAAACTGTTGGAATATAATGATGATACCAGTGCTATGATTCTTCCGAATAATTCATCTTGATCAATGGGGAGATGTTGTTGTATTACTCAGTACTCAGTTGGACATTTCAGTTTGGACATTTCATTCACTGAAAGGTGTTTAAAGGTTTATTTCTTCCCTATGTAGGTAGCTTTTTTCTTTCACATAAATTTCACTTGACGTTAGGATCTTCTGGTGGATATTTGGAAGAATTAAATATATTTTTTAAAAGAAATAGTAAGTAAGAAAATGTCAACAGGGATGTCATGTCCCGAATCCATGAGCTACACACTTGTGTCCAGGCTTTCTTTTGACCTACACAGTCAAAAGAAGGTGGTTCATTTATCTGTACGGCAACCTGGAGACCAACAAGGTCACTCTCAGGGTGAAAACCAAAAGCAAAATTTATTCTGACTTCAACCAAAATAAACAGAGCAAAGAACTTGGGTGCACAGCTGAGATACGGGGGTGCAACTTTCCAAAGTTACAGAAAATACATTTCAATCTGTTCAGATGACAATCTGATCCCTGAACACACCCAAGGTCACTCAGATTTGATCCAACACACACTGATACCAGTCAAGGAAACACAGTAAAGTAAATGAGATAGAGAGTGAGAGAGCATGGGGAGAGAGAACAGAAAAAGAGTCACCACTCCAACAGGCAACAGCAGTTCCTCAGGAATATGTGGTTGCTCCAGCAGTAGCTTCTGCCAGGCCATGTGGTCCAGGCTAGTCTGACTGCAGTGATGGGCCTATCCATCACATGGCTTTTTGCAAGTTCTTTATAAGGCCAGTCCATGCCCCCTCAGCATGTGTGGGCGAGGCGGGGAGGTGCTTGCTCCTGCACCTCCCTTCCCATTGAATCCAGCATCACGGTTGAGGCCCTCAGGCAACATCCTAAGATCAGTCTTTGGGGAGCACCTTCAGACATGTTCCCATTTGCGAGAGGAATGAATTCACATCCTTGCAGTGACCATCTTAAGGCATATAGGAGAAAAGTCACAAGATCATATTATTAAATTCCCTAGGCTTTTCCGAGCTTAGGGAGAAAAATATGTGCAAGTGTCACGGCCCACTTTGAAAAAAAGGTGAGCTCTTTATCCCAGCACAGCGTCAGATCGATCCAAAATCATTCAGGAGGAGGGCGTAAATGATACTTTTTACTAAACAAGGTGTGTGCCCTTAAAACACTGGATTCAAACAATCAAACAACCTGTACGTGACAGAGCACCCACAGAAAACCCGCAGCTGCTTAAGTTACCAAACAGCCCCATCACTTGGCAACATTTTATAAAACTGCTTCACTGATCCGCGGAAACAGCAGGAAGGGCCCTCATGGTGCCAGAGTCAAAATCAAAACAAACCCACCAGCTCCAGCCCGCTGCAGCCACATGTGTTGCAAAGGGAAAATGAAGAGAAAGAGAGAAAAGGGAGAAAATTATAAAAGAGAGGAAGAGAGAAAAGGGAGGAAAGGAGAAAACAGAGAAACAGTCACAAAAGAAATAGGAAAGATGAGAGACAGTCACCACTTTTAGGACTCCACATGTTGCAACACGTGTTTCTTTGTCCAGCGGGTCCAGAAGATGGTAGGTGTCCACACACAACACTACAAGACAAGACAGACCATGGAAGACATGAGGTTGCAGGCTTTTGTGGGGTTTATTAAGCTCTCTGTCCCCGCCCCTCACCAGATCAGGTAAGAGAGCAGGCAACATGCTGTCATGCCCCCGACTAGGCAGGTTCAGGCACACTCTTCAGCATTTTATGGTTGGACTTGATGATCCGGTGGGTCTCTTCCAACCTGGTTATTCTATGATTCTATGATTTTCCATCTTGCCACTGGGGACTGGGGGACATCATCTGCTTTGACCCATTAACCCACACCATGCTGGGTCCATACAACAAGCAAAACAGAAATGGCCAGACTCAAAAGTGGATGTGCTGATACTAGAGTCCAATAATCTCTGACAAGGTTCTTTTAGATATTCTACTCGTGGAAGGTGAAATGTTTAGTATCAAATTTATTTATTTGAAGATAAATGATTTTACACAATTTTCAGTCTAGCAGAGTTACTACAAAATGTATTGGAAACACAACACAAATGTAATGCCAATGTGATCCCCATTATGGGTCTCTATGATATGCTCACTGTTGTGACGCTGAGCATGCCTAGTCGCATGGATTGAAGCCAGTCCAAGCCCACTACTCTCTCCCAAATTATTTTGCTAGTTCTTACTTTTTATACTTTATGTTGAGCTGAGCCACATATTCACTTCCCTCATGCTTATCTGGCTACTCAGGAAGATATTCACAGTCCTTTAATGAACTCGGGTATAAACATAGACACCACCAGTTCATTCACCCAACTGTTGAAAGCTGTGGCCTTTTTATTAAGATAAAATCAGCTTTCTTCAAGTAGCTGTTTTCAGTCACATCTTGCACTATTCCCTGAGCTCCATGAGTACACTGCCCTTGCCCAGCTCCTCTGAGCCTCCTGCCATCATAGGGGTTTATTGGTCAGTCACAGCTGTCTTCAGTCAAAATAAATGAAGTGAAATACCAGTACCTGCAGCTACACTCAGGTGTTCAATTAACCCTAAAAAGTGCCCTGTTTCAAAACAAGGCAGTAGATATTCTCTATCCAAAGATAATGGAAAGAAACAACCTATTCCCACGTAGTTGCCTGCTCCCTGATCAGAATTCAATGTGTTGTAACTTCATTCAGTTACTAAATGCCTCAGCTCCCTCAGTTTGTGCAGTACACAGCCAATAGGTACGCATTTCCTAGGCACATTTAAGCATGCAAACCCTGTATGACTTTTTTGGGAAACGTGATTTTTCACCTTGGATCCTAGATTATGGAAGTGGAGCCCCAGCTTTCCCAAGGTGAACATTGTTTCAGTATGTTTCCTCCTTTTCTTGAAGAATGTGGAGCAAAACAGTGCTGTAACCACAGATGTAAAACAGGGTAGTAACAAATCTTTGCAAGAGAAAATGCCTGCCACAACCTCCTGACTTATCTCTTGGAACAGGAGTTTATTATGGGCATTCAGTCTTGTTCAACAACTCCAAACTACATCAGCTCTGTCATGCTCTCACTCTCCCCATAAAACTACACCAAAGGACATTAGAGCAGTCTCTTGCTCAGGAAAGCAACCTCTTGCATCTCTGCATTGCTTTTGAATTAAGTTTTATCCTTCTCACCTGCTGTGTAGCAGCTTGTCACCACAGGACAGTAGTGTTACCTACCCTGTCCTCTGTGACAAGTGTTTGGATTGCCTGCACAGGATTTACTTCAGAGACACAGACAGCACCGCAGTGTCCAAGAATCCGTGCCTGTCTCCACTGAACCATCTACCAATAAATTTACTTGGCTTTGCCTTCCGTGACATCACACAGCACTCTCAAATTATTTGCTAATGCACAGAAAATGAATGGCTAACATGATAGGCTATGGCTGTGTGATCACACTTGAATTCAGACATAAAATTGCCAAAGTTCAGCTCTAAAGGTTTGGCCCAGACCTGCTTGTGCCCATATTTCAAAAATTCAATGAAAACAGGTGGAATAAACTTAATAAGTAATAAAATCCTGAAGATTTTGAAATTACGTGCAAAAAGTGAACCAGGAACGCTCAGCAGGCTTGTCAAAGACTGAAACAATGAAAGTGGTTTCAGGATGAAACTGACACAGATTGTAATGGGATAAATCTCCCTGAAAGTCATAAATGTAACTGTGTAAACAATGCAAAGTAGCAAAGTACTTCCTGCAAGGTAGGCAACATTGCAATAATAACTCTGTGAGCGATGCCAGCAGTAAAACATCATTAGTTATGTCCAAATTCCTTCTAATAATCCTGATAGCAGGTATGCTGTAAATCTGAGATCTCAGCTGAGAGAACACTGAACTTGCTGAGAAACCACTCTGAATATCCAAATACAAGGTACACTGAAAACCCCTATTAGACTAGACATAAAGAGGAATTTCTTCGCCTTGAGAGTGGTGGGGGACTGGCACAGGCTGCCCAGGGAAGCTGTGGCTGCCCCATCCCTGGAGGTGTTCAAGGCCAGGTTGGATGGGGCCTTGGGCAGCCTGATCTAGCGGGACATGTCCCTGCCCATGGCAGGGGGGTTGTAACTAGATGATCTTTAAGGTCCCTTCCAACCCAAACTATTCTGTGATTCTATGATTCTAATTTACAAGCCTGCAAGTCTGTGTATTCAAGACTATTTTTCCTATGAGCAATACCTCTATTATATTTCTGCATATATGTATTCATGCAAGGCCCTTTTTTTTTGTTTTGACTGTTTCATGAATAAAGATATATATTCAGAAATGATTAACACTTGCCTTCGTTTTGACAGAGAGATGACATCTATTTAAAAACACACTTCTACCCATTCTCATTCCCAGAACTGTGCAGTAATCTACCCTTCACTAAGGGTAGATTCATTGAGTTAGTCACTTATTTCTGATTTTACTGCAAGTATGCTAAATGCTGGAGAAATCAATGACTTGGTGGTTTGTTTTATAACACCACAAACCTGAGTATGTTAAAGGAAATACTTTGAGACAACTAACCCTTAAGAGAACTGAACCTGTTCGAAGCTGACGCAAAGATGAAGAGACAACACCGGTATTTTCAATTAGATTTGAACAAATGCACACATGTTCTACATTTTCTCTCCTCTCTACCATCACCCTTCTGAACAATGAGAGTGGTGGTAGGTTCAAAGAGCTCTTAAACTGAATGCCAGATATTGCTGTGATTTTTACCTTTGGCTTAAAGTGCAGGCTAGAAGTCTTTGAATCTTGTATCGGTTACTTGCATTCCATCTGCATCCTACCATTCTTGATTATTAATCCCTTCAAAACATTTTGTGTTTTGGCAACACTAACATTTTATAATATGTTGGGTTTGGATTTGTTTTGGTTTTTCCTTCAAGATTGATGAGCTTTTTTAGGTCTCCGACATCTTGGGAAGCATGAATTATAGAGCCAGAAAACTAAAATTTATTTTTTCCTCACATAGAATATGTCATTATATATTTTTCATTCTGCCTCCTAACGGTGTCTTCTAGTACTTATTTCAGTAGTGATTTTGTTTATTAGTAAGCTCTGATGTGGTTTGTCCACCTGACTAGCTGAACAGCTCAAATGTTTCTGTCTCCTGAGCTGCAAAGAATGGTGGTTGAACTAAGGTCAGCATTTGACATGCTAGCAAGGGGCCAGGAGGGAATGGAGCCTTGTGTACCATCTGGCCAAGCAGCCACTCCACACTGCTGCAAATAGCATGTGCCTAGGAAACTTCTGGTGAATTACATTTGAAGAAGTACATGTAATGTCAATAACTAGGATGTCATGAGGATAGAAACTCTCAATTTCTGAGGCTAATACCCGCAGAGCCCTATCCTAGAAATACATAAAGTGACAAGTGAGGCCCAGGGTATGCAGACAATTCCTACACTGCCAAAGGTAGACGGAACAGGACATATCTTAAGGATGAGTCTGCAACTTATTTTAGATACAACAACATATATCAGCCTACAAAATTTGACATCATCTCATTGTCTTTTCTATGGCCAGTTATTTCTGTTGATATTTCCAAAAGAATTTTTTTCTCATTATTTTCCTGATTGTTACAATAAGAAAAAAAAGCCATTAAGTATTTTATGTTCGGTTGTAAAAGTAGGACCTCGTATTTAAATTATGAACAAATTCCGGAAGGACATTTGTTTACTGGCAAATACTTCCTTTTTGGGGGAGTAAAAGCATGTTGCCCTACTTGTACTTTTTAAAGCAACTCCTTAAAACCTCTTTAATTTCTGACCATACATTCTTTTCTTCACTTAGACACTGACAATTTGTTGCCCCTACCTTTGTTTGGTGGGTGCAAAGTAATGATTTAACATATAAACAAATGATGTCTTCCTTGACGTCAAAAATATCCAGTTCTTGCTTGGTGGCTTTTAATGACTTCGCTAAGACTGCAGGCCAGGGAAGAATGTATGAGTAAGTCATAACTACTGAAGGCATAATATATGAAAGGTTTTCAAGGGTATGTAAAGTGAGCAGACAAAGAAATTTATTAGTCTAATGTAACTCCTGATTCTAGGAGTTTTTGTAGAAGTACTCCATTTATATTTGTAAATATATCCCATCTTTCCTTTAAAGTCTCAGAGGAACTAAAGAGATTATCTGGGGGACACAGCTCAGTAGCTTTCAGTCTCAGTTATTTTCTTCTGCATACTTCTGTATCATTGGTCTGTGATTCTATGAAAATGAGTTCATCAGTTCCATTTACTATCCCCATATTTTATAAAAACAATAAGAAAAAATAAATGTAATAAAGAAAAATATATTAAATAATGTTCCACTGAGAATGAACTGACAGTAATTTAATCGGTTACAAAAACAACTGTAGAAAAATAGCATTGTCTTCTACATGGCATATCAGAAAGCTCTCTCACATTTATCAGTAACATAATTTCTTTTAAAAAATCACTAGGTTTATAAGCAACCTATATATATCATTCATCATTTTCTCATTAGTCCTTTCAATTTAGAAATACCATGAGAAATAGATTATGGAATATTAGAATCACTTGTTTGGATAAGACTTTTGAGATCACCGAGTCTAAACATACCTGTGCACAACTAAGCCATATCACTGAGCACTTCATCTACACATCTTTTAAATACCTCCAGGAATGATGACTCACCTACCTCCCTGGTCAGCCTATGCCAGTGCCTGATAACCCTTTCAGTGAAGAAATTTAGATATTGAAGACCGTCAGGAATATCAGGAATTAACATTGAAAAATAAAATAAAACTTAAAAAAAAATTGGGAAAGAGATAAACACAAAATTGTGGTTACATTTTGATCAAAAAACCCCATTGATTAGTTGGTTTGGTTTGGTTTGGTTTGGTTAGTTTTTTTCCCAGGCCTAATTCATGCTAGGGGCAACCTGCTCAAATATGGTCTGTCTTCCTAGGGCTTACTGCAAGTTTAAGTTCTGTTTCGTAAATTAAAATCTTTGCAACCTATTCTTTGTGAAGCAAAGGCATTTTATTTTAATGATTGTTGGTTTTCAATGGAATCACACAGTGTTATGGATCTACAGCACCTTAATTAAAGCTTCTTTCTTCTTTAGCAGGTACAAGGAACAATTTTTCCTGCACCAAATTTTAACCCTATTATGGATGCTCAGATTCTAGGTGGAGCCCTACAGGGAATTAGTGAGTATCTTGACTGATTCTAATACATCCTTTTTTGTCTTTTTTCTTTTTTTTTTTAGAAAGTTTTCAGAAAATAGCAAGCATTAGGCAGAATAAGAAGAAAATTAGAAGTGATCATTCTTCAATATATATCCCAATGAGACACAGTGGTGATGTTCAAATAAATAATGTATTTGCATTTGCAGGCACTAAAGATAGAGATTAAGATTAAGATAAATCTAAAACCCATACCAACGCTTACAGTAATTGGTGCTTTCCTACGAAAAAGGTAATAGAATTTTGTGTTATGTCACCACAGTGAAGACCGACAACAGAAAGGGTTTTAATCATGACTTCAACAACCAAATATTGCCAGGGACGGTTAAGTTTTAAAATATCAGTCATGAAGAGATAAAAATAAACTGAGGAGAAATGTTAAAGAACTTATTAACTTTCACTCATGACCAATATTTCTTTCAGTCTCTGAACAAACCAAAATTTCATTCACCAAAGCATATTTCTATGTTAAGATTTTTGTGTCTTCCCATTGAACACTGTTGATATTGCTAAGGGTCAGAACATTTGGTTTCCTTTTTACTATCTCAAATATTTTCCTCACATTAAAATTGTTTTCTGTATTAGAATTTTTATACCTCTTGGGCTTTTTGCAATGCTGTACAGCTCCAAAACTTGCATTCCATTTTCACCTTCTTTAATGGAAATATGAGGGTTCAAACTTAATATCAAATGGACCACAATGGGTATTATTGATTAAGGGGAATCTTTCTGAATAAGTTAGCTACAGATTAAAAGTTGCAAACATTTTGTTTAATTTCAAACAGTACTTTCAATGCAATGTCACTAACATGATGATGCAGAGATGATGCTCTTCATTTAATACTTTAAATACAAGTGCATTAACCTTACTTTTAATTCGCCTATCAAAATACATAGAACAAAGTTCTAATTGAAAGCACAACTGGCAAAATAAAAAGTTCAGTTTAAGAGGAGCTTAAGTCTCCATAGCCTTTGCAGGCACTGACACCCTGACTCCAAATCTTTCACAACATTCATTCTTGTGAGGAGGTTTAACTACATATGTTGTTCCAATACTACTAGTCGTATTACACAAATTAATAAAGTTATTTAGGTTTATAAAGATTTCATGAGTACTTCTTAGCTTTTACTGTAGAAACTATGTAAGCTGCACAGATTCCTAGCGATAATTATTTTCTGAAAAGTGAAAAGAAATCCTGATGCACATCATTTGAGTAATGTATCCATTTTGTGAGTTCAATGGAAATTAATCAGACTGATGTTAAATCAGTGTTGCGCTAAAAAACTGGTGTCGTTGTGACTAGATGATCCAGAAGAAGGAGATTTAAATCCAGTTTACAATGAGCAAATACAGATGACTTCTGCCAACTTGAAAAGAAAATGTATTCAACGTCCAATTACATTTATGTCAAAATCAGTTATAGATTATATGATAAAATCTGCCTAACAAAGCTGTAACAGGTACAGAATGCTTATCTTTTATATATATATATGCATCTATATAACAATGATCAGTAGAAACTTGGGAGTCCACCCTACCCCATTCACATGCTAACTGACACCCATGCTTTCCAGCCTAACTCATCTCTGTCACAAGTGTGATAAAGTCAATTGATCTACATTTGGAGATACATTTCTGCTGGAATGTCATTTGGATGTTAAGCCATCTGAAAATACCAAGAGCCAAATTCTGGGATGAAGAAAAAAAAAATCATAAAATAATTTTCAGAAAATGGTAATCATTGTCTTCTTTTTCATAAGAAGTTAATACTGATGCATTATAGAAGTTCAGCAGCTTGGTCTAGCCATCCAGCAAAAGATCATAGGTAATCTTCAACAAAGTGCCCTTGGAAACTGGTTAAAAGATTACATTTTTTAAAACTTCATAACTGATTTTATATAGCTCCTCTGAAAATATGTATCTTTCAGTTTTTCAGCAAATGGTCTGACCATAATATTTCATCCTTATAAAAGAGATCCCTAATCATGAAATGACAATTTAATCAATAACAACTGAGCATACAAGTATGACGTCCCAGGTTCAGCCACAAATTCTGCTAGTGTGCCTAGTTCTGAATAGATGAAAGGCTCTATCTGTTTTATTGATGCTTTCAAATCCCATGAGCTTGAGAGGGATTGTGATGCATTTGATAATAACAGACTACCTCACTTTTTGCTGATATTACACCAGCAAGTGAAAGGTACATAAGCACAGTAAATATAATTGATGTTGGTAAAGATATTAATCTGTTGATCTAATTTTCTCAAGAAATTAGGTTCATGTGCTTGAAAAAACATGAACAATCTCAAATGTAAGTAAATAACAACACTTTGCTAATTTAGAGTCTATCTTGTGTTTCCTTTACAGGTTGTGAAAAAGATGTGTTGATTGATATCCTAACGCAGCGTTGCAATTCACAGCGTCTCATGATCGCTGAGGCATACAGAGATATGTATGGCAGGGTACGGCAGAGCCATTTTGTACTTTTGTTTCTTCTGTCTGTCCTGTCTCCAGTGTGGCTGGACAGCCCTTCTCTCAGGTCAGTCACTGGAACCAAAAGCCTGGCAGACAGCTGGCTGGCACAAACAAATTGGCACACAGTTTCAATACCTCTGACAGAAGTATGTCTGCCCACAAACAAAGTTTAAAAAAGGAACCAGGAAAGTTTATTCTGTATTTCATTCTCCTCCTCTATTGACTGAAGCAGAATTTCTGGACAGATATTTCCTCCTCTATGTGCTTCATGGAATGCATAATAAAATAGTTTTGCATTTGGGTTGAAATACCAAATTAAAACAGCATACCAACAATTACAGGTAGTTGTATCTTACTCACATACTGATGAATGTTCTGAAATACTCCCTCACTTTCCTAGAACTGGGAGAAGAGCTGGATTTAATCAGTGTAGTGGGTTGATTTCCTGTTGTTACTCACCTATAGGAGAGCACTGGCTTTATTTGTGATATTTTAGATCCAGAGTTGAATGGATTAGTACGTTTCAAATACATCAGAAAAGAACAATAATGGAATCACTGGTATCCTTACCTTCCAAAGACTGACAATGATCGAAACCAGTGAATCAGTATGTTAAAAGTGTTTTTTCTATTATGAGGCATTTATTAGGTTCCCATTAGCACTACACATGCAAACCACAAAAGTTCAGTGCTTATCCATGCAACATTACTCACTGAGTTTTAGTTTTACTTATAGAGAACTAAAGCACAGCAAAGGAACCTGTAATAAGAAAGCACCCAAGCCTATTCTTCCCAAGTCTTCATTTAGCATCTTAATCACTAGACAGTGTTCCTTTTCTACTCCTCAATAGCAGCTGGCTAGCTTTTTTTAATCTTTTCTCTAGACTGATTCAACTGGACCTATCATTTTAACAAGGGAAGATATTTTAAAATCCACATCAATTTAAATCTTTAATTTCTGCCCTCTCACACATGAAGATGACCTAAAGGTAACAATAATAAATTCTCAATAAAGAATTCCCAAATGTCTTTCAGGAAAGGAGTTATGATTTGTCATATTTAGTATTCATAAAGAAGAATTATTGACTTGCTCACCACTGATCTGTTTGGATTTTTTCAAATCCAAAATATAAATTTAAAAATATAAATAAATCCCTATGAAAATATACCACCTTTAAATTCATACTTCTGTCAGCCATATCCAGTCAACCTAACATGCTACAAAGCCAGTCGCTGTAGACCTAAAGATCTAGAAGTAAAAAAAAGCAAAAAAAAAAAACCTCAGATGTCATTTTTAATAATTTCTGTCTCTAAAACTATGACTAATAATAGAAGGAAAAGGCAAGCACACTGTTTTTATCTTCCACCAATGGACTACAGAAAATTCTGAAACTTGTGGAATAACTTGCATATATACAGACAATTTTAATTTAAATTAATCCATTAAGCACTGGGTAGGCTTTATAGTGTAAGATATACCACGATACCCTTGACAGCTTTTCAGTAAAACCTACCTCATTCTACCTTTTGCCATGTTGAAATAGGTGTCAGTGCAAACCAGTTCTAATCTAGTTCAGAGATGAAACAGGAATGTCGAATTGTTTTTGTCTCACCTGCTATAGCAGATATACTGAAGTGGCTAAACTGGTTAGTGCTCCATGCAGTTTATTTGATTGATCCCTCAAAAGTTTGCTGTCTTGAGCAGGAACCCCTCAACAGGATGGAATGCATCTTGCCCTGAATTGCTGCATTTTACACTTCAGAAGATACCATAGCACACATCAGTGATAGCATTTCACTGGCTGTCATCTGTAATAATGGATATATTGCATTGGGCAAATGTGCCATTCCGCAGTCACAGTTTATGAGTGGTAAACTCTGCAGGACAAAGACAGACAGCAAGGCAAAAATAATTTCAGCCTTCCCAGTTTAATCTATGATAAACCTGTTAGTCCAATCCTCCACCCTCTTAATTTCAGTTCAGTTCAGACTGTTCAATATGGTAGACACTATGCCTATTGATTTGACAAATGTAAAGTGTAACACGTTAGAAGGAGAAATATTAAGAAAAAATAATAATAAAAAAAGAAAACACTGAACTGGCTGCATGATTTAGACATACAGACAAGCTCTAAGATTTGCTCTTACAATTACCCTTCAAGGATTTCTTAGACCAGAGATGATTAGGAAACATTAATAATGACAATTTGGAGTTGTCTTTTCTTATTTTTCAATACCTCACTTCCCTTAGTTCTCATTGCAGGAGTAATTTTTAATTAGTATCCATTTGTATTATTAATCTATTTTCCCACAGGCATGTTGTCAGAAGTGAAATGTCTTAATGAAATTATTTCTATTCCATGTGTGAGTTAGTTGTTGTCAAATACATCTAAATGTGCATTCATTGAAGACTGTGTGTATGTTTCTTCATCATAAATTTCTTCATCATCAATGTATAGGCCTGAAAAAGATGCAGGTCTGAAAACATAATAGTTTATGTCATAGAATCATAAGGTTGGAAAAGACCTTTGAGATCATCAACTCCAACCATACCTGTTTACTACTAAATCATGTCCCCAAGCACCTCATCTACCCGCTTTTTAAACACCTCCAGGGATGGTGACTCAATCACCTTCCTGGGCAGCTCGTTCCTGTGCTTGATAACCCTTTCTGTGAAGAAAAAGTTTCTTACTTAATTTCAGCCAGAATTCATCTTCAACAGTTCATCTGTTCAAAGTATTCATCATGAATACTATTTTTAAGCTGTCTTCATGAACTGTGACTATTTAAATAATCCTGTCTATTCATTTTCATTTTCTTTTTCTTTTCAAGGATCTGATAATGGATCTAAAAGAGAATCTCTCCCATCACTTCAAAGAAGTTATGGTTGGCTTGATGTATCCACCTGCCTCCTATGATGCCCATGAGCTCTGGCATGCATTGAAGGTACTTGTCTAATTCAGAACTGCTTAGAGTAGCAGTCACCAGTTACAGTACTGAACCTCTTTTAAATTCTTTTTTTAACACTTAAAAGGTTGATAAACTGCTGGAAGTTAGTACAGTAGGTCATCAGAAATACAGTATCCATCGTATGCTAAAACCAGCATAAATAATATCCTTGTCATGTAACAAATACAACCCATGTAACACACAGGGTGAACTCAGTAACTGAAGAAATATTTACACAGAGAAATTAAGGCCCTGGTCCTGCAAGAATTTATGCATGTTACTAACAAAATTAATTTGAACAGACAGTGACATGCACTAAGCGTCCACTTCTGAGAAGACCAATACTTCTTAAGGAGAACACGTCTCATTACTCTGTGACAAAGCAATGATTGCTTCACTTGAATAGAACTGATTACACATTTTGAAGGAAATGTTTCCTTTCCTTCCCAGGATCTCAGCCTGTGCTCCTTAAGCAACTGAAATTTTGAAACAAACAAAAATACTTTTTCGAAGATCATGTAATTAAATTATTAAATTCATTTGTGGAGGCCAAAAGCACAAAGCAGTTCATAAAGGTCTTCGACAATTTGTAGAAAACAGGTCCACTGTTGCCTATTCAAAATCATAAACCTTGGCAAATTACTTCTCAGGAAATTCCTAAATTGCCAATTCCTGGAAGATAGGAAGGCACATCAGAGCTCAACACTCTTTCCCTTTTCTGTCCACTGTCACACATAAGACACAGATTATATAGCTCTGAGCAAGGTGATCTATCTCACATATTTTGAGAATCCCCCTCAAAAAATATTAACACTGTTTTGCTGTGTTTTCTTCTCCTTCAGTGAACTAAACCAATGCACTTTTTAGAACTATTGAAATACTTTTAATTGCAGTTGGCATTAAAAGGATTGTGAACTATCATTTGTAGCACCAGAAGCATAACTTTTATTAAAAATATTGGCCGGATTGCCCAAGTTATGTTTTTTCCTAAATGTTGCTCAAAGTTAAACTTCCTTATTGTATTCTTTCTATCTTGACCTGGATTCATATGAATCTGGATTCGTGTTCTGGCCAAAGTAAAATATACGTCATAAGTGTCTCCAGACTCAGGCTCAATGTTAAATTCTCCCATTATCCCAAATGCAGAATACTCATCAACACTACACAAGTGCATATCAAAAGCAGCATATCTTGCAGTAATTCAGTTTTATAAAACTGTGAGGCAAATACAGGGATTTGCAGCATTGCATGTATGGCCATGACACTTCCCTTAAATACCAAGTTCTACAATACACGTTACAGACTGTAGCATTCCTACATAAGAAAAAGAAACTGTTAAAGAAGATAAAAGCACAACATAATAGTTGTGCTCATATCTGCTTCAAATTGCCTGAACATTTGCTGAGGATGTATGCTCAATTTTTACGTATGATTTCTTTCAGCAAATCTTAAATTCTTACTAGAGCTTTAAGATTCTTCCTATCATGTTTCTGTCAACACTAGTCTTTCTTCAATCATTACTTGTTAATATACATACTGAAATGTAGGAATTATTTTATATATGGGGTTCTACCATTAATTGAAAGTTATTTTCAATTTAAACCATGCAAAAGTACACTTCACATTGCTCCAGCAGAGACTGCTATCCTTTTATGACCTCTGATAAGCACAAGATTGCTTTCTTCTCAGAGCTGAGGTTTCTACTAACAACACCTTTTCATATTTACTTTTTTCCAAACAGGGAGCAGACATAGAAGAAAAATGTCTAATTGACATATTGGCCTCAAGATCAAATATGGAGATCTTCCAGATGAAAGAAGCCTACTTAATACGTAACGTTTTTTTATAAGTGCACAGAAGCAGTCATGTATGTGCTCTGGAAGTACTAGCATGCATCAAGCAACTGAATTCCAAATGTGACTTCTCAATATTAGCTGGTTCCCTTTCTTCTCCTCTTCCATAATATACACAAAAGGCTGATGCAAAATGTTTGAAGTTGAAAATATGTCCTACTATTTCTGAGACGTATTGCTGGCCATGGCATGCAAAATACCTGGCAGCTGTATCTGGAGATTTTTAGAACCTTTTGCACACTTTATTAGAAAAAGTAGATAAGTTTTTATCCTTCAGAAAGGGCTTACTCAGGCTGGACACTCCACTTGCCTGCCTTGATGGGGCATTTCTAAGGATCCCACTGCCACACCACAGAAGCAGTAGTGGTGGGGATGTGCCCACGGGTGGGTGGACAGGCGAGCCAGGACAGCGGCTCAGTACCCCTAGTAAGGCCCAGGCAGACTGGTCAGCCCCATGGCAAGGTCTCTGTAGAACCTGTGCTGGTTATTGTGCAATAATCACCATAGAAAGTTGACATGGATTAGCACTCTATGTATTTATCATTTGTTTGCTAATATTTATTAGCATTATCCAGAGTAAGTTCGTTTGCGATTTAGGTTATATGTTTTTGTCTTAATCTAGAATACAATAATGATCTTCAACAAGATATTGATTCTGAGACTTCAGGTCACTTCAGAGATACGCTCATGAACCTTGCTCAGGTACTGTAAAAGCAAGCAGTATAACTTTCATTTCTAAAAAATTCATAATAACTTTTTATACTGTTTGAGAAGTCTGAAATTTTAAAGTAACCGTGGTTAGAGCCAGTTCAATAGGGCTACACTATTGAACAAGAAAGGCAGAAAAGCAGAAGAGGAGAAGAACTTGAATTCTTTTATCTACTTTGACTCTGACTTTGGCCTTCAGATGGAGACAAAGGTCAACAGTCTATTTTATTGAGTAAATCCCTGGATATTCAAGTGCTAACACTCTGCTCAATCTGTCTCATCTCAGAAGGACTCTATTTGCATACATAAATGAGATTTTTATTTTTAAAATTCTGTTTTCTATGCTGTTAGAATATATGGTTCATAATCCAGTCTAGGCATTATATAAAAATGGAGATACATCCATATTTGACTATGAAAGAAAGTATTAAATAGTTCTGTGTTTTAAACATTAAGTTCTTTGTGCTACTGCATATGCTAAATCTCAGTATGTTTGCACACAGGCAAATGAATTGTCACTATCACACACCAACATCTGCAGTTTTACCAGTTTGTATTTTTATGCAACAAAGTTAGTCATCCTTGTCAGAGTCTGAGTTCCCATTCTTGTTGTAGTCACATGTTCATTATCTTAAAAATATTTTGCAAACAAGTGTAACAAACAATGACGAAAGGACTGCCAGGACATAACAATATTCATAATATACATATGCATTTTTCTATATATGCGTGTCTGGGGGAAAAGTGTTTCCTCCTAAGATTTGAAACAGCAGCAGGCTTCACTGAGGTAGAGATGAAGAGCAGATGTTTCAAATGTAGAAAATATAAACAGGAAATAATTTTTCTAATGTAGAATGCTTTTTGCCCTAATAATGAAAATTCTTCCTTGCCTAAAAATTAAGAGCTACAGGTTAAGCAACATCACTTCTCATCTTTATTAAAACAATGGGACACACATTACCCATCAAAAGGACAAATTTAAAATAAATTACCTGAGACTACATTATTAGTCCTTACTTTGTTAAACCACAGATATTGATAAAGACACCTTAAATCAGTAACTTCTTACCTAACAAGATCCAACTGCTATTTTTCTCAGCTTCACTCAGTTATACTGTATACTCCTGAAGATTATTAGTTGAACCATCCACGTTCGGATATGATCATATATTAAAACTCAGTGATTTCATTAAAATATATACTTTCTAGTTCTAGTACCATGCAACTTACAGAGGATTATTTTACAGCAACATTTCTAATGCACCCTTTCATGCTTTTTTCCGACATATTTTCCTTTGATTTCTTTTAAATATTGAGACTGATGACACATCTGACTACAGACAGAAGTAAATGTGCTTCACATAAGAAGACCAAACTATTCAATTGCTCTCACATGGTATTTATGGTTTTCATGCCCACATTGAGGCAGATTAGAAGTTATGGGTTATAGTCTTTCCTAAAAAACTTAACAGAGTTACAAATTTAGGCTTACTTATATTCTATTTGGGGTATTGAATGAAAAAAATATCATTTTCTACAATTTAAAAAATAATGATACATCTTGTGTGATTCTCTGGCAAAAAATTACCAAGAGTAGTCACTGTTATATGGTACTGAGGAAAGGGGGCATTTAACTCATGTAAACTATTATTTAACTTATTTTTTTTGTTCACTTGTCTGTCTATTTTTCCTGTGTTTTCTTGTGCATGTAACTTTATGCTGTCATTCCAGCAAAATTTCCTTCAAGTAATTTATCTTTTCACTAGGCATTCCAGTCCTTACTGCATGAAATTCTTGCAATTTAATTAAAATATAAATTAACATTTTTAAGAGGAAAGAGCTACAAATCCATCATTCTACAAGTTGACAGGCAAAACAAAATCCTCCCTTTCGCAGAGAGGGCAAAATGACAGTAAATTTTAAACTACAGTAAATTGCTTCAAATACATATCATTAAGGCAGTGATTACGTGCAGCTTGAGATAGTTAAGAGTTCTGCAACCAAGTCTGATTTATATCCTTACAAGGTGATTATGGTTAAAAAAGCAATTCAAAACTTGTGCACTTTTCTCTTTTTCTAACAACTATATAATTCAGATCATAGTGTGTTTACTAACGCATATCAGCTTGATTTGTGTAACTGAAAAGCTATTAAATGCATGGGAAAATTAGAAGCATTCTTTTGTGGTTTATGTACCAATGCCATCAAACAACTTTCTAGTCTTGGGTCTTAATTTTAAAGAATTATTATAAGCAAGAAAAATCTCCATTTTTTATATGCTTGCTCCTATGGTTTGTGTAGAGAGAAAAAAAAATGAAAAAAAAAGATTCTTCTGGTAATATGCTTATTGATATGAAATCAATATGGCAAATGTTACTTCTATCCTTATCTTTCCCTCATAGTTATAGTAAGCAATATAACTTGCTTAATATCGGAAATGGTCATGGCATGGTGGTGTTAGGGTAAAAGCTTCTTTAAAATGGGACTAAAACTGAGATAGGTTTAACAACTCCACCCATTTTTTCCTCTCACAAGACCATTTGTCATTCCAGAGTTCCCCTGCTTAGAGGAAATAAAGACATAACGTGACAGCTTGATGATCTTTTCTACAGCTGCAAGTTCAACTATTGAATACATTGATCTGATCTAAAAGCCCATATGTGTTATCACAAGAAAGAAAATGTACCTTTGTAAAGAGACAACTTTATATTCCTACAGACTTTCACGATTTAACTTTTGAAGAAAAAATATCTTTTTTTCTCCCTCAGGGAACAAGGATGGAAGGTTACGCAGATCCTTCTACAGCTGCTCAGGATGCAATGGTAAATATAGTCAAATAGTAAATATAGACAGATGCAAGCTTCTCAAACATTAAAGGAAAAACAACAAATACAAATGTTGAAAACTGATTTAAGACTTAATTAAAGCCTTTTGAATTTTTTCTTCCTTTTTCTCGTATATTAGATTCTATGGGAAGCGTGTCAGCAGAAGACAGGCGAACACAAAAACATGCTGCAAATGATCCTCTGCAACAGGAGTTATCAGCAGTTGTGGATGGGTAATCCAGCCATTCAGCTCTTTGTACATTGAGTGGAAATAAAAAAATCTGACTTGCTAATAAAACCACGGTTTACATATCAAGAAGCTCAGTCTGCAGCCTAAAACCTAAGTGTGAACTGTTGGAGCTCACGGACACTCACTGATGTTAATGAGATTTTGGAAGCAATGCAAAACTGAACTTTGCCTGATGACTAAAGGCAGCTGTAGATAGGACAGACATTAAGATGCCTAATAATGGAGAGAAGTCCAACACTATGGCTGCACTGAGTTCACACACAGTAAAACAGAATGACGCAGATTTTTCAGAACTATTTTCTTAATTTTTGCTAAGTAACTCTTTCCAATGAGTGAAAACATCTTGTGAGAAGCAGTAGGAGGCAGCAGGAGTATTATCAGTAAATTTTTGTATGTGAAAACACTTTGCCGTGTTGAAGCTTTCCCACAGAAGTTTCAAAGAAGTTTTTGATAGGAGAACTTCAGGGTCTGCATCTGCTCTCTCTTAATGAATATACTCACAGAAATATAATGAGGTATTTTTACTTAAAATAGATAGTCACACAGAATTACAGCTTGCAAAAAAATTATGTGAGATCTTCCACTGTAGAAAAGAAACTTGTTGTATCTGTTTGGTGACAAGTCTGACATATCTTTTGCTCTGCACTGAAAAAACAGCCTGGTGACAACTTTATCACTAGGCAGCAAGCCGTATTTCCTATGTCAATTTTCAACAGTAGCTTAGAACTACTTTGCTGTCACGGATCAATAAATTAATTCTTCTATCATGACTTCTGTAAGGCTGGTGATGACAGAATTAATGTAATATAACACACCTGCTTATACTCCACTCTCTTTCTGTGCCAGAGATCTGAGAGCTCTGCCTGTAACGTAGCCAGCCCTCTGTAAGTTTTGTGGTGGGTTGAAATTTTTTCTCCTCACCAAAAGGAGTAGCACACCTAGTATTTTTGTGTGTGTCTAACTTTGGATACTTACATTATCCAAAGCGTGTCCATGTCTGGATACTGACATGTTACACATGTCATGTCATAGCTGCTTCTCACAGTCTTTGAATCCCTAACCAGTTTTGGCCAAGCTGAGCTAGGAAGTTCTCTTAATGACGTGACATGCTTAGAAGTTCCATGAACAGGTTGTTAGACAGAATTTATTAAAGCTTCCAGGAAAAAAAAAAAGAGAAAGAAAAAGAAAAAAGGCTTTGGCATGAATTCATTTTATTCTGTATACTGGAGAACACAGAGAGATGATGTCCTGGAAGTCAAGTTTCAGGCTAGTCATTTAGATTGCCTTACCTGGGGGAATAAACACTGAGAATAAATAAGGAAAAAAATAAACTCAATAATTAGAGTACTGAGGGAAGCAGGAAAAAAAGAAGCAAGTTGATGATTATTAATGAATTAGAATAAAGCATGCTTGTTGCTTTTTTTTTCCCTCAAGTTTTCCAGGAGTTCCAAAATATCTCTGGGCAAGACATAGTAGATGCCATAAATGAATGTTATGATGGATACTTTCAAGAATTACTGGTTGCAATAGGTAACGTAAGATCATTACTTTATACTAGCAGTAATCTCTTAATAAATATCTAGTAAGCTATCTCTGGTGCATCAATATTATTTTACTGATATTTTAATCCACTTTCCTCTCCTGTATTCTGTAATTAAATTTTCAGAGATAATTAGAAAAGAATATTTGAACTACTTGTCTATGTTTGCGTATATCTAAAAACTGGCAAAGTTTTCAGGACTTAACATGCCTTTGTTTTCCATTTATAGAATGAGAATAATAATATTTCTACAAAGATGTCATGTAAGCATGTTCATGTGAGCCCTTCAGTGCAACAGCAATGAGTACCCACCCAAAAGAAGTGCCTGACTTCTAAATTCATATATATAGTCATGTTTGTGAAAACTAGGAGCTTAATTTTAACCTGAGTCATGGACAGCACTACCCAACTTTATATTTCAAGGAGCCCAAAGACAATAGAAATTATTTTATAATAATCTTATGTTTACCTGCTACAACTTTTCTCTTCTAGTTCTCTGTGTTCGTGACAAGCCTTCCTACTTTGCTTCCAGGCTTTATAGTGCAATTCATGTAAGTTGTCTTTCTTCTTCACATTTTATAAAAAGGTAGCTTTCATGGGTTTTTTTTATTTACTTGTTTTTTCTTAAGAAAGTACTGACAGATCAGTCCATTTAGTCTTTAAGGTGTAACCGTGTTTTTTAGAACTGTTGGTACCTACGTAGATTTCAAAGCAGCAGGGCCAAAGCAGCAGTTGGGGTTTAATAGTAACAGTAAAGGGTTAAAATATTTAGATTCCTTAAAAAGAATAAAAAATCTGTCTGGTAATTGTCAATTTATTTTTTTTTTTAAATTGAAACCTTTCTTTTCTATGGACTGTATCTCCCCCTGCTGCACAAAATTCAATGTGCACTTCTCTTACTATGCAATTTTTTTTAATCTAGAGATTTAATAAGTATCACTTGAAATGAAATCATAAATTAGTGTTACACTAAAAATGGTCATATTTTCTTGTGGCACTCAATGCATGTACGCAGGTTCTTTGTGTGTAAGTGATAACATACTAAAACAAGAAGAAAGGCGGGTAAACACAAAGAAACATGAACAAATTCTTCCTATTAGAGGTCACTGAAGGCATTTTCCTTTGCTTTTCATTCATAGTGAAAACAAGAAGGAATTATGATACACAACAAATAAAGCATAATCTTTTAAGCTTAATCTTTTAAGTGTAATCTTTACAAGATGACCATAAAGGCAGCCATGGGTAACATGTGAAGTATCATCATGGAGGAGGAATGATAAAAATAGGATTCAAGCCAGAACCATCGAACAAAACTATTCAGCACACTTCAACAGGGCCCCAGTATCCTCTTCAAGATACTGCCACTACTGCTGTCCCCTGTTTCAGCTAAACCAGCAACAGCAACAGTGACAGCAAAGAACCAAGGAAAATCCCAGGGAGAAGATGGGGCAGTATTTTGTCTGAGTGCTCAAAAGAGGATTCTGGTACTTGACATGAAAAAGGTTTGCAAAAAGTACCAGGAAGTACCAGCTATCACGAAAAGGGATGTTTCTCAAAGGTCCTGTATCAAGACCAATTCTCAAGTTAATGCCTCATTTTTAATTTTAAGAAATACGACATTGATAGTTTTGTTCTATATTATACTCAGACAATGCATGTGATGCATGAAAAATTCTTAATTATTAAGAATAAATATTTGCATTTTATTTATATTAATATTTTACTCTGTTTTCACATTGTTTAATGAACACAGATAATTCTCAAAACAACTGCAAGAATTTAAAATAGTATCTGTTTTTGCAGCCAAGTTATGTCCAAATTATATCAAAGGGTTTAATATGTCCGTTTATACTACAATATCATAAAATCCAGCCAGGATTCTAATGTTTGAAATCATAGTCCATAACAGCGTTTAAGAAAGATTTTAATCTAGCCATCAAACATGTATCAAATTCTCCATATGCGGCTTTTTAACTTGCTTTTCACAGAACAAGATTTCAGTTTTAATAGCTAATTGATAAAATTACTGTTTAGCTTTAAACAATCTAAACTGGTCTTCAGTGGCCCCAAACCTAGAATTGTTCTGATTACTTTTATTGCCACTGGATGTCCCCATTCTCCACGTGATTGCAATATGAAAATGCATTTAGAAACAGTTAAAATAAAACGCAGCTGAATACAAGCTGTGTAAATTCTAACTCAATGATTAAAAATCTCACTGAGTTTATATTTGGCAGCAGTTGTTGTGAAACTGATTTTTTGCTCTGGTACAGTTTGAATGGATTCCACAAGGACAATCACAACTGTTACCTACCAAGCCTAATACGTAAGACTACCTGCAAAAGTTCACCAGGTTTTCTTATTAAAAGATTCAGTGCCTGGTATAAACACTGACATGAGGGGAAGCTCTGTAATTCAGGAACATGAATTCTAATATTCAAGTATGTAAAAAAAACCTGTAGAATAAAACCTTTGAATGCTTAGACTTCTTTAAAATATGGAATAACTTTAAGGGTAGTCTAATTAATTGGCTTATTTATTAAACATTAACATAAGCATATATAGAGACAGGCAAACATATATAGAGATAGGCAAACTGTCAAGTTTCCTCTCATTTTCTTTTCTTTTTAGGACTTTGGGTTTCACAATAAAACAGTTATAAGGATTCTTATTGCCAGGAGTGAGATTGACTTGATGAATATACGACAGAGATACAAAGAGAGATATGGGAAATCACTCTTTCATGACATCAAGGTAAGTTTTTACATGCTTTTGCATACATTCAGCACTGGCACCATAGAGACTGTGCCACGCCCTAAAAGAAAATAATACAGAAAGTTAATGCCCTCTCAATCACTTGGTTATAACAAATAAATAAATAAATTAGTAATTACCACAGCATATCTTTTCAGTGCCTCAGTGACTTCAGTAAATGAAGAGCTGTGAATTCTCAACTCACTGTCATTCAGTGTGATTCTGTCTCTCTCCAACAACAAGGGGAAGAGATAAACAGGGCAGAACCGTATATGCTGAGGAAAAGTTTGCATTAACAGTTTCTACACTAACTGATACTATCTTCTTTCACACCCTCTTGCAAGGTCAGGCTGATACCACTTTTGCACAAAGCTGAGATAAAAACCTGCTTTCATCCCTGTGCTTAGGTAGTATCAACCCTTAGAAAAAAATATTCCTTTTGTACTCTTGCTCTGTATCTTAACACAAAACTCTGACACTAGTCACACAATTCAATTGTACTAAAACTACACCTACTAAAACACTACCTTTTTTACATTGCTATAATCCAAAAGTAAGATGTGCAGTAACTGCAGGAAACTATGATTTTTTTTGATAGTGAACTTGAGAAGTATTAAACAGGTTTGATCCACCCTTTCAAAAATAGATTTATTTCCTAGGTGTCCCAGCAATCAAAGCCCAAGGTATATGAAATTAAAAAGTCTTGGCCTAGAATCCTTACAAAAACACTGTAATATTTTACAGAACCTTACAACACAGCTCCAGTCCTCTCCACACACCAAGAGAAGAAAAATTAAGAAAACATATAGTCACAGAAATGTTGATTTTTTTTTCTTGCAGCATTTTGCTTCAGGGCATTATGAGAGTGCTTTACTTGCTATCTGTGCTGGTGATGCTGAAGATTATTAAGAAAGAAGATCAACTTTCAAGGCTGTATAAATCTACTTTAAACAGAACTTGAAGCTATACACAACACACTAAGAAATCCCTATTCTACATAAAAGCACAGAAAAAATTCAGTATCAGTGCTGTACACTTACTAATATTAAATCTTTTTTGAGACGGGAAAAATTGTTGGCAGGAACGTTGTTTTATCCTTATATCTGACTAATATTTCTGTTTCTGTAATTAATGTAAATTAATGAAGCAAGTAGTAAAATACCTCAATATATGTTTATCATTTAGTCCCGCAACATCCCAAACATTAGACTAAAGGCTCTGGAAGAACCTACTCACTTCCACACTGGAGAGAAAAAAATATTTTTGCTTTATTTACTTTTAGCAGCATGATTTTTTCCTTTTAAGTATTTTTAACTTTTCTTTCCCACTTTCTATGCCTCATATTTTATCCCACTGAACATTACTGGTTTAGTCACTAACAAACTATGCATCTTCCTCAGCCTAATAGCAATCACTCACCGAAAACAGCTTTTGTGTTTTCATTCATTTAGCCCACGTACTTAATGGCATTTCCCTTTTTTCATTTGAAACAAAAGACAAAATAGAATCAAGTATCTCAAACCATCCTTAATTTAATGTGATCCACTGGAAACTCCTGGAAGAGCTTTGAGCAGAAAAGTTCCTGAGGATTAAATTCTGAAATTCCATTTGCACCCCTCTCACTTTAATCATTAATTAAATACTGACCCTCAGAGCACTGAGGTGTTTTCAGGATGTCCTGGATGGTATAATTCAGAAGTTGACCAGTAGTAGGCAGGACCATATCTCCAAATGAGGTCGAAGGATGCAGCACCTCAGAACAGCAGCAACCATCAGCATCCTGACAACATCTGGTGACAACAACTCACGCTGCAACAAGAAAAGGCAACAGAGCCCAACCTTGAGTCCTCATCCCACAGGAAAACAGAACACTGCTTTTAATTGCCCCCAGTCTCTTCAGCGCAGCCCATTGACAAGGCTGTGTATTCATTCGTACCTCCTGTGGGTCTCTTACATAAACAGACGTAAATAAAAGAAAACAGATGATCTTTAAGGTCCCTTCCAACCCAAACTATTCTACAAAAATGGAGTAATACTCACTAAAATAACTGCTCTTTTCCTCTTGCTGCTGCGGGGTTGCAACTTGGCACGGACATTGTAGATTTATTTTTTTTAAAATGGGTACTTTCTGCAAGCGTAGCTTTGTTTATCATAATAAAGCAATGCTATATATACACGCATGCCTTGGGCAGCCTGATCTAGTGGGACGTGTCCCTGATCATCGCAGGAAGGCTGGGACTGTGATTCTGAATAGGCAGCTGCGTTTATACCGTTTGCAACCATCTCACTCTGTGAAAACAATGATATTCTCAGCATATCTTCCTTTCTGCAAATCCTGACTTTATGTAACAAATCCAGCAATTTACAATAAACTTAAAATTGGAGCCAAGCTGTTCTCGCTCGGAACACACTTCAAATATTAAGCTAGAACTGTGGCAGGAATGGTCCCAGGAGGAAAAACAAGAGAACCAAAACAAGAACTACAGACTGAACAAGTCTACAGACTGGAAAAGACTGGCTAGAAAGCTGCCTGGAGGAGAGGGACCTGGGTGTGTTGGTTGACAGCTGACTGAATATGAGCCAGCAGTGTGCCCAGGTGGCCAAGAAGGCCAATGGCATCTTGGCTTGTATCAGAAACGGCGAGACCAGCAGGTCCAGGGAGGTTATTCTCCCTCTGTACTCGGCACTGGTGAGACAGCACCTCGAATCCTGTGTTCAGTTCTGGGCCCCTCACCACAAGAAGGATGTTGAGGCTCTGGAGCCACCACAGTCCCTAAAGACCCAACCACAATCCCAGTGTCGGCCCCAAACCCACCCTAGAGGCAACCCTGAGTGCAGCCCCTAGCAGAGCCCGCGGCCAGGCAGTACCTGCACGCAGCCACTGAGTCACCTGCCTGGCTGCCCCACACACCCCAGCTTTAAGGCTCTGGGCACCGACACCGCCCCAGCCACCAGCTTTCACTTTCTGTTCCCGGACCAGCAGGGCAGCCCAGTTCAAGTTTTGTTTCTGAGCTGCCAGGAGAGCAGCTCCCCTGAACGCAGCACTGCTAAATATCAGCAGCGTTTCCTGGATTCCATTCAATTACACGTTTCAGTCGCAGTGGCTTCAGCTGATGGTCTAAGAGCCATTAAGCCAGAATTGTTTCAGATTAGTGTAAATGCAGGTTGCATGCGCAGTGCAGAAAATATTGATTCCTGCCTCTGTCCCTTTATTCACCCCAATCCATTCTTCTACCAGCCTGCTTTCTGGAACTGGGAAATTACATATAAAAATAGACTAAGAGATATACTTTACACAACTTTTTAGCATTTCCAGCAAATCTTTTAGTGCAAACAGTTCTGGACCCGTTTCAGTTTAAAATAGTAAAGCCTTGATGCGCAAGGGGACCTGAGTAGCCAAGTAGTGTTGGGAAGACATTTAGTAAAACAGAGTTTATATATCAGATTGTCTTGTCTCTGGAGCGAGTCCAGAGAAGAGCGACGAAGCTGGTGAGGGGGCTGGAGAACAGGCCTTATGAGGATCGGCTGAGAGAGCGGGAGGTGTTTAGCCTGGAGAAGAGGAGGCTGAGGGGAGACCTCATTGCTCTCTATAACTACCTGAAAGGAGGTTGTGGAGAGGAGGGTGATGGCCTCTTCTCCCAAGTGACAGGGGACAGGACAAGAGGGAATGGCCTGAAGCTCCGTCAGCGGAGTTTTAAGCTGGACATCAGGAAAAATTGTTTTTCGGAAAGGGTCATTGGGCTCTGGAACAGGCTGCCCAGGGAGGTGGTTGGGTCACCTTCCCTGGAGGTGTTTAAGGGACGGGTGGACGAGGTGCTGAGGGGCATGGTTTAGTGTTTGATAGGAACGGTTGGACTCGATGATCCTGTGGGTCTTTTCCAACCTCGCGATTCTGTGAGAACGACCAATCGGCCGAGACCCTCTTCTCTCTCCAAACAAACGCGACCAGGCGACTCCTAGCGCCGCGCGCCGGGTCGCCCGCCGGGTCCTAGCGCCGCCGGACGGCGGCGCTAGGACCCGGTGGGCGCCCCGGCGCGCGGCCCCGCCCTGAGCGGGGAACGGTCCCCGCCCTACCGGCCCGCACTTCCCGGGCTGTCGGAGCCGGTTGGGAGGGGGGAGTCGCGCTCGGCAGATGGAGGCCAGCCTGACGTGCGCCGTGTGCCTGTCGCTATTCGAGGAGCCGGTGACGCTGCCGCTGTGCTCGCACAACTTCTGCCGGGCCTGCGTGCTGGAGTGCTTGGCCTCGGCCGAGCCCGCCGCCGCCCGCCCGCCGGGCCGCCTGCCGCGGGGGGGAACGGGGGCCGTGCGGGTGCCCTGCCCGCTGTGCCGCAAGTCCTGCCCGCTCCCCCGCGGCGGCGCCGCCGCCCTGCCCGTCAACACCACTCTGGCCGAGGTGGTTCGGCTCTACCGGGCTGGCCAGGCTGAGGTGGGGGACGGGGCCCGGCCGAGCTCCCCACCGGCGCTCGGGGGAACCTGCCAGAAGCACCCGGGGCAGCCGGTGCAGCTGTACTGCCGCATGTGCTGCCAGGCCGGCTGCGGGCAGTGCGTCTCCGAGCAGCACCAAGGCATCTTCCACGCCGTCAACCTCCTCTACACCGTCTACCAGGAAGAGAAGGTGAGGGGGCGGTGCTGCTTTTACTCGGGAAAACGCGGGGGGGGTGGGGGGGCGGCGGGCGAGAGAATTGTAGAATCGCTAGTTTGGAAAAGACCTCTTAGGTCATCGAGTCCAACCATTCCTGTCTGCCACGGAACCGTGTCCTTGAGTACCTCGTCTGCCCGTCTTTTAAATATCTCCAGAGATGGTGACTTCTCAAGGCTAAACAACCCCAGTTCTCTCAGCCACGCCTCGTAAGACTTGTTCTCCAGCCCCTTCACTAGTTTCGTTTCTCTTCTCTGGACTCTCTCCAGAGCCTCAACATCCTTCTTGTGGTGAGGGGCCCAGAACTGAACACAGGATTCGAGGAGCGGTCTCACCAGTGCCGAGTACAGAGGGAGAATAACCTCCCTGGACCTGCTGGTCACGCCGTTTCTGATACAAGCCAAGATGCCATTGGCCTTGGCCACCTGGGCACACTGCTGTCCTATATTCAGTCAGCTGTCAACCAACACCCCCAGGTCCTTCTCCTCCAGGCAGCTTTCTAGACAGACTTCTCCTAGTCTGTAGCACTGCTCAGGGTTGTTGCGCCCCAAGTGCAGGACCTGGCATTTGGCCTTGTTAAACCTCGTACCAGTGGTCTCAGCCCAGTGATCCAGAGAGAGTCAGCAAGGGACTGCGCTACATTGAACTGGAGTCGGGAGTTGCTTGTGGACTGCTGGGATGCACCTTCCTCTGCTATGATTCTATATATATAGTATGCTTATATGTTGTATGCATAATTCATATATGTATATGTATTACATTATAGAATCATTGAGTGGTTTGAGTTGGAAGGGACCTTAAAGATCATCTAATTCCAACCCCCCTGTGATGAGCAGGGGCATCCCACTAGGTCAGGCTGCCTGTGGTGCCATCTGACCTGGCCTTTAAAACACCTCTGGGGTGGAGCATCCACAGCTTCCCTGAGTAGCCTGTTCCAGTGCTTCACCACCCTCATTGTGAAGAATTTCCTCCTTATGTCTATTCTAAATCTACGCTTCTCGGATTTATAGCCATTCCCCCTAGTTCTGTCACTACAAGCCTTCCCCGGCTTTCTTGTATCCCCTTCAGGTACTGGAAGGTCACTATAAGGTCTCCTCAGAGCCTTCTCTTCTCTAGGCTGAACAGCCCCAATTGTTACAGCCTGTCTTCATATAGCAGAGGTGCTCCAGCCCTCTGATCACCCTTGTAGCCCTCCTCTGGAGTGGTTCCAACAGTTCCATGTCCTTCTTATGTTGAGGATTCTGTTGTGTTATTATATCTATGTTATATATATTTATTTTATATATACATACATAAATAAAACGTAGAGACTTGCAGACAGGCAAAAAGCCACTGATGCTAAGCATTTATTGCATTTCTGGATACAGTTTTTACAAGTTCAGGAGGATGCTAGTCCTACTCACAAAAATACCCCACCCACAGATGTATTTCACTTATAGGCTCTCGGAGCTGATGTATGTAATTTGGGTCACAGATAATTGCATATTTAGAAATAGATGGTTTAGCTACGTGATAATTTAATAAATATAAAACCTAAATGCATTCCTGTTTGCATGAAGAAAGCAACTGCCTGGCCTAGTGTTTGTTTGGCTGCTTGTAGTCGTAGTAGTTGTGATTTATGCCAAAATGGCTACCATTTTGGTAAAATGAGCTTTTCATGCCCTTGTAGATTGCATGCAGAATGGCATGTCATACAGCTGTTTTACTGTGCAGCAGTTGAAACAAGTGCAGGGCAGTGGTGGAAAGTACAAGTATAGAAGTTTAAGCGCAGCACCAGCTACTTTTTGTGCCAAAAGCTGCTTTTGCGCTGATTTCTCTTCTGCCTCTCCCATTGCTGATTGTGTGTCATTTGGGAAGCCAGTGGGAAAAAAACAGGCTTTGCACTAGACTTTCTATGTAAAGCTTAGTGATTATGTAGTAAAGGAGGGAAAAAAACAGTGATAATCTTAGTTTAAACCCAAACAGAAATAACTTAGTTATGGACAGTTTTCTAGTGTAAAGCATAAAATGAAACCAAAAAACAGTATCGCGCAGTTGCTTGTCAAGCTGTTCTAACAGCATTAAAACTCACATTGTGATAGGTTTGTGTGTGAGAGAAGAGGTTAAAAAGAAAAAAGGCTGAGGGAAACAACAATTTATCTGTAAAATAACCCTGTAGTCATTGTAACAATATGCATTGTAGGTGAGTCTAAAAACAGTTTGAGACAGAGAAACAGCAAAGGAAAATTTGTGTACTAATCCAGTAAAGCATCACGTGTTATTACGTGATGTTTTGAATCACAACCTTTGTTTAATGTGTTGTACAGAACATCCCATTATATGTTTCTAGATAACCAGTGAAATGTATTTATTTTATAGAGTAGATAAAGTTTTAACATATTTCAATTGTCTTCCAGTTAACCTTCTTCAGCAGTCTGAAAAAAATGAGAATAATAAATGAGAAGCTGATAAATGAAATAGCAAGTCAACCGAATGATACAAATGTAAGTTACATGTGCTGGATACTAAAAAAATACGTGTGTCTTTGTTTTTCTTCTCATGATGAATTAATTACAACATAGACCATACCAGTGTTTCTTGTGGCATAGGTGTGCTCTGACCTTACTTAGGATAGTGATTCCTGTAAATGTTGGTACTGCATTTTCATCTGTTTTTACGTTCTCATGCTTCTAGATGGTGTTGAACAATGATGCAGAGATAATTGCACAGGAATTCGCAGAAATTTGCAAAACTCTGGCATTAAAGAAGCAGCAATTGCTAGAAAGTGTTGAAAATCAAAGAAGCAGAAAAGAGAAAGAATTTCAGATTTGGAGGAAAGTGAAGGAAACTCACAAGAAGACCATTGAGAATTTTTTGAAGGATTGTGAAAAGCTTGTTTATGAGTACGATCCTCAGCGTTTCCTGGAGGTGATGATCTTTGTTACTATGTGATATCAGTTGCACAGTGAACCTCAAATGTCATATAGAGCCTGCTGTATTGTAGATTATGATAATGACTGGATCAGGAAAAACATATTCAACAAACAAAAAATACAGAATATAACACCTCATACTTCTTTTTTTAATAACAATGGTTTTTAAGTTTAGAAAAGTCTGAAAAGTTTTCTGTAGCTTATCAATGATACAGAGTGAATTAAGTAGAACCCAAGACAAAAGCTTAATCTTCACTCTTGCCTAAGCTACCGTAAGCCTTTTCATCTCATTTATGTCAGACGCTGTGGCTGAAGTTGTATGGAATTGAGGCACATGGTTGGTGTGGGATAGAGTACTTAAGCAAAAAACAGACTTCAGTAATTGTTTAACTTCAAGGCTTGTGCTTTCCTAAGGAACCACAGCATGTTGTTGTTATCTGCAATAGGTCTTTTTTGCTGCCTTCAGATAAATAAGCAAAGAAAGTTTCACTAAGTTTTTGGTAACAACTCATTAAGGAAGATTTCACTTGTAGTCAAAGTAAAAGTGACTGCCACTTTTGGATGAAATATTCTGACTCCAGTGATTGTATGCTTGAAACTTGGCACCTTCTTGCCTGCCCCCTATTACAGTACACAACTTATTTCATACTGCCTGGCTGATGTAAAACAAAAAGACAGCAATGTTTACAAATATCTGAACATCTGAAGTGGATTTGATAACCATGTGGGATTTCAATGCTTTCATTTGGCTCTGAAGGAGTTCTTTCTGTCTTTAACTCAAATAATTACAAGATAAATCATTGTCCCACGCAAACTTTTTTTTTTAACCTTTGTCTGCTTGTTTGTGTTTTTTTCTTTCATTTTTTTTTTAAAGAGTTAATGGGTTTATTTCCTATAGCTCTATGATATTAAGATGCGGTGTTCAGTTTCTGAAGTGTTTTAATGAAGCAATTATCTCCTTTTGAGAGTTGGGGGAAGACTGGTTCATATCTTACAAATTCTTGGTTTGTGTTTTGTTTTTTTTTATAGGTGGCCTGTGGCTTGAATGCAAGGTATATATATTTTTTTATGCTTTGTTAGTTCTCCAGTGTAATTTTAAGATTAAGAAAATAGTTACTTTGGATATAGTCAGGTATAGTGATTTAAAATGAAAATAGTATCTAGTAACAGATACATTTAGACAGTATAATGCTTTCAGATTTTTGGATACTTCTTATTCCAAATTTTAGGAAATATGTCAAGAATTTTAGTGTTGTACAATCTGGGATTAGAGTTAATCAGTCTTTTGTAATGGCTTCCTGACAAAAACTAAGTACAGTAATTGGATTTTTTTTGATATTTTCTTTAAACTCAAGAATACCGAAGCAGGACTAGAGCTTTTTCGGAAATCTTCAGACCATGTATGGAAGTTCTGCAGTGTCTTCATTTTTGTGTTTGCAGTGCTCATACCCCATGTATTTCTTTCTAAAGATTACCAATTACGCATTGTGTTTTAAATCTTTTTGCTGAAATACAGGCAGTGCTTGCAAATTTCAATGTGTATGAAACCTAATTTGAATGAACTGTCAAGTTGAAAACTTGACGCTTTATTAAAGACTTTTTCCAGTTTCTTCTCCCTTTTAGTGATTTCTTTTGAAAATTATGTTTTGGTTTAGGCAGGTGTAATTTGGTTTTTGGCATGTGAGACTTAAGAATAAGTGTTAAAAGTTTGGTTTCTTTCATTTTTCCTTTTCCAGAATGAAAACTCAGCTTGACCTGATGAGTATAGCATCTAGCTACGAAAAAGCACCAGAGTATACACAAAAGAAGATGGATATCAAACCTGTGATTAATGAAATCTTGGCTTTGAAGTTAACACCTGTTAATGTAGGCATTGAAGGTAGGGAAGAGGGACTTAATGTTCAGGAAGTTACTCTGGGAACCCACACGTTTTGGAACTAATTACTAATAAACAATCTGCATGGCAAAAGTATGCAAGTTTTCAGAAAGCAATTGAGCAAATTGATAGATGATAAATTAATCAAGATCTTTAAAATGCATTTTAAATCTGTGTTTTCTCTATAAAGTGCCTAGGCTGTATTTTTGGAAGCTAGAGGAAATATTATAATTTTCCTGTATAACCAGTTTTGCCGCTGTTGGAAATGCATTGCTGAACTAGACAGGTATTTGTTGTAGTATAATATGAACGTTAACTATGCTCCGATTAAATGCTTTGGCCTCACAAGAGTGTTTAGGTTTGTAGTAGAGCAGGCATCTCTGGGCATTTAGTAAACTTTCTCAGGCCTCTGGCTTTATATCACAGAAGTTTGAATAAGTCTGAGGGTCTCAATGAGGGTAATATACTTCTGTTCTTAATTGGAATCTGTGTTGGAATCTTACGTTTAGATGCACAGGAACCTTTCAGTATCTTCCATATTTAATATGCTTTCCATCGGTATTCTTATATTCTTTCTAATAGATCTACCTTCTGGAGGAAATGAGAGCTCAACAAAAAGTACTCTATTTAGGAATAACATAAAACAATGTCAGGACCAGAAAACTATATCTAACACAATTGTAAGTTATTGACTATGGAGCTACAACATTGTGCTATTTTGTTTATTTTGTCTTATCGAGTGAACTACAATGTCTGCTGCAAAACATTTTTTTCAGCCTGTAGTGGGACAAGAGGAAGCACTGGCAGATGGTAGTAAGATCTGCACTCGTTTAACGTCAGTATCAGAAATGTCATCATTTCAAAACATGAGTCATGAGGTATGATTGAACATCTGTTGTATCTATGTCAAAGTTAGTATTTGTTATGACACAACTTTCTAAATAAGTTTTTATAATATCTTTCAATTTTCTTAATAGAAAGGTACCCTTCTAATTCTAGAATGTAAATCTGACTAGTTTATTAAAGCTCTCAGGATTTTACTCTCTCTTTTCTTTAGAATGCTGGAATGTAATTTTACTACTGACTTCAGATACTTATATTTTAGTGTGGAGTGTGCTTTTCGACACATTTGTGGCTTTCTAATTCAAATAAGCTTCCTTCTGCCTGTTTGAAGAGGAAGTATCTGCCTGCGTTCTGTATTCTGAAGACAACAGAATTCACTACCTAAATTGCTGATAGCTTGACATTTTCAGTGTTTCCAATTTCCAATGATCTAGTTATACAACTAGATTTTTTTTTCACTTAATAGCAGTTCAGCGTTGGGTAGCTGAATATTGTTCTGTACAGAATAATTCTAGTTACAGTTAGTGAAGCATGGCTGGTAGTGAACGTACATTCTGAGACTGCCGGGGCAGATGATTAAATGAAAAAGTTGCTTAGGTCCTTCATACAATTATTTTCCTTTTGCTCTATTATTTGATCACCTACACTGACTTCAGATGGTTATTTTTCTTGATAATTTGAAAATTTGTCACTTAATGTTTAAGCTAGTATTTTTAGCTATTTCTGGCTTTGGTTTTAATATATAGTTCATATAGTGACTTTAAATAGTCTAGTTTTCTATGATCTTCTATTTCAAAACCTACTTTGTCATCAGGGTTCCATGTGTGTAACTTGCTCAATTGTTTTTAAAGAACTTTTTCCATAATTATATGTGTTCTGTTGCCTTCTAGTGGCAATGGAAGAATACATCACAAGTGGTGTAGAAGATATGAATAATTTTCTTCAGTCTTAGCTTTGTATATGATTTCTATAACTTCCAAATCCACAAATGCTGTTGTACTTAATGGGATTTTTTGCTGTAATTGTAGGAGTTACGTTACAAATACTATATGGAACATCAGATGCCTACTGAAGAGTTCAAGATGCAAACTTTTTCTGCAAATAAAAAGTATAAATTTGCACCTGCTGAGGCTTTGAAGGATAGGTCCTCAGGAACTCCTTTTGTATCTTCACCTACCAAAGCGGATAAGACAGATAAAATAAAAATGGGAACCCTGCAAGGAGCAGCAGATGGCTTTGAGAGAGGCTTGTCTGGAACCAGTGATCGGAGCATCCCATCCACAAACATGAACTTTTCAGAAACAAGTGGCAACTTAAAATTAATTCATGAGAGAAGTTCCCAGGAAGTAACCACTCCGGCCTTATCAGAGAACTCTAAAGACTTAGTAATTGAAGAAAAATCACCGATGCAGGCATCAGCAGTTATTGTTTCCAACAAAATAGACACACATCCTACCACTTCACCTGGCTTAAAACCAGCAGCATCAGTAGCTGTTACTGTTTCAAATTCAGAATTTCAAGATGTTTCTGCAGAGAGACTTTCTGCTTCACCTTTTGCTTTCAGTGCATGTAATAATTCATTACCCAGGTTTACTAAAGATACAGGTATGTTTTCCTTTCAAAAGAAAGATGGGAAATACGTTTTCCCTCAGTTTTATCTGGGAAAATGTGATCGTGTGGATAAAACTGATAACCAGGATGAAAGCAAACTAAGAAAACATGACCCTTTAACAAAAAACACGGTTTCTGATGCTTCAACCAGTCCCAATGTAGACTCAGCAGAAAGTAAGAAGCCAGATTTTTCGTTTCCCTTTCGCAATTCAGAAAGAGGTTGTTTTACAAGATCGCTGTCCTCACTTCTTAGGCAATCTGAAAAGCCACCTGACAAAAATACATCGTCTCACTTGAGAGAAAAAGCTGATTCTGCAAAGGAAACTGCAGAACATGGCACACAGAAACCATCTGTCTCAGGTGGACAAAAAGCTAATGCCTCAGAATCCACTGCAACTGTAGCTTGCAGTACTTCAGAAGCCAGCACTGCAGCTGGGGTGGGTGGTGTCTCCAAGTGTCTCCTCACCCCCAGTAATTGCGTATTTTCTTTCAAAAATAACAGTTTTCAGTTGCCTTCACCAGTATTTTCATTTGGCAGTACTGTCAGAAATACCTGTGATTCACTGACTTCCTCCAGGGTTTTGTCTGGAAACGGTACTGAAAAAACGGAAAAGAAGATGAAATCTCCTGACAAAGCATCTCTAAATCTAGGGAAGCCTGAGTCTTCAGAATGTACGGAACCTGCTTCTATATGTAGTAATCCAAAATGTGAAGGTTCATTCTTTCCCACTGAGGAAACTGAAAGTGCAGAAGTGCTTGCCAGTAGCAATTCTTCTTGTAGTCAGCCTTTATGTTCAATTGTCGTTCCTGTTAAAAATGAGAACATATCTTCCGCTCAGCTAACGATTAGAGCAACAGAACAAGAAACAGAAGTAAATGATCAAAAAAATGAAGCTGTTGCTGAACACAACAACCGTCTTGGGAGGGAAGATGAACCCAAGTCTGAAACAGTACAGAATGTAGCTTGTTCTGTTCCCGACACATGCAATGAACCGTCTTCTGGAGGTTCTGTGCTTGCAGTGAATGAGGCAGAAGTGCCAAGTGACAGCGATTCTGACAGTGAAGAGCTAAGTCAGGTATCCTCCTCTACCGATACCAGCAGTGCGTCAGAGTATTATTTTGTTGCCGAAGACAAAACATCCACTGGAGGAAAATGAGAGATATGAATAACTATGCCTAAGCTTAAATTGCACAAATGCTACTTATCACATTAAAAAGTGGAGACACCTGTGATTTTACAGCTGTTGCTCTCTTTTGTATTTGTACTAGTTGAGATATCTCTGTGTTTGAAACATAACTGCTTATCAGCAAGTAAAATTTACTAAAGTGATTTTTCTAGCACAAAGCCAAACTGAAGAAACGTACCAAAAATGTTACGTCTTATTAAACACTCAAATATACCCATTTGCGCTGTATCTTTAAGAATGCAGGCCTTCCAAGAAATGGGATGGGGGATGAGGTGTCACAGAAGGCAGGTTCAGTGAAGCCCCAGTGTCACAACCCAGACCCACGAGCGTGTCTGGCCCTGATGGGGCGGGGGAAGTGGATTCATTTGTCTGAGTGGTGATCTGGAGGCCAATAAGGTCACTCCCAGGGTGACTATCAAAACAGTATTTATTTCTGGCTCCAGCAAACCTAAACACACCAAGATACCGGGGCGCACAACAAAGACACGGGGGCGTGCAACCACGCAAAGTTACAGAAATGAATCCCCGAAAACAACCCAAGTCCCTAGAATTCGACCCAACACGCACACCATGAGGTAATGGGGGGGGAGGGGGGAGAGAGAGAGAAAGAGAGACGGAAAGGGAAAGAAATCACCACATTGAAGGCAGCAGATGATCTCCGGAACACGTGGTCCAGGCCACATGGTCCAGGCAGATCCAATCGAAGTGTGTCAGTGTGAGCGAGCATGGAGGTGAGACCCTGACTCCTCCCTCCCAAATCCTTTTATCTCCGTGGTTTTGGTGGGCTCCAGAAGCCAGCAGGTGGGGGGGTAGTGGGGGCAGCACCAATGCCTGCATCCCCCCACCCCCGCCAAAGCCAGCTCTGGGGCCCGACTTCACCCCAGAGAGGGAGAGCTGAACTGCTAAACCGTGGCATCACAGCCAAGCTGGTGCCACAAGTGGGTAGTCGTCAGACAAAATGTTTAAGGCAAATAGATAAACACAGTCTGATTCACACCCCGCGACAGGAAGCAGTATATTGCTGTCTTGGTACATGCGCTGGGATGAGATCAGTAATGAGGGCACAGACAGTAGCCTTCCCATTACAGGCAGGGAGGGAGCAGAGCTATGGGGAAAATAAAGAGTATTGAAGGGCATCACTGAAACCTGTTTTGCGTATCTCCCTTCAGCAGTTTTCTTTTTCTACAATGCATTTAATGTACATTGAAGGTGCAGCATATAGTGTAATGTCAATTTCTTTTATGCTTTTGAAATTAAACACTCCATCCATGTTCTTGTTACATGTTGTGGAAGGTTATCAGCTACGCTCCTGAAATGCTGCTTTTATGAAAAGTAACCATCACAATTTTCATCTCCATTTGGCACCAGTTTGGGAGTCAGTAGACAAATTCTAACTTCCTGTTTTGATTAAAGCATTAGGAGAATCTAGCTTTTCCAGCACAACAATCTCATTTTAAAACTTATGCAATGTCAGGGAAACAGCACTTCTTGCTGTAAGTATTAATGATCCAAACTCATTGAATTTTTAGTCTGTGAAATATGATACAAAGTGAGCATTAAAATACCATCTTTTCTAATTTCTTAACCATTTTGGTGCGTCCAAGAGATAATTATGTGTTTGCTGTTAGGCTATGTGGATAGTAGTACTATTTCAGATTAAAGTTCCACTTCATTTAGTGTTCACTCTCCAGCAAAAGGTGCTGTCAAATATTTAATAAATGAATCATGTATTAGATAAATATGTCAACTGGGAAGTATTAGATCAGAATGTTTAATATCCCTTCAGAATTCTTCACTGGCGACTAGATATTCATCTTTTCTTTAGAAAAAAAATCCAAATTGTATCTGTAACTTCAGAAGATAAATATTACTTAAATTTAAATCTCTGCAAGGCTTACCGAAATAATTCCTGAGACAGAGTACTTGTAAGTGCTATTCTTCACTTAAGAAATTTTGATCTAATGTTAATTTAATTTGCATTAAATTCTTGGTCTCAGTTTTTTTGTGGTGCCCATTCCTCTTTTAAATGTGCTGAAAAATAGTTTATAGAATGTATAAAACTTGCTGAACTTCCCTTTGCATCTGCAGTAAGGAGAGTGGTGAAAATTCTCAATAATTGTTAGTTTTATATTTATTTATGTTTATCTCTTAAGTCTTGCAGTATTTCAGTTTTCTCTTAGGAGTTGTTCTCTAGACATTCTTGTCATGTTCTTCTGCGTGTGTAGGAGAGAAATGTTGAAAAGGTATTAAGTTAAATTACTGGAAGACAAAGGCTGTGGTGAAAAAGCCAGAAAGTGTCATGGATGGAGATTGATCTCACTCCAATGAAAACAAGAGAAATTGAACAATTTTGGAAAGACAGATAAGGCGTCAATAAAACTTGTGGACAGAGATTTTATAAAGTTTTTATTTTCTGCTACAGTGACAAAAAAAAATTCCTAACAAGTTAAGGTTATGCAGAAACCCTACAGGGATTCTTAGAATTTCTCTTTTTTTGGTGTATCTTCTGTTCATTTCAGTTGCAGTTTCTTTGGAGTTTAATAAAGTTAAACTTGAAAGCAGATACTTTGTCATTTAGTGAAAAGACACCATTTTAAAACCAGAAAGCATTTAGACTATGATATGTTATTTTTAAAAACAGAAATTGTAGGTGTGGGGTGTCAGTATGGTCTCAAGACAACTTCTCAAACATGGCAAGTTATTGTCCAAGTGTGTTACAGCTCAGCATTAAGGTTTTACAGCGGAGATAAATGGTAAGCAGGATGTCTTTTATTTACAGGAGGTTAGAGTAAATTTACAGTCCATCCAGATATTACATCAGTAGAATTACTGATTTTTCTAAAATTTTCACAAATGGATTCCTTGGTCATTTTGACTTAAACACTTGATCATCATTCACTCCTTACCAAAAGCCATAAGAGGAGTGAAGTGTTTTTTGTATACATTATTAAAAGTGAAATGCTGAATGCTATTACTAATGCTTAAAGAGACATTACAGTCTTCAGCAAATATAAGTAGTAGCCTGTGATAGATCTAATAAGTTTGCTTTCCACCCAGGATTTCATGCTTACTTGTCAAAGTACTGAGAACACAATAGTACCAATTTCTGACTTCATTCTTTGATCAATTCATTATACCTTGGCTAAAAAGGTTACCCTATTTATATAGGCAAATGTGAACATGAAAAGGCCTAAATACAGTCACTTCTACCCTAGCTGAGAAACAGTTGTGCAAGATTTATGTGCGTATAGCATGAGTGTCAGACAGTAAAGAATAATTGGAGTAAATTTTATTGTCCAAGCGAAGTTGTAACAGTCTTTTCTACCACTGTGTTCTATTTCTGTCATAATTTTGTTTCACACATTATAAAAATGGAAGAAGAAAAAGTAAGTCAGTTGATGGTAGCTCAGCAGCAGTACCCAACTACGTACAGGTTTTCCCTCCCAATATTACCTGGCAGTGTGCTGCATGTAGTTCAATGCTGCCTAAAGAGATTTCGAGTCAAAGACTTCATCAGTGGTTGATGAACACTAGATCTAATTTGAAGAAATGGGATTCTGAATTGTCCTTAATGCACATTTTGCTTATTATTAATAAAGAATAACTTACATTGCTTTCTTGGTCATCTGTATAAAATTGTGTGCGGCCATGAGGACTGTTGTCAAAATCTGTGTTTAGAAAACCTAAACATTAGTGTATGTACGTATGTTTTTTAGACTGAGCAGACTAGAATGTAGTGTTAAAACTGAAGAATTCTATTGAAAATACTGCTGAAATCTTCGCTTATTCCAGAAAGAAAAGGGGAAAAAAAAAACAAAAAACAAGAAAATAGTTAGGAAACTTATTTTACTAAAGTCAGTTTGTATTACATGACACTGATATGTTTGCTAGAGGTGTCCTGAATCTTTCTTACTCTTAGGGGTACAAGAGATGAAAAATGAAGCATTTCTATATGTATTTGGAACAATTTATTGATCAAACTTCATTGTACTGATAAAAAAAGCCTATTTATATTATAGAATAATATTGCAGAATAAATTAAAAGCTTTTATAATGATTCATGAAGGTACTACTTCATAGCTTAATAGAAACCTTGGAAAATAATTAGAACAATTTATTTGATTACAATTGCCAAAGTAATTGCTAAACATCACAAATAGGCTGAAAGTTTCCAGTGCTGTCCTGAAATCATACCAGCTGTCGGAACTGTGACATTTTTTCCATATATTTCTGAGAGCTGTCTTTACATATATATCACTGCTTGAAAAACAAAAGTGCATTGACAGATGTGTGCAATTACCTAGTTTTATAATCTATTAGAAACAATTATTTAGTTTACATTGGAGCTGCTAAAATGACAATGTGTAAAGGTTTGTTTTCCAAAGTAAATTTTGTATTCTTGATATTGGTTATTGCTAAAGCTTTATTATGAAACACATTCGATAACTTGGACCTGGTCAATTCCTAACTTAAAAGGCAGATGATCTGTGTGGTAAGAGTATTAAGTACTGTGTCTTTTTTTTCCTCCTTCAGCCAACGCTATTCAATTTCTCTTCATAGATTTCACCCAGTTGTTGAAATGCCAGTAGAACATTATCCTTTGGATCATCACACAGTTCACTCAGTGAAGTTCTGTTTTGTTTTTTTTTAAAGAAAAAGAAAAGAGCATATTTTCATTTTAAGTGGCTTTAAAGATCACATGTATATTAAAAAAACACAAGTTTATCATACCCAATAGACTTAATGAGGAGTGAGAAATCCTTGAGTGCGTAGTAAGCATCTCCTTCATTTAACCTAAAGAAAGAAAGAAATTCAAATGGATATGCACTATATGATACTATTTTACCTTTAATAAACCCTGTAATGTAGGTTGGCTAAGGATACAGAAGGTTTATTCCATGGCATCAAACACTGACAAACTAGTTCGTTAGGCTTACTACAGAATAACTATAAGCTTGAAGTAATTTATAGTGCTGTAGAGATATGTTTTTTTTAAAAATATACTAAACATATAAAGCACTTACGAGTAATATTTGAAAGAAAAATTAGTGTAGTAATATTATCTTGGGAAAATTGTTTCAACCATTTGACAATATTGCTGGAACCAGCTAACCAGGAACACTATACTTCAGACAAGTCTGCTGGCTAAATTGAGCAGGAGATAGTATAAGCTTCTTTCATACGATGAAAATCCTATATTGTGCAAAAAGGACCACTGATTACTCAAAAACAAGTTAACAAACTCAATTTCTAGTAATTAAGAATACCACATTTTAAAAAAAAATAGAATCAGTATTGCATTGAAAATGATAACATGACAGAATGGTTTGGGCTCAAAGGCGCCTTTAAAGATCAGCCAGTCCAACCCCCCTGCTATGGACAGGAACATCTTTCACCGAATCAGGTTGATGTAATCAAAGGGTGCGATACGTAGAATCAGTTAATTTTGTCTCTTCATAGTGTGGCATTGCTGCCAAACTTCTAGTTTAACTGCAACAGTGCCTAGAATGTGCATTCTCATTGTTCTTATTAGAATCTTATTTGAAGAGACTACAAAAAAAACTTAAGTAAAATCATGCTCTCAACAGCAACTACAGAGTTCAGAGTGAGATGTTTTCTTACTCATAAATAAAAGTTACTGATTATGGATTTGAAACCAAAATAAAGGTATTTGATAAAGTAGTTGGGAAAAGGAACTTGTTGAGCTTGTTTTGAGCTGAGGTTGGTAATTAAACAGATAATGTGAATGGCTTCATTAAGAACTGCAAGCTAGAAGTTTTTATAAAGAGGTGGATTTAAAGAAAAAGGTTACAGAAGGCCAGTGAGTTTCAAAGGTGAAAGTGATAATGATTAAATTAGAAGGCATCATATTTAACAGGTGCATATCTCAGACTGAAGGGGACAATAAGACTGTAAATGGCAAGAGCAAAAGAATGAAAATCTCAGATTTAGCTTCTGAGAAGAAACAGAAGACTGATGCAGTTTACCAGTTGCTTAATTAGAACAGTGAAAGTGCCTCAAAGATCATTTGTCTGGAGGCCTATCAAGTGTAAGGGCTTGACAGGCTCTTCACAAGTTTGTTTTTGTCTTTAAACAATGAAAAAGGAAAGTCCCTGAAATGAGAAAGCCCAATGCAGTAGCCTTGAAGATGGTAATGTAATAGCAGAGAGATATCAAAACATTGGTCAAATAATAAAGACAAAAATAGATTAAAGGAGGAATTAATGATCAGAAAGAAACAGACAGAAGACTGTAAAAGAAAAGATTAAAATTCCAGTTTCAGAAAAAAGGGGGGAGGAAGAGAGGAAGACTGTATGCATCACAGGCTTAAATATGAAAATATGATGAGATATGTCAGTGGCTGACCAGCTTGGGTGCAGAAGTTTTGGTCAGCTGTTTTTTTTTCCTTTAAAGAGAGGTGATAGTATTAATTATCATGACAATGTCACTAAATGCGTAGAAAAGTTTGGGGGAAAGTATTGAGTCAATACTGACACAAACACTGAGTTACTGGCAAATTTTGCTTTGCAACTCTGAAAGTCAGGTGTCAATTATAATAATCTTCCTGTACCGGAAAGTCGTTTGTTTTCAGTTCAGCAATAGTTTGAGATTACGCCGCTATTTGGTCAAAATAACGTGTGTCACTGAACTCAAGACTTTCCATTTTCGGTACTGTTTTAAATGCCCAGCTAATACTTTACAGCCATTGCCATTGAACCTAATCATACTATGCCTTTTATTCTCATTAAAACATTCAACTAATTTAATCATATTTAACAGCTATTTCATCCCTAAATTCTGGAGGGAGAAGGTTCTAAAAACAAAAAGATGCACTTATGTATCATATTGTAAACAAAGCTGCTGTTTAACTGTATTGGAAATGGTAGTACATACCAGTTATCAGTTGTCAATGCAGTCAGGGAACCATGCTTATAGAAGTCCAGTGCATATGCATTGAGTGGCCTCCTCCTTCCCTGATTATCGTACTTGTTCAAATAAAGCAGGGGGCAGTTTGTGACATTAATTCCAATGGAACGGAATATCGCCTTAAAAAAAAAATTTATCCGCTGAGTAGCCATTGGGGTTTTGTTACATGCGTATTTTGTCAAACCTACATCTTCGACCTATGGCTGGAAAGTTCCACACTTCTAATCCTAGACCACTCCAAAAATTTGCACACATACCTATAAGCTGTAGACACAGGAGAAAGTTTATTAGCAAAGTGACTTACACTGCCTGTGCAGCTCTGGGATATTGCAATTTAATGTTTGACTAGGCTACTGACTTTCTCTTGAGTTTTAGGTGAGGATTTTCCCATATGCATAGATCATGTACTCAGACTCTCTCACTGATGCTTTGAATGTATTAATCAACCTTAAGTATGGAACATTCTAAAGGCAAAGGTGAATTTCAAATCTCCAATTGTAGGAATTTAAGTTTTTCTATTACAGTGATAATTCCCTAGTGCTACAAAGCCCATGTAGAAGACTGCAGGAAAATACAAGCAAACAGTTAGCGTGCTGATGTGTATTACAATTAAGCTAATCCATAGGCTATTTAACATGATCACTGAAATCCTGTTTGTGAAGTAAATTATCAATGCAATAATGCAACCTTTTGCTAGGACCCTTGAGAATACCGTGTGATTGATTTAAAAAAACTAAACTCCCGACATGGAGAAAACAAACTGGGGACATGAATCTGAAATTCTAGAGTAATATACTTGTCTTAGAGTTGAAAGGAACAGAGACTTTGTAAGAAAGGAAACTACTTACAGAACTTTTTTCCTACATCCATCTGTTCTGCATTTCTTGCATTGTGATAAAGTTGTGCTGTGCAGTGCTGATTAATTTTTTTGAGACCTTTCAATTTGTTTCTCCTAAAGCATGACACTCAAGCACAGTGCCATCATATACAGAGAAGCAAGAAGACTGTAATAGAAATTATTTTTACTGAACTGTAATAAAAATTCTTACCCCATGAAGAAGATAACTTACTTTATTAATGATCTCCCCGTGAAATAGATTGTTATCAACCACTCCAGATAAACATGCAAAAGGTGAGATGGCAGATATTCTTTTAGAGCTGTCCATCAAATAAGATGCTAGTTCTGAGCCATGCCAATCCTTAGATGTAAAATCTAGGCAAAAAGTTTCAAATACAACTTAAGCTATGCAGACACAAGCTTCCTTTCAGCAATTTATTTTAAAAGCAAGAAATTTTCAGTTCAGTATATAATGACAAGAAATAGAGTGAATCTTCTAAACTGAAATTCTTCTTGATATGTTTACTTCTTTTGTTCATAAGAATCTTTATGCAGCTGATTATAGTATATAAGAAAGTTTTCTAGTAGTAATAGTAATTACCTCTCAATCCCCCTTCACAACTCAAGCCTTTCTCTTTGACTCATCTGTAGCCAAAATTGCTAACAGTGTGAAGTTGGGCCAAAACCAAAGGGAATGTTATGATAGGAAGACTTATTCTACCTCCACCTTTATTCTGTCCTACATTGAAAAAAACCCAGTTTTTTTCAACCTGTATTTATAGATCTTAATAACTAGACATCTAATAATTTTTATTGCTATCCTGTGGACTCCCAGTCAACATTTTTCTTGAATTATGGTACTCTAAAGAATGAATATTCCAACTGAGGCCCTGTTAAAGCTTAAGTATATGAAGGTCATCACACACAAGCACTCTGCTTTATACAACCCAGTATGAATTTCTGGGTTTACAACAGCATGGCATTTCATTTGGCTTATGATCTGCCTATAATTTCAATCACTGGCTGTAGAAGTCTGTCTAGCTATTTCTAAATATATTTGTACTTTTGATATTCCTTTTCTAAACAGAAACTTATGCTTTCTTTCCCAATTCTCAACTATACTTCCAATCCTCATACTGGAACCTTTTCTGCTCTGTGTTATGGTAAGTGTGCTGTAGTTACACTGTTTATGGCATTTCATTATTATGATAATCTTAGTAGCTCAACTTTTTTTTGTTTGCAGCCTTGCCCCAAGTTGTGGTAAGTACAAAAGTCTCTACCACCTCTTAAACTGGACATGGTTTGATCTTGCATTTCTTTATCTGTAAATTTAACAGAAAGCTTCTTTCAAAATGAAACAACTTCAGCAAAATGGGGGGAATGCAATCATATTACACCTTCCATTTAAACAAGAAAGTTTACTATTCAAGTAGAATAGAAAATTGAATTTTTGCAGTTCACATCCTGGAAAAGTGTAACTTGAGTAACATGCTACATCCTTTATATATAAAGGAATATATATCCTGAAAGTGCAAGTCAGCCCATGCTCTGCTTTTCTAATTCGGAATTTCATCTTACAGCTTTTCATTTCACAGATTGTTCAGGTAACATATCAAGGTGTGGGGTCCCTCCATTGTTAAAACAAAGAATCTTAAATTTAGTATGAAAAAGTAGGATTCCACTAAAGTTTTGATAATGTTATACAATTACACAGCACTTTCCCGTGCTGTGTAATGGAAATGGAAATCTCGAGCCATACATAGTATTCAACCTTGTTTTTCACTCACCTAATCTTTCTAGTCACCTAAAACTTTCTATGATCTAGGTATCCCCATACTTAAAACTCAACATAGATGATACAGTATGGTAGGTTGTTATTCAGGCTTTACATATACACATACCTATACACACATATATTTGTACACAGCAGAGACAAAAATAATCAGTATTAGTATTTTAGAAGGCATGTTTTTTTTAGAGGGGCCAGGCAATCGGATAGTGCTATATTTCATTGCTTTTATCTCTCTCTTCCAGGAAGTAAAATGAGATTATGCAGTAGTAACAAGTTTTTCACCCAGTGACAATCCATATGGCTTGATAATCTTATAGTCATGTCTTTTCATATTGCTCTGGTTATTGGACGTCATTTATTGGCATAGGGAGCTTAGTTGATTTAACAAATGGTACAATATTCTCCTTTAACTGTCTATTTGATCTTCAGAGTGTTCAGATGTTGAAAATCTAACCTTTGTAAGACTCTGAAAGTATGACAGACATTTGAAGACCTGCAGATGCATTGCTGAATAGATACAAAGGCTTTTATTCAATAATTCCACTTAATGTATTTCTCCTTTTATAAAAAAACCCTTTAACTTTTATTTCTGCTACAAAATAATAAAAAAAATCTTTCCTATACAAAACTTCTACCACATACAATATAACCTATAATGCTTGTAAACCAAAAGTGAAATAGAAATTGTAAATCTTTATTAGCATGTCTGAAGTCGGCATTTTCTTTACAAAATAAGAATTAACCTAACTTCCCTAATAAAATCAATTTCACTAATTATGAATATGCATTAATTTTTCACTTCCTACCTGTCTTTGACAGTGGAAGCCTGTATTCTTCTTCCATATCTGCCAGCTTGGCAGTTGTCAGAAGAAAATGAGCAAAATTTTCCTTTACTTTGGTGTTGTACTCATTTACAGCATTTGCAAACTCTCGTGGGAGATCTTCCAGAAAGACCTGAAATAACACGCAGTTTATTGCTTAATTCAGGTTGTTTTTCCAAAATCATAAATTCTACATTGGTGCATATATAAAGTATTAATGCACACATAGTGAAAGAAGGAAAAAGTACAGCTCCAAACATTACGCAACTTGTCAGACTGCCTGACCATTTAGAATTAACCGATCTTAAAGTTGAGCATTCATTTCATGCAGAAAAAGGCACGGAAGATAAACAGTAAGTATAAAATTCCTAGATTTTTACTTACAGACTACTTGGCAAACAGCTCTATTAAAGGTGTTTCAGCTAACTGAAAAGGAACTTCTGAAGGGCTGCCTTCTCCTACATGACTTTTCAGAAATAAATAACATTTTTCTTCTTGGAATGCTTGCAGGGAACTGGCCACATAAGCATCTTCACCTGGAAGAAGTTTCCTTTGTTGTCCCAGTCATAGCTGTGTCCTCCAAGCTTTTAAGGCTTTCCATAGAAGAGCCAATAGGAGCGCATTACAAATGTTTCACCTTCTGCCTGTACCCAGAATGGGTTAACTTCGTGCATAACTAATGCTAATGATCATCCTACTAATATTGCCTACACTGTCATGTGCCACAGAGCATGCTGGTGTCCTTCTGAGTCATTTTTAAGTGTCGTAAAATGCTGCAGCTCCTGAGATGGACACAAAATTCTAGCAGAGGGAGGAGAAGAAAGTATATTGCCATTTGGAGAAGAGATATTTGAGTTGTATTCTATAAAGAAATGGTGTGTCATCTATAGCTTTACCTTTCGGAATATCATGACAGTAACTGTGTAATTGTCTGGTACTTTTCATTTAACCTGACAGCCAACTGCTGCTTCTGTGGTTAAATCAAGGCTTCTTTATTTTAATCCAGTAAAAACTTTTTTCATTATTCTACCTACTTTTATTGCCTGTAGGTGGTAAGGGGTTGGTGGGGGGTGGAGGTGTCAGGGAAGGCACTTGGTTCAGGGCCGACTGGTGACAGCCAGCCAGCTCCAATGGCCCCACCATAGGACAGAGCTGAGCCCATTAGGTACAGGTGTAGCACATTTGTGAAAACTTATTTAAGAACAAAAATGTCACACAGGCAGAGTGAGATGCAGCAGTGCTGACACAAAGATTGGAGAAGAAACAGGAGGAATCGCTCAATGTATGAAGTGAAGATTCCCCTGCAGCCTGTAGAAGAGACCACAGTTGAGCAGAGGTTGCCCTGTAGCCCTACCAGTGGAGATGGCCATGCTGGAGCAGAAATCCATGCTGCAGCCAGTGAAGGACCCCACACCAGAGCAACTGGATGTTTCCTGAAAGAACTAGGGCCCATGGAAAGCCCACGCTGGAACAGGGGCGTCATGTGTGGAGGAGGGAGTGGCACAGCTAGCGGTTAAGATTCAACCACAGCAATTCATTTATCATCAGCCCTGCACCACTTAGGGTGAGGGGGAGAAAAAGGAGTCAGGAATGAAGGAGTAAAGATGAGCCTGGTGGGGAGGGAAGGGAAGGGAAAGTGGTGTTGAAGTTTTTTTGTTTGTTTCTCACTAACAATATCTATTTTAGTTTGTAACAAATTAATTTAATTTTGCACTATGTGAGGCTGTTTTGCCCATGATCATAACCAATAAGCAATTTCCCTGTTATTGTCTTGAACCATAAGCTTTTCTATTCTTTTTCCTCCCCCATACTCTTTGAGAAAGAGGAGTAAGAGAGCGGCTGGGTGGGCAGCTATCTGCTGGCTGGCCCACCAGACTACTGTACAGCCATAATGACATTAATCTAACTGACAAAAGGAAACAAGTTCATTGAAGTGGTACACAACATATGTTACAGAACAGACCAGTGCTTTCTCTACCTTTGACTGGCAAAACTTGCGTTTATATTTCATTGAGCAGGCTGGAAGATATTTTCTCCCAAATAGGTTTGCTAGAATGAGCACTAGCTTTTCCAGGACATCTTCTGAAAAAACAGTTGAGCCTATGTCAGAACAGAAAGCATTTGGGTTAAATATGAAAGTGTAAAAAAAATACATTTTTTTATTTTACTTATTATAAACAACTCCTATTCAGCAGTTTCCTTGCCAGCTACCATTGTCATGACAAAGGTTATGCAAAACTTTGTTGGCTAAAGATCAACTCACTACATACTAAAAATTCTGGTAGATAATTAAGCAATTAATAGTGTATTCTTAAATGTTTATATAGTGCAGCATATCTCAGTGCACAGGAAGGATTTTAGACATGTAATGAGACAGTAATAATTCATTTTGTAGGTATTCAGAGTAGTCATCCATCTTATTTGCTACATAGTATGCAAATCTTCCTCAGGAATCAGATTTATTGTTTTTTCTATGTATAGCATTCTTTTCTACTTCATCAGAATGTTTCGCAAATAGTAAATTTAGATTCATGATAGTAGCATTGCCATGTGTGTGCCTTGGCTTTCTCAGACACAAATATAAGCACATGCAGAGGCCAAGGATATGAGGGTAGAGGATAAGCAAGCAAAAGGTGGCAGCAGCAAGATGTCTCCCATAAAATTTCAGGACAATTGAGGTTACAGAGCCCGCCACAGACTGCAATTAAGATGCATGGAGCATTATTTACCTCTAATTGGCCGGCACAGTTTGTGGAATAAACCTTTCACAAGAAAGCTCACTAAAACAAAATTTGAAGGTTCATAATAGTGCAAGTGTGTCACAAGTCCAGCAAATCCTGTGGGGTTACCTTCTTGATCCAAGTAGTACTATTTAATTTAAAAGGAAAAAAAAAAAAAGCTTAGTTGTGAAAGATGAACTTGGATACAACAAAAATGTAAAATGGCGGCATTCAGAACAGTCATTCAACCTAATGCACAGGTACTTACTGAGACTATTCAGTTTCTACTGAAAGGCAAAAATTTGCCCTTAGTGAAAAACAAGTCACCAACTACTTAAGTATTTCCATGAGAGATCTTCATCTTGACTTTATACTTTTAGTGCTGATTTAGATCAGGTTGCAAATGAAAAGCGCATACAGTCACCAGAGTAAGATTTGATGCAATTTTCATTTAAAAAATATGAATCAAAATGTTTGATGGAATAAAAGCACAGCAAGCAGTGATCTATCAAATACTTTGCTGAGTACTTTTCTGTAAGATGTTGGGTGCTAAAAGATTATATAGTTTCAAATAACAACAGGACAAGCTCATGGAAGAGAGCTCCATCAAAGCGTATAAATTCCCAGACATCTCTCCTATCAGACGTCACTGCATCACCCTGTAGGGAGTAACCAGAGAATCATCATTATATGGTTGCCCTCCCCACTTTTTGTTTCATACGGTTACCTGGGAAAATTACTGGAGACAGGATTCTAGGTATGTGGGCTAGGTTTTATCTTCTTATCCTAGCTGCAACTTTTTTGAAAATGTTACTAATCTCATTTGTACACTGACTAGATTCTTCTCTTCAATGGGATTATCAGGCTCCTATTCTCACATAAAAGGGACACCCAGAACAAGAGGCAGAAATGTTGTTTAGGGCTCCTATTGAGAGCAGGACTAAGAAACCTGGGCACAGATTTGTTAATGTAATCACATTATTGGTGCCCATTACTGCCCGCAGTTCTGGGCTGCAAGCCAAAATGGAGTGATTCATAAAAATTTTCAAAACTGGTATCCATCAAATTGAAATCATTACAATGGAGAGACACTCTACTAATTTTCAGTCTTCTCCAAGATGTACTTCCTAAATTTTTATTAGAAATATAATTTCTCTCAGCATTCTGAAAATCACATCATATTTAGTGTGTATTAAACTCCTATAATTTCACACGCATGCATCTTCCTATACAATATAAATGCACAACTCTCACTTTCCTAATCAATTCGTAATCATATAGACCATACCATAAAATTTTCCCTATTGAATTTATTCCATAATATAAGTAGTTCAGACTCAACCCCAAAATTAAAGCACTCTAATTTTATGTTTCTTTACATTTACTTCTAACAGAAATAGCCTGTTGCTATGAAATATAAAATATATGATTCTTTAACTGAAAGCATACTAACCCAAACAAATGAGAATCTGTAGATTCATGAGCTACCTTTTACAAGAACAAGTTAAAACCTACCTCTTTGATAAGAAATTGCAAGGAAAATATAAAATAAATCTTTAATATTTCAGCGTATCTTTCTTTTTTGAATGACATCAGTGAGTGCTTCAATACTGACAATGCCTGGCCGAAAAAAAACCACAGAAAAAAGAAAGAAGACATTAGAAATAACACTTGTAACAAGCAAAAAAATTATATATCCAGCTTTTATGCTTTGTTTCAGCAATTGGTTCTCAGGTTAAAAATGCTGAATTATGTTGTAGTTTTATTTAAATTGAATGCCTAACTCCTGAAAATTGTTGTGAAAAAGTCCATCTTCTGTCTGTCAGATGTGTGTGCATTTTCTAAATTTATGCTGAGGTTTGTTAAGTTAATTACATGAAATTCACATAAAGATCTAAAAGACAAGGATTTAAGTATCATTAAACTAAAACCAGGAAGTGTTGAAATTATTATTTTAATATTTAACGCAGAAGTTTAGCTATTTACTCTGTTATCTTAAAAAGACTTAAGTTTGAATTCATTCAGTGAGTCTTTGAAAATAATTTTCTAGATACTGAAGTGGATGTAAAAATCAGATCATTTGGAGGTAAGAGTTCCCTAATTACAGAGGAAATCTATGACCAGTTTGCAGTCATTCTCATGGGTTATTTACTTAAATCACTGCATTAAATGGCAAGAATAAGACTTCTTTTATTCCAGAGAATTAGTATGCAGTTTTAAACAAATCAGTAATAGTGAGAAAATTGTATGTGTTTCAATTGAGAAAGCATTTCATAGCTCCCCTCTTCCTTATGGAAATGTATATTCAATTTTTTTCCTCAAACAAAGCTGAGATTTTAAATATTGGAAGACTTTCTGATTCTCCAATTTAACGCAAATATTGCATAGAACAAGAGTCAGTAAAAATACCTTCCTGCTAGTAGCCTTCTTTCTGATGATAATATTTATTGCAAAGAATAAATGCATGAAAATTAACAGTACAGTACTTTGGAGAAGATCACACAGGAACTAAGAGCAGATAGCAGAGTATGCAATTTAATTCAGAGGCAGATTCCTTACTGCAGAAGTCCATAGCTTTCTGCTCATGTTAAGGAGACATTACAATTAAATTGCTATAAGAAAAAAAAATTAAACCTTTGCTTTGGCATCTGCTTTGTCATCAGCCTTCGCAGCCAACAGCATGAGTCTCAATATTAAGCTAATAGTCAGAGGAAACTGGCCTTTCAACTGAGGTACATTGGATTTGATAAGTCTTTCAACTTTGGGCAGTGGAATGTCGTAGAAGAACACATTTCCAATCATATCTTGTCCCCGTCTTCCAGCACGTCCTGACATCTAAGAATAAAATATTTAATATTTATATTATTAAAACAATAAAAATATTAATTTTAAAATAAAATATATGTAAGTTGCATATACTGGTACTATCTACACAGTCAATAAAGCATTTATGCAGAATATTAAAATAATGTTTGCAGAATATATTGTACCTCAAATATAGCTGGTTTACAAATGTGGCAGGTTTATTTACTTTTTTAAATATGAACTTCCAAGTTTTGTAAAAGACCTAAACACTGACCAGGACATATGTGATAAAAACATCTCTCTCACATATGTTTTTAACATTTATAACATTTTATAACATTTTATTTATAACATATTTATAACATTTTATTTAACATTTATAACATTTTATTGAGTTCATGGTAAGTTTTAACTTAATTTCTACCTATACACCAGCTTTGTTTTTAAGTTACGTTTAGCTCTCAATTATTTGTGGGTATATTTGGGGTAGAGGTGCTCTCAATATGAATACAGAGCACAGAATATGAATAAGGAGCAGAGAGAAGCTGCCTAAGGGTGTATTTGCTTGCTTGGTTCACCTGTTCTTGGTCAGGTCCGTTGTGGTGACTTGCCCCATGTACCAGATGATTTGACAAAGCTGTAGTCATATAATTTACATGGAGCAGAAGGGAGGTTCATGCGGGTCCAGCTACTGCACAGATCCACTCACGCTCTGAATCTGAGAGCCATTTGCCAGCCCTCTGAACCAGAGGCCAACTGGCAGTACTTCAGGAAAATACGGGTTTGGAAAACCAGCACAAGAGCAGGAAACGTGAGCTAGTGAAGAGGTTACAGTCTCTCAACCCACCTATTAATTTGTGCCATCACTAGAGACATTCTGCTTTATTGCATTTGCAACCTCATCTACACACTGCTGTGTTGCATTGTGTGGAGTGCCACCTCTAAGAAGGAAGGAACTCAAATGTCCCTATTAATCCAGTCAGCAATCTTTCGTTTCCTCGTTACATCCCAACTGTATGTTCTTACAGTATATTTTTAACTATTTTGGAAAAGCCAGGCTAAAATAAAACAGCTTTTGTTTTTCCAGCTCCCATAACTGCATCTATGCCTTTAATTCACTGAGCAATTGTAATACTTTCATTCCTGATATAAGTCTTCTGACTACATACATTATTCGTCAGCTGGTAGTTCTGAAAAATTAGTAAAATAACCTTAGCTAAAACTATTATCATCACCAAAGGGAACAGCTAAATCTCAGAATATACCCAGAAGTATACATAAAAGACATTTTTTTGAATTTGTGTGTGATGACAGCTACACGTGTGCTGTTCTTGTAATAAAAAGTGGTTTATTTCCATACCTGTCTGTAATTTAGGGCATCTAAAAAAACAGAATCTTCAGCAAAGACAACAGATTTACACGGCATGTTGATTCCTAGTGCAAGTGTTGAAGTAGCTGTGACTACCTATAAAATATCAAACATGAGTATATGTATTAGAAATGGCGGTATCCTTTTTTTTTAAAAGAAAGCTATAATATCAGCTGAAATCAACAGGAACTTTACTATCATTTTTCATATAGCTAAACTTTCATCTGATTCATTTAAAAGAGCTATGAACATACATGAATCTCACTCTTTAGTGTAGTTCATATAGCTATTATATATGCGTATTAAACTTTTATATCCAGAAAGTTTATACCACATATTTATGGAACATAAATTGAAATTATATTGAAATTGAGCACAAATTGATATATCCCATGAAGACAGCAGAGAACCTCAAAACTACATAGAGTTCACTTAACTAAAACATATTAAGTTGGCTGCTGTGCTAAGGACAATTAAAAATGTTTCTGTAAATGCATTAGCAACTAAAGAAGGGCTAAGGAGAATCTTCACTAGAAGTTGCAGTGAGGTGGGTAATTGATCTCCTCTCCTAAGTAACAAGCAAGAGGACAAGAGGAAATGGCCTCAAGTTGCTCCAGGGGAGGTTTAAACTGGATATTACAAAAAATTTCTTCACCAAAAGGGTTGCCAAGCGCTGGAACAGGCTGCCTGGGGAAGTGATTGAGTCATCATCCCTGGAGGTATTTAAAAGTTGTGTAGATGTGGCGCTTACGGCTTTAGTGGTGTTTTTGCTTAGGTTTAGTGTCAGACTTAGTAGTGCTAGGTTATGGCTGAACTTAATGATCTTAAAGGTCTTTTCCAACCTAAATCATTCTATGATTCTATGATATGCTAATCTGAAGGATAGAAGCTGTTAGAAATAAAGTTCTATAGCTATCAGTTCACTTATTTTATTTGTTAGGAAACATTCAGGTCAACATTTTTAAATGAGCATGACAAAGTTAACACAATATATTTTACCACTGGTGAAAGGTACTCTACATTTTTTATTTAAATATATGGAGAAACTAAATTTTTTGGGAAAAAAAAAAGAACTAATCTTGATCCCAATTTACCAACCTTGATATAACCCAGTCTGAAAAGCATCTCCACTACTTGTCTTCCTTTGGCACCCATAGATCCATGATGGTACCCAATGCCCCTCTGCGCCATCACTTGCTGCAGATAACCACTTCTTTCAAATCTAAGTCGATGAAAAATCTTCTCCAAAGTCTACAAAGAAGTTAATTAACATTAATCACAACCAGATGTTTTTAATGAAAAAGTCCTATCTGATAAAATTCCAAGCACTACAGAGAAATGTAGCTGGTTGTGATCTTCAGTGAACCTGAAACCCTAAGTGCATAACTGGATGTGTACCATCAATAGCTTCATTATGAGGACAAATCTAGGCTCATCAGTACATTTCTATATACTATCCGTATTTTCCACCTTTGTAACAAGTGCCATTACAACAGTCCCAACTGTCATACCATGCAGCTAGATGCAACCAGACATGGTATGCTTGCAGTCATCTACTACTGCTGGAAACCACATCATATAAATATCTTTCATAAATTATTCATTAATTATTTGTATATGGGCATAAGTACACTAAATAGTGTTGAAAATTTTGCTTTGTGAGACTGGAACTTTTGGAGCCTAAAAATTATTATTATTATTATTGTTATTTATTAATTAGTAGGAGTAGTACTTAGTATTTTTACAAGATATGAAAGGCTTATGAATGTTTTGATAAGCATGCAAAGTTGCCACACAGCCTATGCTTTTAACTTAGTTAAAAGAATAGAAATCTGATATCTGATCAAGTAACAGCATTACATTGCTGATAGTTCATGAAAATTTACTGCAGTATACATCTCAGAACTCCTATCACAAGGACAATTCAACATATTTTTATTTGGGAGAATGAAAGCTGTACGTGCATCTTAAAAATGAAGTTATTAAAGACTGATACCAGGAATCAAATTTAAATGGAAATATTTAGAGTGTTTAATTAAGTCAATGAGTACTGTTATGACAAACAACTGCATTGCACATTATATGTTTTATGTATTTATGCACAAATTCATGCATTTTAGACATATGAAACTAAACCCATGTTGTAATTACCAGCAAATTACTTACATCTTTATCCACTGCTTTAGGATCAGCATAGGTACACTCAGAAGGGACGGCAGTTAGCTTTTTAAGACTTATTTCTAACTGTTCTTTTTTAGTCAAAAGATGTAGCATAGTTTGCAATTTACTGGAGCTCAACTTTTTTAAATCCCTGTATGAAACATGTAATCAAAAATATTGTTACTGTAATTAACATATATTTCTCAATTTTAAAATATTCCTTGGGTACTCAAAGGTGCAGACTTTTAAACTGTAGATTCAAACACGCAGGTAGATCTGTTTAAGTAAATTTTCTGACAATGCTAACAGCTTCCTTTTATCATGGTTCTACGCAAAACAGCAGTAATGGTGATATACAAAAATAAAAGAAGATAAAGGCAATGACTGTAAGTACTTCATTTAGCCAATAAGTAAGCTAACATGATTGCAGAGTAAAAGATTTAAACATGAAAGAGAAATGTGATGGATTTACCACCAGTAATGGCATGGACTGTAAGGATTTTGAACAGGATTTGAAGAAGAAAGGAGAGACATAAATCTATTTAAAGGGAGATTTTCAAGGTACTTCAATGTCTAAATATGTGTCTAAACTCCTACTGGATTTTCAAGTTCCCGCTTACTACCATTGAAGTCAACCAAGTTCACTCTTTCATGATATTAGGTCCAAAGAATGCACTGTAAATTGTCATGATTAGGAGGGCAAAACCACGATGCTTTATGTTCCTGACAATCCCGACAACTATAGCCATATTTCATTGCTAAATGCTTTATAGAAATACAGAAAGAAAATTCAAGGTTAAGGGGGAAACAAATACATTACAATCCAAGCGAACGGCTGATGGATATTCACAGAACATCTCACCAGTCAAGTTAACCAATACTTCAGCGATCCACCACTGTAACCAGCTATGGTGAGGCTAAACTATGTAAATATTCTCCCACGCTGGCTGAACCAGCACAAGGGTCAGATACTGTCCTGTTTTTAAGAGGTGCATGACAAAAGTTACTGTGTCGTCAAAGAGCCATTCTGATATGTTGATATGTCAGTAGTGAACTATTCTATATTGACCAATTTCATATACTCAGGTATGTCTGATTCCTGTGTTGCGGTTCCAATACTTTACATAATGCCAGCAACACTGGTATCTTCCTTCTGCCTGAATATGCAGTGGATACTGCTGATTGATACTGCCATATAGCTGCCTCTACTGTATGGGTTGCTAGAGTACAAAGAGGAGCAGGAACTGCTATACTGCAAGTAGGATGAATGTGCTGCTGTAAGGTACATTCCCCAAAAATAAATTATTCTGTCACAAAATTATTGTCTGTTATAATATATAATCTTTTAAATAATATGTAATTGTAATACTTACGGAGGGAATTTTCTTAGCATTTTTTTCACTTTTCTTAGTTCATCCCTTAAACATTCTTTTTCCCTCTCAGTATTAGGGTCTTGTAAACGTTTTTGTTTTTCCAGCAAATTGAGGAATACATTCCTGGCTGCACATTCTACTGAATCCAAGTTAAATCTTGAAATAAATAATACAGAATATATATCAGTCAGGTGAATCTTAATAGAGTTTTTATCTATATGTAATGCTGTTACAATAATATTCAGTGAGCCTTATCATCTGGCAATAGTTGGAATCTAATCATTAGGAGCATATTCCTATTTGACATGATTCATTTTCTTATGATTTTCTCAGACATCATGCATGCACAAAGTAGTAAAATGCTCCCAGTCTTATTTCAGCTAAACTTTTAGTGCCATAAAAGTGCATGAGTTGATAGAGCCTGTAGGCCTTTACTTCGTGTGTTTTAAAGCAAAGGTAACAAATACCATACAAATGGCATTTGCCAAGCTTTATCAATGCTTATCTCTAAAATCTATTTTTCTGAATATAGGCAATATACACATAATACATGGAAGATACTTACATAAAAAATATGGCAGGCAACTTATCCATCTCATGTAATTTCTCAACAAAACCTGCAAAATTCTCCCACTTTTTCTCTTGTGAGCAATCCACAGGTTTTGGCTTAAGGTCCTCCAGTAGCTCATTCACCTGAACAAAGTAGTATCATTGTGGAGATTTTAATGGCAGAAACTTCGACCATGGGATAACACATGTGAAGACTCCATTTTCCTGTGTCAACTTCTATCACCTCATCTTTTTTAAAGCATTCAGAACTGCAATAGCCACACATAGTTTACAGACTAAAAGGTCTGTAAGTTATCAGCTGGCTTTGGTAAGACCTCAAAATGCAAATTGTTGTAGCGTTCACAACTACCATCCCTGTGCAAATAATAAAGTATCGCTAACATACTAATTATTATATGTTTTAATAGTTATGTGTCATAATTCAATAATTTGTATTTTCTCCAGATATTGGTTTTTTTTTTCCTTGTGGCAATTCACCACCCCCTCATATTCCCTTTTATTATATAGGAATAGCTGGTCTCCAATCTAGAACTTCTTTTTTTTCATTGCCTCTATTTCTCTCTTTTATATGGAAACATACCTTCTGTCTGTACTGTGGGTACACGGGTTTCAGATGAACAGCAAAAAAGAGGTACACTAAAAAGCAGAGTAATGGTACAATAGTCTTACTAATTGTAGCAAGTACCTAAAGAAATACCCTATGCAGTACTATAAAAGAAGTACCCTATGCAGTGCTACAAAAGAAGTACCCTATGCAGTGCTACAGACTAGGAGAAGTCTGTCTAGAAAGCTGCCTGGAGGAGAGGGACCTGGGGGTGTTGGTTGACAGCCGACTGAACATGAACCAGCAGTGTGCCCAGGTGGCCAAGAAGGCCAATGGCATCTTGGCTTGTATCAGAAACGGCGTGACCAGCAGGTCCAGGGAGGTTATTCTCCCTCTGTACTTGGCACTGGTGAGACCGCTCCTCGAATCCTGTGTTCAGTTCTGGGCCCCTCACCACAAGAAGGATGTTGAGGCTCTGGAGCAAGTACAGAGAAGAGCAACGAGGCTGGTGAAGGGGCTGGAAAACAGGCTTATGAGGAATGGCTCCAGGTTGTTTAGCCTGGAGAAGAGGAGGCTGAGGGGAGACCTCATTGCTCTCTACAACTACCTGAAAGGAGGTTGTAGAGAGGAGGGTGATGGCCTCTTCTTCCAAGTGACAGGGGACAGGACAAGAGGAAATGGCCTCAAGCTCCACCAGGGGAGGTTTAGGCTGGACATTAGGAAAAAATTTTTCACAGAAAGGGTCATTGGGAACTGGCAGAGGCTACCCAGGGAGGTGGTTGATTCACCTTCCCTGGAGGTGTTTAAGGCACGAGTGGACAAGGTGCTGAGGGGCATGGTGTAGTGTTTGATAGGAATGGTTGGACTCGATGATCCGGTGAGTCTCTTCCAACCTGGTTATTCTATGATTCTATGATTCTATGATTCTATGAAACGAGGAGTTGAAATCTTGTAGCAATATCAGAAGTCTGATTCCCAGAGAAGCTTGTGAAAACATCACCTTGAAAACACTTATGGAAATGCCACAAATATTAGTACTTACCTTGCAACTATGGCAGCAGTTAAACCTAATAAATAAAGAATTATGGGAGGAAAAGCTCCCATAATTATATTATTATGTGTAATTACTATTATTTTAAAGCTGTACACAATCTTAAAAAATACCCTGAAACTATTACCTTACGGTTTTGGCCAAGCTCGATCCATTTGGTTAGTTCTTTCTTTAGTTCCTGTTCATATTTCCTCACATCTGGTTTTTTTATTACTACTTTATTCTTGAAAGAGACAAATTCCTCAGGATCTAGCTCCTGGAAAACAACATTAGAATAAAACATGGCAGTATCTTGTAATCTGTTTATTTGATATATTTTGCCCAGAGCTGTGTACACACACCTGTGCTCTTGGCCACGCTTGCCAGACTTTTACCATTGTGTCATAAAGTTGGATGCTCTCTCGTGGAGACAGAGAAAGATCTGAAGGAATTCCATAGTTCTCAATCTGCAGGATTTTAAACAAAAGAAATATTAAGGAATTGCTTTGATTGAATCCATGTTGCCTTAATGTAACAGTTGCTAAACAATATTGACACCAGTATTATGCTTACATGATTGACTGTTAATGCAGCACATGGATGACAATGTTCAATGATAAAATCATTGCCCTTTAAAGAACACACATACTTTTCCAAATCATTGTATCGTTCTTCATACAAGACTGTAAAGAGACAAAAATACTGTCATGATGCACTTGGCTGTTTTAAAAAAATAGTAATTAATCTTGCAAAATTTGTTTTTATTTGAAAGAAAAAGTGAAACAAAATACACTTAAGTTCACACACTATGGTTAAAGTTTTTGCAGAAGTAACACTAAAATTTATTTCTTAGTTTTGAGATATTCTGATACACACCTAGTCTAACACGGTATGATTTCTTTTGTTCTCGTACTTGAGATTTTGCTTTACATTTTCTGGTAAACTTCTTTTCAGAATTTGTGGAACTTCCTTCTATTGTACCCTCAGCATGTTGCCAATACCTTTTCACTGATTGTAACCACCTACAGTGCAAGAATAAAATAAAATTAAGGTGTAAAAAATATTTTAAGAAAATTGCTACAGTTAAAATAGATCAAATACTACAATCTGCTCAATTTCTCCTATAGAATTTCCGATCTCCCTCTCACATCTTAGTGCAATTTTCTCCAGCTTACTGCATGGTGCAAATAACAAATGTGAAATAGCACCATTATTTGTATAAATATAGCACAGGTGTCTTCTCTGATTGATGATAGACAAGTGTGCTTACCAGCCTTTGGCAATTCAAATAGATGTAAAAGTCTCCTAAATTCTTCTGCACAGCTCAGTTACAGAGTCTGAAGTAGTGCCTGCTCTCATTACAGAGTTAAGACGCACAATACAAATAACAATATAATTCCAAATCAGTTGCCTCCTGATAGTAATTGACTCCTGTATCTAAAAGAGCTCAAATCCACTTTAAACATGCTCTTGTGAGCAAGAAAATTCAACACATACTCAGTTAGGTGTTCTGGGTTACTGACAGTAGCAGAAAGTGCCAAAAATGGGCATCGAATTGTTACCAGAAGATGCTCCCAAACTTCTGCGCCAATTTCACCACCAAGACAATGGACCTATGTTTTGGGGGAAAAGGATTTTAAAAAGAAGAAAATAAGTGTTCCTTATCAAAGCACACCCATAACAGGAGTTGTTCTGCTTTTTGTAAAAATCAAATGTTTGGCAAGATCGGTACTGAATAATTCTTACATTGTAGCAAATCACTGTGAGATCCAAATCAAAAGTCTAGTAAATCCCTCTCCACACTCCACTGCATAGCAAATTAGTCTAAATTTCAATACTACATTCATTGTTTGTATCCTAGAAACTCACTGGCATAATTAGGAATTAATTCTATATAAAAGAAAGAATACAGTAGGAATTTTAAATTTAGTAAGATTAATCATTGACTTTTTCCCTAGAAAGACTGACATGTACTGTGTGATGTGAATCCCAGTCTGGAATACTCTATTTGTACCCCTGAGATGACAGTGGTGGCTTTTAGTTTGTCAGTTGACTGGCTTGAGAGAAATTAATGAAGTTCCTGGTAGCTTTGACTGAACTGTATGTCCTCTTGAGGACTAACAGAGTTTTAAGTTCCTTCATTGGAGCATGTAAACACTATCAGCAAACAGGATAAAGCAATTAAGTCTGAAATATTATTTCTGGAAGTTGTTTGGTTTTTTTAACCAGCAAGAATGTATACAATGAAAAACAGTCACCAACATTTTTTCTCGAGATGTTTGGTATATTGGTTAAACTGGTAACTATTAAAAGATGCCTACCTCATCAAATATAACATATTGTATCCTTTTGGTCCATTTCTGGGAACGAGGAGACAGCATCAAGATTTCTAAACATTGAGGCACTGTCACTAGTATCTAAGGATAAAGGTTTGTAAAGCATGTTTTAATAAAGTGAATAACAATTAAAAATAGATTCTCTATTTAAAAGCATTTAATATATATATGTATTCAATTTAAAGGTAAACTATAATGAATGAATGATTTGTCACTGCTATCTTCCAGAACAGCAAGAAAAAATATCCAGGAAACTACAGGCTGGTCAGCCTCACCTCAGTCCCTAGGAGGGTGGTAGAGCAACTAATCCTGGAAATATTTCCAAGCACATGCAGAACAAGAAAATCATAAGGAGTATTCAGCCTGAATTCACCAAGGGGAAGTCATGCTTGAACAGCTTCTATGAAGAAATGAGTGGTTTGGTAGATGAGGGAGAGCAGTGGATATTCTCACAGACAAGCTGTTGAAGTATGGGCCAGATGAGCAGCTAGTGAGCCAGACTGAAAACCAGTTGGAAGGCTGGGCCCAGGGATTGGTGAGTAGTGGTACAAAGTCTAGCTGGAGGCCAGAAATTAATGGTGTACCCCTTAGGTCAGTAGCATGTCTGTTTAACATCTTCATTAATGATCTAGATGATGGGGGAAAGTGTACCCTCAGCAGGTTTGTTGATGACACCAAAATGGGAGGAGTGGCTGATATGCCAGAGGGTCATGCTGTCACCCAGATGGACCTAGACAGGTTGGAGAAATGGGATGACAGGAACCTGATGAAGTTCAACAGGCAGATGTGCCTTCTCTGGAGCGAGTCCAGAGAAGGGCAACGAAGCTGGTGAAGGGGCTGGAGAACAGGCCTTATGAGGAACGGCTGAGAGAGCTGGGGTTGTTTAGCCTGGAGAAGAGGAAGCTGAGGGGAGACCTCATTGCTCTCTACAACTACGTGAAAGGAGGTTGTAGAGAGGAGGGTGATGGCCTCTTCTCCCAAGTGACAGGGGACAGGACAAGAGGGAATGGCCTCAAGCTCCACCAGGGGAGATTTAGGCTGGACATTAGGAAAAAATTTTTCACAGAAAGGGTCATCAGGCACTGGCACAGGCTACCCAGGGAGGTGGTTGAGTCACCTTCCCTGGAGGTGTTTAAGGCACGGGTGGATGAGGTGCTAAGGGGCACGGTTTAGTGTTTGATAGGAATGGTTGGACTCGATGATCTGGTGGATCTCTTCCAACCTGGTTATTCTATGATTCTATGATTCTATGAAATGCTCCACCTGGGGAGGAACAACCACATGCACCATCATGTGCCGGGGGGCATCCAGCTGGGAAGCAGCTCTGTAGAAAAGGACCTGAGGGTCCAAGTAAACATCAAGTTGAATAGGAAGCAGCAACTTGCCCTTGTGGCAAAGGTGGCTAATGGTATCCTGGGCTGCATTAGGAGGAGTGTTGCCAGCAAATCAAGGCAAAGTGTCCTTCCCCTGTGCTCAGTACTGATGAGGCCACACCTGCAGTCCTGTGTCCAGTTCTGGGCTCCCCACTAAAACAGAAACCAACTTAGTGGCCTTCTATAAAGGAGTGAACTATGTCAGTGGACAAGGGAAGAGCTACTGATGTATTCTATCATCTGAACTTCTGTAAGGCATCCGCTGTATGCTGGCAACCAAAAGGATTTTAATGTTTTTTTCATTTTTTTTTTCATTTAACCAGAGCAAGTAATCAACTGCATGTCCCCTAAGCATGAATAGTAAGGTTGTATGCCATAGACTAACAGTTTCTGGCAAGCAATACAGGTATGCTTAGATTTTTCCTCAACTTTTTATTTAGTAATGGCACAGTTTTTATAATTAGAATTGACATTTTCAGAATCCAGATGGAATACAGAATTCATTATTACTGTGACAGAAGACATAAGACCATACCTGAGAATTCATTACGTCATTGCGATAATCTCGTGTGAATACTCCACACACTGTCAATCCATCTGGAAGTGTCTTGGTGAATCGACTGTATATAGTTCCCACCACTTGGTTTACAAGGGCCTTAAATAAAGCAGGTCATTAACAAAATTAAAGAGCGTACATCTAAAGGCATATGATATTCCAAGGTTTAAAAAACCATTCCATTTTGAAACTGATATTAATGTTCTAGACCATAATGTACTAAGTAATGAATTGTTAAGTCTGAACTGTCGACAACATCAACTTTAAAAAGATATGGAACTTGATTTTCAATTATACTCAAGTGCTTTCAAAGAAATTTAGTGCAGTGTAGAGTGAGTTCTACATTATCAACTCTATATTTTAATTATTTTCAGGGCAGTTAAATATAGGTCATGTACTACTGCATCTACAAACACTTTCAGGATCTCAGACTCCTGGAGCTGCAGTCCACAACTGAACTGTTACTCAAATGAAAAGATGATTTTGACGCCAAACCTGAGTATAACCACAAACAAAGTGATTTTACTTACAGAAAACAATCTATAAGTATTGTTATTGAATAACAGTGCATGTAATTCAATATCCAAAAATTGTATTACTGAACATCAGAGTAAGTTTCGGAAGAAATCAAAATATTGTGCCTCAGCATTTAAGACAGTTTTTAACTACTAGGCTAGAAGACTCATTTGAAAGAGTCCCACTGCCTAGAGTCTCATAAATTTTCTCTTGAAGCATCTGACAGTGATCTCAATTAGAAAAAGATTACTTGCTTAGTCATTGTTCTGTGCTAATATTACTTTCACTATGTTTGTAGACTGTTTGTAGACTTTCACTATGTTTGTAGACTTTCACTATGTTTGTAGACTGTTGTTCAGCATTTATGTATACGGTAGTGAAAATCCAATTAGCTATACAGATATTAATAGACAAACTATAAGTGAATTTAAATATTTTGAAGATTTTTTTTGTAAACGTGCTTTTTCTAATAAAAGTAAATGTAAAATAGAATGTAAAGATTCCATTTCTAATTAAAAATTAAATATATAAACTAAATTTGGGTAACAAGTTACGCTAAATGGTTTCAGAATCATGCTGAGAAATACCGTAGTCATACATACAAAATATATAGTAGGATGCAGCCTTACCTTTGTAGGAGCAACATAAACAACTACTCCATCGTTGCTCATTTTCAGAACTTTTTCCATGCAATAGTATGATGCATATGTTTTTCCTGATGAAGTGGGAGCGACAATCACCGCAGACTCATTATTATCTACAGCATCGAGAAGTTCTCGCTAAGAAAAAAAGCAGTCAGTTATGTCAAAATGTCTTGTTATAGAGTTATTCTTGAGTAAACCAGCTCTTTTTGTGGAAACATCTCTTATTTTTACATGTAAATTTTATACAGATTTTAGACTACAGAAATATAGAGTTAAACTAGTCATCTTATGACTGTATTCTTTTCTCTTAAACTGTTAGTGGAAAAACAATGGAACTTCAAATTATAAAACTTGTCTATTTCAATTACTTGGTCTGAGATACTGGCATCAGAACATTCTGGGTCCAAAACTGGACATTTTCAAATTAAAAAGTAAAAGCACTTAACTCAGCAATGTATAATTTAGTTACAAAAACTTACTGTTTTAAACAAGGTAGTATTTTTTTCTTGCATTATAACAGTTACACCAATACTGTTCAAATCTCTCTTCTGTCCTACCATACAGTGTTTATTAATCTGTTTTCTTCTCTGTTATTGTCTTCCTCCACACTCTCTCACCTTACATAGGTCTGTGAAAGGATGAGGGAAGCAGTACAGAAGAGGAAACAGAAATAGTACTAACACTATGTTTCTCTATCAGCACATATGCCAAGTTTGAAGCCGCTTTTCAAGAGATACAGGCAGATACAGGCAGGCAAAGCAGCAAGTTCAGGAGGCCTCTTCAGGTCAATAATAAAAAAAAAAAATCTAAGTCAGACTTACTTTGCTTTAGGCAGAAAAGATATTTAATCTCTCCTCATGCTATGGGTAATTCTTTAGGGACAAATGAGCAGAGGATGAACAGTCAGAGATTATCAAAATGAGGTGTTACCACCTCCAAATACGGTAATAACCAGTGGAATCCCATGGATCTGGTATTCCTTATGTTGAATTCCTTGGACCAAGCTCTCTGTAGAAAAGCTTTCAATGCAGGAAGAACATAAAATACAGCCCAAAATGATCTTCAGACTTTGTTAAACTTGTTAGAAACATTAAATTTGTTAAACAACACTATCTTTAGCAAGTAGTATAATAATGTGTATTTTTAAATGGGAAAAAGCAAATAATCAAAGATCATTTCCATTTACTTTATGCAAAAAGTTTGTGTCTTGTTACCTGCCATGTGTCTGGTATAAAATGTTGCACTCGGGGATCTGGGTCATTTCTTTCTTCCCTAAGCAAGTAATAATCCATGTATTGTAGCTGAAAGCGAGCTGGACCCACTTCAACAGCATAGTTGCTTGTCTTCTGATCTTTACTATCTCTTGTCTGTAAAGTCAAATGAAAATTCAAGTTGGTTTGAAAGCTAGCAAGAGATTAAGAAAATGGCACATCTTTTACTCTGTGGAACTCTGCAAGCTCTGAAAAACATGGAAGTGAAAGTGTTTTTTAAATAACTTCTTGCAGAAATCTACATATAACCTCATGTCAGAGTAACACCTGTATCTCTTCAAATAAGACTATGTTCCAAAACCAGTATACCTCCCATAGCAAGTGGTAGTGATGGTGTTTTTGTTCACAGAAGAGCTATCAAAGAAAGCTCAGCCTCTTCAAGTTATTGCCTGCGAGAGCCTTCTCATCCTGTACTTATATGTCTTTTCTTCAGCCTGCTCTGACCCCTTGTACAATGAATTAATTGCAAAAGGAAATTCAACATAAAGACTGAGTATGATCACAAATTTTATAAATGCCTGCATACCTTAAGACACACCAAATTTAATGTTCACATCTGTTTAAAACATCTGATCCTGGAATCCATATAGAAAAGCATTACCTGTTACAACATACCCAGAAGATCAGAAAATCACATATAATTTAGGTTACTGGGGATGTCTGCATGCCAATTAATCCAAATCACTGCTAGAAGCAGATACATTAGATAAGGTCACTCAATTTTGTGTTCAGCCAAGGTTTTAGTATCTCCATGGATGGAGATTTCGCAATTTCTTTAATTTCTTCAATTTCTTGAAAGAAAATTGAAGTAATATTTTCCCTCATCTGATCCTCAAGGAAGGATGATAAGCACTTTCCAGAAACAAGCTTTCAAAAATTCCTGCTTCTACTGTGCCTGAAAAATGAGACACTGAAGTGATTGTTTATGGGTTTGCAGTTCGCTGTAATCTTCCTTCTTTTTGCCATTGACTTTATATTGTGCAGGCTGTGAGTTATATCCTCCCTCTTCTGCCTGAGAGCCATGAATAACATCCCACAAAGGTATCAAACTGTTCCTAATATTAAATCCAGCAGTTGGCAGATTGCTAACATGCAGAAAAGCTAAAGGTCTAGCTGGTGCTCTTAACTGTGGCAGCAAAGACAAGCAATTTGACACTATTTCCTTCAGAGGTGATCAATAATACTGATCAGTAAAGTATTGATAGCACATTTGGGCCTGTTAGAGAGCAGGTGCTCAACACTTCGCTGTCAGCAGTTATTTTCGACACATAGATTTTAGCTGATGTGATGAATTGATCAGCAAGTACCTCTTAGAGTTGTCTAAGGCTTTAGGCAGACTTAACTAGAGCAAATTAATCTTGATCTGTGCTTCAAAGGTACCCATACAAAATTCAGCCATACAAAATTCAACTTACTAAAGGGAAAGTGGCATATTGTGCCAGCTAGCCCTCAAATCAAGCAGAGAAATGTATCCATAGAATTAAGGAAGATTAATATCTAAAGCAAGAACAGACAGTTCCAAATATTATTATACAATACAAAATAAAATAAGTGCAGTATAGATCTTCTACACACTATTCAACACTAATGTAAACATTGCTGATATTCAGCTACAGATCCAGTTACAGTAGAATCATAAGAGTCTATAAAGTTACCTGATCAGATAGAGAGCATGCCAAATACTCAAATCCAAGAAGTCTTAGATATTTGCTCAGCTTTTGTAGGTGTGGTTTCTCCAAGAGATCTTGATATTTTTCAAGGAGGATATGAATCCTCCTCATGATTTGAACAGCTTTGCTTAAATCTTTTGATTCATTACCTTCAAGAAAAGGAAGCCTATAGTTACTTGAGAGCTGATTGTGTCACTGGGAATATTGTGATATTCAGTATTTTCAGAACAGACCTTATCTGTCCAACCACATTAGTGACAATTTAAAAATGAATTGTATTTAAAGACAACTAGCCAAAGATAATTCAGATTCCTGTGACATCTACAAGGAGTGCCATCAAAGACCAAGCACCCAAATAATTCTACCTGCTTCTACATGCTCAGCTAATAAAAGGGAGTCATACTTCTGACATCTACACAATAACTGAGCTCCCCCATTTCACCTTCCTGGCCCACACGTTTGTTATTAGTAACATATTTCACTACAATGTTTACAAGTATCTTCAAGACATTTAGAGCAGTGTGTGTTTGGACTCTTCTGACTAAGGCTATGGATAAGCAAGTTAATTCTGGTGAAACAGGAGGCCATTTCTGTGCAAATTGTCATTTTTCAGACTGAGAGCCAGCCACTTCATCTAATTAAAGAATCCACTGCAATATAGCCACATTTTTGTGTGTGATACATAATCATTACAGATGTATACAACAAAATATTTTTTTAATTTGTGCAATGTTTATAAAGCAGAACAGGAAAACATCTACACTCTAATTCCATTAGATACTTTATGGCTGACTCAAACCATCTTGAAATTGCAGAAGGAGACCAGAGCAGGCTGATTATACTTAAAAACACCTTTCATGCTCCTGAAACAGAGCTGTATTTACACTCATTTATCCCAGCTAAGAATGTCTGAAGTCACTCACTCTCATGTTTAAAGTGAGTGGAAGTTGAGTACTGGACATGAAATTTTGCTGTCATACCTTGCTCTCTGCAGTGTTTCTTCCACACATCTACACAGACAGACAGTCCTCTCATTTCTATGCTGTACTTCACAGATTTAGATTTAAGAGTCTTGAGAAACTCGTCCAATTTATTTATTCCAACAGTCAGATTTTCTTTAATTTCCTTTTCAGTTGATATACGCAAGGCTTCCCATTGCTCCTGTTCTTGCTTTTCTTCTTTAGATTTTAGTCGCCTGTTGTTTTCCTCTACAATTTCTTCTGCTTTACTTTTCTATCCAATAAAAAGAAGATACTTAGAACAAACCATCACTGTACGCAAGCATCATCTAAGGAAAATCATCCATAAACACAATCATAGCAAGTTTATTATAGTTTTCAATTAATCTGTGTGATGCTTTGTGTTTCAGGTGTTGTTTAAAATACTACCTCATTTTGAAGGAGATACATTTTCTGTATCCCAATATGTACTGTTCAAAAAATCTTTCCTAATCTTAATTTTAAGTCAGTATAAAGCTTCATAAGGACTATAAAAAGGCACAAATGTGGTAAAATGAAATAGCAGATATCTGAAAGTTAAACTTCAAGCTTTTATTTTATACATGTGTAATAGTAATTCTGATCATATTGAGATGTAAAATTAAGAGTTCGGTCTTACTTGAAGTTAACAAAGTTATTTTATAACAGACTTTCACAGGTAATTCAACAGGCCATAAGCTATAATCCATTGTAAAGTCTATTATAAAATAATACTTGGATTACTACTGCTCAGTATTGTTCATGAGTATCCAAGTACATGCTACTTACCCTACGATGTCTGACTATGTTCACGCAGCTAGAATTAATTGCAATATCTACACAATCTTTCACAGATCAAAATAGTGCAGGGAAATAAATAACTGAATAATGGTTTAGTATATTTCAATAGTTTCTCAAAGTAAAATTAAATTAATGAACTCCAGTTTCCTTCACTCCACATTATTATACTGGTCACGAGCCAAAAATTATCATACTTTTCAGAGTTCATATTTATTAATTTTCTTTATTTACTTGTGCCTGTTAAAATATAATCACTCATTAGTATTCATAACTAGGAACAGAAATACTTCTACAAATTAGCTAACTAAAATATAAGTACAAAGGAAATTGAAATTTCTTCAGCTGAGAACTACTAGTGCATTCAGAATATAAAACTTCAGCTGGGGGAAATAGTAGAAATATTTTCCTTGATAGCAGGATTTGGAAAGAACAACTTGTATATACACACATGCTTTTTTTGTGTCTTTTTGACAGCAGTGTTAACATTCCCGGACACATGCTGTTGCTGTACAATAACTTTTGAAGTGCTGCCTCCCAAAGTGCTTCCATAAAAACGACGAAAAGTCTGTAACTTTTGTATTTGTCTTCTTTCTTCTGGATCTTTGGATTTTGCTGCAAATAAATGCAATTGTTTAAAAACACTCTGATAGAATTCCAATGGATAAATTTCCTAAAAATTCCTCATTGGTCTAAAGGCCAAAATCACATTTTGAAAGAGGCTGGCTACTAAGACTAGCTGAAATCAAACAGTATTTTGAATTATTTGAGAGACAGGCAACAGAAACTACTTTGGGCACGTATTAAAAATAGTGGCAAACTTAATATGCAGAATGCTTGGAAAGAAGTTATAATTGCTTGAGCAAAATGCCTAAGCTTCCCACACAGTACATGAAAATAGGAAGTTCTCTTCCAAAGGCAATTCACACTACTAGTAATAAAAGATGACTCTGTCGTCAGAACATAAATAAAGGTGCTAGTATTAGGAAGATACTGAACTGAGCACATGGATACTCCCACACTCAAGCCTAGGGATTTCTCTCTGCCCTAAAATCAAAACAATGAGTCACGTTTCTGAGTGAAGATCCATTTCAGATCTATTTTTCACAAGAAAGAATGAAATTACACGTCAGCATCCAGACTATGAATACAAGGAACGGGGTGAGGGGGGCACCTTTCAGCTGAAGTGGACATAAACCTTCAACTCCAACATTATGGAAGGTGCTTTGGGTACTGTTCTGCAGGTTATGCTCTGCAACTTCCCATTGAAATCACAGTGCATGGAAGAATGCAAGAAATCATCCAGTTAGAGAGATAAGCACATGGAACCTTGCTTTCATTGGTGGTGCAAATACTCACTCAGGAAACAACATTTTTAAGTCACTGAATGAAAACCATAAGCAACACCAGAAATACCAACAGTAATCCATGACTTTTTAGCTCCTGATAGGTTTTTCACAGTTTAATTCACTTTATGGCGCAATAGAGGACAGAAACATGTTTAAGATAAATTTTTGTAGTGCTTTGTGGTACATATGGTATCTTATACTTAATTTAATGTAAACGTGAAAATCTAAGATCAAAACTAAGTCCATGGTTTGTTTTTCTTAGTATCTCTAATTGGAAAAAACTTACAGGAAACTACAATCCACAACATCAAGAATTATGATGCAAACAACTTTTGTTTACTTTCTATGCCAGTTTTAGTGGGATAGAATTAAATTTCTTCGTGGTAGCTGGTACAGGCTTTGTTTTGGATTAGTGATGAAAAGTGTTGATTACACAGGGCTGTTTGAGTTACTGCTTACGCAGAGTCAAGGCCTTTTCTGCTTCTCACACCGCCCCACCAGCAAATAGGCTGTGGGTGTACAAGAATTTGATAGGGAACACAGCTGGGACAGCTGACCTCAATTGACCAAAGGGATGTTCCATACCATATGATGTTATGCTCAGCAATAAAAGTAGGCAGAAGAAGAAGGAAGGGGGGCGATGTTTGAAGCCATGGCATTTGTCTTCCCAAGTAACTGTTGTGCGTGATGGAGTCCTGCTTACCTAGACATGGCTCTAAACACCCGCGTGCCAATGGGAAGTAGCAAATATATTCTTCATTTTGCTTTGTCTGTGTGCACAACTTTTTGCTTTACCTGTTAAACTGTCTTCATCTCAAACCATGACTTTCTCACTTTCACTCCTCTGACTCTTTCCCTCAACTCCTCTGACTCTTTCCCTCAACTCCTCAACAAGGGAGTAAGTGAGTGTCTGCCACTTAGTTGCCCCCAGGCAACTTCTTTTACTTCTTATCTTAATTCTGTTCTCAAAATATAAGATTGGCTATGCATGGAATAAGCAAACATCAGAACAGATTTTGCATATGTACAGATATGCTTAAAAAGCATTATTCAAAGTATATACTCAAATAGTAAACTGACTGCACACATTCATATAGTTTGCTTATATAAATCTGTGAAGCATTTCACAAGCAAAAGGGAATGCATTATGAATATCTGACCATAAGTGTTCAGTTTTGCTTATTACAGGTATTTAAAATAATACACAATGCATACACATAATGCACAGCACATCAGTTTAAGAATATTTTAACTGTTACAGTAGCTCTAGTTGGGCAATTATTTATACGTTTGCAAATATTTTCTGAAACAAGAAGTCCTTCTCTAAAGCCATGATAACCTCCGCAATACTGTTGCAGCCAAAACAGAAATGGGGCTTTGTGTTAGCTTTTCTTACCATCAGCATTACACCGTACTCGCTCATATTCCTCCGTCAAAGGTCTGCCGGAATGCCAGTGACGAAGCTCATCGAATTCCTTGTATTTAATAAGTGAAGTAACTGCAGGATCATTGCTGAAATAAACAAACATTAAACAGAGCAGAAATTAAAAGTGTTTTCCAGCATCTCTACTGAAACATTCAAAACATTCAAAAAACTAGGTATTGATAACACGATTTTACTGTGGCAGAAAAACAACACAGAGTTTAATTCTATTCCCAATAAAGTATGGCAAGATAGCCTCAGAAAATCTCTTCTTATTTTTCTCCAGTATTTTTTTTAATGTTTTTCTCTTCCTGAAATCAATCTAAGGCTTGAAATTTAGGCCTTTCAAATACAAATTGCACATTTAGAAACAGTTCCAGAATGTAGCCTAAGAATCAAAGATTATAATGCAAAGAAATAACAGCATGAGAAAAATATCAATGTACTGGTTCTTATCCATTCTTGTTCTGAAATTTCTGTTAGTATTTACATCAGAACACATAGATGTAAACTCTTACCCAGTCCTAGCAAAAGCATTTCTCTGTTTGTCTAAATTTAGCATATAATGGATGTAAAATGGAGGGGAGTAGAAAATAAGCACAATATTATTTCATTAAATTAAAATCCATATATGTACCTTGCTAAAACAGGTAGGTCTTTCAAAACATCTCCAGCATATTCTTCCACAAGATCAGATTTCACTGAGATTAGTCCGATGTTAGGAATTTCTTCTTCATAAACTTTATAGTGTAAAAAATAATATTGCTCAATTAAGAATATATATAACTGCATATAACTCTTGAAAATTCTGTCAAGTTTAATTATACATTAAACTCCATAAGGTAAAGTTTTCTAAAAGTAAGCAGCAGTTCACTAGTTCTCCTTTCCTTGTTTCTTCTGAAGCATGGAAAGAAGAATGAAGCAGACATCATTATTGCCTCTGCACAGATATTCTCACAGTCCATTTTAGATATCTCTACTACTGTTTTGAATGCTACAATCCATCCCACCGCACAGGCACTTACTTTCCTGCACTGATTCCATAAAGACTATAGTTTCTTAAGTATACACTGTCAACTGCACTTACTATGGATGACTAAAGATAACATGTAACATTGCTCATCCTTCCTATGTTTGAAGTCTTGCCAGAACTTCCCCACTGGAGCCCACTTTGTTCAATTTATATCTTTGAAACCAGCTGAAGAAAACTCACAAATATAAGTAAAATTATATTCCAGACTTTACTGAATTTCTTACTGTCTCTTCTAAAGACTTATACAATTTGATAGATCCAAACCAAACATTTGAAGGTTGTAAAAAAAAAACTGCTTCTCAAGAGAGTCAGATATCAGGCAAAACTCTCTACCTACTCCTTTCAGATATTCAAAACACACCTTGTAAGTAAGGGAAGAAAACAAATGATCTCTGAGCCACCTATACAATTCCACAATTATGGGCTACTAAACAGTATGATGTGGGATTTAAGGCACTTAGAACAAGTCATATTTCTACAACCTTCAAGGACTGCAATGTGAGCTACAGTGATGACTCTCCTGGAAAGGAGGACAGGACCCATGAAATACAGATTAGATTTGTAATTAGGATAAAATCAAATCACTACTCCTAGAACTTTTAGTGATAGAAGTTAAGATAATGCCTTTAACTCCCAAATTTTTGGAGTTGTCAGTACCTCTAAATAATGTCTTTTTCTGTTCAAGAAATCGTTGGGAGGTCTGTCGTATTGGGAAAGCATCTCCAAAACTGTATTTTGCGGCCAGTTTTGTTACAGTGTTCCATAAATATTGGTATTCATTCTCCATTTCTTTACCCAATTCCTTTTTGAACTCTGCTCCTGCACAGGGAAGAAAGAAAGAAAGACAGAATGAAAAGGGGAAAAAAGCTTTAAACTTTAACGTTTCTCAAGCAAAACCTACCTATTCACCTATGCAGCATCATTCCTATTCAAGGTCTTCTGTCTTTAGAACAAATTAGAACAGAATGTAGTATATTCACAGTTTTTAATAGCCAAGGGTATAAAAAACTAAATGTACTGAGAAAATGTATTTTGGAAAAAGCACCACATTTAGACTGTCTGTGGAAGTCTTCAAGCTCCACAGCTAAAGACCTACCCTCACCTTCACCTACTGCAGGGTTGAAATTATAATTTTCTTTTTAGGGCCCCATAATAAGTATTATTATAAAAATAAATGCTTCAAATTCCTGTGCTTGCTTTACTGAGGTACATACAGGACATCTTGTCACCAGATTAATGAAGAAAGGATTCTGGTTTGTTATCGTATGGGCATACTCAAGGCAGAGGATTTCAGGTAAACAGAATTGCTCTCAAAGAACTTCTGCTACAAATATTTTTGCATACTTTCTTGCTTTGTCAGCTTTCACTATTTTTCTTTTGTGAATCATATCTCATCTGATGGTGTTCTTAAAGGTCCAGCTCCCAAATTCATGTATTTGTAATACAATATATGATTTTGCCTGAAACAGTTTCATCAGAGGTTAAAAATGGTATCCAATGTCACAATGATAGTAGGGATAGCATCTAGTTTCCATGCTGACTGTGTTGCACTGAGACAAAATTAAATGGATAGAAAACAGGCTGAAAAAACAAGTGGTAGAGAATACCCAATAAGAGTGACCCAGAGCTCATGCAAAGGAAGAGTGATACTCCATAGGTAGGAAAAGTACAAGTGGCACATCAAAGATATGAAATTGTAAAGTACTCTGAATGAGTACTGGTGAAAGACACTTTCATATGTGATTTTCTAGACTTGGCTGTAGAAAAAAGTTTCCCTATTATTCCATAAATGTATTCATTATTATACCAGTAATTAGAAAATTGTGCTCATTTCTGCTTGTACAAGCAGTTTCATTCTCATTTTGAAGTTTAATAAAGTTAGACATGTAAGAAAGCAATCTGTTCAACAAAGATAAATACCTTCGGTGTTTTCAGCCTCATAGTAATATGCAAGATTTATGAGCAGTGAATCATCATTTAAGTCAGGCAGGTAAGTTAAATCCAATTTCCAATCATTTGTATCACTTAGCTGCCTCAGAGCAAAATGCGTACTCAACTGTTGCTGTTAAAATAAAGCAAACAATTATTTCTTATGGAGTACCTTTTCATGTGGAGGTATCAAAGCACTCTTCCAAAGCAAGGTTAACTACCACAGATTTTACTGACATGAAAAGCAACACAGTGTTACTAGACTTCTCTGCGATCAGAAACTACCTTCACTGTTCTCCTTCACTGTAATAATCAACTTTAAACAATAAAAAGACCTGCCGTCAAACTTCCCATACTGGATGATTCTTTGATTCTATCATCTATCCCAGTACCCCAGCACTAACACTGGCTAAATGGAGATGTCTAAGAAGAGGTCAGGTATAGAGATGTTGCCCAATACATTCTCCTAGCCCCACTGATGTGTGGTTCACAGGATTCCTGAACCAGGTAAGGTTTGTTTCCAGCCAGTACATTACGTTCCCTGATCTCATCAGATGACCAAAGTATATAAAAGAAAATGAAATCTGAAATGACAGTTGTATCTGATGATGAGACAGACTACACATACCACTTTTATTAATGGTAAAACTTGCTTAGTCCAGTAGGATTTCAAGATCCTAATCCGAGCTCTCTGTGAAAGAGGCATATGAAGAAGAAATGCCACTGTAAGGCATTGCATTCTATAGAGGTCAGCTGCTTCTTCCAGAGAGAGGTATTTAATTCTTCCCTGTTGAGAGATGACAAATAAAAAAGTTTGACAATATCATTCAGTAAAATAACTGTGTTCACTTCTAATTAACTCAGTGGTTTGCACTTTGTTAAAGCAGACAATAATTTTGATCTGTTTAAACAATTTCTGCATTGTAAGTATTTGTGGATATACTTACTTCAAAATGAACTGTCTTATACACAAATAATGTAAAAAAAAAATCTTGTTTCTGAAAAGAATATGAAAATCAAGACAAAACTTAAAAACAATTGTCAGTGTGTCTGGCTAGAAATGTTATTATTTTAAAAGGAAACGTTAACATCTAGATACAGACCTGTGCTATTTTCTCAACAGCACAGCAAAGTCTGTACAGAAATCCAGCTGTGCTATCCACTCATAGCTATCCTACAGTCCACTGAATATGTGTTGCATAAAATATTACCAATATATTGTGTCTGTGTTAATCTGATGAAAATACAAAAACCTTGTAGTATGGTCACAAAAATTATGTCATGACTGCATCTAGAAAGCAATCTTTTTTTTTCCTGAAATGTCTTACTAACTTGAGAAAAACCATATTCTTCTGTAAAAGCTACTGTGCCACTGAAAATTAGGAAAAGAAAAATGACAAGTGCAACTACCTTGTAAGGTGACACTTCCTATGGAATTGATTTCACCTAAGCTAAAACTGTCCCTGGGAATAGCCACTGCAGCAGGGAGGACAGGGCCATTTCCAGACAGACTGTGCTCCTTCAGAAAAGCTGTGGCCACAGTAATTGTCTGAACCAGACTACTTACAAAGTGCAGTCACAAAGGAAGGAGCTAGGCCTCTCTTCAGCTTGGCATCTAGAAGGACAGGCATCTCTCCTGTCAGCAAAATGTTTATGGTCACTGTATTGAAAAGATATTAAAAAAAAAAATCTTACTTTTGTTGATTTCTGTGTCTCTGCTGCCATGGAAGGATTTGCATTTCCCAACATGTTGCTGTACATTTTTAATCCTACGGCACAAGCAAGAACACAGACCACACGCCTAATGTCAGATCCTTCAGGCCACAAATGTTTCAGCAGATGTATAGTCTGGTGAACCTGTAGTCATGAAAGCAATAGCACAAATGACTGCTATAATAAAAAAATGTTTAAAAACGACAAATCTTATCCTTTATGGAGTTCCATGAGAGAAGGACACAAAAAGGGTAGAAAGAAATGGAAGGAAAAGTGGGTAAAATCATTAGTAAAAAAGTGGGTTTTTTGTCATGTCCCTGAGTGCCCCAGCAGACCAGACTGCCGCTGCCCAGCACCTGGCACTGCCCCCACCACCCTGGGCCCCATTTTAGCCCCTTGGGGCCACCGGTCCCTGCCCCAGGGATGCCACAGCAGTGCCAGTCTCCCCAGCAGCCCAGCACACTGACAACACAGTCTGACACCAAGCCATTCCCTGGGAGATGCCCAGTGCCCGGGGCAGCAGCTGTCCCCTTGCTGCCCTGCTCCTGGCTATCAGGTCCTGCCCTGATGCCTGTAAAGGAGCTCCTGTGGCCTGGACAGAAAAGGAGCTGCTGCCTACCCTCGCTACACCCTGTTGTTTTTCTGCTGCTGGTGTATCCAATTATAGAACTTGCCTCAGGAAGGATAACCATGATAAAACAAAATATTATCAGTAGGCAAGCAGCCATTATCAGTTTCTACTGATTTTAACATACTTTCTAAGTAACGACATTTTTTTCTGGACTGAAAAAATCACCTTGCTGGACCAGTATCATTCCCACTGAAATCCAAAGAAACCTTGCTGCTGCTCTCTGCAGGACCAGAAGTACCGTCACAGTCGCAACACTGCAGTCTAACACTCAGGAAAACAGCAGGTGTATATTAGGCACTAAATGCACAATATGTATATAAACTCCTCAGATTTTTAAGATTGAAATATTGTAAAATGAGATTAATTAATCCATCTCTTCTGGGCCTCTCACCACAAGAAGGATGTTGAGGCTCTGGAGCAAGTCCAGAGAAGAGCAATGAAGCTGGTGAAGGGGCTGGAGAACAGGCCTTATGAGGAGCGGCTGAGAGCGCTGGGGTTGTTTAGCCTGGAGAAGAGGAGGCTGAGGGGAGACCTCATTGCTCTCTACAACTACGTGAAAGGAGGTTGTAGAGAGGAGGGTGATAGCCTCTTCTCCCAAGTAACAGGGGACAGGACAAGAGGGAATGGCCTCAAGCTCCACCAGAGGAGGTTCAGGCTGGACATTAGGAAAAAACTTTTCACGGAAAGGGTCATTGGGCACTGGCAGAGGCTGCCCAGTGAGGTGGCTGAGTCACCTTCCCTGGAGGTGTTTAAGGGATGGGTAGATGAGGTGCTGAAGGGCATGGTTTAGTATTTGATAGGAATGGTTGGACTCAATCATCGGATGGGTCTTTTCCAACCTGGTCATTTTATGATTCTATGATCATGCAAGTACAGACCTTGCAACTGTAATCAAGCTCTAAAAAAATTCCCAGATTGTGAGTACTTTTGTAGTTAACAGCATGCACAAACTTTGGCAGCTGCAGCAGGGAGGTTTGGACTTTGAGATGTCTCTGCAGATGAGGTCATTGCTGGCAGCAGCACCAATTCTTACCCAGTGCTGCTGAACATACCCTCCCACACTGAACCCTCAGGAGCCAGCTGCTTCTGTAGTGGTGAGGCAATGGCCACAGTGTGCCCAGAGGGTAGCAGCCACACCTATGGGTGGACTGATGCTACAGGTGATGTTTTCCACTGAACAGGCTGGTTCCTATCTTCTACAAGATAAAAGCAGTTGCCAAAATGGGGACATCCCTTAAGGGGCATCCCACTGACCAGCTTCCAGTCGAGCCTTACTATTTTAGTGAATTTTAAAGAAAGAAACAACTTCAAGCTGCTGTGCAGAAGAGTCAGCACAGAGGAGACCTTCTCAGACTCAAGCTAAGGAAGAGATTCCCCAGCTCTGGCTAGGAAAGTATTTCAGGTTAAAGAATGAAGGAAGACAGTCAACCTGAGGAGAAAAAAGAAAAAAAGATGAAAGAAATCCAATTACCTCTTTTTGTATGCTTTTCAGGCTCAGCTTGAGGTGTTCATATAGACAGATGAACGGCTCTTCATATCCGACTATGTTTGCACAGGCATATTGCAGATCTTGTTCATACTAAGAATGCAGGAGTCAAAGTTATAGGCAAAAGTCAATACATAAAATATACCAGGAACTCCTAACCACAGACAAACCATTCTGATGTACAACAATCCTCAGTCTCCAAGAAACATCTATTCTGAATGAAACTCCTTTAAAAATCACATTCCTAGTCTAAATGCTAGTCTTGTCTGGCATATCACAAGTCAGCTACGACACATGGTACTGAACATATGGGAAAGGCTGTATTTGAGACTATCGTATCTTAAATGAACAAGGATATGAATGAGAGTAGAGAGAACAGGGTAGGGATTTGCCACCAATCACAATGTTTGCCTGTTAAGGATTTCAAGACCAATAGATTAAAGACAGATAAAATGAGCCACGTACCAGTGCTTTATAATTCTAACATGCAAAATATAATGCTTATATTGAGATACTTCAATTAAATCTGCTAAGTAGAGCTAACACCATTATTGCAAACCAACAACAAAGCTGTGTAACTTACCCTTTGAAAAAATGATCTGTGTTTATACGCACTCTGAACATGATATCCGTAAACTCTAAGAATATCATACTCCTGTCCTGAAGCAAGCACAACATTGATTTTCTTTGACAATGAATGAGCAATTAAAATAGAGAAATAGTCTGTTTGGAGAGAAGTCAATCCTATGTCAGATACGATGATGAAGTAAGGATAGCTTTTCTTCAGGAAAATCTTCCATTCAGATGACAAACAATTGGAAAATTCTGTATGAACAGTGGTGCCTGTGTTGTGTCTCAGGTGTTCTATTAACGCAGTACGTAAGAAAAGGAAATGCGGATACGAGAAATACATCTGTTCTGCATCCTGTGGGAAATAAGGACAATTAAATTATTCAGTTACTTTTGTTGACACAATGAACAGTTTCCTAATCCTGACTGGAATCATGCAGTTGGTTTTGAAGGAGTGTAGTAGTTTAAATAGCAAAAAAATGTTACTTATTCAGTACCTTGAAGAAAACAATGACATATTTTGCTCCTTTTTCAGTGAAATCTTGCAGGAAGTGTTCGATTTGGTAGAAGAAGTTTAGACATTGTGCTTCTTTATCTAAAAACATAAGTATTAAGGAATCCCCATCTATCACAAAGAATTCAGACTCAACAAAGTCTTTTAATAGACTGACATACCTGAAAGAAACAGAAATAGCACGTGGATAAAATTACTTCAAGCAAAGTTAGGGACATGGGGAAGAAGTCTTTTGCTTAATAGTAGATTCTAAAATAAATGCTTTTCTTAATAAAATCAACTAAGCATCAAATGTAAAATTAAATCAATAGCAAACCATCTTTCCTGGATCTAAGGCTAGTGCTAAATCACTTACAATCTTTTCAGTTATATTTACTGTATTAGCAATTGTCTCTTTTACAACTCTAGATACTTTTGTAGCATCTGAGGTTTCTGTGACTTATGCGACACCTCTTGTCCACATCTGCTTTTGCAGAAAGTTAAAAATACCCCACAGGAGATAACCACAAAATACATTATGAGTCTTCCTGCCTACGTCTCCAGCTAAAAATAATAAATGGGTTATCAACAACTATCTTGACAATGACAACTACTTCCCTCATCCAAGGAACATCCATGGCAAGAAAAATACCTTAATAGAAAAAGGAATCCAATCATTTTTACATTCCTCCAAGACATCAAACAATTAAGACTTCTTTCCCATTTCAAAAAAATTACGGAAGTTGATAAAATTTGCATTAATCAATCTTAGGTCAAACTTGAAACATTCTTTTCACTGAAGACAGCAAGTATAAACAGGAAACTCAATAGTTTTTAACACATCCTAGGAATTGGCTGTGTTCTCCATCTCTTTAAGAATCCATAAAAATCCAGGGATATGATGTTTTACCCAGGACAGATAGAGGAGTGAAGAATTCTTCCAGGTCTGGATGAAGAAGAGACAAGCTCTTCTAGCAAAGGTTCTCTGCTTTCATGTTTGTCTATTAGATATTACAGTACTAATGCAAAATACAAATACATCCATACTCAAGTGCTAAGAAGGTGCTTGTTTTCTTCAAGGCTGTTAAAAATGCCTGATACACATCACCTTAGATCCACACCTAGGAAGGCCCAGCTTTCTTTTCTGGCCTCTGGTTTATGGCCCAGTTTGCTATCTGATGCAATGAGTAGCTTTCCATGAACAAAAACTATGTAAACTTCTGTCTTACACATTTAAATAGTCTTCCTTTACTTAACAATAAACTTTTTAGCATGTCAGTTCAGAATGCAGAGAAGACACTTCACTGTCAAAAAGAATGGAACTATTGCTAATCTTTTTCCATATCAAGCTGAGAAAATAATCAGAACCTGGAGTAAATATGCTTAAAATAAGTAAATATGCTTTTAAAAAAGTATGACAGAGGATTTGAAAAAGAATAAAGAGCAATAGTTAAAATTCTAGATCAGTCCCTAAAACAGACTGTCGAGTAGACAGTCTCTACTTTTTGAGCAGACTTTCTCTATTAAATTAGGAATCTTCCTTCATGTGGCTGGAGGAAGTATGCCTTAGATCTCCTGGTTTTACGCAAACCTAGGTGATGAGCACATAGCTTCATTCTCAAAGGACACTACGTTGCAATGTCTACTTAGTTCAAAGAAGCTATTTTTATTACCATTTGTTCTGTTTGTTTCGATAAACGCTTTTGTACTTACTGAGCTCTTGATAGGAATGCCCAAACATGTAGCCTCAAAGTCTCCAGAAATGCAGCATGTTTTCTCCTTTCTAAAATAACCACAGACATGGTTATTGGTGGAACCGTATAACCATAACTAATCAATTAATTACAAAAAAAGCCAAAAAGCAAAACACTGCAATAAAAGCCACAGACATGAGTATAAGCTAATAGCAGCTCCTCACCAGGGTTTCGGGAACGGCATTTGTGCTGAAGAACTCTGAAATACTTGCTTTCAGTTTGTGATGCCTGTTGTATCACTTCTTCAGTGGTCGAGATACTATAAATCTTACTGTAATCTGGGTCTCTGTCTTGTTTATCTTTATTTTCTTTAAGCATCTTCCTAACAGCTGCTTCTGCTTTGTCATTTGTCTCCTCTTCTTCATCACTGATCCTTGTACTCTCGCTCTCTTTATCTTCCTCCATTGGATTGATGCCTATGTTCTCGATGTTGCTACACTCACTATCCTTATCATCATTATTAGCATTCTTGTTTGCATCATTACGAATTGCTTTCTTGAAACGACTTTTTGCAGAATCCATCACAGATCTTGATTCTGGCAGCCAAAAAAAAAAAAAACTCTATGAAAACAAAAGATAATTTTCAGGAAATACGATATGTTCAGAGGATTCAACCAATAAATTATCTATTTCCCATCATCGAATGGGAATAAAACCTTAATAAAAATCAGAAAACATTTTATGAGCGTCCTTGTTGGACATATTTTCATTTTAAAATCAAAACTTATTTTTATGAACCATAAGGAAAACATCAGCTTTGTCTTTCTTAACATTTACTAAAGAGGAGCGTTACATATTTACATATCACTTTTGTGCTTTGCATTAAGGGACCCATGGGAAAGTTAGTCAAAATTTGCTATATTAGCTTTATCTAAATGGCATGCTCCAAGGAATGATCCATGTTTCCTAGTTCAAGTGACTTATACCCACACTGTTCACGTAGTCCAATCACAAGTAGGCAAGCTACAACATCTTCATTGCATGATGGGGGTAATTATGGTTTGGTATCAATCCCACTTTTAGTGTCAGTTTCACCATTTTTTCTTCTTGTTTTTCAAGGGTAGAATTCTAAAATCTTGAGTAAGCACACAACTGCAGTCATTAGGGCAACTCCCCACTTTACAAGCTCATGATGTTGTTCTTTTGAGAGAAAGAACGAGCAGCTTGAGATAACCCTACACAGTCCCTACCACATGAGCTCGGTTCTTCTGAACTTCCGTCTTCTCTCGTTTCCATTCAGGTAACAGCCTCATGCAGTATTTATTGCAGCATTTGCCACTGCAACATTCAGATGACTTAGACATGGTTATAACTCATTTTCCTGAAACCATAAAAGGACTATTCCATCTTTAGGCATCATTTTTGATCTTGTAACATTTCTTAAAAAAAAAAACAAACACCTCAGTTTTTGACATTTCGCAAACTCAAACCTAAGCTGCAATTTTCTTTTTGATATCCATCTAATTAGTTTAAATTCTTAGCAAACAAAGTTGCAGGAAAAAAGAAATAAAAATACATTTTTATTATCAACTTGTAAAGTACTGAATCTATAGTGTGCTATATTACAGTGGTGTGCTTAACATAACTTTAAGTTACAGTTGAACTTTGATACCCATTCACAAAATGTAAGCTGTTTATATATAAAGAGCTACGTAATGTCTCCTTTTGTGTACCTGCATGCGTACTTTTTGTCAAAGCAGCAATAAACCTGAGACTTCTACATTTTTTCTTATCTAAATTGAAAAAGCTGGCTTCAGAAAACCATTCCAGGTCGTATTATTTTTGCATGATGAAATCGTCACTTACCTAGAAAACAGCCATCAGTAGTTCAACAGTCTCCTAAGCAAGAGTGACTTTCCGCATCTGAAAACAAAAACTCAGCTGTTTTTGAGCAAAACTGTATCTGTACTCATGTATGGACCACTACATTCCTTTCAAAAAAAAAAAAAAATCCCCAGTCAGTAAATCAGTGCTTTTCTGCAGTGCTCCCAGTGACATCTGAGCTGCCTGGGGCTACAGTGTGGGCAGAGGCAACCAGTTGGTTTTTGACACTGCCAGAAACCCTGTAACCCCTCCACCCTAGAGGGTGCTCCCTTGCTGCCCACAAAGTCCCAGATGTTCCCCTGCATGCTTCCAGCCCCTCATCCAGACCTAAACCAACTGCAACCCTGATGTGAGCCCCAACCCCAGCTCCAGCGCCATGCCAAAGTCCCACCACAATCCCCTAAGACCCAACCACAATCCCAGTGTCGGCCCCAAACCCACCCTAGAGGCAACCCTGACTGCAGCCCCTAGCAGAGCCTGCAGCCAGGCAGTACCTGCACACAGCCACTGAATCACCTGCCTGGCTGCCCCACACACCCCAGTTTTAAGGCTCTGGGCACCGACACCGCCCCAGCCACCAGCTTTCACTTTCTGTTCCCAGACCAGCAGGGCAGCCCAGTTCAAGTTTTGTTTCTGAGCTGCCAGGAGAGCAGCTCCCCTGAACGCAGCACTGCTAAATATCAGCAGCGTTTCCTGGATTCCATTCAATTACACGTTTCAGTCGCAGTGGCTTCAGCTGATGGTCTAAGAGCCATTAACCCAGAATTGTTTCAGATTAGTGTAAATGCAGGTTGCATGCGCAGTGCAGAAAATATTGGTTCCTGCCTCTGTCCCTTTATTCACCCCAATCCATTCTTCTACCAGCCTGCTTTCTGGAACTAGGAAATGACATATAAAAATAAACTAAGAGATATACTTTACACAACTTTTTAGCATTTCCAGCAAATTTTAGTGCAAACAGTTCTGGAACCCTTTCAGTTTAAAATAGTAAAGCCTTGATGCGCAAGGGGACCTGAGTAGCCAAGTAGTGTTGGGAAGACATTTAGTAAAACAGAGTTTATATATCAGATTGTCTTGTCTCTGGAGCGAGTCCAGAGAAGAGTGATGAAGCTGGTGAGGGGGCTGGAGAACAGGCCTTATGAGGATTGGCTGAGGGAGCTGGGGTTGTTTAGCCTGGAGAAGAGGAGGCTGAGGGGAGACCTCATTGCTCTCCACAACTACCTGAAAGGAGGTTGTAGAGAGGAGGGTGCTGGCCTCTTCTCCCAAGTGACAGGGGACAAGACAAGAGGGAATAGCCTCAACCTCCACCAGAGGAGGTTCAGGCTGGACATTAGGAAAAAGTTTTTCACGGAAAGGGTCATTGGGCACTGGCAGAGGCTACCCAGGGAGGTGGCTGAGTCACCTTCCCTGGAGGTGTTTAAGTGAAGGGTGGACAAGGTGCTGAGGGGCATGGTTTAGTGTTTGATAGGAATGGTTGGACTCGATGATCCAGTGAGTCTTTTCCAACCTGGTGATTCTATGATTCTACGAAATGGAAAGCCCAGATCCTCTTTAGATCAGATGCTTGTACAGGATACAGCACAGAAAACCTCTGGGGTTACATGTGTAAGTAATCTGCTCCTACATCCAGGTAAGTTTCTGACAGTCTCCCTAGTGGACAGCTATCTTGCAATGCTTGCCATCTAGACAAATCAGAGGTCACTTCCACATCCTGCATTTCCTTTGAAACCTGTACAAAGATTCCAGGAACTCAGGAGAACGATATCTTTTACAGCACAGTAACACATCCCCAGTGCTCCATCATATCAGAACTGTTTTGTTTAGCTAGCTGGGATAAGCCCCTGCTCCCTCATCTCAGTATACACTTTCTGTTTCGTTGGTAGGTAACAATCAGAGAATTAGTTGGAACTCTATTTTATTTCTTCAAATTAAATGGGAGATGAATATTAGCCCAATGCTTCAATAGATTTTAATATAACTTTTAATTAGGTCCTGAAGACAGATTCAATTCTCCACCCCTTTGGATGATGCATTTTGATTCAGAAAGGTTTATTTTAAGTCATGACTAAAATGCAGATCAGGCACATTACTTTCCTGAGGAAACTGGTGCCACTTCCATGAAAAAATATTTAAGGAAGAGCAAAAACACCACTCAAGTCCAGGGCCGGAAAGGGAGAGAGGGAAAAAAAAGTGAGTGAGAACCAGTTGTGCAAACACCAATGTCAGGTCCCCTGACAGAGGACCCTACACTGGAATAAGTGGATATGCTCTGAAAGAACTGTATCCTGTGGAAAGTCCATTGAAGGACTGCAGCCCATGGAGAAGACTCACACTGTAGGAGGGGTAAAGCATCAAGAAAAATGGCTATGTCCTGATAAATCACCCCAACCCTCATCCTCCCTGTGCTGTTCAAAGGATGAGGAGTGATAGAGAAGTTAAGAATGAAGGAGTGAAGTCGAACTGAGAAATGGAAGTGTTGGGGGAAGGTGTTGTTTATAATTTTATTTCTTATTTCTCACTACCAAAATGCATTTTAACTGGCAATAAATTAAATTACTTTTACCATGTCGAGTCTGGTTTGCCTGTGATGGTAACTGGTAAGCAGTTTTCCTGTCTTTGTGTTCACCCACTAGCTTTTCCATCCAGTAGGATGCCAGGTATGCATATCCCTAAAGGTAAGACCCCTGGAAGAACTGGTCCAGCCCAAATATTGGAGAGACCTGGGCACAACAGAGAGGCTTGTTTCCATGTGGATGTGGAGTGCCTGCACAGAAGGCAAGTGGGGGAAGCCAGGAACCATGGCCAGCTGCTGGATAGTGCAAGTGCACAGGCACAGCTGCTGGTGGGATCTGCATTGTATGTATTTCCCGATAAAGGTTTCACTGACCATGTTAATCTATGTGGCCTGCTGTTTATGTATATATGTATGTGTGTGTTGTATACATCTGTGTTTTTATACCTGATGGGGACACATGCTTCGCTCCTCTACAGCAAAGACCAAATAGTACTGCAAGCCTGATATTATATGAGATTATGTTTTCCCACACAGAAACACACATATTGTCTTCCAAATCTTCTTGGAATCCACAGAGGAGTTTGTTGAAGTACGGCTGCTTATAAAAATAGAATATTTACCAACCAGTTTCTAAAAGGAGAAGTCAATATTCTTATTTCATATCAGCCATTCTAGAAGCAATCAATTGGAACTGGCCAAGAGTTCTCCTGTTTTGCTGTTATACTCAGTTAATGCAGCAACAAAAACTTCTGGGAGATCATTATGCATTACCTATAGGAAAACACAATTTAGGTTTATGTTTTTGAGCATCTAGGAGAAACCATAAAATGCTATAATCAAATCAAATGCCTGAAGTTCATTGTGATACAGCCACAAAATCAATCAGTGCAGCTGGGGAGCAGGAGGAGCTGAGCCACTCCCAGTCAGTGGTGAGCTGGCACTCTGGGACAAGGCACGTCAGGGCAGAGAAGGGTAGGGGAGGGCAGAGCTGCACCCCACCAACGGCCCAGTCATTGCCAGGCAAAATAATAAGCCAAGGACAACCTGGGAGCCTCACACACCAACTCAGGAACAGTTAAGATGAGCCAGCTGCAACTGGATAGATCTTACATGGAGCCCCACAACTTGGGGAGCACAGGGGAAGGCTCCAAGTGAGGCTGACCAGGACAATTAATGCCAAATAGTACTCTCAGGTCCCTGACAGTGTCTGAGCTTAGGCTGAATTAGTTTTCAAGCAAGTTTCAGTATATTAATTTCCAAGAATCAAAATTGACAGAAAGCTAAGACCCATATATTTTGCAGTTTTGAAGCAGAGAATTTCAAAGCAAATCCACTCATTAGCTTCAGGATTTTGCTAAATATTTTTTATTTTGTTCAATGAAAAATCAAAACCTAAAGAACATAACGATTAGTACTGTTATCAACAATAGTATTAAAATGTGTTAAGAATAGTAGCAAAAACTTTTTACTACTCTTCCTCAAATAACAGTTCTTTGTAGAGAATAGTAATACAACGAAGAAATTACATGATGGACCATGAAAATGAATTTTATGTGCAAAACTCTGTCAGATGGGAAAAGGACTATGAAAGGCAGTAGGGATGAAAATATGCAAAATTATTTAGCATGCTGAAATTGTGTCAATTTTTCAAATTATGCAGACATTCCATTTCAGTAAGGATTGATATCAGCATAGTTCTGTTTCGTTTACACATTTAATGTATTTAAGGTTATTTTTTTAAGGGATTGTGCACATCCACAAGTTTATCTAAGAGGAACAGGCAATTTACAACATAGTCAGGTAAGCTCTAATGTCAAAGCTTATTCAGGGGTAAGCCAGTTCTGAGCTAACAGGAGAAAGAGCAGTTAGTGGATGGAAATACCAGTGTAACACTGGAAAAAACAAACTATAAAGCAGCATTTTCTAATACTAGTCTGTTCCTTATACTGCCCTTTCCTATACTGCCCTTTCCAATACTGCAATCAGCCTTATCAGCAGCCTTTGCAGAATAAACATTTATACTTATTTGGTTTGACGGCAACAAAGCAATTGCTCTCTAGCTTTGAAAGAGTTGGCAGCATTAGTTAAAGATTAACCCTTTCAGCATTAGGTAAAGATCTTTTTCTTAAACTAGAGTGTAGTTATTCCACATTGGTAAAAGCTATTGGTAAACCTCCCACAATGATAATAACGTCTTTATTGCAGCTAATAAACTGTATAATCTTCGGGAAGAAAAGATTTGTATAAATCCTTCTCTGAACAGCATCTCTACAAACTGTCTTCTTTTGTGGTCTATAGTAACATGATGATATCCAGTTCCCTTCCACACAAGTGTCTTAAGTGATTTGTTTTATTTCACTAAGTGTTCAATCCATCAACTTCTGCACAGCCTATGATAAGTAATAATTAAAAAAAGAGGTCTTCTTCCATATGACATTTGCAAGTTCGGTGTCAAGAAATCAAAATTGTTTCTTAGCCTTAAGGACCATGGCTGACAACCCGATGTATAAGATACAGTGGTACCTAACAATGTATCGGTAAGGATGGAGGACAAATAAGTTTCCCAGGGAGCCAAAGAAATTACAAATAGAGCTAAAGAATGTGATAAACTCTTCACTTTTACATAAAATTCATTAGTTTTTCTCTGCCTCACTGTAGAGAGGAGAATCACATAGCAAAGGATAAGCATTGTCAAAAAAAGGAAAAGACTACAGAAGACAATGTCATGAATATTAGTTCTACACCTACCAGCAGTACCACAACCTGGCAACATGTGGTAGTAGTAAGAACAGAAAACACATATAAAACAGTATTTTTGGCAAAATATTTGTGCAATATGAAAAGAAAGCATCAGCATCTTTTTTTTCTCACCTTTGTTTAGGCAGCTTGGCAGTTTCCATATATGCAATCAAGAAGAATTCTAGTAATGTTCAAGTGATTGCGGCATGTTTTGCTATTCAACTTGACTAGTAATATTTTTTTAATTTTTGCTACTGTTCTTTTCATGACACTGTGCAAAGCTAGTAGCTTGAACCTTTACCTAAGAAAGCTACAGAGTGAATATTTTGTAAGTTAATTAGAATTTATATTATCGTATACTTTCTTTTTCATTTAATACACTTCTATGCAGACAATTCACCTAACTCACTGTATGTAACAAGGCAAAGTACAGAGAATATTTTCTCAAAGTAAATCTGTCTAAGCCATGATCTGCCAGGTTCTCAAGGAGAGCACTGTGGGAGACAGTGTCAAAAGCTTTACAGGAACATACATACTTTACTAAATAATCACAGAATCACAGAATAACCAGGTTGGAAGAGACCCACCGGATCATCGAGTCCAACCGTTCCCATCAAACACTAAACCATATCCCTCAGCACCTCATCCACCCGTGCCTTAAACACCTCCAGGGAAGGTGACTCAACCACCTCCCTGGGCAGCCTGTTCCAGTGCCCAATGACCCTTTCTGTAAAGAATTTTTTCCTAATGTGTAGCCTAAACCTCCCCTGGCGGAGCTTGAGGCCATTCCCTCTTGTCCTGTCCCCTGTCACTTGGAAGAAGAGGCCAGCACCCTCCTCTCTACAACCTCCTTTCACGTAGTTGTAGAGAGCAATGAGGTCTCCCCTCAGCCTCCTCTTCTCCAGGCTAAACAACCCCAGCTCTCTTAGCCGTTCCTCATAAGGCCTGTTCTCCAGCCCCTTCACCAGCTTTGTTGCCCTTCTCTGGACTCGTTCCAGAGCCTCAACATCCTTCTTGTGGTGAGGGGCCCAGAACTGAACACAGTATTCGAGGAGCGGTCTCACCAGAGCTGAGTACAGAGGGAGAATAACCTCCCTGGACCTGCTGGTCACGCCGTTTCTGATCCAAGCCAAGATTCCATTGGCCTTCTTGGCCACCTGGGCACACTGCTGGCTCATATTCGGTCGGTTGTCAACCAACATGCCCAGGTCCCTCTCCTCCAGGCAGCTTTCTAGACAGACTTCTCCCAGTCTGTAGCACTGCATAGGGTTGTTGTGCCCCAAGTGCAGGACCCGGCATTTGGCCTTGTTAAACCTCATGCCATTGGGCTCTGCCCAGCGGTCCAGCCTGTCCAGATCCCTTTGCAGAGCTTCTCTACCCTCCAGCAGATCGACACTTCCACCCAGCTTAGTATCGTCCGCAAACTTGCTAAGGGTGCACTCGATGCCTTCATCCAGGTCATTGATGAAGACATTGAACAGGGCTGGACCCAGCACTGAGCCCTGGGGAACCCCACTTGTCACTGGCCTCCAGCTGGATTTCACACCATTTACCACCACTCTCTGGGCCCGGCCATCCAACCAGTTTTCCACCCAGGAGAGTGTGCGCCTGTCCAGGCCAGAGGCTGACAGTTTCTCAAGCAGAATGCTGTGAGAAACTGTGTCAAAGGCTTTGCTGAAGTCCAGGAAGACCACATCCACAGCCTTTCCCTCATCCAGCAGCCGAGTCACTTTGTCATAGAAGGCGATCAGGTTAGTCTGGCAAGACCTGCCTTTTGTGAACCCATGTTGACTGGGCCTGATCACCTGGTTCTCTTGCATGTGCTTCATGATAGCACTCAAGATCACCTGCTCCATGACTTTCCCTGGCACTGAGGTCAGACTGACAGGCCTGTAGTTCCCTGGGTCCTCCCTGCGACCCTTCTTGTAGATGGGCACAACATCAGCCAGCCTCCAGTCCAGTGGGACTTCCCCAGTCTTCCAGGACTGTTTTTAATTGTACATCTCTTCCTAGTGCAGTGTAAAAAAACATATTGAGAGTTTTAAATCTGAATATTAAAAGGCCAATATTTGAATCAGGCATTCTTAAAGTGATAGATTACCACCTTCTCGGTGACACCCTGAATGCACTTGGGCTTTGCACTGAACTGGATGACTGAGTAATATGAAGCTAAATATAAGCAGCCAAAAGAACAGGATTTTTTTCCACCTGGATGATGTCAGTGATCCATCCCCACAGCCTTGTACTAATTCTTGTATCATTACAAGTACAATTATAGTTGCAGCTGCTGAGGGCAAATTGAGCAGCAGAGGGAGGAAGAGATTCAGTCTATCTCTGTCATCATACACCATGTACTTTGTAGCGAAGTAGAAGTTAGTGTGACGTGAGCTGGTGACAGTTCATTGCAGCTGCTGGTAGTATTCCCTTTTCATAAAGTGTCTTTTTCAGCTCTTCTCTTCAGTCCACCCATTGCTTACTCGCAAGCACACAGACTCATCTCTTTTCTAGCTTTGTTTCTGTCACTCATTTGCTGATTCAGCTCACTATGATGGTAGAAAAATATTCTCTCATTTCTTGGGTTATTTCTTACTTACAAGGTCTTCATAATTCACTCACCATGGAGCCAGACAAGTGCCAGAGCCAGTGTGAGATATAATAGCTCATGAAACTGGGAGAGTGAAAAGAGGATGAGGAAGGGGAGAAGCAAAACTAGGTTGGCCTTTTTTTGCCCCAGCAAACCATTACACTGGCTTGGCTCACAGTCTCAGATGGTACTCTTCAAAAATCTCTGTATTTGCAAAGATGCTTCTCCCATCTATGTCAATGGTAACTGTAGGTACTAAAGACTCAAACACATCATTCAATTCTAAGTATTCATTTGTGCCTTCAATTCTAAATTAAGTTTCTAAAGTTAGATCTCTATATTTTAAAACTGTAACTGCATTTGACTAATATTTCAACTAAAAATACTTTAGTTTCCTCGACTTGCCCATTCTAACACGTTATGTGTTATTTACTGTTTTGGTAGTTTTCTATTTTCTCCTTGCTTTTTCTGGAATCTGTCAACAAACTGCAGATTTCTTCCTCTTTCTTCTCAGCATGTTGCCAGCATCTCTTTACTTTCTGTAACTGCCTAAAAATATAAAAATAAAATGTGTTGTATCACTTTTCTAGCCAATGTAGTCTACCTACAGAAACTTTGCAAAATCTTCAAAACAGAAGCAAGAAGAACAAGTGCAGAATCCACTGGTAAAAGGGTGTGGGTTTATGTCATTAAGGAACACATTTTTTATTTGAATTTGTCTAACAGCCATTGGGTGGCAGACAATGAACAGTATGTAAGTTGTCTGCTGTAGGCCTAAGAGGTTTCTTCATTTATGGACCTCATGCCTTCTTGAGGATGCATAACTAGCAACACGGCAGTGTCTAAGAAGTTGCTGAACTGTTTTTTGAGATACAATCCAGAGATTCAAACCCTCATCTTTTTGAATAAAATCCCAGTACAGACTTGTATTATTTTATACATTCTTTCCCCCAGAATTTGTCATGATAGACAAATGATGACAAAAGTTTCCTTCTGGAAAAAGCAAGTGTAAACTACAAATAAGGCAATTAGAAAGTAAACAAACCTAACATGAACCAATTACATGTGTTTATCCATTTTTATAATACACAGTATGATTTTACATTGTGCTTTTCTGGGTGTCTGCACGTCTCTGCGTATATGGGTAGCTATATGCTCCATGTGTACGTTTGAGTGTATGAGTGTATGGATGCTAGTGCAAGAGAAAAGGAATTGAAGCTTCAGATCCTGAACTCCATATGAGACCATGTACAAAAACTTTTATCTCTAATTTCTGGCCTGGAATTCTATATCTTCCAGCTGCCACTTCAATAAAATAGTTACAGTAAGTGCTAAATCAGTATACACACGCATTCCTGAAGTGAAACAACTGTGATGCTAATAAGAACATATTTGTTCTACAGTGTCAGCCCTTGTCCAAAGTGTTAGCTTTTGTGTGTTCTTATTTCTTTGGAAGTTCACAATTTAGAAGTAGACCTTTTTAATCCAATAGAGCCATGAGTTTCAATTATTATATTTTTTAAAATAATTGAAATAATATAGCATATCTAACAGGTGAGAGCATCATGGTGAAAATCCCATCCCAAAACATCAGTCACTGCTAAGCCATCTGGTACTGTTTTATTAAATTGATTACAAATATTTGCCCACACTTTATTAACAAGAGCCTGATTTTTGAAAACAAATGCATTACTTCAGTAATAAGTAAACAAACGTAATAGATTGAAAAGAGTATGCAAAGATCTCAGAATCAGAGAATCATAGAATGGTCTGGATTGGAAAGGACCAGGTCATCTAGTCCACCCCCCTGGCTGTGGTCAGGGACTTCTTCAATTGACTGCAATCTGTATTGAGCAAAACATATGTGTGCTTTGCTTTCCTTTGTCAGGTCTCAGAGTCTCATCCAACCTGACCTTGAATGTTTCAAGACATGGGGCTTCCGCCACCTCTCTAGGCAATTCATTTCAGTGTTTCATCACCCTCAGTGAAAATGTTTAGTTTATACTTCTCCTCTTTTAATTTAAACCCAAAAAAGTTTGTCCCCATCTTTCTTATAAACCCCCTTTAAGTACTGAAGGACTTCAATGTGATCTTCCCGCAGTCTTCTCTTCTCCAGGTTGAACCCCAATTCTCTCAGCCTCTCTTCACAAGGGAGGCGTTTCAGGCCTTTGATCATTTTTATGACCCTCCTCTGGACTCACTCCAGCATGTCAATGGCTTTCCTGTGCTGAGGGCTCTAGAACTGGACACAGTACTCCAGATGTGGTCTTAACAGAGAAGAGCAGAGGGGCAGAATCACCTCTCTCAGCCTGCTGGAAACATTTCTTTTGATGCAGCCCAGGATATGGTTGGCCTTCTTGGCTGCAAGTGCACATTGCTGGCTTGTGTCCAGCTTCTCATTCACCAGGATCCCCATGTTCTTCTCTGCACGGCTGCTGTCAATCTCTTCATTCCTCAGCTTGTATTGGTATTAAAGGTAATCGATCTTGGTTCAATCGATTCTTGGGTATCAATCTTGGTTCATCATCTTCCCGGTGACACAAAACCCTCTGATACATCAGAGGGTTGTGTGAAAAGGACTGACCACTGGTACACGTTGCCCAGGGAGGCTGTGGAGTCTGCCTCCTTGGAGGTACTCTAGGTGGTCCTGCTTGAGCAACAGATTGGATCAGATGACCTCCAGAGGCGCCTTCCAGCCTCAGCCATTCTGTGACTCTGTGATCACTGAACTACCCCTGTTATACTACTGTAACAACAACAATGTACTACTGGATATGGAAGTCAACTTAAAATACAGTTTCTAGAGATTATGAATGTGGTTTAATAGAAAGCAACTCAACATGCTACATATATCAGTAAATAATGATGCAACTAGTTTTGTACTGAATGCAAGAAAGATTGCACAAAATCAGATTAGCCACTTTATAGAGGCCATAATAAACATCTGCCAACTTTTTTTGCTTACTTCCATGTGGGTCTGGTCTTGTCTTCATTTATTATACCCTGAAAAATAAGGTTTTATCTCCCGATAGCAGGTGATCACCCTCCATTGTGTCAGCTTAGCTTCAAAAAGTATAATGTTACTGCACTACTTCACACATGTTGATGTGCTGTAATGGACTCGGTAGGCCTTGTGGAAGGCAAACACAAACTCACCGTGATTTTACAAAAGGGAGCAGTTCAGCTTGAACATCAGACAACTTTATCTGGTGAAACAGGTAGATCAAGTGATGGTTGAACGCTTAAATCTGCTGAGTGACACCTGGGGTGAGGCAGAGGCCTCAAAGGCTGTTGTTGCTTTAGTTAATAGCAGAAACATCCCCAGAAGCACGTAATTTGGTCCCCGCCCTGAAGGCATGATACAACACAAGGGCCTTGCCATGAACCAGTCACACATATTAATTGACTTAATCTCACCTCGGGGAGACGTACAAAAGATTTTTCAAGAAGTATAAAATCAGCATCTGAAAACCCTTTGGTTGGCAATGAATCAAATACCTTATCTGACAGACGGATCAACTGGCCTACACCTCTTCTCCACCAAGAAGGGATGCCTTCTTGCTAAAAATTGCACACCTCTAACTTCTTTGGATGTTTCCCCAGGAGTACAACTACTAACTCAAGTTTCATATAGTTACTTCATATAGATCATTGTTAACCAGTTGTAATCATCTAATGCTAATGCAAGTGAATTTATCAATGGCAATCCAAAACTTGTTTTTATCTGTCACTTAAAATAAATTACCTACTGTTTACACTAATCCTGACTGGTCACTAACACATATATGCATATAACATAATCCTTTAGTCATAAACCATCTGTGTGGACCTGGCCTGGCATGAGCTGAGTGGCTCAGAGCAGGTGTGTGGACTCTGGCCCCAGTGGCAAGGCCAGAAGTGCGGGAGAGTATGTCCGGACTAGTCTAAGGAGGAGGGACATGCCTGAGCCTGTTGCCGGTCCTCCACACCTGAACAGGTGAGGGGCAGGGACAGAGTTTAAAAACCCCTGCAAAGGCCTGAAGCTGTCTCTCCTCAACTACCTCCTCAACTCCCTCCGCAACTCTGCTTCTTTGTCTTGTCTCTCTCTGTTTGTCTGTCGTCTCTGTTTGCCTGTTTCCTCTGTCTGCCTGTTTCCTCTGTCTCTACAACTCTTTCTCTTCAACTCTCTCTCTCTCTCTGTGTTTGTCTGCTTGTCCCTCTTTGTTTACCTTGTCTCGTGTTTGTGTGCTGTGTGTGGACACCCATCATCTTCTGGACCTGCTGGGCAAAGAAACACGTGCTGCTGCATGCGGAGCTCCTAAGGTGCTGACTATCTACCATCTCTTACAACTATTTCTCTTGTAACTCTTTTATCCTTTTCTCCTTTTCTTCTTTTCTCCTTTTCTCTTTGCAACACATGCGGCTGCAGCGGGCAGTAGCGGGCGGTTTTGATTTGATTTCGGGTTTGACTCCAGGAAACACAAGGGCTCTTGGTGCTGTTTGGGGCTCAGTGAAGCAGGTTGTTACGCTGCTGTGAAGCATTGGACTGACGGGCTGTTTCAGTCACTTCTGCAGCTGCAGCTTTTCCTGTCCGTGCTCTGGCCCGTGCAGGTTGTTTGATTGTTTGAATCCAGTGTAATCGTTTGAATCCAGTGTTTTAAGGGCATGTATCTTATTTGGTAAAAGATTTAGTATACATCTATACCTCTGAGTGATTTTTAATTACTCTGACACCATGCCAGGAAAAAGAACTCACTTCCTTTTCAAGTGGGCCTTGACACCATCAACCAAGTCTGAGAGTAGAGACGGATCCAGCTACATCTAGGCTCCTCTCTGAGGGGAAGTTTAGAAAGCAATGGGGTCCATTTTGAACCTTGAAACTTGACGGGAGGGCATCCCTTAGCCACCCATCAGAGCTGTACCTATTTAACGTGACAGCTGATGGTATTGTAACACTGCAATGAACTATTATTTTCTATTAAGCCACACAAAGTAGCAAGTCATACCTTTGCGGGAGGAACACACACAACTATCCCTTCATTGCTTTCCCTTAGGGTTTTTTTCCATGTAGTAGTATGATGCATAGGTTTTCCTTGATGAAGACGTAACAGTCCCTGCAGACTTACTGTTCTCTACAATATCAAGAATCTCTGTCTGAAAAGGGAGCAAATGAAGGTCAAGTTAATAAAACTTTCTGTGATAAATCTATAATTGCAACCATAGTTACAAATTTTCACTGATACAGGGTCAGTATTTTCTTCTTGGACCACAAGGCAGTGACTGAGGGAGCAAAGTCCCTCCCACTGTATGAGAAGATCAGATTCATGATCTCCTAAGGCATCTGAACACACATAAGTCGATGGGACCTGGTAAGATAAATCCACAGTCCAACTGTGATTTCTTTACTCTTTTGCCTAGCTAAAACTGTTCCAATCAATGACAGGTAAAATTATTTTTCTGCTAGTTGAAGTGATAAGCAGGTATAAGGCAAGCTCATCCACTGTGCCTTTGTATCTTCTAAAACTTGTAATTGTCAAACATTATTAATAAATATACATACATGAGGTTATTATATACCACCCAGTACTGTATCTCAATCAAGACTAGATAACATGGTAATCAGCCCTTTGAGATCATAATAGGTTTGAGATGATTGGACATCTAGTCTTACCATTAGGGATTCTCATTCAGGATGGAAGTTTGTCTCTTTTACCCTGTAAGGATGCAAGTTTGAATGTAAATATTTTTCAGATGACAAATGGCTTTTTGCATTGCTCTGGAGGCCAGTCTGAAGTTCCAAAAATTGGACTCCTTTTGAATTAATTTCAATTTGTAGGCCCACCTCCCTAAAGAATACAGGACACTGTATCCATATTTGGGAAAAGCCCAGAGCTTGTGAACTGAAACCCTTAACAGAATGTCAGATAATTTCTGAGGTGCTAACATGTGCTTTATGTTGCCACATCTTGTTCTTTTATCCATTCAGTTTGTGCAGTTGTTTTCTAAATCTTTGCTTAACTTTTCTGACACTGATGTCTGCATTGTTTGTATGGCATTTCTCCAAATAAGTGGTTAGTTTTGTCAAGCTTAGATATATTTGGCATTTGGTTTTATCCACTTTGTCAATTTTAATTTCTTTAAGAATTAAAGTCTGTCCAGAGTATTTTCTGAGTCCTTTGATGCACGTAGTAAATGTCTACAGAGCCAGAGCACAGCTAAACAAGGGTGTTCAAGTTTTCTGTTGGTATGGGAGTAGCTCTATTTCAACTACAGCGCACCAGCCATTATCTGTTGTGAGAAGAGAAGAAGATACAGGTCTTGGGGTTCAAAATTTTTATTCAGATACAGGTTCAGATTCAGATTCATGACAGGTAATAACATACACTACGAATTTTATTTCATATGCTTATCTTTATGGGTGTGCATACAAATATACTACGTAGTGCATCTCTGAACTTTAGTATTCCTGCTTTTGCAATGTAAGTCTTTATCAGAGGTTTCACTGTTAATATTGTTGCTTTAACTTGATATTTTGAAAAAAAACAGTACAAACTATGCAGCATCAAATATATATATATAAAAAATAGAAAAATGAAAAATGTTAATTATTTTATAGCCATAAAGGGTGGACAACCAGACCATTTGCCAGATTCTCAGATCCAAAATATCTAAGGCATTTGGCAATCCTCTGGTAACCTGTTGTCTCCAGTATCTCATGCTATTTATCCAGTACAGAATGAATTTTTCTCATTGCTTCAACAGCTGTTCTCAGATCTTTCACGCTTCTGCTGTGAAAAAAAAAAAGAGTCAGAATTAAAGCTTGTCACATCTGATCCTTTTGCTTTCAAGAATCTTTCCCCTAATGGAAAAAAAATTGAAAAATCAGGGGCCAATGATTCTCACAGATGTCCCAACATGTACAGAAATTAGCATATATGATGAATATACTTGGAAATGAAAACACATACACATTCTGTCTGCAAACGTGTGGCGCACGTTTTCCCCTGGTTTCCTGTATCATTCCTGACCTCTGGCCCTGTAAACCTTAAAGGCACCTGCTGATCTGGGTTAAATAGTTACTGATGTCAGCCTATTCCTAATTCTTCTCACCACTTCAGTGCTAGATATTATTCTCCCCATTATTCTGCACTAACTGATGATACACGAACCTTTACCTGTCAGGTGATCCAGCTTGAAAACAAAACAAAATGCTACGGTCAGAAGCTAGCGTGTTAAAGGATGGAAGTGATTAGCCTGAATAGGGTCCTCTCCAAGGAAACCACAAAAATATGTACACTTACGTTTACCTAGGCTTTCCACAGACATTTCTGCAGTGCATTTCACAAAATTACTTTCATGTGTTTCTAGGAAATCTTTTAACTTATTTATCCAGACCTAAAATCCTGCTTGATTTTGTTGTCAGTATAAAGGCTTTTTGATTGCCTCCAGTCTTTTCTTCCTCTTCATCTTTCATCCTTTTCTGATTTTCTTAAATAATTTTTTGTGCTTTTGAATTCTACTGATAAATCAAATTACATAAAGTATTTGTGGAATTTTAGTTGACAAATGCTAAATGTCTTCCATAAGTTCCATTTTCATTTGTTTATAAATTTGATTAACATTTTGCACCTTCTTTCATATAAAATATTTTCAAAATAAAACCATAGTCAGTGCATATATCACCTGTGGAAATGAAATGTACCCACATACAGTGAAAAAGCATGTCCAAAGGTATAGTGATATTAAGGCTTTGAGGTCTCTTATGTGCTTTAAATACATAAAAGTTGGTTAATAAACAAACACACAAACCAGAAGTGATATTCAACTGACTTCCTTATATATTCCGACTAAATGAAATCTCCTTTTCTCTTTTTCTACTGTATTATTCATATTTTTAATCAAATTTATTTTTACTCTGTATCAGCTAGTATCCAAAACTATAATTATATTTCAAATAAACAACCTTTTTAAAAGAACAATATTCCCCAATCACTTGCTAATTAAACTGTCTAATAATAATACCTAGAACACTGATTCTCTCATATGCCTTTGCCATTCTTCTACCCTGTCACATTTTCTGTGTATTAGCCAAGAAACAAAATATTTGTTGTGCACACATGAGTCAGATGAATGAGACTGCTTTTAGGCCTCTGTTCCTTTCAAGAAATGCTCAGAATGCCCATTTTTAAATAAGGAAAATAGGAAAACCCAGAGAACTACAAGCCAGACAGTCCCTCATGATATCCTTTCCTCTAAACTGGAGAGACATGGATTTGACAGATGATCATTTGATGGGGGTGGCTGGATGGATACACTCAAAGAGTTGTGGTCAATAGCTCAATGTCCAAGTGGAGACCAATGACAAGTGCAGGGACCAGTACTGGGACCAGTGTTGTTTAACATCTTTGTCACTGACATGGACAGTGGGATTCAGGGCACTCTCAACAAGTGTGCCAACGCCAAGCTGTGTGATGCAGTTGACACGCTGCAGGAAAGGGACGGCATCAAGAGGGGCCTTGACAGGCTTGAGAGGTGAGCTTGTGTGAACCTTATGAAGTTCAACAAGGCCAAGTGCAAGGTCCTGCAAGGTCAGGACAATCCCATGCACAAATACAGTCTGAGCAGAGAATGGATTGAAAGAAGCTTTGACGAAAAGGATTTGGGGGTGCTGGTGTATGAGAAGCACTTGCAGCCCAGAAAGTGAACCAGGGCTCAATCGTATCCAGGGCTGCATGAAAGCAGCATGACCAGCAGGTCAAGGGAGGGGATTTTTCCCAGCTACTTTGTTCTCATGAGAACCCACAAGGAGCACTGCATTCAGCTCTGGGGCCACCAACAGAAGCACATGGGCCTGTTGAAGTGAGACCAGAGGAGAGCCATGAAGATGATCAGTGGGCTAGAACATATGTCATATGAGTCTAGGTGGAAAAAGTTGGGGTTGTTCAGCCCAGAGAAGAGAAGGTTCCAGGGAGACATTATTATGGCCTTCCAGTACATACAGGAAAGATGAGGAGGGTCTCTTTATCAGGGAGTGGAATGGTAGGACAAGGGGTAGCAGTTTTAAGCTGAAAGATGGTAGGTTTAGATTAGATATTAGGAAGAAATATTTTTTTGCTATGAGGGTGGTGAGGCCCGGAAACAGGTTGCCCAGAGAAGTCATGGATGCCCCATCCCTGAAGCTGTTTAAGGGCAAGATGGATGTAGTGGCAGAGGACTTTTAAGGTCACTTCTGACCCAAACCATTCTATAAATCTATGATTCTATAGTTCTATGATATGAAGGCTGCAAGCTTAATAAAGGACCAATACTGATCCTTTATTATCATTATGCATAACCCAACAGCAAATCACAGAGATTTATCATGAAGTCTTGATAGTATTTTAAACTGTAATTTGAGGAAAAGTATGCTTGAATGTATTACATAACAATCACTCATATGCCAGTGTACTCAATAGAACCTAACAACCAAGGCACACTTATACACATATGTCGTATGACGAAACGGTAGCTCATTCAACATACACCTGTGCAATTCTAAAAGTGAAATTTTATAAAGTCTTAGCAAACTGTCACAAGGACTACGCAATCCAGTACCCCTTCATTCCATGATGCAATATACAAAAATATCCTTCAGGTGCAAAGCCAAAAACTCAGAGATCAGATAATAACAAAATGAGGAAAGAAAATGAAAGCACATGGGAACTTAACAACAGGAATGATTCAACTAAGTTAATTCATTTCTATCTTGTTCCTTCATATCCAGTGTGTGCAGAAATCGCTCTATGCAATAGATATACTGGGAAATGAAAATGTATACATATTCTGTCTGCAAATGTGTGGCATGCATTTTCTCCTGGTTTCCTTTATCATTCCAGACCTCTAGCCCTGTAAACCTTAAAGGCACCTGCTGATGTGGATTAAATAGTTACCAATGTCAGCCTATCCCTAACTCTTGTCACCGCCTCATTGCTAGGTGTTACTCTCCCTGCTATTCTGCATTAACTGATGACACACCAGCCTGTTTGGATTATTTTAGGATCTGAGTGTGGCAACAAAGTGATTAAGCATCTTGTTGTTCGGTTTACTCTCTCTCTTATGTACTGCTTTCTCTCTTTATGTAATGTAAATCTAGATTGATTGGTTCTGTTGCATTTTGCACACCAGACTTGCCTCTACTTCTGTCTGTACTACTTGTGCAACGATACAGTCAAAGCTATAGCAAAAAGTTTTTCAATAACATATTTATTACCCAAGTTCAATGGGTTATAGCCAGGTTTTACCCTTGCCCAAATTTCAAAGCAAATAATATATGTATTAGATTGCTCCTATGGCATTTAGAATTTCAGAGCCTTTAGTGACAGCATCACAAAGAACTCCTGTCTTTCATCTGTAGATTCTTTGGAACCAGCCAAGTTTTGAAGACAAAGCCAAAAATTGTATTTAAACAGTCTGTAGGTGTTGTTTCTAGTCATTTACTTGGGTGAATCATTGTTTTAGTGGCTCCCTCAATTGTCTCATTGACAGATTTTAACTCTTATACATACTTGCATCATTATTAGAGGATAGGTGTCTTGGCTCTTTGGACCTGTTTATTCCCAGATTAAACATTCATCTTCTGACTAGCTGAACATTTCACATGTAACATTTCACCCTTGAAAGAGAGTTCACTCCTCAATCAGTCTGGCTCAATTTTTTTAGACTAATTTCATACAAGGAATTAGGTGCCAGAAAGTCACCGTATAAAGTATCACTGAAACTCAAATGACATCTCATTCAATAACTATGAAATACACGGATTTAAAATTAACTGTCCCTTCTTTGATATGGAGTATCCAATGCAAGGTGCACATTTCATACCGTAGAATTTAAAGCATATGAAAATGTACCTGCAGGTACATCTTGATTCTAACCAAGGTATCAAACAGGACAGGAAGTGTGATGTGAATGTATTATTATATATTTTTCATGTTTGTCAGTGAGTAGAATCTATTATATTTTATCTGGAATATATTTTATCTGGAATATATTTTTATGCAGCTTTTCATCACTGCCTTCTAAATGTACTCAATTCATCTCTGTAATTTTTTCCCTAGAAATTATTACTATTTGTGAAAAGGAAAAAGCTTTATCCTGACTAAATGGAGAACATATTTAAAGCTTGTTTTGCTTAAAAATCTGCACCTCCTTTTTTTCCAGTCCATTTGTGCCAAAGTATCAGGACAGTACCCCCATAATGTTTAGTCATTGGCTCTGAAGCAGTAAGGCCCAGCAAGAGATGCACTTACAAGTACAAAATCAATACACAGTCAAAATTCTAACTCTTACTTTTGACAGAACCAGTGGATTCAATTTGGGTTCCTAGGTGTATAAGTTGACTCCAAAACAAAGAAATACAAGGATTCCCAGTGCTGCCACACAAGTTTTCATTGACACAGAAAGAGTCTTTTTTCCAAAAGTTCCGAGGTTTACTTTAAGTGATTTCTAAAACTACCTATTTTTTAAAAATATTCTGCTTGCTACATGATTGATCTCTAAAAGTAAAATTCCTTTATAATGGAAAAATACATTTCTGTGTGAATGACATGGGCACTTTAAAGATAAGACATATATTTGTAAATCAGGAGTACATAGAACACTTCACCCTGGAAGAAAAAATACATGGGTTTAGTTTCAAGCCATTGAAAATGTCCTGCGATAGAATATAACGCTCCCAAATTGCAAACACAGGTTGTTGTTTTTTCAACCAACAGTATTCAGTGCTTTGCCTAGCCTCTATTTTTTCACATTAGAAAGAGAGAAAGGAAAAAATCTGTTACATTTTTACATGACACAGCCTATCATAAAACAACGAATAAGTTGCCATTACTTGTCCATATGATATTCACCATGTCTGGAATATTTCTGCCACCACCTTTTTCAGCACCTGTCTGTTGACCAATCAGAAAAAAGTAAAAGCCTGAAGTCTCTCCAGCTCCATGGAAACTCTTTCCAAAAATACCCCCAAGCTGAGTGTCTCCCTAATAGAAGCTAGTGGCTGACAAATCTCTCAGCAGTTCATTCTAAATAGCCAGCTGTGTTTTAGCTATTTTTTTAAATTCAGTCTTACTGCCTAACAGCGGAAGTAATCAGCTGCCCAGTTCCTCCTTCAGCATTCATTCCTCTTTCTAGAAGTATGGATGTCACATTCTTGCACATTTGCCTTTGTGTAACAGTACAACTTCTGGCAGCAATACACAGCTTTCTACCTTTATCTTGCACCATTCATGGTTTGTAGGTGGCAGGCTGAGCCTTCCTACAGACACAGGAATACATTTGGTATAATCAAAAGACAGCTTGCAAGAGCTGTTAAAAAGGTAAAGTAATATAAAGCTGTATTATGATAAAAGGAAAAATAGAAATAAATATTTATTTTCCTAGAGATCAGCATTTCACAGTTTGCTGAAAGAGGCACTTTCCTTTTCCAAAGTTAATCCTCTTGTAAAGAAAGTGGCTTTAATCTCGTATTGAACTTCAGCGGCGTCTGTGCCTGCTCAAATCAAATACATTTTATATGCTAAGAAGGAATGGGAGTACATGACTGGCTGTGAATAGAAACCTGTAAAATATGCACTATAGGCTTGTAGATGGAGTTAATCTAATGGAGATAATTTCCTATGAATAGGAAAGTCTAGCTGAGCTGCACTGACAAAAGCTTAGTATATACAACATAAAAAGAGGCCATGTGATATTATAAAGCATTTTTCTCACTGGCCAGCTATGAGACTACTATGATATGCAAAAGCACAAACACTTTTACCTTAAAAAATTGGATTTGTTCGAAACATAGTTTTCAGAGGTACACAGGTAACAGGTAACGTGAAGTGAGACCAAAGCACATACTTAAAGTTAAGCAGGAGTTCCATATTGCACAGCTACAGAGGGATGGATAACTTTTCAAATATGGTACATGAAGTGACAAGTGTAATTAATTTACAAAATAAAAGAAATGGTAAAACCAGATTAATATGGCTAACGTTTACAGAACACAGGACAAACTCAACTTAGAGAAGAACAGTTGAAGCAGTTTCAAGCTATACAAAATTGCAGCTAAGGTCTTGAATGTGGACTTCTTAAAAGAAAATTCTTAATTTTAAGAACAAGAGTAATGTAAATTCCGCTTCACACAGCTAAGGCACTTAAATTAACTACCCAACACTCATGGTTTGCTTTTCTTCTTTCAAAGAGTATATGAGGTTATCAGTCTATTTATGTTAGAATGTTACTTTTGTGACATGGATTTTTTTATTAAAATGTTTTAGTTGTAAGTTATTTCACTTGTTTCCTTAGAACATTATGTAGGACTATACCGAGCTAATACATTAAAACGGGAGCTTAAATTTCTTTAATTTATCATATCATCAGAAATATTGACATACTAGACTACCCAATCTAAATTATAATTTCCATGTGCTACACTGCCAAATTTCACTCTTGCTTTCTTTACCTCTGTGAGATTGCATCAATCCTGTCTTCTGTAACTTTCATTCCTTATCCACTTGCTTCTTAATTCAATAGGAAATGTATTTCTTGGGGATTTGTGCTTTAACAACATCAGCTGTATTACAGGTTTGCTTAAATTCTTATTTGTATGCATGTCCAAATGCTAAAACCTGGAGTGGCCTTCCCACTTAAACCACAGAAGACTGACAGTTCCACTGTTTGTTGACACCTCATTTCTTGTCCTTTCTTCCTATATATATATTTTAATAATATATGTATAGTACTAACCTATATATGCCTTACATATTTTAATGGAATCCGGCAGTGAAAAGGCATTCCCTAGGCCTTCTGCACAGACGGAAGTCTTGCCTATATGGATTTTTAAGAAATTTTATTACAAAAATATCAGTACCCATAAAATAGATCTTTCAGTTTCTGAGCAAAGGTTTCTATCATGTAGTACAAAACTAATATGCATACCTGATTTACACAAATCAGCAGTGCAAGTGTATTATAAAAGCTCGGTTCCTTTAAAAATTACATCTACAGGTGTGCCCAGGCACATGCCAAAAGTGACAATTTAAACATATATTTGCAAGAACCAGGATTTCATCCACCAACTCCCTGCAGAAACTGCTGAAGATAGCCCAAGGCAGTTTGCTGCTGTTTATATGCAGGCTCTGCTTGGCTCCCAAGGTGGCTAACTCTTAGGCAATTTGTGGAGAGATTGGGTGCCTGACACAGGGCCTGGATTCCACTCTGTGGGATAACTGCTTAAAAAATTAGGCAGACAGTAGTTAACTCTTAGATGATCAGTTACTTTTTTGTGTATGGTTTTTAACCCGGAATTTTTAGAACGTTGATTATGTTCTTATTTGACACACGGAAATTATTGTAAAATGACCTGAAATAAATCCCTTTTTATTAATTTCCTCATGACACAGTAAGGACCCCAAGTCATAGGAATGGGATTTGTATGCATTATGAAGTAAGTATTCCTAATCCAACAGTTTAATTTGTTGAAGCTCTGGTTAGGGGACAGTAATTGGCTGTATGAAGGTGCAAAGAAAGATATTGTATTAACCACTGAAATAAATTGTGTGATACTGGCACTGGGTAATACCTAGGCAATACCTAGAAGACTTTGAGCTAAGAACAAGTGCCAGCCCACACAATTAAATTGAATCTTAGAACAGATATAGAGGACGCTAGTGAAGGGACTGAGGTCTATAACATCTATGTGGAGCTATAATTTCTCCTATGTATTCTAGAGAACTTGACTTCCTACAGGCTGCAATGTGCCAGAAACAACCCTAGCTATATGTTACTTTTGTTTCTGGAAATTATGGGATAATGTCTGTAGATTAAACTAGCAGTCTTCATGTTTACTTCTTCTTTTCATTGACTATCAAGGGAAATGATGTGCCTGAAAAGGCAGAAGTAGACTCTTGGACAGAAATTTTTTATTCTCTGAGATAGAACTCTCACAGGAGTTCTTAATGAAGTGAAAGTACTTCCTTAGGAAAGACAGTAAGGAAGAGCTGACTGTGTTACTCATTACAGCCTACAAGACTATAGAGACCAGAAATTAATTTTGATTTTTTCAGTGTTAGTACATGCGTCGGAGTTGTGGGATTTTTTTACAGCATGCGTGTTTTCCAGGGATTTTGTGTGTCTTTTCTGAGGGAGATACTTCTTTTCTGATAATGGGATTACTTCATTTGAGATGTCAAAATTAAGTAAGTAACTCTAAAAGTTTTAAGTGTCTTTTCTAACCTAAATGATTCTGTGATTCTGTGATTCTATGTTTTTCTTTTCCTGGAAGATACTAAGGTACACAAGGAAGCTATTAGTTTTAAACCACTTTTAGAAAAAAACAATTATTTTATTTATTGTGATAAAAATAGTTACTGCTGTTAAAAAGTTAGAAATCTGTTAAGAAAAAAATGCTGTAGAAAGAAATTATTTTTCAAAAATTAACTTTCACCAACTGCATTTTATGTAACTGGTGGAGGTAGGCTTTTTAATAATAAGCAAAAATCACATCCTAAAATTTAAATTATATTTTAAAACAGCCTAAAACACTGTGTTAAATACCACAAAAACTGTTCATTTAAAGGATTAGGTTCTCCAAATGTCTGAATAGTAAGCACACAGAACTATCTGCCTCTTCCAGGCCTAGCGTTGCTTCTACTGGAATTCCAGATAGCAGCAGTCTGCTGAAACATGAGTTCAGTTACCAAATATAGATGAGTGGGGTAAGAATTACATAGTCACAGAGGACAGATGTAACACACAGAGCACGGTCTTCTCGATGCTTACTGAGGACCAAGTAACACAGAGTGAATAGCTGGAACAACTTCAAACCTACTTAAATAAAGAAGGAAAAAAGCCACTTTACCTGCTATTAATTATATTTGAGAATCTTCATATTGTCCTGCTCATCATAAGGTCTGTTTTACATTTTCTGATAAATTTAATTTTTGTTATTTGGGGGATAATTTTGAAGGATTTCAAAATTTGGAGAAAAAACATGTTCTTTTGTTTTTAAAAGTCTTACTTGATACTTCTTCATATTATTCCTTTGAACAGTTGGCTTGGGGTCGCAAATTTTTAAATAATAATTTCTCGTTGGACAGGTTCTGCAGACGGTTTTCCATATTTCATTATTTATCTCTTGAATACCTTAATTGATTAATTATTCAAATGTTTTCCAAAATTATTTTAATCCACTAAAGTTTGAACTTTCTATTTACAATATTATTCTTTGGAGCATCAGTAGTATTTTCTGAATAAATATATAATCACTGTGATATTAAAACGTGTATTTACTTGTAATTTTAAAATATAGAGCAAACAGGACCCCATAGTTTATCTGTATTAATGCTGGAAGTATAGCTAAAGACTGATCTGTATACAACATTGTATTTTATTTTTGTGTGTTTAGATGATAGGGTTATATGGATTTGCATGCTACCTAAGGAGTAATAATGATGAAAACTGTTATAAATACATTGTAGTGTAACTTGGAGAAGCTAGAAATAGCATTTGAAATTTCTAATTATGATCGTATGTGCTACTTGATAAGGTTAGTGATACTTCACCTCCAGTTCGCTGTGGTTACAAGTAGCTCTAGAAGAACAGTGGTTTTATGTATTATAGTGTGGCTGAAAAAAGGTCTTTATACTGGAAGCCCCCATTCAGCTAGACATATAGATCCATTTTTAGACACCAGACCTTTCTCACTATTAGCATTAGAAATTGTCAATAACCAGAACATGTTTAAATTCATCAACTTTGTGTAAATGCCCAGCTCCAGATTGATTTACCTAAATTTAGACATTTGGCTTTGAAAATTATGACATGTGTAGCCATTATATTTTTCTAATGATAAAATCAAGTGTTTGGAGGAGATACACTAATTCTTATTACATTCATTTTAAACATTGTATCTGGTGGCTATCAGTAGGTGAAATTGCCCTCCAACCCATAATCTACTGAAACACCAGAGCAGGTTGGTGTTGGAAGTCAGTGAAGTTTATCTGAGTATGTATCCCTTTGAGATGTGAGCGAGCTAGCAACCAGCATGAATCAGATTTACAACCAGAGATCATTTGAAGCACAGATATTTATGAGTTATCTAAATAGTAAACTAGTACTTTTGTTCATTTGGATAAAAAGTTTTAAAAAATAACTAAGGCTAAGGAGACAGAACCTCTCCAGTTTTAACACTTGGTTTCCTGGCATTCAGCCAGTTTATGCCTTAACAGCTGAGGCTCTAGACCAACTGTTTGCTTGGCGTCTCAGATTCATTCTTTAAAGCTGCTGTGTTGTAGTCAGTTATACTGTATATACTTTTTTAGATTTTGTTGACAAGAGATTGGCATGACTGCTAAGTGTGTTGCCCTGGAAACAGATAAAAGGAAAGAAAGACATAATACCAGCAAAGAGTGAGCCTGTCACTGTATTCTATAAAAACATATATCAAATCCTAAAAGGCTTTGTTTCCCTTATGCATCTCTTTTATCTGTTGAGTTGTAATCTGCTGGCAAAACATGCAGCCGTATCAACAGAAGCATATGCCAGGCCAAGAATTCCAATAATGTCTCAGTCAGTTAATGACTACATGCTGGGTAAGCCCTGGTGAAGTGACTAAAGGTAACTGGAACTTGCACAAGCTGATGTAAAATGCCACCTAGTGCATCTCGTGACTGTTAAGCCCCTTGTCTATCACTGAAGAAATACTTTGGACCATTAAGAGGAAACATAATATTTTTTTAAAATTATGCAGAATTATTCTCATAAAAATTAAAATAAGAACATTATGTTTAACCTAATTAAGTGCTTCCCAGAAGCAGCACTTACTTTTAAGATAAGACCGCACGCAATCTATTGACTAGCAGGACAAATAAATTTCAGTAACGAGAGTTTCAAGCAGATACTTCCCTTGAGAAAAGAGCACTTTCCCTGATGTCTTTTTATTACAGAGACAAAGAACATTCATCTCATTCTAAAATCATTTGGGAAAACTGGTCATGTATAGTTGCTTCTGTACTTCTTGAAAGTGGTACAAAATGTACATTATACACTTATCTGCTGCAGGATGATACATAGGTTGTGAAATCTGTTTCTTTAGTGTTTTTTAACATGGGGTAGTACAGTATTCAACTCTTCAGTGCTGAGAAAAGTGTTGCTAAAGTGTATTGAAAAATAAAAAGTTAAAAGGGTTAACACAAGAAGTTAGATAATATTAAACACATTATCAACATCAAAGAGAAAGGTTAACTTGGAATTTGTAATCCAAAACTCCCTCTGTAGATTCTCATAATGGTTTCAACTAGATCAGGGTTTCCTCTCAAAATTTGATGGTTTAATGTCAGGAAGGCATTGTTATGAGAAAGAGAAAAGTAAACACATTCCCCAAATCATCACAAGCCTAAAACCAGAAAAAGAGAAGTGTAATAACATTGATGTAAAATAACAAATCACTCAGATTGGCCCAGTGGTATTGAGCTTATGCTAAGCAACATACAAAGAACATCTTCATAGTTCTGTAGGAAGACATGTGAGAAAAATTACTCCTAACTGCTCTTATGTCCACCCAGACAATTTGAAGGCCCGGCCCACTGTAATTAATAGAATCAAGGTTTACATCAAGTGTTTCATGCACCTCTAGGTTCTGTTTTCCTCAACATTTTGTTTCTAGATTATAGGTACCAGGACATAACAGTGTATTTTTATTGACAATTTTTTTTGTTAAGGAACTCTATTTATGTCTTCCAGGATGCAAGACAGAAGCTGTGGTCAGGCATCACCTCTTTCATTGGTGCGGAAGGAAGCTTACTGTGCAGAGAGAGGCACCAATAAAGGATACCCTGAAAATACGTCAGAAGATTCAAACTACCATGACTTTTTCTATGATTCTGTATCAGAAATACAAAATGGGGAATTTGCAGATGAACTTTCTGCCTTCCTTACTCAGGAGGAGATTTGTAAAAGCCTTGACATAGCTCAGGAAGCCATTGCCAGTTCCATGAAGGAGGATCAGAATGTAGCACCAGACTTTACTCATTTCCACACCTCTCTTTCTAGCACTTCAGAAAATCCTTCTTCCAAGGATCCCAAACTGCATGAGCAAAATGCTTTACAGAGGCCTCAAGCAAGCAGTCTGACTTCATCTGGGGCAAATCATGTTCTCCCAGGGAATCAGAAAGATCAATCCAGTGCACCTCAAACAGCAAGTAGTTTTGTCACAGTTTCCAGGAGGCAAGCAAGCACCTCCCCTTTACTACCTGCTAGCCCCAGCTTCATTAGAAGCCTGAAACATTTGGAGAAAGATGGTAAATGTGTGCCTAAGACAAGCACAAAGTCTGACTCGGCATCCCAGGGAGAAGTTCCGTTCAGGAACAAACTGTGTGACAAAGCTGCCACGTTGATAGAGGAATTGTCATCTATATTTAGACAGGCAGCAAACACAAGAGGCCGAAGTCCTGATGGGGACTCTTCTTCTCCAGATAGTGGATACCTGTCTCCCAAAAAGAAACAACTAGCTGTAAGTACCGCAGTGAACCAGGAGTTTGAGAAGCCACCTCAAGAGCCTGAGCCTGAGGCAGAATTACCGGGGGTTCGTGTGAAGGGAGAGCAATTTTCTGAAAGGGAGAGCATCGCTCAGAGTAAAACGGTCCTTTGCCATCCCTTCATCAACATGGAAGTGAATCAACCTTCACGACCTCAATTCACCCAGAAGCTCCGAAGCCAGGAAGTCGCTGAAGGAAACAGAGTATTGCTGGAGTGCAGAGTTGCCGGCAACCCTGTCCCTGATGTAAGGTAAGTGCATGGCTCTTAAGACACCAAATATCATCACTGTCTTCTGACTGTGGAGGTTGACTAAATGCAGTTTTCAGAGTGGACCTGCTTAGAGGTTGTCACACAAGAACAGTGGATCATGCAGTGGCTAGTAAGTGCATGGAATAACAGATTCGGACATCTTCATTTCTTTAGAGCATTTCATTGTTTTCTGCCTGGGAAGTTAAGTTCGACTTGATTCAACAGAATTGGCTCTAAAATCATTCTGTGTGACGGTTCCTTCATTAATGTAGGTGAAAGAATTCAGGATTTGCCTCCGAAGAACAAGTATCAGGCAATTGACACAGTTTTGACTGTCAGTTAATTAGAATGTCTCCAAGCCCCATACTAATGGAATTGGTGTGCTATACTATGAAATAAACCAAAATTTTCTAAATTTAGCCAAAAATCTATCCTCTTATGTAAGACATTTCCAGGAGACAATAAAATGGTCTCCATTTGAAAACTTCATTTGATACTTCGTAGTGAAATTTATGTGCATTTGTTTTTGTTCAATGACAAAACATAAAAATAACTACCTGCTGTGTAAAGTTTTAGGTTCTTTATTAACATCTGTTTATTACAGTTGGAAAAACTACATTTGCAGTGATGGCTGAAAAACTTGTAATACTTCCTACTGTCTTCCTTTCCTTCTAAAGCTAATAGAAATCAAGGCCAATCAGCACTGCACAAACAGTGTTTGCTACTTCGCAATTCTCAGCCTTAATGTTAATATGATTTCTTAGCACACACAGACACAGATTATACATCTAGATTAACAGCTCCTCACAACCTATTTTGGTTTAAGATCAACTGGGTGTATTTGATATTCCCTTAGGAAAATTTTGTCAAAAAAAGTCCTGTTTGGACAGGATAGATTTGTAGTTCCCCATTCAGAACTTCCTGTAAAGCTCTTTAGTTACACCTGAAGACTACATAATTCTTTTCATGTTCTCAACATTTCCTTAAAGTAACACAGCAATCACTTGCCTGTAACACTTGTTGTGCTTTAAATTTCTTTGTGTCTTTTGCTATTAAGACTTTCAACACTTTGAAATTACTAATATTTTGCATTGTTGATTGCTTGTGGATAGTCCCATGTACAGGTCTTCTGGCCATGCAAGCTTAGGAATTCATATCCATCACTAAACAGTATCTCCATACATATATAATTGAACTTCTCCTTTGAAATCAGTCTTTAACATGTTTTTAAAATCTGTATGTATTGGTATAGTTTTGCAGAGGGAACAAAAACAGCTGTCGGTTTGAAGATTATAGAGCTCTGTCAACAAGATTTAAAGTAGAGTCTTGAAAAGTTATATTATGGATCTATATGCTTATATGTGGTTTCATTCCAAGCTGAAAAGTTGCTTTGCAGAAAACGCCTCCAGAGAATCTTAATTGTCACTGTTGAAGATAATAGGATTGTCTTTGTCCTTCTCTGGGTCTTCAGTGAAAATGTATCCTGGATAAGCTGAATATTGAAACATTGTGTTGTGGTTTGGGTTTGGTTTTTTTTATTTTAACCTAAACTCTGCTTTTCTGTGTCTTCACTCTGGGAGAATCATTAAATGAGAAAGTAAATCTTAGTTGCTGAGGAAACTGAGTTATGAGAAACACTGCCAACAAAATCAAGTATGCTTTTAAGTTATCTTATCCATTTCAATTAATTTACACGTTTTGGTTTATTTCCCTTTTTGAAACCCATAGTTCTGCTATATTACTAGTCTACAGATACAACCAGCAGTAAACTGCAAGCAAATAAGCTTCATGCCAGCTTCACAGTCTCTTGCAAAGCTCCTTGACAGTCAATTTAACATACTTTCATGGACCGCCCTCAAACTGGTTTTATTTAATAATTGTTAATAATTCTCAATCTGGCAACAGCACAGCACACAAATTTGTGAATATACTCAGAGAAAACACATTAGTAACAAAAAATCACTTTTCCAAAATTCCCACTAGAAAGTCGTTTCCCATTTAGTCTGTTTCATTGCGGATCTTCAGGAAAAGGAAAATACGGCAGCTGTGCCACTAAAATCTTATTCATTCTCGAAGTTCATACACTTGCCCAGGCAGGTGGTTGCTTCACCTTCCCTGGAGGTGTTTAAGGCACGGGTGGACGAGGTGCTAAGGGGAATGATTTAGTGTTTGATAGGAATGGTTGGACTCGATGATCCGGTGGGTCTCTTCCAACCTGGTTATTCTATGGTTCTATGATTCTATGATTCTGCATCGTGACCTTTCTGTAATGACGCAGCCTTGGCTGAAGAGGTCACTCGCACACAGCACGGGCAGAGCTCTCGCTGCCGGGGTGTCTGAGGGTCGAGCAGCGCCAGGGGGAAGCAGAGAGCCCTGTGGGTATTGAGAGATGCTGAGGAGCCCACAGAACAAAAGCCTAAGACTCATCGGGTGGTTGAGAGACTGTACTAACTCTGTAAGGACACAACGAACACTTGCGTGCTTTTCGGTTAGACTTCAAAATCCTGTCTCTGAATCTGGGGGAAAGGAGTGAGTTCTTTCCTTCAGAAGATAAGAAAGCATGCAAAAAAATTGTAGTGGATTCTAGGCAGTAATAACCGTACTAGGAACTTCTAAACAGGCAGCAGGAAAAGACAGGCTTATTTAAAATCAACAATGTATTGTAGAGCAAGTGAGGAATGATTGCTGGTTGTGCCACTTTCAGGAACATTTCTGTAAATTTCACTTTTATATGGTTAACAAATTTTTTAAAAAGGCAAAACACCAGTAATACAATCCTAGTTGGATGCTCCCTTCTGTTTTGGTAATGAAAAGAATCTAGTTTTATTACGTGCTACTCGGAGAACTGTTTATTAGACTGAAATTCTGATTGCAATACCTTTGGAAAAAAATCTTTGCAGCATAATCATATGAATTCTAAAGATTTCAATACCTACTGTTTTCTGAAGAAACCGTACAGAGGGAAAAAAATATTAAACACTTTTATGAAAACTGCTGAATAGGTAGAAGACAGGAATGGATATTAATATTACTGCCAAAAGAAGGGCTATACAACAAGCTGAACAATTACCTGGTCTGTGAAACATAGGAGCCAGACACTTAGCGCAAACAGAACTTGCTGAACAGGAGATACAGATAGGGGCATGAGCCAGGACTACCACAGTCTGTACATTTGCACATAGCAATGAAATCTACAGAAACTGGGCTTCAGCGGTTCTGATTTTTCCTAGAAAAGCCAGTTTAAATAACATAGCCACTGCAAATAACATTTTTGGAACTCCATGCAGTAAGTGTGATAAAAGTAGAGAGCAATTGGGATTTTTTTTTTTTTACTCAGCTGGGAAGAAAATAAACAGAAGAAATAGGTTCTAAAGTTGTGATGAAATAACAATAGTTAAATAGTGACAAGAAAAGCATTGATTAAATTATTATTTTTCCCAGCACCCAAGAAGTTATCCAGTCTAATAATGAGCACAGCTAGTATTTAGGATTGTGCACAGGTGGTTCTGACATCATCCAAGAGATCTGTAGCAGCAAAGAGGTCTTCAAAAGAAACTACTTAGGAATTTCTTACTTTTCAGTGTATTATTGGTTTTTTATGCACCTTTTATTCTGGATCCCAATAAACTTTATAACTGACTTTATTCCTTTCCATAGCTTTTTTGGAGCTAAACCTTCCAAAGGCCTCAACCTCTCCAAAGTTCAGCTAGAATGCTCCCTCAACCTGCTACCCTTCTTATAAGGCTAAGGATAACAAGGTTGTAGAATCTTATTGTAAGCAAAGAAATGGAAAAGCTGGGGAGAGGCTCTTCGTCAGGGGTTGTAGTGATAGGACAAGGGGTAACAGTTTTAAGCTAAAAGAGGGTAGGTTAGATTAGATACTAGGAAGAAATTTTTACTGCAAGGATGGTGAGGCACTAGAATAGGTTGCCCAGAGAGGTTGAATGAGGCTGTAAGCAACCCGATATAGTGGAACGTGTCTCTGCCTATGGCAGGGGTGTTGGAACTAGATGATCTTTAAGGTCCCTTCCAAAAAACCCAAACCATTCTATCATTCTATGAAAACATCAAATGTGGTATAAGGTCAATGTTTCTATATGAAGATTATGTGACTAGGAAGGCCTCTTAAATTTTAAGTTCCTTGAATGTTCATAGCTGCATCTTTCAGAAAATAAAAAATCTAAGTTCAAGTGACAAAACTTGAACAAGTACCTTTGTTCTCCATGAGTAGAATAAGTAAACTTTGATAGAAGGACTCACAACTAGGATTTTAGGGTCAAATTCCAAAAGAAAACAATCAGTTACATTTCAAGAACTATTACATTTCTTCAAAATTCAATTCCTAACTTACAAGTTTTACTAGCAGAAAATTAGTTATTGAACAATGGATATGGTGTCACTGGTTAGAACAATTTTAACATTGCTGAACAACCTAGATTCCAATCTATGACTTTGCTAAGTATTGGGTAGTTTAAGTAGTTCTAGGATAGCTATCTTCTAAAGAAGGTCTAAAGCAAATAAAATACAAGTTGAAACAGAAATTTTCTCTACTTTCTCTCTCAAAACCATTGTATCAACCAGTAGTCCTCCTTTAAAGTGCAGCAGCAATTCAGTACTTGTATCCAAGTTAGCACTGAGCTAGCTAAAGCAAATCCCTGCTGGGAGTGACTTAGAGCTCAATAGCATTTGCCTCACTACATAAAGATTTAATTACTTCTAAGGTCTGCCATGAAGCTGTAAGCTATGAACAAAGTGTTTTCTGAGGTCTGCACTTAGCTGTAAGCTATGATTAAAGTATTTAGTTATTCACCCAAGTTCTATATCACACAGGTATTGAAATGTTTTGTGCAAAGTATCTTCTCTTCCTACTTCAATAGCAAATTGATTTCCCCACTTCCTAGCAAGAACAGGGTTCCTCTGCTTTAAGGAATCTATGTGTTCTGATTTCAAGTTGTGTCTTGTCATAGGTGTTGTTCATCTAAATTTCACTTTAACGAGTACCTAAAATGCCCATCTATAAACATTACTTGCACGTAATCCAGAACTGTTCATAGAAAATATAGAAACAACTGCAAAGTACAATGCTTAAATTTATAACAAAACCCAAAGTACCTTGATTTCTTCAACTTAACAGAACACCCAGTTTTACAGTCTTTAAAATCTCTGAAGTCTAAAAAAATACAATAAACTGTGCCTCTACCACAGTCTTCCTATAATAAAGGACCTTATCCCTCATTAGTCTAATCAGGCACAGCTGCAAAGAATATGGGATATCAGATTAAGTAATACTTAACACAGATCTACACAGCTGGGTGGAGATCCAGCTGTACAGGACAATAGTGGCTGAAAAACCTTGGCAGCAGTTGGTAGGTTTTTAAGCTTTGGGAACGTAAAAGGTGTCATAATGTAGTTTCTGCTCCTTCACTCGGCTTGACTTCAGGCAGAAAACTATGGTTTAGAGGTAATATTTAGTTTTGTTTCTTGAAGTCTCTCATTGTTGAATTAAGTATTGCAGTCACGCTGAAACACCAGTGCCTTGATGGGAGATACAGGTGTTCTACTACTTCTGTAATGGCAAGGCTTTAATACCATTTAATTTTATAAAGTATGAGTGGTTATGTATGTTAATGGAATGTATTTTACAACGTATTTAACAATACTAGGTATCCTTACTTCAAAACAATCTGGTTGTGCGGGTGTGTTCCTCACTTTTTTTTCTATAAGAAAACTATTATTTTTCCATTTGTAAAATCTTAACTATTCATTTTAGGGTTTAGAACTAGGTGGTTCAGGTCTTGATTTTCAAGTATCTCCACAAGCTTAAATACATACTTACATTACTCAAGATGGAAACTTTAGTGACGTTATTTTATGATGAACTTATTTAAAGCATTTTTTAATTCCATTCTTATTTGTTAGCCCAAGACTGAGGAAGGGCCCAAGAACTAAATTTGCTTCTGAACAATGAGATGCTTAATATGTCTTAACAACAGACTTTACTGGCCTGTAAGCATAATTATAGCTAGAGTGCTTGCAGAAATACTTTATAAAAGCTTTAAAGGATTAGCCGGTGCTCTACGTGGCAGGAGAGAGCTCTTGTGACTTGAAAATCATTAACGGCCACATCTGTTATACAGTAAAAATCAAATATTTTATTGAGGTTTAATATATTTCTTGCATTATTTCCTATATGTGAGCTTTAAAATTAAGCTCACTAGTTTCTGAAAGAGGATAGTAATAGGCAACAATTCTGTTCCAGAAACTTAAGTACTGCTTTGTTCTAGAGATGGTATTCACTACACGACTGGTTCACCTCTGAATTTTTGCAATTTTTGTTATTGTGAATTGTCATTTAAAATTGCCAATATTCATTACTTATACTATAATTTTATTAAAGTACCTCTACCCTTTCCTTTGCCTCCCCCTTTGCTTCTCCCTTTGCCTTCCCCCCTTATTTTTAACAGTCCCATCTCTTCACATGTTTCTCTAGATGCTGTAGCATCCTTACAACTTTATCAGAGGCCTTCTAGCTTTAGTGGGCCTCTAATAACTCTTATTCAGGTATTGATAGTTGTAGGGTGAAGTGACATTTTTGATTGTAACTCAAATAAATTAATACACAAATGTATTTTAACAACCCTTAAGCACAGTAATTCTATCATGTTTCACTCTCTTTTGTTTTGTTCGTTTACCGGACTTTCTGGTTAGTGTGTGTCTTTGTGGTGGTTTTCCTTTAGCTTAGTTTATTTTCAGATGCAATATTTTACAGTAAGAATGGATTTAAACCACTTACATAACTTAGACAATAATTTCTATTCCATTAATTCACAGTGTTGTTACATGTGGTTTTTAAGGTTTATAACAGTGTAACAAGAAACAGTGGTTCTTTTTTCATTATGCAACCTTTTGTAAACAAGAAGTGTTTCCAGAAGATTTTGTATTTCTTTCCTAAAGGGGATCGTTTATGGACTTTAGTTGTTAAACTGCTCTAACTAACATGCTTTTATACAGGAATCTACAGTAATTTCTAATAATATTTTCAGAGTAGAATCCTGCTAATCTGTCTTCTTACTAGTCGTCTCTCTTACAAGAGAGAGTGCTTGTTTAGAATGGAAGAAGCTGCTTGTACCTAAGGAGTTCATTAGGTCAAAAAAATTATCTTTGTAGATTTGGATGTTTTTCTGCACATGGAGCATTGATGGTCATCTGCAAGTATAAACAGCATGTGTAATATTGCTGACTGCATATAGATAAATGTTGTTAGTCATTTTAATCTGGTACTACATTCATCTCAGAAAGTACCATGTTGTCAATCTTTTATTTGCATTCAAATTAAGATATAATACTTACAGACATGAAAATGTTATGTCAGCATCTTTTCTTACTCTTCCTTATGTCAATATTCTCTTCTTTACTTTTGCTTATTTATTTCTTCTTTTAGAAGTCAAAATAATAGCTGTTTTGCAGTCCTGACCTTATTATTGTTTTAGCCATTCTTCCCCTCTCATTTATTTCCTTTTATACACTTGGTTTATTGGACCATGATATGACATTCTTATGTCTTCAATATTGTTTGTTTGTCTTCTCTAATTTAAGACAAGGCCTGTCCATCTTCAGGCATCCCTGGAATATCAGTTTCCCTTAGTGCAGATCTGGAATCATAGAATCACCAGGTTGGAAAAGACCTCTTGGATCATTGAGTCCAACCAATGTAATGTTGAAAGTCTCCTCAGTGACTTGTGAAGCTGTTTCTTAATATAGTTTGTCTAGGAACAGTTCTCTGGGGTATTGGGTCTTGGTGAAATTTTAGACCCTAGTGCAAGTAGTTAAGCTACTGCAGTGGCTGCCACGAGTAATTTGTAGCCTGCAGGTTTTTGGTAGGTAACATGTGTCTTTCATATATTTTCTTTTGCATTCTCCATTCATTTTGTGGCACTGAAAGTCCACATGGTCAAGATTTTCTGCATCTAGGGGAAAACATACAGTGGCGTTAAGACCTAGTTAGATCATGTACCCATTTGCTTTAAAAAATAGTGTGGCATATCTGATAACTAGTAGTGCATCAGTTTTCTTAACTTGTAAGGAATGTACCTTTTACCTTAGAACCATGGGGATGCTGGAAAGGGGATTTTTTGTTATTTGTCACCATGCTATTTTAGGACAGCATTTAAGAGACTCTTCATAGTATATGATAACCAAATGTTCTATCTGGATGGGGAGACACGGGGGGGGGGGGTGTATTTGCTTTATTGTCATGGAGTAAAGTATTTAAAATGGATATCTGGAGAACCAGGCTCTTTCCCAGGTGAAATGATCTTTACAATGTCCAGACTGTGATAAGACTGTGATAACAGGATATTGTAGGAAAAAGAAAAGTTGTTAGAGAAATTAGGCTGAGAAATCCATTGACACTACAAAATGAATAGTCAAAGATCTAAAACCAAGAATGTGTGGGTGTGGTTGGGGGGCACAGTGGCTGGGGAAGACAGGAACTGTTTGCTTGTTTGTTTTTTGTAAAAACACAGAGGAGGATCTATAGATCCTGGACACTGGAGTTATTCTTACGTTTAATTTATTTCTTGTCTCTGTAGAATAGTTTTGACTACATGGTGTATGCATTTCCTCATCTTTGTTTTAAGGGCTTTGCACAACAGCAGATCTTTCTTCAGAGCTTTAATATTTTTTGTGAATGCTGAAATATTTTTGTAGGTTTTGCTCTAGAAAAATGCTTACTTTCTTTTTGGTTTTCTGCCCTGAAAATAGGAAGAATAATGTCTATTAAACAGGTGCATGAAGATGGGTGTTATGGGAGGCAATTGTAAAAACAATTGGATAATTGTTGAAGATAAAGACTGCTTTTTAAAACTGGAATTAAGACAAGAATTCCAGCTCAGTTACTTTAGTTTTCTCTGCCCATTTGTGAATGCTGATGTCTCTGTCTTAGTGTATTTCTGATTACATTACTAAAAGTTGAAAAGCATTTTGGTTCAATTCTTTATTCTTTCCTTTTGCTTTGTCTGCCCGTTAGTAAAAAAGTGCAGATCTGAATGCTCCATAAATAAATAATGTATTAAGTAATATTTATCAAAAGACTCAGAGATTAGATGAAAACATGATCTAAGTACATTTAAAATTGATTTCATGCTTGATGGCTAATGTGAAAAGCTTAAAAGTAAATTAATTACTTCTCTAAAATAAGAAAAAGGGTGCTGTTATCTGCATAATGAAAATATAACTTTTGTCTTTTATTTACATAGAAATTGAATGAGACTTGGATGAACTCTAAAATAACAATGCACCACATGTCTTCACAAAGCTCTTTCAGTGCACTAGCTTTGTCCATGTTAAACATTTTTAGTTAAAAAAATAAGCTTAATTGAAGTAGTTTTAAAATACAGATTTCCAACATAAGTGGTGCTGAAACAGGGCCAGAGGCAGTATTCCAAAAGGCTGCTTTTACTTCATGTTTCAGTGTTTATTTGTATAAATCTTATATACTGTCTCTGGGCCTTTCCAGTATTGTGCAAAGGATCAACAGCCAAGTCTGACAGTGAGGAAGTACATTAGCAATCTGCTTGTCACAGACTAACTGAAAGTACCAATCTATGAAAATTAAAACTAAATCTAAAGGCTAAGTAGAACAGAGTTGGGAATGAACCCACATGTTTTAGGAGTGGACTGTTTTATTTGTACTGAAATACGAGGAGAATTGGAGTAGTGAAGCTTTTCATAGAGAGAAGTGTTTGGAGTCAAGAATTCTGGCATTGTTACATATCAATGTTCAGCAGGTATGCAGTGCTATTCCAAATCCTATTTAAAATATTATGATTAATATTCTTTGACATGTTTGCTCATTTGCCCAAAGGCAATGACAAATCTTGGATTATTTAAGTTGCTTAAGGGTAATTGCAGCAGTTTAATGATGTTACTTAAACAGGACATACTTTTGTAAGATGCATTAGGTTGCCTTATAAATATAAATAAACACAATTATCACTTTGAAACTTGATGTTTTAAAAGTTCTTTCCAAATAAAAAACTTTGTCATGTCTGAAATATGCTCTGTAAATGCATTCTTGACAGCATGAAAGCTAACTTCAGAGATCTGGATGATGAAATTGAACAAACAGGGCTTCTCTGCAAACATTCATAGCTGATGGCTGTAAACAATGGCTGTGACTTCCATTCATGCTATTAGAGCTGACAAGACTTTGAGGGAAGTAGAGAAGGCTATGGGCTAAAATCTTGCAATAGTGTCATAGAATCATAGACTGAACATACAAGAAACATTGTTAAAAGGCAGTGAATATTAAGCTTATTTTATTAGTTCTATAATCCATCTGGAAAGTGTGTTCTTTCTAGCAAGACTTAGACTTTGATAGGGCTTTGTTAAGTCGACTGTAAAAGTGGATCATTTAATAAGCTATGGGCTTGCCTTTTAAGCCCACGCAAAATTAAAGGAAGGAGTAAAAGAAATTCCCTTGCCTACCTACTCCCTGTCACATATGAAAATAAGAGTAATCCCTTCCCATAATATGTGTGCTTCCTTCTCTGAGCACAGAGTTGCCAAGTGAGCAGAGAAGCTAAGGAATTAGCAGTGCTTTGTTTTTATGCCCTGTACCATTGTACTCACAATTTGAGGTGGGTGGTGCAAGAACAGCAGTAAATAAACCTGTTATTTCTGTGAACCCTCTGAAAATCTACCTTCCAGTGAAAACCATCACTATAATCAACAGTGAGGCTGGTGGAAAGAAACAAATAAATGGAAACCCTGTGTAGCTTTTTAGGTTATGTGGAAGAGATGTTCAAGGGATATTATGATGAAAGACATTTGTTCCTGCTTTAGGCAGAACTTTACAGAACCTCTGAAAATGCACTGTATGCAGAACAGCTATTTTGTTTGTATTTGAGGTATTGTAATGGTTTCTCACCATGTTACTTATCGTTGTAGTTAGAGGTAAATTGAGACAGTTTTGTGACTAACTCAGTTGCTCTAAGTAACTTCATTTTTCTGAAAGCTAACTGCATGTTTTTGAGAGCATGTTCTTCTCTAATATGATAACACAGGGCATTGGTATGCAAAAAGGCCAATGCTTATACTTAACCAAGGCCATCCTCAAGCGAGTGGAAAAGGAGCTGCTCCTGTGAGGAAGAGACAATAAGGCAGGTGAGCCTAAACTGATCAACAGAGCATTCCATCCCATATACATCATACTCGGTAAAACTTGAGAGACCACGAGGGTCTCTCTGTCTCTCTGTCTCTCCTGTGAGGATCCAGTGAGGATCTTGCCTGTCTAGTTGCTCCTAATCCCAGATCTGTGTGTTCCTGAATCCAGTCCCTGAGTCCAGCACCCTCCTAGCCATAAGCCCATCCTCTCATATCTGCTCTGCAGCATTTGTGGTGGTATATAGTCATTGAGGGGTGGGGCAGGGGCACTACTTCATGTATTTGTATCCCTTTTATTACTTTCTAATTATTTTCATTATCATCATTATAATTTCCTTAAAGCTGTAGTTTTAGTTTCCAAACAGTAAGTCTTTTTCCTCTCCTTCCCCTCTCTCATTTCCATGCGAGGTATGTGGGGGAAAGGATTTTGGAGGCTTAAGTGTACAGTTTTAGCTGCTGACTTTGGCCAGGTGGGGCTAAACCATGACACTTATTCATAAAACATTTTATGTTGTCACAAGTTCTCACATTCCACATATTTTCATTATGGTGTTTTGGTTGTGGTTTGTTTTTATGCTTTTGGGTATTGAAAAATAATCTACAGCTGTGTAGTGAGGAAATAACATTTCTTTTAAGCAAGAAAATGAACAGTATTTGGAAGTTTAGCTCTGCACAGAATAAACATTCACTGAAGCATTGCTCCCTTGGACACTGAAGTGTTTTTTAGTTTTTGTCTATCAGAAAATTTTTACATGAATTAATGCAAGAAATTGACTTAATTGCTTCTTTGTGCTCCTGTCAGCGGCCTTGTCTGAGATGACTCACAAATAGAGAATTGATCAGTAGGAATAGTGATAAATTGCAAACAACTGAAATAGTAAGCAACTTGCTTAAGTATTGAAAACTTGAATCAATATCCATATGATTGTTTCTGTAAATCTGGAAATGAGCGGACTTCTTAAAATACACACCTGGGTAATCTGGGTAGAGAAGAGATGCTATTTTATCAAATAATTCAGGAAGAGTAATTCTACTAGATAATTTCATCTGTGTATACAAAGTTACCTTTAAGCTGCAGAGGAGGCAAATGCTGGTATAGAAGTATCTCACGGCTTATTATGGACCAGACACCAAGAACCATATTTTCTTTAATATACTACACTCAGTATGGTACTATTCAGTATAGATGAGCACACAACTCAAGATTAGAAGCCAAGTGAACTTGAATAGGTCAGACTTCCTGTGGGGAAAGGTACTAAGCTAAAATGCTTGGAGGCTGGAGGCAATTAGCAGGTACAATCACTCCAAAAACACTAGGGCTTTTTCACCTACCCACAGGTCAAAGCAAGTAGAGGACTAAAATTTTTCTGCAACAAGTGTGTTATGAAGATACGTTTCTTTTAGTCTAACATTAGCATGCTGCTTCAAATCAATGTGAATCATTGTTGTCTTATAAAATATGCTTGCAGTGCATGCATTGATGTTATAAAATTAATTAATACTTTGCACTTATGCAGTGCCTTTCATCTGAATGTTTCAGTGCTTCATAAACAGTTTGTATAATATGTGAAGGCTTTTGTCTGTCTCTTATTATTTGATAAGGTTGTGCTTTTCAGGTGGCCAAAGGGAAAAGATTAGACAAATAGAATCTATCTCTCATTTGCAATACAACTGACAGGTACCCATCGCTAACTATACAAATTCTTTTAATATCACAGAAAATGTGGCCACTAAGGTAACACATGGTTCAACAGTAAGTCATTGCTTATGGGAAGACCACTTAAATATTTGCCCTGGGAGTTGTGGAGGCATGTATTTAATTGAACTAAGATGAACTGAGGGCCTCCTACTCCTATGGAGGAGGCTTGACAACTGCAAGTTGATAACAAGCTTCGTAGTAGACTGTTTAACGTTTAGCCACAATATAAAACCCATAGGATTTCACTCCTCCACTATCTTTTTTTCCCTGGGTCATATTTGTAAAATAGATAAAGCATTAATACACTGATAATTAGGAGCCAGGTATAGCATCAGATGCTGTCAGAAACTATTATGCTTTCCAGATAGCCAGTTCTGAAGGGGAAGATGAGTCTCTTGGGTCAAGCGTGTCCCTGTGTGTTTTGACAGCTTTGCTTTTAAGAGGCAAGGGAAAAAGAAAAAAACTAAAACCCTAGGAGCAAAAGCACAGCTTTTCATGCAGGAAAACAAGCTGTGCTCACAGAAACTTTTCCAAGGGTGCTGAGTGCAATACTCATGCTATTTACTCCAAGGAGTAAAACAGCAAAGCATAGCCCAGTTCAACATAAATATAAGTTTTCTGTTGATTAGTTTAGCAGGTATGTTCACTTAACAAAAACAGGACAAGTTACAATGCAATGGGACTCTCTTAAATAGCTGCAAAATCAATAAAGAAAATTCTTGTTGTCTCTCTTGTATGTAGGCATTTATCCCCATTCATTGCCAAGTTGGAGAATATTGCAAAAATACACATTGTTTTATCAGTCAAGTAAGAAAATGCTTTCAGTGTGTAAGACAAGCAATCTTCATATGATGTAAAGAAGGAAGACACAGAGGGGGTTGTTTGGATTTTGTTTGTTTAGGTTTTTTTAAGGTAGGATTGCTGCTATGGTTAGATATTCTACATGCCTTTATTGTACCTCAAAGGCCATGAGTGGCACAGAGATATTCTTTGTAATAGAATCATAGAACAGTTTGGGTTGGAAGGGACCTTAAAGATCATCTAGTTCCAACCACCCTGCCATGGGCAGAGACATGTTCCACTAGATCAGGCTGCCCAAGGCCCCATCCAGCCTGGCCTTGAACATCTCCAGGGATGGGGCAGCCACAGCTTCTCTGGGCAACCTGTGCAAGTGCCTCACCACTCTCATAGTGAAGAAATTCTTCCTTATGTCCAGTCTAAATCTGCCTCTCTCCAGTTTATAGTCATTGCCCCTAGTCCTATCACTACAAGCCTTTGTAAACAGTCCCTCCCAGCTTTCTTGTAAGCCCTTTTCAGGTATTGGAAGGTTGCTGTAAGATCTCCTCAGAGCCTTTTCTTCTTCAGGCCGAACAACACCAACTCTCTCAGCCTGTCCTCATAGCAGAGGACAGAGAAGATGATCAGCCCTCTGATCATCTTTGTAGCCCTCCTCTGGACCTATTCCAACAGTTCCATATCCTTCTTATGTTGAGTATTCCAGAACTGAACACAATACTCCAGATGAGGTCTCACAAGAGAGGAACAGAGGGGCAGAATCACCTCCCTCAACCTGCTGGCCACACTTCTTTTGATGTAGCCCAGGATACAGTTGGCCTTCTGGGCTGTAAGCACACATTGCCAGCTCGTGTCAAGCTTCTCATCAACCAGCACCCCCAAGTCCTTCTCTGCAGGGCAGCTCTCCATGACATCATCCTCCATCCTGTACTGAAATCGGGAATTGCCCTGACCCAGGTGTAGGACCTTGCACTTGGCTTTGTCGAACCTCATGAGGTTCTCACAGGCCCACTTCTCCAGCCTGTCCAGGTCCCTCTGGATGACATCCCGTCCTTCCAGTGTGACAACCGCACCTCTCAGCTCGATGTCATCTGCAAATTGCTGAGTTTATTAGTGTTTTTAAAACAGGCAAAAAAAATCCTCCAGGGAAGTTCATATGCAATATTAAAGATATCAATAGGAAGTGATGAAATATACCATTTTTTTTTAAGAGAGAGCCTGCCTTAATTCTGGATGACTAATCCATAGAAAATTTAATTCTCTCAGTTGCTGCATGGAGTATCCTCAGAAAGTGAATTCCATGATAATCAACAAATGATTTTTATGTTCCTAAATACTTTGGAGTTCTCTCATGTACAAAGATGAGACATCTAATTTTGATACTAGGTATAATATAAAATAGTTGAAACTTAGTATAATATTCCAAACCTATTTTTAAAAAAATGAGGAAATTCTCAATTTCTGTCTCTGCATTTTAACAGTTTACTTAATTAAATGTGGATTTTTGTTTCCTAAACTATGACTATACTTAACCAGTCATCAGTAAAGCAAATCTGGAAAGGAAAAAAATTAGAGGGGAAGGTATTTGTTCCCTATGTATTGAATAGTTTACCCAAGAATGCCTATGAATTGTTGCTGCTTGAAGGAATTCTTCTGCAGATGGAGCTTGTATCCAAATTAGAATGCTGAACTTAATTTTTTTATTTAGTGTGTCTCTCCCATATGCTGCAGAGAGAATTTGTATGTTACAGGGTTTATTATCAATTAATATCAATATTGATTGGATCTAAAGACTTCAATCCTTTTTTTCCTGGGGATAATAGAGATGGGCAAGTTAATTATCAATTTGAGATTTGCTTGAGACGTTGCTACAGTGAATTTCTTGTTCAGTGAAGAATAAGGGAAAATATTTGTAGCCTTGCAGAGGTAAACGTTGCTGGCTGTTTTCTGCCTTTTTTTCCAAAACAGCATTGCCGCTGGTGAGGGCTTTCAAGTTTAATTAGGAAGGGCTGGGACAGAAGGAGAGTTGATTCTGTCTGAGCTTCCTCAGGCTTGCCATATGGCCAGAAGGAGTCTATAAAAGCTTGTTTTCCACAAAACCTATGAGAGATAATTTTGGGTGACTTTACCTATAAAGGAAGTAGGTGGAGATGGTGGTTTGCTCTTAACTGGAGCATTGTTACAGATGCCAAGCATTGCAATTCTAGAGCATTATACTGACTGCAAAGTCAGAAGCTGTCAAGAGTTTCGGCCTAGAATCTCTTTTAATTCTAAAAGGATTTCTAAATCAGTGAGTGAAGCCGCTCCTCCCTTTCTAAAAAATAATGATAATATAACACCTAATAATAAAAAGTAAATGAGATTGACCTATTGTCTTGTTGGATAGAGGAAATATCACTATTGCAATAGGCCAAGTAAGTGGCAACCTGAAAATTGGATGCATGCATGAGACCTTATATAGTCTGATATTGCAGCCAAAGTCACTCCAGAACCCAGGACTGGCATAAAATCCATGGTGAATTCCTAAATAACTGATGCAGAAACTAGCTTTCAGTGAAGGTCTTCCCTACCTGAACAGTTATAGTAGGCCCACTACATTATGTTTGTTCACAGCTTTTGTCCTCAGAAGGACTATTCTTTGTGCTTGTGACATGAGGATAGGAATTACATGCTTTCGATTGAGAAGGAAGATAAAATACTAAAGTTTCCTGGATAGGTAACCTTTAAGTGAACATAGTCATTATAATTAAAAGCAAACTATCTTACTCTTTCTCCTCCCTGTTTGAAAGATGGCTTTACTACATCAGCCTTCAGCACAAGTTTGGACTGCGCTTCAATACTTTGCATTTTAAACACAGATTGAATTCATTAATTATTACCTCAACTAACCATACAGTCTGCTCTGCTGAATTTAGCATAGTGCAGTTTGACTGCAGTCTCTGTTATAGGTGTGGATATGTGGTTTGATATTATATATAACAAAATGATTATATATTTTAAGGCTGCTGAATTATGTGATGTCTAGATAGTTCAAACTGAAAAAAAAAATGTGGCATGCATCTCTACAGCCATGTTGATCCCAAGGATAATCCTGACTTGCTGCATTATTATTTATTCACAGTACAATAGCTGTTCACTTCCCTCTTGTTCTGGCATTCTCAAAGATTAGCTTTCTCATATATATATAACTTAAATTCTAAACAGGGAATAGGAAAGGAGTTAAGGAATAGGAAAGGACTTAAACGTTGATGTAACAACAGACTTTGCTGTCCCAATGAGCATCTCTAGATTGAATGTATGTAGTGCTCTCCATAACTTTTCTGCTTGGGAAGAGCATCACAGTATATTATATGCAAATACAAACTTCAGACCCTTTGGAAAATGAACTAGTTCATATTATAATAACCCACCAGTTTAGAAGGAATTTGCACGGGGTTCTTCATGCTTAATTCAGAGTAATTCTGTGGGGTTTAGCGTGCAAACGAATAGTTTAACAAATTATGTTCTTTAAGGGCTTGGAAATTGCTACTGAAATCCAGTTCTACATCCATTTGTGTTGTACTCAACACGGGGTTGTTTTGTCCCAAGTGCAGGACTCAGCACTTGGCTTTCTTGAACCTCATCCTGTTGGTCTCAGCCCAGCGGTCCGGCCTGTCCAGATCCCTCTGTAAAGCCTCCCTACCCTCAAGCAAATCAACACTTCTGCCCAGCTTAGTGTCATCCACAAACTTACTAAGGACACACAATCCCCTCATCCAGATCATCCATGAAGATATTGAACAGAAATGAGCCCAAATATATAGTCTTAAAACTCAGAGCAGGGATTATTACAAACTGAAACCTGACTCAGTGCTGTAATATAATTTATACATCTAGAAGATGGACGAGGTGCTGAGGGGCATGGTTTAGTGTTTGATTGGAATGGTTGGACTCGATGATCCAGTCGGTCTCTTCCGACCTGGTTATTCTATGGTTCTATGAAGATGCAGAGGACAAACAAAAGCATGGGAGTCTGGATACAGAAGTACTTACTAAGTTTAAGTTCTATTCACACCCAATTTACATGGTGTTCTATTAAGTTTGCTTTTGCAGCCAGCAAGAGTTTTTGGAGAGACAAGCTGGAAGGAAAAAACCTGTTCTGGAAATAGCACAGTAACCCATTGCTGCCTAAAGATGTGTAGGGCTATATTTCTAGGGTATGTAGATGAGAATAATGAATCTAACTTACCGCAATTCAAAGTGTCCCCTCTTAATATATACTGAAGTTTGCATAGTGGTATCTGGCAGCGCTGTAGCTGCAGTTTTGGCAGATTATCTGTTTCTTCCGTGAAGAGTGTTGCTGTATCTTCCCTAGATAAGGAACATTGGGGTGGAATAAGCAACTTTTAATGCCTTAGAAAGGCTCTCTTGCCGCACCTAATAAAGATTCTTGGAATGCACGTGTTTGACAGTGGGAGAAATAAGGAACCACTGACCCTGTGCATGGATCTTCCCATATATGCCTAAGGCTTTCTGTGAATTTGCAGCACAAGAAAACTACAGTACTTGCAAACATGCTATTTATGCATGAAATGAAAATACTGAAGAAACAGCCACAACTTAGGAATTCTAGAGAGAGGCCTTAGCACTGCCCTTACTGGATATTTTTTTTCTGCTTCAGTCTGATTTTGACATCTGTTTAAGGACTCCCACTGTTGTAGACAAAAAAATCTTATTTCCTGCTCATAAGTGATGAAACTGAGGTGCAGAGCTTCCCAGGAGCAGTTTTAGAAGGAATACCACAATCTAACTGCCTTTCATGCTGACCAAACACTTACAAGTTTTCTTACAAAAGAAACTTCCTTTATTTATTTCAATTAAACTACATATAGAACATTTTAGGGAAGATGTGTTGACCATCACATACATCAGAAGAGATGAAGTGATGAGATTCTTACTGTTTTATCATATACTTTTACCTACATTGCTAATGGGGAATTCTGCTTTAGAAATCGACTTTAGTAATTTACCTAAAGAATGCAAGTGACACCTTTTTTGTGGCAGAACATCTAACAGTACTATCTGTGCTATCCTCTTTTGACTTTTCTTAAAATCTGTATTTCAAGGAACAACAATTGCTTTTCATAAAAGTGTAAGCTTCTCTTTGAAAAATCAAGTGATGTCACAATCTTACATATCTATCTACCAAGAGTCTTCATCTCTCCCTAATTCCCTTTAGGTATTCAGAAAGCCTTTCACAGTATAAGTCCCACTCATACATAACATCCAGAATCTAATTCCTGGGCTTTTTTTTTTCCTTAGATTTGGTGTGATTTTCAAATATAGCTTGGAGATCAAAGCAATGTGTGGAAACTCAGCTGTGAGAGTGTCAGTTAGACCAGAGAAGTTTCTCAATGCATTGCCAGGTATTTTACCAAGATGCTTATTCTTCCATTCGAATATAGTTAGAAGTTTTGACTAGTTGTACCTCTTCTTCAGCCTCTTGCTGTCTTTTTTTTTAACTGCCTCGTCTGAGCTAGTATGTTTAGTTGCATCTAAATTAGGCTGTGCTCCACTTCCATAGAGCAATGCTCATTTTTCTTGTCTTTCCACAAGCAGAACAAGACTGCCTTCGATTTGAAGTTCTTAATATATGAAGTGTGTTAAGTCTTTTATCAAATTGCTGTTCTGCTGTTCTTTAGAATAACTCTATTACTTTTTATCACTAATTAAGTTTTCAACCTTTGAATTTTTCCTTCCATGCTCTCTGGTAAAGTTCAGAGCTTCTTTGTTGGTTTCTTTATTCTGCAGTGTCTAAACACACGGTATCAAATGTTCAACCTGGCATATTTCATCTTCACTCCCAAAAAGACCTTGTATTGTGGGCCAAAGGGAAAGGGATGAGGAGAAATGCTGAGGCTTCTAAAATATTGCAGACATCTGCTAGTCTTCTAAAATTAAACTTTCTTGCATAAGCTGAAGCAGGATAGCTTCAGATACAAGATCAATTAAATCAGTTGCTCTCTTAGGTTTATTTAGTGAATCCTACAGAAAAAATTGAACCTTTCCTTGGTTTGCTGAATCATGGAATGCCAAAATCTTTCAGACTGACCATTTAGGCTGCAAGGAGATTTAAACAGATGCAGTCTTTCTACATAATAGCTTTGAGAAAGTTTTGAATTATTCTTCAAGTTACTAGTTTTAGGGACAGGGAAGATCACTGTTTTAGTACTAAAGAGTTCACGTAAACCCAACGTCATGAGTAAATAGAAAGGCACAATACATGTAAAGTACTCTATTCCTATGGAACTTGTTTAAAGCTGATGATAACTCTATAGTTGTATTTTGAAATTACTTGCAAGTGTCCAGTTCTCATTTATTAGTCAACTAAAGCAAGAGGATTCTGAAGCACATGATTGTTTAATGAGAGCAAGCCAGGGACAGGAAGACTCCTGACTGTTATTTCAATATTCTAACAATTGACTCATACTTCTAATCTTCAAGGAAGCAAGCATGTTGCACAACCAGTTCCAATTTCAAAATACCCTTTATCATAAAGGCGGTGCAGTAAACAGGAATCTAGGAGATTGATTTCAATAGTATGATACAGTAGTATTCTTTCCACTGATTTCTCAAATCTTGAACTCTTGTATTGAAACACCGGCATCAGTGAGAGATAAGTGGGAGGCAGTACAAGGTAGTGAAAAGAAAAGAGCTTAGCCTTCTGGCTGATGTAACCAGGGTACAGAACTAAAGAAATATGTAGTACAACAGACCTCATGAGATCCTTTAGTTACTCGCTCTCCTCACAGAGCACAAAGGTGTCCCAAGATGGAAGAAAGGCAAGTATCAGTCACAGGTATAAGCACAAGGCATAATTGAATGGATGCAATCTAGAAATACAATAATGATAATAAAAATATAACTCATTATGTTACTTTATTGTAGAGAATGACTGTGACAAGTCTTTACTTAGCTGCGGTGGTTGTAACCAGAGCATTGTGTCCCTTTACACAGCTACCATTCCAGTCCAGAACTCCTGACTCTTTTTTTTTTGTGCTGCCTGTTAGCAAATATGTACATATCTGCTGAAATCTACTCAATATACACAGTTTTGATTCTGAAAAGATAAGAGTTTACTGTGGTTGCACAACACACCCTCTTTCTCTTTCAAGTCCCTCTGTTGGCTATGTGATGATCAAAAAACCCGTTTCTTCTAATAAGGCAAATTATACATGCACTGAGTAACTTCAATAAGGCCTGCAAGTTCTGTAGAGATTACCTTACCTTGTTTTGAAAACAGAACTGTGCTTTTTTGTTGCTTTTCCACAGAAATCAGGAGAGAAATTTGAAGTGAGAAAAACAAAGAGCAGATAATTGTTGCAAGCTTTTTTAATGTATCCAGGTGTTAAGTCTTATTTGTATGTGATTATATTATTTCTATAAGTGGCTCTTCTGGTAGGTTTATTTTGGGTTGAGAAAAATAAAACTATCTTTTCACCTAATATTTGAATCCCTTTCACTTTTCTAATTTTATGCTTCATGAAACCTTATAGCCTGAGAACCCTTTGAGAGTAGTCATCATAGATCTAACAGGATACTTCTGATTTTTAGCACAGCATGAAGGCAAAATGAAGAAATGCTGAGATTCAATGGTGTTTTTCTTCAGAGTAGCTATTTTAAAATACCAGTGGAAAAAATGTTGATCTGTATTAGGGCCAAGTATTGGCTAGAAAGGAAGTATTTTGATTACATTGTAATAGTATGAAATATAGCCTAGATAATGAAAGGCAAAAGGATGTGGCCTCTTACTATATAATCTCTTTGGCCATCAGCCAGAGCAGGAAATTTTCTCTGGGAGAGTGAAGGTATCGAGTAACTTGAAAAGTAATATATTTTTAGAGACACTAGCTTCATTTCACACTGCTTTCTAGAATTAGATTGTCACCTTAGAAAACACAGTTCTTGTCTGAAAACAGACCTGCAGTCTAACTCTTTTTCCATCACTATTTAACTGGACAGGGAGAGAGGAAAAAAACAATAGAATACCATTTGGGGAGGGGAGAGGGCCTTTATTACTAGTGAACAATATTGTACTGGAATAGCATAAATAGAGAACAGAAAATGCTATTCACGAATCTATAGTACAAATGTGTCACCATAAAGGCAAACACTAAAATAATACATATGTAGAATTTCAAGTAACAGAACTGACTTTTGTCTTGGTCAATGTTAGTAATAAATCCTTAAATATGCAGTCATGGCTCCTGCAACTGCCTTCTGCTTCTGCTGTTTGTTGTACCAAGTGAGTGAGTTTGGTTTTTTAAAGTCATTGTATGTGACAATATAGCACCGGAGGTGTGGGTGGGGGAGGGAGAGGAAGACTCTAGATGGCTGGAGGGATTTCAAATCAACCTTGAAAGCATTCTTTTTACTCACAAAACTTTAAAAGAACTGTTATTTGTTGTACAGAAAAGAAGTATGCTGCTGAAATTTGAACAGTGAAACACGTTGTTGCTCAAGGTGATAGCAAATTGTTGATCACCATTCTGTTTATGGGATCAGAGCTATCAAAATATGTTATTATGTACTAACAGAAAGTGCACTTTGGTTTATAATGCTTTTGTAATGTCTCTACAATTACCATGTGAAATGTGGTGGTGATACTTCACACCTAAGTTAATAATTCAACAGTCGCAATGTTCAAGTAACTTAAAAAGGTACCAGCAGAATCCAGGGGAGTAGGTGGAAAATTAAGACCCAAAACCAGTGTCTGATCCCATCTCTTCTGGAGTGTGATGGATATTGCAACAGAAGGTATCACTGGATTGAATGTAGGATTCTTTCTCTCTACATGCTGGAATTCTACCATGGATAGCATGGGAGAATCAGCATCAGTCATGTTAGTACTGTATGCATTCTGATTCATAATGCCAGATATTGTAATGACATCATATCATAAATTATTTCTTTGGGGAAATCCACACCTCTCTTAATTTTTCCTATCCTTTGAAGACCTGCTGACTATGGCTGTATTATCCCTTAACTTCAAAAATCCCACCAATTAAAAGGTTCTGGGAGATTTTGTGTTAGTTAAGGGTGTGGGATTTTTATTTTTTTCTTTTTAAGAGAGGAATGAGCAGAAAATTAGGTGTTTAGTTTGCCTGAATTAAAAGAAAATTATGCCCAGTAATATATATATTATTCTGCCAGTTCTTCAGGGCATATTTTGAAATTTGATACAGGGCAACCTTTGTGCTAGAGATGTGCCTTTTGCCACTCCTATAAAAATCCACCCTTAGCTGGCCAAGTTGCAACTTGCAGTTCTTCCTGGATTTATATGTGGTTCCATGATTGAGGAATTTTGCCCTAAAGCAAGGACTATGTTTGTACTGGCTATATTCATCTCTGAATCCCAATCCAAGCAGCCTAAAACCTTTACAGGCTCTTGGACTCCTATGCTGTCCCATGGGTTTAAGAGACTGAGACAGTGTGAAGAGAAGCTTTGGTCTGGAGCGTAGGGTGCATTTAGGATCAGCATGATTAACCAAAGAAGCTACTACTGGGAGCTGTGAACAAACTGGAAACTGATCAGATGAAAGCCTTGAGAGCTGGGGAAGTTTGGAAAGACACAGTGCTTGAATAAGGAGGCTGGAATTACTGTAGGGAAAGATGAAAGGAGTTGGAATACAAAGAAATCTAAGTGAGAAATCAGGGTAACATTGGGCCTGTAATAAGAAAACTGAAGAACATAGATTAGGGCTGCCCAGACAGAAAGCTATAGATGTAGAAGGGATGGGACCAAGTTGGGTGAGGATAATTGTATTCAACTGTATTTAGAAAATCAGAAGTTCTCACAGTATGCTAAAAGGTTCTGATGCAATTCTATATCTTTCTGTGACGCGATAAGGAAGAATTTACCTTGCTAAGAAATATAAAACTGCTTTCAATTATAAAGGATTATTGAAGTTTTTAAACCAAGGACTCAAATTGTAGAAAGAAAAGTTACACTTAAACAGTACACAGCAGTATGTAACTATATAATCAAATTTTCTCCCTCACCCCCATCTTATTCATGAGATTAGGTGTACAGTCAAGAAAGGAGTTTTATAAAATTCTCAAATTATTTTTGCTGACATTGGAAAGCATAATATTGAACGAATACTGAAAATTAAGCATGTTATTCGAGGTACTGAAGTCAGTGTTTTCAGCTGCAACTGAAAGTAATAGAAATACTACTTTAAATATATACAGCATTATGTATTCTCTGAAAAAAAACCCAGCTTCTATATATTTCAACTTTGTTTTGCAATTCTATTTGCAAAGCAATGATAACACCTTCTATCTCACAGTGTTAATTCTGAAATGAGTTTTCTTATGAAATATTCTTGTAGAAGGAAATTACAAATGGCTGTGATATTAATAATTTTCTTAAATTGGGTAGGTATTGTGTAGTAAAGAAGTCCAAATGTTGTTTGATGAAGCCAGGGTTCTGGAAGTGATGGAACAGGAATGGCATGGATATATCAAGCTGAGAACAGATGCGGGGAAAATGGGTCCCTTTGACACTCTCAGATCTTTACTCTTGCCCTTCCTGTTCCATTAGCAAATGTTGGTCGAATCTGGTAATAAACAGTCCCTTCCTTTCTTCCCCAAACACCATTATCTGCTCAGTGACTTCTCTCAAGAGTAGATGTTTACTGTCTGACATTCCTTGACATCTGAGTGGTTAACTTCTTAGCAATTCTTTTTAACACACTAGGTTTGTATGTAATGTCTTTTCTTTCCAAATACAATACTGAGAGCTCAGAACCTTCAATCGTTATTCATGAGATGCATAAACTCAGCTTGTCAGTCATTCAGCTGCTCCAGCTGACTTTAGAAAAAATCACAAATTGTGATCACAAAGATTATTTAACCTGTGTGTTGAAATTATTAAAATACTCAGCAAATTCTTTGTACCCTTTAAAAAAGATGAATCATTACACCAAATCTACCGAAAAGCAAACCTACCAAAGATGATATGTAAATAAAAATTTCTGTTAAATGAGCGGTTGGAAAGCACAAGTTTGACATTCCTCAACCACATGAAAACAATCAATTTTACCTGTGGGGAGTATTTTAGCAGCATGTTTTATTCAAACAATAGCCATTCTTATCATCCAGAACCAGGTTCAGTCTTGTTAATGGGATGAGTTGGCAATGACTTCTGTCTACATAGCAACCAGCAAATATTGTTCCAGCGGTCTGGAATGGCCAATGAGGACACATTGGGGCAGCTTTGCTCACACCTATAGCACCATACTGAAATTCCTCCTCTTCACAATCCCCTCCCCATTTCACTGACGTGAATGTATTTAGAGTATGATCTCATCTGCAATTGTAAATTCTTGGCACTTTTGTGACAGGAAAGTATTACAAAGTGCTGAGGATTGATTCACGAAGAAATTAGGTAGGAAGCATTCTTAATTTTCTGTTGTTAGAGATTTACACGTTTACAAAAACTTGTACTTTAAATTACATTAACTTCTGCATAATTTCAGTAAGAATTCATGTGTGCATTATTTAGCCTTTTATTTAAAGTCCTCACTGTCTTTAGGGCCTCTTAGCGGAATGGCGTTCAGCTGCATGTTCATAAACAAGCAGTGACTGGAGCTAAAAAAACCAAAACCACTTCACTACCCTCGTTTATAAGTTTTTAACAATCTGCCACCTAATAACATGTCTTTTAATTCTTCCTTTTGTTGCTAAAATGCCTTTACTTCATTCTGGATAGAATAATAAACTGTGAAATATTATATTGCCTGCTTTTCCTTTACATTCTCTTAATACAGAGTATACTTCTTAATATAGAATATACTTGGAGCATCCAAAGAGACAAGCCATAAAAATATAAGTCAGGAAGTATTTGGAATGTTAAACAAAGTCTTTATAAATGTCTGTCTTGTTCAATGGTATTTTCTATGTAAATACAGTTTCTATTGTGGATGCTTCCCTCTTCATTTCAGTTTAAACTCAGTATAGTGTATTTCGAACAAGTATTGTAATATGTCTATATTCCACTAGTGATTATGTTAAACAAAAATATCTCATAGTTTTTGCATGTATACTAAGGAATTTAGTTTTTAACTGTTCATTAATCATGAATACTACATGAAAATGCTTCTACAGCAGTGCAAAGAAAAGACAGAGGGGGCTTTGAGGCCAATGGGAAAAATGTTACCCTTTTAATTTAATTTTGCTTTTAGGAATAGGGTCATCCTAAGTTATAAAGATAGTGCTTCTGGCCTATAGAGATAGGTGAGATGACAGCATATGTGTCAATAGTTGTAACAAATGTCAAAAAATATTGAATGTCCAAAGCTAGTGTATCAAATTTTAAGTAAAACTATTTTGAATCTGAAAGGGGTACTTAAAGTTTATTTTTTTTAGCATTCGGCGTAGTCGCCTGACTTTAAATTCATGAAACGAGATATGTAGATTCATATATAGATTAAAACCAGCAGGGCCATCTTTAAAAAGTTGTAGACTACTTTGAAACAGTATTGTGGAGGTATGTTCTATCAGATCTAGTATCTTGAAATCAGAAAGAAGAGTTGTTTAAATTTGCAATGCTCATACAGAAATTGCCATTTATACAAAGTGTTGGTAAAAAAAACTTTGATACAAAATTGTTTATTATGCCATAAATTTCTGCATTGTATATAGAGTATATTCTTGTTCTGATTCCTACTGATCATGCAGATTTCATAATGATTTCAGTAGGACACTTAAAATAATCTACCAACTTCATCTGAAGACCAGAAAGGTCAGTGATATAATGGTTTCTGCACATGGTCCTTAAAGGTAAGCTGCAAAGTTAAAATTAAAATTGGAGGGGATTCAAAAGTCTGAAACTCCAATGCCCCTGCTGTCCTGCTGACAAAGAATATTAAACAAATTTTTCAGTAGAATTTAAATGTTTGTAAACATGGGAATATGCACATTGGTTTTACTTGAATCTCTTCTTACCTCAAATGAACATTTCCCCTAAAGTTTATCTTTGTTGATATTGAGGATTTTGCCTCTCTTGATCTATTCCTGAATTTAAAGTTTATTTATGTTTACCCTATGCAGGAGACTTTTTGTTTTAGGACTTGACAACAATATTACATGTCCTGCATAAGAAGAATTGGATAGATTGAGGTATTTTTTGTGCTCTTAGAGAACACAAAAGAGGCATAAAATTTAGGGTGTTTAAGTTCTAACATGTATACATTTTTAATGACAATTCAGTCATTAGACATAATTCTCTTTCGTAAGTTTCTCCATAATGATCCTGGCTATGTGGAGACGAGTGAAATGAGTGTTTAAATACAATGGAAGTTAAGAATATTTAGAAAATTAGTCAGAAATCTTCCTTGCAGATAGAGTGAAAAAACTGCTCACAAAGCACTTTTTCTTTCATATTCTTTCCTGGAGTAGCCCTGTGAGGATCATCATGCTGCAGATTATTTGTACCAAAATTTCATAAATACGTCCCTTGTAAGATGGATGTTTGAAATAGCTCAAACTAAGTGACAAAACAAATATAGTCTATGTAGTTGCAAAACACAAAGTACTTCCTTTCATATGAAACGTGTGTCATTTTACAATGGTAATTCTCCACCACTTCACTACGGCAACACAAAAATGATGTCATTGTGTATTGCATTATACATGTTTGATCTTGACCTTTCCATAGAATGCATATAGAAATTCAAGCTCTGAACTTCATGGCTTCCTTTGGAGCCAAGCTAAATTGTGTCATTTTAATTAACACTTGTAGTCTCTGATTTCCACATCTTGATGACAGATTAGTGTAGTAGCAGAGTGATAAAATGAGATTAAAAGGTAGACAAACTTCTGCTCTTATTAAGCTTTGCTGTTACAGAAGAAGAAAGGAATTTGATCATGGAATGTTCCTAGATTAAGGATCTTTATAATAAACTTCTGTGGTATTTCTTTTAAGTTATTCATAGTTTACTTCTGTACTTGGATGTTTTAGGAACTTAGCTTATTGACTTGTTATGAACCATTGTAGTTTCATTCCTACAGAAAGCTACAGTGCCCTTGAAACCAAAAAATTGAGCACCACTGCATACCTGAACATTTCTACTAAAGCCTTTTCCTTTTTCCTTTTATTAGTGAAAACATTCTCATTTACATTGTTCAAGCTCCAAAGGCATAAATAGGGCTTGAAGGACTTCATCACTAAAATTGAGAGTTGATTCAGCTTTTAAATTAACATCTCCCCTAGGCCCAGAAGAAACTACTGACAAATTCAGTCTTTGAAAATATGTACAAAAGAGAAATTTGATAGTGTGTTTTTGGGTCGTAGGTTTTTAATGCCATTTTTTATTTTCTATTTACAACTATTTGTAATGCAATAGCATCTCAGATTAAATATTTATGTATTTATAAATGAATTCATCCAAACTAACTGCAGTGGATAAACTCAGCATATTTGAAATAAACCTGTCTTTTGGAGCTTTGCCCACCTGTCTGTGGGCATTTTGATGACTTAAGCTTATATTACACTGTCACATCTGAAAATTCAGAGGAGGCAGTGTTTGAGTCTGAAAGAGAATTGGCAGGTAGCTGTTATTATTTCTCTCTAAGTAACAGTAGTAGTAGGTGGACTAGAAGGACCTGCATTCATTGGGAAGAGCTGAAATGCAGTCTCTGTACTTTTGTTGACCAGAAGCAGCCAGATACTGCAGTTTTAGCCCTTGGCCCAAATTTAGAAACAAGCAAACAAAAGCCTACCCATGAGGAAAAGTACAAGTGAGCTTATAAAATAATCTGAGATCCAGCTGAGTATTAGATATTATGTGGAACGGGCACTGCATGTTGTGAAAATCTTCACAGTTTAAAATTCACTTTTATTCTTTGTTGGAATTATGGTCCTTTGTTTGTTTGTTTGAGGAAGAGCAACTGATATTCTAGTGTCCACTTTGTGATATGAAGTCCACAACACAAGAAAGGTCTAAGACCTTAACTGGAAGGAGGCTACTGTACCTTTTGTGTGTGTGTGATATTTTTAAGACCAACAGCTGTTATCTCTGCTGAATACGTGAGAATTTTCTACTTCCTAGTTATCTTTTTCAAGGTAATACTGTGTACTCCGTAAGTACATTCCTCTTTTCCAGAGAGAACAGGAAGTCCCACAGCACACCTGGGCCTGAGGGATTTTTAAAGCTCTGCCTTCAGAGAGCCATCAAGGAGGAAAGACCGTGTCAGGTTTTGTGGGTATACAGGGAGTGAGGGATAGCATTGGCTTGGTAAGCAGGTATTCGCCTGAAGTTACTTACTTTGGCACTACTATTAATAGTAAAGTGGATGCTCCTTTGTACATATATATGTGTTGTTTGTCTGGTGAGCACTTTTATAGCACAGTAAATTGTTTGTCAGATTGATTGGCTCTTATATTCCTGGTCCTGCCCTTGTAATACAGGCAGGAAGAGTTTTCAAAACAGACTGCAGAGACTGGTTGGGAAACTCAGTCAGCACTAGCCATACTGATGGGGTTTTGAAAACAGGTTTTGGGGGTTTTTTTGTCAATCCTACTAAACAAAGGTCTATGCAATATAGGACTGGGGTATTCCCACGGGGTAAGAGATGGTAAGGAAGTAGAATTGTCAGCTATGGAAAAAACTTGCAGAGATTCATGAATTTAAGATTGCTAGGAATGAAGCATGACTAGAAACATGTGTAAGCACCAGAAGAAATACCAGAATAAATGTTAAAATAGTGACCTGAAATGATAGTGAAGAACATCATTCCCAGTCAATCAAATGAAAGATGGTATTGCTTCTATAAAAACAAAATGATTGCACTTCAGTAGCACCATAGCATCTTGTTGGTGGAAAACGAAACATTCTGACAACAGATGGGTGGAAACAAGATTGTACTAAATACTTTTTATCTTTCTCTTAGCTCAAAAGGAAGAACTCTCACAACAAAAGACTTCCTGTAACAACTGTAAATTCTTAAAGAAGATAATAATCTGCCATTATTTCTAATCAAGAAGAGACCTAGAGAAAACACAGGACTTGATAGCCAGCATCCCTTGTTTTCCAAGTTGTGTAAAAGTGATCTTGGCCAGAACACTAAAAACATATCTTAGTGCTTGTAAATATGTGGGTGTGAGAGTGTATGTTAAAATTGTGAGTGGACAAAAACTATTAAGGAGTTTAAGTAGAGTAAGTAAAATCAAATTACCTGTAAATACTGTAAATGCTTAACTTCTTAGCCAATTTTAGCTAGAACTGTCATGTGTGCTCATCATTCGTTAATAATGAGCCTGTGTGGCTGGCTCCTTTCTGGGAGCTGAAGATGCAAGTCCCATTTCTCTTGTGGAAGTAGCTGGAGAAGGTGCCATTACTATTTAGTCCTCTATTTATTTCCCAAAGCTTGAGAATTTTCCCTAATTTTTTTCCTTTCAGGTATCTTTTGTACTTGAAGGTGATACCTAGAAGTATCATTTTACAAAGACAAATTAACTTGCTGTGGAATTAGCATTTGTGGTGTGAGTACAGAAGATAACTTATGTAGAATTCTGATTTAGTGTCAAATAATTTGTTACCTATATCTGTCTCAACAGTGACATCTTTGGTTGGTTGAAGGCTAACATTAGCCAGCCCCAAATTGATACACATTCCGTGACATGAGAGCACCCATTTCAAGGAGTACTTCAAGGATGCTAGAGCAAATTGTTGGTGCTTAGACCCCATGTTAAAATGAAGCTTCTACTGAATTGTCAATATGCTAATTAATATAGATACATTCTACCACCTTGTATTGGAAAACAAAGTCATTATGTATTGTCACATTTCATGTGATTATCCTTCTAGCTGATGTGGCATCAGCCTGTTTTCCCTGTGGTGATGACTGGAAAATAATCAACCAGTCTCTGGACTTATCACTGCCATTAGCTCATGATATGAGAAATACACATACTAGATGACACCTCTTAGAAAGGAAAGGTGCAAGCAGGTGTACTGAGTTTAGTTCAATTTTTACTTTCATTCCTCTGTGTGTGTTAGTTTGTATTCATGACTGAACTTCTGGGGGAAAGCTCAATTTTTTTTTTAAAAAAAGGGAAGTTGAAAATGTCAGACTACATTTTTTTGGTTAATTGTAATCTTGGACACTTAATAGAAGAAAATCTTCAGCAGAAAGGTTCTCAGCCCTTCCTAGTTTGCAGCACCAGGACAGGTGCCTCTCTGCTGTACCCTAGTGTATGGTCTGGATATTACCCCCACGCTATTCCCTGAGAAGTCCTTCCAAAATTGATGACTTTTGGATGCCTATAGTGGGTTGGGAATTTTCTCCCCTTATTTTTTGATACAAGATGACACATATTAAAGCAAAGTGTAATACTCTGTGGTTTACCTCCTCTCTTGAGTTGCCATATGTTGAAAGGAGGTTTTAGTGACTTTAACTATGTTAACAACTGGAACTTGTTTTCAGTCGTATGCTGATGCTTTGGGGAATCTAACATAGATATTCAAAATTAGTTACTTGGAAGAAGAGTTCTACATTTACCTGTTTAGCTTTGAGCTAATGTTTGCCTGTACTTGTGTTCTTAGAAGGATCTGAGATTTGGGTAGGTTATCTTTATGTTTCTTTGATTAAGGAATGGTGCCACCTGTACTACTATACGCTTTGCAGTGATGTTGAGCTCGGTTACCCAGAGCATTTGCATGATAACCTATATTACAAAAGGGGTGCAAAATCTGATAGAAGAATGTAACTCCTGATGAAGGTTTATGCATGCCTACAGTCTGGGTCAATCAATCGGGCCATGTGGATCTTATCAAACTCTGTCTAGCATGTAAATAGCTGTCCAAAAATGAAAGTAAATCAAAATTAATCCTGTCTTTTCTCTAGTGACCTTTTCTTTAATAGACATCTCAGAACACACATTTCTGTGTTGTAGCTAATTTGGGTGGGTTTTTTTCAGGTAACAAAAAGTGGAATTGCAAAAAAAAAAAAAAATGCTGAAGTTCTCTATTAAGCAGAAAAACTCTTTATGATCTATTCCTAATAGGCAATGTGAACAGAAAGCCAGTAACTTTTATTCCAAATAAATATTTCAATCTTATGTGCAATTTTGCAAAGTTTGCACAATTTAAAGGAAAAGTATTGTTCTCGTTTTAAAATGGAATTTAGTATTAACTGCAGAACAAATGTCAATTGTAGCTGTAACATAAACAAAGTTCTTGAACCCCTGACTTCATGATGTTAGTTTAATAATAGATGCAAACTACCTTACCTGTTGGTTTACACCTGTTCTTGTTTTCCAATTCTCCCTTTTCTGTTTTGAAGAAAGGAAATCAGAATTGTTTCTTTGTTTTGTATACTTACCAGGGAGGCCTGCAATATACAGATAACATAATGCTTGGTATACAAGGTATACAATACACAGATAACATAATGCTTGCAAAATTGAGATTGTGCAATTTGAGGTACTTCACGTGGATCATATCATTAGTTCTAAGTTCAAAGTCTTTATACTCATTCATCCAGTACTTCAATTGTACAGGTAGCTAGTCAGATCATTTTTATTCAGCCAATGTTCTATGTTGAAATGCATACATTATAATACAAATATGCATTTTGTATGTAGTAACAATTTTTATTAAAAAATTGTTGTTCACACTTCTGTCATTCAGCCTCCTTGCTTGATTAGAATCCCATTTCATCCCATTTCATCCCATATTTGCAGCATCTTTCAGTTGATTTTCCTTGTCATTCAGCAGCTTGCTGCTGTTCTGAAGAACCGTAAAATAAAAGGAATTAGGAAGTGGTTGTCTGTGAACCATCTAGATCTGGTAAGGCTCATCCCCTCTTCCCTGACTAGAAGGGTGAATGCAGTTCAGCAAGCCACATGTTTGACAGATTGTAGTTCTCTTTAAAATGGCCGGAGTTCCTTCAACAGACAGTTCAATTGAAAAGTAGTTACTATGCAAGCCCTCCTACAGATAACCTGTAAAGCAAGAGAGGTAATGTTTGCAAAATACTGCCCTTGGAACTGAGAAGCTGTTGATCAAACCACAGTGCCATAGTCAGACTTAACTTAACTTATGTGCACTTTTGGCTACTTTACCAAGTAGGTAAACTGCCGATAGAAAATGAAGTGCTACTACCTAACAAACTCTAATTTCTTTGTAAGGCTAGAGCATAGAAATATCTTTCTGCCTCCACCAAGTCAAGGTGTTTGGAACTGTATAAATATATAATAAGCAAGTAGATATAAATTTATTCCTATTCCCCACACGCATGGATCACTGCAACAAGTAGTAAGAAATCAATATTAATTGTATCTAATATAGGACTTGGCAGGGGTCAAAGGATTGGTAAGTTTTGCATCAGTTTGCTATATGCTTAAAATAAGGTGTCCTCCATTTTAAATGAGGAGTTGGCATTTTCAGTGGTATCCAAAGGGGAGGCTGTGAACAAACTCTGGCAAACGCAGATGCTCTGTCTGTGTCCCAGGAGCTCTGACTGGCATGTGGCAATGGGATGTTACTTCTGGCACCATGTAGGCTTGATGATATCCTGAGTCCCCGAGCATACCAATCTGTGTAACAAAGATCTGTGAAGACATCAAGGACTTGGCAGCATTGTATGTATCTTAGCAGTATAACAAGTCTCGATTTGCCAACAGGTATTGCTGCATGAGTTCATTCACTGAATGCAGAAACAAAACCCAGCTTTTCAGTGAGAGGGGAAAGGGAACTTCTTGCCAGCTGCATTACTCATTAGCCTTTTTAACCTAACTTAACCCTTTTGTGCACAGTGAAGCTGTGAGGGAGCTAGGAGCGTTTGAATGCTTTGTGGATGCTTTCTGTATTTGTTCATCAGCTGCTATAGAGCAGCTGGCCATGCTGCAATAGTGAAACTTTAAGAATGTGTTTCCAGATCTGCTTGGGCAGTTTGCCCTCCAGTTTGTGAGGCTATTGTTGAAGGTATGCCAAGATCAGAGATGCTGCATTGGAGAGCAGCAGGATATCTGCTTAAGACATTCAGGAAAGTGTATGCATGAAGTATCCATTTTTCACCATAAATCCTGTTTGCCATATAATTAGCTCAGAGCTTGCATTGCAGAATGATGTGAAATGTGATCAAGTTCTACCATGAAATACACATGTAGTCTCTCTGCTTGTTGTTCTTGCATTAGTTACTGCTACTTATACTGTATTGAGATATTTTTGCATATGCACAAGGTGTGACTACACTTTTAAATAATATTTGACTGAAGGAAGACAATAAGTTGATAGCACTTCATCTCTAAAGGCAAGCTGAAGTGATACTAGTTATGTAGCATAGGCAGTTAAAAACAGACTGCGGCCTCCATTCTTCCTGCACAGTTCTTAAGCTTCTTGGCCTGGGGCTGTCAGTAGTGCTGCAACTCACTCCCTGTCTACCTACCAGGGCTGAGGAGCAGTCTTTAGGTAGACAGCATTACCAATTACTTAAGCCCACCCAAATGAGGAAGCACCTCATTGACAAGTGGATGTAAACAGGCAAGAAGGGCTCCAGGTTCTATTTTAGAGGGCCATATCCTCTCCTAGGAAGAGAGAGCAGGGTGAGGGGTGGGAGTAAGATACGTGCTTCCAGCATAAGGAACGAGAGGAATGGCATCTCAGCTTCTCCAGTCTAACGATCTCTTGCTTAGCCCTTGCTATGTATATGACTGATCTATAAGAAGTGGCCTTCTGTGGAGAAGACTGCCCTCATTCAAAAGTTTCCATTTAAAAAACTCCTCTGATGTACTGTTTGTATTAATTGCCCACAAACATGTACATTACAATTTCAAATAATCTTTTCCAGGCACCCTGAAACTTCCTTCTGTGTAAAACTCCGCAAATTCAGCTTTGTTGTAGAGATACTTCACATGAAATGAAGTTAGGAAAGCTTACCTCTTAAAAATGTAAAGCCTTTAACAAAGACATGGCACTGTTCCTGTTTCACTGATTTTTGTTTGATGTCCTTTCATCTTGCCACCACCAAATATAAACACAAAACTCAAGTGAAAAGCCTCTAAAAGAGCATGGAACTTCAAAGAAGTGGCAGATTCAAAACACACCCACGAATGCCATCTCGCCACGAGAAAAGCAGTGGAAGTGTGTCCACAGCAGAGAGTTAGACAGCCTTTTTCTGCAGAAGCCATGATCTTAGAGAATCCCAGCTGTTCAAGAAAGCTTGCCTTCTGAATGTAGCTCCATAGCATTTGAAAATTATCTCCCTGGTATGGCCACACTCCAATCCTGCTTGCCCTTCAGCTGAATCTTTCTGCGTCTTTCTGGAATAACATTTGTTGAACTGAAGGCTGGCTTTGAACAGAATTTGTCATTAAGTAGAGATTTCAAAGCTAACTGCTTAAAGGTTCTGTTAAAATAAGAACCCAAACTTAATATATCTACTGAACTTAAGTTTTTTTATGTGAATTGTTATGCAAAATTATTACTTTGCTTGCCCAGTTGCCTGTTGAGTCAGCTTGCACATACCAGAGTAGAAGTATCGATGTGAACATAGCATGTAACGTTGGGTAGCTGGGAGATATGGAAGGGATTGCAAAGTGCAGATTTGAGGGTGGATACTGATATTCTTACGAGGAAGAGAAGGTGATTTGTGTGACCAAGGTTTGTAACATATTAAGGTGGAGAAAACATGAATCATCATACCTATAAGAAATCAGCCCTGAAGAATAGCCTGAGTTTTAATGCTTGTAAGATTAAAAAGTTGTATGTATTAAGTTGATTGGATAGAGGTATGAAATCACTCCTTGAATTGGCCCAAGCTAACTGGCAATATTTAGGGAACACTTATAAAAAAGTGCTCTGTGCCATTGCAAGCAAAATGAGCCTCAGGGAAAAATGTATCCAGAATTTGGGATAATTTAACTTTTCAAAGGGACACAAACTTCACATGTGTGAGGTCCGAAAGGAAAAAAAAATCTCCAAACATTAGTACTTCAGGGCTAGAGTTAATATTTCATAATTATGAGCATAGTTACAATTACAATTACTGGTAACAGTACGCTGATGTTCTTTGGGAAAGGCAGTATGCCTTGAAGAAGGGGCAATTCAAATACATGTGTCTTAAAATGCAAATTAGTAGGTCTCTGAGGTAGTGGACTGGAAACCAGGTATAATTTTTACATGGCAAAAGTTATCTACTATAAAAAGACATGGTTGGTTTTGAAAATATATGCAAAGAAGAGTCAGATTCCTTAATACTCTCAGTCAAAGCTGGGAAGATCATTAATTAAAGGAAAAAAAAAATTGCGGGATGAGGTAACGACAACCTGTCCATTGGAATATATATTTTTAGAAAAACCTACCAGACACAAGGATACTGCATATTGCTTTTTAAACTGTTTGTTATGTGTTTTAATGAATAGCCTGATAAAAAGCCTGGTTTTCCAAAAAGGCTGAATATTTTAAATATTTCAAAAATACTGTTTTGATGAGCAGAACCTGCTGGGAACTTAGTAACAGAAAACATCTTAGGGTCCACAGGAAAAAAATCTTGGTTTTAGAAATCTCATTAAAGACCAAAAAAAAAAAAAATCTTGGGTACAGTTTTGGTTGCTATTAGCTAGACACACTACCAAATCCATATATCAGCATTCGCATGCACCCCTGCTTCTTCAAGTTTTCAGTGATGCATTAGAAGAATAGCACTGTGTGTTAAGCATGACTTTTTTCTGGTTTTGTTTTTTTATTTTATTTTTTAATCTACCTATGAGCTCATTTCCTGAACTGATTTTCCCCCATACTCAGGAATAGAAATATGTGGTTTACCTCAAGTTACATTTGAAGAATTACTGCTGCACAGTTAATCCACCTCAATAGCATTTTTAAGATTTTTTCAAATCATGAAAGGAGATTTGTCCCAGAAGTAGGTGAAGCAAGCAGCCTGGTAAAACTCAGCCTTCACTCCACAACTATCCAAACAGCCAAAGCAAGCTTGATTCTATATAAAAAGCACTGATTGATGTTCAAGGGAGGCCTGTTTCAGGTGATGCGTGAACTGGGAACCCATTATGGTCCAGTCAGCAGTCTCTGCTAGGTGAACTATTGGGAAATTTTCCCCCACCCAACCCTAATCCTCAGTGTTTGTGCCGAAATATCTTTTCTGGATATAATTCTTAGAGGCATTGCATAGTTTATTTTTTTAAAAAATCAGTGTTGACTCCAAAGTGAAAGAATATGTAAAGAATATGTAAATGAATAAGATTTCATTTTAAAAAATTCAAGAATTAGACATACTGTCACTTTTAATTACATTTTCTACTGATAACAATGCTTCATCTATGAAAAATATTGATTCCTAAGTTATTTCTAGTCCTTACTCTATATCCTTCTGAAATTTTTTTATTTCATTGTTTAAGAAAATATTAAGAAAATATTTTAACCTCAAAAGATGTTTTAATATATAGTATCTCTCAAATTTTAGTGTTAAAAATGTTTGAGAAGGAAGAATTGTGGCTACCTTTGTAACTCATAAAAGAAAACACCAATGCTAATAGAAAAGAATAATCTATTTTGAAATTAGTAGACGTATATCTTGTTTATGTCATTGCGTATGGACAAGGATTTTTGGCTTATTTAAATGCTACTCTTGACTGACAGAAAACATTTTATGGGAAAATTTACATTTTCTGTTAGTAGTAAACATGAGTGGGTTTTGAAAACAAAATCTCAATATTGTCACTATAAGCAGTTCTCAAATACTGATTAATCTAACATCAGAACCCAATACAATGGTTCGTTTCTTCAATTTAGCTTCTTTCTGCATAAGAATTTATAAATGCTGGCTGTCAGCTTTGCAGAATGCTTCTGCTGCTTAGTAAACACTACAAAATGTGGCATTTTTCACTTGGCTTAAACTAATTGCTGTGTTTGATTAGAGAAGGTTGTTCTTCCCGTTTTAAAACTTTGTGGTTACTGTTTCTCAACCTTCTGTTTGCTGAGATTAGAAGGATTTATTGTAGGGTGACAAAGGCTGGATGATTATCGTTTTGCATGGTTTTCTTGTAAAAAATGTGACTTTTTCAGTAACCATTGGATGGCTTTCGGGGGATGGCAGTTGCCTTGCTGTCAGTTAAAAACTTGATCAGAGTCCAAGAACTGAACCTTTAGGACATGAGAAAAAATAGAGACTTGCCTTCCCAAGTTAGCTACACTTTATTTCATTCTATTTTGCAAAATGCTTGTTTCAGTCTTAAAATATATTTCTATTTAAATGGAAAGGCAGCAGGAGCCGAACTGCTTCATTTAATACTACGTTCACTAACAGAGTCTGCAGAAATGTGTAATTCTTTAAAAGTTCAGCTAGAATGGGATAAAAAAGCACTGTGGTTTTAAAAACAAATGAACAAAAAAAACCCAAACCTTCAGAATATCCATATGAGATGTGGTGGGTGGAAGGACTTGAGCACCACAAACCTCTTATTATATTGCTACATTTTATTATTAAGCTCCTGATAGTTATTAGATCATAAGGACTTCAGCGTTGTTCATATTAAAAAAAATACGTAAACTAAGCTAAGAACTGCTATAAACTGTTCTCCTTCATAGACTGTGTTTTTCACAGGATCTTACAACTGCAAATGAAATGAGTGTATTGTATAGGATTTAATGATTATTTTGTTATTTTATTGGAACAACCTACTCTAAGTTTAAATTGAACAAAAATTGTTCAATTGTTCTTCTATCATTACCTGGATTTGCTGTTCAGGTGGTAGTAGTATCATCTGCTGACATCCTGGACATCAGTTTGCATAGAGAAGGATATACTGGTAATGCTGGAAGCTCTGGTTTAAGAACTAATAACACGTGCTCTGCTTCTTCAGAGCATTGGAGTTGTATTCCTACTGGAGTCTGGTCAGCTGTCCCAACTTTTTGCCTTGCTTACTTCGAAAGAAAGGCTGCTAAATGTCTGTGGTTCCAGTTTCTTTAGTAATGTGACCATGGAAGTTTTATGCCGTGTTTGAGCTACATTTGTTTCTGACATTTCTCATAGATCTTCTATAGTAAATATTAGCAAATCATGGCATGAAATAAAATTAAGTAAAGGAAAAAAAAACTAAAAAGAGAGAATGGGGCAGAATTAGGGAGCATTTAATCTGAAAATTAAATTATAAGAGTTTCAACAATTTTTAGGTTAACTTTTACAACCAAAACTGACAAATATCCCTAGCTTTATATTGGATTTATAATTTCTTATCAAAGAAGAAATGTAATTTTCTTTTAACAGCTTTCAAAGCGTTCAACTTCTTTGTGAAAATCTTCAATTCTGTCTGAGAATATGTGCACTATCCAGAAAGAGGTATTTGGGTTTTCATTTTCTGACAGAAAGTAAATTAATCATTATCTGTTTCCATAGTCTAGATTTGTATGTTCTCTCAACATGAGAATGAAGTTGAAATAAAACTGCAGATAAGTAATTCCATCAGTGAAGGCATGAGATTTTCAGACTCACTGACAATTAAGAAGACTATTTCCCATGAATTATGGCCTTAAGCAGAATATCCTCACTGTGTGAATCATATGGACTATGCATGAATTAAATAAGTGGATGAGCTGAGTTTTAAAAATATTTGGTTCCCCTCATCTCCACCCTACCATTATCCTAGTTCTCGCATCCTTTTAAGGTGCTTTTACATTTAATAGTTTGGCAATTTAAATGGAACCTATCTCAGGGCTGATTATTACATACTTATCCTGAGATTGCAATGGATTCAAGAAACAAACAAGAGAAGTAGGTGTTTCTTTAACTCTGTGAACAAATACTTGAGCCATTTGACTTGTTTGGGCTTGAGATGCCTACATGTACCCCCCTAAAAGTAAACCAATTTTCACTGAAATCAGATGTAGCAAGTGATTTGAAAAGTAATAGTTATTAAAATGGTTCTTGGGCTTTTCAGTCTTTGCGGAATTTCTGCTGGCATCTAAATAAGACGTGTAGGCTCTACAAGATTCCTACATTCTTCTAGGCCTCTAGTATATCATTCATGTGGTTTGACTAACTCTCAGGTTTAAGTGCAGATGATGAGGATTTTTAATTATGTAATTGTAACAAATATGTGTTTCTATCAGTTTATGCTATAAAATACACATACACTTGTATGGTTGTCAGAATTTTCCTAAATATTATATGGTCACATTATATTTGAGCTAAATAACAACAATAGTAGTGTAGTAAAGGTTTATAGAACTGGAAAAAGTCAATCTTTTAGTTCACTAATTACACAATAACAAATAATTTCTGGTATTTTTTTGTGATACTTGTCTTTGTCATCTCTGTAGACATCAGAGAATAAAAAGAATGTCATATCTACATTAATAATGACTTATTTGAGGGATAAATGTTGTGGAATATCAGCTATCGAACTACTGAACCGTAATTTATCATATATTACTTGAGTTTTGGGCAGCTTGGGTTTCAAGTTCTCCTGGAAACAGCATCATGTTTTTGTTATGACAGCAGCCCTTAGACAGAGGAAAGAAGGTGACAGCTCCCCATTACATTTCATTTGCTTGCTTTTTTGTGTTTACGTTGTACTTTTATATTTTTGCTGAATTTGTGTTCTTGCAGGGCTAAACTTTTCCGTACTAGCAAAACAATTCAAATGTGTGGACCATAACTAGGTGTTGGACTAAGCTCTTTCTTCTGGAAACTCAACTGCAAATGAAAATAAATGTGGGCTTATTGTTGTCTACTCAAAGAATTTGTTTTCAAGTTAGAGCTATGATTAGCCAGTTCAGCAAATTCATTGCAGCTGATGTTCAGATTGGGATGAGGTGTGGACTTAAAAGCTCCCAGGTAGTCTTATCTGCTCTTGATCTTTTGTTGCATGTGAAATTCCTTAGGTTAAATTTGGGCTTGCAGACCTCAAGACAGGAAAGGAAAAAAAACGAGCTTTGTAATGCTACCAAGGAGTAAAGTACCAGCAGAAAAAGTGCATCACAGTAGGGCTCAGTGAACTTCCTGATAAAGAACGTGGATTTACCATAACTTTTAATGGCCTTACAATATATTGAAATTCAGTCTCTAATTCAGTCTCTAGTGAATATTCAGGAAAGCAAACTTAAATCATCATAACTTCCTTTCATTCCAGATGGTTTCTATAGGCTTCTGAGATTTACCTTCAACATAGAGTGCATTTGTAGTTTTAAAATTTATCATAACAATTCTTTTTGCTACTAGCTTTGGAAAGGCAGTGTAATTTCTTTAATGTAATGAGAATGTAGGGAAATGCATTATATAGGTTCTATAAAACCTAAGCTCCTACCTAAAGTTCTATTAATCTTACTGAAGTATAAAAAAAATGATAGGTCCAGCAAAAGTACTGGCCCAGGAGCTGGACATCACTAGGTCTGATCCACACTGTCTCCCATACTGAGGAACAATCTCATGTAAACAGATGGCTGGTTTATGCTATCATTATTAAAACTGGCATACTGAAGTTTTATTTCTGACTCTTTTCTCCCTTCTTTCTCATTTCTAGTTCCGTTGTGAGAATTGTTACTTCATAACAATTGATTGTGGAAATTGACCAGTTTTGCTCTCCTTAAATAAGTGGTATCATGTCAGATACCTTAAAATCTTGCCCTAAAATATTCTGCATGAGATTAAATGAAATACAAGATTGCTTTGAACATTCTTTATATTGTCATGTTTGAATCAAACCTTTTAAAAACTAATACAGCTCTCTGAAGTATTACTCTTTGCAGAGAGTAGTGTGATAAAAGTATAAATTTTATTGTGTTAGCTTATAATATTTTCAGGTCACTTGCTTGAGATTGAAGCCCTACTGGATATAATAAAGATTCTCCAGGAATTTTATCTAATCACAAAGACTGCTACTGGGCTTTTAGGTAGTTCTTGTTGCCCTCAAAACCATTTTACAAAGTCTAGATTAAATACAAGTAACAAAATATATTGAGGCCAATCCTAATGATTTATTATTTTGCCTTAAATTTGTTGTTCACTTACTAATGACTATTTTTAAGATTTTAAAAAGCCCACAATTAGTGGAAGCTATATTCTAAAGTTTTACAAAAACAGTGACAAAATTTACATTAAAGCTTTCCGATTATCCAGGAAAGAAGCCTCTTTTTTTTTCTTCTTCTTTTTGTTTTTGTTCTATGGGGTTTTCTTGTTTACGTTGTGTTGTGGGTGTTGATTTTCGTTTTGACACAGCAGTCTTCTGAAGGTGGAATTTGTTTCTGATAAATTCTGAAAAAGTAGTTAAACTAGATACAGATTTTACATCCCCTTTTCGCATTTTATGTTAAACTTTCAACATTTGCTATTTTAAACAACAACATTAAGCACATCTAGGATTGGAATTTAGGGACTTCTGGAAAGGCAAATGTGATGCTGCTTTTCCTCACACACAGTAAAATTCAGTAGTAGTTTCTGTTTTTTCTCTCCAGTTTGTGAACAAATGCACAGAGCGTGAAATGCACTCTGGCTTCAGTGTTATCAAGTAGATGGCTACTAAATTATGTGTTGCGTGACATGTCCTTGGAAGTGTAGAGCTCCTCAGTTACAATTTAATAGCGCTATCAAATGAGCTGCAAGTCATTGGAATTCTTTACCTGCCTACTCTTGAGATCAGAATCTTAGGGGAGAGACACTTTCCATATATGCAATAAGAGGAGAGAATGAGGGGAGACGGATCACTACATTACTTCCTTCATGTTATTTTTGGATATGACTAGCATTCCTCCCCTTACACACACCCTCTTTTTCCCCAGCCCCCATCTCTTACATGCATCACAAGCTCACACAAACACTCTCACGTAGTCTGAAGCAAAAGCAAGAGCAACAGTTGGACTGAAGCCAGAGGACTTAAACTCCGCTTCCTCATTGCCAGCAGGCTTTGTTCTTTGGAATCAGTCAGAACTAGGGAGAACGTCTTCATTGTTGATCGTGAGTGGTTGGAATTTGGCAACTCGGCTGTCTAATAATTTTTTCTGTGCTCTTCTGTGAACTAGGCTGAATTTAGAGCAGCAAAGATAAGAGCCGGGGATAGTCGAGAAATAAAGGATCCAGAGACCAACAGCTATCAGCTTCTTTGTGGGGGGTGGGGGTCCATCCGTTCCAAAACGGTAAGTGCCAACATTAAATGTGTATAAAGATGCAAGAAACAATAAGGTGCTTTAGCTGTTTTACTACGATAGGGGAGGAGGGGGAAAAAGTGTGTGAGTGAATCACACAGCATGTGTTCAATTATCATGGGCTTGGAACAGGGCTTAGCACTGAAATGTTCCTCATTTCTCCCTTTCTGAAAAGCACTGTAACTATGTATATATTTTAGAAAAATTACTAAGTACCTGTACAATTCTAGAAAGCTTTCCAAATGGCTTCATTACCAGGCTTTCTGCAAATCTGCTTTGTTTTGAACAGTGTGTAGTATAATCAGCAGAGTAACGCATTTGTTTTAACTGCAAGAGCTGAACCTGGGAAGTAAACATCTTCCTTCACAGAAGATATGAATAGAACTAAAGTTCAGGAGCAAGGGGGAGTGAAAAGTGATAAGATGCTTCCTAAGGCTGTTTAGGTTATAGGAATGCAAAATAAACTTGTTTTAAATGATTGGCATTCATTCAGAGCGTACACACACACACCCCCTCCCCTCCCCAGCATTAGGAGCCAAGTTAATCTGGTTTTAAAAACAAAAAGTTTTGAGGGTCTACTGTTCTAGGGCATGCAAGTGGGAGCTAATGAACAGTGAAAAAGAGTGAGTGCTTGGATAAACAACTCCGAGAGGGGACAAGAATTGTGAAAAAAAAACCCTTATTTTCTTCCAATAAGCAAAATGATTTAGCTGTTCTTACTTTAACATTGCTGCCGTTTAAGTTTACTAGAAGAATGGATTGCTTTGTTACAAGGACTTTTTTTTCATCTCCCTGTCTTGCCTTTAGGAAAAGTTTTATAATGATCAGTGCAGCAGCAGTTTAATCCAAATACCTTGCTTTCAGAAATGCCATCTAGCTGTCAAAGGAAATTCACTGTTGGGACGCACTTGTTTTAAAGCTAGTGATAAGCCCCGCTATCAGCGTGCTATTATGTCTTGCTATGTGGGTTATCTTAATAAAGTGATAAATAAGAAACCCTTGAAATCCAAAAGTTCAGCTGTGTAACACATTTCACAAGGGAGGAAAGACCAGATGGTTGAATGTTCTTATGTACTTAAAAAAAAAATACAAAAGAAAAAAAAAACCACAAAAGAACCAACTTTACTGGGAAAATACACCAGAAAAGAGGAAAGCTTTCCCTTCCATTAACTCTGAATCCATTAGCTACTTCAGGTAATTATTCCTATACTTTGTGTATACAAGGTGAGTGGTCCCTCCCCCCTACCTCCTTATTTACTCCCGGTTATCAGGAATTTGTGAAGGTGAATCTAGTCACATGAAAAATATGCTGAATGAGCAAATGGCTGATTGTGCAAAGTATAGCAGGCACAGTCAATTAACTGTTTGAGGTCTAGAAGCTTGCTTTTTCTAATTCAGAAACTCATAACAAAAGCTCTCCCATCCTTACTTTCACCCCTCATTTGGAAGAATAATTAGTGCGGTAATTGGTAAAAACATTCTGCTAAATTCTCTTACTATGTAATTACTGCAAAACAATGCTCAGCAGGATAGCGTGCAATATGTTAGGATGTTGGGGATATTTAGTATACATTTTGTTTGCCATGTACCAAGCACTTCTTTCTGTAGCAGTTTCTAGCTCTATTTATGGCAAGTTATTCATTGAACTGGAATCACACATTAGAACTAGCAAAGATTCTTTTACAGAGCTAAAAATGGAACGGTGTTTTCCTGAGTTGGGCTCCCCCCTGCAGATGGCACTATGTCAGGTTGCCTCAGCAGCTGCTTTCAGTTTCACAATTTACATGGGTGCTACAATGCCTTTTTTTTTTTCATTGATGTGGTGGAAAAATCTGACATCTTTATGCTGTTTTTCCTGCTTTGACATGTTAAAGCATATTTTCTACTGACTGTGAGGTTTGGCAATGAGTATTGAGTTTAGAGATGGGCCTGTACCAAAACCCCTGGATTCCAGCATCCATGAAGTATGAGAAGGTTAATAACTGGATCCAAATGTCTTGGCTCTAGACTACTCCTGTTTTAAATGCACATCGCTTTGGCCACATGTTTAAATTGTTTTTTTGAGGTGATTAAGACTGAATGAAATCTTTCAGGCTGCAGTCAGACTTTTAAAGAGGAAGTGGCATTTAAGAATCTTACAGTTAGTTAAGCAAAGCTGCTCATTTGCTGCTTAAACTTGACTTTTAGGAGCCCCCAAGGAATTACATTCCCCTTCCTCTATTATAACTTTAGAAGTAAGTAATATTTTGGAACTCCTTCTGACATGGGCTGAGAAAGTTAAGGTGCTTTCTGCCTGTCATTACTTGCTCAAGTGGAGCGGTGGAGAAGGGTAGCAGCTTACTTTTAGGTAATGCAGGTACCTCAAAGGGTTTGTTTGATACTAAGTGATCTGCCTACAAGCTACTAATGAAGTGCCATATACATACTCATCTGTGCAAAAAATTGTGGTAGCCCATTGTAAGTAATTCTGTAGTGCAGTGTAAGGGCTTGCAAATTGTTACTGTATTCATGGTTATTCTGCTTTTTTGATTGATCAGCTTCTCCAAGCCTGGCTCGCTTACCGGATTCAGTGGGTCTCTGTGAATACAATTCCACATGCATCTGCCAGCTGCTTGTGGTATCTCTCTTTGCTTCAGCAAGAAAAGCTGTTATTTGGCTGTGTTGTCTCACTGTGGTTTGTGGCATGCAGCACTGATTTATTAGCCAGTAGTTGCAATTTTTTTTCCTTTTTCCTTGAATGATTGAACTGTGATGTCACTTTTTGTCTTGACTTTAACCTTTTAAAGAACTTTTTTTTTTTTTCTGCAGACTATTCTCTTAACAGTAGGGAAGTGGGAAAGGTCCCAATGTTCGTTGCAGAACAACTCTGTCTACCCCAGCACATTCCAGGGCCACCGAATCATTTGTGGTGAGAGTGATTCAGATCTGGTTAAGATGATTTAGAAGAGAGGTTATGGGCATACTGCAGTTGTGCATTTAAGAAAATACAGAGAGTTTTTTACTGCCTGATTGAGACCACATGGCTCCAACTTAGACTTTTTTTTTTAATGTGGAAATTGTTGGCTGGATGTACTAAAACGATTTTTTGTTTTTAATTGCCTAGAGGCTAAGAGGTGGGATCATAGCATTTAATGGCAAGGCCAGGGTTAAAACAAATAGCTTTTAATATTCCTTTCAATAAAATGAGAAATGGCATCTTTGAATATTTTGCATAGAATACAAACATACCTCTCTTAAATGACAGCAGATGATCTCAGGAATTCTTTTGGACATTACAGAGTAATTGGTGACCTGATTTGAGAGAGAGGGAGAAGGATAAAGATAAGGAAAGATCTCCCTGTCGTAAATAACACTAAATATGTTCCATTCCAAATACATTATGGAAAGTATGAAAAATAAAAAGGACCATGATCTTTTTGATTGGAAACAGTTTTGCTCTCAAAGTTAGCAGTTTGGACTGCTCTTAAGAGGATTGAAAAGTTTACATTATCAAACGATTTATTAAACTGTTGTAATTATCTAGAACAAAGTATATGCCTAACCTGAAGAACGAGATTGTAATAAACTACATTGTAGGCACTTCGTACTATGATAGTGTTTTTATGCATATTGTTTATTCTGAAATAGATACTAATAATCAAATCTTGTTCTTCCCTCAGTATTGTTGTAGTTTTTCTTCTCAATTATATCCTTTCTCCCATAAACTGATACATAGCACTTGATATAAGACTTTGGCCAAAATCTCTTTCAAATGTGAGTGTTAAACGTTGAATGTTTTAATATGGATACTTTCAAAATGGGACAACAAGCCCATGGAGTTTGAAATTTAGAAAAAGGTTCAGAAGTTATAGCATTGAAAAACACAGTTTATTCTTGCCTCTGGTCGAAAGGTGAAGTAGAGATGAAGAATAATTCCTAGAGTGGTTCCAGTAGTTCTTCATTCACAGTATTTTATCTAGAATTAATATATCAGTATTACTTGGTAATAGCAAATCTAATAAATACTAATTATAAGCTTTTTGCTCTCTTTAAGTTTGGGGTAGTAAATTTAGTGGGTTGAAACTGACAAAAAAAAAGAAAAGAAGTCAGTTATATAGCTGTGTACATACTTTTGAACTGGTTTCTTGTTAACATTACTTCTGTCTCTAATTTACAGGGAGCACATGAACTTTGTTCTTCACTTAAAAAAAATAATAAAAGCTTTTTAAAAAAACCCCAAACTTTAACCAGGGTTCATGGATCACTGTTAATTTTTGTCTCATGTAAAGGACAATGTAAATGTTTAAAAGTTATTTGCAGGTTTTTGTGACTTCGGAGTGTACAATGCAGATGGAAGAGCTATTAGTATTTCTGAATAACTGCTGTGAAAAATAATCAGAGGTTAAAATGTATATAGCAGCGCCTTAACATTCCTGCCTCTGATATGTTAATGTGTTGTGTCAGTGCCCAGATTTACTGTGTTAATGCATATGAAATATATAGGACCAACCTAAACTGGTTTTATACAAGACAATCCCAAATGTAATGTGGATAAAATAGTACAATTTTTCTATAAATAAAAGGAAGCGTGGCTTTTATGGTGCCCCTTCTTAAAAGATGCATATTGTGTTTGAAACCATTTACAAAGCCAGATCCCCTCACTGCTTTACAGAGTGAAGCAAAGGCGGAAAAATTTTGCTGTGCAGTATAGGTGGGAATATCCCTGTATCTTCATATAAAGACCAGAATATTCTGTTCTTTAAGATATTTCTGGGACAGCTTTGTTAGGGCTGCTGAGTGGTATATTAATCTGTAACTTAGATAGACATTTGTCATTCTTCCTGAACTTAGTGACTACTTAACATGTTTTTTTCTGACTGTAATGTTGGTACTATGTGTTCTACTGCTCATATGTAAAATAGATCCCCTCTTGTTAGTCAGTTTTTCAAACAGCAAAGAAAGGCATGATGGAAAAGGGCTGGAAATAAGGGTCAAGAAATTCTAGGATTCACATGGGCCACAGCAAGCATATATAAATTCTAGTAATTGCAAAAATGAATACCCCTTAAAGCAGCCTTCAGCATTGACCCTTAGCCTGTTGGATTCCTATGGAATTTTTAATTTTCCAGTAAAACCTGCCTTTGGTACTGTTTCATATTTCAGTCTTCGTAATGGTTGTGAAAAATACACATGGTGTGCTTTGAGGTATGGCTGGCTAAGCCAGCATTTGTTGGTAGGTGGGAAGAATCTTGAAAGTGGTGAATGTTTGGAGCAAGCAGGCACTGGCCATAGATATGCCGATAGTGACCAGAGCACGAAGGAAGCAAATATACATGCTTTTGGACCATACCCTATTGACAGCTGGTAACCATGTATATAAGCTTGTCTGTTAAGGCTGGAACTTAAGTTTCAAGTGAGATCCATGCTGTGTCTTGCAGCTAGAGAGCATACGTAAAGGTACTTTAACTGTACTCAGTAGATGCTGGACAGATAACATCAGCTAATTTTTACTAGTTTGGTGAAGATGGTGTGTAATTCTCAGGTCTGGTGTACATGGTAAATGCAATCCTCTTCTAAAGTATCTTTGTGGGTTTTAAAATGCACCGTGATGCAGCAGTTCTAATGCTGGTGTCTATTTGCACAAACCAAGTAAACCAGTGAGATTTTGCCTATGCTATGCAATTTCTGTAAAGGGATTCTGTGTATAAGTATACTGAGGAAATGGTGCCTTAAATTTTGCTGCTTTGGAAGAATTTGGGCTCCAAAGACAGACAGCTTTCTTTCCTCACCCTTTCCTTCCTCTTATCTGCTGTTTCAAATAGACCCTTTCACATAGCATGCTAAATGTGTCCTAGGACACCACAGATGTTATCTGAGAGTCTAAAGTCTCGAATCTTATATTAGCTCATTTAATGGATCGCTTTTTACTATGTCTGTTATTGTACTTACCTCTGAGGTAGGGTATAAGGAAATAGCATGCCAAAAAAAAGTATAGTTACTTGGAGAGATGACAGCAGTTAGATCAAGCCCTTTTTTTCCACCAGCAACAGTGAAATATGTCTTTCATGATGTTACATTACCATTGATATAGCTAATATACTGGTTTGCTAGTTCATGTTGAAAATTAATTCAGAAAGCTTCCAGTTTCAGTCTAGACCAATAGGCTTAGAAACTATTTAATGTGTTACAAATGTTGATTTGCAAAGTGTCTGAAGTCCTCTGGCTCTTCCAGATATTGAACTGTTATTGAAAGAAAGTTAATTTTTAGATTGTTTGCTGTATTTCAATGATTATGCAACTGACCTCAGATCTATGTTTCATTTCCTTTCCTGAATTTCTCTTTAAATAGTTTTCTCAAAATTTTCCAGTTGTCCTTACATAAAGAAAGTTGTCAATGTTCCTGAGTCTGAATTACAAATTAAAGAATACGTGCAAGATAGCAAGAATTAGCTGTGTGCATGAATGAGACTTCAGCATATTTGGCAAAAAAATGCATCCATAAATTAAGACAAAAATTTGACAAAAAAAATTTAAAACAATTCAAATTAGTTGCATTATTGCTGGGACTTGATTATTTAACTCCTGCTGGCTCCTGGGATGTCAAGTAAATGTGAAAAATTAAGAAAAACATCAAAATAATTAAAACTTAGGAAAACACTCTATGGAAAGATAAATATTTAAATTTTAAATTGAACTGAAATTAGAATTTCTGATTTTGCCCACTGTTTTCTGGGAATACTAAAGAAAAACATTCAAATCATAAAATTATCAAGACCCCAAAACAGCAGGATAGTCTCTATTTACAAAGTTCTGGTTTTATTTATGAACAAGAAAATATTAGGAAACTTGATTTAAAAATGAAACAAACAATCAAAATCCCAATAACCAGAGTATAAGTGATTACTAATAATTAACAAAAAAGAAGCCCCACCAAACCATAGAAGGCATGGAAATGTCTTTTCTGAGATTTTATTTATATACACTGTTGGGTACCTCATACAAACACACGAACTCCACATTTTATTTTCCTGATAGTCCTGAGGACACTTACATGAGCACCTTGTTTTAGGCTTAGGAGGTGAAAATTGTGATGATCAGTATCAGAAACGATTACACAGACTTTTAAGTTCTACACCACGAACCTCAGTCAAACCACTTGTCCTAACTGTACTGTTGCTGGTTGTGTTAGCTGTAAATACATGAAACTGACTCAGCTGGTGCAACTGGCTGTGAATACAGGTCATTCTAATCCCAAGTATCTCTGAGGTGGAAGTTTCCTCCACTGGCATCCCAGCCGTTCAAGACCTACTGCTCATATTGAAAACTATAGTTGGTGAATTGCTAAATTGTTTGTTCCTACATCCAGTGATACTTAGCAGAATGATACTGATGTCTAGAGGCTGAGCCTCAATAAGTAAATTTGACTGCTGTCATACTTAATACAAGGCACTGACAAAACTGCTGACAGCTTTCTGCCTTTGTTTGGAGCTACTAACTTGCCAGCAATTTTCATGAATCAAGTATTTTATCTTCCAGTCAACAACATCGAATTTACTGACTTTGGCTTGGAAGTCACTGGGAAGTAAGAAAAAGGGAGATTATAGTAGGAAAGGTATCCACCTAAGAATGGAATGGTTTTGTATTGGAGATGTAAGCTTTTATTTTTTATTTAATCTGGTCTGGTTTAGTCAATGTTACAGATGCAAATGAAACAGTTTATCTATTCAGCTACAATAAAGTAGATAACTGTCTTCTGTCTGCACCATTTAATTGTACCTATATACAGGACAGCAATCACAATATGTCACAGTTGACTTAATAACTTTCTACTTTTCATAACTCTATCAAAATGCCCCCAGTTCTGAAGGTAAACTTGCAAGTTCCACAGTCACCACTTCTGTGTTTTCAGAATGAATTAGACTACACACTCTGGCTGGAGGCTTCTTTTTAGTTATTTTTATTTGCAAGTTATTAAGGTTTCATGATTGAATGTTGTTGGGTTGTTGGGGTTTTTTTGTGAACTAGAGTGATTGGTCTAAAACACTTCTCAGCTTCTTCCTCTTTGTAAGTATTCTGGGTTTGAGAAGAAGTATTACTGCCTCAACTGAAATGTGTGTTGCCTGCCATGAACTTGCCACTAACTAACTCACTGCAATCTTATTAAATGCAATCTGTTATGCATAGAATTTATACTGCGTAAATGCAATTTTATGCTAATAACTTCCCAACTTTTTCTTTATTTGTCCTTCCCTAAAAGTTCAAAGTATTATTCCACTGGAAGACAATGCCTGGTAGTTCCATAAGAGGTTCACCTCCCCATGTAGGCAAAATACATGGCAGTTCAAAATCCATTTCTGGTCAAAGGAGCATACAGTTATAATGGATAGTTAAGAGCAGCATTTCTGTTATAGACAGTATGCATTCCATTTCAGCTAGACAAGCAATTGCATTAATCCTATAAGCCTCAACAGTTCTCTGGGTCTGAAAAATGTTCAGCAATGTACTTGTGGTTATTAAATACTTAATTTTTTTTAACCTGCTGTAACTATCTTCACTGCTTTTCATTTTCTTTCTTTTCTTCCCTCCCATGATCACGTTATTTTCCTACCAAGTACCAGAAGTTGTAACTTGATGTAAGCCTAGGTCTGCGTAAGCCAAGTGATGGTATCTCCAGTTTTAGTAAATGTAGTTACTGCTATTTAATGCACACACTGAAGACTTCAGTGCATAACTGCCCTCAAAGTTAGTGGAAGGTTGCCACATAAAATCCTTCTGTAACAAAAAGAAAACAGACACCTAAAAATCAAACTACAGTGCTTCATTGCCATGAAGTTTTGTATAACAACTTACATCAGTCTCTTCATTCCAATCTGCTAGCTTTTAAAAAGATTTAATAATAATTTTATGGCTAATAGTACGTGTCATAATGCAAAGTCAAAGACCTGGTCAGCACATGGAAGGTGGTTGTAAGGCAGTGGAAGCTGAGTTCTGACCTGGCTCTTACCTTTCTTGAGTGACAGCCGACAAACTGCTTAACTTCTGCTTCTCGATAATAAAACATATCTAATTATCTCCTGTTGAACTACTGTTTCAGTGCTCAGTCATTCATTGAGCTTTTTCTTAGAGAAACATTTTTATTCAGCTACCTCAGACATGAGAACATTCTTTGTGAAATTGCTGACGTTCACTGTAGATGAGTGGGAACTGTTGTTCAAAACCACTAGATCCTGTCTAGACTGTTGTTACCAGGTGGTCCAATGCTTATATTCAGTAAGATAAGTGCAATATGCTAGACACTCTGTAAAACAATGGTGAATGTTCTTATTGAAAACACACAAGTGTATTCATAACTTAACAGAATGGAAAAAATGGATAAAGGGGGGGAATAGTGGAATAAAATGAGGGACGCATAGTATGCCACTCTAGTCAGGTCTTCCAGAACACCCAGACGCTGAGAACAGATCATATGAAACCAGGAATGTTATCTCTGATACCATATGTGTGTTTCTCGTGAAGCGCTAAACTGTAACTCTGTTCTCATATGTCTCCTCCGCTACTGACTCTCAGCATAGCACTGATTGCATTTGAAGGCTACTTTATTAAATGTATGGAATATCTTTCTACAACTTTGTTTAAACAAATATTTGAGGATGCTCAATAGAAAATAAAACAAGTAGAGTTTCCTGGATTATCTTTGAAATCCATTTTGGAGAGAAAATTAATATGCGTGTATTTCTATGTGTTGTGAAGTGTTCCTTTAGCCACAGGGGAAAAATGTGGAGCAGCATCTCTACTTTGGAAATCTAATATTCTGATTTTTAGGGGAAGAGATTATAATCTTTGCATGAAACAAAGCAGCAAATAAACCAATTTCTGCTGGCACAACTACAAACATGAGCAGAAGGGGTCTGCTTGAGTTACTGACAAATGAATTAGTGGAACACTCTGAAAAGCAGATAATGTCTACCACACTTTGACTTCAGGGTAAGAAGTTCCAGGCCCTAGAAGGAAGTCATATAAAAGCAGTCAATTTAATTACCTGTCAGTAAGAAAGAAATTATTGCTCTACTGTCTGGTATTTCATGCCCTAAAACTATAGGGGCTCCTGTGTAGTAACTAGCTAAATACAAAAAGTGCATGTTTTTCAGGTGCTGGGTTTTTTCTTGTGTTCGGTGCCGAATTCTGCATAGAGGATTTCACAGTTCTGTGATAATCCTCTGAGAGTACAAAACTCTAAAAGTGTGGAAAATGAGGGATTATACCTGGTAATCATTTAACCCTGAATTAAATTTAAAAAATAATGAAAGCATTATATTTATAATAATAATTGTAGGTAAGGAGCTGCACAGTCAGCTATTGTCAAGTTTTTATGACTGCAGTTCCTCATTCTTCACATTTATAAACAGTCCTATCTTTGATACATGTATATAACTTTTATATTTATTGGTATTGGAGGCAAATACTATATTTCAAAAAGAAAAAAAAGTTTCATGTGAAATATGAAACCTAAAAGATAAAATGAGAAAGTGGCATGGAATGTTAAGAAATGAAACAAACATACATTAGCTGTGTGTACTCTTGCCTGTTTTAATTTGAACTTGTACTTTGCTTTATTCTTCCTCTCACATACTGCTCATAGAATTTACTGATTTTAGTGTAAGGCCTTCTGAAATATAGGTAAATGTACTGTGAAATTGCTGTATGAACATGTTTCTTCTTTATCTAATCTACTGCATTTCTTCTTGGCTTTTGTTTTTATTATAGTAACCCAATATGAAGAACTGCAGTTGTAGATAAGGCAGAACGTCAAAGAATTCTCCTTTTAAATGCATTTTAAATAATTTTGCAAATTGCAGGCCCGGTTATGATCCATTAGTTCACAGGTTCTGGGTTGTGGGATTTTGCCTTTCTTTTCCTTTTTTTTTTTTTAAACTCTCAAACCCAGAGTGGTTACAGATGATTTTACTATTATATTTATGAAACAACCACTTTCCAGACCTAAGTGGTAAAATTTGAGGGCTAAGAACACATGAGAATTTGCAACTATTCAATTATCTTTTCATATCTTGTTTTCAATGATACTGAGAAAACATGCATTTGTATTTATATAAATGGTATATATATGTGTGTGTATATATATATGTGCATGTATATATATATATATATATATAAAACGTAAATAAAAAGTAAATAACTGTTGGGTGGTTGCATCCTGCTGCTATTTCCAATGCAACCTCTCTTTTTTTCCCTGGTATTTGCAGACTTTTATAATTACATTTTGGAGTCCTATGTCTGAGAAAGATAAGTGAAGAGATTGAAAAATCTTGATCTTTAACAGCTTAGGTCCTTGAAGCTGAAGGTATTTTGTTTTGAGGCAATATTGGCTTTGCTCTGAAGGAAATATATTTCAATTTCAACACATAACAAGAGTTTGGAAAAATGACATATTGTGAAGCTCAGACATCCAGATTGTTGAATGATTGCTTTCATTACTGAAATACACAACTGTAATTGCAGTGGAGTAAAGAGATCTTTTGATTCCAGTTGTGCCAGAAGGTGCCAACTTTGACTTTTGATTACAATAGTCATTTTCCTTATAATTATTCCAATTTATCCATCTTCAGTCTGGCTAATGTGGATAGCTGAGTTACTTCTTTAGCACTTACAAGGAAACTCTAGCCATCTTTGTGCAGACTGCACTTCATCTCAATAAGAGCTATATCTCAGATGTCTGGTTGAGTTGTAAATGGTGGTAGTACCCATATATGTGCTGGCAATTCACACTTAGTCATATGGGAGATTATACAAAATATCCTCTTATAGAATTGAAGATACCAGGTACAAAATAATGCTTCAGAAAATAGTAAAGTGTAAAAATACTGTTTAATTAGAGATATGTAGGGAAATTATTACGTTAAATACTTTTAATCACTTCTTCTGCAGTAAGATTTCTGAATTTTCTGAAGAAAATCATTGATACAAAGGACATCATTAAATTAACCTGCAGTACAGTACGATTTACCTAATGAGTCCAACAGCCCTGAAAATCATCTTACTGATGAAAGTATGGAAACCTTAATTCTTAAATTGCATATAAATTATTCTTGTTTTTTTAGTCAGGATTTTTATTTATATGTATGAATATGGACACACAATTTGTAAATTTATATAAGGCCAAATACACTAGTTACAGAACTTACTTAATGAAATGAGAAGGCATTGTTGCTTTTATATAACCATCTGTATGTGTGGCAAATAATCAATATGTTTCTGTAAAAGGTGGTTTGCAGTTAGCACTACATAACTGGTCCTTAAACTGCACAACATTTTCTCTCTTTATTGATCTGATGATTACCCAAGACTGGAATGAACTTAATTATCTATCCACACCTATTTGTCAGTTAATTGCTACTTTTGAAAGTGACACATGTGTGGCATGGGCCTGTGCCCAAATACAGGCATTTTAATAATCCGATTACTACAATGGACTCTGAATTTTAAATGGTGAAGTTGATTTTTTTTTTTTAGAGATTAAGTTAAATTCTTTCAGTAACAATGTTTTACAGTCTGGAATTGTTGAACTGCTCTACTTCAATGGAGAAAAAAGAAATGGAAGTTGTACAGTTTTGTGATGGAAACGCTGACTCTGTCAGTCCAGGAACATCAGAGTATTTGATTTTAACTTTTCTTGCTGGATGTACTTAACACCACTAAGGATGAAATTACTTTTTAATTTACAGCTTATCTCTCTGCACTTTTTGTAGTGGTCAGAGTTCCCTATTATAATTCTTCCCAAAGGCTATATCTTTAAGTTTCACTTCAGCTGACATTTTAAACTAACTTTTAAGAATGTGCAGAAAGGAAAACCTCTCTATTCCTCAGTGACTCTCAAAAAACACAAGTTCCAGCAGGATTATGCATTAGAGAACCTTGAACTGTTTTTCTTAAGGCCCTGGTGCTTACTCTGTCAGTGTAATGTTCAAGTCTGTTTATATTTTGTTCAGAGTCATTAAAATCCCAGACACACATGCTCGTATGTATTTCCATGCATTGAGGGTTGTGAGGGCATGAAGAAAAGAAATGTGAAAAAGAAAGACATATTGTTTGAATTGCTACTTGATGTCAGTGTGCATGAACTACTGCTCACCTGGCATCTGACTGTACTTTTTTGTTTGCTGTTCTAGTTTTGCTGTCATGCAACACTGTAGCCAGCGAAAAATCAAAGTAGTCTTTGAAGTGTGAAAACCAAGTGTCTTAACCATTGTTCCTCTGCTACCAAAATACCTCTGGTATGCTTCTTTGGAATATTGACTTTACAGTCTAGTGGTTGTGCTTCTGTGTCTGCATTAAATACTTAACTGCTACCATTTCAACACGCAGTAGATACAGTTTAGGTGAAAACTAAGCATAGTTGGAGAACAGGCAAGACAAAGAGTGATACAGTGGAAATGCAGGAAGGAAAAGAAGTGAAGGAAAGAGAATAAAAAATAAACTAGGAAAGACCACAGAAATTCAGTATAGTTTGAAATCTGGCAAGATACTTAATGACTCATAAAATGAATTCCTGTTGAATAAAATGTATATTCCTTCTATTTGTTTGTTTGGGGGGTTGGTTTGGGGTTTTTTGGGTTTTGTTTGGGGTTTTTTTTGGCCAGCCTTTATCTATCATCATTGCAGTAGTTTCTGTTCTCTTTCAAGGGGTCAGTTCTCTACAAATGTGCATGAACACTAGCATGGCCTGCAGGAATGCACCTACGATCCAAGCTTGAGTTCTTATTCTGTAGACTGATATGTACACATACATGCAAAACCTCTTGTTGACCGCTCCGCCTGTTTTGTTTCTACCTGCACACTTTATGCGATTTTGAGAGCCTACAACAAAGGGATAGGGAAATGAGTAGGTCATTATTTGTACTTCCAGTATCCAGAACCTGTGAAATAGCTGTATTTTTAGACCAATGTTCTCTGCACAGGGACTTATTTTCTTCACAAAGTATCTGCAGTGTGTTTGCTCCTCTGTCTTACTCTTACTGTCTTTTGGCTTTGGTTTGGGGTTTTTAGGCTCTCCAACAGCATTATTGCCTTCTTGCAGCTCCATGGTAATCCTCTTATCCCCAAGAAGATCAGTAGGCTGGAACAGACTGGACATGAGTTAATGCTGCCCTAGTTAGCATAAAGCTGGAATTTTCTTGTAAAACTTGCTTTGTGGTTCTTTTTCTCTGTCTAGCCATGAGTCCTTCTAGTTTCTTTGGCTCATTTTCCATTTGACAGTAATTTGTTGCTTGCTTTGGTGATCCCTCTGCAGACAGAGTGAGTGCCTCAAAGATTTGTCTTTGAATCTTTTTTCAGTCCTGAGGAGCAGAAAATCCTCGTACCATCAGTATTCCAAGTGTAATGGCAGTAAGGCTGAAGGGACCTGTAGATATGTTTTATTGCCTATATTAGCCCGTATGATATAAAAGATGGAAAAATAAAATTCAGTCTGTTTGGGAAAAATAAAAGAGTTTTATTAGCTGACTTTTTTTTCACAAACCCTCTTGAACTGAATTGGCAACTACCAAATTACTGCAGGATAAGTATTTTAATTGCATATTTTCTCATTTGCTTAATTTTGATGTAATCACCAAAACAAATTCATGTTAATACTCCCTTTCTATCAACGTATAGATAGACAAGGAAAAAAAAATACAATTAGAAAAGGGAAGAGGATGTAACTAAGACTATTCCAGCATTCTAAATTTCAAATAGTTCTGCTGTTGCCCACTATGAGGGTGAATTTTTCTTTCCACAATAAACAGTCCAACACCAAGCCTATTTCCTATTCATCAAACACCACCTTAATGATGCCTGAGGTAATTTTCTGTTGAATTGCTCACTTACATGTTTTTCTCTGTGGCAGACAGTGTCTGATGTAGCAGGTCAGGACTTGTTTTCAGGAGTATATCACTGATGTGATGTAACGAGTCTCAGTCCCAACCAGTACTGAGGAATAGCTCCCACTACTCGAATCTGACTGAGTCTATGTATGAGTCAAGGAACAGTGTAGAACTTGTCCTCCTAAGAAAACAGTTCGCTTCATCTGACAAAAAAAACCAAGTAAATTGATTTTTTAATTTTAGGTTCATATGCTTATCAGCATTTCTTAAACATTTTGTGAGCATGGAATTTGGGAGACAGTAGAAAGCCATACAATTTGCATGAAACCAAGATGAGATCTGCCTGAGAAAATAATTAGGCTTGGAGGAGAGGTTTTCCTTTGCAGGATGTTTCTGGAAAGGAAAGAAAAATAGAACTAATGATTAAGTAGAGCCTCATATTACAGGCTTTTGTCTGTGATTGTCTAGAAATTGAATTAACCTCTCTCTTGTGCATATCATTTAAAATGTAACTTAGGAAAGGCTGCACAGAGGTTAGGACTCTGAAGGTTTAATAAGTAGGAGTAGTAGCAGAGGTCCTCAGACCAGGAGAAGGGAGGATTTGTGACAAGAGAGGAAAGGAGGGGAAGAGAGGGAAGAGCAATGTTAATTTTGGCAGTCAAGCTGACAGAATAGATTTGTCTCCAAGCACAATAGTTGTAAAAGTAGGCCAAAGGGGTCTACTGAGTAAACAAATGCAAGTTTGTCAGTTCTTTCCAGAAATGATGCTTTCCATGTGTACTGTTTGGGCACAACAGAAGACAAAAAAGGAACTTGTTAGTCTTTTAATTACAGAAAACAATTACATATGGTTTAAATACCACTATCAACAACTTTTTCTCCTTCCGGAATAAAAAATCTATTGTTCATAAACACAGAGGGCTTGTTCACAGTTCTGGGTGTTAAGGGGAATTGTCTTGCGTAAATATGTTAGTTTCTTTGCATTCTGAAATAAGCATGAAATTTCAAGTTTTACAATCTAATATTTTCAGAAGAAAGTTTTGTAACTTTTTTTTTAATTTCTCTTAATTACATGTAGCTGACTAATTAAAGAAAAATAAAAAGAGCAGTACAAGTGAGTCAGTTCATTTCTAAGGTCTCCTTGCTGATTGTTATGGTATGGTATATGTCATCCTGTAGTGCTGTATGCTTTTCCTAAATAGGTTGGGGGGAGTCTGTAACTCCTTGAGGTTGCTCTTTTTGGTGGGGGGAGGGGAAGGTCACCTAATAGGGAGGGACAAAAAAAAGTCTAATTCTAAAGTATTACTGGAAGGTAACTGGAAAACTTCTCTCATAAACATGTACAAACTAAAGAAAAATTATCAAGGTTTTTTGGTAGTAAATTTTTTAAGTCTTTAAAAATCTTTTGTAACAGTACCATCATCTTTCATTTTAAATTGGCAAATTCAAACTCCATGAATTTCAGTGGTTATATTTACTTATTTAAAATATATATATATCTCCTTACTGTAATAGGAAACTAAAAAGTGTATGGGGAGGGAAGACAATGAAAGATCACTTTTGATGCTTACTATCAAGGATTACTCATTTTGTCATTATCCTCACCACAGCAAGATTTGCATTTTGGGGTGGCAGAGGAAGAAAAGGGAAAAGAAGGCAGAAATAGAACATGAAAAAGCACAGATTAGGATTACAGGTTGAGAGGAAGAGAAAGAAAAGTGGTGACGATTTCAGTGAATCTGTAGGACTGGAGCAGGAATAGGAAACTCAAAATTTGTTTTCAGGACACAGAGAAAATGTGAGAATATAAAGAAGGTTGTGCAGAGATGATTTTCCTTTAGTGACTGACCAACCTGTCACCCCTGTGAAAATGCACAGAAGCCCATGTAAAAAAAGCATTGTCCACTTTTCGTATTTATTGGGCTGCTAGATATATAGATCATAGAATCATAGAATCATAGAATAACCAGGTTGGAAGAGACCCACCGGATCATCGAGTCGAACCATTCCTATCAAACACTAAACCATGCCCCTTAGCACCTCGTCCACCCGTCCCTTAAACACCTCCAGGGAAGGTGACTCAACCACCTCCCTGGGCAGCCTGTTCCAGTGCCCAATGACCCTTTCTGTGAAAAATTTTTTCCTAATGTCCAGCCTAAACCTCCCCTGGCAGAGCTTGAGGCCATTCCCTTTTGTCTTGTCCCCTGTCACTTGGGAGAAGAGGCCAGCACCCTCCTCTCTACAACCTCCTTTCAGGTAGTTGTAGAGAGCAATGAGGTCTCCCCTCAGCCTCCTCTTCTCCAGGCTAAACAACCCCAGCTCTCTCAGCCGCTCCTCATAAGACCTGCTCTCCAGCCCCCTCACCAGCTTTGTTGCTCTTCTCTGGACTCGCTCCAGAGCCTCAACATCCTTCTTGTGGTGAGGGGCCCAGAACTGAACACAGGATTCGAGGAGTGGTCTCACCAGTGCCGAGTACAGAGGGAGAATAACCTCCCTGGACCTGCTGGTCACACCATTTCTGATACAAGCCAAGATGCCATTGGCCTTCTTGGCCACCTGGGCACACTGCTGGCTCATATTCGGTCGGTTGTCAACCAACACGCCCAGGCCTTTCTCCTCCAGGCAGCTTTCTAGACAGACTTCTCCTAGTCTGTAGCACTGCATAGGGTTGTTGTGCCCCAAGTGCAGGACCCGGCATTTGGCCTTGTTAAACCTCATGCCATTGGACTCAGCCCAGTGGTACAGCCTGTTCAGATCCCTTTGCAGAGCCTCCCTACCCTCCAGCAGATCGACACTTCCACCCAGCTTAGTGTCGTCCGCAAACTTGCTAAGGGTGCACTCGATGCCTTCATCCAGGTCATTGACAAAGACATTGAACAGGGCTGGACCCAGCACTGAGCCCTGGGGAACCCCACTTGGCACTGGCAGCCCTGGGGAACCCCACTTGTCACTAGATAAATCAGGGAGTAGCCTATAAGAATAGGACTAGCTGATATGAGGGAATCAAACAGAAGATGGGCAGCTGGTACCCTCATGGCAGCAATGTAGACAGAGGACATGGACGAGCTCTTCAGGCAGGCTGCACTGGAAAACACTTGATGGACACAAAATAGGCTGTGCTTTTACCTAGTGATAAGTCATCCCAGATAAGTGGCTATTTTGACTGTACCTTAACCCATCCCTTTGGCTGGGGCATACCCTTTTGCTATAGTGGAACAAGTATTATATGCATATATAAAAATCCAGGCCTAGAAAAACAATTTATGTTCTTGATATGAGGGAGGAGAAAACCCATTTAGAGTTTGGCAATATGAAACCTGTACCACGTACCATGGGATTCTATTAGGTTCACTGGGGATGATAGACAAGAATCAAACACCCAGTGTGAAGAACTGGTGATTTTTAAGAAGAAGAGGGTAGAAAGCTAAATTGAAATTGATTAGACTATGGTCAAAGCAAGCAAGTACATAAGATATGCAGAAAGCATTAATTCTACCAAATATGACAGGGAATAGTTTTAAATTGTTGGTGCTCATTATTTTCTTAGTATTCAGAAATGTTTCTCTACCTTTTAAACAAAGTTTATTCCAGCAAATTATTTCTTTGCAAATGCCATTACACATTTCAAAGCACCAGGTGCTGCTTTCAGTAGCAATTTCAGGTTTTGCAGCAGAGTGTAACATCTTCATGATGAGCCTGAGCCAATCTTTTATGTTCTTTTTCTTTGTTTTTCTAAATATGTGTGGGCTGCAGATGGTTCTGTGAAGGAAAAGAACTCCAGAATTCCCCTGACATTCAGATCCGTTCTGGAAGTGGAGGACTTCATTCACTAATTATAGCAGAAGCCTTTGAAGACGATACTGGACGCTATACTTGTCTTGCTGCAAATTCTATTGGTTCAGACAGTACATCAGCTGAAATATTCATTGAAGGTAAGAGGTGAAATAATAAGATACTTGACAAAAACAGGAAAAGATTTCTAAGCTGAAGTTTACTTTTAGTTCTTTATGTTAAGATTGCATTTGCTTTGGTGGAATTTTTATGCTGTTCCTCTCTTTCCCTTTAATGCAACACATTTTGAACATCACATTATAACGCTTTAGGTATTTCAAGGAATGTCTTGGGGGTCAGTGGGTAGATTGCCATTTATTTAGGGTACAAATATGAGAAAGAAGCAGTAATCCTTGCCTCAGTTCTGAACTCCCTCCGAGTGCAATTAAATGCAGCTGCCCTAAATGAGTCTTCTTCTAGTCATGGGTAAATGTATTACAGTTCTTCGTATTTGGTTCACTGACTTTATGTCATGTTAAAAGTCAGTTGTACCAGTTTTGTCCAGAATTAACTGCTAGTAATAGCCAAAGTATTTCTTGACTTCAAAATTCATCATAATTCAATGGGTTTTTTCTCTGAGGAAAGTTAATGACTTGACCATAAGTAAAATTATGAAGTTAATATCTAGCTGGAGGATTGTATTTTAGATATTATTGTATTAATTGAATACTGTTTTTTATTTTAATTCATGCATCTTTCAAACATTTTAGTAATATAGATTCTTTTACCAGTTTTGTAACTCATTAGAATTAATTTAAATGGTTAACTGAAAGCATAAAACAAATAAATATGACAATTATTCATAACAAATCTGAATAATACTATACCAAAATTATTAAATAGCTTTTGATTAACAAAGCAATAAACTTTTCAGTATAAATTAGCTAAATTGTGACACATATGCATTTAAAGGGTTTCCTTCATTAGGTTATCTGTTCTCAGAACTTTGTTATCCCACATCAGCATATAACAGAAAAATCTCCAAGAATTTTTTTAATCTTACGGACTCTAACAAGGCTTTTCTTTACAGAAGTGAGCATTACTTCATATACTCAGATACAGTACAAATATATAATGCTGCGTGAAGTTATTATAACAGAAGCAACACTAAACAGAAACTGCTTGGTAGAGAGATAACTGTGAATAAAATAATTTTTTTTTTTGAGATCTAGCAAAGTCTTACTGTATGGAAGTGCTATCTTGAAGTTTTAAAACATGTAACTTTGAAAGACGGAGACTTATAAAAGTCATTAGGCTACTCTGCTATGATCTTTAAGGAAACCAGATTGTCATACAAGCATTATATTGTACATTAATAGTCTTGATAACACTGATGCCTCGTGCTTTCCTCTGTGCAGCAACATGAGACCTGGTTATACTTTGCTCACAAAAAAATACTTTCAAGTAGACCCACTTTGCCTGCTTGATATTGCTTCTCTCTTCTTACCTTTCTTGCACTACTTGTTGCTTTGATTTTTGTAGTCTAAACTTCATAAATGAATAGAATACTCAGGTGCTTCAGTCAAAGCTTTGTTTCATTAGAATCAGTCTATGCTATACTATGCATATTGCTTATGAATTGCTTATGATTTCTATTAAAAATACAGCTATGTATATGCATGCACAAATCCTTTAAGGAATAATATGTGCTGGATAAATAAATGTCTGGAATAAATATTGTGCCAGGTATCAGTTGTTAGGAAAAATTAAGACATAGGGAATAAATGCTTTAATATTTTTTTCTTTAAATGAGTTCAGGGTATTGCCAAATACAGATGTTATATCAAACCTTCCACTGGCAAGAAATACCAGAGATAAAATATTATAGGTTAATATAAATAGTACAGGTTAATATAAATAGTATGAACTGTGGAGATTGTGGTTAGCAAGTTTAGTCTGAAAATGTCTTGCTATACTCAGTTGCTCTTACCTAAGACTGAATATTTGTTAGCTGCGTATAAGCCATATGTTTGTTTAAGCTTTAAGTTTTAACATTCAGTAAATAAAATTTTATACTTCCAGTAGAATAATAGTAGTAACTTTTTTGTTTTGGTTTGGTTTTTTTGGCTATATTTGCTTCAATATGAAGGAAGACAGCTAAGGCCCTAGGGAAAAGAGTCTGCAATCAAATTGGCGTGATCATTATTTCTGTAACTGTCTAGAATACATAGCTACAATCTTTTGTCAGATAAGAAAAATTGCAATAGCTTACTACAGTGGATTCTCAACTCTTGAAGCGAAATGCAAAAGTAGCAGAGTTTTTCCTTTGGAATTTAGACATTAAATATACCAGTAAAAGGATATGAGATTATTGAAAATGCTTTCTTTTCCAGGTGCCAGTTCCACAGATTCAGAGAGTGAAAGCTTAATTTTCAAGTCAAAATCTGGAGATATGCCACAGTAAGTGTGCAAAGTATAACCAATGCTGTGCAAATATTCTTAATAAGGGGCACTGGAAAATCTTTGCTTTAATTTTAGATCTGAATAAGCATCTGGGATATATTTGTGTATGTCTTGGCTTTTCTCCTTCTCTTATGTGACATAAATGTATAGTATTTTAACTGTAGGTTGTATTAATGTGCTTGTTCTGTCAGAGAAGCCTGACCCTCTCCAACAACACTTCTGTTGACATCAACTTTTCATATTCAGGATTAACTTCAGGTTAACCAAGTTTTTATTTGTAATCACCCAGCCCTGTTTCTCAAAAAAAAAAAAAAAAAGCAGAGGCCTACAATTAAAGAAACAACAATTCATTTTACTTTGTATCCTAAAACAGTACTTCTTCTTGTGTGCAAATGTGTAAATCAAAGATTGTGTTCTCCTCAAGCTTCCTCTGATGCTGATCTCTTCAGCCAATAATGGCTATAAACTGGGGAGGAGCAGTTTTACACTAGACATAAGGAGGAATTTCTTCACCATGAGAGTGGTGAAGCTCTGGCACAGGTTGCCCAGGGAAGCTGTGGCTGCCCCATCCCTGGAGGTGTTCAAGGCCAGGCTGGATGGGGCCTTGGGCAGCCTGATCTACTGGGAGGTGTCCCTGTTCATGGCAGGGGGTTTGGAATATGATCTTTAAGGTCCCTTCCAACCCAAAACATTCTATGATTCTGTTCTATGACTCTATAATGACATATTTAAAGATGTAGAAACTACAAGGTTTCTTACTAGTTACAAACAAACATATTCTGATTTCAGTTGTTATAAAGTGTTTGCTGTTTCCTTTCTTCTCAGGGCCCAAAAGAAAACCACCTCTGTTTCCTTGACGATAGGATCTTCTACACCAAAGTCTGGAGTTACTACAGCTGTAATTCAACCTATCTCTGTGCCCAGTCAGCAGGTATTTTTAAATTAGTAAACATAGTTTAAATTTTATTTCAAAATTTGTGAATCCTGACAAACTCTCACATTTTAAGGAATTATAATACTGAACTAGAAACTCACATTATTATATTAAGAAAAACAATTTTTTTTAAAAAAAATCAAGTCTTTAGCTAGTGAATGGGGCATATATGTAAATATATATATGGATTCTTACACAGTACGTGCCAACACCGCCTGTGAGCAGATCTGGTGATGATGAAAATTACACAGTATATCACTTAATAGTGATTACATTCCAAAAGAATGTAATACAAATGAATGCCTGTAATATTTTTTCAGCAAAAGTTTTATATTTTTTATTAAATTAAGTATTGCTGTTATTTCTCAGGGATGTTTAGAGGAAATTAGATTTTACTGACGAAGTTAAATGTAGAAAATCAGTGTTCATTAGTTTACATTAAGTTTTAATATCACTGTGGATGACTTAGAGTTTGCATCTGAATCATAAATACAAATAAAATAAAAATCCCTGTTAGACTGTACGTGGTAAATTCTTTTCCCTTTCTTTGGCTAACCTTGTTAAGTGTTTTAGCTACTACATCAGTCAAGGGATGTAAAAACAGAAGAGGTAAAAATGCTTCAGTGCAAAGGACTTACTTGAATGACATTAACAGGAGTCAAACTCTCAAAATACTTTAAGGCAAAGACAGTTGGATACAAAATTCTCATGGGAAATATAGAAGGTTTTAAAGCTGGCATTTTAATTTCAGAAAGCTAACAGAGGTGAAATAGTGATGTCACTCAAGAGTGACACCATAATAAGACCATAATAAGACTGTGCATTTGAATGTTTGCATTATTGCCTAGATATATGGAGGGCATACTACTCAAACCAATATTCTTTCCATTTTATAGCATTGTTGCATTGCTTTGCAGGTTCAAAGCCCTACTTCATACTTGCACCGTGTGGATGGACCTAAGCCTATCCATTCTGCACCCATTTTTACAAAGGTATGTTTTTTTCATCATGATTTTTATATCACACTCCTAAGGCTCAGAAGGAATGATCAAAATTATATATCCTAATGCAGGAATGTTTGATTGTGTTAAAACTTTTGCAGTTTTCATTATCCTTTTCAGTATTAATGCCTTCCTAAGAAAGTACTTTTCCACTGCAACAATGAAGTTCTTATGCCTTCTACCCTATTAAAATCGCTAGTGGTATTACATGAATATTCTCTGTGTATTTGTTTTATGCTCATGATTGTCCTTCAATGAGAAGTCTTTGCCAGATAAAACGGGGCAGGCACCAATTACACATAACAGTCATGATAAAGCCTAATTCACAATAATTTATCTACTGACAAGAACAAATAACATAGGCTTTTTTAATTTATTATAGAAATGAAAATAATCCACGCAGGTACGTTAGTCAAAAATACAGTTTAGATATTCTTCATTGGAATGTCTTATTAAACGTAAAGCGTGAACTTGCTAGAAGGGAAACTTTTATTCCATAATTTTTAAGTAATTATTTGTCAATATTTTCTTCCTATTCATCCCCAATCAAACTTTAGAACTTGGAATTAGGCAACAGCGAAGAAAAATGACAGCATATTTCCCTAATCTCTATAATACAACATTGATCGAAAACATACTTTTCTTTCTGACTTCATTTGACATCATTTCCATAGCAGTAATTATCATTTAATCACCATTTGTTGAAGTAAAAATGAAGAAAAGGTAATATTTCTGGTTATTACTTCAGATAAACTGTTGGCTGAAAGATAATACGCAAGAACAAGTAGCATTGCCTAGAGATAAGTAAGAGTATGCCCTGTTCTCCACAACTGTCTAGCTTGGCTCCATCATATCCCTTTATCATGTGAGGAAAGGTCTAATTCTGTCCTTCATAATTCTGCACTGATTCTGCTGGTATCACAGGACAGCAATCAATGTGTTGTTAGTTGCATAATTTTCATTTCACTTTGTGAAAAAAGGGTGAAAAATGAAAAGTCAGACTCCAACTATCTGCTTCTGAAGGACTGAGGAATTAAATACTTCTACACCTTTTCCATCTTTGGTCATATTAAGAAAGTATTTGAAAATAGCCTATTTAGTTATTTTTAACTATACAGCTGATATATTAAATTTAACCAGAGTGAAAATACAGCTCACAGAAAATGTCTATTGCAAAAATGTAATGACACAATAAAAAAGTTGACATAGAAAGGGAAGAAAAGACTATTTCTGAGAATGTGAAATGTTCCTGGTTCATTTGAATTGTGATTGTTGTATTTCAGGAGCTACAAAACACCGCAGCATCTGAGGGACAAGTTGTGGTATTGGAATGCAGGGTCAGAGGACCCCCTCCCATTCATGTTAAGTGGTTTCGACAAGGAGTTGAAATTCAAGATACTCCAGATTTCAGAATTCTCAAAAAAAGTACGGCAATAATCTGAAGTGGCTATTTTTGATATGGGGTGAGGAAAGATCATGAAATTAGTCTGTCAGGATTGAGTTTTGGATAGAGTTCTCTCTCCCTCACATTTCAGTGATTATAATGGCTAGAAGTAGTAACTGAACTGCTTCTATCAATGAACAATTTAAGTTTTCCTTATTTTGTAATATATCTGCATAGATCCTGTTCTTGTCTACAGTGTTTCATTATAATATATTCATTCAGTATACTGTTGTTTATCTATATATTCTCTAATACCTTTTTTCTTGTTTGTTTCCCCTTCTTATGATGTGATGTGCAGAGCCACGATCTGCAACTGAACCTGGTAAGAATCATATGGTAAAATAATCTCTTGATTCACTAGGTTTTTGAGCTTGTACTGAAGCCATAAATAGAAAAGTGTTTCTGCTGTGCATTGGTAATATGAAACCCCCTTAAAGACAATGTTTCTTTATCACACCTTCCATATTCTACACTGTCCTTTACATCAATTCCATTATTAGTTAAACAGTAAATTCCATTTAGACCAGCAATGATAGTCTCATAGCTTAAACTTTGAAGCAAATTTCATTCTTAGAAAACGAGCAGTTTGCAGGCTACTGAGGAAAAGGAACAAATCCCACAAAACTCCACCAACCAATCTTGTACGTGCAAGAGTTTCATAACACCCAACCACTAGCTGCTAGTTTTGCCAATCTTGCTTGACAGATGTGCTGTGTTAAAATCAGGTAAAAGCCAATCTCCAAAAACAAGGACATGTGGGTTTTTTCTAGTCTACTTGCAAGATAAAAGTTTTAGAATTTAGCAAGTAGAAAGTGTTCTTACAACTGCAGGTTTTCCCTGGCTGCTTCATTTTCCTATTATATATCATTAAATCCTGTGGAAATTTCTTGAATAGTAAGGCTGAGAATATTTGTTCTTTTCTTTAATGCTTCTAAATCAAACAAGATGTAGAGGAGAAGATGGTGATACGGCTGTGCCTTATTTTAAAAGGGTGGATTGAATATGCTTGAATTTGGAGAGTTGCAATTATAGAGTAGAAACATACAACAGAAAAGTTTTCTATATAAGACCTGGATATTCCCAAAGAGTGTCTCTGAACTGAAGGACCTTAGCAATAGGGGCACATTTTAAAATTTGTGGGGTCACACTGGCAAATCTTTTGCTGCAAGGAGAACAGGCTTAGCAGCTGAGTGATGTTTGTAAAGTAGCACTGTGGTTATGAGGATATGGACTAGGAAAAAACAGTGAAGGGTTCATCCTAGGAGAAATGTAGCATTCACTTCGTTTCCATGGAAAGGAGAGGAAGTGAAGAGAGAAACAGCATCTGCTTTTCTTTGTTAGTTATTCACTAATTTTCTCACTGCTTCACAAAATTGTTATATACCTATTTTATTTCACAACCATGATGCATATGCATGCACACATGTGCTCTATCCTCACAGTTAATATAATTAATTGTGGTGTGCAGTACTGTTACCTCTAGTAACAGCTGATGCCCCATCCCTGGAAACACTGAAGGTCGGGTTGGATGGGACTCTAAGCAACCTGATCTAGTTGAAGATGTCCCTGCTCACTGCAGGGGGGTTGGACTAGGTGACCTTCGTGGTCCTTTCCAATCTAAACCATTCTATGATTCTATGCCCAGAACACATGTGACTGAATTATTTGATTTATGGAGGATTAAGATGTGAGCCATGGGAAGGGAAGAAGAGTACTGGAAAACTGAATTAACCTTTGCTGAGGAATTAAAACATGCTAACACTGGGCTGTTGGGAGTTTATAATCATAACTCAATGTTATTTTGGTATCTGTATTGTTATAGTTTAATAGGTGTAAAAGCAGAGAGTGACTGACAGCAGTCTGTCTTCTTTTATTTTTCTCCTAATGTTTTTAATTCTGATGTAACACATATTTATGAGCACCTTCCTGCTACCCAAAACTTATGAAAGAGTTTCAGCTTGGCATTTTTTTCTCCCTGAATTTATTGAGCTAAGTACTATCCCTGTAAGATTGATGCATGTATCAGTTCCTATTAAGCCCTATTCAGTAATGTGTAGAGTCTTACTCTCCACTGAAGTTAATAGCAGCACAGTTACTGGCTTATTTGAATAGGGACCTACTCTGTGTATGCAAAGGGAATGTAAATAAAGTTCAGGGAAAATGTAAATATTTCTACTACCAGAAGTCTTTTGTGTATTAGCAGTAGCACTGGTAATAAGTAACTCTGGTTTTTAGCATGTCATGAAGAATCTTAAAATTTCTACAGCAGGAAGGTGGATGGGTACTAAAAACATAAATATATGCAGCACTGGTTTATGATGCAATTCATATCCTAAGAAGACAGACAAAACAATACCTGCAGACGAAATTGCTCATAAGCAAACATGCAACTGCTCTTCAGTGCAGATGATGAACATGTGTGCCAAACTTGTAGAGAAACCAACATGCCTAGATAAGTAGATAAGTATTCCGTATCCATGCCTAGATAAGTATTCAGAATTTTGAAAGATGGACATAATTTCTGATTATTTTTTTTCGAAGAGTACAACTTCCATGGAATTTTACATAAATTGTGACAAGTTGCAGTGTGACTTCAATTGCTGGTTGGCAAATGAAGTCCAACTGTCAATAGACACTTCATAGTGCTCAAAAACATTGGTTATCCTTTGCTAGGTTAGTACCACTGATTTAAAAGAAAAATGTTCCATGAACTCACACAAGTAAGAAATTAGGAAGCAAGGTGGGGGTGGCTACTTTTTTGGGGTACATTCTATCTACCCTAATGTGTTTTGCACTCCTTATTCTGTCTAGACAGAAATCAATTTGCATCGCAAATCTCTCCTGACTGCTTTGTCAATTAATAGGTAGTATGATTACTCAAAGCTAACATCACAGTCTGTCGAATTACCTGTTCTATATTTCTTTCTTGGACATTTTGAGTCTATACTGATTGAATGCTTCCAAGAAAAGGCTGCCTGAGAATAAAAATTCCCATGGGGTCATTTGCCAGCTGTTGACATTTTGACCATTACTCAGCTGTCTGGAAGCAGCCACAAACTGTATTGAATTACATTAAAACAGCTGTCTAATGGCATGTAAGAACAAAACTATATGAAGTAATTTCTCTTAAATTGCCAGGGAATTGTCACATATACATGTTTGGGTTTTTTTCCCCTAAGCACGATATTGTTTATATTCATAAAAATCATCTCAAAAGATAGTAATCACTTCTCTTGGATTGTGGTTTCTTCTTCCCTGTTCGGCTCTGTGTTTCAGCTCTAGCAACTCCTTTAGAAAACGATGTAGAAAATACATGCAAAAGTTATAGAAAACTTTACTGCCTCCTCACGCCAAGAAAATCAGCGTTCTGATAGTTCATGAAATTAAAACATGGAAACTTCTGTGGGTCAGCATGCATGTTTGGTCCCCATATTTTTAGTGAAAACGTTGGCTCCCTCTTTCACTGCAGAGTAGCAAAGAAGGGCTGAAAGAGTTCAGTCTCCGTATCTCAAAATGCCAAATGAAGAGGAAAATGAAAATAAGCAAAAATTATCCTTCTTTGAAGGTAGTCTGATCAATATATGCGCTATTGCTTTTCAATTGTACTCTGTGCTCCGAAGGTACTTGCAGAATTCTGGTTCTGTCAGTGACCCTATCGTAGGTCCGACTGCTGTGACTGTCCATGCTTGTTGATACTACCAAATTCAAAGTAAACCTCTGATCTTTTTTATACTGTGACTTTTAAAAAATTACTTCTATTTCTCCTCAATTGTAAATATTTAAAGCTTATTGAGGTACATTAATCATCACAGTCATGTTGCTGAACACATTGATTTCGGGTTCAAGATATACACCTGACTTAACTTCAAACTAGCTGGCTTAGATCTCAAAAGCATTATAACTGCCTTAGTGTAAGCTTTAGTATAAACTTTTTCTTGACCCTGATAATTGGTTTGATTTCTCTTCAAACCTGAGCACTTCTTTAGAGACTAAGTCCACGGTGCCATAGCAGTGTTCCAATTTATTGTACCCAAACGGGCTAGATAGCAGCCATCCTGGATATTGATTACATATGCTGTAGCCTAGGTTCTGTGCCCTAAAATGGCTTTAAATTGCCACAGTCACATTTACTATTGCTCAGTTTTCTTCTCAGTATTTTGTAAGTGCTGTTTGAGATATCTTCAAGCATAGTCAGTTCTGTATATATTTTAGGAACTTGCTTTTTCATTTCTTGAGTGGCATAAAGCCTGTTAAGTAAGCCAGAACTGCTGCTTGACTGAGTAAAGGTGTGTACAATAGTGATCATTAGAAACAGGTAAATTAAACCATTTCTTTCATTGTGTTCTTGCAAGTTAAGGCATCTGCATGTCTGCAATGCTACCATCTATTACATTATTCTGCATATTCATTTCTTTTCTATTTTCATACTTCTCCATTCTCCTTATATAAAAGATGCACAGATACCTAAATGAGTAGAAGCTGCCCAATGGGCAGATTGCTTTGCCATTAAACTGTAGTCAAACCTCAGATGGTTAGGAGAACAAGGGAGAGAATAAGAGACAAATTGTCTGCAAGATGACAGGGTTGTGTTTCGTTAGATTTCTACCAAGAAACTCTCACTGACTACCAGCTGTTTTTATATAGCAGAACACTTATAGCTTTGACCTACAACTATAGAAATAGCTCTGTTTATTGCAGAAGGAACAACTGCTAAGAAAGGACTGTATTTGTTTACCAGAACCATATAAGCATTACAGTGGATCACATTTGGAGATAAAGGTGGACATATAAGTACTACTCTACCTTTAATGTAACATATAGAAACATTCTGAAATGAACATATTGCCAGTGATTAAACTTATTGAAATGCAACAGTTTTCTGTCTTACTGAAGATGGACACATGAACCATAAAGGGAAAGGATTACTCTGTAAAATGTAATCTTTCTTTCTAAATAGCTGACAAAATAGTCAAGTACTTGCATGCCTAAGCATTTTACATGTTTCAGTGGACAGAATGCTTTTGTATTCACTTAGTCAAGTGTTAAATATGTTTTAAGGCCCTGAGAACTGCATTTCAGAGCTGCTTTCTGGAACACGTTTAGGTTTTTTTATGAAATTATTTGTCATCTGATGATTGCCAGGAAGCAGAACAGACATTATTTACTTATTTGCTTGAAATTGTCAGATTCTACCTAGCACACTAACAGAAAGAAAAATAATTACATAAATCAGGATATAAAGGTAGAATAATACTCAGAGAACTATGCGTCTAGAGTATGTTATGGAAATCTTTAAAGAATATTTCTTTTGTCAAATTAGAGTTTTATTTCTATGCTTTTCACAGTAGTAAGCCTTTTAGCAGGAACCTGGAGGTCAGTGATCCTTGGGGAGGGGTGTCGGAATTAATAAAGGCAATGATAATGTCGTACTCGCACTTGCTGCCTTTTGAATAGTCTGGGGGGGGGTTATGCTTTCAGTTTATGCTTTCCCATGATTGATCATAAATATGTTGGAGTTTGCTCATCTGGCTAAGAAGACTGAGTTTTAAAGGCAGTTTATTTTCATCACTAATTTACTTTCCATTTCTTTTGCAAGGATTAGTACAATTTACTGTGTATAATTTTCATAATTTTTACACCATGTATAGTTTTCAACATATTACTGCTTCAGCAAACAAACCACATCGTGGTAGCATCCATTAAAATTCTTTTATCACTGAAGAGTGAAGATTGCCTCTTCTTATGTGATCTTTTTACATACTTAAAAAACTGGAAGAACTTTATGCACTAATTAGCTCTGCTCTGTGGGAAACAAGAATTATTCTGGTTGTTACATTTTGTGGTACCTTTGCCCTCATCCAAACAGCAGTTCCCAGCATGGTGGCAATGGTTTTCTTTTGCAGTCCTCGCATAGCCAGCTTTCAGAATTCAGCTGTTAAATAAGCAGGAAACTAGTATGCAGCATGTATCACATTGCATCCCCAGAGTCACTTCAAACCAGGAGTACGCGAGTGTGGTTAACAATATAGCTTCAACTGCTTGCGACACACCAAGGCTCTAAAAAAAGCTGATCTCAGTAGTTAAAAAACTCGCTTGTGTTACCCATTACTTTCCTGATAAGACCTTTCATGAGTCATTAATCTTCATCTGAGTCAGATAAGATCCAACATGCTACAGTATTATCAGACATGCCTCTTGCAGCTACACAGAATGACTGGTTTGCGTTGCCAAAAAAAAGCACGTTCTGCTGTCTGAAAAACAACTCTTTGCCAACTATTTAGTCATTCTTTTTTAGCCCATTTCCAGTACAGGAAGTTTTTTGATGAATTGTCATTTATAATTGGAAAAATTCCATAACTTTTTTGTTAACTGTCTAAACGAGACAGTGGTCTGCTGTTCTGTGATGAAAATTTGGAAAGAAAAAAAAAAGAACTGTTAGAAAATGTATTCCTTCTTTGAACTAAAAGAAGTGAAGCTTACCTTACTGAACCTCTTCTACAGAAAAATTTTCATGTTCAAGTTACTGCCTTTTTTTTTAATACAACCAAATTCTATAAAATTTCTCTGCATTGGTTTTGAGACTAGAAAATGAGCATAAGCAAAAGAAACTCCTAGTTAATTAATGTAAGATTGTCCAGGTGTAAATTACCCAGGCATGTTGTGTAAATACTAGGGCTACTTGGATTAGCAATACTGTGAATTTTAAAAAATATTAGAATACCATTACAAGTAGAGATAAAATAAAGTGATTTCTTTGAAGAATCTGGAAGAAATATGCCTATACAATTAAATGAGCAAATTATAAATGGATGGAATTGATTTCATTAACATTACTGTAAGACCCAATCTAAAATATGAACAGTCCAGACTTCACACAAGTTTTCTGACTGAAGCCCTGGTGTAATCAAAGCGTAGACCATGGTCTATCAAAGTAGAATGAACAGACTTAAAACAGCCAAAGAATATACCTCTGTCACAATGTTCTGAACAGTTTCTGAGGATAGTTTGTCCCATATTTTCAATTTATCCATTCTCACAGCTGTGCAGACAGAGACTGACATTATCTTCCCAAACTCTTCATAAGGGGAGTATTTATACACCCAGAGTTTTTAATTATGATCAGTTTGTACAGAAAAGTTAATTGGAAGTAATGACAAAAATACTTTCTGGGTTTACTGATATTAATTTTGTATAGAAACCAATACATTGATTTGTAAGAATTAGTACTATCCTGTGTAAAAATTAAAATACTGAGTTGTGTTATTTTTCTGTTTATTTGCAGAAGAGATATGTACCCTTGTAATTGCAGAAACTTTTCCTGAAGATTCAGGATTCTTTACATGCACAGCAACAAATGAACATGGTTCAGTAACAAGCAGTGCACAACTCACTGTCTGCTCAGGTATGTGATGAAGGGAAAGAGGAATTTGTAGTCATAGATCTGAAATAAGTAATTTACCGGTAAAGTTTACAGTCTGCTTCCAGTATAGAAAAGAACTGCTCTAAGACAGGGGTTTTGTCAGCCTCAGAGCATTCATATAAACTAAACTGAATGTTTTTATTGGCTCATTTCCTAGTTTAATATTTTTATTCATGTAAAGTACATTTTTAAGTGTCTGCCACAAGCCTGGCAGATTTTTAAGCACTGGCATTCTGAGACTAGATGGCAGCAGAGGCAAAATGAAAGCAGATTAAATTATGTTACCATAGGTGGTGGCATATGCCTTTTGTAAAATAACTGTGATACGGTATCTTTAGTTTTGTAATACATTTACATACATATTGTTGTGGATTTCACTAACCCAGCTGCCATTGCAAACATGCCACGTGTACATACATCCTTCAGCATTTTTAAATTATTTGCCCTTAAATGATGATGGGGCTCCATGAAGAGGAAATGCTGTTTCAGCTGTTGTTGTTCGCACTTGCCAATCTCAGTTAGTGGCTGGACTCCTGGAAAAGATTTAGAGGGAACCATAATGTTCCTTATTGTGCCTTTTGCATGAGGCAAAGTTAGAAAACGAATAGCCAATCATCTATCTAATTCAACACATATTATCAACAGAAGGTCTACGAATGTATCTGCACAGAACCATAGAGAACTTACCTCTAACAAGCTCAAAATACAGCATGTACTATGTACTTTGTCTATGACTTTTTGGGAGAGACATTCTTTTTTATTTCTTTTAGCTAACTCAGAAAGCTCTAGTCATGAATCATTGAAAAGAGAATCCAACAGTGATGATTTCCATCATTTCCCACCACTTCCTCCAGTAGAAATTAGCTCTCTTGAGCTTCCTCCTAAGAAACATACAGAGGCTAACCAAGCAAACAACACTGACTTGGGATCTGGTGTGACAGCCCTTCAACTACAGGTCAATTCATCTGAGGAAAAAAAAAATGGCATCCATCCCATTCATGGAGTAAATGGAATGATTAACAGCAAGGCAAATGGTGATAAATCCATCCCACCTCCAGCTGTCCTGCTCTCACCCACAAAGGAGCCACCACCTGTGCTTGCCAAACCAAAGCTGTGAGTATTTTTTGGTATGTTTTTCTGTTTCCTATAAACTTCATATTTGTTGAATGTAAATTTATGCTTGGAGCAATTTAGTGTTAGACAAATAATGGACAATAACTGTGCCTGTCACTTGTACAATCTTCTTGCTGCCATGATTTATGTCCCAAAGTGCTGAATAGGAGAACTGTGTTTTATCTCATAGTGCTGCCTCAAAAGGAAGTATGTTATATATACCAAATTCTATAGAAAGATTTCAGAAAAAGTCACAAAAAGAAAAAGAAATAAGTGGTAATGGCTGTTGCTTTGCACTTTTTATTCTTAGTCCCTGCACATAAACATCATAGTGACCTAGGATTCTTGCATGCTATTCCTGTTTCAACAGTGCTTAGCTATCTTTATTCAAAATGTTCTTGGTTTTGTGGAATCAGTGGATATTCAGGTGTGTAATGCTTGTATTATTTCTTACATTATGCTTATATAAAACATTTAACTTCGTTTTACTGCCAGGTTGTGATGACTCTTTCATAACTAAAAATCTGAAAATGAAAAGCTCAAGGAGAGGAGAGAGTAATAAGTGAGAAACATTGCGGCAACATTTTTACCTTATGCTAGTGACAATACTTTACTTACATAAGAGCAATCTTATGCTGACTGTTAACTCATAGCTTGATTTTGGCATTGCGTAGACTCCTCTTTGCCATCTCCCTCAAGAATTTTTGGAGAGTGACGAAAGAACTGTAAAATGCTCTTTTATTTCATTTCCATCAATAATCAGAAGGGAATATTAATTATAAAAATGTGTTTAAGAAGAAGCATAAAATATGTTCTGCAAGTTTAGCGAGGTCATTTGCTTCATCATTTCTTCACAGGATAACTTGAAAAATATAAAACTGTTATTCTTTTAGCAATCGTGCTGATTTTAAACACATAAAAAGACATGCTGGAGGCAGCAAGTCCACAGGGTTCCCTTTCTGCACTCACCACTTTTTCTTTCTGCTGCTCTTTGTCATTCTGAGCAGTCTCTAACAACTGTAGGAGAGAAGGAGGGGTCGAAGAAGTAGAAAGACAGAGTGGCAGAAGAACAGTATACACAGTGGTGATTGCATGTACGGGAGGGAGGTTACTGAGGATGGCAACTTGCAGGTGATTGTGATGTGGAGTGAGTCTGTACCCAGCAGTTTTGTCTGCAAAACCCATTTGTGAAGGAAGGAGATAGTGGCTCCAGCAGAGCAGTAAAAAGCAACTTTTACCCTAGAGCTTTCTTTTACAGAAGTGAGGTTGTCCTAGATAAGTACAAATGGCTGTGTAATAGACTTCCCGTTGATAATGTTCACTGATAATTGTGCAAAATTTGTTTTGTTTTTAGACATAGAGACAATACATAAACAGAGGTGAATATTGTGTACAATGATGTGAGAGGGATGCTATTACAAGAATCCTTTTGATGACCTTGGAATCCCCAGTGTGATTGCACTTAAGTCCTATATTTTGCCATTAACAACACTTGATGTGCAAGAGACTGATCTTGATTGCAGTCCAGTTACATGTTTTGTTTGGCCAAAGCCTTTGTAAACCTATGGTGCTGTCAGAAACTGAAATCTTGCCTTCTTCTTAGCCAAATACTTTGCTTCAAAGCATAGTGATGGCATAAAAAAAAAAAAAAAAAGGGTTCTAACAAGAGAAGGAAAAGGAATGTCTGGCAGCAGAGGCTTAAAATCAGCCTTCAGCATTTGGGAAACTGCATCCCATGTCAAAACTAACAAAATAACTGCATTAAAATTAGCTAGTAAAGTAGCTATCTCAACAATGTGGGTAATTCGTCTTGAAGATAACTCATCTATGGATATCTACATGTCCATACACATCTATGTGTCCATAGACTAGTAGTACTTGATGATAGAAGCAGTGTATATTAGCAGTGACATAACAGCAATCCTGTTTATAATAACTTTACTTTTAATGTTTAAATATTTTTTAAACGTCAGCTATGTAGAAAGCTTGAAACTTCTGAATATCATTACTGAGTTTTATTTTTTATGAAGACTGATTCTGATTTTAAATCTCCTAAAGAGGCCTTTCTTTTCAAGCTTACCTTAATTCATAAATTACTTAACAGATTTATCTGTGAACTCTTTGAAAATAATTTATTTGGCCAGCACTGAAAGTAATTGCAAGGAGTTTGGGAATGATGGGCTCATTTTGGTTTGGTGGGATTTTTATTATTCTTTTTATTTTTAGTTTAACAAGAGGGAGAGAGTAAATACCTTCTTGAAGTATGAAATAGATTTGCACCTTGGCAATGCAGCTATAACCAACACCTATAAACAATTATTTACCACAATTCATTACAATACAAGAGCTGGCATGCAACAGAGAGTTACTGCAATTGTTTTCAGGCTTGAAAAATACTCAGTTTGTGGTTACAAACACTTAAGTAATCTTTAAGCCATAATATTAGTTGTTACCTCAGTCTGCCGCTGAATATTTAACACAGAGTTTAATGTGATAATACACAGAATTTTCTTGGAAAATTACATGTAGAACTGGGATAGCAGTCAATAATAGATATTTCACTAACATGGAATATAGAAGACAATAATGCTAAATATGGTGAAAAGGCACAACATTTTATCGTGCCTTGTTTGCAGCATGAGTTTGTGAGGACAAGAGGGGAAGAACTGCTGAACTGAGCCCAGGAAACCCCAGATTTCTGCAGTTCTCTGCCGCTGTGGCCAAGTTGTAGGAGTTGGACTTTTCCCACTAATATAGGTTTAATGCACAGATGAGATTTCAGAACTGTCCCCGTAAGTGTATGATATATTTTGATACTTTTACTCTCTCAAAATCAGGCAAATAAGTGTTGATATTCATTTCAGTATGTAGCCCATATGTGAAAGTGCTGCCTTAAACCACTCATAATCCTCAGTCTGAATGCAAAAAAGGCAGGATGCTGTTCTGTAGAACTGTATAATCATGTCCATGGTTTCAAATTAAGAACTGCCATTCAAGTGGCTTAGTATTACTATTATTTTTCCATGTATCTGTTAAAGCAGTAACAGAAAAGGAGATGGTATTCATATGGTTACTGGATGTACCTATCTCTGTGATGTTAGTTAGCTTTGTTACAAGCCATCAGTTCAAGATTCATAGACTCCATGTGACTACAGTGTAGTGCCAGAATTTCCTGACTGGAGAGCTTCTGTTCAGATAGCTACTGTTTTATCCTCTTCATGTTGGAGTGTTATTTCAGTCTGTCATTTACAGTGTTCAGGGACAGTCTTAGCGTAGTCGGAGTCACTCTCTTCCATGCTTCTCCCTTGCAGATGCAAGAGCAACTACATGTATTGATAGCCTTCTTCCTATAGTTAATCCATTATCCATAATCCGTTCGGCACAGGAAGGGCAGGGATCTGTTAGAGCAAGTCCAGAGGCGGGCCACAAAGATGATCAGAGGGTTGGAGCACCTCCCATATGAGGACAGACTGAAAGAGTTAGGCTTGTTCAGCCTGGAGATCAAGATGATCTGCTTCATGACCTTCCCTGGTTCCAAGGTCAGACTGACAGGGCTGTAGTTCCCCAGATCCTCCATCTGACCCTTCTTGTAAATGGATGTAACATTTGCCAAACTCATGTGTGACAACATTTGACACGTTTAAAATTAGCACTGCAATACCTGCCCTTTTAGGATGATCAACATTTTTTTCATTGTGTTATTGTGAGAAGTAGCATTCTGAATATCATGCATGCCGTAAAGTTGATGAATGGATAGAATTCCTGAGTTCCATCTCAGGCAGTTCTCTTTGACAGTGGGGTTTTTTTAAGTGCAAAATGAAAGGCAGGCACTAATTTTTTTAAAAAGAACACTGGTTAGAAGTGAAAAGCAGTAAGATAATTTCTTGCAGATTATGAAGCTGTTGATAATCAGTATTCCCTTCAACAGATGTGGTTATACCGTTTCCTTTTTTTTCTGAGATTTTTGGGAGGAAGTTGAAATAGATTCAAAAGTCCTTGGTTTTTAAATGATACACAGAAGAAATTAATCATAAATATAATTTAAAAGATATCAAGCAGTTTATATGTAATATCAGTAAGGAAAACCTGAGATAAGTTGTCACATCAGTCTCCATTCCTCAGCAGCTGAGTTTTCTTTCTCAGTTTCTGATATTTTTGCAAATATGCCAGTTCAGTCTTTTCTAGAATGTCTCTTATGCCCTTTATTAAAACATTTGCTTCATTATTTTTCTCTAATCACTGAAATTATTCTTAACTTGACCTTCCCACTAGCAGTTTGCTTAATATCAAAATTACTTGTACTTCTAGTCATGTATGATGTTTGTAATGCCTATCCTGCCAGGCATTGTGTTTTCAAGACATTGCAAGAAATTATTACTTCCTTAAAAACGATATTTGATATATGCAAGTAGTAAGTCACAGTTTAGACTATATTAGGGAGAGCTGGATAGAAGAACATGTGGCAATAGCCAACATTCCAATGATTAATGCCTTGGAATATACAAATGTCAGGTGTAAGTCCTTCGTCTGACTAAGAGAGCCCAGGCTGCTGAAGCCCAGAGAACAGACACTTGTGCTGGGAGCTTTGAAAGTTTTACATTTGTTCTTATGCAAAACGACATTCTGGAAATAGGGAGAAGACGTGAAATATAGGAAAACAGTTTTCATCCAGTTCTTCTAATGTAAACATGAACATGATTTGCTTTAGCAAAAAAGAAGGTTGTAATGCATAATTGAGATTCACGTATTGTGTAAGGCTGAACAGAATTCAACATTGTAAATATTCATATCATTTTACTTGGAAACAGACAAGACAATCTGTATAATTGTGACACAATTTTGTCTAGGAGCTAGTAGTCACAGTAAACATGCAACTTTACATTCATTAACTGGAGTCTATCCAGGTCCACTTCTTTAGTTTTACTTACTGCACTCATTCAAGGCTGTAAGGACCTTTGGATCCTTCTCTTGCTAATAAAGTCTACCCACAATAAAACTTTGATCTACACATTTTGTGCCGTAGTAGAAACAACTAATACTAATAAAATGTAAAGCAGAATAACTTTAAAATCAAAGTTAATAATTGATTACAGTATAAGTCCTGAGTATTTTCCACATCTGTTTTCAAAATTAATACATAAATGGTTCATTTGTAGTGCTTTTCTCTCTCTCGCATTACATACATATTTTTTTTAAATAGGATTAAAGAAAAACCAAGGTAAACTTTTGTGAAGAAGTTCCATTTCAGCAGTTACTAATCAACAAGAACTTGTCATAGGACTAGGGTTTGTGATTTAGGGTTTATTCCTCAGGGGTCACTATCGGGACTAGTGGTGTTTAACACCTTTGTCGCAGATGTGGACTGTGGGATTGAGTGCACCCTCAGCAAGTTCACAGATGACACCAGACTGCGTGGCACAGTTGATGTACTGAAGGGAAGGGATCCCATTCAAAGGGACCTGGACAGGCTTGAGAGGTGGGCCGGTGTTAACCTCATCAAGTTCAACATGGCCAAGTGCAAGGTCCTGCACCTGTATCGGGGCAATTCCAAGCACAAATACAGGATGGGCAGAGAATGGTTTGAGAGCAGCCCTGAAGAGGACTTGGGGGTACTGGTGGATGAGAAGCTCAACATGAGTGGATAATGTGCACTTGCAGCCAGGAAGGCCAACCTTATCCTGAGCTGCATCAAAAGAGTTGTGACCAGAAGGTCGAGGGAGGGGATTCTGCCCCTCTACTCCAGTCCTGAGAGCTCACCTGGATCAGAACTGCATTGAGCTCTGGCGCCTTCAGCACAGGAAGGGCATGGATCTGCTAGAGGAAGTCCAGAGGAGGGACACGAAGATGATCAGAGGGATGGAGACCTCTCATACAAGGACAGGCTGACAGAGTTTGGCTTGTTCAGCCTAGGGAAGAGAAGGCTCCAGGGCAACCTTCTAGCAGCCTTCTAGTAATTGAAGGGGCCTACAGGAAAGATGGAGAGGGGCTCTTTATCAGAAGCATAGTGATCAGATGAGAGGTAATGATTTTAAGCTGAAAGAGTGGAGATTTAGATTAGGTATTAGGAAGAATTTTTTTCCTACGAGAGTGTTCAGTTTTGGGCCCCTCACTATAAGTAGGACATTGAGGTCCAGGAACCTGTCCAGAGAAGAGCAATGAAAGTGCAGAAAGGGCTGGAGAACAAGTCTTACAACGAGCAGCTGAGGAAATTGGTTGCTTATTGGCTGGGGGGAGACCTTATTGCTCTCTACAACTACCTAAAAGGAGGTTGCAGAGAGGTGGGTCTCTTCTCCCAAGTGATATGTGATACGACAAGAGGGGATGGCATCAAGCCATGTCAAAGGAAGTTTAGATTGGACATTTGGAAAAATTTCTCCACAGAAAGGGTTATCAAGCACAGGAACAGGCTGCCCAGGGAGGTGATTGAGTTATCACCCCTGGAGGTGTTTAAAAGGTGGGTAGATGAGGTGCTTGGGGACGTAACTCAGTAGTAGACAGGTATGGATGGAGTCAATGATCTGTAAGGTCTTCTCCAACCTAATGATTCTATATACTACTTGCATAAAAATGCTATAATTGACTTGTATCAAGTATATCAGCACTACTGGAACTGTATGAACTTGAAGAGATACAAAACTATTCCAGTTCCACCTCAAAATACAGCTTTCTATTCTGTAACTACTGATCAGATGGATCTGATGCTGCATTTTAATGATCCATTTGTTCATATCTTCCTAAATTCAGTTTTATGAGACAGTTCTGATCCCAATGACTTTCGTGAGTCCTCATTTCAACACTCAAAGTCACATGACAATGTGTCAACAATTTCTTTCATGTTCCTCAAAATAGTGTCAAATAACTTGAATATTCAAATGATTTGCTGGTTGGTGTCCATTAAAGGCAGCCTGCTCAGGCAGTAAAATGTCGCTTCTTTAAGGTAACCTTAATGAAAACCTGAGGACATATGGTAATTTGAAATTGTAAATGAAAAAATAATTTGGCTTTTTGTGATTGTTCTGCTTGGAGTGACTTTAATTGCCTATCAAGACTGAGGAATAGCATGATCCAAACCCAGTGACGGTTATTGCTGAGGAATTTCCTTTTTACTGATGCCTTTGTTAACATAGTGTTAAAGGGTACATAAATGAACTTTAAGCCTTTTAAAATCTGCAGCGATGTAAGTTTGAATCTCTTTGTAACAATAGATATCCACAATAAGAAAGGTTAAAGGTAGGTGAGAAATGTATTTTTTGGGTTTTACTTCTGTTGGCACTGTTGTTTTCTGACCTTTAGTAGGTGGAGAGAGCTGTACATCCTGCTTACATAAAAGCTAATCAGTATTTTAACAGGAAAAGTTAAACATCCTTAATTCAGTTATAAAATGTGAGGCGTATACCATCCCAAAACTGCAGTAGTGTGTGTGCCACCAGCATGATATGCACATAGGACTTCTGTGTCTTTTTGGGTTTTTATTCTAATGCTGAAAGTAATCCAGGTTATAGGATAAGAAGGGAATGGTAGGAAAATGAACACAAGTTCAACCACAAATTTGAGCCTGTGCATATTAAGCCTTTGGTTAAAAACATAATGTAAGGTTGTGAAAATCTTTTGTGCCTCCAAAAGCTGCTCTCCTGTTTTCTGCCTGGCTGTTGCTTTGTAGCTTTATAGTCCTCATACCTTTGCTGCCAACTGTTCCCCCCAGTTCCTCTCAAGGAGCCTACAGCAAGCTTTTTTCAAAGAAGCAAATAGAAATTAGAAGCCCGACTTAAGTGCTAAGAACCTTCTTCATTTTCAGTGGGTGCTGGAAGTATATGGAACTGTGCAGACGCATAAATTACCAGACAGCGATACAGAATAAAGATAAAGGCGGGGAGCAGGGCAGATTGAGATGATTTAGTTTTTTCTGTAACAAGTTTGTGTAGATGAGTATGCCAGTAGTTTATGATGTACTTTCGAACCAGAAAATACAGGAGGAATTGTTGTGCCCTCCAACTGTAAAAACAGCTCATGGTAATCTTATGATAGTTGTGAACTGAAAGGACTGAAAGGAAACATTTTGATTATTTAGACATGTCGGTTTTTGTTTCTTTCCTTCTCACTGAAATAACTGGATGGATTTAATACTTAGGAATGATCAAGTAAAGCAAATCCAAGTGTTCAGTTTTTGTAATATGCAGCATTTTCTGAGAGGATTTCGGTGTGGTTTGTGATAGGGAGTTCCTGTAGTGTTCAAGGATCCTCTTGGATCACAGGTCTGAGTTTTCAAATAAGCTGATTAAATGCTTCCCCACATGGTAATCCTTGCAGTAGAATCATAATATGTACTTACTCCATAGTTGCATGACTTGGAAAATAGCGTGCAACCACATTTGCCTTGATATTGTTTCATCCTTGACCAATTTATTAATTATCCAATTTACACATAGTTTTGAAGGTGTAAAAGTGTAATTTTTTTGCTGGGGAGAATAAAGAAAGTGGGGGGGAGAAGGGATTTAATTTTTGTTTCACACTACCTGTGTTTTCCTCTGCCTCAATGCAGACAAATCCTTTTTCCAGGTCTGCTCACTTTGGCTGTAGCAGGCAGATGCTAGAGCTTCAAAACTGAGACAGGTGGTGTTCATCATTTTGTGTTTGGTTTGCAGGAAAGACAAAAAGAGGGACACTAAATTTTAAAGTACAAATAATAGTATGTCGTGTTTGCCTTCTGAGTGACTTCCTAGGGAAAGGTCCCTTCTGGCTCAGGATAAAAGCTTGGAACTAATAGGACAGAAGATTGCACTGCCGCTTCCTTTGGCACTCAAGTCTGTCAAGAAATGAAAAAAAACCCCTCTGCATGTAGCACTCAATATTCTAATTAAAAACAAGAAACTAGAAATCCTTGCTCCACCAAGACGTGACACGAAAGTTTATCAATATTAGAAAATAGAATTTGCCTTTTTGGAAAATCTGCTTGTACCTTTTAACCAAGTTTTGGCAGTAATTTTTATCATGTTCTTTGCAGAGTATAAAGTTTGTCAAGAAATTGAAATGAAAGATCAACCAATATCATTTGAAGAGACCAAGATAGGTACTGGCCAACATTAGTTCTGCCAATTCTCATTTTGTTTGGAACACGTGTTTGATAGTCAGCATAGATAAATATAGAGGTATAAAGTTCCTTTTACTAATGCAAACTTTGAAGTGTAATGGTCACTTCAGCAGTCCATGATAGGCATAAACATAATTATTTGAATAGTAATTGAGGTAAACAGTGGGCATTTAGATCATTCAAACAGTGAAAACAGACACAAATAGAAAGATCCTGTTTCATTGCAGTTTGGAAGCTACTTTACTTTGGCTTGAAATCTGTAACAAAAGGAGACTCTTTAGAAATTGCTCCATCATTCTTTCCTTCAAGAAATATAAAAAGAAAGGCAATTTGAGGATTCACTTAACAAGGATAATTTTTGAGTGGCTAATTTAATGCATGCTTTTCTGTTTAATATATATGCAAAAACATAGGTAAACTGATTACAAGTTCTAGTGCTGGGTACTCTCACACTCCCAGTACCTACAGTTAGGGTGTCCTCTTGGTTTAATAAACTCATTGTTGGAACTCAACCTTACCACAGAAACATCTAACCACCTGCAATTAGTCCTGCCCATCTACCTGCAGCTGGTCATGCCCATGCTTTACAAAACACTCTCCAAAAGTAGGAACTCACACTTGCGTAACGAGGATTGCCGGACAGGGCACTACAACTTATGAAGTTTAACCATAAACTCACATAGTTACAGAGCTACTTGTTTTTATTGTTCTTCTGTTCCCTTCTGCTATATGCCAGGATTTTTGGTTGTTTTTTTTTTATTGAAGTGATATAATTGCCTGATGGTTTCTGTGCTTCGTCCAACTGTAATTATACTACCAAGCTTTTCTAGTATGTCATTTCAAGTTTTGTTCCTTGTCCTCAGGTTTATCTTCCACTGTCTTTTGAGTTTACTTACATTAGCTGTATTTTTGTTTCCTGCCTCATGTTAAAATATGTTTTCTGATTACAAAAAATAGGAGCTTGGAACTCAGTGCCATTCTTTTCTGTCTCGTTTACTAAACTTGCTATAAATCTTTGAATAAAGAATTTCCATTTGCTAATTTTTTTTCACATGTAGTATCAATAGAGATGCCAGGGTTTAAAAGACACTAATATGTCCGTAAATTAAAGCCATATTCCTAGTTTATGTCCTCAAGCAAATTCCCAAACTAAATAGATTAGTTTGAATATAGAAGACCTAGGAAATGAGCAAGTACCACAGATCTTGTTCTATGAGCCTTATTAATGCTACTGAATGTTTCTTGCTGGAAGAAGCCTTATTGATTTCACAGGGACTTTTATGGAGATAAGACTCATCCAGTGGAGGGAGCTGTGTTGCTTGGGTAGACGTCTGTCGAGAGGATATCTTGATTCTTTCTATTATAAAACACTTGGAAAAAAAGAATATGAAAAGAGCCAGGGGAGCGGACCACTTTTGGAGACTTTTCATGCCCTAGCAGGAAAACCAGATTAGAAGCATGAGTCTAGAATTAGGCTGCCAAGGGAAAGTTGGGTATTCAGTTAAAAACTAGTAGCAGTGAAGGCAGAAAATACCCCAATGCTTAGGGCAGGGCACTAGCAGTGTTTACACAGTACAGTTCAAAGACTAATATGTAAAACGTTTCCAGGGGATGACAAAGGACTGACCTTTGTATGAAGTAGAACAGTTATTTACTAGAGATACAATGATTTTTTTTTATCTTCTGGTAGACTTCATAAGATATTTTATATATAGTGTTTGTGTGTATTAAAAGAATACATATTTTGTATGCATGTGTATATTATATATATAAAAAAGTAGCACTTGGGTATACTTGTGAGAACCTAACATGATTGAGATATATTATGTTCTAGAAATCTTGCCTGTTACCTTGCATCAGGCCTTCAGATATCCTCACTAAATGCTGCAGTGTATTTGGTCAGAAAAATAATTAGCATATGTGAAGCTAATGGAATCAGACCCCTAGTAAATGGCTTGAAATTTTACTTCCAAGATGAGATCTAGGCAACACTCCTATGCCCTCTTGAAGATGGTGCATTTTTGTTTATTTTTATTATTTCCATGTTATTACTCATCACAGATGTATTAAGGCAGATCTGTGATGTTTTGTAATACACACTGCATAAAAGAGCACTCATTTCAACAATGTGAAGCATCAACTCAGTCTGAGTGGAAATCTGACTATTTATCTTTACTCCACATGCGTTTACACAGGCAAATTATTAGCTTCTTGCATGTTCTTTGAAATCTGTTTCACTTATCTCCATTATCTTGATTCTGGAATTCATTTATAGAGTATGGAATGATACTTAAAACATTTTTCATGTTCTTCTGCATGTGTTTGGAAGACACAGTTGCAAATTTTCTGAATTTTTACTTTCCTTCACTCTATCCCTTTTTTCTCCCTGTCTCTAACCACCTTGACCACTGTAGTGTTTCTGCCTGTACTTTCTTTTTGTTTCTGTAAACATTTTTAGGAAACATACATTACCCATTTTTTTTCATTTTTCACTCAAGTGCAAGATTTTGTGCACCAAGATTTTGCTTACCATATCCATGTCTCATCTTTCTCACCTCACTGTGGTAAATCACATAGGTAACAGAAGTAGAGCTGTCTTCAATTATTTTATAACACCCAAGCTTGTTTTGTAATTGCAGTTAAAAGTCAGGTTGCTGGTGCGATAAGTGAATTTAACAAAACAGTGAGTTTAGGACAATGTGAATTTTCTGTACATATTATTTTTTTAAAGTACTGCTCCATTTACTTGCACCCTTAGCAAGTTTGCAGACGGCACTAAGCTGGGTGGAAGTGTGGATCTGCTGGAGGATAGGGAGGCTCTGCAAAGGGATCTGAACAGGCTGGACCGCTGGGCTGAGTCCAATGGCATGAGGTTTAACAAGGCCAAATGCCGGGTCCTGCACTTGGGGCACAACAACCCTATGCCGTGCTACAGACTAGGAGAAGTCTGTCTAGAAAGCTGACTGGAGGAGAGGGACCTGGGGGTGTTGGTTGACAGCCGACTGAACATGAGCCAGCAGTGTGCCCAGGTGGCCAAGAAGGCCAATAGCATCTTGGCTTGTATCAGAAACAGCGTGACCAGCAGGTCCAGGGAGGTTATTCTCCCTCTGTACTCGGCACTGGTGAGACCGCTCCTCAAATACTGTGTTCAGTTCTGGGCCCCTCACCACAAGAAGGATGTTGAGGCTATGGAGTGAGTCCAGAGAAGAGCAACAAAGCTGGTGAGGGGGCTGGAGAGCAGGTCTTACGAGGAGCGGCTGAGAGAGCTGGGGTTGTTTAGCCTGGAGAAGAAGAGGCTGAGGGGAGACCTCATTGCTCTCTGCAACTACCTGAAAGGAGGTTGTAGAGAGGAGTGTGCTGGCCTCTTCTCCCAAGTGACGGGGGACAGGACAAGAGGGAATGGCCTCAAGCTCCATCAGGGGAGATTTAGGCTGGACATTAGGAAAAAATTCTTCACAGAAAGGGTCATGGTGGACGAGGTGCTGGGGGGCATGGTTTAGTGTTTGATAGGAATGGTTGGACTCGATGATCTAGTGGGTCTCTTCCAACATGGTTATTCTATGATTCTATGATTTAAAATGTTTCCTCTGAGACCGTTAGTTCCCTATGTTCTGTTCTTCAATACCTCTAGCTTTTCCATCTGTAGTATATGCAAGGTTTTTAAAAAATCTTTGGCTTAAGAATTATAGAAGTTCAGTTAAAGGAAAAGTTTCTTTACTTTCTCTTTTTAAAAGACTTGTTAAAATACTATAATTGATAATAATAATAAAAGAATAAAGTAACCAGAGTTTGAGGTAGCTTTTCCTTCGTTCCCTTTTCCTCACTTGCTGTCGCTCACACACTCTCACTCACGCTTGCTCTCACCTTCTCTTTCTATTCTCCCTTCTTTCATTCTGATGGAAAGTTTCACAGTTCCAACAGCTGAACTACTATCAGCAAAAGGTTCATCAATTCAGGATAAGGAATGATTTGTGCTAATGGTGCTGTCACATTTTCAAAAGTCTTCAAAGGATTCTTAACAGAGTCAGAGGAAAAACTCAGCATATTTTCCATTTCAAATACAATAAAGTAAGAGTTGCTGTAAAAATTCATTTTCCTGTCTGAGATCTGGTTTACAGCATAGCTGTTGCATTTATTTTCCAGCTTGGAGAAATTAAATATTTAGGTGATCCTGACAGTTGTTTAAAATGCAGATCAAATTACTTAAGTTCTCAGTGGGTGAAACTTGAAGGGACAGAAGTCTGAATTTTTAATTTAAAAATTCTTATTGAAGAGGTTTCTACTTAATTGATAAATTCTGTCTTGTAACGTTAAATGGTTATCCCGATCTATTTTAATGAACTTTCCTAGAATTTATTGTATTAACAACACACTTAGAGTTTAAGCAATTGTCATTTTCTTGTGATTTGAGTGGGAAATGTGAAAGGTTTCTCTATTAATCCTATGTATAGTGTTCTTCCATAACCACATTCTGTTTTGTTGTTCAGGTGTTCTCAGGTTGTGCTATTGCTTACAATTTCTCTCCATCTTAATATTAAATATTTAATATATGTCTATGAAACAGTCAATGTGGTGGCCCTCTAAACAGAATCTGTATTTGCAGCTTTGAAATTGCTTATTACAATTCCCTAATATAAAGAACATCATAAAACATCCTTAAATTCTACTACTTTCTTTGAACTGCCATACAGACTTTAGTAAATGCAGATCTTCCTCTACACTCCAAGCAGAACTGGATATGATCTCAATATACAAACACAAATGTATCCCAGCAATACTAAGTGAGTTAGTTTCACCCAAGAACCTGCCATACAAACGGTTAGCTGATGGTAATTTGTGATGTAGCAGATATGAGTTTAACATGACCAGCCTTGGTTCTAGTTTTAAATAAATGCAAATAGACATATAAAAATATTAGAAACCTACCTGAACCTGCAAGTTGTCTGTAGCATAATATTTAAAATTTCTCACTGCAGAAGGACACTTTCTCATCTTGTAATTTTCTGCTTATTCTGTGTGCTAAAGATTGACCTGGAATCCGGAAGAAAATACTCCTATAATCTCTTACGTGTGCACTATATTTGCCAGACATTAACAGGGATTGATCTTATGGTCATTTACCCGAGTTTATATCATGTACTTTCATAAAATGCCTTGCTACTGAATGCTTTGTGTGAGTCCTTTGGGTTTTTTTCCCCATTTCCTATCTGCGCCTTTTCCTTTTTATATTCCCACCTGTACCTGGTTTCTCAAACTAAGGATTTATTTTGTTTTTATTTGTGTTGGCAGTTACAGTCCAGTGTAGGGGGTTTTTTAATCTGGAAGAGAATGAGGAACATAAACAGACTTTACTAATCTTGAAGTCTCTAGGGCCTTAATTAGGCTCTGTTTTCAGAGTACTTGAATGTCACCTCTTTCTAGTTCAGCTTCTGTAATATGAAAAGGCTAAGGAAATCTCTGCAGAATCTTCTCAGGCATTCAAGAGCAGCAGTAGGTATGTGGGTGGTGATCTGGTTGAAGAACCCAACTTTCTGGTTCAGTAGCAGTGTATTTCTCCATGGTAGCTGAATAAGCTACAGCATCAACAGCACATGCAGTTCCAAAAGGTAAAGCAGAATGATATGGATTGTTGTGATTGTAGTTTAGGGAAATTTTAATATATGTCAGGTAGCACACTTGCTTTGAGAAACTGACCTTATAATTAAATAATCACAGACAGAAAGCTCTGTCAGCCTAAAGTGACAAGTTTTACTGCAACAGTTTGTTTCTGGTTTTATCTGAAGGATGGAGGTATTTTTATTTTCCACATTTCTGACTTCAATATTAATATTTTCTGTTCAGGCAATTTTAAGAATATGACTTTTAATTAATATATATTCATAACCTACAATAGTGAAATGGCAAATGCCATTGGAAAAGTCTGGGTTTGTTTTCTGACAAGTGATTGCTCCAAATATGCTTATTAATTACATCTCTAAAATTCAGTAAATTTTCATAACTGCTCACAGGATAAAATTGCCATTATGAGAAGTCCTCTTAATCATAATTTAATTATTTCTTTTAGTTATTTCTGTGGTATTTTAAGTATTTAGGGAAATAGTTGTCATATTGGCTTAGATGTTATTGGCTTGCTGAAATTGCTTGAATTTTGAGTTGGGTACACTTTGTTTACTTTTCTAGTGCTCACTGGGAATTAAATTCTTCCTCCCTCAAGTAATATAGGATAAACAGTGTTTTCTGTCAGAAACAGAAATTTGCAACTACCCTTTATGCCCGCTTACTAATCATGTTTACTTAACTCTCAACACAGTTTAAAACTGACTTCAGTGACATTTCCAGACTTTGTTATCTAGTAAATGCCTGTCTGAGTGAAACTGCCAAGCCAGCCCCGTCAGAGCTGTGTGCCTTCAGCTTCCATTAAAACACAGAAACATGGTGCTAGTTATCAGCAAACACTATAGAAATGTGAAGCATAGAATACTCAATAAGCATAAATATCCTGTCAGCCAGGATAGCTATTGGGATCATGCAATAAACCTCATCCTGGCCTTATCAAAGTCACAGAAGCTGTTGATGAAGTGCCACGGCAGAAGACTGTATGTTATGCATCACAAACACCTGTCTCAAACCATATTATTTGGGAGACATCATCTTATCGTTTTTCCTAGTGTTTGCATCGATGGGGGACTAAGAATTGCTAACTTAATTAAAGATGGAGACGTTTAAGCCATTGAGATAGGACCCTGGGGTTCTAATGCTGGTGTGTGTGCTTTTTGCTCTGTCCAATTTACTTTTCCTATATAAATTCCTGTCTCTGGCAATACAAAGACAAAAAGACACAAGAGAACTTGACTTTTTCTGTCACTAATTCGCAGGACTTCATAACAGACTGGAGTTGCAGTGATGTGTTTCATGGGAGAAAGCTACAGATGTGAACTTTTGCATTTTATTTTGTCCAAGCATAAGTTACAATTTCATTACATTGTGAAGTGCTAAATGTCATTCTCACAATATTTCCAGATAAAGGAAAATTGTCAGGAAAAATCCCTCTGTTCTTAGTAAATGTAGAAACAGATAAAACATCTTATTAGAGATAGTGTTAATTATCACTAGCTAATTAAGGTATTACACTGTATTTTCATAGCTAAAACAGATATTTAAATTGTAATGATTCCGTGTTTCATTAAGGAAAAAACTCTAAAGCAATGGATAGTGCAAGCGCTCAGAATATTGCAGGGCTACCTACCACTGCTTTTATAAACGAGCATGTTGCTTGTTCAGCTTTCCATCTATCACATTGGTCGTAGGCAGCGTTCTTTTTTTGTGAGAACCCTCTTACAGTTGGGCTATTAACACCTCATTAAGGCTCTCTGCTGTAAGCTCTGTAGAGAAGACAGTTGTTAAGAAATGTAGGATCATTACAGGAGAGCCATGTTTTATCCTCAATACAGTCTAATTTCTAACAAGTTATCAGCATACAAATGGTCCTACAGCAGGACCAACTTACTAGAAAAACTCAGCTGAGTATTCCAGGAAAGCATTTTAGTTTAGTCTGAGTCAGGGGCAGAAGTTGCCCAAAACAGGGTAAGATTCTGTGCTGATTGGTAAAGAGGTATTTTAAATGTATCTGCCAATTCTGTTAGTATTGAAAAGAAGACATTGAAGGAGGCTTTAAAATAGCCTTGCCATGGATTGTTCTACTGCCAGAATGAAAAGTGAGTTAATAATAACAAATTACTGCCACAAAAATTGTGAAAGACTGAATTAAATCATCTAGCTGCTTTGCACAAATTTGTCAAACTGGAACTCAGAAGGGTTGAAATTTGGATTTAATACATGTTCTTGAAAATGATCATAGGAACTTACAGAAAATATTGACATATTGGTGTTTTCCTTAGTTACTGCCTGTACAATCTGAAAGAAACGTTATAGGACAAAAACTATAGTTCATCAAAACTGTAAGGAAAAAATCCCAAAACAAACATAAACTAAATATGAGTGGATAAGCTTCCCAGGCTTTTATGTTTCAGGCTTTTTAAGTGAGGCTTGTTCTGCCAGTTCTGAGCAGGAGACATTATGCATGTGAAATCCTTTTCCAAACGAGCATCTAACTTCTGCCAGAGAACCAGCCTTAGGAAAGCAAGGTGAAGTCCACCTTTTTTTTAAAAAAAAAAAACAAAAATGCTTTATGTAACTTGAAAGAAAGACAGACATTGTAGCTCACTGGAATGATGCTTCTAACAATGGATGTAGATTTAGGCCATTAAATAAATGATGTCATTGTTTCCAAAATGAGATAATGCCAATTCAGAACAAAATTTCAGTTCACTAGAACACACGGTAATTTGACAAATTGTTTAACTTCTCTGAAAAAAGTACCTAAAAAGTCAGTCAGCAATTAATGACATTTTTTAGCTCAGAAAGCACCGAATTTATTGGCAAAATTTGAGGTAGACAAATGTGTTTCTTTATATTCTTTTAACACTACTATCATACAATTAATACTGGCGTAAGTGATGGCATAAGCAGTAACATTTAGAAAATACTTATCTTTCTGCTTTAAATACTGGTATAATGTTGCATCCTTTCTTTATGGCAAACAACTTTCAGAACAAAAGAACAGATCTGAAAGATAAAATCAGATCCTTATAAGAAGGCATGCACACACTAAGAACTCTCCTTGAAGCTGTATCTAAATCCCAGTTTATACTCAAACAGTGAAAGAGCAAGCTCTGGATTGCCAAGCCTGAACAGGCTGTATTTGGAGTGAAACATTTAGTATCAATGTTCTGGATAATACTCTGCAAAGCTTTAGAGAAAGGTTAAAATGTAATAACAAATGAGTAGTAGCATGACTTTAGTGTCTTGTGAAACAAATGACTGGGGATTTGGACAACATGAATGTAACTTATTAAAGGAAATATTAAGGATAGGAAATAGCTGTTTGTATTCAACTTGCTGCGTACCATTTGTGCATTTCATGCTATGCACCAGCAGAATGTTTCAGAAAAAAAACATTAGGAAACTACATCAACTTTTTGCCACTGGAAAATGCAGTGCAACATTATTAAGGAAAGAATAACATTTTCAAGAAGCTGGATTTCGGACAGCAACTTTATCATTGGCTGTTTAACATTGGCTGTTCATTTTTGGCCTTGCTGAAAATATGCAGCAAATTCTTTGAGTTCTTTGTATCCATTTGTTCTTGCTTATGTGGGAACCCATATGCTTTTAAACATTGTAAGCAGTTCCAGTTATTGCTATCTAATATGTACCTGGTATCCTCCATAAATCAGAATCTATTTTTAGATATGGTCAAAAAATTTGTCCTAAGCTGTCAGACAACAGTTGGTTTATATGCCAAGCATTTTACTTCTTGAATTTGTGGTTAGAAGGAAGGTTATTCACTTAAAAAAGTAAATGAGAGAGAAATACTCTCTAAAATGAGAAAGAAGTATTATAAATGTAAACTATTGAGTATTCTACCTCTGATGTAAATGTAAAAACAGTTCTGAGAAGACAAAGGTGTTCCTGTAAGTTTTGTTTTAGTAATCAATGTCAAACTTTACCAATATACAAAACATAAACTTTCAGATCCCTATTTTCATTTGCAATGACCTGACTGTGATTTTGTTTGACTTTACTTGGAATTTCTATTTAATACCCAATGTGTATGTAGCTTCTTGGAAGCAGACTTTAAAACCCACTAATACTGTAGCTTATTTTAGCAAGAACGGATTTTGTTCTTCTTTGATGCCACTAAATTCTTTTCTATTTTCGGGTTGAAAAGAATGGACTTTCTAAGACCCTTTGAAATGAGCTGTATATGTTAACATGAAAGTAAGTAAGGAGAGTTTTTTTCAGGTAATAAACATTTTATCTCTTCTGAATATTTGCAGAACACAGTAATTACCTTTCTGTAAGTTCCCAAAAGATACTTCAGTCTTGTGATGGTTGGAGTAGAACCCATCTACATTTCTTACTAGTCCTCAGAGCTACAATACTACACACATCTTCTAGAATGTGGAAATATGGGGTTATTAGATCTTTTCTTTTATTAACAAAAATTATCTAAAATGCAAGTTGGTTAGGTCTACAGTTATGATAGTGAGTAAGAGTGTATGCGTATGTATATGTGAATTCCTATGATAATCCTTTCAAAAGTTTCTTTCACTTGAAAGTATTTTCTAGCATTCAAGAGGAAAGTTCAGTCTTACCAGTTTACAAATTACGTATAATAGTTATTGCACTAGTCATCTCATATACTTAATGTGAGTTCACTTTGAGTTCACTTTTGATTTTGTGGTATTTACCTGGGAAAGATTTTTGCTGTATTTTTGGTTTGTTCATTGTTGCTCTTGTTTATCCCTTATTTCACAGTTGTATTGCATATACATCTTTCAAGCTGGTTCCAGGTTTATTGATAGACTGGATAGAGTATGCTGCTACTTCAAATGTATTAGGATGTTGTGTGCATCTAATTCTTCACAGATTCAAATTATTAACGTGTGACCTTTCTCCCTTGGCTTTGGTTGCCAAAGACTGTGTTTACAACTACTTCCTTATCACAACCATCTTCCAAATCTGAAGAGACCACTGTCTTTCCACTGACGTAGACACAATGTCAACTTGTCTATACAGTTGATGGATCAGGAGACGTACTCAGCTACGGCCCAGACAGACTTTTTCCATTAAACTATCAAAAATGGCTATATTTTGTTTTCTCCTTTGCTCCAGTATAGGAATACACTGGCTCCAGACTGAGAAACTATTAGTTGCTAGGTTAACTGCATAGGTTAGTTCCATCCTGTACGTAGGAGGAAACTCGAATGTCACTCAGAAGTCTGACACTTCTTTCGACACTTCACATGAGGTTTTCACAGCTCACTTCATTTGATCAATTAAGCTTTGTCATCTGTTTATCTTCAGTATGTGTTGAGTGTGAGTCGCTGATGAGGCTGCTTTTACACGGTCATTTAGAGGTCAGCGTTCACACAATCTGTTAGAAGTCAGTTTCTAGTCATATAATCCAAGATTGTTGAACTGGAGTCAACTGGGGTTTTTTTTGAATAAACATTATTTATCACTAAATAAGGCTGCCAAAACAGCACATTTGCAACTTTTGCAGTGAGCCTACACTATGTTGAGGTTTTTGGTGGTGCACAGTTGCAAGGTCACTTTTATATGAGAATATTCTTAAGCAGAACAAAAACTCTATATCTCTAGATGTAAACTATATTTGATACACTCTTTTTTTACCAAACTGCCATGATGTTTCAGGTAAAGTAAAGCTGTCCCTCTAAAACTGGTTTGTTTGGCTCAGCCTGTTTAAGACAGCTTGCCAAAGCAAGGCAGGTTCTTCCAAATCACTGTGAACTTGCTCTGGAAGGAGAGAAGACAGTAGTTGTTTCTTGACCAATTAATTACACAATTTCAGTTATTATTTTTAGTGGGCGGTTGTAATAACCCAATGACCCACAAATACTCCACGGAAAGCTTAGAAAAGGATTCTGTTTCAAGAACGCTTTTACTGTACACTGTATAGCTTTGTTCTCTCGTGGAATTTTTAATGCTAGGAATAATTTCAGAGCAAGAGATCCTGGGTATAGCAAATGAAGGAGGTGCTTTTAAACTAGCTGTAGCAAACCCACTTTTCTTAGATGGTTGGAAGCCTGAAAGGTTTCCAGTCTTCTGTAGCTTATATTGCTTTTTTCATAGGCGTTTTATGGATAGTGGTAGATAATATTGGTGATACACACTCCAGGAGGCCTTTTATGCTTTGGCTTACATTCAACATGCCAGCATTAAAAGATGTGAGAAGATTAGTTTAGGCTGTGGGCTCATGTATGTATTTTCAACAACTGTAAGTCAACGCTGCTGTCACCATGTTCTGGCCTTTCCTTAGCCATTCTAGCCATGTGGTGCTTCTTCCCCTGAAGCAGACAAAGAATCAGCCCAGGATGCCATGCCAGGTGAAAAATAGTTTATGCAGAAGATGTCTGCATAAATGCTTGTGCTGGCACTGAGGTGGGAGGTTTGAGCAATAGCTTTTTAATGACAATAATGCCAACTTAACACATCTGCATGTGAAGCTGTGGCTTCAGAATTGCTGTTCCAGTGATGGTGGCTTCCTGCTCCATAACTCTACTGGGTGAAACATTTTTTTGCTTTTTTTGACAGTGCAGTATAAATGGGTTTTTGTTCAGCAGAAAGGACTCCTGGCCCAAGATTTTTATCCATGAGGTCGTTTGCTCCTTCTGTTGCTGCTTTTTGTTTCTCACTATGGATTTACAGTCCCTTGAGATCTGATAACTGAAAAGACAAGGCTGTTATAATGAGTATCCTAAAAAATCGGACTCCAAAGAAACACCTGCAATTGGTTTATACTCTGTTAGTGAGTTTCGACCCATGCTTCAGAAAAATAAAAGGGAATGTTCACTCATTTGGAAATGGGAGTTGTAGAAATTTCCATAGGAGCAGTGTAACAGCACTGTTCCTTTCCACTTATTTTTTTGTCTTGCATTGCTCCCTTTTCTGTTCATCCTCCATCCTGTTCCCTTGTCCTCAGTTTTCATCTCTTCAAACATAGTAACCTCTCCTCAAATTCCTTCCATTTTTCCACTGTTTACTCAAAGACAGACAGACACCCTAACTAAGAAAATTAGCAAATACAGGTCTCCTTCAGGGTGGGTTTATCTTTCTTTCTGTTGTATGGTGAGAGTTCTATTGTGAAGCTTGCATTGTGTACTTTTGGTACCAGGTACTGATTTCAAAATTCCTCTAATGCAGCTGTGAATTTTGCTTCATAGGTCAAATAGTAACTGATCTGGGAGACAGGAATGAAAAAACAAATTGTGTGTCTCTGAGATAACAGAAATAAATAATTGTCATTTAACAGTATTATTTCTGTCCAGTTGCACAAGTAATTGTATTAGAAGAGAGGTGGGAAACTGTAGCACTGGCACCTAGAGATATGAAAAAGTGATTGAATCGCGGGGGAGGGGGGAAGACAAATTCCTAACATTACTGATATAAAATAATTCATATAGAATTACAATGATTTTGGAGCCGCAGCAAAATTTGTCAGTTTTCAATTAAGGGAAGTTAATCTTATATAAGGCATCATATTGTGAGGCAAAAATTACACCTAACAGTACAAACTGAAGTAAAATATTTCTAGTAGTCAAATAATATGACAGATGTTACTTTCTGCACAAACTGATAATTTGTGTTTTCTACAACTTATATTTTCAGTTGAGAGATTTTATCAGAATTGGAGAAAAGTAAACTAGATCAGATAAAATAAGAATGCAGTCATCCCAGCTCTTGATCAAAAGCCTGGTGCACATGACAAATGTTTCAATTGGTTTTTTTTTGTAAGCTGTCAAAATTCCATCATGAAAAGATTTTTTGGTTTTAATGTCAAACATCAGTTTACAATATCCTGAGCTTTTGAGCCCCTTTGTTGCAAAAGGATCTGTATCTGTTTCTTCTGATCATAGCTCTGGTTTTGGAAACAAAGTAGCATTTTTTTTTAAAAAATGTATATGTACAATTGCACAAAGTGTTTATATTAGTACTTCTTCTAAACTTCCATAAAAATTGTTGTCGGGTGTTTGGATATTTGTGGGTGGCTGCAGTGTGGACCCCTGTGCACTGATATAAACTGCATACTGCAGATGGTTTTTATCATGTAAAAGGTATGACCCTAAAACTGTTTACCTACCCAAAGCAAAAATGTATGACTCAAAATACGCATCCACAATGGTTCTCTTTTACTGAAGTGGCATGTAAAAAAAGGATTTTCCTGTGCAGATGAAAAACACTGAGTGCTCCAGACAGAACAATTGAGCATTTCAGAATGAATTATACTAACTTGCCGAACCAGACTCTTCTCCCTGTGGGCATGTATCTGTTTGCATATATTTATCAGTCTGCTTGGCAACAGAATGAGGAACACTCATGCGTTGCCTTTCAGAGAAAAATCTGAATGGACCTTTTTTTTTGTATTGTATTAGGGGAAAAAAAGCATCCTGGGCAAGATTGTAGCCACTTACTGTAAACTAGAAAGAGGCTTTAAAGGCTCTTCTTCCCACTGACTTTCACACAGCATGAATTGTTAGTTTGTCTTTCCTTTAGATAATTCCAAGCACCAGTAGTTCCCGTTTAACAGTGAAGCATACTATAATTCCCTGTCTCCTAGTTTAACCTCCCTAAGGGAGGTAATTCAGGAAGCCCACCCTTTCTTGTAATTTCTTGATTGTCAGGCTATTTTACTTCTTTGTTTTTACTCATGACCACCCATGAAGCTCTTTAACCTTAATCTGATTGCTAGGACTTTAACAACAAGTCCAGATGCTTACAGGATTTAAACAGCTCTCAAAATGATGGGTCACTTACTATATTTAATATTTTAGTAGGCAAGTTCTCACAAAAGAACTTATTAGTTTGTTGAAGCTTAAACCTTGTGGCCTCAAAATCAGGTTAGGTCTAGTATTAGTGATGGTACTTTGCAGAGTACAGATTGCTTGCAAAAAGGTGCGAGTTGTTCACGCTGGTTAATGCACAGAAAGAATGCTGTATTAGAATGCCAGTCATGCATGATCTCACATGTGGTTAGTAAGCAGGGCAGCTCTCATAGGGTTGTTTCAGGTTATTGGCCTGCAGAACCCAGGAGCACTTCGAAGTCCAGGTATTCCATCAAACCATGGTTAAGATTTTATCTCAAGAAGCCTCTCATTGCCTTTTCTCAAATTTTACTTCCATGTCAAGGAAACCTGATTTTCTTGTTCTCCTTTTTCTATGTCCTTGCAAATTGCTATTGGCCATTTGCTTATTTCTATTTCTTGGTTGCTTATAGCTCCTACTCTTAGAACTCTGAACTGAAAACTAAAATACCAATACAGATAACTTCAGCATAGCTTATATCTCTCCTGCAAGTAGCATTGATGTCAAAAGCCAAAAATATTGCTGAAAATAATGAATTTTTTATCCTCATTTTCCATAATGAGAAAAATGCCATACTCTATGTTCTTTCAAAAGTGTATTCAGGATCTAGAAATATACTCTCTTCATTTACAGTTCCCTTTCTTTTTGTGAAAACTGTATTGCAACTGGAATTGCAGTTCCACTGGTTTTGCTCATTTATGGTTACTTTCAAATTAATCTGACATAACCTACACATACAAAAAGAAGCTGATGACCATCTTGATTTATTGAAAAAAATCTGCTTATCTCTTCAAAGCATAATGATTCAAAGCAAGGCTGCTTGGTTTCTGTGGCTATTAAAATGTATCAGCAGGAGTTTGAAAGTGCTGGGAAGAATCTGACTGATCTGCACCAACCTCTTTTCAGTGAAAGCAGTCATTCACTTTCACCCACTGTTTGGTAGATTATAAAAGCTGGGAGAACTTTTTAATGAGGAACAATGCCAAACTACTAATTGGTGAATAGGGAATAACACAGGTTTTTAAGACCTCCACATTTTGACTTATTAACACTTTAAAAACTAACCAGAAAATTTATATTACCCAGAAATTTTAGATTTTTGTTACAAATAGCAGTTGTAACCATAACATGCCATGATGATTTTTCTTTCAGCTGTTCATTTTCTCGGCCACGGCAGTCTCACGACCATAACCTGTGTAGCATTTGATTTATTTTCTTGTGCTTCTCTTTTACTTTTTCCCCAGACTATACTAGAGATCAAGAAATGGTTCAGACTTAAAATTATGAATCTGAGCTCTAGGGGAGTTTAGAGATGGGCTTTTGCTTCAGGCCCATCATCAGCCATATGTAATAACGACTAAAATCTCCTTCAGTTCTTTTTTATTGTTTTAAAAATAAAAAACACCCAAACAGTTTGAAACTATGTAGCTCAACCACGAGGTGGGAGGAGAGGAGAACTTCAGCCTACATCAGACAGACAACAGAAAATTTAGTGTTCATGCTCCCAAGGGAAGAATCTAAACAAGAAAAGTGTTTGACAGTGTCCTGCAGAGTATCAAGACCGACATCACATCAGTTTCTGTTCTGGACTGAGTATGAAGCAATATCCCTGAAATTTATTTGTGGTCAGAATTACTGTTACAAACTGGCCCGGTATCATAGTTTAGTCTTAGTATATCCTGAAGGGTTCTTTGCCAAATAGTTAGAAAGGCTTGGGGAAGCTCTTGAAAGCCTTTTAAAATAGCTTCCCTTCTCCTGCTCCCTTGCAGTAAGACATAACCTGTCTTAAGGAAATTTAGCCAGACAGACTGCCTCTCGGATCTCATGGTCTAGTGGCCTGAAGCTGAGATAACTGTGGTTTAGATTTAAGGTTGTTGCACGCAAATGAGCTTAGTTGCATGGCTGAGTGGTATTTTTTGAGTTGAGATGAACACTTTCAAACACAATTGTATGTCTTATTTCATTTGTGTCTCCAGTAAGGATGGATTATAGACACAAGAGACTCAATAATTACTCTTTCCAGATGGTGCCTCCTGTTGCCTCATGCAGCTGACATTCCCAGTCCTTGCAAAAGGACAAAGCTCATGGTGTTGGGTTGGCAAGCCTGTATATTGGGAGTTTCTCTCTGCCACTGTACTTAGAGATGCACTCCCAACATGAAAGACATTGCCAGTGAAGAAAGTTGTTTAAGTAGGTAGGGAGTGCAAATGACCTCTCCTTCCAGCAACAGAAATGCAGAAGGTGGGCTGTTTTGCAAGCAGATATCTGCTTCTATTCCTTAGACTGCTAGCTGAAGGATCAAAGAGGGAATGGGACCTTTGTGCTATCCGTGTTTATAAAACCCCTCCAATGTCTTGAAGAAACCACAACAAAAAAAGTAGTATTTGATAATATCATAACTCTTTTTTGGTATCTATACAGAGAAGAATTTGAAAGGTACTGCATATTGCTGTTGAAGAATGGCAGTCATCCATACTCACTGATGTGAGGAACAGTTTGTAGAAAACTGCATTGCTTAAATTAATATGTCTCCCAATGCTATTCATATCTGTCTCCCAAGTGCTATTTATGTGCTGTTGTAACCTTGATGTGCTCTATTGTTTTCACAAGTTCTTCTGAATTCTCATCAACGTTCATGTAAGCATCTGAAAAAGATTATCTACCTCACTGGTTTTGATTTGTTAATTCAGTATATGATTAATAACCTCTAATATTTATTAAGTAAACTATTCTACACTGTTTTAGGTGGGACTGTAAGACGTAAGGGAGCACATGTGCCTTTGCTGTCAGGAGGGCTTTTTTTAACTTTGCGAAGTACAAACAAAGGGAACTTATGTCAATACAGAGAGAAAAAAAGGGCAAGAGAAGCATGCTCTGATTCAGAAATGGGCTGGCTTTCTTAATTAGGTTGAGTTCTGTACTCTCAGTGATATAACCATAACCAGCTACTCAGTCAACTTGCTGTCCATTGAGTTTCACAGTTTCTTCTAAAGAGCATTTTTAATATTCTCATTATCCATTGTTTGCCCAGTCTCTCTAAGTATGAAAGTTTATGATTTGTGACTCTCTTCATCTGCAGTCTCAGATACCACATATGCCCTAAGGAGATATGTAGCAGAATTTAGTTTCTCCATATTGTTTTCAATGTGTAGTTTGTTGACTGCTTCATCCTGCACCATATTTTACATAATCATATTTTACTGCAAAAAGCATAAACCTGTCTGTCCCAACCCTCATCTTATGACTTCTTCCCCTGTGAAGGCACCAGCAGTCATGTAGCCACATGGCCAGCTGAATTAGGCAGCTGATATGGTTGAAAAGTAAGGTCAAAAATATATAAAATTCATTTTTATAGCTAGACCACTACTCTTTCAGTGTTGGCTCAAATTTAGATCAGATTAAACTAACATTGAAACTGCATCCTTAGCGTGGAATATGGCTTCAGTTCATCTTTACTAAAAATCCTCTAGATATTACTCTTGATGCAGGGCATTTTAGAAAAGGAGTTGTTGAAATATAAACTAGTATGAGATATGACTGACTGTCTGATGCAGTGGTACAAAAGGAAAATTTCTTTCTTACTTTCTTGTAAGAATACCTCACTAGCAATACTTCATGGTAACATTTACTGTGTTGATTCTGACACGACTCCCTACAGAATAAAAATCTTGACGTTGATAAATGTCTTGAAAAGTTTTCAGGAATTTTTTAGGACTTTCTATAGTATAAGAAATTGTATCTGAAAATACAAGCAAAATGTATACTAGAAGAAAAGCAATGGGGAAAGAAGCAGATTAGAATTTCCCATTTTATTTTGGGCAGTTTTCTGCCCAACTCATGAATGTTGCCATGTACATGTTGTATTATTATGTGAAGGATTTATTGATCTTCGTTAGCAAGTCTGTTTGGACTTATCTGAAAGGTAACATTGTTAGACTGATCAGAAATGTTGCACCAATCTTTCAGAGCAGCACAGTCTGTTTTCTGTAGTATGGCTTTGTCTAACTTCACTTCTTGAACTTGTTTGGTTTGTAAAGCACTTTCATATTTTGAGAATATTTTTTGAAATTACACCATTGGTATAGATCCATAGAATTCTTTCGTTGCAATTCCAGCTGCTCTATAATAAGTTCCATCTGTATTTTATCTATATTTCTATTGATTTTCCAGCTATGCTAGCTTATGTCTGTCCTCTGCCTTACTGACCCTGAAGTCAACCAAAGTGGTGGGCGTACAGCCAATTTCAGATGGCATTTGGTTAGTTTACTCCCTTTTAAAGTAGTTTAGGAAATGTAACTTAAATATTTCTGTTATTTGACAAGCCTGTTTAACTTTTCCAATTTCACCCTCTTTACTCTGAATTTCCTCCTCCTTAATAATTTCCAGTTCTAGGGAATGGGGTTAGAAATGTACCTCATCTTTAGCTATTTTCATTTTGCTTTTCTTTCTAAGTTTCTGGTTTTGTTTGTTCAGCTATGGATTTTTTTCTTCCTAATCTGGCATTTATACATATTTTTGCTTTGTGCTACTGTGCATTTGTCTTCTAAGTAATAGTTATATAACCTTGGCACACAGCCTAAACTCATAATTACTTGGACGGGAATTGGGGTGTGCAAGGAATGCAAGATCAGGAGTTTGGAAAATGGTCTAGTGGAGTTGCTTCTCCCCCACCTCATACAATGAGTATTTATCTTACAATGTCCATGACTCTTAGAAATTTATTTCACTTCTCAGCTAATATGTACTAGCATTTTTTGGCCTGAAGCCAGCTGATTCCTTCAGTCTTTGTTTATGCGTGGGTTACTTTTTCTTTTGTTTGGGTTTGTTTTTTTTTTTCTTCTTTTACCAGTCTGAAATGATTCAGCTTTGATTTAGCGGCTATTGTGATATAAAGTATTAGTGGCTTTCAGTCTCCCAGACTAGTGACTAGAATTGCAGCTCCTTGCTTCAAAGGTCCAGACCTTTATTTAAATGTTGGTTTATTGTAGAATGCATGGGATGCCATTCAGGTAATATCTGATTAAAGTACGATAAGGAAGTACATTTAGTGATCAGGCTTACCAGGCTTAAAATATTTTTTGAGAATCACATCCCACATAATACATCAAATCATACTACCAATAATACCATTTTTCTGGCATGTTTTTCTCATAGCTTACTGGGAAATTTAAAAAAAAAAAAGCAAAAAGCAAAACCGCTGTATAATCTTTTACATACACATAGGACTGTTTCCTCACTTCACTGTGTTGTGTTCATTGGGACATGTGCTTAAGTAAAGGAAGCTATACAGTATTTTTTTAGAACAAGCCAGGAAATAGTGATGCAAATAAATCAAATAATCACAGCTTTTTGAAGGTCTTAATAAAATGTGAGCTGGTGTAATCCATAAAAACTGAGCTGACTGTATCCATAAAAAGAATTGCATATTTTTCCCTAGAGTGGTCTGAGGGGGACAAAAGATCTTAAAGCATAAGACAGAAGATCAGAGGGAAAGTAACTTATGATAGTAATGAGACGCTGATTTACTTGTGTACCAGTGGAAAAGGCCAGCCAGCTATAAGAGGAGGTTGTGTGCAGCAAATAGTTCAGAGGTTAGTAACCATGCTAGACTTTCCTCCTTTATTCACTGAAAAAGTAAGACTCATTGGTGTGGTTTGTTTTCTGTTTCTGGAGATTTTTAAAACGTGGTTTTTGTTTTTAAGTACAATACTCTTTAAATACTGTGACATAAACCACACTTTGTTCTGAAGAAGCAAATGTATATTGCAACAAACTTCTGAATTAGTCACAGGTGACACATGTTGTAATCTGAGTAGCAGAGTGATAATAATCACTGGGGAATTTCCCTCTCCAATTCTACTACCCCTCTAAGAGTTAAAAGCCTGAAGAGTTCCTCCCTTTGGGATAAACCATACAGGATCCTGAGAAAAGACTTGGTACAGATAGTCAAGTGGCCATGGTTCATGTTTATGCATGGTTTATCCTAAATTGATTCCAGTTGTCTTATTTTTAGAGTTGCTCAAGTGCTTCTTAAAAGCTGGTCCTGTAAAAGTTAATTGAGGGAATTCAGCCTCATGTGTCATCAAACTTTTAGCTGTGTTACATCTGGATTGCCGTTCAGTTATTTTACAGCACCATTCTCTACTAACAGAGGTTGCGTGTACTCAGTGAAGATCTAAAATATGGTCCTATAAATAAAAGATTAAATAAAATGTAAGAAAAAACCCAAACAAGCCTATGATATCACTTTGTACACTATAGTTCAATTCTGCAACGCTTTGCAGTCAAAATAGATTTCCCACATTCTTTGTGTTACTGATACCATTTTTATCTTCAGTACTTTCTCAGGCATCCTTCTCTTTCTGAGTTTGTAATTCTTATGCATCCATTTTCTCCTCACACGTAGATTAGATTCTTAATGTGGTTTTGTTGTTGCTTGAAATCTAGAAGCCTCTTGGGACAAACCTGAATATTGAGTCTTTCTCCCTAGAGCATCCTAAACAATTCCTAGAATTGAAATATGAGCTCTTGCATGTTATTCTTCACAGCAGCAGTCCCATGTGGTTCCTGTCTAGGCAAGACTGCTGAAGTAAAACTTGCTGCTGTCACAATTTTTCTCCTTGGAATCTTCCAGCATGCCCATCGTTTTTAGGGATATCAGAAAGCTGGCATAGCAACCACACATCAGCTGGGAGCAATTCCGCTGTGAGACTAGAACAGTGCTGGGCACCTGTCAAGGGGAGACTGAGCCATCCTTCAAAGCAAATGCCCAGCTACCCGTAAATGAATATGCCTAAAACTTTTTCCATGACCACTTTCTTTCCCCAGTGTTACTTATGTAAATGAAATCTGCAGAGGGAGATTATTTTACCATGCTGAAGGACTGAAAAAGGGATTTGGGTAATTTTATTTTTAAAAGACAAAACACTTGTAAAATATTTCTACAATAAAAAAATAAAATATTTAAATAAAACATAGGAATTGCAATAAATTTAGTGACAGAGGGAGGTCACACAAAAAAAATCTCATTATAACTAGAGACAACTTAGTTGGAATGCATTTTTATTTTATCAGTCTATAAATATTCACTAAGAGATACTTCTAGTGAAGTTTTATATTTTGATCAGGTCTTCATAATAGGAGTTTGGTTTAGAAATTTCTGTACAAGAAAGATTGATTCAATTTGGAGACAGTGGTATTTTCCTGGACCCAGGTACTCCCACATAGTGGTTTTGACAGCATAACTATCATATTATAAAGTATTTTCCATAAATGCTGATTTCAGTATGTAAAATAACTTATTTTTCCAAAGTCTTCTATTATAAACATCGTATAGCAAAATCCTGTACACAACCTACAGCAAAATTCTAAATACTAAACAATTTCAACTGACAGGGTGGAATATCTTAGAATGAGATACCTCCTCCATTCCTCCTAAGAAGATGAAAGAAGGATAGGTTTTAGAGAATGGCAGAGTGTAAACTTGTAAAAGGAACACAGTAGTTCTTTCAGAACAGGCTCTCCATAAAAATGAACAGACCCTGAATCAAAATGAACAGTGTTCCATTATAGAAGAAACCTATAGGGAGTTCTCATTACACCAAATCCAGAAAAAGATTTACTTTGGATTTGGCAAAGTAGTAATCCAAGGTTATGTTTGGCAATGAGTATATTAGGGAACTGTCTTATTTTTCACCCTCCTTGCTCCCTTCCCCCGCCTTATTGAATTCCTATTGTTTGGGTTTGGTTTTTTTTTTCCAAAAAGGATTCTGCTAGTTCTGCAAGTTTAAGATAACCATAATTAAATGTTGTAAGCTAGTGTATGTTAGTGTATATTAATCATAAGGACTTGTTTTTACAATAAGTGTTATATTTCTACAAATATAATCCATAGTATTATATAGTATTGTAGCAAAAGCCTTTGCAATTATATTATGTTTTTAATTTTATCAAAATAGTAGAATTTTGAGGGACAATAAATAACGACTAAAGATTGTATATTGGCACCAACCCATTGCTGATGAAAGAGGTGGCCAAACTTGTTCTTCAAAGTCCAGCCTTGGTCAGTGAGTATCAGTTTCTTGATTGGAACTCTGTCTGAAATGCAGTCCTCTTCCATCTGGGAACACATTGTTGTTATGATATGGAAAAACCCTCAGTTGCTACAGGTTTGGAGACTATTTGTCTTGATGGTCATTTGGTGGTTTGGGGCTTTTTTCTCTTTCTGATCACACTGTTCTCTATAAATGGCACTGAACTGCTTTTAAACAAATCTTCTGGATAAATGCAGTTGTTGGACTAGAAGATAAATTTGCTTCAAGAAATACAAGAGACTTTCCAGTTATCCTTCCCAATCAGAGTAGACAACAGTCAGACTGTTGATATCAGTGGAATTAGCGCAATCAGCCATCAATTTAGCTGGTCCTTCCTAAGAATTGCTGTCTGCCTCTGTTGCCCTTGCTCTCAAAATGGATGAAGTCCACAATGTAGTCACAATGGTAGAAGTCCACAAAAGTTTAGCATCCCATAGATTGCTGCTCAGGCACTGGCCTGCAGTACTACTCCCTTGGCACATCCTCTCAAAGGAACTTTTATCTTCACCAGCATCCCTGACCAAGTCCTCAATCAAACCTCACAGAACAGTCTTTGTCATCCTTCTGGAATGCAAATGTAGTGTGTTGTTCAGCTTTGTCAAAGAAAGGCCTTCTCCTGGCCTAACTAAAACTTTAAAAGGGAAAGTATCAAAGGTTGTTAGCACCTATGTGTCATCACTTAGCAGATGTTATCTGTTCACTCCATCCACATTCTTTTGGTCTGCTACAAATTTAAAGCCTAGTTATAAATTCAAGTAGAATCTTAAAACATGTGAAAGCAAAATGTTGTTCATATGAATTCATATAATCAAAATTGTGATTTTTACAGAACATTGTCTTTTTAAGGAACCTGCATACTTACAAAGTTATTGTACCCAATAAAAACCTATACAGATAAATAGAATTTCAACGCATTTAATAAAATCTATATATCTACTTCTTCGTTGACTTCTCAGAATATTTTATCACCAGGCATTCCATGATATCTGTTTAACTTTGTTTTTAAAGGGAATTCCAGTTTGTGTTTTTTTATTGAATTTTCACTTTTAATGATCAAATGTCCCCTTTTAGAGAAGAAAAGGAACTGGGGAACACTTCAGAAAATCAGCATATCTATGGGTTGGTATTTCTGTCCTAGGACACAAGTGTGGACATTTTATTGCATGTTTCAACTGAGTTCAAAGTGAAAACCGCTATGTTTTTAGTAGAATTGCATAGGGAAAAGGGTAAAGTTTTTACTTTTTTTTCAAGATGTAACAACAGTTTTGTTTTAATACACAATACAATCTTTTTACTGGTTCTTGTTCAGGTAATGAAAAAAATAAAAATTGAGGGGAAACAAACCAACAAAAGCAATCCCACAACTATATAGTGTTAGCCGTGAAGTAATTTAGAGTAAGAGGTCACGTACATCTAAAGGAGGCATCAAACATGCAGTTTTCTCTAAAACTTCACAGATATTACAAAACTGTTCCAATAATCCTGGTTGAATGAAATGTAACCCTTTAATAATCAGGCTTACTGCAGTATAAGCAAATTTGTCTTAACAGTACTTTCTTTCTGGAAATGAAGGTTTATGACAATCTGTTTGCAGTTTATTTTCAACTCAGCTGAATGGCTGATGTGTGCAAAACTTGATGCTCCCCAAAAATACTAGTAAGAAGCCCAGTAAGAGATCCATGGTGCAAAGTCTGTCAAAGGATTTCTGTTGAAGTTGAGCATGTAAGGCTGGATTAAAATTGAAGTAAAAACTAATATTGACCAGTTTGTTCATCCATTTCTATCCATACATATTAAAAAAAATACATAAAAAAGGAGTTTATAAAGTGAAGTATAAGAAGTTAGTTTTACAGTCTCCTATGATTATCTACTCTCTCACGTTCAAACAGAATCTCACCCAGTTGCCCTGTCATCATCTTGAGCAAACATTGGGAATGTAGGTGAGACAAAGTCCTTGCCTTCAATTCTCATGCCTTGTAACTGTGATTCAGAACAGCATTCCCAGAAAGTCCTGCTAAGTCAATAACAGTTCAGAGATCTTGCATAGACCATCCTATGTGTATGATCCATTGATTTCTGACCTACTGGAAAAAATCTGACTTGAAATTCTCATGTCATCCTGAGCATGTGCAAAGCTGAATTTTTGGTAGGAAGGGATTTTGTCTTTTTATTTAAAAGAGCTCATGATCTAGCCAAATATAGTCATAGTTTGGTATAGAGAAAAAAGACTTATTTCTGGCACCAGTAAGATCCTCTGCCAATTAAATTAATTCTCTACAGAAGCATTCACATCCTAGAACATCGTTAAGATACAAGAAACACATTTCCCCTGTATTAATTTCAACTTCAAAGCTTTAATTTCAAAGGCATCTAAAACATCTTTGTATAAAACTTCAAAAAAAAAATACCAAACCCACAACAAAAATATTCTGATCAGACGTTTGCCATAGATTACTTCAGCACAAACAGATATTTTGCAAAGCTGTAAGCAGCTGACTGCAGGTTCTTCTAGCAATATGCTGTGGACATCTTTAATAAAGGATGACACTGTACTTTGAAAAGCGTATTACTACTTGCCAACAAACTGTCTGAACATATTCTCCTGAAACCATGGAAAATGCACTGGTGGGTTTCACACCACCCTTGGCACAGGTGAGCGTTGTGCTGGCTTAGTGCCTCTTCAGCTGGCACGCAGAGAGAAGACTTGCTGATGGAAGAAGTTTTGGTCTGCAAAAAAAGTTCCATGCAATGGTGAAAGAGCTCTCTTAAAAAACATTTTGATAGAGTAATAGCGTTGGAGTGGTTTGTGACCCACTAAGTAACGAGAGGCACAGCTTTTCTGTATATTTTAGAACAATTGCATTCCTTTTTCTAAGCCAAAATATAGGCATTCCCATTGTGTAGATGTAAATCTTTCTTGAGAAGTTTGGTTCTCTTCCTTCATTTCCTGCAACATGTTAGCTGCAGCTTATTTCAGGCTGTTTTCTCTTAAGCTCCCAGAAAATGTAAACAGAGCAAAAAAATCTTGTCCGCAAATCTGCACACAAAGTCATTCTGAACTCCCACTAGGAGTAGATTACACATAAGATCAGCTAGGGCAAATTACTATTGAAGTCACTTTTTTTTTCTTTATATATGTTGTAATGTCTAGAAGGAAGAACTTTGTCTTTTAGAAACCAAGTTTATGTCTGTAACATGTTGTGCTTTGGCAGTCGTAGACTTCATGATGCATGTCTTTTTGTTATACATTATAGTCCCGGTTTGGTCAGATCTGTTTTTCTCGTGAGCATCCAATGAACATGACTCCTACAGAGGAAGATCTCACTAGTACAGTGCACCAAGAGAGCTAATATAAAAATGATTTTGTATTGCTGAGTTAATGTTATTACACTGCTGCTTTGTTCATTGTTTAGCACTATCTGATCTGTGAATCTTCTATTTTACCAAACATACTGAGATGAGTTAAACTATGGAATAATGCTGCCAAGTTTTCAGTAATACCTTCAATTTGTCATTTCTTAATTTCATTCTGCCAATCTTCACTGTAGTCTGTACTTATTTACTATTTATCACCTGCAGGTATCAACTGCTATCATTCTAAAAGGTCACATGGCAAATATTTCTCTCTAAAACCAGAATAGAAAGCAGTCATCTACTTGCAATTGACACATTCGTAAATGTTTTCCAGATCTAAATAGAATCCAATGCGGCATGTCAGCTATACATAGGGAGAATAGTGCTTCCTATTCCCGTGAATTTGTGCCCAACTTTGTCATACACAAGCATTGTCCTTGGCTGCTGTAGTAAATATAAGTTAAATGTATGACTTCTTACCACTCAGAGTAGACTTTATCCAGGTTCCCCCCAGAATATGAATTTTTACATTGAAAGTTGTCAATCCTATTTTGATATGAATGCACATGGGTTGCATTCATATATATGTATTGTTAACGTTGTTTACATGGGTCTGTAATCAGAAAAGCATGCATTGAGATTAAATGAGAATTCAATTCAAACAATTAATTTATGCATAGTAACTAAACATTGTTCACTGAAGTCTTAGAATTAAGCAGACGTTCTTGTTTTCAGTAAAAGTTGCCATCCCACTCATATTCATTTGACAAAAATCTGTGATACTTGAAAAAAAGATGCACAGTTCTTTTTCAAATCAGCACTCTGTTTTTCTTATCATGGTGAAAACACCAGGGTAGAAATGTCTTGTCTCTATCTTTCTTTTGATTCAATGCAAACAGATTTTAACGGTCAGCTAAACTGTGCATGCTAATTTTAAACTGGGAAATAACCATTCTTTGCCTGTGTCTGCGTGGTTTCCTATGGGCACCAGTACACTTGGATGTTGGTATTACGTATCTTTTCAGGAAAGTTCTGGGAGAAATTTGCAGCAAGCAGTACTACCTCAATTTCAAGGTGGGTATGTGTTTCTTTCAAGAGTCTCTAAAATGTTTAGAAAAAAAAATGTATTAAGCCTACACTATTTGGGATGATACTTTTAAATAGTATATGTAGCTGACAAACTGAAGGCAAGAAATATAGCACTGATTTTTAAAAATAAATTAGAATAATAAGTTCATGAAGATAATTTGACACTTTGGAGGAAAAAAAAGTAAACAGAAGCAGCACGTCACAAATCTACTCAAACTACTTGAAAAAATCAACACGAACCAAGTGGGTGAGTGAAGTCTAGTTGATACAGTCTACTGGATTTCCAAAGGTATTCAACACAGTCCATTTTGAAAGGCTTTTGAAGAAATTAAGTAGCCAAGGCATAAAGACTTGTAAAATATATATTCTTGTCCAAATAAAAGTGTTTAAAATAAATTATCCAAATATAGAAGTGTGAAAGTCAGTCACAAAGGGTGTTCCCCAGGACTCAGTGCTGGGTTCAGTTCTGTTCAGTATCTTTATCAATGATCTGGATGACGGGGTTGAGTGTACTCTTAATAAGTCTGTGGGTAACACTAAACTGGGCGAAGTGTTGATCTACTTGAGGGTAGGGAGGCTTTACAGAGGGATCTGGACAGGCTGGATCAATGCTCTGAGACCAATGGTATGAGGTTCCACAAGGTCAAGTGCCAGGTCCTGCACTTGGGACACAACAACCCCATGTAACACTACAGTCTTGGGGAAAAGTGGCTGGAAAGCTGCCTGGCAGAGAATAAACTGGGGATGTTGGTTGACAGCCAGCTGAATATGAGTCAGCTGTGTGCCCAGGTGGCCAAGGAGGCCAATGGCATCTTGGCCTGTATCACAATAGTGTGGCCAACAGGATCAGGGAACAGCTTCAGCCCCTATCCTCAGCCCTGGTGGGGCTGCACCTTGAATACTGTGTTGGGTTTTGGGCCCCTCACTGCAAGAAGGACATTGAGGTGCTCAAGCACGTCCAGAGAAGGACAGCAGAACTGGTGAAGTGGCTGGTGTTCTCCACATGAGAACCTTATGAGAGGCTGTTGAGGGAGCTGGGGTTGTTTATCTTAGAGAAAAGGAGTCTGACGGGAGACTTTATCACTGCCTACAACTACCTGAAAGGAAGTTGTAGTGAGATGGGTGTTGGTCTCTTCCCCCAAGTAACAAGTGACAGAATGAGAAGAAATGGCCTCAAGTTGAACCAGGGGAGGTTCACATTAGACATCAGGAAAAAATTCTTCACCAAAAGGCTTATCAGGCACTGGAACAAGCTGCCCAGGGAAGTGGTTGAATCACCATCCCTGGAGCTATTTAAAAGATGGGTAGATGAAATGCTCAGGGATATGGTTTAGTAGTGGACAGGTACGGTTGGACCGAATGATCTCAGAGGTCTTTTCCAACCAAACAATTCTGATTCTATGAATTCTCAAAAAAACAGGAAATAACTGTGCTGAGTCTGGCACTGTCATCATGCATGCCTTTTTCCAGATCACTTATATTTTTTAAAGAAAAACAAACAAACAAACAAAACCCCTCTTTCTCTGAACAACAACAAAAAAAAGGCGTTTGAGTTTCAGGTGTTTAGGTAAAAAAAGGAATTACTTTCAACAGTTAATTCAACGTGTGTTCTCATACTTTGGCAGATTTGTTGAAGTTCTATATTATAATATATTATTATCAGAAATTGTTTTATTTTAGTGATAAAATCCTGAGGTTTTTTGATTATTTTCATAATTCCTCTAATAATAATAAAGGAATTTGTACTTTATGAATTTGGAGTTCCCTAGCAGCAGGCTGAAACAGTTGTTGCCAGTACTCCAAACTTGATGAACAGTTATGCACCAGTATCTAATACCTTCATATTCAGATGATGAAACCACTCAGGCCCATTGGGTTAATGATGTGAACTTTCCTGGCACATTTCTATTTCACTGCTCCTGCAGAGCTTTCTATTCTTTGACTACATAAAACTGCTATAACATTCATGTAGGGCTGGACAGCTCGAGTACACGCTGGCAGAAGTACACGTGGGACAGCATTTGGTGCAGTTCTCTGAAGGCAGCGCTTCAAGTCTGTGAGAAAGACACTGCCATGGCTCAGTCTAATTGCAACTGTTGATTTACCATGTGCAGTGGAGTAGTTTGAGTGAGTTGGTTCACTGGGGGAGGAGAAGGAAGGATTCAATTGTGCAAGCAAAAATTGGCAGCTACCAATACAAAAAGACGGCATGGGGAACATGCATGTTCTACTTGCTGAAAGATTGCCAGTGGGGTTGATGGTAGCAATTTAAGTATGTGGAGCATTGAGAGAAAGAAAACCTGTACTTTGAAACCTGTTTGACCAGAGAGGAGGAGATCTGGAATTGTAATTGAAAATCAGTTGAGGAGTAACTTCCAGATCTCTGGGAGATCATCCTTACTGCCAGGGCAGAAGCCTAAGCTTTCATGTGCATTTATCCAAGTTTTCAGAGAGCTTTCTTGAGAACACTGAGAGTGCCTCATTCAGCAGCAGGGAAATACGGTGCTACAGCAAAAAAGCAAATGTAGAATAGCACCTCAAAAGTCAAAGGATACACTCTTCTACCCTGCACGTATCTGTTATGGTGTCATTCATTCCATTCAGAAGAACTGATGTCATGACAGGGCCTGGACAGACAATTGTTTGCGGAATCAGCAGTGGACTATTCAGCAGCAGCCTGTGCACCTCCTGAAGAGGATTTGTTGAAGTTGTTCTGAAATAAACCAGTACTGCAGCAACTTCAGCAGTGGAGAGGATGAGCTCCATGAGATATCCCATTTTGTGTTAAATTACTATTGGACAATCATATGTCCTTATGACTCCCACTTCATTTATTCTTAAAGCATTTCTGTATTTTGGATTTTAATTTTAGCACTTCCCTTGACAGTTAGGAATGTTTTAACTACATTCATCTAGAAACAGGAAACGTGAATCCAGATTTTTTTGTGGATGTAAATTCTACTCAATTGTTCCTATGTTTCTTATTTTGCCATAAGATTCTTTTTTTTTTTTTGGAGGCGACTCCTAGCATGTTAGTTTATGTACATAACGTAAATACGATGTGGTTGATCTATTTCTTATTAAGTGGTTTCCTTAAGTTTTTCTAGTTTTGAGAGTTTCTCACAAGTAAACAAACTTGTTCAGGCCTCTGTTGAGGGTAAGAATCCAGTATAAAAATACCAGAGTAGTTTTTCTGTGAGCTGAAAATACAACTGGCTTAATGTGTTGGGTGCAGCTGAAGGAGTGTTATAGGAAGGTGGTTATAAATACACCTTTGTACTCTCCCTAATTATTTCTTTTCATGCACTTGTGCCCAGAAGCAATCCCTATTTCCCTGTACATCAACGACTTAAAGAAATGCTCTCTTTATTCTGGTCTGCTACTCGTTTTCTGCTTCACCCAAACATCCACAGGAGCTTGCAATAATGGAAGAACTTGTAGCATTACTAAAGGACTTCTTTTCACAACTTAGTGCTAAGGAACCACGTTGAGAAAAACAGGAATGCTTCCAGACTCCCAGACAGAATTACAAAGTTAGAAGTTTAGCTACCACTTCTTCAATTTGTTGCAAAATACTGTTTCTTGTCATGCTGCCTTACAGAGGACTGACTCATAAGGCTTTTACTAATGCTGAATCATTACTCTGTGAAGGGTATTCCTTTTAAGGAGTCACAGCTCAAAAATTTCCTTAGTCAGAGGTATCTCTGCATATGAACTGTTTGTTTCAGTTGTCACTGTGGACATATTCAGTACATATTCCCCTGAACTGTTATCATTTTCCAATTTAAATTTGAAGAAAGAAATCACTTCCTGTCAGATTCCTTGGTATTTATTTAAAAAATGACTGTCACATAAATTCCTATGATATTCCACTTCAAGAGGACTAAATCTAAAAGATGTGAACAAAAAAATGCAGTGACCAGCAGGACTAATTCTTTTATTTAAGTGTTTTTCCTTGCTTGCCATTTATCTGACAGAGACACACAGAGTTGGACTGTAAATTCTTTCTTAGGAACTGCTGCTAAAACTAGAGCATCACCCAACAGGAAAAACAGTGGGCAGTATTCTGCTAGGGAATTTACACTGACATCCAGCAATAAGGATCACAGAACAGTTTGAGTTGGAAGTGACCTTAAAGTTCAGCCAGTTCCAACCCCCCTGCTACAGGCAGAGACATCCCACTAGATCAGGCTGCCCAAGGCCCATCCAGCCTGGCCTTGAACACCCCCAGGGATGGGGCAGCCACAGCTTCCCTGGGCAACCTGTGCCAGTGCCTCACCGCCCTAATGGTGAAGAAATTCCTCCTTATGTCTAGTCTAAATCTGCCCCTCTCCAGTTTATAGTCATTGCCCCTTGTCCTATCACTACAAGCCTTTGTAAACAGTCCCCAGCTTTCTTGTAGCCCCTTCAAGTACTGGAAGGTTGCTATAAGGTCTCCCTGGAGCTTTACCTTCTCCAGGCTGAACAACCCCAACTCTCTCAGCCTGTCCTAGTATGGGAGGTGCTCCAGCCCTCTGATCATCTTTGTAGCCTCCTCTGGATCCATTCCAACAGTTCCATATCCTTCTTATGTTGAGAACTGAACACAATACTCCAGATGAGGTCTCACGAGGAACTGAAAATAAAGAAGCTCTTTATAATACTAATTGGGAAAGGTTAGGGACAATTCGAGAGTAAAACTGATCTGCTCGCTTCCCTCGTGCCACGCAGCACAACAGCCACTGATTGAAAAATCGGTAGCGCCGTTCAGGGATTCTTTTTTCTCTGCGGAAAGCAGGAGTTAAATCCCCAAAGGACACGCCGTAACCTGTTCTGAAGAACAATGGAAAACACGACAAGAATCTATGAGTTTCTCCACTGGAACTCTTCCCCTTCCTTGTCCTTTGTGTTTGGGTCCCCCTGCCCCGCAGCCCGCAGGCTCGGCAGGGCCCGGCCCGGCTGGGCTGCAGGCAGGCCCGGAGCGCAGGGCTCCTTACATGGGCAGCCCAGCTCGGGGGGGCCCGGCCAGACAAAGAACAGTCCCGGCAACCAAATAAGGAAAAGCGGGAGCGGGAGGATTTCAGAATAGGAGCGGGGGAAGGAGTGTTTCTGCAGGAAGCCGTTTCTGTTGTTGCAAGCCAAGTGGTAAAACGCGAGGGATGGAGGCTGGCGAGCCTGTCTTTATCCTTCTGTAAACTTCTGCCAGCAAAGCTGAGGAACTCAAGCTTCGTTTGTCATATTTTCTCGTGTTTCTGAAAGCTCTTCATAGAGTTCTGATGGTAAAGGAGGGGTCTTTGGCAGCCCCGTTGGTCGGCAGCCTGAGGACATGCTCGTCTCTCTCTGCCAGGGGGAAAAAAAACCTCAGGGTACATAATTTCAAGCATTACAGAAACACATTATGATTTTTTGTCTACTGCAGTGTTCTAATGAAAACTTAGGAGTTCATCTGGAAAGGGTACAGATGCACCCCTGAGAGACTGGGGTGTCTCCAGTTGAAAATAGTCAGAGAGAAAGAGAGAAAAGGAAGAAAATGAGTACTAAAAAACCCCCAACTTCCTGGTATTTCTGATAGAAAAGCGTTTTGTAACAAATTGACTTTGTGGAAAAATACTCCAGGATATCAGAAGAGCAAGTAAGCTACTATTTTAAACACAGGTATGGAAATCATACCCTGCAATCTCAATCCCTAGTGTTTTGGGACTTTCTTTTTCCTACTTACATGGGCTGAATTTAAAAGGCCTTATTCCTGATGAGAAAAGACACAGACCAACACTCAGACTTCCTCAGAGCAGGAAGAATCAAAACAGGCAAGGGGCAGGTGAAGGAGCACATGTGATCTATGCTGACTGTTTGAAAGCTAGAACAGAGAAAACTAAATAGCTGTGGCTGCAGGCTTCAGCAGTAAAGTTTACTATACTGGCCTGGTTTGCTCTGGGTTCAAAAAGTTAGCAACAGACCATCTCTTGAACTCACAACCTTTATAGGAAACAGTTACATGCACTATTAGCTGAACATCCTCATGAAAGGAAGTATATTATGCCTTGATCCTGAAATTGTGACTGGATCAGCTCATAAACAGCTACTGAAAAACGTTTTAAATATTATAGGGAAGCCTGACTCAGAAGAAACAGCTTCTTTATCTTCCCTGACAGGCCTCCCAATTACAACAGCTGTTAAGTTACTACAGTTTAACTAATTGAGACACACAGCACACTTACTATTACCCTATCAGGAGTATTAATGAAGACAATGTAGCGTTAAGATTTGAGCTGAGTATGGGAAGGACTTAGGGGTGACATTAGAATTGCTGTAACCACCTATGACTTTATATAAGCCTCCTAATGATTTAAGCATCAGAAGTGTAGGTAGGGCTATCAGAGATCCATAGTGATGCTTGCAAATGTAGTTTCCATATCTCAGCTGAAGAATGTTAAGCAAATTTTACTATGAAGCAAAGAAGAAACCTTAGATACAATACTAACAAAACCACAGAGGCTGAGCCCTAGGCAAGGTTATTTTCCTCTTGATACCAATATGTTGATTGAAACAGAAGAATATTACAGGTGTCTTTGTTTATTTCATTAATGAAAAATTGAGAATCTGAGATGAGCAGTACAGTGAGAGGGAATGAAAGTGCAAGGAAAAGCTGCAAGAGTTGGGAAATGAATACAGGACAGAACCACCTGCCCGTGTTGGAAGAGAAAAGGAATTGGACAAAACCTTAAAGAACCCTTCTCTTTTGTGGTGTTAGTAAAACTGGCAGGCCAACATGAGTCAAAATCCTTTTGATGTTTTTTTCTCCATGCCATTATAGGAGTTACACAGTAAGTCTAATCACTACCATTAAACAGTTTTGTACTCTTAAGACCTTTGTTATTTTATTCCAAAAGGTAAAGTAATTAGTACTATAACAAAGAAGACTTAAGCATGGGTTACTTCATCACCATGTATATGCACACACATGTGCGTGTGTATACATAAATATCCATTAAAATGGTAATTGCCTTCTTATGAATATTGTCTCAGCAATAGAAACTTCTAATTTTTATTTTCCTTTATGTATAATTAGGAGTTCCAAAAAAAGGTCCTCTTTTTATTTTGTTTTTGTTCAATCATGACTTAATAGATCAGAGACTTTGCAGTATGATTTGCTTTCAAATGTTGGCTTTAGCTATGGTTTCCTCTCTGTAAAACACATCACTTTGATGCTGTGTATTGGCAGAATTGAAAGTGATGGGAAATGCTTGCTTAAATAGTTTTTCTTGTAACGAACAGGCGATCCTTACTTTTTTCAGAAGTGCTAAGAAAAACAAAATCCACAAACAACTTGATACTCCCAGTTGAGACATTGTGAATTTTACCTAATGGGAAATAAAGCAATTTACAGTGTCTGCCAACACCAGCAAAGTTAGGTAGTACAGGGTGCTTGTGATACAGGATTCAAGGGACTTTTGAAATAGTTCTAAATGCTTTGGACTGGTACATGTTTGGCAGAAACATAGTTAGTCCCTTTTGGTTTTGGGAAAACTCAACTTTGCATTCTGGCCTTCTAAAGAAATCTAAAACTCTCAAGCATTCCAAGGAAATCAGCATCCTGTTCCTGCCTTAGCAGTCCCCATTCAAAGCTTTTAAATATTGTCTAGTAAGTACAGCAGGTGATGTACTTCTATGGAGATATTTTTGTTCTAAATAAAAAATTGAAAATCCACAATGGTTGGCACATCAAGGCTTGTTTTGCATAGCTAGTGTAAATGGGATGCATTTCCTTTATCTAAGAAAAAATAGGGACACCACTGAATTGGGCTCCATAAATCACAGAATTCAGTCAGCTGCATATGAATCAGTTTGAAAAGCTTGTAAACTCTTTTAGTTCCCTCTTGTAAGTCCTTCAGCATCCATTTTACTGCCATTTCCATCTAAGCTTAATGGTGTTTGAACTGTAATATGATACAAAGTTTCATTGTGGCTAGCTGAATACTATTTGGGTTGACTTACAAGCATGCCAGTATTCTTGAATTAATTGCCATTTTTTTAAGACCAAAAGAATCTCGTGTTGTCTCTCCCCCATGTATAAAACACTATTTAAATCTCAATCACAACTTCTTCCTAGACCTCAGATTTTTTTTTCAGGTTTTTTTGGTTTGTTTTCTGTTTGAAAAATATCATTATTTGATTTAAAGAATTTGAGGGATTTGGTCTTAACCAGCACAAGCATGATCAGAGTTGCCCACTCCAGTGTAGCTTTTAATTTCTTCGTTATTCACTAGCTAGGATGCTAAGGTTTTGCATACCATAATGAATTAAAACCAAGTGGGCAAATCAAAGAAAGGAAATAGAAGTGTGTAGTTATTTGTAGTATAATAGCACCCAGAAACTAGCTGTTGTGGATGACAATGTATGTACACTGTTAAAATACATTTCTTTCACTGAAAATACACTGCCAGCAAAAATGTTGCATTTACATACTACAAATTATTCTGCAGCAGTTTAAGAATTTAACAGACTCTCTCAAGAAGTCAACTGAGTAGTTTTATCTTCATTTGTATTCTCTCAGATAGCTGAGGATGTAATTATTTTGTACAAAGTTTTCTCACTGAATTTTCTGATTTTTTTTTTCCTGAAGTCATCATTTTTAGTTTTTGTACTTTATACTAAGTTCATTTTCTTTACTGCATTGTATAAAAAGCAAATCTTCATTTTGTCAGGATTCTCAGAATTTGAATGAATGCTATCAAAAAGACCCTCATACAACTCCAGACGTTTTGGTGTTCGCTTGTTTTTCTAATGGCATTTACCATTATCTCCATTAGTTCAAAAAAATTAGTTGTTAGGGATTTTTACATTTTCCAAAACCCCTTTGTTGTAATTGTTGCTACATTTTTAAATATTTCATTTAAATATTAGGACTCCACTGGAGTTGTATGCAGTTGGGTTTTTATGTGTAAATTAATTGCTTTCATTTTAGTTTGCTAGTTGTGCTATACGCATAGTTGGGGACTACGTAAACAAGAAGCAAATGCTCCTGGAATGATAGACAAAGTTGTTTACAAGAAAGAATCACGCAGATCATATCAAGTTTTAAGCAAAGCATGTGGGTTCATTTCCTTTCTCTTTGGATCTTTATCTCACATTGTCCCTTATGTTTGGTTCCCAGTAAGCTGAGCTTCATTTTCACTATCCATGCCCAGTTATGCATGTGGAGCCACAGTGAAGCAAGTGTCTTGAAGTAAGCTGATATGCACAAGCTACGTTTTTGCTTTCATCTTCCATCCCCATGAAATGAACATGAGCATAAATGCATAGATATAAAGTTCTTCTCCAAAATGCTTGGAACATATGTGCAAAGTATGTGCAACGTAAAAGCTATCTCAGAAGAAAATGTCAGAGAACTCGGTTGTCTTTACTGCAATGTTAATTCACTCTGTCATAAACAAATACAAAGAAGAAGGTGCACTTAGAAGACATAAAGTCCAGGTACTGTTTTTCTACAACTGGCTTTTCCTGCCGTACACCAGTCCATTCTTTTTCGTGTATGTTACATTATCTGCAGCTGAACTGTGTTCTGCTTGTTAGATAAAATACTATCCTTGACCAGCATTCTCTACCCAAAATCATATAGAGAAATCAGTGACGAGTGATACTCTTTTTATCTTTGTGCTGTCTTAATGCTATCTGTATGAGCTACCATGCTTCTTCTTCATAGTCATCTACCAGAACTGGAAACGGAATGCTAGTGCAGTGCAAGTCTCCTCACTGCCAGGATTTGGCATGCCACACTCTGTTCTAGTAACGGGGAGATGCTTTATTTCCCCCTCCCTTTTTCCTAGTTGGCAGCATTCCTCTATTCTCCCTGTTACATTCTGAAGCAATTGAGTGATGTGGTCCTGAAGAGGACTACTACTTCTAAGTCCTAAAGAGGGCTACACGGTGAAAAGGGATGAAAGGGAGTGAGTAAGCAGGGAAAGTTTCAGTGCCACATTGTTCTGCATCGTCCATGGTAGAATGTAATTTCTCAGGTACAGGTCTTGCTCATCTTAGAGGTTCATACCAGCTAGAGGAAAATAGTTATGATGATGTTCTTGCGTAAACCCAACAGATGCCAGGCATCCAAAGCTGGACTATAACACACACTGAATGGAAAGTGGGGCTAAAAGAAGAAAGAGCACCCTTATTTTCAGCTGCCCTAAAATCTCTTAGCTGTTGTCCAGTTTGTTTGATAGTACTTAGGTGAAAGGCAGCACGTTTGTACGCTTCTTGCTGTCCATGTTGTAGAAGATTCAAGTGATACCACTGATCATCTCTGTGGACCAAGCATAGATCTGAGAATAGAGGTTTTATAAATGTATCTTTTGAGACTGTCCATCTTGTTTTGAATAGATGTTTAAGTAGATGTACTAATGATTAGTTGTGTTCTGTGATTACTTATAAAACTGAATACAGACCAGGTGGGTTCTAGTAGGAAGGGTGTGAATCAACAACAGAAATCTATTCTGCAGTCTTTATCTCATTGGGGAAAAAAAGAAGGAACAAAAGAAGTATCTATGTCCAAATAATGCCCTTAATGGAAGATACAGTATTAATTAATATATTTACAGTAAGTGTGTGACAGTCTGGATGGGTTTGTGTAATTACACTGCAAAGTAACACGATTTCTGTAGCAAACAGTAGAATCATAGAATAACCTGGGTTGGAAGGGACCTTAAAGATCATCTAGTTCCAACCCCCCTGCCGTGTTCAGGGACATCTCTCACCAGACCAGGCTGCCCAAGGCCCCATCCAACCTGGCTTCGAACACCTCGAGGGATGGGGCAGCCACAGCTTCCCTGGGCAACCTGTGCCAGTGCCTCACCACCCTCATGGTGAAGAAATTCCTCCTTATGTCTAGTCTAAATCTCCTCCTCTCCAGTTTATGCCCATTGCCCCTTGTCCTATCACCACAGGCCTTTGTAAACAGTCCTTCTCCAGATTTCTTGTAGCCTCTTCAGATACGGGAAGGTCACTGTAAGGTCTCCTCAGAGCCTTCTCTTCTCCAGGCTGAACAACTCCAACCCTCTCAGCCTGTCCTAGTATGGAAGGTGCTCCAGCCCTCTGATCATCTTTGTAGCTTCCTCTGGACCTGTTCCAACAGCTCCATATCCTTCTTACATTTAGGATTCCAGAACTGGGCACAATACTCCAGATAAGGTCTCTGAACTCTGATACTATTCTTTGATGGGTGAAGATGCAAGAGACTGTTAATAAAACAGAGGGCTAAACCATGCAATAGAGTGATAAACTTTTTTCCTGAAAAAAAAAACCCCAAACTTTAAATTGAGCTTAACCTGAAAACTCAGGGACTTGGCAGTGGTGAGTAGCATGACATAAGGGTTATTTTAAAAGAATAGAAAAGCATTAAAGAAAGCTAAGAATAACTTGCAATGTTGCTCCTGCAGTTCTACACTAAACACGCGGCCTGCGCTGTCGTGCAGACAAAAGTTATGTGGAAATCATGGAACCTTTTGCTATGCAGACAAGCGAACGTAAACTCGGGCAGCTGCGGCGGAGCAGAAACTCCTCGAGCGTTCCCACCGGCCGCGGGTGCCCGTTTCCAGAAGTGGGGGGGGGAAAACTGAACTTCCAGCGTGGGCCCCGAGCCTTTTTTGGCAAAAAGCGTATCAAAAAGCCGCGGCTCCGAGGGGACGAACCGCCCCGACCCGGGGGGAAGCCCCGCGGACTCTTAACGTGAAGGCGCGGGCGGGGGCGGCCGCCGGGCCCGGCGCGGCGCGGGGCGGGGCCGCCTATAAAGCGGGCGGGACCCGCAGGAACCGCTCCCGCCGCCGGCCCGACACGGGGCGCGACAGCGGCCGAGGTAAGGGGGGCGCGGCGAGCGGGGACGGGAACCGGGAGCTCGGGGGCCGCTGGAAGCCTGCCCGCGTTTCTGTCGAGTGCTTCTTCCCTGCGCGGCGACTCTTCGCGCCTTTTAGGTCGCCACGTCGCCCGTCGTTGCGCTCGAGTTTGGCTGATAAGCGTTCTTTGGCCGGACTGGGGCAGAGCTTGGCCTTTCCGAGCGCGGAAAGGATGCTGCTGTCGGGGCTGAGGGCAGCTGGGGCTGGGGATGGGCTATGAGAGCTGGGAGTTAGCCTGTTAACCAGGGAGCCTGTTAACCAGGGAGCCTGTTAACCAGGGAGCCTGTTAACCAGGGAGCCTGTTAACCAGGGAGCCTGTTAACCAGGGAGCCTGTTAACCGACGTGACAGAGCAGTGAAAGGGGAGGGCTTGCAGCCTTGCTTGTAGAAGACGGCTTGTGGGAACACTGGGATATCCCTTGAAGAAAGGAGAGTTGGGAATGGACAGGGGGCCAGGATGTTTCAGAAGGCTTACTATGGCTTCTTAGCAAAGCTAAACCAGAATCGAGTAAAATATTGGTGTATTTAGACCTATGTAATCCATTAGTCTGCAAGGAAGACTTATTTGGTGTCCTGGCAATGAGGCACTCTTGCAGCTAACTTTTTTGTCCAATGTTTATCATTGAGTGTTGAAAGGAATTTGGTGTTCCTTGGTAACTTTGTACTGTATAATAGTAAGGGCTTCAGAGATTTTGTTTTTCTTCATCACACGTTTGTTTAGTTTTTTTGTAGCAAAGACAAGTAAAAAAGGAAAAAAGGAAAGTTTCCTGGCAGTAGGTGCATAATTAGAAAGAAGGCTGGGAAAAGTAAGGCTGGCCTTCCTTATAATGATGTGTTTACAGAAACTTGGAAAGCAGAGATATGCGTTGGCTATCAAAGAGAAACCAGCGTCTGCTGTTGGAACATCTGGGTCATCCTTATATAAAGGAATATGGCACTGCAGAGCATACATCTAAAAATAGCAGTGGACAGATTTGATGTTTCATTAGGCTTTGAGGTCAAGAAGCTGTTTTTCCACGGTATTCTGTGGCTGTATTGAAGTGAAACCATGATTCACGGGACCAAACCTTACATTTCTGAAATTAACTGTAAGATGTATTATGGATGTAAGGAAAGTTCTATGTCCACTCACAAGGCTATGTGAGCTGAAATACATGGTGATACTGGGATGAGAAAAGTTATAATGGTGGTCTTAAGGAAGCCCAATGGTTTCCAGGCATCCAGAGGTGGTCTGTGATTCACAATGCATACCAGACATAGAGGGATTAAGATACAGAACTGATAAGAAGAGGATGGAAAAAAACATGTACAATGTTAAATGGTTCTCAGCCCCTGACCATTGATGATATCTAAAGCACTTCACTATGTAAAAGGGGACAAACATGACGAATGTGAGAATCGGATTCTGAGAGAGATTTTCTTGCATCCTGCTTTTGCATGGGAAACAAAACCTGGAAGAACAGTCTGTGAAATAACGTTCTGGTACTGATTTCTCTGGCCAGGAGGAGAAACTATGTGGGAAAAGTTGAGGGCAAAGGGAAAAGAGTTTGGATAAAAAAATAGGAAGATTTAATAGGAAGTATATAGATGTTCTCATAACTTTTGAAGCTCTTAGGAATATGCAGGTAGGGTTGTGTTGGAATTGGGACTCTTTTATTTGGATAAAAGACGTTTATCTCATCTTTGAGATAGTAGAAAACTGATAATCACAAAGCCAGAATTTACCTAGTCACCATATACTGCAATCTGACATAGAAACGTACAAGTTTTCGTAAATCAGAATGGTGGATGTGAGGTAAAGGTTTGTTGGCAGTTGGATGTCACACAGTTTTTCTTGTAGCTTTATGAGATCAAAGCAAATATTTTTTTTTACCTTTTAGTGAAAAACTGTTCTGAAAGTTTAAAATGTGATTTAAATAACAACAAAGCAGCCTGATGTATCAGGATTCCATTAAAAAGCACTGCTGTAAAATACACTATTTTATCTTCTTATACTTAATGAAGTCCTAGAAAAATTGGGGGGTTTTTTAGTTTAGGGTTTTTTTTTTTTTTTTTTGTAAGAGCAGAGGAGTTGTATATCTCATCCTGGCCAAATTCAACTTGCTGGACACTCATGCACCTAGTACTGTGGGCCTATAGTTAGCCCAAGTTTACTGCTTTCTCTTTGCAGAGACTGTGTGAGATTGCAACATAGTAAACTTTATGAGGTGTTATTCTACATGATTATAGTTTTCATACAGTTACAATTACTGTGAAGTAATTATTGAGATCTACAGTTCCAGGCAACAGAAAACAGCTATTCTGTGCTTTACACTGGAGATATTTTTGAGCTTACACTAAAGCTCTGGAGGTCATGATAGTCTAACCTCTCTACAAACAGAAGTGGGGTTGCAGTTTTGTCATCCACTTTGTGGTCTGTATGACTGCAACAGACACTTGTAATAGCTATGTTAGAACAGCATGCCTCCCTTTCTGTAAGGACGTGGTGGTAAACCTGATGAGTAATGTTCAGCTGTTGAATTTTGGCAATTGGAAGACAAAGGGAGGGATCTGGCTGCAAGTCACCTGTGGGATGCTGGTCAGCCCATTGACATGGGAAAATTCCTTTTATTCTCTCCTGCGCAGAATTTATTTTTATCATTGTGCTTTGGAATGATCTATGAGAGGCTCACTTTATTTAAGCTTAGCTGGTTTTCAGCTGGGCAAAGTAAAGTGAATTGATTGGTAAAATCATGTATTTTATGGGAAATTGTGTTCTTCAAACTGCAAATTTATTTCTCAACTGGCTCTGCTTAAAGTAACTGCTTTGTGATTTTACTCATGCCGACACCAATGAAGACCCATGTGCCTGGGAGCAGAGTAGAGCATCACGAACTGTGATGTCATGTATTTTTCTTTGTGTGTATAGCATCATTTCCTGTAGATTATGAATAGTGGTTGTCACTAAACCATGAAAGATGTGAAGATAAAGACCTTTGGATCTAAAAGGCTGAGTTTCTAAGGTGAAAACATGTAATCAAGTTCCCTTTGGAGTGAAGTACCCACTCGGTAATCATAATACTGAGGAATTATTTCATAGTGATAATACATCCGTTTGGAATAATTAGGAAGAATACATGCAGAGTAATTGATGACTGAGTTATTGTTGATAAGACTCATTTTAACTTCTTATTCTGTAGAAACTGAAGAGAGCCTTTTGACAAATATTAGAACTTCCTGGAGCTTTCCACATTATTTAATCTTCTGGTATTCATATCATTAAATAAAAATGCTTACTATGCCCTCATAATTATCATAGAAGAACCAGTAAATAGGGGGTTTCTTTTTCCATATGTGAAGTATACTTTCTGGTTTAGCACACAAATAGAAAGCTTAGGAAATACTTTCCTCCACATTGCTGTCTAGACATTTAATGTGGCTCTTTTCCCACCTGCTTGAGACATTCTAGCCCTTGCCAAGGCAGGAAGTTTGTATTTCCTTTATTGAAGCAGAAAGTGATTGTAATTAGTGTATTGTGTATGGCACTCCCCAGCTCTTTCCTTTTTCACAAAGGGAATGAGTTTAAGATAAACAGCGGTTATTTTTATATAAATAAATAAATACAATGGGCTCAATTTCTTGCTGGGCCTTTTTTTCTGCCTGGTGTACCTGCATCAGATGGTCCAAGAAATTCTTGAAACTTCCCTAGTTTGCATAGTGTGCCTGGCTCTCCAGGGCTGATTTGAGTAAGAAATCTTGGATTAATTTAGATTATTTTAAACCGTCCTTTGGTAGCAGTTATTCATGATTCATTCCAGTCCTTTGAAGGACTTTCTTCTGAGACTGGGGAATTTTATTTCTTCACGTCACCAAAAAATGTTCCTCTTGAAATTCCTCCTTGAGATGTTACCAGTTTTGGATGATGGTCTCTATTTTATGTGGTGGCCTAAAACACAGGAGAAAAAGAAAACAATTCTTCTAAATCTTTTTTAAGGAATCAATCTTATATCACAGTTCACTATAGAATACTTCAAACAGAGAGTGGCAATGTGAGCTTAAATTCACACTTCAGCCTTAAAAAAGTGGAAAGTTTACTTAGTTCAAGAGTAGTCTGTGCATCAGGAGCTGCTATACTGCATTGCCAAAGTACAGATTTTTGGTAAAATGATCATAGGGTGGCATAGGTCTCATTTGTCCTTTTGGGTTTCTGTAAAGGCTTTCTAGAGAAAGAGGATTATTTGCAGACCTTATGTGTCAGCCAGCAGAAATGTACAGAAAAAAGATATTTTGGTTTTCGTTGGCAACATGGTTACATTTTTTTTTTCCAGGCTAAAATGTAAAAATAGATTAACATACAAAAATCTGTTTTAGTAATGTCAGCGTTTATACCAACCACCTAATCTGATCTAATTTACAGTGGAGAGTGTTATTCTTGTTTGGTATGCTACTGTACCCATTAAGGCAACGTAGTACCTGAGGTGTGCACATCAATAATGGCAAAACATAACACCATCAGTATTTTACCGCTTGCTTTTATGATATCACGCAGGATTGGTTTAATCTTTGCATTTACAGGAAAATGACTGAACTTTGCTTTAAAAGCATTGGTTTTACATGAAGATTCAGTCAGCTGGATTTAATTTTTGAAATTGCAATTTTAAAAGAATTCCTCTTGTGTGATGAAGAGGAATCCACTTCAGAGAGCAAGATATGCAGGCAGGCAGTATCCGGTGGGCTGGAGAAACTTCATTAGGAGTATTCTGCCCAGGCCCTAGTGAATCAAAAAAGCAGATGGAATACCTTGTTTGTTTTTTTTTTTGTTTGTTTAAGTATGTGCTGCTTCTGCTACAGAATCATTTTAAAAGTATGACCCGAGTTCTTCAACCACACTCGATACAGAAATCTGGTTTAAATCAAGATCTGTATGTGTTACAGCAACTTTTCTCTGAAGAGCCAACCTGCTGGTTTTAGGCCAAGCTTTAAGATGAGCTTGCTCCTACCCATTTTTGCACCTTACTCACAACTTGGAAGACTTGTCCTTGAAAAAAAGGATCATTTAGTTCTGTAGTTGAATTTCGTTATCTTTTTAGATTTTTACTACATGGCTGAATTAATTCTTCTGAATAGGCTGAATCACAGGATGAAAGTAGTCACTAGAAAGTGAATTGTTTCTTTCAGTCCTGCTTTAAAGACCATGTGTGTATGTGCATGCAGATGTGTGAAAAAATGTACACTTGACATCAGAGAACACATAATGCAGATTTATTTTTTTAATTCTGTTTCTGTGTGCACTTTTATCTAATGGTGTGTGAATATATATTTGCGTGTGTCTGTACAGAGCAGAAGTGAAAATCTGTCTTGTGGGGGTGATTTGTTTAAAGCAGCTATTAAAGTGCAAAACAATTTTAGTAGCCAACTCTGGGTAGCAAGGCAGATTCACCAAGGCAACATAGAAAGCTTTGCATAAATGAAAGGAGAGTTTCCTTGCACAGAAACCCAATGGTGCTGTATTTCTTCCAGGCCACCTCACTATTTTGGTTCTGAAATATAAAGCCTTTCTTTTCAGTGTTGGAGAGTGTCAGGAGGGCATCCTGATTTATGGCTGTATTTTGCAGTGACCAAAGATCTAGTGAGTTTTTTTTAATAGAAGTGAGGCTTTGAGAACCCCACAGGTGGTCATAATATTTTGTGCATGGGGTATTTTCATGCATTCTGTATTTGTGTGTATTCTGTGTTTCCTGTTGAAACTTTAGGGGATGAAATGAAAGAATGAGTTACTTGGTATTGTGTTACTGATGCTGAGCCTGTTGCAGAATGATGCCATTTACTTCTGTGCAAATCCAAGGTGCCTGAAACAAGAATTATGTAAAGAACACTTAAAGGGAGTATTGATATCCACAGTGACAGAGGTACTGGTGCATAGCTACAGATATCTTTTAGGCATTTTCATGAAAAGAGTACCTGGGCTTCACGAGCGTTCATCATTATTACTCAACGGACAAGCCACCAGTCTGTGTATTTGCTCTATAAACTGCAGATTCTTTTCAATGAAGAGTCAGACTTTTGTGTTTTCCTTTCCACAATAGACATGTTGAGTCATCTGACACGGCCAAATTGTATTGCTTTTATGTTTCTAAAGCTACCTGATAATTTTTGTAAGTCCACGGTAGTTCTCACACACCTAGGTTCAGTGTCCTTGGCAATCACATGCTTATTCTTTCATGTTTAAACTTCGTAGACTATTCTTAAAGCAGTACATAGTTTGTCATACTGCTGGCTGTGCCCTAGGGAGGAAGTCTTAATTTCCTATAAAATCATGATAGTTTTGCTGTCTTTATGAAAATCTGGAGATCTATGTGTAAAGTGAGACACCTATCAGTTTCTACAGATGTGAAATTCTGTTTATAAAGTGAGACTACAGATGTTCAAACTGTATTGAAAATATGTTATGTTCTCTTACCGATCTCTAGGATGTTAGTGTGGTTTCCATTGTTTTATCTTTAGTGGCTTTTGGAGCTTCTGCTAGAGGTTTTGACATTTTCTTAAGTTGTTCATCTGAAATTTCTGGAAAATGATTGTTTCCATTTTCTGCTTTATATTAGAATACCTTCTAAATGTCTTTTTTTTAAAAAAAAAGAAAAACATTTTTAGTATCGGTTGTATTTCAGGAACAATTGTACTCATACGAAGCAGAGCTTTCATGGAGAAAAGGCCAAGGTTTGAAGCTTCTTGCATATATATGCAACTGAATTAGGGAAATGCATACGTATTTGGCCACATAGATGAAAAGAGAAAAGGAGTGCCTGTTAACATAAAACCAAAATGATATGTCAACACTTTCTCAAAGAATGAGCTTTTGGCTGCTGACTGTGAGGTTACTTCTGTGGTTGTCTTTGACCCATAAAATACAGTGTCCTCTAGTGTTTCTGAGATTTTAGAAAAAAAATTATGCAACTGATTTGAAAACTCTAGGTTCCTGCATCCCTGTCCCTTCAAAATTTGGTGACATGCTAATGTATAGGTATAAAGAGCCAATTAGTGTGAACAATAACATTTATCTGAATCATATTAAATGCCCAGGAAGAAGAGCAGAAGACTCAGAAATCAATGTGTCAGCCATTTTTCCCTTGGTCTCCCACCAACTGTATGGCTGCAGCAACCAGCTGCAAGCAACATGAACCCTGTCTGCAGCCCTAACTGGAATATATTGCAGTGATCTAGTCTTGATGTCACTGGCGTGTTATGTGGTACACGGACCAGAGTATGGTGGAACCATTCCCAGGTTGGTGAAGCTCATTGCGAACTGCATGCATTGCAGTTCATTCAAGATCAAGGACCCAGTTTCAACGCAGTAGTCTTCTAAGGAGGGAAGCAGTGCTTTCTGGAACTTGAGCTGTCGTTTGAAGTAGCAGGCGTCTGTGACTGCCTGTCTAAGCTTTGGCATATCCTGCTGGTCTGTGGTACCTCACTGGGAGTTTTCTTATCACAAACCAACGATCGCAGGGATTCTGCAGATTTGCAGGAATATCAAGGAATTCAGACCCCAGAAACACAGGTATAGTAAATGTTCCATTTGTTACAGACTACGGTAGTAACTCAGGGCATTAACTTGTGAATGCAAATGTTATAAATTAATTTCGGGTTCTTTTGCCACGCAAGACTTGAAGCAAGCCATTCCTACAGTTCTTTCAGTGATCTGATTTTTATTTATGTGGTAAAATATTTGGTTCAGAAAAAGCATTGATATTTTTAGTGTGAGTTTTAGCATGTTGTTTTACTAAAAGGCAATGAAACACTTCTGGTTTCATCCTCTTCTGACTGCCCTCTGCCCCTAGTACAAACTGCCAGGTAAGGCTATTCCATCCTTACTTTAAACACTATTTGAAGACTGTTTTCTAGTACTTCTGTAACTTTTGAAAGGTAACATTCCTGTTGGGTACAAACTTCTGACATTTTGGTGGTAGAATATGACTAGAAAAGAGGTGTGCCCTAGGGACAGCCAATTATAACGAATTACAAAATAGCTCTGTCAGCCACTGAGGCTAATTATCGGTTGGCAACTAAAACACAGCACTTGCATTATGTCCTTTTTTGGATTAAGAAGATGGTGTTTATGCTTTAAGTATTAATGCCTACAAATGCAAAGACAGGCCTTGTTTACTGAGTGAATTCTTGTATGAGTACTGAATTAGAGGAACTGTTTGCAATGCTAATATTTAAAGTAACATGCTTATTGATAAAGAGTAGAGCAGAATAGAATTGCAATGCGTTTAAACAGGAAGCTGATCTGTAGTAGATGAAAGTTTTTACTAAGTACCCTCCCCTTTTTCTGGAGATTTGTTATCTCTGCCAGAATTTCCAGTAATGTCAAAGCAAAGTTGATCATGAGGAGTAGTAGAGGATTGACTATTTAGAATCAAACTGTGTTGTTTGGGAGATGTTTGTACAACACATGAATAGTACTTCTTAATTAAAGGAAATGTTTTTAAAACCCTGGGGCCTTATATAGAGAGTGATACAAGGCAGAAGCTGCTTGTCTGAGAGATGAAATTCTTCACAAAGCCATGATTAAATAATAGTTAATGTGCTTTTGAGTTAGGGAAACTGCCTCTCTGTCATCATTGATGGTCTTTTGTAATAGAGGAAGAATCACAGAAATCTGCTGTCAAGCTTCTTGAGTTACTGATGTTAATAGACGTGGTAGGTTGTTGAGATTATTCTCAAATGCTTCCTCTATTTAATTACCTCAAATTCCTCAAGAGTTTTGTTATAGGCTGTCCACTGTTTTGCCTGAAATTGAAAATGTCTTTGTCAAGAGTGACTTAAAAAGGAAGGAAGCTACCAATATGATAAGTTTTTCAATTATTTGCCCTTTGTTTTAGAAAGTTGAGGTTGAAGCTTTCATAGTTGGTAGAGGTAGCTGCAGCACCCAGGGGAGAGCTGATGAAAGGGCTCTTTGGTAGATGTGGGACATCTGAAAAACACATTTCCGTCATTGGTCTGAGCAGCAGTTCAACGTTTCAGTTTTCCTTGGATGCTCTTGGATGTGTAGATTCAGGTCTAAATTAACTGATTGTCCTGTAATATTCCTGTTCTCTGTTTTCAAGTCTTGCATTATACAGATTCTTGTCATATGAATATTGCACATGGATGTGCAGATTGCCATGTTGTGGGGACAAGGGCATGTACTTAAGCTAAACTATAATGCTTTTGGAACCATTTTATTGATCTTTTTCAGGAAAATGTTAGTGGCTTTGCTGTGATAGTAGTATATGTTGTCCATTGTTTTTGAATAATTGCCTTTCTATTCAATTCTTCTTTGAGGTACTAACTCTTGAGATTTTTCAATATTTTTTTGATTTTTTGTTCCCCAGTAAAATTAGGATTACAATTACTGTTGTTGAATTTACACACTGGCCTGAAAATGGCAGGATATGTAAGTTATCGGAAATGGTAGTGTTGTACACATCTTCAGGTTGTGTCAAGTAAGGCTATGACTGGGAATAACAGAGTTATACAAATCTCTAGGAAGTGTCAAGTTAAACCTCCTTAGTTCTAGACTCAGCTGTTTGTGTTCCAGAATAAGTGTGTACATGTAAGTAATCTGGAGCAGCTGTTGTGGTAGGAGTATATATTCTGGTATAATTCTGCCTATAGAACAGCCCCCCCCCAATTCCTTCGTCTCTAGTTTCCTAGTCTAAAACAGAGGAAAAACTAATATTTCTAAACTGTAGTACTGTAGGCTAAAGCTATGGCAGAAAATTAGTCCAACTGGTTGTTAAACCACAGTTAGAACTAGGTGATACTTACCTGGTATTGAAGGAGATACTTTGATTTATGATATTTCTAGACATCTTAAAATCTTATTCACCTGATGATGGTACAGTTTCTTCTGAGGCTTCATTGTGTGAGCTTTCTCAAGGTTTAATTTATTTTGGCTTGCAGACTTTTTATGCTAATTTTGCAACACAGAATTAGTATTTTTATTTTGAAATACTAGTTTTTCTACAGTTCTTTGTAGGGAAGGATTGGTATCTTTGTAGCTTTTCTGTAGCTCGGGCAGTCAAATCATTAAGTAGTGGAAGAAAGTGAATTTAGACAATGTGAACTACAAAGTGTGCTAAAATATGTCAGTAGTATCTGAAACTGGAACTATTATAAAAAAATGTAGGTCTTTGCAAGTTGCTTATTATTGTCTTTTCCGTGGTCATTTAGCAAAAGAAATTCTCAGCTCCTGAGAAATTCTGCCATATTTCTTAAGGTTTTTCTATTCCAATTTTTGAAGTTGGTGATGTCATTTGTCACTGTTATTTAAATGGCCTGGATTTGTATGCCATGGTAAGTATTCCCTGTAATCTGAATATTTTATTAAAACTTGGAAAATATTCCAATGTGACAGGGAACACTGAGTTAACATGCACCAAAAATTTCCCACACCCATTAAGAGTAGGGACATCTTCCAGGCATGAAAGAAAAATTTGTGTCTTTCAACTGCTTAAATCTGCTAATAAAGATTGACACAAAAGGTAGTATGTTTAGACTTTGTGATAACTTTTCTGGAAAGACAGTGCAGGTTGACTCACTTCAGTCATACTGCTGAATGCTAACTGGATATTTTCCATTTCTGTTACTACTGATTGTACTTAACCAGGCATGAAACCTTCACATCTCCAAGTATTTCTGTGCCATTTAAGTAAAGGCAAATTACTGAGATAATTAATTCACCTTAAAAATTACTCCTAAAGTACGAATGAAAAATTAAAACAAAATATTGTAATACATGGATGACTTTTTAAATGTAAGTTTTCAAGTTTTTTTAAATGGAGTTAGTACGAAAGTTGCCTGATTGTTCAGAGCTATTTATTGTTGCTCCGATTAGTTTCAATGGAATGTCTGTGTGCCTGAAAACACAGACCACCACTTTGAATTTATGAATTCATTTACACAAGTTTGGATATCTGATGCAGTTTGGTTTTCCTGTGAAAACCAAAACAAAATCTGATAGATTCAACATGCACTTGCCCAGCTGGCATATCAGTTCCTTTTGTGGCTGCTATATATAGTAGGCTAACTTGCATAATAGTAGTGCTAGGATGGATGAGTGAGAGAGACTCGCAGTTGAATTTTTTCCATTATAGCTCATTTTAGCAGATGTTTTCTCTGTTTCCAAAATGACAGTGCAACACAGTACAAAAGTTGAAACTTTACAGAGGATTATGCTAACTTACTTAGCAGATCTGTGTTGTCTAGTCAGCAGGTTTTGGTGAAGTTTTATCATAACCTAGATTTAATAATGTTTGATAAATATAGCTGCCATGTTATGTAAAAATGTTTTTTGAGGCTAACTTAATTCCTCTGCTTTCTCTGACTTTTTCTGAAATCTAGGCATTAATTGGAACCATTGCTAAAGTGGCATTTTAGAAAATGAGAATGGGCTGGTGCTAGTGATTTTTAGAATAGAAAAACCTGAATTATTTAATAATGAACCAATTATCAATAAAAGTAGACAACGATGAAGCTAGTCAGATAAATATTGAATATTATTTATATCATTGTCATTCAGACAATCAAGACTTAAGTTATGTCTTTGTTTTTAGTGCATTGAAGGCCTGTACTGTGTACCTGGTGAGAGTGTGTTAATGTTGCACAAATACCCTCCATCTGAAATCTTTAGATAGTCCCAGCGAAGGAGGTGACGTTTACTCCAGCTATCCACTGTTCATGCTGATAGGTTTAAAATCACTTTTCTCTGTTGTAACATAAGCTTTGGCTTTACATCCATGAAATAATTAATTTTAGGGCAGTTGAATTAAAAATGTATGTGAATTAAAACTTAAAGATCTTGTTCTGACACTGCTGTTCAGAAGTTAAATGGAGTTCGTTCTTACTCTTCATGATTACAAACTATAGGTATGGTTTCACAAACCTTGCCTTGGAAGGGGCTTCCTTGTGGGCCATGTGAATTGTGGGAGGGCCAGCTTTCAGGTATCTGATCCTGGACAAACACCACCTTTCTGTTGCACCTGCAGAGCCCTTTGAGTGACCGCTCTTTAATCTGAAGCGGTGAACAGATCCAAGTTTTAAATAGACAACAAAACAAGCCACCCCAAAGCCACAAAACAAAACCACAAAAAAACCAACCAACAAACCAGCTCACCAGGCCACTCAAATTCTAGGTTGACTTTGAACTTTTAACTCGCTTGCCCTTTCTGCCAAACTGTTGTGCCATCACAACTGGATGTGAAAGAACAGGGAAAGGGTCACAGAAGTATTTGTGTGCCTTACTGATTAAGGGGGACAGAAAATTAATGGTATCATAAGGCCACGCAGTTTCTAAATGGAAGATGGAGTACACTGAATACCACTGTGAATGCTCTCATTTATTTGCTGCATACGTTTACTTGCTTATCATTTTGTTTCCTGAGAGTTGCTGATGTAAACATGGAACATTTACTGTAAATTTATGAAGATTGTATATAGTGCAGCTGCAGCTAAAAGCAGAAGGAGCCACACGGTGAACTTGCCTCAAACTTTTTTGGAAAAAGCGGGGGACAGAATGACCTATCCTGACTTTTTGTGCTGTGTTAAATGCTTTTTTGTGTTTTTGTGTGTGTGACAGTGACTAAATAAATTATACTGTCAATAAAATTCCATGCCAGCAAATAGCGCCTGTGGACTTAAAACAGGAGTTGGATCATTGCTCAGCAATCGTGGATTAGAAATACAATAACTGGAATTTCTGTTTACATTAATTACAGCATGAACATGAAATTCTCTTGGCACTTTTATACTACATTTATTATGTTAATTGCTAGTCTTTGTATCATACTGAGCAATGAAAAGCAGTCTTGGTAACAGATGCAAAAATGTGTTTGCAAGGGGTATCTTTCTCAGAAAAACCTTATATGCTCATTGGGTTTTGCTCAAATGCTGTAATTTACTGTGTGCAGTCAAGGAGTCCTGTTGTTTTTGGTGAAAAGCTCGACGTATATATGGATGGCAACATCTGGCTTTTAATAAATTAATATCATGTAGTATTAACTAGTATACCATTGTTTTGAAGAAATTAGAGATGAGGATGGTACTGATGGTACTGTAAAATACAGGGTTTTTCTTTTTCAGGATCTCTAAGACTAAGTAGCAAATAAAAACATGATATATGCGAGTTTCTGTCCTGCTTTGGACCAGTGGATTAGAAACCGTAGGAAGTCTCAAGTTAAAAAGAGAGACCTGGGGGAAATTCTGCGTCTGCTGAAGTCAAGTAATAGGAATTAGAACTTCATCCTTTGTTTTACTGGAATTATGTACACCTTACACAGATCTTTTGTTAGAGTTTATGCAATGCTTTTGCTCTGCAGTTGATAGCAATGTAGTAATTTAATAACAACTAAATTTGTGGACAACACAACTTGGGGGAGCTGTTGACCCTCTTGAGGGCAAAGAGGCCCTGCAGGGGGATCTGGACAAATTGGAGACTTGGGCAATCACCAACTGCAAGAGGTTTAACAAGGGCAAGTGCTGGGTTTTGCACTTGGGATATAGTGACATACAAATGGATATACATACAAACTGTGGGGTGAGAAGCTGGAGAGTAGCCTGCTGGAGAGTAGTAGAAAGGGATCTAGGGGTTCTGGTTGATGGCATGTTGAACATGAGCCAGCATTGTGTCCTGGTGGCCAAAAGGGCCAACCGTGTCCTGGGGCGCATCAAGCACAGCATTCCCCTGACCAGCTAGCAGGTGATTGTCCTGCTGTGTTCCACACTGGTGCAGCCCCACCTCGAGAACTCTGTACAGTTTTGGATGCTGCAGTATGAAAAGGATATCAGGCTACTGGAGAGTGTCCAGAGGAGGCAACAAAGTTTGCAAAGGGTTTAGAGGGGAAGCCATATGAAGAGCAGCTAAAGTCACTTGGTCTATTCAGCCTGGCGAAAAGGAGAACTAAGGGAAGACCTCACTGCAGTTTACTGCTTCCTTGCAAGGGAAGGAGGAGGAGGAGCAGGTGCGGATCTCATATCTCTGGCAACCAGTGATAGGACCTGAGGGAATGGCAGGAAGATGTGCCAGGAGAGGTTTAGGTTGGACATTAGGAAAAGGCTCTTCACCCAAAGACTGGTGGAGCACTGGAACAGACTTCCCAGGAAAGTAGTCGTGGTGCCAAGCCTGACAATATTCCAGAAGCATTTGGACAATGCCCTCAGACACATGGTATGAATGTTTGAGTTGTCCTATGCAGGGATGGGAGTTGGATTCTATGATCCTTGTGAATCTCTTCCAACTCGAGACAATCTATGATTCTGTGATTCTGTGCTTCTAATTTAAAGTCATTTTCATTAGAGGTTCCCTTTTCAGTGTTGTACCTGGAGCTCCAGCTCTATTTTCCAATCCGTTGCAGCTAACTACTGGCCTTATATGATGATCCTCACTGAAGACTTTGTGGACACTTCTGAGTGTTTAAAACAAGATGTTAAGTTGCGGAGAGGTTTCCTATTAAGGAAAAGTGATGTAATGTCAATGGAACGCAGCCAACTTCTCTCTGCTCATTTTATTTATGTTAACTGCATACCAAAGAAAATGCCCCATAAAACATGACTGCTCCCTGCTATATTTAGCCAATCTAATTTACCAATACCAGGAGATTATGTTTATATGCAATGGAAATAATTATAAAAAGATTTGGGGGCATCTTATTTCAATAAAACAGGTTGAACTTGGGAAAAGTAAATATCAAACTTGCTCCTGGTGCATAGAAAGACTCTAGGGCATATTTTTGTATTTATAATTGCAACATATGTATTTCTGTGCTGAAAAGCATTGTTTAACATTTGAACTCTTTTGCTCTTGGTTTAAAGAACATGAAGTACAAGAAATATATTTACATTGGTCTGAGTCTTTTTAGTCTCAGATGTCCCCACATTTAACCTATGTGATAAAAATCATTCCTGCTGTACATGCTCCAATCTGATCTTCTGGTATGAAATATTTGCATTCATCTTCATACAGAATACAGTCAATACTGTGCTTTTTCTGTGATGTTTAGAATCAGTCTGGCATTTTTTGTTGATTACTTTCTCTGACTTCCCTGTAGGCCTACTTTTGAAATGAGTAAATGAGTCCTCTTTTTAATGAGTAAATTTTTTTTGTTGGTTTGTGTTCAACTCTTTGTTCTACAGCTGATGGTGTTGATAAATAATCACAAGATTTCTTCCTGACTCTAACAATGCTACTTCATAATGCTGTTGAACAGTTTGACCTTTTCTATTAGTTTCACTCCTACATGGTGACCCTGGCTGGGTGTGGTAATGTTGGAACTATGGATTTTCCCTGATACTAAGTCCAGCTAAAAGAATATTCCCTATCAAGAGTAGCCAAGTACATTTGCTAGTGCTGATAAAGAATAACTGTAATACTGGTTAACTAATTGCATAATGCGTATGAAAAAAGATGAATGCTTTTAAGTTAATAAATTAATTGTCCAGTGTGACTGAAATAATGTGATGTATTGTGAGATCTGCAGTTGACTCAAGCTACTAAGTTTTGAGCAGGGGAAAGAATTTTGAGTAGTGTTATTTTTTATCTGCATTACTGAGGATGTTTGACATTTTCGATGTTTTCTGCTCAAATCTGAGTTGTCTGTCTTCATTTCAAAATACATGCTTTCTTGGGATAACTTTTAAATATGCTTCTTTAAGAGGGCCATCATGCATTCTGACATTTAGCATCTAATTTACACACTCTGAACTGCACTCTGGATGCTTCCCTAGCTCTACCAGGCTGTGCTGCTACTTATGTAAGTGAGATGCCAAGGAGGAGACGATGAGAATGTTTCCCAATGTGTCTCCTTTCAACTAGAAGAATTAGAGCAACATGACAGTAAACTGAAGGGCTACAAGGCCAGAAGAAAAAGGCAAATGATCGTTTAGGCCTATCACAAATCAAGTGTAATTGCTTTGCACATCTGGAGCTTGTTTTGAAAATATAAAACTAACTAATATATAGAGGATTTTAAATTATTGCGGGATCCTGTTGCTATTTCTAAGTATGCAGATCTTTTCTTATTCATTGTGAATGATTCATTAGGGAAGTAGATCATGCTGCTAAAAAATCATGAGAAAAAATTTTGAGTCAACTAAGGGTTGAAAAAACATTTCCTGCAATTATGAAGTATGTTAATCAAGTTGGGCCCTTTGCCTTACAGATGCCTCTTAATTCCAAATACCAGATTTTAAACATAAGACAAATTTAAACAAAACGAAAAACCTTGGATCATGAGATGCCGTTTCTAGTATTAGGCTCCTGAGGACAAAAGTTCTCTCTAGCGTAGAAGATCAGACATAACTAATGTGTGAAGTATTGCCTGGACAGTGTACAGCAAGAATTATGTGCTATCAGTTCCTGCTTAGCAAAGTTTATTTCCCCATTTTTGAAACTAAGGCATAGTGGATTAGTTATTATTTAAGTAACTTTAATATTGAAGTCTTGAAATCCATTTGGAAAACTGCAGTCTCTGAAGGTTTATGAAATGACTGAAAAATGGACAGCTTCAGAGAACATTGCCTTCAGGGCGTGAGAATGTAATTAATGTGGTGAGTCTTGAGTGCATGGGCTCATTACAGTCTTGGCATGCAAAAGAGGGTGACTGCTAAGGAACAAACTTATTTTCTTCCAAACAAAAATACTAAGCAATACAGCCTTTCTGCAAATCTGAGTGCCGACTTTATCTGATATATAGCACAATAAGTTGGAATGCTTAAATGTCTTAGCCTTATTTTGCCCTCTCTGACATAAACTATAATATTTTAAAATGCTCTCCTGTGTCTTTAGCTTTTTGACTTTTCATTTAATCACTCCTTGTTCTGCAAAAAATATCATTGTGTTTTGTATGAATTGACTAAGAAATTAGCTGACCTCAAATAATTCAAACTATTTTGTGACTGTGCAGCACTTGCCCTCAGTGCTGTGTTTGAGGTTTCTCCCTGAAGTAGAAAAGAAACGGAGAGATCCTTCAGATGAGAAGGAGAATCAAGGTAGTGTGTAAATTATATTTGTGACTACAGAGCAACTTTAGTAAACTGGCCCAGAGACACAAGGGTCAGGCTAGTTCTAAGAATGTAAATAATCCTTCAGTTCAAAGCAGAAAGCTGTAGAAGATAAGGGTATGAGGCTAGTGTTTTCTGAAGAGTGATGCATCCCTTTCTAGAGAAGCTCGCACATGAAGTGAAGTAGAATGTAAAGTTGCTTGTCGTGCTATAGTACACCCTAGGTAGCACTTCTGGAGCTCGCAAGGAGTGGTGAAGAGATTGTGGTAGCCCAAGGGAAGAGGCAGGGAGACAGATGAGAAAGCAAGCATTTTGGTATTGTCAAAATTCCCCTTGTCTCTGAAGTAACCTCAAGTCCAAAATTACTTTTTTTTTTACATGGAACTGTAGGTTTTTTTATTAAACCACAGTCAGATAAGATTTTTCTTTTCTCTGTCTTTGGTACTTGTGAGTAAAGGATAGCTTAGAGTCCAAGCTGTTGTGAACTGCTACTTTTACATCTTAATAGCACTTAAAAAAAAAAAACCAAACAAAAAAGCATGATTTTTTTTTTTTAATTTTAACTTAACTAACGGTGTTTCCAAATATAGTCTAAGAACTTATGTTAAGGATATGCGTTATGCACACTTAACATGTTACACTACTAACTATTCAGTGTAAAAGCTTTTTTCAGGAAGGACAAAATATAAAATGCTGTTAATCAAGGAAAACTAAATTGCCTTTCACTGCAGGAATAGAAAAAACACTTTTCTTATCCATCATTCTGGAATGTTCATTTTAAAATAAATCTAACCTTAATAAACACATATGGGAAAATAAAAGTTGAGACCCTCAGTCAAGTGCTGTTTCTAGGCCAGTGCTCTTTCTCAAAGAGTCATCATCCCTAGGTCTAAGAAGGTGTGTTAGTCATCAAAATAATGAGTCCATTAAGAGAGACTCTTTCTTCGTAATTGTCGGAAAATAGGTTTAGATCTTGAGAAATACACTTCTGTTTGTAACTAGCTCTTTACAACTGCCCTGTGATGAAACTGGAGGCAACTGAGACATCCGTGTTTTGTCTGGGAGGTTCTTACTGTAGGGCAGAAGGAAGAAGCAGAATTAATTGCATTCTGGAGGTCAGCTGCAGGCAATCAAATAGTAAAAATTTGTACTACAACATACAGAATAGTAAAACCACTGTCTAGGTTGTGTCCATATGTTGTCTCTGAGTGTAAATGTTAAATAATATGCATGGTACCCTATTTTTTACAGTATGTTATATGTGACCATGCTGTACACTTAAAAAAATATTTCAAGAAATCCTATAAATTTTCAGCATATTTGTTTAGCAAGGTATGTTTAACTTCCCATAAACGGAGGCTTACACAAAATACAAAGCCAGAATCTTTTAAGGTATACACAGTTACTTTTAAATGCATTCTAGATTGTATGGTTTAGCTAGATGCCTCATGCTATTCTGCATGTATGACCTACATTAGCAAGTAGTACACAGAAACAAGAGTGGATCTGTAGAGGGAAAAAACCCCATGCTGACAGCGTGCTATCTACATTACACATTTTGGAGTCGCTGAGTTTGGGGTTTTGTTTTTCCACTTTGGACTAGCTCTAGTCTGCTCCCATGGACTGAAGCCCATTAGTGGCTGGAGTTTGTTATATTAATTTCACCTGACAGGAAATCAGTTCATGTTCTTGAGAGGCTCATCCGGGATGCGAACTGGAGAACAGTCATGCGGGGACAGTTGGAGATTTGTTTCAAAAGCACATTTCTGATCCAAGCTAAAGCACAAATGCAGATGTGTCCTTACCGTCCTGTGAGGAGAAGTGCCAGTCTATGTGGTTCCTTGGTTTTGGCCACTTATCATGTTGGGTATTATTTTATTTGGAAAACATGAAACTTGGTTCTTCCTCTTCTGTTCTCTGGGTAAGAAGGCTGACTACTTTCAGTGGGATATGAGCAAGATGTGAAACTGGTTTAGAGAAGGGACCAGCCATTCAGAATCACAGTCACAGTTATCTGACCAATACAAGTGTTTATCATTACACAATATACCTATACAAGTCCTTCTTTTTTATGTCATTATGGATCACTTAAGGCGCAGCCTAACTCAGGGAAGAACGCCTTACTGTGTAAGTCTCCCATATTTGAAGTTACTTGATAGATTAAGAAATAAATAGTATTTGAAGTGAATAATATCTGTGGAATGTATTTTCACTCAAAAGCACAAAAGTAATTATTTGCCTTGTCATTTATACGTAGGGTACTTAATTTAAGCTTTTCAGAACAATGCACTATACAGTGAGCTAACAGTTAAAAGAATGTTACATTCTCACTGTAAAATCACTTTATCTGTTTACCAGGGAAATACTACCTAAAATTATGTGTTGCCGGTATAAGACACTAATTCAGGTTGAGCATCTGCGTCCAAACTTGTAATTTCACACATTTATTGTTTCTTTTTGTGATGATAGGGAATGTGATTAGTTCTGGTCTGTTCAGCAGCAGAATATATTCTGAATATTTAGAAGTATATCTTGACTGCAGTGATGTCTGTGTACTGTGGATTTCCAACTAGAGTGTATGATATAGGATCCCACACTGGATCAAGCACCAGATATAATTGTTAGGATTACATTGGTTGAATATACTTCACAAAATATATGAATAATGCTGTAGTGTTATCTTCATTTTCCAATGCTCTTGAGAACCAGGTTGAAAGATTATTACTGTCTTTAGCTGTTGCTGGTACTTCCTGGTGCTTCTCATTCCATAAAAGTTAGTGTATGTTGTTGATGGGGTAACTTTTGTGTGTATGGAAGGACTTCAGCAAGATGTTATAGTACTAAAACTTAATGGCACTAAGATGGTAAGTCATATTATTGTAGTGGGAGAATTTCAGATGTATAAATTTATTTCATAGAAAGACCAGGTTTTATGCATTGATTTCTTTTCCAGTGGTTCCTTTTGGTATGGTAGTTTAAGAGTAGGATCCCTTCAGTTGGTTGCAGTAAAATAGGCTATTATGTTTCAGCTGTCTATGAGACAGTTACTTGCTGAAATATCAGAACTATTTCTGAACACAGAGTGGCTGGTTAACAGGGCCTAAAACTACCTTAATTTCTTCAAATAGTTTTGAAACATAGTTAAAGTTTTAACTTTCCTTAAACCACACTGACAAGAATCTGTGTGCTCCCTTTAATGTTGAAACATCCTGTGGCTACTCTATTATTTTTCTCATTAATATAATGTTCATTCTTCCTTCCCAGAGTATCTACTTTAGTAGTACAAAGCAGTTGTCTTTATGTGTAACTTAAGACACTTGACAGGTACTAGAATATTAATATCGAAAGCACGGAGGTCCAGTTTTCAGCCCACTATAGCTGTTAGTGGGTAGGCATAAAAATATGCAAATATTCTAACTTTGGCTTGTGGTAGGTGAAATGCGATGATTTATAAAGCATCTTGTTAATAAAATATATTAAAGTAAATTTTATTTTTAAAAAATTGAGATAGCCATACATGGGCTTGTTCCAGTGCCAGCACTGAGAAAATGTATCACACTGTATGTAGAAGAAGAGGTGTGACAGTCTGTCTTTCTTCTGTTCAGTTTTGGTTTTAGGCTAGTACAGTCTTTCAAACTTCAATATATATATATATGCAAATATATACATAAATGTTTTTCCTCATACTTCCTTTCAATATGTACCAGTCAGCACAGAATGTAAACTTCCAAATGCTATAGGAGAATCAGAGGCAGAAGACCTGTTTGTTCATTTACAGGCCAGTTCATTCCTATGTTCCAAGGCACAATTCCCTACCCTTTGGGCCTGTTCAGCTCTGAATTGGAACCTGTATTGCTATTAATGCCTCGTTGCAATTACCTCTTAATAACATAACAACACTTTTTGCTTCCTTAATCAATAAAACTTGTTACCAGCATGCGCTAGTTATGTTACACTCTTGAATTAGCAAGCCAGTGAGATTTTTGACTGCCAGACTAATTCTTATGACCCAAATCTACTAAAGATATGAAGTTTAGCCTTTTTGCTAAATCCATATTATGTTTTTATGACATTTGGGAACAATGAATATGCACAAGGGCATGATTTTCCTCACTTTCTGTACCTGGACTTGGTGTGTTATCTCGCTGTTACATGTTTTGAAAAATGTCCTTGCAGTGGTATAGAGAGAGAAAAAATGGTTCCTGTCTCTAAAATAATTGCTTAACGTTTGCTGAACACTGGCGCTATCACTACTGTAGGTTTCCTTAGTATTACCTTGATGCCTTTGACAGCTGCCACTTTTTAGGATAGATAGAAAAGTTTTTAACAGCAAAATTACAGCAGGATTTCCTTATGAGAGAGTTCAGAAACAATGCAGGGATAATGCAGATGGCTTACATTTATCTTCTATGTGTATGAAGTTTCTCAGATGAAAAGTCAAGTTCAGTTTCATAGTGTGCTCAGCACCTGTGTTAGCTCTTGCACCATACTGATTTTCCTGAGAGTGCATTAGGTTACAGTGAAATTAATTATAAACATTCTTCCATATTAACCTGAAATATGGAAAATATTTGTCACAAATCTATGTTTTTTCAAATTGCTAATATTTGAAGGGTGAGTAATAAAAACTTTTAAAGGTTTCAGCTTCTGGAGCTGGTTCCTAGTTATAGTTCTCTTGTTATTCAACATAAGGATTAGGTTGTAATGACAAACTTGCACCCTCCCTGAAATCTGTCAGTGTAGGCAAAAAAAAAAAATCTCTGCATGTTTGCAGGGGAGAACCCAAACTCTTGCTGGTTGGTTGGTTGGTTTTTTTTTTGTTCCTCTTCCAGTCTTTATTTTAACCGATAATTCCAGTCTTGCATAAGTGTGAAACCTTGCAGGATTTAAAACAGTTCACACGTGTTTCTTACAATGTAAGGGATTGTTCAGCATCAGGAAGCTCAAAGCTTGGGTAAATGTATTCATATAAATTCAACCTGAAGGCTGTATGTGTTGGATACTTTACAGTTTATATAAAAGGGGTATCTCTTCTCTCTTTACTTTGCCGTCTTGCCTTGTCGTACGTGTACATTTTTAACATTTCTAAAAATGAGTAAATATTCCTTCAGTGGACACAGCTGAGTTAGAATTGCTTCTGTATTCTGAGTGTTTGTTTTCAGTGCAGCTGTTAATTCATCCCCTACTAGTTTGTTGTTTTCATTTTTAACAACTCTCAACTCTTGATAAATCTGGTGGAAAACTTTAAATTACGTTAGGAGTTTTGTCAGAGGACAGTTGCAGATATCACTGACTGTTGTCAAATTTTGCATGATTTAATGTGTTTCAGTCTCTGAAATAACCGTCAGAAGAAGCTTAGAAAACAGTGTCATTTATACCAGTACGATACAAATGTGGTGGTTGTAGAAAGTAAATTAAACAAGGTATTTCAGAGCTAGCTTAACAGCTACTTAGCAAGCTGAAGCAAGGGAACCACAGCAGTCCACAGCACTTCCAATCCTCCGTTCCTTCTCTGACTACCAGTAATCCAGTTGGGCTGTTGAGGAGTTAGAGAGGTATACCTGAATTTCATTATATTCTAACTGTTATAAATTAATAAGCAATAATGAAAAAATATTCCCTCCATTGTATAAATATCTGAATAGAGATACCAATATCTACATATAAAAGTCTGTCTAAACATAGTTATTTACTGATGTGGAAGTTAGCACACTTGAAAAGACCCCTTGCCTTTTAATACAGCATGATGATTATTCTTTCCCTTTTTTTTTTTTTCACAGTGCTCTGGCATGATTCTGAAGCATTAATATTGAGTTAGAAGCAAGGCCTTCATTGGAAGGCAGATTTAAGGGAGATGAGTAGTTGTTACCCCAAGATACAAATATAGAGGTTTTGAGATGTTGGTAATTTGGAAAACTAGCTCAAACTTAATTGTGATTAATTCTGGTTATTTTCAGTCAAAATAATCCTGTACTTTTATTTCAGAAGTATTTTTTAGTACATTTCTGTAAAACTGTCTGTTTCCCGAAGAATTGGATTACTGGAAGGATTGTGAAGGTGCCAGTCTGCTTTCACTCAGGAATGACTTAAGGCTGAACTATGCTCATCATTCTTCCATATATGAGATACAGAAGAATTGTCCTTTTACACAAAAATTGCTTTTCTTTATCTGCTTTCCATTTGCTCCTTTTCTTTTGTTACTATCATGAGGGAGGACAAAGGGGAGCAAAAATTAAGACATTTATGTGGTTATAACATACAAAAATGTGCATAATCTTAATTCTTTCTCTGTGGTGGTTCATTTCAATCTTCTGTGTATATTGTATTATAAAAAACTGAATAAACTTGACTGCCTTTACCACACTTTGTGGTAGACAGTATGTGGATAGAGCTCATTTTGTGTGCGATTGAGTCCTCTGAAGGCTTTTACAGCATCCCCCCATCTTTGGATAAACCCTTCTCTCAAGACAGAATGGATGTAAGGGCTTCCATATGAACTTTGGTGTTTAGAAGGTACACAGACTAGGTTCTATTGAGGAGCTGATAATTACTGCAAACAGGACACTATTTCACAGAAGAGTGAATTTTGAATGCTTTTTATGAACCCAGAAGAGTAAGATAGGATATGTACCAACTTCTTTTAATACTGGGAACTCGTGAATGAGCTGACAGAGATTGCATCTCTGAAAATGCCATCTGCTGTAATGTACTATGCAATCCGGTAGCCAGTTCCTTTTGAAACTTTCAGAGATGTACAACCATCTACCTATCTCCTCTCTTTCATAACACGGGCTTGGCCTGGGCTTGGAGATGTGGTTCCCAGTGATGGCTGTTACCCATTTAGTCTCAAAGTCAAGGAAAACTCTATTAATTTTCAAAACAACGTAATACAAGAAGGTATCAGAAAGAAAAAAACATAATTAAAATGGGATAAAAAGATAAAATAACCTATTATAATCTAAACCAAATGCATATCTCAGAACATGAATGCTTGAGTAATATATGCCATATGTACTGGCATACTTAGAGAAGATTCTGATCCTGTGTCCACTGTTTTCTTGTACAATCAGTGTTTTGCTTCTAAAAATATAGGATTCTGGAGCTGCCCACCACAAAACCTAATGTTTTTAGTTTTCCCTTTGAACCTCTGTTTTCAAATGTTTTTCACTATTTTGTAGCTCTATTTAGCTTCATTTAATTAAGTAAGCCAATAAATTAATTAAAAAAAATTTTAGTTGCCCTATCTTTTTTTAGTTGCTTGTTCTTAGGGCTTGGAGGAAAACAAGCTTGTAGAAATGCATGGGAATATGCAATATTGCATCTTGTTGTTCACCTGTATATTAAATAAAGAAATGCCTAAATAAACAGCATAAAAATATCAAAAAAATTTTAGTTCTTCAATATTTAGTATTACAAAGAAAAGGAAGGCTCACATTGTGAAGCATAAGCAGTGTTCTAGGGGTAACATCTGTTCCCTATCATGTCCACTAGCACTGGGTGCTGGTGGTGCAAACAAATTCTCATTCTTACCTGCTGAACAAACTAAATTTGTTTCTCCTCTTTCTCATTCCCCCATCTCTTTCCACAGTCAGAAATATATATAAGAGTGGAAAACAGAGACATTTATAAGTGAAGGTGAAATCTGTACCTACCTGTTATAATAGCTGCTGTGAAAAGATTTAAGTGTTGTGGACAGGAAATCCATACGTATTCATACAGTGAATAGTAACTGCATAAATACTGTTTTCCCCTTTGTTGAAATTAATGTCTGCATCAGTTAAAATATTACTGCTTTACTTCTTGCATTTCTTTAACTGTTTTAGCATACCTATTAGAACATCTGAAAATCTGTATAAAAATCTTGAGTAAGATTATCTGATATTGAAAAAAAAAATCACAAACACTGAAGCAGACCTTTTGAAAAATATGTATTAGGCCTGCTTTTCAGTGAGTTGCTGAGATTTCTCAATATTCACGTTCCTCTAGTTATGATTTTTTTAATTGCTGATTCACTGTTTGTATTTTACTGAAACTTTAACTGTTCCTTCTTGCATTGTTATAATTGATTATTTGGCAAAACAAAAAACTGTGCGTGAGAAAATAAGTTTTATTCTCTATTGTTTATAGAAGCTTGATGTGTTCCCTGAAAGCATGTGTGCCCTTTAAAACACCAGGGTTGCAAAACACACTTCAGCTAACTGGGAAGAGGATGTAATTACAACTAAACTAATTTTTTCCTGTAATCTCATCCAAAAACTAAAGTGGTTTTTTTTAATTGCTGCCTTTGTTTCCCTGCTGATGAGGGCAACATCACAGTCCAATTCCCTTGCATAGTTCCAGCTGCTGGGCTCTCTATATATGTGGCAGAGCAGTGTTATCTTTTGGTGACTTACTTATGTAGAGCTTCCACCACTGTCTGTCCTTACAAAGGAATAGTTGTGAATTGATTTTCTTTTTTTTCTTCTTCCTTATAATGACACATCTCTCAAGTGGACATATGTTCAAGAATTAAGTGTATGGCAGCATCTGCTCTTAAAAGAATAACTGAGGTGCAGAACATTCCTTTGCAGACAAGAATCATGCATTTCTACTACTGGAATGAAAATCTGCTCTAAGAAGGTCTTTGGTTTTTGCTATATGGGCTGATGTGATAATGATTATGTCTGCATGTTATTTTTCATGCAGACATGGACTTGCTTTGTCTAGACCCTAAGCTCATCAAAAGCTTTGCAAATGGCATTAGTGCTATCCTGAGCTAATAAACCCTGACTTACAGGCATGTATATTCCCGTGGCCTCAAGTCAAGTTTAGTGTGAAGCAGAGCAACCTTGCATTTGCCTGCTGACCTTTTGCAGGCATGTGCTGAATCTGATCTTTACTTCTGCCTGAACTGGTACAGCAGCAGTTGTGTGGCAGGCACTGTAGTAGTGTACTAACCATTGACAGGACCATAGATGGTCATTTGTGTTATGCTCTTGGCTGGGCACATTGCCATGTGACTTGGCAATGAAAATAAGTCCCAAGACAAGACATTCTGATTTGCTTTCAGCACATGTTGGGTAAACATAAGAGTGTTGGAGACAGCTACATTTCTTCTATATTCAACGCGTTACCTACAATACTACATTTCCTCCACTTTTTCTTAACCGTAGCCTTTCAGTAATAAACAAAAAAATTATTGGAAGTGATTGTGATGGAAAAGAAAATATTATTTTTAAATTATTTCAGAAGTATGGGACAGTAGGTCTGCAAATATTCAGACCAGAGATAGAGAATGAGCTGAGTGCAGGGGCTTTCTCTTTCTAATCAGAGGTGACATGAAGTATTTCTCTCATCGCTTAAGAAAGCCAAAAAAATGATGGAACCTAAAGTAAGAGTCCCACTTAGTGAAAGGTGACTTACGTAACTTAGCAGAAGTCGCAGAATGAGGTTCAGCCAGTGTCCTGTAGAGTGAAAAGTTGAACTGATAGGAATTTAGTCTGTTATCAACATCAAAAAATGAATCATAAAATCTAGAAGCTTTTGATGTTCTTGTTGCTGATTTAATTAAAAAGGAAAATACAGTCTCCTTTTAAGTACTGAAATATGTATTGTTGATGAGATGACTGATGTTGCTAGAATTGAGCCTCCTTTACGACAAAAATGAAAAAAGCAACTGTAAAATGTCAATTACTGATTTTTCAGTTTTCTGTAGTAAATGAGCTTTCTCCCTTTCTTGGTATCTAAACAATCTCCTTTGGCCTAAAAAAATAAGCAGAATTATTGTCAGAAAATGTTTTCTGACAAATGTGGATGGTTAGAATATCAAAGTTGATCTCGGAGTGGAAAATACGATATTAACCATTTCTAATTGTGTTGCTATCAACAAAAGTATGTTGTGCTAGAATTGTACATTCATATGCCATGCATTAAGTGGACAGCTTCTAAAATTTCTGCTTACGTGACCTAGGTTATATATAAACAATGACACACTTGTATATAATAAAGTATTTACGTATTGAATATACAGGAAAGGTGTATATACATATGATGAAAATTTGTAGACATCTGGAGTATCAAGATAAAGTTATGATTTCCAGCTGGAACGTGACAATTTTTAAGCAAGTCAGTCTGATGTATTTTAAGATGAGAGACCCCACAGTTAATTTTGGTCTTGGCATCATTCAAATAACTGTATTGTGGACAAAAAGAAACCCAGTGCATGGTCTGGTTTGCTTCACTGCTGAACATTTTGTTGTTTTTTGGTTGTGGGGGGCTTTGGGGGTTTGGGGTTTTTTTTCTAATTAAATTAAACAGTTTTGAGTGTTCCTGCACATGGTTTTTTTTTTTAGTCTTTATTGTTCTACTAGTGAATGTCTGCATTTCTGAAAGAACTTCTCATTTATGTTTGAACAGATCATGCAGCAATTAGCAATTCCTTAGAACTGTATTCAGAATCTATTAAGACATGTATCAGGACCCATGATTAAGAATAAAGCCTGGGAAAAAAGTGGGACTAAAGACACAGAAGCTCAGTTCACCATTTCTGTAGGTTTTTCTTGGAAGTCATCTTTGCACACCTGTAGGTACATGAATGGTTCTAACACGGCAGTTCATCCCTTGTATCAAGTACCTCATTAAAAGTATGGCAGTAATTTGGTCTATGTGATCAGCCCGCAGAGGCTACAGCAGGCTGAAGTTGTCACTGGGTGAATATCTGAGGCTTATTATTGAAGCAGGGCAATTAAATGAAATAAGCAAGAAATTAAAAGAGAGCTTGTTAAGAACGTAAGCTTTTTACCTTTACATATATTATCAGGATTGCTCCTTTAAAATACCCTAAGTGTCTTCGAATTTTCTCATAATCTACATTTTTTAAGAATTCTGTTAATTTCTATTATGCATATACTTTTTTCCCCATGTTCTTGAACTCAAAAAGCAGACTTTTGTAGCAATATTTTAGCTCTGACTGAATGGGGCCATTCAAGATGTGCAAAAGCTTTCAACTTTTCTTGCATTCTGTTTTTCCTAGACCGCAGCTCAGTGGAATTTACTTCCTCCCCACCCAGCACTGCATGTCTGATCATCTTTTTATCTATTTTTCCTTTCTACAGGGACCCTATAAGAATACAGCAGCTGCAGAACCAGATTCGTCTGGAGCAAGAAAGTGGCCAGTGGTATCGTCACCAACAGCAACTTGATCATCGGCAGCATCCTCCCTCTTCTCCTTCCTTTCCTCCTCCCCCCTCCTTCCAGGAGCTTGAGTCCAGCCAGTCTGTCACCTCCCCTGTGCCAATGAGTATTCTTAACTCTCATACTTCCCCAACTATGCAGTCTTCCAGCTCCTTCAACTATGCTCGGCCTAAGCAGTTCATTGCTGCTCAGAACATCAGCCCTGCTTCAGGTTACGTGACTCCATCTTCAGGGTCATCTACATCCAGCCTTCCTTCTCCTATGTCTCCAACTGCTTCTCAGAAACAGTTTGGGAGAGTGCCTGTTCCCCCTTTCTCTCAGCAGTTTGCTCCAGAAGGGGAATACTCATGGTCTCCTTCTTCTCCATCTCCTCCACCCCCACCTCCACCTGTCTTTAGTCCAACTGCAGCATATCCCGTGTGTGATTCCTTTCCTCTTCCACCTCCTCCACCCCCTCCTCTTCCCTCACTTTCTTCACCTTCTCACAGCATATCTCCAACTCCCAGATTTCCTAATTCTGGGCAGTCTCCAGCAGCTTTTCTCAGCTCAATGCTGCCATCCCAGCCACCACCCATTTCTGTCAACGCATTAGGCCTTCCAAAAGGAGTGACACCTCCGTAAGTAACAGCTAATGATCTCCTTGAGTTTGACTGTACTGAAGATTATTGCACTTTCTTTATTTTATACTTTTCTGGGGCTTTTTGCTGTTACCTGCTACCTGAGAGGGAGAAAGATGTGAATAGTTTGCAAATGCCTCTGTGTTAGAGATGAGATTTAGTTTTCTAACCCTCACAGAAGTGAGATTCTGAAAAAATCATGCAGTAGAAATACAAAATGCGAGAAGCTAAAACTTTACATTGAAGTTAATGAATTTATGAAAGCAGCAACAGAAGGCTCTGCATGCCCAGGATGGTGGGAGGAGATCCAACAAAGTCCTTCTCATGACCCAGTTCTTTAAAGAAGTCACAGATTCAATGATATTTGTAGTCTATGTTCCTATTATGTCTGCTGGTAAAGAAATAGGAAGTTGAGAGAGCATTTTTCAGAAGTTCCTATAGCTTTGTGATATTTAAGTATAGGGTTTTTAAGTATATACCTGATGACAAAGTGGTCATAACAATACATTGACTTTTGGATATAGTTTTTCTTCCAAGGAGGTTTGGAAGAGGAGCTTAGGAGGGGTTTTAGAAAAGCAGTGCATAAAAACAAACAGAATCCCTCCCCTTAACAACTCTGCATGCTTGTTTTCCCTTTTTGTCTTCTCTAAAGGCCAAAATAGTATTTTGGAGCATGTCAGCTCCTATCATAGATCAGTTTGTCTTTCCACTGGCACTAGATTCTCATTCCATCCTTAGAGAACAAAGAGGCGTGCTGAAGAACAAAAATGAGAATAGCTGTATCCAAGGCTTATTTATAACTTTGTCTAGAAGTTTGTCTAAACATATCTACGGTATCTAGGTGACTTGTTCAGCTGCATACTGCTGCAGTGGGAACTTCTGTTATTTCAGTCCAGGATACAAAAAAGAAGAGAAGGAAGAAAGCGGGCAGATATGAAAGGAATAAGTCATGTATATGCTTTAAAAAGCATTTCTTGATTTCTCTCATACAGCTCATTGTGGAGTCTGGCCACAAAATGGAGTTAGGACAAAAGTGACTAATAGTACGGTTTGCTCTTGCACTCATAATAGTTGTGGGTTTTTGTCTTACTGTGTCTTTTACACTGGCTGATTTTCTCTGTTGATACTGTTGAAGGTTGTGATTAATCTCCTGACTGTTTGACAGGTAGGCACAGCCCACAAAGCCTGCAATTATGTCTGATTTGCCAGGAGAGACTCTAGTACAGCTATATAGTTCTGGATAGGAACTGGATTGTCTTTGAAGTTCCCTTTTGTGTGCTGTGCTGTGAGGGTGACAGTGTCACCTTGAGTCTCTGTGTCCCTCATTCCCCATTATGCTACATTCCTGCACACGTGTTCTCACTTGAGGCGTTAGCTGTGTTATTCTTCATTCCCTTCAATCACTGGACAGAGATAACTCTGCAAGGATGCTTCCCCCTTCCCCATGTCCCTCTCCTCCCCAGGATCAGCAGGTAGTCTGAGTGTGCAAGTGCTGCCGTGTCTGTCTCTGTGGGGCAAGCCAGCAGCCTCAGGCTTTGTGCTGAGGATGAGGTGCTTGGCAGTTTCGCCTACGTTCCCTCAGTAGATGTAGTCCAGATGGGGATTGGATCATGTTAATCATACAGAATGTATGTGTGTGTAGTTTATGTATTTATATGTATATATGCACAATAAGCATTTGTCATCTGAATTATAACACTAAAACATGGTAAAAGATACACTACATGATGCAAAAAAAAAGATGTTGTTATGTATCTTTGATGCCAATTTTTCCCTGGACTCTCCTTTTTCATTTTACTGTGTGCATTACTGGTGTGTGATATGCCTTGCTGAGTAAATCATTCTGCCTCCCATCATTCTCATACCACTCCCAAGCATTTCTTCCCTTGCCTCCCTTCCCCATGCTGCTTTTGGTCTCTTCTGCTTTGTGCCATAGTCGCCGTTCTTTTTTCTCCCATCTTCACTTTTTGCTTCTTTGCCCTCACCTTTTGCTCCATCCTTACAAATGCTCTTTTTTTGAACACATTTGTCTTTCTGAGACATAGTTTTTGATCCACTCGCAGTATTCCATAACCTCAGGCTATAGTCTTACCATGTACTCCTTACATCTCCGAGATCCATTGACAGAAAAAGAGGATACTGTTTCCTGACACTGTGTTCTGCAAGTTTGGTGCAAGGAATGAATTGAAACATTCAAAGTTTTGCTTCAGCTCAACATCTAAAATATTAGCCAAGACATTTTTTCCCTGCTTCTTGGTCTGTCATGTAGTGGTGATATTACAAATATGATAGTGGGTCACTGAAAGTGAACTAGGCAGAGTTTGCAATGCCTTTCATTGAAAGGAGATAAGTGTTTTGTTGGGGTTTTGTTTTTTTTTTTTTAACTAGAGGCTCCACATTTAGTCTTTTGAAGTGGTAGGATTTTCTCTTTAGAGGATAACTTTATAATTTATTATTATATTTTAATGCTAGTGGAAGTACACTTGGACCTGTCATTGCATTTAGATACTTCAACACTTTCATATCGAGTGCCTCTAGCAGATAAAATGCTTAAAACAGATTTCTTGTCTGCATCTTTTTTAATGTTTGTGTATTTCAGATAGATAATTCACTGTTCATATTTTGATTATATACTCTTTTTACCCTGGTGGTTTACTCTCTTCTCTCCCAGGCATGGGTACTGTGATACTGATAGCCAAATATATAAAAGAAAATAATAAATATTTTGCCTTGTCATAGTCTCTTATAATCACCAGAAAAACCTCATTGTTTTGCAGGGTAAGAAATTCCACAGAATCTTTTTAAAAGTTAGACATCTTGATATATTGAGAAATTTATTAAATACTTGTGTAATTCTTCATACATATCAATGGGTTTTCATGACTAAATCTTGGCACAATTACAGATCTGCTCCTCAGGATCAGTACTTAGGCAGTATTCTCATTTTCTTCTGATTGCTTTTGTGATAGGAACAGAATATAGGTAAAGCAATAAACATTGCAGGTGAAGACAGTCTGGTTTGGGACATGATCAAAGGCAGCACTGGTGAAGATTTCTGTAAAATTGAAGACAGTGGAACTTTACCAGTTATATACAAAGCAACAGTCTTCCTTGCTCCTCATGGAGTCAGACCTTCCATCTATCAGCTTTCTTCAGGCATTTCCTTTGCAGGGTATGTATCGTCTTTGCTCTAATTAAAGAGAAATTAATCCAAGCAGTTATTGTTCCTGTTGCTTTATAAGTGGTCAAACAAAACAACTAAAACTCTTCCATCCATCCCTGTAATCTGTCTGTAAGCCCTTGAGCAGTAAATACCATGCTAATGTTTCAGGTAAGAGTTGACATTTTCCTTGGATTTGGACTTTAAGACTCGGTGACAGTGTTATCTAAACAAGTGTGATCAAATGGATATTCTTTCCAGTTAACAAATTTGGAGGCATTGCACTGGGGTTTATTGGTTTGGGGTTTTTGCAAGACATAGTCTTACAACCTTGCCTGAATCATGGGAACCACTACTTATGATTTTTCCACACTTTATTTGGACATCTGAAATGTGGAAAGCAGCTTTGTGTAGTTAGTACCTACTAATTTACCTTTAAATACTTTAAACATTTATTTGCAACAATTGTATGGTAAATGTTTGAGTTAAATATAATACATCTCATCTTTTTGGTAAGACCTAGCTACTTTGTAGTTACCAGCGTTTTCAAGCTGTGACAGTGGCGGTGTTAGCTGAACAAGCTTTGGGAATAACCTTTTTTTAATTAGTGGGGCACATCTTACCAGAGCGTAGTGTTATTAAACAAGAAGAGAAGTGCTGGTGGAACTGCATAGTTAATTAAGTACTTCAGGCAATTATGAACGCTCCTAAGTTATTTCCAGGTTAAAAGTTGGCTGGAGTAATATATTATTGGATGCTGTTCTTAAAAGTCTCAGCTTGTTCTTTCTTTACCTAAAGAAAATCCTGCTGTAGGTGGTTGTGTTGGACTCAGCTTAGCTTTCAGTTACAAAACTTGCAGTGAGCAGAGTTAATGTCACAAAAACCTGGAATTCAGGGGGGATTGTCCACAGTTACATCTGTAGAAGCTAGAATCTAATCTTCACTTTTCATAAAAATCCCCCAGTAAATTATATCTGTATGAAAAGAAATAAGTATATTTACAAATTCTAGGTAAGCATATACTTTGGTAAGTTTACATGAGCGTTTGGGAAAGCAAAATTAATCCAGTGAGAAGGGTTTAGTGACTATTTAGTGAATATTTAAACAAGAAGAATTTAAATTCTGCTACAAAAAACGTGGAGTTATCCAACTTGGAGAAATGGAGTCCTTTTCCAAGTGCAAAAGGAATGTATTGTCATCTATACACACAACGTTTCGAAAGTGATTTAAAAAATTAGTGTTTTCTTAAACCAGACTTATTCTTATCTACATATCTTCAGTAATATTACCTTAGTCACAAACAGAAAAAAATCTGACTATACAGAATTGGTGATAAAACATGACTAGATTTGCTACTTTCTGGAAAAGAATGGGAAAGAAAACATTGTTTTGGAGACAAGATTGTCTAAAGTATCTTGTAAAATGATAAGCTGCTTTTATCACTTTATATAATAAATTGAATTGCTGCTTCAATGATCTTTAGAACCTTGTATCTAAATCTTAAAGGAGTTTCTGTGGGAATCATGCGAATAGCAACCCACACTTTTTTTCCCCTTTGAATCAGAGGTGCTAGTCTATTGCAGTTGTGTACTGTGACTTGTCTATGGAATTGTCTCTCAAATCGCACCGAGGAAAGTATTTTACTGACCATTGAGTCAGTCAGCAATGATGGTGAGTGACTACTGCAAGGAAAAACTCCATCTTCTTATCTTACAGCTTTCAACAGCCTCCCAGTACAAAAGCCAGTTTTCATTTTAGAGTAAACTGTATTACCGTCCTGTGTAGACTGGACATCTACTACTTTCGTTTCTCTAAGTTATGTCTGCTTGAACTGTGAAAAATTGAGGTTAGCTATGGTACAATAGATGTGAAAATAGTGTACATAGGAAGTATCTTGATTAAGAACTCCAGTACCAAGCTGAAGAGAGAGGTCGGGATGCTTTCTGGCTTCTGAGGAAGCACACCTTATCTCTGTATGCTACCTATTAGTCATACCTTGAGTTACCCCTTGATCTCAGGAAAACACAATGGAAGACAAGTATTTCTGTAACTGGAAACTTTCCAGCAAATATTAGGGATTGCATTAATTTCCAGCCTCCAGTTTTCTTCAGCTATTGCTCCTGTCCGTTAGACTGGTTTTGGTTTAAGTTTCCTGATCTACTATCTTTTATCTGCTTGCCCCATGACTTGGATACTACTTGTGGCTATTAGACCAACATCTGAGTGGTCTAATAATGTTCGTCTGTGGTATCAGATGAATTCCTGTTGGTCATGCTATGAAACAGCTCATATTGCACATATTTATTTTTGCACAGTCTAACGCCTTTTTGCACACACTTGCATGTGATTATCATAAAATATATATCCATATCAGCTTTTTTTAAGTATCACGAATGCATGTTTGTTCCACTTGAACTTTGAAATCCCAATCATATCCCACATCTAATCAATTAATGTTGCTTAAAAATAGAAATCAAGATTTAGCATGGACATGCAGGCAGTAGGCAAAATAACTGGCCTGCTGAATCCTGACAATCATTGTATCTGTAAGTCTTTAACTTTCAAAATGTTTTTATCCAGTTTTTTTCCTAAATTATATTTGCAGATCTTTAAGAATGTAAGATGACAAGTGAACTTAATTAGAATCTTCTGCAAAGGGAGAAAGGCTATTTGTAGCAATTCATTTGTTTTCATACAATTTGCACCTACCCTTTCCAATGCTGTGGCATGTTCGGGTTTTTTTCAACTACAGATTCATAACCTTTTATTGGATGGTAGAAATAATTGAACTTCTGTTCAGTAGACTTCATTTCATATAGCGCAATTAATCCTTAGTCAGATCTGTTCCTCAGGCTTTCCATTAGTTCAGATGTGTGTAACATTGCATTACTGAGCAGAGCTGACTCGAGGTCTCCACAGTGTGTATGACAAGTTCGAACTAAAATTATTTCAATATGCAGCTGCAGGTTCAGAGTTTGTGACCTGTTACAGTGCTTGCAGTAACTTCGTTCTTACAGTAAGCGAAAATTGTGTGAAATGGGCAGGAATTAGCTGTATTTTTGGACGGCTTTAGTTTTAAAGGAAAAATCAAGTTACTGTTTGTTACTTCAGTATCAGAGAACTGATTTGGATTTCTGTGAAACAGCGCCATACTGGCTGCAAACAGGAATTTGTTCTTGGAAGGATAACAACAGCCAGCCTGTTGCCCTTGTTTATGCTGTAAAAGGTACATAGGAAAAGAGGGAATTGCATCCAGCATGCACACTGTGTAATTAAAACATGAAAAGTACCGCTGGTTTGGCCTTCTTTCTAAACAAATGTTAGGCAAATATTCAAAACTAAAGAGGGCCAAGCCAAGTTGGAAAAGTCTGTGTGAATTAAGATGACTGCGTTTTGGCAATTTCATTGCACCCTCTCTGACCAAAAGCATTCAGACTTGTGTGCTTTTTATCTGTGTCTGTATTCAGGCCTTCAGTGACTTAAGTGATGCATGTTTCAGAGGTGATATAAAATCTGCGAATTTCAGCCTGATTCTCAAAGGCTAGTAGTTTCTTCTTTGCTTCATTGTTTTGCTTTGTACATTTGTGGTGGTGGTGGTTGTGTGCCCTAGACTAATGCTGTCAGTATCTTGAAATATGTCTTCTCTGGCTATCATCTCCTACTACCTTAGTAATCCCAGCGTATTCTGAAAATTGCATCAGGTAAAGAATGAACATAGAAATTCACAAATTAATTGGCAGAATGTTTTGGTTGATATTGTCCCTGAGAAAAGATGAAAAGAAAGCTGGTGAGTCACTGAGGAGGACACAAATCTTAGGAACTTAATGCATCCAGGTAAGGGCCTATAAAGATGGTGAAAAACATTTGCAAATGCAGCTGAAGAAAGTTTGCTGCCAGGCTGTCTTGACATATAAACCATCTCTCATTCTGAACGCATCTGTGCTTCGGAGGACAGGTTTACCAACGACCTTCCATTAGTTGCCTTTGCCCTGTTAGCTGTTTTGAAATGCATCTTAAGAATGTATGTCTTGAGAGCTAGCTTGGTGTAAGGGCATGTATGTGTATATATATTTATGTGTATATTTTGAAGAGTATATACAAAAGTACATAAGCGTGTAAGTGTATTTGTATTTTTCTCATATGTAGAAAAGGAAAGGGTTTCTAAAGAGGTGGTGGAAGTAGTACATCTGCAGGATGAATTACATTTCCTTGTGTGCCTCTTCTTTTCATATCCCAGTTTAATACAGTCCCGAAAGATAAAGCGTGAGGTTTTCTAAAGTCATCTGAAGAAATTTTACTCATTTTTATAGATATATTTTTAAACTGACTGCTTCCTTGCTTGACTAGTTATTTATAAGTGTAAGTAACAAGAAGAGAATCTTTTTTTTTCAGGCAAGTTGCCTTGACCGGGTCTTGGATGACAATTCCACACCAACTGTGCCAAGCTCAGGATATTCTGGCTCTTAACCTGAGATCTGGAAGGTTGTAGGGAGTCTTCCTCTCCTGTTAAAAGCTACTAGGGATCCCCAGGCCATTGCTGAAATATTTGCATACCTTGTTCTTAAATTAAACTCTTTACCTTCAGCATATGCTCGTTACAGTGTTTAACTGCCCCTGTTGGAGGGTGGATAGACAAAAACAATGTAAAACTCTTAAGCTGTCTTGGCCTGTCTCGGCCTTTAGTTCTTCAAGTTGTTGTCTATTTATCTTCAATGGACATGGAGAATCATTGAATACCAGCTATTTTCTGATATTTTATGTTTAATTCACCTCTCTATCTTCGTTCAACTAATTTCATGACAAGATATTTTTGTGTATATATGTGTGTGTGTGAGACAGCTTGTCACAAAAAAAAAAGCTGTGCTTCTAGAACCATCTGACAGTTTCTTGTTATAAAGCTTCCCATTTTGCTGTACTTTTCTTGAAGTGCAGTGGTAAAATTGGGTTCAGTGTCCCAACAGCAAAGAATAAAGGAAAACAATGAAGTTTCATGTCTTATGCTAACGTGTCCCAGAATATTTCTTTTCCTTTTGAAGCAACGGTGTTATTGTCCAAGTTTTAATCTCGGAGATTCTTGACAGATTCAAGTTTTCCATTTGTCCTGCTGTGCTACTTTGAACATCATCATTAGAACGCCTTTACACTAACTGAACGTTTTTGTAAATGACAGTTGTTACCTGCAAATGAGTTGCAACCTCTGCAAGTTCAGTGTCATCAACCAACTTGAGAAATGTGATTTTTTTATTTCACCACTCCAGTTGTTAAGATTGAAATGCTAAGTACTGAACTTAGTATACACAGAACTGTGAGAAACCTCATTGGTCTATATTCTTCCAGTCTGATAGAAAAAAAAAAAAAATTGCTACTATCTGAACAGTTTTGTTTTCAGAGATAACTGATAATGCTTCTGAAGATGCTTTCACTTCTTATTTGAAATCCATTCCAAAGCACTTAGTCCATCTTCCTCTTTTCATGCTGTGTTGTGACTTTCTTGGGTAAACTGTACGTTTTACCTTTACAGCCTGTTAAGTGCCCGGCATAAGAAGGCCCTTTTCTGCTAGGACTCTGTCATTCAAGTGTGCAGTTTGTAAAAACAAGAAATGAATACTGTAGCTCTTAATATATCATTTGGAATTTTCATGGTAGGATGAATGTCTCCATTAAAGGCTGGTACCAGGACTTCTTGAAGGTGAGGCCAAATATGAAATGTAGTGCCTTGATGTTGGTGTTTTTCGGTTGGGGAATTTTTGGTCTACTTGTCTTTATCCAGAGAGTGACAGAATTATGTTCTGTGGTGGTACTGGGCTGAGTTGAGTAAGAGGCTGGAAAGTGAAGGGAAAGACTGAAGAGAGACAGATTCTCTTAGCCTTCCAGCAGTGGGTCCATCCTTCCTGAGGGATATTACCTTCTGATACCTTCTTCCCACCTTCTCCTGTCCATTTTTGTTCCATATTTTTTGTTACATTTACTGTTCCCAAATTTATTGAATTACTGAAGCATCTCTTTATTAAAGAGACCTATCCCTTACCCCTTCCTCTTAGTGTTCTCGTGTCTCTCTGTAGATAGAATAGTTTTCCTGTATTCTCCAAAAACAGTGTTGAGGAAACTGTTACGTATAACCAAGAACATCCCTAGCCAAGTGCTGAGGGAATTTTTCTGCTTGGTGAGTGAAAAGATCTCCAGCTAACGGCTGGATATTTCTAGAGTGAGGAATGTTGTTTTCTGGCTCTTTGCAACATTAGGCAAATGTCTTCTCTTCTGCTTTGATTTAATGTGAAGATGCAGTTATTTTTACAAGAACATCAACATTTTCTCATTTTAAATTTACTTTCAGTAACAGAATATGAAATGTTTTAGGAATTTAGACAGAAATGTTTCCAATTATTGTATTCTCCATCTAGTCACTTCATTCCTTTCTGGCTTTTGACAGCATGTGTATTGTTTCATTTTAACTAATGCTAAAAGCTACCATTGAAGCCAACACTGAAGAATTAATTTCCTCTAACCATGTTACAGAAACACAGTACCAAATAATATTGAACAACATTGTTATTTCTATATGTTTCTTTTTCAACATTTTGGTGCTGGTAATTAAATTATTAAGCTGTGTATTAGAAAGAAGTTTACCCTTTGCATGCTAGTCTGATTTCTTTTCCATCTCTGTTATTTGTGAGTTCATCAATTTATGGGATTCAGTTCTATATTTTGCATAAGTCATTCCAGTGTAATAGGCTGAGCTGTAGTTATCAGTGAAGCTTTAAAAAAAACCCCAAACTAATATTGAATCCTTATCAGTGTGTGACTTTGCTGGAGAAATGGGTAGGGGGTTATAAAACTTTAAAATCTTGATAGCAATGTTGATTTCTTCACAGCTGTGTAAGAACAGCTGACCTCCAATAGAAACCACCACTGCTGGGGATCTCCAGCAGCAAAGCCATCATAACATGACTGAAAAGTGTTGAATATTAGTGCAGACTGGGAAAAAAACTCCAGAACATGGGAACAAGACATCCTGAAAGTGCAATCATAACATATAGGCTGGTGTGAGGAATAGCTTAGCCTTGTGGATGCAAACTGCTAAACGGTTGCTATTCCACTGTCAAACCCTGCTTATGAGAACTGCTTTACAGGGGTGGTTTTTCTTTTTGCCAGTGTAACCTAGACTTTATGAATGGCTTTTCTCTGAGAAACAACAGTTACTTGTTGCGTTTGAGGTATGTGTTCACAGAGATATGAAGAATAAACATGAAGGTATACGTTGTGTATTGAAAAGCTGTAACAAGGAATTAGTTAATAAATAATATAGGAAATAAATAATTAACTTCCTTGTCTTGCATCTTTCTGATCTTTATCCATCTGGTTCTTCAAATGAACCTAGTTTATCTTCTGTCCTCACTTATCTAGTCATCCTTTCCCTTTCACATTTCCTCTCACTTTGCTTTATTACCATTTATTACCGGTTTCTTCTTTGAGCCTATGGTGTTTACAGCCATCTCTACACAATCCTGAGCCCTATTTTAACTAATGCATGAATAAAGCATAGTTTCAACTCTATCCTTAAACTAAACATTTAGTCAGTGATGTGAGTTAGAAGGGACAGCATAGTAAGAAAAATGACAGACCCCTAATTTTAAAGACACAATATTGTTTTCTTCACTAATAGCAGTGATTCCAGATAAAATTCCTAAATACTAAGGATTTCAGGAAAGCTCATGATTTTTTCTGTACTGTTTTGCAGGGGATTTCCGAAGAAAACAGGCAGAACTGCGAGGATAGCATCAGATGAAGAGATTCAAGGGTCAAAAGATGCTGTAATTCAGGATCTGGAAAGAAAACTTCGCTTCAAGGAAGACCTTTTGAACAATGGGCAACCGGTATAAGAACGTAAAATCTTCCAGGGAGTGGGAGTGGGCATCATGAGTAGTTTCTCAATGTGCTGCGTTTAAAATAAATATTGTAGATTATTTCTATATTTTATTTATTTAGTATTTTTAATTGCATTTCCAAAGCTGCATTTCCATAAGGAATGATAGTGTACATCTTGGCCTATCTTTCTCACGTTAGACGACTTTACTTGGATTTAACAAGCAAGGAAGGTCTCAAAGCTGGTGAATTCACATAAGAAGCCTGCATGGTCTGTACCTTAGGGGCTTTTTTAGCCTCGGAGGCCATTTGTTTTTGAGTGTTCATCACTGGATGGCTGGGCAGTAAGCACATGCATATCTCTTGATCAGTCCAGGCTTATTCTACCTTTTGCCCAGCTGTTGGACAGCAAGGGGGAAAGAGTAGGTGCTAAGCAGACATTAGAGGGGGGCTAGGCAGTTCCTCTTGAGAAACAACACATGAAGAATCAGGTATCACTAGGTGCTGCAGTTGTGGGCTTTTTTAACCAATAGAAGAAAAAGTAACCTGTAATCCTAACTTACAGACTTTATCAGGAGTTAACAACCTGTTTGAGGAGCCAAGAAATGAGGTAAAATGGGCAAATATATCTAACGATTGAAATGTGCAGCTACAAAGTTCTCCATTAATGCTTGTGCATTTTAAGATATGTGTAAAAGGTAAAATACCAAATTCTTCCTGCTCAGAGTTGTTGAGAAGCAACACTCCCAAGATTTGATTACAGTTTTAAGGCACTGATTTAAATGTCTTTGAAGCAGGAATCTCTTTTTAGAGGAGAGTAATTTGAAAAATGTAGACTGTCACCCCTGTTTTCAGTGAAATGCTTTCGAAAGCATCTGAATACCTTGAGTTACTTTTGTGTCCCTGAAAGGTAGTAGTGTGCTTTGTTTTTCAGGACCATGCTCAGAAGCTTTCTAAGTTCGCTACCATGTCTGAGATGTGGACTCTATGGCGTTATAGTTCAAGACAGCCTATTGAGTCAGACTATCTAGTCCACAGCTGCCAGATTCTAGTTCTTAAAAAAGTCAATAGATTGAAGAAGGGAACGCGTTTAAAGCAACTAATGCTTCTGTACTCACTTTTCTCCATCGAATCCATAGGGTTTGGCAGTTTCCTGTAGCAGTTAAGCTGAATCACTGTCATAGTGTGCAAGTTCCTTTTTTCCAAAGGGGGTCGGCTGAGCATGCCTGTCAATGCCTATTTTGGAAAGTGAGAGAGATGTTTGGTCTGGACAAACAAATGGAATGTCCTGAGAAAGCCCACATGGCCCGAGGTTAAAAAAAAAAAGAAAAAAACAACAAAAATCCCAACCAACTAAAAGCCAACCAGTGATCAGATGACATGGGAGCTTGAACCAAGTAAACTTTGGTTTTGCTTTTGCCTTGAGGCTTTTGCCTCGCAGATTCCTGTCTTGTGTTATTCTGTTTGAGTAATCATGGCTGTGGGCACTTGGGGTGATCACAGAAGAAATTAAAGTGAAGAAAATTCATGCTTAGACATTTGTAACCAAGCCAGGATTGGTACCTAGTTTCATGAGTCTCAGCCTGCTGGTGTAGCAGCAAAACAAATTTAAATGAGCTCCTTTAAAAATGGAAGCATTTAAAAAACATTTCCATGGGGTTTTTTTTCATTTCTCTGTTTAAATGAGGCATTTTGCCATATAATGGGTTTCCCTTTCGTTCACTGGCGTTTTTTTACAATGTTGATTTCTAAGAAAGTGTCTAAGCGCCTGAAATGTATTATTGAATGTAGTAGGAAAAATAATAATGCAATAATTGAATTTTATGCTTCATTTTTTCTTACAAATTTCTTTACCTTCTGAGTGTAAATTGTCTCTTTTTTTAAGCTGTCACCTTACTTTCCAAAAGAATAAGAAGAAATAGAAATAAAAGGAAGACTAAATTTTTCTACAAAGCTGTCACATTTTGACAAAAAAAAAAATCAAGGTAGTGCAGTATGCTCTTAGGATTTTTGGCAGAGTTTTCTGCTGTGTGGTTCTAATATAAAAATTGAGTGAAATGACTAAGAGTAAGATTTGGGATGATTTGACATGCACTTTTTTGATGGCCGTGCAGATTTAAGTTCATTCCTGCCCAAGTTCCTGGCAAGAGGATAGAAACAAATGGCAGATTCGGGGCAAGAGTTGTTTAAGCCAAAAAAGCAGCTTGTAATGCAAAAAAATGCATTACAAACTGCAGGAAAAAGTTTCTGTTAGAAACTTATTGCAGCTCTGTTTTATTAATACTACTTAAAGTGTTGCTTACTGTTTAACTGCCTTGTGGCTTCTAATGAGGAATAAAAACATTTCTTTCTTTTCCCTCGTCTCTGTTCCTCTTTTATTTTTTGTTCAGAGATTAACATACGAGGAGAAAATGGCTCGTCGATTGCTGGGAGCAGACAGTGCTGCAACAGTCTTCAATATACAGGAACCAGAAGAGGAGCCTGCCATACAGGTGCCACATATCTCTACAATTTCACAGGAAAACTAAATATTTCTTTCAAATTTTCTTTGCCACAGGCTGTGATTCCCTTAAAAATAATCGTACATAAGACAACGTATGCAAGATAGGACGGTTTTGATTACAGAAGTCATGTGTTATATATCAGCGAAGTAAACGGGAGGATCATATGCCTATTGCTCAGTTTTTCCATACTGAATAGGGTTGAGAGTTCTCAAATATCTATTCTGTGCTTTAAACTCTTCCATTTATCCTTTTCTGTCCTAACCTTTAAGTTTCTTAAGGAAAAAATATGTCTAGTATCTTGAAACCATCTTCTCTTTACGTGTGTAACTTGCAGTTTTTGGGTGCAGACCAAAAATACAACATAAAGTCTGCTTTAAAGGCCAGATACACACTCTCCATTGTTGAGATGCCAGACTTGCTATTTGGAAATGTGTATATTCGTTTGCTTATGTTACCACATAAAGAATGTTCTCCTGATAAAAACTCAGAAACTGTCATGGATGCTTCTCGGTCTTCTTTCTGCCTCTTGATCTCTTTTTCTACCCCTGCAGGAAGCTCGCTCTGTTGGTGCTTCTGTAGTGAGTCCTATGGATATTCAAAAGGTTAAAGTTTTCACTTTTTTCTGTCTTTTTTTTTTTGTACATAGATTTTTTTTCTTTCTCTGTTGTCTTTGCCTTTTCCCTTCTGCTGTTCTAGCATTAATAACTGGGAAGACAGGGGCTTGTTCTGTAAGCCTAATTGTCAGAGCGCAGGCAGCTTAATTGCAGTGATGCTGTGCTCCAGTACCTTTCTGCTGTAACCTTAATATGCTGATACTAACTGCCTTGCATCCAAATCAACTTCTCTTTATAAATACCACATTTACTTCATTATTTACATCTAGGATAAACTTCCAGAGAAAACTCAAAAATGTCTGTTTACAAATGTCCATTACTCCATTTTTACCATTATTGAGGGTGACCCTTAGTTCTGTAATCAGTCAGTATAAAGGCTGCATGTTAGTCCTGGAACAGAGTCAATGATAGAGGGAGAGCATGTGAAAGGAGGCGTTGTATGAGGTGTGTTCTACCTTAAATAAAATAAGAGTCAGATATGACCAAAGGTCATTTGAAAGAGTGCCTGAATTTCTGCTGACTGAGAAGAGCATTGGCTAATGAAGGGGTTTCTTTTCTGCTTCTGAGCTTTCTTACTTTCTGGTATTACCTTTGTTATCACTAGTATTTAAAGCAAGACTTTTGTACTGCAAAGTAGATAGAGTGAACAGGTCAAGAAATTACATAACTCTGCATGTCATGGTAACATTTCCTTGTATCTGAACAGCAAATTTAAACAAGCAGTAGTGGTTTGCAGTGGATGAAATTTTCCACTCTTCTTTCTCTATCTTGACTACTTTCATGACAAATTTTGGTTTTAAGGAAGAAGTGATAATTTGGCCAGACAAAGGGGAACATGGCAACAGGAACGAAGGGAGGCAACTATCTTGGACTGCCAGTGTTGCCATTTTCTCTTTTTTTTTCCTTCCTCATTTTTACAGGCAACTGTACACAAAATCATTTGAGCCTTCTGGTGCAGCCTCTGGTACAGTTCTATGCAAACAGCAGATATGAACCATACGGTCTTCTGGCCATCTGGAAACAAAACCCTAATCTGCCTGTACCCTTGAAATATTAGTGTGTTTCTTTTGTTTTTATGAATTGCTTCAGGATACTTTTATTCTTCTAGGCTTTTTGCAAGAAATGGAAGGAAAGCAACCAATTACTTTTCCCCCTATAAATTAGCCCTTAAGATAACAAGAAATACGGGGTTTTTTTTTTCCCCTCATACCAGATGTCTTCATTGTTTTATAGGGAAGTTATTGGAGGCACAGATTATAGTGTTTTTCTTCAACAAGACACAGTTTCCTTTTATATGTAAAACCTTAATGGATTGTCAAAGATCACTAGAATAAGAAAAAAAAACCAACCAACCAAACAAAAAGCATTGGGAACATATCTTTCTGCGTGGTGTGTTGACACTAATATTTACCTTTCTTATTTGACAGGAATATAAAGTCTCCAGCTTTGAACAAAGGTTGATCAGTGAAATTGAATACAGGCTGGAGAGATCTCCTGTGGAAGAATCAGATGATGAGGTGCAGCACGGAGATGAACCTATTGATAACAGTGCGTCACCATATTTTGAAATAAAGCTGAAGCATTACAAAATCTTTGAGGGAATGCCAGTCACATTTACATGCAAAGTGGCAGGAAATCCAAAGCCAAAGGTAAGAAAAGAGGGTAAATGTTTCTAGAAACGCTCTGAAAAGTTCTGTATTGATACCTTGCCATCTGCCCCTGAACTCTGGGCTGTGTCTTACAGGAACAGCAGACATTCTCTCTTCCCAGGACAGACTCCTAGCTGGTATAAACTGTCAAATCTCTTTTGGCATCACTGGAATTACTTAGGCTTATATTAGGCAAAAATCCTACTATGAGGCTTCAGCTCTTAGTTACTCCCTCCTGAGACTTAATCTCTATTTTACCTGGAAGTAATACATCTGTCATTTTCAGAGCTACCTTCAGGGCACATCTGTACCACAGAATGCAGTGCAGTGCTAGAAAATACTACGTGAGCTGGCACAGTAGTCCCAAAAGCAACCTCATAAGGTTAAAATAAGTAATTAGCTCAGGCACAGCAACATCCTAATGCATAAATATGGTGCTTCTGGTTCAGAAGGCACTGTGGTATCTGCATTCTTCAGTGTTGTAGAGTTGTTTATATCTACACACCTTAACAAGACTAAACTTTATTGAAACTTGGAGGGAGGCGTAATAAAATACCCTAAGTTCCCAAATATCCCAACAGCAAGATGATGCATGATGGTGAGGTTTTAATGATGAACTTCGGAGGGAGGGTTGGGCTTGGGAACTATTTCCTTTTAGCAGACGTGAAAGTACCAGTCGTGTGATGTCAGTAGTCTGGAAGAATGCTTTGCTGTTGTAGGTTGTGCTTAACCATTTCAAAAATTGCTTGGCAATCAACTGACTCATTATGCAGCAGGCAAAGAGCAGGAGCTTCTTCAACTTCCTTGCCAAAGCCTGTATCTTGTTTGTGAAGGTCCTTGCAGCTCTTACAGTGACCTCTTGTGGAGAAGGTCTCTCTACTTAGACAAAAGCAAAGATGCTTTATCTCTTAATCTAAGATCTTCACAGCAGAACAGAGATAAAAGCAAGTTACTTTACATATTAAGTAATAGAGATGTATGATACTGCACAAATTGTAAAAAGAAAAAATTAACTTGGTCGGGTAACAGAGAACCGCAGAGAACTAGGGCTACATCTATGTTAACAAGTAGGGCAGATCAGAGGAAGCAAATCTGTGGAACGAGACATCCAATCCAGCAGGCATTGCAGCTGGTTTTACATTGGGCTAGTTCTAATCTTGTCTCACAGACTGAAGCAGATGCAGCACATTAGATGTGTTCTTGGAGCACATTTTCTGGTTTAGTTTCATCTGAAAGGAATCCAAGTTTGTGCTCCAAGACCGCAACATGATGTGAACCACTGCAAAGTAAGTGGGGCTGATCAGTATAGTCATATCAAAAGAGCACTCCTGCTTCCAACTGAAGATACACTGAGATCAGCTCAGTCTGTCTGAAATGAAAACTTTGATGTCCTGCATTTCTTTTGAGATGACTGTACAGAAGAGTCTGTTGTGCTGAATAAAGGTGGAAGACAAACAGGTTCATTAGTATTAGAGGTTCATTATGCTGAAGAGGTGCTCTCTTTGCCTGAGGCTTATGACTAAGTTACTGGATGACCTGTTATGAGTCAGCCTTAGTCACCTTAGCCTTTCCCTAGTTTTCACAGTTTTCAATTAAAGTGTAGTTTCACAGTCGTCTTAATCTGATTTAAGACAGATGAAAGAGGATGTCTCCTTTCCCTCACTCTCCTTGTTTTAGAGTCGGGGATTGCACAGCCAAGAAACCACATTGTTAGTCCTGCCCTAAAGCACAGCGCTACAAAGGAGTATCTGATGTGAATGCCCTGTGATTCATATAGGATGTTCTGCTTTTCTGCAGTGTCAAAGCATGCACATTAACAAGTAATTTGCTCTTGCACCTGGGACTATGAGCCTTTATTCCATTCACTTGCAGATGCTTCGTGCAGTTCATTAGGTTGCTCGGGATGGAACCAATTTCAGTCCCGTTGGATGGCTACTGGTTAGCCGGGCTTTGTAAATGTCAAAGGTGGCATCTTCCCCTTATCTGCTGGAGCATGCCAAGATAGCAGTTTTGAAAGGCTGAGGGCTGCCCTTCTGCTGTCATTCATTGAAGCTTGAAGCGTTGCCCCTGAATAAATTCTTTACTTTGGCAAATGAAAAGCTGGAAATAATTTACTAACTTGAAGCTCCTCCCTTGTAAGTGTTCTGTCAGGTCTGCCAAGGAATGGCTTTGGGAAGGACTATAATGTTTCTAAAATCTGGCATTCATTACAAGGGAGTTTTTTCTAAGCGGGGTTATTGGCTTGATTATTTTTTTCCCCTGAACATGCCATGTAAATTGAATACTGATGTGCAAAATCTGTCTCCATAAACATGACTTTTTAAATCTGAGTCTGCTTTTGTTATAACCTTCAGTGTAATGTAAAACTATTTTCTCATTAAAATGAGAACCCATGGAGATACAGGAGGGATTGTAGAACACTTATTTTCAAGGGGTATTTCTCTTCTGAATTAGGAGAACATCATGTAAAAGGTTAAATGAGACATGAATGTTGCATAAAGCTCATACTGCTCACTCTTCCCCGGGCTGAATATAATTCCTAGTGATTAAAAATGCTTGTGTGCTGCCCAAGATCAAAACCCTTTTTTGTACTCTGTATTCCATTGTATTTCTAGTATTGGTTTCAGAAAATCTGCTGCAAGTAAAAGCAATCCAGATGCAGAGTTCAGTGCTTACGTAGTTTAATGGTACATTTATTGAAAGGTATTCTAGAAAGAAAATACTTCACTGTGAGGGCCATTGTCTTCAGCAGCAGTAGTGCTTTACTTATTAACTCCGTGTCAGATAAAGGTAATATTAAGAATTTACTGCTCATAAGTAAATTGATGCTGATGCTTTTAAACTTAGTCTAAGTATGGGACAACATATGCATCATGTTTGGATAGCTGGTTCAGTTAATATTTGCATGTATTTCCATGTAATAATTTCTGGCATGTCTCCTAATGTTTCTGATAAGTGCTTTGTTATTAAGTAATTACTACTTAACACAGTATGTTTCCAAGCAACATTATGACACATGTAAAGCATGCAAGTTAAAACTCATTTTTTGCAGCTATGTTGTTACCAGCACCCATTAGCATGTGTATATAAGTGATCAAATATCTTTTGCATCTCCAGTAAGTGCTCTGTCAGCAGATGAGAAGACATGACTAAATCTTTTGTTAGCAACACAGACTCTCTGCAAGGCTGCTGACAGACAAAATGGGAAACAAGTATAACCAGCTACTGAGGAAATGAAATCATTTATAGTTACACATAATACTTTTTAATATAAAAACCACACATGGTAATTAATTTTTAAAGGAAATTTCCACTCATTCCCTCCAAAACATATTGTCCATTGTCTTTTTGTGAAAAGTATATCTTTTTCTCTCAGGTGAATGAATTTTGAGCTTTGAAATGCTGGCATGTACAAAGAACCTGGCTATCAGGTTTTGCTTTGTCATTTCATTTTTATTGGAAAGCTGGTACCTCACTCTAAGACCTAAATTCCTACTTCAAGAACTAGGCTGAGGAAGATGTGTGTGTTTTCCTCATACTAAATAGTCCCAGCAGTCATGTGACCAGGACAAATACATTTGTTCAGCTTTGTACAAGTTAACCCTGTAAAATTTGTGTAGGCAACTGCCCAAGTGATTCAAGAAAAGCTCAACACCACTGACCTTATAGAACACATGCTTCAGAAATGACAAGTAAATAATTTTCTACTCAAATATTGGTTTGGGGAGCTGACTACGGCCTTCTGAAGATAAAATTTTTCACATATTCCTGCGTATGTTTTCATGCATACACCACATCTTTTGATTCTAGCAGATTTCAGTTTGGGGTTTTGTGTTATTTTTAAAATATAGCAAAAATTAAAAAAAAACCCCAAAGCGCGATGGAAATACTTGAATTTTTTTTTTGCCTCCAGTCTGAGACATTAAAAACATGCATGGGTTTTGTATAATTTATGGATTACTTTGAGATACTATTCTGCATACATCATTTTTTGGCTCACTGAAAGTAGATCTTGGGTCAGCCAGAGAGTAAAATTATGTATCAAAAGTAATGGAAAAGAGCTCGGTTTGATAGATAATATAACTGTTCTGTGCAACCTGGGACTCTGCTGGTGTTGGCGTACACTTATTATAATATATCTATGTGCTGACTTGCGTTATTTCCTATTGCTTTGTAAAGCTGCTCATCTCTGCAGTTGTCTGTCACATCAGGGTGACACGGTTAGTTTCAATCATGCGATTGTACTGAGCTGGCCCACTGCTCACTGACCTGCTCGCTGCCAACGTCAGTAGCTGAATCCCCTTCTGGCTTTTTGGTCCAGTCAGCATAATGACCATGGGAAAAAACTGGTGTTTCAGCAGTGAGGTCATTACTTCTATTTTATTCATCATTGAACTAACTATTCCTATAATTGCCTCGTTTGGTGTTTTTGTTTTCTGAAAAGAGAGCAATAAGCGCTTCTCCAGCTTCTTCAGATTTAAGTGAAACAAAAATTTAGAACTTTTCTTTGTAATGACATTTATTTCCAGCTCTTGGAGCGTTCAGCTGCTGTTCTGCCCTTGGCCTGGGCACGGCCCTTATGCAACAGCTTCTTTAGTAAATATTCGTGCTGCTGCATTTGTCTTTGAATGACTGCTGATCTGTAGCTTGTCTTTTAGTGAAAGTAGATCATGGACTGTGGTTCTGCACTTTTACTCATTGATCAAACCGGTTTTCTTTGAATGCTTAGCAGAGAGGTTTTCACCAGTTAAAATTCATTAGTACTATTAATTGAGAAATGATGACAATGAGCACCCACCTCTTACCAGCCATGCCTGGTTTTCTCCTGCAGATTTATTGGTTTAAAGATGGGAAACAAATTTCTAAACGAAGCGATCACTACCGAATTCAAAGAGAACCTGATGGAACTTGCTCGCTGCATACTGCAGCCTCCACCCTGGATGATGATGGGAATTACACTATTATGGCTGCTAACCCACAGGTAAGTGAAGGTTGGCTCCAGAGCAAACATGCTTCTGGACATAAATCTTCAGCAAACTATCTCATCTTACGTATCCATGATTTAATTAAATGATGAAATCACCATAAAGTATGTAAGTTAGATTTCTGTTTTCATCTTGCATCAGTAGGGTGGGACCTTTCTATCTCCAAGAGATTAGCAACTCAACAGCAGTTTTTTTCCTATGGTCTGAGGTTTCAGAGGGGAGGGGTGTTTTTTTAATCACTCTTCCACTATTTGTTTCAGCTGGTAACATCTCAGTATCCTAACCTGAGCGTGGATAGTGTACATACTCTAAAGGGAGGAAAAAAATCCAATTTATGAGCAGAAGTAACCCAATTCAGCAATTTCATTTTCTTCTGTTGACACTCCTCGCTGACTTGAGACCAACTTTTTGATATGAGTAGGAGTATATCACACCTCAACATGTTTACATTAGGCAGTGACTGCAATTCTGCAAGGCAAAAAAGCCTAGCACTTATTACGTAGGGAGAGGTCTCCTGTGTTGATCTCAAAGTTTTGAATAATGTCTTTCTGAAACAGTATTACTGGTTTTTTAATATTATTTGTTCTTTGCTTACCGGGTACAAGAGCTGCAGTACACAACAAGAACCCACTATTGTGTTGAACACAGCTAAACTTAAGAGTTCATGTATCCCATTGAAGTAACTTTTTCAATCCACTTTCTCTGGACACAAACTGAGGGGAAAGATTTGCACATGAGAAACCAAGGCAGTAACATAACTTTAGGGATGTAACGAATTGTTTGCTTCTATAGCACTAAATATCCTGCCAAGACCTGGGAGTAGAATCGCACTGTAAAATAACAAACTGTATCGCTGAGACAGAGTTTAATCTAAACAGGAGTGTTGCTCTGTTATGAATGTTGCTAGGTTACTTAACATGACACTGCCATTTTTGCCCTGCTCTTTGTCGATCCTGCTCATATTGCAGCAAGCTTGTGAATACAGGGGACTGTACACAGACGACACACAAACAGCAGCTTTAGGCTAGATTCTACAAAATGCAGTGCTTAAATGTAGGTAGTTTAAATGTTATTTCTACGTATACAAAGAGAAATAAAGAAATAAAAGACATAGCATAAGGCCAAGGAAATTCTTCAAGCTGGGAGCTTGTACACGTAAGCGATCGTTGTGTTATAACAGTTGGTACTATTTAAATTGTGGAAATTCACAGCAGGTTTAAAAATTATAAAACACACTCAAGGTATGAAGCAAATCCTGTTCATCTTCCTGGAAGTGTTGTGTTGGTGCATGCAAAGTTTCCCAATGTAGTGTTACTAGTTGTCCAAAATCTGAGAGAACTTGGTGATTAAACTGCTGTTGTGTTTGGGCGCTGTGCTCTGTCCCAGAACACCTACTTTTTTAGCACTTGTTATTGTGGATAATGCTCATTCAATGACATGACAGTGACCCAGGTTATCAGCTCTGATCATTGCTGACACTAGTTTGTTAGTGGGTTTTTAGAGACACTCCAATGAGATGGGTTTGTATAGTGTTCTGTTTGGGGACTGATAAAATTCTGCATCTGTGCTTTTCTCCCCTCTTTGGAGGAAAAAACCAGAAGCATCCTCCTCTGGCTCCACTAAACAAAACATCTGTCTGTTTCAGCAAGCTCATTCTGTTCTTTTTTCAGTGTAATTCCCAAGCAAACATACTTATCTCTTCTACTATTTGCATGCTTTTTACTATCCATTTAACAGTACAATGGAGGCAAAGAAGGGCTATGAGTTAATGTACTAGCCTTTCACACTCGAAGATCTGGATTCCAATGCTTTTAAGTCATCCCAAGTGGAAATAATTTTGGCATAGCCTCCTCAATTCTAATGGAAAATTGTCCATATCTCAAAGCTATCACAAACTTAGGCAAATTTGGCAGCCTTTCCTTAAAAAAGCAAAATACGTATATAAAAGGGAGCCTACATCAGGGTTCTGATGGACTGGGAGATATTTGCTGGGCTGTTGCTGTGTTTTGGTCACTGCTATTGGGACCACCAAACTACAAAGCAAAAAGACATTTCCTTGGCAAAGGCTTCAGTTCATTAAAGCTCTGCCAGTTTATGCCATCTCGTGATCTGGATTAATATTACAGGATTTATGTACATAAAAAGTGACTTGTGGACACACCTTGGAAACGGTTTGTGGTCGTTAACAGGGCAGGTGCCATGGCCTGCGATATAAGGCGCAGCAATTTGGAATTAGGGATCTTAACACACCTCTGGGGTTTGCAGTAAAATTTGCCGTATAACTTAATCCAGAGCAAACTGACCTTGGGCCTAGACAAACACAAACCCTTGCCTGTTTCAGGCATGTAGTAACAGGTTAAATCCCTCAGCTGAGCTCTTTCCATGAGCTGTATGGGCTCAAGTCAAGTCCTTATTTTCACCTGCTTTCCTTCTATGCCATTCTCACCACTTCTTTGCGTTATGCGCCTGCAGTCCTCAGTCTAGATTCCCCTTATTTGTTAGGCTATCCTGTCATTAATTACTCCCCACTCATAACTTCCTTCCCATTCATCCCATGACTTTTCCAAATCTTTGGCTTTCTGCTTGTTCTTTCCTATCCAGACTCCTCACTGAACTTTGTGTTCCCATTTGTGAGGCCTTCACATACTGAAATATGCAGAAGTTATCCCAAAATGTGTTAATTCATTGCCTGGCAGAACAGGATTAATATGCAGTGGTGCCTAAAATAGGACGTATTTGTTCCAGATGTTCTTAATGGTCTTGTAACACACAACCCCCCTTTTGCTTAAGAAATTACTGTGGGTCATGCACAATGGCTTATCTTAACACAAGGTTTTTTTCTTGTGGACTAAGTGGGTCATGGGAATAAAAACAGGACACAGACTTTATTTCTAACAGTCCAGCAGTAACACAAAGGTCATTGCCATTTGAAGGCTGCTTGTGATCCCACTGAAATTGTTTTTCAGTGGGTTTTGGCCAGTTAATAAACGCCCCAAATTATTGCGACAAAAATATTTGTCACTTTTGTGCTAACAGACTTGAGCTCACAGCTTGGAACTGAAATATACTGCAAAGCTGAAGTGAATGTTGCCTTACAGCTCCCAGTCCTAGGGGAAAAGATGGGCATACATCTTCCATGCCTTTATCAATGAGCTATTTAAAACTATCATTTTTTATAAGTTATTGTTACACTGCTATATAAACGCTTACTACAGTGTTATTTTTATACATGGCTTTTATATTCATATCTAGTCTGTGTTCATTACTAACACCAGATGCTTTTACCTCCGTACACGGTGAATGGTGGAGCCCTGGATGTCCACAGTTCTGGCCGTCCCAAATTTGTTACCACTAGTGCTTGTCATGGATAATCTATCTTCTAAAAAAAGAAAGTAAAACCAAAAAAAGGGGGGACTAAATATGATAGAGCCCACGATTCATTTATCATTCACTGAAAATAACCTGAGCTGACAGAACTGTCTCTAATGTCCACCAGTGTCATTGTGTCATGTGGGGCGATTCTTACCCCCAAACCAGGCCTGCTCTTTAGAAACGACCCTTTAAGTACTTGCACAATTCTTTCGGCTATTATATTTATGGGTTTTTTTGAGCTGTGGCCCCATCAGCTCAAGTGATTCAATCCGCTTTGGAGGCAGCTGCCCTGTCATTAAGTGCCAACACTTAGCAAGTGCCGCTTTCAGGATCCTGAACTAGTTGTTCTGTCTTTCCCTCTACTTCCATACACAGAGAAACCCCCCCCACCTGCACCAGTAACTTAGTCGATACTGGTTTAAGGACTTAATTGCCAGTGGTACTAATAATATTTCTTAGAAGAAAAACTTCCAGGCAGAACATTGTAACCATGACTGTGTTACAGTCGCAATTATTTCAGTCTGTTCTGTGTTAGACTGCAAGCTGATAACATAGTGTAGTATCAGAAGGTATCTTGACAAATGCTTTTCAAAGACCTGGTGAAAGAAGAAATTGTATCACAGAGGCTGTAACAGGTGGGCAAAACCAGAGAGAACAGGTTGAACATTCATTAATATTACGTGATTTAGGCCTTCTAATGTTCCTCCTCTCTGTTACCATAACAGGGCAGAGTAAGTTGCACAGGCAGGCTGATGGTCCAAGCTGTAAATCAAAGAGGCCGCAGTCCTTGGTCACCTTCTGGTCAGCCTCACATAAGAAGGTATGTCTTGTTTTGTTTTATTTCTTTTAATAATATGTGATTTGTAAAATTATTATGGTAAGACAAACAATGTGAAGTAAGAAAGAAAGATAAATCCATGGCATTCAGGAAGAAATGTGACCTTTTCTGTCTAAAACTTTCTGCAAAGCTTACACACTCAGAAGTAAAAGCAACCTCTGAAATTACATCACTTTTAAGTATTTTTAATTTTGCCTGTCTCCTCTTCCTTTGTGACATTCACTAATTACTCCATCACAAATTACACTGTCAGCTCTCAGGAAAGACCTTGTCACTTATGTGTTTTTTAAAACTTCTCACCTGACTAGGAATCAGCCAAGAATCTGCAGCTTTGGATAAGTATCCATTTAAAGAAACAGCAGCAATAACTGCATGCTGAAGAAATTTATTAGGTATACATTAGAAATATTTTAGTATTCCAGTGATTTCAGTTGAGGTTCTTATAAGGAATTATGAGTCAGAAATAAAGTATTAAACTTATCTTTGCTGAATTTACAATTAGTTGCATACAAAGCTGTGGTTTATGGGTTTGGACCATATAAGGGAATCTTCCCTTAAAAGATGGCTTGGGGTATTTTTTATTACCCGAAGTATTTATGAAGCTACTTAGCAAGGCTCACAACAACTTTAGATGATACAAAAAAAATTCATTTTGGTCACCCAAACAGAACTGCTTTCCTGGAAGTATGAGGGCTCCCGTTTCCACTGTGATGAGGCACATGTTCTTCTTAATGGTCACAATGACCCTAGAATCTCAATATTGTCACTGTAATATACAGAATAGATGTAATTACCCAGTCAATAAAGAAATCATTTCTGTAACAATTAGTAGCAGTAGTACATACTGTAGAACTGCTGCATGCAAAACAGGCTCTATTCCTCCCTCTTATAACTAGAAAGTATTAGAAAAGGAGATTGGCTGTTCAAAGGGTCTTACCAGTCCAATTCCTGTGTGGAACAAATAGGGCTTCCTGCAGTCCTGAAAGTATTTTCCAGCATCTCTCACTGAGGCAGCCCATCAACTTTCCCCCTAATGCTTCATTTTTTAGACCTGTTCAGCCCAAGGCTCAGGCTGCTTGTGGAGGGGAGCGTCCTGCTACTACCACAGTGTGAGAACAGCCCCAAAAAGCTGGGTCCGTTTGGCCTGCAGTGAATAAGCTCTTGATTCCTGCAAATAAAGGATAAAACTGAAAAGTTTCTGTTTGAAGAGTCAGGTTTCAGCTGAGCATAAAGGGTGAGAAAGGGGAAACATGTTTAAAAATGGGAACAGGAGAAAGTAAGATAGAGATGGGCAAGAGTGCAGTTAGGTGACGCTTCTGCATCTTTCTGAAGACTAAAATGTGGGTGTCTCTGCGATGGGCAGAACCCTCAGGTCATAATGGAGGAGGCTCATTTTTCAATCTCTCCAGGTGTGATCAGAGTCTGTGGCTGCTTATGGCTAAGCTGGTATTTTATATTCTAATTGAGACGAGCACTAAGGCAGCCACTATTGTTTTGATTGGTTGTCTGGTAGAATAATGAATTATAAGTAACAGACTTCTATATAGCACTGCAGTTAAAATAGGGCAACTATTGGGAATTCATATTTCCTGTAGAATTACCATATGGGCAGGGCTCACCCCGATTCATTTACTTAGGGCAGGTCTGTTTCTGCTAAGCCTTCAGCACAACTCTCGTTCTCCTTGAGACTGGTGAAATTCAAACACGTAAAAACGTTCCTAAGACAGACTCCTACCGTGGGCGTTTCGACTCTTCCATACCACACCATGCTCCCCCCACATTGTGTGGCATATGTTGCCTAATATTTTTGTGAATACATATTCCTGTGGCCTTAGAGTAGTGTTTTTCTAAGCTTTCCTGCTTGAGAGCAACAAAACTTCTTTTTTTTAACACAAGTGTAATTATTAGCTTAATGACCTTTATGACTTGTTACATTTGACAGGCTTTCTCCAGCAGTATTTTTCATCTCCTAAAGAATGTGTTCTGGCAGAAGTCTGGGTTTTGTCACCTTCACTACATCATAGACATTTTAAAACCCTTTTTGTACTTACTTCATTGTAAATGTATTTTTCTGAAATGTGCCTAACTTGCAAACATTGCCCGTTTAGTGTTACTTTGTGGGGAACGGGGAACTTTTGAACTGCCTGGCACATACAAAGCTTGTGCTCAGTCCTTTAGCCAACACGGTGTTCAGCGCTGCAGCACCCAAGCTGTCATGTTGTGTACTGCAGCTGGAGCCCCAGTTAAATCACCTTAAAAACACATGAGCTTTAAGGAAGCCTTAAAAAAAATAAGTATTCCTATTGCCCCTGCTGTCAGTTGGAGGATTAATTTGAACTTAATCTCCTTCATCCCAAATTAGTGTTCATTATCATATGATCAGTCATAAAGTCTTCCCATGCTGCTTCTTGCTGAAATTCCTAGTGCATTGCTCAACACCAACCCCTGGAGTCTCCCCTGCACACAAGTAGTACCTGATGTCAGTAGTAGAAACTAATCTTTGCAATTTGATGCCCACATCACACCTAAAGAACCCACAACTAATCCAAAGGTATTCCAGCCTCTTGCAATTTGTCATTCCTAGACATCTGAAGTACCCGGCTCTACTCATTTCACTGTTTCTTTAAAACCACAAAATGTTAAGGGCTTAAAAGTAGTCTGCAATTTTACAGGTAAATTTACAAAGAGGGGTAAAGAAATGCATTCTTTACTTCAGAGTCTAGACTGATTTAGGTTCCTTTCAATTGTGTAATTTGAAAACTTCATTTTCACAATTCAAGAACATAGTATAAAAAAATTAAAAAGTCTTTGGCCACAAACTCTTAACCTTTTTGCTTTCCATTTCAGTTAGTGTAATTTCCACACACCTCCCTGCTCTGTTTTGACCAGTGCTATAATGCAGCAGCTGCAGAAGTAGCTTTGGGCATGTCCAAGGGTTAAAAAAAAAAAAAAAAGGGTGCTTAAGAGCTGGATTTTAGTGTCATTGATAAACATTATCTTTGAAGACATTTGAACAGCTCCCCTTGACCACATCAGGATGTTACTGTAGGCAGCAGTTGGCCCTAGTATGGGATCTGGAGGAGATGATCAGGCAAGGACAAAAACTGAAATTTTGCTTCAATTACAAGTTTCTTTCATTACTAAAGCGCACAAAAGGAGTAACGCTAATGTCAGTGGGAGAAAAATCCAGTTAAAAGAGGAACCACTTAGAAAGAGATTGGAGAGATTAAATCAACAGGCAAGAAGAGCTAATGCTGGAAATAGATTAAAAGACACTGTGGAAGCCTATGGTGATTAATTCTATTTCTAGGAACATGGGGTATTTTTGCTTTTTTTTTAAATTAAATCTTTTACAGTACCTTTATTAAGAGCATTTTAACAACCAATGTTTTTCTTCCTGTTGCTTGCAAATGAAATTCTGATTACTTATTTTATTTGTATTTTGGTGTCTTAAAGACGGACCTTACACAAAAATAGCATAATAGATACATAAATGATTGTTAACAAGCATTTACTCTATAGCAAGATGGTTTTCTAGATCATATTTTACCACAACATGTGAATTAAATGAAAGTAATAAATACAATGTCATAAATAACTCAGTCTGAGTCAAATGCCATCAGTGTCTGTGTGTAAATATAGTGATTATGGTATAGGTCAAAAAAGTGATTTAAAATTCAAGTAGTCTTAGAAGTAATTTTGGTTTTTCTGATTTAGCAGAGAAATAAATAATTTACCTTTATTTCATGTTATTTTAAGACCACGATCTCGATCAAGGGACAGTGGTGATGAAAACGAACCAATTCAGGAACGATTCTTCCGGCCTCATTTTCTGCAGGCTCCTGGAGACCTGACTGTTCAGGAAGGAAAACTGTGCAGAATGGACTGCAAGGCAAGTATCACACAAAGGATAGCGGCAACCTTTCAACACATTTAGCTGATTCAAAACCCAAGTTTAGCTTCCTTCTAAAGCTATTGGCCACTGTCAATAGGTTAATAAATCTCACTGCTTATGAGTATGTGGACAGTAAAAGTTTGGCTCCCCTCCAGTGAAAGTGCTTCAGGCAAACCTTACAGCTCTCAGTAAAGTGGTTTTTAGAATTCTGCTGTGCTGGGGGATGAAGGGAAACAGCACACACTACAAAAAGTGGCCTTCTCCATTTTAAGTCTTTGTATTACTTCCATTTCAATCCCCCACTGAAATTTCAATCAATATAATCTTGATTTATGACTTTACCTAACAGGTTTCATTAAGGCTTGGACTTCTGTTTACTTTATGCCAGTGTATTTGGTAGAAGCTATTTGTTTTCAAGAAGTACCTGCAGCAAATGGCATGGCTTTCAAAAGTACAAGACTTGTTCACGCAGACTAAGTATTAACTAGGGCTGGCGGTGCTGTCACAAGGTTACACCTAAGGGGAACAGAATGTCAAGTTCAATAAGTAGTCGGCTAACTTCATTTTCTCTGCAAGCTTTCTACAAGAAGTTAATCCAGAAAGGAGTATCTTCCCATTCCATGTGAAGAGCAAACAACACAAAACCCAAAAGGTGTCACCCTGCCTTTTGTTTTGCAATGGGTTATTGTTTAGCTTCCAGCATGATCTAAAGACTGATCTTTTTTTAGTCACACCCATAGGACATCATGGAATTCAGGGAGTTGGCCAGAAAGTAAGTAAATGAATACAACTGAGTCAATGTGTAATTCATGGTAGAGTTAGATCTTTAAATCTTGCGGTGCACCTGCAGCAGCAAACAAAACCAAACTTCTGAAGTAACAAGTCAGGACTCCTCCAGTGTTTTCTATCGCTAAGACCATTTCCCATTATTCTGTTTACACTTAAGGTTAGTGGATTGCCAACTCCAGATCTAAGCTGGCAACTTAACGGAAGACCAATTCGTCCTGATAGTTCTCACAAAATGCTGGTGCGTGAGAACGGTGTGCACTCCCTGATTATAGAACCAGTCACAGCCAGGGATGCTGGAATCTACACCTGCATTGCCAGCAACAGAGCTGGTGAAAATACGTTCAGCCTGGAGCTCATTGTTGCAGGTAACATCTTCCACACTGACCACTGTAAGGATAACATGAGAAAGGACAATGTAAGTGCTGTCAAATGAGATGGCTAAGGGGTAGGGGGTGAGAAAAGGAATTCTGGCAGTAACAGAACTATAGTATAATCATAGGTGATACGTTTATGTTATGTTACATTATGGCATCAGCTGACTGGCATGTAAGTTCTGTGCACACACTGAAAAAGAGCTGTTGTCCCAAGGCACAGGTGAGGCTGTAAACCAGACTATTTACTTGAACGGGTTTTTTAATGGCAATTTGTGCAGACTCAGATCTATTGATGAACAGCTGGTATGATGCAATTTGTGTGTTTCACAGTGTATTAGACTTGTGCCCTCCCAGCCTTCTAGTAGAGCAGTTCCTCCTGTGTTTTTATGGAATATGAAAGAGCACTGGCTGCACAATGCTTATTAAACAATTTATCTTGTCTTCATTGTCCACATTCCAGTTCTTTCAGGGAACAGGGGGAAACTACTCTGCTCTATTAGTGCTCACTTTTCTCCCATTAAAATACTGATCTGACAGTTTTCTTGATATTAACAGGATTGGACTTTGTCATTAATGAAGACAAGACTCAAGTGTCCTGTTGCTTAGATTTTTTATTACTGTTTTTTAGCAAGCTGCTGAAAGAACACTGTTTTCATAGACTAGTGTCAACATGACTGCAATCTTTATTTTCACAGCTAAGGAAGTACACAAAGCACCTGTGTTCATAGAGAAGCTACAAAACACAGGTGTGACTGAGGGATTCCCAGTGCGACTGGAGTGTCGAATCTCAGGGGAGCCATCTCCTCAGATATTTTGGAAGAAAGAGAATGAGTCACTGACATACAACACTGACCGAGTGAGGTTAGACTGTCTTAGATTAATCTCTCCATCTATATCTTCGATGACTACTTATCCTGTAACACATGAACACCTAAAAAGTCTTAGAATGCTTTGTGTGAGCCACAGCTCATAAATATTAACTGATTATTGTAATAATTTATAACATCTACTCAAACTTGCAACCAGACTGGTGGCCAAGCCAGAATTAAAATGCAAATTCTGCTTTCCAGCCTTGGACTTAAACAACTATCTTTGCACTTTATGCTTATAAAGAAGTAGTTATTCCCTTCTAGAACTAAGACTTATAAAAATTTACTGGTTAAAACCTAGGCCCCTAAGTAAAGCTACCTGCTTCTCTGCAGAAACCTTTGTTCATCACTCTGCTGTGTAGTTCATCAGCTAAGATTCAATGTTTTGAATATTCCAAGACCTATGAACTTGTCTTCAAAATTTGATAGCATTTTGTATGAATATTTAAAAGTAAATTCATGATATATTATACTGCAAGAAAAGTAACTCACTACTGATATGACACTATAATAAATTATTGCTGTCCTAAATAACTAAGAGTATTTCAGTACCTTATTCCTCAAGGCTTTTATGAGTTCCCGAAAAAGTCGAGGCAAGTTCTGGTACCCCTGCTGCTCAAATCAGGCTTCCAGATGTCTTAATCTGTAATTGTGAAAGAGAAGCTATGCATTTTTGCTTCTTAGTTTTCAGTACAGGATATTAAACTGCCAAATTGTCAAGCATACTCAAGGTTTTATTTTTCACTTGCTAATTTCAGAGGAAATCCCGTATTAATTAGAGGTGGATTATAATTCATCTGTAACGAGGACTGGGTCAGTTTACATTTAAAAATAGCCTACACTGTTTAGCTGTTTAAATACTGATTCTCTACTTTTCTTTTGCTTAGCATGCACCAGGATAACTACGGCTACATTTGCCTGCTTATTCAGGGAGCTACGAAGGAGGATGCTGGTTGGTACACTGTTTCAGCTAAGAATGAGGCTGGGATTGTTTCCTGCACTGCCAGGTTGGATGTTTATAGTAAGTGACTTCAGTTTTCATGAACACATTAATCTTCCCAAAAGCAACAGTTCTATAAATTTCAGTTTATTCACAGAATGGTTTACGTTGGTCTCTTTTTTTTGTTTGTAGTTTGTCCTCAATAATAACGATCCACATCAAGACAACAAATGCTCTGTCAAAGTACATTTCACCATCTTTCAGATACCTAAAGCAAAACAAGCATGCATGCTTTCTGTTTTTTCTTAGTATATTAAATATAGTTAATTAACAACAAATAATGGCATGATTACAGTATTTTTGTGGATCATTATTACTATCGCTCTGCTAGTGCCTCCCTAACCTTTTGTATCCTTTTGTACCTTAGTCCATAATACACCTGTGACAGCTACCAGCAACGTAGTAGATGGGTTTATGGCTTTCTGCTGAATTATTGTTTGTTTCAAAGCAGCCCCTCACACAGCTGAATGCTTTCTTAAACCAAAACCTCTTAACCAGTCTTCTCATAACAAGAATTAAGAGAGGGCTGGAGGGGGGAAGGAGTGAGACTGGAATGATAAAGCACAGTTGCAGAGGTGACGGGGTGATAGTGGGACTTGGGAATTGGAGACTTGGCTCAGCATTCCTCAGCATATGAGGGCGGCAATGGCAACCAGATGGTTTCCTTTTATATACCACAAACAGCCCTCGAGCAGGCCAGTCACTGTAGTATTGGCACACAGCAACACAGCCCCCTTGCTGTCACCCATCTCAGTGACACAAGGGAAGGTGGAAAGCAATGCCAAAAAGGCAAAGTAACAAACAAGCCACTGTTGTTTTTACTTTCCACTTTTGAAGTTGAAACTACATGTGGGGGAAAAAAAAAAAAAAGAAACTTACCTTTGCTATAATGGTTTTCTGCTGCTCAGAAATCAGTATCTCCTTTACCGGGGCTGACTGTCACTTTGCTGCGCAGCTCAAGATGGCTGATGTGTTTTTTTCTTCGCTTTTTAATCTATAGCTCAGTGGCAACAACCACCTCAGACAACCAAGCCAAAGAAGGTGCGGCCCTCGGCCAGTCGATACGCTGCACTTTGTGACCAAGGACTAGATATCAAAGCGGCTTTCCAGCCTGAAGCAAACCCAGTCCACCTGACAATGCAACCTGGCTTGGTAGAAAGTGATGATCTGTAGATCCAGCGGCTGCTTCCATCATTTTCTTTCAAAGCAGAAACACTGAAAGCCATTGCCTTGACCAATGATACTCCTATGTCACTTTATGCAAAGGCAGACACCTTCAAGTACAAAAGATAAACAACAAACACAATAACCATATATTCCTTATTCATATACCAAATTAGAAGAATAGGTAGATTGTTAATAGAAATGTCCACATTGCACAACAAATCACACTCACCTGTTTCTTATATCTAAGTTGCTTCAGCTCTTATAAATAACCCTTTTCATAAAGCCAAAATACACCAGAGACAGATTTTTTCAGAAGAGAACACTATTGATCACTACATGCCTTCATAAGCAATAAGCAGATGCTACACAATCTTCATGGTGCAAGATGTTTTACTTGAGGCCATTAGATCACAAAGGAAATTAGAACGTATGGTTACCTATAGCTCTGAAGTGGCAACTCGTTCTATAGCGACAATGAACAAGTGCAATATTGTTGAGAAAGAAACAGAAGGCACAAGGAAGAGAAACATTAAGTGAATGCTGTATCTCTGCAAAGCAATTTCTGTTCTACAGCAAAAAGAATATCTCGCCTTAAGTGCTGACAGTATGGACAATTCTATAAAACAACATCAACACCATAACTTGAAATTCTTCTGTATTTTTCCTTTTTGCCATGTAGGAGGAGGCTTACTTACAAACAGCAAAGACAGTTCAAGCATAAGCAATTTAACCACTTCAAGAAAACAAAGAGCCGACTTGTCATAACAGTCTATTCCAGACTGTAAATATTGGTAACTAGACAGGAAAAAATTACTGACAGAATGAACCACTGCAGGAAGTTCCTGCAAGGAGGGGGAGGGGGACAGGGCAAGAGGCTGGAACTATGGATTTCCTGAAGACAAGTCTGTAATCTTGCAATACTCCCATTCAAGAATCTGAAATTCTAAGGTGAGCTGAACATGAAGGGGTGTATGGATGGGATGTTCAACTGTTTTAAAGCTTGTGTAATGTGTATGAGGAGTTTAGAAATGTATAGCAAGTGAAAAATGGGTTGAGACTGCAATATGAATTTAAATGACAAGTATACACCACAAGTGATAAGCTTGCAGATCTGAGGAAGGAGAAAATGAAGATGGACAAAAACAATATCAAATTTGTGCCTTTTATTTTCCTAAACATAGCATGTGTCCCTGGTAGATTTCTCTTTTTATTTCTGACTGTAGACAATTGACAGCTCTTTTACTGGGTAGAGTCACGCACCATAGATGAAAAGCCTGAAGGCTACTTTCAGAATGGGAGGCAAACCCACATCAAACTGGACCCCACCTCATCAGACCTGACTGGGTAGTTTAAAATTAGAATCAAATGAATTTCAGCTGAAGGGGAGGGAAGAATTACTAGGCCTGACAAGAAAAAAATCAGCATTTGATGGTACGAGATAAGATACTTTGCTATGAAAGGAAAACACTGTATTCCTTGTATGAAGCACATATATGGTATCTTCCATTATTTATAATAAAAGTGTTCAAATCTTTTATCTCAGTTCAGTTATTCAGAAATCCTGTACTTAAGAGGTTGTGTTTTTTTTAATTTTGTAATTGTGTACACCATGTATTGCATTACTACGCGTGTATCGCTTTGTAAGTACACAAAGTTTGTTATGTTTTTTAGTGACTAATAAACTTTAGCACATAAGGTAGTACGCTTCTGGTGCAGGATATGACCAGTTGGGGGGATTGTTAATCTAGGCTAACGTCATAGTCTTGTCATCTGGGAATAATCCGATTCTACTCTACAGAAAGTATGTCATATCATTTGCCAAATTTTTCTCAACTGTGACATGCTAATTACTTTTTTGTTTAGCTTCACTAGCATTATTTTGCCACCTTTTATTTGTATTTATAAAAAAATGTATTATCTCTACTTTGGATTGTTGTGCTGATATAATGTGGGTTTAACATCAATAAATATTACACAAATAGAAAGTTTTCCTTCTGGTACAGACTATTAACTGTTTGAGCACAAGCATGCACAAAAATTTTAAGTATCATGAATACAGATAAAATGAGAGCTACATGCAACATCGAAAAGAAACCTAGAATTCGTTGGAATATTTTGCTTGTGACCCAGAATGTTTAAACAAAACCAAGGAACGTGACTCAAATTCTGAAAAACTTGCTCAAAAGTACTTAAACAGGTTATAAAATAGGCAAGTCTGTTTTCTGTGTCTAGTAATTGCACTGTAACATCTCTTACAACTTATAATAAGTAAAGAACATGGCCCAAATCCTGTCAGGGTTGTTTTAGGAGAATCTTCTAACAAAGCAATATAATTATTTTTTTTTAAAGTTAAGATTTCCCTGTAAAATCCTGACTAACTAGCATTGCCTCCTTTCCTTCCTGTGCAAAAATACCAGGAAAGATGCAAGATAATGAATTTTTTCTTTTAGGTTTGCTTTTCAAGCATTGATCACTACAACCAGCATTATCTCAGCAATTAAGTGAGTACTGACATTAATGGTGATACGGCAGCTGAAGTTAATGGAGCTCTGTCTGCTCACAGTAAATTTGTCTTTGGCTTAGAGACAGACTGCTCTTATGTGCAAGTTTAAGATGAGGTCATCATCACTTTTTGCCTCTGTATATACGTACAGACACACATTTAAGTAGTAAATCACATCTCTAAGCAGCAAAGTTGTTTTTATGAAAACATTGGGCCGTGCTGTTACTTAGTTACTGTGACTGTTTGGGTTTCTCAGTTCAGAGATAGAAGCGTGGCACAAGAAAACTATATATTTTTCAAGCCAGAAATCTGAAATTCTTGGAAGTATGACCCAAAAGTGTACTTTTATCATTTTATAGGACTGAAAAAGAGAACTATTTGCAAAACTTCAGGTTTAGCTATGGGAAGCCTTCAAATTATTTAGGAAGCTGAACAGTCCAAGTGTATTCAAAGAAACCAAAGGCTCAACACAGCTGCGCTCAGGATGACGAAACCTTTGTGAAAAGCACAAACACTGAGGTGCAAAGTTCTACATCTGTGAAGGTTTGTTTTTTTTCATGCTGGTGGTGCACCTTAATCCCCACTGCCTTTCTCCTACACCTTCACAGCCACTGCAACAACTATTTAGCATACACATTTTTTTCACAGCCAGCTGGGGGCTGGGAATCAAAACCAAACTATAATTCAATCTGAAATGCCAGTTTAAGTCACTGTTTCTTTCTATATAACCACTTTCAAAGACCAGTTCAATTCACTTAGGTTGTACGCTAATAAACGCCTTGATTCCCCACATATGGACAATTACATCCTTATCTCTGCAAGCATCCGAAACGGATTTAATATGCGAGTACTTCATGAGATCGTATTACCCATCGCGTCATGAGGCTGAGGGGATCAGCTGCATGCTCTGGCTGTACAGCCCAGCTGCCAAACCCACCCTGTGCAGCACAGATGGATTAATGCATCGAGTGGAAATGCCTGCTCAGATCATGTGCACACTGACAACAGAGCAGACTCGCTGCCTCAACCATTCAGCATACATGCAAAGGGGCAGAATTTGCTAGCATTTAGCTCCTTCTCTGTAACTGGCTAAAAGATTTGGCCCTCCCCTGCACAGTTTTTCTGTTTTAATAGAACCCTGACACATCAGACAGATGAAAACACAGCTCCTGCCCTAAGAAATTTACAGTCTGCCCCAGCCAGCACACAGTATTCTTTAATGCCTCTTAATGCTTGTGATGCTAATTCAGAATTAAGCCACAACTTGCATCCTTTTAGAAAAGTGATTAATACATAAAATAATCTGATATCACGCAGAATCACCAATAAATATGTCAGTGTTAGAAACACAAAATGCTCACCTCATGCTTCCATCAAAAAAGCCCAACTACAAGCAGCAGTAACTGTTCAGCAACGACTTCTGCAGCTAGAGAGGCAGAAGATGAATGAACTTCAGTCCAACCCCATCAGGAAGGAGAAACTGCAATGCAACAGGTAGACCCTGGGGAAGGGTCAAGTCTTGCAACCACTGTCACTTTCTACTTCTGTAGTAGCAAAAATTGTCCAGAAACAGCTGCAGAACAAGGAGGAAAGAACAGCACCTGGCCGCTGCTCAGAACCATTGCATCACTTATGGCAGGAGCTCTACAAATCTCATCACACTGAATGGATTGGGGCTTTTTTTTCCCCCCGCCTGAAACTGTTCTGTTAAACACACACCTGAACACCCTGTCAAGCTTTTTTATTGCCTCCTGGCCTAGCAGAGTAATTCTGCAAAGCAGAATAGAGGGCACAAAATTCACTGCCTAGGACAAGATCTTTCCAAGCAACTGTAAAATGTGTTGAAAATGCCCCACAAGATAAGACTTCCGTACAGCAGACAACACACCTCCGCTCTACTGCAGATCAAGAACTAATGGATTCTGGAGATTGCTTTTCCCTGCAGCCTTTGTCTGAGCAACTGCTGGAGTCATTTGTAGGAAACAGACTGTCTAAAGAAAACCCATCTTATCACACTATTCTATAGAATAATGCACAAGTCTGTTAATAAACATATTAACTTACCACCTCCTACAATACTTCAGAATCACTAAACATTTTTGTAATTGACCTTGAAGCTACAATTCTATTCTGTATTAACTTCAGCTGTACAGTCCCTCATCATTTATTAACTAATGTGTAATAATGTATAATAAATGAAAACCTAAAATTAAATGTAATTCTTCCATCAGTACAACTGCTACCAAATGCAAAGGTCTTGACCTGTGCGTGAATGATGTAATTTCAGTTATGGAACAGCAGCAGCTTTCAAAAATTTCTGTTCCATTAAGTTCCAGATCCACTTTCCACTAGGGAAAAAGTGTAGTTACATAATGTAGATCTCCAAATCTAAAACAGGCTGTATTAGTTGTTTCCCGCAAAGTCCAGTGTATGAAAAGCATAACACAGATAAAAATCTTCATAGTAGAATAAAGTAATTCTTACACTATTTTTTTTAAACTTTTTCTGAGCATCAAATCCACTAAATGATCAACTTCATCAAGGAGAACAAAATTTTCATTTGTGATTATTTGTGTTTTCTTGCCACATAAACATGGGTATAAGAAAAGGCACAGCTGCTGCTACTAACCTTTATTCTAAAATAAAGAATTTTGGGTCAGCCTCTACATCCTAAAAGCAGAGGTGGAGCGTCACGGTGTTTCTGAGCACTAATTCCAAGGACTGAGACATCAGTGATCTCTTTCTGCAGAGCAAGTGGCATTGAAACCTGCAGTGAGGCAAAAAGAACACAGCACCCACGTGGAAAAACAAACGTTGATGATGCGGTGTCTCCACTGCCCTTACTTCAGAGTTCAGATTTCTGCTGGCTGCTTTTGGCAAACGTCGAGTCAGAATTCGGAACTAAACTCCCGGTAAGCGTGGTTAAGCTCACTGGGGAAGTCAGAGGAAGGTTACAGAGCATTAATCAGCAGTTTGTGCAGCAGAAATGCAGCTCCCATTCAGAGAGGACAACAGAGTAAGGGCAGCTTGAATGAGCTGCCCCTGTTAGAGGCAAACCTAAGTATGGCAATGCAAGTACCTCTTCATGGACAGCTTCAGCTGTGCATGTCTGAATAAATAATTTCTTATGAACAAAATTCACCTCATGTTAATAATCTAGTACATCTAGTTCTACCCTGAATGGAAAGACATCACCTTAATTAATCAGTAAGAGATGCAGCCACATGATAAGCACTACAGGAAGCCAGGTAACGCAGCATTAGGAAGACAAGCATCACGGTGCTAACAGAAACAAAGATTTTTATAGAAAAATTAGTAAACAGCTTTGCAAAACAATGGAGCACATTAACCCCATTAATCTCATATTTACAGATCAACTGCATGCAGCTTCACTGCACAGCAGAAAGCTCAATGCATCCTCCATTCTGGTGCCCTGAAAAATATGGTGAACTATAAAACTACAGGTGCTCTCCATTCTATCTGCCTCCCAACAAAAGAGCTACAGGAAACTGCAGAGAACAGATGTGGTTCCACTCTACTGCTAGGTGAGCCACCTCACCATCAAAAATCAGATACGCACCCTAAACAGCATCTATTCAAAACACACACAATTAGTATATTGTTTCTTTTCTCTAGGGTTGCAGGAAGTTTTCAATAGAAATCTATCAAATAGCTGAAAGCACTAGAACAAAAAGGTCAGAATAAAAGAAGCAGGAAGCGCATTTAGCACATTCGACATACACAGCTGGGAGATCTGCAAATTAGAATCCACAAAACATCAAAGTGCTTCACTTGCATGCTTCAGCAGTACCATATAATCAGCTTGCAGTTATTTCTGAACAAATTGTTCAACACAACAATTTCAACCACGTCAGATGCTACGCATGCAAGGCCGCTCCACAGCCTCAGCCAGCGGCCTGGGAAACAGTAACAACAACACAGCTCCATTTGCTCAGGACGGTGTTAGCTCAGTGGCATCTGCTCCCCATGCTCCCACTGACATTATCCGAAAGTGCGTATAACAATACCAAGGAAGATTTGGTGGGTTTTACTGCTATGTTGTTTCACCGTGTTTGACATCATCTTAACCAAACAGGTGATTTGTTACCAGATCTCCAAGCAGCCAAGGCAATTTTAGTTTTAATAACGAAGACAAAGATTCATTTTTATCTCTGGATACAAGGCTACAACGGTGAATTATACAAATAAAACAAAGGAGAAAAAAATAGTAAAACTGGATCTGATGTATTTAAAAAAGATTGGAAAAAACACAATTCTAAGTTTCAGTGTTGTATTTTGTTCCATGAAACAAAAATATCCCAGGTCTTAACAAATAAGAGCTGTTACTATGAAAATTAAAAGCATAAAATGCTAGAGCAGTTGTGGTCATAGTCATGCCGATGTCTGGCACAGTACAGGTGATAGTTGTCACTAACTCAGTAGACATACCTACAGCAAAAAGGAGCCTTCAGCACGTGGTCTGAAACTGAACATAATGTCTGTGTGACAATAAAATGTAATCTAGGGCTTCATGAGCGTTCTTAAAGCACTGAGGTTCTTTAAAGGTTTCTCTCCTCCACTACAATTGTCCTGTCTTTTCATAATTACCTGAATTAAGTGGGTGCATCTGGTCTTGGAAAGGTCCGTTTCCATTAGCTTTACTTAAACAAACTATATTACACTTTAAAAAAGAGCCACATACTTGCAAGAGGCACTACAGATTTCAGTTTCATGCAATACCACCTCCCACACTATGCAATACATCAAAGGAGGAAAATCTAACAGCAACAGAGAAGCATTACAACGTATGCTTCAACTGTAGATAATGATGTAATGAACACGATGTTGATGGCTGGAATTTAGACAGCCATTTTCTATCCAAATTTCACTGAACTCAACGTTGAAATCCTTACCACCTTCAAAAATTATGCCTTACATGCTCAAATAGCTCAAGATATATGGATCTGGATTTTACAGAACTGGTAACAGCAATGCCAGCTAGCAATGCTGTATCTAGAAAGGCAACTGCACTTCCCTAAAACTACACAGATACACTAATATAATATATAGATACACCAATATAGTAATGACTTAGGATAGACTGCCCTCAGGAGGCCGAAATGAAATCTCTTCACGGGATATCACACACCAACTCGGCACAGTCTCTGCATCTGCTGCCATCAAAGAAAGTCTGGAAAAGCTGCTCCCCATGACAGCTGCAATATTAAAAAAGGGCCTCACTGACATTTTGTGTCCTGTGAGAAACTTCTACTAATGATAGTCAACCACAATATGTGCCTCGGAAGTAGAAAACAAACACAGTGAGTTCACTACAGCAAGTTCTAAGTTACAAACACACTTTTAAAGAGATAAGCAGGAGAAACAAGGCTCCACTGAAACTTAATTAAAGATTATAGGAGAGTTTTAAATAATATCGCAGATGAAGAAACATCAGACAAATAAAAAGCACATGGTCTCACTTCCAACTAGGAATGGAATTACAGAAAGTTTGTATGTCTGGTGAAAGTTTCCAAAATTGCACTGAGAAACCATGGTACGTCAGTCAAGCCCACAGTCCTACTCACACGCAAAAATACCTAAAACGTACGTTTACATACAGCTTGGTGCAAACACTAACAGTGCAAGATGTAAAACCCAAATGTCTGTTTTTAATCAAGGACAGTGTGACATAGCAGGCATACCAGAAATATGATGGCAGCAAGATAAATAAGCACAATATTAATAAAAAATATACAGGAAATCATCAAACCATGTATCAATATATTAGCTCATCAAATCAAATACAGATTGAATTTACAGGCCTAATAAGGTAAAATCTGTTGTTAGACAATATTCTTACCAACACAATTAAGATGATGGCACTAGCTATGACATCCGAGGACTATAAGGGCAGCAATATAAATGTAATGGAAGTTAGTAATTATCAGCAGGTTGGATAAATGTCACACTGAAGATGTCAAGAGCCCATTTTTTTGTTAACATATTTTTTTCATTTGGCCAGAGACACTCAAGTCTGGCTGTGCTCCCAGGGAGCTTGCAAGGCCCGAGTCAAAATGCTGGTTTCCAAGATGGCTTTGTGATGGTAACTTTTACTTCTGTGAGAATATCAGCCAGGTTTATTAACAAAGGGAACAGCCCACTACTGCAGACTTCCATAAAAAAGGAGCAACATAACATAAGAAAATATGCTAAAATGAAACCAGAAAGACAAGTCAAAAAAATTAAGAAGCAACGCCTGACGACAACATATGATTGGATGTATGCAACTTCAGTAAACTCAGACTTTAGGTACACATGCAAAATTAAACTTTTATTTGTGGGGAGGGAGAAGCTGACATGGATTATGAGCTACTATAATTAAGTCAACCTTTGTGAAAACAGCAGTCTAGCTTTAGCAGTCAAACAGAATCCGCCATTGAATGCAAAATTCCCAGGCAGATCAGAGCACGGAGAGGAACAGTTTACAGAAGTGCAACAAACAACTGGTACCATGCCTGAATAGGATAAGCAGACGATCAAAATGACAAGTCAAGTGCTCAAGGAAGGCAAGGCCACAGAAAAAAAAACAAGCCCCCAACCTCTAAAGAAAACCCCAAATCAGATTTTGGTCATGCAGGAACATGAGCAGAACCTCTACAGACAACTTGGTGAAGTTTTTACCCCTCAGAGCAAAACATTAAAAGACGTAACAGAGGGAAGAGTGACAAATGCTGGGGCTGGGGGCTGCCACACCTTAATGCTAAAGGAAATTAGGCAATTGCAGTGTGAAACTTCAGTGTTAAAATTACATCATTATCAAATGACTGGAAGCTGGCAGAGTGATAGCAAGCTTTTGGGAGTTTTGTGGGTGGATCACTAGTATTTTTAAGAAGAGATTCCAGAGGGATCCAGGGATCTGCAGACTAACAGTATTTTTCTGCACATAGCAAACTGCCAGAAATTGCTCTAAAGACATTAAAACAACCAGATAAACATACTAAGGGAAGTCAGCATTACTTTTGTTTGATTAATGTTTCACAGTTCTTCTAAAGACTGAAAAGAGATGAGAGTAAGGAGACCTAATAGAGCATGCTTGAAATTCTAAAAAGCATCTGAACTATTTCCTTGCCAAAAGCCATTAAAGATGCTGTCTGTGCTGCCAAGAGAAGATGTCATATCAGTGAATTATTTAAAGATAGAAGAGAAAGGGTATGAATCGGCAGCTGTTCTTTCCTAAGGACACAGATCGCCAAGAGAACACCACAGGCACCTGTGCTGGGGCTAGCAAATTACAATCCACGCATAAGGGTTCCAAGACAGCAATTTCTGTTATTCCGGTAATGCTGAGTTACTCAAAGTAATAAAGGAATGAAGGGATTAAAAGAAAAACTGCATAATCATTTCACTAAGGAAATAGATGTTAAAACCAGCAGACTAAAATCCCTGTAGATAAATGTAGATAAATTCAAACTAGGGGAAAAAAAATAAAAGAAAGAAAATAAAACCAGTCCTAAATAAATGTAAAAGGAAATAGGCTCCAAGATGACTGTTGATTTCAGGACTGAGGTAAAGGTGAGAAAAAGGCAGAAAAATTAGGCATTACTTTTGGAAGTAATATAAAACAAAACACAAAATATTTTGGGTTTGGTTTTTTTTTTTAAGATAAATCCACAGGGAATACCACAAGCTGTTCCACCTGCTCCTCCCTTCTTAAGAAACTAAAAAAGTAAATGACTACAAAGATGACTTAAGGTAAAAAAGAGCTTCCCAGCAACAAGCAACCAAAAGAAATATGACTCTTTGGTTTGTAACAGAAACAACTGAAGCAGTCAGGATACAATGGAGGTCTACAAATTCAAAAGCAACACAAAGAAAGCACAAGAGGGCTGTTGTAACGCCTCATCAAATCTAAGAACTCACAGGCCTCAACCAGAACTATCAAGTGGCAGATTCAAACATACCAATCACAAACTGCTGGAGGTACAGAAGTCTTCTAAGGAGACATCATCCTACACTTGATCTGTTACCTACCCTGCGCGCTCACTACTTCTGCCGTCTAAGGCGTCACACCAGGCCAGACCAAACCCTGGTCTGACAAATAGTCCTTCTTAGGGTAGATGTACGCAGTAAATGCCAAAATGGATTACTGCTTTTAACTAGCTTTCAGTTCTAATTTACCAGGTTGGAGAAAAGGGGGAAAAAAGGTCTTTTAGAAGTATGACTTCAAGGCTACCAACACTTCAGCCTAATCCTATAGCAACAGCAATAGCAAAAACGTTGTACTGCAATATCTTAAAAAAATTACTTAGCAGCATCCTGAGATTCTTCTGAGGGTGTTATTCCAGGTTTTAATCACAAATATAAACTAAAAATGTCATTGCTAATAACACTTAAAAGTTCCCTTGCTCAATAAAACTAGAAATAATAATAATTAAGGTCAGAATTCACCAAGAGGAAATTATTTTTAGTCTCTTAGTTTTGGCTCCTGGTCAAGATACATCACACAAGCTTTGCCTGCAAAATACTAAGGACAGGTATGGACAGGAGCCAAGTTACTGACATATTACTACTTGACTAGTAAAAATGGCAGTACCAGCTGTTCTTCCTCATCTTCAGTGCCCTTGGAAAAAAAAATCATCTATTCTCTGGCCAATTCCTATCAAAAAGAAACATAATGAGCAATTATATTTTTGGTGCAAAGACACATATGACACACAACTTCTCATGACAATGACCGCCACCTCTCCACTGAGAAATCACAGTAAGATAAGGACTCCTGAAAGGACTACCTTTAGTGGTATTTCATATTCCAATGTGAGGAACACAACAAACTGTAAAATCCCCTGAATATACAACGGTTCATTGTATTATTTTTCAATACATACCTGTGAGAAGCTTGAACATGCACTGTCTTCTGGCATAAAGACAAAATTTCTCAGCTGCACGAATGAAGAAAATTTCAGACTTTAAAGATTCAAAGTTATCATCGGTGAAATCTCTTCATTCTGTACTTCGGTTTGTGCCAAGGCTGGAAGTAATTTCAAAAGCTGAATCAACATCTGGATCATGATGCAATGAACACTGGACCTAAGAAATGAAGGTCCTAAGCCACATTCATACTTTTCTTCAAAGATGACAAAAACATCAATTACCAAAAATTACTTGATCTCAGTAGAAAAGCCTGAGGACAAATTTTTTTGTAATTTTTTAGCAAGAGAGGAACACAGGATTGTTTACAGAGCTGAATAATTACTCTGCTTCAAAGGCTGCTCTGAATAAAATAAATGGCTATCTTATCGTTTATACATACATATCAAAGAGCATCAACATAATATAGTTGAACTGAGCGTTCAAGACACAGAGCAATATACCTTGACTTCATATGGAAGTGACGTGTTTTCTAAACATCTACTGAGTCAGTGAAAAGGTTTTCCTGTAGCAATGTTCACAACTGCACTGTTTACCATTGTATGTACAGCTCAGACTCAGAATATTATAGAATTAGCAACTCCAGTGACCAATCAACACTTCTTCAACATACACATGCAAGTGCTACTGGATTAAAGGAGTTAATTCAAGAATGGAACTGAGCAGGTTTTGTCTTTCCAAAAACACACTGCATACAATTAAACCTCCTAAAGGCAATTCAGGTGTGCTGAAGATCTAGAAGCTCCTAACTTTGTAGGGTTAGACACAAACAAACCAAACTCAAAGGAAACTTCTTGCCACTTTGTACTAACTGATAAGAATAAAGAAATTATGTAGTTCACAGTCTTCACCCTACATCAAAAACTTGTTGCAATCATACCTGCCAACAAATGAATATGGCTCCACACTTTATTAATCTTTGTGTAACAAGATCATTTGAATAAAATCTCCACTCTATCCCAAACTGGAAAACATCACTTTATAAAAATACAGTGCTTTAAAAATGTATCAGCATGTTATTTAAAACTATCACCATCACAAAGCCAGGTCTTTTTCAAACTGTTACATACACAGACTTCATTATACCAAATGGACTCTTTCGGGTGTCTAAACATAACACACTGGACTTTGCCATTGCTGAATTTCTCCTCTGACTAGGTAATACCAAGCCATTTGCATACATCAATCTTCAATTAATTTCCACCACCTCCCCTTTAATTAGCATATATTTATATATTACTGTTGGGACATTTAAGCAAGTACTTTATGCAAAGTAGTATTTAAGTCAGAAGCTGTAAGCCTCCATCTACAACTAGAGTACTCCCTGTAACATAGGGGGACTCTAGAAGAAAAAAAACAGCTTGTGCAACTTCATGAGGCTCTCCAAATCGTCCAAGGAGAATTGCTTTCTTCAACTCATCTTCTTCCAAATGAGCAGTCATCTCTGTGTGAATAAAGCCTGAGAGAGGAGAGAAATGTGAAGGGTTACCTCACCTTCAACTAAACTTCTCCAGCAGATTCTCCCTGGAATTCTCTAAATTGAAATCTACTTCCAGAGTTCAGCACCAGATACCATTCTTCAAAGTCTCAGAAGTCAGTCTGCATCATTTTACAGCTGAAACCAATTTTTTACCTGACCAATAAAATGTCTTCCAGCTTTGGAAGCACTGGTGTAATCCATTAAGAAAAAAAAGGGTAACTAAGCTTGGGTCCCAAAACCATATTTTGTATCTCTTTTCTGAAGACAAAATACAGTTATCTCACCAAAGCATTCTCAATAAAAATAAGATTATGAGATCTCTGAGAAGAAATCTCTACAGCTTGCAAATGCTTCCTTTATATTTTAGAACTTACAGCAGCACCTGCATAATTTCTACTACAGCACTCATTTGAAGAGAATTTCTTGACAGTTTTGAAGGGCATTTCTTTACATTTTTCAGTTATCTGATACTCAAGTTTTCCCACTGCTGCATTTCTTGTCACACTGCAGCTTCATAAAAACCTGCTTTCTAGCTGCCACCAAGAAGGGAAAGTACCGCCTAATTCACAAGTTGAACTGGTTCATGTAGAGGTCTGAAAGGCATTAGAGCTAGCACAGAGCGAGCAGCAGAATACACAGCTACAGAGGGGAAAAGTCAGAAAAGACAGAAGGATTTTTCCTTAAGGATTGTTGTTTGCTTGAACTAGATTGTCTTGTGAAATCACAGCCTTATCTTACAGAACTTACTTTCCAGACTCCCTCCTTATACTACAGGGCTAGACAGGGATGCTTCCATGCCAGCTTCTCATGGTCTTTCATGTTTCTCTAACAACAAATAAGCATTCTCTAGCAGGAGGCAAGGGTAGCTGTCTGTACATAATTAGTTCTAATCCTTTCATCTGCAAGGACAGCAGGGTTTGAAGGAGGAACAAAGAAAAGAAGATATTTGTTATGTGATAATGGATAGAGGAACAGGTAGACACAATCTTCCCAATTTCTCAGTATTCTCCTAAAGACACTGAAGGTTTTATAAGAGAATGTATTATACTTTAAACTGAAAAAAATAAATTGAAAAGTTCACTTAAAAAATTTGTAGGAGATTATTTGTCTTAAGTTACTTTCAGAGTATAGCAAATATCCAGCAGTCTTGATATCAGTATTGCAACAGTAGGAGCTTTCCAAAAACTAACCTGGAGCAACCACATTGACTCGAATTTGCTTTTTGGCTACTTCTTTAGCAAGAGAGCGTGAAAATCCAACTAAGCCTGCTTTGGTAGCGCTGTATACACTTTGACCAGAGTTGCCTTTAAGTCCTACAACGCTTCCTAAAATAAACAAACATCAAAGAGAAGAAAAGATTAAGTGGCTAATTTGAAACCTTGTACTGGCATTATCATTTTAGTTTTATATTTGGAATGGAAGATGAAATTACAAGAAAAGGAATTAAAAGTGTATTACAAAATGTACTTCATAGCCTACTGCTGAGATAAGTAAATCCCTCCAGTTATCTGTGATTTTTGTGGAATTCATATTTTTGTAACCAATAAGCAGCAGCAGAGTAAAATGAAGAGCTTTCTAAAAATATATCCTTGCACAAAAAAACCCACAACCGCACCTATTTGATTCTTAGCTTATAACCAGCAGCTGCTGAAAGAACTAATAAAGAATGGTAAAACTTTTTGTAAATGAAATATAAACTCTGACGTATTTATTACTGAAACAAGATGTTTTTACATTTAGAAATTGCTGAAATTACACAATAGAACAAGCATTTGCAAAGACATGCTAAGTACAGAATGTCTAAATACAAAGAAAATAGTCAATTGTAACAAGTAACAACATTACACCTACTAAACCTTTCTGGAAAACCAGTATATAGACTTCCACTGTATCAGACAAGCAACATACCTATATTGACAATAGCACCTCCTTGTTGTTGCTGAATCATACTTTTTACAGCAGCTTTGCATGTCAACATTGTTCCCAAAAGGTTGATGTGAATCTGGGTTATCATATCTTCGGTTTTGGTTCTCAGTAATAAACCATCCCTGACAAACAGAAGAAAACCCAAAAGAACTCAGGGAACAATCCATTTACTCATAATAGAAAATGACTGACGAATGGAACATTAATGAGGATTTACATGGTTCTATACATTCTAACATTCAAAATGATGACATTCCAAGGACCACACACAGCAAGAAAAAAAGTTAGCTGTGCCTTTGGCAACAGTCTCCTTTGCAGAGAGGTTATCAAGCGCTCTTTTGGACCATTGCAGGGGGAAGAAGTGGAAGAAAGAAGAGCAGAGAGAGAACTAACAAACTTAGCATGCAAAAACTACAGTAAAAGCTCTATCATCTATTAGAACTTTACTGTCATCAGGAACAAAATATTAGTACTGTTTTCAGATGAACTCATTAACAACGTTCTCACTAAATTCAAAAGCCATTAGCACTTTACAGTAAGATGCTGTCATCTAGAGTTACATACTATCTTGGAATGAGTAACTAACCTGTTGATCCCAGCTGCATTAACCAAGTAATTAATAGGACCTAAATTCCTCTGCATCTCCTCAAAAGTATTTTGGACTTCTTGTTCACTGGATACATCACAGCTTAGTGCCAAATGTCCTGCTATATAGAAATAAAGGCAAATCATAATAACAGTAAAAGATGGCAAACCTTCAGACTATACCGACTAAATTGCAAAAACAGATGTTGAACTGGTTATAACTTAGGGAACCCATTTAATCTCCAGATAATTAAGTAAGGACAATTTTCAAGTATCATACTGATTAGTTATGGGACAATTTCTTGGTTTATATTTTTGGCCTTTTAAACTGGAAGCTTAGCATCAGCAGACCAGTCTCAGTTCTGGCTTGGAGAGGAGCCAAGGATGACTCAATTCATACCCCCTCCCTGTTGTGACCCTGAACAATTCCTTTCATCTTACAATTCACATCTTTCAACAGAATACGTAACATACTTAACTTCGCCAACAAATACTGTGAAAGAAAATTTGCACTGATATAGCTTTTCTTTCAAATTTCTCAGCCTTTATTTCCATTTTCCTTGAGTTAAACAATTACATTTATTTAATCACTTACTACTTTTACAAGTTACCTAAACATTGGGCAGTGAAGAAGTAATTGCAAAGCAGCACACATACCACCAAGATTACGTGCAGTGGCTTGGGCTACTTCCAGATTTCTAGCAATAATCGCCAGGCGGCAGCCTTTCTGTGCCAGTAATTCCGCAACAGCTTTTCCAATTCCTCGGGATCCTCCGAAAATGGCACAAACCTTGCCCATCTTCAAAACTAATTCACAAATTGCAAATAAATCCATGAACTTCACGTCAAAGCAAAAGAATAACCACTGTTCTTGTCAACATCGCAGCCCTTACTTGTTTGTAGTATCAAATTATAAAATTAGTAATCTGTTAATTTTTTAGTCACCAGTAAGTAAATACTTGAACTAAATGAGACACCACTTCTAAAAATGCAAATTAATTCTTCAAGAAAAAAATTATGCATGTAATCTAGCATTTCAATACTATTGTTATGATAGCTCCTATTCAGTTGATGAAATGCGATATATACACCTATAGGCTATAATGTATTATTCAGCTATTTATTCAAAGCAAATGTAGCAGCTGCAATTATATTGTTACTGCAAGCACCTATCTTGTCCTAAAGTCACTGAGACCCAAAGTCTCACTCCATCCTAAACATATGGTGTTGGTCATGCACCTTGCAAATATCACTGAGCGTTATTTGATAATGTTGTATTTATGTTTAAATGACACTACACAATCCTACATTTTAACACTAGCCCTGGAGCTTTTTGTTTCTGCATTTGAATAAAAAGGAAAAAAGAACACTTGTTGAAATATGAAATTATTCTGAAGCTTAGATATTTTGGGAAGAGCCTAAGAAGAAAATACTTCTTGTAGAATGTTTTTTTATTCTTCAACCTATAGAAAGCAGTCAGCTGTTCTGGGATTTCCTGAGGAGCCAGAAGCAGAATCCAAGTAATACAAATGAAGCTCTTTTCCGTACATTTGAATAAATACTTTTTGAACCCAATTATACTTTGCCTCCATAATATCCTGAGGCAATGAGTCCCTTATTTGTGGAAAAGTGCTTCCTTTTGTTCATAGTTTGCTTTCAGATTAGATAATACTATGCATTTCTCCTTATATTTTCTCCTTACTGTTTTTAACTTCAGAGGCTCTTCTGTATTTTACTTTTCCCCTATATCCTCTTTCAGGTCTATTTAGTTACTCTTATACTTATGGAAGCCATTCTGTACCTCACTAAAGACCATCCAAGCTCATAATCCTGCCACCCTCCTCTCTGCCTTACTTAGGTCTACTATGCCCTTTTTGATGTGTGATAACACGAAGCGCACAAGCTGCTAAGCATACAAGGAGACCGTGAGCTCATACATTGGCATAATGCTTTCAGACTTCTGTGACAGGGCCCAAAAGAGCAGACAGTTTCCTTTTCTGTAACAAAGTAAGCAAAAGTGCTTGAAATCAACCCGCCTCCACTGGGAAGTAGAAATCAGCTTCCTAAAAGCAGGAAAAGGATTAAATACCTGCACCTCAGGTGGCAGCCCTTTCGATAGAACATGTACAAGATGTCCTGCATGAAAACAATTCCTTAGTGATAAAAAAAGGCACCACTGCCTCAGCAGAAAGACTAATCTTTTGGGTAGTCTTCATTAGGTAGCTAGACTGCAAGAGATTTAATCAAGAGTTCTTGCACCCCAGTAGCTACAACTCTTACTGGTTTTGCAGGCTGAAGGAACATCCCACACACCCATATTTTGATGAGAGCTTTTTACGCTGGAAACGAAGTCTCAGGCTACCTTCTCCATCGTGACTGATCTCTTCATTTACCAAACTACCATACTGATTCTTGGGAGTACTTGCCTACTTTTTCCATCAGTGTTGTACTGATTTCCTCCTTCCTATTTTGTTCTTAACAGTGCTGAGCATACCTACTCTCTTATTTTCCAATGAAAGCATGGAATAATATAGATTAGGAGGGATCAGGAAGTCATCTTGTCCAACTCCTTTACCCCTACCTAATGTCACGTGAACAATTTTATAGCAGTTTATAAATGCTGTCAGATCTGTATGTATTGTCCAAATAATTCAGAATGTGCTTAGCAACACAGGATACAAACAGGTGCCCACAGGGAAACATGTTCTTTAAAACATTCTATTCTACCCTTCCTGGCCTCTTTGAAAAGGGAAAAAAATCTTGGATCACCAAGATTTTGGATGGATCTACCATTCTTAGGAAGAATGGATCAAGTCCCTTGTGTGCTAACCAGGCACTTACAGGGGGAGCACAAGGCCTGAGGTAGCAACATACAACTGGTATTTTCACACAGAATCACTGAATGACCTGTCTTGGAAGGGACTCACAAGGATTATCAAGTCCAACTCCTAGGACAACCCAAAAATTCAAACCATATGTCTGAGGTTGTCATCCAAATGCTTCTGGAATACTGTCAGGCTTGGTGCCATGACTGATTCCCTGGGGAGCCTGTTCCAATGCTCCACCACCATCTGGGTGCAGAACCTTTTCCTAATGTCCAACCTAAACCTCCCCTGGCACATCTTCCTGCCATTCACAGAAACACAGAACAGTTTGGGTTGGAAGAGACCTCAAAGATCATCTAGTTCCAACCCCTGGGTAAGGACACCTTCCACGAGGATCAGGCTGCCCAAAGTCCATCCAACCTGGCCTCCCTGGGCAACCCGTGCCAGTGTCTCACCACCCTCATGATGAAAAAATTCTTCCTTATATGAAGCTTAAATCTGCCCCTCTCCGGTTTATACCTGTACCCCCTCGTCCTATCACCACAAGCCTTTACCAACAGTCCCTCTCCAGCTTTCCTGTAGTCCCTGCAGGTACTGGGAGGCCGCTATGAGGTCTCCTCGGAGCCTTCCCCAGGCTGAACAAGCCCAACTCTCTCAGCCCGACTCCCTCGGGTCCTATCACTGGTCACCAGCAAGAAAAGATTAGCTCCTGCTCCTCCTCCTCCCCTGGCGAGGGAGCACTGAGCTGCTACGAGGTCCCTCCTCGGTGCCCCCTTCTCCAGCCTTCCCCTCTGACCCCCCCCACCAGCTCTGCGGCCTCCTCTGTGGCTCAGCCCCGAACAGCCACACGGGCCCTTCGGAGCCGTGACCTGCGACAGGAAGAACCTCGCAACAGGGAGCACCGGCCCCGTTCAGCCGGGCCCCACGCCCCGCCAGGACACCTCCTTATCCCCCCCGCCCCAGTCGAACCTCCTTCTTCCTCCCCGCCTTCCCCGCGCTCCCAGCGGCCTCACCCGCCCCGTGGCGGCGGGAGGGAAGGGGGCAGGCGAGGCCCCGCGTCCGGCCTGAGGGGGCGGGAGCGCGCGCGCGGGCGGTGAAGGGGCGGGGCGGGGTGGGCGGGAGCGCGCGGTCGCGCGCTCCCGCCCACCCCGCCCCGCCCCTTCACCGCCCGCGCGCGCGCTCCCGCCCCTTCCGTCACGTGGCGCGCCGGCACGCGCGCTCGGTGATCCGGTGGGTCTCTTCCAACCTGGTTATTCTATGATTCTATGATTTTGGTTTATACTGAAGGAGAGTTAGGTTTTCATCCAAGCCGTTGCGTTTTTTGACAGTTCACACAGAATGACCTGAGTTGGAAGAGACCCAACAAGGATCATCAAGCCCGACTCCTGTCCCTGCGCCAGAATTCACACCTTGTGTCTGAGGGTGTTCATAGAATCATAGAATCACCAGGTTGGAAAAGACCCACCGGATCATCGAGTCCAACCATTCCTATCAAACACTAAACCATGTCCCTCAGCACCTCATCCACCCGTCCCTTAAACACCTCCAGGGAAGGTGACTCAGCCGCCTCCCTGGGCAGCCTCTGCCAGTGCCCAATGAACCTTTCCGTGAAACATTTTTTCCTAATGTCCAGCCTGAACCTCCCCTGACGGAGCTTGAGGCCATTCCCTCTTGTCCTGTCCCCTGTCACTTGGGAGAAGAGGCCAGCACCCTCCTTTCCACAACCTCCTTTCAGGTAGTTGTAGAGAGCAATGAGGTCTCCCCTCAGCCTCCTCTTCTCCAGGCTAAACAACCCCAGCTCTCTCAGCTGCTCCTCCTAAGGCCTGTTCTCCATCCCCTTCACCAGCTTTGTTGCTCTTCTCTGGACTCGCTCCAGAGCCTCAACATCCTTCTTGTGGTGAGGGGCCCAGAACTGAACACAGTATTCGAGGAGCGGTCTCACCAGTGCCCAGTACAGAGGGAGAATAACCTCCCTGGACCTGCTGTGTTGTCCAAACGCTTCTTGGTATTGTCAGGTTTGGTGCCGTTGCTGCTTGATGCCAAACTCAATAATCAATGCCAATTTGATTATTAAGCAGGTATTGCTTTAGTACATTATACGACATCAGACACACAGGGAATCATTTCACCTAATGTGTGTCACCATTGAGGCTCGTTACAGGACTTTTATACTGGTTAAACATACACATTCATACAGATTCTGAGAAGCACTGGTATTTGGGAAATATTGGTTAAACATACATAGAACTCATTATCACATCACCCACTCTCGAATGTACATCACAGTTCCTTTATGTCTTCATAATCCTCTGATTATCTTATCTCCTTCTTCATTGTGTCCTCTTGGTGAGCTTGGGTCTGTCCTTTGTTCCTGCTGGGGAACTGTTCTTGTTTCAACTAGTAAACAAGCTAAACTCCTGTTACCATCACATTCTTTCTTACCGCAAGCTGGCCAAGATTTGTTTCATATTATTCTTATAATTCTTAATGATTAATTTCTTCCTTTATGCTTCCCTGGGGAACCTATTCCAGCACTCCACCGCCCTCCTAGTGAGGACCTTTTCCTAATATCCAACCTAAACCTCCCCTGGCACATCTTCCTGCCATTCCATCTGACACCATGTTTGGGGTTTTTTTTATGGCATTTTCTTTTAAACAGTGTTTTTCCAGACACTATCATTTCTCAAAGACAGTGTCTTGTGTTCAGTATGATCTGTGCTGAACAGATGTGTCTTCTATAATCACCTCTGTTTGCAGTGTTTCCCTCTCTAAAATGCAAGTCAGAGAGAGAACTGGCTCCAAAGCTCCAGTTAATAGAGATATGGCTGTTGTGAAGTTCACAAAAACACTGAAATTAGTCCTTGGAAAGTAACAGAATATGCATGAGATTTCTGGGAAAATGCATACATCTGCATGTAAGTGGGAAACATTCTGTTATCGGTGCTTGTCTCATTACGCATGATGGAAATCATTCCCTCATGCATCCAGCACTGAAATTAAAGGATGCTCTTGGAGAGTTTGGTCTTGGATGAGTCGGATGCTCTTGGAGATTTTATTTGCTGGCATTTTTGGTATCACCCCAACATGATGACAGTTCAGCTCTGAACCAAACACAGGTGTCAAGACATGGGAGAATGAAAGAAACCACCTGCTTACGGAAGCCATTCATCCTGGTAACAGCAAGAAGGGGAGCTGGGAGCTGCTGGTGCGTAGGCTGCGCCCTCTGAGCCAGCGTTGCAGCCTGGGCAAGGCAAAGCTGCCGTGGCGCTGTGGTCAGTCCTTGCGAGAAGGAGCCTGGCCGTGGCAGGGCCACCACCACAGCACCCACCAGCAGAATGGTTTTCAGCCCTGTGTGCTCCTCTCTCCTCCTCAGAGCTCACATATGAGTCCAACCTTCTGCCTTCCTTTCTACACTTTCAGGTTTTAAACTACTTTTTATATCTTCAGTATCGCCACAAGATCCATCTGAGCCTCTTGTACCATGCATCCCACCTAGCCCCAGTACTCATGGCCAGAGTTTATATGGGGCATGAAGTAGCTGCCCTCACCCTGAGCTGCAGGTCTCTGTCCTGTCTTTGTTTCCCCCTCCATGTACAAGAAGGTGTTTCATACGCAGATTTGTACAAGCAGATGAACAAAGATTTTGTCTCTTTCATTTTCACATTTCCTTTCCCCCAAATCCCTAGGCATCACTATACCAGTAGAATTAAATTGGAAACACTTAACTTTTAGATAAGCACAAAATACAGGAACACCTGTGGGAGTTCCTGTTTAGTAACCAAAATAAACTTCATGATATACAATTCAACTAATATAAAAACCTGCTTTTTTAACAGTAATGTTTTAACAGTAATGCTGTTAACGTTTATGTTTGATGATACACTGGAGTGGTTCCTGCGGAGTCTAAAGTCACAAATATTGAGTAAATTTTTTCACCAGAGAAGTAAGAATAAAACCAATCACAATTATGTACACAAGTACACTTTGATATTTTTTTTTTTGAGAAAAAATATTATTAAAAGGTACTACATGTAACAAGTGTAAAAATCACATGGGAGTTTCTATGAGGTCAGTGGGAGTTTACGTTTGTACAGTTCTTGCTTTTGACTTGAAGGCTGTTATTCAGGATTTCAGATTATAAATGTTCCCAGCTGTAGAGTTTAATAGCATTACCTGTATTCATGTAGGATTCTTTTTCCATGGATCATTCTTTACATAGAGAAAGAAAAACAGATTTAGGCATTCTTAAACAGATGAACATCTGTTATACAAAAGCTGTTATGCAAAATTAGTTTCTTGTAGCAAATATATTGCTAGCTGGTCCTGTCTTCAAAAAAGTAAATGAGAACTTATGATGCAATGACATTTCTGAATATGCTGCATTCTGAAAAGCCAGAGCTCCCAGTGATAAATAAGAAAAGGCAAAAAGAGCTGAGACTGTGACTCTGAATAGTCTCTCACCAGGACTTTTGGTTTCTAGAATAACTAAGGATCAGGAATCACAGGGGAATATTATGTTTTTTAATTCAAGCAATACATATAAGCAAATTATGAATTGAATACTTCGTGATTGTCCTTACTGATATGGCATGTTTTATGAAGATGGGCTTAGTACAAAGAAAATAACTGTGAGCACCATATGGTACAAGGACAAAAGCAGGCAGCTTTTATGTGAAGATCATATTAGTAATTATGACTTCAACCTACTCGTGACCTGTCTCCTCATGCAGAGAGCTGACCTATTCCTGTAAGAAAGTTAAAGAATCATAGAATCACTAGGTTGGAAAAGACCCACAGGATCATTGAGTCTAACCATTCCTATCAATCACTAAACCGTGCCCTTCAGCACCTCATCCACCCAAAGCTGACCTTTGCTATACACTCTGCTAGCACTTTGCTGGTACAGAGTAAGCACAAGTAAGCACTGTATTTTCTTAAAACTGTGTTATAGTAGGCAAAGTAAAATATCCTTTTTGAAGGTTCAGACAAGATTCCGTTCAATTCTTGTTCATTAACTGAGTGTTTAAAACAAAATGTATGTTCATTCACTGGCCTGAGTGACATTAGCCTTTTTCACCTGGATGCCTGGTTAAACCGTGAGAACAGAGTCTAAGCAGATTACTTCTGAGCCAGTTTATTCACACTAATTTCCCATTAGAGCAAGACAAGCTACTAGAGTCCAAGAGAGAAATCAGTGTTGTACTGAGTACCTACCTTTCCCAGGGAGAGCAGCTGATAAATGAACGTGATCTGAAAGACCTGCTCCAGCCATCATCTCCAAATCTGTAATGGCTAGCTCAGTACTGTTGGTTATTATGTCTGGCTTAACTATTAACGCGGAATTACAAGCTAATAATGTGTAGCTCTCCATGTGGCCATATATACTTGTACACGCATTTGGAACCTGTTCTCAATATACAAAATGACGCAGCTGTCTTTCCTGAAGCCTAATGCATTCAGGCATTAAAAATACTCTTCCTAAGAGAGCTTTTTATTCTTTTCTTAAAATGCTTCAATCATTCTCCCACATAACTGAGATACTGCTTTCAAGTAAGCATTTCTCTGTTAACAGGGGGAAACCACAATATCCTCAAACAGGAAAAGATATTTAATGAATCTAAAAGCATAACATGCAAATCAAAGCATAACATCAAAAAACAGGGGCCATTAGCCATTTCTGTAACTTAAGTCTCCTGTATTAGCTATTTCAAATTCCTCTTGGTTTTGGGTTTGCGGCTAGATTTACAAAGGTACTTGAGTGCTAAACACTAGTGCCCAAATCTGCGGTCTCTTAAATTTCTGCCAGGAGACAAATGTGAGAGATTCACCCTGCTCAAAGGTCCAGCAGTATTTTCATACTGTTCCCTATACTGCTTGCAAAGACATACCTACCATATTATATGGGTTTTGTGTAAGGCCTGAGACAAAGCAGCTGGAGAACTGACTGCAAGTATGGGTCTCTCCCATTTTAAACAAGAGCCTGCTGGTTGGAGCACTCAGCAAAAATAAAAAAAAATCTGTTTTCAAATCTTCTCTCTTAATGGAAACATGAGCATCGTCAGTTTCTCACAATTGAACAAGACTGTCATAACCACAGACTGAAGCAGTTTCAGCTTATAGGAACAACAAGAAAAAATTGAAGTGAGCCACAAAGATGATTACTGTCCAGAGATGTAAAAGCTTGGGGATTAAGCACCTATTGAAATCAACAGTTCAATCAAGAAACTATTTTTCTTTTCAGCTGGCATATTAAAAATGACCTCTCTAGGTTAAGCATCTGATGATGAGGGCATGTATCTGGGATATGGTAGTTATGGACTTAAACTCTTCGCTGGCTTGGTTCTGTTCTAAGACGTTTCCTTCTTTCTAGGCCAGATCATAGAATCATGGAATCACCAGGTTGGAAAAGACCTCTTGGATCATCAAGTCCAACCATTCCTATCAATCACTAAACCATTCCCCTCAGCACCACATCCACCTGTCCCTTAAACACCTCCAGGGAAGGTGAATCAACCACCTCCCTGGGCAGCCTCTATCAGTGTCCAATGAACCTTTCCGTAAAAATTTTTTTTCTGATGGCCAGCTTAAACCTCCCCTGGCGGAGCTTGAGGCCATTCCCTCTCATCCTGTCCCCTGTCACCTGGGAGAAGAGGCCAGCTCTCTCCTCTCCACAACCTCCTTTCAGGTAGTTGTAGAGAGCAATGAGGTCTCCCCTCAGCCTCCTCTTCTCCAGGCTAAACAACCCCAGCTCTCTCAGCCACTCCTCGTAAGACTTGTTCTCCAGCTCCTTCACCACCTTTGTTGCTCTTCTCTGGACTCACTCCAGAGCCTCAACATCCTTCTTATGGTGAGGGGCCCAGAACTGAACACAGGATTCGAGGAGCGGTCTCACCAGTGCCGAGTACAGAGGGAGAATAACCTCCCTGGTCCTGCTGGTCACACCGTTTCTGATACAAGCCAAGATGCCATTGGCCTTCTTGGCCACCTGGGCACACTGCTGGCTCATGTTCAGCCGGCTGTCAACCAACACCCCCAGGTCCCTCTCCTCCAGGCAGCTCTCCAGCCAGATTTCTCCTAGTCTGTAGCACTGCATAGGGTTGTTGTGCCCCAAGTGCAGGACCCGGCATTTGGCCTTGTTAAACCTCATGCCATTGGACTCTGCCCAGCGGTCCAGCCTGTTCAGATCCCTTTGCAGAGCCTCCCTACCCTCCAGCAGATCAACACTTCCACCCAGCTTAGTGTCGTCCGCAAACTTGCTAAGGGTGCACTCGATGCCTTCATCCAGGTCGTTGATAAAGACATTGAACAGGGCTGGACCCAGCACTGAGCCCAGGGGACACCACTTGTCACTGGCCTCCAGCTGGAGTTAACTCCGTTTACCACCACTCTCTGGGCCCAGTCATTCAACCAGTTTTCCACCCAGGAGAGTGTGCGCCTGTCCAGGCCAGAGGCTGACAGTTTCTCAAGCAGAACGCTGTGAGAAACAGTGTCAAAGGCTTTGCTGAAGTCCAAGAAGACCACATCCACAGCCTTTGCCTCGTCCAGTAGGCGAGTCACTTTGTCATAGAAGGCGATCAGGTTAGTTTGGCAAGACCTGCCTTTTGTGAACCCATGTTGACTGGGCCTGATCACCCGGTTCTCTTGCATGTGCTTCATGATAGCACTCAAGATCACCTGCTCCATGACTTTCCCTGGCACTGAGGTCAGACTGACAGGCCTGTAGTCTCCTGGATCCTCTCTCCAACCCTTCTTCTAAATAAGTATAACATCAGCCAGCCTCTGGTCCAGTGGAGCTTCTCCCATCAGCCAGGACTGCTCAAAGGTGACAGGAAAGGGTTTGGCAAGCATGTCTGCCAGCTCCCTCAGTACCTTCAGGTATTGATGATATCCAGGTGGCAGGTCACACAGTCTATAGATTGCTACACATTTCTTGCTGTACAAAAGGGGATAGCTGGACTAGGTGCCTTGTCTAGCTGAGCTCTCTCTGGGCCATTACAGGAACACCATTCTCAGGGCTCATTAATTTTCTACTTTGCCTTAGCAGCTCAGCACTGAGGTTGCTGACTCTGTTCCTTTTAAGCCTAAGTCACCCCTTTCTTCAGATGTACTCTTGTGATTTGCATTGGGGAAAATCAAGTCTAGTTAATAATTTTATATATGTACACATTAATAGATAATAGATAATAGATAATAGATAATAGATAATAGATAATAGATAATACCAATGAGTTATTATATATTGCAATTCCCAAATCTCTTTGAATGGCCTCAGCCTTCTAGGCAAGCGATACAAAGCCTGAGATGAAGTGCTGAGGAAGAAAACAACCACCTAGCTGTATGACAGAAAACCATTCCCCTCTCTTCCTAGGATTTTGCAACTTGGCAAATTCTTCCCAACCACAGCAGTTCAGGTATTTAAATGGCCAAATTACCATACTTTTGTTCTAAAATGATTTTTTTTGGTTTGATTGTGCTGCAGTCTGTTTTGTTTTTCTGGACTATCCAAAATCTCTGCGATATTTGTAATGGTACTGCAAGAGCGAACTTTTACAATGCCAACACAAAGTGATTCTGTACGGTTTCGATGTACTTTTGCAACAGATATGTGCACAAACTTTTTCTTCTTAAGAAACTTATTCCTGCTACCCCATGAAAAGTCTTTCCCCTTAAAAAAACCCAAAAAACACAAACAAAAGCAAGGAAAAAAAAGACCAAAACAAAGCCACCAGAGACTTTGGCAAATTACCTAATGTTTTCACAGCCTCCTAGCTAAACAGGTTTCCCCACGATGACTCGTATTATTTCACACTTCAGCGTGAGGCCCATGTTTACGTTAGCACAGTCACTGAACTGCTGCTGCTTCTAGTGAAGTGTCAGGCGCACCACAGAGGCAACAGATAGAAGCTTGTATTTTTGCTGTTTCATCTGTTGCTAAAATCAAACACTTCCAGTGCTGCCATGCAGCACCTTACACGTTAAAAGAAAACAATCCCACCATCACCTATCCACCCCTAAGATGTCTTCAAGAAACAGCAGCTGTCTCTGTCACATATTCAGCCTCTGTCCAGGACCTTGGTTTGATCACAGGCACTGGCCACTCCTACTGCGTATCAGGAGTCTACAGACCAAAGAGATGGAAACTAGGATCTCAGCATCTCTCGAATTCTCTCATTTCCCTTGCCTCCCTCCATACATTTGACTCCTCATTTAAGCAGTGCACTGCCACAGAGTGTATCAGCATTGAGCTCATCAGTCCCAACCCAGCAAAGGCTGGGAACAAGGAGAAAATAAATGGCTCAGCTATCCAGGGACTAAATTCACTGCTTTCTGTATGGCACAGACAGACAGCTTTTCAAAACTGCAAAGAGCATCACACAGAGCAGTCAGCATCTCCCAAGAAGGTAATCTGTAAAACAAGCAAAACTGACAACACGACAGGACATGTCTCACTCCCATCAGTCTCCACTGACCATTTTTTATAGAAAGGATTTTTTTGTGTGTGTGTTGCACATTTTGTATGTGCTAGCAATGCCCACTAGAAGTCTGGCACAATAACATCCAAGAGTTTTGCAGAAGTGTTTGAGTACTCATGACTGAATAACTCTCCTCTTAGAAGCAATTTAATTGTATCTAATATACTCAATAGAGAAAACAAGTAGTCTCAGGAACAGCACTTAAAAATAGCTAAATGCCTCCAACAAAGACCTTGCATAATTTGTTTTTATTTCATGTATGGACACAATCTTAACTTCTTCCTTCTGCTTTGCATAGTTTCATCCCTAATCCCATTCACCACGTGTTTATATAAGCTGCAAAATAAGATCCATGGCCACTCATTTCAAGAATTAATACATCCTGTAAAAATCTGTTTAGTTGTCATTGTAATTGCTGGTGAAAGACAGAATATTTTTGAGAAGTATTCATCAGCAAAGGTAACTGGGTTTTAGCTTCTAAACATCAGAAAACTGCTCTCTGCATTAAGATTAACAGAAAAAAAGTTCTAAACAGCCAAAATTTCCTTCATGTTATGGAGTAAGTGTCAAGGTTTTCCTGCCCTAATATGTATCAGAGTTTCAGGTTTTATGTGTCCACAGATGATACGGACAGCTTCGAATTGTTGCCCACACTGGTCCTGTGATGCAGTCTTCTGAAAATTTACTCCATCTCTCATATTTACATTTAGAGCTCTGTATGTCCCGTGTCTTAAAGTTTGCTTCATTGGGGAGAGGTAGGACAGTGAGGTGTTGGGAGAATATGACAAGAAGAAGGAAGCAAAGTCTGAAAGAAAGGTGGGGAGGAATAAAGATGGAAGGATTCTACCTAATGATTTGGACTGAACTCATTAGGGTAAGAAAATTCAGCTAAAGGCCTATACTGCAGGAGTAGTAAAACATAGTGAATAAGTAACACAAATTGGTCCTTCATCTCACTTCTCATGAGCAGCTCGAAGAACTTATACAAGCAAAGTCTTTGTTTTACACACCGAATAATTAGTCCCCGGCAAACAGGGGACCTGATACATGTGGAGGTGAAATACTTCCATGGTTCCTCCAAATAGCTATTTTGAAATTCTTAACGTTTATGGAAAGGAAGAGACCAAAAGCTGTTTGAAGCATGAAGCTGAAAGCATATCCACAAGCATCAAAGCATTTTTATAGCCTTACCTATTTTACCATATGTTTCTTATGTGACCATGAATATATTTTCAAGGCTAGCCCTAATGAGGCATAAATTTACTGAGTACAGGAACACCAACATAATGTAGCACATCTACTTACTGACAGAAAGCAGCGAGTCAAGGGACCATGTAGTCATCCCTCCCTAATTGCAAATAGCTGTGATCCTAAACATAAGGACTTAACACAGGCAAAACTTCAGTTGATGATTTGCCAGCAATGAGTGTTGAACAGTGTCTATAATAAATGGCAACTGTGATAGCGATAGTGACAGTCACTCATATCTCAGACTACTCGCCTCCTTTATCTTCACCAGTATTATAGGAAATGTCAAAACCAATATTCTTTACAGCTGTTACCCATTTTGCAGCCTGAAACATACAGAAATACTTGGAGTGCTTTCAAGGAATTCACTTCCCAACATTCAATTTTCTTTATCAGATTGTCCTGAATAAATCTAGTTTCATATCTCATATCCTTCCAGAAATACTTTTCTGCCATTTCATCCTCCTCATGTACTTAACTGAGCAGCTAAAGACTTCATCTCCTTGTGACATACTTACTTACTTGTGACAGCCCTTACTGTTGTACATCCTTCTGATAAAGTAGTAAATCATAATAAAACTTAATCAATTGGCTTAAAGAGGTAGGGATTAGGTTATTGAGGATGAGAAGAGGTATTTTTAGATGACTGCTTACACTATTTTTTAATTTACTATCACAGTGAATAATTTCTTTCAAAAAATATCAGAAGCGATTAGCATCCTTAGGAAGAATTAACTACTGTTCGTGCTAGACTGTCAGATCAAGTAATGTTTGATTATATGAAAGGTATACCTTATTTCAACAGTTTTATTCTTTAATCATTCCTTATAGGTTTTGATTTTCAAGAGCACAGTTTATCATGAGATTCTGCTAGAAGTCAAACATTTTTCCAGCTCCTTGTAAGAGGCCTGGTAACCACTCCTGCCTAACCACACACGGATAATAGTGTAGCTTACAGAAACCCAGGGTGCCGCAAGTTATTGTCCCTAAATGACGGAAGGGAATTTTGTTATGAATCTCAGATATTTGCTTTATAGAAAAGAGAATTAAATATTTCCACAAAGGGGGGGAAAAAGAGCAATTTAGATGAGCAGTCTAGAAGGTGTGTATTTCACCCCACTATGTTCAAATTTGCTATGAAAATGCAAAAGTGATTAACAACTCTCCTGACTGAAAGCCATGTGATGCAGGTGGATATAGCTGTAGGGCGCTACATAAGCCCATTTGAGTTTCATTTTCCCAAAACAGGAAAAAAATATTTATGTATTTTGAGTATACTCTTTATCCTTACTTACGTAAATCTTCTTTATAAGGTTATGTATATGCTTGAGCAGAGTGGTTTTTTTCTTAGAGAATTATACATTTGCCAAAAGTATCAGTTCTGAAGACCACTGACAATTATACAGAAAAATATAATGAATAAAATCTAGGAATGAAGTACATTTGTCCGTGTTTGAATTTTTTTTAAAGACAAGCTAGAGGTTAACTTTTCAGAGTAATTCACTGAAATGTTAGATAGTCTAAGAAGAGTCAAGCTAGTATTTCCTTTCTAATTTTCAAAGTTTAGACGCTAAACCAGAGAAGATGCGTAAATGCAGATCAAGTATCGATCAAGCAAGACCCAGCTGCCTTGTCCTCCCCACTGAGTCTCTGCAGCAAGAGGTTCATTAGGCATGACTTCTTAAGCTGTACCTGCAGCTCCAACCAATCTTAACTGGAAAAGCAGAGCCCATTGCTTTTATGTCTTCCTTCTTCTGCGTGGTTATTCCCTTCATATTTTTCTCCCTAGTAGACAAAGGGAGAAAGAATGCTTCTCTCTTTCCATCTTACGGGAAAAAGAAGCAGTCACCTTTATTGCCTCTAGCCATAGCCTTTTCCATAATATTGCCCACAGACTGAAGATTTTAAAGCCTGAATCTGGACCTCAGTGACCATTATTGCATAATACCGCATCGTGCATTTCCCCTCAGATCTTAATTATTTTACACAACCTATACAAGTGGGAATGTTTCTGCAGAGTGTGCAGTGTTTACATAGCAGAAATCATTTGTGTTTACTTCATCAAATCATTGTTGAATTTGAGGATGCCTTTCATAAACAATTATTCCGCTCTAATAGTAACAAGTAACACATTTGCTTTACAGACACCTCAGTGAAGCACTCCTGTCAACATGAGTTGTCTGTCATCTGTTTTAAAATGTTTTGAAAAAAATATGGTATGCCATCTGGCTTCCAAACGCTCATTAAATCCATTGGAATATGAGTGTTTAAGGAAGCTAATGTCACATGGTGCCCACCACTTAAAAAAAGAAGAAAGAAATAAATTAAGAAAGAATGCGTTTATAGATGATACAAACAAGAAAAAAAGGAAGTGGTTAGATTTTGTTTATAATTTAATTTCCTACGACTAAGAACATTCCAGCTATTTCAGAGAATAAAAACAGATGACAGCTCCTGTCCCCTGGAGTTTAGAGTCCAAGTTTATTTTCCGAGTGACATGGAAAAAGGAAAAAACCTAGCAAGGGAATGGGATGCTAAACCTATCTAGGTTTCTCAGAGGAAATATGTCCCTATAAACTGAGATTCAGAGGATATGATCCAAGTTTCTTTTAAGACTTGCCACATTACTTAATTTTACCCCTTCAAATGTCAGTTCTCCCATCTTTAATTGAGGCTAATGGTTGTCAGCTTCCCATATAGATACAACCCTTGGGAAAGATCTCATACTCTACAGTTACTGTCTAGTTCCATGGAAACAGTTTTGTACCTTACTGTAGAAAGAGGACTGCACCAGAAAAAAACCATAATTACAAGATACAAGCTTTAAACCCCTTTTAAAAAGGCAACATCTTCTCTTAGGAGAATTACTCGAATAAGTTTTCACAGGAAATTTACTAATAAATACATTAGGGAAGTTTAGGGGAGTTTCCAAATAATAGTGCTTAATTAACCAAAAAACCCCACCAACCCACAAACCAAAACAATTTGACAATAATTGTATTTCCTCTAATTTTTCAAATAACATTTATCCTATTTACTAAAAACTGCTAGATTTCCATTTTTACGAAGAACTAAATGCTTAGTAAAACAGAGGGGGTTTTTTTGTGGCAATATATACTTAGATTCAAAAGCTGTTAAATATATGCAAATAAATGATCTGCTAAATACATGTTAAGCAATTCTACTCATGACACTTTGGTCTACTGCCTGATGACAATGATGCAAAAGAACAAGCTGCAGTCCTGCAGAAAATAGCCCAGGGAATAAAGGTAAGAACAGCAGGTAACTGAATGGGATAAGAAAGTAAAAAACAGTAAGGCCTCATCGGGTAGAAACAGGACACGATCTCCTAAATGACATGCGGGCTGATGGTGGGTAAATATTCTCCATTGTAAGAGCTGGGTAATGTTATGCTGACTGACTTTATCCAGCTTCTATGCATTTTCTCAACTCAGTGCATAGCTATTTTTAGCAGCAGAACTCTGCAAAATGTTTTATAACTCATTTGGCTTTAATGCTACGTCCAGCTGCAACATCCTCCATAGCTTTGACTAATCCAGACTTGCTGTTTTGTTAAGCATCTGAGGCAGAAAAATACAATGGGAAATAAATAAGGCACTGAACACCAGTATCTGCCTGTAAACTAAGCCTTTTGCTCTAAGGCTTTGGTACCTGCCACACTCAGAAGTTATGATGGCAAAGACAAGTTCGTCAATGAAGCGGGGAGGGGACAAATCTTAAACAAATACACTTGCTGCCATGCTCTTGTGTTTTGCCATCTGGAACTCTACAACACAGCAGGAGGTTTCAAAACAAGATTGTTGTAAGTTAATAAATCTGTTATGCTGACAAGAGGGTCATTCTGCTTTTGATAAGACAGACTGTTCCCGAGGGATGAGAAAACCCATGCATGTGGAAATAGTGTGCGCTGTCTGTGCTGATGAATTTATGTGAACGCAGGCAGCAGTTCCTAATGAGCCTCCCTTGGCATGTGCAGGGAAGCCATGCAGAGATTCGTTTGATGATAAAATGGATATGCTATAAAGGGCAGGATGCCGTATGTACTACACTCATGGTAATTCAAAAAGCAGCACACCTTTGAAGATCTTTATGCCAGCTGAGAAATCACAGCTGCCACTAATACTAACCACTTGCGTGTATTTTATCAGCCTAGAAAGTAAATTAGCAGTTTTTCTTCTGTCAAAAGTAATAAACCATACAGGACAGCAAGCTATCTAACGGTATCAGCATTCCAAGTATTTCCAAACTTGGAAGAGTTGCACTTGTGTGTAAACGCACAATGCAAAACAAAGCCAAGTTCTTCTATCCGACCAATGTTACTCCATTAGTAACATTGCTGTTTGCATCTCTCGTGCCCCTATATATAATTGTTTCGTAAGTAAGAATTTTCTGGGTTTATTTGTAACATGTATATGCATTACGCAAAGCACACAAGTTGCTAGAAGAATTCCTAGGTAAAACAAAGATATTAACAGCCTGGATCACAGCTCCATCTATAGCTCTGTTTTCTATAATAAAATCAATTTATTCCGATACAGCATGTTTCAGTTCTTTCAGAAGAACACCCACATTAACACACAAATGGCAACTACAGCCATACAAATAGCGTTGTATTCATCCATCTATCTTCCTTTGGAGGAGAAACCATTGTAATGCTACAGGTCCTAATTTCTTTCTACAGCATCTTTTGAAAGGTATAGGTTTTCTGCAGACATTAACAAATACAAGTTATATGTTTGCCTTAATTTTCATACCTTTACCACATCCATTGCACAGATCTTTTACTTAGTAATGTGCAGCCATTCAGTTCCTAGGCACAGTAATTTTGTCAGATTATTGCAGTCCTCCCTGCAGCTGACAGCTAGCATTGTTACCAGTATTAATCCCAGAAATTAGTGCTCACCTTCACTCCCACTTCCAGTTTGTCTGTAGGGCGAAGAGTCAGTTATCTCCCTCTTTCCCTTCCCCAAAACGAATGCTTTCCTTTTTTAAAAAAGCAAAGAAATTAAGAAAGAAAAGCATATGTGCAAGCGTCACGCCCTCCAACCCTTTGGCCATATTACTCTGAAGAGCTTCCCACACCTGATTTTGGAAAAAGACTGCCCTCTCCCATCTCCCACTTCTGAATGTACATTGTTCAATTTGTCAGCACAGTTAACATTCAACTTACTTTTCTTTCACAGCTTGGGTAAGTTAGTTCTCCCAGGTACCACAGATGTTGCTTTCCTGCCTCCAAACCCACACCTATGTGTGAATATACTACCAACATCTGACCCAATGTCTAGCTTACACCTAGCGTTTTATTTCCTTTCCTCAAAGGGAAAGTATTTTCTCTCTTAATTTCTAACTCTGCATCTATAAATTCCTCATCCTAGACATCAGCAGTTTTACAGCAGAAGTGAGAGGAGACTCCACACGACTAATGTTGGACACACATAAGCAGATCAAGTTTTTTGTCAGCATTGCCAGGATTTCTTGGAACATGTCTCAATTCATGTGCTGAGCTGGCCGATTATAGCAACTGAAGGTCTTTGCTCTGTACTTGTTTTCAGTGGAGACACGCACTTATCTCAGTGTCTCTTTTCAGCAGACTTGTATAAAATACCCAGTCGGTGAAGCCTCTGGGATGAGTTACTTAAGCGTGCAACTCTCTGCTTCAGGAAAACTCACGAGCACCTGAAAACTCCCAGTGAGGTCAGTATAGCTGCAGCGCACACACCAAAGGACTATATCAAATCACAGCCATGATGACTAATGCACATTGAGGGAGGAAGGGAGAAAGAGTATCCTAGGCCAATTCAGTGAACCATGACCATTAAATCACAAACTAAAAAATAGAAAATGCTACCCATGTTCTCAAAAGTGCTGTACTTCCCCCTTATATCTAAGTGTTACAGCATGCAAGAAATCAATTTCAGGTTTGAAATGTCAAGTTAATTTTTTTTTTGGTGGATTAGAAAAGTATAAGTAACTTCTACTTGTAAGTAACACCGCTTTTTTTTTTTCTTTTTTCCCCTAGGACCACAGCACTTCATTTCCAGGATGGTCCAGGGGGAAAAAAAATATGATTGAGCATAACATCTCATCACTTTTAATGTTTAAAGCTATTCCTGTTCTGTAAAATGCTAAACAACATTTTTTGTTCGCTTTTTTTGTTTAGCAAGAGTCCAATGCCCTTAATCCTTTATGAAATGAAGGCCTAGGAGGTCAAGTGAGAAAAACAGAGAAGGACTGGCTGGGAATAATATCAGCCTACGTTATAATTAGTCACTAGACATGCTAGTTCTGGCTATAAAAAAGTAATTTAAAGTTACAAGCAAGACATTACATTCATGCCTTAGGGCCCTCTTTTCTATTTGGAACCACTATTTCAGAATCTAATATTTCTTCCAAAAGCATTCTATTGTGTTACTAACTATAGCGGAAAGATAACATAAGCGAGCCACAAGCTATTGGAGGTTTGTCAATAGTGCTTTTAGTTATAAAAACATGGGCTTTGTATTAGTTTCTTTTCCAATGCCAGACACAAATAACCTTTTAATAAAAAACATTAACCAGAAGTTTACTAGACTCTAGTATTTGCCCTTGGAAAAAAACCTATTATTTCCTTAAAAATGTTGCTCTTGACCAGATTGCAAAAGAGACACATGCAGACACAAGGAGTACCAGCCTCTGCAATCATTATCTGATGATAAAGTCCAAAAAGCTCAAAAGTACAAACCTGCTCTTGTACTTGGCAGGAGATACTTCTTGTGCTGGTGGATTTAGCCATTACTCAATAAAAACAGGGCTGTAGGCTAATTAAATCACAGATGCATGAGTATGCTCGGATACTGTCAGCTATAAGAGTGTGATACTTCACTGTCACAAACAAACCTGTTACACAGCTTGGCAAAGGGACTAAGGGAGCAGATGGAAAAATTCCCACATCATCTCGTTCATCAGTAACACACGCTGAGTCCACACAACAAATGTTTGCCAACATAAATATACTACAGCGCAAAGACAGACGCATCCTACTGATTGATCTTTTTCCACCAGCATGACCTCCAAAAAGACGTAACTGCTCTGGGAGCAGGAAGCTTTCACAGCTTGGCTTAGCTGTTTGAGACTGTCGTACAGCTCTGACAGCAGTTCTTGCCATCAGCCTCAAATGCGCCTGTGCCTGGGGGCTCTGGCAGTGTAGTTATCACCACAGAGGCTCCATAGAGACGTAACTGGCCAAGTTCTGTTGTCGTTGTCATCTCCTAGACACCCAAACACTTGGTCATATCCAGTAACAAACCTCCCCAAGCTACTGTGGGACAGGAGCATTAGCATCATTTACTAAGGGATAGCTTAGTGTCAAAAAAAAGAAATACCTGCGGTTGGACCAGACAATGTTTCACTGATCTCTTTCATTACAGGGCCACTTCTCCAACTATCCATTTCCCACTGGCACATGCACTGCTGACATGTCAATCTTTACTAAGAGAACTGCAGCAACTTCTGCAGACTCAGAAACCGATGTTCAAGCCTGGCTGACCCTGTGCTGTGGAGAACAGCTGAGAAATGTTACTACATTTTACATTTTAGTATTTAATTGTTGGATCATGTAAGTGTTCACAAACACTGCCAAATTGGTGAAATGAAATTACAAGAACACTGCTGTGTTTTGCATTTATAGCCACATTTTATCTGTATTTGACACTGAGTTGATGTGGATTTCCTTATCAAGGAGTATTCTAGGCAAGAAAAAGAACAAATGAGAAATATATTCTGCCACTTTCTTCACTGCAGCTGTAGCAGACCTCCAAATAGCAACATCCTTCTAGCATGTACAACTGAACCATTGAAGGCTGGTCCTGAACCAGTCACTGGTTCCTCAAACAGAATTCAAAGGCCATCTGATTCTTACTCTCCTTCTCCTATTTACTGGAGACAACAGAAAACTCTCAGATAGCTGGAGTGTATGTCTAGCAGTCTGTGGCAGAAATCATCGAGTCAGTATTAAAGGCATATGCATTAGGTGCAGGTAATCAAGAATACTGAATGACTAGGCAAGATAAGTGTCCATTCTGTTAAGAGTTTTAAAACACAGATATCCTTCCATGTGTTCTTATCCTCCATGAAAAGTTTGATCTTTAAAAAGCCGAGTATTATTTTATTTTAAAAAGCTATTAAATTTAAACCTTGTAAAAAAGCCATGTTGTGTATCAAAGATCTTGAATTATTGAATGCAAAGAATTTCAGTGATATGGAAGGGAAAACAGTTACTTGTGTATAAACTTATAAGTTAGACAGAGGCATACAGTAAAGCTTTGATAAGGAGCAAAAAAAAAAAAAGAAAGCAAGGCAGATTTTCCAAATCTGTGTGTACGCAAATGACTACCAGAGGAATGGAGAAAAACTCTTTGAACTGTAAACTTTTTAGAGCCAGCATTCTTCAGCTTATTGAGAAGTTCAACCAGCTGAAATAAGAAATTTGACCTAGGGCACGTCCCTTGTTGTGGAGAACAAAGCAAATGACCACTTTAAAGTCATTCTGCTGCTGACTCATCTTCTCTCCCAAGCATCCACAGATACACCATGAGAAAATATGGCAGCAACTAACCACAAAAGGGTTTGAGGCTAGCAGCTGTTTGCAAACCAAAGCCTACTCTGCAATTGTGGATCTTAAAATTTATAGGTGTGATTGAAAAGGGAACAAGTCTCCCATGCTTTGCAGTGCTGTTTACGTCACCATCTTCCATCAACTGACTTAGCTGTACCAGTGGGACAAACATTTTTTTGAGAAAAGGGTAACACAGCCCAAATAGCTCTGTATTTTCCAAGTATGAAAATCATCCAGCTCGGTTTCTTTCAGACAGATTCATTCCTCTAGGGCAAATGAGATATTTTCTTTCACTATTTAACAGTAGGGGGCATATTCAGTGTATGCCAGCAAAGTTTAATGAAATCAATGAAGTAGCACTGATTTGCAGTAATTGAGAGTCCAGCCATGTGTTCTAATGCCAAAGAATCTGGATATTTTAAAGGCTTATATTGCCTTCCTTTCTGGGAAGAGGTTGGGGGTGGGGGAAATCAAAGTCCTTTTGCTTTGTGGAATGGGGTTCCATCTAACACAGCAGGGACAAGAAAACACCTGTATAGTTATTTAAAAATCCTGACATTTTTCTTTTTGCCTTTGTAACTAAAGTGTATTTTTTCTTGCTGTGCTAGCCAAATTTCTACTCTCTACACTCCTGTATAGGCTGCTCCTACAACCCTGAAATTAGAAAGTAGCTAGTGTTTGGACATATCTCAGGAACTGGTTTTGATCTAAATGATTACTAGATACAAACATCAGAAGGCCTTTGGGTCCTGCATGCCACGTAAACAGAACCTTAATACAGGCACTAGAGTTGGCTGCAGAGTACAGCTGAGTGCTATTCATTTACAAGTGCCAAGAGGAATTTTTACAAGCTGCTTCTAACTGCAAATAACTGAAATCTGGGGCTAACATTAATGTGTTTAAATTATCTTTACTCCACTGAGTAGGAACAGCAGAGAAGTTAAGAACTGGTTTTGCCACTTCTCCTTTCAGCAAAATAATACAGCTGACAGGAAAAAAATACAGAAGGGACAGATAAATAGTAATTTCTGATATCTACTAATATTACATTCAGTGTAACCGCTATGATTTGATAGGCATGCATGAAATGTTCATTATGTTACATTTTGAATGGCTTTTGCACTTCACGAATTAGCTATAGAAAATTCATTATTTGTTCCTTGTACCAGGCTCATTCTGATCAAAGTGCTCTTCAGCTGTTCAACTAAGTTTCTCACACAGAAATCAGTCTCTAGCAGACTTCCCTATCGGAAGAGCTTAGATGTTTCAGCAGTTGATTTATTGGAATGTATTGTTTCTATATACAAGTATTTCAAGTATGCCAGCTTATGAATGAATAAGTCATTCAAAAGAATTATGACACTGGTTGCTCAAGTCAAACTGCAAATCTGCTGTAAGATTTACCATTAACCATTTATCAAAGTGCAGAGAAAGAGCACCTCCAAGTGATTTGAGAAGAATGGGTATTGCAGATTCCTGGTAAGATTCCAAAGGGGATGGGTGCATTGGCATGTCCTACTGAAACCAGTGGCATCACTATTTATTGTGCACATACGGAAAAGACTATACAGTAGGAGGTTTAGCAATGCCAGTCACAAATCTTTTTAACCAAACAAGTGTATTCTTGTGTTTCATTACAGTCAGTATACACCTTCAAACACATGTGCTTAAAGCTACTGGAAAGGATAAAGATAAGCCAGTTAAAACATTTTGACAGCCCTGTGAAAAAAGCTAGAATGGTCAGAAGCCATGGTTTTAAGTCTATGCAAAACTATCAGAATTGTCATTACTGCAATAAAGCAAGAGATAATGAAGTCAAGGTGAACAGGATTTCAGGCACCTTTGGCGAGCCAAATGTTAAACATATATTAGAATTACTGAATAATTACAATACAGAAAAAAACAACCCAAACCAAATAAATAGTCTTACTTCTACTGCACAGCCATGATGTTTGTGTGTACCTTTCTCCCAAGGACACCCTGACGTCCGACCACAATTCTGAAAAAACAAATAAAGCTGGTTTTCTACGTTCTTTATTCTGCATCTCTATAAATCGCGTTGCTTCCTTCACCCTTAATTAAATGAAGTTAGACTGGATGCTGCTTCTCTACAGAGGGGACTTAATGCTGCATCACTCACCCACTACTAGTAGAATCTAGGTCCTAGTCAGTCTTAATTAAGGAGTTGTCTATTGTAGTAGCTGAAACATTTATAGAGTGTAAATATTTTTGCAAACACTTTTAGGATTAACTTTCTACTGTTTTCCCAGCAGCCACATGTATACAGTAGACACATGACTGGATTCAAATCAAGAAGATTTCCAAGTGAGGCAGTTACTGTCCAACTGCCATGCACAGCAAAGTTCTCCAGGGCAAACCAGTCTCTGAACACCAAACACTTTTGCCTTCAGAGACAGTTCAGGTAGATGCTTCACCCTCAGGGCTAGGGACTCTCTCTCAATTATATACACAGCAGATCCACCATACTAGTACTTCTTCCTCTAGGGAAAGCACTTTATGACTACTCTGCACCTGATAAACTGTTGACTAAACTAGTTAGTTATGGCGAGACTGAATGGAAGTTACCTACCACTTTTGAAGTTACTTGCAGAAATAAAGAGATTGAAAAGATAAGCGAGATTCTCAGGTCTCTCTGTAATTTTTGCATTATATTCATTGTTCCAAACTTCTAACCTCATGGAATGCGTAGACTTTTTCTCTATGAGCAGAAATATTCTCCTGTGAATTCTGAAATAAAGTTCTGGTATTTTTATTGTCAAATTCTTTACAAGTAATTTATGTTTAAGGTTTGCATACACATTTTGATTTAGCTGTTTGCTAAGAAAATATTTATTAGAATTGGAAGTTTAACATAGTAAATCAAACACTTAACATTCACTGGACTTCAAACATAGATATAAAATACCTTACAAAATTTTTTATGGAATTACACAAAGCAAATGCACAGGGTTCGTCTGTTTCTACACTGAATTAATCCCAAGCCAAAGCCAAAAAATAACCCCTAAAAGATCACAAAAACGGCATGATAAACCGCATTTTTGTCATTGTTGCACTGCTATGTAATAAGCCCTTTTTACAAACATTTATTTAATGTTAAAAAATATTAATTAAAAATGTATTCCATCTAAGAGAACTATTGGATTAACAGCTGATTTTTAACTGACTTTACACCATGAAATTCTATTAATAGAGGTACCTTAGTCACTTAGTTTAAAATATGGACAGCAGAGATAGAAAAAAATTAACCTTTAGTAGTCTTTAATATAAAATGCACTAATTTTTCCAAAATAAGAATGTTGTGACACACTAGTGCCAATTTATGCTGAGAAAAGCTGATATCAGCTTCTTTCTAACTAAAATTCATTTCACAAAACCTTTATATATTACATGAATATTCAAGTAAACTATTTAAAAATATTTAAAAACAAACTTAATTATACAGTGTTTCAGAGAAATGCTTAATTTGGGAATGCTGTCAGATCCAACTATATATAGTTATAGATATATATTTTGATATATTTAAGACATCATGATACTACCTGATATTGCAAGAAATCCTTGTCATTAACATTTGATATTTTTCAATGTGTAACTTAAATCTTTTAATCTTTTTTCATACTTCTTTTTTTTTTTAACACATCACTGTGTGCTTTCTCATCACGGTTCCTGTATACTGTGCGACACTGAATCACACTACTGGCTTCCCTTTGTAAAGTGCTGAGTAACAGCCAAATTACATCAGAATTAACTGGAGATAACAGTGCTCAGTGTCTTGCAAAAAAATCACCATTAAACTGCTATAAACAAACAATAAGATAAAACAAAAAACGCAAACAAATTCAGCTGAGTAGCATGTGTGTTCACCAGTGTCAAATCTCTAACAAAACCCTGAAAGACTAACACTTTTGTTGCAGACTGCATTCCTTATATCCATCAGCTGCAAGGACACTAAAATATTTTATTAATTATTCAAACACCAGACACCTTCTGTGGCTGAAGGTGAGTTGCTCACTAGTTTTGGTCAAGTGGCTTTTGGGAAACTTTCAGAGCAAAATAACCTAGCAATGGGAAACTCGAATGGAAAATGCCAACCACGCACAGTTACATTACTGCAAGAATTGAGAACACATGCAAGACAAAGAAAAGGTTGGAGCATACCAAAGTAGCAATGGTTAAGAAGTTAGTAAAGTTTTCACAGTGTTTCATACAGCCTTTTACTTTAACACAAGTGCATCACATACCACCACTATTGCTCAGACATTTTAAAACATCTCTTGGCCATGCAGATCAGTTTGAGAAGAAAACATAGCAAATTACACTTCTTAGGCATTTTTAGACATTAAGTACAACTTATAGTTTTATTTTTATATTCAGTCTTATCAAACAGATGTTTTCAAGATATAATAATTCTAAGTGTTGGGATTTAACATTCCTTCCAATTTTGTCGGATTCTGAGCACTAAATGCCCAAAGAACTGGCCAAATATACAAAGCTAAGCTTTGCTCAAATAGCCGAGTTATTTCAGAAACAGAAGGTATAGGGAATTTAGAATCATAGAATCACAGAATAACCAGGTTGGAAGAGACCCACCGGATCATCGAGTCCAACCATTCCTAAATTTATTCATTCTTAACCTTGAGATGATCCTAACCTTGAGATGGTTTAATTTTATTCAGTTGTTGACATACATCTTTGCCTCCTGGAAACATTACTTTACCTGGGTGATGTACGACGAAGTAGAACTAGACTCAAGAACAGCAAAGAACAAAATACACATTTTTTTCCCCACTTGGCAAATTCTATTTAACGCCACTTCACCACCACTCAACATTAACTCATAAAACAGACTCAACTCCACTGGCAGACACAGCAGGGGAAAAATGTCCAGAGGATAAATGGGAGGCTCTCTATCAGATATTATAATTGCTTGCTCATAAGGAGAGAATCCAGCTTCCCCTTAGTTATTCTTTCATAAATTAATAATTTGTTAAAATCATAGTCACAAGAATTTTAGCTATTACATAAAATTCAAGTTTAAAAGAACAAGAATAAATTAGTTACAGCCTTGTAAACAATGGTTCATTTATGTAACATACTTGGGAGAAAAAAAAAAAGGTCCTCTATATAACAAATCAGACAGTACAAGGCACACATCACGCTTAAGAATCCAAAGTGATAAAACCAGCAGACGCCTTCATCTTCTTTGTTCGCTGGTGTAATTGTGCTATAGACACTGTAAAAATATGTAGATTTTTGTTTACGTTACAGTCATTTGAAAATACTTAATGACTGTGCTTTTACTGGTAAAATATTTGTGCTATTTTATAGTACAATATGGTTTGAAGGTCTTGGAAAGAATCTTCTCAAATGTTCTCTACAAAGCTGCCGGGGAAAAGGCCAGTTCTTCCATTTCGTTGCAGAGTGCCTTTGAACCAGCCATCCTCACGTTTTTTGTGTACAAAAACAATGTCACCTTCCTTAAGTTCAAGTTCTGCTTCACTCTGAGGAGGATAGGATACCACAACCCTGTACCTGTGTAATTAGAAAGAAACACCTTAGTTTAGGGTTGTTTGGTTTGTTGCTTGCTTTTTAAACCAATGCTTTTGAAAATATTCCTGTGTGTGTTAGAACTCACCAAAACAGGAAACTGCCTAGAACTGTTTACGTAATAACCTAGAAGTTAATTACATCTTGAACAGAAAACAACAATAGAACTGTAAGGAATTTATGACAAATGTATGTTTCCCATATCAAGTAAGCTTTTTTCACCAAGATCCCAGTAAAATGCATACAATGGATAAAATCAGGTGAAAACTGTAAACTTTTTTTTATATAAATTTGCAGACTCCTCCAGCCAGTGTAACTCAAAAAAATCAAAGCATTCATAGGCATAATTACGCAATTTTATATTTAATATAATATTACCCCAGGAAAAAGTCTTAAGGAAAGGCACAGAAAAAAGCAGCGACTAACAAAACCTATTAATTTGCAATGTTGTTTTAAACTGATTTTGTTTATCTTAGAAGCTTTTCAGGATAGAATGCATGCCATTTTATTTGGACACAGTTGCACAACTGGTGTACTACTGTATTAAAAAAACGTTTTTAAAAGCATTCACTCAATAATTTTCTTAAGCACCTGATAAATATTATATTTTTGGGGGGGTTTCACAGTAAAATCATTTTTCAAATATGAGCACATTAAGAAAAGGCCACACTCTTGTATCTCTGTTTTGAAACATGTATAACACCACTCAATCTTTTCTACCATGACTTGAGTTCATGTTAACCTAAAATTTAAGCGTTACAGTTCTGTAGACAATTGTGACAACTTCTTGACTGAGTTTTCTGACATATATTTTAACTCAGTTTCTTGTTACACAACCAATAATGTCTACATGTTGAAATCGAATAGAATCCACGGCTGATGGCAGAATTCATACGTTTAAGAGTACAGTGCTAGGAGAACTGTTGGACAAAATCTTATTTCCACTTAGTCAGATCATTTTGCACTCATGAATATCAAGATACTTCTTGTAAAGGATGGAATATCAATTACTACTCAATACATATATAATAATACAAGTTAATTCTGTAATACTGAAACAGAGAAAGATACTACATTGTACATTTTGCTTTAAACCAAACCTGAATTCTGTCCATATAGTTAAAAGTATTCAGAAAAGTGTAGCAGCACTGTGTAAATAATTAAAGTATCTTGTGAAATCTATGCAGAGCAAATCATATTAGTTGTCAAATGTTATTTATCAGTGACTTACAAATTATGGCTTTGTTTTAGTTAACATCAATCCCCAGATTTCAGAGCACTGGAATTATTAGATTCATGCTTCATAGAAGTTACCAAGCCAATTAAAAGATTTATCAGCTTCAGTCGAGCCTAAGCAGCATGGCAGATACCTGCACTGACTTCTTCTGTGGGCAACATCGATTTTAATGCAGACTTAGGACAAACAAACATTATTAATAGACTGTAAGTTTAATTAAGACTGCAGACTACTTGAGATAATAAATTAGCCTCTACTCAGACAGAATTAGATGGTAAAGGATAAAGAACTGCAACAGAACCATGAAGAACTACTTCTATGGCAGTAAGTTGCTTTCAGGCCAAAAATTAACCAGCACAATACATAAGACACTCATAGCACTAGTTTTATGCAAAAGAAAGCTAGTTAAAAAAATGGGTTTCAGGAAAGAATACCTGCCTTAGTTAACCTGCATTCCGTCAAACGCTGCCCTGTAAACATTTGACTTGAATTACACTTACCAGTTTCTAATGCTGTCCATCAGTAACCTCTGCGCTCTCCCAGATTGATAGACCAGCCTGTTCTTTCCCTAGCTTCTCCTGCTGCCTCCTGATTATTAAAAACAAGAGCTTTGCCAAAATCCATCTTTCGCTTTGTCCTCCCTAGAGGATCAGCAGCTTGCACAGAAATACTGTTCTCCTCAGCTTTCCATACAGTTTTGATCTTCCTCAACCCTGCAGTCATTTAGTACTTCTCATTGACTTTTAGCATCTTGACTACTTTGATATCTATTTTGCACAACACTTGCTGTTAAAATGCTGGTTCACTATATTTTTCAGTGTTTAACGAGAAAAAATCCATCAGGCTTTGTACCTTTAAATCACATCTCCTTCTTCTTTTGTTATGATGAGCATGGCACGTTTTACAAATTCTATTTGCCCAAATAGAAGGTTTCAGATCCAGACACATTACACATTCACACAGCTGTCTACTCAGATCACCTTTGATCAGCTGTGGAACAAAACCTATTTTTCCATTATCTATTTCATCATCTAGAACATACTGCCAAACCTACCAATTTTGTGCAGAGTAAAAAGCTTTTGCTTAAGCCGAAAAGCTCATTGCCAAGACCCTGGAGAAAAATAATCACATTTACTAAGCGTGACCTATGTTTTGGAAAAACATGTTCATTTCCAGATGTTTGAATCCTCCAAAACACTTCCTTGTTTACCACCCTATCCAGTACTTGCAAATGTTTTCAATGTTGACTGGTCAAATCTGCAGATCTTGTGCAGTCCCCTAATCTTGACTACTTTACATGCACCATGCTGCAGAATACTTGTTTTTTTCTTTCCATTTTATTTTCTTTTACTGTCTCACAGTATTTTGCATTTATTTTCCAAATCGTATCCTAATTCTTTTTAATCAGCTAGTGGCAAAACATTAATATTATAAAAGTTCAAATACCTTAGCTTCCCAGAAGCAGCCACTGTATTTGTGTGCGATGAGTTCTTTCCTGATATTCCTAATGCATATGGCTGTACCCCATAGTGCTCTTGCACTTTGTATTTGCCAATTTATTTTCTTTTTGAGGAGGGGGTGATGGCAGCAATGATCTGTCTTCACATTTCTCCATTCTACTTCTCAGTTTTAATATTGGCATTTCTCACACTTTTCTTGTTCATGAACAAGATTATATCTCTCATGTGTTTCTCCCATTCTTAGTTGCTTCTGTTTCACTACACACAAAACACTTCCCAGCTATTTGAGCTGATTTTTTGACACATGGATAAAAATATTTTCCCATATGTATAAAATGTTATCTGAGGAAAACACAGCAAGTTGGAATTACTATTATTACACAAGTTAAATTCATTCTTATTATTCAACTTCTCACTTTAGTTCCTTTTTCTTACATTTTCAATTTTTAGCTCACCTATGCCCTGCTGTTACACAGCTCTCCTGGCTGCTGAGTAGGTGCCCTGACTCATACAGACAGTCAACACCCATCTAGGGCAGACTGATTCTTAGCATTTAATTAACAGCATTAAATGCTGCCAGATGTGGTAAAACCTGCTGCCAGATGTGGTAAAATCTACTGCCCTCTAATGCTAGCAGCTGGCTCACTGGAAGCAGACGTTACACCAGTCATTTTGTGGTGGATAAAATGACTTCAAGTCACTTTAATCACAGAACAAAATTACTACTGTCCTTCACTGTAACTGGATGAAGGATTTGTATTACAGTTTAGGATATGCAGTGATATGCATTTAGGTTCAACTGCAGGTCTTTCGCACTTATTGTGGTGTGCTGGGAAGTTTATCATTACAGTGCTGTATATTTACTGTAAAAATTAAAGCTATTTTATCAAAGTTTCCCTCTAAAGGAGAAAGCTCATGAAAACAGCTTGAGCTATTCTTCTACCTCTTGTCATGGAAAAAAACTAAACCCCTCAGATAACCACATTACTGTGTATTCATAGCATAACGCGGCTCCCTCTGGGAACTGCAGGGTGTTGGGTCCATCTTTTTAATGAAACGACAGCGATCCGTGGCTGTGTCAGCACTGCACCCATACAAGAAATCACAACACCCCAAGACAACCTGTGTTGCTATCAAACAAATCAAACGCCCATCCATTTATTCTGTGTGACTGGAAACAAGTTCACAATTTTTACTTCCAGTTTTCTGTAGAACACACAGGAAAGAGATACTCAAAGGCAACTTGCAATTCTAGTGAATGGAGAAACAGTGGGATTAGAATACAAATTTGCTAATGTGTCTTGAAGGAAGCTAGGACTTTAAAGAAAATTTCATATCAAAACCAGGAACATTTTCAAAGGCTTTACAGAGCTCAGACAGCTAATAATGCCCCTAGTTCATGCAGAGTAATCAGCAGAACCCAAATCCTAAATCCTTTACTCACCTTTGAAAATAAAATCTGAACACTAACAATTACAATGTAAAGCCAGAGTCTGAACAGAAAGAGCATTATTTCTTTTTCCAAACAGATCATAATCTGTGATTGGAAATGTGGTATATAAGAACACAACAATTTTAGCAGATTTTTCTGATCTTCAGCTTTTTGCTGAGCTTATCCTCATAAATATCATCCTCCTCAACCCCAAATTTTCACTGAAGATACTATCACTTCTTCATTATGTTTCTTGTCCACTCCTTCTTGCAGGCTAATGAAGATTAATTGAAGCTTATAAATTACTTTGAAGATATTGAGTACAATATAAGAGATATTATTAAACAGCACATTTTAAGCAATTCAGCCTAAAGAAATGGAAACATGACAAGAGCACGTCAGCAGGAAAAACATTAACTCTGCCCTGAAAAGGATAAAGAGAATCCGTGTGAAATTCTACTTAAATATACTGACCAGAATATAACAATTCTGCATGACTACCAGTGGGAATGATCTTGTGGTAGCACTTGTCTGGTAGCAATTATTGAAATAACAGTAAGGATACAGAGATATTAAAAAGAATGTTTGAGTGTATGTTATTACTAGATCAATAAAAGTATACAGCATCATTTTCAACAAGGCATTCTGAGAAAACAGTCTCCATCGCAACACTGAAAAAACTACTTTTTGTGAAGATGCAAATAGCTTTATGCAAGAATCCACTGATCATGCCAGAGTGAATCTGATACACATTCAAAGCATAAAGACATTACCTGTGCCAAACAGACTTATGATAATGTGAAAATAATTTATGTTATTTTTAAAGAAAAGTCTTTCAGGGTTTTTTTTTGATCTGTAAGTGTAAATTTACTTCAGAAATTCAATATGAAATAGAAATTTCCTGAAATGAAATTGCATAGAGACAGTAATAACCTTTAAAAAAATATTAAAGGTACGACAGACGTCAAATAAAAGACAAGCTAGAAACTTACACACTGTCTGATTCTTAAAATGTGGATGTACCTTAAGATCAATGGGCTTCTGGAAATAGAACAGCATGCCCACACACCACAAGTTAATATAACAGCATCAGAACAAAGTCTACAATAGTCAGCATGAATCAGTTCAGTCCCAAAGCTGTTAACATTGCAAATCCACTGGTTTTTTCCTATATGCCACGCAATCCTGTGGCTACTGCAAAAGAAATCCTAGGACACTCTTCATATTGCTTGTCTTTTAGCAGGAGACAGTAGTTAGAAAACTGCCAGTTTCTTCATAGTCCATGCCATCTACTGAGGGCTTCAAAATTTGTAAAATACTAGGTGGACACAAAAAAAGTGACAGAATCTGAAAGCAACTGCCCAGCAGTTTCAGAGTCCAGACAACTATGTGGTTTTCAGGCTTATTTGCCACAGAGGTTGCCATTGAGCTTGCTACATGGTGAACACAACAGCAGGGCATTCAGGTAGTAAAAGTATCTTTGCAACAGCTCAAGGAATCACATATTAAGTCTACCCATAGATAAGGATCTCATTCACCATGCATTCAGGTTGGCAGTTATGCACTACTAATAATCTTAAAGGACTAACGCAATATTCATAAAGGCAGTATTGTAATGTATTCATGTTTTTCAAAATAGGAGGCCTATTTTATCTACCTTGGTTCTCATGTGAAACCTGTGATGACTATATTTGAGTGTCTACTCATTCAAAACCTCAAAGTATCACAAAAAGTAAACAAATAAACATGAGTGTTGGTTGGGAAGCATATAAAATACTGTTAAAAAAATAAGTTTCATTTTGCTATAAAATCTCAGCATTTTGAAACAGTTCCAATATACATGAAAAGTGTCAGAGAGTGGATTTTTTTCTCGGTTTGCCTGAGTCTAGCTGTGTAGGATAATTTACCTTTCACAGACAAGAGGCCTGGATTCATTCAGGACTGGACCAAGGGATGAGCAAGGCTGACGAGGCGGCGGTGCTACTGGAGCAGAGGAATCCATGGAACTTGTTTTCCGATGCAGCATCTCCTGTGGCAGCCCAGAGACTTCACTGTCAGTGGGACAGGATCCAGCTTTGCTGAGACCACCTGCTGATGGAAGCTCTGGCCCGACTGCACCTTGCAAGGCTAACTCCGCAGCTGCTTGCTCAGCCTCCAGCGTTGGTGATGCCGGAGGTGACATTCGGGGTTTGCGTTTCGTGGATGCTCCAGAAAGCAACTTCAGCAAACCCTTTTTTTCTTTCTATAACAAAAAGCAGTGCCTCCTTTTAGAACAAAAGTTTCCTGTGAAGAGCTGAATGCTTCCCTCTGAGAGATGCCATCATGATCAGGCAGGACTCAGTAAATTATGGGGGGATAATTGAGATGGTACAAATTACAAAAAAAAAATTATGAAAACTACAACAAAGAAAGGTAATTATTAAAATTCTAAAGAGAAAAACAGTAAGTCACCTACACCATACCCCAGCTAAGTTCTTTTGCTTAGTTAGCTATGGCTTCCCATAAAAGCCAGCGGCACTAGTCCAAAAGGTTGTCCGGAAAAAGAATAAGTTAGATTCCCATAATGGGAATCTAAGTAGTAAAGCATTCCTTTAACATGGAAGTTTCTAGGAAGGCACAGTCATTTCAAACTAAGTAGGGAGAAAAGCCTGCCCTGGAGGCTGCTGTTTAGATAAGTGTCTTTTATTTATCCTCCCTCAGTAAAGTAAGACCTTCGTGATTTAACAGAAATTTGCCACAAGGGGAATGTATTGTGTTTTCCTGCTCTGCTAGAGGGAAGAATTGTAAACATTCTTTTTGCTTGTCCAGACAGGAATCCCTGAAGACTTACTTACCCTGAAGAGAATTATTTAAGTAGCTTTTGTATTTCTTGTCTTTTTTTTTAAGGGGTGTGGCAGTGATCTTCTTACCAATCCTTTGACTGAGTGAATTTAGTGCTTATGAGAGGTGCCAGATTGTAAGCCCCGGAGACAAAGAAAAGGTATTATAACCACAGAAAAGAGAAAAGCATGAACAATGTGCGATTTTTATTATAGCTTGGGATGCAGTGGAATTAGTGAACTGTGAATGAAAAATCCTCTGTCCTTCTTCCAAGTCTTCAATAACTTAAAGCTATTTCAGCAAAGAACTGCTGTCTAGCAAATGGGAAAGAAAAAAAGAATCTCAAAAAAATAAACAGTCCAAATATGTTACCATCTTTATCTTTAAACTATAAATAGGCATACTAAAAGCCTTGCCTAAGGGCATCTCAGTTTGATTTCAGTTGTTATGGATAAAGCAATTTTAAAACAAAGTTATAGGTGCCTACATTCAATAATAATCATTAAAACATAATTTAAAAGTGGGTGAGATGAGCCTACAGCCTATCATTAAAATCCTCATAAACTTCATTAAGGAGTGTTTTACAGATAACTGTAAAACAAAACCAGTTAGAAAGTTGCAGGAATATTTCTGCCTACAATATAACATAATCACATGGCTTGTTGGACAGTGAGAATGAATTTAGACATAGAGGAAAACAGTTAAAATGGAAGGAAAGCCAAATCACTACAGGCTCTACTGCACTATGTTTAGAAAAGGCAGTTATGTGCTTTTTTCTTTTTTCCTTTGAGCAATAAACATTGCTGGTAACATGCTTTTCATAATCTCGTAGCATGTCTGCCTTAATAAGGAAGGCAACCTAAAAGAATACAGAATTTCACTAAATATTAGGCTTATTTTCTTAGACTGGACTTTTTATGTTCTCACACTTTAATGAATTTGTCTGTTTGTTTGGGGTTTTTCTGTATTACAGTCTTCTAAGTTTACAGATACTTACTGATAACATTTGCTAACAATAGAACTTACCAAAGTATTCAGGAAACTGACTGCAGGTAAACAAAAACAAAATACTTAAAATTCCAACAGTCAATCAAATAGTTCTTCTGAACTATATCCATTTGCCTTTTGTTTTTCCTGCTTAAAGCATGAACTGCTACCCTATCTTAACCCTTCAGGAAGGTCTGATCTGTATGTTATTCATCCTAAATTATTCTTGTATGGGCAAAAATAAACTTGCCCATAGCTGTAATCACAAAATATATCAGCCTCAAAACCTTACAATGCTGCACAATTCCGCACATATAAGGAAAAAATATGGATCTCTTAAAAGTTTACACAATGAAAAAGGGAGAAGTCAAGAGAGTGATTTTATTCTCTACTCACCTTGCCATCCTTGTCTGTTTTACTGACAGCTGCGTTTGCACTAGCTCCTAAAGCATTCTCCGGAGATGCAGGAGCTCCAAGGTGAGCGTTTACAGTTCTCCCACTGCTATCTCCCTCCAAAGATGAAGCAGCAGTGTTGGGAGAATTCAAAGAAGCTGCTGCACATGCCAGTGGGATGGTTGAGCGGTTCACATTCACAGCCGTGACATAAGCAGCAGTATTTGGAAGTTGGGGCTGGAGCTGCTGGGAGGCAACAGAGTGATGAGGAATGATCACAGCTGCAGGGATAAGGCATGTTGGACTCTGTGCTTGTATGGGTGTGACTGCTGCCGTGGGTCTTTCTTGACTGTGTGTGGCAACTAGAAGAGAAGAATAAAAATGTGAGAGTTCATCTTCTCACAAGACACACAAGTAAAATACAGGCATTGTGTTATAACTAGTCAGTTATAAGAAGCTTGCTTCTACCTTCATAGCTTCCATTTATATTACTATAATGACATCTTAAAGCATAAAATTTATGTCAGCAGAACAAAGTAGCAGCATATGCTACCCTACTTACACCAGTATGCGATGGAAGAACAGACACACTGCAACTATTGTGGAGAAATCCAAGTTGCTAAGTAAAATGCTTCACATACAGACAGAGATGTAAACTGAAGATTATGTTTTTATTCATAAGAGATAGCTAAATCCTCCCTGGGACTTGTTTGCTCCTTTTATTATGCTGTGTAGTTGTTAGGACACATAAAACAAAGTAGGACAAAATGCTCCTTATAGAAGTTACTAAAAATATAATTGGATTGTTTTCCCTAAACTACTCACAAAATCCACAACAGATTTAGTGGATCTTTCAAACAATAAGTACAGTGGCGATTAATGCTACAAGTGGTTTCTCTGAAAACATAAGCTATTGTCCCTTGGGATGTTTAAATATAGAAGTGGATTTACTCATATCCCTGTGAAATAAAAGGAACATCTGCACTGGAAGTTGGAGAACAGCACAGGGCTGCATGGGCTGCAGCCTAGCTGCAAAGCACTGAGCTCTGCATGAATTAATTTCTCCTTTTCAAGAAGCAACATTGGTATTATAGTTCTATGGTCAACCATACATGCTTCTGGATAATTTCAACAGCTCTGGTATCTCTGCATCACTGGGTAGTATGAACTGCAGATATCTTACATGAATAATATGAGACAAAATGCAGCATCCCAGTATTGCAGAGGTTCTCCTTCAAACACCCTGAAACTTAGTATTTAGGGAGCTGTCACCTCTGTAGCTTGGTGCATGTACATCTCAAATGTATCAATTTATTATGATTTTTCAGATATTAACTGAGAGTTTCAGGCTCATTATAAGTGATATCCTGGAATCAAGCCTCTAGCACTTCCTCTCTACAAATTTCTCTGGTAATTTGGTTAGACTGCATCAATAGTATGTTAGAGAAGATTGACAAAGTTAACAAATTTGACATAACAATCCTACATTATTATACCCAGTTACAATCTCTTAGATAAGATACACAATTTGTTTAAAAGGAAAGTACCACTAAATGCTATGTCTATTTTATATATGTAACCTTTTCCCCCATATCAGACCCTTCCTAACTCTGAGCATCATGAACACTTCAAAAAGGAAGATAAATGCAGCAATTTTTTTGTAAAAATCAATTATTAACGCCATCTTTTGTTTGTGAGACAAAGTCTGTTTTCTTATGAGTAGCAGCTATTCTTGAAGATATGTCTATGCTTACATGCAGTCAATAGAGTACAAGTATGGAATAGGTTTCTGGCTTTGTTTTCTTATCAGTAGGAAAAATGCTTCAAGTCACCCTGTTTTCATACAGTTCATCCTTTACTGAAATAGGCAGAATACACATTTTCTTCACAGTACCTTTCAATCAAAGAATGTCTGCCCCCTCAGCGAGGGTGATGTTTAGCAATGTCTCACTAAGACAATTTCAAAAAGCACCCTCAAAGCCCTAAGCTAAATGGAAACTGAAGAACAGCCCTGTAAAATGCAGCATTGATTGAGGTTTAGGCTAGACGTTAGGAAAAAATTCTTTACAGAAAGGGTCATTGGGCACTGGAACAGGCTGCCCAGGGAGGTGGTTGAGTCACCTTCCCTGGTGGTGTTTAAGGCACGGGTGGATGAGGTGCTGAGGGATATGGTTTAGTGTTTGATAGGAACGGTTGGACTCGATGATCCGGCGGGTCTCTTCCAACCTGGTTATTCTGTGATTCTGTGAAACCTCATAAGAAAGTAACACTCAGCAAAGGCGCTAGGGAAAGTTCAAGACGATCACGTTACAAATGCTGATTACAAAGTTCTCTGTAACATTTGAACATAAAGCACCTTTCATTGCTTCAGTTCTCAGGCCCTTATAAGGGACAGAGCTGTATTTGTGACTTAACAGTACACCTTTGCAGCACAAACCAAAGTTAAGTTCTCTGTGAAGAGAGTGCAGCCCTTTTGGTTTTTCCATTTTAGACCTGAAAAGTTGGTGGGACGTATGTTGTCATGTTTTCCAGGTGAACGGAACTGTAAGAGCTTATTCATCTTGACAGTGGGGCAGATTGCAAGCAGAGAGGCCTCGGGAGCCTGCAGGAGCTTTCTCCTTTGTACTGTGACGTGCAAGGTTCTAGGATTTAGAGCTGAAACCTCCTAAGCCTGAGAGGCAGAAAAATGCTTTGCTTAGTTTCTCTTAAGAGCTGCCAATAGCACCTGGTTATTTTCATTTAAAGCATAAAGTTGATACAGAGGACTATCGCATCTGTTCCAGCCTAAGATCAGACTGGAGGATGATGTGGCCAATTAAGGAAATATAATTTTTGCTGAAAACGTGTATGTATCCTGACTCCAAAAGCAATCCTGATGCTGACATCTGAATGCGCACAGATGCATGACTCTGAAGAGGAGGTGAGCTGATTCATGGATGTTGAGACCATAAGAAACAATCATCCTTCAGGGGATAACAGATAATACCACTTGCACTTTTGGCTTTCTTTTCTGCTCTGCCAATACGAATATCATGATTAAAGCAACCTTTGGTCATGACTCTGTCAGCCAAGAGATCTTAGGTCCTAAAGGCTGAAAAGAGGAAACACTGGGATAGTTTTAAATGGAAGAGTTTATTTTTCCCTTTTCTTTTGAGGGCCTAGGAGCAACTGGAACCGATGAGGCTCCAGTTGTGTGGTATTTTCCTAGCCTGGCAAATCCACAGAGAAGTGTATGGATTTGGTAAACAAACACTCTTGAAAACACCACTATCAGCATTTTTGGATCTGGGTTTAAATAACAAGAAGGCATGTTTCACTATGATGTGGCCTGCCCCAGACAGTAAAGGCACAGCTATACCTGTCAGAAATACAAAACTTTATGACATAGACATTATGGATCTTGAAGCCAGTACAGCCTTAGTGTTTCAGAGTCAAAGCTGAAAGAAGTTGCAGTCAAGTTTAAAGAACAAACTGGAATGTCTAAGGACCAACCCTGAGCCAGAGCCCCAAAAAAGAAGGAATGAGTGCTGAAGGTCTTCAAACATGTTAGGAGAGAATTTAAAAGTGAGCACTAAATTAGATCAAACTATAGCTGCTAGGCGGTTAACATGAAAAAATAAGATACGACTCCTAAGTTCTTATCAACTTCATTGCCATATGAACTGCGTGAGTGAAGAAGCTCAAAGAATGGCCTCATCCCAGATACTGCTGAAACGAAAAAAATTCCACCCAAAGTAGAAGTATGTTTGTACACACAGTTGCTTAGAGGAGAATAAGAAAAGATTCAACAATTCAGAGATATTTTTGTCATTTCAGAAAGCATTCAACTCTAAAAAATGGCATTAAAAATGCCTTTAAAAAATCTGACACATATTTGCACAAACCCTGACTCCAGCCACTTGCCCAGACAGACCCTATAGTTTGTCTACCATGCACACATTTTTTTTGTACCTGTTCTAACTGCATTGCGAGCCTGGTTGACTGTCATTTGTCCTGTCACGTGCATAAGGACCTTGGTTTGTGGACTCGTTTGGATATGTGCTGCAGAAACCACAGCTGTGGGTACTGTGCTGGAGCTCACTGCCACACCATTCCCCTGGAGCTTCTGAGATGTTCCACTAGCAGTGGAAGGGCTGACCATAGTTACCACTCGTCCCGTTTGACCGGCAGTAGACATGGGAACTTTTGTTTGTGATGCACTTGTCACTGTCCTGTGAAAATTAAAAGCAAAACACTAAAACACAACTGAAAAATGAGCTAGTTACTAAAAACCACGGCTCTTCTATTATCCAGGTTTAGTGTTAAATACTAGAACAGAATCATTTTGGACTTTAAAACAGATAAACTATAGACACTTGTATAAAAATATACCTTGTAACTGGAGCCACATAATTTCCAGGAAAAACACCAATCTTGCTTGTATGCATGGAAGTTCCCTTGAACCAGCCATCCTGACAGCGTTCAAACACTAAGAACATTTCGCCCTTTCGCAGTTCCAGTTCATCTTCTTTTCGAGGTGTATAAGGGTATATAGCAATATAGCTAAAAGATAGGAAAGTAGATGCAATCGATAAACCTACAACTACTGAAAACATCACTTGTGTTTTCTGGCAAAGAGAGCTCAGTCAGAGCTGAGAAGACAAGGCAAGGGTTACGTGTTAGTTGAGTCATCATACTGTTCCAATATTAAAACAGAAGTTATGGCGATATGAAGGGAAACAATGACCACAGAATATCTTCCTATCTGCATCTGAATGTAGATTACAGTACTTCTACTAAGATTATTTATTTTCTTCATTAAGTTTGTGAACTTAATTAAATAGGTGTTTATCAGCTACAGATCCCAGCATATCCTACATCTTTCTCCCTACACCTGCTTCTAGAATCTCTTAACACTTTGTGACGTGCCAACTTCTTTGTTTCTTGGAGGGGTGGGGAGCATGGAGAAGTTCCGTCAGTTGGGAATGAAAGATCAGTATCAGAACTACTTTTCAAATTGCAAAATTGGAATCTGCCCATGCAACTGCAGTGCCAAGAAAAAGATATGTTACTAGAACTTAAAATCTATAGGTAACGTAGTTATTCACTTGTAAAGATTAGTTCCTTCTTTTTCCCTCTATACAACGTTAATACATAATACAGTTAATCTGAAATCATAGTGAATGTTCAGAAACACTCTGAATTTTCTCTTTTTAAAAAGATATTCTCAGAAAAGAAAAAGTAAAAATAAAACTGATGCTCCTGCTATTGCATGCTGGAATATTCCTAGGGAAGTCCTATTTTCACATTAAAAAGTGATATTGTTTTAATCACCCCAGTATTCTATTTTCTGCCATTTTTAACATTAGAGAACTGTTTAAAGCATTTATACAAAAATACTTACATAATTATGGGTCGAGACCTAAAGGAAATAACATTCCAATAAATCACATTTTCTCAAGAAGAATATACTTTTCACAAGAGGTAGCCAATTAGGGTAGATGGGTTGAATATCCCCTTTTTTGAAAAAGGATCTACAATTACTTGCAATGCTAGCCTTTCCTACCCCCTACCTGTTACCCCAACGGTAAAAAAGCAGCTTTACAAAACATTCTCACGTCAAAATTGTCTGTTGTGCACAGTAATAATAGCACTAATTGCATGACTCTCCTTTTTGCATTATATTTTTGTTCCTTGCTGTCCACCCAGGAAACTTCACATTACCTGCAAAAATGCTTTAAAGGCAATATATGTAACTGGTAAAGCAAGTCCAAAATATGCTTTAAAGGCAATGTATGACACACTGGCAACAAAAGACTTCACTGGTACGTGATTTAGGGGTGATCTACAAAGTAACAAACCAAAGCTCTATGGAAAAGCAACTGATGGGATTTAATTGGTGTTCATTAGCTTCCCTTTTAGTTAAATGATTCCAAATTTCATTAGTATCCTCATACAGACCAACCCTTTGAAGATGGGGGATGAGAATAAATGAGATGAGAAATTGATTAACTATGCCAAGCACAATAATCCATAAGCAGCAGTGTTAAAATGCTTGGCAGTAAAGAGACAGCCCAAGTCCAGATGCACCCTCTATACAGAAAGGGTGCTCTTTTGCAGTGGGAGGAAACCTGTTGGGAAGATAAAAATAAAGGCACAGAACAAAAGTGGTCCCTGCGTTATTCCAATGTGTCCCGTTAGATGGTTTAGCCACTCCTGAATTTTATATTTTATCCTTCTTATTCTCCAAGCTGCACACAAGTAAGTTCCCAAGAAGATGCTTTTCACAGCACGTTAACATACAAAATATTTTCACCCAGAAAGATGATACGTATTCAATTGTACGTGAAGACATAAGCTTAACTAGCAACTTTCTGCCTTCATTGCAAATTGCCACCTGCTAATTAACTGAACTGTAGAATACATGAGCAGTCTGACAATAACATGCTAATATAACAGTCTACATAAAATACAGCACTTTTCGCGTTTTGGTGTAAGTTATTTCATGAGAATAGCCTTTTCGTTCCACACATAACAGAAAATGTTCAGTTCATTCCAGAGTTCACCACTTGCAATTTATACAGTCTTTATCACTAACTCAGGGATTCATTCATCTTCTGCATGTTAAATATATTATATAAGTCTTTTCTATACACAGTAGCAGCTGATTATATTTACATAAGACATAAATAGCCTTTAGTATTAAGGCATTTTGGGACATCACTTTTATGTATGTTTGGCTGCTTTTGTTCTGAGTTGTATGTTTGGCTTTCTGGGAATTCTAGCAGAACACAGCCAGCTGACACCATACAAGCACATGTGAAGTTACTGATCTTGTTCCATTTTTCTGACTGGCAAAAAGTTTCAATTTTACTTACACACTTGGGCGAGTTTGTGGTCGCAAATGTGCCATTTGGTCAGTTGATCCTGGCCTTGGTACTACACCTGCAGACTGAGGTCCAGAAGAGGCCGACGCAATGATTGCAGCAGGCAAGAGAGGTGGTGGCGGAAGTGGGGGATTCATATTCTGATTTTATGGGAACAAAAAAAATAGCAACAGATGATCAATATTGTTTGATGAGATGAATCAGCTGCAAAAGAAAAAAAGAAGTATGATATTCTAAGGAAATGGAAGAAACCCCAGAAGAGTTCAGTACTCCTTTACCTACTGGTACTATATAACTGGAGTGTAATATTTGTCTGGATTTCTCTTTTTCCAGTTTAAAATCTTGAAGCCTTGGCAGCTAATTAAGCAAATGACAAGCAGTTTCACAGCCCAAGAAAAACGGAAAGTATTGTTTCTAATTATAACATCTTTAGGATAGGACTTGACAAAAATTCAGAAGCCTTCCAGGAGGTAGATTTTGCATCCTACTGCTGACTGTATTTAAAAACATGATTGTTTTTGCAACCTGAAGCTGAAACATACTATACAAAACAGCAGCAGCGCACCCAAAACCACCCCTTCTGGGGGAAATTTTCTTTTGATGTATGGGTTACAAAAGCGAGCACTATATGAGACCATAGTCATTCAGCTATTGTTACCACTTTCTCCTGTTCTTCTAGTTTAAAGACTTAGCTTTTGAAATTCAGTATTATCAAGATTGGTAATCTTTAACAAACACCCCAGTAAAAAGGCACAGGTCCTTTACAGGCAGATCGTAATTGGGGTCCTGCCTACAGTCTTCTATGCCCTTTGAGACTCAATGGAGCAATTGTTACCTTGAGCTCTGTAAAGCCTCAGACAATTCTTTAGGACCTTGTGTACTGACACTCCTGGGAAAAGCCTCTCACAAAGAAAAAGTAATAAAAAACCTCCAACATTTGAAAATGGAAAACTTAATTCATTCAAAACATGATCTCCAACTTAATACCATCCTGTAATACTGAATCAACATCACTTCAGGTTTAAAAACCACATAATAAAAATATAAGCTAACAAAATGTCCTAAAATACTGTGTGGCTCTTCCAGTACATCAGCATATAAATGCAAAGCATTACATTATCAGTTTAAAAAAAATACATAACTGAAAGTCACATTAATTCCCCTCCAACAGCCTAATTCTAAAGGGGTTTTGTTGTTGTTGTTTTTCTAAACAAAAACTTGTAAGTTTTAGTTCTACGCTCTGCAATTATTAACCTTGCTGCATTTGGTGAAAGTGCTAGCACAAAGATGTTTCTCTGAACTAGTCTTATGCTCTAAAGACGCAGTAAGGATCTGTATTGGTTAAAAGCTTTCAAATCTAGAGAAAGCTAAAAACTCTTGCTGTTTTACAATAAAAATTCTTAAGCTTAGTTATTATATAAATTGTATGGTATATTGTGAAATATTCCTATTTTGTTTAAAGCTTTTTTCCCTCCTAGTACATTAACAATTTCTTAAGACCTAATAGATCTCCTGTATTCAACACAAAGCAGATATGAACTGCTGGAGAAACACTGTGAACTTTGATACTAATACTTATTTACAAGAACATCAGTTGCATTTGCTTTACATCATAGGTCCCCATCTATCCAACAATCTTCTTATATCTTCATAATTCATAGTGAATCACCAACATTTCTCTTCCGGTTGCTTTACAGCAGAAGTTATTTCTCCTCCTAGTCACCTCCAACAAATGTCTTCGCTGAATTCAAGCTGAACGTCAGCATCTACCTTTTAGACATTCTCTCTGTAGAACATAAATCCAAACCCTTTCTTAGGTATCTGGATTCCTTTATATATGGTAGAACCTGTAAATCCACATTAGGAGTTGTTTGGCTACAAATCCTTAAAATTAAACCTATTCATGCACAATATCAAAGCTGTCACTATTCCACACTTCCTGCATGTCTAGAGATGTAAAATGCTGGATGTTGTATTTTATTCATTTGAACATACAATATACATTGAATTTTTAGCTGAAATAAAGGCACCTTCCCAGCTCTATTTTATTCTGCTTTATTCAGGTTCTGCTCCTTTCCCTACATCTACTAGTATGGTAATGAAACCTGCAGTAAGCCATAGCCCAATTAAACTCCTAAAGAGTTGGCAGGCATTTAGAAATCTAAATAAACTACTTGATAGGCTTTTGAGGACTAATGCTCCTCAGCTTGCACTGCTACAACTTGATAAAATAGATCCAAATATTCTAGCCAAGTTTTCAAGAAGTTTTCTGGCATGTAACCATTTCTCTAGCTATTGAGAAACAGACTTAACCTCCTGAGCACAAGCTAGTTCTGATGGTTCCCATATTCAACATCCTGTGAAAGAATATATGCAAACCCCATGATTTAATAAATATGGTTATCAAAATAATTGAGTATTTTTATTTCAGATAGTTGGGGGGGAAGTGAAAGTTTCTGCAACTAGTTTTCAGACAAATGTACTTTCAAGCATAGAAAACAGCAATAAAGTGATAATTTTTTTTAAAGGGTAAATGAAACATTACATAATTGGATGATTTATACAAAAACTTCAAACAGTACCTATACTCATGCTCTAGAAACTCATACATATTACTATGTTTAAATATATTTAGGTTGCATTCCCATATCAGTCAACTGAAGATCAATAATCAGCTCACAGAAAGAATAAATGGCACAGCAGTGGAATAAAACATTCATTAACTGCCTTTGCTCCCACAGGTCTAGGAAAAAAAAAATTACTTGCAAACCTCCCCAAGGGCTAACAAATTAAGGCTCATGTTTAGCAAAATTCCTAAACTATAAATACATCTTATCAAGAGCAGGCCTTTTGTAGAAAACCTCATCATTTCTTTCAGCTGCTTCCTGTTCCAAACTAAAGTCGATGTGAGTTTTTGTTGGTTAAAATTCAGACAGACCTTATTTAAACCTCCTCCTGACTGACTTACATGACAGAATCAGCTGAAAGCACCTGAAACAGCTACATGTCATCAGTGTGCTATAACCCTCACAACTTGTGCCTCATTAATAATAATTCAGACTTATATACTTTAACATGGAAGGACAAATTTTTTGTGAGTAAGAGAAGAGCACCAGAAAAGATGTTTTTTAATTTTTGAAACCTTTGGCACATAAATCAATGTAAACTATCCAAATACAGACCACCTATTTCTGCTTATACCAAGACACTATTTCACATTCAACAATATTCAATCTGCAGAAGTAGTGATATGTATATATAGGTCAACTGCAGTCCAAAATGCTTTTAACCTGAAGAGACTGTAAAAGCAGAGCGAAAGGAAGGTAAGTTATCTGTTGTTGCTACATTCTGTCTTGCTGCTGCTCATTTTGAATGTAACTAACTTTGCTGTGGTATATGTTGTCATTGTTTTCCCCTTATCACGGTTCAAATCACATACTTCCTTTAAGAGTTTTTTCAGTAAAATCTATGGCAACTAGATCTCCTCCATGAGAGAACTACCTTATAAATTACATCCAAGAACTTCCACCCAAGTAAATGAGTCTTATGTAATTATATGTGCACATTTTCAAGCAACAACTATTAAGCTTGACATTTGCTATTTATATTTTATAGAGAACTTGAATATTCTAAGCACCTACAAGGTTAAAAAATGCCAGTGGCTAAGAAGAGCAGACCAATTAATGGCCCCATTAAGGGAAAAGTTGTGGTTTGAAGTCCTAGAGAACAGAGCAAGTGGTAACATCACAGCCAAAAGCCTCAGCTATGAGAAGTTTGTCTTAGTTCATAGCTTCTTCATTTCAAAGAATCAAACTTCGAAATACAAAACAAGAATTAATGCTACCAGCTGAAGAATGGCTGCTGTAAAATAAAACTTCGAAACAAATTATCACAAGTTTTCTGAATGCAAATTAAAATTTTCTTAAGTGATACAAGTAGGAGATAGTGTAAATGGTCACTTGACAAAAGCATTCTCATTCCTAAGTCTTATTTGTGTCAATTTTTGCTGCAAATTTGTAAATTATGTCATGCAATGTTTAGTATCAAATAACATCTACAGAAGATAATTATGGACAACATAAAATTAATACAATTGGCATTTTTGAACCACCATAATATTTCCCAAAATAACAATGTAACAAATTGAAATGTTATCCTATACACGTGCACAGAAACTCATAGGCTTCTTTGGGCTAGGAATTAATCTCAACTTAAGAGAAACTTGCTACCCAACAAGCTCAAAAAGATTTCCTCTTAATAAAAAAGCCATCTTTCTTACAGAAGATAAAATAAGACACTAGCTTTTCTTTGCTTCTAAACTCAGGACATAAATGTAGCAAAGGTGCATAATTCAGGATTACTATAAAGGAGTATATCCTTCACTGATGGGGAATCATGCTCATCCTCTCTGATTTCTTCTTTTCCCTTAATCTGAGTTAGGCATGAAGTAAAAGGAGTCATATAAACAGCATGCTCTCAACAATCAATTACTTTAAATAGTGTTATAAACACCAAAGCTATTAACAGGGAGGACATCCAATTAAACCATCTTGATGCTAAAGAGAAAATCTCCCTTTCCAGTCCAATTCCCTTGTAATTTGCTGAGTATTCAGAAATTTAAAAAAAATAGCTAAAGGGAGAAGCTTAGAGAAAAGCAGGAGTTTAAGCAAAAAATACGAAAGGAAAAGGACTCATCAACCACTTCTGATATACTAAATTATTGTTCAGTAGCTTAACATTAATGCTCAGACTGTCAGGAAGGGTATTTCCAGAAAGGAAACATCTAGAGAGACAAGAACAACACTTTCTCTCTTGACCTGTCAGAACTGTTTTGCATGTTTCTAAAATTAAACCAAGAGTTTATGAAGCCAGAGCAAATGTGGATATAAAATATAGGCTTCGCAGTCTACAGTAAAAGAACACAGGCACAACCTGACTGTAGCCGGAACTGCCAGCTTGTAGTTTAGTCGTGCTGAAAACAAGTCAAGAAGAAACAGAACATTATGTACAGAAGGTTATTGACTTTTAAAGAGGGTGGTAGAGAATAATTCAGATTCTCAATGGGAATTATATGCCTAATTGGAAACATAACCAGGAACATGGTTATCACAAAGAGAAAGTAGCACTCCAGGATACAGGATGATCATGTGGCAGGAGTTTCACTCTATGCTGCATTTAGCACTGTAATTTAATGCCTGTGGGTACCAATGGTGAGATTACTTTTGAACAAGCTTATGTTACTAAAGCACCCAAGGTGGTTTATTGACTTTGCACCAGCTACAAAATATTTTCCATGTTGCCATCAAAGAAAGAACTACTGATTCTTAATAACAAACAAAACTGTTTGTTACTCAGGGGAAAAAAGCAACTTCTGACAGAACTTCTGAGATTATGCTTTGTATTCTGCCTACCCCCTCCTCTCCAAAATGTATCTCATGCACAAATCAAATCAGTAACTCAATGTTTGCAGTATATATGTTAACTAGACTTGTATTCTGCCGAACAGCACATATGATACCAAAACTGACTTTGTTTGCTCAGTTCTCTCATTTTCTGGAGGACAGGAAAAAAGAAGCATAAAAGATGATACGGATTAGAACACAAGCAGCTAATTGCCTCTAGTATTAGACACGTGTCTTCTATGGAAAAATAGGACCCAGGGTCATTCCTGGTAAATATAAAGTTTAACATGAGCCAACAATGTGCCCATGTGGCAAAGAAGGGCAATAGTATTCCAGGCTTCATCAGGAGTCTTGCCAGCAGGTCAAAGGAGGCAATCCTTCCCCTCTCTTCAGCAGTGCTGAGTACTGTGTCCAGTACTGGGCTCCCCAGTACAAGAGAGACACAGACATACTGGAGAGTCCAGCAAAGGGCCACTAAGATCACTAAGGGACTGGAAAGTCTCTCCCATCAAGAAACACAGAGAGCTGGGATTGTTCAGCCAGGAGAAGGCTGGACAGGGCAAAGTCCAAAGATGACAAAACCACACCCTTTTCAGGGGTGCCCAGTGAAACAAACACAGGAGGTTCAGGCGGAAAATTAGGAACCAATTTTTCACCTTGAGGGTAACTGAGCAGTGGCACAGGTTGCCTAGGGACAATGTGGAGTCTCCATCCTTGGAGATACTCAAAAGCCATCTGGACAAATGGCTCTGGGTGGCCATGCTTGAGAAGGGAGGTTAGACTAGATGACCTCCAGAGGTCCCTTCCAAACTCAACCACTCTGTGACATTAAAATATGAATCTAAAGATGAGAAGATTACTTATTAATCAGTTTGAAAGTAACATACACTTAACAGCAGAATGCACAAGATGATTCAGAGATTGAAGGAGTCAACAATAAAATGACAAAGCACTGCTATAGTGCAGCCTGCATAACCCCGTAAAGCAGGGCAAAACCACACTGTCTATACAATTGTTACTAATAAGGTCACCTGTCTGATGAACAAAGAACGTTAAATACATTTACTTGAATGAGAGCAATTTCTATATCACTAATAATGATGCAAATTTGTAGGATCATGGTGGTTATATAGCAGAACCTAAATTTTGCACTTACACTCAGGCCAAACGAATGGATGCAAATTCTCAAGATATAAGCATCATACTAACAGGATAAAAGTAAAAAGGCCATATTGTCAATATTTCCACCACTGAAAAAGACTGTGCAGCACTATCCCCAGTTCTAGAGTGGGCTTACCATGTGCTGACTGTGCTAGAAAAAAGTACTGGAGATTCAGAAAACAGCAGGAGCATTATATTAAGAACTGAAAAACGTAACTTAAGAGTCGCAAATAAAGCTGTCAAAATGCAGCCTCCTAGCTGTGACCAAGCCACACCCAAGCATTTACTTGAACAACAAAAATTTGGTAACAGAATACAGACAATTCTGCCTTCAATTTTGCAGACAAATGTGTAAAATGATCCAGGTGCCAAAAGTTGAAAACAAAATCAGACAAATCTAGAAGCAAGTCTATTTATCAAGTTTTACTTGCTGTAAAAGGCTGCAAGGATAATTAGACATCTAAGCAACATCAAGTTTGGGGATCTTGACTTGTTTGTATTTGGTGGGTATAGTTTCTTTGTTGGTTTGGCTTTTTTGTTGGTGGTGGTGGGTTTGGGGTTTTTTTGTTTAAAAAAAATAGGTGTGTATTTACTATTCAACTGTGCCCTCACTCCAAAAGTTACAGGCACAATTTTTGGACTTGAAACAAGAATTAAAATTTGAGAATTCTTATAATCAAATGAAAAAAAAAAAAGGCTTACTAAGTTCCCTTGAAGATCTCTGAAAAGTGGTATCCATGATCTTTGCTGCAGTTAAGGTCAGGCTCTGAGAAGCACAGTGTGATACAAAACATTCCAGAGCTTAGCAAAAAGAGCTTTGCATTAGCAAAATAAAGAATTTCAGTTGGTTTTAGAATGAAATCCTGCGCTTCCTGAAGACAATGTAATTTTCTTTGTTGAAAGGAAACAGCATTACAATGTATCCCTTCCTCTAAAACACGGCTATTTGCAATAGCTTTTCATATTGGTCTCTGGGAACCTAAATTACGACACACTAGATAAGTTCTTCATTTGTCACAGGCACACATACAACTAAAATAATCTGATTTAATTAGGAGAAAGCAAAGTTTCAAAACTTAGTTCAGAGGACTGTGATAATATTGAGTTAACTGAGACAGAAATACTTGGCAGCTGTGGTCTCAAGTTCATGGGTTTTTTTGTAAGATCTTGTTTGTTTTCTGTAACCTCCCCCTCAACATTATCTCTTTCCTACTCATGGTGAAAAGAAACACTGTTCTGAAAGGAAGTGGGCTTCTTGTGTTTACTACAGAGACATGACAGAGGAAATTTGGGGAAATGGATAAGCTTGAGAGAATGCAAACATTATTGTATCAATAGTGGGTTTGCTATAGTTCAATTTATACAATCATCATAAAATATTTCAAATCAGCGTATCAGAACTCGAGGAAAAAAAATCCTGTACAGAGCAGAGAAAAGTGGGAAGGCTGAGTCTTCTTAAACAGTACTTACACCAAGAGCAGATTGGTAGGTAACTTCGGACGGGAAGGTAAATGAAGGCCCTGTTGTGACTGGGCTGCTAGGGGGTGGAGTCACAATTAGCCCCGTAGTACCGATATGAACCTGTCAAAGAAAAAAAACTAGCAGGGTTAGTTCTGAGCAGTTTAATAAGAGCTGGTTTTGACACAGCTGTAATCTTCATGGTCAAAATCACCACTACTTTGCTGTCTGTACATTTACACTAGAACTAATTTTCAGTTAAGATACTCATACAAACAACATTGAATCATGCTGATCACTTTTTTTTTAGCCCTGACTTCACAGAAATTTTGGAGATGCATTGGATTAGCAGCGTAAAAGACAGTTACCAATGTCAGTTCTCTTTTTTTATTCTATAAAAGGCTGCCATTTCCCAAAGATGTGCAAATAAAACATATTTCTTAGCTCATGTAAAACGACATGAACATTTCTTAGTTTCCATTACTACCTCTTCTCCCAAAATGTAATCTCTATGTGAAATGGACAATATTTCACAAAGTACTGTAGCTCATAACTAAAAGCTTTGAAGAAATATTTCTACTATTCACAATCAGATTAATATGGTACATTTCTGGAATTTGTGTAATTTTCAAGTTGATCTTACCTTTTACTTGATGCACTTTATTTATACCCAACATCACATTCAACTCAGAAAAAACCCCGAGAAATTAAAACATTCTATTTTCTAGTTTCCACAATTTAATAAAAATGTTTGTGGTACCTAAGAAATTAACAACTGTGAAAAAATAAGCTTAGAAGACCAAAAATATATGCTATCATTGTATAAGAGGTGTTGCATAATGTTTTTCTTAAATGCTGTCATGCCAGAAGACAGATTTCGTGAAAGCTTAGTTTAATATTAATTACATATAACTAATAATTTGAAGTAAATACTCTAACAAGTCCAGACGCTTTTATAGTTGTTTAAAAAAAAGCACACACATGATTTATAGTTGATTACATGTAAGTTACCTGAGAAGGGGCACTACAGGAAAGTCCCGTCAGCTCACTTATGCGGGCTGCTGCGGTCGGGTTGCTGGAGCTGATGAGGACAGGAGGACTAATTTCCATTGAGTGGCGATTCTGAGAAGACTGTGAAGACTTGTTGGACATAGTGAGGGAGGTAAAAGAATGTCGTTTTTTGGTGTTTTTTTTAGCGTCGGCGTGCTTTTGGGTTGAACTGTTGTGGGCTGCCCCAGAGGTACCTTCTCCAGAGTCAACAGCAGAACCTGAGGGCTTATCCAATTCTATCAGCTGTTTGGCTGCTGTGTTAAACTACAAAAGATAGTCACACATTAGTATTTTTTTATTTATTTATAAAAATCAACTGAATATTAAAAAAAAGTCTAATTCATAATATAATAGAATTTAAACCATACAATAAACCTGTCACATACTGACCTATTCTAAAAATCAGTCACTACAGAATGACAAGTCTTTCACTACAATCGCAATACACTTAGTCGGGCTTGTGTAGACTACTCATCAAATTTCAGTCAAGAAATGACATTATGCTCTAAGTTCAGCTATGGATTAATTCAGCCATATCCACTGTCTGCGTTATCTACAGGTAAGACTAAATCACCACGGTCCTCTCTGACCTTCTAACACAGAAATCTGTATTAAAAAACTTAATGAATTTTCACTTCATTTTAGGCCTTTTTTGTTTTGTTTGCAACTGACATAAGCCCACACCTTCAATTGTGGGCTCATGGAAGACACTCCTCCGAGCGTCCCTTGGTATTTATGCACATATCTTTAACACTACCAATAGTAAGAAGTAGGCTTCCAAAATGCAGGTTTAAGAACACAGTAGGACAGAATAAAGATCCAGCTGTACCACTGTACTGCCTGGCAAGAAGTAGTTGTACAAGTATGAGACAAGTAGTTGTACAAATATAAGGAGAAAAGAAACATATTGGCAATTCTGTAGAAACCCTCTCAGCCTCTGAGTTTTCTAATGCAGAGGCAGAATCTCTCTGCCTAAGAATGCTCAAATGAATTTTTCTTTTTTTAAGCTTATCTAATGAATTTTTGCCTGCAATGAGATTTATGTTGTTGATTTGTTACAATATCCTATTAAATGCAAATAAATCCTTTCCAATGAAGAAATATGGAATCCCACACATGTTCTTCTTACAATGAAATGTAAGTTGGGGGTAAGGGGGTGAATGACACAACACAGCCAAACAAGAACCCCTACATTTTTCACAAACCCTTTATATTTATTGGAAATAATGTCAGAACTCTATTTTATTTATGAGCTGAAGTAACACCAGCACCAGTTTTCTGAACAAGATAACTAATGGCAATATGCTCCACTAAAAATGAATACTGCTACGTGGATAAGTGTAGCCAATTATGAAGAAAGGAAAAATCTTTTCTGAAGAACATCAGGATAAAAGAACGAAATAAGCTACTGTGGAATTACTATTAATATTTTTGAGCATATTATTTCTTCTATTTATTTTACCCATTTTTCCAGAAGTCTCAAAACCTACTATGCTCATGAAGAGTTTTAAAGCATATTTTACTCCATCAAAACTTTACTAGACAAAAACAACACCATTAATCACAACAGCATTGATGTTGATTTAAATGCAGCTCCCACAAATGACATCATCTTATACACAGAACACGCTCCTAGTTCTGAGGACAAGTATATAGAAAGCACGGTACAAAAGTATAAAGAGTATCTATTTCTTTTTTAATACAGTAAAGGTTTTCAAGTGGTTGTTGAAAAATGAAATCTGGAAAGAAATTCCATGCATGTACAGAAGAAACAGACGAAGTTCAAAACTAGAACTACTGGAACAATGAGGAGTTCACATATGAACCTACTAGGATTTAACAGCAGGAAAATCAAAATTATGATATACTTCAAGAGGAAGAACTACCTAGAACATATTGCAGTGGAGGAGGGGCATAACAGAGGATTTGAAAAAGGACACTAGAATGAGAATGTAGAATTTTTTCCCAGTGTTCATATTGTTGGTCCTTTAGAAGGCAGCTGAAGAGAACAGGAAGGATAGGAGAAAACAATGTCACGGTAGTAAACAAACATTAAGAAAAAGGTGGATGCTAGATTTTTCCCTCCTGCTAGTACTTTGCACGGATCTTATGGACAAAATGATTTTGTACCACACATGTAGTACAGAAAACATAACCATACAGCTTTCTCTAACTTGCAAGCCCATTATATAGATAATTATCATTTAGATAATTAAATTTTAAATTTAGAGTGAACACACTTTTAACACACTAGTGCAAACATTACTTTATCACAGAACACTGATAGGAAGCTGAAGGATGCAAAACAAGTAGAAAATAAGACCAACAAAAGCCTTCTAGGCTACTCATGCTATCAGGGTCCTATTCTTCACTGTGGAAAAACAAGCAGACTTTTCGAAAACTAATCACTTTATATATTCTGCACATTTTTTTTTTTATCACATCGCAGATTAAAAACCCTCACGTCCTTCCTAAGAATCTGTATATTCCATATGGTCTTAAATAGTGGCTGCAGCCAATTCTATTCTTATTTAATCTACTCCCTTATTCAGCAAAGAGCCTCTTCACACAGATCAGAGAAAGAAAGGCAGTACTCATTTCTAGAAGGAAGAAATACCTAATCAGAATAGTTAAGGGATCACCCAGGAGTAAAAATCAAAACCAAAAGCCACCTCGAGGTACCTGTTACACCTAATTATGTTTGTTTACCTCCTGAAGCTACAAGAGTAAGGATCTCAATAGCACTGTAAATTGTGAATATTAATGCCTGTGGAATCGAATTACTTCTATAAAGTGAATAACCTATCAGAGAAAAGTTAAGGCTCACCCATGGGATTGATTCAAGACTGATTGAAACATAAGCAACATACTGAGCTTCCTTATGCAGAGAAGCAAAAGAATAAGACATCAGCATAAACCTAAACATGAACTGATTACTGCCCTTTTCTTAGAAGTAACCTGAGGACACTAGTAGTTGCAAAATATTTTGCAGAGTGCATTTTATTTCTTCCTTAGGAAGAGAAATTAAGAACTTGCATGTATTCTCCAGTGAAAAAGCTAGCAAGCAGTCAAAGTCACCATGGGAATGCATCCCACTCATGCTATGAAGTGTTTCAACACAGCATTCCTTTCTGCAACAAATATCACTGTATCTGTTCCCACATTTTCTACGTCAGTCGTTTTCCCGAACAAGCACATTTGAACCAAAGTTTCTTTTCTTTAACTTTCATATTCATATTTATTCAGGTTTTTCTTCACTCAACAAAATGAATGAGGCTCCACGAAGTAGCCTGAAACCAATTCCTCCTCCTTCCTAAACCCAGAAAACAACAACTTTCCCAGCAGGGGCAAGACAGAGGCAGCCAGCTGAGCTGTGATAGGGTCTGAGGCTAGCAGACAGGTTCCCACCTGCTTGCAGCTTTGTGGAGAAATTGTCAAGTAGACAACCATGCAGGACATACACCAAGACCACTTATAGTTGTGCCTCACTGTATTTAATTTACAAATAAATTCAGGTGTTCTTCACTCATGCACAGACAGAATTAGAATATCATCACTTTCCGAAATTAACTGAAAACAACATCTTCTCAAGCAATCTTTCTAGTCATGTTCATCCAAAATTTTTTTAATGCAATTTTAGTACATCACCATTTGCCAAGTAGTTATTTTTCCACACTAACAAAACTATTCCAATTTCTAAACAACATTTCATTTTCACATACATTCAAAAAAACCGAAGTAAAGTGTAAGAGGAACTAAAGCAAATGTCCTTATTTTCCATTATTATTTTTGCTAAGCGTCATCCTAGAGGAAAGGCAATAGCTTACAAACCCAAATTTAGCTTAGGAATTACAGTTTTGGAACAAATATTTTGTTCAAACTAGCAGAAGAATGACTGCACATCTTGAACAAAGCATAATCATGAGCAAAGTTGTGTTTATATTGATTCTTTTGAAACAAATAAAATAGTTCTGTATTGTAGTTTTTTGTTAGTGAAATTTTCATTAGCTGTGATGCTCAGAAGTTGTTGTTGCCATGCTAACATTGAGATTATCACATTCAAATATAGTGGGAATTAGACTATCGTCTCCTACTCAAAATTAACAACCTCTGTTCTCAGGCATAACACACAACATTCACTGATTACCTATTTTTTTTTCTTTTAAGGTCTGAGCAGGCAAAACAGTAAAAAAAGCAGAGGAAAGTTCCCATAAAAGATTTTATCTTATTCTTCCAAATTAGTATTGTTACAAAAGTCTGTTTTTTCTAATGAGCACTTTAAATCAGATCACATCACCTAACACTGATAGACGAAATTTAGCCTAGTAAGTACAACATTTAAAAAGACCACACAAGAAATCCAGCCTAAAGTCAATCTCAAATGTACACACACAATTTAAAAAAAAAAAATATAACCCAACCGACACAGTACTAGGTACATAACATCTTACGTTCTCACTGGTTAAAGTATCATGTTAACTGATGGTTGCAGTTAAAATAACAATGAACTTAAAATTCTGGTACAGTGAATACTTTAGATCATTTAGGGTGCCCCTATCCACATCCTATAATATTATTTATAAACAAAACTAGAAGAGCAGGATTAAGAAAAAAGTGTTTCATGGTTGTTCATGTTAACTTGGGAAAACAAAAGCTGACATTATTTTGTACTGATATTTTAATTGAAAAGTGATTCCTTTCCCCTAGTTTTTCTTTTTCTCTTCTGGGCATTTGTATTTTTCTGGTTATTCTGTACAAGTGCTGAATAACTTCTATAGTTCTAATATTTTTTAGATTTGGGTTGTGTTTACTAAGTGTTAAACCACTCCAAAATGCCAAATTTGAGGTCTTCATAGGAAATGTGTATTGTACCCAGAACTGTATTTCTCCATAGAAGAATTCTCATTGTATCTGCTTAGTTCTGACTAATCTCTCTTTTTGGAAAAGAGATAAATGCAAGTGTTACCAACTTACCTTATGAAGTATTATGAACTCAATCATACAGTTTCCAGGCTCGCTTCATTTTATTCCGTTATTGTGTAATAACCTGGCTGATCTGCTTTTAATGCAAGCATGTTTTAATTCCATCCATCAAAAGTCTAGTAATCTAAATATGTTTATCAAGTCTTAGTCCAGTAAAGCTAGAGGGTTTCTTTGGTTTTAGCACTTCTTAGAAAACAGAACTTCTTTTTTTTGCACTGTTATGCATTATTTATTTTTCATTTGCGGACAGAAATAATTATTTCACCATGGTATAAGTCTACAGATAAAGACAACACTTTGTGAGTCAGTTAACAAACCGTATTTTTAATGGAATCACTATTAAAATTGCTCTCAAAATGTTCTCAGCCTTAGCTTTTATTACCACAAATTTCATAAGTGAAAGCAATATAAAAGAATAGAGCAGACTAGCAATGACTGAATCATAAAGTATTCCCCCAGGTAAAATCATCCTCAAATATAATCAGAGTTTTTCATAGACTTCAACATATCTAAAATTTTATCCCGTGACCTCATTGTACAAGAAACATTTCAAGTATCAGACCTATACCACAGATTATACATCACAGACTACACTCATTTAACGTGAAGTTAAAGACTTCAGAAAATCCCCAGTACATGCAGCTACTAATTCACACGTTTTATAAAAAGAGAAGGAAAAAAAAAAGGTGTGGATAAACACGCACAAGGCACAGATATGTCCGTCATTATTACAAAAATAAGCAATGATCACAGGACTGGGAAATGTAACTAAAAACTCCGCATAAAAAATCCCACAAAAAATTAATTAATTCTCATCTTCAGTGTTTTTAAAAATAACATAGTTAAGAATGGTTTGACATACCTATTTGCATCAACTCTCTGTACTTTTTCCAGAACAACAGTTATATAATCTCAAAAACAGGTATTGCAAAATTCAGATTGGTATTTTCTGCATATCTGACTGCTCTTCACCACAGCATGAGTTTTATTTTAGTAGATACTGAAAAAAAGAAACCCTATCTGATCTGAATTATCCCTTTGGATATTATTTATCATTCTAGATTTCCCATATTATTGAAGTAGGGATTTACGAGTGTGTACACAAGTGCTTGTGTCTGTTCTAAAAGGGCTAATTGAAGACATATTTTATTAGCTGATGGAATTTGTCTGAAGAAAATCAACAGTGAAATACATTTTGTGACCAATTATCATTTTTACATATTTTTTTTTCCAAGTATATATTTCATTTTGTGAACTTCAGTATAGGTTGAAACAGAATTCCTAGCTAAACATTTAGCTCAAGTGGCAGCCACAGGAAAAAGCTTTTTATAACTTGTTTAAGTTAAGTGATTTAGTTTTAAAAAGCACCACAGAAACCTTTACTGGCTGCACTGAAGGGGCAGTTAATTGCAAGGAGCAAGGAATGAATAGTCGGGAGCAAGAACTTCTTAAACTGGCTTTTCAAAATGTCTTAAACTGAAGCCAGAATTGTACTAAGCATGTTGAAACTGTTTTGGCCTTGTTTTTTCAGTCATGTGAAAATTTCTTTCCCCGGATGTACAGATCCTCACAAAACCCGAGAAAAATTAATACACAGATTTTACCTTTAAAAAAACCCAACAACCTCTGTGTTGGCTGAATACAGTCATTTTTTAAAAAGTTCTCATCTCATCAGGGCATTCAGAAATTGCATTAGTAAAGCTTTACTTGATTCTTAGTATGGTTACACATTTCTTCTGTGACCTGAGGGACATATTTCTCATCCCACAGGTAATGTGAAAATACTTTTTTCTTTCACCATTCCGCCTCATTTATTTAAATAAAATGTCTTCTGTAGGAGAAGCAAGCCTATCTTACCAAGTACCCACAGCATACTTACCAGAGAATAACACTATTCCAAACCTCTATATCTTTCTGTAATGCAAATTTTTATAATCATTGTTGCAGCTGTACACACTGTTTTTAGTCACCTATGTCCTTCTATATAGAAGATATAGCTTTCAACTCTCAAACTTTGAAAGGCTGGGGAAACTTTCTCAACTGCTGTCTCTCACTGTAAGTTGTCATACCACATGTGAGAAATATATAAAGATACAGATGTTATATAAGGGATTTAAAAATCAATGGTTTACATGCTTAACAACAGCCTCTATTCTCTGACTTTCTAGTTGTGCTAATTTGGTTTTGAGATGCAGGTATCAGGAACTGTGAGAAGCTTAGTATTTCTCTGATTTGCTGATTGCTTTCATTCTGCAGTTAAGTGTGGTTTGTGACTGACTGCATGACCCCAGCATTAACAAAAAAACACAGTGACTGCCTCCAAGTACTTTCATTCCAATTCCTTTCAATGAAAACAGCTATCAAATACCCAATTAAAAATCACTGCTTCAACTGCTGAGGTAATTAACTTCCCAAAATAAGCACACAGATCTTGGATAATTTTAGGTTTAAGACTATCTATATCTCAGGTTATTCTAGAATCATCACCAGTACTGAGTATTTTTCCTTTGAGAAAATGAAATACACAGTGGGCACCACCTTACCAACTTTACTTACCTCAACATATGAAATTGGAAATATTCCTATCTTGTCAGCCAGCATTCCTTCTGCCCAGTTTTCATCCACACGGCGAATAACAGTCACAACATCATCCTGTGTGAACATGCAGTGATTATGCCTCCCAGCTCTAATTAAACTTCTAATTTAATTTCCGTCCACAATGCACAGTTACTTAGAGAAGCAGATACATGGACAAGAACCGCAGAGAAGGCCCTCTATAACAGGAACATGCCGCTTTTGAGGTTGTCGGTTTCAGCTGTTCCTTCTGTTTTGTCATGGTTCAGCTAACTGTCCACAGTCAATCTCAGCTGTATGACTGTCCTTAGTGCCAAACTTCCTGCTATGTCGAGTATTCATTAGAGCCCCTCTGAGTCCTTGGCATTAATCAACAGAACCTCAATCATTTTCCTTCTCAAGTAACACATTACCTAATCTTCCCTAGATGTTGCTTTTCTACTTAAGACCTTAAGAACACTAGTAAGTGACACGATTTCTTTCATATCTACATGGAGCATTTGGATTAGATTTAGTTTTGAGATGTTACATAAAAAAGCATTTATGTGCACGTTAAACATTATGTATCTTGCTTATGCTGAGATACATAATTGTTTCATACACAAGTTAAAGCATTTGGAAACATATAAGCTTAGTCACATGAGACTGTAGATTGAAAAAAAAAAAAGTTTGCCAGTAAGTTTATCAAAATAGGCAAGCTAACGCCGATCATCCTCAACAGTATTGCTGTTCTGTGTTATAATAATAAACACTGTCTGTCCATATATTAATAACTTCCCTTTTTATAAATTTTAGCTATCCTTTTCATTTTTAATAGCAAAGGGCAAAAAAGTGATTAGCTCACATCTGACCTTGCAAAATTTTTGTGCAATTTGATAACGAATCAGAAACTGAAAAAAATGAAACAGCTCTGTTTCCTGTTAAAATCCTATATCACTGCAAGATAGAAAATTAATTACAATAGAAACAATGTAAGAAGAAACATCATATTTTCCAAAAGGCAAATACTAATATTATAGAATGGCAAAGTTTAGTAGCACTTTGTGTCTAGAATCTAGATCCTAAAAACATCATCTACTAAATGTGAAGCTGAAAATAGTATCATCTTCAACAATTTAAAATAAGTATTTCTTTAGAAGATGGAACACTTTTAATTCATGACATTTTTCATAACATATTTCTCATAAATCAAGAACATTACAACTGTAATTATGAAAAACAACACTTTCAAAAAGAAAACCTCAGAGAAATTATATGTAATTTAAGAATAGAAGGAAGGCAAAACTAATCAACATAGAAGAAATACCTGCAGAATTACTTGCCCTTTCCATATTTGTGCAGCTCCATTGAAAAAAAAATGCATACAAGAGTACAGAACAGTCTTATTATTTCTTATCCAAGTGGCTGAAATTATTGAAAGAGAATAATAATTTTATTCTGTTCTTACCTTTGCAAATGGTAAACAGTCTTTATCTGCTTCCTTGTCTTTTACTTCAAAGTCATAAAGTGCTTTGCACTGAGGCGGAGGTTGAGGTAAAGGTTTAATAATCTGAACAAAATTAGTAGGAAAAAAGCCATGGACACCATTGACTTCTCCATGATACCAATTTTCATCCACCTGTCGACGCAGAATGATGATGTCTCCTTTACTGAATTTAAGATCTCCAGGTTCTTTTCCCTCATAGTTATACAATGCTTTGGCACATGGTAACTGAGGTACACCCTAAGAAAGAAGAAGAAAAGATCACTAGAATTAAATCAGTATTACTAAATAGAATTTATATTATATTTGGGAGACTATCAATGAAACTGTATAAAATTGCAAAGTAAAGCTACACACAATAGAACTATTTAATTGCAGGGATTCTACTGATTTTACCCAAACATGTAGAAAGAGATTTGGTTATATATAGTCTTGACACCTTTTCCCCCTAAATTTCATTATGATTTTCAGTAATGCTGTGGCATTGCTAGACACAACAGAGGCAAAAACCCATAACACTTTAAGCCTCATGCACTAATAATTCACTAAGCTTAAACATTAAAAACAAACAAACAAACTAGAAAGTATCTTGGCCACCTGAGAGATCTAACAGAAAAATACTGCAAGAAAATACAGCACTAGAATAACAAATTTGTTATAGGACCTTTAAGGCATATTTTCTGCCTGACTTGCTTATTATTTTCCTCACTTTGTTTATCTCATGGACCCAGAATGCTGAAGAGGAGGGCATAAGAGAGGCGTTTTCCAGCTTTAAAAACAAATCTCATTTTATTAAAGGTGAGATATTTCATTCTGAAACAACCCTTTTCATTTATTTATTTTAAACACAGCTTGAAAGAATTACTGGGGAAAAAAAATCAGTTGAAGATTTGCATCCTTGGGTTTTCTTCACTTGATTCCTCCATAATATCTGAAAGCTACAGGTCATCAGTACTACACTTGAAGGCACTTTAGAAGGATTAAAATATAATCCTGTGGCATCCTCCCTTTTATACAATGCAGATATTCTTTTTTAATTGCTCAGTCTGTGCCTCCACATTTCTAAGAGTGAGCCACAAAACTCTACAACTCTAGTACCAGGTCTGCTGCATTCTCTTTTCTCTCCAACTTTAAAAAACCTAGAGGGGAGCTTACCCTGCAAACATTGCATTACCAAGGCAGTTTCTCCATAGCAAAGACAGCATTTATAGTCCATTAGAGTACAGTATCATACATCTTTAATGCCACACCTTATGGAAACTGCAAATTTTAATGAAATTTGATGTTGGCGGTGTTATAAACCACATCTACAGTATGGTATGTCTCTCCACTCAAATCTTCTGCCAGCTCAGATTGTAAACTGGAGTTTAACTTGCAACATGTCAAGAGGTACACATACAATGCAAAGACATTCTCAGAATTACCACCTTGAGTCTGCCTCACTGGTCAGAAGACAGAGCACTTGATAACATTTCATATTGTTTGCGGATGACACTAAGCTGGGTGGAAGTGTGGATCTGCTGGAGGGTCAGGAGGCTCTGCAAAGGGATCTGAACAGGCTGGACCACTGGGCTGAGTCAAATGGCATGAGGTTTAACAAGGCCAAATGCCGGGTCCTGCACTTGGGGCACAACAACCCTATGCAGTGCTACAGACTAGGAGAAGTCTGTCTAGAAAGCTGCCTGGAGGAGAGGGACCTGGGGGTGTTGGTTGACAGCCGACTGAACATGAGCCAGCAGTGTGCCCAGGTGGCCAAGAAGGCCAATGGCATCTTGGCTTGTATCAGAAACGGCGTGACCAGCAGGTCCAGGGAGGTTATTCTCCCTCTGTACTCGGCACTGGTGAGACCGCTCCTCAAATACTGTGTTCAGTTCTGGGCCCCTCACTACAAGAAGGATGTTGAGGCTCTGGAGCGAGTCCAGAGAAGAGCAACAAAGCTGGTGAGGGGGCTGGAGAGCAGGTCTTATGAGGAACGGCTGAGAGAGCTGGGGTTATTTAGCCTGGAGAAGAGGAGGCTGAGGGGAGACCTCATTGCTCTCTACAACTACCTGAAAGGAGGTTGTGGAGAGGAGGGAGCTGGCCTCTTCTCCCAAGTGACAGGGAACAGTATGAGAGGACATGGCCTCAAGCTCCAGCAGGGGAGATTTAGGCTGAACATTAAGATAAAAAATTTCATGGAAAGGTTCATTGGGCACTGGCAGAGGCTGCCCAGGGAGGTGGTTGATTCACCTTCCCTGGAGGTGTTTAAGGGATGGGTGGATGAGGTGCTGAGGGGCATGGTTTAGTGACTGATAGGAATGGTTGGACTCGATGATCCAGTGGGTCTTTTCCAACCTGGTGATTCTATGATTCTAGGTACAGATGAGTATGATTTACATAACATGCAAATCACGGTTCATTTTTTTGCATCTAGCATGGGTACTACAGATACTATATTAGCAGGATCTATGCAGTTGCTCACAAAACCTAGTGATCTTCAGACTGATGCAAACAGTACTTTTCTTCACAATCAAACTTAACTGCATCAGTGCAGAACATAAACACCAGGGGCATACTCTGTATAACCCTGGATAGGGAAAAAGACTAAGATATCAACTAGAGACTTTGTGGGTCCCAACTGATTGAGGGGAAAATTCATGGCCATAACAGTAGAACTAAAAAATGTTGTATGTATGTGGTTTTTAGCTCCATGTGCTCTCTACAGACTAGACAGAATGAAGCAAGCACCCAGTGTAGATATAGTAGGATCAAGTGCAGAGAGAGAACTGGGGGCAGGGAGGACAGAACTGGACAGGACAGGGCAGAGTGAAGCTAAAAAAACCCACAACTCTATACAAGAGAGGAAACACTGCTTGCTTATCCACTTCCATCCCAATAACAAACAAATAAACAAACAAATTACTGCCCTTTACTTGGTAGGAAAAGGGACGCAAGCAACTACGGCTACTACAAGACATAGGCCTCTCTCTTGCACTGGAGGGAATAGCTGGAGTTCTCCCAGGAATTGCCCTGTTGTCTCAGAAGAAAGCTTTCTATTACACCATATCAAGAAAGAACCTCAAGATTACCTGTGTGTGTAAAATATAGTTCAGAAAAAATCTTTCTAAAACCAAACACAACCAAGATAAACCATGAGAGTCAGAGCAGCAGATCATGCTAAAGTGATCCAACTCATCAATTAGCCATCATTTAATCGCTAGAACTCGATATTGCATTTCTGCAGACTATAAACCTTAACTCAAATGCACAAACATCTGTTTGTATTTTATAGGAAGTTCCTCTCCCAGTGCATAGATTGAGTTTCTGCAAAGCTTGTTTCCCACATTAAATAAAAATGGTTCCACTCTGTAATTTCAAGCAGAACAAAGTTCAACAAAATACATACTTAGTTCTCAGTCAGACTGCCAGGGATTAAAGAGAAATAGTTAAATGACTCGGAAGAGAAGTAAAGTGAATGACTTTTCCTTCAGTCTCAGAGGGAGGATGAAGTGAGTGCGATGGGGAGCACCACTCCCAGGGTATTGGTACAAGGGTCCTTGAGCACCATCTTCACATTTCTCCTCCTCTGAGCAAAACAAGAGCTGCAGCTCACAATGGTGCCTACCCACCCATTGTGGTCAGCGGCCTTGGGCAGCTTCAGCCTCCCTTTCGCCTCTCTGGCTGTTCACCAGGAGAGAAGGCCATGAGGATATGCAGAGCCAGAGTTTACATTTCACTCTGTGTCTCTCACTTGGCTGAACATGAAAGGAAGGCTTTGGAATAAAAACTTTGCAGCCTACCCATAGGTTTACAGCTGCCATGTACCCTGCCAGCTCTTTGACAAACCAACAAAAAAACCCCAAAACCCAGACAAAAACCATTTTAGGAAATATAAAACTCGGATAATCCACACAAAATAGGTTTCTTAAAATTATTTCCTCAGTCCTGATGCAAAATCCTTATGCAAAAATATTTGACCTTCTAATGCTACTGCTTATACACAAACTGATCAAATTCATTTTTAGCTAAGGTATGGTTATACATATATTTCACATGCCAGATCCCTCTAAAGAAAATAAAATTAATAATATATAATGACATCAAAACAAACGGCTTAACAAGAATATGAAAAAAAATCATATGCATTCATGTACATGTGAGGTTCATCTCCCTCAGATTTCTTCTCTTGACCTAGATATTTTGTCTTTAAAACCCACAGAATTTGCTTACAGTTTCCCTGTTCAGATTTATACTTTGTCTTCCATCACCCTATTTTGACCTTTACTCTCATTTTTTTAATGGATGATATGCAACTGTATGTATTTTTCATGAGCTTAAGCCAAGATAAACTTTTGACTGCACAGAAACAGAAGATCCGATTTCTTCTTAAAAAGGAGTTTCTGTGGCAGAAGCCCAAATGTAAGTATGCTTACCCTGGCATAAAGCAGTGTTCAGCATATAACTTAACTGCACTTGGAGAACCCACATAAGCTAAAGTAGCAAAAACAGTAAATCCCCTCCCAAGGAAAAGAATGGAACAGATAGAAAGCCGAAAACTGGAAGTTACTATTTTTTAGAAACACGTTATAAGAGAATCTTTAGGAAACATCGGTTATTTGCAATTTTCTTATAGGTAAAGGCAGAAAAATTATTTGTCTTTATCTACCTTTTATTTTCTTTCCATGCAGTTCCTCAAACAACTAGTGACATTAATAACCCAAGACAAGATGAGGAACTATTACAAAATATCTCCAATCACACTGCAATTGAAAGTACAGTAAGTCCAGTGCTACAGAGGGTCTTTTATAAGTCCAACTTTTTTCCTCCAAAGAACCAGTATTGTAAGACTTACTTGGTTGCCAATGAAAGTTGCCTTTACTAAAGGAAAGGAGCCTGTAAATATGCTGCAGCAAACTTGTTGAAAGGCAGATTTGAGTCAAGCAAGTTCCCTAGGTGTACATTCTCTAGTAGGTACAGTTATACCCAACCTTTCATCTTCTGACTTGTAGGTATTCAAAACTTTTGAATGACAACTAAAATATTGCTTCTTTTCATTTTCTAGTCAATTCTCTTTCATATTGTTGTCTTGACTTAAATCTTTCAAATGAAGCCTTTTCATTGCTTTCTTTAATGTATATTTCTGCTTTATTGCCTTCTTTGGCCTTTACCAAGCTGTCCAGTCCTACATTAAAGAACATTCCATTTTGCACCTATGGTTTTTTCATGTTTCTTTCATCGTGCTGGCTCCAATATCTGTTCCCAAGTCTTAATTTAAAGCCACCTGATCCGTCTAGTTCCACTCTTTGTTGCAGTCTCCTCTCTTCTTTCTGTACCTGCCTTTAAATTTTCATGTATTTTGAGACACAGAGCTTATAAGAATACTTTATTGAAGACCTTATTAAACTGCTTATATTAACAGATATGCTTGCTTCAGTAGGACTTCCTTCTAAAGGAAATAAACATGCTTCCTATGTTAAGCCATACATGTACTGCTGTCATCTGAACAAATTAATTACTCAGTTTTACAGAATACACCAACTCAGAGGTGATAACATTTGAAACTTAAGTCTCCCCGTGTCTTTCCAAGTTCCAGAACACAAAGTGTCTCCATAATCCAAATAGAATGTTAAAAGCTAGCTTGCTGTATTTATTTTTTTCATCTAAGGAACAATACAAATGAGGTCGGATTCACTCAGAGAAATGCTAATTCAAGCATTATTAATCTGCATCTGACACTAAATTGTTACTGGAATCAATTTTACATACTTCTATCAGAACTGTCTTCCATCAGAACTATCTTGGAAGACACAGAGATCATCAATGAAAATGAAATGATGTCTAGTTACAATACCTCTGAGGTTCCTGCTATCTGAATGATAAAAATTTAAGATGTTTTTTATGTCAGGAGGCTGTATCAAGTTGCCAGTATGCTGTAATTACCATAAACATAAACCATTGGTATCATCTGATATTAATTACTCTTGATCTACTGAATACAGTGAAACAGTCATTTTTATATGACAGTTCACTAGATTAAGGAAGTGAGCAACATTAATGTCAGTAACTATATTCACTTCTAGTTTCTAATGATGTATTTGTACTAAATCTCATTGTTCTCAGCACATATAAAATCACCACACATATGACTTAAGGTAGAAAAAAAATGTTGTTTTGAAATGCTATATTCAAATATGGTTAGTTGTAACTTGTTACAGTTTTTGATTGTAATAAAAGCAGGAGAAGTTGCGCATCAAGACGAAACCAGCTAGCCAGGTTACTCTGATGAAAGAGACCAGGTTTGAAAACCATCTGTGCATAACTTAACCAAGACCTATAAAACCATTTTGAAGAAATATTCCTTTGGGAAAAAAAAAGAGGATGCAGGATAAAAAACACAATCAAGCCAACATAATTGTTACATTTTTTTTAAAAGCTGAATAACTGCAATCAGTAAAAATTCTACATTAATATAAATGAAGAAATGGGATGATATTTATAAGTTATTTAATTTGATCATCAAGTTAAAATTTATTTAATAGACTTGCAAAGCTTCTCTAGCTAACAGAATATGGTAAATTTTCTCTAATACTTACAATATATGAGAGGTAACACCAGCACTAGCTCTATTTTTAATAACGTGAGACATATCAGAATATGATTCTATAACACTCTTCATTAGTTTCTAGGTTTCAGCCATCTAGCACAGGCTGAAATGCCAAGCGCTCCCGAAGCCCTTTGCCTGACTCTTTCCAGGACTTCATCGGCAGTTAACTTTACTGTTGGTAACATGCAGAAGAAATTCAGAGCACAGGCTCAGAGAACCCTGTATTTTGTAAGAGAAGGGTAACTCCTCTCCCATGTAAATAGTTTTTATGTGTTCTTTTGAGGTCATCTATCAATGACCTACTTAAAGTAGCCAGTTTATGAAAGTCCTTTCTGCTTCCTCTGTCTTAGCAGCTTCTAGAAGAAAACATTTTTGCATGTTTTCTAGTTTGAAGTCACGAAACAAATTTATGACTGTTTAATATAAGTATGGGCAACTCTCTCCCACAAAGTTGTTTTGAAAGTAAAAGCTGGAATACAGGAGAATGAAAGGAATTTAAAAATGTTGCCTTAAGGCCTAAGCAATCAGGCTAATAATAGGGAAGGTTAGGGACGTTTACAAAGCTTTCCAAAGGCACTTAGCCCTGTCCCTTTCTGTGCAACGCCTGTGGTTTTGAGAACTTTTTTTCAAATGAAAAAAAAAAGAGAGAGAAGTGTCCAGAATGCCACCTTCTTTCCTTTGCCTATCCAAAATGCAAAGTTCTCAGTTATTTATTTTTCTGAGGTTTGTTAAGTAAAGAAAATTTTGGACACTTTCTACTAATCTTAAACTCTCAAAATAACCAAACAATAGAGTAAAAAATAGGAAGAAATGAAGAGGAGAAAATAAATATATCCTGCACACTGGATATTCCTAAATACTTTCACTGTATGCACTTCAGAGGTTAGAGATTGCCTCTCCCATGCGGAAAAAAAAAAAAAAAGAACCATGAGGAAACAGCTCTACACGAGAAAAGGAGGTGACTTCCAAGACACAGAATAGAATTTGGATCTGTGTTCCCAATGATTTGAAAATGAAAGCCAATGCACAATTAAACAATTTAATTCCAAGGCTTTAAAAATTTTTGATTAGTTGCTTAATATAAAACCATTTTGTTTTGAGAAAAACAGAACCTTGTAAGAATATAAACAAAACTTTAAAGTGTGCACTATGTAGGCTTAAGATGTTTATATAAAATACTTCTTTCCAAAAGCAATGATTTGCTTTAAAGATCTGCTCTTATAAGCTGTTATATCAAGCTCACTGGTCAGTCTGAAAATGTAACTATCCCCATTGGTTTTCTCTTGGTATGTTACAACTCATTGGTATTTGATGTCTCCACAAAACTCTTAATTTTCCTTGTCCCAGTTCCATTCCACAACAATACGGGTCTTCTAATATCTTCAAACATATGAAGCCGATCCGCAGCGTAAGTTCATTTCATTCCACTGAAACTTTTCTGCCACTGTATTTTCCAAAGCATTCTGTTTTCATGTAATACATCCTGTGGCTTTTAAGATCAGAATACTACATACTCCAAGAAGGAAAAAGATAGATGCTGACCCCTCTAACCAAGCATACATCTAGAGGAGAAGTACGATTGTGAGACTGGGTAGTGGGACTTAGTAGTCCTTCTTCAAACTGCCACAAACTACTTGTACATCCCTAAAGAACTTCCACTGTAGGGTAAGATTTTAGAATCTATCTAGGGTTCCCCAACCATCCCCAATCTGTCAATATTAAAATCCCTATGGACACTGAAAGGGAGGTAAACACTAAGTGCTCTGGGCAGTGTTGCTGTTTCCAGTTTCTCTACACGCACCTGTAAAAGAGCAAGAAACTTAGCTCACAGGTATTATCTTTTTAAAAAGCATTTTGGAAAATGGGTGCAGTAGATAACTGACTCAGTGCTGCACTTTTATTTTTCAAGCCAGCTGTACAATCATAGGGCAAAGACTTTTTTTGAGTGGTGGGTGTGAGAAGGGGAGAAGCAGAAAAAATAAGTGAAAATAATAATTTTTTTTTTAAAAATCACACAATATAAAGTATATGAAAGTCAAGAGTCTGTCAGGAGACCTGGTAAAAGTCTTGGAAATAATGTCTCAGTTTTCTGTGGTATGTATCACTGATGCTCAGAATAAAGAAGGATTCAACTGTTCAAAATACCAAATTGCTAGACAGTACATCTGCATTTAGCAAAAAAGCGTCATTTTGCCCAGTCACCCAGTAAACGTCTTTCGTAACTATTAGCTCCGTATCCAAAATTGTTTACAGGAAGTGTGACAGCTTTCCTGTGCCAACACAAATTCTTAAATTATCACTTGTTTTTTGGCTTGTTATATGAACATAAAATCACAAAACAGCAACTACAGCAGAGGCAAAAATAAAGCCCTCTGAAAAACTCCCAAAATAAAGACCATACCCAAGTATTAAATTCTTTACCTAAACGCATTCTTACCTGGCTATTATGTAGCCTTCCCCTTTCACTCATTTCATTTTAATTTCCACATAAACTAGAACTTAAACGTCTTCAGCATCTTTTTGATGCTACCCAAATTAATGTTTATCCTTCTAACACGGTTATGTGGGAGTCTCTCTCCCTGTCAAAAGCCCTATATGCAACTGCTTAAAGAGTGAAATAATTATGTCCCAAGCAAGATGTATGCCATTCTGAGCTCGAACTTCAGATTAAATAGACATTTTCACATAAACCCAAAATACTCGCTCTCTGGAGCAAGTCCAGAGAAGAGCAACAAAGCTGGTGAAGGGGCTGGAGAACAGGCCTTATGAGGAGCGGCTGAGAGAGCTGGGGATGTTCAGCCTGGAGAAGAGGAGGCTGAGGGGGAGACCTCATTGCTCTCTACAACTACCTGAAAGGAGGTTGTGGAGAGGAGGGTGCTGGGCTCTTCTCCCAAGTGACGGGACAGGACAAGAGGGAATGGCCTCAAGCTCTGCCAGGGGAGGTTTAGGCTGAAAATTAGGAAAAAAATTTTCACGGAAAGGGTCATTGGACACTGGAACAGGCTGCTCAGGGAGGTGGTTGAGTCACCTTCCCTGGAGGTGTTTGAGGAATGGGTGGACAAGGCACTGAGGGACATGGTTTAGTGATTGATAGGAATGGTTGGACTCGATGATCCAGTGGGTCTTTTCCAACCTGTTGATTCTATGATTCTATGATTCTACTTTTCTTTCCCATTGGCTTAATGGGAGGCAGCTAGAGATGCCACAGGCCTTCCACAAACAAATAAAGCATCAAAACTGCAACCACTACAATCTGAAATCTGCAACAGCTTTTATCAGCCATCAGGAAGAAAAAAAAAACAACAAAACCCCAAAAAACAATCCAACAAAGTATTCACAAACATCTTCCTACAGTTTCTAAAGCCAGTATGGCAGACCTATTTTATATGACAGCCCATGAAAATTTCTGCAGCACAGGAAGTAGTTGATGAAGATAAAGTCAACAGCAATCTCAGGGAAAGGAGACATCTTGCAATGCTAAGAAACATTTCCTTTCGTCTAATACAGTCTTTTATTTTTTTCTCTAAACACAGTAACACAAAATCTCACTGTGTTATAAAGACACAAAAAGGGAGTCTACATAACCCGATGGGGTATTGCTAACACCTAAAGACTCCATTAACAATGAGGTACCCATGACTGTGCTATGCAGGAGAAATAAAAGAAAGAAACAAATAGAAATATCTATGTCATCAACCAGTCTTAGTACAGCTAATCAAAATATCTATATTTTCTTTCATTTTTGCATCAAACGTAAGCCATCAATATTGGAAAAACAGATCTATTTTACCATCTACATTTAAAATTCACTCACAAGTCTGCACACAAAACACACTGTTTGCTCATTTAAAAAAAAAAAAAGTTCATCTACTTAGTGTGCAATATTGGAACATTTGGTTTATCAACAAAGCAGTGGAACACAAGAGGCCCCTGTGTCCTCACTTTAGGGAACCTGAGATTTGAACACAAATATCAAAAGCTCCTGAGGGCTTATCAACAATGCAAAAATGTAAGAGTAATGCTCTGTATTGTTCTAAAGGCTCTTACACTTTGAAAAAGAACGTAAACAAGCTTCCCTCACTGTGATGTGAAAATGAGCAAGTTTACTTGTTGCGCCAAGAAAATGAGAGGAAATTCCAGGTGAGAAGACTGACAGAAAAAAAATGAAAAGAATAAATGAGAAGTGAGATTGCCAAGAGCAAAGTCTTACTGCACTTTGAAGGTGAGAAGTTTGAACATGATACAGAAGGAGCAAAGCCAGCAAATGACTCCAAACAAGGGAGTGACTTGGTATGATTACTCTTGGTGAGATCAGCATGAAAAAACGTTCCTTTAATCTCTCAAATACCTTGCTGCCAAAAATTGGGCAATGGGGAAACACAGAGTTGCAAACAAAGAGATTACTGCATTTTTTGATGAAAACTTATCAAGGCTGACAGGCATGACTACTTATCTGACCACGCTTTGCTTTCCATCATAATCAAGTGTGTACATATTCCCCACCAAAACAGTGCAAGTTCTAAAATTAAAACAACCCTGTCAATGATATAAAAAAATGATAGTAACCACACACAGCTCTCTTATCTGAATTTGATTTAAAAAATTGGAGATGGCATCTAACATCCCACAGTTTTAGGTTTATTTTCCATCACTTCCACTATTCTGTAAATCTTCAGGTGCTTGTCCAACCTTCTGGATGAGAACACCACCACTGTCACACATCTTTCTCAGGGATTCCCTGCAAACTCTTATTGCCAATATTGGGAAGAACACCAGCTAAGCTTGATTTGGACCACTACCATGTGCTCCTCCTCCTAAAATCTTTTCATTCCCTTGAAATTCTTTTGGAATCAATCTAATTCCTTTAATATCCTGACTTCAAACAGCCCCTTGCCTACTGTGGAAAAGGTGCTAGTTTTAGCTGTCACTGTAGTATACACAACTATACGCCCACTGCATGCACAGAGTAAATGACAAACCTTATTCGCTATTTATTTGTATTTATTCTTTAAATTTTTCATGCTTCATAACTTCCTGGAACACCTGGGTTTCTTCCAAAACATTTTTATGGTACTATAAGCAGCTGGTCAGTCTGTTGAAAAGGCAGCTAATCCTAGCTGAAATCATGCATGTTTCTGCAAGATAAATGTTCCTGTATGTTCTTTATAGCAAAAAAAGCACTAAGTGAGCCAGAAGAATGCTATGTTAACATCTATCTCTTGTGCAGTGACAAGCTGGAGTTTACACCTCCTGGTTATTTGAGCCAGACTGTAAAAGCAGACAAACTTCAAAAGTAGCCTGGCACAAATGAGCCTTCTGTTGAGTGTAGTACTGCTAGAACAGACTTGAACCCATACTACCTACTGAGAGCATGATGCTTCACTTTTCAGATTGCTTAAATGAATGCATTTTAGCATAAAAGCATTAGTGTAGAAAACAAAATTGATCCCCATGTTTTGAGTTTACTGGGTCTGAACTGGTACTCAGACCCCCATAACCTCCCTAGACTCCATTCATCATAAGCTTTGCCCTTCTTAATCCCATACCTACATACTCAGTGTTTCCAAATTCCTCCAACATCATCTGTCCCCACTTCCACCTTCCCCATACTTCCTTTCTGCAATGAAGCTCCCTACTTGGAGAGCCCACCCTCCCACCTCCAGGTGTCCCTGCTCCTGCAGATGAATTGCCTCTCCTGGGACCCAACATTACTCTGTTCTTTAACCAACAAACAAATATCCAAGAGTATGTGACTACATCTCTATAGAGTGTCCAGAGAAGGACAATGAAGCAGGTGAAGGGTCTGGAAAGAACAAATCTTATGAGGACCAGCTGAGGGAACTGTGGTTGTTCAGTCTGGAGAAAAGGAGACTTGAGGGAAGACCTTATTACTCTCTACAACAACCTGAAAGGAAGTGGTAACAAGGTGGGCATTGGTCTCTTCTCTCAAGTAACAGGATGAGAGGAGGTGGCCTCAAGTTGTGCCAGGGGAGGTTTAGACTGGATAACAGGAAAAAATTCTTTACTGAAAGAGTGGTGAAACATTGGCTGCCCAGGGAAATGGTGGAGTCACCACCCCTGGAGATGTAGACATGACTTTGTGACATAGTTGAGTAAGCAGGGTAGTTTCAGGCTGATGGTTGGACTTGATGATCTTAGAGGCCTTTACCAACCTTAATGATTCTAGGATTGTAATGTAGTGCAGAAAAAACCACATTCCACCTGTTTACATTAATTACCCCCCTTATTCTGCTAAAAGTTGCCACTGATTTTAGCTGGGAGCTAATATTACTTAAGCAAGATGGCAAACCCATTTGCTCTAGCAGATCTTGGCCAAATTTTCTCCCAAGTTGCCAGGCTCTAGACTGCCCTTCACTGTACAGGTGTGCTTAATTTTCACAAAAACCATCGGCTCAAATACAGCAGAAACTCTTGTTATGGTAATTCCATCGTCAGAGGCAGGGAGAGTTGCATAAGGACTACACAAAGTACGACTAAGTATTTCGGGATAGACAGAAAAGGATTTTCCATTTTGCTTTCAAATGGAGTTGTTGGTTTGGTTTTAAGCATGACAGGTGAACAAGGGTTAGAAATGCTAGGCAACAAAAGTCTTAAATTGAAAAGATAACCTGATCACCTCTCAGTGTTTTACTGTGGAAAAACTACCAGAACTTGGGTCCAGGAAGCTGTAGTTGGTTGGCATTTGCTTACAGTAGTTCTACTCCCTCTAGTCCGCTTGCTCTGTTGACGTTATACTATTAGTTGGTTAAAACAAACCAAATGGATTTCAGTAGGCCACAGAAATCAGAAGAATTTAAACCACTTAAGAACAATCTATAGCAACTGTACTTGCATTCACCAAGAAATTAAGAGGAAATGTGAAAGTAACAAGCTGATCATTACTGTCATAACACAGATTAACTTGCTCTGTTTACAGGTTATTTCATCAGGAAATCTTCCTCCATCTTTTTGTATTTGGTACACACTCATTCAAAATGGTAAGCTTTGAGTATTACATGCAGAAAGCTGCTTCTTGAAAGTAGTCCTCTACCTCAAAACACACATCCTTTCTATCTCAGACAACAATTTAAAAGCAATTCCATCTGACTGTCACAGAAGTTTTCCCAAAAACTCTTCACTATTCCAAGTATTATGATAACATCCTACTCATTTTCTAAAACAATGTCTGAAGTATCTCTTGGACTTGTACCACAGTACACCAGCCTCTGTCTGTATGAAAACCAAGTTTATATCAGGGTTTTTTTACTTGCAAGTACCTGGAAAAGTTAAGGAAAGTAATTTTTTCTATTTCTATCATATAATCGTAAAAAACCCCAATACATTCTTTTATCCAGTTCAACAATGACCATTTTCCTTCCCGAACAATGGGGGTTTATTTATACTTTATAGTATTAACCATCTCAGATCTGCTTGTGGATTTCATGTCATGCGTTCATGCCATAAATGAAAATATTTACTTCTACATAATTATTTTAATCAAGTAGATATATTTATGACAAAGTTTAATAAGTAGTATATTCTTGTACATATTTTATTCATTTTGCAGCAGTCTTTAAGTATATTATTTGCACTACTTGATGAAACTAAAATGAAAGACATGCTCCAACAATGATTTATTGTTCCAACATTCCCTGAAATTAGAGTCCACTCAGGGTATTACCTCTGAAAAAATACAGGCTGTGACCACCAAGTCCTCAGCACTCACAGCTTTTCTTCTACGGATCCATTCCCACCGCACATTACTTGCTAATATGATGTAGCCCAAGTTTTCCGACCCTAAAGAAGTTTTTGGTCCTGTGGTTGTAAAATGTGACACATGCCATCATAGCAACATTTTCTTTGAAAAAATTAAACCAGTTTTCACTCCAACCAGGTTAATCCCACTAAAAGTTTATTCCACGAAAGTTAATTCCATGATATCCAGGCAGATTTTTTTTTTAGAAAAACTGAATCTAAGATAATAAAACTGCTCAGATGAAATCAGTAACTAGAAGAAGGGACTACACATCAGAAATTCTTCTGCAGGAGATGGTGAGCTTTTCAACACGGCTGAGACCATGAACTTCTTGAGCAATTTTAACTTCTAAAACTTTAAAAGCTTGTAAGCTCCTACTCCATCAGGCCTTCCTGCCTTTGAGACTCTGTAGCAAGCAAATTAATAACCACCTACTTAGATTAACAGAGAATGCACAGAATAATTATGTTCCACAAATAAATGCATAAGAACAGCTTACAAGAAATACAACTTTCTCATTTAGATAAAAAGTATTTTAATTACGTGGTTCAAACACAATGCATCATTATGGGAAAGCACTGCTTTGAAGCCAAGAGTTAAGAATCAGATAGGCTAATGAAAAGCTGACGGCTCCTTAATTCTCTCTCTTAACTATTCATGCCACTAAACTGCTAGAGATATATTTGGAAAGCAGAATTCAGTTTGTGCTGCTTCAGAGTTATCTGATGCAGATTCCAGAAAGGCCTGAGGAAAGACAACTCCTCGAGCAGGACACTCAAACTGGAACTCTACCATCTGCACACCTCGGTAGGACCCCTTGCACCACAAGGCTCACCGCTAGCAGGGATGGCTTTTCACTCCTCTTGTACGAGCTTGTACCTTATTTAGATAGAATCAAACTTATTAACTCCCCATTCCTCCTAAATGTTCTGTCAAGTTTTGTTGACATTCCAGCTTTTCTTTTCATTCACTCAACTCTGATCTCTCTTTGTAAGATGCTGAGGTTTAAGATTTGATGCGACCCCAGATACAGTTTTGGAAAATATAGTATAGAAATACTGATGTATAACATGACACATTCTGTCCAAAATTTGCTGCCTCCAACAGAGCTGGCTTGTAAGCCTGTCCCTGCACTGCCAGAAAGCCTAAATTTAAGGTTGTTTCTAAAAAGCCCATTAAGCCCCTGACGCAGAAAATCTCTTCTTCCAGAAAGGCATCAAGTTTTAAACTGAAAACATTGACAGATGAACAATTTATCCCTTCCATTAGGAGGTTTCCACTGGCTTACCATCCTATGAAGATTTAGATGATGCTTAAGGTACTTGTGTAACTCACTGTAACTTCAGCCCATTATTTACTATCACTCTTGTGACTACGTAAAGCTGTGATTTGCATTAATTGCTATTCTTTCTTTCTGCCACTTCTTATATGACACTATTTTTGCTAAGTCTTGAAGGGGTGGGGGGTGGAGAGGGCCAGCTCTGAGGAAGTAGCCCTTTTGAATCACTCAACGTATACCTCTGGTGGTGCTTATGCTGAACACAATTTACTGTATTTCTAAGCAACAAATACTTTGTCTTGAATTTCACTGTGACAGCCAAAAATTACTGAATTAATAGACTAAGAAGTTATATTTCATTCATATTTTATATGTTTCAATACAGTCTGTAAAGCAAAATAATCGTGTTTTTAGAAACCAACACTGTTAATACAAGCTGCATAAAATCTTCAGAGTAAGACTGCTGTACTGGAGAATTTCAGTTTGAGACATTTTATATTACATTTAGTGCTTGAGGAGAAAATAGTTATTTTATTTTTTAAGCTTTTAAAAAAAATATTTAAAGATTTGACAGATAATTGCAGGTAATTTCTCTTTGTTCTCCTCTTCCTTCCAATTCTATTTAAAGTCTTCTGATATCTCCCAACAGATTAATTTTTCTTAAGTACAAAGTCACACTGATCATATCTCATCATTTATATCAGTTATTAATCTTGGAGGAGACAGAAGCCAGAGCATAAAGATAAATACAGAGAGACTGTGAAGGTCTATTCCTAAAGGCACTAAAAATCCTTCCAATACAACAGGCTGTTGTTTACAGCTATTTGCAGGCAACTCCAGCTAAAGAAATAGATTTTCAACATTCCATATATTAGAAGTAAAGTCTGAAAAGGTATGTTGAAATCTGGGATTTGCCAGATCAGAATGGTTACATGAATGTTACTGTTCATGTCACTCCACTGTGCCAAACCAAGATCTCCTGGATATAAAAAAAGAATCAAGTCACATGAGCACAAGTTCTGCAGCTCTGCAATATTTACACGGAACTGGCATGTGAATTATTACACTTGTGCCAGTTCTCAAGTGCTTCCATAGCTTGGTCACATTATTCCAGTTTCCATGACTTTTAGTTTCTTATTTTAGTATTTATTTCAAAATGATAGGCTTTACAGTTTTTTAAAATATACACTCTCATGTATTCACAAATAAATTTAAAGCTCTTCTAGCTACTAAAAAAGGCCAAAAAGGTAATGTTACAGTTTCAAAATCTGAAAGTTAAATTAAAGCTAACTCCAAACTTGACTTATTTATTTAAAGAGTAGTTTGGAAGCCCCACCCACCATCCTGAATGCTCGCAGTTGCTAGTAACAAGGACTACTTAGTCTTGAACATTATTTATGAGACCTGGAGCACAAGAAAGAAACAAGCAAACCACATACTGTCGTGTACCTTTCAAAGCTTGCCTTGTCTCCTCTACAGGCAGCTCCAACCTTCCCTATTAAAAAGACTTGATGGAAGTTTTCTCTGGATCCCTTAACAGTCTTCATACAATTTAGGGAAGAAAGGCGAAAGGAATAACTTTCTGCGATGATGACCATAATACTGGAATCTTTATTTACTAAAATTGTAACTTTCCACTTGAAACTCACTTTCTTCAGTTGTGTGGATTAAACTTGCAAACTTTGCAGACTGAGGAGGAAATCTAAATGCAAAAAAAAGAAGCCATGGGTTTTCTTTTAAATGCAGTTTAAGATGCAAATGCAAGTCTACCGCAGTTCTTTTTGTAAAGCATCAAATCAAATACAAAGAAACAGTTTGGTTTTTTCTTTTAAATATTATGTCAATTTCCCATCATAAATTCAGGTCAGGTTTTAAAACATTAAGAATATTTAAAGTCTACATAGAATAAAATCAAAATAACTTTTAAAGCATGTCTCCATTTTATATCTACAATTTTTTGGGAACCCCAGGAAAAGTGTCTCCTGAAAGATATCAGGGCACTTTCCTAGTAATATGTCTCTATTTTGGTTAGGCATTAGCAGGATCATCCTGCAGTCCAAACAAAATCCTAGCCTTCACAAAAGAAATATGTATGACACTACACTTTTAAGTACTGTGCTGTGTTGTGTGCACACACTTCTGCAAACCTCATTTACCATCCATCTATCAGACAAAATATGTTGCAAATTTATTACATTGCCTAAAGGTAATCAAACCTATAATCTCATTATTCAAGTGTTCAAATTCAATTTCATTGCAGTTTAAGTCTACATTAGCAGCTTATATTTAATTTTAGCTTCCAGATGAATAGTTAATAATTAGCCCTACATAAAAATGACCAACCTTGGCACGATGGTGACTTCAGTCCTCCTTGCATTACACTATTTTTATGTTTCCCAAGCTCTTGGGAATGCTAAATACACACACCTATTTGTTTTTGCAGAGCTATTATTGTGCAATATTCAGTAACATAAGGTTTGACAGCTGGATTTTCCAATTAAATTATTGAGATGTTATGACAGGTCAGGCATTGCCTCCCCTCTCCTCTGCTTAAAAAAAACCCAAAGCACTGGAATTGTTCTGTGAGGGTAAACACAGCACTGGCTTAAATGGCCTCTGTACATGCACCACTAATGAGTTACAAGCAAAAGCTTCTCTAGATGCGCAGTCTAGTTTCCTAAATTGTCTTTGCAGCTGATGCAACCTTATAGGTGAAATGGTATTTAAAAATACCTTAGAAATTCAATCCACATCTGTAATGTTGCTCCTAAAATTAACAACGCATGAAAGTCTTGAGTTAAAATTCAACATGAGTCTTCTAAACATTGTACAGAGGTTAACAGAAAAACATATCAGAAGAAACTGTATTTTACAAATCAACATTGTCATCAGCATTTTCATCATTACCAATCAGTATTTCAAAATCGTATCACTGATTTTCTTTTAAAATATCAAAGACAATGATAATAAAAGCCACAAATACTTTGGAAACGTGTTCTAAACAATATTTGTTATTGTTAATATCTGCTCTAACCAGAGCTAGAAAGTTTATAACCTTAGTAACAAGGATGAAAATTCCAAGTTCCAGTCATGACTTTATGAAAAAAAATCCAATTTGTATGAAATGTTCCATGTCTGCTATGAAGCCAAAGGCAATTTTTAGCTTGGTTACATTTGAAAAGGAATCACTGTGGTCTTGGCCAGCTCCACTTCCCTCTCCATCAAGCTGCATTAAAACAAGCAGCCGTGTCAAAAGGCAGAGTGCCACATAAGTGCCATCCTCCACTTGGTTCTTTGTGGCTGCTGGCTGCTCACGAAGGACATGTATAATCTGACACCACCTACAGGTATCCCTTTTCCAGCTGGCTGCTAGAGGACACAAAAGCAGTACGGGACAACAGCAAACCACAAATACCATGAGATTAGTTAAGACAGAGGATGTGAAGAAGCATCATGGGTTACTGGAGTGTTGGTACAGACCTAAATCCGAGTCTAATGAAAAAAAGCAACTACTTTAACCAGAGGGCATTTTAAGTTGAAATGCCTTTCAATAAAGTTACTGTGCACAATCTGGAGAAACAATGTATGTGGTTTTGTACTCTCTCTTAGGATCAAACTTGTTTGAGTTCAGGGTTTGACAGTTGCAGCTCATCATTGGATGCAACATTCAACATCCTGAACAGAGATCCATCAGGCGGTAAATGAAGAATAGCTAGAATGCAAACATTCAGGCAAGGTACCAAACTAAAAATTACAGTGTAACCACAGCTCCGGCAAAGCACAAACAGAGGCAATGGAATTCACCTGGTCTCTCTAGTCTGGTTTGAAGTCTGGTTTGAAGAGGAGGCTGAGGGGACATGTCACTGCTCTCTACAACTACCTATAAGGAAGTTGTGGAGATGAGGGTGCTGGCCTCTTCTCCCAAGTGACAGGGGACAGGATGAGAGGGAATGGCTTCAAGCTCCACCAGGGGAAGTTCAGGCTGAACATTAGGGAAAAATTTTTCACGGAAAGGGTCATTGGGTACTGGAACAGGCTGCCCAGGGAGGTGGTTGAGTCACCTTCCCTGGAGGTGTTTAAGGGACGGGTGGACAAGCTGCTCAGGGATATGGTTTAGTATTTGATAGGAATGGTTGGACTCGATGATCCAATGGGTCTTTTCCAACCTGGTGATTCTATGATTCTGTGTACAGTGACTGGGCTTAATATATTGTCATGGTTTAGCCCAGGGTGGCACTAAGTACAATGCAGCCACTCACTCACTCCCTCTCACCCCCACCTCAGTGGGATGGGGAGAAGAATCAGAAATAAAAAGCTAAACCTCATGTGCTGGGATAAAGACAGTTTAACAGAACAGCAAAGAAAGAAAATTATTATTAATAATAAAAGAATATACAAAGTGAATAGTGCACAGTGCAATTGCTCACCATCAGGAAACCAATACCCAGCCCCTTCCCAAGCAGCAATCTCCTCCCAGTTTATATGCTGAGCATGAGCACCGAATACCCCCTCAGCCAGCCTGGACTACCAGTCCCTTGCCAGCTTCCCGTGCACTCCCTGCCCTCTGTTGGCAGGCCAGTATGAGAAGCTGGAGAAACTGAACTCTGTCACAGCTGAACCCAGGACACATGTCATTATTTTCTGTACTTTCATCAATACAAACTCAGGCATAACCTAAACTTTGAAGTCTAAGCACAAAAAGTGAAAAACGTGGTAACTGTGGTACGTTTCCTAGTTGTTAAAAACACTAACAGTACAAAAAAACTGAATGTAGGTATTTCCCCCCTCATCCTCTGTATCCTACTTGAAGACAAATATTGAAAAGCCATGCTCTGCAAACTCCAGAAAACCACTACATTTTACATTATTCAGGAAAAAAAAAAGTAGTGCTATTAAATGGACCTTTAAATTAATTGTTTTAAATACCTCCCCATTCTGACACAGTATATTCAAGTCAGACTCATAGTTAGGATTACAGTATTTGAGGCAGACATCTGAAAATGGAAAAGCTAATGCCCATAAGCCTAGCTATTTTCTATATACTGTTTGTATATTAGCATTTCAAAGGATCTGTGAATCAGAAATCAGCCATCTCCAGATGTACAGTGGGACTCCAGTTCCTCAAAAAAAAAAAAAAGTCAGCAAATACAAGAAAAACTAATCAGTATTTAAAAAAATTTATTTAATGCCACAGTTAGTGATTATGTTATTACAGTATGCAAAATGCTTTTTAAAATCACAAGTGATTATTTAAAAATATTCATGCACACATTTACACTTAAGGCAACACACACAGACTCATCTTAGAAATTGCTTGTTATTATATGGGTAGGCAACATCCCTACATCAGCAGATTTGTGTATTTTATCATACCTATATCACCCCTCCCAAAAAACATGAATCTAACTCTTGTTCTTCTGTTTCTCAAAAGAAATAAATGAAGTTAGCTGGTGTTACCAGAAAGAGAAAGAACATTCATTTCTAAGTGAACAAGTGCTAGCACTCGTTCATATTTTGGCACAAGCTAGTTCATTAGCAGCTTGATAGTAAAAGCAGAACAGCAGCTTTCTGAAATAAAGACTGCCTGTGATATCTGAATATGAAACATGTTTTGGACATAGCAGAAAAAAGGAATATTTTAACATATGAGTTAGGAAATTCACAATTTTCCATTATGATCCTTCAAAACATGTAGTTGAATACATCAAAGACAAATTTACACAGTTAAAATATAACTAACTTCTTTGGGAATAGGTTTCTGTTTTGCAGATGCAAAGAGCTTTGAGTCTTAGAAGGAAGCACTTGGAGAACACCAAAGGTTAGAGTTTGTTTTGTTTTCTCTGAATATTTATTGCAAAGAATATAGACTTTTTAGCAGAAATATACTTTTTTGTTGGCCCTCATTTTTCCCAGCAGACAATAGCTGCCACTGTCCAGCGTTTAAATGACCTTTGCCCTACCCTCCTACTCTGTTTCCCTTAGGAATGTCATTCATCCTTTTGTAACACATTGCAACTCATTATTGCCTCATTTTTTCCTGCCACTTTTGTTCTGGTCTTCGGGAAAGAACATATACACTCTTTCAGTCTAAGACAAAGGATAAAAAAAAGACGAAAAGGAAATTGTTAGGATTTGCAAGAACACTCAGAATCAAATATTCATGTTGTACTCTAACGTAATGTGAAAGATTTTTTACCCACAAACTTACCAAGTGTAGTTAGTGACTTAGTGAACTAACCATAGACACAATTAAATACCTCATTAAAATACAAAATTCAAGGATATTTCTATTTTCTCTCATTGTTTCCTCTTTCTCATTGCTCCCGTATCTTCATCAACATTTCCTCATACATTTGTAAAGGAAAAGTGGAACGGTTGCTCTCCCACCCATTTCAAACCAGCCTATGTGTGAACTTCATATACTCTCACCCTTCCTTAGGAACTTTGAATTTATTTAGTAGAGACATAACCCTTATCTACACTAATAAGAGTTTTCACAACACATTCGCTTTGTCACTATTGCTACTTCTGATACCCTGGCACTGAAGAACAATGGCAGATCTCCCACTTTCCCAACAGACAGATGCAGCTGAGCCAGTATGAGCAGAGACTGTTTAATAACCACTCCTCACACATACAGAGGTACACTGCGTTTCTCTGAAAAATTCTTCCAACAAATACCTGAACAGTACAATTTTAACTAAAGAGTCTAAAATACAAATGACCTTCAACCTTCTCACCTATTATGCAATAATGTTATTTTCACAGCTGGCAATACAGACTACTGGTAATTTCCTTGATCACAGTTCTTTGTTTAAGAATAGCAAAGACATTAGTGATAAAATATGAAAACTTCCAAATATTACAAAAGAATGGCAGCTGCAACATCTCAGAATTTTAAATTACCCTAGTACTCTTACATATAAAATATACCTTGATAACCAAATCTAACTCTCAGAACTATATACAGTGGGGATACAAAGATTAAGATAAGTGCTTTGAATAATTATTTTTAAAAATAAACATTACATGCAAATGGTTACAAAAATAATACAACATATTAGTAAGAACACTGTTCACATTGACAGTTTAGTGAGAAAGGCACAATTTAAGTCTCTTTCGAAAAAAAAGAAAAAGACAGAAAAAAATGTTTCCAGTGGATGTGGATGAGGAGGCACTGAAAAGGTTACAACCATCTACTGTGAACCAGCAGCCCTGGAGGGAAAAATGTTTCATCTCCTTTCCTTTTAGTTCACTAGATATTTCTCGCTATGCCTGTGCTATACACCAGCAAGAAAAATGAAGTCTTTGTTTCCCCTTTTCCTTTTATTTTTATGTTCCGTGCCTCCTAAAGTTCACTACCTCATGCAATGAAAACTGCCACTGGAAACATTACAACATCATGTCGAGTCACACAAGATACTTCCATATCACGTCAAAATGCTTGCTGTGGAAAACCAGAGGCTTCTTTCATAAAAGGATAGCTGATATGTTGAACATGGTATTTCAGTCTTCAGCCATTTTCTTTTCTGCTTTTTTCCCAATCTCACTTAACCCAGCTGCCAGTCACCATACCAGAGTCACCAGTGAGGGGGTTGCACAGAACCGTGTGAGCTTGTTCCTGCTGCCACAGCTAACACTGCAATTTAAAATGGATCTCGCACAATCCATTCCTCAATTCAGACCATCCCAACTTTTGCAAACAAATAAGCACAATGACCAACCTAAATCATTTACAGCTTTGTCAACTGGCTCCTCATTCCTCAAACTAAAACCTTAGGTGCTTTAGCAGAGCTGCTGTTCTTGTCTGCCTTCCAGCTGCCTGCTGGGATGAGCAATATTTACCATCTGACTCTTCAATCAGAGGGCAACAAATAACAGTGCGAGTTAAAAGGGGACCAATTCTCATTCCAATGGGAGTATTTGAACTACTGTCTGCAGGGGAAAAATTGAAATAGCCTCCTACTTACTCACCAAAATTCAATGTAAAAGTAGCTTTAATCTTTTAGACACAACAATGAAAAGCTCCAGCCACTTCAGAAGAGAAGGAGTCGACAGCCTAACAGCACGCATCTTCTCGACAGCCCAGCTGCCAGCAGCACAGAAACCTGCTCTTCCACCAGTATTCTTTCTGGAAAACTTTCCAGCATTTTAATGTCGTAACACTCAATCTCTTTGAGGACATTGTTTGATTTCATATTAATAGAAACCAAGGAAAAATTACATTTTCGAATTACAGTTTTAAATTTTATGCTTGTACTTGAACATTTGGGATTAGATGTGTGTAGGTCTAAATGCCTGCAGAACAGTTTAAAGGATGCACAAGAGGAACATTCGGGGGTGATTATACCCACTCTTGAAACTAAAGGCAACTCTTCCTAGCTAGTGAAAATTAAAGTTTTAGTCCTTTTTCCAGCATGGAGGTAGATTCCTTTTAAATAATAATGCTTTTTCAAGCAGACATGGCTTACACATTCTGATCACCTTCAATCAAAAATAATTTAAAAAAATATAATTATAAATTCTTTTCAGCACAATCTCACATGTGAGGTAATATAAGCAACATCCAAACAGCAATTCTCACCATATTTAGCATGATTTGAACTGCACATTTCTAGATTGCAAGAATTATAGAGAAGTAATACTGTTTTCTCCTTGAAGTATCACACCTATTCTAACTACCTCCAGCAAAAGGGTTTTGGCTACTTCTGGATAACGGGAAATGTAAACTAAACCCACAGATATGTCTAATTAAGATTAATTGGAAAAACGATGGAATTGGCTTCAGTTTGCTTTATTCCTTCACTAAAACAGGTACTATTTAAAGTAAAAATAAAGTGTATTGTGTCAGGATATTATAGTATTTAAAAAATTGAAACTTCAAAAAAGAACCAGGCCAAACTTCTTTGGCCTCACCTGATGGAAGTACTCCTGAAATACTCCCCACAGTACTTCAAAAACAGGTCTACTTTTGAAGGACAAGGTGACAGCATGAAACATACACTTGTTAGACAGTATACTTTTCCCATGTTTCAGTGATGAATGAAGGATAAATTTGAAGGATAAAAAAACTTTATTTTTAAATCTCTTAAATCAAAAGAAAAAAATACCTAAAAAAATACAGGCAAATGTTGCAGTTGTTGAAAAGGTTTTCAAGGAATACAGAAATTTCTGGGTTTGGTGATTTGAGGGCTTTAATTCGAGCAGCAAGTTTAACAAACCTACCCTCAGTTCAAATAAATATATTCGATGCCACAACTCATGGTTTACATTTTCTGTAGCAAAAATTGCCTAGAGCAACCCAAAATGTTTGTTCCTATTCCTATTTTAGGTGTTTGTAGTTCCTCATAATAGCAAGAGATGCCAATAGTTAGATTTCAAATTAAGAGAGCAAAACCTCTGAACTTTATCAGTCACAATTATTAGCAGCAATGGGGCATAATGCTTCTTGTGCTTTCTCTGATCACTTGAGTGAAATCTGATAATATCTTTTAACACCAAACTCTGAAACTATGCATATTTTAGGAAAGTTTATACTATAGAGTTTTAACAACTAACATGGTAATGTACATGATTGGTTACTCCAATTATTTATATTTTATTGGATGCAACTTTCAAGCTCTGTAGGTAGACCATGCTTATTACTGAGTAATTTAAGAATATCTGACCTTCAAAAAAGCATCATGCTAAGGAAAAGAAATCCTATTTGTATGAATAGTAGCAAACTAGTCAGAAGAATCTTGTGTATCTACCACATATCTTAGGAAACATTCATTATAAAATTTATACAGCTAAATTCTAAAAAAGATCAAGAAATTAACTAGACAGAGAAATTTTCTCTTCTATTATGTATTACAACATACAGAAAACTTAATAGTGAAACTTCTGTAATCTCCATTTTCAATTTTTTACTACAGCTGCAAGGTACTATACTTAATCCACAGCCTGCTCTGCAGTGATTTACTACATACTTCTCATGTGACTGATTAAGGTTTTGTTGATCTAAGCAGCATACATCAAAACACATGGGTACTGAAGGTTTTAAAAACCATATCATCAGATGACATAAGGCAAGTAATGAAGGATTGCATATGAAAAAGGCCAAAGACAAGACTGTGTGCTTGTTTAATCATAACTTTGAGGTGAATACTCAATTGCATATTAGTAAAGTTATACACACAGCCAGAATAAGACCATTTTCCTGTTTATTGCACGTATAATAGAACTACTTAAACATTAATTAAAAAAAAACCTCACAAACACAGCACCCTATACAGTTCATCTAATTTATGCTAAAAAAATCCAATTTATATTGTAACAATCTACAGGAGGGATTGTAACCCCCTGTAGCAAGATTTGTCTATGTACTTTTAATACTATGCTTGCCATTGGGAAAGTCTTATTCATTCTGTTTCATCAGTGCAATGATTTCCATTTCACCAGGTGTGTAGATACAATCTTTAAAAACTCATTTATGAGTATGCAACCTTAATATCTTGTGCTACAGAGTTCAAGAGCAACATACATAATCTGAAAAATACCACACAATATTCCAGTATAAACACCATCAATATGCAATACTTCCATGTTTGAGATTTCTTATCTATTACACCCACAAAGGGGATTTAAATCTGTTAGAAACTAAATGTTTTGTAAGTATACAAATTACACATGCTCCTTCTTGGACCTACAAGATAGCTAGAGAGGAACTATTCATAAAGGCTTGCGGTGATAGGACAAGGGGGAACGGGTATAAACTGGAGAGGGGCAGACTTAGACTAGACATTAGGAAGAATTTCTTCACCATGAGAGTGGTGAGGTGCTGGCACAGGTTGCCCAGGGAAGCTGTGTCTGCCCCATCCCTGGAGGTGTCCAAGGCCAGGCTGGATGGGGCCTTGGGGACCCTGATCCTGGTGGGAGGTGTCCCTGCCCATGGCAGGGGGGTTGGAACTGGATGATCTTTAAGGTCCCTTCCAACCCAAACTACTCTATGATTCCATGATTGCATTAAAAAACAGAACGCTATGCAGGAGGTTTTAAATGACAAATATCAAATAGAAAACAGATCTGCTCCACTTACTACTTGGAAAAATAATCTTTAAAAATCAAATTAGGCCTCAAAATACACATAGAAACATCATGTCAAAAAATCTGTTCTAATTCTGCTTGTTGCTACTAGTTATGTCACTCATTGCTTTAGCAATTTACAATTTCAGTAACAAATACCAGCTCATGTAATACTGTACTACTTTTAAGATTTGGTTTGGGTGTAGTAATTTTTTGGTTTAAAATTCAGCATAAAAGAAAGCACACTTCATTTATTTAATAAAAGGAAAATAATTCACTTCAGCAAGCTTTCTGTAAATTACCACAACTGAGAGATTTAATTGTGTAAGCTAGAGAAAGGCATTATTTGGGTTTTGGGACACATGGATGTTCCCTCATTCAAGTATCTTAATGCAGTGCAAGATGATCTCTGAACCCTCTCAACCTTAGGTACAAAGTAAAATAGCAATGGACAATGATTTTTGAAAAAGAAAAAAAGGCATTATAATAATTTCATAGATCAAGAAGTAAAGAAATAAAGACTAGTGAATTGTCTCTGGAAGATATTAGTATAGCATCTAAAATGTTATTGCCTCTATTTTCTACTCCCCTTTCCTGCTGGAGATTATTGTCCATTTGGCAAGGACAACAGGAAAAAAACCTATGCACTAGCTCATCAGCAGGCATAGTTCATAACCCGCCGATTGGCCTGAAGTGACTTTGTCAGTAACCTTCAGCAGAAGGCAGGAGTGATAACAGTTGAAATTGCCACAGATAAACCTGTCAAAGATCATGATTCAGGTCACAGAGAGAACACGTGATTTGCCCAGTGTCATACGTTCAGCTTAAGAGCTGGAACTTAACAGCAGCTCATACTCTTAACTACAAGATAACATCCATTAATGCATTTTATTGTTGAGGGCAAAAAATGACGTTTCTGAATTCATCCTGTAATTTTCAGATTTTTATAAGTGCTTTCTTGCTTTCAATAACATACAACTCCATCCAAGCCTGCAAAAAAACCCCAAAAACTCCACAGCTTACCTGGAATACTCTCTCTTGCAAAGTACAAAATTTACCAAATTCATGCACTGACATATTTTCATGTGGCTGAGCTAAGGAGCAACCTTGACCTCATGAACCTGAACTGAAAGAACACTGTTAGATTCATTCTAGAGTTCTGATACAAGGTCATCTCAGTCAGCAAATTCAGCTGGCATTTATTCCTTTTCCCCAAACAAGTATGTTTATTTTGCCTTTCTTTTCAAATCAGCAAAGAAAAAAAACAAACCGTGATAAACAGAAACTAAAAAAAGAAGCAATCTTAGCTATGAATAAACAGAACTAAGTAATACAACCACCATAAAAGATTTTGTTGAATATAGCATCGGAAAAAGACTAACTTTGTTCAGTATTTCTCTTTTCATCCACCCATGAAACAAAAACTGCATTTTTTTTCAATAAACAGACCAAACTATCTAATTTTATGAAATAATATTTCATTGTTTGCTCCAAAAACAAACCACACTTATTCAATATGTGCACTTGAGCCTACCACAACAAAAAGTATACTGGAGATGGCAATTCACCTATATTGGTTTCTCAAACAGCAAAAGAATACAAGAAAGAAGCACCATATAAAGATCTTGACCACAATGTGTAGCTCTAGAGGTATGCATGTAAAACCAAAGCATGGGAGAAAACTGCCAATATGGTAGGACACAGAAGAGTGTAGGACAGATAAGGTATTAAGAGTTATCTTGTAACATTGGCAGAACTTATAAATGTACCAATATTTATGAATGTATGAAGACACTGCTACATATAGCCTTGCTGAGCCTCCACATTCATAGAAAAACTTCCTAGTTCAACCTGTTATTTGTTTGAGAGGAAATAATGGGCTTCAATCACACCTCTGGAAATAGCGTGTTATTTTCATAGCTTGCTATATTTACTGCTAAGGACAGTAAGATAAACTATTCTGATAAGAGTTTAGCAGAGAGGAAAGATAAAAACCAAAGGAGTGGTATGTAAAACACATCTTGACTATGGGAAACAGTCTTGTGAATCAGATTCAATTTAAGTCTGTCTGTTCCATTCAAATGTACCTGTTGAGAATTACAAGCCTTATCTCCCCATTTGCTGGAAACAGGATCTAAATGGCAATCCAATTAATTAAATTTATTTTACAAAGTATTTTGGAGGCATAACATGATCTTTCTGCTAAGGGCTCAGACTTAAATGGCGATTCCAATAGCAAGAAAAAAAAAATAAACCTGGAGAAAATGGTGGTTGTTAAAATGCAGATAAGAGTCTTCGGTGAAACTAACAAAAGATTATGCCTTGTTCCTCTTCCCAACAAAAAGACTAGGAATACTCGCATCACCTCTTTTATATAGAAATATAACTCGCCATAAGCTTACCCACCAAGTGAATCACTAATAAGATAATAGAAATTCTTAATTGATAATACCTTATTGTGCTTTTTCAGCAGTTGCGTACAGAACATGTACACTGATAATATTTTCCATACCTTCATTTATAAGCTTATAAAACACATGAAATAATTATTTTGCCACTGCAGAAATTAATACTTAATATTTTCCTACTACTACAAGTCATATGTTTTTAAAACCCGTGTTTAGGTTATGTATTAAGATGTAACATAGACCTGAAATTTTAATGGATCCAGTGGCTCCTTCCTTATTTTCACTGCTTAAGACTAAAATTTAACTTACTGTTCCAGGCTCCTCCATCTACATACTAATTTATAAGTGAGACCATTCCTTTCAAGACGAAGGCAGCAATATGCATAGTCAATCACTGCCACATCCCAGAATAACTTAAGAGCAGCAACTACAGAATAGCTCATAGCTTATGTCCCAGTAATTTCCCAAATAATTCCTCAGTCAGAAATATTACTAAAAGAAGCGATTTCTACAGTAGCTTGGAATCTTAAGCTTTTTAAGCATCTGGCACGTCAGGGTTTCTTTTATGAGGGATTTCTCCCACACATAATCTGTAAGAAAGCTGAATAGTAGCATAGAATGTCTTCTTTGCCAATGAATATTTAATCTCACATTATTTTATATTATCCAGGATTGATTTTTAAAAGGTTTATAGTAAAACAGGGTTTAAGTAAATTTTGAATATTGAAACTAAAAATTACCGCTGTATACAAAGAGTACCTGAAAGCAAAATAAGGTATCTCGAAAAACTAAGATGATAAGGTGACTAGAGGCAACTCTCATTCACCCATTCAGCTCGCTGACACCTCTTTCCATTCCACCTTTTTCTGAGTTTATCAAACTGACCAATTTTCATTCGGGAATTCCTAACCTAAGTACCATCAGACATTCATTTAAAATTTGTTTTCTTAAAACTGTGGCCTCCAAAGTCACTGAGATGCTTTGCAAGAAGCAACAAAAAGCTATAAACAAAACCCCCAAAACTTTAAAATCCCAGAAAAAAATACTTTTCTCACTGTGAGAACCTGTTTAATGTACAAGTGATTTGATAACATCAGACCTACAGTACAGTACTCAGCCTACAGATGATCTTTACATATGGCTTTTGTGCCTGATTGAAAGTTTCCCTTTTTACTCCCTTCTATCTATTTAAACTGTGTTATAATGAATTTTAGCACACTGCCACCAGCGGCACTTATTATGCTTACCCCATTGAGCACTAAAGCAAACTTAAATTTCACCTTTGAGAGACTGACAGAAGGGCATTTCACCTGCTGATATGGAGGCATTTTTTTTTGAGCAATGTATCAGATCTTCTTTAATCCAAGATATATACCAGCTCTGGTAGCTGCCTTACTCCCTGTTCTTTTCCTACTGACCTTTGGCAATACAGTCAACCAATTTTATTTCTTTTTTCCTAGCATGACCTGAACAAGAGACAGTGCACAGACTTCAGCCTGTAGGTGTGTGCATAGCGCTCATCCTCCAGAAGCAGGAGCAGAAGACTCTACAGCTCCACAGACTGAGAAGAAACATGTATTTCAGGACACATTCAAGTCACCGAACTACTGGGTGGCTTTTTTGCTGTTATTGTTTTAATAAGTGACTGCCCTTTTCTGGGGGGAGTTTTGGGTTTTTTTAAGAAAAAATAACTTTTTGAGACAAATTTGATGTCACCCACCTGACTGCAACAACAGGTTTCTGTAGAACAGCATGGGGAATAAACACCTGCCTGCTGCAAAAATGATGCCTAAAATGAGTTTCAGAAAATAGCATTTAAATTAAGATCTCTCACCAATAAGTGCCATAGAAAGCACACTGAATTGTAACAAGAGCAAGTGTTAGGCAAGGCTTCCATTAATAAGCTTTATCATTAAATCTACTACTAGTAAGTCTGTATTTACAGACTCTACTGCTTATTAACAGTTCTATTCGATTAAGAGACAGATGAACAGCTTTTACTGTTAAAAGTGCTAGTGGATACGTTTATTTTCTGACCATCACATCAGTTTTTGTATGACTTGGTGGCACATTTCATTGCAATATGTTCAGTTACAAACTGAAAAATCCACTAGAACCACACAAGGAAAATGCTCGTGAATAGGCTTAGCATTTAATGGTCTTGTCAATTTGAGGATGATTCACTTCAGAGAAGCTACCAGCAGAGCTTCACTTACAGCAAGAATTTCTCCTAATTTTGCCACCCTTCGTCTAAGCAACATCTGAAGCACCGCAGTGATGTAAGCTGGATTCCAGTGCTTTGCTCCCACCCTCCAAGAACAGCCTGGGTCTTACACTGGTAACAACTCTGGCAGCAAACTCCTCTGCTTCTAGCAGTGCCAACAGTAATGAAACAAAACTAGACGCAAGAGGTTTCTTAGAAACTTGGTGTTAATGCTGCCTGGCCGGAACTATCTGTAATGCTTGTACTAATTATTCCTGAGTAGATTAGACCAGAGAGTGCCAAGCCAGCCCAGCAGCCCCTTCTGTGCACGCTCTGCTGGGTGACCACATCTCTAAATTCAATATCATATTAAATGGTTGATGCCAACACAAACTGCAAAAAAGCTATGAGTTTAAGAATTTTTATAGTTGTGATAAGACAATCATCACTGTAGCACCTTGAACATAAAAGAGATTTTAAAACCTCAAGCAATACATAAAAGTAAATGACAAAAAAAATAATAAAGCAATATATAAAAAAGCAGTTTTGTTAAAATAAGGCAAACAGTAAAATATACCCATAAAAATCCCAGTCTTGCTTTTTATTTGAAATGTTGCACAGAGTAAATGAAGAATGTGGAAACAGAACAAAGGGATGATTTCTACACACCAGCAGTTCAGCTTTCTAGTGCCAACATTTTATATAGCACATTACAGTCAGTTTTATGCCCTCATCTGCATGCGTGAGGTAGAACAGTTAGTCTTCATCTAGAGCCATATTATGACTATGTACTTGTACTTCTCAATAATACTACATTTGTACAGCCTCAGTCATCCTCTCCCCTTGGAGGCAGAATACTGTGTCCTTTTCAAAAGAAGCAAAATGAACCAAAGAAATATTAGATTGCTCAGCCATTCTTTTTAAATACAGATTTCACTACTTGGTCTTTTTAACAGCTTGTGCTATAGTATAATAAGCAAACAAAAGTTAATAGTTTTTTTCTACCACCTAGGAAGAACATAAATGACACCCATTTCACACTAAGAGAAGAACATTGAATTAGAAAAAGTGAAAGGCTAAACACAATGTGCAAGGTCATACGAAGAACTTAAGTCCACATACATCTCAAATCCATTTGCTGGTTATTATTACTTTTAAGGGAATACCATTACAACGAAAGGACTACTTCTGTTATTTTTCCTTCAAATTCAATAGCAGACATATAATCCCCACAAGATTATAAAGACATAGCTAACCAGAAATGTTACATTCAAAGTTATGTATGCTTTTAAAGCTGTCTTTTAAACAGCTATTTAACTCATGGAAAAAAAATTTAATTTATGCTTTGATAAATATTAGTTTCTTTCAAAACAATAATGCTCCACATCTGAAAGTTTCTCTCAAGAGATACTATTTTCTCATTAAAAACAGGTATCAGAAACAAACTATTTTCTCCTAAATTAATCTCTTCTTTACATTACAAAGGCAAATGAGAAGAGAAATACTACAGCTAAGGAAACACAAATAATCAATGTTATGTTTCCCATCTGATAGTCAAAAAATAAGGGAAAACCATCCTTCAAGCATACTTAATTTTGTGCTTTCTAGGCAAAATATACCACTAGAATTATTTTATCTCACCAAATCACAGAATCACAGAATCACAGAATCACAGAATAACCAGGTTGGAAGAGACCCACCGGATCACTGGAGACATAAACGAGACGATTAAGAAAGAAAAGCATGCTATTTCCATAAAGAGTCATTAGTGCCTGTAACACATGATCCAACATAACATGAAATCCAACTACCAAGCCACAGATGTGTCTGCATGAATTTCCTTTAACCTCTATTACAGCACTGAAAGGGACTGCAAAACAATTCTCTGGCCCAGTGACCCAAGCACTCTCCTGGGATGTGGGCAGTTGGGTTTTAAACCTTTTCCCACTACGATCACCAGTGCCAGTCTTCACAGTAGATTAAATATTGAACCAAATGCAGAATTGCCTTAATTAAGGTGATTCACTTAAGGCCAATTTAATGTATAATGACGAATGATAAAACAGAAAAAACCCAGGACTTCTGTAACCAATGCTATGTCCTCCAGTGTCTTTGGAAAATGTTGCATGCAAAGATAAACAAAAGGCACACAGATAAAATACAAAGTATTTGTCGGCCCGTGATCTGAACAATTAGCCAACATTTGTAGGTCCTTGCTGACTTACTTCTATTAGAAAGACAAAATGTGGATTCAAAATAGTATTTAGAACATTCATAAAATAATGAATCTCTGAAAATAACTTGACCAAGAAACAGCACCCACGTACTTTGCAACTGATAGTGCTACCAGCAACTCTCTAGAGTTGTCTGCTGTGTTGCTGGTTCACGCACATCTCTGCTCCTTTATTTTTCCTTTTTTTTAACCCTCTCTCAGAAAATCAGGTTTTCTTCAGGCACTAACCAACGATCCAGCTCCAGTACTTACGGTCAGTTTTACCAGCCCTCATGCATAGTCTCCTCTGTTTCAGATTTATTATGCTGATCAGTGCCTTTAGCAGCAGTTTACGTTGCCTCAGCTGCCACAGGAACGCTAACACCAGTGTCCCTCTAATGAAGGATATCTAACTGCACTTGTTGATTTTTACCAGACCTGTTTTCATGGAAGCCATTAACACTCTTCTGCATTCCAAGAGAGTATTTTCCAATGTATATTTTAACAGCAGTTTGACACTGTGATTTTATTGCTATAGCTACGAGACCTTGAAAAATATAAACACAGTCAGTGTTTATATAAAGCCACTTTGGACAGATTTCTTACATTAAACTTAATATGCTGAATAGAAGAAAGAAATCTGAAAAAAACCCACTCTTTTTCAACACACAGCACAAATCAAACGTTCATTCACCCACTGAGTGCCACTACCAAGACATGCAGATTCATTTATCCTAGTAAAAATCAACAACCTTCTCCAAAAAAAAAGCACATTTTGGCGTCTAATATTATATTGAGTGTAGACTTCAGTAACTGGAGTCTGCCCCCACGCCCAGAGGGCTGTGGTGCTGACAAAGCCCTGCTATTTGAATTCTGTTTCAAGTTTGATCTGCCTTTGTACAAAGCAAAGGTTTTCCCTAAGCAAGAAAGCCACACTCTAACAAAAGTTTCATTGACTTTACCTCTTCACCCAAAATGAAACACGTGGAAAAAATGTGGATCTGAGTTTTTAAAACACGTTTAGGCACTCAGATCTGGAAAATTAGTGCATAACTTGATTTTTGCTTATCCGTAATCTTACAAATCATTACTAATGTTGTACCTTTGAGAACCAGAGGTGGGGTCAATAGCAGTTACAAAAGCGCACGCACCATGATTTCCCAATCGAGACTGCAGCCAATATCCAGATCTGAGGGTGAGGTTATCTGTTTGAGCATGAAGAGAATTTCTCCAACATCACAGGGTATCTTATGCAAACAAAACCTATGAATTCCTGGAGGCAACTATTTAACATTTGCTTGAAACACGTGACATGAAATACTCTGCTTTCTATATACTACAGGCAAGACTAACCGAGCACAGCCAACAAATATGCTGTCATTACTGCATACTAGGCTACAAGATGCTATGAGCTATAAGACGTATCTAATTACAATAACCAAGTTAGTGCTTCTTTTGATTCAGAGGCTACCTTGAACTTCAATCTGGCTATGCGCGACTGGACTTCAATCTGATTACATCCAAGTGAAGCTGCACTGAAACCTCCTTGTAAGCAGATGAAAAATTTTACACACATGGATTTCTTCTGAGGACTGTGACTCTGAATATTATAAATCCATATCTTCCACTACTGCAAGTAGAAAATAGGCTCTAAAATAATTCTGTTTCTTCTTCTTGAACCATTTCTAATCTAATCTCTATTTGTGAACTGAGCAGTACACTCCCAACAAGAATATACATCCTGTCAGACAACCACAGCCTACAAAAAGAACAAACAAGGGCATTTCAAGTGTTCACCACTCATCAGTACTGAAGTTTCTCTGCTCTCCAGCCATCTCCTCCCAGAAGTCTTCTCTCATTCTTTCAATGACATGAGCAACTGCTTTCATTTCTCATACTAACGCTGCCTCCCTCTCCAAACACAAAGTCAGCCTTGGCATTTTCCAAACTTGCTTGCACCCCACATCTATCTCCTCTGTTCCTGTGCTGAACACATCAGCAGAGATGCTGCAGTTAGTCTTCTTCCACTATAAACTATTTTTATCTTCCTTCAGCTCCACTATCTTGGCAGCTCTGCTCACAAGACACACAAAGCTCAGTAAGTTCAACAGGGCTAGAAAAGTCAAAACTGAACAGAATATGCAGTCCGCAGAGGTGGCCAATACACGTTATCTGCATCAATAGTCAAGTTCTGGCCCACAGACTACCGATTGCCTGAAAGATTTTTAGAAATAGCTTGTGAAACAACCACAAAGCTTTTAATCTGCATATGCATAGTGACAAGGAAACAGTTTTTTTCACTTACCCAGCTCTTTATTTATAGTTTAACCTAATTTTATTGAGCTGTAAACCAGGAATTAATGCATTAAATAAAATATATCTTTTATTTTCCCCACAATAAAACAAAGTGACAGCCCTTTCAAATTTTTCCTCTAGTTGTAGGTACCATGGTAGCATGTCTTGTACTCAATAAAAATTGAGAGCAGAATTTCTCAACTCAGTGTAGATATCAACATGTATTTCCGGAAGACCTACATGTGTTCTGAAAGATTAGCTATTCATCTTCTTATTGACCATCCGAGCCCTACTTAGACTGAAGATCTAAGAAGATTACAGAACCTAGTGGCAAGGCTGAAGGCTTGTTAACTTAATAAAGCTATGGATTTAAAACTGTGTTAAATTAAACAGGTTTTGAAAATGGCTTAACTCTGCTAGTGTGGATAAGATTTAAGAGTCTCATCTCAGATCTTTATCTACCTCATGAAAAAGATGACCATGTGAGATAGTAGGGCAATGGCAGACATGAACAAGTGAAGGACTGGGAGATGTTGATTTTCTTCTAGCAAGCTCTCAGCTTCAGAATAAAAGCTTCATCATTACACAGAGGCACACTACCACAGCACACTGAATTCATCTTTACTGGATTTGTTTAAAATAAGCTTCTACAACAGCTATGTCCTATATATGCCAACTCAGATCATCATCGGATTATCTTTGAGTACTTTTCAACTAAACATTCTTTTTTCATCAGTCAGAAGTGCTTCATTCTTCCCCAAATTTTTACATAAATAAAATGCAGGCTATAACCTCAAGAATTAAGATAGCATGCTAATAATGAAAAATTTAAGAGACTTGTTTCAAATTATTCAGTATTGATCCTCTCACTCCTTTGTGCAAGTGAGACTACATTCCTTTTCTTGAGTTCAGCAGCTTGAAAGTCCGGTAGGGGTGAGTAATTTTAACTATGGCTTTTCAAAAGTTTATCTTGTAAAACTGTGGTGCACACATGATAAAACACTGCTTCAGTTCTTAAAAAAGCTTTTAATGTACATGTATATTTTGAAAGTTGAGGTGCTGAGAAGAGGAAATCAAGAGAGGTAGTATGCACATCTTTCCTTTATATAGAAGAGAGCAGAGTTACCTCACCTTGTTGCAACAGTAATGGCATGAAATAAAATCGGTTTTATTACCAAAGGAACACTGAAGACTGAGGAGTGCTTCAGGTAATATGAAATCCAACAGTACACGCTTAGATGCTGGGCTTATCTTCTCAGCAAGACTGGAAGCACTCTTTCAGTTCATAGAGGAGGAGAATGATATCTGTATTAATTTTTTAGTAACATTGAAATGGTTAACTTCAATCAAAATGCATTTATGACTAACAGCCTACTCCCCAGCTAGAAACTGTGGAAGGATACTTAGCACATTTCCAGAAAATAAAACCAGACAATCTATATTAAACTCTAAAGAATCTTGTCAACTTGGAAGACAGAAAGAATAAGTAAGCACTAGACCAGAGCTTCTAGGTCAATTAAAAAAACACCCACAAATTTACATCGTATTTAAAAAATTATATGTGAAAGGCTGAGCATTATCAGCCCCGTTTCAAACAAAACTATTGTCCAAGCAAGACAGCGCACACATATGCACACAAAAGAATTTTGTTCTCATTTTTCAGATCAGATACCTTCTTACAGGTTCTGTTTCTTTATACTTGAGAGTTTCAAGGGCTCATAATATAGGTAGTGGTGGTGGGGAATTAAGCAAAGGCCAAATAAGGCAAGAACAAACACCTAGACAAGAAATTAAATTACTTAAAATTCTGAAGTCTCCATACTCTTATGCAACATAACCCTAACTTTAGACAACAAATCACATGCTTGAGTGTCACAACAAGCATCAAATGAGTGTTACAGTCCTAAGCTTCTAAGAGTACAGCAACAGTGTCTGTAAATTAAGTATGAAGAGTTGAGTTTGGTTTCTGTGTTTCATGTCCCCTTCAGCCTTAGAATCCAAAGCTGTATGTTTCCAGGAAATATTGAATGACATTTTAAAGTTATGCATGTAAGCATCACACAAAGAATTCCAAATACTGGACTCGGTTTCTCTCTTTGGATTGATTGTCCTTATCTCTAGAACACCTTCCTGGGTGCCAGCACTTCCTGACACGTAAGAGCATGCAGAACAGAAAACAGACTTAACTGTTTACCTCTGTGTTCACCAAGATCAGTTAGGGGCTCCATGCCCAAACTGCAAGGCAACCACAGCAGTATCTATGGGACAAGAACAAATCAAAGCAGTTACTCAGGCACTCCCAGTGCAGCAAGGCTCTAAATAGGTAGGACTAGCTCCACTGTTTAGTCTGACGATCAAACAGAACAGTGCTGCCATCTCCCCCTCTGCACCCAGGACTCTGGTTGCACAGACAGTGCTATGTCTAGGAGATGTCTGCCAAGCTGCTAACATCAACTGTCAGCACTGCTTGTCCAGAATTTGATACAGTTGGAAAACAAAGGAGAACAAAGGACTTCTTAAGCTGAGGAATTGTTGCTCCCTTGTCCTAATGCTTCAGGCTTGGATTGCAGACAAAGCATAACGGAAAATCGGTTAAAGAAAACTGCAACACAACACTCTTAGGGACTGCTATGAGCATCTTTAGAAGCTGCCTTTGAAGCAGGGTTTTTACCTCCCCCTCTCAGATCTACAGGAAGGTGGAAATTCGTAACACGACGACATGACCATTCTTCAGTATTCAGAACACATGCCAGAATCAAGGCACCCATTCGTTTGTCAAGAAAGATCAGAAAGGCTGAAGGGATCTTCATGAGTTTAGAAGCTGACAAGAGATAAATACAAAAAATAGTATGTGCAATTCTCCCCCACCTCAGAGACACTCGCTTCCTAAAATTAACACACCTCATTCGTTTTCTGTTCACTAATAAAGTGGCATCTGACAGGAAATGAGTCTTAACAGGTTCACACTTCTCCTTAGTGCACCCTGTAACACAGTGTACATATAAGCAGGACTGACCTAATGAAATTTCAACTTCAATTACTGAAACACATTCTTACCTACACTAGAATGTACATAGGCAATGACTTAAAGGAGAAGGGGGGGAAGAAACTCTATGACCCAAGGAGGCTAAGCAATACAGTAACATCTAAGTAATATTAACCTACACTTTATGCTCTTCATTCATTTAGCAGGTTTAGTCATAAATACCACAAGAGCCTCTAGTGCAGATACTTCAACAGAACATTTCTTTTCTTATTGCTTACTTTATTTTCCCTATGTTTGACACAGTCAAGGACAAATTGGACACGAGGGAAGTAAGATATATGTTTTCTTTTTCTTGGAAGCAGAACACTAAGATCAGAGGCAAGAGAACATTTGAATAAAGGAGAACGACAGAGCCAAAGAAAAGACCACGGAAGGTGCTAAGCACGTCATAAGGAGAAGGCCAAATGCACTGCAAGGGGAAGTCTACCAAAAGAAAGACAAACAATTTAACATAACAAGCTTCCAGCTTTATTATCACAGCTGCATTTTCAGGCTTGCTCTTTTCCACAGCTTCTATCCATGCACTAAACACAGCGGTAAGAAGAAGAGGAATTACCACGAGAACCATTTCACTGTGTAAAGGAGGGGGGAGAAAGATTTCTAACTGACCCCATCCCAATCAGCCCCTTCAACTATTCCTACTATATGGGACACCAAACAAGAGGTACCCATTGCAGAAAGCCAGACACTGTGCCTACAGAAACAGAACAAGAGCACCACTGACTGACTTTTCTAACCAGAGGCTGGACCACCTATGTAAAGCAATTTTATTGGTATTTGATTTCTGTGGTAACGAGAGAAAAATAAAAAGAATTTTATTCTCTTTAAAAAAAAAACTGCTCCCCTTCACAAGCCCATTAAAAGTAAAGGCTCTAGACTTCCTTTTCATACAGAAGTTTAAATTTTCAGAATGATCAAAGCTTTTTGAGTAAAGCAATAACCTGTAATTCATTGGCCAAATTACAGTGGAGGAAAAAAACCACCATTTTCTTTCAGGTAGGCTATTTTAATCAGATCTACAGAAAGGGAGGAATGTTAAATTGGAAATTAAAGGGAAATAAAGACAGCCTCCTCTTCCACCTGAAAACAAAGCAATTGTACACACAACAGTATCTTCCACTAACACACACAAAACAAGGCTATCTGAAGCAAAATAAAAAGATTCAACCATCACACTTATTACTGTGGATTTGTTTATTAGTTTATGAATCAACTTCCTTCAAAACCTAATTATTTTCAAAATAAAGGGATTGCACTGGTTTCACAGCTGTTTTATCAAGCAGATTAATGTTAGCTGGCAGGTTAAAGATTGCTATCAAGGTTCAAAGTACAGAATTAAATATTTCTGTACTACCAACACCATTCACATTATATATTCTCTTTTTATTCTCTTCAAAACACACTCAAATTGACACACTGGTGCCAGGCAGATGCAGCTGAAGAACAGAACACCAGCTTCCACAGACTTTTTTAAAATGTCTGGCTTTTCATCACCGAGGTATCTATGTGATTCCCTATTAAACATCCAAACACAAACCAAAATCCTTCTAACTATTTAACACTAGGCATGGGACCATCTTTGGTACAGGAAATGGATTACGAGAAGCTCTCCAGTAGTGTGGAAGTCGGTGATTTAGAGAGTGAATAAAATGTATCTACTGACCTCAACTGAGACTGTGGACCCATTGTAAGACATCCTATAGATACATTCAAAATAAAAAAAGTCAATCTCTGCCCTAAAGAGTACACAGTTTAAATAATGAATCAAACAAAGGAAGTACTATCAGTCATATCTGCAGATGGGAAACAGGCACAAAGAGCTTTAAATGACTCTGTGCAAGGTTATAAAGGATGTCTGTGGCAGAGCCAGGAACTAAGCCCGGAAGCTCTCAATCCTAGACCAATGCCTTTGGATACTGAGACAATTCCTCCTTTTGCTTATCCTCCTTCTCTTTACTTAATTACTTATCTTAGAGAGGAAACACATTAACACCACAGCAGATAGTCTATTTTCCTTTCATATATATAATCTCCCATTAAATTTCATCTAGCATAACATAGGATACAGAAGCGTTACAAAGAACTAATTAAAATTGTACAAACAATTGTAAATGCAGAAGTAGAACCTGGTATTTCAGAAAGTGTGAAATGAAACAAAAACATACATATGTGACTTAGAGAGACTTCCCAAATATTTTCTAATGATCACTCTGAATATGAATAGGTGCCTATCTCCACATTCTCAGATTAAGATAGTTCACATGTTAAAGGCTGCACCTTGACACTCCTTCACTGTGTAGGATCGAAAATATGCAGGACGTACACAGACAACAAGATACACTTCTGTTTCCTTTTTAGAAAAATAAGGGAAAAAACAGACTTTGTATAAATATGTGCATATACAATGCTCAAAATCAGGTATCATTACTTCATGACTCTCCAGCCTACTATCACAAATACCAACCATAATACAACTGCATTAGCCACTTTCTTGTGTATTTCTACAACCACTTCTTCCCCACAAAGTGGCATACTTTACAAACTGATCTATTTTCACAATGTGAGCCTCTTCTAAGAGTACCTGACCAGCAAACATTTACTGACACACCATTTCCATGCATTGTTTAAATCTGCTACCTCTTATTCAGATACAATTTAAACATCTGTTCCAATCTACACCTGCTGCATTTGGCAATACCTGTAACTATTTTCAACCCTTTATTAAAGTTACTGTCCTTTGAATGCACATTTTCAGTGCCACTATCGTTTTCTAATCATTAAGAAGTTTCCTTTGACAACTAAGTTCTACTAGGATCTCAGTAGGCCAGCAAGTGTCACAGCTACAACAGCAGCACTTGTTTCAGCTCCTATCACGTTTTTGAATCCTGCTAAATAGCCAAACTGCGTGAGCTGCCATCCTGAGCTCTTTTCTCCTGGATGTTTTGGATGAAAGAAAACTGACTGCTAACATCATGCATTAAGTCTATCAGACAGAGAAGCCTAACTTGCTGAAGCCCTCACAGATTAGAAGGCGGCCCATTGTCCCCACCAACCCAGGTTGTATGCAGAGTACAGCCATGGAAGAGAACCTGGCTCCATTTATTTTCCTTTTTAGCATTAAAGTTGCTTCAGAGGTTCCCAGACATGCTATTGGATCACAAATCACTGTTGCTGTGGCAGTATGGATGTGGGAATTTAAAATTTTACGGTTGCTTTCCTTTGTTACACAAGAATGTTCCTGTATTACACAAGCATGAGAATGGATGTGTGGGTTTACACTACAATGCAATACAGCCGAGCATTAGCAGAAACTCAAAGAATAACCTTCTGTTTGTGGGGTTTGCTTTCCTATGCAGTTTATAAGAATTTATCACAAACATCTCAGACATTAGAAATTTTTAGGAATGCACAGAGCAAGAATTTATTGATGAAAGTAGAAAGCCCCCTTTAATATCTAAATGAGCATCTTCTAGTAGTCTGTAATGTTCCTTTATTCCCTCATTTCAGTATCACTTTTGGTGAAGTCTTCTTAATAGAGGTTTCTACTAGCCTTCCAGAATAAAAACAAAAAAAAAGGGAAAAGCTTTAGGACTTTGCCATTGTCTGCACTGTAACATTTCTCAATAAGATTTCCCACTGGCATATCATATAATATACTCAAATTACATCATCAATGCTTATTCAGCATAAGCATCAACTCTATTAAGCTTGGCCAACTTTTGAGCTATTCATGCTTTTCTTTAGAAAGCTGAAAACATCTGAATACTTTCTTATCTCTTCCTGCCAACACTTGGTCCAGCGAACAGCTTACAACGTTAAAAAAAACCCCAAACTTTCAACAGTGATGAGATTTCAGACTAGCTAGACAACTTCAGCCTAAGGTTCTGATGAGAAAGCAACCCTAACTTCAGAATCTTGGGCTATGAAGAAACTAGCAGGAAAACTGGTATGTCTTCAGCACATACAAATTCAAGGGAAAAAAAAGTTAAGACAAATAATATGAGCATAAATGTGAAAATAAGCACCCTAAAATTTTCATATGCTCTTTTGAAGGAAACAAGGCTCATGTTATCATTCAGTCCCTCAACAGCCCCCAGCAACTTGCTCCCAATGACTAGACCCAAGCAGATTTGACAGCAGGCTGTGGCTCTCAAAGCTCTTCCAAGCTGTCAACCTATCTGAAAGCTTTCACTTAAAATAAGAGACAGAAGCATTAGATTAGCCTCCATTCCAAAGAAGAGGCTGCAACACGAGGCTAATTATTATTTGTCCTCCCAGGTAAGCTGGTTGCTCAGAAGAGAAAAGCTGGGCAGTCAGCAAACAGTTTTCCATCAGGTACAAGCAGCATGCTGCCTTTGTCCAACTGGTAGCCAGGGAAAGGCTTTGGGCATCAAAATAGCAGGGAATAGGAAGAGGTTATGAACTGGCAGGGAAAAAACTGCAGTTGTTACAGCAGTGAAAGATTACAAAGGTTACAGAAAGAAACAGGGTTACTGCTGTGGGGGAAATAGGAGGCACAAGATTTGTTAATCCCTACCACCCACCCAGCTTCATTATTTTTAAGACTCAAGGAGCCATTTGTTTGTTTATTGCCATGTGTCACCACATATATACAGAGAATGCAATACACACAGTACTGTGCAATAACAGGGCTGGCAGCTCCACAGTCATTGATACAGTTCAGGAAATCACACTGCAGTAGGTGCTGTATTAACCTTTTCTGAAAATTATGGCATCCTCTGAAAGGGCATTTATGAGCTTAGTATTACTTCAGCATATAGGTAGAATGTTTATGACTTGACAGCCTTCATCCATGTTCACTTCATTTAACGTAACAGCAACTTTCATTTACCAGTTGCCCTTCAGCAAAATTAGTTTAGGAAATCTGACTCTGCCACTCATCTAGAAACAGATTTTCCTCCCCAGTTCCCAGAGAGGAATTGCATTTGCAAACATCTTTATGTTATAGTTAGCAAAACAAATAAGGTATTCACTTCAATATTGCCCACTAAATGGGCATTTTGTTTCCTGGATGTTTTTAAAAAAAAACACTTTTCATATAGAAAAATGAAAAGTTCTTCTCTCCCCCAGAGCTGGCTCATGTTCTTAGATGTACTGCCTTCCTACAAGAAAAGGCTCTGGACAAAGCAGACAAAAGATGAGAATATCATCTCTCCCAATTTCCCAAAGGAAAGAAGACACAAGAATGCCTGTGAAACCCCAGGAAAAAAAAAAAAAGGATATATTCAGACTTACTGTAAAATGTTTAAATCTATCACTAATATGCAGTGAGTACCAGTTAATTGCATGAAGAATGCACATGGTCAAAATTTTAATGGCACACAGCACAGCATAACTAATAAACTGAAGCAACATTACATATGTTATCACTTTCTATTCTGTACAACATCTGGAAAAACAAATGGTGCAACAACAGGATATTATAGAACAGTAAAAAAAAAAAGAGAGAGTATTCCATATTCAGTTTTATTGTATCTAATAAGGGTTTAAGAAACTGAGGGGCAGTCATTCACAAATGCAGTACACTGCTGCACCGGAAGCCTTTTTTTGGAGTAACAGTCTCTAAAAATATAGCTATTCCAAAATGTCAAAACAAAAATATATAAATAAGTTACTTGGCCATCTTGCTTTGTTTAAAATTGAAGAGCTTTTGCAAGTGCACAGCAACATGGCAAATGCCTTAAGGTTCTGGAGAAGACCAGACTGGTTCTGATACTGCTGAAGCTTCTTTACGGTATTTTTTAAGGCTTACCTTCTGAAAGAAAAAAAAAAAACACATCATCTCTTCTCACTTACCAATTAATCTATACACAGAATAAAACTTGTTTACAGGAAGTGTAATGATAATTATTATTTTTATATTCTAAAGTAAAGAACCCAATGAGAGTCTGCACCAAATAGAGAAAACAATATAGTACTATCTAATGGAAGAACAGCTGTATTTTATGCCCTCATGCAAACTTGAGATGTATCTAAGATGTTCTGAAGACACTACAATCATGTAAGTACAACTGAAGACAAATCAGTGTAAGCCTTCCTTCGTTGAGTAAGCAAACTAGATCATTCCACTACACTTCAAAATAAAGACTAGTCCTGCCATATACACATTTAATTCTTCTTGGAACTACTTAAGACATTTCTTAAAAATAAAATAAACTTGACAAGAAAGAAACCATCTAAACCACTCAAACTCTAAACACAGTAACTCTGAATACACAAGCATCAGAAAGCAGACAGCAAGATCTCTCAGAGAAGCTGTTCTGCTTTGTCATTAGATAAAAAAGAGCAAGGTCAGTCATCTCATAAAATTGTATTTCCCAATACAGGTTCTAAAATGGATAATCATAAATGAGGCTACGGAGTCTTGATCAGAAGGCATGACAGAGTCTACGGGTTCCACAGATCCTAGGAAGGACCATGCGTACAGACAGAAGGCAATATCTTCCCATCACAATACACAGATTTTCCAAATGACTTAGAAAAAACACTTTGAGGAAAAACTAATTGAAAAAGGGGTGAGGATTGAGTGTACAAGTAACTTACCAGACCACAGTAATTCAAAGATTCTTTTTAAAGGCACACTAAAAATGTAGCTCTTCAAAAGCCAAAGGTAAAACCTTCACTGACTTCAACAAATCCTAACTTCCCTGCTTCATGGTTTAGCATGAATGAAGTCTCATGTAAAGGAAGTTTACGGACAGTCAAGTTCAAGAGCCAAAATAAAATCTCTAATCCAAGAACCATTTTAAGTGTTCTTCAGAACATGTTTATCCTTAAGCTCTCCACATAAATCATCTTGTTCTATTTGCCTTCCTTTTAATACAATTAAGGTATTGAGACGCCTTTCTTCTCCTTACCTCACTGACAGCTTTAATGAGGATATATTATTAACGGTAATATATAACAGTAAACCCAATAAGAACACCAGTGTGTTTTGCTAGAAATCTGTAACAGTTATCAAAAATCCTGTTTTGCCATATTTATTATCTGACTGCCCTAATCTCGAAGCAGCGGCCATCAACCCTTTGGTTTTCCAAAGGGTTTTCCATGCAGGAAAAGATGTGACTGCCACAAAATACTGTCACCATATGATACTTACCCTAACAGGAGGGCTGCGCGCTTGCACCCTTTGCTGCTGTCCAACTTGAGAGCTCTGCAGGTCCTTTGATCCGCAATTAGCCACAGTGTTGACGGGGACCCTTAGAGCATTTGTGCTACCTGTCCCACCACCAGCGCTGGGTTTCCGAGGCCTCTGTTTGATGCCATCCAGTAGTCTAACAAGCAAAATATTACTGGGAAGCTCGTCAACGCTGCAGTCAACTAAGGTCCTGCACTCTGGACATCGAAGTTCATTTCGAGAGCTTACAATGCCCAGCAGACAGCGTTTACAAAACGTGTGCTGGCAAGGCAAGACTTTTGCAGAAGCGTCAAGGCGTTCCAGGCAAACAGGACACTCCAACAGATCCAGCAAAGCTGATTCATCCATTTTCTTTGTATTACTTAACCAAAAAAATGAATCTTCACAGAATTTGTGTGTTCTGAGCACTCCAGGGATATCATGTTACATCCATTCCTCTTCTGACAATGCTCTGAAATTTTTTGAGGGGAACAGGTGTTAATAAGCTGGTAAAAAAGTCAGCAAGACTATTTGATAAGATGTTCACAGAAAGACAAAAATAAAAGATCTGTAGACTAATTCAGTACATACTTTCAATAAATGAAACATCAAAATAGCAATAATTAATAGCAATCTACGTTAATGCAAATATTTAGTTAAAATATTATGCTAACAGCTAACAGCTAAGGTTTTTAAATTCAAGCCCCCATAAGTTTAGTCTCGAGTCGTTCTATTTTCTTGAATTATTCCAGAATGAAGAGCTATCCCAAGCACATCATTAAAAAAAAAAAAGAAAAGCTTAGTTTTCCTACGTTTCGAATCACTGAACTTTTATTTGAAATCAGCCATTTCCACAAGCAGACGATGGCGAAGGTAACTGCAACTGGTCCAAAACAACAGAGAATACACCAACAGGGCATAGCAAGGGGAACTGTATTTATTCCAAGGACTAAGCCAACAGCAGACTACATTTCTACAAAAATTAAGAGCGGCACATCACACACATCAGTCTTGAAAGCAGCCTTTAACTGAGAGGGTTTTGAACTCACCACAGGCACCAACAAGAGGGTTCACTGCAGCGTCACCTTTAAGAAGCGCTTCAAAAACTACAGCGAAGGGATTTACAGCAGGAAGCACCAGTGCCACAGCCTTAGGACAACAGGAGCGGTCTGTATGCACCACGGCAGCAGGGATAAAGCTCCAGTCAGCTGAGCGTATCCAGCCAGGGGCTGGAAGGAGGGAGGCAATCATAGAATCGCTTGGTTGGAAAAGACCTTTGAGGTCATCGAGTCCAACCGTACCTGTCCAGTACTAAACCGTATCCCTAAGCGTATCATCCACCCACCTTTTAAACACCTCCAGGGATGGGGACTCAACCATCTCCCGGGGCAGCCTGTGCCAGTGTCCAATCACCCCTTCGGTGAAGAATTTTTTCCTAATATCCAACAGGAGGCCATTCCCTCTCATCCTATCACTTGCCACTTGGGAGAAGAGACCAACACCCACCTTCCAGGCAGCCGCAGGCAGTGATAAACTCTCCCCTCAGCCTCCTTTTCTCCAGGCTAAACCACCCCAGGCGTTCCTAAGACTTGCTCTGCAGCCCCTCCACCAGCCTCGCTGCCCTCCTCGGGACGCGCTCCAGCCCCTTCCCCGCGCCGAGTCACAGCCGGAGGCTCCACCTGGTCCCGCACGGCGGGGCGGGACGGGGACGCGGCGGGTGCCGAAGCTGCGGGGGAGCTCAGCGCCGCCCCCACCCACCTGCTGCTGGGCCCCCTCTTCCCAAGCCGCCCGCGGAGGGGACAAGGGACCGACACTCCCGGGAGGGGCAGAGCCCGAGCCGGGGCGGGCACAGCGCCGCCACCCCGCCCGCCGGGGAACCGAGGGGGCACGGCCCGGACGGGACGGGCCGGGCAGAGCCGAGCCCAGCCGAGCCCAGCCGGGCAGAGCCGAGCCCAGCCGGGCAGAGCCGAGCCCAGCCGAGCCCAGCCGGGCAGAGCCGAGCTGCCCAGCCCCGCCCCGCCCCTCGCCGCGGCGATCCCGGCGGGGCAGAGCCGCCCGTCGGGGCTCGGAAGGGTCGCCGATCACCTCCCCCCCCGGCCCCCGTTTCTCACCGTGCGGGGCCGGACGGGCCGCGCCGCTTTGTTCCCGCGAGGAGCCGCCAGCCCCGGCGCTGCCTCTCCCGCCGCGGCGGCTCCGCCGAGCGCCCGCCCCGCCCCGCCCCGCGCGCTGACGCGGGGGCCGCCCCGCCAGGTGCCCGCGGGGGGGAGAGGCTGAGGGGGGGTGGGGGGGATCGCGCTCAGCGCCCCCCACCGGGCATGGCGGGTATAGCGCCCCCCCGGCATTGCAGGCACAGTGCCCTCCCCTTGGGCACGGCGGGCACAGCGCCCCCCACCGGCCATGGCGGGCACAGGCCCCCTCCCAGGGCACAGCAGGGCGGGCTCAGGCCCCGCAGGGCGCTCCGGGGTAAGATTCGAAGTCAGCTCCAAGCGATAACCCCGACTGCACGTCCCTCTCTCGGGATGGCAAAGTTATTTGCTAGCGTGGCTCGATTAAAACCGATAAACCGCCCCACGCTGGTGTCTCTCTGGGCACACGCCGCCCCCGACCCCGCTGAAGTTGAGGCGTGAGGCGCCCCCGTTGGAGGCCGTTGTTGTGAAATAGCCCGGTTGGAATGAGGGAGGGAGTAAACCCTGAAGTGCGTATAAATAATCGTGAAAGAAATCAGCAAAAAGGAATTTAAAGCCTCCACACGCACTTTTGGAATGGGATGAGGCAGCTTGGATGGTGAAAAAAAACCTAGAGAGATGTCCAGGTTCTCCAAGTCCTAGTCAGAGGCATCCCCTGCTGCAGCTTAAAAAGGAAAAAGGAAACAATTCAAAAGCTTCCTCGCTGCGGGTAGTTTCGAGCTATTCAAGTTTGTTGTCATTCTTACTGAATTATCTGTGCGTATAAAAATCTTTCCTTTTTTTCCTCCCCGTGGGTTATGTGGGTTTGTGTAAGTTGATAGCACATCAGGCTTTTCTGCCTTGCTTTCTGACTTTATTAGCCTGGTTGCTTCCTACAGTACTGATATTCTGTGATTATTAGAATTTCCAAATATGTGCTCACTCTGAATACGTCTCTCATGTTCTTTTTATTTACTAGTCGTAATAGAAATATTGAAAGTGTTAAATGTCTGCAGTGCATTAAGAAATGAGATTTCCTCCCCCGTGAATTCTGGAGCTTAGGGATCTGGTCTGTGTCTGTGCTTTCCAGGGAGTATTGTAACACAAATACAAGAGCATAAACATCTGATACTTAAGAATATTTCCATGTCTCATAGTATTCCTCAATCTTGCCATGCGAGCGTTGCCACTACGGAAAGAAGGATAATCAGTAAGTTAAAAATCCAGACTTGTTGAATCTAAACAAAAGTTCATCTCACAATTGGATTTCACTTTTGCCCATGGCTTTTCCAAAAGATCTCATCAGGGTTGCATGTAATAATTTGCCAGCCTTTCCAGCGTAGTTTTGTAAGCAACACAACTGTTGTTGTCTAAACCGAGTTTGCTGCCTAGGGAATGTGGAAATGGTAGAGGAATTTACAATACATGTAGCGCACCAGGGAAGCAAGATGAAAGTTCAGGGAAGCAGGATGAAAAGATCAGCCCTTTATCAGGGCTGGTCTTTGATAATCAATGTTTTCTGTAAAGTCTGTAAAATACTAAATATATTTTGAGATACTGGCCAAAGCCAAAGCAGTAAACATTCTGAAGAGTATCAGATAAATATGTGACTTCCTGAGCAGCAGCAGTGGTTAATTTTCAAACAAATACAATCTATGTAAAAAACTGTGGGTGTGTATGCTGATGTACGCCACTGCCCTCTTACGGATGAAGGGTTTGACTTGGAGAGGCTTGAACAGGCTGATACCAGGACTGAAAGAACAGAATTGCTATTACATTGAAGCACTTTTTCATTCTCACTGCCAGCCACAAGCATGGAACTGTACTTGGCACGTTTTCACACAAGGAGACATCGCTTCTTGAAACCGTTCCATTCTTATGTACAGTTCATTAACTCCTTGCACAGTTTTTACTAAGTAATTGGTGCAAACGAGAGGTTGCATAGGGCAGGGAACTGTTAAGAAACAGATTTGAGTGAAGAGGCCCCACAGTTACTAAAATATCTAGATTTCTACAAATATATTCTTACTAATATTTGTTCATATTGGTGAAAATGTATTTTACACATTTTTGGTGTAACAAATAGTACTTCCGAAGCTGGTTTTCAGGCATAGCCTTTTTCTTTTCTCTAGCATATGCTGTTTCTCGTCATCTTGAAGCTATTCAGTAAAGGAAGAAGCGAAGAGTGATAAGCAGAACAGCAAAAGACAAAATGTCAGTATAAGAACTGGTAACACTTGGTTTCTTTGTTTTTTCTGTGTTTTATATCCAGCATCCTGGGTGCAACAAACCCACCATGGCCTCTGTGCTCCTATTTCCCTTTCACTGATACCTTCTTTATCTTCTGTGGGCCGGCTAGCCGATGGACCTCCCATATCTTCATCCCTCTCTGGCGAAATGTCCACACTTTCTGTCCCTCCCTAAATCGTACTGCAGTAATTCCTGTTTCTGTCACATTTCCAAGTCTCTTTTTTTTTTTTCTCTATCTTTAAAATGCCAGGTAGCATATACTGTGCCTGGCTTTGGCCAACACTGGCTAATTGATAAGTCAGCAGGCTAAAAGGAAGAGATAACTTGACCTCTACTGCACCCTTTTCTGTAGGGGGACATTGTATATTAGAACTTTTCTGGATATGACCACTGTTTTCCATAAAACCTAAGGAATCTTAATACCTTACGAATACTCTGTCAGATTTTCCTAGTGAATGATAAATAATTGGGAAGCAGGGCTTACAGATGCACTCTATAACCATTTACATCTAGTTCCTTAGGAAATTTATCTAAGAAGTAACATGGGACATTTCAGAATAAGATTCTACTTGTTAGTATGCAAATCTTCTGAAACATACAGACATTTGTAAAATAATGCTCTCAAGAGCAAAAGCATTTAATGCACTAAAATATACTAGTGCACTGGAAAGCAAAACCAGGACTTATCTCCATTCTAATACTGCAGAATGTTCCTGAAGCTTGTGACCCTGCCAGCAGGATAAGCAGGACACCTGAAAAAGTCATGTTAGCGGTCTGTATATTTAGATTCATAAAACTGAACAGCTGAGTGCCCAGTAGAGAAACCCTGGGCTGTGAGAATGAACATATGAATGTGGATTTAATTTATTTGTGAATTCCATCCTTAAAGTCTTGAGATGATTGCAAAAGATGCAAACGTTGTAAAAATTATAGGACAGGAGATGCTTGGTCCCATCAGAAAGAAATTGTAACAGAAGATGGTGTCTTGTGGCAGTCATAGTCTGTTGAGTTTGTTTTCCTTGTACATATGGGGACTAATTTTAACATTAAGATTATTTCTACTGAGAAGAATAAGCATGATTTTGTTTTAAGATACATTCTTTGTACTAAACTGGTTTTATAACTATTTTTTTTGTCAGGAAGGATGACATTTTGTAGTGTCCACATTAACCCATCTTTCTTATACAACATAGATCTTGAGCATCGACCAAAAAAGGCTAATCATATTTTCTTGTACAGTGACCTCTGGAGATACAGTGGTGATTTCCTTTCAAAGGCCATGCAAAACTCCCGCTGACATCAGTTTAGTGAGATTTTACCACTGATGGCCATACTGATATTGCTGGCTTCATACTGGCAAGTGCAGCACATAGTGAAGCCAACTTCCTTCAGTCTCCGGCGGAAACGAGCAAGGATGTTCCTCAATTACTTTGTTCTTCTTTTACTTTGTTCCTCTTTAAAGAGTTGGGGAATTTTTTTTTGTGGTTTTGGTTTTTTGGGGGTTTAGGGGGTTGTGGTTTGGTGGATTTGGGTGGTTTTATTTTTACAAGATTCCAGAGCTGCAGTTAGTGCTAGCTTTAAATTGCCTGGCTCAATTGCTGTTAGCGGGATTCTGGCAGCGTGGAGCTCAGCATGGTTGATATTGATCCAGTCAGTTTGCTGGCAAACTGAGTTTTGTGCTACCCCTGCTGCACTTTCTGTGTTGTGAGCTAGTAGTAACTAGATCAATGACTGTAACACAAATGTACTTCTAAGGCTTCTGCATCCTGCCAGGAGGATCTCTGCTCTTCTTGTATTTGCAAGGGGGCAAAAGGAATGGGTTGCTGTGCTCTTAGCTCAATTTGGTTTCTAGTTTCAGATCTGTATTCTGTGTTCTAGGCATCTAGCTTGGATTATTGATAAAAGTTGCCTGGCTGCATCTCAAACCTGCCAATACAGAGATGACATTTGACTTGTGATTACTTTTTAGTCTCCTGGTTCTTTCAGGAGAGTCTAATTTGTGCATAAATATTGTGAACGAGCTCTGTCTGACAATGTGAAGCTGGGATTGTGCCTTTGTGTGTATTGATGCTTTCTAAATAATTTGTGTTGCAATGAGGAAATATGCAAAAGAAAAAGGGGTTGTGACAATTAAAAATAAATATGTCACAAATTCGCAGTGCTTGGGTAAGCTCTTTGTTATATTAAGACATTTCTCCCAGGCTAATCACAGAAAAACACTGTGCTTACAGGTGCTTATGATCTACATAGCCCTACCTGCAGTGTGCAGTGAGGTGTTGGTGTGTGTAGGTGATCAAAAACTTGATTTTAATGATCATTACACTGGTGGGAACATAGTGCCTGCATCTCATTAGCTTGCAAGCTTGAAATTGCCCTTACTACAAACAAGGGTAAAGAAAAAGCAAAGGAGTATGTTTATCTAAAGAAATCAAACTGGGTGGCACAGCTGTGAAGATTGTGGGAGAGGTAAAGAAATGCAAGAATCCATTGCTTAATAAGATTATTCTAAAATAAAATTATCTTTTCCCCTCCCTATCATGCAGCAGATAAGCCACAGACCTGATCTGTGAGGCTGCAAATTAGGTCCTAATGCTCCTCGGCCTTTCTAGAGTTAGTGCTATGCCCACAGGGGAGATTCTTGGGGGTACAAAGCATAACAGATTCTCTGTTAAATCCTTTTTGAGGTGTCTCCCAGTATTATTTAGATCTGCTTTCCCAAAGATCCATAAGTGATTCAGGATGTCGTTCTAGAATTATTGATTGTCCTAGACTTTTTGGAATACTTACATGCTATTTTAATAGTTTGCTATATTGTTAGTAAATTTAAACTATTAAAAAGCTGTTAATGTTTACCCCACTTGCGAAGGCTATGGTACAACAGGGCAAAGCTGTTTTAAAGGAGCAGTAAACCAATAATCATATAAATATTTAAGTATAATTATTGTGTTACTAACTCTAGACTGACACCAGGCAGAACTGTTAACCAACCACTTCAAGAGACAGTGGACTGGAATGACAAAATTCCAATTTTATCTTTGTGGAATGTTGCGACAAACGTTTGGAGCTTTCAAAACTCAGACAGATGAGATGAGTTGCGAAGTGCAAACAGATTTTTTTTTTTCTTTTTAAATAAGTGAAGGCATAATATCATAAGGGCTATTCAACATTCATAAAAGTTCACTTAGTCTTCACTACCACACCTCATTACCAGAGTATCTGAAAGAAGCTGAACGTCTGGAGACTGGACACTTGGCATGTTTAAAAAAAAAAAAAAAACCAAGCCAAAAACCAAAAAACCAACAATCCAAAACTAGGTGGAACTGCAGAGGAGAGTCAGATGCACTTTTGCACTTGAAAGTGCAAGGGTTAGGGTTTGGATTAGGATTAGGTCTAGGGGTTAGGGTTAACAACAAGGAAAGTTGCATTCTCTTTAGCACAAATTATACTTCTTGTGTCCGAAAGGTATAGAAACTCCTTTACAGCTCCAGTTACCTGCAATTTCTGGTACACTTACGATAGGATGCAGGCAGAGGTTTGGATGTGATCGGTGTACCATCCATGCGCTGATGTTTTAGCTATGAGATCTTAGAAGCAAAAAGCAAGGATATCTGATGTACCTTGGCTTAGTATGAAAGTTTTTAATTACGTTGGGTGAAAGTAAGGGAATAAATGGACAAGTTCCCCAGTGATTTTTTCAGGATTACTATCATTCTTCTACCACTGTTCTTTACAAACAGACAAAATCAGAAAAGAAAGTCTAAAAATTTCCTTGTTCAAAATAAGATTAAGAAAGTGAGATAAATTTATGGAGTATTCATGGCACTACTTTGGATCTCTATTACAAAGCTTGCAACTTGACTTTTAAGTTGATGAAGACATAGAGACATGAAATGAATTCTCTGAGGCTGCTAGTGCTACAAGGCTGTATAATCACTCTGGGACTGCCAGAGTTGGGTTTTTTTTGTAGATTTGTGTCACTTTCACTCCCACACATCTGGCAAGAGACCTTTCTGCACTGGCTTAGTTGAAAATCTTATCTCATAGATCATTACTAGCAATAAATTCCAGCCTTTGTGCTTTCTTAGATTGTCCCACAGCCTGGAGTCGCTGATTTTGTGGAACTAGGAATTTGGGCCTTAAAATATTTACTTAAAAACACACACCAAAGAAAAAAATTGCCTCCAATCCAGCCCACTAGATCTTTCTTTGCGAAGCCAGCTCTGAACACGTAAATCATACCAAACTGACTCCCAGGGCAAAAGAAAACAGGCAGCTGGATTCCATCCCTTTAGTTAAGAATCACCCTTTAAGCACCTCTTAAATAGACACTTTTTATAAGCTATAGTCAAACTCATTTTTAAATAATATTTTCCCACATGTGCCAGAAAATGCGAACAGGAACTCTCTCCATCTGGCTGTGACCAGGCACTGACACTGGTTAAGTGTGCCAAAAACTCATTTGCAAGCATCACTGCAAACTGTTAATGCAATTGTACCACCATTCTTCTCTAAGGTCACACCTATGCTAAAAAAGGGATGTATTTTTAAGCCATGTCACAGTCCTTAAATGTAGCGAAGGTGCCTGTGGTCAAGACGGTTGTCAGCAAACGATCTGTGCTGGATGTTTTCCTGTGTGCTGGTTCTGACCAGTGAACATTTTTCTGGTATTGCATCCTGGAAACATTTTTATTTATGGTGTTCATTGTGCTCTTCCTTTTCATAGAATAACCAGGTTGGAAGAGACCCACCGGATCATCGAGTCCAAAATTTTTCTATATAATAGGGTTGGGGAGCACGAAGGCAGAGTGACTTATCTCCTGGAATACCCTTATAGAGCAGGATCAGAGTTAGTAATGACCAGTAAATGTTGCTGGTTAGCAAGGGCATTCTCTAGGTCTGGGGAAAAATGGTATGGGGATGCAATGTACTCTAATATCCCTCCATTCCTGATTATCACATTTCAGAATGAAAATTAGCAGATAGCAGATAATAAAGCCAGAATATTTTTCCAAAAGTCCCAACCAGAATTCTTGAGCAACTTAACTCAGGAAAATCATGGCAGAATACACAATCAGGGTATAACTAACTTGAAATGCCTTCCCTTTTTGTTTTCATAGGACAAATTAAAAATATTTTTACTCTAGTTGTGTTGTATAATGTGAACTATAGTAATTTCAACCAAAATACAAGGATAATCAAGGAACAAGCTGTAACTTAATTTTTGGCATTTTTATTTTCAGTTTCCCAGCAGCAGCAACAATGCACAAACCTCATTCTAGGTGCCAGTGTATGCGACAGTGTTGTAATGGCCTGGCAGAGTTGTACTTCTGAGTGTGTGGCAGTGTTTTTTAATCAATCCCGATACACATCCACATACACCGCCACCTAGAATGAGGTTAGTGTGTTATAGCTGCTGTGAGATCCTCACTTCCACTGACTTCAGGAGGATTAAGTCAGAAACGATACTGTTTTAATAGCATTTTTGTATCTACTTGGTAAATACTCTCGTCAATTTAAAATTTCTCTTGGGAGGTGTCAAGAGATCACAGAAATTTTCTTTGCAAGGGAGAGAGTATGGTTGAAATGTTGGCTTCCCTGCTGCTTCCATCAGTGTTTTTCTTCATGTCATTAGTGCTGTACTCGGCACTTTTCCCCCAGCTCCCATTAGGGGAGGGAGGGAGTGAATGTAAAAATGTTAGTAAGAAATGGAGGCAAGAAACACAGAGGAGGCTTCCCTGCTGTTTTATTTGGCTCATTGTAGGCCGCAGTAACAGTAAACTTAGTCACAGAATGCGAGTACAGAATATATTGTCTAGTGTGCACAAAAAAACCTCCCAGATGCTTTCAGCGCATTTTTCCCCAGTACTGTTATTCTACACATTCTTCTGTCCAAGGATCACAAAGCCTTCTGACCTCTGTGTTATCCTTTGGCAAGGAATACAGTTCCTTAGGGCTGAAAAAGTGTCACAGTTTCATTTTTGGAAATTAGGTATCTGTAATTTCCATGAACATCTGTGTAACTGTAGGTGAGCAGCATTTTTTTCAGAGAGCACTAAGACAGAAATGCAGAATGGAGGGGCAGGAGAGACACCCCACACCTTAGCAGGCCTTGCATGCAAGGCTTCTGAATTTAAGCTGAAAATACATGAGCTGAGGTAGCAAAGACGGCTTTGTTAAAGCTGGCGACTGTAGGAAGGGATCGGACCTGTTTCACACTGCAGATTAGTGTGATCCTTCTAACATGGTTTATCATGTGACAAAACAGGTAATTTCACAAGTACTAGATATTTAAAACTATATCATTTAGACGTTTCTCACATTTTTAACTGCTGCAAGGCAGAATATAACATTGGTGGGGGGTTTTGCAAGTGAGTGAAAACAAAAATAGTGTTAAGTAAGTGCATTAAGACTTGATTCATGCAAGACAAACATTCTGTGCTAAACAGCTTTTTCTCCTCAGCAGGCTTAGTTCACATCAGATGTTCATACATAAATTTCTCTTACTAACAGTGCACAAGCAGTCTCGCACCATCCTTGGCAGCCGAGCTTTAGGAACTACTACAAATTGGTTTACATTATAGCTCCGTTTGTTATACCCCATACTTCTGATGGAGATTGCTTCCATGATGGCAGAATGAGTGAAGTAGAATGGAAGATGTGCTCACATCCTCCCCAGCTGCAGCTCAGAGTTTGGTGCCTTGGCTCAAACCCATGTTGTCAGCAGTGTAATCAACACTGCTCGGCTTTGTGCTGATGCACGAGGATGGGCACACATTGCATTCTGTTGGTCCTAGTAATCATCATCAGAAGGAAAAAAGAGAGCTGAGAACAGGAGCATCTTAAGAGATGACAGAGGGATTTGACTCAAGCTTTCTTTAATTTTACTGGGAGGAGGGATATCTTATGGCTATGGTCATCCATACTTTGCTGGAGAGCTGCCTGGAGAAGAAAGACCTGGGGGTGTTGGTTGACAGCGACTGAACATGAGCCAGCAGTGTGCCCAGGTGGCCAAGAAGGGCAATGGCATCATGGCTTGTATCAGAAACGGCGTGACCAGCAGGTCCAGGGAGGTTATTCTCCCTCGGTACTCGGCACTGGTGAGACCGCTCCTCGAATCCTGTGTTCAGTTCTGGGCCCCTCACCACAAGGAGGATGTTGAGGCTCTGGAGCGAGTCCAGAGAAGAGCAACAAAGCTGGTGAGGGGGCTGGAGAACAGGCCTTAGGAGGAGCAGCTGGGGGAACTGGGGTTGTTTAGCCTGGAGGAGGGGAGGCTGAGGGGAGACCTCATTGCTCTCTGCAACTACCTGAAAGGAGGTTGTGGAAAGGAGGGTGCTGGCCTCTTCTCCCAAGTGACAGGGGACAGGACAAGAGGGAATGGCCTCAAGCTCCACCAGGGGGGGTTTAGGCTGAACATTAGGAAAAAATTTTTCACAGAAAGGGTCATTGGGCACTGGAACAGGCTGCCCAGGGAGGTGGTTGATTCACCTTCCCTGGAGGTGTTTAAAGGGCAGGTGGATGAGGTGCTGAGGGGCATGGTTTAGTGTTTGATAGGAATGGTTGGACTTGATGATCCAGTGGGTCTCTTCCAACCTGTTGATTCTGTGATTCTGTATGGCTAGATACTGTTTTTCATGGTGGAAAATCTGTGTATACTAATCTGAGCAGAACAGTTAGCTGCTGTAGTATCACTGCATGTTTAACAAAGGTTGCAGGCCAGGTTTGATCTGGGCTTCCTTTCCCAGTTGGCAATAGTTAACCACACTGTCAGTTAGAGTCAAAATTTGCTGGAGTCTCTTCCTGGACAAATAAGATTGCCCAATGCAGAGAGAGCAATAGCAGTCATCTGAGGAAAGGAGGCCCCTAAGTGAATTAAGTACATGCAGTGAGTTAAGTTATTGAGGGCATTGTGATTATTAGCTGATATACTAAAGTCCAGGGCAGAACTGGATATACAATTCAGGACAATCAGGTTTTCAACAGTTAAAAAAATTTGCTGTATTGCTAATAGCTAAAAACTGCATTAGATTTGTTTTACTGCTTTGGAAATAACTCTCCATATATTTTTGCTAACAGGAAAATACAGATGTACTAAATAGGGCTGTAAAACTGTTAAGCATGAAAAACTAAAAAATACTAGTACTTCTTAGGATTAAAAAGGCATAAAAGCACGTCCAGCAGTGAGTCAAATTTACTCTATCGAGAAGCTCAACTCCAGGATAATCTTCACCTTGTGATTTCCTTTTACAAAGTTTGAAGAACAAGACTAAAATTCTCCAAAACTAACATCAGTGGGAAAAGATCCACTAAATGCCCTACAATAGTGGTAAATCAGACACATTTTATTACTCTCTTTTAGACGTCTTTATCAGGAGTTGTTACAACTCAGTACAGAGGAAGAAACTGAGTCCAGAGGAAGTAGAACAGCTACAGAAGTTTTTAAAAAGGAAACTGACTGATCCTTTAAGTACTGGTCATGCCGGTACAACTCCACAATAGACAGAGCTCTGGCTCATAATTAATGGCATCTCAGGTTTTCTGTCTTTTCTACATCCCCATCAAAGCAATTGCTTCTTCAGAAAAAGGATATGTACCTTACTTTTGCAAAATTACTCTAATAACATTTAAACCAGTTCGAGCAGCAATAAAGCAAACAGTGATGAGATCTCTTGACTGCTGATGGGGAAAGCAATAGAAGCAAAAAATAGCGTCCCTGAAGTATTGCTTGAGATATAAAATTTTACTAAGGGAGCTAGAACTGCCGAGTTTTTGCCTACAGTTTGAATCTGGGAAAGTTTTATCCTATATTGTAGGGATATAACAAAAACGCACACCTCATCGCCTCCCCTAGAGAAGAGATTACTGTCAGGACTGGCTGCCGGATACAGCAAAAAATGAGGGTATGTCAAGAATCTGATTACGGTTCCTTTATCCTCTGAGGATGTCTCCATCAGCTTGAGACACGGTGCTATTTAAAACTGAACCGTGTTTTCTCCTGGCTGACTGCAGTCCCTAAGGGAACATCCATCAGCCAAGCAGAAGTGACTCATGCAACGCCCCAGCCTCACACTCGATACAGTCAGCCTCAGGGATGACTTGTGAAAGAACTGTCACAGCCATCCTGAAATGAAGCAAATGCTGCCTGGCTGGAGTTTTCCTATTGTGCAACCCGCCTGGCTTGGACTTTTGTTGTGCAGCTAATCTGAAAATAACTCTCCAAGTCTTTGGTGCTGTGAGTTTTTAAACTGTATCATTAAAAAAGAGAGTTAATGGAGTTAGCTAAATCACATCTTGGTTTAAAAATGTCTTGGAAATAAAATCCAGAAGAGTACACGAGTAGATCAGACTTGAGATGTTCAAGGCAAGCAATTTAGCAGGAGCAGCTGAACTCCTAGATATGTGTCTCACAAGTAACTACAAATTGATATATCTTTATGGAAGCAGTTCAATTAAGGTTTTAGGTGCTGAAGAAGTGTTTTTAAGACTCTTGCACAACCAACCACTGAAAGTGCTGCTATTTGAATTGATGAACTCATCAGCTCAGCTAGAAAACATATCAGCTTGGAAACGCATTCAAAGTGTGTATTGCGCTAACACACAAATTCAATTTAAAGGAAGAAGGTCTTTATGGATTTTAAAACTAGTACTTAAACTCTGCAAATTGCTCTATCTAAACTGCTGTGATAAAAATGACAAAAAGAAATGTTCTAGGAAAGGTAACCACTGATGTCTATTTTATGCTAAATTTTAGCCTATGTGGCATGCGAATGAACAAGTGTTAAAATAAGATCTGAGAAAGCACACGATTACTTGGGAAGAAAAAGGCTTGAAAAATCAAATCTCTATATTTGGCTTCGTTTTTTTGCAGTTAATAAAATCAAGGAGAGCATAGCTCTATTTCAGCTTGATGAAGTGCATTTAGGGGAGAAGCAGAAGTCAAATCAGCAGCTTAGTCAGGGCACAATTCCACTGCTGGGGGAGAAACTAGTACAGAGTCAAACCATACACACTATTACAATCATAGACTAGTCAGGGTTGGAAGGGACCTTAAAAATCATCTAGTTCCAACCCCCCTGCCATGGGCAGGGACATCCCACTATGTCAGGTTACCCAATAATGCTAGAAGTGTCATGTTTTATTTAAATTTGCATTTAGTCATTTTGGCAAACTGGACAGACCATGCCATCCTCCAGTCCTCCCAGAAAAGGAGTTTAAAGTGCACGTGACTGGTACCAGCTGAGAAACTGTGCTCGAACAGTGCCCCAGGTGGGAACGTTCTGTGTATTTCCCTGTATTTTTTATTTCTAAATTATTTGCGAGTAACATTTTGTAAACATCCAACTGTTTGTGTTTATGCACAGGGTTTTCAGAACATGGCCTTGTACAAGGAAATACTTATAAACCATAGGAACAATTTCCATGCTGATTCAGGAACACGTAGTTCAATGCTGAGCTGGGGACAGCCCCAGTTTTGAAAGGGGCTGGTTTTCCCCTGCAAACAAGTGGGAGAACAGATTTGAGCGAGGTTGTAAAGCTTTAGAACACCAGGGTTAGCGGAGAATGCATGTGTGAATAAACAGACTGCATTTATGCACAAATCAGAGCAAGAGGGAGGCAGAAGTACTAATACGTGAAATAAGAATTATTGATAAATGTTGTGGATACCTGCAAGAGCACAGAGCCCTGTGAGGAATACATACACCAGAACTTTGTTTCAATCAGCTGTTCACCTCCCAGAGGACAGAAATACCAGTGATCTGCTTTGGTTTGCATTGCCCAACAAGGAACTATTATTTTTCCTAAGTATCTTCCAGCAGCAGCTTCAAATACATGTTCAAAGGTCAGCAAAGTGAAGAGCAGAACTCTCTTCAGACTTTGTTCTTTGAAACAGTTCAGGCATCAGTGCCAGGGGTAGGAGCAGTGTATCTGTTCAGATCAAAACCAAGCCAGTGAGCAGTCAAGACCCCATCTCCCTGCCACAGGCTCTGGGACACATTCTCTCTAGTTTTGCCTTACTGCTAAAGTTTTGCTCTGTTTCATTGAGGGCCAGAAAACCCAAGGCGTAGGTACAGCTTCGCATGGCTGTTAGCCAGGAGATTCCAGTGTCATGGACTGCAACTACGTCTGCAGGGCAGCACAATAGGGGCATTATGGGCTTGAGTTTTTTTGGAGGGGTGTCTGTGTGGGGTTAGTTTGTTTGTGATGGTGGTTTTTGTTATTTTTTTTTTTAAGATTCCTTATCTGAACTAGAGTTGGCTTTGAGGGTCAAGATGAAAGACTGAGGACAAGGACACAATGTGAAGTAGGTTGCAGACTATGTTTTGTGCCAAAAATACCATTCTGTATCTCAACTTGCTACTAGAATTACAACAGAAAATTCTTTATAGAGTGCAATATGAATAGAAGCCAAATACTCAACTAATTGCAATAAGTTATTATATACACAGACCAATAAATTGTCCTGAAAAGTCACACTATCCTTGATGTCAGTGTAGTGTACATTAAATAGGGATTTAAGTTTCAGGTAAAAGTACCTGTTTAGCAGACAAACTAGCTGTGTCAGTTTTAAACCAGCGAGAGGTTTCAAGGATATCCAGTATTGGTGAGTAGGTTTGAAGGTTACTCTTGAAAAGCTACACACAATGTATGCATATTTTTTCAAATGATTAATTGATAAAAAACTGTATGTCTGTAAAGGTCAAACTCTGCAGATTATGTCAATTTTTCTTAGGAGAAGCAAGCCAGCACACTGCATAAAAAAGGAAGAATGTTGATAATATGACTTCAATTGAAATAATGGAACACCCAACCTTTAGCTTCAGTCAGCCTCTCACCTTGAGAAGACCTAAATCCACAGAGTGCAAACGTACCAGCTGGTATAGTCTCTTCTTTCCATATGGTTAATCTATAATCTTTTAAATCTAAAGGTTTTGAGTTCTATCCTTTGCCCCAAAGGTGGGCAAAGTTTGATATGAAAAGCAAACCTGAAAAAGGAAAATAATAGAGACCTATTCTTTATTAATAGAGTTTGTTTGCCAAGTGTCATAGATGTTGTAGCTCAGGAGGATCATTTCACTGTAGAACGGAGAAGTGTAACGGAAGAGAAGCCTAGTGAAAAGCCCCCAGATTTACTGTGGGAAGTTAATAAATAAGGAAGGAAAGGGAAGAAGACAAGCGGCATAGGACAGAACCAGCATTGTTTCTAATAATGATCCTGTGTTCCATCAGAAGAAGCAAGTGGTATTTTATCAAGGATATAAAAATCATAATCAATTAAAGGTATTTATGATTATTCATTTTATTCTCATTGCAGGTTCCCAGGATACAGATAAAACAGAATAAGTTTGGTCTACCTTCAAGAACTGGATGTGCTTAAAAAAATTAACACTTGTAAGTGGGCAAAACTTTAATAACAACACCATAAAACAATTATACAAAAATCATGTACATATTTTGACAGTTCTAAATAAAATAGATATACATAGTTGATTTGTGAAACAGTAACTTTGACAGTTTTAGATTGTGACTGGCTGTAGCTGAAAAAAAACCCCTATCTACTGTTTTGTCCAACAGGGCAGTTGGTAATTTGACAGTTCATCGGATTTGTAACATGAGACTTACTGTATGGGTAAGGCAATAAAGCTGATCCAGAGAATTACTGGAAAACAACACACCTACTGCCTGCTGTGCATAGTACTGCTTTGACAGGAGGAACAAGGAAGCGTGTGGCAGAAGAAACCCATTTTCTCTTTTGGGGTGGTGGAAATCAGGCTACAAAACATGAGTAGTACTGTCATTCCCTGTTGCAGCTGCTGGAGGAAAGAGTAACAGTAAGAATTTAAAAACAAAGTGGAAAAAAACACCCCTTTCAATTCAACAACTTACTGCATCGTCATCAACCAGACTGACAGCCTTCCGAAGAGCTAAATACTTGGGATTTTAGGAAGGAGTTGGAGAACAGGAAGAGGAAGAACAGTATCAGGGGAAAAAGTATTCTAGCTTCAAATGAACTTTACAATCTCAAAAAACCCAAACATTTCAGTGATGATAGCAGCATCGGTTTCCCTTGACTTAGAAACACCATTAAGATATTTTGGATGACACCGCTTCAAAAGTGACAGAAGCCTTCAGCTTCAAAATACAATAATTTACTTTATTCAGAAAAAAAAAGAAATTAAATACTCAAACTGATCACTAGATTAAGATGTTATTAAAATACAACCACAAGGGTTAATAAAAATGAAGTAATTTCTTTATATGGGTGCAGAAAGAGGCTATTTTAAGAATGTAAGTGAATAGATATAGAGGTGGGTACTTCCGAAACACAGGAATCCATTGAATTGCTTAACCAATCCAGCCAACTGTTGATACAGCAGGAATTCTGTTTTACGTTTTAGGTCTCAGTTTTGTATCAGAATATCCACAGGTATTCCTCTCTATAGTACATTTGGAATGTGCAAGATTACAGGTTTGGGGTTTGTTCTGTTTTACTTGTAATTTTGGGGCATCTAATAGTTAATGAACATAAGTACAATGAATGTAAGTGCACACAAGGGAAGTATACATGTATCTTAGTTTTAAAAGGCATTTTTTTTCTCTTTTTTCATACATTCTTGCTTCTCCTGCCCCTTGTTACATTCTCCACTACAATTCATCATTCGGCTGGTGCAGACATCAAGCACTGATATGTAGAACAGCATTAAGGAATTTCCTGAGTCAGGTTTATTCATCATTATCTGTAAAAAGCAGGAGAGGGGTAGAGACAGGGTGAAAAGGAGACACAAATACACATACAAATCAAACTGGAGTTACAAAACAAACTAGAAAGCACAACTGAGTAAGCAATAATGCAAGAATTCGCTAAGTCAGTCACCAGTCAGGAGGCTATTACCAAAACTGCCTCGAAAGCACTATGTGTAGAAACATAGAATAACATGTCATCTTTACTCAATTAGTGAATTTTAAGATGGTTTAACCTCAAATGACCTGCTTCAGTTACGACAATCCTCTTGGCATGACAGCAAAACATTTTTTTTTTCCTAACTTATTTGAAGACTATAAAACTTTTGAGACAGAAGCTCAAGACCATGCTTCTGACTGTCACTTGTCCTCTATTCACCTTTATTTATGCAGGACTTTTTCTTTAAATGTCTGACATTTAAAGAGTGACTTTAAATGTAGTTCTTTGCGTACTCCATGTGCTAAAGCATCAAATATACTTCAAATGTCTGAAATGTAAAGAACATTTTTGTATGCTACCACAAATTCGTAAAATACAGAATTAGAACTAAAGATATTAAAAATAACCACTTGTTAATTGGCATTTTGCAAGATGAAAGTTCATTTTAACAGCATTTGCTCAAATTACAGTTTATAGTTTGTATGCTAACATTTTGGCAAGCTGTCACTTAAGTCTTTTAGCACCTTTTAGTACTAGTTTTAAAATACCCTTAAGGCATGTCAAGGAAAGGAACTGATAACACTATAGTTATCCTTTTCTTCTTGTTCTATTTGCCAGTCCTTTGGATACTTGAAAAATGAACTATGACAGTATATCTTTCTAATTCTGTTATTAAATCAATAAATTGTGCTTTTTTTAAAAAAAAAGTTTTCTGTCAAGCTTCTGTAACACAGCATGAGAACAACATGGTCTTGGTTATTCTTACTGAGTGGTTCTGTATCAGTACCAAAGAAAAATTGGGGAAAAGTAATTTGTATTAAAATATTTTAAATGGTTGTTTTTTAAAACTAATTAAGACTCTTTTCCCCCATGTACTTATATATAAAACCCATAGAAAGACATAATCTTATTTGACCCTTTATTCACTGCTATTGCAACATATTTGCAAAAGAATTTAAAAGATGCAGAAAGGAGACATTAAGGTGTTAGAATAAAACTGAACTGTATTAATTAGAAATCATGGCACACACTTCAAAGCCAATACCTAACTCTTCAGATTTCTATAAAAATAACTGATATTTTAATTTGATTTTTTTCCCCTCTCCAGTAAAGCCTTGCATCACTAGAAATCCAAAATTATGTAACTGCAGTTAATTTTTTCTTATATGACAGAAAAAAACCCTAAACTATTTCTAACTCATAGTGGTCTGTGTGGCATTACATAAAGAGACTCTGAAATACCCAGGAACTATCCCTCCACCTAGTAATTTGTGCTAAACTAGGCAGGGCTCCCCAGCAGGGGGAGGTCTCTTCACGTATTACGGAGTCACCTGAGAACAAAGACGGATCACACCTCCACATCAAGATCTTCTAAAAATTACAATTATTGATTTAAATTCTAAAAACTTTATTCTAGACTTTTGTCTTCCCAATCTGTTCTACAGAAATTAAATAATTACACTGCACCTTTCTATTGTTACTTTTGACTGTATCCATACTGGTAAATCAGGGCGGTCAGCAGGCTTAATCAAAGTTTGCCACATTTTGTTGCAGGAATAAAAATAGGCTTTGTAAAAAAAGATTACTTTTATCAATTTAGCCAACCAGTGTAACAAAATACAGATATGTTTTAAAAGTATATTAGAATCTATTCTACAGAACCAAGAATTAATATAAGACAACCTATAATTGCCAGGATACTGCGAGGTTACCTTCTTGGTAGGCTCCGTCTGCCATAACTAAGTGAAGTATTTTGGCATACAGGTGTTTGTGTTCATTTCCAAGTACAGTTTGAACTATGGTTGAACAAATATCAATATTTTCATCTTCATCCTCATGTATGGCCTGGGAGAAAGGACAATCCATATTGCAAAAAAACTGAAAGCAGTACAGAATTAAATAGTTCTAATGTATTAAATGCAATTAATTGTTACACCCAAAGCTTTCCTCCTAAATCCACTCGCATGGCATTTTCTGTGCTAATATTTTATTGTGTCAAAACAAGCGGAAGACTAAAGAAATAAGCACTGATTCTAGTCACACAATGTAATCAGTTACTGGCACAGCAAACAGCCCCAGGTATATTTATCTTGTTTCTTAAAATATTTTTCCAATTGACATTATTCCACAAACCTTTATTTTCTCATAAACTTCAATAAATTTCTCAAAGCCTATTTCCCGTTCCAGGTTATATCTCAGCTCTTCCAAATGGCTGAAGATGCTATCACATTCTTCACATTCACTAGCAATCTCTCCATCACTATTATCTATAGAAAAAGAAAACAACAGTAAAACCCCCTCACTTCTGCTATATTCTTAATGTTGCTCCTATGTCCCTAAACTTAATATCCACACAGACCTTCAAATATAATGCCAGCACGTAAGCTCAGGAGCACCGGAAGATGTTGGCATATGTTCCGAACAACCTGCAAGGATACAGGAACAGTACCTCTCTTGACAGCAAATAAATTCTGAATCCCAAATGGGAAGCATCTAACTATCTCCTCTAAATCCCCACTCTCAGAGTTGGCCATAAAGGTACCAATACTGAAATAAAACAATGTATGGTCTTAAAGCAGGATTTTATTTACCAAAGCAACGTTAGCATGTCAAGTTCCGTACAGCCGTTCCACATATTCCTGCAGTGGAACTGATGCAGGGTTAAGCAGCTGCCCCACTCTAGAGAAAAAAGCTCCTTAATGAAACATCTGTATTTTATTAAAACACAAGGACATGTATATTAAGAATCAGTTACTTAAATTTCTGCAATTCTAGAAAATCCAGCACTAATTTAGCTATAAAGTTCTTCACTCTTTTATAAAAAAGTAGGAAATTCAGTATGCCAACTGGTGCAGTAAGATATGCGTGAGAAGTCAAGATGGTTTTGCTTATAGGCTACAGAAATGTCACAAACTGGTTTTGAACAGTCAAATATTAGGCAAGTCCCTCCCCCCCACCAAAATATCTTTAAGAATACAAGATAGAACCCTATGTAAAATCCCATACATAACTGCTTTTGCCTAGAAAAAAATACTTCTTGAAATAAACATCTGAATTATGAAACGACTTATCCACACAGGAAAAAAAAAATACACAACTTTTTAGAGTTCAGAGCTTATATCATCGAATCTTTTTCACGGAAAGGGTCATTGGGCACTGGCAGAGGCTGCCCAGGGAGAGGGTTGAATCACCTTCCCTGGAGGTGTTTAAGGGACGGGTGGATGAGGTGCTGAGGGGCATGGTTTAGTGTTTGATAGGAATGGCTGGACTCGATGATCCTGTGGACCTTTTCCAACCTGGTGATTCTATGATTCTTTTAAAAAAATACACAGTATTGCCTGCTAGGCCACAGACTTCATGATTCAGTATTAAAACCCCACTGTTTTCAGTTCCTGTATGTGACTAAGGTATCATCCTGACCGAATCATATCCCCAATTCAAATATCAACAGTCACATCGTAAGAAATTATTATGGAAATAAAAATTGTATACAGGTTAAAAACCCATTAGATGACTTGTAATGCTGTATTTAAATCTGAGATCTTGAACAGATTTGGTTTCAAGTTCTGTCTGTTCCCCTGAGTTTTGAAGGTCTTCCTCCTGCCCACAACAATGAAACCTGCGCTGCTTATGAAATACCACGAATCCAGAAGGTGGGACACAGACACCAAATACCACAAGGCTTGCAACAACAGAATCACAGAAACAGATGGCATTGTATGTTATTAGCATGTATCATCACCATTGTCAATTAATGAAAGAAGATGGTATTACTTATGTTTTTTTTACCTTAAAATACTTATTGCAATGTATTATATAGAAAATATCTTACAGGAATTTTCACAGATTTTGAGTTTGTTCTCTTCAATAAGCCAAAATTACACAAAAGCTATGTTTTAGATTGGTTATTGATTTTATTAATCTTTTTATACCTGTATTTCTAAATGCGCTTTACAGCAGCAGTAAAATTACTTTCCACCAGCGTTTACAAACCAGAACTGAGACTTCAGGACACCGCTGTGTACAGCTAACGCAAAATGCTAACAGCAGTAATAAATTTTTCTGTCTGATTTTTAGTTTGATTGCAATAATAGCTAGTCTGGCCTAAGGACAAGGTTAATAATTTCATGTTCCTTTTGACGGCCTGTTAAATTACTTAATTGTAATGTAAGCTGGAACCCAGATACTCCAGTCAGGTCAACTGCTATTTCTTTTTCACTCTTACACTGCAGTCATGAATTATTCAAAGCATACAATGTGCACAGAGTATTTGATCTTCCTTGAAGACAAAATTTAGGCAACTAGAGAAAAAGTGACTTTTAATCACTGCCTAATACATAGCCAACATTTAAATCTGCAACACTGAATGTTGCTTAGACGTTGACCTTTACATTCAGAAAGTCTAAATATTATCTGATCTTTTTAAACTTCTGTATAAAACCTATTAATTGGAGTTTTATTTCATTATAAACACTCAGCATAAGTGTACAATGGAAGAACAGTCTTCTGTGTTTGAATTGTTAACATCGATAAATAACTTATAAAACACGCATAACAGAAACGATACCTGATTGCCATTCCTCATTAAGTGCACTTTCACTGCTGGGGTTATTTTCATCTCCTTCATCCAGCTCTGTACCATTTGTTATGCATCCAACGACATTAGCCTTTAAAGTAGACTCCTCTTCACTGAATTCCTCACTAGGCTGCTCCCTAAGTAATTGTTCCATTGAGGCCCGGAGCTCCTGCAAATCTGTATCTGCCTCCCCAAACATGCTAAAAGAAAGTTTGTATAATTAATAGGTAACAAGATGAGCCCTGTAGGAAGAGCTCATTTCTTTTGTTAAACCAACAAACTTTAAAGGCAATGTAGCTGGAGGAAAAAATAAAAGCGACAAATACTTGTGTCTTCAGTCCAACGTGATTACAGCATCGATACCACTATCACACAAGACAGAGTGAATAAAGATTGAACAGGTAACAGACTGTTTTATAGAAAGAGGATGATAGGTCCTCAATTCAATTTTATCACTAAGATAATTTCAATTTTTTTTGTATTTCAGCACTATTATAAAACACTGGTGGGTTTAACTTCCCCAATCCTAAAGAAAGTGTTTCTGCAGCAAAAAGGCATCTAGAGGTCATCAGAACAGATACACCAGATGATTTTTATCTCTGCAGACTACCCAAGCTGCAGGGAAGAGTCAAGAGTCACAACCAGGTTTTGAAATCCCTGAAAGAATTCGGGGGACTTGAAGTACGTCCCTATAAAACAGCAGAGGAAACAGATGAGCAAGATTGCCAGAACATATGAAGGAGGGAAATATAAAAAAAAAATAAAATCTCTGTTTCTAGAAGAGTGGTACCAATCAAATTCGACCTGCTTCACCAGAACACAAGGTGCAGAAGCCAGACAGAATAGCATCTTGGATGGAATTTGAAAAGTTGATCGAGACAGCTATTGTAAGCAGTACATCCACTAGCCTCTCAATTCTCTGGAACAAGTCTCAAAGTAAACAGTGATTCAATACAGGATTTCTAAAATCTGGGTAAAAAACCTCATGCTAGTATACTGTGTATAACTGATAGCGTCTAACAAAAATATTCTTGATCCAAGATGCCTGTTGAAATACTTGATAAACTCAAAACACTTACGCATCCTCAGAATCAGAAGGTCCTTCTTTGGTTTGCTCATCTTCTGTATCATCTATTTCAAGATTATGTTGATGCTGCACATCTGCTATACTAGGAACATCAACCAAAGTTCTGTACAGTTTGTAAAGATCGGGGAGCGAACATGTTCTCAACATCTGCAAAGGTAAGAGAAAGCCTGTATGGTAGCAATACTAATGACAATCTGATGTTACAAAATACTTCAAGATTTTTCAGAAGTAAATTCCAGGAAGTTATACTTGTAAATAATGCAAAGAAGTACTGAATGTCCTCTTGTTGCAATCAAATGAGGAGAGGGAATTTGTTGCTTTCTTTCATCAAGCTACCTCAGCAGTAACAGTAACACCCTGTTGCTTTTCTCTGAGTTCCCTGCTACTATGAAAAGCTCATCTTTCACTGCATTAACGATTTTACGACAAACACTAAGAGCCAAACCCCATGCCAAATATGCAGTAACAAGCGACATACAGAAGCGGTTCATATTAACACACTGAAGAACTTCCTAAATTTGATAAGTGTGCAAAGAACGTTCATCTTCCTCTTACTCACAAGTTAGCTTTTCTGTAACCACTGTCCAACTACCAGATAAAAGTCTTCATAAACTAGGAGAGTTAATGATAGACTAACTCTTCAGGATTCAAGATTAGAAGTCATAAAGCCATTTATGTGAATATATGGTTGTGTGAAAACTTGATTGCAAGCTTGTCAAAAAGCCTTATTTTCCCACAGATGCAAACAGCACTATTCCTGATATTACGCTGCCCAGCAACACATCAACCAATACATAATATTCAATATTCAATTAATGACCAGAAGTGGAACTTCTTTCATGCACTCATAAAAAAAGTCTGGGAGTCAAAAGATGAAACATTCTTCCTTATCTGGCATTCTACCACCTAGGAAATCCTTTACTACGCATTGACTGAAAGCAAAACAGGAGTGCAAATTACCAGTGAACCCTTGCCACTATTGCTCCTCCAAAAACCTGCTGCTTTTTTATGCACTTGACACTTTAGAACTCAGGCAAGCATTGCACATAATTTAAGAAGTCTACTTCATCTACTAGTTCCATAACTGTTCATTTAATATTTTAAATTCATAAAAAAATCCATTCCTTTCTCCTATGCTCATTTCACAGACTGTCAGCTGCCACTCAACCCCAAGTAGCTGGTTAGGAAACATCTTCAAGAAAGCAATTAGTTCCATTTACCCTTCTTCAGACTTCCTGCTTCAGAGACAGAACCTGTGCTAGTTGTTTAAATTCTACAGGAAAAAACCAATCATCTTGGTGCCAGAAATCACAAGATGGCCTTCCTGATCTGTTCTGTGTTTATGATGGCAAGGTAACAATAAGTCTGAAAACTACAAAAGGAAGAAAGCAGACAGAGGAAGCTGGGAATTTGCTCATGAACTCCATTAGTTATGTCTCAGAAGTGGTGGCATTCCTCCATAAACACCTCAACATAGAATGCTGAATGGTAAAACTGGAGATTCTCAATGCTGCATGAGTCCTGCTGATACAATGAACACAGTGCAGTCATCCTGCAGGGCAGATGTGGCTAGACAAATAGAAACACTTGTGGAACCTATTATGCCATCTGTTCTGGCTTCATTCAGCCTCAACAAGTAAAGAAGAAAAACAGTACTACAGAAAAGCAAGTATTCCTTTTTAGTTTTTCCTTGTTTTTGTTTTTTTAAACTTGCCTTTGGGTCGTTTGCATCAAAAAGCCCCGTAGAAAGTCCAATCAACAATGAACTTTTGCCTTTATTTTTGGCTGGTGATATGGAACTTGAACAAGGTACAAAAGGCTCTTCCTGTGAAGACTGAGTTGACAGAACTGGTGAGGCTGTTGGTACAGCTGTGGGCTGCATTACCCTCTGGAATAGGGGTTCAGGTTGCAGAGAGTCACTGGAAGAAGTTTCTGATGTGGTAAAAGAAAATCTGTTACAAATCCAAATAGATTAAAAACCCCAAGCTCTTAAGCAAGAATTAACTAACGTGAATAAAACTAATTCACTTCTGCTGTACAATTTAAGTCAAAAAGAGTGAGCACTGTAAAAGTATTAAAATATCTTTGGATTATTTTAGTGAATACATTACAATGTGAAATTCTTCTATTAACTCTTTGAGAACATACAGCCCTCAGCTATATCCTGCTATGTTTCCATGCCTTCTACTTTCTTGCTATCCAGTCCATGCCTGAAGTTACGGTGCCCTCCACTTTCATCTGTTGCTTCTTGCCTTAGACTACATTTCTTCAAAGCCACGTCAACATAGTTCGCCAAAACACTAGAAAGAAACTCCAGTTTGCACAAGCCCCCCATAAATAGTTGCAATAGGAGCACCGATAATACTTGACAGTATTGCCAATGTATTTTCCATTCTACTGTAAAATATGAAGACCACCTCCAAGGGCAAACAATTCTTCTATGCAACAAAGATAAAAGATTATTATTAGCAGCTGCTTAAAACATTTTTTATCCAAGCTGCAGCTCAATATTAGAGAAGTCAATAAAACTGTTGCTTTATTTATACAGTAAAATCATCACATTCCATAACATCTTAATAAGTAGTTTAAAAAGCTTGTAGCATTCAGAAACTTGACGTTCACTTTTAAGTATCAGTATGGGCTACTGCCCTGATGATCTATACCTAGTGTAGCTTTATTGTTACATGTTTTTTTCGAAGTGGCAAAAATAACATCCACAATTTATCCACCTAATCCATCAGAAATTTACTTTTTAGAAGTATGAACTAAAAATGTAAATGATAACACAAAACCTGCCCACTCAGGGTTAGTGAAGAAGTGAGAAGGGACGGCTCAAGTACTCTGTACTGCCAGCTACAATAAATAAAACAAGACTTCCACTGACCTTCCGGTGCTTCTTTTTGCGGTTGCACAATGTCAAGTGCTGTTTTCTCAGAAGCTGCCTCATTTCTTCTGTCATGTTGTGTCCTATTATAAAATACCATAACCAGGGGAAACGCCTTTTAAAAATAGTCATTAGTCTACTCAAAACGTCACCAACTGCAGTAAAACTAACATGGCAGACAAGCAATGAAGCTTTAGCTAAGCTTAACTTTTTAACCAATGTATCTAAATCCTACTCAGTTAAAGCTAGTTGTTTGAACTCAAGAGAGAGATAAGAAGGCAGCAGTACTTACTTAACTTCTTTCTCTTTTACCCACACTTCATTAACAGTGATGGGAAATTCCTTGCTCTCCTTACTCTGCTGCTTTTTGCCATCTTCTGTTTCTTCCAACACTTCTGTTTCCAAATCATCAGGCTCTAAAACTAATAAATTCATATAACTCACTAAAAATTAATCCCAACCACATGAAAAGAGATATCATACATCTTAACATCACACTTAAATCCTTCACTCTTAATATTGTTTTCCACATTTTGCAGAAACAACTGAAGTTATCTAACTCCAGAGCTAAAAGTTTGTTTCCTATACAAGAAAAGCATCTGAAAGCTCATCTCCCAGACATTAGCAGGGTGCTGGTATCATACAGGGGAAAAGATTCCACCACAGCTGATGGGGACAAACAAAGAAAATCGGAACAACAACAAATTTGAAGAACTTTGGGATTCCACTTGTATTCCAGAGAGTTTTCTATAAGCACACAAAAAGGGTTTCTCAAAATTTACAAAATACATTAGTGAATCAAACTATAACACAGACATAGAAAGCACTTGGTCCCGCCTAAACGATGTTGACAAAGAACCAGCATATTACTTGTATAAAAGTATACAAGATCATTATTTCCCTCACAGCATTGGAAAACATATTGTAAGTAGAACTGCTAATGAAATGACTTACCATCCAGCATAACAGGTTTGCTCTGCAGCTCCGTAGGTTCAGCTATTTGAGATTCTTCTAGTACAGTCATCTCAGACTCTGCGATACCAGCTGGTACTGAAGACTGAACCCCGACAGTAGGAGAAGTTCCCTCCTCCTTCGCTTTTACAATTAAAGACTGATGATCTCCTTCAAGAAGTTCTGCAGCTCCTAACACAAAATTATTCTATTATTTAAACAGTGCTTTGACACAATTTGATAATATACTACAATGTGACTACAAAATAAGTTGAGAATTTTTGTTTCTTTAAAGAAAAATATAATAAAAGCATGCAAACTCTCCTATTCTAATTAACACGAAGAGGAAATTTTAACTTTACTTGCTACATCATCATTAGTACAAGTTGATACTTGGAATAAACATAAGTCCTTTTATCCTTGGAAAGGACAAAAATCAAGAGCTGACCAGAAAAAAATACACTGATACAGTAAGTCACGTGCTAAGAACGTGGTTATAGGACATACTACTATAGATACATGTGTTTAAACACATATATATGTGTAAAATACGTATTATACAACATTGAGTTGACTGACTTGTTTCTATCAATAAGCAAAGTCCAAGACTTTTCAACAAAATGAAGATCCTTCCTTCTCAGCACATTCTTCCTGATTTCCTACCACTTCAAAGAGTTTGAAATATTTTGGTGTCTTCCAGTATCAGCCTGGGCTGACATTTAGAACATTTAGAACTGAAGCAACATCCAGAAGTAGAAAGTAAGAGTGAGGATAGAACACGCATTTATGACTTCAAATTGTTCTCAGTAGACAAACTAGTAATCTGGCACTTTCTGTACTTGCAGTGCAGATAATTACCAGCTGTGCTTACCATTTATTACATCTTGTTCCTCGAGTAAGTCAGTTTGCAGCTGCAACTCTGCTTCTCCTAAGATCCTCAGAACTGAATCAGTAGGGCTTTTGCCCCAGACCTTCCTGTGTGGTTCAGCAATATCTAACCTAATTACTTCCCCCAGAGTTTGACCTGTTGGGACAGAACCACAAATATAGGAACTATATGAAATTACAAACTATTTCACCTTCTATAAAATAAACAAAAAACAACCTCCACAAAAATGGGAACTACAAAACCAGAACTCATGTCACTTCACCCCAAGTCAGATATCCTAGAGACTGTGCTCAAAAGTCTATAGAGTTTTCCTTCTGCCAATTCCATTTAATAGCAGGAGTTATTTAATTCAAGTTAACATCTGCACCTTAGTAGGATCAGGAGACCTTTTCAGCAATTCAGACACGCCAAAAGTGAAATGTTTAAAACTAGCATGAGATGGTCTTAAGTTTACCTGAAGTGGCAAACTAGGAAGTTCTTGTCCTGCTATCCTTTGACATTTGTTCCTGTTACCTCTTCCTCCAAGGACAATAGTAGATATAAAACAAAAAATAGAGCAAAAGTATTTTCTTGATCTTCTAACATCCTAGCCATATAAAACTTCTATGCTATGGAGTAAGTCTGTCACATTCTCAATGGTTATTTACTTCTACAATGTGAAACAGACCCTTAATAAGACACATTGAAATCAAAAGGTCTTCTACGCAAAAGACCAGAGAAGGCAGATACAAAATTTGAAAAGGCAGGCTTGATTTAAAAAAAAAAAAAAAGAAAAAAGCTAAGAAGGGCACAAAAAAAGTAGCAGGTATCAATTGAGAAAACCCTCAGTTTTTATTGTTCTACTGATAACCTAAAAGTATTTTGAAGTTAAATAAGAAACTTGCATATATCTTAAGCGCTTTTTAGTCTTTCTGTGAAATTAGCGCCTATTTAAAAGGCATTTGAAAAACTCAAAAATGTAACCATACATTTAATTAGGTACCTCTTTGTTGAAATTAGAAAATATTTGTTCAATCTCCTGTGGGCCATTTAATTACTCAGCCTGTGCCTTATTACTTATCCAAGGAAATACCCAATCACCTGGTTTTTAGAAGCAGATGACATGCAACTGATAACAAGACAATATTAATAAAGAGTACTTGCTTTATAAAAGCAGCCACTACACTTGGTAAACTGATTTTACTAACATCAACTAACATCATGGTGACAAAAAAGTACTTACGGTCTGTTCTGGAGAGAGAATCTTCCATTGATAACTCAGCTAGAGGAACTACCAACTCAGATGCTCCAGATTCCCATTTTTTGCGATCTCCTATAAGAGGATGGTCACCTTCTTCTTGTTCCTTACCATCTTCAGACCCAACTGATTCAGAGATATTTTTACACTCTTTCTTGACTTTCTCATCTTCTTGAGCTTTAAGATTTTGATTTAATCTTCTCAGTATTTCTCGTTTATTCTGAAATAAGGGCCAAAGTATATTAATTCAAATGGTATCTTTCTTAAAATGAAAACTAAATCAAACTGAATACAATTTTACATACTTGCATTGCAAAATCTGGCTTTTTTATTTCCTCCTCAGCTTCCTGGATAGAAGTTGCATTTACATCCTTTGAAATATAAGAATGTCAGAAAAAAATAAATCTTGAGAATATTAATAAACATAATAATTAAGTCGCCTCTAAAATCTTTTCATTGACAACTGCAGACAGACTGGGACAGAATGTGCGATAATTCTGGGGCTTCCCAAAGACAGAATTTCAAGGGCAGCCTCAGTCTTCTAACTGTTCAATGTCTGAAAGTGGTGAGCAAATTAATCAAACTCAGTTTAAGCAGACATAAACGTTCAGAGCATAAAACATGTAGAGATAAAGCTACATAGGACCTCTACAGCAAAGTACCATCAAATTCCAATGCTAGAAATGAGTAATTCTACAAAAGAACAAAAAAAGTGGCAGGGACATAGCCAAGGAGCTCCTGTAAAGAAAAACAGAAGGGAGAAGAGACAACTTCAGTGATATGTAAAAGAACCAAACTAAAAATCAAAGGCAAAACTGTAGGACTTGCAATCTTCGTGTACAAGACTTGACTTCTCCAATTGCTCTGTGTGTTATTTTCTCGTCAGTTATAGTCACCACCTCACATTACTGTAAAACAAACTATCCACATGGAAAAATGTGCTAATAATTTATGGATTTGTCAAAACATGATTTGTTTATTTTTCCAGTTATCAACTGACATCTTTCAGTGTATTACATCATGTAAACACACTTTTTAGCACTAAGTTTCACTATAATCCCATAGTCATAGCCTTCAGGGTCCCATGCAGTATATAATCCCACACTACACTGAAATCTAGTAATAGATTAAGTAAAATCAGTAAAGATAGCATTCAAATTAACACAGACTGTGTTAAAAACTCAAACTGTACTAACATTCACTCACATGCTCTATTTCATGACACTTACTTAAATTAAATGGTGATAGTCAAGATATACGTGTACGCATATGCGTTACCATATCGGGATGCATTATCACAAAAAACATTATCAGAAAGAAAACATGCATTATCAGAAGCCTCTAATACTGTTTTAAACAACAAGAAGCCTTTTCAGATTCAAGACTCTTAAGCTTTTTATCCTCTGTTATATTCAACACATACTTTCAATCTCACTGAAACCAATATAATAGTGAATTAATATAAAATAGTCCTATCATTCAGTATTACTTTTCTCACTTGCACCAGGTTACTAACTCCGTAACTCCTCTCTTCAAGAGGCTGATGAAAAAGATGGTTAGTTGATGTCTACTTTCACTAATCATGACTACCTTGATCAAAATCGAAATTGCAGCCTAGGGCTCATTATAAATAAACCATTTTGTTAAAAACTGACTGAATTTGAGTTTCACTGTACAGATGTGTTTCAATAGATTGCAACTTTTGGCTTGTTATTACTTTTTTTCCTTTCCTTTCCTTTCCTTAATTAGAAGCTACAAGTATTCTTAATAATTTTTTTCTACTCGTCTACACATTCTTTTTCAAATCAGTTACTTTTTTCATTAACTTTACCCTCTTAGCAAATTACCTACCACACCCACTTCCTTCAAGGCAGAAGTCATGGAGATGACTGGTGTACCAGGCTTCACTGGAAGTTGTGGCTTAGGAAGAGCTGCTCCAGGCTCTTGTCCATGCACAGGACTGAGTTCTGTAGCTCCCACATGAAAAGGCACATTAGGATTCTTTACTCCTTTCACTATTAGCTGTATAGATTCAATTATAAAAATTAAATCAATAAACTAACTTGAAGATTTTGCACGTTAAACACAGTATTGTCAAATAGGCCTATGTAAATCTTATCCAAGGACAGTGATGCTACATGTTTCCATTCAAAAGACAACTGCCAAATGCTTGTGTGAACTATTTCCAGTTTATCAGCTTCACAACAACCTATTTTATGTAGCAATACTTTACTAGTTGGACTTGCCAATCCATAGCACACAGAAGCAAAAGAAGATCGAATACTTTGCTGACTTGCAGATCACTAATAACATACCAAATTCTCATTCAAGTATACCTAAGATTAGTCTTCTAATAAAGAAATTCTGACTGATAGGTGCTCTCTTCAGATTCAGAAGACAAACTGATTACCTAAGCTTGAAAAATCACACTATAACACTTCAGTTATACAAAGATGTGGCAGTACATGTTTTGACTGCATGTAAAACATTTATTTTCTTACATGTTCTTCCCAGGCTCTTTTCTCTCTTTCATACGCTTCCTTTCTCTTCCGCTCTAACTGTTCTTTCAGAACTGCAGCTCGTGCATTTGCTTGGGCCTACAGTAAACAAACAAGCAAAAAAAGACCAACTTGAAATCATTAAAAGCATTAGTACTCTATTCCACGGAACATTTTTAAAAGAAACATTTTTGGATTCCTTCATCTTCCTTTCGCTCACTTTTTACTGTATAGATTGTAAAAGGAGGACCCTGCTGACAATCAAAATCACCACACAAGTATAATAACTGATCTTTTATGCTAAAAATACATCACAGAATCATAGAATCATTAAGGTTGGAGAAGACCTCTAAGACCATGAAGTACAACTATCAACACAATACCAATGTGCCCACTAAACCATGGCCCAAAGTGCCACATCTACATGGTTGAACACCTCCAGGGACGGTGACTCCACCACATCCCTGGGCAGCCTGTTCCAGTACCCAACAATCCCTTCAGTAAAGAAGTTTTTCATAATATCCAATATAAACATTTCCTGGAATGACTTGAGGCCATTTCCTCTCATCCTATCAGTTGTTACTTGGGAGAAGACACTAACATCCACCTCTCTGCAACCCCCTTTCAGGTAGCTGCAGAGAGTAAGAAGGTCTCCTGTCAGCCTCCTCTTCTCCAGGATAAACAACCCCAATTCCCTCAGCTGCTCCTCATAAGACTTGTGCTCCAGACCCTTCACCAGCCTCACTGCCCTAAATGGCAAGTCCTTGAAGTTTAATTACCGTCCTTGATTTGCACGGTTATATTTTTAGTGTACATAATCTTAAACAGAGTAATGCAAAATTAGAATCCTTACTCAATATTAGTTCTGAAGCCAAATGCATTAACCGCAAAATATAAAATGTTCGGTTTACATATTTACTCAAAATAGACACAAAAAGCTGCAATTAATGTTTCACCTCTAGTTTTACAGTTAGGTATAAGGTTATCTAACTTTTACATTGCTTTTTGAAGATGATAGGGGAAAAAAATCATAAGACAGATAGAGTAATACCTGCTATGTATTGTATGGTAGAGACAGTCATTGATGTAAGAACACCACATGAAATAAAGTTCCAACCAACCATTGGATTTCTGTGAATCACATTTGCCTTAAATGTTCTTCTTCAGAGGGGTATATAGCCCACCTTCCAGTCCACACGTAGCCCGTGTCAGCACAGGTAAGGAGTTTTGCCTTCCTTTATTCTTTTAACTAAGATAAATCTGTTGTTATTAAAGGTACATTTTCCTTTCCTTTTCAGTATCAAAGCACAATCTTAATTATACTGAATTTCTACAACACTAAAACTAAACTAGAGAAAAAACCTCAGAGATGGGAAAACCCCTTCACTTGCTATGTTATGGCACAACATATTTTCAAATTACTGAGATAAATCAGTTCAACAGACTTGTTACGTCAATACAGTTGAAGTTAGAAACCTCTTGTAGTGGATGTATGAACAAGTTCTTGATAGGAAAACGAAATGTAAGAAACTGCACAAGATATGAAGCCAATGTGAAAACAGTAAGTCCCATACAATTCCCCTTCAAAATTACCTTCTGTGCTTCTATCTTTTTGCGTTTAACTTCTGCTTCCTCGCTTGATTCTTGTCCATCAGAACTGGCAGCTTCATTCTGCAAAGCAACAGTCCTCAAAGAATTATCACTAATCCATGTATTTAAAACCCGAGTGCTCTAAATGACTGAATGAATAATTTAGACTGACTGTGTGACTAAGATGGGTCACAATTTCACTAGGTAATTCCTCACTTAAATGTAATTTCTACTTGTCTGAACTTCACCTTGAGATTTGTGGGGGTTTCTGTCTATTTGGTTGGTTTTGTGCGTTATTTTGGTTTTGAAAGATATGAAGCTTTTGCTGTTGCAAGGAATGTGACCTAACGAAGCTGTCTCTCACCAGTCATCCCTTATCACTGTTGCATGTTCCGCAGGTAAGTTACTTGAGAAAGGTCTGTTGCTCTGTAATCCCAGTTTCTTCCACCGTATGTACTCCAAGGAAGGTAGAATGGGTGAGGGGAGAAATGTTAACAAGTAAACTGGTTGGATGGCCGGGCCCAGAGAGTGGTGGTAAATGGTGTTAACTCCAGCTGGAGGCCAGTGACAAGTGGGGTTCCCCAGGGCTCAGTGCTGGGTCCAGCCCTGTTCAATGTCTTTATCAATGACCTGGATGAAGGCATCAAGTGCACCCTTAGCAAGTTTGTAGATGACACTAAGCTAGGTGAAGCGTCAATCTACTGGCGGGTCAGGAGGCTCTGCAAAGGGATGTGAACAGGCTGGACCGCTGGGCTGAGTCCAATGGCATGAGGTTTAACAAGGCCAAATGCCGGGTCCTGCACTTGGGGCACAACAACCCTATGCAGTCCTACAGACTAGGAGAAGTCTGGCTAGAAAGCTGCCTGGAGGAGAGGGACCTGGGGGTGTTGGTTGACAGCCGACTGAACATGAGCCAGCAGTGTGCCCAGGTGGCCAAGAAGGCCAATGGCATCTTGGCTTGTATCAGAAACGGCGTGACCAGCAGGTCCAGGGAGGTTATTCTCCCTCTGTACCTGGCCCTGGTGAGACCGCTCCTCGAATCCTGTGTTCAGTTCTGGGCCCCTCACCACAACAAGGATGTTGAGGCTCTGGAGCGAGTCCAGAGAAGAGCAACAAAGCTGGTGAGGGGGCTGGAGAACAGGCCTTACAAGGAGCGGCTGAGAGAGCTGGGGTTGTTTAGCCTGGAGAAGAGGAGGCTGAGGGGAGACCTCATTGCTTTCTACAACTACCTGAAAGGAGGTTGTAGAGAGGAGGGTGCTGGCCTCTTCTCCCAAGTGACGGGGGACAGGACAAGAGGGAACGGCCTCAAGCTCTGCCAGGGGAGACTTAGGCTGGACATTAGGAAAAAATTCTTTACAGAAAGGGTCATTGGGCACTGGAACAGGCTGCCCAGGGAGGTAGTTGATTTACCTTCCCTGGAGGTGTTTAAGGCACGGGTGGACAAGGTGCTAAGAGGCATGGTTTAGTGTTTGCTAGGAATGGTTGGACTTGATGATCCGGTGGGTCTCTTCCAACCTGGTTATTCTATGATTCTAAGAATATAATGAAGTCTACCTCTGAAATCTCTGTTTTCAATCTCTCTTACTTCTTTCCACGGCCTCTGCATTTTCCTGTTTACAGAACAGATTGTCTGACAGAACTACACCAAAAAACTGAGTCCAGAGGAGGGCCACAAAAATAAGGGATGGAACACCTCTCCTGTGAAGAAAGGCTGAGGGAGTCAGGGTTGTGCAGCCTGGAGAAGAGAAGGCTCTGGGGAGAATCTTACAATACTTAAAGGGGGCTTATAAGAAAGATGGGGACAAACTTGTTAGGAGGGCCTCTTGTGAAAGGACAAGGAATAATGGTTTTAAACTGATAAAGGGTAGACATGAGGAAGAATTATTTTACAATGAGAGTGGTGAAACACTGGAACAGGTTACACAGAGAGTTGGCAGAAGCCCCATCCCTGGAAATATTCAAGGTCAGGTTGGACAGCGCTCTGAGCAACCTGATGTGGTTGAAGATGTAGGGGCTTGGCTGAAGCTGCAGGGGGCTTGGAGTAGATGACCTTTAAAGGTCCCTTCCAACACAAGCCATTCTATGACTCTATAAACAGACATGACTACATGGTCACACAGTAAGTTAATGAAAAGATGTAAATAAACTCCAGACTATATTTACTACATTGACTGCCTCTCAAACTAAACTTGTTTTTAAAAAGTAAATGAATCTCTTGAATTACTCATTTGACACCTTAAGAAGTGCCCATTCTGAATCTACTTTATAAACATACTATTTTTGTTTTGTTGTATTACAAACAAATTTTGTAAAAGTGACGTTTGAAAAAAAGTGTATTGATTAAACTAATCTTATGCAAGGAATTTCTAACTTTAATACACACCTACTGAATGTACAAAAGAATTGCTTCATAGGTATTTTGTGTGAGCACTGTCAAAAACTGAACTCTGGAGAACCTCCTGTAACTAAAAGCAAGTAAATATAAAAATGCTGGTTCTTGATGAGATGCTTACATGTAAAATTCAGATGTAACTTTACGTTGTCTTTTTTTTTTAAAACATTGTTATGTTATACAGACACTGAAGCTTCACACCCAGCTCTGAAATAACATACAGATTTTGCATATTCTAGGAGAAGCGTGCACAATAACAGTGGGAGGGAATTAAATGTCAAAACCACGTGCCTATGAAAAAAGTCTTTCCACAGGCATAAACTAATACATTCCACAGCCAACTTCCATAAATATTTAACTTTATTTTTCAAACAAACCTTCTCTCCACGAAGTTTTGCTTTAATCTGCTGACGCTCATTAAAGTTTTGTAGCCGGATTTGTCTTAACCTCGCCAAATATTCCTAACGCAAAGAAAGGAAATAAGTTTCAGTTATAGTGAAACTGTCTCCAGTACAGTTAATTTCAAATATGTAAGATTCCACAAAAAAATAAGATGGGTGAAAAAAACACCACACTATTACTATTACCATATTAGGATTTACCAATTTCCAGAAAAAATCTCATCTAACGCAAAAAAAAGAAAACTTGAAGGTATGTTTCCAAAAACAACCAATCCTAAACTCTAGTATTTTATAGAAAAAATTATTTCCTATAAAGTTCTTTTGTTCAGTTACACAGATGAACCATGCAGGGAAACAAGGCACAGTGAAGGTCAAAATAGTGCTGTGTGATGAATAAAGTGGCAAACATGCAGCGAGCATACCTCTTCCTCCTTGTTTCTGGATTTCCTTCCTCTTGCAGAAATAGGCCTGCCTCCATAGATATCTGCCACGTTTTGCAGTGTACCCTGTTTGCCATTTAATGGTATCAAATTTAAGGTGGCTGGGGCAGTAAAATTATCTGCTTCATCCAATAAATGTCCACTTATAAGAAACTAAATCCATTAGTGATCTGCAGTTGTTCTGAAGTCAAACCAATAACCCATTTTTTCTTATAAGAAATGTGACAGTGATGACTAAAAATCCTGAGTAGCCAAAGAAAAACACTAGAGCTTTAAGAATTCAGCTGTTGTTCTCTCTGCAGTTCTGATCTTCTCTTGCAATGCTAAAAAGCCTAAATTCTGATGGGCACAAGTTTCTCTACGCCTAGATCATATACAAATTGTGGCACAGTGTTGGCATTTCTGCCATTGCTGAGCCGTACCTAAAGTAGAAGTGGAATCTGTTCTTAGATTAAGCTTTTAATCACCATGATGACTTTCTAAAAAAAAAAAAAACCAAACAACCAAACCACACTACAAATAGCAAACTCAAAACCCTAATAAAATACTTAAATATACATATCACATATAATAAACTGTGGCTAATACATATGCATTCACAGTGCACAGTCCGGGTTACTGTGATGTGCTCTGTGTCACCAAAAAGATTCAACCTTTAAGTAAGTCAATATAAGACAGCACAAAAATCATTTAGCTCTAGATTTCCTGCTCTTTAAAAAAGAAAGACGCTGGAAGCAAGACTTTTAAGAACTGACCTTCCTTCTGCAGACTGTTAACTTTTGATAACTGCTTCTATTCAAATTTTCAAAGACCATGACTCAATGTTTTGCAATGCCACACAGCTACAGTAAAGTAGCAAATCAGGTCAGCAGCTGTCTCAGAAACTGAAAGTGTCATCAACTCAACTCCTGAGTGAAGCTTTAGACTGTCACTTGAGAACTAAAATTGACAGCGACTATTTAACTGAAGCCGCATAAATAAGCATGAGTCATTTGACTCACAAGAACTGCATATTAGTTGATAATGCCTACTCATTTCTCCTCTCAGATCATTGTGGTCTGGACAATAGTGAGAAATGAGAACTGCCAGCAAGTCAGACTATTTTCTGGTAGTAATACAAGGATGCTGCTGAGGACTTCTGCTATCACTGGCAAATGATAGTGTCTGAATTTGGAACTCTGGCTTTGAGTTAAGAGAGTCTTAAACATCTGGAAGTTACAAGTGTGCAGTATCCATTCTTTTTTATTAAAGCAGCCAGTTCAGAATAAAACATTTGGGCTCAGTTGAAAACATTAGATACACTTAATAGGAATATATGGCTATGTTGTGTTAATTAATCTCATACATTTATATTAATGCCAACAAATTCAAGAACAAAATGGAAGCAGGTACTTGCCTAAGAAGAGGGAGTCTTAACAAGAATTGTTCATTTTTTCAAAATAATTTACTAGTCTTGGAGGTTTCAAAAACAGAACCACAGTTTTAAAGTGGAAGACTCATGCTTTAAAATATTTATACTAATCTAAGGATATTTCACCATCAAAGCACTGAATTGAAGCATATAAGAATTGCTTACTATAAGTGAAATAAAAGACTGGCTGTAAATCATGATCTGATGCTCAGATGTAATTCAGGAAATGCTTCTATACATCTGCAGGTGGTCTCACCTCACTGCAATGTCAGCACGGCCAGTTTAATTTTAGTAGCTGACAGCGATATTGTGACTTGCTTGTATGTGTATAGTGCAGAGAAGCACTCAAAAAGCAAAACTCTCCACCTTATAAAAACACATAGTTCAACCACACAACATCCTTGTGCAAATGAATCACTTCCACGATATCATTATTGCAAAACAAACTCCCTAAAGGAACACAGAATTTAGAACTGCAAACATAGAGAACATTTTGTTCTACTGGCCTGTAGTTAACCTCTAAAGAGTAAAGGTTTTATAAGCATCAACCTTGACAAAGACCGATGTCTTCATAATATCTTCTCAATAAGCAGAACGTGTTTTTGTAAAGCACACCACTGTATTTGATCATTAGCTGTATCAGTTTAATCAAGCTTCATTTCAGGTTCAAGCTGCCTCATAATACATTAATTTTAACCAAAACTATAAAGCTATGAACACAAAAAAACGTAAATGAATGTTGTAAAATTTCACACATGCAAAAAAAAGTTATTTTCCTTTGTTAATAAATTTACCATTATGAGAAACATATTGCAAAATGTTGTTACATTTTAATAAGATCAATAACAAAACGCAGAAAGCTACCAAACCTACCTCCCCTTCCCTCTTTATTTTTATTAATACTTAAGGGAAATATTTAGCCAGCATTTCATGATTCTGATTTTACTTCAAAGATTGATACCGCATGCTGCAACAGTAACATACGTAGGAAGATCAAATTCCATACCATATGTCCCTCAGCTCGAGCTTTGTTTTCCATCGCTTCTCTCTTTCGTTGCCAGAATTCTTCAACTTGCTTTGCTCTATCTGCAGCTATCCATCCTTTATGCCTGAGTAATTGCAACACATACGTAAGTTGAAAGTCTCTCACACGTGACACTCAAACAACTCTTCCCCTGCATTTATCGTAACTAGGACACATACAAAAAAACTAACTTTCTATGAGTAAGGCATCTTTAAAAATGTCTTTTATTAGCCAAAGCACAAGTCAGACTTCTACAAAACAGAGGGAAAAAAGGCTTAACTAAGTTAAAAGAATAATTAAGAAACTAACCAAAACATTGTGCTCTCTTTCCGTATCCTGGTCATGGAAACAAAAAACAATGTCAAAACACAATCTTAGTTCAATTATTTCTAAAAGTGCCTTAGCTTGTTTCATTATTATCATTTGCAGAAAAGAAGAGTCCTTCAAGGTTTTCCTTCAGACACAGGCAAAAACTCCTCACAGGAGCCCGTCAGTAAAGGTCAATAATGCAGCAGTCTTGAAAGACTGACCCATGTTTAAAGTTAGAGCTTCTACCACTTGGGTAATGAAAATAGTGCTAGTATTCTCAGAGGGTTCTGGCAACTCCTTTTGGGGGACTTTGGTTTGTTTTTAAAGGGACTATGAAGGAATTTTCCTGCCTGAGAATTAGCCAGAAAAGATGTTTTTTCTCATATGTTCCACCCCAGGTAAGGGACATGCTTGTGTACACAAGAAGACTGTGTTCCAGTTACTGTAACTGAGTATCTGGCACATCTCCTAGTACAAACATGATTTTATAAGGAATCATTTTCTGACAAATTGGTTAGAAGTGAACCTTCTTAGAAGGAAGCTTTCTATTAAAAAAAAATTCTGAGAAATTGTGTAAGATATTCTAACAAATCATAGAATGATAAAGCAATTCTCTCTTCAAGGTTCCCCTAGACTCATTTGACTGAGGAGTATTGGGGGTCCAGCAATAGGCAGGAAGAAATTTGAATACGCTCATAGCAATAACCCATCAGGCTGAGGCAGCTAAAGAAAGAACTATTTTGCAATACAGGAGTTACTGTTAGTAATCCCTAAATGAATTAGCACTTTGATTACAAATCTTTGCATCTTGTTTATTCTCTCCCCTCATGCCAAGCAACAAGGAAATTAAATACTTCCATATGCTACAATTCATTAAGAGAAAGATGGAGATAAGATGACTTTAATATAATAAAACAAATGTTGTAGCTGCTTGGAAAAGGCAAGACAAACCACGTAGTTGTTAGGGGTAAAGAAACAAGCACTTGATAATCTTTGTATGCAGTAAAAATCTTGTAGTGAGTCAAATATGAACTCAAAGGGTGGATAGTGAAATCTGTCCAAACCCACGTCACATAGCAGAAGTTTAGCTTACAGTGTTAGAGGAGAGATGCTTCCGAAGTAAAACCACCTAAGCTTGTTTGTCTCAAACCTAATTCACAGGGAAGTCTTGTTTCAACTAAATTTTATGACAACGCTTTTCCCTACTCTAAAGCAGTGTGACTTGTTTTGCTAAAACATGTCAGCTAGGTTTCTTCTGGGCTGCGCAACCATCCTAGAGACAATATTTAAGGATTGCCGATATTGAATATACTGAGCTTTACATTAGTTGTGGTAGTGTAATCTGAAACAAAGTTTGCTACATGAGAATTTCTCAACTTATTTAATATATGCTCTAAATTACCTGTCTTTAAGAAAGTTACAATTACTTAAATTCTTTGTTTGAGTTAAAACCATCCTGAACACTTTATATTTCATCTCCAGCTGAATGGATAAAGTACAGGAGACAAATACTACTAGGCTAGCTATGATAATAAAATTGCTTCTGGATAATAAAGTACAAGTATTTACTGCACTTCAAATTCTAAGAAACAGCACCTCAGTTCAAGACTAAAGGTAACCCAGTTTATAAATAGAAAAAAAAAACCTTCTACCTATTTTGAAACTTCTACACAGTATTTTCACTACCTACTTCCAAGTCAACGTATTTGAGAAATACTCAATTAGTTTCTCTTCTTGATCTCCACGTTATTCATAATTTGCAGCACTTAACTACAGTTTTTCTCAATTTTAACACATTTAAAACAGTTTACTCAAGGGCAGGCAAGTATAATTTAATAATGTCAATGTGTGAGGGAAAAGGCGTTTCTTAATCTAGGCCAGATTTGGAGATTGTGGCGCTCCGTGCAAAGTACTGAGAATAGAGAAGGACTGAAATACGCATTTATATCAGCTGAGAAAATACACTTTGTAGCACTGGGGTGTACCAGAAGAAATAAGTAACTTACAACAGCCAAAACTACTATAAGGAAAATAACATATACCTCGTAACTTACAAAATTGTAAATGAGTGTTAAATGCATTATGTGATTGCTACAAATTTTAAAATAGAAAAAAAAATCTACACGGGCAAAATATATTAAAACATAAAAGTTAATAAAATTAGTTTAGAAGAACATTTTTTTTTTGGCTACTTCCTTTTTCTCACATTAACTCCATTTATTTCTTCCTCCAGAGGATACATGATTGCATCTGCAGAAGTTTAAACAATGCATGAGAAAATTGATTCCTCATTTAGTTAGCAGTGCTCACATACTAAACTTCTAGGAAAAAAAAGATATTTTCCCATTTGCTGCTCATAAATACAGACATAGTTCTTTGGGCAACAGATCTGGAGGAGGCTAAAAAGTTTTGAAGAAGCTACTTGAAAGAGCAAAACAATTTTTTAAAAAATAATATATGTATTTGTTTACAATCCTTTCATATATAAAATACTAATTATAGTAATTGCAAAGAATAAGCATCACCAAATTAGAAGTTGCACACCATTATAACATCTGGCATTTGCACCTTGATGAAGAAAGCTCCTAGAAGTTTTCCACTGATCAATTAACGGGAGCTAACAATTCCTGGAGTGTTCTAGACATCTCCTATGTTGGAGTCAAACACTTAGCTGTAGAGAAGGCAGTCAGAATGAGATGACAGGAGAAGGAAGCATCTTGGTAGGTAACACAAAAAGTGGAACTATCAAAAAAGCAAAGGGGGAGGTTTATAATCCTATCTCCAGCTGCTTTAAGTTAAGAATTTTGGCTAAAATCTCATTTAGTTACCACTGTTAGTAATCCATTTTCTCTACTATGGGGGAAGCCAACATTTCCATTGGTTCTAAAAGAATTGTGGTCTGCAAGAGACTAACACAAACAGACAGCACAGTACCAATGGGTAAAAGCGATTTTGAGACACGTCCAACTACTAAATAAAACAAGACACAACAAGAATCTAACATGTAGGGACAGATTTATGGATTATCATAGTCCAACCTGTTTGCATTGGCTTGTTTAGACACCTCCTTCAATCTTTTCATTTTTTTCCTAACTGCACCAGCATCAGGTAAATGGTGATGACCTGCAGGCCCCTTAGGAACTCCTGGACGTATTCCAGGTGGAATTCCTCTGCAGATAAATATGCACAGTAACTTTCATTACTTTCATCTAAAACAGACCATGTGCAACTTCTAATGGAAGGTAGCCATACCTTTCAACAACTTCTCGGCCTTGTACTTTCGCCCTTAATTTGGCTTCCCTCTCTTCAGCTACTCTAATGTTTTCCTTTTGCAGTTGCATCTGGTCAAAAATAGCATGATAGTGTTCATATTGTCCTCTGGAAGATACAGGAAAAGGACCAACACCACCTCCACCGCCATAATATGGTGCCTGGAAATCAGAAGGGGTAGGGTGGTTTTAGCAAGCCCTTCAAATTTTCCCCTCTTCAGCAGAAGAAAAGCATTAGCACGTCCTGCAATAATTCCTAATGGATCTTAGCTTTATTTCTGGCATGCCCCTGTTTTAATAAACTACAAGACAGATAAATAAAAAACTTATTTGTCTGTTAGTACTTTAGAATACTTCTACCTCCTTCTGATAACAGCCTAGTTATACTTAAGACACCTCTCACATTTTGGAAGTTACTGGTAACAAACCCATTGAGGTGCAATTGGAAATAGATGTTCTACACAGAAAAAAAATCAAAGCCTATCACTTTTAACTTTTGTTTTAAAAAGTACTAACTTAAGTACTAATGAATGATTTGTAGCCAAACACTTGTTTTTTCATGAAGCTGGAAATGGTTAAGTGCAATTCTATGGTTGCTGAATGGCACTAAGTGCAGATTTATAGGAGAATCCCCATTGTTACCAACATATAATTTTGGTTCCATTGCCAGAACTTAGATGCTTCCCTACTAAAGCTCAGATCAGCGGAACATCTACTGCTTTACGTGAATACCTGTTGTTCTCAAAGAATTAGAATTCCTACAGAATCTTCACATGAAAACAAACAAAAAAAAATTGCAAGCAGCAGCGTACAGTAGTAGCCAAGGATGGATGCAGAAAACGTGAAACTGGCAAAACAAGGTTAAGGTTGTCAGCACATGCATAAAAATGTTCCCTTTACACCTGTGGGAAGCAATCAAATTGCCCATGATAGTGAATCTATGGGATTTATTTCAACAGGAGTGTCTATGTTCCTTCCAGATTAGTCTCAAGTATTTTAAATAAACTCAAACAGATGAGTCCAGGTGTGGCAGGTTTAAGATTACCTGTTTAGAAGTTCTTGAACATACTTGACCACAGAATTTACCTCACATTCTGAGTTTCAGTGGCTCCCCATAATCTGCATGATAAAATACTAACTGAATTATCAAGCATTCAATTAAATATGCAGGTATGCCATTCATCTGAATAAAAATAATATACTGTACAAGACCATGGTTTCTACAAGCAGAAGGCAACGTCTTGCTTTAGACACCATTAAAGGTTTCTCCTATCACTATTTGATCTCAATTTTCAAAAGTATTACCTAAAGAAATAGCACTATTGACCTCCAGGCAAACGCTGTGAAGCATTATGAGCTTGGTGCTCATCAAGAGTCTGCAGAACAGATACAGCCCCTGCTAGAACCACAAGCTTAAAGCCAAGCCCTTGCTACCTCTTTCCCTACTTTCCCCCAGAAACTGGTGCCAGCAAGCAATCCCAAAAAACAACAGGACAAAAATCACGCAGTGCATGACCCTGATGTGCCCTTATAAGAGGCTATGTAACTTGCTTTATTGGAAAGCTTGAACAATGCTATTCAACATCCTCATCAGGGAGTTGCTGGACACAGTGTTTTCACACTGGAGAAAGGAAAAGGATAATAAAGTCAGGCATACTACAATAGTAGATGGAAACCTAAAGTGATGATAACCTAGCAGCCTGCAGTATGATTTGTACTAAACTACCCAATCTGGAGAAGACATTTCAATGAATTTTAAAGTATGTTTCTCATGGCATTTTACACCAGTGACACCTAGTGAAAATATATGCAGCCACTGAACTTGTTTTCCTAGATGACTGAGAACATTGGTAACAATGCAGCTGTAGCTACAAGAGAACACTTCATACATTTGCTGTGTCTAAAGAGCTTGCAATAAAATTATCTAAGTTAATCATAACCATGATTATTTTCAGGAACACACGTAGCTCAGATCCAAACACAACTACGCTGATATACTGTGTTGTATGGAAGCTTGCATTTGTGCCTGCAAGTTTCATCTTGAGAGAAGACAGCAAAGGAACAAAATGATATTTTTTTAATTTTTCCATTAAATCACCACCTGGTGGTGTTTAAAGTTTAGTACACTTAAGTTTGCTTTTATATGTAAGCTTTAGTTATATGATATGTGGCACACATCCAATGATTATGCCTATTTTGAAACAGTTTATTTAATAAGCAGCTAGTGAAATCTGGTCAAGCCCTTGTGTATTCCACATTCTTGTACAAGGAACAAAAAATAAAACCTCTATCAATTTTGACTACTGCTCAGCCACAGCTTGTTTAGGAAAAGCCAACTAAACATGTTTAGGCCAAGTGTTATTCAAAGACTCACTACCACCACAACAAATAGCTGTGGTTTAATCCATTTTCTATTGTCAGATAGATTTACAGCACAGCAATGCTTAAATTCCCGCACTGGCTTGGTCTGACTAAAGTACCCAGACCTTTATATTCAAATAACTTCATTAGACTGCTGCCCAGAACAGTTATGTTTCCATGAAACTATGACATAAAAACAGGCAAAAAGAAACTGTCATAGGAATCAGATTAAATAATGTAATTAAATTACGTCAGAAATGAATGGCTAAAGAGTTTATTGCTTTCAGAAAAAAATAATTAGATTTACTCAGGACTTTTTATCCTTCTCCTGAACAATGTAGGAGTATATATAAACATTTATGTTGCTAAATAACAAAGAATGCTTAGAGAGAGGTGTTTTAATACTGGGCAAGAAATCCATTATCACAGCATGAGAACCTAGAAAAAGATTTCACCAAAAGAATTTAAGAACAAACTTGAATGTGAAATAAGCGGTTCATGCATAGATTCAGCATAGGAAAAGTAGCAAAAGCAGGAGTGGAAAAAAGAAAGTGGTGCATGAAAACCATTACTTGCAGAAAGAGAAGAGATACAGAAATTTAGTAAGTATTTAAAATGAAAACTGCACATGATCTCTGAAGAGCCAGGGAAGAGTCTGTTAAACAGTTTCTCAAATTATGTATAGATTAATAATAGGCAGCCCCAAGAGATGACCTCCAAGAGCAGATCTTTCTGAAGAGATAAGACCGTGCAAGATAACCAAAAGTAGAGGGAACAGACTACACCACATTTCTGCATCTGCTGCCAACCTTAACACCACCACTTCCACCTGAACCAAGCACATTCCTCCATCCTTGTTCCCTGGCTCTGTTTATTCGTTCCATCTGAAGAAGAAAACAATACAGGAAAACATAATTCAAGAAATCACCAAGTAAAAAATTGAACTTCATTATCAATACATTTTAAACATATTTTACCCTTTCTTTTTCCAATCTTCTCATTTCATCTGCCTTCAGTAAACTGATCTGCAATGTGTAAGGATTAAACATGCTTATTAACTGGGAGAGCAAACTACTCTATATTCTTATGCAACACAACACACCACCCCACAAGATATTTCATTAAAGTTATTACGGGTGGAAAAAGAAAGTCTCAAGAATCTTGTCTACCTGATCTCTCTGGCGTTTTTCTTTTTCAGGTAATTCTAGCCTTTTCTTTTTTGAAGGTTCCTGAAAAATAAGCATATAATTTGGAATTTATTACTAAGTCATTATTCTGTCAAGTTTCTGTCAAAGACAGGTTAGTGCTCCAATTGCTGGTATATGTCCATGAAGATCAAAAAAACCAAAACATCTAAAAAAATCAGTGTTACATAAGGTTTGGGAAAAAGATAAGAAAGAAACGCTTTTGCTTAGTTTGGACATGAATAGATGGTTTCATGATACCTCAAGTACTTCCCTACTTTTTTCTCCTGTATTCATTTTTTTTCCACTGGAGTTGGAAAGGCCTGCATAAAAGGTGAAACTTCAAATTAGAAAGCACAATGCCAAAATGAGAGAAAAATTCTAACTGGAAAAAAAAAAAGTCTTAAGTCAACTACTTTGTATGTGCAAAATGGCGTTTAAAATAATTAATCACTAATGAAAAATAGTGCCAGAATCTAGGGGTAAATACTACTGCACTTGTTCATCCTCTACTAAAAGTTGTGTTGAAAGCTGAAAGCCGTAATTTTAAAATCTGGTTCATCCTAATTTTTCTACTCTGGCAATATCATTCTGCATTACAATCTTTTCATATTCTAAGTCTTTGATGGTACCTAGATATTAAGATTCTCTTGTATTAGGAAAAGCAGGTTATCCTTAGGCTCTTTCACTTGAGTAACTAAACAACGCTCTTGTCACCTATGGAACAGGAGGATGCAGCCACTATTGAATATCTAGTGAAGAAGCATAAAAAACTACGCTACTTACTCTAATCTTCACAAAAAAAGTGATGGTTACTTTTAAAAAATTTTAAAGCATTTTTTTCTGATCATACTAGAAGAGAGAGAGCTTCACAATATTTTCTTTCGATGACCTAAAATCCTATCAAATAGGCATGGTAAAATCTTGTGTCTCAGAAGATGTAAGTCACTAAAGACTTAAGTCAATGCAGTTCAACTACAGCAAGTTAACGAAATATCACTAAACCAAAGGAGGTGCTAGTCTACGTGCTCCTCTGAAAAGCCAGTTGAGAGCTGTAAGCTCAGACTACCCTTAAACAACAGCAAAGAGAAGAAAATTTATAGTAACACTGTAGCCATTACTTCTATCCTAAATCTTATCCCTTGTCACTAGGTAGAATCCTCACAACGAATATCTCTTAAAATTACAGTGTTACTGACTCCTTACATGCACCAAGAGAATATTTCTTCAGTCTCTACCTTGGCACTTCGAGCATCTATGCATGTTGGATCAGCGTTGGCTGGTGAAACTGCTTATATAAAGAGCAGCAGACTAGCAGATGGTTGTGCAACCATGCCTTAAAACATAAAAACCTCATGGTCTTATAAGGACACAAAAAGCCTGTGTGTTCCATTCTTCTTGCTCTCTTTTTCAAACTACGTATCATACACTGACCAGGCTTGCACAATCAGTGAGATTTTCCCTAAACACATGATAAATTATCCTTGAGGTTCAAAAGTTCTCTGAAGGATAATTTTCTATCCATCTATGAAATCTGACAGATGGATAGAGATCTCAGTATTATGTTCACCAAACTGCCATGGGAAGAAGGTAAAAAAACCCAACCCCCCCAAAAACCCAACAAAAATACTGCTTAAGCAGAAGAAAATTTGAATTCATTCTCTTGCCGAAACGAGAGTTTCTTTGTTGATAATTGCTTGCCATGTGCGTATACCTCAAAACTAGCCATATTATAAACACCTCCCAGACATGCAGTAATTAAAAGAATAAAGAGAGAGAGAAAAAAAAAAAAAGTTTTACGTAACAGGGGGTACAGAGAGAAAGATCAAAAGTACAGTATGAAGGTGTACAGGCGGCTATTTCTCATTACCTCATGAATGAAGTCTTGGAAACTACTCTTCAGATTACACAGTTTCTCTGGCTGACACCACTATAGAAAATCACTAAAAAGGCTTTCTATAACATGTTTTGAAAATTTGAGATTATTTTTGAACAAGGAAGAAAGATGCAAAGATTCTTATCTAGCGTCCATGATCTTGGTATACCTGACAGACTTCCCATATTTCTAAGAGTGGTCAACAACAACAAAGGAACTGAAAAAACGCAAAGCGCATCTCATGGTGCAATGGAATTAGAAACAAAATCTAAAGGTAGCAGTCTCCAACACTCATTTTATTAAAACAAACTAAACAAAAAAAATCAATAATAAAGCAAGCCAAGCACTTAAACTACTTTCTCTGCAGATGCATATGTCCACATAGAAGACATTCTGAAAAGGAATGTGCAGCATTTTCATAGCATTTAAATTAGGTATGAGCAAAACAGTTCAATTTAAGTAACTGAGCATCTTACCTGTCTAGATTTAGTCAACAGCTTCTTCTCAGTAGGCTTTCTAACTGCATCACAAGACTTCCTGACACTTAAAGGCACTCCATATTTTGCAGCAGGTTTGGTGATTTTCTGAGTTGGTGCAGCTGAAGTCAGCATTTGATCTTGAGCTGGTCTTTTAGCTGAAAAGGAAAAAAAAACACCTATCTGGTCCAGCCAGTGTACCATATTGCCCCTTCCCAGGGTCCTGGAACAGCAAAGCTGGAGAAAACTGAGTGAACTGCTAAACTTTCATTCATATGAACTGATGTACAAGTGCAATATACCCAGGCATCTAAAACAGGTTGTCTAAACCTCATGCATGGTAAGAAACAGCAGAACACAATCCCTGAGCTTTTCAGTCTGAACATTTTGAACTGAAGGTTATTTCAGCTGCCATGCTTTACTATCCAGTTGTGAATATAAAAAGTTTTCCTAATGCAATGCAGAGACAGGCCTCCTGCCACTAATGACACCGGACTGCAACGTGCAACACTAGCATCAGCAGAATATGAGTTCTGGAAGAGCGTCATTGGCCCTTCAGGGATATTGTTTTCCCTGCAGAATTCATGAAAATATATGGATTTGAGTTTGTGTTAGCATGACTCACTTATAGCAGCATATCAGGACAGCAGTGATACACTTGCACAACACTATCAAAAACCACAAAAGCACTTGCCACAGCTTCACGTGATTATAGGGAAATAAAATAAAGGGGAATAAAATTCAGGAAAAAGAATGGTAAACTAATGCAGGAAAAATGAAGAACGTTAAGACCATCTTGACAAAATTCATCACGATCTAATTTGCTACTAGTAGAAGAAATTCTACTGCTTTGGATGTAAGTCAGAGCTTAATCCTAGAATCTCTAGTGAAGCCTCCCACATTTTTACAATGGTATTTCTCATTATCTATTTGTCAGTAGTAAGGGAAAAAAATTGTAAAATAACAACATATAAATAATTTCCAGTATTTGCAGTCTTTACTGTCTCCTTAAACTTTGGAAGCACAGCATACCGCAAAAGAAAAAAGAATACAAACTATGGCCCTATAATATTATGGGTATTTGCATCATTTGTACACTACATACATCCAACTCCATGGCGAACTGGGAAAAATTGCTTTCCTCTTTTTCCTGAAACTTCTAGAATCAGACATAGGAACACATGAAATCCAACAAAAGAACAAAGCTGCAGATACTATGTTTCCACAGCTGAAAGCAAGACCGCTTTACACCTTACTTACCTAGTGCAGCATGTGGTCCAAACTTCTGGAAGATTTTGTGATTAAATTCCTCTGCAATAAGCTAAACAAAAAGTTGAACAGTTAGCCAACAGTATTTACAAATTAAGCTAGAAAGAACTCCTTTCAGAGAAGGGTATCACTCCCATTAAGCATCTAACTAATAGTATTAACTATAACTGAAATTTAAATGACTACTCAACTTTATCTATTCAATTTAGTACCACTAATATTAATACGAAGCTGGATTCAGTATTTTCATTTTTGGCACAGTTACTCAAATAATTTCAAAGAAGCAACGTAGCCTGACTTCTGGGTGGTACATGTTACCTCATTTATGAGCTAACTATAACCTAGATGCTTCCTGAGACGATGCAATTGAGATAACAAAAGATGAAGGCTGGGAGTATTACAGGGTAATGACACATCGGCTTCCTTTGTTCATATATGCCTCACCAGGCAGCCTTTACAGTCAGTGTTCACTGACCAGAGTAACCAGAGTAAGAATGACTTTTAGCTGAGCCAGCCCTATGTTACCATTTTCTATCATCCTGCTCTCCAATGTCTTGCTGAATCTAAGTGCCACAACTGGTGCTACCAGTACAGAATATTAGGATGGGAACTGCAATGGTATTTTTAGCAACAGCAGAGTTACTTCCAGACATATAATGGCCATATTACAGACACTGTTTCTAGAGCTAGAGCATGCCAGGTACACATTACTTAACATTCTAGCAACTGACAGCAATGTTAACTGAACAGTTATCAAACCACAAGGTCTTAAGGAATAGTCTTTATAGAATCTTGAACTATTCAGATTATTTTGATTCCTTAGAAGCGGCCAGTCAGTTATAACGGACACTGAGGTGTTAAACTGAAAAAATAAGAACCTAAGTGCAGAACTTAGGACTCAGTACATGATGGAAGAGAAACTTTCTAACCAGTCCAGTCTATCATCAAAGGATTCTGTAAGCTAGAAGTGACATGAGAACAGTCTCCTGCTAATGGTATTCAGGTGATTTTGAAGCTTTTATTTGGGTGGTAATCTGTAACAACTGAAGTGTGATGTTTCCATGATAACATAGCTGCTGACAGAAAAGAAACATAACTCTTCAGTACCTTTTAAAAAGCCCTCTCCTTTATTTTTCTTTTGACTCTAATTTAGGTCCACTCTTTACTGTAACTTGGTAACTGAAAATTAAGAAAGAAGTTAAATAAAACTGGAAAACTAATTTCCTGTCATTTAAGAGCTGGATTTCAGCAACAGTTACAATATATTGATGTCACCTTTGGAAGATTTCTTAAATGTAGACTAAGGAATTACCCGTGGCTAAAATGTAAGAAAATAGGCACAGAATGACCACCTCAGCTGAATTCAAATGTTCCAGTAATAGATTCATTTAGAGAGATAACTTTAATAAAAGGTGCTTTCTGAGTGTGGGGTTTTTTTTGTTTTGTTTTTAAGATCAGGTAGCATCTTTAAGTCAAACACATTAGTTATTCAATTGTCTGCAAGTATTCATAAACAATCTAGGAGAAATTAGCATCGTTATCTGGTAGAAGTCTACTGCTAACTATATATTGCCTCACTAATTTCAAATAAAAATTTCATAACCATGCTAGCTACCAGAAATAAAAATCAGATCAAAGTAGTAAAACTTACAACAAACTCCTGTGTAAAGTCTTCTGAATGTGACCTTTCAACGGGAATTTAATCTGAACTACTATTAGTTGAAACTACTTTACATATAATTGAAATCCCAATTACATATGGCCTTCTGATGAAATTCCTTTAGTTGTGAGTTATGATCCATTGGAATTCTTTATATTTAGTAAGGTCTCCTTTTACATTAATTTCCTCCATGTCCACTCTCTGTCTATATTCATTTACCTCAAGTCAGTACTATTATTCACTTGTTAATCCTGATCTCTTTTGATTAGATTTATATTAAAAGGACATGAAGACATATGATATTAACAGATTCTGAACAGAATAGTAAGCAACTTCCTCAAGATTATATACACATGAGACATTTAAAAAATCAAGAAATTTAAAGATCAATTTACTTAGCAGTATTTCACAGAACATGCTTTCTGGCCATTCCAAATGCCAAACAAAAAATGGATTGAAGAAATTATGATAAAGCAGCAATGCTGAGGTCACCAACAGTACCATTTTATGAATAAATGCATATCCAAACAAATCAACATCTTGCTCATAATTCCTGACTAAATTGAAAAACACACAAAACAATGTACTTAAGAAAATGTCACTCTAAATCTGCTTGTGGAAACTACCAACAACTTAAGTAATTTGAGAATTTCCTTTACTGTTCATAGTAAAACTCTTCTTCCTCAACTGAAAGCATCTATAAAAGCTGGAGGGAATACCATTACTCCGATTTCTCGTGTTGTATATTAACGTTAAAATAAAGAATGATGTTTATAGCAAAATGGGAATTAACTCCATACCTGTGGTGTGAGAAACTTTTCAACCCGTTTGGCTATAAAGTTTTTCTCCAATATGGAGTTTACTGATGGTCTGTTCCTAGGATTCCTTTTAAATAGTTGTGAGAGTAGATTACGTAGGTCATAGGAGTAATGAGTAGAAACAGGAGGAAAAGGTCCAGAGATTATCTTCAGTACCAAGTTCTTCATGTTACCAGCTTCAAACTGTACCACACAAGAGTAGAGCACAGTTACAACATATCACTAACTGTCTGTCCATATGTAAGGGTGCTTGAAGAGGAAAACAAAAAACCAACACACCTTTCCCTTGCCTCCACATACCAAAACAAATTTTGAAGGACATCAACAGGTTTACATCAGCAGTTTAATTCAAAATAAACTAAAATTTTATATGTTCACAAGTATTCTGATTATAAACACATTATAACACAGTTGTGAGGCTCCCAATGTGGAAAGCCATGATTACATGGATGACTGTCTACACCAGAGGTGTTGCTAGGGTCAGAAAGACCAACCCCTGTCTCCTGATCACCTCCTCAATTAAGAAGAGATGGCTTATATTTGTAGGTGACTCCCTTCTAAGTGGAACAGGTATCAAAAAAACCACAACAAACCCAATAAATAAACCCCGAACAAGGCAGAACAAAAATGTCTTTTCTTCCCTTCCTAACTGGAAAATGCATGATAAAGATATATTCTACAAAACAACACATGCATGGTAGGAAGGGGGAAGGCAGGCAACTCTCTTACCTAGAGAGTTTTTTCTAGGATCTATTCCTGTTCTAAATGTAAATGCATTAATCCATCTGCACAAAAGCTGACAGTCCAAATTCAGACCTTCAGTGAAAAAGTCACATTTTTTGAAAGAAAGGAACACTATGAACAGTATCGTTTGTTACAACACCAAACAATTTTTTCAGCTGCCACAGTTCATTAAAGACCTACACTGAAAACCAACATACAGAGCTGAGACTGGCGGAGAGATTGGTGTGAACCAAAAGACAGATGGAAAATGCTGTTTGGTATAGAAAGATGAGATTAAAATGTTCAAGGTAAATTTTAAACAGTCACCATGAAAGCCTTCCAGCAACTGAAACACATTCACCTAATATCAGGAAAAATTACTATTTGAAATCATTATGCTTTTAAAGACACAAGTAATTTCTACTCACCGCATGTTTAAGTGTGCACATTTCATAAAGAACACAACCAAGGGCCCAGATATCGCTAAACCAAAGAGAACATATCTTAAGAATTAGTTTTAGGTGCAATGTTGCCAAGTAACTTGTATCTGTGTAACGTGTCTTCAAAAGGGAAAAGGCTGTGTTCTGAGTATATATAAGCTCCCTTGTACATACATCTTCCACCCCAAAAACCACAAAAGTGCAAAGAAAAAAACCAAAAATAAGGCCAATCTGAAAAACAGAGGAGGTGATTTTGGCTCCAGATTTTATTTAGACCTTTACACCTCAACTACCCCAATCATAGAAAGTAGACAAAGCATAGACAAAGGCTTTTTTTCTTTAGATACATTTGTGTGAGGTCTTTGAATTAAAGAAAGAAAACGAAAAACTCTCCACCTAATCCTGCAAATACAATTACCAAACATTCTAACATTGGCTTACCTACTCTCACTCATTACATATGTGACATTAAATGTTTAACAAGATGATTATTAGTACCTTTTATTGTTGTAAGGCTTGTTCTGACATATTTCAGGTGACAAATAGTATGGTGTTCCTATACAAGTGCGAGCCAACTCTGCAGTACTAAGGAGAAAACAAGAACAAGTGTTAACTAGTCAATTCACATGAAGCACACAGATTGTACTTTCTAGGTCAAAGTGATTAAGTCAGAGAAAACAGCATCAAAAAGGAGTTACCTGTTAAGAACTCTGGCGATCCCAAAATCTCCCAGCTGTATTGTTCCATCTTTCGTTAAAAATATATTCTTAATATAGAAATTTTAAGAAGTCTGTTAATTAAAGCATTCATACAATTGCACACTTTTTGTTGTCAACGTGTCTGGGGAAGAACAGAGTTTTCTACCATTCAGACACCCTGCAGTCACTAGCAGTAGTGTTACCGATTCCTGTGAAACGTCAGACTTTAACTAGTCCTACTTAATCAAAATTAAAGAAAACACTATTACACACACTAAAACATAACCTTTTCCATCCCCACAGAGAAATATATGAGTAAACACTCAAGAAGCTTCATCAAACAGCCTCATCTGTTTGTACAAATATATAAACTTCTTCCAGACAATTCTGAAAAAAAGTGTTTCCAGCATTATAAGTGTTTACATAAGAAGACTCTTTTCCATAATTTCCCAACTTACACTAGCAAGATATAAATGTAACGACTTTGGAAGTAAATTCCGTTAAAACACAGTTACCTACATACCTGTGACTTTATGTCCCGATGTAAGATTTTTCTGTCATGTATGTGTTTCAGGGCTAAACAGATTTGTACAAACCAGTCCAGAATCTATGCACAAAAGAAAATGCAACATCAGCATTGTTATTTATCTGAAAGCTACCCCAGTTACATAACTGAAGACACTATCAGATCAGTTTTATAACTACAACTCAAAATTTTACCCTCTTCCCACAATCTGTCCTCAATTATACAGCAGACTACAGCACTGTCACTATAATGCCAACTTTTTAATGAAAGATCGCAATGTCCAAATTAGATCCCAGTCCTGAGACTGTGAGTTTAATTACATACTATAAACCAAACAAAGCATGCAGTATGAATTTGGGTGCCTAAAATGTTTAAGACAGGGAACTTGCATCTTTAAGACTGTACTTTTGCTGTAACCAATATAAGAAGTCTTCTTTCTGTCAGTGAATCAACCAAGAGTCATGGAATGCCATACTGACATTTACAGAAGAACTTTTTTATCATACAGTAATTTCATGTATTTCGCCTTAAAAAGAAAAATAGTAGAGAGCTGATTTTGGTTTTATTTCACTTAAAAAGCATGTTATTTCATACTGGTGACAAATGAACATCAGCAGAAATCCTATGCCATTGTAACTTTAGAAAAAAATAATTTCAAAGGGTTAAAAATATTCATGTTGTCCTTCACTATTTTTCATTTCTTAGTTTATTTTGCAAGAAATCCAACTTTTTTAAAGCACTGTACACATGCAGACGAAACCTCAGCTACATTTTTTTTACATGCTCCTGTGACTGATGGCAACGAGAATCACAATTTGAGAACCTTCTTCTAGGTTAAGCAATAGTTACTAAGCTGAACCACAAGAATTTCAAACTTGTGATCATACCACAAACACTACAGCAGCAGTTTGCTGTTACCTGATCTTCAGAGAATAAGATTCCTTTCTGGGCATTTATTCTTTTAAACAGGTCTCCTCCTTCACAGTAATCCATCACTATATAGAGACAGCCATTTTCTGTAAAACAAAACACGATGTAAATTAAAAACCAAAACAAAAAAATCCATATTTTCATAACTTCCCAAATATCTTCACAGTAGCCACAGAAAAAGCAGCAAGTAAATTAACCTTTTCACATGCAGATTCAAAGACCATTTACTAGTCCTTTTTTTAACCTTCAAGCAAAATCCTTCTATTAGAGTTTCACAACAGAATGTTTCTCTTTCTGGTAAGACTACTTCAATATGGAGAGAAAAAATGACAGTTACTAAACAAATGCCCCCAAATGGGATTCAAAACCACTATGAAATAAAAGTCGTCACTTGATGAATGCAACATAAAACCATTTTTCAACATGCTTAAAAACATCCAATAGATGTCTTACCCAAAAATAGAGATTCTAGGTTCTAATTTAGGTAGCTGTCTCTATTTGCCCTGTTCTGTCCTGGAGTTTCACCTGGGCAAGGTATTACTCATACTAAGTACAAGAATGTGATCATCACCAGCTGTCACATCAGAAATGCAGTTCACTTCAGAGACTGAAGAACGCTAATAAAACTTGAAGCAGACAATGACAGATGGAAAAATTTAATTGTGTCATCTTTGAATGAAATCTGGGGAGACTTCCAAAAAGCCTGTGCAAGTTTCCACTTGGATATATAAGCATACATAATATATTCCATACAAAGTTACAGTTTTGTTCCCCAACACAATATTTTCCATTTACTGATGGAAAAAGAGATTAGGTGGAAGCAAATTGCAAGTTACCAAAACCACAAGACCAGCACCCCATTCATGTATCGGGCATCATTTTGAGAAGAGCTGAAGAAATGCATAAAATCAATCGCATGCTGCTCAGAAGAAAAACTTTTCTTTTATGAAAGAGGCAAAATTAATCAAATCATCCAAGTTTCTTGAATTTCACTCCCATAGACTGCTTCTGAAATGTGTCTTTCAAACCATCAAACTCAGGGTTTTTTTGTGGTGCTTAAAGCTGTTTGTATCTTGGTTAAGCTTTATAATCAGTACTGTTTTAACAGATGATCCCAGGAGTCTGGATTTCCAGAAGACCTCTTACTGAAATGATTCTTATTTACAAACCAAACCAGTACGTTTAAAGTCAATGTGTTTTAGCAATAAAAATGCAACTTGAGGTCATGTGAACTACATGTTGCAGGATTTACCTTGTAAGAAGGAAAGAAAAAAAGCAGTCTTAAAGACCAGGCCTCTATTGCAGAGAAGACAGGAGTGTGGATTTATAAACCAGAAGACTGCAATAGGAGCATGGTGCAACATTGTAATTTAATGAACAGAGAAAATAAAAGTCCTCAATCAAAAGACACAGGAAAGTCAGCAGAAACAGAGAAAAGAGCAGTGTTCCTAAACAGCACCTCCAAAAATACGCAGGGGTTTTCATGAGTATTTTAACTTATATAATAGGCTCTTGGAATCTCTTATCTGTTCTCCTCATTTTCTGAGACATTCACTGTGAAAACAATGTAGAATTTTACTTCTCCTTCCTTCGTGGTTTGCTTAAGCAAATGGTCTCATCTATTTTTTCACTTCTGAAAGCAGTGATACGATTGTACTACCCGAAGACCGTATCCCAAGACAATAGAATCTGAGATAAAATTGCTCTTGCTAGATGGCAAGATACCCAAATTCAATACCCAAATTCAGACCATACTCATATTTAACACACATAAGCATCCTAGTTGTTAGGGTACAGACAAGTAGTTGAGGAGACTTATGCTCTGGAGAAACAAGAACATAACTCTTTCACATAAACATCATCCAAAACTGATGCACATAAGGAGGGCACGTGGATATTTCTACTGAGCTGCTGCACTTTTCTTTCATTATTATTTTTAAATGTACAGGGGAATTGTGGAAAAAATACAATCAAAAAGAACTTAAAGTGACAGAAGTATGAAGAAGCGCAATGAAAGGGAAAAAAACCATATTGACTTTTAGACTACATGCAATAAGCAGCACACAGTCACTTCCTATCCTTACTGCAGCTTCTCCTGTATTAATCAATCTCACCTTCAAACGACTCCCTGTACAGGACAATATTCGGATGTTTCATGTTGGCCAATACAGCAACTTCCCTCCTTGATTCTTCTCTCTCCTTATTTGACATCTTTGGAAGGAAAAGAAGGATTTTTGAAAAGAGGAATGCAAAGAGAATGGATTAGTAACTAGGAGTAATCACTCACCTTAGAGATGTTTATTTCCTTGATAACATACTGTTGTCCATTTTCTTTAGCTTTGACAAGAAATGCTTTCCCAAAGGATCCTTCTCCAATCTTTCGCACTTTAATATATTTATCCATAGTTATCTTCTTAAGGCATCCTTACTTGAGCTCTAGGCAAAAAGCCACAACATAGATTCAGAAAAAGGTGTAGAAAAAAAAGATGAGTTTCTAAAGCCAGTTTAATCTTTCATCCTGACAGACAGCATTAAAAAGGATGAGTTTTATCATTAAACAAAGCAAATAGCCAGAGCTCTAATAACTGATTTTTTCCTCACAGAACTACCATGCAAATACAGGTACTGCCAAAGAGTCTCAGGAAGATTAAGGACCCACCCATAAAATGGAAGCAGACTAAAATGAGTTAGCTGGATTATTACAACAAGACAACTGCAATGATCTTTTCTGAAGAAAAGGAGATGAGAAAACAACCAGGACCAAGAATAACCACCATGAAAGAAAAAAAAAAAAAAAAAGCAAGAATGACAGGCCTGCAATGGCCTTGGTGGGGATTTTTTTTGCCCTGAAGTATAGGAAGATCACAGAGTGTGAAACTGCACTTCTAGAAAGAAAAAGACTCAGTACTAACATGAATATTACCTTTTAAGCAATGTCAGCCTGATCTAGTGGGAGGTGTCCCTGGCCATTGCAGGAGGTTTGGAACTAGATGATCTTTAAGGTCCCTTCCAACCCAAACTATTCTATGATTCTACAACCGGTAGGACATAATTTTAACTTCATATGCCTTCACGTAGGTCTCTTTCTACCCGTCTTGTTTATAAAACAAGCTGGACTGTTTTACAGCTAAACAGTTGCACTGGGCAGAGCTCGAGGCTCCTCCTGCATGCTGTTCTGTGCAAATATCCATGATCAAGAAGTAGCCTATGGACAAGAAGGTACAGTTCAGTCAGAGGGAATATAGCTTTGTATGAGTTACAGGGCTTATTTTCATCTGTGGCATGGGAAACATGAGTCTTCAGAGGGGCAGTGGTGTTGGCCTGGAGGAGAAGGAGGAGATCGCCCTCAGCCCACTTTCCCCACCTCACTGCGGGCCTCTCACTCTGCCCTTCCGCTCCGCAAAAAGCCACTGACCTGCAGACACTATCCTTTTCCCTTGGGAAAACCCCAGGTGCAAGAAACACTCATTCACTGGTAAAAACAGTGAAAAGGACAAAGTCTTCAAAGCAAAGATGATATAAAATAATATCTTACAATATTTTACAATTCAGCGCTGAGTCAGATGTCCTTCTAAACAAGGCATCCCATCCTAGAGTAGGTATATATACTAGTTGTAGACAAAGAACCGTGTAAATCCTCAAAGAATATTTCTTTAGGTTATCCAACCATGTCTGGAGACTTCCTTCAGGTTATCTCCTCACCTAAGACAGCTACATCTTAGAGACAACTAAACGTCAATAAATTCTTGCAGCCCTAAGACAGGTTATCTCTTGACCTAAACCAGCTACAAGACAATTAAGCATATCAGTAAGTTCTTGCAACTCTAAAAGAACGCTTATTCTTTCAGGTTATTCATCTCCATCTGGAGATTGTCTGCATATTATCTCTTGATACAAGACAGATCTATATTACAACATAATTAAAGATACAAACCAGCTGCAGCAAAACTTATCAATTAATTCTCACACACCCAACTGATACCGAAAATGCCGGCAAATAGACTCTCTATGACTCATTTTGCAGTTTTAGAAAGCGAGTGGCCTAAGAAAGCCAGTGGCCTAAGAAAGCCACTTTAATGCAGCCTGGGCAACACGAGGAAGTGATCACCATCAACCATGTGCAGCGAGACAAGAGCTGGTTACAGAATATATTTCTCACCTACATGCACCCATAAAAATTTTCTGCAAATTATGCAAATTCTATTACTTTCCAAGGACCAATTTTAATGTTAATATGAACTTCACAACAGCCAAATCTCTATTAAATTGCAGTTGGCTCCAGCTGTCTGACCTTGCATTTGAGATAAGGAAAGACTGCAGAAGTGATTATAGAAGACGACACATCTGTTCAGCACAAATCATACTTAAAACAAGATGTTACCATTTCCAAAAGAATGAAGTGTGTAACAGTGCCTGGAAAAACACTATTTGAAAACAAATATGCTATTAAAAAAACATGCTATCAGAGGGACATTCCGCCTAACTCTTTAAGAAGTACAGTTACTTGGATGAAAACTTTACTTAAACAAAAATATTTCACTTTTTGCAACAGTAACTACTTTTTGTAAAAAAAACACAGCCTGGTGCCTCCATTCTGTTGCTGCACGCTAACTCATCTCACTGCTGCATGCTGCATCCTCACATAGCTGCGCCTGGGGGCTGCGCTCTTAGCCAGAGCTCCCTGCAGCCAAATGCTATTTTCCCATCCCCAGGATCCTGCGGTCAGCATGCATGCTGCCCATGGGATTCAAGTGTGCCTGAGTTTGTCCAGAAGACAAATCACAGTGCCAGAGAATGGTGGGGTTGGAAGGGACCTCTGGAGGTTACCGAGTCCAAGCCTTCTACTAAAGGGGGTTCCTCAGCAGCCACTGCACAGGACTGCACCCATACAGTTTCTGAACACCTCCAGAAAATCATAGAATCACTTGATTAGAATAGACCTTTGAGCTCATTGAGTCCAGCTGTACCTGTCCACTACTAAATCACACCCCTGAGCATCTCACGTACTCATCTTTTAAATACCTCCAGAGATGGGGACTCAACCTACTCCCTGGCCAAGCCCTGCCACTGCCTGGCAACCCTTTGGGTGAAGAAATTTTTCCCGATTTTGTAATCTGAACCTCCTCTGGTGCTGTTTGAGGCCCTTCCCTCTCATCCTATCACCCGTCACTTGGGAGGCCTCACTACGACCTCCTTTCAGGTAGTTATAGAGAGCAATAAGGTGTCCCCTCAGCCTCCTTTTCTCCAGGCTCAACAACCCCAGCTCCCTCAGCCACACCTCAGACTTGTTCTCCAGCCCCTTCACCAGCTTTGTTGCCCTTCTCTGGACACGCTCCAGAGCCTAAAGGTCCTTCTTACAATAAGGGGCCCAGAACTGAACACGGTATTCGAGGTGCTGCCTCACCAGTGCCGAGTACAGAGGCAGAATCACTTCCCTGTCCCTGCTGCCCAGACTGTTTCTTGACACAAGCCAAGATGCCATTGGCCTCCTCGGCCCCCTGGGCACACTGCTGGCTCATGTTCAGCCAGATCTCCCCTGCCAGGCACCGTTTCCAGCCGCTTTCCCCCACGCCTGCAGCGCTGCACGGGGTTGCTGTGCCCTAAGCGCGGGACTCCGCATTTGGGCCTCGTGAAACCTCATCCCGTTGGCCTCGGTGCTGCCGAGCCAGCTCCTTTACCTAGGAAACCGCCTTCTCCCCGCTCACGCGCACGGGAATGCCGGGCGAGGCTCCCGCTTCTCGACGCGCCCCCCGGAAGCGCGGCAGGGCGCGCGCGCGCCGCCACCACTTCCGCTCCCCAGGAAGCCGCGCCCCCAGGCCGGGCGGGAGGCAGGGAGGGGAGCGAGGGGAAAGGACCGGAAGTAGAGTCGGGGACGCGCGCGCGCGTGGCAGGAAGCCCCGCCCCCCTCCTCCCCTCCTCGCGCTGAGGGGGCGGGGCCGCGCGGCGGAGCTGCCGTCGAGCCGGGGCCTGAGCCGGCGTCCGCGGCGCCTCCGCTTCTTCTTCCCCCTCTTCCTTCTTCTCCTCCTCCCACCCCGCCCCGCCGCCCCCCGCCGTGGGAGGATGAGCCAGCGCCCCCCCGGGCAGCAGCGCGCGGCGCCACCCGCACAGGTACGCGCGGGGCGGGGCCGGGGCGGCGGGAGGAGGCAGCGCACAGCCCCCCCCCCGCCTCCGCCAGGAGCGGCTGCTGCGCCCTCGGCCCGGAAGGGGTGGATGCGGCGGTTCCTCGGGGCCCTCTCAGGTTACCTGTCACGGAATCGTAGAGTGGCTTGGGTCTAGTTCCAACCCCCCTGCTGCGGGCAGGGACACCTCCCACCAGACCAGGCTGCCCAAGGCCCCATCCAACCTGGCCTTGAACACCTCGAGGGATGGGGCAGCCACAGCTTCCCTCGGCAACCTGTGCCAGTGCCTCACCACCCTCATGGTGAAGAATTTCCTCCTTATGTCTAGTCTAAATCTGCCCCTCCCCAGGTTATACCCATTGCCCCTTGTCCTATCACCACAAGCCTTTGTGAACAGTCCCTGTCCAGCTTTCTTGTAGCCCCTTCAGGTGCTGGAAGGTCGCTATAAGGTCTCCTCAGAGCTTTCTCTTCTCCAGGCTGAACAAGCCCAACACTCTCAGCCTGTCCTTGTATGGAAGGGGCTCCAGCCCTTTGATCATCTTTGTATCCCTCCTCTGGACCCGTTCCCACAGCTCCATATCCTTATTATGTTCAGGATTCCGTTCTGGGGAAGGTCAGGGTGAGCTGGAGCACCCGGCATGTTTACACAGCGTGTCACCCAGTCACCTGGTTCCGGTGAGAACACCTATGAGAGTGGTGAGGCACTGGCACAGGTTGCCCAGGGAAGCTGTGGCTGCCCCAGCCCTGGAGGTGTTCAAGGCCAGGTTGGATGGGGCCTTAGGCAGCCTGACCTAGTGGGAGGTGTCCCTGCCCATGGCAGGGGGGTTGGAACTGAATGATCTTGATAAGGTCCCTTCCAAGCCAAACCATTCTGTGATTCCCTAGCAACTTGTACAGCAGACTGAGGCACCTCACAGCCCAGGAGATCCAGAGTCTCCTTCCCATGTAAACGGTGCTGGAAGCATTATTCTGCTTGAGGTGCTCGCTTGGTGTTGGCTCACGGGTTTGTTTAGTAATGGTGCTGTGAGAGAAAAAAGGGAGGTGATGGGCTTTAGTTACTATTACAAAAAGTGTAATAATTTTTTTTAAGCCAAAGCCGTGTTAAGTTTCATCTGCGTAACTGTATTTTTTGAAAATTAGGTAGACTGTCTCTCTCAAAACCTGTTTTCTTTCAGACAGTGTTTTCCCAGACACTGTTCTTGGAAGATGATAATGCCTTGCGTGAAGTATGGTCTGTGCTGAACAGATGTGTCTTCTGTAATCATCTCTGTTTGGAGGCTCTCCCTATCTCAAATGCAAGGTCAAGCAGAGAGCTGGAGCTGACTGCAGTTTGCTAGAGATTTGGCTGTTGTGAAGTTCATAATAGCATTAAAATTGTTCCTTCAAAAGTAACAGCACATGCATAAGGTTTCTGGGAAAATTTATTTTTCTTTCTTTCTTGAAACCTCTTAATTAAATGAGGAGGCTGCTGATCAGTGAGGTTGAAAGTGAAGATTGACTGCACTTTTTCATGTTATTTTCCCCAGTCAAAAATGTGAAGCTGACTGTAAAAAGAGTATGTATCAATTCTCACCTAAAATGAGAAGCAGCAAGTGTCACAGTGGAAAATGGTGTGCTGATAGTGAAATATGTTTGGTGTCAAGCAGTAAATCTGCTGTGTCACACTTTGAAGTACTGAACTGGGTAAAACAAGGCCTCAAAAGGAAAATAAAAATGTTTCTGGTGCTAAATTGTGTTAGAATAGACACTTGAAAATATTTATGGGAAGATGTCCCAAAATGGGGACACGGAGATGGGTTTTAGGACTCCATCTCCTTTTTGAGGTTGTTTGGCCTCTGAAGTTTATGGTGCAGAGTTTTTGAGAGAAATTAAGTTCATGATTATTTAAGTGTCAGATGTATTGGTACTTTTTGCTTTCAGATGCCTTTGTTCTTGGTGGACCTGTGAAGGGCTTTATGTTCTGTATCCCTTGGCAACATAGATGCTTCTTTGCAAAAACAGCTATTTGAATGAAGGATGTGTTGGCATGACAGATTTGAAAGCAGATAGTTATCAATACTGTTTCTCTGTTTCGGGAAACCTCAATATGCTGTTATGTAAAATGAAAAAAAAATATTCATGATTTATAGGAAACATCTTTGTCAAATAAAATAAGCCCCTAGAGAACTCACCAACTGTTACTATTGTTTTTTCTAAGATAAAAGTCTTACACTGGCTAACTGCTTTAAATTTGACGTCTTGTATCTTTGGTTCGCAGACACATGAAAACTTATTGCTCAGTACTCCCAGTTATCAAAATGGGAAGCAGTTCTGCTGTGGAGAAACTGCAGCTATCTTGAAACTCACAGCTTGAAACAAAATGTCTTTGCATCTCTCTGCAGCACCAGTGAAAATAAAAGGTGTATGGTACCCAGGAAAATGGAGCGTGTTTCTTGTTGGCTTCTGTTCAATATTGATACATCAGTCCTAAGAATTCTTTTCCTGACAATAGTAGATGGTCATACTGCAATACCCATTGTGTATTTCAACAAATATATTTTCCTTGTTCTATGATTTCTAAGGCTGCCTTTGCCCAGATCTTTACAGTATCCTGTCTGTATGTGGCTTAGAATACCACTGTTCTCCCTGTGGTGCATACTTGCAAGTTAAAGTAGTCCTAGAGCCTATATCTTATCTCTCTCACTGTCATGGTTTAACCCTAGCTGGCAACTAAGCACCACCCAGCTGCTCACTCACTCCTCCCCTGTGGGGTGGGGAAGAGAATCAGAATGGTAAAAGTAAGAAAACTCTTGTGTTGAGATAAAGACAGTTTAATAGGTAAGGCAAAACTTTGCTCACAAACAAACAAAACCAAGGAATTTATTCACTGCTTCCAACTGGCAGGCAGTTCAACTATGGCTATGAAAGCAGGGCTCCATCACACATAATGCTTATTTCAGAAGGTAAATGTCATCACTCCAAACATCCCCTCTTCCTTCTTCCCCGAGCGTTATATGCTGAATATGATGTCCTATGGTATGGGATATCCCTTTAGTCAGTTGGGGCCAGCTGTCCCAGCTGTGTCCTCTTCCAACTTGTTATGCACCCTCGGCCTACTCGCTGGTGGGGGTGGTGTAAACAGCAGCAAAGGCCTTGACTCTGTGTAAGCCCTGCTCAGCAGTAACTCAAACATCTCTTGTGTTATCAACACTGTTTTTGGCACAAATCCAAAACACAGCCCCATGTCATCTACTAGGAAGAAAATAAACTCTATCCCAGTCACTCGCTTAATATTGACTTGTAATAAGAACAAGCCTGCCCAAATCCTCAACCAGGAAAGATGCTTGAAGCTGTTGGATTTTGCTATCCACGACTGCATTGCTCTAAGTCACTTTGGTTTATGATTTTGCCTGTGTTTTTCACTCATGACTGTTTGTACTTCTTGTGCTTTCTTCTATACCTAATGTTTGTCACAAACTGATGTTTCAGTAACCTGCATTTGAGAACCCACTGTGTGCTGGTTGTTCTGTGCACAGCTGGGTTTGACTGTGTAACATATGTTCTCACAGTCACTGAATACACACTTCGGCTTCTCACCCCCACTTCGCTTTAGTGCTTTGAGGGCTCTGTGTGTGTCTTGCATTGGTATTTGCACAGCATAGTTGCATTTTTGGTATGTAAGTGTCAAAGCTGGGACAGCTGTTCCAACTCCACAACCACTGCCAAAAGCTGTTCTAGGAACGTTCAGTTTTTTTTCCCCTCCCTTATTTAAGTAACTTCGTAGGCATGTGGATATGTGTTACTGTGCAGATGAAGTTTTCAGGGTAAAGCCTTAAAAACATCGCTACTGCCAAGTTATTATAAATTGATCATAATAAAAACGTGGAATAGAAGCTCTACTGTTGAAGAGATTGGTGCCAGAAATTATAATCCTGGTTGAGTTATTTGAAGAGTTAATTTCTCATTTTTCAGACTCTAGGTTGTGTTCCTAAAAGTTTTGCTTTGGCACCTCCCTGGCAGCAGCAGTCGCCCAGTAATCTCCAAAGGTGTTAGCAGTGGTAGGGATCATGCACATGAAACTGCATAAACAACATATGCTCTCCCTGCTCGTTTTCTCTAAACTAAGATTTCAACTTTATACCTGCGTGCTCCAAGAGCAGGTTCCCAATTCTGTGCTCCCTGTGTCAGTCTTTCCTTTATGTTGTAACCTGAAAGTGCAGGTTCTGATTTGGCTGTGTTTCTAAAGCTGTTTGGGTGTCAGACCATCTTTTTACCTGACCTTCTTAATGAGTTGTGCAGCTCTAGGTTCTGCTAAGTAGTACTTCATACTGATTTATATGCCAGGCTTTGGAAACTGAAGATGCTTGGAATACTAGAAGTTGACAATTACAAATATTTATAGCTGTTTAACTTGAAACTTGGTTCTGTATTTTGAGTACAGCCTTTATGGAATCTCTGAGGGAATAATGTTAAGACAAAACAATGCTTACTTAAATTTACTCTTATAAGAGAGTTGTGAACAAACTCTAAAAATAAAGTTTGCTGGGACACTTGCTTTTCTTTACAAAGATGGAAACTGAAAAATCAACATTAAATGTTGAAATGGATAATACCTGTTGTTAGCAGAGAGGAGACTTGACAATGGAGTTCCAGGGCTTAATTTGTAATAGAAAGAATTCTAGACAAAGCTGTTAAAATAGTTGTAAATCTACACCTGGAGTATCCTTATACGTTTGTATTATGTGGTAAGTAATCTTGACTATGTAGTCCAGGGAATGAATGGAAAGAACAGAGTTTATAACTTCATAGTGAGTACCAGTGGTTCTTTTTAATGATTTGCAGAAAGTCTGGTCATTTATTTCTCCTTGAATTTTATAGACATTGAACTTTTTGTTTATTAAGCATTTTGTGTAGGCTCTGTACTTGCAGGAGTAGACTCGGTGCTTACTTTGGGAGGGTAAGGAAGAATAGTAAATGAAAAAGTGAATTAAATTTAGTCATAAAGCACAAACCCTTTGATAGAAATAACCTGTGCTGTTGCTTTTTTCCCCCTTATTTTTGTATATTTTGATACATTTCTCTAAAAGTTCACTAAAGAGAAAGTACACAAGTGTGCATTTTGTGTGTCAGTACTGCAGTACTGTATAATGAAGAAACACTTAGCAATTAAAATAGTAAAAGTGTAATTTTTTCTTCAGCAATATGTTGAAATTACACATAGTATTACTGAGGTGACTTAATATTTTGAAATCCTGCCAGTTAAAATTCAAATACTCATTTTCCTGAAAGTTAAGTTCGTGTTTGAGTTCTTTCCACTGTTATCTCCAAAGTAGTGTTCTCTTCCAGATTTGTTGGCTTTTGATGTGTTATCTGTAGTTGTTAGGCACATGTTATTTGCAGTTTTCTAGCTACTGCTGCTTTTCCCCTGAGGTTTCTGTTATTAATTTGTCTTGTGTGTATGTGTTGGGGGCAGGTTAAGCAGTTCTCCATATGCTTCCAAACATGCTCATTTTCTGATTCTGGAAAGTGAATTTTTCTTTAGTACTGTTTGACTTTTTGCTACTTGTCTTGCAGAAAACCTTTATTCTCCCATCGAAGACTGAAAGAATGAGGAAACACTTAAAATTATTATCAGTCTTACAGAGTTTACCAGTTTTCTTCTGTTTTGTGCTGAGATGTGAATGTTCTTTTAACTTAAACAAGAAAGCTTATAGGGCTGCAGAACCCTTGGAGAGACCTGTATACTTATAAGTATTTATGTTATATTAAAAAACCCGGAGTATTTATGTTATTACCACAGCCACAAAAATCTGAATGTTTATTCCTCTTGTAACAAATTTAAAAAATACCTCTGGTTGTTTGGATAGGTAGAGGATCCTTCCTTACTTTGGTCCTTAACACTGCTGCTTGAGAGGATCCAGAGAGAGCAAGCCTAGTGTCAGGGCTCCTAGCCTTGAAGTTTGAATAGTTCTACATAGTGCATCTGTCAGTTTATCTGTTTGCTACACATACCAAAAAGACCTCCTCAGCCTTTTTTAGGCTTTGATGACCAAAGACTCGTCATTTCTAGACAGAGACCAGGGAATGGGTTCCTCATTAGCTGGTGTTTTCTTCACTATGGGGTTTGAAAATCGGTGGTAGGGAGAGGGAGTAACCAGGTACCACCAGGGGTCCCCACAAGATTTCGTAAGCTGCGGTCCTATGCTGGTGCTGTGTTTGGGAGAGCTCTAGGGGATTTTGTTCTTGATCTCTGGGGCTTTGGTGTGTTTCTAAAGAAACTGGAACTCAGTACAAGGACTGTAAAAATCTATGGTAGCTGCTGTTATCGAGAAGGTGCTTAGAGTTAAACTGGGGATAGTTGTGCTTTTTCAGATTCCAGTTTGACAATCCTGAATTATAATTTTGCCTGTCAGGAATGTGCTTTTCATGTGCTTTCTTTCTGCTGGATTCTGTGCTCTCATATTTTCTTTGCCTTGGCTTGCAGAGCCTCTTTTCTCTGATAAGGTCTTCTTTCCTTTATATTAAAGTTTCTTTTTAATTCCTTGAGTACTTTCAGATCAATCAGATACAGATACATCAGAATTGAATGAGATTATATGAAATGTACCCAACTCAGATATGGCCCTGATCTTAATGAATTTGTGCACATTGCTAAGGATTGTTCTGTGCATTTCTCTGAAAAGACAGGAGCATTATGAATAACAGGACTCATTCTGGTGGTAACAGAACTCATCTCTGTTCTGTTGTTTGTGTAACCTTCAGATGACTGCAATTCAAGTCCCCATTAAAAAAGAAACGAAATTCTTTAAAAACTGTAAAGAAAAAGATGCACACTGTTGCTGTGTCTTCTCATCAAATGGAAAATGAGCATCATGGCCAAAGACTCAACAGATAGAAGTTACATTGTCCACAGTGGAACTCACAATCTTTAGTTCCTTGTCTTCAAAAGAGGAGTGTGGGTTTTACCTTTCAGTCCACTTGACAGATTTCAGCATTAGTCTATTCTGAATACGATCACAGAAGAAACTCTAGAGAATTTTTTTGCTAAGGGGACTCTGTCTTTTCTTTCCTGGGTAGAACATTAGTTTAGAAACTAATAGTATGTCTTATATGCATTTTAGGCTTGCTCCAAAGTGACAGCCATGGACTCAGTAGTTTATCATGACTTGGCTAAGCTCAGTACTTGCCTGTGAAACTTGGGCTTTGGAGTTACATTTGTTTTTATGTTTAATTCAGATTCACGCTAAAGGATTACGTCCTAAGCTTTTTATTTTTAAATTATTTTTAAGTTGTTAATTAAGACTCCCTTAAAGACCTTACCACTCATGCAGCTGCTTATTACTGTGCCTGTGTGGGAGACTACTCTTCAGCTCTGATAGTAGTTTTTTTCTAATGTATCAATAAATGATGTTAGTTTAGTAAGTTTAAATCTAAAGCAATTAAAAAGTATTCACATTAGTAACTCGGTGAATGTGAAAGAAGCAATCCCTTCTGCAAAGCAGACTAATATCTTGGTGCCTGGTGCTGTAAGTCTGCAGCTGTGGCAGCTATGGGTAGCTATAGCCTTAGTGGGTAAGACATTTTACGGAATGGAGATGAAGTTAGTTTTGAATACTTTATACAAACTGCAGTCAATGCTCTTAATGTTTGGAATCATATGACTAGAAGCATGAGTTCAGTATTCATCCTGTAATTAAGCCGGCAGTTTTTAGGTTAGTGGTTTTTTTAAAGCTGAGAAGATATAAAGTGCTTCAAAAAATGAGTGTGTATTATTGATTCTGCTTTTGCGAAGAACAGATATAGTGGTGATACTCTGTATTGGTATGTATTATAAAAGTGAAAAAACTTTCCAGACTGCTATGTTCTGTTAAGCTTTTATAACAAATTGTTAAGATTCAGTAGAATCTAGAAAGTAGACATGAATATTATTTTCTTTTTACAGTTTTAAAGTTTATTGTCTTCATGCTTTACAAGTATTATCTTTTTGTGTAGTTCTTCGTGTTTTTCTTCTTGTCCTTTCTTGTTTTCTTGTTTAAAGAATATTTGAGTATGTGCCTTTCCTTCATGAACATTGATTTTTATCTAGGAAGTTGTTGTGAATGGAACTAGACTACAGTTTACCTATGTATAGTTTTGGAAATTGACTTTTTGTCTTCTATTCCAAGAGAACGTACTACACAAGCTCAAATAGATTTTTTTCTTTTAAGCCTCAAATAGTTTCAGTTAACTGCCAGTGTTATATATGACCTAAAAATTGACCAAGATCCTTTCTCACTAGATGAGAGCAATAACAGAAGTCCTGTTCCTGAGTCCAGTTAAGTTAGTTTTGGATGAGGTTTTTTAAATGCCACCTAGAATGATCTTCTTGGTATTAGTTTTGTAAGGTTAGCGTACATGTTTGGGTTCTTGAATATCCTTAAGAGTTTTTGTGGTCTAAGCTGACTTGAGGAAGTTCAGGAGAGCTACTATTTCTGTTATAGTCTCTATTTGATTGGAAGTGTAGAACTTTTTGAGCCTTTTTAATGAAGAAATAGTCTGCTAGTGATCTAAAAGTTACAGTGAGAAATTCCTCACAATTCATTCATCCTTTTCCAGACCTGAAGTTTGGAAGATAAGTGGTGTTCTTACCTTGCTCAGCTATCTTTATGTGACAGGCAAAATAAATAAATGCAGGCTAGATATGAAAGGTCTGTAATGAAAATGGGAATGTAATTTTGATGCTTGTTATGCTAAGGATGAAAGAAAGGCCACAATAGCCTTTGTTTCAAAACTGTTGTAAAAGTCTTACCATTTTCGAATTTCTTTCTGAAGGGCAAACTTATTTAAAAAATAAAAAAAGGTGACACTACACTTTTAAAATAGCATAATATGAAAGCTTTGGAATTAAGTGTTCAAAGCTGCTCTTGACTGCTTCCATCTCTTGGGCATATATGGGATATATGTTCAAATTTTAATTTAAGTGTGGGTGTAGGGAATGTTTCAGTCCTATTATTTACCTGTTCTTAAAGTGTATATTAGCTGGATACTTATTAAAATAAGATGATATATGTAGAATTCCTGACTATTTGTCATTTAGCCTCACCTGGTTAAAACTTGCCAGCTAAAATCATGCAGTTGAGCTTCCAAAATCCCCCCTCTCCCCTCTTTCCCCCCGGCAGGGAAGAGGAAGAGGGAAATGGGAGGAAAAAGACTTGCGGGTTGGAAACTAAAACTATGGCTTTAATGAAACCATGATGATGATAATATTAATAATAATCATAATGGAAATAATTAGAAAGTAACAAAATAGATACAAATATATGAGATCACACACATCCCCTCAACGACTGCATGTCGTTGGGTCCAGAGCTAGGAGGCAGCTGGATGCAGGAACTGGATTCAGGAACACATGGACCCAGGATCAGAAACAACCAGGCAGACGAAGTCCTCACTGGACATTGGCCATTGCAGAAGAGAACGAGACCCTTGTAAACTCTCAAGTTTACACCAAGTATGACATATATGGGATGGAACACTCTGCTCAGTTCAGGGTCACTTGCACCTCCTTTCAGATGTGGCCTCGTTTCCAGTTCAAAGATGGCCTTGTTAAAGTATAAGCATTGGCCTTTTTGCATACCAATGCCCTGTATTTTTGCTTTAGAGAAGAACACTGTCTCAAAAACATGCAGTGAGTTTTCAGAGAAATGAAGTTACTTACAGCAACTGAGTTAGTCGCGAAACTAACTCTAATTTACCTCAAAGTACAACACTACTGTATAACAAAGAAACACTTTTGAATGTTCTTACCAGTTAAAACCTTTAAAATCCTACAGTTTTTTCAAAAAAATTCAGCAAATGACTCTTCTATAGCTACCACTGCATTTCCTGTACTGTAGAAATTGATTTTAATTTCATGTGTTTTATGTGCATAGCATTTCTCCCTAGGTGCTGTCTTCATGTATGGTTTGCAGGAAGGTATGTGTGAGTTAGGGGACAGGTGACTGCCTTTTAGCTTTTAGTTGTTAGTACTGAACAAAAAAATTGAATATTATGTTGATTTTTGGGTTAAACAAGATTCTCCTGAGTTTTGGAAAGATTTGTCTGTTAACAAGATTGATCATTGTGGTTTCTGTTAATTTGTTTTTGTTTTCTCTTTACTTTCCACTATTTAAAGAGTACATTTAAGTTTCACCCTCCCTCCCAGAGAAATAACAAACTTAAGATGCCTTTATTTCCTGCCAGCCCTTTGAGACAGCTCAGAGCGTTTTCATGGGACAACAGAGCTCGTGGCAGAGATTTGCAGATTACTGGGACTGCTTGACAACAAATGTCCTGTAAATCAGACTTCTTACTGTCCTCTGTCTTCTCCAGAGACAGTTTTCTTCACTGGACGTGACCTTCTCAGCTGACTTACTTCTCTGTTTGACCTTTTGAATGTAGAACTTGAAAGATAAGCAGGACATGTCCTGTTTGAGAGCAAAAAAGCGCCTGAGGTACTAGACTGTGCAGAAAACTGCAATAGCCTCATCTGCTTTTTTCTGCTATTAATGTAGCTGTTTCTGTGCTGTTCTCCTTTATCAATGTAAATACCTGCACTGTATTTAATTAGATCTCTCACAATTCAACATACCTGTATACTTATTACTTATTCCATCTCCCTACTCATAAAAGGTAAGACGTCCTGCTTTAGCTGCCTCCCTTGGTGGTGTTTGGACTTTCTGTTAGTGGGTTTTGATTTTTTGTTGCTTAATTTTTTTTATTGTCAGAGGCTTCTCTGTTAACCAGCTTTGTAGAAGAATTTTGATGCATCAAGACATCCTGGAAATACTTTAGTAATGGAAGCATGAGGGTTAAATGCACCGGTTTTGGCTTTAGTCTTTTCATAGAAGCCCTGGGTCTGTGAGTTGAAACAAATTCTTTCCCTGTTCCAAGAGCTCCCTGAATATGGCTTACATTTTCTTTTTTTATTCTTACGTGGCCTTACTTCACTATTTTTTTTTTTCAAAGACAAGCTGAACCATTTTTGAGTATGCTTTCTGAGGTATCTGTCTGGACTTTGGATCAAAACTATGATGCTTTGTAGAAATAAGCTAAATGTAATGTCTTTAATGTTCTCAGTCCTTTGTAATGTCTCCTGGGTTTTTGCAGTAATCTAGGTTGAAAAAAAAGGGTTTATTACTTAAATATTTGCTGTAGCTAGTGGTTGTTGGGAATCTGGTGTAGGATATTTTGTTTGGTTGGGTTTTTTTTATTTTTTCCAGGATATTGGGTTTGGCTAGTGTTCAGCCAGTACCTTTTTCCCCTGTTTGCAATTTCTCTTGAGTAACTTCCGTCTTTTCCAAGTGCCTTTTTGTACCACTGGGAATCTGTGGAATGAATCTAACATTACAAAATGACAAGTTGGCTGGTTAGTTCTTTTGTCATGAATCCATAAGCGTTTGTGCAGGCTGTGTTGCACGAATGTACTCTTCCAGTATCCACAAAGGATAATCTGCACCAGACTGAGTTAGGTATGATATTGGTTTTCTTCTGGCTGTTGTAGCCATAGAAAAAAAACATTTTCCTGGCTCTTCCATCTCTTTTTTATTGCTGTTCCCAGCAATATAGTTCCAAGGAGGAAGCTACTCTGTGTCCACATCACATGGTTTCCTTTAGTCAAGCGAAGCACATCTCTAACCTGCTAACAGTATTTCAGTGTCACATGAGCATACACTTCTGAGTTGTCTTGAACGTTTAAGACAGCTCAAGATAGCGCATCCCTAGCTTTGTATCCTACTCTGTTAAATAAACCCTTTTCTTAAAGACACACATGGAAATCTGTTGTGCATTGACCTAAGCTGTCCTCTGCCCTGTTAATTGCAGGTAGTGATGACAGATTAGTGACTGACATGCCCTCAAGAAGTAAAATCTTAGTCCTATGTGAAGTTTATTGAACAGTATATGTTTTCATGGTCTTTGTTTCCTGCATTCCTACCATTGCTGCATGCTGCTATAAGGCAGTATCTGTATGCCAGTGTCAGCTACAAAGCAGTTGGGGTAGTTGACTTTCTGGAAACGCAGAACAATTAATATGCAGTTCTCAAGAATCTTGGTTAGGATCCTTAGAATGAGTGGATTAGGTTTTACAGCCTTTGCCTGATTGTTGGAGAGATCTGTCAGAAACAGTACTTCTGCAAGCAGGAGACATGTAGTGTTCCAAACAAAGAATGGGAAGGCCTGTCATGCCTGTCATATAACTGTTTGCATATATGTGCCTGGGGAATTGGCATGTGGAATCATATTTGTACAAGAGTGATGCAGGGATTCTTCTCAGTATGGTTGGTCTAGCTCTGGAGAATCTGTTGACTTTGTTTTGCCAGTTACCGACTAATTGATGAAACTTCTTTTCTACTGGAGACCAGGCTGAAAGCATTTTCTCAGTTACTGGAAGATTTAATATCATAGAATCATAGAATCACTAGGTTGGAAAAGACCTATTGGATCATCGAGTCCAGCCATTCCTATCTGCCACTAAACCGTGTCCTTGAGTACCTTTGTAATCCACTGTTCAGACATTTCTCTGAAGTAACTAAAAACACATCCAAAGGGAGAGTTATTTCCCTTATGCTGAATAGCACATTTGTAGTAAAATTAACTGAAACTGTGGAATTTAATATCAAGAAAATGATATCTTTTTTTTAAGAGATATTTACAGTATTCCACCTTTGTACCATAAAAAATATGGTACTATATGCTATGAGACTGTCTTTATTAGATGAAAAAATCTGTATGTAGCTTTCAAACTTGGTACAATAATTAAAAAATTATGCAGCTTTAGCTGTGCTGTGAGGCATCAAACATAACGACAAAATGTTAATAACAGAATTCACTACTCAGGCCTCCTTTTTGTATCTGTTAATACTATAGAATCAATTCCCTCTGTATTACTTGTAGCTCAAGTAATCGCTTTTGCTAGTTGTGTTTCTGCCTGTGGTTTACAAGAGAGATACTCTCACTTTTGCAAACTGACAGTAAGGAGCTTCAAGAGTTCTGGGAGAGGTGTGAATTTTGAGTTTGGAGGCCTGGGCTTTACACAGAATTAGTACTACCTTGAGGGCCTAGATTAGCCACCTCTTTGTTTTGATACATTTGCAAACTTTGTATTACTTGGCATTGCTAATTGAATGGTGGTCTTCCTCTTGCCTGTTAATGGTTTTCTTTGTAATAATGATTACTACGTAAATGAAAAAAAATTAACTATTAAAAAAAGTCACATATACAACAGGAAGAGGACACAACAGAATAAAATTTACAGTGTGCTACAGGGAAGGGTTTGTGTCTTGTGGTTTTCATCTTCCAGTGTTGCTTTAATAGGCAGGGCAGGAGACTTTTCCATCTCTTTGCAAACCTCATCAGAAGGTAGGAAAAATCAGATGAATGTAAAAGTAACAAAGGTTTCACCGAAACAGGAGGCTAACTGGCTGATGAGAGTCTAGAATATAGTTTTTGGTTCATGGAACAGATGGAGGAATGTGACAAACAATGCAATCAATAGAAACCCTTCTAGAAAATTCCATTGTCTCATTTCAGCTGTGTTGTGTGGCGTCCCTTTATGATAGTACCCCACTGGTACTGGCAGAGTGATATTATCAAGACTTTCTGTATGCCTAATAATGAAACAGACCCTGATCTCATTTTTGTGGAGGTCATGTGCTTTGGAGGTGATGTTTGATTTGCAGTGCCAAAAATTGCTGTGTGCGTGAAGTAAATATCTGTTGAATAATTTCAAACGTATCTTCTGAGTAAGTTATAAATTATCACCTGATCTATTGGGGAAAAAAATGAAGGTTCTTCCATTGTTTCTAGATATAAGCAACTGTATTTTCAGGTAGGATATGCTTCATAATACGTGGCAGTGTGAATTTTTTTTGGCTGTCCATTAAGGAGCTTTTCTTAGTGGCTTTAAAGTGGTAGATTCAAGAAGAATTTTCACGTAAAGGTGAATGGAAGAAATTTATTTGAAGAGAGAGTATGTTTTAAATTGTAAATATTCCAAATATTTTTTTAGGTAAATGAGAATGAGTAAAGCCAAAGGGATCTGCTTTGCCCGGTGCCAGGTCTCTAGGGAAGAGAATAAGAGTATAAGAACAGAGAAAGCACATGCACATTCTCCACAACTCTCCTCTAGCCTCCAGCATTTCTACCAGAGGTGGTGTCTTTAATAGCTTTTGATGTTTTTTTTGTTTCTGCCGTGAATTTGTCAGGTTGCTCTATGAACCATTTCATAATTCTGCAAAGTGGCAAGGAATTCCACCATTTCCTTACGTGCTGTGTAAAGAATCCGCTATTTTTTCTCTGCTTATTACCTCACCTCTTTCATTCTGATGTGCAGGGATTACTGAAAAACACTGGATGCTCTTCACTTTCTTCACTTATGATTCTGCTGATATCTGTTGCCATCTTCTACATTACGGTTTTTTTCAGACTGAAGAGTTCTGATCCATTTTGTTGCCCTATAGAAGAAAAGCTATTTTGTACTCCATCGACATGGTGCTCTTTTGTTACCTGTTTCAGCTCTTCTATAATCCTTTTGGACGTTGGCCCTATATAAAGTATTAAAGGTGTGGACAAGCAGTGGTTTAATGAAGTTCTCTCTCTTAACTGATAATACTTGTGTCAGATAAATTTGGGGACTGAGCTCTCTGTTGTAACTTTATTATTATATTTGTGAATGGCAGTAGTTGGGTCAGAGCTCTTCACTTTGTAAGGTGAGTTGGGGTTGGTTCTGCTACCTCCTCACCATATGATGTGATTCATATTTATCTGTACAGAATTTCATCTGTGATACCACCCAGCCGCACGCTGCTGAGCTACCCAGCAACCTGGTTGCTTTTTCACCCCTTCTTCTAGAGAACTTACTAGAAGGCTGAGCCATTCGCCAAGATGCGAAAGCTGTCTGTCTGACCTCCACTAGTAATTCTTGATATTGGCCAGCCAGTTTGGCTGTAATTCACAAGGCTAAACAGCTGGGTGGAGGAAAGGGATCTGAACAGGTATCAGGATCTGAAGTCCTGGTATCTGTTTTCATTGCTGCCGGCTGGCTGGATGTTTACACTGTGTGTAGTTTTGCAGCAGTGGCAATGAATAGTTACAGAATTTGTGCCTAAGCACAGAAAAAACACTGGAAGGAAAAGGTTTGGAGGTGGAGTAAGGGGTGACATCTCCTTTGCTTGGAAGGAATGAGAGGTTTGTTATTACTGAAAAATATATATTATGTTAATAAGGAGTGGTGGTGTTTAAGAAATGGCAATCACAGACTTTCTTTGGACAAAGAAGAGCATGGAATCAAAGTATGATCATGTCTTGTCCTCTCTTGCACCCCAATTATGAAGTTATTTCTGTGGATTTAGCTACAAGGCAAAGGAGGACTTCGCTTGAGTCTGTGAGGATGTAAGGTGTTATACTGCATGTGCAAAAGCATGAGTTGCTGACGCCTCATTGTGTTTAAAAATCAAATAGCAACCAAACAAAAGGTATCTAGATAAAGCTTTTGAAAGCTTTATGTGGGCATGAAGATTTTAAGTGGGTTTCCACTTCTATAATTTCACTCTTCCATGCAAAAGAATGCGAACAGTTGTGTTCAGGGGACTAAAGCTTTAACCTGCCATCTGTTGCACTCCAAGCAGACATAGTACAAAGAGACCACGACTAAAGAAAGTAATTTTTTAACCTTAACATTGGCTGGATTTTGCACCAGCTCCGTGGTGCAACGCACGTTCCAACCACTTGTACTGAAAGTGAAATACTGTCAGATGATAATGATGATAACATACAACTAAGGAGAGGCCAAGAAAGTGGATGAGGAAGCATCATCCAGTTAGAAAGCTCTAAAGATTTGTGTAAAATGTTCTGTATATAAAATGTTCTGTATCACTGATTAGCTTTTTGTAACTTATACTATTATGACCTTAATACTTTTTCTCCAAAGCATAAAATACACTTGTTTTGTTTTATTTGATGTAAACGTCTCAGTCTTTTGTGCACATTCAAAGAGAAAATAACTAATTTTCTTTTTTTAGGTTATAAAGCATCTAAATGGAGTCTGAGCAGCTGTTTCATAGAGGCTACTGTCGAAACAGTTACAACAGTATAACTAGTGCAAGCAGTGATGAGGAGCTTTTAGATGGAGCAGGTGTAATTATGGACTTTCAGACCTCTGAAGATGACAATCTCTTGGATGGTGATGCATCGATTGGTAAGTTAATACTGGCTTAAAATTTATATTGGTTATATTTTTATGGGTTTGTGCCTTTTTTAATAAACAAACACAACTGTTTTTCATAACTAATTAATTTTTCTCTTTAGCTAATCTCTCCTTCAGAGGGATTCTTTAAACCTGAATGTGGGTGGAAGTTCTTCTGTGTGCTAAGCTAACAGTTACGGTGTGTGGGATGAGTTCTAATTCCAGGCAGATATTAAATCACTTCTGGTAAATTTGCTGCCAGGTAGGGGAAGTATGGCTGTTATGCAGCAGGATTTGGAAGTCTCATTGTCTCCAACATTTCTTTGAAGTGGAAATTAACAGTCTACTTTTAATTGTTACTTCTAGAGATAAATCTTTCTGCTTGATTCAGCTTCAGATCTGTAAAAGAGCGGCAAAAACTTATAAGCAACAGAAAACGCCATGTGAGTTGAAGTTTTGACTAGGTGAAAGTTGCAAAGAAAGCTTGTTACTGTAAGCACTGATAAAAGCATTGACGTAATACAAAGAAGAAAGAACTGGGAAGCTCACAGTATTTTTTTAATTAACAAAGCAGTTAATGGAGTGAAAGTGTTAACATTCTCTTAGCAATGGTCAAAGAGGGGAACAGAAGGAGGGAAAGAAAGTATTTTCTGTTTAAGGTAGTAAACTCAGTTAAAGATACACTCTTGTCACTTCCTCTTATTTTACTTAAACTCAGCATCTTGAGTTTTCTTTTTTATCATCCTTTCCTGTTCCATTAGCATTCAGTTGTCTTCTGTCCTTGCAGAGTCTCTTCCTTCCCCTTTGCCACGCTTACCGACTGGATGTTGGCATTGTACTAGTTAGCTGTGTTGTATCATTATAAGCATCATTCTCCTCTGTATTCCTCCTGACTAATTAGATATGTCTTGAATGTGCAGTTATTTAACTTGTATACCAAACAGGTATCAAGGGCTAGGACACCTTCAATCTGCATAAAAATTCTTTCTTCCAAATTACTTAGGGAACACAAGCATGATGAAGTCAAGCACTTGACAGTTAGGAAATTACTAAGTGAACAACTGCCTTCCATCTGTAATATTTTATTCTGAAAATCTGGCGTTTAGGAAAGTGAGTACCTTGCTTGGCTTACATATTTGCAACATGTATTTTATGTCTCAAGGTGCTCTGGTTGTTGTTTATATAAATCCTCTCCATTGCTTCGAGCATTAAAGAGAAATAATTTTTCAGTAAAATAGTTTCAGAGTCAGTGTTCTGCCCTTCATTTGTTGTGAATTTAGATCTGTTAACAGAGTCCAAACAGGTGAGAGGTAGTTTTGTTTGCACTGTCAAAAGGAATGCTAATTGTTGCACGTGCCAGTAGCCCCCTACCTCATTGTAATGCTGAAGTACTAGAATGTACATTAGAACATAAATATTAATGTATTTTCTTTCCTGGAGTTGAATTTTCAATGACTTATCTGCTTGCCACAATTACAGTGTCAGTAAGAAGCAGCAAGAGTAATAAGCACTATTATTTTATCTTGATGATTTATGTGTCTCTATGCATGGAAAATACTTTCTTGTTCAGTAAATCATTGTAAATTTCTTTGCAGTAGATCAGAATCTGGTGTAAATTATCTTTGCAAGGTGGCAAGAACATACTGCCAAAAATGTTTTAAATGAACTTACATGAAGAAGGTGAACCTTTCTGTTTCTTATTCCTTAGGTCTACAAATGTATCAAGTGGGTTTTCTTGTGGTTTTTTTTTGGTTTTTTGTTTTTTTTTTCTTATATTGAGCAAATCATTGATAAGACCAAGCAAGCACTTTCTTGCTGCCCTGTTTGTAGTTCTCTGTTACTTACTTAGTATGAAGCATCAACTGTTTATTTTGGTGGCTTTTTTATTATTATTATTATTTAAGTACTCCTATCCTTTAATCTCTCAACATTATTTTTGATTTGTTGAGTGTAAGTACGTATAAATTCATCATACAGAATCTGCCTCACCATCCTGGTAACTGGAAGACCCCATGCTCAGCACAACAGGGCCTCTGGAGCATGGTATGAATGCAGGGGCATTAGATCTAGTTCTGAGCTTTAGCTAGGGAAGCCTGCCAAAATCAGGAGCCCTGTTTAAACATATAGTTAGTGTTTTAAATCTGTAGGGCTGGAAGAATTTATGGGCCTGGTTTCTTCGCAGAATGAACAAAATGGCAATAACGTATCTGTACTTAAAAAGATTGTGCAAATGATGTAGTTAAATTGAAAGCTGTGTTGCTGCATAATGTAAGCCTGGAGTACAAATGAGCACAGGCATGAACTTACCCAATCTGGACAATGGAGTGTTCATCATAATTTTACAGTTTATGTCATAAAATACAGAATTACAGAGTTAAAAGAAGACTATGCAATGAGAAGAAAACGAAGGATTAGGAAATTACAGGGGTTTTTTTTTTATTCTTTTTTGGCTAATGAAAGTTGAACCATAAGTTGCATGTACGTTATGCACATAAAAAGCTAACAACATGGAATTTCTAAAGTAATTGTAGTCTTTCCCCCTCATTCAGAGGACAGTAAGTTAACAGAAGTCTGCATATTTCAGTAGGCATGGTAAGTTCCTTGGCTGTCAGCACAGTAGTTCTATAAAGACTGCACAGTACTGCCATTCACATTACCACTCATACTTAAGCACTTCTCTGAGGCTTACAAAGCCACTGAGCCTGTTATTCATTAGTGAATATGCCTTATGTTGAAAGCATGTGGAAACTGGATGATATTGGGAAAGAATACTAATGATATATTCCACTTGACTTATGTGGGAAAATCTTGTATATTATATGGGACTAAACAAATGAATATTAATTGGAACCTGTCCTCATAAAATCTTATCACCTAGACTTTTAGGTATCTTTAATATTTATAGAAAGATTTGGCTTTTTAGCATCACCTCTGATTTGCACTTTGAATGGTTTTGTGTAGTTCCCTATGAGGGATTCACTGATATATTAAAAGTAGTGCTGTACAATAATCTTGTTTCTCTTAACACCATCTGGAAGCATGTACGTTACCTATCGTTCACTGTATCATCTGAGAAGAATGCAGAAATGGTGAATATGTAGTATTAGATACTAAATAAATGTATTATATAAATATATCTGTATAGTAATTATATCATAGTTGCATATATCATATGTTGTGTCTTCCAGTAGCTGTTTTCTTTGTATATATTACACACTTTTAATGGCAGCATTATAGAGAAGAAGTAGGTATCCTGAAATTGTAAATTCTTTGTGCATAATGTGTTTTAATGTGGTAAATAATTAAATTGCTACGCACATGGAGGCTTGGATGGCTTGCACTAAAGCTTTGCCTAGAAAGGATGCTGCCCTCAGCTTTGGCCAAAACTTGCTTTTATTGCTTATCAAATGTAATCTCTTTGTAGTACTAAAGTTAGTGGTTTTCCTTGTTGAACTGCTGTCTAGCGAGAAGTATGGTGACATTATACCAATAACAGAAGTGTCTGCCTTTTTGTAGGGAGGACATCTTACCAATCCTTTACATGCAGTGTATTTTTATGTATGCGACCTGTGGAGATCATTTCCATCACGACTTATCTGTGTTTTATTTTTAGACTGTTTGCCCTGCTTCTTGCTAGGTCAATTTAAACACATTATACTTACCACTGAGAAGTTATCAGCTCTTTAATAATTAAGTCATATAAGCTAATATTTACTGGTTTCAGTTTTATAGGAGGACATCCATGTTATTTAGTTTTAAAAAAATTGTAACACTAGGATAGTTCATTGTTTCCCATGACTTTAACTGGAAAAAAGAGAATTCTTTCTAAACACAAGTGCAATCTCCAGAGTAGAAATATACTATCAGCTTAATATTTTAGCTGGGGAATATAAATGAGAAGAGGAAATGTTTAATCCTTTCTTTTGCTCTAAGCATAGGCCTGCTTTGCCTGCTTCTCTAAGTTGGACAGACAGAATTCTTGGCTTCTGTTTGGGCTTAAAGGCTGTAACAAGTCTCTTCAAAAGTTCAATCTTCTTTTATGATTTGGGGTTACCCAGCTAATGAGGTAAAACTGAGATGTCTCTATAATTTTACTCAGACTTGAGGGCTGCATCAGTTTTCACTGTTTTTTTAATTGTATTTTAAGTGTAGGGCAAGCTCAGCCAGAGGTGGTTTTTTGTAATGTTGTCAGACTGCGAATTTTTCCAGGCATTGGCTGAAAGCAGATGATTAAGCCTTATTTGCAGTAAGAATGGTGTGCAAACAAATGATCTCACTTCTGTTTACATCTCAAGGTACTTTATTCTGTCTGTGGGAGTCTGAGTCCTGAATGAGCTTGGCATTTTTTTCAAGAGTTGCAGTGATTCCTGTTTCAGTTGAAGCTGCTACACTTCAGTGTGGAGACAGTTTACATTCTGGCAGATGGTGTTAGCATAAAATTGGCAATAGTTAACCTTAATATGACAACCTGTAAACTGGTAATTCAAAAGCTGCTGCTGCAGCCACTACTATCTCCTTACAGTGATAGCAGTGTCACTAAAAAAAAACCAATATGCCAACAGATCATGGTGCAAAACACTATAGCTCTCCTAGACTGTCCTTACCCATGAGCTGGAGTACTTTGCCTAAAGTGAGAGTACCAAAACAATGCATTTTCAGTGCCCTAAATGCTGACATTAAAAATACGATATAGTGAACTATTTGTGGCTTTATTTGTTATTTTCAGCAAGTGCAGGTGGTTCTATATAATCAAGAAATTTCTACCGCATCGGAGGTTAGTTGTTCAAGCAAAATCGAGACATAGTTATCTTTTCCAGCAGCACATAAATGTCCTATCACATGTACGCTTGTTTCTGTTTAGCTATTGCATTTTACAAAGAAAAGAATACAAAGAAAATAATAAAATATCTTATTTCATGCACAAAAAACTTAAGCTTCTGTTACATTCCTTATGTGTGGAAATTACATTAAGAGATATTTAACTGTTCTCCAAAGCTGATCTGAAGAATAGTCTTCAAAGTAATTTTGCACCATTGACATTGTCTTTACCATACGTGTGGGCTTGACTGAACAGTCACCATGACAGTTTGATATATCTCTTTTGTAGGTTGCATAGAAGAAGCTGTTTTCCAGGTTGCTAATATTTGCATTAAAGGGCTTATTGTTTTTGAGTAAAGAATATACTAGCTCTCAAATGATGCTGTAAAATTGAAGCATGACATCACATGACTTGGTCTCGTCATGTGCCACAAGCATAAGGCACACCTAGTTTATTTTGAATAGTTGAATTCCCAGTAACTGGTTATCATTTACTTTTTTTTCTCCTGGGTTGTTGTTAGAGCTGCAGATGTTTTGCCTGTGTTCCATATTACTAGTGTAGCTGAGCACAGCTATACCGTAGAAGTAGAAACTGTATTTTCTTTTACTTTTTTTAATAATAATGCATTAAGTTAATTTTGTCCATCTATATGGAACATAAGTTATTATACATTATGCTTAATTGGATAACTGGGCTAATTAACAAAGTTCTTCCTTCAAGGATTCAAAATTTCTGTCTGTAAATGAAAAAATGGACTGGAAGATTCTTAGGTTAAGGGGAAGAAATGTTTTATCTTAGTTACTGGATGTCATTATTGAATGAGTGAATTGCAGATGTTTGAAATGTTCTTGCATCTTGCCTATTTATCACAATAGTGGCTTTCCTGAACTGTGATATGTTGGATTTTTTAAAAACATAATTATTTTCCAAAATGAAAATTTCACTTGATACTGTTTTAGTTGAACAGCCTGTAGTGGAGTTGCAGTGTTAGTCTAGCCTTCAGATTGTAACTGGATTGGTGTGGCATTGTATTTTCTGAAGGATGGAAATCATGGCAGTGTGTTCATAAAGTTTTAGTCACTAGTTAGTTTCTTGTTCTCTTCTATTTTTAAAAACAAATATTGAACATTTCAGTTTTTCACAAATGTCAGGATTAGTTCTTTGAAGACTTGTTTATAGGATATGAGAATCGTGTTGGTTTTAGAACTTAACCATACCAACAGTCTTCGAATGGTCTCACCAGTCTTTCCTGACAAATTTACAAAACTAGGTTTCATCATCTTCTGGAACATACAAGCATATGCATTTCCAGCCTGATGCTCTGCAATAAGAGGGATCATAATACTAGCAATTAATTCTTTCTATCTTTCTGATAGAATCATAGACTCATAGAATAGTCATTCTATGATAGCTGCAGCTGTGAAAAATCTACTGATACGTAGGGTTTTTAGGGGGTATTACTAGCTTATTGGAATGAAACTGCTTTTGATAAAAAAAAAGGTTTGATGTGAAACTAGGACAGAGTGACGTGAAAGTAGAATGACTTGATTGTCTTGCCAAATACACATACTCTGATAAGGCCCATCATGCATTGGCCATATGAACATAGAAACTCACATGGATGGCATGGTTCTTTCATGTGAAAGGTGGTAGTTCCTCTCTCACTTCTAAGAGGAGAGAGGAAAGAATCATGGATTAAAATCCCTAGTTGCTCACAAAAAAAAAACCCCTGTATCAGATCTCTAATTTAATTACACCAAATCAGTTGGCAGGTGTATTTCTTTAATCACTAGTGTGAGGTATCAGACTGATTATAGCTTGTTTTGCTATATCCGTATACGAAGTATACTCTTTAACAAATATTTCTTCTCCTTGTTGTTGTTTGTAGTGGTCTTGGTCCTCTAAAATAATAATTGTCTTAAGAGCTCTCTTATTAGAAAAGACGGTGAAAATTTTCATTGCTGTTTATTTCTTATCCTTCTCAGTTATCTCTTTTCCAGGTTAAGGACTTCTGGTTTGCTCAGTCAGACCTTGTGGCTATCCCATGCCTTGAATCCTTTTTAAGTGCCCTTTTCTGAACCTTTTCTAATATCTATAGCTTGGGAGGGGTCAGAACTTTGCACAACATTTGGAAGATGAGCACCTCATGGAAATAGAGCAGCAAATCTTATGCTGACTACTACTAAGGATTGAGCTCATAGTTTCATGGAATTTAAATATGCCTGGCATATTTAAAATTACTGTTGGCATGTTCACACAGCTTAAGTGTGTATGAGGAAGATGTAATGTTCTTAAAGATAGAAAGTAAGCTTAGTATATGTGGCATATCTAGGGAGGAATACATATTGTTAGTGTTGTCATTTTATCCCCAGTACGTACTTTGAACAGTTAAGTTGGAAATAGTGGCCAAAAGTAAACAGCCCTACAACAGAATAAAGGCAATCTAGCAGATAAAACCTATTTCCTTATATGCATTTAGGCGAGAGGGAAAACAGAATGATCTTGGTAGAAGTATTTTGGGTAATTTTACTGAAGTAGTTACTGTTGCAAAAACAGTTTTCTGACTTCAATTAGGGAAGTTGTGGATGACCTCTTCCTGGAAGTGTTCAAGGACAGGTTGGATGGGGCTTTGGGCAGCCTGATCTAGTGAGAGGTGTCCCTGCCCATGGCAGGGGGTTGGAACTAGATGATCTTTAAGGTCCCTTCCAACCCAAACCATTCTATGGTTCATTTAAGTAACTGCATTTTTGAAAGTTACAGACAGAATGTCCCTCTGATAGTATGTTTTTTCAGAGTTTTTCCAGACACTGTTATCAGAAGAAATTATAATTTCTTGTGTTAAGTATTTTATGTGCTGAAGAGATGTGTCTTCTTCTGTGATCATCTTCGTTTGTTTATAGTGTCTCTCTCTCTCTCAAGAATGCAAGGTTGGACAGAGAACTGGTACTGCCCCAATTAGTGGAGATTTGGCTGTTGTGAGGTTTATAACAGCATTAAAATTAGTCCTTGGAAAGTAATAAAATATGCATAAAATTTCTGGGAAATGTTATACATATGCATGTAGATTGGAAATATATTCTGTAACCAGCTTTTGTCTCATTACGCGATTGGTGGAATTACCCTTCATGTGTCCAGTGCTGTAATAAAGGATGCTTGCTTTCTAGAATTTCAAAACAAGTGTTAGAGTTTATTTACCAGTATTTTTGGTATAATGAGAAAATGGAAAAGTAAACTTTAAGCAAGCTGCTAAGTAAGCAGGCTTGCTTCCTACTAAGGATGCCATATCTTCTTGTTGATAAGTTAATAGTTTTAGCAGACTGGAGTGTGAGGAAAGGTTGTATGCAAAGGTGAAAATGCAGCAGGGCTTTCCTTGTTACTAAAAGCCTACCCCTAAAGAAAAACCAGAAAGGAGGTAGAAATTAAAGAGACTCGTAGAGAATCAGAAAGCAAGCTGTTTGCAGAACACAGCCTGCTTTTCTTTCCCAGTCCTTCTTGCATAATTAGTACAGTAGAAGTAGATACTTTTTTTTTATGTCTGCATAAAGCTGATGAATTAAAGAGGAGAAAAAAAAAAAAGAAGGAAACCTCCCCACCTCTCTCAGCTGATGGCTATATGTTGTCTATTGGTGTCAAAGATTTTCTTCCAGTGTTGTTGGATTATAGATCAAGAAGAGTCCGATGGACAATCCTAGAAAGAGTGAAAAGAAGACTGGAGAGAGTAGTCTTGGCCTCAGTGTTTTTGACTAAGATGTCGAAGCAGTCTTGAAGGACCAAACGCCTAAGTCTTTTCCAGTTTACTTTTGGTCTTGGGCATCATGGTTTCATATTTCAAATCATGTTGAATCATGATTTCATATTTCCCCCTTTTTCTGTCTGTTTCTTTCTTCTCCTGCCTTAAAGTTTGACGTGGCAGTGGGGAGCCTTGACTTGTATTTCACTGATGCACAGTGAAGGTTCAGCTGCCTTGGGGGGAAGTTGGTCTCAGAACTGATGACACAACATGCTGGTGGCGGTATGACCTGTTCTGCTGCATTCTTTTTGCTGGTTGGGTTTGACTTCAATTACAAACCTCCCTGTCTGGACTGTGAGTGAAAGCACCATCGGAAGTTTTGACAATACTGTAGAAGCATAATTCAAGAACCTGTGGTTGGCCAGTGAACAAGTAAGCTTATTAGGCTAGATCCTGGAATAAAGTGTCCTCTGCTGGGTAAAATGATTATGAGCAAAATTATGTAACTAATTTGTGGGAAACAATTATAAAACAAAGAAACTGTGATTAGGAAACTATTTTTTCCCTGTATAATAAAATGCAAATAGAAAAACATCTTGCTGTATACTGCTAAGCACGTTCCTCTGGGGTTTTTTTTTGACTCCTGTTTTATTTAAACCCCATCTGCCTTGAACTACCCAACAACACATGTTACAAATTTGTTTTCTTCTGCTTTCACATTACATTTGGTCTAAAATTTTTCCTGTCATTGTCTGTCTGCCTCATTGAGGCTTTTAATGAGGTGGCAATGGAAACAGCTTAATAGAGTCTTCTGGGAGCCTTTTCCGAACACCACCGTGGTCAAGCACAGAGTTCTGTACAATGCTGCTGAATGAATGAAGTTTGGGACCCTATAATTTAAGATTTTAATAATAGATATAGTTTTTACTGTGCATTAATTTGAAGCTATGTATAGTTGAAATTTTTTTTCCTCTCTTTTTTTTTCTTTTCTGCAATTGTGTCTGAGTTATTTCATCCTGGGCCATGTCTGGGTACTGGAACTGAGAGAGAAGGCTATTTGTCCTTTTATCATCTTTAGCATTACCACTGCTGGCTCTGTATGACCAAGATGAAAGTTGTATGATTTTAAGCAGAATGAACAAAGTCATACTTAAGGGGCTGCCAGATCAGTAAACTGAGACAAGTTAAGTATGAGAAGTCAAGCTGGTAGAGGGATTAGGGCTGGGCTTAATTTGGCGACATGGATTGAGAAAAGGGTACATGAAAGAGGAAATTGGAAAGCAGGCAGGAGAATGCTACAGGAAAGAAAAGGAATTTTAATTTCAATACTTGGTGCAGTGAAATTACATATTCTGTCACCGAAATAAACCAAGTAATTGAAGGAATTGAGAGAATATATTTGGTTTACATTTAATAAGGTGCTTGGCTATCTTCCTTAAACCTAGCTTACTTTTTAATATGAAATGGTAGAATAGTGCTTGAGAACTAAGGTCGTCCTTCCAACCTTGGCTAAGCAGGCTGTCATACCTCTGTGATTCTCCCCTTCTTTTCATTTGCCTTGTTATTTTGCCTGAAAATACCTTTCTCTGGCTGTATCCAGTTTGTCTAATCTCTGAAAATGTAAGAACAAATCAGATAAAGTATCTTGAATGTGTTTCTTCTCTCTTCCTAAAAGGGAAAAGAAAAAGTGTGGAGGGGAGGATTAAGGTGTCTTTCAACATTCTCTGTGTGCTTTAAAGGTGTGTCACATGTATCCATTGTGATATTTCTAGAACAATGGACTTGAAGCCCTTTTCTGCACAGATAGACGCATCTCAGTGGTGGTTAGCCACAGTATGTGCCTGTTGAGAACAATGGGAGCACTCAGGTGTGGGAAGTTATTTGGGCACGGAGAATTTCTGGGATTGAGGCCTTAGCTGTAATTACTGTGATGAAATCTCCTTGAAAGCAAGCCACGATACAAACCTGCTGTTTACATATAAGCTGTTCTGTGTACTAAATTGGCCATTTCAAGGGGTTTTCATTCATTGAAAATAAGGCTATTGTAAATCTTAACTTTAGGCCTTACAACAAGCGTTCATAATCTTAGGTACTCCATAATACCACAAGTACCTTGTTAATTAGAGACACTGTTTCACTTACTGAAATGTTGGAATTTTCTGAACGTCAAAACAGAGATGACTGACATGCTTTTCTGAATACAAAAAATATCAGACAGTTAAAGTCAGACACCGTTTCAAGACGGGTAGAAAAACAGTTATTTGGAATTGTATAGACTTTTAGATACTAAAAAAAAGACCGGCTTAACTAGGTCAGGTTATCATACATAGTGTCTTTCTCTCTCTCTTTAAAAAAGCCGGTTTTCATTGTATTGTAGGAAAAGGAATACACAGTGATAGTGGTTATGAACAATGAGAACAAAAGTTGCTGGTAATTGAGAAGGGAAATTACTGTTCTGCTTTTTAAGACTAGACAAAGGACTGTATATGGCAGACACTCTATAAGCAGAGACCTTGACAGAGCTGTTAAATTTTAATAGCAACATCAAACTCTTAAACTAGTGGTGATCTTCCAGATGATGCTAGTACAAGTTCTTGATATCCTTTATTTCATATTCTTTCAAATATGACTTTGCATTTGTAGTGTGGTCTTCTATAGCTGACTAAATATTGTCAATAATAAATGCACTAGCAGTTCATTCTGTAATAATTCTGTATCAGAGGTTACAAAAATTGTTGTCATATTTCTTCCTGCTGTGAATGACTTTTTATTTAGAGCCTTATAATAAGATTACATACTCCTTTCAGGTGCTGTTGAGACAAGGAGTTGGGAATGCTTGGGGATTTCTGTTTTACTTCTCCTTAAATTTAAGTAATGTGGATAATTTAAAGTTCAGAGGTGCTTACTTTTGTCTTATCACAAGCAAAAATAAATGCTGAGAATGCTTAATGGCTATGAAAGTCACAGCATTTTTGGATATCCGGATCTTAAAGATTCAGTTGCTCTTACTGTAAAGTTGCTCTTGTCCTACAGCTGGTGGTTGTAGGACACCAGTATTCATTAAACATTTCCTTGTATAGATGACAGCAATTGGATCTTGGTAGAAGACACCAGTATTTTCAAATGGAGGATCTGTGGCTTAAATGTTCCCACTTTATCTCCAAGATAAGATGGTCTTTAAGGTTTTAAAATATTTTTTGCTATGTGGTCTTTTGGTTTTCCTTCATTTTCACCTGTTTTTCCATCTATAGAGATACCAGCATTTTCTCAATATTTGTATTGGAGACATATTTTTAAGATTGAATACATTGACATTTACTGTCAAGAAAATGTAATGTTTCTTTGCCCTACTCTGTGCTCAAAAAGTTGATTTGCAGTTCAGAGTTTGTACCACTAGCTTATAGAAGAAACAACTTCCTTAAAAACATACTTGGAAATTTATGTAAGAAACTGATGCATTTGAAAACTAAAATAGTTGTCTATCACACTTACAAAGGTGAAAAAGCATACTTAATAAAATTAATTCCTTTTCTTGTGTCTTGTGTGAATGAAACTGAAGCTGGGCCTTGGTGCTGCAGGCATGCAATGCAGGATTCTCAATTTTGCTAAGCCTGTGTAGTCAGTAATTTCACTGGGACCCTGTATTTAGGTAAATCATGTGTTTGTGTGTATATGCACATTTATGTACAAACCAAAGTGTTACACTGAGGCAGTATGTCTGATGCCTTGCATGTCCTTTTTCAGCCCCTGAGAGCATTTTTTAAATGTACTTTCACAAAAATGAATCTCTGCAACCTAAGTGATGGTCTAGTTGATGTATGACATTTTACTGAGGCACAATGCTTACAATGACTGAGAATAATAGATGAGGGAACAATAATTTTGTATTACCTCCAGAGGGGAAGAAAAACAATATGTACATCTTGCGTGTACATATTTCACTACAACTAGACTAACTATGGAAATCTCTTGTAAAATAGTTTCCTTATCAGTACTTGCAAGATAGGACCAGTATGAAATCATAGAGTAAATATAAATTAATATATGGATACAATATATAATGACATGTTCTGAATGCAAGCAATTGTAATAGTAATTTTTGTAGTAATTTTAAGATTTCCTGCCTTTAGATACCAATTACCTGAAGTGCTTGGTTTTTGCCAAAGCTGTTCCAGCCGCTGTTTGATGGTATCACTCCATGAATGCCTAGGTTAGCATTCACGGGGGTTGTTGCCCCTTCGGAGTTTGTGACTTCTTAAGGGTAAAAAAGTACCCATAACTTTTTGTCAAAAGGTACAGTAACGCAAGTATGAACTTTCATTTATTACATTTGCCCTTCATCTGAGCTCTTTAGTCTGAGCGGGGGATGTTATGCAGTTGTAATACCAGAATAATCACCACAAAAAAATGGGAGACACCAGACCATTGTAGTTAGATATGTAATCAAAACCATTAAACCAATAATTTAATTATGTATGTTCAAATCTGACACTCACTGTTGTAGGATGGGGAGTTCTTCAGCGTGAAGGGAGGTGACAGCAGGGCGTGGTGACCCCATGGAGCAGCAGGACCCGCTGCATTGTTCTCCATCTTGATGTTTGAAGAGAGTAAATACAATTACTGGGAGACAGCTTCTGCCCTGCCAATGGGAATAATTGACCTTTCCCTTCCCAATAACTGTAACTGTTCAGAAAGTCGATGCCAGTGCGGCTCCAGGGAAGGGAACAAAAAAAATACAAATATGCAGGGTTGCAGGTTTGCCTTTCTGACAGGCTGTGAAACTTACCAACAGTAATTTTGAATATTGTTAATACATAATACTACACTATGCCAGGCATATTTGAATTCCATGAAACTATGAGCTCAGTCCTTAGTCAGCATTGCTGGTTGATGAGGAGCTCAACATGAACTCATTGCTCTCTACAACTACCTGAAAGGAGGTTGTGGAGAGGAGGGTGCTGGCCTCTTTTCCCAAGTGACAGGGGACAGGACAAGAGGGAATGGCCTCAAGCTCTTCCAGGGGAGGTTTAGGCTAGACATTAGGAAAAAAATTTTCGTGGAAAGGGTCATTGGGCACTGGAACAGGCTGCCCAGGGAGGTAGTTGAGTCACCTTCCCTGGAGGTGCTTAAGGGATGTTGTATGTCGTGCTGAGGGGCATGGTTTAGTGATTGATAGGAATGGTTGGACTCGATGATCTGGTGGGTCTTTTCCAACCTGGTGATTCTATGATTCTATAAGCCGGCAGTGTGCGCTCACAGCCCAGAAGGCCAACAATATCCTAGGCTGCGCTAAAAGAAGCGTGGTCAGCAGGTCCAGGGAGGCGATTCTGCCCCTGTATTCGTCTCTTGTGAGACCTCATCTGGAGTATTGTGTCCAGTTCTGGAATCCTCAACATAAGGAGGCTATGGAACTGTTGGAAGGGGTCCAGAGGAGAGCCATGAGGACGATCAGAGAGCTGGAGCATCTCCTGTAGGAGGACAGGCTGAGAGAGTTGGGGTTGTTCAGAAGGCTGCGAGGAGATCTTATAGTGACCTTCCAGCACCTGAAGGGGCTACAAGAAAGCTGGGGAGGGACTGTTCATAAAGGCTTGTGGCGATAGGACTCGCGGCAATGGGTATAAACTGGGGAGGGTCAGATTCAGACTAGACGTAAGGGAGAATTTCTTCACGGTGAGGGTGGTGAGGCACCGGCACAGGTTGCCCGGGGAAGCTGTGTCTGCCCCATGGCCGGAGGTGCTCAAGGCCAGGTTGGACGGGGCAGCTGTTCTGGTGGGCTGTCCCTGCCCAGGCCCGGGGGCTGCAGCCGGGCGCCCTCCGGGCTCCGCTCCGCCGCTCCGGGCCCAGCCGGGCCTCGCGCTGCCCGGGGCGGGGCGGGCGCCGCTCGGGCCGCCCCCGCGCTGACATCAGCGGGCAGAGCCGGCGCTGCGCCACGGCCCGGCCCGGCCCTGCCCCGCGCCCAGGACATGGATGATGTCTCCGAGGATCCCTATCTGCCCTACGATGGCGGGGGAGGCGACGGCATTCCGCTGCGGGAGTTGCATAAGCGAGGTGGGCGAGCCTGCGAGCGGGGGACTCGCCCGCCGGGACCCGCCGCGGTCCCCGCCGGGCCGGCTGCCCCGCGTCCCGCCGCCTCCGGGCTCCATCTTCCACGCGTGGCGGGCTTCCCTGCCTCTCCCCGGCTTTTTTTCCTTTGTTTTTAAATGAATAAAAACGTCTCGTGCACTGAAAGCCCCCGGATCGTGGGGGCAGGAGCTCCTTCGGGGGGCGGCTTTCACACCTTGCCCTGCCTCGAGGGTGAACAGCCCTCCTCTGGCTTTGTAGCTCGCGTCCCCGCGTTTGGATCCCTTGCTTTTGGATCCCTTGCTTTTGGATCCCTTGCTTTTGGATCCCTTGCTTTTGGATCCCTCCTTTTGGGTCCCTCTTTTAGGATCCCTCTTTTTGGATCCCTGCGTTTATTTAGACCCGTGATTTTAGGTCCCTGCTTTTAGATCCCTGTGCTTTTAGACTTGGCTCTTGGTTGACGTCTGTGATGCGCGAAGGGAAAGCTGTGCCGCTGTGAAATGTCGATTAAGCCGATATTTGATGAGCTCTTAAGAAACTGGAGCTTTGTGGCAGGTTCTTGACGCTGTTGCTTGCGAGGTAGCAAATGAGGAAAGAGGACTGTTGTACATGTTCGGCAAAAAGTCCTCTTCTGAGCTTGCCTTTTGTTTCTTGTTGCAAATTTAAAGCAGAACATGTTCTATAAAGATTTGGGTTTGTACTGAAGAGAAATTATAGTGGGAATAAACTGAAATTATACCTTCAAATTCTGAGGACATAAGTCTGTCTTGGTTGAATTTCATGGTTACACTGTGGTGTTTAGAAACAGTAAATGTGGTGGATTGTTACAGTAGTTTTGTTTAAATTGGCTAATCTAAAATTAGTAAGTTATCAGCATCTGTGGCTGTTGGTGATGTCATTAGAAAGGAGTTAGAATGAGAATAAAGGTACAATTTATATAAGATGATTTTTTTTTCCCCATATTAATTTATTTTTTCACCTTTCCTTGCAAACTCTTATTTTTGTAAGTAATCACGTTTTTTATGTTCTTCTAGCATTTTTATCTTTATTTCAGTAATTTACATAAAAGGTTATTTGTTGTCTTTTTGTGATTCTTTCAATGTTTCTCAGTATACGTTAAGAATATCAACAGGTTCTAATATGGCTTAGTGTTTTAAGACAAGGACATTTTTTTCTGCCCAGATTATTGTTATGTAGCAGGTGCTGGGTAATTCAGTCAGGTTTTAGAATTACTTCTGAGAAGTAGGGGATGGTATTTACTTAAAACATTTGCAAGGTGTGAATTGGTGGTCTTACCAATTTATGTAAATACCTGAAGTGGAGGTACAAAGACGACAGAACCAGGCTCTTTTCAGTGGTGCCCAGTGACAGGACCAGAGACGCTGGGCACTAACTGAACAAGGGCTGTTCCTTCTGAACATCAGGAAACATGTTTGTTTTGCTGTGAGGGTGGCCAGGCATTGGAACAGGGCTCCCAGAGAGGTTGTGAAATCTTCCTTGCAGATACTGAAAAGCTGGCTGGGCATGCCCCAGGCTACTGGCTCTGGCTGGCCCTGCTTGAGCAGGGGGTTCCAGATGACCTCCAGTGGTCCCCTCCAACCTCATCCACTGACTGAGTGGTGATTTCTAGATACTTCTAAAGATGAAAACTGCAAAATAGCCCTACTATTATGCTTTCAAACTCTGTAGATCATAGCTAGATATTGAAATGTGATCAGATACGTATTTCTGGAGATAACCAGATTTTAGTTGTTTTTACAGTGCAAAAAGTAGATGTTTGCACTGGAAAATGGTGTCTGGCACATAGGAGCATTGGTATTAAATATACAGTTTACAAATACTGTAATGAAAACAGTCAAGAGTTCAACTAGGTGTTCCCATTGTAGTGACACTGCTAGGACTGAGTAAGGGAATTCGCAGTTGTGACTTGTCAATTTTTGCAGTCTCACTGAATTCTGTTAGGGCTTGTACTTTCTGTGTTCTAACACTGTACTTCAAACCCAGTGTTACTGGTGCTTCTTGGCCTTGCTGTAGTGATTAAAAAACTAACAAAGAACAGAATAGAAACAGTGTTACCATAGCCTCTTGCAAATCTTAATTTGTCAAGTGCATATGACTTGTAAGAAAACTGAATCTTCAGACAAGACTGTTCCATAGGTTTCATGAAAATTTGTGGGTATTTCTCGCTGATTTACAGTACCAAGTAATCTGTTATCGTCATTCAGCTATGAAAATAAAGCTTAAAATGCTAACGGACAAACCCAGACATTTAGAGTCAATTCTTGACATTTCTTTATTATCTGTGAGTCTAGAAAAGAATACTGCAAAGATTGTTTTCCTCTCATGTAGATTTCAGAGCACTGTAATAACAACCCAAGAGAAAATGGATAAAGATGTTTTCAGAAAGCAAACTTAATTGTTAAAGCCTGTGGAATTTTCCCCTTATTCGCATATTGACAGCTCTTCAGTCCTGCAGAGTAATGTTCATGTAATGCAAAACTGCTTTGTAACATCAAAGTATTTGTTGCATTCATCGACTGCAATGGCTCACGTGAAGTGGCCGAACCTCAGCAGTGGTGAAATGACCGTTTAAATCATTAGGGAACTTTCAGGGTTAGTTAGCAGACTTTACTAACATTGAATGAGATGAAATAAAAAGTATTATTAAACATTATTATTAAAAACCTGACCTGTTGGTTTGCATTAAGTAGATGGTGGGTTTTTTTCAGTGCATATATGCTGTGAAACATCAAATGGCAAGATTTAAAAATAGGTATTTACTCACTGTATTTATCGTCTAATGTTGACGACTCATAATTTTTGTGAGTAAAAATACTTTTTTAAAAATCCTCTTTATGAGGAGTTCATTTAACTTGCTCTGTCCTGAGAGTTTTCTTTATGCGGTACTCAATGTATTGCTCCAGACCTCCTTATACTCCCTGTTATACTGAAATAAAACTTCAGGGACACAGTTAACTTCTTTGGTAACTAAAAGAATTAAAAGTTCTGCTTCTCTCCTCAGAAAGGGGTTTTAAATCCTCACTTAGGTTTGCATGTATCTTAAAGAACTGACATGTACACTTTTTCATAAGAATTTTTTATATAATAAACCATATGCTGGAATATATGTTGTTTAAATAAAATATTTGAATTGCTCAGTTCATTGCCTTTGAATTTATTTTTGCATCATTTTTGCTAGCTGGGCTATTTTGAAATTTCCAAATTACAATACCTTGCTTGTCTTCCAGCCATTCACAGACATGCTCACGCTCTTTGATTCCCCTCTCCCCCTTTTTTCCCTAAATAACATTCCTTTTAACATTCTTTAGAAATTTGAAATTTGAGCACTAGCAGTAGATGTGTAGTGGTCAGGCTACCAGTAGCAAAAGTTGAGCTTTAGCAAGCACTAGGTTTGTTACTTCCCTTTTATTTGTTCCATATATATATAAGCACATCTTAAATTTTAGTCCTTAAGCAAAATTAATGAAATTCTGTACCACTAATTACCTGCAGTTGAGTCAGTAGCTAGGAGATGTGAAAACAACTTACATAAAGAGCACACCACAAATACTAATGACTTAGTTTTGGTAAGCCTAATCTTTTTTCGAGAGACGATATAACTCATAATTTAATTTGTTGTGCACCAATCACAATTGCCTGCAGGTGCAGCTTCTGTTGCTTAGGCTGTACTCTTAACAGCAACATTGGGACTCCCTACTACCCCCCAGCTTCACCCATTGTCATAGGCTGTGGGACAGAGTGGTTAACAGTTGACGCTTCTGTATTTTAGGCTGCATTTCTGCTTGTGGACCTCCTGTAAGAATTAGTGTGCAGATCCAAAGACATGAGAGACTGAGATTCTCAGTGTGACCTTTGAAGTAAATGGGTGTGAAAGTTGTGTACATACGTTAAGAGCTAGATTTTGACCCTGCAGTTTTATCAGTAGCAGAGGGCACGTAATAAAATTACTTTTAGACTAATTACTGGGTTATGACAAGAAAATGTGATCAAGATGTTTATAGTTGTCTAACAGTGAGTGCTTTGTGAAAAAAGTATTACTTGAAGAAACTCAATATGATTACGGCACTGAATTTCTGCTGCACTTTGTTATAAGGTTCCTAGTATAAAAAGGGGATAAGGATTTTCAATAGTAAGTTTAGCATATTTGACTTTGGTGATTAACAGGAAGTGCCATGAGATGTAACCACTGCTCTGTGTAGGTAGTTACAGGTTGTCTGTGTACATGTGCTGTGTGACTGATAAGGTTCTCTATCAGGCATGGATTTCTCAGTTTTGGAAATTATTTTGAGAGTTATTACCTGAGATATTAGAAAGCTAATGAACAAACCAAGATTATGCCTTCCTTGAGCCTGATTGGGATAATCACATTAGAGGAATTATTATTTGTGTTGCATCCTGTCTTTGCTATCCAAAACAATGTATTTAAGCAAGTAGTTCTTACATACATGCAGTAACAGCACATGGAAATACAATTATTTACATTTGTATTATTCTGATTCCTGTTGCCTTGGCCCATTGTTAGATGGTAGATTATTTTCCTTTTGTAATGTTTGCTTTATCTAACTTCATGTATCTTTCTACCTTTTATTTTTCTCACCTTCTTCCTGCATTGTTCTTCCTCTTTTTAAGTTGTAAGTTTAGTAGTGTGGGGAATCCCCATAACTCTTCCTTTGCGTATCTGAAGTCCCTATTGAATGTAGACATAAGTAAATATAGTCTGTTCTGCATTTAAGACTACAAGAAATCTATAAAAATAAAGCCATTTTTTCTGCTGATTCACAGAAACAGAAGTGTTTCTTCCACCTAAAGTAAAAAGCCAAAGCTATTTATGTTCTTTTTTTGATTATACTATACACATTGAGCAGTACTTGACCTTATCATTGGCTTCTTTTCTGATAGTTTCCTGTGCATTTGCAGTGGATGCAAGTCTTCAAAAGTCTTGGTTTAACTTTGAGGTGCTGCTGTTCAACTATCATTTTTTAAACGCAGATTTTTTTTTTCTTTTGGCACAAGAAATGGAGGGGACTATCACTCAATACTTTGATAAAGCATTTTTATGTCTTGCCCTGTTCTTCAGATCTCTTTCTGAGCCTTCTCTTTCCAACCTACCAGACATTTTTCCAGCTGATTTTTTTTCGGTTAGTATCTGTGTAGTTTTGTCTTTTTTGTATGCATTTTGATTGTAATGCAGAGACCAATTTGTGCTTTTATGCCTTTGATGCAGTTTAGAAGAGCCAACTGAAGCGACAGGCTGAAAAATCACAAAGGGGAGTGTATTACTTGGTTACAAAGACATTGATCATCAGCGGTAGTGACTGCCAGTGCTCTGGCATGGCGTGCTGGGCTTCTGATGCTGAAATTTAAAAATTACTTCTAGCCAGGAAAGACAATAGTGCTTAATGACTCTTCTTGAGTGGTTGCAGACAAATTTAAATGAACTGATCGTTGTTTCTTGTGGTTTTTTTTAATTGAAAGTTTTGTATTTTGAGGTCTGAATATGGAGATGGAAGCTCAGGCACTAGCACATATCTTGTGTTTGCACATCTTCTTTATTGCAAGTGTAAATGATCCTTAGGGTGTGCGTTGCATTCAGGGTGCTTCCCCGCCTCCATTCCCCTTGCCGCTTAATACTCAAGGACACAAGCATGAAGCAAAGCCTCGGATTAGTATCTGGCCTCTGGAAAGCTACAGCCCCTACTGATTTTAGCACTCAGCATGTTTGGATGGGCATGTCAGGCAGAGCTTATTCCAGTCTTTAGTGTAAACTGATTAGCTTCATTTTCACTCACAGAGGTGCATTTTATCTTGTTTCCCCTCCTTTCACGCTGCTCAGAGCAGCACAAATGAAATGCATTGCACTGCTGTCAGCCAGAAGGGCAGCTGCTGAGGGGGATGCTGTGTGGTTTGCACTGTCTAGGAAAAGGGATGAGTGAGCACCAGCAAAAGAGTGTACGCTTGCTGTAAGAGTGTTAGCGATTAGGGAGCTTGTAGAGAAACACCTTTGAGAAATTGAGTCCTATTATTACTCTGCCATTTACTCCAATCTTGATATTGTTTATCTGTTGTTGTGTTCACAACTCTGAAATGTTTTTAAATGTGGCCACCTTTGGGAGTTTCAAGCTCTGTGAAACGGATATTACTGTATAGTGTCTGGATATTAATATTTATATAGGTTATATTAATATTTATATAGAAGTTTTAAATTGTTTCCAGCAGAAAGGCGTAATTAAAATCTAACAAGACCCCAAGGGTCCATTTATGTATTTCAGTATAACTAGTCTAGCGGTTTGTTCCTGCGGAAGAGGGTGAACTTGCTTGTAATTCCTCTCACAGTTCTTTAGTTTTACACTATACGTGGACATAGTGTACCTGGACTTCAGTAAAGATTTTGACGTTTCTCACAGTGTTCTGCTTGAGAAACTGGCTGCCATGGGCCTGCACAGGCACACTCTCTGTGGGGTGAAAGGACGGCTGGATGTTTGGGCCCAAAGAGGAGTAAATGGACTTGGAGGTTGGTCACAAGTGGTGTTCCCTAGGGCTCAGTGAAGTGTTGGTCTGCTTGAGGGTAGGGAGGCTCTGCAGAGAGATCTGAACAGGCTGGATAGCTGGGCTGAGACCAATGGTATGATGTTCAACAAGGCCAAGTGCTGGGTCCTGCACTTGGGACACAACAACCCTATGCAGCGCTACAGGCCTTGGGGAGAGTGGCTGGAAAGCTGCCTGGCAGAGAAGGACCTGGGGGTGGTGGTTGACAGCCGACTGAACATGAGCCAGCAGTGTGTGCGAGAATGCCAACAGCATCTTGGCCTGTATCAGATGTGGTGTGGCCAGTGGGACCAGGGAAGTGATTGTACCTCTGTACTTGCATTGGTGAGGCCAGACCTTGAATACTGTGTTCAGTTTTGGGCCCCTCGTTACAGGAAGGATATTAAGGCACTGGAGCGCATCCCAAGAAGAGCAATGAAGCTGATGAAGGGGCTGGAGAACAAGTCTTACGAGGAGCAGCTGAGGGAACTGGGATTGTTTAGCCTGGAGAAAAGGAGGCTGAGGGGAGACCTTATCACTATCTACAACTACCTGAAAGGAAGTTGTAGAGGGGTGGGTGTTGGTCTCTTCTCCTAAGTAACAGGTGGTTGGACAAGAAGGAACGGCCCCAAGTTGTACCAGGAGAGGTTTAGAGTAGATATCAGGAAAAAATTCTTCATGGAAAGGGTTACCAGACACTGGAACAGGATGCCCAGGGAAGTGGTTGAGTCATCATGCCCAGAGGTATTTAAAAGACAGATGGATCAAGTGCTCGGGGATATAGTTTATTAGTGGATAGGTATGATAAGACTTGATGATCTCAAAGGTCATTTCCAACCAAACGATGCTATGATTCTATGTTTTGCCCTGGCTGTTTCTTTTGACTACACAGAAGCTTGACTCCAGTTCTAAACAATGGCAGAATTTTTTTTTATTACTTTAGTCTGTTTTAGCATGTTTGCTTGGTTTACTGTGCAGTCGGATCCAAGGGCGACAGAGATGGTCCAGGGGTGAGAGTGCGAGTCTGTGGCCAAGAATGGGAGGGAGAAATAGTGGGGGCAAGATCTCCTGTTTGAGTGGCAGCAATCGGAGATCAGCTCAGTCTTACTGTGTAATTATGTCCTGAGATATATGTCTCATTTCATAAAACAGAGTAAGCTGATAAATGCTCAGTTTGAGATGGAGCAGTATGTTTTGGGATGTGCATTCAGATGATGTCATATGCTGTACAGCGTATAGAAAGGGCCTTAAACTTTATCTTAACGTTATGGTCTTGTTAAGTCTGTTTGCCGTCCTCTTAAGCATATTAATGTGTCAGTTCTGTACCTTATTCTGTACTTATATCTGGAGGTTGTAGCTATATGGATTTGTTCTCTAAGTGATACTGGCTAACTGTTCAGATTCTCACATGGGGAGAACCATGTAAAAATCTGTTATGCACTGTTTGGACACCTAGGATGCAGCATTTGTCTTAAATCTTGATGTTTCCCTTCTCATAATTTTTATGAGAAAAGAAGGATCACGGCACACGATGAAAGATTTGAGAAGGATTGTTGAATGCAGGAATCAGGACCATCAAGTACGTTGCGAAAAACCCTTCTTGTGTGAAAGTCTGTTCGGATAACTGAAGCACTACCTCCCTCACTTCTTTAAGTCAGCTTGTTGTAAGTATGCTTTCAGTAGGAGTTTTAAATCATAGAGTATGGAAACTGGAATGCGCTGCCTTCCCAGAAGGTAGAACACCATGAATAGGTGAGAACCAAGGTCCACTGGCCTTTCATTTCTTCATACCAGGGGCAGGATAGCAGGACCCTGAAGATCTTTGATCTATTGCGTTCCTTCACTGGGGACTTATTCTGAGAGATCTGTGAAGTTAAAAATACAACAGTGTGTGAATGTTGGCAACTCATGTTTTGATTTGTTAGTGTTTTAAAATATTATATCTTGAAAGTTTTTGAACTGTAGCATAATGAATAGTCAGTTATGGTCTGCTTGTGTTTTAAAGGTATTAGTCCTTGCTGACACGACCGTTTTATTTTTAAATGAAGTGGCTCCAAACTTCCCAAGTTGTTTTTTTTAAAAAAAAACCCCACAACTTTTGTCAGCTGCAGGTTGCTCAGAGTTGCTTTAAAATCTGAAAGAAATCTATTGGTGGCAAAAGGATACATGGAATCACTAGTAGAAGAGGTCAGGCAGCCTTTTAAAGTGATGTGCGTAGCACCTGAAAAATGCTGTGTGTAATCTAAGTCAGCTTTTTGTCATATTTAGCATAGTTCCAAAATCAATCAAGATTGAGGATCACTTGTATGAGGCACATAGATAGAATGTGAAAGAAGATAGATTCCTTGCCTCAAGGAGGGGCATAAGGCAGGGAGGAACCCGTAATGTACGAAACAACTTGTGTGTGTATAGCAGAACACTAGTTCTGTAAATTTTTTTTCCTGCTTTACACCTGGAGGGACAAGCTAAGCAAAGCAGGAGGTTAAATTAGTGTTGGGAGCTAACAGCTACGCAGTATAACTTCATGTTCAGAGGAGAATGAAGAGCAATATGGTAAGGTCTGCATTTTCTATCAGGCATAGTGTCTTCTCAGGCAATTTTGATTTTTTTTTGTTTTTCATTCTTATTAAAAACAAACGAACAAACAAAGCCTCGATGACTCCAGAGAGTAAGACTTTTTAATGATGTTGGAATACACTTATTCCAGTTTTGTCCCTGTACCTTTGTATTTGTTTTTGCTTTATGTCAGTCTGGCCAGATGCCCCAAAGTACAGTGTTTTACTGTTAACCTTAATGCTTATTACAGGCTGTTTCTTTCAACATGATGCATTATTCTTTATTTGGGGTTTTTTGGGGGTTGTTGTTTTTTTTGTTTTGTTTTGTTTTTTACCTCTTTTTAACAGCTTCACTTGAAGCAGTTCCTCAGCAGTATGGGAGCTGAGAAAGGATTGTGCTGAGGGCTTGGAATTACATGCATGGAAGGATAACAAAAGTCAGCTGCCTTCCTAGAAGGTAGTTTGGGCAAGATCTACAGTGACTGGATCACCTAAAAGAGACAGTCTCCTTTCTCTGAAGAAGCGTGTTGCTTTCATTGTCTAGAAGCTTACTGCAGTCTGTGATTGCAGCAGCTTGCTACTTGTGTGTTGAGAATACAGGATTATTAAAGATGCTATTGGAGAAAAGCATGCTAATAAAGGTATGCCAGCTACCTTAGTTTTGCAAAATATGGAAGGATTGTGTTGAATTTGCTTTGTAAGGATTTGTGTGAGTTACATTGAGCCTCTGGGGGATTGGTGTGGTGCTGCTTGCTTCCCTGTAGTAACATGGATTAGTTTGGAATAACAGCAATAATAAAAGTTCTGCCTGCCACTTTTGCTATCTGCTTCCCAATCTAATAAAGCCTTAAGCAAACTTAAACGTAACAAAAAGAAGCCTTTACTTTCTTTACAGCTGCCTAATGGCTCAGGTGTGTATGTAAGGAAAATGAAGGTGTTCTCTTGTCATAGCTGGAGGCTGTGCCTGTGTTCTTTGTGTGCTAAGTGCTTTCTGTATTTTTTAAGACTAAGGCTGCTTATATTTTGATGAGAAGCGTTTGCATTGAGTTTTAGACTGGGAAGAAACTTGAGGACTCAGGAAAGGGTGGAAGAAGAAAGGGGAAATACTTTCTGAACTTTGGGAATGTAATAAAGTTATATTTGCTAAATGGTACAATTTATCAGGGTAATGATGATTTTCTGCTTGGAGGCTTGAATTTTGTGATGAAAAATATTATGTTAAGAATTCTAACAAAATATTGAGTTGAAAATAAATTTAATAACGCTTTGATGAAACTGCCAGTAAACTATGAGAATTTGCATTTGTTTATGCTGATGAGAATCATTATTGTCGTAGCTGGAAGAAGCATCTTACTGAGAATTGCTAAAAAAGGAAGGGAATAAAAGGAAGTGGAATGTTGGAAGTGTGTTGAGTATTGGTAAAAGTACAGCTCTCTGAATTCTTCTTTAGAATAGTTACATGCTACATAGATCATAGTACTAGCTGATGTTAGTAGGACAGCTAGCTAGCTACTCTCTAGCTGCTAGTGGGAGAGAATGTTCTCTCCCACTGTTGTCAGACCTATGTGTGTTACATAAAGTGCATCAGATTTTGTATAGTTGTCTTTGTTGTCCTGTACACGTCAGCCTTTCTACCACACATGAATGCAGGATATCACTCCTGCCTGTTTCTCGCTTGGCAGAAGTTTGCAGCTGTTTAGCTCCATCAGGCATTTACAGACCTCGGTGTTCAGCAAGAGGTGCCTCTTCGGCTTCACATCTTATGTCTCATCCCCGTCACACAGTAATCAGTCATATTCCAGTATTTGGTGTGTCGGCAAATGCTGGCAAAGTTGAAAACTAACACAGTTTCAGTGGGATTTTTATTGTGGCTGGGCAATGGCCATTCTTTGTAGTCTGCTCCAAGTTCTGTTTGGGGTCTGGTGCAGTGAGTGTGGGGCCATCCCTGATGGCTTCCCTGGAGGCAATTCCATGTCAGCACCTTCTGATAGGCGTAAAATCATCTGTTTACAATGCATTTATGACACTCAGCTCTCCTTTGCCTTGTGTGGCATAGGATTGCATGCTCCTTCTAGCTTGATATTGCTCCACATATAGCAAGACGTAAAATCAGCTCTTCTGGGGCAAAGGCAAGCTTCTGTCCTACCCCCATCACTGAGGTTCAGGGAATTACTTGATCACACTGTAACTTTGTAGGAGATTAATAATTAAACTGTGGCAGAATTTAATTTACGTCCCCTTGCTTTGCAATGGAGGTTCATTTAATGTAAAAAAGAATATTTTAATAATCTATTTTGTGATTTTTATAAATTTTGAGAGCTAAACTAATTATTACAGTATGAATTTTATTACTGCCTCTTGCACAAGATCAACTTGCCCTTTCAGCTAGCCAGACAATGTATCTTAGACTTCCCTTCTAGTTATGAGAATTGGAAATGGCAAGAGAACCAAATCCGTTATCCTTAAGCAAGGTTTCACAGTCTCCTCTATTAGCAAACCTGATTTTATTTCTTGTTTTTAGCCTTTTATTAATGGAAGCGTAGATAATGCTTCTTTACATCTGCTGTGAGAGAGACTAGCAGCAGCTTCGAGGAGAGATTGACAGGACTTAACTATGATGAATAGATGAGGAGAATTTAATGTGTCATAGACTGGGGGGAAAAAAACCAGTATTAAGAAATATGGCAGCCAAGCCAGCACAAGAGAATGGTATTGGCATTGTTGAGGAGTTGTCTCTTGCATTTGCATTCTCTTCTTTTACTGTAAGATTAAAAAAAACCCAACTTCCTATAAATTTTAAACTTCTTTATATGTAATGTGTATGTGTTATAAATAGTAGTTTGTATCTTGAAAATTTTAGATTGCATTTTAATAGGATTTTTGTATTATTTCCTTGTGTGTTGTTTTTCACCACTAAGAAAATGTCCAAATAAATATTGCGTTCTACAGCATGCATAAATGTCTTATGAAGTAGATTGCTGAGGCACACCTTTGGGTCTGAGTGTAATGCGAGGTGTCACACTGCTTCTGCTATATCTCAGACTTCACAGGTTTAAAGGGGAAAGCACATTTTTCCTGATTATTAATCTAATTGTCAGTTGTAGGTGAGAGCTGGGGCTCATGAACCCTGTATTTGTAGCACTTGAAGTTGATAGGCCCTTTGAAGACCATTTTTTTTTTTAAGTTGGAAACTTCTATTGCGAAATCCAAGAAGCCAAGCCTCCAATTAAAAAAACCACTTAAACCAGGAAATCCAAACCACACCCCCACACCTGCCTAACCATCCCAGTGTCAGTCTAGCAAAATGAATGTCACTGCCTGTCTGAACTGATAGAAGTCATGGCCAACTTCGACTTGTATCTTTAAGAATAGAGGTTGTTGTGGTACAACATAAGTTGTTGGCCAGAGTTTTTTTGTTCTTAGTCGAACAAGTGAGAATAATCACTCCTTAAATTATTGTCTGTACTAACCTCATTGTCAATGTTCCCTTAATAGCATTTATTGTTGCAGGAGCAGTTTGTATTGGGTGGGCAAATGGTGGTCATGCTATGTGTAGGCAGCCGTCCTGCACAAAATCATACTTGGACTCTGTAGATATACTTCTGGAACTCAAGCCAAGATATTACAGAACTGGTGACATTTGAAAGCTTGAAAACCTGAAACTTCTTGGATCGCTTGTGAAAAGGGGAAAACTCTCAGTGTTCCTCTTGCTCTTCTTATTCTGATCACTGAAAGAAATACCCTTGGGGATGTTCTATGCAAGCTGCTTGTGAAGGAACTAGCCACTGATGACAAATTAGTAGAAGTTATTTTCTTTATAGAGTATTTCCAGCTTCATGACTGAGGGCTGTTCTGTGACTAACCAGAAATCAGAAATAAGTAAATAGAGAAAAGTATCTGCTTGGCTTTCTGTTACTTTTCAGCTGCACTCAGGCTGGACATTAGGAAAAAAATTTTCACGGAAAGGGTTATCAGGCACTGGCAGAGGCTGCCCAGGGAAGTGGTTGAGTCACCTTCCCTGGAGGTGTTTAAGGGATGGGTGGACGAGGTGCTGAGGGACGTGGTTTAGTGATTGATAAGAATGGTTGGACTCGATGTTCCGGTGAGTCTTTTCCAACCTGGTGATTCTATGGTTCTGTTGATAATGTATTTTAGGTTTAGTTTAGACATATAGGAGAGATTGGTAAACAGTGGTATGTATATTTAAAAATAACTGGCAACTTAGGAAAGTGCAGTGAATGTTATCTCTAATTATCTCGTTTTGTTTTCTTACAGTCAGATTTTTCTCTTGTAGTTCATAAACTGAAATAAAATTCAAGTTAAGTGTGCATCGAAGCTGCTTGTTTTTTTCCACTTTGTTCTGTTGAAATTTCTCTGGAGTTCACAGATAAAACAGAACAGCAGTTTGACTAGTATTCATACTTAGCCAATGGAAATACAAAGTCAGTAATGTGCAAATTTAACCTACAGACTAGTTACAGGAAAAATAGTGGCATGAAACACTGAGACCTAAATGAAGTCAAATATATGTATTAAGGGAAGTGTCTTAATTACTTGTTCAGAAATTTTATATGATGTAGTGTTATTAACATTAAAGTATGTAGTTTATTGCAGAATTAATTAATTCCTTCCTTTCCTCTGCCACAGGAACTCATTATACAATGACAAACGGAGGAAGTATCAACAGTTCAACACATTTACTGGATCTTCTTGATGAACCAATTCCTGGAGTAGGAACATACGATGACTTCCATACCATTGACTGGGTTCGGGAGAAGTGCAAAGACAGAGAAAGGCATAGACGGGTACTTGAGATAAATAACAATACTTGGAAAATATTTTTTGTTGGGTGTTGGAATTAAGGTTTAATCTAGTAATGCATGCAAATACGAGTGTACTTTAAATTTATAAGTAGTTACTTGGATGCTATAAAACACCGTTTCATTGATAACTGCAGTCCCGCAACATTATTATAACTTGGAAAGGAAACAATAATTTAATAGAGTGGGAATAGTTCCCTCTCACCCTAGTGACATTTTTAGTGTACTGCCTTTTTTGCATAGTAGGATTTGGAAGGCCATTTTCCAGCATAGGTATATTTGTAGTGGTACAATAGTGTTTATGGTGGTACTTGTACAGAAAACTGAGTGCTGATGTATATTCTTTTATACTGATACAAGCATGTCTGTGTTTGGATTATGGAAAGTGAACATCTCGTACCTGGAAGACTTAGCGTATATATGCTTAACAAAAAAGCGGTTTCAGTATGTATGGTAAATGTCCTTTCTGCTCTCCCATCACGGAACTTGCTTTTCTCATCTTCTCTGTTGATTTCTTTAGAAGAATTTCAAAGTTCAGGCCTTTTCATCTTTATCAGCATGCTCTGCAGTGACATCTTTCATGAAATGGACTCAGATTGTATTAGTCAGTAGCTGTTACTCATGTAATAGGCTTGTTCAATAGCATTTTAGGAATAAATATGCTGTTTAGGATGTAACTGCCAAACTTTTGGGATGCTTACATTAATTAACCTGAAACCCAGAACAGATTTGGAGATGTCCCTTCTCCTAAAATATTTTCAATTGATAAAAACTAATAGTTAAAAATTAATTGTAATTATATGGAGGGGCCAGAGGAGAGCTTCCCTCATGTACAACACTAGCATTATTCTACTTTCTTTGGAAACACCATTTTTAAGTTACTGGGAGCAAGTGAGGGATGTATGTACTGATTTACTTCAACATGCTTAAAAAAAAAAGACAAATCTTAGACTAGTTTGAAGAATCAAAACATCCACAATTGCGCTATCTACTGCTTTCTTAAGGAAAAGAGATCCTTGGACAATGGATTTGAGAACACATACCTTGTTTGAATGTTTTCAATGAAAAGTAAGAAGTGTTTTCCATGGAATATTTCATTTCATAATTTGATATCTAAGCAGTAATTAACACAATACCATCTTTACACTGCAGATATGTAAGCAGTATCTAGTCGATACCAACAGATTGGACAGAATGCCGGGCTGGACCAAATCCTGCCGAGGCAGATCACACCTGGGAGTAGGTTATCTAGGGTGAAGTCTCTCAGCTGTTGCTCATTTTAATACCTGAGACCAGAAGAATCAGACAAGACAGTTCATGTGAAATTTATAAATATGCCCTTCCTGATAGGAGATTGTCTGACCATGTAATCAAAGATCTAGAAAGAAGAAGAAATGAGTGCTAGTTAATGCTGGTTTTGAAAGACCTGCTAATGTGGAAAGACCTTTTTTAATAAAAAAGAAGTCTGAGAATCTCACAAATGTAGAGGAAATTATACAATGTATTTATTTGCTTTAGGGTGGTGTTTTTTTCTAGATTTCTTTGTTTAGTATTGTGCTGTCTTGATTTGGGGTTGTTTTTTTGCTGTTTGTTGCACATACTTTCTCCCTCCTTGTACAGTATGTAAGAATCGTAAGACTAGGATCCAGCTGCATAATGAAGGTTCAGTTACAAAACAAGTTATGCGCAAATTTCAGCTACGTGTACAAAATAAAGTAAATAAAATTAAAATAAGAAGTACTAATTTATCAATGCAATAACTTCAGATGTCATTAGTAATAGTTGTCCGGAAGTATTATAGGGTAGTTATTGTGGCTTTGGTTTTGTTTTATATTTGTGTGGTTCTTAGTCTAAAGATAAAAGATACATAGATGGATGGATGGATGGATGGATGGATGGGCGGACGGATGGATGTGTATCTTTGAAACAGAAGTTTAGGAATTTAAATTGTATGGTATAGCTTACTAGGAGTACACTAACAATTTATTTAAGATTCAGAAAAAAAAATGTAAGATTTCGGAGAGAAATAATTTTGCAATTACATTTTTTAGACGTGTTTCATCTAAAGTATTCATTTATCCTAATAATGCATTTCTTGGGTTTTAGTTCTTGAAATTAAGCAAATTTACTTTTCTCTGTTAGTTGTTTGGTGTCTGAATAACCAAACTGATTTATCTGTATAAAACACTAAATACAAGGAGAATGCTTGTGGTTTAAAGAGGGGGTATATTTGCATGCAGCTTGCATCGTGCACTTTGTGTGTCATACTTAACTTTTTTCTCTCCTATTCTTATTACAGAAACGCACACAAGTATACGTAATAATTTCTCTTTGCAGATTAACAGCAAGAAGAAAGAATCAGCATGGGAGATGACAAAAAGTTTGTACGATGCATGGTCAGGATGGCTAGTAGTGACGTTAACTGGCTTGGCATCAGGTAAATTGAAAAAAACAGAGGATCTTTTTCTCAGATTTCACAGCAAATATAGTTACTGTAGTTTTCATTTGTGTGTTGTCCACCAACCTGGATAAGAGCTGGTTTAGGCTACTGCCATAATTCCGTGAGGGAAGGAAATAGTTGCCTGTCGTGATTTACAGGCTTTAGTGTTTTGAGGGGAGTGTTTACAAATCAGATTGAAGACGAACTCCTTACTGAACTTGGTGAGAGCTTCTCAGAGTTACTGAACTTCTGCCTACTAAACTATCAATATTTTTTAATTCTGTGATTTGGGTTGTTCTTCCTTTCTGTCAAATTTTGCTTTTTTCCGTTAGGATTTCTTGTGAAAGTATATTACTTGATTGCTCTGGATGGTTTTTCTGCCATGAATTTGTTTTGGTTTTTTGAAGGTATTGTTTCATTTTGTTTTCTTCTGCTAGGAACCCATTTGATTATTCCATACGGACCAAAAAGTAGCACTGTTATATGTGTGGTTTTGGTAAACATTCTTTCCTTTAAAGCCAGAGTTTATACGTGAGCAGAATCTAGTGATATGTTTATGTCATTCCTTTCTAGAGATTGCCAACAACAAATATTAGCAGGTGGAGATTGTTGGCTTCTGCTTCAATTCTGTCTGTTCTTTTTAATATGTTTTAGGATGGATTTTACTGCTAAAATCATATTGGTAGTTTGTGGCTTCACTGTCATGCAGTGCTGACTTCTATTGGCACAGTTTGGCGTGACCAAAGTGTGCAGGAGCGAGAAGTCACAAACTTTTTCCCCCCTTCTTGCAAAAAATGTATTTCAAACAGAGATCTTGGGTTACATACTAGGAAAATAAGATTATTTGCAGAGCATGGCTATGCCTGCTAAAAAGGCATGGTAAATGTATAATTACTACTTAGATGTATACATAATCACTTTCACAGATCACATATAAATTAATATGTATGCAGAGTTTGTAGCATGATTATTTACCTCTGGATGTACAAACTGGGAATGTATAATTACTGGAAATTAGTTGTGGTAATTTAGGTGAGAACATGCAGTGTTGTATTTCCACCCCCCCAGTCTGCGATGTACTTTACAACTGCTTTTGCTATGTTTCTGAGCAACAGAGCAAGCTAATTCCATCAGTTAACATTTGTAGTTTTTTCAGTTTTGCTTGCTTTCTGTTGTATGTGTCTAGTGAATCTTAAATGGTATAACCTTGATTTTAGTCATGAGGTGATCTTCTGTTTATGTATTTTAATAAATTTGGTTGAAATTTTTGTTGTACTGAAATACTGCCTTTGACTTTGGTTGGCCCACGATCTGAAACAGAGGGTCCGTCAAGATCAGTAAATGTAAATTAGTAAGTTGGAGGTAATTCTCTGCTACCAGCTTACACAAGGAAATTGTGGCTGTTCCCAGGCAGTTAGTGATTAATATCTTAAAAATAGTAAATTATAATTAATTAAAGGTTGTACATGTTCCCAAAAATACTGACTTTAGTAGCTTTTCAGTATGCTGCCACCATGAAAAGCTCTTTTTACTTTTGTAAAATGAATGTGTTTTAAAAATTATTGGTTTAATACTTTGAAGCCATTTCCTAAGTAATGTCTATTTTTTGAGGACTCTTCAGGAAGTTTTCTACATGTAGTTACTACAACACAATCCCTCTTGAGCTTTGAGTTTATTAACTGCTTAATATCTATAGTTTGTTACCTGCAGTAGAAATGTTACATGCTCACCACATTACAAAATGAAGTCGTTTTGTATATAGTACATGTGAATGTCATCAGGGTTTACTTGATATTTTATTTATGTTATTCTAAAACTGTTGTTGGCAAGGTAAGAATTATTTTCTCCAAATATGCTGTTCTGTAAAAAAAATAGTGGAATAGTTCAAGAATTCTCTGAGGCATAGCAAGGTAGTTTTGTCAGAAAGTCTATTATATTTTTCATCACAAAAATGTATCAGTCTGCTTTTGATTCTTAACTCCTTAGTTTCAGTGGACTGTTGGAGAACTGTGGCATAGGGAAAACAAGGAAAAGGTGTATTTAAGTTGGGAAATATACAAGGTGCTAGATTCTTCAGCAGATACTAATCTTACTATATTGCAAGTAGGATCTGTTCCTCTAAATCAGTAATTTATTAAATGTCTGTTTCTTTAGATTTTCACTAGTTTCAATTTACATCAATTAATACCAGTGCGTTTATTCATTTTAGCTCTGTGTGTTATTCTTATTTACCAGAGTATTAATACAGAACTGTTTCTACAACAGGGGCATTGGCAGGGTTAATTGACATTGCTGCTGACTGGATGACTGACTTAAAGGAAGGCATTTGCCTTAGTGCTTTGTGGTTTAACCATGAACAGTGTTGTTGGGGTTCAAATGAAACTACATTTGAAGAGAGAGATAAATGTCCACAGTGGAAAACATGGGCAGAACTAATAATTGGACAAGCAGAAGTAAGTATATACCCATTCTTTGATGGTTTGGCTCATCAGCACAACTGAATATGGAAAGAAAATAATGGTCTTAAGGTTAGGGTGCTGAACATGGATTAGGGTTGTACTCTCTGCTCCTTTTTTCAGCATTTAATTAATTGGTTATAGTGCAATAAAAGTGCATATCATGCACTGAAGGGGGCTTCGAGTGCTGCAGGTGTGAGGCAGTTATGAGAGTATAGCACTGTTAATAAGACGAGAATTTCTATTCTTGATTGTAAATACGTGTAAAATAAAAATGAAATTTGTGTTCTCCAATAACTAAGAACAGATTAGTTTTATTTTTTTCACCACATTTGTTTAAGTTAAGAAGATTTACTCAGTGTTCAGTAGATTTTAGCAGCTGATATTAAAAAAATACATGTACTATGTTTATTATTAAGATGAATTGTTGAAACACTTTCTACATTGTGTAACTCAGTGTTTCTGATGTGCAGATATCATAACTATACTTTTCAAACAAACTCCTCTCTTGGACTGGTAATAATTGCTATCCCTCAAAATGTGTACATAAACGTACTTGCAGCAAGAGTACTTCTGGGTTATTATAAGTAATGGTGTTGCTCCTATGTCAAATTTATATTCTGACATTTTTTTGGGTTTTGTTTTTGCTTTTAGGGTCCTGGTTCCTACATAATGAATTACATAATGTACATTTTCTGGGCCTTGAGCTTTGCCTTCTTAGCAGTTTCTCTGGTGAAGGTATTTGCTCCTTATGCCTGTGGCTCGGGGATACCTGAGGTGAGGTCTAACTAATGTATACATTACAGATATTTCATATTAGTGTTAAGATTCCCACTACCTTGCAGGATCAGGGGGAAGGCAAGAAGGAGCGCCCCGTGACTTTGGTGAAATACATTAATAGAAATATTCAAACTGAAATAATGTAATTGTGCTAATGGTTGCTGAGAAAAATAGCCCAAATTTCACAGACTCTTCTGAGATTTTAGATTTTGATGTGTGCTTCAGGCTGGACTACTTTTTTAAAAAGAATTTAGCTTAAGAGAGTAAACTTCTGAAGCATGATTTCCAAAGCTCCTCCCAATCCTCGCCCTCCCTATGGTGACAAGAGAGAAGCGATTCCTTGGCAGAGCGTGTCCTTCGACAGAGCAATTGATCTTTTGTTGCACTGGCTTTAACCACCTTAACTAAGCACAAAATATCAGACAATGACCAAGTAGATGTTTAGTATCCTCAAATCTCATTCCTTTTACAATTACTATTGTACACAGAGCGGGAGGGACAAAAACAAAAGTCAAAGTCTCACTTCTCCAGTCACTCTGCAAATATTTCTTACGCATGTGTACTGTACTGAAGTTGAAGAACAAGTCCTGCCTCTGAATAAGCCTGGAGTAGTTCTGTGTTGTTGCTTCAGAAGAGACTTCATCCTAAATTGGTTTCCAAATTTAGCTAACCTTTACCTTCTAGACACAGCTGCCCAGCTATTTATAGATGTGTTGTCCTTTCCTATGATAACTGTATTATTTCGTACATATGAGTGTTGTTTTCAGGCTAATAATATGATTCTGTTACGGAAAATAATACCTTAGGCAAGCGACAGATGTTTTCTAGTGCAAAAATGCTGATCTTTTCCATCTTTATGTTAAGGAATCTACTGTTGAATTTTTATGTAGAGACAGTAGAATATAAGGAGAAAACAGAGGGAAGTAGAATTGGTCCAAATGTAATATTGCTGCTGTAGATGACCTTGAGGATAGTTCTTGCAGATTTATATTTCCCTTGGGAGTTTTCTGACTTTCACATGATAATGCACTTTCTAAACCAATGAATGCAGTCTTAGAAGCTGCTGTAGATTTTCTGCTAAATGTAGTTGATGATGTATGTTGTTGTCCAGTGTTGAAGAGTAAGTTGCGGATGGAAAGCCTTTGGCAACCAGATACACTCAGTGTAGCAATCTGAATAAAATATGTTTTAAAATGTGATGAAGTTAATCATTTGAAAAGGCTATTTTTTTTGAGTTATGCATCTAAAATGGTAAAAGTAATTACTTTCTGAAAAAGGTGAATACAATAACTTGTATTATTTTTTTTTCTTCCAGATAAAAACTATTTTGAGTGGGTTTATCATCAGGGGTTACTTGGGAAAGTGGACTTTGATGATAAAAACAATTACTTTAGTCTTGGCTGTCGCATCAGGTTTGAGTTTAGGGAAAGAAGGTCCCTTGGTACATGTTGCCTGCTGCTGTGGGAATATTTTTTCCTACCTTTTCCCGAAGTACAGTACAAATGAAGCTAAAAAAAGGGAGGTAAGTCCTTGCAAAAGCATTTCTAGTATGTGTTGAATATCCGTGCACTTATAGCAATTTATTTAAAAGATCATATTTTTTTTTCTCAGACAGTGTTTAGGCTTGAATTGTCAATGTTATTTATTGTGTTAAGAACAATGTATTATCCCTAGCGTTCTTCAAGGTAAATTGTTTCCGTGTCAGAATAAGTTCGCATTTCTCCCACCTCAGAGGCCATTTGATTTTACTTAAATTCTTTCTGTTCTTGGCCTTACATTTTTGAAATTAATGAGTGTTTTCAGTTGTGAAGGACAACAAGACTTCTGAACCAAAAAAAAAGAGTGTTCCTTGAAAATGGTTGGTGACAACAATGTTTTTGCTCTGTTTCAGTTTGTTATTGTTAGAGTGTGATGGGTTAGCCTTGGTGCCCACCAGGCTGCTTTCTCACCTCTCCTCCTCAGCAAGACAGCAGGAGAAAATAAGATAAAAAGCTCATAGGTCAAGATAAAGACAGGAAGATCACTCACCAGTTGCCATCACAGGCAAAAAACAGACTAGACCCGAGGGAGATTACTTTATTGCCAGTTTATAACAGGGTAGGATAGTGAGAAATTAAAAGGTCCTGCTGTGCAGTGCTTTTTACCATTTCTTAAGTATCTCATCACAGAAGCACCTCCAGCATCACTGATGGGCTCAGCTTTGGAGCCATCTGGAAATAACTCTGTTGGATGTGGTCGTAGCCTGTGATGTCTTGTCGCAGAAGCCTCCCCTGGAGCCCCCCTGCTACCAAAACCTTGTCATGTGAACCCAATAGAGAGTACCAGGGTAATGGAAGCGAGTATACTCATTGAGAGTAGTGAGATTCTTGTTAATTCAATAAAATTTTCATATTGTGAAATAAAAAAGGGTGTCACTCCAGGTGTGCCTCAGTTCTCAGGCTCAACTTGTACTTCCTATTTCAAAGCTGTGTATTCTTAAATCATTTAACTTACCTGTGTTAACTAACTCAGACTAATGTAATGATTCTTTCAGTTTCTCTGTGTATTCTTGCATAAGTGCGTAGAGGCTACTACTTAGGGGCCAGTGTTCTTGCAGGGAATTTGCCCACTATTGTTATAAGTCGCACACACTTGAGTCATTGTCAAATAGGAACATAATTCATCGATGATGCTGTAGGATGAGCTGCTGCTTCAGTTCGTTTTAATCTCTCCCTTAATGTCAATTCACCTCAGGTCTTCTGGCAAGTTTTTGCTTGAAGATTACTGAGCATGAATTTCTAGGACTGATATAAAAGTGATGTAGTCTGTCATTGATCTGTGTCCCCTGAATTGTATTTGTGAATGGTGGACTTCTCCACACATCTCTAGCACAGAAAGCTAACTACAGTTTCTTGAAAATGATACCAGCAGTTCTATACTGAAGCATAGATTCCTTTTGGTGCTTTGCTAGGGGGAGACTTTGAGCAGCATCCTTGGCTTTGGCATGGCTAGTACCTGGCCAGTGACTGCTGTTGCCACTGGCCATGCCTTATGGGCATTCTGATACACTTCCTTCATGCTTTAATGTTAGCAAGTCTGTGTGCCCTTGATAGAAACATAGAAGAAACTGGTAACTGTAATGAGATTCTGTTCATATTTAAAGCTTATCACAGACTGCAAATAAACGCCCTCACCGCTGCTTTTTTCCAGGTGTTGTCAGCTGCCTCAGCAGCAGGAGTATCTGTAGCCTTTGGTGCCCCAATTGGTGGAGTCCTTTTCAGTCTGGAGGAGGTATGTCAAGAGGTGGCACTGAAGGACAGATATTATAAAAATTCCTTTTCAGCATGAATAGTCTCAGACTCCTTTAAGATGCTGAGTCTTTCCGGAGAACAAATTATTTTTGAACCCTTATTTCAAAGTGAAGAGTCCTGTTACTGGCAAGCTCCCAAATATATTTTTTCTTTTCTTTGGATGAATGTCAGCTTTGCTTTCTTCTCAGTTATGTTTTTCTGGAGAAGGGCTGAGTCAGCTAATAATTACAGTTTACTTACTGATAGAGTTTTTTTTCACTCTAGGAGTATATTATAAAAAAAGAAACAAATTAGGCTGCTTTTTTTTTTTTTAAAGAGGATTTAGAAACCTATTTGACAGTTTCTTGAAACATGTTTTTAAACATTACTTCTCTTAAAGTTTCAGACAGTAAACACAATCGAATACATTAATTATTAAAAAGGCAAATATGCTGTAAAACTGACCTCTAATGCAACCAGACTCTTTTCTCCAAGAAACGTTTCATATGAAATTAGTTTTCATTAGTTGTTTTCAAAATACATAGGAATGTTATTTAGATCATTAACTTTATTTAAGAAAAAAAACCAAACTAAAAATCTCTAAATTGAAAAGAGGAAGCAAAATATTCTTTCATGTATAGTTTTGCTCTGTCAGTAGGGGACTTTGAGGAAATCTTTTGTTCGCAAAAAAATTCCAAAACAGCTCAGAAGAAAACTCTTGACATTCAAATCAGGCTGTGTGGGACTTACGTATGAAATTGCATGTTCTGTTTTGAGGAATTGTTTTTTTCATGTTTAAATCATACTTTATAAAAATAACACATCTGCTAGAAACCTTTCAGTGTAGGTTGAATGGAGATGAAACAGTATTGGAGAGCAGCTAGTACACTGTCTGGTTTTTATGAATGCTAGAAAGAGATACTTATAAAAAGAGGCAATTTAAACATAAATTGCCATGCATTATTTCCTAATAGTCTTAAACCAGCAGTGGTTTCAATACTACTTCAGTACTGCCTTTAAAACTTATAAAAGTATAAATTGTTGTAGAGCTTTATAAAAATGTTGTAGGTGCTGGAGCACCAGTTCTCCAGAGTGATAGGAATAACGCTGATAATGTAAGAGTACTTTTTTTAGCATATGCCATGTGAGCAGCAGTACACATTTATAAAAGTCTTTCTGGTATTTTTTTATTGAATCAGTAATAATTCTCATTATTACCTTTGCAGGTCAGTTACTATTTCCCACTGAAAACTTTATGGAGATCATTTTTTGCTGCTTTAGTAGCTGCGTTTGTTTTAAGGTCCATCAATCCTTTTGGTAATAGTCGCCTAGTTCTTTTTTATGTGGAATATCACACTCCTTGGTACCTTTTTGAACTTCTTCCTTTTATCCTCCTGGGAGTATTTGGTGGGCTCTGGGGAGCCTTTTTCATCCGAGCAAACATTGCATGGTGTCGTCGACGCAAATCTACGAAATTTGGGAAGTATCCTGTCCTGGAGGTTATTATTGTTGCCGCAATAACAGCTGTCATTGCATTTCCTAATCCATATACAAGGCTGAACACCAGTGAGCTTATTAAAGAGCTCTTCACAGACTGTGGCCCATTAGAATCCTCCTCCCTCTGTGACTACAGAAATGATATGAATGCAAGCAAAATAGTAGATGATATCCCTGACCGTCCAGCAGGCACCGGAGTCTATTCAGCTATATGGCAGCTGTGTTTAGCACTCATATTTAAAATAATCATGACAGTCTTCACCTTTGGTATCAAGGTAAGTGTGAATGCAGTGGCTGCAGTATCTTCTGTGATTAATTAATTGTCGCCTTTCTCATTTTCTGTCTCTGAAAGCCAGCAGCTTTGTTTATAGATTTCTTTTTTTCTCATGTGTAGTTCATAGGTCTTTGTACTGTGGATTAGTAAGCGATTCTTTCATTAAATTTAATTAAAATCACACTAGCCCTTTGTTCAGCTGAGTAGAAACGTGTGCTAAATTTAATAGGGAACAGTAACTGTGAGTGCATGGCTGTTTGTGTGGGCCTGATTAAGCAATAAGGGTGATTCTAAAGTTTCCAAGAGCTGCATTCAGCTGAATTAAAACATAACCACTTAGGTTTCCTAGTCCTGATACATGGAAAAAGAAAAGACTGTACGTCTTGATCAAGTTGTAGGGATTTTTAAATCCACTCTCTGCATTTATCAGATGAATGTAATCACTGCAGACTGTCAAAATGAGCCGATGATGATTTTCTTTCCTGAAATTTCCAATATTGCATGTTGCGACTAGAAGGCGGAATTTGTTGATGTGGCTGTAATGGGAATTTCTTCTCCATTACAAAGCAGCATGATGTTTGTCTTTCCTGGTTATTTCATAAATCTGTTTTGGAGCTCTCTTCGGCTTCTCTTCAACTGTGGCTGTTTTCTGAAGGTCATGTAACATTATGCCTTCATCATTTTCTGTGTTGTCAGGCTCCCTGCATAGCTTTTGCAACATCATTATCAAACTTGTCTTAACACTAAGGCTTATAGTGTTCACTAAACAGGATTTATATTTAAACTGGCTTTAACTTTTCGGTCCATATTGCTGTTCTGTGTAACGGCACGCATAAGAAAACACTCCTTTACTCTCAGGGTGGTTGAACTGGAATAGTTTGTGCATAGAATGTGTGGAGTCTCCGTCCTTGGAGATTCTTGAAGCCTGACTGGATGCAATCCTGGTCAGCCTGCTGTAGTTGACCCTGCTTTGGCAGAGGTGTTGCACTGGACAATTCAGAGTGCTCACGTCTGACCTCAACCGTTCTGTCATTCTGTAATTGATAGAACAATATCGTGTTGTGTTTCTTGTGTATTGATATTTTAGAAGATGTTGTAGTCTGTTACTTGAAGTTATTTTCTGTATATTGGTTGATGTGTAAGAGAAATCCATTGTGTATATTTTAAATGCTAGTCTTCCATAGGTCACAGTTTCAGACATTATTCTATAACATGATCACTCCAATCTGTTATATTCACTTACTGTGTTTTGCTTTATATCTAGAGCTCTGATGTTCTAAGCACTTTAACATGTCTCACAATTCGTATTCATGTGCATCTAGCTCTTTCTTGTGGGACTGTCACCATAGGATCACACTTTGTGTATTAGAATTCACTAGATCACAGGAGTGTAAAGCTTACATATCATTTGGGTTTGGTTCATTTTCTCATAACTTCAGCATCTGCAATTTGGTGGAAATAGTTTTGTGAAGTTCTAAGGATATATTTACCACTTTGCCAATACACAGGGAGTCATTTTTCTGTCATTGATGGGACTGTGCTACATACACTTCTTAAAAGCATATGGCTGGTTAGAATGTCAGTATCCAGAGAAGGGGATGTCACTTTAGTGTTGTGTTTATTTGCCTTTCAAGCTCTATTTCTATGAAAGGAGGAGAAAATTCTGGTGGTTTTTTTTAAAAAAACCCCAAACACCAACTTTGCCATTTAAGTCATTGTTAAGTATCCTCTGCGCTCTCCAGGTCTGCTCCTGGAGCTATAGCCCTGTGAAAACACACAGGTATCTCCCACAGGAACTGATTTCCTGTGAGGTAAGCAAGCAGCTTAGCTGCTGTCTGTGGGACAGCAGTGGTGATCCTGCTGCTCTTAGCACCATGAACGTGAATCACCGGACAGCTGATCAAGCACTGATTGGGTTTGTTCATTTTTTTGAGGGTTTGGGTTTTGGGTGTATGTTGTGTTGTGTTTTGGTTTTTTTTCCCCTTTCAGGCTTTTCTATGTATACTGTACTGCTTATTACGAGTAGACTCATTACATGTCTAAATGCTGGGGATCAGCACTTGGGGTGGGGTTACAGCTTTATCTCAGAACCGGACTGATACGTAGCTGTGCTACCAAAGAAGTGGTACCGTATCCTGATTCCTTGCTTCTTTCAAAGACAATGCATGTGCCACAGGATAAATCTTCTCCTCTGTACCATAACTTGAGCTAGGCTGGCATGCACTGGAGAAGAAAGCTGAGACAAGGTAGAACCTAAATTTTTTACCTTGTTCCTTCTCAGTGAAGGTTCCTCTCCCCTTTGTGACTTGTGATTCAGAGGCTTATGCAAACAAATTCAGCTGTAAAATCATTTGCACTAGTAACCATTTTCCACACGTGATGGAAAGAAAAGAAGGAGCTAGATGCATTTAAAAGATTATGTCAGCAAAGGACAAGGAGCAATTTGGATGTAATCTCCATGCGGAGACTGAGTTTCTGCGGCATGCTGCTGTAGCAGACTGCAATTTCAGGCAGTTTCAAAGACTTATTCAATTACTTCTATATCTGAAATGTTGTTTTTTTCAGGGTGCTATTGAACTGTTCACCAAGAAAGAAGTTAACTCAAGAAGAAATTGGATTCTAACAGTTAGAAAGAGATTTAGACAAGTAATTCATTGTGTGAAATAACAGTGGTGATTTAAATGTGCATTTGGATAGTATGCTAAAATGATAGCATTGAATAGTTACTTCTGTTCACACTGGAATTTTAGGTAGTAGTGGTAGTTCAGGATGGGAATGATGGATTATTAATCCCTTTCCGCTAGAACCTAGCTTTCAAACACAAACTTTGCTATGTTTGTTTGTCCTTGGTTTGCTGTTAGAAATTAGGGGAAAATTTCTTCACTGAAAGCGTTTATCGCATGCTGGCAGAGGCTCCCCAGGGAGGTGGTGGAGTCACTGTCCCTGGAGGCATTTAAAAGATGGGCGGATGAGGTGATCAGAAATACTGTTTACTAGTGGACAGGTATGGTTGGACTCTGTGATCTCAAAGGTCTTTTCCTACCAAACAATTCTATGCAATCATCTTTGTAACCATAAATATTGGGAATAACGATGATGATGATGCAAATAGATTCAGAAATAATAGTTCTGCATCAGCTGTTGGTTTCTATGCTAAAAGCTGTAGTCTGGAATTACACAATACTGAAATTTCACAGCTGAACAGTGGGGGGAAAAAAATTGTGTCCTGTTACAGCAGGATTGCAATTTTTAAGTTAACTTAATTTCACAACATAGGTGTAGGTGCATTTAGACAAAAAGTAAAACTTCTACTACTTACTTGTAGTCAGATCTGTGCCTCAGTCATGGTAAAAAATATTTTGATACTAACAGCTGCTATGAGGAAAAGCAGCAGGCATTTCCAGTATAACAAGATATTTAGACATCAGCTTCCTGAGGAGGAGAAAAGCTACACAACAGTTTCTCAGATGAACTCTCGCTCCTTATGAAACTGCTGATAAAAGCAAGCCTTGCAATAGTATTTTACTAAGCCATGTTGGTATGACAAGGCTGTGTGGCAAGAAAAACAGTTTAAATAAATAAAGTTTCAGTAGGAACTTTTTTTTTACAGTAGTAGGTGATGTGCTTTTCGCAATGGGCATTGGGAAGCAACCCCATGTGCAAAGCTTATTTAGTAGGTGAATGTTGACCCAAAGGAACAAGAAGTAAGGGAAGTAATAAGGAACACTTTTCAGTACTAGAAGCACAGGTCAGATTGGACACACATGGTAAGAATTGTGCTGTTGGCACTGAGAGTCTGGTTTGTGATCCTGTATCGGTCATAGATTTGCTCTTAAATACAGTAAAAATACAAACAAACGTGCATGTAAAATTGGTTCAGCTAACCAGGTTGGTCAGACATATGAATAGCATTGTGTTAAGTTTTGCTAACCTTGCAATGCCAGTTTATGTGTTTTTTAACATGCCAGTTTGAGCATTTGCGTCTCTTTTGGTAAAAAGATATGTTCCCATCAGCGTGATAGCAGTTCTTTGGTTTTTGTTTCAGGTTCCATCTGGGTTGTTCATACCTAGTATGGCAATTGGAGCAATAGCAGGGAGGATTGTAGGAATTGCAGTGGAGCAGCTGGCTTACTACCATCATGACTGGTTCATTTTCAAGGAGTGGTGTGAAGTTGGAGCTGACTGTATTACACCTGGTCTTTATGCCATGGTTGGTGCTGCTGCATGCTTAGGTAACTAAAATATTACAAAGTAAATAAGTATCTGATTTTCTTGTATGTTCCCAATGTCATGATTAAAAATGAAGGGAGGTCTAAACGTGTGCAATTTTGGAACAGTGTTTTATTTGGACTTCTCTCTCTTCAGAATAGTATGTTCGTATCTCTACACAAGAACGTCAGATCCTTGTGATCTGAGGAAGAATATGTGAAATTTAAATTGATGAGAGATAGAAGAGTTTAAATAGTAGCGTTTGCTTTCTCTTTTTGGTATCAAGAGGTGTCATTACTACATCAGTCAAAAATCAGTTTCTTGAAATGTATGAAGTAGAGGATTTGCAGAGTCAAGTATTATTGAAATTACTACAAGGAGGCGACATGATCAGCTACCACATCTACGTGAATTGCAAAAAATGATCTTGAAACTCATAATTCAAACAAAACTTTCAGAAATGTCTCATGATTAAGAGAGTCCAGCTTGATACAGTTTTAACAAGCCTGGTTTACAAACTGTTGAAAATCAGCTTCACTGGAGAAGGCTTAAGTTGGACACCTGTACTACAAGAGGATTGTTTGAAGATCTTGTCTTGTCCTAGCTTATAACTTCATTGCATTTAGAAATGAAACTTAAAACCTATTAGTACTGATTCTGCAAAAAAGTAGGCCTCCTCCTTAAGGAACAGTGCATTTAAGTGACCAAATAAACTAGTGGTATATGTTCAGTTTTTGAGAGGTTATTTTGTCTTCTAATAGATCAACTTGAATTACTTCGGAATGTGTTGAAAGAAAGGTTATATTCTTTTATTGAATGAAGATGAAACATCAAAACCCTTGGCAGAAAAAACATCTTGAATACTAACTGAAGAGAATATAATCCCTCTCTTCTCCCCTTGTCCAAAAAAAGAGATTTCATCAGCTCAGAATTCTCTTTAGCTTTTATGATTCAGCAACAGCATTAAATTCCTAATCCCCTGGACAGCATAGCTGTTGAATTGCTAGTTGTGACTTCCCTGCATTAGTTCCATTCTTTTTCCGAATTCCTACCTTGCTTGACTTCCTTTCATTTTTCAGTATTTTTAACCTAGGTGTGCCATGGAGAAATATATTCTTAGTTTATTTGAAAGAGCTGCACATATTTTTCAAATCCCTTTACTCCCTGACTGTCCTAAGAATTTTTCCTGAAGCTCACTTTTACTTCTAAAAGTTTTGTGTCCATTTTTCCTGTCTGCTTTTGTGTATTATACGGAATTATCTTTGTCAAATGACCTTTGATGACAAAGCTATGTTTGTACTTCCAACAGAAAGGCAGAAAATTCTAAATTCATTGTTATATGACAGTGGAACATTACTGGTTACCATTTTTCTTTGCAGGTGGTGTGACAAGGATGACTGTGTCCCTGGTAGTTATTGTCTTTGAGCTAACAGGAGGGCTGGAATATATTGTGCCCCTAATGGCTGCAGTTATGACCAGTAAGTGGGTAGGAGATGCCTTTGGAAGGGAAGGCATCTATGAGGCACACATCCGACTGAATGGATATCCTTTCTTGGATGCAAAGGAAGAATTTACTCACACAACACTGGCTGCTGATGTTATGAGACCTCGAAGAAGCGATCCACCTCTAGCAGTTCTGACTCAGGATAATATGACAGTCGAAGACATAGAAAACTTGATCAATGAAACCAGCTATAATGGTTTTCCTGTTATTATGTCAAAAGAATCGCAGAGACTAGTGGGCTTTGCTCTAAGAAGAGATTTAACTATTGCAATAGGTAATTATCTTCCAACATTGCATGATTATATATGCCAATTTAAATGGTTTTGTAGCTTAAAACAGGATTTACTGTGTTTCTAGACTTACTTCAGGTTCAGATACCTTGCACAAGTTATCTGTTCCTTTGTTGAAGTATACAGTTACCTTCAGTAGCAGGCTCTGAAATGGAAAAAATGTTTATCTCTCTGTCATAGAAACTAGAGTTGTCATACTGAAGCAGGGCAAGACGTCAACTAGTCTGGTGGTTTTGTTTTGAGGCTTTTGCTAGTATCTTTTTCTCAAGTGGTGCTGCATTAACATTCTTCTTCGAAACTGAATAATTCTCATTTTAATAAAATAACAGCAGGAGACTGAGAATTACTGTCCAAGTAATTTTTAAATTTTAATGTATATCGTACCTCTCTTGGACTGTATGTTTACTGTTGTTGTAGCAACTAAGATTGTCTTATGGAGAGGCAAGCGAAATATGAATTGGATTTCTGTTTTTATATTTGTGATACTTGTGACTATGCTTGGTGCCCTGGCAAGAAAAATTGTGTTTCGAGTGTGCTGTAATAAGCAAAGGAAAAAAAACCATTGTTATGTAAGCAAATGCTACAAACCTGTAACAATTGGTGCATGAAATCAGTGACGGAAGTTGCATTTTAAACAACTTCTTTCCCATAATTCATATGACTGTATCTTGACGAGTGTCTCTCTAACCAAGACACTTGAGAAAGAGACACAAAAGTCTCCTGAAACTTTTAAAAAAGAACATTTTGAGAACACAATGCTGTTTACTTCGGTAAAAAACTGCGATCTTACTTCTGTGTACGCTATGGGATTACACTATGTAGCATGTTTAGGAATGTGCAAAACTTGGAAAATGTAAACATCAAAGTGTTTTAAGTTCACATTTACTTAAGACTAAACAGAGATTAGCAGAACATTGTTCTAATGTTTTCACTTTTACAGGTAATTCTTATATCGGCTACTGAGATTATACAGTGCAAGCTGCTCAGTCTTGGATTTTGCCTGCCTTAAGAGTGTCATTGTGTGAAGTAGTTCAGGGTACAGGGAGGGATGGTGATGTCACCAAGGTAGTAAAAACACAAAAAGGAAGATGATCTGGTTCACTTACTTAAAGCTAAATTTTAATATATATATATATATATAAATAATATATATAATATTATATATTAATATATATAAATATAAACAAGAAGACAGCGTTTTCAGAGTGTTGAGAAATTAGTTCTTTGGTTTCAAACCAACAATAATTACAGCCACTGGAATCACAACAGAGGAACTGTCAGTTGAGATTGGCTTTTCCCTTGACAGTGCCTTAGCAGCCATGTATGTGTTTCCCGCATGTTAGTTTTTAAGTCTTTATTATAAAAAGGTATTTATTGGGGTAAGAAAGGTGGTAGCCAAAGAACGGCTAAAGCTGAAAGGTAGCTGGCTTCTGTGGTTTCTGCACAAACAGAGATAAAGCAGTGGCTGTGTAAACACGTCAGAATAGCACATGTCAGAATATCAACATCTAGAGAGTAACAGTAGAGTCTGCTATTGTTGATTGATCTGTCTGCACTAAATTACCTTACTCCAAGAAGGTAAATTCTTCCTCCTCTGCTGTGTCCCCCCTCTCTTTTTCTTAAAGAAAGTGCTAGAAAGAAGCAGGAAGGGATTGTTGGCAGTTCCAGGGTCTGTTTTGCCCAGCACACCCCATCGCTTCCAGCAGAAAGCCCTCGACCACTGAAGCTTAGAAGTATTCTTGATATGAGCCCTTTCACCGTGACAGACCACACACCAATGGAAATAGTGGTGGATATTTTCCGGAAGCTGGGTCTGAGGCAGTGCCTTGTAACACACAACGGGTGAGTAAAGTGGCAATAATGCTGTTTGGTTTGTTAGATACAGTAATTTTCACTTGCAGGATGAGAGTGTTTGAACCAGGATAGATTCCAGGGTCATGATATTTGAACCTGTAAGCTCAGTACTGCAGCCAAGGACCCTAACTGTTCATTAAGAAGGTGCTGTGCTGTGACACCTCTCTGAAATTCTTACTCCTCCCTTGGTATTCCGTGTGAGCAGGGAGGTGATTTGAGTAATTTTAAGATGTTCTTATGAAAATCTGCTCTCATTCAGCAAGTTTTGTGTGTGCAGGTTGCATGTGGAGGAGTCCCAACTTGTTTTGCAGAAGTTTAGTCTTGTGTGGTGCACGGTCTAAGGCCTTTATTTCCTCGTTCTTACCTATGTTCAGGCAATGTGTAATGTATCAGCTGTTGAACATCTACAAATATCTGAGTTCATAAAAAGTAAGGGAGCGAATGATCCAGCCAGTATCTCCTCTCCTGCAGTGTAGGGATGGTGATTACCACCAAGCTCTTGTTTTTGGAGTACTAACAACTAAATATCTACTACTAGTTCTGGAACTTCAGTCTGCAACCTTTGTTTCTGTGCTTGAAAATATCTCAAGAAAGTAATTTTAACATTTAGAATGGTTGTAAATGAGACTGTAGGGAGTTGTCATGTGATTACCTATTAAAGAAATGAGCCCTTGGCATGGTAACATAAATGTTCATTATAATTGCTGTTTATCTAAACTGGTCCTTTTTTTTACATGATCTTTTTCTGTGTAGCTGTTTCTTTAACATTCTGCTTCCCTGTTATCTCTTGTGTTAAACAACTGACACACAACATTGCAGCTCCTACCATGTTATCTTGCTTCCTTTTAGCATGTCTTTTAAGGCACTTGTTAAGTGAAACATTGTCTGCTAATCCACATTATTTAGGATAAATGTCCGTGGTTCAAAACCCAGGAAACATGAAGTATGGGTGGGACTTCCTTAGTTTTGCTGTGCGCAAAAGGACTGCTGCTATAAGTGGCAAATATTTAAATATTACATTGGTTTCCAAGCTTTTTTTTTTCACATTTATTTTGAAACAAATTTATTCTAAATGTTCTGCTTTTTTTCTTCAATGCATTCCTGTGTGAGATGGCAAGTAGATGTTTTCAGAAGCAGAAATGACTTTAAAAGCCTTTCTCTGATGGGGAAAGGCCATCATGGTCTGACACTTAGAAGTCAGTGCAGGCATGTGATTATTCTTGTTTTGGGGAAGGAAATTTGAATTGATAAAGCTTTAATGAAGAATATTTACTATGATGATTTTTTTTCTTAGTTTCTGTTGCAGTTGAGTGCTCAGACTTTGACACTGATGTTAAAATTCACTAAAGAAAGTTTAACTGTGCAAAATGTGTCAAACTGTGCTGTAAATTTTTAACTATTTTATGGTAAAGTGGAAGCAAGTATGAATGGCTTTGATAATTTACTGTTTTCAGACATTCATATTTGTTGTCTTACTTCAATTTACAAATTGCAATATTCCATGAGCGCACTGTCTGTTACAACGAGATGACTGGTAGATACTAGTACTAGCGGTATTTAGCCAAGGCATATAGCCATGTGGACATCAAATACTAATCTATATTTTGGCAAATTTCCTGCAAATTGAATGTACCTACATAAAGAAACACATCAGTTTATTAGTTCCAATCCAAATTGGAGTAGGAATTGTGCAGAAATTGGTGCTGTTGAAAAACATAGAGGTGAATGAAGACTGAGGCTTGCTCTTCCTAATTTGTACCAGAATATCCATTTCAGGGAGTTGTTCTTGATTTATACTGTCAGGAATGATAAATTTGTATGAATTTGTCTGTTTCTAGAGACACCACATAACCCTGCTCTACAGCGCAGTTTCAAACCTCAATTGCTATGACTTTACAGTTAGTACTTTGTTCATCTACTGTGGCTTGTTAAAATGTGAATAATTGTATGTGTGAGGAGAAATAACTGTTAAACAAGGGAAATAAAGCAGACTTTAGTCTCAGTGTCTCTAAAACTTGAATGTGGGGAGAAGAGTTGAAGTATGCTTCCCTGACGTGTACTTGATATGAGAAGCATACTTCTCTGGGGTGGCTGAAGGTGCAATTGTGTTCAGCATTTTGGCAGGAAAAAGGCAATGTCTGGGAAAGGGTACAGATTTTCAAATCATTTTTCATTTAATTATCTCATTGGCTGTCCTGCAACCATTTTTTTTTTCTCTAGTTTTGCTCTCTCTAATCCTTTTTCATTATGATTAGAACTTTTTTTTTCATTTGATTTCACACACAGTTATTAGCATAACATGATCTGTTTCAGGATTGTCTTGGGGATCATCACAAAGAAGAACATATTAGAGCATCTCGAGCAACTAAAGCAGCACGTCGAACCCTTGGTGATTAGATATATCAGATCTCATAATTAGACACATTAGAAGTCAGGAAGCATGAAACTTGTGAACTGTTCAGGGCTTTTATGACATCAGCTGAACAAGGAAATCATCTTATGCTAAAAATCTGTTTTAAACCATAAAACAAAATGTGCAAAATCCTTTTGTAGAAATTAAGCTGGTACTTTGGACATACTGTTAGTCACAACATTAAAGGAAAGTAAACAATAGAATCTCTTGATATTTTTGTTCTTGAGATCACGTAGATCCGTGTAGTTGATCTCCTGATTTCCTCCGGTGGGAAGGCACCCAGCTAAGAATACTTTTTCCCTGCCTACAGCAAATTAAGATTTGCGTGTATGCCAATTTCTTTTTCTGATCTTGACAGCTTTAAATAGCTGTTAAATAGCTAAGTAAGTATCACATCTTTTGAGAAGCAAAGCCAAGCATCTTTTTTAATGTATCACCGTGTTAGACCTCCCCTGTAGTCCCCCTTTATCAACGTGATTTTTAAAAAGTACACTTATTTTTAGCGAAATCCTGTGATTCTGCTGCTGTTACCTACAGCAATTCATGTACTCCTTTATAAAATGTTCAATGATATCTAAGCCCTTAAGTGGCACACTACTGTTGACTTCGGAATCTAGATACTGTTTTAACCCTGATGTTGTGAACTAACCTTAGATGGAAGGTAGATTTTGTCTTAATTTGGACATGGGTTGCTAGTTACTTCTCTACTAAACCTTCCCACCAAGTTTAGCTGCTTATGTGCAAAACATGCTAATTATGTTCTCATTTTATGCTAATATTTCACAAGTATTTCATGCATCCTTCAATAAGACCAAACGAAATGTACTAACCAGAATAACAAGGGCAGCAGCTCATTCATTCTGCTCTTTGCTTCTCCTGTGATATTATCCTTTTGGACAGTCTCACCTTTTTCTGATATCTCATAGAGGTATAATATTAAAAGCCGTGAAGACGCTGTCATAGGAGCACAGTATCTAAATTGGGAAATGAAAACTTTCTTATTCACAGTTTATTTTCTGAAGCTGTGAACTTCAAAAGCTGGTTAACTGTTGTTCATTTTACAAAAGTTTTGTGGCCAATACAGTGTGCTCCTGTTAATACCTTCAGCCTGAGCCAATGCGTCAGACTGGAAGAATCCTTTTGATTCAAAAATGGAGGGAAGGGAAGTCTGATTTGCTGCTTGGATTTTGGGCCATCAAGCAGTACGTCTCTTCTGATGGCCGGGTTGGAACATGCTTCCCTTACGACATGGGATCAATATCACTTCTTTTTCATCTCTCTTTTCTTTGTCCCTCTTTGTTACTTTTTTGTTGGCATACGCTAATCAAAATTTCATTTTTGTAGAAACAAAAAGTTAAATAAAAAATTGTCATAGGCTTTACTTGTATTACTTGTATCTCATTAAGATGGACTACAGCTGTCAGAGACCATCTGAATGGTGTCTCAGCATTGCTGTCTTTAACAAACCGGTGGTTCCTCAATATCTTGATGAATAAAATGTTTTTGTTTAAATAAGAAAATCAGGCTGTTCACTTTTGCTCTATTCCTGTCAACAAAAAGGACTTGGCTACAGATTAATTCTGCTTTGTTATTTTCCTGCATGGATTAATATTGATCTTCCGTTTATCCTTTCCAGGCGCCTCCTTGGCATTATAACAAAAAAAGATATCCTCCGTCATATGGCCCAGACGGCAAACCAAGACCCCGCCTCAATAATGTTCAACTGAATCCCATAGCTGAGGAGAGAGAGGAAACTGAAGAGGAGGTTCATTTGTTGAATAGCACAACACTTTAGTCTGGGGAGTAATAAAATCAGAGACGAGAGCTGGGTTTTTGCGTACCAGTGCTGCTGGAAATCAGGAATTGGTCTGGGGGAGTATGTGGCGAGGAGGAAGGCTGATGGGAGCGTGGGAAGGGAGAGCTGCCGGCCTGCACTGGATGCGTCCCGAGACGTCAGGTCTGCCATGATAGTGCAGTGGGTGAGCCGTGCGAGGTGGCACAATTCTCCAGCCCCAGCCTGGTACTTCAGCATTGGAGAGATGTGTCATTAGTCCCTGTTTCTGGAGGGATCGTTCTGAATCGAGCCATCTTACGGACACTGAAAGGTCTTGCCCTTTTTACCATTGAAAACTGTTGTGTTACTCATGAAACATATAACTATTACACGTCACCTTTCTACATTCCAGAAGAGCTTTATTTCTCTCTCTCCTGAGCCGTAACAAAGCCTCTTTAAAATTGGTGTGCCCTTTTGAAGCAGTTGTTTCTCATATTGAGATGTACTGTGAGTTACTGAGGTTGGATCACAAGAAGGGAGGTTTTTCTTGTGCCATTAAACATGTAAGTTCGTACGTCATCAAATGCTTGGGGCAGTACAGATCCACTGCGACAAAACCAGATTGAACAGGTAATACCTTGCGAGGACCGTACAAAGACTTCTTCCAGCCCCTGTGCTGTTGTGATATGAGAAGAATTTAAACCAGATGAAACTAGCATTTTGGAGAAAAATACTGTTTTTGCTGCAGAAAATATCAATAATGTGACCTGGTCTTATGCAATTTTTGTATTATTGAAAACACTATGATATATACCGATGTTGTGCAGTATAAGGGAAAATACTGCTATTCTACTAGTTAAGAGCTGGAACAATTCTGTATACGTGTATCTGGTAAAAATTGCATGCTACAACACTGGAGATCTTTTCCCCTCCCTGTAAAATTTGAGAACGGTCATTTTTATTTTTTTCTCCTCCACGAAAGATGTTCCACTGCTGACATGGTAGGAAGAAATGTAACTCATAACTTGCACTAAATGTATATTATTTTTCTTGAAGTTTTACCATTCTTTATTTATATTTCTATGGATTAAAAAATCTATTAAATATGAATCAGTTAATATCTCACATAACTAATTACCTTTTTAATGTGATTTTATAGAATAATTCGTAATCCTCTGCAAGTAACGGAGGATTAGCAAATGTTTACAACTAGATGAAGGGTTTAAAGAAAATGTTTTCTTTATGATCCCACATGCATATAAGATAATTTTCAAATGTAACTTTCACTGCCGTTATCTTGAGATTTCCTTTTTCCTTTACTAGCAGATAACTGGAACAGTAACATTTAAATTTTATTTTTAAGAAAATGCAGGGTTTTAAAAATAGTAGGATGAAAGCAATTATAATTATTAGATTGCTTTTGACTTTTTTTTTCCTTCTGTTTTTTTTTAATCCCAAGTATATAGAGGTGTAAATGATATGTAGCAACAGAAGATGAGCAGCAGGGCAGAATCGAATCTAGTACTTGAAACTTTGGCAGGACTTTAAAATTCAGCAGCAACACACACGCTAGCGGGTGAACTGGCAGATCCCTAACTACTTTTTTCTTTCCAGTCACTAGATTAGTTTGTTTCATGTTCATTTTATCAAACGACCACGACAAACACATGCAGAGGAAAAAATGTGATATGCTGTAAGCCTAAAGTTGGGAAGAAGTAAGAAATCTGGCTGACAAAAATCTTGCTTTATTAACATGGGGTTACATAAAATTTCCTTATCAATTATGCCCACTAGACTAAAAAAATACAAATGGTAAAAGTCTAACTCACCCTGGGTAATCTTAAGGCATTCATCACAGCTACCTCAAACGTCTTTCTTCACACTCAAGATAAAATCACTATATACTAAGTACAATAACATACTGAAACAAAATTCTGGTACTTCTCGCAAGCTCCAAAGTAATGTCTGTGCTTAAGTGTTCTGCTGAATTTTTACTGATGTTTCTGAGCATGAAACTGCCACACACATCACATCATCTCATCTCTTGCAGCAACTGGAACCAGTAGAGAGCAAAATGTGCCAGTGGGCTCATGATGATCAGCCTCTATATTAAAAATTAGTTTGGAACTGAAATGGAATCGAGCTGTGTTAAAGTGGGAGCATTGCAGCAACTAGCTGCATTCTTCCCCACCAGGGCCTGTGGTTCAAAGTTTATTCTGTTACAGTGCGTAAGCCTGAAGAGGCTTTTTCAGAAAAAAATGCAGAAAAAGCAGGATTTTTCCAATTTACAGAAGGCAGCTCTGGAAGTTTTCTGTGATGCCAATTTCTGTTGTCTAAAAATGTGCTACACTTACTGCTTTAAAATGTTTGAAACCTCTGCCATTTCTGATGTTCTCATGAAACACTACTAAGTGGACTATTAACTCACACCTAATTCTACAGACTCTGCCGTCTGAATTAAAATACACTTCACACCTCTGCTCTGATTTATAATTTCAGTTGGATCCCAAGTGCTGCATATAAATTGTGCATCCGTTTTCTTACCTGGTAAACTTTCCCTGTTGACATTTGAAATGTCTTCGGTAAACATACAGTAGAGGTTCTGATAATGAAGTGTGTGTGCCTGTGGCGTGCAACAAAAATTTCCTAATGTAAAACTTCCAGCGCCTTACTCGAGATACAGTTTTAAAAAATAAGGGGGTGGGTGGAAGGGGAAAGTGTCAGCTTTTATTTTATTTTTTTTTTTAACCCCATTCCGTTACTGGTTCATGAAGAATGCATTCTTTGTTAATCTGTGATGTTGCCTAGAGCTGTATTTAATATTGATCTTAATGTTTTTATTTATAATAGTGTGGTAGAGCTGCGTATCATTACAGTAAAAATTCTGATTACTGTGATGATTTAATTGAGCATTAAAAACTTCTGTATGACCATTTATTGTTCTGTCATGTTTTTACAAATGATATTTGTGTCAGTTTTTGTATATAATTTCCTTGAAAAAAAATTATCAGCTAGCACTTTTACATACAAAACTAGTAAGCAGCTAGAAAAAACTCGAGTGAGTTTTAGGAGAAGATGCAGTCTTTGTATTGCCTTGTATTTGGCTGCAAACCAGTAGCCAAATCAACGCAATCAAACAGAGCAGCATTAGGTAGTAAATGTTTTAAAATGTTTTATAGAATTGCAGAGTGGTGGCTTCCTCATTTAAAAGTTAAAAAAGAGGGTGATGCTTTTAACTGTTTAAAGGCCACAACTAGATAATTTCTACATGGCACGTTTTTAGTAATTGGTTAGAAAACAAGGTAAAATAGACATCAATAGATGATGCATATTAATGATTTTTTTTTCCAGTTTAAGAGTTTGCCTTCTCAGTTAGAGGTTAATAGATAAGACTTAAGTTTTAAATAACAATGCAAAAAAGTGAATGCTTTTTTCACTTGTATGATTTTACAGGGCATTAAGGTCATTTCTGCTTGGAACCTAAAAGGAAAGGGGGAATGAGACTGAATTTTCAAGGAAGTACATACCTCTGCAGCCATAAGCCAGGCTTTTTTGTGTACAAACCCTAAAATTCTGATCCCATGGTAAAATTCCTCACTGCTTGTCCTTGTCTGAATAAATGGAAGATTTGTATGCTGATTGAAAGGGGTGGGGTTTTCAAATTAACAACAGAAGCGGTGTGTGATTCCGAAAGCCGCAAATACCTTTTTGAAGCACTGACTTAACATTGCAAGTGAATTATTTATGCTGGAAGAGACAGGTGGAAGTGTAATTGTTTGCTAAAACGTACAGACAGCTTGGAGATTTCAGCAGGTTGCTAGTGGCCTATAATGACATGAACTGCTCTAATGGAGATCACATCACCATACAACAGCAGCCCTGCCGTGTAAGTGCATCGGTTTCTGGACTGCTACTTCAAGCAGTTGCTTGAGAATAAGACTGTAGTAGCAACACAACCGAGCAGTGGACCAGTGAATTCACATCTTGTACATCACTTTGATTCCATTTCTGAAAGTCCAGACCAGCAAAAAGGGATGTGACTGTATCCGATTCCTGGGTAGCAAACACAGCAGGATTGCCAATTTATCTTGTGGTGTCTGATGGATGCATTTTAATCATATTTATTTCATGTTAATTCAGCCAGATCCAAAAGACTGAGATCGGATTTAGGGCTTCATTGTAATGCAAAAAGGAAAGCTGCTGTAACTGAATTTTTTACCTGTATGCACCTTGAGTAGTGCAGTTATCACACCAGAAGGATGAGATGTCATCCAGAGGGACCGGCACATGCTGGAGAAGCAGGCCTGCGAAAACCTCAGGAGGTTCAACAAGGCTAAGTGCAAGGTCTTATGGGCCATCCCCGGCTTCAATACAGCATGGAGGATGATGCAATGAGAGCTGCCCTGCAGAGAAGCACTTGGGGGTGCTGGCTGATAAGCTTGACACGAGCTGGCAGCGTGCGCTCACAGCCCAGAAGGCCAATGGTATCCTGGGCTACATCAAAACAAGTGCGGCCAGCAGGGCAAAGGAGGTGGTTCTGTTCCTCTATTCCTGTCTTGTGAGACCCTGCCTGGAGTATTGTGTCCACTTCTGCAGTCCTCAACAAAAGGAGAGCATGGAACTGCTGGAACAGATCCAGAGGAGGCTACAAGGATGATCAGAGTGCTAGAGCACCTCCCAGATGAGGACAGGCTTAAAGTGTTGGGGTCGTTCAGCCTGGAGAAGAGAAGGCACCGAGATCTTATGGTGACCATCCAGTACCAGAAAGGGGCTACAAGAAAGCTGGAGAGGGACTTTGTATAAGAGCGTGGAGTTGTAAGGTGAGGGGCAATGGGTGTAAACTGGAGAGGGGCAGGTTTAGACTAGACAAGGAAGAAATTCTGCACCCTGAGGGTGGTGAGTCACTGGCACAGGTTGCCCAGGGAAGCTGTGGCTGCCCCATCCCTGAAGGTGTTCAAGGCCAGGTTGGATGGGGCCTTGGGCAGCCTGGTCTGGTGGCAGGTGTCCCTGCCCATGGCTGGGGAGGGAACTGGATCATCTTTAAAGTCCCTTCCAACCCAAACCATTCTACGATTCCATGTGCTGGGAGAGAACTGAGCAAGTGCAGGATGCCTGCAAAAACCACCAAGAGCAAGGAAAAGGGGTTTGGGAAGTGAGAGTTGTGACTCCGCGATCCAGCTGGTGCCCCAGCGCACACAGCTCTCCTAAGGAACATAACAGGACTCTGCTTGCCCCTTCCATCTCTACCAGTGTCACTCACGGCAACCCCCACTGATAAGGGGGGTCCCACTGCACTCCCCCCACCCCCACCCCCAGTTGTCACACACAGCAGCACAGGGAGCACCTTGGAGAAGCTTTTACTGAGTGCAGGGGGTGCAGCACAAGGAGGGGTGGGGTGGGTCATGGCGCCAGCTGGTCCACGGGGTCCTTGGAGCGGCTGGCGACGTGCGCCCGGATGATGTCGGCGAAGAGGTTCCTTTTCAGCAGCGTGTACGCCAGAGGCAGCAGCTGCCCCACCATCTTGTGGAAGTACTGCAGGGGAGAGGGGAAATGAGAGTGGCCTCAGCCCTACTGTGACTGTTCCCAGCTGCCCTGCAGCCCCAACACAGCCAGCCCGGGGCACCTGAGCCTTGAGAAACTGAAATCCCACGAGAGATGGTTAAGACACAACCACCCAGCCTGCAGTGGAATCCCATTCCTGTCACATTCCACAGCAAGGGCAGCGTGATGTTATTCAGAATAACCACTTCAGATGTGTAAAAGTCACAGCATATTTAGCATTCACTACTGTTACTGTACACATCACACCTCTCCTGGAAAGGGGAGGTTTGTCACCTCCTGTGTCTTTGGATACAGGTGAAGTGTCAGTGCTGCTTGTGGCTTGGGGAGCAAGGGGACAGCCAGGCTCCAGTCAGAACCAGAAAGCAGCACTGAGTATCTACAGACAGGCAAAACCACCAAACTGTGGCATTATTATGTGAAGCCATTGTTTTTCCTTTCTGTTTAAAGAACTAGAAAACAAAGTAAGGTTTCTATTTTCAGCTGCAAAAATTATAGCTGTTTCCAATTGCTGCAGGAAATAGTTATCAGGCCATGTCCCAGTGCTGTAAAGACATAATTAACCACTGACAAATTCATGCAATGAGTAGTCTCACGTGCTGAGAAGCATGAAGCATGAATGAGAGTTCTGCCTCCACCTACTCAGCAAACTGGATGTACCCGTTTCCTTCATAGCCCTTCCAGATGTAGGAAGGAACTGAGCAGCTGGAGCAGCACAGCCACTGAAGGAAGGATAAGCAGGATATAAGAGAAATTACAATACATTCTCAGATGCTGTAGGGAACATGGGAGAGCAGGGCAGGAAATGCAAGAAACACATTAGTAATTTAGTTGTGTATGGAGAGCAGCAAGTTTTCACTTATTTCAGTGGCTAAATATTTTAACTAGTGTTTACAACAGCTTTTCTGGGCTTCCACTTAGTATTGCAAGTTTTTTTATCTTTCTACATGATGCTTTGGAGCACCCTTGAACAATATTGTTTTTACTAAAGGAAGCCATTTTTCATGAGTTTCTATAACCATCCATTCATATCACACTTACATTGACATTTCTTTGTATGTTACTTCCTAGCCATAGATCTACAGATGACCCTCTTCAGCAGGCAGCGGCTAATGCAGGACAAAAAGCATCAAGCAGAATCTTTACATGTGATTAAGTGCTTATTGATGATATTCTTTGTTAATGAAGAACCAGAAAGATTAGAAACTTAGAGCAGCAGCTAGCTGGGGGGAGGTCTTTCATGCAACCATTGAGGCCGTATAGGTAATAAGTGACTTAGGTTCCTTTTTTATTTCCTGGGGCTACTACAAATATCAGTCTGTTCCTTGATCCTGTTGAATACGAATGCTTGCACCCCTGCAAGAGGCTGAGGACACGGACTATAGCTGTTCAGTGTATTTGTATCAGAGATCTCACATTTTTAAGAATCTAATGATGACAACTTGTATTGTGCACACCAAATCACTACAGTTAAAATGCTTCTGGTTGTGCTTTCATACAAGCAATTTTAAATTAAACAAGGAATGGTGTCTTTAAGCCTGACTTTTTAGAGTCTTCATGAGTTGAGACTATTCTTGTAGACTTTCATGATTCCTAGGGATAACTATGCAATAGTTGGAAATAGAGATCCACAACACAGAACAAGTCCCAGATCATGCATAAAATAACACATAGTTTTGTGAAGTATGATGGTTGCAGTACTCACATGTGATCCATAGCAAAATAGGTCCATACCCAGTTCATATCCCATTCCATAGTCACATTCATCGTTAGCAAACTGAACAAAGGTCAGCATTTCTTGAATAGGTGCAAAGGCCTTCACTCTCTCTTCATCAGTAGGAGCATCAACAATAGCCTTACAAATTTTTTTAAGATTAGCTGCAAAAATATAATGAAACAAAAAGCCACACATATTTAGAAGTTTAAATAAACAAAGTTAATACTGCACAGTAGTTTATGGCAAAAGCATAACCGCGTGTCACACTTGCATCATGATTAGGTAGGCACACCTTGAGCTGCTGGTGAAAAAAAAGCTTCCCCCCACTTTCCCTTCCTGCTCATTCTTGCCCCATGTCCATCCGTCTCAGCTCCCCACACACAGACAAGCATTTAGGTGATTCTGGTTAGAACAACACTGGGAGAAGACAGGGAATAAGAAATAAACCCACAAATCCGATTTTAGACCAGTCCTTTGGATCTACTTCCTGCATGGTTGTGCTAATACAAAAGAGAGGATTGTCTAAACTACCACTTAAAAATTGTGACTTCAGATTTAGCATGTTTTATTGATTCTCAACTGGTTCACCTAAAGAAAATATTTTGAGGTCAAGTGTGATGGTTAAGGCCTCTGACTTTTATTTCCAGTGCTCATATTCCTCAAGTAGGACATATGAACACAGTTTAGTTTTTGCAAAGCAGCAGTGTCAATGAAGGTTGTTTACTTAAACAAAGCAGAAGAATACAGTGAACAAGATACTTACCATTTGTTTCAGGAAGTTCTCTGTATCCAACATCATTTTTGTCTACAGGAACAACTAGGCCTGCTCCATGAAATGCTTTGGTCACCACCTAAATAAAGAACCGGGAAATTGAATAGAACACTGTTAAATCAATACAGTGACATAAACCCACTCATCTCACTAAACATTAGCGTATGACTGCTGGTGGTCAAACCAAATAGACTGTCCAGGCTCCAGGACATAAACTGAATTTTAAAGTATATAAAGCTGTTACCTTTAAGTACTGAAGTTTAAAATAACTGTAAAGTCCAGTTCAGACACGTTCTGAAAGCTAGGAATCACTGTAGTCACTTCTGCAGCACTCTACTACATCTGTTCAGTCACCTCCCACCATAATTATTTCTGACAGGCATGCAAAAAACATCATTTACTAATCTAGATCATCCTTAATGTTTCTGTTTCCGTAAGGTCCAACGCAGCTGTTTATGTGAATCTTCACCTTGAAGCAGTTTTCTCTATGCTCTTCATTTGTTTTAGGTTTTAGACTTTTTCTTTTGTTGGTGTTTTTTTTAAATTTTAATTGAATTCCAAGTTATGGTTTACAAGAACAAAGTGTTTTGATTTAATCCTGTTACTTGGAATGCATTTGTAATAATCTTCCCTCTCCTAAAGTTTTATTTAGAGAGCTGATTAGCTCTGGAAATATCTAAATGAAGCATCTTTACTGACTAGGAGGAGTAAAAACTAAAAACATTTTTTAAAAAAAAGGCTAGTAAATGAAAAAAAAAAAAAAGCTTAACAGAACTTAGTTCTCTCCAGTGGATCAGGAAAGTCATACTTTCTTATCTCTCTGTTTCATCTTCATGGTTTTTTGTTCCAGAGAATAACCCAGTTCTTTTGCTGTTCTTGTTAGCTTTTCATCTATGTCTTTCAAAATAGCATTTTTCTTTTTATCGGTCACTTCTTTAAGTTTTTTCGACAAAAATAATCTGCAAACAGAAGAAACATTTCTTTTAAAAGCTCAACAGAAAAGAAAGAAATGAATAGTCTTCTAATCACTAAACCTTCAAATCTTATAACGAAGATTAGCAGTCATGGGTTTATTTATGAACACAGGCTGAGGAATGCAAGCCTCTTAAGAAGGAAGAAAAAAAGTTTGGCACAGACAGTACTTTGGCATTTCCTATCTGTATTTGCATTACAATGTTTTTTTATCCAGTGTGCAGGTGCCAGTGATTCTCCCGGACCCAGTATCTGTTCATCTTTCTGCCTTAGGAATTCAGTTTGCTGCTGTGGTGCCCTATACACCATGTGTCATCCAAGTCATACACATAAATACATATTTATGAGTTTCATCATGGTGCTTTCAAAATGTCCTCATTTAACTCTGCACTTGACAAGGGTTCTTTTGACAAAGCTGTTCTTCAGCACGCTTTCACTTACTAAACACACGTCTGTCCTTAGAGCACTTTCCGTTTTTAACTGACAGGTCATGAAGCCCATTTTTTACATTCATAACGCAGAACCATGAATCATACTGAATTACATACCCATATAAATGTTATCCTGCCCCAGGCCAGAAATAACTACAAGCAGTACCATTTCTTATACAAAAAAAATAAAATCTATTTTTATGTATGCAAGAACAAGAGCTGGATGCTACTCATTTAGTATGATATGAATATTTCCTTCACCACTTCTTGAAATGCCATTTCTTTACTTATTCTTTACTTATGAATTACCTTATTACACCCAGGGGGCATTTGTTTTCCCTTCAGAGCCTATCCCTTCCAATACACTTAAAGAATGAGATAATTTGCGCTTATCTGTTTTACTTGTAAGAGGAAAACACTGTCAAGAAGTCTATTAAGGCTTTTAAGAGTACCTTAAAACTTGTTGGCATAAAGCAAGTGAGTGTTTCTCAAGACAGATACATAGTAAATGAGCTGCATTATTCCACATCACATCTCCTGATTAATAGTTTATCGTCTTTATAAATGAATATAAAATTATGTATGAACCTTACTTGACTGCAGCAAAGACATTATCACCAACTTGTGAAATCACACAGCCCTTCTTAGCTTCATTTGCACCAACCCACACCGGAAGCTCATCTGGCACATCCCTGTTCATGAAAAGGTACACACAAATAATCAGGCTGCGTCCATGTCTCCTGTTTAGAAGCAAGATTAATTTGCCTCCCCACTGTGCTGCCATCTCCTTCAGAAATTTAACAATGCATGCTCTTGGATCTCAATCTCTAAAATCTTACAGCCTGGCTTTGAAAGGACTTTGTATCAATACATGCAGAGAGAAACAGATTCCCTTTATTTCATAAGGTACTACATTCTCTTCTAAGAATCATTACAAAACTTGAAGATTAATAACAAAGCTGGAGGAGGTAGTTTAATAAATACTTAAATCTAGTCTTCAATTACAATACCTTTGATCTTTTGTTATAAAAGATACCAACCCATGTGTTAATATTCTATTACAGATAAGAAAGATCCTTGTTTGGCGACAGCTCATAGTTCTTAAATCCTGTCTTGTAGAAAACAGAGGAGAAAGAGCAAAACAATTATTGTCCATCAAAAGCATGTACCTGAAGTATCCCATGTGATACTGCGTTTTGCTATCTCCGACAAGTATAGTCTGGAATTCTGGGGGATCATAGAAGAATCTCCAATGCAGACTGAAGTCCGGATCTGTTGATTTTGCTTTTTTGTGTTTTCCAGCAAGAATATCATATGGTCCAACCAGTCTAAGTCCAATGCTTGACACAAGTGCATCTGAAAAGCAAAGCATGAACTGGTTTACCTTCTGGTCAGCACTTATCTAAACCAAGAAGTTTCCATGTCATTCAGATGTCAAATGCTTCTTGAAGTCCAAACAGTCAGACACTGTTTACCAGACAAGGAAATCTGAGACTTTCTTTTGCTCAGACAGCTTTCACTCAAGAGTTGGGCTATTACAATTCTCATAAGAAGTAATGGTCAACAGCTCACCGTCCCAATGGACACTGGTGACCAGTGGTGTCCCTCAGGGGTCTGTACTGGGACCAGTACCATTTAACATCTTCATCAGTTTCACAGAGAGCCAGATGAAGCACACCTGCAGCAAGTTCGCAGATGACAGAAAGTTGAGTGGTGTGGTTGAGGGACAAGATACGATTCAGAGGGACCTGGACAAACTTGCAAAGTGGGCCCACGTGAATGTCATGAGGTTCAACAAGGCCAAGCATAAGGTCCTACACTTGGGCCAAGGCAACCTATTGATACAGGCTGGAAGATGAAAGGATTAAGGACTTGGAGGGTAGCAGAGGACTAAAAGCTGGATATGAACCAGCAATATGCACTTATAGCAAGGCAGCCAAATATATCCCAGGCTCCATCAAAAGAAGCGTGGCCTGCAGACTGAGAGAGGCGATTCTGCCCTTCTGCTCCAGTGAGACCCTACCTGGAGTACAGAGTGTCCAGCTCTGGACCCCCAGTGGAGGAAAGACATGGGCCTGTTGGAGCAGGTTCAGAGGAGGGCCACAACAATGATCAGAGGGATGGAACACCTCTCCTGTGAGGAACGGCTGAGGGAGTTGGGGTTGTTCAGTCTGGAGAAAAGAAGGCTCCAGAAAAACCTTATTGCAGCCTTTCAATACTTAAAGGGGATCTACAAGAATGATGGGGACAAACTTTTTACCAGGGCCTCTTGCTACAGGATGAGGTAATGGCTTTAAACTAAAGAGGGTAGATTCAAAGTAGACACAAGGAAGAAGTTTTTTGCAGTGAGGATGGTAAAGCACTGAGACAGGCTGCATAGTGAGGTGCTAGAAGCCCCATGCCTAAAAATATTCAAGATCCGGTTGGATGGGACTCTGAGTAATCATATCTGGATGAAGATGTCCCTGCTCACTGCATGGGCAGTGGACTAGATGATCTTTAAAGGTCCCTTCCAATCTGAAGTATTCCACGACTCTAAAAGAAACTGGCATTTCTGGAGCACTCAGGGATGCTAGATTCTGTTATATAATAAATTTGGGGAAATTGAAACCTGGATTGACATGAGAAAACTTCAGTTCCACACTTAACATTTCAAATGTACTTCCAAGAAAGGCAGATTTAGGTATCATTTAATCCCTTTTATTACATGACTTGACTAACTGTATTTCAGAAATCTTGAAGTGTACCAGCATATTTATTATTATCTCCAGTGTTCTCGTTTACCCTAATGTAAATATCCTGCATTTTAACCAAAGACCGATGCAGTATCTGAATGCATCCGACCACCTTCAGTTTGCCTGCCTTCAGGCTGGTTTTGAGTGGAAGTTAGAAAAGACAAAAATATTTTAAAACCCACCATTTGGTTTCTCAGGATCTAGTTCCTCACAAAACTTCCAAAACTGATAGAAGTCTTCAGGCAGCCTAAGCCGATAGCACGCTTCCGCTTCTTGAAGAAGATTATCTGGGACATCTGCTTGATCTGACCTTCTCTTTTTGACATTTCCATTTTTTTCACACTACAGATGAACAAAAACAACCAAACTTCATTTAATTGCTTTCTGTTAGTTGTACTGGAGGATTTTACACAGCATCTGCCTTAATAACCTCAATCATTGTTCCTCTGTTGAGTCATGCTTGCTGCTTAAATCAACACATACACCTACTAGAAGTCTGTTATGGTCAGAATCCCTTAGAAGTGCATTATCTGAGACGTATGCAAAACGTGTACGAACTGCAAAGCGCTACTTTGATATTAATCAGTCAACATAAGAAACAAAAGTACTTCCATGAGTTAATGAAGCAAAGAGCTAAGCAATCCCAAAGTTTAACCAGAGTTACCAAGTGACAGGGGACAGGACGAGAGGGAATGGCCTCAGGCTTCACCAGGGGAGGTTTAGGCTGGACATTAGGAAAAAATTTTCACAGAAAGGGTCACTGGGCACTGGCACAGGCTGCCCCGGGAGGTGGTTGAGTCACCTTCCCTGGAGGTGTTTAAGGCACGGGTGGACGAGGCACTAAGGGGCATGGTTTAGTGTTTGATAGGAATGGTTGGACTCGATGATCCAGTGGGTCTCTTCCAACCTGGTGATTCTATGATTCCTATGTTACTCGAAAGAGACCATTTCCAATTACACAGCAGCTTGCACCCAAGAAAATCAGATGTCAGAAATAGGGATGCTATTTTGTCACGCCTGGTCAAATGACAGAACAAAATCCCTCGGAGCCTCTCTCTGCTGCTCGAACCATTTTCCGCCGCTCAACACCCGAACCCAACTCCTGGAGTTTCCAGCACAGCGTTTTAAGAGCAGCTTTAAAAGTTTAGAGCGGCCTTAAAGTAAACGGCGTCACACGAACCGAAACATGTGGGGAACGTTTGAGGAGGAGCCCCAGCTCCCTCATTCCCGCGTCAGGCTCTAAGAACCGGCGGGAACGCTTAGCGCCCCCCCCAACCCCGCCGTTTCAAATCGTGAGAAAAGCGAGGTTTGTGCTGTCTGGGCCTCAGGGACCCCCCGATCCTTCCCCCACCGCCACCGTCACGCACCTGCCGCTCCGCGCCCGGGCCCGGGCCCGCCGCCGCGCGCGGCCTGCGCCTCCCGCCACCGGCCATGCGCCCAACCGCCCGCGCGCGCGCCGCCGCCGGGGCACGCCCACCCCTCGCGCCAGGCCACGCCCACCGCCCCGGCTGAGGGGCCGGCGCCACCGCCCACGCGTGGCCACGCCCCCTCTCAGACCACGCCCACCGACGGCACGGCGCCCGCCCCTCTGCTGCGCCACGTGACCACGTCCTCCACCAATCATTGGGACACGCTCCAACGCGCAGACACGCCCCCGCGGCGAGGCCACGCCCCCTCCCCGCCTCATGTCGAACGCCTAACCCCGGCGCGTGACCGCGCTCCCGACGAACGCCCCATCCTATGGCCACGCCCCCCGCGAGAGGCCACGCCCAGCGGGCTACAATGGGGAACCGCCCAGCCGCGCCGCGTGACCACGCCCCCCCGCCGCCCCACGGTCACGTGCCCTCCGGGGCGGCTTCGCGCGGACGCGGGTTTTCCCGTGCGCGCCTTGGGGGCGGCTCTGGTGGTTTCTCCCTCCAGTTGCACATCCAGAGATCCTTGCTCTGATGGCACATCTCGGGCTCTGCCCAAGCAGCCCCTCCATCCCACGAGGTATTCTCAGCTTGGCTTTAGTGCCGGTCCCTCGGTCGCTCGCCTAATTTGTCATCGTTAACACGCATCCCTTGTCCCTTTTTGGCTCTGCCCTCATTCTCCACTTGTCACAGTCCTCTCTCAGTTTTGGTGTGCTCTCAACACTTAAAGAACTTCCTTTTCTCAGAAAGAAGATTTTGTACGTGCTGTGGTGACTATAAACTTAGAAGTTAAAGCATTTCTAGGCCAGCAGTCGAAGGCAATGAGCTGATTTTCATGAGGTTGGGAAAAGGCACATAGTTAGCACAGATTTTGTTACCGATACAATACTTCCTTAAAAATGAACAAACAGGAGGATATTTTTGGCAGCCCTGGATGGGATAGCGAATCATTTTTGGCTGTAATATTAACAGGGATGGGTGGTCCAGAGAAGAGCAATGAAGCTGGTGAAGGGGCTGGAGAACAAGTCTTACAAGGAGCAGCTGAGAGAGCTGGGGTTGTTCAGCCTGGAAAAGAGCAGGCTGAGGGGAGACCTCATTGCTCTCTACAACTACCTGAAAGGGGGTTGTGGAGAGGAGGGTGCTGGCCTCTTCTCCCAAGTGACAGGGGACAGAACAGGAGGAAATGGCCTTAAGCTCTGCCAGGGGAGGTTTAGGCTTAACATTAGGAAAAATTTTTTCACAGAAAGGGTCATTGGGCACTGGTAGAGGCTGCCCAGGGAGGTGGCTGAGTCACCTTCCCTGGAGGTGTTTAAGGAAAGGGTGGATGAGGTGCTGAGGGGCATGGTTTAGTAATTGATAGGAATGGTTGGACTCGATGATCTGATGGGTCTTTTCCAACCTAGTGATTCTGTGATTAACACACACCTAACTCTAGCTGATAATGGGAAGAAAGACTCGGAGTTGGGGTTCTTCAGCCTGGAGAAGGAGATGCATTCATGTGACCTTTCAACATATAAAGGGGGCTTATGAATAAGAAAGATGAAGAGGGATTTTTTACCAGGGCCTGTAGTATCAGGACAAGGAGAAACGATTTCAAACTGGAAGATTTTAAGTTGAACATGAAGAACAAAGATCTTTATAATAAGGCCAGTGAGACAGAGCAACAGATTGCCCTGAGAAGGTTTGGATGGCCTGTCATTGAAACTGTCTAAAGTCAGGGTGGATGGGGCTTTGGGGAACCTGATCAGTGGAAGATGTCCCTGCCTGTAGCAGGAGGGTTGGTCTTTAAAGGTCTCTCTGATGCTTGTAGATTCCTGTAATACAACTCAGTAGTATATTGGGATGAGAGGGAGAGAAGGGAAAACCAAAAAGATTGACTTCATCGAGTGGGATCTTTCCCTTCAGAGATAAAAACATGAGAGAGGAAGCAACACTTGTTCTCAGTACACAGAATGAAAGAAAGCCTAAGCCTCTGCTTCAGCATTTGACAGCTGCCAGGAATATAGAAGTGTTATCGCATAATTTTGCTTCCAATGAAAGAATCAAGTGTAACATGCAGGAAGTGGGACACATTCTGCAGTTTAGAAAACCCCATAATACTACACAACATCCACTCACCTAAGTCTATTGCCAAAATGCTTTTGCATATAAAAAGAGGGCTGTAAAACCCATAGCACAGAAGGAGGCAGTGGGAAGCTGGTTATGTAGCAGCCTTCACTTTTCTGTTTCAGAAAGTCAGATCACGGTGGTTTTATTTAAGGAAGCATAATCTAGTTTAACTACAGGAATTCTTTCTGGTGTACAGTATGCATTTGGCAAGGGTGCATATATGGCATAAATCCAGCAGGGTTTTTATCTTGCAATCCATTGAAGTTGTAAATATTTGCTGTGGTATAGAGTATTTGCTTAAGTTTAAGAATAAGGCACAGTGCCTTTCAACCACATGTGCCATTGACAGTTACACAACTAGCACAAAAGCTTGATAATTCAAGTCTGTCTACAGCATTCACTGTTATGAGTTACAGACAGTGTCACAGGAAACTTGATCCTGACCGATAATGTTATCTCCTGCATGTAAAGCCAGCTAGACACTCCATAGAAACTATGGGTTGATATTGCATAGGCATGGGACCATCAGGCAGAGGCAAAGTCTCCTCCTGCAGCTGAAAAAAGATGTTTTTTAAAAATCAGAATTCTTATTACATTGTTTGCTTATAAAATCCTGCAACCATAAGGAAGGAATATTAAATTTTGAATCTGAATCTTGTTTAAGGCATGGGTTATGTTTTATCAACTGAGGTTAAGCAGAAACAAGGTACAAAAAGCTCACTAACAAACCACAAACCCAATTTTCTTCCTGAAGGGTGTGAAGAGCACTGCTCTGAGGTTTCTTTCGGAAATGCTTTCTACTATTAGTCTCACTAGCATAATTCCTATTATACCAAATTTCTATTATACCTAAGCTTAACTGTACTGGAGGCTAGAGAAAATGGCACCCAAAGGAATGACAACATCTTCTTAGGTGGCTCAGCTGAAAGTGTTCTAGGTGAATTTAGAGTGTAGGCATAGCTGACCCACCCCAGGTATCAATTATATGCCCTAGCTTGGCTTACCTGAATTCCAACCTCATGCAATAAATTGGTTCAGTGGCACCAAAGGCACTAGTATTTCAAGTGACAAATGCTAATTTCTGTTGCCTGTTACCGCTTCCAGATAATTAACCTCACCTTGCCATAGAAAAAAAACCCCTTACATAACCATTTTCAGTTCCACAATTAAAATTTTACTAAAGTGAGTGCAAAAGGGATATGGGGAGGATAGCCCAAGCATGCCCCATGGCTTAGCCCAGAGTCTCAAGTGTGTATTCCTGCTACATTAGTCTTCTGCTATGAAATGTGAAGGCTTCAACCTTTATTTTGGGTCAAGAAGAAACCAGAACCTTTTTACAGGTGGAAAGCATCAAAAACTTAAGCTATTGACTTTTGCCTCATAATATTTTGCATTATAGTATTGAGAGAGAAGTACTGGAGGTCTGCATTAAACTCATGGTGGCCTCGTGTTAGGTATGCCAGTATCCCACAAGGCAAAACTATGATGGAAAAAAAAAAAGGCAAGTTAACCAGAAAAATACACCTGCATTGGCTTATTGTTAACATCAGTGCTGGGTCTCAAATGCCCAATTTGGAGGGTCTTTGCCACTTCACTGAAGTTGCAGCTCTTGTGAGCTTCTTGATCAGTTGGTTTTAGCATAGAGAAGACTACAGTACTGGAAGGCTGCTATAATGGGGCCCAAGGAAAGAGGGAGTGGGGCTCTTTATCAGGGAGTGTAGTGATAGGATGAGGGGTAACAGTTTTAAGCTGCAAGAGGGGAGATTTAGATTAGATCCTAGGAAAAAATCTTTTACTGTGAGGGTGGTGAGGCACTGGCATGGGTTGCCCAGGGGGGTCGTGAATGCCCCATTCCTGGAGGTGTTCAAGGTCAGGTTGGATGGGGCTTTGAGCTACCTGATCTAATGGAGGGTGTCCCTGCCCACAGCAGAGTGGTTGCAACTAGATGATCTTTAAGGTCCCTTCTATAATGCTGTGCTTTTAAAATTCTTTTTTCCACACAGGCTGTTCAAGTCTCCAAGAGCATCTATCTTCTAGAATGGCATGCAATTTGGTGATACCCCTGAAGAGAAAGAATCCAGGAGGGAAGATACCAAATCCTCTACATCTGAGGAGCTGTCTCACACTGTCCAGGCAGGTACTCCAGCCACTAGATTATTGGCTAAGTGTAGAAATGTTTGGCCATATTTAAGATAAAATGGGCTTTAAAAAATATTTTAATGTATATATATGTGTGTATGTAGTGCATCTCAATCCTTTAACAGAAATCTTCCAAATAATTTTGGAATTGGTACCTCATGAGAAATAGGTAATGAAATGCCCATTTGCTTCATCCTATCCTATCAAGCTTGAAATATGGGCCAGCTAGTTTAGTTGCATTAAAATCATGATGGTGGTTATGTTCAGAAAACTAACTTTGTAGCTGAATAGATATTTTTGAGGTTAGGCCTATCTAGTTGCAGGTGTCAGCTGATGAGCTCAAAACTGCTGTTCTGAAAACATCTTCAGTACACACTTAAGGTTTGATCAACCCTCTCAGTTAACTCTAGCCTCATCATTTCTTCTCAGAAGCGTGGAAATAGATTGTGAGTGCCACTATACAAGCCCTTAAAAGAGAAGCTGTACGATACTGAATGATTGTTCAGTTTTTCCTCTCTGAATAAATGCATATCTGCCTCCAAATAATCTGTTCTCGCTTAAAGTCCTAGATTTGAAAAGCATATATGATTTGATATTCATAGTTATATTGTTATTAATTTTGTTAACAGCCTATAAGACTATAACATGGAAGACTTTTTACAAAGGATAAGCAACTAAAGTGGAGTTTACAATGCAATATTTTAAAGCCTCCTCATTCAAAACAGTAAACAGCCTTCTGTGTCTGTACCCTCAGGCTTCTGAATCAGCATAAACAGAGATTATCTCAAGAGTTTATTTGGCAAAGTAGCTTTATCAAGCTGTAAAGCCATCTGAATGATTAGTCCTGCTCTGCAGTGAGACTATCTTTTTTTTTTTTTTTAAATTTCAACTACACAATAACAGATTTTGTGAGAAACCACAGAACAGGAGTCTGCTGTCTTGAAACAGAACTTTTCAGGCCTACTTTCTCTAAAGCTGTGGTAGATACTGCCTATGTATACATCTAATTTGCCCTTGAGGTCACCAAGACCTTAATGTGTTTTATGAGGGTTTTTTTACTCTGATAATTTCCAAGATTATTGCTTAATAGAAAAAATTACCAAAGTATGCCCCATGCTATGATGAAATCTCAGTTCTTTATTTCAGAGTTTTATAGCTATTAATTATATGTGAAGCCTTCATGAGTTAAAAGCCTAAGTGAAGGCTTTATTAGCTAGTAGATACCAGGAAAAAAGGGAAAGATTACTTGCAGGGGTGTTGAAATCCAATTTATGCTTCCTGCCTGCCATTCACTGACTCATTTATGCTCATTTATGCTCCCACCCCTTAAAAAGTTCAGATTTGCTCACCTGTGTAAAACATCAGAATCAATTGAGATACATGTTATGCATATATTCTGTGCTGAGATGATCCAGAGATTTATATTTGAGGACAGAGTTCTCTGTGAGACACAATGTAGTCTAGTCTGCATTAGCAAATTAGATAGGGTGCAATACATGTGGTTCACAATCTGTTCTTCCCCCACCCTTCAGCATACACAGCTGAAAGGTTTTAAGTCGTGCTTAGTTACTTTTGCTTAGGTATATTCAAGAGTACCGTGGCAGCTAGGCAGAAGAGTGTGCAGTCTCATCAGTCACCACAACCTACTGATGACTAGACTAGATGGAGTATAAATACATCTAAATTCTAATTTCTGCTCAAGGACTACATTTTTGCCCAGGAACATGATGCTGCATTTTTCTTGCCACAAGAGGGAGCCATTTAAATTCTTGTAATTAAAGAAAACAGTTTGGAGAACGAAGACCAAAAAATAAGTGTCTTAATACACGATTAGATAATTGGCTATGTTGATGTCCTTTTGCACCATTCAACAGAACTCCTTTAAAAGTGGTTATAGTGTTTCTGAACACCGGAGAGCTTAATTTTGTTCTAAGTAATCCCAGTATATTGCTTGTTGGATTTTTGTGAATGTCAGCTGTCATATTGGGGTTGTACAGAATGCAGTGTGGCACAAATGCAGTGAAATGATGCCATTTTAAAATTTAAACTAATTTAAAATTTCATAAAAAACCCCAAACCACTGCCTTTTAAGTGAAGGTCTAATTCTTAATTAGTTGCTTTACAAAACTGTTGGCTGCCTTCTCAGGTTAAGCCTCAAGTAATCCTCAAATCACACAGAGTTTCTGTTCCTTGGGTTATGAGCTTCTGTAGGGCAGCTCCATGTTTCCAGGTTCAGAGAAGGACACGTCCTCCCTTCCATCAAAATAAGAATGAGCAGGAACTGTGGACACATTCAATGTCAAAACCAAGATTTGCTTCTCTGAAGGTTGCAAGTCAGCAGTACTGCAGCAGACAGCAAAAACACACAGTGCCTGTGCTGAATCACCACCTCACTGCTGCCTGTGCTGACAGATTGTGCAGGATCCCTGCCAGCTCCCTTTGCAATTCTGTGAGGTAGGCTGTATACGTCAGGATGAATGGAAGAAAATGCAAGGCGAGGAGGGCAAAAACCTTCATGTCAGAAAACTTGTCAGGATACCGCAGAACATATGTAATCAGAGAAATCCTTGGGGCTTCAGCTTGCTTTGTAAGCAAATGTTTAAAATAGAATATATGTGAGAAGGTGAAGATACGCTATAGCCTTGCTGTGAAGGTGTTTAAGTTACAGATGCATTTTAGCGTAGCGATTAATATTATTTTGGCATCAATTTAATGAACCTTGCAATAACTGCTCTTGACAAGAATGTAAACTCACAGCTTGGTACTGCTGTAACCCAGCCCTTTGAACCACTGTTTATTTAGATCTGGCAGCTAGCAGTAGATTATGATTATAAGATGGCAATAGTATTTTACTGCAAGCCGAAGTCTGTCTTTCTGCACCGTTTTGAGTGTAGGGAACCCATTCTGATCTTATAAATTAGTGCTTGGAACACTGACCCCTACGTCTGTGCTATTCTGTGTTAAATTACTTATTAGTCCTGTGATTATACAGAACTGCAGTTTATGGAAGACCATTTCCCAGGCCTATCAGTTAAGTCCTACGGATAGATGTAAAAGGTTACCTAGTTTACTAGGAAGCACAGCTATGTGTGTTCAAATCAGCAGTGAGGCACAGTTCAGCTGAGTGTATTATCCCAGCAAACAGAGTCTTCCTGTAATCATCTACTCCTGTAGGGAGCTGCTCATGTGAATACCTATCCAAAGAAGCATTTCCCCTTGAGTTAGTATGTCTAATCCAGTTTTATTTGTAGCTAGTTAGTTTACTGAGCCAGGCCATCAAGGTGCAAGATTCACTTTTCCATTTATGTTCTTCTGTCATTTCTGGATATTGTGCTTTTCTTAGTCTGTAACTTTTTACCTTAAACCCTTCCCTGCATATGTACAAAATACAGCATACAGGTAAGGAAGATAAAAAGGTATAAAGTCAAGTGGGTGCCACTGAAGGTAATAAATGAAAAAAAAACTTTGGTCTGATAAATAAAGGTAAAAGTAGTCTAACAGCAAGTTATTTTAATCAATGATTTATCAGTAAAAACCTCCTTGTGGGGGTTTACACTTTTAACATGAAATAGGAATCACTTTATGAATATGCTTGCCACCAAGACAAACCCTGCACGCATTTATTTACCATTAAGAACTTCCAAGACTGTCATGGCTTTGACATTTGTACATACTGCCTCCCAATCTTCAGTTTCAGAACCCTGTTTTTGTGGGACAGTTTCCTAAGATACAGAGGAATTGTGCTGTTGCCATGTGTTAGGGTGGTAATCAATACAAATAATGAAACTGTATGTATTCACTAAGCACTGACTGGTGATGTTAATATTTCATCTAGTACATATGCCTTGGTTTCCTTCTCCAATGGATAATGGGGTGAGGGGGTGGAAAATAGTGGCTCCGAGTCATTCGGCTGAGGCTAGACAAGTCAAGAGGCAAGCAACTCAATACAATTCCTTTCCTCCATTTTCTTCTGGTTCTAAAGTTGGATGCATTGATCATGTTCCTGTTATCTGGTTTTTAGAGGCAGAATTGCTGGCTATAACTGACTGACTGGTGAGACTCCTTTAGGAAAAAGGTAGATCCATTTTTGTGTTTTAACATCCCAAGAAGCAGTAGTTTACATTTTCAGATAAACTACTCACAAATAATAATTTTTGTAGTCATTATGGCTGTGAGAGTCCCTAAGTCTGAGGATTTAGTGTGTGATTTAGGGTGAATAGTTGTACTTGGCAGCTTCTGTATGAAACATTTCTTCTTGCATTTTTCTGGGCACCCTGGCAACCACAAAACATTAGAAGGAAGAAAAGCCAGATTTAGCATAAATCCTACAGGCAGTTCTAAAGTGTAACATTGGCTTTGAACTTGTGTTTATATTTAAGGCTGTTCCCTCAGACTCACTCAGATGTTTCTCCTCCATATGGCTCCTAGTGCAACAGTGCAGTAGTAACACAGAACCTGGTGTATCCTCACTGTGCCATTCCCAGCTAACAGCTTCAGTGCCTAGAGCTGTGTAGCATTAGCGCAGTCTATTCCCAACTAAGTTAACTTTCTGTCTACAAGCGTGACTAATTAATTCATTGTGCTGACACAGCTCTGCTGTTTCTGGTTCTGGAACCAGGCAAGGATGATGCTCACCTGGGATTGCTGTGCTGTGCCACTGCACAACATAAGTAGCACCTACAACATGTTCAACTCTGTTGTATGTGATCCCTTTTCCCATTTATCTGTCTCGATACTATAAGCTACCATAGACAAGTGCCACAGCAAGGAAATATGTCTAAAGCTCTCACCCATGGTTATAACGTATTCAAAGACATTGGCGCTGCCTGAGGTGGGCTCATGCCCACTATCAAGAAACAACCCGCTTCTCATCAGGTTGGTGGTGGGAAAAGATGGAACCTGGTGTCCTCACCTTGATGCAGAAATACACACCACAAGAGGCAGACATGTTTCCTCAGCTTCAAGAAGCCAATGTATTTCTTATACAACTTTAATTCTCTAGGACCCAAACTTTTTGTACAGATATATGAACTATATGTAAGTAATTTGGCTAGCTGTAGTGACCACAGAGGTATAAAAATCAGTTAATATCCCCAAAATACATGCTTCTTTCACAACAAGATTTTGTCTTTAGAATCATCACTGTTTCCTGTTGAGATTCTGTAAAGTTCAGCTTTGTCTTTGTTGGGAGGTACTACTTTTCACAAGGCACAAATGCCCAAAGCTCCTAGGGATTAGGGATATTCTTGAGTTATACCCATGGTAGCATGCCAGCTTTGTAAGCCCCTGACTTTATTACCAGTATGATACAAGCTTTAACCCCTTTTAGCACCACCAAACACACACTACCACACAAAACCTCAACATCTCAGAGAGTCTCATCCAGGTATTTCATAGATACAAGTCTCCACATCCAGAGAGATCAGTTTTCCAGTTTAGAGGCCAACAACATCTTATGTTCATTATCCCCTCCACCCTTTGCAACAAAGGGGCAAAAGAAGATCTCCAAATTGCGTTAGTGAAGAATTACAAGGCAGTGTCTTTTCTCACTCCCTTTGCTTCTTATTCTGTATTTACACCTAGGAGATTATTTGATAGTTACTCTTTTCTTTTTTAAAATGTTTTCTAAGCTTAAGAACACTATATACAAAATAGCTTTAGCACACAGGATATTTTTGCGTTACATTTAGAGCCAAATAGCTGCAGTTTATGCAAGTTACCCAGTTCTTACCACCCAACTCCCTCACAGTTGAAGTATTTTTTATCTCTTACTACATAGAGAAGTTAGACCAGCACTCCCTTCTCAACACAGCCTGGTTAGCACTTCTCTTTACCAATCAGCAGTTGGTGTTTTCTCAACATAAAGATAAATACACCAGCTATTGTCAGACAAACTTTCCATTCTTCCATTGCTATCAAAACAAAAGGGAACTAAACCTTTTATTAAATTACACATTCCAGCAGATTAAAAGAACAAAGAACTTTAAATGAAAATACTTACCATTGCAGGGCAAAAAAATAATTCCCAAAGTACTTCCAAAGTCTGTGACTTCATGGAACCCACTCTGTGAGTTCTTATTAACAGGCTTGTCCTCTTATGTAGATGTGCTCTTACCAAGGTATCAGCTTTGGCTGATGGTTTGCAGGGTCTCAGCTGAACCTGCTCCCTGGCCATTTAACCCCTGCAATTCTGGTTCCACTTTTCAGCAGATGTAGTTGGAAAAAGAAGGTTTAAGAATTTGGATTGTTTAACAGGATGTAGCTTAAGGAATCTGTTATGCTCCCAAAACCACAATATAACTCACCATAGCTGCTTTTTTTTTTCCTGTGTAATTTCCATATTTTTCCTATACGTGTTCCAGTTTTTTACTTACCACGTCTCCTTTATCTTGCTTATCAGAAAAGATAACAAGTGTAAAATTTCCTCTGATAAAGATGGAAACTAGGCAGGGACTTTGTCATAGAAAGTGTACTGATTAGTGTGGCAGGTGTAAGTCTTTTTTATTACAGTGTCAAGGCTGGCTTAAAAGAATAGTAATATTTTTTCTATTGAGTCTAGAATTTAAGTAATTCTGGGTAACTAGAGGAAGCTACTTAAAGGAAAGGAAAGTACTGAAAAGCAGCAGACTGGGGATGGGTGTTGTAAGCAGAGCTTTGTGGAAACTCGTGGTGAACTATCACTAATTGTGCTTTATAATAGGACTATGTTGCATTAATAGAAAAGAAATAAATTTTGGATATTAAAAATACTTCTAAAACACACTTCTTTTAAAGTCTCAGTGTCTTCAGAGTATCTGTCTACCCACTCAAGCACCTAAATACTCATTTAAGTGTTACTGATTTTTTCAAATTGGTATCTATTAGGTGCTCCATTGTTATTGTTGGTCCCCTCATGGTGCTGGTAATGCCTATAGCATGGAATTTAAGCTAGAATGTCAACCATCCTAAAATAAATTAATTTGTGCTAGAAAAGTTTGGATCTCTGCTACTTTTTGCAAGGTTCTAGGAACTCTTAGTTGTAGGTTCAATACACTTTTCAGGATTGTACCCCTACAAACAATCTCATTGCATTATGGAGTTTGCAGCACAGTTTGTAGTTCCAGGAATATAATGTGCATGAATTCTAAAACCGAACTGCAGTATATAGCAAAGTGAATGAAAAAAAAATCCTTGAGAAGCTGTTGACTCTATTGTCTTTATTTCATCTTCAAATGTAACTGTCACAGAGTTTTACACACATTTTACAAGGATAGTTTTCACAATTTTGAAAAAATTGAAACATTTTCATTGCCTTTTGATCCCTGTGATACCTGAACAGAACGACTTAGTTTGGAAGCAGGTTGCCTCCTAACAGGATTCAAAATGCTAAGAGTGTTTTCTGCTGGCTTCCTGTAGTATTTTACTGAAAGACTTCCATGCACTTACTTCCCTAACCTTCATCAAAACATTGCTGTGATCAGATAAGGCAGGGGTGTCCTCTTGAATGGTAAAAAGCATAATTCTTTCCTTAAATATGTTCAAACCAGTGACTTCAAAACTTTGTTGCAAAATGTGAAATGCAAAATCTGTGCATAAGTGTGTTGTGGACGTAGGAATGAAAGTTGCTAAAGGCTTTGAGCTGTTGAAGAAGTTAAGTAGATGAACTTCAGCACTCATAAACAAAGTATGATTCCAAAGGTGTTCCTGGCGCATTCAGAAATACTCAGCCGTGCGGATATGCCAGGGCCAGTGCTCAAGTCCATGCAATGTCATAAGTCATCCCAGAAAGATGCATTAAGTAGTGATAGTTAATTCTAACATATTTTTAATTGTCATATTGTGTACTTTACTGTCTGTGAGTGTCATGTTATGATCAGTAATTATTTTAATTACATAAGAAAGAATGTAGGCACCTGTACTTTTAGGAGGTTTTATCAAGACCCCTTGTTCTGTTGTGTAGAAACTCCTGTGACTACTAGCTAGGAATGAGGCGTTGAAATAGGCTAAAATTGTTGTTAAACACTATGGTTACGTATAACCATGGAAAAACATCTCAGAAACCCTGTAGGAAAACATTTGCTGCCTATGTCTTATTAAAGGAAAGGTCAAGAGTATTTTTTTCAGAGAGAAGGACTGGTCCAATGAGGCTGGTTTCCTAAGAAAAATTTGCAGATTAGTCATCTTAATACACACAGACTTTTTATTATGGCAACAATATTTATTGTTACGGGCTAGATTCTGATGGAAATATCACGTGGGCTGAGAACTAAGAATCCAAAGGAGAATGGTGGGGCTGAGAAGGATGCAGTGTATTATTTTCTAGATCATTAAAACCAAGGAGAACATAGAGATTTAGACTTGCAGTTCAAATGTGAATTGGAAGTACAACAAAGTACATGCTTGAAGCTCATCTTCCTCATTAAAGCTTTCAGAAGATTCCCATTCTCTAGTGCCCACCCTTTCCCTGAGAGTGTCCTGACTGCCAGCATCTCTGTGGAAGCTGGTGCAGAAAATTCAAGATCTGTGGAATGGGCACTTCATGGAAAGCTTGCCGTTTACATGAACTTTATTCTTAGCTCTCCTTGAACCAAACCCCATAGAGCAGGCAGGGACTCCTGTGCAAAGTGGGCTCCATGCTCAGTCAGTTATGTGAAAGTTGAGCATTTTCTAGTGGTGTAAGAAAATAACATAAAATTTGATCTATACTTTGTAACAAGCCATTGCTTAACTTTGCTGTTCCATTCTCTCATAGTCACCAATAATATATTAGCTCTGCTTCATGACTGATATCTTTTTCCTCCTCTCCACCCCTCAAATGTGTTGACAAATTTAAGTTGACAATGTCTGTAAAATAGCTTTTGAATTTACTTCATTTTTTTGGAGGGGAAAAAGGAATTAAAACAAAGAATGAATAAACTAAGCCAGCAGAAACATAATTTGAAGTAGGCAGGATTATTTCACAGTTATTGTGGTGTGTACCTGTACTTGAAACCAGCTCTAAAGTGCAGCCATGGACTGTTTTGTCTTCACCCTACAATTGACTGCACACTCATCATATTAGCAACTATGCGTGTACCATGATATTGATAATCAAGTGGTTTTTGCAGTATGAGACTGTCGTAGTTCAACCCCAGTTGTCAGCTAAGCACCACACAGATGCTTGCTCATACCAGCCCCTCCTCCAGTGAGATGGGGGAGCAAATCAGAAAGGGAATAGTGAGAAGACGTGTGGGTTGAGATAAGTACAGTTTAATGACTGAAATGAAGTGGAATAAAATGAAATAATAATAAAGAACTGTAATGAAAAGGAAAATAACAAATGACAGAGAAATAAGCCTCCCAAAACCAAGTGATGCAAATGAAAGAAAAAACAATTGCTTGTGACCATGTCATGTTAAACAGGTGAGATTCTGACAGGTGGCTAAGGAGAGCTTCCCATTGAGTCACAAGATTAAAAATCTCAGAATTCAGGTACGTCTTAGGGTCCCATCCAGGTTCTGTCACACAGTCCATTTATTACAGCCTGGGCTGGGTGCCTCCAAAAGGGAAAGGACCCAGAACAAAGGAACTTGCATGCAACTATACAGTTAACAGTTTAAGTTACCAGCCCCCATGTGTTCTTCACATGCTGTCCATGTAAAGGTTAATTCTGTAGCTGCCTTTTTTCTTATCTTCCATCCTGAATTGGTTTCTTCTGTGGCTTTGTAAAAGTTAAAGACAAATCCATTTTCTCAGCCTTATGTTTTCAATGTCAGTTAATGATGATTTAGTCAGAGTTTTGCTTCTCTCCAAGACCCATCTGGTACACAATTTAAAAGTAACAAGATTATACCAGTATCTACAGAAATCCTACTTTCCATTCAGTACTTTCATTCTGGGTACACATGTTGCTGATCTGATATGGTGCAGTAGAATCGTAGAATCATAGAATAACCAGGTTGGAAGAGACCCACTGGATCATCAAGTCCAACCGTTCCTATCAATCACTAAACCATGTCCCTTAGCACCTCGTCCACCCGTGCCTTAAACACCTCCAGGGAAGGTGACTCAACCACCTCCCTGGGCAGCCTGTTCCAGTGCCCAGTGACCCTTTCTGTGAAGAATTTTTTCCTAATGTCCAGCCTAAATCTCCCCTGGCGGAGCTTGAGGCCATTCCCTCTTGTTCTGTTCCCTGTCGCTTGGGACAAGAAGCCAGCACCCTCCTCTCTACAACGTCCTTTCAGGTAATGACGCCCTCCTTTCTTCCCAGGAAATGCCACCGCTCCAGCAATTTTTAAGTGTGCAGCTAATGATAAAGGGCATTGTTTTAAATTAAAAATTCAGTGTGAATATATTTGTTTTTACCCAGTAGCCATAGGACTGTTTTTTGCTGTGGGGCATTGTTTTACAACTCCATCAATTTATGTAAATTTTACTTTATGGCAATTGAGTTGTAAATGTAAACGCTCTGCAGTTTTTGTGGTAATTACTGGCATTTGAGAGAAAAAACTTTTCTTGGCCTAACAGGAATTCCAATAACACTATCATTATGTAGGAGATTTTGTTGAATTTGAAAACTGATTTTACTTAAAGTTGATCTGTCCTGCTATATGTTTTGCTTGCTTAAGGAAAATTTTGCAAGTATGCAGATTATACCAGAAATAGAAATCATGGGGGATTGCTTAAACCATTGTTGCACCTTTAGCAGGATGGAGCCAGCCTGGAAGGAGGTAGTTTTGCAAATTTAGCAACCACAGCATTATAATACTAAAAATCATCCCCACGGGTTAAGGAACTCCGGTCTCAGGGGAAGACCTTTATTCACCAGGCATGTTAATTTGCTATGTGCTGATGTACTAAATCATGCATACATTGAATAGGCAATATCTTATATTAGCTTATTGCATACTGGGTAGAAAATAATAATAGATATGTGACATTTTCTCATAGGTTTTTTTTTTTTGCAGGGTAGTTAGATCTTGTGGCTGGGCTGAGGATATGGTGCCAGGGGAAAGAGATTCTGAGAGGAAGTCAGAAATTTCAGCCAGGTTGTCATTGCCATTGTTGGGGGAAGGGCAATTGTTAGTTGTGTTAATGAACACATATTTATGCAGCAGTTTACCCATGGCAACCCTGCTAGCTGCGCCAGTTTTCTGTCACGTTAAACAGGTGAGATTCTGACAGGTGGCTAAAGAGACCCTCCCATCGAGTCACAAGATTAAAAATCTCAGATTTGGTCCACGGTTTATGGCCAAAGGGCACTGGTGAGACCACTCCTTAAATCCTGTGTTCAGTTCTGGGTCCCTCACCACAAGAAGGATGTTGAGGCTCTGGAGCGAGTCCAGCGAAGAGCAACAAAGCTGGTGAAGAGGCTGGAGAACAGGCCTTATGAGGAACAGCTGAGAGAGCTGGGGTTGTTTAGCCTGGAGAAGAGGAGGCTGAGGGGAGACCTCATTGCTCTCTACAACTACCTGAAAGGAAGTTGTGGAGAGTAGGGTGCTGGCCTCTTCTCTGAAGTGACAGGGGACAGGATGAGAGGGAATGGCCTCAAGCTCCACCAGGGGAGGTTTAGGCTGGACATTAGGAAAAAATTTTTCACGAAAAGTGTCATTGGGCACTGGTAGAGGCTGCCCAGGGAGGTGGTTGAGTCACCTTCCCTGGAGGTGTTTAAGGGATGGGTGGATGAGGTGCTGAGGGGCATGGTTTAGTGATTGATAGGAATGGTTGAACTCGATGATCCAGTGGGTCTTTTCCAACCTGGTGGTTCTATGATTCTGTGAAAGGGTGATGTGTGTGTGCTTATATGTGGTTTGGCCACAAGTCAGAATCTGGATACCTGTGAAGGTCTTCTTAGAGACCTGTACTCACAAGGTTAATGAGTGCAGCTAAGTCTGTCAGGGAGACAATCTCACAATGCTGGAGGCAGTAAGTAGTTTAATTCAAGTGACAGATTGAAACAATTTCAGAATTGCCTTGATAAATTCACTGCTGCGTTAGTGCTTAAACGCTTACACTGGTTAATGATTAGATATAAAGCAAGTAACAGCAAAGATCTGAGTTAGTATTTATTTTCCTGGGGAAACATCTGGTAGAGTCAGAGGTGCTATTCTTACCAAGATGTTTCTTCTTGGTGAAGGAAGAGATCCAGGCTTGTCAACCCATCTGTCATGTAAAATGGTTTTTTCTTCGACTGAGAAAAGGGTTTTGAGGTACTGATTTTATACCTTCTGAAAACCTATCAGTATCTCTTTGTTGGGTGGGACTAAGTTAATTAGTATGTGTTGATATGTCATCAGAAGTGAGGACTCAGCTGATCCCCACACCTTTGAGGTGGGGAGCTCGGTATGTGCTTTTGGGGGTCTCTCTGTTTTTATCTGAAGTAACACCAGGTTGTGAGGCCTTCAACTCACCCCAGGTGCCACTTAGTTGACGTGAATGTCAAGCCACCACCCAATCTGTCTGCTTTACCAGGTGCAGTGGTCCAGTGCTGGCTGCTCCTTTTGCCAACCACTCTCTTTTGCAAAAAGCAAGCTTATTTTGCCATTCACAGGGCCTAATAAATCTATTATACCACAGACCTGATTACCGATGCCCAGCCAGTCCTGAGCAGTGATTGCCACCCCATGGCCAGCTCCCCCCACTTCATATGCTGAGCATGATAACATATGTTATGGAATATCACTTTGGCCAGTTTGGGTCAGTTGTCCTAGCTATGCCCCCTTCCCATTTTTCTGTGCACTTCCCTTCTTGCTGGCAGGTCAGAGGAAGCTGGAAAGTCTTTTACTTAAAGTAAGGACAGCTCAGCAACAACTAAAACATCTGTATGTTATCAACATTATTCTCACACCACATCCAAAACACAGGGCCATACCAGCTACTGGGGAAAAAAAAAATCAACTCTATCCCATCCAAAATTAGGACAGAGACAAAACCCAAGATGTCCATAAAATGGGGAGTAATGAAAGACTGAAATCATTAAAGAAATCACTATTTTTTTTTCTTTAAAATGAAACATGGTTTTTTCACCACATGGCTGTTGACAGTGATAGGAGGCAAGCAGTTAAGCTTCTATAAATCGAAAGGGCATTAACCTCTTACAGTTTCATCTTTTCTAAAGCAAATGAAGTACTGTATGATATAGCAGCATTTCTGACATAATAGTAGTACTTATCAGTGGCTCTTGAATCAGTTAATTATCATCACAAGTTTAGTTAGTGTTACAATTTTATGCTTCATTAATTAAGCAAGCAATTTGTACCTAATTGCTGACTCCTTGTGTTTCTCAGAAATCCTTCCCCAGGATGGTTTTTCTTTTTGCTTGTATGATGCTGCCTTTAATGGCATGCAGCACAGTGCTGAATCCACATGCTTTTTGGAAAAAGCGGGTAAATTACATGGCATCTGGCACTTATTCTGGATAGAATAAGATGCAAAGTGAAAGTTCATTGCATCTAGCTTCGAACCGAAATGTGTCCTAGCACTTTAAATGAAGGGCTTTACTTGAGGTCCATCATGAGCAAAGAAAGTTGTCATGGAAACCTTGGTGGGATAATCACTATCTGGTCAGGGCAATAAGGCCCTGGAGACTGTGTAATCAGGTGGCCATTTATTCTGGAAGACTCTGGCTTCCCTCTAGGAAAGCAGTATGGAATTGGTTGATTAAAGGAAAGCAACTCTAGTAGGATCCAATAGTGCGATATAAACATTTTTTCTTATCAATCAAAGACAATTACTGCATGTCACTTTGGGTTATTCACTGGTAAAAACATGCTAAAGCTGTTTAGAGGAGCCCAAGTATGGAAGCAAAAGAAGGTTTCATTCTGGAAGATAGTTTTGCTCCAAGTACTCCTCCCTTCCACAGTGTCTGCACTATTGCTGTAATTATCACAATCCTATTTTTTCCTCTTAGAATCACAGAATAACTAGGTTGGAAAAGACCCACTGGATCATCGAGTCCAACCATTCCTATCAATCACTAAACCATGCCCCTCAGCACCTCATCCACCCATCCCTTAAACACCTCCAGGGAAGGTGACTCAACCACCTCCCTGGGCAGCCTCTACCAGTGCCCAATGACACTTTTCGTGAAAATTTTTTTCCTAATGTTCAGCCTAAACCTCCCCTGGTGGAGCTTGAGGCCATTTCCTCTTGTCCTGTCCCCTGTCACTTGGGAGAAGAGGCCAGCTCCCTCCTCTCCACAACTTCCTTTCAGGTAGTTGTTGTAGAGAGCAATGAGGTCTCCCCTCAGCCTCCTCTTCTCCAGGCTAAACAACCCCAGCTCTCTCAGCTGTTCCTCATAAGGCCTGTTCTCCAGCCCCTTCACCAGCTTTGTTGCTCTTCGCTGGACTCGCTCCAGAGCCTCAACATCCTTGTTGTGGTGAGGGGCCCAGAACTGAACACAGGATTCGAGGAGCGGTCTCACCAGGGCCAGGTACAGAGGGAGAATAACCTCCCTGGACCTGCTGGTCACGCCGTTTCTGATACAAGCCAAGATGCCATTGGCCTTCTTGGCCACCTGGGCACACTGCTGGCTCTTAGCTTGGGTATCTTTGTATTACACAGTGGATGCATAACCCCAGTGCCGATTACACCACCTGAGTTAAGTACCATCCTGTACAAAAAGAACATGTGTAGTTAATCTTTTTGATTTGAGTATTTCACAGTGCAAGTGCAAAGGGCTAAACTAATCACATGATTGGAGTTGGAAATATTTAAAAGGCACTTCAAGTACTTTTGTGAAAGAGATGATTGGAAAACTTATCGAGTCCTCCAAGTCATATAATTCTTGTTATTGAGGAATCCAGAATTCAAGCTGTATGTGTGTCCTTGGTGTGGTGTTTGGAGCAGTCTCCTAAATTCATCTTGGTTTTATGTAATTACAACAGAAATAAGATGGGAACTAAAAAGAAATGGCAAAATTGTTTACTAACTCAGTATTAGAACTCAGAATCTTTCTAGGGTTGTGGCTTGGCCTTTAAAGGGATATAAGGTAAGCATTCAGAAGTGCTTGCTTATTTACATTGACACCATGTCGGAGGCAGTTGTGTCTTACATTGTAGGCATCACTTGTAGCATTCTGATTTTCAAAACTGTCATGAAAACAATCTGTTCACGCAGCAGTGCTATACATCAGGGCTGGATGCAGTCAGGATGTGAATAAGGGTGGTGTTGAACAACACAACACATCCTCTGTCATATGACATAGAGAGCACATCCATCTGTGCAGAGCAATCGTGGTTGAGCAGGAACTGTAGCTCCTTTATGTGCCTCCTGGTAAATCTGTCCTTCCTTCTGAAAGCAAAATTACTTAGAATACAAGTATACAGAGGCTTTCAAAAGGAAGAACTCCCCTTTTTGGTCTGCAAAGCTAATGCTTATGCAATTTTGATCAGATATCTGCGTGGCACATCAGTGGATCCAGTCAAGTAATTGGTGCTCTGTGACACTCCCTAAATATCATTCCTTTAGGCAGATATCAACTTAATGTCTGAACAGAAAATACAAGAATATAGGATCAGTTTTGCAGAGGTGCTGAGTATGAGTGAGAAGAGGGTCTGTGTTCACTTCCCTAAATAATTTCTCTGCGGAAGGAAACTGATCCATGAAGCAGCCTATGTGAAGGTTGAGTGCAAGGTAACTCTACAACCACAGAATCACAGAATCACAGAATCACAGAATAACCAGGTTGGAAGAGACCCACCGGATCACCGAGTCCAACCGTTCCTACCAAACACTAAACCATATCCCTCAGCACCTCGTCCACCCGTGCCTTAAACACCTCCAGGGAAGGTGACTCAACCACCTCCCTGGGCAGCCTGTTCCAGTGCCCAATGACCCTTTCTGTAAAGAATTTTTTCCTAACGTCTAGCCTAAACCTCCCCTGGCGGAGCTTGAGGCCATTCCCTCTTGTCCTGTCCCCTGTCACTTGGGAGAAGAGGCCAGCACCCTCCTCTCTACAACGTCCTTTCAGGTAGTTGTAGAGAGCAATGAGGTCACCCCTCAGCCTCCTCTTCTCCAGGCTAAACACCCCCAGCTCTCTCAGCCGCTGCTCATAAGGCCTGTTCTCCAGCCCTTTCACCAGCTTTGTTGCTCTTCTCTGGACTCTCTCCAGAGCCTCTTATTGCTTTCATCAGAGCCTTAAAAACAGCAGTTCAATACAGTATTTGGTCCTGAATATGTAAGGGTTGGGTGTTAGAATGGATGATTGTGTCAAGTTAAAAACCTGTTTAAAGGCTACTTTGTCATCTCAATGGCCAAAACCCAGATAAGTGCGCTATCTAAATTGTGGTAACAGTGCAGCAGTAAGGTAAATGTCCCCCAAGACAGACCCAGCTAATGAATTATTTTAATTGCAGCATAATTCACTAATGTGAATTAGGGTAGCAGTTCACAGTAATATAATGACTAGAACATTACTGTAGAATCTCATACTGCTAGTTCTACTACAAATTCTGCACTGCCTTGCATGGCTAAAGAAGATTGTTGTTCTTCTATCTTTTGTTTGTATTTTTCACCTTCAAAAATTGTTACAAGACTATTAGAAATACTCTCACTCTTTGTTTTCCAAAAGAGAACCTTGTCCAAAGGTGAATGGAGACAATTTTCTGTCTGCTTGTAAACTGAGAAAGAATTACTTTTTTTCTAAGTGTTGGTACAGACTGAAGGAAACATGTAATTTGAGTGTACATCTTAAACATTTTAGTTGTGACACTTCTGGATGAACCAGGTCAAGACAATTTGGGTGATAAGAAAGAACTGCTTGAAATGTTTTTCGTACTATTAAGCCCTATACTGTAGATTGTCAGCTTACTGCAAAAAGTCAGTTGCTATCTTATAGGCATCAGGATTTTATATTACCTATGTTCTCTTTACAGTGCTCTCAACAAAAAATTATGATAGGCAGGTAATGCAAAAAAATAGTCTGGTAAGTGATTGTCCATTTGTCCAAAATATTTGTGTACTTGTACTTTCTATGAGTACTTGTGTAGAGAGAATCCTTTTTGTTTACTTGTGTCTGGCAAAATCTGATTTGATTTGTAAAATTTCACACGGGTCTCTGCTGGCATATCATAACTAAATAGCATTTGGATAAATCCATATTTTATTTTGGGAAGCCAACACTTTTTAACTCCCTTTTGTAGTTGCTGGTGAATATTACTCTAGAAAGAGATGTCCTGTTGGCTCATGGAGTTAGACATGGGAATGACAAGCCCTGCAGGAATATCCCACAGGAGTTCATGTGGAGAAACATGTCAAGGAGAGAAACAATGTACGTTATATTTGTTAAACTCCCGGTCAGTAGGGAAGGTAAGCTATGGAAAGCTGTGACTGTTCAGTTTTGAAATATGATATGCTGTCACATTTGAAATACCATGTTCGTCTCACATAGGCCGGCTCTTACTAAACTACATTCCTATTACTAGATCAGCTCTGAATTATGATGTATAGATGAAAAATTCTGCTGTTATTGATACCCAGATACAGCATTGCTAAGGTTTTATTCATTCTGCAGCAGCACCTTGAGAGCGTTCCCTGATTTATATATTGACAATGGAATTTGCTAGCAATGTACCTATAAGCTTTGACATTTTGGTATCTGAGGCATGAATATTCTGAGATTTAGTCAAGGCCTAGGGCAATGATGGATATTAATAAATTATTAACATAAATACCTCCCCAAAATCAGCATTGGGGAAGGAACTAAATGGTTCTATTGCAGATTTTACTATTCTGTGCTAGTTCTTACTGCTTCCATATTGTAGAAATAAATGTTTACTCCAGTACCAGTAAAAATCACCTTGCTTGACTGTCTTGTATGCTAGCAGCCCAATCCTTCTGTTATGGATTGCAGTTGACAGACCTTTGCAACACACCTGTTGAGAAATAAATGTTATGTAAGGTTATAAGTATGACGAAAATATATGTTGTTGCAATAACAGTAGGTTAAATTGCACCTTTGTGAAATTAACTTCATACATCTAAAGCTTCTTATCTTCCTCTTTTCCTTTCAGTCCCTTTTGTACTTGATTACCTTTACAGTGTCAAGATCTATGATAGTCAATGCCCCTTTTTGTCTGCAAACTACATTCTGTGGCTACCAGCACATATTATTCGGTTATTTGTGTGAAGACGAGAAGGAGACTGGTAGAGTTGGAAAGCAGCGCTGCAGGATTACTGCTCTATTACTATGTTATATCAGCTATTTTGAAGCCTTTGATATAGTTAGTCACAGTCTATGTTACCAAGGAGAGAACATAGAAAGTGATTAAGGTGATAGCAGATGCTATTTGCTTTTTCCAAACAAGTATAGTTATCTGAGCAGTGCCTGTATCTTCCACTCCTACCAGAAATGGGGACTTTTCCTGTATTTTTGCTTTTTTTAACTTAGTTATAGAAAAGAGTGATTGACTAAATATGAGTGTGTTTATTCAGTTAGGTGACTTGAAATACGCTCAGACTTCTGGATGAGAAAAAAACCCAAGTGTTAAATGTCAGCTGGTGAGAAGTTGAGTGAATGGCTTTTTACTCCTTAGTTGCCCAGTCAAGTGAAGTTGTAGGAGCAGGACAGCTCTTTACTTCATGGCTGCACCTATTATGATGCCAAGCATAGTCCGTAATTTCTTCTATAATTTATTCTTTAGACTAGACATAAGGAGGAATTTCTTCACAATGAGAGTGGTGAGGCACTGGCACAGGTTGCCCAGGGAAGCTGTAGCTACCCCATCCCCGGAGGTGTTCATGGCCAGGTTGGATTGGGCCTTGGGCAGCCTGATCTAGTGGGAGGTGTCCTTGCCTGTTGCAGGGGGATTGGAACTAGATGATCTTTAAGGTCCCTTCCAACCCAAATTATTCTATTATTCTATAAGGTGTAAGCATATGTATATGTGCGTTTAAATGTTGGGTGGTAGTAAGTGAATATAGGAAAGAGGACTGAAATAATCTTGGGTCACTAAGTGTAGCCTCCAGGTGTTTTCAGATATCAGATCATAGAATGTGTAAAGTCCCTTTCAAGAACAGCTTAAGACGCATTTTGAAGTGAGGCATATTTCTAGCACCTACTACTCATGTTGGAAGGCTCTTCCTAAAACTCATTTTACTGATTAAACTGGAAAACTCTTCCTGGTTCTGGCCTAAGTTTATTTGTGGTGAGCAAGAATCCATTTATTCTTGTGCTGGTATGCTTTATCCTAGATTTATCTTGTCCTTGCTGGAGGTGATCACTGTAATTTCTTGTGCTTTCTCATATGCTGTCATAATTTACTTGATTTTCCTTTTTTTCCAGGGTAAGTAGGACAGTCTCTTTAAGTCTTTCCTCAAAAGACAGGGAATCTCTCTATTCCTTCCGTTATCCTGGAAGGCTTCTCTTCAGTTTGAATGTATGTTTTTTTTTGAACATAGATGATTGGAAGTGTAGGCTGCGTTCATGCTGCAACATCAAAAGTACTTTATACAATGGCATTTATACTTCCTTTTCTTTGCCAGAAATAGTTTTCCTAATGTATCATAGGATTCCAGTTGCCTTTTCCGTAGCTGTATCTAATGCTTGTCTCAGGTATCTTGTCATGGCCATCCTTTTCCTGTATTTCTTTGATTTGTCCATATTTCATAGCAGCCTTCAAGTGCACAAGACTGTAATTTGTAGCATTAAAATTTAATCCAGTTGCTATTACTTCAGTCCTCAAGGTCATACAGCTCTTTGTGTATGATATTTTGGTCCTCACCCAGACTGATGCTGCTTCCCAGTTTTTAACATCAGCAAATGTTAATTAGTATATGTATTTTTTGCGTCAAGGCCATCAGTGAAAACATTAAGACAGGACTCATCCTAAAATGAATCCTTGAAAACCTCCTTTAAGAATTGCCCCGCATATAAGTCGTTCTACTTCCAGTGTAAATCACTCTGTTCCACCTAACCTGTTTCTTACCTACCTCAAATTTCTTGTGCTCATTTCCTTTGTCATGTCTAAATAATATTCCATGCAGAGCAAGTCAGCACCTGAAAGTAATTGTGTTCCTTTGGAGGTGTATGCTTATCTCTTCAATACCTTTCTGAAGTCCAGATGTAATCTTTTCCATTTCCCTTGGTTTTACTTAAAGTAATATTTTTATGGAAGAAAGAGTGAAAATCATCTTTCAGTAGAGACTGGGAAGGCAGCTAATGCATGCTTTTCCTTCTCTGTATATTTATCAGAGTGAACACACAGTTATAGAGAATGATGAAAGGACACTTCCTTCTTGGAACTTTTGGTATTTTACCTGGGTACTGAGCTTTTAGCAGCCCCAGTCATGTGTCTGTGCAGTTGTCTTCATCACTATCAGATTCACATAGCATCTATGCCTTGTTTTCTCAACACCGTTATTTAGGAAAATCATTCTGCTTCCATGGCTTTGAATTATTATCCTGGAATCTGTCCTCTTTCCAAATATTTACATGGGATCACCTAGAGCCTTAAAAACATTTTCTTCTAATAGGGCTTTAGTGTAAGAAATGTTTTAATGTTACTTCATTTCTCATGTTTGTGGTATGCTGCCATAACTCTGTGATACTCGAGCTCAGTCTGTCAAGCCATGAAGATTTGTTTGCTTTCCACCACATAATATGGGATTCTCTACAGGCAAAGGTGCCAGCCATTGCTGGTCTGATTTCAGGAGATTGTTCATAATTAAATAACAGCATTTTTTTGTGTTTCTATCCTCATTTGACAGGATGTCTTCTAGTATAAAGGCAGTACTCTGACATCATGGTAGGCAGCAATCCAGTGGTATCTCTGTTCTTAACAAATGCATCAGTCTTTTGCTGGACTTACTTTCATGACCTACATGCATTGCTGTGTTCCCATTCTGTGTGGACCAGTTTTTCTTTAATTTGGTGGTGTTTTGTAAGCCTGATCATCATGTCTCTCCTTCAAAAGATAAATCACTCCACATTTACCACAATCCTACATTGGAAAGATCTTTTCTGTCTCATCTGTGTTCAATAGCAAATCTGTACTTTACAAATGGAGATTGAGAGAGGGTCCTATGAACTACTGCAAACCTACAAATGCTGCTGGCATCAGTAGGAGCTGGCATGTTTCAGTAACTTACTTGGATTCTAAAAGCTAAGATTAATGGGAGGTTTGTGCCTGGGAGAAATTTTATTGATGAGCTCTTTGAGCCAGTCAGAACATGGGCATGGATCCTATAAGAACATTTTCTAGCATAGGAGAAACCCCCAGTCCTAAAGTGGAGGCACTGTGATGTCCATTTGCTTTCAGCATTTCTCTCTTTCTGTCTTCTGTAATCAATCTTATTCAAGAGCTTTCTTTTACATTCTAATTATGCAGTGCCAAAAGGACCCTTGTCACAGATGAGGTCTTTAAGGGCTACTGATGATGCATGTAACCTTTTCCAGCTCCAAGACTTGAACTCAAAATTGACGTGAAGAGACAGGAGCTGAAACTAGGCTATAAACAAAGTTAATGTTTTTACCAGGGAATGTAATAAGCCAACAGAGCAGCCTCTGGTAGGAGTAGCTGATCCATGGTCATTAAAATGTCAAAGACTCACTGTGTTTTTGTTTGTTTCCTTGTCTTTAATATGAGCCATATGGCAATGAACAATACTTCATTTTGAGTGTCCAAGAAGGGGAATTCTTATTAACAAAGGCTTTATAGTAGTGTGTGTGAAAGAGAGCTTTCATTATATTTGTAGGGTTAATTTATATGGAGTAATGTTTGGTCTCGGTTAAGCCATCTGTCTAATATTTTAACAATATTTTAATGAAACCTTGAGCCAGATGCCAATGTAGTAAGAGTTGCCTATTTTATCCATTGATTTTCAGTAAAATTTTGAGGAATTAAAGCCTGAAAAGCTAACTCAAAAAAAAGGAATTGCAGTGATTGTCATTTATTTCACCAGGGTCAAAATTTTATGGAACATTTATATATTCAGCAACTGAAGCAGTGAAATATAAATATACAGATTTAAGATTACATGAAACACGTCAGCTTCATTCCTAGTTAATGATAGTTACAAAACTGGTCCCAAATCTGTCATTGCTAATTGAACACTGGTCATTCTCTTTTTTGTTCCCTAGTGTGGGTGTCACTATTCTTAGCCCTTTGACCAGAAGTGTCCAGCAGACATTAATCTATGCTCATTACATGCAACCTTTAACTGCTTCTTGAGTCTTTGAATTGGTTGCTGGTGCTGAAGGAACACAGACTTATCAGGCACTATTAGACATTAATGGTCCTGATCAACCTCACCTTAGGCTTCTGTCTGCACCCCTGTTCATAGACCTGGGAGTCTGATTTCAGCTCAGGCCGGGACCTTCAGTCCTGCGTGGCCATGGGCTGGGTTGATAGAGACCCTAGCCTGGAGACTGATTTCCTGGCTTGACCTCAGCCCTGCCTCATCACCATGAATTTGCCTGGTGATCTGGAGTCTTGGTTGAGCCGAGCTGCTGTCTCTGAATCTGTCCCACCCTGTTGCCCGTGCCTGGGCCCTAGCTGGCAAGACACCTGCCCTGCTGGCTGGGCATAACGCTCAGGTCCCACTTGCCTATCCCTTAGGGAGCAGCCTGCCCTTGCTGTCTGCTGCTGTAACTATCTACAAAAGAGTTAGATAAGCTTGCATTCAACTCCTATTCCAGCTGACAGAGGGATGTTGCTTATGGGTGTTGGGATCATGGGTTGAGTCAGTCCCTGAAATACTAAAAAGAAATCTGAGACAGAGTTAGCCTTAGTTGGATTCTAGTCACTAAAATGATTATGTTTAATAGTCACATGTATGAATCATAGAATCATAGAATAACCAGGTTGGAAGAGACCCACCGGATCAAGTCCAACCGTTACTATCACACACTAAACCATGCCCCTTGGCACCTCGTCCACCCGTGCCTTAAACACCTCCAGGGAAGGTGACTCGACCACCTCCCTGGGCAGCCTGTTCCAGTGCCCAATGACCCTTTCAGTGAAAAATTTTTTCCTAATGTCCAGCCTAAATCTCCCCTGGCGGAGCTTGAGGCCATTCCCGAGTCTGTGGTTAAATAATTGTTAAAGAACTGTACTTTGTCATGTGCATTAGAATATTGAACCTGTTTGGGATTATATTTAGCAAACCTATGGGTCATATTCTGACCTATTGCAAGACAAGAGGCTGTTACCAGGCCATCATTTCTTCACTTCAGAATAGTTAAATATTGCATGATGTAGATACCCCACATGGCTGGGTGGGTAATTCATGCATTCCTGATTTACTGAGTCTTTAAAATTTCACTGCTGTAGGTGCACTTGTGGCTGGATAATATTTTGGTTTCTGTGGCTTTTGGAGAAATTAATTTTCTAGTTATTCTGCACAACATTCATATCCCTCCTTCCCCTCCTTATTGTATATATAACACTTGTTGTCTTCAGACCATTACATCTAGCAGTACATGACTCATGGCCCATTGCAGCTCAGTAAAATGTCCCGGCTATGAATATATTGCACAGCGACCCTGCCTTGCACATCTTTGGTCCAATATTTATTATTCAGCTCTTGCTGGAGTCAATGTAAATATTCCCATTAGGCTGCAGAGACATTTGGAGCACATCCAAATTTGCCTTACTGTGCCTAGCTACTGAGCAAGAAGTCTGGAGGAGAGTATTTGTAGACTGTGTAGACATCTCTCTTATAACTTTAATGTAGCCACTACTGGTGACTAAAATGAAAGTTTCAACATTCTCTGGTCTCAAGACTACCTACCCAGGGCCTTCACATGGGCTAACAACCAGTTGCATCAAGAATACCTCCTCTGCTTCTTCTTGAACAGGAAGGCTGTAGCAGATGCCCACTGACTCTCTGCCCACTAATCCTAACATGTCAATTGTCAGCTGGCTCTTGTCCATCCCTAGGTAGAGCTCCATGCCTTCCCACTACTTTCTCAAGTAAAGAACAAACCCTTCTCCCTGCCTTCCCAGTCTCTCTTTCCTAAAGTGTCTCCTTTCTGAATTTTGCTTTAACTCTCATTAATTGCGTTTTATTCCTGTTGTCTGTAATTTTGCCTGTCTTGGGCTCTTTTGCCTGTTTACACATTCCTCCCTAGGCCCACTATTCCTTTCCTCCATATTCCTTTGTCTCCTTTCTTGCATATCTCCCTGTCTATCTTCCTCTGTCCTCTCTACTGGCACTAGTTTTACTTTACTCTCATATCAGTAGTTATCTGGAGCAATAGAACACCCACACTTCAACAGGTGCACTTTGATGCCATTCCCTCAGTCCCTCAGAAGTTGCACTTTTTCCTTTATTGTCTTCCATAGCCCTCAAGACTTACATTTTTGCAAGGCAATCCCTTTGAAAAAGAACCTCTGCTTTCTTATGGTCTCAGGGCATTGTTATTAGGTTGCTAAGTAAAATTGTGAAGACACTGTCGGTTTCTTAAGAAATATCAGGATATATTATAGGATACATAGCCAGGATAATTGTGATGTGCTAGTGTGAATAAGCTATAAAATAAAGGTGTGCTCTGAGCTTGGTTTTCATGGAGTCCTATTTCTTCTGGGCATATTTAGGCATCCACCATATATACAATCAAAGAAACCCCACGCAGTTTGTCTTGCATAATGTGATAAAAAGGTATTTTTTTAAAAGCCATCAAAATCATTCCATATGACAGCACTGACCTGTGCTATGTGGGCTCACCTGTTTGGCAGAGTTCCACAACAGCTGTGATATCTTGGCAGGTTTTTTTTCCTGGATATCTCAGCAAAACAGGAAATCACTGGCTCAATTTCAAAGCAGGAGGGAAAGAAAGCAACATGGAAAACTAGCCTAAAATTATTTACAAGACAAATATGCAAATAGTTGGAGCAGTCACCATACACATTTAACCCACTCTTAGAAGTTTGCTTCTGTTTTTAAAATAGCAAAACTGAGTAACGTTGTTCTTTATATTATCTCTTTGGTCTGTGATCTACTGATTTCTACTGCAGGAAGTGCAGACTCCCTTAAAATAGCATTTGCTGACAATACATCATTACTACAGCACAAATAAGTATCTTGAATCCACTGCTTCTAGCTAACCGGTGTTCTTTGCTGAGCGTCGAAGTTAAGAAATTGATTCTTCATTGAGGTTGATGTGAATTGACTACCTCTGCAGAAATAAATGTCATAATAGGATGATAACAGGGTGGAGAATAAAGCTTAACATCTCGGAGGGGATGTGGCATTTTTGGCTTAAAAGATTTTCAGTTTTTATAGTCGTTTATGACTGATTCCCAGAAGACAAGCGTTGTCTAAAATTAAATGCTTCAGATTTGCAAGCAGCAGTGAGTCATGGGTAGACGTGGAACAAAGTGGCAAACCCAGCAATGACAGAAAGTGGGTGTTAAGAATAATACAAAATAATTCGGAGATCTGATAGTTGATTATTTGTAATTAATCTCATTCTATTACAGTCTTCTCCTGAGTTGTTGTTTAAGTCTATTAGCTAGTCTTTCAACGTCTGCAATCCCAAACAATATGAATAATTTGTTATCCAAAATAGCAGAATATTCAAATTCAAATAAAGGAATCTATAATAGATGTGAAAATCAGCCATTAAAAAACCATCACTTTTTTTTAATTTCTTGTGTGTTTCTCAACTTTAATGGATTCTGGTTTTAAACAACTTCGTAGCTATTTTTGCAAAAGTATTAAAAATAGATTAATGTAATGCATCTGCTCTTCATTATTTCTCCCAGAGCTTTTAGTTTGATCTTCACAGTACTCTGAATAAGACCAACACATTCAAATAGCTGTTTGCTTTGCTTGGTACCGGCACATCAGGTGAACGGTAACAATCAAACTTATCATATACTGTAGGTTAATATCCCAGCGCATATTTCCTCTGCTGGAAAGTCTGTGAGTAGCTGGCAGTCATGTCTCTAGGATATCAAACCAGGATGCAGATGGGAGAGGTGTGATGACAGCCATCTTTGCAAAGATTTCCTTCCCTGAGTTGGGAAATTGAAATATGTGAAAAAAACAATTCCTTATGGATGCATCTTACTGTCTTGCAGTCAGGTTCCCTTTTCCATTTGCTCCTGAAATATGTGCTTAGTAAAATAACAGATAATAACATCTATGCATTTATCATCTGATATACTGAGAACATATTTCACAAAATCAGAACACATTTAAAAATAAATTTTTAAAACTGGCTTCATACCAAAATGGGAACATCACACCTCAGCTCTTGATTACAAAGGGAAAACGAGGTTCTTCTTGATTGCAGTCAAAATGTCTTTTCCGTGTGGTTTTAGAGATGATTTGTTGATTATGTATCACAGAATATTGTGACTATGTTTGTATACTGGAGTATGCAATTCCTAATCTTCATGTGTAAAAAGCTCTCCAGGAAAAAGTGTACCTTCAGTCCCACCTAACAATAAGAAAACTTGATTTTCTAGATGTAACATGGAAAGCAAGGAAAAGACATGGCCTCTAAAGGGGAACATACTGTGTTCAGTAAATCTGTCTAGCTTTCTGTTGTCACTGCTCTATGCTGCACTGGACAGTCCTAAAACTGATACCGAGACCGATTGGGTCAGAAGGATTCCTTTTGAATAGAGTCAACACCACGTACCTTGCCCTCTGCTTCTCCCCTTTATTCTGATCTTTTTGCTTACTGATTAGTGATTGCAGCTCAGCTTTGTGACGAAAAGTGAAGGTAGCTTTCAAGCTGTCATCCACACGCCTCCATTAACTTGAATTGTGATCATTTGAGTGGAGAGTATGAGAAGCTGCCTGGTAGCATCTTCCTTTAATCTGCAGAGAAGCTGCCCATTTCTCCCTGTTAAATTAGGATAGGAACTAGGATTAGAACTTGAATGTGAATCTTCCTGCTTTTGTTAGTTTAATGTATTTACACTGGAGCTAGAAGTGATTGTTACATACTTGATACTTAAAACACAAAAATGAAATAATAATTGGTAAAAGGCTACTCTATTTGTTATTATATCTAAATTAAGTGATCCTTAGCAGGTCTCCAGAAGACTGAAAATAAAAAATAAATAGTAATGCCTCCCACTGCCATGGTGATAAGAACAAGTAACTATATTTTATCCAGAAGCAAATATCAGAAGTGCAATGGAAATGGTATATGAGGCATCTTCCAGTGAAAGTTTCCTTTATCAAAACTCGAGAATTTTGGCATTTAGGACAACTCTTGGTCCTCGCACCGTCCAACAGGTGGCTGGACTGCACATACCTAATCACCTGTGCATACCTAGAGCAATGACTCTTGCTAGGTATGTGATGACACTCAAGAATCTTAGCCCTTTGAGAAAAAGTGATTAAAAGGAAAGAGCAAAATGTTGTGTGTGAAATAAAGAATTAATTATCATCAGCTGATTCAGTAGAGAACTGTAGTTACTTTTCCAAGTCAGTGTAACAGACATACTTGAAGGCCATGGTGTGTCTTTCTCTTGTGTGCATCACTGGAATTCAAGACTAACTCCAGTACAGATGAATAGCACCACCATAAAAAAAGCTGCAGGACTTTGTGACTCAGTGATTCACAGTGGTTATCTTTATTTAACAGTGATATGAGAGCTCAGTATCTGTAGGTGAGTTGCCTTCTGTTCTTCCTGTCTGTTTTTTCTGCTCCCACTTCTATGATGGGCCTTGTCTGAGATTTTTCCTTTGGGTTTTTTTCCCCAATTCTGAGGCTGCTGTAGAAGCTGTGTTTCATGTTCCTCATGGGCTTTGCTGAGAAAAGGAGCTGTCATTTTGAAAGGTAGTATTAAGAAGTTAGTTTTTAATATTTAAAATAAGGTTTTACTTTGGAGCTGAAATAGGTTTTGTCGCTATTACAGACTGCCCTTCCATTGTGGGAGGACAGGCTCACATATACGTGCTGCATTACTGTTCCAGCTTACAGCTGCCAGTTCTGTCCTGCTGGCAGGAAGATGTTGTTTTATTCTTTTGTATTGTTTAATTTGAGCACTGAAGGTCTTTGGTTTACCGTCTCTACCTCACGTTGTAAGACAGGTGACTCTGGCTGACCGAAAACCTGGGAAGAAACCAAATTAATTCACAGGCCATAGAACTTCACAGTGTTCTGTTAATTAATGCTAAAAACTCTGGGGAAACAAGCTAAGCAAGCAGCCAGCTGGAAGGAGGTGCAAAAGCACATCATAGTTGATATTACTGTAAACTGATGGCTACAATCAATTTTGTTGGGGAATGAAAATGATATGTTGTTTCAGTGCTTCTGAAGTCTTTTCCATGGAGATTCTTTCTAATCCTTTAGGTAATCCCAAACCAAAGCACAAATCATCTGAAGAACAGAGGGTGATAATTCTTGAGACAACGTTGCTGGAGAAAGGGACTAGTCTACAGGGAAAGGACACATCCTTTCAGCTTTACCCTGCTTCCCCTTTATAATCCTCCAATAGCCACATGCTGGCTGCAATGTAAAAAGATCCTCTACACATCACAACTCTTTCTGTTAATGTAGCTGCTCTCACAGTCATGTTTGTACTTAATTGCTGAGAACTTGTTCCATCAGTCTTTGCAAGAGTAAACCTGCGTTGGGTTCAGCAGGAATATTGAGACAAAAGGTGTAATCAGCCTTGTCACCAGACAACTGTCTTTGTTTGTAGTAAAGAATACATAATGATGAAGTTCAATCTGTAGCCTTTAAGTCTGGTGGTACACCTGAACCAGACCTTTGCTCAGACCAAAATGTCTAAACTCCAATATACTTCGCTTGGGGATTACTTCTTGCTCTGCCACTTTTTTGTCCTCCTGCACTTGGTTAAAACAGCAAGTCTATAGGTTTATCCTATGTACAGAATTGGGAATTCAGGTTATTTAATTGAGTTTTGCACTAATGAATTCAAGCATTGTCATTTAGATTTAGGCACAATGTCAGATAACTTTTTATCAAACTGGTGCACAGTGCCTGCTCCTTTGAGGAAAGGTGCAAGAGATTGGAGACTCCTCCTCTATTAAGGCCTCTGAATTCAATTTAGTGATTGGCCAAATCTGTAAAGTAGCCAGTCGAATGTCTTCTCAATGATCGCTATCAATCTTATGCTCCCACTTGATACCTTCAGTGGAATGCAAATTTTCAGTCTAATTTTTGCACATTGGTAGATATCTGACGGCCTCTGGCAATGACTTCCTTAGTTTTATTTCTGTTTGTGTGAAAATACAGTTCATTGGCTGGGAATTTACTTTCTTTTTGTTTGATTGTATATGTCCTTACTCTCCTATCACAAGTCAGAAATGGTAATTGTGCAGTGTTCCACTTGGTATATACATTATATCATACAATTATAGAATGGTTTGGGTTGGAAGGGACCTTAAAGATCACCCAGTTCCAACCCCCCTGCCGTGGGCAGGGACACCTCCTACTAGATCAGGCTGCCCAAGGCCCCATCCAACCTGGCCCTGAACACCTCCAGGGGTGGGGCAGCCACAGCTTTCCTGAGCAACCTGTGCCGGTGCCTCACCACTCTCATTGTGAAGAAATTCCTCCTTCTGTCTGGTCTAAATCTGCCCCTCTCCAGTTTGTACCCATTGCCCCTAGTCCTATACTTGGTGTCACTTAGTGTACCTCATCCTGATGTAAAGCACAAACCCTTACAGAATCTCGTCATCTTTCTGTGTTAATGACAGAACTTTTCTGATTTTGATGCATATTTTTACGGGGTAGGTGTCAGGTGCTGCACAGAACACACCAGGAAAGACTGTACTGTTTACTCATATAAAGTATTGGTAGAATCTGGGGATATTTTTTTTCTATTTTTTAATGCAATTTATCTGACTTTCTGTATTAACATGCAGATCTCTTTGGATACAGTTAAACTGTACAAGTGGTTTATATGTTTCTCTTAAATGTATATGACCTTCAGCATGCATATTAAATAATTATGCTATCTTAATGCTCTTGTTTAGGTCTTTCTGCACTTTCCTACAGTCTTCTTGGGACATTAAAAACTTAAATAACTTGGTATGATATGACATTTTGTCACCTTGCAGTTTTATTTTTTTAATGCAGCATTGCATAGTCCCTTTAGTGGTTTAGTCATTTTATGTGTCAACTGCATTTCCGCTCTCAGATACCCTGTTTAGGCTTGGTAACTTACTGATTTTGAACTACTAATTTACTTTTTCTTCTATACCCCATTTTCTGAGTTGACCTCTCCTTGTTCATTCTGTCTGGGTTCAATGGTTTTTTAGTGCCCGGCACTTGGATGTTTCTTATTCTTTGGATACATTTGAACAATTTGATGAATGTGAGACTAATGCTTGAGTGTGAAGAGAAAAAATCCAAAATGTTAGCTTCTAGCAATGTCCTAATCTATGTTTACAGAGGTGCGTTTCCTTGGATTTGAACTTGAAAAAGGAAGCTCATTAAAGTTGTCAGACAGATTTCTCACTGCAGATTTTATATGAGACAGCCTCTTAAAATTTGATCTGGTTAGAAGTTGAACCTCTGAAGAAAATAATGAACAGGTAACATAGTTTAACAATGCCAATAAATATTCTCTGTTAGTGTACCCAATATTTCTGCAGCCAGTCATCACAAAAAGCAATGATGATTATTAATATGTTACCTTTGACTGTACCCACTCAGGGGAAACTTCAGTCCCTAAAACTCTCATCTGATAGTCTAAAGGAATATTAAAACTAACTCTAGGATTATCTTGAAAGATGGATGGTATGCACTGAAGGGAAAATATGATTTGACTTTGGAAATAATTCAATTTGGTCTATGAAACTGGAAGTAAAGTTTTATGATAGTCACAAATCTCTTTAATAGGGCTAGGGACACTCTCATTCTTAATGTCTGCTTTTTTTTCTGGTAGACTAGTGGGCCTGAAAGGGAAAAAAACCAGGCACAATTTATAGTTTGGACAGTATAGAAATAACAAAAATGTGATGGTTTTATGCAAGCATATGGAACAAGTCATAACCTACCTGTATTTTGTATTGTATTTGGGTTTGTCTTTGGATGTAGAGAGGAAAAATTGGAGTCTCACTGTAAAACTTGTTTTTTTACGTAGCAGGATGTGGAGTACATTACCATAAGCAGTCAGTCTGATACTCATTAAGAGTTAATCTTATAGTTATGACTTAATTATATTAACTAATAAGTTAATATTGGTAGTGGACACCCACTACAGTATCTCCTTTGTTTTCTGTCCCCCTAATCCTCAACCAGAATTTCTCAACAACATCATCACTAACTGTAAGGTCTGTACAGTCAAACTTCTTCCTCATGTCTAGTGAGATACCTCCACCTTGCCCACCTACATTAATTCTTGTTTAAAATAGCAAGTACTGGTTAGCAATGAAAAGAAGCAGAAGCGCATAAGAAAAAGGTGATGAGAAGATGATGATGGGATATAATGAAAACAGAAGAGATTTTGCTTAATAAATCAGTTAATCTTTAACATTTAGTCTACTGCTGCTGAAATTCTGGCTGTTCTGTAAACGTGTTCCATTTTCCCGTATTAACTAAAAAGCCCAAAGCTTATTTGAGCAGGGTTGTTGTTTTAAAGCCTTGGCAATTCGAAATATGAAATATGTAATAATATGCTTGCACCTCTTTGCTGGACAGTGCTGTATGTAGATATTCTTCAGACAAAGGATGAATATGAACAAAAGCTGCACAATATTCAACCTTGCTGAACTGCGAGGAAGTTTTAGTCTTGATTTAAATCAGAAATAAAATACTTTCCTCTGTCAGCTGTCTCTTAGCTGCCTTGGAGAGAAAGCACCTGAAAGGCATTCTCTAAGACAAAACTGAAATATTTATTTAGCCTTTGTAAGGATGGTGGACTCTGAGACTGCTTTTTGTTTCTTATTTGTCATGGCTAAAGTCAGGTGTAAATTTTGAACACTATATAAGACCCATACGTGAAGCAATTCTTCGTGTTTCACATATCTCTGACAGAATGTGAAATGGTGTTTGAATGCAGAGATATTTATCCAGTTTGGATTAATTACAGTTGCTGTCCAGGCAGCCTATTTCTATCTGTGATTTCAAAACCAAGCAAAGATCTAATTGCTCAAACGTCTGGTAGGACTCTGGCACAGCTACCAAAGCTTATGTGGATTCCATCAGAAATTGTAACTTGGGCTCGCTGATGAAAAGCAGTGAAAGAGGAAAGAGAAGTGCAATAACCAATGTACAATCAAGCAGTTACAGAAACATACTTAAAAGAAATATTCAGACAATGTCTCATTTATTTTAGGGGAAGATTAAACCCTGTTAACTAGCAAGTGGGATGCTTCTTGGGCCCAGCTGAACCCTTGAAGCTCTGAGATGATACTGTGGGCTTAGCCAAATATAATAAAACAATGCAGGGAAGGTCTATAGGATATGAAAGGAGAGAAAATCATCCAAGCTGCCTGGAAATTTCAAATTACCTGGAAATTTCAAATTGCATATTGATTTAGAGGAGAATACAGGAGAATGGAAATTTAGGGGTAATGAAAGATGTTATAGGAAAACTTCCGTAGATTATGAGCAGTCCAAGTAACAGGAAAAAGAAAAGCGATTTTGAAGAGTTTTGCTTGTGAGAGTGGAGTTTTATTTTTCCCTGGCATAGACTGAATTGTAAAGTAGAAAGCACAATGTAAATAATTCAATATAGTCCCAGCTAACAGAAGTTTTCTGCAGGAGGATAGTGCTCAATGCCTGTACCTATACACAGTAATATCAGCAGTTCTGATTAGCTACTCCCTGATGGACTTCAGAGCTTTCTGGGACTTCTTTCCAGGGCAAACACAGATAATGTATTGTGTATGTTTAGATGCAGAAATAGAATAATTGGGTGGGAGGAGGAGAAATCCCTAAGACAAATAAATAAATGCAATTCCCTGAAGTATATACATTGAGAAAACAGATTAAATGACGAGTATAACTAGCAGTTTCTGGGCCAGAGATGTAACACAATCTGTTATGATTGTGACCGGCAATGGGCAGTAGTATAGCCACACATTAGTTACATCCTCCCAGTGGGTCATGGGCCATTTGTTGTACCTACTCTCAGTCACGTTTTACTTGGAAGAGCTAGGATTCATGATTTGCTCTGTAAATTGTTAGGTTTGTGCTAGTACTGCAATTCTAATAGCCGAGTAAAAGAGGCTGGTAAATAAATAGTGCTCCTGCCATGATTGTGAATTCAGCCTTCAGGCAGATTTTCAATAAATGATGAGAAAATGAGAGGCAACAGCATGGAGTCCTGAAGAACTGCCAGTTTTGCAGAGAAGAAAGGTAGCACATAAAAAAGCAGTAAGAATCACCTGCTTAGAATAGATTCTTTTTTGGCCACAAAAGCATTTTTATAGAAGCACTGTGCTGAAGTGAAGATGTTTAAGCAAGTATTTACATATCAGTCCTAAATACAACTGCAGTTGATAAAGTATGATGAAAGCAGTATCAGCTATTTGATGTGCATGTATACAGTTTAATGTTTTCTGAATTAATTTTATACAGGATTTTTCATTTTCATATATTGTTCTATTGTCTTTCAGTGAGGATCAAAGTCAGAAAGAGGGTTGTGCCTTGAAAGTGGCTTTACCACAGTTACACCCTATTTCGTAACATTCAGTTATGAGAATTTTCCTGCTGACTTCAGAGAGAACTGGGCTGGGCTCTTAATGCTTGGTACATGGAACATTTAAATCACATTGTTGTCTTCCTAAATATCAGGGTTTTTTTGCTTTTGTTTTTGTTTTTCCTCCTGTGCTAATGTTCAGGCTTTGTTGAATTTGTTCCGTAGCACAGCTGACGTGTTACTTCACACCACCACAAAAATCAAGCGTAGTATTCCTACCTCAGTATGGATCTGTTGCTGTTTTATTAGTGGGAGGATTAAAATATTATGCATAGCATAGCAGTGTATACTGATGCACCTTTACCCATATTTGCAGAGAAAGTGGAACTTTATTCTGCTCTCATTTGCATTAATGGGAGCTGTGAATAACTTATTTTAAGTAAGTGGATTTACATAAATTCAGGAGTAGGTATAGACGCAAAGATGTTAGAGTATCAAACTGCATACATTCTAGGATACTCAGTAAAGAAAATAATTTGATTATAATTTTGTACAATAATTTTTGTGATCCTTCAGCAAACCAGGAGTTTGTCCCCAAATGCAAGTGAGTATTTTCAGTGGGTAGTTAAAAGACTTTATCTTAATCTGGCATCGACTGTTCACACCTTTTTAATTTCTCAGTTATGTTACAACAGTGCCGTCTATATGCAAATGAAGTCTGTCGTATTTAGGCACCAACCAGGACAAAATGCTACTGAGAAATATCTTCTGCCTCACAGATCATCAGTGCCACACTCAAGTGTCCCTTTCTCTGCTAAAATTCCCACTGGATTTTGAATTATATCACTTCTTTGACCCTGATAGTCAACATCTTCCATGGTATATCTAAATACCCAACTAAAACCCTCAAATAAAAGCCATCAGCAGTAACTTTGTTTGCTTGACACAGTGCTGCTCTATAGGTAAAACTCAGGTGTTAAATGTCAGATATTTTTCAGGACAATCAGACTTGGGTCTAAATGACCACAGAAATTAGACTGAAATAAATGTCCCTGCTTTGCATTTAAAACATAACATGCCATTCATATATTTATCTTCTCTAACGTTTATACGTGGTAACATCTATAGTTAAAAAGGTCTAGATGAAAAATGTTTGGTCAATACAATTTTCTTCTGTAGAGTAAGATGAGAGTAGAAATCCAAGTTCACAGGTGGAATCATAAAATAGTTTCTGTTGGAAGAGGTCCTAAGGATGATCTAGTTCCAACTGCTCTGCCTTGGGCAGGGACACCTCCTGCTAGATCAGGCTGCTCAAGAACCCAGGATAGGTTTAGGTAGTCAAAGTTGCCTTTACTCAATATGATAAAAGCAAATACTGCAGTGTTGAGCCACAACTGTATCATATGTTATGCTGTTGCTTATCCATAATAGACCAGAACTACAACACACACTGCAGTGATGTTGTTTCGCATAAAGGAAGGCTGGGCGATCAGCAGCAATATTAGGAAGAGTGCTTTCAACAAGATGAAGAAAAACATGTCTTATTTTAATTACCTTTTCTTGCCTTTTTTAAAAAAAAATCTTGTATTTTTATAATTTCAGTTGTGTTGAGTTCAGATAAGGATTATTTGGTGCAGCTTTTTTTCAGAGACCTGCAAGTTATTTTGATCAGTAAATGTGAATTATGGCAGCCCTTTGCTAAATTTTAGTGATACTAGACACCTCACTCATACCTTCAGGACAAGAAACTGGACTTCTAGAATACTTCAGGAGGAGCAGTAATAAATAGGCAGATTTACTTTCTGTCAAAATAATTTCTGTGTTTTCATTAGATTTTGATTTATCTTTGAAAGCAAAAAGCCAGATCAGCACTGAATATTCACCTATGTTAGGAAGCAGGATTTTACTGTGTTGATAATTCAAGTGGGTGGTTAGTATTTAGAAATATAACTGTCAAGTCTGTTCCAAAGATGAAGTGAGCATAACCTGCAACATTTTAATTGGCCCTTTTACTGAGGTGTTGCGGAAGCTGGACACATGCAAGCAATGCTTCAGTGACCAGGAGATGAATTTTTGATGGAATGAAATTTCCATGTCTTCCAAATAACTCTTGTTCTCTGCCAAAACAGAAAGCTATACAATACTATTTTCATAAACAGCTTTCTTAATGATGCACTAAACCTAACAGTAACAGATGTGGCTTAGAAAATGAAGAATAAATGCATATAACTGCACTCTAAAGAAAAAGAGGAAGAGGTGCTTTTTTGCCTTAGTTTCTTTCTTTTTTCTTTTTTTTTTAAAACAGTTTGTGTTTCACTGCAACACTACATTATCTGATAGTTAGATAGACAATTTCAGTAAAAGTTTTGACATAGACAAGCTGTTGAGTTCTTCAGACATCTTCGCTGTTATATCTCCTAACAGTTACAACATATTCTTCACTGGAGTTGACTGGAGTTTTTGCTAAGCACAATGTGGGACTTCAATTGATACAGAGTAATGATCTATTAGTTCCTTTTTTGTGTGTTTTGCAGTTTTGTTAGTGGTGTTGAATCAACTGGTTGATTTCTGTTGTTTATAATAGATAGTAAATTTGGAATGACTTGCCCAAATTTCATGGAAGGCTGTAACTTTTCCAGACACTAGCCCCACATCACAGATATGTAGCACAGTCACTGCTTCATAAAGATGTTGTACAAATCCAGTACTTTTGACTACTGTTCATATCTTAAACCATAGTCTTATCTCATTTGGTGTATTTTCCTTACATTATCAGCTTTGAGATTGAGATTGTAATTGATTTGTTATCAGAAGCAATAGTTTACACACTATTAAGAATTACTGAGAGGAATAATTCCTAATTCTGGGACCTGTGCAGGAACTCTGTGTCTGCCCTAGCTCTGTGCTGAAATGAGACTTTATTGTACACTCTTTCTCCCCTCTGTTTCAATTTTCAGTGGAAGTCAACCCAGCTACGTGGATTAGGCAGGCATCCCCAGAGTCACTGCTGAGGTTCTAGTCTATAAAATCCACTTGATTTGTATATACTGTGGGAGTGTTCATCGTTAATTAAAGAAAGCTCCTAGCCATAGCTGTGCAGAAAAGCTTAAAATGTGAACACAAATGCCCTGACATCAGAAGACAATTAAAACTATCAAAAATCTGCAAGCTTTGAGATTTCATGATCTTTTTTTTTTTTTGAAGGACTGGTAATATTTTTCTTACTTCAGTTCTGTTTAGAAACAGATTTCTACTTTTGTTGAGAGTGTCTTTCTGTTTGATATGTTAGACTTTGCAGAGATGATGCTTGTCAAACAGATGAATCCCTGTGTAGTTTTGGCTTCCCTGGAGCATTTCCCTGTGCTGTTTCAGGAGAATCTCAAATGGTGCATAAACGCTTTCTCTTGTTGGAGCTCTGTCTCATTCTGCATACATGGAAATGATGACTGTAACTTGGCCTTTAGACTTTTGGCTGTTCAAAGAGTGGTGTTCCCCACTAAGCTTCATGGTGTGCGTTACCGCATTAAGTCTAATAGTGATGAAGGCTGGTGTCACATGATGTGTCTTACAGCACCCGCCATGAAACAACAGGCCTAGGATCTACCTTATGTCCTCTTTTGAGACTAGTTAAGATACTGAGCTCACACTAGAAACACCCACCATTTTTAAAGCAGAATGCACTTGAAGCAGAATGAACTTGAAAAATGCTTGAATATTTTAATTAAAATGGTTTTATAATTAAAAATATTAGGCTAATTCTATGAACGTCTTTTTTCGGGAAGGGAACAAAGTAGTTTTGCCTTTCCTTCTTTTCTCATAGGAATCTTTTACACATTTTCTTTAAATTTTGTTTTAAAATTAAACAACTCCCAAGTTCAACGTACTTTGCTTTTCTGGACTTCTCACCTCCACTCCTTTATCCTTGGTATAGCCATTAGAGATAAACCATTTCCCTTGCTGTTATTCTCCCTACATTAACAGTACCAGTTTAAAGACCAGCTCACAAGTAGATGAACTACATAGACATGAGAGAGCATTAACTTCTTGCTGGTATTGTATGGCAATGGGCCAGTCTAGACTGGATGTGGAAAACTTGATTTGTGCTGGCCAGCAAAGGAATAGTGAGCCCAAGAGGGAGGAAAGGAGACAGAGAGATTGACTAAATCTATACCACATGAAGAAATGCATGAACCCCTTTTTGCTGTTCCCTAGTCCACTTCCAGGTTGGACTTACCAAGTACAAGAGAGCTTGTTCCAGGAGAAAGAATAAGGGTGTATGAAGAAGTAGAGCTGGCACTGAGGCGCACAGCATGCTTTCTGAAAGAAATGTGGCGGGCCAGCTGGTTTCTAGCATGTTCAGCTTGAATTGTCATCTGATGGTAAAATATGCTATTTGAATATGTCAGCTGAATATTTTATTCACTTGAAAATAATGTTGAATTTGATTAAGCAAAGCTATTTAAGAATTCAACAATTTGGTCAAGAAAACCTATCAGAAATACAAATGTTTTCATCAAAAGTCAAAGCATTTTGAGTTGATTTTTTAATTTTTTTTTTTTAATTTAGTGCTTCAGCTATCCATTTCAGAACATTTTGTATCTAATCTTATTTATATGCAGCAGTAGGGGAGAATAGTCTTTCCAAGGTGTCAGCACTGTTCGTAGGCTTCCTTGTTTGTTTCTCAAGAGAAAAAAATGAATAAACACTTCAGGCTGAAGTGTCTTATTTTTCTTCTCAGTTTCCAAGACAGTAGCTGATTTGATACAGTTAGTTTCACAGATTTAGCTAAAAGCATCTCTTGTGTCCATTATTTAGCATGTAGAGAGATGGGGACAATACAGATCAAGAATGTCCCCAATTTCAAGAGGTATGATCAATATTCATATACCACATCAAAGCTGAGGTTTTAGGCTTTTTTTATCATTCATTTGCATGGGATCATCTTGATTAATTGGTTTGTTCGCTCATTCTCAGTTCAGTTAAGTATTATGTGAATGCTCATCTGCTTTAAACTGCTGCTTATATTACTGGAAATATGCCCTTTACTTGAATTTCTGTTTTTACTTTGGGTTTAGTTATTCTGTATCTCATTTTAACTTAAAATTTGACCTTTGAATGTGTTCAGAAAGATTTTCTGATTCAGTACAGATTTCATCCTTCTGTTACAAGTTCCAGCTTCTTGTTTTTCAAAGAATGACAAATACAGTGTTTGTGGGAGAGCAGGACTCAAAATGAAGCTAATTTTCTGTTACAGAAGATGGTCAAGATGTTGCATTATGTTACATTATCAGACTGATAGAATGTCTACAGAAAAGACTGGCTTCAGAAATCAGGGTACGTCTGTAGTGGTGAGAGGCAAATAAAGCTGATAAAAGAGCCTGCAACTACTTTCTAGAACCCAGGCATCATCTGTGTGAACCTTTTTAGAGAAGTACTGAGATTCAGCATATCTCTGCCATTAATTTCACACAGGGCTGGCAGTCTCCTGCAGAGCTCTGAGTTCTTTTTTCTTCTTCTTTTTTAATCAGTTAGGATGCTGTTAAACAAAAGGAAATTCAAATAGTATGGTTAAGGCAAATAATGAAATAAACTGCCTATCAACACTGCAAGCAATGTACAAATATTTTTTGACTGCTTCAGGGAAGAAAACCCCACAAAAAACCCAGACCACTCAAAATAAGTGTATTTCATCTATAAAAAAGGAAATATTTGGGAGAATTATTTGGAATTAATAAGATTGCACTAAGACTAAACTATTTAAAAATAAATAAAAAGAAAAGATGAGAAAAACTCCGTGTCCCTATGTGAGACACTCATTTATACTGTGCTATTTAAAACAAAACAAATTAAATCCAACAGTTGGTTCTTTATGGAAGGAGAATAGGTTGGAAACCTTCTAAAAAGCGTGAAAAGAAATTCTTGGCCTTCACAATGAAGAGCAAACTCTCTTAATTCCTGTTGACTGGTTAAATCCTCTTGGGACTGGGATGGTCATGTTTGCCCTGAGAGATTATCCTGGGAGGGACTGAACCTTTTCTCTCTGCTGTCGTAGGCGGCCCTGAGAGCTGTGACACATCAGAGACAGCTTGGCTCAGCTGAACACAGCTCTTAGCCAAGGACCCACCTGGCATCAGTCCCTCGAGCAAATTCCCCACCCAACAGTGGCAGAGCTCCTCCTTGAGCAGATGGTTTTGGGTATTCCTTTTACAGAGATTAATCTATGTTGCTCCATGGAATGGAATATGACAATGGTCCTCTTCATGTTATTCCATTCCTAGATCTACTCTGTAATTCTGTTAAGTCCACACTCAGGAGTCCTTCTTTATTTTTGAGTGCTTTGCTTTGAAGGGCTCTTGTCCCTCAATGTGTCTCTGGAAAGACACATTACAGTTCCAAGATGAATTTGCTTTTGCATGTAGTCTCTGCTGCACTGGGGACAGAAATGTAGGACCAGCCTTGGCCATCTGTGATTGAAGCACAGTGAGGGGAAGTCTTTCTGAGAAAAGGGGATCACATGCAGAATAAAACTCTGCTCTCTCTAAGTCAGGCCAACTTTAAGACCATCAAGTAATTGCTAATTTTGTCAGTGAACTTTGCCCTTCATTTATCAGTATTTTTTCCTTGCATTTGAATGACAGAATCACTAGGTTGCAAAAGACTCACAGGATCATCAAGTCCAACCATTCCTATCAACCACCAAGCCATGTCCCTCAGCACCTCAAGTCATTGCTGTCCTCCCCTGTAAGTACCTGCTCTTTAAGTGACATCAGAAATCCTCATCTTACAATTCCGCACATGAAGAAGTTATCAAGGAAGGCAGATGATAAAGGATTATGAAGTGGCTCACTGGGGGAAATGTTTCTTCATCTGACCACCCCCATGGCTCCCATAGTGTTGTTTCTCACATGGAAGTCAGGACAAGGAGTTCAGTCTAAGCAGATTTTGGTGAGTCATTTTTCACTCTGAGGAGTTTGCCTTGACCAGTTCTCACCTCTGACTCACTGCAGCTGTAACTGGTGGGGCATATAATTTTCAAAGATGGGCTAAAACCCTCTTCAGAATAGGTTCATCTGCTTTTACCGCTGATTTCTCTATAAAGTACATTTTATTCTTTTCTAAGTCCTGATTCCTGGCATTGGGAGGTTTTCGAGGACTGGACTGCAATCCCAGAAATGCTAGAAGTGTACAAATATTCCTTAAAGCACATTATTTTATGTACATGAAAAATGTATTTACTGACTTAGTTAAAGTTAGTTAAAGGTACGGCATGTTTGTTACCTTGCACACGTAAGTCATTCCAAAACCCTGTTTGAAGCTTTACTATACATTCCTTAAAAGTATTGCTGCAATATATACATCATAGCTAATGACAAATAAATGTATTCCACAAAACTATTCAGTGGGAATCACAGAGAAAACTCAAGACAACATATCTTGAAAGATCTTGTTTCAAACTAGGAGGACTTAATGTAGTGTTTAGTGTACCCAGCTCATTCTGTCAATCACATCACACAAGAGAGGTCAGCCCAGTTTTACTGGAGTTCTTATTTTAAAGCTGTGAATACATAGTTACTTAAAAAAAGCATAAAACCTATTATCTGCTATAGTAATTTTTATTATTTTTCACTATTTGTGTGTGTGTATGTGTATATATATATATATATAAAACCTCCTATTTGGGACTCTCAAAGAATTACACAACAGTAGATATTTTCATTGGACTTTGTTGGCAAAGCATCAGGGATGATATTGACTTTGAAGGGCTTTGAAAAAGAAGTTCTGTCTGTGTTAATTTTGAAAAAAAACCCAAACAAACCCCCAAAAGAAAACAAACAAAACAGCATTTGACTAAGTTTTGGCTTATTTAGAATAATGAGTTTTGTTGGTTTTTTTTTTAAGTTGTTGTTTGAAATGATGTCTATTTCAATTGCTTTGTTAGCTTTTATTAAACAAAAAAAACCCCAAACAAACAAAAACCCCAAAACCATGATTGAATCAAAAGATTCTGATGAAGCAGAAATTAATTTTGGGTTTTATTCCCTTTTAAAAAAATGACCCTGTGTAGAATTTTGGAAATGATGAAAGGCTTCTTCCCAACTTGAAATATCGTCATCTTTTGTTGGTCAAAATTCTGTTTTCAGTCTAGGTCTAGTCTTTATTATTATTACCAGACTTAAGGATGGAGTTTAGGTCAGCTTAACCCACATTCTCTTTTAGTACACACCTAGTTCTCAAAAGGTGAAATTACAGATCTGCAGGAGTGGCTGCCCACCCACCTGCAGATGTCTGTCACAAATCAGCAACAGCAAATTGTCTCTTTCACGAAAGTCCACCAGCAGGGACTGACACAAATTACTAGACAGCAGCACACTCTGTTTTTCTAATAAATACCAAGCATGCATCAAAACAACTGGCTTTGAGGTAGCTGGGCTTTTTTTGAGGAAGAATAATGTGTATTGTACAGTATAAATTATATATACACTATGCTATAAGTAGCACGCTGTATTCCATACTATATATAGAATGTATATGTAACGTGTGTGTTTATGCTATGCAGTAATATCTTGTGCTGATATTACTGATCAAAGACAGCATCAGCATCTCTGAATGGTGCACAGTAGACTAGTGCTTAGTCCCCCCTTCGGCCTTGGATGTTCCATGTCCCTCTGGGTACACTATATTAAAGGCAACCCTGTCCCTGCATATCTCAGTGACAAAATATTCATAGAATCATAGAATCACCAGGTTGGAAAAGACCTACCGGATCATCGAGTCCAACCATTCCCATCAGTCACTAAACCATGTCCCTCAGCGCCTCATCCACCCGTGCCTTAAACACCTCCAGGGAAGGTGACTCAACCACCTCCCTGGGCAGCCTGTTCCAGTGCCCAATGACACTTTCCGTGAAAAATTTTTTCCTAATGTCCAGCCTAAACCTCCCCTGGCGGAGCTTGAGGCCATTCCCTCTCATCCTGTCCCCTGTCACTTGGGAGAAGAGGCCAGCACCCTCCTCTCCACAACCCCCTTTCAGGTAGTTATAGAGTGCAATGAGGTCTCCCCTCAGCCTCCTCTAATATTGCTGCTGTTTACCAGTGTAAGATCACAGTGTTGTGCCTCAATTCCCCACCTTTTGAAATGGGTGTTCTGAGTCTTCTTTTTCTCTGCCGATTTTCTTGCTTAGCCTGTTTAGCCCTCAAGCTCTTTGCTTTCTGGAACAGAGATGATGTTTTATTACGTACGTGTTTGTACTGCCAGCAGGGATGTGCATCTGAGTTGGAGCTGCAGAAATAAATAGAGTAATATAAATAAAATTCAGCATCAACTGGTGTATCAAAGACAGATAAATAAAATGAGCATAAGACAAACATGTATACTTGGAACTAGTGTCTTAGAACAAAGAGAATTAGAATTAGGACGGTTTTATGACACAGCAGCATGTCCTTTATTACCTCTTGGAACCAGCAATGAGCTTTTGTCTTTGCTTTTGTTCTGCTTAGAGATTAATGTGGGATTCCACCCTTGCATTAAAATTTAAATTTGTTAAATTTAAAGGTTAAATTTGTTTGCCTGATCAGTTCAACTGACCATACTAAATTAGCTGCTCCGAAAATACACTCAAAGCAAAACATTTTTTTATGGTTTCTTTCATAAAAGTTGAATGCAGTGTATAATTAGAAAACATTGAGTGCTTGCATTAATTCTACAAAGTTTTCTCACCCATTTATTCTGATAAACCTAATATTTTGCTGATAGAATGAATCTAGGCTCAATTAAAGATGTACACAAAGACAACATCCTGCAGGAAGGGAAACAGAGCAGTAGTTTTTCAGGAGACTAAGCTGACATTTGCTGTCCTCTACAGAGCTTTAGGGAAGATGGAGTACTCTGTGGGAATGTTAAAGTCTAGGAATCCAGATATGTGTTTAATGGAGTCAAATGATGTGCAGATGAGTGAGATGTCCCTGAGGAACTGGTGCCTCTATTGCGTATCCCTTCCCTTAACAGCAGAAGCTGGGCAGATGTTTCCATAGTCTTATAGCAGCAGCAGTAGAAAGAAATTTGCAAGAGTTAATACTGCTTAAGGCATCGTTAATTCCTAATGGGGCTTGAGGAGAACAATATTGTGGAGATCCTCTCCTGCTTAAAATCCCATGCAGTCTAATCCCTCTGTGTACTTGTAATAGGAGTGATGTAAAACTATGCGTGGTTCTGTTATTATGTCATCTGTTTATTGAATCTCTTTTTTATTGGAAAGCTGACTAAAATAAGGCTTTCTCAGGAATTTGCAGAAAGATTTATCCTTAGGATTACAGCTTCAGGACTCTCAATCTTATGTAAATTTCTGCTGTACTTTGTGGTTATAGCAACTTCCAGTAAATCTTGGAGAGTACTATATAATTTCTTACTGAAATAATTTTTGGTTTCCCGACAGTATTGCTAACTTTAGAATAAAACTAATCTGGAGCACATCGGTCTGTAAATGTGTTGTACAGGACTCACACCCCTGTACCCCCACATCCCCACCTTTTTATTGTCAAGGTTCAATGCAGGTTTTCTCTGGAATGCATACATTTCCATATTTTAGTAGATTAAGCTACAAGGTGTCTTTAATACAGACACCTCTAATCATCTCAGGGAGGTGATTTCTTAGTCTCTGTTGTGAGGACTTATAATGCATATGTTTCAATTCTTGAGTATTCTGAGCCCAAGAGAACAGCAGAATTTTACTTCTCCTTAAAATGCTTCAGACTCTTGGAAAAATAACTTCTCAGTGATTCCTGAGCTGGTAAACTGGCTGCTGCAACAGTTTCTACGAAGGTCAGCACTTCAGGGTTTTGTAAGTAATGTCATCCTCCGTCAGAAATATTCCTCTTTGTTGTGCTTGTATGTATAGAAGGGGGAAGGGTGTCTGTGTGCTTGCGTGTGTAGCTTTTCCTCCTTAGGTTTAGTTACTTCATCGGTGGAGTCATGAATGTGTAGGAGTTAAAAGGCCTTGTACCTTTAACATTTCCTAATAAGCAGACACTAAATGTATGTCCAGGTTGTTTCAGTGCTCTTTACTGCTTTCTGAGGTGCCTGTCCTGCTTTCTACCCTGTCGTACTCTCTGTGCGCAAGCAGGGGTACAAGGGATGCACAATTAAATTATCTGTCTTTGAACACCTTTCCTATCTTTCTGGAAACAATAAGAATATTGCAATGTAGCTGCAACAATACAATCCTCTTCCTTAGACAGGTGCCCAGATTTTATTTGAAGGGCCAGGGAAAGAGGGATCAAGGCTCAAGAGCCAAGTTAGCAACATTTTCCTAGAAAAAATGTAACCTGCAGCCGGATGTCCTAACTGCTAGCTGTTTCTGTGAATCAGGGCTGCAAAGTTACCCTAGCGCTGTTTATTTGTAGCAGAGCATCTAGTATGTAGGCTACAGTAATCTCTGCCATGGTGCCACTGAAATTTGTCAGGGATGTCAGGAATGGATTTGGCTTCACTCTTTATTGGCCTTTTGTACTTTGTCAAAAAAATTTTCTATTGTCTGTTTCCCGAAACAGTTGTACCATTCCATTGAGGGCTGTGCTGAGTCCAAAGGAGAGGGAACAGATGCTTCATCTTCCACTCCAATTAAAGAATTTTCAGAGGAAAGGAAATCCTGCCATGGTGCCTGAGTCACCACACTAATGTCAGGGACCAGCACCTTGTTCCTGTTGTGTGCTGAGTTGATATTTGCTGATAGAATTAAAATTATATCACTTTTTCTGCTCTTAGTAATGTGGGAAATTATTCTGAGTTCCTAGTTGCATTGTAATGGTTATCTTTTACTGAAATTTACAATAGAAATCAAATATACAAATGCTTATACACTTTCTGAACAATTTATCTGAAGCAGGTTTTGTGTCATAACTTTTGTTTAAATTAAAAAAAAAAAAGCAAAAAGGCAAAAAAACCCTCCAAAACAAAACCAGAAACAACAAATAAACCAAACCAACAAGCCACAAAAACATCACAAACAAAACCTCCAAAACCAACAAAAACCAGAACTAGCAAACCCACCAAGCCCCAAAGCCCAACTTGTCATGCTTGTAAAGAAAACCTTAAAAATATGTCCTAGGCTTGATTCCATGATGTTATTCAAGAACAGCTATTCCTGAGTAACTCCACATGTGAGTATTCTTATTCCATAATTAGCATGACTCTCATTTTAGCTTAACTCCTTTTCAAAATGCATTAAGTTGAGCAAGAGCATAGCAGTTTGGGAAAGGAAGTGAAATTTTAAACCACCTTCCTGCAGAATGCCTTCCTATCTTAGTAGAGCAGTGAGTTTACAAGATGCTTTGAAGGAAGAAGATGGAGAAGATCATACCAAACCAGCTGTCCGCCCAACATGGTGATGTTATTATCATGGTTGCAGTATAGAGCTATTAATAAGCTACATATTTTTTTTTCTCACACAAATTTACAAATATGCAATGTGGACCATAAGGTTTAGGTGGGAAACCCTTTAAACTGAAACACATGACATGCAGCGAGTCATCAAGAGGGACAAGTGAAGAATTTTACCCCTTGTTGACAGAAAGAGTTGTGGGGTGGGTTGACCCTGGCTGGGTACCAGGTGCCCACCAAAGCTGCTCTGTCCCTTCCTGCTCAGCTGGGTAGGAGAGACAAAATATAACAAAAGGTTCATGGGTTGAGATAAGGACAGGGAGAGATCACTCAGCAATTACCATCATGGACAAAGCAGACTGGACTTGAAGAAATTAATTTAATTTATCGTCAATCAAGTCTAAGTAGGTTAATAAGAAATAAAATCAAATCTTAAAACACCTCCCCTCCACCCATTCCTTTTTCCCAGGCTCAACTTCGCTCCTGATTTTCTCTACCTCTTCTGCCCCAGTGGTGCAGGGGGATGGAGAATGGGTGCTGCAGTCAATTCATCACATGTTGCCTCTACCGCTCCTTCCTCCTCACACTCTTCCCTTACTGCAGCATGAAGTCCCTCACACGGGAGACAGTCCTCCACAAACTTCTTCGATGTGAATCCTTCCCATGAGCTACTCCAGTGTAGGCCTCTTCCTTAGGGTACAGCCCTTATAGAACAAATCGTTCCAACTTGGGTCCTCTGTGGGGTCCCAAGACCTGCTGGCAAGTGTACTTCAGCGTGGGCTCCTCTCTGCATGGAGCATTGGTCTTGGCAGGAGCCTGCTTCAGCACAGGGTTCCCATGGGGTCACAGGCTCCTTTGTGCTCATCCACCTGCTCTGGAATGGGATCCTCCACAGGCTGCAGGTGTTCCACCATGGATCTCTGCAATCTGCTGCCTGGAATATCTCCTCCCTCTCCTTCTTCACTGACCTTGGTGTCTTCAAGGCTGTTTCTCTCAAGTGTTCTCACTCCTCTCTCTGCTTGTGTTGATTGTCCAACTGTTTTTTCCCCTCCTTCCTAAATACATAACAACAGAGGTGCTGCAACTGTTGCTGACAGCCTTGGAGCTGGCTGGCATTGGCTCTGGGAGACATGGGGGAAGCTTCTCAGGGCTTCTTATAGAAAACAACCCTGTAGCCCCTCCTACCCCCCGAACAAAACCTTGCCACACAAACCTAGTACAAACTGTTAATTAGCTAGTCAAGCACAGGATCTAGTGCCTTGTCTAGCAGAAAGGCATTTTTCAGCTCCAAGGGAGTGAACCTGCTTATTTTAACAAAGTAGAAATGGTCAGCAGACATAGTGGATAAGGAGGAAAAAAAATATGATCCATGGCAGTATTAGGAATGGGAGGTGGCTTATAGAGGTTATCATCTTCCAGCATATGACACTCATTAATGACTGTTACCCGAGATATGTGTGTCATTGAAGAGAGATGCTTAGGTCAGGATAACCTGTAACTATTCAACTGAACCATGAAAGACATGTGGATAGAAAGGCGCTCTTATGTGTGTCATTAATTTGTTTTGTGGTTAAGAGTGATATTGAAGTAGCTGGTTAATAAGAAGACATTCCACACCCAGAACTGTAGAGCTTCTGAAGCCATTGCACCACTAAACCAGGGCATCAAGGGCATTGGAGCAAGAGTTCTGCAGTGTATCCAAAGGGCAGCATTTGTCCATCTGGGTGGAGAGCGTGTATTACTGCGGTCTAAAGAGGATGAAGGGTTTTCTGGTGATGGGTTAGAGTTGATGGCAGAGCTCAACGACAGTCAGAAAAATACGGGAGAGCGCTCCTGGACTCTGTCTGGCCCAAGGGGAGTTCACTAGAATCAGCAACTGCTCTTGGCTGGCACAAACTACAACTTCAGCACCTTTAATTTGCTGAAGCAGTAAAAAATGTAAGTATCGCAAGGCACAAAATACAGACTCCATGCCCCAGTGTGCAGGTCACACAAGAGTGGTTATAGGAATACAACCCAAAACACATGTCAGAGGTATGTGTAGCATGGGGAGACTTTCAGAGTCTGCCTCAGTGACTTCTTGAAGTCCTTGGAGACGCTGTGGTGGTGTTCATGGGTTGATTGAAATTGGAAGCAATTACCTGCTGATGTGTTGAAAAGGAACAAAAGGATTCTTTGTGAAAATAACACAGCTAAAAAACTCTGAAAAAGCCCTTTCCCTTGTTTTGTGAAACTCTGTACTTCCTCTTTACATGTGAAACATAAAAGGAATTAATGTTGCTTAGAAGCAAAGAGCTCCATAGAGGAGTAGGTTTTATTTTTGTATCAGTCTGTTCTTCTTTAACGTGTTTGAATTGTTTACTTTTGCTATTTTCTTTCCGTTGCCTGGAAACATGTAGTAAGTTGTCAGTACTATAACATTTTTATAGATTCAAGATTCAACTAGATGATTTAAGATTCAACTGGAATGAGTGCTAACACAAATGATTATAGTCTGTTTTTTAAAGCACCCCAAAAAATGATTTAAAGGGATTTTTGCTTTGTCAGGTTTTGAGTAACTAGAAATTAATTTTACTAGGACAACAGCATTGATTGTACTTTTACAGTAAGATCAACTTCTGGCCTTGACCCTGTACATGCTGCTAAGGCAAAACTTCTCACCAAAACCAATATGCCTTTCTCTGAGAACAAGGCTGATGGCATTGCATGCATTACATGTCACTAATTCAATACAGATTTTTTTTAAAATCGCTCTTTCAACTTTGGATTTTCTTTTATGATTTTAATCTAGGAAAGCTGAGGTATCTGCTGTGTGATACATCTATCAGGATTTTGACTCTGCAAGATTTTGAACACCTTCCTGAGACATGCTGTTAATTCCTATTAGTGTTTATAAGAGTTAATGATGAAGAGTGTTTGACCAACATTGGTATTTCTGGAATACTGACAACAAGACTTAAATCACTCAGTGAAGTTGCACCGTGTTGGACACATCTGTAAGGAGTTCATGTCTGGCATTTTCGAGTAAATAGCCTATCAACACTTTTAAATGTCTGGTTAATTCTAACAGGATTCCTAAGCTTAAAGTAGGATAACTGAAATGACTTGACTATATGAAGTTGTTTCTAGGAGAATTCATGTTAATGATAGGTCTCAGTTAATACCTATCCCTAAATGTTTATTTTGCTTATGGGACTGTTTGAAACATGTGGTTATCGCTACTCTAAATAAACACTACTGCTCTTAGGTGAAATAATATGTTCACGGTAACATAGAATCCACACTATCTATTTTAAGTAGTTTAGTTTTAGTGTATTTAGTGTTTATATTCCCAGCTGTACTGGGACTCATAAACCCCTACTACTTATTGTGCAGCAGTATTTTCCTGACTAGATAAGCTACCAGGATGACCTTCCTAAAAGTTTAAGGTGAACAAGCAAGCTAGCCAATAGTTGTTCTGCTACATGTTAATTGGTTGAGATGAACAGCATCGCTGGGAACTTTCTGACTTTCTCATTTTAAACTCAGTTAAACATGTGTTTTATATCTCAGTTCTTCTGAAACCCCTCTCCTCTCAGTCTTGGGGAATGATCGTATGCATAGCCTGTACCTCATTTGAATTTACAGGGAAATCTTGGAATAAACAGGCCACATGCAGTAATGGGGAACAAAGAAGCAGTAGCAGAGAGAAGACTGATGGCAAATATTGGGAATAAGCCTGCAGCCTTCACAATGATACTATTCACATGTACAAATCACGTGTTTATGTGTTTTTCTGGATCTGGGCCTAACTCCACAACTGGATTCCTTTCAAGCGCCAAGTAAGCACAAGAAAAAGCAGAAAACAATCTTAGACTTAGACTCCTCTGGTGGAGGGTGTGCCCAAATCGCAAAAACAGTAAAGGAAGGCTGCAAAAGACATGGGAAAGAGAAGACAGTAGAAGGTGACTTTGCACAGGGTTGGTTTAGTGTTAGTATTTAAAACTGAAGATGCTTCTTTGGTGAGTTTGAAGGTTCATTTTCCACCTTCTGTTAATCTTTGGTTGCATTTTAAGAGAATGGGACTGGATGGGGACCAAAGCCACTAGGTAAAGAAAAAGTCTATGTTTGGGTCTCTGAGAAGGCTGACTCCTTTTCCAGTGAATAAGATTTTGCAAGCTGTCGTGTGCTAACAGATTGGTGAATTTCCTTCATGCTGCACAGTGTAGAACTAAAGCGCGTGTTGATCACAACAGATTCCATTCAGATCTAAATAGTGTTAATATGCAGAAGGCAGAATACACCTTGTTCATCTGCTGGTTCAGAAAACCTGCTACCTTGCTTAATCTTCTTTTGTCAGTTAGCCAGTTGGCAGCCTAAGTTCTGTGCCATAAATATTATTTTTAATATTTTTGTTTTGCATAATAAAAATGAGAGGTTTAAAAATAAAACCGCAGCTTGATCAGTTTCATTTTCAAGCAGATCATTCAAATGGAATATTAATAGCTATTCTAAAATGTGTTTTTTTCTACACAGAAATACATGCAAAGAGAAAAAGCATTTATTAATTGATGATATATTAATGTCACCTTAAGGATTTAGTGAAGCAGGAAGATGATTGGATTAATGTGCAAAAATATTTGAGCTCAACAGATCTAGCAAATGTGACACTGTGCTTTATCTAATGAGTGTAAAACATAATATTAGAGAATGCAGTGTTTGTACTGCAGAATCTTCCATTCCTGTTCCAACCACATAGCCGTAATCATAAGTCATTCACAACAAAAATCAATGGTCTTAGTTTTCTGACAGCTTTTGTTCACTGTTCCTAGGAGCTGTTTTCTATCTTTTCTCAAGAGGGTATTTAGAATTTAAGCTCCCTCTCTCTGCTTGTTTATTATGTACAGTGCCATTCATCTGCCGAGTGACCATGGTGCCAAGTTCCAGCTTGGCATTTGGGGAACATTTTCCTTTCAGTCCCTTGAGAATACATGCTTTGGCCTCTCCAAAGCCAGCAAATTCTCAGCACTCTAATGAAGTGATGTGGTTTAAGCTGAAGTGGGCAGAAATGTTACCAGCATCTGTGTTTTTAGCTACAACATGGTGCAGATGATGGAGTTACTGATCAGGGCTTTTGAAAGAAGAAATATGAAGGAAGACTTATTTTTTTCTGATTCTGTATTTGAATAAAATCTCTCTAGTTGCATGTGTAGAGCATTTAAGTTTTCTAGCACGTATTATATCCTATACCAGATTCTTAAGAAAAAATCTGGAGCAGGAGGTCCTACTTGTGAAAGATTGTGTAGTTCTGCTCCACTAAAATTGACTTTTTACAATCTATTATATAGGAAATCAATTTAAAGACAAACAACCTCATTTACAAACTGGAAATCCCCAATGTAGTTTCCAAACAGGGTATCTGATCAAAAGCATTTACTATCAATCCTGCTAATTGATAGTCTTAGAACCTTTTGTTCTGTTACCTGGAGGCAGGCTAAGGACACAACCATCATTGAGAAAATATTGATTTTTCTAGGATATACTGTGTTCTGCAAACCAACACAGAATACAATTGATACCATTGTGAGAAGAAAGTGTTGTGTTATAGTCTAGAATCTGTGTTCTCTTAACCCTTCGTTGCTCTGTTTTCACAGGTTAAAAAGAGGTCATATCTAACTATTCTTTAAAACACAGCAGTAAGTCAAGTTGTACTTTTTTAAAAGTCTGGCCAGCATTTCGCAGAATACGAAAATAAATAAACTTAACCAGGCAGAGGCCTTAAATCAATTTGTCTTAATGTGCCCAGCTTCTGCAAATCCTCCTTTAGAACAGAATAGTTGTTCTGTTGGATCTTTGAGGCTTCTTACTTGGCTGCTGGCAAGTGAATCCCATGCCTTCTTTAAAGTTAGTAATGGGGAGAGACAGGACAATGAAAGCCAGAACAAATCTCTGTTAGGATTAGACAACCTTTTAGCTGCTCAGTAAGAGGCGAAAGCCAGCTGGCCAGAGGCTGACTAGGCGGAAAGACAAGGAGCTACTGCTGAGCTGATGAGGAGTGACATAGTTCTTTGGAGAAGAGGTGGCAGGGGCAAGGAGCTGATTTTGCTGGAGGTGTTTTTCAGTAGTGGGACTGCCATCTTAATTCGATTTCTGTTGCAATGGCCCAGTTTGCCTCCAGCTTACTCCCGCCTGCCTGTTCTTGTCTGCTCCTGGATTGCCTGGATTCACAATCGCAACCGTTTTCCACTTGAATGCTTGCAGGCCTCTGGGAGAGTCTTCGTCTGGTGTGGTACAAAGGCAAGCTCACACGTGCCAGTACAGCTGAGCTGCCCATTGCTTTGTGTATCTGCACAGTCTAGTCTTCAGCAGTTGCCATGTTTAATCTCCCTTGAAGAACTATAAGGTAGTGCTAGAGCAAATAAAGAAGAGGGGTACTTTCATCACAGTATCAAGCCAAAAGGAAGGAACTGGGGTTCTCATGGAAGTGTCTGAGTCCACCATCCCAGCACAGAGCCTTTGGTGATGCTCCCAGTCTCTTTCTCTAGTCAGAAAACAGGCTTGAGTTTCAGATGCAATGAACAGTTTGGGGACTGCATCTTGCAACACCATCCACAGACTCCTGGACATTTCCAGTTTAAATGATAGGGAATAACATTTGCCTCCCTATAACAGCATCACAGGTTGCCCTGAGGTACCCTGTCTTTAGCTGGTGTCTGACAACTGACAACTACCTACTAGGGGTGATGAGTTTCTATGCTGCAGTGAGCTCTGTCTTTGGCGATATTTTAGCTCCTGGATCAATTTTACAAGGAAGATCCCAAATAATTACCTAACTGTTGTGGCTTTTTTCCTGAAAAACCAGTGAAACATTAAATACTTCAGAGGCTTTCAGTCCCTGCTTCCCTGTTGAGAGGGATGGGTTTTCTCTCAATTTTTTTTCTGAAACTGGTACATTGGTAGGAACACAGTTCTCATTGGTGCCATATCATATAACATTTAGCTAATGCTCTGGGTCTATTTCTGGTAACTGCAACAGGAGTTACAGTATTGGGGTAGGTCAATTATATGTTCTAATAAAATAACTAGTAGTCTGAAACAGAGACTTGGAGCCTTTTGCCTCATTTGTGGACTATATATTAAAGAATGAGCTCTGTGCTTAGCAGAGATTACATGGGGATTATGAAATGTAGAAACTGTAGTTGCAAAAAGCAGTTTTATTCAGTAGCAGATTACTGTCATTTTACTGCACACTTATGAAAAACTGGAGTTTCTTGTTAAAAGAATACAGAAAACCAGACTATTAACATGTGGATATCAGCCTATATAGAAATACAGCATTTCAGTTATAAAAATGTAAAAAAGCCTTTATAAATGCATTTGAAATGAATATTATTTACATAATGTCACCAAGCTGTCTGCAGTCTCTTCAAAAATATCTAATGTAGAGAGGCCCCTGCACTTAGCAAGCTATCCAATGATAAGATAAATCAATCCAGATAATGGATAGCTGATGTAACAGTGTAGGGTCTGTGCAAATGTGCTAGTCCATACATGATAGGAGATAAGCAAAAAGAAACATGTTATTTAAGACAGAGATGTATCATATGTGACTCTTTTGAAATGAACAAACAGAAGAACATAACATGTTCATAGACCCCTATATGATTGAGGACACTTATTTCCCTTGTATCTTGGGAATTATGGCTTCACCCATTTTCTGCAAAAGAAACATGCTTCAGCCTATTGATTAATTCAACCTGCACCAACCTTGGAGATGTTAATTGTATATCTGCATAATTAAAGTTGTATTATACAGATGGGTAGGAGTGATCCTACTCCAAAACAGGTAACTGAAAAAACATTAGGATTCTTTGATTTATTTTAAAATCTGAAGAATTTTGGGGCAAACAAAACAAAACCAAAGAGGAAAAGAAAGCACAACACAAAAAATCATAAAAATTAAATGCTACCTTGGGGAAAAGAAACAAGAAGATAAATTGTCAGTGGAATATTGATTTTTATACACAAAGAAGAGATCACAGAGGGTAGAGAATATTGAGCCAAGAAGAAGACAGCAGAAAAGAAATGTACTTCCACCAGTCCCTTAAGTATGCTGCTGTCACCTAAGCTGAACCATAAAAAGGACTAGAAACATCTTCCCTGGTGAAAGGTATCCTGAGAGAAGCACTGGGGAATATTTTTCCCATTTTTCTGATTATTTACTTTGGGGCTGGGGGTGAAAATTTTGGGCTTTTTCGGAATCTCATTTTTTTTCCACATAAGCATGTTTAAAAACAAAGGAACACGCGATTAAATGAGTTAGAATTTAATATACTTTGAAGATAAATCACCTCTGGATGTTCTGAGTGTGGAGAAAAAGATTTCCATTTAAATGTCCTTAAATTTTGTTCTATTTTTACCGCGTTTTCCTGAGGCTGTTTATTCTGCACATATTAGACAGAAGGATAATGAAGCATCTTAAACAGGCAAGATCTATGCTTTTCTCCTTAGAAGGAAGGTTCTTTTTCTGGCTGATATTTTTTTTTGAATCCTGATTACTGATTATGGTAATGTTCACCAGCAGGGAGGAATTAAAGGATACCCAAACAATACAGAAGCTCTCTGTCCATCAGGGCTAACCTTGAGGTAGAAGCAGTAAGAGGCTTTAGAAAGAGGGAAGTGGTGGCAGCATTTATTTTGCTTCTCCCTCATTATCAATTGAGAATGCCAGGGCCTCAGCCGTTAATAAATGAGTGGTTTATTGGGTGGTATAATCAAAACCCATGCAAGTGAAGACAGAGACATTTCAGAGAGATCAGCTTGTGCATCTCAAATGGGAGCGCCCAAATGCTGTGGCTCCACAGCAGGGGAGGGTGGAAGATGTGGCTGGCCTTTAATGCATAGCTAAATAGTCCTGAAAATAATTTTTAAAATAGTAGATGAAGGAGATAAGGCTCTTCCTGATAACTCTTGTAGTATTTCTATGCCGACAATGCTTGCTGGCAAAGGAAAGGTCTAATTAGTTAAGGGAATCTGTTCTTAAAATAGAAAGTGGCTACAGAATGAGAAATTGATTTGATTCTGATGCTGCATTTCTACTCAGTTCTGAGCAAGGTTTTACATGTATTGTCAATGCTATAGAAGGTTGGCTGTTAAATTTTCTCATCCTTGCCTCATCATCTTTTGGTATGAATTAGCTTATTGTTACATAACTTGGGTGTCCTAAGTCTGTCACATTTGTTTGCTGCCCTGCATTCTGATTTTGACAAAGAAATTGGTAACTTGGCTTCAGTTAATGTTACTGTCTTTGATCAATTTACAGACTTATACATGATACCATGGATTCACAAATCAACCTTTGTTGTAAGAGTATAATAACTCAGTTTGGGCCTGGGAGTGCGGAGTTAACTATAGTACATAGCATTAGAGCCTGGTATACCTGGGGAAAGAATTCCCTTTTGGGACTTATGAAAGGTCAGTTTGGAACAGAGGTGGGAAGTAGCACTGCAGAGCTGGTGGGGACAGAGAAAAGTGCAGGAAGGTAAGATGGGGAGACGAAGAGATGGAAGAAGTGGACACTGAAAAGGAACTGATTCCTAAGCTGGTTACTCCAGGCACTGATGCAGGATGTGGGCTAGAAAACATCCAGTCCTGTGGAAAAGTGGTGGTGTAGCGCTGCAAATATCTGAGGTGCAAACCCTGAGCTATACACCATCTTTCCCTGGCTCCAGTCTTAGTAGGAATGCTGAGGCCTCTCACTGTTCCTATCTTAGTCTCTGTAGACATACAGCAGCTTTTAGTTTTGGAGTGCCTCTGTAGTACTGATGTAAGGCAGCCTCCTCCACAGAATAAATCTCTTCTCTTTGAAAGAAGCCCTGCAGTCGGGGAAGATCTGTTTCACTGGAGCCAGCTGATTGGTGGTACCCTGCCTTGCTGAAAAAATGCTCCAACAAAGCTGTTGGAGGGGTTCAGCGTGATGGAGGGGAGCATCCTGAAGCAGTGCTGTTATATGTGAAAAAAAGTCACAGTATCAAACTGCCCCAGTTGCAAGACAGGGTCCCATTCTGAAATAAGAGAATAACCTGTGGTTCTAGCCCTATGTTTTCTACTTTTGTGATCACATTGTGGCCCCTTCACTATTTTCATAGATATCTTCAGATAAATTGTGGCGGTGCCTCAGCTCCGTTAACTCAACTGAAACTGTTGGATAAGAGTGCTTTTGAAAATAGTTTTCAAAATTGGAGAACTCTTTCAAACAGCAGAGTTAAAAAAATGAAATAAATAGCTATTGTTTGCGGGCTATTTGCTGTGTTTTTCAGCCTAGAACAGTCAGCTGGCAAGAGCAAATCTCACGTGTGAAAAGGCAAGTCCCTCTCACTCCATCTCTGTCAGTGACTGCTAGTTGTGCAGCACCAGCAGAGCCTGGACAAGGTATTACAGTGTCTGCTTCAACCAAGTCCTGCTGAAGACTTTTAGGGACTGATATATTCCAGCTGCTGTGAGACAGGAAAGCCATTTCACTTCATCCTTTTAGGGTGAAGGAATGAGGGTGGGTATAGCAACTGGCACTTGTGTTTTGTCTTGGTACTATGGTGCCTCTGATAGAAGAGACAGTTTCTTGTCCCCAACTCTGAAACAGCAGCAAGACCTTTTGCAAGACTCCATGACAAGGCTTAGAGAGGAAACAGCTGACAAAAAAGTCCCTTGGATTACATGCAGAAGTGCTGGCATGCTTCCAAAGAGAAGATGTTACATACATGAGCAATCTAGGCTATTAATAACTCCAATCCACAATTTGGTCTATATTCTGAATAATGACAACAGCTCCCTTCCAGAGATTTATTAAAGATTCCTTTCTAGGTAAATGTTTCTCCTGATGAAAGATTCTGGAATATCAGCAGATGTGCATTGAAAGATATAGTTTACTATCACTTGAATTGGGGCAATGGCACACTCTTAGTAGGAAACCATCATCTGTTGAATGTGTATAATCTTGGCATACTCTGAGCAAATTCTTTATTGAAACAATGATTAATTTACAAGCTGGATCACATTTCATTTTGCCACTTCAGCATGAACTGGTCTTTTTGTGGTTTACAGCTCTGAACTATAAAATCATAACAGTTATTTAAATCAAAATACAGTAACTGTTTCTCAAAAGAACACATTCATATTTGTCTTACATTTCTTGTAAAATCAAAAAAGATTTAATAGTAAATGAAATATAACTTAAGATACTTTAGTGCAAGCATTTCCTTTGCATCTAAAAAGCTTTCAGTTTGCCCCACTAAATATGGCATATTTAGGAGGGCACTTCTAAAATAGCATGCTACCAAAATATTCCATGAGAACTTTTAAAATTTGACACTGTTAAGACTTTCCAGAATTAGTTGATCTGAACCAAATCAAACACTATAAAGCCCTGGTTATAGGTTACAGTACTTTTGTCGAAAGGTAACTGCAAATCAAGGAACTGACATAATATGTACATTAGAATAAAACAGGCACTGATTTTAGAAAAATCAATATCTGTCCGTATGTGCCATTCTGCAAATCTTATGATTATACAGTAATTTTTAAGCACAGAACCAAACTGTTATGCCTCACCTAATACCAATAAACCTGCATAAAAATGCTAATCTGAGTTCTTTTGAATTTTTAAAATGACAGTCTCAAAAAATGACTGAAGGGTCACACAAGCATACTCATACTGGAGAACAAAAGAGGATCAGCAGTAAACGAGTTTTGTTCTGAAATAAAATAAGTTAGTAGATAGTGAGTATTATGTTCAACTGGTCTGATTAATACGGTTTTACATTTAGTGCAAAAAGAATAGTAAGTGTAAAATGCAAATCTAACACTGATTTGTGCTGCAGAAATCTACTCACGTTTCATGAAGTTTTGGGAAAAAAGTGTTATAAAATGGTGCAAATCTATTTTTCCTTTCTAAATCTGACTGGGTGTTCCTTATGCTTTTGAAAGGCAAATTCAGGTTGACTAGATTTTTTTTTTCAGATTCTGAATGTTTTAGTGTTTGGTGATAGAATAAATAGAACAATGTAACAAAAGGTGTGCATAGTCCACATAGGGGAACTGATCACTCTCATGTCCCCGAAGTGCTTAAGGTGCATGAAAATATATAAAATTACAAATGTTAATGTATTCTTAGAACCATAATTAATTTTATATTTGTTAATTGTGTTCTTGCACCATAAAACAGCCATTCCCTAAGAAACACTGTAAGAAAGAATTGTTTACTTTTTAACAGCACAGCCAGAAAGTTTGGAACAGGAAAGAAGGGTTTGGATCTTGCTTCCCATCTACTCCCACAAAGGAAGTGCCTGAAAACATGTAAAGAGCTTTATGCTTACAAATGTTATATAATGGATGCATAAAAATATCAAGCAGCACACATGAAAACAGAAAAAATACATAAACCAGAACCATTACAATCTGTATTTTCTTCAGACACAGTGCTCTTCTGTTTTCATTCTGTTAATACCACAAAGCTAAACGCCCAAAGACTTCATAGCAGACTGGCTGGACCCGTCCTACCTGTGAATTCTCAGCTCCAAGACAGTCCAGCTCCAGCAAACTCACGTTTCTCTTTGACTTTGCAACAACAGGAATCATTACACCTATTATATGCATTTAATCCAAATAGCTGTTGTTCATGTGGTTAGCAAGGAACATTTAGGTGTACTTCATATATGTGCTCTTTGTGGGCAACCTTTGGAACAAAACATAATCAGTATCTTCAAGGAAATTTACACAGAGAAACTGAGAAAACCCCATGGGGATTGTTTGCTCTCAAATGTTTCTCAATAAATACATAATAAACAAGCTGGAGGACAGCCTGCAGGCAGCAGTCAGGATCAGAACTGCCTGGTAATTATCACCACAATAAGTACATGAAGAGGCCTCGTCTCTACTGTAAAAAGTTCATAATTAAAAAGCAATTAAAACACTGTAGTTTAATAAATAATTTTGAAACTTTTTTTATTATTTTAAAGTGAAATTTTAAAGTTTTTTTTAATGCTTTCAACTAGAACATCCTTGTTTATCTGTGCAATCTTTGTTGGGCACCAAGCAGGGAACTTTGGAACGCATAAGCACTACCAAGATCCCTCTCTTAAGGAGGTTAAGGTGAATTAAAGAATTTAGTGCAAGTTCCTGCCTTCCTCCTTTTTCATACCAGAAGCAAAATAAGTCACTTGAAAAACTGATGTGAACACTAAATAGAAATGTACTTTGGACTCAGACAAGAAGTTAATAGTTTGCATCAGTAGTAGTTTCAATCCCATTGGTCAGAAGTGAGGTTCTCTATGGTATTCTCTTGATCTACCCTGTGTTCTAGATTTATATTGCTTCACTGGAACTAAAATATTTCCAGCCGCATTCCTAAAGGGACTTTGCCCTTGCATGTCTTCTTTTGGGCATGTGCAAATGCAATTTGTATAGACGTCTGCCACTGTGGTGAGAACAAATGTTAGGCAACTAAAATGCTGTAATCTGCAAAATCTGAAGTCCATCATTAAACATGTGGGCTTTTTCAAATAACCATAGGTAAATACGGAGTCTTCTCTGCATCATTTATGTAAGTCATGAGGTATTCCTGTATTATACTGCTAGTGAACCTAGAATACCAGGTTGGAAGGGACCTCAAGGATCACCTGGTCCAACCTGTCTTGGCAAAAGCACAGTCTAGAAAAGATGGCCCAGTACCCTGTCTAGCTGAATCTTAAAAGTGTTCTTTTAAGTTCATTATCAAGGTTTTTTTAGATAGCTGCAACATTGACTTCATTTGGTCTCAATTACTTGTTCAGTTAATATAGCTGATTGTCTCCACACCTTGTACAGATGTAGCTACTTCTATAAAGTGTCCAGAGCTATTCGTGCATCATTTCCCCATGTACTCAAGTGACACTGTTTTCTGGATTAAATACTAGATTCCAGACTTGAGTATCTATACTTACACCTCAGTTCTCCTTAAAAACTATCAGGTGATACTTTGTTCATTAGTTCTGAATTAAATGTGTGTTAACTATGCTATTAATCCTACACAAACTCCTCCACAAAAAGTGCTTTCTTTCCAGACTCACTCCAGAAAAGGTCCTTTTTATTGTCTGTCTGCAACAGAAATCATCACTTCCCTTCCACTCCTGGCACTTCCCAGCATAAATGTTGATCCTTTTTAATGCCATAATCGCTGTAATCATTAAAGCTTTACTGGGGAAGAGCCACATGTACTCAAACCGTAAACATCCTACATAAGTAGGAGGTTCTTAACGCACCAAAGCAATCATAACACAGTAAACAGTTTGTGTGATCATCACTGTAATTTCACAGGACACTTGATTATTTTTTATTTGTTTGGATAAAACACTCTCAAACTTAGGCTTATAGATAAATTTAGGCTTGATCTTCAGAATATCAATCTGCACAAAATTGAGAATCCCAATAAAAGGGTCTTTGCCCTGTCAGTGTTGTCACTGACTGATAATTGGCATTTGCAGGACAGCTAAGGAAGCTGCATATCTTCAGGTAAGGCAGTGCACACTTATTCCTACCAAATTCCTAAAAACCAACACATTTTGCATATTTGCAGTTGTTTTCCATATAAGCTTCTGGCAAAATAAAAAATGGTCTAATATGCACAAAAAACCCTGCAGACCTATTGCAACTGTGACTTTCTGTAAGATGTTTATCGGCTTTGCTATCTGTAAAATACACCTCAAAGTTGTTTCTTGATGTGAAGAAAAAATTGTTGGCATCTTCATTGCATGGAAAAGGGAAAACTATTTCCCTTGTGCCTAAGCAGCATGGTCTCAAATGAAATGGAAACATTTTAACTTTCTTTAATAGCCCTCTAAATCACAATGCAGCTGAGCAAACAGGCTTTATAAATGGGATCTATTAGGTTTTTATTTGGCTACTGGAGTGCTGCCTCTTGGGCAATATTTCAAATTCACAAGATAATATTTGCAAAAACGCAACAGATTGAAATAATGAGAATGAAGGAGGAAAATGAAAACCAGTTTTATGCTTAGTATGTTCAAGTGTCCTACATCAAAGTCTGCCAATGACTTCCAGGAGGCCACAACAGGCGACTCCAACCTAGAAAATGCTGAGGTAAATGTTTCTTGGAAATACTCCTAATCAAAAAGAGCAATTAATATTAATGTAATAGCAATTACTCTGCCATACATCGTGGTAAACTAAAGTCAAACTGAGAAGAAAGTGCCAAATAACCCACATACATGCTTTTGCTATGATAGTCTCCAGGTAAGGCTTAGCGGCAAGTACAATATGTATTTTTAAAAGAGCTCCACCTGATTTTCCTGCTATGCATAGATTCAAGAGTACTATCATACATGGCTTTCATAAATAATGCATGTATTTTTGTCATTTGCCAATGCTGTGTCATCAGAACTGAGTTCAGGAGAAGGCTCAGGAGGGGCCTCTGCGGGAAGTGCTGGTGTTTGAGGACTGTCTTCTTCCTTGGTGTCCAACTGCATGCCTTCTTGTGACTGACCATCCATGCAGTCCTTTTTGGACAATGGATGAACTGACACTTTTATTGCAATCTGTTGAGGTGGTTCATGCAGTGACGATGCATCAGAATCAGCTGTGGGGGAGTCACTGCGCTTCAAAGCATTTGGGATCATATACAGCTCATCTGTTTCAGTGGCTTCCTGCCCTTCTGCTGTCTGCCGTACAAAATTCTGTCCTTGATCCTCCAGACCAACAACCTCCATGATTTCTTCCATTATAGTCCTGCAGTTCATGATGAGAGGTGGCAAAGGTACACTCCGAGCAAGCTCTTCAATATAACGTGCGAATTCCATGGTCTTGAACTGGGTTACTTTGGCCAGCTCGAGCGTTTTAGCTGAAGTGATAATTGGGATACGTTTTGCAATCTCGAAGGCTTTCTGGAGTTTCTCTGCCCCTTCCGTTCTGAAGAATTCATTGATTGCTTTCTCTGTTTTCTTCAGATGACTGCTCATCATACATAACCGAGTAATGTTCAGTATCATAACAATGGTAAAAGCTACAAGGCAGACAATCATGTAATAGATTCCCATATCTCCAGAGGTAAAAACAACCCTCAGGGTCACAGTATTGTTAACACTGCCATACATATTAGATGCGATGCATGTGTATTTACCTCTGTCTTCAAAAGACACACTGGTAATGTTTAGTAGCCCGTTGTCAAGGAACCACCATTTTCCTGCTGGAGAGGAGACAGAATAACTTAGTTAGAAGTATTTTGTTCAGCATAGTCTTAAACATCAGCTTTGTCAAACTGGCTTCAGGTTTTGGAAGAAGGAACTAATGTTCACAAGAACACAAAGAATTTGCCATTGCAAAGGCCTGTCTGTTCCTGAGATCCTAACTGTGTTATTATCAGATCCCTGACATCAACTGTGAATAATTGGATCATGCCCTAGAAAAGCCTCAGATAAAAATTAGTTAACATGCCTGACATTTATCACAATCTTATGGTCGGCTAAGATACAAAGATATAATTACTTACCCCAAAGAGCCCTCTAAACACATGCCACACTTCCTCAAAGAACAGTAACAATGGGATTGGGAGAATGAAAAATCTACAAAGGCCTTCTTGTTTTGCTCCCTGACAAAGCATTTTCTTACAGTTGGGTTATTTTTGATGTTTTGGTACCGTATCCCATATAATTCTGTTAATGTAAACTTTAAAACACCTAAAATTTCAGACATCATGTACTACACTGCCTGCCCTCTGATGTGTTCAGAATCTAATTGTGAAGTATGACTTTAAAAAAAAAAGGGAAATAGGACAGAAGGAGTGAGATGTGTGGGAAGGAGAGAAGCCATGACCAACTAAGAGAACATCTTGTTTGCCAGTATGAACCTCTATGCACCATGATGGAACTACTTCTACTTTTAAAAGTAGTTTCTGTTGGTGTAATATAGGTGATATCTTTCATCACTACATTTAATTGTATATGTACATTTCATATACTTTGAATCTGGCACAGCATTTAGCTATTAAATTGAGTTTGAAACAACATGATAAAACCCAGTGCTCCTAACCCTGCTGAAGTGATTCAAGTTTCAGCTAGTTACTGTGTTTGCCCTTATATATTGATAATTAATTAGATTTCTTTTTAGTTCCCCAAGTAAGCTTCATTTCTATTTAAATATTGCTACCATTTAAGAGCTAAGCATGTGTATTTTTACTTTATTCAGTGGGATACAACTTATTAAATTGCAGCTTTCCTATAAAATGCATGATTCAACTCCAATAGGAAAGCCTGGTGTAAATTATTTCCTTTATGTAAATCCATGCCTAGAAGTATTCACATGGTGGAGAGAACAGCCAGAAAGTGTAGGAGTGCCTCTGTGCCTTCTCAACACTTCAGACAAGGAGATGTTGTACAGAAGATTTCCTTGTAACACAATGACATAGGCTGATATAAGCCAACAAGACCACCTAATACAATACTGCTGCTCAAAGGCACTCAGATGTTTTCAATCTCTCTTTAACACAACCCCAAGACATTCCTGACAGGTGTCTGTTGAAGGTAAAAATGGAATTTTAATAACTTCAATTTCAAATAATTCCTTCCACAGCAAGGACTTTCAAGTGTTTACCTATCTTAACTACTAGAAAGTTGTTTTTCCTTAAACCTAACCTAACGAGCTGCAATTTAAGACTATTAAGGCAGGTGAGCAAAGACAGACGATTTGTGATTAGAGGACTAAGCCAGCACAGAAAGCCCATGCAATGCGTGTAAATCACAAGGCAAGGATTGCAGTTCTGCTACAGGTTGGTGTAGACCTTATTCTACATTTATTTATTCCTTTTCATGGAAAGTAATTTATTGTTATAAGGATTATTCTATTTTTTTGCTTTATTTCTTTCAAGGAAGAATCTGCGGGCAATTCTGAAACTCATTAGGCAAAAAAAAAGCTTTTAAATCAGAGGACTTCTGGGCTTTTACCATTTTGAAAGTTTTTCTAATTAAACATGGCTTATACAAATTGTGTTTTATAACGTTATCTCCAGTAGAAGCCGATGTAGAAGGTATTCCCACAAGATTCCTGCCTCAGTTCCTGTATGGACTGTATGGACAGTTCTTAATTACATCTTTTTATTCTCTTACTTAGAATTTTTAACTTAGCTGAAACACTATTTTTTTGCCTTAGCTTAATTCTTGAAAACAGCTGAATTACTTTGTCTGAAATTAAAAAAAAACAAACAGAATAATTTAAAAGCTCAGTCTAAAGCAGACTGTTGCATTAAAAATTTTCCCAGTCTGCTAAAGTTAAGCAAATTCAGAGGAAAACTCTCTAACAGAGGAAATATCAGCATGTCTAAGAGATGACACTTCTTTCTCCACCTCTAGAATAAGAAAAAAATAGAGAGTACTGGTCTTTACTAATTGTAAAATGACAACCTGCCTTGTTGATGGCAGGTTGGATCCTGGCTCCAGCTGTTACAAGCGATGTAATGGCATTGAACTGTGACTCAATGACTGGGTCTGTGCCAATGGATCCTGGCAGATGGTGTAAGCCTGATCAGAAAACAATGATTAGAAAAGGTATCATTACTGGGTTTCGATAACAGTTCAATGCCATGCTCAACATAACTAAATACACAGTACAGAAAGGTCTTGTGCTAGGAATTATTTCTTATAGGAAGACAGTCAGTTTCTTAAAGGAGCAAGGACACTGCTCAAAGTCAAAGCTGAAGTGATGTTGCCCTAATACTACATCTCCAGTTTTTACTCAATGTTTTTGCTCACCCACCTGAATGTTTTTGTTAGAAGCAACTTACCTCTCACAGTTGACTATTCAAAGACCTAAAGTTAGATGCCTAACTAAAAGGGAAAATTTCTGTTAGTGAGCCTTAGTAAAACACTTGAATGGACTAATCACGGTATGCTGCCATGAGTGTACAAATGATATCTAGTATTACTCTTACTAGCTCAAGCAGTTCCTTTCTCTAGCTTTACTGAGAAAATGGTAAAATACTCTTATGTAAAATATAACCAGTTATTCAGTAAGCTTTTACAAATACACTATACTGCTGCACATCTAGCTGGGTCAATCATTACTCCTGTCACAGCAGAGTTCTCCCTCAGGTCAGCTATTAGTTAGGCAAGCTATCTTGCATTTAATATGAATAACTAAGAGTTTATTTCATCATGCTGTGAACAAAGCAGTCAGTATGGGAGGATTACATGAGCAAAACACCTTCTATCCCCCCAAAATATTCCTCAGAAGTGTAACTAGGATTAGCACCCAAATGTTCCATTTAAGGAAAACAAGCTCGTATGATTAAGGTCTCTGGAAAATACAACTGAAGAGTCTTAACTAAAGCCAGGAAGGCTCAAACTTGGCTTGTCCTTCTGACTGCTGCCCTATATAGGTTTTTCTGTTGGTTGTTCAGGGCATCTCCTGTTTTTCATGCTCTCATGGCACTCTGTGCATAAAGACAGGAGGTATATCAGGGAGTTAGCTGTGTTGAATTCATGTAACAAACTATTTCCATCTGTCAAAAGAATCCTCCCTTGAGTTGTAAAATAGCTTTTTAGTCTTTTTGGGTGCCAGAGAAGAACAAATGAGGACAGAATAGGAAATAGGATAAAAACCTAAGTCCCCCAATGAAAGGAAGCCTGTCTATAGCTTCTGTTAAGTGGTTCAGCTTCTTGTATGTGCTGCTATAAATAAAACGCTACAAAACCATTGTTTTCTTCCAAGGTGTGCACAACAAATTTATGGCTGTCACTGGGCTTTCATATATTTTCATGCAGGAAAACACCACAGTCAGGCCATTAAATTCAAGTTATTAGTCAACTTGCTGAAATCAGAGAGGCTACACCAGTTAGAACGCTAAGATCTTACCTTTATTGTCTTCTTGGAGCAGAAGGCCATTGGAATTGTACCATCTGTAATGTGGACTAGGACTACCTTGGACATTGCAGTCAATCAAGGCACTGCTTCCCTCCCTGACTACAATATGGTCGATGCGGGAGACCACCACAGGCACGGATCCTGTGTTCGTGTCAGTGCGGTTGAAAGCGCTATTAGTCATGTCCTCAGCAGTCGTCAAAGCTGCTAGTAAGATGACAAGGCGTGTGGTAGGCAGAAAGTACAAAAAGCGGTGGCTCCTAAGTACATTCATTTTCCTTCAGTGCTATATTCAACGGACCAGGATTGGTTCTGTTGGACGCTGTCCCGTGAGGTGAGAAGGTCACAGGAGAGTTCTACTTTGATCCTTTTGATTTTACCTTTAAAATATCCTATGAAATAAGTAAGTACAATGAGATGTCACATATAAACAATCCATTAGATGTGCTCTTTTAAAACAGCGACACATCCATTAATGCATTTCACAATCATCAGCTCACTGTCTTGCCTAAACGGTAATGTTATCACAGTCTTTATTCTTACTGGAAAAAGATGCATACATTTTCCTGACAATAGTGTTGTTCAGAGTGGCAGGCGTGGGAGAAGGCTTTTATCACCTAGACACTTAGCAGCAATTTAGCTACAGCAGCAGCTACAGTTTTATGCTAAAAGTTCTACAGATTTTTCTTTTTTTTTTTTTTAACATTTGCAAAATCAACAAGAAAAACAAAGGTACAGCACATGAAAGTTGTCACTACCATTTCAAGGCTGCAACTCTGTCACATGCACAGTCTTAGGTGAATTGCGGGACCTGGTGTAAGAAAGAACTGCTCCAAGGAAGGTTTTTGGAACCGATGTTGGAATCCTTAATATACACAATTTTGTCCAAATACAATGGCACATAGAGCAAAGGTTCTCAAACCTTCACTTTTGTTAAGCTATTGCCTTTTTTCAAGTTGTCTGAAATAAAACAGAGCATGGAAGAATATTCTTAAAAGCGGATATTTAGTAGTTGATCAAGTCATCATTTTAAGATCAACTTTAGAAAGAAAAACACTTGCTGGTGACAGAGTTATTGGGTAAGGTTACTTTGACATACAAATGAAGTTGGAACTTTTCCATTCCCTATGTGGCATTAAGCATTATGCTTGTATACTTTTTACACTCTCATCCACAATATTTTCTCCCAACTAATCATCTACAATGAGCCCTTTCTTAAACAGTGACTTCAGTTTGTATATAGAGGAGGGAGGGGGGTTTACAGATGTGTTCACTACTGGCCGCACAGTGCTCGCAGTGAACACAACTGGCGTTCAGTGCTGACTGAGGGCACAACATTGACCTCAAAATCAGCACCTTTGAAAATTTCACTCAGAGTCCAAGGGCCACAAATGACGTTAAAATCATATCAGAGTATCTAACTACATTGGTTTTACTCATCTTTTTGTAAGGTAACTAAGTGAAACTTAGTGAAACTTACTAGTTAGAGGAATCCACCTGGAATCCAAATATAGGTAATGGTAAATATCTTAACAAACCTTCCCCAAATGCACATTTTACTTGCAAAACTACTTATATTTTATTTAAGATCTGGGTTGACACTATGGTAACTCATCTGTCTTAGCATGGAAAACAGTTGTTGACAAGGTTAGGTCAATTCCATATATAAAGGAAACACTAAAATCAATCAATCAGACAAACAAACAACCCCTTTCCCTCTTTTCTTCTTTATCCAAAAAAGGAAAGAAATCAACATCACGGTCTGTCACTGGTAATATTTGACTTAGGTTGCTATCTTCTCCATCTCCTGTTCTCTGTAAGGCAATGAACTTTATTTCATACAACTAGATACAACTGTTAATAAAAGAGCAAAATAGTTTCCTCCATTTTGTAAGATGAATCATTACTATAATGGAAATGACAAACTATATTTTTTCAGATAAGCTGCATGCATGGCATGGATGACTGTCACAACTCCTAGCCTGCCCTCATTTTTCTCTTTTTTTCTAATTACTGAATGTGGAAATATTTGCCTTGAAGAGCCAGAATAATTTTTAACTTTAAATTAATAAGCAAACCTCATTTGTCATACAAAGCTGTATAAACAATGACTTCAGAAATCCATTTCAAATCATGCAAACCATGTAGAGCCTGCACGTTTTAAGTTCTGTATAGGTACAGCCTGTCTGAATCTGCACTTCAGAACAAATCCTTCAGTTCTACCTGTTCGCCTCAGTAACTATTTGCATCTCATTTCTACTACTCCATTAATGCTGGAGACAGCCATTCTTTATGGTTACACATATTCACTTTATAAAATGTTTCTGTATGATGTTATAGATCTGCATTGCACCATACCGAAAAGCCAAGACACATCACACTTACTGGCAAGGGAGCAGGAACAAAAATGTAAACTGGCTGAATTAAGACAATGGGAAGGGCAAAAGAACAACATAAACTGATTGAGCTTTGTGTTGCTAATTACTGCCTGGGGCTTGTTGTTAGTGTATTTGAGCCTACCATATTTTTTGATGGCAGCAAAATCAGTAGCAACTAAAAGTGATGCTTAGCATGGAGAGCGATTTGCATTCCAGAAGGAAATGAAACAGCATTACCTCAACAGGTGATCAGAAAACCTGTAAGGAAGGATGCACGGTGTATTGGGAAGCTCAAGGCAGCTGGTGGCCCACAGAATCCCTACAGCACAGGGATCCTGTGGATGGATGCTTGGAAAGTGTATAATGGCAGAAATGATGTAAGGCATTCCTATTCTGTACATTTACCTGTGCTTAACACGGAACATATGAAACTGTACCTTTGTGTAGTGATAACAAATATAACTGGTTCTTGACATGGCCAAAGGGCCAATTACTTGTCTGAAAATAACAGTAACAACCTCACTCCAGCACAGAACTGAATCATAAATAGCTGCAGTATATTTTAAGGAAAAGAGCCAAATAATTTGAGCACTGTGGGAGATTCATGCCTGCTCATGTCACTCCCAGGAATCTACTTTCCCATGTATGTTTGTGAAGTGAAGAATATTAAGCAATCACTGAACACCTCTGCTGAGGTATCTGTCTGAAACAAAGACAGTTTGATTGTTAGTATGAGGATTTACCAGACAGCAGGCTTAAAGCAGAATGTTTGGAAACGGGGCTGCTGCTTTTATATGCCATCCAGGGAAGTGCTCTTGATGGATGCTTGAGTATGTTTGAGGAGTCAGGGAGACATCTCTCTGAAGGACAGTTCTTTAGGATGCAAGTTTAGAAATGATACCAGGGCAACTAATGATAGGGAGCCCTTTCTTTGGTGTGCATCCTCTGCACAGTTAGTGGGGAACAAAAAAAATGGAAGTAACTAACAAAAAGGTTTTCTCAGCCTTACCTATGACAAGAAAGTTAAGGGGTGGCCACAGAGGGAGCTACATCCCTCCTGGCCTGTTGGGTAGGGCAAACAATGCTAGAGTCAGGTTAGGAAAGCAAGAAGAAGCAGAGAGAGAATCGGAAGGGTAGAAAATGCGCTCATAGCAGACTCTGGTACAAAGCCAGATTTCCTGAGTTTTTGTCCTACTGCTTTGCCATAGGTGCATTAGCAGCCTAGGAATATCAGCGAAAACAAATCTGGGAGCCAGCTCCTTTGTTAAACATACGTAATGTAATGGGTTATGATTCAATCACACAACTAAGTGGGGAGAAGGCTAAGACGACCAAAATAGGACTAGTGATGTCAGCCCACTTCTGGTAAAGAAGCAAGGGAAAAAGATTGGAAAATCTGGCACAGTATTGTCACTGTGGATGTTAACCATGTCAGGTGGTAATTAGCAGTGGTCCATAATAAACCTGATGCAGGCAGCCAAAATTATAACCTTTAATTTGACCCAAAGCCAGAGCACAGCTTGATTGACGGGACTAAAACAAAGATTCCTGTAGTAACTTCTCAAGACAGCGTAACACAGAACACTAATGAAGTACATCTGCAATATCAAATACTGCTCCATAGGGACAGACTGAATCTCTGAAAGAGGATTTTTTTCGGGTAATGGAAAAAATGTAAATGTTCTTTTCTCCCATGCCCAAAGCCCATGAGCTACCTGTAAAATACTTACAAAAAGTATAAGTTTATAATAATGTGATAATGTGGCTACATACACTTCTTTACTTTTTCTTTTTTTTTTTTTTTATTTTAAAGCTACAGTGCACAAAAAGGAAAAAGCTATTCTGAGTTACCTTTTCCACCCAAAACTATAGTCAGGGACAGGCTTGCCTTCCAAGGTGGAATCAGAGGAATCCCCAGACTCTCCTCCCACACCTATAACATATATATAGTTAACTTCCCCTGCTGTATTGTATATGCAGCAACATTTATCACTGCAAGATGGTTGCCAGTGATCCTTACATTAAATAGGTTTGGGTTTTTATCACCCAATGCAAATGGTATGAACTGAAAATATGAAAGTAACAGATTTACTGCTGAAAGGAAAATTTCCAAGGAAAATTTTATGAGACTTGAGCCACACGAGGCAACCACGACAGGCTTTTTTTCTAAGTGACATGATAGCCAGTTCTAGCGTGTTCTCTATGTGTTTCTGTCCAGAAAAGTTCCCTGGAATGTGCAACAGGACAAGCACAGATGTAGGTAGTGGTATTACTCCTAACTATGTGAAACAGGGACAAAACTTCAGGCTAAAATTTCTCTGTCCTAAGTTAAGCAGCAGTCTGAACAAAAGACACATCTCGAACTGGCTGGGAACATTAATCACTCAGAGAAATGTTCTGATTGACCATTTATTTTTGCACGTCACAGATGAGTTTGCTTCCCAGTATTATCGACATCAAAGAAAATGACTGTGGGTGAGGGGCCATGTTTGTAAGTACTGCAGTTGTGCAGCATGACATGATGACAGAGCACAAAAGAGCAGAAAAGGAGGGCAGTGATGCATACCTTTTCATGGCTCACTCACTTCTGTAAGAATAGCCTGTTCTTGTTCTTGGAATAATGTGTAATCCTATTAACTGTGTGGTTATACAATTCAGAAGTGAAGCACAAGGAGCCAACTTATTGTATAATGCATAAATGATGTTCCTATGGCTTAGTAATTGGCTTATCAAGAAAATGAAATTATTTTCATTCTAGTTCTCATTTGCCTATAGATAATTATCAAGGATGATGCCACAAAACATCACTAAAACTAGTTCTTTATTATTTAAAAACTACTTACTGCCTTTCCTAGTTTCCATGGACAGTGCCTTTACAGAGCGGGCAAATGTAAGATTTAACAGGTTTAACCAGAACAAGAATGCAAATGAAGGAACTTATGCCACACGGAAGGCGAGAAGTTCACTGCCAGTTCACAGGATTAAGAGTGAGAACCACCCACTGCAAAGATTAAGCTATTAGGGTGCAGACAGGCAGATGAAGAGAAACCTCAGTCATTTAGAACTAGCAGAAAATGTCTGACTTATATTTCTATTAAGGCTTGGTTCTGAAAGAACTGCTCTATTCACACTCTTCAGCCCTTCGTAACTTCATGGTTTCTGCTTCCCTTTCTATGCTGGTGGCATGCTGGTGATGTTTATAGGATAAAGAGCCTCCTACAGCGGCTCCCAACTATGTGCAAGTTCCAGTCTCTTCAGCTGCTTTCAGCTGCGGGGAAATTTTTAGAAACTTCTGATCAGGGCTGAGTGATACTGCCCTGGCCACATGTCCTCAGCCACTTGGTGTCACATTTACTGCCTTCAGCCACCTAATGGCAGGGTATAGAGAAGACAGAACCACAGTGAAAAGGACACGCACAGTGAAAAGGACAGGAGACAAGGGACACAAGCTGCGACAATGAAATGATGACTATATATTAAGAATTTTTTAACCAGGAGATCAAGTCAAACCCTGCAACAGGTTGCCCAGAAGGGCTGTGGAATCTCCACCCTTTAAGATGTTCAAACCTTGACTAGACATAGCCTGAGTAAACTGGTCTACAGTAGCCCTGCGTTGAGCAGGGTGTTGAAGCAGGTGGCCTCCAGAGGCCCATCTTAACCTAAAGAAATTCCAATACACAAGAAACACAAATGCATGAATTGCCTTGGAGAAGTCACTTGGAAAAAATATGGCTTAAAAATTTCTATATTGGATACTGGGAAGTTGCCTTCATAATCCTCCTATTTTTTTAGCTGTAGTATTTTAGAACGACAAGACAGGCTGAGAGCATTGACTACTGACTGAAAAAAAATGTTTGGCATTTTCCATTGTACTTACGTGATAAATGAATGCCTTCACCATATAGAAAGGACTTACTTTCAGCCTAGGTAACTAATGAAAACAATCACTGATTTGGGGAGTCTCCACTAGTAAATGTTGAGTTTTTCCCCACATGTAGATAGTCTAGACTCTAAAGTTCATGGGTCATTATCTGCTAATAGATCTGGCTTCTTTATGCTAGAGAGTTGTCAGTTGTCTAATCTTGAAATAGAATAAAGCAGAAATAACTCATGCTCAAAGACAGACTAACATAACCTTTTCAGACCTCTGACTCCAGAGGATATATGAATACGAAGAGATGTTATTAAAAGTATACACAATGTTAATGTTGTAAGGAGACAGCTGAGGCATATGTATTTACTGTTCCTCATAAAATTAAACCGAGACAAATTTCAGTGAAACTGAGGGGGAAGATAGGGTAGCGGAAGGCAAGAGAAGAAAGTTTTTTGATTAACAATGACTAGGCTGCAATTATTGACACAAAATAAAATAAGGGCTGGGATTTAGGAAGACTCGAGAGAGACCGCATATAATTTACCTGTGCAGATTCATAGCTTAGGATGGCTTATGCAGAATGTGGGGACTTAACTTTCTTTTGAGTTTTCATTGTCCTCTGAGTGTGTGGCCCTGGGCAATGAACAAGAATGGCTGTTAGAATGGCAACTTGGAGCCCTGTTCTAGGACTTCTGCCTGAAAGACAGTTATAATAAAGAAGCCCATCAAATAATTTTGTTTCTATGCACTGGTAAGCTATTACGGGCAAACATTTGCCAATTCGTTTCATAAGGTGACAAAAGATAATAAATGACGGAAAGAAAATGGAAAAATGAAGGGCCATAGCTTATTTGACTATTAATGGCAGAAACAGAATAAAATTTGCAATGATTGTCTTCTATTTTGTTCTGATCACATCCCACACTGCAGGGGGCAACAGAGTAAAGTTAACAACTGTCAAGATCCAGTTATCTTAGTTGCAGGGTTCTACAGCATATCAATAAACTGCCGCAAGAAAGTACTGAGCAATAAGGTGATTCTACATTTTATATGTGTAATCGAAAACAAATGCTACATCCAGACTTTTGGTGTAGGGAAAGGTGTACATATCATTCTTTCAGCAATGGTACCACAAAGGAGTTCTTCATATTGGCTTTACGACTGTAAAGATATTTTGGAATATTTTTACTGTAAAAACTCCTCAGTTCTGTTCCTCTATACCCTACTTCATGTCTTGATATTGCAAAATTAGCTAGCATATTGCATCCTAGAGACTTTTAAGACACCCTTCTCTTTAAATATTTGAATAGTGCCATTGATTTAACCATGTCTCTGAATGCTTTGGGGTGTGCTCCCCTCATGCCAACAAATACTCAAGAGACCATAATCCATTAACCTAAAAATAAATAGATAAAGACTGTTGGCAGGTTGGAGAGATTACTTAAAAGTACCTAGAGAATGACAGACCTCTGAAAAGTTCCATTTTGATATTGCAGCTCCTGTAACATCAGCATCTCTGCTGTATTAAATCAACTTTTGGCAAATATACTGAAGTGCCAGAAACACTCAGGCAATCTGGATGCTTAACTTTTCATTAAATAAGTTGTAGTTCATTTGATATGAACATTTTGATACGGATAGAGTAATTTAAGTATTTTTTATTGGAGCTATTTTGACAGTAAAAGCAAACAAAAATTTTATATTTAGTGGAGAAGCTTGGTGTTTTTAATCAAGATGGGTACTGTGGTGAAGATGTCCTACTAAGTTGTGGGCTACCCAGATCATAAAGCAGATTCAACACTATTGGTACTGGAGACTTTGTTTGATTAGGTACGCAATCTTTATAGAATTTTTAGTTTTACAAATAAATAACTTTTTTTTATGTAGGCTATCTAGATTTATTTAGCATTAGTACTTATTTGGAGGGTGGACGTTACCACTCAATACAGTTCTGTATACAAAGCTGTTTTTCCAAAAACATCTGTATGGCTTTAAGAGACACACACTTAACTCTTTGTGAGCTTTCAGCATAGCTGCTGTTTTGCTGTTGCAGTAGACATAGATGGATCAATGCTTAAAAGTCTCCTTCATTGAGGAAGGAGGAACAAAGAGGATGCACAGAGAATTTCTTCTACACTTCCACATACATCTGTATCCTGCCTGGCCCCACCAAGTTCTACGTATATATCATCTTCTTTACTCACCTCTTGTCTTTTATTTATATCATCAATCTGTAAGCATTACTCTGCCAACAGTTTAAATAACTGAAGTCAGCAAATACAGCAGATCTCATATGCTCTTGGCATGGCTTACGTCACCCTGCTAAGAACAGAGCAAAGCAGAATGCCACCTAATGCAGAATGCCACCTTATTCTCTTTCCTCTGCTTCCTCTTTTGAACTACATTTGCCAAAGCTAATCATCTTTTAACTACATATCTAATCGTTTTCTTATTCCAAATGAAGAAGAAAAATTCTAGATGTTCAAACAAGGCACGGAATTAAGAAATAAGTTTTGTTTAAACAAAGGCATAAGAACTTTGCAGGGCTAAAGAATTCTACTATATAAATTGTAAATTTTGTGTGTGCTTTGACTAACAGAATGTTTTCAATGCATTGATATAGTTTTAATTATACTATTTTAACAAAAGGCTCCCATTTCAGAGGGAATATAAATCAGAAAAAAAATAGGAGACAGCAGATTTGAGTATGACTAATCCCTACAGAATTGCAAGGTAGATATAATTTTTAATGACTGGCTTTCATGTTTATTGGTTTCCAGGATACAGGGCAAAGAGGTTACATGTGGATGCCGTAATTAGGGCAGGATTAACCTTGTCAGAGGGGAAACTTAAAGGAATCTAATCATTCATGATTGATTGCAATTAGAAAAGGATAATTTCAGGTTAAAAGTGCTTATGTCTATTTCCTCCACAAGTAACAAAGAGGACAGCAGGTGGGATTCAAAGGAGTTTGCCCTGCACCACACAATAACTTGCTTGTTCACGAATGTGATCAATTCAGCCCTTTCCAAGCATGTCTATATTAGGCCATGTGTATGTAATAATTTAGCTGGAAGCCCTTGTGTAATTTCAGAGTTTTCGCCAGCCATTTCTACTTTTGATTGAAAAACGTAACGTGAAAGTAACATAACATTCTGAGCATCCAGTATTATCACTAGTATCCAGTACTATTGGTAGGACTGCAGTGACCCACACAGTCACACACCTATGACACACACACAGCACTGCATTTGCAGTGCAGAACACCTGCTCTGGCCTTGCATGACTTAAAAACATCAGCAGAAATATTTGATAGGTATAAAACTTTCAAGAGTGACAGAATCATATCAATTAAGTGTTAGCTTTGGGCTAGGTAGGTTACTTTTAATGTAATTCCTCCACACCTGGTAGCTCTCTTCCAAAATAAGAAATTTACCCATAGCTGTATGGAGTTCCCCACCTCTGAGTGCTACTCATGGTAACTACTTTTACTCCGAAATAAGAAAGTGCATGACCAAAATTTCTTTGATAGCTAAGTAAAAATAATTAAATCTGTTTGAATTCTCCTGCTATTAATGATTTAAATAATAGCAACTGGTGAAAAGCATCTCCATTGCCTTGGAATGATGTTTTTAAGATGGGTCTGTATGTGGACAGAAAATGCCACTATTTAGGTAACAGAATTGCATAACAAAATTAAGATTACAAAGAGAGGTTTGAGAAAACTCACAAGTCTGTATGGACAGACAGCAGCTCAGAATCGCAGGAATGATGAAATTCCAAGAAGCATCCAGGGGCTTGGTCCTACACTCCTACTTACTCTTCCCCTGGTTAAAGTGATGAATACACTTCTTTAACCTGGTCAAATTGATGGATACGCTTCAAAGAGGTTTCTGTGCCGCTGCTCCATCCTCCTCTTCAATATTAGAGCAGGACCTGTCTAACTGCAGGAAGGCAAGGGGGATGAAGAAGGGATAAAACTGGAGTTGTTCAATATAATCACTTCAGAATTCACTGCCATGCTCCCTCCCTGTGTTAAATGTTTCAAGAGTGACTGATTTTCTCTCTAAGCTTTCAGGATGGTAAACATGCCTTGGACAAATACCACATGTCACTGTATTAAAGTTGGAAGAAAGCCTTTTTTTTTGGTGGATGTTCTTCTGTTTGTCTCCACCTCTGAAAACTTCAAATGCTACAGAAAACAGAATGGGTGTACAATGTGCACTTCAGTTGTGTAAATTGATGTTGATATACAACAGTCTAAAAGGCAGTGGCTTTTAGTAAAAAAGAACTCCTACTACACCAACCACGAGTATATCCACGGTGCTATTGCTAACTGCACAGGCTAAGCCAGACAAAAGATTCCTGCCACGCAAACATCATCTCCACTGAAAAGAGATCTGCCACATTTTGTCCTACTGCAGCGAAGACAGAAACTCTTCTGCGAAGTAGTGACTCTAAAAAGCTAAAATGACACTTCTTTTCCCCCACTCTTTTAACTCCTTTGTTTTTTCCCTGAGAAATAACTTTACAGTCTTTCAAGCAAATCCGTACCGAATGAGGTTGCATGCAGCGTTCAGCATTGCTTACACAGCTGGCCCTTTTATTTCTGGACCAGGGTTATCAGGGAAGCTCCATTTGAGATGCTTCAATTCAACAACTCAAAGAGGACTGTCAGGATGTGCAGTCTTTTGCAAGTCTCTCCAGATGAATGCACTAGAGAAGTGCCTGCTCAGTGATGCTCTCTGTTCTTTTCAGTTCCCTCCTCCTATGCTGCGCGAATCTGCCCCGTTAAAAAAAAGAGTTTTGGATGGTGACTGCCAGACCGCTCTGAAGTTTCAGACGGCTGCTCCCTCGGGGTACTTCTGAAATTGAGTTTCATCTCTCGAGACCCCCTTATCAAGTAAAAGGGTAATTACAGCAAAATATCAGGAGGCAGCCTTTATTTTAAATCTGAAGCAGCTCAACTCAAACTCTCTTAAGCAGGCAGCTCCCCTGGAAAGGCACCGAGCTACCACCTCCCTTTCTCCTTCCCGGCGCGGCCAGCACCGAGCAGCCCAGCCTCGGCAGCGCGGCGCTCGCAGGTCTCCGGCGAAAGCTTCGGGCTCGTCGGCTTTTCCTATTTGCCGAAAGAAACCTGTTTTCCCGCAAGCCTCGACGCCGACCTGAATGAATCCCGTTAACTTCCACGCATCCCCGGGGAGGGAGGATGAGGGAGGAGAACCGCAGCCCGCGACCCGCTCACCTGCACGCCGGCTCGAGCGATGCTGCTGCTGCTGCTGCTGCTGCCGATGCTGCTGACTGATGATGATGCCGCCGCTGCTGATGCCGCTGCTGCTGACGAAGCCGCCGGTGCCGCCGCCGCCGCCGTGCCCCTCGGCTGCCCCCGCCGTGCCCGGGGCCGGGGCGGAGCGCGGCGCTGCCGCAGTGCCGAGCCGTGCCGAGCCCTGCCGAGCCGTGCCGAGCCCCGCCGAGCCGTGCCGAGCCCCGCCGAGCCGTGCCGAGCCCCGCCGAGCCGTGCCGAGCTGTACTGCAGCGCTGCCCGCCGGCCCCGGCACGGGAAAGTAGGTCAGGGAGGCACTGAGCATGCTCGGGGCAGCACCGGGGGGGCGGCGGGGCGGGACGAGAGCGGCTGGCAGCGCATCCTTGCTCCCCCCGAGGGCTCTGCGGGAACAGGGATGCAGGAGCGGGGCGGAGAGGGAGCGGGTATCAGGAAATAAAGGTTTCTTCTAGCTTGAGCAAAGCTGCTAGAATGTGGTTGGCGCTGCCTGTGTGGGCTGTGCAGCTGCTAAAACGGATTGGGGTCTCTGCGGTGCAGGGGCTGTGCTTCCTCCCTGACCTTGTGGCATCAGAAGAAGAGGATGAAGGGCCACCTTCAGGCGAGCATCAAAGCCAGCGGGTTGGACTATGGAGGTCTCTGTTGCCAGATGGAACCATAGAATCACCAGGTTGGAAGAGACCCACCGGATCATTGAGTCCAACCGTTCCTATCAAACACTAAACCATGCCCCTCAGCACCTCGTCCATCCATCTTTTAAACACCTCCAGGGAAGGTGACTCAACCACCTCCCTGGGCCGCCTCTGCCAGTGCCCAATGACCCTTTCCGTGAAAATTTTTTTCCTAATGTTCAGCCTAAACCTCCCCTGGCAGAGCTTGAGGCCATTTCCTCTTGTCCTGTCCCCCGTCACTTGGGAGAAGAGGCCAGCACCCTCCTCCCCACAAGCTCTTTTCAGGTAGTTGTAGAGAGCAATGAGGTCTCCCCTCAGCCTCCTCTTCTCCAGGCTAAACAACCCCAGCTCTCTCAGCCGCTCCTCATAAGGCCTGTTTTCCAGCCCCCTCACCAGCTTTGTTGCTCTTCTCTGGACTCGCTCCAGAGCCTCAACATCCTTCTTGTGGTGAGGAGCCCAGAACTGAACACAGATATTTCGAATCCTCCTATAGCCAGGCTTAGACCCTGCTTTTGATATCCGCTTCTTCCAGGGCAGTAGGAACTGAGGCTCCTCTTCTCCTTGGGGTGGGGGGTTAATCAGAAGAGAGAGCATTTGCAGAAAGAGCCAAACCCCCCTGTGGATTAGGACTGCATCTCATTGCAGGGAGAGGTGCGCTGTGGGGAATGTCACAGAATCACAGAATCATTAGGTTGGAAAAGACCCACAGGGTCATAGAGTCCAATGTCAAATATCAAAGCAGGTCTCCAGCCTGCACAGGGGAAACCGAAGAGAAAATGAAGAGAGGCTTCAGAAACAGAGAGGAACACCCACTCCGAGGAGCTGGACTAGTTACACCAACAATCTGGACACCTGCACCCACCACCTCACACGCAAGAAGACCAGAGGTGGCTGCAATGGTCGAACACGGCTGCAGCCAGTGCTCAGAAGTGGTGCAGGCACTGGTGAGACCAGGGTGGCTGACAGCCAGGACTTCTTGTATTCAGGGTCTCCAGTATGGAAAAACTGGAAGACAGTGTATAAGGTGCATCTGGTGTTCTCAGGTTTGCCCGCACTAGGTGCCAGCTGAGGTAATAGGTCAGGGAGTGTGCTTCTTACTCATCCACTCACCCAGTGAAACATTTTATGGATGGGTTTTGGTCACAGGACCTTGTTTGCCGCTGACTTGTGACTGGTGCTAACTTGGCCCCACTTACTATGGACTTGTTTTTCCTTCTTCCCATGTTTACATACTGCATTTGAACATGATCAAGTGGCTTTTATTTATCAATTAATAATGGAACAGTTAGATAACTGAATCCCCAATCTCACAAACTCCTTTAAATGAGGTAGCATTCTGCTGCTCTGTGAGTGCATGTCAGATTGGTGTGAGATTGCACTATTGTATTTGGAAAAGTCAGAAATTTTTTTCCTTAGTCCCTCTGAAAGTGGCTAACCTCATAGTCTCCTTGGGTTTCTATGAACATAAGCCTGTGTTGCTGGAGAAAACGGTAAGAATTTGGATGCCTGCACACCTGCTGAAGTGGCAGTTTTGCTGGGACGGTTGTCTCTTTCTAGCCCTTCCACATCTTGATTATGACCCCACTGCTGACAGTAAAACTACCACATTATTTGCTCTATGCCCTTTCCTGGGAGATCACTATCTCCTGTGCTTGGTGGGGCCCATGCTTGTCCTCCCATTCACTACAGCTGTTCTGGGGGTAACTCCGGAGGGAGATGTAGCCGCGTAGAAGTCTCCTGTTGCTCTTCATGGTCTGCAGTACGTAGGAAGCAAGGACTTCTACTACCACAGCAGTTAAAAGCAGTGGCTGTGCTGCACAGCTTCCTTGGTGTCCCTTTCTTCCTTACCCATTAACCACTCTTGCAAAAAATGTGTCCTAGCCTTAAGGAAGAGAGTTGAGCTATAAAAGCGAACTGCCTTTTCCTGTACCTGTAGTATGCAGCCATTCTCTGACTAATCTCCTGAAGACGAGTGAGGAAGTGCCTTCCAGCAGGTCAGGATGCCTTGCTCAGTGCTTGAAATGGCTGATCCTGGCCCTTACTTCCACCTGGTATATCATTTCTGCCACAAACGCTGGAATTTTGGCAAGCTTTCTGAACTGGCTGCACCCTGGTGGCTAAGCTTGGTGTCTGTGGTACAAAGGAAAAAAATGGCTAAGGGAGAGAAATAGAGAGCTGGCTTCAAATCTCTGCTTTATCAGGCCTGGAGCACAGTCTGAAATCCCACTTTGTTAAGTGAGTGTGTGGGCTTCTGGATGTGTTTTTCCAACCCACTTTTCCAACTGTGTTTACACCACCTGCATGCAGACTACAGCAGGGACTGCAATACAGGTCTTCCAGATGTGTCTTCCAGCTCTAGATTAGCTATAAAAATGTCCCTAATTTACCTGAGATTAAGTTATTAGATACAGATTAAAGCGCATAAAGAATACAATTGACAGTGTTGGTATTTTCTTTGGTAGTAATGCCTGCCATAGATAAACACCGGAGTGAGCACTTTTTACTCCTAAAAACCATACCATCTTTTGATAAGAGGCAGCCTTTTACCTTAGAGCAATGAGAATTTTGGTATTGCTGATAGTTGTATCTGAACAGTGTAATCAGGGAAGCCTTGTAATCATGCTGATAGAAATCTAAGATAAGATTAAATTGTACATTTTGTGTAATCACAGTCCCTCCATCCCCTAGGCAGAGTGGGATACAGGAATGGGCAGGGCAAGCTTGTGTGCCATACAGTGTGAGGTAACAGCAGAGAAAAGAAATAAAACAGGGAAGTTTTCAAATAGTGTTGAGCAAAATAGCTGCATTAACATGCCAGTCAACGCAGAAACATGAGGGGATATTCCATGTAGAAATTAGGGTGGTGTATTTCACATAATTTTGATTACAAGGAATGCCTTTTTTTCAGTATGGTGGTGTTTCTTTCTTTAAAAAAAAATTCTAGACCAAGTACAATTAGATCTTTTAATGAGAAAATACTATTATGATATATATCTCCAGCATGCTGTGTAAACTGAATGTAATTGTCTTCTGAAATATGAGCTGAATTTTAGTTTTATTTCTATTTCTATTTCTATCTGTTACTTGAGATTGTTACATTAGTCACTGTAATCACATTATTCCCATCTGAAACACTGCTCTTCCAAGCTAGACCAGCACTGCCGTCTTGGTTGAGTAGCATCCTGGGTTTTTTGGAAAGATACGGACACCTGCAAGTCATTAATCTGGCCTGCAACTGATCTCGGTTGGGAGGTGGATGTGGAAATCATATGGTCCTGGGAACTCCTGGCCAGCACAAAACATGCCAGAGTGTTGCGAGTGGAGGTGTCACAGGAGGAAGTGGGGTGTTCTTACCTTGAACCAGAAAACTGGGGCCTAGTTCAAAATACTTTCTTTATTTAAACCAGCATTCATTCTTGCAGCAAGTGAAAAAGGATACACTTCTTTAGGTATGTTATCAGGGCAAGAGCTTGGTTTTTATCAGTCCTTTCAGAAATATCTTACTCTGAATTGTATCCTAGAGCACTGTGGCTTGTATCATGGCTTGTATTTTGTTGTTTCTTCTCCATACCTTTTGAAATAACTCAAAATAAATTTGAAAAAGATTAGGCATGGAACTTGTGATCTTATGGAGTTTTTTTTTATTTGTACCTCATAATATCATGTAACTATTTATCTTCTGCTCTTCTAGATTTGCTACTTCCCATTTTGTTGATGGTTGCTTTTTGTCCTCTACAAGTGTATGAATGGGAATGACCAATTACATTTTACTCCTCCCTATGCCTTATCTTTTAAGGCACGGTGTTACAAAAGTAACTTCTACCTTTACTGTGAGCTCTCTTTTTGCTCCTCCCAGAGGAGGAAGAATTCTTGTCTTGTTTAGGATGACTTTCTCTGCAGTGATTTACATTCATCACTCACTCCTGAGGGAAATTCCTTCCTGAACTACGTGGTAGACACAGTCTATAAATGAAACAAACCCACTGATTATATCACTATAATTTTATCTTACACATATGCAAATATGATTCTTCATTAAATTAATGGCATATCTTTTGTGGTTTCATTTCCTCTTTGAGGTTCTCTTGGTTTTGCAGTATATTCTGTTTATGTAAAGGTCTCTTTTTGTCCTACAGCATGTTTGTGGACAGTTTCTACATATGCTTGTAGCTGCATTGAGAGTGTTCACATCTTCAGTGATGAGTGCCTCAGAAAGTCCCCACTCCCTCTTAACAGGCTGTGCCACAGAAAGCCCAGCTGTGTGGGTGTGCTAAGCCAAGGTCAGATATGCCTGCATAAATTATTGGCACCTGAGGAGAGAGTGAAATCCACACCTCCTGTGATCTGAAGGGAAAATTCAACAATGAAGTTGGAGAAAACTGGGTTCAGAGGGTTTGGCACCACTGTTTAAAAGCTACAAAGCTCTTTAGGACATGAAGATTCAGAAGAAGGGCTGGCAAGAGCCCTCCACACCCCCAGCAACTTGCAGAAAAAACTTTCTACGTGTAAGCTGAGGCTAACTAAGAGCACTTCTTGCTGATAAAATAGCTTTGGTTCCTTTATTTTTCTGCAGCACTCCCACTTCCCTGCTCCATGATTTCCTGTGCATTTCCTTCTAGCTACTGAAAACCGCAGACAGGGTAGTGCTTCAGGGGTTAGTGATGAGCCGAAACTCAAGGCTGGCAGTGAAGAGTCACTGAGCCAGGAATAGAAGGATCTCGGTCCTCTGTCAAAGCTTAAGAGGGCTTTGGTCTTCAGACAGAAATATTGGATGACAAATGGATTAGTGGGGACACTGGGTGAGCCAAAGGCCTAAGCATCAAAACAATTGTTTTACAGTTACCTTAATAATGTCAGATGCCTCACACTCTTAATTCTTTTCCTTTCTACACCAAATAGTCTTATTTATTTAAACTTTCTATTGTATGAAACGATAATTTCTCTAATCGCCTTTGCTGACCTTGCCTGGCCCGCAGCTCTCCAGCTGAATAAACTGAGATAGGGCAATAAAAAACAAATCTACACCACTAATTAGCTTTTGAAACTTCAGTGTTTACCATTCACTGCATGAACTAACAATCAGGCATTATTCCACCATGGAAACAATTTACAACTGCATGTCATGAATATAAAATAGTGTGAGGCACAGAATACAGTGCTGAATCACACAGGAATGAGAAGATACTAGGAATGCTGTGTGACCTTCAGCAAGATTCACTATTTATGTCAGTGAGAAAGATGAGCCAAATTATTCATGAGGTTGAAAGGAGGAGAAAAGGCATGTGATCTTGGAGCAGTTAGAATTATGTTATTCTTGTAGGAAAAAAAAATCAAGACGATCATGTTAATATTACCATTTCTGTTACACTCCCACCAGAGTTGGAATTTTAGGAATGTGTCAAGCTTTGTGTGTATTACCTGATGGCAAAAAGACAATAGGATTTTAAAGCGTCAGTCAATGCATCTTTTATCTTTTTTTTGGTGTTGTATTTTTATAAAGCAAATGTTTTCAGAAACAAGGCAAATCAATAGGTGTGAATCATCAATAAAGTGGCTATAGGATGGGGGAAACTTCAAGAATATAATGTAATTATGCATCAGTATGTAAAACCAAAAAAAAAATGACAACAAACTATTAAGGCTTTTGTAAAATAAAAACAAAATTATGTAGTCCAAAGACGTGTTCGTTAATGACATTCTACACTTATCAGAGGAAGGTGAGTGTATTTTTGTGGGAAATAATAGGAAATGAGTCTTTAAAGATACTGTTTATTGCTAGGAATGAATATTCTGTTTTTCTGCATGGTCTGCAGTTGGATAGCACTCCTGATTGGCATTGGTGCAATAAATGCAGAATTTGTCCTGACACAGAAGATGTGCCAGGCTGAGCCTTTTTAGTTTTCAGAAGACTTGTGTGTTATCAGCCCACACATTTTCTTATATCTTCACAAAAGAAAGCAGATAACCTCTTGTTAAGAATAAATATAGTATTTCCACTAATCCTCTTATTCCACAGTATAATAATGAAATTAAATGTGTGAGTAATTTCAATGAGGCAAGCGAAACGTGGCACAGAACAAATGGGAAGCAGAAGGATTGGGTGTCTTATGTCTGAATCTTTTCTGCTAAAGAAAAATCCACATAAAATGTGGATTGGTATTTGCTTCCTGCAGCCATTTCAGTTTATGTGCAGTGTGCAGAGGCTTGACATCAGTGGTCAAAGGGTTTCAGAAAGCGTTGACACAACCAGAATGACCACACTTATATCCACCTTATGGAAATCCATCTGTCCTTCAAGGGGATGCCCATACAACCTTGGGACACTTACAGGGGAATTCACTTACTAGAGTAAATGTAAGTGTCTGAAATACAATGGGGCACTTCTTACTGCTTTGGCTGGAAAAGCAGATTCAGAGAATTGTAGTTTTAAAAGCAGCTGAAGCTTTGTCCATCTGCAACCAGTCACGCTGGGCTGAGCAGTTAAATTCCTGACACATAAAAGAACGTTTCTGAGATCCCCAGGGTGCATCAGGCTTTCCTCACAACTCTTTCTGAGGGGGAGTCCCAACCTGTGAAGATGTTCTCCAGCTGCTGAGGTCATGATTTTTCATATTGACAAAAGAGGTATGGAATTCTCTTTTTGGGGAGCCGAACACTACACTGCACAGCTGAACTGATTTTGGTCCCAAAAGCCACTTTGACTGATCACTTCCAGTAATATTTGTGAGGGCCTTTTGCTTTTCCCATAACTTTATTCTACAGCTGACAATTCCAGTGGATTCTCATGTTAAATTCTGTGTTTTCTGTCCTGTCAGTTTTGTGGTAGAAACGGTTGTCTAAACGAAGGTCATTTTTACCAAAGCTCATTTTTAATACTGTGTTGAGGTTCTGGATTTTTCCCTATCTTAAAATATAAATTCTGCATTTCCCTGGCTCACATTATATCATTTAATCCAATGCATGTTTATGCCTTTTCAAACATTACTTCATTCTGCTAATTACGTGTACTTAATCAGTAGTCGAACCTTTATCCTGAAGACGTTTCAAGTTAATCATAGAATCATAGAGTAGTTTGGGTTGGAAGGGACCTTAAAGATCATCTAGTCCCAACCCCGCTGCCTTGGGCAGGGACATGCCCCACTAGATCAGGCTGCCCAAGGCCCCATCCAGCCTGGCCTTGAACATCTCCAGGGATGGGGCAGCCACAGCTTCCCTGGGCAACCTGGGCCAGTGCCTCCCCACCCTCATGGTGAAGAATTACTTCCTAATGTCTAGTCTAAATTTTCCCCTCTCCAATTTATAGCCATTCCCCGTCACCCTATCACTACGTGCCCTTGTAAACAGTCCCTCTCCAGCTTTCTTGCAGCCTCTTCAGGTGCTGGGAGGTCGCTATGAGGTCTCATCGGAGCCTTCTGATGTCCAGGCTGAACAAGCCCAATTCTCTCGGCCTTTTCTAGTGCAGGAGGTGCTACACCGGGTGCAGCCTTTCAGCTTTGTCACATGGTAACCCTGCCATCTGCTGGAAAGTCTTTAGTAATGTATTTTTGTCTGTAAAATTGAGGTGAGGATCTACACAGTTTTTACTTACAAAAATTGCCACCTCTGCTCTGAAAAGTACAGGCTGATTTCCTGTCATTCAAGGGAAACATGTCTGAAATGCACAGATAACGAGTTACCTGGGAAGGGATTAAATATGTAGTAAAGAAAGGCTTTTCCTCTTCCTTTCAATAATGAACATTTTCTCCCTCAAAGGTTTCAAATCTCTCGCCCTCCCCTCTAGCTTTTAAAACTACAATTCCCTGAATCTGCTTTTCCAGCCAAAGCAGTAAGAAATGCCCCATTATATTTCAGACACTTATAATTACTCTAGTAAGTGAATTCCCTTCTAAGTGTCCCAGGCTAGATGGATGGTGTCCAAGGACTCAGCTGGATGTGGAGTCCCCGGGCCTCTCAGTTCTCTGCATAGTTGGGAAGGCTAGAAGCTCAGTGGGCTGCTGGGGGTGCACAGCTGTTTTGACAGCTCAGAGGTTTCGCACGTGTGCATCTGATTTCCAGTTAAGCGTGCTTCTGGGCCCTGGTGATCACAAGGTATGCATCTGGATAGACCAACTGCAATAGACCCGCTGTGCTGGAGGAGCTGTGCGTGTTTTAATGTTGCCAGTTTTTGCTTGCAGGTGTTGCTGTGGAACAGGTTCTGGGGCTATCTGGTCCAGTTCTAGTTCTCTTCTCTGTGAGGTACTTTGCAAGTGGGGGTCTGCTGGCATCTGGAAATACTGGGTCAAGTAAAATACAAACGCTCTTCTTCGCTTTCTCAGCTCATGTTTTTCTTTCCCTGTATAATTGTGTAGCTAAAAGTTGCAAAGTTCTTGTAGAGAGGTCGGACATACACTGCTGTGTCTGTACTTCTGGAGCATCTTGCCTTGAAGGCATCAGAGCTGACATCTCTACTGATCACAAGCCCACTCTGTGTCATACTTTTCCTATTCCCACTCCTTGTGGGTGAGTTTTGCTTTGGTTGTTCCACAAGATCGATTTTTTATTTATTTTTTCTTTCCCCAGAATTAAGCCTATAGCTTTGTATAAATGTCAATATAAAGAGCAAAAGGAATTATCTCCTCTGAAGGAGAGGGAAAGAAAACCCAACTCAAAACAGTAAAGCAAAATTTGTCCCATAAAAGAGTTGAAAGGATTCATAAATCACCTGGCATTGGTCTGCAAGGATGGGAAGCTATGTTCCTGTTTAATTGATTGCTAACATTCACAGCTAAAACTGTCTGTAAGGGTTCTGCACAATACAGGCAACTTCACCAGCTCAGACAGAGCTGTATGTATTGCATAATGTTCAGTCCCAGCAAATAAACTCAACAGAGACTTTCACTGTGTTGACCAGGACATATTGCTTGATTGGAAACACATCCAGACATCTTGGGTTGTGCCACTTTAAGGGGCTGCCTGCAGAAGGGGCTAGGATCGAAGTGCCAGCACCTGGCAATGGAGCTATGCCTGACTGATTGACTTAGCAGCTGTGACAGCTTCCCATTAGCAAGCAGAAGTTTCTCCAGAGTGATATTTAAGTGTAAAGAGATTTGCACATGAAGTATATTAAGCATCTGCTTCAGTTTTGGTTGTAAGACTAGATTAAAAAACAAGATACAACATGTGAGTAATTTTAAGGATTGTCATGTAATGGCAGAGATGTAATCAAAGTCTTATTGGTGCTTTCTTTTCTCCACATACTATTTTTCAAAAGAGAGGATATTTCTTTGTAAGAGATCCTTCTGTTATGGGGGAAATGATATAACTTTTTCTCTTCTAGTAAAAAAGACTAAAATTGTTATCTACTCCATTAAAATTGCCATTTTTCAACTCACCTTCTCACATAAAGACCTTGAATAGGATTGTTATTACTTTCAGATATCAAAAGAAAAATGTAATTGGTACCAGCACATTGTCTGGATGTTAATAATACTTCAGTATTACCTTTATTGAAAAAATTATTTATTCCCACCGTACACTATAAGTGAGGAGGTTTGGCACCATCATAGATTTACTTAAATTTGAGCTCAAAACCATTTAAAGTTATAAGTCTTTTGGAGTATTGTCTCCTACACAGGTTTTAGCTGCCAAAACTGGCCAGGCTGGCGCTAAACTCTGACAACTGTAGCAGACAGCAGTTTTAGTTTGCAAGGTTTTAAAGCCCCAGATGTAGTATATTATTTATCTAGGACTGAAATGGGATGAAGAAGTTAACTGCAGAACTTACTGTGTTGGGAATGGTACTGGTGGGGTCAGCCTCTGGGCTTTGCAGGAGAATCTTTGCATTGGTCATAAACAGTGGTAGTTTTGCAGGGCCCAGACATAGGAACTGCTCAAGCTCTTCATGATTAGAAGACTAAAAAGAAGGCTATTTTGGGTGATTGCCAGTAAAATTGATTTTAATTTTCTGCTTTGTCACTGAACTAGCACTGCTCAGAGAAGTGTGAGATGGGGAGGGACAAGGTGCTGTGATGTTGCTCTACTCCCCTTTGCAAACGCCAAGTCTCTTTCATGCAGTCAGCCAACTGATGTGGGTTGGGTTATTTTTCTTCCAGCTGCAATACATCTCTGCGTAGTAGAATTTCTTGAACAGAAGTGTGACAATTTCAGTCATGGCTAGGTCCTAAAAGGACCCAAAGATATTCTGGTTTAGCTTCTCCTGTCACATCATGATGCATTGTGTGCATCAGTAGTAGGAAAAATCTCTTCCACCTTCCCTGCATTTCACCTCCTGAAAGACCAGCTACTGTCTACCCTATGCAGAACATGTTATTTTTTTGCTCACGTATCTCCTTGTTCTTTGATTCAGATAGTTTTTAAAAGCTCATTAAAACTGCTTCTTCCCTTTCACAATCCATTTAACAGGCTCTAGTATTTATGTATTATAAAACTTTTCTTTTGTCTATAACACAAGTTGATTTTACTGCCTACTTTCTTTGTTCCCAAGCTTGCATTAACAAGACACTGTAAGAGAAATCCTAACAGATACTGGCAGATAGCCTAAGAGAGAGAAAGTGATACCATCGACTAAAATAAATAAAATTGCAAGAAACTGCAATACTCATAGACTGCAGAAATAGTCATCATTGCAGAGTTAAATAGGGTAATTCTTGTTTGCAGAAAGCTACCTATGTAATTTCAAAATAGAAAGATGTGCTAGACTTCTTTGAGAAACAGGAAGAATAGAGTAGAGTATCCACCTGCACAGCCTCGCACCAGTAACCATTCCTGCTGCAAAGGTGGGAATGGCTGCTGTGAATACAGTGAGCACAGTCAGGAAAGGGTAACCACAATAACTCCAAGTGACAGAACAAACAGGACACATTCAGTCTTTCTTCTGTGTTCTGTAGAATTTCATTCTGTTTCTAATTTCATTTGTGCAAAATAGTCATCATCTTTAGTAGTTGCACTGAACAGCAGTGAATTGTACCTCCACTGTGACGAGGGCGATGGTGTCTGTCCTTGCTTACAGTGGTGCTAACTCTGGAGGGATGCAATGGGGTGGCTGGGGCAGTACATCTCTAGATGCTCTTTCCCTCTTTCTTCATGTAATTACAAGCCAGGAATCATCTTAAATAAACCAGCTGGTGTGAGCCATGTTCAGCCACCACACAGGGGTGGTGAGGCAAACATAGTCAAGCTGCACACGAGTTATTTGGTGGAAGATGTAGGTTAGTATTTTGAACAAATAGGAAATTCAAGGTACTTTATTCCTCACAGCAACAGGAGCTCATGGCTTTCCCTTCACCACATACAAACGGATATGTGGGTAATTTGTTTCTCTTTACAAGATATGTGTATAGCCCATGTATTGATGACAAGTAGTTGCTGAATCATAGAATCATAGAATCACCGGGTTGGAAAAGACCCACCAGATCATCGAGTCCAACCATTCCTATCAAACACTAAACCATGTCCCTCAGCACCTCGTCCACCTGTGCCTTAAACACCTCCAGGGAAGGTGAATTAACCACCTCCCTGGACAGCCTCTGCCAGTGCCCAATGACCCTTTCCATGAAAAATGTTTTCCTAATGTTCAGCCTAAACCTCCCTGGTGGAGCTTGAGACCATTTCCTCTTGTCCTGTCCCCTGTCACTTGGGAGAACAGGCCAGCACCCTCCTCTCCACAACCTCCATTCAGGTAGTTGTAGAGAGCAGTAAGATCTCCCCTCAGCCTCCTCTGCATTTGCAGCTCTGGAAAAATAAAGCACTTCCACTCTTGGTGTTTATTGTTCGATGAAAGATACATAATTTTGCTTGAGGAATTTATTTCTGGAGTCCAGAGAACAGCTTAATCACTTCAGAAGAATGATTTATGAAACTGCTGGAAAATATCACTGTTCATAGAGTAATTTAACATATACAGTATGACTCATAAAATCAAACCTTATTTAAGCATAAAAATTGATAAAATTATTTGATAATTTATATATTACATAAAAATAGGTAGGAAGTCAAGATGCATCAGAAAAAACAGTGTTCTTTTATTTGGAAAACATAAATTGGTGGTAAAATGAATTAGCTGTAATATCCATTGATTTTAAAGTCAACTAAGACTTTTAAAATGTAAAAATTAAATGGCCATTCACTCTAATGAAATTAATTCTCATAAGGATAAAGCGAAGTGTCAGTTCATCTGAGTAGGGTTTCCTTATTACTTATTTGTTTAGAAATAGTTTATGAAGACATTTTCAAAACTAAACTTTTTCTTTTGATACAGCGTTACTATTAAAATTTACCAAGATGTTATGGGAAAGGGACTCTGCACTGCTTTCTTTGTGGAATGTAAGGCCAAATACATCAGAGTTGCTTAGGTCCTGTGTGAATATTTAGAGGTGCTGCTTGGTGGTTGCAGACTGCTCTCGTGGTTCTCTTCTCTCATGTGCCATGCAGAGAGGATTGCCAGATTTTATTGCTCAGATTTTATGTGGAAAATATAAAATCCATCCTTTTAGGTCTGCTCTTTAATATTATAGGATCTCAGAATGCTAGAAAGAGTATATGAAGTGACTAGGTTTATGCAGCTACTTTCTTAGTGGAAACCTTGTGGCTGACACGGTAGTGACTGGCTGATCTGCCAGTACTTCTTTTTCATTAAGGTTCTTTGGCTGCTTATTGGGGAGCATCAACACATTTATTAAAAGGAAACAAAATCATTGTGCACTTGGATCACATAGAAAGGCAACAATAACCTTACTTTACACATCCAGGGGTATAACTTGCTTCGATACTGTTGGCTTTTACACTAGTGGTGGGTTGTAGAATCATTGATAGAGTCAATTTAGGCGGAATTGTAGGCCACTAGTTTTTTTTCCTCCTAGCAAGTTTGTACACACAATACCTTCTGATTATTAGCATATGCAGCTATTTGAACAATAATTATTCTTTCAGAGGATTTATTTCATTCTTATCCATTTTCTGTTCACTATCAAAGAAGCTAAGCAGTGTTTTGTGGAAGGTCCAGGTCACTGAGTCAATTTTTTAGGGCAATTATTTTTTAAATAAGACAGGCAGCATCACAAAGCAACTTCCTGGGAACATACGTGTCTGGTATAATTTCCCCTGAGTAAACTTGTGCTGTGAGTGTAAATCTGAGCTACAGGGTTGTTTGATACTGTTAGAAATCTTTGTAAATAGTTTTCATATTTACAGCAGTTCTTAAAAAGGACAGTCCAGCAGTTTTAATGAGACATGCCTTGCATAACTTATTTACCCCACAGAGAGCAGCTAACTTTCCAGTTTAGAGAAAATATTTCCCTGAAGGAAATGAACCCACTGTGCTCCATTGCCTTAGCAGTGCATTTCAGACACTATCCATTACACAGACCAACCCCAAGGCAAGCAGCTCCTGCCCCCAGAGCAGTACCAAAACCTACCTTTCCTGTTCTCAGCACAGGCTGCAGGTGTTTGTGAGTTACCAACCCTTTCCTCTGCCAAAAGCAGCAATTTGTTTTTGTTTTGGTTTTTTTTTTAAAAAATCTAATTAGCTTGTGTTTTATGCTTTGTCTGGACTTCATGACTTATCTGGAGACAGATGAATGTAGAAGAATGCAGTCACTTCCCGTTACCAGAATGACTCGAAATTACATCCCTCCAGGTGCTTCCCTCACTGTGGCTCTTGCTCTCAGCAGACCTGAGAATACCTTTTATATCCTTGCCTCCAGTCGCAGGCTTTTAACAGACAGCAAGACAACCCTTGGCAGAGCTGAGTGTGTTTTGCCTTCAGATCCCTGTGATGTTCATGCAGCTGATGAATGGCCCACTGTGTGAGTGCTGCAGTCCAATGGGCTTGCTTCCCTAGCTCCTGCCTGCACAATGCTCTCGGATACCTTTTGGTAAAACAGTAGCTATAATTTATAATCTGTGATGACCTGGGAGCTTCATTCTATTTGCCTCTATCTACTCCACTTTGTTGTGAGAGGAGCTCACTGATGATGTGTGGCAGGTTGTCCCTTTCTGGATCACTCCTAGCTTAACTCTCATCTCAACTATGAAAATTCTCCTGGAGTTCATCCATGTGTAGTCCCTAATGTCTGCCTTTTCCTTAGTCTGTCTACACTCCCGTGCAGAAGTAACTTTGTGCTCCAGGTAAAGAGGAATTTATCTGTCAGACTAATTTCTGGTACCCTGGTGAGGCATTATAGTGAGTGTGATCTGCAAGTTCAAAGCCAGAGATGATTATGGTAATTTAAACCTTTTCTACACAGTTTGGCTGTCTGTGTGTGTAGGTGTGTGTTTGCAGACTCTCACTTCCAAAGACTGCGTCACCTCTTTCCCTCATTTGATTAAGTGGCTCACTGCTCCTGCCAACAGTTTACATTTGCCGCTATTACCAGCTGCTCTTAGTTATAATTTAGTCTCGTTAGATGATTGCCATGATGCAGGCAGAAAACAAAAGAAGTCAATTTGTTATCAGATCATAATACTCTAACCTCATAAAGTGTTTCCAGTTATGACCTTTAAGTTAGTCAATAGTCTGTTCTGATGCTATAATGTCAGTGGAATTGTGGCATCCATAGTAATACAAGACAGTACACATGCACAGCAGGCATTGTCTCATCTCTAAAATATCACTGTATCCCTACTGCAAGAAAAATAAGTTAATTTTCATAAAAACTCAAAGAAATTCTCTGATTCTCATCAAGCTTTGAGGATTTTAGTGTGTTTGAAGTTCTCTTGTCACTACTTCTTCCTTAATGAAAGACACAGTTTACTGCAAGATAGGCAGATCTGAAAGGTTGGTACTCCTTACTGTATATTTCCTTCTGTGTATTAAGGTTCTGTGTCCTGGTGAGAATAAACAGATTTAGCATAAAATTAGAGGCGGTTTATGTAAATTTATAAAGTCATGTCATATAACAGTAATTAACATGGCCTGCTAAACTAAATCCAGAGGTGGTACGACCCAGAGTCATTGTGAAATGAGCTCTGAAACGGGATGTTGTGTTGCTGGGTAGCATGGTGGGGTAAAGCAGGGTTTGACCTCCAGAGATAGAAAAAAAAGGCAAAGCTTGAGTTCAAGTTACCAGGGAAGCTTTTCAGAGTTCAGCTGTAAAGGACTGAGCTATGTTTATGTTTGGATCCTAAAGCAGTTTTTAGTCTATGTAATCACAAACCAAGCTAATGCTTTGCCTGGGATGTAGGTGAAGAGTCAGACTGAGTAAAACCATGTTTGAGGCAAACCTAAAACGTAAGCCTAAGCTCCATCATAAGTCCTAGTTATAGTTTCTAGCTGGCCTAGAAGAAATACGGGGCAAAATCATGTCAGGGGAAAGAACTGGGGTGCAAAGGTTGGAGCTAGAGTTGGGGCTCAAGTTCACATACCATGTCTGAAAGGGCAAACAGAGCTGCTGTCCTGTGTTTCAGCTGGTAGGTCAGTGGCAGGCTGGGTGATTCCATTGCAAAAGGATGGAGATGAAATTGGGATATGTTTGAGTCGAGGCTGAGATAAATTAAAGGGCTAAGGTGATGACTTGATTCAGACTAGCTTAAGAAAGGATGCCAAATTCAGTTTCTTAGCCACCTTTTGGGCTAGGGCTTAAATACAAGGCTGGGGAAAAGATTAGCATTAGGGTTGGATTACAAACTGGAATTTGCTTCTGCTAATACCAGTAAGTGTTGCTGACAAATTGGTTAAACTGAGGTTGCCAGACTATCCTGAGTGTCAGTGCCAGTTTGTGTCACTGTGTTGTTTGTACATGTGTGACTGGATGGTGTCACTACATTAGGGGAAATGCTAGGTTTGTACTTAGAATTAGACTGAGTCTGTAAAAGAAAGGGTGCAAAATCTCACATGCAAACCTGTTTAAACTTATGTGGACTGTCCCACACAAATGCACAAATCAAAGTTAGCAATGTTGGGTATTTTTCAAGAGGCTGAGCTAGAACTGCGAATGAGCACTCTTTTTTTTTCTTTGAATTTGGTTTGATCTTGGCAACTACAGCAGCAGCACAAATGCTACCGATGTGCACTGAGCACACTGACCTTTCAGCAGTTTGTGTGTCAACCTCTTTGACCTGATATCTCTGTGGAGGGTCGGGTGAAGCTTAGAAGAACCTCACTGTGCTGAGGTAATGTCCATGGCACCAGAGCTCCAGGGAAGCTGAATTTTGTGATAAATTCATTGATGAGTCTATGGAAGCTCTCCTCCAAGTAGCTTGGCCAACTTCACCTGCTGGGATTTTCAAGGGAAGGAGTGGTGCATTCAGCATCCCTTACACTTCGTGTCATTGACCCCCCCACTGTCATGTGCACTGCTGGAGCTACAAGAAGCCCTCATGGTGAGTGTTGAGTTAATCAGCAGAATCATCAAGGCAGCCTGTTAGGATCAAACCGCACCACCTACTCTTCTCTACACAGGTCCATGCAGCAGTTGTACTTTCCAAACATACACGCCAGTGAGTTTAAGCTGCTCTTGAATTTGCATATATACAATTTTATATGTTTCATTCTTGAAATAGTACAAGTGGGCTTTGTGGGCTCACGTTTGACCACTGGCGAATGACAGCTTGTGTGGCCTCTGACTAACAAAACATACCTCAAGTAGAGGATTATTTCTATATGTTTTAATATTTGCATGTTTTAATTGGGGCAGATGAAAACACATTGCTGCTTGTAAAAGAAACATTGTTCATGACGGGAATATTAAAAACCACAAGTAAGTACTTACCTGTTCCTATGGAAGAATATAATATGGGTCAGCCTCTGTCATAAGGAAATCAAAGTCTTGCAAGCAAAAAGGAAACTGTATTTAGAAAGGAGCTATGTTCTACATTTTCTTCATCTCACCAAAGCATACTGACAGAGAAGAGGTAGTGTGACATGTGACAGTGCAACAGGAACCAGTAGAATTAAATTATATTCCTCACGGAGCTGTCTTATTTCTCTCATCACACAGTCGCTAGGGAAACTGAGGAATGTTTATGGGCTGGGCAAACTGGAGGGTTTTCTAACATCTGCGTGTGCTGAACCAATTTTTTTTCTCTCTGAGTTATAGTCTCATATAGGAGGGACAGAAAAGAAACTGAAGTCTGGTTGAAGTTCCATTACGAATTTGTCATTGACAAAAGGTGCCTTTCATTTACACAGACTTATTGCTGCAAGTTTTCTGTGACTCAGCAATCTGAGGGGTCTGGCTGTCAGGATAAAATAGTCTCTTGTGGCACAATGCCAGAGTTCAGTGTTCTTTCACTTAGTGTTATCAGAAACTGAAAGTCAATAAACTTTACAGCAGCAAAATTTTCCAGAGTGTCCATGACCTTGCTGGAGGAAGTTGTGTATCCAGCAGTGCCAGCAACTGTCTCTCACTGTTCAGATTGAGTCCTTGCTGTGGTTTGTATCAAGACTACCTTTGGTACAGGAAGAAATAGATGGAGTTTCATGACATTTTAAATTCTAGTCTTATGACACAGTGCAATTTAAACTAGGTTATACATCATGAAAACATTATGTACTGAATTGGTCTCTCCATCTTGCTTTATGAGGAAATGCAAAGTAATGGCTTTCCATAAGAATCCAAAAAAGAGATAATTTTCCTTTCTGCTGGGGGAAGTAAGAAAAAGCTTCAGGAAGCAGAAATCTGACTTTTTCTGGGCACCCTTTCTGGCTGGAATAAGTGCCATTACTTTACTATGAACCAAATCCTTAGCTTCATGAAGGCATTTCCTAAATTTTTTGAAAACATTCTGGAGAATTAAAACCAGAATGTAAATTCAAGAAATTCTTTTCACAGGTCACACAGCCTAGAGAGTGCATACCTATTCACTTCAACAGTCTGAAGAAACAGTCCGATGAAACAGTCCCTGTATGGCCTTGTTTTGGGCTTTGTGACATTGGCTATAGCTTACTGATGGGGTTTCTAAAGCTTTCCATTATATGTGCTCTCAGTATTCTGTTCTATTTCTTTTTCTTCTCAGTAGAATGATTTCTCTCTCTTGTTAACAGGATAACTCCTTTGTTTTTGATAAATCTAATACATTGCTCAGAAATCATTTGATGAAAAATGTCACACCCATTTCTGCTGTAGAAATACCACAGTGGATGCTAGTGTTCTGCTCTATGTTTTTGGAACCTTTCCCATAACACATTTAATTATTTTCTCTTTCCCTGATGATCTTCTCCCTTATATAGGTAATTTTTTTTGGCTGCGTCATCTTGTCGGTATAAATCGCCAAGTGGCATAATCCTTGGACCAACAACAGTGTTTTATGTTGTGAAGGGACCTCTTGTTTTGTAAATGTTGAACCTAGGTCCCAAAATGCATTCTGATTAAAAACCATACTGTTAGATATTAAAAGATGATACTTGCCAAGGTCTGGCATCAGAAACCAAAGAAAAGTATTAAAAAAAGCCATCTGCTTTTAAACTCACTTGAGAAGTTCCTGAAATAAGGTTGTCCTTCATGTAGGTGAACACATAATTTCCGTGAATAATAGAAGCAATTAATATACAAGTGCAAAACCACCTTCCTTAAGTTATAACTGTTGCAGCAATTGATTTATTTACCACCTCAAAGCAAACAAGATTTTGTTTGATACTGTCTGGTGCAGTTAAGATTGAATGAAAAAATGGGGCCCCAGAACACAGTACAAATATAAACACTTTCTCCTGAATGACATTTTCAGGTGCATCTGTTCCCCCAGGGCTATCCATCTTCAGCAGCACTATGACTGTTTGGTCCATCTGGTCTAGAGATACACTCTGAAGGAAGATTATACAGAATAAATGGGATCTGTGCTGCCACTAAATACATGTTCAGAGGAAAGCAGTACTTAAGAATTAAGATACTGCAATTGTTTTCTTAAGATGTAACAATTTGAGATAATGTGCTCTATAAAATGTGTTGTAAAAATAACTTGTGAGCTATAAAAAGAATTAAAGGAATTAGAGTATATTGTTCTTTGACAGCATAAATACATGGAGTTATTTTTTTCTCATCTGCTGTTCTTACCAATACCTCGTCAGATCAGACCCTTTCTAAAAACTTGAATTTTCTTCTTACACAGGCAGGAACAAACTATGTGGTAACAGAGTTCCCTATCTGTGATTGTGGTGGGATTGAGCAGATTCAAGACAAGGGAAATTTTGAGTCTGTAATTAAAACATGTGAGACAAAAAATAAAACAGTTGATTAGAAATACTCTTAAGTAATTCCTAATGTAATTTTCATTTTTAAATTACAGGTAATTTTTTTGCCACATCTGCTGCTTACATCCCCCTTGCTTCTTTTCCTACTGGAACAGTGCACAACCACTCTATACGTGTTTTGCCTATGCCATGTCTGGTTTTACAAAGCTGCCTAGCATACCTTCAATCTCTTTCAAAGCTGCTGTGCCTGTATCATATCCCTGTGTGCTTCCTAATGCTGTGATACTGATTGCATGTACAAACAGTCCTGATTTTCTGGGTGAAGTGCTGCATAAGAGCATGAGAACAGGTTTTTATGCAGGTTTCAGTTTTTGGCAAGAGCAAAACATTTGTGTAGCTCATTCATCACGGTATATTGCATCTTCTGTGCTCTGTGAATCTGTTGTTGGTGGCAAGCTTGGCAGATATTACATTTCTTATTTGGTGGTAAAGATGTTAGCAAAGCTATTAGGAGAATTCTGTTATAGCCCAGGGAGAAAAACAGAGTAAGCAGTATTTTCAGTGAGAGTCCTCGAAGTGTCAGTAGTTACATAGTCATACATGTTTGTTTCAGCCTGACGTTTACCATCCTTAATATAAAAATAAACTTTGGTGAAGTAAAATATCCCTTGAGAAAGGCCATTTCACAATTAGAAAGTGTGGTTAGCACTGTGAGTATTAGAAACATATCTAACAGAGTAAGCCTCTCTCAACAACTTGTGTGAATTTTTGGGTAAGATTTCTTGTCTGTTACCACTGACTTTTCTCATATGCTTTGTCCTGCTCTTCTTTCATCCTCTGCTGCTGGACTTTGCTCCAGCGTTATCCATCTCGCTTCATTTGTCCTGAGCATCACCCATATTGTTTTAACAGTGAAATAAATGTCAGAGCATGCTGCTGAGCTGTTTGCAAAGATCTTGTCTGCTGTTGTTAGACCTCAGAAGAAGCAATATATGAGTGTCCGTGTGGTCATGGTGGTGCAACATTTCAGCCAGGAAGTTCACAAGAATGTGACTAAGATATCCTCTTGCCTCTTCAATTCCGAGTTCTGAAATTTTTCTATAGGATTTTATTAAAAGAGAACATCAAACCCATGTAATTTTCTTAGGATTTTTAGCTGCATTTTGCAAACTTACTTGGTTATTCAGGAGTCTGTTTTACAAAAATTGTAAGTAAGATTTCCTTTCTAAATATTTTACTCACTCTGAAAATAATTTTTACTTTTAAGAACACTTAGGAGACTGTTGGGACTTTTTTACCCCAGCCCACTTTCATGGCTTTGGTACCACAGATAAGCAATTCCAAATAATTTTTCTGAACTTCACTTATGAAATAGCCCAAGGCCTAAACTGCCAAGATGCAAAACGGGCCTATCCAATGGCCTTTTAAAATAAACTGCTACTGACATCAGAAGTCTGTGTTGTTTCTGAAAATATGATTATCATAAAAGGCTCAAATGTGATTCTCTTATTTCTGACACCAGGCAGCAAAGTGTGATTTGCCAGCACAGAAGCTATTTCCTTTGGCGTATTTCCCACAGGGTCTCTTAACTACTTTACAAAACCTTCCTGTCTGAAAGGGAAATTTTGTGTTTCTTAGGATATGTTTTGAAGAGATGATGGAGACTTTTTAAAAGCCTCATTGATTAGGAAAACAGCTCCAGGCTGCTGAAATATATCCCTTTTATCCCTTACTTTTGGCTTTAGGGAATTTGCTGAATTCATACAAGTGACATGACAGGAGGGAACACCATGTAATGAACGTCTCTTTAATCCAATAGATATTCAGGTGGGTTTTCCAGAATTTTAAGCCTTAAAACCAAGACAGAATATCTTGCTCAGAGATAATGAAAATCTGTGGCCTTCATTATAAAGCTGATGGTAATTTCTTCTGGCTTTGAAAGACCTGAGTCACTGGGATTCTTGTTCGTAGCAAACACCACTTGCAAACATGACTGATATCCAGAGTCCAGTTCCTGGATCATCTTTGCATGTTGCTTTCTAAAAGTCCACTCTGTGGTAATCTGTAATATTTTGTAGGAACTAATTTAACATCTAAGGTTTATCACAGAATTGCTAGAGAGAGAATTAAATGTGGTTGTAGATGATTGCCATTCTAATAGGTTTCATAAAAATACTGTTGCTGAGTAACATAATTCATCTTGAGAGTTCCTAAAGGCATCCAAGAGAAAAGTTTAAACAGAGCAACACTAAGTAGTCAGGTTCCTGGCATGTATGTCTAGTTCCTAATTTTTATGACTGATAATAAATAACAGTAACAAAAAGACAAGGAATAAGATCAAAAAATGGGAAACATTTTGTTATGCCCATTGGAAATAATACTCTTATCCATTTGATATAACTGCTGTTACTTGAAGATACAGGCAATGTTGTGTTCTGGATAGTTACCCTGCTGAGATACATGTCTCCAAAGTCAGTGCTGGTCTCCTAAGTGATACTGGCTGCTTTAAGTGAAAAAGTGTTTGAGTCAGACTTGCCATCAGCCAGAGACTGATTATGGATGGGATTACATATGGTGTGACCTACAACACATGCAGAGAATAAAAGTCAAAAGTCATCAAATTAATAAAAGGTAAGCAAAATGGTGTCAATAGTAAGAAAATAAATAGGCTAGAATCACTGGCTTTGATTATTGAAAAAAACACATTACCTGGGGGCTCGTGGAGGGAATAATTACAGAGAACCCTTAAAAGAGCTGGAAGGCCAGATTTAAAAAAATATGCACTGAGATGCAAGCAAAAGTGTGGGTAAAATACTTGCATTGGAACAGGTATGAAAAAAATTGGATACTGAATAACACATCTGTAAGAATCATGGCTGTTCTCTTTTGGTTTAGGTTTGTGATAAAGTATTTCTTTGCTTATGTATTTCTATAGGGCCTCTTGCTATCTTCTTTCATGTTTGTGGAATGCCTAAAATGTTTACAGTTTCACTGGCTATGCTTGTTATAAGACAGTAACTTGGTCTTTAACAGAGATGCAGGTGCTAGCTTATTTGCTTATTAAATAAATCTTCTAAGTTCTTGTAGCTGTGCTGAAAATGGGATTTTACATAATCTGCCAGAAGGATTTTAAGGCTGACACCACAAGCTAGATCTGGTTGGAAATTCCAGCATACACCATGCAGGAGCCAAAATCCTGGGTCAGGCCAAACGTATTCTGCTTCTCTTGATGCCTGTTTTTTTCGAGGCAAGTGCAGGAAGATCTTTTTAATCTTGGAATCTTTTAGCTTTAAAGTTCATTATTAGCCAAGCAGAGAAAGATACTGTTCAAAGTTCTATGCAAATCAAGAAACCAAAATAGATTCATGTTAATTTTTTCCAGGTCTCTTCATGGCAAATTCACTTGCTGTATCAATCCAGATCTTAGTTCATGTAAGTTGAAAATAAAAAGAAAATTTAATTTTGAGGGTACTCTCCAGATTCTGTACAGCTACCAGAGAATCTTCTAGCAACAGTTAGATTTGTTAACACATTTCTAGGGTAGCAGTTCTTGAAAAGAATCAGCAAGACTCTTTTTCTTCTCCCATAGTGGCATCCTAAGCTTTGCAGGGCTATGCCATGGTTTCCACAGCCATTATGAAAAAAGTAAAGTACCAGTACTCCTAGTAGCACTGTTAAAAGAATGAAAATATGTATTTCTTTGTGTTCACAGAGAGCTTTTCATTCAGCATGATTGCAGTTCAAACGGTGCAATCATTCTGTTTCCATCTAAGTCACAGCCTACAGTGGGCTGCTCAAAAACTTACTGAAGAAAACAAGGCAACTTAGCACATGCACCAGCACAGCTCAATGGAGTTCTTGTAAATATTCACCCCAGTGTATCACAATCCAGATTGCAAAGGCAAAACTGAAAGTACTGCAGATCTGTAGGCCCCAAGGTTTTAAAATACAAGGTTACACATAGAGAAAATGATTTTTTACATCAGGAAAAAATATTTCATGGAAAGGGTCGTTGGGCACTGGCACAGGCTGCCCAGGGAGGTGGTTGAGTCACCTTCCCTGGAGGTATTTAAGGGATGGGTGGGTGAGGTGCTCAGGGACGTGGTTTAGTGATTGATAGGAATGGGACAACCCCCCAAAACCAAACCAAATTATTTCCACAAAAATGCTCTAAATTCTTGGATACCACCACTGATGCTCAGGGACTGAGATTAAATTAGATGAAATAATTCTCTGCATGCTCACAGTTTAATGGCAGAACTGTCATAGTGTGTGGACACATATATTCTGTCTTCTAATTAATTCCCCATAAAACCATTTTTCTTCCTGGATGATTTATTATATCACAGCTGTGCTGAAGGGCTCATTTGGAAGTAAAGGAGATATTTTCCTTCTGATCAATGACCTGGGTGGACCTAAAGCTTGTAAATGTATTTCATGCAGAAGTTGAGAAATTATGTTTAAATTGTTATAGTTAATATTCCCATTCTTCCTGGGGAGAACTGCTCCCCCTTGCTACGTGTGTACAACTCCCGAAGCAAAAGTGGAATGCAATGCATGGTGAGTCTTCATGTGCACGACAACATGTGCACATGTGATGTATGGAGGATGCTTTGGGATTTATGTCCCTTGTCTGACAGAATTGTTTGGGCCATGTACAATGGCTACTTATCCAGAATTTCTAAGTGTTTTTTTGTTAGCCAAAAGCTTGAAAATCCAGTGGAACCAAATTGTAGGTGCAGCAAAGTCCAGTAGGCTGCCACTCAGAAATAAGTCTGGAGAGCCAGCTTGCCCATGTCAGGCAGCTCTCCACAGCACTGCTGGAAGCTCTTCCACAACTGCTTATCCCTAGAACCAGAGGATATGCTTACCATACAGTCTCTCCTTCCTCTGCTCTCTCTTCACCAATGGTAGATCGTGTCATTTGCATCAGACTGCTTAAACCCAGCTATGGATGAGAGAGGTTATTTGCTCTTGGATGCACGAAACATTAAGGGAAACCCAAAACTTTCATTTGCCATGTCATTTCTTTCTATGTGAACCTGATGCCCAATCTTTTCCTTTTTTTCCTAAGTGGCTCCTTCCAGGAACATTTAATCACAGCGAATGCTCTGTCTCAGGAGGTTAGAGGTTTAGGGAAACAGCATGTGTGTGCTGTCAATACTTTCTAAGAAAGAACATTGTTTCACTGCTGTTCTTCAATTTGTCGTGTTCAGGATATTAATTTAATTTTAAATGTTTCATGAGAGTCAGGGAAAAAAACCAAACTCTAAGTTCACTGATAGCAAGAGCATCTAATGTGCAGCAAATTGAATTGCATTTTGCTTTTATTTGACTAAATTAACACTTAGATCTCTGAAAGTTAAGAGGTGTATTATTCAACACATCACCACTTCAAAGCTTACTTAATACTGGTATTTTGATTATGCTTTTCCTACTTCAGGTCTGGCTGAATGGCAATATGACAATAGTGTTTGACAATGACACTTGTATTTGCCTGGGACCTAAAATCAGTCTTAAATGAAGTTTCTATTTATTCCTCTGTAAAAATAGAATATTTTATTACACAGACATGTCAATTCATTCTTTCATTCTTACTCATGACAGCAAAGTCAAAGCTTAAAAAATTTCTACATGTGGTTAAGAAACTGAGTCGAAGCACGAAAACTTGCTGTTAAGCAGCACTGCGCAGAAGACAGGGCTAGTTTGGACCCCTGGCTAGCAACATCAGTGTGAAAAGGGACAAGTTGGCGTTGGCACCCTGAGAACAGCTTTGGGGTGGTGGGCTCTCCTCAGTGCTGTGCCACCCCATGGGTCTTGGCTGACCCTTAATTGGTTGGGTTACCTGAGCTGATGAAGGATTGACTGAATCCTTGACAACGTGGTTTTGCTTTGAAATTTTGCACATAAAGAAATTGGTGGAAAACCACAATGCTTTCAACCAAACAGTAAATAAAACTTTAGGCACTAAGCGAAATGGGAACCACTGGAAGACCTGTACATTTAAAACCTGGAAGTTTTTTACATGTTGCAAAGTATCAAATGTTTGGGATGATAATGACAAAGGGATTAGAGATCAAAACATTTCTTTATTTTTTCATTTTGCTTGCTTTGTACATTTGGCAGTGTCAGGGTTTTTTTCCATTCCATTGCAACCCCCGTTCAGTAACTTATGCTCTCTGTTCAAAACCATGTCTGATTTATCAACTAAGAGCAGAGACCAGTCCTATCAGCACATCCACATGTCTTTGCAAGCCAGAGAATTTCTAACACAGGTACAGAGTAATTATTCACAGACTGAAGTGGATGCCAGCAATCAAGAAAACCTTTTACAAATTAGAGAATGAGTTGCAAACCCCATGCAAATTGCAAGGGACCTAAGGCTAAGTAGTTTTATTGTAATCATAGCCTAATTTTGCTGGATCGGTTTCTCTTTTCTAACATCTTTACATCAGTTTATGACAAAACTTTAGTAAAATCAATTACTTATCTTGAAACCTTCAAAAGCAGATACCATACAGCAGGAAAAGGAAAGTGACACACAAAACCAGTTCCAATATAAGGCGTTGGAGGAACATATACATTCGGATTAAGAAGTAGTGGCTAAGACCACTTGGGTGCAAGTTACTTACTAAATAGCTGATTTCCCTGTTTCCCAACCCAAATGGAAAATAAAATCCAGAACAAAACCCAGTTCAAATTTAACAAAACCATGAATTTGATGGGAAACAGAACATCTTGGTTTTGTGTATATTTAAAGTGTCTGAATGGTAATGGATTTATTAATGCAATGTCTTTTCAAAAAGATTAATTAAACTGTTTTACATTCATTCTTTTTTTTTTTTTTTGCTTTTTTTAGCTGAAACAATCTAAGGAAACATTCACTGTATTGTGCTTGCTTTCAAAGTGTTCTGATGAAATCCAAATGTTAGTAAATATTTTCTGAAGACAATTTTGATTGCTGCAAGAGGTCTAGTTAGCTTTTTCACGAAGCCTCTTTTATAAGGTCAGCCAGTCTCTTGAAGGCCTGCAAGGACACAAATGTGGTTCATGTTCCAGCATTTCTTAAACAGGCAACGCACCAAACCTATAAAACTACTAGAGCTACTATAACTAAATATAAACTCAGTATTTTATACTACGAAATATTGCTGATATTCTCAGTTTTCCTTTTATAACAACATGTATGGGCTTTGACTGGAAAAAGTTTCCACTTCTCTGATAGAAAATAAAAAGCAGAGTTTTCTGAAACAGAAAAATACATACGTTGATGTTCAAAGGTTACATGGCGTTCAGATGCAACTGAACAGTTGTGCTTTTAATATAACAGTGAACCCTGGAAGAGTCTCTCTAATTTAATATAGAGGCCTAGAGACTCCAAAGGTGAAAAATAAGAACAGTTGAGTGGGGAAGCGTATAAAAACCAAAATGTGACTATCGTTAGTATGGTTATGAATTACTTTTACAAAGAAGAAGAAAGAAATAGAAAGGCAATAGAAGCACTTACCTGTTACAAACCTTTACAAGTAGCAAAACTTACTCTGACCTCAGAAAACCTTTATGACATCTGTTGTCTGAGAGGATTAAGTATGAAACTCTCAATGTGTGAGATACAAAGAAAAATATTAAGTGGTCCTAAAAACTTCGGTACCTTTCAGGTCACTTGAATATGAGTATGTTGCCTAAAAAACAATTAATACTGCTTCAAAGCAACAGCTAATACTACTTAATGACCTAAGTACTAAGAAATGCTACACTAAAATTCAAGAAAACATACAGAGAAATAAGTAAAAACAAGGGAGCATTATTATGCGAGAAACTGTCTTGATAAGAATGTAAGAAAAAAAAAAATAATAATTTAAATTATTAAAAAAAATAAAATAAATATAAAAATAAATAAATAATAAAAAAAATAATCTCACTTACCAGATCCATCTGGGCTGGAGAAGATAGAGAAAAGGAGGCTCTGACATAAGAACTAGGCTCTGAACTATTGATATTGAATGCTCCTCCAGGAACCAGTAACACCTAAGAAAAATTGATTAGCCACCCAGTTATCTCCACAGCTTTAAAAAGCTATGTTAAATTAAATTTGAGAAGGTTCACTGCTGAAACATCAGAACACAGTTTAATATATTTCTCTCTTCAAAGTGAGAAGTCAAAAATATGCAACTTGGAATCAAATTTTTAATAACACAATCAAAGGGCTCTTAGGTTTTAGTTACTTAAGCTGGTGAGTTACTAGGTCTGGCTTATCATCACAATGTGTAAAAGTACCAGTGAGGTGGGATGTTGTTTACTCAGTATATAATGCTGTCTCTTATAAATTACAGAAATAAAATCACATTTGATTTCTCTTATTAAAAAGATATAGTGGACAGTCATCATTCATATGGGTACATATATTATTATTATATACGTATGTTGTATACATGACGTACTATGTGTTATAATGGCTTCAATTTAAGTAATCTAATTAAACAGGAATATTTGAATACAGAAAATATTTTATTAATGAGTCACTATGTGATAATTCCTGATTTGCAGATTCAATGATGCTGTACAGTAGGCTCCCTTTCTTTTTTATATGTGCACATATGTGCAGATAGACATGGTAGATTTATTTTTTCCTCTCTCATCTCATTTTAACATCATAAGCCATTAAACCATAGGTCATACTTCTTTCTGCAAAGCTTTTTCCATGATCAGCTGCTGGGTATCAGGAATACCCTTAATTTTGATCCATAAGAACATGCCAGCGGCAGGAGGGTACCATTCTGCTAAGTCTGAAGAGAGATAGAAAGAAAAGAGAATTAAGAAAGAAACTTCTGCACCACTTTTAACAGATATATCATATATTCAGTGATGTTGCAGATCTGTTAAGAGTCCAGAGGAGGGCCACAAAAATGATCAGAGGGCTGGAACACCTCCCATATAAGGACAGGCTGAGAGAGTTGGGGTTATTAGCCTGAAGAAAAGAAAGCTCTTCAGAGACCTCATAGCAGCCTTCCAGTACTTAAACAGGGCCTACAGGAAAGATGAGGAGAGACCCTTTATCAGGGAGTGCAGTGATAGGATGAGGGGTAATGGTTTTAAACTGAAAGACGGGCAAGTATCATCTAATGCAGATGGGCAGTTCTTAGCCATTTATTGCTGATTCCACTTAGACTGACTAAAAGGAGTGAGATACTAATTGTAATTGCGTATTATAAAATTCTTCCAATGCTCCATGAATAATCACAAAAGGGGACATTTGAAATTGATTTCTGAGAAAAAAAATTATTACCACTGCTGCTGTATTGATTGTTTGTATCTTCTTTTAACTTAGGGCTGCTAAACCTATTTAAGGTCTTTCAACCCAAACTACTCTATGATTCCAGACAGGTTTTTAAGACAGAGGTTTTAAACAGTTGAATGAAAGACACGCCCTTTGTAAAACTGCTTTATGCAGTGATGTGATAAGCTTTTTTCTTATCATCATCTCCTCGTCCCAACAGAAAATCATGAAAAAAGCACCACTAGATAATTTGTCCTAAGCTTAATATTTAATATCATTGATTTGCTCATAGTGCTTATCTGTCACTTCAGTCAAGAGATGAACTTCAGTGACTTTTCTTGAACACAAAGATGCTAAATAGCTAGAAAAAAAACCCTACGTAAATAGCTGTATTGCACTCACTGACCTTTTAACCACCTGTCAGCAGCAATGAGCATTGCATCCCGCTGGGCCCTGTAGAAGTCCACCACTCTGAAAATAAATTATCAATTCAAAGTCATGATCTCATAGCATTTCAGAGTCCATTTGTTCCCAAAAGCAGAAACAAAGCTTATCTACTTGAACAACCTAGGTCCATCTTTAATGGAACTACAACTGTGTCCTAGACAGGCACAATACAGTACACTGTGTGTATAAAATTTTGCGTACGTATCAGAGGAGTCTTGAATGCTTCAGTGTGTCTCCAACAAAGCACTGATCAACCAGACAGAGAAAGTGCCTGTGTTTCCCTCTCTGCAGAGAAAACATACTTAGTAATCTGCATTATTTTACATTTAGTTGGGTTTTTTTTAATACTCTCTGAAAAAATGGTTTTGATTTCTGGATTTATTTTATTACTCCTGATACACAAACACCAACACCACCAAAGGCTTATATTGTTTTGGGACCGAGCCTATGCCAATTGCTACTTTCTGCATGAAGCGGTAAATCTCACTTACGCAGTTTTTACCACATCACAAATTCTGTTGTGAGGTTTTTACTTTTTTTTTATCATTTTACTTTTATGTTGGAAATAAGTGTTAGTAAGACAAGACTTCCAGAAAAATGCAGCTGCTACAAACAGAGTAATTTCTACTCAAAAGCACAATCTAACAATTCAATCTCATCCAAATGAAATCACCTGGAAGAGACTGAAGTCAGTTGTTGGGCCTCATCAATAAGCCACCTGACAGCTGACCCTAGAAGGTTATAAAGGGTTGCAGCTACCCTACTGTGGTACATTTTTAATTAGCTTGGGAGGAAGAATAGCTTTCTGGTTTGAGTAAGTCTGCATTTTGGCCTACAAGAATAAGGTAAGTGAAAAGATGCAGTTAGGATATGTTCATTTTGTTCAACTTTCCCTGCAAAACCTACCTTTATGTTCCTAATTCTTAAAATGAGGCAAAGCTAGAACAGGTGGACCTGCTTTGTTTCATGTTTTTGGTGGGGTTTTTTTGGTTTTGTTTTTTTTTTTAAATACTGATGTTTACAGTATGGACAACAGGCAGGTACTCAGGGGACACATAAGTGGCTGTTAAAGTAAAATATAAGAACTTTTTCCATGCTTTGCTCACAACACTGTTACAGGCTTCTGCAGAGTTTAACACTACCCACTGAAATAGGAAGCTTGGGGTTCTAATGGCGTCCAAGTATGGCATCTGAAATGAAGCATGGATACTCAAGAGAAACTATACCCCTGCAGCATAATAAATGGAAAACCAAATGTGTCTTGTCAGCACGTAAGAAATGCCTTCCTAAGTTAGCCTCAGCCCAGTGCTGTTTCCCAAGAGTAGTGATAAAGGTCATGTTTAGCAAGTGCACGTGAACCTCGCTGCTCTCTGTAGCTCTTTCCATCAACATCCATAATCGTTAGATTAAGAGTGTTAGAGGGTGAATCCTTGCCAAGTTTGTGAGGCAAGAACTCCCTTTATAAAAGTTACGCTTACTCTTTAGATAATGTGCTCAGTGATCTTAGCCTTTGCTATAGACTCTACCACTTTAGTAAGGATGAAAGCTTCATTTGCTGACTTGACTCAGGATCTTTGAGTTCCCTTCAGACAGGAGCTGCTTAATGACTGTGCCAGTGGACTGGCAGACTGTCAGGTCTCTTGCGGTAGGTTACGCTCCCTGTGACCTGTGTGTCTGCAGCTTTGTGCTGAGCTTCTTTAGGACTTTTTGTGAACACCTGTCAGTCTTGCTAACCTGGCTTATCCATTTGGCCTAATACTGGTGCACTCGCTCTGACCTGTTTATCGCAAAGAATCTTTTATTTAGATAACAAGAAGCAGAATGACAGATGATTCAGTATATGACATGACCCTACCTGTCTACATGCTCCAAGAAACCCTTTTCTCCCCACTGCTGGAGCAGCTGTGATATCATAATCTACAGAAATAAAATACATCATCAATACCATGTTTTAAACAGGACTGTTCTGCAATCATCCAAAGGTATACAGCCTGATGCATTATTCAGAATTCCACACAGGTGAGGTAAATGGCAAGCAGGGTCTCTTGAAGCCCTTTATAAACACAGGTGTCAACAGTGACAGACCATTGTAGTCCATGTTACTGCTGTCTCTAAGGATCATGGCAGTGTTTGGAAGTTTGGGTGGGAAGGAGGATGGATGAAGAGGCAAATATGTTATTTGGGGAGAAAAAGGAAGGCAATGTGTAATGCTTCACCTTCCTGCCCATTTTGGCCTCTCTAATATTGCCTCTATGATGAACTAATGGAGCTGCAAGATGGAAGCCATATTTAGATGTGCCCAATGCCTCTTTTCCTTATTACTAACCATGAAGGAACTGTAGTTGGTAGCCTGCTTTTTTAATATTTTTGTGGGCTGACAGTATTCTAATTAAAGTAGAATCAAAACCAGAAGAAGAATTAACTGCTTCTTCCAATGTATGCATTCATTTTTTTCAAATGAACCTACTAACAAGTGATAAAGTATTTCAAGTCTTGATTCTTGAAATCTGAGGGTTAAGGGCATATAGCTGTGCTCCCCATGCACTGAGACACCATGTACCTCTGGTTATAGTTTCTATGGTGGTCTCTCTTCCACTAGCAGAATCGACATTGCATATGCTTATTATAAACAAAACTGAAGAGCAACTGTGAAAGTGCAAAGCTACTTGTAGTTTCTTATGACTTGGAATACGTTATCTTTTCTAAATACAAGTCTGTTGGCAGTTTGGTACTTGCCTGTGTGAAAGTGCTGGTGTGCATTGTTGAAACCTGAATGTGTAGAACCACTCTGTCAATAAGAGGCTTGGGACCTGTCAGAAAACCTATTCTTAACCTAGAGAGGAAAAAAAAAAAAGAAAAGTTAATACAGAAATGCAATGTTCTTATACTTTGCATGAGATATAGTTTAATTTATAACTGGAAAAATGTGTAACCATTTCATTGAAACTGTAAGGGTACTCTACTCTTTTATGATACAGACAAACTTAAATAGTTAATACTGCCCTAACACCCAGGCTGATACGACTTAGGAGCTGAGTATTAAAGTCATGAAATAAAAACACTTAAGTTTTTTTTTTAATGCTTATACTAGCTTCTTAGTTCTTCAGGACATACCTCACATTTGTAAGCTACTATCTGCCACGATAAAGATTAGATGAATCAAAGGGAAGGAAAGAAAGGTTTTCACACAATGAATGCTCAGGCTTTATGAAAAACACAGTGGAAGTGTCAAACAGCTGTACTCTTTCACTCCCTTTCTATACTGCAGAATAAATGGAATTTACACTGATAAGCTCTGTTCCTATTCATGGTTGAATTTGTCTGACCCATCTTTACAGATAGACTGAAGCTCTTATTTGAAGAAAAATAGAACCAGTAAGCTCATAAGCACCTTCAACAAAGTAAAATTGCATCATGCCTTTTTGCAGTGTCACATCTGAAACCACAATCACACTTAGCATCATGTTGCCCCCTCACTTTCTCAGGGATGGGGTTATAATCCACTAGCTGTCAGTCCAGAACTCGCATTACTTTCTAATATACATTACAATAACAAACAAAAACAAGTTAAAAATCAAATATGTCGACTTGTGTGAAATGGAAAACAGCCAACTTGGCTTTTCAGGCAGATGGAGACAACCTGAAAGAACTGTAATACTAGAAGATGAGATCAGTATAACCCTATGAACAGTTTGTGGAGAACACCATAATTTCTCTTACGTATTACAAATCCAGGGAGTCTGCAGGAATGGTAAGAGACAGGAGAAATGGAAAAAGAAGAGAGAAGAGCTCCAAGGAGTTCCAGGAACAGAGCTGAAATCCAGCAACTGTCTTTCTGCCTAGTGTCTGCAGTAATGGGTTGCATGGGGAGTGTAGTTTAACTATCAGCATCAGAAGAGAGATAGAATCTGGAGTTAAATGACGGCCAAGAGGTGACATGAAAAGCGAGTGGACTGAGAAAAGCTGTGATCAGAAAGCACACTCCAGAAACAGATAGATATTAGATGAGAAAACACTGACAAGTCTTGTGCCTTAACTGACCAGGCAGTGCTGAGTAGTCTGAAGCTGGCCTTACCCAGATGACAGAATTTTAGAGAAAGAGTCAGTCCTGATAACTCGACCATCCACATCCATTGAGAGGAAAGATGGAGCCCATGGCTTGGAAGAAAAATAAAAAATAAAATTCAAGGTGCTAGTAAGGATTACGATGGAATTATTTTCTTTACTATGAAGACACAATTTTTAAAAATATTTCCTATAAAAATATTTCTTTACAGATGTATATTGCAAGGAAAAAAGTGCAGTAGCTTACTGACAAGTAAGTATTTAGTCTAGCTGTCTGAGATGTGATTATAGTATTCCATGAAGGTGATCAAGAAATCAGCCTTGTTATTTTTTGATGCTTAGCCCACTGTTCAGCATAAGGTTCAAATTTTAGTATGATTCCATGAGTGAGAGAAATTATTTCTCTAGGATTTTTTTTAATGTGGAGTAAATGGGTACTGTAATTTCTAAAATGGGATCCTGTAGCTTTTAGTGTAATCTTAAAAAGTGATCTCAGGGATGACTAAATTTTGATGATCCAAGTGCAGCGCACTTTTTCTTTATCAAGAATTCTGTTTTACACCTTCTCCCCTTACACTCTAATAAAGCTCACAATGCTATTCAATGAGTAAGTGAAATAGCTTTACTGCCTCCTCCCATAAAAACATATTTCAAAATAGAAAATCTTGAACTTTAGCTTCTACGAGTGTTTTACTGCTTTATAAGATCAGCTTTTATTCCTGAAGGTAGGTACTTTTGCAGACTGTGCAACTGTAGATGTGTGAAGATAGGTCAACACTTGATTGTTACCCATTTAGGGAAAATTTACTTGAAGGAGGGAAGCTGCCTATCAAGTACTACTTCCTGCGGTATCTGGGAGAGCTCTTGGATTCTGCAAAAGGCAAAGGAGTAGAAATGGATATAGTAGATTGGGAGTAGGCAGTCTTCCACTGAATGAAAGAAGAGACTAGGCTAAAATGAACATTAAGAGGCTGCTACTTTCAAGTACTGCTTCAGTGGCATATTTCTTCCATATTTTTCGTTCTCTGGCAGCAAAGTCTTTGCTGTTTTCTGACTATTGAAGTAAATTGTCCTCTATAAGGCTTCAGGAATTTGAACCCCTGTTTAACAGGACTGATGCAGTAAAATGCCACAAAGCGCACAACAACTGAAAGTAGCATAGATTGTGAGGCCTACAACTACCTCGGTATGACATGAAGAAGGGGCTTGCAGGAAGATCAATGGCTCAAACCTTAGTTTTCTTCTGGACCAGAAAAGTAGTAAGGAAGGCAAGTTACCTTTTCAAACTGAAGGAAGTAGTAAGGATCATCTTCTATTATGAGAAAATCGTATTTTCTGGCAAGCTAAAGAAAGCAATAAAAATTAAAGAGTTGTTAAAATGTAAAGACAATGTAAATTCAGTTCTTCCTATACCCTGGGCCTACTACCAGGACCTCATTATGATCCTACAGATTGTCTGTTCACATATATAAGGTCCTATCAAAAGGAGCTTTCAAATGCCCAATTCAAACATCAAGCAAGTCTAAGAGCAAACATGGTACATGCTGTACAAAGATGCGCATTATCTAACAGAAGGTCTGATCCATGTAACATTCAAACTGAGTGGAAAACTTGCAGTAGTCCAGTTTGAAGCCCATGGCAAAGATACAAGCTGGCACTGGGTTCCTATTGCAAAATCAATTTATCTAATGCATACTCCACCTCTGAAGAATCGTCTTGAAAGAGGTTCTGGTAGAAACAAGTTCTACCACGAATGTCTGTGGGACCAATAATGAGCCCAAGTATCACATGTGGGGTATCCTCAACTGAAATGAGACTGATGTTTATCCATTTCCACCTACAAGGTTCACAAGGCCCCAGCTACATACCTGGTAAATCTCCTTCTTGCGCTCTGTTGTCAGAGAGTTTCCAGTTGGGTTGCAGCCATTTGGAATAGTGTACAGGAATTTGGGGAGCTGGTGGCTGTGATTTTTCACATCTTCTAAGCTCCAAGTAGATAGAATTTCTTTTAGAGCTTTTGGAACAATGCCATGTTGGTCACTAGGAACATTAATTATATTACAACCCAAGGGTCTCAGCTGTTGATAGGAAGAACAAAACTGTCATAATCCCATAATGAAAAGGTCTTCCTTTTGTCATCAGCATTGTGACATTTCATTGATACAGTCTTTCTGACTTTATAGGTATCTCAAACTCCATTTGCTCATGATTCAAAAGAAAGTTTGCTTGAATTGGCTGTGAAGCTTGTCAAACTTGCCACGTTGCTCTGTTTGCCCTGTTAAGCCAACTGAGAAGAAAGGGGTAGCTCTTATGTCCAATAGCTGCTGTTCTCCAGGAAATCGTGCACAGTTTTGCAAACAGAAAAGATTTTGTTAATTTGGACTGTGTTCTCTTGGGACTCCTCGTGCTGTCACTCTAGATAAGTCAATAGCACCTTCATTTCCTACTGACAATTTACACTCTACTTCAGTAGAATTGCCAGAAGCATAAGCTACTCTTCACTGACAAAGGGCAAAGAATCTGTTCTCAATAGATATATTCAGCGATACAAAAGAGAACGAAATGATGCTACTCCAATGATATGTTGACAGCAGTATGAAAAAATATAGGTAAAATAGCAGCAAAAAAGCATGCTGTCTCCCCTTTGTGGAATTTAAATCTATATTGTGTAGCACTCTGCATTTTTGAGTAGAAATGCAAGCTGCTGCACTGTCAAAATATATTCCTAACAAAGTATATTTGATTAGACAAGATATATTCAAACTTATCACAGCAAATAATAACAAAATTCCTTTTGATGCAAGGGAAGACTAGACTGAAATTGTTTATTATTTATTCTAACCCTTCTTACAGTTCTTAAGTATTTAGAGCTGAAGTTTAATTACATACTGATTAAGTGTCTTCTCAGAAGTAAACTTTGCTAATTTTGTATAGTTCTCAGTAATTCACATCTTCACACTCATATATGGATGTTTCAGGCCTATTTCAATTTTAGACAATTTATAGCTACAGTATAATCAGACAATGAAATACTTAAGGTGAATGTGCTGACACATTAACAGACCCACTTGTTATAAATTTTGTTGAACCCAACCAGCTAGAGATAGCATTCCTTCCAATCCCAAATTTGACCTTAGCCCCTGAATGAACTAGGATTTGGAAGAGGAAATTTTGTTCTGGGAATAGCATTTATAGAACTTTCTAGAAAAGCTTCTATAAATTAATATTTATGAACTTAACTGGATTAACTTAAAGATTTGACTCTTGCATATATTTTTATGGTAGATGAGAGTGTACATAAGCCTGCAGATTGGATACTAAATTTCAGTTTACTTCAAATGTAACACTTGCAGTGTTTTGTAGCTAAAGAATACTTACAGCTGCTAGTGTCCCAGAGTAGGTAGGTGCATCCAAAAGGATGTTGTCCCCAGGATTAATAAGCATTTCAAACACCTGTTAAAAAAATAGAATATTTTAGAAAAATTGTGCCATTCTTCTACACATGCTTCATACTTCTGATTTCTTAGTGGGATTAAAAATCTTGATTAGATATCAATAACTCCCTAACCATTTAACTATGCTGTCTGTGAGAAAAGCGATGAAAAGATCAAAACTGAGCTTTACAGTCAAATGAAGCGAGGTAATCGGCTAGAGAATACCAACTTGAAATGGAAGACAACACTACTTTACAGTAGGAACAGTGCTTCAGTTAGAAAGGATCAACTAAGCAGCAGTGAGTGTGAAGGATAATTAAGGAAGTCTAACAGAACTGGGTTATGGTAAAACAAGTAATGCACCTATATAGTTATTACTGCACTACTTCAGTAATCTGAAATGCTACCTTATGGAATATTTTCTGACAGGCTCTTTGGTTTACTCAAACATTCATGCAGTCCTGACAGATTAGCCTGCCACACCAGTTTTACCTCATTTCTATTATCTTGTATTGATAATACAGGGACTTATATGTAACAAAGTACCCTGTGTATAATTATACAGTGGCACCTAACGCTGAGTATAACTGAACTGATGGAAGAACAAACATCTCTGAAAGAAAGGCTTTTAACATATGAAGCTTTTGGTCTTACTTTACACAAGCCTTCCTGGCTGCCAGTTGTGACACACACTTCCATTTGTCCTTGCTCAGGACTGTAATTTACTGTGGGAGGATTATGTAGATGACACTGGAAATTCTTTAGCCAAGACAATAGCTCTGGAATCCTGAAATGAGTGAAACAGAAGTTTATGTAACATCCTATATAGCCTGAAGCTAGGGTGTTCCTCTAAACCACTGCCAGAATCCTAAGTCTGATTTCAGCTACCACACAGATAAACTTAGATGCTGATTTTATGACCACTTTATCAAATGATGAAAATGAGGCAAATATTTCTTTTGGAAAACCAGAAGAGATGGGCATCTATGGTCCATACAACAAATTATCATACTGAAATGTGAGTGAAAATGATTTGCCAAGATGGAATAAGGGTGGAGGCTGAACAAAATCCACTTCTAGAAGACATCTCACCATGCTCAAATGTGGCAAAATGAGAAAGCTTGCAATACTGCTAGTAACAGGCTGCAGATAACAAGGATTTCTAAACCAGATTTTTCAAAAAATGTCTTGAGATCTTGCAGGATGGTCAGAAATGAGTGGGTTTATTACAATATTAAGAAAAGCTTTAACTTCAGTGATAAATGTCTTGTTTTCCTCTGTAGGTACCTAAATATTTTTGCAAGTCTGTCACACGCCTGATTCGGTGCTGTCTGCTGGGGAGTTCATGTGAGCGCTTAAATAACAATGACGTGCAAATTTTGTACTAAAAATGACATTACTATAAGTACCCCATTCACCTACCATTAGCAGTATGTACACACTTTGATATATGGTTAGCAAATGAAAGCAACCCAGAACTTCCAGAATGTGGAAAATACACATTGGAAAGCAGTGTCTTTAAAAGAGTATCTTATTGTAGACCATAAAATGATTCCTTTTAGTGCTCTGGCTTGAGAATTATTAGTATCAGGTTTTTTCTTTTAAAAACTACTCAGTTACTCAAAACTTTCTTCTTGAACTGAAATGTGCATAGTGAGGCAAACTGAAAGAAATTAAACCTGCCTTTGTAGAATAGGAACATGTTTTAAAACCACAAGTGAATTAATGCAATAATAAAGGATTTTATGATCCTTTCATTCTGGTATCTTGAAGTGCAAGCAGCTGTGACAGGTACCCTGCAGAGGCTGAGTACTGGAGAGCTCTCTTCATCAGATCTTCCCCAATCTCAACAGCACTTCCATGTTCAATGGCAACAGTAGCCCTCTTAAATGGAAAAACATTAGGGTTTGGTGCCCCTCCAGCCAGAGAGATGAGAGATGGAGGAGACTTCTGCATCAGTTCAGCTAGAGTGAAAGGAAAAGACCTTGGTTACAATTTGATTATTGCAACACTGATCATATCCTTTAGTCAGTATATTACGTCCAGAAAGTTTGTTCTATTTTTCATTTTACCTGCTATGATTTCAAAAGGATAAATCTTTTTAAACTTGCCTATCTATTTGGATTAAATAGGTATTGGGGAGTGGGGAGGGAGACGTGGGTGGGACAGGCCAAACCGAAAAATAATCTTTGTTTTAATTATAAATAGCTTTTAAAAGTCTTATCTGTTCTATTATAAAAACTTCTTCTGTGACTGATGTCTTTTGAGGTTCAAGAATTTGAAATGATCTTCTGTTTAGACTGACTTGGAACGATTGGCTGTTTTTTGTTCAGTCTCCCTTTAGCTGATGTGTCAGCAGTACAGCTACACTGGCAGTTATGTATACGACTCTAGCTTTTTCACAGGGGAGTGGAAATGTTTCTGCTGGCCTAGCCTTAGTAGCAGAGACACTGTAAATAACTCAGTATGAAGATAATGTTAACAACTCTTGCTTTTTTTAAGTCAGTTTCACAATCATTCAGGTCCAGTCTATGCAGTGCAGACTGGACCTTAATCCACCAAGGGCATTTGATTGCATTAAATGTAAGAGTTCACAATAGAGCATTCATGCAAACTGTACAGTTTTACATCAGATATGAGATGACAGATGACACAGAATCTGGCCTAAAGCCTCCTGTGATCAAGTTTTCTCTCTACTACTGATTAGCAAACTTGAGCATGGCAAGTTAATTTTCATCAGTTCAGCAATACGAGTTGTATCTGTGACTTTTGGTCTGGTAAAGGCAGATTTACTTTGTCATTAAAAGCGCAGCATCCGTGTGTCTTTCTGTACAAGCTGAGCTACTTAGTATTTGTGTTATGACGTATACCAATGTATCACCTGAAGAAGTATAGGGACTGACTAGAGTGAATTAATTGACTTAGCTGTACCTGTATGAAATATTTTAAGCAGAACAGCAAATGCCAACCCCTGACCCAGCCAGGAAATTGATCCCTGAAGGCTTAACTAGTGATGCATGTCCCATGCTCTGATTCTGTCAGGTCTCTGTAGGTTTCAACTGAGTAAACAAGCAGGCAGTTAACCTTTTCTATCTGTCACACAGAAGACTAGGTAACACGGTAGCCTAAAGATAGCATGATATAGATAAGGAAAGTGTAGTAACACTGAGGGGGTGCAGGTGGTGAGGAATTTATGGACATTAACAAGACACAGGAAAGACAGGTGAAAAAAAACCATTATGCTGAGGCTGAATTTCAAGTCATTAGCAGTTGCTTGTTCCTGAACAACCAGCATAAATTCAGTAGTAAACTGTGACAAACACCCTGGCTCAGAGGTAGTAGCAGACACGTGTTGAAGGGACATTACTATTTCTTCTGCCTGGAAGGGTTTCTGAAATGGTTTAAGGCTATTCACTTTATTCTTTATATCAGCTTGACATCTCAACCTGACAAGTCAAAGCAGTTAACTGGCCTTGTTCGTCAGCTTACAGCTGACAAACCTTTCTTTCAAGCTTTTTCAAGCCATGATATCCCAGCGAAGACCAGAGCGTAGAATGATACCTTTCCAGAGAACTTGGAAAGAACTGGCATATACTTACTCAGTAATCTTATTGGAGATGGTCTTCTTGATGCGCTCACAGTGGTGATGAACCGAGAGTAATTCATATCTATGGGGAAAGAGTAATTAGTTGCATATGAAGCTAGAAAAGTGACTAGGAACCCCAGTGCTTTTGGTATGTGAGTCTCCCATACGCCAACTGTCATTCCAATTTGTCATCTCCATAGATGTGCTCTACGAGAAATTAAGAGTTGGCTAATTCACGTTAAAATAGGTGCTAGAATTTTTCCTCTTTGAACTAAAGTTAAGAGTTCCTACTTTATACTTGTGTTCTGACACAGCCTCCCAATGACACTGGCACCCTAGACTAGGCCAGGTGCTTCTGTTCTGATAAACACAAATAGCAGTATAGCTTTGATCTGGGTAATTTGTTGGGACACCAGTGAAGAGGGGAAAAAGCCCCTTCTCCTCATTTCACTACCATCTGTGGAGTTTTAAAGGCAGATTACATACATGAACTAGATGATCTTGGGGTTGCAACCAGGTGTCTTTAAGGTCCCTTTCAACTCAAACTATTCTGATCTTAAACAGTTTATCATCAACTCTTTTTTAACTGAGAATCCAGCTTTCTTTAGCTGTATTAAGTATTGCATTTAAATTGCTTTAACGACTGCAAACCACCACTGAGTCACGAAATTTGTTAAAGTCAGAGGTGTATTTTTTAGGAAGGATAGCTCAGGATGCCTTTCAAAAGGCTCCTGGTGAGTGCTTCCCCCTGCTCCCTGGTACCCACAGGGATTTCTTCACAAAGACAGTGGTGAGGCTCTGGCACAGGTCGCCCAGGGAAGCTGTGGCTGCCCCATCCCTGGAGGTGCTCAAGGCCAGGCTGGATGGCGGCTTGGGTGGCCTGATCCTAGTGGGAGGTGTCCCTGCCCACGGCAGAGGGGTTGGAACTAGATGATCTTTAAGGTCCCTTCCAAGCCATTCTATGATTCAGTGGACAGGGAACCGCAGTCCTGTGGGGTCCCTCAAGGCCTGTTCGCACAGGAAAGTCATCTCCTCCTTAAGGAAGGAAAGAGCACAGGAGTGAAAGGAGGGGGGCAGAGAGATCCCGTCACTTTCAGCAGCTGCTTCCGAACTCAGGGGAAATGACCCTCTGGCCACTGCGCGCATGTGCTGGCGGCGGCCGCAAACTCTCGACAAGTAAACAGCCCCGGTTCCCGAGCATTCCTCCTCCTCCTCCCTCTGGGCGCTTTCCTGTCTTTTTTAAATTTTTTTTTTTAATTTTCGGGGCCATCAGAGCCGGCGTCGTCGCTTCTCGCCCCCTCCCCACCACACGGCCCCCCCTCAATCCCTCAGCGCGGAGCCGCGGGCGCGCGCACCTACCGGCGGGGGGCGGGGCTGCCGGGCGGGGGAGGGGGCGGAGCGGGGTGCGCGCAGCCGCCCCCTCGGCTCCTTCTGGAAGGGGAGGGAGGGGCTGTAGCGCCGGCGGGTCGGGGAGCTGCTCGGTGGGGAAAAAGACGTGTTTGAGGTCACGAGGGCAGCCGTGTCCTGTCCGCTGCTAAGTCGCATCCCCGAACGTTTCATCGAGCTGTCTTTTCATAGAGTCGCTAGGTTGGATAAGACCCACGGGATCATCGAGTCCAACCATTCCTATCAAACACTAAACCATGTCCCTCAGCGCCCCATCCACCTGTCCTTTAAACACCTCCAGGGAAGGTGAATCAACCACCTCCCTGGGCAGCCTCTGCCAGTGCCCAATGACCCTTTCTGTGAAATTTTTTTCCTGATGTCCAGCCTGAACCTCCTCTGGCGGAGCTTGCCCTGTCCCCCGTCACTTGGGAGAAGAGGCCAGCACCCTCCTCTCCACAACCTCCTATCAGATAGTTGTAGAGAGCAATGAGGTCTCCCCTCAGCCTCCTCTTCTCCAGGCTAAACAACCCCAGCTCTCTCAGCCGTTCCTCATAAGGCCTGTTCTCCAGCCCCCTCACCAGCTTTGTTGCTCTTCTCTGGACTCGCTCCAGAGCCTCAACATCCTTCTTGTGGTGAGGGGCCCAGAACTGAACACAGGATTCGAGGAGCGGTCTCACCAGTGCCGAGTACCGAGGGAGAATAACCTCCCTGGACCTGCTGGTCACACCGTTTCTGATACAAGCCAAGATGCTATTTAAACACCTCCAGGGGTGGGGACTCAACTAATTCTCTGGGCAGCCTCTGCCAGTGCTTGAGAACCCTTTCGGGAATGATATTTTTCCTGATGTCTAATCTGAACCTCCCCTGGTGAAACTTGAGGCAGTCCCCTCTCATCCTGTTACCTGTCACTTGGGAGAACAGACCAAAACCCACCCCTGTGCAGCTTCATTTCAGGCAGTGATAAGGTGTCCCCCCAGACTTTTTTTTTTTCCTGTGATGTGTGGGAAGAACTCTGACTTGGAAGGAGTTATAAAGCAAGTATGTTTATTAGATGTGTCAGGTGCAAAGAGGGATATCTCCACCTGGCTTGCACACTGAGAAACAAAATGGTCACTTATTTATAGCACTAATGCATTCATTAAATTTCGTGGAACAGGTGTGTCTATTATAATAATGTCCCAAAATTTATTTACGTAAGTTCCCTCCCTTTGGCGTATGTGCTCTGTCCTCTGCGGGTCTTGAGCTGGGGGCTTCTGGAGGAAGGCTCGCAGTTGTCTTCATGGTGAACTTCTCAACTCTCATTCTTGCACATGCTCTTGGACAGCTTGGGCACCTCGTCAAGGTTGCATCTGCTCCTAGCTGGTTCTTCTTCCTCTTATCCAGGTCCTAATGAATTCTTCTTTCTCTTATCTTTGCACTAGTACTTATTATCTGGCTTAGTTAGCCAGGCATAGGCAACAGATGTTCATTATCAAGAAAAAAATAGGCTTCTGTAAGTGAAATAGCTACCTTAAAACTTAAACAATCAAGCATTGCTATTATGCAAGTGAAATAGTTACTTTAAAACTTAAAGTAGCTAAGCATAGCTAAACATGTTATAGGTGAAATAGTTAATTTAAACTTAAACAAAGAAAGCCTAGCTAAACATGTTATAATGCCCCTCTTCACCAGGTGAAACAACCCCAGTTCCCTCAGCTACTTCTCATAAGACTTGTTTTCTAGCCCCTTAACCAGCTTCATTGCTTTTCTCTGGACACGCTTCAGGACCTGAATGCCTTTCTTAAAATGAGGGGCCCAAAACTGAACACAGTGTTTGAGATGTGGCCCCACCAATGCAAAGTACAGGGGCAGAATCACTTCCCTGGTCCTGTTGACCACACTGTCTGATACAGGCCAGGATGCTATTGGCCTTCTTGGCCACCTGGGCACACTGCTGGCTCGTGTTTGGCTGTTGTCAACCAACACCCCCAGCTCCTTCTCTGACAGGCAGCTTTTCAGCCACTCTTCCTCAAGCCTGTAGCGCTGCCACAGAGATGTTGTGTCCCAAGTGGAGAGCAGGGAGGTGGCCAGAGGGCAGCCTGGGGGTGCAGGCAGGGGCTGGCAGTGAAAGGCAGCAGAGAGTGAGGACATGAAACCTTGAAGCATTTTCCTTTCTTCTGGAAGGGTGGACTAGCAGACCTGGCGTGTTCAGTCAGTACATGTATTTTTAAATAAAAGTGCTTATTTATAAATTACTGAAAGGAGGCAGTAGTGGAGTAGGAGAGACAAACATGGAGTTATCTTGCTGACCTCATTAGGGCAGTGGTGATGGAGTAACCAGCAAAGCATTTTCCTTATGCTCTGAGCTTCAAGAAGCAGCAGCATAGCCAGTCTATGCTGCTGCTGCTTGGGGCTTGCTCTTCTGGACAAAGGGACTTGCTTCAGTTAAAGCACAGTAAGAACACTCTATTTTTTCAACCCAATTATGCTTTAATTGACTTTATCACATTTTCACTTAAGCTTCTGCTGATAAAAGGCAGCAAGATTTAGATCATAATTTGAAGTGGGACATCTGAAAGTTATTTTGTTTTTTCACAGGTGAGGAGCATCAGTGAAAGGAAAAGCAGGATCAGTTGGGTTGTGACAGGTCCCTTTCTCTTTGGGTGTCACATGCTATTGTTTGTGCAGCATGCATGACTTGCTACTGCTACTTGGAAAGGTCCAGAGGTACAGTGTCATTTTCCAGCCACTTCAGGGCTGCCAGGATCCTTGTTCCTGAGTGCAAATTGGAAGAGGGGGTCTAGGTAAAAAGTAACAATGCAAGGACATGCAAAACCAGTCATGCTTTGCAACACGTAGGTCTTCCTAGTTAGTTTGGAGGCAGGAAAGTGAAAGTACTGGAAGGGGTGAGCACTGTAGCATTTCTAGGCTTTAAGTTGGTAAACCACCAGATTTTCAGGTGCCTAGTCCTTAAAGCAGTTTTTAACTGGAACCTTCCAAAACTTGCTCAAGGCAAAGCTGAGCTATGAGAGCAAAATGTCTCTAGAAAAAAAGAGGAGGTGCCACAGCCAGCTATTTTTCCTTTTTAAATTGGGTGAGACTGTGCAGTATTCAGGTCTGCTGAAAGTCTCTGTGATTAGATGGATTGAACTGAAACAGAAATGAAGTTCCTTCCTAGTTTGTGATGTAGGTGAGGAAGAGTTGTTTGTTTAGTCAGTATGTGAATACTGTTAGGCTGAAAATCAAATTTCATTTCTAACTTGCATAGCCTGAAGAATTTCAGATTTAGGTGATTGCCTTCCAGTAGTGTCATGTACATTCAAAAATAAAAGATGGGTGTATAAATACAAAATAATCTAGAGAATAACAACCTGTAAGAAAACCAGCGAGTGTATCAACTGTCTCCATAAATGGGGAGATACCAGACTTCTGTGAGGAGCTGGCTGTGAAAACAGCAATTGAATCTGAGCTGCTTTTTGTGTAATCTTTTGGGGGTTTTGGTTATTTTTTTTTATTTATTTTCATTTCCAAGCTGTCAGTGTTGCAGTTCATGGCACAGACCAAAGCTCAGAGAAGTCAAAAGAAAGATTTCCATTGATTTCTGTGGGCTTTGGCTGGTCTCTTAGCCAATTACAGTCATCCTGTTGAAAAATCCCTTTTTAAAAAAGGGAATTAGTGTACAAATGCTTGGATGCTTTTCCCTGCTGGATTCATATGGCAGATCTCTGCATCACTGTTTATATTCCTTAGCAACCACAAGTCAAGTGGTCTGTTTTCCTGTGGTGTAGGAATAGTTATTGGCATGCTGTCTTTGTGTATTATGTGCATGCTTGGACTATGGCTATTTGGTACAAGTCTTGGATAACTTGCGAAGCATTGTAAGTCCCACACAGGGTGTTTCTAATGAGAAAGATCTGTCATCTGAAAATGTATGCTACCTACACTGAGGCTGAAGTTAAGCTGGGTCCACTTATATGTTAAAAAAACAATCAAAAAACACAGCAAAAAAGCCCTCCTGAAGCTGTTTGGCTTAAGAGAACAAGGAGATGAGGCAAATAACGTTCCTGTACTATTTCCTTCTCCAAAGGACTCAAGAAATACCAGAACAGTTTTCCTTTTGAGAAAAGAGAGAGAGAGAAGCAAAGAATTGAGACAGTAAACACCAAAGGATTCTGGGTTTGCAACTTTATCAATTTTATTGTAAAGTCTAAATGACTCTAAGCAGCTGCAGCGTAGCCTGGGGCATTATAATATATATAGTTTAAAAGTCTGTTTATTACACAAGATTTGTTGCATGCCCTGCTTGAAGTGATAAATCCAGATCTATTAAATGTGAGACTATGAAAAATATCATGCTGCCTGCGGACGACCACGTCGGGTATAAAACTACTGGAAGGGTTAAACCCTGAGCAGTGGTGGTTCAGGCAATGTCAGGGTTGCCTTCATGGGTTGGTTCATGGGCTCGCACTGGCCCTCACTGACCGTAAGATGGCGTGTACACACTGCGTTTCCAGGGAGTGAACTCCAACTAAATAAAAATTGCAGATAAAATCATATTGGCATATTTTATTTGATTGTAATTGTTTCAGTGCAGGCAGTTCCTGAAACTTGAACTTACCAGTCCCACCTGAACAGCTTGGCTAGCTATGTTTTAATTAATGGGTTAAATTTTGGCCAGCAACGCTCGTTAACTAGTTGGAGGCAACAGGATTAAAAAGTGGTGCTGTCAAAATAACGTTAAGATTTGAAGGTGGAAATTTTAACATGACAAATTGAGAAGGGTGCCCATGAGAAAATTGCATAAGACCAGAAAATGGGTATGTAATATCAGCCATTTTAAACATCAGAAGCAAATAATTACTGCCAAGGTCTGCCTTTCCAAAGGAAAAATGCTGACTTTGGCAGTACCTTTGTGTTTGCAGAACACCCTGTATGCAGCGAACCATCATAGGTGTGCAGCAGTCACAAAGATCAGGAAGATCTCAGCAGTGCAGAAGGATTTGAACCTGGGATGTGAACATCCACTGGCACAATTACTGTAAAGATCAGAGGTATCTCTTTTTCCTGTGGGAAGCCAAAACTGCTAGGAGAGTGCTGGCTCTGTCTAGCAAGAATTAGTGGCAGAGATGTGAAGTTTGTTGTCCTTTGGCTTGCAGATTACTTGAGTAATTTCCTGACTTTTTGTTTGTCTTCCCTCTAAGCTCTTGGGAAAGTAACGCTTTTATTCTTCCTTTATGTAGTGCCTGTTCAGTGGGAGTGTGATCTTGCTGGCCCCTAACCAGAGCTACTGCAAAACAAGTAGAAGGCTGTCACTTGCTTCCCTCCCTCTCTTTTGAGACAACTGCATAGTAAAACCTCTTTATAGTGTCTTTATCCCGCATTTTAGAACTTTATGCATCCCCAAAAACAGGGAACAATGAAGAAAAAGTTACAAATCCTGCTGCCTATCTAAATAAAATTAATTGGCAGCTTGGGCTCACCTGTATGCTGTTCACGGTTGTTGACCACCTCAGAATTAGGGCAACATTGTTATTATGTCAGTGTTTTTTCTGCTGGTGCTCATTTTGTTACACGCCCCCCCCACCCCCACCCTGCCTTTTTTTAAGGGGCTGGCTCCTTATTATGCTTCAGAGACTGTCAGATGAAAGTAACAGGACTCTGTGGTATTCATAATATTCATAACAGCTGTCAAATGATACTGTCTTAGAGTGAAAGACTTACGGTTTTGCAGAGTGACAACTATGGCTTGTATGTGTTTGAAACAGCCCTTTGTGTTTGAAAGGTTGTCCACCCAGATATGTAGCAGTCTTATTCTCTGATTGACAACCTTTCTTTCTTTTTTTCATGTGTGTACCAGGGCTGTCATCATTGCTTCCATTTTTGCCTTTTTCCAATCAAGCACAGAGGAAAGCACAGTATCTAGGAAAAAAAGCATAGTTTTTTAGCTATTCTAGTACAAATCTGGAAAAGCTGAGTTTTACAGTAATGTATTCCTCAAAACCAGTTGCTTGTTCCAGAATGTTTCTTTAATAGAATGTCTAATAAAATGAAATGTTTTCCTTAGACATGAGTCAGGCAGTCCTGTGCTTAAAAAACAAACAAACAAAAAAAAAAAAACAAACCAGGAGTGGTATTTTTCAGATCACTTTGTCCATGCTATAGAAGCTGAAATTGGATGGAGCAAAGATCGATAACGTATCCAGTTAATACACTAACGTATAAATGAAATGATTCATAAGAAATGAAATGACTTCTCCTGACAATCTTGAGATAAATACTGTTCCATAATACCTCAGTCTTGTCAATGTGAATTTATATTATAGGCAAACAGTTGCTGACATGTCAACTCTATTGTGTAAATCTCCCAGGAAGTGGTACTCACTATTATTTGCAACACATGTTTATTCCTTGGACTTGGCCCTTATTACCCATTTTCATTTAGTGCAGGCAGAAGAGTTTTTCTCCCCTGGCCTTGTGTGTTCTTCTGTCCCTTACAAGGTCACTTGTTTTAGTTTGATGCAAGCGTGGCAGGGAATCAGGAACTATCCTAAAGGTGGAATGAGTTCATGGGAATGTGAAATAGTTGCTTCATTCTTGTCATTAGCTGGAGGAGAAATGTTTTTCAGGTGTGGTGACAACTGGTACTCAAGGTGTGTTTTGCTTCTCTTTCTATTTTTAAGTTTATCTGTTCAAATTACATCTGTAGTAAAAAGAAAATTCTGTCACTTCTAAAACCAGACATCTACACATGTTATTAGAGTGGAGTGTGGATAAGCAAGAGCCTCATATCAATCAGTTTTGAGACGGTTATCTGCCTGCAGTCATTACATGACTCCAGACATGATACAGAATTCCTAAGCAGCCTGAAGGTGCTTCTGTCACTCTGAATATACGTGGAATCTGGGGAGATCGCTTGATGTAGCTATTGCCTTTGAAGAGTGCAAATTCCCTCCTATGTTATATACCCCATGATATCCAATCTTAGTTTGGTATACTTTGCAATTACTGCATGTGACTAGGACTCTTTAAAAATCTTGGAAAATTTTTGGAAAAGCATATTTTATATTTGTAGAGACTTATTAAATGGACCAACTCCATCTCATCTGCTGCTTAACTTCTTTAGTGGCTATTGTTGTAGTATGTTTGTTTTGACGTAATGTGTTACTGTTTGACATATCATACTTACCTCTCTGTTGGCCAATGCCATTGAGATTCAAACCTAAAATAGATGAGAAGCTACAGAGTCTGTTCTTCGATGTAAAAAAAAAAAAGTCTGTAATGTTGAGAACAAGTTAATCTCTAATGAAAGTTCAATGTTCTTCAACGTACTTAAAGAAAGTAAAAAGGCTAGTCAGGATGGGGAAAACTGAGATGGTGAGTGTTTCGGGGATACTCTGTAATCAAAACTTTTCTTTTTCCCCTCAGACTGTCTCTTGTTTTGACTTCTTTTCTCTCTTATTTGAGAACATCACCTATGTCAGAACATGCTCAAAACACTGGTTTTCTCCTCTTTGGACAATTGCTACTTGCAGCTGCTCCTGTCCTGATGAAATTTTGAAATGCACTGTTCTGATGCTAATCTCTTAATACAGGTTGAAGCGAGGTCTGTTTTAGTCATGGCATATTTTTTTAGTCTGTAATCCTTATTGAAACCTATGCTGAGACATGCAATTCGAAGAGTGAAAAATATGCGTGCATTGTTGCTTAGATTCTCGGGCTTCTATCCTTGCAGGTGGTCAAGATGATCCTTTTTCATGAAGTATATTCATGTCTGCCCAAATTCTGCAGTGCTGCAGGATCTTTGAGCATCATCTCAATTTTTTCTTCCTTTATTTTCAGACTCGATAGCTCTGTTCTTGGTTCCTTGAATTTCCTTCTTGATGTGCTTTCTTTTGTATCATGTTCTTTCTTATTACATGGAAAAGCTCTGTAGTTAAAGTAAATCTAATATCTTCTCTCATTTCAAAGGGCATCCTTAACCAACCTGTTTGGATTATAACCAAGGCACGTTATGGTGTCTACATACTACTTTATTCTGGGTGTTGTGCTTTTGAACTGTTTTGATGCTACTGTGTCTAATGCTCTAATCCACAATGTAACTTTTGTAGGACAATCAAAACTGCATATTATCTGTTAGAATAACAGGGCAGATGGAAGCAAAATCAGGAGTTCTGCAGGTCTGGCAGATCTTGGAAATACTCCTTTAATAGTGACAGGTACAGATTGAATAAGATTATATTAATTCATCATCAAATAATAAAAAGAAAGTTCTACGAGGGACAGTTTTGTCTTGCTTTTAAATAGTACGGTTATTTTTTCTGATATTGGACTTTTCAGTCTCACTATGTAAAACAACTTTATTCCCATCTCAAGTGAGTCTTGATTATGCTGTCATGTGTTTTGTACTTCACTATTTGTCCCCCAGACGAGTTCGTCATCCTTTTTCTTTCTGGCTCATCTGGGGAATGATTCAAAATCCTCAAAGACAGCCAAGTTAATTTTTGTATCTTGATTTGTAAAGCACACTAGCTTTCTGTGTTTTTTCATACACCACTAAATTTAAAAAATGATAAACAGTTCTGCAGGCACCAACAATCCATGGACTTGTACCTCACTGTCAGCATATTCAGACGAAGCAATTGCATTCAGAGAAAGAATTATAAAATTGACTGTATCATATAGACTATGAACAGCATTTTAATGGCATTTTAGCATTCATCAAAAGCTCTTAGCTCTGCAGTTGGTTTTGTTTTGTTCCTTGTTTGCATTCATGCTATAAATTACTGCTTTTTAAATGGATTTAGAAAGTGCCCTTCTAACACTGTCAGCAATTAAACTGCAAAAGTTAATTCCTCGGGAATTAAGTTATATAAATTAGTCCGATTAATTAGTATCACTAAGGCAGAGATTGGTACAAATGAAGAGCTGTTAAATAATGGAAGCAAATGGAAAACAAGGATCTTCACAGGGCAAATTGAATAAATGGCATGATAAAACAGTTTATATTCATGCATAGAATATATCTGAATTTCCTTCATTTCTACAAAGCACTAAATATAAATGTTCATATGACCAGGCCATGTTTTTAAGGTAATTCTGGCTAATGCCGTGTCTGCTGTGCCATGGAGCTGGGGAGAAAAAGACAGAGGGAACAGTCTGTTGCTGATGCTTACAGGTTGATGAAATTGTGCCAAAATATTGCCTATGAATGAATATCTGTGTGTGTGAGTGTCCTCGGGATCTCATGAATTAAGAAGGAAAATTCTAAGTCACCTATGAATTTAGAGAAGTTACCTGTCTCTGTGGTGTTCAGGAATTCTTAGGAGGGATTATCACATAGGTGTGAGCCTGGTAGCTATTTGGAAAGATTGATGCATGTTGATACAGGATTCCCTGAAGTAGCTGGTGTCAGGATCTGAATGCATATGCTTTTGCTTTTAGGATGGCTGCATGTTGCTCATGCAGGTACTTCAGAAAGAATCTTGTGGTAGTTTTTTTAGAAAAATGTACTTGTGTTAAGGATGTTTACCTTGTGCCTAACTTAACCAGATGCTAGCTTTGATCTGACTATACCTACCCCAGGGAGATGTGGGGGTGATACAGATATTTAAAGAGATTATTTATAAAACTAGTCACTCGTCTTATTGAGTGTTCTTGGAATTTGGCCATACGTTCTTGACATTTGTCACATTCTGCAGTATAAACCTTATGTATTTCTGCATTTATTTATTTTATTTTTTTTTAAAGTCAGTAGTAAGCTAAACTGTCAGACTGAAGGAGTTCTGAAGTTTTCTTCCCCTTATGTTGTCAACAACCATGATTCCAAAAGGGAAGCGTACATCTGGTTCCTGACTACCTGTTTATGAAATGCTGTTGAGGTGTTGTGCTGGATATTTCATAGAATCATAGAATAACCAGGTTGGAAGAGACCCACCAGATCATCAAGTCCAACCATTCCTATCACACACTAAATCATGCCCCTCAGCACCTCGTCCACCTGTGCCTTAAACACCTCCAGGGAAGGTGAAAGGAACACCTCCAGGGAAGGCTGCTGGACCTTAAAATTGCAAGCTTGGTAAAATGTCAGGATTTTTTTTCTTTGCTATCTTGATAGACAGTGTTGCAGTTTCTGAGGCTACCAGGGCTGAGGCGTTAGACACATTCTGAGGATTTCCTGTTAGATAGCTGGAGAAAATTTGAGCGTTCCATCAGTCACCTTGACAGTTCCAAATTCTATGACATGAGTCTCTTGACACTAAAGCGTCTAGAGGTGGTGAAATACTCTTGAGCAATTCTGTAGCTGAGCTTGACTTTTGGGAAGAAGAAGAATACTATGTATACAAGGCTGTGTGCCTCTAAGAGTGGAAGGAGTGAGGCTCAAATTGCAGAATAAGAGAGTCATGGATGAGGAGCCATAAACATTTGCTTTTAGATGTCTGGGTCATGGCCAAGAGTAAGTGGAAATAAATGCAAGTGCTGGAGGTGAGAGGAATATAATGTATAAGATGTTCTTACACTCGTTTCTTAAAAGAGTACCACTTTCAAATGCTTTAAAATATTTTTTTCTCTCAAAATGAAAATGACATCAGTTTTGAAATAGAAATATTACCATACATTGATCTGTTTATGAGAAGACATCATATAACTTGTCTTCAGACTTTTTTATTTAGAGGTTACTGGAGTCTTCTAAAGGTGTTTTGAATTTTAATGATTTGGCTTGATCCAGTGGGTCTTTTCCAACCTAGTGGTTCTGTGATTACCTGCTTAAAATATTGCTTTTACTAAACTTCCTCTGTAATCTAGCAGTATAATGTCAAATGAAATCTTTGATTTGGATAAAGCTGCATCAAAAATTTGTACTTAGTTTTTTTTACCATATGAAACTGAAAATATCAGCAACCCTACTTCTGAATCCTGCTTTTTGATTTGGTGGTTGGTGGTTATTTAGTTTAATATTGAATAAATACAGATTGTGCTATATTTGGGGTTTGCTTGCTCTTAGTAGATAAATGAAAGGGAAAGAATTTGATGTGTAATATGTGATTCTGGACAGTTAAGGATATGCTTGGATATTGCCAAGACAGCTTGAAAGCCTGCCCAGTTCTCCTAATTATTCTTTGTCTCTTGCAGGAGTGATGAGCATACCCTGTAATTCTGGGACTGCACATAAAATAAATCTTGCTGAAAGTAATAGAAAGGCCTTGAAATCCATGTGGTATTAAAGTCTGTATGGGCTTAATGAGAGAGTTTAAAGCCTGAAATTCTGCTGTGGAGTGCTGGATGGTTCAGAGGGAAACTGTCCAGCTGAGTGCGCCTGCTTACTTAGCAAAACTACTGTATTGAAGCAGAAGTGGGAAAAGTCTTAATGTCAATGGCATATTCCTCAGATCCCCACACATCTGTGGTTATTATCCAATTATAGTATACCTGGATGAATGCAGTATTCCACAGTAACCTGTTCTTTATAAAAATTTTGCATGACTGGTCACTTCAAAAGATTTTCTTCAGCCTCAAAGCATACCTTTTGAAGTTGTGGAAGGCATAAGCCAATTAATAGCATTCACACCCCCACTGTACGGAACTGATGTGACTAGCCTTAGTGAAACCTTTCTTTTAGTGTTTCAATTGCCCTTCCTTAAGGGAATCTTCCTATAGTTTAATGCAGAAGCATCTTTCCCCAAATTGCAAATAACAGTTTCAAGGCAGAGAACATTACGGTGCTAAATATTCAGACAGCTGAGGTCTAATCTACCCATTTTCTTGCTGTAATTTGTATCTATAGTGTTTCAGCCCACCAGAAGAGATTGCAGAAAATGGAAATTCAAGCCTCTTAACTGTATTTCCCTTTTAAGTGCATAGATTGAAAAGGTTGCTGAGATTTGCATTGGAAACTAAATTTCAAGTTAAAATCAGTTGTCATTGGAAGAAGCTGCTTTGAAAATTTGATCTGATAACTCAAGAAGATTTTTGGATGCTAAGTAGTATGCATACAGACTCTGTGAATAATGTATTTTTCTATGTTTGATGAGAATCACTTGTAAACTGATTATGGATCTGTGAAGATGCTTGCGTCAGGGTGAGCGAATTTAGAAACCAATTGTATTTCGAGCATTTTAGACAAGACTTGCAAAACAGGACAGAAAGTGATTTTCCACTATTCCCCTGTCAGTTGTTTACTTTATTTTTCATAGTCCTTATAGGATTATAGTTGGCCCATCTTATATATTTTATAAACAATGTTAGCCCCTCTGCTTTCCACAGAGAAATTCTTATTTGCCTGATTGTCAATTGACTTTTCTCTATCCCAGGTATAATCTCGTTTTCACAAGTTCCTTCAAAACTGGCAGTAAGCTTTCAATGAACAAAATTGTTAAAATGATGGCTTACTTAATGCCTGTTGCTATTTGGACAACCCAATATTATCTGAAGGATTTTGAGATTTGATTAAGGGCATTTTGAAAATTTTGAAAAGGAGAGAAGATCAACTCCTTCATCTTGATTTGAAATATTGTTTATATCTCATTTTTCCTACTCTTTCCCATCTGCTCTGAAGGTATTTCAGACTTTTCCCCCCAAAAGCACACCATGACAAAACTCATGTTTGTTTTGTGAAGCTCGAACTTTGATATAACTGCCTTTCAAAGTTTTGCCATTTATCTCTGTTGCTTTTGTCTGCCTTATGGGCTGACTTCCCTAGCAACATCTTGGTTTTGGAAAAGTCACCTAAGAAGCTGTTATTCTGATGAGATTTTGGAATTTCCTGAACAGTTTCCCTCCTCCTTTTATGCTGATGCTAACTTACTGTATCTGGTATTTTAAATTTAGCACAGCTTGAGTAACATTTCTTTTTGTGTCTGTCCCCCCCTACTCCTTCTGGACTGGTTTATGATGCTTTCATTTACCAGATAATTGTTGACTGTACTGTGGTCATAGACATGATTATTTGTTAAGTCTCAGACTAGACTGAGCTTGAAGTACTCAGTTTTCAGGTTTTCAGCTGTCTTGCTGTTTTATAACTTGTATTGTAGTTCATGCAAGAATACATTTAAAAGATCTGGTGAGCTGCTTTGTCTTCAGACCTTGTCGAAGATCTGAAGTGATGGCCTTATGTCATTTCTCTGCCTAGGAGCCTGTGGTGTCTGCAGTAGCTAAAAAGAACAGAGAGTACATGGAGTAAAAAATACTAGTTGGAATACAAATGCTAACTCCTTGGTTTGCATTTGTTGTGGTATCTGAAGTACCAAGCACTTATGCTTACTGATGCCAGCATGCCAAGGGCTGATGTCAGTGCTTGTTTTCAAGGCATGCTTTGTAACTCATTTTCTGTCCCACTTCTTGTGGCCTCCTCCTTTATTTGAGGTCTTTTGTATAAGACATGAGTAATAATCCTACAAGAATAATTAGAATATACCTAAGCTGCAAAGGCTGAATTTCATAGCTGTTTGGAATCCAATGTTTTCTTCCAATTATAAAGCATAAAATGAGAAGGCATAGTTTTTAGACTCAAAAAATCAGAGTTATTTAACATTGAGTTATCTCATCCCTGACTTCAGTGAAGCAATGTGGTCCAGTGAACAGAAAACAAATCTTTTTTTAAGGTTATCTTTGAAACAGATTAACATAGGCTTCAGATGCACACAAAAACTTCTTCCCTACCACCTTATTTCTTTTCTAGCTTGTTTTGTGAACAGTTATAATTAAATTTCTGAGGGAGAACTTGCACAAAAATAGTAAATTGAGAAGAAAACATTCTTTTATTATACTTTACATCCAGAACACACTTCATGTCATCTGAAGATGCAGCTGTTCTTTCAGATAGTTGATTCATGTCGCCCACAATTAAAATGTCCTTGCTATTTAAAAATATGCCTCTCAGCACATCTTAAAAGATTGTTGAAACAATGGCTTGTTCGCAGTGAGAGAAAGGCTCTTAATCCTTTACAGAAGATTGATACAATGACTTGATTACAAAAATGTGGTTTTATCTGATTTCAGATGAAGTCATATATCTTGACAGTTAGTTTAAAAACAGATCTTCCTTGTTTGGAGGCAGAGATGGTAAGTTACACTGTTTTTGTAATTCCTGGGTTATACAACGTATTTACAAGTACATTCATACTGATCTCATACAACATTGCAATTTCTATCAAGCATGGCACTTCTTGCACCAAATGCATTACTTCACTTATTATAGTGGGCATATATAGTCCAAACTTTCTAAGCTCCAGACCTTTGATTATTGACAAAGAAAGTTTCATTCTTTCTGATATTATTGAGTCCTTTGGGAAAGCAACATCATAAGGCTTGTTCTTGCTTTCTTAGTAATGGTTGAGCATTTTTAAAATATTGGAAAAAAATACTTTCGCTCATTCAAGTTGATTGAAAGCTTGAGTTGTCACAACTCTCAACATGGTAATAAAGTATTAGCAACATAATTTTGAACTTCTTGCTGCCATCAGGGTTTCACTATCCCAAACAGGACACACAGGAATCATGTAAAATATGTGGGAAGGGTTCCCCTGCTTCTGAATATGGAATCCTGGTGTGCAAACTTCTGACTAAACAAGTAATGGCTGTGTTTCTGTCTGTGGTACTTGTTAGCATCCTCACCTGGCAGGGCTTCCTAGCTTCAGATCATGGCAATGTTTTTTTGGATGTAGTTTGAAATCCTGGCTGGGAATACTGGAGAGCAGAATTCCATTTCCTTTCTCAGTGGAAGCTCCTGACTGCAATGTTACAGATGTTTCGTGATGTGATGTTTTTTCAGCTTGAAGCTGTTCCTCTCTTGATAGTATAGTTTGATGTTCCCAGACTGGATGTCTGTTATTGTTTGTGGATGGAAGGTTATATAGATCCCTGTTCAGTAAAACAAAAACATGCACTGAAGCAGGAACTGGAACCCAGCTTGCTGCCCTAATCAGTAGGACTGTAGTGTGTACTTCTAGGTTCAGGCTTGCAGAAGCCATTATTCTCTCCTGAACTGCAACAGCTTCAACTGAAAAATTTTGCATTTTGTAGCCATTCTTAGGTAAGAAATAATAAATTCTTAGGTAAGGCAAGCTGGACTGCTGTAGCTGCTGAGCAGCTAGACCGTCTGCCAGACATACCCCAAACGAAGAGGCGTGCATGGATTTTTTCATTTGAACTGTTTCAAAGCTTAATTCACAATTAAAGGTTGTGAATTTCAAGTGGGGGAGGCCACCTTGTTTTACAATGCAAAAGCAAGACGTCTGAATTGCACTGGTAGGTGGGTTTAAGGCAAAGGTGTCTATTTTGCTTTTGCTATGGTCTGGTCAGCTTGAGGAGATTTGTTAATCCTTCCTATGTATTTGTAATTACTGCCTCTGTTATTAAGGCAGAAACAGAAAAAGCCCTCGAGTCTTGTGTGATTTGTTGCAGTTTCAAGATGCTTAAAAACTGAGAATCATAGTTCTAAGCATTGCTATGTTCAGGCCCTTGAAAAGACCAAATTACCTAAATTCAATTAACTTTTGATCTGGTGCACCTGTGCCACTTAAGCCTGAAGATTTTTTCCTACTTTGAAAGGGATAAGCTATTCATCCCTTTCCCATTATCTGGTCTGTGCACAGATGTGCTCAGTGTGATTGTCATTGTATTCCTTAGAGATGGCTGCAAGTTGGTGTGGCAAAGGGTTTATGACATTGATGTGAGTTTTACATGAGGACTTCTAACAGTTGAGTGCTCTTGCTGCTCTTTGAATCCCAATAACTCTATCATTTTCATTTTTCACATGGAAGGAAGTTTATTCCTATGAACACCACTAAATAATCACTATTTATCTTTTCCCTTTCCTTCTCCATCTGCTGCTTGTTAATAAATACATGATGTGCATGTAGCTTGACCCATTTTTGGGGCAGGCATCGTGGAGATAAAATCTCTACCCCAATGCAGCTGATGAGAGTTGGCTTAGAATTTCAAATTTTACCCGGAATATGTTTTTAATAACATCGGTTACTTTTGTAAGAATGTGAATCTCATCTAGGAAGACCTGTTTACATGCCAATCTTTATGCATGTTTTCCACAGCTGTTTTTTCACTTCATTCAAAACCAAAGTACATATACTCTCATTATATTAAATGTCTAAATCGATCACTTGCCTGTCTAATTGGTAATGTGCTGTGGCCACAAAAAATATCCCTGCTCATGCAAGCAGTACTTTGAGGCATAATACAGGCTGCTGGAAGCAAAAGGAATTTGCACTGTAAATGAGTAAATGCAGTATGGCCATGAAAGCAATGTTTCTTCTCCTTCAGAGGGTGCTTTCTATAAAATGTATAATAAACCGGCCTGAATTTAGTCAGGCTTGTCTTGCTGTATCCCAGGGTGACAGTTTCCTGGTCTCCTGTGCTTTGAGTCTGTCTCAAGATTAAGGTAGGAATGAAAAGTCACAGGAGAAAGGGTTCAGGTTGGTTGGATTGAGTTTAAGGTAACTAGACTTGTTAATTCTCAGTTGCTAGCAAAGAGACAAGTTCCTTCCAGTAATGATTTAAAGTGCTTAAAAGCAAGTTTTGTTCTGAATTGAATCCTAGGGAGGGACACTGTCTCTCCATAAAGAGAGCCACATAAGCATTTGTAAATGCTCCGCAAGTGAGTTTTGAAACTTTAAGTTTCAGAGGCTCATGTAGCTGTGAGCTGAGATTTCTAACTTTGACACCTCAAAAATCAGTGTTACCAGGGGAATGACACTAATACAGTGTAACTGCGGGAATAATTGGGTTTTAGGATTCTGATAATGTTGGTATTTTAATCGAGTGGAAACTTTCCTCAAAGGTTTGAAAAATTCAGAATGCAAAACAAATTACTGTGTCAAGTTCAGTTCAGTGTTTAATTAGTATGAAGTTTAAGGGTTTTGTTTTGATGCCAGATGTTTCTCAAAGTATATTTTATGAAAATATTATACATTTATATGTATACATAAAAAAATAAAGGTTAGGGAAGTGTGGCACTTTCAAAATGCTGGAATGTTATTATGAAGTTTTTCTATAGTATGAAAAATCTATGCAGCTAACAAATTTTCTAAGAAATTTATATTCCAATGCATGTTTTGCTAAAAGCTTGGATTTTTTTTTTTTTACGTTATCTACTGTTTTATTAGATCTTTGTGTCTCAATCTTGGTAGTTGGTGTTTTGGTAGCACAAACGCAGTGCATGTAGATTTCTATACTGTGAAATAAAATCATGTTAATCTGATAAAGGCTTTTTTTCGTTTGTATATACTGTTGGTTATAAAATGTATCAAGTGAGCTGTTTGTCTAACAAGAAGGTCGTACAGTACTTGGCTGAGGAGTGACTACTTCAAGAAGAGCTGGATCTGCGAGCTTAGAATAATACAAAGAAAAAATTCATTTGGCTGGCTGCTATCTCAGAAAGATGCATGCTGAAATGGGCAGAAATTGTAAAGACAGGAGTTAGAATATTGCGTTTGTGTGCCTTAAGACTTTCAGTCTAAAGGCTGCTGATTGTCTTCTTCTGTTGAAGTAAAAACCCACAAAAGGAGATGAATTATTAATTCAACATGGTGTGGTTAAACTTGTGGTTTCCTCTGAGACCTAAAATTTATTTCTTTACAGCCCATAGGCAAAGCCTGGCCTGGAGGGACAGGTTTGTTGGCTAACATGCTTTTTAGGAATGATCCTCGCCCCACTCCCTGTCCCTCCCTTCGGGTATGTGCCTAGTTAATACTGTTTCTTGTCATCTGCATGCTCACCTTCCTTTTCTATGGCGGGGTGAGGGAAAGAGCAATGTGTATGTGAGGTAGGTTCTGAATGCAGAGAAACCTACCCTCAGATTGTAGTCAGGAAATGGATGGTGTGTCTGAAGACCTCAATATGTGTGAAAATTCATTATTCAATATGCAGGAACTCTGCCATTGTGGATGGGACTAAGATTTGGGTGAAATTAAGATAACTAATTGGACATAGACATACTGTTGTGTATATCATCAAGGAAAGAAATTGCTTCAATACTAAATAACAAAATACATACCCAACTAGAACATAATAGAAATTAAATATTTTTAACTTGATCTAAATGTTTCCGCTTGCTTCTTTTCTGTTAGGTGAGTAGCTGTTTTGATCATTTGTTTAACTGTAGCTTTTTAGTCTAAGATGGACAGTAACACAGACCATGTGACCCCTGGAGTAGCTTCAGTCTCCTCTTGAAAATGTCTCTTCTGTTCTATACCACTGTCTTGACCACAATAGCACTTGTATTCAGATCTAGTCCTTGTAGCTAATCGTGAGTTTCTTTTGTCCCCGAAATTAAAATATCTATGTACTCCAGGCCCTCTTCTCTTACATAAATTACAAATGATAGTTTGAGCTTCAAATCTGTCCTTTCTCTTTGGTAGACTTTGCATGTTTAAATGTAGCTTTATGCTGTGGGACTGTACCTCCTTAAATTTGTCATTGGACTTGAGGCATATCCTGAAATTTCTCAAGGCAAATAGTTTATGAAATGTAGGACAGAGCCTCCTTGCCTTTGTAACAGGAGAAGTCATATATAATAAGTTTTGAATCAGCATAATTCTTTTGCCTGTATAATATACACTGTTGTTTGCATACTTTGTATTATGATCGTACTTACTTGACCAGAAAAGGACTTTGTGCATGGATTTTGTAAGTCTAATGGGTTCTTTCTGAGCTTTTGAACTCTCCAAAAATAACAGTCATGTATTAAATTTATTTGATGCAACTTAAATATTTATCTTAAGCATGGTATTCCCTTAAATATTTTTGAAATCATGCAGGGATTTGCATGTAATCCCTTGTTAATTTTGGTTGTAAAAAAAATAAATAATTAAATCAGTTAAATCTCATAAAAACAGTGAGCTTTGTGCTGCACTGTTAAAGTTAATGGGAGGTTTGCAGTTTATAGCAATAGGCTTGCAGGATCAGTAGTCATCCAAGTACTTTTAAATAAGGTCCTAATTACAAACAGAAAAATATTGACTGTGCGTAGAAACCTTCAGCTCTGCTAGAGTAGAACATTAGTGCCTATTCATTTTGCTAGATAATCATCCTCCCACCTTGGCTTCTTGTATCAGTTTAATAGAAAGCTTATCTGTGTAAGAGAAAATTTGTATTTCTGCCTAGTGAAATTTGCCAGGGAGTTCCAATTTTTTAAAATAATGAAATTAAGGACAAATTTTACTAAAGAAGCAGATGTTAAAACAGTTTTCCTTTGTGTGGCCAGAGAGAGGGGATTAGCTTCAGGCTTTCTTTGTGCCACTCTCTGATGTACTGTGTGTACTCTCTTTCCAGAGAAGAGCAACGAAGCTGGTGAAGGGGCTGGAGAACTGGCCTTATGAGGAGCAGCTGGGGGAACTGGGGTTGTTTAGCCTGGAGAAGAGGAGGCTGAGGGGAGACCTCATTGCTCTCTACAACTACCTGAAAGGACGTTGTAGAGAGGAGGGTGCTGGCCTCTTCTTCCAAGTGACAGGGGACAGGACAAGAGGTAATGGCCTCAAGCTCCGCCAGGGGAGGTTCAGGCTGGACATTAGGAGAAAATATTTCACAGAAAGGGTCATTGGGCACTGACAGAGGCTGCCCAGGGAGGTGGTTGATTCACCTTCCCTGGAGGTGTTTAAAGGACAGGTGGATGAGGTGCTGAGGGGCATGGTTTAGTGTTTGATAGGAATGGTTGGACTCGATGATCCGGTGGGTCCCTTCCAACCTGGTTATTCTATGATTCTACTTTCCTGGAGGTGTGATGATAATATCTCTTTCAAGGAGTTTGCAATCTAATCTCCTAAACTTGTATTGGAATTCAAAGAACAGGAGGCTACAGACTTGTTTCCTATTACTTTGGTGTGTGTCTGTGTAGATGCCTGTATAGCTGAGGCTTTCCACACTGTTCACAGTATAAGGTGGGGAGGTAGGAAACAGAACTATTACTGCTTTTAAATGTGATGTTTTTTTTAACACCACAAGTAGCATCATGACTTTTTCCTTCACAGTTCCTTACAGTAGACAGAATGTTGATTTTAGCTTTGTTGTTGCCTCTGAAGGTGGGATCATTCAAAATTAGACAAATGGATACAAATTTTTTTTTGACAAATCTCACATTATTGCATGAAGATATGGGGCCTAGGCCTATACTTAGTGGTATGTAGTTAAACAGTAACTGTGTTTGAAATATTGATGCTTCAGGAAGCACCTACCTGTTTTAGGTGATCACAGGAAGGTCCCATGGTTTTGATCAGCTTTACCAAGCAGCTGATGTTTCTTAGTCATCAGAGTGACAACTTTGGAAATGCTGCATTGTGTTCTTTAAATCAGGAATCCATTATGTGATGACTTGTCAAAAATTTGCAGCAACAGTAAAACAGGTTAAACAAAGCTTTTTTTAAACAAGAATTGAAATTAACTGACGTACCAATGAGAGGTGTATTTGTTTGTTCATCTTGGACCTATTAGTTTTTCTCCTCACACCAGATTTGGACCCAGGTATTAATCAAGTGATTCTTTTTGACCTCTTGCTCCTCATTTCTTAGCGCTGGAATAGAGCTAAACACTACTTGTGCCCCAGAGCCCTGAAGTCTCTCTTAATGGCTTTCAGCTTTCCGAGCTGTGTCATCATTGCCGATTTGAAATACTACCAGAGGGTAATAATCTGTCTCTTTCAGCAAGGAAGGAAGTTTTCTAATTACGTCCTTCACTGATGCCCTAGGTAAGCAGCAGACCTCCCTGTGGAGTGGGTCCAGTCTGCAGATAGGTCCCTCTGTCCCTTTTAGAAGGGAATCCCCCAAGACAATAACTCTTCTTTTTTACGGAGGATGTTTTTATGGTTGTTTGAGGATGGCAAAGCCTAGGGAATGTTTCTGGACTGTGGGAGCCATCCTCTTCGTCTCTGGGGATGGATTCCACTTGCAACACTTCATATTTGTTCTTCAGGGGAATCTGGGGTTTTGTTGTCTGAGTGGGGACAGCAGGTTTCCTGCGCCAGGCAGGAACTCGCTGCCATTCCCCATCTCTTGTTCCCCCAACCCTGCAGCTGGCAGGTGGGTGTTGCTCAGCCGCACTAGCTCCAGCAGCCCGCAGAGTTTGTGAGAGGGTTCTGCTCCACAGATCTATCTCCCTCCCACACTCCTGGATAGTCCTTACTCTAGCTACCTCCTCCCTCAGCTCTGCCACCATGTGAAGGAGTTCCCCCACTCGAGCACAGCTTCCACAAGTGGAGCCAGTACTGGTGGCATGAGTCGGTGTGGGAGGGTGGCACTGCCTGCACCCAAGGGTCTGGGTAGCTGCATGTGCCTACTGAGGCTCTGTCTCGGTGGCTACATCCATCCTGGCTGCTGCAGCACCCGGAACAGCTTTAATCTTCTGCTTGTTCCCTCAGACTTAAGTAGAGTTATCCAAGGGCCTAGGAGAAATGGCTCTGTTAGCCAGTATGTGTCCCTGACAAAGCTACGACACACTTTTAAAACTTTTATCTGCGATAGCCTGGAAACATGAAGCAGTTTCACATTATAGTTATTTCACTGATGGAAAACCTCAATAAGGAAATTCTTATCAAAATTTCTCTTTTCTAGTCATCATTGTTCTCCTTCTAATCCTTGTATGTCACACTAGATATATCTCCTCCTCCTTAGCAGCTACATCTATAAAATTTTCATGGATACTCATGCTTGATTTTCACTTTTAGCCAAGATCCATGTATTTAACTATTAATCTCATCCCAAAAGTCATTTTCTCAGTCTTATCATTCGTGTTCCTCTTCACAGCCTGGTAGTGAATATTACCAGAGCTGCACACAGTGTTTCAAGTGGGATCACAGCTAATAGTAGTAATGATTATTGCTTTTCTGCAGTGTGGTTTCATCTCCTGTGATCACTAGGAAGGCTTTATAAACCACCGGTTGCACTTGCATTATTTTGGGTGTTTCTTCCTTCTTTGTCTAGTAGGATTCTTTGGTTTTGTATTTATTTAGCTTAATTTTTTGCAGAAAAAAAAATTGTCTTTGAGCTGCATCTATGCATAAGTGGTTTTACTAATAAGTGGTTTTACTAATTTCTGGCCTTACAGCTCTAAGGTGACACACTGACTGCAAGATCCGAAGGTGTTCCTTACAGCAACAAAGAACTATACTTTTGTTGTTCAAAGTGACATCAAATACCCCCAAGTCAAAGTATTGCATATCTAGGTTCTGGAGAGAATGCTATTGTTATCAGCTGGGAAAGTTTTCCTGTAGATTTTTCAGCTTATGAATGAAAAATAATATATAATTGTTTGTTTGGTTCATTATAATAGTGAATTGGTGTTATCTGTGGTTAGAAGAAACTGACTTAGGCTTTCAGTGCAATACCTTTAACTCTGCTTCTCTTTTTTTAAATAAGTAATTTTCCTGTTAAAAGCTTACTATTAAAATGTTGGTGAACTTGGCTGAATGTGAACAATGGCTCTATTTTTATCTCTCTATATATGAAAATATGAAGAAACATGCAGCCTGTTTTTTGCTGTTTCTCAGTTGTATGCCAAATATGACAGATACTTTGCTAGTAATTTTGTAGTGCTCCAGGTGTTCAGAATGGTGGTGATGTGATAATTTGACATGGCATTATGCTGATTATGCTGTCCTTTTGCATCATTTCCACTTCTGGATTGGTACAAATACCAATATGTGCAGATATAAGTCTTAGAAGCAGTAATTGAGTAACACTACAGGGCAAGTAAAAAATGGCTCCATTGGAAATGCACAGTCAATTTGCTTAGTATGGACTTTGCAGCTGGTCATCTGTGCTTTTAACCATGACTTTGCAATGTATCAGAGGGCTGCTCTGGGCTGTATTCACAATTAACTCCAATGTCATGAAATAAGTCAGATAAGATGCATCTTCCTCTTTGCACACTGCTTTCCACTTCTAATGCTCAACAAATATCCTATAATTTTAAAATATTTAACAGTTTTCTTTGACAACACTTTGCAGTGCACAAAAACTTGTGTTGATCGTAATTTTTACATTTCTGTAGGTGTTTTGGTGTGTTTGTCTCTACTCCCCAGTTTTTAACAAAGGTAAGGAGTAAAATCGCAAAATATTAGGGGCAAAGAGTGAGTCTTTGAGGTTGCTTGGTTTGGGCTTGAACAGGTCAAAATCTACAGGAAAGTGCTTATTTTGTCAAGAAAGAGGTATATGGTCTGAATTGGAATAAAAAGTGTGTCTTTCTGCAGACCTTGCTTTCAGGAAGGAAAGTATTCCTTTTCAGAAGTCTCATAAATCATATGCATATTAGCAAAACTAGCATACCACTAAAAAAAGATAAAATACTCAAATAAAAACTGTAGAGCTGCAGAATGCAGAGTACTGGTACATTACTAGTAGCACTCTAGAAAATATTGAAGTATCACCGTGTGATTGCTTAGTGTTGGGAGAAACTCTTTGTAGCATTTGTTAAGAGAATTTAGTGGAACGAAGAAGCCATGTTTTTTCTTGCGGCTGAAGCCTTGCATGTACCATACAGTGAGAAATTTTATGAGAAGATACTTTCTAGAGTAAACTGCTTCATAACTATAGCTATGATGTATAAAAATACGCCAGTTTCAGTATCTAGACCACATCAAATAGACACAATACCTTCGGGAACATTATTTTCTTGTGCAGTGTGCAGTCATTTTTCGAGCTCCGCGCTGCTGACTCTGAAAGATGCAGTTGCAGCTCTGTCTTCAGTATCTTAAACAAAGGCTTGGGCCTGACCTTTGAGTGTGATTGTGTTTCTCTTGACGTTTTATGAGTTGAAGATTTTTTTCAATAAATAAAGGGAAGAGATTCTCAGTGTTACAGGATTCTGTGCCTGCCTCCCTTGATGTAAAACTTTGATCTTTCAGACATGCTGCTAAAGCATGGGGTGTGTTGTTATTGTTTTTCAGATAGCCCACCCTCAGGTAACGCATTTATTCTGCAGCGGGGTATGCACAAAGGTGTTTCTCTACGTGCTGGTTCAATCAGTTTTGTTGAATTTGATATTAAAGTTGTCAGCTCTGGCTCTTGGCTTCACTGCAGCTGAGAGTTACATTTGTAAAGAAATTCTTGATAAGCTGTATGCTGAACTAGATTGGCGCAAGTGGCATTTATCAAAGTTTTGGCACTGAATCTCTGGCAAATCTTCGTCTTCGAAATTCACAATGATGGAGACAAAAGCTCTATATTTGTCTTAGCGACCTGTTGCTGTGTTAAAGCAAGTTTTGGCTGCAGGTCATGAGCTTGCTTGAGATTTTGAGTGTCAGTTCTTTGACATGGGGAAGGCATCTTAGCTTTGGAAGTGATTGCATTGTTTCTGTTGAAACAAAAAAAAATTATTTTTTTTACCCATTCAGGCAAAATGGCAGACTTCAGCCTGAGTAGTTAAAGTACGTGCAAAGTAATAAGCAACTAAAAAAAATCTTGTGATGGTGGGAAAGGATGATCTTAAATATTGTCTTTGTAAGTGAGTTCTGTATGTGAAAATAAACTTCAAGCAGTAATCAAGGGCACTGCTACCTTGGAAGCTGGCAGAGCTTTACCAGAAGCTCATGGCTTGGCAACGTGAATGTGTTGCTGGCATCTTCATCTCCTCAGGTACTCGCACAAATGCTGATAAGCCATGCTGATTAGGAGACAGGATGGAAGACGTCTTATGTAGTGATGTATAGGTATGTCTGGGATCTAAACTTTGTCTCTGTTTACTTATTTAAAAAAAAAAATCTGTGAAGGAAATAGCTTACTCTGTGTAAATATCCATGAAGATGGGACAATCCACTTGCTGATAGTTGCTGAATTTGAAACTTGCCACCTGTTAACAGTACAATACCTAAATATTGCTTCTGTTTTTTTCTTGTAAGACATTGAGCTTCTGTAAGAAAATCTTGACTCTTAAGTAGCATGTGATGAAGACGTGTAGGAGTTCATCTGGCTGTCTAAATGTGGAAAAACATGCTGGCCTGCTCATTCTCCTTGATTTAGCCTTAGCATTAAAAGAAATTTGCTTTGCATTATGAAGCTTGCTGATGTCAGAAGGAAAAAAAGATTAGGCCCAGATGGCATGATGCTAAATAGAGCTGTGTATGAAGTGTGCATGTAAAGAGGCCAATCAGTTTTTGCTGATCCTTTGTAAGCGTGAGGAGGAAGAAAAATATCTCCTTTTTAATTAATCTTCCTTAAGGGGACCCAAACTGTGTATATGTTATAGCTGAGCAGACACCCTCATGGTAAAAGCCTCTCACTGCTTTTAGCAGGACAATCCTGGCTTTATTTCTCAGATTTCCTACCTCCGTTCTGTGTAAAAACTGACTACTGTCTTAATTTCATAGGTACAAAAATATCAGCCCTCTAAAGATGGGGAAAAAATTAATTGATAGCAAGTATAGTAATTGCTCTTAATTTGTTAAAATCTTCCAGTGAGATATTTTTTTTTTTTAATTTATATTTGAGTAGATTGGCTACTAATTCAAGTAGAAAGGGAAAAATACACCTAAATTTTGTAGTCACACATATTTCTAGTCAGGGTACTACTGGAAGATTTGTTTTTTAATAATAACCATTGATACCCATAAAATGAAACTTATAAATGATTAAAGGAAGAAAAGCTATAATGTTAGTTATTTCTCGCCTTTTAAGCAGGAATACTGAGTGATTTTTCTGTCGTCATCAGTAACAGTGTCCTTCAAACAAATTGGAAACAAAACCCCTGGTAAGCTAAAACATCTTGTATGAAGCTAAGCTTTATTATTTTATACCAGTTATCTTATTCCAAGATAACTTTAGGCTTCTATACATATTAAGGATACCAAATAAAAAAAGCCTACGTTATTCTTCAGTTACAGGGTGCTATTATTTTGCAGGCTTGTATGAACAGTAATGCTCTACATCACTGCTCTCATGTTTTGTTGTGAGTTTCTAATGTTACATGTCCATAGCAGGAGCTACCATTGTTTTCCTAATTTGGATAAGAAAGGTGAAAATTCAGACATACACTTTGATTCTTCTGCAGCAAGATTACACACTCAACCTTATAGATAAGGTCACTGGTTGTAAAAGTCATTGTCTCTTAATTAGAGATGTTTTATCTTTATCAGACATGATAAAAACACCCCAGCTTTGCACTGCTTTATCAGAATCTTCTTACTATACCTCTTTTTATTCTTTTTTTTTTTTCTATTTTTACTCTGGTGTGATATGGGTCTTTGTGGTGATATAGACCTGTGTTATAAATGTGCTCTTTTAAAACAGAGTACCTAATATCAAGGTGGTTGTAGCCTGAGACTTCCCCTGCCCTCATCCCAAAGATGGTACTGAGTCACAACCCATGTCAAGCATTTATTTTAAAAGAGAGGAGCAAGGAGCCCCTACACAAATTAAGATGACAAAAGATCTTTCATACATCCTATCTATCAGCCTGTTGGATTTATTTATTGTTTTATAATGTATCAGAAGCAAAAAGGTGAGCTTCATGGGATGTCTGTAAATTGGATGAATTCAAAGAGGTTCTCCATCCTTTTCCTTGTCTAAAGTCTCACTGCACCCCTTCCATGAATTCAGCTGCATTGTTACAGCACTCCAAGTGTCAACTTTTGCAGAAATGCTAGGAAAAAAAAAGTGGGAATACAATTTATCCCATCTCTACCTCTTCAGTAGCAACAGATAGTATCATTGTTCTCTAAGCTTCTTACAGGCAATAGTTTTCTGCTGTGTGAGAATTAGCATAGAATCTTTAATATATTACTCTTCTAGTAATTCTTCTCTTGACTTTGTTACTCAGAATTGATCCCAAAGAAGCAAAAACAAAACAAAAGGAATAGACTGAACCTCACACTCCAGTGCTTTTTAAAATGAGATCAGCAAAAAGCCAAAAAAGACTGATGTTGTCTGGTATAGCATTTGCATCTGGAAAATTAATTTAAGCTTGGAAACAGATGATACAATAACCCCTTTTATCACCACTGCTCGCTTTTTATTAAGAACTGTCCAAGCAGGGATATAAGAATTGCTTCTGAAGCTTTTAAAGCTGATTTTCACTGGTGTTAGTTTAGTTTGCTGTAGCATTTAGTATCCTTAAGTGGTCCGGTATTTCTCCATAAAAATTTTTCTTAAATTAAGTTTTGCCTCCTTCCCTAACCCCCATCCAAAAAAAAGAAAAAAGTGATAATGCTTAGAAAACAGCACATACGATTTGGTACCCAGGTCTATTTTGAAACCTGCGTATTCTGCTGTAGGGTGGGATATGACTCTAAGGAAATATTCTGTATAATATAGTGGAGAAAAATAGATTTTTTTGTGACCTTTAAGTTGAACTTTTCTGTTCTGAACCACATTATTTTGCTAAATACAAGGGAACTGGAGTCAGCCTGTGACCTTTTGTTATTATGCAGCTTTGAGAAATGGCAAAAGTCATTCTGATGCTCAGAAACTCTATTATAGAGATAGGGTTCTTTTTTTCTTTAAACCTTTTTAAAGACTCAGAATTCTAGTTTTATACCAGAATAATGTAACCGTTTTCAATATCTGCATAAATTAAAGCCTCTTCTACAGAGACAGTAACATCTGGAGGTAATTGCAATCTATGTTGTCCTCAGCCCCTTTTGATCCCAGAGGCGCTCAATACCTCTGAGCAATGGATTTTCACCTCATCAGTCCTTTGCAGTAAGGCAGCTGTTGCAGAGAACTGATTAAATGATTTATCATTAATTTTTTATGACTTCTATGAATTTACATTTGTGGCCCTGTCTTTGCTGTCGTTGGATGGTTGACTTTCAACTGGTGTCTCAGTCATAGCTTGCTGAGATACAATGCCCAGAGGAAGTAGAGGTGTGCTTTATTTTAAATATTGATGTTGCAATTGAATCTTATCCCTTAATCTCTTTTCCCACTCTGCTGCTCAGTGCTAAAGGAGACTGATTTGTTCATGTACCTGAAAGATATCTTTCTCTGATGGTTACAGTGCAGGGTTACCACTGAATGGTGATGATCCTCCTTGGGGTGCCCAGATCCTGTAAATGTGGCACCTGTTCAAGATCTCCCCTACCTGAGGACAAGAGTGTTGGGGGCATGCATGCCACTCTGTAGTGCTTTGCAAAGCTCTTCTCAGTTACTGTGTTTTGGGACAGATTGAGAACACTAAAAAATATTTTGTCTAAAAACTACCTGTGGCTCGAGATTAACTCTATTGTGTTCCTTATATTTGTTTTATCAGGCTGCCAAATCAAGCTGCTCCCACACAGTCTCCCATGATTCTCCAGAGCTGAGATGTTATACCGTCTCCTGGACAATCTTGGTCCTTAGATGTGTCTTCTTAAAATTAATACTGAAAATTCTTGTCATGGTTTTGAGCCCCCTGGCTGGCAGAGAGCCACATGGCTGCTAGCTCTGGAAGGCAACAAGAACTATATAGTTGCTTGCTCACTCCTCCTGCTTCTGTGTCCCACTGGGGAGGAGAATAGATAGAAACAAAGGCAGAACTCTTGGGTCAAGATAAGGACAAGAAGGGATCATTCATCAGTTACCATAATGGTAAAACCAGTCTCAATCTCAGGGGGTGAGGGGATGGGTGGAAATCTATTACCAATCAAATCAGAGAAAGATACTGAGAAACAAATCCAAATCCACAAAAGAACAACTTACCCTCAGCCATTCATTCTCAACAGGCTTGACTTTTACTCCTGATATCTTCTGCTTCCTCCCAAAGCAGCCCATGGGGGCAGAAAATGGGAGTTTGGGTCAGTTCATCAGATGTTGTCTCTGCCTTTTCTTCCTTCTCTGGAAGAGGACTCTTCACCCTCTTCCCTTGTTCCTCCTGGGCTGCACAGGGACAGTCTGCATGGCCGTAGTGTCCTCCATGGGCTGCAGATTTATCTGTGCTCGGGCATCTGGAGTACCTCCTCTCCCTCCTTCACTAACCTTGGTGTCCTCTGCAGTGCTTTTTTTTTCTTGCATATGATGTCTGCTTAGTTGTTTCTCTTTCAGCTGGGCTGTTCCAAATTTTGCTTTTCTCCCTCCACCACCACACTGGATTGGGCTGGTGTGACTGGTCCAACGAGCCCTGGCAGCCCAACTGCAGGTGGTGATGGAGGAAGGCCCATGCTTCCCCTGTGCCTCACCCCTCTCTCTGCTGCTGCACCCTCACTACTCCCCGTCACGCCCTGCTTCTTAAATGTGTTACCACAGAGGCTTTACCATTCCTTGGTGATTGTCTTGGCCTTGGCCAGAGACCGGTGTGCCCTGGAGGCATCTGGCCTCAGCTTCTAACAGCCTCCAGTAGAAGCCACCCCTGTAGACCCTCTGCTACCAAAACCCTTGTCACTCAAACCCAGTCAATTCTTCATACAAATATTCCCCTTATCTCCTTTACCAGAGAGAATTTCACTCTCTGTGCTTCTGACACTTTCTGACTCTGATCAGTGGCCTGGTTATGAATGTCTCTCTTCTGACCTTTTGCTTTGATAGGTGAAGTTGCATTGTAATGAATAGATAAAAGTGACACTTTGGGAACTGCTTCCCAAGGAGCTGGACCTCAACTAGCCCTATATCTCATTGGTGTAAAACCACAGTGTATTCACCTTGTGCCAGAGCCTCTTTTTTTTCTAGCAGGTAAAGCTTTCTGGATATCATAGAGTTTAAATATATTCTTTCAGGTCATGCACCAATTTCAAATTAGTTATACAAACCTGTAGTGAGAACAGGGAATCTACTCATTACTAGCTCTTTTATACTACATCCAGTGAAAACTAAATGTTTTGATAATAGTGTTAGATGTGGAGCTAATCGCTAGTATGTGATTGATGTTCAGAATGATGTGTTTCAAGTTGCATTTGGACCACAAGAGATGGATTGCTTTATATTGATTGATATGAGTGTGCTTTGTAGAAGGAAAGGACTTTAGAAACACTCCTCATCTTTTTAAAGCACAGTCTTTAGACTGAAGTCTTCCAGATAGATAAGTGGTACTGGGAAGCCTGGATCTGGAACTGAATGCAGACTGCTATTTGGGCCCACTGTTATGTTTCCAGCAAATGGGCTCTGAGAGTTTGTAGATGATGAAGATAATGTGCATCCACTGTATCGCTGACAACTGATGCTGTTCTATTTTTAAGCCTCAGTTCCCTCCATTTACCACTGCAGTTCTTTCATCTTTCTGTGTCTTCCTCTTCTGTCCTGGGTCCTCATGAGGTGTGAAGCGCTGTAAATCATTAGCTTAATACCAGAGGTGCAGACAGATTGTTAATCTAGGACCAGGTAGAACAAGGGATTGGAAAAAAACCATAGTCCTAGATTACTGAGTCTCCTTATACAGTACCGACTGGGCAAAATCTGAAGCAGCATTACCAACCAGACAGTTCTCCCTGCTAGGATGCGTTCAACACTTGAGGAATGCTTGCTTTATAAGGCTGTATCCTGAAAATGCCTGAAAGATAGTGGGACAAGGCAACCTTATAGAAATTGTAGAAGTATTTTGTTTTCAGTTAACAAAGTGGCTTTGTAGTACCTTTGTTCACTTTTAGGAAGCAGACAAGAAAGGAGCAGCACTAGGAAAGTTGGAAGACCATTGACCGTATTGAGACAGTGTAGTATTTGAGGGAGAGGAGCTATCTCTAATGACTGAGAATTAATACCGATGTATTATGGAATAGAAATAAGGATAATGTAAGGGACAGTAACAGTGAAGTGGGAGTGGTGGATGGTGGCTATGCAATAAAGGAAAATATAAGAGGATATGGCAGGGATGCAACCATATATCTATTAGAGCCTTTTACTTTGCAGGGTGAGGGATCAATTCCTTATTAGAGAATGCTTCTGAAACTTGTGGACGTGGGAATATTTTCCAAGCAAGGCAACTGAGAAGCCTTTCTGTCAAGAACCACCATGTGAATGATGAAGGAAGTAGGATATTTGGTGTGCCATGAAGCGCAGCTGCCTGTTCATATTGATTTAGAGTTGTCTGGTAGCAACAGTGATGTGTTCTACTGATACAAAACCTACCAGGCCTGAAACTGTCTGAACTTTTAGTTCATCAATTAGGGGACTTGCTTCAGTCTGTTCTTATTTACCAGTTCATTCAGTTGAACCATTTTATGAGGACATGAAGTACCTGTCTACTGATTTGCTTGAATCCAGCTGATATCTGATGTGGAGAGTCAGACTAATTTCTTTTACTTGCCATTGCCAGCTCTAAATGTGGCATTAAAAAATTGCATGCAATGTCTGTAGTTCTGAAACATATATGAACAGCCAGAAAACTATTTTCTACTGATTCCTTTTTGTCTGTCTGCTTGCTTTCTTGATTATCTTTTTTCCTGTGATAAATGGAGAAAAATGGTTTACGTTGTCACAATGTCTTGCTTTGGGATTGTGTAAGATGTATTGTAGGAAAGGTTAAATAAGACCCTGAGTAATAAAAGCCTCTTTGCCTAACTGGGTTCTTTTGCATAATCGGAGTGGGGTTTTTTTTTGGTTTTTTTTTTTGTTTCTTTTTTTTTTTTTTGGTGAGACTACTGGAGGAACAAAGCAGTCCTATTTCAACAAGTGAGAAGATAACACAAATTCTTGTCTGGTGACAGAGATACGACTATAATACTACTACAGCAATGTGATTTTGTAGTTGAAGTACAAATCCAAGAGCTGCAGCTCGTATTTCACATAAAAAAAAATGCTTATTTTTCTTTTCCTTTGCTTCTTTATTTTTGTTTAACACCCAACAGCAAATTGAAATCTGAATTTCTTTATAAAATTAAACAGGAGAGGCAAGGATAGGCCTTTTGTTCCCTGAAGGGTAAAGTGCTGAGAAAACACAGACAATGCAGGTTCCACTTCACGCAAGATCAAAACTTATCTTTGGAACATTTTTTAGGAAGGACACATTATGGCTTAGTTCTAAGACTTCCAGTCCTCTCTGAATAACTTGGAGAAACATTTTTTTGCTTACTGTGATCAGGTGAAATCAGACCTAGTCTGATGATTAAAACTGGATACTGGATAAGCAATGATGTTGCTTTTCAGCTTCCTGATGGTCAAAGTTCTGTGTAAATCTAAGTTGTTTGTCTTCTGGATATACAGACTTGTTCTGTGCTAGGGTTTCTGTTTTTCTTTCAACTTAAATATCAACTCGTATTCATTGGTATTTTTGCCTTATTCATGTTTTCACCCCCTGTTGACACCCTTTATTCTTTCAAGACCATTGTCCATGTTTGTGGCCTGCAGTATGGTCATTACTTTTATCTCAGTGTCTACTGATGGTAGTTAAATCTACATTATGAAAAGATAAAAGGAAATTAATTCCTTTTCCGCTTACTTCCCTATACGAGATATTTTAAGGAGAAATTGGCCAGTTTGCTGTTGCGAATTGTTTGCTTGATCCAGCTGGCAGTGTTGGAAATAGTGTTGAAATATTTCACATACTTTTTCTTGAATGACCTTGCTGCAGCTTCCCCATTTATCTAACATTGTGTCTTGGAGACACCTACTCTCATAGACTGCAGTAATTAAGTTTTGTAATTTGTTTCTAAAGTAAATAACTCCTTGGCACTGAAAGGGTTTGCCTGTCTTATCAGAGCAGGCAGTTAATCGCTCCTGGACTGCTTTTGCTATTTGTTTGTTCCTGTACCACTTCCCGTTTTTTGGGTTATTTCAGCATATTGCATCATTCTGTCCTGAGCTCATGCAGAAGCGTTAGCAATTCATCTTAGCATTTTCTCCGCGTCAGCTGAGGTTGCAAACCAAACTAACATCATTTTTCAAAATGCCACTTTAGATGGCAAAGAACTGAATCCTCTAGTCCTTATTCAGCCAGAAGGAAACAAAATAAATAAATCTCATGTTGCTGGTTTAACAGTGCAGAATCAGACTAAACTGTCTATAGTATCACCATGTTCCAAAGTTTAGTGCTGATTTTAGGTAGTGTTTCCTGCCAGTATTAAGAACAAACTAGATTACACTCTAGATTGGATTTTGCATGCATGTAATATCTGAATGGCAATTTGAGATGTGAAATATTATACACTTACGTAGATTTTAATTCCACAATTGATTTCAGTAATAATTTTGACCTATATTAATGATAATAAATCCAGTTTTGAGTACTTTTCCCTGTCTATCTGTGCATTGTACAGGATTTTCTTTGACCTACAGTCCTAAGGTAATCAGAATTTTGACTGCATTGTTTGACAGGATGAGGAGTTATCTTCAAATTTCATGAAAAAAGTAGCTAAGCAGAGAAAACATATTTTATGTCTCAGGAAACAAAGGATTCACAGTGTTATCTCAGCCATATTGGTTATCACAGAACTCTCAAAGGAAAATTATTAATAATGACCTAAAATCTTTAGATAATATTCGGTATCAGAAGTGAGAGGATGTATCTCCAGGGAAGCATGTTTTCCTCTACTCTCTAATAAAGGGTGAGCTTTTGCTTTTTAGAACTGTGGAGATCTGAAAAAGGCTTGTGTGCTCAAAACTGCCACTCTCTCAGTGGTATCAGCTGATCCAATAAAGTGTTACTGCTCTGTATAAAACTAGCCTTGCCTCACTATAACGCAGTTAGAAATATCAGTCAGGCATGAACCGTAAGAAAAAGGTGTCATTAGTTTCTGATCAGACTTGTTTGTTTTGTGGTCAAAATGGTCTTCTTTAAGGACAAAAGGAACTTTTTCATTAAAACCAGGTAATGGTTTTAGAAGAGGTAAAACTGCTATTAAAATTGTAACTGATATGACTAAAACAGTCATACTTAGTGAAAGGTACTGAAACTTCATATTTTTCTTAATGAAAGAAAAAGCTGTGAGAATGGAGGATATGCCCCCATATCTATGAGTAAAACAGAGGTCTTTTTAAAGTTGTTTGTCTCCTACTTCCATAGTGTCACAAGCATTAATTAATCTTTCCTCACAGGCTAGCAGAATGATTACCCTCATTTTATAGATTGGTAAAAACGTGAAGGTCAGAATTCTAGGAGTTAATTCTAGCAGGCTGTGCTGCAATATAATTTTTGTTTAGAGAAAGTGGTTTTAAAGTGAATCCCCTGACTGTTTCCCAACTTACTGCTGTGGGTTTAGTTTGAAAGGCAGTTTTGGAGTGCACAACTAGATAGCTTCCACTACAGATTCTTCTGAAAGGAGCTTTTTGACAATCTCAGTGAAATCATAGTTTACTATTGGTTATCTTACTGCAATGTGTTGGAACAGACAGATCTGTAGATGTATTTGGTCAGAGCCCATCGGTTTGGTGCCATTGCTCCTCTGCCATCTCACTTTGTAGATTCTTACGTTTCTGCTGTCAGTCATGTCAAGAGGGCTGATTCAGCTTCTCAGGTTTCTCAGCCTGAGGTTCCCTGGCGGATATCCACATATATGATATACAGTCTGTCGTATTTAATATAATTCTGAGGACAAAATTGCTGGGGTTGGTAACATTGAACTGAAGAAAACTGTATCTAGAATATGATCTTTATCAAACCTATGTGATGAACACTTGAAGTGCTGTATTTAGGACAAGTTTGAAAGTACATCATTTCTCTCTCTTTTACTGCTACCTGTACAGAAATTGAAACCGCACATTTTTTACAATTTGGTAAGGAGAATCAAAAGCCCTAATGCTGCAGAGTAGTCTAATCAATGAATAGGTTAGCAGCATCTTTCTTCTGCCCAAGATTGCATGTCTAGTAACAGTTTAGTTGCTTGGACTATTAGAACATGTAACATCAGATAATGCTTAGGGAAGTGTATTTGGTACAAAAGGTGTCTTACTGAAAAACTTGATAGCAGGACTGATTCAAAATGTCTGAATTTGCTTTCCTCCAAGGGAGTGTGCGTTCTCACAGTTTACAATAGTAACTAACAAATTAGTAATACCATGGAAATAGTTTAAGTGGTGTCTAAGTGTGTGAAGACTAGTGTGGGTAACAGTAGAATTTCAGTTTTTCTGAAATGTAGAGTACGTATAACTTTTCCCACTGCATTAAGATAAACATACAGAGGGCTCAGCAGCCTGAAAGTCCATGTACTCGATAGATGTTCCATGCTATTTCAGGGACAAGGGATGGTTAGCTGTCATTTCTTAAGTTTTATTGTCATGTATGCTGTAAGTCTTCCTGTAGTACATCTGAGGAAAGTACTCATTTGAGGATCATAAGCAACTGACTACAGTTTTATATTGGTGGCATTATGAAATTTTGACATCTAGAATAATTTGATATCTGTCGGTAACCTTTTCCAAAGATATTTAATGTGTATAACTTCAGCTATAATCATTCATTAATACCACGCAGATATTGATTTTTTTTTTTTTTTTTGGAAATCAGGGCCTAAGGGAAATGTTTAGAAACTGATCAGCAGGTGCATGTCAGCCTCAAGTAGTTTCTTTTGGAAGTTCAGTTTAGATCATTACTTGTTGTCAGAAAAATGAAGGATTAGCTAGGAGTAAGGTATGTCTCCACATCTGGAGTGCTGTTCAGGTTCGCTTGTGTCTGCTTCCCTCTGTTACTGCCTTTCTTGCTCCTCAATGCTTCTGTGGCACATCCTGCTACTTCTCCAAATCAGAGACTTTACTCCAACAACCTAAGGAGGATTTAATAAAACTTGATGTTCTATGATAACTAAATAGTAACAATTTATAAAAAGGACCCAGAGAGATTCGTTTACATTGTTGTACTGACCTTAGCTGTGTTGCGCTTTCTTAGGCTAGGGTCATGTATATGGTGTAAATTAGAGGGAAAGTATTGTTTGTTTACATCTGGTGATACTGATTCAAGTTACAAAGCTATCACTTTCTGTCTTCAGAATAGAGGTACTTTCTCATTTTGCTCATCCCCATCCACAGGATAAAAATATGATCTGTGCAGCTTCTTATGAAACCAAGTGCTGTGGCTCCCAGCTACAAAAAAAAAATCAAGTTTGTTTTGGCTTTCTGCCAGTTCCAGTTCTGTTGGGATTTAATTTCATAGTGAAGAGAAAAATAGAAGAAAGAGTAATGATAATCTGTTGTACTTTAGGATGGCTGCTGCTTCCAAGTATGGTCAGAAAAGTCTCAGCCATGTAATGATGTGAGCTCTTCACCTGAAGATAATGTCCTAGGTACCCCTCTGACATTGGGTCGTATTCCAGGTTCTGATTCTTCTTTTCAAAGCACCTAGCAGCAATGGGTCTAAGGAGGCACTTCTTTGCTGTAGTGTCTTACTGACAAAATTCTGCAATAGATCATGACAAAAGCAGCAAATCTCTTAAGAGGACAGTTGATGTGTTTTAGTGCTGACATGTTGGACAGCTGCAGATTCACTGCTTTCTGGACCTAGTGTAAAACTTGCTGCCTCTTAAAATTATATTTCCAGTGTCAGTGTAAATAAAAAGAAATTCTAAATTTTTACTCCCATCTTACCTCTACAAAAAAATGTATAGCAGTATGTCAACAGTTCTGATAATGTGTGGAGGTGCCCTGATGATGAACCTGGCATATCTGAACAGGCAAACTAAAATGCACAGAAATCATCCAGGATATCAGGCAAGCCAAGAGCTATTTCACATCTTCCAAAAGAAGGGAGAGAAAAATAATTCTGCATCTTCTGTAAATGTTGCAAGACAGTTCTTCTGGAGTTCATGTTATAAGAGAATGCATACTCAAGAGTTTGCTAAACTTTGAGACTATAAACCCATAATCTTTACCCAGAAGATTTACTGCAATTTGACAATTCCATGCCCTGTATGGCCAAAGTACAGTATTTTCCAGCTTGTGATTCTGTTGGTGGTTCTTGGGTACTCTGATTGGTCCTGTCTCTGGGTGCATCTGAGATGTGCTGGGAAACAGGATGCAGCCTTGTTTCTCTTCCATGTCATCAGGATTAGGATAACACTTATGGAGATCAAGTGTCCATGTTCAATTGTAAACTCAAAAGTGGAAAGTTTGTTGAATGTTCTTGCAGTGCGAAAAATGCTAAATACAACTTTCCTGGAAAATTAAAAGTATCTTGCTTACATATAGGTCAACCATGAAGTTGAATTGACAGGGAAGTGGTTCCAAAAAAACCCAAAACATTTTAGGTATGTTTTGGTCTATACAGGGGCTAAAATTTGTAATGTAGGTTTATAATGTTAAATGCAGTTGTAGAACAGATTTTGCCTTAGTGCAGGCAAGGGTGATGTAAGCATTTTGAGAAGGTTGAGGTCATTCTTTATGAATATGTGACTTTCCTCTGTCATAAACATAGTGCCTGAAAGTTTAGAAATCTTTATGTTGGTCCTTGATTGACTCTTTCTTTCTGGGCTTTTTCTTGTGCATTATGGATATTTTTTTTGTAGATATCATCTGCATTCTTTTCTGTTTAGTTACTTCTTTTTTTGCTCTCTGCATATCTAACACAAATTGACTATAGCATCTTGGGCACTGGAACAGGCTGCCCAGGAAGGTGGTTGAGTCACCTTCCCTGGAGGTGTTTAAGGGACGGGTGGACGAGGCACTGAGGGGCATGGTTTAGTATTTGATAGGAACGGTTGGACTTGATGATCTAGTGGGTCACTTCCAACCTGGTGATTCTATGATTTTTTTTATCTTTCAAGGCCACCTTAATTTTAATTTAACTGTAAAAGATGCTAAGTGCTACAAAAGGACAAATATGTGAAATATAGGTGGGCAATAGAAGAGAGCAATCAATCAAACAAATGAACGCCAACATATCTCTGCTGACTTTTGTGCAACTTCTGTATTTTTTACACTTTGCTCAATATTTACCTGTTTCATCAGCCTTGAAATGAGAGCTACAATTGCTTTGATAAGTGACTTAAGGTTATTTAGTTTTACTCTACTGTCTTCTGCTGAAATACCATTTTGTAACTTCAAGGAGGCTTGGTAAATTATCACCTACGCTCTCACTCCCATGAAAACAGTGAGAAGGGGGTGGTATCCTAGCAGAAAAATTGATGCAAAAGCATCAAGCCTTCCTTCATTAGAGGAAGTTGTACCTGCGTTGGTCTTGTAGTGCTAAGGTTAGTGTAATCTAGATCTCATGTGGTAGAGATTAAATTTTGGATCAAAGCAATCAGCTCAGACATAAATAATCTATTTTTCCCTCTATAAAGTATCAAGAGCAAAACAATGTATATTTATATAGACTACAAGTAGTAGGTTTTCATCAGAATCAAGGTGAGTTACTGGAGTACATGTCATCCAGAGTTACCTGACATACTGACATTGCAGGAAAAGTTTGAGCACTGAATGTTGATGAGAAACAAGTCCATGTTGTGCTCATAATGTGCCACTCATCTTACATTTTTCTCCTGTGTGAGAAAGGATTTGTTGGTGGGTTTGCATCATTGATATGGCATAGGAGTACCATGTGTTCTAGGCGGTATGGGTGAGCACTTAAAAACCCCCCAAACTGATATGAGAACTGATACAGGGTGTGACCTCTCTGGCAAAACTCTCATCAGGAATGGCCTATAACAACCGTTTAGGCATGTCTATTAAGAATCTGTCAATTATTCGGCTTACCCTGAACTGTCTCATTTGTTAGTTCAGAACCTGTGATGTTAAGACTGAATGAGCTCGGACTGAATGTGTGTTGTTTAAGGAACACTAGATAGCCCAATGTTTTAGTAGCTTAGTTATTAATTTTCAGTTAACCAACTTGACTAGCCTTGATGAACAGGCTTTGTGTAAGGTAATTCTTCATGTTTGGGAGATAACTTTGAGCCATTCCACTGCTGTGGTTCCAGGCCCACCCAGACATCCTCCCATACTCACTGTGCGTTCTTAAATCTCAGTCTTTCCCCTCACCTATTTTGCATATGCTGCTTTGTGCTGGTCTCTTTATTGGTAATGTAGAGCCTATCCCTGTTTTATATGAAGTACACTATATATTGTTATTTATTTCATTTGCCCTCTTGCTGGAGTGTTATGGTTTAGTTTTTTTTGGTTTTTTTTTTTGTAAATCTTCCATTGCTGAGTGTCACATTTTGGTCATAGTTGTGTGAATGTGTTGTAATTATGCACATGTACATACTTACACTGACCTCAGTGCAGAGCCTCATTTGCAATTAAGAGCATTAAGATCAGGACTTTACTGTTTGATCTTTCAGTTCTTCTGGGGGACAAGATTTTCTGTTATAGAAAGGCACATGGTGAAATGAACAACGCTATAATAAAAATATTTGCTACTAATAAAGAGAAATCTATTCTTGCATAGGAACTCGGGCCTTGACTCAGTTTTTGGCAGTTGTCAGCAACACTTTTGTAAACTTGCAATGTGAAGGATTGTGTCTGAATTTAGCTGACATGGGGTAAAATGTAGTGTTTGCATTCTTTCTAGGATCTCAGCTTTATCTGGAGAAGTAAATGATCTGGAAAGTTAAAAAATAAAAAGGAGTAACTTTAATGGAGTTAAAGAATGTGACATTGAATATATTCTGTACGTATGTGATGTCTGTCTATAAGTCCAGTCTTATCTATTACACCAATGATTCATGTCTAAATCTGCCGGTTTAAAGTTGGGGTTTTTTTTTTGACGGGCAACTGCACAAACTTGTTTTGATTCGTTCTGTCTTACTATTCTTTCTCTAAGAAATTCTGTACTACCAACACACAATCTGATAAAGCACCTGTAGCCTAAACATTTAGAGTTGTTTGTCTGTGGTCTGTGAGTCTACCTACCCTTTCAATCCAGTTTTATATTATGAAATATTGAAGTTTTGTGTGACATTTATCATTCTCCAGCTGAAGGAAGAAAATTCATTACTGGCAATAAATGGATACAGCCATACTGCTATCACTGAAATAATATCAGCTTGTGTGTGGGGAACTTTGGTCCAATATTTTGTTTTTCCGCGTGGGTAGGATTAAATTTGTAACCATCTTTTTTTTTCTTTTCTTACAAAATAATTCTAAATATTCTTAGTAATTAAAAATCAATAACATTTTATAAATGAGCATATCGTATGAACTCAAATGTGTATTCCTTTGGACCTTTAAATCCTGCTTTCAGCATAAAGGAAGATTGTTTGTGTAGTAAATTAAAGCTGCTTTACTGCAGCTATTTTGTCCAATGTTCTATCACAGGCCCATATTAATATTTTATCCCCTTTAATATTATTGCATGATGCAGGCTTTATTTAAATGGATTTGACGGGCCTCTTGGTTGGCTTGACAACCAGAGGGAAAAATTAATGTTCTGCGTTTAATCTTAGCTCAAGGCGCTAAATTATTTTGGAGGTCGAAGCTGTCATGCATATCATGCTAAATTATTGGATGTAATAACTATTAGCCTGATGTCTATTTATAGATTTTTTTAAAAAAAATTGTTGTTTACTTCATGCATCTTCAGTTAATTTGGAAGAGAACATCTCTTAAGTCTTCCTCCTCCATTACGGTATTACTGTATCTTTTACAGATACAACACTGGAGGTTATTTAACCAGCAAGAGAAAAGGAGATGATGGACTCAGCAGTCTTTAAGATTGTGAAAATAAAATAGCTTTCATGCTGATGAATTGCATGATGTACACAGCCTTCGTGACATACGCGATCTTAACTACTTCAGTTCAAATATTTTTAAGTTTAAAGTTCATAAATGAAAGAATTATTTCATTATTTTTGAAAAGGATTAGATCCCAAAGAGGAACTGCATTGCCAAACCTGTAATTTAAAACCCCAGATTTAAAGCTTGAGGTCAGTGACTTGTTACTTTATGGGTACCATATGCTTTAGGAAAAATGTAATGAAGGATAGACTGAACTACAAAATGTTAGCATTTTTTTAAAGAATGCTGCAATATGGATTGTGACATCAAAACCCGAGATAATATAATTGTTCTCATTGATGTTGGTACATGTTTTCATGGCTTTGCGTTTCACCTGCTGTCTTAATCTGCCATGTCAAGAAGTGTGATAATGTACATACTGTAGAACACTGTTAGGCTTATAGGCCTGTTTGTATAGCAAGGGCTCTGAGGAAAGCCAGTCTCTACAAGTTGGTGTGTATGACACATAGCTGCCTTCTGAACTTCCCCTTCTTTCTCCTGGCACAAGAATCAGTTTCTCACCTCTGTCTTTTATTCTTCTCTTTTGAATATGAAAATGAGAGGTACTGTTTCTGTATAATTTAGCAATCCCTATATGATGCTCTGTGAAGTCTGACTTTTGTTTCTATTGGCATCAATAGATTTTAAGGAAGCAGTGACATCTGGAATATTGCCTTCCTTGCAGTGAGTAGTGATGAACAAAAAGATCTATGTGCTATTAAATAGTGCATGCTTATCACAAATAAAGATGGAGAACGTTGTACTCATTGTATACAAGTTGATGCATCCTTTGTTTGAATGGGTAGTCGCAGAGAGGAATCATCCAATGATACATTTTGTAAAATCTATTGATTCAATGTTATAACAGTTAATGTAATAACTGACTCCTTTTAAGTACGGGAATAAACAGAGTAACTGCAGTGTTGCCTTGTCATTCTGACAAGACAAAATTAAATGCTTCTTTGTACAAAGGCCCAAATAAAATGTGTGTATTTTTTTTTTTTTAATTTGTGCTACTTTGAACCAAGGGAGGATAGACAAATACCTCTTTTTACATAACCTAAATTTAAATAGTTCTGCTATTCACTGTTCTGACTGCAATAGAATGATACGAGTTTCCTTAGTGAGTTAAATTTCCCTCTAAACCCCAGCCCACATCCATTTCACATTAATGCTTCAGCTGCTGCAAGTTCATTGTTGTAACGCAGGTCTTGAAACCTCCCTGTAGCAGACTCTATTGAATAACTTGGATTAGAAATAGAAATGGGCAGAAGAAATAATTGGCTTGACATCAGTACACAAATGTCTGTAGCAAAGCTGGGGATAAAGCCTTGGGCAGCTCAACTCTGTGTGCCTTAATGATGGTCTTTCTTGACGCTAGAGAAGGGAGTTGTGTCCCTGCACTTCAAGAGCCAGACTGCCTTTTTAAAGGATTTTCAGTTACTTAATAAGTTGTCTCTTCTCTGGGATGGGAAGAAGCCAGTTTGTTCTATTTTCTTGATGCCCTCTCTTCTGTTTTTTTAAATTTTATTTTATTTTTTATGGTTTTTTTTTTCTTTTACCTGGTAGTTATAAGTGGAGAAAATAATCCTAGTGGTGACATTAATCCTTTATGGACTTCTTCCCACTTTTCTCTAAAAGATATTGGAAAAGCAGAGGAGAGAGAAAGGGCAGGATTTTCTGATACGGGTTTAAATCTGTAGTCCTTTTAGTGTTCCCAGCATAATGTCTCGGGTGTTAATGACTGCTAAGTAATCCAGTATATTTTTTTGTGAGACAAACCAAAACCCCTATGATTGTTTTGGAATAGCCCTGGAACTTCTCCTTTTTGTAGTTTTGCTATTTTGTACAGTCTTTTTCTCACTCTGGCATCCTAAAGGCATATCCTTAGATTTCACACACAGAAATAAAGGAGGGACTCTTTTCTCTGGTTTTCCATGAGTTTGGTCTTTTCCACTTAACTTGAACTTTAATCTCAATGTCTTTTTAAATGCAGTGGATCTGGTTTGGTTTTTTTCACCAAATGTATTTGGCAGTTTTTAAGCTTGCTTTTGTTTTTTTTTTATTCTGATAAAAGTTTATTTGCATTTTCCAGGGCTCCATACTGGACAGGCAAACAGAAAATATTCTCACTGAACTCCTGCATTCAGCATCCATGTGTGTGTGGGCTTGGTCCTGTAGTTTAGGTATGTTCCAGCATTCTCTCATTTTTAACTACTGACACTCACCCTCAACATATTCTGCTTTCTGGTTCAGTACAGAGTCTCATATCTAATTGCTCAGGCTTCTAAGACCCTATTTCCCTTACAATGTCTTAGTTATTGAAGCATGCTGTTTACCAGAGCTTTCGCTTACTGCTTTGTGTACCTCTTTAGTGGACTAGAGAAAATTGAAGATAGGTATTTCTGTCTGTTTGCAAAAAGATATTCTGACCAAATACAGCTAGTAGAGGGCACACGCAAATCCAGACAAAGGGAAGGAGCCTCAGTGTCTTTGTTTGCTTCTTCACTATTTATTATTTTTATTTGGTTTGAATTACCTAAAATATTTATTCCCTAGAAGATTTTTTTTTCCATGCAAGTGGTTTCTCCTCCAAGTCGGGTAGCCTGTTCTGCTAAAGTTGCTGTGTATTTAACTGTAAGTAGAAGAATGCTAAGCCTTAGTGATACACACCAGCAGGTAACTAATACTAATTTTACTAAATTACTTCTTATTTGTATCTTATCATATTACTTTTTGTCATATTGCTACTTTTAAAATTCCTAATCCAAAATGGAGCTATAAAGGCAGTGCACTAACGCTGAGTGAAGTAAATTTGTGGCTTTAAAAGTGCAGGAATTCAGTCTTGAAGTAAAATTATAAATAGTCCATAGACTCCCTTATTCATCACAGCTTGCATTTTGCTGTGCACTGTGAAATGATGATAAAAAAAATATATGGCTGTATAGCAGACTAGAATAGTTTTCTGGATGCAGTATATAAGTCATAGCTTTCTGTGCTGTGTTTCTGTCACTTTGTCTTCCAGTGAATTAACATGACGTGCCACTGTTCAGCAGTTAGGGTATGTCTTCATAAGCAAATCGGAGTCTGTCCTTCAGTCTTGTGAGCTCAGCTAGGTGAAGTTAATATAATTAAATAGTCTCCTCTTTAGCTAATGTGGCTTTAGATTTTCTACACTTCTAAACAGTGCTATTTAATCATATTACACCCATTCAGTTGAGTAAACATGACTGAAAAAATGCATTCAGTTGTTTCCTCATTGAGACCAAGCCTTAGAGAAATGAATTAAGAAAAGGCCTGAGGATGCGAAGTTCAACCTTATTTACTTTGAAGTCAATGGTAGCTTTGCTCTTAACTTCCACAGGATCACAAACATAGTATAAGAACGTGATTTCTCAAGCTATTTCGCTAATTAAAAATTGATTTTTTGGCTTTGTGCGGATTAAAGTTGCTAGATACAATGTTGTAGGTGGTTTTAAATTTCTACACTGTAATCCCAGTTGCCATGCAGCTTATACAAGAACTGAGCTGGAAATAGTGGTAAATCTAATCCTGCTTTAAAAAACAACAAAAAGTACTGCCAACAACTGTGTACAACAACTATGTACGCACATGAAAAATGTCTAGTAGCTGCAGAATTTCACTGACTCAAATACAAAACACTTAAAACTGCCTGTCAATGTTATCTACATTTTTTTTTTTGAGGCAAAATCCAAATTCTGACTGTATATCAATTTATTTTTTTTGCTAAAATTCTGTACCATAAGTTCTTTTGGACTGCCAATTTTCATTGTTCATGATGATTTAAATTAGTTATTCATGAAGAGATGCAACAAACCTTCTAGATTCAATTTTGTTCCTCCTCACCTGGAAAAACCTTCCAGCTGACAACAGTCTGGTTTGCTGAAACACTGATACAGATGTCTCTCCCTGTATCTGTCCAATGGCATTTGGAGTCTGAGTAGATTCATTTGATTCTGAGCTGCTCCAGCAAAATTCTCATGATGAAGAACTTGTTTTCGTGATGTAGTTTCTGTTTGAACAAAGCGTTGAAGTTCATAGCTGAACTCAGAGGAAGGTCTGTCTGGACCATATACTTATATTGCCATTTTTACTATTGAACAATTCTAGTTATTTCTTTAGTAGATTCTCAAGAATGAATTATCATCATAATACTTCTTTTTTAAAAACAAAACAAAACAAAAATAGATTTTGCTTTGGCCAGGCAAGTGGAGGTTGGCAAGCATACAAGAAGACTGCAAATTCGCAGTAGGATTGAAGCATGTCGAGTGCATGAATTGTATGCTATGACTCTGGACCCTAAGACTGCTTAAATGACATTGCATGAATTTTTCCTACTAAGTGTGAAATTCTCAGTTAAGCACCCAGGCTCACAGCTTCAGCCAATGTAGCTACTGTTTAACGCTTCCTCTCTGTTTTTCCTTACCGTGACTTATATTGCAGTAAGGAGAATTTAGGTTAAATGACAGGATGAGCTTTCTTGCTGTAATCTATAAAGCAAAAGGATAGACTAGGGAGGCTCTGGACCCTTAGGGAATGTAAAAAGTTAGATGAGCATTTCGGAATGGTTCAAGTATTCTTGATCCTGATTTAGGCAAAGAATGTGGACTAGATGCTCCCTTTAAAGCTCTACAAATGCTGTTTTCTGATGGTTCTGGCTTAGCCATGTTATGCCTTATAGTGAGCATATCTGTACTGGTCAGTGCAATATAACGAGGAAGAGAAATAAGTTTAATAGAATCTACTTAAACCGGTGCAATATATTTCTTTGTGTTGTTCAGAAGTGATGCATAGTGATATTTGGAGTTAATCAGTGAGCCTGAAGTCCAGGATGTAAACAAGTATCGTTAAGTTATTGACCATAAGAGTCATTTATTTAGCTGTGTCTCCCCAGTGTAGCAGTAAAATGTGTGGGTGTCCAGAAATGTGTCAAGAAGTCATTTTGCTTTTGTTGAGATACAGCACGTGCTGTCCATTTAACTATCTAGATTTTTACACTATTTTTAATGTTTCTGTGCTTAGTAACAGGGTAGCTTTAATAATTAAATAGAAGTAGAATATGTGGGTTAACTTCTGTCACTTGTTCATAGGTGAAAGCTGATAAGAAACCTTTTAATTTTGCATTTTTTCCTAAGGAGTGGGACATTATTTTTCATATTTCCTAAAGCAGACAGGCCCTTTTCTATATTGCTGTTCAGTAGGATGAACTAAGCTCTCTGAGATCAGCAAAAAGAGGTGTTTGAATGACAGTAGACTAATAAAAAGGATTTGAAAAGTAGCTAGCTATGTATTTTAATAGAATCAATATTTCAGTAGTTAAATATTCCCGTATAAGCAATTCTATTGCTGGAAGTCCACAACCTTTTAATGTTCATTTCATTATTTTCTGTAATTTCACATCATATTTATAGCTACCTAAAAGTCAGAAATTCCATTGAATAATATCTAGTCTGCTTTCATTTCTTTGTAGTGATCCTCCCTTGCAGTCTTACCTTCTGTTGACCTACATTTGAAGTGCAGCTCTGTGCTGAAAAGCTGCAAACATCTGTTGAAAAACATTGTATAAAATGGACTTAACTGCTCAATATCCCTTCTTAGAGTGAAAAGTCAGCAATAAAATAACATTCCTTCTTTTCCCTGTGAGCAACTTGGAGGTAATAGTCTTAAAAAGAAATACAGAAAACCTTCATAGCATATTGCTCAAGCATTAGATGTCGAGCTTCAGTAAGAAAACTGAATTGTATAATTGCAGAAGGTGAGGTGGTGGCAGTTCCACAGGCCCCAGCAAAGTGGAGTATGAGATTTTGTGTCTGCAGAAAGCCTGTCAGAGGCAAATCAGACACATTGATTCCTTCATGCTGCATAAGCAGTGCTAGTGAGTAGCATTGGAACAGGGCCTGCGAGATGTACCAGACGTTTTAGCTTTCCTGCCTGGCTGACTTTTCTTTGAGAGAAAATTATTTGAAAGTAGCATTTATGTGTCTATTGACTGGTGAAGAACATTCTGGATTGAAACACTAGTAGCTGTGGGGCTAACCTCTTCTAATTTTTTTTTTTCTGAATGTTAGCATTCCTTTAGGTAAAGTCTTCTCTTTTTTTTTTTTCTCCTGTTCTGATGCTGAGTTTTCTTTAATTATTGTCAGGGCTGGAAGTAGAAATAGTGTTAGATGGGAAAGAGAATAGGATAACAAGCTTTGGAGTACCTTAATGAAGAATCATTGCAGACAGCTGGAGAGGGATCAAGGATAAAAGTAATCTCTCAAGTCATTAATGTTACAAAAATGGGATTTATTTAATAGTAGAATGTGATGCAATCCAATTATCGTACTGTGGTAAAGAAAGGGGGATGATGCTATGCTTTGGAAATAATTTTCTGAGGGGGATTTCAAAGAGAAAGAAATTGGTTAAACTTTGGAAATATTTTGAAAGATTTTAAGTTTACTTGAGTCTGATGGAACCCCTAATTGAAACTGTTATAGAGGAGCATCCTGGTACTCAGACTGCTAGAACATCCTGATAGGATGTGGAGAAAACAATCAAAATTTGCCTGCTTCAAAGTGAGATCAGGCTGTAAACTTGGAAGAAAAATAGGACAAAGCTATCCTTGAACATAAAAAGGAGCTTATAATTTAATCAAAAGTAGCTTTTAAGAAATAATGCAGAAGATTTCACAAGTCATGAAAGAAACTCCTGCCTTAATCCCTGTCCAACTTTTGGACAGATAATTGTGAGAAGTGAGAGAGCTGTGCCAAATCCTGTAAGTGAATATGGAAAACAATGAGAAACAAAACATATTTTATGCAGCACAGGAAAGTTATTGTGAGAAGTTTTACATAGATCTTTCCTTGTGGTGACTAAATTACCTTGAACACAAATGAAATTTATATGCTTACAAGTCAGTCGAATCAATACCTTATAAGTGCAGTTACAATAAAGGATATATAATCCAGTCACATCGAACATAGACTGGTGTATGTGTCTCAACCTGTGCGGTGGGGGAAAATGCTTACTAAATATGTCTGTGGCCTAGATGGGATTGCATCAGTAAATAGAATTGCATATTAAAAAATAATTCAGAAAGACATGCCATCATAGTAGCTGCTGTAGAGAAAGTGTAGAGAAAAAAAATAATGTTTAGCATGATTCAGTGTCTGACGAAGAATTTTTTTACATTTTAACATACTTAAGGAAAGGTGAAGGCCTTGGTCTGAAACTGGAGCTTTTATGCATGCTATAAAAAAAAGAAAAAATTACTCTATGGTTGTTCTGTAGTGGTTATTTCAACAGTCCAGAAATAACATGTCAGAGTGTCACACCTAAACATGAAATTTGATCCATAAATTGTGCGCTGAATACTAAATGTGGTAAGTGTCCGTAAGAGATCCATTTGATCCTTACGACTTGCCCTACCAAAATACAGTATATCCAGGGGCTATTCTAATGTGCGGTGCTGTAAGCTGAAATGCTGCTTCTTAAAATACATGATTTATCAGGTTCTTGGTTGTATGATCACTCTAATTACAACAGAAAAAAACCCAAACAGATCATATATCACTACAGTGAGGGCTGACATGACCTACTTAGCTGAAGCTGAGGTTGCTAGATAGATTAGGGCATGCCAGTAACTTTTCTCAACTGTGGATGTTACAGGGGAGTGTTTGGAATTTCAGCAACACAAGAGTGTTATCCAGAGGGAAACCAAGTAAAAGCAGCATGAAATGCTGAGCAAAATAACGCAGACTGAAACTGCCAAGGTACATATTTTCAAATGGATGGTGTTATTGCTGATTGTCTGACAGCTTCGATTTACATGTTGTTTTATCAAGACTCTTTCTTTCAAAGAAGGGAATAGTTAGAACTAGATTAGAGTTAGAGCCTGACAGATGGAGAGCCTTCCCTGCTTCTCATCTGTTTCCTTTTTAAAAGTAATTTTTGTTTATATACCAAATAAAAATCATAGCTACAAGATCATGCTGAGTGTTTTCCTTGATTGCTTTCACCTAAAGTACTGCAGGATGTTATTTGCAAGCCTGATATCTAATATTGAAGTGCTAATTGGATACGTTCTTTTCTCATCTGCATTTCCTCTTAGATATCAATGAAGTGTTTTTAAAATGTAAGAAATCAAATGTCACAACTTTTCTTCCACACTTTGTTGTACTTCTTGATGTAACTACTAATTCTACATCAGCTAGCCACTTCTTCTATAAACATGATATTTATGAGCAAATTATCAACAGACAGATGTGATATCTTTCCTCCATGTGGCTAGTCCTCTCTTCAGTACTGCTAATCGTCATGGACAGGACCAGGAGGCTGTTTTGGTCTCATGTTAATTTAGCGGGTGAGTTGCTCCACATAAGGACAAATACCAAACTAATTCCTATGAAACAAGTTTGAAGCTCTGTATTTTGGGGTACTTCAAACATCTCAAAGTCTCAGCTTTGGAATCAAATTTGTCTGGGTAGGTGAGGAAGAGTTAAGGGATCTTGAATTTTATACCACTGTTTCCTTGATCCTCTGGCATGATAATGTAATAATGTTGTTTTCCCAGTCTGGTTTCCCAACTGCTTTTTGTACAGTGGTAGTACATGTAAATGCAGATTCCAAAAATTGCAGATTCATGTAATTCAGCAAAAGTAGATTGAACTTTTCTGCATCAAACTTTTAGGTTCTAGTAAGGAGCATCTCATAGTCAACTTTTTATTATTTTATATATTCTACATAAAGACACATGAAAAAATCAACACAGATATTTAACGTCTAAAGCTTTTAATTTCTTTACTGTTTTCACTTCTGGATTTTCTTGAAAACTGAATCCTAACTTGTCAAAAGGAAGCTTGGCACTTGCCATCTCATTGTGGTGGCACAGGAGGAAAAATATATTTGGCCACAAATTCTGAAGCATGGTAAATTAATTTCTTAGAGGAAGCATTTTTAGCCTCCTTAATTGCTTGATGTGTTTTTACATATTGAAAGCTGTGCTTTAAGCACACAATACTGTAGTTTAGGCTGTTGGGGAAAAGGCAGTGTTGTATTTGGGGAGAAGTCCAATGAAGTAATGTCAATGGCACATTCCACCATTCAGTGGAGAAGAAGTATTAGAAGATACACTTAAAGAGCAGCAATCTCAAGGATTCTGTTTTCAGTGCATTTGAGCCTCTGGATGCAAGATCTTGGGAGTGCAGCCGCGAATATAACAGCTTGCTTCTCTTCAGGGAAAAGGAATGCAAGATGGTGGTTCAGTCATTTTGGAACAATGGGTATGACAGATAACGGAGAATGTCCTTACCTGCTGAGTCACAGCAACTGAGCACTTATTTTCATTAGCAATGACCAGTTAGATCCTTTCCTCACACTTACAATTCAATGACCTGTAAAATTAGAGATGTCCAAGTCATTGTCATAAAAATATGTGTGCACATTATATTTGATAGTATTGAGTTCAAGCTGAAATAAAAGTGAATTTAATCTTGTAAGAAGTGTTTGAAAGGGTGTTTCAAGAAAAGTGGTATGCAAATATGGTTGAGTTTGGTAATTAGCTATAAATGCTTGTCTTCTGGGAAACTGAACTACAGTAGCAACCAGAGTGCCAAAGGCTGTTCCCCTATGACCTCCTTCCAAAGGTTATAAAACATTGGTATTCTGCAATCCCAAGTGCTGGTATTTTTGGCTTTCATGAAGATTAGTTGATTTAATTATATTTAATTTATTGATTGAAATCAGTTTGGTTGATTTAATTATATTTAATTATAGTACTCAGTTCTTCTTCAGAGTACTTTTGATTTATTAACAGTTGTGGAAAATATTTGTCATATTTAAGATGAAGTTCTGTCCACAGAGATGAGTGGCAGTATTGCCATGGGCTTTAAACAAATTGATCTCTTAACTATGAGACCCTCTAGTAATTATATTGTATTAAAACAAAAAGTTAAAGAGCCAACTTTTCAGTGAAAGGGCGAAATACTTCTTAAGTCAGATCTTTGCTCACTGATATGTTAACAGCACAGCTGGCTTTAAAGTAATGTTAAAATTGCTCAGTTAAGGATTCAGAAGCTAAGAAATGTCGAATCTTGATCTTGTGGATCTGTAACATCGCAGTTCCTATTTAGATTAACGTGTACTGTTTCTCAGATCATGATGTTTAACTGGCTAATTTATTAATTAGATTGTGTTTTCAAGCTTTGTACTTTGTATAATTTGAAATCCATGGTTACACACAAAAATATTTTTTATAACATATAAAATTCAAATAATGTAATAAGACAGATCTTTCTTACAGGGGAAAAAAACAATTTATGTCTAGAGTATTTTGTTTAAACTCCTTTCAAGTGAATCTTTTTATTTTCCAAATACTTTATAAAGATGCTACATATGTGCTATGATTTTTAGCTTTTTACCATTTGTTTAGAAAATGACCCTCTGATTAAAGAAAATGATTGAGATTAAATTATGAAGACTGACAATTGATACATGTAATGGGTACTTATTTTGGCTTAAGTGGACTATTCCTCTTTATTCTTCCAGTCCCGCACTAGTGTGTTTTGTGATTTCCAGTAACTTAAAAGGGGTAGAGGCTAAAGGTGGGAATAATTACTTTCCGAACAAAGTGTAATTTTATAGTACTAAACTTACATCAAGTAGTTTCTAATACTCCTGAAGTGTGTGTCCCCTCTCTCCACAATGCACTTGAAAGAAGAATTAAGTAATCTCTCCTGCTACTAAAGGCACTAATGGTCATGTTACAGTAAATTGTGTTGGGCTGCGGAAAGGAGGAATGGCAAGAGGCAAAAAGATACTGATTCCGTTACATTTTATCCATATTCTACAATAATTTTGACCCCCTGGTGATAACAGCAAGGGGTAATGTACTCTGAATATAATGGATTGCTGCTTTTCCCAGTTCTGTTACTTCATTGATGCTGGTTCTTTGATGCTTACAATTCTAGTTTGGGTTTTTTTTTTGGTCTTTTTTTGTTTTGGTTTTTTTTTGAGGGGGTCTAAAACAGAGCCAAAACTCAGATTCTCTTAATCAGTAATTTTTTTTTTTTTAAAAAAATGTCTGATTTGAAGCCACAGGCACCTTATTTGGAAAAATAATCACATTTCTGCTTTAGGTATGTTCGTTCCTGTGATTAAAAGCTTTTTACATATGCATCCATCTCCCTTAGTTTTTCTGTTGCCTCTCTTTGAGAATAACAGTACTATCAAAGTGACAAAAGGCCAGGTTGTACTCCTAAGGGAAGTAATTATAGCAGCAGAGCAGAAGGCAAAATTATCATTTTCTGTTTTATAATGCAGTACCAAATATTTATCATAGCATTAGTAAAAGAGCCATAAACTTCATGGAGATTTTAGAATATAACAATAAATGCACTCAAACTGCAATGAAAAGCTAGATTTTTACGAGACCCCAAAGAAATTTGTTCCAACAATGATTTTGTCACAGTACAAAATATTCAGGATGCAGTATCCTGCTGTCTTATTTTATGCAAAATCCTGGTGGTTTTATCTTTTCTTACAAGTTTGGATAGACTGTTCTCAGGCTAGGCACTGACTGTCAGGGCTTCCTGTGTCAGAAGGGAGGTGCCACACATGTCAAAGGTAGGGAATATTTTTTGTGTTTTGGAAAAAAGTGTCTGAAGAATGGCCTCAAAATCTGTGTGTTTACCTGTATCAATGTAAAAAGAATATTTTGGTAATCTGCAGTTGTTTGGGATAGTTTGGATGTGGCAGTTACAAGTTTGATCTTCTGTGCCAGCTAGAAAAGTGCCATCATATGTGCTTTACAAAAGATACAGCTATGGTTTCGTAACTCTTTTTTCTTATTTTCTGTATTGCCCTTTAAGCGGTGTATGTCCTTGCAGCAATTGATCCCATCCTTGAATGTGCCCACTGCAGTTAGCTATTTGTTCATAATGACTTATTTCAAACAATGCACTGGTGAGTTCTTACCACCTTGGAATTTAATGCCTACAGTGATCATATATCTTTGAACAGCTGTAGTCACGGGAAAGGAACATTATGAAAAAATTTTCACAGGAAAGGTCATTGGGCACTGGCACAGGCTGCCTAGGGAGGCGGTTGAGTCACCTTCCCTGGAGGTGTTTAAGGGATGGGTGGACGAGTTGCTGAGGGACATGGTTTAGTGTTTGATAGGAATGATTGGACTCAATGATCTGGTGGGTCTTTTCCAACCTGGTGATTCTATGAAATCATGTATGCTGTTCATACATGTGAAATTAAATGTTTGTTCTTTCCTGTGCAAGCAATGGGACATGTTGTTCATGAAGTGATCTGCCACATTTGCATCGCTTGGGCAACATGCAGGTTTGGTGCCTGCCCGAATAGCGTAGGAGAGCAGCCTGAGGTTTGCAAGCCCATGTGGTGGGGCAGCATCTGTCCCCCTGTGGAATAGGGCAGGGTGATAAGCTCTCTGACAGCCTCCTGCTGGCCTGTAAAGAATTTAGTAGTTCTTTGCGGGGGGGGAAGAGTTTATTTCCCTAGATTCAGTAAGAGGAGTGTTTATAGTGTGAAAGATGATGCCGCACATGGCCAAATTTCCTCTACCTGTGAGTGGTTGTTCTGGCATATGCAGGTCAAGTACAAGAAACTTGTTTTCTTTGGAAAAGTCAGAGAGATGTATTTTCTGCTATACAGTCATCTATTGGTGCTGAAAAGCTCAACTTCATGTGACCTGGTGGAGTGCATTGGATTTGTTCTGTTCTATGTTCCTTGGAAATTTTACCTGCTGGCTGGAAAAATGTGAAGTGTCATATAGCAGACCTTCAATGTGATTTCAGTACAGAGACCATTTAAAAACTCCAGTCAGGGATTCTTGTGCCACATTCCACAGATCCTCACTGTGCATCTGTTCTGTTGATAGCATACATGATCCTTAAGGTGAGACAAGGGGAGGAAATAAAAAGCACAAATAGACTTAAGCATGTACGTTGATATGGAACATTATGAGCCATATATTGGAGTATGTTACTAACTGATAAATCTGTGTTTAATGAGGTCTTTAGTAAACATTCATGCTAGCTATTCATGAGCTCTGCTCATACATTGAAGCTAAAAAAATAATCTGAAAGATTTAATTTCAGTTTGGCTGCACAAGAGAATAAATACTGCACAACTCTGTAGACCATTAATGACTTGATTGATGCATTGGTTAAATTTGGTGTATCACAAAAAAATCAAGATATAAGTTTTTATATTGATTATAAATGAAAATTATATATATATTTCAAATATAATTACTCTCTTGCTTTGTTACCCACTACTCATATTATCTTATAGAAGTATTCTGTTGAATGAATTAACTTTCAATAAAATTTGGAATTAAAAATATTTAGGATCTCTTGTCAGTAACACTCTCCACAGTGCATTTACCTTACACTTAATCAGTATATGTGTATTCAGTAAGAAAATTCTTGATTTTTAGGTCATGGAGTTTAAGTGCTTCAATATAAATTTTGAATTGAAATAGTTTTGAGCTATGAAGAATTTTTCAAGAGTATTATACTGGAAGATAGATTTTTGGTTACTTTATTAATACAATTAATACATTTCAGGTAGGACAGAGTAAGTGCTATAAGCAGCAGTAGATTCCAGGTTGTAGTCCCAGATGGGGGCAGCATTGCTTTAAACAGAAAAATAAGGATCGAGCAGACCTGGACTGGTAATTAAACTGTTCACTCTGAGGAAGCAGGTTCCCAAATCAGACTAATAAATCTCTGCATTAATAACACGTTAGTCAGACCAGCATGCCCCATAATCAGTGCTGTTGATCCATTTGTCTGTCTTTACACCGTAAATTGATTTTTAACCACAAGGATTCATCAAAAAAGAAACTTTCATAAGGAAAAAAAAATCAGAAAAAACTAAGAAAACTAATCATGGTTCTTTCTTCTTTAGCCCTAGTGGATAATTTCTCCTTAAAACTATGCTGCTATTGTCAATCCTGTCAGGATATTAATTCTTGGCAATGTAACTTAAAATATTCTTCAGATATCTCCCTGTCTATCCCCAGTATTTCCCATTGCCAGTAACTGGTTAGGTAAAGAATTGCAAGAAACAAGGATGGTGCTTTAGAGATTGAAGGTGACTGAGTTTACTGCTAAGCGCCTGTGTGGGAATAGAGCTAAATGTGGGGAGAAATGGGAACCCTAAAGTTTTCTGAATACTCCCCCGCCCCCGGCTGAGTACAAGGTGGGGTTTTTCTTTAAAAGCAAAGTCAGTGGAGGTGCAACCTGCACAGGTGCAGCACACCTTTCATCAGAAAGGAAAGCAGCAAGGACATCTTGCGCAGTGAAGTGAGGGACAGGACATTTGGAGGACATAGCAAGCTCCCACTATCAGTAAGGAGCATGGTACCCAAGGACAACTGCTCAATTATTTTCCAAGAAGATGAATTGCAGCTGCTGATCTGACAGTCCTGCCCTCCAGCTAGCCTGTACTCATTATAACCTCATTGTAATATCATTATAGTACTAAAACACAACTCAACAGCTCAAGCTACCTGCCTCCTCCCTGTCTCTGAGGCAAACCACTCCTATAACCACTCCTACTGGGCATGCACAGTTAAGTTTTGGCATCCACAGTGAGAACTTGTTCTCTACCAATCAACAGGGTTTGACATAATGACTTCAGTCACTCAAGCCCCACCTAAAACTCTGCCCCAAGGGTGAAAGTCATTATAAAAATGAAAACAAAGGGGAAAATTTCATGGGGGGAAAATGTCTTCAAAACATTTGGGATCAGCTGATGGGTTGGACCACATCTCCCCTCCCTCCAAATTGGGACACCACTGGGGCAAGACCTTTGTGTTTCATGTGCTACATATATATCTTAACATCAAACTAATTATTAGTATCTCTTTATACTTTGACCTTAACTACATATTTTTACCTGCATATTGCTCCAACCTATGCTTGGGTACTTGACTTTCAATGTAATTTTTGCAAACAATATCTTATCCCCGACTACCATCAAACCCTTATTTAGTCACAAATTGTTATAACAAAATTGACTTTTTCACACATATACAGGTCTCAGGAATCTTACTGACTGTTAAGGGGGATTTAAAGGGAGTTTCTGATTTAAATTCAGCAAGCTAGACAAGACTTATTGTCTTTGCAAAATTGCTGATAAGAGCCCAAGTGCAGTGGTTGAGCAAGCTGGACAATATTAATTATCCTCGTGTGATTGCTCAGTGTTTGCTGTAACGTGACAAGCTGGACAGTTTATTTTCATGCTTGTGAGATTGTTGGAGAAAGAGTCTGAGCCCAAGCAAAGTGGTGTAGAGCAAGCTGGATAATATCAGTTGTCCTTGTGAGATTGTTTAGTGTTTACCATTATCTGAAAAGCTGAGCAGCTTGAAACATTGTCAGAGAAAGGGCTAAGCAGATTGGTAAACTCTCCCTCTGAAGTCTCTCATATTTTAACTTAAATTGTGGCAGCCTGCAAAAGTGTCAGCTCTGGGCTTTGTCTCTGGTGGTGCATTTTTGGATTTTCCGTAGCGAGAGAGGAATTCCATCTCTTTCAGTCAGACAGGTGTTTATACGCACTCACTAACCTCCCCTGTCTCAAATGACCAATGTAGCAGATGGAAAATAATCTTTATTAATTCTGGAAAATGGGGAATATATTGAACAAATAGCAGTTTGTTCAATATAGGAAAAAAATAAGCAGGCAATTAAATTATATTTAGAGTGCCTTACAGGAACAGCTTAGATCAGTTTCAAATTCTGGCACTTATTTGCATTGGATCTAGGTAGTCATTGTTTTTCTTCAGTTCATAAAGTTTAGTTGCCTTGTCAGGGTTTTCATGGTGTAAAGATAAATCTGTACAAAAAGATAATTAATTTCTCAGAGCAATCAGAGGTAATTTTTTTGCTGTTTGTTTTTCTGTGTCTAGAGCATAGGACAGAGTGAGAGGAGATGTCCCATTGCTGCTCCTGTAAAACTGTTAGATTAGTTAATCTTGAAACTTGCTGCCAATTGCTTGTTTGTTGGTTAACTGGAACAATCCATTCCTTATTCAGTCTGAAAACGGAAGTGTGGCAGTTGAAAGATTTGCATCTTTGTTTTTTATTACCAAGAATGGTGTTCAAAGACTTATATGAATAAATTGGTCATATTTGCTACAGAAGAGTTCTTCTTTCAAGAAGGTTAAATGTCAACTATAAAATCCCCCTCTAGGCTGAAAGTAAGCTGTAGAGATATACCTGTAAAACTTGCCACTTTGCATAAAGCATTTGTGGAAGGAAGTGTATGTAACACAGTGTATATTGGCACAGATACATTTAATAATGAAAAATAAGCCTTGTTTGGTTGTACAAAATCCTGCAGAAGTGTGTTATAACACGGACAGAGTTGTAACTATGCTTGGTGGGAAAATTATACATTTCTTGTCACAAGTACCTACAGTCATAATTTGCGTTACCATGTTTGTTTGTGAAGAATCCCACCAAAGTGCTCATGGCAACAGTTTTCAGGTTTGTTATGAGCAGAGGCAATATCAACAGGGCAAAACACCTTCTCTCCCTCACCAAATTTTAGCATTAATAAGTTCTCTAGATGCGTCCTCTAGAATCATAAAATGGTTTGTGTTGAAGGACCTTAAAAATCATCTAGATCTGACCCCCATTTCCTGGGTCAGGACACTTTCCACTAGGTCATGTTGCTCAAAGCTGCATCCAGCCTGGGCTTGAACACTATTTGGGAAAAAACAGATGCTGCATGATGTTTCCCCCCGTGTTCATTGGCTGCATCTAAATATTGTACAGGTTCAGAAATGTCACTGTGTGCTCAGGGGCAGCTCACATAACAAAAGCACATGTATCTCTGGTACGGTGAAGAGGACTGAGGTCTAGCTAAGACTGAATAAGGCTGAAACCTTTCTCGATGACTGAACAAATTAACTGTTGGGTACACAGGATTGCCTGCAGCAGGTGTAAAATAACATTATGTTCAACCTTTGTGTGAGAATTACAAGAAGAGTAGTTTTGAGTTGCAATTAGGAAGAGAATAAATCAAAATACTTCCTAGGGAGAGAAAAGCTAGAGGCAAGTTGTGTAGGGAGCATGTTCATTTTGCTTATTTCATATCTGTGTCTGCATTGCAGTGAGAGGTGTAATTATAGCATGCAAAGGTATACCTGAGTGGTCTTTTTCCAACTCAGATGAACACTGAGGCCATGATAATATCAACTTTGGAAAGGAAGGGAGCATCGAAAGAGATTAGTGTCTTCAATTTAGTGAAAGTAAATCTAAAACTGTGAGAACAGGGTATTAAAAAAGCAAACTAGTATTCTTTAAGATAATACAACTGACATTAAACTTAAGAGTCACCTACCTAGATGGGTATTAAGCCTAATAAGGCTTAATAATTGTAGTGTTCATGTGGTCACTGTTAGAAATGTTCTCTAATTCTGAGAAAATACTTATATAGAAAAAGGTGAGTCTGAAGTGATAGCACTTCTTCTTTTACTTGATTATGGTAGAAAGGCTAAGTTTGTAGGATCAGTTTATAAACCTAGTACTTAGTTGGGTTTTTTTCTTTTTTTAAGGATATCATCACCCACCACCCTGCTGCTTTATTTTGTGTTGGCTTCAGGAATATGTTTATGAAACAAACTGTTGCAGATATTTCAAGAGATAGTGTGGCTATGCATATCTGTAAAAAATGGAGGAACTAGCAGAGCGCTAAATATCGCAGTGCACAAGAACAATATTTTCTTACTTTCTTCCCTTTTCAGGGCAGACTCTTTTAATTGGAAAAAATAAGCTATTAAACAGACGTGATTGTTTTGATTACTCAAAATATTCCCAATGTTTTATGCATGCAGGTTGATTGCAAATGTATCATGACTAATTTATTTCTCAATTAATGTTAGCCCATTGCGTAAAATATTTAGTCTACTTGAATGTATTTTTTTAAGATAATAAACTATCTCTTGTTCTGTGTAGCTGCATTTGAATTTCTTCATTGAAATACTGGTTGCAGAATAAAAATGCTTCATCAGATCTGTTGTGGTGAAATTCCATTGATCTTGGCCATATTCGACTGTTAAAGTCAACCAGGTTTAGTGCACTTGATCAGCTCTATAGTGATCAACAATGAAACACCAATGTTATGCTCTTACTGGTTTCAGGATGTGAATACCATACACTGATGTGTATGGCAGATAGATGGAAATTCAGGTCTTATTTTCAAAAAGGGAATTTGTGCAGAGTGTATTTTTTAACCATGTCTGCTGTATTTGCTATGCATATTATATTATTAATATTATGAATGTTAAACATATTACATTATATATATGTAGAAGCATATATAACTCCTCATCAGGAAATAGCAAAAGAGAGTTAGCCTCTCTTATAAAGCCTTTTGTACTCAAATATAATAGGGCAGAAGTATGAGGGGTGAAGGGCACTATGTTGCATTTAGGTCTTTAATATGACCATTAAGAAAGAACAGAGTTTGTCTTTATTGTATTTTTTTTTAAGCTACCAACTGATTTCTTCTTTTCATGACGTGTTCAAGACACAGAATACTTGTCCTTTCAAATGATGTCACATTTTTGGTAACGTAAAGTGAAACTTGAAGTGTCAGAGCTACAACATGATGGTAATATGGAATTGAGAAAGCTATAAAGAAGTGAATTAAAAATAGAAAATACCAGAGAATTTCTGGTGGAGCCTTTTCATCAAGAAAGTCTTAGTGGCGCTGTTATTAATCAGGGATGTTGGTGACTGTGATCTGTATTCTTGCTCCCAGTCAGGGAACAAAACAAATTTCTTGAGCAGCTTCTTTTTAAAGACTCTGAACCGTGACCATAGAAACTGCTCCAGTAAACTACTAAGTTTCCCCAAGAAAGTGAGGCTTCCATGCCAAATATAAGAGAACTTGCAAAACAATCTGGAGCATTACTAGCTACTGTTTCTTATTGGGATAAATACCAGATGTGAGGTAGGGAATTTCTCTTACCTTTGATGGTGCTTGCTATATACATACTGTGGTATGTAGCTTGTACTTTTCTTGGTGGCAGTTCCTGTCCATCATTAAATAGTTCCAGAGTCTCACTGGATTTTAATGGTTTCATAAGTCATCTAATGAAGTTTGTTATTTTTTTTTCTTAAATGTAAGTCTGCACTTCACTATACAGATAAGAAAATGATGGAAGACAAAAAAAATGTACAGGTTAGGAATGAAATGGTTTACTAGCAACAGGCAGTTATTTAAAACTACAGGATGATAGTTTCATAAATAAATGTCACGGTAGGAACATCGTTACCTAAAGACCTTCAAAATTTTATTTTCTTATTTCATTTAAATGGTGAAGAGAAAAATGAGATTAATGTCTCCCACATAAAAAAATGGTACTGCTCTGAGTGCCTCTCTATATATGGAGATTTAACTAAAACGTCTGTCCTTAATTTTTGAAGGAGTGTTAGTGGTAAACTAAGGCCTTTTGTAGGCTTATCATGAAGCAGGTACTACTGTATAGAACCACATGAAGAAAGAAGTTTAGATGGTGTCTTGGAAATGTAGAGAAAAAACTAATATTAAAAGTTGCTTAAGTGTTTGTCAGGGTAAATTTGTGCAAGGCTGATGACTGTGTGAGGTCTGACCCATCAATGGAGCTGCTCTAAATCTGAACAAATATACAGCTGCATTTCAGGTAATGTACACTCAGTCTGAGTATACTCAGACTTACACTACCCAGGAAAAGCAAAGAATCAAACGAAGGGTCTCTCTATCCTTTCTCTTTGACTCTGTTGATCCTTAAGGTGGTCATTACAGCTACAAGGGCAGCTGTTTGGTAAGCCTGGTATAGGCAATCCTCTACTTTATGCCTCAGATGTCCCATTTTACTGGCTTTCTTCTTTCTTTCTTGCTGTAAATTACAAACTTGTTATAAGGAGCACTTAAAAAGCTTTATACTGTGTTCTATTGTATTTCCTTACTCACCACTTTTCATATGTCCTTTTTTTTAACCTATTACACGCAGGAATGAGCCCAGTGACTCTGGCTGGTTAGGGGCGTTGTCAGAACAAATTAGATTTGTCCTGGTAATGGTGTGTGTGTTTCAGCAGAGAACACATGGTTAGTGTGAGTGAGCGTAAGAATGAGAGTGTCAAAGATTTCACACATGTTACTTTTCAGAATCTATTTGCTTGCATCTCATGTTTTTCGGTTGTTGTCTTTTCTGACCCTCTGCCTGAGTCTTATTTGATGTCTCTTGTAATTGTTAATGAAAAGTCAGAAACCAATTTGCTTACCGGATGAATGATTTAGAAGAGAAAAAGCCCATATTTCCATGCTTGTGTTTTATAAAATTACTGTGACCTAACTTTGCCATGTAAATGTAAAGGACAAGCAGGAAAAGCAACTTGAAAAAAACCCCATACCTCCCTGTTTTTAATAATTTGTGAATACTTGAGTGTCAGGCTTTACATACTCAAACTCTTTGGCATTTGCATGTATGACAAGTGTACATACAGGTGCATTGGAAAGGTAACTGCAGCCTATGTTTGAAACTAGGCATTTCTTTCCATTCTTGAATCATAGTTAGAACAAAAATGATTTTTTTCTATCATTGTGGGAATGTTCTTACAGCTGTTTGGGGACTTGGGTGAAAATTGGAAGCTGTGGGCTCCAGTGAGCACGTGTAACGCAGCACGCCTACTCTGGCAGAGCAAAAGGCCTTAAACACAGGAAACAAAGCGTTACGAAGTAGCTTTTCCTATAAACCTAAATAATTGATTGTGATTTGCCTGATAGTTCTCAAGGGCTCCAAAGTCCTGTTACAATCTGTTGGTGAAAAAGAAATATGCATAGTAGAATTCCTCTAAGAAAGGCCTGGTGGTGTAAAAATGTAATCCCATGTTGTTTTCTGTATTATGCAGGTCTGAAAATTTTGTATGCAATTGATGTTATATTGTGCTGCTCCTCCATGCAGCTAGGGGCAGCTAGTGATCCTTCCATAAGCTTTGTGAGTAAAGTAAGGTGATTTTAACAGTGTGCTGGATGAGTCATTGCTAAGAGAAAGAAAAAAAAAAGAAGGAAGAAGCCTCTAGGAAAACAATTACCAGTTGTTAGATGAAAGAATTATACTAACAATGTTATCCGTAAACTTGGTGTCTGCCTAATTATTCATAACATTACACTCAAAGAGGGAGATAGAAGGGGAGGTAAAGCAGGGAGTCAATGGAGGAATCGTTCTGTTTCCATCTTTGCTGTAGATTTTTTGTGTATTAAATCTTACTACTGCTCAATAGGGCTGTAGAATCCAGCTCTATAAATGAGGCTGCTGGTTTTTTTACCTGAAAAGGAATGTACAAATCCTTCATAGATGTGCATTAAAAACTAAAATTAGATCTTAAAGTATCAGAGTCATATCTGTTTATTGCTTTATGCCACTACAAAATAAATGGATTAATAATGTAAACGATAAAAGACTGCATAGGAAATCTTGCTCTGGAGAAATGTTAGAAATAATAAGAAAATTCAATCTTTGACAAGCATCTCTGAAAGAAACCTGCTGGGCCTCGGTTTTACAAGGTGCTGAGAACCTGGTATGATGATGTATTTTGGATTTGCTACAATATCCACATCCTTAAGGCTGAGCTGAAGAATGAATGTCAAATGTGATTGCAGTTTTCTTGCTTTTGGCAACTTGTACCAGAATCAACCTCTCCTGAAGTGTGCTTCTGCATTTGCTTTTTAGGTTACTATACACAAAATGGATGTAGTGAAAGTTTACAGTTGAGTTTTATGAGTGTTAGTTGCATCTTCCATGCTATTGAAATTGCAGCCCAATCCATTTTTTGATAGAACACTTAGAACTGAATAAGCTGCCATACTGCTGTAGTGTCAACTGTAACTTTTTTTTGTGCAAAAAAATGGTCCTAGAATTTGATCATGAGTCTAAATTAATTACACTTTTTTTACCTATGAAATGTCCTAAATGTTTCTCTTTGCTAAGAGACAGTCACTAAAGATGGTGTTAAAATGCTAATGTGAATTTGACATAAGATTATTTTTTAAAACTTCTTGCCATTCTGCTCATATGTTTTACAGTCAATATCAGTGCAGCTGTCTCTTCTCATTGAGTGCAGGTTTCTTAAAGGGAACATGATTCTGGGGGAATTCACTCTTGGGACACAGTCTACTAAATCAGAGCTTGAAGAAATAAGAAATGGAGAATGAGAAAAAAACGGTGTAGATGATGACTGGATAATTGCCGTCTACATGAGGAAGCAAGTGATTGCAGACTTCATTACTGACCATGTCACAAAAGACAAAATGCAACTTAATGTCCCACTTTCCAGGAACAGGAACTCTTTACTAAGTGCACACAGTTGCATTTGCTAAACCAGTTATATAGGCAGACATCTGCCCACACATAGCCATCGAGATGCTTGCTCTAATACTTAAAAGGCATTCATCATCGTGGCAGAGGTCTATGGTGTGATGTCAGTGAAATAAAATAGAAAAATTGCTTGATCATAACACATTGCATTTCAGTTTTTTTAAAAAAATTGCTGAAGCAGCAAATTACAGTTGCACTTCTGCATTTTTCATGCTTATCTTAATTATAGAAATAAGAAATGTCTGCATATATACAATTGTATTTCCAATGTTTGGAGTTCTTTTCTCACTTCTTTCCCCCTTTCTATGCACAGGCTATATACAAGGAAAATCATATCGCAATGAACATGTCTGTTTAAATAAAAAAGTTCTTTAGTGATGAGGTTGGGAACAAGTGTTGTAAATGTTTGCCTTTTCATCCGAATGAACTTCTCTTGCAATTCTTAAAATTTTTATTTTGTGCAAACTTTTTTTCCTTTTATCTTCTGGGAGCTATTGATGTGAGTGGAAGTTAAAAATGTTAAAACTAGTGTGGCATGTGACTCCAGAAGTCAGGGGATTAAACTAGCTTTAATACCGCAAAATGATTACAGCTAATTCTATGTTCTAGTTACTTTCCTTTCAAACTTTGTGCTTGCTTTTGAATGTGGATAAGAGCCACACACATCTGAGTTGCAGTCTGCTTACTGAAGCTAGAACATGGTAAACGAACATTTTACTGCCAGGAATATTTGGGTTAAACTGCATGTTTGCATTTAGAGTTCCTGCCAGCAGAGCTATCTGAGCATGTTTTAAGCAAGTTACTGCTCCTCCACTCCAGCTTCACCTTCACATTGAAATAAAGCTTTTATTGTAATGCCCTGGTGATGGTTTTTGCAAGCCGATTTGGGCCGAGGGATATCAGGACGTCAGAAGCCAGTGTCGTGGAAGAGATGGTTCTCAGCAGGGAGTAGTGGGTCACAGATGACATCAGGAGCTTACTCAAAGCAGGTCAATTTGCTTCCTGGTGGGGCCCTCGAAGCTTCAGATTTTCATCAACCCTAATCCTAAGCATTGTTCATCCATGCACAAGTAACCCAACAGCCATTGACCAGATGGAATTTTTCCCCACAGCGGAGTTATCTTGAGAAATTTTTTGTTTTGAAAATGTTTGGAGCTTCTCTACTACTCACTTTGTGTTTGGGCAGTAGCTGCAAGGTTTGTTGTGTAAAGCTCAGCCAGTGCTTAAAGGGAAGAAAAGGAGAAAGTTTTGAGTCTAGTAGTAGTATGGCTGAACAGAGGCTGCTAAATAATTAATGTAATGTCATTCTTTTCAAACTAAAGTTCTTGAGAGAAAATAGTAAAGAGATACCAGGGGAGTTTAACACGGTTTCTGTTCTAGAGAAATAGGGTTGATTTTATGTCCTGTTCTGTCATAATAATATTGAATTTTGCTGGCTTTGTCTTAAGTCAGGTTTATAAAACATTCATTCCAGTTAATTAATGGAAAATGAAGGTAGTACTGGCTTTTGCTAGAGAGGGGTGTGTGTTCAGAAGTCTTTTTGTGCACTTTCCCATTGTTGGGGTTTCTGTACATGTGAATTTATAAGGTTCTGAATATAATGTTCTTGGTTCTGATGAGATTTGGCTTTTTTTAAGCTCTCATGCTGTGGCCATGTGACCTCAGCTGGAGCCTGAGATATGAATGTGACTGACAGCATCCCTTAAGCAAGGGACAGTAAGTGAGAAAGAACTGATGACCTTCACATTATTGTCTGATAATTAAAACTGTGATCTAATTAACCCTCCTTGCCATCACGTGATTCTTGAGCAAAAATAATTTCTTAGTGGAGTTCCCTTGCTTAATCGAAATCCCAAGGAAATAAGTAATTCCATGCTAGAGTTTACCTGAATGCTTTTAGAACTCCTTTGCAGCAATGCCACTGTATGACAGTACTGTATGTTATTACTTTTACATATTTGTCATCCTAAATTTACAATGGAATTACATATTCACTTTCCACATACAAAGCCAATTAAGTCCTCTAAATTTTGCTTTGCTTAGGAAGAGAGGTTTTTAATGCCTGAAATAAGAAGGAGGCAGGGAGAATTTAGTACAACACTGTTCAAAAAATTGGCTTAATATGATTGTAGTCAGTCTTCTCTTGCTTTAACTCTTCTCTTACAGCTGACAGGGTTCAAAATGATGTTTTCCTTACTGAGTCCACTCTTGTATTATTCCCCTGCTTTCACTGTTTTTTTTCGGGGATTTATAAGCACAGAAGGGAGTCATCTTTAATGACACCCATTATTCAGATGACAGCACTCTGTTTCTAACTTAGGATGTCTTGCCAGAATCCTTCTTAGCTAAATTCTGAAGTGCCAGTTTTCTATTTAGTGTCAGTAGTCAGGAAAATGACTCGGAGTAAATCAACACCAGGGATACTCAGCTTAGAAGAATCCAACACTATAGATAACAAAGCAGAAGGAAAAGAGTTTCAGGGCCTCTAGTGCTTAGCAGAAAGTGAGAGAAAGAACAGGAAAAGGAGGAAAATGATGTGAAAATTGCACATTTTCAAAGGATAGAAATAGCATTTATTCTATGAAAACAACAGTGTGAAAAACTTGATGTCTTCCCATGACTAAGCTTTTCCTATGCGTATTCTTTTTTACAAGAATTTAGTCTCAGCCAGGCAAAGGCTCTGCCTTATTTTGCTTTTATAAATCACCACATTTGATTATTTAACGCCAAAAAATCCAGAATATTCCCCCCAAGACTGCTGATGAAGTTACTTTGAATAATTAAAGGTCTAAAGAGAGGTTCATTGCATTTTGTCCTGTATGTAGTATTTAAATTGAGAAGTATGCATAATGATTATCATCACTTAATGGTACCTTTCTACCTCCCTGCTAAAGATAAGAACAGAAGGGTTTAGGTTGCTGTATTTGAACTGTATAAAGTAAAATCAGCTCTATAAAATGAAGATTACAGTGATACATTCAAACTCTGAAGGAGGTTGATCCCATGGTCTTTTTCGGTCCAGTGTTGCCAGAAGGGACTTAAAAGATACTAATCATTATGACCTGTGTTGAGAAAAGCTTAAACACATACTTTGTTTTAATCCTGGGATTTTATTTCTGTAGTGCTTTAGGGATTGCTCTTAATACAGAAAATAAAACTGCAAGCACAAAGTACAGCCTGAACCTTTATGGAGCAGGTAATGCTCAGCTGACTTTGTTTTACTGCCTGACTAGACAGGCTGCCTCCAGGTATGCTTGACAGCCCAGTCTAAATAGGTGGTACTATTCATCTTGATATCTGTCTTGTAGACTGATGCGAATACACTGATTTAACAGTTTTAGTGTTAACATTTTAGCTAACGGGCTCTGTGCAGCTGGATCTTCCTTTGGACTAAAGCTTGTGGGACTGAGTTTCTGATGGTGAAGTTATAAAAGCATAGGAAAAAAAAGTAGTGGCAGGCAAAACTATACCTTTTAAGAACTATGCAATGCCAACCACTTAAATACAGTTCCTGGTATTTCAGTGATAGCATCCTAACTTGCATAAACAAAGTTCTACGATATTCTACTAAGAAAAAATGCAAACTTCCACAATTTTATATTTGTGTGAATTTTTTATATATTCAGATGCTTCTGATGTGTCCTTAGTGAACTGCAGTATACAACTATATAAAGTTTAAATTAAAATTTAAAAGGAAGCATTTAATCATTGTTTACATATCTTTAGAAATATATGAAATGTTTGGGAAATTTTAAAATATGTTACCTGTCAGATGTATTTATGTCTTTGAATTTTTTCTCTAAATAAATTTTAGTTCTTGTGGCTGCAGCATGTGACTAATCTTTATTTGCTTCTTACCTCTGTCGAGGAGATCTCCTGTAACCAAAAACTTTAAAATAAAAAGTATAAAGAGACCTCTTAAATGATTTTAAAAATCTGAACCCATGGGATGAACTCTTTGTTTTCTTCTGGTTTTTTTATGGTTAACAAAGACCTAAATTATTGATAACACTTTTAGCTTTAGATGCTTAATTTTATGCCTGTATCCCAGAAAGCCGTTATGATCATCTTGTCTTCCATAACCCCTTAGCAGTACTAAGAGATTTCTAGAGGACCGCATTGGCCTGTTGAGCCCATACAACACCTGCAGTTTTGCTGCGGAGACCAAAGTAATACTGAGAGTATTCTTTTAGGACTGGGAGTATAATGCCTCTTACAAGTGCTAGTGTAGTAGAAATTTATGCAAGGAGAATAAGACAAATCCGAGTAGTGTCAAGAAAGGTGTTTAAATCTTTCTGCTATGGCCTTTTTCTGATGAAATGGTGAGACCTGGCAGCAGAATATAAGTGATAATTTATCAGCATTCATTGCTAGAGGCTATAGCATGTTCTTGCTTTCCTGATCTTAGCATTTTGTTTTTCATTGCTACATTAGTGCGTGTTTCTAGGAACAGAGAATGATTTGCATGGGTGTAGCGTTGCACACGAGCTGACTTCCCTGCATGATTTGCTTCAAACAGGGTTCCTGTAAAATCATATTTCCTTATGAGGCTGACAATAAAAAGTCAAATTACTGCTAATTGTGCCAGAAGTTTTAATAAATAAGAAATTATTCACAGCTTCAAATGGAGAGTCATATTTCTTAATGATATAAATCAGCATGGTGTTTTTTAACTGAGAATCTCTCTCCTTGTGATGAAATCATTGACTCAAATCCACGCTTAAAGTTGTGTTCCTGTGGTAGTGAGGTGGGGCAGAATGCCCATGTATTGCTATGTGTTTTGTCATTGTTTTTGAAATGTTGCTCTACTCTGTTGTATGACTATCAAAAAGAAACTTCTCTGACATTTAGTGGTTGCAGGAATGGTCTTCAAAACAAAACAAGCCGTTGTCAGCAGATCTGTGAGGACAGTGAAGGGTAAAAAATATTTCAAGGCTGAATATCCAAAATTAGGTGGCTAATTTACCAAAAATGAAAGTTTATAGTGTAATTGATTTGATCTCTGGAGTTACTGAGCACCCGTATGAGTGTACTGTGCAAGCCTGTGGTACTGGTACTGTCCACATAGCTTTAGAAATACAGATATCGTTACTTTGATTTAGTTGGAAGAATAATCCCATGTTTGCCAAGAACACTTCAGTCAGCAGACAAGAACTATTCATTTCATGCCAAACCTGGCTTTGCTACGGTAAAAAAACAATCTGTACTAGTTTGGGTCTAGTAGTGGCTATCTATAATGAGATGATGCAATGTTGTTATTGATGCTAATAAGTTATTGAGACTTGCGGTCTGATGGAGCCCGTTTCCAAAGCACTGCTACTCCGGTATAGTAGAAGAGAGTCAAGTGAGAAGGGAGAAATTACTTTCTATTGTCTTATCTGTTAATATATGAGAGGGAACACCATGCAGTCATAGGGAGGAAAGCTATTTCAGACATCCAATTGCTCCAGTGTCCTTGACCAGCTGTAATCAATCTCATCTGCTTGTGGGGAAAAGGTTATCCTTGCAACAATCCTTTAGTAGAAGTTAGTTATTGGGGAGGAGAGAGGTCAGAAAATAACGTCATTCTTCTATAGGGACTTTATTAAAGAATTTATTATAATATTGTCTTGACAACCTAGAAGGTCATGACCATTTTGGGTGAAATGAACAACCAGTTATCCAAAGGGACCGACAGTATTAGCACAGAGACTGGAATAGAGATTTCTTGCCCAGGCGGGGCAAAGACTGTGTCAGGAAATCTAGATTGAAGCAAATTTCTCAAGAGGGGAGAGGGGGGGAAGAGTAATGAATTAATTTTTCTTTTAAAATGGTAAGCTCATCTGAGGTAAGCTGTTTCAGTGTTTATTAATTTTTACTCTTTGGAAAATTTCCAGTTTTTGCAGTCTCAGTTTAACTCCAGTTTGCAATTACTAGTTTTTCTATACTTGTCAGCCAATGCTAAATATGTCATCTACCCCCAGTGACAGATATCTTTCTCTTCATAATTCTATATGAAGTGATAAACACCTTTCAGCCTTCTCTTGGACAGTGGTAAATAGGCCTCAGTTTAGAAAGGTTTTCTTTGGAAGCTTTCTGCTGTGTGCTAAAAGCAATGACTTATGAACCCATATTTCTATTGTCTTGGACACACATTTATTTGCCTAAACATTACAGTTATTTAATGAAACCACACAGAAGAGATTTTAACTATCTAGCAATTTACTCTATGTAGTGAGTTCCTAGTTGGGAGTAACTGGTAATAGTAGAAGTTGCATTACTGCGATTACAACTTGCTGTCTTTATTTAGAAATTAATGTTCAAAAGCATGATGTTAAAATACTATTCTCCAACTTCTCTTAATAGCCTGAAATTTGTGCTTTCAAATGTAACAATTGACACAAACTCAGTATTAGAAGCATGCAGTCAACCTAAAATATATTCAACTTAAAACCATAGTCAAGTGATGTCAGAAATGATATCTGCTCCTGTTTTGACCGTGTACTACAGCACATTTTCTCTTTCCTCCATTCTTGTGAGAAAATAGACAGGGACTAATATCCAGCTTCTGTAAGGAATAAGATATCTGGTTAAATCTAAGCAGATGAATAGTCTCACTGAAATCAGTGGGACTACTTGATAGCTGAAAATAAATTGAGTTTAATTCTAAGTGGTTTGCTTTTTCCTATAAAATATATTGTCTATTTCTTGATGTTTCTTATGATTAAATTGGAGTAATTTATCTTAGATAAGTGTCTAAGCAATCACTACAGGGAAATTGAATAAAATTTGGGACATCTTATTATGGGGTGTTTCAAATGTTCCTGGTGAGATTTTGAAACCTCTTTTACTTGAACTTCAAAGTTATTAAAGCTGTAATTGCTTTGTGGGCCTAGATTTATATGCCTAGTATATCATGATGCTTTTGATAGTGTGTCTTAACTGTTGGAGAGAATTTCAGATGGTGAGTGGTTACAATGATTGCTTATCATTGTAATATTTCTAGCATCTTTCCTTGAAAGGAAAAGTATGAGTCTTTTGACTCCTTACTATGCCTTATAGTCAAGACAGCTTCTTAAATAAAGAGGCATACTTGCAGATGTAGTTGACCACAATGTCTGCTAATAACTCCTAAGACTTGATTCTTGATGCTGTGTATGTGCCACCTGCGCTGCTATGAATATAATTGTCTTTTTCTTAATTTCTTTACGTCTTATTTTCTGTCTAACATCTTATTCTAAATATCAGTGCATGAGTCAACCTTGGTAATATTCTTAGGTTTGTTTCTTTACCTTGACAGGAGATTATTTAGCATTTTACTGAATGTAACAGTGCTACAGAGTCTGGCCGTGATGTGCTCATCTTAGTGATGCACCTCCAAATGGTCATTTTCACACCACTTTCTGTATTATTTGTTGGAGTCATTGAAGAGTGGATTCAGGCAGCAAAATTGCCACTTACGAAAGTGAACTCAGATGTTGTCTTAGAGTAAGAGAATTATGAAATCATATTTACTTTCAACTTTTTTATTTCTGAATTGTGATTGATACCTACTTGTGTAACTAGACATTTATTTCCTGGCTGCCTTCCTGTTTGTTGAGAAAGTAGAAAAAGCTAGGATGCCTAACAAACAAATAAACAAACAAAACCAAAAAACAACGCAAGCACAAAGGCAAGGTAGAAACCTAAGAGGCATCCTTGAGAATGAGGTTGCTGTCCTGGGTGCATAAATGGCAGCTGCTGGGCAGTTTCACAGACCTGGCTTTTAGCTGTCTCTGCACTCTTGGTTGATATACCGGGAGAAAAGTCTCTTTGCACTTTCATTCACATTTACTTCCAAAGATAATGTGAAACACAGTAATTTGTTCTACATGGAGCACAAGAATAGATAAAGGAGTAATTTGCCATTTCTAGCAGATTAAATCAGACTTTTAGTTGTATCAAAACAGCTTGCAGCTGAACGTTATAATTAGATTACCTGACACTGGGAGAAAAATTGAAACTTGCCAAAAGGCGTCCTCTGGTTGTCTTCGTCAAATAGAATTTTCAATTTCTTCTAACTGCTGAATGGTTTCAGATTTTCAGATTTCTGAACTCATGGCTACTTGAAAGCTGTTTATTGAAACTTAGTGAAAACATTAGTATAACACAATAGAATGATGGTGCTACTATTCCATTAAAATTGGTAAGGCCAATGCAGGATGAAATGAAGTTAAAGTTTTGGGAAGGATGCTTTTGACAATTATATCTTGAAAACTTAACAAAATGTTCTTGTGAAGTCATTTAGCTAAAAATATCTGGCAGCCCATCATTTATTTAAAATGCTGTATTTTGATTTCTGCCTTTTTTTTTTCTGCAAAAATTAGAAAGCTCTTCTGCCTGCTCATGCTTGCAAATTACTTACTTTACAGTTTTCACCTTGCTAGTGAATGTATGCTTACTTGCTTTCTCTAGCTGTTGTAACATCATGGCATCTTTGGGTCCTATTTCTTCTGCTGCCACATTTCCATGGTCCATTCATGCCAACTGGCTTGCAAAATTATCAAAACGTTTTTATTGGATGTCTTTCACAGCTGCAATAATGCCTGTTTCCAGTGTGACTATGTAATTTTACAGAAAAATATTAATTCTGAACTCTCGCTCCTTGCACAGCAAGCAGACAGTTTGCAAGTGACAGATCTGCTGAACAGATTTGCAAATAGAAAAAGAATTTCAAGTAACTATATAACTGCTTCAGAGCACAGTCATGTCAATAGAAGTCTTTTCAGAGAGCGCCATAATCTTTGGATCCAGCCTATAAAGCCCATTAAATGCATTTAAAACATTGTAAGGGCTTAATAAAGTCTTGCAGTATTCCTGTATTCCTTGACAATATCTCCCTTTAAAGCCATAGCATCCTATTATCTGCAGTAGGTTCAAGTACTAGACAATCTTGATGTGCTATTCAAAATGGTTTTTGTCCTGTAGGAACAGTGGGCCAATCATGTCAAAATCTCTTATCATTAGCAGTCACAAATGCTTTCTAAAACTATCTTGGATTCAGTGATCCTGAATGGATTCAGAGATCCTGATGAATCTGCCTTCTTACAGTCTCCCCATTGACCAACCTTTTCTTTCTCTCCTCATGATGAATTCCTGGGATTATAGGAGGAGGTGTGAGTATTCAGAAGGAGACTACTACAGCTTTTTTCTCTTGTCACTTTCCACTTTCACCAATGTCAAACATCATGTAGTCTGTTACTTATTATGCTATGACTGTACTTCAGTTCCAGAGGTGACAAAACCAGAGGGATACTGGTGTGAAACTAGCTAGGACTGAGTGTGGCTATACTGAGCAGGACAGGGTGGGATAGGATGGTGATTGTATTACTTTGGCTGAAGATTGTGAACTTTTCTTTTGAAGGTTTTGTGCTGCAACAGGGAAATGAAACCTCTTTGGGATTAGAAAATGTGACTATTTGTGCAAAGACTGGAAGTTCCTCAAGCCTAACGTGGTTAGATCACCTTTTAAGTAGGACTTAAGTCTGGTAGTTTTTTTCTATACAGCTGAGTATGCTTCTTTATAGTATACCAAGCAACTGTTTGGAGGTTGTCCTTTATATATGGGAACTTTTCTCTAGTCCTACGAGATGTTTTCTTAGGGCTGTGGGGGAATCCTTCTCTTTCTTACTGAGGTAATCCAAGCAACTGCTGATAGGCTCTGTGCAGTTCCTTTGAATTTTTCAAGAACGCAGAGAAAACCAAAACCTGAGTTCATCAAAGTGAGTTAAGGTCAAAATGAAACTGCAAAGCTGGTGTTGCTGACCGATTTTTTAAAGGTAGCACCAGTGTGAGTGGCTGGGTGGGTAATTGTGAAAAGGATGTTATAAAAGGGTTAAAATAAACATGGTGCTTTAAAATAAGCAGTATACAGTGGTCAAGCTCTTGATGTGGCTAATGATTTGAAGAGGTGTGAAGGTTAGAGTGTGGTGTTTGAATAGAAACAGCAATTATTAACAAAAATGAAAAAAACCCCAAACCCTAACACTTGTGAATTGATGGTCACAAGTCTCAACAGGAATTGGTTCCAAAGAGCTGGTTATGAGTTATTAAACTAAATGGTGGCCTGAAAAACAGGTTTTTAAAAAAGGAGAGTGGGGGAAATGACACATTGTGAATGACTTGAAATAAATGTGACAGTCATGACCTGGAAAATGTTACAAGGATATTAGGAAGATGCTATCTGACTCATGCATTTCTACATCAATTGTAGCAATGTAGTAAACGTAAAGAGGTTCCTAATTAGTTCTTTGTGCAGCTGTCAGGCTGCTTTTATCTTTATTTAGTTTTATGCTTTCAGTCTGTGATAGGACACCAGTGATTACAGATACAGATTTAGCATGAAGGAAATGCTCTGAATGACTTGAAAGCTCACAGGTATGCACTATATGACATTTATCTTGGGACTAGACTGGGTGAAGGACTCATGGTGAAAGTATTTTTCTAGGTGTTATGGTTTATTTTATGTGTTTTTTGTCCGTCTCCCCCAAACACTTGGAGAAGTTTTATTAATCTGGAGAATTAAACAATAAGGTTGAATATAGCTTTTTTTTGTTGGGGGGGAGGGGGAAGCTCAGTAAGACCCCTTGGGCATGCATTTATCTGAAAACTGAAACACACACACACTCACTCACTCACACTATATGCTATCTCTTTTGTCTGCATGAAGAGTTACACTGCTAATATACTGGTGTCTAAAATAATATTTCCGTACATAAATATGTCACTTTCCATCCATATAGGTTTAATCTGAATGTATTTTCTGTAACCTTGAAATAATAAGATGAAACATTACCCCAGTGTATCTTTTGAGTAAGGAAAAAAAACCAAAACCAATCCCAAGATAAACTTTCTTGAGGAGACTGTAGTTGCACTATCAATGGGAAGAAAATTACTAGCATGTTTCCATAGAGAAGAGAACGTCTTTTTCCCCTAAGGAGGTAGCTGGTGATCAAAGAGGATCCTTATCTCCACATAAAAGTCTCTGAGTGAACAAAAACAGGCCAGCAAGCGAAGACCACCTGAGGGAGAGAGAATAATTACACGGGTATCAAGTTATGCTGCTTCTCCTTTAAAATGATGAAAGTTACTTGAGTTCATGGGGATAGAAAGTGTGAGAAAATGCTGCAAGCAATCCTGATAACTCTTTGCTAAATGGGTAAATAAAAACATTATATTTTTCAAGAGGCTTTAGTTACTACATCACTTGCATTGTGATTCTTACCTGAATGTGCACCTATGATGTGTTAACACTGGTTGGGATTGTCTTTCATGTGGAATTTAATAAAAGAGGTAATTGTAATGTCACGTCTTCTCTGCTAGGAGAAGTACTATATAGTTCTTAAAAAAAGTATAGTGCAGGATCTCAGGCTTGTCACAGATGGGAGCACAAGTATACAATTTTGTCAGTAACTGTGACATCCGTTAAACTCAGGTAACATGGTGCTCACAATGAGTTTGCTTATTCAAAATCATGCTGTGAGACCACACAGAATATCAGTGCACCAGAATGCAGGTCTAAAATGGATGGTCTAAGATGAACAGAACAAATTAATTTGTGGCTAATACTTAGAATAGGTTAGATCTTCTTTCACAGAGCATCTTAGAGATGAACGTTTCAGCTGAGGTGATAGCATCTCAATTTCTATGAGTTTTCCAGTTTTTTGACTAGAAAAAATGTTTTACCTCTCTTGGGGATAAAAGGTATTCTGTTAGTTAAAAAGCATTACCTCCTCCTAACAGTGATAAAAGTCTGCGTTGAGACAGCAATAACGGCCAGGTACTGTCCTGAACTTTCTCTTTTCAGTGTTTACTTTTCCATTCACTGTTAGTAAATCTAGATTTTCAGATGAAGAACAGGTTTATTTGATAGGAATATATGAAATTTTGCTTTTAAGTACCATTCTAAGTATTTTATTTTTAAGATTATAACAGAAATTGTCAGAGCAACTGGTGAGCTTACAATGCCTTTAACTCCATTAAGCTTTCTGAATAGCATAGCTCATGATAGTCTTATGCAGTAAGCTTCTTGTGCTGCAAATTAATTTGAGGGATGTACGTGTCCAGCTGTGGAAGTCTGTACTATTGAGGATTAAGGATGCCGTGTTTTCTATATAGTAGTTCTGCATTCCTAGAGATCCAAGTTTCAGATATATCTAGTGCTTAAAATAGTGTGTGGTACTCATAACATTGGCTTTATAAACCCTTATTACTGCATAAATCTACCTTCCAGCACTTCAGTTTTCTGTAAATAGCTGCGTCCTGTGGTTAAAGCACCAGATACAATGCCTTAATTGGGATTTTGTTCTGCCTAAAGAACAAAGCAAAAGGTGAATAATGGATTTTGGGTTCCATGTAGTTGCTTGTGTTTGCTTTGGAAATAAAAATAATTCCTTCCTTTAAAATACTCCACTTTCTGCATAAGTTTTAATTTCCTGACAAAGACTTTTCTGTGTTCTTCAGTGATTTTGCTAGATGATCCATGAAATAGAGCAAGGGAAAAAGTAGAGGTCATGTTTTTTCTTCTTTAAAAAGAGATGAATTAGTGATTGAAAAAATACATACATATGTCAAAGATGTGCTATGTCACAAATGTCCATAATTCATCAGGAAATGTTGTAACAGAAATAATATATGGATACAGCTTTTAGTTGTGCTGTTGGCTCCACAGGTAAACTCCTGATTAATAGTTTTGTTGTGTACCGAGCTAAAGCAGCCAGCATTTGTAGATTACTATTTGCTTGTAATGTGCATCATTACTGAAACCTATAAAGAGCATAAAAACTCTCCAAGGCAATTGCCTGCTAGTCTCTGTTGTTTTGTATTTCACATTGTATAATTTAAACAATCTCAACTGTGTTTTCTAAAACTGATTGTTTGCAGTTCAGTTGTAGTCATGTCTGGGGTAACTTAGAGGATTCCCCTGCAGACCTCCTTCTTGCTCAGATTAGGAAAATGTTGCACTCACTTTAGTCTCTTATTTGTCCCTGACAGAATTATTTTTTTGGAAAACAAGGTACAAATCAAACCATAAGCCTTACAGTTTTGGTGGGTTGTTTTTTTTTTTTCTTTATTTTTTTTTTTCTCCCCTTCAGTGATTTGGTGGTAGATATTGCCAGAAGTCTAACAGAAATTCTGCAGGAGGCAATTTTCTTTGTGCTTTATACAATATGTATGAAAATTCTTCTTTCTGTTTTTTAAATGATTTTTAACTGATCTCTGAGGGTTGCCTTACAATATGAAAATATGGATTATTTATTGAAGTTTTCAGCTAGGTAAGCCTACACTACACAGATTATGTATGTTTGCTTTTGTTTTGTTAATCCTGCTAGTCATTGCATGCAGAATTTTCCCTGTCCCAACTGTCCTCTCTTCCTGAAAGCATTGATTAACAAGTAAGAGAGTGTGGATTAACAAGTAAGAAGGAGTAAAAACATCTCTTGTTCAGGCAGATAATCAGTCCTACTGTGAAACAGCTGGACAGTCTGCATGTTAGTCTGTAGGCTGCAGTGTACATCTCAGTACTTCTGAGAGAATGAAAGTAGCTATTCTTACATCTGCTATTCTTACAGCTGCTATTGTACAGCTTCTTTTGCTCTTTCTGGTGGATATTTTTGGATATTTTACTTACACTGCACTAGGAAGAACATAGACATGAAATTTCAGCTGAGATGTCTGAAAGCTGAATTCTACTTATCTAAATACACAGTTAAATTACCCAGTGGATTGATGGAAACTTTCATTAGAAATTAAATTCTCTCAATGTCCTTCTGATACAAGATAGAAGGATATTTTGAAGGTAAATATTGTGATCTGAAGTGCAACTATGGCATGCAGAATTGTATTGTGGATGATGATTTTTGAAAGAAAATTGTGCTGAAGTGTCCAAACTCAATCCTTTTTAGTCTATGCAGTGGAAATATTCCTCTTGGGTCTGCTATCTTTCCTGGTTCTCAAGGCTATTAAAAGGCAGAAGGAACTAGGTAACGTTTTAATGACTGTTCAGAGGTTACTGTATGTTGTGTTCATATACACATGTATAAACACTTTTTCTCAAGAAATTTTTGCATGAATTTTTAGTACTATGGTACCAGAGTACGTGCAGTCACAGCCATTTGTGTGTGTCCTTATGTGCATGTCCTTTTGCCCTTTGTTGTTTGTCTTTATTGCTATATGCAGTTATGAGTGCTAGACCAATGAGACCAAATGCTTTCTCTGCTCTGTTTTAGCTTTTCTTTGCTTCCACTAGCAATTCATTGTACAGTATGTTTTTTTATATCAGTTGTGATACAGAAATATCCAAGGCTCCCAACTAAGACAATTATGGACTGTAATTACTGAAAATAGGAGTCTCATGTGTTTGTGATTTTTTTACCTTGGATTTTGATGTACCCAAGATCATTTTTCCTCAATAAGTTATATAAAAATAGTGATTAGTCTGACCTGATAACTGGATATACAGAAGCTGCATTCCTCCTGCTGTGTCTCAGTAAATATTACTTAAAAAAATATCCAATGTTATCCTTAGAATTGCCAGTTGCAGAAAATCAATTGTTTGTTTAGGAAGCCATTCTAAAAACTTTTGCTCCCAAATGCCTGTATTGTTGGATCTAGTCATACTTTTCTTCTATTGTATTGTAGAGTTCACTGTAGAAGTTTCTTTCTAAGTTTTAGTTTTTTTTTCCTTAACTAGCTTTTTGATTGTTCTCCTGGCATCTTCTGTAATGTCTATTTTCTGGTAGTGGAATTGTTCCTAGTGAATCATCTATGAACCATTATGAACTTTAACACTGTAAAATAAATTATTCCAGTACTGATCACATTGTACAAGTTACCTCACCACTCTGACTTGATCCCTTTGGTTGCACACACACAGAGTGCAGTAATCTTCTTATGGGATAAAGACTGGTCAGTCTTTTACTCATTGCCTGATGAAAGATATTGCTGTCTCCTTCACAACTGGTCTGCTTGGGCTATATTTTTAAGGGCTTACGGATTTAGCTATAACCGTGTGGTTTTAGAGTTAGCACAATTATTCGTGTGCCTAAACATCTGCAGGATCTTCGTGTTAGCTCTTCTGTTCTCTAAAGAATGTGGCTTTGTAGTATTTGATAAGAGGGAATGGCCTCAAGCTCTGCCAGAGGAGGTTTAGGCTGGACATTAGGAAAAAATTCTTCACAGAAAGGGTCATTGGGCACTGGAACAGGCTGCCCGGGGAGGTGGTTGAGTCACCTTCCCTGGAGGTGTTTAAGGCACGGGTGGATGAGGTGCTAAGGGGCATGGTTTAGTGTTTGCTAGGAATGGTTGGACTCGATGATCCGGTGGGTCTCTTCCAACCTGGTTATTCTATGATTCTATGATTCTATGACATACCGTATTTTTTTTTCCCCTTTAAGTGCTGGTTTTATTTCTAGCTTTATTCTCTTCCTCTTTGAGTCATAAATCCTTCTCCCAGATTCTCCTTGACCCTCAGCATTTTTCATTTATGGGCTTTCTAGTTTCTCCTTGACTAATCATCTTGTATTTTTTAATAGCCTAAAGAACTTTAACCAAAATGCCATTTTTAATCTCATTTTCTACTTCCAGCATGCATTTTAGTAATCCTCTTTTCTTATGCTACTTGCAATTAATGTATCCCATTAGTGTCCCGGACTATCAGTGTTTCACTTGCTCAAAGGATTAATGTTGAAAAATGTATTAGCCCTAATACATAGTAAATGAGAGGGATTCCACTTATACCTTTGACTTCAGTGTGCTCACTGGAAACAAGGACGCCTGAAATCCTAACTAGAATGAGTATAAAATATAAACCAGGACTGTTTCTTAATAGATGGATTCTCTCAAACATTTGTTAAAACTTGTTTCCAGTAGTTGGCAAGAGAGGGAGTAGACAACCACTGTTGTGATGATCCACTGCATGCTTTATGGTGGCAGCCTTTGGTGATTAGCTAAATCAGCCTGCAGAAGTAAAAGTTAAGTGATTGTTGAAATATTGTGTTGAACTAGTTTTGTAGGTATAGTTTTGAGAGGAAAGAAGACTATAAAAATAGCTTTCTAGTGTGTTTGGACCTCTTCAGTTGTTGCTAGTCCCTGATAGGAATTGATAGGGTAGAATAGAAGGATTATGCTGTATTGTCTAAGAACTCTGCCACAGAAAGGTCAGGTACCCAAACAGCATCCTAGTTCAGGCAGGTTTGAGTCAGTTCTATACCTTCCTCGCATATTTTGGATGCCAGTAGAAAGCATTAAGGTGGCTTAATCTGTTCTTGTGAGCATTTACCTGAGGCCTTTACTGTTTTCCCAACCCACAAGGACAACATATGATTTGAGGAACTAATATTTATTTGCTGAATAATGATAATGATAATAATAGATAAAGTCTTAATATTAATGAGTAAATTAGCAAGCATTAACAGAAGCACTGGGAGTCAAGCTACTGGATTTGGAATAAATGAGTTTATTCTGTCCTGGATGAGAGACCCGGTACATCAGGATGATTTTTGTCAGTTTTTTCTGTTGCCTGCATGATCTAGTTTAGATTGGAAACAGGAAATAGTTGCTTCCTTTTGTCATATGCATCTTTCTGCCAGAATTTTCAGAACAATTCTCTCAAAAAACAACCTAAATCCCAGCTACAGTATTTGAGAGATAGCTCTTCAGGAGTCATAAAGGGTCTGTTCGATGTCTTCAAAAAGAAGTTCCTTACAGTTGAAGGTATGGTCAGTGTCAGGGAGTAGATAACCATAACATTTTGAAGACAATTGAAACTATGTCTGAAAACAGTTCAGTCAGAGTGTGAATTGTATTTTAGCCTTATAACTTTATTCTTACATATGAGGATTCAGAGTGACCAGATGGACAGTTTCAACCATAACACCTACGTACAAGGCTATCTAATCCTGCTGGCCAATTAAGATGGTAGAAGTAGTAGAGCTGGATGGAAAATGATCATATGAAAATTAGATGATGTCAATTAGGTAGTAGATCAGAAAAGTGGCTTTGATTTTTAAAATGATTGTTGATGTTATTAATTGATGGTTAATTTCTTCACAGATGGTATTGTTGAGAAAAATGTACCCTTGTCTTACTGAAGGAGAAAGATATATTATTCCCATCAGTAAGAATTTTAAAAAGTACCCTCATTGAGGGATGAAGGAAAAATTCAGAGGAAGGCTGAAACATATTTGTTGTCCCAAAGTTTACATACCTCTTATGTTTACATATTTTCAAACATCTTTGTTGGCATCAGTGATAAACTCGCAGAGCATGAAAGCATTGGCGTAAATGTTTTATTCTCTGAGACTGAAAACTGAGCTGGTGCCTATGTTCAATCATTAGCTAAACTGAGAAGACTTATTCATTCTTTTCTGTCAGTTATCATCACTTACCTCTTTGACTTGTTTACAAGCATTTATGACAGAATTGTTTCTTAAATAAACTTAAGATGGGCAAGAGCTTTTCTCTTCAATCAATGCCATGATATATAGTTTTAGGGAGCATATTCTCAGCAAGTTTTAGTTATTGTTTCTGGGTGGATTTCTTGAACAAGTACCACTTTCCCTATGTTGGAAATTTGACTTTTCTTAGCATCCTGCATATTATTTGAATGATTTCCAACTCCTTCCCTCCACAGATCTCAAAATTGGCTTGGGTGTGAAGATATGGCACCTGGATCTTCTTCAGAACCAGGACAGCACATACTAAACCACAAAATATTCTAGATAATGTAGTTAAATATTTTTGTAGATGAGTCCTTTGTTCTGTCAGTCTTTCAGCTAGTTATATTAAATAAAAATGTTTAGTGAGTTCATCTTTTACCTTGCAGAATGACTTGCTGTATGAATTTATGCACAGTACTTAATAAGAAATGATTTTAAGCCAACCTAAACATGCAGCCTGTTACAGATCTTACAGATGCTGCTAATTATCTGATAAAAAGATAGTGATAAATTTATAGTTGTTGCAAGCTGTTAACTGAGTGTTAAGGCAAAGTCATTTTATATAGTTCAATTAGTGTTTTGTTGACATTAGGAAATAATTGAAACAATCTGGAGGTCACTTTTAACAGTCAGTTATTGTCTTTTGTCTTAACTCATTCCTTGAATATAATCTGACATAAATTTCTGAAACAACCGAATATCCAAAAGATCATCATGATCTCTCATGTTATCACTATTGTCCAATTTTTTTCCCTAGACAGTCTACTGTCCCAGTGTTCATTTAAGACTTCTGTTACTTTTCTCGTTTCTGCTTCAATTTTTCTGTCTCTATGTTCAACCATCTTTTGTAAAATCTGTTTTGAATATAGCATATGACTTAAATTCGACACAATCCCTCTGACGTTCAAAAGATCCTACTTTTTGATTTTTGGTCTGTTGCATTATTCCCATGAGGCCTTGAGATGTTGCATAAACATCACTGCTATATATTTTCTTACAGGACCCTGCTATCATATTCCAACTTCTTCCAAGTACCAATTTAATTTTCTTAGAGAATCTTGCAGAAGCAGCTAGGGCTTGGGGCTCCCAATGGAAGTTCTTCCAGTTGTTCTGTGGAAATCAAAAGCCAGCATGTCTTACCACGTTCACTAAATTACAAAGCTATTTCGAAGACCTTGCAGGACTTAAAAATACCTGTGATCATTATGTTTTGGTGACAAATTGGAGTTCTTACTGACGTATTTTTTACATCTCTGGCAATACAATCCTGGGGGAGACTTCAGTCTCTTTGAACAAGGTTCCCTCATGATTGATTTAAAGACATCAGGGAAAAGAGAAAGAATAGAAATTGTGTTTAATTTTTGTTTCAGCGTGCCAGGTTATTTAGGAAGACATGCTGGAATGTAGGCCTATAACTCAAAAAGTGTAATCTTGGAAACCTTAAATTCAGTTATTGACTGACCCTGGAAAACAAAATCTGAATAGACTCTTCAGCAATAGCTTCATTTCTTTTTTTATTAAAGAACATTGCCAGTCACAAGTGGTGTCATCCAGAGCTCAGTGCTGGGTCCAGTCCTGTTAAACGTCTTTATCAATGACCTGGATGAAGGCATTGAGTGCACCCTTAGCAAGTTTGTGGACAACACTAAGCTGGGTGGAAATGTGGATCTGATGGAGGGTAGGAAGACTCTGTAAAGGGATCTGAATAGGCTGGACCCATGGGATGAGACCAATGGCATGAGGTTTAACAAGGCCAAAGGTGGGGCAAAACAATCCCGTGCAGTGCTACAGACTAGGGGAAGAGTGTCTAGAAAGCTGCCTGGAGGAGAAGGATTTGGGGGTGTTGGTTGACAGCGACTGAACATGAGCCAGCAGTGTGCCCAGGTGGCCAAGAAGGCCAATGGCATCTTGGCTTGTATCAGCAATGGTGTGACCAGCAGGCCCAGGGAGGTTATTCTCCCTCTGTACTCGGCACTGGTGAGACCGCTCCTCGAATACTGTGTTCAGTTCTGGGCCCCTCACCATAAGAAGGATGTTGAGGCTCTGGAGCGAGTCTAGAGAAGAGCAACAAAGCTGGTGAAGGGGCTGGGGAACAAGTCTTATGAGGAGCAGTTGAGGAAAATGGGGTTGTTTAGCCTTAAGAAGAGAAGGCTGAAGGGTGACCTTATTGCTCTCTACAACTACCTGAAAGGAGGTTGTAGAGAGGAGGGAGCTGGCCTCTTCTCCCAAGTGACAGGGTACAGGACAAGGGGGAATGGCCTCAGGCTGCATCAGGGGAGGTTCAGACTAGATCTCAGAAAGAAATTTTTTACAGAAAGTGTCATTGGGCACTGGCACAGGTTGCCCAGGGAGATGGTTGAGTCACCATCTCAGGAGGTGTTTAAAAGACGGGCAGATGAGGTGCTCAGGGACATGGTTTAGGGGCAGATAGGAATGCTTGGACTTGATGGTCCAAGAAGTCTTTTCCAACCTGGTGATTCTATGATTTTATGATTCTAGCGTACATCTTTCCTTTCTTGAAATATCTTAAAAGTACTGGAATATTTTAAAGCATATCAAAGTTTCTATTACTTATGGTCCTCATCAAGTGGTGGCTGCTTGTTCTTGATTCCTTGTAACTATTACTTGCTCATATTGTGATCGTGCTTTTAGGTTTATTAAATCCACGACCAGATGTAAGTTGTGATAATATAGCCGCAAAATTAAAGGAAAAGAAAACTGAAATAATGAAAAATGAATTATACTCCGTCATTCAATAACATTATACATATTGGCAGATAAAAGCAACCTTGCTTCCATATCTTGCATCTTTATAACGCTTCTGCAGGATTTTTTACTTCAAAGATTTAGTGACACGTCATAGTTCCAGAATAGCTCCTGACCTAGCAGGGAGTGCACTCTGCCAAGGAACAGTTATATGTGTTTTGACCGTAACTAAGTTTGAATCTCAGTTCAGAAATGGAAGAAGATGTCCTTATTTCTAAAACGACATGTGATATCCCTTTGCATATTCCCTGAATGACTTGGAGTAAGAGATAGACTTTGGGAAACAGACACTAGGCTGGAGACTCTAAGTGGGGGAAGGAACAGGCTGATGGTCAAGAAGTAGTGCCACCAACCAGCAGAAGTAAGGGATTGAAAGTATTTTTCCCTTTTCTTTTAGTTCATACTTTAGGTACTGGCTGTTAAGATCATATTTTAGGATACCTGTTTATGTATATTGTTCAGGGAGCCTGAATGCCGAATGTGGAGTTTTAGAGTGCTTAATGCTTAGATAGAAAAGCTGCGAGAATTCATTTTCATTGTTCCTAAATTCTTCTCTGGACCTTGTTGTGAAGAGGTGCATAGTAAAAACACTCATTTCCCAGACATGCTGCATTTTCTTAATCAAGATCAGGAAATCAAGCGCTTCCAGGAAGTGGGATGATGCAAGCCTAAATTAAATTTGTCATTTATTTCTAGTGTTATGTTAAAAGCTCGTATTGACCTTCTTTACAAGGGCTGATATTTAAAAGGAAAATTAAACAGTTAATGGCTTTTCTAGAATACCTAATATGGAAAGATAATGGTTTCTATTATCTGCAATCTTAATTACAGGAAAAGTGGAGTTGTTCTAACATTTTGTATCTATTTATGATAAGAAGCAAGAAGCAAACTCCATCTTTTCCCCTCTGTGTTTGTGGTTTTTTTTTTTTTTGTTCTTAAACTTCTTTGTAGTCCTTTCTCTGCTGGTCAACACTAATCACAACTATTTTACAGTAACTGTCATATCAGAAGTTTCAAATAAGATCAGTATCCTTCTGCGTTTCTTTTTTATTCGTAGCTAATAGAGGTTTCCATGCAAAGTAATAACTGTACATATCAGATTTCTTTTGTAGCTATTAATCTGAATTAAAGAATTTGTTCAATGTTGCCCTGTTAAGTTTGTGTCAGAATCAGCATTGCACCCAGCTCTCCTCAATCTGAATGTATTACCTTTGATGCAATATTTTTTCCTGTCTTAAATAAATACATGTGTGTATACATGCAGGTGTACACACATGTGCTCAGACATGCTTATGTTTGAAAAACAATTCTATTCCTAAGAGCTTTGGTCAGAAAGGCAAAAAAAATTATTCCTACTGTTATGTAGGTTTTGTACAAGAGACTGATGTGTAGTAAACAGATATGAGAGAACCTGACTGCTCAGACTCATTCTCTGTAGCGTGTAGATATTTCATAACTCCAGTGAAAAATTGCAGGCTTACTGAACTTGATAGTTGTTTCAGCTATGCGGAAGCACAGCTGCTGGTTTGTGTAGGACAGAACCTTTTCTGAATTGTGGAAGCGATGAGAATTAGAAGGCACGCCAACATTTGAGATCATGGTTCAAATGTTACAGCTACTGAGAGTGGCTTGTTCTTGTCTTAGTCTCACTATAAATAGTTGATATTTTGTAAGTTAGGCATAAACAAACAAATCTAATTCATTAAATACTTATACCAAAATAATCTATTAAAAAAGATACATTTATTACCTGTGGGCTTTTGACTTATTGCTTATGTCAGGACAGTTTCATGTCAGAGAAATCAAGAACACATTTAAAACATTTATAGGATTATATATAATGATTATAGAATGTAATAATGTGCTGCTTGCATGCCTGTAAAAGTTAAAGATCATAAACAAGTTTTTAAGTTCTTGATACCCAGGCAGCTGGCAGTTATAAATTCTTTCACGTTTTGGTAAATGTGGCTTGATTTTTGTGAGGCATGTGCTGTAAATTGTTGTCAAGACGGGGGTCAAGGAGTTCCCATGTCCTGCCATATCATCACTGTAGACAGAAATTTCTCTGCTGTCAATTATTGAACTTTGTGGGATGTTTTAATACCATTCCAAAGCCACACTTAACAAATTACATTCTTCTTTTCTCCAGCCTGGTTATTAATGATCTTATTAAGCTGCAGGATTGTTTCTTCTCCATAAATAATTCAATTGTATTTGTCCAGTGGTTAGATCAAAAATTGACTCTGTATGTGTGTTAATGATTTCTCTTAAAGGGTTTAGAGACCTGGATGAGCAATGGCAACCATCCTACTAGATGTAGGAAAAGTGAACCAAATATAAATCTTTCTTTTTTCTTTTCCATTTTACGTTGGTGGAACAGGGTGTGATATGTAGCTTCTGTTCTGAAACCTAACTGGATGTCACACTCATAACTTTGGCAACAACAACCATAGTCTAGAGTGGCTTAATGTTAACTGGATCCAGGGAAAGAGTAAGTGATGCTAGGAAGCTGCCAGTGTTCTCCTCTTTACAAGAGAGACTCAAACTCTCCTGGTATTCCAAAATAACCCTGGCCTCCATTTGCAATAGTCTCTGAAGACCCTAGAAGTCTGAATTTTGGACATTGTCCTATTTTATCTGAGAAGTAATCAAGCATTAGTGTTAATGCTTCAGATATCTGTGAACAGTAATTTGGGCAAAATAAAATGAACATCCTTGATTACATGATCTGAATACATTTAATAAAAACAGTCAAATCTTGCAGTCTAGTTGTAGCACAAAAATCTTAGTATCTGTACAGCACAAAAATGCTATTTTTCAAATATCAAAATAAAGCCTGAGGCTAAAAGACCTCTTGCTTATTTCCAATTTACATCCATGTGCCTTCCTGGCTTTTACAATAGGAAACACTATATTCCTCCATCCCTGTGGCTCTCCTGTAATTTATTTACCTAGGGAAGATCTTTTAGATGCAGCATCTGGTTTTCAATGATTTCCTGCTCTTAGCTGGCTGAATTGACTGAACCAGAAGGAGGTCAAATCTGTTGCCAGAGGTCACGCTCTGAATGAATGCCTGAGCTTGGATTTAAGGTGTTTCTGGAGTATTCCCTCCTGGTCCTTTTCTGCTTGCAATAAATACCTGTTTTACAATGTCAGGTATATTTGGGAATTATCAAACTGTATTATATGCAAGCAGAAAATTATAATGCTTAACCTGGTAGTTACCAAGTACGTACGTTGTTCTTGCAAATGTTAGTTGTCATAGCAGCCAGAAAGCAGGAAAAGGCTATTTTACAGTTACAAAATGTAAACATACATAAAGCAATAAAATGATACTGTAAACTGGTAAATGAGGAAATGCTTTTTTAAAAATTGCATAGTTATTTGTCAATTGCAAATTTAGCACAATGCTATTTTCTTTAATAGTAATCAGGTGAGAAGTAAATGTGTTCTTTGTCTCTCTTCTCAATAGTAAATTATACTATGTGCATTTTTATGGGAATCTGAATTGCAGGACCTTCTACTGTGTAAAATTTTCCTGATATTCTCCTTGCATAATGCTTTTTTAAAATTAATCCTTATGTAAGAAGTTATAATATCAGGACTTAGAGAATTTCAGTCTTTACATGGTTGTGATGCAAAACATTAGTTGTAATTAATCACATGGAAAACTGAATTTATAGTTTTCATAGAAATGAGAATGCATGTCATAAATGAAATATAATTTGTGAAGATATTTTTTTCCTGTTTCTTCTTCGAGAAAATAAAAAGTGTGTCTACAGAGATACTTTATTCAATTTGGAAAAAAGCCATTGATGTTGTCAATGGTACTTTTTATGTCTCAACTCAAGCAAATTCTGAAATACTGTTTCAGAAAAATGAGATTTCTGACTATTCTGAATTTTTCTAGTTGAAAAAAGTACTGCCATAATTTTGTGCAATTATAACTAGCTTCTATACAGAAAGAGTTAATCTCAAAAACCAGTTTCTTCTCTGGCTACTGTCAGGTTGGATGATCATAAAGCACCTAGGAGAGTAGTTGAAACAGCAATCTAGTCTAAATGGAGTAGTAATAATTATGCTCCCAAGTCTTCTTGAAATGAGCCCCTCAGTCAGTCAGCAATAGCAGTTATCCATAATAGTAGTTTAAACAGCTCCTGGGAATGTTAACAAGTCCTCTGTTGTCACACAGAAGTTGAAAGAGGAAAGAAGCTGGTTTAGTCAGGAAAAGAGACACAATTCAATGAAAATAGCAAAAAGCCTTGACAGGAATTATTTTAACCCATGATTTTTAAATTTTCTTTTTCTTTCTGGTCTTATTTCTGGTGATAATAAAAGGGACCCTTAGAAGTCATGTACAAGTTTTATCTTCTTTTCTTGGCTGTGGAAATAGTGTCACGTTGGGAGTCCTGTAAAGAAGCAAACAGGGGCTGAAATGATCTGGAAAAGACTTGTTTTTTTGCTTTTTTTTTTTTGAAGAACCTGCTTTTTAATGAAGGACTGGCAGGAAAATAAAATTATTACTGTTTTGGAGCTCCCTGTTTTCTCCACAAAATGTTCCCAGGAAGGAGAGGAGTGCTCTCCCTTACAGAGTGTGTGAGTAGAAAGAAAGGAATGAGATCCCAATGGGAGGACAGGATACAGCAGAGAAGGGATAGGAAAAGCAAAATCAGGGGTCTGAAGCTGACGGCAAGGGGATCTGTGCAGCCTGTGAGGCAGAAACTGGTGATTTCTCTGAGCTAGCATTTAGAATAAATACGCGTTGAATTTGGGAAGTCTTCACACAATCTTTTCTTATATGAAGTACATGGAAAATTGTTTTTCCTGTTGCATTTAAACCAGCAGTGGTCTCTCTGACAGTGTGTATTCTTACTATGGTTCTGCTGAAAGACTGTAGCATGAAACAAGATGTTGCAGTCAGCAGTTAACCTCCTTGCATGGGTTTAAAATGCAAGAAAGGATGAATTTGAATAGTTGTACTTTGTAGGAAAATACTTAGAAATCTGTACTTAACGGAGAGAAATTTTTTTTTCCCTTGGCCTTTTCAGTATTGTTTAGAAGATATATTTTTTTTTGTGGTGCATCATTGATTGATAGAATTTTTCAATTTAAGATAGACTTCTTCATTATCACTTTACAGAAAATGCTTGAATTTATAGGACAGCACTTAGTAAACAAGAGTTGGCACTTAAGTTAGAAAGTCATCTTGGCAAAGTTAAATAACTATTAGCTTATTATGAAGAGGAGTACAGGTTTTCCCTGTATTTTCATTTGGACATAAGTTGGAAATATTTGCATCCTCTTTGTATCATCATATTTGGACTCTGCTATCTGGCAAAGACAGGAGATACTTAGTTCTACTTCTTGTATGGATAAAGCTGGAAGTGAGATAAGCATGATAAAAAGCAGGGAGCAGAACAAACAAATGGTGGTTGTTAAAAATGACAGTGAAGCTACAAAAAACCACATTATTCAGACACTTCAAACATGTTTTGAAAAAGATATTTTAAGTGTATAATAATATTGCCTTGTTTTGAAATTACAATTAATTACCTATTGCAAAGCATTCACTTGTAATATACTGCTGCAGCCAACATATAATCTATAAAAAGTGTATTGACTTAAACTATGAGTGGACTTGAAACCTTGTCAAAATCAAACTTTCTATAAATACAGTACATATACTCAAATACTGTATTTCTCCTTATACCAAGTAGCCTTTATTGGCAATTTTTTTTGCAAAGAGTGTATTTGAGTGTATTGAGAGTATTTTGCAGTTGCTGCTTTAGTGTCACTGCCACTTTCAAACTTCATACAACAAGCTTTCTATTCAAATTTTATTTAAAAAGAAGTCTCTCCTTTTTCTGCTTCAAATGCACAAACACCATATGCTGTGTATATGCTTTGGAGGAATGCCAGGAGAGACTAGATATGCCTACCTGAAGTGAACATGTGCTTTAGGAGTGAAGCTTACACGGGAGTACCAAGCTCTTGCTGGGCAGCGACGTACTGCTTAAACGAAGTACAGTGGAGACTACTGCGTGCTGCAGAATCCACTTGAAAAAACTGCAAAAAATGAGTTATGCTTCTGTTATCCTGTCTATAATGACAAGAGGTATTAATGAACTTTTGTTTATGTAGGCGAAAATGGGTTCTATAATTTAGAGCATAACCAAGCCCTAATTAATTCTCCCAGACATGATAATTTCTTAGAATCATAGAATCATTAAGGCTGCAGAAGACCTCTAAGATCCCAAATCCAACAGTCAGCTCACCACTACCATGCCTACTAAACCATGTCCTGATTTGCCACATTTACACCTTTTTTTGGACATCTCTGGGGATGGTGACTTTACCACTTCCCTGAGCAGCCTGTTTTAGTGCTTGATAGCCCTTTCAGTGAAGTAATTTTTCCTGCTATCTAGTTTAAACGTCTCCTCATGTAACTTGAGTCTGTTTCCACTCATCCTTTTGCTTGTGTGGTGGTTAGAGCAAAATTAGTTTTCTGTTTTCAGCTGTCTTGTCCATGTATCTTCATTCTCTGGAAGTTAACTGCATGTTTCCTTAGACAGTGCTCTCTCTAGAAGTGATAAGGTAGGGCATTGGTATGCAGAAAGACCATTACTTATTTCCATTTTAACTAAGGCCATCCTTAAGATGGCAAAAAAAGGCCACACCTGCAGGGAGGGTTGGACAGAGCAGGTGACTCCAAACTGACCAACAGAGTATTCCATCCCATATAGATCATACTTGATATCAAACTGAGAGATCACAAGGGTCTCACTCTCTTCTTTGATGGCTGACATCCAATAAGAACCTTGTCTGTTTGTTTGCCCCTGATCCAAGATCTGTGCACTCCTGAATCCAGTTTTTGAGCCCAGACATTCCCTAGCTGTGGACTCATTCCCTCAAGTTTGCTCTACAGCATTTGTGGTGACATATTGTCATCGAGGGGTAGAATGGGGTGAGATTTCATGTATTTGGATATATTTATAACTTTCTTATTACTTTCATCATTATTAGTATTTCATTAAAACTGTAGTCTTAGTTTCCAGTCCACAAGGTGCTTTGAATAATCACAAGTTATTGTTTCTTCAAGATGTTACAAGGCTAAATTTGTATTCCAAACTTTCTATGCTTATCTGATTTAAAGGAAGCAGGTTGTTTTATGGAATAATTTACTTCTCCATCAATTATTAATTATTTATGCATTTCCAGCAGATGGATTTAGGGTCTTATTTTTTGATAGACATAGAAAGAACTAACACAAACATAGTGTCTGCTTCATAGACTGTAACATCTAGGATCCCAATGACATCTATCTGTAAGGAATGTGTTAGCCTAGTTTCTAATTCCGTTAAATTTTTGCTCTTGTTTTCTTTTTTTTTTTAAAGCATTGTTATTGAAACAAATCCCTTAGATGCAGACTAGCAGTATCAGAGAGATACTGCATTGTGATTTTTCTTTTCTAGTTCTTTGAAACCACTCACTTCATTTAAACTTACATAAATTTAAAATTTCCTCTTTCCCTTGAGCATAATTTTTGCATATTTTTTTCACTCAAAGTACTATTAATACTTTCTGATTATTCAGCAGAAAACTGAAAATGTCTCTTGGGCCACTCAAACTGATTTAATTGGTTTCTGTGTATGGCAAGTGAAATTCAGATCTTCGTTTATCAAAACCCAAATCTCTCCTCCCTTCTAAAACTGAGTGGTGCTCAGGTAAAAAAGAAAATCACGAGGCAAAAAGTCTCTTTGGGATGGTGCATAAAAGATTTTTTTTGTAACATTCAGAAGGTCATTGCAGTGCATGAATTAAAGGAAGGCTGGTTGCTTGCAATCTCACCCAACCTGCTCCCTGACTTCAGTGCTTCCCTGAGCCCCTAGACTGTTATTCCTGACAGCTTTCCAGATATCTCTGAATTGGTTTGAAGTGATATTTTTACCTTGTTCTTTGTTTCTCCATTTTTTACTTACTCTAACACAAAGAAAAGAGTAGAGTAGTGCATAAGAATGTATAATATTCTTTTTTTGCGTATCAAAGGCAGGCAGTGTATTCAGAAGGTCAAAGTTCCTCTTTATCCTAAAAAATTAAAACTCTTAAGCCCCTTGACGTATATGTAGTTTAAAACCATTGTTTTCTATTGAAATTTTACATGTTTCCTCACAGTTATTCTTCAACCCCTCCCCTCTATGCCCTTGAAACTCAACGTGCTAGCCTTGCTTATGATAGATTTGTCAGACTCCAGGACAGTGGATAAAACAAAATTAAATGAGAAAGAAAAAACTCCAAAAAAAAAAAAAAACCAAAAAAAAAAAAAAAAAAAAAAAACAATAAAAAAATAAGAAGATATGACATGATTTAGAAAAAAAAAAGAAACAAAAGATGAAGTAAAAAAAGGTGATAAATAAAAAAAAAAATAAAAAATTAAGAAAGAAAAAAAATAAAGGAGAAAAAAAATCCAGTTTAAGATATTAATGTTTAAGTAGAGATCTGACATGCATACTTCTCCTGATCTTGACAGATGTCAATTGTGTAATTGTTCACACTTTCTGAACTGGACTTTTATTTCTGTTCTATGCTAGTAGCACCTTGCATCCTTCTGGTTTTCTTTTAAAAGTGGATAGAAAGGAAAAAGGCCCTCTGTTCAATTCCTGCATCTTCATTTTTTTCTTAACTTGGCAGTTAATGCAAGCACCTGTGGCAGAATTAGGAATAACATAGACTACTTTTCCTACATGTGGTGTGAAAAAAGAGGTGTAAAGAACTGTTTACAGCCAGCCTTGCGATGTGTTAGTCCTTGACTGTGATGCCTGTATGTATATGTAAGTGAGAAGAAGAGATAGGAATGCAGAACTGGATTAAGTGTCTTCTCATCTTACTAAAAATCATGTTTTCTCCTCTATATAGTTGCCTAAGAGTAGGGAGAAGAGTTAACCACTGAGTACAGTTGCAGCCTGGTAGGCCAATCTTTATTACAGCTGTAGGACCAAGACAGCAAAGCACTCCTATTTACAGGGGAAGGGTGGTCGGTCAATCAGTCTATGTGTGTATAGATAATCTTTACCTGTAGGTCTTTGTACACTTTCTGGTTTGCCACCAACATGTATCTGTCTGGCTTGTTCTTATGTAAAGCCTCAACGTCCACTGAATTTGCTGATAATTTTCCCTCCATGAGCTGAGTTGTGCAGTGGCATACCAGAAGCTACACAGGACAAGTGTAAAAGCTCCTGGGATGAATCAGTTTTGCTGAAGCGTGAGAGAAGCCTTGCCTCCCTACAATCTACCACACTGGAGCACTAGAAATGACTGCATAAACTAACATGTAATTATGAACACTGGCAAACTCTTTCCTGACACAATCTTAATAAATAGGGTTGATAGCCACATGTGTTGGTACTGTAACTCCTCTGCAGTCTACTCAGTTGTGTTATTCTATAGGTCATCATTAAAATAGGTCAGTAGTATTAGAGAGAGAGAAAGTTTGGCTAAGCCTTTTAAGTGTATGCAGTCACATGAAGTCTAGAGCCATCTGTTAAGGATGTTGACAGTTGCTACCATGGATTCATCAAAAAAAAAAACATTTTAAATTTTCAATAAGATGATTTTTTGGGGTGGAGTGACTAAGTTAATAGTTGGAAAATATGTAATTTATTTGGGGATGTGGAGCTGTTATTTGTAAAGTGTTGGCTAAAGTGTTTCATTGATAAGTTGTAAGGTCAAAAATGTTTATATGAATAATGGAGAAGTCAAGCCAACTGCTGACAGGCTGAGTCCAGAAGGAAGAAATAAATGGAAAATGATCTTTCCAGCAAAAACACATGAGCAGAACCACTGGAAGGGGCTGAGGCAATACTTCTATTTTCCACTTGTAATATACTCTTTGCTTATAGATGGAACTGTGGTATATGTTTCCGTCTGAAAATTTCAGGCCTGACTGCTGTACATGCAGTTGAAAGTTTGAAGGAGTTAAGAAAGAGAAACATGAGCAGCACTCCTGCACATTCAAGCAATATAAATTTTGAACAACATTTAATTATGGCAAAATTACAGCAGAAAACCCCACATCTTTGCATTGCCTGTATGTACAGTAAGTGGAAGATAAAAAACATTTTTATGGTGGCTGCTACAGAAGGGAGTGAGAAGCATCTGAAGTCAGTCAAATGGTTGGTGATAAATCAAGAAAGTGAATGGCTTAGTGAAGCATGTTTAAGACTACTGAGTGAGCCTGGATTGAAATGATCTCTCTTATAATTAGAGAAGGTGCACTGAAATAGAGCAAAAATTGAATCAGACACTGAGCCTGGAAATTGGAATGCTACTCAGATTTCTAGGAGAAATTCCATTTTTCTGTGGAAAAATGAAATGATTACTGCAGTAGCATATGGATCTGTTAAAGAAAATCTTAAGAAATTCAGCTTGTTAAGGCCATTTGTAGGAAGACTATGGTATGGGAGTGCTACCTTAAAATGAGTTACACAAAACACAGGTTTGTCCACCTAACTGATGTTTTGGCTGAGTCAGTGGATTGGAGATACTTGTGTGAGCTTAACTGACTGGAACATACTTCCCCCCTTACTTGCTGCGTATACCCAACTTTGGTCTGCTTTAAGGATGCCATATGGGAGGCTGTACTGTCAGGCTCTTTTGAGCAAGACAAGTGCATCCCCACACAGTAAAATGCCACTGAGGTGCTCAGGGACCAAACAGGCTTCTGGGAACAAAGAGAGGAGGTGGCGTGACTGCAAGTTATAATTTCTGGTTACAATCCCTGTGTGTGGTACAAGCAGTGTTTAGCATAATTTGAGAGTGCTGATAGGAAGGAATAGCTGTACCACAGTATGTTTGTTGGGAAGCTTTGAAAATGCCAGCAACACCAAAACAGCACATACTTGCCCTTATAGGCACTTAAGCGTGGTATAGAAAACCATCAAATCACAGTCATTTTTCTGTGTAAAGGCAATTCTGAGTATTCCTGGATAAGTCAGAGGCTTTATCCAACACCGTATCTTGTAGAGAAAGCAGTTATATGTCATTTTAAGATCTATCAATTTGAAGATCTGTGGCATTATTGCAGGGGATATGTTCACTAAAATGTGACTTCAGGTAATCAAGTTATTAGAATTCGTAGTTCCTACGATAGTAAAAGAATAAAAAGGAGAACAATATTTAGGTAAATTAGTAGACTTGTTCTGATTCACATTAGATTAGCAAGCTTAATTAGCTGAATGTTTTATGACAATTGCAAACATCATCACATAGACTCTACTCAGTCGTGCATTTGTTTTTTCAGTTCCAAGAGAATACCAAGGGTTCAGCTGATCTCTTTCTCTGGTTTGCTCCTTTGCACTAATCTTCTGTGTTATTTTTAATTAATAATTTTGGGATGGTGGGGTGGGGAGGTGCTTGCCAGCATCTGGGCAGAGTGGAGGGAAGAAGGTGGATTTGCAGAGTATGTTCACTTTGCTGCCGACTCCCACTTTGAGGTACATGATCTCCAAAGAAGTCCCAGACCCCAACCCCATCTGGCTCTATAAACGGTTTAATTAAAAACCTGCTATGCAGTTAAGAATGTACATATATGTAGGTAAAGCCAACTCTCGGTCCCTCCAGGCTAGATGTTGACTTTAAATGCAGCCCCAAGCAAGTGAAACTCTGTGCTCCTTGTAAGAACCCTCAGGTTGAACTGATCCCAAAACAGACACATACAACAGAATTCTTTCCCTGTTTACTTTTTACCTGAGAGGCCAGTACTTCAATGTTGGCTTACACCAGCAATATATTAGTGCTTTTTATTGCTTTGGTTTTAGCCACCGCACCTTTGAGTGAGTGTGACGTCTGCCCCATGCTCCTTACTTCTTACTTTACAAAACAAAGAAGTACATACAGGATTGTATTTGTCCCAGGCTTATGTGCAAAAGCTGTGCACAGCTGCAATGCTGGAGCTAGGAGTTTATTGTAAATTTATTCATAAAATGCACAAAGACAATAAGAGCAGAAATAGCTGGGTTTGTTTAGAGTAACATGAAGAAGCCTGCCTTCAGTTAAACTGCCTTGACTTTGTCTAACCTAACGCTTGCACTGATACTGAATTATCAGTATTCATTTTACTTCCATAGACAAGGTCATAGTGATCAAAGGTTAGAATTCTGTGTATGCTGACTCCTCATGCCTAGTGTTTATTCTAGGCAATTTCTTCATGACATCATGAAAAATCAGTAGTCAAACTCCTAATGTAGATGGCTTGAGATTTTTAGGAATATATATGAATCAGTTTGGTGTATTTTTTAAGAAATTTGCCAAAAAAATGAGTTGCTGGGACATCACTTGCACCCCCTAGTTCACTCTTCTTTGCATCACTGTTGATATAGATGGGGTTGAGGCTCATATTTTAGTTTCAGGTCCTAATTTAAAAGTTTTAAAGAGTTAAAGAAACTGTACAGAATGCGGGAGATAAAACTGCATGGTCATCTTCAAATCTTCTCTTGAAAAGAGAATTAAAAATTTGACTTTATTAGTATGGAAACTTACTCCACTTACATAAGTCTGCTGTGCCACAGTTTACTTATGTGTTTGGCCCATCAGTTGTTGAGAATGCCCAGTAAAAATGTCTGCAGCACTAATAGCTTGCATGTCCGGCTCCTTTCAGGAATTTTTTCCTTCCAGGAATACTGATCACAGATCTCATTCTATTGATTAACTATATATTAATATATATATATAAAATATTATTTAATTTAGTATGTGTGTTTTCACCTATAATTTAATTACAAGCAGAAATTTATGTTCTGAAAAGTTAGAAGAAGGTGCAGTTCTCCCTGAAATGTCCAATTAATTTCCATGTACTATTTTACAGAAGTTATTTTTGAGGGGATGGGCACATATGCAATCTCTCACAGGCCAAACTAAGAGATGGTGTAAATTGTTTTCTGATAGTATATACACATAGGTGATTCTGGTTTGTTAATGAGAAAGGAAATGCATGAAAATTGGAGTGAGTGACTAGCAGGTGGAAATCTTTCTGTTCATTCAATTGAATTGATTGTCACAACATTCCTTGCTCACTACATCAGCTGCAAAAAAGGGCAAAAGGTGCAGGAAGGAGTTAAAAAACTGCTTTTGCTGTGGTGTAGTTCATTTTGCTGTATCAGCTTATGTGGCTAACTTGTTAGCAGCATGCTAAAAATATGAAGCTGGGTTGCAAAGAAGAAACTTGTTTGTGCATGGAAAAGGCTTAAGAGTTGCGGGCCAAATGGTCAAGTAAGGAACAGAAATCATTAAATGAACCAGAAAAAAACCAGAACCAGAAAAATATACATTTTCTGAACCAGAAAAAGCCTTGAAAACAACAGAACAAGTTTTGAGCTTTATATATCTGCAAAAGGGGAGCAGTGCCGTGAATGCAAATGGAGTGAAACTTAGAACAGTGGGGATGGGGAAAAACAGCAACATGGAAACCACATTTAGTTTGAAGTCTATGGAGGTAAGTTAAAAGTGAGTCAGACTTTTATACAGGAAATTTTGGTAGTTAAATTGTGAGTTTTAGATACTTACCAAATACCTGGATGTTCGAGTTCTAGATGTATGAGGAGAGTAGGTCAGGGATGTCAAAGATGCGTGCACTGAGCGGCAGGAATGTCAATGATGTTATCAGAAATGAGGGAGAGTGTATGCAGTAGGGGGAATGTAAGGGCAAAGATAAGTATGTCAAATATGGCCAAACTGGTTATATTGACAGAGAGGCCCCAACACGACTGTGTTTGAGAGACTGTTAAAATGAGGAGTAGTAGGACTGGAAAGGGAATTCTTCAAATGATCATCTATAAGGAATGCAGTAAGTATGAGACACCTTACAGTAACATTCAGTAGTACTGTTTGAAGTCACATCTTCAGTCTTTAAAGTCTTTTGCCTCTGTTCAGTAGTCAAAATCAACTCATAATATGTGTGGACTATGATGTCATCATGGACAAAGCTAGTCACTGGGCTAAATACGCATGAAGAAACAAAGACTATGAATAGACCTCAGCAGTTTATAAACCATAGTGTTAGCATTAAAAGGTATATATTTTGAGTGTTTCCCCCATTTATAGCACAAGCCCCCCAAAATGTGGACTGTGTCTGAAAGACATAGGGCAAAGCATTGCTGTGTTGCTTAAAGGAGGGGAGACTTGAAAGAAATCACTTAATTCAACGAGATTTTGTATCTTGCTTCTTGATGAAAAAAGTTTAATTCAATAATGGTAGTTAATTGCTGTGATACGGAAAGTGTTTTGTATGGTTTTTTTCCTGAGGTTGCTAGTGTACTCTTTCCTGGTACTATTTATTTTGCTTGCAATCTTTAAACTTCATTAGTTTGTCACAGATTTTGCTGTTACATAGTAGTATTGTCCAACTCTGCTCCTATAATGCATTTTTGATAGACTCATATGCTTATTTTCCTAATTGGCAATGGATGAATCGAGATATTAAATGACTTAGTATTAATGTATTCAACTTCACTTAGGTCACTTGACTTCAAAAAGAGTGGTAGAGCCTCGGCTACCCTTAGTTGTTTGGTTGGGTTAGACAAGCATGCAGGTGTTAAATTCATCAAGAAATAACTTTGGCCAAATGTACAGAGGGTTCTTTCAGATTTTTTTTTTTTTTTTTAGTGCTTGTGTTACAGTATCTAAGACACTAGGATAGCTCAAAGATTTTTCTATCAAAAAAAGCCGATAGCCTGTTATGTATGAAACTCTAAGTCTGCTGGTGGTCATCATAAGATGTTTCATGAAGTACAACCTGATAATGTACAGTAGTGAGTTATATCCTAATTGAAACTTAGGATAGAAACTCAAGACTGATCCTGAACACACTGTATTCTGTAGATCTTGTTTCTGACATTTTGGGCTCCTTGCAGATGGTCAGAATTGAAGTGTTGTTGCAATGTTTTCAGTATACCTTCTGTAAATGAATCTCATGTTCAAAACCAAGGCGCTTGTCCTGGCAAGCCACACTTCTAAAACAGCACCTTGGAACTTTTTTGATGGTTTCTGCTGGAGTGGCAGCAGAGATGGCTAACACTTCAATGAGAAACATCTTTTGCAAAATGAAATTTAACAATGGTTCTAAGCATGAGGAAACCACTGACCAGTTAACATCTGTAAAGTAATCTTCCCTTCTTCTTAATGCTGCCCGTCTTCCCAAAGCGCAGTGCAAAATGCTGATAGGTTGAAAATGGACTTGTGTCCTAAACTGAAATTGGAATGGAAGAGTACAATAATAAAAAGAAGGAAGTAGTGCCTCAGGTATCATGAAGAATATGAAAGACTCCTGATTGTAAGGATAAGAACTGGAAAAACTGTTTGAAGCAGAGGAAGAAAAGAGAAAGAAAAGAGGAGATATGAAAAATGTGAGGAATACAGGTAGAAACTATTAGTTTGTGTGCTACTGAAATGGATACTTTATTTGGATGCCAACTTTTTTGTTTCTTCTTGGGCAAAAATAAGGTGGTACAGGCGAGGGCTTGGTTTTTTCCATGCTAGAAGTCAGAAAAGGTCTGTCAGAAGTCATTTAGGATCTTCACTTGTCTTAAATCCTATTTTCATTGCTATAATCTTCCAAAAGATTTTGTATTCCAAAAAATGTCTCTCAACTTTACTGTGTTTTCGATATAATCACAGCATGTTGAATAGTGCTTTAATCTGAAAAATTTTGGATGAAGCAAAGAATTATTGTAGCATAAAAAATCCAGTTTTTTAAGGTAAGCTTAGAGGGCTGCTGCTTTATTTTATACCTGCAAGTTGCTATCCAAGTACTAACCTTTAAAATAATTGTCAAGTTATTTTAATTATCTCTAACTTATCCTCGATACAAAATAATTTCACCATCATGGAGGAAAAAAATATCACTAGTAAGATTTTATTTATATGAGGTTCATATAAATATGCGTTAATGAGGGAGATGTGTGCATGAGAAAGAAGAAAAAGAAGTCTTCATTAAATGCACCCTATTGTCATTGTCTGTGATATTGACTGATCAAATCTGGTCTCTGAAAAATGAGGAAAAGCTGAATACATGATCTAAATAAATTTTAGGTTTTGTAGTGTGTAGGTTTTAAGTCAGTATGTCCCGTGGTGGTCAAAAAGTCTCTTAGCTAAGTAGCACTGAATGTTTCCTTTGAAGCTGAAATAGAATGTTTTCTAAAGCTAAACTTCATAAAAATAAAAAAAAAAAGATGAGACAATTATATTCTAAATACCTTATACTAAACCTAAACTTTGTCTCAGACAGAGCTAAGATCTATCTATGTGTCATTAACTGTTATTTGCTTATGGTTTTTAATTGTTTCTGTAGCATATGAATCCACGTAATTACACACATGATACATAATTTTTTTTTTCATCATTATTAAAAGGATATGTGGGAATGTATTTGGTAATTCTATAGTGTTTAATATCCAGTTTTCTTACTGTCATGGGAATTGTCATGCTTTTGCTTCATAACCAGACTGTATATGTTTTCAATGAAATCTTATTTAGGAAAGTACAACACATTCATCCTTGATATTTAAGAAAATTCACATTGCAGAATGATTAATTGCATTCAGCCTTTTCATCCACTTCTGATTTTTCAAGGGACATAATTGGATGCAAATTGGCCAGTGTTAATCATTAGATACCACTAATTAAAAACAGAAGCTGTAGGTAATGGTATGATTATTGGTAGAAATAAATGAAGCGGATCAGGTAATACTTTTCTTCAGGGACTCATGACTTGTGCCTGAGCCTCATTAAATTCCAACATGTGAAGGTGCCCTGCTGGTAGAGGCTGCAGGAGAGATGTATTTATAAATAACTTAAAAGTAACATAGGAGGGCAGTGTCTGAAAAAGGAGGTGGGAAACATTCCTGTGGCTCAAGGACTCAGCAGTTTAATAAATTAAGAACTTTAAAAAAGCAATTTAATTAGATGGAATCTGGTTTTGCATAATGAAAAGCTGGTTGAAAGAGATACTAAGGACATTTCTTTTCTGACCCTGTTTCTGAAGCGCATGAAAATGCCATACTCTGAAAATTCATTGAGTACTTTTTAAATCCAAACAATTAATTTCATACTTTGTCTTTAACTGTGATGTTCGATGACCGCTGTACTGAGTAAAGTGGAGGCTCACTGGAAAAAACTGTGATCATGCAATTAAATTGATCACAGAGTTTTGTGCATACATTTAGAAGAGATAATTTCCTCAAGCAGAAACTTCTAACTTAGCTTTTGAATTACTTTTAAAACACACTGACAGCCTGTGTCACCTCGCATTCTAAGGACTTCTTTTGCTTCATAATCACAAGATTTTATCAGGATTATATCAGAGTAATAACTACCTCTAAGAGTTTCATACAGTGACGGAAAACACAATTTAAATTATTCAAAAATGCCAATAACAAATAAAAGATATCAAAAGCAACTACTGTGTGCTATTCAATCTTTTGGACAGAATTGGTTGGGGTTTTTTTGTGCAGATGAGGAGAGGCATGAATGAGAGGCCATTCATTTTCACTAGCCTTCTGTTCCCCAGTGATGTGATATTCTCCAGTAATATAGGCAGAAACTGGGAGCTGAGATGCCATTTTTTTGGAACACGAATGGTGTGCTGCTTCTGCCTGGCAGCTTTGCTCTCTGGCACTGCCACTCCAGGGGAGAGAAGGGAGAAGCACGACCTGACAATGGACTTACCTGTCTGACAGCTTGAGTGAGGGACCTGTGAGGAGGGCAGTGCCTCAGATTTATGGAGGCAGAGACTGAGGAAGGAGTCCTAGCAACCAGAATTAGGACCCAAGCTTACTGCGGTGCATACTGCAATTTCAGACACATGTACCACATTTAATAAGTTTGATAATGGCTGCTATTATATATGCTTAGAATTGCAACTGCTATTGTGGTATTAATATATTAGCACAACTCATCCAGAAACATAAATGATGGCTTCAGCATAGAAAGTTTAACTGAAAATATATATTTTAAATTTGATTGTTACAGTTTTATTGGCATGAAGTTTATCATATCCAGTCTATTTATTATTTCCACAAATACCTTTCTTTTTGCAGTGCCGTATTCCTATGTCTGAAAGAAGTATTTTATATTGCAGGATTCTCATCAGAGCTGAACAAATATTGGGTTAGTGCCAGCAGTACCAGAAAAATATGTGCAAAAGAGTATAAAAGAGAGTACAGTTTCTAGGAGTAGTATCAAATCACAAAAGGGTTCTTTTAGGCTGCATGGAATCACAGAATGGTTGAGGTAGGGAGAGACCTCTGGAGCTCACCTAATCCACCCCATCCCATGCTAAAGCAGATTCACCTAGAGCAAGGTGTACAGGAGCATGTCCAGGCAGGTTTTGAACATCACCAGAGAAGGAAACTCTGCAACATCCCTGTGCAGCCTGTTCCTGTCAGTGCTCTGACACTCTCACAGTAAAGAAGTTTTTTCTCATGTTAAAGTGGAAATTCCTGTGCTCCAGTTTGTACCCATTGCCCCTTGTCCTGTTACTGAGCACTACTGAGAGGAGCCTGTCTGCATCCTCTTGACACCTGCCTCCTTAGATATTGATAAGTATTGATAAGGTCTCCTCTGTCTTGTCTTCTCCATCAGCAAAAGCCTGGAACAGCTCCTCTATGAGGAGAGGCTGAGAGAGTTGGTGTTGTTCAGCTTGGAGAAGAGAAGAACCCGAGAAAAGCTTATTGCAGCCTTCCAGTACTTAGAGGGAGCTTCTAAGAAAGATGGGAAAAAGATTTTTAGCAGGGCCTGTAGCAATAGTACAAAGGGTAATGGTTTTAAACTAAAAGAGAAGTTTAGACAATATTAGGAGGAATTTTTTTTATGCTGAGGGTGATAGAACACTGGAAAAGGTTGCCCAGAGAGATGATAGATGCCCAGTCCTTGGAAACATTTGAACTACTGCGGTATTTATCTAATATTGTCATACTAAATACATTACAAATTCAGGGCCTTGTGCAGTTGAGGTAGCTTGAGGGTCTGTGCTATGACTGTAGTCTTGGGGCAGCGTAAGGCATGTGAATGGGGTGGTTGCAGCAGGGGTTTGTCTCATACGATGTGCTGCCAGCCCCGTAAAAGCTGGTTCTGCTGCCTGGGCTTGCTGCTTCCAGGAGTGCGCTGGGTGGTGTGTAGGAGGGAAGAGTGGCACCTTGGTGGTATGCACTCTGCCTTAGGGAGAAACTGGTCACACTAAAAGAGTATATGTAGCCGTGGAAGGATGTCTGCCAGAGTTACCCTTTTAGAAACATATGCATGCCATGTTTGATATGTTTGTGTCTTGCTAGCAGATAATTCTGTTTCTTATCCAAAAGTACCCTTGGCAACTTCTGCTTTGTGTGCTCGATTTGCCATTAGGTACTGTGAGTTGAAGAACTGCAAATACTCCTTCTAGCAGACTGTGTATGCTGCCTTGTGTCAAAAACCATCTGGCCTGGGCACAACCAAGATTTCTTTTCTCTGACCGCACAAGTAGAAAGAAAATTGACTTCAGCTTTTGCTCTGAGATGAGTTCCACCAATCAGAAGTGTAGTGGTAACCCAGAGGATGGGTCCTCTGGCTGCCTTAGCTATTTCCATTTGTATTGCAGCAAACCCCAGGGAGAACAATGATGCTGGGACCTCACAGTCCCATTAGCATCAATATTTCCACTCTAAGGAACTATTCCCCGTGTTCAACTGTTCAGTGCAATGCAGCATTAAGGGCAGCTATAACAAGTGGCACTGGCATGGCAGAGTGACTTCTGGGCAAAAAGGGACACAGTTTTCAATTTTTCTTTCACCTTCTCTCAGCACAGAGTGAGTGCTGGTGCAGGTGCTGTGCAAATGACAACTGTGGTTTGATGTTCTTCTCTGCAGTAGGTTCCGTCCAAGTGTCCTTCACCCATACTGCTCTGAGTTCTACTTTGCTGTGCAAATGATCAAATTAGAAGTCTGTTAGGCTGCCCTTGGGAAATGGTCATGTTATAGTAATGTCAAAGGTGTGTATAGCGTAGTCTGGCCATGAGGCCTGCTAGGGGACTGTGCCACAGAGAGTGCACCAAAGTAGCAAAGAACTGTAAACATACAAAAAAGCAGAAAACTCTGTCCCCTTCATTCTTCTAGGCAAGCCTGTCAGTTGAGCCCTGGCCACAGACAGCTTTCTCTGCCTATGAATAAAATAATTTTTCACTCTAGTTTTCATTCCGAGGTAACTACAATAACTAAGCATCACTATTGAAGTCATACTGGTCAGTAGTTTAATATGCAGATTTGATGCTGTCAATGTGATATAATATTTCACATTTTTAAAAAAACTGTTAGCATGTTTTACATTTATGCAGTTGGTGTAACAGCTGTTAGTTTGCAGGTGACTCTGTGAAGTTAAATGGGCTAATGAGTCAATCCATCACTACTAGAATCAGTGGAAAGCCTTCCACTCGGTTAGCGAATAGACTCATTAACTGTCATTGTAGCAGACTTCCTTGACCTGTAAATTCAGAGAAGTGAAATAATGAGCACTGATATAACTCCTTCAAACACATCTAGACTGAGTGGAGTGTATCCACTGTGCTAAAGACTTATCAGGTGAAGAATGAAGATTCTGTATGTCTTCTCTGAAAATCTCCCAATCCCCATGTACCAAGCTGGGAAATTCTTTTTCTTACTTTTTTCCACCAGTGACAAGTACTTCCTTAGACAACTATTTTTTTTCTTTTATGTACAGAGCTTAGTGTTCAGTTTTTACAGAAATAATTAAAAAAAAAGAAGAAGAAAAAGGCAAGTAGTTGCCTCTTATGTTGAGTTGAGAGATAAAAAGAACATTGTACAAACTCATGCGTTTGGATTCCAGGCAGGAACACTGGCAAGTTCCACACTATTTACTTTGGGTTATAGCACTGCTGAACACAAGCACAAGTCATTGTGACTGTCAGTCAGTCATGTTTGAAATCTCTGTTGCTTGTATGGCATATGACTCTAATACAAAACCAAAAAAACCCCACATGAATTAAGTAATGAAATAGTTATTATTAAATACTTAATTTTATGCTAGTAGATTTACTTTTTTTTCCTGTTACTCTAAATTCTGGGTTTTATGGGTGATGACTAACATTTACTAAAATCTATATGGTGGTGATTTTCTAGTATGGACTGCCAATTTCATGTCAGCTATGCCTTTACACCGAGTAATGCAGCATTCTCTTTTTTGAAGGTCAGCAGCTTCTATTATTTTGCACGCTCAACATCTTTCAGTTTTTCTGTAGAAAACTGCATGTGGTGGCATGAAACATTTAATCCCGCTTGGATGTGATGTATGCATTTATGCACCTTGTCAGTCTTGCTTGACATGCATGAAGGTCTGATAGATGTTGTTCAGTAGAAGGTCTGATTGAATGCTTTATGTGCTTGGCAGTGGCTTTATTTTCATTTTGTGAATTGTTGGAAGAAGAATCTAGTTTCTTGAATTCATATCGTTACTATTTCAGTCCCAGAATTTCAGACTTATACAGCCATAAGAAGGGAGAGAAAAATGGTGCCAATGGCCTATGCTAAACAATTTTTGCCTTCTTCTTCCTCATTTCACTTTCAAAAATGCTTATCTTTATCACAAACTGCACTGAAAGACTTTTTCTGGCATCACAATGGCTGAGGTCAAGAGAAACTGCAGGAGCAAGAGAGCTGTGGAAAAGCACTAAAGCCCTGAAGTGACCAGAAAATGGGATCCTGATATGTGAATCCTGCAGGTCCTGCTTTCTGCTGGCTCTCCTAAACCAAGGAGAGGGAGAAAGAGAAAAGTACTGTTCTTTCCCCACAAATTCTTGTTTTCTAACATATTTGTAGTTGTATGTCATGGCTGGTACAAATTTAAGTGTTGATGGAATTAAACCTGAAAGAGTATATTAAAAGAGGAAAAAATGTGGAGGAAGTGACTGGAAATGTCAAAATATGCCTTCCAGAAAATGTGTCTAGTATGTAATGAGTCCACCAAATTACTTGAACTGACTCAAAATGAGAAATTCCTGATGATTAAGCTAAAATCATATTAAGCGTAGAGGCTTGGATCATTTGATATGTTTTTTTTTTCTAGAAATAATAATCTCAATATTATACAATCTATAATGCTTCCAGTTTTGTGAAAATGTCATTCTTTTGAAGTGCAAATACTGGTGAATGCTTTGCTTTATCCACAGTAATTAAAAGACGGCTTCTTTGCTCTTCTGTATGTACATTCTCTATTTTATCTTGCAGCAAATCTGTTTTACTCACATAGCCTTGTAATTGGGAATCTGTGCTTATCAGCCCTGTGCCCTTCTTTCTTCTGTTTTGGAGACTGAAATGTTTAATATTTGAGGTCGTTTCAGTGCATTGAAGTTCATATCTATGGATAAATATGAGCCTAAATTTTCTAGCTTTAAAAAAGTATCTATTTGAACTAAACACTCATAACATTAAATTTATATAATTATTAAATACTCAATATATGCAGTCTTAATCAGCAGAAAGTGAGTACCCCAGGTGTCCTCTTCTGATTCCGAGTAAATTGCTGTTTAAGCTCCTGTACATTTCATACTTCAGAAAGATATGATACCAAGTGAAATATTTTAGGAGATTTTTAAGTTAATGTCTATCTTTCTTCTTCTTCTTCCTTTTTTTCTTTTCTTTTCTTCTTTTTTTTTTTTTTTAAACAAGCCTTCCTTTCTTTTATATGTCAGCGAAATTAAGTTAGCTGCATCTAATTTCAGACATAAGCCTCCATGGCCTATTTTTCATACAAATTTAATCTGGTGTAGTGTGCATTATCCATGACTCAGAATAGCATAACAAAAAAGCAATCAAAGGTTTCCATTATGAATAAAATAACTGCTAGATAAGATAAATATTCAAGACAGATGATAGCAGAAATTAAAATTTTATAATTGACCTTCTACAATGAAATTCTAAATTGAAAAAGAGTTTCTTCCAGTTCCATCTATTTTTCATAAACACCATTTGTTACATCTCTGTGTAACTTGAACAGAGGGAAATGCATTAAATGGATTGTTCTTTAAAAAGGATTATTATGATGCAAATTGCAGCCTGTAATGTGTCGTGCACAATACTGCTTAAGAAAGAAGTTCATTAGAGGAAGAACGGACAGCTTATTGGACTGCAGATGGGAGAAAAGCCTTTTATTTGTGTTTCATTTTTGGAATGAGATCTGACAACAGTGCAAGGCTAGTTTTAAACTGGTAATGTGTTGGTGATTTCATTTTTTTTCCCAAATGAGGACAAAAATCACTATCATAGAGATCTTTTCCTTACAGATAAATATGACCAGTGCTAAGGACCTGGAGTGCTCTCTCCTGTCAGTTTGTTCAACGCATTAATGACAGAAAACTCTTATGGATGCTTTTTTGTAGGGAGCACAGATTAATTATTAATACTAAATAAACATTGCATGACATGTCCTGTGTAGTCAAAGTCTTTTTGCTGTTTGAATGCTTAAAAGGAAACAAATAGAGAAACAAATGCTTCCCATCTCAGCTCAGGTTCAAAAATAAATACCAGTGATTGCATGAACCCTAAAATGATAGTGCTGTTTTGTGTAGTGTGTTGTTTGCTATTGCATTTTTTAAAGCTCAGACTCTTTCCTTTTTGTTAGGTCCTGCCTGTGCACAGAGCACAAATGGCATCTTGGCTTGTATCAGAAACAGCGTGGCCAGCAGGTCCAGGGAGGTTATTCTCCCTCTGTACTCGGCACTGGTGAGACCACTCCTTGAATCCTGTGTTCAGTTCTGGGCCCCTCACCACAAGAAGGATGTTGAGGCTCTGGAGTGAGTCCAGAGAAGAGCAACAAAGCTGGTGAAGGGGCTGGAGAACAGGCCTTATGAGGAGCGGCTGAGAGCTGGGGTTGTTTAGCCTGGAGAAGAGGAGGCTGAGGGGAGACCTCATTGCTCTCTACAACTACCTGAAAGGAGGTTGTAGAGAGGAGGGTGCTGGCCTCTTCTCCCAAGTGACAGGGGACAGGACAAGAGGGAATGGCCTCAAGCTCTGCCAGGGGAGATTTAGACTGGACATTAGGAAAAAATTCTTCACAGAAAGTGTCATTGGTCCCTGTCCGAGGCTGCCCAGGGAGGTGGTTGAGTCACCTTCCCTGGATGTGTTTAAGGCACGGGTGGACGAGGTGCTAAGGGGCATGGTTTAGTGTTTGCTAGGAATGGTTGGACTCGATGATCCGATGGGTCTCTTCCAAGCTGGTTATTCTATGATTCTATGATTATACTGTCTGCAGTGTGATATGGCTATTCTCAGCAGCAGCTCTTGCATAATTTATTGTTCCTAATTTCACCTATTTGCTTGGAGATAGGGGACACTAAAATAATGAAAGTACATTCCCTGTGGCAAATTCTTCTATTTCAGGAAGAAGATGCTCCTTATAGTGATATGAAAAATAAAATTGCATAGTTTTATCATATTAGACACACTTACTGAAAAATCTGTACATCAGTACTAATCAGAGTCATCTTTACTCACAGGCTAAAGGTTAAGACACTATATTTCATATTCATCAAGATGGTGTTCCTGTTGTCATAAGGGAAAGGTCTCTTAATGAAATGTGATCACCTTAGAGTGCTGGTTTAGAGTGTCTCTGAACAATGGCCAGATCCTCATGTTACAGCTGAGGATGCTGTCAGTCCTGCTGTCAACCTGATGGCTCTACTGGGCCTGGCTCTGCTGGGTCTGCCTCTGCTGCTGCAGTTACATATCTGATAGCAATCGAGACACAGTTTTACTAAACAAGCAGTTCACTGGAAGGTCTTTTGCAAGGGTGTTAACTAACAGAAACTAGAATTTTGCTGTGTTGGCTTTACAGCCCTTGTGCCTGCTCTGGATTTTAATTTACATTAGATAGAGCTTCGAGATGATTTTTAAGCTACTGTAAATACAGGATTAGCTAAGCAGCAGAGATCTTTTCTCCTCACCAAAGAATTTACTTAGGAGTGACATTTCTGATGTGAAAATGCTATTTTTTTTTTAATGTAGCAAAGTGTATTCTTGTAGTTAAAACACCCTTATGAAAAGTCCTGTTTTGAAAGTACATACACAACTAATGCAGTTAAAAGTGGTTGAAGTATCCATTAAAAAAATAAGTTTTCAGTTGATTTCATCAGTCAGCTGTCTTAAACACTGCTAAACGTTTTTACTGACACTTAGAGAAAGAAATCCTCAGCGCTAGAACCATCATGGAAAATGTCTGTCTGATGATGACTGTTCTGGAATGCTGTTAGAGGTATTGAAAATAAGTTGGAAACCATTTTGTACTAGCAATAAGCAGCATAATTTTGAGTGTATGGAGGCATTTATGATTAACAATTTACATAATTTTTAATATGCATCCTACTCTGTCTTTTTCGTTCTGGTGAAATCTTACTGGTAGTGACATGAAAGAATCTAAAGATTTCAAGAAGAGTAGTGGCTGTAGACATTGCTATACACTGAGAAAATAGAGGAAGTAATTATACTATGACAAGGAGAAAGTTATTTGTTAAAATCTTCATTTTTTTCTTTTCTTATTGTGAAGTTGACTTGAAAGAGTAATAAAATACAAGAACTTGCCTGTGCATTATCTTGACTACAACCTTCTAGGTGTCTTGTCAAAAACTGAGAAGTATTAGCCACAGGATGTCTTGGCTGGAATAAACATGCAAACCCATGCTTGAGTGAACCCACAAATCCAAGGAATTAAAACAGTGAGCCAGGTGTATTAACAATGACAGGCCATTAGAGAGCAACATGTTATTATGTGTCAGTTTTGAGCTATGAAAATATGATGCTGAAAGTTTAGTCTGCATTGAGGTTTAGGCTCATGCTGTGAATACATAAGTCATAAGTAGCTCTCTCTTAGCAGTGGTTGTCTAATATGTCACAAAACTGAACAGTGGCCCTGGAGGAGCAAAGCAGGGAGCTTGCAGAGCTACATGAGGTCTTGCCTTTTCAGCTGTGCCACCCTATAGCAGCTCACCTTGTGGTTATGAATAGTCTGTGGATGCAACAGCTTGCTAGGTTGGTGCTGTTTGTCCGTTGGAACGAAGGGGCATGGAAACTTATAAATTGTTCAGGGGTTTATATCTTGTTTCAGCGAAGCTATTACAAAATGTGGGCTGAATTAGGATGACACGAAGTGATGCTAACAGTCACTGTCTAAAACAGTTGGCTAAAATCATTATTTGTCATTACTTCTGTCAGGTGACAATGGTGGATTATTGATCCCAGATAATTTCTAAAATGAATAGGTAATAATTACTCTGCGTTGTTCCTCTCTGAATGATGACCAACTTCAAGCCATCATTTTGAGGCTGGTGAGAGAGAAACTTCTAAATGGATTTGATTGACTAGAATTATGAGTGCAACTTACAAATGACCTTCAAAATGCAAGTGAGAATAACTGTGTGATACTGCTTTTTTTTTAGCTAATGACTCTTTTCTTCTTCCCCTATATAACCTTTCACCATTAGATCAGTCCCCAGTTAGAATACTGACAAAACACTTCCATATGCTTAAAGCTTGTAGCAGCTAATATGTATAACAGCATTCATTTAATCATTTAGCTAAATAATTATATTCTGAAGAAAGGGCCTGATGGGATGCCGTGTCAAAGAAGCCAGAAAGAATATTTAAAATCTACAGTGATTTAATTAAATGCATTTAATATTTGCATATAGAGATTACATTATTTATAATTAACTTCCCAAATAATTTATTTTGCAGCCTTTTAATTTCCTCCACATCACTCTGCCTCATTGACAAATCCAGTCACATTTGACAGCCCCAATGTGGCATTTAAATGTGACCAAAGTAGGCAGAGCAATCATTCTTTAAACAACTTATCCTGAGTGACATATTAAAAAAATCTTAATATCAGTGCCAATGGCCACTTTTGCCCATGGTGTTCATGGATCTGGCCATTTCAAGGCCAAGCCCACTGTTTTATTATGTAGATAGAGCTTACTGTATTCTGATTTATTTTATCCACAGTGTAAGAACTACCAAAATCTCTGGGTGGCTTCTCATAGGAAGCAGCAGCTGGGAAACACTACTGAAAAAAGGAAGTTTATTCATCTTTTTAATGGGAACAGAGACAATCAGTGAAGGATTAAATGATTTTAAAAATACTTAAAATTTGTAGCAAAGAACATATATACCCTTCTTTTTTATCATCAGTCCATCTTCCTACTCAAATTCTCCTCTGCCTCCACCTCAACTGCTGATCTTTTCCTCTGGCATTCCCAAGAAATACAAAGGATTTAAACTATGTGAATCTTCTGCATTTAGCATCTAAGTTCACTCACCTCTCCTTAAATATGGAAACTGATATGTGCTTCTTCCTCATGACTAATTTTTGTTCAGCCCCTGTAAAAGTTACTAGAAATATGCTGCCATGAGAATTGAATCACTCCTTATCAAATTGCTTTTAGCCTGCTTCATCTAGTTGTGTCCCTAATAATTATTCCTACTGTTTAACTTCATAGTGTGATCTAGTTCTTTGTTGCCAATCCACTTCCAATAAGCAAGGATGGAGGAGAGAGAATTACATGTGTAAAAAGGAAGGGGAGGGTCATGGAGGCCAGTTGAAGGTGCTCTGGGAACAGCTACTTTCTCCCTTTCACCCTCATTACTCCCAAGCTTGCTACTTAAATTACTTAAATAAGCCACTACTTTTTTTTTATTGGCCTAATCATCTGAATAGCTGTACAACCATGCAAGTTTGATATTTAATGTTCATAAGATGTTGATGTTAAATATTGAGAATTACCTGCTTCCAGAAGTAAATGTAGAATGCAGAGGACAATCAGATTATGTGGACTCAAGGCATGTGCTCTACACCAAAAGTAAAGGAATGATTTCAACCAGACATACATTTCTGTGACTATGACTAAATCAAAGAATAACCAAGTATATGTCTAGTATTGATGCCTGAATATTTAGCTTTTGCTGGTCTCTGTTCTCTGAAGATCCCTTACTACTTTTCATCATGATAGTTACTCTCCAGATGGGAAAATATAAGGCCCTGGTGGCTTCTGTGAGTGGTACCACCCCTATTACCTGTTTTTTTCTGGTTTTGCTTGGTTGTGGTTCTAGATGCAACACTGCCATTTTCATCCTGGTTACCTTTTTACTGGTGGGATTGAACCACAGAATGGTTAGTATACATAATTTTTTAAGGATAGTACTTACACAGTTCCATTTGATTGGAAAAATAACACTTTTTCTGAACTGAAAATACTCTTAGCTTGCTATTGTAGTATTTTTCTATTCTGTGTCTCTGTCCATATGTATAGATGTCTATATGCGTACTGTTCAGCCTGGAGAACAGAATGCTCTATGGAGACCTTATTGCAGCCTTTCAGCTTGTAAAGCGGTGGTGGTAAGAATGATGGGGATAAACATTTTAGCAGGGTCACTTGTGACAGGATAAGGGGCAATGGTTTTAAACTAGAAGATGGTAGCTATATACTAGATATAAGGAAGAAATTTATACTATGAGGAGGGTGAAACACTGGAGCAGGTTGTGATGGCAAAAGCCCCATCCCTGGAAACATTCAGGGTCAGGCTGGACAGGTGTCTATCCAACATGCTCACTACCAGGGCATTGGGTTAGATTACTTTAAAAATCCCTTCTAACACAAACCATTCTATAGTTCTATGATATTCATGTTCTCTAGGTGAAGAAGTTTCAGACAGCAATACTACCCAAACATTGTTGGATGTCAAGTGATGCTGTCTTAAATGTGGGTCTGCTGAGTCTAGTGACATTAAAAAGAGGGAAAAGTTATACTGTTTGTGCTAATGAAAAATATATTGGCATAATGGCTGTAGAAGAGCTTTCTGTTAACAAACAAATAAATAAATGGTCTTGCTGAAGCAGGAAAAATAGTCATGACTTAAAAGTTCTTTAGTTTCACCAATGTACCATAAGGCTTTCAGAAGTGATGGAGCAATCTCATGAGACTTAAATATAATCTATGATGGCCTCTTTTCAGATATTTAATATGTGAAACACTCATTTTGGTAGAATCTCAATGAATTCTATATTTTTTTAATGTAGAATGTTGGTGTAAGGAGGTATGTTTTGGGTGGAAATGTGATGTATATGCATGTTGACTTTGTAAAGCAACATCTGCTGCTTGGTTTTACTGCCTTATTCCTTTAAAAGTCTTGGCAAAGTTATAAACAGAAGTTAATTTAGGATAAAGTTCACCGCTTTTTAAAACAACCAAAAGGCAATGATTGAGCTTTCCCTAAGGGGAAGACATTCTGTCAGAGAGGTTATGGTAAATTTAATATCCTGGTGCGGATAATGTGTTGGATGTGGCAAACTAGATTTGGTGAGGATCAACTTGCACTGGTTCAAACCTTTGCATCAAATTTCAATACAAATTTTCTTGCTTTTTTTTTCTTTTAAAATGAATTCACCTTTTTCTTTCTTTGTTGACATTGCTTCTGCTTAGAAACAAATGCACTGGAGATAGAAATGTTTAATGGACCATTGTTGGAGCTTTCGTATGTGTCAAGAGTCTTCTTGTGAACTTGAGCAAGTTACTTGCTTTCTCTGTAATCAGTTGATACCCACAGACTGAACAACAAGTTCAGTTTTCAATCACTGCATTTCCCATTACTTTGTCAGATTGTGAAGGAAATTTTGTGTATTTAAATGAATGCAAAGAATGAAGAATATGATCCAGACTCCAGTGAAGTTAATGCAATTTTTCTGTTTAGGGAGGCAGTCTTCTATTAACTCAGGCCATGCATGAAAAACAGATGTAAAAGTTAAAATGGAATTAGTACTTTCAGGCATTGGTATAGGCCATGCATGAAAAACAGATATAAAAGTTAAATGGGAGTTTGTACTTCTAGGTATTGTTATCTTGCTCTCACTGCATTCAGTGTCAATGAATTCTTTAGCACAGTCCTCAAGTACTTGCATGATTAGCTATTTTATCCTTCCTTATTCTACGTATTTTACTTTATGACCATGAGGTAATGAAAAATAATTCCTCCTGTGGGTCATATGTGAGTAACTGTAGCACACAATCCTACTAAACCAGTCCTGTTAACTTAAATAAAAATTACAGTTACATTATCATACATCAGCTATAATGCCTTTGTAGCAAATGGGAAACCAGCTCTATTATTGAATATACTCTACTTTTTGTTGATGGTAGTAATAAAATGCATTCAGAACCATATGAACTTCTGGCTTCAAGCCTGCAGTCATCTGATCAGTATACCGACCTGCTGCTTTCTAGAAATTAAGAGTACGGTAAATCCCTGAAGTGTTTAATCTGCACCATTTCCTTTGACAGTCTTTCACAGAACTTACACTGATTAATTGTTAGGCTGAGTACGCTTGAACTAAGTCATTAATTTTGTCTGAAAAGGCATAATTTCAGAGCACTTTCTCCAGCAAGATGATATTGTCTGCATTATTAAATACTTACTCTAGTGCCTGTCATGCATAAACCTTGTGCTGCCCAGGCACAGTTGCCTTGTATTTACCTGCATTTCACAGACTGAGACAATACATTAGGATGAGATTTTGTACTTTCGGTGTGTTTTGATGAAATTGTTGCATTTGATGAAATAGTTGTTTTTCTGAACCTAAAACAGCAGTAAATAATGAAATTCGAGTATTTTGGAGCTTTTTGCTGTGCTAGAAGCAAATTTGCTCATACTTAACTTTTTATAGACAATTTTTTGCACAATTTAACTGGAGTTCCCTTTATTCCCTGAAGGAACTCACAGGCCTGTTAAATGTGGCCTAACAATGATGAAGTGCATTGGAAGAATGGAGAGATAGTAAAGAGAAGGGTAGTTAAAATGTCATTCTTTTTGCTATAAAAAGTCAGAAACTATTAGACACTTTTGACAAATAGTTTATTTTCATTTCAATTTAAAGTATAAGTAAAGTTTTTGTTCTATTGGCATTGACAACAACCTTAATTTATCTGGTGTGATTTTACACTAAAATAATAAATTGTTGCACCTTTATTTAATGGACATTTAAGTCAAATGAACATAAATTCTTAGCATCAATAGAAGAAATACGGATCCTTAGCCTCAGTCATTTAAGGACTGCTTGCCTGAAAAGGTCTATCTTATTTATTGGACAATGTAAACTAATACAGGATATAGCCTTGGCCTATTTAACACGCTATAAGTGCAGTGTGTATAATTTTACCCACCTGGATATGGCCATAAGTATGGTCACACAAAGCTCTCACCATTATAAATTTATAATGAAAATTAGCCCAAGTGTACGTTCAAGTGAGGAAACAGAGGTTAGGGTGCTATATGTGTGAAGCAAAGTGATGGAAGACAGGGAGCCGAAAAGTTGGGGGCTGAAATGAGGCTTATCTCAAGGGCTTGTAAAAGAAAGTACACTTGCCTGGGTAACAAACAGTAAGAGTTAGAGCTCCCTGTGCAGACACTGAGTATGGCATTATTGGAGTAACTGAGATACAGTGGGATGGCTTGGATGACTGGCCTTCTGTGAGGCATGGAGACAGGATCTTTGGGAAAGACAGGCTGGGAAGACGAGGAGGGAGGCGCACCTTTTCACATGAAGCAGCATCCTGAATGCTTTTCTGAGCTTTTCTGTGGAAAGACAAATATAGTCTTGTGGAGCAGGATTGAAGAGAGGCAATTAAGTGTGACATGTTCATGGATGGTTTTTACAAGACTACCCAGTTAACATAAGGATGTAACTGTGGCTGCCTTGGATCTGCTGTTCACTAACAAAGAAAAATTGCTCAAGAAGGTGATCATCAATGACAGCCTTGTCTGTAGTGGTGCTTAAGATCCTGAGAGAACTGAGGAAGGGAAGTAGAACACTCTGAAAAGTTTCTGAAAACAAATGGGGCCTTAAGTTGCAAGTTAATATACTTTTCAGACATAAATGTCTCTAATAACAAAACAAAAGTTCATGGAATATGTATATCTGAATTAAGACCTCTCCTTCAGTTTTTTCAGGGGGAAACTTCCTTTCAGTCACAAGAACTTCGGAGAAAATCAGGCACAAATGGAAAGAATGTCTGTGAGATAACCCTACTCCAGTAACACTTCAAATAATTTAGTGCAATTTTTCTATTGCTCTCAGTATGACTTGAAAAATATTACTTATCGGTTGCGGATTGCCAGATTTGATTGAAAGTACAAAGACGCCAGCAAAACCAGGCAGTGTGATAGCTGAGTAGTCAAGAATATAGCTTAGCTTTTGAATTTTAGATGGTTTGCAGTCTTGGCTTTTGGAAACATCCTCTCCTGTGTTTACAAATGGCAGGCATTGAAAACTGGTGCTACTGGCAGAGCAAGGAACACGAAACGACAAGAACGACTGTGATCAGTGGGTTTTCTTCAGAGCAGAAGTAGGCCTTAAAAACATCCTAAACTGATGCCTTGAATGTAATAATAATTTAAATGTGTCGATGAATAATTAAAAAATATCCATTAACATGTTCATCAAGATTACCCGGGAAATAATAGGTAACATCTTATAAGAATCTCCATTTTTACCAAAAGTGAAGGACAGTGTATGAAGACAGCAGAAGGTGGGGAAGTGGGTTCAGGAGGGGATTAGTTTATAGTCAAGCAGTAGAGCTCTTTGCCATGAGACAGGGAGAGGCAAAGAGCCATTTTTAATTAAAATTAACCTAGTCATCCTTTGAGATTGCTAAATACAAATTAACCATATGTGCCTTAATAAGTCCATGAAATAAAATGTTCAGCAAAACATGCTGAAAAATATACGCAAGCGTGCGTACCTTGTTCTGCTGCTTCTCAAATATTCACTTTTGGCCACTGTTAAACAGGATGGTGGGCTAAACAGACTTCTAGTCTGTGTCTGTGGCTCACCTGGGCTTAACTGATTCACAGATTATTCAGTGAGAAGAAAAAACAAGCTAAATGTTGTAAGTTAGTCATAGTGAGAAATGTAACAAGATCAACCAATATTTAATTATATCTTATGTAGAAATATTTTTCTCTTAGAAAAAATCTGGCAAAACAGATTACTAGACTTTACCAAGCTGTTTGCTGCAGTGTGTGCTGTAACATGTGCTTGTGCCATGTTATTTGACCATATAACTACACAGAATTTTTCTCAACCCATAGCCTTAATATTTCTCAGAATACTGTTGGAAAATTTTGGGTGAATTTGAGATAGTTGTGATACTGTTGCCAGGTGTTAAAACACATGAAGCACATGTTCAAATTCGAATACGTGTATTTGGCAGTATTTAAAATTGTTTTATAAAGGAAATAATGATAAGTTTAGAAAAAAAAGAGTACAATTGTGGGAAGTTCCTGACATGGGCAATTAGAAGACGCAGCTGACTGTGGTAGAGCATTCTTTAAAACCCTGACAGTTTTCCTCTTGCAGCACATGTTGATTTACAAGCACAGGCACAAAAAGTGGGGTGATTAAGAAATTTACTTTCATTCATTGAATCTGGCGGGCAGATGTCTTCAATATTTAATCAAGAGATCAATGAAAGCAAATTGTTCACTGACAACCAGCTAGTTACTTCTCTTCAGGTGAATTACAGCTCTGAGTAATCTACCCCTATGAGAACAGTCCATTCTCTTTATTTTCCTTTATTTCCTGTGCTTGTTTTCCTCCCTATTTTTATTACCTCTCTTCCAAGACTTTCCTTACAAGACAAAACTGGAATTACTTAGAAATGCAAATGATCTAGCTGCTGCTGTGTCTTGTATCAATCAAGCTCCAGTAAGGAGCTGTTTTTCAATTTTATATCTGTTGACAACCGTAATTTCAAAATGAAGTTTAGAGCACAGGCTATGGAAGGGTAGGATCTGCATGCCATCTCCCCACCTGGGCAGTACCATATCACTTGTGACACCATATTTTCCCTTGTTGGTATAGGAATTTACGAAATATCACTACTAGCCAGTAGCTTCTGTAAAAATGATGTCAGCATTTTCAAGGAGGCAGTATTTCTTTTTCATCACTGTAAGGTCAAGTCTGACATTCAGTATAATTTTTTTTGTTGGATGTGGGTAGCAATAAGAGAAGCACCTCTCTTCTCATATCCTCTCCTAGTTATGGGAAGTGTGTCACTAGTTGTGAAATTCTTTAAATAGCTACCAAACCGGGATGATGTACGTTTCAAAAGTTACTGTATGCCTTAGAAACTAACAATCTTTTCATCTTTTGTGCATCTGAGGGTAAAGTGGCAACAGATCATCAGCTTATAGTGTTCTATAATATATGAGAATTATTTGGACAGTTATTTTTTCTGTAGGCTTACAGATAATGAGCTTTTGATTATTCTTAGCCAAATTTACTAAATCCTAAGTTTTACAGCTGTAAACCTGTAGAAAGTGATCTATGCAGTAGACAACCAGCTTATAGCATCATGCCAGTGTTTAAAAAAGCTGCAATCTCTTAGCTCTTCAGCGGCCCTCATATTGCTGCTGTCAATTCTGTCAAGAGATGGTCTAGATTGCACAGCTCTCGTATGACACTCGCTGTTATTAGATCTTGACAAATCATCCTTCACAAGGGGCAAACTAGTATTTTCCACACTCTTCTTCAGCGATTTCTCCTCCAAGTACCAATAAGGAAACCATAGAGAAACAGTTTCAAATTAGGAAGAAATTGTAAAGACATTTAAAAAGGGTCTAATAAAAAATATGTTTATGAACTGCGTAATATTGCTTTTTATACACGTTCTGTTATGTCCTAGGAGCTCTTATCTGTTGTCTAGAATCCCGACATGTTATGTGCTCCACAAATTCAAAAAAGATGTTTCCTGTAGTGTGATCTCTATTATCCTATGCCATCATATGCTATGAAAATCACTTTCCAAAACACTTACAAAAATCTATAAGCATCCTGTGTCCTAGTACACACCTTGCTTAGTTAAGAGACTATAAATATTATCTTCATTCCTCAGAATTTCCATAGAGAATATTTTTGGGAGAATATTCAGAATATTTTCAGAGAATATTCTTGCTTTTAAAAAATACGATTTCAAAGACAATTTTGTTACCAGAACTGGGAGTATTAATGCAGAGGCAAGAAGCAGTGGTGGAAAAAAAAACACCACCCTACTGTTTAGCTAAAAGAACCTACTAAATGGCCTCTGAAGACATGTCTATAAATATAAGAAGATATTAAAAAATGAAGTATTTTAATTAGGAATTTATTTTCAGACTTCATTATGTATTGCAGTTTTCCCCCAATAGGAAAAATTACAGTTCCATTGTTTTTTGTTTTTTTTTTCACCTGGGTTGGGGCAACTCCTAATTTCAGTACACAATGAGAGATGACATGATTGAGACATGATCTTTAAGATCCCTTCCAACCATTTTATTATTCTATGATTTAATGGGTTGATACTCCACCCTGGGCGTTATTTCTTAAATGCTGTCACAATAACATGATAGACTTGGTCAAACAGATCTGTAGGGCAAGATGTAAAACAACATAGGGATTTTGACAGATAGAAAATCACAGCAGTTCAGATGCACTGAGGATTTGTGCCTCTGTCGTAGATATGCTGGTTAGTTCTCAATATGTTTTTGATGAAAATTTGTAATCAGTGACACGATCTGGAATGGCTTTACTTACTAATAAGAACCTAAGAACAGTGGTCTTGAGTCAGATCAGATGTTCCTCTAGCCTGACATCCTGTGTTTGCAGCAAACACCTTCCCAGGAGGTGTTTAAAGGATGGGTAGACGAGGTGCTGAGGGGCATGGTTTAGTGATTGATAGGAATGGCTGGACTCAATGATCCAGTGGGTCTTTTCCAACCTGATGATTCTATGATTCTATGAAATGCTTAGGGAAAAAAGTAACAGCACTGATACTTTCCCTGACATGTTCATCCATTTTCTGCTTTTATTATCCTAAGTACATCCTAAGCTAAAGCCTGTTTCACAGTTCTGAATATGCTGTACTATTAGTTTATCTACATTCTTTCTTTATTCAGTTGGATATTTACCTGCAATTTTATAATTTGTCACATACAATAGAAAGGTTAGTCTGTATGGAGATAAGAAAATGTGGTCCAGCCACTTCAATGGGACCACCATAAATAACTCAAAAGGATATGGGTCGGCTTTGCACATTTCATTGGTGGGCATATAGATCATACACTTCTGTGCATGAAACTCTACTTCTTTATGATTACTTACACAATCCTTTCTTTAATTGTTCTTCTTGTGTATTCAAGAGAATATAGATGTACAAATTGCTGAATTTAATGATTTCCAGAATTATCTCTGCACATACACTCTTCTATGGATTTCTTTAATGCCAAAACTGGAAAGAAAAAACAGGGAAATTCTTCAAGTTCAAAATCCAATGTAAAGCGTTTCCCAAAATACAGTAAGAAAGGTAGAGATATGTGCCACAGAAGAAGTTCAACTCCTAGACAACTTCAAATACCGAAGGTTTTTATTTTGTTTATTGTCCAACTTACTATTAGAAATAGTTTTTGGCATGACATCGAGGTATATTTTTCTTCCTATAATTGTATCGATTAATCACAATTCCATACAACTAATTTCTTTGCTATAAGTAGCTGCAACTCCTGCTTCAATTCCAGGATAAGCTACCAAGCAATAGACTGAAAAAAGTTATTGACAAATGTAAGGAAAAAGGAAGTCGCATTTGTTTTCTGGTCCAAAAAAACATTTTGCGTTCCATCTCTGTTTGCTATAAAAGAGTAGGTTAAACATTATTCAGCTTATACATTCTTTGGTCTTGATTCAAATACATTTAACTTTATTGCACAAGATGAAAAAATTGCTGAGATCCTCTATGCAAACCTTTTGCTTTAGTTATTCCCATTTGTGCTCATTTTCCTCTTATTCCTATAGGTGTTGTATTGATATGACATAATTCCATTGAGTTATTTACAGGCTGTAGTCTGAACATTAGATAGACAATATGTATTTGATGGCAACCAAGAGGGCTGGTAATCCATAATTTGTGGATAACAGCAGACACAGGGCATTAGGGGATTGTAATTGACATGCTGGTGTAGTGGTAATTACAGTTAAACTCAGCAGCAATCTGTTTTCAGTGTTTTATGTAATTCAGCTAGGGAAATTTGCAGTTGAATGTAACCTGACATGGAAATCGTCAGCTGAAATGCAGAGCTCTTTCTGAAAAGGGTTCAAACAAGAACCTAGAACACAGCAATCGTTAGAAATGAAATCCACTTTGCCAGATATGGTTAAGAAATAAATCAAGCATAAGCATTTGCCACTTCAAAAGTTTATTCTTGAATGATTTGCAGCTTTGTTTTTAAAATACATTATAAATGAAAAGGCACTTTTTGTTATCACTTTATGAAACTAGCTGCTAAACAGCAGTCACTCCACAGAAATCAATGAAATGACAGTGGTAAAGAATGGTATTAGTGAGACTATAGCCAGAACAGTTTAACTTTGTAATTAGTTCTTGATCTTCTTATGAATAACTCTAAATGGCTACTATTAGTAACATTATTCGCTCACTTAGATGACACTAAAGCTTGGTCTCTTTCACTTGGTCACAAGTGAAAGCAAAAGAGGGAATTAGCAGGGCCTCTAAGAATTTAAATGGATATTAAATGAAATTTTCAGAAACGATGTGGCTGTATTTCTTAGAATGTCAGATCGCTTCATGGGCTTTCACTCACTTGATTTGGAACTTTCTCTGTATTGCACATTAAGAAGTTGAAGAAGAGGTCACTAGCCAATCAACACAGCAAATTGATTGTAATTACTCCAGTCCCCAAAGGTAATAACGTTTTGCTTCAAGTGACAGGTCTGCATAGCCTTGTGGTAACCAAGGTCATCTGAGCAACTTCAATCCTATGTAAATATTGCACCATGGGAAAGGAAACTCTGCTCTAGGAAGACCTTTTTCTTGATTAAAACCTCTGGGGTTCAACATTAAGCCTTTGCTCAGTTCAGTTTCCACTTTGCTGTATTTATCTTCTAGTACCGTACCCCTGTGCCTACTATTATGTATTTATTTTCTTAGGAAAGAAGGAAAAGAACAGATTAGGTATTTTGTATTGAAGGTTATTGTTAATTTTATAAGATGGAATGCAGTGTTGTCTTCTAGGCTGTGCTTTTTCTCTTCACTATCTCCTGACTGCTATTTCTGCCATATGTGCTATTGAATTTATAGGGACAGAGATGACGTTCTACTTTAATAGTGAACCATGCTTAAGCCAGATAGAACAAAAGTGCAATCATATCTCTTTGGGATCAGACCTCTTTAATTGCAATTTCAAGGTTCCTGTATTGCTGTGCTTCACTGTGGTGGGATTTGCTTCTCAAAGGTTGTAACATGAAATAGAAAGTGCTATGGTCAGTATTATTATTATCATTTGTTGGCCTGAGCAACAACATTCCAGCTTGTTTCAATTGTCAGAAGAAATAGAATGTATTTCATTGACATCACTTTACTTACAGAATCTGTTTTCCTGAGTATAGGATGAATTAAATAGGGGTGTTTTGTGCTCATAACTGAAATAATTTTTCCACCAGCTTCTGACACAGAAATCACTTATGATTGGTTCTGAGGTTACGTCAATAATAAGCACTTAATGGGAATTTTGGATGTGTTTGTCTTGGAATGCTCAGCTCCAGTTTATTGCTGCATGAAAGGTTTTTTTTAGATGGACAAACTTGAATTCTGTGAATGAAACAACTGTCTTTGCGGCACATTTCAGTAACAACTTTTCTCAGTCAGCTATACCAGGCAAAGTACCCAGGTGTGAACTTTGATTCCTCCATGCACTAGTATTGGCCAAGCCCAAGTAACCTCTCATGCTGAAAGTCTACAAAAATGATACAGTGTGTTTGGCACTCCTTTACCTCTCTTATTCTCCCCTCCCTACCTCTTTCCTAGTCTCTGTGGCTACATGCTTTTCTCTCTTTCACTTAAATACGTTCTTGCTTAAATGGAAAATGCTGTGTAGTGTTATGGATAGTTTGAATTCTTGATGGACATTATATACGCTTTTTGTATGTTTTCAACTGGAAGGAAATGAGAGGGAGTGCTGGTGAGATTGTTATTTGTATTTAGTACTTTTTTCTTGAATTTAAGTAATGAATAGGTGGATACTATTCAATATTGCTGCCAGGTTTATGTGGGCTATTCAAATTACACTCATCATCTTTGCTAGAATTATTGGGGGAAAAAAGAGAGTTGGGGATTCTCAAACACTCTCAAGGATGCTGTTTTTCAGAATCCATTTCAGAAACTGAAACTTCATGAGATCTGTGTTGTGGGTTAACTCCATGGATTAACCACTGCACATGATAGCTGAGCTCAGGTGGCTTTGATTCTCCTCTGTGTTGTAGACTTCTAGAATTGTAGACTTGGAGGCCTTGGAAAAATCAGTGCCCTTGAGAAACAAGGTTTGCTTGGTGCCAGTGAATTCCACTAGAGTTTCATATTTAAAAAAAATAGTGTCGGAATTCTATATTCTGAGCACCTTTCACCACTTGGGTCCATGCTACACTATGACTGCCCTTGCAAGGAATGCATAAACCTCTTACAAAACATATTCATGGTGCAGCTAATGGAAGTTGCCAGTTTTCCTTTCCAGAACGTGTAAATAAACTACAACCAGTCTGACCATAGAAAGAAGTTAGCTCTGAAGAGATGTATAACTCATGTATCTTCTTGATCTATCTTACTGGTAAATATTATCAGACACATTAGTTGTCTTATTGTTCAGACAACTGAGAGTGAAAGAGTAGAGTTTCTTGAATGAAATGCAAATCCTTGAATTTGATCTTGGTTTCTTCTCAAGTTCCCACCTAGCTTTTCAAGATCTTCGCTAATACTGTTGTTTACTTTGCTTCAATCTGTTGTATATATTCCAAGAAGCCTGACAGATTTCTTTTGGCTATGTTGCTGTGAGAATTCATTCACAGAATCACTAGGTTGGAAAAGACCCGCAGGATCATCAAGTCCAACCATTCCTATCAGCCACTAAACCATGCCCCTCAGCACCTCATCCACCCATCTTTTAAACACCTCCAGGGAAGGCAACTCAACCACCTCCCTGGGCAGCCTGTTCCAGTGTCCAATGACACTTTCTGTGAAACTTCTCATTACTGTGCCCTTATGTGGTGCATTTACTTTGTAAATTACGATCTATGTTCTTCTCAGCATTTGGAAAGCTTCTAGGCTCTGTCACTTGACTTAGTTTTGCTGAAAGGATAATGTTGAAGAAAATGAGGAATTATCAAAAAGTCTTTATTAACTAACTGTCTTCAGTTGGGATTATGACTCCTTAAGCTACAAATAACTAGGTTTAGATAACATTGGAACCTACAATTAAAAGCTGCTACCATGTCACTGTGTGTTACAAGTTTTACTTGAATGGGGAAGGACAGGAAACAACCCACAAACTTCTCAAAATTCTGAAAAATACCCACAATACACTGTTAAGAAGAGCCCATGTTAGCTTTAGAACTGAACCGTTATATCAGAACTCCATAGCAATGAAGCAATACTCCTTTTAGATTGATATGATTAATAGCTCTTCATAATGTCAAATGTGTATATCAGTTTTGTTGGAGATAGCTGCAAGCTGTCTGTGCTTTATGCTGCTAAATGGTGTAGATGTGTTCTTTCCCTGTTTTCAATAAAAGAGTATGTAATCTTGCTTAGATTAAACAAGAATTGTGGGGAATTCTCACAACATATTGAGTGCACAGTGTATTTCACATAGGTTAATATGCAATACAGTGTCTCTGTGCAAACAAGCAGTTGTCAGGATAGAGACTCTGTGTGTCTCATTGCATCGCCACATTACCTGAAGGCACTTCTGTGACTGATGTCTAGTAAATTGTTAGATTTCAAATTTCTAGCATCTCCCACTAAAGCACTGCAGCTGTTGAAATGAACAGTTAAGAAATATTTGTGCTGTGGCAGGAGAGTGTTTAATTTCATTTGTTTAGGATCTGTGCAAAGAGTAATTTCTTATGTTTATTATACATTAATAACATAGCACAAACCATACTTCATGATGTGCTCGACTACAATAGCTTGGCTGGATGGTTGAATGCAATTAAATATGATAATGGACTAACGGAGTATCCTAAAGGACCAGCTGACAAATTTATTTTTCAATACAACATACCATCTAAATTTATGAAGCTTTGTATTCATCACATACATTATGCTGTTGAAAGGTAGAATTTTAGATTTAAGTATAAAGGGACTTCAGTATTTTCTCTGTGGAAATATGTTACTGTGATTTGTTTGTTTGGGTGTTTTTTTATCTATAAGCCACCACCAATTCAAATGTCTCCTGAGACTGGGCTCTGATAACGCTTTTAACAGGTACTGTTTCTCCACTTAGAAGAACCCTACATACAAATTAAAAACCTAAGCACATTTAGAGAGGAAAAGAGCACTGGAGCCAGTGGGAGTGGGGTGGATGGAATAGAAATATTTTGTATCTGAGGGAAAAGCAGTGCTTAGCCTGGGAACTTAGAGTAGTCTGTAAAATTGGTTTGAGCTCAAGAAATGACTGCCTAGCAAAACCTGCTTCATGGCATATTTTCCTACTCCCCATCTGTTAAAATCCAATTGTCAGGAGTGCAGAGTGCTGGGATATGCTCTATTGGCTGGTCTTGTGGAAAAGTAGATGTAGGTTCTCTTCTGGGGCTCCATCCTCTTACTCAGCTAGGTTAAATGTCCAGGGAATTCCTTCACACCTGCTACTGCCAGTAGTCTTGCACTGTTTTCAACACCGGCTACCTCCTGCTGTTTCTCCTTGTGAAATTTTCACTGCAGGACCTCAGTTTGTGAGTTCTGAGCCTTACTTACTGATGCAAAGCTTAATCTGAGGAACACAGTTTTCAGTGGAAGAAAACCAGCATAACATAGGAGTGCTAAGCGTTGGTCTCTGTACTATGGATGTTCTTTTCTCTTCTGACCAGTACACCTGGCCATTTTTCTGTGTTAGTGATTTTGGGGACTGAAAAATAGTCATCCAAATAATTTGCAGATGAATATCTTTCTAACCTCTGTTAGGTATTTACCTGGAATACCAGCTGGATAGAAGCATCAGGGACTCAAGAAAGCTCCTTATTACCTAGAGATTTACTGCTGTGTTTTAGCTTGTCTGTCTTTTTCTGAAAAATATGCATGGTCTGGAGTGTCTAGAACATCCACTTTCTGTTAAACAGCAACTTAACCAATTGTCTGTATTGTGACCACAAGGGATCCCTGCTGCTCTTGAAGAATGTTTGTTCCTTCCAAATTTTATTTAAATACAGTGTGTTTTGAAGTCTCTCTAGACACATTCACAGACACTCCTATTCATATGTAATGGAAGATACTTGTCTTTCTGATACTCTCACTTCAGTCAATATGATTGTCAGCTTGTAGTTAATAAATGGACTTGGACATAACTAATTTTTTTCATCTACCACTTTCTGGGCTTGTTTCTAATTCATTTTACTTCTCTCCTCTCTGTTTTTATTCATTACAGGAGATTTAGATACCTTATTTAGCCTGAGTATAATGTTCATTTCCTTTCTATTTGTAAAAGCAATCATCTCAAAAAAGTTATTAGGTTTAATATTAACCTCTAATGTAATCTGTGAATATGATGAAATATTCTGTGATTTTTCTGGAGTCTGCCTATGACATTTCTAAATTGCCAGATATGTCATTGATTAGCAACGTAGAGGTGCATTTACAGTTTTAGGGCAACATATCAGTTCTCTGAGATTTTGTGGATGTTATTGTGAAATGCGTTTGCTCTTGCAGTGCTGAAATACATGTTATAGATTCTTTTTAAAGTAATATCAAATATGACCAGACTTCAGCTTGGAGTTTCAGTCCCACTGTTTAGGAATACTGCTAAACTTAACTTTCAAGCACTGTAATACTTATTTTGTTTTGTTTTGCTTGTTTGTTTCTCTTTTGTTTGGGCACTCTGGAACGTGAGTCAGTACAATGAACTTCAGCAAAAGCATCTGTGACTTGGTAAACAACTTGCAGTTAATGTCTACAGGTCAATCAGAGCATTCTACCTGCACCCATAAGCTTGCATTGCTTTTCATAGCCCCACTCAAAGCAGTATGGGTACACTCCAGGGTGTCAGCCCAAGGATGAAGATGCAGCCAATTCAGAGCACTTTATGCTGCTACAGCTGCCCAAATGGGCTTGATTGTGGTTCTAAATTTTCTCAGTGAATATGACTTAAAACCAGAAGGCACATAAGGGGTGAAATGCCATGGTGGGACATTTGATGTGGTTCTTTCTAATAAGCTTTATTATTTCTACACCTGTGTTGTCCAGGTGAGAACACTGGTAAGCTTGGACAGTGAATTGAGGAAAAGAACTGATCCAACTGAAAAGAAATCATGCCACCTCCCATCCCCACTCTTTTATGTCTGGGATATGTGAAGTTTTATGTTTATGAAAAAGAAAACTGTACCAGTTCCACTGCCTGATTTACCAGGCATTGGCACAGGATGGTGGTGGTGAAGGTTGGGCATGTAGGTAAAAATTGTCAAGGCGAGGAGAGGAAAAAGAGCAGTAACTAGCTTAAGCTGCTTGTTGGTCTGTATTCTCAGTGACTTTATAGAATTGCTTAGTTTTTCTGATCGTTCATCTGACTTGTCATTTTACACAAGTGAGAACCTCAGTAAGTCCTCACAGTTATTTTACATTTGGGTTTACTTAAATGTATTTTGTCATATGGTCTTGGACTGACTGCAGTCTAAAGAGGTTTCTCCTGAATCCTCATAAATACTTTGCTCACTCAATATTTTGGATCTAAATCTCTTCCTTGTAGCTATATTGATTCAACTTACTGAATGGTTTTATTCCATTTAGTATATCAAGATGAATATTACGTTAGCAAAGAAGAAAGTTTAATGCTTCTCGTTTAGTTAGAGAGCTATAGCACCTTTACTAATTATGCTGGCTGACTATTGGGTTTTGGAAACGTCAGTTGCCTTCCGTGAGTGTTTTGTACCATTCATAAAAGTAAATTCTAATAACACGTACTTCAGAAGGGTGTTGCAGGGCTAAATTAATATTTTTAAATTATTCTGAAACTCTAAGATGTCAAATTAGTCTGGTGCAACAATTAAGGCTGTTAGTGTTAAGTATCATCCAATTTCTGTATTACGTATTTATGTCCTTTAACAAGAGAAAGGAAGCAGAATGTAGTGCTCATTGATGTTTCTAAGTCCTTTATTAGAATTAATATCTTATTAATAGCCTGGAAAAGCTTTTTTGTAAATATGAGGCTTAGTTCTTTTTCTGCTACTTTTGAAGACTAAGTGTTATGTAGGGGAGATCTTACTGTTTCATAAACAGTTTCTGGGATGAATTTGAATATTTTTTTTTGCTCTAGATTCATGCCAAATTCCTAGTTTATTCAGAAAGTGACCTGCTGTGGAATACTCTAGATAAAAAATGATTGTTTCTTAGGCAACTCAGACTTTGTTATTGATATGAAATTAAGCTGTTGTCTAGTATTGCTATACTTTGAAAACTTTAAACGGCATCTATACTTTCTCTGTTCTTCTTTACAATGTATATTTTAAAATTAGTTTTTAATTTTCTGTTCATCTCTACCATTCATGATTTTTTTTGCCACACCACAGATGATTTTCTGTTGTCAGTTCCCTCCCTCTTTCTGCGTTAATACCTACGCCAAGTCCTTTTTACTTAGAGATCTTTAGAACTGTGGACAGTTTTGACAATGTACCACCTTTCTCACGTGGTTGCTTCTATTCAGTGGCCACATTATACTGATCTATATTTTAGTTTCTCACTATCGTTTTCTCACTGAAGATTCTCTAACACAGTTAGAAATGGAATTCAGGAAAAGAAAAAAAAATATCAGGAAAAGGGGCAGAGATGTCTACACGAAATAAGAAATACTTCAAAGTAAGTTTAACTGAGTTCAGTGGATAGGTGTATCCTATCCACTTGGAAGGGAAATTTGCAGAGTCAACCACTCATGCAACTAAAATGAGAATGTAAACCATGTACTGTAGTTATTGAGGAAAATACCAGTGGTCCTGAAGATAAAATTGAACTCTGAAAGTTATTCAATAAATTGCTGTAGAGAAGATCAAATATGCTATAAAATGATAACAAAATGAAGACGTTATGCAAATCCCATTTTAAATATGTGTAAAAAGTGTTCTGTAGTTTTAACATGAGGAAAGCATCATGACAGAAGAATCTGGAGTTATGTTACATTAGTTATTTTCCTCCATGCTTATTTGGCACAGTCACTACTAGATAGTTTCCAAAAATGGGAATTCCACGAAAAGTGGTGAAAATAAAGTACTGAAATATTGATAAGGTACCAAAAAAGAAATGGTAATGAGTATGGGGGTAAAAGGTCAAGGTTTAGCCCTTCCCAGCCAGGTCAGCAGATAAATGCAGGCAGTTGTGGGCCCAGTCCACCTGCCTGGGAAATGATAGAGACACTTGTGGATTGGAAAGTAAAAGCAAAACAGCTTTAATGAAACAACAATAGTAATAAGAATAATAATATTAATAAGAAAATAATAAAAGATATGTGTATACATAAAATAGAACACCTAAAGGACTATGTGTCACCACTGATGCAGCAGAACCTGGAAAGGAATCCGAGGCAGATAGCAGCTGGACTTAGAAAGTGGATTTAAGGAGTGCATGGATCTGGGTTCAGGGACAAAAGGATAGACAAGGTCCATACTAGACGCTGACAATCAAATAGAAGGGCTTGACCTTTGTGATCATCCAGTTTTATCCCAAGCAAGATGTACATGGAAAGGTATATTCTGTTGGTCAGTTTTAGGTCATCTGTCCTGTCAGGTCCTCCCTGCAGGTGTGACCTTTTTTCTCCTCTTTGACTTATGGCATTCCACCAACTCAAAAGTAACCACAGAAATAAATATAAGCAATGGCCTTTCTGCATACCGATGCCATTTTACTTTGATGATAATCATACATTTTAAGCGTTATCATTTCTAGAGACTAATGCTGTCTGAAAAATATGTAGTTACCTTTAGAAAATGAAGTTACTTAGATGAGGCCTAAATGAAAAGTTAGAAAATTAATTCTGCTTTAGCTCAAACCAGAACAGAAAATTAAAGAAAGATGATATTGTTTACAAGAGCGTTGAGAAGAGAGCAGTACTTAAGGAACCTTATGAATTGAATGCAAAAGTCTTATAACATCATTAAAATACAACATGATTTCCAATATAAAATACTGAAGGCTAAAAGTTGTTATACATTTTTGTAAGAGTAATTGTTTCGTAAGACAGACTACCTGGGATACCAATCTTCTGGAAGTAAGAGTGGAATGAAAATTACTACAGTTGCTGTACTTTAATAAGGAAGGAAATTAATAATAACATAGAAGCAGAAAAAGAAAATACCCCAATACAACAATATTGATTTTCGTTGCAGAATTTGAATGCCTGACAGGGTGCTGCATGCATTAATAAAACTGAGGTTTTGTGCAGTTGCCCTCCATTTCCCTTCCACATGGAAGTGTAATTTTACTGGGTGCTTTTCTGTGATTTTTCTGCCAGAATTAGTGGATGTGATTATGGTGGGATGTTTGGAAGCAGGTGCTTCCTGCCAACCATGAATCTTATGCTATCCCTTCTAACTATAAAGGAAGGGTTGAAATCATAACCTCACGCAGTGAAACAGGCTTCCATATTGCAAACTTAATCACTTCTGAATGGCCCAGTGATTCCAGAAAGGAAATTTCTCATTTCTGTAATATGGTCGCCTGATTTCTCAGCAGTTCGCTGAGAGAAGAACAAAGGCTAGAAATTTCTGTTGAATCTAGTCCTCTGCTGTCACAGATAGATGAATAATTTAATTAAAAGATTAAGTCATTACTTTCATTAATATTTTGCACTGTTGCACTGTTTTACTCCTGTTATAACATTATTCCTTGAAGAATGAGAATGTCGAATTTGTTCATTCTCTTGGATGTTATGGTAGGAGGTGATGTTCAGTATGCAGTACATAAGCACTGTGTGCCATTCAGAAATTGGATGGGAAGTTTGGTTGCTGCAATTCTGCACTGGAAATTCAAGTGCAAGGCAAAATTAGTCAGGAGGTCCAAGCTGTTATAGATGCTCAATATAGCTACTGTAGTACTTTTAATTCAGTTACAAAAATTCACTCCTTCATTTTGAGACATTTTTCATTTCACTATTAAAGCCTTTCTTCTGTATTCCATTTCTCATTTTCCCCTGTATTAGTTATTCATAACCTTTATTTTTCTATGATGAGCACAGGCTACAACATTGTCTTTCTTTTTATCCTGCTCATTTTTACTCCAACAGTGAAATTCACAGCGACTAGACTGGAGCAAATTCTTCATCCTGTAGTAGCATATATGGCCCTTAATGTAGGCATTACCTTTTTACAATTCAATTGTTCAGCCTTTTGCTCTATAGTGCATAGTTTTTTCCCTGAATAATATATACAGATGCAGATCATTTAGACCCTGTGCATCTGCTTGATTTATACACATCTTCTGAAACGAGATATGCTTTTAAAATAATTCAGGCTTTATAGTAAGCTTAAGGAATTTCATTTCCTTTTTTTTTATTAGAGCAACTTATCTTAATTTTTTCTGTTCTTATCTTCTTAGTTTTATCTTTACTTCAGTGAGGCTGAGGGGAGACCTCATTGTTCTCTATAACTACCTGAAAGGAGGTTGTAGAGAGGAGGGTGCTGGCCTCTTCTCCCAAGTGACAGGGGACAGGACAAGAGGGAATGGCCTCAGGCTCCACCAGGGGAGATTTAGGCTGAACATTAGGAAAAAAATTTTCACAGAAAGGGTCATTGGGCACTGGAACAGGCTGCCCAGGGAGGTGGTTGATTCACCTTCCCTGGAGGTGTTTAAGGCACGGGTGGACGAGGTGCTAAGGGGCATGGTTTAGTGTTTGCTAGGAATGGTTGGACTCGATGATCCGGTGGGTCTCTTCCAACCTGGTTGTTCTATGATTCTATGATTCCAGTTTCACTTTTCGCCATAAGTTAACTGTTAATAGAATTGATTAGTTTGTCTGTTGAAACAAAATTTTTTTCACCACTTTCTTCTCTTCTTTCACTTTTATCACCACTCACAATTTGTAGAGCGAAACTGCAAGACTCAAGCATAGGCAGATATTGTATCAAAAGAAAAACTACTTGACATTAAAATACCAAAGTAGCTTCTATGAAATGATAGGTTAAATGTAAAATCTCCACATAAGGAGTACTATATATAGACATGTCACAAAAAAAATTTAAGATGCCTCATGATATTATATGAAATGAAAGTATTGAGAGTTGTTAGAATGAAGATAAAGAATATTAGAGCTAGTTAAAAAAGATTTAGTTACTTCAACACAGATATGGTTGCCACTATACCAAGAGGACCAGTTAGTTCAACATTTTCCTGGAGCAGACTTTGCTTATCACCAAGTCTGACAGCCTCTGATGAGAATATCTGGCTCGCCAGAAGGTTTTCTTGTGAACTTAGATAAATTCATGTCCACAATAAAGTGTGAATGTGTGTACCTGTGTAACTTTCTCCCAGTTCACAGGTGTATCACAAATATTCTCCTGTCCTCACTCGTTAAGGAAATAGAAATTTAGATTTTCATTTCCTTAAGGATAGACCTGGTATATTTATAGGAACTTTTCACATTATTGTTCTTGGAACTAGATACCAAAGTAGCATGTCAAAAGGTAATTAATTTTCATACACATAGAACTATTCCTTAGAAAAGCAGAAGTATTTAAAGACGGCTTTCAATCCAAGGAAAACCTCTGTGTGGATGTCTCTTCCACAGGCAGCTGTGGACTCTTGCAAATTCCCAGCTTTTGATGAATGTGATGCTGAAATACAGAAATTGCTGGGAAATAGGTAAAGAAAATAAGCTGGAATGTGTCAAAGGCAGAGGAGGGGATGTCACATGCTGAGGAAAAACCTGATGAACGTCATGAGTGAGTAAAATTGAAAACATTTGAGCGACTTCAAGGGAAAGATTATCAATCTGTTTGACTCTTTGCCAAAGGTATCCCAAGGGCAAAAATATAAACATCACCCAGCCTGTTAGCCTGAGTCCTTCAATCTGACAGTGACACAAGGGTAAGATGCCCAGCCTGTCAGAATAATTAACACAGCAATCACATAAAGATAATTAATATAATATTATCTAGCTTGCTACGTACACAATAAGTAATGTAACAATTAAACAAATGTAATTAGTAATCACCCAGCTTCTTATGTTCCAAATCACTTTAAATTCAACAATGTTTCAAAGGCAACATACTTAGCCTAACCTGTTGAAGTAGAGACTCCCCTTTTAATACCTCTAAACAGTTATGAAATACTGCAGAGGCTTGTACAAATAGATTTTATTAAGCATAACAGCTTATGACTTCATAAGGTTCATTAGCAGCTGTGGAGAAGGTGCTGTTTGTGAAAATATATTGAACAATCTTATTTATGATATGACACCTGAATGCACACAAAAATGCAACAAGTAATGGCATATGCATAGCAATAACAATCAGGTGCAAGTAGAGATAACACATGGATAGGGTTAGAGTACACAGAGGTGTTAATTAGCTTAATGTTAAGATGTATATTTAGCACAGATAATGCAATCTGAGTGGAAGCTGGTGGAATCTGAGGAGGGAGGATGAAGGGGGATGGTATCCAGCCTGTTGGCTGATCCCAAAAGTTTCGATTGCTTCTTCCCCTCCTTGTGCCCGCTTACCCCCATGAAGTCACAGGGCTGGTGGTGGTGGGAGATGGGGTTCAGCCTGTGGGCTAATCCCTAGAGCTTTGTTAACATTTTTTTCTTTTCTTTGTGCCTGCCCACCAGCCAAAACTTTTCCTTTGTTTACCCTGTTCATAGTAAGCTTATATCTAGAGGTGGAGAAGCTTGAGTGAATGTGGTTACTGTATTAATTGCTAATTGGTGGAGAAAGATTTCTCACTTTGTGTGCCAAAACTTAACTGTGCAAGCCTAGTAGGTGTGGCCATGGGAGTGGTTTGCCTCGGAGGCGGGGAGGGAGCGGGTAGCCTTAGGTGTGGAGGTGTGTTTTAGTATTTTAATGATGTTACAATGATGAGCACAGGTCATCTGTAGGCTGAGTTGTCAAGATAATCCATCTTCTTAGAAAATACTTAGGCTTTTGTTATTGGTGGGGCCAGTAGCAGGAGTTGACTGTGCCTGTTTCCAGACACCTCATCCTCCACTTACTGGTACTGATGTCCCCTTGATGCATTCCTTTCTATTGGAAGCCTTGTACTCAGCCCATGGTGAGGAGGAGGAGGGAAGGGAGTAGGGTAAGGTGGGGGAGTGAAGCACCAAGTCCCATGTTCCATCCCATTCCCATATTTAGCTTTTATTCCTGCATTCAGCCTTATTTCCCACAGGGGCGTGTCACACTAAACAGGTGAGATTCTGACAGGTGGCTAAGTCACAAGGTTCAAGGAAGACTGCTTGCATTCTATATGCCTCACAGAGAAGACATCTAGGTGTGACTGGATGAATCTCCAGTCCCACACTTGGTCAGCAGTTTCTATCTACAGGATTACATGTGCGTGCTTAAATGTGTTTTTGCCACTAGTCAGAATCTGGTTGCCTGTGAGGGTCTCCTTAGAGACTGGTAGTCACAGGGTGAATAAGTGTGGGCTCATAGCCCAAAGAGGGCAGAGAGAAAATCTGGCAATTCTGGAGGCAGTAAGTAGTTTAATTCAAGTGACGGATTTAAAACAAATACAGGATTACTGTGATGAATTCACTGCTGTGTTAGCACTTTAGCACTTATAAGTGGTTAACGATTAGATATAAAGCAAGTAACAGTAAAGACTTGAGTTAGTAGTTATTTTGCCAGAGAAACGTCAGACAGAGTCAGAGGCGCGATTCTTCCAAAGACATTTCTTCTTGGTGGAGGAAAAGAGGTCCAGGCTTGTCAACCCATCCATCACGTAAGGTGGTTGGTTTTAATTCTGCCAAGAGAAGGGTTTTCAGGTATCAAATTTATACCTTTTGAAAACATTTCAGCACCTCTTGGCCTTCGAGCAGGGAGCTCGGTATGTGCTTTTGGGGGTCTCTCTGTTTTTATCTGTAGTAGCACTAGGCTGTGAGGCCTTCGACTCACCCCAGGTGCCACTTAATTGACGTGACTGTCAAGCCACCACCCAATCTGTCTGCTTTACCAGGTGCAGTGGTCCAGTGCTGGCTGCTCCTTTTGCCAACCACTCTCTATTGCAATAACCAAGCTTATTTTCCATTCACAGGACCTAATTAATCTATTATACTACAGGGGTTTCCTTTAAATCCTGTTGTGTTGCTGGTACTTGTTTTGATGAACGTTGCTGCTGAATTAGTTTACTTTTGGAAGTTGTTTTCTTGTTTGTGAAAGAGATAGTGGCATGTAGGTGAAAACCTAGACCACAGACTGTTGATGGGCCCCTGTCCTGCCTAACTGTGTATTTGGCTTGCTAAATCTTTGTCCTCTGCCCCAAAATGAGGACTCTGCTGAGTCTGAGCTGGAGAAGAGTGAAGTACCGTAGAGCAGCCTCTCCTTAAGTGAGGGGACAGTGGTTTACAGATATGTATCTTCCCCTTGACTAGACAGAATTTACTTGTAGCTAATTAATCTGCAGATCTCCTGAGGCAAAACTTTGGAAAGATATGGTTCTGTCATTCTGGATAGTAAGGTGAGCCTGGCAGAATACCTCAATTTTTTTATTTAAGGCTGGGAAAAAGCTTGATTTTTTTTTTCCTTTTTGTTAGGAGAAGGTATTGTTTGAGGGTAATAAGTAGTATACTTTAGTAATATACTTGAAAACCATCATATTAACTTACTTTTATTTCACTGTAAATGACCAGCTAAGAACATTGTTAGGTCAGATGTCTGTTCCTGCATAATATTAGAGTTTTAAATGCCAGATACGTGTTAGTGTTTTCTCTAAAGAGAAAAAAATTTCTCCTTTCTGTGAGGAAAGCTTTGGAAATCATTCTGATTGTCAGTTTCTCTTGCATTTTACTAACCTCTGTGTCTGCCTTGTAATGTTTTATGGAAACAGTGTTAAAAAATGCACACATATGCCCAGATGCTTCTGTTCTGCTTTTCACAGAACACCCCCTGATGTCAATAATTTGCTGAAAAATGATTTTTTAAGAAAGGAGATGAGGCTGTAAGTACAGAATTACATTACAGAGAAGCCAGAGCTTCATGAAGCATGTTGATGAGTGTTTTTACTGGGGGAGGAGGTTTTCCAGGGATATGATTCAGTTTTCAGTGTAGAAAAAGGATTTTCATAGTTTTTCTGTTAAATGAAAATAGAACTAGGTGCCACAAATTTGAAGTAGTTACTTCTTCAAATATCAGTGCACTGTTTCCCTGAAGAGCAGTTTACATTGCTTTCTTTCAATTAGATGGAAAACATTTACTGACATGAAAAAGATGATTATTTAAAGAAGCTAATGCTTATAGTTATCTTACAAATTTGGTGAGATATTTTTGTGATCTACTGCTCTAACTTCCTTTAGGAAAGTACCGAAGTCAATAGCAACAGAAGTTTAATTAGCAGATCTATATATACTGATACTGAACTTACCTGAAACAGAAATATTTTCTTTGTCCAGTCAGCCAAAACATGTTATCTTTGTTGAAAGAAGTCTCACAGCAATTTTATATAAAAAATGTTCCAGAAATAAATCACCTAAACTCTCATTCATCACTGTACTGATTCTTATAGTTCGAAGATAATAAGGATGAGAGTAATGCTGTATCCTGGTAGCATATTCACCTGAGGTATGTAGATCGAGGCTTTGCTTACTGAATACTGAATAGTTTTGCAAAAAATGGAGACGCATTGACAGTACAGACTGAGAAAGACTCTAAAGCCTTAAATAGTATTTCATACATTCTCCTGTTTCCAAAGTATATGCTCACCCATGGATTGCAAGGGAAAAAAATGGCTTTTTAATATTCTTGGTGCTGCTGTATGATCTAGCACTGCTAGTGAGGAGCTAGGTATCTACTATGTTAAGGTTTGAATGGCAACTCCTGCCTTAGAAAGCCAACCTAGATTTTCATATGTGGTAGTTTTAACAAAACCCAACCAGATTTAAGAAAAACAAACAATATAGTATTCCAGAGAGTATCATTCAATATTAGGAATAGCTAGAGTCTTAATGAAGATGAGAAAATAGACAATAAATATATATATATATATAATATTGACTTCGGCTTGAAGTACTTTGTCATGTGCCTGTTAATTGTTGCAATTAGTCTCAAACATATCAAACTTCTCTTAACTTGACTTTTCTAAGAAAGGTTTGATAAATTAATTCCTTCAGCCTTATCTTACAGGATTTGTTCTTAGTACTTACTCCTTGTTCCAATTCTGCTGTTACTTCGCTTTGCCTATAGATAGCTCTCATCATAATGCTGTTTATAAAGGTACTGCAACCTTTCAAAAGTCACAGTAGTTCTATTCTTTTTTTTTGCTTTTTTTGTTCTTTGTTTTCTCCATGACTGATTAAACCTTGAAATCATTGCCAGGAAGATTTTAAGGTATTTGTTTTGTTTTACTATTAAAAATATCATACACTCAAGTTTGATTCAAATATAAGTTCCCAAACATCTATTTCTGTCCTGGCTTTCTTCCATTTAATATTTAAAGTTGTTCTGGAAACTGCTCTGATAGTTAAATGGCATTTAAGTATTGCCTAGACTTTGACCTTTTCTCCTAGACAAGGAGAATTTTCAGTAGGTGGTCTTCTGAATGACTAAGAAAATAGATGAGTAAATGTAAAGATAATTGTAGTGCTTTTTTTTCCTTTTTTTTATTTCATGCATAGTCTTCAGAGGATAATATCTGGTACGGGTGGCGAGACTAATTCTGTAATATCACTTTTTTTTTTATATTTCCTAGCAAATATATATGACTGTGAGGATATACCTACCTAATTCAAAGGAGCAGGTTCTCCACTGAAATGTAGGACACTCCAGTTTGAAGGGTTTTCCTATAGATTTAGTGAGAAAAATCTTGCCTTCTCCTTTTGCTGTTCCTGCGTACTAAATTATGGACGTCATGTTTATATTTTAGACCAGATGCATTTTATACATCAGTTCCTTGTTGCTGAAGCACAGTGATTTTTTTCTGATAACAGAAATAGTCTCTAAGGAGACGTTCAGCAATATGTCAAGGTGCCATCCACATAAACAAGCAATCCAAATTGAGGCTTACGTGCATATAATATTTCTGTCATTCTGGACCATTTAATTTTTGAAATATAAACAAGATGCACATACATGACTAGGTCAACACAGAACTGTTTACACTTTACAAGACATGTCAAATTATGAAAATAATTTAATTCATTAAAAGCAAAGTGAATTTTAAATGTCAAGCAAAGCTGCCATTATGAGTCAGTCATTCTAAATAAAATATTAGTCTGAGATAAATTAAAACCAAAGAAGCTAAAATTGAGTCTGGGCTTTGCATAATAATTTGCAGTGTATTGTTAGCATTTGAATTCATTTCATTCTTCTATATTGATGAGTTTTTACCCTCTAGCTGAGGAAAGGGAATTTAATCGTATAGCTGTACACTATATAACAGCCTGGTCTTTAGGGCTGCCACAGGAGGCCATGTTGCTGAAGTTCTTGGGAGGTATCTGCCAGGAATTTTGCCTCAAGGAGTACTCATTGTGATGCTCAAGCTAACGTAGTCTGAGGCACTATCTCCATCCTTCTTTCTAATACCCAGAGACAAAATAGATGAGAAACACGTACCACAGGAGAGTTACCACTAGAACATGAACAAGCACCAGTAAGTTACAAGCGACCCAAAGAGATTTTACAATTTAATAAATGTGCCGGTTCTAAAAATGCATCATAAACTGGTACTTGAGATGCACAATTCATATTACAGAAAACTTGTGTCATGCATTTATACTGGTTTTGTGATCAAAATCATGTGGTTAGTAGATACTTGCAGTTCACAAAAATCTTTCCATTAGCGTATAACTTTTTACCTGCATACAAAGTCTGCTAATTCTTGCTTAGTTGCAGTAGCAAGACTTTGTTTTGCAATGCCAATGTGTCTAAGTAAAAAATGTTGTTTACTGGTGTATCCACAGATGAAACCCAAGATTTTTTTGTGAATTGACACATTCACATCCACCTGATACACGCTTATACTCTTTCACAACAATAAAACAATGAAATATCACTTATTTTTTTTGTCACATGCAAACTTTACTCTTCTCCTTAAACCCACTCATCTTCTTGACTTGTATATGGAAAATATAGAAAGTAATTCAGGAGGTTATAAGACCTGGTAAAGCAGAAGGTATGAAATGGCTGTCACACTTCACTTTCACAGTTTCAGGCATAATTATTGCTGCTTAATGGTTGACAGGCTAGAGTCAATTTTTGCAGTATAAATGTTAAGAGTGGATGATGGCAGCAATAAATACCTGTCAGCAACAGCTTTCAAATACTATAAAAAAAATCCACTTGTGTCTGGTCAGAGTGATAAAAGCATATGAAAGTTCACAAATTAACTTACTTGAAAAGGATTTGTCAGATCAGAACTGCTGGATTTCACAACTTATTTATAGTTTTGGAATAATATTTGTAGCTACAGATTAACAACTATTGTTACAGAAAATCAAACCAGAGATGAGGAAAAGGGCAGGTTTGAGTGCTTTATCTGCATTTTATCAGACTGCCTGTATTTTTGAATCGTGTATTCAGTACTTGTACCTCATCTTGTGCTGACGAGGCAAGAAAAAGATTTCTGCTTTGGGCTATATCTCATCTCATCAGGAAACATGTTTAGGATGCTAACATTTTTAATGTGTTTGAACTTAAATGCTATTGCTTTAGGTTATATTTATTTTGTCTTCTATTGTCTTTCAACCTAGTGCTAGAGACACAAAAGAGGCAATATCTGACTTCTTGATTAACGCTTACGTAATACACAATGCCCTTCAAGCCCCTAAATGGACTGTAAGTCTGACTGCTGCTTTGTTTATTTCGTCATTTGTCTTTAGTTCATGGTGGAAAGGGAGGAGTGATGGAGTGCTGTTACTGGAGGTATGTGAGAGGCGATCTGCTGGCAGTGTGCTTAAGGCATTGCATCTTCTTAGTGTTCAGATGTAGGCTTTTGGTGCAATGCGATGTGGCCGAAGTAAACGCCTATGACTACAGCTTCCTTCGCACTCTCCCCTGCTCCATCCTTCTTGCTCATGTCCTCCACTTTGACACAGGTCCTCCATGGCCCCACCACAGGGTAGCGTCACAGCCATCCTGCCCTTGCTATTCCTCTTCCTCAGCTGCCCCTGGCCTCAACTGCCTGTGCTTTAATAGCATTCCAGGGTAGCTTTTCCAGCTCTGGTTGCTTCAGAGGTGCCCCAGGCTCCCCTCACTGACTCAGATGTGTCCTGTGCTGTCTCTGTTGGGGAACTGGCTGACAGCGGCTGTTGCCAGTTTGGGGGCAGCCCCCAACTTCTCCCACAGGGTGTCCCTCTGCATGCACTCCCACAGCCCCCTGCAACCAAAACTGCCAGGAGGAGCCTTATTTCTAGTATTCTGTGCCACCTTTCCCAGGGTTTAATTTGCCAGTATGGCATTGAAGAGAACCTTCTTCTATATGAGTGATAGGGCCCCATAAATCCTTCTGTGATTTTCCACCTGCTTCCATGTAATTGTTGCTATTTTGGACTGCTGTTGTGTCTTACACCTTCACAAAACCACTCCTATGGCAGATATATCAGTCCGAGGAAAAAAAATAGAAGTAGCAGTAAGTTTTACAAAGCTTCTACCAGAGCTTTCATACCAGTTACCAGCTCAGCATTTGGCTCACAAAACCTACAAATTATACCTTCTCACTAGAAGAGAATAAGAACGTTTAACCTCCCTGCTTGCAACAGTTATCCTGTAGTAAAAGACCATTCAGTTCTAGACAGCGGGTTAAATTTCTATCAGGCCATGCGATGTATCTATGCAGACAATTGTTCACAGCTCAGCACTACCATCCTTTTTAGTTAGTGTTTTGGATCCTCAAAGAATCCTTATTTTTTGCTCCAAATGAAAAATGTCTTGGGCTCATGACTAAAGAACTGCTGAGAGACCAGTCAGTCAGAAATGAAGCTTCATTGGTGAGCTGTGCATCTCCTTTATTCAGAGACCTGGAGGTTTTCAGTTGGCTCTGTGCCTCAAACACATGCTGAGCTGTTTCAAACCTTGCTCTTAAAAATCAAACAGTTTTTCTTTCTGTTAGAATTTTTTCCTGACAAACATCTCCAAACATGTTTCCATAGCACTGTCTTTCCTTAAAAAGAAACTGCTTGCCACTGCTGTTATCCAAATAACTACATTTCATGAGAAGGGCACACAGGTTGTGCTGAGCTTTTCTCCAAAAATTTCAGTGACAATTCCTTTCCATGCTTTGCACATTACAAGAATCCAGCCTTTGCATCTTTGGAAAACTGTTCTCAAAACCCATGTTCCTCGTAATACAGATCAAGCCCTTGCACACAAATGGTCAGGGAGTGCAAGCCTTGTGTTGCAAATATGCAGCTGCTCAGTGCGTATCAACTGCTCATTCATAGAGGCAGACCCACACAAAGACATTAACTGGTGGCAGCCTGGTCCAAGTGGAGAAGTTTTCTGCTATTACCGATTTCATGCAAGTTGCTTTCCAATCTTTGATCCGATTTACAAAGAGCAGTTCATTTGCTTTGTTCTTCTAGTACTGCATTTTGTACTGTTTATGCATATGATTTATATAATTTATGTTGCTTATACTGTACTTTGTACCAGTAATGGAGGTCTCAGTCTCTGTGTGCTACTTCACAGCTCAGCTGACTTTGTGGTTTGTACTGGAGTTGAAAAGGCTGACTCCTGCATGAGCTCTATTTGAGTTAAACACAAAGAGATTGTCACATCCCCTATGATCAGAACCACATTAAGAACCTTCCCAAGACACAAATTTATAGAAAATAAACCCCCAACATTCCTCTCCAAACTTTGCGTTCTTGAACTGTTCTTCAAAAAGTGCCAAATCTTAAGGTATCTTAAGGTGACTGAGGGTGCTTTTTTGACAGCCTAATCTGTTTTCAAACCACTTCCCTTTCAGACAAGGCTCAGTAGGGGAAGGCAGCGAAGGTTAAGGAGCAGTTCCTTAGCAACGTTCCAGTTTTACAGTTTCACACACAGTTCAGGGTCCTGTAGAGATCAGTGTTCTGCTTATCAACAGCCTCTCTATCTCCCTGCAAAAAGCTGCTCTTTCTCTACAGTCTGCCATCCCCAGTACCTTGAGGACAGCTGAAGCCCTGTCTTAGGTTGCTGAGCTGGAGTGATTCTGTTATTAAGGCTATTCCAGAGCATTTCCCAGAGAAAATCACCTACCACAGTGAGATCCACAAAAAATCCTTTTTTTTATTGTTTGGGTTAATTGAGGAAGCCATTTTGTTTAAACAAAAGTAATATAACGTTGGAACACAGCTCATTGTTCCTGGACTTACGTTCACATCACAAATTGAGAAAATGTAAAGTAATGAGAGAAACAGAATGGAATTGAAGAGGCTCATACTTAGATGATTAATCAGTTTGAGCAATGATAGCAACATTACAGGGAGCAGACAGAGAAATGGGTCAATGAAGGGGATGTAAAGGCACAGGCTCCTTCTGCGTGATGAATCTAAAATGCATAAAGCTGTATGTTTTTCTGTGAAAAAAAGTATTAAAGTTTGCAAGTTACACACAGTGCTATTGCTTTCCACTGTCTTGAAGTTCATGCACTGATGCACAGGCCAAGAAAAGATCTGTGCCCACAGGTGGCCCTCTCTCTTATTGAGTGGGATACCTCAGGCCTTTTGCACAGCATAACTGAAATGGAAAAGTTTACACATTGACCCTCTTAACAGCAGTGGAAGAAACTGGAAAACAGGCATGGCTTGCCTGGGTGTTTCAGTCAGTTAAAAAGGTGGTTATGATATCCTGAAGGGAAGAAGTGAGGTTGAGGTCTCACCTTTCTTAGTTAGTGCTCTAACAATTAAAATACGTAAAAGAAGGTTGCACACTTCCTTTCTTAAATTGTGCTCCTTGCAGTAATACTTCAACATTCCTTTATTTACATCTCCTAAGTTTTCTGGGGTTTTTCTGGTTACTCATAAATTGGATTTGATACTCCTTAATTTAACCTCACGTGTGCTTGATTCCTGTAGTTCTACTAGGTTGCTTGAAGAGCGATTAGCTACCGTGGTGCTGATTCTGCTTTTCTCACTTAGTAATTTCCAGCTTTGTACTGTTCTGTTCTGTGCGTATTTAGAGTATTTAAATTACTTAAGTCTTATATTCTCTTGATGGATAACTTGGATTAAAGTTACTAAAGAATTTGTATAATTCTCCTAGAATAACTTTGTTTATGAGCTACAGAATTGACATAATGGTTTATCTCAAACTGTTTTCAAAATGAATCATGTAAAACCAGATGTGGCACTTTTATCCTGGGACAAGAGTATTCACAGATAAATTATTCAGGGATTGCTATTTTGGAAAAAAAATATCCTTGAGTAAGTATTATGTGAAGCTCACATGTAGAAAGGCTTTTCTGCTGGTGTTCTCTGCAATTCATTCATCACTCGTATCGTTTAGTATAACAGCAATCTGGAAGCAGAGGTGAAAAGAACCACAAATCTCACTTGATGTGCCATGTGGGTTGTTTTTTCTGCAAGCAGTTTAGATGTTCCTTTATAGCCATTAAAAGTTTATTAAAATGCATGAGACATATCCATTATAAACCAGAACAAATTCCATTAATATTACATATCAAATTATACATCAAATGAGAGTTATATGCACACAACCCCCCCCACCACAAAGCCCCCAAACACCAAAAAAGCACATTCAAATGTAGAAACTTAGAAAGGGCAGAAGAATATTTCACACTGTGCTGAGTAATTGACTAAACTATTAAAAAGTGGATCGATAATGAGACAGACTTTCTGCCTAGAAATCCAGCCAGTCAGAAGCTATGCTGGCATAGCTCTGCGATACTGTGGTGCAGCTGACATTTTATGACCTTGCATACTTTGAAAGAAAATTGTATGGCCTTCACACAATAGGTCTGAGGAGAATAAAATCAACCTATAAATATTTGAAGAGTAGTGTTAATAAGGAAGAAGAATCCTTTAGAATTAACAGGGTGGTACAACAAGAATTAATGGGCTCAAAATAAGGAAAATATGAAATCTGTGTGGACTATCACCAGAAAATTCCTGTTTGTAAGTTAAAAAGCTATGTTTGGATACAAAATAATTTCCCAAGAGAAATGAGGATAACACTCTTGCTGGTGTCTTTCTTTTCATGGTGGTCCATGCACAGCTATATTCCCATGCAATGCTCGTATAGACAGAGAGTAGGTTATTCCCTCAGTCCTTGATTGTTTGGCTAGTTTTCACACGAGGTTGTCTTGTTTCAGTTGCATACTGGGAAACAGATATATATAATGAGTTTCACAGATGTATAGAATATGAAGAAGTGAATATGCATACACTGATGTCTTAAAACAATATTCACTCCTCACTGCAGCAGTGAAGGTACTGCTGTTTTCTTTATAGTCAGCTCTACCTCTGTTTAAGGTTTTCAGTTCATTAGGAGATACCTTACTGCAGGATCCTTTCAAAATTATGCCTTTCTTTTGTGAGGTATACACAATGTTAGTACATCTGTGTAATTCTGGCTGTGCAGCTAGCAGGCTTTTGCCAAGTAATACCTTTCAAGAGAACCCCCTGTTGGTCTCCCATGAAAGCAATTGGCTTGGCTTTAAGCAAAATATTTTTCCAAAGTATTTTCTCCTTAAATAAGGTTTTCATAGGTTGTAACTGTTTTAATTTTCCTTTAAATTATAAGACACGCATTTTTTGAGAAAATAATATCTTTCCAATACTAGGATGTTAATACGTGCTTATCTCAGCCAGCAGAGCCGAAGATGTCTATGAAACATACCAGGTGGATAAGCTGGTTTGCTATTACAGATGAGTCATCATTTGTTTGCATTTATTTCACCCACTTCTTGAAACTGTAACCCTGAAAGTTTAAAAATAAATACATTAGGTTTTAAAAACTATTCTCCTTCATTGCAACAATTTCTGTGCTGCAGAACTTAATCCTTCCTTGCAGAAGGAGCTCAGTTTTCTCATACCCTCAGTACTGCAGTATGTTATTTTACGTGGTCTTCTCCTGGTAGAAACTGTGAATGACATTCTCAGTATGAACACTAATTTGCTTCTGCACAGTTTACCTACAAGGTCAGGAAATGTTAACAACTTTGTCCATTGAAACAGCATAAACCTTTGACAGAGCCATAATGACCAAAAGTCTCCTCTGTCTTTAAAATGCTATGGCTTCTTCTACATATAACACTCTCCCGGGTGGAAAACTGGTTGGATGTCTGGGCCCAAAGAGTGGTGGTAAATGGAGTTAACTCCATTTGAGGTGCTGAGGGGCATGGCTAATGGTTGATAGGAATGGTTGGACTCGATGATGCTCTGGGTCTTTTCCAACCTTGTGACTCTATGATAAGTTTTTAGAGAAGCGGACGCTGCAAAAAAGTGCAGAATAAATTGGTGTTACATTTACAGCAAACTGAAAATGTATGGAATACATCACATTAACTCTGCTTACAAATTAGATCCCAATCACTTTTTTCGTAATTGTTTTTAGATATATTTCAGTATATATCAGCCGTGAATAAAAGAAGAAATAGCTGATGTGTAAAATTCCTGATGCTTTTTCTTGCCATTGTTATGTATGTGATTGGTGACATATCGATCAGTGTTTTTTGGTTTCGAAGCTTGCTTTTTACTCAGATTTAAATCGCTGAAACTAGTTCTATCTGGAATAACACATAAACTTCAATGTTATCACAGTTTTCCATGGGCTTTAGTAAAGATGAGTGGCAATTGGTCATCTGCTCCAAATTTACATGCATTTACTGAAAGCAGCTCTGTAATGATAACTACAAAGAAATTCTTTATTAACTCTGTCCTTAGTACTTTTCTGTAGATATTGCCAAAATATATCTCCTGAAAATATGTGCTTATCTGCAGAGAGTTTTGGAAATTTCCACAACATTTTTTTGGTATTTTTATACTTTTTTGTATACTTCTGAGTGTTATGTTTTCCTGCCCTCTGGCTTATAAATTATCTGCAAAAACATGTATGAACAAATCCTTATATTTTCTCTTTAGGTAAGTAAAGCTAATTTGAACTTGCTTATTATAAAAGTCCAGGATATTTTTATTTAAATTGTAAATGCTCTATTTCATACTTTGCTATATGTCACACTTTTGAATACAACTCTCAGGCACCATTTATTCTGATAAAAAAATAATTTTAAAACAAGACTATGAATGTTAATGAGCATTAAATATTGGTTTGATTGTAGTTGAAGGTTAAATTTCTGTGGCTGTGAATATGTACAGAGTTAGTTTGGCAATGAGTAGTTTTGAAAATCCATTCTATGAGCCTAGTTTTCAGTGATTTTCAGTAGGAGTTGGTTTCTTAGGCTCTGCAGATGTCATAAAATCATTTAAAGAATGTATCTAAATGTGTATTGCAGTATCATTGATTTACAAGGACGTTGCAGCAAACTTCAGAAATTAGCAAATCATTCACTGGTAGTCCATGGCATGGATTTTAGACTTAGTCATTACTAGGTAGAAAAAAATCACTAAAATATAGAAAAATTCAGGGTGACGTGGAGACAGATAACCTGTAACACTTTGCCATTTTGATAGTTTTTATATTATGGTTTTGTAGACCTGTAGTTTGGATAGACTAAACAACATTTAGCATCCTTCCAAAATCTGAATTCGAACTTTTCCACGGAATTCCGGTTTGATGGTAACTGATATTTTTGTAGTGTCATTAATTACATCTGCCAATTCTGAGTAAGAAATAGCACCATTAATCAAAAAAACATTGCCTGAAAATTATTACTATGGAACCATGGGAAGGAGAAAATAAATAGAATAAAAACCCTGTATATAGAGTAAAGCAATACTGTAAATAGTATACCAAAGATCATGCAAACTATATTAGTAATGTTATGATTCAAAGAAAATAATGGCTAGTTGTTGTGTTACTAGTGTTAATCAATGAAAATTATTTTTCTGCAAATTAATACTTTTCAAAAATTGTAAGTTTAAAGGCTTTTTTTCTTTTCATCAAAAAGTCAAATGTCTTGTAAATCAAAAGTGCTGTTAAAAAAAAGGCAATTTCCAAACTAGGAAATATTTATGTAGCTTTTGGGTATTGGTGAAAAGGAACAAATGAAATAATCAGGAACGTGTCTGGAATATGAACACTCCAGGAATAGCCAGAATGTCCTCCAGAGATTGCTGCAGCAAATGTAACTTAACAGAACTGTCAATAGTGTGTTGGGAAGGGCCTGTTCCTGGGTTTATTTGGGAATGAGGAAATAAAAACTTAGTCTTTTACAGCCCTTTTCTGACACTCTTCATCTGGTGCCGAGTTGATACTGGGGCCAAGTATTTTGCCTAGAATGTCTTTGGGGAGGAAGAACTGGAATTGGCAGTGGCGCTCAGATATTTTAGAGAAAGAGGGTTTATTTAATTCACTTTTTTAGTCTGTGAAAAATCTACTTTCTCATCAGAAGCTGAATAAAGGCAATTTATCAGCCTGAATAATTCTTGTAATATGGTTATGATAGTTGTAATAGTATAGGTAACAAATCTTTTGCTCTTTTGTATTTTTTTCATGACTAGTATGGCCTTTCTAACTCTGTATGTGAAACTAATTTCCAGTGAAACCGTTAGCTTAAAGTATTTCTTTTAGTTTGTTCTTGTTTGCTCTGACTGACTAGCTTTCAGCTTCTCATAAAGAGATTTTCATCAGTATAGTGCAAGTTTTTCCTTTAGTGCTCCTCCAGGGGTGGAACAAAACTGCTTAGATTAGCTTTTTGGTGCCAAAAGGGGTCAATACTTACTCAGATAAAAAGATGATGCTAGACCAAATATCTTGTTATTGCTCCCTTGTCTGGATGTTGTTTGCTTTGTTCCATTTTAGTAATTACAATTATGTCTTGGTCTACCTGGACAGGGTGACACAATGATGAAGTACTAACTGTAGACCCCAGTCCACCTAAATCTTTCGGAGTTATAGAACACAAGTAAATCAATCACCTCAGCATTCCTCAGTAGTCACCATCAGAAGATTATTTTACACTGTAAGCTGTGTAAATTACAATACCATATTTATTAAAATAGCTTCTAACCCCCCAAAAAAGGAAGCTAAGGAGAAAACCTACTGTATGAAAACATTGATGCATCCACCAGGCCTGTGTTATCATACAAACAAATCAAAACAGAACAATCCCCAAAAAAATCCTATCCCATGGTATTTATGCACTGCAGAAGTTTGTTCTTTGTAAATAAACAATCCAAAGCCAATGATATTTTTTAGTTTGGCAGGCAGCTGTCTTCAAACTTTTGTAGTGTTATTTGTTGTTCAAAATATTCTCCAGAAATGAGTGCAAACAAACAAACCAACAAACACCAAGTGCTTTTATTCTCTTTGACTATTTCCTATTGGTTTTCTTATGCTACCAAAATAACTGTGTTTAAAACTGATTTTCTGGTTGTTGACTGAAACTAGACGACAAACAACAATCGTGGCAATCTCAGCTTTTAGCTGCTAGTCTTGCATTGCTCTCAGAGCTCCACTGACTGCAACTGCCAGTTTCCAATACAACGTCCGTTTTCATTGAATAATGTAAATTTCTAGCTTTTCAGGTCAAAATGTAACCTGATTGCTAGGATGAAAACTGATACCTAAACTGGTTATCCTCATGCTAATTTTACATGTTAAATTTTGATAAAGAAGAAGAGATTAATAGAGTTCTGATTCACAGTCTTGAACACATAGGTGGCAGCATTTAGTAGCAGAGCAGGATGAATGAACAGTCTTCTATATGTATTTTGCAAAAAATTTTTTGAAATGGAATATTTTTCCAGCTGAAATTGCTGCTTAGTCAAAGCCAAAGTTTTGAGTGGGATTCTGTTTTTTTGGGCTAATTGACAGTTTGCCTGATTTCCTTACCTGATTTGGGTGTATCAGCAAATCATAAGTATTAGGTGATTTCCAGTTTTACAAATAGGTTCTAATCAGATCAATGACCATACTTTACTGTTCATCTTGGATGTACATAAACCATCTCTGACCACTCTAACATGTAAAAAAACTTTGCTCCGTTCATTTGTACTTTCTACATGTGGAGGAATGCTTTCATGCTTTTGAGAACAGGGAACAATTTTAAGCTGTATTGTGATGTATAAGGTAGTCAATTTGATTTCTTATTTCACCAAAGCATATATTAGAGAAGAGATAAGCAATATACATCCCAGTTAAAAAGAATCATAGAATCATAGAATAACCAGGTTGGAAGAGACCCACTGGATTATTGAGTCCAACCATTCCTATCAAACACTAAACCATGCCCCTTAGCACCTCGTCCACCTGTGCCTTAAACACCTCCAGAGAAGGTGACTCAACCACCTCCCTGGGCAGCCTGTTCCAGTGCCCAATGACCCTTTCTGTGAAAAATTTTTTCCTAATGTCCAGCCTAAACCTCCCCTGGTGGAGCTTGAGGCTATTTCCTCTTGTCCTGTCCCCTGTCACTTGGGAGAAGAGGCCAGTTCCCTCCAACCTGAAAGGAGGTTGTAGAGAGCAATGAGGTCTCCCCTCAGCCTCCTCTTCTCCAGGCTAAACAACCCCAGCTCTCTCAGCCGTTCCTTATAAGACCTGTTCTCTAGCCCCCTCACCAGCTTTGTTGCTTTTCTCTGGACTCGCTCCAGAGCCTCAACATCCTTCTTGTGGTGAGGGGCCCAGAACCGAACACAGTATTCGAGGAGCGGTCTCACCAGTGCCGAGTTGTATATCTCATATGTTTCTGTGTGAATTGACCAGATATGTGGATTAATCATGGACTGGATCCACTAGGAAGCACATTGAAAAAGTTTTCTGGCCACTTGGTGACATAAACGTGATTGGAATAGTTTTGCTAAATGAGCAGCAATTTTGAGGGACCCTTCTGCACCTCTATATGCTTGGCAGTGCTCTGTGTATGAAACTCCAACTATGCAATAGTGATTGTAGAGTCCAAACTCAAGTATTTCACTGAAAATCAAGAAACCCAGAAAAGGGATTGGAAAGGGAGGCAAAGAAGGGGAACCATGGTACCAAATGTATGTTTGTAGATGTGTCTCAATCACAAATTGCAACTCAGTTTCATGCATTTTCATTTCTTTCTTGTGCATGTCCTCCTCTAAACTTTGACACAACTTTTGCCATTCACATTTTTCCACAGAGAAAGCAGAAATTCTGGGAGAAATACTATTGATATCTTCACCAAACCTGTCGTAGGATTTATGGGTCCTCTTATGAACCTGCTGTTCCGATTACGCTGTCCCTCTGCCTTATAACTTCACAAAATGCTCTTTTCTTCAAACTGATTTCAACAGTCCTATCTGAAACTTGTTGGTATGCAGTTGATCTGGTAGCTCACTGGATGTGTAGTTTGATGTTATAATCATACATATGACTTGGAGACCAGAAGGCAGAAGGTTGAGACTAGCATATAGCAAAAAAAAAATTAATATTACTTTCCTCCCATTTAAAAAAAGTTGGATCTCTGGAATAATCTCATCATTTTTGCCTAAGAGGTCAGGACAAAAACTCGTTGTATACTGTTTTCGACATTTGTTTCTGTTGAAGTATATTCATAGAACTATCTTAGTGTATTTTAACTTATTTCCACTGAACAGGTTTTCTGTGAGAAATACCTGTTACTGAATTAGCTTGTATTAAAAAAAAAAATGTAGCAAAAATGAAGATGCTGTACTTCAAAACTGCATCATCAGACTCTGATTAGCCTCTGAGATGGCCAATGATGTAATAAGATTAATTTTTCCTAATGAGAGTTAAGACATTTAACCTCTGTTATCAACAAGAGGATCAACATCAATCAACTGCTCAAGTGTGAGCCTGGATTTCTTGCAGGTAATGCAAAATGGCCTTTCTCCACCGACCCCTAAAACTGAAAGATGCTGAATTCCAATTTCTGAAACATATTTACCCTCAGGAGAACTGTAGTATGTTCTTACACTGTCATGTAATGAGATAAGTAAAATTGAAAATAATGTAACCAAACCAACTCCCACATCTATCCTTTCTGCCCTCCCTAGTTTTTGATCTCTCTGCTACATTTGCTAGTTTTTCTTAAATATCTGGGATAAAATGTGAAAACAATTAATGTATTTGAGGAGGAAACAGAATATCACTGAGTTACAGTTCCAAAAAACTGTTGGTAACTAACTTGGGTCTTCTGGGTTCTGATATTAGTTTTGCATTTAATTAGAAATGTTAATGGACTGTGGTGGTCAGTGAGCTACCTGAAATACATTCCAGATGCCAGAAAGAAAAATTGAATTGTAGCCTGTCTTTAAATGCCGATAATGAGATACTATTGCCAATCCCTCGCTGAGTGTGTGTGTTTAGATAGGAAGAGGGAGAGGAAAAAATTTAGTCAGACTGATACTTTCTCTGGTTTTATTATTCTTTGCTGTCTCTGATTTTATAGCAGACTTATTAATGTCTGTGTTCCCAACAGTGGTTTCAGCATCCCCACAGGCAGCAGCCTGCTACTACAAATTTCTGTGGTAGGTTTATTTTGTTTTGCTAGCTGTCGGTTTCTGAATCTGGACAGCTCAAGTGCAATTACAGACCTACTGTTAATTGAAACCTCGTAATAGTTTTGTTGCCTGAGCAGAGAATTAAATAAAAAAATTAAAGAAATACTTGATTGAAATAATTTTTGTAGTTTATTCACTCTCTTATTATTTTTAATGGTTTTATCATGTAAATGGTTTGATGGCTTAAATACTGAAATATATCCAAATATATGCCATATATACCCAAAATATATCTCAATAAGCATATATACTTAACACTGTAAGCATTTAAAATTAGTAAAAATACATGAGAAAATTTTACATTTAATGGTAATTCATTTAGAGTATTAAAATATATAACCAATGCCAATGGTATGCTAGTAGATATTTGATATGGGAACCATTTGCTTACTCAGTTGTTACGGTTGATTCTTTGAAACAGTTCTTGCATTTCACTTTCACCTTTCAAGCTGAAAGCAGTTTTCCTCACAAGGTATAATTGTCAAATTTCCTGGCTTTGCTCAATAGCTGTTGTGTAAACCATAAGCAATAAATGAACTTTTCTGATGGTCTTGCCAGTGCTGAGGGCTCAGTATTATGATGAATTTTCACACTTCCAGTGGCTGGTTATTGAGTTTTATGTCAATATTTATGTCTTGCCATGCTTTACCTACTCTGTAGAAATGTTTTGAGGCTGTATGCTAGAGCCCATGGTGAAAATTTTGTATCAGAACTGCCTAATAGAAGTCTACATATTCTGATGAGAAAGCTTCTGTCAACAAAACATAGATAGGGAGTTATTACAGAATAAATGGGAGAAAGTTACCTGATTGGGAAATGGAAGAGAGTCAAGTCCTTATTCTGCCTAAACAAAATCAAAGATATAAACTTGAATCTCTCCTTGAAGAGAGGTTATTGTCTCAGCAAATACTGAGAGCATTCAGAGGTAAGTTAATTCAGCCATTCTTTCAGCTTACTCCACAAAATAGGCCGACTTTATTAACCTTCTAGTACTCCAGTAAGTCCCTTTTCCAACCAGAGCGAGCTAATCAGAGTGGAAGAGTGTAAGCAAAAGGGCTTGCATCAGGTTCAGTGTCTGTGTACATCCCTCAGACAGGGGCAGGGGAGCAGGGGGAGCACAACACCGAACTGATCACTCCAAGCAATTTCCAGGTGAGACACCAGCTTGCACGCTGCCAGCATGGCATCTCTGCATCCTGATTCCCTGGGCAGTATGGACATATTCCATTTCTGGCCTTGAATGAGCAGAACCAGATCAAGTGCTTGAGCTTGCATTTCCGCTATAGTATATAGTATTGCATACTGTTCTGGGTAATGGACTGTTTTGGTCGGGATCAAAGGAAAGTTCTTGATAAAGATACCGGAGGCGTTCCTTAATGACTTTACTCTTCATGCTGTTAAGGTACTGCAGGATGTTTTAAGCCAGTAAAATTTTATGACGGAGCACTGGAAAATTTCAGAATAGAAGACTTGCAAAGCTAATGAATAATTCAGCTAAATAAAGGAAACATGTTTTTTTCTCCCAGTAGTATACTGCAAAGTTATACAAGAAGGATGTTGCAGACCAGCTTCCTCTCAGTTCAAGGATGTTCAGGATTAGGATTTGGTTTCTCACGGAATCTGCATAGATAAGAATTTGCTGTCAAATAAGTTGGTAAAGTGTCTGCTTTGTCAGGTTTTTTTCTGTGAAGTTGCTGGAGCAGTAAAGCAAAGCAATTTTGAGTTGTACAGAATGTGTATAAAGGTTAAAAAAAAAGGGAAGGTAGGAAGGCTGAAACAGGAAGCAGGTAAAGCCTGCTTATACAGCATATAAGTCTTTCATTAGAATCTGACAAAACCAGATGATATCTCAACAGAATTTATTTTTAAAAGTGTAAATTGATGGTAAGAAGAATTTAGTGAATATATTGAGAAGCTAAATGCCCATCGTGTTATACTGAATTGTCTATGTGGGTTAAAGCTGAACATTGTGCAGCTTTTTTTTTTTTTTGCTAAATATGTGTATGCTCAAATGCAATGATTCCTACTCTTAGAAAGTTATGGTAACTATTTTCTGGACTGTTTAATTAATGCTGTCACCTGAGCATTCATGTGTTTCATTGTGATTTTATTCTTCCTGAGCCAAGATCTCAAGTCCTTACAATTATATTTTAAAAGGGTCTTGCAACATATATGTTGACTATCTAAGCTTTAATTGATGTATGTGAAACAGTAACTCGGCCAAAATTCCTTTTGATTTCACTAGGAAGAAGGATCCAGCCATTAAAATCAAAGTAAAGGATTAAATGAAAAATGTCTAAAGAGTCCCAGAATGATTTATGTTCACAGCAATGTGAATATGTCAAATTAAATTATTTGATTTGCATCAGGTATTTTATTTGCAGTACAGGTCTCATAAATAAATACTTTTCCTTCAGAAAGCAGAGGGGATTTTTCAGTGGTATACATGGAATTCAGCCTGTAGCTATTCAAAACAGTGAGAAATTTGCTACTAAATTAACAAGTCAATCAAGGTGAAGAGGGTTTGGAAATTTTTCTAATTTCAGGCTGAAAATCAGTTGTACAGAAGTGTATGAATTATGGCAGATGTAGACGGAGTAGTTTAAGATATTAAGTTCCATTCCCGTGTTCTGCAGTTCTTTCCTGATTCATGAACATTGAGTTTATAGTAAGACTGTCAGAACACTAAATCTTTTTTGCAGACAGCCTTTAAAGAAGACCTATATGGAGACAGATTTAAGATGAAGGTTGACCTGCTTGTTATTGTCTTTTTGTAGAGACTTAGCTAATAGCAAAAATATTGGTATTCGTCTTTTCAAGCATAACAATTGATGAAAATCGGAATATTTATCAAGTATCTTTTGCAACACTTTTCTTTCCATCTGGGACCTACCTTGTGGCTCTGTGCATTCTTGAAGCAATGCTTTCCATGGTCGTGGCTTCTGTCAGTTGTTTCAATGCTTCTGTGTCTGAGTATACTGATATGTAACAGTGGGCTGCTGACATGGAAAGAGCCAAAGGAGGAAGGCGGTCTGAGCTGTACTTTTAAAGATAACAACAACAACAGAAAGATCACTGTGGTAAAGTTATGATACTGTCATTTTCGACTACCCTGAGTCCTATAAATAGTAAGCATTAGAAAAATATAGCAAGTAACCATTATGACTATCAAAATAAGATGCATTTAGATTAAGAATTTTTAGAGCATGCGGTATTGCTCTGTGTATTGAAGTTGATAGCATAGTCTTGTCAAATTATCATGAAGACTTGAAATTATCAAATGTTTACATTTGGCTTATTTCCTAAGCAGCATTGATGCCTTTCTTGTCTAGTACATACAAAGCTTATTGAAAATTTTGTTGTGGTCTTTCCATGTTGTAGAATCGCATGACTGAAAACAATATTAATAATTTTTTTCAGCAACCAATTGTTACTTTTACATTAGAGGAAAAAAAGAAACTGCAGCAAAACAAAACTCAACATGACATGAATCCCATTAAAGTTCAAGGAAAGATGCTCGTATTTATTTCTTTACATAAAGAAATATTGCAGGAAGGAATTTAAGTTGTACTCCCTACTTTTCAGGGCAGAGTGCAAGTTAAAAATGAGTAAACACACTAAAATTACCTGAATTTTGTTTGAAGAAAGTAAAAGCTTTTGACCTCCTTTCCTAATTCTGCATCTTCCTAATTCTGTGTCTTTCCATTATAAATTTAGATGACTTTTTTATTTTATTTTGTTTTAATCAGGGAAAGTACATATTTTTGTGGTGAAAATGATGTTCAGAGGGCTGAACACCTCTCATGAGGACAGGCTGAGAGTTGGGCTTGTTTAGCCTTGAGAAGAGAAAGCTCCAGGGAGATCTTCTAGTAGCTTTCTAGTCCTTTAAAGGGGGCCTACAGGAAAGATGGAGAGGGGCTGTTTATCAGGGAGTTTAGTGATAGGATGTGAGATAATAGTTTTAAGCTTAAAGGGGGTAGATTTACATTAGCTATTAGGAAGAAATATTTTACTCTGAGGGTGGTGGGATGCTGGAACAGGTTGCCCAGAGACATTGTGACTGCCCCATCCCTAGTGGTGTTCAAGGCCAGGTTGGACAAGGCTTTGAGCAACCTGATCTAATGGAGAGTGTCCCTGCCCATGGCAGGGAGGTTGGAACTAGATAATCTTCCAACAAAAGGTCCCTTCTGACAAAAACCATTCTATGGTTCTATGAGTCTATGAAACCAGTTTAGTCTGGGGTAGCTGGACTTTTTCTGCTAGATTATCTGTGCAATGTAATCTTCATCTCATTTTACGGTCCATAGTCTGGAAAATTCTTACAGCTCATAGTTGAGGAACTTGCAAGTTAGCAGGTAGCTTTTGGGCAGAAATTTTGCTAACTTGAAAAAAGAAGAAAGAAAAGCTTGGGGCAAAGCAAGAATACAGAGTTATTACAAAGTTTTCCACTTTAATTTGCAGCAAATTGAACTAAAATTTAACATATTTACTGTTATGAAACCATTATGTTTAACAGATATCATTGAGATTCTAGATCATGGTAGGTATTTATGCTATGAATGATGACTAGGTAATAAACCACTCACACAATAAATCATGTGCTTAAATAGTTTTTATTGATCCATTTGATCAATAGAAAATGATTGATATAAATTTATGAACACATATGAATTGCCCACAGCAGTTTCATTTCTAATTTAAAAAAAAAATCCTAAAAAGGAGAGCAAGCAATTTCCTGTAAACCAAGATATTCTTACTTGCTACAGTATTTAGTGAAGCTGTGGCCTGTCGAACACTAGGCAGTAAGTAGTGCTGATTTTTAATTTGCTGCTGTGAGGTGATTTTCTCGATATAATATTTTTGAGGCACTGTTAATTTTTTAAAAGGTTTAAATCGGAGTTAGCTATTTAACACTATTTATAGGAAGACATGAACCTTATAATAACTGATATAGGAATGAAATGATTTTAAAATGTTAAGAAAACATGCTGATAACTGGAAGAAAATGACACACTAACAATTTTGTCCCATTGTTAGTGTTTATAATTTTTTCTTCCATGTGATGAGAGAGAGGTGAAAATAATACTGCAATGAGTTGTTTGTGGGAACACCTTGAATATATTTTCCAATAAGTATTTGTATATGAAGCAAGGAAAATTTTTTAAGAAGTGTGTGTGTGGTGGGTTGACCCCAGCCAGCATCCTACCCCACCCCACCTTTGCTCCAGCAGGACACGGGAAAAACTAGGAAGAGCAAAACACAGAAAACTCGTGAGTTGAGAGAAAGACAGTTTATGGAGTGAAGGAAAGAGATGAAAAAGCCCAAGTGATGCAATCATACACCTCCTCCCAGAAGCAGAGTGATGCTCAGCCAGTCTCTGAGCACTGGCCACCTTTTAATGCCAACCCATCTGCCCCACTTCTTCTACTACCTCAGTTTTACTGCCAAGTATGACATTATGTTGTATGGAATATGCCTTTTGCCACTTTTGGGTCAGCTGTCCCAGCAATTTCTCCTTGCAATCTTTTGCCTACTTTCAGCCTCCTTGCTACTAGTGTGGTGCCTTAAAAACTGACACTGGTTTTAGTATATTAACTGATGTATTTGTGTTTTTCTCCATCTAATGCTGTGAGCTTGAAGGTCAGTGACTGATTCTATGTCTGAAAACTTATAATACAGAGGGAAGCAAACTCGAGTGTGTCAGTTCAGTTAGTTTCTTCTCTGGACTCCCCCGTATCATTATCCTCAGAGCCAAGTGAAAAAGAAAGCTTGGGTAGAGTTGCTTTCATTTCCCATCCATGGCGAGATAGAGCTCCTCCTTCTGACTGAAAGAAGGGAGTTTCCATCTTGCTTTATGTTCCTCTCACTTCTCTTGTTTGATGTGGCAAAGTGTCACTCCATAGTTTCAAAGAACAAATTTTTTTTCATGTTAAAACCTTTCTTCTTCTTCAGTAATGGTCTCTTTCTATATTACAATAAAACATCATCTGCCTAAGGCTTTGAGTTAGATGAGAGAGACTGTCAAAAGCCTTTGACTCTTTTACATTTAGAGCCATTGTGTGTGCAAATGTGCCAGGAATTAATGTGTTCCATTTCTGGAGTCCCATCTGGTTTCTTTAAGGCTTACCAAATACTGCCACAGTCAAAATGCCTTCAGGCTTCCAAATGATGAGGGGCTGGATATCCAACTGGAAAGCAGGCTGATGGTAGATGGGCTGGACCCATCTGTGTCTTTGCAACTCCACCAGTTTCACCTTCAAAATTTAGGCTGGATCGGGAGATTCAGGGTTATCCTGTGGGCTGGAAAGTAGGGTCTGATAAAGTGCACTTAGTCTGCTTACCATTCTGCTTAACAAGATTCTTACTTCTGTTTTACTGATTTAAAAACTGTTTGAATGGGAACTATTAGAACAGATTTTATTACTAATTAAAAGATAAGCAGTACATCATTTTGAAAAAAACTCCAGGAACTTGACAGCTACCAAACAAAGCTTTGGAAATTACTCTATTCATCTCTATTGGATGTACAAAGTGCCTTATTGATTTGGGGTTATGTCCTGTACAGTTTAAACTCAACAGTCCCATTATGGAGATGGCTCTAGGCACCTCTGCCACACAGGAAACACTCTCTCTCACTGAGGTGAAGGATGAGGCCAGGCTTTGGGATGCTTCTTCCATGGGAAGGGCTAGGACCAGGCTCCTCTACTGCTGTTTCCCTCCTGGAGGAAGAATGTGGAAGGGAAAATTTCTGTTTCTATGAGGAACAGCACTTGTACAGCACCCCCTATGCAATATTTATGTACTTCCTCACTCAGTTGCTTCATTGTAGTACTTCATGTCTAAAGAGTAAATCACAGTTGATCGTAATGCCTAGAACCATAGTATATTTCAAGGAGGAAAAGGTTTTCCAGTTAAAGAGTATCTTCCAGTTTACCAGCCTGTAAGGTCAGGGACATGGTGTGAGTTTTTCCCATGTTTTATAGCATTCATGTTAGTGGCAGTTACTATTGTGTCCCCTCAAATGAACCTAAAGGTTTTCTGTCTTCTTTTGTTTTATTTATACAATCTGAACGTCTGTATCACTTCATCTCTACTTAGGAAAACAGTTAGGTACATGCTAGAAATTGCATTAATTCATAATGTAAAAGATTTGAAAACACTTCTGTGATAGTGCAGCACTAACTATTGGTGTGGACATAACTGGAGGAGATACAGGGTTATTTTTGTTAGAAACTTAAAGTAGCTAACATTTTGTCAGTGCCCCCAAAAGAGCTTAATATTTTTTATTTTAACCTTTTGCCATTTCTAATGATAGAGAGTACTCTCATGATTAGGAAATCATTGGAAAGAGCAACGAAGCTTGTGAGGGGGCTGGAGAACAGGCCTTACAAGGAACGGCTGAGAGAGCCGGGGGTGTTTAGCCTGGAGAAGAGGAGGCTGAGGGGAGACCTCATTGCTCTCTACAACTACCTGAAAGGAGGTTGTGGAGAGGAGGGAGCTGGCCTCTTCTCCCAAGTGACAGGGGGACAGGACAAGGGGGAATGGCCTCAAGCTCCACCAGGGGAGGTTTAGGCTGGACATTAGGAAAAGATTTTTCACAGAAAGGGTCATTGGGCACTGGAACAGGCTGCCCAGGGAGGTGGTTGAGTCACCTTCCCTGGAGTGTTGAAGGGACTGGCGGACGAGGTGCTGAGGGACATGGTTTAGTGTTTGATAGGAATGGTTGGACTCGATGATCCAGTGGGTATTTTCCAACCTGGTGATTCTAGGATTCTTTGACTATCAGCACAGTTTTGGTTATTTTGTAACAACCTGGTAGTTTACTGCAAGCAGGAGTCAATGATGCTACTGACTCCTTCATATTTAAAGTGAACTACAATTTTTTTTCCTTTTTAAAGGTGAGAAACGTACAAAAGTTGTTTGCTCTTTGTTATATAGTATCCCTGTGTTGCACCCTATTTCTGATTGTATTTAATCAATTGACTTATGGATTAGACAGAGACTGTGGATGTATAGTATATTTCACTGTGGATGTATAGTGTATTTCACATCTTTGCAAATCAAGACCTACACAATATATAAAAATTGTTGGAAGTTCAAAATGTTTGTGAATGGATTCTATTCTTTAAAGAACTATGTTTTTGCTCCTTTAGTCCAGTCCACATTTCCTGAGCACTTATTGTGCAGGTTGAACTTTTTTCAGAAAATCTGCAGCAATTCAAGCAACTGCACAGAAAGCAATTTGCAGTGCTTTAATTCTGAATTTGTTTGTATGTGTATGAGATTCTGTGAGTGTAAACATTTGCAGTGGTGCTGAGAATGGGCCAATGTGAATTTTAAGCCCAGATATTCTTTTCTTTCACTCTACTGACCCAGATATTTTAGCACATGAAATCTGCTTGGAAGTGCCAGCTCTGCCAGAGAGAGTGTTGAAATACGGGTAGTTTAGAAATACTAGGTACTTATGTGTGGCCAGTTTTACATCCCTTGCTCACACTGTGTATTACTTAGGTATGCAAACTGTTCTGTCAGATGAAATTTGGTTTTAGCTCTCTGAGTAAAGGGATGCATACGTTTGGCTATCAGGACAGAAAAAAAGATGTGGTTTCTGAATCTATATATTATATATAATTTAGAAAGGTTGTGCAAAAGCTTCTATTTCCCTTCATATACAGCAAATTCATTTCAGAACATTATCTGTCAGAAAAGTTGCGTGCCCAGTGTGGACTTATTGAAGTGACAGTTTAGATAAATGTCTGAACTCCCAAAAGACATAAATTGTTAAGTACTTCCTACAAATTATAACTGGAATGAATTGGGTCACAAAAAGAGCTTCAAACTGGTGTGGATGGGAGAAGACTATCTCAAACTTCCACTCAACCCCTACAGACCACAAACTGTGCAGAAGCTGAACCACCCAGGTATGTCATATTATAGTTCCTTGTCCATCAGCTGAAAAACATAGAAGGACTAGACACCTCAGCTGCTTGCTGGAGTCTCTGGACAATTTCTGACCCTAGAGCAAAATGTTTTTTGTCAAGAATCTGGTGTCCAGGTGATAGTGTGAAATTCACTCCGGTGTGCTTAGCCAGCTAAGCATGCACATCACTGCTTCATGCAGAATCTCAGGATCTGCTTGAAAAGTCAGTGAAGGTTGGAGGCCAACAGTGGCTGGAACGGACAGATTACTTGTGGTCTAAACTCTCAGCAGGTGAAGCTAAAGGCAGGGAGGCCAGTAAGCTTGAAGATGTTGACATGCATGCAGTGATACTGAAAGTTTGAATAGATGCCTTCACTGGGCAGAGAATTAGAAGCTGAATACCACCTTTTGGCAGCCAAGTGAGGAGTGATCATATCAACTTTGAGATAAGTGCATAGGGATGGAAGATGTGCTGTACAATGATGCCTATTTCTGTGACATGGTGATACATTTTTTTCCAAACTAGTCTGAGTGAAACAGCCAGAATCCAGGGAGTGAAGGCTGCTGTCTTGGGAGCTAGAATATGATTTTAAACATTATATGTCAGTGTTGCAGATTTTACAGGTGGCACTGCACAGAAGGTAGGAAGGTAATTCTCACTTTTGTCTCTGTAAAAGGTACTAAAGGATAGACAACCCCTTAGCAGAATGCAGGCAATGCCTTCCTATGCCAGGAAGCTAGGAGAGACTTTTTTTTGCAATTGGCCTCTGCACAGAGAAGGGAATATGTTCAAGGTCTTGTCTGAGGCAGAGCTTCTGGTCACTTACTATGGGACCAGCAGCTAGCAGAAAGCTCATGCAAACAAACACAGCACAGGCACTATAATGATGGGATGGAGTCCCCTCTAAGAGGATATGTGTGGGGAGTCTTATGGTGGGAGCAGGGCATCAGAGTTAGTAAAGGAGTGCACTTTATATTGCGCTGTTGTGGGTGGCACATCAGAGAGACTGTCTTGTACAGTGTGTTCTAATGCCTTGAGCCTGAGGTCTTAGGCAGGTTACAGGATGGATATTGCTGGTGCATATAATTGGTCTTGTTAAATTTAAGCCTGAATTTAGGTATATCAAGGGCAGTTTAGACATTACTACTGAAGCTGACTGCAAAACTTCCACTCAGTACTGTGGGCCACCCTTTGAGTTTGATTGCAACTGTGTTTTTTTTTTCTAGTATGAAAATCCTATTTCTTCTTACCCATTCATACATCAAGCTTGTGTTCACTTAACTTTTGAAGCCAAAACTTTCTATGCATGGATTCTGTGTGGAATGTGTACTAGTGTAATGACTCCAAGAGACAGCATATTTCATAATACCAACTTAGGGTGGATATAAGAGCTGCTGGCAGTATGTTGTATATGAAAATGCATTCAGGACATAACAGACTTCTGATACCACATAAATAATTCACTTTGTTTTTTTCCTAATTCTAAGGAATTGCTTTTGCTTTCTTTTTATTTATTTTTTAAAAAGAAAGAGACTTGCATATGTAACTTTGATTTTTGCTACTTTTACTCCTTTTGTTCTTTTACTGTGAGCGTGAAACACAGAATTTACATAGCTGTACAGTATAGAACAACTGTTTATTGGTAAACACACTATGGATAGCTAGGACTAGTGAGCTACTAGGTAAGGGTTAATATTCCCAGACTGAGCTCACCAGTCTGATGAGACATCTGCCAAGTGCCTGCTACTCAGGCAGTTTTAAGTCAGGTGAAGTGGGGTCAACCATGTTTGCTCCTGAGTTTGAGCTGATCCTTGATGTTGCTGAGTTGCCGTCTTCGTATTCCCTATCTTTTTCAGCATTTTAAACCTTTTATTGTCAGTACTTTTCCTCTTGAGTCTTCATGCTGCTAATTATCCCCATAGCCACACTTACACTTTTTCCTGTGGTTTTATGCTTCTTGCCTCATATGGCTTTTTGTTCACTTCATTTCAGTCATTTCAGCAGTTTTCTCAGCAGACTGACCAAAGGTCAGACAGTTATACTGCCACAAACTGGGCTTTGGATCATAAACAGCAGTGGCCCGTGTCTGTGGGCTGCGTGAATGGTGTCCCCAGATACTTTCCTTTTCTGACTTGTTTTTTATTTGAAGTTTTTGAGAAAATAACGTTTGCATTCATCGATTTAGCTACATCCCACTAAGCTCAGATAATATGTAGAAACAATGAAGACAAAATTTAGTATCTTGGCAGTATGCAAGTCATAACAGAATTTAGAACAATAACATAAAATGTCATGATAAAGGACTATGAATAATACTTAGGATTTCTGTTGTGTTTTGCTGTTTAAGAATGTATAGAAATGTTGAATAACTACTCTCTGAATAAAGTATACTTAAAATAAAATATAAACCATATTCTAGTGTTCAGAAGCCAAAGGCATTCCGCAACTGAATTCCATCAGAATTATATGGAGAAAATTACTTGAGTGAGATCTCCACAGTAAATCAGATATTATTACTTTCATTATTTGCCATTTCATGTCATAGAAGATCCTATCATGGACTAGAATCCTACTCTTCTACACACTATACAAGCAAACCCAAGTAATTATCTGCTGTCAAAGAATTTACAATCTAAGCATAAAATGAGGGATGATAGACTACAAAACTTTAGAGTATGGTGAAATGCATTAGACTATAGCATAGGTAGTGTCCTGCTACCTGAACTGTCTAACTTCAATCTGACTTAGACATTAAACAAAAGAGGTTATAAAGAATGAATATATATGAATTTAATGAGAGAGTCTTGCAGCTGTCTTTTTTATTTGATTCATGAATCTTAAGCAGAGATCCACTGGGAAGCCTGTATTCTGTTTAACAATAAAACCCAAGTGGCTGAGACAGCTGCCTTCACTGCAAAACTGGCATTCTTCCTTCCATGCAGAAAGAAATGTCAAGTTAATTATCAGCAAAATAAATTCAATTTTTGCTGATATTTAGTTGTGTTTTCATAATTTAAAGCTGTGATTCTGCAGGCATTTAAACAGGTGTGTGCCTTGGCTCATGTGAGCAGTTCTCATCTGCCATGATGAAGTGAGTCATGAGCACCTTGGCAGCTTTCCACTATTCAGATACACTGGTCTTTAGCAGACTGTGAATCTACCACTATTAGGACTTCAGGAGCATTTTGAAATAGTCTTCCAAAGCACCTTGTCTGGTTTCCACTGTGCTCTTTCTCTGTAAGTCTAAGATTTTAGAAGAAACAAAAATCCCCCCTTAGACGATTGTTACTCAAATGTCTCAGAATTCCTCTGGAAGACTCCCTGTTTTTTTCATGCAGCCTTTTCATGCTTCACATATTAAAATACCAGAGACAGCTAGTGGAATATCTTCTTCTCTCTTGAGCACCTCAACTGTTACAGTGAATCCTTACACAGCTGTATATTACAAGTTGGTTATCTAGAGGCACAGACAATAGACAATAAGTTAAAGATATGGATTTTATTTGGTTTTGGTGAATCTAAGGACTATTAACAAAATAGTTCCATTTTGCTATTGAGAGCTCGTATACTTTCACATCCGTCTTTGAACTTTCATTTTTCTTTATACTCATATGTACAGTTTGCAATCTATCTATATGCAATGCAGCACATAGGTACTTTACCCAAAAGCAGAGTGGAACCATATGGACAGATAATATTCCTGTCTTCTTTCCTGAAGTATGAAGAGGTACTTGATTAATGATCTCTGGCCTGCAAAGCTAAGATGTGTTATGTGGCGTGATGTAAGATGTTTTCCACCTAAAAGCCTTGATTATGGAGATGAGTGTATAATTGATGAGAAAGAGGAAAAAAAACCCCAGAACATTAAGAAAAGATATTACATATCTAAGATGGTTTGAGTGTCTCTGATTCCATCTTGGGATGCAGAAATGGACTGGGTAATCTCTCAGGATTTTTTTCCTCTCTACCTTTTATTCTGTTTCTCTAGAAGAAATGTAGGATGACAGAAATAGTACCTGTCTGCATGCGATGCCGCTTCCAAATAACTTGTAACACCAAATTAACATCTTGTCCAGATCCACTGGCTTCCTCCATGCAGCTCTTTATCTGAGCTCACAAGGAGGAATTTGCAAGGGGAAAGAGAAAGAGACCAAATAAGGACATAGGTAGAACTAAGATGAAGGCACAAAAGGGAAGTGATGTCCAGCTCGCTCTACAGTGAAAGAAAACCAAACAGTCTATACACAACAGAGAAATATTTAAAAAATCTACTGATTCTGCAGGTGCTTAGCATGTTCGTAAATACAGAAATGTAATGCATTCTCAAAGATAATATCTTTTGTAGTACTGCTTGCTTTAGCAGTTTTCATGTCCCTGAGGGCATGAAGAACCATGACTGTCCCTGCCCACCTCTCCAGGACCTCCCTGCACTCCTTCAGGGGCCAAGACCCCATTTGAGCCACCTGGGGCCATCAGACCCTGTCCCAGTGACACAACAGCAGTGCTGGTGTCCAGCCCCCCACAGTCCTGTAGGCCAGCGTCCCAGCCCAGCCTCAGCCCACCCCTGTACCCAGGAAGGTAGATGATGTCTGGGGAGGGAGCTGCGCTGAGAATTCTGTTACTTTGGGACAGGAAGAGGGCATTCGGAGAAGCTAGAGCAGGATACTTACCAGAAATTAAGGTGGTTCTGTCTTCAAACAATAAGAGTTAATCTATAGTGATGTACGACACTTCAGTTCTGCATAACTTGCCTCATTTTAGCTTTTGCTGAAATGCTTTCTCATGTAAGTTAATGTAAGTCTGACATTTCCTCTCCATTTCTTTTCCTTATACTTGCTTCCCAAGCCACTGCTTGAATTGTGTACTTACATAATTTCTTTAGCTGAGCATCTGTGGAACAGGTTAAATATATATAGAGAGAAGGAAAATTTTGCAAAGACTTGCAGACATTGGAATTTTTTTTTTATTTGTTGGTCCCCCCCAGTGAACAAGCCCTAGCATTTTCAAATTTATTGCTAGGAAAACCTGGATTTTTTTTTTTTTTTTTAAGGTAAGTTAATTAAAATGTATCTTCTTCACAGAATACAACTGTTGTTTGTTGAAATTTAGACTTCTTATGCTATTACACAAATTGGAGACACTGAACAAAAAATGACTCGAAAAAGAAAAGGTGAAACAATTTTTTATGCTTGCATCTTCTCAGAACTTTATTGTCTAGTTTTCTTTTGAAATTGAATTACAACATAATCGAGTTTTATTAAATGCGCTGATTTCAGCTAAAAAACCTATTTTCGGAATTTCTCTACCTGTTCTACTTCAAGTAGCTAGTGTTGAATAGGCACAAAGAGAACAAATTCCTCCACAGGAGAGGAAATAACATTGTTAAGCAAAGATTTGTGCTGACTAGCCACTACTGAACATGCAAAATTAATTTCAGTGTGCAGTCTTTGATATTCACAAGAACGGTGTTACAGTATAGTTTCTGTGAGAATAATTGAACTATAACTTCTAAGAATGAATTTCAAATACACTAGAAAACTTGAAGAAGAGAACAGGCAGCCAGAACAAGCAGTGCCAAGCCAGTAAACCACAGTGTGATTTTTTTTCCTATCAATTCTGCTCTCTAGATACTACAAATTTCATGTCTTGTCCCAAAAAGACAAAGATATATCACAATAATAATGCACTGTGTACATGACTTCGTAAAAAATGTGAGATTTGCAGTCCTGGCACTGGCTTGTGTGTCAGGTTCTATGCTGAATGTTTGGATTTTGGTGCCACTTAAGTTAGTTGCTAACCTAGGAAACATACTAGGTGAGATATTTGACATTACTTCATACATACTTTAATATGAAATATTCTGTGGTAGTTTGGGTGGTTTTTAATTGTGCTTGCTGACGCTATTAGTACTTTGGAACATGGTGAGAGATTTATAGATGTTTAACTTTCATGTAAGTTAAGGTGATAAGTAATATTTAGTGCTCCCTGGAAGACTAAATATTTTAATCCCTTCCTAAAATCCCTTTTATACCTTTTGGTTTCAGAGGTAAAATGAAAGGTACAGACTATGAAACCCAAATCATGCAATTGAATCGAAAAGTAAAATATTGATGACACTGCTCAGCTTTACAGCTAAATATGATGGAGGTTAGGAACATGATGTAACATGTAATCTATTGTAGTATCTGTTAGAAAGATGAATTGCGGTAGGTTGTACATAGATCAAAATTAGATGTGATTTTGATGCAGTACTTTAAAGTATATTGCAAATTAAGTGAAACATTTACTTTTAATGCAAGCAACCGGTGAGGCCAAGCATAGAATTATTAATGCTGCAAAAAATCTTACAATTGTGATATGCTTGATGTGTCAATGGACTTAGATTGAAATTCATAAACAGCTTTGAATGACAGGGTAATTTGAAGTGAGAATATGTAGCCTCTTGAATTCAGTACTGTTGCAATTTGTATAAAGTAGGCCTCTTCTTTTTTTTATTAAAACAAAGCACAGTCCCTGCGTATACGTTTACTTATAAGCCTTATTGCCTTCAAAATGCTTTTCAAGAAAAGATTAAGTACTTGGAAACGTACTTTTCTGCAAGAAAAATAGCAATTTTTATGCTGTAAAAGAGTAAATAATAAGATCTTGCATGGAAATATATGGACAAAAACTTAAAGAGCTCTATGACTTACTAAGAAACTGGCATTTTTTGTCATTCTGAGATTACCTTGTGCTTATGGAGCTGTCACCATATGGTATCACAGAGAATAGTCTGTTCTTTCCTATTGGTAGCACTTCGCACAGGTTTGTTTACATATTTCACTACACTGTGCTTTTTGGTACTGGCGGGATACATCAGGAGAACCAGCAAGTTACAGCTTTGCTCATAGAAGAGAATCATGAGATGAACAGCATTACACATATCCTATACAATTTTGTGGAAATGTTGGAGTCTGTCATGTAAATGTTGAACCAAGGCAAAGTGAAAGCTTTCTGATGTTTCAATACCTCTTTTGACTTTCAGAAAAGCTGTAAAAAATCACAAATAGAATACTTCATAGAAGTTATTCTCAGTTTGACCAGTCCTAGTGTTTATGTATATTCCTCCATGTTTGCACATTGACTAGTACAGTAAGAACCTTGTTGATGATTGCAGTTTCTGCATCTCACCAAAGTGTGGATAATAATGGTGATAAGCCATAGTATTACGGCATGGAGAGGGAGAGAAAAAAGGGAGAATGCTTGATCTGCATACTGCAAAGTATACGTGCAAATGTACTGACTGCTGAGAGGAAGAATAAAACTCTCTATCATGGAAACTGGATTTCTGTAGTAACCATGAAAACTTTAAGCATGTTGCAAGTACCCTTAAAAAGATTGAAATATACTATCTCTGTTCCTTAATATTTAAAACTTTCATAAATAGTTGATGTACAATATAATATAATATTTCTTATAAAATAATTATAGAATATAATAATTTTATTCTAACAATACTATTATAAATACAAAAATATTTATAAATCTTTTTATTAATACAATATTTAATGATGAATTATTATAAGAAATAATAGAAATAGAATTTTAGAGTAATTTATATATTATAGTATTTCATAAATAAATCATAAAAGGAGTTACTTAGCATGCTCAGCTCCTTTTAATCTTTTGAACCATTTAAAGCAGTGTAGAAGTGCAGAAGTGGGAACATGGGTGGATATATAAAGGAACTTCGCAGTTTCTGTCATGGGACTTTCGACCTAAATATTCTTTGATCATTTTAAAGTCAGGACAGGTAAAATTGTGGAAATTGCTGGAGAAACATATTAATTTCACTAATATTCTCTTAAAGGGGGAATAGATATTTTTCTTTGATGTTGTTTTGAAAAAGAGACCTTTTTGAGGTTAGCACACTGATATATCATGGAACTGCTCTCTTGTGGTGCCCCGTGATCCTAATGAACCCTTTAATCTTTATTGGAGTATTTGCAGTCTGCAATCCAATATAACACATAAAAAATTGATGTAAAATTTTCTATAAAGTGCTTTGAGAATCAGAGTGATTTGCCAGTAGAAACTATCTCTGTAAATAGCTTGATAACTTAAAAGAGGAATTTAACAGTAGCAGTAGTTACAAATAGTGAAGATTTTATTTTAATTTTTAAGATGACAAATAACTTAAAAGTCACTATTAACAGAACCAATCCATTCAATAGAATAAGACCTATTATGTTTTCCTGGAAGATGAACCTACATGCGATAATGGGGAGAAAGTTTCAGCGTACTCTCTCTAAAAGAATGACTTCTCTATATTGCTTATGCTGTCCATTTCCAACTTATAAATAATGTCTGGACAACGTGAGACTTCAAAAAATCAGAAGTCTTCTTACTTGCTTTTTGATTTTTGAAGTTCTTGGCTAACTATAGTTGATCCTTTCAGACTTTTTTCTGTGGAAAATTTATATGTATTTTTGCTTTGACAGTTTTAGTAGGCTATACCAAACCTGCTGGTGCAAACCCCATAGTACTTCTTGCAAATTGCAAATCATAAAATGATGTTAAAATGTTCCACTCACTAATACTGAAAGCAAAAATCACTAAAATGAACAAGCACATATATCTCTGAAACTCTTTGGAAGTTGTTGTGATTGAAGATTTATTTCCTGATCCTCCATATAGAGGCCTCCTTGTGTGAACAAATTTCTGGTACTTGATGACCAGAATTCAGAAATATGGGTGTGGGAGGGGGCTGAAAGAAGAATAGAGTTAATGAGTAATGATAGGACTTGAGCCACTTAATAAACAGGATCTCAAAATAAATGATAGTACAGAAAGGTTCTGCTTTTTTTTGGTAGGCTTGTCAATACATATACCTGCCCTCAAGGTATTTTAAATTGCAAGTGAATATGTTTTCCTCATAGATATGTTAGATGGGGAAAAATTTGGAGGCTCAGAGAGCATAATTGGGGATTAAAATGTTAATGAATCTCTCATTTTGCATTGTTAATGCATTTATTGAAAGATAGTTATTGATTTAATTACACTAACAAAACAAATTACATTAAAAATGCATTCTAACTCAGTTTTGAACCTTGAAAATGGAAATAGGTTTTTCACCTTCAGAAAAGAAGAAAATCCTATTTCAAAGACAGGAAATCAGATGGATTATGTCTAGAAATTTATTATGGATGCTTTTGAAATGCTATTGGCATTGAAAATGCACAGCACTATTATTTTCCAGTGTAATTATAACGGGCTTGATTGCATAATCTGACACATCCTAGTAATAACATTTGCAGAAGTAGATACGGTCTAACTGAAATCCAAGCAGAATTAAATTTGCAGATAACACCATTAAAGCCCTGCAGTAAATTGTAAAGGCAGTACATTTGCAGTGCTAGTCCAAAATATAAGTGCAGTTGATAAGCTCATGGAATGTGAAGATTCAAGGTATGCAACCTTATGAATGATACAACTGCATATTGCATGTTATGTATAGACAGCAGACATTCCAGTTATGAATGGACCTTGTTTGGTAATTTTTCTTCCCAGAGTTTGGGAGGCAGACATCCTCCTAATAATGATTTCTGTTCATACAGAAGAGCTAAGCTGCAGGCATTCAACTTGCGTATATTTTGAGTACTTAGGCTCGTAAGTGGCAGCTGAGGAAGCAAAATTTCACTCCTGAACTAGAGGTTAGTTGTGTTCCCCACCTATTTAGATTCTATTGCTTGCAGGCAATAAATAAGTGGGGCTTCATTACTTTATGTGGATGTGCTAATGGGCAAGCTGGCTACTGCCTTTTGACTGCCACTCAGTAGGATACACTACATCTTAGCCTCTCAAAAGCCAAAGTCCCATAGCTTCAAATGGACACAGACACATGTTGGGCAAAGTTTTTATAGGAATCTATCCCTAAATGCTTTTTTCCAAGTATGACAGAAATTTGCTGATAGATGGAAAACGTACTGTGCAGGAAGGATAAATAGACAAGCTCACAGCATGACGGTAAAAACTGTTCTTTTTGGAAGATGTTAGAAATGGTTTAAGAACATGTTAAAAATTAGAACTTAAAAAAACCCCCAATTATATGCAGGTGAAAATGCTTTAGAAACATGTTTGGGTTTTGTGTTTGTTTGTTTTTTTTTTTTCTGGTTAACTCTTTCTTCTGTCTTGATTTTATTTTCCTTTTAACTGTTTTTCTAGACTGATGTTATTATTTTCATTTGAAGAAGCTGAGTAAGTTAGAAAGATGTATAGATGGAGAAAAAACAAAGTGCAAAGAGAAAGAGGAAATGAAAGTGAAACAAGTATCCCTACACAATGCTTCTTCTATTATGCTTAATGACAAATGAAAAAAAAGAAAAAGAATATTTAAAAATGTCCTAATTTGGTGAATCATTGTCTGAAAAAAACAAGTTTAAAGGAAAGCCGGTAATGAATATGGAATAAATTTTTATCAGTAAAATATTAAACTTATAGCATTGCTTGGTCACAAGACGGTTATAAACAGTAAGCCTTATTTCAGCCACACCACAGAAGTGCAATAGGAGGGACTTCTGCATGCTAAGCAGAAAATACATTAAAAAACTCCAGAAAAGCTTCTGACAGAAGACAGTTTCAAACCATGATTTTCTCCATATTGGCCAGTAAAACTGTGTTAACTGCAATTCTGTTCACAGAATCACAAAATAGTTTATGTTGGAAAAGACATATAAGATCATCAAGACCAACCATTAACGTTATACTGCCAAGTCTATCCCTAAACCATGTCCCTAAGTGCCATGTCTACACATCTTTTAGATACAATGGCAACTGAACCACTTCCCTGAGAATCCTGTTCCAGTGCTTGACAACCCTTTTGGAAAATTGATTAAACTAGTCTAAACCTTCCCCTGGCAAAACTTGATTTTTTTCAATTCTATTGTACCCCTGTTACTTGGGAGAAGAGACCAACACACACTTTGGTACAACCTGTTTTCAAGTAGTTGTAGGCAGTGATGAAGTCTCCCCTCAGTATCGTTTTCTCCAGACTAAACTGCCCCAGTTCCCTCAGCCGCTCCTCATAAGACTTACACTCTAGGCGCTTCAACAGATTTATTACCCTTCTTTGCACATGCTTCAGCAGCTTGATTCCTTTCTTGTACTGAAGGGCCCAAAACTGAACATAGTACTTGAGATGTGACCTCACTAGCGCTGAGTACAGGGGCACAATCACTTCCCTATTCCTGCTGGCCATGCTATTTCTGATACAAGTTAGGATGCTGTTGGCCTTCTTGGCCACCCAGGCACACTGCTGGCTTATGTTCAGCCAGCTGTTAACGAACAGCCCCAGGTCCAAAATCATTAAATACTCTGAACAGTTTGTTAATAACATGCTTGTTTGGGTGGTAAGTGTCATTTTTTGTCTTATTTTTGTATTATGTTATCTTGTCAAACCTAATCTTTGATAATATATCTGTATTTTCCATGTTCCCAATCAAATGTCTTTGCTTTTCTTGGATTTCCCTTTACTGCGATGGGCAATGATTTACTCCACCATTCCCATAGATTTGTCTTTACACTTTTTGCTAGTACATTGCACAGAATAATAATTTAATTTTGAAGGAACTTCTGGAGGTCATCTCGTCTAACACAGGTCTCATCAAATCATGCTTCGCAAGGCTGTGTTGTCTAGTTTTGAGTATCTCCAAAGATGGAGATTCCATAACCTTTCCATAAAATTAGAAACCTAATATGTATTTCAACCTGTGACCATTGCCCCTTGTCACATCACCATGCACATTCAAGAAGATTCTGGCTCCACCTCCTCAGTATCCTCACAAGTTCTCAACAGAGAAGCAGAATCACTGACCTTTGCTGGTGGGCTACACTCTTCCTAATACAGTTTTGCAGCTTAACACTGATAACATCTCATGCTTTCAGACTACTGATGCTCCTAGAACTTACATGCACTTTCAAGAACTAGAAATGTTAATAGAGGCACATAAAAGTTGAATTAAATCTTTAGTCAGTTTTTGTCTTTGGTGTGTTCTCTTTTGTCTCATTTATGGCTTTTTATAGAGAAACCAGCAGCTGCTGATACCAGCAGCTATTGACTGTGAGAGAAGAAACAGGTGCCCAAGCACTACCCAACCTCAGTTTTGTGCCTTTGAAGAAAGAACTATTTAAAGAAAACCCCTTGTGCAGCTCATCATGATATGCAAACCCAAGGCACATTGTTGCATTTTGCAGAATAGCACAGTAAAGGGAAAAATAATCAAACCTACAGTAATCTATGAAGTCCACTTCAGACTCCATTTTTTTTTTTTTTTTTTGCAAATATGCTTCCAAAATCATCTTAACTGTAGCTCTGGCTGCATGAGATAAGAAATAGTTCTGAGACAATCCTGTTTCTTCCTTTCAACCTGCACATCCATGCCTATGAGTGAGGGCTTTGCCTGGCAGGATGAAACTTAATAATTATCTTGCTTATATTGCATATTTCCTTGAATAGTTTAATGGAACTGGCAAAGAAGGAAGGGGCTTAAGGAGAGTTTATAGAAATTTACTACTATATATTATACTATGTGAAATTAAAATTTGTATTTTAGGGAAACAAATTTAGTCATTTAATTCCAAAAATTGAAAAGCATGAGTAAAAATCTTTTACATAATTTTTTAGTGTTTTGATATCTGCATTCACTGTGCTTATGTTTAATACAATTTAGTGCAACTATTAATACTCCCTTTCTTCATAGTTTAATGCAAGTGAAATGAAACCACAAAATATTCAAATAAAGAAAATGGCAATTCAAAGTCCAGCATCAGTAGACTTCTTCCCTCTTTGCTGTGCAGGGACTACTTTTCTTGGATTCTGTTATCAAATTCTTGAGCTCCTAGTGCCCAATACTGAGGACAGCCCAGGTGATGCAGTGATTTGCTTCAGTAAGGTTGCTGATCAACTAAATGTGTCATTCATTTATATGTTTCAATAAACTAGGTGCATAGCATGTTGCCTGTATACCCTAACATTATTGTTGCCATTATTTTCATAGAACACAAGCAGGAGATCCTATAGCCACAAGTTAGCGCTGCAATGACTGATGCAAAATGTTTTATCTGTAGCCTGCATGAACCTTACAGGCATATATTCTTCTCTGCTTTTATTTTGTTTAGCAATGTAAAGCACATAAAATTAATGGAATCTGCAGAAATTTATATAGCAGCCTGTTTAAGTTTGCTCTGTGTTTATGATGCAATGCATATTCTTGACTAAGCCTTTGCCTTTCTCACTTTTCCCACCCGAGGGTATTTGTGTTCTTCATAAGCATTCAGAAAAAATATTTAATTATATGACTTTTTCTAGTAAAGTATACTTACCTGTGACTTTAATTTTTGTTTCACATGTTTTCTCTACTGCTCTGTTTTGCTCACATTATGATTAGATTTATGGGGTTGTTTCTCATATATGTAACCTGCTAGTACAGAGAAATGAACTGTTTCCCAAATAAGTCAAAGCATCTAGTTGACTTTCAAAAATATTCAGTTCCAGATTTGCTAGGTGTCCCACAAAGGCACTTTTACTAAATGGATTGTGAGGAAATTTAGTGTGAAAGGAGATATTTTCCTCAGTCACTGTATTCTTTAGCTCCTAGAAAAAAAAGTGCATGAATCCTCACAAGCGTGGGGCAGTATAAAGGACATAACAGAACACTGTCAGCCTCTAAGTCAAGATGTGAGATGGAGTATTGATAGCCCGATAGAATAGGGGATTATGTCTGCAACAATTTAGCAATTACAGAATCCATAGTTTTGGTTTAAATGTACACATCAAGCCTCATGAATATGCCTTGAGCATAAGCTGCTAAAGAAATACTAATAGTTCTGAACTGTCTCTGAGGGTGCCTTCTCCCTTAAGAGCCAAGCTGAGTGAAGTAAAGGTTATATTTTTGTGATGTATGTCTCATTGAGAAGTGCTGCTTATTTCAAATAAACCTTTTACCATTTCTACAGTGGTCTTATTTACAGCATAATAAATTGAGACAACTATAAATCTAAAGCTGTGATACTGATTTTCCCATCTAGTACACTCCTATATGTTATTGAAAATAATAATAAAAATGCTCTAAGCCTTATCCATTCCAATTAGCAAAATGTTTGCTTCCAGACTTCACTACCTCTTGAATAACTCCCTCAAACTGACATCCTTCCCTGACAGGGATAGGGCTTCTAATTAAGCATTTAAATGTAAACACATGACCTTAGCTCTTGGTATAAATCAACACTGTGTGATTCTCAAGCATCATGGTTGTGGAGTGGTCACATCCTTCTTCAAAATGCTGTTAGGAGTAACATTGGATGAATATTTTTTTCTTACATTGAGAAAACAATCTGAGAGCTCCTGAAAACTGCGTTTTCAGGTATGATACAGTGGCATGTGATTAGTTTCATCACAGATGCTCACAGTTTTAAGATTTCTGTTTTGCAGTAGCATTCTAGCTGAAGATAGTTTATTGATTAACCTTAAGAAGAAGGGGAGACCTGAGAAAATGGAAAATAGACTAGCTGAGCTAGCAGATGTTTCTTATGCCTGTGTTTCTTGGAACTGTTTCAATAACACACACAAACTTTTGTCTTGTTTTGGTGTTTCTTTGTTTATGAGGGTCAAAACAATTGAGAGGTTAACCAGAAGTTATTGTTCACATTGACTGAATACTGTTCAATGAGAAAATTTAGGCTCCAGAAGGTAATTAACCTGAAAGGACCATTTGTATAATTATAAAAAAAGAAAGTACTGAGTTTCTGATGAAAGTACTGTTTCTGATCCCAAAGAAAATAATTTCATTAATTTTTCATCTTTTTAGTTGAAACTGTAATTAAGGTAAGATATCTAAATCTGAGTTCGTATCTGAGCAGATACACTGAATAACTCAAATTCTGGATAGTAATTATGGTTTGCATTCCTTTTTTTTTATTATGTGATGTCTGTGTGTAATTAATTTGTGATGGTTTATAGTATCCTGCAAACTAATTACTCTATTGAAACTGAATTGCTTGAGATGGTGTTGTTTTCCTCCCTCTACCTTCTTAGCTGAGGCCACTATTTCAGAATAAATCTATGTAGAAAAGCACCTGATATGTTATTCTTTTCAGGGCTCACTGTTTAAGTGAGTGATATAGGTCAATATTCTAAGTGCTTCCTGTAATTTCTCAGATTTTCAGTGGAAAATAAATTATCTAGCCTATAGAAAGAATTTATTGATTCTGGGTCCTGTGTGTATTAGTAAGCAAAACTGAAATGAATTTAAAATATATTGTGTAAGAAGTAGCATTACATTCTTTTTTGATTAGAATTTCTAAACTGCAAAACTTGTTTACTATCCAGGCTTTTTGTCTGGACAGTAGCTTGATTAGAGTAAGAAATACAATATCTGACATGCTCTGTGTTCAGTATCAGCATTTGATTCAACAAGGCTTAAAAAATAAGTTCACTTTGAGGCCTATTTGAGGGGCGTTGATGTCAAAAGCACTTCTTAGCTATAATTTAGGGCTGCAAACTGAATTCCTATAGTGTTGTCTGTCATATGGCAATCAGCGCTCTCTTTTTTTTTTTCCCCCCGTGATAATTCTCATTAACAGCAACAACATGGATTTATAAAATACGTGTCTAAAATCCCACCATTTGTTCTTCGTATGTAGACTATACTTCTTGAATTATTAAGCATTTTTGTTTACACTTTCATGTGTCAAAGCAGGGAAGAAAATATCTACTGAACTTCTTGAGCTTTCTTGATAAAGCCAAACTTGCATGAAAAAAATACATTGCGCAAGACAAACAGAATTGTGTCAAGGTAGGAGGGAGGGAAACACTTTAAAATAATACGGAAGGATTCACCACTTCTAGGCTGTAGATCAAGGAAGTACAGCAACATGCTAGGGAAAAGAATGTCTCTTTTGTCTAAAGAAAGGTATTGGATGCCAGCTTTTCTTTTCTGTGGTGGGTGAGTTTCTGCAGTCTTTGCACAGGTCAGTAGCCAGGTTGACAGGCTGCTGCACAGTGCATGGAAGTCTGTGAGGCTTGACTCTGGCTGGACACCAGATGCCAACCAAACCTACTCTATCATCCACCTTGTCAGATGAATATCTTCTCCACTGTGGACCTCCATGGGCTGCTATGGTGCATGGAGCGCCTCCTTCCCCTCTTTCACTGACCTTGGTGTCTTCGAGGCTGTTTCTTTTGCATATTCTCACTCCTCTCTTTGCTGCTCTTGATTATTCTACTGTTCTTCAGAAGAAAGTTGTAAGAAAAGCATGCTTCGCAAGCATGCTTATCGGCTTTCTAAGGAGGGGGAGGAAAAAAAAGTGTAAACATATTCAAACAAATATCTCTTTGGGTTGTTTAAACTGGGCTATATTTCCTTTTGAGAATTTCTTTTTTTACTGGTATGCATTAAATTTCCTGAAGGATATATGTTCTAGGGCTCAGGGAAGCAACTCTCCCTGTCAAACGAGTGTCAAACCCCAAACCCTGTAGTAGAAATCAAAAAGGACAGACTGATTGATTGTCATTAACATGCTTTAAAGTATTTATTCTATATTGAATTTAATAAAAATTGTGTAAAAATATAATTTGTGCTTAAAATAATCTGATATGTGTCAAAATGTTATAATGGCACATACAGTAGGACAAAAACTGAATAGAAAAATGTTTTCAGTATACTTTTCTTTCAAGTGTTACATTTTAAGCATTTTACTTAAATGGATGTGATTAAAATGCTTTTTTTTCACACAGTATACTTTATTTTTTTTGAATATTTGCTCCTACAAGTATTCTTACTCCAAATGACATTTCAAAGTCAATGTAATTTTCTTATGATTTTTATTTTAACTCCATTGCTAAATTGAATATTTACTTTCCTTGTGCATAAACATTATGTTGGAGAGAAAATTTCCATTTAGGTCTTGAGTTTCATAAAAGAAACAAATGGTAATGTAAAGTTTTTATGCCAATACTAATCAAATACAACATATTACTGTCATCTTTCTTGCTCGTATCATTCCTGGCACGTATACAAAACCTCTAATGTTAATTTATGGCCCCTAGGGATGTGTATTTCAGTGCCAGAGCGTGTTTCCTACCACTACCCTTTCATAAAAATACACACGTGTGCTAACACAGAAATGGCCTTTGTAGTTTGGTTTTTTTTAAGGGTTTCATTTTGGGGAAAAGCTTTTCTGGAATTTTTTAGTGCTGGGTTGTAGCACCATTAGAGCTATCCCTTTTTTACTCTTTCTGATAAAACACTACCTTTTAACACTCCTTTATGTGAATGTAGAGCCATTTAATGAGATCAGGCTGAAAGCGTTGTTTATAATGGTTTTAATGGAGACGTCAGATTTTCATAGTGCCTGAATAAGCAGATGAGAACATCTTATGAAGTAAACCAGAGGACTGCTAAGTCATCTATTTGTTTTAGAGAGGCAGTATACTCTTAAGTGAGTTCAACAGTCTGTGTAAAGGACTGTGGTACTGCACAGCAACAGAAAACTCTTGGGTAATACTGGTTTATGGACTTAACTGCAGCTCTAAGCTGCTCTTTGCTGAAGCAACTGTGCTCAGTTACTGTTTAGTGAAGTGACTGAGCTAAGTTCAAACACAGGTATGGAAAGAGTTGTCATTAGTTGTCATTTCTCCCCAGCATCCTTGACGCGTGCAGTCATAATTTCTGCCAGGGTTGGAGTGACGGGCAAGTTCTGTAGTTCAGGGCTCTTTTGGCTTATACTATGACAGGCAAACATTAAGGAGAAATTCAGTCAACGAGAATGTAGTCACTTGTAGCTAAGAAAATGAGGGGCAGCTTTATGTAGTCCATAACCTTTCTGGTGCTTAAATTGATTTGTGGTCCATATATATCTATGTGTGTGTATTGCCACCCGTGATTACAGGATATTTACATCAGAGCTTCATCTAGCTACCTTATACATATCAAAACCATCATAGTACCCACTATCCCTCCGTCCATGTCATGTCGCAATGAATGTGCTTCCCAGGAAGTATGGCTCACAGGCTGCATGCAGAGGTGAAACAGTAAAAAATCCCAAGGGAAAGAATTGCTGATTAACCAAATCTTCATGAAATACTAGCAGATTAATCTTCCTGCACAGTGCTTACTCTTAGTGAATGAGTTGCCGTTACTGAATGAGTGAGTTAAAGCTGATATAATCTATGCAGCACAGCAAAGTGTTGTTAGAACAGTATAAGTACAAATTGGAGCAAAGGGTAATTTATACCTTTATATCTTTTCTGTGGTTCCTCTTCTTGGCATGTACCCTGACCAATCAACATGTAATTTACCATACAGTCTGATTGCTTATGGATGGAAAATAGAAAAGTTGAAGTGCAAGCTTAGGTAACTTTGGATTAGTCACATGCTATGGCAAATAATATCAAGGGAATAACAAATGTGTTTCACGCATGAACTTTCTAACATGATCTAGACTTTCTCACATCCCTGGACAATTCTTTGCATTTCCTGATCTATATGAAAGAAGTGACTTGATTAAAAAGTACTTTGTTTCACTTTTTTAACTGTAGAGGGGCAATAATCAGCAACTAAAAAAAGGTATTTATAGCTATCACGCCTTTTAGAATGTGTGCATTTTTTTATTTTTATTGCTTAAATCAGTTGTCAAAGAACATATGTTAAAATGGCAGTTAGCTTCTCAGCCAGAATCTTTAACTAATAGCAATTTCACAATTTCTTACAGATTTTTGTTTGAATCATTAGCAATTATACTGTAGTGTTCACACTGTATATAGAATGTGAGCCAATTTCTCTTCAGCCAGACAGTAGGAAGCATTCAGAAAACAATCTGTGTGTTTTACCCTCTGCTTCCTGAGATTGTAAATCAATGTCCTCCTGTGACCTTATTGATATCAGCAGCTCCTCCAAAATTTAGGTCCTTGTTTTGTTTGCAGAATGTGCTCTTCATCATCATAGAGGTGGTTGTTACATAAGAAGATAAGTTTTCTGCACTTCATGTTGCTTGTGTAAGGATTAGGTCCATAAATAGCTGAACTATTTGTCTTCGTTTCAGCATCTGCTCCATAAAGTGACATGCACCTTATTAAAAAGAAAAATAAATCTGGGAAATGGTGATGCAATGAAACCATCATTATGATCAGAGAACAGAAAGGATACTATTTTAGAGTACAGATTTAACAACATGGTTTTCCATCATGTTAAATACTGATTAAATTTATGAGGGCTCATAATACTGCTCAGAGGGAACGTGTGGATCTTCGCATCCTGTGGTGCATCATTTAGGAGGTTCTTCATGGATTTTCATTCCCTTTGGAAAGGTAGTACACTTTAGACTGATAAAATACATTGGAAGTTTTATTAAATGAGTAGGGACAACTCTAACCGTTGCTAGTTTTTAACCTGATATGGGTCTTTGGGACTATGTTCTGGGCTGAATGTAGGGTAGCAAAAATCTCCTTAAGTATGCACAAATCTCTTATTTTAATCCTTTTCTAGAAAAAAAAAAATGGTTAGTCAGTAGATTGGGAGCAGGGAGAACAAGGAAGAGCGAAAAGATCTCAAGGGTCAGTATGCTAGCTGTCACTACCAGCTGATGGTAAGGATGCTGAAGTTTACAGGCGATACAAGTCAAACCTATGTAACGTGATTTGTAAACTTCTGTGTTCACAAATTAGATCCACAAGGAGGTGAAATCTTTGCCTCTCTTCATGGGGAAAAAAAAGATTATTATTTTTTTTTTTAATATGAGACAGGATGGGAGTGGCTGGAAACACATCAATCAGCCTGATGAGATGCCCGGCAGTTTTTCTTCCCAACAATTGAAATCTGCTGAGAAGGTGAACAGAGCCCAGATCTGAAGCTTTTATGGGGATACAAGTACCTCACTTTCATGTCTCTCCTTTACTATTCTAATACCCATCTACTATTCATTGTTTGTCCATTTGAGTTTGACTCTTGTATTAACAGCTATTCTGTTGTTTTAGTGTGCAGCTGGAATTTTCACTAGTTTCTCATATCTGAGAAGAGGGGCAATAGCTTAAAAAGTTGTCAGTGGTGACTAAAAGAATGTCACAACAAAGAAAAGACCTTAAATAATTTACTTTCAGAACAGTATAGTCTATTGAATATGGCTTTGAGTGTGACCCATGTCCTCAGTCTAGAAAATCCTTTTGTGTATTAGTCACTTATCTGAGTAGCAGTGGTACTAGTTATTCATAAAAAGCTTTGAGTTGTGCTGGTAAGAAGTGCTATTTCTCAGCAACGATTCATTATTCTCTTTTAAGCTGCATGACTTTCAAATAGCTGCTACAAACAAAGAAGTTATTAAGGCTTTTGAGAAATTATGTAAGTATCTATTTTTATTTTAGTCCCCTATAGAAGCTAGACTTCTGCCACATTAAGAAAGGGAATTCTAGCCATGGTTGCTTCATTTTAAGATGAGACTTGCTTCATTCTTCAGTTCTTATTTACTTAACTCAGCCCTTTTTTGAGTTACTACTGTGATTTAAAAGGTTCTGGACTGCAAATAAGCCCCATTCATTATTGTCTATTTTATTATTGGGCAGGAATTGTAGAATGATTTTTATTATTGGAGGAATCATACAATGGTTTGGGTTGGAAGAGGCGTTGAAGATCAACTAGTTCCAACCCCCCTGCCATGGGCAGGGACACCTCCTGCTGGATGAGGCTGCTCAAGGTCCTATCCAGCATGGTGTAAAGACTGGCTCTGCTTCTTTCTTTGCCTTAAACATTTAGTCTGAAGAATGGCCATTTGTGTTTGTTTTGTGGTGCCAGCAATGAATAGTGTAGGTGGTGCAGCAGCAGACCTCACAAGGATGGAACTTGGGATATCACCTGAGGGCCTTGTTTGTGGCACCAGGTTCAATGGAGGAGAGATGCAGGAGTAAGCACCACTCCCCCTTGTCAGGTCAAGCTCAAGTTCTGAGCTGGCTGCTACAGAGGGAGGTGATGTAGCAGCAGGTGCTGCCCACTACCCTCCTCTCCCTCTATCCCACTGTTCATGTCTCCAACAAAGATGTTAAACAGTGTTGGTCCCAATAAAGATCTCTGCTGAATGCAACTCATCACTGGTCTCCACGTGGATGTTGAGTCATTGAACGCAACTCTTTGGTATGATCATCCAGACAATTTCTTGTCCACTGAGTGGTCCATCCATCAAATCCATGTCTCTCCTGATTAGAGACAAGAATATCGTGTGGGGCAGTGTCAAATGCTTTGCATAAATCTGGATATAAGATGTCAATTTGTTTTCCCTTATCTACCAACATTGTAGCCCAGATGTGGAAAGCCACGAAACTTGTCAGACATGATTTGCTGTTAGTGAAGCTCTGTTAGCTGTCACCAATACCCTCCTGACTTTCCACATGCCTCAGCAGAGTTTCCAGGAGCATCTGCTCAGTGATCTTGCCAGGAACAGAGATGAGACCGACTGGCCTGCAGTTTCCTGCATCTTCCCTATTCCTTTTTTAAAAACGGGGCTTCTGCTTCCCCTTCTCTTTTCAGTAGGACCACCACACTGCCATGACTTCTCAGATAAGATGGATAGTGATTTTAGCAACTTCATCCACCTTGTGAGCAATTTCATTCCCTTATGACCTGTGGATGAACTTTAAATGCTGTCTTTTGGACTATCCCATGCTGTATTTACAAGTAAGCATGTGATGCTTTTTAAGTGCGTAGTACTTGAACTATTTGTTTTCCTCAGACTTTGTTGGTTTTGCCCATATCTCTCTAATTTTGTTTAATTGCATTTGGGGTACTAGTAAAGCCAAGCAATAATTAATAAACTTTATTCATCAGAGGAAGTTTCGGGATTACAAAAAAATGAAAGAAAGGAAAACATAAGTGGAAGACATCTCATTTCACAGTTAGTGGTCTATTAAAATTTGCTGTGCAAGCAGAATGTTTCCAAAATAATAACTCTGCTCATGTCATTGCTCAGTATGTGATCTACACACACCAGCTCTGGATTACTTTGATATTTGCCCAACAGGTTTTCCAATTTATCTTCAATGATACGTGAATTATTTAAAGCTTCATTTTTTTTTTCCCTTTTAGAGAGCGGGAACTTAGAAATGTGTTGGCAGTGTGACCCTGACCATTAACATATAAATAATGTAAGCTGCTCTGTACTTGAGAGAGATTATTGACTCTGTAAAGATACATGGACAAATGTGTTCCCTATTTAATCCCCATCTGCACAAAACCTAATCATACTGGAAACAGCCTATGAAAGATAAACTAATAAATCTTTACAAGAACCGTGGATGCCTATAGTATTTGTTTTGAAGAAGTAGTGAATAAAGGATATGTATTAGTGAGCAAAATATTGATTGATAAAACTGTCATTTCTAAGGGCTGAAAAAGTATGATTCTTATAGACTTATTGGTGCAGAAATGATAGTAATTTTTATTTTAGTAACAAATCATAGTATGACAGATATGAAGGTATTAGGCGATAAATCATGTGACAGGAGGATTCAGATAGCAACTGTGAGAAAACAGTCCATTTATAGAATAAATTAATTTAATTTATGTCTTAAGTAGAAGAAATATATCTGAAGCTGGATACTTATATCTGAAAGGTGTTTTCATTCTTAATTAGAGGAAAGAATGTTAGGATCCTAAGCCACAGCTTATTTCAGTGACCTAATTGTGAGGAAAGAGTAAGACACTTCCTATGCAACATTTCTACTTAGGGAAAATAGATTTTTATGTTCTGGTTCTTTAAATGAATTATTCAAAATGCTGAAACAACTAAAATTGTTTTATCTGTTCATTGACTTAGAAGTGGTGTGACCTAGAATGTGTAAAGCCATTTGGGCTCCATTTGCAGATCTCCAGTGATCTGGTTTGTGTCCTTGTCTTGCCTTAGCTTCCTTCCTTGTTCTTCTACCTTCTTTCTTCCTTATTTATTGGTTACTTTCCAGTGCAGATGCTATCCTCTTTTCTTATTAGTGGTTTCTGTCTAAACTGTTTTTTAAGGGCACCTAATCCACCATCTAGGTGAAACATTCCTCTTCTGTACATTAAAATCCTCCAAAAGACATTTCAGTTTTGGTTAGAAGATGCATTCTCACATATCCTTTGGGATAAGTACATCGTCAGATCTTCCAGGGTAAACATGTTGACAATCTTTGGATTGTTTGTGAGAAATTGTCTTGGATGGGCCCACACAGAAGATAAGGAATTTAGAACTAAAGTAGCAAAAAATTGGGGAGTTGATTACTTTGGAAGTCGCTGTTACAAAATGATGCACATCGAACTTCAGTACTTGCTGCAGTAGGATCTTGTGTTTCTAATGTATTATGAACAGTGAATAATAATATCAAGTCAGTGTTATCTTGTAGATATTGTCTCAAGTGACTCATGATTTTAAACCCTATGAAATTCTATTGATTCCCCTGTCAAAAAAATAAAAGAAATTGCATAGAAGTAGAAGTTGGGAGCAAAATCTCATTAGTTCCTGGCTGATGGTGAAGCCTTGTAGCTCTTCATTTCAAATTCTTTGAGAACCTGTGTATATGATGTTTTCATTCTTCAAAATACAAAATATCAGGATTGGGGAAAAAAAGCAATCTGAGAAATTTCTATGACATCTGAATAGTTCCAGCTTCTTGAAGGAAGCAGGGTTTGCTCTTAAGGTTCAACACAGTTATAAAAGTACTTTCTGGTCAATCTCAGCAGCTCATATTTGCACATCCAAACCAGCCAGAAACTGAATAATGAATATGCAATATTTAAAAACAGAATTTATATTGCTTTGTTCTGGGTGTTATTCCTAGTATATCAGAGAACTTATGCAATACTTCACTGTTGTATGATAACCTGTGAGTTACAGTCAGTGTTTGGAGAGCTCACAGCGTGTTAGGATAGTGGACAGAACAATAGAACCTGAAAGCAATAACTGTCTTTAGATGATGTTAGGATAAAGAAAATATTCAGCTGCTGTGGGAAATTCACATAAAGCTGCAGCAAATAACACAGCTTAAAACTGGGACTTTGCTTTGATTGCCAACTCTGTGAACCATGTGATACACAGCAATGATGAATTTTTGCGTATGTGTCTATCAATTTCTCCATTATGTTTGTCAGCTTTGCCACTTTATCCACTGTTTCATCTGAAGTAGGTTGAACAGTCCCGATCACCTAGCCACATGCACACAATAAAGGTGAAAAATGCATTTGGAAGGGAAGCTGCATTGCTACATACACTGAATGTACCCTTTCACCTTGTCTGGGGTCCTGCTGGCCTTCCATGATGAATGAGGAATGACTTTCCATCGGTGAGGCTTACAGTTCGCCTTTAAACATTCATACAGAACTGATACTCTTGGAATGCTCAACTATAATTCATACTGAGACACCATGGTCCTTCTTCCCTGCAGCAAGGAGGGAGAACTGGAATATAAAGCACTGAATGTATTTATATCTGTTTAACACAAACATGATATGAAGATCACTGTATGCTCTCATCTAGCTTGTATTCTCTTAATTGAAACTAAAATTTAATGAGGAGATCACTACTCTTTGTATCTAACAGTCTTAGTTTCAGTCTTAAGCTGCTTCACTTTAAGTGTTTCACAAACTGCCAATGGAGACAATTGACCCATCGTCACAGTGGACAGGGAGTAGCCCCATTTTTGCTTTTTCTTCAGAAGTATTGGACAGAAGTCCAATTTCTTCAGAAGTATTAATGAACAGCTCTTCAAGAGGCTTCCCTGAAACGTGGCACTCTTCTAAATTGTTGACTGCTTAAGAGAAAAAGGAGCAAGACTTCCAATGAGGCCCTGGGCACTCATGCTCCCTTCTTCCTGAGATTGTTGATACAGGATCTGGTAGTTTGCTCAGCTAGTTCATCACTCATGCTTGCTGAGAAAAGAGATGGATGTGAAGCGACCACCCTATGCTCCTCAATATCTGCTGTGAGATTCCTCTTTCCTCAGTGTATGCTTCCGTATCACTAGGGATCCTCTCTGTCGGCTATTAGAAGATCATGACACCACCTGAGGTCGATCTCACATTTTTGTATGACTATGAATTAGTAATTAAAGGGGAAATTATGTGAATCATTAAGCCCATTTGTTCTCTGAGACCCGGTCTTGATCTGAGGAACTGAGAACCCCCTCAAACATGCTGAGCAATATGAAGGCAGGATTTATATCGCCTGTACTAATGGAACAGGAAGGCATCATGCTTCTTGCAAACAATGACACATGCTTTTGTTCTCTTGCCAGCATACAGGGTTCTAGTGCCATACGAGATGCCCCATGCATCCAGAGGTAGCTGGTAGATATAATATAGGACCAGTAGGAAAGCTGCTGACTTCAGAAGTTGGCAGGGGAAGTTAGTTATGGTATCTTGGAGCATCTCAGATGATACTCTGTGCCTATGCATGGCAAATTACTCAAGAGTTAATTGACTTGTGTATCACAGGATTTCTGGGGTTAAGATGTTTAAGGCAAGGACTGTAGTGGCCAAACACAACATCAAACAAGTATCTAAAAGCATTGCGATCCTGCAGAGAACATATCTTGTGCTCATAAGATTGCTTTAAATAAATAAACTAGTATTGATTTGAGCGTATTTACTTAACTAGTCGTGTACCTTTCCTTTGTCTCTACTAGTCGTGAAATAAGGATAGCAGGTACCAAGAATGTGAATCTGTGATGTTGGCCCCTAATCTGGATTTCAGCTATTCAGATAAAATCAGTATTAAATTGAATTTTACGTCTACCTTGTGTCCAAAGACACAGATTTCTTTGACAGAAAATGTTGCTGTTAATTGTAGAAATATCTGTCCCAATTTCTAAAATTTTATTTCCAAACCAATTGATATTTTATTTTCGTCTTATGTTTTAGATACTTCTAAGTATTCTAGATTAATTTATCAAGATAATAAACCAAACATATTTTCAATTTGCAGTTTTCTATGTTTGGAATTTGTAGACAGGCATAGCTTCCCAAACGGGATAAAGTTAGCATTTGATTCCTAAGCTGTTATCTTTTTTTTTTTCTCTAATTTTCATTAGAATCCCATGAAATGACATTTATTAAAAAATACTGTAGAAAATCTCAAACTCTGAATATTTCTAGTTGTAAAAAGCATTAGAATTTAAAAATGAGTGATCTGATTTATTTGCAGGACAAACCTACCTTCATGGTGATACTTGCTTTTAATCAGAGGAATATGTTTAGAGTGATCTGGTTTGGTGTTCATATTAAAAATAATAGTAAAACCTAGAGCAGTCAAGAAACACTCTTTAGTATTCTTCTCAGAATTTTTAGTTAACCTTCAAACTCGTTTGGCATCTCTAAAAAGAACTGCACTACATATCTATGGAAGTAGAATTTATTTTTTTTTTATTACTGTAGACACAGTGAGCACTGTCATGGCTAGTAAAGTTTGGTTTTCACTTCAGTTGCTTGTTAATAATGTAAAAAAAAAAGTTACAATCATTTCAGACCTGTTTTCAAGCTTCTTCGATAAGAAATGATGCAAACAATTTTAATTTTTTTTTAAGTGAAAAAACAGAGACTAGTATTAGTTTTTATCTGAAAAGTAATCAGGCAAAATTATTAAAGACTACATTTTTTTCTTATTGTTTCACTCATTATCATTACTTCCCTGGGCTTACTTATAGAAAAAAGACTGACAGCGGCAGCTGTTTTTGTGATGTTAAACCATAAATATTTTACATGGTTCATAAAGTTGGAATTTATTTCAATTTCAAAAAAAACCTATCCATTCCCAAAACTGTAAAGATTTTTTCTTTTGTGTCACAATATTTGGAATATAACTAGATAAATTATGTAGAAGAAAGAACTTCTTATAGGTAAGACTGAATGGATATAGTGTTCCATTTATTTCAGTAAATTCATTGCCTCTTCCAAGCTGTGTATTTAACTAGCATTTCATACATGGAAGTTGGGAGTCTTCACAAAAGAATAAAAACATTTTCAGTAGATATTTTTGTTAGGCTTGCAGAATATTAAGCCTGAGCTCCAGCTGAATAGCACTAATTTAGTATTCAATAAATCAGAAAATTATTTGTATTATCATAAGAACAAATGCTATATGTGCTAGCTCCCAATTTTCCCAAGACTGACTTTTAGAAGAATTTCAAATACATGCAACAAGGACACTAAGACGCTAAAAACAACCACAGCATGTGAACTAATTTAAGACATATTTTAGCTTATTTAATGCTGTGGAAAGATTATTATGGAAAAGTATTATCAAGTCTTAGAAACAGTGTTATACTTAAGGTTAGCATTACTATTTTTTATTGTCTTTCAAAAGTTTCTCTTTAAGCAGAAACATTAAATCTCCTTCAGAAAGCTTTAGGAAGAACTGCTGTTCCTCCTAGTTCTCTCATGACCTACTGTTCTCTTGTGTGAGGGCAGTAAGATAGCACTAGCAAAATCTATTTTTAATTCCCTTAGCTCCTGGTAGATGAATACTAATTGTCCTCAGGAAAAATGTTGGTCTTCTCAGCTGTCAGTAAGCAGAAGAGGAAGGAGAAAGGTAGAGGTTGCATATTCTGTTGTAGTGAGAGCACAATGAGCCTTTAGAAGCTAAGGGTGTATGTTTGTGGCATCTGTATATACATAGGCTCATTGTGCTCTTGGCGTTATTTAGAGGAAAGGGAGATTAAAACTGCTTAAGAACCATGTGATTCTCTTTGAGTTTATGTAACCCAGAACAGTACTCTCTTGCCTCCACTTAATGAGAATTTCTGGAGTGCTAGGTATGATCTTTAAGAAGTTATTCGTCTCCTCCTCATATTGCAAATCATGTACAAACTCAAATACACTCAATGACTACTCCTCTGCTAATTTATATGTAAGCAGAAGATATTTTTATTTCTAGTAAGTTTGTTTAAAAGCTGTTTCAAGATTTCTTACGCTCATAAATTAAAAAATAGATTATTTTGGCAATTTGTACAAAGTCATTCTGTATTGTAATTTTGGAGAGGAATAGTAGTACATTTTTTAGACACGAAGAAGCTGAATGTTTGCTCTCAGTGCAGAATAAACCCAGGAATTTAAAATATGGAGCCAGGATAAGGGTTTTTGCAATGAAAACAGCAGAATATTTTCATATTGGAAACAGTACTCTTCCTGCACTAAGGTTTCATGATGCCCATGTGATCTTAGAATAATCTAATAACTTAAGTACATCTAATAACTTAAATGTGGGTCAAAAATCTACACTTTATATTCAGAGCATAGGTGAGAAAGATTCCTATGGAGATCAAGATACTCTGTTTTGAAATTGAGACAGATTTGCAAATTAGGCTTAATTTCTTATTTGTTCTTTGGCTTTGCTCATATATTTTTTAATGTTAGTTTCATTTAAGATAATTAATTAAATAAATTTAAAGCTTAGACAAAAGACAGTGAGAGAGTATACTGCCAATAATTTCTTTCTCTTGAACACAAAAAAGGCCTTTGAAATTTCAGAATAAAATCCAGAGGTCCCTACAAAATTTCCTTTATTAAATCAGCCATCCTTTGCATTCAGTGGCTGTTTTTTGCAATGATCTGTGTAAAGTGTGAATGAAGGCTGCAGGATTTGAACTCCTGAATGTTTTAAATCCATCACAATGCATGCTAATGATTCTTTACCAGCCTTAAAAGCCATGCTGATCTTATTGTTAGTGTATAGGGTTATAACATACCTCATCAGAATTGTGTCTAGCCAAACTTTTTTAAACATTAGTGGATATTTTTACATCACTTTATTTTCTTCATTGGATGGGAGACAAGCTGTTCCCCTTATGGTGATCTTAGTTATCTGGTGAGATGAAGTTTTAAACTCAGAGTGGAAAACACAGGAGTGGATTTCTATAGTCTGTAGCTGCAGATATTGTCCAGCACAGAGGTGGGCAGCTAGTGCTGGAGAAACAGCCCCTGCAGCAGCAAGCAGAGGCTGTGAGGAGGTGTGTAACCAGCCTCACGAGGCCATGCAACTGTCCCACAGCATTTGATTCTCAAATAGGCTTTTGCTTTTTCCACCAGAAAAAGGCAACACCCTGGATTCAAGTTCTTATGGGCTGCATTGTTTTATAGGGTGCTACCAAAGATTACCCTGCTCACATCAGTATGAAGGAGCCCTTGTGACAGGAGAAAGGTGCTGGCTGTGGTGGTACTTCAATCACATCCATTGTTTTTTGACTATAACTTTGTCCTGTATAAAATGAATGCTCTATTAATTTGTTAAAACAGATTAAGGAGCCCTCTGAGACATCAGCAGCCCTTCATGAAATGTCCTTGGAAGACCAAAAATTGGATTTCAGCCTTTTTCCATTTTCTACAGGTAGAAAGATTGTCTCTGTGTATGAAGGTCTTCAGTCTTTCATATCATGCTTGTGATACATCAGGTTCATACAATATTTCATTTAATAATTCCAAATATTACTGTAGGAGCTAAGTGTTGAAAGATTTCATTGACAGCTAGTTGAGAAATACCATTGAAGTTATTATCCCTGTCACTGCTCTTCCCATTACTATTCCTTGTCTAAGGAGTGGATTTCTGTATCACGTCTGGCATGTTAGCACGCAGAGGCCTGTCTCTAACCACATGTTTTAGGTGTCTACATTAGCAATAATGTGTGTGAATAGTAAATTATTCTAGTCATTTATTATTCCTGATGACTAGCAAATGATTTTAATGACGTTCTATTCATGCATTACTTGAAAATGATTGGAAGTGAATTGCTGTCAAAAAGGCTTTGCAGCTGCAAAAAATTACACTTCTACTTTTATTGTATTCCTTTTACCCTCAAATAGAATATACTATTTCTATCTTTCTACTTGATTCTGCCAGCTGTCACTCACTGATTCACAGACAATCACAATACACTCACATTGTACCCACCTGCTTGTGATAGGCTATTGTTTTGTAGTGCAGTGCACACAGGATGATCTCTGAATATCCATCTCCCACTGGAAACTGTTTTTCGTTGTCCACTCTCTTTCAGCTGAATAATTGAAAGTATTTTGTTTAGGTTCCTTGCAAATAATAGATTAAGATGAGTTTTGTATGATCTCTGTAACACAGGGCTGTCTAAAACAAACATAGCACTAGTATTTCCAATAATTTTGTTTCGAAAGTGTATTAGAAAGAATTTTATTTACTTTCTAGAGCTTCTAATATCTGATGTAAATAATTTGACACAATATGCTCATTACAAAATATTTATCTAATTACAGATGGAAAACTAAATTGTTGCTCTTCATACCAAGAGGTCTGTGACAAATTTTATAGAGAATGCTTTCTAAAAAGCACTTAATCTCTAGGAGTACAGTCTTTTCATTTAGGGTCACCTGAATTGTGACATTATTTCCTAGTCTATTTTAATATTTGTGTCCATGTGTGTAGTATTTTTCTGAGTATTAAGGACAAGTCCTTTAATGAGTATGCAGAAATAGGAAAAAGAGGTATAATCTGAGGACAGCAAAATCTGGCTTTTTTCATCTGTGTAACGCAGAATGCATTGAGTTGTACAAAATTTGATGCTTATTCTGATGTCTCCCTTTTCCTTTCTTAGTGATCAGATAGGAAATAGGGCCATTACAAATTTATTAATCATGTGCTCTCTTTACTCTATAAAGCAACAGAAAAAAAAAGACATTTGGCAGGGAGCAGTGAGTAGAAAGGAAAGCTTATATTTCTCTTACAGGAATTCAGGTGGCTGAGGTGTTGATGGCCATGTTACTGTTTTGGGGTTTTTTTTTTTCAGATATAGGTACTCTATTACAGATTCAAACTAAGTAAATGTGAAAGAAAGAGGCAAATGAACTCTACGTTTTGAATAACATCTTTCCAAGTTTTCAGCTGAGTGTTAATGAAGCACAGGAGATGAGCAGCTTGAAGCAAGCAGTTTGCTTTGTCTGTGCAAATGAGTTCTGAGGAACTGCTGGTTCTGCTTCCTGGCAAAGGCTCACAGATAGAAAGTGAATCTTACCCACTGCCGTCCTAATCTACAAAGAGGTTAGTGTAGCTTTAAACGATGAGTAATTTTTGTGGTGTGATTTTTGACAGTTAGCTTTGTTCTGCTGAGAGATTCTGGGCTGAAGATAATTTCAGGAAAATATGAATATTGCCTCTTTAACAGAATGACTGATGTCTTCCTCTGTCTATGATTATTTCTCCTTCATATTTTCAACCTGCTTTAAACAATCGCTTTCACATCTAATGGCAGTTTTCAGATTTTTTTAAAACCTTATACTACACTATCATGTCCAGTTCTCAAAAGTATTCTAAACTGGCATGTACTGTATAGGTAATATTTCCCATTATCCATGGCTTTGAAGTCATCTACAAATTCTTAAATGAACTTTAAATTTTGTCTTGTGTGGGGGTGTATGTATATGCATCTTCTTTTAGTCAATTATTATGGTATATAATAGAGCAGTTTCTCTTGTTTTCAGTATAGTTTTCGAAAGACAAGCCTCTTGCTTCTCTTGCGAATGGTTGAGTTAAACTGTAATGCTTTAGTGGTAACAGTGAGATTTACCAAAATAATATATGATCCCTATTTGACTGGACCCTGAATTATGTCTTTAAAAATACTAAAAATATTAATGTATATTTTACACTTTCTTTTTTTTTTCCATTTCTTAATTTAGAATGATTTTGTTTTTTTCATCCATTTCCTTTCTCAGGAATAGTCCTTAACACTTGTGTTTCTGGTTCAGACTATGAACCTTGGTGAAGCCAGTAAATAACGTCTTTAGAACCAGTTACTCTTGAATCATACGGTCTTTGCTGTCAGCAATCATATAAGTGAATTAGAAAGGGTGATATCCAATTAACACAAGCTTTTGCAGGTTTAATGAACAAGATAAATTTGAATCCTTTGGCACATTTAAAGAAAATGAAGTTACAAACAGAATGAACTAAAAACATTGTTGTTCCATTGATTCATAATAAATTATTTGTAATTTGTTTCTACTGGGTTAGGAGGCATCTTCTTTGAAAAGAAACACATAGGTTATTTAAATAAATGTATGTTGTAATAAAATCCAATAAAACATTAATTCCTGCAGTGCAAAGGGTTACATAGTGAGTTAAGCAATGTTGTTTCATTACTTGGGTTTCAGTTTCAAATATTCAGTTAACATCCCCTAAATCACTAAAATTTGTGGCTTTTCTTGGATTCCATTGACATTACCTTATTAATAGCTTTGAGAAAAAGTGTTGCTAGCTTTGTAGCAGCAATAGTATTGACTTTGTAAAACATTTAATTTTGGTCCTAATTAGCAAATAGGGCCTCTGCATAACAAATATTTTCTTCTCTTATTAAAACTATGTAAGAAACTCTGAGGTTTTTTTGTGGTGTTGTGGGTTTTTTTATTTTTAATCAGAAAAAAGAATATTCAGAAATAATTGCAGATAAGGAAGAGAGTGCATTTGATTTTTTTTTTGTTCCAGTTTGTGTAGACAAACTGTTTGTGACTATCTTTGATAAGATGCTTTTTGGTGTCCCTGAACTTTTCCAATCAGTAGCAGTAGACCTACTTTGTGTTGTTCTGTAAGATGTCTTCCTAATGAGAGCATCTCGGCTCTGTGATCTTTGTGTATTCCTTAGGGTATTTCCATAAAGCAAATAAGTTACATTCGCTTGTCACATTGAGGTCCAACAAATGTAGGAGGAAGTCAGCTGATGTCACTATGGTGAATAACTGAAAAAAAAAGGCCTACAGGACATATTCAATGTTTATAAAGTTCAAGTGAATTCTGTGGAGCTAATTATCCTTTTCTTTAGTATGATATTATTAGCTCTGGCTAATGGGTTAATGACTTGCATTGACAAAAGTAATGTCAGAATTAACATCCTCAGAAGTTCTAAGAATACATCTGGAATGCTTTGTTGAGGAATTTTTCACTCATTGAGCATCCTTCATCAAGTGAAAGATAAACTGATTCAGAGATCTTAAAATGCAGTGTAAACCTTCAGTCATGCCTATATCACATTCTTTTTTTGAAATGATAATTAATTTAAATGGTAGTGGTTCTTTTCTATGAATCTGTATTTCTTGATAAAAAATCACCTCTTCAACTCATTGTCCCCTCAAGGTCTCTTGCTTGGCTTGTTGCTGACTGCCTCTTTGACACTGGGGTATCTTTCCTCTTATAGATGTCAACACAGGTTTTTTCCTATAAATACTGCTTCAATTCACTTTGTCATATTTTGAAATAAATTTAACATATAATATGCTTATATTGATTATATTTCTGGTTTTGATCATTCTTGTTTTATTGTAAGATGCTAATATGCTTCATAATGCCTCATGTATCTCAAGGGAATGGTGTGAATCAAGCCGGTTAAAGCTTGACAAACACTGAGCTTTTGTTTGAAGGGTGGAGTTATGGAGAATGTATTGAAGATTCAGATAGTGGCCCTGTCTGTACTTGAATACTATTGGCTTTAACCAAATACGCTAAAGGAATAACTGTGGCTTAGCTTGGAGTATAAGGATGAAAAGAAATGGTGGTTTTAATACTTATAAAACCTTTCAGGAAGAACCACTCATGAAGGATGCATTTTCCACCCCTGGGAGAAGCTTGTGGGGACTTAATGGAATACTGAAGGTCTGCATATTGAACATAAGTTCATAAATGATGGCATTTTGTTTCAAGGGGAATGCTTAGAAAGCCATTATGGGAGTATGTTCTGGGAAAAAAAATGTTATTCTGCCCTTTATTAATATGTGTTCACTGTACTCTCACCAGTTATTTCCCACTCTAGCCTACATTGCTGATGTTTCTAGAGAGGCACATATCAGTCACCTAGAATATGCAGAGAAGGATCCTTTCCTCCAGAAAAATTATGGGACTCCTTTTGCACGACTGCACGTAGATGGAATACTTCTTGAAACTAGGAGGCCCTCAAAAATTTGCATATTCAAGATTCTTAAATTTGAAGCTTTTGCATGAAATTGTTTAATGCCATTTGAGGGACCGCTTACAAACCATCTGTTATGATATGGTAATTCTTATACTTTGAGGATCGGTGTTTGAGACCTACTGTTTTCCTTGTTATTTTATTGGGAATTAGATATTTAAACATTCATTGCACACACTAGCAATTCTTTTATTTATTCTCTTAGTTATGTAATGTATACAGCTGAAGAAGAGACAAAAGAAAATAACCGAGAATGAATTAATTCAATTTTTTTCATAATCATATCTGAGGAAATTAATTCACTTTTGTTTTTTCCTCTGAACTAACTTTAGTCTTCCTATGAAATATTTCAACAAAAACTGATAATGTTTTCTATTAAGCATTGTAAAGCTAGAATTGAAGAAGAAATTGTTGTTCGGTTTCCTCATATATTTTTTTCATTGACACCTTGCTTAACTACAGAAAGTGCTTGAACTTCTTCTTTATACAAAGAATTTTTTAGTGGTTATAGTCTTTCAGAAAAACTATATCAAAACCTTGTTTTAATTTACACTGAACCAACAGAATAGTCATAATATTTCTTCCTTGTAGTAGTTTGAGTTTATTTTGCTCTCATCCTCTTTCAAATATATTCCTCAAAAATATAGCATTTACATTATTTCTGGCAATTTTGGCATCCTGTTAGTCTTCCTGTGCTAATGTGTACTTGATGGTATACACAAAGCCCTTCATTTTTATAGTTCTATGTTTTGCCAGAATTGTTTCTCCAGTGACATGATTTAGCTTAATTTCCTTGGGAAGGACTATAATGCTTCACATCCCCTTAAGGGGGAAGACCACTTTATTGTTCTTGCTTTTTATTATGCTTAATCCTAAATTCCTGACTATAAGTAATATTGTATCATGGATCACAAAGCTAAAGCCTTCATTGAAATGACTGTCACAGAGTAGATGAAAACCTGATCTATGGATCAATTGGAGAATAAAGAATTTGAATTGAAAATAGAAGGCACTGAGAATCCGTGAAAAGACTGGCACTCAGGAGAATACTTTCCTGGTCACTTGGCTCAGTGAGGCAGCAGGAGGCTAGATGAGATGCAGACAGAGCATTCTGCCTATTATATTCACAATCTGTCCCTAAATAAAGTGAACTATTGTAATGCTGTCTCAGTATGATGAGTGTATGGCTCAATTGTATCAGCCAATTCCCTCAGGTCTCTGGGATGCATCTTTTCAGGTCTAATAGACTTCTGCGTGTTCTGGTGCCTCAGATGGTTAGAAACCTGATCTTCTCTTATAGTTGGAAGGATTTTGTTCCCCTAGCCCCCACCTTGAAGTCCCGTCACTTGAGACGTGCGGAAAGAGGGGTTGCCAGAAAAGACTGAGGCAAAAATAAGTTGTTGAGTACCTTAGCTTTCTCCTTCACTGTAAGTTAAGAAACAAAGAAAGCGTTAAGAAATTGGAAGAATCCCAAATACAGCCAAACTGCAGCTATCTGTGGCTGGATTTCTGAGTTATGCACTACTAGGACCCACTTTCCCAAGAAAGTATATCATGTTGAAAAACATACTACTCACTGATGAAATAGTCAGCTCTGGCCAAAGCAAGTGAAAAAGTGAGGTTATAGTCTGCAATGGGAAGGAAAAAGAAACCTGGTACCTATCTCTCTTCATCTTCATGTCTGCGAAGGCATGAGATTGGGCTCAAACTAATTACTAAGCCAAAGTGATCTGGCCCTTTCAAGTATTGATAAAATAAATCTGTTGCAGAAGCTCACCAATGTCTTTCATGTATTCCTTCCCACTAAAATGACCACAATGAGCCATACAATCATCACATTCTGAGACAGAATTACCATAGCTCACTTTATTTAGGGACAGATTTTGAAAATAATGGGAAGAATTACTCTATTTAAAAAGTCAGCTGTAAACCTAAGTAAAAATGAAAACTCAATTCCTAAATGTAGTTGGTGCTGAAAATTTTGAACTACAGTGCTTCTTTCATGTCAACATTGTGACAATTCCAGCAGAAACATGAGAGCATTCGGTTTCATGACAGTAATATAGGAATATGTCTTCAACTGATACTGTCAGGGGAATTATAAATTGATCAGAACCTGGAAGTGTCTTCTTTTTTTTTATTGCCAGCAGTAATTTCCTGGCCACATTGGATAGATAGCCCTGGCTCTCTACTTGTTCATCTTTAAATGACAAAGACTGGGCATTCCTCCATTCCCAGCCAAAGCACATCAAAGAATGTAAGGCTTCAGTTCTTTTCAGCTTCATGGAAGGTAGTGCTTCAGACTGTATTCGTTTTATCTGACAAGCTCTGGGAAGTTACTGGGTTTTCTGCTTTTTTAAGGGTCTATTAGATAGATAATTAACCTTGGCCTCTGCTAACCAGGACAATTACAGACCACTAATATGCTAAGAACTCCAGTCAGGCAGATTTCAGACATTTATTAAATGAAGATTAAAGTCTAACAGCAACATGAGAGTCCAAATTAGGGGATGGGTTTGTAACAGTTTCTGATAGCCAAATACCAGGTATGTATACTATACCTGACAAATTTTTTTTATTTCTAATACCGTTTTTTAATCTTCTCTTTTATTTCTTCCCATTTTTCAAATCACATATAAGCTACTCGAATGGCTTATCTTCTTAAGACCCTTCTTTCAGAAGAGCGTTCTTAACCAATCATAAAACAAACTAACTAACTAACAAAAAACCCACAGATATCTCTGGTAAATTTCAAATCTTTCATTCTTGTTTCCATTTAGTCCTTGTTAGCTGAAGTATTTCTTCTTAAGAATTCTCTCCTTGTGGTATTTTTTTTCATGCTAGCACTGTCAGAGGTAGTGAGTAAATCTGTAAGTTTGAAACTTGTGTATTTACCTGTTACACTCAAAAGGAAGCTGAGTGTAAGCCATTTCTGTGCAAGTGAGGGAATATATGTATTGATTTATCAAAGGATGATTTGAAATATTTTATAAAGAAGGAATGATTGGATATATATGTGATGAGAGTTAAATTTATTATGTACTATATATGCATTGTAATCTTGGTTTAAAAAAAAATGAAAAAAAAGAAATTCAAGCCTACCCCCCAAAAAACTTACCAAGAGTGTGTAATTTTCCAAGGGTATTGTGCGTACCTCAGTCGTATTATGTCTTCTGTATAATGACGGCATATTGTTAGATGTAAAGTATAAATACTCAGCTTCCCAAGTTATTTGCTTTTCCATTACCCCAAAATTAAGCTAGAAGGTATAAACTTCTGCATGTATTTGCTTCACAATTATTTATAAGAAAGATGGATATTTTAGGAGTGACTAGTATATATTGAGTAGCCTTGGTACTTCTATTAAAGATAAAAGCTTAAGCTCCTGACAAAATTACATAATTTTGCTCTGGTTTCATATGATGTAAATTATAAGCACAAGTTTGTTTGAATTTAACCTTTCTTGTTGACTTTCATCTTATTTTGAACACTGGGAAATTTAGCAAAAGCTAAATGCCTGGAGATCATAATATTTTTAGATCCCCGTCATCTTGCCAAGTGAGAGAGTTTTGAATGACCTTCTGAAGAACATATGAGAAAATTGCCTACTGCAGATAACACAGTAACTGTGACCAAGGACAGAAAGGACATATAATTCTTTATAGTGAATTTTTTACTGGCTAGTAGCAATCTATTGCTGCCAGTTTGAGGCTGAAATGAATATTATACGGTTTTAGCAAAAGCTCCATCTTTCACATCTAAGCAAAGCCATGCACCTTTTGATTAGTACTGCATTGGGATGTTCACCAGAGATCCAAACACTTCCAAGCAAGACTTTTTAGCTAAAGACAAGTGAACTGGCCTTTTTGATGGTTCAGTTCAGCATGCAGTTTAACTAAGTAATTTTCTTTTTGGAGAAAACCAGTTTCCTGGAGTCTTTTAAAAGTAAGAGTACCACCAATACCCATTTTCTTTACTTCTTATATTCTTTCACCTCTGCTACCTCAATCTATTTGGACTAAAAGGCTCATTGTATACCTGAGCATGAAGGCGCTGCTGTGTTTACTGGGCAAATTGTTCATGTGTTTCTAGTAACATTTATTAAAATATGTAGCATAAGAAGAGAATATAGATATAACTATGATATAATTCCATCATGAAAACAAGGGGGAACAACTCGCTCAACTGGAGTGCTGCTGTGATTGGCTATAAATTCTTCAGGTAGGAGAGGCTGTGGAGTAGCCCTCTATGTTCGAGAGTGTTTTGGTTGCCTCGAGCTCAATGGTGGTGATGATAGGATTGAGTGTCTATGGGTAAAAATCAGTGGAACACCCAATGTGGCAGTTATTGTGATGGGAGTCTGCTGTAGACTACCCATCCAGGAGGAAGAGGCTGATGAGATATTCAACAGGCATCTGGGATAAGTCTCATGATTGCTAGCCCTCGTCCTTGTGGGAGAATTCAACTTACCATATGTCTGCTATAAGTATAATACAACTGAAAAGAAGCAGTCTAGGAGGTTCCTGGAGTGTGTGGAAGACAACTTCATGACACAGCTGGTGAGTGAACCAACCAGGGAAGGCACCCACTGGACCTGTAGTCTGTGAACAGAGAAGTCCTTGTGAGAGATGTTACAGTTGGCAGACACCTGGGGCATAGCGGTGAGGAGACGATGGAATTCTTAGTTCTTGGAGAAGTAAGTTGAGGGTTCAGCAGAATGGACACCTTGGACTTCCGGAGGGCAGACTTCAGACTGTCTAGAAGGCTGCTTGATAAAGTTTCCTGGGAGGCAGCCCTAAAGGTCAAGGGCTGAATGATTTTTAAGAAGGAAATCCTGGCAGCACAAGAGCAGGCCATCCCCATTTGCTGAAAAATGCACTAGTGGGGAAGAAAACCAGCTTGGCTGAGCAGAGAGGCTTGGATGGACCTCAGAAAAAAAGTAGAAGATATACAAGCTTTGGAAGAAGGGTCAGGCATCTCAGGAGGAGTACAAGGATGAAGTGAGATCATGCAGAGAGAAAATCACAAGGGCTAAAGCCAAACTAGAACTTAAATTGGCCAATTCTGTGAAAGATAATAAAAACTGTTTCTACAAATATATTAACAGCAAAAGGGGAGCCAAGGAGAATCTCCATCCTTTAGTGGATGCAGGGGGAACAACAGTGACCAATAACGAGGATAAGGTACTTACTGCTTTCCTTGCCTCAGTCTTTAATAATAAGGTAAGGTGTTCTCTGGGTACTCACCCTCCTAAGCCAGAAGGGACGGAGGGAGAGCAGAACAGAGCTCCCATGATCCATGAGGAAACGGTTAAAGACCCGCGCTGCCAATTAGACATTCACAAGACTATGGGGCTGGATGGGATCCACCCGAGGGTAATAAGGGAGCTGGCAGAGGTGCTTGTCAAACGTCTTTCCATCACCTACCAGCAGTCCTGGCTGACTAGGGAAGTACCACTTGGCTGGAGGTTGGCAAATGTTGCACTCATTTTCATGAAGAGTTGGAAGGAGGATCCAGGGAACTACAGGGCTGTCAGTCTGACCTCAGTGCCAGGGAATGTCATGGCGCAGGTCATCTTGAGTGCTATTACACAGCGCACACAAGACAACCAGGTGATCGGACCCACTCAACATGGGTTAAGGAAAGGCAGGTCCTGCCAATCTAACCCTATCTCCTTCTATGACTATGTTACCCACTTCATGGATAAGGGAAAGGCTGTGGATATAGTGTACCTGGACTTTAGTGGTTGTGCAGCTGCACTTGGCATTGTGAGGCCACACCTCAAATACTGTGTTCAGGTTTGGACTCCTCACTACAAGAAAGACATTGAGATGCTGGAGCATGTCCAGAGAAGGGCAATGAAACTGGTGAAGGGTCTGGAGAACAAGCCTTTTGAGAGGCGGCTGAAGGACCTGGTATTGTTTAGCCTGGAGAAAAGGAGGCTGAGGGGAGACCTTATCACTGTCCACAGCTACCTGAAAGGCAGTTGTAGCGAGGTGGGTGTTGGCCTCTTCTCGCAAGTGGCATGCGACCTAAGTGAACCTAAATAAACAGCTCTGCATCTGTATAGCTGATCAATATGGCCCATTCCATTTTTTCACAAAAGCTTCATACATTGTGTTTTCAACTTGACTGCAGGCTGACCCTTTAAGAACTAGCTTAGTGAAAGAAATTTACATTTCAGCTCTTCTGTCATATTTCAGCTGACAGATCTGTCAGTAATTAATCTAAGAATTAGTGGGGAACAAAGTATTTTGGAAGGAAATCTCAGAAATCCACTAAAATATAGCTCAAGTCCTCTTGATAAACCATATATCAGAGATAAGCTCTGAGAAACCTGTCCAATCTGAAGTATTCCAAAACATAGATTGTGTAATACATCATTACTATATACAAACAGACAAGACTGTGCAGCATATTCCAGGATATAGAAATACATTTATATTAAGAGGCACTATAGTCAAGTCATATAATGAAAGCGATCAGTATTTAAGTTGACCTGAGTTTAAAATGGTTACCCCTTGTCCTATTGCTACAGGCCCTGCTAATTTGTTTTTCCCCATCCTTCTTATGAGCCCCCTTTAAGTACAGAAAGGCTGCAATAAGGTCTCCTCAGAGCCTTCTCCAAGCTGAACAACCCCAACTCTCTCAGTAACTCTTTATAAGGGGGGTGTTCCAGGCCTTTGATAATTTTTGTGGTCCTCCTTTGCGCCTGCTCCAACCGGTCCATGTCTCTGCTGCACTGAGGGCACCAGAGCTGGACACAGTACTCTGTGTGGGGTCTCAGCAGAGTAGAGGGGCAGAATCACCTCCTTCAATCTGCTGGTAACACATCTTTTGATGTAGCCCAGAATATGGTTGGCCTTCTGATCTGCAAGTGCACAGTGCCTGCTCATGTCCAGCTTCTCATTGGCCAGGACTCCCAAGCCCTTCTCCACAGGGCTGCTGTCAATGCCTTCAACCCCCAGCCTATATCGATACTGAGGGTTGCCCTGACCCAGGTGCAGGACCTTGCACTATGCCTTGTTGAACTTCAAGACGTTCATATGGGCTCACTTCTCAAGCTTGTCTAGTTCTCCCTGGACCTCTGGATGTCATCCCATCCCTTAGGGGTGTCAGCCTCACCACTCGGCTTAGTGTCATCTGCAAACTTGCTGAGGTTGCACTGGATCCTGTCCTTTATGTAATTGATGAAGAATCTTATCTGAAGGTGGCAAGCTTGGTGCTGTGAAGGTCTTCCCATTGTCAAAAAATCCAAAATTGTGTCCATGAAACCAGCCACAGAGTTATGTATTAATAGTACACACACGTTTGTTTCTATCAATGTCACTGCTCACAACTGCAAGAAAAGAGAAAATAACCTGTGCTCCTGATTCCTTCACCAACTGTCCCAAGGCCCTGAAGTCTCTTGATTGCCCTCAGACCCCTTGTTGCACTTGTTCATCACTACCCACATGGAAGAGCAGTAGTGGGTAGTAGTGCCACTACTAAAATTCAAATGAGCAAAGTTGGGCAGTCTATCTCAGCAAGGTACAGGGTATTACTATACCTATTCATCTCAGTTCACATCTTAGAAAACAAAGCTATGCTTCCTTGAAAATACCCTTTTTGTATGAATAACGTTGGCTTATGGAGTTTCTGTAACTGGTAGAATTTCTTCATCTTTTGTCTACTATGTCTACTTTTTGTCTACTTTTGTCTACTGCTTTTAGAAAGCAGTAAGAGAGGACTATAAAACTCTCTCTAATCTTAATCTTTCTCTCTGGAATACATAGTCTGAACATGATCAGCTATAGAAAAGCATCTTAACAATGTTAAGTCTACTTTTATTTTCACTACACATCACTTTGATGGAAAAAGGAAAAATTGTATTTCAATCTAAAGTCAAAACTGACTGGGAAGAAGCTGAGTCTCTCTCTTCCACACCTTGTGTGGAATTACCAGGTAATTACTTGTACAGGTAATTACTGAAAGGGCTTATGTAAATGTAAGGTCTTACATTTGTCAATGGTCTTTCTGTGAAAATATGATTTTTCTAAGAACAACTTGTAGTTGCACATAGATTACATCAATCTGTAGACAGCAATGTGCCCAGTATTCTTTGACCCTTATTTCTGCCATAATGCTATTGGCAAAAAGAAGATTTCAAAACCTTGAAATGCAGGTCTAGTCTTAGTAGAAAGTTTCTTAGATGCCAGCTGATATCACGCCTTAGGCAATTATATCTAAGAAACACCTGAAAAAACATAACTTTTTAACAGCTGATGGAGATAAGGGGAAAAGTCACCAGTACAAAATGATCATTTTGCTAAAAACATTACTCTATGGATAACAGAACTGCGGAGTACTCTACTCTGATTTCTTCTTTACTATGTACTTTAATGTACATTGCTCTAGTACATTCACCCTTCCAGTAATGCATAAAGCATGGCAACATGTGTATGCATTTTTTAAACTCTTTGGTATAAATCATTGTAATCCAGTTTTAAAGTCCACCTATAATTGATAAAGTATTTTTAGAATGTATTTTTGTCTTGAATGGTCAGTCTGGGAGAACCAGTAGTAGTTTAAAGACCATCAACTTTGGAAAATGGAGCTATCCTATTTTCATTCTTTTGACAAATACTGAACACTGGTGTTGTCATGGGTGGACAAATAACTCATTTCTTCTATCTGAATATTTTTCTGTACGACATGCAACTAAAGGAGTGACAGCACATTTAGAAATTGTTTCCTTCTGAACTTCAAAGAACACAAAATTAACATTACCAGTCGATCAGCCGCAATATTTTGTTCTTCAGAAAGAAGCTTTTATTTATCATATTATTCAATTTGTGAGTGGACAAAGCCTGTAAATTATTTAGAAATTACAGGTCAAGTGTTCATTCCTTTGTAGTACTTCAAATTAATTAAATTAGTTTTCTGCCATCAAAACAGATATTAAAATAAGCAACAGCAACTGAACCTGCAAGGGATGTAATTTCATTACTTAATTTACATATATAGTAAAATATGGCGCCCTGTGAAAGTCCAATCTAAAATATGTGATTCCTTAATTGTCCAAATCAAAGCTTCTAAAGCTGTCTGTAGGAATGCAATTTAATTGACGGAAAATTATTTACAATGTGCAGATTCCCTGGTTTTGTTGGTTATCTATATTGTGATGGTCCTCATACCAATTTTTCTGTCTCCTTTGGCAAATGTAACCTTCTTCCCATCTCATACACTTTCTTTCCCTGTCTAACAGCATATTCTTCCACTTTTTTATTTCTCTTTGCTGCAGTTGTGGTGTCCACATCCCACACCTCCAATAGTCTTCTTTCCTGTTCCTTAGCTCTGATGCTAGAGCTGTCAAGTGTTGCACATCCTTTGTCATGTTTGTATCTGTGTGTGCAGAGAGACAGAGTTTATTGTGAGTGAGAATTTATTTATTGAATCCAAAGAAGGGCAATGAAACTGGTGAAGATCTGGAGCACAGGCCTTATAAGGAGCATCTGAGGGAATCGAGGTTGTTTAGTCTGGAAAAAAGGAGGCTGAGGGGAGACTCTATAATTCTCTACAACTACCTGAAAGGAGGTTTTAGCAAAGTGAGTGTTGGTCTCTTTTGCCCAGGTAGCTAGTGATAAGACAAGAGGAAATGACCTCAAATTGTACCAGGGGAAGTTTAGTTCGGATAGTAAGAAAAAATCCTTCATGAAAAGGATTGTCAAGCAGTGGAACGGGCTTCCCAGTGAAGTGGTTGATTCACCATTCCTAGAAGTATTTAAGAGGTGAGTGGCACTTAGAGACATGTATTAGTGGTGAACTTGGCAGTTCTAGGTTTACGGTTGGACTCAATGATCTTAAAGGTCTTTTCCAGCCTAAACAACTCTTATGACTTTATTGTGATTCTAGTAATACACGAATTCCTGGTCAAATTATAGTCTACAGATAATTATTTATAACTGTGTTGGGTAAAAGAAAGCTAGATGATAGAAAGATGCTGACAGGAAAGATGACTTCTAATTAAATCAGAAAGGTTAAGAAAGTGTTCTCCAGGAGAAATAAGACAGAAAAAGAAAAGTGACGTTTATTAGATAGTAAGGTAAAATGCAAATACAAGATTAACAGAGCTTTAGCATGAATCAAATCCTAACTAAAGAGGATGGAATTTATAGGTGTGATTTACAGTATTAAGGTGACTGTCTGTGCTTTGTAGCTGCTATGATTCTCTGCTTGTGACACTCAATGTCACATCAGTGGCCTGAGGTGGAAGCTTTGCCTGTATTTCTGGCCAGTGAATCTTAGTTACTTTAAACTAACTCGGTGATGTTGATTTACAGTTTAAGCTCCTTGTAAACAAGAAAGATATAATAGTTTCTGAGTTGGAATGTAGATGGAATACAAGTATTCATGGCAAATTGGATTAGGAAAAAGAGCCAGGAAATGAATAAGGGATGGAAGAATGAAAAATGTGCATATTCGTTTTGACTGATCCAAATAAAAAGTATTTTGAAGAAAGTAATCTCAAAGTTTAAAGGCTCAATGAAATTTTATCATTAGAAAAATAGTCATAAACATCGATGCTTTAATTTTAAATCTTGCATTTTAGAATCTCAGACTCCTGAGAAAGATATTTGTCTTATTAAATATCTTAAAACCATCTTGGACATTGATATAGTGTTGCAAGTATCAATCAAATTAAAACATCTAAATGTAGGCTTTATTCAACGCTGATAGTCTTTATCCATCATATCTCATCCTATTCATCCCAACTAACATATCCGTATACATTCTTCAAAACAAGAAAAAATGTCTGTGAAAGAAAGTATGCAGTAAAAAAGCTGATAATCTAACAGACGTATTAAGTATATGTTATTCATTCAAAGGACTGAAAGCTCAAATTCAAGTTATGAGTCGAGTGGATTATGCCTACTGAGAATTGCATTTCACCTCTCACATCTGTCTGTTTCTCAATGTCCTGACGAGCTTCACTAATCCTTTGATTTATAAAGACAGATGTTTCCTCTACGGTTTAAGTGACATGTGATTGACTAGTATATTCTGCATTCTGTGCAGCAGTGTGTGATGCAGAACAAGATAGTCCAGTAGATTATAATTACCATTTTACAAGAGAAGAGGCTTTCTTTGTCTGTTAAAAGAGCAATAGTATAGGCAGGGAGAAAAATTGTGTTGGAATTATGACATTTAATCATGTTGAGCTCTCACAACTTTCAAAATCACATTTGTAATGTTCTCAAGGCAGTTCTTTCTGCAATTTTCATAGTGATCACTGCACAAAAAGTTAAGTTAATAAAAGTCAGGAAAAGCATCTTCACAGACTACAATCACTTTTGTCAAAATTCTATGGCTGCTATTCCTACCATGCCATGTATTCAGACTTTATACTTTGCTTTTATTTTCCATCGTATTCATGATTATACATCATTCTATTCAGTGTACTCTGTATACCCTGACTATTTACTCTCACTCGCCTGGAGTTAATGTCATTTTTTTTCATTTCCTTAAGAATATTGAATTAAATCAAATATCTTGTTCATCACTTCAGAATGTGAGGTTTTATTTCCAGGACCCCCAAGTATATAAATGAGTTTCCCACTGAAAATGTCACGTAGGTCATCTTTCAGTACCCTCACTTCCAGCAAAACTCTGGATATTCAAATATATAACTCCAGCTACATGAAAAGAAGTAACTTTTCTGCAAATCAAAAGATAGAGTTATGTAGTTAGAATAATTAAAGCATTTTACTGTAACGTATTCTGAAGATACCAGTTTAATTCTGTAGGGGAAATTCTTGTCCTGTTTTCAGCTAAATTTTGCAAACCTTTTGGACTTTCTTCAAGGTTTCTGTGAAAGGTTTCTGTAAATTGTCCTTAAATTCTTCTCTTGCATTGAAACCTTTACGGCTACAGCAATGTCAGGGGCAGTAACTGTATGCTTTACATCCAGGTCTATGAGACAAACGACAAGTCAGACAGCCCTGGCTGGCTGGGGAGAAACGGGTCCAAAGCAATGGACAGAGAGAGCATCCAGGCGTATATGCAGCACCAGCAGTGATGTTTTAGTTTTGGAAATGATTTGTTTAATCTGTGTATTCATTTAGTGAAGCTACCCTACTTCTGTTAGGTGTTACGACAGATATGATGGCAGCATGAATGGTACTGACCTAAGGGAGTTTTTTTTTTCAGAAATCATAGACAACCAGTCACATAAAGGAAAAAAAATACCCCATGATTTTTGGGTCCCTGGTCTATAAATCAAATGAGAATTTAAAATATTAACTGGTCACTGATGTGTTCAAAATGATTGATCATTAAGCTGAAAAGATCTATCACCATAAGTTTTTTGTATTGCATTTCAAATATGATAACTTTTTTCTTATTTTTTTTAACTAATCATATGAGTTTGTGGCTACACATTAATTTAAGCAGCTGGTTACTGATGCTTATGTTCTAACATAAAACTTTCATTTTGCCCCACTTTTTCTCTCAAGAACAACCTTTTCCTTTTTTTTCTGTGACAACTGGCTAATAAACATATAGATCTACTGCCAGTACTATGCTGACAGAAGCATGTGTGTGAATAAGTTCAAAATGTTACATGGAATTGTTTTGAACATATTTTCAGTACTGTAACTTGTTTGACAAGCATTTTATCCTCTCTTTGCAAGTATTCTTTGCTTGGCTTGCTTTTGCTTTTCAGTTTCAGTGTCTACTTCTGCTAAAAACCTGCAAGTGTCTGTCCTCCCTAGGCAGTACTTGCCGTTCACATGTGTTCTGGTATTTGCTACATCCTTATATTTAAAAAATATAAATACATGTTGAGCACATAAATAAAGTGTTAATTTCTTACAGAAAGGGAACAACAGCAGTTGTTGGCAAGGAAAGTATTGGAGCACCTAAAGCTGTGCTGTAAAGTACTATTATGTGGTATTTTAGATGAAACAGGAATAATGCAAAGATGTAAGAGAATACTAGAAGCTCATCCTATCCAAGAATCTGCCTTTGGAAGCACTTAATAAGCAGGCCAAGATAGAACTAGGGCTTTGCTGTATATGCATATGCTTACAGTGATAACTCTAAGTGCAAGTACAAAAATATTGCCGCCCTGATTTTACGAGCTTTTTCCCTTGCTTTGTGCCACTTTGCTCTTATTTAAATAGTCATATGGACTCCAGCAGCATGCTCATTGTGACCATGTAAGTGACTACACTGGCTTTCATTTTTTATGTGACTGCCAGGTTAAAGAGTGGCTACAACATTCAGCAATAATCCATCTCTGTGACAAATCTGGTAATCTTGTCAAGGCAAGTCTAGTACCTCTGTATTGTTTTATCCTGCCTACTGGTAGTGCAAAAAGTATTAATTAGGAGCACTTCTCCCTAGAACCACAGCAAGGGAAATCTTGAGCCTGAAGATAGTTTTTGCTTTTTGCTGTTGATGTAATCTTAACTTTCTGTATGATGGTTTGCATAAAGTAGGCATGCATTGGGATTCTGTGCATATTATACAGCTAATGGGGAAAAAAATAAGAAAATTGTAGTAAGTATATTAAGAAATAAACCTTTAAGAATCACAAGAGAACTTAAAGATAGCTCCGCACTGGCATTTTATTGTATCGCATAACTGCCTAGATGTCAATGAAGGTGCGTTGACAGCTGATTCTGGCTTGGCATTTCCACATTGAAAGAACCGATGAGTACATTAACTTCCTTATACTCACAGTGAATTCTGAGCTGCATAAGATTATTGTTAGTCAGTGAAACTTTCAAATGCTTTAAGATAAGAGATTATCTGAGCCAAAATAGAGTGCTTTGTGAGTGTGAATGCTACAGATTATAACTGTGCTTTAAACTCTACGAAGGTAGGAAAGTGTCAGGAGGCAGTTCTTTATCTTTCGTTTGACTCCATCAAATACAGTACTTTAAATTTTCAGGATTAGCAATCTTCACCTACAAACTGCTGAAGGACAGCAAAGTTTTACGGATTTAATTTCTGATATGTGTGACAACATCAATAGATTTGTCATCCTCAGCTGTAGTTTGTTCCTGGAACATTTTGACAGAATTGTGAAGTATTATTCTACTTCCTACATAATCATTAAAAAAGTCTAGTCTTGGTATTTTGCCACCACATTTAAAGTATAAGTGACAATACTGATAGAAAAATGTCAAGGTCACTTGTGTGTTGTGAGTCCAAAAGACAACACTGGATTTCTGAGACCATGCTGGAGGTTGCAGTGCAGAGACCAGAGCATCGTAGATCAAACTCTGCATTTGCATCTTTGCCACTGAAGCTGTTGGAGATTTCTGGGATAATGGTGTCTTACTCCAGACCTTGCTAAGATAAAATGAAGGGTGAATACAATTTGATCCATTTGTCATCTTTGGAACTGTGTATATGTACCCTTTTTGGGCAAAATTGGATTAACATATATATATATAGTCATTGCTACTGTAGGGCTATTCATTTAATCACAATTATCGATACATTTTAAAATAAATTAATATAACTTTAATTTGCATGCATCTTCCCTAATGTGCGCACATTTCTTTTAGTATTCTTTAACCCTTACAATTTATCTAAGGAAGATATTGCAGGGATCAGTTAGCCCACATTTGTTTGCTAAGTAAATCGCTGCTGTGTTCTGGCTGCAATAGTAAGCTGTACAGAAATAACTCATGTAATTATGCACATTTTAGTGCATAGATTGATTGAAAAAAAAAGATCTTGGGGGAAAGAAACATCCCTGTTTGAGGAAATTCAAGTAGTTTTCAAAGAAAGAGGAAATAGTTTTATACTTTATAGGAAAAATGAGTTAACTGAGAGAGGTGGTATTTAGTATAACAGTAATATTTCCATGTTTGTGTAAGGGAAAGAAGTTGACCTGCAATTGCACTTTTCATTGTGAGTAGAAGTATGACTATGGTCTCTTCTAAGCATCAAGAGGATAGAACAAGTTTAAGATAAAAGTCTCTGTCTAAAATCTTGACTGATGTCCTGAGTGCAGACAAGGGTGCATTACTTTGATTTAGAGACAGTCTTGTAAATCTTGGCATATGAAGATGGAAAAGAAGATGCATAGTGAGTTGTTAGGTCCTGGAATCATCAGAGCACAGGTGAATTGGGAGGCTCTGCCAGTGCTTTTTTGAAGGACTGTGGCAATCTAACATCTACAACCCCTTGCAACTGCTCAATATCCCATGACCTAATGTGAAGATGATTTAGTGTCTGTTTCATCTGCAAGAAAAAGACCTTTAAACTGCACTTATTGAACGTTCTACTGTGGGATTAATTTTGGCAGTAAATGGCACTAGTGGCATCAAAGGGAATGATTCACCGTGAATTGGTATGTTCCTAGTTTTGTACAAAGTATCTGTTTTCAGAAAGGTGTTATTGTATATACACATGAGGTTATATATCGAACTGATTTTGGATTTCCACTTCACTTTCAATTCATTAATCAGATTTAAAATGGCAGAATACATGTTTCAATCAAGTAAATTACAGATAGATTTTGCTGGGATTATTTTTAATAACTCAAAAACTGCAAGCTTGACAAGTTTAAAAACTAGGTAAATAACAATGGAAAGTATTAAGGAATGTTTACTTCTTAAAAGGAAAAGCAAGTCAGAGGAAATGCATATTTCAGGGAATGTTTCTGCAGTTGCATTTCAAAGAAATGTAAAATAAAGCTTCCATAACCAAGAAAATAATGAAGGTTTGATATAAGAAAATTAAACCGAAAGGACAGACATCTTATTTAGGCTTATTGAATGTAATTTTTATAGTAGAGGAATAGAAAAGAGAATGAAGAATAAGGTAGCATGTGAACACAGATTTGTGTCAATATGAGTAAAGTTTAAGGTAGAAGTGCTGGTTATAGTATCCTATAGTGCTAGAAGTTCCAGAAACACAAATCATCGGAATGTATGTTACTCCATTTTTTTCTGTTTTCATTGTTGTAAACAGCAGTCTAAAACTGAAAATCCCCTAGTCCCTTATGCTCAATCTGTTATTTGTTTTTTCTTCCACATTCAAGCCAGGTTATAAAGTTTTGGTGCCAAATTTTCTTATTTGTTTGCAAAATCTTGGCTTTCAAAAATATTAAGTGATGCAAAGCAAATGTGGAAAGATGGTGTATGTTTGCAATTTTCCATTAAGTCAATATATATTACAAATCAGCAGCTGTGCTTTTCATGATGTGGTCCCATAAGTAGGCAAAATTTAATATACAGTACCTTATGGGATAAAACTTCGTGAAACTGGCAGACGATATACAAAATTTCCTGTTTTTCCTAAGGGAATCACTGTTTTTTATTTAATTTGCTCAGTGAACCTTCTTTTAGGTAAAACATCTTGGGAAAAGGAAGCCATGCCACATAGCAGGCTGGGTGCCAGAAGAAGCACAGCTGTCTTAGCACATTAGGTGAGCCTGCACTGTGTCACAGTGTCTCCTGGCTTCCACGATCCTCTTATTTTAGACAAACAATACATGCTAGCAGAAGGCACTTTAATTGTGGCTCGTCCTGGCACCGACTGGCAGCGTCAAAACCTGAGTAACTGCCATCATAAAACCCATCCAGAAACTTGAGAAAAGGACTGATACTACATTCTCAAAGACCAATGCTTTCCCAGTCTCACACAACAAGCGGAGCAAGTAGATGTGAAGAAAAAGACACCTGATTGTATGTATTTTATACAATACCTGAGGATTCTAGTATGGTTATTGATTTTACTGATTAGTAACTCAACAAAATAAAGACTGAAAGATGAAAGGAAAGCTCGTTTCCTGCCTTTGTTCTTCGCTGTTAATCTGCAGAGTACTCTAGCAAGTGGCCTGACTATCTTGCTCTTCAGGCTTACAGGACTTGCTGGAAGACAACTTCTCCCTTTCATCTACTCACTGTTATTTGCACTTGTGCAATCTGAGAACAGTCCAGCTATCAGGCAGATTGCTATGAAGAGATTATTTAATTTGCCAGGCTTTTTCCTCGATGTGATATAGTGACTGTTCTGGTCCAGGAGGAAGACACTTCACCAGAGTCATTACTGAAATTTAGTATTATTCTTTTCATTGCTGGCTCTCTGCTAGCTATATTAATCATGCTGGATACACATAGTTTCCAATAGCTTGGGTCATCTGCAGCTTTACTGCTAGGTGCTTCTCTTAGTTATCTTCGTCCATGATCTCTTGCATTATCTGTACTTTTTTTTTCTCCTTGATTTATATTACTTTGTACTTTTGGATGATCAGCTCTTCCATAACTGCTTTAACAATCTGTTTCCCACCATCGGTAACTGTAGTGCTTAGGATGGTCAGGCAACTTTACTGTTGGCTTTCCTGGTTATCAGTGAAGCTACTTTGGGTTTCTGAGTGGGAGGACTGGTTCCACTATGCATATGTTTGCCCTGAGCGTATGGATATCTGTAACGTTCTTTCCTCCTCCTTCAAACTTAATAGCCTTAGTGTAAAAGGTAGCCTTTGGTTCTAGCACCTCAAAAGTATCCAGATCATTGCAAACACAATAGTTTTTGAGAGAAAGCTTCTTATGATGAAAATTCTTTGCTCAGGTTTATTTTTGAAATCTTCTTTGCCTGCAGGAGTAACACAACTGAAGACTTTTGAGCAGGACCCTTCCCTTTTATAGGCAGGACAAACAGTGTTTGTTTTTACAAAGCAGTGTGTTTTAGGATCTGTACTCTGAAGGAATAGTTTTGCTTTAAAGAATTATAAACATTTAATGGATAGAATGGAATAACATAAATAGAATAGATTTTCATGTTAATAAGAAGTCATTATCATTACGGTAAATGTAGCATATAAAAGTATCTCCTACCAAGTGATGTGGGTGGCAGACACAGCGAGGTGAAGCTTGGAACCTGAAAATTTGAAATCTTCCTCAGAGATCTCAGAGGAGAGTAGAACACCAATATCAAGCAGAACAATAAACAAACGTACCTATTATGCATAAATACACTTAGATAAAAGAGAAGTTACTGAAATTCTGAACTTTATTGTGACAAGATTCAAACATTTTCTGTTTTATTTTTTATTAATCAGCATAACATTACTGATTGGAACATAAAGCAGAATTCTCTGCCTATAAATTTCGGTGGGAGTTTTCCCCAGGGTGTAATTAGGTGTGCTGCAAGACACTTCTTTTGCTTCATTTGAAATATGCGAAACCTGGTTCTACTTCTGCTTAAGTCAGTGGCAAGATTTTTGCTAACTCTCTCCTGTGAAAGCCCAGTCAGGCTCAGAATGAAGGAAATACGTACCGGGGTGCCTTGTTTAAACAATGGCTTTAGCTTAGATAAAAAAAAAAAAAAAAAAAAAGATGAGATTAGCTGTTAAACAATGTAAGATTAGTGCACATAAACTAACTTGGTATTTCCCTCCATACTGCAAATATCCCACCATATTAGTACATGGAGCATAGAATTATCAGTGTAACAAATCATAGAATCATAGAATAACCAGGTTGGAAGAGACCCACCGGATCATCGAGTCCAACCATTCCTATCAATCACTAAACCATGCCCCTTAGCACCTCATTAAGCCAAGGTTAAAAGAAAACAAACAACTATTACCAAAGTGGCCTTGTAAGTTTTCAAAGTCCTTTGGTCTTAATTTGTCTCATTTTTTTTTAAACAGCTTTTCCAAAAAATAAAGTTTGGTTTTGTCCAGACAGACAGCATACACACACCAATTTATCTATTTTCCTCTTATCCAAGTTTTCCTTACCAGAATCTGGAAGTTTATTTATCAGCATGGTGTGCATTGCTGTGATGTTTGGCCCCGTGAAGCACTCAATGTATCTGAGGACCTCTGTAGAACTCAAACTTCCAGTACTATGTTAGTAAAGAGTTTGATGATGAGAAAAGAAATAAAATGATGGCATGCTACTACTGGAAAAAAAAATTAAAAAGATTTATTAACTAAAATAAGTCAGTAAAGATGTATATAAATGGTAGTTTATATATGAAAAGATGTGTTTGAAAAGAGAAATTTCCCCCTGGAATAACTGGAATATCTTAATATTTTCTGATATGCACAGGATGAGTAATTGGAATGTAAAGCACACCGGAAGACAAATGCTAGGAGAAAATTTATTGTCAATGGGAATTACTTGAAAGAAAATCTCTGGACTATTATTGTGATTGATTATCATAGTACACCACTTAAAATAATTTTTTGTGTAAATATAGTTATTGAAGCAAAAGAATCATTTTATTTATTAGTAAGCCTTGTCAACAGCACTCTAGGCCTCAGGCAGATTTATCTGTAATTTATTCAGCTCTGGGCTGAGTTTAATGCTGTATTCTAGACAGAAATGGTGATCTTGCTATTTGAATTTAAGACTCATTCAAAGTATTTTTAGCAGAGGATTTTCTTCTACTAAAAGGGATTTAACCATAATTTGCTAGATTCCATTCCACACTGCCAATCTAGTATCTTAAAATTATATTTCTTCTCTGGCTTCTGTTTTGGAGTAGTCATAATGTTCTTACTACTCAGACTCCTCAGTCTTGGTCACATATTGAAACATGGTTGGTTTCCTTCAGAAAGTTTAGTGTCAGGGGAGTTGAGTATTCTGAACAATTCTCAAGTACTCTGTAAAATAGCAGCAGTTTTGAGGTATTTATAAAGCCTGATAAAGCAACACTGGCCTTTTACTACAGCACTAACAATGAAAAAGCATTAGAAATAAGAACCACATAAAGAATGGCAAGGTATTTTCAGAAGTGGCTGTAGCGCTTTTATAGCTTGATTTATAGTCAGACAGCTCAAAACATACCAGAATATTACTAGACATTTAAAATCAAAGCAAACAAAAAGAGGACACTTGAAACTAAAGCCAAACCTAAAGGTAATTTTTTAAATTCTTTGCATGTCCGGACCATTAGGGCTTGTGCTTTTCCCCAAAAAAGCATCTTGAATTTAACGTGTTTGAATATATCTTGAGGTGGGTCTGTGTGTGTGTTACATGTCTGAGAGTGTTCTATTGCGGAGTTAATTGTATGACTGCATACCTCACATAAAAATGGGTGTCCTAGGATTTAATTTGGCATGATTTGGGCAGACAATATTTAATTCTCACATGCAAATTGCAAGTTTAAAGAACTAATTAAGAGTTTTAAATGTTTTCATGTAAAAACTGGATAAAGACAATGTATCGAATTAATTTTCTTCAGCATTACTCACACAATATTCTTTTAACTGTTTAAAGAAGAGTGTCCAGATGTCCAAAGCTGTTGATTTCTCATTTTTACTTTTGGTAGGTGATCAGTATCTTTATTACAGAAGCTACCTGTAGGGTATAGTCTTGTTGGAAAAGGCTAGCCATGCCATGAAATGTGGGTTTTTGGTATATATAGCATCACATCCTTAAGTCTAGTAAATTAACCTGTCTCTTTAAAATCTACTACTGTGATTTACATATTCTACAAATCTGGTATGTAAAAATGGATTTTGTTTTTTTTTCTTCTGGTATGCAAAATCTCATTGAAAAGGTCAGTGATATAGGTGATATAACTTTCAGAATTGTTAAAAAAATTGAGATGTAAACTATTTCATAATTATTAAATTAAACAATGTAACTTTTCTAGATAAACAACATCTTTATCCTTTATCTCCCTTTGACCTTTGAAGCATTTTTTAATATACCTGGATGTTATATACTAAAGACAATACAGTCCAAAATGTGATGTAAGAGTTTTGATGGTAGACACAAGTTTCGATGTTGATAACCAAATACATGACAGGCGAGTAAGTGTCAGCAAGTTGTGACAAGTGAATTAACATAATTTTCCTAAATATTTTCAGTGTGGCAGATTAATGATTTGGGTTGTTTTTTTTGGGGGATGTGTGTGGTGTGGTGTGTGTGTCCAAAATTAGATTTAGTTTTCTCTGCTGAAACTGCAAAATTATCTGTTTAAACAGGGATTGCACTTTAATATATGAGATATGTAAAGATTTTGTTTTGCTGTTATGGCATCACCAAATATTTCTTCACTGGAACTGCTTTTTGCCAAAAGTAATTAATGGGGTTTTTTTGTGGATTAAATTTAACATAATTTTGTTAATTTGAGTTAAAATGTTACAGTTTTTAATTAGCAGCAATGGATATATTAAAGAGATGACAAATACTTTGTGAAAGCTTCGGTTTAGATGGCTTCATTTTACTTATAGCTGACCTACATAAGAAAGTCCTACTCCTGAATACACTAGATTATGTATTTTGGGGGGGAAGAGGGAGGAATTATTTTTAAAACAGGATCTGCCATTTTGCACTAAAGGAAAGTGCCCTACATCTGTCTCTGCCAGAAAAATTCAGGCTCAGCAGTCTGATATGACACTAATTTACTTGCAGAGAGATTTATAAAGCTTCATAAATAGCGCAACAATATGATTAGATAGTACTTCTGTTGATTCAATTACAACTGAGGTTTAAAGATACTAAGAAAAAAATCAAATGACCCAAGCTGGAATTAAGCTTTCTTAATGGAATGGGGAAAAAAGTCAGCAGTAATGAAAAAGAAACAAAGAATTTCTACTGTGATCAATCAGGGAAATTATTTCTTAAGCTGTGATGGATGCGTTGCATCAAAAGATGGAATTCTGAACCACACATTATTCTTATTTGGGATCTGGATTTCATTTATAACTTCAGTGAAATGTTTAAAATTATTTATTTTGGCTTCCTCTGAACTTGTATCTTTTCATACAGAATAAGTTATGCACTGGATCACACCCTCAGAAATCTAATCAGAATATTGTGAGGAATTTTGCTAGTCACATATTATGATTTTATTCCCTTTAATGTGCAATGTCAGCAGTTCTCTTATGATGTCTGTTTTTAAGCTGAGCAAGGCAGGAGTTTCAAACTATAATCCAGCTTTTTGTAATATTATCCATCTGCTTGTAATATATTTATTTATCCATCTCTTTGTAATATTGATAGTTCAGCCATAGGTTACAAGTAAGATATACCTCTTGCTACTTGTCTGCATTGGGAAGAGTCTTGGCAGAGGCAAGGATAGTCTATTGAAACCAATGGCACATGTGGTTGTAAATTCAAGCATATGGCTTAGCACCAGTAAAACTTCAGTAAAAATGCTCCAGCAGGCAAGGATTTATTTAGAAAAAGCCTTTAACTGCCCTTATGTGAAACTTGTCTCAGCTTTTTTGGCTCAGCTACTTATTTGAAGAAATTTACGTATAGGTACATGCATGGACATATAGTTTTTTCCTGCATTTTTCTAGCAGAAGTGATTTTTTAGATGTTATTTCAGATTGAATAAAACATTTTGCATCTGTAAAAATGCTGAAATACTTACTGGGTGAGAGAGGTCATGAAGAAAATGAGTATTGAGTTCCTATCAGTGGGTAGGAAAGTTATTTAGAAAGTTGAATACCTGCATATCAGCCCTCGCAGTAACAAATATTCAAATACTGAATAGTATTTGGTCCTGTCATTCCAAGCTGTTTTTCTCAACCCACTAAGTTAGATTGCTTTCTCCTGTTCCTAACCAATGAAAATAAACTGTTTGACCAGTGGTGCTGGATAACAAAACAAGCCTGGGTATAATGTGCTCCTACCCCACACCTTCAAGCTTAGAGCAAAAGTGGAGATAGTTTGATGTGGCTGTTGCTTTTAAAAGATATATGTTCTATACTCATCTTTAAGCTGATAACTTCCCAATGAATATGAAACTCAATGAAAAAGGGTCTTCTGAATCCTTAATATTTGTGTCCTTCTTAAGAATGTTTTCTGGGTTTTGATTCTTTCATTTTCTGTTGCTTTTTTTTGATTTGTTTTTGTTTTTTTCTGGAGAGACAGAAAGGAAAGGAGGAAAGGATGAGGTGTTTATGCATTTTTTAGTTCCAGTCATGTATTCTTTATAATTTGAGCGATTATTGAATCATGGAATTTCTTGGATACAAATGCTTGAGCAAGGTGATACAAAAGGCCTTTGTAGAGTTTCCTGTTGAGAGATTCCATAAAGGCAGACGTGCACTGGCATGCTTGTTATTCTGAAATATGTCTAACTGACAATGACATTGAGTAGCTATGAAGAAATCCTTCCTTTATGAGTACAGATCGAGGAACACAGATGTAAGAAAGGAAGAACAGAAGTTCAAAATTAAAATAACTTATATAAAAAAAGTACGACAAGAGTAAAGAAAACTTTTTTGCTACTTGAGGTTATTTTATACTTAGTTAAGTTTGTTAATTTATTGAAAATCATGCATAAGTGTATCTTTATAATGTAATAATAAAGTAATACAATCAGCATATTTACAAATAGGTAGGAAGCTCTTTACAGGATACTCTCGATGGCATCTGTAGGCAGAGAAATGATTGGATCTGGGGGCCTTATTTGCATGCATGTTCTTCCATGATTTGAAGTGATTTGAAGTTGAGTCAAATACGTTATTTGTTGGAAGTTAAATTGACACAGCTGTCTACCAGTCCTATTAAGGATATTCTTAGCAATGTCAGGGTTATTCTTAACAGTGCCTCCCTGTACTATGATAGTGTCAATGTGCCTCAGACTGAGATGGCAGAAGGGGAGAAACTGTTTGAGTTGCAGGTTTGGGGTCTTGTGCGTCACTGTTTCCTCTGAGGGTTTACCACAAATGGTAAACAGTCAAATCATGATGAAGTACCACAGGCAGCTTTTCTGAGGCTACTGATGCTACAGCAGCTACTGTTTCCCAGCAGGGAATTACTTAGATACCAACAGACCTATGCTAGTTTGTGCTTGAAAAGCTTTCCAGTAATCTCCAACACTTGGAGTCCTCCAAGCCTACAAAATGAACTATGATTGCTATATAATTGCTGTTAGATAGAAAGTATTTGATTATATTGACATCTGCTCAAAGTGGTAGGAGACTAATCAGGATTTTTTCATTATGTAAGTAGTCAGTGGCTATTTGTAACTTCATTTTTGTTGATTGTGCTGACTTCCAAAGTTGGTGTTTTATTATCCTTTGCTTTTTCTTTCTGAAGTATAGCAAACATTTAAACATGAACTGACTTAGCATTTGAAAATGTGAAGGTGTTTCTCATGCCAGAGAATCCAGTTGGTGTGGCTTATTTCTCCAGTTTTCTGACTGCATCTTAGAGAGATGATAGTACTAGTCGTTAGGAGCATCTAAACATTGATTTTTTTATCTGGTCTCTGGGGAAGATTAGTGCATAGGGATTAGTGCAGTTGGAATTGTACGTAAGAAAAAGGGGTTGTTTGGGCAAGAGTAGGGACCTGAACTTTCTTTAAAAGCTGAGCCATTTCCTGTTTCACAAGACAATGAAATACCACCGATCCTTATTCTACTTGGATATACACAGTTACATTGCGCTAGGGTTGCAGAAGCCATTGAATAAAGACTCAGTAGAGCCAGGTGCTACTCCTTAATGAGGAAATAAAAAACTTGGTCTTTCATCGTAACCATCTAATATATCCCAGCTCAAATAATTGCAGACAAAATTCTACTTGTCTGTTCTAGCTGTCTACAAGAAATATGTTTACATGCAACTTGCAACTAAGCCTACTTCTTAGCAGGGTAACTGTACTCTGTAAGACTTTTCATTAAAATGTTTGGCTCAGTCACCTTATTACTTTTTTCTTCTTGGAAGGGCCATGACCTTTCCATGAAAAAATATATCAACAATAGATATGGGAATACCCACCCAGAATGTTTTCATGTTTACAGCAGTCAGAAGAGTTATGGTCATTTGATTTCAGATTAGAAAATGAAAATACAGACATGTAACTTAGAGATGTGAAGAGATTTTCTTAGATGCAATCTTTCCTTTGAAGGAAAAAGAAAAGAAGAAAAAAATAATACCCAGTGGGATTTACCGGTGACATTTTCTTTATATTATTCTGTAAGTTTGAGTGCTTACAAATAAAGCACGCTGGGAGGTAACAACATCCAGGGGGAATAATACTGAAACAATGGTTGTGAAATTCCAGAAGAAACATTTCTGCTTCCAGTAAGGTCAGGATCATGTTATTACTTGATGAAAAATATTCATAATTTGAATTTTATCTTTAATGATGCAGAAGATAAAAACTCAAAAAGCCCAGAGTTCCTGCCAGTGGCTTCTTCTGTACAAGTCAGAGAGTGTAGATGTGTGACTAATAATGTATGGGACTATGCATTAATTAATTCAAAAGAATCACTAACTATTCCAAGTGTTAAAAGTATATAGACAATTATCAGATAACTGCTAGTCTTTAAACAAAAATATTTTCATAGCAGGCCTAGAGAGAGACTAACTTTATAGCTTCGCTCTATTCATGTCCTCTAACGTTCAACAGAAAAATAATTAAAAAAAATATTCCTTCAGCCATGTAAATATCATCAAACTGATCTTTTGCAGGTGACTGAATTACACATTACTTGTTTGAATTAATTTTTGCCTTTCACAAAGCAGAGTAGAAAAAAAGTCCTGAAAAGCTGAATTCTCTCCTCACTTTGACAAACACAAGCTAAACCAAGGACTCCAGGTTATCTTTCTGTAAATATTAACACATAAAGCATTCAGAAAAGTTTTGGTTTAAGTTAGTCACTTCTCCACAAAACTTCCTTTGAACCTTCAGGATTCAAACATTTAACTGTATTTCCAAAAATTTGCATGACAGTGACTGACCCCAGTTCTTTCCTGTTCCCTTTGATATCAGATATAATCCTGCAGACTTTCTGTGAAAACACATTTTAGTCTTCTTTGATGCTTTGGTGTGCTGGAAACTTATGTCAGAAAGGTGTGGGGCTGGGCTCTAGGACTGCTATTTTTAATCTCTCAGTATGTTTGGATGAGGTAAATCATCATCTTGAAATAAGCTGTGGGTCTTTGAGCTAAGGAAAGATGGAATGTAATGTGTTCATTTGTAAATGTTCCTAGCACAGACAACATAGTTACAAATGCCTGCACAAACACTGCCAAGGGAGTAAAACAAACCAGGTTTAAAGCAGTTAATCAAGATGAAATGATAGTACTCTCTCCCAGAAGTTGAGGATCCTGCCCTGATTTTCTTAAGAGATCCAGCTTTCTGGGATCATACCCTGTATGTGGGGGTTGTCTTCTGCAGAGAGAGCACCTATTGGCAAAGTATGTATTTTCTGTCCAGTCCACTGAAATCCAATTTTCTTTTGCTTCTCCTCTTTTCCTCTAACATTTTTTGCCCCTAATTCATTCTGGCAAAAGAGCAGTGTCAAAACTGACTAAACCCAGGGCAGATTAATCTTTTTGAATGCAGATATTCTGCTGGCAGATGGGTTTTGTTGGCCTATTGATTCTTTCCCAGTTTAGCAAAGTAACCCACCAGATCTCCACTGTCGATGTGAAGTGCTCCATTCACACAACTTTCTTACACAAGCTTCCTTACTAGCAAAACGTATTGCTAAAAGCACTGCAGTGAATTTAGGATATCAGGCACAATTACTAGTACTTATTCTGAAATGTGATCTGTTTACAGTCAATCGCTGTAGAGTGCTAATAGTTTTTTGACTGACATTCAAAACACTTTTTTGAATAACATCTTAATAACAGTGAACACATATTAACCAAGAGTATTTAAGTGTTAAAGCTTAGCTCCATAGAAGCAGCATTGCTGCATATCTTTGTACACCTGAAAACTTGCATACAATATATTAAGTAGGGAGATGAATTGCTTAGCTTCCATTATTAGTGTTTTCCTAGTGAGCCTCATGGAAAAATTAGGCCCAGAATTTTTGTAAGTATTTACAAATTGTAGAATTTAGCTAAATAATTAAACTAAATGTCTATGCTAAGTGACTTAACTAATTTACTGCAAAATTTGCAATGCATTTATTGGGTTCCAGGACGTTTCACCTGTGGCATACTCGTTTAGCAAGAACACCTCTGAGTTTCTGTATAGCTTCAGAAAGCCATACTATAAACAATGTGATGCATCTTTGTTGTACACCTGCATAGATTTCATTTACCTATACCTTTTCTCTTCACTTTCGCATTGCAAACAAGCTACAGCTGCACATCTCATAAGCTGGCATTATAAAAAGACGCTAAAGAAACATCCAGGAATTCTTAAGGTAATCAAATATTTCAATGCAGCTACCTTGTATCTAAAATCTCGAGTCTGTATGGCTGTGTAGTAGGTGTTAGCACAGTTTCTAAAGAATTAGATGGAAGACACTAAGATTTACTAAGCTGGATATGCCTTACAGCACATCACAGAAGGTGAAAGTCACGTGAGAACAAGCAGAGAGCAGTCTTAATGTACTATCACCAAAAATTTGTCTCATATCTCTTTTGATTATTGAAAAAGAATTTTTAGTTGGATTTTGAAGACTTCCTATACAAAGAACTCTGTGCAAATATTCTTCTTTCTGCATTTCTATGTGCCAAAGAGTGACTTACACTTAAGATTTGGTAACTTCTCTCATTTTATCAGAACTGTGGAACATTTGAGTAGAAAAGATTTCTTGGGTTAGACTGCAACAAAGATTGCAGATACAGAAATTGCAGAGTTAAAAAAGTTAAATCAAAAATTGTGGTCCTGGAAGCCCTGATGAGCTATTACTTCTAATGACCCAAAGGGATCTAATCTGTGAATGGAACCTAATTTCAAACTCGTGGAAAAGCTCCTTGCATCTTGATAGTGACGTCTCTTTTCTGGTCCAACTCATGTTTAGGGCCAGCTGGTCTTAAGAAAATTTTTTCAACTAAAGTCTCATGACAACTCAGTCAGGAATAACACCTGAGTGTGTTTCTTAGACCTGTGCAGAATATAAACACAGCAAAGGTCAACACTAAGTTTTGAAATCTCCTCTTCTCCTTTGCCTTTGCTGTTATGAAATGCACCTAAGAGAAAGGAGATTCTGTTTCACGTCTTAATGATCTGGATTTTTTTAAAAAAACAAACATGGGTGATAGTTGTAAAAGGGAAAAAACTGAAATTTACTGCCATAGATTTTTGGTTTATTTATTTTTTTGTTTGTTTGTTTTACTTCATGGATGTGTATATTAAGTGCAAGAAAGAGAAGTAAAGTCAACAGTGCTGCCAATTTCAGCTTTTGTGTTTTTATATTTCCTACTCATTTTAGTTTACTTCAGTGTTACCTTAAAGTTTTAAAAAAACTCCAGTGTATCCAGGAAGAATAAAAATTAGCAAAGCAAGGCACCCCAAAACTGGCACACATCATAGTTACTTCAGCTTCATCGTGCTAAATTCAATATACATATCACAGTTAGTTTTATTGTCACTTTTTTTTCGTTCCAGAATCTTTGCTTTATTATTCAGGATACCAGTTGAATGGGACTCTCTAAATGGAAAAAAAGGGGAAACTCAGTCACTATTTTGGTTTGGTGTCACTTTGAAATGTGTGGTTTGAGATTTTTAACTTATAAATCATTCCTATCTTGCTCTAAAGAAAAAAATATTAATTTCCTCATAATCTTTTCTGGGTTTCTCAGCAGTACTGCACCTTCACAAGCAAGAATTTATGAATTTTATGAATTTATATTGCTCAAGTCCACTGAGTGAGGTATGTGATTTACACCCTGCAAAGGGAAAAGAAAACTACAGCTCCCGCTTATTTCAGCTGCAATTGTGAATTGTCTGTGTTTTAACAGCTCAGACCTACGTATTTCCAGTAAAGTTCCCAGAAAACAGGAACACATAAATTCTGGCTGCTTGTCAAGAGCATGCTTTGAAACTACTGGATTGCTGGAGAGAAGAAGCCAGGTGAAGGTCCAGTTTTTCAGCACCGCATCCAACCATACTCACCTTTAAAAAGTGATACCGAGTTGTTGTTAATACCCTTTTTTACAATAGGGGTATTACAGAAAAATGCATTTCCATAGGCTTTGGAGACTATTCATCATAAGCTCTGGTAGGAGGGGAATCTCTCAGAGTGGAATGGGATCACATTGTTAATACTTATGCAGGACTGATATAAAGTGCTAAGGTACAAAGATAACTGTGAATCTGACTATTCTCAACTGTTGAATTCATAACCTCAAAACTTTTAAGTCTAACTGCAACCTGCATATCATTTCTTAAATGAGTCACAACTTCTGGCTTATAGTAAATAATTGTTTCTGTTAATTCCATTCCAAAGAGTTATATTTCATCACCATTTTTTTCTAGTGCTAGCGCAATGTTCTTAGTCAAGAAATTTCACTACAAAAATCACAGTTCAGGACTGAATAAAATTTCCTATAGAATTGGGTTGAATACAGAACACAGTTTGATCCCATAGCAGGGGAGAAAATATTTTGGAAAGTTTTTTCATTTTTATTCCATAAAGAAAATAGATCTAGAGGGTTTTTTTTCCACTTAAAAAGAAGCTTAATTAATATTAAAAACATGGTATTTTTTAACATGGAGGCTTTAGTCCAAACTGATCTAGAAATACAGAGAGTTGTCTGAAATGCTTAATGAGACATATAGCTTACAAAATTTTGATGCTACTGGTTTAAGTTCTGCCAGAATTGGTTGAAGTTAAATGAAAAACATTAAATGAGAATATTACAAACTTAGAGGTAGATTTACTCGGCAGAGTAATTTCCTGATTAACTTTTACTTTCCTGATTACTTTAAAAGCCAGGCATATAACACAATGTTGGAACTTCTCAAGTGCTTTCCCTGGGAGAAAATTCCTGTAGTAGTTTATCTCTCTTGAGGTGAAAAGGAAACTCTGTGAAGACTTCCATTACAGAAGGTGCTGTAGATGCAAAAGAATCTAGCAGCAGTTACACATTTACAAGAAACCAGGCTCCATTAGCTAATGTAAGTATCTCTAGTGTATTTTTATCTTCTTTTTCTCTTTCTTACTTTTTTTATTATTTATTTTTTTAATTTTCCTGCACTAGTCTCTTGTTTCAGTCATCTTGCTGTCTAGCCGCAGGCATACAGACGATGAAAATTTCACTTCTGTGGTTCATGTGAAGGTTTTACTTATGGATAGTAACTGTACTATTTTCTAAGCAGCTGATAAATTTAAACAACCTATTCTATTCACTGAACTCAATGAAGTTTCACTAGTGTGGCTGTAAGCAGAATTTGACCAATAAAATGGACTTTTTCTTCTCTGAAGTATTGCTTGTGTCTGCTGGTGACAAGGTTGCTTGTTTAATCTCAGTGTTTTTATCTGTTCTACTCTCCAGTAAGAACTTTTTTCCAAATAGCTCCATGCTTCCAGGCGTGTTTTAATAATTCATCACAAAAAGCTAGAGTAAGCAAGATAAATAACACAGTATGATGTATGGCTGAGCCTCAAAGGCAGGAAGCACAAATCGTGTTTAACCACATAAACATCAAGCTCTCATCTCACTTTACAGACAGGGAGTGGTACACTTGGTAAAAAACCCCTCTGATTTATAAACATTTGACTTTTAATATAAAAAAGAAGAAATGAGTGGGAAAGTTCACAAAGCAGATGGTAATTACTTAAAAGGAACATTATTCAAAAATATAAAGGTGCATTCATGTGCATAACAGTTTTTCAAAAAAGTATTAATATAAAATCAGCTAAATACATCAGTGGCAAATGTCAGTTCTGTTTCTCTTACACTGTATTTTTTAGCTTTCTGTGAAAAAAAAACCTTAATAGTTATTCAAGGTCTTTGCTAAAACTGAGGTCTTTGCATGATATTCAGAGTTATTTGAACTATTTTAATAGAATTGGCTGAAAAAAATATACCTGACCATGCAACTTCTTGATATGTGACTTCCTCTTTCTTCTTTGTCCTCCCTCCCTCTCTACTCGCTTTGAAGTCCCTGGTCTTCCACCTCTCCAGCTTCTCCAAATCCTTGGCAAATTCCTACTTGTATACCTGTTCCCACAACGCCTAGCCCTTCCTCTAAACACTTTTTGGTTATACAGAATGGTTATCATATCTCATATCATCATATCTCTAAATGTTTCTTGAAATTCTTGATAAACCATTCATAGTGTACACTGTATGTTCCAGGGACAGGAAAGAGCTAAACATCCCCAAATACTGGGCAGTTGAGCAGTAAAGCTATAAAATGCCAATGCATAGAGGGAAAGAGGGTAGGTTTTTAGGATAACCAGTGAAAAAAAAAGAATTAAAGCTTATAATGTTCATAATAGCATTATCTTCCGCTCTGTGCCGTCTGTTCCAGCTTATGGTTAAGAGAAGAGGATTAGGCAACCATTGGGAGGGCAAGGAGATAGTATTCACTGTGCATATGCCAGGGAAAAAACTCTGGCTATGATACTGATGCTGCAAGAGAAGTGACAACAATGTCCAATAGTCCCACAGCTCTTTAAGCTCACTGGCTTTTCTAGTACTTTTCTCCTTTCTTTGAAATTTACAGAAACTATTTCATTTTAAAAGATTAGTTTCCAATCTAATACTGTCCTTAAAAAAATCCTTTAACTTAGGTGTATGCGTGCAGCAAGTTTACATTCTGATAAAATTTTATTCTCCAAATTATGCATTTACTTTGTCCCCAAGTATTTTGTTTTGCACCTTTTCTTCAGATCCTCTATTATATTTTTTCCCTAATCTTTCTAGTCTCATGAAGTGTCCCACTCGTTTGTACTACAGGTCATGATCCAAGTCCTTGGCTCAAGACACAGGAATGAGCAAATGGCTGGTTTTACTTAATTTTAAATTATAAAGCTCTATTCATTCACCAGGATTCTTGATCTCTTCACCAACTAATTCATGAACTGCAAGTTGTGCAGAAAAATCTGTGATACCCATGGATCATTAAGATGATTTGATGTAACTGAAATAGTCCCAGGCATATCATTTAAACAAAATGAATTTGGACAGCACCCAAAGGGGTTAATGCAGTGTGGATATTTCCAGTACATTTTTACCTTTTACAGTTTAGTAATCGTACTTGAGAGAGACGAGTATTTTTATTAATCAGTAACTATATAATGTACAATATTAATAATGTAGCTACCAAATACAATACTGAAGGAAGTACTTCAAAATACATGGTATTTAATAGTGGTTAATGTGAGTATGTCTCTTGTCTTCAGAAAATTGTCTGTCAAAAAATTGGTTATTACTGTATTACAAGTCCCATTATCTCATCTTTCCTTCTCCATCTGCAAAATGAAACGCGCAAACTCACAAAAGGACTTGTTACAGAGAAACAGGAGGTCATTGTGTTTCTGGCAAATTGTGCTTGGTGTGATAAGAAATGTTTACCTTATATTTTATGCAGTAGGTAAAGTATTTCCTTGATCTGTTTCAGATACTTAAGTGCTTCCTCTAACGTCTGCTACGGGGATTACACAGCAGGTGTTTGCTTCAGGTGGTCATAAACCCTTTTAAAAGTCTTTAAAATGATACTATCACTTAAAAAGTCTTGGTGGGAAGCTAGCTACTGTTGAGATTTTATGGAAATTTTCAATATAGCCCTTTTTTTTCACAGAATTGTATCAAATTTTCATTCATCTATGACAGAAGGTAGTCAACTGGATGCCTCTAAAGGTAAGACTCTTCTGAAACCCATTTGTACAGGAATTACACTGTTACTCCCTGTGCTGTTTTTAGACTACTGCTACTTGTGTTAGACTTGCATGCATGAAATACTTGCCAAGAATTCTACTTGAAGTAAAACCATCCTATATTTGGGGTTTTTCCTTCTCTTTCTCCTAGAAGCCTTTTCTAAATTTCTGCTTATGATTTCCATTGACTCTACTCTGATTGTGTTAATTTATTCTTTTCTCCCTTGCTTCTAAGGAAAGATTTTAGCTCTCCAATCATCTGAATAATCACTAACAGAATAAGTGTATTATTGTATGTGTAAATATCTAACTAAAACTAGAGTTAGGAACAGACGTCTCAATGGAAAAGGGTTAGAATTTGTGAACTGATTTAATTTAGAGATATTTTCATTAAAAATGTTTAAATTAATTAGGTAGCTAACATAAACTGAATACACCAATTACAGTACTTCTAACTTTTTTCCAGAATATAATGTACATTAAAGTATGATAATGATTTTTAAAGCAATATTTAACAAATTGCTATTCATTAGCTGTGTATGGAATACATATATATATGAGAATATATATCTATATGAATTTATTCTAACAGCTAGGAAATATACACAGTATTTTACATACAATATTTTACATGAATGGTTGTTCCCTTTTTATCTGTGACATTCTCAGAAAAGATTTTCTTCACTCTGCTCTATCTTCTTGTTGACTTAGTTGCAAGAAAATTGTAGTGGAATAATGTATCACTACTAATGCACATTTTAGAGAACACATCAGCATCAGAAAGGAACTAGGGGTAGTCCGTGATGTTATAAATGGCGTACTGGAGATAGATAGGTGATATTCCACCTAAGTGTAATGATAGAATTTATGCTAGAGCTTCTGAAGTATTTTTATGTTTTAGAAGCATATTGCTTTTTACAACACAGTTTGTTTTTACCTCAAGGGGACATAGGAAAGAAGACACTTTAGACAATTCTGTAAAATAGGTAAAAGTTACATGTCGGAACTTTTAGAAATTTGCAAAGAGGGTATTTTAATAGCATGAAAAAGGAGAAAGCGCTATGGTAAATAGCTCTAATGCCTGTTGGGAATATCTTGTGCACTTCTGTAAAGATAATTCTGTCTGTTTCTTCTTGGTTCTGTCATCTTCTGCCATGTAGTGACTGAAGGGCTACATCTGCAAGTCCTAACATATTTACAGACTGTTTTTAGAAGTCTAGTAAGTAAGATAATGCTGGAAAAAAACACCTAAACCAACAAACCACCAAAACAAAGATGTCTGTCCTGAGATGTTTACAGGTCCTTTTTGAGAGAGTTAATTGCCATAGAAAGGTAGCAGAATGTAGTGCAGACTACTACACAGTGGGTAATTATGCAAGAAATAGTGGCAAAAATAATTCAATTGTTGATACAGCATTAAAGTCAACAACATCTAACTGTACAAGAAATAATTTCTGTTGCTTTACTTCCCCAAATCACCATTGACTCTCTTTCACATGCATCCCTGTTTATTGAGAGTTAGGATACGACTTGATGCAAGAGGCTGATTCAACACTTATGAAGTGGTGAATCACCTTTTCTAGGTGCTAGTGTCTATCATTTGCCGTAGAAGAGCTAAGATGACCAGCCTGAACTGCACATTTGACTTTCAGTCATCTAAATTTCAGTGAAATAGCTCCCAGGCACAGTATATAACTTGCATTCACATGTTTTTTCAGACTTTCAGTTTCAAATTTTGTCCATTCTATGCAGTCCTTGAGAATTTGGCTACAAAGAGGAGGTTGGTGTAAAAGTTTGAATTTTCCTTTTTGAAATTGTCCAGTCCATTGGAAATGACTATGAGTAAGGACTGTGGGTGTGGCAAATGAATTTGCGCATCTCTGTTGCACATCTCATACTGCTGATCTCCTGGCCAGACTGTTTCAGAATCTCTGTCACAGAGATGTTACTCATGGCAGGTAGCAATGCACACACAACTTAAATGACATGTAAATGATTTTTGCCCCCTTTTTTTAGAAGATTTTTCTTTTTTATTTCACCTTTTTTAAGCATTTATATTTTGCAATCATATTGATGAGGTGATTCTTATGAGTTTCAGATATTTTGCTGGCATGATTATTTCAAGAAGTCAAATTTCTATGATTTATTTTGTCCAACGTCCTTACATCAGAGTGGAAGTTGATGTTTTTCAGCTGGCAGAAATCATGATCTTTGCCTAAAAAATGAGAATTTTTAAAGATCATGAAATCAATACTACAGCTGAACATTAACTTCTATGACAAGTGTGATAAGGAAAAATATTCATGAATGTGCTTTTTCTTTTTATTTCTGGTCAATTTCTTTCACATGATAGCTACCTTTGGTTTTATGTAGTTAGTGCCAAGCAAGAAAGGCTATTACTAACATGGCAAACTATGTTCCTCAACTGAATACTTTCCAAGAGATTGATTTGGTTGTGTCTGTGTATTTAAATTTTGTTACAGGGAATGATAACACTGTTTCTGATTCTGAAATTAGTTTCAGAACAGTTTTCAAGTCCTTTTTAGTACATCTTATTATCATCTCTCTAATTGTTCTTCTCCATTGCTCAGATGAAATGTCAAGGAAAGTTTCATGCATTTGTTCGTGCTGTAAATCTTTGTTGATTATTTTACTTGTTTATTTGATGGTCAGACCACTGAACAAAGAGAAAACACATGAACACTGCTCTATTTTACTATGTTTGTATTATTTCATTACACCAATTGCAAAGCGATAAATCTGTTTCTCATTTTTCAAAAGGTTAATGTGACCATTAATCTCTCTTGAATTTATGCTACACACAATATCTGCTTTATTGCATATCCATTACAGAACCAAAGCTTTACAAATCTGATCAAAACCAAACAAATTCTTTCTTCTCTCATACTCCAAAAAACCCTTGTCTGCCTGGAAACTTTAGTGTAACCTATTTTGCTTTAATCCCTTTAGCATTTTCAGCAAATTAGCCACTAGTCACAGTAAGGGCATCTAGATGACAGACTAAATAGGTATACATAATTTCCTTCTCTATCAGCTATAATGTAGTTTAAAACTATGCTAGCAGTGAAACTATTTCAGTGTAAGCAGTATTCAATCTGCAAAATTGTTTGTTGACAATTCTTTATAGGCAGAAATGGGATTTATAGTCTTCTTCATTAGTAATGGTGTCTTGGATCTAAGAGGGGAAAAAAAAAAGACTTTTCTATGTGGAACTTTAGCAGGTGCCAGGTCCCAGGCACCAGAAACCCTGAGAATGCACTTCAGAGTGTGTGGTACATTTTAATGTATGGACAGCCAGCTCTGTTTCTGAGATATAAAAAAAGGCTGTGAGTCGTTTGAGATATCTATTGCCCATACAGGATAGCTGAAGGAGTGGATGATGAGAAGATGTGGAGCTGCCCTGTAGCAACATAAGAGGTGCTGCCTGTAGAATGGCTGTTTACTCTAGGAGTGTATTTAGTGTGGCTTAGACATGTCCATGGAAAATCCCTCAGTGAGTGCTTAAGATGTGATGATAGACAGGGTCACAAGCAGCAAAAGAAGTCCCCATAGAGCATCAAAGGAAATATAGTGAATTTAGAAGGGAGGACGCTCTCCAAAGAGATGGGTAATTGGCGCAGATATCTGCAAAGTGTAACGTAACGTGCAGTGCCTCACGGATGTGACAGCTTTGGGGCAGAGTGTGGTTTAATCATGGCTGCATGCAGTAGCCCCATGTTTATGAACTCTGCTGGGAGGACTTTACCAGCATGTCTGCTTTTCTGTTTGTGTACAGCTGTAATCATTCAGACCCCAGCTGGCTCATTGTCAAACCAGCACAGATGCTTCCTTATCTTACTTTCCAGCAGTAGCATTGTGCTTGAATCATCTGCTCTGTAGACATGTCTTGCAACACTGACAGGAGGAAAAAAACCTTATATAGTCTAGCTTAGGTAAGCCATCGGGAATGGCAAGACAGATGTGTAGGTTTCTTGTCTTACAGTTCTTGCCCCCCACCCCACCCACAAGAATTCTGTTTATTTACTGTATTTACTGTATCCTAAATAATGTTTTGTTTTGCCCTGTCCACAAGCTTTCGGAAAGAAGAATCACAAATGCTTAAATCTAGTCAAATATGTCTTCATCTATCTTAGGCTTGTTAAAGGAGTGGAAGAGCTGCAAAAATTGCAAGAATACATAGCCCAGGAAGGAGCACAATTAGATATATAATTGATAGATGGTACCAGCTAGAAAAAATATTGTTCAGGTTTCCCTATTAGAAAGCTCAGTGGGCAAAGCATACTGAAGAACCAGAGACAAGGTTAAATACAGTGTCTGCCACTCAGTTTTGAAGGGCACATCAGTACTCTGAGTTTTTGCCTTGCTTCTCAGTTGTCTAAAAAGAAGCCTAGAGAGAGCATTAGATTTTATTTTAGTAGTAACTTAAAAGACAATGAAAAGATTCAGAGATTCAAAGTTATCTTCTTAGCAAGAGCCATATGTATGGTACTGAGAAAAAGAGTCAAAACCTCAGGTTCCTTTCAAATTAAACTTGCTATATTATCTTTCTTTTGAAGATAAAAATAGGAGGGATCATTCCTGTGTTTTTCTGCATTATATTTCCTTTGCAAGTAAAATAAACATAATACGTTTCTTTATCCATAAGCACAAAAGGGAGGACATGCTGTCAGCATTTTCAACCATATTTATTCCCATGAATGTCACAGTGATTAGAGAACTGAGTAATGTATGCTGTTATGAATAAATGTTTCACAGCCTACAAGGAAGCACTTTCCTTTTTTTTTTTTTCACCTTCTTTCTCTTCTTTCACTGGAAACATCAGTGAAACAGCTCAAAAGAATGAAGCGGTGTTCCTCTAAGAAGGTGACATGGCCCTCAACCCAGTTGAAGTGCCTCTACACCAATGTATGGGCAGCAAACAGGAGGAGCTGGAAGCCATCGTGCAGCAGGATGTATATGAGATGGTTGCCATCACCAATACGTGGTGTGATGACTTGCACAACTGGACTGCTGCAATAGATGGCTACAAACTCTTCAGAAATAATAGATAAGGAAGGAGACTTGGTGGGGTAGCTCTGTATGCTAGGGAATGCTTGAATTTTCCAGAGTTCAATGACAGTGATGATAAGGTTCAGTGCTTGTCTGTAAGAATCAGAGGCAAGGCAGATATCCTACAGTCAGGATCTTAGAATCGTAGAATAATAGAATCATAGAATGCTTTGAGTTGGAAGGTACCTTAAAGACTACCTAGTTCCATTCCCTGTGCCATGGACCAGGGGCACCTCCAACTAGATCAGGGATGGGCTGCTCAAGGCCCCATCCAATCTGGCCTTGAACAGCTCCAGGGAGGCGACATCCATGACTTCCCTGGACAACTTGTTCTAGTGTCTCTCCACCCTCATTGTGAAGAATTTCTTCTTAATGTCTAATCTAAATCTTCCCCCTTCCAATTTATAGCCATTCTCCCTCGTCCTATCACTACATGCCATCGTAAAATGTCCCTCCGCAGCTTTTTGTAGGCAGCAGTAGGTACTGGAAGGCTGCTATAAGATCTCCCTGAAGCCTCCTTCTTTCTCCAGGCTGAACAATCCCAACTCTCTAAGCCTGTCCTCATAGCAGAGGTGCTCCAGCCCTCTGATCATCTTCGTGGCCCTCCTCTGGACCTGGTCCAAAAGTTCCATATCCTTCTTATGCTGGGGACTTCAGAACTGGACACAGTACTCCAGCTAGGATCTCATGAGAGTGGAGTAGAAGGGAAGAATCGCCTCCGTTCACCTTCTGGCAACACTTCTTTTTCTGCAGCCCAGGATACAGCTGGCCTTCTGGGTTGTGAGCACACATTGCTGGCTCATGTTGGGCTTCTCATCAATGAGCACCTCCAGATCCTTCTCTGCAAGGCTGCTCTCAATCACATTGTACTCCAGCCTGTATTGAATCCAAACTTCTCCAATTTAAAGAGAAGGGTGTTGTAGCAGACCATGTCAAAGCCTTTACAGAAGTCCAGATTACATTTGTTGCTTTTCCCATGTCCACTGATGTGGTCACTGCATCACAGAAAGCCACTAGGTTGGTCAGGCAGGACTTGCCCTTGGTGAAGCCATCCTGGCTGTCTTGAATCACCTCCCTGTCCTCCATGTGCTTTGGCAGAGCTTCTAGGAGGATCTGTTCCATGATCTTCCCAGGCACACCAAGGTGAGGCTGACAGGTTGATAGTTTCTGGATTTATCCTTTCTACCCTTTTTAAAAATGGGCACAATTCCCTGTCACCAAGGAATTTCCCTGACTGTCATGACTTCTCAGATATCATGGAGAGTGGCTTGGCACCCAGTTCCCTCAGGACTCTGGGATGCATCTCATCAGATCACATAGACTTATATGTATTCAGGTTCCTCAAGTGATCACGAACCTGATCTTCTCCTACAGTGGGAGGGGCTTTACCCCTATGGTCCCCATCTTGTCCATTAACCAAGCAGGGGTGAGGAGAGTGGTTTCCAGTGAAGACTGAGACAAAAAAGTTGTTGAGTACCTCAGCCTCCTCCTCATTTGTTCATATGAGGTCACTGGTTTTATTCATCTGGGGGTACGCTCTCTTCAACCTTCCCTTTCTGGTTGACATACCTGTCAGAGCCCTTCTTGCAATTCTTTGCTTCTTTGTCAAGTTCAACTCCAACTGTGCCTTGGCTTTCCTGACCCCAGTCCTGCACAACTGGGAAGCATCCCTATATTCTTCTGAGACTACCTGTCCCTGCTTGCACTGCCTGTGCTCTTGCTCTTCAGTTTGACCAGCAGGTCTTGACTCAGCCATGCTGGTCTCTTCCCCACCTGATTTCCTACTTTGAGGGATGGAGCATTCTTGCGCTTTATGGAAAGCGTCCTTAATATCTGCCAGCTCTATTCTATTCCCTCGTCCCTCAGTACCGTATCCCAGCGGGTTGTATTGACTAACTCCTTGAAGAGCTGGAATTTTGTTTTGCTAAAATTTAGGGTCCTGACTGTACTCCTTGCCTGTCCCCTATCCCTCAGGGCCTTGAACTCCGCCACTGTGTGATCACTGCAACCCAGGCTGCCTCTGGTCTTGATGTCACTGATAAGCTCACTTGCACTGGTGACCATCAGGTCCAGTATTATGTCCCCTTGGGTAGGAGTGTCTATTACCTGAGTTAAGAAGTTATATTTGATGCACTCTGGGAGTCTTCTGGATTGCCTACAGCTTGCCATGCTACTTTTCCAATAGATTACAGGGTTGTTGAAGTCCCTCAGTAAAATGAGAACCTGTGAGTGTGAAGCCTTCTGTAACTGGAGAAAGAAGACTTCATCAGTAGGCTCCCCTTGATCAGGTGGCCTGTAGTAGACACTAACCACAAGGTTCCCTTTGCCTTGGTCTCTTATTCTCACCCGAAAGTATTTGACCTGTTCATGGTTATTCTTCAGGGACAGCTCTTCACACTCCATCCATTTCCTGATGTAGAAGGCAACACCTCTGCCCCTCCTTCCCACCCTGTCGCTTCTGAGCAACCAGATAGATGAAGAGACAGACAAATTATTCTGTAAGCAGCTGGGAGAAACCTCACGTTCATTAATCTTTGTCCTTGTGGGAGATTTCAGTCTATCAGATCTCTGCTGGAAATACAACACAGCAGAGAGAAAACAGTCCAGGAGGTTTTCCTTACATGCTTGGTAAGTGAGACTACCAGGGAAGACACCCAACTGGACTTGTTGGTTTTGAACTGAGAGGGACTTATGGGTGATGTGGTGGTTGGAGGCTGTCTTGGGCATGATGATCATGAAACATAGTGACAAAAGTTGAGGAAAAGTCTGAGGTACTTAATGTCTTCTTCGCTTCAGTCTTTAACAGTAAGACAAGTTGTTCTCTAGGTACACAGCCCCCTGAGGAGGAAGATAGGGACAGGGAGTGGAATGGATCCCCTATAATCCCAGAGGAAATGGTTAACAATGTGCTATGCCACCTAGACACTCATAAGTCTGTGGGGCCACATGAGATCCACCTGAGAGTATCGAATGAACTGTCTGCATCACTCACCAAGTCACTTTCCATCATTTATCATCAGTCTAGGCTAACTAGGGAGGTCCCACTTGGCTAGAGATTAGCAAATGTGATGACCATCTACAAGAAGGGCCAGAAAGAGGATCCGGGGAACTACAGGCCTGTCAGCCTGACTTCAGTGCCAGGGGAGCTTATGGAGCAGATTGTCTTGAGTGCCATCACACAGCACTTACAGGTTAACCAGGTGATCAGGCCCTATCAGAATGGATTTAGGAAAGGCAGGTCCTGCCTGACTAGCCTGATCTCCTTTTATGACAAGGTGACCAATTTAGTAGATGAAGAAAAGCCTGTAGATGTCGTCTACCTAGACTTTAGTAAAACCTTTGACACCACTTCCCATAGCATTTTCCTGGAAAAACTGGCTCATGTCTTGGACTGGCATACTCTTCACTAGGTAAAAATCTGGCTGGATGGCCAGGTCCAAAGAGTGATGTTGAATGGAGTTAAATCCAATTGGAGGCTGGTTCCACGTGGTGTTCCCCAGGGCACAGTGTTGGGGCGAGTTCTGTTTGTTGTCTTTATCAATAACCTGGATGAGGGTATCAAGTGCAACCTCAGTTAGTTTGCAGACCACACCAAGTTGTGTGGGAGTGTTGATCTTCTTGAGGGAGGGAAAGCTCTACAGAGGGATCTGGATAGGCTGGATCAATGGGCTGTGACCTGTTGTATGGAGTTCAATAAGGCCAAGTGCTGGGTCCTGCACTAAGGTCACAACTAGCACATACAATGCTAGAGGCTTGCGGAAGAGTGGCTGGAAAGCTGCATGGCAGAAAAGGACCTGGAAGTATTGTTCCATAACTGGCTGAATATGAGCCTGCAGTGTACCCAGGTAGCTGAGAAGGCCAGTAGCATCTTGGCTTGTGTCAGAAATAGTATGGCCAGCAGGACTAGGGAAGTGGTGCTCCCGCCGTACTCAGCTCTGGTGGGGCCACATCTCTAATACTGTTTCACTACAAGAAAGACATCAAGCTGCTGGAGCATGTGAAAAATAGGCCAACAAATCTGGTGAAGAGTCTAGAGCATAAGTCTTACAAGGAGTGGCTGGGGGAACTGGGGTTGTTTAGCCTAGAGAAAAGGAGGCTGAGGGGAGACCTTATCACTGTCTACAACTACCTGAGAGGAGGTTGTAGAGAGGTGGGTGGGTGTCTCTTCTCCCAAGTAACAAGGAGGTGGTAGGATGAGAGGAAACAGCCTCAAGTTCTGTCAGGAGTGGTTTAGTATAGTTTAATTCGTTCACCAAAGGGGTCAGCGAGCACAGGAACTGGCTCCTCAGGAAAATGTTTGAGTTGCCATCCCTGGAGGTATTTAAAAAGATAAGGAAATGTAACACTTAGGGACATGGTTTAATGGTGTACTTGGCAGTGTTGGGTTAGCAGGTGGACTCAATGATCTTAAAGGTCTTTTCCAACCTAAATGTTTCTGTAATTCTCTGATTCTGTGGTTTCTTGATTCTTGCTTCTCCTCCCCAATGCACTCAGTTATTACTAACTCTTTGTCTCAGCTACCTATTCTTTGCCCTCTGAATTCCATTCAAAATCCCAGAGGTGGCTTGGAAAGCCTCGATCCAGAGTTGCTCAAGGTTCACCCTGGAATATTTAAAAAGAAACAGAAATACACCCTCCATCCAGCACATTTTATTCTCACAAGGGATAACTTAGTCCTTAAGCCCAAAATGTATCTTTAGTTTCATTGTGCAGGTCCAGACAATTGAATGCCTCTCTAAGTCTGCAGCCTATGCTCCAAGATGCAAGACAAATTAAAACAAGAAATCATTAGGAAACAGTGGTCAACTTCATGCAGGATAGTTAAACTTTCAATAACTTCTTATATTTATACAGAAACAAGACATTATTTATAGCAACATGAGATCCCAATGTGAGAGAATGCTAAGATTTTTCATCATCCTTACTAATCTTATTGGAATTAAACTTTTAAAAAAACAGAAGTGCTCCCCCTCTGGAAGAAATGTAAGCCAGTATTTGATGATGTTTGATAACCTGGACTGTGAAAAGCCTTCTTAACAGAAGGAAAACATTTGGAGGAATAGGCAAGTAAATTGTAGAGTCTACCAGATAAGGCAAGCCACTTGAAAATGAACTACAAAAGGACAGTATTTTGCAGACTGTCTATGAAATGTTAAACTTAAGAAAATTGACCCCAAAAAATCCTCTCATTTTTTATTGTTAAGTTTCTTTTGTGGTTTTCCTTGGTTTTAATTTCCTCTCTCAATACAAACCTTTGATGAAAAGGATTAAAGGGACAGACTGGAAGATACTTTGCCCAATGGTAAAGCAATCAAGTTATATCTTTATTAAAGTGACAACCAGCAGAATGCGCTGAAGATCAATTAACCTAATGGCAAAAATGCTTCACATATGTATTGGTCTGCGTTGCAGACAAAATGGTCAGGTATTGACTGCTGTAGAGAGAACGTGAACACTTCTGGCCGACTTCTTGGCCAAAAAACCTAATAATTTTCTTTTTTCATTTGAGAACAGTAGAGGAAATATATGTTTCTTTTTAAAACTAGTTTTTAAGACTAATTCTGATGTGGACTTTCTTAAAATTTATGTTTTATATTTTCTCTACTGTGGACATTCTGACCACTTTTAAAATTTTAAAAATGATTTTACAATTCGGTGTCGGAGAATGCTTTCTTTTTTTTAATTGAACATAATAAACTCTTGGTATAGGAAAAGTATTTCCAGCCCAGCTCTACCCTTAGTGTTTTTAGATTGCTTCTGGACATGTTATTTGGATGAAAACTCCTGTCAGACTCAATAAAATGACTGAGAAGGTCGAATTGGCATGCATTAAGGGAAATGACAGAAGTAAAGCTTCATCATGCCTGTACCAATAGATTCAAGCTAATTTTGGTGATCACACTGCCATCCTGTGTGCATCAGTAAGTCTTCACTTTCATCTTTTTAGAAAAAGCTACAAGGCAAAAAGACAATTTGCCTTGATTACATACTGAGGAGAGGCCAGAGAGATTTCTTGGCACTGATAGGAAAACCAGTCACACTAATACACTGTTCTGTGTCCCACAAAACAAATAGGAAGATGGTAGTAAAATGGGGGAATTAATTTTTTTGACAGGAGGAAGCTCAAAAGTAAACACTTAAGTTCTCTCAGTTCCTATTCCTCGCCCAGTTCAGTGAGAAAAAAAGGTCAGTTGAAACTGTGGAGCAGTGTTAGATGAACAAAAAATGGTTGTATAACATCAGGTTACTCTAATCACTATTACTGTGATTGATATTAAATCCAGCATGCTAATGAAGGAAAGGTTAGCCCAGACCTTTTCATAATTCCAAGTGGTTCCATTGAAGGTCCACCATGAGAATTTTGGGATTCTCCATAGCTACAGCCTACGATAAGGGCTTCAAAACTCATGACTTTTTGAGCTGCATAGCTGGCTAGCCTTCAGCTTCTTTAGGCAATATTGGAAATACAAGAGTCTGACTTGCAAATAAAACTCCAGAGTGTTTCCTCTGTTATACTGACTTGTTAAAATTGTAATGTGCAGGATAGCAACAACAGTACCATTCCCGTGAGGAGCTGAAAGACAATGACTGGACACCATTTGAGTCTAGGTGAGTGTGCTCTAGGGTTAAGTTATCTCCTTGAATATCGTTTCCCCATTTTTCTTATTTTCCTTAACTATCGCTTAAGATTGTTTTAGAGAAAAATCATCTCCTCAGGAACTTTGTTTTCTGCCAAACCTTTGCTAAACTCATAGGAGAGGTGAAAATACTAAAGAACTATTAATCCTCTGTGCTTGAAAGAGAAAAGAATGCTTGCTGCTGTGTCACACAGGAGTTTATCTGGTGTTCCTAGGCTTAGTTTCAGTCCTCCAGATGAGATGTGTTCAAACATGCTACTGAGAGACAGAACGATAGACAGAATTTCTTAACTTCTCTCAGTTTAGGTTTTTATAACTCATTACTTGAAAAAAAAGTGATTGTGTTATGTGGGACCTTCTGGCAGTGGGGGAGCAGCTGTACATGCTTGTGAAGGGAAAATCGATCTATCACGGGTAGGAGTCAAGAGGTAGCAAGGCTGGGAGGCAAGCAGAGACCTAAAACACTGCACTTTCTTCTTTCATTTATATAGCTTTATCTACATAGGTATAAATCTAGCAAAAGCAAAATTTCTGCCACCATGTTGTGCAGAGATTCTTGTAATGGTGGTTAGTTGGAGTGGCACTGAAAAGTCCAGTAGCCACAGATACAGCCTCCTCAGTGAGAAATGCAAGAGTAAAGATTATGGCCAGCAAGTAAAAATATTGTATGTCTCCCTCTGTAATTCTCACTTTATAATATCCTAACTCACAACAACATGGCCATGATAGTAGGCAATTACAGCAATTGCATTCAAGATATGAATTAGGATACTACCACATGGTACCGTAATCACACAGAACATAAAAGTATTTGCCTCTTTCTCTAAACCACAGAGGGTTCTGCCTCTTGTTCCTTTCAGGCCATTCTTGTATTTACTACCAGTTCTGTCTCTTCCCTTCCAGCCCCAATCTGAATGTGATTCCCAGTCTTTAACTTCTTCATCTGTTACTTTCTGCCTACAGTAAAAGGCACTTTATGAATTACAGAGGCGTGATCACCTCCCCTTATTTTTTTATGTTCTACCATCACTGCTGTTTATTTACCACATCTTCAGCATCTTTTCCCATTTTATCAACAAATTTCCCTCTTAGTAGCTAATCTGGGGCTTTGCCAGTTTTGTTCCTCAGCATGTTGATTTCCTTTTATTTGGACCTTTACTTATATTTATGAATTTTTGTTATTTTTGGTCTTGTGTCATTCATTAAGCTGACTCCCCCTTATAGCACAGCAATGTCTTCACCCCTTACCATAAAACTGCAGATTGCTTCTGCTTGATGGTGGTTATTGCAGCCTTTCTCTCTCTGATACCACAACTAATGCTCCTCATTTTCCATTCTCAGACCAGTAACCACATCCATTTGCTGCTGATTTGTAATAGTATTAAGATTCTCAGGGAATTTCTTAAGGCTGCTTAGTGCCATGGAAATGTCTGATATGTTTGTGGATCACAGTGCCATCCTTCAAAGAGTCCAGAACTGCTATTAAAAACATATTTGCCAGTTTTAATGAGAAAAGTTATATGGAATTATAAAAATTTACTTTATCTAAGATACAGTCCCTCCCACCCTCAATATATGATGCTCTTTAACAGTGTGAACTCAAGTTTTATTAAGACAGGACCAGCTATCAGAGATGTCAGTCACTGAAATACCTTTGTATTAAACAGTAGCATGCATAACTTGGTTATTGCTGACAACCTGAACTGAAGCAGGCTTACACAAACGCAAGTCTTTACAATTAATGCTTAGTAGCACCAGACTATTAAAGGATTTAGTTGAAGTTTCCTGTCTGATGAGGATTTTCAACAGAACATGGGAATTTTGGGTCACACGTCCCACCAAAATTCAAGACGAAAGGGATTTGTCTGGGTTAGATTCTGCTACTTTGACATTTACCAAAATCCCAATACCTTAGAGTCAGTGAGAGTGTTATAACAAGGACTTAAATGAAGTTCAGGTTTCACTCATGGGGCTTTTGCTTCTATGAGCCTTAATGGGCTGTGAATCAGAGCTATTGAACAACTGGCAATGAGAAATCAATTACTTATTATAATAAGGTAATGTGTGTGAGAGGGACAGAGACATATCCTGCCCTTTGATTTTATTCTTTCCTGCATCTCTGAGGTTATTTTGCGTTTATAAAACCACAAATGGACTAGCTTCTCTGGATTCACAAACCAGACTCATGTAAGAGTCAATTTAAAGTGATAGCCAAACCTACTTAACGCATATCATGTTCAATGAATTAGCTAATAAAATAACTTAGTAGGTGGTAAATGAGCTAATAACATACGTAATGTAGTTCTATGTTGGACTCCAAAACAAGTGTTAAAATAACATTTGCCATTATGTTCGTAGTAATTTGTATAAGCTGCCTGGCAGGAGGTGTGTGCACTGCATTATTAAAAAAAAATACAATAGGAACAGTCTCATTATTTGTATCTGGAATGAATGGAGGTTTGTGAATTTATCTCACAAAATGTGCTTCGTGAAGAACCAACTAAGCACCAAGGTCAGCCTTGGGTATTAAAATTTAAAGCCCAAGAACTAAAGTTGATGCTACACAGTGAGTCAACAGGAATGTAGTAATAGATCATATCAGCCAAAAAAACCCAAATAAAATAAAACTGCACTGTTTTATGCTCTGGAACAGTCATAAAATGATTTACATAATGTTGATTTGAGTAATTTTTGCTGATTCCACTGAAATATATAGCAAATGAGAATTGAAAGCAAGTTGTAACTGAAAGACCTAACACAGAGAGCTATAGCCTCTGACTATGACTTCTACAGGAATTGCTTTGAAATATATATAAAAAATTGTGTAGTGAAATGGTCATGCTGGGCTTCATTCTGCATCACTGACTTTAATGGGATTTTCCTGAGCAGCAAATGCAGGAGTCAGCTTTGGTTAGTGGCAGTGCCACTCTACTCCAATCACGTAGCTAGTCAGACAGACCTGGGAATATTGAATTTTATCACCTACCTAAATGGGGAAAAGATTTCCACATAACTTTTTTTCCTGTATAATAACTGGAAATACTCTCAATTTTTTTGAACAAAGGGTCAGTTAAATTATTATTTAACTGAACCTGCCTTAACTATTAAAGCTTGAGGATACTGGCTCAGGAAGACATGTGTACCAATGTTAAAATCCAGTCCCATTCAAAGGAGCATTTACATATGCACTTTCTTTTAAGCTTAATAACTCTACCTGTGTAAGTGCCCTCTTTTGTTTCCTTTATCCCACAGACTACTTCAGCAGGGATTTTTTGAAGGTGAAGCTGTAAAATGGAAAATCATACTCAAAAATGAGTGAGAAATGCTCACTTGGGGTGGGGAAATGCTAACCTCAGCTGTGCTATATTTGCAAGATTGGAGCCAGCAGGTCAAGTGCCATGAATGTTCCCTTCTCCTTGGTTTTCTTTATGTTACACCTGGCATATAATGTTCAGTTTTTGGCTACTTGGCTCTAAATATGGGTTTGTTTTACCTGAGAAAAAAGAGACTAAAATTACTGCTAATTGCTGTCTTCCACTACTTAAAAGGTAAGGAAGAGCTGGAACCAAGATTTTCAGAGGAGTATAGTGAAATAGAGATTACAGCCACAAAATGCAACAAGAAAAATCTGTGGTTTTACATTAAAAAAAATATTTTTCATTATAAGAGTGGTGAAGTACTGCAGAAGGTGACCCAGAAAGGTACTGGAATTTCCATTTTTTTGGAAGATATTCAGAATTCCACATCACAGAGCTATTTTGAAGTATGAAAACAGATTTGTAATAAGATGGTGAGTATTTACTGTGAAAGTAGGTCGTTGCAATCTTCTCTGAGTCTTTTTAATGTTTAAAAGAGACATGGACTTGTATATTCTTACTATATGGAAATTATGCTCAGATATGGTATTTTAGGTTTTTGTATTTCAGCTGTTTACATTATCACAATACTTTGCTAGTTTGGAGAATGCCAGTGAGTTTCTGGAGTATCAGTATATGGCTAAAGCAATGTCAGAGAAGTTATAATTTAATATCATAAAACACCAGACTTGGTACAGACTCCAAAATGCATATTTTCAAAATTTACATTCCACTTTAATTCTCAATTTATTTTATGCTCTGTTGAAGAATAAATATTGATTACTGGCATTTTTCTGTAATTGCAAGTCATAAATACAGAAAAAATCAGAAGTCATCTTATAAAGACTGTCTTCTCAGAAATTGGACTATTTGGCTGTATTTGAATTGGAGTACTGGAACTATTTTTAGCTGAAAACCTGAGGTGGAGATTGATTTTGAAATATCCTTAGTGCAAAACAACATAAGGGTGTTCTACTGAGGAACAACCTACAATAATTGTATTGAGATCCTAATTAGACTTGTAAATGCTGTTACAAAAGAAACTTCCTTTCACAAGTAAAGACCTCTGACTCATAAAAAAATATCTTTGATAAAAGAACAATAAAACCATTGGTTAGCTTCTATTTGACTCATATTTCCTCTCAGCGTAATAAATCTTGTTTCTTCTTTATGGCTAAGATGACAAGAGCCTTTTAAGATGAGTGGTAAATTCTGTGTATCTTTATATAACCCTCATGTAATAATTTTTTAATACCCATGTAGATGAATAATTGCAAGATTAATGAAAAATATATTGAGGTCATTTGATAATACAACTGGTTATTAGAATAAGAATATTGATACTAACTGGAGAAAGTAATTACCTGGCAAAGCTTAAGCAAATTCCTTCCAAGCACAGCAAACTTAGGGCACTCTCTTCAGAGTATGCTAACACTGTTTCAGAAGTTGAGATGATTTGTATAAGAATCCAATAGTTCATTTCTTGAAATAGAAGAAATATAAGCACTTATTAAACCCAAATAAAATGTAAAAGCTTACACAGAAAAATGAAAGAAATAAAAAAAACACGGTTCCTATGTAAGGGTGAATGGAATTTTGAGAAAAAAAGTTTAAATCACTCCAACAGACTAATTTAAAAATGCCTAGATAAAGCTGACAAGGATTACTGAAGTTATTGTACAATATGTACTCAGATGAGCAGTCATAAGCTAAAATTTGGGGAAAGAAAAAAGGAATAGGATAATTTAATGTGGATCCGGGGCTTGCCGTTCGATGACTTGCCTGTTTCAAGGCAACTTAGGTGCCTTGTCTAGGTAAACTGACTTAACTATTGCCTTTGGGTTTTTTAGGAATTATTTATAGTCCTATTATAAGATATTTGGTGTATCCAGTCTGCATAAGGCAGAGTTAAACAACATAAAGAATGTTTACTTATTTATTTCTTGCTTTAGCTATCATTAATGATCATTTATGTGGGAGACAAGATAGTCAGGTCTCACTCCACCTCAGGAAAGGCACTCTAGTGTTTTAAAAGTCTTTTAATCCAAGGTATGAAAGATCCCTGCAATTTTATTTTTCTCTTGTCCATTTTACTTACATTTTCTCTCTTTAATATAATAATACTAATGGTGATAGTATTGATCATTATTAGTATTTTTCTTGTTTCAATCATGATAGCCCTATGACTCGGCAAAGGTAACAAAACCAGTGGAGTTACCATATGGTAATTGCTTCTATAGAAACAATAAATAAGAATTTATCCCCACCTTTTCTCAAAGCCAAGAGTAGCTGGTTTTGAGATAAAATTATTTGACATTTAGCAACAGACATACAATAAGCACAATTGCTATAATCAGTGTCAGGGAAGCTCGTGACAGATAAAAAAAATGCCTTACTAGGGATTTACTCATTTAAGAAATCCTAGAACCCTTTGCCTTAGTTGGATGGGCAGGAAAGCTATTAAGTAAGGAAGAAGTATATGCCAATATAATTGCAATGATGGAAGGTAATTTCTGACAACAGGGAAAAAATAAATTGTCCTTTGTTGTTTCAGTCTATTAAAATCACACTGGAAAAAGCACTTTGGCCTATTACGTAGAAAAAACTGTATTAGCAGATCATGAATGGCAGAAAATAGGCAAAAAGACATAAAAGGTCTTATGAGTTTCTAATTAAATGAAATTAAAGTTGAAAGGAGATATTTTTTTTTTCAGCTACAGTAAAGATTTAGATTTGTGGTGAATGAACCCAAATGTAACCTTTAATGACAAGAAGAGATAATGGAATAAAAAAAATGCCTTCTACTTACTGACACAGCTAGATCAATGTTTGATTAGTTCACAGATGGTAATTGAATTAAAGCTTGGAAGTGCTATGTATAGAGTATTGATTTTTCCTGTTGACTAATCAAGAAGCAACAATTTAGATGCTGAGAGAGAAAAAACAGTTTGGCAGAAAATATAACTGCTATTAAAAACACACGTCGTAAGGCAATAACAAAATCGATAGAGGACTGATACTGTGCAAGTCTCCACACTTCTAATTACGCAAAATTATACAGTCTAAATTCTGTATTGGTTTTATAACACATACATATAACCTTATTGATTTCAGCATAAAATTTTGTCCAGGACCTACAGAACACACTACTTCTTTTTGTTTTCATTACTCACCATGGGTCTTCCCTTGCTGGAATCAACAGCAGAACTCCCATTAAATCTCAATAATGATCGTGGAATATTGGTACTCAAGGAGAAATGTGTATGAAAAATGGGAGAAATAATTTCTCCTTTTATAATAATGGCAGCTGTATTGATGAGGCTGTTGCTTTGCTACATTAACTGTCTGGTTTTTAATCAGATTTAAGAAAATGACAGTTACATACAGAGGCTTATGATAAGGAAGAGAGCTTGAATAAAGACTCTAGGAAAGCATATCTATATATTCTTAGCTTCAGCTATAGAAGTCAATTGATGGTTCATTCAAGAGTAAAGCTAAGAATGTGTAGAAAGAATTTTGCTTGGTAAAATGAAGTTTACAGAATGAGTAACTACACAAATATTTTCTGCAAATGTCCTTTTAAAGCTTTGTCTTTTTCTCCAAGTGACTGTGGATTTGTAAAGATGCGTACATTTTGGAGGAGCAGGCTACCATTCATGCTTTTCTGAGCTCATAACTGTTCGAACAGATGCATCGTATTTTAATTTTTTTTACTGTCCCGCACAGCTCTCCAGTTACTCTGTGATGAGAGTTATACAATAGTAGCAATGCATTTTTGTGGTCCCCAGCTGCCTTTCAAAGTCTGTCCAAAATGAGGATTTTGTATTGTTCCCTGCGTTGCTCTTCGGGCTGGCCTGTGCAATTGTCGAGCTTTGTAGTTGAGTGACATTTAGGATGAATACTTTTCATGTTCCCGCATAGTGTACTTCACTTCCCTGTTGGAACTATAAAGACACTCCTTTATTATGCTTTAGCATATAATCATTGCCAAAAGGGCTACATTTAAACAAAAGTACTTTCAGAATCCAAAGCTTCAAATGTAATTACCTGAGGCCTTAGTGACTGAATGAAAATATGCCTGCCTATTATGTCAAATTTCCCATTAGAGGTATGATAGCTATTTTCAGTCTCAGTGATTAATAATATACTGTGACATCTATAGATGGATGGGAATTGAAGGTGATTCTGTGTTAGAGGATATTATCTGGTGATTTAGGATATGCATATATGTGAATACACACACAAATTTTACAGTGAATATATGCAAATGTAAATGGAATTCTATGCATTTGGTAAATGTTTATGAGGACATGGAGATATTTAAAATCTGTCTTGGATTTTGTCACAGTGATTTTCCTCTAGACCATATCCTGTTCTCCCTCACTAGCTTTAGGAGTAGCATCCATGTTACTTACTTACAACCTGCTTTACCCTTAAATGTAACCGCTGCACACCGGAAGCCTCCAGTTCCTGAACGAGTACTTACAATTTGTCAGGCAAATATTTTTTTCCCGCATAAGAAGTAATTAACCTTTCTATCATGGCCATTCAAAATAAGAGATGTGGACTCTGGCTACTTTAAGAAAATGAGTTCTTTTGGGGTGATTCAGGAAAATAATAGTCAATTATACTAACTGACACAGAAGTTCAGCAAGCTCAGAAGCATTGTTTGGTTGAAAAAACTCCAGATCTTCTCTATGCAGCTGATTTCACATACCCGGCATGGCGGCAGAAAGTAAGATGGTTAATTGACGAGACTATATCTTCTCAGACAAAAGATTCAAGGAGGATAAAGTGAAGTGACTGATGGAAGTAGAATAAAGTTCAAAAGTGAGCAGTAGAGGCATCTTGGTGTATGCGTCCCTTTCTCTTTGAAGAGAATCATGTGGAGGGGAGAAGTTAAGATGTTGGACTTGGGAATTTGGGAGTGAGCTGCTTTAGGAAAAAAATATACAGAAAGCAGGGATTGTTTCAGCTGGATAAATTCCACTTTGGACTGGTCTTGGGTAAAGATATATCTTGAGATTAATGGTCACTGCTAGGTGACCTTCAGCAATTTTCTGGCTAAAAGCGCTCGCTGTCTTTCCTGTATGTGCTCTGACCTCTAGGCTAGGGAGAAAGGTTTGTTTTTGTGAGGTGCTTAAGGAAGAAGGTACTCTTTATAGCGCTCTGATTTGTTTTTCCTTACTGCTGCTACTTATGGAGTTCTGACAGGTTTTTAATGTAAGAGCTTATTGACTGAAGTAAGAGACAAACATTCACTTTTGAATTCTTCACAACAATATCCAGTTGTCTTCCTTGCTTGTTATTCATTTTGTTAAGAAAGGTTAAGATATTAAAATATTAGGGTAAAATTAAATCAAAGGCAAATTACACATCAAAAGTAGTTACTTCATACTCGCAAACAGTTCTGTTATGAAAATGGTTTGGTTAGAATAGTTGGGTATATATATGTTGAAAAAAGGAACAGCTCTTAGAAAATCAGTATTTTAAACTCACCATTTTTTCACACAATATAATATATGCATATATTTTTATATAGTATGGCATGTGCTGTATGTATGCATACATATATTTACAAATTCATATGAAAATAAATGATCCTTAAGGTCCCTTCCAACTCAAACCATTCTATGATTCTATGAACATTTACCCTTGCCAACAATCACCTCTAGAAATCTGCCATGATTTCATGCAAAGTGTAGTTGAATTGGTTGCTCCTAATCTGCACTGAGCTACTTCATCATGAAAACTGGATCTCTACCTGGAAAGACTGTGGAACATGACATGTTTGCCTGCATTGTCTGTACAGAGTACAGGATTGAGCACCTGACATTACCTGAATGGCAGCTGCCAAGTGCTCATCACTCTGGATATCAAGTCTCTTGCTCTGTAAACTAAATACAAATTCAGAAAGCTAATAGTTGTCCCCCATCCTTAAAAGTTGTCCTGTCTGGGGATTGACTTGAGATCTTGTCTCTTAGTGATAATTAGCGTATTTAGTGTTGTGAATGAAGTTTCATTAACTAAAACAAATTTATACTTAGATTTATGTTGTGCACTTCTATCTTCATCCCACTATCTCATTTATATTTCTCAGTTTAGTGACCTAATGGGCTAGAGTTTAAGTATTTGTCTATAATAGTTCCCAAATCTCATTTTAGGTAAATGTCCTGATGTTCATTTTCCATTTAACTGCTATGCACAGTCTTTTTTTTGATCCAAATACATTAATCTACATTTATCTGCATTTGTCATCCACCAGACAGGTGCATTGTTATCTACGCCATTATATTGCATTGGTTTTCGTCATTGGTTCTTCCCAAGCACAGCTGATAAAGTAACAAGAAATAATCCACAAACTCACCAAATCACTATCTCTCTTTTTACTGATTTCAAGAAAAGAAACACTGAGATGTGTTCAGTACCATTTATACTTTTATTTATAACCATTTGGACAAATACTGGCAAATCACAAAATATTCATTAATTAATGCGTGTTCATGAGTTAGCAACCATAAATCATTGCTCACCGGCAACCTGTAAAGAATGCATTGTCCTATCTGACATTTGCTGTTCTTTAATTGATTTTTTTCCTTCCTAGAACGATTGTCATCTCATCTCAGAGAAGAAATCACACACAACGTGACTGAGGCAAGTAAGCAGACATCTCAAATATCAATGATGCCGTTTCAAGTAACCCCTTTAGTGCACTTGCCTATCTGGTAATGAATGGATTTCTCTTATTAGCACAACTCTACCCCTATGCATTTCCATATATTCTGCTTTTCAGATGCATGGACAGAAATGTGTGAATGCTTTCTGAATGGCTACACACAAGGACATTTATTTCTTGTACCAAATGCCTGTTAATACATTGCCTCATCATTCATTTTTTACTTAGTTTCCAGCTATGTAATTCAATTGAATCGTATTTTACTACTTGACAAGGTATAGAACTCTGATTATAAATCAGATACAACCTTCAAAGATCTGCTGGAAGCACAATCTGCCCTATATAAAGCTTTTTTGTGTTGAGGTTTCTATTCTTGTTTAACTTTCTCAATACTGAGTCTGATCAAAACAACGTCATAAAAATCATCAATGATTTTGAAATGTATTTTCCTACTACTTTCCTACTATATTAAATGGTTTAAACCCATCCCCTTCTCACCTCCCCTCCTTTGCCAGGTTCCGACCCTCCATCGACTGTGCTCCAAATTCAGAAAGAGTGGTTTTTTGATGCTGTAGTTATTCTGTCCTTTGTGAAGCCTGGCCTGTAAATTTTATGCAATGTTATATGAAAATTCACCATCTTGAACAATAAATAAATAATTTGTGGAAACAGCAAAATCCCTCTCACTAGAAAAAGTGGAAAGTTACATTTAAAAGTAGAAAGAGTATATGAAAATTATCTAAAACTTGGAACTTTTATTTACATGTTGAAGTTGGATATTTTCTAAACCAGTCTTACAAAACCCACCCATATGTTTTGAGTGTGCTAAGCTATTCATAAGAAAAATCACAGTAAATGTCTTAATTGGGAAGAGGAAGAGTGCCAGTTCTGAGCTATTTCAGGGAAATAAGCATAGTGGTTCCAAAACTCATCTAAACCAGTAGAAAGTCTACTTGCAGATCAATCAGGTCTGCGCAAAGTGAAGATCCAAGAATAAAATGAGACCTGATCATTTTCAAAATATGCAAACTACACAAGTAAAAACAACTTTTAGTAAGTTGTTCTAGCCCTGGTCACTGTGTTATCCTTATGTAAACCTTCCATTACAAGCTGGACGCTAGGTCCTCTTTCTTGGCTTGTACATTGAAAACACATTTATAATTTATTTTAACAAAATCCTCCATCGGCCTCAAACATTATGAGACATAGTCTATTTCTTTGTTCACATTAAATCCTTTCTGATTCTGTAATATGCATTTTTACTTGTATACTGTAATTGCATAAATCATTTCTTAGGGAAAAAGCTGAAGTATAGTTTTAAGAGTTTATTTAAACAAGTATTTTAATATTTATAATATATTTAATCTAGAAGGCAGTTAGATCCAAGCATCTTTGATAAAGTGATATTGATTCGTTCAACTGCCCTAGGCAAAATGGATAGTATAATTTCTCTTGTTGTTGATTAGTAAATGCCCTGGCTTTCTGGCTTTATTTTTTAAGTGGTTGACAGAATGTTTGGGGGAAACAGGCAATGAATTGTCTTTTGAGAATTGCAGCATTAATTTAAATTTATTCTAATTTATTTTGATGTAATGTTTAGAACTATGATCATTGCAAACATTTATACTTTAACAGAATGCAGTGATGAAATTTCTAAAAAATTAATTTGCTGAGTCCCTTTACAGAATATGAAAACTATTTTAGAAAGAAATAACAATTATGAATTAAACATGGTGACATCTATAATATTCATGTGAAAAGTGCAAAAGCAAATGTGAAATTTATGGAAAACTCCAATCATTTATTGTTCCTCAAAACTGAATGAAATCATAAAATTGCTGCTGGAACATTCTCAGTAGGCTCAAATGTACTTTTCAATTATATGAGCGTCATTCACCATCTGTCAAACCCCATATCTGGTTATTTATCTACATGATGACTCACTGCAGGGTGCTATCAGTATCACCATTACTTTATTTAATGAGTACCCTGTCTATTTGTACCCCTCTTGACAGCTTGTCCATATCATTCATTCGTTGTCAACCTACCATCAACATAGCGGGAAAGGCATCTCTGGCTGCTGCCTCATGACAGGCTGCTGCCTTTGGTGGTAAAGGGAGAGTGAAAAGAAGATTCTGATTCACATAGATCCTCTCCATGCTAAACATCAGGAAGGTTCTGTTGCAATGAAAAAATTGCATGGAACTTCCTTATTCGTCTCATAGTTCAAGTTGTTCCGTATGGGAGAGAATTCTTTTTCTCACTCCTCCCGTGTGGAAGACTGGAATTCAGGTACACTCTGAGGACCAGAATTAAAACCCAAAAGTATTAATAAAGGCTGCATGTAATAGTGAAATATTAAGAGCAAATTACTATGAACAAGATAGGCAGGATCTCTAGAGGGATTAGGAAGAAAACACCAAGGGACAAAGTGCAAAGGTTGCAGAGACATTTTGAAAAGCAGTTTCTGCTATTATTTGTTGTAATTTCAAATTTTATCATCTTATGCAATTAAAATTCTCAAAGTGAATCAGCACATGTCAGCATAAAGTCATTAGACAGGCATGTAGTGTATCTTTCCCTTCAAGTGAAGTTCCTACTGACTAGAAAAAGGGAAACAACCCCCATTTTTTGAAAAATGAGAAAGGGAAGATGCCGGGAGCTACAGGCTGGTCAGTCTCACTGTTGTGCCTGGCAAGATAATGGAGCAGATCTCCCTGGAAACTCTGCTGAGGCTCATGGTAAATAAGGAGGTAATTGGTGACAGACAACATGGCTTCATTAAGGGCAAATTGTGCCTGACAAATTTGATGGCCTTCTGCGATGGGGCTACAGCACTGGTGGATAAGGGAAGAATAGCTTACACAATCTATCTGGATTTGTGGAAATTATTCAACACTGTCCCACATGACATTCTCGTCTTTAAACTGGGGAGAGATGGATTCAGCAGATGGACCACTGTGTAGATAAGTAATTGGCTGGATGGTTGCCAAGAGTTGTGGTCAATTGCTCAATGTCTAAGTGGAAACCAGTAATGAGTGGTGTCCTGCAGGGGTTGGTATTAGGTCCAGTGTTGTCTTTTTTGCAGACATGGGCAGTGGGATTGAGGGTATCCTCAGTGAGTATGCTGGCAATACCAAGCTGTGTGGTGTGATTGACACGCTGGAGGGAAGGGGTGCCACCCGGAGGGACCTGGGCAGGCTTGAGAGGTGGGCCTGTGTGAACCTCATGATGTTCAACAAGACCAAATGCCAGGTCCCGCACCTGGTTCAGGGCAATCCCAAGCAAAAATGCAGGCTGTGCAGAGGCTGGATTTAGAGTAGCCCTGAAGAGAAGGTCTTGGGGGTGCTGATGGATGAGAAATTCATCATGAGCCAACAATGTGCTCTTGCAGCCCAGAAAGCCAACCGTATCCTGGAGTCCCACCACATCCAGCACAGGAAAGACACGAATCTGTTAGAGCAAGTCTAAAGGAGGATCACAAAGATGATCAGAGGGCTAGAGCACCTCTCATATGAGGACAGGCTGAGAGAGTTCAGCTTGTTTAACCTAGAGAAAAGAAGGCTCCAGGGGGACATTATAGCGGCCTTCCAGTACTATAACGGGGGCCTACAGGAAAGATGGGGAGGGACTCTTGCAGAGTCCTACACTTGGGACACAACAAACCTGTGCAGTACTACAGGCTTGGGGAAGAATGGCTGGAAAGCTGCCTGGCAGAGAAGGACCTGGGGATGCTTGTTGACAGCCCACTGAATATTAGTCAGCAGTATGCTCAGGTGGCCAAGAAGGCCAATGGCATCTTGGCTTGTATCAGAAACAGTGTGTCCAACAGCACCAGAGAAGTGATTCTGCCCCTGTCCTCAGCATTGGTGAGGCTGCACCTCGAATACTGTGTTCAGTTTTGGGCCCTTCACTACAAGAAAGATATTGAGGTGCTGGACCATGTCCAGAGAAGAGCAATGAAGATAGTGAAGGGACTGGAGAAACAAGTCTTACGAGGAGGGAACTGGGGAGACCTTATCACTGTCTGAAAGGAGGTTGTAGAGAGGAGGGTGTTGGTCTCTTTGTCCAAGTGATAGGTGAAAGGACAAGAGCGAATGGGCTCAAGCTGTGCCAGGGGAGGTTCAGGTTGGACATTAGGGAAAATTTCTTCACTGAAAGGGTTATTGGGCGCTGGAACAGTCTGTCCAGGGAGATGGTTGAGGTGTATAAGAGACAGGTAGATGGAGTGCTTAGTGATATGACTTACCAGTGGATACCTGAAAATCTCGAAGTTTTTTTCCAACCTATTGATTCTATTATTCTAATCTATGATTCTTAATCAGGGATTGTAGTGATAGGACTAAGGGGTAGCAGTTTTAGGCTGAAAAGGGGTAGATTTAGATTAGGTATCAGGAAGAAACTTTTTACTGTGTTGGTGGTGAAGCACTGGAACAGGTTGCAGAGAGACTTCATGGATACCCCATCCCTGGAGGTGTTCAAATCCAAGTCGGATGAGGCTTTGAGCAACCTGATCTAGTGGAAGGTGTCTCTGTCCATAAGAAGGGAGTTGGAACTAGGTGATCTTTAAGGTGCCTTCCAACCCAGAGAGTTCTATGAATCTCTGGTTCTATGATTCTTTTTTAATCAAGTAGTGGTATGCTGTCTTAGTTATTAAAATCTAGGAAAGTTGAGAAAGGATTTCCTTTGAAGTCAGTTTTACTTTCTTTCTATACCATATGTAAGTAACCAGTTTGGATGTGTTTAAACAGGCCTCTTTATTCTGGGTGATAGGAATATATTGGGGAAAAAAAGAATTCCACATGGAATCATTAATCATGGAACATAGTCTCCTAGCTCCAGTAGCCTCTACTGGAGGATATACTTCCAAATTAATTAATTGTTACTAAGGAATGTAGAAGTAAAGCATTGTAATGTTTCTTTAAGCAAAACAAAGGAAGGAACAATCATTTCAGACAAACTTCTATTTGGTTGGTTAAATTTTATAGTGACATAAAATAATGTTTCTAGATTTTTATTCATTGAGTGTGTATTTTTAAAATGCATCAAAAATATGGGTCAGCTATATAAATGTTAATTTCACTGGTAGAATGAGATAGAATTTAAAGTTTAATGATAAATGCCTTTCTGGAGTGGGAATAAGAGAAAAGTTATTACAACTAGCAGTGTATAGGTGGTAAGATTTAACCCTGCTGATGGGAGAGGTTAACATAATTCTCATTAATAACGAGGAAGAATAAAGATAATAGCATGGTATTCATAGATCACCTTCTGTTTGCATTCAGATTATCATAAATTACGACTCTCTAGCATTGGCTTAATCGATGTCCATAGACTCCAAGAGAAGGTTTTCCAGGCCTTTTCCTCTTCTGGCTTGTTTTCTGCCTCTGTGGAAGGAAAAGTCACCTTGGAGTGTGAATGCTCTTACTCTTTTGCCTCAGTTCAACACAGAGTATCCTCCTGTAAATGATGAAGCAACAAGCAAACTAAAGGCCTTTCTTCTCAGTTAAGTTATATACTGAAAAGCATAAGTGCCTAAAATATAGGAAATAATTAGTATTCTAGGAGGAAACACCATGAGCACAATACCTCACCTTATATAAGTAAAGCAGGTAATAAATATAAATGATGAGATATAACTGCATCTAGGCTATGCAGAAGAAATATGAGAGATGAATGTATGCTAACAAATCTCCTTTGAATTGAGGAACCATAGCCAAAGAAGGAAGAGTTGTCACAATGATGTCAGATAGAAAAATATGGATCAGAATTGCTGGCAAATATTCCAAATGTGGAAACTCCTGTCTGGTTTTAGGTGATTCTATCACCAATATTTGTCCAATAGTAATATATGACACATGTAAGTTGTCAAAATGGAAACTACCAACCAAACTTTGAGTGTGAACTTCAATACAAGAGCACATTTCACTGAGAAAATCCTCAGAGAAGACATGGAATAAACCCAGAACTTTCCTACTGCAAGTTCCAGCCCAAGACTGGTTATCAGGAATCCTCTCCATACTGTAACAAAAGTAACAATTAAAAAAAAAATTATCCTAGCAGCCCATATGTAACCTAGGCAACTTAAGAATTATATGAACACTCATAGAATACACCTCCAGTGTCTGTGCATTCTTGTAAGTACATGGAATAAAAATATGTTTATTTTCTTCAAATAAACAGAGCAGTCAGTTCTAAACCATCTGCTACATTTTATTTTAAAAAACTGGCAAGTAAAGCAGCATTTTTAATATTCACATTAAACAAATATAGGTGTAATTGCCTTGAATGAGCTGAGATTTCCTCAGAGTACCCTCAGCAAATGCATCCTTTTTTCTAACTAAAATGCAAATGAAAATGGTATCTTGCTCAATAATGAATAAAGCAGACTGGTTAATCTCTCTCTTTCTCCTTTCTTAGGATTTGTATTTCTCTTTTGTTCTTTACAGAATAAACTGAATCAAGGCCTAAATATACTAAAATTTTATATAATATTTACTAGATTTAATTTTTCGTTATTGTGGGGAGGAGCAATAACATTTAGAAAATAATACACAATTGTTTCCTGATTTTGAACAAAGGAACTCTTGTCAACTCTTAAAAATGTTTATAACAATATGACATAACCTCATGAATTGATGAACTTTAAATATTAACGTTTGTTGTGGTGGCATAGATAGATGCAAGCCAAACTACCCATTTTGCAGGGTTTTCCTGGAAAATCTATTAGTTTAGAGTAATGGAAAGAGTTTTGTCAAAACTGTAAGCACTTACCATCTTTCCATGAGTAATCTGGCCTGTCTCTGGTACTTTAGTATTGCACTATGTAAGACCAAAGCTTCCAGTTTCCAGTTAATTCAAAGGAATGAAATTAATATCAAGTTCTACTCACTTAAGTTTTGCCTTGCCATAATATTGCCTGTATTAGCACTTAGTTGTTCTTTGGGATTTTGGAGTGTATTTTTTTTTTTTTTTAACAAGAACATACCTGAGAACTTCTGCTGAATTTTTGTTCAAATAGTAAGACTACTAATGGACATAGTTTCTTTCTTTAGGCCTTATACTTCAACATAGTCAGTGTTTAGTGTAGAAATCCGATTTAGATTTAAGTCACATATTACTGAGAAGTTATCCCTAAACTGTCCATCTTGGGACAGTTAGTCTTTAAGTAGCCAGCTGACTTAGTCAAGAATTTCAGTTTTCTCAATCAGAAGACCATTTTTCAGTAAAGTATTAATCCAGTGGTGAGTACCAGATTGGTCCAGACATGTCACTCATTTCTGATGTTTTACAGCTGTTCTCTTAATTTATCAAAAATAGATGACGTTGGTTGGACAAGGACAGTTACAGCAGAGTAGGAGTTGAGCAGTGCAAAGTCAGCCAGCAGCATGTTTGAGATCTGGTGAGATTTCTTGGCATGTATTAAATAGCAAATCATGACATATAGAAAGTCAAAAGCACTTAATCTACTATGAATAAGCTCGTAAGATAGTATTGCCTATATGCTAAAATAGCAGCAAATACGTGTATGTATGGACACACATAAGCACACATATACCAGAAAATAAAAAAATCAGTTGTACGCAGTCACATGTATTATTTAGCATATTATTACTCATTTATCATATTGTGTCTTCAAAAGGCTATAGCATCAGTTTTGCTCATGCACACCATTTGGTTCTGCGTTGCCTTCTGTTACTGATATACATAATGCACTTAGATTTTGTGCATAAGTTTAGTAATACGGACTTTTAAAAATTGTTAATGGGCAGTCTAAAAGGAATCTGAAACACTTCACAATCTCAAAAAAAGGTCACTTTTTCATGTCATTTTATGCCCAGACTTGCTTTTTCAGGATTTACCTTGTCAGCCATTTCTAGTACTCAGATATTTGTCTTATTGCTCTTTAGATATGAAACATTCACACGAGAGCATCATCAATATGTGTGCAAGATTTTGAAAGTTCACTAAAGAGTTCACTGAGGAGAGATTTGGGAAATAATGTTTTGTTTCTAATCATCAAGACAGGTGGCAAGGGACCTTGAGCAAGACCTACTTGCTTGAATTTTTTTTTTCTTTGTATCTTAAGTGTAATACTATTTGGGCTGTAAATTTTTTTCTGGCTTGGGAGTGTTATATATCAAACAGCAGGTGTTATTATACATGAACAAAGTATGGTGTATTGCAAAGAAAATGAATCACAAATAATGTGTTCTGGACATATAATGTATTAGTTGTACCTTAGACAATTTTTCAACTGTAATGTTGCTTTGGAATCTTTGCTTGTAACTCCTGGTGATATACATTCTTTGCTGATATGTATCTAGTGCTTGGAATTATTAAGAACACACAATACAAAAATAAATGAATAGGAAAAAGAAATGCAAAATAAAGAGATGGGCAGCAGCTATTTTTTAAATTTTTATTCTCAGATGAAGAAAACTTTCTTGAGAGGTCTATCAGGAAATGATATGCCAATACCAGCTTTTGTAAACCTGGAGAGCTTTTGCATATGTGTTAGAACAACAGGCAAAAAACCTCCTAGGCCTGCCTTCATTATATCTTTTATTTGAATAGCCAACAAGCAAATAAGAAAGAGGGATTTCAACTATAAAAAATTGTACCACACAGGCTTGGGAAACACAATGGCTCATTCTTATACTTGTCAAACTACTAGCAGGAGCTGGTAAACAGATAGATCATGGCTAATAAACTGCTAATAGATTTGTGTAGTCCTGAAAAAACCAAAGCATATCCAGATAAACAGACTTCCACAAATTTCTAGGACAGTCTCTGAGGTGTCAGTGACACCTTCAAAGGTGGACACAGATCTGATTGTAGTGTGCATGTGCTGGAGAGGAGAGCCGAAAGAGTCTAAAAACTCTAAGAAAGTGAACATTTTCATATACAGGATGCTCATTAGATTTATATTCAGGTTTTTCGGCAGGCAACTATGCCATGATAACCTTTAATCAGGTCTAGACTGAAGTTACTGTTGCTACTGGCTGCAAAACCTCAGTGTTGAGTTGAAATCTAGGAGGGTCATGGCTATATGAATCCTGGAAGAGACTAGAAACATATTCAAGAGTAACACCATGGCCAGCATGGATGACCAGCTCTCCCTGAATTGTTGGCTGTTTGCTAGTATCTGTTGGATACTGGTGATTCATACAAGGCAGTTGTACATTGGAGTCCTGAAGTTTCAGGAGTGTCCGCCTGCAGGTAGCTTTTAGGATGAATCAGCCAGCAAGAGAGGCTGACTCTATAAGGAGCAGGCAATAGAAATCATATGTAGTGAATTCACACATTGAAAATAACATTTAAAGCAATATGTAATTTCACAAGATTTCTAGTTGTGCTGTAACATTACCTATCTGCTGCCAACATCTCAAATTTAAAAGCTGATCATCCAAAACAAGGGACCTAGAAAAGAGGTAAAATGAGGCTGCTAGATTAATTTAGTCCAGACTTAATTGCAATGATTTATCATTGTCTACAGAGCATTGCAAAAATATTAACTAATCTCACAGAAAGATTAATAGATACCCAGTAATAAACTTGTTCTTAACATCATACATAAAATTAAACAAAAATTTTCCTCATGAGACTCAGATTATTATTTAAATACTTAAATTATTATCACCTTTGTGCTTCCATTTTACAGAAGTTCCATTTCTGTTTTAGCTTTAAATTAGGTCATATTTGTCCAGAATTGTCTTGACCATCTCAAGAGTCATGAACTACACAATCCTCCATGCCGCTTTGCCATTCCACAATGGGTACATGAGCTTGGCCTCCACTGTTCTCATATCTCACTACTCACAAAAGGAGAAGCCGGGAGCCCCATGAAGTCCATTACAAGTCCTCCTGGTTCATTCCACCAAGGAGCTAAACATCATCTTCTGAGTGCAGTCCTGTTGTGATAGGCAACTGCTAAATGCTCTTGGAGTCAAATGAGGGATCTGGTGTGATTACAACAATGTTAGGATAGAGACTACTCAGAGCTCTGGCTCCTAGAGCCCAGCTAGGCATTCTGTGCTGTGCAAACAAAGAAAAGCACCTCATAATGAACCCCAAACCCTGATAGATCAAGAGGAGCAACCAGTGTCACGATACAATTATTTTTATATTATCTATAACTTACCCTTAAGCACAAGCAAGTGCCTCAGGACTTAAAGTGAGGAGCTCTCTGTATTTAGCATAATAACACCTGAAGTCTTTTTTGGAAGAAACTCTTGAGTAGTTCTTTATTTCAAAATGTGACAGTAACAAACTCACAGTTTTACACGTTGCCCTCTCTTTGAAGTGCTCGTGATAGGACAAGTCATGAATATCAAATAACTTATTGCCTTCCTTGGTCAGAGGACCAAGTAATCTTCCACATTTCTGGCATAACAATAGCAGATGTGTGCAGCAGTTGACTACAGCACCTTGCCACCAATAAGGGTTTTTCATCCCTTTGTCATTGCTAGGGTAACAAAAAAGTCCAAGAGATTTCCTAGGAAGGCTGGAGGTGAGAAAAGAAGACACTAACCTATCAGCTTTAGGGATACATAAAACTGGCCTCTCTTAATTTAGAAGGGCTTCTAATCATGTGTCAACATAGAATTAGCAGCTTCACAACTAGGAGAAATAAGGAAATTTCTCTCCTTCTCATAGGCTGAACTGGCAAATAATGTATGTTTGTATGACATAATGGATTCAATGGATGTGTTTAATTCCTTTGGTAAAACACATTTTACAGCTTCTGACAAGGAACATCCATTAACTGCTCTTCCTACCTTCAGGTCATTTCTTTCTGATGTCTTTAATTAGACTTTTTAAAATGGACTGATCTCATTGAATGACATTTTTCTGCAAAATTCCTTTGTGAATTAAATTGTATCAAATGCTTGAAGTAGTTCCTGTTGAAGCTTTATCAATAAAACAAACAAGTAGAGCTATTAAGGAAATGCATATAAAATTAGACAAAATTATATAAATATTTCATAATCAGCATATTTCCTACAAGTAAAGTGATAGGTAGAATGGGGTGTCCCAGAGGATCTTAAGTTTAGATATAGAAAGGGCTTTGCAAAAGTTGCCAGGTGTTCATACCAGTCATTAAATTCAGTATGTGGGCTGAGATCAGATGGAATGCTGAGATGTTTCTTATTTATTTGGTTGGATGCTTCTTTTTAGGAATGTTCTTCGAAGTATTAACTGTAGTAGAAAATCCCCCAAAGTTATACTGTATAGCCTTTAGTAAACAAGTAGCTGAGAACTTGTATGTAAAGATGAGAGTTGATGGGAATCGGCCTGTCATGATCCTGGTTGTGTTTCATATTATAGCTTCTTTTTCTATGGGTATGAAATTTTTTAAATAGTGGAAACTAGAAAATTACACACTCCAATAAAAACTAAACTGCTGTACTGACTTTTCATACAATGTTTTATGGATGTTCTGAGACTTTATAGAGCATACTGCTGTCAACAGATCTCTGGCTAATTAGTGGATGCTTAAAATCTCTGAAGTTTTGGCCCACAATTACTAATTACCAGTTTTTGATTGTGTAAAGGTACAGGTTTTTTGAAGAGTTGTTTAGAGTAGGTTTTGAAGATCTGGTCATGTTTTTCTCTTTGATAACCCATGTTTCAACATATGATGAACCTGATAATGTTTTGATACAAACTTTTAACCAAACTCTTCAGAAGAAATGCTGGAGAGAATTGGAAGCAGCACCCATACTCACAAAGAGCAAAGTTGTTCATTGTGTTAAATAGTGTCCATGTAATGCTTATGTGCTGTTTGACACTGGCACATTTAAATCTTACAAAAACAACAGGAAAACAAACAAACCCTTTCATTTATAATGAAAAATTCAGGAAGTGACTTTCATAGATACCAGATTGATATTCTGCTGAACATGACTGGGTGCTCATATGGTTACTTTTTTGCCTTTTAAATAATACATCACAAATCACTAACAATTGGCTCATCTTTGAGCAAAAAAGTCCTTCTCAACCGCCTACATGTTGGACAACTTTCAGTGTATCTGTATACAGGTACTTTCATGTGAACATATGTACAGTACAAAAGAAACCGTCATGGTCTGAAGTTCCTGTTTTATTATTTTTTCACCTATTTAAATTAACTACTTCTTTGTGTAACAAACAGAAAAACCTATCTGCATCTAAGCTAGTTTTTCAAATACTGTTACTAAATGTGGTTTGTGTAATACCCAGAGTTATTTAATTTCTAGGGCTTTTTACAGAATAGGTTTTTCTTGTTAGTCCAGTTTAGCATAATGACTGTGAAAATTTGGCCAATGTTGCTTAGAATTCCATGAGTCATTTTGACTAAAACACTTTATTCTTAGTTCGATCCTACACTATCTAACATCTTAAAGTCTAAAAAGTCTCTTGAGTATAGGGTGATTCTACATGCCAGAACTTACTGTTCCAACAATCCTCTGAAGGAGTGGTTCATATCAGATCAGTTAGAAGCAAATTGGTGAAAGCGCTTTGAAGTTAAATTAATCAGATTTTCCTGAAAGGTGGGGTTTGACTTCTCACAGCATAACCTCTCCATTAAAGTTGTGCATAGCAGTAATAACAAAATTGTGTTTGGTGACCTCTTTACCAATGCAGAGGCAAACTCTTTTCCTGGTTGTTTTGGTTTGGGCTGGGGTGGAGATAGTTTTCATCATAGTACCTAGTAGGGGGTTATATCTGGGATTTGTGCTGCAACTAGTGTTGGTAATACAGGGATGTTTAAATTTCTGCTGCACAGGCTTAACACAGAGTCAAGGCCTTTTCTGCTTCTCACATGGCGCTGCCAGCAAGCAGGCTGGGGGTACCCAAGAATTTGGGAGGGGATACAGCTGGGACAGCTGACCTCAACTGATCAAAGGGATATTCCATACCACAGAACACCATGCTCAGCAATATAAGAAGGGGGAAAGAAGGCAGAAGGCGAAACATTTCGGTTATGGCATTTGTCTTCCCAAGTTAATGTTATGCTTGATAGAGCCTTGCTTTTCTGGACATGAACACCTGCCTGCCGATGGGAAGTAGTGAACAGATTCCTTGTTTTGCTTTGCTTTCATGTGTGGCATTGCTTTACCTATTAGAATGTCTTTATTTTAAACCACAAGTTTTTCACTTTTACCCTTTCAATTCTCTTCCCCATTCCACTGGGGAGCAGTAAACAAGCAGCTGTGTGATGCTCAGTTGCCAGGTAGGGTTAAACCACAATACCGACCTAAGAGTTTTATTTTGTTTGGAATATTCTTAAGGCTTAATTTTAGTATTTGGAGTAATGTCAAAACCAAGAAGTGTCAGCCTTTGCCAACCATGTATATTTTAGCAAGCATCGGAATAAATGGTGAGGAAACACATTTTATGAGTCAGTAAATGACTATTCAAGTTTTCCTCAGACTGTAGAGGTATGGACTAATGCTACACTTTTCACTTTAATGGTTGTGTTTGTATTTTTAACATCTAATCATCCTAATAAGTCTTGAAGATGTTACACACAGATATCTTGATTTCTTAATGAATTTTTATGGATGTCTTATAAGTAAGCCGGAACCATTCCTGATGGAGTTAGTCAGAAGTGTTTAAAAACATACTAGGAATAATGAGTAAGCAGTACATAAAATCACAAACCTTACATAACAAAAACGAGGTGGCATTCTATAACGTCTGATTTTTTATTGTGGCTCATATTTTCTACCACACTCCATCCTGATGAAAACAGAAATTGCTCATTCCTAGTGACGCTGCTGCCTGTTTAGCTTCATTGCTGCAATGAAATATAATATTTTTTGCCCTCGATTCAGAGGCTATATTCTTCCAGACAAAGAAGCAGGCACAGGAAGGGATCAAAAAACTATGATAGTCAAAGGATTTTTTCATATATAGGACAAAATCTGGGGATTTGCAAGAAAAGAGGAATAGAAGCTCTTATGGCTTTAGACATCATATCTCACAATTTTGTGCTTATGACAAAAGCCCAGTTTGATAAGAGAAAGAAAAGTTGATATAACATAACTTTCTTAATTTTTCATTTATGTATTTGTTTGTGTCTTATTTATTGACACTCTATTATAAGGTGTCCTAGTTTGGCTGGGATAGGGCTAATTTTCTCCCTAGTAGCTAGTATAGTGCTGTGATTTGGATTTGGTATAAGAATAATGTTGATAACGGATGCTTTAATTGTTGCTAAGCAGTGTTTATACCAAGTCAGTGACTTTTCAGCTTCACATGCTCTGCCAGCAATGAGGTGCACAGGAAGCTAGTAGTGAGCACAGGCAGGGCAGCTGACACAAACTGGCCAAAGGGACGTTCCATACCATATGATGTCATGGTCAGTATATATACTGAGAGAAGCTGGCTGGAGTGCTGTGATCACTTGGCAGGGACAGACTGGGCATCAGTCAGTGGGTGGTGAGCAATTGCATCACTCATTTTGTATATTATTATTACTATTAATAGTGATAATCATCCTATCTATTCCTCTGACACCTTATTAAACTGTCTTTACCTCAGCCCATGAGCTTTACTGTTTTTTTTTTTCCCATAGCTCCAGATGGAGGGAGAGAGAGCAGCTGCGTGATGCTTGTTTGCTGGGTGGGATTAAACCACATCATAGAATCATAGAATCACCAGGTTGGAAAAGACCCACCAGGTCATTGAGTCCAACCATTCCTATCAAACACTAAAACATGCCCTCAGCGCTTCATCCATCTGTCCCTTAAACATCTCCAGAGAAGGTGACTCAACCACCTCCCTGGGCAGCCTGTTCCAGTGCATAATGAACCTTTCCGTGAAAGATTTTTTCCTAATGTCCACCCTAAATCCCCCCTGCTGGACCTTGAGGCCATTCCCTCTTGCCCTGTCCCCTGTCACTTGGGAGAAGAGGCCAGCACCCTCCTCTCCACAACCTCCTTTCAGGTAGTTGTAGAGAGCAATGAGGTCTCCCCTCAGCCTCCTCTTCTCCAGGCTAAACAACCCCAGCTCTCTCAGCCGTTCCTCATCAAACATCTGCATTTATAACCATTTTCTAGGAACTCAAAAATGAGTATGTACTAGGTTCATTTTGATATTGTTCTTGGTATTATTATTAGTAAATATGAATATAGTTTTTATATTAAAAAAGTACTACTTTAAATTCCATAAGATGTTCAATGCCATATCACTTAGAAAGAGAAATGAAAGAAAATTCTGGCTCAGGAGCACCCATTGTTTGTCTGAGAAGTCACTTCTTTGTTAGGCAGGCTTATTGATATATCTGATATTTGTGTTTGGTTTGTGCTTAAATTTTCAGTACTTACAAAATTTTAAGGGTAGTTTGACTATTTGGAGTAGATGTATAAGAAGTTAAATGGCCATAAAGATGAAAAATATCATCAGAATAGGTTTTTGAAATAAACAATATAAATTTACTATCAGTGTTTAGGTTTCTGCTTGCTCAGGATATGCCTTTATGGAAAACTTCTACACTGATCAAGCTGGATTATGGCAAAATAAACCTATCATTCACTGTCCTTGTAATTCTAATTTGTTGGTTTGTATTGTTGTAACTTGCATGTTGTCAGTCATCAATGTGAAGAGAAAACACATGTGGATCACAAACGCTTTGTGAAAGCTAGTTATTCAGCTACCAGGCAGATTTCTTTTTGTTTGTAATTTAAATGCAAAATTAGTTTGTGTGTGAACTGCTGCACAATTCAGTGCATTTATCAATGCATAATGGAGAATCCTGGAACGGTGGACAGGGTAACAAGTAGTAGCAGAGAATGAATTGCAACTAGTAAGTCAGAAAATATTTGAATATTTGTTCCTAGCTTATGATGTTTTGATGCAGCAATAAAATTTCTTTACTAGTGACATACGTATAAACAATGTCCTTGAGAAATGACAAAACTGAAACAGTTGCAAAAGCTGAAAATTAAGTCAATGATGGATATAGTTACTTTCTCTTATAAAAGGCCGCTCCTATTTTCAGACCCCTGTGTTTGTCTGGAAAGTCTCTACATGAACCTTTTTTATATTTTCTGTGTCCTTTGTCCACTCATGCTTTACTATTTAACTCATTTCTTATTCTAACAAGTAGATGGCATCAAAAATTGCATCACTATTTTTTTCAGAAATCTATCCAAGACATTGCAAAAATCTTTAAATGGATTTAAAATATGAACGAAGCGAGGGCGAGGTGCAAAAGTATTAAGACTAATGTAAAAGCAAAGTAAGGAGGTAAATTCAAGGAAATGTTAAGATTATAAATTGGTAGCAGAATCAGACAAAGAAGGCATGAGAATCAGCATACTTGTGCTGAAATAGTGGTAAGTGATGTCTGCTTCCTACTTTCTTGACTGGAATCATAATTTTTCTCATGTCATGGATTTAATTTAGATGGTTTAGAAATATATCTACCACCAATGGAAATCCAAAGCTCATTGTATTATTAATGCATCAGATCAACTCAACAGTTGTGAAATGTTATACTTTCTGTTCACTGGAGATTTTTTGGAATGCCACACAATTCACTGACCACAGATGTTACAACAGTGACATCTGCAACCTGATAATAGACAACAAAAGGAAAAAAAGACCCCCGAGACTTGAAATTAAAATTTATGGTTAATTAGTATGAATAACTATTAAATATTGTGTAATGCTATGTAAAGCAAAACAGATTTGAAAAAAAAAGGAATTGATTTTATTATATCTTGCTTCTTAATCAGCAATCACTAATATATATATGTGTGTGTGTGCGTGGATGGATGGATGGATGGACTCCAGCGTGGATTGCTGCTTCAAAGGCAGGCTTGTGCCTTAGGGTAGGCTCAGCTTCTTCTGTTATCATAAGGAAACCAGAAACACATCAAAATGATTGTCATGGCAGCTAGCAGGTGGCAGAGGGCAACTAAAAGAAGCCTCCTACTGCTTGAAAGCCACATCACGTTAGAAATATTTGAGTTTATATTCAACTTCTGTGCAGACAGGTAAAGCAATGACACATTGCCTTTATTACTGCCTTATTTCAGATTAGGCTGATAAAACCACTCTAAATAGAATGCTCAATGAAATAAATATTAGTACCTATTTGATAATATTATTGTTGCCTAAAGGATATTGAAGCAGGTTCACAAAAGATAAGATTTCATAGTGGAATCTGTAGCTGATGGCATATGTTGAAAAAGTGAAAGGTAGTTTTAGTTTAGGATAAAAACAAAGAAGAAAGCAAGAGTAGCCCCAATAGCCAGCCTCTGGGAACTCGCCAGCATAGCAAGTGAGCACGATGAAGGTGATGACAATGATTTTTTGCCATGCTTTCTCCCTAGCACTATATGCTATACGCAGGGACTCACTCAAACTCTCTATAGCTTGTTCTCGCTTATGAAGCTGTCAGCACTGATTAGAATATCCTAACCAGGTACAAGCCCAGTATCCTGTTTATCTGTTAAGTTTCCGTATGCATGTAAATGTATTATGGAATTATATTTACAAAGTATTTAAATGTTTGTTATCTACATATATTTACAGTGTGTTTATATTTTTCTCATAAAAAGAAATATAAACAGAAAATGGAAGGTAAAAGAAAGCAAAGGTAGGTAGGGCAATGTCCCACCAGTGGTATTTGCTTCCCAGAAAATCTGCCACAACAAGAATAATGGGGTTTTCCAGGTTCAAGATCATGGGATGAACAGCACAAGAACAACAACATGGAACACAAGGGAAAATCACTGCCACAAAAGTGCAAAGAGAATACTGCTACTGCAGCTGAGGAGAGAGGCTCCAGAGCTGCAAACAGCAAGGCTTTGGCACTACTGCTAAGGCACCCAAGGTACTATGCAACAGCATCAGCCTGCATATCCCATGTACTGGATTTGATGCATTTTAGAGAATTTTATGTTTGTTTTCCTCTGCTTTGTCCTGTAGAAGGGATACTCCAATGAATGTCAAGACAACGGTAGTTTATAAGGGAGAATAAATCCTTTTGCAAGAGGAAAAGTCATGATAGACATTGTCCTGGATTATGTAATGAAGAGAAACAGTTAAAACAGTCTTTCAAAGTAATTTGGGCTTTTTTAGACAATTGACAATGCTTATTTTTGCATTTTTACTTTGTATTAGAATATTTTTAGAATTGTTCTTAATTTTGAATTTATTTCCTAATGACTTTATTAAACACACTTCATTGTGAAAAAAAATCTGCATTCTGAAATTTCTCCATATTATTTAAAAATGTTTTTCCATGATTTATTCAAGTGACACTGTCAGAAAATGGTGTGCCATCAACTCAGCTTTTCTTGAGATAGAAAGCCATTTACTGTTTTCCAAACAGCTCTTGAAAGGACTTTAGAATGGAGTGAGCCCCCTCTGGAACTACTCTCAAAACTGGTCTTAGACACTACTGCCTCTGCTGCTTCCATGCATTGAAGTAACAACTGAACAGTTAGTATACCTGGACATCTTTTACACATTTACCCTTGTACGTATGTGCGTTTATATCCACGTATAAACAAACAGAGAGCTTATTTTAAATTTTTTGTTTTACCTGGAAGGTTAATGCCAGTTATACTGACTTCTTCCACTAGAAAAAGATCAAAATGATAAATGAAAAATATTCTCTGGCCCATTTAGAGTGCAATGCTTTACAGGCAGTGTTCTTCAGTGCTGTTCGGTGGCTGCAGCTGTCTACTTGTATAGAGCAAAGCAAAGAGAAGATCTAAATCTAGAATTTTCAATTTTGTCTGCTAATAAACCATTTTAAAAATGCATTTCTGTTTTACTAGAAAATAATTCAATGTTTGTACCATTTAGGAATGAAAAACTTCCAGATAATTCATAATTTAAATATAAGCAGATTAGAAATAAATCAAACATGAATAGAGGCATTTACGCTGCAGGGTTTCAAGCTAAGAGACAGAAAAATTTCTTATAAAGATGCAGAACTTGTCAGCAACTTTCTGTGTGTACAAGCCAAAGCCTGCGTCAAGGCACAGAGAAAATGTTTTACTCGCTAGGAGAACAACTATTTGGAACAATTTTTTCAAGAAAGAAGGCTAAGAGTCTGTTTAATGGGCAGAAGGAGCTTGTGGCACCTTAAGAGTTGGGGACACGAGCCAAACAAAGGCACGATGTGAAAGGGCCAAAGCCAGAGATACGAATCCCAGTGTGGCGGAAGACAACAGGAGAAGAAACAGAAATAGACCTTTGCTTTACTTTCAGGCTGAGGTTGGGTATTTAAAGACGATTTGTTAAGTCCTTTTTCCTTCACAATGATCTATTTTTTATTTTTCTTTTCAATTAATCACAGCATACAAAGAATTTGAAGGTAACCTACAGTTAGCAGCAAGAAGTTTAAGGGAAGATGTTGGGGAGTGGAAGAAGAACTGAAAAAGGAAATAGGTAAGACTTTTACTCCCAGTATATAACTGCAAACATATCAGTTAATGTCAAACCAGAAGCAACCTCTATTCTTTTTGCATGGTTACAACTGGAAGAAAAAAATATTTAGCTGTGGAGGGACACATATTTCCCTTGACTTATTTTTCTATGGTGTTCTTAAAACGCAGATTGCTAGTTAACATGAAGTAAGCTTCATTATCCTTTTTTTTTTTTTGAGGTGTATAAAGATCTGTACATAAAACAAGTTTGACTAAAACCGGTTCATTCAGATTTATTGGTGGGATTTGTACTTCTAGCTCTATAACCAAGTTCTCAGATTGTGTCTTCCTTCCAGCATATGTGCTTTCCTACACAATGCCTTTTCAATAAGATACTCTATTAGGGTTGTCTTCTCCAGAATAAAATTTAATAAACCCCTCAAGATCAGGTCTGGGGGTGTTAAATATCTTCAAATTTATGTTATATCTGTGGCAATAAGGGACATTTCCCAAGAGGTATGCTCTGAATATTTCAGTAATGCTGAGTAACACATTGCTATGCAAACAGTACTATTAGGTTTCCTGTGATGTGTCTTTCTATCATCTTACTTTGGGTCTTAATGAAATTTGAACTTGGATTGCTTCTATCTGAGTCTGCATCATTACTTCTGTTCATGTGATAGCTTATGTGTTGGCTCATCTTTTGTACATAATGTTGTTGCTTCTACCAGGAACACATGATTCTGGGGTATTGCTTGGCTTGTATTTGAACTCTGTCCCAAAATTCTGTTACAACTGCATGTGGATGGTCTTCCATAGTTGCCCCAGGACATTTGGTGTATTACATTACTCTTTCTAACATATTCAAATACTATTTTAAAATTTTTTATTGTTTTCCTCCTTTAATTAGACTTTCATCAAAAAGGACAAAAAAAGAACAATAACTTCAAGATAGTTGTAATCCATTGCAGGATGTATAACTTGACTGTTAAAAAGGCTGTCAATTTGAAATACAAAAACATGTTCTGGGATCTTGTTCTTGCAGAACAGTATCTTGCAGATACTGGGGTGAAGCTAAAAAAAAAAAAAGTGAAACTTTCACAGCAAACTGAAATCAGATGTGCAGATGTAATTATAAGAAGAATAGAGAGATTATTTATTATGAAATCAGAACCTAACTTGATAGCAATATGAATTTGTTAGGCTTTGATTTCATACACCTCTTTTGTACCCCAGCATCCAGGAAAAGTTGGAAAATTCTGTTTTTAAAAAAAGAATAGTTTCATTCTCGTATCTGAATCAAGGCAGTTTGCAAAATGTTTTATGAGCAACTCAGTGATTAAAAAAGCCTGTTAAGACTTAGTCATTACTAGCTATTTATGTACAGTGCTGTAGCTTATTTTATCCTTTCAGTAAATTATGTTTGTTAACATAACAGAAGGTTATTCTCCTTCTGTACTCGGCACTGGTGAGCCCGCCCCTGGAATACTGTGTTCAGTTCTGGGCCCCTCACCACAAGAAGGATGTTGAGGGTCTGGAGCGAGTCCAGAGAAGAGCAACGAAGCTGGTGAAGGGACTGGAGAACAGGCCTTATGAGGAGTGGCTGAGAGAGCTGGGGTTGTTTAGCCTGGAGAAGAGGAGGCTGAGGAGAGACCACATTCCTCTCTATAACTACCTGAAAGGAAGTTGTGGAGAGCAATGAGGTCTCCCCGCAGGCTCCTCTGAGGCTCTCCGCAGCCTCTTCCTGAAAGGAGGTTGTGGAGAGGTGGATGCTGGCCTCTTCTCCCAAGTGACAGGGGACAGGACAAGAGGGAATGGCCTCAAGCTCCACCAGGTGAGGTTCAGGCTGGACATTAGGAAAAGATTTTTCATGGAAAGGGTCATTGGGCACTGGCAGAGGCTGCCCAGGGAGGTGGTTGATTCACCTTCCCTGGAGGCACAGTGGATGAGTGGTAAGGGGCATGGTTTAGTGTTTGATAGGAATGGTTGGACTAGATGATCCAGTGGGTGTCTTCCAACCTGGTGATTCTATGATTCTATGATATCTTTCTCTAAAAGTAAGTTGTGATATTTTTCTATGACTGTCCATTTCCCCCCTCACTTTATCGGTTTCAAGACAAAAATTCAGCTGATTCAAATAAATAACCACACATTGTATTTTTAGCTGCTGCTATAGGTAGAAAAATGTCAGTGAACTGAAAAGGCAGAAGGGAAAACTCTATAACAAAGGTTAAGTAATATTTTTTTCAGAGAACAATACACTCCACAATTCTGACTTACAATACTTAGTGGACTGTTCCATTTTCCTTTCAGTGTGTGGTTTCATTCTCTTTACCATGTTAATAGTTCCAAGAACAGACTACCACAGCATGTGGAACTCAACTTTTTTCAGTTTTTCTAATGGAATAGATAAGCAAAATATTTCTGCGTATGCTAGAAATGAGGAACGTTTCACTATCTCATTTTTTGTTACTGGTTCTGGTCCAACATTTTTAGGTAAAAAGTAGGAAGAAAGACCTCCTACATCTAATGGATTATCTGAAATCACAGTAACTGTTGGCACTGAAGAACCAGATTTAAAAATAATACAGAACTCAGTTTCTGTTATGTTTGATTGGATTCTTGTGTTGATGTTATGTTGCAATTTAAAATCCCAGGTGTCTTCTGTTGGGCTGACAAGGGCTTTCTACATTAGTGTACAGGGTTGTACCATTTAAACTGCTGCCTGATTTAGAGGGAGACGAGAAACACACTTCGCACTCTTCACTTAGGATTCACAAGTTGAATTTCTTTCTCAGGTGACTTCTTTCAAACCCCTTTCTTTCAGCTGATGTCTTCTCAATAGTGGTCTTAGACTTCCACAATAACTTGGTAGTTACCACGGTTGCCCAGAATATGAAGGAGACAAATTTAATACCTCTGTTTTCAGAGAGGCGTCCAAATCCACACCCTCTGTCTTCTGGGATAATACCCAGTTAAATGGCTCACACTTAATATCTGGGATATTACTTCTTCTGTGGAAAAATCTCAATTTGCACAAAACAGGTCAAGATCCACTGACTGGTAAAAGAGGCTTGAGGGAATATCCTTTCTTGTGCAACACTGATCTGGAAAGTCACTGCAGAATCCAAGTTCAGTAGGAGATAATGAAGCTTGCATTAATTGTGTTAATGAGTTATGTGGTAACACCTGCTAAATGTTGCTGGTAAATTGTCATATGTTATCAGGGTACTGATGTACAACACACTGACCCATTTCAAGTTCATCTTGACTGAGGAGAGGGAGGGCCATGCAAAGATAGGTGTTGTCTTTTTTGCACTGCAATTTATTTGAGCAATTGGAAAAGCTATATTCCATTATAATCTTTCAATTTTCTTTTAAACAGACCTAATTTTTCCCCATAAGAAATTGTGTCAATATACAAGAAGATAGCAGTACAATGTTGGAAATATTCCACAGGACTCATAGCTTTAGCTTTTTTTGAAATCTTGTAATCTGTCAGTCCCTTCTCTTTTATCTAGACTAGCATTTTATATTCTGCTAGCTTCCTTTCTGTTCTTATAATCAACGTGGCACTTCTTTTCAGCTTCTACCCATTTTCAGTTTCCATTAGAGCTCCAAGATTTATTCTCCTTCCTCTATCTTCTACAGATTGTCCACAGGCCATCTCATCTGGTCCCATTTACGGATGGTATTGCTAAATGCCACCCTGAACTGACACCTTCTAGATCAACTCATCACACTTGACCTTTCACTGTCAGTCTGCTTTCTGTTGCTGCTGTGCTGCTGCCAACTCAAACTGGCAAACTCATGTTTATGCTCCAGAGCTCTGCACAGCTCTAGTGAAAGGGGATTTGAGTGGCAGATTACTTCTCCTGCATTCCTTTTAATGTTAAACATAAAGCCAGTACTGCCTGAGCAATGATAATTTTTCTCTTTGCTACGGAAGGATCTGCAAATTATGTAGACAAAGCTCAGCTGTGCTACCTAAGATGCCAGTTTAGCAACTGGAAGTTGAACACAGTCAAGATGGAAAGACCTTTTGTCAGTGTGGATGTGGAAAACATTGCTGATTTCAGTGCCCCTTTGTGAAAATCAAAGTCCTGTGCTAATGAGGAAATTATTTCAGTGCAAGCATAGCTTTTTTGAAGTCCATCATCACTTCCAGACGTCTTACAGTTTTATTTCTTGGTCATTATGTTTGGCTAGCCCTTGCAAATGATGGTAAGGCCTGTCATTATCACTAGGTACATAGCATCAGTTCTAATATCACAGACTAAAGTATATTGCAAGTAGCGTTGAGGAAGATTGCTGTGTGGTACATTTTTATTACAGATACTGTATCATTGTAATGTATATATAAGGGCTTCCTGTGCCCTTCAATTGATCAAGCTATGACATATGGAACTGTTGAAATAATTATGAATTGAGGATGCAAGTATAAAGATCCTTCCAAATTGACTACATTTCTGTGATGCATAATTAAAATGTTCATGTCAGCAAATATCATTGATTGCACTTGATAGTGTATTATGCTACTGTTCCATTGAACTGGCAGGGATACTTACAAAAAAATGGTTAGTTTTTTAATAGAAAGGGACTGGAAATCTATTTTATATTCTCACTTTGTCTCCTTATCTATAATGTGACTTTATACATAAATTCTTTAAGGATAAATATTGACAACTGGGACAGTCCTGATAAATGTATAATAAGTACAGAAAACCAATTGTTTAAAACTTCCTTGACTTTCTAAATGTGATTAGTCAAAAGAAAAGTAAATCATCTCACTTGTGTCTTCAGCTGTGAATAACGTTCTTCGCAATACTTCTTGCAACCGGATAGTCACTGGCCATCCCTGACTACGTGACAAATCAAAAGACAGATTTTTTTTTCTGTAGCCCTAGACGATACAGTGCTTAGAACAAAATTTTGCCTTAGACAAATTCAGAAGTGTGGCATAACACTTACTTTATTAAAACCATTTTTGATTCACGTCATGCTCTGATCATAACCAGATTGAACTTCTTTAATGATATGATTAAAGAAAGTCTTCCAACGTACTCCTTACAGTTTCCTCACCTTATTTATCTTCCACAACATGCTTTATTCATTGTTTCTCTGATTTCTGGAGCTGAAATTTTAACTGTGGTTTTCTGCCTTGCCCTACTGCTACTTGCACTGAAATTAGCAATGGCCTAGTATGCATACACACAGTATCTAGAGACCTATTGACTCCTTTCTTCTAAGTTGGTAATGACATTAACATGCAGATTTCCCTCCTGGGGCAGTGTAATAAAAGTCTAAGTTCAATTCCACATCACTTTCCTTGAAATGGGTTTATTAGCTGTGGAAGATAAAGGGGCATAAAATAACTCTTAGAATAACTGAAGGTTATCCACACTTACACTTTGTCCAAATGAGGAAGAGAAACCAATGCTGAGAAAAAGTTCCAAGTATTTTTTGCCAAAACATGAAGGAATGCAGTGAGAGCCATTTCGTTTTCAGCATTTCATGCTCTTTTTCAATACACAATGAGGTAGAAAGGTCTGTCTTCTAAGTGTTTTTTTGAAGCAAGGGAACGCAAAGGAAGAAAAAAGAGTGTTTCCAGTGGTTGCACCAAAATCTACTAGTTATTCCTTGTTTCCTTTGTTATTTAGATAAACACCTGTTAACTTCAGTAGTTAGACTTCCTTCTGCCTTGCTATTTAGCTGTGGGAAACCTCTTATTCACAAAGTGTTGTATGGCCCTCCCCTTTTGATGTTGATAAAGCGGGCAATTAGTTGTTGATTCAATCAGTCTTAAATGTCAAGCTGGGAATGACACGTGGCAATTTCAATACCATTTAACTCAATGTTCAGTGCTATTTAGCGCAACCTGTGGCTTTTCAAGACACATAAGGCTTGCTTTGAAAAGAATGAAGGAAATGTTTTTTCTTAATTAGCTCTTCTTGACTACTGAGATGAATCCTTTCGCTGACCCCTGATCTTTTCTACTTGCTTTAGGGACTGTGTGATTTTCTGTACAGGCCTGATCAGCACTCTGAAAATAATAGTTTGAAAGTACTCAATCAGGCTTAAAAAACTGTATGTATGCAAAAAGATGTACAATAATTTTCAAGAGGATATTTCTGCACTACGCTTTATTTACGCCGCAGTCTAGACACAGCCCCACTTCTGAAGGTACTTAGAAAAAATTTCTAAGTCACTAAAAATACAGACAGATTCTTAGTGTAATTTCCAGAAGCAGTTATGATTCAGAACAAATCTCTGTTACCTTAATTCAGATCAAGCTTCTTTGTGCATGAGATTAATATTTGCCATATTCTGATGGTTCTAAACGGATATTGAAATAGTGCAGGATATGAAACTCCACTCAGTGATGCATTAATGATACCAGTGACTAGACAGTGCTTTCAAATGTTCCCTGAAAGAAGCAATTACAGATACTTTAATCCTTAAATGTTTTCAATTAGTAAGAAACAAAACTCTCTAGAAGAACATTACATACTAATTTACATACAATGAAAAGGGAAAAGAAAACGGGTGTTCTAAACCCAAACATTTAATGAGCTAATTCAAAATATAACATATAAATGCAATATTTCCAGTAAAAAATAAAATTGAATGAAGTCATGTAAAAACAATAAAATAATGGTATAGAATAAAAGTATGTTTTTGAGCTCAGTGTTCTGAGGGTTTATTTTAAATCCCAGGATAATATATTAGAGGACCTCTTCAGAAGTATTTGAATAGAAGTTTAGAATTTATTCCTTTTTTCTATTTAACAACAAATTGGAGTTTATGCATATATTAGCAGTGGACAGAGACCATGTAGATGAAGTGCGAGTCTATAGACAAAGATTTGTATAACATTCTGGGAAAATGTATAATATACTTCTTGTAGTTCTATCCAGACCTGAAAATTGTACAAAAAAAAGACCTTAACAAAACCTTTTTCATGAAAACTTAATCTGCCATCAGCAAATTTGATGTGACTGAAGAAAACATCCAAAAGAAGGTGAAAAATTACTCTTTACACAGTTGTTCCTCCCTATATTATCAGCAGATTAAGCAAGCATGAAAGATAGGACACGATTATTAGCACAAAATAAAAAGGTAACCAGTACAGTTATGCAAAACGTGACACTGTTGTTTTTCACTCATGCCGCAACAGAAGGAGACCATTAGTATTACGTGCATATCATGTTTTATTTCCATCATTATCATAGTTAATATGTAAGGTCCCTTCCAACCCAAAAAGATCAATCTCCATCAGAAATCCTGACAGCAACCACCAGTGCCAGGCTGGTGGGGAGGAAGCACGGGAAATACCTGAGTGAGTTGAGGGTATGAAGCTACCATGGGTTTGGGATTAGTTTGGGTTAGAAACAACTATAAGCAGTGAGGAGACATTCTCAAAACGATTCTCTGCAGCAAACAAATGTGTTTTAATGGGAGAAATCACAGCCAAGAAGAAAAGACCCACCACTCCGTGTCTAAAAGCTGTGGAATTACAAGGAAAACTTCCAGAGAATTTTCCAGAGCGCTCTTGGCTTAGTCAATATAAATTCATAATCAGAAATGTTCCAATATTACATTTTATATTACCATATAAATGTATGCAAAATGGTGTAAATTTGATAGCATCCATCTGGGCAGTTCCCACATCTCTGCGTAGGCTCACTGTGATGTGATGACAACAGGGTTAATAAATGCTTTGTTTTACCCTCCTACCAACTGCAAATGAATTCAGGATCAATGGTACCATTACTGGTCTCTTTTCTGCATCGGTGTATTTCTGACAATGTGCACTATGAGTATAAGAGGATGATTTGACCTCTTTATTGTAGTGGGATGTGGCAATTAATTTTTTATTGAAATTTCAATTAGCTTTTCTGTTCCTATAGTGTTTTACCTAAATCTTCTTTTTACATTCTTACTGAGGTTACCAGAAAAGATCATCTAAGCATGACTCTGTTAAAAGATAGAGGTAAAGAAAACAAATTATTTCTATTGTGTACAAAATTGAGGTCACTTTAGGTTAACTGAATCAGATTCCTTGAAGAGAGAAGACTTTCCACATCATGAAGAATCATTCAGAGAATTCTAATTGAAAAAAGAAAGACACCAGCCTCTTACACAAAGAAAAAGATACCAAGATTAGTACAACTGCACAAGAAAACCTGAAACAGATTTTACAGACTGTTGCTTTATGACCCTTATAAAAGAAGAATTGCCAAATGAAAAAAGAACAAAAAAAAAAGAGAAAATCCTGCAGATTATAACTTTGTATCAAGCTGTTTAGAATCCTGGCCAATTTAGCAAAGGAATTGAGTCTTCCAATTAGAATTTTTATGAATCTGAAATACTTAAATGCTATTAGAAATGTTAATGAAAAAGAACTTCCACTTGCAGTTGACATAAAATTAAAAATATTTTTCACAGAAACAATTTTAAATTTCACTTGGCAGAGAATACTATTGCTCTGGTTAAAATTCTTTTTTTTTCTTTTGAAAGCTGTTATTTTTGTTACATGTTACTTCCTGAGGAATATAGTATTTAACTGAAATTCTCTATTATTAATGAAAACTTAAAACACTCTTTTTCTAATCTTTAGGCTGCATCATGCAGATGTTTTGTACTGAGCAATGAGGCAATTTTGAAGAGGCATATTTGTTAAATACAGGGGAATCTGAAGTTCATTATTCCTTGTATTGTGTAAGTGCTAAACCAGCACTTCTTACACTTAAAAATAGCTTTACTCTATAACAAAAGCTGACTTTGTTCAAAAATATAACTATATTGCAGCGTTCTATTTTTCTGTTAAAATTTATGTCATTTACCAAGCTTTGTCTTGCATTTAACTAAGAGAAGGTCGTAAATTACACACTCATAACTTCCACAACAACACAAGTCATTCTTACTGTTCAGCTGAGAAGCCCAGCTCATTTTCACAATGATAATGCCAATATAATTCATAGGGCATTTAACTCTGTCCAAGACAGGAAGAATAGATAGGTAAGTGCCTGTGCATGTGTGTGTTGCAGGAAGGTGTTTATCAACTATTTCAGTATTACTGAGTCCCTTTCATCAAGTGAAGGAGGAGGAATAAAAAGGAGGAGTTATGGCCAATCTGTACTGAAAGGAGGCTTTTAAAAGACATGACAAGAAGCAATAAATGGAGGCTTAGGGATTTAGTGCATATCCTCCAATTTGCAATAACATTTTTGAATACATTTGAATAATCTTTAATTTGCTAAAGAATTGCAGAGGAGTTTTATGTCCCTTCTTGGATTGGCTGAAATTCACCATCAATATGAAAGAATGCTAGTCCTCTGAATTAGGGAATATCCTGTCAAGCGCACAGGTGGATATTTTGTAGTCCCTGTGTTTCCAGCTGGGGATAACAATGCTGTGTGATGGATAAAATTCCTCCATGAGTTTTGAAACAAAAATCTGTACCTCGAAAAAAAGATGTGTTTTCCTGAGTTCTTACGTAGCCTGTAGGGAGATCATGATGAGAAGAAAAATGTCTGCTACCTGCACCAGTAATCAAAGCTGGTTACCATAATCACAGCACCTCAGTTTTGTGTTAACAGGCATCAGACTCCAGTGGCGTCCCCAGCCATCTCTTCTTTCTGTCTCACAGAGCTACTCTCTTAAATTTTTCAGAGGCACAGTTGGTAATTTGAGTCCATTTTAATTAATTTATTTATTTTTTAAATCTTCCTAAAGAAAACACCTCAAAGCACATCAGTGTTACACCTGTGACACTGGGAGCTCAGAAAAACAAATAATTCCTTTGAACTGACATTGTGTGCATGTGGTTTTTTACCTATCTTTTTGTACCTGAAAGTAGACAAATTCCATCACTAATAACAAAAGACAGATACAAAGATGAGGACAGTTTTCCCTATTCTTTTTGTTCCCATTTAAGCATGTATCTTAAAAACAATGCTCTTTAAATGCAGAGGGCCACGAAGACTATTTTCTTCTGGGACAGTGGAGGGACGGTTGTAGGAGGGCCTACATTACTCACTGCTTACTCTAAAATTATGCTTGTTATCTGACTGTTGCTGTTCTCATTATGTTAGGAAAGTAGATATTGAGTTCACATTTTCTCGTGTCAATTTTTTCTCCCTTTTTGAGAATGAAGGTGAACAGAGATTTTCTTAAAACTGCAAAAATGCATTGCTCTCAGAAACTACTCCTATAGAATTTCAACACAACAATGCAGGCCATCACCCATCCAACATGCAAATGAATTTCGCAGAATTTCACAGAAAAGGTTAGGTTGGAAAAGATCTTTAAGATCATCAAGTCCAACCATAAACCTAACACTGCCAAGTTCATCACTGAACTCTGCCCCTAAAAACCACATCAACATGTCTTTTAAAAACCTCCATCAGTAGTGACTCAACCATCTCCCTGGGTAGACTGAGTGCTGGACAACTCTTTCCATGAAGCAATATTTCCTAATATCTTGCCTAAATCTCCTGTGGCACAACATGGGGCCATTTCTGCTCATCCTTTTTACCTGTTAGTTGCAAGAAGAGACCAACACCCACTTCACAACAACCTCCTTTCAGGTAGTTGTAGAAAGGAATGGAGTGTTGCCAGGTCTACACTACAGGTAAAGCAGTGATAAATAAAAGCACAAGATTGCAGAAGTACTAATATCTTGAAGTATTTTTCCAGGTATATTCAAAAAATCTGAATATAATAAAGTCTAGTAGGTAAAACAATGAGCGGTAATAGTGAAATATATTCTTCACATATTTGTGTGCATGGATTCTCCCTCAGAAACACAGTGAAATGTGTCTAGAAGATAAACATTGAAAAAATACTTTCCCTTTTAAATAAAGGGAGGTTTACTGGGGAAGCCATATGTCCTGACTGTGTATATTCAGTAAAGTAATAAGAAAATCTATCTGTTTTTTTTGAAGTTGATTTAACAAGTTATGTTCTTGTTTATTTTTGCATGAAAAATGAAGGCAGGGAAAGAAAACCTACAAGCAATAAAGAGTAAGAAACTCATTTCTTACTGTGATTATAATGCTAGCATCTTTGTTACAAACTTGTTTTTTTAGCTTAAATGCATAGTATTGTCTGAATGTCTTTTGCTAAGACATTACTCGATGTTATCAGAGTGAGCATGTGAACTTAATTTTGAATTCTTCTTTAAAATGCCTAAATTCCCCTGATTATGATTTTTTTTCTCAGGTTTTGTATTTCCTGACTACAAGTAGACCAACTATGCTTGCTTTTAGCACTCTGCTCTTTAAAAGTCAGAGTGAAAATAGGGTTTCCCTTGGTGTTCTTCAGCTGTTTTCTGTAGTAAACATGTACCACCACTGTTTTCTTAAAAAAAATAGTCCACAGTTGTTTTGCTACTACAAGACTAACCATATTCTTCAGATACCAATTGGATTTTTGGTAATATCTGGTGATTTGCACTGTGTGCAGGAGAAGAAACTCCAGACCTCTGCAAGTTTCTGAAATTATTCGGATGTATGTTGTTCTTCATTCTTTGAAATTATATTATTTTGCTGTTCTTTCACATAGCCAACGTGTCTGACAAGCAATGTTGTGACATATTTCACTGTAGTCTTACCAAACATATGATTACTCACTGAGGAATCTTAAAAAGGATGCATATGTAATTTTGTGGTTTTTTTGTTTTGCTTTTTTTTTCTTTTTAGAATTTCTGGATAAGTTTCCATTAAAAGCCGCCACTTCTTTCTTTTCACAAAAAGCTAATTCTTCCCTGTTATCCACTTCATAAAGGTCTCCATTACTCCATGAAAATTACTAGTTATGTGAATTTTATGTTTCATTGTTCTATATTTCTCGCACTATTTCTTTTATTTCTGGATGCTCCCAAATGCTTCTGCATTAAATAACTGCTTTTCCAAGTCTCTTCTCCTGCCCCCACACATGAATGCATGAGGATCTGGAATGAAACTGCTTTCTGAGTCTGCTTTTTACTTTAGGTTGTCTTTTTATTGCTTTCAGATCATATAATGAGATTTCTGTGGAAGAACTTCTGCAAAGGATGGAGTTTTTCCAGAAAAATTCTTCTGGATTTGAAATCTGTTTAGGTTTAAGTGTATATATACAGAGAGGAAGAACAGCAGAGGGAAGAAAAATATGAAGTTTCTGACATCTATCGAAAAAGGCAATCCCTTCTCACCTGAATAAAACCCACCCCATGAGGACAGGAGAGATGGTGGGTTGGCGACACTTTATATTAGACACTGTTGGTTGTTATAGTCACTAATCTCTTCAAATGCTTATGGATTAGACTCTTGAGACTAAATATGAGCACTCTTCTCTACTCATATTGCAAAGAAGAGCAGGACTTTCTTAGGTCACACTATGATTTTGAGATAGTTACTACCAGCAAAAAGAGACATTGTCAGGAAAGAACTCCAGCCTTCTCATATTCATTATCAGATCCTTACACATTTGGTTATTATGTATTTGGCATTACTAAGGGTGAAAGTAAATATTATAATAGGATTATCAGATTCAAGCTTTTCTTTTATCAAAAGAAGTTTCTCCTGTCTTTGATTATCAGCTACGTTTAAATTGTTTCAAAGAACACAGTAATAGTACTGTTACTGCTGGAGAACCTGATCTTGTATTAATCTCCATTCCCCAAGAAAGCATAAAACAGAACAACAGATCATGAATATGGTCCTGCTTTTAAGAAGAGGCATACCATCCTTTCTAACTAATATATCTATATTAAAAAATGTGTATGAGTTTTATGAGTAACCTAAATAGCTGTGTACCCCAAAAGCATAGAAAAACCTCTCAACTAAACCATTTTTCCTCTTTATATTAAACAGGGTGTTACAAAAATTTCAAATCCAAGTGGCTGTGCATCACACTGAAAAAAGACTCACTTCACTGCAGTTTGCATGATCCTTTCTCAAAATCATATGCAAAAAAAAAAAAAAATCATTGTTGTGGTATTTATGAACTGCTCTAGAAGCATGACTTTCTGTGTCTTATATATTAATTTTTAAGTGGAACTACATAAACCTCTTCCCGTTCTTAAAATATAATGAGATAATAAAATACCTTGAAAAGGGGATGGCAAATAGCATTATCTGTTTTGTTGTTTTTAATCTGTTTGGTTTATAATGACATATTTTCAGCTATCACACTGGATTTACAGCTGCTGATAGTCATATGAAGAGGTTAGAAAGCAAAACAGAAAAAAACATCTTTCACCACATGCATGTGTTATTACCCTCAGGATACATAAATCTTGTTTATCCATAGGCTATTTTAGTTTTCTGTGGAAATTGCTTTTGCACACAAAGATTAGGACAGCCTTTATTTAAATAAGTACAAGAGTCTAAATATCTCAGTTGCATGCTTCTGTTTTATTAAGACAACTGTTAAATTCACAGGAATATAAAAATTATCCGTTATATGATCTTTCTTTTTCCTGTCCTGGACAGGTGAAGTTTATTGTTTATAAAGCTAATAGACATACTGCTTCTATGTTTCCAGTCATATTGGAAAAGAACAACTGTTACTGTAACCCACAAGAACTGAATTCCTTCTGTTATACTATTTAGTTTGTACAAAAGTTTCCTGTTCCTGAGAGAAAAGAGATTATGTCCTTTAACAATTATGTTTGGGTATTTCATATGCTGTCACTTGTCATCTGTCCTTGAGTACAGTAGTATGCTGCTCTGCTATCACACCACACTTCTAGAGGTAGACCTTGACTGTATTTATTAAGTGATTCTTGAACTAGTTAACAAGCTTGCTGAGCCCGCATAGGTGACTCATTTAAAATCACCAGCCGTTGTCAGAATGAACATGCAGATTAAAACTAATCCTTACTTTTTATAAAGTGTATTCTTGTTGGACCATTCTCCTTTTCAAAACCTTATTTTTTTCAGATGTTTGGATACACTGATTTCTGTTGTCTTTCCCCCCAGCTCTAATTTCTCTATGAAACCATTGAGGGGAGGAGCAGGGAAGAATGTGTTGGTTTTTTAAAGAAGCTGTAATTCACTAATATCATATATACATGTGTGTGTGCTGTTGTGCTTACGATTTGATGGAAATATTCATACGGGAAAGTTGCGAATATCATAGCTTACCACACCAGAGAAAATCCTTGCTCTGGCAATGACTTTTTAACCAGCAGCTTGGGGTTTACCGGGTAAAATAGTGACACGGTCATTAGAAACATTGGATTTTTAAAACCCCCACACTAAGCTAAGCAGGAAACTCAGAACACTGTTGTTTAAGGCATGATCAGTGCTATTTCTAGTTTTCCAATGTTTAAATACTCTTCTGCAAAGGGGATTTTAAATACTCTGAATGTATAAGACATCTGATTTCCTTACTCACTGTGAATCTGAAACACTTGGAGAAGACTGCTTGAAGCAGTTTATCAATCTAATTCATAGAGGTAAAGTACCTTCATTACCTTTCCTGTTTTACTGAATTTCACTTTAAGATCTCTGTTCCTTTTGGTGCTGTTAGAAAGGGATGAAAGGGAATTGATGCAACTAGGAAGAAATTATTTTTTTGTTGAAGTATCCTAAAATATTTAAGAAAAGACACTATAAGGCTCTATCTGAATAATTATTAAAATAAACCAAATAAACTTTTAGGCCTTTATCTTCTGTTGGCATCATAAAACATTTCTGTAGGTTTTAAGATCCCTTGATCTCTGGATTATTAGCATCAGCCAGTATTTTCCCTGCTGACCAGCTCTCCTAATAGCTTGATAGTCTCACATGGATTTCAGCTGTCAGGGGTCAGATAATCTTTAATATTGTTACAGCAACCATAAAAAGTATAAGAATTTGCACAGTATTTTTCAGTTGCTTGTTGCTTAAAGTGCGTTTTTGTCTTACCATAACCATTTTACACTGTTTCAAGTAATTGTATTTGATCCTAATTAGAGTCATGTGTTTATGTAAATAAGGAGAGCTTGCTTTTTCCTTCTGCCTCTTTAGTGGGGTAAGATGAATGGACAGATTTATCAAGCTTGAGAGGAGGTTAATTGTCTCCTTAAACTTTTTGTGTCCTATCTAAGGAAATACCTTATGTATCCAAGGGTAGAGTGCGTTATTCTTTTTTTTAATTTTAAATGCAAAATTTTGTTAATTTAAAAGGAACTTTGAATCATTCATGAATCACTTGGAACATTTAGCAGTAAGTAGGCTGTCTGTTTGTTTGTTTGTTTTTACTTTAAGGAAAGGAAAAAAAACAAAAGAGATTAGGAACCAGACAGTGCCCTGAAAGGTGTGGAAAAGTTCTTGTTGTTTGGAGAAGAGCCCTTGAGCAGAATGGTTAGGAGAACTTTGGATTATGCTTTCAAAATCCTGAAGTAAGGTAGGAAGCAGAAACAAGAAGCTTCTGCTGTTTTGTTTAGTGTATGTTTCCATGTACCTATTAGTATATGTTGCTGGGTGCAAAGACTGCCTTTTTAAACTCTGCTTTTATATTTTCTCACGTTGATATAATAAATACTTGCATATTTATTTTAATATTTGTTGTATAAAAAATTGTTCTTTTTTTAAAAATACTTTTATAAGACCTGGCAGCCATTTGCTTTTGTTGCCCTAAGTATCTGAAGAAGTGAAGAAAGTATGTACTTCAGCTTGTATTTGGTTTATGGATTACGATTTTACTTGGCATTGTTATAATGACAAACTTTGGGTTTAGTGTTTCTCTCCAAGGAGGGAAATGCCTATGCTGGAAACAGGTCTGGGAGGACGAGGGACTTCATAAAGTGTTTTAGTGGGGAAGTTTCTGGTGCAATTTGGTTAAGTAATGACTGAAGTTTCTATGAATGATCCTGTTGATTATGGAATTCAGCTACCATTTTGGATGTGTTTGTTTTGCTTTTATTGGCTATAAACTATTCTTCCCAAGCAGCTTTTCTTCCTTGGCCAATTATTTCCTTTCTCCATGTATTTTGCTCTTTATGTTGATCTGCCACCTCTATGTTGAAATTTTATTTCCTTGCTGGAGGTTTAAATTTAGATAAAATATCCTTCAGGTAGCTTTATTAGAGACAATAATCTCAGATTAGGCTCTCATGAGAAGTATAAGTGATTCATTTTAGGTTGGGCATGGAAATATTTTTGGTTAGTTGTTTATTTTAAATGAAACTTTGTTGTTTATTTTAAATTAAGTATTTTTTCTATATCTGAATCTGTGAGGAATAGTAATATGCAATGGCATAGGATAAGTATGATTTTAGAGTTAAAATACTTTAAAATCAGAAAATGTTGCTGTTGACATTGTTATATAGCACAAGTAATTGGAATTTTGGGGAGGTAAAATCTCCAGATATGTTCACAATGCTAATCAAGAGATTTTTCCTTCTGAAAGTGATTCTAATTAGCAGAATAAACCTGGAAGCATTTGTTCTTCATTTGAGAAATGGGAAAACCATATTTTGTTTTATTTGTGTGCAACAGAAAACCAGATACCTATAATAATAGGAGCTGTTTTGAGTAATGCATAATTTAAACTTGCTTGACACTAGTATTAGGCTTTTTTTTTTAGGTATGTGCATACTCTCTGATTCCAAGATGATAAAAGCTGCTACACTTGGAGAAGAGCCTTTCTCGTAGCTGATGGTAGTTCTTGTATTTCACTTAAATATTGTGATGAAAATGTAATAGCAGATGTTGAATAAACTTAGTTGCAATGGAGACTTAAAGAAATGGTTAGGGTTTTTTTTTCCCTGGGCTTTGAGTATTACCTAATATTAAGAATATAGAGCTTGTTTTATTTGTTTATTTTTGTTTTGTGCTGAAGGGGGGATGGGTTATTTCTCTATGGAAAACAACTTAAGGGATTAAGAATTCAAAACACTTCATGTACATTCAGTAGCTTTGCTTTCTGTTTTAGTTGTGTTTGAAAAAAAAAAGGGAGTGTTTCAATTCTGTACTCGTGGATGAAAAGGAACTGGAGAGTGCACTATAGGCAGAAGAATTATAAATGCAGAGTTTTGCATCAAGTTCCTTCCTGCATCTCTGATGTTCCTTATTGCCCATTTAGACTGGAGTTGATGATTTCAAGGAACCATTAGAGATCCATTGTGAAACAGAATTAAGTAAAACCACTGAGTCTTGCTTCCAAAATGTGACTGAATACCAATTGACCATAGTATAGAAATACTGTATGAAAGATGCTCTTGTTATAGTATACAAGTAGCCAAAACTTCCATAAGGAAAGAGTTAAAATTACACTGCGGTTTAATTGTGTTAAATTATCCACAACTTGAAATGCACGCCTCTATAAATTTATAGTAAAAAGTGCTAATGGAAACTTCATTTTAAAAAAAAACAACCAAACAAAACCACACAAACCACAAGCTTCTTTCCCTCTGTCCCTGGTTTCTTAATTTTAATTTTCTTTCTCTCTAAGCAAAGATAGGGTCAAAGCACTACGATTGACTAAAATCTGCTAAAGCTCTTTCACCCTTTTGGGACAAGGGTGTGTAATACTATCTAAAGCGTGCTGAGCAAAGGATTTTTCTTTATATGTCTGAAAGGAATGGTATTGAGGGAGGACATCTGAGACTGAGGTTTTCCCTTCTGTTCTATGATTGCACAGTGAACTATGGAAGTATGATGGACTTTGCATAACTTAAATTGAAAATTTATTCTCCGAAAATTATTCTTCTTACAAAGAATTTTCTTGTGACACTGGTCTCTTTCAATAACACAAATCTGTTTTAGTGAGAACGTGATATCCGAGTTACAACCTGAAATTGTTGGAGCTGCTGTTATTTTATAAAATATAGAATTTGATATAATATATGTTCATATAATCAACATTATAGTGTACACATGAATAATACTGTTCATATTCATCATAATGTTCATATTAATTTTCATTACATATGCCTGTAAATGGTCAACTGATCTTCAGAGGCTTTTGGGTCAGAGCTTTACTAGAAATATGAAAAGGACAACACATGTAGCCTGACATAAGGACACTGAATGTATGATAAAAATATGATATAAAAAATGCTATAAAAATATGATCTCCATTGGCTTGAATCATCACTTACCAGGTTTGTTGGTATGTACTTGAAAATACAGAATGACTCATTGATGCAACTACTCATTGGGAAATTGGACGAGTCAGGAAAAAAATGGCTTGAATTATCATGACTGGGTTTCTAGGCATACATGAAAGAAGATAGTGGGAATTTACAAGAGTATACATTGAACCTGGACTACAGCTGCTTCTTCGCTTGTGGTCAGAACCCAGTAGTATGATTCCACAGTCTACTGCTGTAAAATTTATGTATGTATTTTCAGAAGAGTGAGGGTAGATTGAAAGAAAATGTTTGGTTTTCTTTTTTTAATGAAGTGTACTTTATAACTTATCCTACCCCCCACCAATTTGTACAGTTGGAACTGATGATCTCAAAGGTCTTTTCCAACCTAATGATTATATAATATTTTCTGGTGCCTTCATCTGACAGTCTTATATATCCATGCAATTTATGTGATTAGTTCTTCAGGTTGTGTAATGAAATCTGGGTGGTGAAAGAGTGGAATAAGAACTATTTTGGAAAAAACACCACAAAACCAAAAAACAACTTGCTAGTAGCAACTGGCCAACAATTTGAATATGAATCACTGGGATGTTGAACACTAGGAACTACGACGTTCTGTGGAAGGGGAAGAATGAAAGTAACCATGTCCCTTGGCCAGGAGCCAGGAACTTATTTGAACTAATACTAACTCCTATTTGAGATTGTAGGAAATGATTAAATTTAGGTAAGTTATGTGTTTGCAAAGTAATTTTCCAGTCTATGAAAGCAAAATTCTTATTTAGCCTAGAAACTGCAGTACATATCATTTGCAGACTGATTTCCTTTTATTGGTATTTTTGGCAAGTACTAGCCACTATGTAATGTTAGTGTAATTTGTTTATAACATTCATGGCTCACTCTGGGATCATTCATAAGGAAAGTGCTCTATAAATATTAAAGATGACCTATGACTGCAGCGATTTATCTTTTGCTGCCTACACACTTTCCCACGGGGTAGGAAATGGGACCTGGTTCTCATTTAGCTCTTGCTTACTCATCTCTCACAACTTGCAGTACAGTAAGAAAGGCTAAGATGATGTTTTCATCACCTTCTTTTACAAAGTTTCTTGATATATTTTCAACATATACGGATACAGAACTTCATGATGCCATAGTATCACACTTTTCTGCATCCTTGTTAGAAGAAAGAAGAAACAAATATATAGATGATACAAGGACTGCTATTATTCATGAAAGAGGACCAAACATAGCTTTGTTTTAGTGGAGAAGGGACTCAGAGGTATTTGATGAAGAAGAAGGAAAAAAGAAACAGAGGGGAAAAAAATAAAACAACCCATAATCTTGACACGTTCCAAAAAAACTAATATTCTTTTTTAGAAGAAATTATGTGGTTTTTTTTTCTGCAACATTATCATGCTAATAATACATTTAATTTGCATATTTCCAGATGGTTGAGGGATAAACTTGATTTGAATATTCTGGTTCCTATGGATCAGATTTTGTTCTCGGCTTATTACTATGTCAAGACACATCTTTGATTTAAACAAATTGGTAGACTCTGGAATAAGTTTAGTTTCAAATTTTTGCCATATTTTACCACATGGTTCTGTTTACTACCTTCAAGATGCTTTTATTAGCTGTGGTGGTTGTGCTGTACTAATTTTAAAGGAATGCGATGTGATCTCTAGGTTTTGTTCATAAATGGAATTCTTAGCCAGAACCTCACAATGCTACTTTTCTGGAACAGAAGTCCAGATTATAATTCAAACCTCCATGATTCTACAATGCCTACTTAAATCCCTAAATTTACTTTCTTCTACCGACCTAGGCAAACTCTTGCCCTGTGCAGTTTTCAAGGCATGTTTCTTTCAGTCATCTTTGTTCTAAAAATACATCACTGCAACCTTATAGATGTACAGTTTTCACCAATTTCTTTCTCCTTCCTCCTATCCATTAGGTCTTATCCTAACCCTCATAAACATACCAATTGCAGCTGTTCTTTGCTCTCTTGGTGGGAAGAAAAAGAAAAGAAATCATGAGACCATCTGACTTTAAACAAATTCCTTCCAATTCTAATTATCCTTTCATAAATGTAGTTTCAAGAAACAAAATAAATTTAAAACCATGGAATTTCAGAAGTCCAGAATTTTGCTTTCCTTGTGCCTTTGATTGGGTTTTGTGCTGATTTTCATGATTCGTAATGTTTAGTCTAGATGTTTGGCTTGACTTACATGGCAGTGATGGGTATGCTGCTCTTTGCTTAGCTCAGTTAGCAATTGTCTAGATTAATCTTGAAGAAATTGTCAATATCTGTTGCAGTCTGTGCTCCCTTTGCAGAAAGACATTTAAGTTATGGAGGGATATTTGCAGCAATGTGGTTAGAAGGGAGTTTATATGCTTCATTGCCTGAGAATTGGGCAGGAATTACAGAGACAATCCAGTGGAGGACAGTGTAGGTAAGGTGTGCATACAAAAAGGAAAGACTTCTAACATTTCAGGGAGAACAAATGTTTTAGTAGGAAGAGTTGGGATGTAGTCCTTAATTGGAACCAGGGCAATGTCTAGTGAAGTAGCATTTTTCAATACAATTTATATTACCTCCTAGGTAGTTGTGATTTAAAATTGCTTTTTAAGTAGTTTTTAAGATAGACTGAAAGTAAAGATGAGGTTTGGTCTACTGTGTGTATAGAAAGAAAAACTCAGTGGGATTTGCACGTTAAATGTGGAGAGAGAAGCAAAATTCCAGAGAAGAGCAACAAAGCTAGTGAAGCTGGAGAACAAGTCTTACGAGGAGCGGCTGAGGAAGCTGAGATTGTTTAGCCTGGAGAAGAGGAGGCTGAGGGGAGATCTCATTGCTCTCTACAACTACCTGAAAGGAGATTGTAGAGAGGAGGGAGCCGGCCTCTTCTCCCAAGTGACAGGGGACAGAACAAGGGGGAATGGCCTAAAGCTTTGCCAGGGGAAGTTCAGACTACATATGAGAAAGAAATTTTTCACAGAAAGGGTCATTGAGCACTGGAACAGGCTGCCCAGGGAGGTGGTTGATTCACCATCTCTGGAGGTGTTTAAAAGATGGGGAGACGAGATGCTCAGGGACTTGGTTTAGGAATGGTTGGACTCAATGATCCAAGAGGTCTTTTCCAACCTGGTGATTCTATGATTCTATGCTCAAATTGAAGGGGAGGATTTGGACCGCTTTCCAAGCTGTTGCTTATTTTAAAGGATGCTTGTACATTAGAATCTCCATTCTGAACTAATCATAGCGATACCTGCTGTCTCCCATTATTTGAACAACCCCTAAAGCATCAACAATTTTAAACAAAATTTCCTCTTTTGATTTGCCTCTGACATTGTAATAATTTTTGAGTGGAAATATTGTGGCTTCAGGTACAGAATAAGTTTCTAAGGAAAATGACTTGTTTCCATGCATATATCCAGGGTAACAAAAAAAAAAAACCAAACTCACAAAACCCCACAAAAAGACTAAAAGAGCCTCTGTAAGGCCTTTGACAAAAGGAGTCCTACAACCTAAAACTATTCTCATCCAGAGAAGGTGATAATGTTTAAGCACTTAAGATTTTTGCAAAGTCTAAATGGAAACTGTCTTAAAAGAATGTAAAGCAGCACACTCTTTTAGGCACTGCATTTTAAACAAAATCCAGACGGCTCCTTGATAAAGGAAGATGCTTTTAGGTGCTTGACTACATTGAAGTATATGCATTTACAGGAGTGGGATATAGTGACATAAGAGCAGACAATGAAGTAAAGAAACACTGTACATGTTGCTCATATTATATCATTTTTTTCCTGAATGAACTTTTGTTGTTGGAAAAAATTGTGAAATAATTTCTTTCTACATCTTAGGATAGTTTTATGTGTGCCTCTTATTTACTCATTTTTCATTTTCTTCAGAATTTTAATTCAAATTTTTTCCTGAAGAAAAGCAGAGGTCCTTTGCTGTGATTTTCATCTTAAGGCATAGTAAGTGATTTCCACATCTTTCATCAAATCTGCCACATCAGCAGGATGTTACAAGTGTCTTAAGATATCATTAGCATGTATCTCTCCACTACTGTGCTAGAGAAACTGTTGTGACACCATATAATGAATATTTGCTCAAACTGTCAGTCTTCAGTTAATGTTCCCATTTAGCACTCCATATACCTGAGGACTATGTGGTAAATTATTTTACCACATTTCAATTCACATATTTCAGTAAAGGGCAAAAAAACCCCAAATATCGGGTGAAATTGCTACATGCTGTATAGGTTTTGCTCTTAGCAGAGTTGCATCAGTGGAAGGTGGTTTATTCTAGCAGAAAAAAAAAAGAGATTTAAATCCATGTGTTAATACATGTGAAACTAAAAAGACCCTGGTGTGCAGGGAAGAAGATAACCCAAGGCAAACCCGTTTAATATCAGCAGTGGCTGCTTTTCCATGCTGCCTTTTAATCCACTTGTCTGTAAGTTCACCTCCGCATTGCATTCCAAGACTTCTAGCTTAGGACTTACTGAAACATGTTCTCAGCTGAGGCAAATGGACATGACTACCAGTTTAGGTGAGAAATTGACTGTATTTTTCTGTCCTTTATTTGTGAACATGTGTGTGTGACTCATTGCTTGGAGGCTAGTTTTACCAGCTCTGTTTGCAGGCTAATTTTGAGTCAAGTTCTCCTCCCACCTCTTCCCAGTTCAACAGAATAGAAGTCCAGGTCTCTGATCAGACAAAGCACTTTTCAGCTGACAGCGCAAGTCACAGCAATGCACTAAAACCCCCTTAGACATTCTGTCATCTTGTGAGAGGCAGAAACTTTTAAAAATGAGTGGGCAGACCAAAAGCCAAGCTGCCACAGGGCAGGAGGGATGAAACTTCTACAGGAATTCAACCAAGAAAGCCGCTAGAAGTTTTCACCCTTGAAATAAAACTGGAGGAAAGGGTCCTGTACGATACCGGACAGAGAGGACATCCTATTTCTAAACAAAGATCATGAGATATCTTTTCTCCAAGTCATTATTTTTGTCGTATAATGTGAGTCATCTTTAAAGACTGAGCTGCCGAAGCTAGCTTAATAAACTCATCTTAAGAGATATATGGTACAATTCTACCTCAAAGTTATGGCTGTAGCTGTACTTGTCAAGGGAAGATCAAGAATTACTGGAAATAGGAAAGCATGGTCAAGAATTACCAAGTTGGCAAAAGCTATCAGTATATATTAGGTAAAATCTATACAGAATTTTATATACCAAGGCTTTACAGTTACCATTTAATACTGAACATTCCTTAGCTTTGACAAACAGCATCAGATTGCAAAGTCTCTTGAACTGGTCAAGATTAAAATCTAAATGGTCACCTGCATAAATTTAGCGATGTTCCTTAGTTTTACGCTCACTCTGTCTTTCAGTATTAACACTTACTTTTAGAACATCTCCTCTACCTGTTACTTATAAACATAACTAATTCTAGCTCATCCTACTTCTCTGTAAGACAACATAGTTTTAAACCCTTTATTTTCTAGCTTACGGTCAGCCTAATAATATAAACAACTTAATTCAAATGACAACTAAATAGTAACTTTTTTTTGTTTTCCCCTTGCATTGTATACTTGCAACACTTTAAACTTGTTTACTGTGATATTTCCAAACAAGACTTCTTATTCTTCTCTGATATCTGAATTATTGAAATATTGCAGCTTGAATGCAAAACTTACAGAATGTCTGAAAGAATCTAAATCTATTCCAGATAGTATAAATAATTGATGCGCAATTCTTCTCTCTCAGTTGGGAATGCTGCTGGTTATTTAGAGCACAATTCAAGTAAAAAAAAAAAAAAATCTCATTTTACTAGTATTCTGTGCTATTAAATAGAGATGGTCATACGTTCCTATAGTAGATACAAATACATCTGCTGTGACGTAATCATCTTTAATTTTCAATGTTTATAGTTACTTTGTTCCTCATTTATGGATTTAAGAGACTTGCGGGGCCCAAAACCCATGATCCAAATAAGATAATACTATCAGTGTCTTCCTGTGAAGGGTTTCCCCGATTACACTTTCAGAGGCAGAGATGGGGAGGTGATGTGGGAGGCAAGAGATTAAACTCCTCCAGGCCTTGGTTTTCATGTGTCTGGGTGAGGGCACTAAGTGTGTCCATGTTGACTTTCAAGATCTCAGCATTAGTTTGCATTCCACTGCAGAATGGAAATACTGCTTTTGTAATTTTCTGGGTTTGAATCTTTTCTGCCCAAATACCTTCCAACTCACAATCTTAGAATTTTCTTTTTTGTATGCAGGACTCCTTCAGAACGGACCAGCAAGTCCAGTCTGTCCTAGCCCATGCTCTGCAATAGGTTCATGCCGATTGTCTTCCATTAGCTGTTTTAATATTGCTGATAACAAGTATAATTTGCAGAATTCCTCTTAATAAAGTAAGTTTGGATAGGCTATTGTGAGTGACTCCACATGAAGAAATAAAAGGGAAAATAAAAAATAAATACTAAATATGCACTTTACCATGCTTTATTTTCTACGCTATTGCTATTGGTAGACTTGAGAGAAATTGTTATATATAAGCTTCTAACTTTTGGATCTTTGTTTAATATTTCAGATCAGATATAGAATTATAGAATGGTTTTGGGTTGAAAGGGACCTTAAAGATCATTTAGTTTGAGATCCCCTGCCATAAGCAGGGATGCTGTCCATTGGGTCAGGTTGCTTGAACCCTCATCCAACCTGGCCTTGAACATCTCCAGGTATGGGGCATCCACAACTTCTCTGGGAAACCTGTACCAGTGCCTCACCACCCTCACAGTGAAAAAATTTCTTCTCAGTATCTAATCTAAATCTACCCTCTTTCAGCTTAAAATCATTACCCCTCATCCTGTTACTACGCTCCATGATAAAGAGCCCCTTCTCAGCTTTCCTTTAGGCCCCCAAAGTACTATAGGGCTAGATCTCTCTGGACCCTTCTCTTCTTTAAGCCAAACAATCTCAAATTTCTCTGCTTGTACTCGTACGGGAGGTGTTCCAGCCCTCTGATCATCTTTGTGGCCCTCCTCTGGACTTGCTACTTCCTGTGCTGAGGACTCCAGAAGTGAACATAGTATTCCAGGTGAGGTGTCACTAGAGCAGAGGGGCAGAATCACCTCCCTTGACCTGCTGATTACACTACTGATGCAGCCCAGGACTCATCTCTAAATGCAACTCTAGACATACTAGTGTTAACAGTTACAGTTAACAAAGACATTGCAGATTTTTGTTCTGCACTACTGTGTGGTATGTTTGCATGATAATTTAGAGGACTGGTACTGGAAGGGGAGCTAGTGCTGCAAAAACTGTTGCTAGTGATACCTTTTAAACCTTTTCAGTTACACAAATTAGATATGATATGGGTATAGCTCTATTCTCTGCACTAGACAAACTATTTCCCTCTTGTGGCTGTAAATCCAGATGAATCCTATCGATTAGGGGAATAAACCATTATGAGTCTATAGGCCTATTATAGGCCTATCAATCTCTGCTGACAGTAGATGTAGTAACTGGTAACAATGTTTAACAGAAAATGAATCCATTTGATACTGGAAATTGTACAATAGCTTGCTCAAGGATGTCCTTGCTCTTTGTCCCCTACAGGTAATGTTCCCTTTCAAGAAGATTCCTATTATGATTAGTGTCTATATCTTAACTTGCAGCTATAATGTTTTCACTATACATAAAAATCTCTAACACTTTTTTTGAGTGTTACTGCTTTTTGGAAACTTATCTCAAAATGTAACTTGTAGTACTGTCCTGCAGGTTAACTGAGGTCTTCAGAGAAGTTCTTTGAGCATTCTTTATCCATTCTTTGGTGGCATTGAGTGGATACAGAATCATTCACACTTCTTGAAGTTTCCAGTTTACTTAAGTTGAAGGTGCATTTTAAGAATTCTTTATCTTTGTATTTCTTTTTTTAAGCTCCAATTCATACCTTAATGGCCTTACAGGTACTTTTATGCTGACAAAAAAGAGTTTGCTACTAACTAGCAAAAACTGATGTAACATATACATAACTTTTAAATCAATGTTAAGGTGGAATTAATAAATTAGTCTAAATTAGCCATAAGCTGTCGTTATCACTCTAATCCACATCCTAGAATTCCACTTTAACGAACCACATCACCCTTCCACTCATGGAGTTGAAGGGCAGGGTGGGATCATAGGATCATAGAATGCCTAGGATGGAAAAGACCTTTGAGATCATCAAGTGCAGCCATAACTGTCTAGTACTAAATCATATCCCTAAGCATTTCATTTCCCCATCTTTTAAATACCTCTAGGGAGAGTGACTCAACCACCTTCCCAGGGCAGCCTGTTCCAGTGCTTGATGACCCTTTCAGTGAAGAAGTTTTTCCTAATGTCCAGTCTGAACTTCCCCTGGTGCAACATGAGGCCATTCCCTCTCCTATCACCTGTCACTTGGGTGAAAAAGACCAACACACACCTCTCTACAACCCCCTTTCAGGCAGTTGTAGACAGTGATAAGGTCTCCCTTCAGCATCCTCTTCTCTAGACTAAATAACCTCAGTTCCCTCAGGCTCTCCTCACAAGATTTGTTCTCCAGACCCTTCACCAGCTTTGTTGCCCTTCTCTGGACATGCTCCAGGACTTCAATGTCTTTCTTGTGGTGAGGGGCCCAAATCTGAACACAGCGTTTGAGATGTAGCCTCACCAGTGCAGGATACAGGGGAGAATCACTTCCCTGGTCCTGCTCCCCACGTTGTACTGAACCAGCACTCCAGATATTGCCTCAGTAGTGATGAGTAGATAGAGAGGTTCACCTTCCTCACCCTGCTGGCAAAGATCATAGAATACCAGGTTGGAAGGGACCTGGAGGATCATTTGGTCCAACCTTAAAGGATAATCTTAATGCATCCCAGAATACTGTTTTCCTTCCTTGCCACGAGGGTACATTCCTGGCTTGTGGTGTGCTCGTTGTCCACCAGGATCACAAGGTCTTACGCAAAGCTGCTTTTCAGCTGGTCAGTCCCCAGCATGTACTCGTGCATGAGGTTATTGCTCTCCAGGTGCAAGACTTTGCATTTTAATCTTGTTGAACTGCATGAGGTTCTTCTCTGTCCAGCTCTCCAGTCTGTTGAGGCAGACTTCTCTGATAGCACAAAATCTGGTGTACCAGTTATTCCTCCCAGTTTCATATCATAAATGAATTTGCTTAGAGTGCACTCTGTCCCACTGTCCAAGTCACTAATGAAGAGGTGGAACAGCATTGGCCCCACTGTTGGGGCTGGGAGATACCAGCAGTGACTTGCCTCCATCTGGATTTTGTGCCACTGATTACATCCCTCTTGGCCTGGTTGTTCTGCCAATTTTCAGTTCACTTCACTGTGTGATTATCTAACACATACTTCGTCAGCTGGTCTGTAGTTCTGTTACAGGACACTGTCAAAGGCTTTCCCCTCATCCATCAAGCTAGTCTCTTCACTTTAGGAGGCTATCAGATTGGTCATGCATCATTTTTCCTTCATAAATCCATGCTGACTTCTTCTGATCACATTCCTGTCCTTCACATATTTGGAAATGTGTCCAAGAAGGATTTTCTCCATCACTTTCCCATGGATCATGTGAAGATAACTGGTATGTGATTCGTCAGATCTTCCTTCTCACACTTCTTGAAGATAGGAGTGATACTTTCTCTCTTCAGGAACCTCTTCCAATCACCATGACTGTTCAAAAATAGTTGTGAGTAGCCTCACAAAGATATGAGCCAGCCGTCTCAGCCCTTGTGGATGCGACCCATCTGATCCTGTACACTAACATACATAATGTTTGTTTAAATACTCCCTAACCTGGTCCTTCTCCACAAAGGGCAAGTCTTCCTTATTCCTGAATTTCCCTCCACCCTTAGTGGCTTGGGATTCCTGAAGGCTGGTTTTCCTAGTAGAGACTAAAGCAAATAAAGCATTGAATACCTCTGCTTTTTTCTTTTTCTAGTTTTTTTCCTTCCTTTTGCTGTTTATGTATTTTTAGAATCCTTCCTTGTTGCCCTTTTAATCCCTTGCCAGGTTTAACCACAGCTCAGCCTTGGCTTTCCTAATTTTGTCCCTCCACAATTAGACAGCAACTCTATATTTCCCCTGAGGTATAATCTCAATTTATTACCATAAAATTAAAAGACATGAAAATTATGTGGGGGAATTAAAAAAAAAGTGTATTTAAGATTAATTATTGAACATATACATTGTTCAAATTTGCTTACTTTTGCCAGAAGATGTTATTTTCCACCTTATGAAAATCACATATATGATTGAGTTTTATTTGGTTAAAATGTACTATAAGCCATATAACTTCAAAGTTGCCCTATGCTTTGTAGTGAAGTTCTTGACTTATCATGGCATATCTGCATGCAGTGTATATCTTGTCGCTTATTTGTCAGAAAACAAATATTGGGGAATCCTGATGGAAGTTCTTTCCTAATCCATGTTGTTAATACTCTTATTATTCTTCCTAAATTTTTGACTACCTAGTGACTACCCATCTACTCTCTCTTAACAACAATGGAAAGAACGTTGAGCAAGTGTTCCAAAACAGCAACAGGTACCTTGGAAGTACTAAAAAATAACTCAGAATAAAAGCAGTAAAAACCATTATGCAGAGTGTTGTGGGTTTCTAAGGTACTTTGAAGGAAAACTATAATTACTGTTTTGATGCTACTCTTTGTTAGGTGTAAAAACGAAACATTAAAAATAAATCCTGAGTTTGATTTCAAAGACTATATTAAAGCAGAATTCTCATGGACTTCATAAAGTGACCTTGAAATTCACACCATTCCAGTGACACTGAGACAGTAGCAGAGTTCTGATATACCTCAATGCTGGAGAGCTTTCTCTTCAGTAACAACATTCTTTTGAAAGCAATTGAAAAGAGAAGCTGTAATAATTCTATTCAGATGCTAATATGTCTGAATTTCCACTGAACTTGATTTAACAGTGTTTTCTGCCTACTTTAATAATCTATACCTGTGCAAAGCACAGAGGGGGAAGGGAGAGGAGTAGAAAGCCTTGCTCTGTTTTATTGAAAATCCCTGATTACAAAGGATGCAAGTCAGTGGAGAACTGATCATAGATGCGGTTGTTTTGTTAAAGCTGTTTTCTTTATGGGTCTGTATTGTTTATGCTTCCCTACTACAAACAGTGAGCTCTTTGGCTGTGTTCCTCTGAATACCACTGTTTAAGATGTGGCTTTCCTCCTCTCCTGAGTTATATTTTCTAGCTTCTTATGCATTTTAGAATTATAGCTTTGTGCCTGATCACAGATCTCAAGCTTTCTAAAGTAATAGAAGAAGAAATTACAGTATTCATTTTTGTTGGCTAAAATTACCACTTCGAGCTCGGGAAATATAAAGTGTATAGAAGAGATTTTACTGTGGAAGGAAAAAGTCATTCTTGTAAACCTAATTACTTTTAATTATACTTCAATACAACTTAAGTGTTCTATGCTTGTGCAACATTGTGTGACATAAGAATCTACCTACTTCAGATTGCTACAATGCAGATAGCAGTATTTAAGTGTATTATTAGCCACATGGTTTTCTGTTGTAGAGGAGGAGCATGTTGAATTAGAAAGGATGTATGGTGTAACCTACTCTAGGTGAACCTGCTTTGAACAAGGTGTTGGACTATATGATCTCCAGAGATCCCAGGTGTGTTGGTTCCCTGTCTTGCTCTTCTAGATAAACCATATAGATCTTACGTCTAGCCCTCAGAAAATACCTTTTTCTAACATCTCGGAACTAATCAAGAGTGAATGAGACCTTAGCTCTGCCTCCAGTCCTGCTTCCTGGCCAGATTGGCTTGAGGTGGGATGGAGTGAACTGTAAAATACTAAGAGTCCTTTCTAAAACAAAAAAGTCTATCCTCAGAAAAAGAAAACAGGAGAAAACAATTGTGATTGACGTATCTTTCTGGACTATTGTGGTATTAGTGTGTCTTGGATAGCAATAGAATTAACTGTCTCTCAACTGTGCCTACAGTCACACTGTGGCCTAGTGTGCCTGCTAATGTCCTAATTTGATATTTTTTGTGTCAGAAAGAGAACTCCCAGTGGATTTACTGATCTAGAAATAGGTCTGTAGCCCTTTAGGAACTAGAGGAACCTATATTGTCTAACCAATTCAGTTTTGTAGGCTGATATGTGTTCCCACTCAGATAAGAGATGTGCTAGTTGAAGATTTGTAGATGATGTTGGACAATTTATTTTGTATTATTATACGGAAGGCTTCTGTGAAAATAGCAAATCTCTATTTCTTTTGATTATTTTTCCCATAGCACTTTTTGGAAAGCTAAATGCCCATCTGGTTCAATTGCTGCTTTATGTATACAGTCTACATACGGTATTTCTAAAGCTTTATGGACTTTTTTATTTTAATCCTTATGCAACTTAGTAGTCTTTTTTAAAAAAAATAGGAGTATCTAGTATGTGGTAAAAAACATATGCACAGACTGACTGAATATACAGATTGTGCTGCTTATTTCACTGCCACCTAACAGAATTTTCTGTTGAGGGTAGGGAGGAGCACTCATTTTGTTCAAAAAAATAACAAGAAATAGCAGAATTACACTTTTTTTTTTAGTCCTTGGGAGACCTAGATTCCTGGAACAGTCACACTCTTCTGTGACGGTATGTGACTCTTTTGAGTCTGCATACTTGATACTTATTTATCCACACACATTAATGCAAATACCTCTCTTAAGTTGTATTATTATGTTTGAAAGAATTAATGCCACACTTTGCCTGTGCCCTCCCTATTTCTCTTCCTCTCTTCTCTTCTCTATATAAATCTAGAAATATACGGGAGTTATCAGTGAGTGATATTTTGAATTCAACATTGTATTGCTAACCTGGAGTTTGAGAAAGAAGGGATTTCCTGTAAGAATTGCTCTTTAGTCAGGTAACTTGAAGTAATTTGAGTACATCAGGACTGATGGTTTTTTTCTATTGAGATAATTGAAAATCTCTGAAAATATTTATGCTTGATTTTTGTACTTGTAGTGTGAATCTGATCTTACTTCACTTTGGAAACACTCAGTTTTGTATTAAATGGGGTTATCAATTTATATAGAGTGATTTACAGGATAAAGAATACCTGCAGTTATTTTCATTCCAAGGTCTTCTACAAAACATGGGTAGCAGAAAAGGTATTTTTATTTATATTGTTCTTTGTTTTAAACTGTCCTTAAAAGGTCTGACTAATGTGGGTTCTGTCTTGCTCTAATGGGGACTTGTACTTGTTTAATAATAAAAACTGATCTTAAAATCCTGCCTATTATATAAGAATAACAATGAAGATCTGACTATTAAGTTTTAATATTTTTTGTTCACTTCCAGTAGCTAGCTGGGTAGGTTCTCTCCATACTAACAAACGTTCAGTAATGAAGGAAACGGCCAATTTTATAGACTCCTGACTCTTTTCCCCAGTCAGACCTGTTAATGTCTATCAAACATAATCCCATCTCCCATTTAATTTCTGTGAGCCCAGTTTTCCCCAAAATTAAGAGCATTCTCAGTTAATAACACTCTCATAAAGAAAAAATGAGACTTGTTCCAGGAGAGATGGGTACCTTCTTGGTTAAATCTTTTCTGCCATGGATTTCCTTTGACATCCTAGGCAAATTCCTTAAATAAGCACCGAGACAAGTCTGTTTTCATTCCCTCCTTGTGTTGGGAAAGCTTTCATCCATAATAGTGTGCTAGAAACAAACCTATTTTTTTCTCCAGATTTTCTAACCTCCAGTCTTACTGTTTCCTGTCCCTAATAGAATATATAGGTAACATAGCCTCTTTTCTTCTTAATATTATCATTCTGATATTAATAAGCATTAAAGATGCACAGTTAATGAGAAAACAAATAGTTCTGGATTCTTAGAAGACCTTGTCAGTGTTCTGGAAATGAGTGTGAGGTCAATATCAGATAGTTAAAAAAACCCCAAGCAACCCAAACCAGAAGAAGTAGTAGCCAAAGTAGACTTCTCAAGGAGAAAAACATTGGGTGATCACACAAGAGCAATGCAGAAACACATCATATGCATATTTTGAGATGTCAGTACACCTTGATGTCAGAGACCTCCATTTTTTTTTGTATTTAATTTCATGTCTATAATTTATCCTCCATGATATATTATTTTGCCTATGCTTTCCCCTTCTATTGCATTGCGAAGAAAAGAGACTTATAATAATGAAGTCAATATCAGGTTATTCTTGTCAACTATCACAGCATATACAAAATGTTCCAGAGAAGGAGTGATATGCATCTTATCCACACCAATTTTAAGGGACAGTGCAGTAAGATTATGTGGGGGAAATGGGCAATTCCTGTGATCTCAGAGATCTCACACACTTTTGCCTCAAGCAAGTCACTGTCCTCATAAATTTGAATTTGTTTGACTCTGTTAAAATAGAAAGAATGATAGGATAGAATGGAACACAGCAGATATCAATACTAATCAGTATTCAGAGGAGGGGAAATGGACTCTGAAAAGGAGAAAGATAATGAACCTGAAGCCATATTGTTGATAAGAGGCCACCTTGACTCTGGCAAGTACAAAGGAATCTCTGTGTCATATAAAATCTCTTAAGAGTAAAATTCTTCTGAAGTGATAAATTTGAGAAGAACCAGATAACTCCAGTCCAGAGATCATATTGAAAATGAATTATTAATTTTCCTGCTTGTTAAAATCTTATCAGACCTAGGTGCATGATCTTCAGTACTTGAATGGTTTGAAGAAATACAAGACACCAACCTCTGTAATTCATATTTTGAACTATTTGGGTTTTTTTCCTGACAGAATTTGATCCTTGAACAGACAAGATGAAAAGGAAAGAAAAACACATTATGGGATTTATAAATTTATTTGAAGATGGGTAGAACACTGTAAAAGCAATACTGTGTTCCTCTCCAGCTGATATGGCACAAACAAATGCCTTTCTCTGTTGAAGCAAAGGAGGGGAGGATGTTTGGAGAAGAAGAGGGAACTCAAAGGACACAAACTGATCCTCTCTTAGATTGTGTTATGTTATAAAAGACTGTTAGGATCACATGTAGGTTTTATCAGATCTGAAATTGGTCTCAGTGTCCTAAATGTCTCCTTTCTTTGAGACTACAGAAACTGTTTTTGGAACTTGCAGCACTAAAGGAGTGGAGAAGATGATATGCACTCTTGAGACAGAAAATTCTGTAGTATGCAAAGCTAACTAAATACAGAGCAGTGAACTGAAAATTTACTAACATTATTCTCACAAACATTCTTTGACAGTCAACTTTAGTTTGGTTGCTTTCAAATCCTCTGAAGGGAGGTGATAAATACCTTTACAGATAGACCATGTAAAGGTGTCTATGATAGACACATAGATTTAAATGTATATCTTAAGTTAAAAGCCTGCAAGTAGTTTTGAAAGTACACAAGTACTTCAGACTACTACTGGATAAAAGTCAAGTTTTTCCTATGCCTGGTTGTAGTTTGGGGTCTCCCTGCATTTTACTTGATTGTAATATCCCCTGATAAGGCAAGAAGTAGCACATACATCTTGTTAGTTCATTTTAACAAATGATTTTGATATATCAGTTCTGTAGAAATTTGAACTCTGGTAATAAAACTGTAATACTCTCAAATAAAATATTTATTGACTCTTTCTGTGGTTCCTTCATGTATCTTTTTTTCAGATGTCTGAGGATTTCTTATTTAAAAACCTGGTTAGTACTCCATAGTCCTAAGGAAGATGAATGAATAAGTAGAACATAATGGTAAGATCTTGAAAAAGCTGTGTATTATGTTAATTTGAAAACTTTTATACCTGCCTAAGACAAAAATGTGACTTCCTTTTCCATCAGGTGAACAATACATAGCTTAGCTCTTGTACGCTACCATCACCTCCAAAAAAAAAGAGAAAAAAAGAAGATACAAAGTATCATCAGCCCATCGTGTGATCATTTTCAGGCTTATTATGCCTCCTATAAAACATCCTTTTCAAGAGTGTGCTTATAAAGCAGCAATTTTTATTTAACTATTACTAGTTTTAAATATTTGGGTTTGAACATCTCTGTTCAAAGTAGCTGATGGAACTTAATATGAAAGAAAGAAAAGAAGGGGTGATGAATTCTTAAGATTACTAAGAAATTGCAGAGTTCTCTGGATAGGAAACGCATGAGGAGAAACAAGGCAAGAAAAAGTGACATACAGTGTATAAGACTTGCTTGCACCCTAGTACCTTCTTAATCCTAGAAAAACTTGCTAGATGTCTGGATCAGAAAAAGAAGTATGAACACTGCATGTGTTAAGTATTAGGACCAGTATTAGGGATCATTAAATCTCTGGCTTAGTATTATCATGAGTTCAGAGGGTTAAATTTCACACAAGATTTAGTATGCTTAACTGGCAATAAGGACTTCATTCCTGTATGTTAGCGTGAAATCTGTTCCACTGGGATAAGGAATTTTGGATTTCACAAGATGTTTTTGGAAGTGATATATTATTCCACATAACGGATATGGAAATTGGCTATTTCTTAGATTTTATTTTCTTAGGCAATTCCTGTTTTAAATTCTAGAGATTATGTCTGCACAAGAATTTGCTGAATAAGGAAGGTGTGTTGAAAATAATTTATTACAGACTCTCCCGCTTCCACCCCTCCCCCAAATACTCATAAGTGCTATTAGGAGCAATTAATTCAGACTTATATTGCACAGATAATTCCATTAAAATAACTGTAGGAGTTGGTTCCTCTCCCAAAAGGTCTTTGTGTGCCTTCTTCTGGTCCTGATCTAAAGTCTGTGGAAGCCAAGGGAAACAGTTTCTTTAAAATTCAGTGTATTTATTCTTTCATTCAATATTGCTCAATTCTCCCTGTACATGAAAGGGGATGGTTTACGCTCAGTTCTTGCTCACTACTGTCCTTGGCCAAGTAAGCAGTGTCTTACCTGAGAAATCATAGTACTGGGCGGGGGGTGTGTGTCTATTTTTGCCTTGCATACCTAGCATGTATTTGTAATCAAGCTGCCATTCTTCAATCTAAGCAGCAATCTACAGGGTTTTGTCAGTTCTGTTTTTCTTTGGCCAGCTTCTGGAGGCAAGGACAGAGACTATTGTATGGTTTGGTTTGCAACTCTGCTCAAGCTGTAGAAGTCTGACAAACAATAGTGCCGTTTCTTACTCATTTCCAGCTTGTGGGTTGAAGGGTTAGCTGGTTTGGCAAAGAAAATTTAACTCATCTGACCAGAGTTCATAATATATTTTATAATTCTTAGCATAAGAAAATACATTTATGATGAAACACTTCTATATTAGGATCATGACTTTGCATTAAACCCTAATTAGTTTAAAAGACTGTAATCTCCTTCATCCTGTGTAATGATGTCTTCCTTCTCAATATATTCCAATTGTTCATGAAACTGTGTACTAGTTACACTGCAGATGCTGAAGTTAAATATTAGAACTGGTCCTGCACCAGTGTTTCAATACAATGCAGGAAGGTTATGCAGAACATCCAAGTCTCTTTTAAAGACAGCTCAGAGTAGGCCAACATGTTTGCCTTCTCCCCTCAAGGTCTAACTTCTGCTTTAGTCCTGAGACTGGACCACAAGAAACCATAAACCATTAGATATAATCAGGAGTGGGGTGGGGTGTGCATTCATTTCTATATTGCTTACAGATATTTGTATTACAAATTAGTTGCTGACTTTTTCCCTCAGTACTTTATTCCTTGGTGCTTGATAATGTTGATTTGTTTCATGTTATTCCTATTTAGTTTCTTAGACCTTACATAGGCTTTCAAGAAAGGTTGTCTACAAGTATCAAGGTTCTACTATATTAGAAAAAAATCCCCCACATCTTGATCTATCAATATAATTGAAGTGGTTAACCAATAGAAATAGGTAATCTTGACAATTCACTAAGTCAAATTCACCGAAATACAAGTGGAAAGAAATCACAGAACCATTCTCAACATGTCAGAGAGAAGGAAACAGGCCTGAATTTCAGAGCATGGGTTCACAGGTGTCTACGATTTAGCTGATACCACAATCTTTTTGTAGAATTGATCTCTAAATTTATGAAATTTAACTAGGAAGAAGTTTAACCTACTGCTTGTGTATCTCTTGCGAGATAGTGAAATTGTTACAGAAAAATTTCATTTCAGTGCATTATCTATATTTTATTTCTCTATTTGACATTTGCAGTTCCATAATCATAGAATAATAGAATCATAGAATAACCAGGTTGGAAGAGACCCACCGGATCATCGAGTCCAACTATTCCCACTAATCTCTAAACCATGCCCCTCAGCACCTCACCCACCCGTGCCTTAAACACCTCCCTGGGCAGACCGTTCCATTGCCTAATAACCCTTTCAGTGAAGAATTTTTTCCTTATGTCGAGCCTGAACCTCTCCTGGTGGAGCTTGAGGCCATTCTCTCTTGTCCTGTCCCCTGTCCCTTGGGAGAAGAGGCCAGCTCCCTTCTTTCCACAACCTCCCTTCAGGTAGTTGTAGAGAGCAATAAGGTCTCCCCTCAGCCTCCTCTTCTGCAGGCTAAACAACCCCAGCTCTCTCAATCACTCATCGTAAGACTTATTCTCCAGCCCCTTCACCAGCCTTGTCACTCTTCTCTGGACTTGCTTCAGAGCCTCAACATCCTTCTTGTGGTGAGGGGCCCAGAACTGAACACAGTACTCGAGGAGCGGTCTCACCAGTGCCGAGTACAGAGGGAGAATAACCTCCCTGGACCTGCTGGTCACGCCGTTTCTGATACAAGCCAAGATGCCATTGGCCTTCTTGGCCACCTGGGCACACTACTGGCTCATATTCAGTCGGTTGTCAACCAACACTCCCAGGTCCTTCTCCTCCAGGCAGCTTTCCAGCCACTCTTCTCCTAGTCTGTAGCACTGCATAGGGTTGTTGTGCCCCAAGTGCAGGACCCGGCACTTGGCCTTGTTAAACCTCATGCCATTGGACTCTGCCCAGTGGTCCAGCCTGTTCAGATCCCTTTGCAGAGCCTCCCTACCCTCCAGCAGATCGACACTTCCACCCAGCTTAGTGTTGTCCGCAAACTTGCTGAGGGTGCACTCAATGCCTTCATCCAGGTCATTGATAAAGACATTGAACAGGGCTGGACCCAGCACTGAGCCCTGGGGAACCCCACTTGTCACTGGCCTCCAGCTGGAGTAAACTCCATTTACCACCACTCTCTGGGCCCGGCCATCCAACCAGTTTTCCACCCAGGAGAGTGTGCGCCTGTCCAGGCCAGAGGCTGACAGTTTCTCAAGCAGAATGCTGTGAGAAACTGTGTCAAAGGCTTTGCTGAAGTCCAAGAAGACTACATCCACAGCCTTTACCTCATCCAAGAGTCTAGTCACTTGGTCATAGAATGTACTATGCTTATTTTAATGATCAGCCGTGTTATATAGCTCATCCTGTTTGAATATTTTAATTGTGGAATGAAATTTGCCATTTTCAACATCAGTTTAGTAGATTTGTAATGCGTGCATGGAACAAAATGTAAGGATAAGTAACTGAATTAGAGCCTAGGAAGAATCAAGCTCATGTTTGACTATTGATATTTTTTTTTAAGAGTGTACTTACACAGCTTATGTCTGTGTCAGGCAACCTTCATCGTGTTTTTTGAAAGGTATAGTGTTAGATCCATAGTAACTTGCTAATCTCCTTTTCCCCCACAACAAACAAACCAAACCCTCTCCTAACTCTCCCCTAAATCCCTTCTGGAAAAAAATCTACCGCCAAAACATTATCTAATATACACAAAGAAATGGAGGATTGAATAGGCAGGTATGGAAAGACAATATATTGGTTTAATTTGGTTTAACTTTTGAAGTATTTAGCAGAATCTTCCACTGACTCTGGTTTTCAGCAGGGCTCATCCATGAGTTTCATTAACTGTAGGTGCCATGGTCACCGTAGCATAGCAAGTCTTCTGCAATACAGGGAATATATTACAGAAGACCCTGTATATGAATAATGCAAAAGGTTTGAGTGGTTCAATGAGGGGAAAAAAAGGCAATCCAAATGGATTCTTCCACTGACAGGTTTTAGGGGTCATTTCTAAAGATTTCACCCTAACAAATTGGTTGCATTTAAAAGCCTAATAAAACTTAAAGCTGTGTTACTAGACTGCATCTGCTCTTGGTACAATGGTTTATTTTAAAGCATTTAAACTGTGCCTGTCAAGTAAATTACATACCCAAGAAATACAACTGACAAGTAGATTGGATGGAATATAATCTCAGCTGCTCTGAATTTTAACCACTGTGATATGTGGTGCATCAGAAACTTTATAATGAAAACCATCCATTTCCTTTTTGTGAAATACTTGTGTTCTTTGAAACACTGATTCCAGTGTGCCCTCTCACTCTGACATAATTTGAGGGGATTCTCTCCTATTTTCTTTGGATCTCTTTACATTTTTTCTTGTCTTCTGAGTCTTCATGTTGATTTCCTTTTTTTTTGGAACCTGAAGAGAAAAGCATAATTGTTTTAAGAGCTCATACTTAAAGACTTACAGAGCTTAAACACTACAAAAGTATATGAATTCTCTTCATTATTAAAAGGCTACTGAGGTATTGGTTCCAGGACATCTTGCACACATGCGACGAAGTCATGCAACTGAGGCAGCAGCAGGAACTTGAACTTCAGCCAAAACGAGTATAAACAAATCCTTGTGGTCACATGTAATATCCTGAACTTGTTTCTACTCGTTTCCTACCCCATTACAGAAAAGAATGCAGGGCTGAAGGACAGGCTTCCTAGTGCTTTTTCAATAAGGCTTAACGATATTGGATTAACAATGCCTTTTAACACTGAGTTTCTTAAACCCACTGTTCTAAAGTGACCAAAGTGGAGGTGAGGACTAATTCACAAGTTTGATCCTATGTGGCTATATTGAAGATCACAAACAGTATTTGATAATGTGGTGAAAATACAAAGGCCAGGCTCCTGCTTGTCCCCAAAGGCATCTACAAAAGGATACGAAGATGCAATGCTCTACTTGACCAGATGTTTTGCTTTTTTTTAAAAGAAAGTACTCTAGAGGAAGAATTTTAGGTAGTATTCATCACTTCTAGAGAAGCAAAGAGATACTTTATGATTGATTTATTTTAAACTGATACAAAAGGCACGAGATGTGGGAGTCAGGAACTCTATGCTTTAGCCACTGCTGGGATGAAGAGCACCAACTTCTCTTTTAGATCCTAAGCCAGAGCTAAAATCATCAGACTCCAGTAAGGTAAGTCAAGGCTTTCGCCCCACAGCCCTCTATAAGAAAGTGCCAGAAAAGGGGAAGACTGTGAAAATCTCAGGGTTTTGGATTTTTTAAATTTTATTTTATGTTATTATCAACATATCACTGGAAATTACTTGCATCTTAAGACAGGAAAATCATTACCACTGCAGCACTTCTGGTTTCAAAAAAAAGTCGGCATTCCTTAGAAAGAGTTTTCTTTCTCTGGAGAGTTCTCAAAGACATAGTTGCTCTTCAGCTTAGTCATAAGTCAGGAGGTGTCTTCATGACTGATCAAGTCTAAGGCCCCAGCCTCTTTTCTCACTCCCTGGTTTGCATATATTCATGTGTCTATGTCTGTAAGAGGTACTACACTGCAGAGTAAAGACTGCTTTGGGCTAGTTACCTTCCACTGAGTCAAGATCATTGCGCTCATTGCCAAATGCAGATATTTCACTTGTTTTCAGAATGGTAGTGTATGCCTGCTTCAGCTTTGCTTCATCCATCTACCTTAGTCTCGCACTTTGGAGCTAGTTCCAGAAATTCTGCAATATCAACATGCAGTTTTCTTTGTTCCTTGTTTGTTGTTTATTTGGATTTTCTTTGACATTCTTATTTTTCCTTTCAGTCTTAGCTGAGTCTGAGAACTGCGTGTCAGGGATCATATGGCTAATCAAATACATACTTGCCTCCTATCACTTGTCTGTACCATTTAGCAAAACAAGGAATTTTTCCTTCAAATTTGAGAACCTTGGTATTACTTTCTGGAGACAGGAATTTGATCCAGATGAACATTAATTAAGATGAATAGTCTGTCCTTCCTCATCATTTCAATTGAATGGAAAGATGGTGACTGATTTTATTTTTTTCCCTCCTTTCCCTTGCAGTTTCATGTAATGAAAAATGTAATATTGTTAATGAAAGGCAAAAATTAAATGGGAAAGTACTTACACCTGTTTGTGATAGTATTCAGAGCTTAATGAAGGTGGAAGCCTCATTATTGATAAAATTCAACTGATTTGTATTTAATGAAATCCTTTTATTCTGCAGAATAATTGCAGTTTTAATCTTTTTATTTCCAGAGACATCAAGATTATTGAATGTTATCTATACTTACTGCTCTCAAGAAATTGCAAATTAAGTAGGCAGCATGACCCTTTTATTCAAGGCTAAATTCTACTCAGTTAACAGGAAATCTTCTCTGGTGAGGTTTACCTGTACTAATCTAAGACCCAAGACCCTTTTATTCACTCTGCTAGCAACAAAAGTCAGGAATTGCACCTACTTGGACCATAAACTGGCACAGCTAAACCAATTAAAAATATTTAAGAGGCAACTTTAGCTTTGTTATGAATTTTCTGTTTTCTTATGAACACTTTATTCATGTTGCGTTCTGAGCTATGTAACTTGGCTAAGATTGTATGCTTAGAAAACTAGCCTTTATCAACTTTTCAATATAGATGAAATTATTAGGCTTTACAAATGGTCAGAAATCTTGAATATATAAGATGCAAAACAATACAGAGAATATAACATGGGAGCTTTTTGTAAGGACTTTTTTTAAAAAAAAGTTAATTTTACTTTTAAGAGTGAACTTAGTGTAGGAGACTACTCCTGTGTAAGAAGCTTCAAGGGATCACTGCTTTATCTTGTAAGTGGGCTGTATAAGAAGCTGGATTCTGACTTCTTGTAATCTTTTTCTAAATGTTGTTTTCAGCTCTTCAAGACTAGATATTTTCCAAATAGGCAGTAAAAAGCAAAGTGAGTACATATACGAGGGTGTGTTAGGACACACAGAAAGGAATTAGTAGCGCGTGTTGCTTACACAATGTATGGAAGACAGTAAAACATAAGGAAGACCTTTACCTCTTGGATGAAGTAAATTAGCAGGCAAACATTAAAATACTAGTGAATGTATTTAATTCCTTTTATAGCTGTCTTCACCGTCCTTTGTTACCTTCAGGCACTTGCAAAAATGGAAAACCTGATTAAAACCTTCTTTTGCGGTTTGTCTTCAGGAAGAGCAGTTATGAATTGTTCATAACTACTCATTAGCCTGAGCTCTTGAACTCCATTAAAATAGTTCCTTAACATTTCATGAAAAATCAAAGAAGAAATGAGAGATTAAGAAAAAATAATAGCATGAATTTGAAGGCATTAATATCGGATGAGCCCAAGGTTTAGATTACAGTGAAGGGAGAAGAGAAGATGGAACACAGCCAATAGTGAATCAAGGCACTGACAAAAGAGAAATAGGGGGAGCACAGTATTTGATATGTGACTAGAAATAGCTGTCAGAAAAACTGACATGTGTCCAAATACACACAGCTTCAAAAAAACAATGGCAAAGGGAACGAAGTAAAATGAAGAGAAAAAAAGGAATAATGAACCAAGCTTTTAGTAATTTCTGTTTAAATTTCAGCCAAGTACGTAAACACTGTTGCAAGCAGTTCTGTATAGACATGTGTTTTGGGGTTTTGGGTTTTTTTTGAGGGGCAGGGTGGTTGGTTGGGTTTGGGTTTTTGATTTGCTTTTTATAAAGTTATATTTGACCATAGGCATGAAATTCTTCAAGTTAATGGAGTATTAAACTTTTAATTTTTATTTATATTTTTTAGAAACCCTTTAGTCTGTATGTGTGTTTGCTTTTCAAACATGCTACTGAACCCTTGTGTGATTTTTAGCTTTTGTCTATAAAGAATTAAGAGATTCAGGGAACTAAGCTGGGGAATCTTGTATGTGGAGAGTAGCTATTTTGGGAAGGATATCTAAGTAAGAGTTAGACTATGCTTAGATTTGGAAGAAACATTTATGTTTGCTACTGTGCTAAGAATTGAGGTAGTTTGACCTACCTGTGAAGTGCTGAGTCTGGACATTTTTTTTGTTTGTTTACCTGCGTTAACTAAGAAGCTACTTCAAAAGCTATTTTAACATCCAAAGCCTAGAAACTGCATGGAGCTAAGGTCAAGTATTATGATTAACTTAAAGTGTAGATTGCTATTCTGATCTAATAATGGAAACCCAAGCTGCCTATTTATGACTCCTCCTTACTGCCAAAAGTCAACAGTCATCATTCACCCTAACTACACAGGGCTCTAATACTGATGGACATACTAGTATATAAATAGTATAATTTATAAAATATGCGAAGGATGTTCTAATCTTCTTGTATTTGATTACAATTATAGCAGAATTGTGTCTGAAAGGTGGAAAAGATTGAATATTTATACTGTAGATGTACTTACTGGTACCAAGAAAGTCTGGTTTTTTTCAATGAAATCTACCAAAAAATTAGCCTTTCAGATATAGTCTGTCTGTAAATTGATTTGACCAGCTACTGATGAACGCCTTGTCATAATGACAGGGAATGTGGAATAAAAGTGATTTTGAAGATGACATTAGTGTGTCACAGCATTTTTCCTCATCTTTGTATAGTAATTGAGATACTACTGGTGCATCCATTTGTGTGATAAATAATAGTCCTTTCTTTCTTATGTTACTAATAATCTTATTTCTAACACTTATATTAAACAGTGAGTACTATCCTTATATCAAGGTGTTCACATCTTAGGAGCGTTATAGTAAGAAGAATACAGACAGAAATGTTTCTATGTTCCAGTGTTGTTCCCTGTCTGGCCGTCCAGGGAAAATGTATATTACTCTCCTGAGACACTGAGAATATAGACAAGGAAGCTGGAGAAATAAATGCTAATGCACCAGAATGCTGAATAAAATACTAGAGTAAGGTGGGAAAGTGTGACGTGAGTTTAGAAATGGATTTAGAAAGCATGATTTCATACCAGCACCACGATTACAGAGAAGTTTGCTGCTAACAAATTGATTCACTTTTTCAGGCTGTATTGAAAGAGGGTTATAGATTTGATATTTAGTACTTTGAAATTCTCATATAAAAAGATAAGGTAGGGAAGAGGCCAAAAGTACAACAAAAAGGTGAACATGCCTGTATTTTTGCACTTATTCATTGTCATTTTTGTGCTTTTCATTGCCACCATGACTATTTGCAGCAAGACTTATCTGAACATTTAACAACCCCGATTCTGAATCCTTAGGCCAGAAGATAGAACATTGCAGAAATTACTTTTCTGTGTATATTAATGCATTAAATATTAAAATTCATAAAAAGCATAACTAAATATATTCTGTTTCAGTATAGACTAATTAGTCCATTATCATAATTCTACATGATGTTATGTAATTAATAAACCAAATCAGCTGCTTATAGTATTTAAAAATATCCTGAAACCAACAGATATCATTAATATTGGGTAGATTGGTTTAAGCTGTCAGTCAAGCTAGAAGTTTTTATTGCAAAACTATTCAAAAGGAATGATGGATTAGCTTTGTGGGGTTTTTGGCTCCATGTTTCAGGTTTCTGTCTGCTTCTGAGCAAGTGCCAGAATAGGTGTTTACTTTTCAAAGATCACGTTAGTGTGCTGCTGCAGCTTATAATTACGATGGAAATCCAAAACAGGTCTAGAAAGACAAAAGAGAGCTTTTAGAGTTACTGATGTAGAAAAGCATAACAATATGTATCTTTACTTGTGCCGGATGTAGAAATATATGACTTTTACAACATCATTTTATAAATGTCTTTTGTCTGATTTCCTTGCTACTAATCAGTTCTGTAAAAGGGCTGGACCTGATTTGTCTTTCAGTTTTGAATCACTCTATTACTTTATATTTTTTGATTATTTGTCCAATACTAAAGCTTTTGGTTGATGGCTTTTTCTTCTTCCTCAAAGGGAAAAGTAAATTTGAAAGTCTTTCTATTTAGCTCATCCCTTTTATTATCCTGAGAACTAGTCTTGTTATGATGGCTGAAAGACCAGTGGAAAAATACAGCTATGTGGTAATTTTATTACTCTATTATTAGCAGTATTTTAATTGCTCAGGAAATATTTTCAATGTAGATTATTTTAAAATAACTATATTTTTTCTTCCTCTAATAATATCGTCCATTTCAAAACTTGAAAAGAACCCACGTGAAAAAGGTAGCACTAACTTAGAATTTTTATCTTTATAAATATTTAGTCTATATTATCAGTGTTCTATCACTTCAGATAAAGTGTGTGTACTTAAAACATACTTTTACAAATCTTTTTACAATAACCACATTTAGATGTGCACATCAATTTATGTGTGTTAGTGTGACTGCGATGCTTTGTTCACATTTTCCCTGAATGTGAAAAAAATGAAGGGTCAGTAAAATTGCATTTCAGGCTTTGAGAGGTGGTAAAAGGAGTGTTTTATCAATACCAAAAATGCTCAAATGAAAAAGGGGATATTGTTAATCTACCCATGACAGTAGAACTGCTAAGTTGCACTAGAGATGATCCATGGAGCTTAAACACTGGAGCAGACATTCCCTTTATGAGCACTTTTCTGACTGAGAAGAGTGATGAAGGAAGAAACTGGGTCCTTGTTTCAAAACAAAAAAAAGAAAACAACAACCAGGGAAGTGTACAGTGGTTCAGTTGAGGTTCATGATAATTTTTATCTTGTTCATCACAACTTTTTTCTTGTTTTATCCCTCCTGTATTCTTTTTTTTTTTTCTTAAAGGTTAAAACAAGCACTGACAATGGAATATCTTAGAATTCTACCTATGCTTACTTGAAATGCTGCTAGTATATTATTTTGAAGTATATACAATTCTACCAAAAAAGTAATTTATACTGCCATGTCCTTGAATCAAGTGTGGGGTTGTTTTTTCTTTTTCCTAACTATCTGGTAGATAAATACGTTGTGCTTGAAAAGGACAGGACAATTTCCATTTATTTTTCTTGAAGAAGTGAATGTGCAGGTTGTTGTTTGCCCTGAGGGGTCTAATCTCTGTGGTTAACTAGTATAGTGGGAAAGAGAGGAAGTCATTCTTAGTGCAAATATAAATCCCTGTGAAGCAACATTCATACTTTTTTCTGCGTGATCTGGAAAGTTAGAAAGAAGTGAAATGATATGTAAGGTCTGAACTGTAAACAACTGCAATAAATGAAAATGTAGTTAGAAGAGCAAAATGAAGAAATAAGAGAAAGTGAATGGTAGGGCTTGTGGTCCTCTCAGATGCTCAGCAAAAGTGAAAACTAAATTCTAGGAAATAAAAGCTAACCACACTGCTTGCCTAGTGATAACATTGCATAGTAGCTCCTTGCTATTGACCTGCTCTAAAACTGCCAATGGTAAACTTGAATAGGATGGAAGGTGAAGGTATTTCTTGGAAGTCACTGGATTAGGCGGATAAGAGTTGGTAAGATATGGTTTAATGAAACAATAAGAGCAAACTTCTAGTCAATTGCTATCGAGAAAGAATTGTCTTACGATACTCAGAAAAAAACTTAGTTTTGTCCATTTTGGTTTCTACTTAAAGACACTATTAAGTACCTTGCTTTATGTAAGGTGATGTGAAGTTGTTCTGTGTGTTGGAAGAAGTGAGAACACCAGCATATGGGTAACTTGGCAGAGGGTTTATTTGTTTCACACAGGCTGCTAGATGATAACCACTTTTAAATTCTTCTGGGTTGGATTTTTTCTGTCACGCTGTAGAAATATTAAGCTCAGTTGTTTTGGTTTTGGGGTTTTGTTTGGTTTTTTGGGGTTTTTTTTTGAAGGATTTATTGATTGTCTTGTCTAGCTTGTTGCCTTAGCTGCATTAGATCTTCAGTCCATACATGTTCTGTAGCTGACTGATTCATAAAATATTATTAAATTGAACATGCATGACAGAAGCCACTAACAAATGTGCTGTTAGCTAGTCATTTGCATGTTAACTGTAAACTATTCTTAGACTGAATAAGTGAGTTAAAATATAGAGCAGTAATGCAAGCAGATATCAGATAAGACATGCTTGAGATGAGGAGGGGGGAGAACCTACTGTTAATTAATGACTATAAAAATAGAAGTCTGATTGCAATTTTGTTGGGTTTTGCCATGACTCAAATAGCAATAAAAATGTACTTTGTTGCCTCAGTATGTTGGCAATGCGATATTGTAGTCATGTGGTTCCTGCCTCTAGTGCAATGAGGAACATAGCACCTGCCTCCAATATTCTACACTATAATTTTTTTTGTGTGGAAAATATTTTTCATGAAGTATTTGCAATTCTTCATCCTGCTCCCTTGTAAACATTTTCTGAAAAAGAACAAGTAAAACTGCAAAATAGTTTTAAGTTCCTAGCACATGGACCATATTCCTGAATCATTCTGTTCTAGCCTAGTTAAATAAAGAGATGATATTTGAAAAATGATTAAAAATAACATTCTGAATATGGCGAATTTATGCAAAGAAAATTTGTCATTATTTTGGTGAAAGCTATACAGGAAATAATTTATGTTAAGTTCTTCCATATTTATTTGTCTATGCAGTATAAAAATTAATTAGACTTATTGATTATTTAATCATTTTTCTACCCAGAAGGAGAAATGCACCATAAAAGTGGAATTCAGTGTGGCTTCTGCTGCAAGAACACACTGTACGCTGTTGACAAAATGTTATTGTCTAAATCTGAGCTTGTCATTTCACTGGAAAAGATAATTATCACATGAGAAAAAGCAACATGAAAGTGACTAGCCTATGTTGTTACTAGATGGAATAAGCATTGTGTATTTATTTGTAATGAGGGTAAAAGCTGATAAAATGCATCTTTGTAGTATTTGTGTGGGTGGTTTTGCTGTGTTTTCAACAAAAGGTCTTTACTACTGGGATTCTTTCTTTCCACTTGATAATGTTGCAGGCTGCCAACAAGTATTGTCCTCAAGACAGCAAACAACAGAAGAAAGGAACAAGTACTGCCGTAGATATATTGTACAAATTTAGAACTTTATTTTTCTTTTATGTACCCATAGTGCAGGTCCTAATTGGACAGTGAGCAGTTTGACCTCAGAAAGAATTTGTACAGAGAGTATGTGCCCACACAGAATGCAGTAAAGATGTAACACACACCAAAGTGACAAGTGCACTGGAATGCAAATCCAAGAAGTTTAATATAAAATGCAGATTGGCCATAAAATACTATGTAAGAATGGCATATAGATGAAGTCTTTAAGGGTTGCTTGGTATATTTCTTAACGACACTAAGATATATAAGGCTCTGTTACAATCGGGCAAGCTTTGCTAAGGCATGATTGTGCATTTTAAATCTGATGGGGTGCTTTAAAAGATTGTGCACTTTCTCTAAGCATGACTTCTGCAGTTTTCAGCCATAATAACAGGATATCATCCTGTATAATGCATGTAACTTTTTCTTATAAGGCCCATTTTGGACTGCTATTATTCTTTAGAGGAACGTTTGAGCACAAAAATAATCAAAGGAAATCTCAGAGGCAGTTCACAGAATCACAGAATCACAGAATAACCAGGTTGGAAGAGACCCACCGGATCACCGAGTCCAACCGTTCCTACCAAACACTAAACCATATCCCTCAGCACCTCGTCCACCCGTGCCTTAAACACCTCCAGGGAAGGTGACTCAACCACCTCCCTGGGCAGCCTGTTCCAGTGCCCAATGACCCTTTCTGTAAAGAATTTTTTCCTAACGTCTAGCCTAAACCTCCCCTGTCGGAGCTTGAGGCCATTCCCTCTTGTCCTGTCCCCTGTCACTTGGGAGAAGAGGCCAGCACCCTCCTCTCTACAACGTCCTTTCAGGTAGTTGTAGAGAGCAATGAGGTCTCCCCTCAGCCTCCTCTTCTCCAGGCTAAACAACCCCAGCTCTCTCAGCCGCTCCTCATAAGGCCTGTTCTCCAGCCCTTTCACCAGCTTTGTTGCTCTTCTCTGGACTCGCTCCAGAGCCTCAACATCCTTCTTGTGGTGAGGGGCCCAGAACTGAACACAGTACTCGAGGAGCGGTCTCACCAGTGCCGAGTACAGAGGGAGAATAACCTCCCTGGACCTGCTGGTCACGCCGTTTCTGATACAAGCCAAGATGCCATTGGCCTTCTTGGCCACCTGGGCACACTGCTGGCTCATATTCAGTCGGCTGTCAACCAACACCCCCAGGTCCCTCTCCTCCAGGCAGCTTTCTAGACAGACTTCTCCTAGTCTGTAGCACTGCATAGGGTTGTTGTGCCCCAAGTGAAGGACCCGGCATTTGGCCTTGTTAAACCTCATGCCATTGGACTCAGCCCAGCGGTCCAGCCTGTTCAGATCCCTTTGCAGAGCCTCCCGACCCTCCAGCAGATCGACACTTCCACCCAGCTTAGTGTCGTCCGCAAACTTGCTAAGGGTGCATTCGATGCCTTCATCCAGGTCATTGATGAAGACATTGAACAGGGCTGGACCCAGCACTGAGCCCTGGGGAACCCCACTTGTCACTGGCCTCCAGCTGGATTTCACACCATTTCCCACCACTCTCTGGGCCCGGCCATCCAACCAGTTTTCCACCCAGGAGAGTGTGCGCCTGTCCAGCCCAGAGGCTGACAGTTTCTCAAGCAGAATGCTGTGAGAAACTGTGTCAAAGGCTTTGCTGAAGTCCAGGAAGACCACATCCACAGCCTTTCCCTCATCCAGTAGCCGGGTCACTTTGTCATAGAAGGCGATCAGGTTGGCAAGTTGCTAAGATTCCCATGCATGGATCTCTAATTACATGATTCAAATTCTTAGGAAGTGAACAATGAAAGGATATAGCTACTATTCCCTTAAAACACTTCTATCAATAATATTATTTTCTCCTGAAGTAATGCAACATGTTTGTGATTCGCCTCCCCTGTAAGGCATGATCTAGAGAACAGAATTTACCAATCCATTGGAGTTGAAGAAAATTTTATATTTGCACATCAATATCTTTTGCAGCTTTTTTTTTAGCTGACTTCATAAAAATAATATAAAGCAAATTCTACACTCTTTAAAAAGAATACTGTTGAGATCAAATAAGAAGAAAATACCTGAACCATAGTGAGAACAAAATAATGTGTTCCATATTAAAAATTTTTCACAGGTACGGATAGAGACTTCATTTTATAGAGACCTGGCTTAAATTTCCTGGCCTGGATAGAGTTCTGTTCAATATCTTCTTCAGTGATCTGGATAAGGGGATTGAATGTACCCTTAGTAACTTCACGGATGACACTACAATGGGAGGAATTGTTGATATGCTTGAGCGTAGGGAGGCTCTACAGAGGGATCTGGACAGACTGATATTTTCTTCCCAGAAAGTTAGCTAGAGGAATTTGAGTAATTCAAGAAATCTGAAGATTTAGAATTTTTTTTTTCAAGGACCTTCTTTTATGTCAGATGCGTAAAATTAAACTTTCAAAGTAGGAGAGATTATTGTGGTCAATATTCAAAAGATCAGATACATTAAAAGGGTGACTTTAAGGCATATGTATGAAGTAAACTAGAGGACTTCCCTGTTTGAAGAAACTCTTTCTTGATGAAAGCCAGATGCTGTGTGAAATGCCCTCCATCTCTCCCTTCCATCTCTCGCATTTGCCCATGCCACATTCTTTCTACTCCTTCATAGACCTCTTATTCAGTAATATTTCATTAATTTCTTAATTATGAAATATGGAGAAAAGCTCTTTTAGTCACAAGGGATCTTTTTTCTAGTTTCTTCTTCCCCTGTAATTAATAAATTAATATTATGTTTGAAACTTCCAAGTCTTTCACAAAACTCTGTTCCCACGTCACTTGCTTAACAGACCATAGAATGTACTCTGGCTGATGTATTGGTGTCAAACATTGTTGCTTTCTTTTTAATGTCCAGTGTATGTGATGGATAACAAGTCATATGCCCTCATCAAAACCAAATAGAGTAACCCATCTGTGGAGTCAGAGAGAAAGGTCTAGGGGCCCTCCAACAAAGAGTTGACAGTGCTGTGAATTAGTGAGGCAAAAATAATAATAAAATACATGCCACCCCCTACAGTCTGACATCTTTTTTCAAAAAAAAAAAAGTTTACTATAAAAATGAAATAAACGATGTCTAAACTAGGATATGACTTGCCACTTCCTATTGAGGATAACTAAATAGTTCATGAGGACAAAATCATGAGTTCATCAATGAGTTCTTTAAGAGTCTCTGAGCTTAGGTTTTGGTTCATGCTCCTTTCTAGCATGAAAATTTTAAGGCAATAAATTAAGCTGTAACAAGATAATAATTGAGAAATAGTAGATTTGGACTCCTGATTCCTATTTTCACACTCACCTCACATGCTTTATCATACCTTGATCAAACAGCATAAATCTTGGGTGATGAATCTTGTTTGTGGATAAAATGGAAGCAATATAATTCCATGTCTCATAGGCTTTCTCATGTTTCTCTCAGTGATTCCAGATTTTTGTACAGAACTTCGAGGAGCACGTGGACATCAGTGTAGTTTGGTCTCTAAGTTAGAGAACATAAAATTAAAAGTTGAAGTTGCAGTACTTGAAAGCAAGATTTAAAGTAAAAGGGTTTTTTTAATCTTTGCCATTCAGTGATCAGCTTTATGTCCTGCTTAAGGAAACATGAATTCAGTGTGTAAGACAGGCAAGCAGGATACAGCATGATGCCTTCTAGATAAGCGTGCAAAAGCAATACATCTGGCAGATGCAGAAGTGAAGCTCTGTCAACTCAGATAGAAGCAGAATTGACTGAACTGGAAAAGAACATATGTGACTTGACAGTACTAAAAATCCTGAAGGTTGCTTAATCACTATGGCATCAACTCTTGCTTTTTGTTTCATCATCATTTTATTTGTTGAGACATTAAAAAAAATCTTCTTTTATAAATTTTGTCATAGTTCTTGTTTCCAAAAAGTTTTTGCATTGTGAGAGCAGAACACCATAGTCCTTTTTGCTTGTAAAGGGTCAAAGTAAGAGTAATGACTTTTAAATCTACAAAATAATAGTGAGAGTGACTTCTGAGTATATTTCATTTTGTATCAGAGTACCACTGAACTAATGAAAGACTCAGTAGTAAGGGAATAATGTGATTGAACAATAAAGTCTGTGCTTTGGGCGTATTTCTCCCACTGCCCTCAGTATGTCTAGGATTTCCATCAGAATAAACAGCTGGACAGCCCTGACAGCTCCCAGATCCTGGGCAAATCATGGAGTATAAATATGTTTGACCTTGAATAATCTCATTCTGTGCTAATAGCAAAATAAAATTCAAACACTAACAGAAAACTTCTCTGGGGATTTTTTTTATTATTTTTCATTCTTTTTCACAAAGAACTTCTTGAGAAACCTTTAAAACCTACTGTCATTTTCTTATGTGCTTTAAGAATACTGACTTCCATAGAAATACTTGGCACAGGCTTCAGTATCCAACAGTTACTTGGAGTCCTTCTGACTGAGGTGTAACTAAACAAGAGCTATGTTCTGGATTTTGTTAGCTGAGGTCCCTATATACCATCTAAATTGCGTGATAATGTCTCTGACTGTCTCTAACTCTGTCTACTCTGGCCTGCAGGGACTAATGCAGTTAATGCTCCTGAAATGGGCCTGCTCTCCACATCACCTGGGGGTGTTGGTTGACAGCCGACTGAACATGAGCCAGCAGTGTACCCAGGTGGCCAAGAAGGCCAATGGCATCTTGGCTTGTATCAGAAACGGTGTGACCAGCAGGTCCAGGGAGGTTATTCTCCCTCTGTACTCGGCACTGGTGAGACCGCTCCTCGAATCCTGTGTTCAGTTCTGGGCCCCTCACCACAAGAAGGATGTTGAGGCTCTGGAGTGAGTCCAGAGAAGAGCAACAAAGCTGGTGAAGGGGCTGGAGAACAGGCCTTATGAGGAGCGGCTGAGAGAGCTGGGGTTGTTTAGCCTGGAGAAGAGGAGGCTGAGGGGAGACCTCATTGCTCTCTATAACTACCTGAAATGAGGTTGTAGAGAGGAGGGTGCTGGCCTCTTCTCCCAAGTGACAGGGGACAGGACAAGAGGGAATGGCCTCAAGCTCCACCAGGGGAGATTTAGGCTGAACATTAGGGAAAAATTCTTCACGGAAAGGGTCATTGGGCACTGGAACAGGCTGCCCAGGGAGGTGGTTGATTCACCTTCCCTGGAGGTGTTTAAGGCACGGGTGGAAGAGGTGCTAAGGGGCGTGGTTTAGTGATTGATAGGAATGGTTGGACTCGATGATCTGGTGGGTCTTTTCCAACCTGGTGATTCTGTGACTCTATGATCACTTCTTGATGCAAAAGCTGTAGAAGTCTTTCTTCCAACTCCAAAGTCTCCCTGACAGAAGACAACATACATCTGCTTTGTCTCTCTTCTACATAATCATGCTAGGCTCTAGATGGACAGGGGGAATATTTATTTCTGAAACAGGACCTGTTTGGATTTCTGTATTTAGATTTATCATAGAACATTCCAGATTTTGGATTACAGCTCTTTGGAGTTAAGACTCAGGTTCAGGCCCCTACTTTTAGGGCTGCTGTCCTAATCCAGCACATGAACGGGCAGCCACTGGATCAGGTCCAAAATTGGATCCTTTATGTTAAAAAGTATCCATTCTTTCACTAATGATAGATGGGTATGTATAAGGAGAAGTACTCGAAGATAATCTAATTGTTGATGTTACTTACTTAAAAGTGCTGATGTTTATGGTAGTTTCTTATTATTACTCATGTATTTGATTCACCATACTTTGTAGTATTCACTATACTAACATGTTTAATATTGGGTTAGTCTTAGATAATTGGGTTAGTATAGGCATCTTGTGTAAGAGACGGACTTCTGAATTTTTTCTTTGCTCACTGCTGCCCTTCACCATGGTAAAGTGTACTCAGAATACTATCTGACAGTGAAGGATATAGTAGTCATAATGCAAATGTTCTAGGATTCATATATGTATGAATGGAATATCTATATATATATACAAACTCCAGCTACTGAACATAAAAACCAAATTTTAAAATGCCAAGAGTCCATAGTAAAAAAGAGTACAACTAGGCCATGCTCATCTTGTGTTAATGGTAAAGCTTTTCACTGCTAGGCAATTTGTCCAGTAAAAAGTCTTTCTTTAAAATTGTGATTAGTTAACTATATTGTTTTATCAATATCATGCACTTGGATAAAGAAATATTAAGTATTCAACATGTGCAACACAATGAATCCCAGAATATCTAAGCCAAGAGAAAAAAAATGACCAAAACAGTTTCTTATGACATCATGGGAAATTATCTGCTCTTCCATGTCTTTGAAAGTGATGATATCCCTACATGGAAAGACTAGAATCTAACAAGAGATTTCATTTTGTGTAGAGAGAGCATTACCTGGAAAATAATGGAGGTTTTTATATGAATGTTCATCTGTTCTTATGACTTAAAATTATCATTCTACTATATTTAATCTATTTTTACATTTAATCACCTTGTTAATATGGGGGGAAAAAATGACAAATGGCAAAGCAACATTTTTCATGTTTTTCACCTGTCTTCTTTTTTTGACTTGAAGCAAATATTTTTTCAGTGTGAAACTCCAATATGGATACCTTGAATGATGACCTGACTTTGAAACCCATTCTTCAATCAGCCTCACTTTGAAACTAGTTTCATTTGAGTAACTGTAAGTCACAGACAGAAACTTCAGAATTAATGGTATGCTCAAAATAAAATTAGTTTCAATCTATGTCTTAAAAATATATTTCTCTTTGTCAATTGCTCCCCTCCCTTTAATGTGTATTACTAAAATAATATTTCTAATTTTATTTTTAAGTTGCAAGAAATGTCTATTTTTTTGCATGAGGAAATTTTCATGATTTATTTTGTTGAACTACATCTGAGGTATTCTGGATGTTATTTCTAGGTAGCAAAGGGCTAGTTCCCATTCCAGCCAACTGTACAACAGTGCCAAAAAACAGTGGTAGGAACTACGCAATTCTCTGTGTTGCTTTTCTGTACAAGAGCCTCCAAAGCACAATTTTATGACTTAGATCTGCTGGTAAAGTTTCTTGCTGGTTGCAGCAGTGATAAATTATCTCCAGAAAGAGATGAACACATGGTACACCTAAATGACACATGAACTATAAGTCTCTCAGAGAAACTATTTAGCTATTTGTTTCTTGTGCTCTGATTTCATTGTGAGGCTTTCCTCCTTAGCTACCCTATGGAGTCAGTTAGCTCAGTAGTATTATCCTGTCAATGGTCAGTCAGGAAAAGATGAATGAATCAGGATCCTGCTAAAAGCAATCTTTTTTTATTTAAATACCAGTTACTTGACTCAGTGCTTTATTGTTACTATTGTGTCTGAAAAGTTCTTGTTTAAGTTTTTGAAAAAAATTACTAAGTCATATGTAAACCTACTTTTATACAGAATTTACAGCTAAATTAATGACTTACTGCATCCTTTCTAGCATAAAATATGAGTCCCTGGAAGTTTACTGAAAAGCTGCTATTCTGAGGGGTGGCTGCATAAGGAAAATAAAACATTGTTAACCTGCTCCATCTTGGTGAATTTGATTTATTCAGTTAGTCTTAGATTCCCTGTAGTCTCATAAACAGTACGGTTCTCAGAAGGTAAGGCACAGAAGGGTCTAAACCTACATTTTATGAGCTACCCTTTGTAGCAAACTTCCTCCCTTACTTATAAAGGATACTGGCTCAGGTGGTGGCAAAAATAGGTCTCTTATTTGTATAATCAGAAAATCTGTGAGTCACTCGTACTAGAAGAAATTGGACTTAGATGCAGACAGAGTAAAGAAGGGGGAAGGGAAAGAAAAGGAGAGGAAGGCAATGACTGATAGTGCAATGGGGACAGGTTGTTCTCTGTATTTTTTCAGATGGAAACCACAGATTTATTTTTTTTTTTTATTTTGTGATAGTATTTGTGAAGTTAATGATTTATAACAGAAAATGCACTTCAATAAAATTGAAATTCTTGCTTTTATCCCAGAAAAAAAATCTTTGACTTTCCATAAGTGTAAGGAAAAGAAATTATGCCCTTTTCTGCTGACTTTTGCCAAAATAAAAATATTTCATTAGAAAGATATATTTGTAAGGTCTGCAAAAGTGTGATTTCAGAACTTATTTGAACTGTCAGTCTCTGTAAGTGTTGGTGGGGAGTAAGATTTGCTGTTATATTTGCTGGTCTTCCTAAGTACTACTGCTCCCTTGAAAGAAGGATAGTGTTTTCCTCAGGCACATAACACCTATAAAAGGACTGGCTGGTGCAGATGTAACGTATAACTTTCTTAACAATGCAAAGGGTTATTATGGTTGTCAGGTGGTAAGTAATTCATTGTGCATCACTTCTTTTGTATATCTTATTGTTATTTTCATTAGCTTTATTCTCTCTTCCTTTGTTGTCTTACTAAATTGTTTTTGTTTCATCCCATGAGTTTCGCTTTTTTCTAGATTCTCTTCCCATCCCAGGGTGAGGCAGGGGGTGAGTAAGAGGCTGTGTGAACTAGTGGCCAGCTGTGTTAAAACCACAACTCTATCTGTTCAAAAAATGAATTACATATTTGGACTTCAGCACTTCTTGAAATTACTAAGTTAAAATGAAGTTTCCTAACTGGGATTTTCCCTTTTGTAGAACTATGCTCAAAATTTATGCTTATTTACCTCGCTCCAAATCAGAATTTTGAAAAAATATAATTTTTTATATTTCAGAAATAACTATTGTTCACGGAATCAAATTTGGTTTTCAATTCTAATTCAAGGCTTCCTTTCTTGCATGCTTTTGGCCTGAATATCTCTGCAATTTCTCAACAACATTGTTTAAAGGGCAATAGGAATTTGCATAGGCAGAAAAGACAAAGGTCCTTCCAATTTCTCACATCAGTCCCTTGAAATAATTTTGCTTATTCTAGTTTCTGTACTGCTGTCTCACACTGCAGGATTGTTTTTTAATTAGTTTTAATATTCACAGCTTCTCCTTGCATCCCTTCAAATTTTTCTCTGTACTTGGTATTTTAAATATCAAAGCCAGTGGGTCAAGATGAGCACACAATTCTTTTGATATCTAATTTCAGTGAGGTTCCAGCTGTAGTGCTTTTTCTTACCGTTTGGGTTTTTTTTTCCCCTGTCTTCCCTCCTTTGGCCATATTGACTTTTTAAACTCCTCATTTTATTGCTGTACGTTATGCATTCCATATCCTTTGGGCACACTTTAATCTCATTATACACATTTTGGTTTCTCTCTGCTTTTTCCTCTTTGCTGTTTTATTGCACTCAAGCGCACTCAACCTCTTGATTTTTTTTCCCCCTAAACTCTGTTATTCTGAAAGGCAGTATCTCCATTTCTTCCCTTTAGCTTTACTCTAGATGTAATTTTACACTTAACCAGATGAAAAATACAGTGCAAAGCAGATTTGGTTACTTTACTTGTTCTATAAACTTTATCCCAAATGCTGTCTAGAAATAAAAAATTCAGAACAGTAAGAAAAACAGAGAACAAGCCCATAAAAAATGACTACGTGACAAATGCGTTAACCATTCAAAGATATTGAGACGTGAGAGAGATGTGTTAGAGACCAGAAAATAAAATATAAGACGAGAGTAGTGATGTAAAAATAATACAAAAGTTGCAAATGTGACACAGGTAAATAATAATATCAGGTGAACAAGAAGAGAGAATAAAGCCAGCTGAGACTGAATGATTAAAATAAGAAAAGAAAGACGCCTTGCTGGCATTGCTCATTGTCAGTATCACTAGCTGCTCCCTCTTCCCTCATTGCCCAAATTCTGAAGTCTTATAGAATTATCTGACTGAGAGATTCCCAGTTTCCAGGGATCAGTTATAAGTGTTCAAATTTGGAATTAACATTTTCTTCTATGCATTATTCAGAGATGCAGAAGACAACTTCTTCATATATCACATAAACTTTGCACTAGTCAGATGTGACACACCCTTATGGACCATTGCTCTTTTGTATAATCTGTACTTTATGATGGACTACATCTAATACATTCATTTGCTTTCACACTCCATAAAATTATTACTAATTACAATTATACCAACTATGCTGTGGCCTTGCATGTGCTTTTCTTGATTTATAAAGAAGCACTATTTGAGAAGAGCAAAATTAAGATTTATTAGTGTAGAGTTTGACCATCAGCAGGCTCAAGAGAGATGGAGCATTTGGGATCAATTAGAATTTCCAGAGGAAGAAATCACTGCTATTTTCTTCAAACATCAGAAAAATCATGAAAGGAATTACAATTTATTTTAATTGGCTTGAGTATCCCAAGATTTTGTTCCTTTACTAGGAAAAGAAATTAATAGCAATAAAAAGTTCATTGCTTTGCAGAAGATATTATATAACTTATATAAGATATATATAACTTGATTTTGATTCTGATTAGAATATGACTTCATATTAAAATTATTTGCCTTTGATATGCTTCTATGTGCTCTTACATTATCCGCTTTCACCTTGCGACTTTGATTCCTACATGTTCTTTCATTTAAAGACACCTTCTAGCAAACCTCTGTTAGATGTCTCTAATATACTGTTATCTCTTAATACTAAATTAAGAAATATGCTGACTTGCCTTTTCAATGGATGACTGTACCTCTCAGATGTTTTTGAGGACTTGCAACACAAACATGAGCACATTCTTTATCTCCTTGTAACTGTCTGATGAATGGTGGAATGCTTACTCTGGTTGAATTTTTCTATTGGAGGTCTGCCAATATATTTCATTTGAATTTTCTAGCCATTCTGTATCTGAAACCTCACCTGTTTATGTTTGTGAGGGAGTATTAAATAGGGTTATGTGACACTGCTTGTCTATACATATTTGTTGGAAACACGGACAGCAGGATTAACTGCACCCTCAGCGGGTTTGCCGGTTACACCAAGCTGTGTGGTGCGATTGACATACTGGAGGGAAGGGGTACCATCCAGAGGGACCCGGACCACTTTGAGAGGTGGGTCTGTGCTAGCCTCATGAAGTTCGACAAAGCCAAGTGCAAAGTCCTGCACCTGGGTTGGGGCAATCCCAAACACAAATACAGGCTGGGTGGAGAATGGATTGAGGGTAGCTCTGAAGAGAAGGACTTTGGGGTACTGGTGGATAAGAAGCTCAACATGAGCCAGTAATGTATGACTTCAGCCTAGAAAGCTGACCTTACCCTGGGCTGCATCAAAAGAAGGGTGACCAGCAGGTCAAGGGAAGTGATTGTCCCCCTCTTCCCTGCTTTGATGATACCTCACCTAGAATACTGTGTTCAATTCTGAAGTCCTCAGGACAGGAAGGACATGGATCTGTTACAGCAAGTCCAGGGGAAGGCCTCAAAGATGATCAGAGGGCTGAAACCTTCCATAGAAGCTGAGAAAGCTTGGATTGGTTAGCCTAGAGAAAAGAAGGCTCCAGGGAGACTATCTAGCAGCCTTCCAGTCCTTAAAGGGGGCCTACAGGAAAGATGAGGAGGGACCCTTTATCAATGAGTGTAGTGATGGGATGAGGGGTAATGGTTTTAAGCTGAAAGAGGGTAGACTAGATTTGATATTAGGAACACATTTTTTTTTTTGCTGTGAGGGTGCTGAAGCACCAGAACAGGTTACCCAGAGAAGTCATGAATGTCCCATCCCTGGAGGTGTTCAAGGCCAGGTTGGATGAGGATTTGAGCAATCTGAGGTAGTAGAAGGTGTCCCTGCTCATGGCACAGAGGTTGGAACTAGATGATCCTTAAGGCCCCTTCCAACCCATATGATTTTATGATTCTGTATATCAGACTCTGAAAAAGGAAAACTATATACCCACTTTTGCTGTAGATCAAAAAGTTCAACTTATTTACCTCGTTTACCACGTTGCCAACTTTTAATCTAATATACAGATACATTTATATTTATATAGAAACAATTTTCTTGAACAATTAGACTTTAAGTTCATTCTGCAAGAATTTTCCTGTTGTTTGGCTTTGAACATCTGACTAAACCAGTCATTTTGGTTTTTGTTAGTCTGTCAATAACAAAATTAAAAATTGGAAGTTCTGCAAAATAGACAATTAATACTATCTTGCATATAAAAGACTTGTATTACTTATTATTAAATACTTTTATAAAATTATGAATTACCTGTACACACTTCCTATCTGTGCTTAGAGGAATTTAAGTCTGGAATCAGAAAATTAACTAGCTAGAGTACCTTGTACTCCCTGCATTTCCAGCTTAACTTGGTGAGGGAGTTAGGTTTTAGTAGTAGGTTTTGATGTTGTTTTCTTCACAACCAGCACTTGCAGGGAACTTAATTTTATATATTGCTATCTTGTCAAGAGTCATAATTGGCAAGACCCAAAACCTTTGTTCTAAAGTACTTTTTCAAGTTGTTTTTCTTCAGAAAAAAAAATCACTTAAGTGGCTGCAAAACTAAAATATCCTCAGAAGTGGCAGTTGTCTTTTACTGTACTTGGTAATGTGATACAAATACATTCATAGAAGAGTGGATAGAGGTCATCTTGAAGGAAAAGGACAAGAAGGAGTAGGAATTCACACACACTTATATATATATTTGTATGTATTTTTTACACTCGGATATGTCTACCTTAGAAAATAATGGTGGCAAGAACAAAATAGAGTGTGGTTTTTGTTACTTTGGGGACTTTTAGCACTGCAGTGCTCTTTCCTCTTTATATACAGAACAGTTGAGATTATTCCCAGTTGTATTTTATTGAGTGATTTAGGAGAGACAGTGCTTGCTCAGACACAGTAGTCTAGCATTCTATTATTTGGATAGGATGTCCTGCTGAGAAAGTCCATTAAGTTGGAAGAACATGTTGGTGACTAATTGTGATTAATTTAAAAGCACCAAATCAAGTGTAATGTCCTTAATATAAATGGATTTTGTTCAGCTGCCATAGGACCATCATAGAGAATGTAAGAAAAAAACTTTGAAACTGTGACCTCTCTAAAAGCAGCCTAAAGCAAATCAGCATTTATACCTACTTTTACCTGTCAGATGCCACCATCTGAAGGAATATCTAATTTTTAACATATAGTTATATCTGTGAATCTTAATTATCTTTTTTTTTACTCCTACTGCTGACTGTCCTTTTGCAGCTACTGATTTTAAAAGACTGATGAATTTAAGGACATTTAGGATCTTGGGCATGAAATTAATATCAGGACAGTAAACAAACAGAAGCATAGAAATGGAATTGATATGCTGTTAAGAGGAAGGATTTAACCAGAGTGGTATGCTCATTTGTCAAACTAAATTGTAATGTTCACTTGTTCTTAAATTTCTATCCTCTCTTTCAGGAATCAAAATGTTCTTAAATGAATAGGATGATAGAAATGTTGATACTCTGAAAGAAATTACTAATTATTCATGGATCATTCCTCTTGTCAAGTTCTTTTTTTTTTCATTTCTGGTGCAATTTGTTCAATTAGAACATTCCTGTAAACCTGCTAGTCAAAGAAAGCAAAGGTATTCAAACTACTTCTTTAGAACAATAGTAATACCTAATTCCATGGTGAATTTGTTCTACTTAGTAATATAAAAAAGTTATACCAGATTATATTTTCATACATGTACAAACTTAATTTAAAAAGGGACTAAGGGACTTACATATTAGAGAAAATATTCATGGTCATCAGCAATAAAGCACAAACTAATTTATTATTCCCTTGATTTTTGTAATTTTTATTACTACAATTGCTACAAATAATTATTGGAATTTTTTTGTGCTCATACTATTTCTGCATATTTGTCAGCTTCTCTCTCTCTCTGGGCTTTTATCATCCCCCTCCCCCCCGATTTTTTTTCATTGGCATTACATCAAACTTTGTGGATTACTTTCCTACATTTAGAAAGTGGTTGTCGCACTTTGCCATTTGACAGAAGTTGACCTAACAGCAAGAGCATAAAGATGTGACAACTGAGAAGTGCAATAATCAAGTATTGTTCTGTGTACCTGCTACTACCTGAAATAGAACACAAAGGGCTCTGAGTGAATTGTGTATCACTGTAAATGATATATAATTCATTTAGCTATAACACACAGTCACCATTTATCTCATGGCTGTCCCTGGGAACATTGTGATGGTTTTCAGATATATTTTTATGTATTGTGTGCATAAAATATTAGGAGATTAAAAACATCAGGCCTGAAAGTCAGATTATAAACTCAGTTTAGGGGATGGTCACATGCGGAGGAGTACACTGAACTTCTCCCTCTGATTGAAAGATAGGGCCCACTCATCTGATTTGTACAGTGTGCCAGAATATTTATCTAAAACCCATCCTTTTTTCCCACATACCCTCCAAAGAAGTGAGGTGCAAGCTGTTGCTATTCTGAAAGTTCTGTGCTTGGAGATGGCAAACAACACTGAGATCCCCCAGAGGGAAACAGTGCTGGCTGGCATGGAGTGCAGGCAACACAATACTTGCACTAAAGATTGTCTGCCTTCTGCAGGAGCAAAAGAGAATTTGGGTGTCTCTAGGAAGCACAGCGCTGTGCGAATTCATGTTCAGCTTCCCTGCGAAGCATAACTCTCTAGAGCAGATAGGCTTCCAACCAAATATTGGTTAAATTTGAATGTGCAGCCCAGGAGTATTGGAGTCAGGCTAACAGAATGTTTTCCCTCTCATATGAGCAGTTGAGGGTCTGCCACAGCAGATGTGGGGATGGGGAAATACAGGTGTCTAAGTTGACATTACGCTGTATAGAGAAGGAGGTAGCAGCAGATGTGACAGAGATTACTGGAGATAAATGCCTTTTTGCTGAACTCAACTATTTCTGGTACAGTTATGGTTTCCAGTATGTGATGTTCCTGAAGTTGAACATAAAAAAGTGTCTGAAGTTGGTAATTTCCTAAGGATCTCAAGCAGCAATGGATTGTAGTTATCGGAGAATCTCTTCTGAGAGAACTCAGCATTAAAATTGGAGAGGGAGGAGTGTCTTGGAAGGGGGAGGAGTGAGAATGGGATTTCCCGTTTAGGAAAGGGGATGGAGTAAGCAGTTACCGTGATGGCCAGGGAAAAGTAAAAACCAGAATCCACCCCCGTGACCAGCTCAAAGTTTCCTAAGCACAGAACAGCTCCCTTAGCTCTTACCTGGTTCTGGTGAACTGTAATTGGGTAAGGATTGTGCTGCATTTAAATGGATGTATTAAATCTATCTACACATGGTAGTCATGCACACTGTGTTTATTCATTGTGCTGCATTCGATTAATACAGTGGTTTCCTGAAAAAAAAAATGCAGTCATCCTATATAGTGCTACCTAATTTAGCTTTAATCTGATGTGTTTTGAAAACAAGGATCAGATGAATAAATAATTTCCATGTGATTTCTGTCACAGTTGGAGTTCAGCATAATGTTGGGTGGAATGAATCACAGATCTGTAGACACCTATGGACAATCTAGAGGACTTTATGCAGCCATAACATAAATGTTAAGTAGTTTTTATTAACTGTTATAAATGAACATACTTAAAAGTGGTTTAGATTATAAATATCTTAGAGAACACTGTATTAACACCAGGAAACACTGAAGAAAAACAGTTTTGAGATTGAAAAGTGAAAATCCTCTGAACAAAAAAAAAATTAAGGGACTGATGGACATAACTTTTCAATTTTGGTGCTGGCAAAAAAGAGGAAAGGTGCAAATTACAGGAAAAACTCTGGTGACTGAATTTTTCTTAATGAAGAATTTTTTTCAGTGGGATATGTGCACTTATTTGTACATCTATATCTAGGAAGGGAAGGGAGAGCTTTTAATGTTCTTACTCAGTTTACAAAATCATGAGATTTTTTAAAGGTTAAAAGACAACCAGCTTCTCATCCTCCAGGCAGATTGCATGGATGTAGATGAATACTAATTGAAGTTAAAAAATGCTTGTGAGAAGACCAAAGAACAACAAAACTTTAATGTTAGTTTAACAAAGTTGTACATAATAAAATATCTGCTATATGTTGTTTTATTCCTCATCTGTAACCACAGGCAGTCACCCTGATTTTTCTTTTGGTACCTGCCCAGTTAAGAGATAAAAAGAAAAACCAACAGAAAAGTTACTGTCTCCAAGGAAATTGTAGGTTATTGCAACAAATTGACCTGTAATGGACCCATGGAATAGTTCCTTAATGTTAATGAAAATAAAATCTCTACTTAGTAATTCTGGCACCAGTTAGCTTGCTGTGATATTTCACTTGTGATATGTGACTGATGTGTCTGTAGACAGTTAAAATAAAAAAAGAAAAAAAAAAGAAACAAAAAAGAAACATCATAAGTATATCAAAATGTATTTACCTCATTGTCAGGTAGAGGCAGAAAATAAAAAAGTACAGCTCAAAATGTATGAAAACCATGGGCTACAAAGCTTGCATAAGGGTATTTAAAGGTATTGTGTTCATCATATTTAGTCAGCTAATGAGATGCAATAAAAGAACCAAAGCTGGAAGCCAAACTGAAAATGAAGTTCTATTTCAGTCTCTAGACCATAATTTACTTCTGGATACTCTCTTTTATAAAGACCCATGAGCTGGGCAAAGTGGAAACTGCTGTGTCTGTACATTATTGTTTGGCAATTTGCCACATTGCAATTCCCTATCTACAACCTATTATATTTAAAGACTGAGAAAGAGAAGGTAGAGCTCATTACACTTCGGGATTTGATCTCATTAGTAGTAAGTCAGGGATTGCAACCCTTTCTGGAAGGCATAGAATAATAATTTAGGTAAGAAGAAACCTCTGGAGATCATCTAGTCCAACCACCTGCTCAAAACAAGTCTAATTAGTTAATTTTGCACAGGGGCATCTCAAGTCAAGTCTGGAACACCTCCAAGGACAGAGATTCCACAACTTCTCTTGGCACCTGTTCCTGTAGCTAACCAACTCTCAAGGTAAAATATTTCAATTTGCATCTGTTTTCTCTTCTCTTGTCACTGTGCACATGATGCTCACAATCACTTCTTCTTTCAGAAATAGCTTCTAAGAGGCTTTGCTCCATAGCCTTCCTAAGGAGTATGGTTAGGCTGACATTTGTGTAGGTCTTTGAATCCTATTTCTTGCCATTTTGAAGATGGATGTGGCATGCTTTGTTTTCAGCCATCAGGAAGTTCTGATGATTGCCATGTCTAAAGACAGCAACCTCACAATGACTCTATAAACCTCCATCCCATAGACTGTACGTGTTGAAGAGAGTTAAGTGATTCATAACTCTTTCTTCCTCCACGTTCTTCCTCGCTCCTACAAACTCTGCTTGGAGAACCCAGGATGCCTGAGAACAAGCTTTATGAGGGAAAACTGAGGCAAAGAAAGCAGTGAATATTTCAGCCATGTCACTTGTCGTTAGACTTCCTGCCCCACTGAGTAATAAGCCTACACTCAGCTTAGCTTTCCTTCTTTCCTTTTGCTACTGAGGAACTTAGAGAAACCTTTCTTATTACACTAGCATCCACAATATCATCCATACTCCAGCTCAATAGTTAGTGATTTTTGCAGAATGCTGTATTAGTTGCTCAGGTCAAACAATCTTCTAGTGGTGTTTCACCAATGTCCCATTCTGAAAAAGTGTAAGATTGTATTTCTCTAAGCAAAATTTAGAAAACAATTGCTATTCCTTTGTGAGTGCTATGTTTAGCATTCTTATTCTTGTATGTTATCATTTCTGTGTATCAATGATTTTATTCTGTGACCTAGACTTACAACAGAAAACATAGTTCTGACAGTGTGCTGGAGGCTATATTAAGGTTATCAACACAGAGCCTTCTGCCCTTCCATTTAGAAGTTGTTTAAGGTAATGTATAGTCTGGAGATTGTACCACTCCTGCGCTATTGCAGCCTCTTCTTCCCCAGCACACTTAGGAATGGAAAAAGAGACAGCACTAAACCCCAAATGGTGAATTATTTAGAGTCTTCACTTCTGCTGAAATCCACCTATGCAACCCATCTATAGTAAGAAAATTTCATCTCCCTACAATGCACAATAGAGTTATTGGTATATCAGCTAAGCAGATGTATGCCAGCCTTGGGATTAAAGCGAAATAATTCTTTATAGTATAATATCACAGCAATTTGGTTATTAAAATAAAATCAGTTTTATAGTACTCCTCTAATGTGTTTCACAGAGTAGAATTTATGAGAAATGTTTATTTTTAACAACTTCAGGACACAGGTCAGGTAAATTTGACTATGCTCTCAGAAAATAGTGAGGTTTTCTTAAAAGAATGTTGATAAAAATGTGATCAGTTATTCACAATGCAATTGAGGACTAAAGGAACGGTGCATGCAAACAGTCATCTGTGGTTTTCACTTATTCATTCTCATTTCTACTATTTCTTTTATTTTATTGCTGTCATGCAGCTGTCACTTTCAGAAAATCTGATTTGATTCCTACAGCAGTTAACCGGACTAATTTGGAAGAAATCTAGTAACTTGCTGTGAACATGCTTCTTGAGGCCTAGCAGCACTTCTGCCTCCAGGGCAAGCAAGAGTTTTAAGCAGGGCAGACATGAGTGGTTTGTTCATCAGTGTTTAGCGTGCCTGGGCTTAGCTCTATGTCCAGGCAGTTTCTGGCTAGGAGAGCTTGGTGCTGCTCTTATTTGTGCACTTTCATTACAAGTGCTTCAACCAGGGACTAAATATCAGTGGTACAGTGTTATGGTAAAAAGGCAGTTTGGTATTTATGGGATATAATGAAGAGTAACAGGACAATGAAGGGTTTCATAGAAGTCATACGCAATTTCATGAATAAAACTACATTAAATCTAGGATTTGCCTTGAGTCTGTCAATGTGATTACACCCTTAACTTACATTTGCTTTTTAAAAATGTAAACTCTTAGGGCTGGAAAAGAATTTTTGAGAAGGCTGTTTTGGATAATTTTTTCATAGCTGTGTTAGCATTCAAACTTTTCTATGTTTTTCTTTTAAAAAAAAGTAGAATACATTCAATATGTACAATCTTAAGTTTTATTCAGGTAAACTCAAGTGAGTTTTAAAACAGCAGATTTAAAAAAGTGTATTTGTATTGACTAAATAAATCAGGCTTTGGACCACGGAATTTTGCAAAGTAATAAAGCAACCAACCCACAGTCAGAAAAGTCAGTTCTAGCCAATGTTAATGTTAGTGGTAATCTTTGGTGTAAGGAAACAGAGTTCTGGGCTGGATGTTCGTGACTAGATTAGAAATAAATTATATATTAAAAAAACCCCAATTTTCCATGAGAAAGTAAATTCTTAACTAACTGGAACTATTTCTTATTTTTCTTGCCCTTTGGGACTCTAATGCTCTGGCTTAAATCACGTGTAGCTTCAGTGAGTCACATTTCCATTATGCCAGTTTAATATCAAAGAGATTTGATCTCTGGAGCAACAAGTGTACAATACGGTTGGCGCGTACACTTCCCTCCTTGATCCATGAATTTTACTTATTATATTACACTTTGCTTAGAGGATCTCAGACACATGTTGGTGTCAAATGCCTTTCCAAAAGTAACTGTCAAGGGAAATAAATACTTTCAGAGTGATTGACTCAGGAGAAAATGTACAGATAATAAGCAACTCAGCAACGTACAATTCTATTTTCAGATAAATGGCCTGAAATTGGGGACTTGCCCTCCATGGGAGATCAAAAAGGATCATAAGATTTAGTGAGCAGGAAATACAGAGTGATTTTTTGCTTCAAGTGATGTTGGAACTTCTGGGGCCGTGGGGTAATTCTGTGAGTAGGCACAGTGGTCTTCACTTTTATTCCTTAGTAGAAACATTTGACAACTTATTTTCTGAGTTGAAACATTTTAAGAAGATTCTTATCATAAATCTTGTCTTAAGGTTTCTGGAAGTTAAGATATTTGAAACAATGGTAAAGGCTGATGAGGTTAGTGTAAGGTGAGGGCCTTGGAGAGATCCAGGTTGCCACAAGATTAAAGATTCCAGACAGCTTGTGATAATCAAAATTCATGTAGAAAATTTCCCTTTCATTTCATTTCAGTGAAGCAGTAAGAGTAAGGCAATGTTCCAAAGGAAATTTTCCTTGTGATTTTTGGCAGGAGCAAAACATGCCTGTACATACACCCCTTCAAATGTACTGGCTGGCCAGTAGCACTTTGAAAGTATTTTTTAATTGGTAAGGAATTTATAGAAATAAAGTAATGGACAGTCTCCAATATTTGTGAATTAGCTGTGGAACACTAGGATCTGGTGGCTCCTATCAATATAGTGAAAAGTGGCTGTGTTTCTTTTGGTCACATATATTAACATGAATCAAATGTTAGTAGTTATTCAGCAGTCCTATTTTCTGTTTCTGTTTTCTAGTGTGCATCTCAAAGAATAATTATTTCTGCTTTTTTCCTTTGCATTAGAGCCTGGGATGTCTCTACTAAGAATTCTTATTGGAATAAGAAATATAGGCAACCAGGTGTTTGTTATGTTCTTACGACATTGTTAAACTAGCCCTTAAGGGGGAGCATCATGTGCATTTGACTGCTGAATACTTGATGATATGTGTAATATATTTGCAAGTTGTTCTCATGTAAATTAGCTTCAGATAAAAATTGCGCTTATCACTAAACCACAAGGGCCAGATTCTATAATTTTTACTAAATCATGTTGCATTATTATTATAATGATGAATAATTGAGATCAGTAGCAGTACAGACTTTGGGGAATTTGGTCTTTAACATAGTTTGGAAAGAAACACATTTCATAAATGTTTTATGGAAACATATGAAAGCCAAATTGTGGTCTTCTAAATAGCACCTGGAGAAAAAAACCCAACCCTGATTCAGATATATTTTTGATACATTTTCTGCTTTTCAAATTGACTTCTGTATTTTTCTCATTCAACTGTCAAATGTGATCAGATTTGGAAGTTCTTAGCTCCACCAAGGCACACAAAGTTGCTTTGTATTTCCAAATATTGCCTTCCACTGTCCAGGCACTTTAGTGTAAGCATTTGCATCTGAAAAATGCTGGTGAGTGAGAGTGAAACAAACTCCAGAATATGCAAGTATGTTGATTACTCCTGCTCTTCAAGTTGATTTTAATGCCTCTTGCATGTAAGCTTGACTGAAATTCCTCTTAGAATGCTTGTGGTACTTGAATTTAGTTCTTATTCTGGTTCTTCTATATGTCTTTGACAGAAGATGAAGATGGAGAATGGCCTATATATTAATTTTCTTCTTGTTTAAAAAAAAAAAAAAGCACCATACATTGATTAACACAACGAAAAGAAGAGATAAGCTTCAGAAACAGACACTTGTAAGGAGAAAACATTCGAAAGATTGTGAATAAACTGGAACATATCTGTGCACTTTAATAGCAAATGCTGAAGACGTCCTTCATCTGACTCTGCTGGCTATGGACAGTAAGTGATATCCAGCAATAGTCTGACGTTCTGTTTGTTCTTCATTGGTTAGTAGTGTCACTGCTTTACTATTATGCTAGGGGCAGCTAATTGTGCTATAGTAACTAAGCTTGCAGTACTATGTTTAGACCTATAGCTGACAATGTGCTCCTGTATTACAAAGCAGTATCTACTCCAAGTACCTTTGTTTGCATCCTCATATGTAACTTCATGTAACGTAATTCTTTGCATGTGCATCCATGCATTTAATGGCAATATTTAGCCTAATGTTCATTAATCTTCCCCCAGAAAATTAGGCAAAAACAATAGAACAAGAAAGTAAGCGAATAGTTTCAGCAATGCTGTGTCACTAGAGTCTTCAATTCCTTGGTAAATCTGAGACTAAGCAGCACATTTCTAATGATTACCACTTGTTTCCTCCTTTGTTGACAGCTCTTCACAAATGGAGAAATGTCAAATTCTGTTATTCCCTCTCTGTTGTAAATCCTCAGGGGGGCAATATTGATACTTTCCCAGTTCCAGAATAAATGCCTTCCCTTTCCTTGTGGTCGTAAGAATTTATATTTGATAACCTTCAAAAGCTTGAACGATGTAGCAGTTGCTTGTAACTCAAAATGATTAATTTGCAATTTTGTTTGATTTGTTCCTTGTAATTTGTGAACAAAGTGTGAGCAGTTTTTCATGTGTATCCATTAGATAAAATCTGAAAAATGGATCCTGTTGCGTATTTTTTTTTCTGTTTGACTCAGAATATTTTAGAAATAATAATGCCATTACATGTGCAAACACAAATTTGAAATACTTTTTTTTAATATCACCATTTAATAATGATGGTGAATTTGCTTTGCAGAATTTCTGATGGAGGTCAGCCAGTCTTTTCAGCTAAGGGAAAGTATGCCTTGTTCCACTAGAGCCTTACTTGTGCTTGGCCACAGCTCAAAGCTGAGGGAAAAGTTAGGAAAAAACTTGTGAGAACAATATTTTCTCTTCTAAGCTTTTCTATAGTTATCCCTGAGGTGAATGATCATTGCAGGTATAGGCTTTCCCCTCCATTTTCTTTTAATAGCCTATGCATATTAATACAGGTTTTAAAAAGCTGGTGATGATAGTCTATTAAAAATAATAATAAAAATTCTTATAACTTCAAAGAGGAATACATTCCTTTGAGAAATGAGAGGTTTTTACTTAAGCAGATGCCATATATATCCAGCTGGAAACTATCCAGACAGGAGATGGCTCAAAATAATTTAGTCTAGTAGGATATGTTTAATTAAGTTTTTTTTAAAAAAAATCGGGCTAGGTGGAATCTTTTGAGCTTTATCTCCTCCTTGCTTTGTCATTTTCAAGACAGCAATCAGGTTTTTCTATGATGAAATTAAAGTAGTTGAAAGACTTGTGGCAGTACTATATCCTGCTCACATAGCAGAGGATCCTGGAGGAGTATTTAGAAATCTGTCTGCCTTCCTCTCATCACCTTCATCTATCATTGTTATACCAGTAAATACAGAACTTCTGAAAACAGCTCACTCCTTCTCAATCACTTGCAAACCACTGTAATATCACTGTTTTCACAGAATATTGCTATGGTTTAAGAATTCTTGTCATCCAGAAGTATATTATGGTTAAATCATGGAATGCTAAAAAATCTTCATAAGTTTGAGATACAATGGACTGTGTTACCCACTTGGAAATAGAAACAAAATAACAGGTTAGGGTTTTTTTCCCCCTTATATTTAGTATAGCCTCTATAGTTGTAAATTACTATTGTTCTGCTGACTTGGATGGTGTTGTACTAACTCACCACAGCTGGGAAACTTTCTCAAGGTCTGAGGAACAGTTAATGCCCTCTATTGGATCCTAGAAACTGCTACTGATGGTGACGTGTTGCAATCTGTATAATTAATAAATATGTTGATCTGAATAACAATGCTAAAGTATTTTTGGACTATCTTCATAAAAACTTGTGGTAATTAATACATCAGGGACTTGAAATGAGGTGGAGAAGAGAGAGCATACCAAAATGCAACTATCTGCTAATTCCAAATCACAAGATAGTATGCTAATGTAATGGGCAGAGCAGTGTAGTCTGATTCATATAGGACAGTGAATAAGGACATCTTCTCACTTGAGAAAAACTATAAATTGCATACAGTCATACAAAATGAAATATCTAATACTTCTTCTGTGTAGGATTTTTATTTTCTTTCCTGTATGTAATTGAAATCTTTGATCTTGCTGTAATTTGGTTTCCTGGCATTGGTGCAGACACCATTTTGTCTAAAAGGTTGTCGTTTTTCAGGAGGAAGCTTTATTGGACACATTGGTGAGACTGGATAAAGTGAAATCAAGAAAGCGGTAGTGGCCATTATAAAGCGGCGAAACACCCTTCACCTATTAATCACTGAACACCTTGAGATGAAGATGTTTGGAGTTTCCATGTTTGCCTATGCCACTTGGGGCATTTATGCTTTCTGCAGGTTAGTATTTTCCCTGATCTTTACTATTGAAGATCTTCATCAGTGCTAATAATTCTGATTCATCGTTTTAAGGTTAAGACAAAAGTATGCTTGGGGACATGAGAATTGGGTTTTGCCTCTGTTTACTGTAAGCTTTGTTACAGCTTGATAAAGGTGAGTGGGAGTGAGGTGCCTCAGTACACAGCAGTACTGAGTCCTAAGAATATTTATATGCCTAAGCAAAATCTCAGGTGTCTACAGCATTTCAGAATTACTTAGTTCAGTACGAATTTGTCAGCTAATTTAGCAAGGGCATTCCTGGGCTAGTTTGAAAAACAGTCAGGCAAAATTGAAAAATAGTGAAATGATAGGAAGATTTTGGTTTTGATTTTTTGATGAAGTAAATGTTGCACATGATAGAGCTCTGAGCAACCTGATTTAATGGAAGATCTCCCTGCTTATTAAAGGGACTGGCCTACAGACCTTTAAGGTTCCCTTCCAACCTTCTTTCCTCTCCCGGTCCCAGCCTTAAATGACAAACTTTCCCAAGTTAATTATCAGTATGTGGATTCGAACTCTGGAAAGATAAAACATGGTCTTTTAAAGACATGCATGTATCTCTTCTACTGGACTTTGTGTTCCATCACACTATTGAACTGAACCCTCAACAAGTTACTTTTTACTTGAGCGTTGCATTCAGAATTGGAAGATTATTTCCCTAGTAGTGAAAATTCAGCAGAGATATTTATGGCAGTTACTTTTCTGGAAGGCAATGTCTGAGTTCCTGAGTACTCCACGTGGGGAAATAGAATCATTCCTGACTTATAGCAAGGTCAGTGAGGTCAGGGTGGATGGTCTGGTTTGTGAAAAGCAAGACTGAGACTCAGTAGGTCTGTATTCATGTACTGGGGCTGTCCTAGATAACTTAATTTTGCCACTTTTTTCACTTTGGTGTTTGTAAAATTATGCTTCATTCTTCTTGTCTGTTTACAGTCAGGTTGGAGATGACTCTCATTTGGCCTCAAAGTTTTTTGCAGCAGTCTTCCTTTGACTGGTATTTGGGCTGAATTTTTTTACTATTCATCCTCCACAATTGCAATTATTTTTTCCTGTTACAATAACTATACAATAAATAAACTAGGATGATTGGTTGGAAAGTATTTTTCTTTCATATATTGCTTCAGATGACACACGTGAGATTAACTACTGTCATTACTACAGTGATTGGAGTTTGATTAAGAATGTTGACTGTTCTTAAACTTGTCATGCTGGTTACCAAAATTGCAAACTATGGTCTGGTTCAGAATATTTTTTGCCAATTGTCTAATGATTGTGTTATTCAGTGCTGGAAGGAAGCAGCCATCTTCTGCACTGTTTCTTAATAAGGAAGTAAAAATCAGTGCAGGACATGTAATTAATTTATGAACTATGTCTGCAGCACAGGACATTTGTCTTGCATTAAATTTTACCTTAATATGGTGCCAGAGCACTTAAGATATAGATCACACATGCCGTGATTGTGCTGAGGTTTCCAGAGCAGTGGACTCTTTCATCAGGAACAATATTCCTTGCCCTTTTTCAGAGGGTACACATGTTCATGATAAAGATATTGGAAGAATATTTATTAGGGCTCCAAAGAACAGAGGCAGTGAATTACAGCAAAGGGAGCTGGTTTATCTACAGAAACTCCAGTGAGGCAGTGATATAAAAAACAGGACACGTAAAGTCAGTGTGTGTTACTTATAGCCAGGTGATAGTGCTTTGCAGAGTGTTTATCTTGTACATTTGACTTCTTGCAAGGTCGGAGATAATCCTGGTAATAGCTGAAAACAGTTGGCCTGGAGTTCTTTTCCAGTTGTTGAGTGAGAATGGTGTGGTCTCTCCCACAAAAAAAAACCCCCAAAAAACAGTATAATTCTGAAACTGTCATTAAAGGGCAAAAATTATATTATGTCTGGATTTTACTGTTGATAGTGTGTTTTAGTTTCCCTGTTCCTTTTGATACATGGTAGAAATTGGACACAGAAGCTTCTATGTTTAAAATTATTGAATTCTCCCAGAGCACATGCATTCAGCTTTACAACAATGGCCTTTTCCTTTGTCAATCCCAATGTGGCTTTAACAAAGAAAATATTTGGCTTGTTTTGATATTTGTTCAAGAGGGCATTTTGTTCACCTTTGGAAAGCATGTAAATTATTAAAGTCCCCCCTGAAACTCTGCAATTGAATGAGACTTCTAGTCCTTGTTTGAAAATATAAATTATTCATTGTAGGATTTAATTTAAAAGTTGGCTGCATGATTCCTATAGTTGTTTACATTGCATTTTGGTGCAATTGAAAGCACAAATGAATTGCACTAGATTTTTTAGAGACCTTCTGACTCAGTATATCTGAAGGTTGTCTTTCTGTTTATTTAAATATATAGTTCCTTTGGGTTTGCTTCCTGTATCAAAATAAAATACAGTTAAAAAGAGAAAGTTGCTAAGTGCCTTCAGCGGCAGCATTCAACTGAATGCTGCCATTCATTCACACTGTCCACTTTTGGTTCTTGCATGAGAAACATCCAAGAAAAATTGATATCTGAAGTGATAGTGGTATTATTTCAGTATATTAAGTATCATGAGAAAGAAATGATCTGATGTGCTTATACCTTGATAGTTTAGAGATTCTGAATAGTCTGTACATTTTTTTTAAAGAGGAGTATTAGTGGTTTTCAGCTACGTGAATATTGTTTGGATAATTTTATCCAATGTAAATGCCCTGCTCCCCCATCTCTATTCCAGTCTCGTGTCTCAGGAACATTATCATTACAGCTTAATGTTAAATTTACTGGAAGAGGTGAGCAATGTATCCCCATCTAGAGTACCACGTCCAGTTCTGGAATCCCCAGCATAAGAAGGATATGGGACTGTTGGAACGGATCCAGAGGAGGGCTACAAAGATGATCAGAGGAATGGAGCACCTCTGCCTTGAGGACAAGCTGAGAGAGTTGGATTTGTTCAGCCTGGAGAAAAGAAGGCTCCAAGGAGACTTTATAGTGGCCTTCTAGCACCTGAAGGGGGTCTACAAGAAAGCTGGGACTTTTTGCAAGGTCATGTAGTGCTAGGATGAGTGAGAACAGCTATAAATTACAGGGGAAGGATTCAGACTAGACTTTAGGAAGAAATTCTTCACAATGAGGGTAGTGAGACACTGGAACAGGTTGCCCAGGGAAGTTGTGGGTGCCCCATCCCTGGGGGTGTTCGAGGCCAGGTTGGATGGGGCCTTGGGCAGAATGGTCTGGTGGGACATGTCCCTGCCCATGTCAGAGGGGGTGGAACTAGGTGATCATTAATGTCCCTTCCAACCCAAAACATTTTATGACTCTCTTTTATGCTAGTATTGAATGTGCTTGTATTTAACAGATGAAACTATAAAGATCTGTACCTAATGCTCCCCAACACACAGTAATGAAGAAGAGCTACATCACACAACAAACAATTTCCTAGTGGCTGTTATAGCAAAGGAGAGAGAAGTTAGGGAACTGTATGATCAAGCTCTCTGTTTCCTGTTGGCTTTTTTAAAAAAAGAAAAAAAAAGCAACAGGGAAAAATGAGCAGAAAACTCAAGGACAGAGACAAAATAAATAGTGCATGGTGTCCAAACCCAAGAGTATACCTTTATGTTAACATCATAGAAATTGAATGTAAAGAGTAAATAAATTAAAGAGGACATGCTATATGCACTGGAGATTGTTTCTCTGATTCTACTGAAAAAAATCATAAATTTCTGGATGTCATTTTTATTGCTATAGGACTGTTTCAAATATGAAGGGCTGTACTATGCCACTTCAAGAGATTACTTTTATAAAATTGTATTCATCCCCCTTATTCCTATGAAAATCCTACCCCTCAGAAACAACTGGTCTGGAGAACAGAACAAACTTTATGCCTTGAATATGTAGGATTATGAAGCAGAGAAAGGCTCCATATAGACTGGGCTACACATGAGCATGACACAAGGATCAACTGTGTAAGTTCAATACTGAATGCCTGAGACATGATATTTTTGTGGAAATCCAGAGAAAATTGGTCAAAGCATCAATTATTCTGTGTTTAACTTGGTTTAGCTATGATCAGAATATGGCATGCTGTTGGATGAGTCTTTCTCTTAGTTCACTCTTATACTCTGCTTTAAACTCATTCCTGTTCTGTTTCTGACATGTTTCAAAGTTTGCCCCTTGTGAAATGTGATGTTATAGTAAGGGGTTTTTGTTTGGAAATGCTTAGTTTCAAATTGCTGTTTCCTTTCATTATCCACACTCAAATACATCTGTGTTTGTCTGAAAAGTGTAAAGTTGCAATTGGCTGTCGTGCCACCAAGCGCATTTACAGGCTGCCATCCCAGGAAGTGCCCCTGCTACAGGTCAAAAGCAACTATATGTAGTCACTTTTTATATGCCTCTATCTTTTCACAGCACAACAAGAAGTTTACTTTTCCCCCTTTTTAAAAAAAAGCACTTCAGAAAAAATGTTTATTAAAAATGTCAGCTGAAACAATCAAAAATGTGTGATTGAGGTGTTAGTGCAGGGAACACTGTGAGATTATTTTATGTGCCTCTGAGTCTGAGAACTAACTGAGCTTTTAAGGCTATTGCTTTAATACAATGTTTTGCTAAAGCATTAAAACAATAAGAGTGAACACTTCTTGAGAACTTTCAGGAACTCAGTGCATTTCTTGTCTCCTTTAAGATACATCATTTTATTAATAAACATGACATTCAGTTTTACTTTTCTAAAAGATACTTCCACTGTATGCAGCCTCTCCCTCCACAGTCTTACTGATGATACTTACCTTTGCAGTATTCAGGAACTGACAGAAAATGTCATTTTCTTCCCCACAGGATTTTTGTCAATTTTGGTGAAATGTGCTTAAGTAGCTTTGCATGGGGAGAAAAGAAGGAAAAACGATTTCTTCCCTCAAAAAATATGTCCTGAAAGGATGTGATAGAAAAGTGAAGAATGCAACTTTAGTGTTAGAAAAGGAACTGAAAATGTTTGAGGTTTTTGTTTATTTTTCTGGAATGTTCTGGAGGTGAGTTCATGGTTCTAGCAAATACTATGGATTAGCTCTGCATAGGCTGGAAAATGGTTCTTTTTCATAGAATTATAGGATGATTTGGATTGGAAGGGACCTTAACGATTATCTAATTACAACCCCCCTGCCATGGGCAGGGACACCCTCCACTACCTCAGGTTGCTCAAAGCCTCATCCAACCTGGCCTTGAATACCACCAGGAATGGGACATACACAACTTCTCTGGGCAGTATGTTCCAGTGTCCCACCAGCCTCACAGTAAAAAAAACTCTTCCTAGTAGCTAAGATAAATCTACCTTCTTTCAGCTTAAAACTGTCACCTGTCATCCTGTTACTATGCTCCCTCATAAAGAGCCCATCTTTCCCATAGGCCACCTTTGAGGACTGGAAGGCTGCTAGACAGTCTTTGCACAGCCTCCAGGTGAGATCTCACAAGAGCAGAGTAGAGGAGCAGAATCACTTCCCCTGACCTGCTGGTCATACCTTTTTTGATTCATCTCAGCATATGGTTGTCTTTCTGGGCTGCAAGCACACATTGCTGGCTGATGTTGAGCTTCTCATCCACCAGCACACCCAAGTCCTTCTCTTCAGGGCTACTCTCAATCCATTCTCTACCTAGCCTGTATTTGTGCTTGGGATTGCCTTGACCCAGATGCAGAACATTGCACCTGGCTTTTTTAAAATTTATGAGGTTTTCATAGACCCAACTCTCAAGCCTGTTAAGGTCCCTCTGAATGGAATTCCTTCCCTGCAGCGTGTTGACCACACAACACAGCTTGGTGTCATCAACAAACTTACTAAGGGTGCACGCAATCCCATTGTCCATGTCTGCAACAAAGATAACTTATCACTTGTCTCCACTTGAACACTGAACCATCTCATCAGGTCCCATGGACTTGTGCACCTTCAGGTTCATTAGGTGGTCTTCTGCAACTTGGATAGCGTGGCTTGAGCCCTTGCCACTGAAGACAGGCAAAAATAGTCATTGAGTACCTCAGCCTTCTCCATATCCTGGGCAACCAGGTCTCCTGTTTCCTTCTGGAGAGGGCCTACACTCTCCCTAGTCTTCCTTCTATCACTGACATACCAATAGAAGCTTTTGTTGCCCTTGATGTCCTTGGTCAGGGCTTTAGCTTTCCTACCCTGATCCCTGGTAGCTTGGACAATTTCTCTGTATTCCTCCCAGGCTACCTGCCCTTGTTTCCATCCTCTGTAAATCTCTTTTTTGGGTTTAAGTTTGTCCAGGAGTTCCTCGTTCATCCATGCAGACCTACTGGTGTTCTTGCCTGACTTCCTCTTTTTTCTTCTGATCTTGGATGAGGTGATCCTTGAATATTAACCAGCTTTCTTATTACAGAATCATCAAATTTCTGAGTTGGAAAAGACCTTTGAGATCATTGAGTCCAACTGTACCTGCCCTCTACTAAACCATATCCCTGAGCGCTTCATCTGCCTTCATCTACTCAGGGATGGAGACTCAACCATCTTCCTGGATAGTCTGTTCCAGTGCCTTGCGGTGAAGAAATTTTTTCCTAATGTCTAATCTGACCCTCCCCTGGTGCTAATTGAGACCATTTCCTCTCATCCCATTGCCTATCACTTGGGAGACCAACTTCTTGGGACCCTCTCCTCTCCAGGGCTTTATTGCATGGTACTTTCTTAAGCAGATCCCTGAAGACGCCAAAATGTGCACTCCTGAAGTTCAGGGTATGGAGTTTGATGCACACCCTCCTTGTTGTCCTAAGGATCTGAACTTCACCATTTCATGGCCACTGCAGCCAAGGCTTCTCTTGAGCTTCATGTTCCCTACCAGTGCTTCCCTGATGTTGAGAACAAGGTCTAGCATACCCCATCTCATTGGCTCTTCTATCACTCAGAGAATGAAGACATCATCAGTGCAGTGCAGGAATCTCCTGGATTGATTCTGCCCTGTTGTGTTATCCTTTCAGCATTGGGGTGGTCATAGTCCCCTACGAGGACCAGGGCTAGTGAAGGTAAGGCTACGCCTACCTGTCTATACAGGAACTCATTTACTCACCCTTCCTGGTCCACTGGCCTGTAACAGACTCCCACTATAAGGTCACCTGTCCCTGCCCTCACTTTAATCTTGACCTATAAGCTCCCATTTATCCCCAGGGAGAGCTTCATGCACTCCAGTTGGTTGTAGACATAGAGAACTACATCCCCTCCTCATCTCCCCTGCCTGTCCTTCCTAAAGAGCCTGCATTCCTCCATTCCAACACTCCAGTCACAGGATGCATCCTACCATGTCTCCATGATGCCAATGAATTTTTAGCCCTGCAGGCATGCACATGTCTCTGTCTCCTCTTGCTTATTTTCCATGCTAGGTTGATTTGCATAGAAGCACTTTATTTGTTTAATAACTTTTCCTGACTTGCTTTACCACAGTAGCAATATTGCATAATCTCCAGGAGCTTGTTTTCACTGACTGTAAAATACTTGCTGTAGCATTTTACTGCGTGTTTCCTGTCATCAAATTTGTAGTCTTTTACATTCTGTATACCTCCGATTCCGGTATCTGGCACACAGCTTTGTTAATGATTTTCTGCCATATACGAAGGAACCTCGGTGATTCCTTCAGTGTATTCTTCTAGCTGTTCTTTAAATTTGATTATATAATTCTCTGTACCTTAAAGCATCCAGAGAGAGCCTGTCAAATATACACCTTTTCTATCCTAAGTTACTGTTATTTAAATTCTTAGGTTCCTCCTCTCAAAATAATTCCTGTAAAACAGAATAAGGAATGCTTTCCTTTCCTATACTTATAAGCAATGCTAGATTTACTAGGCAAAAGCTAAAGCAACATGATAAAGCAGCTCGCACACTGCATAATTTTCTCATCTTCCTAACATAGCCATGTCTATGGGCTGGGCATTATATAGTGTTTCTAATCTCAGCATAAAACATTCTCAAAGGTTTGGTATTAATACCTATGTAATCAAAACAAGAGCTGAACAATGAACATGCACTTTGAATGTTTTAAATTCTGAAAACAATGGAAATTATGTGGATTTTCTGACTTCCAGACTATACTGGCTGGAAAAGTTTCTATTCAAAGAATATCATAGATAGTCTCTGAGGATTTGATTTATGGATGAACTTTCAGGAAGAAAACCTCAGAAAATAAGAACACAAGATCAATAGTTCCAAGTCAGGTGAATCATTATCTAGCCTATATCTTTTGTCTAATAGCAGATGCATAGGGAAACATGCAAGATCAGAATTAGTACATAATAATACCACCCTACATTCCTCTCTCAGCATCTAGGGATTTGTAGCTCAACTATTGAACAAGGGTAACTTTTTTTCTGTTTTATAGAGATTGTACTTCATCTGTCTGTCCAATTGTATGTTTCAACCACTGTAAGATTCTAGCCTCAGTAATATCCTTTTGTTGAGGCTAGAAATATAAACAACGTCTGCTAAGCTAGCCTAAGCTTAGATTCAAGCATATGTGAAATCATATGATAACCTGTACTTTTATTGAAACTCCTGTCTTCTTGCATGTTAGCATATCCACCTGTCAGTGAAACTCGCCAGTTAAACATATGTTTTTTGTAAGTGTACATGACAAGTGTACTCCTCCTCAGATTAATATCTTAGGTCTGTCACCTTCAACTGGCATGAACATTTTTGAGCACAACTACATAAATATTTTTGGTAACATCTTGGGATGAGGACAAGTATTTTATCTGAGTTGAAGTATTAGCCTATTGGATTTGATACAGATTCAGAGTCCTTCAATGAACTCTAAAGAGAGAAAAGGGGGGATTTACTGGAAAACATGTTGAGGTTTAACATTAATTTTTTTTATTTTTTATTATGTAAACATGGAATAATCAGTATAGTCCTAATCTGCTGTAAAAACAAAAGCAAATTCTGAATATCTCACAGCTGCTGTGGGACTGATTGTTTGTGTTCAACCACATGGTTGCAATGCTTTTAACTAATTGGTTATGTTTCCTTCACTATATGGTTCTAAGAAGGCATATTTTGGAATGTTTATTTTGTTGATAGAATCATGCTTCTCTTTGTGCTTTGCAGAACAAGTACAGATGAGAAAGGCCTTAAACAATTATTTAGTCTTCCCTTTTGCTCCTGAAATAAATGATACTAATAAAACTAAAAAACTTACAGCACATGAAGAATTTTCATCCTCTTTTGGTTAATACATACCTCAGACCAGCTACTGATTTTCCTGATACTATGTATCTCAGAGGATTTCTCATTGTGCTCTGGGATTCTTTCAGTAATTATTTTTACAGGGATGTAAATATATGTTCACTGAAGTATAAAAGTGAAGCAAAAGATTAATCAAGTCCTGAAAGCTGGGGTAATAGGTCAGTTTCAGGTTACACTGGGTAGATAGAGAGTGATCATGGCCAATTTCTTACTGCAGAAAAGGACTATATTTTTACTGGGAAAGACAGACAAGTTAACAAATGAACAGGGAGAATACTTTGGTTCTCAATGTGAACAAGAAGCTACAGTTACGTGTCAAAAACAAAGCAAGGAGTCTAAATGCTGATCCCCAAAAGACTGAAAAAAGCATTAAAGCTAGGCTTCTGCAAATCTTTTGAAAGTCATTAATATTTTTCTAGCAAGTAGCTATTTTAAACTAGAACCAGTAGAGTAAGAGTTAGTTGTGCTACGTGTGACTCTGAGGCAGTCTTGAAATCATGGTTCAAAACAACAGAGGAAAAATTTCAGAAGCACCTATGTTTCATTTTGCATAGTAACATAATCATCTGGCAACATAAGCCTAATTGAAAGTGTTTCTTGTCCTTGGAGAATTAGTACTATTTTGCCTTGGGCACAATACAGAGACTTAGATCTAGCATACTGTTACATGCAGCACAGCATAAAAGATAAATAACAGTCTAGGCCTTAAAAATAATAGTCATATTAGTTCATTTTTAAACTTAATTTTATAATGCATTTCAAGGGCATAGTCACATAACAGTAATTTGGGCTTCTCTTCTCTATGCTTTTTAAGCAGAGTGGATATGATCATGACTTTGAATCATAGAATCATAGAGACACCAGGTTGGAAAAGACCAACTGGATCATCGAGTCCAACCATTCCCATCAATCACTAACCCATGTCCCTCAGCACCTCGTCCTCCCGTCCCTTAAACTCCTCCAGGGAAGGGGACTCAACCACCTCCCTGGGCAGCCTCGGACAGGGACCAGTGACCCTTTCCATGAAATATTTCTTCCTGATGTCCAGCCTGACCCTCCCCTGGTGGAGCTTGAGGCCATTCCCTCTCGTCCTGTCCCCTGTCCCTTGGCAGAAGAGCCCAGCTCTTGGTTGATATAGCTTTAATTTGTGGCCTCAAATTCTGTTTATGGTGTTTAAGATGTTCCCAGATGATAAATTCCTCTCAACATTGACTGCCTTACTATCTTTCAGTTGGTTTAATGGCATAATTCTTGTTGCAGAACCCTGTCTTCTATAAAACTCATGTTAAACTAGAGAAGGTGTTAATGACATGACCATTTCAAAATCAATGGCAACCCATCACACTGTTCTCATTAGATGCAGTATAATCATGGCTCCCATATTTCTACTTTTTGACGTGAGAACGAAATCTAAACTGATGTCAAAGAGGATTCCCAGCAAGAAAGATTGCTCAAACTACTTTCTGAAGGATTTGCATTAACTTAAAATTCCAAACAACTTGTTCTACTTTGTTAGTGTGTGAAAACTGCAGACAAATTTTGCAATAGACATATGACATAGGATTTCTAACTTAGTAAATAGGAGTTCTAAATTAATTCATTTTTTCCTGTCAGCTTTGGAACTGTTTCCAATCCTGTGCTTACTTACAATAGCATGACTTCATTATTTCTATCTACAAAGTTTCTGTTTCAGTAGTATGTGAGGAAAACTGAACAATGTTAGACTTTTTTTTTTCTCAGATTTCATATCAGAAGGTTTTTATTTTCTCATTTAGGAAATTTAGCAAGGATCTAGGGCTAATGCTGCCTCACAGTTGCATCTATCATCATTACTGGTGTTAAAAGATACAGCAATCAGAACTTGGTTGATGATTCTTTCTATGATCTGATAGGTAGAATAGAGTCTCTGCATTGCTAGCCGTAGTTATAGCCATTTAGAGCAGAGTACAAAACCTGGTTGCATACAAAATATTTGCTTTAATAATTTAAGAGCTCAAAAGTTGGTTACTCAAATTGTTGGCCGTTTCTTGATGTGTTGTTTTTTTTGTTTGGTTGGTTTGTGTTTTGGGGTTTTTGATTTGTTTTTTTTAAGGCCAGAATGCTGGTTCATAGTTATGATTAAATGACATTTTAGAAGATTTGAATGCATTTTAAAATAACTTAGTTTCTCTTGCTTCTATAGCTATGTAAATTAAATGAAGGTACATTCTTTAATACTTCTTTTGCCTTCAAGTTTGATTTTTCCCTTTTTTTCTTTTTGCATTTTTAAAAACTTTAAACTTTGATTTTAGAGTTGTTTTTAATTTGGGGGGGGGAGATGCAATGTAAATATAAATTGTTGCATATTTTACCCTTATGTGGTATATTCTTCTATGCCAAAGAAAGTAGAAGAACTTGGATGTAGTGTGTATTCCTCATCTATAGCCTGGTGGCTAATACAACATTTATCAAAGACCTATATGACATTAAGTGGCTTGCTCTAAAAAGAATAGAATGTTGGACGGTTGGGGTTTCATGTACTGGTAAAGCAAATACAGAAATATCAATTTAAATATGTAAGTGGTAGAAGCCAAATAAACTTCTGATCTGCTATATGTTTTGCACTGCGCATAACAGAAAGGATGCCAATACAAGACATCCTGGAAAATCTTATTAAATTAGTGACAAGATTGGTTGAGCCAAAAAGATTAATTTAGACTTTGCAAAATCATGAAAAAGCAAATATTCACATTTTGCACACTGAATGAATTTGATCAATTTCAGTTAATTGTTCCATACCTTGAGCAAGAATGAATAGAATTTGTGTTTAATAAGGTGAATATCAATTTTCTAGGAAAAAAAAAGAGTTTGTATAATAAATTTGTATAAAGGCAAGCCATTACCTCTAGCAATAAATATATAAAAGACTGCACATTTGGAGAGTGTGATGAGTCTTACTACTCTTAGAAGTTTTCTTGTGGAATATATCATTTTCTAAATAGAATACAGTCATACTTAATTATCTGGAAAAAAAGTATTATATGTATGATATCACTTTGATATTAGAGTCCTAGTATTTATGGGAGATGTAAGTTGTCTATGTGTAAGCACTGTGAACTTTTTTGCATATTTTGTTCTTATGCAATTTTGCAGTCATGGACACAATCACATATTTCATCTTTTTGTACTATTTATTAAGTTATGTAAAAAAGAGAAAATATTTTCTTTTAATCTTTATATATCCATAAAATATGTATTTTAGTATTCCATCTGATACATTAAGAATATTAGACTTAGAAGATACATTCTGAATTTTTTTCATAAATCAGGTTTTTTTTCCTGAATATTATAATACTACCGATTTTTTTTTCCTCAAGATCTTAAACATGTTCCTCTTTTGCAAATGAACTTTTTTTCAGGGTAAAATACTTCATTTATTGTTTATTGAAATAATTTGAAATTTAAGCATCCCAAAACCCTCAAAATATTATTTTTATATGGAATAGTGATTCATTAGTATTTTTAGTTTATTTCATTTTCCTAATCACAGTGGGGAAGACACATAAACTATCATTTGTTCTTTTTCTCTATTGAACAGTAAATCAGTTTGTTAATAATTAAAAGGTCAAGTTTAAGTTCAGCACAATTTTCAACCATTTGATGCTCCAACTTTCTAAAGCTAGTGGACTAACTATCTACAAGAATATGAGTTTTAAGATACAATTAATTTCCTAAGCTTTCTCTTCTGAATTATAAAAGCTAAAATGACACTTGTCAATACAGTATTTGGTCTTGAAATTATTTTGTACAACACCATTCAAGAGTAGCTATTCATCAGTAAGCATCCACAATGAAGGTAATTTCTCACAGTCTCTTTTACCTGTAAATATTTGAAAAATTCATATCTACAAAGACCATTATTTTTGTTATGAATGATGTCGTGTATTCTATATAATCTTAAGTTTGTTGTTCTTGCATATATTGCTGCATAAAATAATTACATAATTTCAATCCTTGCCACTGGCAGTATAGATATGTTACACTGTAGTTTTTTATTGTGAAACAGTGCAGTGAGGCATGAAAGACTGTTCTTGCCTCTTATACCATGACAATTATTTGTTCTGTGGTGCAGAGTGAGGAGCATTAAACAACACAATATCATCAGCAGGATAAGGCCTACAGTGGAGGGTCTCCGAAATTTATTCTCATTAAATTTTAGAGTATCAGACTAAGATGATCAAAGGAAACAAAAAGACAACATGAAAAATGTCTTCTTTTTGTATTGATTTTTACTTAAAAAGGATCTGTTACATTTCTGCCATCATCAACTTAATTATTTAAGGTATATTTAAAGGCATATATTTAAATGTTGAACATAACATCTTGGAAATCAAATGTGTCTTTGTAGGAGAATTTGGACCTAAGCCAGGCTGTTTAAAATTTAGACTACATAAACAAGAGGAAATTAAACACTGAAGTGTTCCAGGCACTGGAACTTGATTGTCATGTTGATAAATTGCTGGAATAGCTTTGCCTTGGTTTTGACCCACAAGCTTGCAGATGGCTCTCAGGTGCCATCTGGGTGTATGTGTGGTCAGAGACTACATCCAAAATGCAGACTGGACAGTCACCTTCTTTTAGAATATAAAATAATTTACAGAAAATTACATTTAAATCCAAGAAAGCTTCAATGCCTGAGGATGCTCCTGAACACATTAAATACATTAGTGTAAATGTAGCTTTGCGATCTACAGCACCTGTACGAGGGAAAAGAAAGGAAAATAACGTATAGGAAAGTTCTTGTTTTCACAGAGTATGTTGCAGGGAGTATTCTTTAATTTATGTAGTATTAGGTTAGTGACAGTTATTGCTGGAGACTTTCAAATTCATTTCATTTTTATCAAAAAACACATTTCCTTGTCAGTCTTGTCTGGTGGAAATCAGCTCTATTAATCATCCATCCTCTAAGGGCAAGTTGATGCAATGACTGTACGTTTTTTTCTGGATTTCAACCTGAACCCATTGTGGCACAAATGGGAGAAAATAATATCATAAAATGGCAGATGTGGTACTCTGGAGACAGAGGAAAGATGGGTGCTTCACAGAAAACACCTTCTCTTGCTAAATGTACAAAAAGCTTACTTATAATCTTATATGACTGGGTGTGGATGAAGAACATCGAAGAAAATCAGAGTTGGAGAATGACCTTTTTGTAGGGTATGACTTTTTCAGGATCAGAATAATTTTTGGTAGATTTTAGAGGAAATTGATATTTATCCTATCCTCTGTTGAGGATATAAATCCTACATTAAGGTGAGATGGAAAAATACCAAAGGCAAGCTAGTGTAGGTACTGTACTGTTGCTGTATGTCTTACAGCATACTGTTTAAACCACATTTTTCATATTTTGCTCTACTTTAGCAAGTATCTCCACCTCTCACAACCTCTCATTGTCCCATAACATTATTTTTCGGCTTCTTTAGATGCTGTTATTATGCCCCCACTTTCTTCTCTTGTTCTTTAAGTAGTTTTATGGTAATTGGCATGCTGTGGCTGGCTCCAAAACACATGTAGTCTAATTAGCTAGGCACTTTATGACTGCTTAAGTTCAAGAGACTAGAAAATGTTGAACTTTGATCACATTCCTTCCAGATAACACAAAATTAAACTTCCTCTGCTCCATGATGAAAGAAGTTGCAAGCAGCTTATGTCCTCCTGCTGTTTCCTTTCATAACCAATTGAAATGAACCCAATATCAAAATTTAAGAAACAGGGTAGGGAATGGATGGGCAGACAGAAATAGTCCCATGAGCAGTCTGAGGTAGATTGAGTCTGAAAGCTTAGGATGGTTCATATTTTCAGTAAGAAATAAATCTGTAAATACACAGTTGTCATTTTTACGTTCCCAGCACAGTGCACTGAGTAGAGTTAACAAGTGGGTATTTTCACTGGCCTGGAGTTATGAATGTTTTTAGACGTTTGAGTCCTTTCCTCTCCTCTCTTCTTTCTCTTCTCTTCTTTCCTCCTTATAAAATCAACTTTAACTTGCAGGTGTGTAAACTTATAAAATTTGCAACAGCTACAGGTCTATTTTAAACCATGTTTGTTCATTTTCGCTGGCTGCTACATGTTATCTGGATTGACAGGGCATCTTTGCTCTCTTTCTACTTCCAAAAGTAGAGAGTTTCCAGTACTGTCATCTTCTACCGGCCTGGGTCTTCTATTGGATCAATATCCACAACAAATGGAGTTTTTTTACTACTTATCTATTGGCTCTTTGATTTCATAGTCTAGTGATATCTTTGATTATAAAGGAGCTTCTCTCTGGTATACACAGTTGTGTTTTGAAAGAACTAGACATACTGTTCTATGCTTTGATATACTCATTAAGCCATTTATTGTAAATGACTGAGAAAGATTAATAAGTATGCACAAAGAAATGCTTGGAGCATTGTCTTGTTTCAATATTTATACAATAGGAGTCTAAGTCATGTAAGAAATCATCTACTGATAATTAGTAAACTATAGTCAGATTGAATTAAATAAAGTTTTCCTAATTTTCTTAATTTTTTTTCAAATGGTCACAAGCTTTAAATTAAGATTTTGTCTTTAAACTTTTCAGGCAACTTTAGAATGGGCAGGCTTTCTTGCTCCCTGCTTCCTAAAGATGATATTCTACATAGTGATTCAGGTATTGAAAAAGTTTGACCACAATTGAAATGGAAGATTAGCAGCTGTAAACCTAATCCACACTGTCTTTCTTTGAGCTTTGAAGTTTGGCAGTCAGACTTTTCACATTGGATCTCCTCTTGGCTCTTCTACTGGGATGTGCCTGCCACTGGCTGGGGGGAAAACAAATGAAATTCATCCTCTTGTTCTTTCTGGAGGAAACAGTATTCAGTGAAATTAACAGACAGAAACACAGAATATAGTAATTCAGTAAGTGTTAGCTTTCAATGATCAGATATTTGTTACTCCATGCACAAGTATAAAACCTTCAAAACCGAAGTTACTTTAGATGCATTTTAATAATTACAACTGAATACTTCACTCTTTATTTTAGAAGAAAAGACATTAAAGATTTCAAAAATGTATTAAAAATCTTGAAAATATTATCATGTCCTTTCATAACACTGAATTATCTTTCTCAAAAAAGTCTGGCTGTAATTGCATTTTTATTGTCTGCTTATGTGTTTTTGTTTCTTTTTAATGCTTTTTTATTCACAATAATGTCTATCTACATTTAAATATTTCAGTGTATTTTATAATAATAGATTGATGCTCATTTTCTGCTGTATTTTCAAGATAGAGCATTTTTCAATAGAATTTTTAGACTTTATTTCAGTTATTGCATAACTGCATGTCAGATATGTTACCAGATGCATTCTCTTTTTGTTCCATCTAAGCATCCAGTTTTCTTCAATCAAAGGTATTGCTGCCTTTCTGTGTCTAAGTCTTAATATAAATTATGGAAAACACTCATGCCAGTAGAGGATCCTAAGAAACTCCACCATATTGCATAGCTTTCTGGTGAAATTTGCCCCAGTGTAGCTAGAGTTGAGTCACAGGTGTCTGGACACTATTTTACTTTTCCTGATATTTGAGTCTAGATCTGTAATCTGTAACTGCCTAAGTCTGCAATTGCCATGTTTCCCCTGGGGCACCTTGGTACTGTATTCATGACTCCGATGGTTTTTAAAACTCTTCATAACACTTACATAAAGTTTTTAAAACCCGCTTTAGCTAGTTAGCAATATTCATGTTAAAAATTTTTGTTGTTGAGGTGCTGAAATGAGGCTGTACAAAAAGCCTTGGCATTCAATTATATGTTAACAGAAAGCTCAGCATTAATACGTTGTATGTAAAAATTTAAAAATATGAAGTGACACTGGACCAAAGTCAGTGAGGACATTTTTGGGAGTTCAAGAACAAGCTAAACAGTAACACAGATAAAGTTTTCAAAAACCAGTTGGGAGATGGTTTGAGCTTTGATTTGCTTTTTTTTCTGTTCACTTGTTTGATTTTGTAGAAAGAGAATCATGATTTTTAGCCTTTGGGTCAGATAATTTCAGCCATCTGCACATCACCAAGTATTCTATCTTTTTACAGAAAGATACCTGTAAAGCCCAACCACAGCTTTTCTACAGCACTTTTTTACTACTTCAGTTGAAGCTTGAGCAAAGGCCTCAACATAGTTGTTTTAACTTTTGATCACTAGCTGATATGTCATCTTTTCTATACAATGAAAAAATTGATTCCAGCACTTATAGAGGATGTCTAATTACAGCCTTCCTGTGGTAAGCATTGTGAGCAATTCCAGCATTGCATTTGATACAAGGAGAGCGGGGGCAAGGATTAATGGATTTGCTGAAGGCTGGTGAATGAAAGGCAGAGCTTAGAGACAAGGTTAGAATTTACTGCTCTGTATGGCTCACTTCTGCTGCTGGAAAAATGGAGAAAAATACTGAGGTGGATTTTGAGACTCCTTACCCATTAAAATAAATTTGAGAAGGAAATGAAAGCATGAGCCACATCTTTATCCAGAAGAGAACCTGCCATGCAAGCCTGATTGCTCTCTGTTTTAACAAGAAATAATAAAATTAGTAGACATTGCACATTTTGATGCTGAAATTTAAATTTTAGTACTGTGAAGACTGAATTTTTAGTTCTGCCTTTGGAACACTTAGGGATTTTTGCTTGTTTGCATGTTAGTCTATTTGCATATGCATAGATGTACGCATATTGAAGTGCATTAAAGATATCAGGCCACTTTGTTCTCCAGTCAGCAAAGGTTTGATTGCAAAAAACCACATTCTAGGAATTGCTGACTCCAGCATCTTTTCACTACCCTTTAATCCAGTAAATCAGTTTGCACAGATTGGGTGATGTTTTACCGATTATCATTCTCTACCTTGCAAAGTGAAATTTAGATGCTGTTGCGTTAGAACTGCTTTACTTTGGCAGAATGGGATGGAGAACTGAGAAACTGAAGAGAAATCCTATTCACTATTCCAGATTATCTCCTCTGATCTAGGCTGCCATGGAATCAAGACCAGTCAATAATTCAATGGGTGCAAATTTCACTTCAGGGTAAAGCTAATGTAAAGAAGGTGAGGATGTGCTGTATATGCCTGATCAAGTCTTAATTATATATATAATTATTTCTATTGTGTTGGCTATTACTGCATAGTGATCCCTTTGCTAAACATCAAAAAGATGCTTTGCTTCTAGCTCTTTACATTCTTTGTGAGCCTGTGGCCGGTCAACAGATTATATATAAAAGGTCAACGATACTTATGAGATAGTAAGAGTCAGACTGAATAATAGAGAGGATGATTTTATTTGTAAGGATAGTTGCTGAAGCTATTGTAGTACGGAAAAACACTTAAAAAGCTGAAATCTAGCTCTATTTTAATATTTATGGGGACCTTGGAAGTCACATAACTTGTAAACTCTTTTCTTTTTTTTTTTTTATGTTTTCCCATAGCAGTAGCAGCACTTATCTTCTGTAAAAATTAAATGCATATCACAGGGCAGAACACCAAACATACCTTTTCCTATGACAAACCCATGACAAGCCTTCTGACTCTAATGTGATGAGATAATTACACTGCTTGGCTAGCTTCAAGAATTATTTTTTTTCTAAGTTTAAATAATATACTTAATTTTAAATTGCTACTAATACTACATCTAGTTAAATTCTGAATATTTTCACTGGATTCAGTAACCTTTAAGAATTCCTTGGGGAAAGCTCCTGATATGTCTTTTAGTATGTGAATTCACTAACCGTGACAAAAAAAATGTGATTTATTTAGATATATAATGAAGGTCAGAAAAACGTCTGCGTCCTCTCCTCCTTTGCACAGCTAATTCAGAAAGCTTGCTGACAATTTCACTGCAAAATAATATTATTAATTTGCTGACATGACTTTCATGTTACAACTCATAATTTAGTGAATTTGGGGTTTGCCTCATAAATCAGTAATAAAATATGACCTCTTTACACCCCTTTCATTTGACTAATTTTGTTATAATTAGTAGCAATATAATTTCTGTTAGTTCTGAGGATTTTTATATATGTTAAAAAAATACTTGTGCTATCATTATGCAGTCCCACAGAAGAAAGCTATGGTCACAGATCAGTACAGCACAGACATTTATCCTGATATATGCAGTCCTCTGAGTCTTCCTCTTTCCTTCTTGAAATAAAAGCCCAGGAAATAGTGATCCGTCTATTAATTTTTCTAGTGCTATAAAACGAGCATTGATATCTCTCTTCTGGTCCTTAATTGGCAGTGGCTGTTCTCCTTTCTTTCTTTTCTTTCCAAAGCTTTAAAATAGCAGCCGATTCAATGGGAGGCACTAGTTTCACTACTGTGTCTGTGAAGTCCAAATGAAAGAAAAAAGAAGATAGTAGTAGAGGAATGTGGCTGATTTAGAAATTATCCTCAGCTGCTCTCAAATTAATATTTAGCTTGTTTTATATCTGCAGCAGTGTGTCTGTGCTGGAAGTAATGGGAAATAATAATGACTACTACTTCTTGTAATTGCTGAAGTGATCTTTACTGTGACTTTGTTAGCTGCTTTCTGGAAATCAAGGACCAAAACTGAGTAAATATGAAGAACTTTACATTTAAAGTCAGACATGAGTGTAGTTCAAAAAGGGATAGCTTTGCAAAGAAAATAGACTTACATCTGATTATTCTTTGCTTGCTATTGTAGCCCCAGGCCAGAAACACAGTGCCAGTTTCAGAGACAATGGAGAATCCTACACTCTAGTGTTAATAGGAGACCACAGGCCAATATTCAGAACAAGATTACACTTCTGATTCCAACAGGTATAGCTGCATAGATTAATGTTAATCCGTCTTTTTATTCTGCATTTGTGATTGCTTTACATGGGAAATTTCCTTTCATTTCCTTTTCTGACAGTGAAAGATGCACAATTTTGCTTCACCTCAAACAAAAAATAATCTAAAGAAAAGCAATATTGCAGGATGAATATTCTCAATACAAGAGGCTATCAAAGCACTTGCACTTCAGGTCTCTTTCTGCATTTTGCATTTTCCGTAATGTTACTGGTACCAGAGCACAGTTTTTATAACCTTTGTCTTGCCCGGGGTAATCATACACACACTACTAATCTATTTGTCTGCTTTTTTTAGTTTTTTTTTTATTTTTTTAATACTTCTAGACTGCAACCACAATATGAGTTATATCAGGTCTTATTAGCTTTTCATGCTAGTTTTACCCAAATGCAAGGTTAGTTTTTTCTCCAAATGCAGGACTGTTGCTTTTCCTTTTACTTGTTTCTTTATAGAAAGTGATGTCCACTTTTTTATAAATTCCCTTTCGTTTCTACACCTTCACCTTTGCAGAGTATGAAATGCCGCTTACATTTTTGTAATACTTTTATGACTGATTTCCAGTTCTTAATTAATGGGAAATTTAAGATCCACTGAGAGCACCCAAACATTCTATTGGAGATATTCTTGACTGTCATCTTTCTGTTGCAGATACAGGGTGTTAAGCTGGTTATCTTATTTTCATTTTCTTAGTACAAGATTCCTAAGTCCTGAAGTTACATAATTTATAAATTCAAAATTGAGCAGATGAAAGAATGAGCTTTCTAAAGTATATGAAGCGTGGTTTCTTTCAATATGACCTTACTTCCTATGTATTTGAATGTAGGGCAAGGTTTTTCTCTAGAGAATAAGTACACATGAATGTAGAAAAAAATTTAAGAAACGATTTTAAAATATCTTTATTTTCAAGTAATAATTCAATTTAAATTAGTAATAGTAATAAAATTTGGGAAAGGCACTTGCTTTTGATGAAAATACACAATATGTATATAATATATCACCAAGTGCAGAATTGACTTTGCAGTCTATTGTAGTAGTTCTTTGAATGATTTAAGCAACAGATAAGAAACTAGCTATGTTTGCTTTCACTAATTGCTGCTTTGCTTTGTTTTCTTTCTTTATCTTCTTAGCAGTACTAAGTTGTAGTTATACACCTGTTCTTGATAGATATTCCCTCTGGGAACCATGTAAGAGCGTTGGTTTAAAGTGACATTACATTTAACAGACAGTACCTTGATTAAGATGAACTTTAATTAAGATAAATGGTGGCTGCTTAGTTGTCTGTTTGGCTTGGTGAGACTTGTATCTTCAAACTAATGCTAGAAGAAATGAAAATTTTTCATTTTCTTAGTGAAAGCATAAATTATGTTTTTATGAGATTGTTGCCCACCTGTCTTGGTAAGTGTACACCTGCAATAGTAAGCAATTTCATTACACAGATTTTTCTCTATAATGAAGTTGTTTTATCTTCACAGTTATCCTATAAGGATGCAAGTCAGCAGTATCTGTTCCCAGAATAATATCATTTAATCAAGGTTAGGCTTAATTGCTACTGATGGAAATAGTCTACATTTCTTAATTTGTTAAAGAGCTGGGGGTAGGGTTTGGGGTTTTTTTATTTCTTTGGGAAGATGATGCATTCAGAAATCAAGATAAATTGTTCAGTAGAGAAAATCACAGAATGTGTACATTATTTGGGATTGACATTTCATCTTTGTTAGCAGTATTGAGAAGCTTGAATAACAGTCCACCAAGATATAATTTTGTCTGTACATACGTAAGTAGGTTTGGATCTTGTGCAATAAGAAACATTGGAAAACATCCAGTTCACTAACAGATTAAACAAAATAGCCTCTTATGTTTCTGGGAGCAATGTAAAATAGCACAGTGTTATTGGTTTCAAACCAAAGGATTCTCACACTTCAACTTGAAGAAATAAAGAAAAAGATGGTCTATATGACCCAAACCTGCCATAGCATATTTACACATACATGAAATTTTATCCAAAGTGTGAGATCTTTGAGCTTCCGAGGTCCTTTTTGTGGTCTCTGAGTTCCTCACCTGGGTTCCAACGTTCTACCTGCTCAGTGCCTCGCACTTTTCAAGGACGTGTACATGAAAAACTTGGCTCCAGATGAGGCTTGGAAAATAAGTTGCAGTGCAAAGTTGCCAGCTGCCTATATTTTTTTATACTTTTATGGTAATGGTGTTTGGTTTACCTGTGTATTTTGGCTGATACGGATTTGTTCTTATCCATATAGATATGAGTATTTATATCGGAATACATCTGGATCAATGGAAGTCGTTTTTCCTACTACTGACTTACTTACAATATCATCCTTACAAAGGAGCTTAATTTCTCCTTTTGTGGACAATTATCATACATTCCAAATGTATGACTAAACAAACCACTTAATGCGTATAATAAAAATTGTATGCAGTCTCTTCAAGATCTCATATTTTTCAATGTTACTTCTTAATAAATCAGCAAAAGTGATAAATAACCTGTAAAACACATATCCAAACTAATCTAATATATACTATCTAATTTAGTATATATTTGTTTGGAAATAGATTATAGCACATCTTTACTTGTTTATATATGTTTCCTTAGTCATAAAAACTAAGCAGACTATCAAATGTGGAAAATAAACCAGTACTACAGAAAGGCATATTTTCTATTAAGTATACAATTGTCTTTTTCACCATGCTTGCATAATCTGAATCATTCAATGAAACACTCATGCAGTTTTTGCAAATCTAAATGCTTGTTACTATAGTCACAGTATTAAATTTTAATGTTAAAGTTTTTCAGATATGAGTAGTCATACAAAAAAGTTATTAGGAGTGAAGAAACCATAGAATTGTACTCTTGCTTCAGGTTTGGTTCAGAAATAGAATATTTCTCTTAGCTTTTGTTAATTCATATTGAAAGCACAACAAGCTTTTTCTGTTTTATATTTTATCATACCTTTAATCTTGGCCAGGTATGGAATTTTCAAAGGATATTTTTTGTGCCATAGGCCTGAAACAATGGAACAATTGTCAGTAATGATACCTAACTCTTGTAGAATACTCTCAATACAGTTTTGGGAGTGGTTTAGAGAAAAATAATCAAACTATATTTTGTTATATAGCAATGAAATATATTCAGACCGCTTAATTGTGAAAGCATGTTATATACACTTATGGTTTAAACAAAAAGCTGAAGTCCACAGTTATACAAAAATGTGTATTTTATGAAATTCTACAACTGTATATTTTATGATTTGGATTTAACTATATCACATTTAATGCTAACTGCTGTTTTGCTAAAAGCACTCTTTGGATTCAAGGACAATAATAAGGGGAAGAAACCATATAACTTTAAAAATAGGATGCATTGTTTTTTCAAAGTATAGTAGAAACTATATGTGAAAGTTGTACATAGAAGGAAAAAAATTAACCATTTAAATTTAACCTCTTTTTCTCAGGAAATACAAGCAGTATTTTCCCAGGCTGTTTTAATTATTTGGAATATTTGTCAAATACTTACACTCCATTATTCAGTTGCAAAATGAGATTGTACTGCAGAAGGCTCATTAAAAAATAGCTTTCAAGTATGTCTAAATGTTTATTGCCCTTAGTTTCTGAGAAATGACAAAGAGCATAGTGTTAGTATTTCATTAGTCTTGGCATACTTTTCTCTTTTAAGTGAAAGACAGGAACACTAGCTACAGTTCTATGCAGTGTGAAAACAGTATGGGTAAGAGCACAGTGTCTGGTTAGGTTTTATATAATTTCTGATCTTCCTGTTTATATCTACTTTATAAGCAGTACAAGGCAATAAAGGCAGAACACTTTGTGACAGTGTGGGGCCACATCAGACAGAATCAAATAGATCCCAGAGTCATGATATGCTGTACTTAAAAATATATGTATGAAAATTTCTTTCTGCTTCTTGTCCTCTAATAAACATCTGCAGCCTTCATCTTTCTTGCAGGGGCTTTCTAATCTTCAGTGCAGAATGGCATTTGCTGTTTCATGATAGTCTTCAGCATAAGTGTCACTATTTCAGTGAAGTAAAGATTAATCTCTTCGACTTAAAGAATCTGTTTCTAGAAGAGATGTGGTTTAGGAAGAAGTTTCAAAACAGCTGCATTTTTCTAGTTCCATCAGGGACTTGGAAGAACACACCTGCATAAAATGGCTTCTCACTCCATTTCTCTGAGCTGTGTTATACAATTTTTTGTGGATGTCCTCTCTTCATTCTCCCCAGAAATGTTGTTCCGAAGTACTTGAAGGCTCACATTTATCTAGGATTTCAGTATAACTGATAGCCTTTATGGCATCAGCCAGGATATGGCTTATCTGGAAATGTTATGGCCATGTCTAGTAAAGACAAGTTTAATCCTGAGGATTTTTTAAGAAGCATCATATGAGCTACCTGTGCATGTAATTAAATAACACATGCAAAGTTTTAACCCATTAAAACTGCTATATCCCAATAGTGCTAGGTACAATGCATCTGCAGAGCAACCATTCAGCACAAACAAGCAGACCGTGCTTCCTTGCAGTGCTGCCTACTTTCTACAGTACATGTGGCCATAATTTCCCAGAAAAATTTGTTTGTTTGGAATCTCTCTTCATAGCTCAAGAAACATCTGCATGGGACTGGAGTTTTTGATGTTCCATTTATGGATGACCCATAACTTTATGGAAAGGCAGTGAGAAAGCAGGTACGATATCCTTTAACACCTCAGTGGGCACTAGGTTCACGTGTGGTTATCTAAACTGAGCCCCAGCCTGATACAGGCACAGACTGATGCCAGAAATTCTGCTGGAACTTCCCACTTGTCAGTTATGGAAGGATACACACAACATCATATCTGTCTCTGGATACATAATGTAAATGTTCTATATACAGTCACACTGACTTCTTGTAGTGATGTGGTTTTGGTTTTTAAAACATAGTCTACTGTGTTGCATTAGTTGAAACATATGAGTAAAAGTAACTATCAGTTAAAAATGGCTTTATACTCAAGTATTTCAACTTGGGGACATGATAATGAAAAATCACTATACATTTCAAGTATTCTCATGACATAATGAAAATTCATTCTTACTAAATGAAACAAAGGATTATACACACTGTACTGAAAAAAAACAATCATATTTATTGGCACAGTTTTACAAAGCCAAATGAAATAAAATATGGTGATATAAAAAGTTTTAAAGTTTAAAGCGACATCTGCGCGTTTCTTGTTTTCCGGAACCAGAGCTTGGTTTTAGTTACATTTATTTGTTCATTGATTTAATCTCATAGTTTATTAGTTTTTCCTCCCATTCTTGGCAGCAGGAGTAGTGCTGTGCAGAGGATTGGCTGGAATGTCTTACTTCAGTTAATAAAAGAAAAAAATGTTTTTCTTCACAAGGTACAGGGTGTGTTTTTGCATATAGGAGCAGTGTTACAAAAAAGTGTCACATTGAAGGTCATGACACAACCTTTTACAAGAAGGCTGAGCAAGGTGATTCTAGTTCTCCTTCTTGCCCATGTGGTAAAGTACTAAATTTAAAAAGCCAGGAGACCACACACAGGCTTCTCTTAAAAGAAGTATTTTTGATTTAATGCAATATTTTTAAAATATATTTTACTAATTTAAGACAAAAAAAACCCCTGCAAGTCAAGAATTTTTGTCAAATTCCGTTAAGTCAGAGACAAGATTTGAAGGCTTTTGAAAGAAAACGGAGAGAGGCAGGTAAAAAGAAGTGAAAAATGTTACCAAAACCAAAGTATTTGAGGGAAAAAATCCAGAACATATAGGCATCCTAGGTTTTTTATTTAATTGCCTACTTCTTTTTATCCTTTACTCCTCTAGAATATATTTGATTTTCATGATGTTTAGCAATCCAATTGTTCTGATCTCTACATGATTATTTCTTGATGTGTCTATTCACCTAGATATAAGCAAGCTGTTTGTGCATAAGAATTTTCCCACATGTCCAGAGTACCCAGTTCACAGATCATCATTTCAGAGACACACAGTGTCAGAACTATGCAATGTCCAGAGTTTGCTGAAGATTTAAGAAAACAAATACCTTGCAGTTTGGGTAACATAAGCACACAGGTCTATATAAAGCTGTGCCCCCAGGAAGTCCTGTTTGGGATTTGAATCAATTGCCTTTCAAGATTAAAGTCTTGTTCTAGGAACATTTCCTCCTATTTCCTTTCTGAAAAGGGGAGCTCACTAGCAGTCAAGTGCTTGCAGTCTTTTCTGGTTCACAGTCAGGAAAAAATCCATGGTATTCTCTTTGTATTTTAATCTCCCATATGTTTGCACAGTCCACTTCTCCTTTTATGCTCTGCCCTCCTCCTTTGCCCTTCTACATAGAATTAGCTTAGTTTGTTCAGGCTACTCCTTTTATCCCACTTGCATCAGGTTAGAGCAGATAAGGATTTGAATCCATAGTGGTTGATACATGTACAGTACTATGTCATCTTGTATTTAGCTTACTGCATATAATTTTTATAAAACACTTTAAAATATCAGAATATCTCACAGATTTTAAAACATAAATTTAAACATAAATTCATAGATCTTTCTAATTTTCTATTATTTTTGAGTCTTCCTTTTCTCATAGAAAGTGTATGTGTTGTTTTCTGGTGCTCATGTTGGCCAGGATGGCATGTACTAGTACTGTTGCTGTGTTCTAGCAGCAACAAGTTCTACAACGTCCACACACTTTATCATATTGTGATACTTGCAATACTTTACATCAGTTGTAGAGGATTAATTATATTATAATAATAATAATAATAAAAGAAGAAGAAAGGGAAGGGGAAGGGAAAGGGAAAGTGGAAGATAAGGAAGAATGAAAAGAAGGGGAAGAAGTTATACGTTTCCTTTACATAACAAATTGAGATGGCCTCAAAAATTCTGTGTGGTTTATGCATAGAGGAAAACACAAATAATCTTACTGTTGCTGGTTTTGGCTGCCATAACACAAATGGCATTTGAGAGTAAACTTCATGAGGAGTCACCTCTATCTTCATCAATATTTCTCCACAGTGAAATGGTGGAAGTTATTACTGGCTAACAAATTATCAACTTTCATGAACTCTGAGTTGTGATTGTTGAAATAAAGGGTACTTCCACTGACTTTCACAGTACAGCAATGTTAATGAGGTTCAGTTATTGGTATAAACAGCCTTTCAATTTAAAAATCCTGAAACCATGACAGACAAAATGAGAACTGGCTGTCTGTCTAACAGTTGATATGACTTTGTTGCTGTAGTGATGGAACCCCATGTGTTCACATTGAAAATAATAGTTTTGTACTATTTCTAGCCTTGTTCTAAACATATTCTTGGAGTAATTTTCACTGCCTATTCCAAATTTATCTGATTGTCTCAGCAAGTCTGATAGAACAGCAGCTGACATCTGTGGGTGCTTTGCCTCTCACATCCGATCAGCTAAAATCAACTCAAAAAAGCATCTGTCACAGCACAGATTTAGTAGAGGAGTTGTGGGTCACAGATTTGTTTAAATTGAGTGTGGAAAGGATAGGAAGAAATAAGTAAAGAAAGAATACTACATTTTGATGGGGGGGAGTAGAACAGATGCGTTACTTAAACCTGATAACACCATTATTTCACAGTTTTAAGTTTAATTTTTTGTTTTAAATTGGCAATTGTTTGTTCTTCCAAGTAACTCACAATGTTCTAGATTTTTCTGTTTTGTTGGGGAGTTTGGGGGAGGAAGGATATGACTAAATCATCTGCTTTGAAGAGAGGAACAATGTTTTGGAGTATATATGGACCCTTAGCCAGAAGAAAATACCTGGTGACATGGGTGACATTTACAGTTTTGATTTGAATAGTCGCTGTTCTGCTAAATACTTCTTTGGACTCAAGTTAAAGGAATTGAATATGGTAAATATATCCACAAGCAAGAGAATCCAGTGTCTATTTTATCTGATTAGCTAGAAGACAGTCACTCAATTATGTGTGCCTTGGGGTTTGTCTGTCTCTTTGTATTTCATACAAAGTTTCCATACAGGTTATAAAAAAATCAGGACAGTTTAGCAGTCCATTAGGCTGATCCCCAGTAATATCCTAAATTGTCACAATCATAGCCTTTGCATTGGATAAGAAGGTAGCTGGTGTCTTCTTGCAAATGGCCAGTATATGGTATTTGGAGCAAGTTTAGTCTAGATCTATGCAAAGAGCAAATGTTATTTCTTATTACTGTCAGATGTCAAATTCTCACTCTTAAAGTCGTTCTTTGTAACAAACTTCACGGAAAGCAGCAGTAATATTTATTTATTTTGGTAACTGCTGGCTACATTATCACTTTTTTGTCTTGGGCAAAAGTGCTGACTTTTGAATAAATTGGTATATGCAGTGTCTCATGCTAAAATCATTTGACTTCTGTGATGTGTTCTATGAGAAAATGTGGCTGAAGCAATGGAGGCTTTGGTTATACATTTTGAGGAACACATTGGAACCAGTTCCTGGCTGCTGTGGGTGATAAAACAGTATAAATATAATGTTCTTGAGTAAGAACATAGATGATGCAATAGTGAGATAACATCTAGTAAACATTGATTTTTAATTAACTCTTGCAGATTAATGTATGGTGAAACATGTAAACAATACATGAAAAAATCATGCTGAAAAAAATATGGTGTGACATTACCTTTCATTTCATTAAATGGGCATGTAAGTTTAGGGGAAAAAAGATAACGACAGACAATTCATGCACATTGTTTTCAAGTTTAAAAGCATATAGATAAAGAATGTGATTTGTAGTATAGTATGTTTTTAACCCTTTTAATTCAACAGTACCTATCTCCTTTCTTGCAGCAGTGGCTATAAATGCTTTTATTTTTCACTAAATTTATACTGGCAGCAAACGTTTATGTGAATAACTGAGTCTGACATCTAATTAACACAGTCTTTACAGGTTTAATGAGCAGTGATAAATTTCTATCCTTTCCTTGGCACACTTTAATTAGTTGTAATCATGAGTGGAGTGACCTGAAAAGCTTGTTGTCCAATGGACTCAACGTAAATTTATGTAATTTATATATTGAGAGACAGAATGAGATTTTATGGAATTGAAAACTCAAAGGTTATTTAAACCATCACATTAGTCATGTAATGTCCTTCTGTAAAATTCAAGCACACAAAACATTAAACATAAATATTTGAGTATGTTGCAGGTGATGCTTCATAAATTAAATTTATTGTCTTTTTCTCTCTCAAGAATAAGTAAGCACTGACATGTGCTTCATCTGCTGCTCACTACTGAAACATTTACTGTTGACATTCATCTTTATTGGTATTATAATTTTCAAGAAGAAAGTTCATATGTTTAAGATATTTATTTATAAAGTTTCTTTAGCACTGAGTAATTGCTGAAGTGAAATGCAAACTAACAAAAATATAAACGTAATTAAGGTGACAACATGAGTACAAAGTGTTGTCCTCGTTACAGCCATCCTGCAAAAGTAAGGAGGAATAAAAATTTCTAGCAGCCAAGACTATTCTTCTTTCACAGGGAGTTTTGTATGCTGTCCAGAGAGATACATGAAAGAACTGTCAATGAGATTAAGACAAATTTACATTACCTAACACAACATATGAAAATAACTGAGTCGTTCAGTGATTTAAATAAATGTGTGTTTCATTAAAACTGTAAAAATGAAACTTGCTAACATTTTATAAAGATCTCAGTCATCAACTATAATTTGATTGCAAGATATAATTTCATAGAATGAGGCTGTATGTAGCATTTCTCTTCTGTAAATCTGATATTTCACTTCTTGGATGAGTAACAAGGGCTGTTAAAGGAGGGCATGCTGAGTCAGGGCTAAGATTATTTGATGTCCAAACTTGTGAAGTACTATAACCTTTGGGAACTGATGGGAATCCAAGGCATATGACATCCCGCAGGAGTCACTGTGGTCCATGTTGTGAATTACGATGTCATTTCCAGGAGGTGGGTCTCCCGGTAGTGTTAGATTTTTGGTAAAAACACTGCAAGTTCGGCAGCTACTGCACCACCACACAAAATATCTAAGGATATGGAAGAGAGGAGAGAACAGGTGGGGGTTTTGACAGGATTGTTAAAAAAGTATCAAAAGAAATATCACTTGTTAATATAGTGAGAAAAACATTAGTCTGAATAAAGAGCATCTAAAGTATTCATGTTCAGAAGTCATAATGAGATTTGAGTGTATCTATTTCCACAATTTGGGCTCAAACACTCTTCTGTGACTGCCAAAGCAATGAACAAATTCCTAGTTTCTGTGTTAGCAGCAAATTGGTGATTCCTTTGGTGTCTTTTGTTATTTTCATTTTGGACAACACAGCTTTAGGCAGCTTCTGCCAAAGAACATATTTTAGAGTAAAATTACTGAATAAGATCTTCTGTTGAATCTGCTTCACATATATGGCAGCCTGTGAATGGTAGGGGTGGAGCGGAAGAGGTGGAAAATGCCTTGGCCTCTTCTTCATAATCTCTGTCCCTTTGACTATGATTTTTGGTTGGTTGAAACTGTTCTGTGATCTGAACTGTAGTCTCACTCAATACAGAAACTATCACTGTACTAACCTGAGTTGAGAAGAGCTCAAAAAGGAAGAACAGACACATTAAAAAGATCAAGGGATTAGAAGTTGAAACAGTGTCAACTCAAAAGCCTAAAAATTTTGGAAAGATATTTCATCCTCGGGGAATCTCTTGACAATAACACCAAAAATAAAGTTAATTGTCACTGTCAAGCTCAGTTCTTAGTTTGTTGCAGTGCTTTATTTTAATGAACTTCCTTCCTTACTCAGTTCTTTCAAAGTGTTTAATAGCCTTATTGTCTGCCTTCATTTTCACTGCATTTTTTTCTATTCCTTTCATAAAAGATAAGTAAATAGTTCTCAATTACTTTGCATAATGATTGATGACATTGTCTTGTTTAATTATTTTTTGATGGTTTTGTTTGTTCGTTTGGCTACACAAGCATGTATGGCATTTGTTAATGGAGACAGTAATGGCAAGTACAAACAACTTACTTTTTTTTATGAGAAAGTTGCATCAGGTCACCTGTGCAACTATGAATGTTTCTTAGAGAACATTCACTGTTGCTTTATTAGACTAGCTTTAAACAACAAAAAAGATAATGTTTCTGTCAGTTTCTTGATCAGGAGAACATTTTCTTTCTTACAATCCTCCTGAATTTTCTTCTTTGGGCATGGTTTGTGCATTCTTAGAAAGTGAATTGTGAACTGAGAATTAACATTTCATTCCAAACCAGAGGTAAAATTTCACATATCTTATTCTGAAAGCAATTTATTAATAGGAGATTATTTCCTTGCCAAGGACTATTAGGTTGTTTTTAGAAGGCTGGAAAACTATGAACTAATATTTTACCAGTTTGTTCTTATGCAGTCTCTCAAGACTTTTTTCAAGACCTGGTTCATGTTAGCCATCAATGTCATATCATTCCAAGGACTGTTCTCTCCCCTGGTAAATTTAATCTGTAGAGTTTGAGAGTTTGATCTGTGACCTTTCTTTTCATGTAATTTATTTTGTTTAGTGAATGGAAGTAATTTCAGCATTTACTTAATTTAAATTCAGTTTTTCATCTTCAGCAGCACTACTCTACAAAATGAGTAAGTCAAGAGTAAGTATTTTTGGTATGGCATTTTGAAGTTGCACTATAAAGAAGTAAATGAGACCCTCAGCAGATGAACATCAGATGTTTTTCTGAGATTGAACTTTAATTTCTGCCAGGTACACCTTTGAATATAAAGGAATCACACTGTGTGCGCCCATTTGTTGAGCTGGTTTTATTTTATTCCCTGCTAAACTTGTCAGGAGTGACAAGGTGACATAAAATATTACGAGAATCAAAGTGAAAATTATCCAGCCCAGGACTCTGGGACAGACCCTGGAATATTTACCTTTCCTCAAGTGCTGCTGCTCATATCTTTTTCCATTACTCTTACAACTTATATTGTCATCAAGGAGAAAAAATCTTCTCCACTGTATATATGAACAGAGATAATGAAAACTCCTTGGACTCCATTTGGAGATATGATTTGACCTTTCTTGTAAATTCTGTCAAAACTACTCTGTAAATGGGGAAGGAATGATGACAGAAGATACACATCATTATCCTTACTAAATCTGCAGAGACTCCTTAGGAAAGATAACGATGACACAAATTAACTCTGACAAGTATCACTTTGAAATGGTGGAATTTCCTTTTGGGGAAGTTTCTAGTGCATTTCTAGCGCATTTCTAGCTCAATGCACTCTGTGAAGAGCCTGGCCACACTATTTTGAATTGAGTTTGTCCATATACTTACTGTGCAAGTGAGTACTTTCCCCTTTGCAGTCATGCAAAGGGAAGATGTGGTCTAAATGGTGCATGAACTGAATTAAAGTGGTATGTGCAGGAATGAACTCAAATAAGTTAGTTCACAGTAACACACAGAAATTGATAGAAACACCATTTGTCATATGCAAACCTACCCTTCCACATGTATGAATTTTCTGGTTTTGATTGTTTTTAAATCAAACCTGTGTTGATAAAAGGATCAATGAATGAAATAAAGCTTTCCGCTTAAAAATGGTCAGACCCTGCCAGACCAATGAAGTTAGTAAAATGATGAAGAGGATAGTAATATATTTAATATTGGAAAATGAACATTGTATATGTATTCTGCTGCATATTTATTACTTACTAAAAATTAACATGGGTCTTTGTTCTTAAAGGTGTTTATTCAGCTCTGCAGAGTGTCACTGACTTAATCTAAATTTCATTGGCAATGGGTGAGATTGAAAAGTAGAGCTAGTAAAGGATTTAGGCGCTGTTTTAGGCACTTTAGTCCAAAATGATTATTAAAAAATCCTACACTTATTTATGCTATGGCTCACGGTAATTTTAAAGTATCTTTCTTAGTTTAAATATCTCTATTTGGCTCTACAGAAAGTAGTTCCAGTGTTGTTTAAGCCCTAGCAGAATCCCATAACCAAATGACACTCCTCTTGAATTTTGTGCAGGCCCAATTATTACACCTTAAACACAGGAAAGGTCTTATTCATCAGGGAATACAATTGTGTCCTTTCTGTATCAGGCGGAGGCCTATGATAATGTGTGTCATGAAAGAAACTACTGTTTAGACTATTTGCATGCAAAATATCCAAGTCAGTGATTATTTGGAAGATTAATAGACCTGAATAGCTGCTAGAAGACGGTCTCATTCCTTTCCCTTATGATTTTTGTGTTTTGTCTTATTAAATTCTCTTTTCCAGAAAGTAATTTACCAGTTATTTCAAACAAGGCTTATCATGTACCATACTTATGGATACTACCCATCACAAGGAGAATTTCTACCTTATTGGCTGTCTTTTTTATCTCTTATTACCATGACAACAAAGTAGAAAATGGCCAAGTGTAATACAAACTTACGTACAGGTCGTTATATTTGTATTAATTAGAATTAAAAGGAAGGCTCTTAGGAAATGGAAATTCTGGTTGTATGACAAAATATTACTTAAATACTATGCTAAGTGTCTCAAGAATGCGAACCTGATGTTAACTTTATTGATTAAAAGAAACAACAAACAAACAACACCTCTCCCCACCTGCTGATCTGTGTAGAACCCTATATAAAGTATCTATTGTTTTCTATATGAAGAATTACTTTTGTTCTGACAAATTAGTTCTTGCCTTTGTGGCTCTCTGTGACTGTAACAGAAGTTAGGTTTGCATAAGTAGCTGGGAGTATATATAGTATTTCCTGTTATAGTAAATGAGAGGAAAGTAAACTAAGTAACACATAATAGAATATTTTATGTACTGTGATTGGTCCCTTTTATAACAATAAATTTGAAGACCTCCTTACTTGGTTCCCTCTGCACTGAAAGAAACAATATTAAGAGAACCATAGAATGGTATGGAAAATTTACATAGAGTCCTTATCTGGCAATTTTAACAGTATTTTGTGTTTCGTGTTTTATTTTCCAATTCTATCTGCCAAAAAACCAGTCAAGTATACTTTAATAAAACTACCAAGAGCCAAAATACAATCACTAAATTTAAATATGTTTCCACCTTATAATTCTTTCTCTCATATACTCAGCAGTTCTAGTTACAACAATCCCAGGCTGGACCAGCTTACACTTTAAGTTCTTTATGATGAAGTTGTGGTTGTAAGAAGCAGGATCAGTTCCCAGATTGACTTATTCTGTAAAAACTATGGTCTATGAATAAATCTATATTTTTTTTTATAAAGCTATGTTTTTTTCTCTGTCTTCAACTTACAAGTGGCTTCAATTGGTAGCTTTAGTTAGCATGCATTCTAGCTACTGTGAAAAATATCAAGATACAATTGATTTGTGATGGGGACTGCACTTAAAAGAAGTAGTGGCCTCTGTCTCTTTAAATCAAAAAGAATGAAGCACAGCTTTTTTGGTCACATTCATCTGAATGAATTGGGCAGCTGACTAGCTAACAGTAGAATAATATGTATTTAATTAGTGTTCAGCATAGTCCAGTCCGAATTAATACTAGTGTGACTCTGATAAAGTGAGCTGCTGATATGTAAAAACTACAGGGCAAAAATCTGAGTTCTGAGCAGTTTTTTTCCTGTTATTATTGGAGATAATTTTTCTTTACTCCATCTTCAGGCACACTTTTATAAGAAATGTTATATATACATATGTAACTATATATATACTATATATAAGTATATATAATTTTCCCCCTACCCTTCCCTCCCCCTCCCCCCCGTTCTCCTTTATCAGCTTTGTGGACCTCTCAGTATCAAGGTGTGGATTTATGATTGATATGTTTATGGAAGTTGCTGTGTTAGCCTTTCTACCTGGTTGTGCTATAGCATCTCCAGTGTTTTTATCCTTTCTCACACTGGCTTTTCTACTACTGCTCTCTCTGTCCTTGCAGTTTTGCATAGAAAATAAATACCTGTGTTTAGAGATCTGAAGTAATTTAGTGAGACATTTTAGTGTCATGTCAGGTGTAAGGGCTGAATTCACTGTGCTAGCACCCTTTCTTTGCAGTAGATAAATAAGTAAAATGTCACTCAAAACAGATGAAAAGCAATTAACTCATCTGCATTAAGATGGCTGGGATATTATCTGGGTCCAAAAGAGAGAAAGCTAAACCAAGCCAAGACTACAGGAAGGCTAAAAGAAGGCTAGAACATGGAACAGAATTACTACTGAAGAGGATAACTAGGTAAAATGAGGGCAGGCAGCTTGAACAAACTTTTGCTGTGGTCAGAACAACAGTCACATGGAGTGAAATACTTGAGTAGTATACAAATATTACCATAAGAAGATGCATAAGCCACCCTCTCAATGACCTACCAGAAATGAGGTTAGAGGGATAAGTTATGTATTCCCATAAAAAATTTTTGTCCTCCTCCTACATAAAATAACTAAATACAAACATAAAAATGAATCTTTGGGATGTAAGGTTTATTCAGAGTGCTGAACATTGCTTAAGTCTCTACAATTGACTCAGTAAAGAATCCGTTTTGGTGTAGACAGTACAGTAGAAAACATAGGGAGATTCTACCATGGCTTCTAGAATTACTAATGAAAAATGAATTTAGTTACTTATGTAGAAAAATTTGACTAGAGCAAGCTGAATGATCTGTGTTCATCTGGGTTAGGAAAAACCAGAGTGAATATTTTTCTTGATATAAGATTTTTTTTTCCCAAAAACACTAAAGTGTTCTTGTGTTTAAGTACTTCCAGTCTTTAATGGTGCTTCATTTATACTTAAAGGAGTACATTGGAGAATTGTCTGAAATCCAGTCAGAAATGCATTTCAATGGAATTTATTTTTCTAAGTTATTATTATTACTACAGTTCATTCTAGTAGCCCTATTTAAGAGAATTGAGATGCAGAATTATTTTTTAACTCTTCCACTTTAACCACTGGGTCTGGCTCTCATCTCATCAAATTTTGGCAGATGATCAAAGCAGGGGTTAATTTAGTGTGTTTATTAACAGAATGCATCGCAATGCAGCAGGCTTGCCATCAACGAGGTAGAAAGCAGAGGTCCATCTTTTTCCCATGAACCTTCAGAGTTGCATATGCTTTCCAAGGTACAGAAAAGTAAAAGATGACTTTTCCAGAGAGAGGAAATGAACAGATATTCTCCAGGGATAGGAAGTGAAGAGGAAATGCATATCTATTATGTGTCAATAACATTAAAAAAGAGGTTCACTTGCACTTGAATGCTGCTGAAAGACGAGCAGCAAACCCAGAGCACAAGGCTTGAACAGGTTTGTGTACAGTAACTGAACGCAGATAATGGTCCATTCTTTAACTGAGTGGCTTTCTGCTTTTCTTTCCAAAAGGGAGTGCCACGAAAGGAAGAGAAATATAGTTACTTTAATGCTTAAACACAATCTAAAGAATGGAAGCAGCCATTGGTTTTACAGTGTTAATTAATTTGGCTGATAGAACTATGCACTTCAGAATTATGTAAAAGAATTGCCTGTTAAAGTGAACACTGGGTAGAGGAGGAGCTGGGACAAATCTCTGATAACAGTTATTCTAGTCTTTTTATGCTACAGATTTCACAGGCTGCTGCGATATATAAAGGATACTGCAGCAAGTGAGGGGTTGAATTAAGATATTCAGCTGATGTAGGAGGAAAGGTAGGGCATGGGAAAGCATCATAAGATATATGGAGAGTTCCATATGTGATGCGGAATCCTAGGAGTGACAGAGCCAAATAAAAACATAGAAGTTGTTAAGTCAGCACCTGAAGATCTGATGAACAGTAGTTCATTTACCTTTCAGCACTCTGTGGAAAAAAAAATATGAGAATACATCACTAAAGTTTCTACTACTACTTGTATGCATGCAGAGGGCTACCTTGATTCTGCCTTCTCCTAATCTTTGTTGTCTGACTCTGAAATCGCTGTAGTAAAATAAGAGGGTTTTAAAAAAATTAATTGCTACTAGTGAATTTTGATAAGGTGAAATTTGTGGCCATGTAAAAACAAAACCACTTTTCTATAAAACACAACAGATACAGGAGGACATAATCTGAACAATACAAATAAATAAATTATTTTGAAATCATACCTACTTTAATACACAGTCATAAAATCTTTCAAGTGCCAGACCAATGGTGTATACCATACAGGGAGTAATAAAACATGGATGCAAATGACATACTACAATAGATAAAGTTTGAACTCTTAAAATAGAAGGTTTATAGGAAACTTGAGTCAACTTCTCAAATTATAAAGCATAAGCATCTTTCAGTGATTATTTTTTCAGACATGACAACTTTTTAAGCATGTCAGAAAAGTACCTGCCAAGGAAAAATAAAATCAAATTAATAATGACAGTATGTACCTTTCCTGTGCAAATAAAAAAAAAAAATTCTAATTAGAAATACTTCTCTGTGTGTATGGGAGGAAGAAATCTTCATTTATACATGAGTGCAAAATGAGAAATATCTATTAAAAAAATCTCCATATGCTGAGACATGACATGCTGTGGAATGATGTTCAATGATTAAATGCCATCCTCTGAAATCTTGTCAGGACTTTTTGCAAAAATCAGCATTTTTCTCATATAATAATGAGATGTGGCTGGCAGATAAGACAAGCTAAATACGATATCAGAGAAAATGGCAATTAGAGATAAATACGTTACATGTTATTTGCTTAGCAGTCTCTTCGCTTACCAGAAAGGAGAGTGGAATACTACAAGCACAGCAAAACTGAGTTTCTTACCAGCTTTGCAAAGATTTTCCACCATTTGTATTGTCATATAATTAGAGGCTTTTCTCTCTGTAGTAATTGGGTATTCCACATAGAGTATGACCTAGTAATGAATGAGCTGCTAGACAAGCTGCCACAAAAATGATCATCCTGCACTACTTTTTCTGAACTATTGAATTGATTTGAATTCCTATTCAGGTTGCTTAAACGCCAACACTGTTAACACTTCACACTGTTAACCACTTCACTTGTATTTTGGATCTATGGACCTAAAATATCTATAAATGATTGAAAGTGATCAACCCAGGTGCTCTATAGATAAATGCATTCTTTAGAAACTGAGCCAGGCAAAACAGTTGGGTCGTATTAAGTTTTCACTCACAGGAACAAAGTCTTTTTTCTAGTGTCTCCTATTATTAATACAGAACTTATCCCTGCCACTTACCTGATTTTTGTGTCTGTGTTCATTTCATCTGTCCTGAGTAACTTGAAGAGTGTAAAATAGTTTTTCAGTCTAACAAGTTTTGCTTCCTAAAAGCTTTTGAGATACTACAGCTCATCCGTTTTATTTCATTCCAGGTGACATCTCCTCTATAAGAATACAGTGGAGATACATTTATTCCTATGTTTCATAAAGTAGTTTTTATCTTTTAAAAAATGCCTTCTTGTTTTCTTGCAACTGTTGTTTTCTACATCCTCAAGTTTATTTTCTGGTAAAAAGGAACTGAAAGATAAAAGCATGTCCTCAGTGCAGTTTCACCACTGTCATGTGGTCTTTGATTACATGGTAGATCTGCTTTTACAATCATTCTTTGTTTCCATACCCCCACCAATCCACACCTGATTTTCTCTTCATTTCCCGTATGTGAGGACTGCTGTCCTAGTTTCTGCTCTTCTGCAAAAACTGTGTTCAAGATCCTTTCATATCATTATCAGTTTCAATATTTTCTTATCTTAATATTAATTCACTTTACCCATGTTTCCAATGCATCCTTTATCTCATTTGTAGACTTGTGTATTCTGACCTGCTAATATCATCTATGAATTTCAATAATACTTATGCATTGGGTTTGCATGGCAAGATTTTCCTGTTATGAAGGCTGCAGAGGTGGCTTCTGTGAGGAGCTGCTAGAAGCTTCCCCTGTGTCTGATAGAGGCAGCGCCAGTTGGCTCCAAGATGGAGCCATTGCTGGTCAAGGCTGATCCCATCAGTGATGGTTGTAGTGCCTCTGTGATAATACTTTTAAGACGGAAACACCACTTCTGGGCAGTAACAGCCAGGAGAGAGAGGAATGAGCATTTGTGAGAGAAACAACTATGTAGACACCAAGGTCAATGAAGGAGGAGGTGGAGTAGGTGCCCCAGGTGCCAGAGCAGAGATTCCCCTGCAGCCTACAGTGAAAAGCTTAGTGAGGCTGGCTGTATCCCTACAGCCTGTTGAGGTCCACGGTGGAGCAGGAATCCACCTGCAACCAGTGGAGGACTCCATGATGGAGCAGGTGGACGTGCCTGAAGGAGGCTGTAACCCTGTGAGAAGCCTGCCCTGGAGAAGGCTCCTGCCAGGACCTGTGGCCCCATGGGGAACCCACACATGGGGGACTTTGTTCCTGAAGGACCACACCCTGTGGAAGGGACCCACAGTGGAGCAGTAAATGAAGAACCGTTGCACATGGGAAGGACTCATGTTGGAGAAGTTTGTGGAGGACTGCCACTATGGGAGGGACCTATGGACAGGGGGAGAGTGTGAGGAGGGAAGAGTGTCAGAGGCAATGTGTGATGAACTGACTGCAACCCACATTCCCCATCCACCTGTGCCACTGAGAGGGAGGAGGCAGAAAATTTGGGAGTAAAGGTAAACCTGGGAAGCAGGGAGGGACAATGGGAAGATGTTTTAAGATTTGGTTTTATTTCTTATTATCCTACTTTGATTTTGATTGGTAGGAAACTAATTTCCCCAAGCTGAGTCTGTTTGGCCCATGATAGTAATTGCTGAGTAATCTCTCCTGTTCCTTATCTTTACCCATGAACTTTTTGTTATATTTTCTCTGCCCTGTCAACCTGAGTGGAGGAAGAGTAGGGCGGCTTTGTTGGGCACCTGAAGTCCAACCAGATTCAACCCACCACAGTAAGTCATCAATAGGAAATTTGGCTGCACCTGAAATATATGCTGTTTGTCTGCAATAAATCTAGGAAATTTTGATAGATGTTATTGTGGGAATCAAGATAAAAGAAATTGGCTAGCCAAGTTTTGCTTTGAAAACTCATGGAAGCATCAGAATCTCCGCATGTATTTTGCTCTCATTTTTCTTGTTCTGAATTTTTACCTGTAGACCGTTTGCAGGGATTTGATAGTAAACCACTAATTACAATTTCATCCTTGAAAATTGTTAGTTGAAAAGAGTTATAAAGTTCCAGGTTGAATCTACCAAGTTCCACAGTAGCAGCAATGCAGACTTTCTAACAGTAGTCTGGAGGTCACTTCTGTAGTGTATGGATAGTTGGTTTGAACACCTATTTGACTTGTGTCAGTATCATAATGCCAGCAACACGTATTTACAGATTTGCATCTTTGTGCCTGTCTCACTGTAAAGAACAAGAATTTTGGGAATTAGAAAAAGAATCATCCTGTCATAATTGCAGCTTCTGCTCAGATGCTGTTGAACTGTTTATTCCAAAGAGAATAACATTGGGTTTTTGTTGTTGTTGTTTTAAAAAGAAGAGAAGAAGCAACTGAAAAAGAATCCATGTCCTTCTGGCACTGGGAGTCACAAAACTGCATGCAGTATTGTACATGTGTTCTAGTGGGTACTGAGCATTTTTCTAGAATTCTTTGCTGTTTTCAGCCCTATTTCAACTCCTATAAAGGAGCTTTTAATGCTGAAGCATCAGTCCTTTCTTAATCCTCAGCAACCTGCAGTTCCTTACTGGGGAAAATTCTTGCTTCTGATTGTTCTCAGAAGATAGGAGAGCAATGAGTCTGAGTCATCAGAGGAGGAGGGCAAGGAACACCCTTTCTACTAAATTTGCTGCATTTAGCAGCAGCATACTGTCTATGGGATTCTCTCCTTTGATACAGGTCTTTGGTCATGTCACCCTGAATAATCTAAAATAATCAGTTCTCTTCTTATTGATTGTAGTACAGCCATACTTCAGGAAACTCAAGTACTAATTTGCATGGCAAAGTACCATCCTCATAGAGCAGAACAGAAATCTTTATTTGGAAGGTGGCTTAAGATTTTAGCACTATTGTTAATGTAATTACTCAGGAAAAAAAGCTATGTTTTTCAGGATGGTTTAACCTTAGTAGCCATGGGAAGAGAATCTACGTTCTGGATCTTGCAAGCAGTTTGCATTTTCTGCTCACTAAACATCCCCTGCCCCCAGCAGCAGAAACCTACTTCTTCATAAGCAAATATTCTTTGTCAGAAACAAAAGCTTGACTTTCTTCCCTAAGCATCACCTTACCAGTCCCACACAGCTTTCTGTTTACTGCTCTCCTCTTAATATTCACTGCCTGCAAATTACCTCCTGCATCAAGAAGCCACTGATGCATACAGATCGGTCCTTCTTCTTGCCACAAAACAGTGGCATTAATAGGCCTCTCTCCATGCTGAGATGTGCTAGTTATTACAAAAGCTGCTAGCACGCTACATTTCAACCGGGAGAAAAAAAAGGTGGAATTTCACAGACCCATAGAATCTGCAAAAAGACATGTAAGATCATAGAGTCCAACCATTAACATACCACCATGAAGCCCACCACTAAACTATGTCCCTAAGCACCGCATCCACGTGTGTTTTAAATATCTCCTGGGATAATGACTCAACTACTTCCCTGTCAGCCTGTTCCAATGCTTGATAACCTTTTTGGTGAAGACATTTTTCCTAATATCCAATCTAAACCTCCTCTGATGCAACTTGAGGCCATTTCCTCTTGTTCTATCACTTGTTACTTGGCAGAAAAGACTGACACCACCTCACAATCTCCTTTAAGGTAGTCTGATGAACTGTGCTGATTTCTGTCAAAAGAAAGGATATCTTAAAATGTTCAGCTGTTTTGTGAAGAACGTTTATGAACTTCAAGGTCTGAATGAACTTCATTCAGCCCAAAGGAAGTTTCTCTGTACAGCTTTAATACCAAACAGATGCTGTGCCTGGCAGGGATCTTTCCTGCCTAGAATACAAATCACAGCAGCTTCAGGGCTGCACAGAACTCTCCTAGCTGATAATCTTGTCCAGTGGATGTTACCATATGGACTGGCTGTAATGAACGGGTAAGTATGAGGAGGAAGAGACAGAGAGAATAGAAAGGACCTCTTGTGAAAGAGAGAGAGGATAGTAGCATGCTTGTAACCACAGATAATGAAAAAAATTCCTTTTTATGTAGTACTTTCAGTGTTACTTCCTTTGTTTAGTCAGAGATGATTTTATCTCACTTCAAAAAATAATAGTTCATAGATTTCTTAAATGGTGAATTTGTAAAATATTTTGTTCTTCCAGATATCGTGCCTTTCTCCTTCTTTTTCAGGTTTAGTTAACTAATGTGGAGGATATATCTCTAAAATACATAATAAATACATACCAAATCTTACAGCAGCTTGTGATACTGAATGCTTTTAATGAATGTAATTTTAGGTATGTTTGGGTTTTTTATAGCAATATCCATTGTATGAGTATCACTCAGAATCCAGAAACCCAGATTCTTGTCTATATATAAACTTAGTCTGCATAATTTGATTAGAATTCTTCTGGGAAAGGGTGCTGAAAGATTATTCAATATTGTTTAAAAAAAAGCATGACTCTAACCTTCTGACCCTCTAACCCTTTCACTTTCTCATGTAATTCAAGTATTCTGGATTTGGTTTGACCTGGAGTAGGATAATGCTGTAAATTTCCCAAGATTCACATTCATGGTCATTTTATCAGGGGAAGTAAATATAATTCCTTAATGCTTCCATTAGATTCAAACCTGAGCTTTGGGGTGACAATTCTATGCCCCATGTTGTATCTCCATTCAGGAACATGGAAGTGTCTGACTCAAGTCCCTACTCTCCCTGCTTCATGGCAGGGTTTTGAAACTGGAGTTTCCTATTGTCCCAGCTTTCCTCTACTACTCCTTCAAAAATGACCAGGGAACACCAGGACTCCATGGGAGGAATTAGCTGCACAGTTGGTAAGTTAGCTCCTAATACCCGGCACAGACACTATAAAACAACAGTAAGGAGATGTGAAACTGCAGATTGATCTGACCTTAATGAGTCTAAGTATGGTATACCTGAACAAGACCAAGTGGATGACACACCCAACCTGTCAGTCAGTGGCATGTATATAAAACAACTTAAACCACATTCTCCAGTCTGTGGATTCATCTGTGTTAGTACTTTACCTCCGATCAGAAATGTGCTTTCAAAGCAAATATACCAATTGCCCTGATTTGCCAGCTTGGTATATTGCATGATGATCCTACAGCGCACAAGATGTATTTTCTTTATGTGAAAGTAAAAGAGAAAACATGGTGTAGGAGCATGCATGATGCTAATGGTTTATTCTGTCTGTTGAGGTCTGACTAGAGTTATGCCAAAATAAAACACACTGAATTGTTTATAATGTAGATGTCAGGTCTTTGGCCTGAGGTCTTTTGTTACCTGGATCCATTCCAAGCTGCCTTCTAATGTCTGTACTACCTCCACACTACCACACTATCTGCTAATGTGGCCATACACAGCCTGCTTACTCATAGGTTGCAATGGAAGTAGCTTTTGCCTGTTGAGGTTGCAGAAAATTTCCAGAAATCTATCAAAAACAAAATAATATTTTTCTATACTTCATATACTAGCGAAGAGGTAATCATCACAGAAAGGGTCATTGGGCACTGGAACAGGCTGCCCAGGGAGGTAGTTGAGTCACCTTCCCTGGAGGTGTTTAAGGCATGGGTGGACGAGGTGCTAAGGGGCATGGTTTAGTGTTTGATAGGAATGGTTGGACTTGATGATCCGGTGGGTCTCTTCCAACCTGGTTATTCCATGATTCTGTGATTCTATGAAGATGTAAAGGCTATCACTCTTTTATTTAAAGTGTTATTAGTCATTATTATTGAGGGTTTTTTTATTTTTGCTCATTATTTTATTCAGTTAGTATTTGAGCTGCGAAACACTTACTTTGACTTTTTTTTCCTCCTCCTGATAATTTACTCCAAACTTTTTGACCATACTTGCTACAAATAAACCAGAGTATAATTAGGCTCTGAGAAACAGCCTAAGTGAAGTCCATTGTGGTGTGGGAGTAGGACTGGTACTAATAATAAATTATCCATAACTGTTTGTATTTTTTTCAGAGGTGTCTCCCACATGAAGATAAATATTGATTAATTTGTTTAGATTATTGATTTTTCAGAGGATCTTGTTCCTCTGAAAGGATGCTTCAAATTAAACCAGTATGAATAATGAGCTTTGATTTTACCATGTGCGATTATCATGGCTTTTATAGCTTAGTTTTTGACAATAGTTTTTCCAGTCAAAGATTCTATCAGTTCAGCAATAACTGACTTCTTTAATAGTCATTGATCACATAAGGTTTTTACACACATATAATATAACATAGTGGAAGGTCAAACAAATTTTTCTAAATTAATTGGCAGGTGCAATGTATAATGAAGCTTGAAATTCTACAATCAGGGAAACAAACAAGAGAAAAACAACTGTCCAAAACAAACAAAAGGAGAAACACACTCAAATCAGGAATGTTCACTGGAATGGTAAAAGGCAAAAAAATTCTAAAGCAAATGAGCAGAACGCTGTATCCTATACTCCACTCAGAATAAGGCCTCTATCTACTACATGAAATTCAAATATGTAAGATAATAATTGCAACCAAACAACAAATTATACGGCATTTATGCCATTTCCTTTTATACTGAAATGGAGGGGAAAAACTAATTGTAGCTCTACAGCTCTGAAGAAAGTGCCTATAAGCATAGCTCTGTAGTATAGATGTTATGAATGCTTTCGACTTCTATAGGTTTTAGATTTGTATTCCAAGGAGTCTTCTATGCAACAGTAAATATTGTGATCTCATTGGGAATTTTTGCAAGCATGAGACTGCCCATGCATTGTTTGGGGTTTTTTTTGTTGGGTTTTCATTGTTGTTTTTGCCCAGCTGCCTTAAGGTCTTCCTGCTGTCATGTGCTGCTTTTTGTGAATATCAGGAACAGCATATGGTTTGTCAGGGGGGTCTTGAGCAAGAATGTTTAGGGCAATTCTAAGTGTGTCCACCTCAAGTGTTCTATATGAGATAGAGAGTCCTTTTAGAATTGTGCTTTGGTTTACCTGCTAGTGTTTTTCAGAATGTTCTAACAATTCTTTCATGCTAACCCAGTATGAAGGGTTGCTACAGGGATGAAGAGAGATCATGCAGAGAGAAAATCAGAAGGGCTAAAGTCCAACTAGAACATAAATTGGCCAGTTCTGTGAAAAATAATTAAAGATGTCACAACAATGACAAAGGATGAGGATAAGTCTGAAGTACTTAATTCCTTCTTTGCCTCAGTCTTTAATAGTAAGGTAAGATGTTTTCTGGGTACTCCTGCGCCAGAAGACAGGGAGAGGGAGCAGAACAAAGCTCGAATGATCCAAGAGGAAATGGTTAGAGACTTGCTTGGCCAATTAGACGTTCACAAATCCACGGGGCTGGACGGCATCTACTCAAGGGCATTAGGGGAGCTGGCAGAGGTGCTCACCAAACCGCTTTCCAACATCTACCAGCAGTCCTGGCTGACTGGGGAAGTTCCACTTGACTGAAGGTTGGCAAATGTTGGACCCATTTACAAGAAGGGTAGGAAGGAGGATCCAGGGAACTACAGGTCAGTCAGTCTGACTTCAGTGCCAGGGAATTTCATGGAACAGGCCATCTTCAGTGCTATCACACAACACACATTGGACAAACAGGTGATTGGGCCCAGTCAACATGGGTTATGAAAGCAGGTCCTGCCCGACTAACCTGATTTCCTTCTATGACAGGGTTACCCACTAAAATGGAAGATAGAAAGACTGTGAATATAGTGTACTTGGACTTCAGTAAAGCCTTTGACAACATTTCTCAGTATTCTGCTTGAGAAACTGGCTACCACTGGCCTGGACAGGCATACCCTCTGCTAAGTAAAATACTGGCTGAAAGGTGAGGTTCAAAGAGTGGTGGTAAATGGAGCTAAATCCAGTTGGAGGCTGGTCACAAATGTTGTTCCCCAAGGCTCAGTGTTGGGTGCATTTCTGTTCAATGTCTTTATTGATGATCTGGATGAGGGGATTGACTGCCCTTAGTAAGTTCACAGATGACACTAAGCTGGGAGGAAACATCGATCTGCTTGATGGTAGTGAGTCTTTACAAAGGGATGGATTGGTGTGCTGTGACCAGTAGTATGAGGTTCAACAAAGCCAAGTTCTGGAACCTGCACTTGGGACACAACGACCCCATGCAGCTCTGCAGGCTTGGGGAAGAGTAGCTGGAAAGCTGCCTGACAGAGAAGGACGTCTGGGTACTGGCTGACAGCCGACTGAACATGAGCCAGCAGCGTGCCCACATGGCCAAGAAGGCCAACAGCATCTTGGCTTGTATCAGAAACTGTGTGGCCAGCAGGACCAGGGAAGTGATTGTGCCCCTGTACTGAGCATTGGTGAGGCCAGACCTTGAACAATGTGTTCTGTTTTGGACTCCTCAGTACAAGAAAGACATTGTGAGGTGCTGGAGTGTGTCCAGAGAAGAAAAATTAAGATGGTGAAGGAGGGGAGAACAAATCTTATGAGGAGAGACTGAGGGAACTGGGGTTATTTAGCCTAGAGAAAAGGAGCCTGGGGGGGCGACCTTATCACTATCTACAACTGCCTGAAAGGAGGTTGTAGCAAGGTGGGTTCTGCTCTCTTCTCCCAAGTGACAGGCAATAGGAGGGAGGGAGCCTTTATGAAGGGAGGTTCAGATTAGACATTAGGAAAAATTTCTTCATCAAGAGGGTTATCAGGCACTGGAACAGATTACCCAGGAAGGTGATTGAGTCCCCATCCCTGGAGGTATTTAAAAGATGGGTAGATGAAGTGTTTAGGGGTACAATTTAGTAGCAGACAGATATTGTTGAGCTTGATGATCTCAAAGGTCTTTTCCAGCTAAGCAGTTTGATGATTCTATGATTCTGTGATTGGTAAGAGTGCTGTCCTGTAAAGGAGCAACTAATGAGCTCTATCCCTTAATGGGAATTTAGCTCACAGGATCAAACTCAAGCTAGTCAGCCATAACTCTTTCAGATATATATAGCACATACTGCTGGTTCTCTGCAGTAAATGATTCACTCTACAAATTTCACTCTCGTTTTCCCATGCTGCTTGCTGAACTAGATATAGGCTATGTTCATCCTTCTTCTGTTGTATTTTCTACTGCTTCAGCAACAGTAAAATTGTATCTTCCCTGCCGTATATGACTTGGGGAGGATCTGTAAGGGGACACACAGCTTTTGAAGAAAAACCATCATTTTTAGATCCGGTGATCTCAGCTGGACTGAGCCTCGTAAGTTTCAAGGACAGCATAAGACAGAAATAAAAATAGTGTGGATATTTTAGATTTAACACACCTATTTTAATTCCAAAATCTGACAAGACTGCTATGTCCAAATTGATTTTTTCACTTGGTAGTAAATGCACATTTCACTGATTTCTGCAATGATTATATGACAAGGTCAGAAGTCAGCCTTCATCCAAAAGTCACTTCTGCTGTGTGGGACATTCAGTTTAAGCTTTCAATCCAAGTAAATCAGCATGGTTTAGAATTTTTTTCAACCTGCCAGTTTTACAAATCGGAATTTTAAACTACTGCATATTTGTCAAGTGTGCCAAGGTGCAAGAAATTCACTAGGGAAGAACAAAAGTATAAATTATTGATTGCAACATTTTCAAATTATTTAAATGTTATTCCTTTCCTGTCTTCTTTCTCTGAACTTAGTACATTATACCTTACTGAGGACTAAAAATGCAAGGTTATAATGAACATCTCCATATAAATGAGAGAATTTGTTTTATTATTCAGAAGAATGAAGGGCACTAGAAGGTCTTGATATTCCCTGAAATAAATCAGAATGAGGTTTGATGTGGCTTCCCTGTCTGCGTTTATGACAAAGACAACAGTAAACCCATAATATTTTTAAGTCCTGTAGAAGAACTATCAGTCCATTCACTGGCACAATGGCAACATGTAATAAATAGGGCTTCCTAAACTATCAACCTCTACCTGCTATTCTTCTGCCTCTACAGAGATTTTACCTCTCATTCTTTTCTCTGGAAGCTTACTTACTGTGGCACTATCAACAGATCCCAAAACCAATAGTTTATGTTTTTTAGTTCCTTGACTCTAAACTCAGTGGTCTTCCAGGCTTTGTTTCACCCTACTTGTGGTTCTCAGTAATCTTTACTGTGCATCTGTCTTCTCAGTTTATTCCTTGATTTTCAATTCTACTTGGGAACCTTTTGTTTCACAGCTGAGAACATTTTCCTACATTCCTCATCTCCTTTGTTTGCTGTCCAAATTTTCTGAATTTCCTGGAGAGTTTTCAGGCTTGTTCACTAGTTGTGGGCTGACTGACTATTTCAAGGACTTTCTACGCAAACTTCAGACTTGCTATCCTCTTAGTTAAAACTGTCAGAATATCAAAAATTTGTTTCATTAGAGACCTTGCTAGGTTCACCACATATTCAGAAGAAGATGGAAGCAGAGGAAAGTGGAGAATCTAGACAGATGTTGCAAGAAATATTTACCCATTCTGTATCTTATGCTAAATTTTGTATTAGCATATTCTTGTGAAAATACTTGAAAAAAAATCCCCAAAACATTCTCTATAAACAATTTGTACTGTTTGTGTGGAATTCTTGAAAGAGATATGTGGTATCTATTTGGGTCTTGTTTAATAAGACCTTCCTTCAGCCTTAACTTTCAAAGCTGTTAGTTCTGTGATCAATAAATATACTTGGTTTAGGAATTAGAAAATCACCAATATTAAGGAGGAAAAAAAATCTGCTGCTCTTCTGTTGTAAAATTCTGCAGACAGTGGCAGAAAACAATTGCCTTTCCTTTTTTTTCCTGTACTTTTATGTTTAATTCTGGGAACAGAGTAAGATGTCATCACCTTATAAAGTACACATTTATACAAGCTTTCAGAGATAAAGTAAACAACATGCTTATCCTCTGAGAAGGAAACTTTGAAGGAAACTGGATGACCACTCTGTTTACTATATGCTTTGCCAACTGTGTTGCAAATTAATGTACCGAAGACTGCTGGGCAAAATGGTTTGCAGATTTTCAGTATGAGTGTGAACTGCTGCCATAAATACAGGTTTATAGATCAAAGTCTTGGCAGTGCTGAGAACATTGAGAATGATGGCAACTCTCCACAGAAGGAATGGTGCTTTGTGTGACCTTCCAGGCATCTTCCGTATGGATTAAAACAGACACAGTCTCCGAATTGATGATACCAGGCACAAACTCAGTAAGAAAACTGTGTGTGTTTATTACTGGAGGGCAGAGGGCATCTTTGGATTTTCACAGCAAGTTATTCCCTCCCTTTCATATACTTTTGTTCCCTGTCTACCAGCTCCAAATCTCAAAACTGCTCTGGGACAAACCAGACACAATTAACGCAGTAACCACTACAGCCTGTGTAAACAGGCTCAGAAGCTGTGGTGTCAATAATGAAATAAAGTTTAAATTCGGGCCTAATTCTTCAGTGCATTGAGGACTCTCTGATCCACTAATAAGATCTGAGGACGCTCAGTATTTTTTCAAAGGAATTCAGCATCTTGCAGAATTAGTCTCTGGCTGAATTCAGATGAGATACACATAATAGGTAATTATGATGAACAAATATTAAAGAAATACCTTACATTTCAAGATACAGTAAAAGAGATGCTGTTGTGATATCCCGAAACTGTGAACTGGTCAAAGATTAATTAATTACTTATAGATTATGTAAATGCCCTCACATATTTTTAAAAACTGACTTCTGATTATTTTTTAAATAATGAAAATGCAATTAAAAAGCAGAAGCTATGGCATCTGTTAAAGAAAAAGAAAAACAAAGGAACAAATCTGGAAATTCTTTTATGTTAATTTTTCTTCAGGAGTTAATAATAAGGTATGATAATATTAAAGTAATATTAATAGTTTATTTAAATTTTGATATAGTGCTCTGTATTTAATTAAATTATATTCCATTTTTATATTTAATTTTTTAATATTTAATAAAATTCTATAATAAACATTTGGTATATTTAAACTGCATGATTTGTCCCAGGCTATGCTATGCAGGATAACTCCCAGTTCTTACCCCGCCCTCTGCTTAGTTTTCATTCAATACATAGACTCCAGTGGAATTGCAAAAGGGCAAACATTGATTTGCTTTCAGTGCTGATTGATACATCAGATAATGTTTTCTCTTTTTAAGTCAATATTCAATTTTTTAAAACTATGATAATGGAAACCTAAGTGATTTTGGTTTAATTCTTGCAACTTTAATCACTGGTGCTAAACTTAGGATATCATTTTACAGCATAATTTGCTATAAGGCAGGAGATGGATGCCATTTAGCATGTTTTCTTCTTGCTTTAGAAGATCACTTTTTCTGTGGTAGGCAGGTACAGCATTAACAGCAAATGCTGTGTAAACTCATTTCTTATCGTTACTTTCCTTCACATTGAATGCCGATAGAGACCACTGAAGACACTGGAGAGACGTCAGGTGGCCCTGGAATTCGCTGAAAAGCAGATTGATTCTCCTTCATATTTGTTATAATAAACCTGAGAAGTACAATAGCTTGTTATGATTTTCAGAATTCTGTGGAGGGAATACTGTAACACATACATGAGAGAGAGGGCAAAATTTACACAGTTGGTTAAATTAGAGTCAACCCAGTTCATCTCAGAGATGACTGAGGTGATAGTGCTTGTTACCTAAAGGACAAAGTCTTATATCATTGCCTTTCAATATTCAAGTTAAAAATCCTTAGAATTATTGAAGCATTACTGAAGATTGTGAATAAGTAATTGATATACTTGATGGATCAATAGAAACAATCATTAAAAGCTTTGCTTTTGAGAAGAAATTAAATGAAATGGCTAACTGCTACCTAACATTTAATATTTGAAGAGAAGTATGAAGAATTACAGGGCAGAGCTTTTTGCTAAAAAACAGCTTTTCACTGAAAGTATATCCGAAATGACATTCTATTATTAGTATTTTTGTGGAAGCATTTATGAAAGATTGTATTAATCTAATAGTAAGTCTTCTTTCAGCATCACTTCTGCTATTGGTCACCCCAAAGACTACTCTGCATATTTCTTGGGCTCTCTAGGAGTGATTGTAAAACAATTTAAGCTCTAATCAGAACTGTAGGTTTAAATCTTTATCTGCCTTCTTCACCATGATGAAATCTACCTTGTGTTGAGCCAGGAATTGCATCACTCACATCGCACGAGGTAAGGCCTATTCTAGGGATCTGTACACAGTGTCAAATTGGGGTGGCTCCAGCTTCCTTTACTGTATTTAATAGTCTCAACCCTCAGTTCTTTTCAGGCTGATTTTGCTGCTTAATATCTCATTATCCTCATAAAGGAATGTGTTTACAAATTCTTAGCTGCCCTAGTAGCAGCCTGCCACTTAAAATAGTTGTCAGGTGCATACTTGAGAACTAATAACATGCACAGTAATGTAGGTAAGTTGAATTCAATCTAAGCTGGCATGTTCAGTGTCAAGGTAACTGCTCATGGGATTATGAGTAAATGAAGGGAGTTTCTCAGACTTAGTTCCTAATTCCTTAGTGATGTTCATACAGGAAATCTTCCAGAATCAGTAGTTTACTTACACTTTTGTGCTAAACTCCATGGAAATAAAGTGATGAAATATGAGAGGAAATTTTGAGAGGAAATCTATTTTTCGGTTTTGCACTGGACATGCTGCATTTGTGCTTGAATGTGCATGCATAGGAGAGAGGAGGAAAAAATACAGTCACTTGATTTTGCATGCATTTTGAGCAGTGGAATAGTTCTGTGACACATTGTAATTTCTTTATAAACATTGATCCTTAAAACACAGTATAACCATCGTGAACAACATTTTTGAAACGCAGTCTTGGTCAGTCAGCAATGACAAAATCTTTAAACTAGGATCAAAAAAATTGCAAATATTCATAGATATATTAATATATAAAATAATGACTAGGAAAAGGACCTGAAACTTATTGAGTTTAGGGTAGATATTAAGAAGGTCATAAGAAGGTCAAGTAGAATAGTAAAATTACAATCCACCAAATTTATTGTTTCTGCACTAATTTGAGAAGTAAGAGAAATAAACAGGAAGAACTGAAATCTTAATTAATGATCACAACAGTTACTTAATCGGCATATGAGACGCTCAGTGGGATAATTCATGTGATTAGAATATTAGTAGGTATCATTTTCTCCAGATACATCTGCAAGAGGGGAAAATGAGAGAATGTATTGCTTTGCATGGCAAGTAGATCTATAAAGAGGTGAGATACATTTTCTGGACAAGGATAAAATAGTTCAAATCAGCTGTGAAACACCAGTTATTATTTGATTCTTGGGGAAAATAAGAATTTTTCTGGAAGATAAAAGAAGGAAAGCCCTGACCTGTGCAGGTATTGGTAGTAAAAGCTTTTTAGAAAATAGAATCATAACATCACTAGGTTGGAAAAGACCTTTCGCATCATTAAGCCCAACCATACCTGTCCACTACTAAATCATATCCCTAAGCACTTCCTCTACCCTTCCCTGGTGAGAGCTCCCTCCCTCCTACTGTCTGTCACTTGGGAGAAGAGATGAACACTCACCTCACTACGACTTCCTTTCAGGTAGTTGCAGACAGTGATGAGGTCTCCCCTCAGACTCCTTTCCTCTAGGCTAAACAACCCCAGGTCCCTTGATCTCCCTTCATAAGAGTGGTTAATTCCCTTGGTTGCTCCTCATCTGGTCACACTGCTGGCTCATATTCAGTCAGCTGTCATCCAGCACCCCCAGGTCTTTCTCTGCCAAGCAGCTTCCTAGCCACTCTTCCCCAAGCCTGTAGCGCTGCAATGGGTTGTTGTGTCCCAGGTGCAGGACCTGGCATTTGGCCTTGTTGAACCTCATACTGCCGGTCGCAGCCCATGGATCCAGTCCATTCAGCTCCCTTTGTAGAGTCTCCCTACCCTCAAGCTAATCAACACTTCTTCCCAGTCTTGTGTCATCTGCAAACTTACTAGGAGTACATTCAATCCCTTCATCCAGATCATTGATAAAGATATTGAACAGAAGGAAGCTGTGACCCTGTGAAAAGCTTGCACTGGAGCAGGTTCCTTGCAGGTGCTGCAGTCCCATGGAGAGAAGCCAATGTTAGAGCAAGTCCTCTGGCAGGATCTTTGGCTCGTGGGGGCTCACACTGGAGCAGCCTGTTCTGGAAGGAATGCACCCTTTAGAAAGCACCTGTGCTGGAGCAGGTCATGAAATAATGCATCCTGTGGGAAGGACCCACATTGGGGAATTTTGGTAAGGGCAGTCTCCCGTGGGTGGGACCCCACAATGGAGCAGGGGGAGAGTGTAAGGAGAAAGAAGTAACGGAGATTACAGGTGATGAACTGACTACAATTCCCATTCCCTGTCCCCTTTGCCATTCTGTAGGAAGAAGGGAGAGTAGCTGGCAGTGAAGCTGAGCCCAGGAACAAGGGAAGGCTAGGGGGAACGTGTTTTCCAAGTTGTTCTTGTTTCTCACCATCTGACCCCATTGTTACTGGCATTAAATTAAATTGACTTCCCCTTGTTGACTCTGTTTTGCCCTGGACAGTAATTGCTAAAGTGACCTCCCTGTCCTGATTTCAGCCCATAAATGAGTCTTTCATTGTAGTTTCCACCCTTGTCCAATGAGGAGCGGCAGTGTGATAGAACGGCTTGATGGAAGCATGGCAGCAACCAAGGTCAAACCATCACAACCTCGAAAAATGATCTGGTCCAGTCTCTCATCGGAAATGGAACCTAGATGAGATCACCTACCACCTTGTCCAAGCCTATTTTGAAAATCTCCAGTAATGGGGACTCTACCCCAATCTTGGGGTGGTTGTTCCAGCTTTCCAGTAAAATAGATACAGTAAGGCACAGAATTTCCAAAATATTTTGAAGAACAAAGGAAAAATAAGGAATCTAAGATATTGAATTCTAAACATTGGAGGACTGGCAGAAAATGTGAAAGGAACAAAAAGCCTGGGTAAGAATGACAGTGAAAAGAAAAAGTTTACAGTTGTAGGAAAATAAAAGGAATCCTACAAAAATAAAGAAATAACGTTCAAGAAAATAGGCTTAAGCAGCTGCAGAGAGCTGGTAGGAAAATGTTATGAGTAGCAAGCTTAAGTAATAAGGGAGTTCAGATTAGTTCCATCTCCTTAAACTGACTGTCAAAGACCTGCATGTATTTATCCAGGGATAGAGAAAGACTAGAAAATATGAGCAGGGATGACTTTGATAATATAATGAAATCTTCAGTGATCTCAGATAAAAAAGGGAATATACATAATGTGGAAAATACATCAAACTATCAAGGGAATTAAAAACAGCATAAAAGCCCTGGCACAAAATCAGAAGTGTCAAGGTAGAGAATGAGATACTTTTGACAAAATTATGAAGGGAAAAATGAAAATATTGCATAAGTTAAATTCTTTCTCTCAGTCCCAAAAGCAAGATTAAGAAAGGTGTGGATTTACCAACGAATAGGAAGGAAAAGCTATTGAAAAATAACAGCTACAGTTCATTTAAAAGCTTTTGTGATGAATACTTCATTGAAGTTACTTTTTGTCTTTCAAAGGAGTGGGTCAGTGGGTCAAGTAACTTCAGAATATTGAACTGTTATTCCTGGGTATATAAAAAAAGGGTAAGATTTCAGAAAAATGAAAAATTAATATCTGTCCACACAAACATAAACAAGAAATATATGACACCCTGTTTACTAGAAAACTACTGGAGCAATAATCATGTTGAGCTATGCATATACCTGAAAGAAAAGCAGATAGGTCTAATATCAGTTTAACGAGAAAAAGTCTTGTGCCACCAACATACTTTTTTTTCTGTATCAAAGTAGAGGATCTTGCAAATAGAAAAGATGCAGTAGAAGTTTTATCCTTTGACTCCAGTAATTCTGCTTTCCTGTCTTATTGAATTTATTTAAGAGAGCTAAAGGAACATAGATTACATTACACTGCCAGTATCAGAGGAGTAAAAACGTGCTTAACATACCATAGCTGTTTAGCCCCAAAAGGAATAATCCTGGGTTGAGGTCTAGGATGTGAATGAGAAAACTAGTTGAGAAAAGTAATCAATGATGTAAAGATTTAAGTGAAAAAAAGTTAGATTTTTAACATCAAGACATTTTCGGATGCTGTGGACAGCAACGTACTGGAATGAATTGTGTAGGACAAATGGAAGGTTATAAGCTGTACATCTGCCAGAAATTGTTTAGATATCACTGATCTTGCCTGGGGCATGGAGGTGGTGTAAGTCATCATCCAAGACCCCCTAGAGTTATTTCCATGATATCTAGTTACATAAATTATCCATGTTTTTTCACTAGTTTCCACTATGCTAAAGTTACTAGAACTTGTATGTAATTTTTCCATTTCCCTCCTCAGAGAAGTGATTCCACTACCCTTACACAAGTTCTACTGAAAAAAACTTACTATTTCAGACAGTGACTTAACTTATTTTCCTTGATTCTATAGGGAGAAAACCAGAAAAAATTGTCTTTAAATTGTTTGCAGCATTAGGTAAGTTGCACATCTGTGACTAAGAAGTTAAAAGTTGTTAAACAATACTATTAGTAATAAAATAGTATCATTTTCTCTTTAGTGGGAAAATTTATATCCTCCTTTAAAGAAATCAGAATTCAAAATATACTTATTCTTCTTTTTTCCTGAGCATTAAACTGTTTATTTCACAGAATCATGGTCATTTATATTAGAAAAGACCTTTAAGACAGTCAAGTAGCCAAGTTCATTTTTCCATTTTCTTGTCCTGACACTCTTTTTCTTGGGGAATGGGGTTTGGATCTAGGAAGCATGCATTATCATAGGGCTTCCCCAAATTAGGTGGTTCTTCTGACAATGATCTGTAGAAATCGTTGCCTGAGTTTTCTGAAGGTGCTAAAAGCTCTCATGGGCTCAAGTGAAGACTGGACAAGTTTTTGGAAGTGATAAGCACTAAAGGTAGTTACGTATTTTAAAAGATGCATCTGGCTCAGGAACTGGTTGGGGCCTGAGAGGTAAATAAGAAGTACTGGCTATGCATGCCCAATTCTTCCCACTTCTGTTGTGGTGCTTATGATCTTTACTGAAAATATGATCCTGTCTTGGGAAGATCATTGGTGCAGTCCCACCTACCACACCTGTGAGCCTTGACCTCCAGCCAGTGGATACTCTTCCTGTTCCCTGCCAGATGCAATGCATCATGATGATTACAGAGCTGGAAAGCTCTACTTGGCTCCCATAGCAAGGCAAAAGTAGTGAATGAAATAGAGGTCTGCCTGCAAAGATCAGTGTAAGTTCTTTTATTTATTTGTTTGTTTCTTTGTCTGAAACTTGACAGGACACTTTTTTTGACAATAATTATAAAAATCTGTCTTTTGCATACACTACACGAATCATTAGACTTTTAATATTATCACAGAACTTCTATTCTCACTCGTTATTTTCAGTTCATTAGAGTTATATTTAGAAAAAAAACAATGGGGGCAATTCTAGGTTAGGCAAGTACACTTGCAGTTAAATTGGTCTCAAATTATGTTCTTTAAAGTTAAGATACAGCTTTTGTTTCTTCCTTGGTGTGCTGAGATTAGTGACTGTACAGCAGGTCGTTAACAATTGGACTGGGAATATTTGGAAAAAAATAGTTATTGTGAAGCAGATATAAATTTAACATTAACTCATCTCAATAAATTTGGATTTAAGGAGTTCTCACCCTTGAGATCTTACTTTATAGTGTTACTATTCTTAGATTATTCTTTGCTATACTAATCTTGTACGTATCTTCTAAATATGTAATTTTTTTTTAATTGACTTCAACTCCATGTTACAAATTGAAGAGTGGAGCCTATAGTTTCATCACAATATTACTACAAAACGTCACTTGCCTGAATAAACATTGTCTTTGATATAACTGATAATTAATTGCTGATGCAGAAGGAAAGGGGTAAAAGAACACCATTTACTGCAAGGAACTACAAAATTTGTAGTTCTAATACCACCTTTAAAATTTCATGTCTCTCTTGCTGGGAGTGGGGGTGATGTAATGCACAGTGTAAGGCTAATATGTCAAGTGTGGTGTTCCTATGATGCTAATGTCAGAACAAACAAGAATAGTAGTGCATATCCTTTAAGCTTTTCATCAGTCCGATATTTCCAGCTCTGATAAATAACCAGATTTCATAGAACACTTCAGTTTCCCCTGTTATTCCCTAGTCTCCTTTGTAGAAGAATTTTAGTTTTGATTAGATGCTGAGGTAATTTCCAAGACTCTGCCTTTCTCAGTCTCATGGCCTCTCAGGGTCTCAGTCTCTTCTTACCAGAAAGCATTCCCTCCAGTGGCCTAGAATGACATCCTGAAAGTGTTCTGAGGTGCTGTGGTGGAAGGTTGTCACTACCTACGTGTTAGGAAAGAAACAAGGGGAAATTGGCCATTGCCAGTTCCTTGCAAGCAGCTTCTGTTTGAAGAAAGCAGAGAAGTAAAGATGGTGCAAGGAACAGGGCATAATATTAAATAGGATATTGTATGGATTAAGATGGTTGCCACATCAGAAACCTGTCCTTGAGCACAGATAGATGAATTCCTGAGAGGCAGGGAGCTTCAGACTCTGACAGTGAGGGAAAATAGTGTTGGTATGCAAGAAGCTATTGAAAGGAAGAATGATACAGAAATATTAACAGGCAAGATCAATTACTTAGAAAATCTGTAATCGCAGGAAACAAATAATTGCTTTGTGAACTTCTATAATTCAGAATAACTTGACTTCTTGTGAAGTGGTGTTATCTGTAATCTACCTATGTAATTCTTCTGTGTGGAATTAACTAATGGAAACAAGACAATGATCAAGATTTTAAATGTCAATCTTGGAAGTATAGAAACAATAAGGTGCTTTTCAACCAGAAACAACCGTATTTATCCTTGAATGTGGAAATTTACCTTACGTCCTTTCATTTATCGCTATACTACTTTGCTTAAAGCTGTCATTATTACACTGCAAAGTTGGTAAGTCTCACAGAATCAGGTTTGGTTTGGTATTCTGGACCACATGCACAGCCTTTGTTTTGATTAGTTCTTTTGCAAAGAGTGCATTGATATCTAACATACAGTTTTCAATTTGAAGTATCTGCCACAAAAAGGAGACTGAACAGATTAATAACCATTTTTAATTTTTAGAACCTTCTATTTGTTCTGCTTCTTCATTTATTCCACGTATTTCCCCTACAATGGATGTCAAAAGCAAATGCCTGTCTATTTAGCCTGCATAAGGATACTACTAAGAATATAGGCCACAAATTTTACATACAATATAAAATACAATATTGGCTGGCCATTCTGTGAAATGCCTTCCTCTCTTATTTGCTATGTTTAGGTACAGATAATGAGAATAATAAGAACAAATGTAGCTTGAGATTTCAGATTTTTGCAGGGAGGGTTACTATCAAAATTATCTATAGAGAGAGTTTATAACCCTGTATTTACACTACAGGTATTAATCCAATACATTTATAGGCACATACAAAGATGTCCCAAGGATATGTTAGGCTTACATTTTCAATGCAATTTCCAGCATGTTTTGAAATATCACTTATGGGAATTTTCTTTCATCACTGCTTTCAGTCCCTTTGACATTTCACTTTCTCTATCATACCTTCTTTGTAATATTAATTCTCAACTTCAAAACAATTAATTTATCTCCTAATTTATAATTTTTTCAAATTTCCATCTCATGTTTCTTATTGTGTTTCCTTATGCTTCAAATCTCTCTGTTTAACAATTGTTTTCTTGCAGTTCCTTCATAATTTGAACTCTTTCCATGTCCAGAGGGACATGGCAGGAGATGGGTAAGGGGAAGGAATTGCATTCTTGAAATTATCTCTCCCCGTTGAATAATCACTTCTTATATGGTGGTTACAAAATATTAGCAGCATAATTACATAATTACCTGAATTATCCTATGTGTAACTTCTACTGACAGAAAGAAATTAACACTTTTAAAATATTATTGCTCTTGTCACATATGAAATCAGTTTACAGTCAAATTGTGATATTTTGTAGGCAGGCTGTTTTTTTATTATTATGTCCAGTTCCTCGTTTTTCAGTACGCTGCTTGCCATCTTATGTTTCAAATTACATGTCAGATAATAGAGTTTAATAAATTTATAAAATAATTTTATAATAATTTATTAGTTATTATAATTGGCTTAAGGATAATTTTATATACACAGCTCCTGAGAATGAAGGCCCTTATCTGGCTAATATCTTCACATTATGACAGGTGAAATCATAATTACAAACATAACCTCTGGGTGATCTTTTGACACTTACTGAACAGTGAATAGCAGCCAACAAGTCAGAAATTAATGCACAAATATTTCCCAAACCTTTAAAGTAAATTAGGAATTATTACAAGCAATAAAAGCTACCTCAGTGTTACTGGAAGGGTGGGCTCTGCAATTCCCTATTAGCATTGGTTTCCTGTAATAAGACTGTGGATTTTTATCTCTTGTAATTTTGCCAAATGATAAACATTCAGGTTGATGCATTCCATGTCATGTACCTGCCCTAAAGTTTAATTATTTTATAAACACTTAACCTGAAATGGCTCATCTAGGTATGCAAACAGGGTCAGGTTGCAAATAACTTCCATTGCAATAGTAAGGAAATAATTCTGATTTTTTCTTTATTATTTCATAGTTTCATATTTTATTAGTAGTACATTCTTTCCTATTGTTATATGCAGTATAATTCTAGCATCTATGTTTCTGTAGTGAGAATTTCAAACTTGACAGGGAAATGGTTTCTGCAAGGAAGTGCCTTTTTACTTGAGTGGGATCTATTCAAAGCCAGAGAAATTTGGAAAATCCTGTGTGCTTTGCTAGAAGCTAAAAGCTTTGAGGGACTCTGTTACTGGTGGGGAGCAACTTCTACTAGTTCTCTTGCAACTCCCACTGCAGACAAGACAATACTCTATTACCACAGAGAAGCCAGGCAGAAGTGCAGCTGGAAGGAGCATGGAAGTCTGCTTCTCCTCTGCTAATAACTGAGGCAGCAGAAAATCATACAATCAATTAGAAAGAAAGGAGTAGGCTGTGACTTTGGAAGCCGGGGGAGATAAAAGCTGGGTCAGAAAGGGATAAATTTAGATAAGGGAAAAAGGGAATGAAGAATGGGAACATGGAGAAAAAGCAGAGCCAGCTGGAAGGAAGAGTAGAAACTTAGTGAGTTTGATGGAAGGAGAGCTGATATCCATTTGTGATTCAGATGCTCTGTTTAGCATCTCTAATATAGGGGTGTCATTTTCAGTGTTATGGTCTCTACTGACAGCTAAGCAGATGTATAGAGGGATCTGAGATTGTTTAGTTTGCCAAAATTAACTTTTGTTTGTCTAAGAGTGTAAGAAAACTTGCATAAGAGCTCTCTGACACTGTAATATTAATTCCAGTAACTCAGGGTCCTGAGATGTGTTCCCAGGAGACCAACAGCTAAATCCAGAAAACATAAAGAATAATGTGAGAAAACAAAAATTTAGACATTTACACTGAGGTTTCTACTTTTGAAGTGTTTAAATAATAATATGGTATTCTAAGAATATGTTAGAGCTCTGTGTTGTCATATGATTTAAAGCTTTATTAAATAGTTAGAGCTCTCTCTATAGTTGTCTCACTATATAATCACTTTCTGCCAGCACATGTTTAGAATTAGGCCAGTGTAGAACAACACTGGGAAATGTCAATGTTGGAAATGTAAGCTTACAGAATCAATTCTCCTTGCAAAATGCAATGTTACATTTAGTTCACATGCATCTCACATGTAAACCTGTGGGTGGTGGTGAATGGGTGCATAGTTAACAGTGAGATTGTGATTGAAATATACCTAATAGTCCAGCCGAGCAGGGCACTTTGGGAATGAAGTGAAAATTCATGAGCCCTCTGCTGTTTGGCAGACTGTCTTAGGGTGCATCATGCTGACCAAACTGGCACATCTGAGCTGTTGGCACAATAGTAATCCTATTTTTATTTTGCAGGTGCATGGCCATTTTGTCAGGTAGCAAAATCTCTTATTGCATATTTTTCTTCTCTCTCTAGTATGACCCTGGTAAAAACTAAGCATTTATATGTTTGTTTGAGGTATTTTTTCTTACAGAAGATTGCCTACTAAGAAGTTTAGATGAAGCAAGGAACTTCACCTTTTATTTTAACTGCATTTATGCCTCAGTACAATTAGACTGGAGTTTGTGAGGCAGAAGAAAAATAAATACACGTTCTTAATTGAATCAGAATGTTCTGTCTTCCATTCAGCCTCCAATACAACCCTCAGGGGATCCAAATATTTATCCCAAATGTTTAATATGAACATCCATTTCCTTAATCATCCAGAGGTGTTGCTAGTGTTAAGCCAGGAAAGCAAGTAGCTGGAACCTGGGAACTAGCAGAGCTGAACACTGTATGTGTTTTTAATTGAAAGGAAGCTGAACAGAATCTTTCACTTGGACAAAAATTGCTCAATAATATCTGAAACCACTGGAAGGCAGTCTTAAAATTCAATGCCTTGAGTTCTTGCCTGCATACTTAGTATGTGTGATAGAAGGCAAAGAGAGCTACAAAACCTCTGCTGCTGAGATCTCAGTCATCATTGCAATCATTGCAAATATTATTTGATATAGTAGTTTCACTCACACAAGGATCTATACCAGGAAAGCATATAAAGCTGCACGTGAGAAAGCTTTGAATTGTTGTTTCCTTTCTAAGCTCATGGCACATTGATCAATTGTCAGGAAACCTTATTTTCATGTCAGCTGCCACTCAGTAACTTCAATCAAGATGAAAACTCATGAAAACTGCCTTACTGTAATTGGTTGGCCTTGACTGTTTTCAAAGCTCCAACTTCCAAATCTTCCATTGCATTCCTTCACCTGATGATAAATGTTCATTAATTGAAGAAAGAAACCAAACAAAACCAAAACAACCAAAACATTGGTAGAATTGTTTGGTTGTGAAAGACCTTTGAGATCATCAAGTCCAACTGTACCTGTCCACTGCTAAACCATATCCCTGAGCACTTCATCAACCTGCCTTTTAAATACTTCTAGGGATGATGACTCAACTACTTCCCTAGGCAGCCTGTTCCAGTGCGTGATAACCCTTCCACCGAAGAAATTTTTCCTGATGTCTAATCTGAACCTTCCCATGTGCAACTTGAGGCTATTTCCTCTCATCCTATACCCTGTCACTTGGGAGAATAAACCAACACCCACCTCACTACAACCTCCTTTCAAGTAGTTGTAGACAGTGATAAGGTCTCCCCTCGGACTCCTTTTCTCTAGGCTAAACAACTACAGTTCCCTCACTAGCACACTACCCCTCAGACACTGGAGTGCCATTCACAGGTTTTTTTCTATCAAATCTGATTTTGTCCTACTTCCCCTTCATGTCTAGTTTAAAGCTCTATAGATGAGCCCTGAAAACTTATTGGTAAGCATCCTTTTGTCTCCCTGGGAACAGATGTACCCCACTGCTTGTCAGCAAGCCTGGTGTTATGTAGGCCAACCCATGTTCAAAAACCCTTAAGTTTTGCTCCTCGCACCAGGTTTGGAGCCAGGTGTTTATTTCCCGGCTCTTCCTACTCCTTCCCTCATCATTACCTGTAATGGGAATGACAGAGGAAACCACTACCTGTGTACCAGATTCCTTTACCAGCCATCCCAAGGCCCTGAAGTCCCTTTTAATTGTGCTTAGGTTTCTCGTTGGGGTTTCAGTACTGACTACTTGGAAAATCAATAGCAGATAATAACCCGCAGGCCTGACCAGCTTTGCAAGATTTCTTTTCACATCTCTAACCATGGCCCCAGGTAGGCAGTAGACTTCCCTGTGCAATGGGTCCGGTCTGTATATCAGGCCTTGTCTTCCCATTTTGATGGATAGCTTAACCTTGGGAATGTTTCTAGGCTGTAAGACCCATTATCCACATTAAGGTTCAGTTCCACTTGCAGAGCATTGTGTCTATTGCGCAGCGGCACCTGGGCGGCTGAGGTTGAAACACGGGTGACAGACCTGCTGTGCTGGGCAGCAACCTTCTCCCATTCTCCTCCATCTCCTAAATTTCTCTGTTCCGCTGAATGAAGAGAGAATGGGGAGTCCCCTGTTGCATGAGGCATACCTACCTTTTGGGTCTGAGACAGGGAGCATACGATGTTGTTCCAGTAGTCAATCTCCCTCTCACACATCCTTATAGTCTTCAGCCTGCTCATCTCTCTGAGTTCTCTCACCAAGGGGGTCATTTCCTCCATCCAAGTACACTTCCCGCATCCACTGATGTCCGATACCAGTTCAAGAGGGTGACAGGTCCTGCAGCCCAACAGCTGGGTGGCAAGATGAACCCACCGAGGCTGTGAATGGGAGGCTGCACCAGTCACAGCCAGTACAGAGCTTGGAGAGGCCATAATACTCTGCCGAGTGTTTGCCATGGTTCCCTGATAATTCTGGCCACACACCTTCCCTGCACGCCTTTTCCTGCCAGCCCTGCCTCGCAAACTGCCTTGCCATGCCCTCTTTGACTGCATCTGGTTAGCTGGTGCTCCTTAGGGGCCACTTAAATCTCCCACGAATGCTTCCACCTACGCCCCCTCCATGTCAGCCACCTGTGTGAGAGCTGTCACATCTGGGAGTCAGGAATTTCCTGCCCTTGGCTCCCTGCTGCGCTTCCCTCACTCCAGGGGCCGCCTGTCTGCCTTGATTTAGTGCTCAGTTGCAGAACTTACCATCCTTGCTGCCAACTCCTGCTGATCAATTTGGTGACACTTTCAACAATCACCTTTTTCAGAAATCTGCAAATGAATCATAAATACGATTGACTATGTTGTAAAACATAGAGACTATTCAGGTTCAAAAAGAAAGGTAGTTGTAGTATTCACCTAGAATTGTCTTCATCTCATCCATTCCTTAGGCTTCAAATGAAAAGTCCTACTTCTGATGGCTGCATAAGATTATCTAGGCACATATAAATGAATAAATATTCATATTATAAAAGGACAAGATGCACAAAACATTACTTATTGTCACCCAAGCACCTCATTTGCAACTGCACACACATCTTTTAACATTTGCTGTTCTCACATACAGTTCAAGTTCTCAGGATGAAGTGGAAGATAGAATCCTGTACTATACTTAGACTCGCTTAAGCCTCACAGATGTTTGATGTCACAGGTATAAGTCTAGTAGGATGCAGCACACTAAGTCAATATTGCTGGGATAACCACCTCACTGGAGGAACTGCATTAGAACTGGAGCTGGAAAAAAATCATAAAACTCTCTTTATAGACACAATTTTAGAGATCTGCTTCCATAAAAATGAAATGGTCATCAAAGAAGGGCTCTTCACCAGAAAAAATAATAATCCATATATATATTCTATCCCTTCTTTTTCCCATAACATAAAACATTTGTCAAGTGAAGATTTATGTTGCAGTTCAACAGAAAGAAAAGGGATTTTGCTATATTCAACAAAAGGAATGCATTTCCTGCCGCTTAAAAGACTGAAATGCCCTTTTCATTAGAAGGGAAGAACACACGGCTACAACTAAAAGACCCCAAACCAAAACGTTATTTGGCAAAAATGATTGTGCTCATCTTTCATTCCTATTTCTAGCTTGTTCAAAGTTGTTGATTTGTGTAAGGTATTCATTATATAAAATCTTTCATTAAGAAATAGAAGTCAAGTGTTCAGTAGCGAGTCTAAGGGTGACTCAAGTTGGAATTTATTAAAATATTAAAATAATTTTCATCTAATCCCAAGACATATAAGTGAAAACACAATAAAAACTTTCAGGGAACTCTTCTAGTCCAAACAAAAGGAAGCCAGATGATTAATAACATGATAAAGCCATAGGACTGAATGAGTGAATGTGCCTGATAGAAATGAAAGACTATTACTACATATGAGAGAAGATATTCTGAGCTGGGGAAAACAGGAAATGAAAGAGCAATAATACAAATAAGGTATTTCACAACACATCATATAGTGTCATATCATATTGTATCATATCATATCATGTCAATGAAACTCACTTAATGGAACTTAAATGATTAAAAATAATTATAAAAGGAAAAGAATTCATAATGTATTTTTGGGCTAATAAGTGTATAAAACAGGCTTTTTATATTTTTGGAGTGCAGAACTTCTTCAGGTTCTCTCTATTGCTATTTTTGTATTTGTGATGTGTTTGCATCACTTCCATAACCTCTAGTACAGTCACCGGAGGGCACAGGGAAAAGCTTTTGTCTTGAAGGGCATCTTTTGTCTGTAATAGAGTAGGAAACTCTTGAAATACAAGGACAATATTTTTTCTTTATTCTCCACATCAATTTTTGTCTCTGTAATTCTAGGTTTTTCACTTGACATGTGAAGTGTAATGCCTTTGTGTGAGGAGCTCTATTGCTAGATGGGAAATCAAAGTACTGTTTCTTTTCAGAGGGAGATGACTGCATTTCAGATTAAAATTCAGAAAAAATAGATCTGCAAACAAAAATGTGGGAGAAAATTTTACGTTTCCTTGGGGAGTCCTACAATGTGCAAATTTATTCTTCAAGAATCTCTGAATCTTTCAAATTATTTCAGGTTTCCAAATGTCTTGCTAGATCTGTTTGAGACCAAGATGCATTCTCAGGTGTCTTAGATGCAGTTTTCCTACTCCTTAACATTCATTATTCCTGCCATATACTTCAAAAGTTGATAAATCGCTATTGCTACCAAGCTGACTATGCAATAGCAGTAGTTTCAGATTAGGGGGAGAAGAGGCAGCGGTTACTACTTCAGGACATGCCCTTTAATTGTTATATCAGAAATTCATCTTACTCTACTTACTGAAAATCAGCTATAGTGTTTTTCCCAAAAAGACCTTTTGAAGTTCAAATGGCAGCATTAGGTACTTCCTGATATCATCAGCAAATATTTTAAATCTTATTTACATGTTCTTCATTTCATATTACTGCAAATATTTTTAAAGAGAAAGTGCTTTTATGTATTTGTTTCATTTCTTTTTATTCACCAAGATTGTATTGGCATTTCCTCATGCGGAATGAGACCAAAAAATATATTCCATGTTTCAACCAAAGGCATATGATTGGAGTATTCTTATAATGCAGTATTGGTTACTGATAAGGTACTTAGAGATCCTAGGCGTAGCAGACCAATTTATCCCAAGAGTATTCACTGCTGGAAACCAGAAAATCAAAATAAATAACTAATAAATATTAAATAGTTATGCTCCCAAAGTCGTCTTCTGCTAGACTCAGCAATTTGTCTATAAATAGAATTAATATAGTTCACTTCTACTACTTTTACTTGTGCTTAGATCAATAAAGCTTTTTTGTTTGGAGAAATACATTCAGAATACAAACTCTGCCTAAGTTTTCTTTTATAGTAACTATCAGCCTAAAAAAAGAAGAAAAATGGCAGAAAGGGGAATGAAATAATTTTGTATGAAAATTCAGGGTAAAATAATAATCTTCTGATATTCAGAATACTTTATAAAATTAGCCAATGTGCCATGTCACTGTTAGAAGAACTGAATCTGGATAAGAATTCAGTTAAGAATGATCCTAAACTATTTAAGAATTATAACATTGCATTTAAATATGTAACATAGCCAACCCTAGTTTCACAATACTTGGCTTACATACAGTTTATGTGCATGAGGCTCCCTGCAGCTGCAAAACCATGTCTGGGCATTGATAATAAATATTGAGCTCTAGGCTGCTATGGCAACAATGGTAGCAGTACAGGAGTCAGCTAATTTTAGACCAGCTTGGATATGTCTACGAAGATTGCAGTTACACTATTGCCTATAGTAAAAATATGATCTTGGTTCACTTTAGCATCTTAAAACACAAAGTAAATCCTGAAGGCCGAAAAGTGATACTAAGATGGATGTGATGTGTTACTTCAGATTTTTTAAAATTTTTCTTGTGTATTCCAAGATGTTTTGACGTAATCAACTGTGAGGCATTAAAAAAAACATTGACCTCCATGACCAGAATCATACCTCATGCAAAACTGACCTACTTGAGATTTTTTTCATTATTTAGTAGATTGAAAATCCAATATTCTTGTTGACAAGAATGTTAATGTCCATACATTTTCCCCTGGGAATCAATGAAATTTTTCAAATGGGTGAACAATTCATGGACAGTAGTTGTGACATGAAGATGGGAATAGAAGAGCTAATTTTTATACCACTGGGGAATAATGTAGTGCAGAGGTGGGGGTCACTTGGAATTACAACATAACCATATCACAGACTCTTCTGCTCCGGGCAGATTCATAGAATCACCGGGTTGGAAAAGACTTCTTGGATCATCGAGTCCAGCCACTCCTATCTGCCCCTAAACCATGTCCCTGAGCACCTCGTCTACCTGTCTTTTAAATACCTCCAGGGATGGTGACTCAACCACCTCCCTGCTAGTGCCCAATGACCCTTTCCATGAAAAATTTCTTTCTGATATGTAGCCTGAACCATGCCTGGTGTAGCTTGAGGCCATAACCCATTGTCCTCTCCCCTGTCACTGGGGAGAAGAGGTCAGCTCCCTTCTCTCTGCAACCTCTTTTCAGGTAGTTGTAGAGAGCAATAAGGTCTCCCCTCAGCCTCCTTTTCTCAAGCCTAAACAACCCCAGCTCCCTCATCCGTGTCTTGTAAGACTTGTTCTCCAGCCCCTTCACCAGCTTCGTCGCTCTTCTCTGGACTCGCTCCAGAGCCTCAACATCCTTCTTGTAGTGATGGGCCCAGAACTGAACACAGTATTCAAGGAGCGGTCTCACCAGTGCCGAGTACAGAGGGAGAATAACCTCCCTGGACCTGCTGGTCACGCCGTTTCTGATACAAGCCAAGATGCCATTGGCCTTCTTGGCCACCTGGGCACACTGCTGGCTCATGTTCAGTCGGCTGTCAACCAACACCCCCAGGTCCCTCTCCTCCAGGCAGCTTTCTAGACAGACTTCTAGTCTGTAGCACTGCTTAGGGTTGTTGTGCCCCAAGTGCAGGACCCGGCATTTGGCCTTGTTAAACCTCATGCCATTGGACTCAGCCCAGCGGTCCAGCCTGTTCAGATCCCTTTGCAGAGCCTCCCTGCCCTCCAGCAGATCGACACTTCCACCCAGCTTAGTGTTGTCTGCAAACTTGCTAAGGGTGCACTCAATGCCTTCATCCAGGTAATTCATAAAGACAATCAACAGGGCTGGACCCAGCACTGACCCCTGAAGGACACCACTTGTGACTGAACTCCAGCTGGAGTAAACTCCATTTACCACCACTCTCTGGGCCCGGCCATCCAACCAGTTTTCCACCCAGGAAAGCGTGCACCTGCCCAGGCCAGTGGCAGCCAGTTTCCTAAACAGAATGCTGTGAGAAACTGTGTCAAACTGAAGTAAAGCCTTTGAATGACAAAATACCTTGTGCAGGTAGGCTGAAAGATAATTTAAGATCTTCAACACTCCACTTTTGCTTTCCCTGTATTGCTGATGGCTCATTGAAATTAGTTATAGACTAATATTAGTAAACTATTATGCTGATAATTAATAATACCAGGATGCTTACGGAAATTAATTAGAGAATTGAGCTGAATACTGTAAGTTGCTGTGAGTTTTAAAATAAAAAAACTGCTGAAGAGAGATATTTTGACACAGGAAAGGATATTTATACATTTTTTAAAAAAATTATGGACTGATTTAACAAAATGTGCTTGCAAATCTGAGTTATCTTAAAGTTTTTGATGATTCATGTATTCTTCCCATATTGGGAGGTGTTTGAGATACTTTAAGATTGAGTGGCCTAAAATAAGAATGTGTGGTTTATTTGCCTGACGCTGTCTCTGTTATCAAAGCATGACTTATTCTGGCTTACTCTTCTACTCTCAGGTGGCATGACGAGTGTAGCAATAATTTAAAAAGAAGCTTGAAGTCGTGGGTTGGGGTAAAACCAGTTTAGTAGAACAACAAAGGAGGAGGAATATAACAACAATTACAGAATATACCAAATGAGTGATCAACTGCCCAGCACTTGGAGAAAAAAACAATGCCCACTTGCACTCCTCAGCTGTGATCCCAGTGTGCTGCTGAAACAACCAACCCACCCATATTCCAAGCAACCCCTCCTGGCCAACTAGCCCCTCTTATATACGGGACAGAACAGTGATGGCATGAAACATCTCATTGACCATTTTGGTAAGCTGCCACAGTTGTGTGGGTTCCCTGCTTCTTGTGAAAGCTAGTCCTTTCTGTGCAAAAACAAGATTAACCCATGACCAGCCAGAACAAAGAGACTTACCTTTTTTACAAAGAGTTACCTTTCAAAGAGGACTTCTTTTAACATTTTCTAATAAAACACAAAACCAAAATCAGCACTACTTGACTTTTATGAAGGCAAGGGAAAAAACCCTTGATTTGTGAAAGGCTTAAATTTAAGTGTTGGCTATGCACATGCATGCATTGCCACACAGGAGTTCCAAAACCTCGTGCAAGATGGTCCAGTGTGATGCCTAAATTACTCAAGTGACAATTGTTGATAAACAGGGCATTATTAGAGCAGAGCATGCAATAGTGTCCACACTGAATGCACAAACAAATGAAGCTTTTCCTTGATATTGGAAATATGAGAGTTATTCCTCCTTACAGTAACAGCAGTGGGATTATCATGTATCATTTAGAGGATTTTTTTTCCTTATTTTGTCCTTTGTATAAACATGTTGTTTTGGTGTGCTGGAATGTACTTTACAGCCTCTGAGATACACATTGACTAAAAACTATTAGAACTCTAATATTAGTTCAATTCCGGGACACTGGATCTAGTAATACAGGTACTTTCTCTCAGGATTGTTGTTTTTTTCAAGTTTGCCTGCAGTGATAGGGTGGTAGGAGAAACGAGGAAGTGATTCTGCATACAAGAAAGGAGGAGGGGCAAGTCTTGTTTTTCAGAAAAAGCAGCAAGTATCATTTGTTTCTCTTTTTGAAAATGCATTTGTTCTCTTCACCTCTATTCATCAAGCAGTCTTCTTGTGGATTTGGGGATGGTCCTGATGTCTTTTAGATAATTATTTTTCTGATGTTACCTGAAAAATGTGGGATAGTCATAGGTATCTATAATGAAAAAAAAGTTATTGAAAAAATATCACTTGGCTCTAGTGCTGATAGAAGAAAGGAGTTTCAAAACCTGGGTATCAGAATTATCATGGATCCAAGTTCAGGACTAATATAACTGAAATTTACCTCAGAATGTGGTGGAATTTGTATACGAATATTTTCATCACTTGTGCTATTAGTGCATTTTTAAATCTTAGTATTTCAGAAATAGGGGTATATCTGAAAAGATGGAGAGGACAGGAGGCAAGGCGGGTGAATGTCAGTATGCAGAATGTAATTCTGAAGATGTACTGACTACTGAAAGAGTGAGTGCCCAACAGACCATTACCTCAGATGAGGAAATGTATTCTTGTCTCAAAATCAGCTTAAAAGCTGCTGACATGCCTATGAAGCTTTCATTGGAGCAATAAAAAATCAAAACTGATCTTGTGTCAGCAAGATAACATATTAGGTGTCTTGGTACAACTCCTGAACTCAACTGTTCAGAAGGCAACTTTTGTTAACAGATAGCATGGGCAAGCCCCAGCCCAGCAAAGTGACATCAGCAGTTAGCAGAAAGTAAAAGCTGCTATTTTCCTTAATATGAGTGCTTAGAGAATCTGTAGGTTACAGTCAGGAAAAGAAATGGTTTCCTCTTTGAAGGATAAGTTGGCATACAGGCTGATCAACTTTTACTAAGTTTGAAGTAGCAAGGTCTGTGTCTGCTCACCCAGAAATTGATAGGAGTTTTGCAATAGTTTAGCATAAGCAGCTACTGACTTTGGAGATCATAAACAAGAAATGAAAAGATGAAGTATGGCTGGTAGACTATGAAACAAACCCCTGAGACATCAACCTGGCTTCTGTTCAGATTCTTTTCTGTACAAACTTGTGCAAGGTCACTTCTCTGTATGCCATGTCTCTCATTTGTAAAGTAAGAATAATACCTGCTTGTCTTACATTATGTATATCGATGATGAATTAAAATTCACAAAAGCACTTTCAAAATTTACTGTGGTGAAAACACTAGAAGATTTGTAATTTTAATAAAGAGAAGACCTCTAGTGAATAATAAGACAAAACTCCTCATGCTAGACAGCTAATGTAGTTAGAACTGCCAAAATTTTGATCAGTCTTTGTGATAGACATTTTTCCTGAATCTTGTACCTTTTTTTGAAGGATGGAAGTTTTACAAATTATTCTTTCTTATTTTTTCTTGAAACAAAGCTGTTAACTGTACAACAAAACACAGAGATTTTAACGAGAGGCTGACTAATATTTACACCACAGTATTTAATTCCCATAATGTATAAGTCTAATTATGGCTTTAAATCATGGGTTGGCTCAAAGAATCTGAGAAAATGATAATGTGGGTCACTGACTGTCAATTACAGTTGAAAAGGAGACCTCATTTTCCTTAAGTACTCTAAGTTGAAAGGAGATTTCCCATGCAGATATTGTGGCTTTTTTCTAACCAGGAAAGAGTAATATTTAAATGTTTTTCTATATACCATTTTATGATACAGGCATCAATCACAGTCTGGGCTAAAATTTTTGCTCCCAAATGGAAAATGTATGCATTGTCTATAATTCAAGCTGTTTCTGGGAGCTTTGTTTTATGCTTATTGCAAATGTTAGTGCAAGTTCTGGAAAAGTCTCTTCACCTCCTTTGATGCCTTGGAATTACATAGATGGTTGTAATGGGTTCTTGTGGAACCATTGCAGAAGAGTGATGAGGCATTTCAGTGGAAATGTGAATGGGATCCAGCAATATTGAACCAATAGTACTACTTGCCAAATTCCGCTGGCCACCTGGATCCTAAACAGTGTAGATTTAGAGCTCAATGAAAGAGGTAATAACTCGTCATAAATTCAGCACATTCATGAAGTCACCTCTGATGTGAGTTCTCAACACACATTTGTTAAATTCTAGTTTATTTTCAAGCAGAATATCTGATGAAAATATTGAAAGATTTTTTAAAATGTAATATACGTTTCTTGAAAACATTGATTTGATTATCTTGAAGCTGTTGCATAATATCTATGCATATATAATTTCAAAGTTATACTGCTGAAACAAATCTGTTTTTTTTTTTTAAAGGCTGAAGAATCCACACAGAGCTTAGATGCGATCTGTTCTGTAGTCTTTTTACTTGTAAAAAATATATTGCCAGTTCTCAGTTTTGAATAGGATCAGTGCTTTATATAATGAAATAAAATGGAAATGGTAAAAAATTATAGTGAGAAGTCAGAAATATTTTTCAGCAGTAAAATGTTCTTTGTAAATTCATTTCAAATAACAGATGATAGCACTTCTCTTTCATTCAGATTAGTTGGAAGAATATTCGAGTTTATTACATCTAAAAGTCTTAACTATACTGTCATTTAAAATCATATCCCTAGCTGTAGATTTTCAAATTAAAGTTAATGCTAATACTCTTTAAATTACATTAAATGTTTTGCTGCTTGCTCTTTTCTTCTTAAAGGACTGTCAACATCATAATCATACTTAATAAAAATAAAACCAAAACCAAGCAAATATGGGTCACTCACAAATTAAAAGCCCCTCATTTTGTTAAGCCTTTTAATGAATAGTCAATAGTTCTCATCAGTCACCTACTTAATTTCTGCCTTAATCTTATCATATCCTCTTCTTCCAGTGGAGAATACCCACACATGCAGATGCTTCTTCTTTACCAGCATTATTCAGCATTAGATTGAACATTCATTTCCAAATGCTCTTTTCCTCCTTCACAAATTATTTTCTTATTTATTTGCTTAAAATTTCTGTTGGTCTTAAAGTTCCTTGCAGTCTTTTTCTTATTGCTTGAAAGAAGTCCTATATTTTTTTAATAAACGACTACTTCCTTGGCAAGCTTTTAAAATAACCCAGACATGGAGCTGATACTTTTTACACTCCCCACATCTAACATATGCACCGACCAATTTTTTCGAGGCATGCTACCAATTCAGGAGTAACTGAAGTGAGCATTTATGAATGATGGTCGAGTGAGTTTTGAGCAGCATTTTTGCACTCTCTGTAGCATTCATGCTGTGTAAAGTGTTTGTGCATGAGAACTGCTGATAGACAGATGTTTTCGTCACAGAAGATTGAGGAAAACTGACATTCTGCCAGATTAAAAAGGAAACAAATTCCAAGAAACGTGCTACCTTTCTATGTAGAGAGTAAAATTCTAGACTGTACTCTGATATGTACTATGATATTCAACATGTCCTTGTTGAATACGTTGTACATATATGTATGGCAATTCCAAGGTACGCTACAAGTACGACAGCTAGAATTTGAAGTTGATGGTTTTTTTAGGCTGAAGTTATTAACCTGAATTTAGACCTTGCTTGATCCTGGGAAATAAGGTGGAAAGAGAACAGTCCTGTGGATCACAGTTTGTGTACACAGAACACCATTTTTCTTGTTCCATCAATTATGTATAATTAATTTGTTGCAATTATTGAATGTATATTTGCCTGTGTAGTTTGGCTCAATTGTATTAATTATTGTTTAATAGAATTGACCTCTGTATAGGTGTAGAAGTTTCCATTTTCTCTTATGCATTTTCTCTTAAGTAGCAACTAATATTCCTTGTTTCATGTGAAAAAAATGGCTTCCTCTTTTTCTTTTTTTTTTATGTAAACAGTCTTTCATTAAAGCTTGATTTTCCTGTGAAGTCTTATGCAAATCCGCTAATTAGTTTCTGAGTTCCAGTCAATTAAATACTGGTCTAAAATAGCTCCTGTTTGGATTCTCATGGTATTTTGAGCCTCTGCAGACTGAGTGTTAGACTACGCAGAAAACCAAAAACTACAGAGCAAATATTAGTTAGTCTCTTTGGGTTACATAATTATTTAGTTACCTACCAAAAGAGGAAAAATGGTTGTTAAAAGAGAAAGCTTTGTAACAGCTGTGTGGTATAGCATGTGTCCCACCAGTTCAAGTACTAATAGAAACAGATACGCACTTTTCTTAATCTTGAAATGGCTCCAGTTTTGTTGATTTTTTTTAATATCATTTTTAATACTGCATAGGTTTTATGTTTGCAAATACAGTCTAAAGTATTTTTGACATTTACTGTCTGCACTTTTTCCTTAGTACAAGGCATGGTATCCATTTTACCCAGTTCGCATCAGTTTAACATTGGTATAGTCGATTGTATTGATTATGGTGGGTTAACTGATGTAGTTGTAGATGAAAGGACATATAGCTGAGACTGTCTCAGTAGCAGAAGGTGCAGACCTTACTCTATAATAGTATATTTAAGGAAAGTGGAAAATAGAGAGAAGATGCACAAAAAGCTTCCTATTGTACTTTGTTCAAGGAAACAATTATTTTATGACTTAAAATAAGAACAGAATCATTGGTAGTACTTATATAGCCCAAACTCTGCAAATTGTAATGGAAACCCACACATCTGACTTTTTTTTTTGTTTTCCTTCTTGCAGTACATTTGTGTTTGAAAGATGCCAGTATAATCATCCCCTGTCATTGTCATCTAGTAGTTTATTATTAGTACTGTTACTATGTTTACTTCTTTATTAAAAAGGTTAACTAGATGCTCAGTGCATTGTGCAAATACTGATCTTCATCTCTCTTATGTTAATAGAAACCAGGAACAACTAAGCTCAACGGAGTGTAATTACATTGATGGATGTTACAGGACAGGAAATTCACCTTGTGAAAATTTTCCCAGTATTTATGGGATATAAAACTTTGGAATCCATGTTAGAAAAGAAATTGTTCTCTACTCCAGTAAGAGCTAGGGTGTTTTAATCAGGGCAAGGAAGATGCTTAGAATTAGTCTTTTTGCCTTCTACCTGCTCTGTTTTTGGAAGCTTGGACAAACTGAACTTACACATTGTGAATGCAGGTCAAATGAGTTGGGTTACGATATAACATAGCTGGTGAATACCTTTTAAATGAAATGGATACTTCATTTCTCTGTACATTTGCATAGTCTCTGGCTTAATTTTACTTCTTTTTTTAAAAAGTGCTCCTCCTGCCTAGCTTATTGGCAAGATCAGTACATCAGATTAGGAACTTCAGTGGCTGAAAATCTGCTCCCTGAGTACGAAATGTAATGAGTTCTGGCTTTCTACGTTCTGTGTCTGTTTTACTTCCATTACTGCTGCAATACCTCTAGGTCCCCCTCACCCTACACATTATCATTCTCTTTCTTCTATTTCTCCTAGTTTCTGCTGGTCTACAAGCAGCATGGACTGTAATTCATTTCAAGCCAGGTGCTGGGGGCCATCCAGTAGGCTTAACAGAGCAGGTAAGTCTTAACTGTTTAAATTTAATTTGTTCCATAAATTAGCTTTTAGAACTCAAACAATGCTTTGGAAAAAGAGAGCCTGATTAAAAATTGTGAGCTTGTTACAACATACAGAGATGTCAAACTCAGAAATGGAGTTTTGGATACTGACCCCAAAAAATAAGTTTAGATATGTGAGCAAAGTTGGAATTCATCCAGTCTGAGGAGTTTGGTTTTACAAACTGTTAATGTATTTCATGAAATTATTTTTAGATACTGCATATGTGTTTACCCTTGTTACTATTTAAATCTCAGCAGTGTGGCATCACTCTTTTATCCTTGTTAGTGAATCAATGTATGCAAATAATTGTGTTTCAATTTTTATATTTTCAGTTTATACAAAGCACTTAAAATTATTCAGCTGCTATTTTCCTTTTTTTTAACCTCTTACAAAATATGGTAATGATAATCCAACCACGCTTGTTCTAGTGTTCTTGTGTGCACCTTTTTACTTGCAAAACAGATGTCCTTTATTTTTGACATGTCTTTTCATGAATGAATTAAAATTTCCTGATGAAATTACTTGATACATTGCTATGGAGAATTGCAAATCAAATGTTGTAAGTAATTAATTTATCTTTTACATGCTTCTTTGGTATTTATCTCACAGTTTTTATCTTACATTGTTTTCCTCTTGTTATTCTTTAAGGGGGTTTGCCTTCATTCGACTTGTTGTGGTACAGCGATTAAATATTCCAGTCAGTGTGTGCTAAAGAATTATTTAGCAAAACATCTGCTCTAAGTGAAAATTCAATTATTCATTTTGATTCTTGATTTTATTACTGATGGTTTGAAATTTCACGCATTTCTGATAATAAAATGACAATAAGAGTATTGGACATACGGGCCAAATTATGTAAATTCTTGCATTTAAGTTTGTAGTTGGGAGTGAAGAAGCTACTGAAAGTACCTCTTACAGTCTCACTTCCTTATCTTTATGTCATATTTTGAGAATAAATGTTAAATATATTAGGAAAGCTTAGCTGGCAGGACTGCATTATTATATTCAGCTTCAGAGTCTTTTCAGTAGGTCAATGGAACCGGACTGGAATATGTTTCTTTAGATTGAAGTGAGATGATACTCTCTGAAGAGCTGGTAAGCACACAATCTTAATGTAAACAGGTTTATTTCTCAGATGAATACTCATATCAGCATCAGTTTTCATATGCAACTCGACTTTGTCTTTTTTATAGTATTCCTTGTATTGCCCCTTGGTGGTGTGTTGTTTAGGAAAATGAAGAAAATATGTACTTTCAACGAATGAGAAGCTGAGGGAGAGTCAAAATGGATTTACCAAGGGGAAGTCACATTTGACCAACCTGATAGCTTACTGGCATGACTGGCTGGGTAGATGGGGGAAGAGTAGCGGATGTTGTCCACCTTGACTTCAACAAGGTTTTTGACACTGCCTCCCATAAAATCCTCATAGGTAAGCTCAGGAAGTGTGGGATAGATGACTGAATTGCATTGAGAACTGGCTGGCTGGCAGAGCTCAGAGAGTTGTGATCACTGGTGCAGTCTAGTAGGAGAACTGTATCCAGTGGTGTTCCCCAGGGATTGGTAGTCAGCCCAGTCTTATCCAATGTGTTTATCAATTACCTGGATGAAAAAATTCCTGGAGAGAAAGAACGTACCCTCAGCAAGTTTGCCGATGATATAAAACTGGGAGGAGTGGCTGATATATGAGAAGGCTGTGTTGCCATGCATCACCAGCAAGACCTGGACAGGCTGAAGAGTTTGGCAGAGAGAAACCTAATAAATTTCAGCAAAGGCAAATGTAAGGTTCTGCATCTCAGGAGGAATAACCCATTTGCACCAGTACATGTTAGGGGTTGACCTGCTAGAAAGCAGCTCTGTGGAGAAGAACCTGGAAATGTTGATGGACGACAGGTTAACCATGAGCCAGTAATGTGGCCTCATGGCCAAGGCCAATGGTATACTGAGGTGCATCAACAAGAGTGTGGCTAGCAGGTTGAGAGAGGTTATCCTCCCCCTCTACTCTGCCGTAGTGAGGCCACACCTGGAGTACTGTGTCCACTGCTAGACATCACAGTTCAAGAAAGACAGGGAATTACTGCAGAGAGTCCAGTGGAAACTACAGATGGTTAGGGGACTGGAGCACCTCTCCTGTGAGGAAAGGCTGAAAGACCTGGGTCTGTTTAGCCTGGAGGAGACTGAGAGGGGATCATATCAATACGTACAAATATCTAAGGAGGATAGGGCCAGACTCAGTGGTGCCCTGCAACAGAACAAGGGGCAATGGACACAAACAGGACCATAGGAAGTTCTACTTGAACATGAGGAAAAAGTTGTTTACGTTGAGGGTGACAGAGCCCTGGAACAGGCTGCCCAGGGAGGTTGTGGAGTCTCCTCTGGAGATACTCAAAACCCAGCTGGACACATTCCTGTGGAGCAGGTGACGTGTTTTAGCAGGGGGATTGAACTTAGTGATCTTGAGAAGTCCCTTTCAACCCATACCATTCTGTGACTGTTATTCTGTGAGTTGGTGGACAGCTTAATTCCAGATATTTGGGGTAAGAGTTGTTTACAGGAGCTGAGTGAACCTCTGTGACTAGCCCAACATTTGTTTCATGTGATTTGAATACAAGCTGGTTACGTATGTTTGTTTTGCCAACTTAAAGGCAAAGGGATACAAATTGTTTGAGAGGCTGATTAATCACCTGTGGTATACAGTTAACAAGAAATTAATCACAGAATCACAGAATCACAGAATAACCAGGTTGGAAGAGACCCACCGGATCACCGAGTCCAACCGTTCCTACCAAACACTAAACCATATCCCTCAGCACCTCGTCTACCCGTGCCTTAAACACCTCCAGGGAAGGTGACTCAATCACCTCCCTGGGCAGCCTCTGCCAGTGCCCAATGACCCTTTCTGTAAAGAATTTTTTCCTAACGTCTAGCCTAAACCTCCCCTGGCAGAGCTTGAGGCCATTCCCTCTTGTCCTGTCCCCTGTCACTTGGGAGAAGAGGCCAGCACCCTCCTCTCTACAACGTCCTTTCAGGTAGTTGTAGAGAGCAATGAGGTGACCCCTCAGCCTCCTCTTCTCCAGGCTAAACAACCCCAGCTCTCTCAGCCGCTCCTCATAAGGCCTGTTCTCCAGCCCTTTCACCAGCTTTGTTGCTCTTCTCTGGACTCTCTCCAGAGCCTCAACATCCTTCTTGTGGTGATATTAATATTAGTAGATTCTAAAATTCCAAGCCACACACCTGAATATTCCAGGAAAAATTATTTCTCATCCTTTAAATTGGAATATCATGTTTAAACATGTTTTGGATTGTGTCCATTAGTTTACATGTGCAATTCTTATTTTATTGCTGCTGCAGGTTAGTTTAGAATTCGAATGTTGAATTTAGACACCCCCTAAAGCAGTTAGCTTAAGAGATGCAACTATTCAGTTTAAGGCTATGCTTCTGCTTACTTGGAAGCATCTCTTGAAATTGTCACTCATTTGTAATACCCCTATCTTTTGTTATGTCTTTAAATATTAAAACTGGGACCATTTTATTTCACCAATAATTTTAAATATTTTACCCTAGTTGAAGAGGTTTGCTTACATGTTCATAATAAAAATGGACTCTGGAAATAAATTCAGAGGTTGAAGGTTTAAAAACAAGCACGCAAATCGCGAAGAATGCAAAGGAATAGTATTGAAACTCTTTCCAAATGTTGCTAGAGGTGAGTTTAGATTACCTGCTTTCTGGGATGACTGGGGTTTGGAAGCTTATTTTAAAAAAATAAGTGCTGCTTTCTGCAGCACTTTTATGCCTACCATTTTTATTTAGATGATAAGCATGAAATAATTATCTTGTATTTAATTTACCATTAGGCATTTTTATCCAATGATTTAAATGAAGTGTTCTTAATGACTAGGTACATGATTTAGTTCTTGATACGTAATCAGGCTGATCTCCCCTTTCAGGTCCCATGTCACTATGAGCTGTGTGATTATACTATTTCCTGAAAAGTTGAATGTCTTTTGGAGGTAGTGTAGGACCTGAATGGATTTGTTGGAGTCTAGGTTAAGTTTTGTAGATGGTAAGCCTTGGCTTTGTGCATTTTTACTGTAATTATGAACCTTAGCAAAATATTACTAGAATTAGGCTCACATAGTCCATATTTATTAATATCACATATTAACTGAAGCTAATCTCATCAATCGCTGTAGTTAGAGAGACTACTTAAATACCACACTCTTAATGTTTTCTATATGCATAAAGGCATATTTGCAGGATTGGAAGCAGTCATGTTATCTATAAAATTAATTACTCCTATTCAGAAAGTATACTCCCTAATCATAACCCATTGCAATGACAAATAAACATGGTTTATCTTCTGCAGCCCGTATGAGAAAACCTACCTAATGAGGCGCTGACAGCTGCAGAGCTTACCTGCAGTGAAAGACACTGATTTGGGAAAGACAGCTCCCAGAAATGTAAATTTTCCAGGAGCTAGTTTGAAAGAGGTGTAACAGAAACTTATCTTCTACTTCTTTTGCAGCTCAAATGTGTGCTGTTAGCTCAAAGTAATATGCTATACTTAAATTACTTTCCTGTTAACAGTTTTGTCAAGATTCAGAGAGTCCTCTCTGAAGTCACCATTATTCCTGAGAGAAACCCTGTAGTGTTTTACTATGAATGGCACATGTTCTGTGGTATAAATTGAAATTTTTTTTCATTTTGTCTGGCAGCAAAAAATTATTACTGTAACAGTAGTATTTACCAAACTGTGTTAACAGATGTATTAACAGAATTCAATAGCATTCACAATCTTAAGAATTTTTTTATATTTTTTAAGTATTTTTTGTATGAAATAAGTATTTGTATATAGATAGTTCATATAATAAGATTGTTTTCATTGATCCATTAGCTGTTAGCATTAGAATTTTTGTGGATTGTGCCTTGATCCACTGATCAAGGAGGCAAAAGAAGCTCTCTCTAAAAAAAATCTAAATATTAATTAAACAACATAAAAAAATATAATTGAAATAAAAAGGAAGTCAGGTAAATCCTGGTTCCATTTGGTGTCTAAGGAAATCTAGATCCTTGATTCATGCAGTTATGGCTTCAGCAAGTGTATGGAATCCTGTTTTGAGAAGGATGGGAATTTAACACGCCCAGAAATTTTGGCTAAAAATTGCACCATTGTACAATTAAGTATTTTCAAAAATAAAATAAGAGTAATCAGTCACTTAAGGTTGATTGGTCATAACATAATTGATATAACATCTTGTTCATTAGGTTAAAGTTTCATGAAGAACACTTACAGCATATGCTGGGTATGATAATAGGATTTGATTTTGTTGATTCTAGAAGTAAAATGCTGAGGAAATTGTGAAATTCTTTACTACTGTCCTGGTTTTTATAACATAGGGCATAATTTAAGACAAAGAAGAAAGGGGCAGAAAGTAAATGGGAGCAGCTTTTCATAACATTATGTATTTGGCCTATGCATTGATGTGGAACTGAAGAAAATGCTACATACTACACTACGTCTTGATTTTAAAAAGGCTTTTCTGGAAACACAATAGTGTTTTCAGGCAATGCAATTTCCCTTTCAGCAATAATCCATAAAATTAATATCAGAAAATTCAACAGAAACATAGGCGGCAACCAACTCTGTGTTTTCATCACTTAAGTGTTTCCTGTGAACATCGAGGACTTTGGAAAGACTGAGGAGAAGCACTATTAGTGATTTTAAACATGGACACAATTAGTTAACTTCTGAAATACTTGTGGTCTTGCTTTTTTATCCACATCCTGTGCAAAAATTACTCTCATTATTTTAAATTTGTACCCCAGTTACTGAACAAAGCAAAGGATGCCAACAGCATGTTTTACAGGATATGGTTATCAATTCATATAAAATGCTTTCTAAAATAAATTAGAATGCACTGTTCTATAATTTAAGTGTGCTTCTGTGTTGTTACTCAGGAAACTGTTAATAAAAAAAAGGGGGGGAAAATAATACCTGTAGGAAAATCTAGAATAGTGGTCATTCATATTAAATTTATATCAACTTTATGAGGTTTTTGTCATCTTGACACATTTATGGCGCTGTAAAATTTTTGCTGCCTGGGGGATATAATGTACTTGAAGTGACCCCACTTATTAAATCGGAACCATGCAAGTAACATTGATGACATGTCATTCAAGAATAAAACAGATCCAAGGCTTCAAGTGTTCTCCAGTTCTAGAGGAAGGACATATCTGACAGAGAAATGGGAAGTAAAAAACTATTATGATCTATATCAAGAAGACATTTGAAAAGAAAAAGAATGTGAAATATGTGTGCATTTAATCACGTATCTCACAAAATTTCTCCTAAAATTGTTTATGGCTGATAAAACAGGATATGAGTCATGTTGTGATAGCCTAAAAGACCCTTCATTGTCCTGACATTAAACCTAAGTGGATGAACAGATATACAGGATTTGTTATACACTTTGAATTTTCATGTTAATATACCTTATAGAATTATGTATTTTTCTATATCGATATGCAAGTGAGTATACGTTGTATTGAGGCGTTATATTATCACTGTGTTGTCATCACTATCACTGAACTCCCATGATCATTAAGATGAATGAAATCCTTTTTACCAATAATTATCTGTGGAGTAAATCAACAAATCTTTAAGACTAAATTAGTTATGTTGGAGCCAGATCCAATAACTGAGGAAAGTCAGTATTTATTGTAGTTCAGAGGAAACAAATGTAGAATATTCTATCTGGAATAGTTCTGAATTAGGATTCCATGTCATTGATCAGGAAGATTTCAAGCTCGTAAATAACCAATTCATCATTGAGAAAATGGTCATGTTTCTACATTCCTGAACTTTTTGCTTTACTCTTCACAATCAATCACTGAAAAAAAATGAAGTAATTTAAAAAAAAATAATATGTTGATATTTATACTTTCATATTCCGTAAACCACTTAATATCTTGGGCTACGTTTTTGGTCCAGCAGGAAGCACTTAAAATTCTTTAAGTATTTGTTTAACAAAGACATTTGGGCTAGACTCAAATTAATAGTAATGCAAATTATTTTGTTCTCAGCTATTTCTTCTTGTATTATAACGATCTAAATTGTTTTGTATTTGAAATTTTAGAGTGGGGAGTCATGTTCTTCTAGTAACAAAATATATTCTCTGTTTCACAGCCAAAATCTTCTGTTTTGTCTAGGCACCGACTGCACAGTTGCACACATATTGCTGCAAGTCTCAATAGGAAACATTGTTTATATGGTATTTTAGCTTCACTTAGGGAAATCTGATGATAAATACTCCAATTTCTAAACATAGCATTATATGTTATTTACTCATATCATAGCCATGCGGATTCATAGTTCATACTTTGCAATGACTGAACTCTGTCCTTTTTACATTTTGTTTTATGTAAAGCTACCAACACCTTGCTGGCTCTCTGATATTAACATTGTGAACCTATTTACCCTGCCAAACTGGTAAAGAGGTTTTATAAGAATGTGTGTTCTGGTGAGAATATATTGCAAAGTATTTCTGCCCAAATGAAAGGTGTGGCAAGTATTTTGTTACTTTAATTTTCTAAGTGAAGAAATTCAATGATACATGAAAATGTGTGAGAGTCAATCGAAGTTTTTGTCTGTTGGGTCTAGAGAATCCACCTCTTATGCTTTCCACTTTTTTCACAGTCGTTACTGTTATTAATGCATAGAAGGACTCACAAATGATGAAGCCTTAATGATTTCTTCTGCAAAAGCATGCTGTATATTGCTACTGTAAAGTAGCCACAAGGTTTTGTCATAAGAGTAAATTTTTTATGCTAAACAGGCAAAAGTAAGGCAACTTACACAAATCTAGTTTAATCCACAAATATTCTTAATAGACCATAAATTACAGCACCCAGACTTTTTCATCGGGGAGTGAATGAATGAATGAATAAATGAAGCTGAAAACAATAGAATCAGTATTATGACATCAAAAGCACATATCCACTAATACGCCATATATTACATATAGCACTGAATTTTAGGTTTCTTTCTGTCACTTATGTAGCAATATTAAGCCCTAGAAAATTACTTGAGAAAAGCTGTGTATTAAAGCCCTTTTCACTATGTCTTCAGTGGCTATGCTATTTATTAATACCATGCCAGCAATTTAATTTAGCTACTTTTATCTTTATCCTGTTAGTGGGTTTTCTTGATTGCTCTTTGAAAAGATGTGTTGAAATTTCACCTGCAACAGTGTCCCTTTGAGGGACACTCACTAGCTTTGAGCTTAGTTTATGAGGGCAATATAAAAACATTTGATGACATTTAAAAAATCCATTTGTTTCCACAACTCAAAATAGAATATGTATAAAGACTAATGTTTTCTACATATGCATCCCTGAGTTTAGGAAAAGAAAGCCTTCATTGCAAAGACGTCTCTACTATATTTTCAGACTAATCATAGAATTTCCAGAATTGTTCTCCTTGGGCCACATCTGTCTCATATGGGTCTGGAATGAAGGTATAGGTAGCACAGGCTGGTGCAAATTTATTTTGAAAATCCCACCAGAATCATGTTCATATTATAGCTTGCTAACATACTGTGTAGTAATGTAGACAAAGCAGTTACTTTGTACTTATGACAAAAAAAAATACTATATTCCATTTCTGACACGGTATGCAGATGTTAGTATCAAACATTTTAGAATATAAGACAAATAATTTGAATTTTACTTGCTTAGTCATATCTGTTTGGAAAAAGAGCCCTCCATGCTTCCAGCTATTGTGGGGACAGGTCAGCCAGAGTTAGAATACGGCAGCATGAGTGCAACTCTCTCATGTACAATAAGCATCTCCACTTGCTGTCTTCTGTCATCTTAGCACACTAGCAGTTCTCTCCACATAGAGATCCAGCCCAGAGTGAACCTCAATATTGTAGAGGGGACCTCAATTAAAAAAAAGTAAGTATTCATAACATATGATGGCTGTTTCCTTTTTTTTGGTTATTCATTCCATGCCTTCTTGCACTCATCAACACATTTTTTTTTGCCACAAAATGGGCTTAGTTACAGTCTTATTATCGTACATTTTGTTATACTTAAGCAACACAAAAAATCTGCTTAGTAGAAATCATCTATTTAAAATAAAAATGCAGATCACTGAAGAAAACTAAACCACAGGCATTTTAAGGCATGCACGTCACGCAGAGGAATGTGAGATATGCTACCATTAAGACACACTACTAGCTTACTAAGGATTACTGTTTCAGCAATATGCAAAAGTACTTTATTTACTTCAATAGATGTATCTGAAAGAGATTTTTATGCACTGTGGCAAGAGATTTCTTTTATAGTCCACTATCAGGAAGAAATAACTTTTATGTTTAGATTCATCTAGAAGAGCAGTTGCTTTTCAGTTATTGACTCTGTACCTGAATTAGAAAATATAATTGGAATTTGAGCTTGGAATTTGAGGTATGGGATGACTACATTAACATGAAAAAAATTCTTATGAGATATTGAAAAATGACTGTTCTGAGAACTTAAGAAACTTTTTCTGTGAGCTGAAATTTTGACTACTATATCAATAAGAGCTTCTAGTTCCAAGACTCATGCAGGGTTCAAGCTATAAGTAAAATTATCTATTAGTTATTTCATTTTTTTCCATTCTATGTGCCTGCTATTTGTCAAAAGCCAGTCAGACAAGATGAGACTTCTCATTGAGGCAGATAAAGTGTTTCATTACAATTTCCATTGTCTTAGAAATAGAGAAAAATCTTTCTGAACTAAAAACTATGTCAAAATATATAAAACATATAAATTGCAGAAGTTGATATATTTAGCTCATTCATCCTGCTTGATCTGGTTTTAAAGCCAATGCCTTGAAAACTGCTTGTGTTTATTAAATAAGCTGTTCTGTCAGGGTACTCTTCACACGTAGGATGTTTTATTTCAGCTACTTACCTGTCTTCTCGTTCATTTTGTTACTCAAGGGAAATAGGTACTGATCTATTTCAGTGGGAAAATTGCCTCTTTAGGAAAAAGAAAGCAAGCTGCAAACACATCAGCTTTTACAACACTGTCTTGGTATCATTGACAAACACCATAATAAATAAGTTACTGTAGTAGACTTTTCAAAAGCTAAGCAAAGGAGTGACATGACTATTTTAGGTGAAATTATGCAAGTTTATACATAAAACAGACTTTTATCACTTGAATATTGCAGAATCAACAAATAAACACTAAAGATTTCTGAAAAAGAATAAAACCACATCATGGTTTACTGTATAAATGTCATTACGAGCACACATTAATGTAAGAAAGTTCAAAAAATTTATATCAAACTTACTTTCTGCATGGTGTTACTACTCTTGGTGAGAAAATAATGTTTTTAATGGCAATATGAAATGGTAATTTGTCTGCCATTGTGTCTGTTACTGTCCTGTAGTAACTAACTTCTGGTGGGGGAAAAGAGACAAAACCTAATAGTTGTGTGAAATTCAGGAGAGACAGTCCTATTTTTGTGCATTTGAAGATGCATATATGAAAGCCACGCAAAATGTATTTCAAAACTCAATTCAGCAACATAGCAAAACCATTTTTTTTGAACTGCAAACGTAGAACATTTCTGAAAAAAAAACTCTAAAAGTTTGCCTAAGAAGCACTGCCAAATTAGAGCCAGTATTTGTCATCTTAAGAAGGAAAAGAGCTGTACTGAGTGTGAAATAGAACTGAAGAAGTACAAGCAGTGAATCTCCTCCCTTTTTGCTTGGTTTTAAGAAAAAAAACCCACATATTTTAGAATAACATTAACTTCATGGTAAACAGAGATAACGTAAGTACAATCACAGTATTACACCAAAATCCATTGTAGGTCATTCATTCTGGTGAATGAACCACAAAACCAAAGTCATATAACTGGTATTTTTATTTGCTTCTGCAGAATTAATGCCAAGGTGCGTAATTTTACTGAGTACCTGCTGGAACCAGTAACTAGTGACAGACCTTTGAGCATTCAATGTCAGTTTTGGATGCTCAGCACCTTGCTGAATGTCTTTGCAGATTCATTTTCTATCTAATTCTGGGATTTTTTTCACATTTAGGCACATCATCTTGTTATTAAAGTGGAATGATATGATTCCGGGGCGGCTGGGTAGATCAATATAGTCGGAGTAGATCAGGTTTAAATATTGATCCGATTCCCAAGCAAGTAAAAGGAAAATTTCCTTGGAACTTCATCAATGAAGACCAGGCATAGCGTCTCAGTGGGGAATGAAGTTCAGCCCCAGAACTGCTATTTTGTCATCTGGTCACATTACTTTAATGCTTTTAGTTGGAGAAACATGTTAATCCATGGGTCTGTGAATGTATAGACAGAAAAAAAATCTTTTAAGATTCCATTTTGAAAAGAAAAGGAAAAAGAATATGAAGATGCACTTGTACTTTTCCCAAGCAACAACATCACTGTTCAGTGAGAAATGATTTTTCAAGCTGGTCTGTCTCATTTACAATACTTCTAAATGTATGAAATACAATGAAGTGATTATAAGGTGCTTCTCATGTAACATTCGAAATTCAAAGAAAGATCACTTTTACCACACTACTCAAAGATTTGCATGTATATAAAGGCATGTTTAAATTACAAAAGGCATATTAAATTATAAGCACACAAAAGCAAAAATAAAAGATACAGAAATAAGGGACTGGGGAAAAGAAAATCTTTACCTTGGTCATTAATTCTTGTTCTCACTTCATCGTGCAAAAATATCTATTTTGAATGAAGTTTGGACAAAAAAAAAGAACACAAGATGCTAAATGCCAGCCACACTGACCATTAACTGTTCAGTGTATTATAGAAGTCATGATTCATTTATATGAAATTTCACGGCGGGATTCTCTCAGTGTGGTGGATTCAGCAATAGTATGATTATTTAAATCCAAGAAGAAACTATACGTAATTGAAAAAAAAGTGAGTAAACAGATAAGCATCCTGATCTTAAAATATTTAATTACAAGTAAAAGATGATTATCTAATTCATGGTGTGCTGAGGCAAAAGGACAACCTACCTTGTCTGTGCAGATAAGGTTGTACATCAAAGTCAGGGGCTTTCTGTTCTGTCAGAAATATACAAAACACTTCCAGTCCTTCCTTTGTGGTAAAAAAGGAGTGATGCATGCTGGAGGGAAAAGCCAGATTGTAACAACTGAAAAGTGGGTCTATGAGGTCAGCCCAAGACAGAGTCCCTAACCAAGCTCCTGAAATCCCAAGCATACTTCTTCCAGCCCACAATAATTTGTGCCTTAGGCATTCATTAGGCCATGTTGTTTTCTCAGCTTTTTGAAAGTTCCTACATTGTTCATTGTGAGGTTTTCTAACCCATGTAAGATTTTAGTATCCATAATATCTTACGGCAAAACTTCCACAGATCAATTAAACATGTGACTGTGTAGTTTTAAAAAGAAACATACAAAAAAACACCCCAAAACTACCACATTTGTTTTCTATCTGAATTCTTGTTGAATTTTTGTTTAATTCTTGTTCCATACTTCTTGGGAAAGACTAATAATTGTTGTTTTCCTCTTACCTCTTTTACCTTTTTTTGTAACATATAGATGCCCATCTTTTTCCTATCAACTGTTTCTTTTCCAGACGGAAAAATCCCCCATTTTAAGTCATAGCAGTTGCTTTTCTTTGGACTTTTCTGAATTATTCCATAAACTTACTGAGTAGTAATCCAATTGCAAGATGCAAGACACCAGTGTATCATGCATTTCCATGACAGCACGATATTTACTATTTTGTTCTTTCCCCTATTGTTTCTTACACTCAGTTATATATTTTCACTGCTTTGAGCTGATATAGTAAAAACCCTAAGACACCACTCCTGAAAAAGCACGGAGTCCATTGTTTTCCCCCTGAAATAGTTCACAGTTGTCCTGTCATAGTTATCCTGAATAACCTTGTATAGAGAAACCATTCTTCATCTTCCAGACAAGTTGTGAATATATTGAACAAAGCAGGTACTAGTACATATCCTGAAGCATTCTCTGTTGGAAGGTGCTCATCTTTTTTCTGGGTTTTTTGGATCTTGAATTCATCCTTGCAGAATCTTCCCTTTTAATCTAGTGCTGGAAAAGGAACTGCCTCAAACACCTCAGAACCAGGCAGTTGGGTTTTCCTTTGTGACATGCGATTTCATAATAGCATGTTTCATAATCAAGAGATCTGGATGTTCTGTTTTCCTGATGAACCCCAAAGAAAACCTGTGCTGAGACCAATAGGGGAGAAATATTTTCCTCTGTGATTGTGACAGTTGACAATGAAAATCTAGAGAGTAAAACTAATGTAGGTTTAGTTAGTCTTAAATTAACATGAAGTCATAGAATCATCTTTTATTTCTGAGATGTTCAGCCATTTGCAAAGCATGTAGCAGTACAGCCTATATGGGGTTGCTGGAATTGTCCATTTACAATTTTACTTAGGATTCCAGCCAGGAAGTAACAAGTGGTGCACATTTGCCCTTAGTCAGTATATATCATCAGATATGCCAGAAGGCTGACAAAAATGATATGTGTTCTGCTTAATGTATTACTTTTTGTGCTTGAAAGTAAAAAAGATTTATTAATAAAATTATCTTGCCAGCATTTAAAGTTGAATTTCTTCTCATTCATTCAGTTATTCATTCTGTTCATTGTACATTCTTAATATTAGCAACTCAAAGGCTGCACCCAAATCTTGCCGTCATTTTATACTGTGTTCAATCCAATGTATAGTGGACTGAACCCAGCACGTGAAAACTACAAGTAATATTATCTTCCTTAGAAATTTAATACCTGTGATTATATGCTACTCTCTCTAAGGATGGCTGGGGCTATATATTCTTAACATTACTAAGAAAACAAGTTCTTTGTTCTTGGTCAGATTTGAACAGGGATGACTGGCTTTTTTAGGCTGATTTACAGGACTCTGAAAACCACTATCTATCCCAATAGGAATTATTTTTTATTATTATGTATATGTATGTTTTAATAAGAACTGCCTTTTGAAATCAGCTCCTCCTTACACCTAATCTAGGAATAAAGCCATAATGCCAAGTTTATGATATCTTAGTCTGTTGCCATGGAAGTGATATTAGCAATATTAGAAATTGAGCACTGTAGGCTGTGTAGCAGCAGAATGTGATAGAAACTGAAAGTGTGAATGCAGTGGAGGCAGCTTTCATTTCAATACAAGTATCTTCAGTTCTTTGGAAAACCATCAGAGAAAAGAAGACAGTATAAAGGAGGAAAGTAAGTGTATTTAGATATCATAGTTTATCTTTGTGAGGATGTCTAGAATATAAGAACATTAACTTCTTAATTGTCAAATAAAATGTTTTGAAAAAATAAATGTACAGGTTAAAACCATTGTACATGAATTAATATTCTCATTAAGAAAACAGAAATGAAGGTTTGATTTCACTGTTTGTTGTTGTGGTCACAGGCTTATTTTTCTTTCCTATTATTATTTTCATTTATTTTTTTCCTTTTCATTTTATTCTGCAATACGAAACAGACCAAGCAGGTGGTAGCAACATATTTCTGTTCCTTTTAGCTGTGATTATTTCCAGTGACAGTTAAGGATGCCTAGCTCTGTCTTGGCTCCTTGTATAGTAAGCCTGTTGATATTGAGTGATTATTGAATAGCTCTGTAATATGTATTTGTGTGCAATTTAAGGTACAAAATGATCAGTTGAAGTTTGTTACAATGTGCTTAGATGCATGGAAAGATGAAAGACTGAAAATGGATCAATAAAGTCATTACTAGATGGAAAATGCTATGAAAACATATCAGTGATGTATGATTAAACTAAAGGACGAAAATCATATACAACCACTGGTTCCAGCTTTTGACAGGAAACATGAGCCTTTAGGCATAAATGACTGTGAACAGCAAAATGCAGCTGCTACCTTCATTTGAATAGCCTAAGGAAGACAGGAGAGCAATCGAAACATGCCCTAGCAATAAGCAATCATTTCAGAGCTTCAGCTGACTTAAAAAGTGATAGCAAGTTACACCCTGAAGAGTACTAGACAGCATTCTGTGATGTTGTGTTGGCAACCCCTTTGGATGAGATGCATCAAATAAAAGAATATTAATGAGAAAAGGGATGTTCCATAGGGAATTAAGCAGCTGCAGAACCCAGTCTCTGCATGAAGCACCACATACGTTCCAGTTTCTGCAGCTGCCCTTCCGCCTTTCTTCAGCTGCTGAAACACTCATCCTTGCCTCCCTCTTCCCGATCCAAATGAACAGTCTCCAAGAGCAGCTCTTAACTGTTTACATGTTCTGCAAATGGATGTAGTTATAATAATATCTATTCTTAAGTGCACTGTTTTACATTTGTTGCATCTTTTCTTTTTTTATTACTTTCTTATACTAAAAAAGTGATAACATGATGCTTACCCTAAGAATACACTGGAGTTGTAGAGCTGTGCACAGCAGTACAACAGTTGTTTCAGGAGGAAAGATATTCCAGGGAAGATACAAACTAGAGCTGGTATACCAACATAGTCCGTTGCAAAGCCATTTTTGTAAGAGATACAGAGGTAATAAAAGGACTGGTCTTGAAACAATAGGACCATATTAGCAAAACACTGCCCCAGAATATTTTGCCAGCATGCCAGCAGCTATCTCTAACCTTACTGACATCAAATAAAACATTTAAAGGGCATATGAATGTAAAATATAAAAATAAATGATCTATATTTCCAGAGGAGCATATTTTGTTGACTTAGCTCCAGATTTTCCTGCTTTACATAGCTCCATTTCTTTTCATTCACCATCCTCCCTTTTATTACATTCCATAATTGCAAGAAACAAATGAAATCCAAAAATTCTGTAGAGAAAAACAAGTTAAGCACTCCCAGCTGTTTGCAGCAGCATGAGCTACTGCTCCATTAATTCTATTATATACGTGCACATGCCTCAAGCATAGCCTTGCCCCAGCAACTGCTTGTGTAAATAAAAAGAGTTCAAGATGCTCATAGAAAGTGCAACACTGTTGTATAGCTTTACTTATGTGTGGAAAAATGAACTGCATTAACTTGTAAAAGTTTAAACCATGCCTGTATCACCATTCAAATGTTTGTTAGTTTCCCGCAAATGAGCTCTCTATGAAGGTGAAACAGAAAAATAACTCTCTGTAGAGGAAATAGCTAAAATTACATCAAAGATATTGTAAGCATTTGTGTTGCCTAATGAGAATAAATAAATAATTATCTCCAAGTCTTCTTGAAAGGAGTGTTCTTCAGTCATATGGCACCATTTCTATTTTTTCCTTAACAGATTTCATGAAATATCATGAAGTGATGTGGCCAACGACTGTATCATTTGTGACAGTATGAGTATGACACTACAATGTGTCATACTCAGAGATCATAAGTAAGACTATTTTAGGTCCATCTAGAACTTTATATAAATATAGGAAATACACCATTTCTAATTGCTTTGGATTCACTTAAGCTGAATTGAATTCTGGTCTATAAAATAAGCCTCGTTTCTAATAAAGTAATTGTCCTTATGATCTTTTGCTCTATTTATCTATGTCAATTTAAATGACACAATTCATTTTTTGTCCAAAAGACGTAAAGGTATGAAAAGGTATGAAAACCAGTTTGATTTGTTTTTAAAAGAAAGCAAAAGTCTACTTCTGTTTATTTACCTTACTCCATTCTGCTGTCTATCAGCATCTAAGTTAAAACAGTTCCAGCTCCTTTAGCTGCAATAAGAAAAAATCAGCTAGTGTTTGCAAGTGGATTTCATATTGGTACTGATATTTAGTGGCTTGTTTTCATTGTACAATTAACTAGACATTTTATTTGGGTTGTAATTCACCCCAATCTTATCATACACACAAAGGAGCTAGATTTTAGTTTGCTAAGTTATTTAAACAGGAATATAGGCAAGTGTCTAAGCATTGCCTTCCAGCTGAAACACACTGGTGAGTATTTGGAATGTCAATAAGCAGAGGACAGTCATCCAGTGTTAGGACAGGTGTCATACTTGGCTGTCAATCACCTGTATACACTGTGCAGAAAGAACCAAGAGTACATCATGCAAGTCAGCATAACAAAATATCAGAGCTTTTCGATTTGTACAATTCAGTAAAAGTGAGGCTGGGAGATAGTGAACACAGTGCTAAATAAACCCGCTTACATGGGATTATTACTAAAGAGCATTTCAAACCGTGCTTATCATTTAAAACCTTACAAAACTTACCATACATAAAATTTAAATCCTAAGTTTGCTCAGTGCATGGACAATTTCTGTACAGTGGAGGAATTCATGTCATTAGTATTTACCTGAAGATACAAGCCTCAGTAAAGATGCCCTGCTCAATTAACAGGTAACATATGTAATCTGGGAAGAAATACAAAATAATGCTGGAGAACTATGATTGCCAGTATCTCTTAACAAAAAACCCATTTTAGAGTGAAATATCAAAACTGTTGAGTTTAACCAAAGTCAGTGACAGAAATTCCTTTGGAATTTGAATTTATGTGAAAAAAAAAAATTACTGCTTTCAGGTGAAGATAAAGAACATTCCTGCTTATATGACATCTTATTTTATGAGTGATGTACCTTAGACTGTAAAAGTTATGTGTTAAAGAAAATCTATCAAAATTGGAACTACACAATGATAACACTAAGATCAGGACGTAGTAATTTTGCAGTTTATTTGACAGCTGATTGTTTTGTAGAGAGTGTCACAGTAAGTATCTACTGATTAATCAAATGCTTTGGGGATAACTGGTCTGAAAAAGAAAAAAAGCTTGAAAGATCAAGGACTACATTTCCAGAACAGGTATTGTGCATGACATAACCTACGGTGCTTTGTGATACTCCTTATTGGAACACATAAATTGCAAAGTAAATTTTCACTCTATGTCTGCCTAAATGTTCATGCAGCAAAAACCAAGTGCATGTTTACAGTGAATTCTTTAAATATATTTTTAAAAAAACCCAACCAACCAAACAAACATAAACCTGATACCCTTCCTTCTACCATAGCTTGATTGTTATTTCTTTATGGGCTGTAGAGTAGCTAGAAAAAGATCAAATGGGAGATTTACAGAAACACCTTTGCATATCCATATGATGTAACACATGCACAATAAAATGTGCAAATCACTGTGTTTCTTCACTGGATGAAAAATATTTAGAAAATATATAATTTATGGCTCCAAAATATTTAAAAAACTTGTTTTCATAACACTAGGCCTTTGAATCCTGGATAGAAAAATATCATCCAAGTGACAGGCCTCTGCCTCACTTGCTTTTAATTTAAACTAGTTTATACTGTGGTAAAATCATAGAATAAGTCTGGGTGTGATGCAGATGAAACGTAGTGAAATAAATCTCTGTGCAATGGATGCAGTTGTCAGAGAAACTGTGGAATTACTCTGATGGGAAATAGAGTAATTTAGTTTAACTCCTATGTTAATAATTATTTCTCTTAATTTCTTTACAGTCACTGGCTTATTTCTCAAACTGAAAAGTGATGGTAAACAATAATCCAAGGGAAAAGAAAAAAAATCAATTCCATATTAATTCAAAAACACTGTGGTTAGAAGTTAGTGCCCATTACTGTGAATCTGGAAACTGAAGCTAAATTTGTCTCTTCTCAATTGTTAAAGAGTTTTATTGCAGTTTGCGATTAATCTTGATTTTCATGGCAGTTCTACAGTTGACTACATATGACCTTCATTTAATTTTGATGAACTCATGAAATTCCATATCTGTAAATTGGATGTCATTTTTCTGCTTCAAATGGATGCTGTAAGACTTAATTAATTTGTATTATTTGCTTATAAGAAACATGAGGGTCTTCTAACAACAAAGCCTATAAAGAGGCAAAGCAGGAATATTATTGTTGTTGTTATTAATGTTATTTTTATTAGTTTAGCTCTGACAATTTTCTTTATGCTCTTGGTTTTACCTTAGTAAATGAAAAAATCTTTCATTTAAATTATTGCTTACGTAGACTTCAATTTTTATATATTTTTATACACATTCAATGAGTTCATACTTTTGATATAATCTACCTAATAATTGCTCAGAATATTAAAACTATTGATTGCTTGCACAATGTTTATAACAAAATAATTTGTTCAAATAAAATTGAAAAAGTCAAATTTATTCTACCATATCCTAGGTTAAAAGATACTGAGTAGGAGCTAGCACTTCACTGCATGAAAATGTAGGTGTTATAACATTTTAACAGTTCAAAGTTAGTCTACTATTGAGTTTTCTCATGTGAATTAGATTACACGACCACAATGTTTTGAAAATCCTTCATCAATCCAAAATAAAGTTCCACTTTTAAGTTTATGTGTGTTCTCAATGGCCTCATGTTACATGTTAATGGCCTCAAGCTCCACCAGGAGAGGTTCAGGCTTGACATAAGGAAAAAATTCTTCACTGAAAGGGTCATTAGGCAATTGAACGGTCTGCCCAGGGAGGTGGTTGATTCACCTTCCCTGGAGGTGTTTAAGGCGCGGGTGGATGAGGTACTAAGGGGCATGGTTTAGAGATTGGTGGGAATGGTTGGACTTGATGATCCGGTGGGTCTCTTCCAACCTGGTGATTCTATGATTCTTTCTTACATTCATCCTATAAAACCAAAAAGTTTTATAATAGCTGTACTGAATCATAATTGGATTTTAGTTAGTATTGGGCTCAAGTTAGTGATCTACACTGACTTTTGCCCTATGACCCCAGAGGACACCTTCATCCTCCATTTGTCTTACCCTGAAATTACTTTTTGCTACTCTTTTTAATTCTAGCAACATGAATAGAGTCAGCCACCAAAAGTCCGTGCATTTCTCGGTTCCCCAGTAGACCAGTATTTGAGATGTACATCAAACAGCAAACAAGATGTAATGAGATATATGTTGGGTCATACATCTCCTAATTGGTTGTCATTATTGCATGTCTATCTTTTATCCTCAACCACGCAGCTGACCATGTCTCCATCCCAGGCATAAACTGCCTCCTTTGTCCAACACTCTGGGAAGAACGTTCCCTGGGATCATGTGTGCACGTGTGATGCACTTGTATAAAAATGGTAGTCTGGCATCTTCCTTCTCCCTCTCTCTTTCATTCCCACGCTACAGCAGACTTTATAAGCTCCCCTTAGATAGTGGCAGTTGTCTTCAGAAACCCAAAGCCAAATCTGGGAACGATTATGTATGTTTTTTTAAAAAAATACTTCACAGGCTTAAATACTTTTATAAAAAAACAGCATCAAGGTCATCATTTCAGTGTTAAGGATAATATTTTTGTGTTAATTTAAGCTGTTTTAGTTCAATACTGAAGTTATAATGAGGGGTCTGTTTGAAAATGTATCTGCTAGTAATTTTATGCAAGGACCCATTAACTGGGTGCCTATCAGTTCAAGCTGGTTTAAAGCTATTTATTAATATGATATATATATATATATAATTCTTTTCATTTTTGTTGAATTTTTCAGTGGTTAGTTGGTGGCGTGGTTTTTGTGTTTTAAGTTGTGGTTTCTTCTCTGCTACCTAATGTTCTCCTTTGGACATGACAATTTACTGCGTTAATTTAAGTAAAGATTTAACTGAGTTTTGAGGCTGTTTGTTATTTGCTAGTTATAGGAATCTTTTAAGGTGAGTTCAAGTAAAAGTTGTATTTATCACGAACAGATATCTTTTTATCAATCTAGAGAAAAACATGAAGTTATCTAGGTTAATTTGTGGGGGATTGACCTTGGCTTAAGTAAGAAACTCATATTCATTACATTTAGGAAAGGTAATAAATTGATTGGAAGGCTTGGACTCTATCATTTATCTTACACCGTGACTTTAACAGTTATACCATAATTCTAATAAAAAAATGTCACTTTGGAGTTTAAATCTATTTTTATCAGCCAGAACATCTCATCTGTCAATATTTGATTAGAGGTCTTCAGTGCTTGAGACAGCTTTTCTCTGTCTGACAGATAATCTGAAGCTCTAAGACCATTGATTGAAGCTTCATCTCTAGGAAGAAAAAAGACAAAATGAAAAAAAAAAAAGCTAGGAGATAATTTTTTATTACAGTTCAAACTGACTTCTGCCTCAAGCTCAATAGAAAGGCTGAATCTTCTTGTCTTATCACTGCAAAGACAGACTACTCCAGTATTGATTTAGACACAGAAGTTCAAATAAATCCCAGCTTGATTATTTCTTCATAACATCTCATCTAAGTTTATGGAAAACTATCCCTTTTTTTTTTTTTCTAACTTTTCCACCTCAATTTTTCTCCTTTTAATTTTCATTGCAGCAGAACTTGTCACCAGTGTAACACAGGCATTTGATATGCATGTCCATGTGCTACACATACTACAAGAAAGATTTTTTTCAAGAACTGTCTGAGGTAATTATTCCATTACAATACAGTAGCTGTCCTGAAGATGAAAAAGAGGTTAAATTTCAGTCTAAGATATGTGTAAAGTCTGAAAAAGAGAAAAGATTGCTGCTGGAGACCCTGAAATACTTTTTATGCCTACCTGTTACAGAAAAAAGTGCTTGTCTAAACTGTTCATAAATGTCTTTTGAGAAAAAAAAAAAAGTATATTTATTAGTACTTGTAAGAAAAAATACCGCATGTAATGATTACAAACATTCAGTTTAGTTCACAAATCTGTACTTGATAGGAAGTAGCACGAGTGTATTTTCCCCACAACACAATTCTGAGTGCTGAAAATTCAGGCATTTATTTAGGTATGTACCATAAATACAAGGGTAGATTTCTACATTTAGTTATACAGTATTTTTTTTATCTAAATGCATAGCTCACATGTATTGCTTACCCTTCCTAGAAGGATAACTTGTGAGTTCTTCCTTGTACTGGTATATTTGGATGCTGGATAAGGTAAATTCAGAGCCTAACAGGCAGAAATGTATCAGCTGACTGTACAAAAGTTATTGTGTATATTTCATGTTTTTATATTTGTATCTATTGTGTTGAAATTCGACAGTATTCTAGGTTTTAAGTTAGATTTTTTTGTCAGACAGAGAACTGTTGGTGAAAAGTTAAAAGGAAGGTGGAACTTTGCTATGCCTAGGAATAGACATGTAAAGAGCTAAGCTTTTTTGTCTGGTATTGGAATAAGAAGGTATTGGTATTAGCCAAAATAATCAGGGGCAGGAGCAGGCACCTGAGACTGCAAGACATCTAAGGATGTAGGGTCAAATTTAATCAGCCCAAACATACTTGAAAACAAGAAATACAATCACTAAAATCTGTCAGAAAAGTTCTACAGAGAACTCAGATCTGTTAACATTCATGTTAACAGCTAAAATTTTGAACATATTGTGTAGATAGCTGGAAGCCAACATAGACTCAAAGGGGATGTTCTTGAATTGAGCTGTAAGGTTAGAATAGTATGGGGACTCCTAGTAATAAATATCCAAACAAATGTACATCAGAGATATTAACAATTATTGGATAATTCATGTCTAATTAAGTTCTCCTTTGGGTTTCCGAACTAATGACATGATTAATTTTTACTTGCAGCTTTGTCAATTATGTATTTTCCACTTATAATTCTGTTTTTGAAGCAAATTCACAGTATGAGCAGAGTAGTGACTTGTATGCATCACAAAAATGCTATCATCTGCTTTGACTGGAGTGGTTCTTAGTCATTCTTATAAAATGCAATATTTTATCTATTTCAAGTACTCTGAGATTTCCTTGCTGATTTAAGTTTAGGTCAATCTGCTATGTCAAAAGCCTTGTAAAATAATTAAAAGTTTAGGTTTGTTGACAAGACAGGGCCACAGTCGTTGATTTTAACAAAACTTCATATTGAGCTTGGAGATTTTTGAAGCCTGAAGATGAAAGTAGTAAGCAAGAGAAATGATCCTGCTCAGACTCCTGCAGTTCCAAAAGCTGCCAGATGAAAAGTAGCAGGTAGCTTTACAATAAACTTAGCAATGTTGAGTGATAAAATAACATTTAATGGCAGTCTGTACTTTGCAGCTCCCTGAAGAAAAGGATCTTGGTTTTCATGCAGCAATTATGAGTTAGCAGCAAGAGAAGGTAAAAGCAATGGAAGAAACCCCTTCCTTTTGAAGTGAAGGAAAGCTGTTTATAGTGACAGTTATGCACTAAACTTTATATGAGCCTAGATTTAAAATATGAGCAGAATGACTGTAGAGGAAAAGAAGCATATTTAATTCACTTTCATTACTGCAGGAATGAAAATTACATTTTAAGTGACATATTGAATCTGTTGCACATTTAATTTCTAACAATCATAACAACAAACAGTATTAGTTAAGAAAGTAATAAAGTCAAGAAAATTCCCATGCTTGCACCAGTCATTTATACTACATTAAAATACAGGTGGCTAAGCAGCAGTTAAATAAAGATCGAAAAATCTTCCCACTATTACGCCCTGGAGAGCAGGTAGAAGAATAAAATCAGTTCTCTTTCTATATATTAGAAAATCTTTTCTTAGAAGAGAGTTAGATTGGACTATGTTTTTCTGTATCATACAACAGTTGTGAACTTCGTTAAGGAAATAACATCTAGATTGTTAATCAGTCAATCGATCTTCACATTATATAAGTGTCCAGGGTACTTTCTTAGAATTTGCTTTTACTAAGGAGATTCAAAAGGCTAAAACTGGATTGGATTCAAGAGATTAACTTGTGAATTTCTTTTTGCTTTTCTCTACCTCTGTTTGTTTTGTATCAATAGAATTTCCATCATGTTTCTTTGCTTTACTGTGGAAAACATCCTTGCTTTATTTGTTTCAAAAATACTTATTTTTGTGTTGCAGTGCAAGATGCGAAGGTGACATACTGCCATATACTGTCATTCATTGAGATTAAGGTCAAAATACCATTCAGTCTGCTTGACAAACTGAACTACCCATGACCTGCTTTCCAGACTATTTAGCATTACAAATAGCTCAATGATACAGTAGTTTAAAGTAAAGCTCCTGCTAACTTCTCTTGCAGATGTTACTAGTCAGTATGCCTGCATGTCGGGATCATAGGTCAGAAAACAAGTGATCACTAATTATCTGTCCATATTTAATATCCTTCCATGAAAACTCTGTTTTAAATAGCTTGGTCATTAGCAACTAGGAATTCGGTACCTAAGGAAAGAATACGATTTATTTCTATGGGCTTTTATTCAATTGCTGTAATTCTGAGACTTTTGTGGTGTTAGAGAAGGAACGCTACCAGAAAATACCTACTTCCTCAGTCTGAAGCATTCTTAGTACAAATGAAATTTATCAGTTACAGTAAATCTGTGTTTACTGAGCACATGAAGACTGTGTTTTTAAAAAAGAGTAGACTTCTACAGGCATGGGTTGCCCATGCTTCCTCAAAGAACATCCCCTGATACATTTTAGCTTCCTTCTTTGAAAGCACCATATTTCCATAGCTTTCAATAAATATTTGATGACAATCAATCAGCAATAAGAATTTCCTATAATGTTAGGGAACAGCATACTTTCTCTAAACTGTTTTTGCTAAAATCATAGTAACAAAGATTAAAGTAATCATGGGTGGAAAAATTCATCCTTAATGACTCTATTCTGTCAGAATTATCTATAATTTAAACCATTGCTTAAAAAAAAAAAGAAAAGAAACTAAAACACAACTCTGAACCACCAAAGGTTATACAGTTCTACAGTTCGAATAATCAATTTAACAGAAGTTAGCAAAGACGTTTTTCACTCCTCCTCTTTCAGAAAAATATACTATACTCTGAAACACCCAAAGCAAGCTGAGACCATTTCATTGGTTGTAAATGAGCTTTGAACAAAGCCCATCATGAAGCCACAAAATAATTTTTACAAAATTTTTAACAGATATTTTATTTTTCTTTTAGGATAAAGCCAGACCAGTATTTGCTGAAATGACATTTGTAATCAGAAATTTTGTGTCAGAAACAGTGTGGCCAGCAGGACTAGGGAACAGATTGTCCCTCTGTACTCAGTCGTGGTGAGGCTAAATACTGTGATCAGTTTTGGGCCCCTTATTACAAGAAAGACATTGAGCTCCTGGAGTATGATAAGACCACTCAAGCAATACTTGTATTGTGTTCTGAGGTTTCTAGGCAAGTATTCTGTCAGTTTGGAGAAAAGACTACATCTTCAGTAAGTACTATTTTTGTGCCAGTGAGATAGAGATCATTCCATAAAAATTTTATTGCATTTATCAGTCCTTAGTTGCTATTATAGAAAATGTTAAGTTTCTATTCTCTAAACCGCTTTAGAGACAACGTGAGCAGTACCTTTTTTAATACATGCCAGTGCAAATACAACAAGTCAATGCTAACATTTTTGCATTTGATAGTAACACAGCTGTCCTTCTAGTGCGTTTAAAAGATGAAGAAAGGTGAATAGTAGGACTAGTATTTTTATTCATGAGCTTCATTGTTTTCTTTGACTCCTCTCTATTCTCTTTGGCAGCTCAGTAATCCTTCTTTCCATTTCATCATCAAAATTCTATTTGATCATGGGGTGGCTCACACACCCCCAGGCTTTCTTGCTAAGGATGGGACACTTGTGTCTCCTAGGGGGAATAAAGTCCTTGCTAAAAACCTAGCTAAGCTCATAAATCAAGCTTTAAACTAGATGTGAAGGGGGAGGGGGTTGAGACCAGGCTAGACAGGAGCGAGCCTGCACGTGGGGCAATGGTGATTTGGAGAGGGTGTGCTGGTGAGGACCACCAGTACATCACCACACAGAAAGTGGGGGAGAACACACCTGGGGGTGGTAAGGGAGATAGGGGCACTCTGGAGCTAGCTACTCCAGTTACCAGGCAATTGGGAATGAACTCTGTTCCCTCTAAGAGGGCTGAAGGCTCGGCAGCTCAGCTGAAGTGCATTTACACCAATGCACACAGCATGGGGAATAAGAAGGAAGAGCTGGAAGCTGTCATAGGGCAAGGAGCCTATGATGTTGTTGCCATCACAGAAACGTGGTGGGACGACTCATATAACTGGAGTACAGCTGTGGTGGGGTACAAACTCTTCAGGCGGGATAGGAAGGGTAGGAGAGGAGGCGGGGTAGCCCTCTTTGTAAGGGAGGACTTGGACACGGTTGAGATGGATTGTGGCAATGAGGAGACTGAGTGCCTGTGGGTTAAAATCAGAGAAGCCCACCAGAAGGTAGATTTTGTGATGGGAGTCTGTTACAGACCACCCAGCCAAGGAGAAGCAGCTGATGAGCTCTTCTATAAACAGCTGGGGTTAATCTCTAGATCAATGCCTCTCATTCTTGTGGGAGACTTCAATCTTCCTGATATCTGCTGGAAGTACAATAGAGCAGAAAGGAAGCAGTCTAGGAGGTTCCTGGAGTGCATGGAAGACAACTTCCTTGCACAGCTGGTGAATGAACCGACAAGGGAGGGTGCCCTCCTGGACCTGCTGTTTGTGAACAGAGAAGGCCTTGTGGGGGATGTGGCAGTAGGTGGACACCTAGGACAAAGTGATCATGAGATGATAGGGTTTTCTGTTCTAGGTGAAGTGAAGAGGGTGGTTAGTAGGACAGTAGCATTAAATTTCCAGAGGGCAGACTTTGAACTCTCCAGAAAGCTGGTTGGCAAAGTCTCATGGGAGGCAGTACTTAAGGGCAAGGGAGCCCATGAGGGCTGGGAGCTCTTCAAAAAGGAAATCCTAGCAGCTCAGGAGAAAGCCATCCCCGTGTTCCGGAAAAAAAAGCCGGCAGGGGAGAAAACCAGCTTGGTTGAACAGAGAGATCTTGAGTGATATCAAGAAGAAGAGAAATGTTTATGGGCTTTGGAATAGGGGACAGGCCTCTTGGGTGGACTACAGGAGGGAAGTGAGATTGTGTAGAGAAAAAATCAGAAGGGCTAAGGCTCAACTAGAAATCAGATTGGCAAAGTCTGTGAAACATAACAAAAAATCTTTCTATAAATATATAAATAATAAAAGGAGAACTAGGGAGACCATACAGTCCCTATTGGACGCAGAAGGAACAACAGTGACAGGGGATGAGGAAAAGGCTGAGGTACTTAATGCCTTCTTTGCCTCAGTCTTTAATTGTAAAGAAAGTTGTTCCATCTGTGTACAAACCCAGGAGCTAGAGGAGCAAAATGAGGCTCCCATGATCCAAGAGGAGGTGGTCAGAGCCTTGCTAGCCCATCTAGACGCCCACAAGTCTATAGGGCCAGATGGGATTCATCCAAGGGTATTGAAGGAGCTGGCGGATGTGCTGGCCAAACCCCTTTCCATCATCTTCCAACCGTCCTGGAAGACTGGGGAAGTTCCACTGGACTGGAGGCTGGCTGATGTTGTGCCCATCTACAAGAAGGGCCGCAGGGAGGATCCAGGGAACTACAGGCCTGTCAGTCTGACCTCAGTGCCAGGGAAAGTCATGGAGCAGGTGATCTTGAGTGCTATCAGGAAGCACATGCAAGAGAAATGGGTGATCAGGCCCAGTCAACATGGGTTCACAAAAGGCAGGTCTTGCCAAACTAACCTGATCGCCTTGTATGACAAAGTGACTCGGCTGCTGGATGAGGGAAAGGCTGTGGATGTGGTCTTCCCGGACTTCAGTAAAGCCTTTGACACAGTTTCTCACAGCATTCTGCTTGAGAAACTGTCAGCCTCTGGCCTGGACAGGCGCACACTCTCCTGGGTGGAAAACTGGTTGGATGGCCGGGCCCAGAGAGTGGTGGTAAACGGTGTGAAATCCAGCTGGAGGCCAGTGACAAGTGGGGTTCCCCAGGGCTCAGTGCTGGGTCCAGCCCTGTTCAATGTCTTTATCAATGACCTGGATGAAGGCATTGAGTGCACCCTCAGCAAGTTTGCGGACGACACTAAGCTGGGTGGAAGTAGGAGGGTCGGGAGGCTCTGCAAAGGGATCTGAACAGGCTGGACTGCTGGGCAGAGTCAAATGGCATGAGGTTTAACAAGACCAAAAGCCGGGTCCTGCACTTGGGGCACAACAAGCCTATGCAGTGCTACAGACTAGGAGAAGTCTGTCTAGAAAGCTGCCTGGAGGAAAAGGGACCTGAGGATGTTGGTTGACAGCCGACTGAACATGAGCCAGCAGTGTGCCCAGGTGGCCAAGAAGGCCAATGGCATCTTGGCTTGTATCAGAAACGGCGTGACCAGCAGGTCCAGGGTGGTTATCCTCCCTCTGTACTCGGCACTAGTGAGACCGCTCCTTGAATCCTGTGTTCAGTTCTGGGCCCCTCACCACAGGAAGGATGTTGAGGCTCTGGAGCGAGTCCAGAGAAGAGCAATGAAGCTGGGGAAGGGGCTGGAGAACAAGTCTTACGAGGAGCGGCTGAGAGAGCTGGGGTTGTTTAGCCTGGAGAAGAGGAGGCTGAGGGGAGACCTCATTGCTCTCTACAACTACCTGAAAGGAAGTTGTGGAGAGGAGGGTGCTGGCCTCTTCTCCCAGGTGACAGGGGACAGGACAAGAAGAAATGGCCTCAAGCTCTGCCAGAGGAGGTTTAGGCTGGACATTAGGAAAAATTCTTGACAGAAAGGGTCATTGGGCACTGGAACAGGCTGCCCAGGGAGGTGGTTGGGTCAGCTTCCCTGGAGGTGTTTAAGGCACGGGTGGACGAGGTGCTAAGGGCATGGTTTAGTGTTTGATAGGAATGGTTGGACTCGATGATCCAAGAAGTCTCTTCCAACCTGGTTATTCTATGATTCTATGAAAATCTATCCATTTCTCCCTTCTGTTCTTATACTGGTGGACATTTTTTCCTTTCTCCTCTTGTATCTAGAATTTGAAAGATTGTCTTCTCCCATACTTGTGTCTTTTCCACTTTGTATTTTTTGCCTTATCTCTTGTAGAATCATACTAAAATGAAGTTTAGCATACTAAAATGAAGAGTAAGTGATGTGACATAAGACTGACTGAACTGGTAGTATGGGTGTAGATTCTCTGACCTTGTTTTGGTTGTTTTCCCTGACCTGGTACATTAGTTTTACAGCTTCAGCTGTTTTAGCTATAATGATTTACAAAACACAGAACATCAGCTGCCAAAAAAATGCCAAAGAGAAATGACTAATGCCCCTTTTTAGCAGGGAGGCTTGCTTTTGTTTTGTTTTTTTTTCCTTTTACTTTACCCTTTCAGGCATAAATTATTCTATAGTGTATTAAATAAGTATGCTGTCATTCTCTAGATTTTCATTAGTAATGGAGGCAAAGAGTAAATAGCTCCGATCTGAAACAAAGCCTAAATTTTCTTTTCTACAGGAAAAGATATTAAAGGAAACAGGAGTAATCTAATAAATTAAATCTCTCCCATCTTCACCCTTGAAAATCCTGGTCTTAGACATGATGCACCCTGCAAAGTGTCAGTATTCATGCCAGAGTAAGCTGAATTAATAGTATTGAAAATTAATTATTTCATAGTATAGATTTTGGGTTTTTTTCCTACTGCACTCTTTTTTAAAAAAAAGAAAATGAAACATTGTGAACTTTCATCTATGAATTATTTTCTTTTTATAGTATTTAACTTCACCAGGCAATCATTATGCATGTCATTTCTGATGGATAAAATATCCCTGCAGCAGCAGTACAATGATATAATTAAACGCACTTCCTATTTCTGATGGATAAATTACTGGAAATATTTATATGATGGAACAACTGCACTAGCCATCATTTCTTTGTCTGGCATATTGCACTAGAAAGCATATTGCGCATACGCGTGTGTGTGTATATATATATACACACTACAACATAAATTGTGGGGAGGGAAATAATAATCAAATAATAGGAGTCTTTTTAGTATTGACATTGGGGATTTCTTGAGGAGTAATGGTAAAATGCTGTTTAGGTAGTAAAAAGCCATTTTATAGTTTGCTTGAAAGGAACTTAATCTATTAAAAATGGAATTTACAAATTGGATTTTAAAGTCTGGCAAAATATGAGTGTTTTCCTTTCTTGTAAATTGTAAATATTGCTTTTAGTTTTAACATTGAAAATTCAGTTATACATCTGTAGTTGAATGAACACCAAAACTTCCAGTTGAAACATTTGTGTGGGTTTCCTTCACATTAAAACTGCATTCTGTAAGAATTTTACTCCACTCTTCTCAACAGGATCACTCAGTCCCACCTAGTCTGTTTTCTTTCATACTCCATGAGGATATGTCTTATATGAAGCACAGCAATAGTTCATTAAGTGGGGAGACTCTGGGACCAGATTGGACATCTTATCAACCTAAATCTTAGAGACAAAGAGGGAACAGGGAACACCTGTGATGCATTTCCTAAGAGACATGCCTACAGCTCAAAGGAACGTGTATATTAATATCCTGTGATTGGCATACGCAGTGCAGACCTTTGACTATGAACTCAGCAGATTTACACTGAGGTGTGTTTGTACTTTTTTTTCTTTATTTACACCTTTTTGCCCCCCTTATATGTTAAATTGTTCTTAATGGAGAAATAAAGGTAGCAGGGCTACCCTGCTTGCTTTCCATTAGGAATACTTCTGGAAGACTGATAGGAAGGAAGAAGTGACAGTCACACTGTTAGCTCTGCATCATCAGAGTTACCAGGTAACACTGGAAGTTGTATAGTGCATAGTTGGGGATAATTCCTATGGCTACTGATAGTTTTAACTGCTTTGGTGTGCTGCAAACCAAACCTAGAGCTACTACGACATTGCGCAGCTAACACAGAATGCATCAGGCAGAGGATGCATTTGCTGTAGGAAAGGAAACTGAACTGCAATAACAGTCTTGGAAAGGGGCAATATGAATTGTATTTACAGTAGCTTATAGTATCTGAGTGAGGAAAGCATCTATCTTCCAGCTGTGTAGATAATCAGTATTACCACTTCAGCTGCCTGACCACTTAATTTAGCAAAAAAAAGCTTGTGTGTTCTTTCTCACTGTTGTTTGAAGCTTTTTTCCTTCTCTTCTTGAGTGGTTGACGACAAACACAAGTTCACCTGAGTCCTGTCCTGAAAGTGTTAGCCTACAGCTTTTAAAATACAGAATCATCAACTACAATGACAAAACAGTTATTTGAAGACTGGCATCAGCGTGACTAGGTGGAAAAAAAACCTGACATTTTCTCCCTTTCATAGCACAAATTCCACAAAACAGTCAGATTTGAAGCTCCATTAAAATATTGCTTCAGTTAGCACTAGAAATTCCTTTAGAAGGAAACCTTTCTCTCCATCGAAACTACATTTCTAAGCTGTGTGCACAAAGTATATACAGATGCTCCCATAGTCCCCAAAGTATTTAAAGCAGAACAGGCCATTTGAACTAACTGGGAGATTTTAATTATTATTAGTTTGAGATTTTTTATTGTAACGAAAAGTCCTTTCTTTGAGATGGTAATCAGTGGAACAAATGAATTTTACTGGAGTCTTGGCCTGGCACCATGCATTTATAGGTAATACAAACAGCATGCACTGTAGGAGAAAGGGAATAAAGGTGACAATTAGAAAGAAATACAAGGGAAATGAAAGGGAGGATTTTCTGAGATCAATTCCTGCATTAATAGCTGAAACATCAACTCTGGAACCCAATGAAATCCACAGGATAGATTTTACTGTTTTATGTGAGTTTCCAATATTATTTCAATTTCTTGTTTATGTTTATAAAAGTCTTGTCTTATTAGCTCACATAATTCCTAAAATTAAAATGAAATATGACCGAAACTCATCCACGATGTTTATTCATGATAAATATGCCTAAGACAGCTCTACATTAGTGGAAATATGTATTTTCTACTAGCAAAATGTTCAAACAAATTAAAAGATGCTATCTGCTCTGGGAATTTTCAGGAACAAGCTGGAAACATAGATCCTGCAGTGTTACAGAGGGCTTTCGTCCTACAGATCAGCTAGTCTTTGCAATGAATGCACTCTGCTATCCAGATATCTTCCACTGGACTTGTGAGAATGTGAAGTACATTTCTGATGCTTAAATCAGTGACATGAATAGGCATAAATAAAGTGAGATTAATAATAAGCTAATATGCAATAGAATGGTGAACAAACATTTCAGATACATAATTTTAAAGACAAAGTGCATAAGACCCATCAAGATACATGCAAGGGGGTGTGTCTATATACTCTACTGCTATCTTCCAAAGCATTATTTATATAAATTCCCTACAGTAAGGAATTTTAATAATTGATCGTGTAGCCTTAAGTACAGCAGTCACTGTGTTTTGAAGCCCAGATATCATAAGTATGAACAGTAGTGTCCATGCAGAATAAGATTTGACTGTAATGTAACTTCGAGCTCAACAAATTTATTCAAGTGTCTGTGTTCTTGTGTAACTGCCTGAAAGATAAATTGAAGTATTACGTTACATATTGTTTTTAATGTACAAGAGTGAAATTTTAACAATATTCAGAGAAGTGTAATTAGGAATTTGTGCCATTAGTGAGGAAATCTGGCCATGTGTTATTGAAAGGTGTTAGTACATTGTTTCACTCTCCGCTGTATCTCCAAGCATATATTTGTACAGACCTCAGTGTCTGTTGGTATTCTGATTCTTTCTGTCTCAAAGGGAGACTATTAATTTTTGTCGCTTGGTGGTGTACCTAAATGGATTAGTGGAAAACAAATATTTGGCCTATATATATATAAAAAAAAAGAGTTACTTCTGTTGCTAAAGACAATGAATCATGGCAAGAGTGAAAAAATTATGCCTTGCCTGCCTGAGTTGCTGAAATATTTGCTTGAGCCAGAAACACCGTTCAAGAAGTAAAATATTTTGATTTAGTGATGAATATTTCTCTGCCAAATACTGATTTTTTTTTAGTCAAATGCCTTCACTGACTGTGCCTTATTAAAAATTATGAAGATTTTTTTTAAAAAAAAATACCATGAATGTTTACTTGTCTATTTTTTTTTAAAAGCTGATTTTGAATTTCTTTCATGTAGAAACATGAGCCAAAGAGAGAAAATTTTGGAAGGTTGTTGGTGACTGATGTCAACGGTTGATTGGCAAAAATTGCACCACCACTACTCTACTCTGGTTGCCACTATTTTGCCTGAAGAAAACGTGTATGAAAGGTGTTTTGATCATTAGTGTCTGGATCTATAACTGGTAAATTGTCTTATGTTTCTGAGATCTCGATTTTATAGGATTAGTATATTAAATTTAATGGTAAGTAGGACTCTAGGACTTCAGCTTTTGTCAATCAGTCATTTTAGGGTTCACCTTAAAATCTAGTCTTTATTTAAATACAGTGTAAATATACACAGTGTAGAATAACCACAGTAAAGGATTTCTTTTTCATTAAAAATGCAGCTCAGCAGCTTTGTGATAAATGATGACATTATGTATATGCCAATCCCTTCTGGAAAATTGGAACGATTCTAGACTTTGCCAAGAATTTGACATGCCATCCTAAATGTTTAATCAGGGATGCTGTGACATTCAATGCTCCTTGTATAAATGTGTCAGTCTAATTTTTATGAAACCTCTTCAAAATGAAACAGAATCTGCTTCTGGAAAAAAAAAAAAAAGAGCCAAGACTGAACTGAAATAATGCTATTAATATGTTTCTCAATGGATATGCTATATATAACCTAAAATTAACTATGATCCTCACTCCAATGAGCACAAACTTCTCTAGTAAAAGTTTTGAATTGAAATAGAACTCAGAGGAGTGCTGTGTCAATTTAATGATCATGAAGCAAGGCTCACAGAGCATTAGTAGTCAGCTTCTGCCTTGGGTGAGACCAGGGAATAGATGCCATTCAGTCCTATGAACAGAATTTCTATGATAAAATCTGTCCTTCAAAAAACACAGAAGACCCTAACAGGACTTTCCTGTGACTTCTTCATCAGATCCTATTCTGGCCACTGAAAATACATATTGAATTTCAGATAAGCACCAGAGCAGCCAACTATAAAGAATCATTATTAATCTCTTGGTACTGTAGATTAAAAGGACTATACAAATTACTTGTTCGAATACTAGGAAACTGTGCTTATACGTATTATTTCTTCATTTTTATGTATAGCCTGACTTTGCTCAGTGAGACTAGCTACATAATTTAGGAGAATTTAGCAGAATTTATGTTTATGTATATGAGTTAAACTTCACAACATGAAATATTTTTATAAGAATATTTCTAGTTCATAATGATGCTCTTACTGGTGATTCTTCGGATTGTTTCTTATATAAATTTTGCTTGCTATTTATCCATCCTTTGATATTAAGAAAAGAAAGCAATTAGGTTCTAGTCTGTCATCAACAAGAGACAAATGTCTTATTAATGCCAGCTCATCCAGGATTTCTTTCCCAGTGCTGTGAGAAAGTAGTGGGCTCCATCATGGTTCCTGTATAAACAATATTTTTATTGGCACAGAACACTGGGACATGGGGTAGTACTCCCTAAACATAGAACAGAAACATGCTTTACAGGACTGACAAGATAGAGATATGTGCACAGAGGCAATGGAAAGCTGGGAGACAGTGCTGATCAGTGTAATAAGCAGTGGTTTTGATGTGCATGTTCTAAATCTTCTGAAGTTTTACAAAAGCTTGAAACCAAAGAATAAAAAGATATTTTGATTCACAATTAAAATATTAAGGAAAGAGAGTGTTCTTTATTTTTACATAGTCAAATCTTCCAGCCAGATTGAAAAGAAGAAGGTGATCTTACAGCTGTTTTGTTCCCAACATTTTCAGTGAGAAGTTGTACCCTATTCATTTTTTGACAAAATAATAAAGACTCTAATATCTTGATCAGTGCTGGATTTTAAAGCTAATGACTTGTAATTACTTAATCAATCCAAAATTGCAGAATTGTTGTATTTGCCAGTATTCTTACTTACCAGAAAACTGCGTAAAGGGAGAACTCCCAGAATCCTTTCTAGTCACTGAATGATTATATACGTCTATTGACAGCAAATATTGCTGTTCCATGTGTTCTTTGATGTAGTGGTGTGTTCCAGGATACATACTGCAACTTTTCTACACAGACCTGACACCCACCTCTGCTGCTGGTCATGACTAAAGGGCAAGATGCAGGTTTATATTCCAAAATACAGATTGTGCTTAAAAAAAGACATCGAATGCTCTGGAGCTTTCATGGCTCCTGTATATCCAAAGTTCTTTAGAGAGAGTTGGTGCTTAGATTTTACTACAGAGATCATAAAATCATAGAATGATAGAATAACCAGGTTGGAAAAGACCCACCGGATCATCGAGTCCAACCATTCCTATCAAACACTAAACCATGCCCCTTAGCACCTCGTCCACCCATGCCTTAAACACCTTCAGGGAAGGTGACTCAACCACCTCCCTGGGCAGCCTGTTCCAGTGCCCAATGACCCTTTCTGTGAAGAATAGTATAGTTTAAGGTAAAAGAAATCTCTCTTTCATTCCCTGTAGTAAAGTTTCAGCAAGAATTGTCTGATAGACATTTGCTCAGAAATGTATCATTTACAAATATAACAAATACAGTATGGATTTCTAGTACAACTGTAAAATAAAATATAATGAAATAGCCAGATCTATAGGAACACAAAATGTTTCTATCATTACAGAGAGCAAATTTCTATATTAAGAAGGATTTAGGGGTTTCAAGAGACAGAAAAAAATATTCATTGCTTATCTTGGCTAAGGTCTAGTAAAATACAAACTTTCTTGTCTGGTAAACCAATCTTAGGTACACAGCCATCATTTTTCTTATGTACTGAGTGATCATTCTTGTATCATCACGATGTGGTTGGCATATCCAGCAACCTAATGAAATGCTGGATTAACCCAAAGAGGGAGCAATTAAAGATGGAAAATTAATCTAATATTTCTTCAAGTTTTAAGATTGCTTTTGTCATGTGTCTGAAGCCCTAAACATAGTCACAAATGCATTCTCTTTCTCTGTGCTTAAAAGGAGATTTCTGGAAACTGTTCTATAACAATTCTAGAAAATAACGGCCTGCCTATTTGTTCTCACCCCACTCCCAAAAATTTCTTTCCTCCTAGTTATTCTGGCATATGGTTAAAGCATGACCTTCAGTCTAATTCATAATTAAATGAAGGATGAGAAGGCCTTAATGTAGATGCTGACGGCATTATACTGTTAAGGGTTATCGAGATCATTGGAAGAAAGTATTATTCATCAAGATACTTCTTTTTCTCCTTTCAACGATTTTGGTTTTCTGTTTCTCTGTGTTCGCATGTAACTTTTAAATTCTGGAACTTACAAGTATTTCCAGGCAAAACTGATAAGACAGTCATGCAATTTATACACTACCTTTGGAGAACAGTGGAGAAGTATGACTATGGACAAAATAGTATTGATTTAGTATCCAACGCTATGTCTGAAATATATACTCTTGTTTACGTGTAGTATTTAGGTTGCAGTAACAATAAGGGTCCATTTAGGCATTGTTTGGCCTTTGCCAACCAATCAGGAAGAAGAGAAAAAAATGCAGGCTGGCATGAAAGAAAGTACAAGAAAGTACTATGAATACAAAAACCTTCCTGCTAAAAATGTGAGCAACATCAGGCCTACAACGGGGTTTCAGGAAGAAAAACACCAATGAGAAATCAGTGAAAAATATATAGAGAATTATGTTTGGTATTAAAACTGCCAGTGATCTTATCAGTATCTTTACCAACTCAGGAAAAGTAGCACTTATATTTTGTATATTATAGAAGGAACAACAGGAGCATAAAATATAGAAGTGACAAGGAACAATGGTCTTTTACTATAGTGCACAATGTTTTTATTCTAGGATGAAATAGCAAACAACTGGAGAGCCCTCTTAATGGTTCTAAGGACTGTATGGTGATACGCTGAGGCCACAATGTTGTCCAGTTGCAGCAGTGTGGTAAAGTAACACTCACTATTCACATACATATAAGCAGTAAAACCAAGGAAAATTTGCCTTGCTTTTGTAGAGGTGAGTATTCCATATCTTTAGTGTGTGGAAAAGTTAAAAAGAGACGACAAAAACTGTGGAGTCTTCAAAGTTGCCTATGGCATCTTTTATGGCAGAGTGATTCCAAGACCCAGAGTAAAATGACTAGTATTGATTGACGTATCTCAGAAAGTACTTTATTCTGTGACCTTGTGGAGCCTTGCTTAGTTCATAATTTATTTTTTAAATGTTTTATTCTGCAGTGTACACATAAGAGTAAATGTCATAACTTTAATGATATTTTAATATCATGAGATCTTATTGTAACAGTCTGCCTATTCAGTTTTTGCTGATAAGTGAAGTAAGGATGTCAGCTGTTCTGCTTGAATTGCTGGGTCCACAGATTATGAAAAAGAAAATTAATATAGCCTTTTTTCCTTTTTTCCCCTATTAAACTGTATTTAGAGGCTCCAGTCAGGATTAGAGCCACATTATAATAGATGTTGCATAAACATTAAAGATGGCCTTACATGGTAAATACAACATGCTGTTATTGTTTAGTTTAATCATGATACAAGCTGAGTTTTGTTTACAGTTTCAGGAAGACAGGTCATGTTTAAATAATGTTGTTCATATTTAACTAATACAATTAATTCAGTCATCCAAAACCTGTATAAAGGTTAACAAAATGTGTATCTTAGATCTGAAATTACACTGAACACTATCTAAACCTGCTTTACTTATTTTGTACTGGCAGCCTAAATATTGTATTGCATACTGATCTGGGGGTGGGGAAAATTAAGTAAAACAAATTGTTTTCCATCACAATACAACAGCAAATACAGTAGCACTATTTTATTTACAACATAGATCTTTATTTAATCAATTTATTGGTAGCAACCTAGAGAAAATTGAACCAGGTTGAAAATATATAGCATTTCATCACACACTGGAAAAAAAACAATGTGTACAGATATGTTGCAATTTACTGCACATTGAAATACATTGCATACTGCAGGAAAGATAATATATCTTTATATCCTATGTTATTATCATGTGTGTCAAATAGAATTTTAGTATGTTATATATAAAAAAATATAGGTTTGTTTCAGGAGAGCAGTCATCACTGTGTATGCATCTCCATCGTATTTATTTTAAAGTCTTAACCATCACATTACCTTGATTTTTCTTGGAATGATAGAAAGAAATTACCACCTTTTTCAGTGTTTAAAAGAGCTAATTTATCACCAAACAGGTAAGATCTCTAAAAACGAATGTAGCATTAGCTCATCTAGGGTGTGATGCAGACAAAAGTAATTTGCAGAGAATTTCTGATGCAATGTTCTAGTAAACACCTGGAATGAGCCTCTTCTTGGAATCAGGAACTTTTTCAGGTAAAGGTGGTGTTAAAAAAGAATTGTCAGTAATTTAATACTTGGCCTTTGGACTTCTTGTGATGACTATTAGTTGGCTTTACAGTGGGCAATGAGCACCATTTGTCTGTATTTTCTGTCTCATGATGCTGGCATGTCCCTACAAAGGTAAAACCAGAATAAAAATCCCACCAGCTGTTGCACAGCCTGGAAATATAAGTCTGTCTGTCTGTCTGTCTGTCTGTCTCTTTGTCTGTCTCTCTGTCTATGTATGTATGTATGTATGTATGTATGTATCTATCTATCTATCTATCTATCTATCTATCTATCTATCTATCTATCTATCTATCTATCAATCAATCTATCTATCTATCTATCTATCTATCTACCTACCTACCTACCTACCTACCTACCTACCTACCTACCTACCTACCTACCTCTGTACTTTTATGAAGGTGATGTAATTTCCATTATTACATGGTATGACTGGTATCTATTCCATAAGTGAAAAGGTAATGGTTTCCTGAATTCTTTAATTACAAAACACTTGAAGTTCAGCACATGACAAATTATCTTCATTGTCTTAAGTAACCAAGTATAAAATACAGCTGTCCATTGGAAATTCATAACAGTAGTCCATAGGGTCAGCAGAAGTGAACACACAAGAGAATATGGAAATGGTGTGCAGTATTTTTGTGTATCAGATGCCCAGTTTGCTGTCTTTGCTGTTTAGTACTACTGGCAGCCCTTTGGTTCATAGATGTTCATCTTGGCTCCACAAATCAGGCAAAAGAGCAGACTTTTTATTTGGTTATATCTGGATCCAAATGTATTCATAGCCAAGATATAATTCTCCCGTTAATATATGCTGATGCCACACATGCTGAATTTTGCAAATGTTAGAATACCTCTAACTAGTCTTCTTATTTTATGACAGTGATGATTATATTTTTCTAAGTAGCAGATTGGTAAAACTAGTTGTCCAGTACTAGGCATCCAGAAGAAGCCTCTAAATATTGTAAAGGATCTTAAAAAAATCACCCAGTAAACCATGCCAAAATTTATGTATTATGAATCCTTTGGGAAAGGGAAGCTTCAGAATTACACACAAATTTCACTTCTTATAAAAACTTCCACACTGTTTATGCTGTCATTCAATTTTGACAATGACAAATCTTTAAAAGCAAATAACTTACTTTGACTGTACTAGTATAATAAATACAAACATAAGGAGCTCTTTTTCTTTTCAATTATTAGCTACAAGGAGAGAAGTTTCAAGTTTATTAGGCTGGGATTGGAAAGGTCTGTGAGGATTTAGTAGCAAGTCAAATAAGTGACTGTTTTTCTGCTTGTTGCTTTTGTAAGAAACCTTGCATTTAAAAAAAATATACTGTTCAATGTCTAAAAATTAAGATGAGAAAATAGATTATACTGTGGGCTTTTTCATGTTACATTCAATTGCTTATTTTCTTATAACTATTTTTTTAACTGATTAATTGAACTTAAATCATTGCAAGAAAATTATTTCACACAGGAATAAGAGTTAACCATAATCATTTTGGAAAAAATGCAACCCATTTATATAAATTGATAGACCAGAGGAACTCAAAAGCATAAAATAAATATCTATAACGTTATGGCAGATAAATGTAGCTTCTGCAGAAATAATTTCCGGAGTTTAATTAAAAATGGCTATTTTTGATATAAACATTGGGGTTTGAATTAACAAATGTAAGAAAATATTCTGAATAGGAGTTAAAAATATGTTTTCTTTTATCCTTTGACATAGGACTTAAACAAGAATGGAAGACATACAGGGAATGGTTTACTGTTATTTAGCAGTACATTAATACAATGTTATAGCCAAAAAAGAATCATCAGTGTAGCAAATTTTTTTTGTATTAGTTTATTGTCTATGGTTTAGTAGTATATTTACAAGAACAACACCAAACATTTGATCACTGCAGTATTTCCCAGAACTACTTCATCACTTTCAGGAACAAGTCTGTGAGTACTGTAGCCAGATATGGCCAGTATGGGGCAGAGAAAGTATTTTCTGTATTCAGTTGGAGTTTTGACATTAACACATTCTTTGTGTGAAGAATTTATTGTCTGACAATAAAAACTCTGGCTATTTTTTTATATAAACTAAGAAAAATACCAACAATTCAGTTACAGATGATTCATTGATATCCAAACAAATTAACATCATTTTGTGATGTCAAAAATTGAAGCTCAGCATAGCAGAGAATAATCCAAGAACAATATGCTTGCCTGTATCAGTTAACCTTACTGGTATTTTGTAAACCTTTTTACTCCTATCATTTTGTCAAAGGTTATCCATGCAAAGGTTTATATGAACATGTCTGAACCTTCATGATTACAACACAAATGCTCAGAACTAACTCTTCTTTCCTAGTCTACTGTGATTTTGAGTTTTAGGGTTGTGTTTTATGTTTTGTTTGGGATGTCTTTCGTTTGAGCGGGTGGGTGGGGCTTTTTTGAGTGAATAAGAGTAGGGACAGAAAGGGAATGGGAGGCAGTTAGCATAGTAAATACTTGTCTTGAATCATAGGATACTCCATGCAAGTGTCTTATTTGTTTATTAATACACCTTGTCCTACTAGGATGCCTAGATAGAAATCAGAAATCTTCAAAGAATATGATGAAATTTATTCTCCCTGAATCTGAATCCCAGGGTACTCATTTTCCATCTCAATCAGCTGATTCAAGCTCCAATTGATGTACAAGATCCAACACAGAAAATACAAGACTCTGTCTTTTTACTTAGCAAATTAAGAAAATCAACTATGATTACTTTCAAAATAATTCCCTTCTAAGTTGACATGCAGCTGCATGTGCTGTTGCTAACATCCAAAGCAATTCTACAGATATTTTCTGAAAGGCTTTTGAGGATCTCTGTTGTTTTTGCATTCACATCTTATAGTGAAAAAACCCTGTTTCCTTTGAGCACTGATCTTCGCACTTTGGGATCTCTTCACCGTTGAGCCTCAGTCAATAATTGAAACTCACTGTTCACTCTTGCACACCTACATTTTCTGACCAAGGATGAGAAAAGGTCTGTATTTGAACAAGTGTCCACTTGGATGGAGTGAAGTGTCGATTTGAGGCTTGTCTCACTGTGACAGGTTAGGACGTGTTCTGTAACCACCTCTTTCTCTCTCTTTTCCCATTCTTGATTTCCAAGCTATAGGATTAGCTTCATTTTTGTGTATGTTGGAACTTGTATAGCACAGCTGTATTACAAAAATTTGTATCACATTAGCTGTGTTATATTTCAAGAGGCAAGCACAAGACACTGTAATAGCTTCAGCTGCTTACTGGTGTAGCAATGAAGTCCTCTGTCCTATTATGTCTGCTCGGATGCTCAGAAGAAAGATGAGTGAAGGTTTCTAAAACTGTGTCTTTCATAGAAGACAGGTAAAAGAGTGGGCAAATCAAAGGGCTGCTGTCATTTTTGGCTGAAGGCCAAATAATTTGGAACAATTCAGCAGAGAATTTGAATTTCTCACCCTATCATCTATAGTGGAGTAAGACTAAATAGTCAAAATTCTTTCTAAGTGATCAAAAATTTATGCCATGATAGGCTCCAAGTGTTGGAGATATGTCTTAGGAATTAAAACATCAGATTTGGATGCTTCTGGCAACATCTTTGTCCAGTGTTAATATAATTTCAGCAGCATGTGACAGCTGTGGTAGAGATTGGTGAGTTATTATAAGAAGTTTCTTATTGTGTAACTTTGGACTGGAGGAATATTTAGTGAAATTAGTGTCACTTATTGTGTAACTTTGGACTGGAGGAATATTTAGTGAAATTAGTGTCACGTAAGAGACAGCAAAGCCCTTTGGCAAATGTAGCAGGAATTTAAAATGTAATAAAGAAATACTATATGTATCTCATCCTCCTCATCCCTGCAGTGTAAAAACCTGAGGACTCTCATATCAGGTAAGACTAAATCTCCCATCTATTCTAAAAGAAATTTTAATAACGAATTAGTTACAAAAGTATTGATATCTCTTCTGAAATCCTGATAGCAAGTTATCATATTCACATAAACCTTAGACATATTTACCTCTAACCAGTATAGCTTTCCTGTTATCTGTGAGTGGCTTGACAGCCATGCAATAAAAAGGTACAGTTTTTTCCATGTTTATCAAATATTATCTATCCTTATTCTCTTTAGATATCAAAGCACTGTCTAGTCTAAGTGGAGGAAAATACTGCTTGTCTTGGTTGCATTTGGGGAGATCATAGCCAAGGAAAGGAAGACCAGAAATTTTCAAAAATTATATACCAAGTATGAAAGGTGAGAAAGAGGAGTGTTTGGAGGCAGGAGGGGAAGGGCTGAGGCATTGAAATCACATTATGCAGGTGGAGGAATGCTCCATACTAGGCAGAACTCACCAGGAGACAGCTGCTCTTGGTGTTTCAGCGTGCAGAGAAATGAACCATCTTAATAAGCTTTAAAAGACTCTCAGCTCAGGAGAAGAAATGTATAATTGCCTGTCCATTGGATTATAGCAGCAACTGCAGATTACTCAGGCAAGAAAGAGAAATTTAATTTTACTTGTGCTTTTGACTGTATCTGCTCACTCCTCTGTCCAAGTTTTATACTACATCAGGACAGAAACTCAAGCTGTAAATTACAGTCAGATTAAGCATACAGTTTTCGATGGAAGAAGGGTTTTTTTGGTTTTTTATGTATTGCAAAATGACCAAAGTAAAGAATGTCTGATTATATTCAAGTTAGACATTCTCTGCTAGAATTCATCCTTTTCGGAATACCTTAAATGCTGGCAAAATGATACTAACAAAGGTTAGTATCCAAAATGTAAATTCCAGGTACTTACTTCTGCATTTCAAACCTAAACAGAGTGAGTGATTTAATTTTAGCATTCACATTCAGTATTGGTTTATTTTTAGTCTGCTGAGAACAAAAAAAAAATCTCAGTGTGAGTTGCCTTATCTTAAATAGTGGACAATGGAGCCAACTTTTAAACCTATATATTAACTTGTCAGTCAGAGTGTTATTGTAGTCCCCCAAAATAGCATGCCTTCTTTGAACAGGACTGTAATTTATGATTCAGAATCACAAATACGCTCTTTCTAAGCCAGTAAAGAAGACATCTGGGAAGAGTAGATACAAGCCTATGCAAATCTCAGAGATTTTACCATTTATAAATTCAAATTATCTTCCTTCAGCATTGAAATAGTGTTTCACAATGACAAAAGCAACTGATCACTGGTGTACAATAGACTGATTTAGCCATAGGCTTCACTGGAAGTGGGCAAGAGAAATTTTGTAAATGTGGCATTAACAATAACTGGTGGTTATCTTGTATTCAATGTAATCAAGAAAATAAATCCAAGTCAAAATAAGTGATAGTTCTTAGATTGTAGCTCCCTATATATTTATGTCTAATATTAGTAATTATACTCCTGAGAAAATTAAGGAAATGTAAAGGCTATCAAATTCAGAGTTTAGATCAAGCTTTAAGAACCTTGGGGACTGTCACAGAATAAACAAAGGCAACTGAGGATCTTCAGACACTGAAAGTCAATGTGGTTGCTGCAGAAGCCAGAGCAGATCACAGATTGCAACTGTCTAGCATTCTTGAAGTCATCAGGACACGGTGTGAAGTTCAGTGATGTTATTTTACACACTGACTTTGTTCTGAATGTAAGATCTGGAATAATAATGAGATGATAAGGATTCTGATTCCAACATATCTGAGGGCAAAACTTTCATCGACTTCAGTTGAACCGGGAAAACAGCAGCAAGCATTTTTGCGTGTTGTTGCAAATATAGCACAAAATCCAGGAATGGGACACTCTGAGATGTGGCTTAGCATATTTGAGCTTCTTGACTTTCTTTACTACTTGACCACTGCAGAGAATTCACATTCATCGTTTTTAACATGCTTGCCATATTGTCTTAAAAAAAGAAAGTAAAATTTAAAAAAAATGTACAGAAGCTTTAATAACACACTATCAGCCTAACTTTTGCATTAATGTGAAAGAAGTATTCTGTAAAGGATTTGGAAAAATGCTGAATTTATCAATGCAAAGTTCAAAGTCTTGTTCTATTAGCTTTTATAGAGGATTTACCTGCTGAATACAAGTGCATACAGAACTGTGCTAAGTTCAAACATGACATTCAGCATCACTCTTGTACAGCAGGCAGAGAATCACCTCTCAGAAACTGTTAATTCTGCACATGCTGCAATCTACCACTGGCTTCAGGGGAGGACAGGATTTTCCTCTGGAAGAGGCATTTCTAGTAGTGATGAACATTGTAATTGTTTTTTTATGTGAGTAAATGGACACTTAGTGTACGTGATTTTATTTCCTTAGTATCATTTACCTGAGCTCAAAATGTCTAATTCATTTAGTGTTTTATAGATTGTTATTTTGGAGTTGGGCCAGGAATTAGTACAAATATTGAAATTATCATATTATTTTTTGATATGGAGTGCACATACAAATGGAAGGAACCAAATCAAGATGTAATTCAGACTTAAAAATAGCAACTTAACACTGAAATGCTCTAATATAAAAAAAATTACTACAGGATTAATTACACAGAAAAATAAAGTGAACACATGCAATAAGCTAATTAAATGTGAACTTGTTCATAGAAAAAGAATGTTTATCCTGTCCAGAGACAGATTTAAGGTCTATTGATAACCAGAAAATCTTGCTAGTAGTACTGCAGGACATTAAAAATTTTTATACAATGTTTCATCAAATCATAGGATTTGAAATATAGGAAACTGCACACACATTTCATTCCCTTTAATACCATGCATTTCAGCAGTTTCTAGGTAAGCTGCCTTCTAGAAGGCTATGTCTTATAGGCACTGGTCTCACAATATTTATGCTCTACTCTAGTTCTCCTGTAGCAAATTGGATTTTGTATTGAAATCGTTCCAATTTATTTGGAGCATTTATGCCTCTTGCACCAAATGGGAGACAGTCCTTAAGGGTAAAGGAACTTATAAGGGCTGCATGCTCTTTAAGAAGAAATTCATGGTGGCACAAAAGCAAGCCGTCCCCGTGTGCCAGACAATGAGCTGGTGGGGAAGAAAACCAGCCTGGCTGAGCAATGAGCTCTAGGTTGAAATCACAAAAGAGAGGAAAATATACAAACTCTGGAAGAAGGGGCAGGCAACTCATGAATTGTACAAAGTTGAAGTGAGATCTTGTAGAGAGAAAATCAGAAGGGCTAAAGACCAGTTAGAACTTAGGTTGGCCCATTCTGTGAAAGATAATAAAGAATCCTTCTACAGATATATCAATAACAAAAGAAGGACCAAGGAAAATCTCCATCCTTTACTGGACGCAGGGGGAACAATAGTGACAAGGGACGAGGATAAGGCTGAGGTACTTAATGCCATCTTTGCCTTAGTCTTTAATAGTAAGATGAGGCGTTCCCTGTTTACAGTTTTAAATAGTGTTTTTCATGAGATTCTAGTTAAAAGGTAATTATTTCTGCCACAATTATTCTTAATTCCAAGCTTCTGTGTATGATTCAACCCTGAAGTCTCCTCAATAGTAAAGATGTGCTGTCTGTCACGATAATGACAGACATGACATGACATGCTCGGCCATGATGGTGCTGCAGGAGGCGAGCGAGGCGTACCTGGTGGGGCTCTTCGAGGACACCAACCTGTGTGCCATCCACACGAAGCACGTCAACATCATGCCCAAGGACATCCAGCTGTCCCGGCGCACCCATGGAGAGCGCGCCTGAGGCCTCTGATCCTTCATCCCTACACCCTAAAGGCTCCTTTAAGAGCCATCACATTACACGAGAGAGCTGTGACACTCTCTTTTTGATACTTGGATGCTAGACAGAATCATCTTCCAAGGTAATGACACGTGGAATCATGACTCTATAACAATAAGCTCTGCCGGGGGAGGTTTAGGCTGGACATTAGGAAAAAATATTTCACAGAAAGGGTCATTGGGCACTGGAACAGGCTGCCCAGGGAGGTGGTTGATTCACCTTCCCTGGAGGTGTTTAAGGCACGGGTGGACGAGGTGCTGAGGGGCATGGTTTAGTGTTTGATAGGAACGGTTGGACTCAATGATCCGGTGGGTCTTTTCCAACCTGGTTATTCTATGATTCTATGATTCTATGAAAATGAATATTGATGAGAGTAGTGGTTCAAGAACAATAACAGTTCTTTATTAGTCAAGATTACCACTCCAGAGATTTCTTTGCAGACTTCGCGAAGTACTGATCTAACTCCAGCCCAGCACTCACAAAAGAAGACACATTACTTTGTGGCAGGTAGGTGTTGTTCTAAGCTGTATCTCTGACAGAAGTTAAAGCTTTAAACAGGGCACAAACCAGTGTCCAATGGTCGTGGTATTACCTCTGGTCTCAAGGGAGCAACAAGAAGGTAGAAGCTATTCTGATAAGTATGTTGTACCAGTTCTCTCTGCTGATGAGAGATGAGAAATGATCTCTAAGCACATCAACAACAGCTATTCCTGAGCTTTTTTGTTGCAGTGAAGGATATTTCTTTTATTTTTTTTCTACCCATCTATGTATCTGAATACACATATATGTTTCAGGAACATATGAGAACCTTGTGAATGAACTAATCTTTATTTTTTTCTTCCTTGATATCTTTTATTCATAAGACCTTTTATTTTTTTCTTTTTTCTTGTGCTTCTCTTCCTTGTTAAGGGGTATTTCCATTTACATTTAACTTCAAAATAAAGCCAAGCCCCAGTGATTAGAAAGACTGATTTTGTGGGTTTTTTCAATTCCCTGAGACAGCACTTCTTACATAGAGTGTTCTGGACCTTTTATGATGTTACATTATGGTGAATTTTATAATTATTTACTGTCGCATAGGGTGCTAATAAATGCCTGTCTAATAAGCAAATACTTTTATTTCTAAAATGTCGATTACTGTAAGTGATTCAGTAATCCTAATGAATAGTTATGTATAAGAAAGTAATTTTGAAAATGAGTTTTTGGAATGCATGGAAACACAAAGAAATGCAGCTTGCTTAGGAGGTGCTGATATGATCAAACAAGTCCAGCAGAAAATGGAGATCTTGGACTTGACAGAAATAATTTTGTTAAGTATGAGCACACATGACTCCCCAAAAGAGTAAGTATCCAAACAAGAGGCATTTAATCTTACCATAAAATAGTGCCTGAAGCATTTGCAAACATTCATCAAATCCTTTCAGTATGGGCAAGGAATAATTTAGGCAAGATTGTGACTACCTTTTCTGGCAGAATTCAAGTTATGAATAAAAATGACTTCTACCTATACAGCTAATAGCAACAAGCTAGAGGATGCTTTAAGATCAGTATTGACAATGTATGTCTTTGCACCAATAGCTGGCTTGAAAAGAATGTGAGGAATAAGGAGGTCGTGGGCTGCTTCTGAACATGATGTTTCTTACAGCAATGGTTAAATGTATAAGGTTGGCTAATATGATTTCCTGGTTGATATACCACAGCTCAGATCTTCATTCTTACGTATTTTGTCCCTGGATTCATTTCTTTTGGAGAATTTATTTCTTGTTGGGCTTAGTCCTAGAATATCCTTTTCCTGTGAAGCTTTCAATAAGCATCCCACTTCGCTTGTCCTCTAAAGTGAAAACTTTCTTAAATATTTCACGAGCCCTGCAGTGTTTCTACTGTCCTTTTAAACTTCAGGTGCTGGGGAGGCTGCAAGTTTGGGGGTTTTTTTGTTTAGGTTTTGGGGGTGAGGTTTTTTAAGTAAAAATGTAAACCTGTTTCTGCAGAATTTTTTGAAGTTCTCCCCAGAGTGTGTGAGAAAATTCTTCCAAACAGCTTCTGGCTTCTTACTTTTCTTTTTCAGCTCTATACACAATGAACACAAAAGTTTCTCTCTCAGGTTTTTCCCTCTGTAGAAAGAAAACCTTCACAAAGGCTGCCTTTCCCTTTGCTATCCAGTTGCTTCAAACACTCTTTTATTTGAAGTATTCAGGTGGTGCTGAGTGAAATGTGTTTATTTTTTCATTTGCTTTCAGGTAAGGCTGGATTATCTCATGATGCCTTGCATTAAAATTTGAGCTATAAAGGATGATGCTGCCTACATACTGAGCCCTGTGTGCTAAGATGCTTGAGGATATGATGTATCTGATGTGCAAACCCTTCTGAGATCCTCTTGCACGCCACATGCCTCCTTCTGTTCTCAGTTCAGAATAGAACCTAGGAAACTATAAATTATACGAACATCAGCAATGCCACTGCATTGTGTTCAGGCTCCAGATCCTGCAGTGTTAGAAGTGATCTTTTAATTGCTAATTTGAATCCAGAAAGTACCGCAGAAAATAATTATATCAGGTGTTTTAGACTGTGAAATGAAAACAGGAGCATTTGATCTATCAGCTACTGAATAGTGGTTCACTATTATGCTTGTAGTTTTACTGAAAAGTTATGCTATCAATTTCACATTAACACTTCCATGCTGGCTGCTATGTACATAAACATTTCTTTAAAATATCATCATTGAAAAGCAACATATAGACACAGGTAGTTAACTCATATTACCTTTCTCAGAAGAATGGATTTTGGCAGATGGATATATCTAAAAATGCTCTGTGGTAAACACCTGGTTTTGTGAAAAATTATTTTTTTCTGTAAAATTTAAGGAGCTGTTATTCATAATTCTCTTTCTTAGACTGTGATACTTAGCTGACTGGCATCTAGGCAGTCAAAGCAGTTTTAACTGGAATTAACTTGAAAACCAAGCAATGGCTGGTTATCAGCTGCCAAAGGCTAAAACTAGGTATATTCATCTACATGAAGTCAGACTCCATCCCACCGCTACGGTACCTCAGAATTTTACTGTAAGCCCCATTATTGGCAACACCTCAAATACATTTGATGTTCTGAAAATGGTGCAAAAAGTCATCATTTCACTACTGAGAAGGGAGGATGAAGTTTACAGATAGAGAGGGAGCACTGGAGATCCTGGAGGTTTCAGGCAAGTATTCAGCATGCTTTAGATCCCAAATTAGTAGGTGATCATCAAGTTATTTAATTATATTCAATTTTATTAAAGTTTATTAAATACTGTCATGTTTCTAAAATACTAAAGAAAGTTATTCAGACACCATATTTTCAGAAAGGAAAGACACAGATGCTTCAGGTAATATGGTAAAAAACAAATAAATCATATTATTGGTGGAGTAAGGAAACAATCCTTAAGGAACATTCAACCTTTCTTTATGTATAAACAACAAAAGAACCCATACTGCTTTAATCTGGGGTTGTATTGGTCTCAGTTTGCTCCAGTGATGGATAAGAATGTGATTTTTTGTGACAAATATAAAATTTCTTGTAGGTATTTTATATAAAAACATGAGAAGTGACAAGAAACCTAATGGGCATTCAGGCCACAGGAGAAGTTTAATCTGGCTTTGAACTACATTTTCTTCAGTAGGAGTGTACTGCATTCATCTCTGAATGGAATTCAGTTATTTTGTGAACAGATTATGATATCACCACAGTAAGCATGACAAATGCTCTAATTTGAGCAGGAATCATATCTGAATGTTGAAGATCCCTTTCCAGGTATTGTCTCCAGATTTCTAGTTTCCTGACCCTGTTCACTATTAAAAATACATGAAACATCAAGTCCATATTTTAATAAAGAAATGGTAAGAAAGGCAAGAAGGAAAATCATCCAGTTAAAATTCCTGTGTGAAAAGGCTTCTTACCTATAAACACACAGACACACATGTGCACCTTTCCCTGCATCCCCATTTCTCCAGCACAGAATTCTGCATTTTTTCAGACTCTCTCTAGTACAAATTCCTTGTGGAAGACTTAACAAATATTGTGTTTTATCAGGTGCTTCTAAAAAGTATTTACTGTAAAATTTCTGTAGGATGGATCACGCACATGTAGTCTGAAAGCACTGAGTCCAGTGTAACAAAGAGAAAAGTGAAGATATTTGCTGACAGCAGAACTTCTTTCACAAGGAAATGCAGGTGAAAAATTAAGAGTTTTTCATCAGGTCTCAAATGTATGCAACTGAGTCTGATTCCTGCAAAAGAATGGTGATAACCCATGAAGCTTTCCAGAGAAATGTGAAGAGGAGGTAATGTAAAGAGAATAGAAATACATTTTACAATTTGATTAAATTCGCTTGTGAGGCATTACATTTAACAGTATTTGACTTGTTGAAGATCTCAAATTTGGTGTCATAAGATATCCCTAAGACTTATGATTAGTGATTGTGGCCTTAAAATGTCCTTGTTCTGTGCATACTTGCTATTTCATTTAGCCTGTGTGCCTACCTTGATGAGACTCTCCACTAGTATTTTTGTTGTTTTCATTTTTGTATTTTGTGAAACTATTCACTGGCGTACGTCTGAAGCAGAGCTCTTATTTTGAGCCACTGTTGCTTGTTCACTGTACTTTTTAACTTTATTTGGCTTTACTTTTTAACTTTATTTGGCTTTTCCTTTCATAGTTTGTCCTCATACAGTAGCTGTCTGCAACCAAGACGTTCTACTGAAGTTGCAAAATTTAAATGAAAATTTATACTGGGAAACAGTGGCTGGCAGTTTGGAGTGTCAGTTGGACTGTTTTCATTGTGGTCATGTCATAAAACATGAGTTATAAAGCCTGATTTTTGTTAACAGACTGCCATGAAACATTTAGCTAAATTCCTCTTAAGAATATTGCATGAACTTAGTTGTCCTGTGTAAAATTCAGCTCAGTCACCCAAACTCTATTATCTTTTGGCTAAGTTCACATGATACACAAAATTATGCCTTTCTATATACACTATGTAACTTGTATTTCTGTTTGTAAAGATGCTTTGATTAACTGTTTGGTGAAAGATAACTGCCCAAATGCTCTTGAATTCTAACAGCTAGAAAAGTTTAACTGTACTATCTGTTTCATAACAAAGTGTACAGTTGGACTTGATGATCTTTATGGTTAGACTTGATGATCTCAAAGGTCTTTTCCAAGCTAGTGATTCTATGATTCTAGGATTCTATGAATGGTAAAGTTATTTATTAAGAAAAATAAGTCTTTAATAATTGGAAGTAATCAATATACTTCATGTAATCTGGCAGTAAATGACTGTGTGCCCACAAGGCTACTTAAGTTCAAAACCAATTTGGTATTCTTCCAACGGGAAATTACAATAAATTAAGGTCATTTCTCCAAGGAATGATGTAAACACTTAAGTAATGGAGCTCATCTCTTTATGTTGAATCATATAAGTAAAATTAGAGGTTGCTTAATTACATCTATTGTTGAATGTTTCGATCAGGCATTTAAATACCTGCAGCGGGTCCCACAATCACATTTCTCCTTGCTAAGCTGGAAACATTAAACCCCCAAGCAATCAAGGCAGGCGTATCTGTTCTGCACAAAAGGCAGCGGGAGAAAACAGGTTAACTAGTAAAGCTGTTCAAAAAAAGCCCAAAACTCTACAGACAATGGGTTTTGACATTCTATATTAAAATCTGTGTTACTAGTATTCATTCATACCATGACATTGAAAAAAAGCAAACAATAAACAATTATTAGCTGTTCGTGGCAGCTCGTAGTTTGTGTTTTATTTTTTTCAAAAGGTACAAGCAGAATATAAATGTAAGTTGGCTTTTTCCTTTTTTGTTTCTCCACATCTCCATGTGATTTTGCAAGATATACTGTATCTTGACAGGAGAGGCTGATCAGTATACAATACCATGTGGGACCACACAGCTGGATTGTCTGTAGCCTTCTCTGAACTCCAAAAATGATCATAACTGTAATGTCCTCTTGTGACTACATGGAAAAAAACTCCCTTTGAACCAGAAAATGCTTTTTATGAGGCTTGGAGAGGTAGAGGACAGAGACGGTACTGCACTGAGTAGATGGGAATGTACAGATGCAGTGAGATTCAATTTAGACCATTAGGTCTTGTGATCAATAGACACTAAATTTACAAACACTTGTGAATGTTATGATTTCATGTTTAACTTCTTGGCCTGTTCAGGTAAACTGATATGCAATGATTTGACTCAAGAAATGCAAAGAAGGACTGCTTTCGGATGAGATGAAAGACCTTGTCCAAACTATAGTCGATGTTGGTAAGTGAACTATGGAGTCTGTGTTTTATTGAATTTTGTTCATTTGAATGATGTATGAAAATGGCAGGTGGAAATTTATTAAACTTATGCATATTGATGTAATAGATGTGTATGAATATTCTGGACATAAAAAAACTGCTTAATAATCTTTCTCAGATAATAGTGTTTGATATTGTTCTCAGAAGTATTTTAAATATAAGCTGAAAGTATTAATAAAGTAATAGAATTGAATTTTAATAGTATTTTTATTTAAGTACGTGAATATACATCCATGTATCTTTTGCCTCTGGGCTAGATTTCAGTGCCTGCATAGCATGACCATAGTCTTAGATAGTCAATTAAAAAAACCATATTCATAACAACATATGAAGACCTCCTACACGATTACAAGCCTATATTATTATAATTAACATTCAGTTTCATGTAGACAAAATTGGATGTTCCTGAACAGTAATTATTATCCTCTTGCAATACATTATTATTGGACAAGTAAAGTTGAAAATGTTTTGTGGAACCAGAACACTGGTGTGCGAGAGATATTAAAAATACATGAAATCAATTTCTCTTGCTTATTTCACATGGCATTTTATGTTTCATTGTGTATCCTTAATTAGAATGCGTATGTAAATTATACAAGTGACAAAATGTTCACTTTATAAAGACATGTTCTTATTAATGTTTAAAAACTGAGTTTAAATTGTATTTAAATATTTCCTTAGCTCTGTACAATAACAAAACAAAAAATAGAAAATACGCATCTCAACCATGTTCAGCAAATAAAAAATTTAAAATATTTATACTCCTACTATATGTCATTATTAGTGCATGAAACATGGGGTTTTCAGAAAAAGGAGAAAATTAGACCAAATCCATTCATTATGCAAGGATGATAAAGGACTCTAAATTTACCTAACCCTTGCTTAATGGTTTGAAAAGGCTTTTCTTATTTTATCTGAGTGCTGAGGTGGTTGCTTCATTGAAAGCAAAAATATTTGCTGTTGGCTTCAGCAGAAGCTAGATTTTTTGCCTTGTGAAGCACAGAAAAATTTAGAGATTTTTATTTATTTTCTCATTTGGGTGCCTGTTATAAGGTATTAGAGAACTTTTCCAGATCTGTACTCAAATAAATTTCACCCAGTCAGTACTAAAAATCAGGATGACACTCTGGATTTCAGGAACTAAATTCTACTTTTAGAAGGATTCAGTGAAATGCTGTGACTGTGTTTTGGAATCCATTTCAAACACAGATGCACCTGCTTCTCTTTTAAACTTCATCCTGATGTCCGTTACTTGGTTGAGTGTTCCCACCTGGCTGTACATTTCCACAGGGATTCACATTTCCACAGGATTTCACATGAATCCCTGTCTTGTTTCTTGTGTGATTTTTGTGAGTTGCAATCTCAGCAGTACTTACTGGGTGATATCTGAGTAAAAATGCAAAGAAATACCAATGCAAGTATAAAAAAAGTTTTGATTTAAGGTGCATGTAAGTTAGTAATACTTTTTAACTGAAAACTACATATTCTTGAGGCAAGTTGTTTTAGAATAAAAAAGGTTATATTTTGTATTTCTGCATACAAAGAACGCAATGTTCTCCTCTAGCAGGCTAAGTTGATAGCTCAGCTAAATACAATTAGATTATAGCATTCTTCACAGTGACCTGTGCTTTGCTGTGAATCTATAGACTTTTTCCTAGCCAGGGATAGAGACAGATATACTTAAACTTAAGGAGATGCTATTTAACAAGGCCAGTAGTCATGGCTCAGTTTATAGAGTGTGTTCAATCAATGGGTTCTCTGTGGTAGACATTGTGCCCTGTAGTACAATACAATCTTACACACAAGAGCTTATGATCTCAAGGTCCTAACCTCGTAATGGATCCCAGTGACCAAATGCAGCACAGAAAAGCCTATAAGATCCAAACTTATGGACCTTTGATTGTCGCATTGTGAAAGAAACAAGCAGTGTGAACAGCAACAGGCAAGAAAAAATTTCTATTTTATAACAAGGATCCTTTCAGCAGTGTCTAGTGTGCCAGCTAGCAGACTGGAGTTAGAGTACTTTAAGCAATTTCATTATAAGCCCTGCTATTGAGAAATTTATAAGGCTGCTATAAAATTTTACTCAAGGCTGATCAGTGCCAAAGAACATTTCTTTTCCACTTAAAAATAACATGTGGTTGCTGTTTATAAATGATAGGGTTTCAAAAGTGGAGAGAGAGATTTTCAAAGGCATAAATTGAGATTGGACACCCATTCTCTGTTTCTTGGAATATCAGTCAATAAATTCAAAACAACAAAGGTGAGGCATACGCCTTTTACACAACTCCCATGTAGTAAAGCATAAATATTGATGAATAGAAGAAGTGACAATGGAAATTTGCCTGCATAAATTTTTTCTACCTAAACAGGCAATTTTTTTTCCACATCTGCCTTTTAAAATTATAATTAGATTTTGGATTATGTTCTTTTGGTGACTGAAATTTTAAAAGGACAAGTTACTAAAGTTTCAAAACTATCTTCTGTAACTTCTCCATCATATAATTTTATACCTACCCATACTGTCATTTTAACAGCTTCTTGCTGTGATAAATAGTAATGACTATCTGCACATGATCACCCGTCAGCTATAAAATATTGCAATATACATTTTGAAATTGGACAAATTAATCTTTGTGTGATAGACTTTTCTACTGTCCTGTTTCTTATATATCGCTGTAATATTTCTTCTTCTAAATTTGGCTGCCTTCTAATTAATAAAATTAAATAAGAGAAGTTAGACAAAGGAAATTAAATTCCAAGTTGCCAAAGGATATAGAGGTTGAGTGATACACAAAATAGTATGACAAGGAAGGAAGGAAGGAAGGAAGGAAGGAAGGAAGGAAGGAAGGAAGGAAGGAAGGAAGGAAGGAAGGAAGGAAGGAAGGAAGGAGTATGTATGGTATTATTAACATTCCATTTTTGCTGGGTGTAGTTTCTCCTTTCCATCAACACTCTAATTTCTAGTAAGAAGCAGTGGTCCTCATTGACTTGGATATAAAAGCCACCCTTATAAACACTCCAACTCCTCTCCCAGAAAAAATGAGTGTGCTTTTGCAGCACATTCTTGACCCAGACACACACATAAAAGAAAGGGTAGCTCTAGATATGATCAATGGGAAAAGATGATTTTCAGGAAAAGGGGTTTCTGACCATTACTCTAAAATGAACATCTGAAAAATAACTCTCCTAACAACTTCTCAGTTTTTAACTATCTTTCCTCTGGTACTTCCTTGTATGATGGTATATCAAGAGAATGGCGCTGGTGGAAGACAATCTAGTTAAAAGGAATGAATGTAGACTTATCGCTAGTAAAGTAATTTAAGTCCCAGGAATACAGCTAGAGGACAAGACGTTTTGCAACTTATATCCAGCCTTCTGAGTCCTTAAGTTTTGTGGGAACAGACTGACTTACAGGGTATAACATCTATCTTCTCCCTCTAAAATCCTCAGACACTGAAAGGGAAAACTCCATGGAGATGCCTCTTTGAGAAGATACAAATTATGTCTAGACCCATAAAATTTCTTAAACTGTTAGCTAGTTCAAAGTCAGAATTAAAGACAGTCTTGTGCCTTCTGTTACATCTGATGGCCTTCAGCTCAGAATTCCTAATTAATTTTAGAAGGAGAAAAAAAGACCTGTTACAAACGTGAGGTCAGTCTTATCTAATGCAACATTGCATTATTTTCCTGTTTCCAGATACAAATTGCTATATCCACAAAAGGAATAAAGGAGAAACAACTTTTTTTGGATTCTCCTATATAGTTTCTTCATAATTTCATATATAAACATACATACATTAAAAAACTATTCTATACACTATGTGTAGGGGTGTCTTGTTGTGGTGTGGAAAATCTGCTTTTCATAGTAGCACTTGATGGCAGGATTTTTTTTCCCCATATATGACATGGCACTGAAATATGTGAATGATTTTGTGGGAGAATAACATTTTTAACTATATTACATGTTTAAAATCCCAGCCGAACATTGTATAACTTTACTAGCTCATTTCTCCTGAGGCATCAACACCATTTATCACTATTACTGCCATCTGGCATGTCTGAACTATCATGATCAGCATTTTATGTGGAAATGAAAGCATTCAATATGGTTTCTTTTTTCTAATGCTCTAAGGTCAGTTACAATACTGCTGGAGGCAGTGAAGATGCATTTTTATCATACACTTGAGAGACATCCATTTGACATATTTTACAGTTTTCTAGGTTAAGACTAGCCAAGATTGTTTGTATTTGCTCTGACCCACCACAGGGTCATTTACTGTAATAACAATCTAAGATTAATTCAAATCATTTTTTTTATACAGCAGTGTTAGAAGTTTGGCACATGCAGCCAAATATTTTGGGGGTGAACACAACTCTAGTCCATCTTTTGCAGAGCTTAACAAGGCAGTGAAATCACTTGCCCAACTGTTTTCTCCCCAAGGAAAGGCTGCATGTGGTTTGCTTAGCTGAGGTCTTTGTGAAGAGATGTTAGTTCCTCTTCCTTTCTTAGGGAGGATTCATGAAATGTGGGCTGATGACTTAGTTCAGAGTACCTTGTAGTTTAGGTTTAAAACTGCAATTCCAGTGTGTAAAAATATAGGTTTGTTCCCTTTTTACACCACAAATTCATGAGTCTCTGTCAATTTCAAAGCCTCAATAATCTATCATATGAGAAGCAGTGTTACTACAAATATATTTTATCATCAGCTCTGTCACAACCATTTGTGATCATTTTAGTATAGAGGAGGAACTCTGGAATAAAAAAATGAGTCCGTAACTCTCCACAGATCACAGCACAAACCTTAAGTTCTTCAGAAATCAGCCTAACAATATCTATCTATTTACATAATTTCAAATCCCATTTTTTCAGAGGACGTTAAAATAAACACATTGTTTTTATTGACATACAGGTCATGAAAAATGCAGAAAAATTTAGTATAGCCAGCATGTGTTGAATACATGGGAACTTTTGGGTATGTATGAAAATTTATTCTGAATATTGCCTTTTATTGCCTTGTGCTTTTTTTTGGTTGGGTAATATTATGTCAAAGCACAGAATCATCCAAAAATTGTCATTTACTAAAATTAAACAGCCAACACTTGATGGCAAGTATGGTGAGTTACTCAGGAGACAAGAAGTTCTCTCGGTAGATTACTGCCTCATTTTCTCCTTGCTTATTAATTTTCAATAATTCTATACTAAAGCTACTGAAGGGCAGATAAAGGGTCAAATTCTAATACAATAGCTAGTGCTTTATTGTGCTATTGATCTTTATTTACTGTGAAAAAAACAGTGGAATATGATACATATGTTTCCTTTGGTTTCAGATACTGCTAAGTGAAAAATACAAAATATAAACAAAACAATGTAAGCAATCTACTGCAATTTAAAAAGTAAAAAAGTAGTGTCTTAGTTTTAGGATGTTTGAGCTTGATACTTTTCTGACAGTGTCTGGCTGAGTTGAATGTCATCACTAATACGCGTTCAGCATAACAGTGGCAATGTATTGGGGGTTTTCCTTATTGTTACGGTCTTCCCGACTTTCTACAGTCCTAATATTGAAAAAGCAAATAGTTTCTCTTTCTCTTTCTCTTTCTTTATTTTTCCACTGTTGTGAAAACATTTATATTTTTGACCTTCAAGCAGCCAAAATTCCTTATCTGTATGTGTAGTCATCTGCCTTCTTCTACTTACCAACTCAAAAATCAGAAATTCACTGTCCACTAAAACATTCAGAATTAAAAAGCCCAGAGTATAAATGTAGGATTCATGCACAGGATAGCATGTATATAAATTTAGATGTTGGAAGACATTAGTTCTAAGATAAGAAACATAAATAACTCATATGGTCACTCCCAGCTCTCAAACTTCTTCCCTTCTCTCTTGTGTAGCATCAGTAATCTTGACCATAAGACAATATACTGAGGAAGGACTACTGAAAGTGATTAACACCAGTGCTGAAATCAGGTTCTACTTTTCCAGAATAATGGATCAGATAAGCCATAAACTTTATATTCAGCTGCATAAGCCAAGTTATATCAGTAGATAGTTTCCGACTATCTTCAGTGTGCTTGGATCATTTAGAAACTCTTAGTAGTAACTAAAATAATAAACATGGATAAAATGAGAGTCTTTGCACATTGTTCATGAAAGATTTCAAAAAACTGAGATACAGTGGATATGTCACCCGCGATTTTTCACTAAGCTGATTCTGATGATTACATAATTATTGTTGGTCCTTTTGACAGGGTTTCCAGTCATGGTCCTTGCTATGAATGTTACAGCTTAACAGCACACTGAAGGCATTAATTTTACTTTGAAACTTAATTTTTTTAATAATAGTGAAAGATTTTCAAATAAAGTAGATGAGGTATTTGTATAACATTAAGTCTATGAAGTAAACATTCTTTGGTTTTGATAGCTGAGGACTAAATTTTGGTAATCATTTGCTGGGTCATAAAAGCAAAGTGTTGAAATTGCACATTCTACTCTGATAACTATTGAAAATGGGACTTCTATTAAAGCTGTCTTAATATTGCCTCTATGTTGGAATTTTATTCAGAAACATGTTCATCCTTGTAGTTCTGTTATATATTTGAAGAAAATTTTTTTGAGGGAAGTATCTCTATGCTTATATAAAGTGTGTTGAAGAAAAACAGACAGCAAATTCTCCCTAGAATTGGAAGTATTTTTTCTAAAATAATTACATTTTAATCTCAAACTGGGGAGACAGGGGGAGGATGGAGGGCATGTTCACAAATCCTCCTCTGTTTACACAGTAAGCTAAGCACATATTAATTAAAAATTAAGCAACTCTCCAATCAATTCTATGGGAACCTGAGACGAATTCTCTGGTTAACCTGAAGTGTACTGACTTCAGACAGGAAAAAGAAAAAAAAAGAAAAAGAGTAATATTTCATTTATATCAACACAAAACAACCAAACAAAACACATAAATGGTTACTTTTCACTTACGTGACCTGCTCTTCACCCTTTTAAAGACCTGTTTGTAATGTAGTGGATGAGAAGCCTGTTTTCTTGGGGGGGGAAGCTGGTTGGTTTTTTTTGTTTGGTTGGTCACTAGCTATGGAATCACAGCTGACCAGAACCAGACAGAGCTCAAACAGATCTGCTGAATTTACTGCCTTCAAGAGCAATGCTCATATTGTCTAGCCTATGCTAGAATAAAACAATCAGCAAAATGGGGGAAAAAAGAAAATCTCAGCTAGAAAAACCTTTGCAATAAACAAGCTAACTCCCTACCAAATGTGCCTCTTAGAAGCTGACAGGGTTCATGTCCCCACAAACTACAGAATCATTGGAAATGGAAGAAACTGCAGATGTCAGTAAATCCTTCAAGGCAGGGACAACATTATGTTCAAGCAGGAATACAGGAGACTACGTAATGCTTTTCTGGAAGAAATTCAGAAGTAGTCACTGGGAGCATGCATAATTGAACCTAATCCTTTCATCATCTGCTGTAATACTGCTAGTCAGTATGTCTTGTACAGGCCTGTGGCTTTATTTCTTTTACATAAGCACACTATGAAGACCTCAGTTAAAGGCAACCCTTCTTTATGTAATTCCAAGTCCAGGTTATGTTAGGACATAGCTACTAACCAGTTAGGGCCTGAACTAAAGCCCCAGCTCCATATTTCTACTCAAATCTTCCAGCAAACTTGGATGTATACACATGTAAACATATATATGCCCCTATCCAAGACCATCTTTACAGGGAGAGAGAGCAGAAGGTAAAGGAGGCTTAGTTTCCAAAGATTCTTGACTTTTGGATTGTACGTATTTTTTCTAAGTTCCTTGTCAAACCTGACTTAAATACCCTATTTCAGGGTTTTGAGCAGAGGAAGAACCTTCCTCAGCCCAGGTTAGTCACCTGTTAATGGGACGAAAACCATTCCAGACCTAAAAGCTCTATGGTGCAGGTGATCTCCCAGCTGCTTCACAGCTCCTCTTGGTGCTGGCACTCCTCTTGTGCCTTATGGTATTGCACTTGCTGTGAGAAAGCAGTCTTAAAGTGTCACCCAACAATCAGTGGGCTCACAGAGGGGACCAGGAGCCTGAGACAAGCCCCCAAGCATACCACCTGGGTAGTTCAGGTAGTCCTTATGGTGCCCAAAATCCATCATTTCCTCTACATTTCACTCTCATGTAGCTCAGGTATTGTATCACTAAGGCTGACATTTTTCATGTGTCTTGGGAAGGCTGGTCACTTATGCTAGGATAAGAAATCCTCTCAGAAAAGCTTCATTTTGGAAGTAAAGTTTAGAAATGACTTTGAAAGATATTGTGTGTTAATCCACTGCTTAGTGTTATGCTCAACAACACACGGATGCAATGCATTCCTTGAGGAGAAGATAACAATCACGAATCATTAAAATCTTTTATAAACTCTAAATTCAGCTGCTTTAGTTCTCTAATACGGATATTTCATTTACTTTTAGAAATCAAATAATTCCAGAATAGAGGCACAGCTAAAAGACATTCACTTTTATTACAATCGCTGCTAATAAAGTAAAAATTACTTCTGATACATTAGCATAATAATACGAAATACAAATATATTTAACTTACCAACATTATATTGCATGAAGTTTTAAAACATCCATCTCTGTTAATACTGAAAAGTGGACTATTTTAATTCTATTTTTCTTAATTCACTGCCTAGTCATCAGTACTTCCAAACAGGTTTTCTGGTTCTTTGAAAACATACATTTCAGTATTCATTGAAGGAATTAAAATTAGCACAGATTTGAAGAATTAAACATGGTTGACTAGGATGGCAAGGAGTTTTGAGGGAATGGTTCTTCCCAGTTTTGCAAAATACCGTTGGAAACCTGTGGGAGATAGCTAATCACTGAGGCTTTTTTCCCAGCTTCATATATCATTTCATACCCTTCCCGAGAGATAAACATTTAATGGACTTTCTAAAGGGAAGAAGGAATGGCTTGATTTATTTATATTTGTTTTGTGAAATCTCAGACTTGGAATCCTTTTAGCAGTCAAAACAAAAATGGAAACTCTAAAAATCAGAGTTCATAAATTACTACCACCTCACACTAGACCAGGTATCTGCATGAAAGCTAGTGACATCACCGACAGAATTCCTGAAAGGTTTCAAGTATCCAAACCAAAACCCATTTGTTATAATTTAAAAACCCCAGCATTCATCACAAATATTTACTTTCTATTAGATAAAATGAGATTAGTGTATACAAAACATGATTAAAAAGCTGAGCTACGAATGTACTGTGAAATATGTCCTTTAAGCTGTGATGCCTGAGACTTGTTTGGCACACATCTCAAGCACGTCTCTGTCAAGCAAAGCTGGTGATCCTGTGCAGAACATTCCCTTCTGTGCTTCAAACTCAACATTTACAAATAGATCTGCTTTTTGACAGTTCTCTAATGCTAATGTTTCTGCTTTCTCTGCTTTTTGTTGTTTGATTTTTTGTATGATTGTATACCAAACAGTATTTCATCAAGAGAATAATTATTGTTCATACATGGATATGTATTTTTTTCCAGATTATTTTATATGATTTATATACAGAATTCATGTTTCTGTGAATGATGGTTTTGAGCCACCATCTCCCTGGTGGCTTTGAAAGTTTTATTTGATTGTCTTATCACCCAAAATGAGTAATACAATGGGGAAAACTATGAAAACTCTCTCAGAAGAACATACATATTTGAGTGAAAAGTAAATGCTTGCACGTTAGAATGTTTGCGCTTACTCTGAGTTTAAGTACCACTTTCCTAATATGCAAGATATTAGACACTGATTTATGACCATTTCTGTAATTCTCCTGCATTTTTATCACAATAAAATTATATTCTTAGGTAGAACTGAAATGTCAGTTGATGATTAGTGCACTATTATACTTTTTCACTGGATGGTAATGGAAAGTGTCTGTAAGTTTACCTGTTAAGAAGTCAATACAGATTACACCAGCAGCTAACTTAGGGTTTTGCTGTTTGTTTGTTGGCAATTACATGTCACATTAAAGACTTCTATTAAGCCAAATTTCAAACACTTATCAAACAGTATGTTATTCCACAGAAGCATCAATAAGGGCTTATTTTTCACTGTTTTATCGTGGTCCAAACCAAAGTCATTTTATTGCAGAATACATACATCACAAAGAACCTGAGACAAGCTAAACAAACCTCTCAAAATCTAGGACATGGCATTCATTTTCAGTGTGTGACCAATCACTTGCAGAAGCCTGAACAAAATCCATTATGTCATCCCTGCTCAATGAGGCTAGAGAAAGCAGAAATATTGGCATCACTGAACTGTCAAAAACCAGATCTGTTTGCAAGTGTTGAGTTTGAAACACAGAAGGGAACGTTCTGCACAGGATCACCAGCTTTGCCTGTCAGAGACATGCTTAAGATGTGTGCCAAACAAGTCTCAGGCACCACAGCTTAAAGGACAGGTTTCACAATACATTCATAGCTCAGATTTTACTAGGGTGTTATCATGTTTCAGAGCAGTATATGGTGGAGACATGCTACAGGACAGCAACCACCTCCAAATTCAGTGAAAGTAGGATCGTGCCTATTGCATCATTTCAAAAAGTATTTCTTTTAACTATGGGCAATACCAGTTAACAGAAAATACAGTTTATAATTCTAGGTTTTAAAAGATCCTGCAGCAACCGATACACAGTGCCATCAAGGTTGTAATAATCAGTCATTGCCTATCTGCACCTCAAGGTCTTTTCCTTGGACTCCTAATTGTTATCTATGAAGCAAATAGCATATGAAAGGAAAAAAAATGACCAATACGCTTTTAAAAGAAGTTTTGAAATGGCTGTGCAGCTGAAGCACAACATACTTTGCACAATTCCTTTATCGTTGCCTATCGTTTTTTTTTTTATTAGTCTATGTTATATTTACTTCATTGCTGTAGGTCCTTGCTTCTTCAGAAAAACCAATCAGAACACCAAAAAGACATGTGGAGAAGCATGGTTCTTTTTAATTAATACACTGATAGTTCCCATAGCAAGGCATCAAAACCCATTTACTAGGAAAATCTTTGACTATTAAAGGATAAATGTATAGACAGCTTGAACCTAAAGTGTGTTTTGGTGGTTTTCCCTGCAGTATGAGAACTGTATTATTTTCTTTCTTCCATTTTATTTTTACCTTATATAAGAACACAAATACAAATATATAAAAGGTCCAGCACAAAAAGAAAAGAGAGAATAATCCTACAGTTTGGGAAACAAGAGTGGCAAGAGACAAAAAGATGATTATAGAACATGTTCCAACCTGTCACAGCAAGGCAAGACTCAACTTGATGACTTCACCCCATCCGAGTGGACATGTTCAAATACAAATCTTTTCCCAACCATGAAAATGTTGGTGTGCAAGAGTGAAAAACAAGTTAACATCAAATTTCTTGCGAAACTGAAGAAATCCACAGTGGAAGCTTTTCAATTATTGGCTGAGGCTTATGTTGAAGAGATCTCAAAAGTTCAAGTCAGTGCCCAGAGTAAACCATTTTTTGTTGGTAGAAGATGTGAAAGCAAATATGATAGAGATCCTTAACAGCTTTCCAAAAATGATCTGCTTAACTGCTTTAAACATCAGCAGAATCATATGCAGCTGAGTATCTACTCAGAAGGGAACTATTTTGAAGGTGATCATAGTTGATTTTCTTAATTAGTTAAACAGAAAGATTTACAGGCACAGTCTTGGTTGTTTTTGGGGTTTTTTTTTTATGTTAGAGCTCATACAAATTTGCAGTAAGATTATAAGGTTCAAGCTTTTAAGCTTGAGCACCTGAGGTGAAACTTAACCACACAAATGTTCTTATTTTAAGAAATGTGAAATCTTTCATTTTTGGAGGGGAATGAGTCTCTGAAAAAAAATGTTGCAAAAAATTCTTCCAGAACTAACATAGACCCTGCATAACTATAGAAAATACCAACTAATCATTGTGAAGTCTAGAATTTATTCATGTTTGATCTGATGATGTTGAAGCCGCTGTAAAGTAAAATAACGGTTCAATACTATTTTAAATGTAGTCTATCTTTTTCCAGTTATAAAGAAGAAATGTTAAAGACTGTTCTAAAAGAAACTGAAAATCTGGTATCTTAAAAGCACTGAACAGCACTGATACCAGTTTTCCCTAGCTTCTTTCACCCGCTTTTTGTTCTTATGAACAGTTCTCCATTTCAGATATTGTTTCCTACACTTTCTTTAATTCATATATGTCTCCTGAGATTGGATGTGGATTCAGTTATTACCACCTACTTCATAAAGCCTACAATTAAGACTGCATCTCGTTTTTAAAACTCATCTTTCTTTGGAAGAATTTTGAGCCACTACTAGTACAGTACTTATTACAGAGAAAAGAATTTCAACTAGATATGACAACTCTGACCAATTTTGTTTCACCTGGTATCTTTTACAAAGTGCCATCCCTTGATTGCTTGTACTTATTTCTGTTTTCATATGACCTCTTTCCTATCCTTTGCAGTTTTTACTTTCTGCTGCTGCTTCTTCCTACCTTCTTTCAGCTTTCTTCTGTTGTTTTTTTGCTGGGTTTCTAGTGAAATATTTAGTGTTCATAATAATTTGGAGTAACAATTGATACATTCTGTCTTACCATATGAATGCTTACCATGCATGTAGCTTAGTTAATATTTGTGGCATTAATAGATCATGATATAATCACAATGCTGGGATTTTTTGGCATAATTTACATAAAGCATTTGGGTTTTATCCAGTGTAATTAATCGAGTGTTATTCAATTGATAAAACTTGGAGTCTTTACTTCCAAATCTGTGCCTATATCATCAGTAATGAAGACACTGAAAAGTTAAAATTAAACTAACAAACGACATGTGGTTAGACAGTCAAATCTAAAAACTGTAAACCAATCAGCAATTAGTAGCTTGCTATTTCTTTGCACTAAGTAGGCACTCAGAGTTATACAGCTATGAACAATCTGTAGATTTAATTTTTGCTGGAGCTGCAAAACTGTCTTGAAGATGAACCATAGTTTTTATCCTGGAAAAATTATGATTGTGAAAACTAGAAATAAAACTAGAAAAGTAGATGTACATGTTAAAAAGCTAAATGAAGGTAATGCCAAAGTCCAAAATGAAAGCATAGTTCACCCTATTGCTGAGTTTACCATTCAGTATGTTTGTGTTGGGACATTAGGACATAAATACATATAATTTTTTAAACTGCAGCCACAAATTTACACCATATCAATCCAGTAATGGAAAAAACCAACAACTTTATTTTATTATTATCTACAGGTTTAGAACAGTGACATTGCTTATAGTTGCAAAACAGAAAACTCAGTCTCTCATAGCTTTAGCTTCAGAGGTTTGAGATCAGAAAAGGAGCTCCGTACAAATACATGTTAAGTTTTACAGAGGCATTGGAACTACTTTGCTGAAATCAAAAAGTTAAACAGGGCGTCCTGAGCATAACACAGAAATAGCAGTGTGAAGACATTAAAGAAAATAATTTGAGTGAAAAAAGAGAATAGGGGAAAAGAATACACCAGAGCTAAAACTGAAGAAATAGGGAAGAAAAATCATAAGCTACAGCTTATGTTTAAAAACTGTGCAAAGGTGAAGACTATGGTATGTAATTCAAATAATCCAACTCTTTTTTTACACACTAGATGCGCTTAACATTTTTGTTTAGAGTCAAACAAAAGAGATCAACTATAAACATACAGTACAAAAGTTTTAGAAGTATGACACTGCACATAGAAATAAAACTTTTTAAATTTCACAAATTTATTGAGCAGGTAAGGCATTATTCTTATAGGATCAGGCTTGTGCTAAGACCTCCCAAATTCTGCCATAGTACTGGTTTCATAAGTAAAGCTAATAATGGAGCAATAAAGTGAGAATATGATTTTTTAGTGCGCATGAGATTACGCAGTTGGCATATAAGCTTAATCTTAATCATTTAGTTCTATGATCACAACCTAATATTGAAAAAAGATTGAAGGTAACACAGCAATGATTACACAATGTTGTAGAATCAAAATAAGTTAAATTTGACATTGCTAGTTTATAGAATAACAGCAGGAAAACATATATCAATGCTTGCAGAATTTTTTATGAGTAACTGGGAATTTCCTAGCCTGTAATAGATGCTGATGTTACAGAACTGAGAAATTACAGACATATAAAGACTCAAAGTAAGACTAGAGAAGAAAAAAAATTTGAAACTGTTATTGCTTTATCAAAATGACATAATGCCTATCTATGATGAAATATTTTAGAAGTACAACAGAAAGTTGTCACTTTGAAATTGATAATCTAAGTCACTCCTGAAATAGCAGGAAAACAGCATGTTGAATCTCAAGCCACTGAAATGGAAGACTGGCAGAAAATGGTGGATTAATTACCAAATAGACAAAGAGTACTACTTTAGAGAGGGAATTTTAATATGCAGATTTTGTTTCCCCTGCTTATTTCAGAAAAGGTCAGTGTTTCTGGACAGAAGTATAACATGCCTCATAAGACAGCTGAGACCCCCCCATAATATTCCCTGAAAATGATTGAGCATATCTTGACAGCAGTAAATATGAGTGACAGACAGCAGTGTGCATTTCAGAGGTTAAATGACATTAATAAATTCAGTCAGTGGATATATTAAAAACATTTGGAATTACACAACAAAGTCTACAAATTGTTGTTGTCTTTGCCTGAAAAGGCAGACATGAGATAAAAACTATGTGCCGGTTTCAACAAGAACACTAAAAGCTTCGATTTTATGTAAACCTCATATTTTATACTGGTTAGATCTATCCTGGTATCTTGGTTGGTTTAGGGAGTGTGAGCTTGAAACTGCAGAGGCCCGTGGATTGCTTGGCAGGTGTGGGACAAACTGACCATTGAGTAAAAGATACATTTCTCACAAGTACCTTCGGTCCAAACTGATTTTGTACTCAAAGACAAAATTCATGATATATGAGATACATGTCCTTACTAAACTATAATAAAAGTAAAAATAGCATAAGCTAGAGCTCTGTGATACCGGCAAAAGCATCCATCTCTCTGTGTGTGATTAATTCATTTTCTGAAAGTATAATAGCTTTCTTACATCTGTGTCCACTGTAAAAGATAGTGAGAATTTCAAGTAGCACTTCGCTTTATGTAGCACACAGTGAGGTCTTCTGATACACAGTTCAAGAAGGGACAAGACTCATCCAGATTTGTAGAAACTTAGACAAACTCCTAAGTTAGTATGGCTAGTGCTCTTTGCATTCACAAGAATAAGAGGAACATCTGAGCTAATTTGTGCAGTTTACTACAGATTTAGGTTTTGACATAGTTCATTACACATAGCTATGGTGGCTCATCAAAGCTAGTCCCTGCACTCTACTGTATAACCCAATCTCTGCTACAACTACACTCAATTCCCCAGTCATCTTCCTCCTTCTTTCTACCTGCTGCAGAGAAGTGTGATGTGTTAATTACCTAATTAACACTTCTTTGCATTTAACCTGGTCTTCTTTTTATCCTGACTAACCACACCAGAAAGAAGGATGTCAGGTGGATCAATTTACAGCAATTTGAGTTGTTTATAAGCATATAGAGAGTTTAAAACAAATAGAATCTTTAAAAGGCTTTAATGGGGGAAACAAGTTTACTACCAGCTACTGAGATAGTAAAAAAATGACATTTTCATTAGAATAATGTCTATGCTGTACTTTCTTACTGGGGAGAAAAAGAGAAGAGTAGAAGATAGCCTGAAACAATCACCTACTAAAAGGGGTGCAGGATCAGAGAGAACATTTCCTGACAGCAACCTTGAATGAAGCATTAGTTACTCATTCTCTCCTGCTCTGAGCATGCTGCTTTGCATATGTGGATCTCCCAGGGAAAATCCTGCAAAAGAGTGATTAGGAGCAAGAGGTTTTCAGGAATAGATTACTGTTTTATTCAATTTGATTTGGTTTGATATTGTTATGGAGGGATTTCATTTTTAATTTGTATGGTTGTGAGCGTAAGAAAACATTTTTAAAGAACTAAGGCTAGTTCAAAGAAGAGTTATGTATTACTTCCAAGTACTGCTAATGCTATGCTTTTAAGTGATTGATCTACTGAGTGGAATCCAAAACCTGACAGGAACTGTTCGATGTAGATATGTGTTTCAAATCCATTCTCTCTCCAGAGCATAGATGACCTACCTACCAGAGGCTCAAAGTCTTAATTTTGCCTACTTTGTAACTCTGGGTGGAGAGATTTGTTGACAGTTCCCCTTTAAAAAGCAACATTTTTTTTTTAGAAAGATATATAGGGGAGGGGAAGCTGGGGAGGGGGATGTAAAAACAACTCAGTAGTTGCACCTCTGTGTTGTCAATGGTTGCTGATTAATATATACATAATGCTACAAACTAGATTTCTTAAGTTAATGCTTGATGAAAATACATAGCCTTAGCACCTGGTGTTTCCCTTTGTAGGTAAGGTTTATTTTTTTTTTTTTCAGCTTGTAGTTCTACATTTTCTCTTTTTGTTCTCTTTCACATGGTTTTTCTATCAGCTTAATTGCTACGTAAAAGGAGGAAATAACTTTTTCCCATGCATTGTTTAGAATTAAGACACCACTAGTATGACTTCTTTATTCTGAAGATACTATACGAACACTTAAAAGCAGTAAGAATTGCAGAAAAAATTCAAAAGTGCATGCCAGTTTCTTATATGATATTAGGTTTAGGTGGCAGATTTTATGATCTGTCTGCTCACCTTTGTCAGTACTGAGGTGTTTGTGGCAATACACTGGAGAAAAACTTTCATCACTTGAGAAACTATTAGGATAAAGAAGTGGAAGCAACAATGACAATTTGGAGTGTTTTTAGCGTGCTGGGCAGGGATTTCCCAAACTATAAATTCTGACACAACTGGCTATCTTCTGTGTAAGTAGTGCTTCAGAGGCTGAAATCTTATTTGAAATCAGGCTACTAAAGCTTAGGTAGGTGTAGCATAAAACCAGAAGAGTAATAGTTCTATATTCCTTGAGTGCAGTGAAGAGCAGCAGAACCAGACTGGGCCCACTTCAGAGCCTCACAGTCTTTTTCTTAAGGAAAAGTGAGAGTTGAGTTTAAAAAGGATTCCAGAAGACTTTTAAGCTCATTTCTAGAATTTGGCCTGTGTTCAGTTGCGATGCAGTAATTAACTCATTCACAAATTAGGTGATTTTTCAAATCTTTTCTAAAGATAAAATTCTTTCTATTGCAAATGAAATTTTAGGAGCATCCTCCTGAGTGCCATGTACACTGTCTGGTGATCCATGGCATGAGGGATGCAATCCGTATGCTGCTGTGTGGCTCACAGCGGAGAACATCCTCAGTGGAAGGCGATGCTGTCAGTTTATCCTTCTTTTTTAATTTTAGTTCATTTGCTGCAGTTGTTCTTCTGGAAAAATGATCCGCTTAAAAAATTGGGGCCCAATACACCTTTAACAGATTTGGGTACTTAGCTGAAGGAAAGTAGAATCCCGTGACATTTTTCACTTTGCTCTGTTGCAGTTTTCTGTCTCTGCCTGAGCTTAAGACTGAGCCTGTAGTTGTAAAGCCTTGCTTTATCTGTATATTTACAGAGGACCACAGTCTGTCAAATAATAGTTTATGTTATTCTAGCATTTATTAGTAACAGAACACATATGAAGAATCTGACATTAATGGGTCCAGACACTCAGTTTGTGGCAGAACCTGCCTACCACCTTGTATAACTGCAGGGAAAACAGGCATGTCCAGGCAAGCACAGCTAACGTTCTCAGTATTGTCTTTCAAAATGCATCTGTATTATTCTAAAATGTCTTTACCTGTTCTGGGCACTGTGGCTATGAGAACTGCAGTCTTCAGAGGTGCTGGGGTTGTGCAGCAGCTCTTGATATTGACTCCTCTGTTTGTTAGGAAGGCTCTATACCTTTGAATCCTAGCTAAGAGCTAGCTGCCTCCAGACAGGAAGAAATTGGCTTCCTGGTGTTCCTCTAGGGATATGCCCTGCCTTACAGCTCTTCTGCTGTGTTCTTCAATTCACTTTAAAGCAGTATTGGGAATTTTCATTCATACTAGTACAAACACATATTCATGGAAGCCAGCAGGGTCCCTGCACCTGTGCTACATCCCACTCCCTTTAAAGTAAGAATCACAAAGTAACCACACAGCACTCAAGAATGAGATTCTGTGCAAGTCTTGCAGTTATTTCTTTAGCAATCACATTACTACTCCAAAACAATGGTGATATATGGCAAGTATAGACAGTTGTGTATTTTGAAGTTAAAAAATCCTGACCAATAGAGAGTGAAATAAACTACACATTATATCCTGAGTAACAGCCAACTAAATCACTCCTGATTATTTCTGACATCAGCCTCTGGGATTCCCTCTCTCTTCCTGAACTGTGTGCTGTAAGAAGAATTTACAAAATAAAAAAAATTGCCAACTGCTATTCAAATGATAAGTGGTGCATGCTAATTACATTTTATATGGTGATTAATTAAAAATAACCATGCAAATGTCTAATTGAAGAGTTACTCAATTTGCTAAGTCTTCAGACATTGCCTAGCTGCCCTAGGCATTTGGTGGTTAGGCAGTTTATTCAAGCTTTCAAAATATTCTCAGAATACCTAAGATAATGAAGGTTCTTGAAAAAGTTCCAGCTAGCTTGGAATATATAAACAGAGGTTTCAGAACAGTAAAATAGCACTGCATATATTTGCATTTTTGAGCTGAATTTACTCTGTGTATACATAAAAATAGACCAGGAAGGGAATAATAGAGATTCTAAATAACCTGAATATTTAGCTGCAGTGCTTATCAGACTAGTTTGTAGATTATTTCCTAAATAGAAGAAAATTTAATTTAATCTTACTTACATACAACTTCTTTTTTCATTGACTAGTAACCTTTTGATACATGCAGAGACAGGGGCTTTGCCTTATTCATAAATAAAACACAATTGTACCTGGTGAGCTACGTCACAACTGTGACTTCATTCAAACAGAGTGAATTTTGATCAGTGCAATATGCAGTTTACAGAACAGATTACAATGGCCTAGTGGATGGAAGATTAAAATACACAATGTGAAGAACATTTTCAGAAAGTAATTAATAAAAATTTATGGAAGTAACTTACCACAGAAATATAACTCTAATTTCAAAATTTGAGTGAAATAGGAAACTGATGAATAGGATGTCTTGCTGAGCTCATTCTGCCTTTTCTTTCAGAATATGCAAATTTTACCAAATCCATTAACATATAGTGTCAACATAATAAATGTTCATATTTCAGAACAATAATGATGACCCATCTAAATCTTTGTAGTTCTTTTTTTCCATACTTTATCATATGAATTGTTTTTAAATAGTTTTAATAGGAAGTCTTTATATAAAAATTCTGCAAGGAAAAAGACCTAAATATTTTCTAAGATAATTTACCCTTTTTTACAGACTCTAATTGTCACTGTAGTAATATTCTCTTATTATGAAACAGTGTTTTTCGTATGCAGGATATCTTTGTAAGTAGCTTTGTAGTATCTTTTGTAGTAAAAATATTTTCTGGAGAGCATTTCATTGTTTCATAGGACAATATATACAAGTGATACTTTTTTCTAAAAATGTGGTTTGGTTTTTATTTAGAAAAAATAAAAAAGCTTCTCAGAAATAATTAAAATCTTAAATACTTATATTATGAGGCTCTTTATCATCTCCCTATACATTTGATTTTTACTCCCTTAATTTGTTGGCTTATGAATAGTAGAAAAGATATTTTTAAATGCTTATTTTTGTATTTCACATTTCTCTCTTCACATTTGCAAGGGTGTTAGTTACTTGAAAGCTGATCTTTTCTTTTTATACATGCAAGAACCAGAGGATCAATAAAAAATGAAAAAACAACGAAATGTCTCATGCTTTGAACAACAACAACAAAATACAAAATAATTATAGTAAAATAAAAATAATATGTCAATATAATAAATATATAAATGTTAGCATATATATTATTGTATATAACATATAATTTATAAAATAATAACAGTTTGCCCTTTCTTCAGCAGCCTGGTATAGATTCTGAGAAAAATGTCTATATATTTTATAAAATGCTTTATTCTAGACTCAAGCAATGTATTGTAAGGATATTTTATTTTTCTACTAGCTTCTGTTTATTTCTTCCTTTGCAGTTTCATAATATTTTCCCTTTGTGAAATTTCTGTCTTTTACTGTATAAAGTGAATCTGTTTCCTAGCTCTTACGCTGTGTCTAAGGACAGAAAAGAGTTGATCCCCTGTGCTGTATTCTAAAGACAGACTTAGCAAAGGAATCAAATCAGTTACAAGTTAGGTTCTCTAGAGCAAGCTGTTTCTTTAATAACAAAGAAACAAATCATCTGAAAAAACAGAATTGAAATTTTCAGAGATATTTTATTCTTAAGCAGGGTATTTTTATAAACTTATCTGTAAACGTTGATCTCTCAGAATTCTAATGTTCATTAAAAAGAAAATGGGATTAGGAGGTTGATAATCCAAGTTTGATATTTTAATTTCATCAACTCTAATTGCATTTCTGATATCACAGAATCACAGAATAACCAGGTTGGAAGAGACCCACCGGATCATCGAATCCAACCGTTCCCATCAAACACTAAACCATATCCCTCAGCACCTCATCCACCCATGCCTTAAACACCTCCAGGGAAGGTGACTCAACCACCTCCCTGGGCAGCCTCTGCCAGTGCCCAATGACCCTTTCTGTAAAGAATTTTTTCCTAACGTCTAGCCTAAACCTCCCCTGGCGGAGCTTGAGGCCATTCCCTCTTGCCCTGTCCCCTATCACTTGGGAGAAGAGGCCAGCACCCTCCTCTCTACAACCTCCTTTCAGGTAGTCGTAGAGAGCAATGAGGTCACCCCTCAGCCTCCTCTTCTCCAGGCTAAACAACCCCAGCTCTCTCAGCCGCTCCTCATAAGGCCTGTTCTCCAGCCCCTTCACCAGCTTTGTTGCTCTTCTCTGGACTCACTCCAGAGCCTCAACATCCTTCCTGTGGTGAGGGGCCCAGAACTGAACACAGTATTCGAGGAGCGGTCTCACCAGTGCCGAGTACAGAGGGAGGATAACCTCCCTGGACCTGCTGGTCACGCTGTTTCTGATACAAGCCAAGATGCCGTTGGCCTTCTTGGCCACCTGGGCACACTGCTGGCTCATATTCAGTCAGCCGTCAACCAACACACCCAGGTCCCTCTCCTCCAGGCAACTTTCTAGACAGACTTCTCCTAGTCTGTAGCACTGCATAGGCTTGTTGTGCCCCAAGTGCAGGACCCGGCACTTGGCCTTGTTAAACCTCATGCCATTGGACTCTGCCCAGCGGTCCAGCCTGTTCAGATCCCTTTGCAGAGCCTCCCGACCCTCCAGCAGATCAACACTTCCACCCAGCTTAGTGTCGTCCGCAAACTTGCTAAGGGTGCACTCAATGCCTTCATCCAGATCATTGATGAAGACATTGAACAGGGCTGGACCCAGCACTGAGCCCTGGGGAACCCCACTTGTCACTGGCCACCAGCTGGATTTCACACCATTTACCACCGCTCTCTGGGCCCGGCCATCCAACCAGTTTTCCACCCAGGAGAGTGTGCGCCTGTCCAGGCCAGAGGCTGACAGTTTCTCAAGCAGAACGCTGTGAGAAACTGTGTCAAAGGCTTTGCTGAAGTCCAGGAAGACCACATCCACAGTCTTTCCCTCATCCAGCAGCCGAGTCACTTTGTCATAGAAGGCGATCAGGTTAGTTTGGCAAGACCTGCCTTTTGTGAACCCATGTTGACTGCGCCTGATCACCCATTTCTCTTGCATGTGCTTCATGATAGCACTCAAGATCACCTGCTCCATGACTTTCCCTGGCACTGAGGTCAGACTGACAGGCCTGTAGTTTCCTGGGTCCTCCCTGCGGCCCTTTTTGTAGATGGGCACAACATCAGCCAGCCTCCAGTCCAGTGGGACTTCCCCAGTCTTCCAGGACGGTTGGAAGATGATGGAAAGGGGTTTGGCCAGCACATCCGCCAGCTCCTTCAGTACCCTAGGGTGAATCCCATCTGGCCCCATAGACTTGTGGGTGTCTAGTCGGGCTAGCAAGGCTCTGACCACCTCCTCTTGGATCACGGGAGCCTCATTATGCTCCTCTAGCTCCTGGGTTAGTACACAGACGGTACGACCCTCCTTACAACTAAAGACTGAGGCAAAGAAGGCATTAAGTACCTCAGCCTTTTCCTCATCCCCTGTTACTGTTGTTCCTTCTGTGTCCAATAGGGACTGTATGGTCCCTATTGGGACCTAACAATATCTATTGTTAGAATCATCTCTTCCCAATTGCAAGGGCCGCATGTTTTGAAGGTGCTGTCCTGGAAAGGTGAGAGATTTATAGTGGACAAGTAAATGTTTTGCCCATTCTGCAAGGAATGTTTTAGTGCAAGGCCCTGTGCAATGGGGTTTAGCAATGCCATCATATTTGTTCCGAAACAAGTTATTGCTACCAGTTCTTTTTGTTGCAAGTTTCATCCTTTAAAACATAGAAGGCAAAATTTAAGAACATTAAATAGAGCTCTGTGGAGGATTTACTGGAAGAATGTGTGTCTTGTGGCTTTTCAGCAGGCTGAACCTAAGCTGAGCAGTGAAATAGGATTTTTTTCATAACTATGACAGATATAAGAAACTTAAAGATCAAAAACTCCTTTAGAAGACAGTGTAATAAAAATGTGTTACAAGGTGAAATTTGAGTGAATTTTAATGTTCACAATTTTGGACTTGGATTGTTGGAAATCTCCAGCCAAGTCCTGATTCAGACGACTTCTTCCTAGTGTTAATGATATTTTTTCCACAGTTGAAATAAGCTTTGGTAAATTTTCTCTGTGATGTAACATAGACACAATAGAATATCTTTGTTTCTGATATAAAAACCTTTTAACAAGTACAGTATCTCAATATTGAAGTTTTCTGGTATTGAGTATATTTTTTAGATTATACTTTCTTCTTCAGTGCAGCCAAAGATATAGCCTCTATAATGAAGCCACTATGCTTGTTCACTTATCTCTTGTTCATATGCAACTTGGTTTTGCTTTGTGTAAAAGATTACAACCACTAATCAGCCACTCTTAAACTGAGCAATTTTACACTTCTCTAATTATGGATGTATTGACCTGTGCACATGTAACAATGCTAAGAATGCTGGAGGTCATCTTTGAATGCACTTCAGTGCTATAACTGCAAAATCTACAAGAATGTTTTCATTTTCTAGAAATAAGGCCCACAAGGCAGATGTGTTCTGATGAATGTCAAAACTATATTCAGTTATTTTCTATTCACACATCTGGCATTTTTAGAGGTATTTTTTCATACTATACAACCTTTTAAAAAATAGTAACACTTTCAGCAACTGCACAGATAAAACACCAAAACTACTTTTAGTAGTCTTTCACTATTTTTCATTTTCATCATATTATCATTATCTCAATTCTCATTACAGTCTAGCTTGACACTATGTAATCAGTCTTTAGGAGAAAAGAGTGCTAGATTTCAAGTAGGTATGAGACTTTATTTCCTAATGTTCATCTCTATAAAAGTAGATCTACTGTATAGGCAGAGATAGTATGTGTGCATAATACATTATTAGTTGTATGTATCTAGCAATTTATAGCACACACACTACCAGTGTCCATATAATGTTCTATTTCTATATAATACCATAGATACACTGCAGGAGCACTACTGCAGTCTCAAATTTATGGTCACAACATAAAGGCTCTGAAGCGATTACACTGATAGGTCTTTGTTTAAGTAATGTGAAAATTTATCTTCTACATGCTGAGAGCAAAAGTTCAACAGTAGTTGTTCTAATAGCTTCTCTGATAAGCTGTTATTATATAAGAGAGGTATTAAATTTGTGGTTTAATGTTTGCATTATGGGGAATAGTACAGTCAACATGGGTTTAAATAGTGTATATCTGTGAAATATTGTTATGCCTTGAAAGGGCCAGGATCATATTCACTGGCAGTTGCTCATCTCTGGGAACATTTCATGTTTTATTATTAGAAACAATGAGGGAGTTCTTACAACAACAAAAATTAATTTGGATTTTGCTCCAGTTTCTCTGTATCCTAGCATACAATATAATAAATTCTATGAAAAACAGCCACCTCTGTGAGATCAAAATCTGATACTAAGATTAGGTCTGCACAGAACTGGGTTTTATTCCCAATTATGTGTTGTTGTTGGAATACATGATTGTGCTTACTAGGCTGTAGGGGAAAATGATAGAATCATAGAAACATAGAATCACTAAGGTTGGAAGATACCTTCAAGTATCAAGTCCAACTGTCAGCCCAACGCCACCATGCTTGCTAAACCGTGTCTTGAAGTGCCACATCTACATATTTCTTGAATTTGGGTGCAGAAGCCAAAAGGCATTCCTATTTGGAGAAGCCAGGCACAGTTATACCCAGTCCAAACCTGCCAGTGTATTTTACTTCTGTCCTCAAAGCACTATCAAATGATCAATGTCATGCAGAACATCTGGGACTCTGGAAGTGTTCCAGTACAGTATTTATAAAGGCCAGTAAGATCTCTAAGTCAGCCTGTGCACAGATTAGAGCAATGCAGCTGTACTGTGTAAGACTAGATGTCATTGAGATATGAATATAGGTGCCTGGAGCATGGTTTAGGGAAAATGCTACACTGTACTTGTTTTCTTAAATACATACCTCCTAAACTTTAATGTTATAGGGCCTTAGAGAACACGGGGTCTGAGGGATAATACTCATAAGAGAATGAAGATTGACTTGATTTTCATGTACTGTCATCTATTTATTTCCTTAACAAGGTTTGTACAGAATGAATCTTCTTTATTTCCCATTACTCTTCCTGCATCTCGTTTTACACTAGAGATACCACAGTAATGCTGTTTGCAATTCTCTTCCGTCCTTTGCATCTGAGATACTAAAAATGCCAAATAATGAGCTTTCTTTCAAGCCTCACACCCTTTCATTTGTAAGCATTCTGTAAGGTTTTCAGAGTAGTAATAGTGTAGTTGTGAAATTGGCACTTTAAGAATTAGCTTGTATATCCAGGGTCAGTTTGGATAAACTGGTTTTTTTTGGTTTTGTTTGGGTTTTTTTGCTTTACATTGTCATAGAATCATATATGGTTTGGGTTGGAAGGAACCTTAAAAATGGCCTAGTTCCAACACCCCTGCCACAGGCAAGGATACCTTCCACTGGATCAGGTTGCTCAAAGCCTCATCCAGCCTGGTCTTCAACACCTCCAGGGATGCGGCATCCATGACTTCTCTAGGAAACCTGTTCCTGTGCCTCATCACCCACTAAGTACAGAATTTCTTCCTAATATCTCATCTAAATCTACCCTCTTTCAGTTTAAAACCATCTATCCCTGCACTCCCTGGTAAAGAACCCTTCTCCCTCTTTCCTGTAGGCCCCCTTTAAGTATTGGAAGGCTGCTAGAAGGTCTCCCCGCTTGCTCTAACAGATCCATGTCCTTCCAGTGCTGAGGAATCCAGAACTGAATGCAGTACTCCAGGTGAAGATCTATGCACACCAGCTGGTCATTGACATGGAGGGTAACACCATCTCTTCGTTGTCTCTTCCTGTCCTTCCTAAAAGATCTATATCCCTCTGTCCCAACACTTCAATCATAGAATGCATCCTACTATGTTTCTGTGATGCCAATGAGATCATAGGCCTGCAGGCATAGAATCATAGAATAACTAGGTTGGAAAGGACCCACTGGATCGAGTCCAACCATTCCTATCAACCACTTTAAACACCTCCAGGAAACCTGACTCAACCACCTCCCTGGGCAGCCTGTTCCAGTGCCCAATGACCCTTTCCATGAAAAATTTTTTCCTGATGTCAAGCCTGAATCTCCCCTGGTGGAGGTTGAGGCCATTCCCTCTCATCCTGTCCCCTGTCACTTGGGAGAAGAAGCCAGCACCCTCCTCTCCAAAACCTCCTTTCAGGTAGTTGTTCCCCACAGGGAAAAGAGAGATGGAAATGAGAGGAAAAAGTCTTAGAGACTTGAAACTAAAACTACAGCTTTAATGAAAAGATAATAATAATAATAATTAGAAAGTAATAAAGTAGATACAAATATATGAGATTGTGTCACCACCCCTTGATTACTATACATCACCACAAGTGCTGCAGAGCAGACACAAGGGAACAAGTCCATGGCTAGAAGGAAGCTGGACTCAGGAACTGGATTCAGGGACACATGAATCCAGTATCAGGAATCTGGGATCAGGAACAACCAGACAAATGAGGTCCTCCCTGGACATCGGCCATCACAGAAGAGCGAGACATTTGTGGTCTCTCAATTTTCTACTGAGCATGATGTATATGGGATGGAACACTCTGTTGGTCAGTTTAGGGTCACCTGCTGTATTCTCCCCTCCTCGCAGGTGCAGCCGCCTTCCACCAGCTTGAGGATGGCCTTCAATAAGTATAAGCATTGGCGCTTTTGCATACCAATGTCTGGTGTTATCATTTTAGAGAATAAAACTGTCTCAAAAAATTGTAGTCAGCTTTCAGAAAAATGAAGTTACTTACAGCAACTGAGTTAGTCACAAAACTGATTCTAATTTACCTCAAACTACAACATTTGGCAAATGGTGCCTTCATACCTCTCAGAAGAGAGTATCCTACTACTATCATTCATTGCCTCTTCTTAGTCATGCTGGTTGTTATATGGGTAGCAGATTGGGCTGCTTCAGCACCTCTCCTGATGGGAAGAATGTTTCCCCTTCAGTCTGTGGGGTGATGAAATGGTTCTGCAAGGGCACCTCAGGCTTCACGTGAAAGGTCTCCTTGTGCTGGTTTTGTCCTTGCAAGCTTCCATTCCTCTGTGTTACTGTCCCCCCTCGCTTCTGTGTGTGTTGGCAGGGAAGCTTTAGACTGTGGGCTGTGGGTCTGCTGCAGACTGCACTTGGAACCAGCTATCTATTCCTGCAATCTGCAGTCTGCAGCCCCTCCCTTCAGCAGCTCCATCTGTGTAGAGACATCTGCCATCGCTGAGATAAATGGCTCAAGCACACCAGCCCAAGCTCCAGCCTTTCCCTTAAGGTGAGTGCCCACCATTCTGCCTTCAGGGCTAGGTAGGATGAGTATCCTTGATCAGTGCAGATAGTCACAGAATTGGAGCCCAGATGTTGGGTTCTGTGCACCTCTAATCTCCCACACTGCCCGTAAAATGCCTTCCTTCAAAGAGGTGACCTTCCTGTGTGCCCTTCTGCACAAAATGCAGCACCATGCCCTGGCTGATGTCTGCTCTTGTCCCAGCGACCCTGGTCACTAGCGCTCCCAAGGGCTGCCTTCTATCGGGGTAGGGGGTGGCTACTTTTACTGCTGGCCCCATCCAATCCATGTCAGCTGCGCTCACAAGAGTTGGTACATTCTGGCAGGTCTCTGCACTCCTCTGGAGTTTCCCTGGCTCGGGAACCTTACCCTGTATGTCAAGATTCCCTGCTCCACTGTGGCACACACCTGCACCACAGCTGATTGTCTCTGCATTTTGTAAATAGAGTCAAGGAATTTTCTGAGTCTTGTTTTGCTCTCTTGTCATGCTCATTCATGAAGCTTTAATGAAAAATTTGCTTATCAGTGAGGCTGTACAATTAACCATTCACTATGTTCTTTTAAGTGTGAACAGAAAGATAGGCAACCATGTTGGGCGTTATAGTTAATTACGGGATTTTTCTACAAATAAAATCAAATGGTTACACATAAAATGAGTTCTAAATTATCAAGTTATAAAAATTACGTTTTACCTTTCAGCAGTATTGGAACTACAGACCAAGAGTACTAAATTTAGTCCCATAAATTTCCACTTAGACTTACAAATTTAAAAACGTAGTCAATTCCTGTTTGAACCTTGGTATTAGAATCAATAGTGTGAAGGCAACAGCTGATTCACGACTCTGCTCAAGAGCTCCCACTCATTCAGGTGGTTTGCAGAAGAGGACAAATTGTTCCATCACATTAGAAAATGTAACAGTTGTAACAGTCTTGGGCCTCTGCTGATACAACTACACGTGATTAAGTGGAATGAACATTACAGTGATTTCTCCTCCAGGTCTTAGTATTTTGTGCTGGAAAGTATTAAAGTCTTAGGTTTTAACAGTATGGAAATAATTTTATGTGCTAAACTGCATTTTAATCTGTCAATCTGGAACTTAGTTAAACTAAAATGTGCCATTTTTCATGCAGAAAATAGCAATCTCTTGGACTGTATTTTTCAGGATTTTTTTTTAATGTTAGCACAGGTGAAGTTCACTGGACATTCAGAACATCATGAGTCTGCTTTCCCTGTTGATGTTCTGCTTCCATAAGACAGAACTACAGTCTTTTTTATTCACCACTTAGCAATAATCTGTATGAAGTGATAATAACAGCATGCAACTTTTGTCAGGAGGTCAGGTGGTAAAGTATCTACCAATACCTTCCACAGTCAGAAAGGATCTCCATGCAACCTAGATAAATTATCAACATTTATGACTTTAGCTGTCATAGATAATTTTGCATTCCCTGAAATTAAATATTTACATAAATCTGCACACATTCTGCTTCAGTTCTCTGCACAAGCAATCTGCAATATTGAGCTAGTAATTTTTCCACTTGCACACTACTATGTTTCCATCACCAAGGACAAATTAGGCATAGTAGGTAGATCATAATTAACATTCAGAATATTTAAGAAATAAAAATATAGAACTGTAATATATAATAAAATGCATCATCCATTATTCTCTGAGTCTTATGGCACTCTAACTGCGACAGTTGTTCCTGTTACTCTCACACCTGCTCTACTAATATGCTAAGCCAGAAGGACTCCTTCATGAAATGTAGATCCAACTCACATTTCATGTGCACTTCAATAAAGATTTTGAAGAGCAAATAGAAGCATTGCTGTTCAAATGGCTTGTAAAAGTTCAGGCTACTTGTAAACTTTTTGGAGAACATTTAATCTCAAAAAAACCATTAAAATAACCTGAGATTATATGTCTGTCTTTGGACCATGTACCCCCATTTATTTTCATCTTTTTTAATTCAAATGACATTAACTACACTATATAATTCATTAGCCAAGATACTGTGAGATTGATCTTTTCTCCTGTTCTTAAAAATATCATTACAGAATGCTAGATTAAATTAAATTCTAATTCTACTTTTGAAATTTCCCAATAAATCCAAATAACTGCAGTTAAGTCACTTAAGCTACTCTTTCTTACACCAATACAAATTAGAATACAATATGGCTAAGTTTATCCTTTTTCACAATGAAATGTTGTATCTACAAGCCGACAGTACAAGGTATTTTGTTAACTTACTGAAAAAAACCCCAAACATTTATAACAAAAATGTCTACCAAGGCTTAGACATCTCAAAACTTAAAATAAACACAAGAAATTACCCATGTAAGAGTCCCAGTAGGTGGCTAAATAAAGATTATCTGTAGCCAAAATTATGGACAACTATTAAACTCATAATAGTTACACAGAAGACCTTCAGTCATTTAAAGCAACCCTTTAAGGGGCTAATCTCAAACAACAGGAACTTGCCATTGATTTCTGAAGGCAGAGGATATCTGGAAAAGGTGAAAAGTCTTAAAATGATTGTAAAGGATCAGAGATACTTAGTTTGTGGTTTTTAAGGGATGTTTTAGAAATGGGGTCATTGTGAGAAAGGAGTAGGATGAGAGTTATCTTTGTGGTGTTGACATGAGGAAGATTTCATAATAATAACACAATCTTGGATAATTTTGAAAAAATGTGAATAACCCTAAATTGGAAAAAGAAGCATAACGATAAGAACTTGATACAAATAAACTTTTACTTTCTCATGAGTCTTACATCCTGGATTCCTAATGATTCCAAGCACAATAAAATGCAGTGAGTAAGTAACGACAGCTCAATTTCATGCTCCTCAGCAGCTGAGTCTTGCTCACAAATGAGAAAACTTGAAGCCCAAATAGTTCCAAAGTTCTCCCACAACAGTAATTGAGCATTTGCTCATTTTCTGTTTAGTTAACAGTAGAGCCAACAACCCATGCAGTGCCTTCTGAAGTGCAAGTGTGTTATTGTTAGAAGATTAATGCAAAGCAGTTACACATATAATATGTGAACCTCATGAAGTTCAACAAGGCCAAGTGCAGTGTTCTGCATCTGGGTCAAGGCAATCCCAAGCACGAATATAGGCTGGGTGGAGAATGGACTGAGAGCAGCCCAGAAGAGAAGAACTTTGGGGTTGCTCATGGATGAGAAGCTCAACATAAGCTGGCAATGTGCACTTGCAGCCCAGGAAGCCAACCTTATCCTGGGTTGCATCAAAAGAAGTGTGACTAGCATGTTGGGGGAAGATTACTCTGCTCCTCTACTCTGCGCTTATGAGACTTCACCTGGAGTACTGCATTCAGTTCTGGAGTCCTCAGCACTAGAAGGACATGGATCTGTTAGAGCAAGTCCAAGGGAGGGCGACAAAAATTATCATAGTGCTGGACCACCTCCCATACGAAGACAGGCCAAAAGAATTGGGGTCATTTAGTCTAGAGAAGAAAAGACTGTAGGAGATCTTCTAGCAGCCTTCCAATACTTAAAGGGGGCCTACAGGAAAGAGGGGAAGGGTTCTTTACCAGGGAATGCAGGGATAGAACAAGGGGTAATGGTTTTAAACTGAAAGAGGGTAGATTTAGATGAGATATTAGGAAGAAATTCTGTACTTTGCAGGTGGTGAGGCAGTAGAACAGGTTGCTCAGAGAAGTCATGGATGCCCTGTCCTTAGAGGCGTTGAAGGCCAGGTGGATGAGGCTTTGAGCAACCTGATCCAGTGAAAGCTGTCCCTGTCCATGGCAGGGGTGTGGAAAATAGATAATTTTTAAGGTCCCTTCTAATGCAAACCATTCTATGAGTCTGTGTTTCTGTGATTCTATGATTAAGAAGCCTATATTCCTACATTTAACATGATTCATTGCGCTACCCTTAAAAGAATGCAAGTTTTGGCATTCTAGTTAAATTCTATCATGAAGTGAAGCACAAGCAATTTCATTATGGAATTAAAATAAAGTAGAATAAAAACAAGACCAAAGTTAGCATGATCTGGTTAGAATCAAAGGCATCACTTCATCTTGTATGATAGAAGGTGAATTATGGAGAACAGTTATTAATTGTTAACTCTGGAAGAATTAGGAACAGTGTCACAAAAAAAAGTATATGGCAAATGGCAGCATTTACGATGGGTACTTGCAAGGTAATGGAGCCTGCAGGGGTTAGCATGGCTATTAGCTAGAGCTCAGCCATTATATTCAAAATAATATCTAACTGTAACCAGCAGATAGCTGTAAATTCTAGGATTACTGCATAGGATATTCAGAGCTGTATGAATAGCTATTTGTTGTTTCATCATGACTGATACACAACACAAATGCACCAGAGACCATGCAGGGCAACTATAACTTTTATTTATCTTTGTATTTTGTTTGATTAGTGTGTAAGATGGGGTTTATTTCCCATTAGTGCTTTATTTTTCCCCACTAACACTGTGAATATATCTAAATTGGCCCTGATTTTGTATGAAACCAGGAACTGTAAAGGAATACAAATATGGTGCATTATGGTATGTGGAAGTTTATCATACTCCATCCAAGAGATCTTGATGAAATATTGGTTATAACAACTTTTTATAAAGCTTGTATTATTTTTTTTTTCTTTTACTAGTTATTCATCTCCCATGGTTTAGCCCCAGCCCGGCCAATTTCGGCAGCTAAAACTGAGGAGTTGGACTCCCAATTCCCTTCCCCACTACCCCCAGGGAAAGGGACATGAGAGGAAAAAGACTTGTGGGCTGCAAACTAAAACTACAGCTTTGATGAAATAATAATAATAACAAAAAAGTAAATAATAAAAAATTAATAAAATATGTACAAATACATGAAATCATGCTCCCACTCCTCAATGACTATGTTACCACAAATGCTGTAGAGATGCCACATCTAAGACTATTGTCGTGATTAAAAAGGAACAAATTCTAACATTGTGAAACATAGTTTGTGAAATAGCTTTCAGTGTCACATGCATGTGGGGAAAAAGAAGGAGTGGGGGAGGAGTTTCTTGTGTAAAACCAGGATGCAGCAAACAAAGTACATAGATATCAGGGGAGCTAAAGTACTCAAAACAAAGTGTAGTGACTAGAATGTTGGGGTTGATAAACACACAGAGAGAACTCTTAGCTAGTTCCAAAAATTCCAAGGTAAACTTGCATCTAAGTAATAGATCTTTAACAATGTAACTTGACTAAACTGCTGAGAATTACAAAATAGTATGTTATGCACTAATATAATGTTATCAGAAAGATATTAAAAAAATCCTTTTAAAAATGTTTTTCTTTCTTTTCATTGGTAAAATGATAATCTTGAAAACAAAGGAGATTCTTCTCCCCTATGTCTAGCACTGGTAAGATACATCTGGAGTTCTGTGCCTAGGTCTGGGCTTCTTACTATAAAGGAGACACGGACATATTGATGCCTGTCCAGCAAATGGCCACAAAGATGATTAAGGGTTTGGAGCACTTTTCATATGAGGAAGGGCTGAGTGAGTTGGGACTGTTCATGCCAGACAGAAGAAAGCTCAGGCTTATCCATGTGTACAAATACCTGATGGCTGAGAGGGCAGGGAAGTAAAGACAACAGATGGTGTTTGCTACTGCTCTTTTTTTATAGGAGCCCCTAATGGATGTCACACAAAGAAATCAAGGACCTTAGCAGTTCTAAGCAGCTCCAGTTAAATAATTACAAATAATGTAAAGGTTAACATATCTAACTAGACCAGTTAAAAGAGATATTACAGCTCTGGTTAGGTTAATGAAAATGAAAAGGCAGAGAAAGAAATGTTCTATGGTCTTTTCTACTCTTTAAATAACAGATTAGAATGGACGTAGTCTTCACTAATTGAATTCTTGTTGGTGTAAAGCACCTCTTTTAAGGCAAAGGAAGTGGGAAGGAAGAAAGCTGATAAATAGTAATAACATTTTGGAAACCTTCATAAAGGCTTTTATAATGGTAGTTGGGATATAAATGTCTACAGAAGCTGAAAATGTCAGTGGACATCTGGTAATAAACATAATTAGTAAGAAATCCAGAAAATTGCACTGCATAGTTGCCACTCCCTTGGGAAGGTATATTCACTCCATGACTCACTGCTAGATTGTAGTTTCTGTCTAGAAACATAAGGCCAATTTAATGGATGTTGACTATCATCTATGTCTTACAAGACTTTTTTTGGAGGGTCGGTTAGTTGTTTTTAGATTTTTTTTTGATCAGTTGTGTTAACTTTAGTACTTCATATGCAAATTACCTGCAGATCTTGCATACTTCCTGAATTCATAGTGTAGCTTCTTGACTCAGCATCTACAATGATTTAATTGAATCATATTACTCAGCACGAGGCTATATTGTACTACTTCTTATTATGGGACATTATTTTGTGTACTCAGCAAGATGCAATATTTTAACAGAAACACTCACACTGCTTTTCAGCATAAAACAGCTCTTATATCTACGTCGCTGTTCTCTCAAGACTATAGGTTTGGGTAGCAATTCCTGATTCATGTTCCTAAGGAGGAACAGCATGTGAATGCTTTTGAATCTCCAACTATTTGACTAATATAGGTCTTTCAGAACATTAGGACTTGATGACAGAAATGTACTGTTGACATCAGTTACATTAATCTAGGAGAAAGAATTCTAGAAGGCAGGTTGATTCACATAACACTGTTTCAACTACAGAAGCTTTCTTACTAAGTGAAGATCTTCCTAAAGCCTACGGTAATCTCTCAGTGTCTTCTATGGATCATAAAAAGTAATGAAATTTTGAAATTCAACAGAAATATCTGTACAATGAGCTAATAATCTTTCAGTTTATTGGTTGAGGAGAATTTTGTTTAAGGTTAACGTGGTGATGTGCTGAGAAATTGAAAGCCGAGACTGGTGCTACAGTCTCTATGAATCTGATGCAGAGCAGGATTAAAATTAAGTAAAATAATTTGTAATATGATATTCAGTGATTGCTACGCCTTTCAGTATTTACTTATCACATAATATAGACGGGTTTTTTTTTTTACCATAGCTCAAAGGAAAAACACTTGAATATGACTTGCTAAAATTGACCTTTACTCACGCATTGTGACTTTTACATGGCAGCATTATGACAAACTGACTCTAGCTTCATATTCATTACTCAACCCTGACCTTTGGTTATATTAGAATATTGCTTTCAACAAGACTAAATAATAATGTCTCTGTGAATATAAGGAACTGGCAGATCCAAGATGTCAATTGCCAGCTCAATTTTCCTTTCACCTGGGAGTACAGCATGTCACAGTGCTTTATTGATCTAAGAGCCATTAGAGTTCAGTGTTATAACTCTTCAGTTTTCCACACAGTGCAGTACAGTGCACTGTAAAAGAAGTGAAGCATGAACTGGAGTATGACTCCAGTCAAAACTAGTCAAAATTTGAAATGACTGTTTCATCATAAATAAGTATAATTATTTTGAAGTTATTTTTCTTCCTGAATAGGAACATAGAGCCCAAATCTCTTGGGAAATATATTTTTAATGAGACTCCCAAGAGTACTATTATATATTATTTTTTGTATATTCTAGAAAAATATTGGGTTTGAGATTTAAGTGCTTAGTTTTGGTGTTACTAGAACACTTTAAATAATTGCATTGTTACAACTACATTAAAATATTTTTATTTCATGAGTGAATGTAATATTCAATATCATCATGATATTGAATATCATGATCATGTCTGAACATGAGCTAGCAGTGTGCCCAGGCAGCCAAGAAGGCCAATGGCATCTTGGTTTGTTTGTATCAGAAACAGCATGGCCAGCAGGTCCAGGGAGGCTACTCTCCCTCTGTACTCGGCACTCCTTGAATACTGTGTTCAGTTCTGGGCCCCTTGCCACAAGAAGGATGTTGAGGCTCTGGAGCATGTCCAGAGAAGAGCAACAAAGCTGGTGAAAGGGCTGGAGAACAGGTCTTATGAGGAGTGGCTGAGAGAGCTGGGGTTGTTTAGCCTAGAGAAGAGGAGGCTGAGGGGAGACCTCATTGCTCTCTATAACTACCTGAAAGGAGGTTGTAGAGAGGAGTGTGCTGGCCTCTTCTCCCAAGTGATGGGGGACAGGACAAGAGGGAATGTCCAAAAGCTCCACCAGGGGAGGTTCAGGCTGGACATCAGGAAAAAAATTTTCATGGAAAGGGTCATTGGGCACTGGCAGAGGCTGCCCAGGGAGGTGGTTGAGTCACCTTCCCTGGAGGTGTTTAAGGCATGGGTGGATGAGGTGCTGAGGGGCATGGTTTAGTGTTTGATAGGAATGGTTGGACTTGATGATCCTGTGGGTCTTTTCCAACCTAGTGATTCTGTAGGATTATTTTACTGCAAAGAAAATTCTTGAGAACATTTTTCCCAAATGTCAGTGATGTTGGTAGATTTTACTGATATGCTTTGATTTAATAAAATCAGTATTCATGGATAGAAATGGTTTAGTTGGCTGGAAAGTTTTCAGTCTGTCATAAACCAAGGGATAATAATGAATACAAACACTTCCTTGTCACTTCAGAAGAATGATAGTATTTCTGTGTAAGGATGTCTTTCAAGTAGCACAGCAGCTTCATATGCCTTTGCTTTTCAGATAGAGACCAAAATCAGTAGGATTTTTACATTAGAAAATAATAAGACCATAATCCTATAGAAATTTGCATTATTAAAATAATAATTCATTTACTTAACATCTACATAAAGATTAAGGAATTTAGTCTAGTATTATTATGCTATTAACGCCAGGATTCTTCTGGATACTGAAGTATGTATTTCCTAGCGTTCAGGCCTAAACCAATTTTTAAGCATGTTTATAATCTTTTTAGTTGTTATTGAGTCTTAAGATTCAATGTATGCTTCTGTCTACTGTGCTGCCATGTGGATGAGGAGAAAAGCAGCTTATTTTTTCCTTTTTATGAGGCTTTGTAACTTGTATAGTATATGTTTTAATATTTAATATGAAGATTAAGCTATGTTGTCTCTATCCAAATTATTTTTAAGGTATCCGTGTTGACTGAAGATGAAAGTGACTAAGCTGGTAGGTATTCAAAACACAGAGATATTTTAAGGAGGTACTTTTTGGAAGACACATTGTTGAACACTTTTATTCTTCCAATGACACTTAATTAGTAATGCAAAAAGAAAGGAGAATTTCTCCATAGATGAGCAGTGTATAGTTTTGTGGTTTAATATTTCTTTCAAACTAAATACCTGGGGGGAGTAATAGTTAGGAAGTTTTGTGTCAGTATTTTAAGCGTACATTTTTCCTTCCTTACTCATGGTGAATAGAAACATGCTTTAGAATCTACCACAGCAACTTAATAACAGAAGACATAAGTGAAATAAAAAACATTGTTTTTTTTTCTTACAATCACAATGTCTTTCCAATTCCCATGGTTAAAACCTAATTTTGTGATTATTATAATTTTTGCACAGTACATAAGTATGTCTTCTTGTTTTGCATTTTTACATATGATCTTTAAAATTCACTGGTGGTCATTCCACTGTCACAAAGAGGTCTCCAGTCATCTTTCTTTAAAATCAGAACTGTTTAGAACAGTTACAGGATTTCACTAGTTTGTTGGCAGCCACAAGGTTTTCAAAATGTTCATGTTAAATCAGAGGTGCTTTCTGGAAACAAATCCAAGATGTTTTGAAAGCAACCATCAGTCAGTAAAATAGTTGTAGAAAAAGATTCCACCAACTCTTCCACATTTCATTTGACAGATTGATCTGATAGGCCAGTATAGGAGAAACAGTTTGTTATTCCAAGCGCTCTAAAATTAGTGAAAGGAAGGAAGGAAGGAAGGAAGGAAGGAAGGAAGGAAGGAAGGAAGGAAGGAAGGAAGGAAGGAAGGAAGGAAGGAAGGAAGGAAGGAAGGAAGGAAGGAAGGAAGGAAGGAAGGAAGGAAGGAAGGAAGGAAGGAAGGAAGGAAGGAAGAAAGATTTGTTGTTTTCACCTTTTTAGAAGACTCTGCATCTTATTTTCAAAACAAATACTTGTCCCTATTACGATGGAGGAAATAAAAATGCAACTTCAGTCTAGAAATTACTGCTTAGCTTATTGCTGTTTTATGAGCACTTCTTCCCCCTGACTGAGAACACAGTTTAACTGCTCAATAAAATTGTAAAGTTTTAAGAAAAAAAAACTACTATAAAATTAAATGAGATTTAAAAAATGTATGCTAAACATTACATCAGTACTGGTGGTTGTGAGAGCTGAAAATTAGAGGGTCAGATTCATTAAAACTATATTGATGTCAATGAAGTTGAGGCAGCATTTTGTTCTAAGTTTACAGCTTACTCAAATTCAGCCAAACACTGAAAAAAATTGTGGAACTGATCACAACTGAGGATATGAGGTCTTTATTCACAGATAACTCCATCTTCCCAAAGGAAAGAAAAGAGATAAATTGCAACTCTCCATTGTTCAGTGGGGTTGGGCTCTGTGACATTTTACCTGTGCATTTCATTTACTGGACAGTGACAAGTAGACAAACAGAATTCTCTATGCCTGCTTCTCCATTCAAAAATTAATGAGAAAAGACAATAAAGCCTAGGTTTTAAAGGTTCTGAGAAGAGGTGTTGGAGATGCACCACAGGGGAATGATTTTTAACTGTAGCATTCTTATAGATTCACAAGACTTGCGAATAAAGCCAGTGCCTGACAGTATGATATGATAGCACTCCATAAAATCTCCTGTCAGCCATTGTATTCACCTCCATGAGCTGTTTGGTATTTCTGTTCTGGAAGAAATGCTTCACGTCCATAAAAATGCTATAACCAGGGCACTTTTTCATACTGGCTTTGGCACCTGGTCAAAACAAAAGTAGAGTTTTTCAGCGACTGTTGCCAAACTGCGGTCAGAAGGATAGGCTTGGGACTGGTGTCTAGCCAGGGTTTTTCCCTTGTTTTGGTGGCACAGATGGGTGCTCCTGGTTCAGGGTGGGACCTGGGTGGCAGGTAGCCATTCCCCCGGACTGGGTTGTGAGGCAGCAGCAGGCATTTCAGCTGGGCTGTTGGTCGCATCACCTTCCTAGGGGAACACCTCTTATTTCCCTTAATGCGTTCTGTGGAAGTTTCCTTCCTGGCACCTACTACCTCAGGGGCCTCCTGCTCACCTCTGCAAGACTTCAGCTGTGCTGATCCATCCCCAGCTTGCTCCGGGGCACCAGATGGAGAGCCCATACCAGCACCCCACCCCAGCATGTCTTCCCACAGCTTGTCATAAGCAAACCTGATATTATCCCACTCCCCCTTCACATCTGATGGCTCCCACAGCCTAGAATCTTTCCCTAGGCTGCACCATCCTCAGAAAAAGATAAAAACATGCTCCATTAAAAAGAAGAGGAGGGTGATTGTTGTAGGGGACTCCCTCCTAAAAGGAATGGAGGGACCCATTTGCAGACCGGACCCGCTCCACAGAGAGCTCTGCTGCTTACCAGGGGCATCAGTGAAGGAGGTAGCTAGAAAACTTCCTTCCCTGGTCCACGAGACAGACTATCCTCTGATAGCAGTCCAAACTGGCAATGATGATCTAGTAAACAGAAAGACCAAAGCCATCAAGAAAGACTTCAGGGCCATTGGGAAAATGATGGCAGGCTCTGGGGCACAAACAGTATTCTGCTCCATCCCAAGGCTAAATAGAGAGGAGCTGAAAGTCAGGAAGAAGAATTTGATTAATGCCTGGCTCCGAGCCTGGTGTGAGGAAAGGGGCTGTGGCTTCTTTGATCATGGGGTGGCTCTCGCACCCCTAGGCTTTCTTGCTAAGGATGGGACACTTGTGTCTCCTAGGGGGACTAAAGCCCTTACTAAAAACCTAGCTAAGCTCATAAATCGAGCTTTAAACTAGATGTGAAGGGGGAGGGGGTTGAGACCAGGCTAGACAGGAGTGAGCCTGGACGCGGGGCACTGGTGATTTGGAGAGGGTGTGCTGGTGAGGACCACCAGTATCTCACCACACAGAAAGTGGGGGAGAACACACCTGGGGGTGGTAAGGGAGATAGGGGCACTCTGGAGCTAGCTACTCCAGTTACCAGGCAATTGGGAATGAACTCTGTTCCCTCTAAGAGGGCTGAAGGCTCGGCAGCTCAGCTGAAGTGCATTTACACCAATGCATGCAGCATGGGGAATAAGAAGGAAGAGCTGGAAGCTGTCATAGGGCAAGGAGTCTATGATGTTGTTGCCATCACAGAAACGTGGTGGGATGACTCATATAACTGGAGTACAGCTGTGGTGGGGTACAAACTCTTCAGGCGGGATAGGAAGGGTAGGAGAGGAGGCGGGGTAGCCCTCTTTGTAAGGGAGGACTTGGACACGGTTGAGATGGATTGTGGCAATGAGGAGACTGAGTGCCTGTGGGTTAAAATCAGAGGAGCCCACCAGAAGGTAGATTTTGTGATGAGAGTCTGTTACAGACCACCCAGCCAAGGAGAAGCAGCTGATGAGCTCTTCTATAAACAGCTGGGGTTAATCTCTAGATCAATGCCTCTCATTCTTGTGGGAGACTTCAATCTTCCTGATATCTGCTGGAAGTACAATAGAGCAGAAAGGAAGCAGTCTAGGAGGTTCCTGGAGTGCATGGAAGACAACTTCCTTGCACAGTTGGTGAATGAACCAACAAGGGAGGGTGCCCTCCTGGACCTGCTGTTTGTGAACAGAGAAGGCCTTGTGGGGGATGTGGCAGTAGGTGGACGCCTAGGACAAAGCAATCATGAGATGATGTGGTTTTCTGTTCTAGGTGAAGTGAAGAGGGTGCTTAGTAGGACAGTAGCATTAAATTTCCAGAGGGCAGACTTTGATCTCTTCAGAAGGCTGGTTGGCAAAGTCTCATGGGAGGCAGTACTTAAGGGCAAGGGAGCCCATGAGGGCTGGGAGCTCTTCAAAAAGGAAATCCTAGCAGCTCAGGAGAAAGCCATCCCCATGTTCCGGAAAAAAAACCTGGCAGGGGAAAAAACCAGCTCGGTTGAACAGAAAGATCTTGAAAGATATAAAGAAGAAGAGGAATGTTTATGGGCTCTGGAAGAGGGGACAGGCCTCTTGGGTGGACTACAGGAGGGAAGTGAGATTGTGTAGAGAAAAAATCAGAAGGGCTAAGGCTGAACTAGAAATCAGATTGGCAAAGTCTGTGAAAGATAAAAAATATGTTTCTATAAATATATAAATAATAAAAGGAGGACTAGGGAGACCATACAGTCCCTATTGGATGCAGAAGGAACAACAGCGACAGGGGATGAGGAAAAGGCTGAGGTACTTAATGCCTTCTTTGCCTCAGTCTTTAATTGTAAAGTCGTTCCGTCTATGTACAAACCCAGGAGCTAGAGGAGCAAAATGAGGCTCCCATGATCCAAGAGGAGGTGGTCAGAGCCTTGCTAGCCCACCTAGACACCCACAAGTCTATGGGGCCAGATGGGATTCACCCTAGGGTATTGAAGGACCTGGTGGATGTGCTGGCCAAACCCCTTTCCATCATCTTCCAACCGTCCTGGAAGACTGGGGAAGTCCCACTGGACTGGAGGCTGGCTGATGTTGTGCCCATCTACAAGAAGGGTCGCAGGGAGGACCCAGGAAACTACAGGCCTGTCAGTCTGACCTCAGTGACAGGGAAAGTCATGGAGCAGGTGATCTTGAGTGCTATCATGAAGCACATGCAGGAGAACTGGGTGATCAGGCGCAGTCAACATGGGTTCACAAAAGGCAGGTCTTGCCAAACTAACCTGATCACCTTCTATGACAAAGTGACTCGGCTGCTGGAAGAGGGAAAGGCTGTGGATGTGGTCTTCCTGGACTTCAGTAAAGCCTTTGACACAGTTTCTCACAGCGTTCTGCTTGGGAAACTGTCAGCCTCTGGCCTGGACAGGCGCACACTCTCCTGGGTGCAAAACTGGTTGGATGGCCGGGGCCCAGAGAGTGGTGGGAAATGGTGTGAAATCCAGCTGGAGGCCAGTGACAAGTGGGGTTCCCTAGGGCTCAGTGCTGGCTCCAGCCCTGTTGATTGTCTTTATGAATGACCTGGATGAAGGCATTGAGTGCACCCTTAGCAAGTTTGCGGACAACACTAAGCTGGGTGGAAATGTTGATCTGCTGGAGGGTAGGGAGGCTCTGCAAAGGGATCTGAACAGGCTGGACCGCTGGGCTGAGTCCAATGGCATGAGGTTTAACAAGGCCAAATGCCGGGTCCTGCACTTGGGGCACAACAAGCCCATGCAGTGCTACAGACTAGGAGAAGTCTGTCTAGAAAGTTGCCTGGAGGAGAGGGACCTGGGGGTGTTGGTTGACAGCCGACTGAACATGAGCCAGCAGTGTGCCCAGGTGGTTAAGTAGGTCAGTGGCATCTTGGCTTGTATCAGAAACGGTGTGACCAGCAGGTCCAGGGAGGTGATTCTCCCTCTGTACTCTGCACTGGTGAGACCGCTCCTCGTGTACTGTTTTCAGTTCTGGGCCCCTCACCACAAGAAGGATGTTGAGGCTCTGGAGCGAGTCCAGAGAAGAGCAACAAAGCTGGTGAAGGGGCTGGAGAACAAGTCTTATGAGGAACGGCTGAGACAGCCGGGGTTGTTTAGCCTGGAGAAGAGGCTGAGGGGAGACCTCATTGTTCTCTATAACTACCTGAAAGGAGGTTGTGGAGAGGAGTGTGCTGGCCTCTTCTCCCAAGTGACGGGTGACAGGGCAAGAGGGAATGGCCTCAAGCTCCGCCAGGGGAGGTTTAGGCTGGACATTAAGAAAAAATTTTTCATGGAAAGGGTCATTGGGCACTGGCACAGGCTGCCCAGGAAGGTGGTTGAGTCACCTTCCCTGGAGGTGTTTAAGGCACGGGTGGACGAGGTGCTAAGGGGCATGGTTTAGTGTTTAATAGGAATGGTTGGACTCGATGATCCTGTGGGTCTCTTCCAACCTGGTTATTCTATGATTCTATGATTCTATGATCTAATTTAAAGCCCTGTCAATGAGCCCTGCAAGTTCCTGAGCAAAGACCTTCCACCCCATTTGAGAAAGGTGGCTCTCAAATGGACTCCATTATAGTGAGAATAGCTTCCTTTATTCTCAACTTTTTCTGTTTGTTTGTTTCACTTTTAACCTTTGTACCTTGTAGCTTTGCATCTGCTACTTATCTTTGTCCTGAAGGTTAGAGAAGAAAGGATTCCATACTAATAAGCCTAAACTCAGCAACATGATAAACTCACTGGCCCTACCTTTATCTTCACCCATGGAGGCAAGACTTTTTCCTGCAGGTCATGCCCCTAAGTCTCAGGTATGCTTGTTGTCAGAGAAGTATAAATCTTTATAGGAATATACTAGCAGAATTTCTGAATCTTACCGTTCTCATAATCTGTGATTTAATTTAGACTCCATTTTGTGAATATTTCATAAATTTCCTTCTTGATGAATGTTTACATCATAACAACACAACATCCTTTACCACACTGCGAATCAAAAGCTGGTACAAATTTTGAATAACTGACTAATTCAGGATGAATCATCTACAAACAGGGAATACTTCTCTGGAATATTTGGCAAGCCAGATATTGTCTTAAAGCTCTGTCAATGAGGCCTGCAAGCTCCTAAGCAAAGACTCCTTTCCTCCTTTAAGAAAGATGAATCCCAACTGATGCCAGCAAGCCTTGTACTGTGCAGGGCATCACATATCAAAGAACTCAAAATTGTGGTGGTGACACAAGCTGCAGAACCGTGTATTACTGGACTGGGTGCATTTGTTTCTTTCAGTATCACTGCCTGCAACTGAAAGAAAAAAGGAAAAAATAACCTGTGCTCCAGATTCCCTTACCAGACATCCCAACGTCCTGAATTCTGTCTCGATTACCCTTGGACTATGTGTTGTGGCTTCATCATCACCCACATGAAAGCGCAGTAATGGATAATAGTCCAAGGGCCATACAAAGGTAGAAAGTATCCTAGAGAAGTCCTTAACCCAGGACCCAGGGAGGCAGCAGACTGCCCTAAGACAAGGGTTTGTCCAGCATATTGGACCCTCTGTTCCACTCAGAAGAGTCACCTACAACTGTAACCCGTTTTTCTTCATCATGAAGGTAGCCATGATGCAGTGGATAGGCCTTTCTGACCCTGGCATCACCTCTGCTGTAGACTGAGTGTTGTTCACATCTTATATTGATTGGCCTTCTGCCAGGGGAAATTTAGGCTGGACATTAGGAAAAAGTTTTTCACAGAAAGGGTCATTGGGCACTGACAGAGGCTGCCCAGGGAGGTGGTTGAGTCACCTTCCCTGGAGGTGTTTAAGGCATGGGTGGACGAGGTGCTAAGGGGCATGGTTTAGTGTTTAATAGGAATGGTTGGACTCGATGATCCGGTGGGTCTCTTCCAACCTGGTTATTCTATGATTCTATGATTCTATGATATCCAGAGCCTCATACCTGTTGCACAGAGGCATTTGGGAAGATGAGATGGGCAGGGGAGGAGTTTGCCATCTGCCTTAAGGATGGACTTGCCTCCATTCACCTCTCTCTGTTGAACTACTGCCTTCAGCCCAGCAGAGGGAGGATACAGGATGGCCTTGATATCATTTTTCTTCTGATGGCTATTCCTGTTATTGGCTATTCCTGTTTGTGTCTCAGGGAGGGCAGCACATGGCTCTACCAGTCTCCCTCATTCTCAGGCTCCTTGATGCTTCTTAACCTTCCTATTTCTTTGGGTAGCTATGCCACCATTCTGAGCAGATCATCCACCCCGTCACACTTAACACAGCTGTTCAGGATTGCCACATCCGTTCTGGCAGGTGCAGCTGACAAAGCTTTCTGCCAGATAGACACCGTAGCTAAGCCCCTTCTGAGAGGATGTTGGTCACCAATTAAACTCACCTCTTGAGCTGGTAGGGTGACTGCCTTTCATACATCCCCTGCCGCGTGAACTGCTCTGTAAACTGTTGCATCACTACTTGGTCACTTGTGCTCCCTAGGTTGCTTTTTGTAGGTATGAGGTGGCCACTGTTCTTTGGCAATGCCCAGGCCTCAGCAGCATCTCCCATGAAAGCTGCCAGCTCCTGGTGAGTCTCTTCAGTGCCCTGGTGTTTCCCTGCCTCAGGAACCTCCCCCTCTGTGCCACTCCACTATGGAATGGACCAGTTCCAGAGCAACTCCCCTCAATGACTGACTGGCTACTGATTCTCTGAATGAATATATCATTCAGAATTTGAAATATTTTCTAAATAATGTTTGAAGAACTCAGTGTTCTACCAAAGAACTCTTTCACCCACTTTTGTATCCTCAAGGCTTTTAATTGTTTAACATACCTGGAAAACTTCACTGCAAGTGGACAAGGTTATGAGTCAGTTTAAGCATTGTGGAAATTAACATCTTCTATTCTGATAAAATTACATGGCAAGTAACATACTCATTTGCTTTGAGTGAACATGGTAAAATTTGAAATTAATTAGCACTGATTTTCCCACTGTGTCATTTTCTGAAGCAGCCAGTACTCAGTCTGAAGCACTTTTTCATGCTCTTTGGTACATAATGATGTACTTTGATGTTTCATTTCATTTTAGAGAACACAACTACCAACTGGAAGGAACACCACTGCTCTTTGGGACACGAAGGATTCAGCAGATGAGAGTGGAAGAAACTTGTTTATGTTCCTCTGACAAGAAAACTGGGTCAGTGACTGAAACAGGCAAAGTATTGAAGAGGTAGCCCATCCTCTAGAGCACTGAGAAAGATAATTATTTGCTCTTGGTCATTTTGTTTTCTATAATAAGAATATGTCTTCAAATATTCCGTTGCATTCTAGTTTAAAGTGGCTGAGGATGCATGTAGCAAATCATTATACTGCTGGTCTATACTGGAAGCTTTATGAGCTGCTCTATATCCTCATTTGTTAAAGGAAGATAAAACAACATAAAAATCAAGCTGAAAGGTACAAAAAGGCTTGCTGTTTTGGTTTTCCTATTTATGAAGCACTGAACTGTAAAGTAGTGTAATGATAGCTTATATTAATTTTAACAAACTTGAAAATCTTGCTGACTAGTCTAACATTTAGGTGCTTTTTCATTTCGTTTCTCATCAACCTTTAGTTTTCTGCTGGAGGCACCACATTTGTTATGTTAGTGGAAATAGGTAATTACAAACAGTGGTAAAATGAAACACAACCATTCATGAAGCTAAGAGGTTTTTAAAAGCTTCATCCTACTCAGTTAAAAAATTAATTTAAATTAAAATACATGGATTGTGAATATACCAGTTTTATTAACACAAAAAACATTTTTTGTGCTGCTTGCTAAATAGATCCATTTCTGTTAGAAAATATTCTGTTTCCTAAAAGTAGTATTTTCTAGTTCTTGCTCTCTTCTTACATACGGACAGTGAAATTTGTTTTCAGAGACTACTTAGCGGATTTGAAAAAAATGTATTTCCTCTTCTTACAGACTGGTCTTTAACTAATGGTTAAACTATAGCAGTGGAAACTCTGGTGATCCTGAGTCATCTGTTTGAGGTGATCTTCAGCCCTTTGTAAGCAGAACTTTATTTTGCAAAGACACAGAGGACATGTAGGGGAGATACGGTATAATTCCTAATGTGTTGTACTGGAGAGCTGAAGCAAAGAATACTGCAGAGGGAACAAGCGTTAAGAGAACAGCACAGGACAAAACAAGTCCCTCCTCTTAAGTTTAGGAAATAAAAACGCTGATCATTTAGATCTTTAACCCATAGCTGCATCTACTCATGCTGCTTCAAAATTTGCTTATATCTAGTCAGAATACCATTTTTATATGCCCTGTAAACACTATAGCTCTTAATGCTTTATTTGGTCTTTGTTTAATATTTCATTATCCTGTGTGAAATTCATTCTAGGAGAAGACAGGATTACACAAGGGCCAATGAAGTTGAAGAATGGTTGGACTCGATGATCCCGTGGGTCTCTTCCAACCTGGTTATTCTATGATTCTATTCTATGAAGTTGTGAAATTAAAACCTAAATGGGACATGAACTTTGTGCTGGCCATTCTCCAAGGACGAATTTCACTTTTTTCTGCATGAATTTCTGACCCCTCTTCTTCTTTTGTGAGAGGTCTTCCGTTTCTGCTAAGGAGACCTTGAGCTTTTTAGAAATGAATGTATATTTTAGTCCTTTATTAACAAATGTGACAAGAATGCTGACAATAAAGTGATGTCTTTCCTTTCCATTCTTCTACCTTATTAAGATTGTTTGGTGGAAAAGAAAAAGAAGGAAATACAAATAGTCTGGAAATTCATATCTATTTGTAAATAATACCCTTAAAATCATGTTTTGGTTTTTTTTCCTGACCCGTTTCAATATTGGCATATGCCCTAAGGGGGCATTATGAAAAAGTGTAAAATTGTTATTACTGTTTTTCCATTTCCATGCTATGCAAAAGAGTAAACAATATTGCAGTACTGTAATTTTTTTATCCATCGACTTTATTACACATGACAAATGCATATTGCATCCACAGGTATTTGCTACTAACCTTGTCTTCCTGTGATTCTCAATAAAAATAAGCATAATATCCTGTCTTAAATCTGCAGCCATAGATGTATTCTGCAGTAATATTTTTCTAAACATCAGGTTATAGGATTGACTTTTAAAAACTGCTTAGCACTGACCTATCAATATTTGAGTTTTATAATTGAACTAACTTGCTACTTTTTCAACAAAAAGTTTGTAAGCAAATATGTACACATGCAGCAGCTCAATTTTCTCTATAGTTAATGAAGGTCACATTGGCAAGGAAAGCATAGACAATTCAAGGAAAAAATTCCTACACATGCACAAGCACACACGCACTTTATATCTTTATAGCATTGTTGTGATAGAAAGAGAAATTGAGTATATTAGGTGTAAGGGAAATGTTTAGGCTAAAGAAAAAATACTTTTGTTTTTGTCCTTGTTTGAAAAGAAGAGTAGAAAAAGTAACTAGATGCAATTTTACAGGGAAGTTAATACAGTCAAGTGTTAGAACTGTGTAAGCAAGTGTGCGCTGCAAGATGGGAATGAGGCACACGTCAAAGTCATTGAACGTCTTACTGCAGGAGTTGTAAACTGATTTCATTTAGGTCACTCACTGACATTCTGCAGAATTCAAATCATAGCTTCAGCAACCCTTCTGTATTTGTAACAAATGCGATGGGTTTTTTAAAAAAAATGGAAGAATGGTCTTGCATTTTTTAAAGTGCTTTTCAGAGGCAAATACATGAAGGAAGTCCTTTATATAAAGCTAAAGAACTGAAGAGTGTTGTCTTCCAATTTCTTTATTATGGCACAGCTTTAAAGTGTGATGAACTGATTTTTGCACTCTGTTATAAATATGCTTCAGTTGAGGAGGAGTTCAATTGGCTTTTAACACTAAGTTAATCAGTGTGTATCTCACAGTCAGCTAAAAGTCATTTTTGTGACTGTAGAGTGACTTCTTTGTCTTCTTCTAGTACAACATATATACATGCTTTTCTCCACAATATCTTTAAAATAGCTCTAAAGTGATCTCATAGGAGCATACTTGTAATGAGATAATTACTGTCCTGTATTATATGAAACTCTTGGCTGCTCTTCATGCTTTAGGCTATCCTAAGAAAATTATCACTGCATTACAATGTCTTTTGTATTATGATTTAATATCTTCTTACACTGATAGACAAAGCAGTCAAGATGAAATTAATTTATCTTGTACCAGTAGTTTTCCAGCACAGTTTGAAGTGAAAAGACATTGGGTAACGCTGCTTAAAAACATACAACAGCTCTCCTTTTTGTCATTAGACTTCATCTACCTATATTTTAAAAGCTACAAAACACGAGATCTGGAAAGCTCACTCTTCCCAACCTTTTTTATAATCAGGCTTAAGGTCTCACTCGATATTCCCTAGTTGAAGACACACAAGGTGTAGCTGCTAATACAGTCTTTAGATCTTAACATATATAGGCGTTAAGTAAACACACAGATGGAGAAGATGCTGTAATTGAGCACATAAGAAATTCACAGCATGGATCTCACTGGCATTAGGTCACCACTGCCAGGTGAGGTTGGCTTATGCAAAGTTAATCAAGACCCCCAAATACAGGAACAAGTAAATGAGGAGAAATTGTGCAGGCTGACTTCACTCACCAGTGAAAGTTGTGGCTAATTGCGGGGGGAACCCCTGTAGTTAAGTCCACCTCTTTCCTGGGAGATTGACATAACTGTTGCTCTTATTCTTTCCAGAGGTCTCAGTCAGACAAAACTTGGATATGTAGCTTCTGGGGCTAAAAAGGTTACTGTTCCCGACCACGTGCCACCACTGAGCTTCAGTGTCATACACCAGCATTACATGGACAGCTTTTCACCTTATCCCTCCCCCAGCCTCTATAGTACCTGGCTGTCAGAACAGCCCCTCCTTGGTGAAGGGAAACAGCCTACAGTATTTTGTAAGATTCTCTGTCTTATATCAATAAAAAAAACCCCTATTCATGGTACTTTGAAAGGAAAAGGGGAGTCAGGTTAGAGGCAACTTGGGGAACTGAAAACGAAACAAGTAGCCTTTGCAAATACAAATGCATGTTTTAATTTTCAAAGGAAGGATTACTGCTTTTTAAAGATAGAAGTATGGTTTTGTGAATGGTTTTGTAATTGTACGTGCTTTTGAAATATATGCACCTGCTTTCAGAAAAATAACCCAACAACAACAACAAAACACCAAAAAAACCCCTGAAACTTAATTTTTAGTACCTATATGAAGCATCAAGGAAGCATATGGGAAGAAGATTGGAAGCCATTTAAATATTTATATGATTTATTATGAGAGGAAAAGTAGAGTTACATAAGAATTTCTGATTTTTCTTTCTCCAGCTGAAAGACAGAGGAAAAGGACAATACAGTGATGATTCGTGAAGCAATTTATGATTTGCCTTTAACATATTTATGAAACTATTATCTTTATTTCCTCTTTTTCTTCTCATATAATTTGATTTGTGGGAAAATTAATAAAAGAAATTACATACACAAAAGTATAGCCCATAACTGCTGCATACTTGAATTGATAAACGTGAACCATATTCAGTGTGATATTTAACAGAAATGAAAATATGATGGCACTAAAGTTACATCTCTTTTTTTTCTCTTCATTTGCTCTGCTATTAAATGAAAGAAAATCTGAATATTATGCATCTTGACAATGGACTCTTACACAGTGAAACAGCTTTAAGCATTATTAAATTTTGAGTTATTCCTATAATTGCAATTTTTTCAACACTAAAATAGTGATTGACGTACATAATATTTGCCTGATAAGTCACAGAAAATACAGTAACAGTAAATTTCTTAAAGCAATTAAGTTGTCTTTTGTTAACATTGAAATTACAGCCAAAGAACAATGATTAGGTTAATAAATGTATATATAAAGCATATATAATTGAGATTAAGGTAGAAACTAATCTGAAATTAATCAGATTTATTTTTACACTTAGTATGCTTCTCATAATATGTCTGCTTGCTTAGACAGACAACCATGAGCTCAATTTATGCACCTTGGTGCAGAAGTGGAATCATCACTGGAAAACTCATCACAGAAAGGAAGCTTTGCAAACTCAAAAGCCAGTCCAGTCATTCTTTCTTTCATGCTGCAGTAGTGTGGTTTCTCTCTTCTCTATGTAGAAAATAAGAATAAAGAACTTTTCCTACCTCATTGCTATGTTGATCTTCATGTGTTGTAAGATCACAGAGAAAGGTCTCAGATGCTATGGTAACAGTGACTTATGAGCCTGAGATATCGCAAAGAAAATGTTTTCTTAGACTTTAAGGAATTCACTTTATGGTCATGCTCAAAGAGTTCTAGTCAACAGCGCAATGTCCAAATGGAGACCGGTGACAAGCAGTATTTCACAAGGGCCAGTATTGGAACCAGTGTTTCCTAACATCTTTGTCACAGACAAGGACAGTGAGATTGAGTGCACCCTCAGCAGGTTTGCCAACGACAACACCAAGCATGTGGCACAATCAACACACTGGAGAGAAGGGATACCATCCAGGAGGACCTGGATGGATTGAGAGGTGGGCCTGTGTGAACCTCGTTAAGTTCAACAAGGCCAAGTGCCATGTTCTGCACCTGGGTCAAGGGAATTCCAAGTATGAATAGAGTAGAATGGATTAGGAATGGCCTGAAGAGAAGGACTTTGGGGTTGCTTGTGGATGAGAAGCTCAACATGAGCTGGCAAGGTGCACTTGAATCCCAGACACCTAACTGGTGACAGGGCTGCATCAGAAGAATTGTGACCAGCATGTTGAGGGAGATGATTCTGCTCCTCTATTCTGCCTCATGAGACCTCACCTGGAGCAGTGCATTCAGTTCTGGAGTCCTCAGAACAGGAAGGACGTGGATCTGTTAGAGCAAGTCCAGAGGAGGGCCACAAAGATGATCAGAGGACTGGAGCACCTCCCATATAAGGACATGCTGAGAGAGTTGGGGTTGCTCAGCCTGAAGAAAAGAAACCTGGGTGGAGACCTAGGCTTCCAGTATTTAAAGGAGGGCTAGAGGAACAATGGGAAGGGGCTCATAATCAAGGAGGGCAGTGATAGGATGAGGAGTAATAGTTTTAAGCTGAAAGAGGAGAGATTTAGATTAGCTATTAGGAAGAATTTTCTTACTGTGATGGTGGTGAAGTACTGGATCAAGTTGCCGAGAGAAGTTGCGGATGCCCCATCCCTGCAGATGTTGAAGGCCAGGTGGGGTGAGGCTTTGAGCTACCTGACCCAGTGGAAGGTGTCCCTGCTCATGGCAGAAGTGGAACTAGATGATTTTAAGGTCCCTTACAACCCAAATCATTCTGTGATCCTGTGATTCTAAAGGAAGATACATTTTTCATTTTATTCAAATGATAATCTAAAGAAAGTAGAAAAGCCTGGAAGAACAATTTACATCATGCAGATAAACTCAGGGAATGGTGACATACAATGAAGGCTTTCATAGCTCAAAGAATGACTTTCAGGGTCACCTTAAAACCAGGAATTTGTGGAGGCCCTTAGCATTGTGATCGAGAAAACATTTGACACACTTTGCAAAGCATGTACAATCGTCATTACATTTTTTTACAGAAAAAGCATTTAGAAAATATTTTCTTATTAATTATTTTTACTACTAATTTTTGTGATCATTAACTCCAAATCTTGCACATAAAGTCTGAGTACACTGTATGACAGGCAAAATATGTAATGAGCATATTTTGAAATTTATGAAATTATCTAAAAAATTATTTAGCCTTACTGTCATAAGTCTCACTGTCTCTTTATAGATTATAAAATAGAGGCCTCTCGTGCCTTTGGGGAGTTACACTTCTTGGATTCCTATTATTGGAGGTTCAGTGAAGCATCATGTGCCAAATGCTTCTCTAATGCAAAGTTAAATGTTGCTAGTTTAGGAATGAATCTTGGAATGAAAATTCTATGTGTGAAAGCAAAGCTCCTTATTTTCTTTTAAACATGGTTTGAATCTATTCAGAGGTTATACCATAGGACTGTCACATTTTCTAAGTTTTGTTAGAAAACTTTCTTATATGTGTTTCTAAGCAAATAATGAGTCTGCTGTGTGCATACGCATGATGTTTCATTCTAGGTAAATAGTGGCATTCAAGTCCTGCCATGTTTATTTCTGTATGTTCAAATATTCCTGTTTTTACCCATGTGCTGACTTTTGGCATAAAGAGGAAGAAAAACAAAGGGCAGGAAAGGCTTTGCTTCTCTGGGACTCTAGGTTTCCATAATTTATTCCAAAAAGCTCCAGGCTAATTTCCCTGGATGAAGTGATAACAATAGGAGTTTTGCCATTTTTCAGTGGGATCAAAGCTTCACAATAAACCACTGCCCATAATTCAACAACATGGTGTCAGCAGCAGAAAAAAAAAAAACAAAACAGCCTTTTCTTCCCATACGACCTGTCAGCATCTTTGCTATCTACTGTTTTGTAAAATATACATGCCCGAGCATCCAGCTGTTACTATTATTAAACCTCCAATAGCACAGGTGATAGTGTCCCAGGGTTACAAATTAACACCATCATATGGGAAAGTGGGTTTGAGTTTGGTTTTGGGTTTTTTGGGTTGGGTTTTTGTTTTTTTTCATTCCTAGTTTCTACAAACATAGCACAGCATTAACTTACATGTTTGTTCTCTCCTGGATGGCAGGCCTGACCTTCAGCAAAATATTTAAGAAACTCTGCAGAGCCTGACGTGTTCCACACTACATGATTCAATGGGAAGGAAGCACACCTTTACAGGAAGTCATCGGGAAAGTAAGATAAAGCAGCAGTCTGAAAGGAACAGCAGCGGGACATGGCTCAAAACATTATCAAAAGAAGAAAATTGTTTTCCTAGAGGGCAGCAGTCCCCATCACAGAGACAATACATTTGCATTGCAACACTTTTAGAAGGTATGTGATTTTCAACAGGGTGTGATAGCATTCAGATGAAACGCCACACAAAAAGTGTTTCCCTAATCTATTGTATGCTTTTTAAAACTGCCTAGAGCTTAAGCAGTTTAAAGACAAAAAGTTCTGCAGCTTCTTCATCTGAAGAAAAAAATATTTATTTTCCCTTTAAAGCAAGGGTCACAGAGAAGTATTAGAAGTGTTGGGATGTATTTATGGAAAATATTTCCTTTCTGTTCATTTTTTTTTTCAGAATATATTTTGGAGGGATAATTCAAGCTCTTCCAGGTGCAGGTCAGGCACAAATATTTTAGAGAGAGATACAAGACCATTACTTCTCTGTACAACTTTGTGAGTTCTGATAGCATAGTAAGGCTTTCAGTAAGTTTCATTTGACCTTAAGTTCTGCTTGAGCAAGCATATAAATGATTACGAACACATCTCACAGCAAACAACATCTAGCATTTGATTGTCTTCCTCTGTGCTTTTTAATGCCATTATAAAGAACTTGAGATGCCTGGTTCTTCAAACCCTTCTGTTTAATGTTGCAGCAGCTTCTTCAGATAAATATTAACACTTTGAATGAAGGCAGGAGTGACAGAAAAGAGGGGAGTGCAGCTGAGGGAAGCAGTGTAACCTTCCATACAGGTGGTGACAAATGAGGCTTCCTCTGGCTCAGCAGTGGTGTGAGGGACTTTTGAGGTCCGTGTCTCCAGGACAACAGTTGCTGGATAGGATGATTGTACCTATTTAATTAGATGTTTATGCAACCACACTATACCAGATGTCAACTCTAGAAGTCCACTCACTGAATGCAAGGTGAGATGTTTGTTTTCCCTATTGTCAATTACCCTATTCAGTTCTATGTTAGATTCATCTCTGTTAAACACTCAGAAGACTTGAGGAAGTGTAGCATTAGGTTTTGTATTACTTTTTTTGGTAAATCATAGAATCATAGAATCACCAGGTTGGAAGAGACCCACCGGATCATCGAGTCCAACCATTCCTATCAAATATGGATGATTGATTTTCACATCTCAGAGTTGCCAAGGGTAAGTGTTACAAAAGAGCTACAAGGTCACAGAAAAAATAAACATGCCATAATCTACAAAAGCTTCCCCAGTACATCTGCAGAAATTCTTTCACTTGCACAAACAAATGCACTACAACTAAAAATAAACTATCACAAAGAAAAATTAGTTTCACTGGGAAATATGTTAGTTCATCAAGCCACTAGCTCACAAGTGTGATGAACAAAGCAACGCTTTTGAATTGGTATTTTGTAACATACGCAGAAAGTCACTGATGTAAGATGAGACTCTGAGACAAATCTACACATAGATCTCATAAATGCACATAGAAACACAAATATTTATACATACATGTGCATGTACTCACACATAAGTGAGCCCAAATTTGTAATAGGTTTTAAAGGGTAGACAATGCCACTAATGTTAAAGAATTCATAAAACATCTTCGTTAAAAGTACATTTTAATAAACATATGCACACATATTGTCCTATAAAATTGCAGTGTATTTTAAATACTGTTTTAACGCTCTGTGATTATAATACTCAAATACATAACATCTAGACCATCTGAAGGCAAAGAAATGTCAGAAGAAATACATGATGGGAATAAAAATTAATTAACTAACTTTCTATGTAAGTAACAGTTCAGCATAGCACTGTCAAATATCAAAACAAATACTGACTATCATGTCCAGATTCCTATCTGAATGATATTATAGAGCAACTATGTCATGAACCCTGTACCTTCTCTGAATATTATATAATTTCTCCCTCAGATTTTGCTCTATTTGTTTGCACTATTCTAGGTCTTAATATATAATATGATAAAATTAATGCAAATATCTAAATTTAAATTATTTGCATAGTAGTTTTCTATAAACATACCAACTTTATTTTTAAAAACCCTACCTCCCACCTTTTAAAATTCATAGCCATTACCAGATTTATTTAAAACACTAACTGAATTATTTCAGTTTTGGACAAACAATTTATAGCTTCAAAATTTAGCTGCAAGTATGTGATAAGAACATTTAACTGTCCTGGTTTATCTGAATATGACTTGAATACGTCTGCATCCTCTTCTGGCAAAGCACTATAGCATTAGAAATGTAGCAATAGCAGTTGCATTGGAATGATCATGCTGACCAGAGCAACAGTCCATCACTGCTGCACCCCACCTCTGACAGGGGCCAGTCACAGGTGCACAGGGAAAGCATACTGAAAATAAAGGTAGAATAGAGGCATGATCCTTCAGTATTTCCTTTGAGGTTTTTTTTTTTTAAGTCAATAATTTATGTTTTATTATATTAATTTTCCCCATATCATATATGCTAGCATGTGGCGTGTTTTCTTTAATTACTTCTTTAATTACTTCTTTAATTACTTCTTTAATTATTCCTGAACCCATTTTGTCTACCACTAAATGCTATGGCAAAGTTATGTAGTTTCACAATTGTTATTGTCTCTTTTCTTGTTTTAAATCTTTTGATAATTCAAGTGCTTGTTACCTAGTTCCTACCTAATTTTGGTAGGAAAAAGTCAACAGATTTTTTTTCACTTAATCAGAGCCTTCATAAACCTTAAAAATCATAAAGATTTTTTTTCACTTAATCAGAGCCTTCATAGAACCTATGTAAGTTCTTACATAGAAGCCACTCGATAGTTACCTTCATTGCCCATTTGTCTATCCCTAGTTGTTTTTCGAAGCATTTTCTAGTTCATGTTACACAATTTATCAGTTTTCTTTACATGTTGTTGCGGAATAATCTAGATTTCTCTAGGAAGCTGAAATTCCACCAGTGGCCCTCCTTTCCTCTGGCTCTAAAGCTGACTTAAATTATATCTAATATACTTTACGTGTTCGTAATTTCATATTGAAATATTGAGCAAATATCATGTGATCTGTGTGATTTATTAATGTTCAATTTATTGGTCTGGTTTTCAAAATTATCTATTAGCATGTCTAAGTGAAATGATTCCTCAACCTTTTCTCCTATAAAGAAAGGATGTGATATCAACTTTCCTTAGGCTTCTCTGCAATGAATTTCAAGGCACCAGGATGCTTAAATTTTCTGTGATGGCTTTTTCTTTCCATAGCATCCTTTTTGTTCCTACAGTATCTATTGATTCTGAAATCATGGATCTCTGGCACAAGATTGCACAGATATATGGCTGCTTGCCAGATTCCATGCTTACATGGAAGGCTGTAAAGTTAGTTATAGCTTTGGGGTATTCATGTTCCTCAAATTTGTTCTTTGTCTTATGTCGTTAACAGTTTCACATTTACATTATGAAAGATACTGCTGCTCTTAACTTCCATGTCTTTAATATATTTTTTCTGTAAGAACCTCCTGTTTCATTTAATTATGATATAGTCTATTAATAAGATGGCCCAGTTATCAGAAAGAGGTGGTTTAGATGTGCTTTTGATGCGGTGTTATTTTTATTCTGGTTGGTTAGTGAAGTGTCTTTAGCTATTTCCCATGCTGTATTTTACTCTTTCAATTGCTCTTTTTAATATCTTTTTTTTACAAGCTTCATATTTTTATATGCCACTGTTAATTGAAGATGAGCCATGGTATTATGAATACTCAATACCATATCTCTTTCCTTCTATAAAGATATAGGTCACTGTTTCAAAGCCATTATTTTATTGAGGTATTTAGAACCAAATCCTGCCCTGATTCAGAAGTAAATCAGTACATTTTTTTTCTTTTAGTGAGTTCTGCAATGAGTTGCTTTGAGTGGCAGTCATACATGATATAAAAAATCTATACTTTGCATTATATACCATCTGACATTTATCCACAGTGGATTATGTTCTCATTTATGATTTTATTGACCATTCTTGGAATAAGATAACCATTAATCAGTTTAATTGAGCCTTTCTTCTGACCTAAAAATAGATCAATCGAACTTCTGATCTTCTTTACTCATATACAGTGAACTGTACTTAATAAAGAAATGGATCCCAAAATTACTTTGGGAACCTTAATTTCAAAAGAGCTGTGGGAAATCTAGTCCACAGATAAGGAATGGAACAGAAGCAGTTTGTTTTAACAGAGAAGGAAGAAAGATCTTCCATAAGCTGAAGAAGCTGATATTAAGAGATGTCTAAAGATCAAAGCAAATTTCTCCAAAGAGCAGAAATAAAGATAGCCCACAAAGGAACTGTGAAGTTCTAGAAAAGTGAAATAAAGCTGCCTACAGAGAGTAACAGAGAATACTGTAAAACTTAATGATCACTAGGTTATACAAGACTCAAACAATAACTCTCAAAAGCCCAAATTTTCTCCCAAAACTGTGTGATAGCAAATTGCGTTTATGTGAAGAAAGAAGAGTGAGAAACTGTGATTTAATCTAGATACTTGTCACTTGGTACAGTTGGATTTTGTCACTTGGTGTGACCAGATTTCAAGATAAATGGAATAAATAAGTATTTTTCCAAATTACTAAGATGTATCTCCATTGTGCTGAGTCTGTGCACTCCCTACACACTAGATTTGTACTTAACTCTAATATTCCTTCTCTGAAATGGAAAACACACCCATAGTACTTTGTCATTGTAAATGAAGTGCTAAACTGAAGTACTAGCTATGAATCACCTATCTACATAATCTGTAAATTATTTTTAATAAACCAAAAAAGGAAACAGACTGTGTCACACTAAAGGTTTTTGCTGTACCTCAATGAGTGCAGCTTTACTGAAGTCAGCTGAGCTGCACAGTTGCATTCATTCACTCTGGGAAAAACCAGTGCCTCAAGTGGAGAAAGGTCTTTAGCATCTAACCCTTGTAGCCCAGATATCCAAGAATGCAAGAAAAAGTTGTTGCTGCTGTTACTCAAATAATATAGTCTCCTTCTCTGTCCCTCAATCCTAGAATGAATAGTTGAAGCCGGGGGGAGTAGCATGGAAAAATTGAACACAGAAGAAATAAAAATTGTATCGCGTCATTCTGATTTATTACACAGCGTAAATGCATGTTTTAAATGAAACCAGACCATTCTGAGAGAACTTTGCAGCAGTGGAGTGGTTACTTTGACCGTTTTCTTTCATGTTGATGTACTTCACCTCAGAACACTCTTGATTCTACACTAAAGGTAATGCTACTACACAATGTATGAATATCATAATTCCATCCATCCAAAGAACACTATGAGGCTGGGTTGACCCCAGGAAGTGGTCCCTTGTAAAGCTGATCTCAGATCTTACAGGTGTATGTTAATCAGCCTTAGTCCTTGAGGACTACTCAAGTGTCTACAATGAATTACAAAGAATTCATAAGATGATTGTGAGTGAGAAAAACATAGTTTTGCTGTTAGAAATACTGCAATATGGAAAGACCAGTATGGGTGCTTTATGATCCAAAGCAATGAAAGATTTTGATGCTGATGATATTTTTAGTACAGCTACATAACAATAAACAGTCAAAAGAATAAAACTGCACACTGAGATTCAAATATGCTCATAAAGCACAGTGTTTGGATGCTCAGTGAGCTTTGCAGCCCCTATAACTCTCACTTGTGTCACAACAGAAGCCTCAGGCACTGTCGTCCTATGATGGCATCTTGTTAGGAAGCAGTAGACCCCAGCAAAAACAAAAGCTCAAAGCATCTCTGCCTAACTGTACATGAACTCCAGTTTCCCTAGAATTCCGCCTAACAAGAGATTTGGTTACTTATTTGATTTGTAGAAGAGTGAAACCCTGGCGCATTGAAAGCCACACATGTTAGTTTATGAGTGGAGCCGTCTTGATTATGTCAGTCCTTGATTCAAAGGCTCCCATTTAAACAGTATTAGAGATGTCAGGAGACAACCAAGTCATCATCCCCTTACTCAGATATTGCTTCAGAGTTCACAAGAGAAATCTATTTGGAAAACAGCAGGAAGATTTCCATGCTCAGCATCATCACTACTCAATTAGAAGACATGAGAAATATTTCTCACATATGCTTTGTATTCTAATGAAATAATTGCCCAAACACCCAGGTTCAAGGTCAAACAATCTAGGCATACTGGAAGTATGTTTTGCCATTGTTTTCCCATTACAAGTTTAACAAGACATTGTTACAAGACCTAACTGCAGCAGAAAAAAATTTACAGGTGAAAATTGAAACACTTCGGTCAATTCTAGGTTTTGATATACAGAAGGATTTGAGAATCCAAAATGTCTTGACCTATTTTTCATAATCAGGCAATGAATCTCAGTAATTCTCAAAATAGCAACATTCCCTACAAATAAAAAATGATAGAAGAAATGAGGACTTTCAACTATACTGCTAGATGGAATGAAATATTTCTCTTAGCACTGCCAGGATGTGCACTTATTCATTCTCCATGCATTCATTCTCCACCATCTTACTGCTTTTCTCCATGATTTCTGTCACTCCTCCAAAACAGATCTGTCAATTTTCACATAGAAATCTCTGCTTGTGGTATTCAGTGTAATTTATTATTTTATTTCCCTTTTTGTTCAAAAACATTCTTGATGTTAAAACTAAGCTAAAACTTAAGTTGTAGAAACTATTCTTCTCCTGATTTTACAGTTTGCTTATCAATCTTTACTCACCTTAGCAGTGCTACTATAGCATAATGCTTAATTTACATTAATAATCCCAATGACTTCATTTGGTTCCCGTTGCAGGACTGAAAGCCAAATATGCGTCTTTAATCACGTGCCTGATGAGTCCATTTGGCGTTCAGTCCTGCAACAGAAATGAGATGAAGTCATTGGAATTATTAATGCAAGTTAAACACGTAAGTATTTTACGGACTAATACTCAGTTGTACTTAACTGTTCCATGCAGTCCGTAGAGATAACTAAAGTGAATCATAATTATTATATAATTTCATCCACAATCATGGATGCAAAATACAAATTAATTCCTTGGATGTTGTTTAGGATTGGTTTTTGTGCTGAAATATAAAAGATACAATCTACAGAGCAGGTACAGCCCACACAGGTGCATGCTATGAGTAACACTTAAAAGTACAATTTGCTGATAATTGTGTGAAAATCTTGAGAAATATGGTAATATTCTCTTGTCATAGAGGTTGCTTAATTATTAAAATATCTAGTTACTAAATAGAAACAAATAGTGGGTTTTCTGTGGAAGGAAGTCAACATTGGAGTTCCACTAGAATCTCTGTTTGAGGCCATGTTGATTGATGTATTCTTAAATACTCTGGAAAGGGAGTTGAATATATGAGACTAGTTGGTTTGGTGTTAAATTAAAATTATGGGAGTATAGTAAAGAAAAGGATCTACTCTGAGTAGTTATAAAAGGACAAAAAATACCCACTGAGTGACAGGATGATAAAATGGCTGATGAAAATAATAGTATGTAATGTGAAATAATAAGAGGAAAATATTTGAACTTTATGCATGCAATGTGTTCTGAATTGACTATTAGTATTCAGGGATGAGATTATGGAACTGCAGCAGATAAAGCCATCCACATTACAGTAACTGTTTTCTAAGAAAGCAGCATTTCAATGTGCAGTGTTCCAAAAAAGCAAACAATGTAAAAAAAGAAGCAAACAGAAAAAGAGTCATTCTGCCACTCTCTGAAACGATAATATCTTCTTGCTTTGAAAACTGTTCACAGTGTTCTAGTTTTTCATAGAAGGGACCTACAAGGATCATATAGCCCAACTCCTATATCTGCATAGGATAACTATAAAGTTCACACCATTTTAGGGTTTCTTCTTAAAAGGGATAAGAGTGGATCTGTATGGCAAGGTTTGACAAGAATGCAACAGGATTTAGGGCGTGATTGGGCATTTGGTCTTGCATGTTGTGCATAAGCAAAACTCTATCAGTAGGGTAAATGCCTGGAGGACAGGATAACCCATTTGGCCCAAATGTCCAGTCTACTTGCACTTCTACGGGGGACAGAGAAGCCCTTGTATAAGACACAACACCCCTCTGTGACTGGTTTCAGACAGTCAGTATGACTGTGTTTCTTAGCCCCTCTTTGTTGTTTTCTGTCTCAGGACTCCCCCAACTCTTCAAGATTCATTCAGTTTGTTGGTGATGATTTTCTCATGTCCCTGCGTTAGGCAATCACAAGTTGATAAAGGAAAACACTCCTGATGAATGATATAGGAATCACACTGCTTAGTCAGTGATAGATCTCAACCTCCCAGCCATCTTTCTCCAGTTACGTTTTCTGTGCTTTTAAGTGCTGCCCTAGATGACAGCGGAACGAGTCTGACACTTGCTTATTGGCAGTTAACAACAGACTAAAAAAGCTTTTATGACACTGTTTGTATCTAGATGCAGTAGCATTCAGCTTGTTCATGTAAATTGGAACTCTTATTTTTCTGTTTCTTCTGAAACTTGTATTCATAGAGTTAAGCAGAATAATTTTTCATTCTTGATGTAGATATAATTTTGAGGTCTGGAAAGGTCAAACAGCTTATAGTCTGTACTATTTTTGGAGATAAATCAGCACAAAAAATGTATAAAGCTTGGAAATTCACAACGGGAGAATCCTCAGCCTATGAAGAACCTGAAAATGGGAATGAGTTAGGTAAGGGATGAAGGAGAAATACATTTCCCATCCTCAGACACTTCTGTCTTTCCTAAGTAAAGAAAAAGGGATAGAAGGTAACTATCACAATTTAGAATCTTTATGTAATACAGACTACGAGAGCAGTAAATACCACAGTGATTATCCTTAGGGTAAGAGTGGGTAATCAAAGGAACTAAATAACTAAGACCTAGCCAGATACCACTTAGTTACTGACAGTGGAGGTTCCCTTTACATCCTTCAGCTGTGAATTGCACTCATTTAATATAGCATGCTCTAGTATTTACAGATCTGGATTTTTATCATTTCCTCTGTTAGGTTGAATCTGATGGGGAAACTATATTTTTATGTGCAAGTAACATTCATTAGTTAATCACAAAGCGTGGTGTACTCCTTAGATGTCACAGGCATGGACCAGCTAATGCCTTTGACTGAGTCCTAGTACCTATAAAATAGTAGGCATTGCTGTACAGCTGAATAGCCATGGGATCAGGAGCAGTGGGATTTTCAGACATACATAATCCTATTTACGTTGGTCATTAAAATACAAGAGCAGAGCAGTAAGAGTTAATGGCGTCTAATCCTTCATATACTCTTCCTGATAACCATTATCCACCAGAGGGAGCTAACTCTAGAAATAGTAAATAGTTTTTATTGTGAATTTTGTCTTCAAGATATAATTCTTCCTCACCTTCAGCCTAAAGGTATAGGAATGTTTTGGAAGTATGTGTACTGAGGCAAAAAATCAATCTTAATACATGCAGTATGCCTTTTTATAACCACGTGTCATGCTTCTATCCTTTTTATAAACAACTTTCAGTCCTGGGGTTCATGAGAAAAGCTAATGTGCAAGGCTCTATGCCATTCTGAGGGCATAGCTATTAAGATACAATATTAATGCAAATGACCTCCGTCAGTAAGACAAACGAAGCTTGCTTCCAAAACCTATCCGGTCTTTACCAGTTTTATATTTCAGATGTTCCCTTGGGCGCATCAGTACACTGGCACATTAAGTTACAGAATAAAAGGAATGTAAATTCCACCACTAAAAGTATCAATACAAGTAAAGTTAAAAAGCTCAAACCAGTTCAAAATTTATTGAGCAAGTGACTTATAAATATTAAATGTTTTCTTTTCTAAATGGTAGGTTGGACTGTGTAAAAGTGGTTGAATCTTTCAGTGATGGACTAATTTTATCTCATATTTTATTGGTGTGGTATCTTTCTTTTACAGAATCACTAGGTTGGAAAAGACCTACAGGATCATTGAGTCCAACCATTTTGTTTCTCTTTGTTTCCCAGTGCTCTGAAAGAATCCATCCACGTTATGGATAAAATTTATTATAGTTAATTATTTACTACAGTAATAATTAAAAATTATTATAATTATTATTAAAATTTACTCATGGGAATAACCCTGTCAATCCTAAAAATTAGATATATGTGTCAACATACATTAAGCTGTTTGCATCTACAGCAGATTGTTCCCAAATCAACACTTTTAACGGCAAATTACATAGCAAGTCAGTCAGTCTGCCGCTTTTAAATTCCAGTTATTTATCTTGGTCATTCTTCTGATTATTTTTCCAAAAATGTAAAAATTAACAGGTGGTTTTAAGAGCTGGTTCCTGGTTTGTCCACCAGGAGCAAATACAATCACGTTTAAGGTATTTTTAAGATAAGCTTTTACTTCATATTGGCAGTGGACTGAATGTAGGGCAAATCAGAATGACCCATGGAAAATGTTCTTATCTATGAAACTATTAAATTTCCACATGTGTAAAACAAAAGGATAGCAACTGGATGCATTTTACAGTATCTAGTTTATCTCTCTTCTCCACAAAGAAATACAATCGCCTTTCTCTAGAGCACACTGAGAAAGGAAAATAATAAAATACTTTGAGAGAATGACCTTCACACCCAGGAAACAGGAACTACATTTCTTTGCTGGAACATTAGAGCTATCGTACTTTATTTTCTAAGGTTATATAAAATAGTAACGTACCCTAAATGTTTAGCTATTTTATTACCTACAGAAAATCAATATTTTTTTTCAAGCAGCTGAAGTATCTGATCAATCATTCATCAATATCCTGCTTCAAAGTCTGCAGATATGTTTTTAACAAAGAAGATCTTTTATATCAAAGAGTAGACAGATTAAGTGCAATTTATTTAAATTAGATTTGAAGCAGATTTCTGAGTCGACTTGCCAGTTGCATCTTTTTAAAAAGCTACAGGTAGCTGCAGCAAGATGCATTTACAACTTCCAATAAGCTTAAATCCAAATGATCAGCAGCATGCCTGAGGCTGTGGTGGAAAACTAGGGCAGATTCAGTACCTTAGAAGCCAATAAAGGCAAGTCTGCTACATGCTACAGCTACTGGCAAGGGAGAGCATCCATTCAGCACCTGCTATATTTCAAGCTCCATTGAGTTTCTTCTGGGCAGCTCATCTGATAGCCCTGAAGGAGAGTTTAAATTTGAGCAAAGTCCAAAGAAAAATCAAACAAATGTTTTGTGCCTTGAAGCGCTAGACAGAAAGAAATTTTATATAGTGCCTGAAGTAGTAACTAACATACATTTGTATATGTTTTACATAATTTTATAGGTTAGCCTTTTGCTTAACTGACAAAGGGGATGCCAGTAAGCCTGACACTGCAGCTTTTTTTCCAGTTCTGGCAGTAGAAAGAGGCACTTTGGATACACTATGATGTGATCTTTCCTGTGAGTACCCTTAGTGGACACAGTTCCTGAGTCCCAAAAGGGTCTGGATATCAGGCTTGACACATACGTTTATTATAGGAAATTTATAATAAGGAAGTATTATTATTACTTGTACTATTGTTGTAATTTCCATTTTAATTTCTTTTCTGCCTCATTTAATTTGTGTAAATTCTTGGTACAGCTTCCACATTGGGAAAGAGTATCAAAGCATGTGCTTTGAAGTTCAAAAGACTTTAGTGTAGGTGACCCATTAGATTCCTTCATCATAGCGGCTTTCTTAAATTGGGACTGGTTGTCCCAGATTCACACCAGGTTATTGCAAAAGAATTCCAATGCTGCCATAGAGGTTTTTTTTGCTAAGGATTATCCTTTAATTTCAGCATTATTGGTTCATGATATGGTATTGTTCCAGACAGTAACAGCATGTTTTAGATACAAATTGTTTTTTTCTTTAAGTCTTTTGGCTTCCTGCCTTTTTCTATATATAACAGTACAGACTAAACTGCATGAAAATTAATATATTTTTATCCCATTCCATCTGACCAAACTAGAAGGTCTGCTGAAGCTCTTAGCACAGAAAGATATGTAAGGTAAAGGAAACTTCCTTTTTCAATTAGTTTATCTTTCATAGGATTAACTTTTGGTGAATTATGATTAAAGCTGAAGAAAAAAAATAATTGCAAGGAACTAAAAATTTCTGGAAAGCAGATTCCCAGTTACTACGGGGGAAGGATTTTAAAAGCCTTCTACAAATTTGGAGTTTCACTCCAAAGAATCTGTCTGCTACTTCAGATTTTAGAAAACCGAAAAACATTGGGAATATTGCAATATTAAAAGAAGTTATTTTCTTTTCCCAGCACAGAGAAAAGCTATAGATGCTTCACAGAGGTATAAAGGTGAAAAGGAACATTCTGAGACTGAAGCTATTTAGTCAATATATTCCCTAAGGGAAATTGCAAAGTGATTAACAACATGAAGCAGACCCAGGGCATACAGCCAGGGATTTATCTCCTCTAGTAAGCAAGACATGAGAAGAGGCTGTTGCAATGGTATTACACAAAGTTTCACTGAATGCAGATACTACTGGAGCATTGAGCCTGACCTTTATAGTAACCAGCCCTTAACTTTTGCCAAGACACCTTGTACTGAATCCAAAAATATTCCTGAATAAAGTGTGTCTTCCAGAATAGCATCAGGTGAGTCCACCCAACCTGTTAGAAAGGCATTGCAAGTCAATTCCACTCATTGCAGAAATAGCATGCTTTTTTGTCATGTAAGTTTCTGTGGTTTTAGACTTTCAGGATCTGTTTCTTCATCGTGTCTTTTCTAACTTTCATGCACGGTTTTTTCTCCCTGTGAAGGTACTTATGCACTACTTGAAATACCTCTGCTGGTAGCGGTGGCAGAGGAAAACAAAGCAGCTTGGAAGGCTCTCACCTTAAGGAGTTTCTTTGACAAGTCCATCAGAAGATGCATCTAGTTACCACCAGCACATTTGACCTGATCATGCTTAAATCTAACTTTCTGCAAGCCTATTATGCATTTTCCTCAATGCCTCTGACTTTATCAGATTTCTATGCCTTGTAAGTTTTAAGCTTATATTGATTTATTTTCTATTTCATTCTTGCTGTTTTGGTGGGGCTTTTGGGGGTTGGTTTGTTTTTGGTTTTTTTACTGTTATGTATTGTCCTCACATTGGCCTGAACCAGGGTGCTGTTTTCAATGTGCTTCTCGTTTGCTGGTGGAATTGTTACTGCATGATTCTTGCTCTCTAGCAACCACCTTATTTTTTATTGCCAAATTTCTTTTGACATTTTTCTCTTTAAACAACATTTTCCAACCTGTTTTGCTTATGATTGCCTTTCTTATTTGGGAAAATCACTCTTCTGGAAATTTATGTGCTAACACAATTCTTAGTCACTGGGTCTATGTTTTTTTCCTTATGGAGAAATCGGTGGACAGCTGCATTATTGCTGTTGTTCTGCAGGTTCTTAAACAATGTCCAGTTCTGTTATTGATTAATCTTTACTCAACATAATGACATCCAAATTAAATTAGAATAGCAATTAAAAGCAATGTCTTTTGGGCCTGGAATTTATTGTCTTCATTTAGCATTGTTATTTTTCTACTGTTTGGTATCCTATATGCTTTATAATCGAGATTTTCTCTATGCAAATTAGAAAAATACTTAAGAAACACATTTTCCTGGGTTTTTTTTATATATATAACCTTTTTCAATTTTTTTAATGATCTTTCTTAATTACCATGGTTTCCTAAATGTGATTTTTTAATTTATTTATTACAGTATGTCTAGCACTGACACTTTATATTTTTTCATCTTGTTTTGTTTGGTTTGGTTTATTACCTATTTGTTTAGCAGCTTATTAGTGACATTTTAACACTGCAATAATCTGGCTTGTTCTAACCGGTTTCAGGCAACATCTTTGCTCTTCTCGTGAAGCATAACAATTTTTTTCCTTAGCAAAACAGCTGGCATTGGTTATATAAGAAGTTTCATATTCTTTGTCAGATCAGCTGAACTTGTTTGCAATACGCTGAGTAGGAGTTTGCATGACAGTTGTCATCTCAGTACCCTTTTCTGCCTTTTGCTAATGCAACAATCTCCTTGAAGTCCAGCTAGCACTGAGATCATTAGCTTGTTATCATCATCAGTGGAGGTGCAGCCTGTTCTGTTTAGCTTCTTCCCTTATGTGTATGTTGTATGCTATTTTGCAAAAATGAATCTTTCACTTTGCACAAGCTATGCAAATAAACAAATTGTGCTGAAAGAATAGCTCTTAGAACTTTGTTAATACCCTGAAATCTTCTGCTATTGAAGTAGGTCTCTGATGGCAAAGTATGTCATTAGAGGAAACATATAATTTTATAATTCCATATAATTTTATAATTCCATACAATTTACAGTTGCATTTTTACTTTTATTCCAAGCAATTGGCACAATATATTGTACTTAATCCTGGGAGCTTTCACCCTCAGTTGTAGTAACTCTTCCAGCTCTTTTTCTCCAGGCTCTGAAATATTGTATAAGTAGATACATCGATACATCTCTTAATTGAAGAGCTTACAAATTAGAAAGGTATATTTTAGTTCAAATAGTACTTCTCAGGATTGATTCTTACCTCAGAGCTTACTTAACCTTTAACACTAAGACAAATGGAAATTCACTACTAACTTGCAGCATAGATTTCAATAGCTAGTTTTCCCTCATGTTTAAATAAATGATTTAAATTAATGCAGGTGGATTGAGTATGATAGGCCAACAACTATGTATGAAAATGTACTCAACATTCTATATCTATCTCTGAATAGGAAGTACCCCTCCCAAATGAGTACAGGATGTGTGTGCCAGTTGCACATACAACCTAAAATTTCATAGTTCCCTGAATTGCTAATGTACTGAATGACTCTCATACATAGAAATGAACACTTAACACATTTTTGTATCTCATTTGCCTTTTAAAGTATTTTTTAAAGGGCACAGTCCTGAAAATTATATCCACGGAAATTCGCAGAAGTGACATCTTGTTACTTCTCTTAAATGAGGAAGAAATTTCATTCCTAGTGTGTTAGTTACTAGCAAAGACATGGTGGAACCTGGGATGATGCTGTTACTTCTTCACATCAGGCGGGCAAAACTCAGGCAGTGTTCAAGGTATCTTCTCCAGTCGTAATTAGGAACTGAAACAGGGCTCCTCATCTGAAAGAGTGCTCTTTGTTTGCTTTAGGACAAGAAACAACCCACTGTAATTAGACATCAGAAAGTTCTGATAATATGATTTCTGGAAGGTTTCAAAATGAAGGTTCACAAACCCATAAAATTGTAGGGCTACATGCAACAACAAATCCCCTCGCTCAAACATACAGTTCCTGATCAGTTTAGAAGGCTGTCACCCTATGCCTGTGTTGAATAGGCTGGACTGTCTGTGGCACTCAGTGGTAACTTGGCATTTGAAATCTGTTTCCACAAATTCTCAAGGAAAGCAGTAAATTGATAAAGTTGTTTCTTTTGAGTATTCCCAGTGAGGCAAGAAGAGATGTATTAGGAAGCACCAATTCCTTCTCCTTCTAAGAAAAATCTAGCATGGCAGGACTTGGAGGGCAGCATCAAGCTTCACTCATAACTTCAGTTTTTACGCTTTTTTAAAAAATGAAAGCGCAGTGCATAGCTAGAACAAAATATCCTGTGCATAGTTAATAGAAAATATCCTAGAATCACTCTTATTTTTCATCATTATGTTTTACTTATATTATTTTCATGTGTAACTCAGCATTAACATTTGTCATGCTTAAAAATTAATAATTGTAAAGAGCAGAAGAGCTTCAGTTTTGGAAATGAGATTAAGGCATCAATAAAACCTGATATATAAGGAGCTTTGTACTTTAAAATATGCTTGTGAATAGGGAATAACAGTCTCTGTTTTATGAAGCTAATTTTGGAGTGAGAATTTAACAAAGGAGTTATTTATGCACTTCACCTCAGTTAAGATGATTTATATTGAATCATACTTGTCATAGGCATATAAAAGTACTTACCCCGAATCAAAGATGCTGACCATCCCTAGGACATTTAATAATAGCCTGAAATCTTTGTATTATTAACTTTCTCAACTGGGAATTTCTTCCTTGCTGTGATATACCTACGATATATTCTACATTCAGCAGTAATGAAACTTAATGACTGGCACTCTACATAGTAAACAACTACCTATTTCAGTTAATGAAACAGTTTCTTGAAACAGACTTCTAGAAACACTTCTTCAGTTGCAGCTAGGTCTAAGAAACTACAGCTATGTAGTATATGCTGGAAGAAAGCATTCCTGTAGGAAGCTGGATTCTTTAACACTTACATTATGATTCTGACTCTCTCACAGCAATAACTGTAAAGCTTGTGCTTTGGGCTCCACCATGGAGCTACCAATTGTAACTGCAACTGCACTGTTGACACTCATCACAGGACTTGAATCTTAAATTTAAATGTCTTTGTATTACTATCTCTAGCCTACCTATTTGTAGTACAATTTCAGTCTTAAGATGTTTTAAAAGCACATGATGTGTTACTGAGAAATAGTTGGGAATAGTAGAAAGATCGCTACGCTATTAGAAATAATGTTAATTCATTTTTGAGATATAAACATGATGAAAAAAATTCTTTTGAAGTATTAGTGAAGAAGCTGTTTTAGTACATCCCTATTCATCAAACAACTGTTTAACTTTCTGAAGTTCTCTAACTTCATCATCATTTTCCTATGCTTATGAACTTTTGTTGGTTATAAAAATGTGCTTTCGCACTGAACCATCTTGGCACATATCTCAAAACTGCAGAATTTAGTTTTTTTAGTGAACCATTTCAATGCTGTTTCCATCTTGAAAACTATCTCATACCATTTATTTCATGTTTCATACTGTGTCATTTCCATATTAGCCTCAGCTTTTAAATTCTATTGCTGTCTTCCTTCCTTACATGTTTGTAAAAAAAAAAGTTTTAAAAATAAGCTCAATGTAATCTGAAATATAACAAAATGATCACACATGCTGACATGTCACACAATACTCATCTTCTAATATTCCATCAAATAAAGACATGGCACAGTTCACATTGTTAGGTTGGCTGTGGTTTAGATACAGGCAGATGAAATACCACTTATTAGTTTTAGGACATGCTTTCTGTGTATTGGGAGGAATCATTACTCTTTCTACCTTGTAACAATCGCTATGTGCAGACTAATCAAGGAGGATTACTAACCCAGCTTGCCTAAGGTCACCAGGTTTTGAAATAGATTTTTCTGATCCAAAATACTGGCAACTTATTTATGAGTCATTTTATGAATTTTCATTTTTCAGAATTTAAAACATTCTGTGTCTATGCCATGTTAATAAAATAAATCTGTGCAAAGTCTAATTCTGCCTCACTTCAGGCACCCTCTTTATAAAGTAAGCACTCTGATGCGTAATTTTCTGAAAATTACTGGCATGTAAAATGTCACTGAACTTCTGAGGAGGTTTAGCCATGAAAAATGCCTGGCACTGCAGACAGAAAAAAACCCAGCATCTAAGACCTCGCCGAGCGAGGAACTTTATGGGCTGGATTCCCCCCAAAAGCAGCATTCTCTTATGTTTCAATTTATCATGACATATACTGAGAAAAGTTTTGCAACTTACCATCAATATTCTTATATATTCACACTTCTCAAAACTACTCAGGCATGTTAGCAATATTGGAAATTATATTCTGAAGCTACACAGCTTGCTCCCTTCAAAAATCAGCAATCAAACAAAAAAATCTTAAGATCTATTTTGTCTCCCATTTTTGGACCTTTGCTCTGAGTCATCTAGAGAAGAAATAGTAGGCTTGTGTGACTCAGTACATAGTGGGTGACCCAATACACAGAAGCAGCTTTATTTTTTCCCTTTAAAAGGCACTCTGACCCGATTTCAGCTTGGTTTCAATAAGGTTTCATCTGGGCAGAAGCAATATTTTTCTATCTATACTTTGCCTGCTTTATCTTCTATTCTTCTACTTTAGCAGCTGACTTGTCAAAGAGACTAAACCATCAGCAGTTTGAATTGTAAGCATTTTCAAAAGGATCCAGTTTTGAGATGCTAATTCTTGAAAAAATGAGACAATCGCAAAGGACCCAGTTTTGAGATGCTAATTCTTGAAAAAATGAGACAATCACAAAACAAGGTAAGACGATGCCTATGGCTCTTGAGAAGGAGGGGAATACTCAGTTTAGAGAGTTTTAGACTTCATAATACTTACTAAGAAAGGAGGGAAGGGTAGCATTAGTCAAATTGTTTAAACAGATTAGTTGAGCCTCTCAGGCTGGAACAGACTCTTGGATCTATCAAGTGAAGTCTTTGCTATTGCATGTAGCCACAATGTACTTTCCTAATCATAAATTAGTGAGATCTTTTTAAAACAAATTAAGTTGCTTTCTCCTAATACTTGACGGAGTTTTAGTCTACTAACTAAAATCTCATTCCAAATTTTCACTATCTTTTTTTTTTTCCTGGATATTTTGTATATGATCTTGTCTCAAACTATGCTAAATTCAGTTTCACCTTTATTATTCTAGCCATCAAGGTCATTTAGCTCTTCCAATATAACATTCTAATTTTCTCCTTTATTGCTGATGACTCCCAAAATGTTATTAGAATATACCTCTTTTTGTGCCAAGATCACTAACATAATATTCAAGAGCATCCCCAAGACCAATGCTTGACCAGCCTCTACAAAAGCTGAATTTTACACAGTGAAGACAGATTTACTCAAGAAAAGTAATGCACATCTAAATTATAATCTGAAATAATGCATACCCCCTAAAGACATTAGTATATTTCTCAATGTGATTGAGTACAGTCAGAAGTTCAAGAATAAAGCTGAAGGAAAAACAAAATACCAAATAATTCATGCCAGTAATGAAAAGTGCTTCTAAATGCAGGTCTATATGCAGATGTCATCCTTTTCTTTCATAAGGACATTTAATATAGAATATTGGTTAACTTTTTTCTCTGTTCAGAACCTCAAGAGACCAAAGGAAATTTTTCAGACTGAAATTTGGATTAACTTCTGCAAGTAATAATGTTTTGACTGACATGAGGCAGACCAAAGACTGATGTAGTACTGCATTATTAAAGTCCAAAATTAGGTGAGCTTGGCTAAGCTCCTTTCCCTTCTCAAGATTTTTTTCTTATTGTTTTACACACTGACAAATCTATTACCAAATACATAGATGTAGTCTTTGTGAAAATTAGGTAATATAGATATGCCTCTGTAACTATATTTATGCAACTATATTTGCTAAACCTACCAGGGAAACCACTCATAGCAGTGAAAGTATGTTTTGTTCATGTTGCCTGTAAGCATTTGCTCCAAAATATGCTTTTCTAATATGATTTTAGAATACCTTCCAAGAAGATGATCAAATAAGCATGCTTAAGCAGCTTTTTAAGTGCAAATGCATAAGCATGATCAAAAAGAGGATATTAAAAGCTGTTGGAACACCAGCTATGCAAGGGCTTTTGCAAAATACAAAATAATCTGTCTTATGAAAGCATGGATGGAGTATTTGTTACAAAACAGTTTTGTGCTCATAGTGAAGACAGATCCTTAGTTGCAATGATCTAAATCAGAAATTGCATGATAACATATATAAGCAGGGTGGTTGACTCATGCATAACGGTAGCTCCATTTTTACTCAAAATCAGACATAAGCAGTGCTCAGGAAACTCCACACACTGTGGGGAATTTTTCCCCCCTTTTCATCAATAAAACTTGTGCCTTTTCACAAGATGTAAGAGTATGTGTCATTGTTATTCATTGCACCTGTCAGGCTTTTTAAGTCCACTGAGAAACATGATGAGTGAATGACAGATGGGAACTGCTATCTTGGCAAGGAAGTTCTCTGCTAGCAGAATGCCATGGTATGAGACCTGAAAGAAAGAAAAGATGACAATTTAACTTGTTCCTATATGTAAAAGTAATCTGAAAAGAGGCATTTCATTGTGAAGTAGCCTGAGATGTCACGATATTTTAAGTCATCTATGTAATATTTAGGCTGATAGTGTCTTCATTCTTGCCCTTGGAAGAAAAATTATCTTGAAAAGCTTATGATTAATAACACTAAAGCCCACCAGCCGCTCTGTTAGCTTCTAGAAGACTGCAAAGCATTTAACTCAGGTATGACAGCTTGAGAACATGGGCATTAAGATTTTATAAGAAACTTCAAAATCCCTACCGATTAGTGAGGTATTCAAACTGTAGTGACTCTTTATCTTATAAAACACTCTATAAGTGCTTTATATGATATGTTTTCCCATGCCTATGGGGTAGGGACCTGTACCAGAGTAATTAGTTCTAATGCTGTGCATCTACACTCATGATGTGTCAATGGCCGCAGTGTAAAGTAATTTAAAGCAAGGGAAGGACGCCAGTGAAAAATACTGCTCAACTAAGTAGTGGGGGGGGGTGGACATAAGTGGGCAGGGAAGGAGGCTGGTAGCCTTTATGATGGCCAAAAGGAAAAAGAGAAGGAGTAATTAATTTTCGGCTGAACAAAAGCCCTCATATACATTGAAAAAGAGCACTGACTTTGAATTTTGTTTAAAAACATCTTAAGGATTTTTGCTCTGTCAAAGCTTAAAAGTTTCTGGTGTTTGCGTTTTGCTTTTTTATTTTCAGTTTTAACCAATCCATTTGCTTCAACATGATGCAAATTCTGATTTTTTTTTCCTCATTGAGTAGAAGCTATACTTATAGCAGAACACTTTTGCCTATTTTTTTTTCTCTAGGATATATGAAATTGTAGATGCATGCACCTGAAAAAAGTTCTAGAAAATATTGGATTTACTACTTGGCAGATTTCATTAATCACTTCATAAAGAGCTAATAACATTAATTATTCTTAGATTTATCATTAACTTCAGGGAGGAAAGTTTTTGTAAAATCCATTTGGCTCTGATCTTAGCTATTTTTCATCCTTGAGCATGGAGTGATCCTTTAGCTATCATACTAAGTGACTAAAATTAGATCCCCAAGGTGTGGAAGGCCCTCTGTATCCTAGATATAAAAATTTTCCTCTTAATAATGAGGGGTAGGAAGGAATCTAAGCTACATTTGCTAAGATTAGGCACTACCATGGAACACTATTTCTGTTTCAGAATGTTAGCTTTTAAAAAAAAAAAGTTTGTCAAACCACATGACCAAGTACCCTTTTATTGCCTGTAGCCTGATTTGCCACTCATTTACTCCACACTGCTCTAGCTAAAATGAAGCTGTTCTCACTTTATAGAAAAAGTTCAAGCCACATACATACACTCAAGAGCTCTAACTGAAGTGAAAGGACAGTACAGAATGCTTATTGATTCACATTGCAGCAGCTGAGGATGTTATTGGCTTTCCCCATGTACATTTCAGTGTTGTCTAAAGTACTGTCAGCTCTCAAGTTACTGCAGTTCCAGCACCTGGTGCTGCTTCTGAGTATTTGGAATGAAAACAAGATTCAGAAACATGATTCATGGATATTTTAACACCAGAAATTGCCAGCTCTCATGAATATTCACAAAAGTGGTGAGAATTGGTGAGAATGTACTCATGGAGATGTCCAAACATTTGTCAAAATTTTCTCTGCTCTCCATTTCTTGATTGTTATTATTTTGTCTTTTATTCAGGGTATTAGGAGAACATGTGCACCCCTCCCCATCCCCCCCCCCCCCCCCCAAAAAAAAATTAAACCCTTTCAGCTTTTTTACCTTGAGAGCCTTTCAGATCATAGAATCATAGAATCACCAGGTCTACTCTTGGATCATCAAGTCCAACCATTCCTATCTTCCACTAACCCATGTCATCACATTTTTTTTACATTTGATAGCCATTAATACTTAATTTCAACACATTTGTGCTATTATGAAGCTTATTGCAATTAAAGGTGTTGGTTCAAAATTTTCAATAAGCTTTTGATGAAACTCTCTGGATAGTTTTATCTTTATTTCCATCATAATATCCCCTAATATTTGTATTTCTTGTGTGTGATCCTTCAATGTACTCTGAGTCCTACTACTGTGGAATATCCCATGAGCCTGAATGAAGTCTGAGACTGAAAAGACAATTTGTAGTGTTTGAATTCCAATTGCCAAAAAGTTCTTCTAGTTCTCACGATGGCTATTTTGAAATGTGGTTAACAACTTCCATGGAAAATACTAAATACCTGGTTATGCCTGCAGATCAACCTGACAGTAACTATTGGTTATAAAAATAATAGTAAGCATTTTTCTGAGTGGTATTCTAGTCCTTTATGTTTTACCTTTTGTTAGATTACTCTGGTCCTCAAGATTTGCACGTAAAATGTCAAATATGTTAATCATTAAAAAGGAGAAAAACTCTTAATAATACCCCTTAACTAGATGATCTTTTAGGTCCCGTCCACCCCAAACTATTCTATTATCTTACAAAAATACTTTCTAATATACAGTATTTATCTTAAGCCTTGTTTCTTTCAGCATTTGTATTCTTACTTGAATATGGGAGTATCAATATTGCAAATCACACTTCAGACACCTCATCAGAAATAACTGGATTTGGCGATTAGAATTTTAAATAAAATTACATTTTCTCCTTAATGATGGAGAAATATGTAGTCATTAGAATGCAGGTTATGTAATTGCTGGATGGTACCCAGAATATAAAACCATCATCTTGCCTTCCATGGCATCTATGATGCCTTTCTACAGTACACAGTGGAATTCAGTGCAGTAGCATAGCATAAAAGTGCTACTTCTTACTGGCTTCATGGTTTTATATTCATTTATACCAGAAATTTTCACTGATGGAACTGGATCGTCAGCATTATGATCTTCACTTAAATTCTCCCTGATAGCTTCCTCATCTTTAGATTTGATTAAAGTATTTATGCAGTATTTGTTGTCCTATGTATGCTTCACAGAAATTAATAGTCAGCTGTTCTTGAGTTAGTGAAATACTATGTTATCAACGCTGAACTGTTAGAAGCAAACCAGCATTTCAGTTTGCTCAATTTTCAAGCTGAAATCTTGATCTCTGACAAAACAGGGAAAGGAAAAGGTTCAGGTTGTGACAGGGTTTGAAGTGACTTGAGGTCTCTGCAAGCCACTAAATGACTTTCTTCAGACCTGAAGGATGTGTAACATACCGTAGGGAACAGCAGGAAGGTATGGCAAGGATTTGGGGTATGTGGTGTTCAGCCGACTGGAAGTGCATAGAGGATAACAGAGATGCAACCTGGTGCCATCTCATCCATCTATCCTTTTATATGGTTAACAGAAATAAATGATTCCCAGTGCTGCACCTGTACTTAATCTTGGAAAGAACTATTTCAAGCTGCCCAAAACAAGTCTGGAGGCAAATGAGCAAGTAGTGTGGCGTTTTCTCTAGACCATTCTCTTCTCCTATTCATCAGCGTAGATTGTTGGCGATGCCTGTAGTGAGAAATCAGAACTGAAGGTGACACCTGCTACCTTTTGATATAGTCTGCACATTTTTTCAAATTTGGTGAGATGAGACATTCAATCTCATTAAGGAAGCTATGCAGAATGTAGAGCTTTATTTCCAGTAACACAATGTTATTTTAGATTCGACCTGGATCAGATTGTGTGATGAGAGTGTGAAGGCCCTACGCATTATCAGACAAAGGAAACTCTTTCATGTGAAAAGAGTAATGTTGATATCAGGCCTTACTACATACTTGGAAAAAGTATAGCAAGCTTTCTGAAACAGGCAAGAGAGAAGACCTAAAAGGAGGGCTGATCTTCAGAAAAGCTGACTGCTTTTCCTAGCTAATACAGAGTTGAGTTTGTTCTATTCTTGTAAAGCTAATATATTGCTTCTGTTTGTTGAAAAAGATGATCTAAAAGAAGATAACTTTTTTCATCCAACTTCCTGCAAATGCCATGTTCCTGAACCATATTTAGTCCAAATTACTGTGGATTTTTGTGAAAGGAAGAATGAGCAACTATTTTTCCTGACATCAGTGTTTTATGATTACTGAGCTATTTAGAAATATTTGACATTGTACTGATTTTCCCTCTCAAAATAAAGTTTTCTGATTACCCTTACATTTCAGTGATTTCTTTTGTGCAGTGGTGAATCTGCAGCTTCTGAGGTAACTGGCAAAATGTCTGATCCATCAGCATTTTTGTTTGCTTTCTTGAGTTTGTAGTGGCACAGCAACAATGAAGAAGCAATCATCCATCATCCAGCTAGTCAAACGGAATAAAGATTTGAAAGTGGAAATAATTCATGGTGTTAGCATTACTCATTTAAGTTCTACGTGACTTTTACAAGAGCAATAGAGTGGGGTTTTGGGGTTGGTTTGTTTGTTTGTTTGTTTGTTTTTTTTAAAAAAAACTTTATAATGCTGTAATAGGAATGACATTATTTACTAAATGTCAAAAATTTTTGGGAGGATTTTCCCAACAATCTTTTCAATAACTTAGTTCTTTTCATTGTTATTAAACCGTTTATTGAAGGTAATGGACCTTTAAGTGTACTATGAATGGAAAATCCCCACTGGCTAAAAAGAAGAGTTCTTCAGATTTCTAACTACTTCTGTTTTCATAAATGTTTACAGTATACTTCTCAAGTAAATTTTCTGACTCTATGCAATGTACCAAACCGAAAAACTTAAAAAATACAAGTCAAGATACCAAAATCTTGATAAAAGGAACTTCTCTTGAGTTTCTGAGGACAGAATTTCTGTATTTTCAATATGAGTAGGAGAGCTCCTACATTTCCCTTTCAGCTGAAATTCTCAGTTAACTTTGAGAGTAATAAACTGATTCTAAGAAAACCCTAAGGAATGAGATTTACAAAAAATGTTTCCACAGTTAGCAGCAGTACAAATGTATGATGATGATTTTGAATCTTAATGACAAAACTGGATACAAAGAAGGCCAAAATGACTTAGAAACAGAAAGGCAATAAAAAACTGTGACATGCATTGCTATTTGTAGCCAGAGTCTATATATAAACCAGCATTTCAGTTTTTAAGGTGAATACGTTGAAACTTTTCTCTGCAGAATACGTTGAAAATATATGTTCTCTGTGGGAGCTTGGAGGAGCTTGGAATTTGAACTTTTGTAAAAGAGGGCTTTCCTATCATATTGAATTCCATTTCTATTTCTAGTATGCTACCAGTGTCATACCTTTCCCTTGAGATTTTAGTCGATCTTAAGACAAGTGATACAGAGAAAGGTTGTAAGGTGCTGTGAGGGACCCTTGCAGGTCTGAGGATCAAAACTAGCCACGATAAAAGCATGTCCGCCCCCTAAATACCAGAATCACCAATAGTTTGCAACTCCATCTCAGATCTGGTTATACTAGCAGAAGAGCAGATCCCTTTGCCTCTCTCTGCCTTTGACAGCGGTTTGCGACACGATGTATTATCTGTAGCTAAGCAGAATGAAACAAACCAGAGCAACAGACCTGGTCCTTTTACATCCTGAGTCACCTGGAGGTAAATGCTGTAATCAAAGTAAACTCCCATTCCATTACCTTTATTCACTCTTTTATGTGGCAATATTACAGATGGTTAATCATCATTTTACTAGATTCATTCTCTGTTTAGAGCACATCAACCTCTACTCTTTGTAAGGGGGAACGTGAAGGTGGATTCTTTATCTTTTGTGTGAGTTTAGAATCTGGCTCCTGCACTGAACAGTGGCTTTGCTGCCTGAAAAGTATTGATTAACTATAGGCTGGAGTCTGCTTTAAGTAATTCTATACATAAAGCTGTGATCTCAAAAAATTTACCTCACCATCTGCCTTGAGTTCAGCTTCCAGTTTTGAAATGCATAGCTAAACAGCTTCTTGTGGTCATCTTGCTTGGTTGCTCTCATCCCTACTAGGACATTTTACACTCCAATTTTCTGTCCTAAGTCGTATCAGAAGACTTGGTGAAACTTTTTGGCTTAGGAGGACACACAGGAGACAAAATGAAAGTAAGTCCCAAATGTACTAATTCGGGGTGCCAAGGTGTGCACAGTTTTAGAATGCACCTCTTTCATTCTTTATCATATATGGCTTGAAAGTTCAAACAGCAAATACTTGAAGGTTTGAATGTACTTTCACTGAAGAAGCTATATATTCCGCAGCTCCACTACAATTTCTTCTAGGGCAAGCATACGTAATTGGCACATGCCTTGATGTGTGTCTGCAGCTTTTAACTCACAGAAGAGTTGGGTTTGGGGTTTTTTTCCATCCTTTAAACTAGCTTAGCATCTTAAAAATTCAGCAGTTCTTGTTAGGGCTAGGTGGCTTACGATTGTGTGAAAATATTATTTGCTGAAAAAATGTGCTTTTATTTCTTACAAAGCAGACTTGAATTTGCCAGTTGTGGACTATGAACCCTACAACAAAATCTTCCTCAGGATTCAGGAAATTAAATTGAATTTCATCAAGATGACATCTCCTGAATGTCTGCGTTCACTTTGACAACTAGAGAGGGACTGAACTGGCATGCTGTGGAATTCCAGGATGTGCCATCTCCTAAATCTTTCCTGCCAGCAGTCCTACTTTTCCTGTGCAATTATTATATGATCTCATAGCAATCATTTCTATACTTAGGATGGTTGTAGCTATTATGTTTCTTGCACTGAGTGGAAGGATATCAGGGCTGAATCCCTTCAGACAAAAAGGCAGCTGAATCAAAATCTTCTATATGCTGGGTAAGTTTCCTAACCCTGGATGATGAGCTAAAAAATTCAGTGGAATTTCTCACTAGAAGCTCAGTTCCCTGTGCTTTTGTGAATATTTCTAATCTTTTGATGGATTCAGCTCTTGAATACAAACCCAAATTGTTTTACATTTGGTTGAACTGAATACTTTCTTGGCTAGCTGCAACTAGCACAAAGTGTAACTGCTTCCATACCCTTTTTGATGATCTTCCATGACGTCCTCATAGCCTGGTAAGGGTGAAAAGAAAAGATTGAAGTAAATCCTTTGTCACTAAGAGAGCAGAGCAAAGGCTTGCACATGACACTCTTCTAAGTAAGATCAGTTTATGTAGGTCTTACAGCTATGAAGCTGAGTGCAAAATTGTCTGGATATCACAGAGGGAGTAAAATATCAATGGCTCACTCTCAGGTGTGGGTGGTTACATTTTGCAGAGCTCCACAAGAATCTGTCCTGCATCTGAACATGATAAAGTTCTTGCTAACAGTCTGGATTACAGAATTGTTGATTAAATTCATATATGACAGTGGAAGATAGGCTTAAATTCAAAGTGATTTTCACAAACTGGTTGAACACTTGGAAACGAAAGATAGTATTCAATAGAGACAGTGCAAAAGGGAGAAGTGTTCGGTGACAGAGATAGAAATAGGGACAATTAATTACATGGTGGTTAATTAGAGGGAAACAAAACCAACCAGATCTTAAATTCTATCACAAAATGATTGTTGGTTAAAAGTCTACTGCTGTTTCAAACAAAGCTTGCACTTGACATGGATGCATGGAAAAATATACACTGTGACACATGCACAATTATCCTTCATTTTTATAAAGTCTTACAAGGTCAAAAGTACCATATTATGCCCAGCTTTGGATGTTGTGTTTTGAGAAAGGTACAAATCAGTTGAAGGAAGTCCTGATGAAAACAGCAAAAGACATCAGCTGTTGTGGTGTCCTGGAGTGCCTATGGAACAGTGGCAGTGGGCTTTGTCTACGTGAAGACTGAGGGGCTAATTTAATAGCCTGAAATCACAGCAAGGAAGATCCAAGTTAAACGTTAAGGAAAAGTTTGTAACTGCAAGTCGGAACAGATTGCCTGAGGAGGCTGTAGTGGTGCTGTCGCTGGAGGACTACAGAACGGGTTAGACAAACACTTGTCAAGAATGACATAGATGTAGCTGATCGTGCCTTGGGGCAGAGCCACGGAGGAGCTGACCTCGCGAGGTCTCCCTCCAATCCCATTTTTACATGAAGAGCATTATGCTTGTTTCCTCCCACTCCACCTTCAGAGTTCTTCAGTGTTCCTCCCACAAGCCTTCCTTCATTTGCAGCTACTCTCCTAAAAATAAACTTTAACTGCTTCTTTTACTATTTTATACATGTGTAGGAAATGCTTTTGTACCAAACAGTTCTATGGGTAGGCAAGACCGATCTCATCTATGAAAAAGGACAGGACTACTTCTTACCATTTGTAGATACGCGCTTCGGTTACAGAAAGAGGATTCTCACTGCAGGATTGGGACATAGACCTTCAGAAATATTTTAGCCACCAACTGAAATACGACCTTCAATTGAAGTGACAGGAAGCTAGACGTAACTTTATTTTTTTCAGCGTTCATTCTAGACACGTTAAAATTAAATTCTGGTACCCATTTTCCCACGAAGCTGAAAGGGCGGTAGCTCCTAGTAAGCTTAACCTAAGCGCCCCCCCGTTTTGCTGAGAGGAGTTAGTTTTGATAAGGGCCATCGCACTGCGTAGTCGGAACGAGCAGCCGGACCCTGAGCAGAAGCCCGAGCGGGTCCGATGCACCGAGCGGGGCAGAGCCGAGCGCGGAGCCGAGGGCAGCGGTGACCCGGGGGGCGAGCGGGGCCGGGGGGAGGCGGCGCTGCGGGGGGAGCCCTCGGGCCGGGCTCTCGGCGCGGATCCCCCCGCGCTCCACGCGGCGTCGCGGAGAACGGACCGGAACGGGAATGGCTAAAAAAGCCCCGTCCCCGCTACGGCGGCGGCGGCGTCGCCCCCGTCCACCCCACCCTCCCGCTCTGCCCCTCGCACCGAGGGCCCCTCCGCTCTCCCTCCGGCGGGGAGAGGCGCCGGGACGGCCGGGAGCAGCGGGGGCCGCCCCCTCCCCCCGGGGGCGCCAGGGGGACGCCTGGCGCGGCGACGGGGACCTCGGCGCTCGCTTTTATCTTTCATTCGTTCGTTCCTTTATTTATTTATTTATCTATCTATTTGCTTATTTATTTATTTATTTTCAATTTCTAAACTCTTGCCTCGCAGATTGCGCGTGATGAGCTCACGACGCCGCGCCCCCCGCCCCGGCGATGCGCAGGGGCTGGAGCTCCGCGCTCCCGCGGTGCCCCGGCAGCGCCCTCTCGGACCGACCCTGCCTCCTCCTCCTCCTCCTCCTCCTCTTCTTCTTAAAAACCCGGGCGGCGGGGTGGGGGCTTTCCACCTCTCCGTTATTTATTTATTTATTTGGTTGGTTGGTTGGGCTTTTGTTCGCTCCTCCCGCCGGCCGCTCCGCGCGCAGGTGGATGCGGGAGCGCTCCCGGGAGCGCGGGGCGGGGGGCGGCTCCGCCCGGGCGCGGGGCGGGAGGGAGAAGTTTCTCCGCGGCTCCGGGCCCCGCCGAGGGGCGGCGGGCAGGGAGGGAGCCGGCCCCGCCGCGCTGGGCTCGCCGCCGCCACCGCCACAGCATCCCGGCTTTGGCCATGAAGAGGAAACAGAAGCGGTTCCTGCAAATGACGCTGCTGTTCACCGCGGCGCTGATTTTCCTGCCCGACATCGGCCTCTGGTCTCTCTACAAGGAGAAGCACCTGGTGAAGCCCGCGGAGCCCGCCGAGCCGCAGGTAGGTGCGGAGCCCCGCGAGGGCAGGAGGCGAGGGGGGCAGCACCCGGGCTGCTCCACCGGCCGAGCCCGAGAAAGTTGTGGGGGTCGCTTGGGGGGCGGGGGGCAGCGGGCACAGGGGCTGCCTGTGAAATCGGGAGGACTTGGGATCTCGCACGCCTCGCCGGTCTCTAATTCTCATTATGAGAAGCGGAGTTTTGACCGCAACTTATTTTTTTTTATTTCCCTGCTTCTCCGTAATACTTCTTGAACCAATGTGCGGCTGGCTGCCCGCTACAATTGCTCGGGGTCCGTCTAGGTAACTTCACCGCCCGGGTTTTGTGTTTCCTCTTCTTTTCTGTTGCTAACTCGACGGGCGCGACCGACAGTCTTTTTCTCTTCTGAATGTTCCTAATGTGACCTGGTACAACTGCTTGTCACGATGGTGTCGCGACGAACTTTTAAGTATTTCCAGTTTACAATCTCCTCAATCGCTGTTATTATTAATAGCGGCAGATGACAGGAGCTGCCTTTTTTTTTTTTTTTTTTTCCTTAAGTAATTCTTCAAGTCGCTGGGTTTAGGTCTCGTAAATCACACTATGACCTGCGTTAAGTGAAGTTTAGTTTCTGGGAGTTGTTGTAATGCGGTGCTTTAAAACCCTGCCTCCAATTTACCAGAGGTTGTATTTGTCTTGTTCAACGGTGCTGTGCTCCTACACTGTGTCCCTGCAATTTAAATATAACATAAATCATAACATAGATCATTAGTAAGAAATTATGGGATTGTTTGATCTTTTGGCTTGTTTAGCACTTGTATAGCCTTCATGTTAGAGTGCATTAGACAGCATCATATATCATTTTAGTGTATTAGTAGTCTTAATTTCAAGGGTCATCACCCATGTATAGAATGTGTTTTCCACATACTAAATGTATTTAAGTCAACGTCTTCAATAGAACAATAACGTATTTGATTCTTTGTCAGTGTAGCTATCCATTACAGAACTTAGCCCTCTGAAGTAGTGTGACTTCGTTTAGTGAAATATGCTGAATTTGAGCTACTTTATTACTACAGGAGGAGGCTAGCGATAGCTTCTTAATTTGAAGCTTGCTTTATCTTTCCAAGGGTTTTAAAATGCTGTAGGTGTCAGGTGATGGATTTTCAGTGCAAGTAATGTCTGCTGAAAGAAAATTATACATGATCATAAGTGTCTGTCATTAGTTTACAAGGTGCATGCTATAGTCCTTGCAATTTAATTTACTCTGTGATTTAGGAAAAACTAAGGTATTCAATGCAAATAATGATTTCTGTGTTGCATAGCTTTTTAAAAGATGCATACATAAAATGAAATTTCTGATGTTCAAGACGGCACTCATAAGTGGAGCGTGACTGGATAGCACTTGAAGGGAAATAACTTTTTTTGAAAAAAACTTCTGATTAAAATGGTGGAAGAAAACCTTGGGAGATCAGTAGCTGAGCATACATGAAGGACTACTGAGACATGCTAATGAGACCTCAGCAAATTTTAAATACCAAGTTTTCTGAAAGAGGCTTTTTAACAGCTTCCTTTTCTTTCTTTTCTCCCCACCTGAATACTAATTGAGCAGTAATGGGGCTGTTTAATGGGAAAACAATACAAGTGAGCAATGCAACTTTGCACCTCACAGCTGACTCTAATATAATTCCACTGTCACAGTCAGAATTGAAGTCATGTTGGCAATGTCATTGCCCTTTGAGAATTGCAGGTTGAAGTAGAGGTGATGCAGTTACGGTACTTGTGTCTTTGCATTTTGGGTTATAACATGCACATCTGTACGAGGAACAAGAGTTGAAATACAAGTTTTGAATGGAACTTCTTTAAATATTAAGGAAAATGTAAGAAAATGGTCAGTGTATTTCTTTGAGACTACACTAGAAATGAGATTGTACTAGAAAAGACTACATTAGAAATAGCGAAATAGTATAGTAGAAATGCAACTCTTTTTCCCCCGTTGGGTTCGTAGGAGATGAAAGAATTTAAACACTCAGCATAATCATTCTTTGACCTTGAGGTGTTAAATTGCTCAGTACTTACAGCAACTTAACATGAGTTTTAAGATCAGTCCTACTGAAACTGCAGCAGACTTTTCTTATGCGTTCTGAAGTTATGTGAGGTAACATAGGTATATATGTAGAGTCAGCAGTTGGGACAGTGGTGTTCAGCCAGGCTATTGTGCTACGTCTTGACCATGGGAAAGGCGCAGAGTTGTCAATGACTTTAAGGTATAGGCTGAATTGGCTTTACCAGTTGTGTGTCTACTGATACTGTGATGTTGGAAGTAATGTTTAGAAACATGCCATCTTGTTTTACTAACATTTAAATGAATTTTATTCATCATCATGTGTTTTTGAGGTGATGGCATGACGAAATTCTGATTTTTCTGGCTAGTTCAAAATTAAACTTACCAGTTTGTTGCTAAAGCAGGCATCCCCTAACTTGCCCGTGAATGAGGGCTCTGACAGCTGCTTCTGCCATGTAAGCTGCCTGCCACAGAACCAGAGGGATAGCTGGCTGATGGAGGAGGCATTGATGTCCTGACAGCAGTAAGCAGAGAAGCTGTTCAAAACCAGTCCACTATGCAAAAGTAACCTATTTCTGTCAATGGTAGAACAGTGTCTCTGGGGACTGTGTCTTTCCCAGTGATTAGAAGAGGGCACTTGTGCTCTTTAGTGCTATCTAGAAATTCTAAGGTGAAATAATAAGTTCTTTTTTATTCTTTAAAGTAGAGCTGCAATAAGTTACATAAGAATGTTTTTTTGTTTGTTTTGGTCATTGTGCAAATTCTGTTTCTGAGCAGTGGCGCTCTTATTTAGGAAGGATTAGAAGATGAGAAAATGGTATTGTTGACCCTGATTTCAGACAGCATTAATGATTTTGATCACTATACATGAATTTTATAAGCAATGTTAACCTCAAAGTGTTTTGTACATACAAACTTGCTTTTTTAACCTATCATATTTTCCTAAGGTTTTCACCTGTGATCTTGCAAGACTTTGTCTTTATATTTTGATATTTTTTCTTTATTTGTGTTTATCAGAAGTAGATCTTCAGTGGTAAAGGTACAGTTCTTAAGGTTCTGAGTTACATGGAGCAACAATTTCTCCATAAAGTATAGTTTGACAATGAAACAGTACATATGAGGGGAAAAAATATAATCAATTTCTGGTGTAATTATTTTTAAGCCAGTCTTCCATGCTGTGCTATGGGAATAAGGGAAATTGAATAGAGTATTTTTATTGCCTTTTTAAAAAAGACTCATAAATTCCTTAACACGTTATGGTGTCCTTGTATTTTGATTACTTTTTTTTTTATTATTTAACTTTGTCTTTTTTCCTTTTTTTTGTTTCTTTCCCCTGAAAATATTATGTATGTATAAGTATCCTGTCTGATCTTTTCTTTTGGCAAAAATCCCATGGCCAAGCTGTTTGAATAGTAAGTTATGGTGATAAAACTTCTTAATTTCAGTTTTGTTTCCTGTGGGGGGAAAGCAACAATGCAGTACAACCAGTAGGATGTAATCCTACTCCAAACCTGGTTAACTGATGCTATCTAAAGTTAGTGCTACTTTATTTGGCTACAGTAAGGCTTTATGCTTGTCTATTATTTTACGTATATTGACTTTGTGTTAAAGCTCCAAATTTCCTGCCGCAGCTTTCCAGTGTCCTTAATACAGGTGTTTAGTGAAAAGTGTTGAGAGAGATGTTTCTGTCTGGTTTTATGGGATGCCACTTGGATTGGCTGAGAGGAGGGCAGTCTAGGGAAGTAACTCCTAATGCGATTCAGCTTCATTTGGTATACTTTTTTGATTCAGTTGCCATCTTCTTGCTTCCTGATGTCAAATCTCCACACTTAAAATTGAACAGCAGCATCTCTTAGTCACTGATGCTCTGTAATACTTATTAATAGGTGTATTACTGAAATGCTTTATGGTGTGTAAAGGAAGGAAAGAAGGTAGATTTCTGGCCTCATTTCACTTGTGCTTTTGTGCAGTGGGGTATGCTACTTTAACCTTCTGATTTAGGAACTTCTGTGGGTTGAGTTTTCAGTGGTGTTTTTTTGTGGTTTTTTTGGTGCGTGCATGGTGCTCAGAGCAAAGACCAAAATACAACTGTGCTGTCTGGGGAAACACTGGAGAACACCTTCCCCTTCTCCTGTGAATTCTGTTTCTGTTTGGGTAGCCCTGTGATTAGGTCTTAGCTTAGATCTGGGTTATGTGACATATGGATTTGTATGAACTCCTGCAGATAAGGAGAGCTTAGATCATAGAAGTTCTGGGTGTGCATTGCTGTTGGTAAACAGGCACAAAATCCACTTGCCGAGCATGGTGGCTGGGAAAGTACTAACTGTGGCTCCTGAATTCAGGAAACAGTTTCAGCCCGAAATATGTCTTGTAAACGCTTGTTAGTTTTGGAAGTCCGTGAAAGAGGTGAAAATAAACATTTCCCTCATAATGCAGTGTTTCTCACTATTAGTACACAGGTTCTGATAATCATAATTGTTCCTGGACAGCTAACACTGTTTACTCACTATCAATGCCAGTGAAGTGTAAAGCTTGGGTTGGCGAATTCTGTTTCTCAAGCTGCACAAGAACTGCATCTTGAAAGTGAAATTTCCTTTCCTTTTTTTCTGGTTAGCTGCATTTCCCTTGCTTTGCCGGTTGATATCATCTTGTGCTAAATATGGTTTGGTTAGGACACAAATAAACACTTGTTTCCTATGATTCCACTGTCAGGACAGTCAGGTACTTAGGTGTTTAGTTACTTTGTCTCAGTTAGTTTTGTTTTCACTGCAAAGCTGTGAGGTGAAAGGGTTTTGTTTAAAAGAGGAGCAAATAGAGTGACAAACAGGCCTAAGTCTACTAAAGTAGCTGCTTGACTATTGCTGACATGAATTTGTACTATCTTCTGAGAGTGTATGGCGAGCCATAAAAAATAACTGATAAACTGAAGCTTCACTGTCTATGCTCAGTTTCTCGGTTTCTGTGCACGTGCTGTTCCGAGCAAGTTCTCATTTCTGACCTCAGAGCAGCAGCTGGGACTGGATGTGTTCAATCTTCTTTGATTCTGCAGCCCTGTTCATTGCCACACTGATATGTCAGCTCCAACGGCCCCATGGCAAAACAGCTTAGTGTTTTCAAATGCAATGAATTTGTAATCTGCATTTCCTGTTTAAATATTTGATAGTCATACAGTTAACACTTCTGTAATTTACTTATTTATCTGAATTGTTCATGTATAATTTTAGTCCCTTGTATATATTGGAGCCTACTGAGGAAAGTATAGTTTGAGGTCTAAAACCTTTATTACTTTTAAGATACAATATTATTTCTGGCAATTAACAATACCGTTCTTGTATTCACTGTACCAGAGGGAGCCCTCCTGTGGTTAATTTTATGTCTATCAATTTTCAGGAATGTTACTAAACAGAGTCTATCTTAGGGGATAAAATGGACTGTTTTCTATATTTAGTTTTCTTTCCACTTAAGTCAGAGTTTGTAATACCTTTCAGCAAATATTATTTGGAGGGGGGGGGGGGCGGGTTGAGGACTGTCATTTCAAATTTATCCAAATCCAAACACAAAGGCAAGAAACTTCTGTGTATACCAATGTTTGGTCTTGCAGAAAGAGCATGGTAATGAGAAGGGCTCTGTGGTCTTATTGAAGGAGTGGGATGCAGGATTGTTCACTGACTGGGGGCAGGGAGGAAATACCCAAGCTGACCTATCACTGGGACTTGATACTCACTTCTATATTTCCTCATCTCCCTGTGCAGGGAATGTAGTTCTTGTGTTTGGGTCTGGGGAACCACAGTGGTACTCTAGGTTCATCCTGACTGGCAGCCAGACTGCTCTGTGCGTGCCATTTGCTGGAGATGTGGCCATGTGTAGACAAATGTCTGTCCACTTACAGAACAAAGAACAATTCAACTTTTTTTTTCTTTTTTTTTTTTGAATATTCAGACAGGTAACTTATGCTCTTTGTCTAGCAATATGCTGGTGCGCACATTTGTAGCAATTGACTTGAACAAAACTGAGTGTACGCTAACTGTTTTGATGGATCAGGACCAGGAGCAAGCATATTGAGTTACTTTAAATAAGTCTGGAAAAAAAAAAGAACTCAGAGGTTGACAAGTTAAATACAATGCAGCTCAGGAATCCCAGACTAAAAATCCTACTTCTATTGTAAGTGTTCCTCAGTGTCGAGAAACCAAATAATGCTGACTGAAAGAAGCAGCAGTCCCATTTTTTTAATGTTTCTTTAAAATGTGGAAAGGAGATGTCAACCTGTTGTAACAACTCCTTTCTGAGAATTCCAGTGTGAACGGTTTTTTAAGGTCATGCTCCATTGTCATTCCTTGGTTTCAAACTGGTTTTGACAACTGCCACGTTTGGAGGAGTTTCACTAGGTGATGGGCTTGGCTGTGTAAACTTCCTCAATGTGTCTTTGATAGAGAAGTCCTTTCCTTCTTTATGAAAAAATGCTATACAAGAGACGTGCTTGAGGCTTGCTCAAGAGGTAAAGGAGAGGAAGAAAATGTATTGCAGGAATTTAACGGAATTTCATGCTTCTCTTTCAAATTCTTCACCTTCATTTCCATAATTTCCACATATCTTTTTTCCTAGAGAAGATTATGTGACACAAAGTCTATGCAAATACCTGGTGATTCAGGTCAGCTATTTAATCACCAAACTAATGGCAATATATTCAGAGAATTGTAGGAATACAAATGATAAGCTGTATGTGCAGCTAACATAGAAAATAGATGGGCTAAAATATCCCACTCTTTCCTGCCTGTTTCTACAAGGTTCAAGGTAGTGTTTTATGAGGATGGTGTTATCTTATACTGCCATTTTAAGATCTCTTGGTTGATCTTATGGAAGGAATTTCCCATCCCCTCTTTCTCCTGGCCAGATCCTATTTATTGAAGACCTCTGCCCTCGCTTTTGGATGTAGTCACTAGCTGAAACATGAGGCTTTCACCTAACTACATGTGGATTTAACAGACAACTACAACATCCCTTTCTCCCAGACACCTCCAGATATTGGTTACAATACAGTGGCTGAATTTTTCAACCAAATCCCTGGTAACAGGACATCACAGCATTTGACAGTTGTCTTACTAGATCATCTGAAATCACTTCCACAGCAGATTGAGCCCGTCTGCCAGATTTTCCTTGAAGTAGGTGAAGGATATTTGCATGTCTTCTTCAGAGCCACATGAGCAATAACTCCTGTGAGTGTTGCAGCAACAATGAGTTTGGGGATAGGTAACATTTAGCACTGCTGTGAATGTGCAGTGCCCTGAAACTTCTGTCAGGTTTGTGCTAGCTAAGAGTTAACCATGCCCAGTGCAGTTTCCTACACTTATCAGTTGCTTTGTTTTAATACTAAATTTACAGTGCAAATTGGCTATAGTAGACTAGAAAAGTCTGGCCCATACAGGTTAAATGTTTCATTGATCAGCAATAAACAATTGATTCGGTGCTTAAGATGCAATGGCGATTTAACAGTTTACTTCCGTGCTATAAGGCAGTTTATTACAGGATGTGATACTGCTAAGAGATTTAGCTAGGCAGAGTAATTATCTGAACTAGAATTTGGTCAGGACACCAGTGTTAATACAGGGTGCTTTAGAAATTGGATTGCTCACTGAAGTGTGTAAGCGTAGATTTATCAGACTAACTTAAGGTGCTCATTTGCTTAAAGCAGCATAATTTTTCATACTTAAAATAGAATAACAGATGAGTTTATTTAGAAAATTCCAGCCTGTTTGTTTATTGTTAATCTCTGAAAAGAGTTAGCTATAAATTAAGTACCAGAAGAATGCAAACCAATTTTTACAACAAACTTTGCATTAGATAACATAATGGTCTGTAACAGACAATTTCTCAAAACTATATGACAAAACAGTCTTTCTGTTTTGTTATACAGTCCCTGGACTAAAGGTTATACCTGTAACGTTAACTTTTGGATAACGCTGATAAAGCTTTACGTGGTTGTGTTGGAAAAGACAAGCATCAAAGATGTGTACACGTGCTTGGAAAGTTTGAGATATTCCCCCCAAGACAGTTAGCTCCAACAGATATTGGCAAGAGAAATCTTTTTTCCTGCATAGATTAACAAATTTTGCCAGTCCCTAGCAAAGCCTCCACAAATGCACCAGTTGTTAGCCAGAGCTAGATCACTCGAGAAGAGCCTGTGATTTGTACCAAATCTTCTGCTGAAGCAGTATCCTTCAATAGTTTACCAGCTCTCAATTATCTGTCTTGCAAAATTGTAATACATGGTTTAATAAAATAATTCGCTTATGTGATATATTTTTTTCATATGAGAGACAAAATTCCTACTGTGGTCTTCAGTGGAGAAAGTCTTCTCATTTTCAACACAGCAGCACACCCCTGTCTCTTGTCTGTTTCTCTCCTTTATGTTTGCTTTTTTTGAGGGAAAAACATTTTGGTTTCTTCAATGTTTTGGAGACCTCATTTGATTGCTGGGTAAATTATTATACAGGATTGCTTGAATGCTGGAAATTTTTAGATTGCTTTTTCTACAGAGTGGTAGTTTTACATTAGCATGGGGAATGCATGGAAGACACATTAATGCCATCCTACAAGAAATATATTGCTATTTTTCAGGCTCTGAAAAATGACTACATTTTAAGTTACGTTTGATATGGATACGGAATGAATGACAGGCTTGAATGGTTGTTGTTTTCCCAGGATTGCTCAACATAAACTAAAGTGACAGTCAAATTGCTGATCAAATTTCACAATTATAAAAACGGTGTAAAAATGTAAATCCAGAACTTTTATAATATTAAATAATGAATTGTCAGCTGAAGTTAGAAAAAAAAATCATTAGAGGTGCAATGTACATGGACAGAAAAAGTACTTGCAATGGCTCTAAAAGTGATCAGAAAGCGCAAAAATGACATGCAAAAGCCTCATGGCAAAATATTCCTTTGGTATATTTAATCTGTGTTTCACATCAGATTAAATCTTTTCAGCCTAAGGGCATCCTTGATGTAATTTCAAATGATAGTGAAGTAGTGGGAATTTCTCCAAGTATATGGAGACACTCCGATCTGACTCAGATGGTGAGGTTTTGTTTTGATTTATGTTGCTTCTTGATTTGTAGAATGGTAGAATCACTAGTTTGGAAAAGACCTTTGAGATCATAGAGTCCAACCGTACCTGTTCACTACTAAATCATATCCCTAAGCTTTTCATCTACCCATCTTTTAAGTACCTCCAAGAATGGTGACTCAACCATGTCCCTGGGCAGCCTCTTGCAATGCCTGATAACCCTTTTGGTGAAGTATTTTTTTCCTAATGTCTACTCTGAATCTCCCCTGGAACATCTTGAGGCCCTTCCTTCTCGTCCTATGACCTATCAGTTGGGATAAGAGATGAACACTCGTCTTGCTACAACCTCCTTTCAGGTAGTTGTAGACAGTGATAAGGTCTCCTGTCAGCCTCCTTTTCTCCAGGCTAAGCAACCCCAATTTCCTCAGCTGCTCCTCGTAATGCTTCTTCTCCAGCCCCTCCACCAGCTTTATTGCCCTCCTCTGGATGCACTCTAGGACCTCAATGTCTTTATTGCAATGAGAGGCCCCAAACTGAACGGAGTATTTGGGCTGTGGCCTCACCAATGCTGAGAACAGGAACACAATCACTTTCCTGGTCCTGCTCGCCGCACTGTTTCTGATATGAGTCAGGATGTCATTGGCCTTCTTGGCCACCTGGGCACACTGCTGGCTCATATTCAGATGGCTGTCAATCAACACCTCCAGGTTCTTCTCTGACAGGCAGCCTTCCAGCCACTTTTCCCCAAGCTTGTAGTGCTGCATGTGGTTGTTTTCCAAGTACAGAACTTGGCACCTGGCCTTGTTGAACCTTATCCCGTTGGCCTCAGCCCATCAATCCAGCCTGTTCAGATGCCTTTGCAGAGCCTCCCTGCTTTCAAGCAGATCAACTCTTCCTCCCAGCTTAGTGTTATCTGTGAATTTACTAAGGGTACATTCAATCTTTTCGTCCAGATCATTGATAAAATAGCCACAAGTTAAAGAATAGCTACCAAATAAACCAGAAAATATGTAGCTAAAACATCTGGGGAAATGACTTTTCATTCTCTCTGCTGAAAAACTCATTTTTCTACCTTTACCTGGATGAGATTTTTCACTCCTCCACCTACTGCTATAACCTTCCTCTTCCCTCGTCTCCTTGCTTGGAATGTGTCCCTGTCCATAGCAGAGGGGTTGGAACTACATGATCTTTAAGCTCCCTTCCAACCAAAACCATTCTAAGAGCAGTAAAGAAGCTGAGATGGGTTTTTTTAAGCCATCCATACACAAAGCACAGAGACGAACTTCTTGAAAAAGAGTTCTTATTAATGTGAGACTTACTTTTTATGAAACTGAGATGGTATCTCAGTGAATTACTACTCAGAAATTCCAGGTGCTGCAGTTCATGTGCCGACCCCGCACAGAGCAACAGCGCAGTCAGTGAAGATAAAGATGTTTTCACTGAAGTAGGTTCATTATGAATAAGTGACAGAGAAATTTTTCTTTAAATGCTCAAGATGCACAGCAGATATCTCCTTCAGAAGCAAAGAAGAAAAATTGTAGTTTGTATTGGGAGAAGAGAACTGGAGATGACATCATGCTAAGCAGTAGCCGGCTTCTGCGTCTGGAATGCGTTTATGTGGCAAGTGAACACAGGAGATCAAGCCCAGGACACATGTATTTGCCGCCCATGCATGTTTTATCCCCTTCAGAATGAGGAGGTCATGGAAAAAACTTTACTTTTTCTTGTGTTGTAGTCACATTCGTTCTATGACTTAGGAGACTAAAATCTCTCTGAAGTATTTCTTTATGGGCAAGAGGAGGTGAGGAGACCACCTTTGCTCCTACAGGGAGAGAAAGTGTATTTTTCTTGATGTGACATTCCCTAACACTCTTATAAGGAATTTTGTGAAAGACACCATGCAAATGTATTTGAAAGTATATGTTTATGAGTATAAATTCAGTACTATCTACAATGTCTTTGGCATTTTCTTTTTTTTTTTTTTAATAATTGTGGATTCTTTTTTTCGGTGGATTCTTTTTTTCGTCTCCCCTCCCTCTTTATGCACAGATTGTATGTGGGCTGGATTTATTTTCATTTTTTGAACAGTGATAGCTTTAGATGACCTACTGAACTTTTTTTCCTCTTTGTTTCCAAGTCTTGAAATACATAGGCAATAAAGATGTTGGCTCGCTTCATTTGTGCCCTTGTTTCTTACCAATCTTTCCCATTAGCCTTTACTACTCCTTAGGAATGGACTCTTATATAGATTTCTGTAGGAGACCATGCACTAGTTTGTTAAAAAAAGACTTGCCCAAGGCTGCTGTCTTTTCAATATACTTCACTAACTTGCTTTTCTCCTGACATATGTGATCTAAAATAATAAAATGACTGACCTTCTCTTCCATTTAGTAACCTTCTTCATATTGCAGATTGACCTCTAATCTACTGATCTGGTTGTTACTGAGACCAGCTACTCTCTTTTAATGATAATGGGGAATTAGAAGCTGCCAGAGTGTTAAGGTGGAAGTGACAGGAAGGAAACATGAAAGAAAGGAAAATGTACAGCCAGGAGAAGAATAAGGAAAATATATCCCATCAAATATATTTCTGAGACTTCTAAGATAAGTCATGTTACTACCATGTTTTTTATGCCTTCTCTTCCATGTTGCTCTAATCTGCATCTCTGGCATGTATTGTTATATTATTTTTTTTTTAAATGTATGCTAACTGCAACCTTGCTTCTCTAGTCTAATTTATTATAGTATATTAGTAAAGCTGCTTTGGAATACCCTGGATTAATGATGCATTTAAACTGTTTTAAACTGACCCTGGGCTAGGTCAATTATCGAAGTAGTGCCAGTGAGGAATATTTTATTTTGATTGCAATAAGCTCTTAGTTTTATGTTAACCACATCGCACTAACATGACCTGTGGGCTTTTAATGTTGTAGTGAATTGAAATTCTGTGAATAAAGCATGCTTCATATTTTAATGTAGCAAACTGAGGCTCCTTCTTGAAAGGCTCTATAAGCTTATTTTCTTCTATTACACACATGATCACCTTTTTGTACTAGTTCTCTGAAAATGCACACTTGCCTTTGTGATAGAAAGGGAAAACTTTGTGATGTGTGGGTACTGCTTATGGTGTGTTAGGTGTCTGTGCACTCGCCCTGTCTGTGTGTCCCTAGCTTAATGGATCTGTGCTACTTCACTTGTACTCAGGGAGCAGAGTCTCTTCCTTTGCAGCCTGAAGGTTGAAAGGGTTGAGTAACTCAGGATATTTTCAGGTGGGAACTGCAGCTTGGGGATGCTCTCTGAGCTCCTACTGAAAACCAAGGGGAGATTCTTAGTGGGCTGCCTACTTCACTTCCCAATGCTTCATGGTGTTTTTAGTATCAGTAGTCAGAGACAGGCTTTGGAGAGGATATTCCAGCAACAGCAATGCAGGTGGAAAGGAGAGCCTCCGCAACACTGTAGACCTGAGCAGGCGGTCTGTGTAGTACACCAGGTTGAAAATTATAAGGAGGAAGTATGTTTTACTGCCGGCTTTAGAGTATGAGTGGGAAATCGCCGTTATTTGTGGTGCAGGGTGGTAGGAGTCTGTAATATGGATAATTGCCCCAGATTTTAATTGTGAAAGCAGCACATTTTTTTTTATTGTAAAATTTACATCCTTAATTATTGTGCAGGCAACTTTTTATATATTCTTTTCCCTTTTAGAAGTGGAAAGTGTTACTTGCTGTGTTCTGCTTTAGAAGTGAGCTGGAATGAGGATTTATTGCCTATTTTTCAGAATGCAGAGTTGTGTTGTTTTCACATCCTAGTCATGCCTGCATGTTTTAATCTAGTCTGCTTTTCTGTACAAAGCTGTACTGTAGTTTCTCCACCAGATTCGAACATAATGGGCAGCTTATGCTGCAAATTTTAAAAAAACCAAACAAAAGTCTGCTCAGTAACAAAGTTCAGTAATGCAGTTGTATCTCAATAATAACTGGCATTGCCCACCCTTCAAAGATGTTGGACTTCACAGGTTTGGCAGTGCTTGGGAAGCCTGAGTAACTCATTAAGTTCCATTGATAACTTTAGGCTGTGGTTGTAGTTGTTTGTTAAATTGGTCTTTCAGAAGAGGAGCTGAAAACTGACTCCAGTTGTGGCCTGTTATGTGAGCCTACTTGGAGCTTGTAGAAACTTGCTTAAAATAAACAGAATATGGACTTCCCAAAACGATGTTTTCAAACAATTTAAAGGACTAATAACTATCTAAGAGGAATAAAAAGGGTTTAAAATTAAAACTCCTACCTTGTGTGAACAGTGATTTGGCAGTGACTGAGATGTTCAAGAAATCAGCAGAGATCTTGAACATTAAGCCACTTAAGAGGAGAAACAAAATGTAAAGCAAGATCAGAAAGATTCATTCCAATTACTTCAGAAGAATCATGGGAAAGAAAAGAAAAGCTGGTTTATGTTTTGGGGATGTTATTAGTCTGAGGTACTTCCAAGGTGCTTGAAAACTAAGCTGATCCATGTCTAGGAAACAGGGACATAAACAAATGATCTGTGGCATATATAGCCAGTCTTTGGAAGATCCATTATAATGGGCAGAGTTTATATACTGAAAGAGAGGCAAAATAAAAATTGGAAATTTGGGGTGGAATGCAGGCCGAATTTTACTGCTGTAGCTAAAGATCTCTCCACATAAGCTTCTCTCTTTCTTTGTCTAGCTCTCTGAAGTAAAATGTGCATAAATATAAACTAATGTATATGGGGAAGTAAATAATCCTAGTTCTACATATACAGCAATAACTTTTGACATAGTAATTGCTATTCAGGCAGGAGCTCTTGATTCATATATTAGTTTTATGAAAATGTTAGCTTTCATTTTGAAGAGGATAACGTTGTTATGACTTCTGTATAAATTAATTGTGTACTCAAATACTATATGCAGTTCTTATGCAATTGAAATCATCACAGATGGGGCGGAAAAGATACCTATCAGTGTTGACTGAATTAATTAAAGGTTTCATTGTTGAGTGATGGATGAGAGGAATGAGAATCCAATAGAGGTATCTGAGGAGTGAGTAATGTGGAAAAGATATGCAGGGATCACTTTATTCGCTGTCTCTTCTAATAGAAAGACTAGCATCAAATAAAATCCTTTGCCAGGTTCAAAACAAATGACAGGTACAGGTCTTCATACAATAGGTTATTAAGCTGTGGAGCTTTTTGTGGATATTAAAAAGCTTATGTGACTTCAAGAAACAATTGAATGCATTCATGGGAGTAAAATCCATTAGGGATAAAGACAGCACCTCTGGCTTGCAAAGTCCTTGAACCACCAGTTGCTGGAGGCTGGAAGGGTATGTATGGAAGCAAAGTTGTTTGCTTGCCATGTATTTATAGCTTTCTTCAGAATTTGCTGTTGATCACTGTCAGAAACAGATAGTAGGCTAGATGAAACTTTTTTTATGACTTTATAAGTCATTCTTAAACTAATAATTTGTAAGTTAGTGGCATCCATTGTAGCAGCTGATAGAAAATGAAGTTATGGAACAGGAGGAAATTTTGAGTGAGTTAATTGATGCTCAAGAATATTCCAGTTAGCCAAAAAGAATAAATGCCAGACAGGTTTAATTTTGCAGCTCTACAGTTAAATTGAGGCAGGGCACATGGAGACAGCACACGCCTTAGACTAAGTGTAACTGTAAGAATATGTATTTTCCTCTTAAAAATGCATGTCTTGGTGAATGGGTTAATATTTGATGGACACCAAAAGAACATTTCAAGAATCTAAACTTCACTTGATACTTAGAGGACCACTGATCCCCATCAACTCGTCCTCTGTTAGGCGCAAGCAACAGGATCCCACAGACTTATGTATATTTAGTTTGCTTTTAATTTTTATGCAACATTTTATCATTTTATCTCTTTTGAACGGTGTTACATTTTTCCTCCTCAGGATTAAAAAAGCAGGGTCATTTCGATTATGTCATAAGGAACATCTTAAGTCTGAGATCATGGTATTGTGTCAGTATATGTGGAACAGCTTGGTGTGTGTGTGTGTTTTTCATTTCATATTTTTTTAGTACTGAAGGGAAGTATTTTGCCTACATTGATACATTGTATATAAGTATTAAAGTATTTTAGTTACTCTGTGGAATATCTACAGATCTGTACATTTATTCCACTATAACTTGAGTATGTATAGATATGAATGAGATGTTGTACTATTTCCAAATGGTTCCTGTTTTCCTGGTATTGGACTTTGTTTGACATTGTGGCTGTATTTTGAATTTCAATTTGAATAGGATCTACCTCAGGAATGTGTATCTTATCTAGTAATTAGGAAAATATTTCCTTCATGCATCACGTTACCCCGGCTTCAGCAGAGGTTATTCGTTAGGATTCTATAGGCTGTGCTGGCCGTGGATTTGTCAGGTACTTACCAGAACGCCACTTAAGAATTTGCTGATAGTAACTGGTGAAGATAAAAGCTCATCTCTCTTTCGTATATTTTTTTTCCTTTTTAAGTAAATAGCTTAATGTGAAGTTGCTAATGCAAAGCAGTATATCTAAGATGGAAAAGGTATTTTAAAGAGCTCGCCTGGAATTCAGATTTAGAATCATAGGATGGTTTGGCCTGAAAGGGACCTTAAAGGTCACCTAGTTCAACCCCATGCCATGGGCAGGGACGTCTTTCGCTAGATCTGGTTGCTCAAAGCTCCATCCAGCCTGGCCTTGAACAATTCCAATGACGGGGCATCCACAGCTTCTCTGAGCAACCTGTTACAGTATCTTGCTACCCTCCCCATGAAAAAAAATCTTCTTTAGGTTCAATCTAAACCTGTCCTTTCCTAGGTTAAAACTGTTCCCTCTTGTCCTGACACTACAGGCCTTGGTAAAATGTCTCTCTCCATCTTTCTTATAAGCCCCCTTTATCTAGTGAAAGGCTGCAATAAGGCCTTCCAGAGTTGTTGCATGCTGTCATAGTTTAGCCCCCAACTAGCAGCTAAGCAGCACATAGCTGTTCTCTCACCTCTCCCCACCCAGTGGCTTTGGGAGGAGAATCGGAAAAGGAGAGGAAAACTCATGGATTAAGATAAAAAGAGTTTTAATAAAACAATAAAAGGAGAATAATAATAATAATAAATAATATATAAGAATATTTTAAAATACAACCACTCACTGCCTGATGATTAGCCCATCCCAAGGAGTGATTTCGGCAAGCACAGGGACTGCAGTGAGCACGACAGCAGCAGAGAGCCAAGCACTGAATATTTGCCACCCGTGCCCTTGCCCAGTTCCCATTTTTATGCTGCACATGGTGTTATGGTATGGAATGCTACCTTAGCCAGTTTGGGTTAGCTATCTTGGCTCTGCACATGTACACTAGCAAAACACAGGAAACTAGAAAGTCCTTAGTTTCTTAGTGACAGCTAAAACTATTCATGCATTATCATCATTCTTCTCATACTATATCTAAAAAAACCAGCAGCTGCTGGGAATTAACTCTGTCCCAGCTGAGCATAAACATTACCTTGCAACAACTAAAGCAATGTTAGCAACAGTATTCTCATACTAAATCCAACACAGCAGCTATTGGGGAGAAAATTAACTCTATCCCAGCTGAAACCAGGAGAGACACTTATTTGCTAAAACCTGTTTCTGCACTGCACTTCTATGTATGATGTAAAAATGTGGTTTATTTCTCTCTTTCTTGAATACATGCGTGCTATATAATCCTAGCTTTTATATACAAGTTGCAGTGTGATAATGTCAACTATATTGTTGACCAGGTGTCAGGGCTTGAATTTTATAATTATACAAGTTCTTGCAGAGTATTTCATAGCAAAACAGTGGGATTTTTTAAAAAATCAGACTTCATTGCCATCATCCTCATTACTGGAGTAAAGCTCCCATTGCCTTTAGTGGGAACTCAGTTTTGTAATCAGTGCTGTCAGTCACCATCTGGACTGACTTTCTCTTTCATATCTGAATCTTACTATAGGGTCCTTCCTTTCTGGGATGCCATCTGTCAGGCAGTTTCTTTTGACTTGTTTCCAGCATCAACCTTTGTACCTTCTTTCATGTCCTCTTTTGTGCTCCAAGCGACCTCTCAAATCTTCATTCTCCCTGCTGTTTTCAAAATATGTTTTGAACGCTGGTGTACACAATGAAGTGCCCTAGCAATAATAGCTATTACCAAACACTAGGCAACATGACAGTCATCTGAAGAAAATGTGTCAGGAGGGCAAGGCTTGGAAGGCATTGACCCAGAATGGTTTTCTCATCCTTATAAGTGGTATTTCAAAGTAGCAGCTGATGGCGAAATTTGAACCACTGATTACTTTGAGTCTTTGCTGTGGATGAAAGAAATCTGTTAGTTTGGTAGTTAACCTAATAATAGCTTTCAAAAGTATTAGCTCTTAGATTTAAAAATAAGATCAAGCAGCATTCATCTAACGTTATAACTGCTTTTGAAAGATTTTTAGTCAGTAAAACCATAGACTTAAAATCATAGACTTAAAAGCCTGTAGTTTTGAGCTTATGATTGACAACAGTCCTACATTCCAGTGTTTTCGCCCTGACATAGTTAAACTTAATGTCAACAATTTATTCTGCACTTTATAAGCAAATAGAATGAAAAAATGTGAACCCCAAACCTCCCAGTTTGAAAGAGACAACAAAACATAGGGATGCATTAGAAATAATAAATACCTAACTTTGTAAAAAAAAAAAAATTTTGAATCCAAGAAAAGCTTAAAAAGGGGTGCATCTTCACAAAAATAGATAGAGTTAGCATGTGATTTAATTAATGAGTTTTAAATATAATTCAGACATCATGTTCACTGTAACTCGTACATGGAGGAGATTTGTATGTATCTGAACAGCAGCCTGTCTTCCAAGTGGTTTCAGAGACATGATTTTTTCTGAACAAAATTTGACTGCAGTCTTGTTGGTTTATGAATTTGATTTGAACCTTAAACAAGGATGATTTAGAGTTTCAAGAAGATAGAAAAAGTAGTAATTTTTCTAGCAGGAGACTTTTTTTAGTGTATATATTAAAGAAATCCCAAACTCTCATATTGTGACTAGATAGCCTACAGGTAGAAACAAACCAATTACTGTGTTCATATTGTACTCATTCTCAAAGGATAATATTATCTAGTATGAAAAGCTCTGCTTGTTTCAAAGGTTAGAAAATGTGGCAACAGACAATTGTATAACAGAAAACTGAAATAGAGATTTCACAGGATCAAGTCTTGCCAACACCTTACCAAGCTGTATTTGCTTATGGTTCTTTAGCATAAAAATTATTCATAGAAAAATGTGTTGGAAAAGTATAAACTACATTGCAAAATGATTAAAAACTGGCATGCAATATCTGTAGATGCTTTAATTGGTGTAAATGTATTGAAATAACAATAAGCAATATTCTTCCTGAGAAGCAGAGATGGCATAAGACACATTCCTTTTACCAAATACCAAATCCATTTCTTGCTGGGAAATGATGTGAGTGACCAAGTACTGGTCCATCCCTAGGTGACTGAGTCTCTACATGTGACTTTTCAGTCCCTCCATTTGTTGTGTCTAACTTGTCACTTCATCTCTCTGTGACTAGCATCCCTTATTTTTGAGCTGTTTTAAGCTGTGAATTGGTCTTGCTTCTGCAAAAGCAGTTGTTTTCAAACAGCCTCTAGGATTTGGTAATCAATTACACATGCAGTCAACAGGGAATTGTGGAAAGACAAGACGTTTAAGGATGGAGGGTCGTATCTAGAGCATCTTTCCTATCTGCCAAATCCTTTTCCTCTAGATAGGACCCTTTTTACTTCCGTTTCTTACTTAAGTACCTGGTCTGGTTGAGATTCTTCAGATAGCTTTAGCAACATGCCTGTGCATTAAAATGCCTCTGATCAGTGATTTCCCAAGGAAAACTCTCCACTTTTTATAGTCACCTTAAAAATCTGGGCATTATTAGGCAATAGGTGAAATTTTCTATTACTTAATTTTACTACGTATTTTTATATATAGATATACATTGGTTAGCTTTTGTTTGCAACAATTTGCCTTTTGTACTTTATTTACAGTGAACAATGACAGTATATTTACAAAATATGAATTTCTGTGTTGGAAAAATATACTTTTTTATCAGTTTTGTCAGGCTCTCTCCAGCCCTGGCTGGTAAGAGGCAGTATAGAGAATCCCCCCCTCCCAGTTACTGTGACGGATGATTATGGAATAACATGCCCAGAGGGGAAATTTTTTCTTCCTAATCCTTGTCAGTTAGTGGTTGGCTTATGTCCTGTAGTCTGAAGAAATATATCCCATATACTTTACAGCTAAGTTTATACAGTACTTCATTTTAGCTGACTTCAAATTTCCTTCATTACTGACTCCAAGCTTGGGAATATTACTATTCCTTATTGTTCTGCACTTCAACAAAATCAGTCAAGAGACCGTCATTCTAATAGAAAGCTGTGACCGATTGCTTTAAAAATAAATGATACTTGCACTGACACAAGAGAGAAAAAAGGTTCATTAAAACTCACGTTGGAGAATTCTCATCACTCTCTTTCCACTGCATTTGACATTGCCTGAGAGACTGCTATATATTATGTTTATTTTTAGAGACTATTGTTCTCCTTAAACCTGCTCTGCAACTTAAGGAAAGCAATAATGCTTTCAAACAGAGCTTAAATTTACAGAAGCAAGACATTGCATCTTTCTGTTATAATTAGGGGCTATCTCATGAAAAAAAATCTCTTTAAAAATAAGTTTGAGTTTGGCAGGGATGATAAAAAAAATCATAAGGAGAATTACAGGCTGCTTTAGGTCATGCAGTTTGAAAACCTGTGTGCTTTTTACTAGTAATGTAATGACATTTATAAGTGAGACCTTCAGCACCTCATGCTAATTTTAATAATTTCTTTTGAAGTACCTAAAAAGCAAACTAGTTTCATTTAGCTTGCTTTGTTCCCCAAGATTTCACCTACTCCACTCAATGTCCTGCCTGCGTACAGAGCTCATACAAAACTGTTGTGTTTTATACTCATGCAATTGAAAAGGCAGAGTACCCTTTCAGGACTAAATGTCTATAGAAAGTGAACTGGAGTATATCTCAAAGCCATTTTTTTAATGACTGTAGTATAAACCAATAAGGAAATTACAAATTTTATTTTTTAGCATAGACCAAGGCTAAAATATACCTAGTTTCAATTAGAACATATTTAAATACACAGGAAAAGTGTATGGTTTAACCACACAAATTGTAAAACAACAGATGTCCTGTATTTTGCTACTTGGTAAGCAGATTCAGGGAAAGCTACACATTTTTTTTGTTTGTTTGCCTTATTTTCTTTGTCCTTTGTTTTAATTATTAGCTACTTTGCAGGGTTAAAACAGTTATTGCAGGGACCTTCTTTCTCCTTTTAGGTACCTTGTGGGTTTATCTCATTCAGTTAACATTAAATGGACTGCAAAATTGTGCTTTCTGGGGGCTAAGACTTCAAAAGACCTTTGAAAAATCTCTAATTTCAGCCCTCAAGACTGACTTCTAGCCAGGTGACTCACACTACATCATCTTATTTACTTGTAAAATGCACCATGCTTTTCCTCTTTCCCATTAGTACCAGAGCATCATGAGTTTCTTTCACCTGAACTGAATGTTTGTAGGGAGAAAGATTCGTGACTAAATAAAAATTCAGAAAGTAAAGCTGTCATTATACATTCTACATTGCTGAAACAGCTAACACATTATAACAGCTGCCAAATTACCTGTAATCAGCATCCACACAATAGAAGGCACTCTGCATACTGATGAAGTTGTGATTAACACCCATTAACAACATGGAATTTGTCAATGAAGAAGTAGAGATGATTCAGTGCAATATTTGGAAAGAATTGCTGTCTGTGAAGCTTCCTGACTTAGGACATAATAATTTTAGATTGTTGTCAGAAATTGGTTAACGGTTTAAAAACATGCCTTGAAAAACTGTGTTCATAACTTTAAAAAAAAAAAGATGTGTTGAAGAATGATACTTTAATGGAAAACGTAGAGTCTGTCCTCCTGCCTCCCCCCACCCCTCAACTATATTAAACCATCAATTTCTTTTTAGGCATGTCAGATCTCTAATTTCCTTGGAGTTGTCTGTCTAGATTTTTTTTTTTCTCTTTCTCTCTGTCCTTATTTTATTCTGCATCCAAGCTCTATAAAACTTGCTGTAGTAACCTGTGTTAAAAGGATACATTCATTACCACGCTTGTTAATCCCTCTGGAATAATGTAAGAGATAATGTGGGCTTCTCTGTAGAAAGGTTACTAGAAACATGTCAAGAAAATGTAATTTTGCTTACGTACTTTTTTTATGACTCCAAAAATCGTACCAGATAAGTAGGGACTCTGAATAGAATTGAAGAGATCATTTGTTATGAGTTACTAACATATAAGTTTGAATATTATGTATAGCTTCTGTGATTTTATAACTAAAATATAGACTTAGCTTGAACAATGACTTCTAGCTAGCCTGCACCTGGATACTTATGCTTACATAAGGAATTTTAACAAAGCTGCAGTTAGAAAGAATGGGAAAGAATGTGACTGTATCTAATTAATCCAGATAACAAGGACTGGTGCAATTATAAGAGGGAGAAGAACCAGCTAGGACTAGGTGCAACCTTGAAGAGACACCCAAAAGTCTAAGAGCATGCGCAACAAGGAAAGTTGAAAAGTTCAATGTGATGAAGACAACCTGCCTTCACCCCCAAAGACCCTCATCGACCACTACCACTAGGAGGAATGCATGCACAAGGAGGAGCAGATAACATGTTAATGAATTCTTGGAACTAATCTTACTAACCCAACCCACTTTTCAGCAAAGTCATGACTATGTATACTAACCTAATACATACGAATAATATAGCTCAATAAAATGTGCCAACTTGGACACCTGGTGTACAAGCTTGAAGGAAAAATCTCCCTTGCACCCTGTGCACAGCCGCATACCTGCACCTAACTCAGAGTTGGGTGTCGTTATTCTGCAAGTCAGAATCTTCTAATTATTTCTCATTTTGAATTTCCAGTCTAGGACTTGTCTTGAGTCTTCATGATACAAAAGTCAGCTTAGAAACCTGTTCATGGGTTGTAACCAGCTTGGAGCCCTAGTCTTGACTTTGATGGAGTCATAGAAATCCACCTTTAGTATTTGTGAGTTTGTGCTTCAACTTAATCGACTTTAGGCTAGTTCTGAAAAGAGCCCTAGGTGTTAGAAGTGCTGAGCTTTTCAACACTCAGCTCTAAGGACAAATGCAAGATGATCCAGAACCCTGTTGTCTTAATTGAGTGCTTACATATGACCTACTTAACTTAAGGACAGGGTAAGTGGGCTATGACCAGAAAAAAAATGCAGTTCAAAGTGTGATTTCTTCACTGTACCCTTAAGAAGCCAAGCTGAGTGGAGATACAGATTTAATCAAGAGTCATTCTGGAGCCGTATTTTACCAGCTCTTCTGTAAAGGAGATACAGTGGTGTTTTTATTTTGTTGTTTGTTTTTTTTTCTCTCAGATATTAACACAGTGTTGAGAGTGTGTGTAGACTCAGGTTCAGTTCCCTTTTTTGCCTGAAGGGAGCCAAGGGTCAGTTTTCATCTCTCTGGAGAAAGGAACTGCCAGTTTTCAGACAATTTTAAGACAAGAATGGTCTTCTTGCTCTTTGCAGAATCTAGGCTTAAAGAGAATTCAACAATTGTTTGTTACCATCTGTAGAAATTATGTTATTTTATTGTCTGTCTCCAGTGGCATAACTTTCAGGTATGCTCAGTATCCACAGCACCTCACTGGTTGAAGAAATTGGAGCAACATTGATGTGGTACTTTTTAAGAGGTTTAATGTAGAGAGGTAGGTGGGTGTCTGAACTAAGGAAGCCTGTGGATGAGGTCAGCCTGTTGAGCTTGACTTCTGAAAATACAGTATCAAATCTCTTAGCTTAATTTGGAAATGAAAAATTAGTTTCTTTACATGTGTTTTGTGAAAGAGTAGGTATCAGCAAAGCCTGTCTTGAAACACTCGCTGTTCCACTGAGACATGTCATTGTGTCAGAGTTCCTGGTTGCTTCTCTTCCTGCAGTGTATTTTGTCAGACTATTTTAGACTAATCCATTAACAAAGTGGGCTTGTCAAATCTCCTCATCCTTTTTTAGAAAAGGAATAAATATAGTAATTGTTAAGTTATTTGAAGATTAGTCAGCCTCTGTGATAGTTTAGTATTTTCTTCAAGCAAAGTAGCATCATTAGGCAAATGTCTCTTTCATCTCCTTATCCTCACTACTGCTAACAGAGGCACTCAGCTGTAACTAAGAAAAATAACTTAAGCCAGAATGGGTAAAACCAGAGTTTTTGTCTTATGCAGATAACTCTAATGGCAATGCTTCTTTTTTATCGTTAAAGAATACGTAAATTTTAAACAGTTGTAGGGTTTTTGGTTGATTTAAGGATGTGGCTCTAGAGATAGAAAATTTGCAGTGCTGTGTATTTTTTTTTTCAGGTCACATAACAACTGACAGAACTCATGTGCTGCTGATAACATAGTGGGGATAATTAACTCGCTGTTTTGAGGTTTTTTTAGTGTATACATCTGTCACTAATGTTGAAGCTTAGAAACTGGGAAAGTGTGCTTTATTAGGACAGAAATGACTTAAAATTTTAATAAGGGACAGGGATGAACTGAGTTTTGATATTAAGTTATTAGACAAGCTTGTATTGATATAGGCCTTCATTTTTTTTTTTTTTTTTATAGACAGACATTTTTAAGATGCTTTAAACAAGTTTGGTTCTGAAACAGGTGGTCATTTCCTTCCTAAGAAGCCTGGAAGCAGATTTGCTCAGAAAAAAAACCAAACAGACAACTTCCCTTCAAAATTGTGTGTTTTGTGTTCAATTTTAGATAAAGAGAAGAGTGTGTGAGGCTGTTTGGTGTGGATGGTGACCACTTGCAGAGTTGCAAGGCTTTTGACTGTAGCTAAGGCTGCCTACTTCCCTCAGAAGCAAAGTAATCTCTGGGAAGTGCCCTGTGCTTCAGTTTCTTTGCTTAAATCATTAACCTACAATGTGAACACTTTGGAATGGAATGGTATATTGTGATTCATATCTTCTATGTAACTGTTTTGGTAGTACTTGAAGGAACAACCTTAAAAAGTCATAATTTCTACAAATTTACATGCTGAAATGTAATAACATTTCAGACCTAGCATAGAAAGCTAATGTCTCATCAAGGTTACTGTATAAGTTTACTATTTCCTGCTCAGTGTCAAAATAACATGCCAATAAAGCAATGCAGTTGTTTGGGAAATATTGTAAAAGAATGAAATATGAAATTCACTCAGCAAATGGACATAAGTGTATTGCAGACGAGGTGATTTATTTTAGTTTTTTTTAGTGCTTCCAAGTTCTGTTTTCAAGGTGATTTTGCATTATTGAAAGTTCTCTACTTTTCAAGGACTAAAGGACTCAATATTGTTGTGCTGTGGGATTTTTGAGAATTTTTTTCTTGTTGTTTCACTTTTGGTTTTATCTGCATTTTAAACATAAGGGACCGATTTTCCTTGTGTTTTTCAGGTTTTGGTTTAGTTAGTTTTTTAAATCATGTGTTATCACCTGTGTGCTTTAGAAGTGGGAATAAAATGCTATCAAAACAGAACAGCAGCGTTTCACATCTGCTTTACACCTGGTTCAGAATCTTAACACGTGGTGCACATCATGCTCATATTCTTCATTCTCAGCCAGATTTTTTTTTTTCTTTTTAATGGAAAATAAACAAACAAACAAAAATATTTAAAATTGTTCTGTTGCTGTAGGGAGTTGTTAAATAAATCTTTACTTGTTTATAGCTGAAGCATCGGACCTTTTTAGAACAGGTCTCTTGGCATTTGCTTACGTGAAAGTTCATATTCTTTTAAAATAAATAAAATTCAACCTTATCTAAGCAGAGTTTCTCATGTTCGATTTTGTAATGAAATAGAAGTCCTGTGGAAACACCCAGAATCTTAACTTATGCTCCATCTGTATGCAATGATCTGATATTTGGACAGATTGTCTGATTGCTCTGGATACTAACAAAACCAGAGCTATTCAAGGTAAATGTTTCTTTGACGGAGATCATAACTAATGTGTAGACTGAAACTCCAAAGATTTTATCAAACCTTAGGAATCTGATAAATTCAGATGCTACTATCTGACCCCAAACTATTTGGGTTCAGATTGCAATAGTGTTACTTTTAATTTTTTAATCCTCCTACAAACATAGTACTGGAGGATTGTAATCATACTTTTTTTTTCTTGTAGCATCTTACTGTCTAGATGTTCTAACCCTGAAATGTTACTCACTGTTACTTTTTGGAAGACAGCAGCTGGTATTTTCTTCTCTCCTACAGGCTGTGACAGTCTCTTGCCAGATTAGGGTATTGTGCCTCTTGCTTTCAGACAGGCTTGGCTACTTCATGAGTTTTTGTCTCCCATGTCTGTTACCTTTTTGTGGTGGTAATCCATCTACACCCATCTGTACAGAAGTAAGAGGGCATACAGGTATTGATGTGGAAAGGAAACAAAATAGCAGGTTTGAGGGGAACACAGAAATGATTATTAAATGAAAGAAACCCAACCAGCTGATAAAGAAACCTCTCTGATGGAGAAGAACAGATAGGAAATAGTGGTTCATAGAGCGCAGAAGGGGAGGGGAGGTAACTGCTTAAAAGCAGACATGATTTTTCAATCTACATTTGGGTAGATTTTGTCCCTACCATGTTGGTAGTTTGCACACACACACACCCCCCCACCAAAAGGAGTGTGAGGAGAAACCATCACTGTGCCTGCAGCCAAGTATAGGCCTTGGTGTGTTGCTGTGTATGGGGTTTTTTGTTGTTGTCTTATTTCTTTTGAAGGTATAAACCCATAGATCTCCTTCACATAGAGCTAGATCAAAATAAAATAATCCATTTCTGCTTTGGAGGGTGGCTTCTGAGCCATATGGGAACCCATGGCTTGAAGATATCTCAAACAAAATTGATGTATTTCAGGAAACTGAAGTGAATTCACCCTGCTGCTATTGCTAGACTAGAAATAGTTTGAAGGATACAGAAACCTCATTATTTTAGGCTTTTTGTATCATCATGCAATGCAAGATGATAAGTTAATCAAAATAATCCTGAGGACAATCCGAGACCTACGTGTACTTTTTTTGAATGTCTTTTCTCATGTAATTCTGTATTTCCAAATCAGCTGGATTGGAATTGGATTGGAATCCAAATCTTGGATTCTCACATAACAAAACGAGTCAATGATTTTTGAGCTGGATATGACATTAAACAAAAGCCCCCACACATTAGTTTCACTTATTTCATAACTATGTTTGATCATAGTCAGAATTTATGCAATTGGAAGTAGTAACTAAGGTTTTGTTTATCCTTAGTGATTTTCTTTACTTTTTTTTTGTGTGTTTTTGATTCCTCTTCTAATTTTAAAATTAACTTGCCACCTTTAAAGAAAGGTACATTATTTAGCACATAAGATTCAAACACTTTTTGTGTCTTCTGAATAAAATTCCCTTAACTTCCATTTTTATATTATTAGTGTTATTATTTCTGTGTAGTACTTGAATAATTTAGTGGCCATTATCTTGGCGACTCTAGATTCATTAAGGCAATAAAGATTAATGTCTTTGACATCTTCTGTTGATTTAACACATCAAACTATATTTCTAAGAGTATTTCAATGTATACCATGTCCTTCTCTCATGGAATATGTAATTAAAGTAATATTTCAAAGATGCAAATAATTTCTTTTAATGCAGCGGCACACTGCAGCGGGAGGAAGAGTGGTCAGCATCACAGCTGCTCATCTTCTGCTCCTTTGACTTTGCTCTCAGAAATATAATCATCAATTCCTATCAAAAATGGGAATTTGCTGGCTCTGTGCAAACACTTAACCTTATGCATGGATAATTATTATTGGTTTAAAGCACTACTACTGCTGCATCTGTGACTTGAGTGAAGGATTAGTCAAAAGGATTATAGAGACCCATAAACCTTGCTGAAAGTCAGAGAGTGTGCTATTTTGTTTCACATTTCCTCCAAGTTTAAAATGATAAAAATAAATAAACAATTAAAAGGTCTGTCTCTCCTCACCTTCATTCAAGCCCAAATTTCTGAACTTAGCCTGGCTCACTGGTCATTAAAGCTCCATGAAACATGAGAAGCATTTGGAAGAGGTCTCAGTAGGGCAATTCAGAATTAACTTAGGCCAACTTCAGTTGACTTGTCCTATATTGTAGATTTTGAGGGTTTTACTGATTATCTTTGAGGTTGAAAACTCATTGCATTTGTAGTTCTGAGTTAATATGTACTTGAGAAAATAACTAAATAAAATAATACTGATATATAATGACTAACTCATTAAAATAAACTATCAGTTTATATGATTTATAAAAATTTTCCCTAGCTTTAGTGTTTAATTTTTGAGGTTTTTTTATTTGTATTTTTTTCCCCTCTTACCGTGCTTTAGTACGTTCTTCTTACATCAAAATAAGAAATTGGTTCTGCATGCGCAGATGTTGGGAGAGAGGGAGAAAAGGCATATTTGAAAAATCATTCAGAAGACTTCATAGCCTCCTGTAGAAAAAAAAATCTATGTGATTTTAAAATTTTCATTGATGATGTTCTGCTGAGTTTGTGAGAAAAGAAATTTGTCATACATGGATTCCTGCTCCTCTTAAATAAGCCCTCCCTCTCCTTTTGTATCTATCTGTGTTCTAACAAAATGACTCACAAGAATCAAATTCTAGATTTAATAGCCTAGGTGTCTAATGTTTAGATGGGGATGAAGGAATTTAGTTGTTGTCTAACAACTCTTGTAATCACTCAGATTTTTGAGTATTCGTCTTTTTTTCTTAATTTTTTTTTTAAATTTCCTTTCGTACTTAACCTTTGTACTCTGAAAGAGAAATGATTTGTGTTATTAAATGGTTAATAGAATGTTAACATAATTCTGGTTTACTTTAGGAGTGAAAACAGTGATGTTTGCAAGCTGTGGGAGAGGAGGGGTTGTGTACAGGACAGAGCTGTCACTAAGGTAGCCGTGGTGATGCCCAGCTGCAGCCCACTGCTGGGAACACAGCACATGCCAGAAGAAATGTCCTTTGGCAGACTGAAGTTCTCCTTTTGAGTAACAGAAGTCAAATCAACTAGAGCACAGTTTTGTAAGTCTACACCAAAGAGTTTGACAGAACCATGATGCTAATTTTGTGAGTGTGGGGAAGGAGGAGAGATGGATAATTTTCTCTGCTGTCTTAGTGTGCTGACAATGTTTTGGTGCAAGTCTAAATTAACCCTAGAAGTTGTGGGCTGTACTGAAGACAGAAAGTGTGTTTTACAAGCAGAAGCTCAGCTGTCAGAAACACGGCTTTGGTGAGAAAGTACTGACTGAACAACTTATGAATGGCTTTTGGCTACCTCCTGGGGACAAGAAGGAGTGTAGATCTTATGTCCCCTTATCCTGTACCAGCTGACTGAGGTGACACACAAGGGAAGCGTTAAGGGATATTAAACTGCAGTGTGCGACCAACCATGGAAAACTGGTAGAAAACAGGATCTGTGCCTGGTGCTATCCATGAAGCTGTTTGAACTGCATGTGATGGTGTGCCAGGCAAGGCAAACTGCTGAAGTTACGTGTACATGGACCAACTAAGGCCATTTAAATCAAGTACCAAGTATCAAACCCAACTTGAATAATCAGCAAGTTGCAGATTGTCTTTCTGCAGGCACTTGGTGATACACGAAACCCATTTCAAATAAAACAAACTCTTCTACAATGCAAGAGCTTGAGTTAGTCCATAAGTATAGTTCTGTTGAAAGGCTCTAATTTTTTGTACAGAAGTGTTTCATTACATTAATAGTGTATTGAGTGGGTTAAATTTGCGATGGTTTCTGACACTTTTAACAGGTTTATCCTAATTTTAAGTCTGACAGCAATGTATACATTTTGCATAACTATTGATGTGCTATCACTGCGTGTTTACTTTTTAAGCTGAACCTTTTTCCCTGAAATTACTCAATGTTGTGGACTAAGTCTTTAACTCTCCCTGTTGCTTGGATTTCTCTTGGCACTACAAGGTAATTTTTAAATTGACTTAACTGGACCCTTGGGATTTTGTTTGCTGTGATTTTACATCACTGGTAAGAGCTGATCACTGCCGTAGACCTCACCTGCTGGTGAGTAGTATTTTGATCACTGATAACAGAAAAATGAACGTTAATTTGAAGATGCAAATGCAGTTAGGGTAGAATAATGAGTCAGTTCCTCAATGGTGTAGATAGCAGCAGCATTGACTTCAGTGGACCTATGCTATTATATATCATATGAGACTTTGACTCAAAACATGACTAATGAACTCATTTAACTCCTGTGACTCAGAAATAGAAATTTCTTTTTTTCATATTGTAGCATAAAGGGTGAAGTGTCTTAAACAGATTTAGTTAAACTGTCTAAATTTGATTATCTGACTAATAGCTGCTCCTGTTCACTTAGGGTTGAGGCAGAATAATTGTATTTTCTAATGAAGAATTAGAACCTAAGGCTTGTGTGCCTGTTTGAAATACGTAGTGTTTGGAAGGGAGATTTTTAAAGAAAAAGAGAGTTGAACACTTAATAGAAAGTAACTTGGCCAGAAAGGAAATGAGCATTGCTGGTCACTACTCCAGGATAACAACAAATAGATTAAAGGCTATGCTTTTCTTTCATGTATTTTGCAGTGGTCCTGTGTGATGGTTTGCACACCTGGTATCTTACATCTCTTTCAAATTTACTTCTCATTCAATTTCCCTCTTTCTCCTGATTCTCCCTGTGAGAACTGAAGCTGTGGAATGGCTGGGTATAATGTTATTTCTTTCAAGAGAGCTCTGATTCATCCCATCTCGAGCTGAAATAAAACACTTACGGTATAATTGTGAATTTTTTTTTTTCTTATTCTTTGTTGGTTTTTTTCCCCCCTGTTCTCTCTAGTGCCCTGTGCCTGACAGCTCCAGGCCTTCCTGTCTCCTGTTTGGAGATTCTGTGGCATTTCTCTGAAACATGGGAAATTGTTTCTTATTTCCCTCCCATTGGGCAACTTTATTTTCCCTTTGACTCACTCTGAAATACTGCTGTCTCTCTTCCTCCCCCTGCTCCCAAAATCATTATCTCCTCCTCTCTGAGCTAAAGTGACATTGCAAATGCTGTCTCTGTCTCATTCCTGATTGTTCTTGGAACATTTCTTAGCTTCTGGTTCCCTCTGTGCACTCTCAACTTGTTACAGCTACTCTTCTTCCCATCCTCTTCTCTCTGGGATGCCCTGGAACTACTGGGAGGGGTATTTGGGGCAGCACAAAGTGGGTACATGAGTAAATCTTGATGATACCGTTCCCTTATAAAGTGGTTTTGACCATCCTCATCAGAAAATTATGCTGTCTCTGGCCACCACTGTCACTACTTTTTGTTTGCCTTTGTTACGCAAATCTGATCTTAATTTCTACTTTTAAATCCCCTTTTGTTCTGGATCCGTGTTTGCCATGCAACAGTTGGATAACTTTTCTGTTCTCTTTATGCCTCACAGTTGATGAGATTGATCTTATTTTACTGACGTTTGCTGTGTTGAGGGCTTTATAGAGAATGTTTCTGGTAACTTAAAAAGTAAGAATTGAATAGAGTTTTAAAATATATAGTGAATAATTGTTACTCTTCTTGTTCTCTGTATCAATGATTTTTAGAGATTTCCAGATGTCTGTCCTGTTTTCTTCTCAGCCATCATCTTCCCAAGCTGGGAAGTCTATTTAATCTTGCCTCATAAGAAGACAGATATTTTACTTGTGATCATCCGTTCCCAGCACTACTAAAACTCCTTAAATTAGGAAGGACCAAAGTTTCTTGTGTCCCTCAAGATGCAGGTACACCTTGACTTAGGCAGTAGCACAGTGATGTCTGTTTAATGACTGTGACATTCTAACTGCATTAGTGGATGGAACGCTGTCTTTAGTATGTCCTTTATTTTTCTCTAGCATATATGCTTTGTAATTCTGGCCAGTAAATGAACAGAGCATGTTAGTGCAGTGCCAATTTCAGGTAGGCAAAAATACAAACCATTGCATACTGCAATTAATGGACTGATATATATTTATATCAGCTGAGGCATTAGAGATGACCATGATGGGAGTGTTTAGAAGACTGATTTATCAGGCCAGTTCTAAACTTTACTGGCTTAAAGTGCTTACTGAACTCTTACCTCCTGCTTATAGGTTTTTGTGCCTTATTAATCTTTTTCACTGTCTATTCAAGGAGGAGTTTGGCAGAATACAAGTTTGAAGGACTAAGTTACAAGAGTACAATGACACAGAGCTGATGCATTAGGAGATGGCAAATGCTGGTAAAACAAACATCATTAATAAGAGAGCTTGAGGTTTTCCTGATTTTCCATTCTACTTTTCAGCTTTTCACAGCAGGTCTGGAGGTATTTTGCTTTTGTCCCTGTGAGTCATAACCAGGTGCTTATTAGAGGAAAATACTTAGAGGACCTGAATGGCAGGAATTCAGATACAGTTACTCTTAGGATCCTTGTGACCTGACCCTACCCCTGGCAGGATGGGTAGAAAGAACTCCCCTTCCTTCCAGTGTCAGGTGAGTCCTTACAGAGCTATGCTGCTTTAATGGTAAGAATCGATGCACTGATAAACACAGAGAGAAGTTCTTACTGTGTTGGGAGCTGCAAATCTCAACTGAGACAGCACTTGTCCAAGGCCAGCAGGCAATTGCTGTACAGTTCAAGGAGTCCAATGATATTCTCTGATAATGGCTCTCAACTCCAGAAAACTAAATTTTTGGAAATTTTCAGATGTGTGAGATTTAGCAACATGCGTTAAAAAAATGTTGAACTACTGGTGCATTGCTAATGTCAGAAGAGTTTTGTTTGAGGTTCAAGACAAAAAGGGAAAGAACAGATGATGTGACTGATCATTAGTTATTGTAATTTGTAGCTTGTAATCTCAAGCCATTAGAGCTATAAAAATTTACACTTGCTGAGAAACTCTTCAGTGTTTTAAAAGTACATCAACACAATTAGGTTCTGTAAATGTGGCATTTCAGTGGCCAAGAATAAGAACAGTTTAAGTTCATTTTCTGTACTGAACAAGTGAAACATTTTTGGTGAGATTTCTGAATATGAAGAGCACCTTAGAAGAAAAAAAGCATTTTGGCACTTTAGGCATCAAATTCAAATACTTGGCTATGTTTCTTAATGTACGTATGTATATTACACGTATATATGTATATTAAAGATACGCATTTCTCTCTCTCTTTCATTAAATTCAGTTGCATCAATCTAACTGCAGTATCTTACCTAATAACATTTTTTTAAGCCTAAAATCATCAGAATATAGCTGTAAATAATATATGCATGCATATGCAAAATAGATGTTTACAAATAAAGATGGAAAGTTGTGTTATAAAGTCTTAGTAGAACACTGAAATTACTGGCATTTTACATATGCCCTTGAGAAATGAAGCTATCAAAGACTTAAAAAAATTGAGGAGGGGAATCAAAAGAGAGTGGTAGCTGCTTGCCAACAATACTTAGTGATTTAAAAAAAATCTTCGCAAATTTTATACTGGGAAAAGAGAGATAGATTTTGCATTCAAAATAGAGAGAATGCAAAAAAAATGAGTTTAAAGCATCAACTAATGGAACGTGACATCTGGCAATACTGCCAGACTTGCAAGGAAGAGACTGAAGTTGCTATGACTTCAAACAAAATGTTTCAGGTTGTCTGGTGATATAAAAAAATCTAAAATGCTTGGGCTTAATTCAAAATAACTACTCAGAAAATAATATTTTATATTTTCCACATTCTACTACACCAACCTAAAATTTTCCCAAAGGGGGAAAAAAAAATTAGTTACTTGAAAATTCCCAAATGAGATTAAATTATTTTACTTTTTAATTAATTTAAATTTTATCCATCTCTGTTTTGTTGTAAGGGGCTGTGAAGCTATTATTAATATGGATATGCAGCCATTTACAAACTCCGTTGAATAATATCAAAACGGTATTAAGAGATTTGACTTCTATATAGAACTCATCAATAGTATATTTTGATTATACTGTAAATTGTGTTGCTGGCCTCAGAATTGTTGTGAGGAGGGAAAATGACCTGATTTCTAAAACTGTTGTTTTAATTTTCCTTTAGTTGTGCAACATGAGCTCCATAGCATCTGTGCGTTGTAATCTCAACTGTTTGCAAAACTGATAATGCAGAAGCGCATATGAAAATTACACATACAATTTTTCTCTCATTATACCAATACTAATAATTCAATTACAAAGTTGGGATGGTTCATTGCTACAAAGAACTGAATTTTCTTGAGGTAAGGGGCTAGGAGTTGAAATGAAATCATATTAAAGAAAAGTAGGTGAAGTGTTTTATCTAGGGTTTGAGAATTTCTTCTCTTAAGAAGAGATCATTGCCTGGAACTGACAGCTGAATAAAAACACCTGCTTTCATTAGATCATTAAATAATTGCAGTCTACTAATATGTATCAACACACACACACACAAAAAAAAAAGTGTGACTGTAATTTTAGGAGAAAGGAGAAAGGGTAGTGCTAGTACAGCACTGCAAGTCATTGGCGGTACTGTGCCCTCGTTCCCTGCTTCCTAAGCGATGAATGTAAACGAGCGTGCAGAGTACTTGTTTGCAACTCTTGGGTAATCAGAAGGAGGGAAGTTGAACGTGTAGGAGGACATTAAAAGATTCTGTTGTGTTTTGCCACTCAGGAAAAATAAATAAATAAACCCAACCTTCAAATATCTAGCACAACTGCAGAAAAGAACTAAAAAATTTACAAACTTCTCAGGAGGTCCTTAAATAATGGAAAAATAGCCCATCAGAGCAGTAATAAAGGGGGAAAGAAATCTTGAAGACTAACTTTGACCAGTTTAGGAAGCAGATTAAGTAGGTTTTGAGGCAGTAAGCAGCTGGAGTTAGTCTTGTGGGTTCCAATGCTATTTCTACCCTACCAAATACTAGATTGTATTGAAGGCACACTTAAAATACACCCTAAAAAGTGAGATGCCACAAAAATGCTCAAGGGTTAATCTGTTTAATATTATAGATTTCAGTTGGCAACATAATAAAAAATGCAAACAAGAGTTTTGTTTTTAAAGGATTCCTTAAAGCCTTTTGGCACTTTGCATTGTAATACACTGGATGCTCTTAATGCCACAGTTTTGTGCAAATTCAGGGTGTCAGCCCATCATGCAGTTGCACTTTCTTTCATTTCTGATTTGGTTTGATTTAATTATGTTAGGTTTCTTTGTAACTGCCAATTTACTCTGTGTGATAATACAGTTCCCTTATGCATAGGGGGTTACAGCCATTGCATAAATATTCAGAAAGGGAATTTTAATAAGCAGATTTACTATGCGTGCTAGGAACAATAATTTACAATGTAATATCAACCAACTGTGTTTCAGGACACAATTAGTGAATTAGGTGTCAGCACTTATATATTTCCGTGATGCTTATGTACTTTTTAAGAAGTCCTCTAAGCTCCTACATGCCATTTAGGTACCTACTTGTAGGTAATCTACTTCATGATTTTAAAATCTACTTGGTATCATTAAAAAAAAGTCAGTAGGGGGAGGGCAGCTTGCTGGTTGTATACATGAAGGAAATAAATTTTTAAGAAATAGTCTAAGTTGGTTTTATGATAAAATATTCAATGCGGAGTCCTTGCATGTTGTCTGAAGTTTGTGATGCCATTCTGACAGAAATCAAAATTAAAATCATAGAATCACCTGGTTGGAAGAGACCCATCAGATCATCGAGTCCAACCATTCCTATCAAATACGAAACCATGCCCCTCAGCATCTTGTCCACCCATCCCTTAAACACCTCCAGGGATATTATATTAAAGAAGACTTAGTGCAAATTTCAGGTCTCTTGTATTGTGCCAGAAAGCCTCCGAAGCAGGATATTTCTGTTCTGTGCGTAAAGAGGAATAGATTACAACTGCTGTGCAAAAGCTTCCACAGCAGCTGCAGGCACATGGTTCGAGTGTTGGCGTTGCCCTGCAGGTGAGGCTCCGGCTCCTGTGGAGCCCTAACTAACTGCCAGAGTATTTCTTGCAGTAGCAGTAGGCACTGCTCTACCTATGGTATATCAATGGGGGCTGCCTTTCATCTTACAACTTAATAAGAGGTCTACTTGATCCTAAACGTACGAGTACTTATGTGCTATAATGGTGAAAGAGTTTTTGTACACAGTGAAAAAATGTTGTTGTCATTAATAACCTTAAGCTCAGTGTGCCTCATGTAAACCGATATTATGGAGTGCCCAGTCCTGGCCTTTTACTAGCCTCATTTTCATCTAATTATGAGAACTTGCTGTGCAAATAGAATTGTGGTACGAGATGCTGCATTAATGTTGTATAGCCTAAGGGTAGAGGGAACATCAAAAGACCTTGAAAGAGTGGGGACAGGGTGCAAGCAGGAGCCTCGCAGCCACCATTGCCCACTGGTGGGTAATGAAGAGGGCAGCCCGGAGACCTGGGAGAAGACATAGTTTGTTTTAGGAAAATTAGCCAAGCAGCAGGATGAGGCAGCTGCTGTGGCCTGGGAAAGAAGCTCCTAGCAAACACTTTGCAGCAGGTGATACAGACCTAAGGGTGGCAGTTGTCTACAAAATCAAATGTCTAGTAAAAGAACAAGATTCCAAATGTAGAGGGGGCAGATCCCCTTTTTGATTCTGGCTCCCCTCCAGGGGAAGCTCTCTTTTTCTGCCCTTGAGGGCTGAGATAAAGTAGTTCAGGGGACCATCAGCTAAATGGAATGGGAAAATATGAAATAAATTAAAAAAACCAACTAAAAATGTCATCTTTGTTGTTAAAATGAATGTGTAATTTTCTATCTCATCATTGATAGTGTCATTTTTGCATAATCTCCATAATATGTCTGTATTACACCTTACTGACAGAATATCCTTAGTTTATGTTTAGCAACTTGTGGCTGGCAGACTTATGTTTATACCATGCCCTGAATTGTGTAGTAGCATATTGTTGGGTGCATAACTTCGTCTATTAAAGCAACCTACACTATAGCAGGTATACTAGTATACTATGGGAAATGTGTAAATAAGGAATAGCCTACACAAAACTCAATATATAGGTGAGCCATAGGATTGACTTTTAAATTCTGTAAAGTGCTTTTTTATGGTGTAATAGTAATTGCAGAGTAGAACCTTTTACCTGTAGGGTATGAGCTTGAATCATGAACTGGTCGTTGCTTGCTGGCTTACTAACTGCAAGATATACCAGATACAGAGCAATTTCTGCTGGACAAAACCTTGTTTCGTAGAGAGAATTCTAATCCTAGATGTAGAGATGCTCAAAGAACTTCCCTTTTTTAGCCTTCTTTTTTTTTTAAACCATAGTTTGTTCTATCTTCAATCATTTTCCCATCCTAGATTATAGAAGAGAGAGGCATATTATTCAGCATGACTGAGAACCAGTTTATGTTACTTTCGGGAGTCTGACTAATAATTTGCAAGTGAGAAGCTGGAGTGATCTGTAAGGTTCAAGAAAAGAGAGTACTTTTTCTTTATGAGTTACTGAATATAAAAGACTGATTATGTCTTTTGTTTTTGTGGGGGACAGAACTCATCATTACAACACTACCAACACCATAAATCTGAACAACCCATCAATTTAAAAATATTCTGTCGTAGCCTGTGGTTGCATAGTTGTTCAGCTCCTTTCTCTAGAGTTAAATAATCTGATCTAGTATTGAAACTGCCACCAAGAATTGCTAATGTATAATTTATCCTTGCAATTAAAAAGCATTTTTAACCAAGTGTCACAACATAGAGACAAGTAAATTAGGCTGTGATTTATATTACAGTGCTTTGCAACTTGATTTAGTGTCACTCTGGAGGAACTGACAAACAGCCTCAGTGGAGTAAGACAGTGCTTTCAGTAAGGAATGAATTAATTTCCCATGTGTTAGCAAGGACTGAAAAATAGTTGCTGCCTGGTACTGAAACAGTGATTCATATTTTTTGTTTGTTTTCTAAAATGTTAAGCAATACAATAGCAAAACTTTCTAGACAGAAAGAATACTCGGGTCAGACACAGTTATTGATAACCCAGTGTTTTTATAAAATAAAACTTAGTTAAATATCTTAAGGCTTTTTTTTTTTCTTGTAGTGAGGAAGGGAAATGTGGTTATTTTATATTTTCCTTACTCATTGTCTAAAATTGGGAGCTTTGGAATGTCAGAATATGAAAGCCATGAAGCAGTCAGCTTAAATGCTGCTAAATGAAACTCACCAAAGGTAAGTTAGGTAAAACACTATTACCATTGGATGTAGAAAAAAATACTGATGATATATGGGGGATTGTATTCACTTCATGAGTATTTTGGGACATCATACACTGTTGGTTTTGGATGCTTCCATTTTTTCTTAACTTCTTTCCAATAAGGAAAATAACATTATAGAAGATTAATGTGAATCTATAATGCTGGTGGATTTTTATTGAGGAGAAAAGGAGGAAAAAATTCTCATACAATGAGCTAAATGAGTCATTCAATCTCCTCATTAGCTATAGTTAGCTGTTTCTAGGGAAACCATACAAACAGTGATGGAGTGAGATTTACCAATTTGCTCCATCTATACTTGTGCTGCTCTAGTAACAGGAAATGGTTCTATGAACTTCTTGGTGTCCTGGCAATGTAAGTAGTGTTAATTTGATCAGTGGAATGACTTGGTAGTTGTAGTCCCTGGAGGTGGTTAAGCAAAGATGATTCCTACAGTAGGAAGGAGCTTCCATTGTTGTGAAATATTCATAACAATCAATCCTTTAACCCACGGCTCTTCCCTCTCCTCTTTCTTTATTTTTTTCTTTTAATGAGGGTAAATTCAATTGTGGATTAGTCATCTACATTTTATGGACATGTTGTTCCTTGGTCAAATAGTTGCTAGAGGTGCAGGGTCTTCAGGAAAGGATCTGTGCAAGTAGATGGTGTTCAGTAGTTCACTGACTAACAGTAGACTGCATTGCTGTTTAGCTGCCTGTAGCATAAGGACAAAGCAAGAAGGAAAAATACCATAAAAAGTTAAGAGTCCAGCTGCAACTGTTTTGTTTAAAACACAAACTTTCATAGTCTTTGCCATCAGTAAAACATGTTGTTTTACAACTAGTTCTTGTTGGAAATGCAGAAGAAAAACATACTATGATTTAACTGGGTCTTTTTAATCTTGCACTGCAAGAGAATTATCATTTGGAAAGAGCTGGTGTTGTAGGAAGGAAGGATTTTGTGTGTGTGTATAAGTACCATGTTAAGCATTTGTGAGGGGCCTTGGAGTGGGTTTAGCAGTAGTATTTTATACAAGGAAGTATATCTTGATGTAGGAAATAATAGCATTATTATGATTACCTCTACTGTGTTACCTAAGAACAGATTATGACCATGGCATATTTTAATGATTTGTGAGGTAACAGAAAAAATTAGAGACCTCATGAAGCATACATAGTGTCAGTGAACTGGCAGTGCACTTTCTTGTATAACCAGATTGTTGCATAACAAAATTTGGAAAGGTGTGTCCTGATCGGCACTACTGGAGGAGCTACTGAGAAGCCTTTGAGTAGGTGGGATAAAATGAGATTTGTGCTTTTTTATTATCTTGGTTTATGTCTGCTATGTGAATTACATTCTGCCATACTCTCAGGTGAGTTTCCTGAAAACAAGATATGTATGTGTTTTGCTTGCTTTTCTGCAGGTAATCTTAGCTTCACTATATGAAAGATGGGAAAATACCCTCTGGTACAGGTTTTTTTTCTCCTCAGCTTCCTTTACATACTCTTCAAGAAAGATGAAGAAAAATTGGCAACAAAGCAATCTCATCCAAACTTGCAGACAAGTTAAAAAAGGTGACACTAATTCCACATTCTAAGCACCTAGACTGCCTTTTACAGTAAATTTTCGCAGTGGATATCCATACATAAATACACAACATGAGCTATAAACCAGTAAATACGAGCTCTGCAGGGCATGCTGTGACCTGCTACTCTAAGGTCAAAACCTCTCAAGAGCTTGTAACGAAATAAGTGTTTTTCACAGTTTATGAAACCTAGTTTTCCCACCATTTCTCAAATCATAGTCTGAGATATAGGTCAGTTCTGGGAAAAAAGTGTAATCTTTCATATTATGACTTAGGCTCAAGTGCCAGCCATTGTTATTCAAATTATAGATAATAAGCAGACAGGCCTAGCCTCAATGGTATTTCCAAACCTTCTCTTCATGAGGTGTTATTCCTGTTCTCAGTTATTAACATACTAAGGCTACAGCAGATAATGTGTCCTCAAGGATCCTGAAACAAATTGACTAAGTTTGGAACAAATTACATGGACTTATTTCCCAGGGAAGCATTCATTCAGCCCTAGACGCAAAATCTTAGGTGGGACTTAATATATTTTGTGTCTTGTTAGACAAACATCTTACATGCCAGAAAAAGTATGTCAGCAAGAAAGCAAAATGATGCTTTGTGGTAAAGTTCAGGTGTAGCAGCTTCATTTCCTGATTTCTCAGGCTGAGGGCTTGAATACTTCCCATGGATAAGGTGAAGTGAGCCATATTGTTGTCTGCTCCAGAGCACTGTAAGCCAGAAATGAAAACATCATGAAGTGAATTTTCCTTATTGAGGAAGTTTCCTTCTGTTTCTGCTTGTGCTGTCAGTTAAGCCACTATCAGAACTGATTTCAGAGCTTTGTAAGTTCAGTCATTTTTTGGTCTTGCCTGTGCAAGTTTCAGGGAACAGAACAGTGGTAAGACTGGAGAGAGAAGTGTTTATTATATACTGATATGTCTTTATTAGGAGAGCTGTGCACTCAGTCACAGTGAAGAAGGAAAACACTTTGGTGACCTGCCCAACAGAGACATTAATCTTTTGTGGAAGTTGCCCATTTTAAAAAGTTTTTTAGGGAGTTCTTGGTTTGCTTTCTTACCCCTTCCTTTAAATTCTTGTAGGATTCTTCTTTGGATGCTGATGAAATAATATATTGAAAAGATACATAATATAAATGGGAATGATACCCCTTCAGGACCTTTTTTTCTTGATGATCTGACTGAAGGAATAGAGTTATAAAACCAGATTTGTGGTGAGCTTTGTAAAGACAGAGCTTCATACTGAAAAGCTAGGTGGACTTATTGCCTATTTTTTCACAGTTTTGGTATTAGAAAGATATACTTTGCTTTAAGAAAAAAAGTAGATAAGTCCTCCGTTCTAAAGCTGTGAAATACCGTTTAGAGCACAGGAACTAAGTTTGAGATTGCTGATTTTTATACAGGTAACTTGAAAAGCAACCAGACTTTTAGGTTTTCTGGGCTTAAATTAATAGGATTATTTGTACAGTGTTCTTCTTGGAAACTTGCACTCATCTTGACTTGTGCTCTCCTTTATTTCTTTCCGTGGCATAGTTTACTGTTACAAAAAATGTCTTCTGTGCACCTAAAGTGATTGTATTGTGTTATTGATTTATGCATGAAATGTCTATGTTTTTGTCCAATATAAGCTAGGTTATATAAGGGATATTATGTGAATGTATATTGTTTTCTCAAGCTACCTGATGATATTTTTACAGTGCTAATACCAGAACATGTGAAAGAACAGAATATGGATGGCAATAAATGGAAAGAAAAGGAAAATCTTACACTATATCTTAAGTGCCTCCATCCCTTTATTCTTGCCTTTCTCCAAAGATCTGAGAACTGTGTGGCATTTACTGAGAATTAAATTCTTGGAGCTGAGCTTGGTACTTTCCATAGGATGGTGTGTGGCTTACATATTTCTCTACGAAATAACTTGGTTATCTACTGTGATTTACTGTATGAGTCATTTTCTGGTGCTGTTAGTGTAATTAGAAACAGAATGGAGGCAGTGGGAAGAGAGAAGAAGGTCGCGGGGCAGGAGACTTCAGGGGAAAGGTAGTGTGGCAACAGCAGGAAAGATTCCTTTCTAAGAAAAGAAAATGTGTTTATTACCAATTGAAAGGCAAAGGCGCCTGGGGATGTGGGGATGATAATGCAAAGAAGGAAGAAAAAGGAAGGTAAATCAATCTCTCAGGATTGCTTGGTTTGTTTCTATTTAGTGTTTTAAAATACACACTAAATACACTAATTGCACTGTTACAAGTATTGCTATAAACAACAGAAATCAAGAGGCAAGCTTCTGTGATATGTTTTTTCCACATCAACAATTTGGAATGGATAGAAGAAACAGGCATTTAAGAATTAATAAACAAAGTATTTTACAAAATATGTTAAAGCAGGTATAATTTCCAAGCTGATAATTTTTACTTAACTTCAGCTCAAGTAGACTAGAGTGCACAGTCTTTCTTAAAAACTATTCAGTTTGCCATTTTGTTTCTACATCTTGGTCTTTTGGTCTTATCCAAGTAAGCACTTTTTGTCCTAAAATTTCTCCTCATACCTTTATATCATGCTATAGGAGATTATAAATGTACTGACAAGCCGTTCAACAGCCTTTACAGCGCTTTACATACATTGAATTGAACAAACGGGGGCCAAGTACCATGCCATGAAGGATCTTTGATGAGTAGTGTGCACATGAGCCACCCTGGCCTGAGAAGCCACTGAATCCTAGTACCACAGGTTGTTGAGTGTGGAAAACATGCAACAAGGCAGATACACTTCAGAAAAATCTATGAGGTAAGCTATCTTGTTTTACAAGTAGAGTGGAGAATTATTCTTAAAGCCAAGAGCTGGTATTCAGCACGGCGTTGGAAACTACCAGCACAGCAGAGACCACGTGAAATTTCTCCTGTGTCTCAGCTGGTAGTAATGCCTGTCACTGTAGAGTGTTTTTCATCTACTTCCTTCAGCAATGAACACTGAACAGTTTATGGTGAATCTTCTTAGGAGAAGAAATGTTTGGTCTTTCAGTACCAGCTTCTTTAATGATTTATCTGCTGCTGCGATAGTATTTTTGATGTACTTTATTAAAAAAGCTATGTTTATAGGTCCATTTTAAAACCTCTCTTTCTGCTCCCTCAAATTCCAAGGGAGATGTGTGATCCTGATTACTGCTTTCCCAAGATAAAAATGCTGGGGAGTTTTTGAACTTAGGCCGCCCGTGTTTGTGCCTTTGGAATTTTGTGTGTAAGTCATAGAATCACTAGGTTAGAAAAGACCCACTGGATTGTCAAGTCCAACCATTCCTATCAATCACTAAACCATGCCCCTCAGCACCTCGTCCACCTGTCCTTTAAACATCTCCAGGGAAGGTGACTCAACCACCTCCCTGGGCAGCCTGTTCCAGTGCCCAATGACCCTTTCTGTGAAAAATTTTTTCCTAATGTCCAGCCTAAACCTCCCCTGGTGGAGCTTCAGGCCATTCCCTCTTGTCCTGTCCCTTGGGAGAAGAGGCCAGCTCCCTCCTCTCTAAAAATCCTTCTATACTGAAAGCAAAGGCATTGAGATGATGTTTTCTTATATTAGCAGAATGCTGTGTGCTAGAAAATGCAATGTGTAGAAGACTCAGTGAAATATACAGAACTTTCAGGCTGGAAAGAGGCCTACATGAATATAGGAAAAATAATATTGCTTTTATAGAAAAAGAAAAAAAAGCAAGATAAATTTACAGCTGAAAATACTCAGTTAGAAGGTCCAGCATAAAACCAAATTATTTTATTAATTTTTTTATTATTTTTTATTTTATATATTATTTATGTTATTTTATTTTCATCTCTTCATGCACTTCTGTCATTTCTGTAGTCAGTGGCTATGCAACGTAGTCCCTGCAGTGTTTAGTGTGATTTAATTTATCCTAAAAAGTATTAGATCTGAAAGTCAACAGAGGAAGGGAAGAAACAAGCAGATTAATACATTTGTAATTTGTCTTCTGGATTATGTAGAAACTCCAGTCAGGGAGTATGTTCTTTATAGACACTTAGAAGTGTGCAGTACTCATAGTAAAATCTTGTGAATAGAAGTAGTATATAAAAAAAACCCCAACAAAACAAAACAAAAACCAAAACAGAAGAAGAAAGAAAGAAACAAAGGACCTTGCAGTTGAGAAGATAAAGGAATTATTTTGGATGCTGTGGTAATATAAAACATGATCCACACAATAGGAGTAAGGGCAGTGCATTCATGAGTTCTGAAGGTGTGAGAATGATGAAAAAAAGTGTTAACGTGTAATTGTCACACACAAAACTTTTAATTGGGGCTGTTTGCTGCTCTTAAGGGCAATGAGTAAGGATTTGGTTCTGGGGTTTATGAAGAGATCAGCTGGGATGCCTCAACGGTTTTATTTTGAATATCATCCCTGCAGTTTTGTGCAATTCATAGCACTCTGTCTTTTCTGTCTTGATCTTGTCGTGGTCATGTATCTTCTTTCAGAGACTAGAAGAAAGACTGAGGGAGACAGGCATCTGGTAAAATGAAACTATCATTAGCAGAGATAGAAATATTGAAAGGCTGTAAGATAACATGTAGAATTTAGGTATTTTTGCCATGTGATTTCCCTTTTCTTATCACCTCATTCCCATACCCTGAGTGGAAAAACTTAACTGAAACCTGTTCAGGAGGCAAAGGTTACTTTTTTTGTCTGTTTGTTTTTTTGTTTAAGTGAAAATATATTTTTCAGTTTGAAATGGGCTGTGCTTTCTGTATGTTGTTTAGAAGGCTTATTCATACGCAGGCACACAAGTATGTGCTTTTATTTGTGTAGAGATATTGTTACATGTCTGTGAGAATGTGAGCTCTACATTGTTTGAATTGGAGATACCTATAATGCTGTTTTGGTATTTTTTTTTATTGCACAGATTGCAAAACCAAACAAATTAATAACCCAAGGTCGACAATAGTCCAGCTGTTTATTGTAAAGCAATAGAGTTCTGAAACTGTAATCCATAAATTTCATCTGATCATTATGAAAAATATCTTGAAATGTCTAATTTGACTTGAGAGTCAGTGAGAGATCTAGATGGGAATGCCAGTAAGAATTGGTTTCTTATTTCTAGTGGCTAACATTTTATAGATTATTAGAGAAAAACAGCAGAGACCTAATTCCACGATGCTTCCAATAAAAATTAAAGATATAACCTTCATGTTTGGAGGGGGTAGGGGGGGATATATAAAATCACTGCAAACAGTAATCTCTGTCCCAGAGGAGTATGAGAGTTTTGCATGCTGTGAATAGATTAACTATGCATGCTAATGCAATAGTATCACTACATTAATCTCCAGTAGTATTGAAGTACGTTCCACATTTTGGGCTTATCTAAATTTGTTAATTAAGTACTGTATTTTGTATTTGAAAAAGTATGTTTTCTGTGCATCGAGGACTCGAGGACTAACAAGTGTGACACATTGCTTATCTACTAGCCATCAGCAATTTGTCTTCAACCAAATTGTAATGGAAGCCTCTGCTCTTTCCTGAATACTTCAAAGGGGGACTTACAAATTACAAGCTGTAACTAGAGCAGTCCTTAAAAGCCGGGAGAAACACCTGAAGAAGATTTATCAAATACAGTGTTTTAAAATAGTTCATATTTCTTGTCAAAATTATGAATGCTAGATCTTTAACTTTTCTTAATATTAATAGCTGCGGAGGCTTGGACTAGTTTAAGTTTCTTTCATAATAAATTGTTATAGATGGGCATACTTTTTTCATTTGAAGAAAATCCCAATGACATCCACTAGTATACAACTGGTCCCTGTGTGCACCATTTGGAAGAAGGAGAATTTTCAGATTCATATCTGGTGAAGCATTTCAAAATCTACTTGCCTCTAAGTACAGGATTTTAAGCAGGTGATTTCAAATTGAGGCAGTGTGTCACTTCTGGTAAAATGTGGCCTGAGAAATTTTAAGTGTAAAAAAAAAGAGAGAAAAATATAGCAATTTTATCTACTATTAAAATTCTCAAAGCAGCCCCTCTCAGAGCATTGGTCTAGAGATGAGCTCTACGCCCTTGCTGCATCTGATAAAGGTAGAATATTGTGTTCGCTCTGTGTTGCAATGAAAACAAACTTCCACATGTTGTTTGTAAAATGCCACAATCCTTCTCCAATGTTTCCATTTTAGCCTGTTGATAAGGGCAAATTTGTATCACAGGAGCATTACAATTTGAACAAGTTCAAGGCAATGTCCTACTTGATTAAGATAAGAATTATTTATTTCAGCAACCCAACTAAAATGTCAGAGATACTTGAGTTGATACTGCCCACGTAACTAAATGCAACTGACATCAGTAATGTTGATATGAGATTAGTAATGATGTTTAAAATCAACTGCTTAGTGCTTCTGGGTTTGAAACTTCATCTGCCCTGTGTCTTTATGGTGTCATTGGAAGACATCAGGTCACTGAGGTCCAACTCTGGTAATTTGGGACCATATTGTGTTAACCTCACCTGATTGAGAACGGCAAAGACCAAAGTCTTCCCTGGATGCATGACCATGATCATCTGACCTTAAGGAAAGAAAGGACCATTTCAGGCAGAGCACCAAATAACTGCAGGAGAAATCATGACTGTAACTTATCATTTTGTAGTATGAGGTCTTTTCTTAGATCTGTCATTTTTATAACTAGGTAACTTTAATGAAATCTAACATTCTTGTTGTAAACTGAGACATGCATAATGACCATCTTCCAAAATGTTTGAAGCATGAAGAATATCAGCTCTGAAATGCCAGGGGCAGATTAATGTATGAAGTATGAATCTTAACAGTCCTTTCTAGTGTAGGCTTTAAAATTATTCATGAAGTTTCTTTTATATTATAAATTACTGACTGGAAAAGCATAACTTGGGGAAAGTTTTAAAAAAGTTTTATGACTCATCCTATTCTATGTACCTTCACTGATAAAAATATTTGGTGTATTCTAATCTCTTCTGAAACTGGAATTAAGAGTAGGTTTTATGGTAAGCTACTGCTTTTAGGCATAATAAACGTATGTTTAAGAAAGGGTACCTGTGCTTGAGTCCCAGGTGATTTAAACACGTAAGATGCATATCCTTTGAGAACTATATCTTGATTTTTAAAATCATGTTGGGAGCCTAACTCCTATAAGGATCTGAACAATTGAAAACAAGATCTTCTGTAAATCAATAAGACTCCTTTTTTTTTTTTAAGTGCTTCCCTTTATTTATTTATTTATTTATTTAGAAAGAAATATAGATTTTTCTACATTGCGTATAAATTGTATCTATATTGTATATAAATAATATAGTTTATTAATCTTGAAATTTACTGAAAGATTGAGTTGATTTTGTAGCTCATAAATAAGAAAAGCTTTGCAAATCTGAAATCATGTTAATAACTCATTAAGTATGAAGTCATTTTTTAATCTTGTTAATAAATAGTTAATAAAATGTTTTAAGATCTCATCATTCCCTACTAGCTAACTGTATAAAATTGTGCTGTGGAGTTTACATCATAAAAACTTAAATTATTACTTCCAAAGTTGATTACCAATTATTGCTAAAATGATTTTTTTTATAACCATTTATTTCTTGCATTACTAGTCTTCTTAAATTGCTGGATTCTTGCAATAAATTTTGTAGGGGTCTTAAATGTCACTTGGAACAGCTATTCTTCCAGAGTACTGTCAATATTTCTTCTAAGTTTAATTTATTTTAGTCTCTGCTTAAACTTGTGTCTGGCTCAGTCTTGTTATTTTGAAAGAATATTGCAAACTGGAGAGTTTCCAATTGTGTCTATTTTTGAGAAAATAATGCAGAAATGAGATTATAGTGTCTCTAATTAGTTTTATTTCTAGTCTCAGTTCAGGTGCTTGTTTCTCACATGCAGTTCTCTTAATTTTCAGTGATAATTATTGGGTAGGATAATTTTAGTTATATGTAATGTGGATATGTGTAAATTGAGATGTATATACGTATGCTTGCCATTTACTGTAGGTATATATAATGCTCACATAGTTTCACATACATAGATAAGAATTCTTTCCTTAGTCATCTGTCTCCTCTTTGCACTGCCCACACACAGTATGGTTGGTAGTGTAATCATAGAATCAGAGTGGTTTGGGTTGGAAGGGACCTTCAAAGGTCATCTGGTCCAGCCCCTGCAGTGAGCAGGGACAGAGCCCTGTCCAACCTTGCCTTTAATGTTTCCAGGAATGGGGCTTCTACCACCTCTTTGGGCAACTTCAAGTGTTTCACCACCCTCATTGTAAAAAATGTCTTCCTTATATTTGGTCTGAATCTATCCTCTTTTAGTTTAAAACCATTACCCCTTGTCCTGTCACAGGAGACCCTGCTAAGAATTCTGTCCCCACCTTTCTTAAAAGCCCTTTTAAGTACTAAAAGGCTGTGATAAGGCCTCCTCGGAGCCTTCTCTTCTCCAGGCTTAAAAATCTCAAATCTCTCAGCCTTAATTCGTAGGTAAAGTGTTCCATCCCTCTGATAATTTTTGTGATAATCCTCTGTTCCTGCAGGTCCGTGTCTTTCTTGTGCCTAAGGATCCAGGATGGAGTACTCCAGACTGTAGTTCCAGTGAAGTCAGAGTGTAACATTGTTGACTGACAGCAGAATAGTAACATGCGTTTAGTTCAGTGGAGACTCCTGAAGCAAAGAAATTCAAATATCTGAAGTGCCACTTTACCTAGTAAGTAGTGTAGCAAAAGGTCAAAAATGTATAACGTAAAAGTCATCTAGTGACTGATGAAGTTGGTTGTCAATATTGCAGACAGTGCGACTTGCTTATTTGATTTGAGCAAAACTGTGTGATAAGTGTTTTTTGTTAACAGGAGACTGGGTTATTGCATACTGTCAGGTTTCAAGTAAGGATGCCATTATACGTGTTAGTAAGTCAGGGAATGAACTTGGAATTTCTGTGTAAAAGATTAATGTTTTCTACTGTTTTGGAGTACATTTGCTTAGCTTTTTGTTTTCAACAGAGATGAAGCATCTCAAGTCATACGCTGTCTGCTTAGTGAAATGCCTTCTGATGACTTCTGTCTTCTGTGAAGATGATATGGATTCAAATTTTTTAAGACTATATATAAATTGGGGGAGTCCTGATAAACAGTCTTCACTTTATCTCACTGACTTTTACAGGAGTACTGCCAACGATCCATTGCCAGTGGATTCAACAAATGCTTGCATTTGGGACTTGATGCAAGACTGTTTAAGATTTTACATTTAGACGAAATCATGTGAGATGAAAACTGAGATTTTGAGCAGGGATGGAGCTTCTGCTCCTTAAACTATTTAGCAAACAGGGTGGAAATGTGCTCTGTGAAGTCTGCTTTAATCCCAGCTGTGCCCATTGTCTTTCATGGCTTTATTGGATTAGAATTCTCACATTTCTAACTGGCACAGCATTTGTATAGTGACCCTGATGCTTCTGGCTTATTGACAGTATGTTGACACATACAGTACTGGATTCAGTATGCAGTATCAATTTTACTGCTCAGTAGAGTCATTGTGGATATGTTGGTCTCACTATTAGCACACAGGTAGTTACTGTGCTTGTGCTTCCATAAGCTGTGGGTTTATCTCTACTTGAGAAATGTCTGAGGGGAACAAAAGCAAGACTGCCTGTTGCAGTTCTGACTTCAAACCCTTTGAGTAATTGCATATGTTTTTGTATTGTGATCAAAATGCACCTTTGTTGCAAAATGAGCTGGTATTTGTAGAATATCAAAGGAAAGTTGAGATGGCTTGTTGCAACTTTTCCTTTCAAACAAAGTTCTGAACTTCTTCAGTCTTCACTCGTGAAAATATAGTTGAATGGGTTGCTTTCTGTCTCCAAGGATTACTTGGCAATCCATGGCACTCAATATTTCTGATAAGTACATGTAAGACTTTTACCACAAGAGGAAAATGGGTTTTATGCTGCTATTAAATTTTTGAGTAAATTTATTTCCAGGTAGACTGCATAACAAAACAATCTTTTAGAAGGTTTATGCATAGGGCTTTTTTAATGTATGACAAGTTTTAATACATACAGAATTAATGGGCACATATATTTGAATTTTCTAGGACTGTGAATATATTTGAAAGAAAATGATTGTGACAGTGATACAGTGATACATGACAGTGATATCATCAGCATATCACTGAAAGAGGAGACTTTAACAAACCATAATTTACCCGTGGGGTGGGATGTAAACAAAAAATGGAGAGGAGACATACTCTAGTTCTTTGGGTCTATCCAGGTGTTAGAGAAAAGAAAAAGAAACAGGTGGGCAATAGCTTGATTTCCCCCTTCACATGTCTACATGTGAAGTTATTTCACCCCAGTAAGTTTATTGAGGGCTGATTGTGGAACTGATAAATCTGAATGGGAATTTCTGATATTCATTCACAAATAGTTAATATTTTTATAAAGTTAGGCTCTCTAGTGAATTTTATTTAAATACTGTATGTGACATGATTTCATTAGTCATCTGATAACTCTAATCAGCATCACTGTACTACACAACAAATGTGTATGCTGAAGAAGAAAGAGGTTCTAGTCAGAGTTGACAGTCACTGGAAGGTTTTTTTGATTATACAGTCTTTTAAATTTAAAATGTCATCTGTGAAGAGTATTGAACAGGGGAATAGCTTGTGCTTGACTTAGTGTGTATATGTGATTGTGCTGTGTGTCCTCAGATGGTATTTGCTGGAGCTGAATAACTGTATTGCTCTGCTTCTGACAAGGGTAGAATTTGTGGCCATTTCTGACATCAGAAGTAGTTCCTTTCCTTATTTTAAAAATGTGCCTTTCTAATTCACAAATGGAAAATATGACAGATCATAGGACTGAAACATCAGGGTCTTTTCTTGGCTTGGATAATGACTTGCTGAACAGAACTCCCAAGCCTGATGAAGTTACTGTGTTACATCTCTAGAGGAATGTGACCAAAAAAAAAAAAAAAACCAAGCAAACAAACCAAACTTCAGGTATATCACAATTACTTCAGGTAGTTTCTTTCATCTGATTGGAAGTGGCAAAAGAGGAATTAAAGACCTCCCTTCTAGCTTTCCAAGTGCTTCAGGGATTCAGGGGAACATCATCCTGACCCAGTTCTGTTAGGGTGATTTGTAGCTTCAAAGGAGATGTGCCTCATTGTGTTCCCTTTTGAAGCACAACTGAGCTGAGTCAACTCTTTTGAAGCCCCATGGTTACCAAGAAGATCCCAAGTTCCCGTCTGCCTGATCTAGACTTTTCTCACCACTACCAAGCACTCTTGCTCATCTATGTGAACCTGCATCTGCATGTGTGTTGTGTCTGTGGTTGTTGATTAAATGCATGTTAATCTAGTAGTGTCATGCAATAAAATGTAGTTATTTTCCTTTGGTCTTCTTCGTTGCCCTACATTTGGAGAATAATTTCCATCAAGACCATACTAGTGTCCTGATCAATTAAGTCAGTGCTGGACAGTAACTCTGCTTCAACGTAAATGTGTAAATAAATCTGTCAAGAGTGTTTCCTTTCTTAAATATGGAATTTATTTCCCTAAAGTTACATTTCGCTTTAGAGTTAGAAGTCTTTGTTCCTAGGTTAGTGATTGCTTTAGGCACTAGGCTGAAAAATGAGAGCTGTGCCATTGTTATGAGGCATACCAAATTCAGTGGGGAAATGGAACTGTACATACTTCCACTGATTTTTTTTGCATAAGTAATTTAAATGGAATTACTTAAGTTCATATAATTACATAGCTATGAAAAATTCTGGGAATTAATCCTTTCTTTTAAGTGTGTTTTAGCATAGAAGAAATATTATGAGGTAAATCTTAGTTGTTTTAATTTATATTTTTTTATTGGTTAAAACGACTGGAGTTGTATTGTAAAATTAAAAAAAAAAAACAATTTCAATGAAACACTGTGGTATAATCCTTGACCTTAAAAGGATGTTACATATGTGATATGAAAACTGCAGACTTAAAAAAAAAAACCACTCTGTAGTTCCTTTCAAAACTATATGCAAATTGTATGGTAAATTGTTGGGAACTTTTTAAATGTCGTGTCATTGAGTAATCTTCAAGGATACTGACAGTAAAGGTAGGCAAGCAGTCTGTTGAAAATAACTTTACCACACAGTCAAGTGTTCTCTCTGCATAGCTTCATGCAAGGCATTTGATTAGGGAAAATTTCATTTCTGTGGTGGATCATTTGTCTACAGGTTGCTGAAACAGCCTTGTCCTTGGAGTTGTTCCATCTAGTCAGAGCTCTCGGAGTCATCAAGGTGGCTCACAGCAGCTTGCTAAACTGAGATTTTAAATGTAAATCCAGATGACCTAAATTCCACCCAGATCTCCAGTTCATCTTTGGTTTTGTATTGACTGCCTATAAGCCTCCAGAAACGAAGGTCTTGGGAACATAAATAGAATTCAGGCTATTTGGACCTGAGCTTTTGTCCTCAAGATAAAATGAGATTCATAGCATGTACAAATTGGTGTTTGTGCCCTTTAGCTGGTGTTCAGTTCACTGAATTCACTGGTGAATTTCACCCTTCAAAAATGCATTAGTAGCAGCACTTCTTAAAAGGGAGATTTTTGTCTTGAAGTTCTGGGTTTTCTTTAAATAGCTCAATGATAAACTTCTAGTTAGCAGGGAAAATTCTGCTTTCTTCCAGTCTCATGTGACTATTTTTGGTAAATAAATAGACAACACTGAGAGAATACTGAACTTGTGCCCAATACAGGGAGAGTACATTTAATAGGGAAACTTCCGATATCTAGCCTGTCTACACATCACTGTCATAATTTCTTTGTGATAACCTGCTTAAAAACTGTGTTCATTTAGAGTTGTCATGCTTGTTAATTCCCTCTTGAAAAAAAGAGAGGAGTTGTTATTCTATTTTATATTTTAACTTCTAGTGATCTTTTGAATAGAGTTTAGTCTTTTGTGCCAGGAGAAAGCTATTTAGGAGAAAAAAAACAAGCCTTCAAAAAGTTTTTGCTGAGTAGAATTCTATCATCTCTTATCAGACAAATGAAAAAAAACCAACCTACCGACTTTCCAGCCTTGATGGATAAAGTAGCATAGAGTAAAGCAGTGTAGAATAAAAGAATACCTTATTTGTTGAAAACTCCTTTTAAATTCAATGTTAATTGCACTTGGCTCTTTTTTTTGTTATTATTATTTCAGCCATGTCAAGTTTTATGATTAAAACACAAAAGCACAGAATAGGCACACTCTTCTATGTCTCTCTTACCTAACTAGTCAATTAAAATTTAATTTAACTGAATCAGGTAACAGTTCTTGCTAAATTCTTGTGCTGTGTTATTTATCATTAAAATGGTTTCTTACTTAACTCTGGTCTTTATGGCTTACGTAACTCTTTTTTTCTCTTAATTTTTATTTCTTCCATGAGATACTACGCTAGCCACTGGTTTTGCTGCCTTTCACAGTATGCTCTGGGAAAACCCAGGAAGGTTCCAGCTTTGCTTTGATCTCACTTCATATTGCATGAAGGAGGAAGTTCAGTTGCAAAAAGTAGCATCTTTCTTGGGTCTTGTTGTCTGGATGTAATTTCGTGGGTTCAGAATTTTGCAGTGAGAAGCTTTAGAGACTGAACCAGCTAGAAAGAAGAAATGATTGGGCCAGCTGAGCTGGAGGTAGAATCATCGTTTCTGCTTTTTTTCCCTCTCCATACTCTTGTAGAAGAAAATGCCAAACGGTATCATGTTTTTGCTGTAGAGTCTCTTGTGTCTATCCCTTTTGTTTCAGTTGTTTATCTGAGTCTTTTCCACAGGCTTAGGTAGTGGAAATGAGAATACTGTATAATGTTTGAAAGAGAAATGATGGTGGTGTCTTACATCACCTGACAGATGAAAAAGGAATAATGTATAAAGGGAATATTCCCTTGCTTCTCCTCTTGCATCCTTACAGAAAAGCCAAGCAAAAATCAGTCCTGTGCTAGCATTTAATTTATGTTGTAGAAGATAGCAACAGATGCTTCTTGACTGAACACAGGTGGAAGGAAAAAAATTATTTTATTTTATACACTTGCAGTAAGTACTGCCTTAATCTGCAGTCAGACTACTGAAATACAAGAAATGCCTTTTGCTATCATGTGTCAACTCTGACAAAGTGTGCCAGAATCTGTCCCAGAGATTCCCATGAATGAAAGGCTTTCACACCCAATTACTTTTAAGAATATAGAGCTCTAAAAAGAGTATCAATAAAATTAGAAAACCGTTTTATTTCAAACTCCATCTTACAGAATGTATCTCTGCTAAAGTGGGAAAATAAAGTGCTTATGAAAATGAGTTACTGTATTTTGTGAAAGCAATAATGTGTAATTCTAGGTACATGTATAGTGAATACTGCAAAGAGGTTACATTTAGGTTCATAGAGGACTAGCAGGGAAACACGCCTTGGCTTCCAAAGGTACATGGAGCCTTTTTCTTGAAAATCTCTAGTAAAGACCTTTATTCCTCAAACAGAAATAAAAGGGAGTTTTATGCTCAGTATCTGTGTAATCTTTGCTATAAGATCAGAGAAGGACAAGAGTACAGAAATTATAGCATGGTTAACAAACAAAGAGAAATGTAATGAATTGACAACAAGGAAGCAAAGACAGATAATCTTAATAAATTTGAATTGTTTTAAAACATAGGCCTAAGATGCTGTATTACTTAGGAATTGATTAATCTCTCTTTAGACCTAAATTAAAATTTAAATCTTGTTGTCCTTATGCATCAATGCTAGTGATATAGCAAGGTGTAAATTTAAGCTTTGTTAATACAGTTCAATCATAAATTATAAATGGAAAGTGAATGACAATAACTGTACTTTAGTAATCTCCTGTTATCTTTTCTTCTGTTATAATACATTGGCTTTGCCTCATAGTATGCCTGACAACAGAGGGATACTAATATATCCTTAGTGAGGAGTTGAAAAATCAGTCATGTGGTTTTATTTTGCTACTGAGTGCTTGTTTCCAAACAAATCTGCTGCAGAAAGACAATCACTATGAATCAGCAGCTGCTGTTATCAGTAAATAGACTGTTGGTTGCTCTGAAGATGGACTTTTCTGGTCTTTGTAAGACTTGCATAAGTGGTTTTCTGAACACTGTGAACGTTTGGTGTTTTCATTTGGATCTTCCAGTTGCTTTCTCTTCTATTAGACCTATCATAATGCAGCTGAAATTCAATCCATACAGAAAATCAAATAAGAGTAAGTCTTTTGCTTCAGCTGCTTGCATATAAGAACTGATCTCTCTCATCAAAGTCACTGGCTAAGCTTTGAGTTAAAAAAACCCCAACCAACAAACAAATATAGAATTTTAAATTCTTATCTGTTGTTGTTTCAGGGAGTTTATTTCACAACAAGATGCATGCTCTATGCTCTCAGCTGGTCACAGCATTCATAAAGAAACTCCAGTTAAGACCCATACAATTGATGCCTTTACAAGACAATTTTTCATTTCTCTCAGTGTGGCAACCCCACAATAACTAGTAGCAGGTAGAGAGCACCCTGGAAAGCTTCATGATCAATGGAGAGCAGTTGAACAAGGCAGGCCAAAGCCAGCAGGATTGCTAAAACCTTTCAAATTCGAAATCTGTCCTGGATGGGAAACAGCTGGTAGATCGGATATCTTGTTTGTATGAAGGGCTAGTGTTGTACAGCCCTTCAAAGAAAGGGAAATGCTTTGAAGGCAGAATGATTGTGGAGATTTTTTTTGGCACTGTTTATGAGTTAATCCTCATGAAAGGCTGGAGAAAATGAAATTAATATTAAAAATAAAAAATATTTAAGGAATATTTTATTATTATGAGATTGAGAAAGGTTATGTGTGAAATATGATTTAATGTTTCTTAAGCCTAACGTGCACTAAAGCATAACTATTTTAAAATAATTAAATTCTTCATGTTTATTACAGTAATATGTAAGTATTAGTGAGGTATATGGTTCCATATCTCTATAGTCCCCATCCCATCATAACTGTAAATACAATAGAGTGTACAGAGAAAGGTGAAGTGTATAGGCTATATAATGTGCAATAGTATGATTGTTCTACAATTAATTACTGTTGGCTCCTCAAGGAGACAGAAAAGGTCACAAAATATCACACAGATTTTTAGGATAAGAAGCTGTGATACATACTGGTGATAAAGGATCAAAATGTCTTTCCGCTTGCCTTCAAAGTACTTCCATGACAAGTGTCAACAATATGGAAGATTACTGTATAAAAGGGAAAATAAAACATTAAATAAATGTCTGACACAACTGAATATATTCAATGATTGTATTTTGAATGTGATTATTTGATATTTTCAATATTAAGATCAATTTTAGCCTGTCTCCTGTTGGTTAGCTATGTTATATTTTTTTTGCTCCTTGAGAAAGAAGCAGTGTGCAAACAGTTCAGGAAGGAATCATAAGAATTCTGTAATTTGTACTCTGTGGAATCTGGACTGCTATTTTTTCATAGCTTGTTCATTGAGAACATAAATTATTTTTTGGAACATATGCACATTATATATTTTATGTGTACATATACACATTAATTCCCCTTTAATTCTTGACCCTCTAACTGCAGTGCTCTATCTGTTCTTCTTGTCAGTATTTTTGCAGAGCCAAGCCAGTAATTCTGGTAAGCACTAACGTTATAATGTAAGACACATTCCTTTGTTGTTGGTTGTTTTTGTTAGAAATGTAGAAGCGCTGCAGAAAAACATAGAGCTGTAGATTTATTATCTTTCTTGCTTGCTTTTTTCTTCCTTTTCCTTTTTCCATTTCCCTACCACTTCTATCTCTATTACTTTTGGAATCAAAGTTTGAGTTAATAGTTGACTGAAATTGGCTTATGTTTCCTAAGAAAAAGTTTTCTGAGCATTTTTTTTTCCTACAAAAGCAACCAAGTAAAAGAAAAAAAAAAACACACTAACCCCCACACTACATAGTAGATGATACAAGTTGCAAAGTGTATATCTCCTTTTGAATATGATTCTTTGTGTTTTTGTGCTTGTATAACTGCTAATATGATGCAAATAAATGCTATATACATCCTGTGTAAAACACAATATTGGCATAGTGATTACAAATCAGGGATCTAATTCAGGGAAGAATTAGATACCTTTTTGTACCGTAACACTCCCAAAATTTATTTCATTACTTTGAATAACCAAAAATTTAATGAAACCATATTGACAAGCTGAAATAAATGTTATTCTCCTCCTCTGCCTGTTCTTTTGTTGTATCTCAAAGTTTCTGCCTAACTAGGTCAGAGATTTCCATCGTTTTCACTGTGATTTCTCCATGCAGTAAAATTCCTTTGTAGTCTGTGAGAATATGAACAAAGAATAGCTGTAAGATCAACCTCCCTCTGTAAAAAGATTTTGCATCATTGAAGCAAAATAGCTGATGTGGCTCACAGTGATTTAGAGGTTTTGTTGTGTGGTTTTGGGTTTTTTTTTGTCTCAGGCAGTTCCACCAGACTGTTTAATACAAATGAACGTGGCATGTTTAGTAGTAATAAAATAGATGGATGTTGAACTGTTATCAAAATGGACTGTATCAGAATAGCTGGGCAGAACACCTTAGGCTAAGTATCATTTTGTTCTTTTATGATTGCATATGCAAATACATATCCTCAACATGTTTCTCTTCCTGCAGCTGTCTTATTTTACTTTACCTGCAAATCACTAACTAAGCAAATGTTAAAATCCGGACAAGAAAGACTTGTGTGGACAGAATACTTTGTATTATGAACATGTACACTGACTTGATTTATATATATTCACTGGGGAAAATTATCTTCATATTTTTGAAGGAATAGCTTATAAGCAGTTTATTTACCTACTGCAATAAATCAATAAATGTGATACACCTGTGAAAAAATTTTGAATTGTCCACCCCCAACATAAAAGATCCCAGAGATAATAAAAACCGTTATGTTTTGAAAATGTAACATACTTTGAGCTTCTTATATAAGATGTTCCTAATGTTATCAGAGATAATATTATATATGTAGTCACCAAAATATTCTTGATATTGAGGTGGGATTAAATTTAATTTATTAATTATAATTTAATTTTTTTTCATGGCATATCTGTAGATGTCTGAGGTTGCATTTATAACTGCGTAAAAATTTTAGAAATGTTTGTTGTTTGTGTAACTTTGGCTTAGTTTTTCACCTGTATAACTTGTATTCTTTAGTGCATGAAGCTGTACTCTGTGTTTTATTAATGGTTAGTGCTGGCTTTTCTCATTTCCCCCACCCCCATGCGTTTCTATGGTGTTAACCTATGATTGCAAATCAAGGCATACTGCTTACCAGTATCAAGAGCTGCTGTAATTCAGAACCGCCCCCCTGTGTGTGAAGTGTCTTGTTTTCCACTTAAGAATGCAAAATTAAAGATTTTGATGTAACAAAACCAAAGCGGTTCTCACTTAACACCCTGTGAATTAACAAACTTAATGTTACTGATTAGCTTCCAAGTAGTCACAAGCAGCAGAGGTGGCTGCTGTCCTGGAGGGGTTTTCTGTGTACATATGCTTGGGTGCAGGTGCACACCTGGTTCTGTGGATGGATTCCACTTTTGCTGTGATTAAAATAGTTATCTAGATTACTATTCTAAATGTACTGCTTGACTGTTGTACTTTACACCTTCCTAGACTGCTTCCAAGAATGCTATAGAAATGCTTATGGGATTACTTAGTAGCCAGCTCTGTAACATTGTATTGCTCTTTTTTTAGCACTAGTCTGACTTCAACGGTCAGACTTGCATAGTAAGTTGTTTTAGTTTTGTTAACTGCCTGTGACTGTTAATATTTTAATGTTGAATGTTGGAATACTTTAATGTACAGTTCATTAATAGAAAGAGATTGTAAAAGGACTGGTACCTGGTGTAGAAATATGTAAAATTACTTAATTTCCTTTAATTGGTTTTTAATCCCTACCTATAAGAGATACATTGTTCCACACATGTATGTCCTAGGCTGTAACAAGTATTTCTTACTCAGGAGTTTCCTTAAATTATTATTGAGGAACTAATTTACTGGAAAAATAAAATAAAGCTTCAAATTTATATTGTTATTCCTAGAGAAATGCCACGCACTTGACAAAGATCATAATCTTTGAGGATCTGAATTATTATTCCTTTTTTCTTTTCTCCAAGACTAAGTCTCTATTCTGATTTTCAAATCAGAGATGACTGTCTTTTTATCACTAGCATTGGTTCTTCTTTGCAAAATGGGTTGCCAGAGGTGAAGCAGGATCATTATAACAACTGTCAGTCCCTACACAGTAATAAAACCCACTTTCATCTTGGGTATGATCTCATCTGGCAGACATGATAGAGAAAGGAATAAGGCTCCTAGGTGATGTTCAGCTGTGTTAACACATCCCAGCTTGGAGTTAAAACAAAGTGTAAATAGCTTCATGTGTGTGTATTCATAAATGTCTTATGCATACTTTAGAAAGTGAATTAGGAACACATAACCTCCAAAATACAGTACCATCTGCACACTCTACCAAGACTAAAGTGAAGAGTCTTGTAAACATTTTAGAAACCAAAACACGTGCAGTTTTCAACCTGTATTTAAGCTATGCCAATTTTGCATAAATGTGCCAAATTAAAATAAAAACCTTGCAAAACTTTTGAAAAAGTACTGAACTGGTCACTAATCCCGCTATTCCCTATTGTGAATACCAGAGATGCAGCATTTTATTTTCAATGTTTCTGTCTTTTGGCACTTCATCATAGAATCGTAGAATGGTTTGGGTCAAAAGGAACCTTAAAGATCATCTAGTTCCAGCCCCCTGGCCATGGGCAGGGTCGCCTTCCACTGAATCACATTGCTCAAAGTCTCATCCATATTGACTGTGAAAAACTCCAGAGATGGTGTATCCACAACTTTGGACAACCTGTTCCAGTGCCTCACCACCCTCACAGTAAAAAACTTCTTCCTAATAGCTAATCTAAATCTCCCCTCTTTCAGCTTAAAACCATTACGCCTGGTCCTATCACTACGCTCCCTGATAAAGAGTCCCTCCCCAGCATTCCTGTAGGCCTACTTTAAATACTGGAAGGCTGCTATAAGGTCTCCCCTCAGCCTTCTTTTCTTCAGGCTGAACAACCGCAACTCTCCCAGCCTGTCCTCATGTGGGAGGTGATCCAATCCTCTGATCATCTTTGTGGCCCTCCTCTGGACTCGCTTTGACAGATCCATGTCCTTCCTGTGCTGAGGACTCCAGAATGGAATGCAGTACTCCAGGTAAGATCTCACGAGATGGGAGAGGTGGGAGAATCACCTTCCTTTACCTGCTGGTCACATTTTTTGCTGCAGCCTGGGATTTGGTACTGATCCCAATACCAACTGTTGTGGAACGCCACTCATCGCCAGTCTCCACTTGGGCACTGAACTGTTGACCACAACTCAATGATCCGGTGGGTCTCTTCCAACCTGGTTATTCTATGATTTTATGATTCTAAGTGTGACCATCCAGCCAAGTCCTTCTCTACCAAGTGTCCCATCCATCAAATCTGTGTCTCTCCAGTTGTAGAGAGAAGAATGTTATGTGGGATGTTGTCAAATGCTTTGCAGAAGTCCAGGTGGGTTCTCCACTAGAGCAATTTTCCAGAGTTCCATAAATATGAGCAGGTAGGTGTATTTCCTTTAAATCTCTCTGTAGAAGAAAGCATTTTGCAGAGCTCCAGGTAGAATGCTGAGGAACTGGTTACAAAGATACCTATAAAAGAAAAAAATACTAGCCTCATAATTCTCTATTGATTACCTATGCATTAGTGGCTGCTGCACACTGTGTCCCATGAAATCACTGCATATGAAGTGTGAATACTCTTTAAAAATTTTATTGACTTCCATCTGACAGTTTTATTCTCACATTAGTAAAGCATCTCTAGAGTGCTGCCTTTTTCATGTTACGTGTCTAGAAATTCAGCTGTCATTAAGAGAACAAAGGCTACATTGTAGGGATACTCATACCAATAACAAAGGAAAATATTATCTCCAAGTGCCTAAAACTGCAGAGGAGTTTGTGTACCTTGCTACTGAATAACTGAAAATGCTTTCATTTAAATATTTCTATATTGTTTGTGAGAGGAAATGAATTTTCCCCCCTTATTCCACACACCCACCCCTCAGGGCACTGTAGCGTGTGATTTCTAAATAATAAATAAGGGTATTTTTCATTGTTAGCATCAATTTGTGGCTGCAAACCCAATTTCCTCGCCTGATTCTTGCTGATTTTCATTCTTGACCTTTGTTTTCTTCTGTGGCTGCCGGTTGGGTATCCAAGACCTGATTCTTCCTGATGAACTAAATGCTATAAGGTACATTCCTCTTTTCATGATGAAGGTTTAGTTCTTGTATGAGCAGTGCCATTTGGGTTGTAGGAGCTTTCTTACTGCTTATGCTCTGGAGAAATCTCCAGAAATGACAAAAATAATATTCCTGTTTTCCTTCCTCCCTTCTTTTTGTGAGTCCCAGTCTCCCCCAGCTGATACAGGGTACCACCCACACTGTCGTTATGGAAGGAGGTAGAGCTTTAATTATCCAGCTTGGTACTATCTCCCAGAAGGTTTATATTTCAGTGTCAAAATAAAACTCTTTTTTTTTTGTACATCAGAGAATGGCCCAAATGAAATGTATGATTTATTTTTATTCTTATTGCTGGTGGCTGTTAATATAACACAGCTCAAGAAAATTATAATAAATCAAAACCAATGCTTTGCCGTTCTTAGTGTTTGTAGAGTTTTTTATCTAGACATTGCAATTACAAATGCAGGAACCTAGTGAACGATTAAAAAATGACATTTCTGAAATATGTAGCCAGTTTTGAGCTTTGTCATTTGTATCCATTTTTACCTACCACTGTTTTTTCTTTTGTGTGGTTAGTTGTGGAGGAGCGCAGTTATGTTTTCGTTGTTTAGTTTTGTCTTTATTTGGTGGGGTTCTTTTGTGAAGCTGGAGAGAGAAGTTTCTCCATGGGGACAAAATAATAAAAGGTATTTCCTTTTTCTCGTCTTGTTTGTGAAGACATTACAAGGAAAATAGGGTTAAAAATAAAATATAATCTCCTGTGAAAATGACAGTAAATGGGAAAGATATTTTGTTTATTTCTTTTGAACCAGTAGGAGACATAAACAAACAAGTAAATGTTGCTTTGAGTCAGCCGGTGGTACTTGTCTTTTAAAATAAAACTTTTGCATAAAGTCTTTTTATTTGTTCTGACATTACAGAATTCTTCCATTTGAAACTAAAAAGGAAGCATGTAAAGTAATTTGTATATGCCACTGCCTTCCTTAGTGAAGCAGTGAAAAATTGATTGAGGTCAGAAAATGTATGGTATATTTAGCAATGATTAAACTACCTAATATTTTTTTGAAACATACACAATTATTTTTCTTTGAAGAAAATAATTTTTAAATTATTAAATTTAAATTTGATAAGAATATTCAGTCAGTATGCAGGAGTTTTTAACTTCAAGATGGATAATTTTTAAAACATGCTTACTTTCTAAATGTCCTTACCTCTATATAGTGATGGCAATGATCTAAAGCATGCATGTGCACATGTGTGCATGTTCTTTTACATCTAGGGAGCAGTTATTCAATTTGTGAAAATAACTAATTTAAAAATGTGTCTCAGCAACTTTCCTCTCTTCCACACTTGCAGAAAAACTGTTCTGACTTCTCTGTAAACTGCTTTTCACTTTGCAGGCTTTGCCTGGTTTTTTTTGTGAGTTGCTGCTAGTACCAGAACTGCTTGTGCCTGCGTTGGTGTGAATGCTTGCATTTCAGGCGAAGTCTGCCACTTCAGTGGCACTTGATATTATTCCAGGCTCAGTGGGATGTCCAAGCACCTTCTTATTTTTAAATACAGATTTAGGAATAATTTTGCGCTTAAATAATATTGAGGACCTTTTCATAAATTGGTCACTATGCCAGGTGATGAAAGGAGACAGGAACCCAAGTCTGTAATGTAGGGTTAGTGCTGTGGGGTGCTCTGAAGCCCTGCAGGTCTTTGGGTTATAGGCATGATGGGTCCTTCGAGTTCACTGTAACTGTGAGAAAGCAAAGGGTTCCATGAAGTTAAGATTTACTCACAAGATTTATTTTGTAAGTGATTTTTTTTACTTTTTCTGTGGACATGGATATTTGAAAGTTGTATCTGTTTCTTACAGAAATGTGTTTTCTTCGAAGATAAGCACATTGTGATTTAATATTGTTGGTACATCATATACAGAAGTCATATATATGAGTTTTATATTACCATTATTTGTATTAAATGGAAAGCTTTTTGAGATCTGAAGTGTCATAATGTCTTTAAAAATATATAGTGAAGAGAACAAAATAAGGCAAATTATCACTCTCCTTTCAAAAAAATTAGATTGTGATCTCTGAATAAAGATTTCAATGTTTGCTCATGTTATCTTTTACCTTTGTAAATCATGTAACTGTATGTCATATATCATATCCTAAATCATCTAGCAACTGTACACTTGTCTGCTAGTATTGTAAAATGAGGAATTCTTGCCAATTCTGAGGGTATTTTTACTCTGTTTTTTAGCTGACAGAATAGAAACAATTAACAATGGACTGATTTCCAGGATGTATTTGAAAGTCTTTACAGAAAATTATTACTTTTCCTTTTTATTTTTACAAATAAAACAACTCTAAGTACTTTGTTGTGATTGTGTTTTGTTGGCAGAGGTGCAGTGGAGAAGATGTTTCCACATCAGTATCAAGTTCTGCTACAGTTCGCAGATTTCTTTTACAACTTGAAGTATGAAAAGTCAAAACATTCTTCAGAGTTAGATTATTTAGTGTCATCATTGTTATGGCTAAAATATGCCACTATTTAAAAATATTATTAAGCACTATTGATTACTGAGTAGATTGAATGAATCCCTTGTCAAAGCAATGTTTGGTTTGGAGATAGAAATTTTCACAGATTTTCTGAGTTCTTTATCAAAGCCTGATTTTTTTTGTTTGTATTTTTTTCTTCAGCTTTAGCAAACTCTGAATGGCAGCTTCTTATTTATGAAATATAATGATAAATGTGCTGTTGTGGGGTTTTTTTCCCCTCTAAACATGAATAGCTGGTATGGGAAAAAAATCACTTAATTTATGAGAACTTTTGTGAGCATTGGTGTTGGTAAAAAATTAACTTTTCTCTTTCCAATTTAATGTTGAGGTTTCTCTACATGTACTTCTACTTACTTCACTGCTTTATGTGGATCGTCTTTTATTCTCTAAACATTAAGATACCTGTATTAAAAGTAGGATTATTTTTTATGACAAATTGTTTTTCATTGGGAAAAAAAAAATCTTGTAGAAAAGCTTGAAAGTAGAAGACATGGTTGAATTTCTTATGTGAGAATGCTGCATCTGGGGGGAATTTTTAGCTTTAGTTACTTTCTGTAATCTGAAAGCATTCCTTTTGTCTTTAGAATATCTGGAAAAATAGAAGTTTCTACAAAACATAACATTTCTGATTTTCAATGAATTTTTTCTACTGTCTGATCTTTAATAACTCTTTTAATATATGTAGCTTCCAAGTCATCCCACATTGGCTAGTTGGAATATATATTGCCTTTGATGTATGGCACATCTTGGAGGAAAGCCTTCCTAGGAATCCTTCCTCCAAAATAAACTTTTTAAGAACAGACTCCACCCTCATCTTTAGCTTAGGGGCAAAAAGGAAATAATAGTCATCATCTTCACTGAGAAGTCCTTTAGCTGTAATGTTTACTGATGTATGTCTGTTCAATGGTCTTTCTGCTAAGATTTCCAGAAACACTGAATCCACAAAATATAATGGATTTCACGGCTCACGTGATGTCAGGGGGCGTTTTCTGTTGTTTTGTAGGTTTGGGGTTTTTTTTCCTATCACTTTCAAGGGTACACCCTTACAGCTTGCATTATGAGAAACAATAATGTTTCCTTATTCAGCTTTTTTATAACATTCATTATTTCTATAGTGCAGTAAGTTGTAGAGTCTTGAAGCTGTTCTTGGAAGATTTTCATGCCTTTAATCACCCTTGTTGCCTTTCTTTGTACAAGCCTTTTAGCTTAATTTTAGTTTTTAGGTACAGTGTACATTGTGCAATACTCAAGGTGCTCATCTACCATAGAGTTATTCAGTGAATGGCCTAATCATTTATTCTCTATTCCTTTATAATAAGACCAGAAGTTTTGTTATCCTTTTGGCTTCAACTGAACAGAGATTCCAATTTCTGTGTATTTTTTCCCTAAGATAATTTAAAAAATTTACAACTTACCATAAACCTTACCATAACAAATGACTTTGTTATCAGCACACAATTTGATTTTTCATTTTATCAACTTGCGCCTCTTTTCCATTTAGCTTTACTTTTCATTATTCTGAGTAACTTTAAATCATCGTTCAACTCTGATATAACGTTATTCATTCCTTCTTCCATATCTTTTGTTGAATGTACTGAAAAATAGAGCTCAAGGCAGATATTGTAAGACTTGTAAATACTGCTTGTTGTGGAAACGACAAAAGATTCTTCTCTTTCCTTTTCCATCTTTAATACATAACCTTCACAAGAAAAAAACAGTGAAAACATTTTGGGAATTCAGTTAGGCAGTAAGTTCAGCCTATTCTTTCCATACTAATTGACTTTTAAGAATCCAAATATATTTGTGAAATACAACTTTCTTCAAGCTGATACCTATTACACACCATTACATGGAATGGCACCTGCAGTGCCTTTCTGGTGAAATTTACCCTTACGAATCCTTTAATTTAGTGATTTTGTTGAGAAGGTACATAATCAATTGTTTCACAGTGTCATGTAAAATATATGTGGGGTGATGATTAATAAAGAGAGTACTCCATGCCCTCTTTATATAGTCATTTCTGTATGCTGTCCGTGGATTTGCCTAACAAGGCCAAGAGCCAACATTATGACTTGGCAATTCTGGATAAATCCTGTGATGAGTTCTCTTATTCTATCAGTGTCTCTGATGAATTACACCAATACCAATATAATCATTCCAACCTGTAATAGTTTAATGAGGACAAATAAGCACTCAGAGCTACTCTGAGAAAAAAGTATATCATATACATTCTCTGTATGACTATTCAAGTGTCTTCCATCGTCCTAAGGCTGCATTGTTAAAATTATATGTAAACTTAGTTGGAGCTACGTGATTGTTATATTATTGTGTATAAAAGAAAATTGATTATAACCAGTTGTTATAACAAAACCCTACAGCTACAACACAGAATATAAAAGAGTGTGAATGGTAAAGAAATGCCTTTTAAAAACTACAAATATTTTAAACAGAAGATAAATGAGGAATTGTCGGGCTCATAGTTATATTTGTCAGCGCGAGTAAGTTCGTTTAACCTAATCAAACATTGATATCTCCTCCTCATTGACATTGAAATACTACTGTGAATAATTAGAAACTGTAGATTGTCATCGCCAAGAAAACTTTTCTATGTATTTGCTTTGTTAGTAAATAGGGACACAATAACTCTTCTAAAACCTTTTCATTGCTCTCCATCCCGGGTGCTCAGGATAGTTCTATGCTGTCTCAGTGCTGTATTTTTTCCTTCATAGGTTAACAGAAGCTATAAACCAGTGTGACTAAGGCCATAACTCTAAGTTGTAGCTCATTACTATTCTTTAGCAGTTAACATCCATATAATGTAAAGCAGGTGTATTGCCCATTTCACTGCATCTCTGTTTTATCTGGTGTTCTACTGCTAGGGGCAGTTTCATAGAAAAGACCATTTAGTGGATATATTTGGAAATGTATCTGTTAAACTATTATTCTGAACATTACGCGCATGTAAATCAGAAAAACTAATTTTACTATATAATGTGTTTGGGAGAGAGTGTTTTACGTACAGATGGTCTGAGATCTTAAACACTTAGGGCTACATTCACCCAAAAATATAGATAGACTGTGCCATAAGCTGGATAGCAGATAAAGTCAGTCATTCTACTCATTCAGATGGCTATAACAAGAGAGAGAGCAAAGAACGGTGCCTTACATGCAAAAGAACAAAACAGAAAAATTTTCTGTCTTTACCAGAATCTGTGAGAATAATCTTCCACGTTTTAATTCATAACCATATTTCTTATTCTGGACTATCTGGAACCATTGTATATAGAGTTGTTAAAACTCAGTCTGTGGAAATATCAGAATTTGTGATTTTTTTTATAAGCAAAGTCATGTCGTGTAATTGAAACTGTGAACTTTTTTTAGTTCTGTTGTTCTAGTTCAGCATCTTTCACTGCTAAGAGTATTTATTGTCTTCATAACTTTCACTTTTTGGCTTACTTTAACAAATCTTATGTGAGTCTCAGCAAACTATATCAAATGTATAAATCATTACCAGCTTGAAATCCTTTAACTTAATTAACTTCTGTGCGCCATACTCAGGTCTTCACATAGGGCTTTCCACTTTTGGTTGCACGTTGTATGAAATAGGTTGTATTGGGTCAAATGCCAGGAGATGTACAGAAGGATACAGTAAAGTTGTAAATCGGGAAGAAGCTCTTTCCAGCCCATGGTGTATGGATGTTGTTTCAGGATCCTAGGTGCTACCTGAGGAGTCAGTGAATACCACTTATGGTGATCCTGGAAATCTCCAGGTTCACATCACTGTGATTTCTGTGCTGGCACTGCAACAGAACTTGAGGTCACAGAGGACCACATTCTATTTTGGAATAGTGAGAAGATCCAAAATAATTGCGGGGAAGCAAGGGAATTTTCTTTATATTTTCGAGAGATGTTGCAGTAGTAACATTTAATGTGTGTCTGATTCACTGAGATTAGTAGACATCCTCAAAACCATAGGACTGCATTAAATTACTTTCTCAAAGTGTTAGAATAAACCTGTGGCAACATGGGAAACAAACCAGAAAGAATTCTTATTGCTTTTATTTTTTTTTTTTAATTATTTTATTTGTGTTTGAAGACTTGGGGAGCTAGGAATTTTGATTCTTATGGTACCCTTTTCTGGTCTATGTGTGCATTGTTTGGGCAATCCAGAAAGTACTTTAGTATATCTGGCTAACGTGATATCATATGAGAAATGAAGTTCTGCACAAAGGGTATCTTGACATAACCAGACATCTTGACAGTATAAATACATGTGCTTTAAACGCTGATGCAGAAGTGTTTGTTATGTTTTTGTTTCCTTTTTCCATGTCTAAAGAAGGTAACATACCATGCGTAATATTTAATACTTTAGGAGGCTTGTAGGAAGAGCAGAAGGGAAATCAGTACCATTACCTCTTGCTACTAATAATTAGCAGTAAATAAAATAGTGTGACAGAGTAAAACACATAGAGGAAGCAAGACAAGAGAATTAGCATTACAGTGGACTTGCAGTCTGTGCCAACCCAAATGGTGCAAGATGGAAATCCTGATGCTTGTATAGAACTGGGAGCATGAAAAAGAATAAAAATGTATAAATGCATGTAAATAGCACCTTTACCATGTGCGATAGCTTGTGTATATATAGTGGAGGCCAGAGAAACAAGAATTATGTAAACCAGGCCTTTACCTCACTGAAAATAGTGATTGGTAGAATAATAACCTAGTAAAAGGGCAGTGAAATGAACACTGAGGAAACAGATGTTGCAGAAATAATCTCCTGGGAGTCCAGAAACCCTAAGATGTGAGCAATAATCCAGTGGAAATGGTTGAGAAAAATCTATAAATATATTTCAGGACTCACTACAGAACTACACACAGATTTCCCACTTATTCTCTCAAGTAGTGCCAAAATTTAGGTGTACAATATCTTTTGTATAAGGTGTAGTTCAATTCAATAATGAGCTGCTAGTTTATCTAAATCACCCAATTGGAGAACGCTGTGCTGAGTGTCAAGAGGTGAACTAGTTTCATGATATGGCATATAATACTCAACATTGCAACTGTAAGTAAGGAAAAAGAAACAACATGGAGATTGTGTTTAAGGGGTATTTTTATTTTGAAGTTTTCAGATTTTTTTTTTTCCAGTTGAATATTTGAGCTTTTGGTCCTCTGTAAGTAGGACAACTAACTTAAGTCACACAAATTTAGAACAACTCCAAATTTTGATTTGAAATTATTTCATTACTTTGTCAGGACTGGAGACATTGGCTTCAAAGTGAATAACTCACAGACCCTAATAGTGAACACAGTTGTGCTGCGATACTGGATTTTCGTCTCTTTCAGCTGAGCTCTTTAGCACTAATAATCACTTTAAAAAATGTATACTTTTTTCTCCACGTGACAGAATAATCCAAAGCAGTTGTTGCTCAGTTGAATTCTGATCTGCTGCTCATTCCAAGTATTTTCCTCCTTTTTAACATACTCAGTAAATACTCAGAGCCAGCTTTTAACAGCTTGCCCATGGCTGTGCATTCATGGCTAGCATTAGTGCTTCTGGCGTACATTGGACTGTGTCACTGTCAAACTTGAAACAAATAAACTTTCATTTCCATTCACACTGATAAGCTGATCATTTTTGCTGCAAAATTTGTCCAGTCCTCCTACGAAGACCTTTCTTATCCTTTTTGGCAATGCTGCACCTGTTTGCTTTATCTTGACATTTACTTTTTAACCTGACATTTACATTTTAACTTGCAAAATGGCTAACGTATTGTCATTTTGCAACTTCTTCCAAATTTAGGCACTGCCTAGACTTGTGTCACTTGCTGCAGTTTGTGTGGCTTGCAATACTCAAGCTGGATTTTTTGGTTTTGTTTGGGGTTTTTTGGTGGGTTTTTTGTTTGGTTGGTTTTGGGATTGAATTTCGGAACATTTTATTTAGGTTTTTTGGGTTTTTTTTAGTTTTTTTGGGGTTTTTTTGTTCTGTTTTTTTGTGGTGGAGATAGATTTTGGTCCTATTTGCTTTTCTTTGTCAGGAATATTTTGCATGGTACTTTGCATTATATGTCCACAGCATTGCCGATAGTGCAGTGGAGTTTCTGGCAACATCTTTCATACATGTTAGGCAAGCACTAGTGGTTGTAAACTATTGCAAAGAAATGTAACCTGGATTGTACTTTTGCATCATTTTCCATGTAGTTTTAGACTTTACTGATTTTGCATATTATTACTACAAAGGGTTTTTTTAACTCTTTCATAACTTTTTTGCCTATGGTATCCTCTTTTCTTGTAGGATCTTAGACTACTTGTAAGGTTAGAAAATGTCTGTATACTTGACTCACACATTCTGATAGGTTTTGCAAGAGTTATTTTGAGACATAATGCCAAGGTGTATCTTTCAGAGTTTCAGGCCATGTTTCGGGTACTTGATTCTGTGGAATATTTTAGGCAGATTGCAGTATTTCTGAAATTTATCACATTTTTATCGCATATTGTCCATTAAAGAAAAAAAAAAAGACAAAAAGAGTGTAAGAACCAGATCTTCCTTGAGAAGAAGCAATATTTTCTAACTATTGCTCAATAGTAATTTCCAGTGCTGTGTGAAATTCCTTTTTATACCTACAAATTTATATTCCTTTAAAGACTATTTTTCAGTAGTGAATATTATTTCACCTTACTTTCTATTTTCAGAAATTGCATAGAATCATGAAGCTGTACTTAACAGGGCCTATAATCTAATCTGCACACCATAATTTCTGCATAAAACAGGACCAACTTCTCCCAACAGCTAGTTTAAATAGTCCAAGCCTTTTAATAGTACACTTCTTGATATACATTCGGAGTATAAATGATCACAGGGTCAAAGTTATAAATTGCTTTAGTTTGCAGAGAGGTTGTAGCTTAGACACAAGTCAGTATTGTGGTAATGAAGCAATTTATTACTGTATGTTGATCTTTTTTTTTCTACTTTATAATGAATGCGTGATAGGTTGAAATATAGTTGTATAAATTATAAAGGCTAACATTCATGGATCTTCTTCCTGAGTTTATAATGAAACATGAAAATATTCTAATTGAAAGCAATTCTTAATAGGATACTAGAGGAATCTAACTGTCAAATGAGTCATGAGAAATGGAACAAGAAAAGAACAAAGTAGTATTTTCTGTTAAAGATATTTTTAAAAAACAAAAAAACCATCCTTATCAGGAAAGCCTTTTACACTGTTTCTTCTCTGACTTAAATGCTACTGAAGTGACCTTGGGAAAAAAAAATCAGTAATGGAGAAACCAATTAAGAATTTAGTTGGGTTTTTTTTGTTTATTTATGATTAGAGACTGGGAAGTCATACATTATTTCAGTCAACAGACAGAGGGATTTGCTGACTTACAAGTAAAGAAGTAGGGCCAAGGTGTGGCTCAGCGTTAGCACCCAGTTCACCATACTGCTTTACAATCAGCTATGTAAAGAACATAGTTTTGCTTCTATCAGCTACCACTTTCTTAACAGTGCATCAACAGAACTCAGGGCTTGGAATAACTGGTCACCACTCACATATTTGTTTGGAAGTGATTGCAGTGATTTGAGGTCTTGGAGAATTTGAGAGCTTGGAGAGTTTGGCACATGATGTAGCAGTTAGTTTTGGGGGCAGAGAACGGTGTCTAACTGTTTGGTTTTTTTACCAGTGTAGGAACAGCTTATATGAGTTGCTGCAAATTTTTTATTCATCCTTGTTAGCTAATGGTGAATTTATGTACTGCTTATTCCAGTTTAGTACACACAATGTAAGTACAATACTGTTTTCTTTGAACTGAATTTAAAACTCTTGGCCAGGACTGAGACCTATCTGTCAACATAGTTTATAATTTCTGAAAGTTGTTGCTCAAAGCACTAAGTACTTATAGTATTTTTTAAGTACTATAGAAACAGAGGAAATAAGAAAATCTTACGTAGAATATTTTTTAAAGGGATGATCAATAGCACAGAAGATAATTTCTGTTATAAAAGAATTATGCAATTACAAGGTATTGATCAAATTCTATAACATCATAAATTTTGATAGAACAGAAATTCGTTTTAAGAATAAGACAGTCTGAAAGAACACGTTGAATGACTGAATAATATCAGAAAACTTGAGTTACTGGATAATTTTCCAGAATCTTTCTTGAAAAAAGAACTGCTGAAGCCATGCTGTGTTCTCCTCTCAATGATGTCTGGTATGCCAGCACAGCTAAAAGAGGACATTTATCTCCATACACCTCATTTGAGTCCTTTATTAATGCTGACATCTGTTCAAATCTTAATTACCACATTACCACAAATAGTCCCTTGTCAAATCTAACCTAATTTAAAAATAGCTCAAAATCAGAAGTGCAGAATGTGTCTCTACAATGTAATACAATGATGTTTTATTAATAAAGTAAATGGATAAATCATTTACATAATATTGAAATATCACAATTACAAAGCTTTTTATTCAGGTCTTGGAGACTGTTGGCATGAAAATCTATGTTGTTTTATAAATTCTGTATACATGAAAATTGGTTTCATGGCTGAAGTATTTTTGTGCCTTTTTTGATACCTAAATAATAAGCACATTATCAAGTGTTTCAAATGAGTACTTGAGTAGCAGAACTAGAAAGTTAGAATATTTCCTGTCACCCAACAAAGTTAGAGCAAATCAACGGTCTTTCTTCCTCAATGCATGTATTTTCAAAGGTATTGAATGACCTTAAAAGGCCATTGCCAGGTGTGTGTGGCTCCAGATATATCTACCAATTATTATCATGCTGTTTATGTCAATGATTTTGTTCATGCCTTTGCACGATCTCATGACCTTTAACCATCAGCTGAAATGGCAAAATCTTGACAGCCAAAATCACAGCAAAAGTGAAAAATTTTTCCTTAGAGTTATGTGGAACAATTGTAGAGTTTTCAGGTGCATCTAACCCATGATCACCTGGACGAGAGATGTAAAGAATCTCAAAGATGTGTTATTCAGGCTAAGAATAAAGGATGCCTTCTGATATACCACTCATCTACTTGTAACTAAAATCAAAAAAAGTGAAATGGACAGGGGAAAAGTATATGTGTTTATATCTGGACCTTCCTGCCTGGGCATTTAGACCCTTATTACCAAGGCTGATACCCAAAATATTATTGTTAAGTACCATCTCACCCAGTTGTTGGCAAAATAAGAGCTATATCTGAAACTTATAACTTTCCCTTACTACACGGGTCATTGCTTTTGGGGAAGGTTTTGAGGCAAAATCTACCAGATTGGATTTGAGACCTTGATAATCCTTAGGTTTTTCCTTCCGTAAAGCTCATCTGTGCAAAGGGACGTTATTAATAGTTCTGTCAAATATAAAAATACAAAAGCACCCTCTGTAGACTTCAGCTTTATAAAATGTCAGTTACTCATTCTTATATCAAATTGAATGAGGCTGCTTCAGAGCAAGACAATTAAGTCAGTTGTTTCCAAAGGGTGGTTCTGAGGTGTTGAAGGAATGCAGGAAATTGGGCCTGAGAAGTGGCATCAGCAAGCACTTCTAGCTGGTGTGCCGAGGGAGTACTGTATAAGAGGCTGGTGTTGAAACAGATCAAAAATCATCTGACCCAGCCAGAAACTGATTTGTGGTTCATAAACCTCCAGGTACAGAGAAAGGAAGAAGTAAAGTATTTTCTCCTCTCCTGTCTGAAAAATCCCTATAATCAGAAAAACAATGGTCATCTTTGAAACTAGGAATGTTGTGCATCATAATGTTATTTTGTGCTTCTCGAGCTAAAACCCAACGGTCTCATCTAGACAGCAGATTTCAGTGGTGATCTAGATGAGGATCACAGCACTTCTAAAGAGAGGATCTAAATGTTTCAGAGATGGGGTGTTTCCTTGCTGTTCTTTGAGTTGCTTTCAATCTGTAAAAAGTAACTACTGTTTAGATAATTTTCTTGTATTGTTTTTGGTGAATTATTTGATTGTGTTAGTCAAGAGGAAGAAAATGTTGTAAATCAACGTTAGAGACATAGTATATGAGAATTGTTCACTTATTATTTGTGCCTTAACATCTCAGGCCGCCACACCATATAGACTTGTTTGATTTTAAGCACGTAAGCACTCTTAGTGACTGTTTTAATGATTTAATCTTTCCTTGTAAATACATCCAATTTATGTATCACGCCATTGCATAGCCTTCTAAATACATACTAATATGATGCACTTATTTCGGGGATTCTTTTTCGTGAAAATAGTGCACAGGAATCAACATGGTGCTAAGATACTGTAAAAAGGTAATAGAGGTAACATTTATTGGGCAGTTCTAAACAAATAATATGCTGTACCAACATTAAAGGTCATGTCCTCTGATTGCATAAACTGTATTCCCTCAAAACGCACCTTATAATTGTTGTGTTTTAATTTGAATGTGTTTATTTTGCAAGTTAGTAATACTGGTATGTTCCTATAAAGATTAAGTGAAAAATACTTTGTTTACTTAAATTTTCAATTCTCTACAATATGTTTTAACTTAATCTACCCACTTACTGTTAGATGACTCAGGTGATGATGTTTGTTTTGAAGGATTTGAAAACCAAGACCATGTCTTTCAAGATTTCTGATGAATGTTGGTATTTAGATAATCTATTGTATATTGAGAAGGAGTTTATCTGCTGGCTTGTCATACACCAATAGCACTCTATTTTTTTTAGCAATCCCTTTTGTAAATAAAAACTTGTCGGAATTGTTGGAAGTCTTGAATGAGACAAATCAATGAGCTGGAAAATAAATAATGCCTTCCTCCTAAAAATGATCTATTCTTGAGGTATTGGGAATATGAAATTATGACTAAAGTAGGCAGCTGGATTTGCTATTTTCTCATCTTTATACTATCAGTGAAAAAAGAACACATTCTGTTAATTTTCCCAAAGTCTTGAATGTACTGGGCATCAGTGTTTTTTTAAAGAGCTTAAGGAGTAGGAATCTGCTGAATTTACTAAGGTTATTTGTCTCAAATGGTTTTCATTTTATGTGTTGTGGTAACTAAGCACCACTCAGCAGCTTGCTCACCTTCTCTCAGTGGGATGGGACAGAGAATCAGAAGGGTAAAAGTGAGAAAACTCATATGTTGAAACAAAGGCAGTTTAATAGGTAAAGCAAACACCACACATACAAGGAAAACAAAACAAGATATTAATTCACTGGTTCTCATCAGCAGGCAGGTGTTTAGCCATCTCCAAGAAAGCAGGGCTCCATCACTTGTAGCAGTTACTTGGGAAGACAAATGTTATCATCCCAAATGCCCCCTCTTCCTTTTTCTTCACTCTACTTGACATCATGTGGAATATCCATCTGGTCAGTTGGGTCAACTGTCCCAGCTTTGTCCCCTCCGAACTTCTTGTGCATCCCCAGCCTACTCACTGGTGAGGCCATGTGAGAAGCAGAAAAGGCCTTCACACTTTGTGAGCCTTACTCAGCAGTAACTCAAAATGCCCTGTGTTATCAATACTGTTTACAGTACAAATCCAAAACATAGTTCCATACAAGCTACTGTGAAGAAAATTAACTCTATCCTAGCCAAAACAGCACATTATGTGAAAAGAACAACAAACAAGTATTTGCTTTTATTTTTTCCTGTGTTTATATTATTGAGAAATTAACTTTTGTCTATGATCCAATGCATACTAGATTCCCTCTTCCAAAACCAACACAAAACTTCCCTCTCTCCCTCTCCAAATAAAAGGACTGAAGGATAGGGCATGCAAGAAAACCAAATTATTCTTGCCCTTGGGTAGCCTGATTTACACTCAGTTAAATACTGTATTCCTTGGCTCAACATTACTCTGATGTAGAGTGTATGTGTAAAAATGATACCAAGATGTTGAGTAGTTTCTAATTTTGTGAGTTTCCTTACATCTAGTAATGAATTTTATTTTATTGGGTTTTTTATTCTAGCACAGTTTAATGCCATAATACAGCATTGGCTGAAGTATCTGAATACTCTCCTAGTGCAGAATGGCTTACCCACAGCTAATGAGTTACATCTGTGATGCTCCAGCAAAAGCAGCTGATGCTTAGAGTCCATTTTGGATTACCAAACCTTTATTATGTGTAATCACATGACAGCAAAAAGTCCACTGACCTCTCTAGCCCACAGCTGGCTGCTGGGGGGAATAATCTGGTTTTGCATTTAAATGCAGCAGATTTTTTATATCCAGTGGAAACAGAGAATTTGATGATACATAGTTTAAGAGCTTAAATTTTCTAATGGCTATCTAGGTAATTGTATGCTTTTGCCTGTTAAACGCAAGTGAAGGAGGCAAGAATTGGGGAATGCTGTTCAAAATTGTTTCTTAATTATTAAGCTAACAGTCTCAAAGTATACCTGCAGCTCTCAATCCCTTCTCATCTCTGTCAGCTTGTGTCTGCTTTTAGTCCCCTCAAGAGCATTTAAGAATGACCACGTTTTTTATCAATCACAGCTTGCTGTCTGTATCAGGAATGCTAAGATAAATACCATATACTCTACCTCCAGAGGAGGTCAGTGCATTGTATGCTTAAAGCTTATTGTGTCATCAGCATTTTGGTTTTAGAAATGGTAATATGTAGCAATAAGGACCTTGCTGAAGACTTACACACTTGAATCCAGTGGAAAGTCTGTTGCTGCAATTGTAGTGTACTGTTGCTGATTGTTGTGCCTGTTGGGTTGCTTTACATGTATGCTTCCTTTCTGTCTTTTCACGTGTCAGTCCCTAAGAAGTTTGGAGGGGCTTTAAAAACAAAGTGGGATTCAGTAAACGCATAGATGATGGTCAGTGACTTTTGATATTTTAAATAAGAGGTAAAGTTTCAAAATGGAAAAAGGAGCTTTAGCATTTCTTCCCCAGCAGCTGAAATATTTTAGTCTCTCAGTCCCATTTGTAAAAGTCCCACTTTTACAAATACCATATAAAGTGCTATATCAATACATTGTGAAATATAGTCTATATGTCTCAGCAACTAATTGATTAATTATCTTTTCATCCTGTAATGATCCAACTGCCAAAATTAAAGATGTGTAAAGTCAGGTTCTGTAAATACATCTGTTTTTCAAGATTGGCTATCCAAATGTCTCTTGAACAAGAACACATTGCAGTGACTCTGTTTTCCTAGGCAACAAGCACTTTCTCAGGGCCTTGTCTTGATTCCACTGCATTTTCCCATACATCTTAAAAATCAGAGAGCCTATGTGGTAAATAATAATATTTGAGATACTGCTAACAAAATAGCACAGTAGCTGTATGGTCTGCACAAAGTATAGGGAGATAAAATTACTGTATTTGTGAGCATAATCCATCTCCTTGTTCACAACTGTCCTGTTGATTGGTGTCCTCAGTTGGTTGAAGAGCTTATGTGACTCAGTCAATAGATTTCTGAGACACTTTCTGTACAGGGGCAGCAAACGTACTTTTTTCCTCCTTCTCTGTTGATGTTAAACTCTATGTACCATAGTGAAAACACCATCTGATTTTAGTCCATCAATGAGTCTGTAATATGTGCTTGCAGCCCAGAAAGCCAACCAAATCCCAGGCTGCAGCAAAAAATGTGACCAGCAGGTAAAGGGAGGAGATTCTCCCGCCTCTACTCCGCTCTCGTGAGATCTTACCTGGAGTACTGCATTCCGTTCTGGTGTCCTCAGCAAAGGAAGGACACGGATCTGTTAAAGCGAGTCCAGAGGAGGGCCACAAAGATGATCAGAGGGTTGGAGCACCTCCTACATGAGGACACACTGAGAGAGTTGGGGTTGTTCAGCCTGGAGAAGAGAAGGCTGAGGGAAGACCTTATAGCAGCCTTCCAGTATTTAAAGTGGGTCTACAGGGACGCGGTGGAGGGACCCTTTTATCAGAGAGTATATTGACCGGGGTTAATGGTTTTAAGCTGAAAGAGGGGAGATTTAGATTAGCTATTAGGAAGGAGTTTTTTACTGTGAGGGTGGTGAGGCACTGGAACAGATTGCCTAGAGAAGTTGTAGATGCACCATCTCTGGAATTTTTTATGATCAGGATAGATGAGACTTTGAGCAACCTAATGTACAGCAAGTGTCCTTACCCATGGCAGGGTCATTGGAACTAGGTGTTCATTAAGGTCCTTTTTAACTCAACCCATGCTGTGATTATAGTAGAATACCAGTTTTAAGTCATTATTATTAGCACTAATCAGTGGATGTTTAAGTATTACTAGCCTTAAGAAAGTGTAAAAAGATTTTAACAAAAGGTGGGATAAGTAACTTAGATAAAAATGCTTCTAGGGAGAAAAAGGTACACTGAAGCATATTTATATGAAGTATTTTTCTCCCACCTATTAAATATAGATATAATTTTTGACTACTAGAGTGTTTGTTTTATTCCACATATCTTTTAACAGAATTTCTTGTAAAGGAAGCATTTATTGTATTTAGCTTATTGTGGTTACTGTTTAAGTTTCTGTATCTTTTAATTTGCATACAGCATCATCCAACTAATGTTCTTTTCATTTCATTAGTAAAATGAGGAAACTATGTTTATGGTAGAATGTAACTTGCTAGAACAGCATCACTGTAAGAATAAACTTGATTCTAAGCAGACATATTTAGTTTTCATTCCTTTCTGAAATGTGTTTTATTTTTGAGGTTTTTTTTTATAAGGATCCAAATAATGGTGGTTTTGCTATGTTTCTCTATTCCATTTGGCCATGATTAAGCAGTTCTGTATCCTTTACAACTGATGTTAGTTGTCTGCGTGCTAAAAACTACTCCTTGCACTCCTTCTTACTGACTAGATTGGTCCGTGATGCCTGACCCTCCAAGTACTGAAAGTGGCAAGAAAATTTCCATAGTCATCAGCAGTGCATGAACAAGTTCAACTAGCGTATCTTTGTCCTTTTGTGTGCAAAATATTCTGTCTCATGGGAAGTCACAAAATAATTTTCAATGATTTAGAATGTATGATGAAAGTTTTTATTCCTAGCCTACAGATAATATGTGCTCTTTTCAAGAAAATTGTAATACTTTTCTTTGTCCCTAAGCATATGATATATACCATAAAGTTTCGGATACGTTTAGGTTGGATACTGAGACACAGAATCAAGTGCCCCTGTTTATTTGGTTATGAGGCATGCATCAAAAGAAGAAAGAGAACGAAAGAAAGAAAGAGAGCGAGCTACAGAGAGCTACTACCATGGCACACTGCAGTGTTCCATCAATCCAGCGGGAGAACATTCTCCTGACCCTCATCTTTGCTTCATCCCTTTATATGCTCGTGGTCATGCCTTGCTGATAGGCCTTTTTAACTAACTCCACCCCTTATTTTCCTGCCAAAAACATGCACTTGCTCAGGCACAATGTCCAGCTCCTGGCAGTTGTTTTGTCTGGTAGCTGTTTCCATTATCAGGGTGGACCCTGCAAACCCATCCTGTTCTGCACTGTGGTCTACGTACATTTGCCTGGGCAATGAGAACTTCAGGTTAGGTGTGATATTGAGACAGACTAGTTCTCTCTGTGGTATACTACAGCATGTGATCACTCTTAGCTCGACTTCACTTGAAAAGCTGTATTTGTCCATCATAGAAAGCATTTGTCTTTCTCTGCTGAGAGTGATTTTTCTGTGTACTTCACTGACCATAAATGCAGTAAATCCCAAGTCAGAGTTAGGAACCTTTCCTTCTTTTCTGTAACTTCTGCTAATCTATTTTCGTAGTGCTCAAAACATTGTGTTGTCACAGGGTGTTATCGTTCACAGGAAGAAGTACTAAATTCTGGATGTAGACTTATGTTAGCACCTTCAGGAAATGGCAACTCCTAACTTCTTGTGGACTTTATGGAAAATTTTATTGTCCATGATATAGAGAAATAGAATGCCCATGACACAGCATGTGGTGGCCATAGCTATATGGGTGCATAGTTCCTTGTTTAGATTTGCATTCATTCTTTACAGTAAGCAGTACTTTACAGATAGATTACATCATCTTATAGCTACAAGGGCTGAAGCAAAGGTCAAGATGAATCTCCTTAAGAAGGAAAGGAATGCAGTACTGTAGTATCAAACTCTCTTAAAAAAAAGAGAAACTTTTTTTAAGGTATCTAAATGCAGTAGGTGCTTCTTATTGAGTACTGAAACTGTAATCTTAATCACACCTTACCCAATTAAACCGTGCATTTCACAAGAATATTATCTCAAGGCATGGACAAGAAAAGCTACAATAAACTAAGTAGTCAGTTCTTTGCGTGGTCAGCAGCCTTAAGGTGTTGCAGAGGAGTTGTTGGGGTTTTTATTATTCTTTTTATTTCTTTTTCCTTAGAACCTAAATGAAGGATATCCTATGAAGATGTTCTGGTCTCTGTAAAAGAGAAGTTGTTGATTAGGGCCAGATTTCAGTCTTACCAAAATTATCTATTTCAGTTTTGATCGTCTTAGATTGTGGAGACCTCTGTTATTTCAATTGACATAAATGGATTTAGATCTATGGCAAGTGTGGAAAATGATTGTGAAACTGAAAATCGTTGGTTGGCCTGTAGTTTAAAAAATATATATATAAAACAGGATGTATGCTTTAGTGTTCTTACCTTTCTATGACAGCCGTTGCATTTGACGTTATTACTGCACTGCCCAAAGAAAATAAACTATCTGTTATCCTTTGCTTTCATTATTTGAGTTATTTTAATGAATAAATGTAAATTATTATTCTGTTGGAGCGTGCTGCAGCTGACAGCATTTAATTCTGCTCTCCTGGTTTTTTCATAACATAAGCAGTAGCTGAGTTGTTGACATTCTATTTCTATTACATTTATTTAAAATCAATAAAGAAGTCATATTAAATAAATGTATTTTTTTAAACGGTGTGCCTTGTTTTTTTTCTGTAATTCTGTCTATGCTGACATTCTTTGTAGGAAAGCAAACAAATAACAGCAAAAATGCTGTATGTCCCTTGTTATTTTGCAGTAATGTTGGTGAAGGAGTTTATATATTAGTTTGTTAGGAAGGCTTTTATATGGGTAACAGAACCTATACAATAGAAGTCGGTAAAGTCTGAAGCTTTGTGTATTCGAAAAAACTCTGAACTTTCACACAAGCTGTGCTTGCTACTGTTTTGTGTTTACTGTCTGGAACTGTAATGGGAAGGTATGAGAGAGACTTAGTTTTAAACTCTAAAACCTGATTAATGTTTGTAGCTAACCCACAGCATGCTGTCAAAAGGAGTTTTTCCTCCTAACAGTGAATTTATAATAGTTTAATTAAGCATTTCTTAAGTTAATTTTCTTTTATAGAATAGCATTAAAATGTAATGACAAATTCTGTTTTCACTTACGACTTTCTGTTGCCAGCCAATGGAATCAGAATATATTCACTGGTGTTTCTAAAACATATATCACAATTAAATACTTTGTCTTAGGGCTAAATAAAAATTGCTTTCTTTCTCTTTTTCTTCTTGATCAATTGGAATGGACCAAAAGAAAGAGCATCAACACCCATTTACATTACATCTAGGAAACTGCACAGAACAATACAACCAATTGTTTAGCAGCAGTTTTGTGTCTTTAACTCTGCATGGGGCTGCAAATACCTACCTAGCCACCTCCCACCAAGTGCCAGTGTTTCATGTTATGCAGGAACTGGCATATTTTGAGTTCATTTTATTCTGTTTAATATACCAGATATATCATGACAATTAATTACGTGAAAGTAGAAAGAAAGTAATGTTCAGTTGAGTTAACTGGAGAATTCAGCACAATGTTATTTGGTCACATCTTCAACTATCAAGAAGAGAGTTGAGATATTACAGTTTGAAACATTTCTGATAGTGGTTGCTCCTGTATAGGGAATAGAAAGACTTCAGATAACCACTGTTTCAGTTGTTTAACTCAAAAAATTAAAATATAGACACATAGGTTTGTCTTTACTTCTGGATTAAAATGTGTCTCACCAGCCCTGTGAAGAGTGTTTATTTAAACTTGATTTTCTGCCTTCCTTGATTTTTGTTGTCATTAGGGTATTTTTTCTAACTTTTTTTTTTTCTGATTGCCAGCTGCTGTTGCTAACCGTCCTATCAGGATTCAGGCTTTAATCAGTTTCTGGAGGATTTTTATTTATTTATTTATTTATTTATTAATTAGAAAGAAACTTTCTCCTATTGATATTTTGTTCACCCTAAAAAATACTCAGGAAGTGTCCAGTTTTGTCTCTAGTGTATTTCATAGTGTCTTAGGCTTGTCAGTTTCTGTGATGCGGTCACCTTTTAACAAACCTTTCTACGTACAGAATGTGAATAAATGTTCTGATTATTTTTGCATTTTTCCTGAAAGCAGTTCTTCATATGCTGTCTTGCATACAAAGCTAAGTTTTTAAGGCAATGGTCCACTTGATTCTGGAAGTGGCAGCAAATGAGACACTTTATGCACGTGAACTAATTTTAAATATAGTGGAAGTCCTTGTAGTAAGCAGGCATGTGCCAAGGAAGCGTAAGAGAGGTATCTGGCATGGTCAGTGGGATTCGCAAACAGGAATTTTAGATGTTGGTCTGGACCTCTGTAGGTGGCAGATGGACCTTAATGGCCCAGAAATGTCTTGGTGGATGAGCAGGGTCAACATGCATGGGAGGCTGTGAAATCCTGAGCTGATGTCTCAATAGCTGGTTAAAGCTCTGTATATTAATTGTTCTGCAATTATTCCTGCTCCAGAGAGGAATACAAGAAAACTGACTAAGCAAGATTAAGCCAAGTACAGTCTTTGAGGCTAAATTTTATATTTCTGGTTTAAAGTTAATTATTGCTTTTTGCCTGTTTGTACATCTTGTTCCTAATTACAGCAAACTATTGATTAATGCTTACCTTGAGCAAGCTGGGTTTACCTGTTGTCTTCCTGATGGACACGCTGACAGGAGAAGGCTTACAGGATTTCCCCTCAGAAACACGGAAACTTCTTTGACTGTAATGATGAAGACAGCAACATCATTTTAGCTTTAGTATGGGGTAAAACCCTAACAAATTGGTAGAGCTAAACAAATTGCGAATCAGTAGCCATAGTTTTTCTATAGGGATTTGTTAACCTTTTGTCACCTGATCAAATTTGATTCATTTAGCTGTAGACAATGGAAAAAAAAATGCACTCATTTGTTTTTTGTTCTTTTGACTGAAACAGATGCTATTCTTTTTTTTTTAGCGTTAGCTTTTTAGTTTATTTCATTAACAGACTGTCAGTTCCATTCCTAAAGTAGAGAACATTTGCAGTCATCTCAGTGCCATAAACACACATTGAAGCTCAATGACCTGGACTACAAGTTTAGTCAGAGGAGTTTCAAAATCTACGCCAGGGTAGATGACAAATGACAAAACGGGAGAAAGCTGTCAGGGTGCTTTTTGAGTCTTAGACCTGTGAAATCTGATGCTTCCTCATTTTTGTAGCATATGTGCAGAGGTCTGCCTTTCCTCTTTTCTTGTGAAGAGATATATACTGTGTACTGGATCAGAATGCAATCCTGTTCAGTCAGGCCATATTTGACTTCAGTTGTGATGTCAGGAGTTGAGCTACAGTGTTTGAAAACAAGTTGCTAGTGTGTTCTTCAAGCTGAGAGACACCTTGATCTTTAATTTAAAAAAAACCCACAAACTACAGTTAAATAATCTCATTAAGGACTTATATAGATAAAACCCTCCTTTTTTAAAAAAAAATGTTGTTACTGGGAGAAATGAATGACACTGTAATAAAAAATCAAGTAATGTCTCTATCCTCTTGAAAAGCTCGTCATCAACCCCTTTGGCTATAAATTTTAATTAGGGTACGTGGCAGGTTTTGGATATGTCTTAGCTGGCTGCTCATGTCATTATTCGGGATCATGGGAAAAGACAGTGGGTGTGAGGTTCCTGTATCAGAGTGGCAAGCAAGCCCCCCGGGGCACAGGCACTCTGATACTGCAGCATAGAGATTCCATTGCTAGAAAAACATAAAGGCTGTCTGTGCACAGAGTTTTGAAGAAGAGGAATGTAACTATGGTGGTGTATGTTGCGTGTTACTCTGGTGCAAGTGCTGAGAGTCTTGGGATGCTCCAGGCAAAGATATTCTGCAACGTGGCCCCTACAGGAAGCAGCAAGTATTGGCTGCTTTCAGTACTTCGTATTATACCATATATTGCATATCAGTTCAGGAACTCTTAGTTCTTGAGAAGGAATATTTGTCCATGTCCAGAACTGGCATAGGAGGTAGCTCACTGCTGCCAAGGTAGTCTTCTCATCTTGTTTTTTGAAGAGTGGATGCTCCCACTCTTACTGATCTAATATCCCATATAACTAATTTTCTTGATTTGTTTAAAAATATTTCGTGTTCTTCTGGATAACAGTATTTTCTCCTCTACAATTTGACATTGCCTGCAAATTTAATGAGTAATAAATGAAACTACTTCCAATGAGTTTTCAAGTATGTTTCCCACAGTCCATATGTTTAAGAGTTTGGTAATTATTTACCCACTTCATTTTTTGTGTTGTTCTCAGCACAAAATTTGTTGGGCAGCTGTTTTAAAATACCTCCATTATCAACCATGTACCTGGTAACAGTAACTTCCCATTTGCACTAAGTCTGGGATTTTGGATGCTTCTGTTTAATCAATTGAAAAAACCCAAACAAACTGTCACCAAACTACCTTTTGTGATGATCCTTAACTGAACTTTATTATGAATTGTATGTATGTAGTTATAGATGGCTAACTAAATAGCTTTGATAGAAAGAACAAATGTGTAGCATATCTGTAAGACAGGCAGAACTTATTTGTCTGACTGCTGCTACTTTTAATTGGCATGGGTTTGGAAATTGAATTTTTTTTAAAAATGCTAGTTTTTTTAAAATGTAGTAATTAAAAATTCTGAAGATTTAATAAATGTTCCTTTTGGAGAGTAAATAAAAAAAAAAAAAAAAAAACAGAACAAAAATCCCAGTGTTAAACTATAAATTATCCCTGAATAAAGCTTTTATCTAATTTGAGCACTTTTAGATTTCCTTGTAATACTTCATAGGAAAAGTTTATCAATGGCATCTTGGCTTGTATCAGAAACGGTGTGACCAGCAGGTCCAGGGAGGTTATTCTCCCTCTGTACTCGGCACTGGTGAGACCGCTCCTCAAGTACTGTGTTCAGTTCTGGGCCCCTCACCACAAGAAGGATGTTGAGGCTCTGGAGCGAGTCCAGAGAAGAGCAACAAAGCTGGTGAGGGGGCTGGAGAACAGGCCTTATGAGGAGTGGCTGAGAGAGCTGGGGTTGTTTAGCCTGGAGAAGAGGAGGCTGAGGGGAGACCTCATTGCTCTCTACAACTACCTGAAAGGAGGTTGTAGAGAGGAGGGTGCTGGCCTCTTCTCCCAAGTGGCAGGGGACAGGACAAGAGGGAATGGCCTCAAGCTCCGCCAGGGGAGGTTTAGTCTGGACATTAGGAAAAAATTCTTCACAGAAAGGGTCATTGGGCATTGGAACAGGCTGCCCAGGGAGGTGGTTGAGTCACCTTCCCTGGAGGTGTTTAAGGCACGGGTGGATGAGGTGCTAAGGGGCATGGTTTAGTGTTTGATAGGAATGGTTGGACTCGATGATCCGGTGGGTCTCTTCCAACCTGGTTATTCTATGATTCTATTTTAGTGGTAATGCCCAAGTAACATGGTTGTTTCCTGAAATCCAGGCAAATCATAAGCTCTGCATTAGTGTAACCTGTTAGATGTAAAACTGTATGACTCTTGCGTGGTTGATAAGCCCATATTTAATGATTGTATCCTCTTTTCTATAAGTACTATATATACAACTTAAAACTGAAACAAATTGACAAGCGTACCCTTCCCTGGGTAAAGTACAAAAGCTGGTTAAATGTCCAGGCCCAAAGAGTTGTGGTGAATGGAGTCAAACCCAGAGCTCAGTGTGTGGGCAGTTTCTTTTTAATACCTTTATCAATGATCTGTACAACAGAATTGAGTGCACCCTCAGTAAGTTTGCAGACTACACCAAGTTGTGTGGAAGTGTTGATCTGCTTGAGGGCAGGAAGGCTTTACAGAGAGATCTGGACAGGCTGGATCAGTGGGCTGAGGCCAATTGTGTGGGTTTCAACAAGGCCAATTGTCAGGTCCTGCACTTGGGTCACAACAACCCCATGCAGAGCTACAGGCTTGGGAATGAATGGCTGGAAAGCTGCCCATCAGAAAAGGATCTGGGGGTGCTCATAGACAGTCTGCTGAAAATGAGCCAGAAGTGTGCCTACGTGGCCAAGGAGGCCATCCTGGTTTGTAGTAGAACTAGTGCGGCCAGCAGGACTAGGGAAGTGGTCATCTCCCAGTACTCAGCATTGGTGAGGCCATACCTTGAATACGGTGTTCAGTTTTGATCTCCTCACTACAAGAAAGACATTGAAGTGTCTGGTGTCCAGGGAAGGGCAACAAAGCTGGTAAAGGGTTTGAAGCACAAGTCATATGAGAAGCGGCTGAGGGAACCGGGGTTGTTTAGCCTGATGAAAATAAGCCTGACCTTGTTGTTCTTTACAACTACCTGAAAGGAGGTTGTAGTGAGTTGGGTGTTGATCTCTTCTCTCAAGTGACAGAACAAAAGGAGATGGCCTCAAGTTGTGCCAAGGGAGGTTTAGACTAGATATTAGGAAAAATGTCTTTATTGGAAGGGTTGTCAAGCTTTATAACAGGCTCCCCAGGGAAATGGTTGAGTCACCATGCCTGTGGGCATTTTTAAAGACATGTAGGTGTGGTGCTTAGGGAGATGGTTTAGTGGTAAACTTGGCAGTGTTATGTTTATGGTCGGACTTGGTGATCTTAAAGGTTTCTTCCAACCTAAATGATTCTGTAAAAAACATGACTCTTCAGAAAAGACTGAAATATTCTTTTGAGAACTTATTCCACCTACATTTCTTGCAATAGATGTTCTTAATAAAGCCTAATCTGCGTTGCTCCTTTTTATTTTCCTTTGCCTTTTTCCCCCAAAGCTCAGTGTGCCAGACATTGTAATGAATTCATTATACATACATGTCAGAATTGGCTTTGACTCTTCACATTTGCTAATAGGTAATGAACTAGAACAATTGACAATCAATGCAGATTTCTTACTGTGAAGGCAATTTCTTTAATTTGAACAGATGACCCGAGTATAGTGTGTATTAGCATAACCATAGATGGTGTGCAAGGAGTATTCAGCAAGAGGAGTTTCTTAGTATTTTTCCTTTTCCTTCTTTTGACAGAAATAGATGACATTTGATTTTGGAATTACTTTAAGCCAGGAATATTTTTGTCAGGGACAGTGTTTCACTAACAGAAAACCCTAAATAATCTTGACACTAAAATCTAGAAATATGAAGTACGAATTATTCATGTGCAATATCTTTACAGATATCTTGTATAATGATCATCCCACAATATACCACAAATAAATTGCTGATTGAATTAAAATAGGAAAGGCAAACTGGAGAGCATAGGGATCAGATCCTGGAGTGTGAAACTGTCTTTTAAATTTAATTCTGTAGTCAAAATATGCTAATTCATTTGCATTTCTATTTCCTTTTCATTGTTATGAAAGCGTAAGAATTTTCATCTCATTATTCCAATTTTATCTATCCAATTTTATCCTGTTGAGATTACAATTTTATAAATAACAATGAAAATACCTGGAATTATATTTTGCACTTGAAGTGCCAAAACTTGGTGTATGTCTGAATTGCACACTGCAATAATGATAAACATGGTTATTAGGATAATTTATTGGGTGCTGACAACATGATATAAAACAGGAAGACATGGCCCATGTTGTAAAACAGCTTGTAAGGGTTAATTGCTGCCTCTGGCTTAGCAGGAATGCTAATAGAAAAAACCCTACAATTCACAGTTTGTAGTTAAAAGTCTCCTCCTGTGGTAGTTGTCAGGATTTATGTAAGTGTTTGGGTAACACAAAGACAAATAGAGGAAGAAAGAAAGAATTGGAAGAAAAAAAAATAAGCCAACAAACCTAGAACTACCTGAAGGATTCTGGAGTTTCTGTGCCAACCTCTATATGGTATTTGCCTTGTTTCTGGGTGCCTTACATGAATTACTAACCTTTGTAAGCTATAATACTTGCCTTGTCCTTTTTCTGAGTTTAACTAGTAAAGCAAAACAATGAAAGCAAGTCAACAATGAAAGCAAGTCAATACATTTCGTTTTCCATGCTGTGCAAATTCTAGGACTGTGTGTGACATCGCGTTCATGCTAACCTCCACATTTAGCAGTCCCAGAAGAGAAAGGAAAAAAAAAAAAAGGAGTTGGAATCTGTCTTTGTTATCCCATGTAAGAACTTCTTTTGCTAGATGAGAATGAAAGAGTACATGGCAAAGTAAAGCTGCAAATCATTAAAGGAAGCCAAACTGGATGTCTTTAATTAGTTCCTCTATTAGCGGAGTACTAATGTAGAAAATCATGAAAAAGGATCTAGTTCACTAACACAAACATGAATCTGCTGTCTGAAGACATCTTGATAAAGGCTGGCTTATTTCAGTCCTAAAAAAGTGCTACCTACCTGTAGAAAAAATGGCCATCCCCTTCATAAAGAAGCATATTTGAAGGCTGATCAAATATGTTTTGAACTGGAAACAAATAGAAATCCATAAAGTCACAATTTTAGATTCAGTAAGCTATATCTTTTGTTATTCAACTTCTTTGACCTATAACGTTACGTATTTCTTCTCAGATAAAATTTCAAATGGTCTCTGTGCTCTCCCTTCTGGCTCCTGAAGGCTTGTTAGCACCCAGCAACTTATCCTGGGGTTTGCACTTCTTCACCTTTCTTGCCTGCATGAAGCAATAAAGTTGTGCAGATGCCAGTGTTTAAGTCAAAATTCAAAAGGAATGGAACCTGAAGTTACACGTGTTATTTAAAACTCTACATCATTCAAGCATTTGATTTAGCAAACCTTAATATACAAATTGTGTCCAAAGTAGAGACAGGTGCTAGCTAAACTTACGTTTACTCAAACTGGATAAACTGGAAAAAATTACTAGATATATGCTTTTCTATTCCTAGCTTCCCTTCCAGTACTGAACAAATGGGCTTTTAAGTAAAACACTGGTCTTCATCAGAGTTGTAGAAACACTGAATAGGAGAAGTGAAACTTTCTACATTTTAGCAAAAACCACCAAAGAAATCAATAAGAAAGTAATTGCAGAAAAAATGAACTCTAGAAAGTAAGCTTCCTGTGCATTTATCTGTGGGTTTGTTGTTTGTTTTCTTTTTATTATTTATTTTACTGGATCCCCATTGCATTTTTTTCAAGTCTAAATTTATCATTCCATTATTCTTTTTAAATTTGTGGCTTAGCAGACACATTTTTTCTGACAACAGCGTTGACTGTGTGGTGGTGAGTGGCAAAGATTTATTCCTGGCACATTAATTACAAGTAAAATTACAAAAGAGAGATTGTAACTTTTATTAAATTCATTAAACAGTGGTAAAACATGTTACTGGTAAGGTGATGGTCTAAATGTGCTGCTGTCCATACACTCCTTGCAAATTTTCTACTAATATCATAAAAAATACCAATCGTGATGCTTTACCATCCCTGGTAAAGCATGGTGATGGTGAACATGAGATGGTGAAATGAACTTTTTAGGGAGATACTGCTTCAGTAAACCTTGGAGTAGTAATTTGGTTGTTTTTTTTTTTTTAATTCACTTATAAATGCAAGAAAGACTACTGCTGGTAAATTGTTTAGATACACATTTAGAAGGGCTTCACGGAAGCTTGGGTCTTGGTAGCAATATCCTCCTTCATACAGAATTTGTTTAAGAAAAAAGCAGAGATGAATTCTTTGGGTATTTTTAAGTTTTATGAGCTGCAATACTTGCTTATCTTGACCCAAAGTAAAAATTTAAATCCAGAGCTTACATTCATAGCAGGTGAAATGACTACACTGTTTTTGCACTGCTGGTGGTAATAAGAATTATGCTGTCAACCAACTAAGGACAGATAGCAGTAGTTGGGTGTGAAACCAAGCTGTCATTTCTCCAGCTCATTATTCAGTGCATAATCACAGAAGGTCTGTTGTCAGGAGATTAAGGAACTCTAAATGGAGATAGAGATTATGCCAAGAAAATTGCCAACTCTATACCAGCTGTTAAAGGGTTTAAGGTAGCTTGTCTGGCATAATTTTCAGAAAATGTAATTAACCCTCTTTCTGACAATCATAAGAAAGACTATTAAGCCGATTAAAGAAAGAATTGCTGGAAAATACAATTGTGCTACTAATTCACTAGCAAATTAATTTTGTAAACTATATACTAAGAAAATGATTGATATCTTACCAGTTTTTAAAAAGTAAACTGCATTGGGAAGCATGGTGAATAGTACTAAATGGTGTAGCAAAACTCTGAACATTTTTCTTTTTTTTTTAATACAGAGATAACTAGAGCAGCCATACCAAAGTGCACTGCATGGAATTGACTCATGATGGTAATTAACAAACTCAGCAACTAAGTGTGCGGCCATCAATCATCCTAAAGAATTAAAGAAAAATCAATTAACAATTTAATTAAATGTCATTTGATGACCTCAGTTATTCTTTTTAAATAAGATCATCATTTTGCTTCCCAGTTTAGGATTTAGACCAATTATTTAATTAAAATGCCAATGAAATATTGATCTACTGAAATCTTTATTTCTAGGTGTTTTAAATACAGATTATCAAATTATCTTAATGACTGTGTGTCCCATGAGATATGAACAGTGGTGTTCCTTTCATTTTATGAAAGCTTTTTAACTTCTGGTGTTATCCTTATGCCTTAATATTGAGGTGGTTTCTGGCAGAAGGACACTCAGGATGTTTTTATCTGTTCCTCTAATTTACAGCTGTTATCTCAGGGCTATTTTTCTTCTACTTGTCTACAGTCCTTGTCCATTTTCTTTCACTTTCCTCTAATCACAAAGCACACTGACTGAATGACTAGTTTTTGTCCATAGTTTTCTAAATGTCTTTGCTGATGTGGTTTGTCCTTTCCTTATACACATCTCAGTTCTTGACTGATTTCTCTCTCTTGTCTGTGGGAAGTTTTGTTTTCCCATATTAAGATTTTGGATCTACATGATGCTGTTATCACTCAGTTCAGACATTTAGGTTCCATGGGTTTTTTTCCTTAATGCAATTAGATTAATTGAAAATGGAATATTGTCCTCTTTAAGCAATATACATCACTCAACTTCTGTGGGTTTGTTTCATTGGTTTTTAATTTAAAACAAAATACATTTTTTAAAAAATCTGCAGAGTTGTAAAGCGTCCTCTTGCACTTCCGCATTCCTATATTTGTGCTAGCAAAAAGTAAAAAAGAAAATGTAAAAATGAATGTAAAAAGAAATGTTGAAACTTAATATTACTTGAATTCTTTCTTATATTCTGCAAAGAAAGAAGAGTAAAATACAAAATATAAAATAAGACAGTATATGGGCAGTCCTGTCTTGCTGCTGATTAAGATAGTGGGAGACCTAATATGAAAGAAGTAATTACCACCCTCCTGCTTCTGCATTCTGCCCTGATGCACAGAAGCATTTGTAATGAACATGTATTTCACCATTGATGTAGTAGAAGTTTCTGCTAACAGAAAGTTAGCAGCATTATGATCATTGTCATGGAGAGGAAGAGAGGAACTTGGTAACTTGATCTTAAGAATTTCCTCAGTATCATTTGGCAGTAGGACAAGCACAGACATATCAAGGAGAAACGCAAATCCAGGCTAGTAGCAACTAGTTAACATGGGTATTTGCCACAATGAAGTGTATTGCAAAAGTTTGAACAATCTCTTGAGTACATTTCAGGAAATCTTCCTTCATATGCATATGTTGAGATAGTTCTAGGAGGCCCTGCTGATCAAGGTTCATGGGGTGGGGTGTGGAAGAAGAACATTCGTTAAACGCAGGCTTAGGATCATCTTTAGGTATCCCTATGTACCAATGAAACCAGTATGAAAGTTCTGCTTTTGGCAGTGGTCACCAGTAGGATATTGGGCTATGTGGACCCAGTATAACAGTTATTAAATTACCTGGAAAAATCATTTAATCAGGAATACAAATAGAGCTCAATGCACCATCTTCCTCTCTGTCTCTTGAAAGTCATTCATTAGACTAACTTTTTAGTTTAGACTGGTAAAAATGAGGAGGATGCATGATGTGATATCTCAGTAAGTGATGTATTGAAGGTCACATTAAATATTTATTGTGAACAAACTGAAATATGCTGAATGAGGCTTTGGGGACTAGAGGCTTCCATTCTTCAATCCATGAAAGCAAGTTTAACATTCAAAGCTCCTGTTTCTTCTGTTGCATTTGTATATAAACTGTAATAGGCATCAGAATACACAGCCAGAGAGCTAATGATTTTTTAAAAAAACAACAAACAAAAGTGAATAGGAGTACAAAATCTATGTGAAGATCTGAATTAAAAACAGTTGCTGTATACAAGGTGCACTCAGTGTTTGTACTACAGAGCATATAAGGCATCTGTGCCATGGTACATTTGGTACTGCAAGACAGTTGATATTACAGTTTGATGTCCTAACTAAATCTCGCCCACAGTGTATGTAGTTTTAGTGTACTAAAATATATTTGAAATGTAAATTAAATTGGTTGCCACGTGCTTTGGAACATTTTACGTCCTCTTGTCTATCTATATGTCTTCTGGATATGCTCACCCTTGAACACTTTTAAACATCTTGTTTCTCTTAAGCAATCATAGTCAGCTGTTATATGTCCATTTTTATTTCACTTGTAGACCTTTATATTGCACCCTGTCATTATGTGCCACTTCACAACTTATTTTATAACATTCAACTATAAGACAAGGACTGTATCTTGCAGTTTTCTGCACTAATCCAAAATGATGTGCTGCGTGATTTAATAGACCAGTTCATGAGGTAGGGTTGGTTCTGCTAGCTGGAGCTTATTTATGCTGCTTTAAAATGTACATTTATCCCCTTCATTTTTTGCTGCCTCTAAACGTGGTGATTTTGTGATTCCACAGTTTAATAATGACTGAAGTCATAGGTTTAAAGCTCATTTTATTGTAAGAGTACAAATCCATTTTTTCTTTTAAGATTTTTTTTAACTTGAATTTTATCATAGTCTTAGATGCTTGAAATGAGAATTTTTAATTTTTATTTTTTTTTGTCTAGACTCTCTGTCTCCCAGTTGCTCAAACAAGCATCTGGCTGTGTTAAACTTGATGAAAAATATCTTTTTACAGTGTTCCATGTGATTTTTATAATGGTGGTTTGCTGGTTGTTTCTTTAGGTTCAGTCATAAATATCCTTCTACAGGCACTATATTTTGAGGTTTAGGGGTTTTTTTCTGTTAGTTTTATGTTAATTCTTGCACACTGAATTCACACAGACATTGGAAATTGGGTAGGTTCTCCTGGCAGAGGCATCAATAACACTAAAGACTGCAACTTACTTATCAATTCTGTTGATGATGGATGATCTTGACTATTTCTTGGCCACCTGGAACTATAACAGTACTACCAGCTAAACATATCAATAATTATTTTTATCATTGGAAGAAAACAAATTTCATGTTGATGCATGTTATTCATCTATTGGAAAAAGTATTGCTGACTTAGTAATCTTTTTTCCAGGTAGAGCTTTATGTAAGTTTCTTTAGTTACCCTAAATTAAATAGACAAAGGTTTATTTGGGCAAACTAGCCTAATATTGACCTTCCATAAGTAGCAGCTGGAGCAGTATTTACACCACAGTGACATGTGGTCCTGTCTCCGTCTCATTTCCTTCTTCACCCCCTCCTGTTCTGAAGCAGTTAGTGTACTACACTGCTCAAATGTCATGAAAAATCATTTTTTTCCCCAAATAAGTTTATTAATCCCAAATGCAGTTGTAAATCCAGTTTTGACTACAGCTTACTGAAATTTGCGTTATTTTTTGCTGTTTGTAACTTTGTTGTATGTGACACTTAGCATCTTTTCCTCGTAGATTCATGAAGTTGTGAATGTAATGTGTTCTCTTCTAAACCACTTACAAACAGAGTTGGTTTTAAAACTTTTAGTTTTCCATGGGTCACAGTTTTGTGCCTGTGTCTTTTCCTTCTTCAAGAAACTATAGATATATTTAGCTAAATGTTAGGTAGGATTTTAAAAAATTGGGTGATCCTGGGAGACAAGGATTAATGGAGCAACTTTAATATGTTTTTTGGGAATAGGAGTCATGAAAATTCTAGTAATTTTCAATACTGTTTCTTCACTTGTTAACAATATGTGTCATTTCTAATGGGGTCTGCATGAAGCTTCTTTTATTTTGAATAGTTTTCATTCTGTTTTAGCTTAAACTTGGCTATTTATCTGTATTCATATTTTTTCCATCATCTTACTGTATAAAAGAAGGGGGTTTATTTGTTACATGATCTTCTACTTTATATTCTTTTTACCACTGCTATAAACTTTGATATTTGTTAAGTATTTTAGCATATGCTGTCTATGAAAGATATAATATTGTATGAATTTTATTGTGCTCTTTAAAATTGTGAAGACATCCTGTTAAGTGTAGTAAATTGTTTTAATATATGATGATGACTATTAAGAATAATATAGGAACATAAAGCAACAGGAGCATATATTTATAGTGGGAAGTTTTGTGATAATTATCTTTCACACTGTGTGATGAATGTTTTAGCGTGTAAGTGGTAGCAATTTCTCAGTGATAAATCTCTCAGGTATTATAAAGGCTAGGAGCAAAACTTTCTCATCAAAAGCTGTCATTCTCTTTTGGTACAGTTATTTGTAAAGGCAGCCTGGAAAATGAGTCTTTCTTTATAATGACATCTGAAGTTTCACAGCATGATTTTTTATCAGTATTTCGTTTTCTTATCAGACCTTGCTAAAGGTAGTTTATCTAGCTTCAGACTTATGCGGAGATCATTAGTGTAGCAAAACAATGATAAGACGGTGAAATTAGCTGAGTTGTGGTTTATACTTCCACCATATAATGAGAAAGGTTTGACAAAACCTTTACCTTCCCACTGCAATTTTCCTTGAAGTGCATGTGAATTTTATTAATCTGAAGCTTCATGATATACTTTTCCTATCATCCTTCCTGTAAGGTAACACATATCTCACTTAGCATGAAAATCTTGTCATATTTGAAGAATATTTAACAGAAACAGAACTTTTCTGGATAAAATTGTGACCTTGAAAACTTCTGGAACCAGTAGGGCTTTCTTACAGAAAGGTCACTGCTTCTGCTGTTAATCATAATAGACTGTGCCTACAGCTATTGTTAGCTTTTCAAAGAGAATTATTAAAGATATAGGAACACGAGAAGTATTTATTGCAGATCATTTTATCAAGCCAAAAGGGCATGAGTCATTTTGTGCAGACTACAGAAAAAGGGATGTTTTTCTTCTCTACATTTACAGTAGGCCTGTAAGTTTGTGCTTTTAGAATGTCCCAGCTTAAAATCAAATGTACTATTTAAGGAATAAGGATTTGATAAACCAACTGCTAAATATTGGTGTCTTCATTCACAAAGTTATCTTTTGGGTTCTTTATTCCAATGCATTCAAACTATGTTGTCTGAAATCTCTCTGCATACTTAAGCGGCTCTGTCTTCTGTGTCTCTGTATTTTTGGAACCATACAGGATTTCATCACAAAATCCTAGGGGCTATCTGTTAGATAAAGAAACATATACTTGGCTGCCTTTTTATCTTAATTAAATTCTCATTGATGAAATGATGTATTGATTTATAGCTCACAGACATGCCAGGAACTTGGGATTTCAGGCTCAAATGACAATACTAAAAATACTTTCGTAAAACAAAATGAAAATTGAATAGTAATATTACTTTCCCAAAAAGCTCATCATTCTCTTTCTGTTGGGTTTAATTAGTTGAACTAAGGCCAGAAAAAAAGAAAAAAAATATATAATCAGAGTCATAAGAAAATAGCATTTAAGTGATAGAAAAATATAGGTAGTGAAGACCAACTGAGACAGTTAAAAATAAGGCCTCTTCCTGTTGCATGCCCAAGTTGCTGAGCAGATAGATAGCATTTTCCTGGGAAGTCATGCTTGACAATGGATGCTATACTGGGATGCACCAATTAGGAATTCCCATTTATAGGAGATGGCCATGACCATTTGGAATGGAACATTGCCATATGGGATTGACTGGCAGGGTTTCCTATGAAATGATGTCTTGTTTTATATATGCCTGGAGATGCATATTTGCCTATTCAGTCTTTGGTACTTCAGAGACAGGCTCAGTACAAGTGCATTGTGTGGCAAAGGGACATCAGGTTCCTTCAGAAAGCTCCAGAATAGGCTGGTGCAACAGAGATAAGTACAAAGAAATGGTGAAAGCTATGGCTACTGATCATAGGCTAAGTGCTTCTGTTTCTTTGACATTGGAGAGTCAAGGTAAATGAATGCAAGTGCTAACTACATCATTAATTTGAGCACCCATTGAATTTGCTCAGATGACATGTAGCTGACATGTTTATATGTTTATATGTTTATATATTTATAAATATATATTTATATATAATACAATATATATAAATATATATATTTATGTTTATATGTTTATAAATATATGTATATATTTATATATTTTCTGTGTTTTTTATATATAAATATATGTATCTAATTATGTGGGTTTAATAATTATATTATTGCTATCTAATCTTCATTCTTAGTTGGTTGGATGTCCTAAGCTCCACAATTTGATGGTATTTTTATTAATGAATGCCTATTATTGGGTTATGGATATGAATGTTCCCCAAAGCATATTTACAATGCACCTTCTGTGAGTGTCAAATCAGAAAAATGTTAAACTTACTGTATTTGATAAACACAATTGATTGCAGATGCACCGATGATATGACCTTACAGAGAAAGCCACAACCAAGGTCTGTTCTTGTAACATGACAAATAAATTTTAGAGAAATTTTATTCATTTTGGTCATCTGAAATTCACTGCTTAGACCTATACACAGACTGCAAATGAGAATGTGCATTTCATCTTTGGAAGTAATTTTGATAAATGAGTATTAATATTACTTAGGAGTACAGAAGCTGGCAAGGCACAGTTGCACGTTGCTTTCTTTGTGTCAACACAGAACTTGAGTTTTAAAAATTTGTTCTTGGCAGGGCTTATGCAAATTTATTCTCTTTTTTTAAAATATCTTCACTTTCAATATTTGGCTAGCTTAGGAATTTTTTTTTTCTTTGCCATTATGGAATCATAGAATCAGAGAATGATTCAGGTTGTAAGGGACCTTAAAGATCGTCTAGTTCCAAATCCCCTTCTATGGGCAGGAACACCTTCCATTAGACTAGGTTGCTCAAAGCCACATCCAACCTTCTTGGATACTTCCAAGGATGGAGCATCCATCACTTCTGTGGGCAACCTGTTCTAGTGCCTCACCACCCTCATAGTAAAAAATTTCTTCCTGATATCTAATCTAAATCTACCCTCATCCTATGACTGCATTCCCTCAGAAAAGGACCCTCCCCCTCTTTCCTATAGCCCCCCTTTAAGCACTGAAGGCTCCTAGAAGGTCTCACTGGAGCCTTCTCTTCTCTAGGCTGAGCAAGCCCAGCTCTGTCAGCCTGTCCTTGTATGGAAGGTGCTCCAGCCTCTGATCATCTTCATGGCCCTCGTCTGGACTCACCTTAACAGGTCCATGTCCTTCCTGTGCTGAGGGTGCCAGAATTGAATGCAGAACTCCAGGTGAGGTGTCATGAGAGCAGAGTAAAGGGAGAGAATCACCTCCCTCGACCTATTACTGCTACTAAAGTATTCCAAGGAAAGTGATTTTTTTTGTTTGTTTGTTTGTACAATTTCAAATCTTATTTTTCTGTCATTTCAAGTTGATAATTTATACATAAGGTGCTTTAACTAATACTTGCATTGGATTTAATAACTCGTTACTTTGTGGTTTTTTAATCTGAAAACCCAATTAAGCATTGGCCAGATAAGCTGCTAAACTGTCTTTCTCCAAGAAGAAAAATAAGGAAAATAAATTTATTTGGACCTAGAAAGAGGACTGAAATGATATATTGCAATGCAGATGTTTAGAGGAGATGATAGTAATGATTTTATACTTCTACTGTACTTTAAGCTGGATTTTAGCAACGTTTTAGCTTTTACAGTTTTTACAGGCTTCCTGTTAGCACTACTGTTTAATAGGAACAGTAGATGACATGGGTTGAAAAACGAGAATGCTTTTTTTCTGAGAGACAAAACCAAAGGAACATTAGTGCACCTTAGTTTCTCACATGATATTAGCTTAGGAATCACTCTTTCTAAAGAGTCTAAGTACACTGAAGTTCACTGCTTAATTCATGAGCTTGCAACAGTGTGTAGTCTATCGCAGGGCTTCATTAGAATGTTTTTCCCACTGTGTAACGATGAATCTTGTAGCAGTTTAAGGTCATTTCTTCTTGACCTGTTCATCAAAAATGTTTCTGCTTTACAGATTTTAAAATTACTATTGAGTTGCACCTGAGCTCTCATTTGTATATAAGAGTATTAGTTTGGTGCTGAGAATAAATTACTGATTAAGTTATCCAAAATAATGATTGGTAGCACTAAGACAGTGACAATTATTAGAGATGGTATTCTGAAGCCTCCAGTCTGGCCTCACCCTCATTGGTGAGATTGGAGGTCTATTTGAAGGGTCGTGTTTTACATGGTGTTTTTAGGCACATGCAAAGTCTGGGAAATAATGTTAGTCTTAGTACTTGAGGTTTAAGCAGGTAAATCTAGACTATGTAAACTATGGGGCCAGTCTGCGCACAAGCAGATGAGCCCCACCAAGTGGAACTCTGTTGCTTTCAGGGCCAGACATGTGTTAAATGGATTTCATGCATTTAAATGTGAATTTGACAGGGCATTTAAACTGCATTAAATGTATGTGTGATAAAACAGACATCCAAATTGTTAGTAAATTCCTTGCTAGTAAATAGATCGGATAACTATATTAAAGACCCTACTATTGTGTTTAATTCATCTTATGAATTATGTGACAGATTTAGATGCGTAACTAGGCTGGATTCTTATGATTTGTATGTCCTTAAAATTCAGGAAAAAATCTTGTATTTCTGAGTAACTTTGCCAGATGGAGGCCAGCAAGTATGTTGTGTGATAAGAATGGATGTTTTTCTAAGAATTCTGCCCATCACCAATGGGATAACTGAAACATAGGTGAAGTTGCATCTGAACTTTAATAGTTCAAACTAAAAAAAGGCTTCTCTTGTTGTATTATATAGTGGATTTTATATTTTAACAAATGTAGAATAATTTGGAACTAACTTAATGACTTTGTGTCACTGTTATTAGACATGAAAGGAGCTGCATTAGAATGCGCTCTCTGTTGAGAAGTTCTTTATAAATAGAAATAGACTTTCTTTAGATAAGTGTATATATCAATATTAACAGGCGTTTAAAATCTTTACTGTAATATGTTTCATAAATTAATTTCTGCCAAAGAAGGAAGAATGTCAGCCACTAGTAATGCTTTTGAAGCAAAGTAATACAGAAAATATAGTATATAGCACTCCCAGAAGATGAAGGTGTGAATTTTCCCATACGTTGTCTTAATGGCAACATTTTCTACAAAATTACATGAGGCACTCCTTTCATATTTCATTACTTCTATTTGCCCAGCTTCAAAATGCCAAATGTGCCAGTGAACAGTACTTTAATATTCATGGGTTTCTGGGATGGCTTTGACAGTTGTCACCTAGAAAAATGGCTTAATTAGAAGGAATCTGACTTGTGATTTCTGCTTCATACTCAGCCACATACACAAACATGCAACATATAGCTTCTCATTTTTCTTCTACAGAAAATATAATCAATGAGTGAGAGTATTCTTTTCCTGTTACACTTGCCTATGTTGATTTAAAATGCATTTTCATTTATTAAAATTACACGAATAGTACCTTAATGGAAAATATATCAGAATCCACGGCAAAAAAAAAAAAAAATCCTAATCAGCTGTGAAACTAATGGCTTAAAATTGTAAATATTATTAAAATAGCATGACTATTAATTAATGTTATCAAAGAGACAAATATAAGACTAAACTACAAGCAATCGTTTATCAGACAGTTGAGCTATTTGTGCAACGAAGGGATTTTTTAAGTGATTGAAGAGGAAGTCAGACTATTTTAAAACAACAAAAGTCCAGGTGGGAGCTGTGTTCACACTGAATTATTAATAGGAGGGAGATAAACTAACAAAAGCTTTGAAAAGTAATTGGATTCATTTGTAAGGAACATCAAAAGCAGGGGCAGAACTTGTTGTTGAGCAAAATATAAGGAACTGTACCCCTGTGCAGTTTGGGGGTTTTATAAATTCTCATACACTTTAAAGAATAAGACTGTCAGTAAGAAAACTTGAAAAGCATGTATCATATCAAGTCCTTTCAGTTCATCCAGTACTCATTAAAAATGAGGTGTTAATCAGAATGTGAGCATGTGCTTTTAAGGAAGTGTATTGTTTGGACCACAGCAAAGGTCCTTGTTATACCTTAGATATGAAAATGTAACAAGCTAAGCAGCTAAGCATCTTTAAGGTAAACATGAAATTATCACAATCTTTTCCATCAGATATAATATATTTTGTAAATGACAGTATCAAAATGAGGCAGGAAGTTTCCTCTACAGTTCTGGCACACAACATTTTAACAAGGATCATGAGTTTCATGAGAATATAGATAGAATCACGAGACTGAAGGGTTTCAAAAGCAGCTTTACTTAAAAGCAAACCAGTCACATGGGAAAAAATACAGTTTCTCATTAGTTTAACTTAACTATCTATCAATGAAGTGAGAAACTCCATATTCAAAATCTATACTACTCGCTTTTGCAATTGTAACTCTGGTCCCATCAAAACTTAAAGCAAGCTGAAAATTTTTACAATTAGATTTAATTTTATTTTTAATTAACATTAGATTAGAAGATGAACAGGATTTAGATATTTATCACTATGGTGCCGTGAGTTCCACTGTGCTTCCAGCTCAAAGCAATAACTGACTACTTCACGCGTTGCAATTAATGGAATTTCTTTTCTGTACCAGAATCACAAGCTAGAGGGATTTTTTTTTTCGGTTTTAGGACTCAACAGAGATAAAATCCCAAAGCCTAGTGCAGATTTTGTTATCCAAATTGCAAACACTTCACAGTAGTTTTCAGTACAAGTTGTGATTCCATATCACCATTAGCTCTGACAGTGTACTGTGGCTGTGTAGAGGTGTTGTTTTCTCTGTGTTTTATTCAGTGCTTTGTTTGCTCCTTGTATCACTTGTGGCAGAGTTCTTGAGAAGTTTTGTGAAGTCATATTGTGTATAAGCTGCAGATGCTGTACACTATGGGCAGATTGCAGAAATGGAACATTGCCAGTTCTTGACCCAAACTATTCTCTCCACTAAATTCACAATGAAATTTCTGTAGTCAGAAATCAGTTGTTATACCATAGTACTGTTTCACTACTAGTAGCAGTAAATCTGGGGTAAATTCATTATATAGAGAATTCTTCATAATTTCTTGTCCTTTTCTGCAGTGTAAATATTGCTATGTTACTGTAGATCCTAAGCAATTGAGTTATTAATGTTGATGACTGAGTAGTCACATAGCCGAGATAGTAGCTCTATAGAGCTAACTTCATTCAAGACCCATTTCAGAAAAACAAATAACATTTTCTTCAGTCCATCTGTAGTCAGAGAAGCAGTTAGACACTTGTTTGAAATACATACCTAATTTCCTTAGTATTCAATGAATTGTATGGTATATGCACTAAGTCTTGAATTCTGAACACAAGGTTTAGACTTGATACAACGGAGGATCAATCGTGAACTTTTTCTTCAACTGCAAAATCAGCACAAGCATCTGATTTTTTTTTTTGTGATTTTTATTTTTTATATCAGCTGTGAAATTTGTGACAGTAGTCATTCATTTGTCCTTACAGTCTGTCAGGCTTATCTGAGTTACTTCAGAATAATTTATTAGGATTTTAGCTACTCTAAGATTCTAATACATGTTTTTGTAGATTCTAGAAATGTTTTGGTTTTTGTTAAATTATGCTTATTCCTTGTAAAAAATTACTTTTTGAAGAAAGACATTTGACATGTTGCAGACGTGTTTTACCACAAGAGAACCTTTACTGAATGGTAAATACAAGCTGGAGAAGTGGGCCTGTGTGAACCTCATGAGGTTCAACAACACCAAGTGCAAGGTCCTGCACCTGAGTCGGAGCAATTTGTGATTCCAATACAGGATGGGGGATGACATGGTGAGAGCAGCTCTGCCGGAGAAGGACTTGGGGGTATTAATTGATTGGGAAGCTTGACATGAGCTGGCAGTGTGTGCTCTCAGCCCAGAAGACCAACCATATCCTGGGCTGCATCAGAAGACGCATGGCCAGCAGGTCGAGGGAGGTGACTCAGGAGGTGACTCTGCCCCTCTATTCCTCTCTTGTGAGACCTTACCTGGAATACTGTGTCCAGTTACGGAATCCTCAACATAAGAAGGATATGGAACTGTTGGAATGGGTCCAGAGGAGGGCTACAAGGATGATCAGAGGGCTGGAGCACCTCCCATATGAGCACAGGCTGAGAGAGTTGGGCTTGTTCAGCCTGGAGGAGAGAAGGCTCTGAGGAGACTTTATAGTGACCTTCTATTACCTCAAGGGGGCATGCAAGAAAAGCGGGGAGGGACATTTTACAAAGTGATAGGACTAGGGCCAATGGGTATAAACTGGAGAGGGGAAGATTTAGACTAGACATAAGGAGGAATTTCTTCACCATGAGAGTGGTGAGGCATTGGCACAGGTTGCCCAGAGAAGCTGTGGCTGCCCCATCCCTGGGGGTGTTCAAGGCCAGGTTGGATGGGGAGGCCTTGTCTACTGGGAGGTGTCCCTGCCCATTGCAGGGGGGTGGAATTAGATGATCTTTAAGGTCCCTTCCAACCCAAACCATTCTATGATTTTATGATTCTTTGAATATACTCATTGTGGCCAGTGCCACAGATAATTAAACCTTGTTGTTGCTGGACTTAAATCTTGATCCTCTAAACACATTTGTGTGTGTGTATGTGAATTCAAATAAGCTTCCATTAACTTCAGGAAGAGTTCTCATAAAATTATATATGCATAAGCTTCACAGAAGTGGCATTTCAATTTATTAATATTCTAGATAAAAACCAGAGAATTGACGTGCACCTGGCATTAGATGAAATAAAGCCATGGCTTCTGCTGAAACTGAAGTGATGTATAATCAGCCGATTTTTTTCCTTAAAAAAAGAATTGCATTTAGGCAATCAGTATGAGCAGTATTCAAGATCATCTTTGCCATACAGAGGTAGGGAATCAAGGAGATTATAAAGATTCTGAAGTAACTGTATTTATCTTGGGATCCCAAGTATGCAAATATTTCCCTGCCTTTTTCACATAACACAGCATTGTGTTACAGAATATATTCTATTTCAGAGTAATATATTAAAGTTTTCATTAAAAAATTGAAATTCTGTAGTTACTGTTGTCTGATGTAAGATTATCAAGACATTTTTCAGTGCTATGGCACTTTTAAATAAATAATACTAATAAGACTCTTTCATCATCTGTATGAGGAATAGGTCACTAGAGAATATAACAATCTCAGGCGACATGCCGTTATACAACAGGGACGTGTCTGAGAAATTCTTTGATGCAGCAGTATTTCTTAACATGATTTGTCCAGAGATTATGTCAAATTTATTGTAATCCTGCACAAGTAGTAAATTTGCCATCAACCTGTCAGTTACATCAGTAAGGCTACCTTTTCCTAGATGTCAGTCCATAAAACTTTATTTTATTGATTGAGTGAGTCACAGATTATTTTCTCTCTAGCCTTTGGTTTCTAATAAAAGATCAGAAAGGCTTTGTTTATTCCTCATAAACAGGATGTTAAATTTAAATTATGGCTAAGATATGATGAAAAAAATCTGCATAGTGTTCACATATGCTGTCCTTGATGCAATTCATCCTATATGCATTCTTGTGAATAAACTTTAGTAAAGTGTGGCTGTTTTTCATGAACTTACAATTGATTTTGTTAAAAGTAGTAGTAGACTACAGCGCAAATTCTTGAACTTTAAAATACAAACTGACATGTTCCCTCTAGAGTATGTATTACTTACTACATGTTCAGGAAACAGCAAGGAAGTGAGCGGAGGAAAATTGAACTTGCTGCTGTGATGTATACACTAAAAAGACACAAAAGCAGTGTGAAATACACTGGACTTTTGCTTATTTTCTATTAACTACACACTAATTTCAGTGTATCTGGGACTAAAACAAAATAAGTTGTGCTTTCAGAACAGTTGCTCAGAAGAGTTACATTTTCAATAATGTACATTTCCCATGTGACTGTTATTTTCCGTCAAGCTTCTTTCTGTCTTCATAATACTGTATTATACACATGTTCCTGCATTATAGACATGCTCAAGTTTGATATTATAGTATTTTGAACAGATCCTATATTTTAGCTTATTTTCTAGTGAAGTAGAACTCATGAAAGGAGGGAGTTTAATTTTTTCAATGACAGGCATTTATATTTGTGTGTAGATATTCTTGGGTCATTCTCATGTTGTTTTGTACAAGTAATAGTATGTTATTGTACCAAGTAAGAATACATTATTGTACTAATTTTAGTAAGAATAAAACAGTAAGACACCAAGGTAACATCAAATATTAGGAACATATATCATAGGCAGGTCCTTTTAATCTTCCATATTATTAAGAAAGACATTTGTTTAAATGTATTAATTTGAATATAAGCAAGCAATGATAGATAATAAGTCGTGCCAGTAAATGGAGCACTAACATTACAGTGAGACCAGTCATCAACTTCAGTGTTTGCCAGTGGCAGGTTTTGACCTTTTGTATCATAATGAGATTGTTAAAATTGGATGAATGTAAAAATGCAAATTCAAAAGAAATAATTGCAGTTTGCATGTTTTGCCTCCCTGTTCCTTTGCAGCATGAGGAAGGGTTCTCAGGAAGTATCTTAAATGTTAGTAGCTCTGGAGTCAATCAAGATGAGAAGATGGCCTTTGGGAGTGTGCTAATGATGTAAATCTAAGCTAACCCCTCTTAGCTAGAATGTGCTAAATTTAATGTTAACAAACTCAGCAGAATAGTATGAAAATAACAAATTTTCAGTTTATGATGTTTCAGAAGGTTGTGCTGAACACTCAACAGTGCTTTGAATTTTAAATTTGGAGTTTAAATAATAGTGATCATCCTGTGTACAATGTACTTCACTTATGTGTTACTTTCCCCACATCTGAAATATATTCCTATTCTCTTTTAGAAAGATATGGTACAGGTTAATGTATGCTGTGAGTCAGTAAAGTACTATACCATCTCAACCATTTATTAAGGTCTCCTCAAAGTCACATCTCATCGCACTTATTTCACTAGCTCTGCAATCCTCTCTACCTCAGCCATCTCTGGTCCCTCTTGCACCACTGCTTCATGTCCTACCTCCCTCCTCAGACCCTGGTCACCCTTCATCACTTTTCAATGTCCATTCCTTGCTGTGGATCTCTGGCACAGTCATCCACAACAGTTTGCAAGTTTTTCCCTCTTTCCTAATTTGAGTTCCCAGAAACTTGAATCGGTATTTTCCACCTATTTCGGATCTTCCTGAAATTGTTGAGATATCCCCATTACTACAAAAGATGCTCCCTGTTGCCTAAATGCAGAAGAGTTTTGATATTGCTGTGACCAAATTAAATTCATAGCAATCAGCAAGTTGAAAATGGAAAAAAATCCAATAAGCAGTTATATCATAGCATCCCTTCATTCTTAGACATTGTGGGTGTTTTTTTTACTTCCTTCAGTATGAAAAAAGTTTCTACTACTTTTTGACTTTGTTTCTTTCTTCCAAATTGTATCCTACCATTGTAGACAGTTTAACAACAATACTAGTAAAGTCTCAAAACCAGTTGTACCTACCTGCTTAATTGTTTATGTTTCTGTATTTTCAGTTAATTCAGCTGGACTATTCATGATTATTCAGTGGCTGTACTTGTTAGCAGGGCAAAAGTTAAACAACTAAATAATAAACAAAGAGATATGCAAGGAATAAATTAGGAGTATAAATATAATTTAAAAATCTATCGTAAAGGCCAGATCCTGTCTTTATGCTGAAGATTTAAATTGAAAGGTCAATATTCTATTATTCTCTTTGGCTCATCAGATATGCTATTAAATGTCAGGACTATATTAAGGTGCATACTAAATTAATCTCCAGTATTTTAGTCTCTCAGTCTTTTTTGGGGCATGTTGTTTTTCCAAAGCGGCAAAAAACAACCCATGATTTTAAAGTTTCCAATAGTAAATGTACTGTGGGAATTTTGGAGGGGAAGGTGAGTCACAGTTTGCGTATGGTGGTAAAAACCTTATCAGGAACAGTGCTTCTTAACGTCATTACACTGAGCTTAACCACGGAAAGGGTACCTGCCTTCCTCCACTACTCACTGTTGCTACTTAATTGACTGACTGATCAACTGCTGTTCTTCAGTTGCTGTGTCCCCTGCAGCTCTCTATTGATTGTCTGGTAAAAAAGTAGAGACAGCTGCACTTAAATCTAAGGGCAGGGGGGGATTCTTGTTGTTGAATCTTGCTTTCCATTAGTTTAAACAGACAAGTTTGTAGTCTCCTCTTGCAATGAATATATAGTGTAGAAATAAAGTAAACAATTGTGGTGGCCTAAAATGTGCATTAAAATTGAAATACAGTTAATGTCTATTATATCAGCAATAGGAAGCTGCACACCACTAGCTAAATAAAAAATGTGTCAAAAAGATGTTTAATGGAATTTTACTTAGCTTTTTTTTTCTTGCACTGTAACCTGTAAAAGAAGCTCCAAACCTCAAAGCATTTGTTAGGAAAGCAGCTGAAAAGAGTATGAATTGCTGAATTAATTACATGAAAATAAATTCATAAGAATAAATTGATAGAAATATTTGGTTTTTTCATTTGTATATTTTTGCACAACACTTTTAAAACCAAAAAGGGAATTAATTTTTTCTTTAATTTATGGATTCCTTGGTAAAGGAAGTTCTATACAGTATTACCTTTCTTTTTGTTAGAATGAACAGTATATTTTCAGTGTCTAACTTTTGCTCTGTACTTATCTCTACTTGCACATTCCTAGCAGCACTGCTTATCTAATAAAGAAGACATTAGGCACATTCAGTTTGTATCTGTGAAAGACTTTGCACCTCACCAATCCACACATCCAGTTTTTCCAAACTGCTAAGAATTTGGAAAACCCCAAATCCATCTCTTTTTGGGGCTGTAGAAAACTTCCCTCTGCCATCTCACAACACTTTATTCTTGTCAGGACTGGAACACATGATTTCCCAATCCAGGTCTACAACTTACCTCCTGGTAAAAAAATCAGTTGTGTATCTAGGTCTTTAGATCAATAGAGAATCTGAGCGTGGCAGTGAAGTTACTGATAGAGGGCAACCCAGATTAAATTAAATCAAGACACATTCAATTAGGTTTAGCAGAGACATTAGGAGGAAGCACAGCGTGAAAAAGAGCAGGAGAATTGTGACAGTATCACATTACTGCTGACAGCTGATGTGTACCATGAGTGTCTTTTATATCTGCCTACAGAAATATTATTTATTGACACCTGGGCTGAGGTTTTGGTGTGTATATGGGATGCAGGAGTAGTATAATTGCATATAAAAACAAATATTAACCTAACATTAGTATAGTAACTGTATGTAAAACACTTGGTTGTTACAAAGCCATGAGTTTATGAAGCCTGTTAAGCAGTTTTGCCGTTCTCAAGCATAAAGCTCTGAGGAATAATAGAATTATTTTATCTGAATTCTAAAACTCTACACTACATATAATATTTTAAAATAAATGAGTAGAACAAAATGTAGCAATTTAAGCGTCTGTCTGTTTGAATAGAAGGATAGTGTCTAGCCAAGAGTGTTTTTCCTGGATATGACAGCATATGACAAAATTGTCCCATTGGCACTGAGAGTGTGATTCTAGCCATAAGTTATTGAACCTCGTAATTCCATTTACAATTATACACTGCCTACTATGAATTCTTATTTGATTAAAAAAAGTAAAAAGTCATATTGTTCATAACTACCTGTGGTGTGTCCTGCTAATTTTAACCAGTTGATGTCTATATTTTGTGTGAATATTATAAACAGTGACATCTAGCCTACCCTTTTCAAGCCAGGAGTTTTAAAGCTTCTGCTTCTTCACCTCTTACATTTTCAACTAAATGAGCTGTTGTAAAAGGACATGAACCTTGCTAGAGATTGTGATATTTAAAAAGGATTGCTATATCTTTTATGTTAGTTTCATTTTTTAAAGACTGACTTATGAGGCCTGACATAAAAAAAACCCCAAACAAACAAAACAACCCCAACAGACTTACCCTATTGCTCTGGAACCAAAAGTTGGAGGGGGGAGACAAAGAGATGGTTATAGAACATGTTCTTACCCGTCATAGTGAAACAAGGCTCAGCTTGATTGCTTCACTCAGTATAAGTGGATGTGTGTTCAAACAGAGAAGTTTTCTTAGCCTCAGTCAGAAAAATGTCAGTGTGCAATAGTGAACAGCGAGTTAACATCAAATTTCTTGTGAAACTGAAGAAATTTGATTGTTTACTGAGGCTTACTGAAGAGATCCCAAAGATCAGGTTGGTGCTCAAAGGAACACATTTTTTCTTGGTAGAAGATGTGGAAGCAAAAACTATAGAGATCCTCAACAGCCTTTCAGAAAATGATCTGTGGAATTGCTTTGAATGGTGGCAGCATTGTATACAGCTGTGTGTCGACTCAGAAGGGAGCTATCTTGAAGGAGATAGTAGTTGATTGCCTTAATTTGTTAAATAAAAAGAGGTACAGGCACAGTGTTATTTTTCTTTTGTCAGACCTTGTATTTTTTTAAGCTGGAGGTAAAAAATCAAAATCCAAAAGAATTAGGATGACAAAGAGTAATCTTTCATCAACTTTGCTGATGGAAGGGTGTGCTCTGATCCTGCTGTCAGCTGGAAATGGAGATACAATCTGTATTTTACATATTAGCATTTTATATGTAACAGTCAACTCTTGGACTGTTGCTAAGACTGTGCTGAGCCTCTTGTTTGCCTTCCAGGTTTACGAGTTCTGTTGTTTCAGCAACCCCTTGGAAAACAATTAATGCAGAGCAGCAATAAGCTGTGCCTGTAAACTCTGCAGACAGTAAAAGCAGGAAACGTGGACTTCAGATTTTTATTTCATAAGTTTTATTCTGCAAATAATAATGCACAAAGTTGCTTCTTTTGTGCAGGGTATTTTTTAAGCAACTCTTTTAGAGATTAAATGGTCAGGTTAAATATTCATAAAATTCTTCATTATCTACTAAATTTTTTATTGGAGCCATGTGGCCCTGCACAAAATGTGAAAATACTGAAAAATTGGTTGGACATTTTTAAATTATTAGTTCAACAAAGAAAAGAAACCTTGAGTTTTCGGATGTCTGAAGTGTATACTGCTAACGACTAGAAAGCAATTCACTGTAAGTGTAAGTGTGCAATGAATATGAAAAGATTAATGAAAATAATGGGAAAGTTTTTGAGTAGTGTTGGTTTTAAATTTGTTCTGGATACAAACCATGTAATTATAAGTACTATAATCTTTTTTTCCTATAGTTATTTTTTAAAAGTTAGAGGAAATCAGTGCTAAGGAGCATTCCTCTGTATTAATTTTTTACTACATACTTTTTACAGCATTCTCAAGTCATTACACTCAGGGAAGTATTACATTTAGAACATATTAATCCTTTGTATTCTAACATTGATATATTTTTCATGACTGAAAACAAGGAAGGGCATCTTTCTTGCTTTTAAATCTCCAAGTGGGGTTTGCGTTACATGTCTTTTTTGGGGCATCGCCTTCTTTGGGGGGCTCTATGTACAATTCTGTATTGACTCCAAGGTAAGGAATTGTCAAAGCTCTGAAATGCAGCCAGGTTCCCTGTGAGACCTGCTTACCTAGCAAACATACCTATATGGTATCTTCTCTTCTATCAGCAAAGGAAAACATTGTTCAAAGTTCCTTCTTGATTGAACTTCCAGAATGAAATCTCCTTATACTATATATTCTTGTTTTGAATTTGAATGCTTGTCCCTGTTGGCCAGTGGTAAAGGAAAAAATTATCAAGCATAACTTAGTTTTTTTCCGAAGACTTATAATTAGACTTAGGAAATTTAGACACAGATGCCCTAGAGCACTAGTTACTTCATTGCTAATGATGTCAATGGGAACTCCTTTTGAAAATATTCCATACATTAAATATTTTAAGTACTTGAAGGTCTAAACTAATTTAGAAGTACTTTAAATTGCACAAATTATTTAATGTATTACTTTGAATCAGGTTATATTGTATTAATATAGTGTAGTTGGTACAAAGAAGTTGGTAAACATGATGTCTTTTAATAGAAAAGAAAACATAAGCAGACTGGTTAAAGCACCAAGAGGAAAAAATATGTGTGCTTGTTGCTGGTCAGAACAAACCCATGTATTAGTAGTATATAATCTTTTGAATTCAGAAAATAATATGCTTTATTTACTTACTACATTGCATGATAGTTCAGAAATTTATGTACCCACAATATTTCTCAGTACCGTTGTAAATAATTCCGATCGATGGCCTTCACTTTTCTTTTTTTTTTCCTTTTAATTTAAAATAGGGCTGGAATTTATGCTCTGCTGTGTTACTATTTCCTGGGCATATCTGAAAGCTGAGCTATATGCTTGGCTGTAAGATTTAGAAGTCTGAGGAATTAAGAGGACAATTCATCTTTCAACCCCAAATTAAAGTCTTTTCAACATTTTGATGTAGTACTTTACACGTCAGTGAGTGTCGAGTGGAGGCACTGACATCTGACACTATGAAGTCTAAAATATTCATGTGTATTATAAATACAGAATGTAAGAAAGAGTGCTTTCTACCCACATTCATTGCTAGGAGTTAAGACCATTATATTAATCATGTCATTGGTGTCCCCCTCTGTGCTTTCATTGACTTTCCTAGAGCCAAAGACAGGCATTTTTCATTGTTTTAAAATACTGGTCGTTTTGGAAAAAGGAGGCAGAAAGTCTCCACTGAAAATTTCTGATTCTCATGCTTTATACAGCCCTTTTCAGAAAATAATCCTTTGAAAGAAGGAAAAAGAAAGGGACTCCAAAATCAAGTTTGTATTCTTAATTGTAGTAAAGTAATTATTACAATTATTTATCTTTCTTACTTTCTGTGCTTCAGCAAATCAGAAACTATTGTCACTCTTTAAAATCCCTCTAAATAGACTCACAGGCTGTAATGATTAGATGAAACCATTCAGCATGTCATCAACATATCCACTACTCAAAATATCTGTATACGGAGGAATTCTATCAGTCTGAAGAGGGCCTGATATAATTTTAAAATTATCTGTTGCAAACAGGAAAAACTATTCTTTCCACTTTATTCTATTCTGTTCTATTTTCATATCTCTGTGACCTTTTAATTTATTTTTGGAAATATAGAGACAGCATTTGTTCTCTCTGTCTTTGCTTTTGAACAAGCATTGGGGCAAGCAAGTCAATGTACAGTATGAACTGTATTAGAGCTATAATTTCTACAAGCTATTGTCCCACTGCTCCAATGTGAATCTTTTGTGGATATTTCTCAGAAGTGATGATACTTCTGGTTCTGGCAGATTCTATACTACTGTTGAAATGCTTTACTACCTTGTATGCTGGCAGGAAGAAACTAGAGTAAAGTAGAAGGGAACAAAAGGAATTTTCCTGTCCTCACTTGTGAATGTATGTTTTTAGCTTGATGAGAGGAACAGACAACGCCTCTTATCCACAAAGACAAAACCCCATTCATCTGGAATATTATTTCAAATATAAAGAAAATAAAAGATAATTGTCTTTTTGTTTCAGAAAGTTATGTTTCTTAGCCATATGTGTGACGGAAAAAAAAGAGAGGCAGATAATTACTTTTTGATTCGTAGGGTCAGCAGTTTTGATTTCTGTTGAAGTGATATTTTTTTTGATTTCTGGTTTGTGAATTCACTCATCTGATGGATTTGTGCAAATGTCAGGTTTCAGTATTATGTATGAATGATTTAGATATACCAAAGAAATGCATGAATTCAAGCTTTATTCAATATTGCTTACGTGCTTTTTAAACTCTGCAACTGCCCAGTCAGTTAAGTTTTATCAAATCTTTTCCTTTATTAGCACAGATTATAAGATACTATTTTTCTGTCGCAGTATAAGATTAAACACTTAGTGAAAGAGAGGAAGATAAGTTCAGTTAGCTTGGAAAATAATATCTTCCAGTTACACACGTAATTGACACAGCAGATTTAAGGAGACGTTAATTTTTATGAGAACAGTATCACAATTAATGTTACCATGCTCTTTTCTTCATGTAATGCCTGTCATTTTGTGATATTACTGTACTCTGTAGAGTCAGGACTGACCCTGTGTAATGCACTTTTTTTATTCTTTTCCATGTATTGCTTTTCCCTAAATTTCTGACAACTTTAGAGAGTTCTTTTTTTCTTAATATTTGCATCCTCCCTAATACTTGCATTTGTGGCTGATGGGGTTGGAAGGAGAGTCTGGTTCAATTACTCCATTCCAGCAGCTTCGGAATTGTTGATGGCTTCCTACAGAATACTCATTAGACTCCTCCTCTGCATTTCCCAAGTTCTTTTGCGAACACTTTCCAATATAGTGTTGCCTTTCTTTCAGCAAAACAACTCAATTTGCCTCACTAAATATGCTTGCATTTGTTTAGGTTTATTTTTCTTTTTATATTTCCAGGGCCATTTCTTAATGTTCTGACAGTAACTGCTTATACAGAAGTTTTAATTGGTTTCATTAGCTCTCCTTATATATTTAAAAGAGTCAGTACAGTCTTTCAGTAGTATTTTTCCCCTAATGTATATTGTCATTTCTCCTACCTATTTCTTTATAGTGTGTATTCTAGTTTTATCACATTGACTGCTTTTACATTATTATCTCTTTACTATTATGCATTCTTGCTGTCACTGTTCTGACTGTACAGATTAGCAGCAAATTTGCAGTGTTTTGTGTTTAGCTATATCAGCACCTCAGAGAAATAGAGTATGTTTTCTGCTCTTAGCTCTTGACAAAATTGTGATTTCACCTTATTTTTTTTTATTACCCCACATCCTTCCTATTTGACAGAGCGCTGGTTAAGACACAATGTTGCTTTTCATTACCCTTGTATTAACGCTGTGCATTTTTCAGATGATGTTTTACTATTTTTGAAATTCAGGGTTGCAACTGAATTTCAGGGACTGTTTCTTTCTGTGGTTATGTGACACTTCTTTGTGTTCAGGGCTATAGTACAAGTATATTATCATAAACATAGCAATAGTTGTTTTTAATGTGGCTATGTTTTTTTGTTGTGCAAGCAATTCTTTGCTTTTTAGTAAGACAGTCATGTACAGGCCATGGATTGGCACAAGTTTTCATCTATTATACTGCCTTTGAAAACCTCCAAGTTAATAGAAGTGTATAATACAGAGTGGAAAGGATACAATGCCGATGTTGACGTAATGAAGTAGCCAGTCTAACTAGGATGAGGGTGTGAGCAGCCCATTGCATGCAGAGATGTTACAAGCAATGGTAATTTTTGGGGCTAGATTTTTAACTAAGAAATCCTGCTTAGCTCTCTTTTGATACTTGACATTGAATCAGTGCTACCTTCTGTGTGCACTTCTCTTCAGCTGCACTGTGAATTTGAGCTGCATTAGTTGCATGGCAGTGTTGCCACCTGTTTCATGTTACTCAATTTGTTCTTTAGCAACCCTTCAGTTCAGTGTAAGAGAGCTCTTGAGTCTGTTCAAGAGTATCGTTGGGCTCTCTTGCTGGTAATCAGTGACATATTTCAGTTGTAAGTACAGTAGAAACAGATAGAGTTGTTTAACTTATTACGGAGGAAGTGGAAGTCCATTAACATAATCATAAGGCTATTTAACTTCTGCAGCTACAGTATCCTCAGGCATGAATCATGGAGGGAAGTGTTATACAAGTACACACATTCAATTCTTCATCTTTTTCTGAGCCTTACCAAGAGAAGCATAGTGTTTCTACAACAGTTTTTTAAGCAACTGGGAAGAACCAAATATATCCCAGTCAGAATCAGCAAGAAGTGCTTGAGGCACAGAAAACTCTGAATGTGGCACAAGATTATGCCAATAACAGATGCACTGTATTGTGAAACACCATGAGGTGGTAGGCAGAGGACCCGATTTCTGGATTCCTGAAGCAGAGGACCTAATTTCTGTATTTTTGTTGTATTAGAATTTTTTTCTTGGACAATTAATTGACAGTTATGATATTGCAATGTGAAGTATGAACATGGAGAATAAACGGTAAACTACTGAAAAACCTCAGAATATTTAGTTTATTTTCTGAATAAAAATAAAACATGTTATTATATTGCATTGTTAGTGTATAATTGGTTTCTAACTGACCATTTTATTGATTTTTTTAAATTTTTTCTTTTTTTACAATTTGAGAAGGGAACAGTTCTCTGGAGATGGTTACATGATGTCTCACAATGTGTAAGACATAGAAGGTAAATGTCATAAAAGTAGATCTCTGTCTGTCTGTAGTTTGCTAAGTGTAAGGAATGTAGAATCCCCATATTGATGTTTCTCATGTAGTTTATGTCAAAGATGTAATTATTCCTGTTATTTCCAATAGAATAATATATGAAGCAGTATTTAGTCTTAAGAAAGTAATGAATTATGATATTTTGATCAAGAGCTAGTGACACTTTTGCTTTAGGAAACTTGTAAGTTGTGGGTTTTTTTCAGTTTTTGAGAATAGCCTTACCTGTCTTTAACTCTGTAGTGGCAGTAACCTCCCTATCTGTGAATCAGTCAAATGGGTATTAAGTAAGAACATTTATTTGGTTCTTTATATTTTTTGAGTTCTACGAAAACTTGAATCATGAGTGTGTCACACATAATATATGAGATTATTACGGAGGTGTAAGCCATTTGAGAAGTACCAATATTGTAAGAGATATTAATGATGATCATTATGTTTAACAAGATGTCCATGTAAAGGTAATGTGTGTACAATTTTATTTGCCTTAGAGAACGGTTTAAATGCAGATGAGCAACACAACAAACTCATTCTTGAAATATGTAAGTGGAGTTACACTATATTCAGACTAAGGAGAAGATATTGATATCAATATGGCATGGCTGTTAGTATCTAATTTAGCAGGCTAAATTACCTAACTAATCTCCCTAGGATGTCCTCAAAGTATATGAGAGAACATGGCTCCTCCAGAGAGCAATTCTTGAGCAAAAGCCTAATTTAAGGCTCTGAATTGTCCTCTGAAGAAGTTTATTGCTGTCTTTTGAATAAGCTCAGAGCTTGGTTAGTAATTACTAATTATTTAAAAGCATGCGAAGGTAGCTATCCAGAAAGGAAATCAGAATGTGTATGAAATGTTGACCCAGTTACAGCAGTTCAGGGGATTCTGTAATTTTAGGCTAAATGGCCCACTTTGGTCTCTTATTTCTGTAGTTCCAGGCTTTCCTGTTGAGGAACAGTAAAAAAAAAGGCTTAAAATTGTATTCACTAAAATGTACGATATTAAAGCAGGCCTCAGATCAGGAAATCACAGGAGAGCTTCACATAGCTGTTGAGCTAAATGCACGGGGGAAGACCAGAAGTAGATTGGAAGAGGCTTTTTGAACAATTTTGTTGATGTTACTAGGTGTTACTCAGGTGCAGTATCTTATAAAGCTTGATAGGCATTCCACTCCCCCTGAATTGACTTTCAAGGCCAATCTCTCCAAGAGATGCAGTGGTAACAGCACAGTCATAAATATTACGTTCCTGAAGGTGTCTTTCCTGAGACCCCATAAATAGCAATTGCCAACTTAAGGCTGGAGAACTTGGCTCAGGAGTTTTGCAGTTATTGCCTTGTAATTAGCAGTAGCTGTTGGTGTGGGTATTTTGTTGGTTTGGCCTTAAAATTGTACGACAGTTACATTAATTGAAATGAAATATTTTCAGAGAGTCTAAATTGATATAATAATGATAGCTTTTTTTCTGCTCAGGAGTTGTTTGTTTGCTGAATATATATATGTATACACAAGTGCATGAACTCATCAAGCAAACCTCTGAAATGAGTTTCATTTCCAGGCTAGGAAGAGCTTATCATATAGAATCATAGAATAACGAGTACTGAGCTTCCAAAAGCTAGAATAAGTGTCTTGGGACTGAGCCAGTTTATGGCCTTGTAGGTCCTCCTAAAATAGATCGAATTTGAGCTAACTCAACCTTCTGCTTAGACTGTTTCCTAAATTGGAGTAATTGCATTTGAACTGTGAAGAGATTTATTATCCTTTCTGTTCTTCCATCTGATGAGTTCTGGTTTAATAGTATCCACCTGGCTCAAAAAGAACAACAACAACAAAAAAGTAAATATAATAATAATAATACTCTACTGTTTTCATAAAGCATAGCTTTATGACATTTAAAATGTCACCTAGATTTTCCTTATTGCTGTGGGTATGTCTGTACTGCAGTCAGAATGCATTACAAGCAGATTAGTGAGCATAAATTTCTACCTTTAATTGAGCTGGCTTGAATCATCAATGATGTCATGGTTGCACAGTTTTCTACATGGATTATACTATCTTTACTAGACCCTATATATTATTTTCTGTGTATTGACAGCTATTGCCGTTCATATGATAACACAGTCACATGTTAATGATGTAATTAGATTAAAAACTGCTGATGAATTGTTGGTACGTTGATTTGAAGTAGAGACTTTTAACAGATGTTCAGTGTGTTAGTAGCGTGTCCTATGCGTTCTTTGAAAAATGAGAAGCTTGTTGAAGAATGTTTATTGAGGTTTCTGTAACACAATAGAGCAGAGAGATACTCAAGCTAGCTCATCCTGGTAGAGCACTATTTTCAGACGGCACAAGTTAATTGCATACAGCTGCATGTTAGCAGCTAACAGTACTCCACCTGGGTTTATATTACTCTGCTTCTCAGTGTAGGTAATTAAACAAAGCAGAAAAGATTAAATAAAATTTCCCTTTTTTATATCTACAGGCTAATTTAAGTTCTTAACATCCTGTTAAGTAAATGAGATTTAAGCTGAAGTATTGGGAGCAATGAAACAAAAAATTGTCTAATAGTGATGTATTTAGGGCTGTCCTTCATTGTTTTATGAGGACATACTCTTCTTGATGCATATGGATCATTTTGACATGATTATTTTGACACGTCTGGTCACAAATATTCAGCTATGTTTTGCAATATTGAAAGTTTTGTTTTCTTAATTAATTAAATATCCCAAGTTTGCTATTTTCCACTGGTAATACTTTAAGTTCCAGTTATATTTTAAGCTCAGTTCCTTATCAAGATGCTTTAATTTACAGTTCTAACATGACCAGTGCTAGTAAAATGTTCTAGTATATTATCTGGCAGTAAATAAAACCTGTCATATAATCAATAAAAAGAACAGTGCTTAACAGAAGACATATGTCTCATAAATAGTATGTCATGACAACTAGCAGCCATAGTAACATATTTGAAGGATAAGGCTGAAAAAACTTACCAAGCAGAAGGAGCTAATGCGTTATTTTTGCTAGAGATCTGCCATAGACTTTTCCTGTCACAATATTATTCCATTTGTGATAATGCAAATGGATTTGTGCTGTAATTATTATAGCATACTATAGAAATTCAGATAGCAACTATCAGCTTAATTTTTATAAAAAGAAAATGTGTCACCCTATCACTAATCCTTTTATATATTATCATTACTCCTCTGTGTTAACACCAGATCTGACTCATTGTTTTTCAAAAACGTATGATGCACTTATGCAAAGCAGACATTAAATTACTTACGAATCATTAGTTCAAATCATAAAATATAACATTTTGGAAAAAAACACATCTTAATAGTTTGGAAATGACAGGTTAATGGGTTTGAGAGAAATTTGTCTGTTTCACTTGAATTGGCAAAATAAATAACTTTCAGATCTCTTCCTAGTAACATTTTTTTGATATTATTTTTTGAGTGAGTATGCAGGTAGTATTTGTACTGAAGAGATGTATATACTTTAAGGCAATATGTGACGATGAAGTGTAAAATGGCAATGCTAGCAAGGAAGAGCCACACCAACAACAACCTCCCTCCAAAAAAAAACCCCATACCCCAAAACCTTGCAGTCCTATCTCCCCAAAATAAGATGTAAAGTTATTGGGAAACACCACACTAAAAGTAAGCCTTTAGGCAGATGTCACAGCAAGAGTTAATCAGAGAATTAAAGTTATTGGGAAACACCACACTAAAAGTAAGCCTTTAGGCAGATGTCACAGCAAGAGTTAATCAGAGAATTGGATGAAACTAGATTTGATGTCATGGAAAGCTTTAAATATGAAGGCCAAAATGTTTTTATACAGAAAATTGTGGAGACATAATGTAAGGAAATAGCAATAAGCAGTGGAAAATAGAAATAAAATAGTAAAAAAACAGAATAATTAAGGAAGCAATTTTGGAATTGTCGTCTTGAATTGTTTTAAAACTAAAAGTTTAATTAGAAAGGCTGGGTAAGAGGAGAAAAAGCTGGAAGAGACATTGTGTACAGCCTTAGCTGTTGCAGGTGGAGAAATGGATTATGACACTAGCAATTTCAAATAATTTTTATGTTTTACTTTTAATTTATTTTTTTTTGTCAGCTTTGCATTTAGCAGGTAAAATAAAATGTAAGTCTTCCATGTGTCCTCTGATACAAAGAAAAAGGAAAGAAAACTGTAATGCACAGGAGTTCCTTGAGTACTTAATGGGCTGGTTTATAAAATTTCCATACTTGCCTGATTTATCTGCATGTATTCGTGGGTGGCAGAACAGCTATTGTGAATTATTGTCCTCCAGTATTAACATTTTAAAAAACTAAAATTACATGGCATTTAAGTTAAATGTGAGGCTTCACTAATCTTAATACATTCATAGTTTTCCCTTGTTTCATTTATGATTTTACTGTACAAAGAATTCGCTGCTCCTATTACTGTTGGTGAATTGAAAGTGTGTTATTATCACATCAGCCTTACAGAAGCTGCAAGCAAGGAGCAGAAGTCGTGCTATTTGTTAATTATATACCTTTTCTTCTGTGAACAGAGATACTGAATAAGACTAGAAGTGATAAAGTGACATTGACTACCTGTATCATATTTTCAGGAAAGCAGCGTGTCACAATTCAAATGGCAAAAGAAATTTCTTCTTGAAATTTTTAATTAAAAAAGTTCTCCTGTGGGGAGGAGGAACATTATTTCTTTCAATTCAGAGGGGAGACAAAACACTGCAGTAGCTTCGTCAGTCATTCTGAATGTTTTTCAAATATGTCTGCTTCAAAAGCCCGGGGTGATGCTTTTGGTGGATAGGGTAATAGTCAATGTGATTTAAGGGTTTCCATATGCTTATACTGGAAGCCTGTTGAGCAGAAATACATATTGAGACAAAAAGAAACATTTTGGGTCATGTGAGGATCATCTTAGTACTCAAGGAAGTCTGGTCCTCTGTCATTTGGGAAAAAAAAGATTACAAGTAGGCAGGAATTTGGAAGGCTTTTGTTATCTTTCTATTGTAATTGTCCACTGATGAGAAAATAGATGATAAATAGAAAAATATTTGTGGTATGATATTAGTTTGTAATGTCTGTGGATGGATCTCACACTGCTCACGAATTTCTGCTGTTATGGTCAGAATACAGTAATTTGTCCTACTGAAAACACAACTGCCTATAGATCAGGTGGAAATGTTCATTAGACCCTATAAAAAGCATCTTTTTTGGAGTGGGACTGAGATTAATTATCTTCATTTTGACTTGCACTAGGCCTGGGTATGTCTAATGTCATGTCTCCTATGTGCTTATTGGCACCTTCCACTAATGTGAATATAAGCAGCTTTCCACATTTCTCCATGAGCGCTGGAAATCTAAATTAAAATAAGCTTTCTGCAGGCAGTGCTGCAGAGGTCAATATGAGGCAGAATATTCTATCTTCAATTTAGGCAGCATGAATAGTAGCCAAACAAAACAGCTGTGGAAAAACAAAAGAACATATAAGCAGATATTAAAAAAATACAAAGTCATATTTAGAAAACTCAACAGAATGGAACCCTAAAAAGGGATTTGTGATCTATCACTTTTAATTCTGATTTGCAGTCTGTTATTATGATATAATCTGTGGTTCTCTTTGGGGAACAGCAAACAGCATCTGGTAGCTCTTTGGATTCCCTCCAAACTCCACTGAAATAGATGTGAATGTAGGAAAGTAGCGTGAAATGTAGGCAGCTGCTGAGTGCATTGGAACGATGAGGAATTCTTGCTTTTCAGGGTATTCTATTCTTTATAGTCTGGTCAAGTTTATTGTTCTGATTGCTGAACTTAAAATAAAACTTAAGCAATCTTCTTATTTCAAGTGCTGTAATACTGCTTTGCAGTGTATATGTTCACAGCCATCACTGAAGGGTTCCATAAATTGCTTAACATAGAAATGTAGAGGCTAGCTGAGCTTATCAGTCAGTCTTGAGCACTGCCCAGGAATGGCTGAACCTCTTTGAGGTTGTGCCTGCTTTAGGTTCATGGACTCTTTGAAGCACCATGTCACGCCACAGAATCACAACCAGGGAATTCTGTCTGGGGATGAGGGAGCATAACTAGGAAGGGCCACTGCAGCTGGCTGACTGCTGCAGTTCCAGAAAATCCACTTAAGCTGTTGCAGATTAGTGTAAACTGACTGTTAGTAGTTTAGGCTGATGCAAATGAGTTTCCTCCTGAGAATGACCTGATTGGAAACTACAAAGTTGTGGTTGCATTGCACAGAATGCAAGCTGATATATGCTAGTTTTTAGTTTTGCCTTTGATGGGTGGTCATCTATGGCTAAGTTTACATCAACAGTGTTGATAGTGCATTAGTTGCTGCTGAGGATCCCATGTCTGTTTTTCCCACACTGCAGAGGGGTTCACTCTGTACTAGCTCTATACTGGTCCCACAGACTAAATACTTGCTAGCAGTTAGCTAGTAGAAAATGAAGAAAAGCTCAGTTCTGCGAGACTGAGCAGTTAGTTACTGTCTGTCCACAAAAGTCTGTATAGATGTAGCCTAGGAGCCCAAGCAGAGAAAGACTAATATGTAGGTATCACGTTTTTTTCACGTGTAGTAAATCACGTTTTCCTTCCTTTCCTCCCATGGTATTTTATTGAAATATAGTTGCTTCCTTTGGAAAACTGTATCATGATTTAATTAACTTCACTGCCTTTCAATATCTAGTTTGATGTCTTTAGATTGTTCTCTGCTTTCCTTAAGATGATTGTGCTTAACTCGCTTAAAGATTTATCTTCTGCACGATGTGTGATTATTTTCCATTTGTAGTTACTCATTTTAAAAATATTAATAATGAATAAGTGATAAAGAAATATATAGGAGAAGTATATAGTATATCTAGACAAGCGCTATCTAGATATATCAGGTAAAGGCTGATTTCCACTCTACGCACTTCACACATGGTTTCTTATTTTCCCTTCCAGGAAATCTCATCTCATTCTTACAGGATTTTTTGTCTTTCAATAGTTTATTAGTAGTTGCCTCACACAGCCATCCTAATTGCTATTTACTTGTCTAATTTGGTGTGCTGATCCCCAAAGATATTACCGCCTATCAATGACTTGATGTCCATGAGTACCCAATATTGGAATTAAGGTTCTTATAAGGAAATTCCCACACTTTCTGATTTGCTTTACATTTATAACTTCCAACCTGCATGATTAGATCATATGTACTATATAATGTAAATCAAAGAAAGGCTTCATTTGTAATGTAAGTAATAGTAGAATGATTTAAGTGATAAAACACACTTTAATTTCTCAACAACCTCTTAAGGTGTTCTTAAACTAGTAAAGGTTTTCTGTGTTTACTACACAATTTACTTGTTCAGAAATAAATTCACTTTTCACTCTGTCTTTTATTCCAGAGTAATGAATCTGTTAATGGTAGGGTCAAATCATGGAGAACAGCAGTCTCTTAGTCTTTGTGGTATGGAATGTACTAAACAAGAGAGTTGTTATTTTTAAAGGCAAAAATGCGCACAGTAATTGGGAATGTTTGTCTATGTTTCTCTGTAATGTGAGGTCTGCTTTAAAGTAATTTAACAATGGAATACAGATCTGAAGCAAAGGGATTTTTATCAGGGCTTGCATGTATGAGAACCTAACGCTGCTCTCACAAAGGAAAAGAGAATAAGGCTTTGAAAAGCATAGTCATCAGCATGTCCAAAAGTTTGATCTTCAAAAAAGAGATGAATGTCATTTGTTGTCTTTTATTAGGGAAGCTGTTGATAAAAATTACTCTGAATCTCAGCTTGTGGATACCAGAGTGTAGGAGAAAGTTTTTAGTTTCATTGTTACTCTTAACACCCCCCCCAATATCAAGCTGAAAAGTAGATTACTTCACTTTAGTGCAGTGGAAGCCTATTTGTTCCTAAAAGTCCATGAAGAATGTAATGGAGGTTGTTAGTAAAACAATTCTATTGCAACTCTGCATGCAGAGCAGTAAGCCTTAGAAGCTGCTGGATGAGTTCCTTTGCTGTTTGCCCACTGACTCAAGCAGAAATTGTCAGAACCATGTCAGAACACCATGTCAGAACTTCACGAATGGAGACTTCTGTTGCACTCTTTTTCTTCTTTGAATTGTGTTGGTTTGGGATTGGATTTTTTTTGTTTCTACACATAAATACCTGCTTATGTTGTTCTATTGCATTATGAATTATATAACACCAGGTTGAAATGGAAGCTAGTACATCTTACCTGTGATGAAAAAGTAATTACCTATACCTTGTAAATATGTGTTTATTTGTATTGCATGCAAGCAGTATAAGATATGATAGACTTAGCTATTTCTTTTCTTCTTTTCTTTCAAATATTGTAATTTTCTGCATGATGTAGTAGAAACATTTATGGCTTTTAGCAGTCTTTAACAGATGTGTAAATTAAGTGTTCTTGTTGTTTTAGTAATGGAAAATAAGCCTAATCCTGCTTCTTTGAAAGCTAGTATCAACATTTTAATTCAGGTTAGCTGAATGAATTCAGATAATTTAAACAGATTAGCTGATGACATTATTAGTAAACTCTCCAAATTCATTATTACAAGTATTGTTTGTCTGTAAATCTCAAAGTGTTTAGAAGACAAGTTTACAAGACGGATACTAGAGCCTAAATGTCCCTGCAGACATCTAAATTGAGCATTTAAATGTCAATGTATTCATACCTCACCTATCAAATACTGAGAAGAAAATTCCTTTGGATTTTTAGTTTCAAATTCCATTGCTGTATGAGCTGATAATTTTCTTCCTCAGCATTTGCATTACAAAGTGTGACCAATGAGCTGAACTGCAAGGAACCTGTTTGAATCATTGGCCTTATTTGTGAAAACAATGTATATGCAACATGGAGGCTCTTGTCCCCTGTTCCATGGTGAGATGCAGAAGATGTCTTTAAATGAGCTGATGAGCAAAGAGTTATCAGAAAAGATAGTCTAAAATTACTGAAATATTGGAGAGGCTGGGGTCACACCTCCTGCCTTTTCTGAGGGATTTACATTCAAGTTTTCATGCTAACCAACTGGTGAGTCCTTCCAAAGAATTTAATGATGGAGCTGTGCTGTTTAGAATTAAGTACTTTAATATCTTTTAAGCCAGAGAGAACTTTGTAACTTAGTGATTAAGGCAGCCCTTTGGGATGGGAAATAAGGCCTTCAGATTCCATGACAATGAACATTTCAGTATTCTAAATTAAGCGTTCATTAAACAGCATCTTGAACTCAGTCCTCCCTCCTCCCAGGTGAATACCCTAATTGTGGAGCTATGGCAATTCCTACTTATTTGCTGTGATCCAAGTTGTATCTTGGGATTCCTTGTGGTTTCAAGGAGGTGTGCTATGAGAGTACAAGGAGGAACACAAATTATGTTACCACGAGCTTTCTGTGGCACTCTTGTGAAAATAGAAAGGAAGTATTAAGATGTCCTTTGTTTGAAGGGGTTTTGAATCTGTGCTTTCTTTTCTTTTCATATGCCCATTGTAACCAATGAGCAACCAGGCAAACAAGGAACTCCATCAGAGAAGTTTTGAAAGAATTGATGCTGCTTAGTTTTCAGAAGAAAGCTCAGGACCCTGTTTAAGAAAGTTTCAGAGTTACAAATCAGGGAATAAATGCTTTCTTCTGTGAGAAGTGAGCTTTTTGAGCTTGTGGAAGGAAGAGGACTTTCTTGTCAGCCTTTTGCAATGACTAGCATAGATGCCTGATGCCCAGAATCATAGAATCATAGAATCACCAGGTTGGAAGAGACCCACTGGATCATCGAGTCCAACCATTCCTATCAAACACTAAACCATGCCCCTCAGCACCTCGTCCACCCGTGCCTTAAACACCTCCAGGGAAGGTGACTCAACCACCTCCCTGGGCAGCCTGTTCCAGTGCCCAGTGACCCTTTCTGTGAAAAATTTTTCCTAATGTCCAGCCTAAACCTCCCCTGGCGGAGCTTGAGGCCGTTTCCTCTTGTCCTGTCCCCTGTCACTTGGGAGAAGAGGCCAGCACCCGCCTCTCTACAGCCTCCTTTCAGGTAGTTATAGAGAGCAATGAGGTCTCCCCTCAGCCTCCTCTTCTCCAGGCTAAACAACCCCAGCTCTCTCAGCCGTTCCTCATAAGGCCTGTTCTCCAGCCCCTTCACCAGCTTCATTGCTCTTCCCAATCTACATCACAGTAGTGTCATGCTCAGATAAATTTGTAGTCTAACTTGAAAATAGAGGTACATTGTGCAATAGGTTTGATTTAAAGAGAAATTATACATTATTTTATATGAGCTTGAAGTTTTGAAGTACTACATAAAAAAAGAACTCTATAATCTTCCCTGTCACTATAATAAGCAAATTAATTGAGTGAAGAAGTGGTATTTGCAGATGATTTTTTGATATAGATGTTTTCTGCTTTGTAAAAATAATTGCAGGTTTTGTGCCAAATACTTTTAAATCTCTGACTGATTTTTAATATTTTTGACAGTATGTTCCTTTTGTGAGGTTTAGCAATTAATCTAGAGACTTCCATGATATAGCTCAAACAGTTTATATTCTAACACATTGTAGAATTTGCACTCAATTGCAATAAGTAAAACTCATGAAATGTCTGTTAAGTTTGTTCAATTTTCAATTTTAAGTGTTTTATGACACTATTGAGGCATAATGGTTGGAATTCCTAGTGTGAGATATCTGCATCAGGTCGAATATGTTGGGGGCGTTTTTCAGGCAAAACGCATATTTCAGAAACCTGAAGTAGAGAAATTAGTGTTTTGATTATTTAGGCACATTAGTTTACGATAAATAGTCTTATTGTCCTCCTACTTTGAAGCAGGAAAGTGAAATTACTTGGAGAAGTGCTTTTTGTCAAATTTGTGCTTGTTGTCTGCTTCCTTGTCTGTCTAACTAATTTTAGGACTTCTAATAATACCACTTCTTGCATTCCCAATGAAAATGTTTCACTTCTTCCTAGGTAGCTAGATCTTCAGAGATCTTTTTATTACTTAGCATTGTTAACACTGCCCATTCCATGGAGCATCAGATCAGAATCCTATGGACTAGTAGGTGACAAGGAGAGAAGCATGACATCTTCTCAGCTGAGGGAACCTTAGAACTGAAAGAGTAGCACACAGAGTCTGTCTCATAAGTGACATGGGAAAAGGAAGGAGAAAAATGGGCATAGAATCTGAAAACGTTCACATGGATGTGGAGGTGGATTATTAGAATGGATAACACCTGATGGATATGGGACAAAGAAGCTAGGACTAAATTTACAAAGGAAAGGTACCAGAAGAAAGTTAATAGTGGAAAGAGAATCTGTAGCATTTGATCTGGTGATGCTAACATTGTGATAGGTGAGGTATTTTGGAAACAGGGGAGTGAAAGTGGCATGAAGTACAGATAAGGAAAGACTTGGTGGAGTTTTGATTTAAACTGCATTGCTGAAGATTAGATCTGGGAGGTATTTTTAATTGATCCCTTTTTCTCCATGTCACAAGATCTGATTCAAAGGTAGTCATTAAGCATTGAAGATGACTTGCATTCCAGATAGTACCAAAGAATATGTTTTAAGTTCAGAATAAAGTTGCATCTTAAGAAGGCCACAATAGGCATGGAGAGGAAAAGAGAGAAAAGAACTTATTTTAACTGCATGAAATTTATCATCAGTCCTGCCGGTCCTGCCCTTGTCTCTGAAACAATTAGGAACCATTAATTTGGGTATGTATTGAAATGTGTAGATGGTACCTTGTTGTCTGATGGCTTATTTGATTGCAGATGAGGCTGAAAATTTATGGTGGAGATATGGCTACAAGGTGTAGCTCTTTCAGCATGAATTTTAATTTGGCAGAGGCAAGACATCTATTTTCTGATTTGATTTAGGAGTAGAGATACAGACTTGAAATTGATTATTTGGAATGCTAATGCTGTGAGAATATCAAAATAGTTTAAAATGTGAAATAACACCTGTCTGTATCTATGATTTCCCAGAGGAGGCATCTCTCTCTCTTTTCCTTGCCTAGTTTCAGGGGTAACTTCTAGCAAAATTCAGTGTCCATCAATAATTCTTCATTGTTTATAAATGTACTGAGTGCTTTGACAATGATACATCCAATCTAGGGATTTAAAACTTAACAAATAAGGTTCTTTCAGACTTCCTTGAAATATAGGATCCAGAGAGTGAGTGAGGTTACCTTTCTTCTTCCTTAGAGAATGCTCATTCCCTTGAGTTTTGCCTGATAGAGTGTAAGCAAGACCTTGATTAATCCATACTGCCATCACCTGGAAACAAAACTGCATGTTTCCTTGCTATGAAGAGGTGTGTGGGAGCCGGGACACTTCCCTTCGCTTTGCCCCCTCCCGCTAGGCTTAAGTAATGAAGTTGTTAGTTTTTGTTATGTATCTGAAGCCATACTTGATATGGTTTGTACATGGCAAATGTTAACATTTTTCTGAATTTGTAGAACTTTATTTTGTAAGAAGAAAGATACTTAATATATTTTCATAAAAAATCTAGTTGCTACTGAGGAGGCTTTGATTGTGTTGCACATTGTGATAATTAGCATTATTGACTTACTTCCATACCCTAAATAATATGATTTCTGCCTAGGCATTGCAATCACTTGGGTTACCTTCTTTAAATGTTCAGTGTATGGTCTTGTTTCTTAGTTGAGAAAAGTTGAATGTGTATCCTTTTACATAGAAGAGGTAGGATTTGCTTCTTTTCATGGTTTCTGTTAGTTCACTGTAAGTCTTTGCACATGTTGAATGTGAATTGGTGAATTGGTGTCTTCTGCATTGTTTAATTTAATGTAAGGTCTGTTGTAAACATAAGTTATGCTAAAGTGCTGATTTCATCAATCATTAGGCAATGAAATAAAGTTATTTTAGTTTCCAGTTCACAACAATTTTTCTGCTTTATTTTAGAACCCTGAAATCTAGAAAAGCTCCTTTTAATAAATGAGCTTTTAAAAAAGAGACAGATTTTTTTTTAAATGTAAAGGATGCATTTCATATTTGACATAATTAACACAATTAATTTCTTAACAAGTCTGCCTGGACAGGTGCACACTCTCCTGGGTGGAAAACTGGTTGGATGGCCGGGCCCAGAGAGTGGTGGGAAATGGAGTTAACTCCAGCTGGAGGCCAGTGACAAGTGGGGTTCCCGAGGGCTCAGTGCTGGGTCCAGCCCTGTTCAATGTCTTTATCAATGACCTGGATGAAGGCATCGAGTGCACCCTTAGCAAGTTTGCAGACAACACTAAGCTGGGAGGAAGTGTCGATCTGCTGGAGGGTAGGGAGGCTCTGCAAAGGGATCTGAACAGGCTGGACCACTAGGCTGAGTCCAATGGCATGAGGTTTAACAAGGCCATGCTGGGTCCTGCACTTGGGGCACAACAACCCTGTGCAGTGCTACAGACTAGGGGAAGTCTGTCTAGAAAGCTGCCTGGAGGAGAGGGACCTGGGGGTGTTGGTTGACAGCGACTGAACATGACCCAGCAGTGTGCCCAGGTGGCCAAGAAGGCCAATGGCATCTTGGCTTGTATCAGAAACGGCGTGACCAGCAGGTCCAGGGAGGTTATCCTCCCTCTGTACTCGGCACTGGTGAGACCGCACCTTGAATACCATCTTCATTTCTGGGCCCCTCACCACAAGAAGGATGTTGAGGCTCTGGAACGAGTCCAGAGAAGAGCAACAAAGCTGGTGAGGGGGCTGGAGAACAGGCCTTATGAGGAGTGGCTGAGAGAGCTGGTGTTGTTTAGCCTGGAGAAGAGGAGGCTGAGGGGAGACCTCATTGCTCTCTATAACTACCTGAAAGGAGGTTGTAGAGAGGAGGGTGCTGGCCTCTTCTCCCAAGTGGCAGGGGATAGGACAAGAGGGAATGGCCTCAAGCTCCGACAGGGGAGGTTTAGGCTGGACATTAGGAAAAAATTCTTCACAGAAAGGGTCATTGGGCACTGGAACAGGCTGCCCAGGGAGGTGGTTGATTCACCTTCCCTGGAGGTGTTTAAGGCACGGGTGTACGAGGTGCTAAGAGGCATGGTTTAGTGTTTGATAGGAATGGTTGGACTCGATAATCCTGTGGGTCTCTTCCAACCTGGTGATTCTATGATTCTATGATTCTAAGTTATGGGGGTTTTATAAGGTAAAATGAAAGGAATTTAGCATTCAAAATCTCTAAAGATGGGAAAGTATATCAGTGGGCATTGACTGTGGCCCTGGAAGACAATTTAAGGAAATACTACTCTAAGGATGAAAAAAAATGAGTATTTAAAAGAAATCTATTGTTTCTTCAACAAAGTAGCTGGGAAGTTAATTTTGGCATGTCAGCCTTCCTGCTGCCAGCCATTCTAGGTAATAAAGTTGTGCCAGTTTTTTAACACTTATAACAATGAAAGAATATAATAGACAAGTTATGCATAGATAATATTAATTTTGGGTAGGAATATAACCATATGAAGAACAGGGTTTTTAAACTCCATGCTTATGAAAAATTAAATTAATTTACCATACCAAGGATACAGGAATCTGTGGGATTTTCTAGTTGCAAATATCTTCCCCAGATAAGCTTCCTTAATGTCAAAGTACGGTACAGAAAATGCTTATAAAAGGGACTTTGAAGGCAAATCCATTCCAGATAGTTTTAACTGTTATTGCTTTACTACTGAATTTAAAGAAAAGGCTAGCTGAAGTGAAGAGTAGTACTTGATCCACCTTCAAGTAGTTCTTGAAGTATATCTAGTTGGTTTTCTAGGAAAGTGAAAAAAGGGAAAATCTGTGAAAGTAGTTTTGAAAGTATTTATTTGTTCTTTCTTATATAATTCCAAATAAATTCTCTGTACCACTCGTAACTAAGAGTATATAATTAAGATAAAATAGTTATCATTTTTAGACACAAACCCCACACTTGTGTAAGCCCAGCCATTCAGACAGTCTTCTCCTAAATCAAAGTCAGAAGCAGTGGGTCAAGGGGATGAAAGGCAAGAGAGGTTTTGTGGTGGTGGAAATAGGATGAGGAAGAATAGTAGCAAGATTACTAGACTGAAACAGTGACATGTGTATCAAAATTATGAGGACCAATTCTACTAATATTTACCAGAACTGATGTGATCATGGTTCACCTATTAAGAACCTTGTGTCTTTTTTGTGCTTTCATCATAACTATTTCTCACCTGCCTTTCAAGCTGACCCCTTTGTGGAGTCACATGTTTGACAGACATCGTAGGCAGTGGCATTTCACAAGTGAGCTGCTTTGTCACTGGAATCAGTGCTACTATTCCTCTAATATGTATGTTTTTATCCTATATCTTCATGCTTCTGAACTACTTACATTCTTGAAAGTCACCATGTTAATAAAGCAAAGCTGAGCACATAGACTTAGCAATGGATTCTTCTATTAACAAGCACTTTGTGCTGGGTAGTATTATTTTTTTATATATATTGAAACAGAAATGCTGACTAGAAGCTACATTTCTGCTGCTTAGAGGTGCTTGAGACTGTTCTCATCTGAAGATGTTGTCATTCAAGCGCTTTGAAATCCAGCTTTTGAATGTCAGACTCTGTCATTACAGCAGGCTCATTTCTTTACCCCTCAGTCGTCTTGCTCTTATTTTTCCCCTTGTTGGTGGAATGGACTCCAACCTGCAATTAAACACACCATTTAAAAAACAAAATGGGACTTGTCCCTGTTATTGCTCTGCTGATGAAATTTATCCAGCTCCCTATCATCAGCTCTTGAGTAAAGGGACATAGAGTTAATAGCCATGCTGATAGGAAACATATTATTCCAGGACAGAAGAGCTGTTAGATGCAGAAAGCTCTTGCTTGTTCTGTCACGTTTTCCCAAAAAGGGAAAGCTCCCTGTCAAGCTTCTGATACCAGATAGGTATTGTAATTTGCAGAGAGGGTTTTCACAATCAATAGATCTCATGTATCAAAATCAAATTCATAACCTGAGATAAAATATCTTGGAAACTCACATGAAATAATTATTCTTTATTGGATACTGGAAATTATGATTCTGGAACTTAATAAAATTATTGCCATTTGCAAGATAATTCCTTTTATTTTTTATGCTTTTAAGTTTTTATGCTGGGATTGCCATAGTGCCCAGAAGTCCCAGTCTTGATGCATATTTCTCTGTCATGGGCAGAATAAGGCTCCATGGGCACCCCTTATTTCCTGTTGTATCATCTTCACTAAAAATACTAAAACCTTGATAGCATTGATATTATCCTGTTTTCTTCTATCATGATTAAATGTTTATATCAGTTCTTAGTTGTTGATTGAGGCATTGATAACTGATTTTAAGTAATTTTGTTATTACTGCAGAAAAAGTAATATAATGTAACATATTTTATTGCTCATAAGACCCTACAAACAGTATTCTTAATAAATCTTGGTAATTATAATTATCACCATTGAAGTGGCAAGCAGGGCTCTAATTATAATACTAAAGCTATAATTTGTTGTAAAAAGCTGATATTCTAACCCAGAAAATTTTTAGAGTTGAGCCTTACTTTGAAAGATCTAAATAATTGCACCAGTAGTTCCTATGACAAGTTTACAATTAAGGAAATGGTTGAAACATTTACCCCAAAGAAAACTCAGTCCAATAGGCATTTTCAGTAGGCTTACAGTATTACTGTCAAGTTTTATTCAGTAAGTAATCCCTTAAAATTATTCAGTCTTTTTTTTTTCCTATTTTTATATACTGAAGCTTCTTCTATGCTAATGTTAATAGGAATTAAGTATAAGAGCTTTAACTAGTGTTTTATCTGTATACTTGTACAGGGCTGGAAAAAACAGGGAAGATACGTAATGAAAGAATCTATAATGAGCTTCTAATACTAATATGAGACAATTCTTTCCTGACATAGAGGACTTGAAGCATTGGATTTGGCAGTTCTCATTGTTTTCATTCCAGCTAATGTAATTTTTGAGACTAGCTTCAGTTTTTAAGATAAAGGTTTTAAACAGAAGTGTGAAAAACATCCTGATTATAATAAAACACACCTTGAGACCAAACAACTGAAATCTTAAAATTGGAAGGCTCTAACATTCAAAAGGTAAAGGTTCCACAATATTTATGGAAAAGTTTATTTTCATTACATGAAAACTGCATTAGATAGGAAGCTGTGGATCGTTCAGGAATGTGACGGCTGAGGGTAGAAGTATTTTCTCATGAGATTATAGTGATGCTATCGGAGAAGAAAATAAGGTGTCTGAAGAATTCTGATAAATAAAATGGTATATCTTTATGATTTTAAGCCTGTGGAAAAAACTTGTATAATCTATCTCAACAGTCACTAAAGCAGCTGAACTTATTATTGAGAGGTTGGCCTATCTGCTGTACAGCCTATTCAGTTCTTTCAGGAACAGTTTTAAAGGATCGTGGATGTACGATGTATCATATGCTTCAGTCTCACCATCACTGGGATGGTACAGTGTTTATGACCAAAGACCTAAACAAAAAAAATTCAAGTGCAATTTATCTCTTCCTGTGAGGTTCTGCAGTTATCTGCTAATAACCTTTTTTCATAAAAAAATTATTGCCCTCACACTAATTATTCATTCACTATCTGTATTTCCTCAATCTACAGTTCTTATTACAACTTCTAAAGGAAGTTATTGATACTGATGTACTTGCAAATAATAATATAAATACTGTAGTGCATGAAGCTGGTAAGTTTTTGGTTTAAAATATATTAGAGGTTGTTTCAGTTAGGTCAAATTCTATCAGCTAGACATGATTATCTTCTGTTGTTATTTACTTATGTTCTTAGGTATAAGCCCATGGAAATTTAGTCAATCTCAGATAGGATCATGACATTCAAGTCTCATCTGGGGATCATATGTATTAAGTTAAGATATTTTGAATGACACTTTCAACTGTAGAATCCCCTTGACTATATTTTAGTTTCATCTTTTGTATTTCAAAATACGAATCAGCATCAGAACAGGGCAGAGCAAAATTGGTTTTGAAAGGTTAAAATGGTTTATTTTGAAATCTCTGACCTCAGATGGTTTTGGTTTATCATTATTTATATTTTTCCCCATTTCAAGTAATGTGGAATTTTTTATCTGTTGTTTCAGGCAATGAACAGGGAAAAAATAAAGGATAAGTATTCACGCATCTGATCACCATGACTCCATGTGTAGTTGTGTGTATTTTCACACCATATGAGTTAGAATATTCCTAGTGATGATGGCAGGAGTAGGGATAACAGTTTCTAGGTCAGTGACAAGAAAATCTCTGTTGTAAGTAACATTTCCGTGTGTTCTCTCCTTTTCTTTACTGTCAGCATGTGTTTCCCCTATCTTTTTCCCCTTCGCTTTCTGGACCATCCACTGCACCTAGACTCTGCTCTGGAACCTGATCTGCTCATTACGTTTATCACTATATCACAGATGTGAATAATGCTTGTGAGCAGATGGGGAATTGCTGAAGGTGTTCTCTCACTTTATGTCCCACAGTTAGTTGCTAGATCCTGGTGTGACTGAGAGCTGGTCAGACCAGTTTTGCGCCCTGAGTTTATGCAATAAATTGTATTCTGCTGCATGAGCTTCTTTTGTCTTTTCTGCAACTTACAGGAGGTGTCTGTGAGTATTCTTAATTTTACCATACTTGTAATAATCAGTCACTGTGCCCTCTGTACACTATATGAAATTAAAATTAAAAATCTATGACATGATGAAGTAATATGTTATTTAGCCTGTATGTTTAGACTAAAGTGCATACACAGAAATGAAATATGGACATGTAATACAAGCTGGTAATGCAATTAATATAAATTATAGGCAAATAAATATATTTATGATTACTTGCTATCACAGAAATAAACATTTTCATCATGAATATTCACACTTATGTTTTAGAGGTCACATACTTGCCACAATGCATAAGATTTTTAATGATACAAGAAAGCCCTCGTGATTTAGTTTAAAAATGCTATAATGCATGATCTATTCTAGCAGAACTAGAATGTGTATTTTATAGTGCCATAAACATTGATCATGCTCCATTTTTTGTTAGTTTACAGATAAATATATACCCTGTAGTAAAATCTACCAAGATTCACCAGGTACAGCTATGATAACTAGTAATGCTGTCATAAATAGAGGTCAGACATAACTTGAAAAATATTTTATACACTATATGTATATTAAATATTCTTATTATACATGTGTATAGTATATAAGCACAACAATCTGAAATAATTCGTTACATTTGTTCAGGGACATGGTTTGATGGTTGATAGGAATGGTTGGACTTGATGGTCCTGGAGGTCTTTTCCAACCTAGTGGTTCTGTGATTATGGTAATGTAGGTTTGTTATGTAATTAATACAATTTTTAAAAATACCAGATGTTCTAAGAAAAAAATTACAGTGGTCATGTTAAATACAGCTTTTGATGCCCTGATATCTGTACCAGGAACTTGTGCTGCAAAAACTTTAGACACTCACAGGTGTTCAAGACAATTTGGAGGAAGGGTAGGTGGAGAGGATGAGATCTGCTAGTTAGGGTTGTCACAGCCCGAAGTGCTGCTATAGTAATTAAGCTATTTACGCAGCTCCTGTTTAAAAGCTCCCAAGTCACCCTCCATATACCTTACTCACTGGCTTGGCACATCTATAAAGTAAATATAAATAAATTCTTTCTACTCTGGTTTAATTCAAGCAGAATCAGTATGTTTTACCACATCTTGAGGGAGTTTTGCACTGTTCTAACAAAGCATTTTACTCTCATAGCTGAAATTTAGCCTGACTTGAGGAGTGACAAAAGTGATAGAAATCAAACTGTCTTTGACCAGATCTCCAGAGGCTATAAGAGGTAAAACATCAATAATGTCTAGCAGTCTGAAATTCATCATTCAATACTTGTTCATACGTGATACTGCCTGATCTAGAACCATATGGTCACAGAGTCGTTGATCTGAAGTGTTCTGAAATCCTCAGTCTAAGGAGAGAAGCATTAGTTGCTTCTGTTCTGGGTTTCTGGCCACTCCTGTAGTCTTGGGACTCTGGTCCGACATCCTTCCTTGAAACGCTGCAGTCAGCTTGTTTAAACTCTGAAATCAGTGTCTACCCCATGCTCACTCACACATACATGCCCTCAGCGTCTGATGACCCCTGGGCATCAAGTTTAATCTATTGGTGGAAATGCCTGATAGCACACAGTGTAGACAAGGCAGAGGAATTTTATAGCAATAGTCTATTTTAAAAGCACTTGGAGAAGGATAGTTAAAAATTACCCTTATAGTTCAAGCTGAGCTTTTTGATTGGGCAGGGAGGACACCTTGCCCTTTATTTTCCAATATGTGATATCAATGCATGACATATGGTGTCAGTAAAAAAACATTATTTTCCTTTAAAAGTAATCTTTCTCTTTATTTCTGTAAATTCAGCTGGGAAATTCAACTCCTTTTTCTTAGTCCCACTCATCCCATCTGTGCGAAGAAAGCGTATTGCTCTAGGGAACAGATGGAGTCAGTGGCTGTACTTTGTTGTGCTGTGGGCTTCCCATCCTGGGTTATTCACATTTCTTGAGCAGGGTACTTTTCTACAGTATAATATAGCAACTACTATTATCTGAGTTTACTGGGTACTCTGCATGTAACGAAAAATGGAGTTCAGAGTACAGGCTCCATTCTGCCCTTACAGAATTTCTGCTTCTGGATGGATTTGTATTTTAATTACATCTACCTGAATGCTATATATACACCTATTAATGTGCTTATAATTTCCTTTCATTTTACTTTTTAATTATGTATTTGCTCTGGAAACAAAAATCAACAAACCTTTCTAAAAATAAAAAAATCCACCCTTCATAATTTGACTTTAAAAATGCTTGCAATCTCAGAAAGCACAGTATTCATCATGTAGATATTATTTTCAAGAGAAGTTTATGATCAAAAGAATTCTATTCAGCTCGTTAAACAAGGTTAGATTAAAAAAAAGTGTAGAAACAGATGTATAAGAATACTGCATGAACGGTGTCACAGGTAGAACATTCATCCTTTGGTTTGAGTCAAAGCTTCTGTGAGAGTTTGCTATGAGACTTGATTGAGATTTGCTGTTTAGAACAGCCACAAAGGAAACATGAAAAACTTTCAAGAGTATTTGAGTCATCAGTAGCTACTTTCCAATACTGCAGCTGTCTAGAGAAGTCTTAAGGTTTCTTATTATAACTATGTATTTATTTTAAGATAAACTTCTACATCCTCTGATAGTTAAGTATTATATTAAACTTGAAGCCTTTACAAAAATACCTTCTTTTTTATTTTGTAGAAGAAATGTATTTATTTTATCAGTGGCATAAAGCTTCTGCCTTTTTTTTAGTACAGATGGATTTATTTTTCTGCTGAAAATGGTGAAAATAATGTATCTATTGCTGAAATTGAAATCTGTGTTAATGAGTTTGCAAACAGCAATTTTTTCATAAGTAAACTCAGAATATGTAAAACTAATATAAATAAAATAGGCATTGAATTATTTATGCCAATGTAAAACCCATTTAATTCTTCTGTGGTAGAAATGGGCCAATCAATGGACGAAACAGATACGTAGAACATAGGTGGAGTTTATGCTTTGCTGTCATAAACACACAGGATAACCTTTTGTGGAAGTGACATGCCTTTACATCCATCTGTTTGCCAGAAAATATTCAGTCTGGCACATGGAAGTATATGAAGGATCTTATCCTATCCTCAGGAAAAGGAGACTTGGAGTCCTCTATAAGCTGACAAAGCCTTTGCTAACTGATGGATACATCATTGCTTGGGTCATGTAGATTGCTTCCAAGCTAGAAATGCTAGAAGTTTGTAGATGGGGGTGTATTTTTGCATAATTATCACTCCCCTGCCCCCCTTTAAAAGCAAATGCTCATTGTTCTCAGCAATCACTGTCTTTTGATGCTAGAAAAATGTTGGAGTTTTTTTGTGATGTTACTTTTCTTCAGTAAAAAATGTAGCTGGACGTGCAAACAGATTTCTGCAATATGCCAGCATTTTTGAAAATGGTGTGTTTTTACTCAAGAATTGCATCTGTGAAAAATTTAAAAAGCTGATGATAATTCTAGATGGTAGCTTTGCAGGACAGCAGACAGACACAAAGGCAAGAATAATTTTAAAGACAACACTGCTTGCATACCACCCAATTAAAATAGAAATACTCTCTGAGGTTCTTTACAATATTATGTAAAAAAAGATCTTCAGCACTGCTTGAATTAAACTTCAGTGCATCCTCCATATTTGCTTCTGAAAAACACATTTTAGCATGGTGTACTCTGCAACTGCAGTCTGAGCTATAGTTTGCATTTTCCTACATTTTCACTCTGGAGGAAAGGGTTTTGTGCTCATTTGGACATCTGGGTCTCCTCCATACAAAGGTGCAGCACCACATTGGAATGATTTCATTTGCGTGGGCTAATGTAGTTCCTCCTGGCACAACAGTTTAGGATACTAGATCTAAAACATTTGTCCTCATCATCAGTTCTACATGCACCAACAGAACAGCGTGCCCATAAGCAGTTATTATGTAGCACAATCCCTTGTGGACAACATACCAAGTAAAATAAGGAACATGGGCTTTGCACAACATGCAGAGTGTCAGGGGCCCAGGGCTTGTAAAAGTTTTAGATCTTCAGGGAAAGCAACAAAATGCAGCAAGATCTCCTGTCTGTGTCTGTTCTCATTCATTAGACCAGCTGTTCTTTCAGGCAGGCGCTTTCTTGCATCTACAGATCGTCTTTGGTAACAGTGGTTAACCAAGTGAAAGGCTTATTTAATAAAAGTTTCTTTCCTTTCTTATGTCAACTGCTATTCAGCATCACTTCAGCCACACTCCTTAGCAAAACCTTGTTTTAATAAGGGTGAAGTCCTTATGTTGAGATGATAGTCACTGCCGCTGACGGTTGTGTAAGCCATCCAAGAAGGTGACAGGCATTCCAATAATCTGTTAGCAGCTTAACTGTGACAACTACTCACAGTTGAAATACGTTCTTGAAACATAGGTCACACTTTTCCAAAGGCAGCTATAATGTCAAATCAAGGTCAAAACTTTGATACAGATGTATACAGGCATGTGTCTGCTATACTTAACTGTGAGGTTTAAGCAGAAAACAGTGAGGTGGCATTTAGAATAAGTTAGACTCCATGAAGATTTTCTTCTGTCTGCTTACATTTTTTAGTGTATAATAGCTGTATTGCGTCAGTATTTGTGACTAAATTATTGCCATACAACCTTTGCGGTGATGGTATTTGACGTGATAAGTAACAAAAAGATATAGCAAACACTTTTGGCACTTTAACAATTCTCTCTGCTTTCAGTTAATAAACATCCAAGCTATAGTAGTTATTGATACATGATAAGCAATGTAACTACAGGTTTTATTTCTGTGTCTGCAGAGACTGTTTTCATGGATTGACTTTTTTTTTACAATTTTAGATAATATTGCTGTGTCTTATATGCATTTACTGTACCTGAATTGAAATGTACCAACTGATAATTCAAGCCTTGTGAATTAACTGCAGTAATGAAAATTTGTTTGTGTGCTGCTCAGTGCTCAGCTACATGCTACAAGTAATACCTCTTGTCTCCTAAGCAGAAGTTTCAAGGATTCAGCATTAGTAAGACTAAAAGTGAAAGTTAGGAGTGTTGCAGCTAACATATTAGAAATTTCTGTCATGAAATCAGTTAGATGTATTTTGCAGGTAGGAAAGAATTTGCTAATATTTCTCGTGTTTATTAAATGTAAATGTTAGAACAGAGAAATTGGATTGTGCAGTGTGAATACTGATATCTGACTGCATTGCATTAATGCTCTGTCCAAGCAGTGCTTTTCTTGTACATGATACCCCAAACTCTGCCATGAATGGTGGCCAACTATCACAGAGTGGCCAGCATCTACACTATGTAGCTCCCAATCTCCAAAAGAGGATATCTCAATAAAAACCACCTAGTGGGAATTGGGACTTAGAATATGATCACTGAAAAAATGTACATGGGCTAGTTGGCAAGGGATGAAGATGTGATAGAGATCATTCTAACAGTTTGCAGTTATGAAGAGCCATGTCGCCTTGCCCAAAATTACTCCCAGGCATTTTTAAATGTATTAGCACAGATATAGCCTGTCAGCCTTAATAGGCTGCAGTCCACCCTGTCAGAATATCCTTTTTAAAGGAACAAATTCCATCAGTTGTCAATCCTTTCATGTAGTGCCTTGCTTAGCAATATCTCAGTTATCTAGACCTTTTTGATGGATGACAGCTTTTTTTTCAATACTGATTTGATTTACATGCAGTGCAAATGATTTTTCTTCATGATTTTCCCTTCCCTTGTTGGTTTTCCTTTTCCTTATGTTCTCCATTTTACAACTGGGATGTGTTACGGCAAGTATGATGTGTGGTCTTTCTTTTCCTTTATACTAGATAACACTGCATGGCTGTAGTGTTGTTCTACAAACACAGGTTGCTCTTTATGGCATTTGTTTTCAGGTATGTTAATTTAATCATGTGCATTATGGCTTTAACACCATGGTCTTTCTCTTGTAAAGGATTAGTGTTGGGTCCAGAAGTCAACTGGCTCTGTGGTTTCATTTGAGGCCCTTTGAGGAAGGCTTTAGGCCATTGTAAACTCATGTTCACCATGAGCCACAGAACTGACCTTCATCTGTTGCTCCCTGGATTTAGTTCATCCCAGGCTTACCGTATTTCTTGGGTAACATTTAACAAGCAATGTGAGTAGATGGTCTGCTATTGATGGTGCTGGATTTTGGTATTGCGGATTGTCATGCCGATGAATGGCTCTCAGGCTTCAAGAACAACTTTCTGCAGAAAACTCTCACTTGTGACCTCTTCTTAATTTCCAGGTGATCCTGCAGTGCTGGTTGTACGATTGCAGTAGTTGACTTTTTAGCTGATTTTCTGCTGTTCTTACTTCATGTTATGCAACAATTAATTTATTCAATCATTATTATGCTAAGTATTAATTTGCATTATATAACAACCCACTCACTTTTTCCACAGGAATACAAATCAATATCTCCAGCTTTCTGGTGAGTTATGTATTTTCATAAGGTACTTAAAACTGTTTTTCAGGTTTTGTGAACATCGGAAAGTGCGGAACATTTTCAGTGCAGGATTGGCCAGGGAGGAGAAGTGCCCAGCAGGAGAGTCAGGCTGCTCCTGAGGAGCCCGGGTGGCAGGGCTGAGCTGGGCCACCAACCCCCAGGTGAGGGTCAAGATCAGGCCCTCCAAGGGGAACAGGGTGAGATCCAGCCCACAGTTGGGCCCAGTTTGGTAGCAGCAGTTACTTGGGAAACACCTGAGCCCTCAAAGCCAGACCTCAGAGGGGCAGGCGTGGCTCTGGGGCCCCTGACAAGAGTATTCAGTACTGAAAGTACCTTACATAATACAGTTTCTTAATATACAGATTCATTCTAAAACCTGTAAAGTGTTAAGAGAGTGACTATAAAATGTGATTATTTGCCATCAAGTTACACTTCAGTAATTAAGACACATTGTTTGTGAAAAATATTATAGTATAGCATTGATAGCAATTGCATTATCTAAATTCTACTTGAGAATCACATTTCTTGCAGATAATATTAGCTCAGTGATGGAAAGAAAAAAGCTATGTGTGAAACTTATATGTAGAGAAATTCAAGTAAAACTCTTCCAAAAGATTTTTCTGCAGTGAGTTTTCCTTTTCCACTTGAGCATTAGCTACAGGCCCCCAGTGATTAATCAAGCAGTGATTCAAAGGATGATGCCATCCTTTAAAGAGATGTAGAAAACATTAGTGGATGAAAAAGAAGTTACAGCCAGTTGCTGCAGAAAATGAATGAGGCTTGAGTTGAATGAATTACTTCAGGTGAATTGCTTATTGAATGAATTACTTAAGTTTCAGTGGCTACAGATATTTATATTGGATATAAATTAGAGATTAAATTATGGTATTTTTCATCTCAGAAGAGATTGTTAGCATTAACTGAAGGGATTTTTTTACCCTCTGTTATGAGGAGAGCTAGGTTATAACTTCTCTTGAAGCTTTTATTTCCTCTTCAGGTCAGGTTAAAGGGAACTGTTCTCATTCATAGTGAGAATTGTGTGTTGAACTGAAATTGGGTGGCAGAAACATTAAAAGAAACTGTTCTTAAACCATTTATGTATGTTGCTGAATACAGACCATCTGACATAAATGGGTACCTGAACATAGATGAATGACAAGTACTGGTACTGAATCAGTGATAACTGGTAGTGAATACAGAGCACCTGACGAAAATCACACAGAATCATAGAATAACCAGGTTGGAAAAGACCCACAGGGTCATCGAGTCCAACCATTCCTATCAAACACTAAACCATGCCCCTCAGCACCTCGTCCACCTGCCTTAAACGCCTCCAGAGATGGTGACTCAACCGCCTCCCTGGGCAGCCTGTGCCAGTGCCCATCGACCCTTTCCGTGAAAAATTTTTTTCTGATGGCCAGCCTGAACCTCCCCTGGTAGAGCTTGAGGCCATTCCCCCTGTCTTGTCCCCTGTCACTTGGGAGAAGAGGCCAGCACCCTCCTCTGTACAACCTCCTTTCAAGTAGTTCTAGAGAGCAATGAGGTCTCTCCTCAGCCTCCTCTTCTCTAGGCTAAACAACACCAGTTCCCTCAGCCGCTCCTCGTAAGACTTGTTCTCCAACCCCCTCACCAACTTCATTGCTCTTCTCTGGACTCGCTCCAGAGCCTCAACATCCTTCTTGTGGTGAGGGGCCCAGAACTGAACACAGTATTCAAGGTGCGGTCTCATCAGTGCCAAGTACAGGGGCAGAATAACCTCCCTGGACCTCTTGGTCATGCCGTTTCTGATAGAAACCAGGATGCCATTGGCCTTCTTGGCCACCTGGGCACTCTGCTGGCTCATGTTCAGTCGGCTGTCAACCAACACCCCCAGGTCCTTCTCCTCCAGGCAGCTTTCTAGACAGACTTCTCCTAGTCTGTAGCACTGCATAGGGTTGTTGTGCCCCAAGTGCAGGACCCAGCATTTGGCCTTGTTAAACCTCATGCCATTGGACTCTGCCCAGCAGTCCAGCCTGTTCAGATCCCTTTGCAGAGCCTCCCTACCCTCCAGCAGATCGACACTTCCTCCCAGCTTAGTGTCATCTGCAGACTTGCTAAGGGTGCACTCAATGCCTTCATCCAGGTCATTGATAAAGACATTGAACAGGGCTGGACCCAGCACTGAGCCCTGGGCAACATCACATGTAACTGGCCTCCAGCTGGAGTTAACTCCATTTACCACCACTCTCTGGGCCTGGCCATCCAACCAGTTTTCCACCCAGACTAGGATGTGTATGAAGAAAATAGTATCTTATAAAATTTCCAGATCAATTATAAAAAATATGGCGACTAAATAGTTAATTCTGATTTTAGGATAGTGTGTGATATCTTGTTTGAAGACAAAATGAAAACTGAGGTTTTTTTCTCCATATCTTCAGGGAGATGCAACCTTTCCTCTTCATCCATAGAGCTGAATATTTATTCAGGTATTAGCATCTCAGTTAGTGTTACATCTTTCTCCCTGGACATGACAAAGAACAAGGAGAAGGCTACTGCCTTGCCTATGCACCCTGTTGTCCCTAAGATAAAACATGAAGCATTCTCTGCTTTATTTTAATCCCCAGGTGGTTTGGAGATTACCCCAGCTTTCTCATTAGGTCTTGACACATTGACTCTCATCAGCCAATGAACTGAGCCTAAACCCTGATCTCCATTTTGGAGAAGAGCACAAAGTGCTTGGGAAGAGCACAAGGCAGACTTCTATGAAACGATATAACTATTTCTTAATTAAAAAGAAAAATAATATTTTTGTGGTGGCTGTATATTGAATTTTGTACTCATTAGGTTCCTAATGCATTAAAAATACCATTTTCTATGCTGAATGATACTGTCTCATTGCTTGTATTTATTTCTCTGTTCACCTGTTTGGGCTTAGATAGTTAACACATTTGAGGAAAAACTAGGTTTTGCTGCTGAGTGCAGTAGGCTTATGATTCTTAACTAGGGCTGTTAGACAGCCTCATAGTGAAAGATCTGTAATAAAACTTTAATTTACAGCTCTTCTTGATACTGTTGCTGTTGTTGAAATGTCCATGGGAAAAGCTTAATAAGATATACTCTCATTCTGAAATTCTATTAAAAAAAAGAAATCTTTTATTTAATAGTTTTGCAGTTAGCATGAGTGCAGAGGTATTGGTGTTCAATTTACTAATGGAACCATATCCTTTTGTTTTACTTCTGTTAACATCATTCATGCTGAGCACAGTTAAGAGCATAACTTCAGTTTATTGTATCTCCTTCACCCTGACTGGATTTGGCAATTCAACTGCAACTGAAAGATTAACAGGCTTCATGTGTGAAAAGACAGGTGCATATGACTGTGCACAACTGCTTGTAGAGGCTTGGATTTTGCTGCTCAGATTTTACTTCAAGTTAAAGATTGTTAGAGATTTTCTTCATTTAGGGTTCGTGGTGACCTGATCAGTTTTATGAAAGTGGCATCTTTCTTGAAATGGCTTTATCCAAGATCTCAGGGTATAGATATTGACGTCTTTCTCCTAAAGTCACATATATTGATGACTTTTTAATATTAATGTGGTGATATGTGCTGTAATATAATAAAAGGGCCTTAAATATATTTCTGAGCTATTTTACAAATCACTGTTGAGTGTTCATTATACGCGCATTATATAGGCATTCTATACCGGGGTGACAATATAGCATTTAGAAGTGAAAATTTTCCACTTATAAGGATAATATACATTGAAAAGATGCTGTGCTAGTTCTTGTATGCTAGTAACTCTGATTTTTCAAAATTACATCTTTAAATATAGTCTGGATACATGTTCTAGTTTCTACATAAAGTTAGGGAGATCTGTGACATACAGTTTTAGGTTTTATCTATGGATAATCTAGTATTAAATTTTGCTTCACTGTGTTTCTGTCAAATGTGCTAGACTGTGCCTCCAAATACTGTATCTCTTCCAAGATGGTTTTCATTTTGTAACTAGAAATTTTTATCTTCAGGGTTGGAGGGAACGACTATCTTTTTTTATACCCATAGAGAGGGAGGTTGTGTGTATGATGCAGCTGTCAATGGCTACAGGCTGTTCAGAAGGGACAGGTAGGGAAAGAGGGGCGCAGGTGTTGCCCTCTACATCAAGAAATGGATAGGGTGTAAGGAGATGTATCTGGAGAACAGCCACAAGCAGGTCAAAAGCTTATGGGTAAGAATTAGAGACTGAGGCAACATAGGGAACCTTGTGGCTGATGTCTACTGCAGGCTGCCTGATCAAGGGGAGCCTGTTGACGAAGGATTGTTACTCCAGCTACAGGCAGCATCATGTTCACAGGCTTTCATCCTCCTGGGGGACTTCAAGCACCCCAACATCTGCTGGAAAAGTATCATGGCAAGCTGTAGGCAACATAGGAGACTCCTGGAGTGCATCAATGATAATTTCTTAAGTCAGGCAACAGAGGCTCCCACCAGAGCAGATGCAATGCTGGATCTGATGGTGACGCCATCAGTGGTCACCAACACAAGTGATGTTAAGACTGATGGCAGCCTCGGCTGCAGTGATCACACACTGGCGGAGTTTGCAGTCCTGAGGGATATGGATCAGGTGAAGAGTAAAGTCAGGACACTGAATTTTAGGAAATCAAACTGTAAATAAAAAGAAATTATAGATGTACAAACAAAATGCAGTTTTCCTTGATTGGCCTATGATCTTTTGCTGTCCTTTTCCTCCTTTTTTTTTCCCTTTGTATTCTGAGTACACTGAGATGTAAATAGTGCATCTTGCCTTACTATCTTTTTGTGTCATCACTGTGTGCTTGTTTTAGTTTTTAAATTATTATGTTTATAGCTGTAGGCATTGGAGTTCCCAGAATTGGAGATGTGGGAGGAACAAGAGATATCAGGATGCAGCTATTACTATGATTTTGTTTGTGCTTATGAATTCTTCATTTTAAGGTTATTCAGCTTCCTCTACAATTTGTTCTCAAGTCACCCAGGAGATGTTGGTGGACTCTCAGTCTGAATACATACATGAATAGGACTGTGTACTTAATTACTTCCCTTTTCTTTGTTTGACATGAAATTTCTGCTTGTGGAAAGGCATATGCATCTCTTAATAACCCATTTTTAAAATCAGGCTTACTTAAATCTCTCTTTTTTCATCTATTATATGTTCTGGTTTTATGGTAGTTCTGTGGTTGTGACCTTTATTATCTTCTCTTGTGAACTTTCTTTCTCTATGTACAAGCCAAGTCATAGCTCTCTTATGTTTCACTTAAATGTCTTTGTACCTGAGACCTCATTAATGTTTAATATTCATAGATGAAAAGTGAAATTTAATGTCTCCATGGATTCTAAAATATATTAAATTGACAATCTACTGTGTTTCATTTTTGACTTCTCCCCAGACCTGAGACATTTTGAAGTTCAGGATTTTTGTGTATTGAAGTGTCCAACTAAGAGAAGAAGGGGACTAATAATGTTAAATGCTGTGGCTGTAACAGTCATCAGTAGAAAGTCAGCTTTTAAAGAACAGCTACTTCATGATCCTAGCTGAGATAATATCATCTTTTCTCTGTGTCTACATGGTAGTAACGGTCCTGTTTGTAGAGCGAATTGGCCTTTAAGGGAGCCCTGGAGCTTGCCTCAGAGCCACTGAAGCGTAACTGCATATCAGATCTGCTGGGGAACATAAGGATACTGAGTTCAGCCAAGGTAGCATGGAGGGAATAAGTGTATTTTATGTTTATGCATAAAGACTTAGCAAAGGCAGAATGGAGACTCTCCTAAGCTCTCAGCCAGAAGGACTGGTAAGAGCCAGCCTGCCGAAGACATCAGCGTGCTGGGATGAAAGCCCCCTTGAGGGCCAAGGTTAACCAGCACTGCAGCTGTGACCCAGTGGGAGGGCTGGCAGGAAGGTCTGTTACTTGAATTTACTGGAAAACCTGCCCTCAGAGGATGGTGTTATGGAAATGGTCTGTAAAGGCATGCTACAGCAGCTTTTCTTGGAGATGAGGGCTATGGAAAGTACAATACCTTTTCTTTGTCTGCCATGGGTTTTTTTCAGAACTTATATGGCCCTTAAGCACAACCTTTTTATTAATTCCTCAGTGCAACGCCATGGTTGGTAGGGTCTCAAGCACAAGATGCTTAGATGTAGACTAACATTTTCAGACTTTAGTGCTGATATCAGTAAGGAGCTGTGAGTGGCTGTGAAAATTAGGCTGTTTATGTTAATAATTTAGCACGAATTTTAATACCTACTTTTGGACATTGGATGGTTCTAGGACTTAGAAGACTAAAGGTCTTCTTTAATTAACTCAAGCAATGAACCCGCATTGGAAAAAGAAATATTATCTTGCATTTTAAAGAAGGCTTTTTCAAAATCTATGGAAGTAGTCTGTAGCAAAGGTTGATAATTATTTTTAATGTCATTCTTGTTGCTTGATTGTTTTTTTTTTAAGTAAGGATTTTATGCTTAAAAAATTTCCACATAACACATAACTCAAGACCAATCAATTTGGTATTTATATACTACAGGGGAAAAAAGTCTGAGAAAAAATGAAGGTCAAATCTTGGAAACTATGTTTGAGTTACAGTAGCTTACTCTGTTTGATGATGCGTAACCTTCAATTCCTACCAAAAGAGTGGGAGACAAGGTATTAGAAATTAAAACTCAATATATCAATCAAAGCTATCCTTTCACCTTACTTTCATATGCTATTCACATTCTGTCTGTTGATAAAATTAGATTTAATTAATCACAGTACTCCATTTAGTGAAATATACAGTGATTGGTTCTGTAATTGAAAACTATTGGCATAAAATGGAAAGGTCAGCTTAAATGGCATTATACAGGGAAGATAATCTGTTTGTCCAATTTCAAAGTTTTTGGTTCAGAGGAAATAAATTAGGTCATTGTTTGAATTTGAATTAGTTTGTTAAAATCTCTCATAAGTCTCTCCTTCCACTCCTGTTCCTATTCTCCCACTTGGGGAAGAGTTTTTCTGCATGTCTGAACTCTTTAAACATGCTCTGACTGCTAGAGGAGAAATCAATGTTCATTCACGCATAAGCAGGACAAGTGCAAGAACTGTTATATTATCATTGATACTAGTTTGGTAATTTTAAGGATATAAATCCTGTTCAACTTTGGTATTGTTTCAGGTTTGTGATGTAATTCTATCTTGAGTGTCTTAATTATCTACTAAAATTTCAGTTATTTGTCCACTTTAATTAAAAGAGTTCACCGCTGCTTCATAAAAGACTATGAGGTAAGGTTGGAAGTATTAATATGAAGTATATGAATGCACAATGTGGGTATGCTAGGCAATTTTATTGTCAGAGGCGGAAAAAGCATGTTACAATAAGTGGTTTAATCTTATTTTCAGGAAACGATTGCCTCCAGGTACTTGTCTTACTTCTTTGTCCAGTTAGTATTAATGTTTCTTGTTGGTTTGTTTAGGGATTTTTAATAAGCGGTTTATACTTGCTATTCTTAGCCTTATCCAATTACTAGCAGAGGAATGCTGTTCTCTTTAAAGTTTCATATACTCCCAGGGTCAGCAACAAGAGCTGAGAAGAAGCTGAAAAAACTAAGAGCATTTAATCAAGAGGAAAGAATAATTTTCATGTCCATGAAATGTACCTGCTGGAAAGGAAATGCGTTATTCCTGTCCCTGGTGAAAAGAACAAAGAAATAAAAGGTTTAAATTACAGCACGTAATGCAGGTTAGATGAAAGAGGAAGTTTTCTAATTGCAAGAATAATGAAGTACTGAAGTAGACTGCCTTGATAGATCATGCAGTCTCTGCTGTTGGAGGTCTTCAAGAGCAGATTAGTTAAATACTTCAGAAAAGTGATTTAGGCATAACCAGTCCTGATTTGAGGTGAGACAAGATTATGTCTCAAAGGACCTTCCAGATATTTTTCTGATTCTGTGACTGATTGTGAAATTACACACAATAATACATAGCTTAAACTTTTCTGTATTACTGAATGTATTTTTGGTGTTTCAACAGAAATGGGCATGACCTGGATGTGGGGATTTAATGCACCCTAAGTAAGTTTGCGGATGACACTAAGCTGGGTGGAAGATGGAGGGTAGGGAGGCTCTGCAAAGGGATCTGAGCAGGCTAGACCGGGGGCTGAGACCAATGGCATGAGGTTTAACAAGGCCAAATGCCGGGTCCTGCACTTGGGGCACAACAACCCTGTGCAGTGCTACAGACTAGAAGTCTGGCTGGAAAGCTGCCCGAAGGAGAAGGACCTTGGGGTGTTGATGGACATGAGCCAACAGTGTGCCCAGGTGGCCAAGAAGGCCAATGGCATCTTGGCTTGTATCAGAAACAGCATGGCCAGCAGTTCCAGGGAGGTTATTCTGCCCCTGTACTCGGCACTGCACCTCGAGAGACTGCACCTCGAATCCTGTGTTCAGTTCTGGGCCCCTCACCACAAGAAGGATGTTCTGGAGCATGTCTAGAGAAGAGCAACGAAGCTGGTGAGGGGGCTGGAGAACAAGTCTTATGAGGAATGGCTGAGAGAGCTGGGGTTGTTTAACCTTGAGAAGAGAAGGCTGAGGGGAGACCTTATTGCTCTCTACAACTACCTGAAAGGAGGTTGTACAGAGGAGGGAGCTGGCCTCTTCTCCCAGGTGACAGGACAAGGGGAATGGCCTCAGGCTCCACCAGGGAAGGTTCAGGCTGGACATCAGAAAAAAAAAATCAGAGAAAGGGTCATTGGGCACTGGAACAGGCTGCCCTGGGAGATGGTTGAGTCACCATCCCTGGAGGTATTTAAAAGGTGGATAGATGAGATGCTCAGGGACATGGTTTAGTGATTGATAGGAATGGTTGTTGGACTCAATGATGCTGGAGGTATTTTCCAACCTAGAGATTCTGTGATTCTGTGATTCTGTGATTCTGTGACAGGGCAGCAACAGGAGCTGCCACAATACCTTGGTATTAAGATTCATCTGAACTTCTTCAGTATTAATAAACCCGTTCTTTCAATTAACTGGATCCAGTTAAAGGAGAACAAAATCTATTCTCTTCTACTATGTTATTTGTTATATTCTTGTATTATTGTTCATTTAGTAGAAAATAAGAGAAAGAAGGAGATAGAAAACTATTTTTCTCACATGAAAGGAGTATACTAAACAATGTTATACTATCAAATCTCCTTCAATTTACTTTATTTTTAGAGATTTACCTATAAATTTTGTTCATGTGAGAATAGTTTGACCTAAAAACACGTAGAAGAAGGGAAAGGAAGTTATCATGGGTGTGTATATGAGATTGAGAATGGAACAAGCATGGAATTAAGTCGGATTCAGAAAGCATGATGAGAACCAAAAAACAAACCCCAAGAGCCCCCTAAGAAAGCTAAATCCAATTTATTAATAGCAGGAAGAAGAGTTGTATTGCAGGCTGGAATAAATGTAATCTAAATGTAATATAGCTTTACATAGGGAAATGAAACAATTTTTTAAAAAGCGGATGATGCTTATAGACTTCTCTTGTGGTCATCTGTTAACATGCACAACCACTGCAAATTTTAGTCCCAAACTTCATCATACTGGAATCACTAGCAAGACTGTTGTTCGCATCAGTACACCTGCGCTGAGTTCAGACGAAGTACAGAAATTCTAATGCTTCCAAAGACCTTGGAAAAGGTCATCTTCTCAGCACTGTATTGTCTTAAGAAGGCTGAAAATAATGTAAACTTGTCAGTTATGTTTAATCAGCTTTCTTTCTGTAGCAGTCAGTGGTGTTTGTTTGAAAATCTCCTAAACAATGGAAATTACTCTCCAATGGCCACATAAAGAAAGAATTCTTCGAGAGATCAAGTAATGATGCATACGCTGCAGCATCAGAAGCCTGCTGATGAAGAGTGCATACTTGCTTTTGGGTAGATTAGTTTGATTCAAGGTCATCTTTAACGTGCAGGATAGTAATTATTTTTCAACGTGAGTTCATTACTTTAGTTAATTAAACAATGTTTTGTTTTCTTTTATCCAGTGTAACCTAAACTGCATATTCCAAAATTGGGTATTAATGATGCATTTAATTGGTATATTTTAATGCCAGTTCTTTAACTGATGGGTATTTTAGCAGGAAAAAAAAGAAAGACACTTCTAATAGGAACAGCATTTCTTTCTGCATTTGTCTTTCTTTTTTTTCCATGAAAGTTTACTTTTTAGTACAGATACTCTGGAGTATTTGTGAACAGATTAGCACTATGTGACACTCAGCAAGAGAGTAAAGTGTTTTCCTCCTCTCTATGGGCATTGCCAAAAGTTTGAATACTCTGCCAGTGGTCTTGGAACATGATTTCTGTCATGGCATGGATCAGCAAACAATTTCAAAATCACTCTTTACATATACCAGTATTTTCCTTCTGATGTTTGTGAAAATTCTGAGACAAGTGCATAAAATAAAGTTACTATATTTCACCTGTATGCAGAGGCTTTTTCATAGTATGACATTTTATCTATACAGATTAGAATTTAAAGCTCATTAAAGCCCCAAATACAAAAATCTACTTTTCTATTTTAACAATTAAAATATGTACGTGTAGAAAGCTATTAGCTTTTAGAAATACTCTGAGAACCCAAATTAAGTTTCACCTTATACTGCAAACAAAAATATGGAAAATGCTATCTTATTGCTGGAGAAACAGATTTTTTTTGTAGTGAGTTTTTTTACTTAATGCTAAAACATGCCACGTAGCAAGTTTGGCTAGTGTTAGTTTCTGCATCTGACCTTTTGCTTACAATGTTTCTATTACAATAGAATATGAAAAAAAAAAAATCCTTTTCTATTGAAAATATTGATCATCTTGGGTTATTTAAACAAAACAATAATAAATGGTAGCTATTGTTTTCTAGTATTGTGGGGTCTCTAGGTCAGTCTTATCAGATTTGATGCAAAGCTGTTATCTGCTGAGATTTGAAGAATGCTACACTCATGAAGAAAATGCAGTTTTTTATAAATAAAAAGGGCACCAAAGGAGAAAAAAAAATTTAGAAATAACATTTGAAATTGTTGAGTCTCATGCAGCAACAAATAAGTTTTCTCGTTAGTGAGTATAAGTATAGTGAGTATTCTGTGCTGTTTATAAAATATTTTCAGTATATGTTCTGTGAATATTACCTAGAAGGATGTGCTTTTACTAAAAGAAATTTGCAGGCAAATTACTTTAGAAGTAAGTTAGCATAAGAAGATATGAATGTTAACCACCATTGAAGCACATTTTCCTGAGTTTGTGCAGTGGCAAATGCAAAGCAGCATTCTTTCCATAATGAAAATCTAAAGACATTATTCCAAACTTGAGAAAAAAATGTGTATATCTAAAAAGTCTATTAACGTAAGGACTATCTTATCTTTATTATTCATCTGCGCAATACTGCAAATTGCAGGTAGTAAAAAAAATTAATCATTCCCCAAACAGTAAATAGATTTCTGTCTTTTTATTTTCCTCTTCCCCTCTCTTCCCCAAACTGAATTTTAAAAGTTAGCAAAATTACTTCTTTACTATGGACCTAGGGTTTGGGTGTTTTGTAAAAACTTATTTTATATTAAAAGAGAAGAGAAATACTGTTTATATAAAAGAACATACTTAGAATTTCCTATGACCATGTGGTGCATGTTTAAAAAAACCCAAACCCTATCATTTATTGTTTCAGGAATTATTCATAATCATTGTTTCTGTCATTCATCAGAAGGGTCTTAGAGATGTTCAGTTCAAAAACCAACCAGTAGTCGTGCTGGCAAAAATCCTGTTGAGTCTCCTCAAACCATTTACATATTTTTTGATGTAAATAATTTCTGAAAGATTCAGTCATGAAAAATGTGCGGCATTAACACTGCATCAGGTATGATTTTTAAACTAGATGAAAATGAATATTGCTATATGGTTGCAGGCTCTTCTACAAGCTTACCATTTTGTGCTGGCAAAACACTGTTGAGTTGAAGAAGTCTGGAGAAGCAGCACACAGTTAACATGTGTTTAAGTTCATTCAGATCTGAATAGAATACTTGTATATAAGCTTCTGTTTTACTTACGTTCAGTTTCTTTTCACCAAGTTGGAATTGAGAAAAGTGAAAATATAACATTAAAAGATGGGTTTAGGTGTTTTAGTTGTTGAGCTAATCTTTCAGCAGCTTTAATCAGCTGGTGGAAAGACATGAGAGCTGCTTGCTCTGAGAAAGCTGTAGGTACTACCTCTTGTCCTACAGCTGGTTGAAACTGCACCAGTCAGGAAGCCAAGGTTCACCACCAGGCTTTGTATGTCACCTTTGGCAATATGTGATGTTCCAGGTTCATCAGATATGGAGTCCAAACTCCAAAATTTTATCCCGTATCTGTAGAACTGGTAATGCCCCCATCCCAAAGGGTCTGGAGCATCTCTCATACGGGGAGATGCTGAGGGAGCTAGGTCTGTTTTGCTTTAAGACAAGGATCAGGGGCATCTTACCAGTGTATATAAATACCTGCAGGAAGTAAAGAAGACTGAGCCAGACCATTCTCAGTAGTGCTGAGGGAAAGGGCAAAAAGCAATGGGCACCAACTGAAATACTGAAAAATTCCATTTAGACATATTGTGATGTGCCTAGAATAGCTACTTGGCACTGTTCTGTCCCTCTCTACTGTCTTGTTCTGGGGATTTAGAATAGTTTTGCTTGTGTTACCCGAGTTGTTCTTAGCAGTGCGGAAATACAAATGTCAGCTTTCTGGTTGCGTCTCTCTTAGAGTAATAAGAGATGCCAGCATGTAACTCATTGTTCATATGACAAATTAATTGAAGTTACCCTGGGCCTTTTGCCAAGCTGATAATGGATTTTTTTGGAAATGTTAGATGTTCAAAGAAATGATAAATAATTTTTGAAGCTAGTTTCCACATATATCAGACTGGCGAAGCTCAAAACTTTCTGTGGAGTATCACCTGGTGTAGTTATGTATGGAGTATCAACCATGTAGTTAGCATTGTAGAATTTTGTGAACCCCATTTCCGGATAAATTATAAAATGCATATATTTAAAATTCCACGTCCTGAATGGCAGTGCGTACTGCAGGCTCTTAATCAATGATTGATGAATGGCAGAGACTATCTGTGCTAAAGATATTAGTCTTCTCATACTGTTGTATGTTATTAATACCTGTAATCCCCCATAATTTGATGTGATAAATCAGTCTTCCAGCATGAAAATGCATCCTTACAGAGTCCTTGTTCATCCAGTGCGCAAGCACCCATGCACTATGTCAGTAGGAAATTGTGATAGTTTTAAAATTCATATTTTAACTTATTTTTTTCCTGCAGTTTTGTGACTTTAACAATATAACCATAGTGCAGCAATAACTCCTTTTATTCCTGTCTTTAAAAATCTCAGTAATGAAATGCTTAGGGAGCTTGGCATTTTCTAAATAACATTATTAACAGCTTTAATTTTGAATTGATGGCATGATGCTACTAGGTTGTCTATGGTATTTGAGAAACTAGAAACACAGAAAGTCAGATATAAGTGTTTCAAAAATAAAATAACCTTGAGTCATTCAGATGTCACAGACTAAATCAAGTGCTGCCCTTTTTTTGATGTGCTGGGCTAATTATTTCTACTAATGTAAATGTCAGTGCAATGAGGACTTATTTGCTGTGGCATAACAAATAAATGGCACAGGAAGTCTGAGCATATGAAGAAATTAATCATGTCCTCAACTCTATTATATTGCTTGAAGTCAAGGGTTTAGAAAGCAATTGTATTTTTTAAATGTTTTAGAAGTACTGAAAAATAAAGTAAAAATAAAATTAAAAGGCAGTAATTGGATCTGAATGTATTATGTTCTTTCTTCATTTTGAAAGATTCTGGGCTTTAGAGCCTTTACCACCTTCACTTGACAGCAAATAGTAGTTATCTGCATTTTATTGAACAACCTTTGCTTCATTTTCAGTGTCTTTCAACCTAATAAGGATATTCAGTTCTACAGCTGTCGTTTGTTTGAAGCAGGTGAGAGGGTGGTGCTGTAGGATGAGGTCCCCCAGATGTCACTCTGACTCTTATCTTTGTGCCTCAGACATCTCTTGTACATCCCTGAAGTGCGGCTCTAATGAGCAGCATTTTTGGTGAGCAATGGCTGGCCAGTAGTGGTGCAGGACCAATTGGAACCATCTGTGAGTGGCACAGAGAGCCAGGTATCCCAGTGGGCAGGGCAGCTGCTGGCCACCCCTCACAGCCTGCCACCGCATTTACTGCAGGCACTGCTCCCCTCCCGGAGAGACAGCATTCCAGACAAGGATCCCAAGAAGCATATAGCCTGGAGGTTCTAGACTATCAGCTGTTTTCAGGCTGTGTGATGCCTGCTTTTGATGTCTTTAGAAAAGATCACGGTAGAGCCAAATTATTAGTTGTGACACTTGTATTTTATGGCAATGGGAACTTCACAGGCATGTACGGATTATATTGTACTGATTTGCTTTCCATGATGCTTATACGCAGATCTCAGTAATATTTAGCAGTTCAGATGTAAGCCCTTATTTGTTTTCTTTTAGTCCAACGCTGAAGCGATACAGAAATCAACAATGTTCAGAGCTTAAGAGTAGAGATGAGATGTTTGGACTGTATATCTTTTCCATAGATCAGCAGAACCCTAGAGGAAATAATATTTCGATTCTCATCCTTAATTCCCTTAGCTAGTCACTGCAACACATTCGATATTCCTAGTACATGGAAGTGGAAGAGCACTTGGCTTTTAGTGCTGCAGTGCTAATATTTCACTTTGATAATCTTATGCTAAAATTTATCCTCAACTGAAAAGGGGGAACTATTTCAAAATCAGTAGTTTTGATGACTGTTCCACCTCTTGGGAAAGAAGCTTCATGAGAATGTTTATCTTCCTAGGTTTGTAGCCACACCAGAACAGAAATTTATGAAGCAGACACCTTGTGATATTGCAGTGGATTTATAATAAACATATGGTGGTATATCAAATGATACCACCTCTTTAAAGGCTATCCTTGACTTTATTCTGATAAAGGAATTAATTTAATTTACTCTTTGTGTTCTGATTTATTTTTTTGTTTGTTTGTTTTATTTGGTCAGAGCTTAGCGTCCTGAGATTTATTTTGATAGGAAGGCAAAAAAATAGTAAATTATTCATTTTACCCAATGCTATTTACAAATGCTATACAGAATCTTTTATTTCAAGAACAAAGTGGAATCAAACAATGGTTAGTTTTATGCTTCTCTTGAAACATCCTTTATGGTGTCCAGTGTCAGTACTTCTTTACTGCTTTTCTTTCCCATGTGCATTGTTTCCTGAGCATGAACAAGTGCCTGTGTTTTAGGAAAGATTATTTCTTAAAATTCATTAAACAGTTGGAAACAGTTATGCCAATCAGCATATGATGGGGTTTTAATGCAGTATTTGATTGTATATTGGTTTTTAGTAAAATAACCCTAGAGCTAGTGAGCAAATCATTGGGCTCCAAGTGAATCTGTAATTATCTCTTCTTTTTTTTTTTTAGAAAGGTGCATTTCCATTGGTATATCATCTTCCTTTGCCTCTAATTGTCTGCCTCCACAGAGTGAAATTTAAAATAAATGAGTTATTCAATGAAGGCACTTGTTTCTGAGTTTGAGATTTTGGATGTCACAGCAGAGAAGCTTTTTTTTCCCCCTCTGAGGGAACTAATAGTCTGTGAGTGAGTTTTTTGATAATTGTGCTATTTTGGGGACTTATAATATTCTCTGTAATTGAACCAGATGTTGAGTCTTCTCTAGAGGAGGAAGATCTTCTGAGTCTATGTAGTGCTGTATCAGTCTTGCATCCCAATAGGTTTGAGGTTAATGTGAAAATGAAATAGTAAGGCAGATGCTGTGTGTAATGTTGCTGTAGGTGGGTAATCCCTTTTGGACCGAAACATAAAAACTGTGCAACTCACAGCTGCATACTACGTGTAACAAATGGTTGGATGATAAATTGTTGTAGGATTTTTTTGACAGCCAGTCAAAATCCAGCTCTTCATATGCGGAGGGATATTTGCTACTGTAATAGTGCTGCAACAATAAAAATAATTCTTGAGTTCAAGAAGCTAAGGGCTGTAAAGGCAGTTGCACTCTTTGTGGGCGACTTACAGAAATGCTTAGGAAGGGAGAATCCTGAGTATTTTTCAGCTAATTAACTGTGCTGGTTTCTCATTCCTATATATTGATGTATCAGTAAAGAATGCATATAAGCATTGCTTCTATGTTAAGGTGAGGTATTGGGTGGGGCAGGGATGCTTGGTACTTCTCCTTTCTCTTACCTTGTTTTTCACTGGAAGGAAGACCTACTGCATATGTTGGAAAGAACCACAATGTTTTCCAGTCATGCTTCCCATTTCTTAGCCCCTTATATATAACAAACAGTATTGTTGCCCTTGCAGTTACAAAAGCAAGACTTCACACCAATCTTGCAGTGTTGCTGCTGTTTAAATGTATGAAAGCCTAGAATGCACAAATAACAAACAAGTATTCTCCAGAATACTTTGTCTCCCATGATCTATGGCTCAGTAATTTTCTTAGCCACGGATTAATAATCCTTGATGAATTTTGGGCTGCAACCCAAGCATACTCGATTATTTGTTTAAATATCTCAACCCTGTTTTGGCTAAAATCATAAGGTATTTTATAACATGGATATCAGAGAGTCATATGATCATAGAATCCCTAGGTCGGAAAAGACCTTTGAGATCATCAAGTCCAATCATACCAGTCCACTGCTAAATCATATCCCTAATCACTTCCTCTACCCGTCTTTTAAATACCTCCAGGGATGGAGACTCAACCACCTCCCTAGGCAGCCTGTTCCAGGGCTTGATAACACTTTCAGTGAAAAAAGTTTTTCCTAATGTCCAATCTGAACCTCCCCTGGCACAGCTTAAGGCCATTCCCTCTCATCCTATCACTTACCACTTGGGTAAAAGGACCAACACCCACCTCTCTAGAAGTCCCTTTCGGGTAGTTGTAGACAGTTATAAAGTCTCCCTTCAGCCTATGAGAGGCATATGAGGGTACTTAGATGGAGTTTTACAATGGAGCCTTCTAGCAGTTTTAAACATTCCAGAAACTGCATTTTAAGGTCTTCCAAAATGCATTTTGTTTACCCTTAGCCAGAAGTGAAATGGAGGAACCAGTTTTCTCAGTTTCTTTTGTATGTTGTTAAGCAGTATAGCAATATCAAAAAAAAAAAAAAAAAAGAAAGAAAAAAGTCCTTAAGATACTTACTTGAGGGGATGAAGGCAGTTATGATTTCTTCAGACCTGTAGAATTTTCACTGCAAAACTCTTACTCTTTCCAGAGAGTTTGGCTGTGGAACTCTTCTTGCCTTCCTAACTAAAAAGAATATATTATGCTAGCTGAATGGGATGGATTTTTCTCAGTAATTCAGGGATTTATTGGAGAACACTGGCCACACAACACCTTGCCCTGAATATCCAACATTCATAGAAATATTAGCTGACCAGAAGCAGAGATATTTTGCATGAATATTTGTCAGCTGGGATTTCTAGCATCCTTTGCTCAAAGGTGACCAGCCGTGCCTGGCATTCCTCATTATTACTTACAAGTCTGAAAGTCTCTGAAGGGTGGCTTAGCTACCAGGTCCACATAATGTGGCCTGGCAAACATTTATCTGTCCTAAAAAGAGAAACCCTAACAGAAAATGCTGGGACAACTTCACTTGGAGCAACTGAGTATCATCCAGTTTTGTGCTGCCAGTAGTGTAAAATCAGTAAGAGAAGATGGATGAGTCCAATGTGTATTTGGTTTACACACTTCATACATGAAGTTCAGAACATCACTGTTATATATGCATAGATTTTTGTAGAGCTTTTACCATTGTTTAGTAGATGGCTGATCAAATGTTGCTTCCCTGGAACTGCTTTTCAAGTGTGTTTTCACATACCCTTTGACAACAACATTTGAAACATGCATTATACTTACACCCTTCATTCTGGACAACTTACTAGTTCAAACTTAGAATTAACAGAACTAGAGTTTTCATGTTACTCCTAAGCAGCAATGAAACCCTTCCTCACTTTCTTCTATGCAGATATAATAGATGATCGTCTTTGCTTATCAAAATTTTCTCCATTTCTTTTATTACACTTTTTATAAATTAAGCACTTAGGAAAACGCAGACTTTATTTGAACCCTTCTACAGCTTTGTACTACTTCCCAAAGATCTAAAGTTTGTGTACATCTAATGTACTTCTAAAAGTACTTCTCTATTTTATTTTTTATAAAATAGCAGAAGTGAGATAGAATGAGTAAAAAAAAAAAGAAAATCTCTAGAAAGATGAATTTGCTTGGAAGCTAAAAGTGGTTCTTAGCTTAGCCTGAGAATCTGGAGTCTCAAAAGGTGAAGTCAGACTGCTGACTGCGGGTTGCATGGAGGTTTTTTGGTTGGGTTTGATTTTGGGGTTTTTTTTTGGGGGGTGGGGGTGGTGATAAGTGTTCCTTTTTTTCCCTTATCTCTTTGAAATCACTTTGAAAGTGATTTAAGAATCTCTTTGTTCCATTCCTGTGATGCAGTGAGCCTGACCTTATATCATAGAATCGTAGAATCGTAGAATCATAGAATCATAGAATAGTTTGGGTTGTAAGGGACCTTAAAGATCATCTGCTCCCAACCCCCCTACCATAGGCAATAACTCATTCTTAGTTATTAAAAAAAATCCAAAAAGCAAACCTCAAAATTAAAGGGGTACATTGGAAAGTCCTGAGTAGCTATAACTCTCAGTTTTGCACAAGTGATATTTGAAAGAAAAAACAAGGTACTTCGTGAGTTGAAGGGGAAGGCATTTTTTTAAATCTGTTCAGCTTTAGTGGTCCATTTTCTTCTATGAGCTTCTTGCCAAGCAATCATAGCAGGATACTGCTGGAAAAAGAAATGTTAAACGTGAGTTGTCTGACTTAGTTTGATTAGTTGTTTGTCAGAACTAAATTCATGGGTTTTTTCACACTATTTAGAGAAAAAAAAAAAAAAGCTTAATTTACCATAGTAAAGTTTTAATATTTTTATTGGATAAACTGATTGTTTAGTCGCCTGTGCCATACTGAAAGCGTTGTTCTGTAATAATGCAAGCCATATATGTATGTAAGCATTTGTTTGTTTATTTACTGTTTTCACAGACACTTCCACTGGGGCTAGGAGATGGACAGCTGTTTACCTGGACTGATGGCTTGAAAAGGAAGGACTGGCATGATTATGAAAGCATTCAGAAAGATGCTATGCGCTCAGGTATACATAAGTTCAGAGCAAATTTAAATGACTTATTCATTCTTTCTCCATATGGTTGTTTTTTCTTGTAAGTTAGCTAAAAAGCATTCCTAACAGCCTTTTTTTGCTTGCAGCATGTCACAAGGACATAATGTTCTGAACTGAGGGGTCAAATCAAGTACAAATACCTTATCTCTGAAAATAGCCAAGCGAAAATAAAAATAAGGTTTCATGCCAATAGCTATGTAATGATTGTACAAGGAAATGGACGCAAATATTATTAACAAATTATTTTTAAGGTTGAAATCAATTATTACATTGTGATCAAATATGAACAAAAGTGTTAGTTTCTGAAGGAAAATACCTTACAACTGAAGCAGAATTGATTTAAAACCTGAGTCCACTACCTATAATTGTCAGGAATGAACTTTGACCTTTTTACCATTGTCAAGCTCCAATCCTTTAGTCTTGTTAAAGCTACTTCACTTCATTCTGACAGTCTAAAATCTGCAATTTGCAAATACATTGAAGGACACATCGTTACAATGAGTGATGTAATTTTAATGTACCTTCACATGCTGTATGCCATTTATGCAAAGAAAGGTTTGTGTTCGTCTTTCTATCATCAGGGCATCTTCAGATTGGACTCTTTCTTTTATATTGTAATTTACAACTATTCAATGTAAGATGAATTAAATTAAAAGGAAGGAAGAGACAGCAGTTGAATTGCATCTTAATTAGTATCTGAAAGTGATTATTTTACAAAGACCAGTCTACTATTGTAAATTAAATTACACTGTCTTGATGCCACCATCAGAAGACACCCAACACCTCCTTCAAAATACTGTTAAAATTGAATCCAGTTGACAGATTTGTAAGACTTGATAAGTACCTAATTTTGCAGGAGCCTGAACCAGTAAAATATTTCAAGTATAGGCTAATGTGGTTTTCCTTTCTCTTTTGAATTCTTTTGATCACTAACTTAAAAAATTATCCTTCCTTCTCACATGTGGTTAGGAGGAAAAAAAGTGAGGAGGGGGTTGAAATTATTCTAGATATTTAGGAGTTGTCAGCTTAATGTTGTATTTCAAATTGCTAAGTGTAAAATGACAAATATCTAACTGAGAATGTACAAAATAGAAACAGCATATAGGTATAAACATGCACATATATAGGGAATATCACGTTGTCTGGTTAGAATGGACCTTTTTGAGGGGAATGCACTGATGATTTGGCAATATGCTTTTGATATGTATGCAATGTGGACCTCATATTTTGGAAGATAAACAGTAGTACTTATGATGATCTGATGGACAGCCATAGCATTACCAGTAGAATGCAAGATGTTGCATATGGACAACTAAGAAATTAGCAAGACACATTATGTAGCTTTGTAATTCTCAGGTTTACTCCTTATAACTGTAGGGCAATGCTCTAGTATGTGAATATTTTTTCCAGTAAACTTCTATTCTTGGTAATAATAATACTACTTAAAATATTCTGACTTATTTATGTTTTTATTGCCTTCCTTGTGATAGTGTTTGCTGAGCTTGATCATTTAAGAAATCTTTTTTTTAATAATTTCTATCTGTCATTATTATTCATTAGATTAAATTAACTTCTAAGGATTTTTTTTTTTAAAAAAATCACAATATAGTAATACAAATGCAAAGCTAGATTCTCTCAGTGCACTCTTTTGGGACACACTATGTAATTTCTGTCCCTAATAAGAAAAAAAGTATAGCTGAAATCAACTTTTATTTAAAAATCAATCTGAAGGCATGAAAACACCACCAATGAAACAGCTTCTTGAGACGTTTCAGAAAAGGCAGTCTGTACTTAGTACACAGAAAAAAAGAAAGGAATGAATTCTTTTTTAAATTCAGTTTACATGTTTATCTGTAAAGTTTACAATTTCATAAGCACTGAGACTGTGAATTTCATAAATCTAATTATGGAGAGGTGTTAGTTGCTCCATGGTTAGTTCTTCTGTTTCAAAGCCAAGAAATTTGATCCCTATTTATTCCACCATATTAAAACTGGTGTTCCTGAATTTAAGTGGTCTTCCCTCACTGGAAATCATTCAGTTCTTTTTAATCTAAAGATAAAAGCCATTTGCAAGTCATGTGGAGAAATTTCTGTTTATTTCAAGCATATAGTTCATGCTTTTTGGCTCCAAAATTGCAATCAATCCTGCATATAAGTGCTGAAGTAAGCTCATGATACTTTCAGGTCTGTAGGGCTTTGTTGGACCACCTGAAGTTCAAAAATGTATGTTTATAGTATTCTTAGCATGAACTCCCATTCTGTTAGCATGTTGGTGGTACTTGAGAAAGCCTGAAGTGAGTAATGGAGTGGTAAGGCTTTACATGTATAAGTTCCTGATGTAGCCGAAACGTAATAAATATTCAAAGACTCTTGCAGAGACAGAGGCTTCAATAACTTCTTCAATTTCTCACTTATACAGTATTTGCTCACACTATAGATCCTTCCAAGGTCAATTCTTTCAGCTGGAATTATTTGCTGAAGCCCTTTTGAACTGGAAACACCCTTGTGGACTTCCCATCTGAGAAAACAAGGGATGGTACAGATGCAGTTATACCGTAGCTCCTGCTTCCTGCCATTGTTCCATCACTGAATGTCTGAATCTGTCTGGTGTCCAGTCATGCAACAAGTAATTTTTACTTAACATGCTTTGATAGCCTAGAGTCCCACACTGTAAGATATCAGTTTTACAGCAGCTAAACATGTAAAGACATATGATACGTATTCATGGTGGGTATTTCTTGGGTGAGATACTTACTTCTGGGAAATATGTATCTTGTGTGTTAAGAACAGGAGAAGCACATCTGAAGCTGCTTCACATCGCTAAGTCCAGGCAAGCCTCTTCAAATGTGCATAAGGTTGTGTCCAGACTTGGACGTCATGTCATCTTTTTTAGTGCCCTTGTGGATTGTTATGCTGTTCTCAAAGCAGAAGCAAATGGACTCTGTGTATATGTGTATACATATGTATTTTACTAATTACATTACAGAAAGAAATGAGCTCCTCCTGTAATTAAGGCAGCAGTCTGAGAGTCTATAAATCCCTCAGAAAAATGGGGCTTGGCAGTTTGTGCAGGTAGGGCGAACAGGAAGAGCCCTGGAGCTCGTCCAGGAGGACTAGAGAACCATGGTGACCACTTGGCAGAAAATTAAGGCTGCTCCAGTCTCTGTACCAGCAGTGACAGATGCAGCCTCCCAGACAGAGCCCCAGTGTGTGCATGCTGCCATCCAGATGCTGGGCTGCAGAATGTGACCCCACTTGAACTGATATCAGACACCAGTGGGGAATTCACTGTGCTTGGGTGAACGAACTCCTCTACTTGGTGACAGAACTCAGGGAGGAGGTGAGCAGGCTTCAAACAACCCCAGTTCTCTCAGCCGCTCCTCGTAAGACTTTTTCTCCAGCCCCTTCACCAGCTTCGTTGCTCTTCTCTGGACACGCTTCAGAGCTTCAACATCCTTCTTGTGGTGAGGGGCCCAGAACTGAACACAGTATTCGATGTGACAGACCATGTGTCATTTTGATTTACAAAAGAAAAAAATCCCAAACAAGCCAGCATTAGAATTAACAAATTGCATTTTCTGAACTTGACCCAGATGGGTTAAAAATTCCTTACTGATATATCTTCAGATACAGTTTCCATGTAATTTCTTCATTTCCAGAAATGATAATGATGCAGTACCATCACAAATGGTTACAATTTAATAAATGATTTCTTAGTAGTCAAATGCAAGGTCAGTGAATCAGATAATTCCGGCATCCCAGATAGGTAATTTTCTTGCAAAGATTAAATGACTTGGGGATCTTCAGGTAACTTGCGATGTATTTTCTGCCATGAATAAAAAGACTAAAGTGATCCTAGATAGATATGTAAGGAAATTAATTTGTGAGATACTGGTAGAAGTATTATTTAGTAACTCAGTGTAGATGAATGCCCAACCTTCCTGAAGGAAATTATGTATGGATCTTTGCTGCAAAAGAACATTACATTGAAAGTATCAGGATGTTTGGTGTTGATCTTTTCCAATTAAGACATCGCAATTTTTATTTCAAAATGATACTTCATCTTGGATCTTGATTGCTTTAAAGTCCCCAAGATAGAGGAATTTCTTTTTTTATAAGAAGTATTTATACTTTCATCCCCAAAATTTGCTTTGTTTCTTTGTCTAGAAAATGGGAAATCATTTATTCACATGTTGCTTTTACTTCCTTACCTGTACAGAACTTTTGAAACTTACAGGGCAGCCAGGTGAGAGATAGGAATGATATTGGTTCGGGTGACTGAGAAATAAGTCTGTTATGCTTGAGAAGTTTCCCCATATTTGTTTGTATTGCTGAAAACATACAGAAAAAAAGCCAACAAAAACACTGACCTCACTGAGACAGATTGTTGAAGAGATTTGTGCTGAATTTTATGATTTGGTTTCTTTTCTTTAAAAGGCCAGCCAAAGAGCACCCCCAGTTTTAAATGTACGTACAAACTAACTAACCAGTGCCTGTTCCCTCCATTACTGGAAAGAAAGACTGCACCTGGATACACTGTTCATTTAGGAAATTAATTTCTTGCTCTTTTCAGATACAGTGACAAATAACTTTTTGAATAGTCAGATTTGCCATCCTATACCTATTATCATTGTAGGTATTCTTTATTTAATAATTCTAATTCTGTCTGGAATCTTCATAGTTCTTTGACCTCTATAATAGAATGAATTTGAGGTTAATTTATATTTTTACATGCTCTGATGTTTAGTATTGCTTTTTTATTATGAGTTAGGAAAAACACTGGAACTTAATTTGCTGTTCTACTTGCAGCTTATTACTTTTTCACAAGTTTTTAATGCTGTCCCAATATTTTCAATCTCTCTGAGTAGAAATGAAACTTGAAAAACAGTTCTAAGAATTTGAGTATGTTAGTTTTGATACATGAATCCAAGAAGCCTATAGAGGGGATGTGCTGTTGGGTTCTGGAAGTACTAATTGCTATAGTGTTGGTAGAACTGGAAAGACAGCCAATTAGTTGATAGTTATTCGAGACCTGATTTACTCAAAGGCAGAAAGGAACATTTAATGACTTATATTAAATGTACTACTCATTGGTACAGAATAGATGTAGTGAAATAAAAATTATTTCTTTCAGTCTTTCATCCCCATCACTTCCAGTTTTCTCTGAGTATTATTCTGCCACTACTTCAAAACCAGTGACTGAAATACAGAAATAGGAAAGCAAAACTTTACCTTAAAAAATCCAATCAAAACCAAAAGCCTTTTCTTGAGTAAACAGTTCTGATAGATACCTTAAGAAGATTTAAAAAGAGGAGCTTAATTGTTTCCACTTTCTGAAGTAACCCAGATCTTGCAATGGAGAGGGTGGGAATGGAATAAGCTAATCAGAGAAACTGACTTTGTTGGAGCTGATATGTTATGCCACCTTTTTGACAAGAAATCAGCATTTAAGCTATTATGTTAGTTTCCTCTGGGAATACAACTGATGACATGCCTTGATGAAGAATGTTCTTAATTTGCATTGAAGAAATATGAGACCTATAAACAAATGCAAATCTTACATCTGTCATAATTTTTTTTCCCACCAGTAGTAAACAATGTCTTATGTGTATCAGAAGAGCGTTCTTGCTTTGCAGTTCAGAGCTGTGAGTGCACCTTGCGTAAACACCACTTGCCTAGTAATAGCCTAGATAGCTACCTGTAGGCATGTTAGTCCACCTGCAGCTACGCTTGTTGTATAAGGGCAGTGTAAGTCTGCCTGAATCTCTGGACAGAGTAGAGATACAGGATGCTGGAGCCTCTGATATTGCCATTTATCAGCTACTGACTTGGCAAGGGTTTTTTTTTGTTTCATCAGATTTCCCTAGTTCCCTTTGGTTGTCTGGGGAGAGGTCTAAGGATACGTTTATAAAGATGTTCATCTCAGGATCATGGTAACTAGTGTAACACCAATGGCCTCTGATTTTTCCAGGCTTTCTGTGCAGAACTAGGAATCAGAGATCCTTGAATGCTTGCATGACTGATGAAATTCGTAGGAGAGAGCCATGAAGGTCTAAGACAGTGATTCAAAAGCATCCATGAGAAGAAATTCTGTTGATTCCACCTCTGTCTTCGTGTCCTGGGTAGTGAGACTGAGTCCTAGAGAATCAGTCAATGTCATTGTTACTCCATTTCTGAAAGTTGTATCTTGTTTCCCTTGAGAAATTGTAAGCTGTATGTGCTCATTAATTACACGTAGTAGCAGTAATGATGAATTACAGCCCTTCTCAGAGAAAAAGAGGTGTTCAAATATGTAATTCCTAGCTTTTAAAGAAGTAAAAAAGTACAGATTGAATATTTATATTTAAACATGGTGTTATTTCTGATCCTGAAAAGCTATTTCTAACTACAAGTGATAACTTTCTCATTGTGAAATGATGCAAAAGGGGAACTGAAGGAATAGAAAAATGGGAACTTTCCAGCTGAGCAGAACTGATGGAAAACAAAAGTAAGACTTAATTTTGTTTTTTTTTTTATCAATTCTGTTAATGTAATTAGTAGCCTATAAAGTGATATAGAAAGGTTGCATACTTAAGTTCTGAGGTGGTTTTTTTTATTTTCAATTTCCACTTCACATTGTTTTGGAAGGGCAACATTTCAAAGAGCTGCTCTTTAAATACTTTCTCTTTTTTTTCCTCTTTTTTCTTTATAATGGTTTGGAAATATTTTTCACTGCTTGCATGTGTATGCTGAAATGATTATGTTCTATGAAGCACATTGAAAATTCAGTGTACTTGAAAGCAAATTTCTGAGAGAATGGTAACAGGTAAGGAGCTATGTTTATAACACTAACTATGAATTTATAAAAACCTTTGTCTTTCAAAAGAAATTGGTTGAGGAATTGATAAAATTACTTCTATGATGTGGCTTGTCAATACTTTTATGTTTGACTGTCAGGCCATGTTGCTCCTATCTGGTAATAAGATCTCAGAGGAAAAAGCTTTTAGAATGTACTGTATCACCTAATGGTTATCCAAGCAGTTACTGAGCCATTTGTACTGTCTTTTTTTCCTCCTATTAGTATAATTAAATAGCAGCTGGAAGACCTATGCGGAGGGAAGGAATGAAGGTTTTTAATTCTTTCCTATACTAACTATAGTCTTTACCTTTCTGTTTCTTTGAAATATTATCTTGACTGGGAGAAGAGGATTTTAAAGATCTTGACCTTTACATGTCTCAGTGCAGCCATTTCATAACGATTAGATCTATAAACAAACAGACAGTATGTTCTATGGTTCTACAAACATTCATACACATTAGTGGTATAAACAAACTAAACAGAGACTTTGAAGAAAAAGTGAGCTGTATATGTTTGTGATGAAAATGGAAATAAATCAAACTGTATTCTTGGAGTGGAGTTTTAAATGAAGGCAAAATAATAGAGTGCTTTTGTACCACCATAAAAATAGTAAACATCTGTGATTCGATTTCTATGTTACCTAAACAAATTTTGCACTATTGATCTCTTTCCCATCACTTCTCTTCAAGATTTTTTGAGCATGAAGTGCAGTAGAAAAATTCCTCAAACTTCTGTGGTTAATCTTTATCATCTTCAAGCCTATTCTTAAGTTCAAAAGAACCTGTCAGAGCAAATCCTAGTGCCATAATGCCTCTACGAGATAGGATGCAGCATCATGCAGATAGCAACATTAAATGCAATTCCTTATTAGTTATGAAAATATTACTTCTGTGATACTTATATACATAAATATAATGAAAGTTGCGTGGGAAAGATGCATATACTAAATATTGATTTACTTATCCCATATTGCAGGTGGGATTATACACTGGGAAGTCTGTCAGCTTTATATATTAAACAAATTTACTTAATTTAGTTTAGGCCACTGAATCTGCAATTCCTTTAGAAAGAATTTGAGAACTTGCAATATAATTGAAACTATACTGGTAGCTAAGGTATCAATAAACAGTCATAACTTAATTGTTCTTAGTAGTAATCATTAATATGCTTCATGAAGTTTACATGTCTTGCTTTGTAAAGGGAAAAATGTTCATCAGTTTGTCTTAATGCAAGCATGACTTGATTAAAAAATTCTAAAATATAATGTTAATTGTTACTTGTCAAGAAGACAGCATACAAAGAATACATAATATGAAAGTACGTTATACTTTCAAATATTAATTTATAAAGAGATGCTTTTCAGTGATGTCTTCTCCAGAAGTTTAAACCCTGATATAGAAGATATGATTTGGCTTGGTTTTTGCTTAAGTTTTTCCATGGATGACTACAAACTTACTTCCTCAGATTATGAAATGGCATCTCGAAGTATTATTTAACTGGTGATTTGGGGTTAGTACACACCCCCACTGGATCTCAGATTACAACCTAATATTACACTACTGGAGATGAAGCCAGGAAGTGTAAGGATGTGACTGCATAGCATTTATATCTGTCAGAAAACTGTGCACAATGGAACTCTGGTTGCTTGTGTAGAAAAGGAGTTTACGTGTGGCTCTAAGTTGGACTGAAGCTTTCTTTTTAAAGCACAGTGACTCTGCAGTCTCAGTACATGCAACAAAGTTTTGAGGCACTTGTGTGATTGAAGTTAACTAGATTCTTCCCCTGTTCTTCCCTGCCTGCCTTCTGCCTTTGAAAACTCATCAGTGATACCATTTAAAAGTAATTGGTAAGCTAATTTTTAAGAACTGCCAGAGAGGTGAAGGAAGTGGGAACAGAGGTCATAATACATCACTTTGACTCATATTAATTAGAGGACTGAAAATGATCTTCAGCGTACCCTTCTGTACTGGGCACTGGCATGTTGATTTTTACCCCGACAGGCTGAAAGAAAATTCTGTTTCCAGTAACTTGGCAAGGAATGATTGTCACTATGCTGTAAACCAATGATATATATATTCTAGTTTGAAACTAATGTCCAGATTTCAAGAAATGCTCTGCCTAGACCTGTCTTTCTGCAGGAGGAGGAGGAGAGTACTATAGACCTTCTAAACTGAGTTGGTTGCCTCCTGTGGTAGGTGTAAAAAGGACCAGGTTTGTCAGTTCAGGGAAACTACTGCTTAACTCAGTGGCACAAAGAAACATATTTTCTTTTGTGTTTTAGTTTTCAGTGCTTGCTTTTCTATGAAAATCCAAGTGCAAAGAAGGGGGAAATGAATCCTGACTAGACTGTACAAAAGAACTGGAATAAGTACTTGACAGCAGTTACAGCATATCAAGACCATACTTCTCAATTCAGAACCGATGGCAAAAAGGAATTCTTCCTTACCACTTTTGTGTCATCTTTTAGGTTTAAAACAGAAAATAAGATGCTGGCAACCAGGTTTAAAGACTATGTCATTTAAAGATTTAAGGAAGACATTCATTTATCCTGAATCCAAGTCAAAAGACCCATAAGAGGAACTTCATTTTTAAAGGTTTGCCAAATGATTGGCTAGGACACTTTTTTGGCCTTCATCATCTAGAACCATCTTGATGATAATCACAAGCACACCGTTCCAAAGAAATTAGAAAGCTCTTCACACTCTGAAATTCAGTAGTTACTGTCCTTAACGTTGTTAAGGTTCTTCAAAGATGATATATAACATATTGCTATGTAACACTATCTATGTGCTTCTATTTGACTTGATGTTGTAAACCTTGGTTTCTCGTGCACAGAAAATGCAATTTAGCAGAGCACATAGTTCAATTCACCAACACAATTTTGGAGTGTTTTTTAACCTTTTGGCCTTCAAAAGGCAAACAAGATGTTTGGATTTAACAATTGTTCCTAATAAAACCTATGCAATTGTGCCTACTTCCCTGTCATAGCCTTTTGTGCTTTTGAGAGTATCAATTAAGTTCACAAGTACAAAAATCTAATATAGTTATTTTTGTGCAGTTTATGACTGAAATATGTGTAAGGTGACTTTCCTTTCTTTTCCTTCCTGTTTTCATTAAACAAGTTGACAGAGGAAGATTATTGAACTGGTGAAACAATTTGTCTGACATCCAGTTGATATATGTGAAAAGGCAGAGATATATGATTGTTGTGCTATTATTTGCCTTATAGACTCTAGCTTATCAAATGATGCTCTGTAATCACTGCTTCTCAAGGAACATGGCTACCTTTTGGCTGTGGGTGTGTGACACAGAATTGTCCCCCCTCCATGCTTGCAGCAGAGTTATCTTGGAGAATTTATCTTCCTTCTGACAAAAGAAAAGTAAACAAGAAAAAGCACATTTATAGGAGTGACATTTTGTTCTGCCAACCTGTGTGAATGTTCGTCTGTCTGTGAGTTGGAAGCAAACTCTCTTTTAGGCAATCTTAACTAAAAGTCCTGCAGATGATATTGAAATATGAATAGTAAGACTTACTGGGAAATTCAGTGGCAAAACAAACCAACTTGAATGCTCGGATTAAAAAAAGCCAATCAAGATATGCCTTTAAATTGCATTATCAGTATTCTTAAAACATGGAGATAGTCTTGCTTTTGGTATTTCCCAGTTAATTTACTCTTAAAAGAGGTTTTTATTTTTATATTTTTAATATATTTTAATTGAGAGACTAATCTAGTTTTAATATTGTCATACAAAAATTAAAAGAAGCCTCTAAATAAATAACAAGTGAGTTTATTTGTTTTTACGATATATTTTGTTCCCAGCTTTTACTAAAGCACTTATGCTGGGAAGAAATCCAAACTTCACATGCTTCAGAAAGAAGAGTGAAAGCTGTAAGCTGACAGAGTTCTAGAGTGCTGGCATTTTAGTTAGCTGCTATTAATCAGTAAGTTAAGCATATTACTAACATACTGCCACTTTATTATTGAGTTTAAATGACTTTTTACCCAGCTTATGCAACCATCAACTTCTTTTAAAGTTTGTAGTAGACTGTGATAAAGACCATGTTTTCGTATGTTTTTTCCTCAAGTCTAAAGTTTTCATAGAAGTTGTGAGACCCTGAGCATTTCTTGTCAATGACAAATACTCAAATAACATTTTCTTCATTTTGTATCTGTTTTATTTAGTGTATAACAATTGCACAGCTGAAAAAAATGTTAATAAGGATACTGTTAAAAAGATAGATCGTTTGCTACAATTTTCGCCCTCTCGCATAATTCAGTTCAGATTTATCATTTGAGGGAAGCTTAATCTCACAGTTCTAAGAACTAAATTCAGGAGCTAAATCCACGGTTTGATAAATTTCTTTAATGATAGTCCTTGAGGGTAGCTGTGTCTCTGAATGTCTGGGTGTAGAACAGTTTGTTTTCAAATATTCCTTGGTCAACTGATACAAACAAATGGAAAAGAGAGAAGGAAAGGAATTGACTAAAAGGTTTTTCATTGCTTAGTGTAAAACATGAACATACCATGCTGAGATTTTTTTTAATTCGTTTATTTATTTTTAGCAAAGGCTCTTAAAGACAAATTGAAGAATAAATTCTTTTGATAAGTGTATATTTCAAGCATTTTCACAGGCCATCTGGATGATGAATCTATTGTAAAGGAAGTGAGCTCATTATTAGTGATTTCTGTCAGCAACAAATCTGTTTTTAGCAAAAGCATCATGGATTTTGGAAAATGTGTTCTGAAAATATGACTAAAACAAAAAATCAAGAGTCAGTAATCATAATGTATATAAAAATTGAAAACATTTTGAAATGCCAAACATAAATTTATGCAGGAATTCTTCTGTGTGGATATATCCAGTCTGCATAGCAAGGTTTTTGTAGGAGAGTGGAGGCTATAGGCGTGGCTTCTGTGAGAAAGTACAAGAAGCTTCCTCCATGTCTGGAAGAGCTAATGCCAGCAACCTCCAAGACAGACCCACCACTGGCCAAGGCTGAGCAGAGCCATCAGCAACAGTGGTAGCGCCTCTGCGATAACCTGTTTAAGAAAGGGGAAAGAAATGATACAACAACCTGCAGCCAGAGAGAGGAGTGAGAATATGTGAGAAACAACCCTGAAGACTCCAAGGTCAGTGAAGAAGGAGTAGGAGGAGGTGCTCCAGGCACTTGAGCAAAGATTCCCCTGCAGCCCATAGTAAGACCATGGTGAAGCAGGCTGTCCCCCTACAGCCCATGGAGGTCCACGATGGAGCACTGGAGCAGGGTCCTTGCAGGACCTGTGGCCCCATGGAGAGAAGAGACCATACTGGAGAAGGTTTGCTGGCAGGACTTGTGACCCCATGGGAACCCTATTCTGGAGCAGTCTTTCCTGAAGAACTGCACCCCATGGAAGGGACCCATGCTGGAGAAGTTTGTAAATAAGTGTAGCCTGTGGAAAGGGCTCATGTTGGAGAACTTTATGGAGGGCTGTCTTCCATACAACATATCCCATGCTGGAGCCAGGGAAGAGGATGAGGAGTCCTTCCCCTCATGAGGAAGGAACAGTAGAAAAAATGTGTGATGAACTGACCATAACCTCATTCCCAGTCCCCCTGGGCTGCTCAGGGGGTAGAGTTGGAGAAAATTGGGAATAAAGTTGAGCACAAGGAAAAGGGGAGAGGTGAGGGGAAGGTATTTTAAGATTTGGCTTTATTTTTCATTATCCTACTCTGATTTTGATTTGTAATCAAAATCCCATTTTGCCCTTTAATGGTAACTGCTGAGTGATCTCTCCTTGTCCTTATTTCAATCCATGAGTCTTTCATTATGTTTTCTCTCCCCTGTCTAGCTGAGGAGGCAGATGATGCAGTAGCTTTGTTGGGCACCTGGCATCCAGCCAGAGACAACCCACCATAGTGTAATATCAGTTCTTAATACAGTTCAAGTCTTCTGTCGTAATTTCTCTCAGTTTTGACAATACACAATGAGGCTTTTAAGTATTTTAAAGATGTAGGTTTACTATTTAAGAAACAACAGGAAAAAAATAAATTAAATGTGCAGAAATACTTTCTTTAAGTTAAAGCATAACAAATTAATGCAGAACTGAATTAATGGAAACAAAATAGACAAACTAAGTGGCTATATTTCCTTGGGAAAATATGAGGAACAATGATTTCTTTCTACTTTTCTAGTTTCAAATATACTGACAAATTAGAAGGTGGAATTTCTGGTAATGCTTCTAAAACAAAGCCTACAATTTAACTTAATCTCTGCTTTATGTTCTGTTCTTCTGTTATTTGTGGCTGTGGAGGCTAGAGGAGTGTGTGTGTTTGCTTTCTTGTTAAAGATCTCCTCCCTTATCTTCAAAAACTGGATTTATTGAGGTGCAAAAGTAGAATTGAGAATTACAGTGTACTGCATAAATACATGAATCTGCGTAATAGAATTTAGCATTTATTAGTCTTTCTCAGTAAGAAATAAAATTTTAGGGAGTTGCTCCATATACACCTGAAAGTTAAAGCTGTGGAAGACTTTTTGGGCTGCTACTTGAAACTTTTTTCTGTGTGATAAAATAAGAAAATATTGTTTTGGTTCATAAATAGGATTTTCAACTTGAATGTCTATCCTTTGATAATGTTAGTTAAGTTTTTTCATTTACATAAGATTTTTAAAACAAAACCCCATAATTTTTATTATTATAAAGTTTTATTTTCAAAATATATTTTTTAGTTTCTTCTTTTAACCCAGACATCCATCAAATTAAAAAAAAAATTACAAAATTGGCAAATACTTTTGTCTGAATCCAAACATCCACTTTGAGCATATTAACTTTTACAAAAACTTCCCAGTAGGCATGTGTGGATTCCTGCTGAATTATGCACAAATATGGCCTTGGGATAAAAGTTTAGTTATGTTCTGTGGGTGATGAGTTGTCCTTTTGAACAGAAAATGTTTTAAACTAATTAGCTGAAAATCTGTTCAGTTCATGGCTGAAGGAGGTTTTTCAGTCTCCACATCTGTCTCTGCTTAATTCCACAGCATATATAGAACAGGAAATTTACTCAAATTTGTGTCAGGGATTTGAAAAATAGTTGGCATTAATTAGGCTCCTGTTACTCAAAAAGAGGTGAATCAATGGGAGGGGAGGAAAAGGGCTGCGTAGATTTGTGCTTATAGTAGATCAAGCATTAAGTTTATTTCTCCTTACTACAAGAATATCAGTGAGTCACAATGCTCTTTCAAATTAAGAATGTATTTTAAACCACAAAATGAATGATAAAAGGCAATATTGACAGCAGCATTAGTGATGTAAGAAGGAGGAAAGACAGACACTGGGAAGTGCAGTAGCAGTGAGTATATGCAGCAGTATACGTAGTATTAAAACAGTTTTCAGAAGACTAATGGTCCTGATTTGCCAACCCCCCCCAAAACATAAAAAGGAGAAAAGCATTGAGAGTCAAAGTGTCATTTTGTGTGTGACAGAAAAAAATGCATTATGTTTTAAGTAAAGCAGAAGTGCTTAAGTAGACCAGTCCCAAGAACGTGATATAACTTGAGTTTCAGTTGTTTATTTGCCATAACTGCACCTTGCTATATCTTAACATTTTAGTACAGTTTCTTGGGCTTATGTTGCTTTTTTTGAGGATAATTCTAGTATATCTGAACTTGCTGGGGAGAGTAGCTGCTTTTTTATTAAACCAGGTAGGTAGTTACATACTCAGCTCCAGTTTCACGTTAAACTAATTATCATCTGAGAAACATGGCACTGTATTTTGTAATGGATAGGTCCAAATGGACCTAAAAAAGTAATAAAACACACATACATGCCGCCTGCAGAAGTTACCTTCTTGACCCTGAGTGTGAGAACTCTGTTATGAGCACTCTTCTTAGCTTTACAGAAGGAAGAAGGATGGCCTTGTCACAGGATCACCTTGTGGGTAATCAGGTGGCATAGTTTTTGTTCCTGGGTCTGCCTTGAACTTTAACTGTGAATATTTACTATCTCTGCATGTAAGAATGGATATAATGGGATTTTGGTTGTGTTGTTTTGTTGTTGGTTTTTTTTTTTCCTGGTAGGGGTCTTACAGGCTAAATTTAAATTTGTTGGGAGCTATGACAGTTCATGTGTTCTTTCTCTTTAGGATATGCATCATGGAGTAGTGCTTCTGATGCAAGAGTGACTATGCTATTACACACTGTTGACTCATACTTAGCTAAATTAATCTTTACAGGTTGTTCTGTCTTCTTTGTGCAACAGCCACAAAGACAGCTTCTAGAGCTACTTTACACTGAGTTCATGAAATAAAAAAGAAAACAAAAAATTAAAGAACTCCTATTAATATATTTGTTCCATGGAACATCCTGTTTGTTTTCCTGTGATGGTATGAGGAAAACAGAACATTGTTATAAAACACCTTAGAATGAAGAAAAAAAGAGGGGGAAGGAAAAGTCTTGTGTTAATTACAGCTGTTAGAACCCTATGATTTTATATTTCTGAGCTTTCTTAAACTGTACCTACGCAACTGTAATTTTGCATTAACTTTGTGGAGCTGTTTGGTTCCTTTATATTCACCATGTTAGTAACATTTCAATTTGAGCTTTTTCAAGAGACCAGATTAGACGCATGCATTAATTATGGAAGACCTGCTGGCACTAGAGACTATTAAAACGCCATTCTTGATGCAGTTTGTGTGAATTAATTTATTTAAGCGCTGAGACAAACACCTTACTACTACAGGTAGATTTTTTTTTTTTTTCAGGTAATCTTGTCCCATAGAAGTTACTTTTTATCCTAGCAGGTCATTACCAACCTCTGAGTCCATTTTTATGGTTGAGTTCTGTTTCTCACATGCTTGTTCATTCAGTGTTCTGCTCTGATTAATAGTTTACAGCCAGTCTGTTCTAATGTTAAATGCAAAAAGCATTCTAGTGGCTGTGGCATTTGGTGATAAGTAGTTAGACTAAATAGAAGATGTACTGTACATCCCTGGCTATAGTGGTATGATTAGATTCAGCTCAGCCTGCAGAATGTTACTGTGGATATTACTGCTCTGCTGTGGTGATAGAGCAACTCATATCAAACTAGCATGCGTTGCTGCTTATCTTGTATTGTACACAGCAGCATTCTAAATATGCTGGACGTACCAAATAGTATGGCCTTCTTTTTCTTTCTTCTTTTTCTACTTATTGAAATGGAAAAGGGGATAGAATGAATCTTTCTGCCTGCCAAGCCATTGTAGCACAATGTAGTACAGCAAATGTTAAAAGCCATAATTACAAATATTCTGATATATTGTTTTGAAGTGTTTGTCAAGCCTTCGGACAATTTACTTCTCAGAGTTCGTGTGTAGTCACCCTTCTGCTGAAACACAACAACACAACTGGTTAAACTCATGATGTATTTTAAAGCAATCAATTTCCCCACACACACTCTATTTTTACTTCACCATGCATGTGCTGGAGATTCAGAGGCTGCATTTTTAATATTTCAAATGGATGAAAAAGTTGAGTGATACACTTCTCTAATGTACCATAAAGTACAGTCTTTAAGGTTTAGGAATTAGTGATTGAGAAAATTCACACATTCAGGGTACAGCACAGAGTCGTAGAATCATAGAATAGAATCATGGAATAGTTTGGATTGGAAGGGACCTTAAAGATCAACTAGTTCCAACCCCCCTGCCATGGGCAGGGACACCTCCCACTAGACCAGGCTGCCCAAAGCCCCATCCAACCTGGCCTTGAACACCTCCAGGGATGGGGCAGCCACAACTTCTCAGGGCAACTTGTGCCAGTGCCTCACCACTCTCATTGTGAAGAAATTCCTCCTTATGTCTAGTCTAAATCTGCCCCTCTCCAATTTATACCCATTGCCCCTAGTCCTATCATTGCAAGCCTTTGTAAACAGTCCCTCCCCTTGATTTAAAGCAACCAAAATGAAATGACTAATACAAAAGTTGTAAGCAGAGTTGGATTGTTCCAACTGTTAGCTACATAATGTACCGTTTCTAGGACACTATGGCTAATAGCAAGGGACAGGTCATAGCTAGTAAAATGCATACGTGACCATAAGAATTAATCTCAAGAACACTGAGCTCATTTTTTCTTGTTGCAAATTAATTGACTAAGCAAACAATATTTTATTAAAGATAACTAAGAAACATATAAGGGCTAATTCCTTAAGTATGACAATAATTTTACAGTCCTTTGGCAAGGCAACAGATAAGCCAGTAGATTGTTTCCCATGCCTGAACCTTCCTTACTTTTGGGAACTCTGGAATCCTGTGATGCAACGATGCCCAGTCCAAGTTGCCAGAGCTTTTGGCTGTGAACTGTGGTTTCTGCCACTCTGCCAGCATTTGCTGTTTCTTGCTCCACTTGCTGTCTACTTCATTCTCCTGCTCACTACCACTACTGCTTTTCTCACCTCTTAGCTGCCCTGCCTCACCACCTCATCTTTTTGGTAGCAATTTCTGTTGTTTCAGCTTTTAAGAATGCCTGAGGCAATACCATGCACTTAATGTATTCTACAGTATACTGGTAATCCGTTTAGCCTTCTTCATGGACTCAAAAAAATCTTATTCCATTGTCTTGCTTGCAGTCTGACCTGAAGTTACCATCTTAGTTTAATATGAGAAGTCAGTCCAGGCCTAGTTAGTCTATGGGAATTATGTCCAGGGCAATTTTAAAAAATGTAATTTACAGCTGGTTTGGGTTTTTTTTTCATTTTGTGCATTACTTTTGATAGAAATGCTTCTCAAACATAGTGAGATCACATATGTAAAAGAAGTGTAATTCAGAGGTTCCTGTTTGTTCATCCCTCTTATCCCCTCTGCTCTCCATGAAATGTTCTTCTTTTATCTTCTTCCTGGAGAGAAATAATGTTCATCTAAATTACAAAAACAAACCCCCAAGACAAAACCCTAAAGACTTTGAAACCAGAACCTGTTGTAGGGTAGTTTGTTGTTTATAGTTTTAGACAGGGTTCCCTATCAATTGCACACAGAAGTAGTGCAGAACTCTTCTATTGCATGTTCAGATTGATTTACAGCTGATATATTTTGCCAACAATAGCCCTATCTTCTTTATATAATTATCCTACCTGGCAACTGTACCAACATGGCTGATCCAGAGCTATTATTCTGCTATTACACGTTTGTAATAAGTATACAGAACACTTCTTAAATTTTCTTGTCTCACCTTAATCCTCTTCTTTTTGCACCTTCTGCTGAAAAAGAGGATTTATTCTCCTTCTGCTGAATCTGAATTTAATCTGAGCAGAAGATGCTTTAACCGAGGTATTCTTGAAATCTGAGTTATCACAAGTTGTCAAGCATAAAATTTCATGCAATTAGGGCTTTTTTAGCATCTAATATTTGGCCAAGCCAGTACTTTATCTGAATAGCTATAACATCTCACTTTATCATTGTTTTGTCTGAATATCTATGGAGAAGCATTTTAAGATGTATTAAACCCCTTACAGTAACATAATGCTAAGCAATGTGGAGATGTCAACTCCCAAACTATCATAATGGTTTAAGGAAAAAAAACCCAGCATATTTTCAAAATGTTGTTTTCATTAAATACTGAGTTAATGTACTGAGTGTAATGACTGTAATCACAAAGGTTGGACACCACTGTATGAATTAAACAGTGCTGTTAGGGTTCCCAGGCAATGGAGCATTCTCCTGGGACTTTTAGGCCTAGGTTGAATATATGTGACGTTCTCATGCTTTTGGGTTCTTCCTATCCTTTGCTCCCTGCCTTGAGAAAAATCAAAATCCAAGTAACTGAACTAAAACTTCCGATTGTCCTTTGTTTCTGGCATTATTTATACTGCAGTTGTAAACCAGCCTCATAGAAGTTAGTATCAAGTCTTAATGCTGGGCTTTTTTCATCCATCACATTTGAGTGAGCTGCCTTTTAAACTCAGAGGCCAAAAATTCACCATCGGAGTTTTTTTTACTCTCTCTGTTCCATACAATACTTTCTTTATAGCCCTGATGCACTTTCTGAACTGCTATTTTCCCTTCATGCAGAACAGGCAGTACAGGAGGGCTTCTATCTGTCTATCAATGGGCTTGAAGTAACCTTCTGTAGCCAGAAGCAAGAAATTAAACACCTTTGTTCGCCTTTTGACCAGAATTTAACTCTTCTTGCATTGTGAAGCTTCCCACTGTCACCTAGGCATTTTAGACAAACTTCTAGATGGTTTGGTGTCTCAAGGAATGATTTCTTTCTGCCTGAGCTCTTATAGAGAATTTAGCCAACTCCTTTCAGCTGGATCTAGTAGATGACTGCCTGATTCCTAGCTAATCAGGAGTTGCAGTGTGAGTGAGCAAGCAAAGAAGAAAGCTGGGAGAAATATCCATGGGATTCCTAAAAGCCCACAAGGCTCTGTTAATGTGTTATATTTATATTTTAGTATAGTGTTTGGAAAGACTCATGCTTCTCAACTTCTAGTGCAAGTCATGGCCTGACTTACTGTATAAGTGCAAAGCCAATTTCTTTGTTGCAGTTGGTGAAATATTTCTGTAGCGTGATATGAGAAAGTTTAGCCTGTTGCTGTAGGTAAGAACTATAGTATCTATTCTTTTGGCTCATGCACAATGATAGTGCTCCATATATAACTGGGTGGAAAACTGGTTGAATGACTGGGCCCAGAGAGTGGTGGTAAATAGTGTTACATCCAGCTGGAGGCCAGTGACAAGTGGGGTTCCCCAGGGCTCAGTGCTGGGTCCAGCCCTGTTCAGTGTCTTTATCAATGACCTGGATGAAGGAATTGAGTGCACCCTTAGCAAGTTTGCGGATGACACTAAGCTGGGTGGAAGTGTTGATCTGCTGGAGGGTAGGGAGGCTCTGCAAAGGGATCTAAAAAGGCTGGACCACTGGGCAGAGACCAGTGGCATGAGGTTTAACAAGGCCAAAGGCCGGGTCCTGCACTTGGGGCACAACAACCCTATGCAGTGCTACAGACTAGGAGAAGTCTGTCTAGAAAGCTGCCTGGAGGAGAGGGACCTGGGGGTGTTGGTTGACAGCCGACTGAACATGAGCCAGCAGTGTGCCCAGGTGGCCAAGAAGGCCAATGGCATCTTGGCTTGTATCAGAAACGGCGCGACTAGCAGGTCCAGGGAGGTTATTCTCCCTCTGTACTCAGCACTGGTGAGACCGCTCCTCGAATCCTGTGTTCAGTTCTGGGCCCCTCACCACAAGAAGGATGTTGAGGCTCTGGAGTGAGTCCAGAGAAGAGCAACAAAGCTGGTGAAGGGGCTGGAGAATAAGTCTTACGAGGAGCAACTGAGAGAGCTGGGGTTGTTTAGCCTGGAGAAGAGGAGGCTGAGGGGAGACCTCATTGCTCTCTACAACTACCTGAAAGGAGGTTGTGGAGAGGAGGGAGCTGGCCTCTTCTCCCAAGTGACAGGGGACAGGACAAGAGGGAATGGCCTCAAGATCTACCAGGGGAGGTTCAGGCTTGACATAAGGAAAAAATTCTTCACAGAAAGGGTCATTGGGCACTGGCACAGGCTGCCCAGGGAGGTGGTTGACTCACCTTCCCTGGAGGTGTTTAAGGCACGGGTGGATGAGGTACTGAGGGGCATGGTTTAGAGATTGGTGGGAATGGTTGGACTCCATAATCCGGTGGGTCTCTTCCAACCTGGTGATTCTATGATTCTATGATATCCCGTGAGGAAGAGGGGAAGACTTCTTTATAAGTACTTGTGTTCAGTTTCAGGAGACAATGTGAAGAAACTGCAATACTATGAAAAATAGTTATTCACCAAATCTGACTCCTTTAAGAAAAGGAAAGCAAAGAAACTTAGCTTAATACAGAATAAATAGCTGGAATATACAGAGAATTATATTGTGAAAACATCTAGTAGTAATAGTATGTCTTAATCACATAGGTAATTTATTCTGAAATTTTCATTGTATTAGTAGCTACCTAGATAATCTCTTTTTAAAAGCAAATTAAAGTTGTTACTTTGGATCTACTTAGAATAAATGCTGAAAGAGAAGGGCTAAAATTTTTGTCTTGGAGGTTGAACTGCATTACTTTATTGTTACTCTAATATGAAATAGATTTGATATAATTGTACTATTGAATTTTGAGTAGTACTCTGACTCATCTGCTGCTTCATTAATATTATAGTTCCTCCCCATGTTTAGTATGAGACCAGAAAAGTTGGCACAGAATCTTAGTCTCAGGATTTGTATTATGTTAGTTGTGTGCATTTTGCAGATATTTGAAAATAAAAATTACAAGATTAAATTTTAGTAGTAAAATAGCATAAACAAAGGCTATTTCATAATACAAACTAACTTTTGTCCCTGTGAGTAATTTTAATTATTTTAATTAAGCATTTAAATGAAATTTTAATTATATACACAAAGTTTTTTATCTGCAAAAGTATCTAAAATTTAGTAGCTACAACAACTTTAATTGCATATTCTCTGTTCTTAATGTTTTCCGTACGCACAATATGGAATAGAGTGTTGACAAAGCTTTAAGGATACCACTGGATGTTTCTCTCGGGTCAGAGTTGCTTTCCTTTCCATTGCCTCCTGCAGGTGCTCCTGATTAGCTGAGGATCAGGTGGTCTTGGTCACCTATCAAATCCAGCTGGGAAGTTGCTTAATTTCTCTAACACAGCTCAGGTAAAAGGAGGTGTTTTCTTAGGAGTGGGCCGAGAGGGAGAGGAACAGAAAGGTTATTAACTGGTCAGTTACCTGTAGAGGAAAGTATGTCTTCTTGAGTGCCTGAGTAAGCATGAAGGGCTTAGAAACTCTTCAGAGTTCATCTTCTGCAAGAATGAGAAGGATAAAAATAGTGGAGAAGAAATGAAAGCTTCTATGTTCTGATTTTCTTTGAAGAGTTTTTTCATTTGTTCTCTGCTCTCTGACTGGAAGAGATAGAGGTACAGTTGCCTGAGGTAGGTACTAAGCAAGCCAAGTGACTGATGATGAGAGCTAACTTGGGAATAAAAAGCTGGAACAGAAAGTAAGTGCTTTGCCAGAGAACAAGCAAATGATTTCTCTAGGGAACCAAAGTGACCAGTTTCTGAAGCCAAATCAGCAGTGCTGAGACGCTAGAAGCACTGAGGACATCTGGCTGGTCCCTTGGAGTGTAAGGGTGTTCACGGAGCCCCAAGCTAAACATTTGGTTTCCTTACTGTGTGTTCTGGAAAGTTAGACACCCTAAACTTCAATGTTAAAGTTGCTTTGGAAATGGTGAGTGAGGAGGAGTGCAAAAATGTAGAGTAACTGAGTAATTGAGTTCCTTGTATCAGTCAAAAGGAGTGTTGCTGGTACTAATCCACTTTTTATAATTTTGCTATGAAATCTTGATTGTGATGCAAAAAGGTCCTGGCTTAATTCACAATTCAAATTCTTATGGTAAAATGTCTTTAAGCTGATTGTGTCACTGGAAAGAATGAAAACTAGAATAACTGGGTGAATTTGGAGGGGACTTCTGAGTCCCATTCTTTGTAGCTGCTTTGTATTTTTGCATTAGAGGTAACAGGAATGTCACTAAAGACATTACCAAAATCTTCAGAAATGTTCCAGACAAATGTACCAATTGAAATCCAGTTAAACTGTTATTTTTGGGTTTGTAGTCTATTTTGTGCTGTCAAATTGAGGCAAATAACTTTTGTTTCATTGTAGGGAAAGGTGAACATGGAAAGCCGTACCCTCTTACAGAGGAAGACCATGATGATTCTGCTTATAGGGAAAATGGCTTCAACATATTTGTCAGCAACAACATAGCACTGGAGAGATCTCTGCCAGACATCCGACATCCTAAGTATGTAAATTGTTTCCTAGACTAATTTGATTTTAAGTTTTTATCTTTGTGTATCTTTAAATAACCTGGTTTTTTTTCTGGAAGGTCAAACATAAACCCTCAGCCAACAGAAAGTATTAATTTCATTAAAGAGGAAACAGAGAATTTAGCAGCATTATTAATCAGGATCATAGAATTATTAAGGTAGGAAAAGACCTCTAAGATCATCAATTCTAATAGTCAACCCAACACCACCATGCCTACTAAGCCATGTCCTGAAATGCCATGTCTACATGCTTTTTGAACGCCTCCAGTGATGGTGAGTCCACCACTTCCTTGGACAGCCTGTTGTAATGCTTTACCACTCTTTCAGTAATGATTTTTTTTCCTAATATCCATTCTAAACCTCCCCGATGCAACTTGAGACTATTTTCTCTTATCCTATCACTTCTTACTTAGGAGAAAAGACTGACACTGACCTCACTACAACTTCCTTTTAAGGAGTTGTAGAGAGTGATAGTCTCCCCTCAGCCTCCTTTTTTCCAGACTAAATTGCCCTAGTTCCCTCAGCAGCTACTCGTAAGACTTATTCCCCAGTCCCTTCACCAGCTTTGTTGCTCTTCTTTGTACATGCTCCAGCACCTCAATGCCCTTCTTGTACTGAGCAGCCTGAAACTGAACACATCGCTGGAGGTGTGGCCTCACCAGTGCCAGAGGGGCAATCACTTCCCTGCTTCTGCTGGCCACACAGTTTCTGATACAAGCCAGGATGCTATTGGCCTCCTTGGCTGCCTGGGCATACTGCTGGCCTGTGTTCAGTCAGGTCCTTTGTTGCCAAGCAGCTTTCCAGCCATTCTTCCCCAAGCATTGCATGGGATTGTTGTGACTGAAATGCAGGACCCAGCACCTGGCCTTGTGGAGCCTCATAATATTTATCTGGGATTATCTATCCTGGCTGTCCGTATCCCTCTGTAGAGCCTTCCTACCTTCAAGCAGGTTGAAGGTCCTGCCCCATTTGGTGTCGTCTGCAGTCTTATTGAGGGAGCACTCAATCCTCTCATCCAGATCATTGATAAAGATGTTAAACAAGACTGACGCCAACACTGAGCCCTGGGGAACACCGCTTGTGACTGGTTGTAATTTTACGTTGTACCAAGGTCAGACTTGCAGGCCTCTGTAGTTCCCTGGATCCTCCTTCCAGCCCTTCCTGTAGATGAGCATCATGTTGGCTAAGCCTCCAGTCATCTGGGATCTATCCTGTTAAGCAGGACTGCTGATAAGTGACAGAGAATGGCTTTGCAAGCTCCTTTGCCAGCTCCCTCTGTACTCTTGGATGGATCCTGTCCAACCCTGTAGGCTTGTGAATGTCCAGGTGGTGTAGCAGATCATTGACTGCTTCGTCCTGTATTATTCTGCCTCTTGTCCCTGTCCTCCAGCTCAGGGGGCTAAGTACCATGGGGATAACTGGTGTAATTATTGAAGACTGAAGTGTACCTTAGCCTTTTTCTCATCCTTAGTGGTAATATTCCCCCCATCCTGCATCCAATAAAGGATGGGGGTTCTCCTTGTCTCTCTTTCTGTTGTTAATTTATTTGTAAAAACAAATTTGTTTGCTACTGGCCTCTCATCTTATTAGTGATAAGTTGAGACTGGAAGGCTTCTTTTGATTGCAGATTATTTTCAAGGCATTTCTGGGTAGTGATTTGTTAGGCAGTGACAAACAACATTTCCCATAGTTTTTCAGTTTCTCATTTTGTAATAGCTGCAAATCTGGGGGCTCTAGGGGCAGAGTGAAAAGTTGCATAAAATTTTTGGCAAAACATTTGAACCAGTGTCTCCAAAACATTTGTTTTGGCTTGGTTACATGAAAAGGTGAAAGCAGTCCAATAGCTACAGCTATTCAGGTGCTGATACTACAGCTGATTTATGCAGTATAGAATTACATAAAAAACCCCCCAGAATTAGCGATGATGGAATACAACTCCAGAATTTGGAGTAGTGAGGCTGCATGTGGATACAGGTATTATTTCTTGATAGCAGTAATATCCTACAGAGAAACAGGATAAAGATCATTCTGGAAAATAACCACTGAGCTAAACAAGGTCATGCAGTTCTCAGCAAACATAACTTTCTTTTTGTTCTGTAATTTCTGGCTCCCTTATATGAAGAGTAAACTTTTCTATTTGTAACAGGAAAGGGCATGTATGTCTTTCTAGTCTTCGTGCTCTAGTCCTCTAGAGTCCTTCTCAGCTCTGAAGAGATGATTTGATTGGTCTCTATGTGGTGCTTTTCCCTCTTTTAATTAGGTGTTATGCAATTAGTGCATGGGGAAAGGTATAGGAGTGTAACAAAACTAACTGTATCCACGCCTGAATTTGTATTCTGCTTTGGATACAATGCCATTTATTACATAATGGTTCAGTTTGCGAACTACTCACTTCTTAACCTGTAAAATTTTGCCATGTGAAAGAGTTTGAAATTTGTCAGGGAACAGAGCAGACCTTGAAAGCTTGATGTTCTCAGAGTTGGGGAGGGGAAGGGAAATATCATGGCAAATAACACTTCTTGTGCCTTCAAATGTGGAACTGTCCTTTTCAAAAAGCAAGCAGTATATTAATGTTTGCATAGTAAGGTTTTAAAAAAAATTCTCAGTGGAAAAATTGGCCACAAAACCATTTTTTTAATAAAATCTTTTGGTGGTGTTTCTTATTTAGTTGCCATGCAGCATTGTTTTGAAAAAAATACTTTGTCTGTTAATTTATATATATTAGTATTGTTTGTATGGAATTAAGTCAAAAGCAATAATGTTTTTTAACAAGCTGTGTGTTTTAGATACTTTGTTTACCTTCTACTTTGCCAATTTACTTTAAATTATTTATAGAAAGAGTGTTTCCAAAGAATTTGACTTCTAATGTACAGCTGTACAGCATCAAAGCTGTGTTAAGTTACATTTTTGGCATAATAAATATGCTCATCAAGCATCCTTCTCTATTAGCAAAACTGCAGAGGGCAATTACTAAGTACAAAAAGAAGCCAGAATGTTTATCCTCCCTTCTTTTTTTTGTAAGCTGGTCTTCTGGCAATTTGTTTCTCACCCGCTGCTGTCCACGCAGTCAATGACATTTCCATGTGTGTCCCCAGAAGCAATGTGTGTGATGTGTTGTTAGAAGTGACATATTGGGAATAAATCAGTGCTACACCAGACTTGCTTGATCCCTCCTCCCCCTGCACAAATCCTTTAGTGACTGTCACTAAAGTTTCTTATTTGGGAACCTAGAGTCCTTGTGTTTCTCCATCATTTTTGTGTTTAGTTCAGCTAGATTCCTTGGGCATTCATAGAAGTCTTGTGTGTTGGATGGTTTGGTAGTGTCCTGAGTGAATTGACTTGGGTTATGTCCTTCTAACCTGCCTTATGTTGAACACTTGTAACAGCAATAGTCCATTAGTTAGTTGACTGTATCACTTATCATGTAAATGTAAAGATTAAGAAGTGATTTTGCACTAAACTTGTGTAATAAGTGGCACCCTGATTAGGGTAACAAAGCTTAGTTCTATACTTCCTATGATTACAACCTAGAGCAAGTCGAAGTCTCAAATTTCAATGGTGCACAGAAGACTGACAAGGCTTTCTGACCTAATGTCAGAAACAAACCCATCTCTCAGCTGCTGTGTGTTAAATATGATGAAGGCGAGTCTTAGATTGCACTTCATGTTTGGAAATGTGTGCTCTCTTCGGAAGCATGTGTGAAATGTGAAGTAGTTCATACCTCATAAGGTTGTTTTGAGAGTAACTCATGTGAAGACTATAGAATAAAGTGTGTTCTTATTGAAATAGAGTAGGTAAGTGAGCACAGCGAGCAAGCTTGTTTGGTCAGTTTGAGTGTTATAAAGGGCTTTTGCTTTGTGGAGCTTCTAGCCGCCCTTCAGCTTTTCAACTCCTTTTCTCTGTTTGTTGAGGATGCTATTATTATAGACTTTGAGTCCTTGATCTTCTGTCTCCATTTAGTGTATGCACATGTAGTGTATGCACAGAGGCTTCTCTGTGCTGAAGATTAATCTTCTAAAAAATTGAAAAAGCAGCTACAGTAGTTTCTACATTTCTCTCAAGTAATTTAATAAAAAATATTTTATTCTTAAGTCTTAGACCAAAGAAATATCAGGTCTCATTTCCAAATGTTTGGTTTTCTGGGAAGTATGCAAAGACAGCAGATAAGGAAAACTTGCTCTTTTCAATCCAAATGAACTTTCTCCTTTGTGGTCTGTCTAGAAACTGGGCTTGGGATTTGCAAAATCCATCCGGGGAGGGATGAGTCAAACTAAAGAAAGGCTAAGATGGCTGAGCTCTGAGAAGTTCAGTTTTTCAAATTTTTTTTCATAATATTGCTTTTTTTTCATTTATATGTGATGTATTTAAGGTGCTTCAGCAAGATGTATTCAGATTGAGGCTTCCTTTCTTTTCAAGACACCAAAATGTGTGTGCTCTAAAAATCCCTTCAGATGTGAAACAGTTGACTTCTGTTTTAATGCTGACTTGACAGCTTCCCTGTGTCCATAACATCTCCCATTTTTCTTTGCCTCTCATAGCTACGCTTGAATATTTTTTTCCATTTCTGAGTGGTCTTTGTCTTGTTTCTGTCCCACACTCATGCAAAAGTCTTCTCGTGGTGGATGCTCTCAACAAATTATGGAAGCTAATTCCATTCTTTGCAACAATCATCTCCAGGTTTATCTTAAAAAAACCAACCAAACAAAGCAAGTTTGGGGTTTTGTTGTTGTTGTTGTTTGGGATTTTTTTATTATTTAATTCCAAAGAAAAATCTGAAACTGTGTTATCATCTTGGTTCACTGGGTTTTGAGACTGATTTAGTGAAGATAAGAGTTATGGTCTCCACCTAAAGTGCAAGGCAATGTTATGAGCTTTGGGTAGTATTGAGAGTTGGCAGTGGAATTACTACTTATGAGGTAGAACTGTGCCAATATGAAAATTATTTCAAGCCCTACAAGAATAGTATTTTGCTTTTTCTTTTCACCTGCCTTGTGCCACTTTCTGTAGCTTGGAATACAACAAACCTCCTTTAGCTAGGAAAAATGCTGACGGTATTGTTTTCTACTGTAGAGAGACAAATGCTACTTATTTTAATTATTTAACATAGGAGCTAGCATTACTTTTTATCTTCTCAATATTATTAAATAGTCTGTCATTCATACCAGTTTTGTTCAAAAAACAAAACATAATCTGATTCACATTTTGAATAACATTCAATAACATTCAAAATGTGATTTTAATGAGGCTTGTGGAATTATTACAGTCATCTGTTCTGAACAGTGAATATAAATTTTTTTGGTATATCCTGCTTCAGACTCCTAAGTCCTTACGAACTTGAGCATCCAATTTTTTAACTTTTTGTATTCAATCAAGGAATTCAAGTTAATTCCTGATACTGATAGAGTTGAGCATTATAATTTAAAATCGTTGGGTTTGATTTTTTCCTATAGGTTGATTTCGAGAACAGGTCTCCTTTTATGTACAATTTGTGGATTAATATTTTATAACTTGTGTAGTCATGGATCAGATGCACAATTCACAGTATCACAACATTCCTCATTGGTTTTCCTGAATAGTTATCACAAGAAATCCCATCCTTTTTAGGTTTCTCTGGGCATACATAGATTCATTTTGTACTGAAATTCTTAGTGCTTATATTGTATATTAAGGATATCCAATCTAATTTTTGTGGTGTGTGGTTTTTAGCCCGTATGGGCTAGAGTCAGTGTTTCCAAGCATTGACTGCTGGTTTTGCTGTTGCTATGTGGGGTGGTGGCCTTTCACTATCACTCCCAGCAGTATTCCTTTGCAGAAGTCTGAGCTATGCTCATTTTTCTTGGACATTATATTTTTCACAGGCCTCAGAAGAAATGCATTTTCATATTCAAAGGAGTACCGGTATTTAGCTAAAGGCTGTGCGATCTTGTGTGTCCTGAACACTAATGAGATTTTCTTTCTTTTTAATAATAAAAAAGCAAATTTCACTCTACCTGTTCTGCATAACTGAAACTCTCCAACTCTCCCTTATCAGGGCAGGAACTCAGAAAATGCCTGAATGGTTCTCTTTCAAAATATTTGAATACAGTGCGGCTGCTGTCCATTGTATTTGTTAGAAAAGGCTAAAATGAATATGTGATGGGGTTTCTTGGGGGATGGGGTGAATTTTTTGTTTCACTGTAATCTTGTAGTTTTGGAATAGTTGCAGAGCTACTGTTAATAAGTTTCAGTTAACTTTGCAGAAAGGCTGCAATTATTCGACTTGCATGGGAAAGGAATATAAGACAAATATTCCAGTTATACAGTCATGCAATGCTCTAAAAATTTTAAGTTATTGCACTGAATATATTTAGTTACTTTCTTTTTATAAATACAGTGCATATGTCACAGTTTAAGGTATGTATGTTGTCCATAAAAATGAAACTTAAAAATCCAGTACTCCAAGATAGGTTCCAGTGAATTCCCTCACCATTCTATGTTCTTAAAGAAAGGCTTAAGGTCTTATGCTTCAAGACACTAAAAGAAAAATAAATCTAATTTAAGTATGCTGAACTTCATAATATCTAATAAAGCTCATGGAAGTAATTAGTTGATTGGATTGATCTTCTGTTGAGTTACTGACTGTATGTTGGAAGAAACAAAGAAAATGGAAGGTTTCTTTCTAGTTCTCATTCACATTAGGAAAACAGAAATGTCTTCATACATGCATACATGCATTGCTTCATACTGCTGTTTACTAGTATTACCTTAGCCTCATCTAGCCACAGAGCAACTGGTTAAACTCAAATTGTGCTTTTAGTGGGGTAGTGAGAAACATATAGGTTATTGCTGTGACTGCTTTTCAAAGCATTTTATGTAGTTACTGAATAATGTAGTGAAGGTGGAAAGTCATGCAGTCCAAAGCATTATAGGCAATGTCCCCGTTTCCAAGCCTCACCAGATTGTTCTCTGCAATTGCTTCAGGGCATCGCGCTCAAAGTGCAGCTCCTAAAAACAGGATCAGGAGTATTTTATACTCCAGGAAACTTGTGGTCTTCTGTCTCTGTCATGCCTGCTGTCAGTTCCTCTGCATGATATGTATTGATAGTAACAAATAACATGGAATAATTCCCAAATGTTATCTGTGTGCTTTGGGTGTCTCTTTTTTTCATGGCAGCAGCAGCTAAAATGTGGCTGAAATTTGATTCCCTTTCCATCCTTTTGGTAAGGAATAGGCTACAGTGTATAATAGACCAGTGAGGAGAGCCCAACCCTGATGGGTCTGTTTTTGTTTGCTGGAAAGAATTTGATAAAAGAAATAGGCTGTTTATACAAGTGGAGGAAAGTAGATCTTGTCTGTTTAGATGCCTTGCATGGTAACTAGAATCCAGTAAAGCCTCCCACACTGCTGAGAAAACAGCAAACTGCAGTAAACATAACTGTGAAATCTTAAATTTAATAGGTGCAAGAATACTGAAGGATATTTACCCTCCAGCCAATTCTGTGCATCTGGGATTGCCAAGTCTATTAGCATTTGGCAATGGTTAAAGTTAGAACTTTTAACTTCCAGATAATGCAGTACTAAAACTGGAAAGTACATGTAACTTCACTAAAATCTGAAGGGTGTGGAATATTTGAGGGATCCGTACCTTTGCAATTCACGGGTGAAAGTGACGATGTATGCTCTTAATTTAATAGTCCAATGAAAAGCCTCAGTATAGCTTCCTTTTTTTTTACATATCCATTTCTGCTTCCTTTCCAAGTATTTTTTTCATACAAGAAGGCATGTATCTAAGGTGAATAGACTTGAATGCTACTTCAGCAAATAAAATTTCAACACTAATATTAACAAAACACAGCAAGAGCCAGCAGTACATTCTCTCTGGCAACAGAATTTGTAGTTATACCTCATGTAAAAATGACAGTGAATGTGCAGCAAGGCTGGAATGAACCAGTGACTTTTTCCTTTTTTGCCTGGTTTGATTATGAATGGCCTTATCAAGCTCTAATTTTCCAAAGGCTGTACCAGCCACAAGATGTGGTAGCAGGTATGAGAACTTACTGCTGCCCGTGGTCTGTGAGGCCTGAGAGCAGTACTGTCACAGCATTTTGCTTCCACTTCTACCAGTGGTGATTTTGATCTTACAGACACTGGTCAGACTTAGTAATATCTCGCCCATTATTTAATCTCTCATGTGGTGCATGGAAGATGATGTTGAGAGGCGGGTGTAAGCACTGAAAGGCAGTGGAAGAGACATGTACGTAGATCATACAAGGAATATCTCAAAATACTTAGGCAAACTGGATGTATCAAGTCCATGGGCACTGATCGGATGCACTCATAAATGCTGGTACTGTTTTGAGGCCACTCTCAACTGTCTTTGAATGATTGTGGCAATTGGGATGTGTGCCTGAGGAGTGGCACAAAGCTGGGAGGAGTGGCACCAAGCTGGGAGGAGTGGCTGATGTATCAGAGTTCTTAAAAGCCTATAGAATAGCTTTAGAATGTGATGGCAAATGGTAAAATGCTAATTAGAATTTCTGAAATAGAAGCTAAAGGGTAGTTGAAGATCACAAGTTAGTTTGTTCCTGAAGCAATGTGATAAAAAACACTTTGACAAAGTGTTTTTTTTTAACAAAAAAAAAGAAAAAAGGGATTCTAATCCTATTTGTTTACCTTCAGCCAGGAAAATGAACCTGCACTCAAAACAGGCTTTTTATTGTTTGTGTTAAGGTCTGCCTGACTTTTGAGAGACAATCAGATAAGTCTGCTTTGTGTGAATATATGAATTTTGAGTGTATTCATATGTCTGAAATCTCTGTAAAAAAAGAGGGGTTTGGAGTGTGTGTATGTGTATCTATATTATATTGCAGCACAATTAATATTGATGATGCAATAGTAACTTTTTTCCCCAACACTAGATTTGATACATGTGTAAGTGGTTAATTTTTAAAGCATGTAAAAGACTGTCTTGTTTGTTTGGTTTTTTTTAATTTATTTTTTTGTTTGTGTCATCAGGCTTATCTGCCTCTTCCCTTGGTTAGAGAAACTTTTTATATGAAGGGTGAAGTGAGGCAAGTTCATTGGCTTTGATTTCTTTGAAGATGTGTGGTGCTGCTGGAGAGATTGTCCATGACAGACCAAAATAATGCAATTTGACATAGAACTGAATTAGGTGTCTGTTACTTTATCAGCTCTGATTAAGTCCATGCGGAGTGGAACCTACTTAAAGAACACAGAGCTTTAGCTAGTTTCCAAGAAATGTTGTTTGTTAGTGCATTAGATAGCAGTAATGCAAATTTTCTGCTATACAATTTATTTATCTTACAACACCCCCATGAATATAGCAGTAACATTTTGGAGCAGGCTTTTTTTGTTGTTGTTGCAGTAGGAAGAAGTGTTGTGACATTTATAAGGCCCCTGCCTTGTAAAGCCTGCTTGCTTCCTAACTGTGAGTCACTGAAAATAAAGATTACTTCCTCCTCCATCAGCTCACACCCAAGCTAATTTTACAGCCTTTTCAAATGGCAGAAGGAATTACTAGTTATAACTGCCTTATCAGGCTCAGTTGTTGGGGCTAGATTAGAACAGAAACATGGTGTGGCTGAAGCTTGTTGATGTAAATCGACTACTTTGACATGTTAAGACAATTACTATGTAAATCTTCACTGGAAAATGTTCTGTTCTAGTAGCTTTGTAGAGGGCTTGTCAGTAGCTGGGAGCCCAGTGGGAGCGGTAGCTCCTTTAAAAGAGAGGAAAGGTCAGATCTGAAAAAGCAGCTCAGCTAAGAGAGCATGTGCTGACAAAGCCAGTGGGGAAAAAAGGGTTGAAAATACCTTTCTGGTTTGCTCTAACTTTCTCTGGCACTTCCTGTAAGAGGAGAAAATTGGAGGTGGGCTACTTTTATGATGCCATAACTGCTGTAGTAGGCTGCTGCCTTCCTTCCTAAATGCAGCAAAGGCATGTCTTCAAGACTTTTAACTTCTGCTCTGCTATTATCGATCCGAAAGGGCAGTTTACAAGGTTGTTGATGTGTCTAGAAGGCACAGAGCCTGGTAACTTGCCAAGGCATTGGTTTTGGCATCCCTTAATGTGCATTAAAAAGTTGTTGTTATATCCACAGGATTAAAAAAAATTGCTGCTTTTATGAATCTGCTTTTGCTATGAAGTGGCCAAAATGATGTCAGCACTGCTCTCCTTTCTTATCATTTTAGAAGCCCTTTTCTTTCATTTGCTTTTCTACAGAGGCAGTAGATTTCTGTGTGGAGAGTTTTGCAACTCTGCATCTTTACATTCCTTTTCACTACTTCTTTTTTTTTTTTTTAAATGAGTGGTCCTATTTTCACATTGTATTTTACTGCTGTCTGCTGCAAATAGCTTCCACGTGTTTCTGTGACAATTTTTATTTCTTCCTAGGGTAAATTAGTACTTCTGGAATAAAGGAACCTCTTTAAACCTTTTAAAAGTCTCCCTGCAACAAGTGTTTCATTCAAAAACTTGGGTTTGATTCTTAATTCAACCCAGCAGAATACTGTATCTCAATGGAATAACTAAATCAGTATGAGGTGTTTCAAAGCAAGTTAAAGGGTTTGACGTTGTATCATTTTTACAAATAATCCTTGAACTCAAGGAGCCAAATGCCCAGCTACAATAACAACTTCAGGAACAGCATGCCAAATACAAAGCTGATAGAAAGTTCTGCTTTGTCAGTTATGTATATTTAACTTTTTTCAGAAGTTATTTACAAAGAAATTCTACTGTACCTTTTTCTAAAGAAATTTGATTTCATAGTAGGTGTTTTCTGGTGACTCTGTGGTGAGTGTGTAGAGTAGACAGCATTGTGAGTTCAGCTTTCCAAAACAGTAATAAATGGCATACTTGAATCACATATATGATTAGTGCTTAGTCATGTATCTGATAATGAAAGGGAGAGGGGAGGTTCTTTGGCCAGAGACAGCGGAGAGGTACTTACTGCTTTGAAAATTAATTTCTAAACAGCTCGTGCTCTGGTGGAGAGGACCTCTGGTTGTAAAAACCTCATCTGAAAATCTCTGTGACAAATTTAATGATGTAGTAGTAGTCTTTGATAAGACACATCAGATATTAAATTCTGAAATATCATGGAAAGAAAGAAAAGATTGGTCACAAATAACAGTATTTGAGAGCATAATTCAAGGTTCATAACTTTTTCCATTTACCATAATAATCTTAAAAATATCATTCTATCCAATTAATCAATAAATTTATCGTTTGGTGCCACTTTTTTCATCTATCCATACACAAGTGTTTGTTTCTATGAAATATTTTTCTGGCTAAGTCCAAATTGCTAATGTTATTTCATTATTCTGAGGATTTGTGTGAGGGAAATGCATAATGCCCCTTGCATATTCTTCTCTTCTAAACTCCCTTTATTCTGAATGCTAATGTAATATCTTCAGCATGAAAATACAGATCTGAGCTATTTATCTAGCAGGATGTCAGTTGCTTATCATGGTTATTTTCTTCCTAGGTATTTCTGCCGATACATTTTTGTATATTATTTTCAGACTTAACACAGGAATTATTCTGAGATTTAAAAGCTTACTAAAGGATAAGTTTGCAGAAATTTGTTAACATTTATGCTGAGAAATTATCATTCTTATAGCCTTAGCTGTGAAACCTGTTGTTCGGCATTGTTCCATGAATAAGTGCTGGTGTGTTGCACTTAAATATCTGATGTTGTTTCTTCACCCTCTTACCTCCTCCCAGCTTGTTGATTCAGGCATTTGAGTGCTGCACTTCTGAAATAAATGATCTTGCTTTCCAGGGTGTCAAAATAGCAGCCACTTAGTCATTTTGAAAAGTAAAGGCAAAAGATTAGTTATTATTTGATTGAACTCTATCTGAAAAGTTCTGCATTTTTAAGCATCTAGGGCAACAAGTGCGTGGTTAAAAAAAAACAAAAACAAAACAAAAAAAAAACCCCCAACAAAACGACTACCCTCTTCCTTTACTTTGTGGGGTTGGTTTTTTTAAAATAAAATTACAGCTGGAGAACACAGAGTTTCCACTTCCCAGTTTACCTGTATAACTGTACCAGAATACAGTAGGATTGTACTGCAGACACAAATTATTTTGGTTTAATAGCTAACTTGCCACATGGAGTGATGGTAAGCTAGATCTTTCCCTTGTTTGTGTGATCTTTTCTGAGTAATTACAAACAGTTAGTGTTGGGGGGTGTTTAGATGTGTAGGAGATATCCTTAGAAGTAACTTGTGTATTAGTTATATCTTTATACTTATAGAGAGGAAAGAGGATATATAAGTACACCCTACATGTTTGATACTAATACCCCTACAAATAACTAAAAATCAAAATGTTGTTGTGACTAGTAGTAAGACGGAGTCCCTGCCTGCAAGAAAGTAAGTACTGAGGAGAGTTTGTGAAATTAACTTCAGACGATGAAAAGTATAGGCAAAATAGTCCTTATTGCTAAATTCCACTGTCTTTTAAAGCTCTTAAGAGGAGAGGTGGCATGTTATGTGTGTATGATCAGACTGCATGGTGTAAGAACACGAGAGACAACATTCCCAAGTATTGCTGGATTCCAGTCCTGGCTGTGAAATGTGCAAGCTGCTTTAATTCACCAACCTAGTCTAGCGCTCTGTAAATCTAGGAATAATCCCAATTGTCCATCTACCTAGACTGGTTTATTCTATCTTGTAGGTACCATTAATGGATTTAAATATAATAGTAGTTTAGGACTACGGACTTCACTCTGACCCAATGACATAATTGATTCCTTGTTCTGGGCAGAAAGCCCTGATCATTATTTCAAAGACTAGCATAGGCTTACAAGAAGCAGTATCTGTACTTCCAAGTAGTCTTCTTGCAGCCAGGGTATTTGCCATCACTTCTAAAACGCAGGAAATAAAGAACTACACTGACTGGCTCTAAACAAATGCTGCATGTGTATGTAATTACTCTCTTGGTAAATCCAGTGTCTCTGCAGTGGGTATCTACTTGCATCTTTGTTGCAGTTTGTGGGCCTTTTCTGAGCATTACAACTATGCATCAAATCTGTCCTGCAGCCCATCACACAGGGAGATGGCTGTATTCTGCTATAGATAATGATGAATGGAACTTAAAATAAAATGAATTTCTGTGTTACACCTTCTAAAACATTGGCATTATGTTATGATTAGTTTCATGTCAGAGAGAAAGGGGTTAAATGTTAGCGGAATAACTTGCTGAAGAAAGGCAAGTTAGTCTGTTAGGTTTCATAGTAGTGGCCATCTTAACAATAGGAGGTGATGAAATTTAAAGTTTCTTTTCTGTAAATTTGAGACGCTGACCGGCTTTTTTGAGAAAAGTAGGAAAACAGTGGCTTACTAGAAATCAGTTCACGTGTAGATAGGTACCTTTGCAATGATTATCAAATTGGAAGTAAATATAAATGAGGATTAAAAATCAAAGTGGAATGATTGTGACATGTTAAGAAAATGTTTTCCTCTTTTGTCCTCAAAGCTTGATTCTCTTTTAAGGTTAATAGAAAAAAATATTCTCTAGGAAGAATGAAATGGTGTTAAACTAAGTCCATTGATGTTGCTTATCCTTGTCATCCCATAGAATATACAATTACTCTGAAATTATCGATGGCAGTATTCAAATCCAATGACCTTCCCCATCTGTATAGCCATAATATTGTAATATTGACCATGCAAATATACAGATTTCAGTGCAACCTCTTTCAAAAGGTATATTGTTCTACGTGAGGGATGATATTTTTAAAAAGAAACAGCACTCCAATGTATTTGGATGTTTGGGGTACTTTTTTTTTCCTTTACCTTTTAGAAATTGTAGTGTCGTGTGGTGTTCTTTTGCTTAGTGCTGTATGGTGGGTTTGGTTTTTGTTTGTTGGCGAGATAGAGACTTATTACATCATACTGAGAGTTAAAAATGCTAAAGGAAAAATCTTGCTTTCAACAACAGTGTAAGAAATATGTGTATGTATACTAGTTGCATTTGTTCTAGTCCAAGAAGCATCACTGTTGGCAAGCAGCTGGCAACAGTAGGTGGTGGTTTTGGTGGGTGGTTTTCTTAATTTGCCAGCTGAAACAGCTATATGTTAATAGCAGGCTTCCTTTGCTGTACTTCTTTCTACAGAAAATAAAAAGAGTTTTTACTTAATTCTATTGCTGCAGTTGAATTTTTTTTCCCCTCTCAAAATATTAGAATATATACTTAGACTTTTCTGTCACTAGGTAAGGAGCACTGTTTACTCCAGAACTTCATTCCTGCAAAGCTGCTGTCCTTTTTCCAGTGTGCTTGTATGTTCTACCAGCAAATTACTTATTAGACAGTTTCAGAAAGTGTTAGTTTTGCAAATGGCTTATCATTGAAGTCATTGTCACCACATTTTAGGAGAAGTCTGAATTACAAATCTAAATCTTGGTTGTTTAGGAAGGCATCCAAAAACCTGATTGTTTATTCACAACTACAGAACAGTTAATACTTTGCAAATACAACTGTAGTCGCTATGCAGTTTTGCCACTTCCTTGGAAATTTCTTTGGTGTGGTAGCTGTACAATATATTGGTAAATATTGATTTCTGAGTGACACTTATAAAGTGGAAATGCAAATCAAGCTGCAAATATATGTGTATGAACATTATAACCTACAGCAGTATTTGATATGCATAGTTATTCTTTCTGAAAAGCAGCAGAGAGATGTGTATTTTTTTATACCTAGAAGTGGTTGAGTCTAAACGTTTTCCTTTTTTTGTTGCTGTTGTTTGTTTATCGCAAAGCTGACATGTTTCTGCTTGTAGGGATACCTTTATCAGGGTGTGCATTTCTCTTGGGGAATAAGAAATCATTTAGTTAGTTTATCCACAGAGCTGAAAGTGCCATGCCTTGTTAACAACAGAGGAACGTGTCCCTTTTCCCACTTTTTCAATAAAACATGAAAGATGAGATCCTATCAGTTTCAGTAACATAAACATTATTCATTGAATGTTCTCAGCTATTGGGAATGACTAAATTGCAAGGCCATTATTTGTTTTTTAAAGAGTGTGGCTTTGGTCAAATATGTAAACAAGTCAGTATTGAAAATGGTAAGATTAAGCACTGTTGTTACATAGATACTGTTAAGATGCCGAAGGTGCAGTGCTTTCTTTTCAAAAATAAAAAGATTGTTTGTATTTCCTTGCTTGTATCAGTATGTATCTTCAGAATCACGTGTTGCTTTGTATTTAATGGCAGCAGTCATTTTTGGTTATCTAGATGTTAAGTTGGATTTGTATTTGTGGATTATGCAGTTTTGCATACTGTGAGTAGATGTCAGCCAGGATAGTACCAAATTGTTTTCTAGAGTTTCTCTTGGTATAGTAGATTGCTTTTACAAATTTGTTCGCCATGGACAAAAGAAGGATAATTTCAGATTTTCTTTTGCTTCATATTATGTTTCAGAATTCTTTGACAAGAGAATGTTTTTTTCTGAGAATAATGTTGTAGAATATATGTCCTCTGTCATTTTGCAGGAAAAAAATACCAGTGAGGGAAGAGTATGTAATTCCTGCTAGCTTACTTAAATTTTTGCCATTTTTCAGATTTATTGTATGTTGTAAGCAAAATAAATATTTTAAATTAACTAGTTATTGTTGTATGAAAGTACTGTTTCATTAAACTTACAGGTTTCATACCAGAAACCATGATAGTTGGGTGGCTCAAATGGATGGCAGTATTTGCCAATTCAAACTTTCCAGTATGCTTATACAATTATTTTCTTCTCTCTTCAGCTGTAAGCACAAGGTGTACTTGGAAAAGCTACCAAATACTAGTATAATTATCCCATTCCATAATGAAGGCTGGACTTCACTCTTGCGAACAATACACAGCATTATCAACCGCACTCCAGACAGCCTGATAGCAGAAATCATTCTTGTGGATGACTTCAGTGACAGAGGTAAGACCCAACTGGTTTTGGTTTCACTTGCAATTGGTCCTTATGTGGTCCGTATAGAAACTAAAGGGAAGCAAAAAGTGAGGAGATTCTACCTGCTGGACTGTTTGCCTTGAAGTACTGTTTGATTGTTATCTGCAATAAACATGCATAAGTGGCTTTAGTTTTACTTTGTATCAATATCAATGTCGAAGGGAAGAGACTGTTCATTGGCCTTTGTTAAAATATTATTTTTAATGTATTATTTCTGAAATGCTGCAGTTTTAGTGTTTCAACTTGTCTTTCTTAGGATTTACTTTTACTCAGAAAACGTATTAATTTTGACCATTTTGGATGCAATGCATTAGATTTTAATCACAGAATTTTATTGTGTTAGACAACTTCATATACTTGTACAAAGTAGCAATACAGAGAAATGAGACTCTGTTATATGGAATGTGAAAGACTGCTTTAGAATAGTTAACCAAAGTTTACATTAAGAAAACTGCAGTCACATCATGACCTCTACCATCATCTCTTCTTGAATGCAACATGAGAAATGAATGCTTTGAAGTTCCTTGAATGAAATTTAATAATTTCTTTGATAAAATTCATCTGCAGCAATGGTATGGAACTGGAAAATTGATTTTCTTTCAGGTTACTCTACATCTTCTAGCACTTCAAGCATGATGAGCTTTGACCTTTTTTGGCATCTTTTTTTTGTTTGTTTCTGTTGAAACTTCAGTTGCTAGAGTGTGTGTGAGCTTTGTTCTGAGAAGATTGACAAAAAAACAGAGAATTGTACATTTTGCTAGTGTTTTAGGTAAACTTTCGTCTCAGCTAGGAAGTTACAGGAGCAGATTTCTGACCTATTACTGTGAGAAGCCTCTGGGTGACCAAGAGGAATATTAGTAGAGCACTACACTGGAATTATTTTGTGTAAGATTTTTAACTTTATATTTCAGGAATTAAAAAGATTAATGCTGCACACATCTGTCTTACCCGCTCATATCTGCTAGTTTAGTTGCAATATGTCCTTTGATGAACTGCCTCTCTAGCTCTAATTGAATTTAAATGGAATTGTAAAGTGAGTGCAGTTCTGGCTATTCTAGGTTTATAAAATCTAGACCATGGATGAAAGAAGTGTAAAGTAGAACAACAATTTTTCTGCAGGCTAACAATTTCCTAGTAGTAAACAACTTACAGGGAAGTCTGTAAGTTGGTTTTATGAGATATCTGACAAGTAAAAATGCTTCTTATACCGATAGAGCGGCTATCGAGGTTATGCTTGCTCAATATGATGATATTGCAACATTTTTTTTAATGAAGATCATACTGACTGTTGTTGATATATTTTTAAATGTTTTAATGTTTTCTAAAACTTATTTACTTCCAAGTTACTAGAGAAAAAATTAATGCCGTTAAAAAAGGAATATTGTTACTTTTGCTGTTCTGTTTTGTGCCTGCACTAACTTAGTTTGCACTGCTGGCTGCAAGTATTTTGAGAGTATATGCTACTCGTAATATTAATTCCTCATTAATTCCTAGAGCACTATAAAAATGTGCCAATTCCTCTTCATTTCCAGTTATATTAACCTGTCTAACTTTTCATTAGAACAGTCCTCAGCAGAAAGAAGTGGTTCATATAGCATGGAAATGCTTAACATAAGTGTCTGATTTGAAAATCTGAAAGAAACCTATTAAAAAGATTTTTATGGAGCTGTGCCTAGAACTGTTGTACCATTAGGAAGATTTATTTATATGGTTTTTGGTATTATTAAAATAAAATTAGAAATGTATTTTTGAATGGGTACCAATTTTAAGCTTAAGAATATTTGGTACTGCAAGTTTTGAGTAGAGCAAGAAAAATGTACAGGCTTCTCTACTCTGATTCTGTAACACTGAATTTTAAATCAGGTGAATCATTTTTGTGCTTCTGAGGCATATTTAATGCTTGTATTTATGATCCTCCAAAGTGTATTTAACTGAGGCTATATCATGTTTTCCTGTGCCCTTTTTTTCTTTTTCATGAAGTCATCACACATAATACAGTTAGGTTATTTTATGTTGAAAAAATACTGACTGATAGCTATCCTCCTTCACTCCCAGTTCATAAAACCATTTTTTTTTAAAAGTGATTGACTAGATGCCTTGTTTACTGTTGTTAGTCCTTGACCCTTTAGTTTCTTTTTCCTAGACTGATGAGAGCAGTAAAGCTGTATGAAAGACACTGAAGACAGATTAAGTAAAAAAATAAAATAAAAGCATCTCCAGTTGTCAAACCGGATAGAATCTTTGCAAGCCAAGTTTACTTCAGTTTTGAAGTAGTATAGTGATTAGTGATAAATCCGTATCCCTATTTCTCATTGTACAATTTCTCCATGATGCTTCATATGTCAAGTGGCTGAAAAATGACTATTACTTTCTTTTGTAAAATCAGTTATATACTATCAAGAGATACTGTGTATGCTAGACTTGTTCCACAACTTTGCATTATCAGGAGAGAGTTTTCTGCTAGGAACCTAAAAATCATTTATAGGTAGTTGAAAGTAAGAAAGGGCTTTTTCAAAACCACTGCTGTTTTAAAAATAATGTTTAAATGACAGATGTTTTTCTCTAATGTGTTCAACTAATCAAACTTTTCCTTTTTAAAAAAGTCTAAGAAGTTGTTATGAAAAGCCAGTCTTAGTTAGAATAGGTGAGAAAAAGTAGAAACTTGTAAACTGTGTAAAAGATGGTTAAAAATGCTGGAGCTTTTTCAATTTCTTAACTAATGCAAATACAAATACTGAAATGCACATAAAGAACATTTGATAACAGAAGATAAAAATGTTTTAGTGCACAGCCGGGTTCCAAGCTGGCTGCTGGTTTTTCCGCAAAATGACTTGCATGCCTTCGTTTTATTCACATTCATATCTTTTGGCTTTTGTGATCAAACCCAAAAACTTTAGATAGTTCATGCATAATATTCACCATAAATTATGACATTTAGATGTTATAAAAGTAAAAGGACAGCAGCACCTTTTTAAATATCAATATAATGCAGACTAAAGGCTTGGTATTAAAGAGGGAGGTAAGCAAATGTTATGGAATTTGAAAGTGCAATACTTGGTTATGGACAAATTTAATATAAAATCCTACAAGAATATAGAGAGTCATCTATGACAGAAGGAAATGTAGATTTAAATATAGGTATCCCAAGTTGCAAAATATCTTTATTCATATAATTTACAGAGTTCATATATTTTAAAATTATGTAGGAATGGGAGGAAGAAAATCAATCTAGTTATCGGAACTCTGTTTTAACAGAAGTAACATTCCTGATTGACATTTGACCAACAAATGGTCAAATGGTAGTGTACTGTCAAGATGAAAGGGAACTGAATCTAGAGCTTACAGGAGTTTTAACGCCCATAAAAGGAACACAGTCTCACTTAAAAAGCTCTATAAGAGAGAGGCAAGTATTAGACTTCTACTTACTTTGCCTCAGGAAGCTATTGATAAGGTAACTGGCTATTCTATGTGCTGGCAGATACTTAGATTTAAGAATCTTTTTCCTCTTCCCAACTGATTTATTTAGCAGTCGGTTCTTCGCGAGAGACTTCTACTGAAATATATCCTGGATCCAAGTACCACAGGTTTTTGCAAAAGTTTTATATTACAGACCTTTGCATACTAAGGTATGCAGAATATATCTAACTTTGATGGATTTTGAGTTGCAATTCTAATACCCAATTTATGCAAGCCCTCCATTACAAACTGTACTTAAATGAATGATTCAGTAAGAGTCACCTGCCATGGAAAATGAACACCTTAATGTTGGAAGTACCAACATACTTCTGTGTCAGGTATCTTTGCAGTGGCTTTGAGTGCAGTTCTGATGATGTGATCGTGGTTTCTGGAAAATTGAGCCTTGTGAAAAGTGACTTTTTTCTGGTAGTTGGGGGTTTTTTTTGTGTGTGTGTGTGAAGGGGTTTTCAAATGAGGGTAGCGGGCTTAGTTTGCAGATTTATGTGTGAATGGAGTGTATATTGTTGATGTAGTTTGCTCTGAAGTTACAGTCTGTTGTCATATGTCTAGAAACATGAGAAGAAGCAGAATATGGGCAATAGATTTGGAGGAAAGGATAAAATGGAAAAGGAAGTAAGTTTTCGCTGTTGTTACAGAACACCTTGCATTTAAAAAGGAATACTAAAAATTCTAATTAGTGTTTTGGAACTTTAGGGAAATGTAGATTTGCATAAATAATTCATGTAGGTTTCTGGCACGTGATAGGTTTATACGTTAATCTTTATTCATTTTGTGTTTGTTTGACCCTATTAGCATAGTCAAGGCTGTGAACTATCACTAATGCAGCGTGTGCATGTAAAATTGACTCTCCAAGCATCTTTACCCCATGGCTCTCTGATGGGTACGACACCTACTATAAGAAAAAATAAGCAATGCCACAGCCAACAATTGAATTATTAGCAGTAACAATTATCAGGCATTTCCTTTTTTTTTCCTTGAAAAACATCAACCAGATTTGCTAAGAAAAAAAAGACGATTGGAAAACTTAGCAGCCAACAGCTTCTTGCAGGGCAGAACTGGTTTCTGCCACCGGCAATGCACTACTGTTTTGGTGGAAATTGATAAACTGGGAATTTTCCTTCATGTTAATGAGCCAGTCCCTTCTCATTTTGTCATCTATTATACCCCCCTGTCTCTCCCCATGCATAGCTCTGTTTTCTATACCACTACTCATCTGAGAGTATCATACTGTCCCATATCAGATACCATATGCTTTGTGCCAGATCTTTAATGAGCACAGATTAATAACGCTCAAGTCAGTCTGCAAAAGTAGCCTGTGACTACTTGATTAGAGCTCAGTTTAGTCGCTCAGTGAATTTCAGTGCTAGTGATGTGCTTTGTTTTGTGGAGGAAGATCTGATCTATGGCCCAATTACTGTAACAGCCTGCCAACCCCTTTTTGACTGTGTAGAGGTTGTCTGGTAATTATTTTTTTTTTAACTGTAATTATGTAAATTATATTAGTGTTATTATACAGTAATAGTAGGGTAAAAGTGTGCTAAAAGAAAAGCAGTTCTAGTGAAGTATCAGATTGCATAACTTCCTACTCAAGAAATACATGCTGTTTGTTGCATAGAGATGAAATTCCATGTATTTTGCTTGCAGACAGCTAGTTTATGTAACATGTCACTTGTAATTCTAATTTATGAATGTCTGGCTTCAGATCGTGGCTGGGTATAACTTTTCTGATGAGATGCAAGTTAAAGTTTTATTGTATGAATGACTGTCTTGTCACAGAAAACCTCTTCTATAGACAGTAGTTCTCTGATATGGTGAAAGCTTACTTCTCTAAAAATTGGCCTTGCTGTCAAAATATACATTTACAAAAGAAAATTGGAAGAGGGTGTTGTAATATTGTGAGAGTCAATCTCTACTGAAATCTGTCCCTTTCCTTAAGTGTAGGAGCCTGTTTTTCAAGATGGTGTGTAATTTCTCAATGATTTTGCTTTCAAGGTGAGCTCTTTAAAGTTATGCAAACTATTTGGTTTTCTTCAATATTATTAATTCTCCACCTCTGTATACCAGAGACTATACTTTTGAACTTGGATGTCTGCCTATCCCTGAAAACTAGCTACCCTTCTCTTCAAAAAATGTGAGCCTGTGGGGATTGGGACACCAAGCATAATGCTTCCGACAACATCCATTGCTGAATGCATCCAAATGAGTACATGGATACAGCTTTTTAGCACTCTTCCTAGACAGACAGTAGGACAAGGAATGGGGCACTATTAACTATTCATGGAAAGTGTTTAGGATTGCCTCTTGATGCTGTATATGGCCGAAATAGTTGCAGCCCAGAAGATGTTGTATGATGTGCCTTTCCTTTGAACAGCAAGGGCGTAACTAAAAAGTGTTAGATGGGAACAGAAGCCAGAACCTGGATATAAGATGTGCTTGAAGTCAGAGAGGAGCCCCACGTGTTATCAGTGGTAAATGTGGAGGATGCAGTGGTGGCAAACGGCAAGGCTGAGGACCATGGCAAGTTAACAGCTGTCTGACTGCGTATGGTTTCTCAGAAAGCTGAGAAACAAGCTTTTATAAACATAGAAATGTAGTTCTATTGAAGTAATTTTGTGGCAATGTTTTCTGATAAACTGATGGATTTGTATTTGATGATAAAAGATGGTGTTTTGTTGTTGTTCTCCATCCTGTGATGGTATGGGACATTGAGCATTTCTTATGTGATTAGAATATCCTTCTGTGACAGAAAGGAAAAAAAAATAGCGGCAGGAGAAAGGCAGAAGGAGGAGCATCCCTGCTTCTACAAGTATTACTATGCTAAAAGTGGGGTTCCAAGCGTAATTACAAGTGCTCAACTGCTGCTGAATAAGGTTAATGAGCTGGGGAGAAATGCTGTGCTTATGAGATTAGTGCTTTTGGCACTGATGCTATTTTGTCTGTCTCTCTGGCACTGTTATACAGCATAGATGTCTATCATAGGATAGCTGTGCTGATGCAACTTTCTGCTGCCTAGGTAAGACATCCTCTGGGTGTAGAAGTTTACGTAATAGGAAAAACTTCAGAAGCTGTAGTGCAGTAAGTCTGTAAGCAGTATTGAGCCTTAAAATGAATAGGATAAAGCTGTGCAGAAACCTGTCACTTTGACTAAGTACTAAACTGAAATAAATCAGTTGAAACATTAAGGCTAATTCTGTTTTAGCTTTCAATATCTACAGCAGTGCACTTAAGCCAAGCTGATTTCAATACAAAACAGGCCTCTGGAGAACACTAGTCATTTGATACAAACTAGGGAATTCTGCTTCATTTTGACACAGCTGAGGTAAGAAAACAAAACTAAGTGGCAAACACTGAGTTTGAAGCACATTTACTGTAATAGAAGGCATGAGGAGTTGCATTATCTTTTTCATCATCACTATATTTTGTGTATCATATTGGCAAGACCTTTGAGAGATGACCAGTGCTATTCCTATACCAACAACAAAATCTGAGTGTGGTATTATAACTTTCTGAGGTGAACTGCTGGGTATTACTAATAAAGGAAGATCAGATAATAGGAAAAGAAGTGCTAATATAAGTGATTGAATAAGGCTTGGTACTTGATTTAGTTCTGAAATGTTTTCTGGTTTGGGTTTTTTTAACAGGAATTAAATAAGTACATGCCTTTGCAAATAGAATTTTATTATTCCTTTGCCATGCCCCTACTCCCCATTCCCTTCCGAGGTTTACCCAAAATACAGCTCTGCCAGAAATTTTTCTGGTAAAAAACATTGTTATATCAGTAGGGAGTGGTTCACTGAACTAAATTTCCAGTCATTCAAAAGTTCCAGGCCATATCTTGCCATCTTTTAAAGTTACTGGAGGCTGGGGAACTTGGAAGTCACTTGCAAGGAGCAGTCTGTGCTTGTGATGTAAAATGAGCCTTCTGTGAAAGGTAAAGCCTACGGAGCATCTTGTCATAGAAGGTAACTCTCAGTGTTTTCCATTCTTGCTTCCTTCAAGTGTCTGATCTTGTGGTGTATCATGGATAGAAGGGAAACTGCTGACAACAAGAGGCAATTCTGTGCCAGTTAGTCCAGGCCAGTTTTTGCCTCTTAACCTGGGAAGGGTTAATGAACTGTTAGGGTCACCAAGCAGCCTTATTACTGTCAGTTGCAACACAATTTTTGCATTAGACAGAATACCTAGAAAGAGCAATTGCAAATAAATCAGTCATCTGAAAGTCATCCCAAACGTGGGTGCTAACACTCTAGGTATTTGAAAACCGTAAATTTGAGGTAATGTTGTCATCTTGAACACTGATCAAGTGTTCTCTCCTTAGCCACAATGTTAACAGGTATTTGCAGTGCTAGACCCAACTCACCTAGACATTGTGTGAGAAAATAAGTGCGAATCTACGTACCTATTAGGCTTATAGCTGAACAGTCTATTGCTGCAGTCAGGTAATTACACAAAGGTAAAGATAGATGTTTTCTGCTCCCTGAAGTATTTGCAGTGGCCTCACTGATGCCTAATGTAACATCTAAAAACCCAGAATGATCACAGCAACTTCATCTGACTGTTTATATCAGTGATAGGGTAAGAAAACCTCTAGAGGATTAGAGTTTAATGCAGCAAAATTTTGAAGTAATTTGACCTTAATGTTAGTATATTACTGCTTCGTGTGCACTGCATCAGAAAAACTGAGACTGACCATCAGATAGGTCTTTTTATCAAAAGTTGGTGAAGAGATACATCACTATATTTAAAAGATATTTAAAAAAAAGGCCAACTTTTTGGAGGAAACACATCTGATTTGAAGATGTCTGTATTGACTAGAGATCTAACTAAACACAGGGTTTATGTTTTTATACTTGCAATGAACTATAAAATGCTGTCTTCATTTCCTCTATAATGCACTCACACAGATACTATTTGGATTTTATTAAAATTGGGCTTGCCTCTGGTCCAAATAATATACTGTCAGTGCAACAGGTACAATTTAAAAGATATCTGAGCATGACTTGGAATAAGCTGATTTGAATCTATAATACCAAGTTTTCTGTTCTTCCCTGTCTGTTCTCAGTTTTGATTACTTAATATCATCATTTCTGTTATGGGTTTTTTATTCTGAAATTACAGTGTACAAGCTTTCACCTTTAGCACCTTGACATACATTGCAATAGCAGTTTCATTACTGAAGGTATTCTGACTTGACAGAATGGCTTTACGAATGGGAAAAGAAAGTATTGCCCTTAGGCTGAGGAGAGTTCAGCTCAGAAGAATAATGGCCATCCTGAAGGCATCTGCAGCCCAGCTCAAAATGCTTTTTGTTTGCTGAAGTGAAAGAATATTGTTGTGTTGTGAGAAAGGGAGAGCTGAGAAGAACTTCAAATAATTGAAAGTGTACACTTCACCTCAGTGGAATTGATTTGCAATGTGGCTGCAGAGGGAGAAAGTTAGGAGTATCTGTACATCCCAATGCTGCCTGCGCTCAAACAACTCAAATACAACTCAACTGTAAAAACGAAAATTCCTTTAATGGAATATTAGTATGAAAACAAATTTTTACTTTTCACATGCTTTCTTGAGTGGGTTATAAAAGATAAGCGATTTCATTTGAGTGCTTATGGACTCAGAATACAAAGGTTGTTTCAACAAGGTATGTATTGGTCAATCATTCTTGGCATGCCCACTCTATGAAATGCTTGCTGTTTGTGCATTATGCTGATGGATCTAGGCTGCAACCCCTTCTTGCGCGGACATGTGCAGAATGTTTAAGGTAAGAACAAGGTGGTAGCAATGGACAGCCTGTAGTTAGCAAGACTGTGTCTCCTGTCATCTTCTAGAAATCTTTATGCCATACTTGTATGGAATGTCATTAATGAATCATCTGAAGTAGATTCTGAAATAAATCAGTATATGCACTCTGAATAATCTTGAAATACTAGAAGTATATTTATTCATGTAGTTGTGGTATAATAGACTTGCTAAGCCCTGTGGATGGCAAAGAGCTTGGTTTTGCAAAAGAGAGTAGTTGGCAAGAGGGAGTGACACCTGCGTCTGGTAAAACAGATAAATGGGGTGATGGTCTAATGCTTGTCAACTAAGTCATGCCTGGGGTGAGATGGAAGCCTCAGAGCCTGGTGTTGCTTCAGTTAAGAGTAGAAACCCTCCCAAAAGCATGTACTGAGCTCCCTGCCTCGAAGGCATGGCACACTGCCCAGTCCCCGCTTCTGACCACACAAGTGGCCTTGCCAAGGACCAATCAACATTTACTGATTGACTTAGTCCCACCTTGCCAAGAGGCACTAAAAGGTTTTCAAAAAGGTATAAAATTGATAGCTGAAAACTCTTTCTCTGGGGAAGAAGGAAATGACCACCTTACCTGACAGATGGGTTGTATGAGTCTGGACCTCTCTTCCTTCACCAGGAAGAAATGTCTTGGTAAGAATTGTGTGCCTCTAACTCTCAGATGTTTCCCTGGGAAAATAACTACTGACTTGAGCTTTTGGTGTTACTTGATGCATATATATATATACACACATATATATTTCTGCTACTTGTTAACTGTTCATGTGTTTAAGTTTTAAAGCACTAAGTGAATTTATCAAGGCAATCCCAAATTTAAGTCTGTCACTTCAATTAGATTACTTGTTGCCTTATTACTGGGAGCTGAGTTGCACGTGTTATTTACCCTGTGTGTACCAGTCTCTAAGGAGACTCTCACAGGTGACTGGATTCTGACTTGTGGCAAACACATAATCCTTTAGTCATAAACTATCAATCAAGTCTGGAATTAGAAATGGATTCAGCTGCACCTAGGCATCCTCTTTAAGGGGATACTTAGTCAGCAAGGGGGTCCATTTTGAACCTCATGACTCCATGGGAGGGCATCCCTCAGGTACTGGTCAGAATCTCCCCTGTTTTAATGTGAAAGTAGTAAATTAAATGCATTGTAGCTTTACGTTCTTTTGTGTGTTTTCTACTATGCATCTCATCTTCGGTTTACCTTTGTTTAAGGTTAAACTGACTTATGACTGAAATTAAATTATTTCAAAATTATTCATGTAGAATACTCTAATTTGATCTCTGTCACAGTTTAGCCCCTCAGCTGGCGGCTGAACACTGGGCAATGTAGTCCCAGTTCTGTCCCTCTCTCAGGGAAAGGAATAAAGGGAGAGAGACCCTTATGGATTAGAACTGAAAACAACGTTAGTATTGTCTTTCCTTTTTATTTTTACTGTTTCATAAGAAAATAATGAAAGATATTAAAAATACACAAAGCCAATATTGAGTTCCCCCCATGACAATCACATCATCATGGACACTTCAGGGCAGGCACTGGGATGTCCCAGAAAGGATTCAACAGTAGATGGGAATTGGATTCAGGAATACATAGGTTGCAATTGAAGGTAGAAGGGCAGATGGAGTCTTGTTTGGATGCGGGCCACAAAGAAGGAGAATTTGACCTTCCTAACCCCTTAGTTGTATATTGAGCATGAGATATATGGAACAGAATACTTCATTGGTCAAATTTGGGTCATCTGTCCTCCAGGCAGGTGCAACCCTGGTTGCCCTCTCATTTATGATATTACAACAACTTTAGCAGTGGCCTTCATTTCTCTTGGAATATGTGTAAATTAGGGTCTCTTTGCATAGTGTTTGTCCTTAGTAATAGCTAGAAATGTCAGGTTTCTGAATTCTAGAAGCAGACGTCGTATGAAAAACATGTAACTTCAAGCAGTGTAGTCACTCAGAAGAAGTTTTAACTGAAAAGTACAAGAATTGATTCTGGTTTAGTTGAAAACCAGAACAATCTCATAATTAGGAAAGAAAAGTTCTAAACTTGAGTAAACATTGGTTTATTGTATACACTTTTTTTTTCACTCAAAACATCAGCTGTTAACTTTACATTTGAACAGGCATTATTATGTTGCAGTGGTACATTAAACAACTCTACAAGTGACTTGAACAATTAACTCACAGTTACATCCTTCATCTATCATAATTAATGAACTATGGCAAAGATGCACATTAGCAGCTGAAAAATTTGAAAAGATATAGTCCTTACACATTTCCCTACATGCCTTCCTCTCTCTTAGCGTTATAAGTTTCAAGAATTTTTTTTTTAAAGAAAAAAGTTGATGCTATGAATTAGGTGATCTTGGAAATCTTATTGGCATTTAGCAGTTCTTAGCTAGTACTCCAAATGTATTACTTCCACAACTTCAGTGAGTAGTGTAATGAAGATATTAATTATCTTTAATGCCTTTTCATGTTATCTCTCCTGAATAAAGTATTCAGCATGAAAACTTAGGTGATGTGGGATAGCAGTTGAAGTCCATTGCTTTGGACCTCCTGCAAGCAGTCTATCTTAAGTGATCGAATTTTCTTTTTTGAATGGTTCTTCGTTATTAGGTGTCAGCACTACAGCCCTGAGATTCTATATAGTACTGTTTTTTCATGAGCTAATCAACTAAGTTTTGCCGTAGTATCAACATAAAGGGTTCTTGCCAAACATTAGTTGTCTGTTATTTCGAGGCTTTCTTTTAATTTAAAATCAAAATTTATTCATGATCTCTTTTATATCTGACTGTTGTTTCAACTTTATCCTTACTTTAAACAACTCATCATTTGCCTATTGTTCACAGAAAGGGCTAGCAGCTTTCAGTTTTCAAAGTTAAATGCAGTTTAATAAGGTGCAATAAGCTTTTTAAATCAACATTCTAGCAGTCTTTCTGAAGACAGTAGTTTTTTACAGTTGAGGTTTTCTTAATTGCAGCAATTGAGTTTACTTCAAAAATGTGTTTCCCCTTTCCTGAATGCAGGTTTTCAAGTAGGCCTATAATCACCACATAAAACAGTAACATCCTTGAAAGAACAGGCAATAGCATTGTGCATGCCATGAGTTACATTTTATACATCTTAAAGATAATAACTTCAGAAAAGTTTCTAATTATCTTACCATGTTTTAAATGTTTAGTGGCATGTTTTGTCCTTTATCTTCTTTCTCTTCCTGTTTGCAAATTATGGGCAAGCCTGAAATCTACTGACATTACTCTAAATATCTTCCTAGAAGTATAAATAAGCAGTTATTCTCCTGTTCATTAGCTAGTACCAAATGTGACATGCAAGTAAGAAACAAATGTGGGTAGTGCAAGGAAAACTAAGGTGACCAATGCAGGAAATTATGATTGTCACTTGTAAGACAATTTTAAGTCCGCAGTTCTGGTAGTAAAACACTGTATTGACCTGTAAAAGCCCTTACAGTCAATACTCAGAGTAGATAATAGCTTCTAATAATTTCTCTGGGAGATGGTTAGGTGAATGTTGATTTTATGGTTGCTAACTAAGTCTGGGTTTTGCCAAACTAAATGCTAGTGCCTTTTCTAGTCTGGTTCTTATATGTAGGATGCCTAGTGAGTGTTTAATATTCAAATCTTAACATGACCCAGAGAATGAAAAACCCTGTAATGAGTTTAGCAAATGAATGCCTTCAAAGCTTTATATGTAAGGAACAAAGCTTTGTCCTGTCCTATTAATTTGGTAACCTTGACAAAAATCAGAAATGTTTAAAGAGCTCTAATAGCTGTTCTGACCTTGCTTCAGTCATAGAGTAAAACAAAATAATTTCAGTTTCCATTAAAGCTCTGATATGTACTATTTCTGTCAAAACAAACAAATAAAAAAGCCTAGAGAATATTTTTATGAGTATTAAAAGAGCTGCAATTCATTTGCATTCATTTAATCTTGATTCTTTCCTGTTGAGATTACACAATACATAATTGGACAGCACTTGTTTCTGATGATTCTTTTCTGGCTAATGGCAAGCAGTTCCACCATCATCTGTGTTTATTTAATTTACTTATCCTGCATAAATGAAACCCCTGTTGCCAAAAGCATCCATTTTGTTTAGTGTTGTATGTGTTTATGCAGATTTTTGGTTTGTGCAGTCAGAAATCAAAAGTGTACTTATGCATGTTTTTTCACTGCTCTGTGCATCTTGGATGTCTCACAGGAGGCATTAATGACATAAGGAATTGTCTAGTTAAAAACCTTACTGTAAAAAAATAGAATTATAATTTTGATTAGCTTGAAAAGCAATATTTTCTTGCTCTCAGAAGTCAGACATTTGAGTCCAGACATTTGAGTCAACTTTGGGGGCTTTTCTGTATGTGCTGTTTTCCCAAACTGAGCTCATGCATCATTCAGGCAGATGGGCAATTTTATGAAGTTTATTAATGGCTGAACACTTCAATGGGTCTGTCATGCACTATTTGTTTTTTAAAAGTTACTGACTTCTGAACAAAACATTAATAACTTGTACCTAGCAATTATAAAGAATTTATTTTAATAGAAGTGGGTCAAATCAGGCTTTCTAAATTAGATTAAGTTCCACATACAGTGGGAGATTTTGGCGAAGAGGAGTGTGCCAGAAGCAAGATTATTTGGTACGTGTCATGAGCTTTTGATTATTCTGCCATGCATTTCCAAGACACAGATGTAAAATGTTTTACCTAGGATAGAGGTTTAATTTTTTTTTTTCCTTTTTATTGTGTTGTATGCTTATGCATTGTGAGAGTACACACTTTTTCTTCAGCTTCGCAGGGTGGCTGCATAATTCTGTGGAGATGGGAGATGCAGACAGCACACAGAGGCAAACAAATCTGTTGATTTCATCTTTGGTCAGTGATGTAGCAAGCTCTGTTCATGTTCTGTAGGTACTCCCGTATCTGCCCTCCCCATGCACAAATTCAAGAAATAAGCATTAGGACAAATGAACCTGAGTTGATGGTAATAATGAAAAAATTATCACATCTGTCTTAAAAAAAAAAAAAAAAAAACAACAAACAAAAAGAGAAAGAGAAAAAACAAAGTGTAATGTTTTTCACACTGGCTAGAGAGGTGACTTACACAATATAGAAAATCCTAAAATTTTTGAAAAGGTAATTATTAAGGATTTTGCTTCTTTGTGATGGAGAAAGAACTTCTAATTACATCTGTATAATGTGCTGCAAGTATGTGAATGACATTCGGGGGTGCAGATTTCCAGTCTCTGCTGGTTTCTGGTTCTGGAAGCTTAAATGACTGATGGTATTGTCAGAAAGGTGTGTGGGGCTTTGTAGGGTTTTGTTTTGATTTGTTCTGTTTTGTTAAGACATACCTTAAGATGTATGTCTTAAGTTAGTTTCTCTTACTGCTAAGACAGGATACTTTCCATAATATTTTCTAGGTCTGAAAAAAAATAAGCGGAGGGAATGTGTAATACTAATTTGCAGGCAAATGTTGATTCTTTACTAGAGAGCTAATAATCTTTAATAGGTAGGAATCTTAAGAAATCTGGAAGAGAATGTCTGACTAAAGTCAGTTTTTCCCCTTCATCTGAAGTGCAACACCTGATTTTGGTAACAGAGTTGACGTTCTTTGTAAAGGCGCTGTTTGCGCATGAGTATCAAAATAGTAAACTTGTTGCTTTAGATTTAGTAGCATAGAAGGAACTTGACTGTCTCACTTCATTTCTGATTCATTTAGTCACAAAAGAGACCCAAATTAGTTGTCTTTAGATGTTTGTAGGTGTGGAAGTCTTTTGAAGTGAGCCCCTCCAGGCCTCATAGATTTTTCTGATGTCCTCTTGCTATGTTGAGTGAAGTTGTTGCCTCTTCAGTCCAGTATTTTATTGTAAGAAGTATATGATTTGATGCTGATACATTTTCTTTAAGGATTTCTAAATGTCACAATCAACTAATTAATTATCATTGCCTGTAGGGAATGCAGCCTGTGTAATGGCAACCTGGATGAGAAGGTGGTGTTTTATAGAAGTGGGGAACCTTTCTGGGTGTCATACACATCTGGTAAACTTAAAGGCCAAAATACTGTTGAAGTTTCCTTTCTGATAAAAATGAAATTATATATGACTTCCATTTTAAATGTCACGTAATGTATCATCCTCCAAATTGAAAATCAGTATTGATCGAGAAGGTGAGTTAAAGGAAAGTTAATAAGGCATAAGAGTTCTAACTTCCACTGAGATATATATATATATAAAATGTAGCAGTTGTTTCTGCAGCAGCCCCACAGAGTAGCTGCGAGTAACTTCCCTTTGCCTTTTGCAGCATTTTCTGTATTTGAGATACAATAATTCTAGTAAAAAAAGAAAGACACTCAAGTTTAAGAGAATTTTGTAAGTATTCTTATATCATATATTTTCTATTTAAATTATGTAGTTCTAATGGGAAATAATGGTGCTTAAAAACATGTGTCAAGTACAACTGATTCACCTAGATGAGAATTGAAAACAATTACTTAAGGATCCTAAACTCACAGTCTGTTCCATAAAGTAGATCTGAGTGCATAAAACCAAAAGAGGTGCTGTGTGCAAACAATCATAAAGATATTGAAGTCAGTATCCTTTAGCAATGCAAAATAATAACAGATGGTAGTCTTGTTCTTCTTTGAGTGGTTTACTATTGCAGTTCTTAACTGAAGAAAGCAACGGTAGATTATGCTAATGAATAGAAAAATGAAAACAATCCAAATTTATATTTGAGTCTCAAACTATTGCTGTCCTTGAATGTATTTGAAAACAGTAATTGAAGTGCTTTCTTCTAAACTGCAAACCTTCTTCTTCTGTTTTTCAGTTGGCAGTTTGATGTTAAACATAGGAATGGATTTTGTGCTACAAACCGTAATAATATGTAAACACAGCATTGAAGTGTACTACAGAACAAATTTAAACATGTACATCTAGTCAGTGTGTTATTAACAGTGAGTAACAATATGGGTACCAGCTGTGAATGTATGGGGATAGATTCTGGGAACCTTTCTGAGAGATGTGATATTCCATTAACAATATGCAAATATTAAATAGTAAACTACTCTAGCCCATTTGTTGGTCACAGTGTCAAGTCTTCATTTCTGATATGAGTGATGACTGCTGTAGTTGTTTTAATTTGTTCTCTTTGGGTATGTTCAGAATTCACATAAAGCCTAGTATAATGGATGGGCTTGCCCTTGTGTAAAACAATTACATTGACTGAAGATCTATAATGGAATGGCTTGTATCTCTTCTAAAGTATCTAATTAATCTGGCTCTTACTGGGTTGAATTTTAGCAACCTGCTTTAGGTCAAAAGAAAAAAAAAATCAAACTCCCAAAAAAACAAACGATCCCCAGAACTCTATGCTGTGTTATGAAATCTTTAAAAAAAAAAAAAAAGTTCACTGTGATGTGAAAATCATAACTTACACAGTACTCCTGCATTTCACAAGCGTAAGCATGAGCTATGGCTGCATACTAGTCCATATGAAACAAGTTTTAACTGTAATGTTCTGGGTTTATAACTGCTAGTCTCTCTTGCTACTCTAAGTTATATTGCAAGTGCATACATGGTTTTTTTTGGTAATGCGTCCCTGCAGAGTGTTTCTGTAAAGCCATTTGAATATGTATGCCTTCTTGTCATAGAAGAGTAAATTCAGATGAGGTAGCAGAACTCTGCAAACAAAGTTACATCACTGAATGCATGGAACAGATAAGCAGTGGAAGAAAAGACAACTTCTGTTTCTCTGTTTCCCATCTCCTTCTCTTCAGGCTGTGTTCCTTAGCATCCCAGGAAACAGATTTTTCTCACTTTTTATTTGGAGAAAAATCTAAGAGAAGTATCCTTGAAGCTGAAACCCCTAAATAGCTATGGAATGGGCTACAAAATTCCAGGGAACCTGAATTATTCTAGGTTTCAGAAGCAAAGGTGAAGAAATAGGGATGGTGGTGAAGTCCTTGGAAATATGTATTGAAGAGGAACTTGTTCAGCAAAACCTGGAGGAAGCTGAGGGACATGAATGAGAATTTGCTTTGCAGGAAGTGCAGAGAGGGAGATAATAGTAAAAAGGAGTGACTGGTAGAAGAACTCAAGTCAGACCAGAAACATAATTCTGATTCAGTTATTCTGAACTTTGAGATGCATCTTTCTTCATAAGGTTGCATTTTAAAATGAATCATAGAATAATGATTGGGTATCAACTGTAAAGGTAAAAGCAGATTTTTTGTTGATATTTATATATAAAACAGTATATAACTGCAGTTCTTCTTATCTGCTTCAGTGTTTCTGGTTAGTATGTGATATATAATTCTCGGTAAAATATGTGTAATACATTTATGAGTGTAAATGGAGTTATTTGAGTATTAGATATAAGCAAACAATGAAGTAAATTTAGTATTCCTGATCAGAGGCATATTTCAAAAAAAACAAGCACAGAACTATAAGCAATTTTTGATTGACAGTAGCATGCTCATATATTTAATTGACTGTTTTATTCAAAGCCGTGTTTTGAAAAGCATTATATAATGCTTTCTAAATGATTCAAAGAGTATCTTGCTGTAAAAAGATTTTTATTGAAAATTCAAATAGAGCTTTGTGGATTGCTCCCAAATCTGTGTGTGTATATACATGATTTTAACTCTATTGCTTTTAGCAGTATTACACAGAAAAAACAGTAATATTAGATTTATGGAAGTTGTTCTGAAATTCATTTATGCTTTTATTGGTTTGTCAATGTATAAAATAAGAAAGATGTTTAACATGTATGTTTTCTGAAAGAATAAGTTGTTCTGAAATTACCACAATGAGTATACTTCTTCTGTGGCATGCCAATTCTCTCCTTTAAATTACTTACAGAAATGCTCTGTGAGAAGAAATGCAGTAAGGCTTTTATGAGCAACACGCTTTTACCCGGCTTCATGAGCAGTATTATTGAAAAGTGCTGAAATGGGCATTTTCTGTTCTCTTTCATATTTAAATAGAACTAAGTTGCTTGAGGACTGAGGTCAATATCTCTGACCAGGAGTTAGCAGCTGCCTCCCTGTTTCTCATGGAAGCACTGGCTGGCACCCAGACCGGGCCAAGCACAGCTAATGCAGATGAAAATGGATTAATGTGATGGATTATAATGAACTGCAAATTTAATATTCCTTCTTTGTGTAAGGCTGAGAAAGTGAAGGGGCTAATTAAAATACTTAGATTAAGCCACGAGAAATCAAAGAGATGCAAAATGGCTCATTTCTGTGTCTCTGGTGAAGCAGCTCTGGGATGATACAAAATACCATTCTTAGCTGGTTTTCTGCATGGCTTTAGGGCATGAGTAGTTGTCAAGGAGAATTGAAGTACAGTGATTGATGTGTTAAGATAAAAAGTCGGTGATGTAATCTTTGTCCCAGAAGGCATGTTTTTTCTTGGTTTATCACCTGTTTTACAAGGAAGGGCTTAGAGTAGATTGGTTATGTATGAGGAAGAGTGAGCTAGAAAAATTAGCCAAAAGTATAATGTTCATCTAGACGGTTTCCTTTTAAAATTGAACCTAAAAATATCTATGCAAGTGATGATAATCAAAAGCAAATAACCTTAGGGTGAAGCATAAGCAAGGAATTTGTGTGGAAACAAAAAGAAATAAGCTAACTTTGTATTTATTGCAACAGGAACGTTTGTTTCCAACTATATGTCGATCTGTCTAGCGTTTGTTCCTTCTGTGTTGGGCAACTCTGTGGGACATTGTATTGGATGTGATGGCACCTAGACAGCACAGTTTCAAAAAGTATTAAGATGGCATTGTTGCTTTTATATTATGTATCTTTACTAGTAAAGATTGTCAATTTAATTCTAACTTCACCATTCATATGAATTACATCCTGTGGATATACAAAGTTGTCAAATGCAGCATCATGTTTTTTGCTCTGTTTTTGGAGTTGTAGGTGGCTGTCTTCTGAAATGTATTTAGGAGGAAAAAAAAAAGCAAACAAAACCAAATTACAAAGCTTTTTCTTTAAAGACAAAATTATTGAGCAATATATCTTACTGATTCTTACTTTGATTATGTACTTCCTTTTGCATCAGCGGGAGTTCTGGTATACAAAACTGTCTGATTTTAGGCTAAAAGCTGATGAGCGACAACTGCCTTTGTTAAACTGCATTTTCTCTTTGATCAGTACAGCAAAATACTGTGACATTTCCTTGTTTAGGAAATATAAGAAGAATTTGAGTATGAATGGAAACCTCAGGCTCAAAGAGTTGAGCAAAAATTAAAGTGCAAGACAATTGGATATAATTAATTTCTGGGAAACAGATATTCAGAATTTCCCTTGGACATTTTAAGCTGCCCATATTCAGTTGAGCAATCCAGTATAAGAAACTTTTTTTTAATTGGAGTATGTCTTAGAGGGGCTTTTACCTTAATCCCATTTTCAGCTTTAACACATTTAACTCTGAAGCCTTCCTTGTATGTCTAATGTTTTGTTATCATGCAGTAAATTTGCTTTACCAGATACATAATCTAATTTTATTTTTGTCTTTTCCCAATCACTTTCTAACAGGGAAACCAACATTTTCTCACCTAATTGAACAGCCTCTTTATAATTCCTGTTGCTTTGTGTAGTGAACTCATACCAGAGAAAGCATCTCACTCACTACTTTGCCCAGAAGTATCTCTAGCCAGCTGGAATTCTAATCCAGCAGATAAGATTATGCATTTGAGAAGCTTCATGCCAAATGGGTATCACTGATGTTAGTATCCAGCAATATTCCACTAACGCAGAACATCTTACATTAAGATCTTGTTGTTAACATAATAGGAGCAGGGAAAAAGAGATTTGCTGTGAGAACATTCTCAGGTGGGCCTCAAGATTTGCATATATTTGTGCTTGTTTTCTGTTTTAAACTCATCCCTAGCGCTCTTGCCTTGCCAGCAGATTATCACAGACCAATTGGAAACATTCAGTTTGTGGTGCCTCAGAGCACTTGTTAATGAATCCAGTGTTTGAACAGTAAGACAAATGTTTGTTGGCTGTGGGATGCAATGGAAACAAGATGTGTGTAAAGCGCTGTGTACTCTAGTGGCACAGTACAAACAATGAATAATAAGGAAAGTTTAAATTATTATTGCACAATTTGTTGGAGAAGGTTAAGGTCTTCCCACTATGCCCATGTTTTATTACTGTCAAGTACCTGCTCTCTTGGGAATATTACTGTTATTTGAATGACCATGTATTTCTCCATTCCTGTTGTTTTAATGCTGACTGGAGTTTTAGCTTCTGTTTTAATCCCAGTCCTGTAGAAGCTGCAAACCTTACGAAAATACTTTTGAGTGGGTATTCCTTAGGTAGGCCACTGCAGGAATTAAAGCAGGGCATACATTTTTCTTAAGGCAGTATCCAGGATATTGAGACATCCAAGGATGATATTTTCCCTGCAGTTTACATTACCTTGAGTGCTGTTCTACTGCTGTTATGGCAACTTAGGTAGGTATCATATTGGAAAATAGTTACCAGTATAAATGCTATTATACTACTAAAACTGTCCACACTGAAACGATACAATCTTTTTAAGGGGTTTCCTTAATTGTCTGATGCAGGATAAACACTGAGGTGAATCATGTTAGGCTTATTGACCATACATACACTGGACTGGAAGGTCAGTAGTTACGTAGGGCAAAGTTCTTCTATGAATTGGCTGGCCTTATTGACATTGCATTAATAATTCGCAATTTCAGATTATGTCCAGCCTCAGCATAAAAGTCAGATTTGAAAAGAATTTCATAAATGATTGAAATAGTCATAAGACTGCAGTTGAGTACTGAATTTTTTTTTAATAGGATAAATAATTCAATGTTCAGTTTAATTTTTCCCTAAAGTAAATATTACAAGAGAGTGACACTTCAGGATATTAGTGACTGCATCAATACAGCAACATTAAAACCAGTCATCATTGTCCCAGTGTTTTCTCACTCATTAAAGAAATCTGTTTAACTCTGCTTGACTTTTTTCTGAAAAGTTGTGCATTGCAGCCACAATGTAAAATGAGGGTGGCAGGAAGGAGTTATCTGTGACTGGAAGAAGAGGACCAGCTACTCTGAATGCTTCCCTTTTTCCTAGTGCCTCAAAAAGGGCTTTACCACAGGCTCTGCTCATTTCTCCCCTCCTTGCCAGCGCTTCCCCGATTTTCTTTCTTAATATTGAGAGACAGCTTGGTCTGGGACTGTCTTGTGATGTGATGGACTCTAGCAGTTTTTAGTAGCTGACACAAATTGTTCCCAGGGTGCCAATAAATTATTTGGTTGTTTTCAGTGTTCCTAATTGCTGCTTTCACAGCCTTTCCCCTGGGTTGTCAGGTGTGATTTAAGTTGACTGTAGGTCATTACTGAAGCAAGAAAAGACAATGAAAACTTAAAAGACAAAAAGGCATAACAAATAACAAATTTCATCTCTGACCATTATGATTACTTAAAACATCATCTAAACTTTTAAAGCAGATACTTTCATAACAATTAATTATATTAATGATGTATGATATAGTGTACTGTAATTTGTAATATATTGATATTTTAAATACTGAAGGGAAACTATGCATAAGTTTCTCATACATCAGGCATCTACCAGACTTGTAGGCTGCAAATCAAGAATAATTTCTGTATTAAATGTGGTCACACATCTGGAAAGTGCTGCTAGACAGATCATCATGAACAATCCATTTTTGTTGTGAGGTGAATGTTGATTTTAGCCATTCAGGCATTGGAGTCTTTTGCTGTTAACTTTCAAGAAAGGATGTGATAATAGATTGTTCTCTGTGCGATTTCTAAAGCTTTGCATTTCTATCCAAGAATCTCTTTTTAATCTTTTTTGTTTTTTTTTTTTTTTAAATAAATCTAAATAGGTAATGATTGTACAATGTTGTATATGAAAATTAAATGCTAGGGGCTTCTGGCCTGGTAGAGTTACGTAGGAGAAAAAAGTAGATTTCTGAATAAAGTACAGACTTTATGCCTTTCCACTGCTAGCTGTTCCTTAACACTTCTGCAGTAATGCTACAGATGAAGAGACAGTCTTCAACTTGTGTATGTGTTTGCACAGGTGTTGACAGCTAAGCAGGGAACATAGAATAGGAGTATGAATTCAGTACAGTTGTCTTGGCTGCCTTCTCACTTAGCTAAGCCTAACTGCCATTATCTCTCGGAAGTGATCTTTATGTTAAGCATTAATTTATATTTTTTTAGGAGCACTCCATTAAGCTAGCTTAAGCTATCTTTTGAGACTATTTTTTAATACTTCTCCAAGAAGCTTTTAGATTCACACAAATGACTTGCAAGTGAACAGATAGATGAGATTTTTAGAACAGTAAAGTAAAATAAGAAAAGAAATAAATGCCAATGGCCGCTTTAGAGCCAAGTTCTCAGTTATTGTTTGATCCTGCATTTGGTTGCAGACTCTCTGAAGTGAGACATATTTTGAGGGTGTATGAGTCTATATAAGTCTACAGATACAAACATAGCATCATCCTGATATCAACTGATGCATATATGAATTACTACAACACACAGAAAAATTCAAAGAAATATGTTGCCTCACAATTAATATTAATTCTGTTTCTTAATGGTAACCAGTAGCAATGGCTTGAGTATTAAAGAATTCCTTAATCTGAATGAAGTGTGGCATTATGTGAGGCAGTTATGCTTTTCTGTTCATGAATTATTTAATTTCTTTCTCATTTTCTGTGACAGCTGGTACCTTCTAGGAAATGATATAATTTCCATGGAAGTATTCTAATACAATATATTTTAAAAACTATGATATTGCAAGTAGTAAATGATTATTTAAAGCAGTTAACTAACTGTTCCTGTTTCATGGTAATGTGCACTGTTAATCCCATGCTTTTAGCTCTTCTCTTGAAGTTTCCTTCTAGAGTGTGAATGTCGATGTACATAGCACCAGTCTTGTACTTCTTTAACCACTTTTGTTAGAATTGGATCATGATTTGGAAACTTTATTCCATTTCAATTAATTCCTTATTTACCTATGTACGGACTTTAATTTCTGGACTTGTTAGATTAGTCAGTGTTGCTCATTTTGTTTTCCTAGGATTAATTGTCACAACCCAGACAACCAGATTCTTTGCAGTTATGAAAAATGAGTCAAACTGAATTTTGCTAAATGAAAGCCAGTAGTGTTTATTAATGCATTCTGCCACCTCACACCTTCATTAATGGTTTTGTTTGCATTGTGAAGGTGACAGCCAAAAGGGTTAATGTGAATTACTTTCTTTATAAGAAACTGGGAAAGAATTAATTTATTGCTGATGTGAAATTGAGAGAAATAAGGAATGGCAGCATCATAGCAAGTTGGTGACATTTTGCAAAAGAACTTGGAGAATCTTCTGTATGTGTGAAAAACAAAACCAACTTAAACCTTCAGGGTGAACTTACACAGAGAGCAAAAAAAAAAAAAGCACAGGAAAAAAGCAGTCAGCTTTCTTTAAAGCAGAACTGCAGCTGCATGACAATAAAGCTTCTCGGAAATTCAGTTATAACTTAGTATCCCGTTATTTGATAAGTAATATAGTAGAAAGTAAAGTCAGAATTAATTTTAAGGTTATGTGTGTGATCATATATTTTTTTGCTACTACTCCACACGTATCCTTGCATAGACAGCATTTTTGTGAGAAGGACACAATATACACTTTTTTTTTCTAATATAACTCTTAGCCGTGTAACCTTTTTTCCCTACTCTTTTCACTTCCCTGGGTCCACTTTGCACCATTTGAGTTTCTATTTGCTCTCATTTATTGAGGCATAAACCAAATCTGTTGGCAGCAAACTGTTCTCTTTGAACAGGTATGTTAGGATTGCTTCCCCACAGATGTGTTTTGCTGTTTTTAAAATTATTATTCGTTGTGCTGGTAGCAATATTTTTATTGATCTTCATAATTATTTTATTTATGTAGCTGTTTACCTATGTGTGTATCTATTAAACAAGCCTAGGATCTCATCTTAGTTTATTTTAAAGTACTTTATCATCTCTGCTGATGTACGTGTTTTGAGCTCTAATTGAAAGCAAAATAAATGACCCCTCTGCTACCTCATTGCCATTTTTTATATTTTTTTGTAGTCTGCAAATATCCAAGTTTAATATCTCCCAGGTCTGGTTGGAGATTGCCTAATCACAGCAAATACTGTTCTGGTGAATTACTGTTCTATGTAACTTCTTAAAGATTCTTGGCAAAAGTCTTTAGATTGTACTGTTACAAAACACCTTTTGTAGCCCACTGTTTATGTAAAATGCTTAAGATCTTTTTAAGGCAAGTTTCCTTAGGAAATCAGTATTTAGAGATGGGCTTTGAAGAAAGCCTACTCTTGCTTCTTTCTCATATTGGGATTTTAAAATGTTTGCTTTTTGCTTGGGGATGTAATAGCAACTTCATTGCAGTGAAGTGAATTTATTAAGAGCTGCTATATTTGCTATAATCATACAAAAATAGCAAATGCAAATATTGATTTTTAAACAGTGTAAATCACACAGTAAAGTAATATGTGTAACTTAAAAACTACATAGAATAAAATATTTGAATGCTAATGAGATGAAAATAGCTTCTCATTCGCCATTATGTAATAAATACTAGCAAGTGTAATATTAGCAGTGTAAGCCTATGTCATCATCATCATTATAAGAAGCCTTCTCAACTTTTCTAAATTATTTTCCACCAAAAATTGCTGTTTTATCACACTATCAGGTCAGCAGTTCCATATATTTTGTACTAATCTGGGCAGTGTACTCCAAACTTGAATTTTGCACAAAATAGTCAGACACCTCAGATCTTAAAGTAACAGTTTTAAACAGTCAGTGAATTCACTTTTCCATTTGGTTGTATCTTTGCAGTAAAATACTGTTTTTCTTTTGCTTTTTCTACCTATGCTACATCTTGAGTGACGGCAGAGAGAGCAACCTGTAGATAATACTAAAGATCCAGGCACACAACAAATTTGAGTGGCATAAAGAGGTTTCATGTTTTCTTTGTGTCCAATTTCTTATTTTGATTACTAGTGAATATTGACCTGTCATTTCCACAAAGTACTTTTTTTGTATCTAGTATCAATATATTTTTTTTCTGCGTAGTAGTAGTCAGCTCAAAGTCCATCATGCACATTTGAAGCTAGCCTTTTCTTTCCCATGTGAAGAAACCTGTTTTTTATCACATTGAAATTCATCTGCTATCTAGTTAGTGATGCGAGAATTTAAAATCATTTTACTAGCCTGGGAAGTGTGTATGGTCCACAAAAAAACCCCATATTTCATTATTTACTTTTCATTGCATCATACGTTGAAAAGCAGCCAATAGAATCCCAAACCCATAGGCTTTAGTAACCTTGCTTGTAAACGAGGGTAATTGGCAAAGTCTTGCCAAAGCAGAGTGATAAAGCTGATAAGCCCTCATCATTATGGTGAATATAGCAGGCTAGATCATAGTAGCAAATATTGGACTTGTTACAACATTTGCCTCTTCAAGGTCAGCCAGTATAGTATCTTCAAGATGTTTGGATTTCTAGCTATCCCTTACAGGAACTGAATGTAAATAATTATACTTGAATGTCCCTCATAAGCAGTCTGTCTGAAAGGGTTGTGGGTTTTTTTTCCTTTTTTTTTTTTTCTTGCACAGTCTCTCCCGTCTTCTCTCTCCAACATTTGTTGAATTTTACTGTTTAATATATTTGTAATAAACAATTGAACATACACCAGCACTGCATGTTACAATCCTGTTACTGCCTAGCCCCAAGGGATCATGTAAGGGAAGAACTCCTGTTGGCTAACCACTTCCATTTAAGCTTCATTGTAGCATTCAAACAATTGAATTAGTTTTCTATTGCTCTTGCTTGTCTAGGAGATTGATATAAAACCATGTACCTGGAAAAGAAAGATTTAAAAAATGTTTTACAATATTTAAAAAGCAAATATTGCTGTGCTTGCTTTTACTAAGGACATGCAAAAGCAAAGATGGAACTAATTGCTCCTTACTCCTCTTGATCTGAATAAACTCAAGTTTTCAGTGCTGACTGTAAAATAAATCACGACAAAGGAAACGCTGGTCCCTTTAACATTTTCTTAACTAATTTTTAGCTGATTTCTAAATGCATCATTAAGTGTTATCAGCATTGCAACTTAAGCTTATGGAGAGTTTGTGGCATATAGATCTTGGCTTCTTTTTTAATTGCAAAGAATTGTGACTATTATGTATCTAATCTTGTGAATTCAAAAATATTCAGTACTTTAATTATGCTTACTTTATGTAAGTGCTAAAGGCCGCAACAGGCCTGCAGTTGCTAGAATGCTAACAGCACATAATACAGCCAATTGCAAACAGCAGTCTAATTTGTTGATTTCAAGTGAGGTGTAATTATATTGCTTCATTTGCTGAGCAAATCATATGAGAGCTTCTCTAAATCAGCCTGATTGTGTAATGAAGAGCTAATTACAAACAGCAGTATTCTTGCAGTAAATTTATGGTGACTGCTAATGCCAGGTTGGCACTGGTATGACAATGGCTCATTAGTACGTTTACAAAAGCAACAGTGGAACTCTGTCCAAAGCACAGCAACTGTTCTCCATTTCGGGAGATCAGAGTTATTATCTGCCTCCTCTCCACTGTTAAAAGACTAAAACCAAAACACCAACCAAAACTTTTTTTTGTTGCTTCTTCTTAGAGGGAACTAAATAGCACTTCTAGAAAAGTCCACCATAAGATGGAATGATATGGAAAGCATTCTTCACAGCATTTAGAGCAAGTAGGCTTTGAAAATGTTGTTTGACCAGAAGACTTCACCATTAGTGACAGCTGGAGGTCTGGTATGTCCTTTTGCAATTCCTTTTTTCCCATTGTAACTTCAGTGCATGGAGTGAAGGGTCATCTTGGCAATGACAAGACTAAAAGAGAATTTCTGATGGAATTATGTTTGTCAGCCATGTGCCAATTATAATATTTTCTTGTGTTTAAGCTGAAATTGGTGGTAACCTGACACAGCTTCCATTACTTAATTCTAAATTATTTCTACTGTCAGATCAACTAACTTGAGGAAAAATGAACTAGTCACTGTACAAATTCACAGCACAAAATAAGTTCTCTGGTTTTTCTGAGGTTTCCATTAATCTTTTGGGTTTTATTAATTCCTTTAAGTTCCATGATGCATACTCTCTCATAGGTACTTTCAAGCAATAGGAATAATTTATTTCTGAATAGATGTGTGTAATTGCCTGTTCGATTTTAAGCCTGACACCCACAGTTAGATTGAATGTTATTTTACACAAAGGCTTCTAATCTATTAAATGGTGCACTGGGACTGATTTCCTATGAAATTGCCTGATATGCTTTCTCTCCTGGCATAATAGCTCAGAATAAATTCCCTCCTGTATATTTCCATCCTGCTTGCTTTCTCCTGTAACACAGAATAATGAAGCTCGTGCCTCTTATTATTTTCCTTCTGATCCTGCTTAGTGACAGATGACCCTTGATGAATAGTCTAATTTGGACAGCCACCCCAAATACGGAAACACACAGTAATTAAATCAACAGCAATGGACATGAACTTATATGAAGCAGACTTCTTTGAAAAACATGTGATATTTAATTCCAACAAAGTAGTCTTTTTCCCCTACAAGTTCCAAGTGAACTTTGATTGTTTCTGCAACTTGTACCAAGCAGTCCAGGCCAAGTTTGAAGATCAACACTTTGAGTTCAACAGTGATTTCTTGGAGAAAGAGTTTTAAAAAGATAGGAAGAATATAGTAGTCTCTTATAGTTATTGATTGTATCTGGGCTGTATTTTTTGTAGCCTCCAACAGAAGGCATGTATGTATAATGAAATTCCAGAGAGGAATTTGATACATGCAGATTTCTTCTGATTATGCATTTGTTAGACATGAGGAATACAATTTTTTTTAAAATCATTATTTACCAAGTGCTTTCACCAAGTAATTTCACTTGACTCCAAAAGAACCCTGTCATATTCAAGACAGTTTGCACTTTGGATGAAGACTGATCTCAATGTTAGAGGTGGCTCGCAACTTTCTCTTCTGATCTTGATTTGCAGGCTAGTCTCCTTATCCACTCTTTCAAAAATACACATTCATCTCCTTCTTCCCTTAATCTCCTTACTCAAGATTTCTGCTAGAGATATACCTTTCACAAGTTATTCTTTTACTTTGGTTTTCCATTAATCTCAATTTTAAAGCTGAGTTCAAACCAAATTATTACTTTGGAGGGGTGGGAGAATGAAACAGAGCAGGAAATCGCCTTCAAACAGACTGATATCTGAGGTATCTGTGTGAGTATTTGACTAGCTTCTTTTGAGCATCAGCATTGACACTTTGTTCTTTTGGTATATCCATTTGTGACTTTTTGTCAGTGTCCTATGAAATCTGGATCTTGATCCTTCTGAGGAAAGGAACAGGGTTTATTTCTGTTTCTAGAAATACCTTTTTCTCTCTGCCACTCCCCTCCACCCCTCCGCCAGCCCCCTACCCCTAAAAAAAAGTTTAGAATACCCTATAAAGTTAGTAAAAACTGGTTTTACAGCAAATTTAAAACAAATTCAGACACAAGCCTGTAGCTCCAGAACTGTTTGAAAATCATTGGGTAGGATGAAACGTCAATATATGGAGGTGGAAGGGGGAAATAAAATTTAAAAATTTTTTTTTTATGAAGCTCTCATGTGAACCAGCCTATATAAGCCTGGTCTTGCAGAAGTTAGCATGAAAATATTGTTGAAAGTCAGTTTTCTTATTATGGCACTCTAGTTTCTATATGCTGTATCTGTACCATATCTTATTTTGCTTTTCTATATTGCTTACATTTGATAAGTTTTTTTTTAATTTTTATGCTTATAATGCCCCCTTGGGAGTGCTTTACAAGACTGGTGTCTAGGGTTTAGTTTGCTACTGAAATAAAAAGGAAAAATCAATCTTGGCAAGATTGATTAATGATTTGACCCACAAAGCAAGCTTCGTCTGTTCCAAAGTCATAGTGGCTCACTTGACTTTTGATGATTAATGGATGTAAGCTACAGGATTACTCATGCATGTTTCTGTGGCAACAATGCCATTGAAAAGTATTAATGTAGATTATGGTTAAATATGGCATTTCTTTTAGAATGCTAACACCGCTTTTTGTGTTGTAGCACTTCACTAATTCAGTTTTGTCTGTTCACTGTTGAGGAATGATTTTACTTACCTTTATTAAGTAACACGAGAGATTATTTCCAAGAGTGTTTGAAATGTATGTGGGGCATAAGAAGTCAAAGATATAAGACTTCCTACTTTGATAGTAGAAGTTTGCACATTTGGAAAAGGCTTGCATGTGAACATATATGTATGCACGCATGCGTGATGCTTGCATTTGTACTCCAGGTATCCTAGGCTTTGCAATACCATTAAATCACGATTGTCTTTATGAATATTAAGTAGGTATCTTTCTTACTGCTTTCATTTGACAGCAAATTCACTGGTAGAAGAATGTCTCATTTTCATTAACAGATTGGTAATCATTCTGACTGAAATAATCTTGCTTTCGTAGTCCTTTTGTGGAACTGATTGGTTTGAGGTCTCTGGAAGCCAACTGCACTCAAGTATTACCTACGTGTGTTCAAGTCTATGTCTACCCTTTAATTGTGCATTTGACAACTTATATGTTAAAGATTAAGGCTTAACAATTGATTTCTAGTTATCACTTCATTAAACACCACTTAATGCTATTCAAATGTTGTCCCTATTACACTGATTTCATGCTAATAGCATCCTGTCTCAGTAACACTTATTGCTATTCTGTATCATTAGCTAAACCAGTTTCTTGGGACTTCCAAATAAAAAGTCAGTCCCAGTTCACCATATCCCAATTAAGCCAAGTATTTTGTAGCAACATATTGCGCTTAGCTGTTCTCAGGAAGTACTTTATAATCATGTATATCCAGCCACTGGACTACACCTCCCTAAATGGTAAAGGGTAGCTGTTAATTGAGATTTTAGGCAATGCAGGTTAATGACAAGAGAAATTTCAAACTGTTTTGGTAAGGCAAACGTATGTTATTTTAACATGCAGTACAGGTTCAGTTCAGTCAGTGCTGGAGCTTGAAAACTTACCTCAAAACTGTTGGCATAAAATACTTAAGACTGTCATTGAAAGATCTGCTCATTTTTCTGTTCTGTTTTCTAAACCCTATACTGGTCTTCTTGAAGAAGGGGAGATTCCGTTTCATGTGAGAGGTTGCTTTGTGTCAAGATTTTGTTTTGCAATATGGCAAACACTATTAGCATATATTCTGGTGCTACTAGGGTACCAAAAGTGCCACTGAAGTACTAATAGCTTGTTCTTGGTTCAAATTGCCATCTACAAAAGGAATATTGACTGCGCTATGCTTCATACACCTTCATTTTTCATAAATACTGGCAATAGCCTGACAATTGGCTCTTTTTCATCTTCATTTCTTTAAAAGAGGGCTCATGTTTTTCCTCTGGCTATAACAAACTACAGGTGAATATTATAATCATTGTAAGAGGAAATATGTTTATACAACCTCTTGGAAAATTAAATTATTTATATGTGCCAATTTTGGGTTGAACATGGTAAAAACTTAAATCATCAAGACTTTGCTGCTGCCTTGAAACTATGTAAAAAAATATGTTTTTTTCCTGAATAGGAGAAAGAGGCAATTTAGAGGTTACTTCTCTTTCAAGTAGAAAAGTCATATACAGACTCCAAAAGGCTAGCCCATCGCATGAGCTCTGATATCCTGATAATCATTTGGAGTTATTTTTTTCTGCATAATAAATTTCACTAGTTGTATTAAAGTTTGGTTGCCATTCCAGAAATGAGTAATGGCTCACATACATCAAGTTTTCTCAGATGAAAATCGTCTCTGAAATAAATAGCTGAGATTAATTAGTAGCCATTGTGAAGTGTCCAATTTGCACAGTTTAGGAAACTAGGATTAGTTTTCACTGTTTGTGAAAAACTGGTATTGGAAAAAAATGTTTTGCTAAAGAGGAGAAAGGAGTAAATTAGGATTTTTGTTATAAGTTTGCATTGCAGTTACAACAAGATTAAATTCTCAAAGGAAATCAGATAATTGGAAGGAGGATTCAAGTAGGACACAGAAGCTCTTGCCGTTCTTCTGTAGCACCACTCCTGAGTTTTTATGGTACTATCCAAATCACAGAAATGTATTATGTTATCAGTAGCATGGGGTAGACTTTAGGTCAAAAGGGCCCAGAATTTTGGCCCCAGGTTTAGCTGCCAGTTCACTGTTTAGGAAGTAAAACTGAAAATCACGTACTAGTGAAAGGGAAACAGATAAGCATACAAAAAAAAAAAATCACTAAATGAGATATTCTGTGCTTGAATTTCAGGTAAGCCTTAAAAAAAAAAAAATCTAAGTAGAGAAGTGACATATAAATAAGTTGCTTTTCTAAAATGAAAAAGAAACTACTTAGTCATGTCCGCAGATCTAATATGTATCACAATCTTCCATTAATATGAGGAGGGGAAAAGTCAGAGCTGTTGTCAAACTATCATTTTCTCTTAGGATATATACGAATTGCAAAATAAATAAATTATGGTATATTTGTAGGAAAATATTAGCTAGAAAATGCTTTCGATTTGCTTTCTTAAATTGGATGGCAGTTTATTAAAGGCTTTGAGATGAAGGACTTGTAGTTGATATGACAAAACATTGATATGGCAATGAGTTTCAAGTGTTAAAAAGATTATATTCAAGAACATGGAATTGTAACTAAAATGTGATGTGATTTTTGTTATTACAGTATTTTCAATACTGGCTCCAGAGTATTATTAAAACATATTTAAATTTACAGAAGAATGTTACTTCATATTTACATCAAATATATTTTGAGCTTATTTTTTATGTATTTTCTAGTAAATTAATTTACTTATGAGAAGAGTTATAAAAAAAAGTCTCTAAAAATATTGCTTGATTTGTGTTCTTAAACACTTCTTAAATTGTAACTCTGAGGAAGTAACTGTAACTCTGTAACACCATCGCAGATCTTATGCTTGTTATTTCTGTGCTGCTCAGGTTTTGACTTTGAGTATTCAGTGAACCTGTCACCAAGCAGAAATTACTTGTGTAAATTAATTGGTAAGTTCCCAAATGCTGTATGAAGAGACTGGGTAAAATGAAAAATCACTCATGACCTTTCAGATTACTTTTTTCTTAAATTTAGGTGGCACATCTAAAAATTGTAAGTGATGTCTCTTACCATAAAAAAGGGACGCAGTTCTTAGTTCTAGGAAAAATGCTAGCAAATGTTGTAAAATCAAATGTCCCTTATTCATAAATATTTTAGACATTGTCCAGTATCTTCCAGTCACTATGGCCTTGAAAGCTGACTTTGTACTGTCCTAAGGAAGTGTTTGTTTTGCATCAGACATCACCAGAATCAAAGTCAATAAACCATCCATACTTTGAGTGTATGAATCAGACCATGGGCATAGTCTTTTTTTTTCCTAAACCAGGCACTCTAAATTGACAAACATCAGTTCTTTTCAACAGGAATTCAGTGTAGTAATATCTAAATGTTTGTTTTAAAGAAGCTAGCATACGGTGCAAGCTGCTGAAATGGAAATTGATTTTCTGTTTTTCTCTCTCATCAGTAATATTGGTCAAAGATGTACTCAGTACTGTTTCACATGTGCCCACACACTTTCCATACGTTTGTAATACGTGGCTGACACAGTGCATTTCAAAACTACCGATGAGAAGTACTTCACTGGGTAGGCCAGCATTACTGTCTCAGGTCTGCAGATAGGGACAGGAAGGCACAAACACAGTCACAGTGTCTCTTGAGATCACTAAACATATCAGTAACAGGAGACAGCTTAAAATCTTGTTATCAGGTCTTACAGCATATATAAACTCTTCCTACAAAACATGCCTTCCTACCTTCCTTTGCTTTCTCCGAATATGTTATTATATGAAATAAACTTTAAAAATGTCTCATTTCATTTTTTTGTCATTAGTGAGCGTAATTTTTTAAATACATTTTTAGTCTTAGGAATTAAATTGACCTTTACGTACAGATGTATGTAATGTTACAAATGTTACAATATTTTAATATAACTAACCTAGCAAGGTGGGTTTGGATTTGTACAATCCTACTCAATGCCTGTCACTATGCAGCTCTGTTCATACAAACTCTAGGAAAATCATGTTTAAAAGTCTCAGGAAATATTAATGGGAATTGTTTTCTGCAACAGACTTGATTTGACAAGCAGCTATTGGAAACATTGAAAAGTCTCAATTCCTTACAGCATGACTTGCGTGCCAGTCAGCTGGAGACTGAGATAAATCTCTACCTCTAGAACAGGAGGTAAACAGTGTGACATAGTGTGGCAATATCTGCTGATTTCTAGTTCCAGAATTCTCAGTTGATTGCATTACCTGTTTGGAAATACCATAATTTTTCTCCTCTGTAAAGTAGGATAGCATTTACTTTTAAAACCCTTGTGAGCTGTCTGCAGAAAAATGCTTAAAGCATTTGAATTCATGTTCTGTCTTTGTAGGTCACTAACAAGCTAAGTATTCCTTTACCTGTCTGCAGAATTTAGTTTCACACTTTGAAGGTTAATTTAGCTCACAGCAGAATAACAATGGCAGATGACTTAAACGTGACAACATGTGAATGTTCTCATATAAGAAACCCTGCCCTTGACTCTCACATTTCTTAGGCTACATGATAGTTTAGTGGTGAACAGTTAGAGCCATCTGTGAAGATGGCATGTGGCCCATTTCTAATAGGTGCCAAATAAACATGGGTTTAAATGGGAATCTTGTGCAATACTGCAAATGCTATCTCATCTACACAAAGGTCATGTGTTGTGACAGTTTTGCCAAGCATCTCTTTACACTTCATGATACTTGTTGACATTAACAGGCCAGAAAAAGAGGATTTTTGAAAGTGGACACCTGTGCCTTCTCACAAGGAAAATATATTTATCAGAGTAACCTTGAATAACAGAATTTGTCAGAAAACTAACATACAAAATGTCCTGTAGCAATTTTCTGTTATTAATCTAATTCCAGAGTGTATTAGTAAATGAAAGAACAGGGCACAGATTTCAAACTTTTCAAAGAAATTGGTAACTGGTAATGAAAACAGAAAATGCTTCCTCCCACAATTTGTCATCTTTTAGTTTTGTCGTTGTGGTTAGATGAAAAGGGACATAACAGATTTGCCATTTGTCTTGAAGCTTAGTCATCCTTATTACAGCCAGCTTAATTAGACTCTTAATTCAGCTCAGAAAAGTTGTAACCTTTGGAAAAGATATAATTGATAAGGCTAATTAATAAACTGAAACTTTTCTGCATTGTGTTTTGTTATCACTTTTTGTTTTCCTTTAAATACCTGCATGCATTTTAGCATTTCTTAAGGAATTACTTGTAATGTGATGTAATTTTCAGCACAGTTCAGTGTAGCAGCTTGCTAAGAGGGAGTATTTAAAACGTTAAACTATCATCACATAAAAGCCTCAAAGAAATTTTGTATCTTGAAAATATATATATATTTAAAAAAAAAAAAAGAAAAGCCAACCCCTGCAATTTGGATGGTTAATATTTGGAAACTTTGCTTACATGAAGCAGTAGTGTATTTTTGAGCAGAATCATATATGATTGCAACCATACTTTTGTCATTTCAGAACTCATCAGAAATAATTTCACCCTCAATTCACTAATTCCCTGTTTAGAATCCTAATAAAAATTCAGGCATATTTTTACCCAGAAATCATCTTAGGTGAAGACACTCTAAAGAGTACTAGTTGAACCAATTATGTCTTTGTGCAACATTAACCTCATCAGTCTTACATCTGAGCTCCAGTTTCTTTCTTTCTTTCCACCCCGCACCCTTCTTCCACCATTGTAGAAGGGTGTAAGATTTGTTAGAAGAATCAGTGACATAACACAAAGGTAAGCAAAATATAAATGATTCCCTAATGGTCATACTGCTCCTCATGCATATATGCAGTTTTCACATGGCTGAGGTACCAGGAGAAAGGACTAATTTATCTAACATGATTTTCCTGAAGAGAATAACTTAGCTCACAAAATGATGAGATTGGCAGAGCAATTCAGATCCAATTTGTGAAACATACTCTTAAATATGAATGAAAGTGAAGATAAAAATGAATTTATCTTGGACAGAAAAAATGTGATCTCTCTTCTAAAATAGTTCAGTTTTGATTGGTGAAAAATTACAGTAGGAAAATGGGTGATTTGTTATTTGTGAAAGTTTCTGCCTTGACTGTGTTGATGAACTGTGATCCCAAGTTGTCTTTTCGTAGCTGAAAGTTATTTATACAGTTGCTGCAAGGTTAGCTCTTATTTCTGAGCAAAGGTCGTGATTGTGGCACAATATAATCAGTACTGCTAGTGTCATAAATGGCAAGGGCATAATCTGTGCCATCTGTGGAATATCAGGAACTATTATAGCGTATCTCTGCATTAGTATACAAATGGAGTTAAGGTATTGTCCTCAGTAATATTTTCTTTTTCACTCCTCTTTCATCACTGCAGTTCTTAGCTGGATAATTTTGGAAGTGCAACTAAGTTACTTGCCTGTGTAAATGTGCTAGTATCAATAGGAAGGTAAATGCTTGAATTAGTAGTGGATAACTTGGCTACAAGTAGAATATCCGAAGGAAGAAAAACAACAGTAAACAAAACAGCAAGTTATCAGAAAATTGTATGTGTTGAACATATTAAAACTCTAAATCGTGGTTTTTGGCAAACATAATTTTTCAGGAAAATCAAGGGGGGAGGCGTGGCAAAACATGTCCCTCAATATACATGTCCCATTACATAAAGAGCTTAAGTCGGTAGCATGTCTAGTAGTAGGGTTATTATTCCTTACTCTCAATAGTGTTACAATGTTTAGACCTGACAAATGGATGTTTTCTTTAAAGGTTATGAATGTTGACCCCTTTTTTCTGTTTGCTACTTTCCTTTGCGTGAAATTAAGTTTGCAATTTGTGTTGCTTCACTTTTTGTAGAGTTCTAGTTATGGGTTATTTCCACTGTGGATGAGAATGTCAAGATATGATTTTCTGTTTAAAACTTCATAAGTGACATTCAATTAAGTTAGCATAGTATAGGTGAAACTACTCCTACATGTGCGACTGTGCTCACAGTGAGGCTCCTAATCAAAATAATAGGATGTGTGTGGATATCCATAGGGTCGTGCTCTGGTTCTGACTGTATTATGTATTTTTGCTATTGGAAGGTGAAATAGAACATGCGCCTGTTAAATTTAATGGCAGTCAAAAACTGGGAGGGAACCTAAGCAGGTTTGGTTGCCCAATTGCAGTTTTAAAAGATCTATACTATTTTGGAGAAATGTTTGAAAGATTTTTCATAATGAAAATATTTCTCATTCAAAGAGTCTTCATTGTATGAACTTCACATTAGAATGGATCTTCAGAGATTAGGTACTTGATGGTAGAAGTCATCAGCAACAAGAATTTCACTCTATTTAAAAAAAAATAATAAAACAAACAAAAAATACCTACCAAAGTAAAAAACTCAATCTCCCTACAAAGAACAAAACGCAATGTCCTCCAAAAGTCAATGGCTTCACTGCTTTTTCAGTTCTAAGTTGTAAAAGTCAAGACATGCTAAAAAGGTATCCCTCTGCTTGAAGCCAAAAGCATTAGAAAATCTGCCAGTCTTTATTTGTATCCCTACATGTTGCAACACTAGTGGTTTTTATTTGTTTGGCTGGGTTTTTTCCTTTTTCAAAAGGAAAACCATATGGGAGAACTATTATCTCACTGATTTTCCAGCATAAATGAAAATGTAAATTATACAACTTGAGGGGTTTATTTAATTGACTCGCATTGTTTAAGCTTTAACTGCCAAATACCTATAGCATATAACTTACTATGTCTATACAAGTAGTTATGTATTCATTCAAAAATTTTAAAAAGAAAGGCTACTGAATGTTATGGTTTTTTCCCCAATATTTTGAATCCCCTGAAGTGCTTTGTTTCTGTCTCCCTTTCAGTGGCAGATTTCCCTTACAGTCAGTTGCATTTCTCTTGGATAGTCAAGCTGGCCAGACGTCCCTCATAATTACGTCAAAGTAACGTCTAGTCAAATTATAACTATTTACCTTTAAGATAAATAATTTAATGTTATCAATTCACAACTATGCAAGTTAAATTAGTGCAAAAGAAAAATCAAATACTTAGTGTGTAAGTATTTTCTTTATATGTATCTAAACTTTATTGGTATAAAGTGAGTTACTGACATTTATTCTTTATTTTTATGTTATTCTTTTAAATTGTACTCTTCATTTTCAATTTTATTGACCAAGCAAGCAAGACATGCAACAGCAGTACAAGCTGTTGTGGTAAATCTGTAATTGTGGATTCATGATTAAGGTACAGACTCATGCTTCAGCCTCATATGGTTTCCTTCCTGCAGCACTACTTTAAGGAAGAGATGAGGCATTTTTAAACAGCAGCAAGAATTTTTAATTTTACACTAAGAATATGTTCAAAATCATTTCATTAGTTTTAATATTTATTTTTATCTGTTCAAATCACTTTGGCTTTTGAAGCATGCGTTGTATTTCAGTCTGACATGTTTACATAGACTCTACCTTTAGGTCACCTACTATACTATTCCTTATTCTAACTGAATTCTTCTAATTACTTATATGTTATTTTTTAGTATAATGAAATGTAATTTGGCATTTTTATTTTTCACGTGCATTGTTACAAGCACATCTTGATGCATAACAGTTATCACAAAGTTCAAGTTTGCCTGCTGGTAGTTAAGCGTACTTACGCATTCTCACATGAATATGATAACAATGTATTTAACACCCTTTATTTAATAATTTATGTATGTTGTACAGTAGCTAGGGAATATCAGTTGAATCTGGTAGAAGTAAACTAAAGGAAGGGCAGTCTTTTATGAAACACAAATCATGGAATTGTAGAACTCTGTACATATCTTTAATTAAAATGGTTAGAGTCTAGCGGAGCACGAGGGAAATATTGTGTACATTTGCCCTATTTTATTGTTACTTTTCCCCTGACATCTCTTTATAGCTTTCAGAGACAGGCTAGTTGCACCACGAGCTGTAGTTGAGTTTGGTTTTTGAAAGAAAATTGTTATTGCCTTCTTCCCTGCTCCTTAAATTTATTCACAGTCTGAAAGTAGTAACAAAAGGCTCTTGGAACCAAAAACACTTGTAAAAGTTCAGCATTTCATTTTAATCTGAATGGAAATGTTGTATTGAAAGGAAGTTGATTAGAAAATCAAAGCTCTTGTTATACCTGTTGGGGAAAGAGCAATAAATTTACAAATGAAATTTATAATTGATGTATACAGTATACGACAGACCTAGCGCATAGTATATATTTGAATTTTATTTGTCTAAACATTCAGTGCAGTCTAGAAGGTTCTTCTTAACTTTCTTGTAGAGCATAACGTCAAGTTACAAAGTCAAAACCTCTAAATTCACCAGGTAAAAATAGTCTAAATTTGTTTGGCTACATTATGACAGAGAATGGCAGACACTCCTTTTAGTCCATCAAAAGAATATTATGTAAAATGTTGTAATTTGTGGTTGTAAAATTATATACTTGTACACCCATGTATTGCCTTTTTTTGTCTGAGATTCAAACAACCTCCGTATTCACATTTCCATTGTGATTATAGTTATAAAATATGTTCAGGTTTAATCAGTACAATGAACCTTATAAAAAAACCTGATGTAGCTATTAGGAAAAGAAAATACTCTTCTGAGTAGTACAGATTTATGTTAATTTGAAGAAAACTTTTAATCCTCTGTATACTTGCTGAGAGAATGACACATTCTTATGGAAACTACGGTGAAAGGAAGTATTTAATTATAACCTTTTAAAAGTTGTGGTAATATTTTCTTGGAGTTTAAAACATAAGAAATAGATATCAGTCCAAGTGTTCTGATAATCTTTAAACAGATTTGACATCAGAATCAAGTGTATTAGATTTCAGTGAGGAAAGTTTTTATCTTGCAATACCCACTTGGTGCCTTAATGAGGCTTAACAGGATCCTGCTGAAAAAATTTCAGAGACCTGTTTCAGGCCAGTGTCTCATGATGCATTATCTAAACATATATCATTTGAGATCTGATGGCATCAGTTACTGCAGAAACACTGGATTTCTTCCTATTTAATTTTCTTCAGATCTTACAACCTGAATTTTATTGAAGGTGTTCTTATGATGAGTGAAGCTTGAAGCTGAATGTAAAGTTGCATTTTGTAAACTAATTTTTTACTAAATCAGGGCGTTGGAAAATCAGTTGAAATATCTCTTCTTCTTGAAAACATGTCTAAAACATTATATAAAATTTACTTCTTACATAAAAAATTTTTAATCTTAAAATAATAAAAATAAATGCTAAATCAAGGTAACTGTTGCGTTTCAAATACTTTAAGTGAAAATTCTGACTTCTACTTTTATTTTTATAGCAGAACAATGTACTAAATTTAAGATGAACTTCTGTGCAACTGTTAAGAGTCCCAAATGAATTGCTCAGCAAAAAAAATATTTTTAAAATTTGGCAAGATCTGATATTGAATCTGATTTAGTTATGAGTGCTGATGTGTTAACAGCTACCATCTGCTATATGTAAATGAAAAAAGGGATTTACAAAATAGAAGTAGTTAATGATGTACCCTTGTCGTATCACAGGCTATAAGTTTATCTGTTCCACACTTTGGTGAGATTAAGTTTTTACTGAAAATGAAGTTACAGATCAGAAGCATTCTCACGTCCCAAATTTGACATACCATACATCATTACTGTCTTCTTATTATGCTAGTTACTCTGTTAATAAAATATTCCCTTCTTAAAAGTTGTTTCTAATTTTATATGCATAATTACGGTAACAAATTATTTGATATACCAACTTAGCGTATTACTTAAGTTTAAATTCTATTATCTATGCCTTCAATTGATTGTGAGCAAAAAAAAAAATATAAGGACTAAGAGTGTCTCTGAAAAATTAGAAATTGAGGTTTAAAATCTTTTAAAACACTCTTTCCCATATGATGTGTTGTTATTCATTTATGCCTCTTAAGTTAACTAAGGACTGCACTCAAAAATAAGAGTACAGGGTTAAATATTTAATGTTTAAAAATGTAGGCTATGGGATGATGAGCTGCTTGTGTCCAGTAGGTGTGAATCTGCTTTTGTCACATCTGCAGATGCTCTCAAATTTAAGTTTTGCCTGGATCTATGGAGAGCAAAAGAGCGTAAATCCCGATGACAGAGACTAATGTTCTTGGGATTTAGTGTCCTGTTTTACTGTGTCTATACTTAATGCAGTGTATTGGACTTACATTGTACAAGATTATAAAATCAGAGATGTACATCTGGATTTTTTGCCTTCTGGCTGCTTGAGACAGCCCTGCCAATAAACTACATCACTGTTGCAATGAGCGATATAGCTAATTTCCTTCTTTCTGTGTTTACGCATAGCCTGCATCATACTAGCTTTTTCCTCTGTGTAAATCCTAGTCACAAGGCTCTGCAAAGGATAGGAGTCATTAGTAACCACAAAAGGAGGTTGCCCAGTTTAGGCTGAAATTAGAGGCCATTTAAAAACCCCTTTCAAGATCAGTGCCTGTGTTTATCACCAAGTATGATTTTTTTATTTATCAACTGAATTCTATTACAAAATTTATTTCTGAGCAAGACAGGATATAGAGAGACTGTGTATTCCCATACTTCTGTGTTAGATTATTTAATAATTTTTCAGCAACAAAATCAATAAATGTGAGGGATGCTCTTCATGTTGTGTTGACCCAGTCTGAATGTCAGTGTAGACAACTAACCAGTTTTCTGGGCTTGTTATTTGAAGAACTTTAGTGCAATATAGCAAAAGATCTGTGCAGAATCTGTTCTCGCTGGCAGTGGTAAGGAAAGATTGTCTCCAAACCTTAGTGCCTACTTTTTATCACTTCTAAGCTAATCATGTTCCCTAATGTATGCTCAAAGTAGTTACTATGTTATAGCTATTTTTCTAAGGGGTTTTTTTCTTCTCCTTTGTTTTCTTTCTTTCTTTTGCTTGCCTATAACTTTAATGATTTGTATAAAAATTTCTTTGATGAACCTTGGTAGCTATTCTTATTGAAGGCTTTCAGATTTCTTCAGAGTTTTTGGTTCGTACCAATTCCAATAAGTCACATAGAGTTTATAGATGTTTATAAACATTTTTTTCCCCACTTTTAAGCAGGAATTGAAAATATGACATGGAAGACACCACTCATACCCCATAAATGTTTTCTTTGCAGTTGCATTGAATTCTTCAGGACTAACACCACAGGTTTAAGCTTTCTTAATGCTGTTCAAATCCCAGTTGAATGCTTATGTGAGTTGTAATTATACCAATGACTAATGAACAGCCATCATTTCTAAAGCATCCTAATCAGAAATGTTGCTGATGCTATGTGAAAAGTAATGAAAGGGTTTCCAGATTTTCAAGTTTAAGTCAATTTGAGTTCTTGAATTAGTCAAAATAATTGTCTAATTTGGACAATGAATTCTTAGTTTTGATAGCTCTGCCTTGAATAAGTATATTCATTGGTACACAAAAGATAGTGATTTCTAACTGTTTGTTATAAACGTTATTTTGACATTTCTATTGAACATTATTGGATTAAATCTAATTGAATTTTGATTGCCTAGCAGATTTGTAATGGATTACATAGCAGGAGTCATTGGCTTGTATTTACAGCTATAATATACTACTTAAAATTCAGCCTCCTTATGAACAATTTCATATAATGATTGTGTTTGGCTTATTAGAGTCAGCAATGAATTGAAAGAACTTGCCTATTGCTTGTCATAAGCATGCTTTCATAGAACAAGAAAATTAAAATGTTGAGATTTTTCTCTGGTTGGATGAAGGGAAAAAAATCTAATCTAATTTAATTATGGCTGACTTCTTTCTGACAGTTAAATAAGGAATATGACATATTTGGAAAATGGCAGAACTAGATGAGCGAGAATTTCGCTGAGGTTTTTTGTCTCATTACACTGTGTGACTGAACTTTGTGAATCATAGACTGATAGAATCACATAGAATCTGAACCCACCTCTCTACAACCTCCTTTCAGGTATTTGTAGACAGTATTAAGGTCTCCCCTCAGCCTCCTCTTCTCTAGGCTAAACAACTACAGTTCCTTCAGCTGCTCCTCATAAGACTTCTTCTCCAGCCCCTTCACCAGCTTTGTTGCTCTTCCCTGGACGCACTCCTTGACCTCAATGTCTCTCTTGTTGTGAGGGGGCCAAAACTGAACACAGTATTCAAGGTGCGGCTGAGTACAGGGACACAATCACTTGCCTGTGTACAAGGGGCCATAAACAAGCAGCTCCTCTCCTCCTTACCTGACTTAAGCCAGTGTTCTGCACAGAAATTGTTAGTGATCGACTTATGGGGACCACTTGTACTGTTTCTATGTTCTTTTACAGCATCAGTAGAATCAGAAATGCTTTATTGCTTTGTAGCAGCATCACTTGAGATTACAGGCTTAAGTCATGGAGACAGTGTATATCCGCACCATGTACTTCTGTGCTCTCAGGGATCTGAGCTTAGTTCACTTGCCTGTTCTGGGAGGTTATTAGAAGTTACCAAAAGATTCTATTTCTACATAAATGAATTTTTAACATATATGCATACCCCAGATTTCCTCCTCATAATGTTTGGGGTTTTTTCCCCTCGTAATGAGGGCTATCATAGAATCCCTAGTTTGGAAAGACCTTTGAGATCATCAAGCCTAACTGTACTAAATCATATCCCTAAGCATTTCATCTGTTTGTCTTTTAAATACCTCCAGGGATGGAGACTCAACCACTGCCCTGGGCAGCCTGTTCCAGTGCCTGATAACTCTTTCAGTGAAGTTTTTCCTTATGTCCAATCTGAACCTTCCTTGGCATAGCTTGAGGACATTCCCTCTATCCTATCGCTTGGGCAAGAATACTAACACCCACCTCTCTACTGTGATTAGATCTCCCTTCAGCATCCTCTTCTCAAGGCTAAACAACCACAGTTCTCTCAGCCACTCCTCATAAGACTTCTTCTGCAGACCCTTCACCAGCTTTGTTGCTTTTCTCTGGACATGCTTCAGGACCTCAATGTCTTTCTTGTAGTAAGGGGCCCCAAACTGAACACAACATTCAAGGTGCGTCCTCACCAGTGCTGATGACAGGGACACAATCACTTCCCTGGTGCTGCTGGTCACACTGTTTCTGTTGCAAGCCAAGATGCTATTTCCTGTCTTGTCCACTTAGGCACACTGCTGGTTCGGTACAGTTGGCTGTCAACCAACACCCCCAGGTCCTTTTCTGCCAGGCAGCCAATCTTCCCCAAGCCTGTAGTGCAGCAGCTTCTTTGAGAGTCCACACCCATCAAAGCCAGAAAGGAGAGGAAGGCTTTATCCTTCTTCTCAGGATCGTGACATGCTCAAGGCTGTGTCTGCTAACTACTGCAGCTCAGAGCCAGGGAAGGGTTGTGTTGCCATGTACTGCTAGAATAGAAAAAAGGCTTTGCCTCTATTTGCGATGACTTCTTTAGTTTCAGGCTAGAGAACAGCACGAATAGCAGGGCAAAGTAAAGTTAAAAGCTTGGGTTTCTTCTGCATTTGAGAGTACTGGATGGCCTATGGCTCAAAAGATAAAGTGACAGAAGTTGCTGACTTGTGATGAGTTGGGAGCAGAGAGGGCAAAGAACATTTTATAGAGAAAAGGCTGTAATAGTTCGTTGTTTGTAGCAAATCTGTGAAGGTGAGTGTTTGCTTGATCCTTTGCCATGTCGGTCTACCATATAATGACTTTCAGAAGAAGTCTAGTGGCTGGGAATCCTCAGTTATTACTGCTATTTCACTGTTGGTAAAAAATTGCAACCAGAAGCTGGAAAGTTGCTTCTCTAATTGCGTTAAGCAGGAGATCTACATGAAAGCCTTTTGATGATTCATCCAAAGAAAGTTGCCAGCCTTGGACAGAAGTTTGGCAGGAAGTAGCTCCTCCAGAGAGCAAGTCTAAAATTAAAATTAAAAAGAATTAGTCTTGGGTTGTCCCATTTTCCTCCTTTGCCAGCCTTTGCAATGCAAGCAAGTGGTCTTTACGTATGTCTGGTTGGATTAGTTGATTTGTGTAAATTGATGCTATTAGGTTTCATTCTACATACTGCTAGTTTTGCACTCCATGGGTAAATGAAGTAAAATTACAAGAGGTCTCACTCTGCAGCCCTGATTGTATATTTGCACTGTAGAAGCAGCTGGACATGTAGTCCAACAGTTAAAATACCAATATTTACTCAAGAATCCAGGTTTTTCTACCATGTAGATGAATCCTTCAGATGTATATGTTTTATGGATGTCTGAAAATATAGAACACACATTCCCTTGCTCATGGTGTGCAGTACAATTAGCTATTATATAAAGGCAAACTTTGCGGGTGTTATTTGCAAATTTGGTTTTAGCTGACTTACACCGGTATGTTCCTAAACACAAGTCAGAAAATGAATGGAACTTCCAGAACGCTTGAATAGGGAATAGTTGCGGTCTTCTGAAACAGTGAGGGCTTCTTTTTTTTCTTAATAGAAATTTGTGTAGCCAGTTATTCGTACAGTATGTATTGTGCTTTATTACTTCAATGCTGGGAGTTTTTTTACTAGAATAATTTAACGAAAACTGATTCATATATGCTGTGCCTTGTTTCACTACTTGTTGGTCAACAGGTCAGATAGTGTAGATGTTTACAGCATTACTTTTTTGCTAGCTGAGCACTGTATTTACCAAATGATCTTTAAATGGCTGGGTAGCAGGGAGGTTGATTCTGAACTAAAAATTAGATATATCTTTGTTTCTACATGTTGACTTCTGTGTCCTTGTTCTTGGATCTGTGTTTATCTGTTAGCAACTAACCGGTCCATTTGAATCAAATTTCCTGAGTGCTAAATTTTGGCAATTCTTCCCCAGTCCTTGGGAACAAAAAGAAAATGTATTTTTCTACTGGATTGGACCCTCTGGTTTCTTTTGAATAAAATTCAGGTGAATAAAGCTCTATTAAATACACTTATTCACTCTAACCCTTCTGAGAGAGTTTCATGTCAAATAGAATTAGAGATGCACCAGACTTAATTTGAGGTCTACGTTTGGCACAAGAATTACCCTTTCATCCTTTCACATGTAGAATTGAAGATTCCCTGCTGGCTTAACACAGATCTTAACTCAACAGATGAGCACTTGGCCACAGTGCTCAAGCTGTGACTATTTTCCTGCAGGTAATTCCTCCCCATGCCTGTTAATCTGGGGAGGGTATGAGAGAGACAGCTCGATATGTGCCTGTTGGAGGTTTCCATGCAGTTCTTCTGGCACTTTCAGAAAGAGCTGAGCTATACAATTCAGTGGATTTTTTTTTTGCCTTTGCAATGCATATTTGCGCCAGAGGTCTGTATTCAGAGATCTCGGAGCACTTCCAAGAATAATTGTTTGATAAAGATTCTAAAGTAAGAAGTAAAGTAAAACTAATTACTGTAGTTATTTGTGAGTACCCTAAAATTCTCCAGTTGTCTACAATTGGTGCAATTGACAGCAACCAACATCCTGTCAACGGAAACCTGGTTTGTGCCAACTGTATTGTTAGCAGCAGTGTGAAAGATCAGTAGTTAAATTGCTTGATACTGTGATTATATATTTAATGAATCAAGACAGATCTACTCACAGTAACAAAATTCTATAGGAAAGAAACATTTTTGTGTTCCTTCTGTGAAAATTTTAAGTGATATTTGCCAGCCCTTCTTTGTTCAATCAGTTTTATTTTCATGTATGTTCTAAATCAAAAACCTGCCCACAGCTGGGAAAGCTAACTTCTCACAAAAGAGAACATTGTTTACCAGCTCTGATAGTAGTACAGCAAAGAAATTCTTCCAAAGAATTGGTATAGCTAAATGACTTTTACTCATATTTTTGTATTTTCACTGATATATTCATAGATACTTATAGGCAGTGATGTTCTGTTCAAAGCAATTTCATACATACCTATTTTACTTTTAGATGGACATGATCTGTGTTCTCTCCATCTTGCTCCTTACTACCCCAGGCTTGGAAGGCACCCAACTAGACAATAAAATCATATAGCATGGCCAGCAAGCAGAATAAGCTTCAGCTACCTACATTGAGTTTCTATCTTATCACAAGTACTGTACGAATTTGAAACATACAGATATAAGTAGAATCAATACATCAATGCTTTTCAGTTTCTTAAATGTGAAGCATTATCTAATTGTCTTTAAAAACAAACAGTCAAACAAAAAAAACAAGCTATTTTTAAATTGGATTGAGGAAAGCTCAAAGCTGGACTTAAGGATCCAAGAACGATATTATAAGAGATCTTATCACCTTTCAAGACATAATAGATAAATTTAATGTATCTTACTCTGCTTGAAAGTGCACAATTATCCAATGCAAATGGTTATGCATTAATTGTACAGCGTCATTTCAGACTGTTTTTTGTCAGAGTACTTCTGAAATCAGGATCCAATCCAAAATGAATTCTGCATTTGTGAACAAAGGTCCATAAGATTAAAAATTTATTTGTGTGCCTCTCTGGATATTTGAAGTGCATAAAATAGAGTGGATAAAAAATCTATATGGACATTCACAACTTAGTCTTTTCAGAAGATTATTACCAGGTATTTTCCCGTTTTTTTTTATATTTTGAGACTATCTACTGATATTTACTAAAATAGAGCAGCTGACTGTGGCAACCTATGTTTCCTAATGAATGAAAGATACAAACCCTTTTCCTGGCTTTTAGGAATAGTGACACTGGCTGTTCTCCTGAAGAAACTGGCTGCTTATGGCTTGGGCAGGCGTACTCTCCACTTGGTAAAAAAACTGTCTGCTTGGCCAGGCCTAAAGAGTGATGAATGGAGTGGTGAATGGAGTTCAATCTAGTTGGCAGTTGGTTACAAGCGGTATTCCTCAGGGCTCAGTGTTGGGGGTGGTGTCATTTAATATCTTTATCAATGATCTGGACAACGGTATTGAGTGCATCCTCTGTAGGTTCACAAACAACACCAAGTTGGGTGGACTGTCGATCTGTTTGAGAGAAGAAAGGCTCTACAGCGTTTCTTTTCCAGAGAAGAGCAACAAAGCTGGTGAAAGGGCTGGAGAACAGGCCTTATGAGGAGCGGCTGAGAGAGCTGGAGTTGTTTAGCCTGGAGAAGAGGAGGCTGAGGGGAGACCTCATTGCTCTCTACAACTACCTGAAAGGAGGTTGTAGAGAGGAGGGAGCTGGCCTCTTCTCCCAAGTGACAGGGGACAGGACAAGAGGGAATGGCCTCAAGCTCCGCCAGGGGAGGTTTAGGCTAGACGTTAGGAAAAAATTCTTTACAGAAAGGGTCATTGGGCACTGGAACGGGCTGCCCAGGGAGGTGGTTGAGTCGCCTTCCCTGGAGGTGTTTAAGGCACGGGTGGATGAGGTGCTGAGGGATATGGTTTAGTGTTTGATGGGAACGGTTGGACTCGATGATCCGGTGGGTCTCTTCCAACCTGGTTATTCTGTGATTCTGTGATCTGGACAGGCTAGATGGGTTGGCCAAGGCCAGCTGTATGGGTTGAACAAGGCCAAGTGTCAGGTCCTACACTAGAGTCACAACAACCCCAGACAATGCTACAGGCATGGAAACGAATGGCTGGAAAGCAGCTTGGTAGAGAAGGACCTGGGGCTGTTGGCTGACAGCTGACTTAACGTGAGCCAGCAGTGTGGCCAGGTGGCTAAGGAGGTGGTTGAGTCACCTTCCCTGGAGGTGTTTAAGGCACGGGTGGATGAGGTGCTAAGGGGCATCGTTTAGTGTTTGATAGGAATGGTTGGACTCGATGATCCGGTGGGTCTCTTCCAACCTGATGATTCTGTGATTCTAAGACCAATAGCATCCTGGCTTATATCAGAAATTGCGTGGCTAGAAAGACTAGGGGAGTGACTGTCTGTACTCAGCACTAGTGAGGCTGCACCTTGAATACTGTGTTTGGTTTTGAGCACCTTGCTACAAGGACACAGAAGTGCTGGAGTGTGTCCAGAGGAGGGCAACAAAGCTGGTGAAGGATCTGGAGCACAAGTGTATGATGAGCTGCTGAGGGAACTGGGGTTGTTTAGTCTTGAGAAGGTTCTTTTGCTGAAACTAAGATGGAACTATAGACTCCAAGAAGTTATGTAAATCTGCTTTGAGAAACTCATAGTGCAAGTAAAAGTACTTGTCTGTGTCCATCAAGTTCTGCTTCCAAAGAAATTAGTAATATGAAAACCTTCTTTCTGATAATACCAGAACTGAATATGCAACTATTAGCAAACAATAATAAAATTTACATATCTACTAATTCTAAAATATGAACATCACATTCTCTAAAATGCAGGTGACCTGAATATTCATGGTATTTATTCCAATATTTCTTTAAATTGTTACACTGCACAAACATACTTTTTGAGGGCGTAACGAGAGGAGATCTAAATTTTCTATCGCGTACATGTGCTAGAGAAGAGAATTTGCTACTGAGAATCACTGCTTTATTGCCAGGCCAAAATAGCTGTTTTCCATCTAGTTTCTTCTGCTCTGGATTTCAGTAGCAAACACCAACCTGGAAGAAAGGGAGTAGCCATCTTTAGTGCCTCTGCAGCTCTAGTTCACTGGAAAAATGACATCTCTGTTGGTATCTCCATTGCTACTCATAGCTGAAGCATTGCTCTGTGAGGGTCCTTGTATGAAGTTTCAGACGGTTGCTGGAGGGAAGCATAAGGCCCAGAAGCAGACCAAGTCCAATGTGTAGTCTTGATGTGACTGGAGCTCGTGCTCTGTGATGTACTGGGATTTTCCACTGCCAAGTGGAAAGGAGATACCTAACCTTGTAGGATTCAGCCTCCCACAAGGTCATTTGAATTTATGTCCACATACACTCATGAGTATTTTTGTACTTTGATATCATTGCACTTTTATTGGTTTCATCTCCAACAAAGGGAAGACAAAGGTGTAGATCCTTGTGTCTGAATGACTGAAGAGAGTATCACAAAAACTTGCCACTATACCACAGCTGATTTGGTTTTGCGATAAGCATTCTCAGATATGTTTGAGTCCATCCTGGTGTCCAGTACAGTTACTTATTCCTTGTTTGAATTATGAACAAAATACTATTAAAAAAATTTAATGTCAAGAGCTTTATGTAAATATACCAAGCTGTATTTAAAAGTGTGTATGTGTGTTTGGAGCAGGTCCCATTTTGTATTTGCCTGTATTCTAACATTTTAATGTATATAAGATAAATACTCTGCTCTTGTAGCATAGGGTTCTAATGGAAAAGATAGAAGCTAGAAGTAATACTGAAAAAGAAGTTTCTTTTAGAAAGTCCGTCATCTCCCTTTTTGTCAATATGGATGTAGGACCATGCACCATAATCATCAACACTTTTATCGTCTTTTTTGGTTTCTCTGTAAGAGACTAATAAGGCAGAATTATGTTTGAAGGAGAAATTTTCACTCATTGCTTTTATATTCATTTTATGTCTTCTTTTCATTGCTGAGTTTGAATAGTCTGAACAATATAATTTATAACAATGGGCTAGAATGACTAAATTATTAGTATGGACAGCCTGCAGACTCTGCTCTTCTGCTCTTTGGAGCTGGCAGAATTTTTCAAATCTGTTTCTATACTTTATGTGCTTTGATAAAGACACACTTTCCATTACTACAGTGACAGTTTTGTATAAGTAATTTGGAAACTAATATTATTTTTTCAGAAAATATACTTAAAATGTAATTACATTTCTAGCTTTGCTATCTTGTGAATTTACTTTTTGTTTTACTAATTTATTTCTATATTTTAAATACCAGTTAGGTTTTTGGAGGTTTACAGGAATTTATTTACATGTTTTTCAATTCTCCAAGATTGCAGTGGGTGTCACTGAGAAGAATCTGGCAGATGTCCACAGACCCTTAGAGTAAATTTAGTCTTTCAATTAAGTGCAGACCTCTTAGCCCCCTTAATTCCCCTTAAAACACTAAAATTGTAAAACTGCACAGAGTGAAATATGAGATGTGGAGAACCACACAGTAAGCATTCAGGATTTGAAGGTTTTTTTCTTCCCATTAAAAGTTCTGAATTTTAACCTCTGTGTGCCCCAAACAATTGGAAACTAGTCTCACCTGATAATAAGGATGGCAAGTATTCACTGACTTAATGTGTAGGCATCTTAGTTTTTCATGGTAAGCATTAGTCTGTTGTTAGTTGCATGTATAATACACAAAAGTCCTAGTGACCAAACCAATGTTTCTGCTATTCTCAGTGCAACAGTGATGGCAGGAATAGGACCGCACTGTTTCTACTCATGGCAATGCTTCCAAAGCTGTTAGAAATATCATTTCATTGAACTAATACATAAGTCTTAGAATCATAGAATCACTAGGTTGGAAAGGACCCACTGCTTTGAGTTCTCTACTTCTCAGATTTGTCAGTCCTTCAGAAATCATAGTGGTTCTTCTGTCTGATAAGACAAACCGGCTAGACATTGCCTGACACATCTATCACACTAGACAAAGCCAGCAGGTTTTTTTTTTTATATTGGATCCTTTAGCAAGCTCACAATCTGGTACTGGGAGGTGAGTTCCTTTGCCCAGACTGTGGGGCAGTGTAATCTCTGAGGTTGTGCTAAATAAATTAGATTGGTGGACTGAAGAACTGAACTGATGCGGTTTCAACAGGGAAATGGACCATTGTGAATGCCTTTTGACAGTTGCAGCTATTTTTGTTGACATAATCTGTTATATATTAAAGAGAGAAGAGGAGGGATTCCTTTCACATATGTACTGTCAATTCACTCAATTTAAACAGCAGTATTTGAGCATTCACTGTGCATGTTTGTAGTAAATGTGAGGTGTAGTGACTGCAGTGTGAGCATGCCAATACAGAGAAAGAGATGAACATAGAAATGATTCTTAAGAGGTGAGAGGCAATAGTGACTCTGATTTCTTCTCATGCGTTAACTTGTTCAATTATTCAACTCTGATACTCTAGGATTATACAGAAGCTGCGTGGAAAGATAAAGAAAGATGTAAAAATAAGGCAGAGGAATTTTTTTTTCTACTTTGCAATCTCACGATGCTTGCATAAGACAAGGTATATATGAACTGAAATCTCCATGCTTTTATGTCTGTGCAGTGTAAGTCAGGAAATATGGAGAGAAAAAGTAGTGGGAAAGAGCAGAACAAAATATGTCTGCAGTTTCCCTACTTCTGACTTGATCCACCTCTGTTGGTACTGCTCCTAATGTACAGAATTTGATGAAAATAGGTATAATTGAGATAAGAGCAGAATGGTGGAAGGTGGAATTTATTTCCAACTGTAGACAGTGCATCCTTTTGCAAATTCCCATCTTTATATGAAAATAATGTTTGCACACAATGCATAAACTGCTATGTTGCCAAAGGCAGTATGCATCTACATATGCAAAGCAGTAAGAAATATGCAATGAGTGCATCCTGTGAGAGGAGTTTCAGCTTTTTGTTTTGACAAGTCTGTGTGTTTGTATGTGTTTGCATATGTATGTCCATACTCATTTAAAGTATTTTTTAAAAATGTGAACCAAATTCTTACCACTGAATCCTCAGTTACTTTTGCTTTTCTAAGAAAATAGTGGACAGAGCTTTACCATTTAATTTCTGAGTAAACTTTAACCTGACATGTCCACGTATTCAACACATTTAGGAGCATGTCCTCACCTGAGGTACTTGTTAATTCTAGTGAGACTGTAGAGCTACAGCATTATTTATAGATCAGCTATAAATAAGCTATAAAATGGCTCCTCTTCTTTTCCTGAGAATTTTTGTGTCATTTTTCCTGCATTTTTCTTCTGGCTAAAGTATTTTAAAGGAGCCTTCACTGGCCACCATTCATTTTTTTGTATCTGAGGAAAGTAATAATCCCACCAAAGTCTGCCAAGTACTGAAATCAATACCTAGTGTTACCTGACAATGATGTCACATGAATATGTCACATGCTGTGCAGGACACATTAACTCTATAGCAAATCAAAATAGTACAAGATGAAAGATCTGCAAGTGTTGGATAGCCCTCACTGTTCTAAGTAAGTTCTGCTTCTGTTAAATGTAAACAACAAATATACAAAGTTTTTCAGTTTCTCAGTGTTCTTTATGAACCACTGGTTTTCGTCAGACTCTGAAGCGTTTCTAATACTTCTACTGCATGGCTGTACAATTAGAAGATTTTTTAAAAAAGAAATAAAAGGGAGGTCAGTCAAAGAGGCAAAACCTCTTAAAGACAAACATTAAATTTAGGGGCTTTTATTTAAAAATAAACCACCTTATAACGACATATTATTCATTGCATTTGCCTCATTACCTCTGCCTTGATGCCTGTACGGGGATGGCAGAGATAGATCCTAAGAAATGCACCTGTGGGGAGAGTATCAGGCATACACTCAGAAACGGTAAACTGTTAAATGCGTGTGAAAAAGATGTTTTCCAATGTATGTGAATGATATCATCTTCCATGTTTTGTGCTTGTGTGAAGCTTGTTTGCTGCCTCATTTAGAGGCTATTCAGTGGCCGAAGTTTCACAAGCAGCCAAACAAAAATAAGCAGCAAAAAACCTCTGGTTGGAAAGTCACCATTGCCAATAGTGCAACTTACTGCACAAAAGCCCGTAGTAACTTATTTTAATGTTGTTGCAGTTCAACCTATCAGGCAGCTAAGCAACACACAGCCATTTGCTAACTACCCCCCTCCCCCAGTAGGATGGAGCAAAGAATCAGAAAAAAAAAAGGTAACACTTCTGGGTTGATTTAAAGGAAGTTTAATAGAACAGAAAATGAAAGGGTAATAGTAGTAATAGTAATAATAATAATAGTAAAAGGATATACAAAACAAGTGATGCACAACGCAGTTGCTCGTCACCCTCTGACCGATGCCTAACCGGTCACCAAGAAGCAGACACCACACCCCCAGCCAACTCCCCTGAGTTTAATTGATCAGTATGAGGTCATATGGTATGAAATATCCCTGTGGCCAGTTTGTATCAGCTGTCCTGACTGTGTCCCTGGCTTCTTGGGCATCCCCAGCGTCCCTGTTGGCAGGGCAGTATGGGAAGCTGAAAAGTCTTTGACTTAGTCTAAGCATTGTTCAGCAACAACTAAAATATCAGTGTGTTATCAATACTATCCTCATCCTAAATCTGAAATGCAGCACTATACAAGTTATCAGAAAGAAAACTAGTTCTATCTCAGTCAAAACAAGCACAAATGTTCTTATCCTTGAGCTTTCTCTCTGTAAGTAACTCTAAAAAGTACATAAAATACTGTACTACTGCTATTCCACATGAGAATCCCATGACAAAGGAATCCATCTGTTGTTTCTTGGATTGGAAGTTTGGAAACAATCTCTTATAATAACCCATGCCAGCTGTGAAAGGCAGCAAACAAGCCTTGTTTCAAATACAATTAATGTGATTGAAGAAAGGTTAAAAAATCTAATCCTGAAGTTCTGGTTTCACGCTATTGTGGTTATACCAAGCAAAACCGTAGAACAATAGTGAAAAACATTAGTGTTTACTTATAGATGAGGGTAAGAACCATTTTCTGTCTAAAATAAGAATATTTATTTTCTCCTGTCTTTAACTTGAGGGAATTGGGTTCTGTTACACATGCTGCTACGTTGAATTGTCCCAGGCCAGGGACTTTTTGCTGTTTCCTTTTCCCTGAAAGCAAGCCTTGAGCATCTAAAAATTCAGCAATAGAGAGGGAAAAGTAGAAACCCACAAATAAACATACGTGTCAGATTGCATATAGTTTGCGTTTTCCCGTAGGCCATCAAGGGTACACTCTTTTCAGTTTCTGTTACAGAAAACACAAAAGCACCACACATTCTCTCAAGCAGAAGATCCTCCTGTGACCCACTGGAGTCAGAGCTGGCAGCCTGTCCTGCTGTTTTCCTGTGTTGCCTCCTCTCCTGAGTGAACGTGCATGTCCTCCTAAAGTAGAACAGACACATGGCTCTCCCACTGGGAGTCTATTACCATATTGCCCTATATTGTCTTTGTTTCTGTTAATGTTCTGTTCAAACATTGTCTACTGTGAAAGCAGGTGCACTGTTCGCGGCAGCGTCTTTCCCATGGGATTCCCATCTCCACAAGTATAATGCTGCAGGTGGTGATGTTCCCCTATTTCAGTTAATGGGTTCTGATTGTCTCTTTTAAGTGCCTGCAGCTCGTTCCTGCTTCATCTTCCAATTTGTGTGTAAGGCTGCAAGAAAACAGTTTTAGCCCTTCTCTCTTTTCCACCAACCTCTAAACTATTCATCTTTAATACTCTGTATAAATCTTGTGAAATTAGTCACCCAAACAGAAGAGCTGTAAGCCTTGTTTAATACCTTGTTAAACTGTCTTCACCAGTTTTCTCATAAGAGCCCTTTTGTATGTGTTCTGGTAGATTTCCAGTAGTATTTGTGTTTGGGGGGAAGTTCTGATTCCTTTTACAAGTTTTCTTCTCCTTTCCTTGGTTCTAAGCTACTGTATGCTTTTCTGATTTTTTTATCTTTGTGGGTTCTTCATCCTTCTGTGATAATCCAAGCCTTTGCCTTCCTGTATTTTTGGTATTCTAGCCTTCACCATAATTATTTTCTTCCATGAAACTGGATGACAGTTGAAATATATTTCAGTGCTGAGCAGAATTTGCAAGCATTTTCATCTGCTCTTCTGAGTCCTAACATCTGTGGACAAAAAAAGTTAATAGAGTGCTACAAGAGTATCAAATCCATAAGGATTAATGTGAGTCAGCATTAAGGCATGTGTTCATTTATTTGATGTTTTTCTATATATACTTATAAACATGTAACTACCATTTGTGCCTGGTATTTTGTTATATTTACTAAATCTGAGTTCCCAGACATGGCTTCTTAACCATTTTGTTTATATATATTTAAAAGGACCTGTGAGATCCTTTAAAAATTTTGACATATGAAATGGAGTAGGTTTTCAAAATGTGTTTTTCTTGTGGTTCTGTCTCTATTTTTTTTTCTTTTTTCCACCTTCAGCACAAGTCTTACTCATGGCTGTTTTCTTAGCTTTTGTATTCAGACTTTATCTTAGCCAGTTTCTTGTTGCAGAATCTCAGTACCTGTCAGTCTGATCTGGGATAATCCTACGTTGTGCTTCATGATTGTTTTGAAATCTTTCTTTGATAGCTGTAAATCTTACCGTGCTTTTTCCTATGAGCATTTATAGACTTAAGTGCCACGTCCTTATTGATTGTGAAAAAATTCCAAATCCCTGTTTTCCTAATTTTGTGTTGCTAAATTTGTATGTTTTGTTTTGACTTTAAAAATATTTGTATTCCTCAGTATAGAAGGAAAACAAGAACTGAAATAATTTGTATGTGATAGAGCTTTAATGTTCTGAAACATCTCTGATTATTAGGCAATGCTCATTACAAGAAAGTCCTAGGACATCACATCAACTAATACTGCTAGAAGGCAAGGTGCGCTGCATTTCTACAGTATCTCATGAGTCGGCAGTTAACCTGTTTGAGAGGAAAACTGAATTGTTTGCGATACTTTTCTATCTATGGGGGTGTTTCTCATCTTGTTCTTTTATAGGTTCTCATGGGAGGATTTTTCTATTGTTTGTTTGGCTTTTTTTCTTTTGCTCTAGTATTTTTTTGGCGGGTTTGAATCTATTTGGACTAGTCTATAAATTCTCTGCTTCTCAATTGTTCTTCCATTTGATAAAACTAGGTACCATGTTTCTTTCTTTCTAGTCCTCTGGGATGCTTGTCCTCCATAAGTTCACAATGATGGTGCAGAGATTGCTTCAGATACTTCCTTAGTTACTTTAGGGTGAGTTTCATCAAGCGCTGTGGGCTAGGCTGCACCTTTTGTCCTTAAGTTTAGATTAATCTTTCTGAGTAGCTCTACATAATTTACTTTCTTATGAATATTCTTTTTTGATGCAAGTCTCCTTGAGTCATGAAGATCTCTTTAAAGCAGTTACTTTATGTCCCTTATGTCACAGTGTTTTCCTGTCACATCAGGTTAGTTTTTCGGGAAAGTATTTGATGTTCCTTTCTAGCAACTTTCACTGTTGCTTAAAGTCTGTGTTTTTCTCAGCAGCCTTGTTTTGCAAAAATCTGTGCCATGATGTTCCTTATGATGCTGTCTCCAATGCTGAGCATTTGCCTCTGGTGATATTTGAATGAATGCCCGCATAATGGAGGGATCTGAGCCTGCAGCAAGTAATGCAGTTTGGCAGAGGATGCTTTGCAGAGACAACAGTAGGTGCTGAGGAGCCAAAATTTGCACTGTTATTATTAGAGGGAGTTACTTCGGACTAGTTTTACTCTCATCCCATTACTTGGACATCCTTTGGTAATAAAAGGTTATTGGATGTCATTCTGGACAACATCCTCAGATTTAATATTTTCCAAAATCAATCCAGTTTGCTTTCTTTGAGCCTATTCCATAAGGCACAGTAAATTTCTGGTTTTGACTACTTCTACGTTTAGTTCTAGTTAATGTCTTATAGTTTGACTCCTGCTAAGTAATTTGTTTCTACAGATAATGAGCTGAATGATAGGCCATGCTTTTGTTTTAGTTTTGCTCTAAGTGATGTTCTTTTAATTTTCTGTTTTCGAGAGTCAAATATTCACCTGGAGTTTCAGAGATTTCCTCCTCTGTACTTGTATGAGTGATGCAATCTGCATAATTTATTTAATTGGAAGTGCTTCCTAATCATCAAACAGTGGGTTATTCTGGGTTCAGTGCCCTGCCATTACTTTCCCTCCTGAGGCTGTGCCATTCCCTGTGGCAAGGCATAGTGAGAGGAAGATGACTCTGGTCTACTCCTACTGCGTTTCTTTCCAGTAACAGTTCCTGAAAAAAAAGACATTTATTTTTTGTTACACTGTCTTACATGCTTGAAGAAAGCCTTTCTTACATTGTGGACTTAATTTTGGATAGAAAATGAAAAATGTCTAATGTGAGCCAAAGTATTTTGTTTCATTCCTCAGCTATTGACTTCCAAAAGAACCAAATATTTCCAGAGCCAAAAGGCATTCATTGTCATGGCCCTGAAATCTGATCAGCTGAATCCCATTTGATTATGGGACATTGTTTTGAGCTTTGTCAAGATGATGAGAAAGCAATTATTTGCACCATTTTCTTAAACTTAGAGCAAACAACAGAAAAATATCTTATAGGCAAAGACTGGTAACAAGACAAATACTTTTCTAATATTTTTAATATGTGTTTAACTGGTCTTTGCTGAACAAAGATTGTTCTGTCTGTTGATTTGCAAAATAAAATTGCCTTGATTTGGTTTTCTAGCCATGAGTTAAGAAGTGAGAGGTTATATGATTGTACCTATGAATCTTCTCCATTGTAGCATGTGTGTACTTTTGTTTTACTTTTCTATTATTTAAAGTAAAACAATAAGCTCTAGCTAGAATAATTTTATACTGTTAAAAAAGAAAATGGGGAATGTAGTTTCCTATTCCAGTATTATGCATGATCTTTGACTAAACAGTAGGTAAAAAAAAAGGAAAGTAAATGCTAAGCATGATTGCGTAGATTAAATATCTATAGGACACTGAGCACCTTAGTGAAAGATTTAGTGCATTGTAGTGAAATTACCTAACTAGTCCTGGTTTACACGGGTAAGTGCAGAAGAAGATGATGAGGAGAACATGGATGTTATTTTTCATTGTTTTATGTAACAATGGAGAGATATTTAAGTAATTATTAGGCTGAGAACATTAAAGGGAAAAAATGCCTCTTTATTCTATTAAATATAACAACAACATGGAACTCATTCTTTCAAGATACTATGGATACTACTAGTCTGTGTGTAACTGGACATGCAAAAATTTTTTCAGGTGACTCAGACCAGATTTATTGATTACTGAAAAAAATTATGTTCCAGGTGTAACTTATTAGTCTCTATTTCCCCAAATTGCTAGCTAAAGAAGCATTACTGTGGAAGGATCAGTCTATACTCAGCTGTTTCCTTCTGATTCTCTGCTACTGAGCAATGAAAGAAGTGGGACAGTGCACCGCTGTGCTTTTCTGTGGTTCTGGTTTAGAACATTTTGCCTTCAGGAAAACTTGGATGGATGCGAGCCTGATCTGGTCCCTGGCAGGTTTTCACATCTATCTGAGGCACGAAGAGTAGCCTTTCAGGTCCACGGTCAGGTAACTATAGAGCTATCCAGCTATTGTAGGAAAATTAAGGTAATAATTTCCTAGCTTACATTTCATCTATATCTCCACTGAATCTTTGTAAAGGCAACTTCAGTGTAGATAGTGTTTTACACATAATAGACAAAAAAAACCAGATTATTTTTTCAGCTCTTTAGCATTAAGGTACTCTTACAAATTCTGAATGTTTCCTAACAGGTCTTTAGAACGCTTTTACTGCTTCCTCCCCACAAATGCATGTACAGTTGTTATTGGTGAAATTGTATGTGTTCTACTATATATTATTGTGCAGAAGATTCTTTTCTGTGTGCAGTAGGAAGAAAAATACAGTCTGCTTTTGATTTAAATCAAACTTGAAAGCTTCAAAGAGGGACAAAAGCAGCATGTTGATGACAAATTCATACTTCCTTCAAGACATTAATATCATCTTAATAAGCTGAAGGAATGAAGTCTTTAGTTCTAAAAGTAATTCCTACAGAAGACAGAGGAGGCACTGCTTCGATGTGGTGCTGCTGCTATTTTTCTTTGACATTCTCTATAGGAAGCCTATTAACTTCTATAATAATTCCACTGGCATCTTTCATAAATATTTTTCCCAATGGAAAGAGAGAAATGTATCACCATTATATAAGTACAACTGCTTTCCATTATCAATAATATCATTAGACTATGTAAACTTAATTACTATAACCTATAATGTTATCACAGTGATTTATTGTAGGGTCTTTTTCATCAGGCAAACCAGCCATAATCTAAAGAATACATTTTTTATTATGAATTCAAAATAATGTGTCAATTGATTGTTATTTATTGTCCTTTAAAGTCACTTAGGAAGGGTGTGAAGATTTGCAGAGATTACCGCATATTATTTAGCAGATCAGTGCAAGTGTTTTTACTTTACAACATGATGTTGGTTCCCAGATATATTTTCCATTCTTGAAACAAATGCTGTAATCCTACCTTCCAAATGCATGTTATGTCCGTGTGAAACTCTATCCCAGACTACTATGTGTTGTTTAATCAACTACATATACAAATGCAATATGCTGTGTATTTATTCCATGTACTTTGATGTTGTTCACTTTGTTTCAGCTTTCCCTTGATAAATATGTTCAGAACTAGGACTTGTTCACAAGGGTTTTGGACACAACTACTGTAAAGCTGAAATCTATAAAGTTGCTTTTTACTGTAATTGTTTCGTGTTCCCAGTCCTGCCAGAATTATTTTGCTTATGCATTTCTTTAGTCATAAATTTGATTCTTCTACTACAGTGATTTACTCTAAGAAAATTAATATAATCTTTTCAAAACTCTTAGCTGTGAGCCATAACTCTCTAAACTCCTGTTTAACTTTCCAAGCATTACAAATGCTTTCCCCATGTGCTCTATGTGGAAGTCGTCTCATAGCAAAGTGTGATTTTTCTCAGCGGATTGATGGCATACAGTAATAATAAGTGCAAGTAGTTTATATTTTTATGACTTGCAGTACAGCAATCACAGAATGCCACTCTATTTATAAGAAACATTCAAATAACTTTGTATTTTAAATTTAAAATCCTGTCCTTAGTGTGAGTTGTGATGTGTCAAACAGGTTCAGAGCTACATTACTTGCTGATATAACCGCATGAATATAAACCAAGTAACTTTGTGGATAGCTTTTTGGACCGTAAAATCCAGTTATGAAGTTGTAGGAAAAGCATATATAAGAGAGATCCTGTGCATCAAAGAATATTCCAAATCTTTTAATTTCAATGAATAATACTGCTGTGTTGTGTACCTTTAAGTACAAAAGAGAAACAGCAGGCCAAAAATAGAGGGGTTTGGTTGGTTTTTTTCTGCATACCTCATGAGTTACTTTAAGGAATGCCACTAAAATTCTTTACATAGCAGGTAGTTCAAATATTAGTTTGTAATTGCTTCAAATATTGTGTTTCTCAGCATTATGTTGCTTGTGTCAATTATGTGATTATAGTATTTACAATTTATATATACTCAGTTCTTTCGTACTGGTGGGGGGAATTCTTTACCTAACACTTTACAGTCAATCATGATTTCCAGAGTGATAAAAACTGTGTAGAGGAGGAATCTTTTTATGAATGGTAAATGCATGCATGAACACAGACAGGCATATGCTTTGTGTGTATAAGGGCCACATGTCTTTCTGCATACCTATGCAGAAAATTTGTATCCTTTTCTTTTTTGGGGGGATGGAGCTTAGGCATCTTCAAATGAGTTTAATTTCTGTTACTAAGAAAAGAGTCAACAGAGAGATGTAAGGACAGAGATGTCAAAGGGGGAGTATAGTATAAGCAATGCATTTTTTTCTCTCCAGATCTGAAATGGAGACTTCTTGAGAAGTTTCAGAAGAGTGTATGATCACTACAAGGGGAGTAGATGACCTTTAAGGCCTCTTCCAATGAGACTTTTTTATGGCTCTGTGTTCTTTTAGAGAAGGGATTCAAAACCAGAAAAAGTTCTTAATTGTTTTTGCAATGTAAGAGAAAAAAATATATCAATTTTTGTATGGCTGAAAATTTTACTTGCTGTACAGAGGCTGTGTTAGCAGACCTTACTTCAAGGTTGCCTGTGACAGCAAGGACTGTAACTGAAAAGGTTCTTTCTAGGGGGTGAGGAGTGGTATACATCTATGTAGATCTGAGATAAATTAAATTAGACTTTCTGGTGTTCAAGGCAGGGGGGTTCTGTTCTTTAACCCTTCTCACCATGGGTTTTCTTTTCTCTGTCATCTGTAAGCTGTTCTGCTAGGACAGGCATGGAGTCTAGGGGGAGGAAGAGGGTAAAGCAAGTTGCATGTTCTCATTTACATTTCATGGCAAGTACACCTCTCTGTAGTGCAAATACACTGTGAGCTTTGGAAGACAGTGAAATTAGTGTAACATAACAGCTGTGAAGCTGTATACTAGGTATTTAAGGAAAAAATAAGGAAACTAGTTGTTATACTGATTTCTAATTATCTGGAATTTTTCAGGGCTGCTGGTTGTACACTCTGTCACAGGCAGGCATATACTAATGACTGCAAGCCTTGCATTTCTACAGTTTCTTGTTAGGTATCTGTGATATTTAAAACTCTGTAAATATGTTCGTGCTCAAAAAAAAATATTCTTCAATTATTATTTTTAGTGATTTGGTTTATACAGAAGTTTCAAGTATCTCCAGGTGTGATTGCTTGAAAGCATCTTAAAACTTTTAAATGCATGCTTAGGACTTCAAGAATTGCTTGTATTAGTTTTCCTCTCTTACCATAATGTTATTTCAATAAGTACATTGGGTGGGAGGGAGGAGTAAATGCATGTACAAATCTTGTTGCTTTGGAATTCATTGCCCATATAACAGTGCATTCCTTAATTTTCCTAATTCTGCAGATGTGCATCTATCATTCATTTATTTTTTTATTCCTAAAAAAATTGGTCACAAAGTTACTTTTCCTTTTTTTTTTCCCAGCAAAAATAAGCACCATGAGGCCATTGCTGTATGTTTGTTTCAAGTTTCCCTTACTGCAGGCAATTACAGTGACATTATAATATAAGATCTTTGAGCTACTGCCCTAACTTTTATTTTATTTTTTAGTCATACGTTATTATTCTGAGGATACCGACTTGACAGCTTTACTTACAGTGGCCAAAACTTTACATCTAAAATTTCTTTGCCTTTAACTGTCTCATCGATAAGTGGTGAGAAGTCTTTTGGCTCTTGCAACCAATAAGCAGCAGTTGGTCCTTTCACCTCCCACTAGGAAGGGAACCTTCTGTCTCATCCTGAAGACCTGTACCTGACTTCTGATCTTACGCTGTTCAGAACCTCTTTCATTGTTTCATGACAAAATTTGATTTCAACCCAAGTAGTTTGTGTTTTATCTATCTGTTCTGGTTTGAGCTACAGTAGAATCAGTTTTCTAAATTTTCAGCTCAGCCTCATCTGAGTAACTTCATTTTCTGAAATGAACGCTTTGTGATAATACTTAAAATTTATGATTATCATTAAATTAATGGGGCATCGGTATGCAGAAAGGCTCTTGCTTACATATATCCCTGTGAAGATGAAGGGCATCCTCAAGTTGGTGGAATGCTGTAAGTCAAAGAGGCATAAAAGGATCACATCTGTATCAAACTGACAGAGTATGAGAGTCAATCCCTAGGAGTCCAGTAAGAACCCTGTCTGCGGTTTTGCTCCTGACCCTGGATCCATGTGTTCCCAAATCTAGTTCCTGAGTCCAGCTCCCATCTGCTGCTGAGTCCAGTCCAGATCCTTTCCTAGTGCCTGCCCTGCAGCATCAGTGGTGATGTATCATCACTGGGGGATTCAGTTTCATATATTTGTATATATTTTGTTATTTTCTTTTTAATAGTAATTTTATCATCATAATAATTATTATTGTTGTTATTATTACTGTTATTATTATTGCATCATTAAAGCTGTTTTATTTTCCAACCCACATGTAACTCTCTCACATTTCCCTTTCCCTTGGGATGAGTGATCATGAGCACAACAGGTCACATTTAGCTGCCAGTCAAACAGAGTGGGGCTAAGCCGTGACACCATCTTACTCTTTTTTTATTACCTAGGGCACTCGTCTTGTTAATGTGTACAATTATGTGCCCACTTCAGCTTTTTTTTTTACCCTTCATGAGAAGGCATGTCTCTAGCAACCATGATTGCTTGTCCTTGCTACTTCTAGTGTGTATAGCATCTGATTTCATGTCTAGTTGTTCTTCTTTCACCACCTAGATGTGCCTACTTTATGGCAGTAGGTTACAAATTGTATCAGTTGCTTCTCACCGACCTTGATGGCAAACAGCAGCTTCAGGCTAAATGAACTTAATTAGTTTGTCAGCCTTGAACTGCTGCCTTCTCAGTCTCTCTACAATATGACAGTTGAGGGAAACAGAAGGTATTGAGGGAGACTGAGGTAAAAGAATGTTGACACTATAGGCTGTAGCAGGGAACCCTGGAGATAGGTCAAAATGAGACAGAAAGGAGAAAGCACTGTTAGATGAATGAATGATTGATTTGTCAGCATCCCTTGCAGATCTAAATTAATTCATCACTAATAAGTTCCATGATTAGCATTTAAACAGAGCTCACAAGTGAGATGTCCTGAAAATTAATATTTTTTTTTACTATAGTGCTCTTGGAAACAGAAATATTAAGATGCTTATTATTTGTAGTTGAGGGGAGTTCAAAGAAATACGGAGATTGACCATTCAAGTGTAGAATGAAATACTTCTAGTCCTGCTTCGGTGAATTACATATATGCCCATATTGGAGTCATGTGGAGATAAGCTTTAAACATTGTTATTGTTTTACTGTTTCAGGGTATAATGACTTTTCCCTGCACATACCTGCATCTTGTCAGGATATCTTAATACAGAATGACTCCTGCTCAAATTCTCAGCCCCTGATTAGAAGTATTCTGGAAACATTAAAGCAACTGGTGATTTTGCTGTCAATGTACACTGCTTTTGTGGATAGATTGCTCAGCTATGTCATATATCTATTAAATAATAGAGTGATTATTTGGTTTGCAAATTTTTATGCTGTTGTGTTAGCCACATAAATTGTAGTTCAATGCATATGAGTTCCTGAATAATAAGATACAGTAGAAATTGGGTAGAAATGTAAGTGAGCAGTTAGTGTTGTTCCTTTAAACATATGCAGCTTGAAAAGCAGATGGAATCATGGTCTCATGATGTTTAAGGACTTTTAGTGCACTGCATATCACCAGCATCTGGAGACCAATTACTGAAGAGGCTCCATAGGGGTCCTGCCTCAGGGTTTTTAGTTGGATGAATAATATATAAACTCTATAGTTTCCCACAGAGAGCAACTGGAGCAGTATCAAAAGGAAATAAGCCTTTTAGGAGTTGAACTGAAAATGAAATAACAGCACAGGATTTAAAGTGAAGCAGTTTTGCTTTTACATGCAAAGTCAAATATAGTATATCAGTTACATGAATTTGGCAGGGGGTGGGATTTTTGCCTTCATCATTTCAGAATCTTGTTTTTCCTAATTTTGGCATACAGCTATTTGAAAGACTTAGCACAACACTGTAAGGCTTATTCAGTCACACCAAGAACTAGCATACTAAGTTTCCTTTTAAAGAAGTGGTGGAAATGATCTTTAATGTGGGCATCATTCATTTCATAACACAGGTTCAGCATTATAGTACTCAAACTGTAACCAGATTTTATCTCACCTATCATTGTGGCTGGCACTCTGTTTACTTGCTGTGCTGTTTTACAACTAGAAACAGATTGCAAAGCAGAATATCGAGTACTATTCAAAACCCTCTTTCAACTCATGATATCCTTTCAAATTTGTATTGATTTTCCTATTTTGGTTTATTTGAAAACAAAATACATTTCAAAAAGGAACGAAAAATATCTGAATAGTGATACTTGGGACTGTCTCTTGTTTAACTGTAAATTAAATTCTTCTTTACTAGTTCATTATAATACAGATGCAAGCAGAAATTCACTGGGTGGGGTCTTTAGGCCTGAAGAATACATTAGCTGGAGAACACTATTGAGACTGAAGCAGAAGAAAACAAATGGGAATGTAACTGTTATTAAAAAAAAAGAAATAAGACCACCAGCATTGTCATTGGTGCTATATTTGTTTTAGTACAAATTCCTGCCACATATTTTGGGTAAATCTGTAAGCTCAGTCCCCTGAATTTTTAGTTGTGGTAATAATCTTCAAGAAGCAATTATTCCTATCAACTTCAACATAACTGTTCAGCTGAATATGCAGCTGAAGCATTTGCAAGTCTGATCTTGACTACAAAATCTCCTAAACGATATCAAAATTGAAGGGAAAAAGGTAACAGTAGCATGACATTCCTGGGAGAAAAGAATCAGAGTGTATGTGGAAGCCATGTGTTGTAGTAACTTTGATCGATTTGATATTCAGAGCTGTGGATAAAACAAATGCAGCTTACCCTCCAAGATAACAGAAAATGCTATATTACTAATTAAATAATTATTGGCGTGCATTGGAATGCTAGAACCACGATAAAGATCAGGGTGTAGTTGCGCCTGATTACATAACAATTTATATTAAAGGTATGTAAATTATCCTGCTTTTTTGCATGAGAAACTACCCATGTAGTAAAGTGGGGAGGGAAAAGTAGCTACCCTGACTAAGTAGCTGGCTAAACTGAACCTGGCTAATATAGCAGATCTCAAGTTGCCCTTTCATGAGATTAAAACAGTCCCTTGGCTTTGGCTGTTCCAAAACCTGCATCATTTTCTGAATTGTCTTGAGTTGTTCATGTGCATCATTGCTTTCTAGGGCTGGTAGTCTATTTCTGATGACGTTTGAAAACATCATTCATCATCTTTCCTCCAATCCCATTTTTTTCTTTCCAGACTCTGTTTCCAGTCATGAATATTGTATCTAGTGTGACTTAGTGGTACCTAATCATCCTTCGTTTGGTGGTCAGTCAGTGCACTGTGCCACTGCTGCTTTCTGAAAACAATACCAGGAAGGTTATTGATCTTGAAGGTTAAAAGTGTGCCTTTGTGCCTCCAAATATACTGTGGGGATTTTAAAGGCAAAGGAAAAGTTTGGTTCATCACAGCAATAGAAATGAAAAAGAATTCGGAGTGCACAGAAATAGTCAAAGCAACAAAGGAAATAAATCATGGTTGGTGGTGTAGTGGGATACTGAAAACTGGTGAAAAAAAAAGACAGAGGGCTTCCAGGTGTCACATCAAAACAAATTGTTGTGGGTTTTTTTGTTAAAATTCATGCTTCCATTATAAACAAAGTTAAAGGAGCACAGCCCAATCACTAATTTATTTATTTATTTCTGTCTGTTCTTCAGCTCTTAGTCTGAGTGTCTAATATTGATTGACATCTGAGTCATATATCTAATATGGGCATATATGTAATTCACTGAAGCAGGACTTGGAAGCAGAAATAATTATGAACTCACCAGGATGTCCAAGATGATTCAGGAGGTATTATTTACCCTGGTGGTATTTAAAAGAAGAGTAGATTAAGTGCTTAGGGATATGATTTAGTAGTAGACAGGTACAGTTATACCAGATGATCTCAAAGATCTTTTCCAAACTAGGGATTCTATGATTCTATAATAGCCCTCACTATGAGGGAATAAAAAAAAAAAACAGTATGAGGAGGAAATTTAGGGTGTGCATATATGTTTTTGTTGAGTTTTGGTTTTCATTTTTTAACTAAGAAAGCTGAAGACTTCAAAATCAGACAGTTAAAACTTCATTTATGTGGAAATAAAATTTTTCAGTAACTTCTAATAACCTCCCAGAACAGGCAAGTGAACTAAGCCTAAATCCCTGAGAGCACAGAAGTACATGGTGTGGGTATACACTGTCTCCATGACTTAAGCCTGCAATCTCAAGTGATGCTGCTACAAAGCAATAAAGCATTTCTGCTTCTGCTGATGCTATAAAAGAACATAGAAACAATACGTGTAGTCCCCATAAGTCAGTCACTATCAATATCACTATCAATTTCTGTGCAGAACCCTGGCTTAAGTCAGGTAAGGAGGAAAGGAGCTGCTTGTTTCTGGCCACCTGCACACAGGGACTTACTGTTCCCTCTCAGGGAGGATTGTACCTAAGATGTTTCCTTTCCTTATCCGTAGGTCAGCCTGAGGTTGCAGACAAATATGTCACCTTTCTTCTAAGCATCCTCATGGCATAGTAAGTCTATAAAATGAGAAGTCTGTAAAAATAGTAAGTAATAAGGTACGCTTGATCCCTCTAGGCACAAAGGCACAGCTCATCCTATCACAGTTACAGCTCTCCTAAGCTGCTGGAATGAATCCTTCCACTCTTTGGTATAATACAGTTATGTCTCTTGCACTAACGACTGCATTCAACTACATGTGGAAATGCACACACCAAAATAAAAGTACAAAGAAAAAAAGATATAGCACATTCATTTTAATGCCTTTGTTTCTACTTATAATGGCACTTTTACTTTGCTAATTACAGTTGCTAGGGATGGGAGACAAATACCTGGTTTAGTATCTCATCTTAGTAGCAATTTGTGCTCCATGCCCTTCCATCTGTGAGAATCAGTTTACACTAATTTCACATAGCAGCTGAATATGAAAGATGTAAGATATGCCTGTTTTAAGACACATTTTATCCATCCAGCAAATTCCCACACTCAGTATCAGATATACTTGAAAATCTAATTGTCAATTAAACATAATTCTTATCGTAGTTTGTCTGATAAGATTCTTTTGTTATTGCTTGGTTTCTGTATAATTGAAATGCATTTTGCAGAAAATCATAGCTTATAAACTTTCTTTTGTATAAGGTTGTATTTGACGCAACTAGTAAAACTGTTAGTTAATTTACAAAAGTAAACACTTTCCTAGGAATGGTAAAAAAAGAAAAATATAATTTGATTTCAGTTCTGGAGTTTACAGCCTTGATAATGAGAAAAAGTACTTCTTGATTTGCAAATTGGACAACTATTGCATTGGACCCATTTGGAGAAAGCCTTAATCTTTTTTTTTTTTTCTTTTGGAGGAAAACACACTTCAGTGTGTTCCAGAAAGTTGAGAGATGATTGCTCCATGTTCTGTGTCTCAGCCTCTGGAGAGTTGCTTTCTCAATAGCCTGTAGTGATAACCAGGGCTGTCAATACTCTGATTTTCATTGCCTTACAACTTCAGCGCTAGCCATTACCTTTGGAAGTTTCATGAAATATTAAAAACTTTTTTCCCCCTGGTATTTCTCATCTAATTCAACATATCTATACACATTTCAAGCAGAGCACTTTTTCAAATCTCTCTAAACTGTTTTGGTCTTTTAGGAGTACGTTTGAGCAATTTCTAATCATAAAAGTTTAAAACTCAAAAGCAATCTGTAACTAGTAATCACAATAGATGGTTCTTTTCTTTTTTCCGAAAGAACTGCATACGTTATTTTGTTTTCCTGTTATGTATGCTGGAAGAGTTTTTTGAGTAAAAAGAATGGTATTTGTGTATATATATATACACACGTAAGCATCACAATTATATATATTTCCATCTTGTTGTAATGGATATAAGGTAGAATTGAGAATCATCTTTCCTTTTCATAGCATCATCTGCTAAGCTGTAGTTTAAATGAAAGATTACTTTAAAAATACATTCAGTCACTTGTTAATGAAAAAATAATTGTATTCCAGTGCTGCTGTTTTACATTTTTAATGTTTGTTTTACCTTTTAAAGCTGGTTTAGCATTTTAAAGAAGAAACAAGTGTTTCAACTGCCATATGTATTATATATTTGATTTTACCCCAAATTCTTGAACTGTTTACAAGATGTAGTATTTTTATGTATCTATTAAATAACCAGATTTCTCCTGGTTTGGTTTTTTTTCTACTGATTGTTATACCAAGAGGTGTTCAGTCAAAAATTGTCATCTTGCCAGCAAACTAGCTGCTTTGTCTGATTTGTCCCTTGCTACATGAACGTAGCATTGTGACTATTCAGCTGTTTTCTAGGAGGTGAATTGTGAGATTCCAAGCAATTACATATTTCCCTCCATGTTTTTGGCATTGTATTAAAGCACTCACAAATTAAAAAAACCCTTCATTTTGACCAGAGTTATCCTGCATGCTACTTTGATAAAGAGAAAGCAATTACCTTTCTTTACAGTTTGCCACAGTGTGGCAGTAGTTCTTTTTGACTCCTATGAGCTGATGCTGGCTTTTGTTGCAAAGATTAGGCATTTGCTACTCGGCATCCATCTGGTACCTTTCAACAAATTCCAACTTTTGTTCTACTGATAGTGGCCAGGATCCAGGAGCATTAACTACAGTATAGTAGAGATATAGCGTGATATTTTAGTCACCAGCGTGTTTTCCTCCTTCGGCTTTGCATGGATATTCTGTGCTGAATTTCCTTACTTTATTAACTAGGTAATCAAGGCTGGGATACCTCTGGTAGGATTTTCCTGTGGCACACACCCCTGCATTTCTATGGGAAGTCACTACTTTGACCTTTGAGCTGTCCCCCTCAATACTCCTCCTCAGGCTGTTGTTTCCTCTGTTTCATCTTCCTTGGTGATGGTGGCAGTGGTCACATTGTATCTCACTGTAGCAGCTCATTCAAAAGGACATCACAGACTGACAGCTTTCATTTTTTTATTTACTTATTTTAGTCCTACACAGATATGAACTCTAGATGCAGCATTACTGTATTGAGGGATGATTCTGTGACTAAATTCTGTTTAATCACAGTTATCACATTCTGGTCTAAATGTATAGACTAGAAAGAAAACTTAGTAATACAAGGTAGCTGTGTGTGTATGCACATTGATTACAACTAAAATCAATAGGTTAAATGACCAAAGAATTGAAGTTGTGCCATCTTCCTTTCAGTAAATTGATTTAGTAAAAATGTTGTCGTTCATAAAACTTTAAAAAATGTGGTCCCTATAAATTTGTGAGAGGAAACAGCACCTGATAATGTGTTCTCTTAGAAAGGTAAATCTAGAGATAGCAGCCTGCTGCTTGCTTCCTGCAGGTACCTGAACATGTGTGACTGCTCTCTAGATTTGTTGCATGGAGCATATGCAAGAAACATTTTTGATGTCAGATGTTAATAAAAGTTTTCTTTTACACTCAGAGCAACAAGAGAAAGAGCAACTAATCTGTTACATTCTTCTAAATAGATAGTCATGTGTGTTATGAACTGGATCTTTAGAACAAATGCTGAGCATTAAAAATAATGTGTTTCCTTTTGAGTGAAATTTCAGACTCTTCTGTGAGTCTTGCCTATCTATAAGGTCATTTTTATGGAAATTCTGGCCTGTTGATGGAAAGTATCTGAGGTAGACTTGTTTGCTGATTTTAGTATATGGAAGCTGAAATCATGGGGTTTTAATTCCAGCTCTAGTGACTACTTTTAGGCACAATACACAACAGTATAGTGATGGTACGTGGAAGTAACTAGACTGTTTTGTTAGCAGCCATAAAGAGAATAATGCTTCTTTGTCTTCAGAATAACTATGGAGTATGATACCTGCGAGAAAATCATAGCTTATAAACTTTCTTTTGTATAAGGTTGTATTTGACGCAACTAGTAAAACTGTTAGTTAATTTACAAAAGTAAACACTTTCCTAGGAATGGTAAAAAAAGAAAAATATAATTTGATTTCAGTTCTGGAGTTTACAGCCTTGATAATGAGAAAAAGTACTTCTTGATTTGCAAATTGGACAACTATTGCATTGGACCCATTTGGAGAAAGCCTTAATCTTTTTTTTTTTTTCTTTTGGAGGAAAACACACTTCAGTGTGTTCCAGAAAGTTGAGAGATGATTGCTCCATGTTCTGTGTCTCAGCCTCTGGAGAGTTGCTTTCTCAATAGCCTGTAGTGATAACCAGGGCTGTCAATACTCTGATTTTCATTGCCTTACAACTTCAGCGCTAGCCATTACCTTTGGAAGTTTCATGAAATATTAAAAACTTTTTTCCCCCTGGTATTTCTCATCTAATTCAACATATCTATACACATTTCAAGCAGAGCACTTTTTCAAATCTCTCTAAACTGTTTTGGTCTTTTAGGAGTATGATACCTGCGAGATGAAAAGATGTTTCGTTTTTATTTTAATTTGGAGGGCTGGTATATGTATTGGGTCTGATGAAAGAGTATGTCTCATCAAGAGGAGGCAGGGTTTTTTTTCGTAGAAAATGCCTTAAACATCTGAATCCTGGGAGTTTATAGAAGCTGATGTGCAAGATTCATTGACAGAACAACTAACTGAAGATCAGCTGGAGATTTATGATACTTTTTCATGCTCTATAGTAGCTCAGCCTCTTGAGTATGAAAGGGCAAGGCAATTGCTGATATCTGGGTGGTGTGAATGATATCGCATCTCAATCTGCATCACCAGTGATTAGGGGAAATAATTTCAACTACATCAATTGTATAAGATTTGCTGACAATTCCAGAAACCTAAGGTTTCTCAAAGAGGAGGTAATGAAAAATTAGCTCAGTAAATTCTACAAAGCTTTGAAAACTTTCATAACTCTTTCTCAAAGGGGAGGGAGTGAAGAAGGAGGGAATGAGAACTGTTATCGGAGAAACTGACACTGTATTATAGTCAAAGATCTGATGAATCCTCTTTTTCATCTCTCACGTTGGTGACTTCTTCAAAGAGAAACAATGTGGTTATTTCTTACCTGTGAAAAATGAACTGGCTGCAGAAAAAGATAGCAATTTTAAAATGCCCTCTGATGTTTTGCTGACTAAAAGGTGGAGCTATGCTAACCAAAATTAATTCTGTGCACAGTACCTCCAGTTTTAGGGCATGTGTAAAATTCTGATGTAGTCATCATATCACATATTATTTACCATAAGGACCATGTTTCCTCAGTTCCTTGAGTTATAACAGTATAGTTTAGGGATTTTAAGATTATTTTTTTCTTTTTCCCTTCTCAATGTAGTTTAACTTGCTGATATCAACTTAGAGGTATAGGTAAAAACAGGTGAAGTTGACTGAAAGGTTGACTCTGAAAAAGTGGCCAAAATTGCAAATAGGAGAGCCGCTGAGTGAAGAAAACAGAAACATCATTATGCCATTAATGTACCCTTGATTCATCCGCAAGTTAAATCTTGTTTGCAATGCTGCCATCTCAAAAATGGCATGGTAGAATGGGGATAGATTTGTAGAAAACTAACATGAAAGCTCAATGATATGAAATTGCTTTCCTACAAGTGTTATGGATGCTAAATGATTATATTGATTGTGAGATTGAAAAATTCAAAGATAATTCCTTGAGGGTTCATAAATGCAAGGTCTGATTAAAAAAAACCCAAGCCTGAGACTGTGCCTGTAACTCTTTTTAATTAATAAATCAAGAAAATCAACCAAGATAACCTTCAAGATAGTTCCCTCCTGAGTTGACACACAGCTGCTTACATGCTACCAGCGTTCAAAGTAATTCTACCGATCATTTTCTGAAAGGCTGTTGAGAATCTTTGTCATTTTTGCTTTCACATCTTCTACCGACAAAAAATGGGTTCCTTTGAGCACTAGCTTGACATTTGGGAAGAGACAGAAATTACAGGGAGCTAGGTCTCGTGAATAGGGTGGGTGCTGAAGCAAAGTGATGGTGCTAATGGCTAAAACCTGCTTTACAAATTATTGTGTGGTGGCGTATTGTCTTGATGTTAACTTGCTGTTCACTCTTGCACACCAACATTTTCCAAATCAGGGTAAGGAAGCATCTATATCTGAATGCACATCCACTTTTACTGAGTGAAGTTATCAAGTTGAGCCTTGTCTCACTGTGACAGGTTAGGACATGTTCTATAACCATCTCTTTGTCTCTCCCCTCCCACTCTTGATTCCTGAGCTATAGGGTTAGTCTCAGGGGGGTTCTGTGTCAGACCTCATATGTAGGCAAACCCTTTACCTCAGGTCTCTCTGAGGTTCACACTTGTAGAAACGGAGAGTTGTAGGAAGATATAATGGTAAACTTAACTGTTCTCACATGCTTTCAAAATTACTTGCTAACTATCATGCAGAAGATGCTAGATTCACCTGAACCTACAAGGGCTTTCTACTCCAAGCTGATTCAAGATAAAAGTGAAACTGAGAAGTGACATGCATTAAAAATTCCTTTTATAATAAAATAAAACCAGAACAATATACAATAAAATCCAGGCTTAAAACCAACTTTCACAGAGGTTTGTTGAGCCAGGCATGTAACCCTGACTTAGAACACTTACCTACTCTCTCTGAAGTGAGTGAAGTTTTCCCTGGTTTGTGACTGCAGAGTTATTCTACTCTATATTTTTCCTAGAAAACAATTGCTCAAACTGGGCTCTGAACAGACAAAATACAGATCCATGATTAAATATTTAATGAGAGCAGTATTTATGGGAAAAGAAATAATGTTTTCAAAAAATGAAAGAGATTTAGTTTAATGGAAACCCATTTTTTGGTTTTCCTGCTCTTATTGAGGTATCATGATGATTTACTGTTAAATGACCATCATATTAATTCTTTCTGAGAACTCTTAAATTTAGTGATTTAGTGAATTTTGCTGTTCACAAATAAAAATCTAGAGATTTGTTCCAAATTATTGCAGGTTTACTTCAATTTAGTTAATCAAGGTCTGGTTCTGAGCCTCTCTTTTTTGGTGAAAGGAGATTAAATAATCCAAAATTGAATTTTAGTCTAAGTAATAAAAAAATCAACCTGTTCTTTAAGGTAAAAAAAAAATAATAGTATCTAGCGTGTTTTCAGAGTCTTTCATTGTGTTCTCACTTTCTTCTGTCACATCAGGAATCAAGTCAGTCTTCAGAAGTCAGGTCCCTTTCCAGTTCAATGAAATTTGGGACATGATTTCACTTGTGTGAATTAAAAGTATTGGAATTTCATGGTCATTTTTCCTTTTGGTCTGGGATCTGCTATAAAGGAATATCAAACATATCGGGAACAGTACCACTGGGGGTGTAGGCTTAACAAATCAAAGAATACAAACCAAAATTATCTGCCAGGGAGTCGAGTAAGACTAGGCAAAAAGGAAACCTACCTAATGGTGTATAGAAAGGCCATAGAAGAGTAGTAGAAAAAAAATATTGGATAAAACTTTATACTCACTTTTTAATTATTGATATGTAAATTATTGCATCCGTATTTTTTCTGGTTTTATTTTTCATATATGATTTTAACGTGTGCATCTGATACTAGTTGTGAGAAACTCTCAAGATTTTGGAACTTTGATTAAAAAATATAATATATAATTTCCATAATGCTGAGGTTAAATGTTAGACCAATTGTCATTTATTTATTGCTAATTCATATTTCATACTGTAGTTGTGTACAGAACATGTTGATCATTATAAACACAGAAAGACTGTTCTGACCTCTAGAGTTTTGTGTTTGTCTTTCAGATCATATTTTTTACTGGCATTTACAGATTCTGCAGCAAAGCTATTAATTTAATTTAGATATTTGATAGCCAAAGGAAAGAAAATAATTTCTGCTGTGAAAATTTTGTACAAAGTCTTCATAATTTTTAATTGAGATGTTTCTGTTTTGAAAAATAAGGTTTTCTGAAAGTTAGTAAATTCTCCTGTGAAGAAACATTGCTTTCTTTGAAACACTTCAACAGAATAATAATATAAAATTAAAAAGTAAAGAGATGAGAAACAATTTCAAAACAATTTTCACTTCACCTTGCATCATAGTTTACCCTTGGAAAAGAAAACAGTTCTGACTTTTTCTGAGATTTTAGGATTGCATATATTTTAACTTTTTAGCTTTGCTAAACAGTTTTGAAGCTGTTCAAAGAAATCAGTCTGTAATCATCCCTACATCTCCTTTTTTCTTTTTTTTTCTCCTGCATTGCATAGCTTTTCTAAACAGGCAAATATACATAAAAAATAATAAATTATTAATCATCTGAACACAAAGTTGTACACAGTACAATGTCTTGAAAGCTTTGTAACAAAGATACATCAAAGAGTAGCCCTGTTGTTCTATTTTAAGACTTGGAAAAAAGTCTGGGTTTTGAACAATATATCAATGGAAGTAGGATTTCCAACCATTTTTTAAAGTTTAATGAAAGTTTAAATAAAGTCTAATCAAAGTTTAATGAACACAGAAAATGTTGGTAATATAGCAGTTCTGTGCTGTGTATGTTTGCGGTGACAGTGCATTCTATTGTGAATTAGATGGCAGAACACAGACTTTTATAGTTCATACATACATCTTTTATAAAATTTGCTTCTGATTTTTCCACTTTTGCATATCTTTAGAAGGCATGAACAATTTGAAAGGAGAGCTTTGTAATCTGAAAAAACCTGTTCTCCCTTTATTTGCAGATCCTTATTTCCTTTGTACTTTCCACTGTGATATTTCTTGCACCTCGAATCTGCAAATGCATTTTTGCTGCAGGTTTTACTCCTTGGTAATGGTTAATTTTAAGCCCATAGTAGATATAAAGATTTTCAACTCTTAGTAACGTCAACAAAACTTTCTGAAGAATATTGTAAGTTGTCCTACAAATACCTCCTGAAAGACTGTAAAAGCACCAAGATCCAGAAGGTAAGTATGGGCTCTGTTAAAGCTAGCCTACATGGTATCAAAGCTCACAGAGTACCAAATCTCTCTCTACAGCAGCACAAGTATATGGACCGTACATCACTAGGGCACTGACAACTCTAGGTTGTCTTTTTCTTTTACTGCTTTCCAAAATGCGAATTTTACAGCTTCCTCATCAATTGCTTGTACAAACTGGATGAAGTCTGGATTTAATCTGGAAAATTTAGTTTGTAAGTGTATCAGGCAGTCAGCTACAAACTGATTTATCTTTTTCAATTTGAACTGTCTGTTAAGATTCGAATAGCCTTTGTAATATAGAAGTGTTATGTTTGAAGAGCTTGGAGAAGCTGATTGTTTTTATAACATCTGGGATAACCTGCTAGTTGTTACTAAAGCTGGTTCCAGAATCCACTTTATGAGATTTGTATGTTTAAGTCTGTATAGATGAAATTTTGTGTATTTGTAGAGCATTTCCTGTTCTGGAACATTTTGTATCCTCTGCTTGGAAAAAGGGCCAAATAAATTTGGAAAAGTGTATTAACTGTAAGCAATTATATCCTGTATAGACTATTCTCGTGAGTTTTTTAAGTATTTCAAGTAAATGTAATTTTACAAATGTATAAAATTCCTTGTAACACAATTAATTCTTATAAAACCCTAGTAAGTAGATTAAAAAAACCTAGCGAATAAATGGAATAGAAGTTTCATTACATTTACATGTTTTGTGGGTATTCTATACAATTAAAAAATATGTTTGAAAAAATATATTGAGAGCTAAAATATGTAGCTATGAAATGTGTCTTTTTTTAAATATTCTCAATATGGGGATAAAAAGGATGGTTCAGAAGGTTTTGAAACTCTTTTTATCTTCAGTGGCATTTGTCTTCCCATTAATTATTCTCTTTCCATTTCTGCCACCCCATTGCAAACACTCTTTTCAAGCCTTTGAAGGCATGAAGAAATCTACATTCAGAATTTGGAAAAAAAAAAATTGTCTTTTAACACAAACAGACCTTTGGCAGGTTTAACACATCCGTAACAGCTGTTATAATTTGCCATAATTTTTTATGCAACTTCATAAAGAAAAGGCCGTAACTCCCAACTATAAATGCAACTGGCATATTTCTTCCTGCTTCTCCTGCTGCGGACTGCCAATTATCAAGAGTGAGTAATGAAAGAGTGAAGCCTTTAGTGCAGCCAATTCTCAGAACCATTAGTTTTCTTTTATTCTCCAGCCTAATTCCAGGAATGTGCTAGATGAGAAATAAGACATATCATGTCATTTCAGGATAATACCATGTAATTTTGAGGTAATAAAGAATTCATTTCTGGAGAGAGAAGTGATCTGATACAGAAAAGTTCAATTTCTTTCTCTCCAGAGAGCTTTATCTCTTCAGATGTGACCTTGTATAATTAAATATATTTCAAATATCAAGAGAGATGGCAGCAGAGCAGACAATAGAATTCTCTATTTTATGTAGAAATGAAATGAAATTATATGAAGCAGTCAGTGTAATATAAGATGAAGTAGATTGCTACTTTTCATTGTTTCCAGTGGAATTCCTGCTGTTCGATTTTATTCATTACAGTTTCATAAGAAGGCAATTGTATTGTGTCTGTGTGACTAGAGTTTTAGACTCACACTTAATTGCATTAATTCACAAAGTACTGGCAAAAATCAGTACTTAATTGCTGTTATTTCTTGAATATATAAAAGGAAAGAAATTATGTCTACTGTACAAGAAGTTATAAATTTCACCCGTGAAATAACAGGTGCTTTTAGTTGTGATTCTTATAGGAAGACGTGTTTAATAAAAGAGGATCTAAATCCTTTTTTATTCCAATAATAAATTACAAATATCTCAAAACAAATAGAATAATTTATTTCCCAAACCACCTATTTTTCTTAAAATCAACAAACTTCACTAGTGTAAGTCAGATAGTTTGGACTCTTTTAAGATGATAGGCTTAGACAAAAATATTCCTTTATTTTCTGTAGTTTGAATTCTATTACGTTAACGTACCTGATAATATGATGATTTTCTAAGCATAGTTTTAAATTTGGTTTCATAAGAGTCCTTATACTGAAGGGAAATGACAGAAGATAATGGTCGGTGATATGTTAACTGCTAGAAAGCAGTGCGAATGGCTGAAAATATTTTTCCTGTAACCAGCATGCATCCTCCGTTGCATTTTCACATTTCACATTCAGTCTTTTTGAGCTGTTCCTTAACTATAGTGATTAATGGTGCTTAGCTAATAATCTTTATTGTGGTCTTCATCGGGTTACTTTTGGAGTAGAGGTACAGAGTTCCTTCTCAGGCTTGAGCTCTCATTTAATATGAGTGAGCCACAGAGTGCCCTAAGGAGGAAAGAGTGAGCGTGTGTTACCCTCTGTCCTTGCCCTGTGTCTCCCTTGCTTGCAGCATGGCTGGACTGGTGATGGCAGATGTCCTCAGGCCACCCAGGTGTGCTTGTCCTGGAAGTATTTTTCTGGTGGCAATGTGGATGCATAGAGTCCAAAGTACAGCCTGCCCTCTATCTGACATGCTTTCCAGAAGGCACAGTAAACATAATTTTTGTAAATGTTTTCTTTAGCTCTGATTTTATAGCTTTGGCACCAAGTGATATGGTAATGTCAGATCCTATCTAGATAATATAAAATAGCTGAAATTCCTTACAATGGATTGACTCTAGAACTTTTCTTGGTCAGTGGTGTCATTTTTAAAACAATAAAGTAACTTAATGTAACATGGTAAATTTTGTTCTATAAAAGGAGCCTGCTAGAAAATTAGATTTAGGTTTCCATTCACTTAGGGTGTTTGGGGTTAATGGCATTTCAATACTTGCCAAAAAGGCAGTTTTAGGAACTTGTGGTCTGGGCAGATTAATAATGCAAATTGACTCGAAGTATTGAGATGGACTTTTCTTTTCCTTTGCACCATATCAAATGTTTAGGAATGTAAGACTTGAGCATAAAAGTTTGTTAATGTTTTTCAATATGTTTTACTACAAAAAGAAGTGTGCCAATTTCAGCATAAAGTACAGGGTGGGTTTTTGGATTTTTTTTTCTATGATTCTATGATTTTTATGGTTATATATTGCCCTCCAGCCTGTTTGGGATAGGTAGAAAGTGTGTTGAAGCAAGTCTGTCTCAGAACAGTGCCTTATATTTTGGTAAATATAAACTCATGTTCTATGCCAAGATAAAGGCATGAATTAGGCACCCTGTGGAAAGCAGCTTCTATTAAAATCTCTTTGAAGTGAAGGGCTTCTGCATGTTCTCAACTCTCACATGGTAGTCTTACACTACCAAAAAAATATTGGGTTTTTAATGTTACGCTTTCTATTATGTTTTTTCTTCTGAGAAAGATGGTGGGGTTTAGAGTGGGATGCAAGAGAGGCATTTTGAGCTGATTTACTTTGCTGGTGTCTCACCTGTGAGCTGATGGAACTGTGTTCAAAAGAAAGTTGCTTTCATATTCTCTTGCAACTGTCCTGTGGGCATGATCTAAACAGGAGTTAGAATAAGAAAACATTTCATTATGTAGGTCCAAATATATGCCAGCTAGCTTAATTCTCTCATATTTTAAGAAACTAGTAGCTTGTGAAGTCAATGCAAGGAAGAGTTTTGAAATGGATAGATGGTTTTTACATAACCTCAAAATAATCTTGTTTTCATTACCTTTTGAACTATACTACATCCTTTGTGGAAATCACGCACAATGTGCTTAAATAATTTCAAATGTATAGTGTTGCCAGGCTTTTGTATCTGATGTATAGCTAACTAACTGTTCAGTTCATAAAAGTTTGTTGTCTTTCTAATTCTAGTAAAAATAAATTTTATTGAAGTTGTCAATTCATGTATTTTTGTACTGCTAAAATATTCACTTTTATTCTGTAAGTTGCAGTTTTATATTTCATTTGGTCCTAAAATCATATGATTAATTTACTGTTTATTATTTTTTCAAAATGCAAATTGCAGCTGAGTATCTGAACATGAATTATGCAAATTTGCATTCAGTGTAATATAAAAGTCCTAGATTCAGCTTATTAATTTCACTAATATGACTCAGTATCAGCTACGCAAGAATTTCTTTGAAATGCTTAAGAGTTACTCATATTATAAAGGTCCTAGGAATTTAAGTAGTATTTCTGCAACCCTGAGGGTGCAGTGTAAGTAAAGTAAAAATATATGTGAGGAATACATGAAGCCACTGTTATTTTGGTGGTTTGTAGCTAAACAATCAGGAATTTGAGCTGAAGAGCTAGTGTTATACAGATATGTATATAGTTTCCAGTTGTATATTCTTCCTTCCAAAGAAAATGTTGTTGATAATGTGACCCCAGATTCCTATAAAAGGTAAATGCAAATTAAAGGGATTTTTCAATGATGGCTTAAATGGATGGTGGCTCCCAGCAGGACAAGGATCTGATAATGCATCTCATACATTTCTTATCTGTTCCCATTTGTTTCCATAAAATGACATGATGATTATAAGAAATTATTTGACAAGGAGATGAGTCATGTATTGCTTATTTTTTACTTTACAACACTGCAACTGTTTACATGAAATTATAGTTGTGTTTGGCAGAACTATCTTGGTGACTGACCTTTTCTAGCTATTCACCTTTATCACTGTATGAGCCTAACATGCTCTCAGCTATGCTTGTATCTGAAAAAATTGCAGTGATTATGAGGGATTTACATTGGTAGTGTTCGGAGTGTAGTACTTCACTGCTATATGCATGTGCAAAAGTATGAAGAAAGGAAAATATTTCTTAGAAGAGTTTTAAATTTAATTTAAGCACTATTATTTTATAAAAGAACACTTAAAAATAAGAAGACCTTTAAATGTAATGTTATTTTCTTTATTGTCAATATCTGAAGTAAAGGTAGATACAGAATTTTAGTTTAAGTGCTGTTTTTATTGTAGATCTATTTACATTAAAACTCTTTGAGCAACTAACAATTATGAAATGTTATTTGTCTGTCCCTGCTTTTCATTTTCCTGATCACACCTTATTTCTTAAGTAAGTGTGTGTGTGTATAAGCAGCATTTTTGTGTGTGATGAGACAGCAAATCTGTAGGCATATTTATGTAGGTGTCACTTACTTCCTTTCTAAGTGATGAGCTGTGAATGAGGACCATGGAGACCATATCTATGTATGTCAAGCAAGCGCAGCATCTTTTGTCTGGCACCGTGAAAACTTTCTGATCCAGCTGAATCCTACCAGTAGTTTGAATTCTCACTTTAGACATTCTCTAAGGTCAGCACAACTCACATTGCATTCACCTAATCATGACTTTCTGTTTAGTTTAATCCAAATATTATTCTTTGTTTTATTAACCGTATGATAGCACAAAGCAGCTTCACTACAGCCTGTGTTTGTAAAATGCTTGTCTTGAGAAGGGGTTAGGTGAATATTCAGTAAAGCTGCAATGGCAAGGAATGTATAGCAAGGAGTGTGAAGGGAAGCTCCAAAGAATTTAGCTGCTAAAACCTCCATCTCTAGGGATCATGTGCGAACTACATTGAAAAGACTGCCATAGAAATGGCAAAAAACAAACCTCTGACACAATCCTCATCCACATCTGTCAAATTTCAGTACTGTGTTTTTCTCAAGAGAATTTTTTCCTTTTTCTTTTTTTTTGAAAGTAAAGATGACAAAAATTGTTTTTTGCAAAGAAATAATGTGTTTTTTCTCATTAGTCATAAGCTATTAAACTGTTTTTTGAAGTTACTCTGATTATAAGAAAATAAAAATAAATCTTCATTAAGTCCATGATGTGAAGAATTTTGGTACTGATCTTATTAAATTTTGGTGAGTTTGACATGCTGAAAACAGTCTTGAAACAAGGAAATATAAGAAACATTAGCAGTAAATAATGCTACTGTTTGCCTTGTATAAAATAATTAGCAAGGATGTTCACTTTATACTGACAAAATTTCAAGAGTAATTTATTAGGCCCACTATGGATTAGTATGATATTATTTTCTTCTAAAATGGAGATAACCCATTAAACTTAGAATCTGATGAATTACCAATAGAGGGAGTTTGCAAAATAGCCAGTAGAAGGATCCAGAGTTTTCATTTCCCTGTCTTTTCGGCTTACGTGTACACTCATGATGATGCCATGAGCAAAGAATTTTTTACTAACATTGATTTTACATGGCAATACATATATACTTATTCATTTACAAATGTAAAACTGTTATTATTCCTACTATTTTTCATTCTTTCTAGAAAGCTGGTAGTCAGCAGAATACCTTCTCTGACATTAGAGAATAAAATAAAAAATTGTTCAGAATAACTATATGAAATTCTTCTATTCATGTGCTCCATTAACCTTAAATGAAAGTACCTAACTGATGCCCTGGACCATGCTACTTATAAAAGAACAGAAAAACCTTCTTATTTTCATAACATTTTCCTTTCGTCTTCATTTGAGAGTCATAGGAATTTTTAGTGCAGATATTGTTCCTGTTACCCACAGTTCTCCTCTAGTGACTTTTCTCATGGGTTCCTAAGATATACCTTGATATATATCTCCTACGTTTGCACATTAAAAGAGTAAAAATTAGTTATTTACTGATCATTTTGTGAACTACTATGTTTTGAAATGCCTTTTTCTTCAGTCTTTACCTTACAAAGTTAAATTTTTATGGAGTTAGAATATATCTCAGAAAATAAAATGAGACTATTCCAACTAGATAGTGCCAAATCACATTATCTTATAGTTTTAATTTTAATAATAACTTTACAGTATTTACCTTCTGAGTAGAAGAGTTAATAAAGAACATTGCAATCATAAATAATGTACAAAATGGTCCAAGTGTGTAAAAATACTTTGTTTTCATACAAGCCACTTAAATTGCATCTCCAGCAGACTTGGTATTTACTCCTGAAAATATGACAGTCAGGATCAACAAAATTAATGAACATAAAGGTCTTACAAATCCTCTGGTCCTATAACAACAAGAGTTCTTTCACCTTTATGCCTGCGCATGGATGCCCCCATCAAATAATCCAAATGTATATAAGAAGGTAGAGTGGAGCATATTATTGTTTTCAACATAGAGAAGTAAACCAATCATAGAAAGTCTGGACAGTAACAAACCTAATGCTTTCACAGTCAATTATTTGATTTTTTAAGTGTTTTTCTGTGGTACTTCAGAAGGAAAAGATGAAATGAATCTCAGGGGGTTTGTTCTGATAAAAAGAAGGCTAGTGTGTAACAAAAATGTATATTGTTAGCCCTGAAGACTACCCCTGAAAGCACCTTTTCTAGTTATAAGCACATGCTAAACTGGGCAGTTACACAAATATCAGTAGTGGCACTCAAAGTTAACAGTCCTGTGTGGATTTGAAGAGCTGCAGAGTCTTTATAGGTTTTTAGAAAGTCTGTTATATTTCAGTCAGGTTTCTAAATTTTTCATAGCAGAACTTACTCTCATCATCCTTGGCTAATGCATTCTTCATACCAGCAAAGAGCTACAGAACTTGGAAAAAGTGGGTTTGCCAGGCCTAAAGCGATGCCTTTGAGCTGTCTTTAAAAAAAATGAGGGAAACTAACTTGAAATTCTAATCTTGTGCTCCCTTCTGGCTTTCATTACTTGTGTTTAAACCAAAACATCATGACCTCTTTATTTAGAAAACTGTGCTATGAGGAAGTATTACCAAGTTTCCTATTTAGTTGAGATGATCACCAAATACTTACAGTTTCTGCAGAACCGCTGAAAAAATTCAAGCTGAGCTGCTCCTTTTCTTTCTCTGTTACCATCTTCAATATATCTTTTTTTCAGTTGGATATCAGGTGGATATTTTGAAAGGTGAAGTAGAATAAGGAGTCATAGTTTTTTATTAATTTTATTAATTCAAAAAGGTAGAGGTTTATTCATAAACATTTTAATATGGGGAAAAAAAATTAAATTTCCATCTGAAATATATACAGCTATTTTAGTTTCTGAAAGTGTTCACCAGTATTAGGTTTTTGAGGATTTTATAAGAAGGTTTGATTTCTTGAAATGTAAGATTCCCCAGTTACAGGGTTAGAATTATAGAATCACCTGGTTGGAAAAGACCTACTGCATCATAGAGTCCAACCATTCCTATCAAACACTAAACCATACCCCTCAGCACTTTGTCCACCCGTTCCTTAAACACCTCCAGGGAAGGTGACTCAACCACCTCCCTGGGCAGCCTGTTCCAGTGCCCAATGACCCTTTTCGTATAGAATCATAGAATCACCAGGTTGGAAAAGACCCACCGGATCATTGAGTCCAACCATTCCTAGCTGTGCTTCTGTCTCCTTCTACATGTTTCTGAATACTTCTTCTTTGGAGCTTTTTAGATATTAACCCTTATTTCTCATGTAATGAGACAGTACAACAATGTTTTAACAATTACTTTTCATCAGGTCTTCTGTAGTTGTGATTTTTTTCTTAGCTGTGGCCACTAGCATATGTACTACTCAACAAGCCTTTTGGAATAACACTGTTTATGTTAACAACAGACAAAGCCTCCTAAGAGGAAAAACATGTTTTGAAGTACTGCACACATTTGTTTTCCTAAAGGTCTTACTACGACGTAATTTTTAGCTGAACAGACTAGCTTTCAGTTAACCTCAGTAAATTCTGTCTTCCCTTGTTTTCCTTGTTCATAGTTCCCTACTGTGTTTAGAGAGTGTTACTTTTTAAACCTCTCAGTTCTTTTTATGTCTGTTCTGCTTCAAACACCCCCTAAAAGCAGTGGGTTTTCTTTACAGAATTATATCTTGCCACTCCTCTAGTATTTGGACAGAACTGACTTAGCCCGAACAGTTGTTTGGTTTTGCAGTTTTGAACTATTATAGTAACCAATGCACCAATGTAACATCACCTGGTGTATGTGTAAGCAGTTCTGTAGTTTTTTAATTCTGGTTGAATACTTTTAGGTTAAATTTCTTTTATGAACTCTCAACTTTGAGGTTTTTGGTTTGAGCTTATTCTGTATCTTGCAGAATATTTTGAGCAAAATTATTTCAGCTTCTAAGGTGAGATGAAGTACTGCCATGCAGGACATGGCAAAACATAAACACTGTTATCTGTTGTGTACTGATACACTAACCTACATTAAATCATAAATTAAATTCTCACTTTATATAAATAAATATAATAGTTTAATTCTATTTAGACATATGGATTAACTCTAGCTGTGGTGAGGTTTCAGAAAATTCCTTTTCGTCATTCAAATATGTGAGATTGGACCGCTCTAACATATACAGTGGCTATGTGTTATTCCAGATACCCAGACTCCTTGGAGTGCTTGTCACTTGTCAAAAATCAAAATCCTGCAGTCGCCTTGCTCTTTCCTTCATGCAGCTGACAATTAATGTGATCAGGAATTAAGCCTCGGTACAATTCTGTTAGCTTTTAATTTTTTCAAGGGAATATTAAAATTCAAATTTCCTCTTGAAAAATATTGTTGTTCCTTCAGTGCTCTCCTCTTGTGAAAATATAGTCTAAAATTAAGTGACAAATTAAGCTATAATCACAGATTTTCTGTGTTAATATTTTACATCTAAGAATTTATTTATCTGACTTAGAAGAAGTGACATACCAGAAGAACATTGCTTATGATTTTCCTCTCTCGTATCCCTCTTGGGTTTTAAGTGCTGAATATACATGGTCATGTGAAAAAAAGTGCAAATCCTACGTCACTTCTTTCCTTTACCTATATCAATTAAGTTGCACTTGGCAACATGTACCCTGCTTAAATTCCTTACAGACTATGAGGATAAGAAAAAGATCTCTTTTTACTTCCAAACTGCTGCTGATATTTAGCAACTCCGATTAAATCAAAGGCTATAAACTCATGGGTTTAAATTTTTTCTGGCTTCTCCTCTTCAACTGTAGATACTTTTACAAATTACTAATTAGCAAATATTTCTAAAGCTGTGAGGTTAGTTCAAATGGGAACTAGGTTCTTTTAAAGTTTCTGTTGTTCTGCAGGATATATTTGCTCCCCCTTGCTGGGACCTGGGGGTGTTGGTTGACAACCGACTGAATATGAGCCAGCAGTGTGCCCAGGTGGCCAAGAAGGCCAATGGCATCTTGGCTTGTATCAGAAACGGCGTGACCAGCAGGTCCAGGGAGGTTATCCTCCCTCTGTACTCGGCACTGGTGAGACCGCTCCTCGAATACTGTGTTCAGTTCTGGGCCCCTCACCACAAGAAGGATGTTGAGGCTCTGGAGCGAGTCCAGAGAAGAGCAACAAAGCTGGTGAAGGGGCTGGAGAACAGGTCTTACAAGGAGCGGCTGAGAGAGCTGGGGTTGTTTAGCCTGGAGAAGAGGAGGCTGAGGGGTGACCTCATTGCTCTCTACAACTACCTGAAAGGAGGTTGTAGAGAGGAGGGAGCTGGCCTCTTCTCCCAAGTGGCAGGGGACAGGACAAGAGGGAATGGCCTCAAGCTCTGCCAGGGGAGATTTAGGCTGAACATTAGGAAAAAATTTTTCACAGAAAGGGTCATTGGGCACTGGCACAGGCTGCCCGGGGAGGTGGTTGATTCACCTTCCCTGGAGGTGGTTAAGGCACGGGTGGACGAGGTGCTGAGGGGCATGGTTTAGTGTTTGATAGGAATGGTTGGACTCGATGAACCGGTGGGTCTCTTCCAACCTGGTTATTCTATGATTCTATGATTTCAGATCTCTTATCTGCAGACATTCAGTTACCACCATAGATGAGGATTATTTCATACGTGTGACTTACTCACCATATGTAGATAATGGCTGTTACTGCCAAATTCTCAAGAAAGCATACATTTAAGAATTTTAAAGGTTAGGACTGTGGTGTTTCATATTTAATCACAATCACAGAGTGGAATGTCAGAAGGCACCTTAAAGTTCCTCTAAGAAAGTATTGTAATTTGTGCACTGCAAATGAGAAGATTTTGCAAACAGCCTAATTACCCAAACCTTTTCTCATGAAATGCAGTCAGACTAGTATTATTAACCATCATGGTTCTAAATGCATATCACTAATGAAGAGATGCCAGTAATCTTTTCAGAGCCACCTATTGTTTATGAAGAGGCATTATCATGCATAAAAATAAAAAGCTTTTTGATGAAAAAAAAACGTGCAGAACTTAAAGAAACTGGAGGGTTTTTACTTTTTCTTTTTGGAATTCTAAAATACCTACTAAATTACTTCTATAGCACATGTACAGGAAAAAGAAGCTTAAGCATTTTTTTGCACTAATTATTTCTAACTTTTCAGGGTTTTGTTTCATTTTTCATTATTATTATTAGAAGAAAAAGAGAATTACAGGTTTTCAGAATTTTAATTGCTGTTTATTAACTAGTAGATATAGCAGGAAGATTATAGAATTGTGTAAAGTCATACCTGTATATCTGTGATTGTGAATCAAATGCAATATCCACTCCTGTAAATAATCCAAAAGGACATTTCAGTGACAAGTTATAATGTTTAATGGTGAGGCGGCAGCTGCATTGCAAGACAGATTCTAAAAATTAATTTTATAACACTTAACAAACACTGTAAAACTTTAACAGCTACCAAAGACTTAATGTAGATAATCATTGGTTCTGGTACAATTATTTTCTTTACTACTTTTTTTTTACTTTGGTTTCATAGAATATCTCAGTATTATGATATGCTGCTTTCTGTTTCATATAAAGATCCCTTCATAAAAACAAAGTATTTTAAAATACAAATAGATTCATTGATGAAGGAAAGTAAAGCTGCAGAGGTGACTCTGAAGTCTCCTGCATTGCATTGTAATTATAATATATTAGTGTAACCTAAGGTCCTACACAAATAAGTTCATATGCACGTCTAATGAGTATTGATACTAATTAATTAGGGATAATTAATTATTAATTAGATTTTTTTACCTAATCCCTTTTCCCCTTCCAGGAATTTTGTGGTTTGACACATTATAACGGTTTAAAATACTGAAATACTCTTTGGCTCACATAACTAAAATATGTTACAGGTGTTTTAAAGGTTTTTATTAGGCTACTTAACACAGAAACTAGTCTGACTTATTAAGAAGTCCTTCAGAAGTACTCTCAATATACAACTAACATTTAAGTTAATTCAGTCTTCTGATTTTTTTTAATTTTTGATGCCACTTGATGAACAAAACTGATACAATAGACAAAGTTGTATTTGAGCAGATGAGGTTTAATGGTAGCCTTGATGTCAAATGTTAATGTTATTAATTAGTTAGCATTGGTCTTAAAATCAATACTTCTAGTATGTATGCTAATTTTAAATATCCCTTCAATATTCATGCATTTAATCACTCATATTATGCAAGCAATTAGTTTTTGAGATGGGCACACCCTTTTACATGGAAAAGTTGGATTTTTTTTTTAATACAGAAACATTGCACAGTGTAGTTATGAAGATTCCCAAAACAATGATTAAAAATAACTGAACACTTAGTACAGGAAGAAAGATAAATAAACTTTTTCTGCCTTTTTATTTGCATGGCTTAAGAATGCTAAGAATTAAGATAGAATCAAACATGGTAATACTGGTTAATTCAATTTTGTTAAGTCCTTTAAAAAGCAGTGCAAATAAATCATTTTATTCTTGTTGCCATTGATTTTCTGTAATGAGGAACAACCTAGTGCACTTCCCAGTGTAAGAACACGTGGAGCTTAGTTGTGTAGCAAAAATGCTCACAGTGTGAAGAAAATTAAAACCTCTGTTCCTTTCCCTCTCTGTGTCTCTCTTGCCATGTTTATAGTGCAGATGTTTAGTAACCAAAGTCATGTGGAAGTCAGGTTGCCTCATTGTTCTGAGTCTGCAAAATCATTTAAGTGTTTGCATGACTGATTACTTAGTCTGAATTTCCTGTGAAATAGCCCTTGTTTGTTTTTCCACCTAAACCCTTCAAAGACAACAGTGTTTAATCAAGGGAACTGCTGTTATTTAAGCTTTGCAAATAGGGAAGATCTAGTACCAACAGTGTCTCGACGTGCTGCCAATAATTTTCAAACCATATTTGAATCTTGACATTGTATTTTTAGATACAGTTAAGTAGCTAGAAACTAGCTGAAGGGGGTAAAAATGCTGAAGATAACTTGCCAGCCCTAGTCTAATTTATATGATATAACAGTATATGCTTCCTTCAAGGTCAATGCTAATAATCATAGTAAATGTTGAATCAGTAGGAAGGGGGAGAATATTTTGAGGAACTTTGACTTCAGATTTCAGTGTTTCTGGGGAAAGGAGAAAATATGCCTCATAATGTAGACGTGACCAAGATGCAACACCACTGCAGCTATAGTATTGAAGATGCCATCAATAACCACTAAACTAGCTAACAAGATGAATTCCAGAAATGCAAGTCTAATGACACATGTAAAAATCAAGAGGAAAAAATCTTCAAAAGTAATAAATCCAGAAGTGATACAGTAGGAATTTTACAATGGAACAAATGTCCCAGAATATAGTAATTTTCTCTTTTTTTTTTGCATTAAACCTATATAGATGTGCATCCCTGTGACAAAAAAAATCATTTTTGTACATTGAATGGAGATGCCTTGAAGAAGTTCTGGTAGCTACTGTGAGACTCATATAAGGATCCAGCTTTTAGATTAGTCCTTGACACTTCATCTGAAAACCAGAGTAAGAAATGCACCTTTGACAACAGCATGGCTACTACTCTGCCATATTTTATTTCTTTTAAATATTTGAGGCCACTAGCATAGTACTATTTAAAGTGTGTTTTAAAACGTGGATCAATTGTTTCAGTATTTGTTTAGAAAAAAAAAGCAAGCAAGGGAAGTATACTGTGATTGGAGGAGGGGAGAGAAATGCTGATTCACCTGAGATATTGCTATTTTTTTACAAACTGAAAGAATGTAACTATTATGATAGGTCATTTAGGATCACATGGCATGGTCAGTCATAGTCTTGTGGTCTATAGAGATCAAAGGTATGGAAAAGTAATTACCGAAACCATGAAAAAGACTGATACTTGTGCTATCCCTGTTACTGAGAAGGGCCTCATTAAAGCAATTCTTTTCTCTTTTTCTTCCAAAAGCTTTTTAATCATCATAGCAAACCTTTGACGTTTAGTAGTGAGAATCTAATCAAATCATAGAATCATAGAATAACCAGGTTGGAAGAGACCCACCAGATCATCGAGTCCAACCATTCCCATCAAACACTAAACCATGCCCCTTAGCACCTCATCCACCTGTGCCTTAAACACCTCCAGGGAAGGTGACTCAACCACCTCCCTGGGCAGCCTGTTCCAGTGCCCAGTGACCCTTTCTGTGAAAAATTTTTTCCTAATGTCCAGCCTAAACCTCCCCTGGCGGAGCCTGAGGCCATTCCCTCTTGTCCTGTTCCATTGTCCTCTGAAATACTGTGTAGATTTGGTCATTTTGTGATAGCATAGTGCCAAGGACCAAGTTCAATACTCAATTTGATCTTAGCAGACCATGTTAATTCTGTTAGCTTTATGCTAGCCTCTGGTCAGTCCACTGTCTTGAAGAAGTGCTAGGGGTGTCCCCTGTATTATTGGGTACAATGCAGGGTCTTAGTTCTAGCTGATGAACTTCGCTCAATACCTGTGAAGTAAGAGTTTCAGTAGGATTTCAAAAGAATTTCCATGTTGAGGCTTCTCCATATCAATAGCATATTGTAACAACCATAACATTAATACAGTAAAACACTTCAAATACCGGTAACTAATATATGAACTAACTTTCAGTGACTCTCCCAAGATGCTTTTCTTTTGTATTTTGAAAACATGCCATTTCAAGAGGCAAGAAGTTCCACAGCTCTGGCTGTCATCTCCTGAGATTAAGTTTTTTCAGGCTGATGGGCATACATGTTTTCTCAGACTCTCGGTTAGAACACTGCTTTAGTGCTCTAGATCACATTTCTTCATGTTTAAATTAAATATTCCTCTCCCTGGAGTATATATGTGTGTGGGCAACTTTGTATATTTATAAGCCCATCTTTTATGTCAGAAAGTGAGTGTTGTTTCCTGTTACAGACATACACTATGAGTTTCAGGAAGCAGTAGGAACTGTCAGCCCTGGATTCCTATTGATCAGCTAATGACAGTAATGATTGTATGTCTAAGCAGTTTTCACTTTCCATGGGGTATCAAAGACATGTGGTTAGGTATTTTTTGTTTCCTTTTTTAACAAGTAGATTAGTTGTGAATCTTGCTTAGCAGCATCTTCAGGAATCTGGCTGTGAACTTGTATGTATAACAGAAAAATAAAAAAGCAGTGTTGATACTTTCTAGGAAATGTTTATTAGGACCTGTTTGGTTACCAGTAGTTTGCACTCAGTATTATTTAACATCGGCTTTTCTAGCATAAGAAACATTTTCATTTGAATAGACATTTTTTGTGCAGATGGGCTGCCATCAAAGCCAACTATTCTGTAATAAGGTACAAGTATATAATCATGTAATGTGTATTACACTGTGAGATGCAAAACCCCTGGGTTTTGCTCTCCAATTTTAGAAGACTTTTACCAGGTACTTATGATAACCTCAGTTTTGGTGGATGTGGCCACAGACACTTAATTGTTTCAGTGTCTTAACAATCTTCATCTTTTCTTCTGTAGATGTCCTTTGTTAACTGGAGAGTTCAAATATTGCATCTTTAGGACAAGCAAAATACAAATTTGTCTGTCAAACTCACCTCTTCAAGGAATCCTGACCTCTTTGTTATTTTGGGGCACAGACAGTGTTGTATCAATTTGTCTAATACTTGCTGACATCTTTCGTGTGATGAATTCTCTTGAGTAGAAATCATATACTTAGGGGAGTATGTTTCTTTGTTTGAGGTTAGTCAGATATTTCTGAGCCTCTCTAGAATCATTCCATGTCTGTAGTCATGTTCTTCTACAAATCATAATCTTCTGAGAACTTATAGAACATTGAAGTTTAATATGTGAAGATTGTTATGTACTGAATAACATCCAAATGCCAAAAATTACTTTTAAGGACACAAGTGAATGCTGTGACCTGTTATAGCACCTGACAAAATCTTCCTGATATCTTGAATATTTAGCATCTATCATCTTCCCTACAATTTCTCCTCATATTTTTGTTGATAGTATAAAATGTTCCATCCTAAACACAGAAGCTCATCAACTTTTATTGTGATCAATTAATCATTTAAATCAGCAGGCAAGCAAAACTATATATATATAGTATTGTTGCTCTCACCTTAACTAGCTGATTTTAAAAATATTAGTTTGTGCAATGTTACCTCATTATTTTGTTGCTGAAATTCTTAGGTATAAAAGATTTGTAGATATCTCAAAAGGCTAGAGAAGTCTTAAATACTGTCAGAAGTCAGCTTCTGTTTGTCTTCTAAGGGTTTGTAGTGCTTGGTTTGCGATATTATTTTGCACATTTAAGAAAGCACATTATGAGCAATTTACAATGAATATATCTGAATGCCAGAGGAATTGTGAAAGAAATCTGTGTTTTAAATGACATATCAGGAATGCTATCTTGATTTGAAAACTGGTGCAGTATCAACAATGTGTTCATCAGCAAAAAAAAAAATAAAACATGTTCTAGAGAGAGCTGTAGAGAAAAACAATTTTGTTCATTGTGTCTTTAAATGAACTAGTTCACAGTATGCTATGGGATTTGAAGGAGGAGGGAAGGCATCATAGTAAACAGGTAGTGAAATGGTAAGAAATTAAATTTGGGCATGAATAAGGAGCACAGTTCTTCATCCCTCAAAATCAATCTACATAATTACATCTAGGTATTTATGTTACAAGGGGAGGGCTAGAATTAAATTTCTGATCAGTATTAAAAATGGAAAATCACAGTAATTAGACTCATGTTCTTAATGCCGTAATCTGTTTGTTATTCTCTGATAATATTAGCATTCTCATATGCTTAACTGTGCTTCATTAAGTTTTATTTTCTACCATTAGACTACCCTATATATCAGCTCTCCAAGGTTTTACAAGATTAATTATATTTTAGTCATGCAGTAGCCCATACTTGTATGGCCTAATTAAACACATTTTCCTGCTAATCCAGATAGGTAATTAATAATAATATTGACATATAATAATAAACTGTTCCTTGAACTGTATATACAGAATGGGTGTAGTTGCATGCTGAAGGCAGAGGTAATCACTGTTTTGCAGGCAGCTCCTGCTGATGGATTGACTTGAGGAATGGTGAGAACCTCCCTCCGAGTAAGCTCTTGGTCCATGAAGTGAGGGAAAATCTGCTGCCAAGCATATACAAAGGCAACTGAATTGTCAGCTGCCTGACACTAAATACTAGAAGTCTCTTAGTTCTTGGCAAGTTCTGTGTTTGCAAGACAGTGTATTTGACAGTGTGTCCTGCTAGGAGCTAAAAATTTACTTTCTGTGAGTATCTGCTGTGCAGGCAGATCACCTCTGACTCTTTAGCTGGTTGTCCTGTAAACCTGGCTCCCTTAGCCTCTGGCCTGGACAGGCGCACACTCTCCTGGGTGGAAAACTGGTTGGATGGCCGGGCCCAGAGAGTGGTGGTAAATGGAGTTAACTCCAGCTGGAGGCCAGTGACAAGTGGGGTTCCCCAGGGCTCAGTGCTGGGTCCAGCCCTGTTCAATGTCTTTATCAATGACCTGGATGAAGGAATTGAGCGCACCCTTAGCAAGTTTGCGGACGACCCTAAGCTGGGTGGAAGTGTTGATCTGCTGGAGGGTAGGGAGGCTCTGCAAAGGGATCTGAACAGGCTGGACCACTGGGCAGAGACCAGTGGCATGAGATTTAACAAGGCCAAATGCCGGGTCCTGCACTTGGGGCACAACAACCCCATGCAGTGCTACAGACTAGGAGAAGTCTGTCTAGAAAGCTGCCAGGATAAGAGGGACCTGGGGTGTTGGTTGACAACCGACTGAACATGAGCCAGCAGTGTGCCCAGGTGGCCAAGAAGGCCAATGGCATCTTGGCTTGTATCAGAAACGGCGCGACCAGCAGGTCCAGGGAGGTTATTCTCCCTCTGTACTCAGCACTGGTGAGACCGCTCCTCGAGTACTGTTTTCAGTTTTGGGCCCCTCACCACAAGAAGGATGTTGAGACTCTAGAGTGAGTCCAGAGAAGAGCAACAAAGCTGGTGAAGGGGCTGGAGAACAGGCCTTATGAGGAGCGGCTGAGAGAGCTGGGGTTGTTTAGCCTTGAGAAGAGGAGGCTGAGGGGAGACCTCATTGCTCTCTATAACTACCTGAAAGGAGGTTGTAGAGAGGAGGATGCTGGCCTCTTCTCCCAAGTGATGGGGGACAGGACAATAGGGAATGGCCTCAAGCTCCGCCAGGGGAGGTTTAGGCTGGACATTAGGAAAAAATTTTTCACAGAAAGGGTCATTGGGCACTGGCACAGGCTGCCCGGGGAGGTGGTTGATTCACCTTCCCTGGAGGTGTTTAAGGCACGGGTGGACGAGTTGCTGAGGGGCATGGTTTAGTGTTTGATAGGAATGTTTGGACTCAATGATCCGGTGGGTCTCTTCCAACCTGATTAGTCTATGATTCTATGATTCTTCTAAAATAATAGCCTGTGCTGGGATGCCTGCAAAATACCTGTCTTCCTCTACTGGTGATGCTGATCATTTGATTAGATGCTCTATCACCCCAATTATCCTCTTGTTGCCTTTTTGTCTTATCCACAAACTGCAGAGCTTTGTATTATGTGTGCTTTATGTGGCGGTGCTTGCCAGTGCTTCTAGAGCTGAATCTTAATCAAACTCTGCCTGTAGAAGCTGCATTCTTTTGCACTTCGTTTGCTTCCTTTCTGTGCCTTGAAACTACATTAGAAGGGAAAAACTGTGACAGGGCTGATACTCACAAAAGTAAGTGTAACCTCTGCTTCATTTAGCAAACCTTTTAAATGTGGTGCACCCTCTTGGACAAAGGCTTCTGGTCTGTCTCATATCTACCAAGGGCCACATACTTTGATTCATATTCTTCTTTGCAATGCCATATAACTTCCAGTATTTTGTAAGAGACTAGGAGCAGTGGAAAAATAATAAAAGCAAAATTCCTTTAGCTATCATTTAAGAATTGAATTATTCAGGTTTAATTTGCTAGGTAGGATGTACCTTTTTTTGTGTCAGGTCTCTGAATCTTTATAAGGGACAGATAATGAAAATATTTCTCTTTTCTCTGCATTTCCTAAGTATTCCTGAGTTTCAGAGAAACAAAAAGCGGGAGGACCAAAAAATTAGTAAATTAGTTCAGCTTTTCGTCAGTAACGTATTCTCCAAGGTATTAGCATTTTCTTTTGTAGTCATAATGATACTTTTTTCTGTTGCCATTCATCTCTTAAAACTATTCATTTTTTTTTTTTCTGAATTCATAGGCTTTTCTCCTTGCAAGAGGAGATGTTTTATGATCTACATTTTTCCCTGTGTGTCTTCTGCATTGTACTTTAAGTTCCTAAAGTAAATAGTTGCCATTTTAACTTCTTTCTAACTGTTTACAAAGCTTTCTCTTCTGAGGAGGAATTTCCTGACATGCTCAGGACTCTCTGCTTTCCATAGACAGTGTATGACAATACTCCCAGTGGTCCGACTTGTAGTTAGTGTGAAATGAGAAACTGGGAAGTAGTGCTCCATTGGGATGGAGTTATTACACTTCAGATACTGGATGATTAATGAGGTTTAAGTCTGGAAAGGAAAATGATCATAATCTGATCTCTGTTCTGTACTTGTATGTGTTTTTTAGAGATCATACTCTCAGCAGTACCAGTGCAGCTTGAATATATTTCCTCTCCCCCTGCTCTGAAAATGTCAATAATTTCAGATTAAAAGACTGGCTGTGTAATCAGGCCTCTACAGAAGACAGCAAAACTTATCTGAAGAGCTAATCTCTGGCTTCTGGTTTGTCCTCATTATCATCCTGAGCAATGATTGATTTTTTTCTAACCGAGCCTGAAGAGGGAATAATGCCAATGCAATTTCTAGTAGTTGTATAAATAATAGGGTGGTGTATGATATTTTGTGACTGCACAATTTTGTATGTACTTGTTTAAAGTCTTTGTGTGGGTAGCATTTTTCCTACATGTTTCATTAATTTGTATCTATTGATTTCTCTAAGAAAGATTTTCCTTTTTGAAACTCTGGATGGGGACAATATTTATCTTATTTTGTTAGACCTACATTGCATAGATTTTTTAATATTTGCCTTCTCTGATTTCCATGATGCTGTGGTTTCCACAGGGTTTCTAAAGCTGGTCTCTTTTCACTTTCTTACTCCCCTTTTTAAAGCCACCAAGAGATAGAACAGAGAATAATTGCTGCCATAATTACTGAAACTGTTTACGCAGCTATACTATTTGATAAATTTTATTCTGCTTCAAAATAATTCTTCATAGATCCAATTCACCAAGCATCAATAAACAATAAGGACAATTAAAAATTGAATTTCAATGCAAATGTGGCCTTTTCCCTATTCTGCATGAATGCACATTTATCAGACTCATAAACCCTGTTGTTGACAGCATCCCATTGAAATAACCAAGAAACAGACATACTGTTATTGTTTCATGAGCCTTTGATATCAATATTCATTTCCATCCAGAAAAAGATTGAAAAAGGTCAGTAACATGTCATGGAAGTCTGTACAGAAACAGCTTGCACAAATTTGCCGTCTGCAACGTTTATGGACCTGATCCCTGCACAGTGACTTACTTGAACAAGCATTCAACACAAAACTGATCTGGTTCTTCTTTCATATAATCTGTTATTACTGACCAGTTGTGATTATATAATCACAAAATAATTGAAGTTGGAAGGAACCTCTTGAGGTCATCTCATCCAGGGTCAGCTAGAGTAGGTTTCCCAGGACCGTTTCAAGTCAGATTTTGTGGATGTATCACAAGTCTGGGTAATCTATTTGAGTGTTTGACCAAATTCACAGTAAAAAAAAACAGTGGTTTTCATGTTCATATTGAATTTAATGTATTTCCATTTGTTAAGTTAATCTAGTTCTAAACCTTACACTAATCCTGTATATAGGAAAAGATGTGAGACAGTCCTTCAGAAGAAATCATTCTGTATATAGAGAACTGACGAAGTTTCAGCAAATATTGCTGCCTGTTATTTTCTTCTTTAACACTTGTATTACTTTTTAATTAATGAAATCTGTACCTACCATTTGGGCAGCGACAGGCAGTGGAAATTTACTTTTCTGTTTATTCTGTATGACTATGCTTTTAAATAAGATTCTTCGCAATGTAACAAATTGTTGGATGACCTTCACTGACTAAGAATATTAAAATTTACTTTTCAATTTCACACTCAAAGATTCTGTAATGAGGAAGAGTAGGCTTTTAATTTTTAAGCCACGCTAAATGGACTTCTGATATTTAAAATCTGAATGTTTATTTATGTACAGCAGATGCCCAAAAATGAGGCCTCTTAAAGGTAAATGATGAGTTAAAAAACTCATTTCATCTTGGGAAAATTCAATCATATTCTCACAATTCTGTGGAATCTAAAATCATAAATGGTGTTTAATGCATTGATGCATGATATACATAGCAATTTTGTTGAGACTGTACCACTAAGCAGTTCATTAATATACAGGGAGACTAGACATTAGAATGAGCACGACAGTTTGTGACTGAGCAGCTATTGAGTTCCCAGAACAAGCCTACAGCTCTAGGTCAGAAATAAATGCTGTGCAAGTTAAGGACAGAACTGATAAGAAACTGAATGGTGCTTTCACCTTTCCAAAGTATGGATTTATGTTCTAAAAATCTTTACCTCTTAAGAGCAGTCATGAAAATGATCCTTTTGCCATTAATGCCTAGAAGCTTGTAGTGACTACTCCTCTTTATAATTTTTTATTTTTATAATTATTATTGGTGTTGGAGTTATTTTCACTAACATCAGAACTGCCTTGATCTTACAATTCAATACTAAAAAACAATGCCAGAGCAGTGATTTAAGAGATTTCATGGTAAGGAGCTTAGATGGCGTTCCAGCCAGCAGCCAAATTCACAGTGGAATTAGATGGTCTTACATACTTAGAGCTAAACCTGCCCTGTGCGTACAGGGTTGGATTTCGATTTGTAAAATTATTGTTAAAATTTGTGATTAAAAATAAGAAAAACATGACGTCAAGATCATTTTATTACATTAAATACTAATTTTGTAGTGTTATTTTTATACAGTTAAATGTAGGCACATTTTTGCTAGAAGAACATCTGAGATTGCCATATAAAGATATGGTGTGCAATCCTAGCAATAGTAACAAAGTAATCATTCCAATAATGATACTGCCTAGTAGATTTCCATGGTAGACGTCGTCGTCATCATTTTTTTATAGGAAATTGTGAAGTACTGTCATCTGAATTGATGTGCCCATCGTGATCTGTTTGCACAAATCAGGGTGCTAATTAGCAAGGCCAGACCTATACAACATACACTTATCACATGAGAGCTACACAGCTGATTTTTGCAAAGGCTGAATGTGTTCGATACTCCAAATGTGCTGGTTATTCACAGTTTTTTCTGTTAACATTTATCTACAATTATACTCTTTTCAAAATCACAGTAAAGAGAGGCTCTCCTAAGATCTTGGAACAGCATATTTATAAACACACAAAAGCTGGAGAAGGAATGAGAAAACACTGTGTCCCCTAATTTTTTCCTATTAAAATAAATTCAACTTTTTCCATTGTTTCATAAAGTGTTTTTTGCTGGGGATCAAAGTGAATGAGAATATATTTGCATTTGGGAATTAAATATAGTCATGGATCCATTCATATTTTTCTGTATTCAAAGTACGATATTAAAAACTCATCTCTGTACTTCTAGAGGAAAGTTATACGGTTTTCATCCACATTTAACAGCTATTTCATTTATAACAGTAGTTCCTTAGATCAGCTTCCTATTTGGAAGCTTTGTAAACTGTTTGGATCTGTAAAAGCAACATAAAATTATACAGCTGAGTAAATGTGATGGAGGATAAACGATCATTCAGTCTCACAAGGTGAAAAGCATTTGTGGATCCAGATTTTTTTTGTGTGTTTGGAAACACAAAATGTCACACTGTCATAACAGGAAATATAATTTAGCCCATGGGGAAGGAAAATCTATAACTTTATTATATAGCTATTGGAGCAGAAGCTTTTTTCAGTGGATAACTTTATAAATGAATATTGATTGAAATGCAAAGATATAATTATTAAACCCTTAGAAGTCTCGATTACCATTTACGCAAACAATTCCAGTGAATTTGAATGGGGTTATTGTTGTGAATAATTGTGTGCTGTCATGAGTTAAGCTTACATAATAAAGCTTCTGATCATTCAGGGTCAGGCAAATTATAGTCTTCACATCCCTGCCCCCCTTTGAAAACAACTCCACAATTCAAGATTACACCAGGAAAGCTATGTAGGAAGAATTTTTTTCCTGTCAGAAGAGATACAGATGATACAAATATCTGAAACTTAGAAAATCAGCTTCAGGGGGAAACTCACACAGATAACTTGAATTAAATTCATGGAAAAGTTCATAGTGATAACTGGTGTAGACAATACAGCAAAGGCTGTGTTTGCTGCTCGCTAGTGATGAGGTGGTTATTATCAGCAGTTTAAAATATTTTATGACGACACCCTGTGATGCTGAGGACACAAATTCTTCCTGTTGGTGTCATGGTATTTATGAGCCTTTATGGATGACACATGTCATAATTTGCTTAAGGTCTTTGTTACAGGTTTTGGTAAAAATTCCGAGTTTAAATTCTAATGGACCTTTGTTATTCGGTAGTAAAAATGGAAATATTGTGTATATATATTGCCACACGTAACTGATGTCCTGGTGCCTTATTCATTTGCATCCTCCTGGATACCAGCTGCAAAACTGATAGATTTTCTACAAGAAGACGTTAATTAAGGGTGGCACTATTTTAATTCTGTGCACATTTCTGTTCGGTTGTCTTCATTGTAGCTTGATTACTTTTCATTCAATTCTAAAGGTTGTATTATATCAAATTATCATAGCATATTTTCTGATAGGATTTTCTCTGAAATTAAAATAGTTATCGCTCTACTTGTGTTAATTTAAATCATTTAATCATGCTGTATTTCAGTATTCAGAGAGTTTCAGGAATCACTGATAGTGCAGTACTCTTTTTGTGTCACTAAATATGAGTTATTTGTGCTTTGAGTACTATAGAGACAACAGTATTATGCTGGAGGAGCTGGATGTTGGTACTGAATATTATGGAAAATATTTTTTAATGGATAATTTTATTTGCTTTTCAAGTTTCTGTCTACCAGGTTACATGGTACTGACATAGGAATAGTCCTAATGTTTAATGATTTGATTATTTGTATGCTTTAATTTGATCAGCTCTGAGTTTGCTGCAGGATTGAGTTTTATTTATTTTACTGATAACAAGGATAGATGCATATAGCACTTTCTAGTGAAAATGCTTAATATCTTTTAAGGCTTTTAGGCCTAAAAGAACTTTTAGTAGGTAGAATTTTACTTCAGGCTCAGCAATGGCTACTTAAATGCTAATGTGAACATTACGGACCAGCCCAGAGTACCCACTGCTTCAGCAGCCCTACTAATTTAGATGTCCCTGTGCCATTACACAACATAAACGAATAGAATCACATTGATTTTTGCAAAGTTCCTCTCCTTGTCAGTTCAGCAGTTACAGTCCCCAAGCACATCAGCCGTCGCAGCATTACCTGTGACCATCCAAACCAATTGATTGCATGTGAGACAAATACAGCTCACCAGGCCAAGAATGACGCATGTGACAGCCAGAGATAAAGTGTTCTTGGCTGAGGAGTTTTGGTTGTAGAAAAAGCCTTTTATGGATACTGATCTATGCTTTCTACTTTCTGTTCATGTGGAGGGTGTTTTACAGTGCCTTTTATTGACAGAGCTTTCCCACCATGTGAAGAATAGCTTACTCTCATAAAGGTGGAGGGACCTGACAATGATTTTCAGCCAAGTCCACTGGTAACATTTTAGGGCAGGTTAACATGCTTCCTTGGTGATTGGTTCTATAGATAGATTATCCTGTATATAATTTGATAGCTAGGTCATTTTTTCTAAGAAAGTAAAATATATTTCTGCTTATTTTGAGCTGTTTGTTTGGCTCATTATCTAGTTATCTTTGTGCTACTCTTCACAGTGTCCTGGAATAAGTGAGCACCCTAGCCTTGTCATAAGCATGGTGAATATAGTTATGAAAAGTTATGCATTCCAGCTTTGATTCAGTATTAGATTTTCAGACTGCAGTTTTTAGTTTTACCTGCTCTGGATCTCTGAATTTTGTCCTGTATTTAGGCTTTAAAGCTCTCTATTCAATGCAGATGGAGAATTAGGTACTTCACAGGATAATGCAAAATGCCATACGCATCAGAAATTCCCTCCAGAAAGATAAGAGCTTTGACTCACAAAATTTTCACCCTGTTTCTATATTTTACATGCAGTGGTTGCCACTTCAGTATTGTTTAAGTCAGAAGCAGGCACGTGCTTTTAAATAAACTCTTTGTCATCCCACTTCACTGTGCTTTGGCCAACATCACAAAATGTTCCAGGACTGAATCAGCTAAATTCATGACATTCCTTTGGAGCCTGTTGCTCTGCAAAACCATCACAGACTCACAAAACAGTGGAGATTGGAAAGGACCTCCTGAGGTCATCTTTTCCAAGCTCAAGCAGAGGCAATTAGGGCAACTAAAGTTAGATGCCCAAGACTGTGTCAAGCAGGTTTTGAATATCTTCAAGGATGGTGACTTGAATTAGCTGATCATTGTGTGGGAACAAAAAGCAACAAAATATAAGTATATAAAGCAAAAAAACTTTAATAAATAGCCAATTCAATATCAAAAAGCATGTCCTATGTATAAAATAAAAATATATACTCTGCTACCATGGAAACCACTGCAGCATGGAGATTATGGCATTCCCATAGAAAGGCATAAGCTTATGATATGGGAACAATTGTTTGGGTGCTGCACAAGTTCCACCTCTTTTGTTACATGTATTTTTAACTTAAGTTGACTTTTAGAAGTATTTTATTTCTAGATAATTCAAAGCCCTTATGTGAACACTAGACAATGTCAAAGTAAATACTCCATAATTTCTTGGGGGTTTAGAAGCAGATGGCAGAGAAATCTACCCCTGCAAAAATCCTGTGATGTTATTCATTCTTCCATCATGTGTATAGGAGAGAGGAAAATTTATAATCTTTATGATAAGCATAGTCAGTTATATCTGATTATTTGATAAAATTTTATACTTCTACTTTTTGTTCTCCATCATAACACTTTTCAGATGTCTTTATGCAACTTCTGTAATTAGAGGAATTGTCTTTTCTTTATCTTCCAGTAAGATCATGAGTAATTCAAGTCTATCACCTCTCACCACTCAGAACTTTGGTGACTTATGCGAACTCAATAGTTTTCAGACTTTCTTGTTGTGTAGTCACTCTAGATTTAAAAAAAAAAAAAAAGTGTTTTTAATGATAGCATTTCTCTTTGAAAAATGCATCCATGAGACAGTCATTAATAAAACTGTCTAATAGAAAAAGGTTTAATACATTGAGTTTAGTTTTTGAAAGATGGGTAAGAAAAGACAGAAAGTTCTGGTTTTCTTTTAAGAAAGATGGTAAGTTCTGAGTTAAGTAGAGGGAGGGCAGTGAGTAGAACTATGACTATATTGTGAAGTGTTTAGCAAAGAAGTCTTGTTTGCCTCAAATATGGGAGTATATGCTATGTTTAGAATATTAAATCCCTTATCTGGAGCAATGGGGAAGAAGGAAGACAATTTTAGCTGTGTCATCAAAGCTTTTGTTTAATGGGGCTCTGAACAAAATTTGTCTCTCACTTTTCTTTAAGCTTTGGTGGGGCCATATTGCTCTTGAGGTTTTTTTTCTTATTACTTTGCATGCATTCAATTCAAGTAAAAATATAATTTCAAAGTAATTTTCTTTAACCAATATTATTCTCCCTCCTTTTTCATGTTCTCCTCCTTGTATGTTTCTCTATTCTGTTAGTAATTTCTTTCCATACAACTAATAAGATAGACAGTAAATCTCTAATTGTTTTGCAATCTGTTTCCCCTCCTTTTCTGAAAAATTACAGTATTTCAGGGTGTTCCATTTTTTGCCTTTCCCTTCTACTGCTTATATCTAAAGCTTAAATAACAGTGGATCTTACATAACGTTGGGTTTCCAGCACCTGTTGAATTGAATCCTTCCTTTTCAATGTTCATGGCATTCTCTTTCCTCATTCTACCAGACACAACACAATTCTTAACAGCAGGCTTATACACCATTTTCTGAACCAGAAAATCATATTGTATGTATGACCAATCTATTGTTCACTAAAAAAAAAACCACACAGAAAATAACGAAAAATCATATGTATATATTCTAACAACAAAATCACCTCCTATTTCTGTTGCAAATACAATCTAACTTTTCTTCAAATATATATTTTTTAATATTTATACCATTTTTAGAGGGGAAGTGCAGTACGTGTGGTGACTAACAGCACAGTTAATCTCTAACTCATTAATTAATCCCTGTAATATCGTAGGCATTCATCCCTTGGCATGGAAAGGCAGTGTTTCCCCTTCCTTCTTAAAGATTGTCCTGTGGGTTAGGAGTATATCCTTTAAGCAGCAATGCCCCAAGCTGGAACTGCCATCTCCCGTCATTGTTCGTGTTGGGTGGCAACTGAGTTGGTAGGTTCAATTTTTTGTCAATAAAAGATGTTTCAATCCTCTTAATCAGAGATACACAAAACAGGGTAAAACTTATCCTCCCCATATGAGTAACTGTTGTAGCAATGGATTTCAGGCTTTGTAGTGGCTAAAGATTGCTGTGTAAACCCAGCATGGGAAGTATTATTTCCAATTTTAGTCTTCTGTGAGGCCCATGAAGGACAGAAATTCTATTCAGTGCTGTATCCAATTCTGCATTTTTTTTTCGGCTGTGCTTTTTAACATATCTTTTCAGTGCATTGAAGCAAGTAAGCACAAAATTCTGCCTAGGTATCTGAAGAATGAAATCTGAATGTAATGTCATCTAATAAATGAAGGCAAAACAGAACAAAATTATCAGGAGAAGTTGGAATACATTATTTCTAAAAAATACGTATAGATACCAAAATTACAGTCAACAAAGGTCATTCAATGTGAGGGTTCTTACACATTTCAAGGATGTTTATAAAAGTAACTTTAGGTGTCCATTAACTTTGTATCTGAAGGGAAAAAAAAAACCTACAAGATTTTAAGGGATGTATTGTACTGAGACAACCTGTCACTGGACATTTCAGAGTTAGTATGTCAAATTGTTTTAATTCTTAAACAGTAGTCTTAAAATAACTAGATGGGCTGCAATTCTGAGTAAATCTAGGGAAGCATTGTCAGCATTGTAAGCTTAATAAGGTAGGTGATGTGGATCAGTTCATGCTGTCCTTGACTTTCTGCTTCTATTAGAATTCTGGAAGATCATTACGAACCTCTGGGATGTACATGATTAATAGGTTTGGTTAAACAAAAGAGATGAGGTCAAACATGATCTGAAATCATGAAAATCATGTGTTCCTAAGGGAATTTCCACTTTCCGTATTACGAATTAGGGAGAGTACCTTCTCTCTTGATTCTGATTAATTTAAATATGTTTGTCATAGTGATAACCTGTAAGAGATTTGTTTTGCCTGTAAATAAAATTTTATGCTACATTTAAAAGCAGTATATTAAAGAACATACTACTCATATGTATGTTAAGGAATAATAAACTTAAAAGACAGTTCTAAGTAATTAGTGTCCAACACAAAAGATCTGAGACCAACCGTATAACTCGGAAACCAGGAGTGGAAGGAGAGAGACAAAAAGATGGTTATAGAACATGTTCTACCTTGCCTGAGTGAGACAAGGCTCAACTCGATCGCTTCACATGGTATGAGTGGATGTGTGTTTAAATATGGATGTTTTCTTACCTTGGTCGGAAGATGTTGGCATGCAAGAGTGAGCAGTGGGTTAACACCAAGATGATGTGCCAGCCTACAATGTTTTGTCTATGAAGCAATTTTTAGCAAGTAACAACATAACAACATACTTCATCACCTACCCTGTTCACCAGATCTGGCTCCCTGTGAATTCTACTTCCTTCCAAAGATCAAGTCAGTGCTCAAAGAAACCCATTTTTTTGTCGGTAGGAGATGTGACAGTAAAAATCACAGAGATCCCCAACAGCTTTTCAGAAATTTATCTGCAGAATAGCTTTGGACTTCAGCAGAATCATATGTAGGTGTGTGTCAACTCAGAAGGGAACTATTTTGAAGGTGTTTGTAGTTGATTTTTTAATTTATTAAATAAAAAGTGTTAGAGGCACAGTCTTACTTTTTTTGTGTCAGGCCTCTTATGTAAAAACACCATACAGATTCTTTGACTTAGAATATGATAGGAAAGTACATATCTTTATGATGTTCTTTTTTTCTCTGAAGATGGTGATGTAGACTTTATTTTGGATCTGCATAATTTCATACAGATGATGAATCAACCAAGTCATATTCTGTCATCTGTGTGCACATATTTATCTGTGCCAGGATGGAGCTATTGTTTGGGTGTTACAGATGATGATGTCATGGTGATGTAGAAAAATTGAAAATGAAAATGTATTTTAAGCATTAGTAATCTCCATATTGTTCTACTCCCCTTCATCTTTAGTCCTTTCTTTTCCAAAATTTATCAAGCAGATCATTTATTTCAGGCAACGATGAAAAGCAGAAATTACATAAACACTGTTGTGCTACAGTTTATTTATCAGTGGCCTTGTTTGTTTTTATTTTCCGTTGCTCCTATTTTCTTCTTCAGGTCCATTGGTTTGTGCAGATTAAGCATGCTTTATAGCCTAAAGATGCTATTTCAGTCTGCTTAGTTCCCCATGAGTTGAAAGCAATGAGTTTCATTGTATTTCTTTCTGTGCTATTCACAATTAATTTTATGATCTACACCAAGAATGTCTGTGTCTTATAAATCCAATCCATAACTCTCACTTCTGTGATGATGGCAATGAGTCCTCAGAGATACAATATGACTTAATTTTCTTATTATAACATACTTTTCAGCTTCTAAATTACTGTTCTCCTAAAAAATGCTGCCAACACAGATAGCAGGTTTGCACTACCTGGATCTTAATCTGGAACATTGGTATCATTCTCCTAATTAATAACATGAGACACTTTTTGTTTATTAGCCACCACAGGAATGGATTTGTCTTGTTCTAATAGGTAGTTTTGCCTTTTTACGCTATTTTAATTAGCAAAACTTTGACAGTTAACATTAAATGTTTTGCCAATAGAGTAAAGCTTACTGGGTTTTCATCTTTTCAGAGACGGTATTATGCAGTCAGCATGTGCTTGCTCATAATTTAAATATCTGGACCATGTTCTTTAATACGGACTTGTTACGGAAATATCATCTTCCTGGAACAGTCTTGGTTGCCTTCTAAACAAATTAGTTTAATTTTCACTAGATAAATTAAGTGAATTGTAAATATATATATTTACCACAACTGTTTCCTTTATTGACAGACTTCATGAAATCTTCTGTTTCCGCCTCCATCTGCTGTTTTTGATGCAAAATCAGCCATATACTTTCTATTAAACACAGTGACATCAATAAAGGAAGATGTGCTAGAAACTATTGAAAGCTTAGTAGGGATTTTATTCATTTGCTACCAGTTTTCCCAGATTTGTTAAGGTATTATAGTCATATATTGTATTTTTAAATGCTGATTTGTTTAGACACTGGGTCATTGTACAGTCAGATATACAAAAACAGAATGTAGATTTTGACTGCCACCAAAAGAAAGCAGAGCAGTAAATATAATAAGTGGACATAAAGTGTTAATCTAATGCATATGGAAAGGTCTTTGTGATTGAGTCCAGAGCTGTATTACTGTGTTGTATTTTACATAGTATCTAAGTTGTTATAAACTTAAATGACCATGACTTTAAAGGTTTTTTTCTTGGTTTTATGTATGGAAAATCACATGGAACAAAATCCTGATGAGGGAGAATCTCCTGTTCATCTTGCAAAAGGTCTGTTTGAAACCTTTTCTGAAGACTGGTAGTTGAATAAGAGAGTTTGAAGACTGGCAGAGTTTAGAGCCTTTCTGTTCCTCTTACACAGAAGACACACAGCTTTCCTAGCTTTCAAACTAGAGTTAATAGCACTGTAGCTTGAGACCACAGGAAAAACATCTGCTAAAACAGAAAGCTAAGATTGGTTTAGTCTTGCTTGTGCAGTTTCTACTGCTGTATCTTATCCCCTTGAGCAGCAAGTGGAATGTGCTGCATCCAATTGTTAAATTCTTTACATCACTGTATTGGCAAGTGAAGGTCAAGTCATAGATAGGGCATTACTGTAGGAGCTCTTCATGCTACCTACTTATGAATCTCATCTCTCCTGTTATCCACATGTTTATCATCTACTCCATGCAAATGGCGATAGACCTCTATCACAGTTTTGGTTACTATATAATAATAATGTCAAACAGATGGTGTAAAAAGAAGGAAGTTGTTTATAATATATATAACAGTTGAAGTCTTTAAACAAACTTTAAATGCAGAAGTGCTGAGTTTCTATTTTATTTTCCTGAATCCTTATCTTAAAATTACAGGAAGATTTTTATGAATTATAAAACTCTTATATTTATTTATTTATGTACATTTAAGGAAACAATATGGAGTAACTACTTCTGTGAGCGTCATCCAAATCAGACTAATAAAATATGAATAAAGATCTCTTTAAAAATAAATTGGAAGCAAGCATATTCATTTGCCCTTGTTATCTAGTAATTCTTTTAAGTTTTATGTCTCACTTAAGAAATGAGAAGTTTATTGAATATTAAAATGTATATTACATGTTTCTAGAGCTATGGTGCTCATGTTTCAACTGCTTTTTTTTTTAAGACTCAGGATCACTCAAAAAAATAAAGTAGGCAAGTTGGGACAGTATTTGTGTCTACACTGTATAGCTTTCCCAGAAAGCACTGATATGCACCTTTTTGTGATGGCAGTACATTACATGCCAGACAGTTTCGCATGCGTGGTGCACATGAAATATTTGAAGTGATATTTCTGTTGGTCCATGTTTTTATGAAGTTTTGATTGTTTGTATTGTTTTCTCAATGAACGCTACCCTTCAGACTATTCCTTGCTCTTTGGTTGTAGAAAGAAGGATTTCATGTGTTCATATGTAGGAAACTTGTTTCTTGTGCTTTCGCTTAGAGGGCTTGCAAAGAGGTGGAGGGATAAGATTAAAATTGAAAATTATTTTGACAAATGAGTAAATCTAATAAGGAACTGCTACTCAGTAAGGGTAAATGCATTGTTTCTATACTTTGAAACAGATCATGCTAGTACACCTGTAAATAGATAAAATAAAAGAAAAAGAAATAAAAATAAATCAAAATACTCAGCAAATAGAGAAACTTACTTGGTAACATTTATTTAGAACAGGAATTTGAGGCTATAGTGACTCACAAACAGAGTGTGACCTAGTAGCCTGTATTGAAAACCACAAAATTCAGAGAAGTTTGTGGTAAAGAATCCATATCTATTTAGCTGTATGCACTTTCACACCTACTCCTCTAGTGAAATAAATGCCTATAAGCTATTTCACAAGTTTTGCTTCAGATTCCACTGTATCAAACTGTTTTGGGAAAGCAGTATGAAATGGAACAATAAGAAATCAGTAGCATTGCTAAGGTCTATGCTTGTGTGTTTTCCATTATGTTTTCTTAGAAAGAAATTATTTCTTGGATAACAGTTTTCTATGCCAACTGAAGACTTAAAATATCTTAAATCATTGTTTGCTGGTGGTATAATCTCAGTCTCTATAATAAATACTGTAGCAGTATTTATTTTTTTCCTGCTTCTCTACTAAAAGCAACAGCAAAGGAGCCTGAAACCCACTGTCTTTCAGATTCCTACTGTTCCTTTTTCTATGAAAAATGATAATAAGCAAAATTAATGGATCAATGGAACTAGTAGAAGAGAGTAAAAAGGATCGGGGGGCTAAGAAGCTGTAGCTTCATTAGAGTTTATAATGACTGGCAAAAAGATTAGAAAATAATTGTAGTGCCAAGCTGATGCGGAAAAGGAGCAGCAGTGAGTTGTTCATGGTGGCCATTCAACTTGTAATCTAAAAATTATAATTGAGGTGCTATAATTTTGAAAATGTACAAAAATTGATGCAAAAATTCAATATTAAGCTTCAAGTGGAATATGATATAATTCCAGTAATAATATAATGTATAAAATCATGTTACGTTCCCACTGTTTACAAGATATGACTTGACAGTTCTTGAAGGAATTCTTACTGACTTTGTTTGGAACTCTGAAAGCTGGCACATTTCTCAAACAAAGTAATTATCACTGAAAATTGTTTCTGGGCCTTTCACTTTTCTGGAAACATAATTAGGAATTTTCCCCCTGCTAGTGTATAGTATTAATGGGAAATTATATATGGAAACTTCTTTGGTTTATTAAGAGTTTTAGAAAATCTCTTACAAATACATAAAAAAGACATAGTTTTATCCATTCATGAAAAGCAAGAAGAAAGACATAAAAAAATGGCAAGTGAAAGATGATCAGCATAAATATGTAGAGTTCCTCTGTATGATATTGTTAAATAAGGGAATGAAAATCATAGGTATTTCTGGGTTTCTCTGTGGTTAGCACAGTTTTGTACAAGGGCACGCCACAGATAATTAAAGCTCTGTTGTTTGACATAATCAGACATCTCTCTCTTCATAGTAATGGTCATTTTCTAAATTATCTTGCCATGTTAAGTTATAAATGTTATTAGAGCAGTAACTCAAGTAACAATAATGGAAATATAAATAATTGTAATATTTTTATTTAATAATTAACCATGGTTCATTCCTTCAAGAATCACGAACAGTGAAGTGATTTTTAGAAACTATTAAGCATCACACTCAAATTCGACTTGTTCAATACTATAGAGTCTATAGACTCAACATCTAAAGATGCTTCATTTCCTAAGTGATTTGTTGTAAGTTACTCACGCTGCTGTCAGCTGTCTACTGGTCCCTACAGCTAAGGTACTGTGCTAACTGCTTTGATAGGTCTTTGTTTTCTAATTGCTTTTCTTTGCCCTGTCTTACAAAGTATTTCCATTCATCTCTCAGTCCTACTGGTTGGTTGCTCCAGTAACAAAGACTATCAATGACTGTGGTTAGTAATTATGCCGATGTGGGCAGACAATCCATCACGGTGGATTTTACACGTGGTGGCCAATAATTAGTTATGGGGCCATTGTGCAGAAACTACACAGCAGAGCAGAAATTTGTCTTCTAAAGGCCAGTTCAGAGTTGGAGCATGAAGAGTAACGAGGCCATAGCTCGTAGCTCTTGTTTACCAACCAATCTTCCTATTTTGCCTTTTAAACTTTTCTGTAGGGTTTGATGAGATCATCCACGGAAGAGATAATAATAGCTCAGTGGAAAAAATGCACATTTAAACATTTTGCTTTGATACTCTTGGGTGTTTGGTTGTTTGGGTTTTTTTAATGTTTCCACCTAGTACAATAATAAGAGGAGTTAGATATGTGATAAATTAGAAACTGGATATATAAGTTTTGCACCAGGTGAGGAGGGAGAAGTCTATGTAAGGGTGGAAAGTCTTGTTGCTGTACTTGTGACAGGCATGAAGTATACCCATAGGATCAGTAAAAGATGCCTGAAAGCAGCATGTATATTTGCTAGCACACTTGGATGGCATATGTGGAGATGACTGATGTTCTATCAAGCCATCTCCACTCAGTTTCACTGAAAATATTCTTCCTTTAGTAACTTGGCTGTAGGTTACTGTATAAAAACCATTAGAAAGCATGAAGCACTTCGTGTCTTGTTCCCTGAACTTGCCTAATACTGGCTGCGGCAGCACGGTTCCTAGAAACAACGTGATCTGCCATTTCCATAGTGATAGGATTCCTCAGCCACACTGGGTGTAGTCAGGGAGAACAGGTTGTACTTAACTACAGTAACAAAGGTTTATGGAGATTCAGGAAAAATAAAAAGAATGGAGCAAGCCAACATTGATTTTTGCACTTGACAATAGGATCTCACAGCTTCTCTTTGAAAATTTTGTCAATTTCATCTCATTGATTTTTGTTTTACTTCTAAGTTTCATGTTCCTTAGAGGCTTTCTTGACCCTTGGTGATAATTATTCTTTAACTCCCATCCACACAGCAGTGTCCAGTGGGATCAGGTGATAATTTGGACCCTTCATCGTGGTTTTTGAAGACAATCCTGCATGAAGAGCTGTTTCACCTATAACTGCCAGTGTTAGACTTACTCAGTTTTATCCACTGAGTTCAGGATCCCACTAGTGGATTCTTGCATATGAGTGTTATAGTCCAGGATGCAGGCATGGCAAGCACTTGCAGAGCAATTTCTAACTTGGTGTACACATCAGCAGGAAGTTTGGCCTAGTAACTGATAAAGAAGAACAGGCAACAATGATTGTACTTTTGCAGTGTATGTTTGTCTATGTCTGAAAGAGTTTTGTCGCAAAAGGTAGATGAGGAACATTCAGCTGAAGCTAGCCTGGCGGAAAGGCAGTGCAAAAGATCAATCTTTGATTACTTTTTTTTAAAGAAAAATATAAAAAAAACAGTCTATAAAAAGCAGCACTTTAGAAAAACATTAAACTGAGTGCTGGTTTTGTGATGTTTTAAAAGTCAGTGTCTGACAGCAATAGGATATTGAGTGAGATGGACCTTTAGTCTGACTCAATATGGCCATTTATCAATAAGAATAGGATCCAGCTTCTTTGAAAGCCATATGACCATTTATGTTCTCTAGACTGAAAGTTGTAGTGCATCCATTATATGAGGTGAATCTTGAAATAGTCCTCAAATATACCCTAAATAAACTTTGCCTTCTAGCCCAGTGGCTTGAGCAAGTGACTTCTGACTACATCATGTATGTCTATAGAATGTGTGCTTAATGACAGTGTTCTTTTCTCCTGAAATGAGAGGTGATAGTTTAACCTACTGACATCAACCAACACGTGTTCTGCCACTGGTGACTTTTCCACCACTGAGTACTTTTAAGTATACAAGATAAATATCTGCCATAAAAATGAAGTAAATGTTTCTCTTGCCTCAAAGTAGAGAGAAGGACTAGCTACCTCTTAAGGACCCTTTCATCTATGTTTATTATATTTTTACCTGTATTTGCATAAAACCACAACAGCTTCTCCATGGTATTTCTAGACTAAATTTGACATATGTATTGATGTTATTTATTAGCACTGTATCATTTACAAGGAGCATCTTCTCTGCTTCACTTACTTCTTAGACAATCTCTAAACATATGCAGTTTTTGTCATGTAGTTCACTGAATGCAATGCATTGAGTTCAAGGTTTCATTGTTGTGTAAATCCTCAGAGTTCACAGAAAGTGTATGGAACATCCTGTCTATGTTGATTGATAACTGCATAGTTCTGCTGAAGTTATCACTTATCCTCTGTATTGTCTGTTCCAGTGAAATCTTTCATAATCTCAAAACATTATATCAGGACTTTGTTTGGTTTCTGGATGCTTCTTTACCTTGTTGTTACAAGCATTCTCAAGCCTTTTTTCTCAGATTCTGGATATTTGAAATCCTTATGACTTATTTGCTAGAATTCTATAATACTGGCCTATTGTATATTAAACAGTAAGTATTTTGAGGAACTAGAGCCTTTTTAGGCACATGACATATGATGATGTGAAAGCAGTGAAAACTCTGAATATAATTCTTCATCTGGAAATTTGTACAAATGCTGCTTCCTGTTGAGCAAGTTACTTTCCTCTCTGTGTTTGTTTTATGGTTTATAAAGTGGAGCAAGATCACCCTTGTCTTTGACAAGTCTAAAAATAAATATTCTTGATTTTGCTATTATTTAGGCATCCTGGGCAAAAATGGTAGAACTTTCCTCTTTTCCATACAAATATTTTAGTGTGGGAGAGACCCTAAATAAAGATCTATCATCAAGACAATGAAATATTAGAGAAGGATGCCTGTTTTGCTCTGTTATTAGAAAAGTAAGGATCTAAGACTTAGCCTGAGAGCTCTGTCAGATCAAAAGCACTACTCAGTCAGGCGGAAGCTCCTGTCTGTGAGAATATACAGGACCATATAGGGGAAGGTGAAATCGGCCTTTGCTCCAGTAAGTGGAGATAAACCACAAGCATCTGGGCTTGATTTTAAAACCAGAACTTTTAATGTTAAAAAATAACATCACATGCATAGTTGTTTCATGATACGTAATGAAAGTCTCTACATGATTGAAGAGTTCTTTGCAGTAATGTGAGTTGAAGTAGGTTCTCTGCTGTAGATTATCTGCTACTTTTTTTCCCACATTCCTGGACTTCCCAGAAAGAATTCAATGAAGAACTAGGTAATTTTTTTCTTCCAACAATTTATTCTTCCTTCTGCTTCTCAGTTACAATTCACAGCTACTTAGCAAATCCAGCTTTTTTATATGGCTTGTTTAGAGCCACTACTGCCTAGTCTCTTCCGTATCACTCCCATTTCACCCTGTTTCCTGATCTGCTCAACTCCATTCACCATTGCATTATAATGTTAATGTTAAATGTATTGAGGGTAACAGTACAACTTTCCACCCAAGATCAACTCATCTTGTAATTATCAAATTTGGGGCTTTTCTTATATGAATTAATAATTTGCCCAAATCTTAAGTATTAACATAATCTCTTGAATTTTTTTTTCTTTTAAAACAAAAAGGTTTTCAGATTTGGGTTTCACAACATTTTAATTTCCCACTGCAATTAAAAAACACTCTGATAATTATGAAAACATTGACAAAATTTTCATCATATTTCCTGCAAGTAATGTCAAACAAGACTAGCCCAGTAGTCTGGATTCCCTTACTGGCAGTCTTTGAGAAAAAAACAAAAACATAGCAACAACAAAACAGTAGAGTGTGAGAAAGGAAAAATAGAGAGGAAAAAAACCCAACTTAGAGTGAGAATTGGATGATAGGGTTAGGTTATTTTCCTGTCCCTACACATAAAAATGGGATAAATAAGTAATACAGAATTGTTGTTTATACTGACTTTCAACATTTTTGAACCATGAAAAAACAGTATTAAATGTATTGCAAAAATTAAAATGCAGAGATAAAAAAGATCATTGAAGAGCATTCAATGATATCACAGGCAGTTATTAAAAGATTTTAAAGTTGCAAGAGCAAGATGCATTTTAATTAGACAAAACTATCTGTAAAAAGGAGGGACTGCAAAGCTGAAATAGACTGTAAAACTCTTGTGTAAAATATTGAGATCTTATATGCCTTGCAACTACTACATTCTTTGTTTATTCCTTATTTTATATTCTCCTTTTCCTCACCTGTAGCATCCATCCAGTCTCTCTATTGTATCTTTTCGCAAGCCTACTGCTGTCTAAAAAGGACATCTTTCCTTTTCGCTTGTCTCTGTTTCACCTTGGCTTGTTTCCTCATTGAGGTCATTAGTATCCTCACAAGACAAAAACTAATAGCAACTCAAATATTTAAAAAATCCTCTTGGTCTTATTGTTCTAAAAGCAAAAGCAAGGAGATAGATACATATGAAATACAGGAAATGCATTGAGAAGCACCACAACTTGATTCAAGTGTCAGAGATTGTCTGGTTTATATCAGTAAGAGTTTTACAGATTGTTAAAACATATCAAATATCTCTGTGTGCCATTTACACACTGTAAACCTACCTACAGGCAATTCTGTCACCTAGTAAAGAATAAGATTTTTCATTCTGTTTGTAAATAATATTTCATAGAAGCTACCCTTGTAGTTTCTGCCATTGTACCATAGAGGCCTTTCTGGCCCTTCATCCCCGTATCCTTGCTTGTTGGGCAAAGATGCTGAAACAACTGCTGTAGTCTGGGGAGTAGGAATGCTACCCTTGAAGAATGTTTTCTGACCTTTCATTTGGTCACGCTGTAAAGTTGCCATCATGTAATTTAGTACTTGAGCAGATGCCAAGACGTGACTCTATCACAGGCGGCAGAGTAGCAACAGCATTTAAAATATATAAGGCTGAGGCTGACCTTCATAAAACTACATCAATTGAAGTTGGTACACCATAAACTGGCAAGCAGAGTGGCACTAATGAAATGTTGATGTTAAAAATGTATGAACTGGTGTAGCAGTATCATTAAACTATAATAAAGACAACAGCCTCAAAATGTTTTGAGACTACCAAACAAGAGTTTTGGCTGCACTGTTAGAATAAGATTTGTAAAGACCCAACAAGATTCAGTAGCATTGTGTTTTGTATGAGTTAAAAATTTGTATGGTATCATCAGGCGTAAACATTAAAGGTACGGATTGGGTTAGTAATGGCCTGAAATATTAGGCAAAATATTTATTGTTTTCCAATATACATCCTATTTGAGACATGACTACAAAAAGTCTTAGTATTTCTTCTAAGTCACTGACGTGCTACCTAGCACTGCACTAAAAGTACTAAAGAACCTGTTCTGTACAAAGGAGAGATCAGTCTAAAATAATAAGAACAGAAATTTCAGTTGCTCTTACAAGAGTTTGCCATCGCAAAGTAGTTATTCTTCAAGTGTAAAGGAAAGGTCTTATACCCATTGCAACCCCCCGCAGGGTATTTCTCAATGGTTATGTGCACAGTGTCAATTTTTCAAGATGCTCTGTATTATTTGCCTGTGAGGGTTGGGGTTTTTTTCCCACCGTCTATGCTGTAAGTCAGTTCAATCTTATCTGTGATACACTTAGATGTGAAAAATCTGTTTACAATAAGTTTTTTTATTTGGTAAATGTTTCCATTTTTTTTTCACTCGTTGGGACATGATACTGGGTTTATGGACGTATAAAAAGAGGAAAAAGTAATAAATGATAAGGAGCTTGGAGCTAGACAATTGTCAGAGGGACAGAGGGGAATTCGTAAACTGATGCAGAAATAAGCCATAAAGAAATAGAGTTGCATGTGTCTGCTGAGAAAGGCGGTTGGATGGGCATGCACTTTACAAGGTGAGGTTCCTGCAATGTGTAGGATTTCAAGGGTGGTTTCCAAGCTTCAGTAACAGTTTTAATTGGTGAGGAGGACTAAAGGGGATAGAATACTCTTGAGTCAGATCAAAAGAAAACAAGTTTGAACAGAACAGCTCCTGGGACCACTGCAATGCTACAAGGTAGGTATACCGTGTTTCTGGGTATTGCATTGCAGGAAGTCAAAATTAGGAGTTTTCCTCATGCTTACAGTTGGAAAGTGGCAGCGTAGTAGTTGTTGGGTGAACGTAGTGATGAATAACTTTTGCAGACAGAGACTGCCTACTGACAGAATTGAAAACTGAACCCATTACTGCTTCTTGTCCTTGCCCTTGGGAGTTTCTAGAGCGCAAACCTGAAACTTGGTGTGAGACACAGGCTGGGAGTTGGTTAAGAGCTGGCTTCTGACCTTTAAATCAATTCCTAGGAATTTAAGAAGAATAGGGTAGAGATAATAGGTTAGAAAGGGCCATTTGACCTGCTTTCTTCCTTCTGTATTTCTCTCTAAGATTTTTTTTAAGTAGTGATAGCACAGACCGACTCCAGAGAAAAAGAGTGGATGTGAGTTTTCATTTTTTCATTGAGAGGGATTGGGCAACAGCTGTTTTAGCAACAGACGTGGAAGGGGCATGGTATTCCAAGCATAAAGAAAATGAAATGCTTCAGGGGAGAAAGAACTACTATTTTCCACAGCCTGCATTGCTGCTGCCTTTGATACTGTCTCCCACAGCATTCTTTGAGAGAAAATAGCATCTTGTGGGCTAAGACAGGTGTACTCTTTGCTGCAATAAAAACTGGCTGGATGGCTGAGCCCAGAGAGTTGTGGTGAATGGAGTTAAATCAGTTGGTGACCGGTCACAAGTGGTGTTCCCCAGGGTTCAGTGCTGGAACCAGATCATCCAGATCTTTATCAATTATCTGGATGAGGGGATTGAGTGTACCCTCAGTACATTTGCAGATGGCACCAAATTGGGTGGGAGTGTTGATCTGCTCGAGGGCAGGAAGGTTCTGCAGAGTGATCTGGACAGGCTGGATCAATGAGCCGAGTTCAGTTGTATGAGATTCAACAAGGCCAAGTGCTAGGCACTGCACTTTGGTCACAACAACCCCATACAAAACTACAGACCTGGGGAAGCGTATCTGGAAAGCTACCGGCCAGAAAATAACCTGGGTGTGTTGGTCAACTGCTGACTGAACGTAAGCCAAGTGTTGTACCAAGGTGGCAAAGAAGGCCCATAACATCCTGACTTGTATCAAAAATGGTGTGGGCAGCAGGAGTAAAAGTGATTGTGCCTCTGTACTCGGTGTTCGTGAGGCTGCACCTTGAATACTGTGTTTGGTTTTGGGCCACTCACAAGAAAGAAATAGAGCTGTTTCATAAGCTGGTAATTTGGAGCTGGAGCATGTGTAAAGAAGGACAATGAAGCTGATGAAGGGTCTGGAGAACAAGTCTTATGAGGAGCAGCCAAAGAAACTAAAGTTGTTTAGCCTGGAGAAAAGGAGATTGATGGGAGATCGTATTGTTCTCCAAAACTAGCTGAAAGGAGATTGTAGCAAGGTGGGTGCTGGTCTCTTCTCCCAGGTAGCAAGTGATAGGATAAGAGGAAATGGCCTCAAGTTGTGCCATGGGAGTTTTAGACTGGATATTAGGAAAAAATTCTTCACTGAAAGAGTAGTGAAGCATCAGAACAAGCAGCCCAGGGAAGTGGTGGAGTCACCATCCCTGAAATTGTTCAGAAAGCATATAGACGTGGCACTTTAGGACATGGTTTAGTAAGTATGTTGTTGGACTGACAGTTGGACTTGATGATCTTAGAGGTCTTTTCCAACCATAATGATTCTATGGTTCTATTCTAGGATGCTATAAAATACTGAAAGGTAACTGCTTTGGTTTAATTAAATTAATTAATTTAATTAATTTTGATCAAAATGAGACATTTAAGTATTGAGATTTTGTTTAGATACATTTCAGTCTTGTTTATAGTGAAATAATGGCATGAAATTGAAGTGAATTATTAAGTCAGAAAGTGGAAATGTTTCATTTGAAAATTGTTTTGATGGTATGGGGTCTTTTCGGGGGGGGGCGTGTAACTCAGGGCTGGCTTGCTTTTTTCCTCCATTTGACAAGAATGTCTGGTAACTCTAAAACTAAAAGGCTGATATTGCTCCACATGTTTAGAAGAAAAATATTTTAGTTAGATTTTGTTTTCTATAATTGTATATTATAACCTATGTTCTTAATCTACTGTGTACCCTCTGTTCCCTTTAGCTGTGGTTTGAAAAGGAAGAAGAGGAGAGGGGACAATTCTCTCCATTGTGACATAGACCTATTGAATCCAGTGGAAGAACAACAAAAATTAGACAACAGGTTCAAGTCTGTACGTCCCTAGGCTTTATTTGATCCTTTACACCTTTGCAAAATCGATGTGATGCATAAGCACTTTAATTTTTGTAACATGCCAACTTTTCAATCAGTTTTCACAGAATGAATTACAATGAATGGTTGTCCTTTGGTCAACAAAAGCACAGCATGCTTTGACTCTCTTCTGATAAATAGTAGTATTGTACCTATAATTTCTTCGGCAGCCTATGGAGCATGTTAGACTGTTTGCGATTTTAAATAACGTTTTTAGTGGCAATATGTATGTTGTGACCCAGACGTTAGTTTAATTAGTCTTAGTCCAGCAGGTTCATTCAAAAATAAAATTATGGCATGATCCAATACACTTAAATTAAACAAAGTAAGTGCATAAAAAATGGATTTATAATAAAATAATTACTTGAAGGCTCTCAAGGACATTTATTAAGTGAGATAGATGCACAGAGAGCACAGGCAAATGCCAGAGAGGAGTCTGCAATCAGCACTTCAAATGTTGGGGTTTTTTTTGTGAGCTTTCCATTAACTCAGAGTAAACTTGATTATTACTGAGGGAAGCATTTAGTTTGAAATCATATTAGAGTTGGAGGGAAGTCCATTCAATAAACTGGGCTAAAATTAGTCTGTGGAACATGTTTGCAATACACTTTCAAGACAGTGCTGCAAAGAGCTGTCTTCTGTGAAGAGAAACATGGCTCTGTATGCACACATGTAATCATGTATGTAAACCATTTGGTTACAAAGCCACTACATTGAAGGTGCCAGTCAGAAGAAAATTTCATGTATTATGCAATCCAAGCCATTAAATACTGGGATTAAATTGCCATGTTACAGATTTTTGGCTTATTTTGGGGGGGACACTTTCAATTATAGGTTGCAAAGATATTAACTGGGTTTTTGTGGAAGGCAACAGTAGTTGAATTTTAACAAAATTTCTTCAAATGCTTTAGAATGAGGATTTCTTTTTTTTTTTTGAAACAGAATGGAGTGTATTTTCTGAATTCACTTACAGTATGTATCACATATCTGCTTATTGTGTCTTGCCAGTTTTTCATCACTGTCAGGTGGGCTTATTTTTTGAGTTTTATATCTCAATTCAGATCAATCTAATTATGCATTATATCTCAGGCTTAACTAAATATTTGTAAAGAGGAATACTGACCTGTGCGCAGAAACAAAACTGCTATTCTTTTTTAATTATTTAGACAGAGTAAAGCAATTTTTTATTGTTTGTAAGTATTAATATTAATATATCCTTCTGGAAATTCCTTAGTTCTATTTAATTAATAAAATATAGTACTCCTTAGGCAGAGAAAACATTTTAGGTACTGTAAATAAAATAATTTCATTAATGAGTAACTAAATTGATCACATTTTCCTGTGAAGAAAATAATGCTAAAAGAGAGAAAACTTGGGGATCTTAGTTAAATACTTGACTCTAACAGATTTCATGCCTGATTTTGGCACATTTCTGGTTGTCTATACATAATTCTCCCTCCTCATCTAAAATACCATCAACTTCTCTAATCTCCAGCCATGCTGTCAGGAGTAATTCACTAATGCCTATAAAAGCAAAATGGCCTAAACAAATAAATAAATAAAATCGTTTTGACCTGGATTTCCCTAATCTGATTTAGCACACAGCTGCATAAATGCTTGTGCCAGCATAAAAGGAACAATATCAAGTGATGGGGTGAAAGGGTGGGCAAATTGCTTCTCTTGGAACTATTGGCCTAAAATGTTCAGGAAATAACTCCTTTAATGGATCTTAGGGCTCCTGAATACACAAAGAGGAGTAGCAGCCTGGTTTAATCAAACATGACCATTTCTTGCTGAAGTTAAAAGGAAGGCTCACTGTGACTTCAAAACAAGCAAGATTTTAACCTGAAAAAATTTAATTCCCTAAACTATTCTCCATCACCACTATATAGCTTAAGATTAAAATGCTTACTAGCATACAAACTCTGCACAAGTACTAATCATTTTCCAGATATGGAAGCTTTTTCTTTTTTTTTTTTTTTGAATGTCAAAAAATAATTGTGATTGGAAGGAAAGAGACTAAGTTCAGAAGCAAAACAGGTTGCTCAGGACCTTGTCCAGTTTGGGTTTGAATATTTCTAGGGGTGGAGATTCCACAGTCTGCGTAGTCAAGTGTTTGATCAACTACTTTGACAGAAATAACACATGTAGTCAAACATAAGATTTACATGCCTTGATAAATAATGGGATAAAGCTTTCCTATTTTGTCATATAAGTGATTACAGAGAAGCATTACAGATCATTTGCACACAGTCTGACTTCTTCCCATTCCTCATCCTTGTTTAAAAATAACACTTTTTCCAGGGTTGCTAAATATGCCTGGAGGTTATCACCTGTGGCAATATGGCAGCGTTCAGCAGTTATCATTCAGGAAAGCTAGGGTTGGTTTCATGGAATTAATTCTGTGACTTGGTCACTTTATTGAGCCTGCAATACCTTTAAAAACAGTAGTGTAATAATGGTCCATTCACTAGAAAAATAAACACTTAAATTCAATGGTAAATTTCTTGTAGTAAAATATGCAAGATTTAAAAGAGGCAAACAGTACAAAAGGCATTTAATTAGATGCACATTTAAAGTATTTCTTCATCAATTAGTTGAATTTTACACTTTGAATTGCTTCCGTTAATGTGCCCTTTCTTCTATTTCTGTCAGTCAAATGAACATGGAATGGAGGTCTCTCTTTGCTTCTAAAATATTCCAAATGAAATCCTTCTGGTGCTGAATCTTTTTTCACAAGTATGCCAAGAGAATTGTCTTTCAACTTCACTGTCCCTCTCCAGTGTGCTATGGTGTGGCAAGAGGTATGTTCAGGAGTTTGAGAAGAACTACTGTTGTTGCAATTAAGACAGCTGCTGTGTGTTGTTCGTGCTGTTCTAACAGCTAGACCGAAAGGTGCTAAGGAAATCTGTTCAGACAGAAATCTAGTTTTCCAAGCGGAAGAGCTGCAGGGGAAGTCTGGATTTAAGCTCAGGAACTTGCGCCTTATCTCCATTTGAATTCTGCAGAGGACCTGAATGTGGTCCAACAAGGTATTAGTACTGAGCGTTGTAATATTTACACACTGGCATGGTTTACTAAAGCTCTCTTAAATATTCAGTATTTCTGTGGGCTGAAATGGGAGTTATAAAGATATGTAACAGCTGTTGGCTCTGTTTCTAGACTATATTAAGGTACACTGCTTTCTCTATACCATTTTGTACATAGTATGTCTTTTTATGGTGGATGAAAACTGGTCTCAGTTTTCTTACTATTTTGAAGGGAGGAAATATGTCTACTTGTGTAGCTAGTTATTGGAAAAGTAATTACACTCTCTCTTGATAGAAAAAAATAAACCTAATTGTGTACGCATATGTCACAGCTGAAGAAGCTGTAAGTAGTTTCATCCAAAGATGTTACTATTTTGAAATAGAAAGGGAATAAATATAATCCAGTGTGCTTGGTTTTGTTTTTTTTAATGTGTGGATACACTCAGGAGATCAAAAAGGAATATTTTAACAGGATCATGGGCAGCTAATAGTGTTTTCTATTAACTAATTCTAAGTTTGATTACATGTAGTCTAAACTTCATTTCATGCGGGAAAATTGATTTTTTTCACTTAGCCTCTGGCCTGGACAGGCGCACACTCTCCTGGGTGGAAAACTGGTTGGATGGCCGAGCCCAGAGAGTGGTGGTAAGTGGTGTGAAATCCAGCTGGAGGCCAGTGACAAGTGGGGTTCCCCAGGGCTCAGTGCTGGGTCCAGCCCTGTTCAATGTCTTTATCAATGACCTGGATGAAGGAATTGAGTGCACCCTTAGCAAGTCTGCAGATGACACTAAGCTGGGTGGAAGTGTTGATCTGCTGGAGGGTAGGGAGGCTCTGCAAAGGGATCTGAACAGGCTGGACCACTGGGCAGAGACCAGTGGCATGAGGTTTAACAAGGCCAAATGCCGGGTCCTGCACTTGGGGCACAACAACCCCATGCAGTGCTACAGACTAGGAGAAGTCTGTCTAGAAAGCTGCCTGGAGGAGAGGGACCTGGGGATGTTGGTTGACAGTGACTGAACATGAGCCGGCAGTGTGCCCAGGTGGCCAAGAAGGCCAATGGCATCTTGGCTTGTATCAGAAACGGTGTGACCAGCAGGTCCAGGGAGGTTATTCTCCCTCTGTACTCGGCACTGGTGAGACCGCTCCTCGAATCCTGTGTTCAGTTCTGGGCCCCTCACCACAAGAAGGATGTTGAGGCTCTGGAGTGAGTCCAGAGAAGAGCAACAAAGCTGGTGAGGGGGCTGGAGAACAGGTCTTATGAGGAATGGCTGAGAGAGCTGGGGTTGTTTAGCCTGGAGAAGAGGAGGCTGAGGGGAGACCTCATTGCTCTCTATAACTCCCTGAAATGAGGTTGTAGAGAGGAGGGTGCTGGCCTCTTCTCCCAAGTGACAGGGGACAGGACAAGAGGGAATGGCCTCAAGCTCCACCAGGGGAGATTTAGGCTGGACATTAGGAAAAAATTTTTCACAGAAAGGGTCACTGGGCACTGGAACAGGCTGCCCAGGGAGGTGGTTGATTCACCTTCCCTGGAGGTGTTTAAGGCACGGGTGGATGAGGTGCTAAGGGGCATGGTTTAGTGTTTGATAGGAATGGTTGGACTCGATGATCCAGTGGGTCTCTTCCAACCTGGTTATTCTATGATTCTATGATTCTATGAAATTGTGTAATTGACACTCTTCTGTAGTAAGCAGGGCAGGAAAACTAACACTGGGAAGAATGGAAGAAGATCTGTTGGTGTAGAGGGTTGTTTTTATTTGTCTTACAAAGTGATACCTGAAGTTTTTGTGGGAGTGTCTGTAGTTGTAAGCTAAACAGTACCAGGCACTTGTATGAATACTTAATCTCAGTGATCTAGATGACTAAATGTTTTAAATTTACAGAAGAGTTCCTGGTGCAGCTTCAGCCTCCACCAGCCAACTATGCAAAACTGTTCCCAGGCATGGTTTGTTATATTTCTGGTATGCATTTTGGGTGTTGATGTAGATATTTGGATGTTCATAGAGGTTAACAGCATGGTTGCCACCAGTCATCAGGTGGTCTGAGGGCAAACTTTGGCAGCAAGTACTTCATTAGTACAGATTCAGTCTGTGAGCACTATGTTACATTGATCCTTACTTCACAGGTTACCTGTTTGTGCCTACCTGCTGGCCAAACTTCTTTAAACCACAGAAGTGTTGTACTATACCAATGGAGATCCTCAGGTGCCTGAAGCTCAACCTAAGGCCATGCTTTTGACTTTGAAATGAAGGCAGATGAGTATATTGACTTCAAACCACTCTTCTTATGCAGTCAATGGCCTAGCTTCCCATTCCAGATTTCTACAGTGTAAGAGTCAGAATGACCCCGTGGGTAACCAAAAAACAGAGAGGGAAGATCGGAGAAAAACCTTAACAAGGATGTACGCTAGCCATAATCTATCCATTTGTGGGAGGAAGACATATAAACTTCTATGGCTCCACCTCATTCTTTGTCAGCTCTGTCATTCCATTCCCAAGGGCTCAAATGCAGATTTGCTGCTGAACAGCATAAGAATCATAGCATAATTCTGATCATATGCTTAGTAGCATATAGTGAAAACCAAAGAAAATAGTAGAATGCTTATGTGAGACATCCTGATATCCAAGTCCAGTTTGCCCTGGAAGTGGAACATTCCTACCATTCTAGAAGAAGAAATGAGTGATCTATAGTATGCAAAGAGTCTTATTAAACAGTAGGAACCATCTCTTCTAGTCTTAAAACTATTGCTTTTATTTAGCAAAATGTGAGGTTTTGTGCAGTCCCTTCTCTATGATGTTGGAACATTTATCTGTTATTGAACGTTTGCACAGCCTCTTAACCCAATAGAATTAAACATAAATGGTTCAGGTTTCAAGAGCAGGAATTAAGCAGTAAAGACCACATGATTCATTGGAAGTGAGAGAATCTGCAGCAAAACAAAAAGCAGAACCCAGCACACACTCTAATGAGGTGCAGTAGTCAGATATACAGACACACTTTTAATTTAAATCAATTTTCTAGTCCAGAAGGATCACTTATACTTAGTAAGATTGCAGCTGTTCCACTGGTAACTGAAGTCAGCTGAATTCTTTGTAGAAGTAACAAATAGAGATATCTCTGCCTTTTTTTTATGTGTGTGGTGTGACAGTTCCTTGTAATCAAATACAGCGGTATGTCTGCTCTGTCAGACTCGTAAGATATTAACCCATAGCCACTCATGGATAGCAGGATTGGAAAGATCATCATGAAACCAACTTGTCTGTCTCCCACTTCAAGATAGGATCTCTGTGAGCTTGTCCCTGCTAACAGATATTTATCTTCCCTGCCATTGTGGTGCTCCCAGAACCATTTAGGCTGGCTTATTCCTCTGCTCACTTCCCATTTCATTTATATTATTAGACTGAATCTCCTCTGTTGCAGCTTAAACCTATTCTGACTTTTCTTACGTGACATGGGTAAAAGAAAGATTATTCTCTTCCAATTTTAGTTCAAATTTCTTCATTCTTTCCTAATGTTTTCTGGACAGAAAGGACCCTGCTCATTCTCACTGCTGTTTCCTGGTGCCACTCCAGCTGGCAGAAAATGGTCACAACGAGTGGTACCCAAAACCGGGCACAGTGTTTCACCTCACGTTATGCCAGTACTGAAAGCAGCTTATGGGGTTTTTTTTCCCTGTTTTGGAGGTACATATTTATATGAGTCTTATATGTTTACATCTTTTCCCAATATAATGATTGCTTTTTTTTTAACTCATTGACTCATATCCAGTTTCTGATCTACTATAAATCAGAGAGCTGTTTTGAGGAACTACAAGATAAAGCCAACTAGTCTTTTTACACCTGCTTATTGTCTCCGAATGTTGGAGGCTTCCCTTTGTTCAATGAAATCCCTCTTTTTCAATTTTTCTCTTGAGTTTGACCAGATAGTTTTGAATTTTAATCCCACAATCTCATATGTTTTAGCATGTTTCAACTCCCTGTTATGTGGAAACTTAACTGATATGCTGTTTAATGAATGGTGCTCTCTTTTCCAGATCATTAATGGAAAAAATAGAGCAAATTCAGGACAAACTGTGGCAAATTCACATATGATACATCTTTCTATTTTATAAAGTTAATAATTGACAGTGAAGAAAAAAATGAAATATTTGATGCTATACTATGTGCAATTTTCAATGGCTGTGAAAAAAATAAGCATGCAAACTGAGATGCACATTAGTGAAAGGTACATGTTTCAAGTACCAGATGTTTCAAATGGTCCCAGATAGAACAAGAGAAAAATAACCACAATGTAGATTTTAATGTGACAAAAAGGAAATAAACTCCTGAGGTATTTGTTTGTTTAGTCCAAGACTCCATTAACACTGAAGGTTGATGATGTGGTGTGTTACATCTTTGATCTGTGACAGGCACAGTGTGTTTCAGTCATGGCTCTGATAGGCTTTTGAGCTCCTGTTTCTGATTCCTACTTGAAACCACACAAACTGCTTGAGAGAGGGGGGATGTGAAAATAACCCTTTTTTCTTTGACTAGCAGCTGCCAGATACCACAGATTATCAGATTTCATTCCTTTCCTTAGGCTGTGTGGAAGCATCTGAGGACAACAAATTCTGTCACATATTTGCAGCCTCATAAGTATTGAAATGCCCAATTTTCTCTGTAATAACAGCAACTGTGTATTTTCATATGCATAAATAGAACTGTGAGGACACTCACCAGGAGCTTTGTCTGATTGCCAGCTTTAGCACGTATCTGACATAAAAAGCTGTAAGAATCTGGCATTAAAAGACAGTCATTAAAATGCTTTTCATATTTATATATAGAGAGAATTACAAAATGGCAGTCTCGGGCACAGAATACATTGCTGTGGTTTTCCCTGCACCTGGTCGATTGTAAGGGGTTTAACAAGGCCAAATGCACACCGGTCATAACAATCCTGTGCAGTGAAACAGGCTTGGAAAAGAATGGCTGGAAAGCTGCATGGCAGAAAAAGACCTGAGGGTGTTGGTTGACAGCTGGCTGAATACAAGCCAGCAGTGTGCCCAGGTGGTCAAGAAGACCAATAGCATAGTGGCTTGTATCAGAAATAGTGTGGCCAGCAGGACTAGGGAGGTGATTGTGCCCCTGTGCTCGGCACTGGTGAGGCCTCACCCTGAATACTGAGTTAAGTTTTGGTCTACTCACAACAAGAAAGACATTGAGATGCTGAAGGGCAGAGAAGCTGGTGAAGGGTTTGAAAAACAAGTCTGAGGGAACAGGGGCTGTTTAGTCTGGAGAAGAGGAAGCTAGGGGGAAGCCTTATCACTTTCTACAACTACCTGAAAGGAGGTTGTAGTGACATGGGTGTTGGTCTCTTCTCCCCAGCAACATGTGATAGGAGGAGAGGAAATGGTTTCAAGTTGCATCAGGGTAGGTTTATATTGGATGCTATGAAAAGTTTTTTCACTGAAAAGAGTAGTCAGGCATTGGACACAGGCTGCTCAGGGTGGAGTTAGCATCCAGAGGTGTTCAAAAAACATGTAGATGTAGCAGTTCAGAATATGGTTTAGTAGGCATAGTAGTATTGGGCTGATGGTTGGACTTGATGATCTTAGAGGTCTTTTCCAACTTAAGTGATTCTATAATTCCTTGGTGTTTTTACTTGCAGTCAGTCAGATGTGAAGAGGTCCCATTTAAATTCAGTGGAAGGATGTGGAAGCAGGTGTGCTAGTGGAAGCTTGCATGGCTTCCCTAGCTGCAGAGGAGCCACTGAGGACTTGTGTATGGCAGGTAGGTCTTGGTTTTTTCTCAGTGGCTCATGTGGATTACTGAAGGACAACTGTTCTGGTCTGCAAATTAGAGTTTTCTAACACAGAATCTTGCCCAATAAGAGGTCTGCTAAAACTAGAAAGAATCAGGAGTCTCCAGACTAGGGGGTTTGTTTTGTCCCACTAAGCACATGAAAAAAGCATGTAGCAGCTCCTGAATCACCACTTGCTGCCTACTGTATTTTTCTACTGTAAACTGGAAGAAGCCAGAGCAGTTTTTTCTCTGGTGACTTAGAAAAGTTTGCTTTTCGCTTTCAATCAGATCAAATTACAGCAACGGTGAAATCTCTTACTCAGCCTCCTCAGAAAATAAGCAGCTTTAAATCTTAACTCTCTAAATATGTTCAGATTTTTTTAGGCTGACCAAGCATAAAGTAGATCACCAATGTGTGAGAAGTTGCCCACTGGTGACCAGCAACAGGCAGCCGAGAGCTGAGCCAAATGTCCTTGTAGTATTTGGCAAAGTTTCAGACATGTGGCGATTGATTGAAAAGGTTGTGAGATGTCTTAGATGTCTGCACTGAAGGAAGTGACAAGTCTTCATGTATTTAAAAAATGCAGTTTTGTAGAAGAAAAGACCATCTCAGATTCACAGTGGACAGGAAAAAATGGGCCTATCTGCTGCAAGGTAGATTACCTTTAGACTGTAGCAAGATCTGTCTCACTGTAAGAGGCAGTAAGTGCTAATTGAAGTAAGTGGCTAGGGCTTCAGTCTTTATTCATAAAACCAGATTAGCCAAAATATGTCAGGAACTCTGTCCATATAGATATCCTACATTGGGTAGTAGGGAGAGCCTTGTAATCCTGAAAGTAGAAGTACTTTACTTCGGTATTCAGGCCTGGTGCATAGCTGCTGAAATATGGTATCTGATTCTGGAGTCTGTAATCAGGAAAGACAGCGATATAAATTGAAAGAGTTTAGAGGAAAGCTATAAAAACGTGTTATACAGGAGCACAGTGTATGTAAATTAACAATGCAAATTTTAGAATTTTAGATCTGTGAAACAAAGATATAATCCAACAGCTGGAAACTGAATACTACAAGAAATCTGCTGAAGTCACCTCCCTGGCAATATTTAAATCAAGTTTAGACCAGACAATAGCTCTGGATTCATTTTGGAAGAGCTGTCATGTAAGTGTTGACAGAATCACACTCTTCATGGGTTGGGAAAAAAAAAAAAAAGTAGAGAGATGGAATTTCTTCACAGCACAGTCCTATTTTTGTATGAATCCAGAAAAGTTTCAGTGTAAACATGCTTCAAGTGAATTGCAGGGGATGGGGAAGGAAATTGTTTTGTTTTTCTTTTTAAGTCTAGTGTCTAATGTGAACTGTAATCTATTTCTAGTGAAATAAATTATTAAAAAGGTGATAAAATTAAGAAGTAATAGAGATAAATGAAAGATATCTTTTTTTCCAATAATTCTCAGAGGGTTCAGGGACAACTGAGTCATAGATTACTGAAACTTTGTATTAATAGTCACTTCAACAATCCCTTATGCTTCAAACAGGACTTCTGTATTTAGCACCTTGGGAAAGGAATGTGTTAAAAATAATACATATGATAATTACAACTATCCAATCTATATAAATAATATCATATATATTAAAATAAGTAAATATCAATTTCTGTGGTAAACCATTTCATGATATAATACCAGTATCACTGAATGTTTAATAATATCTGTTGATAGAACATGCCCTCTTTGCTTCTTTCTTATTATCTTCTTAAAGTTACTTGAAGTACAAAGGACAGGGTGAAGTCAAAAACCATTATCTAAGTCTTTCTAGACTTCAAACTCATAATTTTTGTATGTTGTTTCTAAGACTGGTCTCTTACATAAGCTGCTTTTGTAACTTCCTCTAGAAAAGTATTCCACATTTTTATTATCTGTTTGGGGGAGGCACAGGTTCATCTTCTGTTTCTGCTGAAAGTTTTCTAACTTTTAGCTACAACTCTTGAAAGCTCAGCCTATGGCTTGCTCTTGGGAATGTAACATCTTTAGTTATTTTGTGTATTGAGAGACAAATTCTGCTGACAGTGAGTTTGCTTTGGTTGACAGCAGCAGATTCATCAGCCTGAGGTATTTTAATTATTTCTTTATGTTCTTTATATGAAAGAGCTTATTTCAAATCTTTCAAAGCGCAGACTTTCAGACAATGCATAAGAAGTAGAAAAATTTAAATGCATTATCTATTAATGTGACTTCATAAAGCTTGGGTGTTTTCTCTCTGTGAAGTAGCCAGTAGATACATAGGATGTTATCAGAAACTATTTTTGAAGTGATATACTAATGTAATGACTTCTTAAAGTTGAGGATATCTATGTGCAAGTTAGCTATTTAAAAAGCTTTAGAGAGCAAAGTATTTTAGGTCCACTTAGATTAAAATATCGCCATAATTTTAGTAGCTTTACAATGTGATATGAAATTAAATCTAAGCTTTCTCTCAGTAATTGCAGTGGGGAGCTCTAAGGACTAAGTCATAAATATCTTTATATTGGTATGTGTTGTTGTAGAAAGGTACCAAATAAAATGAATTCTTTATTGGAAATATTAAAGCAGCTGTAGTACATTAACGTACGAGTTGTATATCAAGCTTGGAGTGCTTAGCCTTATCAATATCGCTTGAAAAAATGTTCTACCAAGAAAGAATGCAGATCTTGAACAAACAGGTGTCTTTTATTACCTTTGTTAGCTATGTACAATCAAATTTCAAGCTGTGACAAAGTTTTGTATGCATTTATCATATCCTTGCTTTGTTACATTTTGGGCACAAACCATGCAGACTATATGAATGAGTGTGTATGATGGTATGATTGTCAGAAGCAGTCATACAGTCTATTTGAAAAGCGTCTGTGTTTGACTGTGTTCAGAATCAGCATAGGCCTGCTGCAGTTTCCCCATCACTTACTTGCAGTGATTCAAGGTAAATCCTCTTACCCAAGATCTGTCTATCTGCTATGTTTGATACTGTGATGGTGCTCATATCCTGACTTGAAATGTATGCTTTGAGAGCATGGAAATTAATACCCAATAATATATTGGGTATTGGTGAGGTCTACAGGTGTCCAGCAGACAGTTCCTCTGAAGCATGCTGTTCCAGTTTAGAATGATTTTTCTTTTAGCTAAGTGCTGTTACTTGAGACAGTTTTTCCTTAGCCTGTAGTGCAGTGGGAGAGATGACCAGTAGGCTTAGTACAATATTTAAAAGAATCATAAGCTGTAAATTATTCCAAGGCTTTTTGATACTTCCCTATTATGTTGTTTCAAGGCAAATGGGCAGTATGGTAAGTCAGACATGCTGACTAACATGGTTTTTGTGATTGATGTTGGCTCTTTCCAGTGCTTCACTTTCCCCTCACACTACCAGATTGTACCTATGAGTAATAAATCCTTCCATTCAAATAGCTCTTGCATCACTTCTTTTGTGATCTATTGAACTATAAAAGGACTTGAAAATATTAGATGCTGAATCTTAATATTTTCTAGATGTGAGTATGCTCTTCTACCTCAGGCCAATATCTGTTAGGAAGATTATTTTCAACTTTAGCATCTGTGGAATTATCAAACCTTCTCCAGAAAGAATTCATCTGAGAAAATATGGGGGTGAAACATTAAATTTTAAAGAGAAAAAAATATTTTAAAATATTGCTAAAGAAAGTCTTCCTGCATCACTATAACCCCTTCCCAGCCAGGGGTGTAGCTCATTTCTCTTCAGATGTATGAGTTTTTACAAGATCTTGCTTGATTTTCATCCAACAGTGATGAAGATCTGAATAATAAATCCAGCTTATTGGAGCACTGAAGGACTTTCAGTGTCAAATTACACTGAAAAGTCCTTGCCTGAATTTAAACCTTTTCTCGGGTCCTAAATGAGCTAAAAGCAAGTGTGCTACAAAAACAGTAATGGCTATTTCTTTGTATCATTTGATCACAAATCAGAACAAATAAGCCTTTCTTTTTTGTTTTGTGAAAATAGAAGTGGTTCCCCCTTAATATTGCACCACTGTTAAGGCTTTCTCTATGTATTTTTACAAAGTTGCAAAAATAGAGGCACAAACTTTCATTTCACTGCAACAACAGTGAAAAGTCTTTACTCTTTAAGTAACAGGGAATTGTTATGAAATGCTTAAGAAAGTATGGAAATAGCTGTACATATGCTAGAACTAGCTAGAGCAGAGCTAACAGCAGTCTGTGAGCTGATTTTATCCCCACACAACCACAACTTGCAAGCTAAAGATAATACCTAAAAACAGAGACGCATGAGGAGAGAAGAAAAACTGACTGAAAAATAACCTGAGCATTGTACAGTATTGCATGCACTCAAAATGCTTCCCTTTCTCCATTCCTTTAACAAGCAACTCTTTGGGAGATTTTTTTGGGTCAGGCTTCTGTAAAATTTACCGAACTGCTTTGCACTGAATTTTCGCTTTGATTTGAGAAATGCTTGTGCTGTAGTATACATTAGAGGAAAGTGAGTTGTATTAAATTGATGTTAAATTTATAACGTATACCAACAACGTGAACAAAATTCAGAATGCTGCCAATCTAAGTTTTGTGCAGCTAATCTACCTAGGGATGATGGTACATATGAGAAAAGATACTTCTAAGACTTTGTGGCACTTTCAAGGGATGTAATGACATTTGAAAAGCAGTTTGCAGGTTCACCTTAATGTTACACATTTTAAGCATTTTTTTTTTGGAGAAGGGGAAATCATTTTGGGAGGGAAACCATGATTTTGGACTGAACTTCAGCACACAGTTTCTACTTCAGTTCCACAACTTGAAACAAAATCTTGGAATACAGAACGTTCTTGGTAGGAAGTTGTGTAAAAAGACACATAGGTGACATCAGAAGTAAAGCCTACAGTCTTCTGCAGCGCTCCTTGATATGATATGTTATGCCATGTTACTAGTTCCGACATTTTTCAGTAATAATTATGCAAACCTAAATTCTCGCTATGAATCTCCACTTTTGTTCCCACACCAACCTTCCACCTAATGCACAATGTGTGAGTTAAATTTTCTTGGTTCAATTCTGTTATAAGAATCACTTATCTAAGTGTAATGATTCACTTCAACCAATTATGGCTCTGGGAGCTTTCTGGTGCTTTCTGTCTTCAGTTACTATGATGCTGTTTGGTTTGCTCTTGACTTTAGTAGCAGACTTTTGTTTATGAAGAGTATATCTTTTGAAATGAGATTAAAAATAGGTCAGCTTAAAAAGCTATTTATTTAATGTCAAAACTGCATGGAGCAGGAGCATGAGATGCCTTCTTATGCAAACCAGAATGATTTTAAGAAGGAGGGTATCAGTTTTGCCATAGGTGAAATGAATACTGTAAAAAAGCTGAAAAAAATATAAGGTAAAATGCAAACTCAAGGACTAAAAAGAGAATGAAAACAAAGTGAAACCCGCACAGACATAAAAAGAGGAGAGTAGAAGATGCATATCCTATGACACTGAATTTATCTCTGTTGTAATTAGATTTGCCAGCAATGTATTCAAATATGAAACAATATGTTATTCTGGAGCTTACAAAAACATTTGTATCCAAATAACTATGTGTAGAGCACACTTAATTAAAAGATAATCTACTGATACTCATGTTGAAGGTGATACACCTGCTGCAGCGAAACATGTTGTGTGGATGAATTGTGCATAAAACCAGCATAAACTTGGCTGAAAATGTGTGTAAGGAACAGCATTTTACAGTCCCTTTATACCTATTTATTTGTGTCTCTCTCATTCCTCTTTACTGTGAAGTCAGTACAATATCTTCACCTTCTGTCTGACTTGATGCCACAGTGGAGGAGGAGGAGCACTCACACACTTGGGCATAAGTTTCACCCATAAGATGTGGTTAACAGCTAAGATGTAATTTAAGATGTTCCTTGCCGTTGGCTGCTGTTGCTGTCTCACTTCTGAGAAGAAATAATTGGCATTTCTGCATTGTGTTGTGCCATCACCTAACACACTAGTGTCCTTTTACCTCTAAAATTCTCAGGTTACTAGAGGCAGAACAAGCAAATTTTATTTTCTACCAAAGGGACTTTTGAGTTAGGGACTTCAAATCTCTCTAGCTGAACCTAAATATCTGCTTATTACTGAGTTTTAGTAGTGCTGTGTTGTCTGAAAAGACAGATATAGTCTTCTTGGAGTTGTGGGAAACTATCATGGATTATTTTTTAACGTAGTCTATCCAGCCCTAAGGGTTTGAGGTTTTGAGTTTATCATCTTTGTATAAGTCATATCAATCCATTAATGAACTTCAGAAAAAACTGTTTAAAGATTCCAGATACAAGTTGCAAGACAAAGCAAGTGATTTTTTCCTGGATTTGGATTTATTTGCATATAATTCATAGTGTCACAATGTCGGTACTATTAGTTTTTGTAGGAATTAGCATAGTCAGTTCGTGTCTGTATGTTGTGCAGAGAAAGATGAGAATCAGTAAGACTATTTTAATAGAATGTGTCCAGAAATTGTTTGACAGTACTATGTAACTGTCTATCATTTTGTTACTTCTTTTTGGTTTATATTGTTGGTCTTGCCATGAATGGCACAAAGTACTTTCTTGTTTGTGGGGCGATATATTACAGATTATTAAAAGGATGAGCCAAAGAGAATGGCAAGCAAAATAAAACTTTATGTAAACAATGAGGTGACTCAGTATTTGCTGTTGTCTTTATGCTGACATCCTAAGTTGCTGCTACTCAGTAGCCTCCTCAGTGTTCCTCTTGGACTGCTTTGATGTGTGCTGTTACAGAAAAGTCAGGTTTTTAGCTAAGTAGCAAGCAGTAAAACAGAGGGGAAAAGGCTACCAGAAATATTATCCAAGCTAATTATTAATTTGTTTACAACTCAAAGTGTTGAAAGTACCATGACAAACTTTTACTTACTGGGGTGGAACAGGGACTTAATGGAGCAAGGAGAGCAAATGCTTGTGAGAATAACCAATTTTCTGCATTGCACTGTTCATTCTTGCTACAAGGTAGTCTAATCAGTCCCATGTAATATAAAACAGAATTGTTAGAGCCTTCTTCTGTGTAGTCACATAGCTAATGATTTTGTCTATTCATTTCTGCAATCCTGGAAAAGCCAAGGCAGCTATGAATGATTGAACACTATTGTATTCCAAGTCGGCAGAACTGTTCCTCAAAACAAAGCTAGGCTGATAAATAAGTTAGTAGAGATACTTTGTCTTATAGCTGCAGAATGCGTTAATAAATACTGGATTTTGGGGAGTATAAACAAGGATGAAAATGTAAGCTACTGATAATTGTAGGATATGACCTCATTGGGGATTAGTGTGGAACTTTTCAAAGGTGCTGTATGGCTGAATTACCCCGCCTGAGGGTAAAGCCCTAGAAGAGAAAGATAGAGGTGAAAAGTCTCTGTCAGCATCCCTGTTAGAAGCTTGGAGAGTGCTTCCTCTGTCACAGTTGAGGCATTTAATGACTGTAATGTTTATGCAAATGGATGTCTGCACAGTTAGGGATTGCTGTGGCATTCAAAAGAACCAGCACGCTGCCCATTGCTTCTGGTAGAAAACTTTGATTTGAAGGATTTATGTAACCTCCCTTCATTATCTTGGGCAGAATACAAGTGCCTGCTTGTGTGTCTTTGGCAAGAATTTGTCTGACTTGTCTCCTGGAGTTATGTACTTTCTTCCAAATAATAGAAAAAGCTAAGACCGTTCTTTTGAAGTATGATAAATTTGGCAGTAAATTTGGTGCCATGTATGCTTGCCAGAGGAAGGGAAATCTAGTGAATTGTTACTGTGTAGCGTGGTTTCCCTATAAAAGTGGAAGCTTTTATTCCACAAACTGTTTAAATATTTCATCCAATGGATATTTTGTGCAATATCAGCAGCAGGGTATGAAATAATTACCCTATATCAGGCAAAGTGGATATTTCCATATAGCCAGATACAAGTATGTACCAGCTCACACACACACACGCATGTAATCATAGTGCTGATGGCTTTGAAAAATCTATTAGTAGCTTCATAGGTGCTTCAAAGATTAGGGGGTTTCCACGGACTGCAGTCCTAGACAGAGACACATACACTTTTCAGAAGAGTTTTTTTGAGTCCCTTTATAATACTTCTGGTTCTAGGGAAAGGTGAATGATTTTCTATATGTCAGTTGCTTAAAGGTGGTAGTAATTTATTCAATTAACTATGTTCACAGGAGTATTTAAGAAGCTTCCTTATATTCAATATTTTTTAATCTGACAGCAGTGGGTAGACCTTTGTAATCCTGTTGGCGACTCTAGAATTTTGGCCCATCCTGTCAAAATTAATTTTTCTTCAATAAATACTTTTTAAGAATTATTTCCATGGTGTTAAATTATGCTATAATTCGAATCACTATCATTAAAGCAATGCATTAAAACACTCAATTTCTTTGAAAAACATTACTCTCACAGCATTGAAATGGATATAAGCCAAGAGTTCTCCCTTTGAAAGGCCTCTTGGCATGAGTCTGGTGAATTTCTTGGACATTATATAGATATGATTTACAGCCAAGTATGGTTTACAGATTTGAAAGCTAACTGAAATAGATTTATTAGACTAAAGCATTAGCTACAACATTAGTTTATAGTCAAAATGTTGTTGTCTGTGGTTTCCAACAAATTATATTTGTGGGTTGTTTTTATGGGAAGAAGACTTCATGCTATGCAAGGTGCTAGTCTGAAGCTTGTAGCCAGTGCTGACAAAGATCATCTCACTAATGTGCATGAAGTCAGGAGCACTGAACCCCAGATTTATTCCACCACTCTGAGGGCAGCTGAACTTTTTGAAGTCTTGTTTCCTTTGTTAATCCCTCCTGTTGGCACTTCAATTCACAACTGAAGTATCAACTAATTAACAGCAGCTGAATTTTTGATCGATCAATTTTCTGTTCATAACTGAGCTCCCGTAGGTTGCAATCTGCAGCCTTCTCCGTATTGCTCTGTTGGGCATCTCACACCGGAAGAGTTGTTTTGGCGCTCCTGTCTTCTCAACAAGACAGCAGTTGTTTCCCTGCTATAACTCAAAATTACATTAACTCCCTGGCTAGTATTTTTACTATGTCAGCACAGGAAAATTTAGAAGGTCCCTATCTTAACCCCCACTGGTTGTTTCAGGTGAAATTACAGTGAGCTGTGCCAGTGAAGTTGGCATTATTAGAAAATAACAAATCATTTTACAAAAACTAATAAAATCTGCTTCTTAGTTCACTAGCCAGCAAAAAATAATACAGATTACTCCTCCAATCACACCAACTCCATATTCTCACACCACTAATGGTATCGGAGAGTTGCCAGAGGAACCCCCAGGTGACACTACTGCATTTGAAGTGCCTCCCACAGCTTGTCTCACCTACCAGCTCACCACTAGAAGTTATTATCAGCTGGCGTAAGTCTGGCTCTGGCTCTCCACTGCAGGACTCGCATGAGGTGTGTTTCAGTGACTGACTTCAATCTTACCTGGCAATGCCCTAGTTCTAAAAAGCCCAATCTAAACTAACAAATGAAGAAATCCACCATTTTAAGCACTTCCTTCAAATGCATGTAAACAACTTATCTGTGACATATGTCCCATTACTGTATGACAGCATTTTGTCCTCAGCTTTCCGCTCTGCAAGTTCTTCGTTCCCTAACCTATCAAATCCTTTTTTTTTTTCTACTTCTACCTACTACATCATTTTTTCTGCTTCTTTCCCTGGTTTTGCTCTCATCAGAATCAAAATGAAACTAAGCCAATCACTCCAGCCATAGCTAGTCCCTTTACTCCTAAACCCTAGCAGTGTTTTCAGTTTGCTACTTCTAGGGATGTTGGTGACAGGAGGAACCCATATTCTCTCCCTGATGTCATTGATAAATCTATTGAAGAACATATAGTAAGTCTGAAGCATATCTGCAGTGATGGGGTGTCAGAAGGTTTCCCTAGGGCCTCTGCTGCCATGAGTATACTACTTTCTTATTGACCAAAATCCCACTTGTGTCATGCATGACTGAGCAGCTTCTTGTGTTGAAAGCTATAGTGTCTGATGAGAAACTGCAATATGCCAGTGTTGCAGTATGCTGACAGCTCCTGTTTTGGCAGTCAAGCAATCGAGGAGGGTTGGAACTAGATGATCTTTAAGGCCTCTTCCAATGATTCTATGATTCTATGCTTCTATGCTCTTCATATAGAATTTCATAAGCTCATTGATATGTTGAAAGTGCTGAGTCCTTCTGATATTCCTGCATCCTGCAGTGGTCTGAGGTGTATGCTTAAGACATTTGTGTTTCAGGCAAGCCAAATATCATACAGTGTGAACCAAAACCCTTAGAGCAATTGTGGTCATCATGTTAAGTCCAAACAACCATGATTCAATTGTGCCTAAATTGTGCCTGTTTCAGAGCTGATTAGTGTCAGGTATGTTTGCAGATTGGCTTGAGCAAACACACACACAAAATCTCCCATGTAGACACATAAACCTTATGAGTGATCAACTTAAAAAGCCATTGTATTTTTAGGCTTTCAGGTTAACTTCCAGTAGCAGGTCTTGAAGTATATCCAGGAGAATAAGGATACACCGGGTGCATATTGATTCTCAGTATATTGTTTTTCTTGTCTTTGCCCTTGAATCTTTTGGATGAGGAATGAGGTCTAGAGCACTCGGGAGAATGGAATATGATCTCATTTATACTGCTGTATCTTCTGACTTGAATCCAAAGAAGTTATTTGTCTGCAGAACTTGCGGGCATTGTGGTTGATCTAGTTTTATGTTAGAATACAGTGTATGAAAATCTGATATTGCTTATTTAACAGTCATTAAATTATGGATATTAGCCTTAATATCTTGGGGATATTTGAGTTCATGTAATTTCTTTGATAAAAATAATGTCTGTACTCTCAATTATATGTAGTTGTTCTCCCTTTCTCCTCTGTACCTCTCCCTTAATCCACTGTGAAACATTTCCTAAGCTGCTTGAGGGCACAAAATGCAACATTGAGTTACACAAATATAAATCCAGGTTAACTGTGCTAGTTTCTGTTGCCTGCATTTCTAATGATGTAACAGAAATTTCATCTTATGTGAAAACATTTTTGAAAGTAAATTTTAATGTTTCTTAAAACACTGTTTTATATAAAGTTGTCATTAATCATGTTATACAGTGGTCTGATAGGGACATCTTAGAGTTTTCCTGGCTTGCACCCTATTTTGTTTCCCAGAATTGTAACATATACATGATTATGCTACAAAACACAATGAAAAATGCTACATCTTGCAGATGGGTGTACATGTTGGAAAAGCACCTTACCTCATTTTCTCCCTTCCATCCTACCTCAGAAACCAGGATAAATTTAAAGAGGCTCTGATGAGCTTTCCTTCAGCCTTCACACTTTTTCCACATTGCTTCATTTTATTTAATAACCATGAATGGTGTGCTGTGTCATAAGGATGAGCATCATTTGCTCAGCCAGAACCCAGAATACATTTAACAACATATCAGGAGTGAAGTCATATCAATTCAAATGTTTAGTAGCTATGCATATTAAATGGCTGATAGTAGAATCCTCAAAATCAATACTTTATTTGTCTCTCAGGATGTGACTGCACTGGAGTTTCATTCATTCTTTGTCTAATTATCCCTAATCTGCTGCTCCACATGCTCAGCAAGTAAAGCAATTGAGATAATAAAGTTGTATTAAGGCAACTCTGGCAATAATGCAAGTGTTTTTGATAATAGTAGAAGTCTGTTCATTTTGTTGCTTAGTAACAGAAATATTGCAAATAGCTTGTGTAAAAAAAAATGTAATTTTTAGTCAGGTATTCATATTCTGCATATTTATAGACCATGATTAATATTGCTTCTCAGTTTTGACAAGACACCATGTTTAGAGTTTGAATCTGCAGTAAATCAGCAAATGGAAAATCCGCTTGGCTTGAAATTATATATTCATTCATTAAGATTCCAAATTAAGTGGGATTTTAAATTTAAAAATTTAGATATATGGAATGATTTTTTTTTACCTGTAGAGAACCCCAAGTACAGTTTTAAAGTCTTTTACTAGTATTTTGTTAGGCTAGGCGAGAGACTTTCTATGTGGTGTGAGTGCTGGCAAGAGAGGAATGCAGAGCATGATGTAGCAAGTGCATATGCACGTGTTTAGCTTTCAGTGCCATGAGAAAATCTCATGTACAGTGAGAACAGTTTGATTTGTCCTTGGGTTCCTCATGCTGCATACAGAGTAGTCACAAGAGTTTGTAGCTATAGGTCGGTGGATTTTTTATTTTTATTTGTGAGATGAGACAGGTATGTTACTTCGGAGACAGTGAGAAATTTGGAAATGTACTGCTGAATCTCAGCAGCAGTTTCAGTGAGGAGAACCCAGCAGAGTGCTCCAGTAATAGAGTAAGCCTGCCAGTACTAGTTTCCATAGAATAAAAATAATTGCATACCTAATAAGCATACTCTTTTTTGGAATACTAGTATCCCACTTTGCATATGAGCTTATGTGTATATTTTTCTACAGCCTTGGCCTTAAAAGTCAAAAACAATCTCTGAACTGTAATCCTAACTGCTGTACCTAGTGGGATGGTCATGGGCATCACAGGCTGATGAGAGCCTATACCCCCTCAACCCCTTGGGTGTGCTGATCGATGAGAAGCTTGACATGAGCCAGCAATATGTCCTCACAGCCCAGAAGGCCGACCGTATCCTAGGCTGCATCAAGAGAAGCATGGCCAGCAGGTCGAGGGAGGTGATTATGCCCCTCAACTCTGCTCTTGTGAGATGTCAACAGGAGCATTGTGAACAGTTCTGGAATCCCCAACATAAGAAAGATATGAAACCGTTGCAATGGGTCCAGAGGAGGGCCACGAATGTGGTCAGAGTGTTGGAGCACCTCTGCTATCAGGACAGGCTAAGGGAATTGGGATTGCTCAGGCTAGACAAGAGAAGACTGTGGGAAGACCTTACAGCAGCCTTCCAGGACCTGAAAGGGGAGTACGAGAAAGCTGGTGAGGGACTTTTTACAAGACATGCAGTGATAGGACTAGGGGGAATGGCTTTAAATTAGAGAAGGGAAGATTTAGACTAAGACATTAGGAAGAGATTCTTCATAACGAGGGTGGAGAGGCACTGGAACAAGTTGCCCAGGGTAGTTGTGGATGCCCCTTCCCTGGAAGTGTTCAAGGTCAGGCTGGGTGGGGCCTGGAACAGCCTGATCTGGTGGGAGGAGTCCCTGCCTGTAGCAGGGGGGTTAGAATTAGATGATCTTTAAGGTCCCTTCCAACCCAAACCATTCTATGATTCTGTGAACCATAATTAGTGCAGGGTGTGTTTGTGTAAGAGATCTGGAGTGTAAATAAGGAGAAAGAAATCTTAGTCTTGATGGGTAGAAAGTTTGCTGTTGACTTCATTGAGATGACTTCACCTCAGATTTGAGAGTTTCAGACATTTTCCAAACACTTAAATAGTTTTATGACAGCTTTTAGTGGCTGTTATGGATTGTGTATAAAACAATATGTTAAACTAGCATGTTCTTGCTAAAAGCATGGTATTTGTGAGTTTATAAATGATAATCCTGGCGATAATGTTCAGTGTTTGTAGTTCTGACTTTGCTTAATGTATGAATCATTTGCTATTATTACTCATCCCAAAGTAGCTTACTGTAAAATATTTTCAAGTTCTTTCACTCGTTAGTGTGGCTGGCAAAGAGTGGAATTACTACTCTCGATAGCAGAATTATGACCATTGGAAGTATGATAATCTAATATATACTCCTAATGAGCAGTCAGTATACTGAGAGGAGCATTCAATTTTACTGAATGCTGCTGACTCGATGATCCTGGGAGTCTTTTCCAACCTAGTGATTCTGTGACTGATAAAGCTTGTGTTGAACGACACTAGAAATCTGAATGTAAATTTGGGGGTTTTTTAAACAATTGACTTCAGAATTCTAAATATTTGTGATGTTATTTTAAGCAATATCATTTATTTCCCATGTTACTTCTTTAAATGCTTATTCATAGTAAATTCAATAAGAAACCAAACAAACTTTAGATTATTGTCTTCCAAGATATTCTGCGTTAATTATGACAGCAAAATATAGGTAGTATTGATTTTGAATTGTAACTATCGTTCCATTAAAGATGCTGATTTCCTTCAGCGTTTCTGGGAAGCCCAGATTGTTAGTGCTTGGACCAAAAGATTTGAAATGTTTACTCTTTGCTAAAGATCCGTCAAAATCATTATTGTAGAGAAACTACTGCTACTGAAGCAAAAGAAAAACATTTATTTTTGTAGAAAAGGCATTACCAGCATTATTCCAGGGCATCCTGCCTTGCCAAGAATTCAGTTGTGATTGAATTTTCATGGTACCACAGTTTTATAGAAAAATCGTTAATTGTAAAACGTTAAAGTCTGTGGACTAAATTATTGAAACTTCATGTTTTCATTGAGAGGCCCATTTCTAGAGGATTAGAACTCACTGTTTCACACACGGGTAAATTTTAAGCATTCAAAATGAATCCCGAATGCCACCTTTCTATTTGGTTTTCAAATGTTTTTGCATTTTAAGTACATCTGATAATATCTGATTACTATAAGCTTTGAGGCAAACTTGTCTCTCTTGCTTCTTTTCTTCCATAATTATATGAATTCGTAGTATTTTGTATTGTTGATGAGCAGGGAGATCCTGGACAAATTTAAAGTCAAAAAAAGAAGCTTACAGAGAATGGAAGCAAAGACAGGTAGCCTGGGAGGAATACAGAGAGATTGTACAGGGACCAGATTAGGAAAGCTAAAACTCTGAGAGATTAAATCTGGCCGAGGATGTCAAGGTCAACAAAAAAAGCTTCTATGGGTATGTCAGCAATAAAAGGGAGAATGTGCACCCTCTCTAGAAGGAAATGAGAGACCTAGTTACCCAGGATATGGAGAAGGCTGGCAAGGGTCTGACTTTTTTTTCCTTGTCCTTCACTGGCAAGGGTCTGAGCCACACCACCCAGATCACAGAAGAAAAAGGCAAGAACAAGGAATGGTCTGCTGTAGGACAAGATCAAATGTGAAACCGTCTAAGGAATCTGAAGGTGCACAATTCCACGGGGTCCAGTGAGATGCATTCACACGTCCTGAGGGAACTGGAAGATGAAGTTGCTACTATCCATCATACTCGAAAAGTCGCAGCAATTTGTTAAAGTTCCCACTGATTGGAAAAGGGGAAACATAACTCCCATTTTTAAAAAAGGAAAAAAGGAAGACCTGGGGAACTACAGGCCAGTCAGTCTCACCTCTGTGCCTGGCAAGATCACAGAGCGTATCCTCCTGGAAACTCTGCTGAGGCACAGGGAAAATAAAGAGCTGGTTGGTAACAGCCAACATGGCTTCACTAAGAGCAAATTGTACCTGACAAATTTGGTGGCCTTCTACAATGGGGCTGCAGCATTAGTGGATAAGGGAAGAGTAACTGATATCCTGGATTTATGCAAAACATTCAACACTGCATCTTATGACTTTCTTGTCTTTAAATTGGAGAGACATCGATTTAATGGATGGACCACGGTGTGGGTAAGGAATTGGCTAAATGTTCACACTCAAAAAGTTATGGTCAATGGCTCAATGTCCAAGTGGAGAGCGGTAATGAGTGGTGTTCTGCAGGGGTCAGTATTAGGACCATTGCTGTTTAACATCTTTGTAGATAACACAGACAGTGAGATTGAGTGCACCCTCAGCAAGTTTGCTTATGACATGGGATCCAAACAATCTTTAAAGTCCCTTCCAACCCAAAGCACTCTATGACTGAATGATTTCAGTAGCTTATAAGTGTGTAAACATTCACATCAGACAAGGTTTGTGTAGCAAGATTCTGAATTCCTTTTATTTCCAGTTAGTTGGGAGTTGGGGTAACTGTGAAAATGTTATAATGGCAAATATAGAGAAAGATAAGATGTGCTGGATGAAGAGACATCAGTGTTTGTGTTATTACAAGAGTGTAATTTCCTTTTGAGAGCTGGCAGTATGCAGTAGTGTTTGGATTGTTTATGCTTATATCAAGGAATAGTCTTGTCTCGAGATGATAGGAATATGCCAGTCGGTCATTTTGTCTATTTCTTCCTTAATCAAAGAACTCAAACACAAATAATACAGGAAAGATGCTACACAGCCTGACAGAAATCTTTAAACAGCTGAAAAATTCCTTGACTGCCCTTGAAACAAATTTGCATTGTATTTATTTTGTCCACAAAATAATATCACCCCAATATTTATAGCAGATTATTCATGAACCTGGATCACCAGCCTACCTGTTCAAAGTCTGGTTTTTGTCTTACTGTATATTTATGTTTCTCTTTATTTTAACTTACTCAAGGGTAGAATATTTGCTGTTAACACTGGTAGCAAAAGATCACTTCATCTAATAGGTCTTTATTCACTCCTTAATTTTTTTCTGTACTTTCTAAATTATTTTTACTTCATATGAAGTCTTTCATGCCTGCAAATGTTTGAGCTATCGTGATTCATCAAGGATTGAATTTCTCTTCATTATTCTTCTACTTTTTCAGTGAAAGCAAAAGATTATATTGTCTTAATACAAGAATCATTCATTATCTTCTACAGGTTACTTCAGGACTGCATTACCTGAGAAATCAAAAATACAGTATTTTAAATGTCTGTATTTTTTTGTGAGTGTGTGTTGCTAAATGCCTTCAAAATGTATCACTTCAAATAACAGACTGATAATGTGAATTCACCACACTCATTTCCTTAAAGTGAGATTGCCTTCTATTAACATGTATTTTATTTATGTAACATCTTCTGTTAGAAATTATGATCTAATTTAAAAAAATCTATATTCACTATATTATCCACTTTAATGAAAGATTATGTCTGTGTTGCAAACCCCTGTTTCCCCTACACTCTCAGACCGTCACAGCTACATAACACCGATGTGTAGTAATTCTCATGCAGACATAATTTTCCTAAAACATCAGGGAGTCTCTTGTCATGGATGGCATTAGGTAACTGAATTGTCTGTGTACTGTTTAAAAGAATTTACATGAAGGGGATGAAAAGATAGTAGACTACCATCAACAACAGCTTTATCCTTTTTCTTCTTTTTCCCTTCTGGGTTTTAACTTGTCTTTTGTGTCTTGTATCTTCAGACATCTGCCTTAGCATAAAATAATGGGTACTAGGAACTTGGTAAAACTTGCTCTCATCTCCTCAGGAGCCCTCTCCTCATATATTAGAAATTAAACTGGATCTCTGCTCTTTCGGAGTAGCAGTAATAGTTCCTGACATTGTGTGTATGCTACGTATTTTAAATTACCAATTGTTGTATAGACATACTGAAAGAGCTTCTCAGAATTGATTTCTCATGATGTTCAATCAATATCTGACTCAAATGTCTGTCACCCTGTTCTCTAATCATTCACCTGAGCAGTAGACTATGAAATTCTTCAGCTAACTTGAGTAAGAATATTTTAAGGACATTGCTGAAAGCTTAACATTGGAAGTTTGATTTTGCCTGTTTTCTTAGTCTTAGCACTGACACTGGGAGCTTATAAAAAGCATTTCAACTTTAAAGTCCTGTTGTCATGGGTTAAACCACAGCCAACAGCTAAGCACCACACAGCTCCTCACTCACCTTCCCAGAGTGGGATGTGAAAGAGAATCAGAAGGGTAAAAGTGAGGAAAGCTCATGGGCTGAGATAAAATGAGTTTAATAGCTAAAGCAAAAGTCACATGCACAAGCAAAACAAAACAAGGAATTCATTCACTACTTCCCATTGGCAGGCAGCTGTCCATCCATCTCCAGGAAAGCAGGACTTCATCATGCTAAACAGTTACTTGGGAATATGAACACCACTGCTCCAAATGTCCTCCCTTTCTTCTTCTTCTTCTTCTTCTTCTTCTTCTTCTTCTTCTTCTTCTTCTTCTTCTCCCAGCTGTATATGCCGAGCATGACATCATATGGTATGGAATATCCCTTTGTTCAGTTGGGTCAGCTGTCCTAGCTGTGTCCCCTCCCAGCTTCTTGTGTACCCCCAGCCTACTCACTGACAGGGCCATGTGAGAAGCAGAAAAAGCCTTTATTCTGTGTTAGCGCTGCTCAGCAGTAAGTCAAACAGCCCTGTGTTATCGCTTTGTTATCTGCAAAACTCCCAAACACAACCACATACTAGCAGCTATAAAGAAAATTAACTCTACCACAGCAAAAGCCAGCACACCCATTTACTTGAATATTATTATCCTAATTCTTAAAGCAAAGTTTGAGCATAAGTATCTGCAGCATTAAATTTTTTTATGGTTGTCTCAAAACAGATGGTCTCAAAACAGTTCGGTCTCCTGCAAGATTCTCCACAGTCTCCAAGTATTGGCTTAATGGAAAATATTTAATATAGTGTGCCTTTCTAATAAATTAACATTTTATTCATCCCTGGTAATCATTGTTATGTATAGACACAATTTGTTACGTTCTAGCACACAAATGAACATGTAGGTACTAAAATGAGGAGATCTGCAGTACAGAGTGCAAAATGATGACGTTGTGGATGGAAAAGGTTTAAATTAATGAGAGAAAACCACAAGACTTTCTGTGAATCCCAAATTAATGTATTGCTAAAGCTTCTAGTTCACCTGGTCAGGTATTTTGTGTGTATCACAAGATATACACAAGATAATAAGAAATTTTTAAAACTTTGAAGGATATATGTTTTCAGCATCTTGGTGCATAATACAAGTAATTGCTGCTAGAATAAATATAGAATTCCCTGAAGTCTTTAATATCTTCTACTATTATTTGTGAGTGTATAAGATGATAAATGTCATTACCAGTACCATCATCATAATCCTATATGTTTATCATTATCATTCTTTTCCTATATCCGGTTCAAACATCGTAGATCTCTCTCCTCTAAGGTCTAAATATCAGACCCATATCATGGCTGAAGCTATCAACTTCACTCATTCAGTGCTCAAACTTGTCTAATTTTACAGATGTGACCAGGGAAACATTCCTTTATGGAACTGATTTTTTTTTATAGGAAAATAAAAGAGCAGGTCCCTGTAGATGTGGCACTATTATGCCAGAATAAGCTCCAACTCACTTTCCAAAAGAAGAGCCGTAGACAAAGAAAACTTTGTACAATAAAATATGTAGATAAATCAGTCTTTGAATTCACCTCATGGACAGGTATACTGAAGGACTTCCTTGTCTCTAAATTGGAGAGGCATAGATTTGATGGATGGACCACTTGGTGGGTAAAGAATTGGCTCGATGGTTGCACTCAAAGTGTTTTGGTCCATAACTCAATGACAGGTAATGAGAGGCATTCCTCAGCAGTTGATATGGGAACCAGTGTTGTGTAACATCTTTGTTGTCAACACAGACTGTGGGAAGACCAGCCTCAGCAGGTTTGCTGATGATACCAAGCTGTGTGACACAGCTGACACACCAGAGGGAAGGAATGCCATCCAGAGGGAACTGGACAGCCTTGAGAGGTGGGCCTATGCAAACCTCATGAAATTCAACAAGGCTGAGTGCAATGTACCTGGGTCAAAGCAGTCCCAAGCACTAATAAAGGCTGGTTGGAGAATGGACTGAGATTAGCCCTGAAGCGAAGGACTCAGGGGTGTTCATAGATAAGAAGCTCAACATGAGCTGGCAATGTGCACTTGCAGCCCAGAAAGCCAGCCATATCCTGAGCTGCATCAAAAGAAGTGTGACCAGCAAGTCACAGGAGGTGATTCTTCCTCTCTACTTGGCTCTTGTGTGACCTCACCTAGAGCATTGCATTCAACTGGAGAGTTTTCCAGACAGAAAGGACATGGATCTATTAAAGGAGGGCCACAAAGATGCTCAGGGGACTGGAGCGTCTCCAATACAAGGAAAGGCAGAGAGAGTTTGGGTTGTTTAGCCTACAGAAGAGAAGGCTCTGGGGAGACCTTCTAGCAGCCTTGCAATGCTTAAAGAGGGCCTCCAGGAAAGATGGGGAGAGTCTCTTTGTATCAGAGTGTAGTGTTAGGACAAGGGGAAGTTATTTGAAGATGAAAGAAGGTGGATTTAGATTAGGTATTAGGAAGAATTCTTTTATTGTGAGTGTTGTGAGGTATTGGAACAGATTATCCATAGAAGCTGTGGGTGCTCCGTCCCTAGGGGTGTCCGAGGCCAGGTGGGATGAGGCTTTGAGCAACCTGATCCAGTGGAGGGTTTGGAATTAGATGATCTTTAAGGTCCCTTCCAACCCAAACCCATTCTATCATTCTAAATACACACATCTGTGCTTAATGAACTTTTAATGGGAAATGCCCATATTGACGTTTATAACTACCTTTATTATCTGTCATTACAGTGCCAAAATTTGTCCTTATTGCACAGCATTTTTCTTATTCTGGTTCTTTTCAGGGGAAATTGATTTTTTAATGCATAAGGCATAATACAATAACGAAGGTTTTACCCCAAATCTTTAAATAGACTCACCAGCTTTCTTCAATGCACAGCAGTAATTTGGTGAATCAGTCTAAACTGGCAAATATAGATACAGATAGATCCATTAAACTTAGGTCAGGTCGGACCTAGAATACGCCTTTATTTGTTTGTTTATTTTTCCCAGCACAATGAAAAAGACATAATAATAATAATAATATAATATAATAATAATAGTTAAAGCTGTTATCATTTCCTGGAGTCTGTATGGTCTTCGGTTGAGCCTTCACAGACAGGCAGGGTCATTTCATCTCTAGGCAGACTGTGGAGTCCCAGGCATCATCCCTAGGCTTACAGAGATACAAGTGTATGACTGGCTTCATCTATATTTCAGTATCTGTTCATGTACCTCCCACTCCCTGGGCTGTTATTTCCGCTACAAAGAGGATTACCCAGACAGGGACAGCAGAAGGCTGGCTCAAAACAGGGAGAGGGTAGGATGGACTAGAACTGGAGGCATTCTCCACACGTTCTGACTTTCACCAACCTGACTATCAATGAGCCACAAATGCTTATATAGCATGTTAATTACTTAAAGGCTAAATTGACCACAAGAGCTTACTTTTTTTTGCAAATCTGATAGCGCCTAATGACCAAGAGATTTCACTACTTAAATTGCTTTGTAGTACATTAGGTACATCAATAGGAATTTTGTCAGAGTTAAAGCTGTTGGATCAAATCATTAATTTGTGCAGATATTGAGACAACTTTGCTTACAGTACACTAACTTCTGAATAAAGAATTTCTTCAATGTGAACACTCAATTTTAGTTTAACAATAGGATGTGTCAAAGCAGAGGTAAAATGTATAGTCCTATACTGTAAATATCAGAGACCATAAAGGCATCCTTTCTGTGGCAGATGAAATGTAGCTTTGTGTGATTTTATTAATAGAAATACTCAAAGTTCTGGTTTTGCTCACAAATCTTCTACTTATCTGAGTTACGACACCTGGACTAATAAGTACTTGTGCACTGCTTTTAAGTCATTGTACAGTGATAAATAGTGTTCACAAATTATATCCAATTCCATTTTTCAGGTAGCTTTAATAAATTAACTTGCTGAAGAAAAATACCAGAAAGTGAGGTCAGAATATTTTTACCTTTTAGGATTTTTTGTTATTAGTGGGAGTTCTAGAAGTACTATAATACTTATCTCTCACTATTATCAAGGACCACTCAATAACTGAAGACCTTTAGCATTCTGGCCATTAATTTACAGTTTAGCTTATCTGACATGGTGATTGCTTGTTAAAGGATTTTCTCTGCTTAATTTAGCAATATCATTTAATGAGAACTTACAAATGTAAGCAAGGAAACTTTTCTAAAAGCACCTGACTACTATCAAGTCCTCTCACTTCAGATAAGCAAAGTGATCTTCAGAGATTAAATAAGTAACATCTCTTTTCCTAATGCTCTGGCTGAACTGTGAATATTTTAGATTATGTAGAAAAATCTTCCAGCCTGCTCTGTGCAATTCATAGCTGTCTGAAGTTGTTAATATGAGGAATTGTTGCTAAAGCATATATTCATATATTATACTTGCAGGGATGAATTGTGCAGAGTAAAAAGAACAGGAATCTGCCAGTGAGGTCTTTTTGAAAACAATCTTTTTGGTTTGGTTTCAGCAAAAACATTTATAGGATTTAGGTTAAACTTAGGGAGAAATTTTCAGTTCCACAAGACAATAATTTAATTACTACTACAGGATCCCATGCTTCTTGTAAGCATTGATCTGTAGTAACAGAAATTCAGGGGAAAAGACGGTAACCAGGTAGAAGGCAAGTCATGTAAATGATGTGTAAAAGAGGGAAGTATAGACTACAGTGATTTAGGGAAAAAAAAAAAAAGAAAAAAATAAAATTCAACAAAGCCTAGGTCTGTGTATTTTTGATGGGTCAAATTCTGCATTGTTTGACATTAAGATACATAGCAGTGAAAGAAAGCAAAGAAATAATTTGTTCTTTACATAAATTTTTCAAGACTGATGACAGAAAAACCTGAGTTATACTGTGGATTAGATGACTAGATATAGCTGTTTCTGCTTTGCTATTGAGCCAAAGTTTTCCAGCAGAAATATAGTGCAAGGAAACCATTCTTTAAATAGATATATATTCACCTTGGGTTTGTTTTCAGAAAATTCAAAACGCTTATAATAGCTTATTTGATTTTTAAAAGTGCATGTGAGAGTACTATAAAACATAAAAAAGTAAAATTTGGTCCCACAGAGTCTTTCTAGTTTAGACACTTTTGCAAGTCTTCAAAATATGAAATACATGATATACTTCCAGTGTAGAATAGGTAAAAGTGTTTCACAGTAGTAATTACCAATAGTAATCCTTCTCCCTTTTTACTTAGGCGATCACCTTTTCCACTCAGAAATATAAAAAGAGGATTAACTTTTGCTTTTAATAATGAAAAATAATAAGTGGTGTCTATCTTTTTTCCTGAAACTGTGCCCAGTCTAGTTTCATTCTTTAATTTTATGTAACCATAGATGCAATGGCAATAATGTAGAGCATGTAAAAATTTATTAATACTTAATCAAACCGACTGACTTTAAAAATCCCTTTCCGGTTTTTTTTTTGCAATACATCCATTTGTACCCAGGAAGAGAACTTGTGAAGAAATGTGAAGCTATGGGAAAATAAAATTAAGTGTATCACAAAGACAAGAGGGGTTTCCCAGGCCCCAGTGCTGGGTCCAGACCTGTTCAGTGTCTTTATCAATGACCTGGATGAAGGCATTGAGTGCACCCTTACCAAGTTTGCAGACGACACTAAGCTGGGTGGAAGTGTCAATCTGCTGGAGGGTAGGGAAGCTCTGCAAAGGGATCTGAACAGGCTGGACAACTGGGCAGCGACCAGTGGCATGAGGTTTAACAAGGCCAAATGCCGGGTCCTGCACTTGGGGCACAACAACCCCATGCAGTGCTACAGACTAGGAGAAGTCTGTCTAGAAAGCTGCCTGGAGGAGAGGGACCTGGGGGTGTTGGTCGACAGCTGACTGAACATGAGCCAGCAGTGTGCCCAGGTGGCCAAGAAGGCGAATGGCATCTTGGCTTGTATCAGAAATGGCGTGACCAGCAGGTCCAGGGTGGTTATTCTCCCTCTGTACTCGGCACTGGTGAGACCGCTCCTTGAATCCTGTGTTCAGTTCTGGGCCCCTCACCACAAGAAGGATGTTGAGGCTCTGGAGTGAGTCAAGAGAAGAGCAACAAAGCTGGTGAAGGGGCTGGAGAACAAGTCCTTATGAGGAGCGGCTGAGGGAGCTGGGGTTGTTTAGCCTGGAGAAGAGGAGGCTGAGGGGAGACCTCATTGCTCTCTACAACTCCCTGAAAAGTGGTTGTAGAGAGGAGGATGCTGGCCTCTTCTCCCAAGTGACAGGGGACAGGACAAGAGGGAATGGCCTCAAGCTCCGCCAGGGGAGATTTAGGCTGGACATTAGGAAAAATTTTTTCACAGAAAGGGTCAGTGGGCGCTGGCACAGGCTGCCCAGGAAGGTGGTTGATTCACCTTCCCTGGAGGTGTTTAAGGCACGGGTGGATGAGGTGCTAAGGGGCATGGTTTAGTGTTTGATAGGAATGGTTGGACTCGATGATCCGGTGGGTCTCTTCCAACCTGGTTATTCTATGATTCTATGATTCAAAGTTACAGTTATTCTAAACAGGTATGTTTAAAACATAGGTGAAGTTTTGGAGAAACATACAAACAAACTGATCTTCATTGAAAACAAAAAAGTGGAAGTTTCTGTAGCCTGACAATTAATTTGATGAAAACAAAAAAGCGTAGCAGAAGTATGCAGAAATGTTCAGTCACACTATTAAAATTACTCCTACTGTTTTGACAAATCCCACTTGTATTAACATTTAACTTATTAATTGTGAATTATTTCTTCAGTGAACATAATTTCTTTTTCAAAGTGTTTAGTGTCCTGAAGAGTTTGACTAGTTTTATTTATCTGTTTATTCTTTAACACTATTTTCCAGGTTACTTTTGTGAAGACATTTTGCTGCACATGTTTTTTTTCCTGTGTCTGCAGATAAATTCAAGGCAAATAATTTAGGATAAACTAGTTCTTTTTAGCAGGTGGATCCCAAGGTATAGCTCACATTCAGATACTCCAGGGATGTGACTTAGAATACATACATTTGCTGTTATTGGTTCCTGCAGATAGCTTTAGTTCAGAAAACATTTTATAAAATAGCCCTAAGTTTGAGTAGAATTATTTGTTCTCAGCTTTAGCTACCTGACTGAGATGGTAATTCATTCCCTTTTGTTGTCTAACCAGTCAATGGAGTGAGACAGGAGCTTCACAGGGAGTCATCTCTCACCTCTCATTCTCATGTGCGTACATAACACATGTAGAGTGTTGTGGATTATTATTATGGGGCATTGTCTTAAAGACCTGGTGCTACTTTCTGCAGTCATAGACTACACTGGCTCGTTGGAGTCAGAGATTTCACTGCTGCCTCCCTAGAAGCTCTTAAAGCTCCTCTTGGTAGTGACATATGAGGCCCAGAAAAAAATGAAATGAGACAGGAACTGAATTGGGATCCTGCAGTACCTTAGCAGCTCTGGTGAACAGCAGCCCTCAGAGAGATTGTACAAGTCTGAGATTCAGTGAAGCTTGTGGTTGTCTGAGTCATCAAATACAGAGAAGACATTACAAATTCTACCTCCTGTTCTTCAGTATATGCTGAGGTTTTCCCTGTATAGCTCACAAATTATCTGTGTTATGTGAATGTCCTTTTCAGAAGATCTTGGTTTAAAATAAAGTGCGTTTTCATAAACTTGCTAGATGTGTAAAGCTATTGCCTGTGTGTGTAAAGCTGCCTCAGTCTTATGGCAGATACTGAATCATTACACTAACAAGCCCCGAGTCCCATGGTAAATCGTTGTCTGATGAAACGGATAGCTCTGGTATTCAGAGGCTGCAAAGGGTCTTAAAAGCAAAAACAATATTGACATTGACAAATAGATGAAATACTGCCTTGCTGACTTTGTTGTTCTCAAAGTATTCTGCTACAATAGTTTCTGAAGAAAAACACACAGTAGGGTTATTGAAACAAGAGATTATGGGAAGTCACTAAGGCATGTTCAAAGGGAACTGGAATATTTTTTTTTATTTTATTACACTCAGTGAGATCCTTCCAAAAGCATAATGTTAGTGTACTGTTACATATACAGTTTGTTCATGGAAGAAAAGGCTCTGTCCTTCCTAAGACAGAAACAGGAACAGCCGCCAGAAAAAAAAAAAAAACAACCAAAAACAAGATCAAGAGGATCCTGTATTCCTTCCCCAGCAGGCTGAAATCAGTACATTAAAGGAAACAAGTGAATGGGGGTGAGTCCATGCTTGAGGTGGCAGGCAAATACCCTCCTTGCCCATCTTGCTTTCCCAGGTGCCTCTGTAAGACAGTGAGGGTGCATTTTCTTTAGTCTTGCTTTTCTGGCTGAGATACCTGTAGAAGCCCTTCTTTTTATACTTTGCTTCCCTTGCCAAGTTCAGCTCCAGCCGTGCTTTGGCCTTCCTGACCTCAACCCTACACATCCAGGCAGTGTACCTATGCTCTTCTCAGGTTACGTGTCCCTGCTTGCACTGTCTGCAGTTACCTGTTGGTCTTCAGTTTGACCAGCAAATCTTGACTCAGCCACACCGATCTCTTCCCTTCCCCAGCTGATTTCCTACATCTGGGGACTGAGCACTCTTGCACTCCCTGGAAAGCATCCTTAAATATTTGCCAGCTCAGTTCTGCTCCCTTGTCCCAGAGGGTCATATCCTAGGGTGTCCTACTGACTAACAACTTGAAGAGCTGTAAATTTTCTTTCCTAAAATTTAGGCTCCTGACTATCATCCTCACCTGTTCCATATTCCTCAATACCTTGAACCCCACCAATGCATGATAATTGCAGTCCAGTCTGCCTCCAATCTTGACACCAGTTATGAGCTCACTTCCACTGGTGACCGTTGGGTCCAGTATTGCGTCTCCTCGGGTAGGGGTGTGTATCACCTGGGTTAAGATGTTATCTTCAGTGCACTCTAGGAATCTCCTGGATTGCTTACAGCTTGCTCTGCTACTTTTCCAGCAGACGTCAGTGTGGTTGAAGTCCCCCCGTAGGATGAAAGCTTGCTTCATTTGGGCAGTGAAGCATGTATCAGTAAAAGAAACCAGGTAACATGTTATTTCCTTCTTCTGAACATCTCCAACTGTTCCCTTGGAAAATATGTTCTTTTGTATTTCATCTGTCTGCGAGTTTTAAGTGTTCTTCCTTTCACTGCAAGCTACAGCAAACCAAATCATGAGATGTATGGCTAAGACACAGTCTGCCCTTTGCAGCAGAATTAAAATCCCAACATATTGTTCAGCATAGCCTGGTATGAATAGAAATCATATTCATTTCAGAATACTGTAGTTACTTGTACTTTACCTTTTATTTATGTGCTCTCTAGTGTTTTGGGTTTTATAGTTTACCTGTATTCAGCTTTGCCCAGTGTAACAATTATTTAATCTCCTGTTTTTCTCTTGCTCTTATTTCCCTTCACTTTCTTCCAAGAAAAGACAAACACAGAAACCTAACTCTAATAACGAATTCAGAACTCTTTAGTACACCTTTTTTTTAAAAAAGGCTTTCTCTGCTAATGGTTGGAAACCTCACACCAGCACAAAATTGAGGGGAAGTCTAAGTGACACATTACGTGTATATCAGAATACTTCAGTTCAGCAACAAGATGGTGAGGGGAAGATGCATATGTTTCTGGGCAGGACCAGTAAGGTTTCTTGGAACAACCAAGGTACTGAGAGCCTGCTGAGTACTTCAAATAAAAAGCATTTTAAAATTTAAACAAGGCATACTTTTGTTTTTCTGTTCATATATTTCTGAAATTCAAGCATTTCTGTTATAGGTTTAAATGCAGGTTTGTGCAAGCTTTTTTATGTTAAGGAAATTTGAAATACAAAGGTTACTTACTGTCTTGAATCTATGATCTGTAATTTTAGCATTAATAAGAATATGAGAATTTTCTTCGGAAGTACAATATTTTGTCCAGATTTAAGGATCAGTAAAATGCTGTAAAGCAGATATGACCACTGTGGCTTTGAAATAGCTTTAAACTTTCCAAGAGTAATAAGACATGTCCATGGCAATGATTTATTTTTCACATTATGTGTGCTAGTCTGTTAATACTTATAAAGGATTTGAAAAAATCAGTAGGAAGAGGCTGGGTTTATATAATTTAAGGCCAAAACCAGCAAGTTCTTGTATTTTGATCTGGATTCACGTGGCTGTCCATATGAAGAGGGAATGAGACTAAAGCTTAGGTTTCCAAAGGGATTTAGAACAGTCCACACCATCCTTATTGGTTGTATTCAGAGATGATAGTGTGAACTTTTATGACATGTAAAGTAAAAACTACTGGATTGTATCCTATCACAGAATCACTAGGTTAGAAAAGACCCACAGGATCATCACGTCCAACCATTCCTATTAATCACTAAACCATGCCCCTCAGCACCTCATCCACCCATGCCTTAAACACCTCCAGGGAAGGGGAATCAACCACCTCCCTGGGCAGCCTGTGCCAGTGCCCAGTGACCCTTTCCATCAAAAATTTTTTTCTGATGTCAAGCCTGAACTTCCCCTGGCGGAGCTTGAGGCCATTCCCTCTTGTCCTGTCCCCTGTCACTTGGGAGAAGAGGCCAGAACCCTCCTCTCTACAACCTCCTTTCAGGTAGTTGTAGAGAGCAATGAGGTCTCCCCTCAGCCTCCTCTTCTCCAGGCTAAACAACCCCAAGTCCCTCAGCCACTCTTTGTAAGACTTGTTCTCCAGCCCCCTCACCAGCTTCGTCGCTCTTCTCTAGACACGCTCCATTGCCTCAACATCCTTCTTGTGGTGAGGGGCCCAGAACTGAACACAGTACTCGAGGAGCGGTCTCACCAGTGCCAAGTACAGAGGGAGAATAACCTCCCTGGACCTGCTGGTCACACCGTTTCTGATACAAGCCAAGATGCCATTGGCCTTCTTGGCCACCTGGGCACACTGCTGGCTCATGTTCAGTCAGCTGTCAACCAACACCCCCAGGTCCCTCTCCTCCAGGCAGCTTTCTAGACAGACTTCTCCTAGTCTGTAGCACTGCACAGGGATGTTGAGCCCCAAGTGCAAGACCCGGCATTTGGCCTTGTTAAACCTCATGCCACAGGTCTCAACCCAGCAGTCCAGCCTTTTCAAATCCCTTTCTCACATCCTCTGTCTTTTGACATTGCAAGAAAGACAGCAGTTTGAGGGAGGGAAGGTGGTGTAGGAGTTTTCAAAATAAACGATATAGAAATGTGTGAGCATAGTCTGAGCCTGATCCCGTTGTCATTATATGAAAGCTCCTAGGAGGAAAACAAGATCTTCTAGTTAATAGTCAATATAATATTTATTTATTTCAATTTTCTATCTCAGCTGTTTATTTCATATTCAATATGTCTTTCTGTTTCTTAAATTCACATCCTTAATGAGGGAACCTGCCAGACTAAAGAGGATGTGAAGAGCTTCAGTGATACTGCAGAACAGGTGTGACAGCCAAGAGATAGGAAAAGACAGGTTTATTCAATGTGTAAAACAAAGGGAGAAAAAAGATAACAAAGAAAATAAAAAGCTTGATGTCTTCTCTTCCAAAGCTTTATCTATGCAGCAACTCATTTATTTGTTCTTTTTCTAGTTTTAAATAAAAAGTGAAAAGCCAGGCATCTATCCATGAAAAAAATATTGTGTTATTGTTTGGTTAATAGCTAATACTGATGTTAGGAGATGCCTAATTATGCATCAATGTTTGCCTCATTATGTAGTGAAACATCATCATAGCAGATTAGTCTATGAACAGAGAATGGTTTCCTTTTTGATAATTAGCTCTCATGCTTCAAAATATTTAACCTAAACAATGATCTAGTTCTTTCACTGTAAGAATTATATTCCCCTACTTTTGGAAGCAAACTGTTTGTTGCAAATAATGAAAGGAGAAAGAAAAATATCTGACCTTATCTCAAAAACATGTCTCTAACAGTTTGCTTTTCATTGCCAGTAGGTGGTCAGAGAATTCCCACAGACTGCAGCTTTCTGAAAACCTCTTCAGCAATATTAACTCCATCATCTTTCATTCACGCCTTAACACAGCAATGACTGCAAAGGTTATACCAAGAACATGGCTAACTTTTGCAAATAAATTAGTGTAACTATTTTGAGAAATACAGTTCTAGCTTAGTAAACACAGAGTCGTTTTAATATCAAAGTTTTGGAAGAAGGAATGTATTTCCACTCTAGACAAAGTGAAAAAGATAAAAGTCTTGAAATAACTAAAAAAAATAAAATGTTTGGATAATGGAAAGCAACAGTCAAGAGAAGGAACTGGCTACTTGTTTCAACAATAAGTGTTCTTGAAGCTTATAAAGGTCTGCATTCCAGCTGTGAAAAGTGTAGTACTGCCAGATGTTGTTTTGCAGGAAATACAATTCAGGTGATACAAAAGATATTTAAGAGTTCATGGCTACATACTTGGTTCTAGAATTTGCACTAGGAATTTACGGCCTCTTTCAGTAGGTCAGAGAAATCTTGTTGACTATCTTCATATTTTATCCTGCTGCAGTATATAGACCTTAGGTAAATTCATCACTCCATAGGAGAAACTTGGTGCCTCAGAACTCAAATTCCTACATCAGAGAGGGCATTTTTAAAAACCCAAATGTTGATACAAAAGTTGGAAGACAAGAGCAACTTCTTGATATAATATCAGATTTCATGGATAACAAGGTATTGCCCAAATTCTCATTTGTATTTTGAATCTGCATATCATTTTCAAAGCATACTTCAATGACTTCTCTTATTGACAAGAACAAGCCCATGCACTAGGAAAGCACCCACTGAATTGTTGAGGAAAAGGACTAGTTGCAGGCTATGCTTAGGACTTGATTTACCCAGGATGGATGGCACGTAGATCATAGAATCATAGAAACATAGAATCACAGAATAACCAGGTTGGAAGAGACCCACGGGGTCATCAAGTCCAATCATTCCTATCAAACACTAAACCATGCCCCTTAGCACCTCGTCTTTCTGTGAAATTTTTTTTCCTAATATCCAGCCTAAACTTCTCGTGGTGGAGCTTGAGGCCATTTCCTCTTGTCCTGTCCCCTGCCACTTGGGAGAAGAGGCCAGAACCCTCCTCTCTACAACCTCCTTTCAGGTAGTTATAGAGAGCAATGAGGTCTCCCCTCAGCCTCCTCTTCTCCAGGCTAAACAACCCCAGCTCTCTCAGCCGCTCCTCATAAGACTTGTTCTCCAGCCCCTTCACCAGCTTTGTTGCTCTCCTCTGGACTCGCCTCAGAGCCTCAACATCCTTCTTGTGGCGAGGGGCCCAAAACTGAACACAGTACTCGAGGAGTGGTCTCACCAGTGCCAAGTACAGAGGGAGAATAACCACCCTGGACCTGCTGGTCACGCCATTTCTGATACAAGCCAAGATGCCATTGACCTTCTTGGCCACCTGGGCACACTGCTGGCTCATGTCCAGTCGGCTGTCAACCAACACCCCCAGGTCCCTCTTATCCTGGCAGCTTCTAGACAGACTTCTCCTAGTCTGTAGCACTGCATAGGGTTGTTGTGCCCCAAGTGCAGGACCCGGCATTTGGCCTTGTTAAACCTCATGCCATTGGACTCAGCCCAGTGGTCCAGCCTGTTCAGATCCCTTTGCAGAGCCTCCCTACCCTCCAGCAGATCAACACTTCCACACAGCTTAGTGTCATCTGCAGACTTGCTAAGGGTGCACTCGACGCCTTCATCCAGGTCATTGATAAAGACATTGAACAGGGCTGGACCCAGCACTGAGCCCTGGGGAACCCCACTTGTCACTGGCCTCCAGCTGGAGTAAACTCCATTTCCCACCACTCTCTGGGCCCGGCCATCCAACCAGTTTTCCACCCAGGAGAGTGTGCGCCTGTCCAGGGCAGAGGCTGACAGTTTCCGAAGCAGAATGCTGTGAGAAACTGTAACAAAGGCTTTACTGAAGTCCAAGAAGATCACATCCACAGCCTTTCCCTCATCCAATAGTCTAGTCACTTGGTCATAGAAGGCGATCAGGTTAGTTTGGCAAGACCTGCCTTTTGTGAACCCATGTTGACTGGGCCTGATCACCCGGTTCTCTTGCATGTGCTTCATGATAGCACTCAAGATCACCTGCTCCATGACTTTCCCTGGCACTGAGGTCAGACTGACAGGCCTGTAGTTCCCTGGATCCTCCCTGCGACCCTTCTTGTAGATGGGCACAACATCAGCCAGCCTCCAGTCCAGTGGGACTTCCCCAGTCTTCCAGGACGGTTGGAAGATGATGGAAAGGGGTTTAGCCAGCACATCCGCCAGCTCCTTCAATACCCTTGGATGAATCCCATCTGGCCCCATAGACGTGTGGGTGTCTAGTCGGACTAGCAAGGCTCTGACCACCTCCTCTTGGATCATGGGAGCCTCATTTTGCTCCTCTAGCTCCTGGGTTTGTACACAGACGGAACGGCTTTCTTTACAATTAAAGACTGAGGCAAAGAAGGACAAAGATGGACAAGAACTACAGAAATGTAGTATTTTCAATTAGGCAGAAAGTTATTAAAATATTTTCTTAGGAGATGGACGTATTCCAGTGTGTTTAGGATAGCAGAGCCTAAGGTTTGCAACAAGTTATAATTTCAGTAGAATTACTCTGGGAAATAAAACTGTTCAGTGGAGGGAACTGTACCAGAATTTGATGCCACTTAAAAAGTAATTTCATGAGTTGCATGACTTCTATTTTCTCCCTTCCTGAGAACCATCATGACTGTCCTCTGCAAATATAAGGTCAATGCCATCCTTGCTTCACGAGTTCTCCAGTACAATCTGTCCTTGGCATCTGAGAGGTTAAAAAGAGCATTATGAGAGAAAACTGTTATCTGAAGACAACACCTACTGTAAAAGTCAGTGATATATTTTGCAGGAAGAACTGAAAATATGTCACAGATTGTTTCAGGCAAAACAGAGACAATGTCAGTGGAAAGACAGGTCTCAAAATCTGCAAGACTGCTTACAGTGTTAGAAATATGTTCCAAAAACCAGTCTTGCTTGACAGGTCATTGTTTACAATTTTTAACAATTAATACTGTCAAGATGCAAAAGTGTGACTCTGAAAATAAGAGGATGATGTTTGTAAGCAATGTATTCATCTCAAGGAAAGCTACAATTTCCTGGATTCTCTTCAAAATATCTTTCTTCTAATTGGCCTTGCAACCTGGAAGAAACCTCACAATATGCTTCCCTTGGGGATAAGTTACTGTGTATATATGTATCTGTGTAGTGCACAGACCTGTTAAAAAGAATCTAATTTTAATGCAGCAAGTCTGTACTACGTAATTGTGTCTAGAAATGATCTCTGAAGGCAGTTTCACATTTAGTTGTTATCTTGCCATATACTTATTATAATGTCCCTGATAAATCCTTAGAAACAAATAATCATCTTTCATTCATATCCTTATGAGAAGGAAAACTGCCCAGTCATGCTAGTACTGCCAGCAAATTAGCAAGCCAGCCCTAGCTGCTTATGGGGTGATCTGACTTACTGTGCTAAATTACCACAACCTAAAAATGAACTTCTTTGCTCCTTTCTTTAGTCACAAAATCTGGAAGGGAAAAGTACCTCAAGAGTTTAGGGATGCTTCCATGGCGTCTCTATAAGAAGTCACCCCACCTAATAGCTCCTGCATGTATTCAATTACCTGAATACTCACCTAATTGACGAAGATTTCCTAGGTGCTTGTCTGCTGGCAACAGCACAACTGTACTAACAGTCACAGTTACACAGGCTCAGGGAAGTGGAACAAAGAGATACCAGAACCTCCGCATCTCTCTGTTGACTGAAGCTATAGTCTGAGAAAGTCTCAGCAAATCTGGGTAGCCTCACAGACTGCAGTCCCAGTCACTCCTTTCCTGACTGCCTATATGAAACTTATGCTTTATGAAACAGATTTCTTCAAAGTTTATCTTAAGACTACTGTGAATGAAATCAAGCTAAGCTACATATTCATCTGCTCTGTTCAGCCTCCTGACCTCAGTAATGCTAACTTTTTCAGGCTGTGGCAAAGAAATGTGCATTTACTGTTGAGTTTGGAGGTTCTTTCAACTTTAACAATCTGTAGTTGAAATCAAAATGAAGGTACTATTTGGAAGTTTATATTCATTGAGGTACAAGTGATGAACAGAACTGCTGCACATCCATGATATTCTCCACAGCTTTGTAGTATATTACCCAAGGTCTCTGGCTCATTATTAATGTCAAAAGAAAGAGACTGCATTTTAGCTTGCCACGAGCCAGCTAACCCAAACATCACAGCTGGGAGAAAAAGTTTACAAGTGATTGGCACAAATGTCTCTCTAAACAGTGCTACTTCCAGATCAGCAGGAACTACATAGCTTTCCTCAAGTGCCTTTATTCTTACATGTGCAAAACTGTTCAGAAAGAATGAGTTATCCAGTGCTGAAATTAAATTGTTTTAAATTTTGCTCTAATTTATCAGTCTGTGTCAGACTTAATGACATCTAACAGTTTTAACAGTACCTGTCTGCCTTTGGAACTTGTGTTGGAGTCTGACATGGCTATGGATGAGATGCTAAAGTCAGCCTGGCAGAAAACCTCCCCATCCTTCCTCCAGGGTTACTTAGCCAGGACTTTGGATATGGATATCTGAAGACCAAACACTGTCACACTCTCCTATGTGAGAAATAAAGCTACAATGAAAAACTAAAAAAAAAACCTAAAAAAATACCTATTGGGCAACTATTGGAAATTGCAGTGAACGAGAATGTGCAACCAACCTGAAAAAGATGCTACTTACATCTTTGAGAAAGACAGAGGATCCACTAGCTGTGAACCAACAAGCTCACTGCCTGGAAGGGTCACGAATCGTATCCACTTGTTGAATAGTGCTTAGCCATCAGCAAGTACATGAAGGACAAGAGAATAATACCAGATAGTTGTCACGTGTCCACCCAACTGCAAATTGTGTTTGAACAGTCTGATTGCCTTTTGCGATGGTAGTGGTCAAGGAAGGGTGATAGATATAACTTACCTTGACTTCAGGAAGTTCAAGTCCCTGCATCATTCTCATTTGTTGCTAGAGGAAGCATGGGCTTCACAAAGATGGTTAGGTGGGTTGCTGGACTCAAGGGGCAGCTAATCAATTACTTGATATCTGTCTGAGAGAATATCACAGGTAAGTACTGGAGGTAAAGTATTAGGGGCAACGTTAGTCAGTATCTTCGTCAATAACCTGAATGATGAGACAAATCCTCAGCAAATCTGTAAATAATACTAAAACAGAGGAAGTGGCTAACACATCAGATAGTACGATGTCAGTCCAGAGAAGTTCTAGAATTGGGAAAGATAAATCTCAAGAAGTTCAGCAACAAGTGCTATATTTTGTACCTGGGTGAATAAGCCTATATACCAGTAGAACTGCAAGCTGTCTAGCTGGTATGCTGTGAAGGACTTGCAAAAGTCATGGTGGTAACCAGGTGAACAGGAATCATAGGATCACAGAATACCAGGTTGGAAGGGACCTCAAGGATCATCTGGTCCAACCTTTCTTGGCCAAAGCACAGTCTCCAGTTTTGAGCTCTGCAGTCCAGGAAGGATGATGAAAGCTAGAGATTAGCAAAAGTCTAGCAAGACTGTCATGGGCCAAAAGCTTGTGCCCTTTGAGAAGAGGCTGAGGAATTGACTGCCTGAGGCACCTGAACACATATAAGTCTATGGAACCTGATGAGATGCATCCCAGAGTACTGAGGGAATTGTCTGATGTGGTTGCCAAGCCACTCTCCATGATATTTCAAAAGTCACGGCAGTCAGGGGAAGTCCCTGGTGACTGGAAAAAGGGTACAAAAGATGACCCTAGGAACTACCTACCTACCTGTCAGCCTCGCCTCTGTGCCTGGGAAGATCATAGGACAGATCCTCCTAGAAGCTATGCTAAAGCACATGGAATACAAGGTGGTGATTTGAGGCAGCTAGCATGACTTCATCAAGGTCAAGTGCTGCCTGACCAACCTAGTGGCTTTCTATGATGGGGTAACCATGTAAGTGGACACGGCAAAAGCAATGGATGTAATCTATGTGGACTTCTACAAAGGCTTTGACATGGTCCCCCACAACATCCTTCTCTCTAAATTGGAGAGATATGGATTTGATGGGTGGACTGTTGGGTGGATAAGAAATTGGTTGGATGTTCACATTCCGAGAGTTGTGGTAAGTGGCTTGATGTCGAGATGGAGATCTGTGACAGGTAGTGTCCCTCAGGAATCTGTATGAGTACCAGTGCTGCTTAATATCTTCATCAATGATATAGATAGCAAGATCAAGTGCACCTTCAGAATGGTTGCAGATGACACCAAGCTGAGTGTTGCAGTTGCCACACCAGAAGGATGGGATGTCATCCAGAGGGACCTGGACAAGTTGGAGAAGTGGGCCTGTGCAAATCACATGAGGCTGGGCCAGGGCAATCCCCAGTTTCAATACAGGATGGGGGATGCTGTGATTGAGAGCTGCTCTGCAAAGAAGGACTCTGGGATGCTGGTTGATGAGAAGGTTGACATGAGTTGGCAATGTGCGCTTGCAGCTCAGAAGGCCAACCGTATCCTGGAATGTATCAAAAGTGTAGCCGGCAGGTTGAGGGTGGTGATTCTCCCCCTCTACTCCGCTCTTGTAAGACCCCACCTGGATTACTGTGTCCAATTCTGGAATCCTCCATATAAGAAGAATATGGAACTCTTGGAATGGGTCCAGAGGAGTGCCATGAATATGAGGGCTAGAGCACCTCTGCTATGAGGACAGGCTGAGAGAGTTGGGGCTGTTCGGCCTGGTGAAGAGAAGACTCTGGGGCAGACCTTATAACAGCCTTCCAGGACCTGAAGGGGGCTATAAGAAGGGGACTTTTTATGAGGGCATATAGTGATAGAAGAAGAGGGAATGGCTTTAAATTAGAGAGGGGAAGATTTAGACTAGGCATAAGGAAGAAATTCTTCAGGATGAGAGTGATGAGGCACTGGAACAGATTGCCCACGGAACTTGAGGATGCCCCATCCCTGGAAATGTTCAAGGCCAGGTTGGATGGGGCCTGGGGAGTCCTGGTGTAGTGGTAGGGTTGGAACTAGATAATCTTTAAGGTCTCTTCCAACCCAAACAATTCTATGATTCTGCTAGTCTGTGCTTGTTTAGTCTGGCAAAGAAGCAGCTAAGTGCTGATCTAATAGCCGCACACAGCAGCTTGAATGGGAATTGCGCAGATGGCAAAACCCAATTCCTCCTGGTACTGACAGATGGTACAATAAGAGGCAATAGCCTCAAGATAGACCTTGGAAGATTCAGTTTGAACTTTAGGAAAAAGTTATTCACCAGAAGAGTAGAGCAGCACTAGAATAGCTTAGCCAGAGGTATAACCAGGGGAATTTTCCTTCTTGGAGTCTTCAGCTTGGGTAGAAACACTGGCAGCTGACCTGGTAAAGCCTTTGCAACATTTCTGTGCCCAACAAGCATTTCCCATTTCCAACCAATCTTCTTCAAATAAGAAGCTTAAAGGGAAACTGGAAGAAAGGTAGTTGATGTACCCAAATTCTTATGGTCACCTTGTATTCTCTCTTCAGACTGATTTGCTTTAATAGTAATATATATGCAGACAGTGAAAGTAAAAATAATGGCAATGCACTGGAAAGGGCTATATTTTTCGTTGCAGCAACAAATAGGTGAATAATCATAGGACCCTAAGTTTCCTTTATGTATTTTTTTCAAGCTTATGCCTTAAACTAGAAAGAAGTATTTCACTCATCAAAAATTTAAGCTGAGGTGTTCCAGGAAAAATGTATGCTCAAGGCATTAGGAAAGGAATAAAGGATATTCTTGCTAATTTCCCTGGGAAGATACTCTCATCTTGCATAAAAGGACATAAAGTGATGGAGGTCATTTTCACAATGCGAGCCATGGATTTTGCATAAATGTACTTTCGGGTTTATCTGTGCTTATTTGTCACAAAGCTTTCTGCTGCTGGCTAATGAGAAAAATCTTTTTAAGCTGGCCTCATTATTATAGCATTTCAGAACAGCCATTTGACTGCTTTAATTTTCACTAACAGAAATAGTCACTTTGAGATTGTTTTACTGACCTAAGATCACAGATTGCTATGGTTTTGGCCACATTGCTTCTTCCCATATGCCTGTGCTCATGTAACAGGAGAGGCTAGCATGTGTTTTCTACTACTGCAAGTTCTTCTTGAACTGTTTTTACATGACTCTCCCTGGGAAAGGCAGAACAGCTCAAATTACGTACTTCTCACTCAATTAAAGTTAAAAAGAAACAGGTTTAATTCAAATTGTTTATCAGAGTACTTAGCTGGCTCTGTCACTGTTTTTAATTATTTGATAAGTTGGAGGTCAATGATACTATAATAGAGGTTTTCAGTACTTGGGGACAGAAATTAGAGGTGCTATAGGGGTGGAGAGGGTTAACTGTTACAAGCACAGATTTGGGATGGACCTTTCTGGCTGTCCAGAAGAGGGGCTTAACAAAAGGTTTTATTTTCTTTGTATTGTCCTTTCTCTTTCATGGTCCATGCTGCAGTCAAGCAAAAGTCCTGAAGAGCAGCTCCAGCTTTTTCATCTTTTAAGTCTCTCTTAGCACCTTCTCAATAACCTTGGAGGAACATTGCTTGTCACATAGCACATGTTACCACAGGGTACCAGTGTGATAATGAAATATTCTCTGTAGCATCCCAACAGGAGAGAAGAATTGCAGTTCTGCTTTTTACTTTGATTTTTTTTTTCCTGACAAAGGCAGAATCTTTATTTCCAATTTATTTCTGGGCACCAAATTAAGTAACTGGGTACTCTGCTTGAGTAGATCTTTAATTACCATGACCAGGCAATTGTATCTCTGCTGTTCTTCTAGAAAAACTACTTCAGACTTTAATGAAGACAGAGAAGACCCACACCAAGCAATTACAATGGAGAATTTGTTTACAGGCTATCACTAGAAGAGGCATAATGCTTCCCTTTATCATCACTTGTCATAGTGGTGACAGCCTGTAAAGCTCCTGCCTGTGTATTATTCTTCATTTGTCACCACCTGTGCCAACTCTTGGCCTGGCAGGTGCCTGGCATGTGTCAAACATATGATTCATAGGTTCATTTGTTCAACACTGTGAAGAAAAGGATGATGTATTTTCTTTTAAATTACAAATTAGACGTTTACTCCCCATACCTAGCGACAGGGGCTTTGGCTTCTTTATAAACAAAATGCACCATTTATAGCTCACTGTAGAATTTAAATACTGGCTTTTCTCTCATGCCTAATTCTGAAAGTGAAATCTGTGTAATATTACAGCATTTAAATGAAACCATCCTTCTTCTCTCGTTTATTGTCATGGCAAGATTGCTTGAAATGTTTTCTTTGGTAATAAACATGTAGAATGTATTGTCCTTTGGACATTTAAGGCATTTTTATATTACAGGTTGCTTTCTATTCTAAACACCACATTCTAATTTCTTTTAGAGAATTTCTTTAGAATTATAGTTTTGCTCTGACACTGATCGATGAATGTTTACTTTGGCATTTGAGTTTACTTGCATCTAAGTGTATATGTGCAATATATAGGTTTTGTGTGTGAGATGCTTCTTGTGGAGATAATACTAGCAACACAATAATTGAAAATGAGAAAATGCATTCTTAGTATAGGAAATAAAATATAATCTCGTTTTCTCTTCTGTGAAGGAAATTTATGGAGTTCTGTGAAAAAAGGGCAATTTATTAAAGTATTTTGGGGAAATGCAAGGCTAAAAAACTTAATATTTATTAGTAATCGCAAACACATAGATAATTTCTTAATCAAAATTATTTCTACACAGAGAATGCTGAAGACTTATCTGGTCTGTTTTAAGCAACATTTAAGCTGTGAGATTCCCAGGTATTGTCTTTGTCAGAGCACCTATATCTTCATGACCCCTGTCTCAAACACTAGCTTTTTGTTTAAGTAGCTAGCCTTTAAAGCCAGCTGCCGACTGCAGGTCCTGCAGAATTGCCTTTTTGCTTTAAAGAGTCTCATCTATGATAATACCATTATATTGAGGTGTATGGGAGGAGTTTAATAAGTGTGTCAACATAAAGATACATTTTCACTACTTATATAAACAGTAGAAAATAGTGCAGGTTTTTTTTAAAACTACTGTTCGACTATCTCGGACTGTTACTTTATGTTTATGCTTTTAGAGATTGGTAAGATCTGAAACAGGTATGTAACACAAGACATTGCAAGGGAAAATACAATAAGAGACCGTTTAAAAAAATCATTACTTATGGATCTAAAAGGGAATTATTTTTCTCCACTTTAAGATACTCTCATTCTCACAACCATATTGGAGTTAGTCATTGAACTTAAATACTTCATGATAGTTTTGTAGCTATTGAGAATTTTTCCCAAATAAATTCCCAAACTGTCTTCTTGTCCAAATCTCAAACCTAAAGATACCATAGGTATTGTAAGTGACATCCATTTGACTATGTCATGACTTATTATAATTATTAGGTTATTATAATACTAACATGTAACTATTTTAACAAAATGTCACAATATGTTTAACAATATGTCATTTGTGTAACTGTTCTAGAAAAGTTAAGACTTGTTACTTCTGTTTTCTTCCTGATTCCTTCCAGGTACATCTAAATGGGGATATATTTAGAATTCTATGTGAACGTGACATGCAAATTTTGTTTTTATACTTCTGCTTTTCTGCAAGTTGTTCTTTGAGTGACAAGGAGAAAATAATAAAATTATTCAATCATGGGACTAATTGAGTAGATGAAAACAATTTTGGTATATGTGATTCTGGCATCAAAAGATGTGTTGGATGTTTTAATGCAGTTCTTCACAAATCAGATGACACATTGAATAAAATGTGTGAAGAGCTATCTGAGAGAGAGGGAAGAAGGCGGTATAGACAACTCTTGTTTGTTCCATAGAATTTCAGGTATTATTCTAGCCAGAAAAAAAAAAAAATCAATATTTGAGAGATCTCTTTTCCTGAGTTTGCAAGGAATCTGAAGCAATGAAAGAACAGTAGGAATTATCATTGATTTCATGGAGTTCAAGCTCAGATGCAACTGCTGACATTCAAATTATATTATTCAGCTCTTTTGTTATTTGGCAAGTGATATGAGAACAGAAAAGAATGTATCATAATACGATAGCTTACATCATCTCTCCCTGGAATGTTTTCCAGAAGAGATAAGCACTCCGCTTTCAGAATTTGCTCATTGCAAGGTGTGAAAGGAGTGAAATCAAGTCCTTTGTATGAGACTGAATTTCACTAAATTTGTTTGGCCCAAGTGATAGCCATTAAAATGCATGAAAAAAGAATATTTTTATTAGTTCTTTTAAAGATCAGTGGTGACCATGTTCAAAATGTCTGTTGCAAGGGTCTTGCCTTAACCATTGTGACACCTATCTAGTGAATGGCCAGTTCAGGTGTGCCTTGAATTTCTGTACAGGCAACGGAGAGTCTACCGACACCACAAACAACTTACATTGTCTAAGTAAAGCTCCTGCTTCTTTCCACCAGATGCATTAGGTGCTTCATTGGTAGCTGTCTTCACATACAAAGAGGGAAACTTTGTATGACCTAGAACCAGGCCATAGGGAACAGTAAAGCAATCTTATCTGATATGTAGCCGAATTCAGAGCTGTACAGTAGGACCCTCTGATCAGCCAGAGTCTCATCAGTGAATCCACCTTTGAGAGGAGGCAGGTGAAGGTGGACGATTTGCACTATAGCCAAGGTGTTAAGTGATTGATCACACAGTTGGAGAGCTGTGTAACCTGAATCTTTTTATTAGTTGTCTGTACAGTGTGGTCCTGCTCTTGGTGCAGGGTTCGTATGTGCTATTCAGTTCAAACAAACTTAAGACTTGTGTGGAAGAGATCAGAGGGGAAAGGGTTAGATAACATTCCACAGTGTCTGAGGACTAACAGGAGCTATGGTTAGCTTTCATTAAGTTTCATTTACTTTGGAAATGTGGAATATCCTGTCCTTTTGAAACTTTCATTTCTCATGGCTATAAGATGATGCAATTTACAATACAGAAAAAAATCCAAACTGGCAGCCTTAGCAGACTTTCTTAGATTACTTGCAAGGTCTTGGTATCTTTGTTTTTAAGGTTTATTTCTCTTTTTCTATATTCCTACATTATGGGAATAGCCTCAATGGAGCTTATAAAAACAGGAAAACAGTTTGATAAATATACACTTTAGACAGTCTTTCACTTGGGCATGAGATGATCTAAGACTTGATTTAACCTGAATTTAGTCACAATTCTGAATTGTAGCTGATAGCTACAATGAGTCAGAGTGGCACACAGCCCTTGTCCCATGGATATTAGTGGTGATACAAAGATCGTCATTTAAAGACACAGTACATCTCTTGTCATTGTAACCACTGGGGGACCATGCTGGGTTTTTTTATTGAGTACATAAGTAGCAAAATGGAATGAAAAAAAGGGATACCTCTTTTCCTCATGTTTCAGAATTAAAACTTTGGTATTCTACAATTAACCACAGAGTAGAAAACAAAAACATTCAATGCTTACTTGAATGTCATTCTCTTTTTTTTTTTTTTTTGCCTCAGACTTGGCCTTCCTCATTTGGTCTAATGGGTCAGCAAGTCTCCAAAGCATTCAGTTTCTCCATCCCAAAACCCCTAGCCTGTTCTGTAAACCTTGTAGGCTGATGTTCCCAGCTCTCAGGCTTCCTCCTCTTTGGTGTCAATGTACATCAAGACTCATCAGTACATCCTATGTAGTACTCTCCAACTAAATATGTAAAACTACACACTAATGTTTCTACTCCTCCCTAATCTGCAGGTAGATTTGGAAAATCTTGTGCATTGGTCAGCTAAGAAGGAAAGGAGCAGAGATAAGGACTGTGTCCCAAGAAGCTTTTGCTCAGTAGAACTCAATTTTGTTTTAACACAAGACCCTGCATTCTCTGCACTGTGACAACTTGGCTTGTTGCCTTTAATCTATGTGTCAGCCAGTGCACTGCTAAATGGTAGCCCTTTTGGGTAGTTGGTAGCAAACTTCTTGCAATCTCTAGTGAGGCAAGGTCTGGATCAAGGCTTGTACGACAACACAAGTCCAAAGAACTACAAGCTAATGTAAGAAGCAATTAACTTGGCAAATGCCTTTCAGTGAGACTAAGCTTTCAACACCTAGCATCACTAAATGTGGCTTATCGCTAGTTTTAATTATTGGAGACTAAGCATTTCTTGCTCTTTTCCTGCAAAATGAAATTAGTATATTTTTCCAAAGTAATGAGTCTGATAAGCTGAGGTGTTTTATCAAAGACAAAAGATCGCTATTTCTGTGGCAGATGTAATTAGGAAGAGGCAAACTTGAAGAGTGTTTTTATGGTTTGTTTGGGGTTTTTTTTTGATTCTTAGTATGTATGTCTAGTCAGAAGAAAAGACATTCCCAAAGATGCTGCATTGTGATACAAACAGAGACAAGTTATGCAGATCAGAGAATCTATCAGATGATCTATATTCGCAGCTTAATTTTATTAGGAAGTCAGCTGTCCTTTTGCTTCATGCTGGTATCCACCTATGAAGATCTTCACGTCTATTTCCCTTCCCATTATAAAAACTACCTAATAAAGCTAATTTAATATTTGACTTTTTAAAAATTGCTTTCCAAGCATAGTTTTTCATAATTAGTTGTTATAGGAAACCCACTTGGAAATGACACTGCTTATAAAAAAGCATGCCAGAGTGTTTATCTGGCCTTGGGCTGCAGGAACAAGAGGATGGATGAATATCCTGCAGTTGTTTTGGCCACGACTATATTGTGGATGGCAGGTTGCCAGTAGCAACTGCAGTAAAAGATCCAGAGTGTCAGTGTCTTCCTCTGTGTGATAAAACAGAGAACATTTGCACTTTCCAAACTGTCTCAGAGAGGATTTGTGGCAGATTTTGGAGGACTTGAAGTGACAAGAGATGGAAGTAGATAAGCTGCTTGCAGGTTGTATGCCATCCTGTCCTTCTGTTGGCTCCTCCAGGCCTGGCACCACTGACGCTTTTTTTGCCCTTCTTTCTAGAACATTTAAAAGAGAAGCTGGAGGAATACATGGTCCGTTTTGCCAAAGTGCGGATTGTACGTACCAAGAAACGAGAAGGGCTTATTCGGACCAGACTGCTAGGAGCCTCGCTGGCTAGAGGAGAAGTCTTGACATTTCTGGATTCCCATTGTGAAGTCAACGTGAATTGGCTGCCTCCCTTGCTTAGTAAGTGTATGAGCATTCATCAGCCACAAAAACTAGAGCATATAGCATAGCTCAAGTAATCAAAGCTATGTCCCGCAATAAGCAGAACATACACAGTATAGAAGTGCGTGGAGCTCTGCTACAGTGTATAAGACTCAGTATGAGAGACAACTGAGAGAAAAGCAAGCAGTTGCATTTTATGGTTCTTGTGACTAAAAAGCTGGTAAAATTTTGAAGTATCACTTTGGCCTATTAGAGTTACAATTAATTTTGTTATTACTATACATCTGAAAACTTCCGTTATGCATATATTATACTTCTTCCTAGTCCTCCACATTCCAATAAAACAGCTTTTCTGTAAATGTATCCAAGGCCTGAGAGTTAAATCTAATAACAATTGCATTCACAATAGGAAGCTTAGGAAAAATGATTTGTTATTGACTGCTTTGCTGAATTCCAGCTGCAACTGGCAAAGCTCCATTAGTCAAAGGAATGGGAAGAATCAATAGTTGGATTTCACTTCAGAAAATAATGTCCCCTTTTCTTCAAAAGTCCCCTTTTCTACCTGACTACATGCAAAGTCTATGGGCTTTGCACAGTGAGTGCTTTTATGCTCACAAAACCAAAGAAAATGTCCAAGTTTACTATTAAAGAAATTTGTATTCATTACAGAAGTATGCGTAAGTACATGACAGGATAGAATTTCACCAATTAATGATTTTTTTTTTGTTGATTTTTGTTGCTAGGACTGGTTTGGCCACATAATAAGCTGATAAACATTTGCAGCCAAGAAGAGATGCTGTTCTGCTAATGAGTTATTGCTTGAGACTAAAAAACAAAAGCAAAAACCTAGTTTTTCTTCAGATGTGTAGCAAGATAATGTCCAAAATTCCAAACTTACAACCTTTCTAGCTTTCAGATCAAATTACACATGCAGTCTATCCCCTTGTTGTGCCCTTAATCACAACATCAGCATCTTTAAAAGTAACCTCCATGTCTTCATGTAAAGTCCAAATGGCATAAAGGAGCAGAGAGAAATCCAAGTTTCAATAAGCCTTCTACAAATAACCCTGACAAGTAGTTGGTATACACTCTATTATAGTCTACAGCCACCTTTCCTCTGCTCTCTGATTTTGCCCCATCATGGATAATACATTGCCACTAATCAGAAATTCTGAAGAAGATTCTCGCTCTTGTCCTCTGAAATCTTTTCCTGAGTTACTGTAAATGAGGTGTAACCCTTCTATTTTGTTAACTTAGACATGGGAAAACTGCAGGTTGCAAAATCAGTTCCTTTTCTTGCTTTCTTATCTGAAATGAAGGTGTATATAGCTGGACTTACCCTATAAAAACTGAAAACACAGAATATTCACAAATGCATTTAGGTTGCAGTTGGGTATTGAACGGATGGTCATAACCCTCAGCCTCAAGCCAAAAAACTGGAAAGATAAGAAAAGCTTCATCTGCGACCAAGTCACAGTTCTGCTTAGTTCTCTAGAGGAATGAGATCTTTCTTGTTCCACATGTAGTAGAAATTCCCTTAGCTAACCAGCCAGAGGATCTAGAAAATAATCTGGAGGAACACTGGAGCCTGGGATCAATACACTTTATTTTGAAAGAAAAAGTAGATCGTTACGTGAAGAAGGACAGAGAATGAATACACCACCAGTAATTTAAAGATTCCCTGTGCCCTATTTTCCAAAAGGGATTAGAGAACTTTCTCATAACAATTAGGTGGCAAATATTTACTACACTGAAATCAGATGACACCTGGCTACTAACAATAGTAAAGTTAACATGTTTTTGCAAGCATTTATATAAAGGTCTATCCTGTGATTCACTCAACACTGCATTTGAATGAATATCATTCAAGGAAACCAGAACACAGAATATGCTATGTATTTATTGCTTTGAAGATGCTCTATTTTAGCTCTGATTGTATGTGCCATGTGTAGTGAAACATCCTCAACAAAAGCCTAGTTCAGCTCTGCAGTGAAGTCTGCCAGTCTTCACAGAGGGGCAGTGGTTTCCAGTGTTCCAAACAAGATTCTTTTTTTCAAAATGAGACTTTGCAAATAGATGGAGAACCAAGAGCAACTACTTAAAGGTGGTTCTAAAATTTATTATATTTAGCATCTAGCTTACATTTTCAGAAGTGACTATCACCCTTTAGGCCAAAGTAAAACTGAGTTATTTCAGTAATTGTTAGGTATCTAAATAGCTTTGTGGAGCTGAACTGTAGTTGTTTCCACTTATAGTCCCTTTGCTTTGTTTTCTTAAAAGCAGGAGCAAAATGGCTTTTCTTTGAGCTTTATTTGGTTTATTTCTTTAACTTATATGGGATCCTAAATTGAGATAAGCTACTCTGAGATCTCAGCAAGTTTCACCTGATGTTGACTGAGCAGGCAGCTGTAGGTATATAAAAATCCTTGCAAACACAGCTGTTTGTTATCACTTCTCAGTAGTATAAAGTCAGCAGAAGGAAAGCTCTGAGTTGATTTCTAGTAACTGTATTTGTGAGCTTAGTGGTGTGTGAAGTTGCAGTTACTGCAGGTTTAAGGCAAGGAAATGAGCAGCAAACTAGCTTGAAAGAAGCTGACCCAACTTTCCTTCTGCTGATGGTGCTCACGAGAGGAGTAATAGAGAAGATGAACAATAGATCAGTAATGCCAAAGGCTACTGCAACCAGGTTTGTCAAAACAGATTTTTTTTTTTTTTTTTTTTTTTTTACTGACCAAGATCGTGAAATTATTGTGGGAATATATCATGTTTAGCAAATTGCCAAGACACCTGCTAGCTATATCTGTCCCTCTTCACAACATTTATATGATACATTGCTTGCTAGTAGGGCAGGCTGAGTGTACAAGTGCTTTTGACAACTCAAATAACAGAGGATGATTTGCTGAGCCATTCAAATGTTGTCATCATCTGTAATTACAAATTTAAGTAGAAAGCTAAAAATATTTTCAGTGTAACATTGGTACTTTAAGCAGGCCAATTTGAAACAAGGACTTGAAACTTAAAGCAATGCATTTTACAAAAGAGAAAATATTGGAAACTCTTGTTTATTGCCACATATGCACACTCAGCTTTATGAAAAGTGTTGAATTGGAATGTATGTGTATATATTGTTTAAAATTGCTAGGAAGAAGGCTCTGAGCAATGTTCCCTCTTGATCCCGTGTTTTCCTTCAAATCGGCAAGATTTATACATGTAAATGATGCTTATCTGTCTCACTTTATCTGCAGCATATATGTAATGGAATAATGGATCGATATTTTCAGACCACTAGGAATTTGCGAGAGGCAATGGAAAAGACTCTGTAAAGTATGTCAGCTGTGACTTTCAGGCTCTTGTGTTAGGAGCTGGTGGAATAAAGAGCAGTGGTTGGCAAAGAGCAGCATGTTCATGTCTGTAAATCTATGTTGCTAGCACTCCTGTTAAATGTAAGTTAGCCCTACAGCCCTTTTTTCTGTTTCCTAAGTTTGAATTAGGGCTGCATTTAAGCCTAAGAAGTAGGTGTGCAAAATTCATTATTTTAGGCATACTGAAAGAAACATTGAGGCTGTAAGTTTGGTTACTCTGCCTTTTGGTGTGCATGACTACACACACCATGGTTTCTTTAAAAGTCAAGATCTTCGTATGGTTCCTCGTCATCTCTAAAGCGTTTTTGAGGCTGAGAAGCAAGTTCTGCAAATGCATACAAGAATGGGCAGGTAAGCATCATCTTACTTGCAAAATTCTTGCAGAGTTGTAGAAATTATGTCTGCATATGACTTGGAGATTTCCAATCCTCCAGTGTATTTAAAGGAAGCAGATTTTAGAGATCAATAGAAAGATGCTAATGTATAATGAGTCTACCTTTGACCTACTTCAGCCAAATCAATCCCATTTAGTTTCTCTCTTCCAATCAGTTTGGAAGTGGGAGATCAGAGACAGATTATAAACCCTACAAGTATTGCCAGGAAAGAGATTATGTGAAAATGACTTTACAAAATGATTACTGATAACACTACACAGTATACCAGTGAATGTAATTATATTTGGCAATAGCAACAGTAATGCAGCTGTCATGTCTAACATGAGTTTCCTAGAATTTTGTGAGGGCCTGTGCCTTAAATTTATTTCACTATTAAAGGATAAGGTTGTAAAAACCTGCTGAACTTCCAGACACTTCCAGATTTCTCACTAGCAGTCAGCATTGTTCCCCCTTTTGTAGCCTCTAGTAACAGATGAGAATAAAGGCAAAAACTGGAGATGTTTTGCTGAAATGATATTTTTTCTTAATTTCAATACTTCATAAGCAAGGAAGTGGAATCTATTAGTTAATCAGTGCACCAGCATTATCTGCCTTCCTATATAAGTGTTCATTCCACACTTAGGCTTCTGATTTATTTTTTAGGGTATTGTCAAGCACTACTGAAATCTAATCCTTAAACAAAAAATCAGGTTTTCCACATAAGCCCAACAATATATTACATTTTTTTTAAAGAATCTAGGCTACCATTGAAAGAAAAAGATTTAATATGCTTGGAACTTTGAGGTTTTGTTTTTCAAGGGTTCATAGATAATTTTTCTACTGTCCTTTCATCCCAGCACAGCTGCGAATTTCCCCTGTACTTCCTCATTTCTAACCATTGTTCTTTGGCCTAGTTCTTGCAGTTGGAATATCTTCTTTACATTTCTTTTCTGAGGAGCTATATGGGATTAAGCAATAGGATTCACCAAAGCAGGGTCTGGTGCGCCCTGTCCTTATACTAGAGATGGGAATTTTATTTAGACTCACAGTTCTAAATTTTTTTGAAAAAGCAAAAATAAACCCTTTTATTTAGAAAACAAATGAATAAGAATAATACTGTAGGGCCTCCTTTATTTCTCAGAGATCAATAAAAAAAAAAGGACACAAACCCTGATTCGTTCTTTGTGTTGGAGTTTGCCTTTAATTTTGTAGCATTTGATCTCAAAGCTGATGCACAGTGGAGCCACAGGGGCAGGGACTGAATGGTTGCAAGGGCTGAGATTCACATTTAGGAACACAAATCTGTCTCACAGGAGTTTGCCATACACACTCCCCACAGCTGAAGGAGTATTTTTACATTTTGCTTGCTGGCTTGTTCTGTAGCTGACAGATTGGGGACAGCTCAGAGCAGCAAAGTGACAGAGACATAGATGACTGGACTCCTGAATCTCACGGGGGTATGCCTCCCTTTAAAGAACTGTAAATCCTTCTAATCATTTCCCAACTGCATTAAGTCCACTTCAGATAAAGATTTGATACAGATTTGAAAAATGAAATTATTTGGGGGCAATAGGGAACAAAGCAAGCAATCTTCAAACATCAGAAAACCTGTGAGATTCGCTTTACAGTAATATGATAGATGGTTTGACTAGACATGCCGTTTCCTATTTTCTACTTTCATTTTTCAGACCAGATTGCACTAAACCACAAAACCATCGTGTGTCCTATGATCGATGTCATTGACCACAATCACTTTGGCTATGAGGCACAGGCGGGGGATGCCATGCGAGGAGCTTTTGACTGGGAAATGTACTACAAAAGAATACCAATTCCTCCAGAGCTCCAGAGAGATGATCCCAGCGACCCCTTTGAGTAAGTAGCAATAAAGGGAAGAGTGGGAACATGAAGCAGAACAAGCAAAGAAGGTAATTTTAGCAGAAGAATTCAAGCCCAGAAATTTCCATGTAGGCCACTTTGTACTAATAAAAGGTAGTAGAAGCAAACAGCTTCTATACAGGCTTATAAAACCTCAAAATTAGAAAAAAAGATTAGGGCAACTAGTTGCAGAATTTGCAAGATGTGCCTGGAAATACAAACCTTCCCCATCTTTTCTGGCAAAGTGGTTTTGCATAAAAGAAATGGGTACTTGTATGTAGGGGAAGATATTGGCATTGGACAAGGAGTGAATGAAACCAGTTATGCTTATTTCCTGAACAGAGTTTATTTTAATATTTTCTTTGCCGGAGATTGACACAATACATGCATCAATAGCTGAGTCCTCATTCTGCCCACAGATGCTTTGTTTATGACTGATGATATTGCTACTATGTATGTATTGCTGTAACATAGACATAGGGCTGTCAAACCTGGACAGTGTCAAGCTGATTTGTAAATAATTCACAGGAATTATCTCCTACTCTTCACAAAAGTATATCCTCTTCTCTATCAATTATTCTTGTGTAAGTATTAACTGGGATTAATCCACATCAGCAGAGAGAGGACAGATAGACAGACAGACATGGCTCGATGTGGCAAAGCTCCAGGTCTCTTATGCAGCATACATCCCAGCAGGGCTAGCAGCAGAACTGGCTCTGTTGCTGTCAGTACCCCTGGCTGAAACTCCACAGTGCAGACCTTGGCAGTTTAAAAACTCAGCATTTTTCCCTTCATGAAATAAAACTGGTAAACAATAGCAACAGAAGAGCTGTCTGGGGTCCAGACTCTGCACTGTTTTGAAGTAATAGGTCTAATTTGTGTGGAAATTGGCCCTTTCATCCAGGGAATGACCAGCTCTGTACAGGGAGAAGTAGGCAACTGAGGCATTCAGTGGGCTTATTTTCATTAATCTACTTGTTCCTTTTTACTTATCTCCATCTAGGCACATCAATCTTCATCTTACATTGGTGTATGTGCTGATGAAGTACTTCCTATCAGCTACTAATATAACCACTTTCTAACACAGATGCAGCTAGTGCAATCACATAATACTCCAGGGCTGCGAGAGCCTCCATTGCTCTTCCCCAAGTCTTTCTGGTCCTCTGAACATCTGTAATTCTTTGTCACTTACTGAAAGTCACCAAGCACTTCATATAGTTTTGTTCAGCATTTGAAGTTTGTGTATAAGCAAAACTTCCATGTTTCCAGTGTAGCTACAGGGCTGTTTATCAGCCGTTTTATGCATTTGCAGTTTGTAGCATGCATGCCTCAAAGACGAGAGAGGCCTGAAGAGGAGGGACTTGCAGAAAACTTTCTAGAACAGATGAGGCTTTGTGCAATGCAGAATAGACACAAGTTTTTTCAGGAACTGTTGTTACTATCAGCATAGCAGTAATGGATACTCACCTTGCCCAGAAATCACTTGTAAGATGCACGGATAAATAGCTTTGCAAGGAACAACATATAGGACAATGCAGCCTATAAATCTCTTGTAGTCTGAGTAGTCATCTGCCCAGAAAGGTGAAAGGCTTCCCAGTTCTTACACAAATCAACGAGAGTCTGCTTCCATTTTCCCCATTACAGGATCCACATCAGAGTGATGTAGGTGGAAAAGCAACATTGCATGTGGGACCTCTGTGTCTGTCCCTGCACATGGCAGCAGGATTGAAGGCTGGCTGAGCTAGGACAACATCTTTGCTCAAGAATACCCTCTGCCTAGAATGGAGAGAGTATAGAAGTGTTTTATATAATCAGTATGAATTTTGCTTAGGTGAAGAATTATTTTCTAATTCAAATCCAGTACTGCTTTTCTCCTAGGGCCTTCTCTGTTGACACCTCAAGCTTTCAATACTTTGCTTACAAGTAAGGTAAATGATACAAACTATTTTAGATATCAGTAACTTAGTGGACCAAAACAGCTTCTATAGAATTAAAGAGACAGAACAGTTTTCATTTAGGTGCATATACACTGAAACTAGAAATGCCTTCAGCCAGCACCATAATTACAATGTTACTATTTTGTAAGCAGTAGGGATTTTTTGGTTTTGTTTAGGTTAAATATTTTGCTGTTGGAAAGAAGTAAAGCTATTAGTGTACCAACAGTATCAGATCTGAGCTTTTCCTTAATGAACTGGAAAACTGTCAGTTTTTAGTGAAACACCAGCAAATAATGTGAATGTGATCCAAAAATTGTGCTGATAAGTTCTTCCCCTTTGCTTAAAATGCCAGCTCAGTATGCACGCTAAACAGAAAAGGTCACATCAGCCTAAGAAATAGTGCATGTAAAACCAGATCAAACTAGGGAAAACCTAAGAGCAATTATTGTATCATCTGAATGATACATTTGCTTTCCATCTGCACGTGATCAAAACACTGCTGCAGCAGACATAAGCAGTGTTTGCTGTTGATACAACAAACAGAAGTGGATTTTTTTTTGACCATAGCGCAGAGCTTACTGAACTCCAATGCCTGCTGAGCTAGTGCTTCTGGAATTAATTCTCCCCGCCTCCTTTTTTTTCTAAACCTTATTCTGGAGTGGTCAATGCTTGACAGGCACTCTCCTGTTGGACACCATTTATGTGGATGCAGTCTTTTAGTTCAAAATCCCTCTTGTGAAGAATCTGGACATTCTCATTCATCTGCAGTGTGAGCATGGGCACGTTTTATTGTTCATACACCTGCAGTGCCACTCAGACAGTATCTCCACCCTTTGTTGTGGCATAACTTGGCTTCATTTCAGATCTTAGCTTTTCCAAGTGAACACACACCCCTGGTCTCAGGCCCTCTGCAGTTGTTCACAACAAGTAGTTTTACACCAAGATTTGACTTGATAGAGCACCTCGCATACGAGGACAGACAGAGCGAGTTGGACTTCTTCAGCCTGGAGAAGAGAAGGCTCCACGGAGACCTAATAGCGACCTTCTAGTACCTGAAGGGGGCCTGCAAGAAAGCTGGGGAGTAATGTGCTGCAGAAACAACAGAGGTTTTATATTGCATTCACGTGATTTATCATACTTGCAGCTCATCACAATTGGCTGTAGTGATTTTTCTCTTGCAGTTCGTGTATGACTACCTCAATGTATTCTGAAGTGGGCTCTGATGTGTTTTCGGTTGTATAAACAACACAAAACAAATTGGTGTTTTAATGTATCGTGGAAAACTGTTAGACAATTGTGAAATCATCCTCATGTTGTGATGATTCTCACTGTCTTGATTCCAAGGTCAATGATCATTCAGCAGAATTTCAGATTAATTGGGAAATTTTCTTCTGCTCTATAAACAGGAAGCACCAGAGGTCTTTACCTCATTTGTGGCAAGCATCACCTTGACTTATTATCTCTGACTGGTTTGTTTCTCTGTCATGACAGAGGTTTGGGAGCATACTTTTATGGGACAAACAAGTTTGGGACTTAGGAATATACTGTTGTGTGGCTGTTTCTGTGGTGTAAGCACTCTAGTCTCTGGAGGACTTGCCTAACCCAAGTGATTGCCACTTAAACTAATAGGGTAACCTTGTTACTATAATGGAATATGATATACAGCATGTCAGTTTATATGATTTAATAGCCTGTCTGGGCTAAAAGCTCTGTGGAAGTACAAAGCAGAGGTTTGATATGCTCAAGTCTGCTGGGGATGACTGCTCTTTATTTCCTGGCAGCACTTAAATTACATCAATTCATGTTATCACATGCCCAGTCTGAAAATAGACATCTGTGTCCATTGAAGCCAGCAGTAACACATTTTTAACCAGACAAGAGAACATCAACAGTTCAATTCAAAAAACTCTTTGGAAAAAACACAAGCTAATCAGGAGAATTAACATAGCACAAAACAATTATAGTAGGAAAGGGCTGCACAGCTCCTCAGAGCACTTTTGTGCTTTTGTAACTTTGTGACACAGGACAGAGGGAAAGGGATGAGTGAGACCTAACAGCATTGCTATTGAATTGCAACTCAAGGTGGAAAACCTAACCAAAGAGTGTTCTGCTACTTACTAGATGCCAAGACTTCCAGCACCTATTTGGGAAAGTCACTAATTTTTTGTTGTATGACCAATCGTTGCTCTCCAAGGGTACCTTTCTGTAACAGCCTGTGTGGCTTCTGATGTGGAACTGTCATCTCTAGACCCACCCCCTGAGGGAAGGGTGAGGCTGGAGAATCATGTAATTCTAGCAAAGGACAAGAACAATAATTTGGCAAATACTAGGCTAGTGGAAGTAGAAGCAGCTTTGTGTATTTTTCTCTTCTCTTGCATAGCAGACGCTCAACCTTGGATTTAACATATGACCTTAATGTAGACAGTTGTGTGTTAGATTGGAAGATTACTTGACATTTTCTGTTGATTTGCATATGTAATATCGTATTATTATTATTATGCAAGCTGTTGTCAGCATGCTTTTTTATTTTAAGATTGTATACTCTCAGCAATACTCTTTTCTTGCAGCTCCTTACTTTCAGTCTTTATATATACTTTTAACAACATGTTGGTGCAAAGGAAGTTTTCCCTAAGACTACATTTCAAATCTGACAAGTACTTTTACAATTTTATGATCATTTTCTCAAGTTTAAAAAGTGCTCTGAACAATGATTTCTGTTCTATAGCTCCCAGTCCTTTATAGTCTGTCTCTTATGGCTGATTTCTGCCTATAAACGTATTCATAAAACCTCTCGCAACCAGAAACAATCATTGTTTTTTTGAAAGCCTGAGTATAATCTACTATTTTGAACTGTGCTGCAGGATTGTTTGATGCAAAGGAATTATTCTGCAGAGAAGCAGTCTCCAACCAGTGTGAGTTTCTGTAATCTAAAGTATTGATTTATTGTTTTGAAAAGCTATGGTCTGTAGAAGGCTGTTAGGTGAGACAACAGCTTTTGCAAACTGCCATCCACCTGTGGCTCCATGAAAAGCTCAGAATTTTTTCAATGAAAAATGCTGATGCTAACACACCATTTATGAGTCAAGATATGAATGTTTGATCATTTTCTCCTGCCTCTGATAGTATTTCAGTGTAGGTATTCCGTACAACCAGTTGTATTCATATTTCATGAATATTATATATATCAGAGAATATTATATATCAGAGAATATTTCATGTTCTCTGAAGGCCAGGACAGTACAGGCATCTCTATAGAGAATGTAATCTGCTAGAATGAGGAAAAAAAAAAAAACCCACACAAAACCATCAAGGATAAAAAGCTGCTGCTGAATAGATTCAGGTTTGATACACAACTTTTCACTTGATATTGCCAGTGGTCTTGCCCCTAAGACAAAACAGAATAAATTTTGTTCATGATGTCTTGATACTGCAGTAGGTATTTTTTTTTTTTCAACTTCTGTGGAAACTCATATTTCCAATTTTCTATCACATTTGGAGCTTCATAGTTTGCTGTGAACATCTTGAATGTATTGTTTCTTGAACTGTTAGCCTGCTACTTCACACAAGTATTAACTTCAGCATTTGATGGTCTGTCTTCCCATTTGCTGGGGCAAATTCATAGAGTGGGTCACCAAAGCTATCAGTCACTAGAAAAGAAAGAAGTTTCTGGACATAAATTTAATATTTTTTACATAAAAGACGATTGGGATGGTGGCCAAGAAGACCATCAATGTTGTTCAGTGATTACAGGTGACCTATTTAACACTAGCAACATTCTATTGTTGTAGATCACTTGGCTTTCAGAATTATAAAATCATATCTGAACAATTTTCCATGAAGAAAAAGAAACCATGCTTTTAAAATAATTATTTCTAATTTTATATTTTCAAGTAATTTTCTCCAGAACTTTCATGCAGAATTTGGTGAGACCTATTGCTACTAAGAAACACAAACCCAGCACCCTTCTTTTTCATTTTATCTTACCAGCATAAAGTTGGGATTGACCTTTGTGTCTACTTCCATTTTTGTTTGGTTGCTGTTGTGAGATTCTTACAGAATGACCTATTGCTCTCCAAAGCCCATATCTGTGCTACTGTTGTTTCCAACAGAATAGAGAACAAAGACTAAAACCACTGACAAATTTTGTCAGACCCTTCATTGTGCCAAACGGCTTCCAAATCTGTACATTGATGCAACTTCCATGTATGCTTGTTGACACAAGTTTAGTAATACTCTTTAGCATCTGTCCTGTATGAGCAGCTGGAGTTGGGAGGTGTGTGTGTGTCATTTCTCTCTTAATCTAAAGGGTCTGCAACATACTCCATGGTATCACAGTGCTTTTCTTTCTCTCCCCTGCAATGCCCATGGTTCTTTTTTTCAGAAGAAGCAATCAACTAGGCATGGCATAGAAGCATCTTCACCTGCTGTTATATGCCTTCTGATTTTTTTTAACAACAAAGAATAATTGAATGTCTGGCTCTCTTGGTTGTGGGTCATCCTTAGCCCTGAGGTGAAGAGGGTTTTCTGGCCTCCATTCTGAAGAAATTAGGCTGCAAATGCAGTGTGTGCTAGGAGCGTGAAAAGAAGGGACTGGGAAGAAAATTACATACAGCCAGTGTTTCAGTACTATTTTTTAACTTTTAGTAAGAAACTTTCTTGCCGCAACTTCACAGAATCACTGGTAAGGGGCTGGAGGGGACCTCTGTAGGTCAAGTCCAGCTCCTCTGCTACAGCAGGTTCACCTTCAGCAGGTTGCACATGCATGCAACCAAGCAGGTTTTGAATATCTCCAGAGAAATAGACTTCACAACTTCTCTGGGCAGCCTGTAACTCTCTTATATTTTGTAATATACACTGTACACTAGGAGAAGATCTTTTAAGTACCTGAGGACTCATGTTGGATCTGTTAATTTTAAAGTAAATTATCTTGGTTTTTTAAGTCTCTTATTAAGCCATGTTTTCTAGGTCTCTGATTATTATCTTTGCTCTCCTCTGAACTTTTTCCACACTCGGAGCAGATACGGCACCAGCCAAAGCCTAGTCATTGCCTGGTAGAATAGTTGTGTGACTGCCTGGCTCAGAGGCTATGTTCCTTTTATATTTCTTTGAAGTTGTTGATTTGTGCCAGGCTTGTGCTGTGGTGTAACCTCCACATAATTTGCTACAGAACTGGTATCTAGCCAAGTGTTCATCATCCTGCTCTTGTAATTCAGGTTTTATATATCTGAAGGCAAGGCATTTGTCTTCATATATGCTTGAAGGGTCATGTCCAAAAAGGTGATCTCTCCTCAGTATCCCTAGATTAGTGTGATACTTTGTAGCTGAACATTTTGAATTTTATCTTTTTTGCTTTTGTTTACTTCATTCCTGTTTGCTAAGATTTTTTAATTCCGATTAACTCCCTGGTTTCACAGGCCTTTGCAATGTTATTTAAGCTCTGTTGGAGGTTTGTGCAAAGGGAAAACTGTTCTAAATCCTGATTGTAAGAAAATCTGTTTGGTTCATGCCAGAAATCAAGATATGCAAAGCCTCTGACTTTCCAAGAATACATCCAGTGGTTCCTACATTTTCTCAGCCAAAAACACAGCATATACCACTTTTATGGTCCTGGAACGTTTGTCAGATTTGAGAGCCTTGCTTCCTGTGGAGCAAACCTTTGTAAAATGATACACAAGACTTCCTCCACATGGTCTAGGTGGCAACAGATTTACAACACAATGGCAGCTGGCTTTTCAGGTCCCTTTCCATACCTGAGACTAAGATTTAGGACCTCATGGGCACATATTCCAAACTAGTACAGCAATGCATACAGCACTATTTAAAGCTCCACAGAGTAGGGCTGCTGAATTGCGCTGTACAGGTTTTTAATGCAACGCTGAACTGAGTCAGATGCATAACAATGTTTGCAGACACTCTCAGGACAATTTCCATTTTGATGCTAAGTTATAGGTGATTGCTTTTTAGTAACGGCTGTCAGCAGTTTTTACATCTTTCTGACAGTTATTATCTCTCTTCCGTATTTCTGTAGTTGTTAACCCTGACAACCGTCTATGAATCAGATGTTTTATCTGAGACTTCAGCGAGAAAAAGAGTTAACAAACTTTGTTTAAAGTATTAGGAGAATTCAATTAGGTACTGACATGATGAGGACCTTAGAAATAAGCAAAGCAAGATCACATCCTGAATCATCCTCAGATGTACTAGCATCTCTTTTCTTTTCTCATAAGGAACTAAATTATAGCTATTCTAGCTGGAAGACAAGTTTTATGAAGAGTCAAAGGCAAAAGCCTCCAGCAACCTGTGAGGTGGAAATTATGATAAACGCTCCCAATTTTGCTATATTAGTTTATTTATAAAATGCTATGCATATCTTTTGAGAGACCCAGTACAAATGAGGCTCAAAAGAGTTGACATTTGTTTTATAAACTGCCAAGTCAGTGTCCTTTATTTAGAGAACAAGGTTTGTATATCACCTTCACCCATTTCTAAAAATACCCACTTCCCTTGTGGGAAAACAGCACATAACTATCTCTTCAAGTGAGTTATTTGGAAAATCAACCCATCTGATGTTTTCTGTTGCTAAGTTGTTATGTCAGTGTTACTTTCAGTGCTGGAGAGGCACTGTAGGCATTAAATTATACAAGTCCATTTGCCCCCCAAAGAGAAAGAGGTGCCTGCAACAAGAGAGGAGACCCACTCCCTCTGCTCTCCTCATTCTCCATCTGAAAGTTTAGCTGATTCTGCAGAACTTCCCTGGCTTTTTTGTGCTAGGGCAAATAACCACTCTGTTTTGCCATGAGTACAAATGACCTACGGACGTGCAGTGCATTAACAGTGGAAGAAAGAGATGGTGACAAACCAGGAACACAGTGGGAGGACAGTAACAATATTTTCTCTTTCGAGACATTGCAAATATGCAAAGGACCTCTCAGAGTATCTGAGGAAAAGGTAAACAGTGGGGAAGAAAGTAGTTTGGAGCAGTGTTTTCAGATAACTGTCTGGGGACCTCAGGGTAGTGATTTCAAAGAGACTCTCAGAAGGCACCAAAGGAAAGCAATCTCACCACGTTCTCAGCCTGTGGAAAACGTTTCAGGTCCCTAGCTTGCTGCTTTGCAGTAGGTTTTAATGCTTAGCCCATTTTGTAGTGATCCTCTTTGACAGAACATCAGTTTAAACAGCAAAATTGTTCCAAACGCAGTCTTTCTTTGTTCTGGACTTGTTCACGGAGCATTCAGGGAAGAATATCCTTTGTTATAGGTTGCCTGTCTCCACAGTTGTAGGTGATATATATATATATATATATATAAAATTAGTTGATATAGCTAAGTTATATGGACCCTATTATTTAAGGTATTTTCTCATTTGATCTTAAATCAAGCATAAACAAAATGAAGTTATTATAAATGTCCAACTATATTCCCTTAAGTTTTACAATTTCTCTCATATTAATGTAATTGTTTGCATTTCCGTTTCTGCTAAATAGGCATATTATTGTTATTCTGTAGCAGAAGGATGTTGAGAGATGATTGCTTTTTTTTTCTAAATCACAAGATATTATCACTATTGCAACCAATTTCCAGTATGAATTCCTTTAATGATAATTTAATAGATTCATACATTTTCAATACAAAAAGAGAATATTGTGACTGTCTCAATGGAAATGATGATACTTTAGGAACATTCATATATCTACTGGAAGGTAATGATGTGCTCATAACTTATGTAGGCATGAAAAGACTCAAAACTTGTCAAAATGTGGATATTGGGATGACATTTTTTTATATTGTTGTTTTATTTTTTAATGTGATATAATAATTACCAAGAGCTTTTAAAATATTTGATAACACATTGTCAGATATTAGAAAATATTTATTTTGATTGCCTATTTAACTTGCTGCCTTTTTATTTTCATTAATAGTGTTTTAATATAAAGTTTCCTAAGCTCCATGGGTACCACTGACCATAGGCTGTAAGAATGTGTGTTGCAAGAAAGGCTGATAGATTGGTCTTAACTGCAGACAGATTCATCTGTCTTATCTAATGTTTATTAAGAAATGTTAAATTGTATTAGACAAACCTTCAACTGCATCAAGAACTGCCAAATAGCTGTTATCTGCAGTAATTACTGGACTTACATCTCCACCTGCTGGCTGATGCAGCAAAGTCCCATTGAAATGTAATCGAAGCAGCATTTAACTGTAAAAGATTTTCTTATGATATTAAAATAATTTACAGCCATGATTTTCGAGGGAAGTTTGATTAAAATTATTTGACCTATGCGTATTCACCTAGGTCTAACAAAGAAAATATGACAAGATTTTTAAATCAGAAAAACAAAATACACTTAATCCACCTACAGATTCTGTCAGTGGCAATGCATGAGCATATCCAAGAGCCAAGTACACCACAGAACTGTAGGAAGTTATTCCGATGTAACTCAATAAAGTTTAATAGTGTAACAAGAATTGTCACTAGAGAAATCATTTATAAAAACAGTAAAGGAAAAGTCTGTTGTAGCGAAGAACTCAGCTAACCCATAGGGTGATTACTAGTGCTGGCTTCCAGCACAAAAAAAAAAGTGGGGGGGGGGGGGAAATTTCATATTAGCAGTTTAAAGGTTAGCAAAGAGAAGAGGCTGCAATTCAGTAATAAAAAGTTGAAAGTCAAAGTGGACTGATAATGAGAATTTTCTTTCAGAGTAGATTTCATCTGTTGGTAATAGTAGAGGAGGAGAAATGCTTTTTGTAAAAGCTGATCATAGACAACAACTCCTCTGCAGTGTGACAATAGCTGTGAAAAGGGCAAATGCAATCCTAGAACTTATTTTGCTGTAGCCCTTGACCTTTCATGGTTATAGAATATTTCAGAATCTCAGATGCCTGCTGCACCTTTTCTTCATAAGTCAGGGTATCATCTCCTCTCAGCCTCAGATGGAAATTGTCATGCTTCTGTTGTCTTTTAGACTCTACAACCTTTCCCTCATTTCACCAGGGAGAAGGAGGAAACATAGAATAAATAGACACAAAATTACAGTATAGGCTGTTCTTTTATACCTTCATTTTCTCCAGAGATTTTACTTTCTTATTCTTTATGATGGGGCATTTGTCTGTGGGACCTAATGTCACATCCCCTCTACCTTTAAAATCTTTTTGACTGGCATTTCTACTGAATCTACTTAATTTCTGCTTAATTCCCAAGTTTCTGGCTTCAGGAAACTCTTACTCGAGATAACATTGGTAAAATCTTAACTATTGTAAGGGATACTAAATACACAGTCTCCCTAGTAATCATATTAAGAATAAATACAGTACAACACATGATGAAACTAGAAATGCTTGGACATTTCTAGTGATGCTTGGGCTGAGTAATAGTAACTCTTCAACTCACACATTTCTAGTTTTACAGAGACTCAGATTAGATCAGATGCACCTGAAAAAGCATTTAGAATTAAGGATGTTATTAGAATGCCTCTTAGAATTAAGTACCTTTGAAGATAGTCCTGAAGTGCAAAGGGGTCCAGGAAGGCTCCACATTATTCAGGACGGAAGTTTTAAAGTTGTAGTAGCAGACTGTCCACATGTGCTGTGCCAAAAGACAAAGCAGTGGGGAATATGACCAGCCTGGCTGAACAGAGAGCATTGTCTGGAACTCAGAAACAAAAGGAGAGTTTGACCCTTGGAAGAAGGTGCAGACAACTCAGGAGGGCTACAAAGATGGCATGAGGTTATGGAGGGAGAAAATTAAAAGGGCCAAAGCCCAACTTGGACTTAATCTGGGTACTCAGTAAAGGGCAATAAAAAATGTATCTATCAGCAACAAAAGGAGAGCGAAGAAGACTCTCCATCCTTTAGTGGATATGGGGGAAAACTTGGTGAGGAAGAACAAGGAGAAGGCTGAGGTACGTAATGCCTTTTTTTCCTCAGTCTTTAATAGTAAGACCAGTTGTTCTCTGGGTAACCAGCCTCCTGAACTTGAAGACAGGGATGGGGAGCAGAATGGAACCCCATAATCCAAGAAGAAATAGTTAGCAATCACCACTTAGATGTCCACAAGTCAATGGGGCCAGATGAGATCTACCTAAGAGTATTGAAGGAACTGGCAGATGTGCTCACCAAATCACTTTCCATCATTTATCAGCTCTCCTGGCTAGCTGGGGAGGTCAGAGTTGACTGGAAGTCAGCAAATATGATGCCCAGCTACAAGAAAGTGTACTGGGGGAACTACCAGCTTGTCAGTGTGACCTCAGTGCTGGGGAAGCTTATGGAGTACATCATCTTGAGTGCCATCATGTAGCACTTGCAGGATAACCAGGTCATCAGGCCCAGTCAGTGTGGGTTTAGGAAAGGCAATCCTGCTTAACTAACCTAATTTCCTTCCACAAGAAGGTGAACTGCTTAGTGCATGAGAGAAAGGCTGTGGTGTTGTCTACCTAGACTGTAGTAAAACCTTTGGCATCATTTCCCACAGCATTCTCCTGCAAAAGACTGGCTGCTCGTTGCTAGGACAGGCATACTCTTTGCTGGTTAAAAAACTACCTGGATAGCCAGGTCCAAAGAGTGGTGGTGAATGGAGTTAAGTCCAGTTGGAGGCCGGTCGCAAATGGTGTTCCCCAGGGGTCAGCATTGGATCCAGTTCTGTTTCTTGTCTTTATTAGTGATCTGGACAAGGGGATTGAGTGCACCCTCAGAAAGTTTGCAGTTGACACCAAATTGTGTGGGAGTGTTGATCTGCTTGAGGGAAAGTAGGCTCTACAGAGAGACCTGGACAGACTGGATCAATGGGCCAAGGCCAGCGCTAGGGGGTTGAACAAGGCTGAGTGTCAGGTCCTATGATTGGGCCAAAACAGCAACCCCATGCAACGCTACAGGCTTGGGGGAGAATGGCTGGAAAGCTGCCCAGTGGGAAAAACTCTGGAGATTTTGGTTGACAGCTGGCTGCATGTGAGCCAGCAGTGTGTTCCAGTGGCCAAGGAAGCCAATAGAATCCTATCTTGTACCAGATATAGTGTGGCCAGCAGGACCAGGGAAGTGACTGTCCATCTGTACTCAGTGCTGGTAAGGCTACACCTTGAATACTGTATTCAGTTTTGGGCCCCTCACTACAAGAAAGACTTTGACCTGCTGGAGCATGTCCAAAGAAAAGCACCAAACCCAAGGAAGAATCTAGAGCACAAGTCTCATGAGGAGCAGCTGAGGGAACTGGGGTTGTTTAGCCTGGAGAAAAAAAGAATCTGAGGGGAGACCTTATCAGTCTTTGCAGCTACCTGAAAGGAAGTTGTAGCAAGACGGTGGTGGTACAAGTGATAGAAGGAGAGAAGATTACCTTAAGTTGTGTCAGGGGAGGTTTAAACTAGATAGCTGGAAAAATGTCTTCACCAAAAGGATTGTCAAGCATTGGAACAGGCTGCCCGGGGAGGCGATTGAGTCACCATCCCTGCAGGTATTGAAAAGGTGTGTAGGTGTGGTGCTTAGGGACAGGGTTTAGGGTGAATTTGGCAGCGTTATGTTTACAGTTTGACTTGATCTTGAAGGTCATTTCTAACCTAAATGATTCCATTATTCTCTAAGCAGTGTTTTATATAGAAGCCCATGTTAAACAGTGCTAGAAAGCAGATGCTAAATCAAGTAGGTTTCTTCCTTTTTTTTTTCCTCTGAACAATTTCTTCAGATAGTTACAGAAGAAAAAAATAACCTGAAACAGGTGCATGCCATGAATGGAAAAACAGCTCTTAACAGCTGGAAAAGAATTTTTTCACAAATGCAGGAGATAACTGAAGGAAACTTGAAAGGCACTTTGCTGTGCATATGTAAGCAACAGGCACCAGCAGGAATATTAATTACCCAGTGAGACAATAGCTGTAGTTCTGCAGATAGCTAGTTTTTTATGGTTTCATTTGACTCGGATTGAGAAAGTTAAATATGCAACTTTGTTAACTGAATTTGTACATTTCTACATTCTGGACATGAGAGAGAATCCAGAATACCCCAAGAGCGTAAGTGATGCTGAAAGACCTGGAGTTCAACCCATAAACACATGAAACCAGCAGGACTAGAGGGCTTCCTGCAACTTGAGAGCAGCAGAGATGATGTCTCAGATCTTTGAAAGTGCTGGTCTTTCTGAAATGAATTGAACACACATAAGCAGACAGATTGTTCAAAAATATTTGATCTGTCAGATAACTTCCTGGTCTGTTGCTAAAGAGAAATCACATCCTGTTTCTGTCTTCAATTTTATGGGCTTCTTCAACCTCTTTTCATTAAATACTAGATTTGTAATGCCTCTGACTATTCTGACACAGCTCTAAGTTTAGTTTCATTTGTCCTTTTTCGAAAATAGCAGGCCAGCTTTGTATGCAGCATCGTACTGCATGCAATCCTCAGCAGTGATATTGATCTGTATCTGCTGGAAAGATCTCTGCTAATAGATCTTAAAGTTTCATTTGCCCTTTCCAAAGCTTATCTGATACTCTTTTCATCCATTCCTGAACTATCTGACCTTATGCATCTCAGCTTTTCTTGCAAAAGTTCAATGATCCAGTCTTGGTCCTGGTGAGGTAACAGGCACAAGATGCACAGGATAGCAGCCAGGTATGTTTTTGAAAGGTTCCTCAAGAACGTTGGTGTTACTTTTCCAATACTTGAGTCCATTTTCATTTAATAAGCTTTAATGTTTTTTTCACTTGTATTTCTAATGAAGCTTGAAATTAACATAGTCTTTTTGTTTACTTTCTTATTTGCAATGTCATTGTTGATCATAATAGCATGGTACTAGGAATAGTTCTTGTAAAGCTGGAGCCAGAAGTAAGAAGTATTTTGGATAGGCCCTGTACATTGGGAGGAGTGTTCTGAGTTATTTTATCCTTATGGATAAAAATAGTGTTTAGTATCTCTACATTTAAACTGCTATTTGTTTGGAGACAATTCATGTGAATCTAAGGTAAAAGTTATTTTGGTTCTCAAGGTTTTGGTAGCATCACTTTAACTTAACATAGATGCTTTTTGTTTTGAAAAGCTCAAACACATTCATTTTCTTTTTGTGAGTTAATTTTCTTATTCTTATTTGCATGTGTAATAGCATGGAAAAAATATGGTTTTAAGGGAAAAATTATAGCAGTTAATTGTTCTGAAATTTCTGAAGACCGTAGAAGATTATATTAGGATCAGAGAATCATAGAATAGCTTGAATTCAAAGGGACTCATAAGGATCATCGAGTCCAACTCCCTAATCCTCGCAGGACTACCTAAAACTAAACTATATGATTAAACGGGTAATTCAGACAGCCCTTTGAGTCTGACAGGCTTGGTACCTTGGCCACTTTCCAGGGGAGCCTGTTCCAGCAACCAGTCACCCCCTCAGTGAACAACCTTTTCCTAATGTCTAACTTGAACTTCCCCTCATGCAATTTTATTCCATTTTCTCTTGTCCTGTTGCTGATGAGAGGGGATCAGCACTTCCTGCTCTGCTGCCTCATTGTAGCCTGCAATGAGGTCACACCTCAGCTTTCTCTTCTCCAAGCTGAACAAGCCAAGTGACCTCAGCTGTTCTTTTTACACCTTGCCCTCAAGACCTTTCATCATCTTAGACACCCTCCTCTGAACACACTCTAATAATTTTATGTCCTTCTTATATTGAGTCACCCAAAACAGCACACACTACTCAGGGTGGGGGCCACACTAGTGCTGTATAGAGTAAGACAATCATGTCCCTCAGCTGGCTAGCAATGTTGTGCTTGGTGCCCCCCAGGATGCAGTTGGCCCTTTTGGCTGCCAGGGCACACTGTTGGCTTGTATTCAGCTTGCCATTAACCCAAATCCCCAGATGACTTTCCACCCCATGGAGCTGCTCTCCATCCTCTCATTCCCAAGTTTGTATGTATAATCAGGATTACCCTGCCATAGGTGAAGAATCCAGCAGTTGCTCTTGTTAAATTTCATATGACTGGTGATTACCCAGCTCTCCAGTCTATCCAGATCTCTCTGTAAGGGCTCTCAGCCCTCAAGGGAATCCATAGCTCCTACTAGTTTAGTGTTGTTGGCAAACCTACTTAATGCATATTTGATTCCTGCATCCAGATCATTTATAAAAACATTGAAGAGAACTGGCCCTAAAACTGAGTCCTGGAGACCCCCACTAGTGACTGAGCCTGATCCATCAACCCTATTGTACCGATGAACAAGATTTCAGTAAGTAAATTTTGCAAGCTGGAAGTATGATGGGATTGACTTTGATATTTAAAATACACCTTGAGATTTCTGGTGTTTTGTATATTTGTTATCTGTTTAAATAAACTTGGTGTTAGCCTTAAGGTCAGAGTCTGTTAATATTTACTTTGGAGTAATCTGCCTTTCTGAGCTTTTTTTTTTTTTTGGTCCCTCTCTGGTTTCCATCCCTGTAACAGTAATGTTAATAGTATACACATCCTTCCAGAGATACAGCAGTAATGGAAAAAGTAAACTTTGGTGTCCTTAATCCATTTTTCAAAGTCAGATATTTCAGTCTAAAGATACTACTGCTTTGGAGATTCTCTTGTTGTGACTCAAAAAATCTGTAGATGATAAGAATAGCTGGAACAGTAGTTGCTCATCACAGGGCTGGTAACTGATGTGCTGTCAGAGTTGTTAGCTAAAACAGACACCAGGGTATTTTCATGACAGCTTTTCTTTCTGCATTTTTGATATTCCATATTTCTGAATTATTCAGCATTGCTGCTGCTAAGTCAGATAGTGTCTCCGGAGTATAATTAGCTAAGCAATGGTTAAAAACAGCAAGAAAGAAATGTCCCAATTATATATTCATTGCTTTGTGAGTACTTGAATAGCAGTTTAGAATACCAACTACAGTTTGCAGGAACTTGCAAGGCAGAGCTAGGAAGCTCTAGAAAAGAGATCCTGGTTTCTGTCAAGCTCACAACAAAATTCCTTTTGTATAAAACAGAGCAAGAATGAAACCTTTCAAAATATAGAAAAATCGATACGACTAAACTAATGCTGAGATTTGATCTCACCTACATTTGTCTCACTCTTAGAAATGGAAGGACTGTCTCTTTCTCCATGTCTTAAATGCTTTGGTTGTTCTTTTTCCATGCCTCACATTTTTTGAAATTGAAATTAATTTCATTCTCACCAAGATAATAATGACAATATTTAGCTAGTATTTGATCTACTGCTTTTACTGCTGGAACTGTGTTTTGCTAAATAAAGGAATGACATTTCAGGATTGGGAGCCTGTTAAGCTTTTGATTAGGTATACAGGTGCTTTAATATTTGTCTCATGGTAAGTCAGAGTATTCCCAGTTGTTTCATTTCAATATAAATAGGCTGGTTTAGCTTAAAAAGCATTGTTTTTCTTGGCAATCATCATGCATCTCTGTTCTATGGCAAAATGTACTATCAGATATGCAGAATACATGATCTCTGTCTTTGCTATGACTAATGTATATAGGAGAAATAGGCTCTGCTGCTGTTCCCTTGATCAGTGCCAAGTGAATCCACTTTGGTTGTCACTTTGAAGACAGATGTCAGATGGCCACTGGCTGAAATGAACCCAGAGTCAGTCTCTGAAAAACAATGGACACATTTATTTTCAGGATTGAAACTAGGTTTTGAGAATGAAAGGAGAACATAAACATTTAATGCAAAGAAAGTGCTTTTTGTTTCTTTGACTTTTCACTGGGATCTTTTAAAGATAGTCTTTCTTAAAAGATTTTGTTTGCATTATAAGCTTTAGTGACTATGTTATTAAAGCATCCTACTGAAGTAGAAAGCTATTAATATTGAATTTAATAGATGGAGCACAAAACAAGTGTTATTTAGCTGTCATGTGTAGATTTAAGGAAATAACCCAAAAAGAAATTTCACCAATATTTAATGTCATCTGTAGCCCCTTTCTGTTTGTCTTCAGTTTATGCATACATAGCTTTATTATCTCAAAATGCATGGAAATATTTCAGCTTTCTGTGTACAGGCCTTGTTGGAAAGCCAATGAGCAAGCTCTATGTTTACACTGTGGCAAGGAGAGAGCAGTATCATACCAGGTGACTGGGTTGACTGGTCACATCAAATACAGATCAGATTATGGAGTTTTTGATCCATGCAGATAAATTTCAAAATACTATTAATGGAATAATTATAAGTGACAAAGATACTGGGAGAAAAGAGTGCATAAGTATGTTATAAGCCTAAAATAAGCTGATTTCAACAAGGAAAATGTTTTGAATTTGAGATTTCTGATTGTAATTTATTTTCAATAACATTGAAAACAAATTATACAAACCAGAAATGCTGGTATAAATCCATATGTTTTGTTAGAATTTTTATGTTTTGTCATTATCAGAAGCAAGCTTGATTACTGAGTAGAACATCCTGGAGGACAGGCTTAAAGCCAAATTAGCCACCTGTCCATATTAATTAGCTGCAGGAGTGATGTCAGAGTTGGCTCCAGGGACATTCCAGCTGGTGTTCTCCAAGGGAAATACTGTATGTCATCAGTTTAAAAGCAAGATACAGACACACTTTCCTGCCATGAATGTAGGGTCAATACACTGCATAATAACAACAACAAGCAAAAGAGGTGAGCCGGGGAAAAGTAGTTTGAGACAGAGGTTGTGCTGGCAGTGGCTTCACTGCATCCTTCCAAAACTGGAGTGATTCAATTCTGATTTAAAACACCTAGAAGACCGGGGATTTGGGGCATCGGTGCTGGGTGCAAATGATACTACTGGGTGCAGCACAGCTAGAAAGGATGGGCATACTGTTCTGGGTCTCTGAAGCAGCCTAAAATTCAGAATGCCTCCAGGAGTGCTCTGTCAGGTATGGCAGACATGGGCATTTCTCAGAGATTTGCAAATATGATCTACAGAGTGAAGAGGAGCAGGATTTGTGGGCTATACAAGATTATTATAATTGCTATGAAAATCTGGGACAGACAAGAGGCAGGTTTGTTTAGTGAATATTTAGCCTATGTGTGCAGGCTATTATAAACTACTGTTCTAGTTTGAGCTAAAGCAGAACTGATTTTCTAACTTTCAGCTAATCCTCATATAAGTAACTTCAGTTTCTCAAAGTTAAATACGTCTTTTCAGACAGTATTTTCTTCCAGAAGTGATAACACGGGTCAGTGGTATGCAGAAAGGCTATTGTTTACGTCTATCCCTATGGAGATGAAAGCCATTCTAGAGTTTGTGAAATGCTGCAAGTAAAAGGGATGAAAAAGGGTCACACTTGCAGGAAGGAGTGGATGGGACAGGTGACCCTGAACTGACTGGCAGAGTACTCTATCCCATACGTGTCATACTCAGGATAAAACTGAGGGATCAGGGAGGTCGAACTCTCTTCTTTGAAGGCCAGCATCCAGTAAGAACTCTTTTTGTGTTCTTGGAATGCTTTATGTGTTCCTGAACCCAGTTCCTGAGTTCAACTCCCATCTACCACTAAATCCAGCCCAGGACCTTTCCCCATGCCTGTTCTGCAGCTTCAATTGTGACATAGTCATTGTAGGGGGCACTTTTGTGTGTTTGTATATAGCTTATTATTTTGTTATTAATAGTATTTTTTTATTATTATTGTTTCATTAAAGCTGGGGGTTTTTTTGTTTGTAATCCACTAGTCTCTTTCTCTCATTTGCCTTTCCCTGTTGGGGGTGAGGGGTGGAATTGGAGGTGTAACTGCCCACAGTTAGCTGCCAATCAGGCTGGGACTAAACCATGACAACCACATAATCAGAAAGAAGGCTCTCTCTGATCTGATTGATACGAGCTTGTCTGGAGCTGACCATGTCATAGAAATTTAATTTTCTTCTTTGACAAAGGATGTGGTGTCATAAGACACAGGGAAAACTTGACTAGCTCTATGCCACCAGGTCGAGGAAAAGATGATCCTGCTGTGGGGCAGTCTGTCACACTGTTGACTTGTGTTGCCTCCTGCACTTTACAGTACCCATCTCCAGGACCTATGTAAACTCTCTGAAATGGAGAAAAAGAAAAAAAAAAAAAAAAAAAAAACATTTAGGAAAAAATGTCTAGTTTTCTAGAATTTTAGTGAATTAAACAGTTTAAGGAGGACAAAGCTGTTCATGGGAAGGAGACCACAAACCTGCAAGGAGGTGGGGGAGGATTAGAGGAGTGAATAGAGAATGCATTCTCTCCCATTGGTAACAGCAATTCATTAGATGTGTTAAGCAATATTGGGAATGTAGGAAAATAGAGAGGTGGTTAATGTGTTCTTTCTTCCAAGGCTTCTGGTGTTGCCACTGCTGCTTCCTAATAAAGCTGAAAGAGTGTGGATACATCTTTAATTTTCATCAGATAACTGCACAACAGGTTGAGCAGAAACTGCTGTCAAAGAGTAGCTGTGAGTGGGTTGACATTAAACTGTGAGATTGTCTCACATATTGATGCAGGTCCCTGAGGCAAATGTCTCTGCAGAACCCCACATCCTACTTCTGTTCAGTGTCTTCATTAATTATCTGAACAATAAATTAGTAGTAAGTTTTTAAACACCAAGCACGCTGGCATTTGCAGTATCGTACGAGTCATTAAGAAAACGGAGTCAAAATGTAAGTTAGTCTTGGCAAATTGAGGAAATAATTAGGTGAAAATAACATGAGATTAGGCCTCAAAAAGCATAGAGTGCTACAGCTGAGGAGATAAATGCAAATAGCTAGTTAGTCAACCCTGTGACATGACAGGATGAAAAAGTTATGTTAAATAAACAACAAAGTTGAACTTTCATTGTGTAGTTCAGGTGACCCTGAACTGACTGGCAGAGTACTCTATCCCATACATGTCATACTCAGGATAAAACTGAGGGATCAGGGAGGTCGAACTCTCTTCTTTGAAGGCCAGCATCCAGTAAGAACTCTTTTTGTGTTCTTGGAACACTTTATGTGTTCCTGAACCCAGTTCCTGAGTTCAACTCCCATCTGCCACTAAATCCAGCCCAGGACCTTTCCCCATGCCTGTTCTGCAGCTTCAATTGTGACATAGTCACTGCATGGAGTACTTTCATATGTTTGTATATAGCTTATTATTTTGTTATTAATAGTATTTTCCTTATTATTATTGTTTCATTAATTAAGAAACTGCAGGTAACTCTATGTTACGTCCAGATTTGGTCACCATTCCTGGGAACCATGCAGCAGTCATTGGGAGACTCCAGTTCAACTTCAGTTTTTTAATGTAGAAGGAGGGCTGAGAGGGAAGACATATCTGTTTTCTGATATGAAAAAAAGGTCATTTAAAGGGGGATACTGGTTGTTTCCATGGAGACTGGGGCAATTTTTTCAGGAAGTTGTTTGTTTCTTCCTTTGTTTATTGAGGTTTGCATCAAGTAAAGGCAGCGTGTGAAGTGGTCAAGGAGAAGAAAATCAGTTTTATCAACCCTTAATATTTTAAGGAGTGCTATACAAAACCTCAGTGGTGGTGGTTTACTTGTGCACAACTCTTTTTTTTTTTTTCCTGTGAAAATTGCATTTCCATGGGCAAAGAACAGTGCTTAGTGATTTGCTGAACTCTTCAGCTCCATCAAGGGACTTGATTTAATAACTGAGATGTAGGAAAGAGCATTCTTAATCCAGTGAAGCACTTCATTGATAGGTTTGTGTCCTAAGAGGGAAATAAAACAGAATAGCTAAACCATTTGTGATAAAGTCAGTTTGTAAGGCTTACAATAAGAGGAAATGTTTAACTTCAAAAAAATCTATTCTACAGATCAAGAGTTATAGTACTGACAAGTAATTCAAACAAAAATTTGAACAATATATACAAAGTTAACATTGGAGGCATGTGTGAAATCATATTTCAAGGGATCTTTTGAAATGTAACTTCCTGCATAGTAGCCCTGAAAACGTTTTATTTGGTATTCTAGATCAGTATTTTAAGTGTTAAAATTTTAAAAAAGGTGTTTTCAGCAGCTAACTGGGGTGGCATGAATGCAGGATGTCTAATTGTACTGAGGTTCTGGGAGACAGGCCCTGCTAGAACAGTTTGGTGACTGAAAAAAGCCATCTTATGTATCAATTTCTAAACAAACACCTTTTTGCAAGAATTGATATTTCAATGGATTTCTTATATCAGCAGACAAGCCATAAACTTCCTGAAAATAGATTATTTTTCTGGTTTGCTACTTACTGCAACAGATTGCATGCTGACTTCTTATTAGAAAATATATTTAAAAGATCTTACATTAATCTCTGCCTAGAGTACGAATTAGCTTTGCTTCATTGATGAAGCTCAGTAGCTGGAAAACTAAACTCAAAGTCTTTCATGCAAGAAGAAAAATGTTCTTGACTACATTCCCTTCTCTGAAACAGGAGCTTTTTATTATTTACACTATTTGTCAAGAATATGATGCATATTTCTTGCTTAATACTTGGCTGTTGGCTTTTGTCTTGATAATGAAATACATACACACATGCTTTGAATGTATCTTGACAGTGGAATGAACTTCATTATTCCACAGAGATGTGAAGATCTAATGTAGGAATATTAGCTTGGTTGCATAGTGTTTATCATGTGGACACCATTGCTTCTGGCAACAAGAGTTTCCAAAGGCTGATATTGTTCTTTATTATTAGCACACAACAAATAATGCATTGATCTTGAAGAACTATCAGGAGGGCATACGTGGATGTTTTGCTGGTATTTTCTGTGGACTTCCAGAGTTCCTCAAGTTCCAGAAGCAAAAATAGGAAAACTTTTTAACTGTGTCTTAATTATCTTCTTAGTCATTACTTGAGTTTGTACCTGTACAATTGGTAATGAGAGTGTGTGTTCTTCAGCAGCTTTCTTTAAAAAGTGAACTCTAAACAGACGGTGAGTCTCCTGCTTCATTGCTTTCTGATTTAACAAATTCTGCAGGAAGTGAAATCAAATCTCAAGGTGAATTCCTCCCTTCTTGTGCACAAAGAGGAAGGTTGTGTTGTTTTGTATCTTACTTCTACATGGGGAGTTGGACTACACTGAGTTTTCTCCTTGGGAAATGAGGGTGTATGAACCACTACTAGATTAATGAGAAGGTATCTATAGGGTATTGGTACAGACAGAGTGATGTATGAATGAAGACCAGTAATGCAGAGCATGCTGTGTCAGATTTGCTTGAAGCTGCTGTCCCTGCTCAGGAAAGAGAAGCAACAAAGACAAAACACTGACCTCTGTGAAGCTCATTCTTCTTCTAAGAAAATGTACTTAGTCTTTCTTTCTTGCTATTACTCTTTGTCAAGAAATTGTATCTTCCAGCTAGAGCAGGTTTTGTCCTCCAGGAATAATTGCATCTGCAAGTGATTGAAACATATTGTCAGGAATCCACTTCACTTGACCCCAGAATACAAGTTTAGTTGTGACTGTATTGCTTTTCTGCCTCCATTGAGAGATTGTGCCTCATCACTACACGGCAAACTCAATTATGAATGTGGATTCTTTTAGCAATACTTGGAAGCAGATTTTTTCCCTTTGGCTTGTTTGCTTTCCTGCTGACTCTTAGTGTTAGTTATTAATGGAATAGCATTTTCTGTAATTACAGTGGAGGCATGGTTCTGTTATTAAAGTATAGTTATGAGGGGGAAATATTTGCAATGTTCTGTTTCATTTTATCTTTATTTATAAGCATAGCGTTTAGAAGAATAGCATCCTGTGTATACCTTCAGAAGAAAAGCTATAAAAGTGATTCTGTCAGTGCTAATAATTTCAATCTGTGACCTGCATTTCTGTGTTTTATAATGTATTCATTTATGTCTTGCTATTTGTATTTAACTGTGTATCTGAGAAGGCTCATGTGTCTGTTGTTTGGTCATGCATTGTTGTGTAGCTGATTTTTTCAGGAAACTATTTTCATAAATACAGGACAATGAATGTCAGATTGGCCTAATTTCTGCTGTTGTCTACAATTTCTAATGGGCTCTCTTCTATTCTGCAAGCTGGAGTTGAGTGGTTTGAAAATGTATTCATTAGTGAAGTATTCAGATTTATTACCCTGCTGTTGTTTAGCTGGTATTCTAGGAATACTTTTACTTATGGAAGGACTGCCCTAGGTGGAGGGAGTGAAACCTGCTGGTGAGATTCATACTCCATGGCTTACACTAGCTGCAGAGAGAAATATCTCCTGAGAGCCGCCCTCCTTTCAGAGTTTGCTGGCAGAGTTTCCCCGGGGGAGAGTTGGGGAATGAGCCAAGATGGGGTCGGAGCAGGTAGGCAGGGAACTCAGGCTGAGAAATAAAAAAGAAAGGAAGTTACAGTGACAGGGTAGACAAAAACATTCCTCTCATCAGCAGACTTCTGCCCTTCAGAAGCGTTCAGCTTTTATTCCTTTAGTATAATCCATGCAGATCCTGGCCATTGCCACTAAATAACAGATTATAATCTCAAATATTAAGAGTGGATTACTGAGGAATACAAACAGGTGATGTAGGTACCTGCAGGGCTAAAGTGCTGCCCCATGGTGAGAAGTGCCTGGGCAGATGGAGAAAATTGGCTCTTGGAGAAAACAGATGATCTGAGATAAGAAGCCCATCTATATGCTGACACTGAGAATGGGTTACAGCAGCGTATTGATCTCTTACTGAGATTTGGTTTACACTTCCAAGGACAGTTTCTGCATTCATGCTGAGAAGCTGGGGAAAAGTGGAAACGCCTCAAAGTGTGGGCTCATAACCTAAAAGCTACCACTGACAATCCTCTTCCAATCTGCATTCAAAGTAGTTAGATGAGCAGCTAGGAAACCTGTTGGACCAGGAGCACTGAGTGTTCTTTGTGTAGTCTGTAAAATGATAACTGTGTTACCAATTCCCTCCTATGAATATCTTCTACTTCATACGACTATCTGTCAGTAACCATCTAGACAATATAAAACTCATTTGTTCATGGTGGTGAATAGGAACATGGTGGAGGAGATCAGATGAAACAACCATTTCCTGACAGCTGGTAGCTGGGATTTGTAACAAAGATTATTCTGACTGTTTGTTATTAAGGTTTTACATTTTCTGTACTGTTTTTCTGGGTTTTTTTCATGGATTTGGTGGGGTTTTTCTTGTAAACTATTAACGATGAAGTCTTCTTACATCAGATGCAAGAGTCCTTTTACTGTCCAGCTTACCTTCCTGACAGTTCAGGATTTGTTGTGCCTTTTGTGTGTTTTCTAATTTAATACTGAAGTGACAGGGCTTTCACTGGCAAATTTTTGAAAATTATTTTGGGATGACCAATTGTCGCAAATTTCTCTAACTCTTCAGAGGTTTCTTAAAATAACTATATCATTTATTTTATCTGCATACTATTACTCTAGGTAAATGTGAAACAATAGTGTTTCCTAGAAGCAAGTCAGTCTCTGGATCCAGGAGGAAGAAAGCCTGCAAGGTAACTGTGGTCTCTATCTGAGTCACCCAGAAACCAGCTTTGTACCTAGTCCAGTCCTATCCCACATGGAGCAGCTTTACGTATAAGGAACTGCCATTATCCTGCCTTTGAATTACTCCCAGAGGTCCCCTTCGGCTTGTTCTTCTCAGAAATATGTATTGTACCTTCCATCTACATGAAAATTTTTAGTGTGCAACTCCTAGGGTCAGGGAGCTTGGGCATCTCACTGGTTGGAAGTGCTTTACTATGCATGGGCAGTTACACTACATATGAGTTCTTGTTTCAAGCTCTGAAATCAATGTGCTTTGCTCAGAATGGAATACACTATGGCCTATATAAATTAGCAGAACTCTACAGCAAATTCATTATCCTTGTTTGTCTTCAAGGGTCAGGTCCAGAGTTCACACATAACAGCATAATTTCGCTGGCAACGTTTTCTTCATAAACTTAAGCCACCTAAAGACCCACTTCAGGTTCACAAGACACATTGACTGGAAGCATTCATTCATACAGGTTTTAGTGCTTCACCTTTAGACGTGACTATTTATCAGTAAATAGTGTAATAAGTGTACTTGTGACACTTCCATAAATTTGCACTTATGTGTAGATTAAAATAAAAATGTGATATTTCAAATGGGATAGACTATTTTCTTCTCAGCTGTATATCAAGACATTCACGTAGCTGAAAGGTTTCTAACAGAAACCTTTCATAACAGCAGTCAGCAACTCTTGCCGTCAGAACATTTCGCTAACAGTTAATGAAAACTGTCTTTATTTTTGAAAACAACCAGTTCACATCCAAATTCTGAAAGCGAAATATTAGATGTAAATCTTTTGAGGAAATAAAACAAGCTCTTGACTATCTTCAGCAATTCCTGTCAGCCTGGATTTTGAAAACCTCAAAAATATTAATCTCCCATAGATCACACTGTAGATATTCTCTCTCTAGCTCATTATTACTAAGGCCTATTTCCATGCACTTTTAGTGCAGAGCGAATGAGCTTATGCAAATGTGGAGAGCTATCCCTAGACCAGACTTTCATTTTATTTCTATTATCAATTGGAGATATTTTTTTTTTAATGTGATTTACTATGATGATAAAACAGGAAGGTTCGTTTCCCTGGGTTTCCACAGCCCTGCCTGCCCATCTTTACAATATCGAATTAAAAAGCAGGTGCTGTTGTGGGACAATGAAGTGCTCAACCTCATCAGTTTTCAGCTCCTTCACCTTTCATTGCGAAGTGCTTTCCAGTGTTTTTTGTCATATCCATTTTTGAAAAACTGCTTTCAGTACTTCATAGTTTTTGCAAGAAAATAGTGGTGTGCCTCTGGTGCAGACAAGTAGCCATCTAATTTGGTTGTAGTTAAGTGCCTGTCTCCCCACTGCCCTCCATAGCAGGGTAACGTAGCAAATTATAGAGCTTTAATAAATAGCAATGAGGCATCTAGAAGCACATTTCCAGGATCCCATTGGCTGCGTATTTGCCTCTTCAGGCATAATTATTTTTGCCTTCTCATAACTTAATGATAAAGTTCTTAAAATTGTTAACCATTGGCAAATGATTGACCTGCTTATGCTAGAAATGGCATGGCCTCACAGGCCCCAGTCTTCCTCCCTGTCAGCATGTAATCATTTCAGGCTTCTGCTAGACAGTAGCATGTCATATATTTACTGGAATGACCCCTTTTCTTCACTTGTTATCCACAAAAAGCTCAAGCAGCTGTTTTACTAGCCCCTGTGGAGTGCATATGGCACTGGAGAGGCTGCAGGCCTGATGGACACAGCCCCACTGGTCCTGTCTGCAGGGAGGGCACCATGGTGATCAGTCCTGCTGGGGCAATTAGCGGTCCAGCAGGTTTGGTCTGCATCTGAGGTTGTGCTGAAAGGTGTCAGCAGTGCATAAAAGGCTGTTCCTGCAGCGGCTTGTAATTCCCAGTTGGGAAGTTACTGTTACATGTTAAGTGCAAAGTTATTTTTCTGGCCTGTGCTGCCTTTAAATCTACTTTAATCTGCAGTAGGTACATAATGTTTTAGAGTTATAGAAATCAGAGTCATAAAGTTACAGTAAACAGAATAAGTTAATCAGGATTACCTGTAACTTTTAACAGCAGACTGCTATATCAATTAGATTTGTTATCATTATTTATCTAGGAATCTTACATGGGAGGACAAGGTCTGATTTAAAGGACTGTGTTAGAAATCAGAACCTATGTTCAGGCCAGTGGCTATGATTTAAGAGGAATTATTTATCATCTCTAATGAAATCTTAAAATTTCTCCTTTTATTTAAACTTTGCTTGTGGTGCTATACTGGGCTTAAGTAAATCAATGAAGCAAAAGTAAGCACTGGAAAAGGAGGGTAGTACCACTACATCTAAAGAGGGGAAGATAGCATTGTAATTGAATAGTAATTCTTCTCAGCCACTGCTCCCACATATTCTGAAAGAGGCAGTGATGGAATTTGATGAACTGTTATTATCCCCTAACGCTTGGGAGATGGTCATGTGCAACCAGGATGGGTAAACTGAAAATATGCTTCTGGTCTTGTTTCTTATTTGAAAATACAAGTTGAATCTCAAATGAGATGTCAGTTTACCTAAGTATTGCTTTCCTTAGACACAGCTTTCCTTGTTAGCTTGAACACATTTTTCCTGTTCAAAAGTAACATGTACACTCAGGAGAGATTATTGGCATTGCCTTAAAATTCCAGCATCATATTTCAGAATAACATAGATGGAAAATATGATCATAGGATGATCATTGTGCTTTCACAATAGAAGAATTAGATTTTCACAAGAACCAGGAACATGGTTACTTCCCCCACTTCTGAAATTCTTAGGCTGTGCAAAACACTACTTATCTCTTTGAATTCTGACCTCGGGTTACCTTTATATGCAGAATTTAGTATAGCTGAAAATCTAGGCAAGTTGAGAAAGAGTATATCGTTTTACAAAGAACGTGAATCTTTTTGTGCTTAGTTTTAGATAAGCTTCAGTTCGAAGCACAGTAAAAGCCAGGAGGGCTCAGGTAAGCTCGTGTTTTAGAGATAGGTGGTAATATTTTGCCTCTGATTGATCATTATGTTAGCATTTAATTTGCAAACATTGTATTTTCCAGGGACAACCCTGGATAGAAATTATAATTAGCAATATGATACAATAAATTGACAGATTTGTGTCCAATTTTGCTTCGAGGTTGGGTTTTTTTCCCCAACAGTTCTTACTCACTTCCTACTAATAGGCTGAAGGACAGGTTGCTGTAATTGAGTTCTTCATGTCGAAGATTCATTCCTGCTCATGACATGTATATGGCTCAGCCAAAGTGCTGCTCTCAGTACTGAGGCCTCTGCCTTGTGAGACTGCTCATGTATTAGATTCAACTTGTAAGTGCAACTTGCAGCATAATATTACAGCTGTTATTTTGCTCCTCAGTTTTGCCCTTCTGAACACCCTTGTCTGTGGGATATTTCCAGAGGCTTTCATTTTCTTTTTGCTTCTGGATGACAATTTCTCCTTACCCACTTCCTTAGTTTAAGTCCTGTAGATCTACTTTAGCAACACTTCAGATATATTTCCCTTGGTTTATAAGAGATAATTATGAGAAGGGGAAGCCTCTTCAGAGTCTTCCATCTCTACCCAACTGACTCACCTCTTCTATAGCTTCACTAATTTCTAAATGTGGGAGGGAAGGATACATGGGCCTCAGCATAAGGGCTCATCACTCTTTTCAATATGATTTTTTCAATGACATTTAGCTATGAGCTAAGAAAAATACACAGAGAAGCCATGTGGTGAAATCACAGTGCAAAATTTTATAAACTGAACTTACGTGCTTTCAGAGCTTTCCTTGTGGGTGACTCTCTACAGCTGATTTTCTGTCCATTGGAGAAGAATGAGGTTTTATCTCAATATTTCCCAATCAGAAGTCTAATTAAATAATTAAATGTAATTTTATATAGATTTGGGGGTTAATTTTAAGTAATACAAATTGGCTGTAATGTGTTTCAGCACCATGAGGATTTGAATTGACAGATTAGGCCTGATGCTTTTTTCTTTCTTTTTCATACTTGTAAGAACATTTGCTTAAATGCCACAAGTTTATACTTTTAAGCTTCAAGGGAGTGAAACATATAGTGCTATTCACACAGGTTTCATATAATTAAACTAACTGGTCATAATCTTCAACAACAATGACTGAATAAGAATGCAAATTTTTATCAAAGTTTTTTGAACTCTGCTGGTCAAGAATAATTTGCTACATTTGGCATCAACATGAGGCCTCATTGCAATTTTAGTAGAGAGATTGTTCATTATGTGGAGATGCAGGCTACAAGAGTGCAATTCAAATTATATAAGTTTTGATTGCCATCCTGCATGATAATGCCTTCTGTGCTGGGAAGTAGCAGAGTCAGGAAAAGCTTGTGTGGCTTTGTCACAAGCAGCTGCTGTCACTAGTGGGTACAGCTCTGTGCATACCCATTCTTCTGCTACATTAGCATTTCACAGGTTTGAGTTGTCCACGAAAGATGGATGCACGAAAGATGTTTTACTTTAAGTTAAAACATAATGGAACTCTGCTAGATCTGAATGCAACTCTGCTCTGAAAAAGGGAATGATTTCTTTGTCAACATTGACTAGAATTTAAATGGAACTTCTTAGAAATGCAGATTTATCATTGCAGAGTTAGTCATTTTGTGCTAGCCTGTGGATAAGTGCTGTTTAGACTTGAGTATTTTACAGATTGTTTTGGGAAAAGAAAATTGAGAGTGTTTAATACAGAGATAAATATGGTTGAAATTTTAGTGCTATGTCTTTTAAAGGGCAGGTATCTCACAATTTAATTATCACTTGTAAAATAGTTGACTGGATACCAGTGAGTAGAAATGTATGAAATAAGCATGCATATATGTGGGTGTTTATTGATTTATAGGGTAATATGGAGACAGTGTTCATCTATATAAAATCTGTCGACATGTGATGGATTTTCAAACAACTTATTAGAAAGATATAGCAAAGAAAAAATAACATATGAATACCCGAACTGCTTAAGAGTGACAATAAAATTATACAACAGTTGAATAAGAGAATACAGATACTGAAGCCAACTGGGTATACAGAAATAGTCTGCACAGTGGGACACAGCTCATACAAATTAGAATTTGTGCAAGTAGCTTCAGTTTGCTTTGCAAAAATTGCTGGGGTACCTTACCATAAATAATTAGAACTTTGAAGTTACATGAATTAACAGAGGAAAAAAAAAATCCTCTGGCAATTTATCGTGTACTGTGGTGACAGCCTTGAATGTACAGCGAATTAATTGTTGGGATGGAGGCAGTTTTTAAGGGGAGCAAATCAACTTTTAGACAGACCCATTAACAGTTGATCTGCCATGTATTTTAAGATACTGTTTCTAGACTCCAAGGAGATAATGATATGGAAATCAGGAATGCAGTGGTTGGCAAAATGTGTATGATCATTTGGTACAGATAGGGGCAAAAATTCATCAAGTGGAAGAGTTGTTCAGAACACTGGACACTTTTTCTTGTGAAAAAAAGAAAGAGTAAATCGCATGGGCTAATGTCAGAGGTAGAGGTTTTACTTTCTAAATTTTTATTGTCTTACAGCAATATTAAATGTTTACAAAGTCAGTACACTTAAAAATATGTTTTTAAATATATTTGTTTAAAGATTTAAGTATATTAAAGATTCCACTTTTTATTTTACTTGAAAAATTCAGTAAGTCTGATCCAATTTCATTCCAGCTACATCAGCACCTTTTCTATGCACAGTATAGATTCTGTTCCTCAATTTATCTTTAGCTGGAGCAACCTTTAAGCTCATATTTTGGTCATTTATTTTATTAGCCTATCTAATTTCCTTGATATTTGTGCAGTTCATCTTAATTTCACTTTCTTTTATTTCTGCATTCCCTTCACTTCATGTGAGTGACCAAGTCTGTCTCTAATATTACACACACATAGATTTTGGTTATCAGTTTCATTAGAACCTTTTATTATCTAAGATTAGTGTCAGCTTCTGCTGTTTGTTTTAAGAATCTTTGGTGCAGTATCAAGAACCACTGCAGAGAGCACCAGGAGCAGCAACCACTGAAACAAGGTATTTGAATTTATTCACTCTTCTGAGGTGCCTTCATGTGGTAGCACTAGGGTGAGGGCCACGCTCCTTGACTGACAAGACATTGAAATTCACTATAAAAAAATGCATAAGTCCAACTCAAAGCTGCATTCAGTAGGTCACCAGTCGTCTCTGGGACTGTCACTGTGCCAGCAGCAACACGGTCCCTTTCCTCAGCACCTATCACATCCACAACTCTACAAGGTCAACAGGACACAGCTCTGACTGCTGATGAAGGCTGACATTTACTCCAGTTTTTGTACTGTGTGACAGCTGGTTTGGCACTGAAGGTCAGTTTTTCTAGCATATCCTGCATGAGGTGGACACATCTTTTCAGCATTCATCTGTTTCTATTCAGTGGCTCAGCACAAAGCCTTTAATCAGTCTGGATTATACAAAGAGATGCATAGTGCAATGTGTCGTTCACTGGTTGTGATTTTAATGGCCAAATTCCAGCTGTTCCAGGCAGGTGATCCCTATAAGCCCTTTCCAAAGTACCCCAATGTGCAGCAGCCCCAAATTCGATGATGATCAATGCATAGTGTAATATTTTCTTTATGTTGAATGATAGATTACACAAACCTGCATTCACCTACTAAAACATGATACTAAATAGATGTGTCATTGCACATCTTCCACTCTCGACATCAATGTACCTACTGCACACATCATTTAACACAGGTGCTTTCCCAAATGTCTTTCTGAATGCTGTCAAAAGGTCCTCTTTTCACGTCTTCGTAGATCCTTTAGGTCCAATGTATATACAATTCTTGCAATGTAATGAATCCAAGCCCTGCTATGCAGCTCATTTGTTTGCAATATACCACATTCATTTCTAATGCAAGTAACTTCAAATTCCTTTTAAGTCTGTGTCATTCTTTCTCTTACCTTGAAAATTCATAGATGATTTCTTTTCTTCCTCTGCATGTAAATTATGAGAAGTTGCAAAATTCTTCACTAATTGTGTTGGGGTGGGATTTTTTTGCAGTCTCGCAAAATCAGACTCTCTTTCTGTCTCAGGACAGGAATCTGTGACCTGTTGGGCCATTTTTTGATCTTTTACTTACAATATGGTTCTTTTTTTTTTTCTAACTATCTTTAAGTCTAGCAACCTAAGCCTTTCCAGCTTTTCTGATGTTTTGGAAAGCTCTCTTTTTTTTTTACCATCAAAATTTTTCTAGGTATTTTACAGCTTCCCACTGTAATTATTCACATAATATTATTCTACAGTAACTCAAGTCTGTGCTAGTATCTAGGACATTTCATGAAAAACTGCTTCTACAAACATGGCTTTGTACTTGACGCTTCTGTACAGAAGGCATTAAACAAAAGAGTAATTCTTCCCCTTTGGGCTGAGGGCAGTTCTTATTTGTGTGAGTCATTCTATTGGCTACAGAAGGATTTTTCGTGTTAGTCATGATTGCAGACTCCTGTCTTCATATTTTGGAGACAATTTAAGGCCTGTTCAGCAGCAGCTGTTTGTGCCATGGGCATGGAGTGGAATATCCTGTGCCAAGTGGTCAGGTTCACATGGCTTAGTGCTCATCCAACTCCAATGAAAACCAAAAAGCCACCTTGTTTGTCCTCTCCATCACTCCTGCTGAAAAGCAGCAAATGTCAGAACATGTGGACTAAAAAGAGTAGAGCAACTTTACATGAAGTATCTTCCAGGTTTTTTTTTAATTTCAAGTAAGTGCATGAAACATGAGTTTGTTGCTGTTCCAGTCATTGTTTGGGAGCTTTGCTAATTGTAATAAATGTTCTGAACTTTCTTGAACTAGCCTTTAACCAACAAAGGGTTTCCTTTACTCAGAATAACTACTGGGAAAAAAAAGAATCTACAGATTAGTTACAAAGTATCATTTGTAAGTATATGCCAGTTATTTTGCAATTTTAAGTCTCTGATTTTTTCATCTTCCGTCACTTGTGGGGATTGTCTTTTTCATAGGCTGTTCACTATGTCAAGAAAAATACTTAGAAAATATACTGTGCCTAAGAGATTAGAGGAAACCTGTATTTCCTCAGTGATTTCTGGGACTTCATTTCTTCTCCCAGTAAAGATTTAAGTTATAAGCGTTCTTCATACAAGTCCATCTTTATGAAAGGACATTGTGTTTTGATTATTTAGGACCTGAAGCAGCAAAGGGCGTATTGTAATTAGATTTGCTTTAGTAGGAACTGAAAATGTATTGTAGTAGTCAGAATCCCATGGGGAAGGTTTCTACTAAGATCTCCATTGAATTTATTCATATGTGGAAAGAACAGTCAATATTTGAGGTATGAAATGTCAATAAAAGTAAAAAGCATCCAGTGTATGTTACAGTGCATGGTCTTGTCAGTTAGAATAGTGCAGCTTTGTTTCACAAAGCTTCTATGTGCTTTTAAAAATATAATCTCTAAATGAAAATAGAATTAGTGTGTTAAAAACAGAGCTCCCTAGTCATGAAAACAGGTAGTTTAAGATAAGATATTACCTAAACCTTATGCAAAAGGGTTTTTTAAAAGGTTTTTTTTAAAGCTATTTTATAGAAGTGAAAGGTAAAATATGTGTGATGTTTTTCATTACTATGAATGCAGAAGAGAGGATCATTTTCTAACATTCATGTATACAGGGATTTGCTGGCATCCTAATAGTGACAGAGGCGACTCAACTGTCTGCTTGCTGTTCTATCTTCTTCACTGGTTTGGATAAAGGAGAGGAATTTAAAAAGTGTTAAGGCAGAGAAAATATGGCAGAATGTTGTTCCATTAGCTTTCTGATCTCTTTAATAAATTTCTAACTTATATAGAGATTCCTGTGGTATCTACCGGCCCTAAGCTCACTGCCAAATCCCTAAATCAGAGTGAAGTCTTTATTTTTCAGTCAATACTTAAGGAGCGATACTGTCTGCTTCCATTGCCTCAAAGAAACCACAAATAGTGATTCAGCCTAAAAATGCACTTAGATTGCATCATTTGCCCCCCAGGGGCTGCAGTGTTAAAAACCACATGGCATAGGATCCAGTTCTACACATCTGATAAGGAAGCACTGCCTGGAAGCTCTCCCTGTCTCTGAGGAGAGTTACGTGTCTTTTCTCTTGCTGACCAGCCATCAACAGTGATTTGTTCCCTCTAGACGCTTGCTCCAAAACTCATTATGCAAGTGGTAACCTGCGTTGATTGAATTGAACAGCTGGATTGGACTTTCTTCAACCTGTTTTCTCCTCACTGTTCAGTGTACAGCCATTTTATCCCACTTCTACCACAACTTCGAGGAATCAGTGAGCTACATTTAAATCCTCAAGCTATCAATGCATTTACTGCATTAGAAACATGGTGTTCTTGGTAGTGGAAAAAAACTTGCTTAGTTTCCAGTAAAAAATTCCTGCTTACAAATTTAAAATGCACTTTTCATTAATATTCCCTAACACTAACTTTAAATATCTCATTTGTTTTATTTGGTTTTGTCTGTGGAAAACGCCGAGTTAATTCAAGTACATTCATGTTCATTCATGGAATAAATGAAAACACAGTAAATCACTTGTCGATGAGTTAAAGTACCATTGTGTGACAAAGTTTAGGAGTTTTAAATGCTGTTGTAGAAATGCAGATGTTTAACTGCCAGCAGTTGCTCTGTAACCATCCACTGCCATTTTTCTGCCTTTCTCTTGTCAGCACCTATGATACTGAGATGAATTGAAAAATTTTGCTAATTTTCAAATGTGAGTCACTTCACATGGAGTACTGAGACTACATTAAACACTTTGGCAGTTTTCCATGGTTCCTTTGTTTTTCTATTATTTGGGTTTATTTAGTAATAAACAGAATTTGTGGGTTTTTATTAAAAAAGGAGTGTGTGCATGACTGTCTACCATGCTCTGTATCTATTTACATGTCTATCACACTGCCTGTTACTCATCTAGAATCCATTTGGGAGTGAATAAAGGTAAATGTTGTTTGTTTACAGTACCCATTGTCTATGCCTTCCATAGCTTTACAATTGTGGAAGCCAGACCACCTACATTCACACAAACACACATCATCCACACATCTTCAAAACTGCTTGTCCATGCACATTGCTAATCTCAGGTTATGTTATGGTTCCTGTCATTCACCGTTTGTTTTATGCATGTTTCAGGTCTCCTGTAATGGCTGGAGGTTTATTTGCTGTTAACCGGAAATGGTTTTGGGAGCTGGGAGGCTATGATCCAGGATTAGAAATATGGGGAGGAGAACAGTACGAAATCTCCTTTAAGGTAAGCCTTTAAGTCAACTTACACAATACTTCCTTATTTGTTTGGTACAAGACTCTGTCTTACACCTCTGGATTTTCACTTCTCATATTCTTTGTGATCATGATGCTTCCATTCATCCTGGCTCTTGACTTTTAACTAAAACTGATTTCATACAATGCTATTTTTTCCATTAGGCATTTCCACTAATTTTACAGAGAACTATGCCATAAACATAAACATGGCCCCAGAAGCCATGTAAAAATCACACTGAGAGCAATTCCCCTGAAAATCTGGTAGGTTACAACCATCAAAGAATGAAGTTCACCTTTCCAGTAGCAGTGAATCACTAAATCAGCTCAGCTGCTATGACCTGTTATCTACTGGCCAAATTTTCAAAATCAGATGATTTATCAATTGCATTTGAATAATTGTAATACAAAACACATGGGCAGTTTTCAAATGCTCAGGTTATATAAAAAAAAAACATGATATATCCTCATATCCCCTATGTCAACATGTGTATTCAAATCAGTTACTTGCCTTTTACATGTTGAGTCAAAAGTCTTGCTGCTTTCCACATGTAAAATAGGTATTTGTGTTAGTTTGTTGAGGACTAACATGTCTACTTTTGAAAATTAAATGTTTTTATGTTCCAGTATACCCGAAGACATAAGAACGCTATGCGAAGATTTTCAATGACATGATAGAATTTCATGACAAAGATGAATCGATGCAAGCATATTTGGATAAAGCTTGGAACTGAAATTAGAATTCACATTTAGCTTCAGGATCTTTCCAACCTAGTTCCAAACTCCAACAGTGTAAAGCTCAGTAAATAAATTCAGTATGTCAGCCATGACTAATATCATACATCGTGCTGTATCTGAGTTTCAACAGAGATTGAATCAACAGAGCTGAGGCTGTTCTGTTGAACAAAACATACAGTGTGACCCGACACGGGACTGCCTAGCTGTCTTTACAGGAGTTGTCAAGAGCAGCATAACGGTTTGTATTAGGTGTGCTACTCTCTTGTTTCTCTCAGTCATTGTTATACCCTAGGAAAATAAAACCAGAAGGCAGGGGAAACCCAATAGCCAGACTGTGTATTTAAACCATATTGATTCACCTTCTGGCCCTTTGGGTTGTTTCAGAGGCAAATATAAGTAGTCACTAGTAGCTGTCACAACAGTCTCTAACAGGTCACCTAAGATTTTATTATCCTTTTTCAAATATTCCTTTTATTCGTCATCACAAAGAATATACGAATACTTGCAATGTTCTCCAATCTTTGTATAGAAACCATGGTAACAGCACTGGAAACTGAGATACTAGATTGTCCTAGTGTGTTTTGCTCAAGCAATAGATTTTTTTTGGAGGCAGCTGTGTCATGCTATGTCTCATTTCAGTCATATCTTCTGATTCATCTCATTAGTATATACTGAGATTAGGGTCCCTGCCCTTTCTTATTAGTGTCAAAACAAGAAAAAATACTCTTTAGATACCATTGACAAATACAAAAAACTTTCTATTGGAAGAATTTAATAGATATAAATTTTAAAAAGACTGCTGTTTGTTTCCAATGACAAAAAATGGGGGGGGAATTATGGAGGCAGGAGGGAGAACAAAAAGGACTTTTTTTTATTAAATCAGCATCACTAATATCAGCTTGGGAAACAATTCTGCTTCAACAATTTCTACTGTAGCTATAGATTCAATCATCTTTGAACTTACTTAAATGAGGACAAGTTAGCAAGACAGTTTAACTTACTAACTTTATTCACAAAACTTGGGAAGATGGTGGACTTGCTGTCTCTGTTATTCACAAAGTCAATGAAGAAGGCAGACACCAGCCTGGTTCAGTTTCTTCAGAAGCTCCAGTGAGTGTCAAACTACATTTTATCTTTCCTTCAACTGTCCACATGTATGGCCTGTGGAAGTGCCATAGGATGGGTGCCCTGTGTTGATACTATATCTCACATTAACAGTATTTTTCCTGGAAAATAATTACTCAGAGTATCCTGCCTCAAAAACATGTCTAACCACTATACATTTACCTGTTATTATGCATTTCTTCTTTGATTCCATTAATTCTTAATATCTTGAAAAATCATGATTGATTTTCATTAAAAAGTTCTAAAAAGCAGCTGATTTGAAATATCTCATAATTGTGGGAAGTTTGTATGTAGAAGTCTGGTTTGGGTTGATCTTTAACCTCAGTAACAGACAAGATTTTCCTCCTATGGTCTTGTTTTTAACTTTGAGATTCATTTGTTCAAAACCTGTTGTAAACGGAGACCATGCTGATGACATGGCCTTCCCAGTGTCAGACTGGGGATTCTTGTAGCTAATTCAAATAGTGATGTAGTGATGTTATGAAGGGTCATGCCAGAGCAAGAGCTGTCAGGTGATCCCTAAAATGAAGGAGTGTCTTGTTCGTCTTGAACTGCTTGCCCTGCTCTGTGAGCAGGAGTGAGGAGTATTTGCAGATGGTTTGAGTTTCTCAGTGATACATTTTAAACTCCATGGATCAACAGACTAGTATAACTCTTCTGCTTAGTATTTTAAGAGTAGATCCAGGTATTACAGAATAGACAAGCTATGGCCTGTGTCTCTAATTAGCATCACGAATGTTTTGATGCAAAGGTAAGCTTACAAGTATGTTAAGGAAGATTTTTGATAAATATTGTGTTTAAATATCCAAATTCACTGGTGGAAAATATGGAATCCTGTTTAAGAAACAGTGTATGTTTGATATTCTTTGGCCCTTATTTGAAGAATTTCCTGTATGTTGGAATTAAACTTCACCCCACGAAACATTTGCATGTTGATCACTTGACAACCGATATCTTACCAAGGGAAAGCATCTTCTCAACCAAAAGCCTCTGTGTTACTGTATTAAAGACATCCATAGTCAACTGCACAGCTCAAGTTATAGGAGTGTTTGCTAGAAAGCAGGTGGGAAGCCATGAGTACAAAGTGTGGGTTTAGAGAGTCAGAGAAATTGGATCTTTCAGAAAAACACAATGGCTAGATGTGCTCTAGTCAAGACTCAATAAAATAGTTTGTCTAAAGTCCTCTGACTTTAGGGAGTAGCTGCTTGGTCATGAACTTAATAGCAACTGCTTTGCTCTGCTCAGCGTAATCTACTGCTAGACACACAATGAATTAAAGCCTTGTGCTGAGTCAAGGGCTATCATGCAAGCTCAAAGGAATCCCTAATAATAGCAAAGCCATATTGCTTTATGAGTTCAAGATGCTAGGACAGTTCAAGGACTGATTAAAATCATATTAGCAGGACAAGTGGTTGCCTGGGGAGTTCAGTTCCTGACAAGAAGAGGTTGAAACAGATTTAGGAAAGACACTCAGGTTGGGAAGCTTGAAGGGAAAGTGTCAATTTTGATGTTTCTTTCTGGCTGTTTCACTAAATGTGACAGAGGGTGACAGGCACCAGCCTTCAGTACAGAGCATGGTCTTAAGCAGGTCTTTTTTGGGGGGGAGGTTGCATTGTGTCACTGTATAGGGGCCGAAGGTGGATGATGTAAGCAAAAATATCTGTGCGTGTTTAGGGGGAAGGGTATTTGATAAAAAAAGAAATATACTACAGAAAGTGAGCCTGCAGTGAATCTAAATTTACTGCTGCATAATTCAATAAGTTTCTCCAAAATACAGTATGCTTTATAATGTTTCTATGACATTTGGAATTGTGCCATAGCAGGAAAGGAGACTTCCTCAGAAAACTTCAGACAGGACTGTTCCAGGTGCTGAGTTGTAAGGAAAACAGAGACAAAAAAAAAAAAAAAAAAAAAATATTTGCTCGACCTGTATTTCCTCAACTTAAAGAAACAGCGTATTTCTCTTTTGTTCCCTTCTTGCTTGGAAACATTGATGCAGAGGACAGCAGCAAGCGTAGCAGTGTGTGCCATGCTGATTAACTGCTGTTCCCAAATCAGAGCACAAGCATGCACATTTAATGGATGGTGAGGTGTCTCAAAATATGACCTCTTCATTAAATAGCTTCTTAAATGAATTTTTACATAAGGAATAATGTGCAGCATTTAAAATTTTTTGGCAGTATAACCTCAGGTCCAATTTTTTAATTAAAAAGATGTATGATATCTTGCTGATGATACTGTTCAGTGTGTGCTAGACTTGTGAAAGCTGGCAAAGTATTGGAATTGACTTGATTAAATATTGTCCCTCCTCAATAACTAGAGTAGCTAGTATTCAGGAAATACCAAATTTAAATCGATTAGAAAGACAGAGTTTATGTAGCAATCTCCAAAATATAGAGAAGTGAAACATATCCCGTGTCTGCTGAAGTTCTTTTACATTGGATGTTCCTTAAGTATCATAAATCATACCTTAACAAAAATGTTGTACCCTGGCTAGCCACCTATATCTAGAATTGTTTTATCCTTATCCATGCCAACACATCTTCCAGTTTCTCTTCATATTGTTTTCCCAATATGCACCTCCAAGTTCATTAATGCCTTTCTCAATTAGTTTTGAAGACTGATCCAAAATCCATTCACACTTTCCTCAGTCTTTTACATAATTCCCTGTATGTTTACGTTCCTGTTCCACAGCATGACATCCTCCACTGCTCATATATCATGATCTCTTACTGCAGTAATTATGATTACAGTGTAGCATATGGATTGAAGTCTCGTTCTCCTGTGCACAGTATTTACATTTTCTAGATAGTCCCCAGGCTGGATCACTCATAAACTAGATAGATAAGGAAGGAGGATTTAAAAATCACAAGATCAAGCAGAATTCGATTTTAAAGACAAACAAGTGATGTCAAAAGAGGACGATTCATGCAAAATCCTGCAAGAATTGTAGAACAGAGAAAAAGAATGCATCTGCAACAACCAGGCTCCAGTCAGGAGCAAAGCCACATAACCACAGCTTGTTCTCTTAAAGCTTGTGTTAGTGGTTGCCATTTGCTTCCAACTATCCCTATAAAGTGTCTGGAATATTCTGTCGGAAGGACTTACATAAATTGTGATATGGTTTGCATATAAAATGCTCTTCTTTTGATGTTTCCCAGCTGCAATGGCATTGTTTTGGTTTTGTCTTTGGTTTTTATACTTCAACTGCAGACCAGATTTATTGCTTTTGTAAGAAGGAAACATTAGCAGTCTTGAGATTTTCATTGTTTGCTCCTTAGATAAACACAGAGGCATTCATGTTGCGATACCACTTCAGCAAATGTCCCACACTACCTGAATTCCTTTCATGGTACATTGGTGTTCTGTAATATTTAACACAGACGTCATTCTCCAATTTCTTGCATTTAGTGCAGATGACATAAAAATGCACATTTTAAAGATAAAGTCGCCGGAATTGCTCTTCTCAGGAAAATATAAAAAATGCTTTTAAAATCATTCTGAAGCTAAAAGATAAACAGGAACAGCTGCTAAATGTTCTTCGAGGCAGCCTAAGATTCATTTCAATTACCATGCACAGCATACCTCAGGTGCAGCACTGTATTTTCAAGTTTTATAGCTATCAAATATAAGCCTAAAACAAAGTTTTATTTCCTGCTTCTTGTTATTGACTCTGCATATCTGACAGGTTTTTTTCTAATTCCTTTTCTTCTTTTCTTTTCTTATTTATTTTTTCACTGATACCCTACTGCTCTAAAGGAAATGCAATATTTGAGCTCGCGCTGTCTGATTTAAAGTAATACTGGCCTATACATACATATTTCTGCTTTCTTGTCTTTTCAATTTATTTGGTGGCTGGCCTTCATCTGAGCCAAACTGCTATGCTGTCCACTCTTCAAAGGTTAAGAAATCTTCATTAATCACTTTAATATCTTGTCTAGCCTTTGAAATGACACCTTAATTTTAAAACCAAGAACAAATGGTAAGTATAGGTCTGCAGTTCATTGGTGCATTGTGTTGTTTGAAGACAGACACAGAAAAGATATTCCTCTTTAAGAAGGTACAAATGACATAACATACAAACAAAGTATATGCAGAAATGTTAATAACTTTTTTTGTAATGGTGGCACTACCCAGCTTATTTTAAAATTTGCAATATGTTTATGAACATGTTTTCCAGTGAATTAGGTGGCATGGGATTAAACAGGTTTCAAGGTTTTCTTTAAGAAGGAAATTTTACAAAATACTTTTGAAAAGAAAATAATCATTATGTCTATATGGTGTACTAAGACTGCTCTCTGCAATGAGCTATTTTGGCATGGAGCAATACTCATTTGGTTCTCTGTTTCCAACTTCCAAAAAAAAGTTCCTCTCTGAGAAGGACTGTGCTTGCTAGGAGACCAAGTGGGATATACTCAATGCAGAAACAGGTACTGAAATACTCTTTATTCTGTCAGCCTATGTGCTTTGGCATAGTAATGCCCAGGCCAGCTGCTTTTGTTACCCTTTGCCACTAACCTGTGAAATTTATCTCCTCTTCTGAGAAGCTGGTGAGCACCAGAGTTGCTGTGCTTTAGTTATGAGTTAACTAGCTGTTGGTAGGTGGTGTGCAGCAGCTCCCCAAGTAGCCTTCATCTGTACCTGGCCGCACACAGGTGTCCATGGAATTTCAGAATGAAGCCAAGCGTGTCATCTTGCTCCACCTTCAGTGGTTTCAAACCTACCTTAACCACTTAGGCCAGTGTGTATAGGTTTATCCTGTAATGTGGTGTAGATCCTCAAACATTTCATTACCAGGTGTCAGCTGGATGCCACAGCTAAAAGATAAGGAACTGTAAGGGCTAATACAGAAATAACCCATGAGATGCAGCTTCCTGAATCACTTTGCAACTCAAGGCTTCATTCTAAACTCCGTGTTTTCTCCTTTCATAGTATGAATAGGACAGCCAGTCTCACTGGCTGAATTCCAGAATGCAACCTTCAGCAAGTGTTTTAAGTCACAGTCAAGTGCCAGATTATCCCATATTGCAGTGTTTAGCATCTGCATGTTCAGATTACTAAAATTTAGTCACAAGCCCCCAGACATACTGCCAGGACTGGATAGAAATACTCACTATAACACAAATGGGCAAGCACAGCAAAAGAGGCCACACTTTTGTTCATTTCCACTAATGTTTTAAATGAACAAAATTAATCATTTTGTTTTCCTATAATTGCAAAAATCCAGTAGCTACATCCAGCTGATGAGCAGGACAAAAGGGTTGGAATGAGAAATTTAAGGTAAAAGAAGTATAGAGATACACATTATTCTCTGGAGGCTTCATGCAGGATGTCAAGTATTTGTGATCACATCATACTTTCTGATACCTTTTTTTAAGGGCATGGTTACTGTTGTTTTAATTCACAGCATATCAACTTTTAGATTAATTCCTTCCTGTCTGGAAATTGTTGGTGAAACTTTTGTCTGTCTATGTTCCACTGTACTTTAGCCTCAGTCACAAAATTATTTCATGCCATTTCCCTCCAGAATGCATCAAATACAGATAAAATTCCTTCACATATCTAATGTAATATGATAGACCTGAATTCTCATCCAGATTCATGCAGATGTTTCATGAAGTAGCTTTATGTTTGTCCACATAAAGAGACATGAAAAGTAGGAGCCAATTGTCTTTCCCAGCTTGATTGTGGGTTTCTTTTAAATTGGGTTGTAGGGTGCTGGGGGATTTTTTGGTTTTCAGTCTAAAGGCTGAAAGCTGAGGCCACAAGGGTCCCTTATGTGGAATAGCAGCCATTCCGTTCTAATATTTGTGGGGGGAAAAAATTGTATTTTTTATAATCTGACACTCTAAATTATTTTTAAACTCTTGGTATGTGGTTGGTTTTAGAATAGTTAAAAAACTCCTGTTTGAGGTGGTTTTGTTGTTTTTTTCCATTTCCCTGATTTGCTAAGTAAAATTGCGGATTTTCAAATCAGAAAGTTACTAATTTTATAAGTATTCTACATAAGTCGCCCAATAGCTGTACTGGAGTTCAGTGGGTCTGCATTGCCAGGACATAGAAAAACATGCCTATAGGTATCACTGGCCTGACTGCCATAGTTGCTCTGGCAGGACATACAACCTTGTTTTCATGTACACTTGGTAAAACAAAAGTCATGCAGGGTAAAGAATTATGAAGAATTCCTTACTTACTGCTTATCAGGATGCAACTAGATTTTTAGACCCATGAAGCATTGCAGCTCCCATCAATGTTGGCTGAATTTTGGTTTCTCAGACCTGATGCTTCAAACCTGTGCACTCCAGATGATTCTATATATTTCATTATTAAAGTATTATTAATGAAATGCAGTGGTATGATCTTCCTTCTCTGCCTACAGAAATTTTATCCAAAGTACATTGATTTTTGTTTCTTTTTTTTTACAAAACAAAGAGCATCTTAATGTTTGAGCTTTGTACTTACTACTCAAAAACAAAATGTAAGGCAGGTGTTCTGGGAAAAAAAAATTACTTCTGCTTGGTGGCTTGCTTTATTCACATAACCTTCTCTTGAAATTTTGTTCCTGTAGGTTTTATACAACAGACACAATTATATCTTGGTTGTGTTGCAGGAGGATCATTGTTAGATATTCTAAACATGTTTTATGATTTTATTTTAAACATACTCTGATTTTGTATGGTGAGATTCTGGGTAGGAGAGTCTACCATGTTATCTTATCCCAGATATCAACACGTCAAGAAGGCCACAGCCAGAACTGTGGAAGCGGTCAATACAGAATGATGTGTCATTTTCACATACCCATTACTTAAAATGCCCTCTTTGCCTGTTTTGTTTCCAGGAATCATTCTTTCATTTACTTTGTATCCTTTTTCCAGGTATGGATGTGTGGAGGTGGCATGTTTGATGTTCCATGCTCTCGAGTTGGGCATATCTACAGGAAGTATGTCCCATATAAAGTTCCTTCTGGAACCAGCCTAGCCCGGGTAGGTAATTGGATGTTGCTGGGTTTTGTTTTCTTTCATCATATCTCTCTTAATTCCCTGTGAACTAGTTCCCAGTAAAACATTAACATGGAAGAATAATGTTTCTTTACTGTTCTGAAATGAAATGTGCAATTGCTGCAGTTATGCTGCCTTCCAGAGATAAGATTCCCAAGTATAAAACAAAAGCTTAAAAACACAGGGTTGGATGTTTCAGCACAGAAGCATGTTTCATGCTGATTCAAAAGAACCTAGGAATAACCTAGGGCTTAAAGTTCTCAAACTGCACAGTGTTGTCGGTCAGGGTTTTTACAAGCAGGAGCAATTTGAATGCACATTTCCTTATCAGTCAGCAGAACAGACAGAATTTCACAAAAGGAGTATTTTCTGTTGCAAAAGGACTGAGTAACAATGATTTGAGCGACTGTCTGATTATTGTTTAAAACCTGGTTGTGTAATACAGCCAGCTTGAATCCATGTGAGTAAGAAACTACAAGACCTCAAAGAGTACTGAGCACATCCACATCCATGAGGGGCTTCTAGCTCAAGAGAAAATGTTCCGTACCTTTCTGGAGATGTTCACAAGGTGTCAAAAGATGGGAGACAAAGAACACAGTTGTAGCTTCCAGGCAGATACTTGTATTTATTGAAGTTTGAGTTTAATCTTTTCTAGTTTAGAGGATTTTTTTTTAATAAGCTAGCATTAATATTAAAGTCTGCCTATTGCCATAGGGTAATATTTTACAAATCATGTTTTTTCACAATAATAAAAATGCAGTATGAATAAAAGAATGAATTTCTTGCTTTAAGGCAAAGATATTCTTGGTTTCAGCACCGCAGGACAAGTCTTGCTGTGGCAACTGTAACAGAGGAAAGAGGCCGCCTGTGCTGCCTGCCTGACAGCTGGCTAGACAGAGAGAAAGAATTGCCTTAAAAGAGCATTTGTGCAGACAGTGAGACACACAATACAGTAATGGGATTGGATTGGCAATGGTGTTAGTGGTGGTAACAAAAATTGTATTGACTGAATTGCAAGATGAAAATCTTCTCCTAGTATAGCTCTATGTAGTATCTGTTTCCCCATGCAGTTTTATGCACTGGCTGAAATAAACCGCTTCATTTACAGTATCGCCTACAAAAATCACACACAACTTGACATAAGAAATCCAAACCTAGGCTCTGCTTTTCTCTATTACAGCACAAAGTACCTCATTAGAGAATATGCTGTCTTGTGCATTGCCTGCGGGAGCAAAATATTAATTTCCAGTTGGACTGTTAGCATCTCATATAGTTTGACACTTAACTAGCTTTTCTGGAGGCACTGTGAGTACTTAGAGCCATCAGGCAGCCAAAGCCTGCAGCCTCTCTATACTATATATTCTAGCTTGATTTCAATAAATTACTTGTGAAATATTTAAAAAAAAGTCAGCTATAAAAATGAAATCTCTGGTCATGGACAGAGTGTCCTATATCGTGTGGGAAAAGATCTAGTGTGCTGATAGGGTGGGCCCTATCCTTCCCATTCAAATAATGGATAGTTTCTTGTGTGTTGAAGGGGTCCAAAATGTGATGCTTAGATACATTTCTGGGATAAATTTATCAAAGTACGAAAAGTTCTCAGGTTCCCAGGTTCTTTCCAATGCAGTGTTCTAAACTCAAATGTTGCTTTTAGGATACATTGCATCACAGCTGCCAAGAGCACAAGATCTTCTTACAAGCTGGAGAAGTGGGCCTGTGTGAACATCATGAGGTTCAACATGGCCTAGGGCAAGGTCCTACACCTGGTTCTGGGCAATCTGCAGTGTCAGTACAGGATGGGGGATGATGTGATTGAGAACAGCCCTGCGGAGAAGAACTTGAGGGTGCTGATTGATGAGAAGCTTGATATGAGCCAACAATGTGCGCTCGCAGCCCAGAAGGCAAATCATATCCTGGGCTACATGAAAAGAAGAGTGGGCAACAGATCGAAGGAAATGATTCTGCCCCTCTACTCCTCTCTTGTGAGACCTTACCTAGAGTATTGTGTCCAGTTCTGGAATCCTCAACATAAGGATATGGAGCTTTTGGAAGGGGTCCGGAGGAGGCTTACAAGGATGATCAGAGGGCTGGAGCACATCCCACACAAGGACAGGCTGAGAGAGTTGGGCTTGTTCAGCCTGGAGAAGAGAAGGCTCTGAGACCTTATAGCGACTTTCCAGTACCTGAAAGGGGCTACAATAGAGCTGGGGAGGGACTTTTTACAAAGGCTTGTAGTGATAGGACAAGGGGGGATGACTATAAATTTGAGAGGGGCAGGTTTAGACCAGACATAAGGAGGAATTTCTTCACTATGACAGTGGTGAGACACTGGAACAGGTTGTCCAGGGAAGCTGTGGCTGCCCCGTCCCTGGAGGTGTTCAAGGCCAGGTTGGATGGGGCCTTGGGTAACCTGATCTAGTAGGAGGTGTCCCTGCCAATGTCAGGGGCATTGGAACTAGATGTTCTTCAAGGTCCCTTATGACACAAACCGTTCTATGATTGTATGATTCTGTACATTTTAGTGTTTGGGGCTATCTCAATAACTAACCAAGGAGGAGTTTTTGGTCCCTGACCCAGGGCATTTTTACACCTAAAAGTATTTTCTTTCTGTCATCCAAGCCAGGAAAGGAAAAGCAAGCACATATTAATCTTCAGTGTGTCAATCTCTGATACAAAACACTTGTATTTCCAATTAAACTGCCCCAAATGGAGCTGTTGGCAAAAGTAATGCTAGGGGAGTATGCACAGAAGTGGCCTGGATACTTCAGATATCTTTGCATTATCCTCCACATATTATGTTATACACTCCAAAGATTATAGTCTACCCCTTATGAGCATTTTATCTAAAACTTCCCTCCAGTTAAAGAATATAATGAATAACACACTCAAGAATATCTGGAAGTATTACGTCTGCTGCTGCTACTGATGCTACTACTTTTCCTACTAAGTATTTTCCACAAAGTTTTTGCTAAATTATTTTCCATCTTTTGCTATGTAAAGGAGGATGCTGGAGATGCAGTTCATAAAGAAATGAGGCCTAGGAAGCCATGTGATTGTATAAATGATTGCAGGAGCCCATTCTTTAATGAAGAAATAATTTCTTTTTGTGTAGATACTCCATTAGAGAATGACAGATTTTCCACCCTATCCCACAGCAGCAGCACAAAGGATATGGAGACTGGAGTCAGGAAGCAGATGGAAGTTCTAGACTGACTCAGGCATAGCTTAAATCATGCCTTTCAAGCTATTTCATTTAATGTTTGCCCTTAACAACAAATACTTAAAGTGAGCATTTGACCTTCCCTTGGGATTTCACCTCTATATCTTTTCGCAGCAAGTTTCAACATGCAGTTTCAGCTGGCTGCATAATGCCTGACCAATCTAGATGTTTTTTTAAAGAGCTGTGACCTAGCATGAGGATCACATACACTTTAGTAAATGAAAGACTTGTCAAAAATGCTGTTCTGCCTCCCCATGACTAAATAACAATTAGTGTACCACACACAACAGTATGTATTGTGACATAAATTTTCATATCCCCCTTATCATATTTCTTGCCTTCTTATCAATCACTCAAGACCTGCAAGGCCTTATGCATATTTTTTTCTGATACACATCCCATAAATTGAAAAAACATCCACATGTGAAATGCTCTGTGAGTAAAACTGTTTGGTGGTACAGGACAAAAGTAAAGCAAGCTGTAAACATGAGTATTAGATTTAAAAAACAGACCGTGACTACTAAATGTAGATAGAAAAGCTGAATATTTTTTCCTGGAGATATCTTAAGATGTTGCTGCTTGCCAAATGCTGTCAATGTCCAATTTACAGGTAATTGCACATAAAGCAAGATTAATGGACATGCGGATGTCAACACTGATTCCACATTATAATGTGGAAGCACCTCATAATTGTTCATTCATTCCAAACCTGTCAACTCTGCACAAAACTGAAGCAATAATAACCAGTTTTGCCTGTTTGTTTTAGGTACAACATATAGAGTGAGCAAATTCTCAAAACTTAGAGTCCTGTGCAAGATCTTGTCCTATTAAAACTTCTGAATTGTTTTACTGGATTATTTAGTTGCTTTGTGGTGCTTGACTCTTGATTCATTTTTAAGAATTCTAGCTATTTTCTTTTAGCTAGTTACCTTTGAAATTAGACTTAAAAATATTAAGAGCCATTAGAGCCATTTATTGTAGGTGTATCCCAGTTCATTATTTACTGTATTTATTTTCCTGTTTGGGGGGAGATTTTTTTTTTCTATTCATGATTTTATAAAAGCCATAAGAAATTTATGAATAAAAGCTCACTGTTCCATAGGATATGCAGAGATAAACTCACAACTTCAAAATATATCTAGAGATTTTTTTTTTGTTTGCAGGTATTTTACACAGAATTTTAGCATTAACTACAGAACATTAGAGCATTAGGCCTTTCTGAAGGAAAGGACAATCACACTGAAGTTCAAGTTTGGATCCTAACAGAGCAGCATGATGAATCCTAACCTTAAGTTGAATTCCTCCCTGCACACCAGGACGTGGGATCCCAGAGCACAGTGATCCTGTGACCCAGCAGGCACAAGCACGATGACATTTGCCTCATTACACAGTGTTGCTGAGTTGGAACTTGCACAAGTTTGGGTTCAGGAATCAGCTAATAAAGGTGGGTTCAGATTCCCACCTGAACCATTTATGCAGCCTTTTTGTGTAGCTTCAAAAGGGATCTATAAAGAAAACATCAGTAGCTATGCCATCTGGTGCTGTGACCACATTTGCATTTTTCACAGAGATTCCTTTAATATTGTAACAGTTTATGGTTTTGTTTGGTTTTTTCCAGCTGCAAATAATGTTTAGTGTTTTCTTAAAGCAGCTTCTGAATTTTTCTTTTCAGTTTCCAGCCAAGTTAAAGAACAAGGAGAACTGGTTAGATAATGGCTATATTTTCACATGACCAGAGTGCAAACTGACTGATGTGGCATGTTGTTAAGGAAGCACTGCTGGCACTTCTGCAGTCACCTCTTTAGCACAAGACTGTAGCACAAAGTCAGTTATGTTTCAGCAGTTACAGTAAGCAGCTGAAACGTCACCTTAGAATAAGCAAATTATTTAGGAATCAAGAATCACCTTCTTGCAACAACACAGCTATAGCTTATAATAATAATGATGACTATACAATACAGCTTTTAAGTTTACATTCTAACTTTTTTCATTTAACACATTTAGAAATTCATCATTAAAATTAACTAACCATCTCAAACAGAGCACTTTCCAAATCTTTAAATTAATATCTCCTAATTCTTGAATACAAAAAAGTCAAAGTAATTTTTTATATGCTAATTTTTTATATTTTCTCCAATCTGAATAGAAGTTTTGTTCTTAAGATGATAAATGCTACAGGACAGATAGCTTAGCTATTGAAAAGGAATACAAAGAAAATGTAGGACTAGATGTTTCTGGGCAACATCATCAAAGCAGTGGTAGCTGCTTTCCAGGATTCATTCAATAGACCAGCACTGCAACTCAAGTTACATACCTAAACAAATCTATTTTGAAACAAATACCTGAATCTTTCTTCCAAGTTTAGCTGCAGAGGTGCCCTATAGTCTATAGGTGGGCTATACAGCGAGCATAGAAGTAGCCAACAGATCTGTAGAGATGTTGTTACGCTGTCACTGCTTTCTGCAGCTCCTGCAGAGACTTGCGGCCGAAGAGCTGTGAGCAGGCAGCATCCTCACGGGATACCATGCCCATCCCTGCCTCCCAAACCTGGCAGCCTGGCCTCAAGTGAGCCAGAGAGCACAGATGTAGCCTCCAGTGACTGGGCTGCTTTTTGGCAGGGAAGGAGGGTCACTTTTTTCAAATGTGTAGATCTTAAATTCTTTTGCGGTGGAGTTACAAACCTTTATAGAGAGAATGAAATCCCGGCTGCTTTCAGATGGCATCTGTGAAATTTCAGGTATTTGCAGGCTACAAGCTAAGGATAAATAGTTTCTTGCTTCTCTGCCAGCTGTGCTAACTCTCACAAGAGTTATTTATATACATCATCAGCTTTGCCGCCTAGTTAGCATGCTCTCTTCCATGGAGAAGCATTTCTTTTATGCCTGTAGACATCTCTGGTTTTGGTTGGGGTTTTCTACACAAATATGAACCATTGCTAGAATAAAACCATTAAGTTTTAAACACAGTTCAGTTTAAAGGACCAAAATAAGATACCCAAGAGAGGGAAAAATTCTAGCACTATAATTGAAAGGGAGATAGGCAAGAAAGGCAAAAGGAATGAAACACCCATTTAGACTTAGCTAGAAATCTTTCGTATGTTTTCATATTTCCCCTGTAGAAATAAAGGGAAATGAGAATGGTTGTGTTCCCACACTGAAGGAGGGACCTTTGCATGAAGTTGAGGATACTGTTTTTCTCCTTGTGGATACTTGGCAGTTTTGTACCCTGCTGCCCCTGTTATATTATCCATACTTGTTGGATAGGCTCGTCCAGTCATACTTTGTTCTCCTCCTTTGTGATTATTATGCTATATTTATGCTACCCATATTCCAGAGGAACATAAAGCATAGTTGTCTTGTCTGGCTGGATCCTGATGCACTTTTTAAATACATTTTACATGTAGCAAACTGCATATTATATTATTTCCAGCCAAATGAAATATAGCTGCTTCCATAAATATACAGGGAACCCATTCTGAAGTAGTACTAACACTGTGCTTCACAAAACAAACAATAAAAGACATTTAAATGAGGAGGAGGATGTAGATGTAATGAAAATAACCCCACTGGAATTTTACTAGGAAAGAAAAGACATTAACAGGACAGTTGTTGCAAAGACTGTTGTGTTATTTTTAGCAAATAAACAGTCATATCCTCTCTTATATTTCAGAACTGAAATACAGTCAGACATGACTTGTATTTGATTGGTGTAATTGAAAGTTATTTTTGATGTCCTTGCTGATGTGAGAAATGACTATCATGACAAATAAGATTACACTAGCTGGTGACATTCAGTTTTCTGGAAAACGTTCAGATTAAATGTAGGACAACAGCAACTCATTACAGGATCCAAATGTTCCTGCAGTAGTTTAATATTGACAAAAGTAAAGTCTGTGGATTGAGGTCAGGGTTGGTTTCATGTGAAGTGTGAGATAGGCACAAAAGCAGAAAAAACAGGTTATGCAGGTGAAATGGAACAAATAATGAAACCATTGTGCTGCTTTAGTGCCACTGGATAACAAAAATCTACTTTAGAACATCTAGAGAAACTGAAAACAGGAATTACATTTCTATATTATCTGCTGCACCTAGAATGTCAGTAGGAAAAGAAGCGACTATAGGGTGGAGTTGAGCGGCCTCCCAGTGCATGGTACTGTGCAGCAAGTACTCTCTGATCTGTGCTGTTATTGCAAGCCAGCACACCAGGCCCTTTTTCACTAGGGAACAATCTAGTTAGCCTTCATTAGAGGGAATATTTATGAATCTGTCCTTAGCCACATCCCTGCCTTGCTCTACTTTTCCATTCTCATGGTCAGTGTCTACTTTCTTCTCTGTATTTGTTTGAGTAATATCATGTCTCTTGAAAATGACAGACGATCTTACATACTTAAAAAGAAAGGGCAGTCGTTTGATCAGAGAGATTTATCTTCCCTAGTTTGAAGAAAGTGAAAGGGACAAAATGGTCCATGAAAAATTTCTTTTTTTCAAGTGGAGAGGTCCTCATTTATCTCTCTCTTTCTCCAGTCAAGCTGATTGAAACTCTTTTATTGAAGTCCAGGTATCAGTGACATTGAAACTTACAGTCTCATAAACTGCTTCTGAGTAAAAATACAAAACAAAGTCACAGTCTTAAATGCGTGACTTAAAGAAAACTTGTCCAAAGTTGAGCCCAAAGGTAAAAGTATTTGCCAGGGAGTAAAATTGTAACAGTGACACAAAACTTAATTATAGCAAGAAGGCGTGTATGGACAACTGATGACAGCAGATGAGTCAGTCTCACTATGGTTGCCATCACTTTTGTATGCATTTCACAGCTTGCTGGTGACAGCTGTCACAACCTTACATATAGAAATAAGCATCTATTGAAATATCATTGGGCCTTATTTATCTTTATACAGAATTTTTTCACTGAAAATGACAAGAAAGAGAACTAATTATCATTGGTCTATCATGGGTAGGTCCTGAGAAGCTCCTCAGATGTCCATCAAGAGTCCCTGTGACTTACTTACATTATGTGTCAATGTGTGTAACTGATTAACATGGAAATTATTTTCCTGTAATTGTTTCTATTTAATTTTTATTTTTCCTTTTTTTCTATTAAAAGACCAGTGTAAGCAATCTGGACATCTGTAATGATGTTTGATAACCAAGCTAAACTACAGCAGTTTTCACCTGTAGAATTCATAGAATCATAAAATAGTTCAGGTTAGAAGCAACCTTAAAGATCATCTAGTTCCAACCCCCCTGCCATGGGCAGGGACACCTCCCACTAGACCAGGCTGCCCAAGGCCACATCCAACCTGATCTTGAACACCTCCAGGGATGGGGCATATTTAATTTTTCCTTTCTATATGCATTTAGATGAGGTGTTCAGATTGTATCCAAGCAAGTATGATCTACCATGAAGATATCACAAAACTGATTCTTCTCATTGATAGGTGTATTTGATGCCATTTGAGAAACTGCTATTTAACTTCTTTTTAAGATTACACAAAGAGTAACATAGAACGAAGTCAAAATCTCTTACTTTGTTTTATATTCTTTATAGATTAGCTTCACTGTGAGACTAGACTGCTTAAATGATGCTATAAGACACTCTCAAAGTGACACTTGATCTGGTAGACTCTTAAACTTGACTTGTAATTTCTGGGGCAGTATACACGCGCGCATAGTAAAGACCCAACAAGGTCTAACTGCTTAGCACCTATTTTACAGTTACACTCTGCTAAGATTTGGTAGCAATTCATAACCATCACCACTATGTTGGCGTGCTTAGATTGTATGTAGCCTTGCCTAAGGCTCAGGCAGGGAGAACATGGCTGTCTCCTTTTCTGCATCATGTCAGACATTCACCCAGACTGTGGGAATGGCAACTCTGAGACTCATAAAGGACTTGAAATGACATCTTTACCTTACAGTAAGTTACTTGATTGGTAGGCCTTAAAGTGTTCAGAGATGAGCACTTTCATTTCGGTTGTGTTCCTTTACCTTTCTGTTGTGAGAAATTTGCAGAGAAGAGCTCTGTTCCTAGGAGGTTTTTTGCACAGGGCATCTTTTCATGGTGTTAGACAGCCACGGAACTAGGATTTTCAACTTATCTGAACTCACCTAATCTTGGACAGCCTTAATTTTTGCATCAGGATCATGCTAGGTTAGCACATTCTAAATAGGAATATTAAATGATATTTGCCTTCATTGTGCAAGGTTGCACCAGACTAGCTTTCAGGACTGCAGCTCTACCTGACTGCATTCCATTTGAGTATGGAGATTAACTGCAGTTTGAAGTTCTACTACTTGTAAATGTTTATGTTAAAAGATAGTGTGGTGATAACTGAGCTGGCATAGTGATGATGAGCATAAGAAGCCCATGCTAACTGAAGTCAACAAACCTTTTTAAAACATCACTGTTTGGATGCTGAGTGCTTGCTTCCTAGTAACAGGCAACTTCAGAAAGGGCTTCCCACTACTCCAAGACAGAGATTTCCTTGCAGTTGTGTTCATGAACAGTCTGGAGATTTAGAGGTAGCTAATCAAGAGTTTTTATTTTAAAATGGGAGCCTGTTGAAATTCAAAGGGCTGACTCATGGAGTTCACTTTATGACAGGAATGTATAAACATACTAAGATTAATATAAAAGTTCAATACAGGATCTGGAAAGATTTGGAAAGATTTTTAGCAGACAATAAAAAGAACGATCTTGGAAGAACTGGGGAATAATTTTCCAAATCGATGTGTCTGAAGTGCCTTACCTGGTACTTGGGGAATGGTGGGAAGAACTGAATTATTATTTTTTTTTAATGCGATGTTTTGGTGGGTTTATGCACACACACAAAACCTAAACAGTGATAAAGGACCTATTGGAAAACAAAGAGGTTTTGACTGTTGAATGAGAATTTTCATCTAAAGCAGAATGTGGTTCTCTTAGTGCAGCCAAACAACTAAGACAAAACTCTAGCAGAGACTATTCTTAATATTGATGCAGTAAGCTGCTGCTGGAGTTACTTTGAATTTTTCATTCCTAAGAGAATTTTTTTACTGTCCTATTGTTGAACGATTCTTTCTACAGTATGATTTTTAAATATGAAAATATCACTGTCAGATAAGGTAATAAGTCAAAAAATAGTGTGATATTTTCTAGAACAGTCTTAATCTGTATTTGCATTGCAGTAAATGAGATATACAGCATTGCAGTGCAAATTGTGCTAGAAAGATCACACCTCTTTTTATCATTTTGGCGTTTTAGCTTAATGAGGTTAATCATGTTTTGGTTTCATCTACAAAGTCTCATCACATAGGTCTTTAACTTGTCGGGAGATTTCTGTATTACAAGGTTAAAGACCAGAAAGGTGTGATTGTCATTTAGATGTTGTTCTTGTATTTGTTCTGGTTTTCTTTGTCCTACCCAGTTCCTGTATTTTTAATTCTAATTTCTTCTAAAGTAATTCAGGTTTTTGTTAAATTACAACATCGACCTTGTGTGGGGCACAAGCCATTTTTAATAGGTATATGAGTGTTATGATTTCTTATACTGTTCTATTTTACTTGCTTTATCCCTGCAGGCTTTAACATATTTGCTTCACAGAGAGAAAGCACATAGAAACTTATCTTGCAGTGTCAGCTAGAAGTATTTTATTTGTTCTATATCTTGCTGTCTTTGTGATCAGATAAGCCTTATTAATTCAGAGATATTTAGTTTGCATGGATTAATAAAATTCAGGAAAGGAATTTTCAAATTAATCATGAAAGCAAATCAGAGTATGAGTCAGGCTTACTTAAATGCACAGAGTGTTCTGAGAAGAAATATTACCTTATGTTGATGATAATCAGATGTATGTTGTACTCCAGCTTATTACAGAGCAAATCTCAGCATTTTGCAGCTAGTGTTCTATAAAAAGAATATTACAAAACTCGATGGTCTTCTTTTTACAAACAAAGCAATAAGAACATCCTAGCATCTCAGTGTCATCCAGTGAGATGTTGCTTTGTTGGTGGGATAAGAGGCTATTGGACAGATGTGGAAATGCAGAATAGACTAAGCCTGTACTCCACTACAACATCTGCATATAAATTTGTGTGGATTAAGTTGCAAAAGGGATTTTAAAAACAAACAAAAATATGGAAAATATTGACCCTAGCCTGTTTAGACTCTGTAGTGCTAAATATAAATAAAATATAACTCCTCGATCTCCTCTATTCAGGATTTCTTACTAGTCTTATTTATTTTATAATTTGAGTTAGCTGATTCTAATTTGAATATAATCTTATGCAACAAAATAGGAAATTTTGTTTCCTGTAAAATACCAATGAAAATAAACTTTGTGGGACCTACGCCAGAACTGGGTTCCGTGGAACAGAAATAGTCTTAGATATGTGTGAGTGTAGAAATCCACAACTTGCCATACCTATCCTTTGCCTCAGCTCTAATCAGCTCTACTTCAGGATATAAGCTGTGCCTTTGCATAGACTTGCTAGCACGCCGACACCACAAAGCTTTCAGTCCAAAGCTAGTGCAAAACCAACTGTGAGGTGGCACAAAGCAAGCTCATGATTGTTTGCTCCATACATTGTTGTGTAACACTTGACCCTAAACTTTAGGTAAGTATTACCAGATGACAGTATCATGACAGTTGAAAATTCAGATGCCATTCAAATGCAAACTGAAATACATTGGAAGGAATAATTTGACCCATTAATGCATGGTAATAAGTTCTGAACTAACAGGAAAAAACATAGGTACCAATGTGAAAAGCTGCAAGAAAATTTCTGTCCAACATCCATCATTAGTCAAAAAGCATGTGAAGATGCAGAAAGAATATGAAGGAAAATAAGATGTTCAACAGACGGAGGACCATTTCTTACAGACTCAGTAGGAAAGCAGAATATGTTAATACTCTGTAATGTTTGTTGCTATACTGAAGACAGCATATATTTCCCAGTAATTTTCCATGTTTTAAGACAGAGAAATTAGACCAGTTAAGCTCAAAAATTTTGTGGCCTATTGAAGTGGGTTTACTTAATTCTTCCCATTAGAAATATCATTCCTTCGAAGCATGAAGAAATTATTAATTACATTTTTCTGCTGCACAGAACCTGAAGCGTGTGGCAGAGACATGGATGGATGAGTTTGCAGAGTATATTTACCAGCGACGGCCTGAGTACAGACACCTTTCAACCGGTGATATCTCTGCCCAGAAGGAACTTCGCAAGCACCTTAAATGTAAAGACTTCAAGTGGTTCATGGCTGCAGTGGCTTGGGATGTTCCCAAATATTACCCTCCCGTAGAGCCTCCACCTGCTGCCTGGGGAGAGGTGAGAAGTACACAAATTAGATCAAATTTAAATGAGTCAAACATTTTACATTAGATTTAGCCTCTGTGATAAGTAATATTATTAAGGGATTTCACAGTGATTGGAAATATCTCTGGAATAGCCCTTAAAATGAGAAAGTGTCATGTCTTAGAACTAACATTGTCCCTTTTATAATTCATTACAATTTTGTGTCTACGGGCCATAAGATGCATGCACAATGAGGACAAGAATGTGAAAAAGATATGTAGTGGTCATTATTGCATATCACAAGATGATTTGAGATGCTGGAAATCACCTTAGTCAAAAGGAAGTCTGAAGTCAAAACCATAAAGTTTCTTCTGTCTTTGATACTGCTGCCCACACTTTGTGGGATTAATACATACCAAGATTTAAGGAGTTTATCAATAGAAGTCAGACTGGATTGGAATGCTAGGACTGCTACTGTGATCTTCCTTCACCATCTTCTACATGTACACATGTGCATCCTTGGAGGACTGCGATTGTGAGAGCTGTATTTTCTCTGGCCAGCTGAACCATCTAAGGGGTCTAAGTGAAAGAGATTTTGATTCAAGTATTCATTCTTTTCACGCCAATATTAAAATATACTCTTTGCATAAAAGCAACATTTATTATAAGTAAATCCGAGATCATAGTAGTGGTATAAAATCCTTACCTTAAAAGCATTTATAGAGTTCTTAGGAAGGCAGTTAAGACCAAAGGCTTTCTATTTACTCTAAGGTGTACTTTCTCTAAAACAGCAAGAGAAGTTTCAGCACTACTACTCTATTTTTTTCCAAGACTGTCATATTCCTGTGAAGTTTTAATTAATTTGTTGGCACTTGCAAGGAATTTGAACAAACTTGAAGGTCAATGGCTGTCATAATTAGAAGCTGAAAAAGGAAAACAGACTGTGTGCTATTGCGTTGTAAGAATCAAGCAGCTCTAGAAACTTTGCTGATTATACACGCCAGAAGTCTGTGCCAAGACTGACTGTCACTTAGTACCGTCTCTGCTTCCACTTGGAATGACTTTTCATCTGCCTGCCTATGCCAGTCTGAGAAAGAATAAACAATAAGGTACTCAGACAATTTTTGGCTCCAGTATTTTGATATCTAGCTAGTAAAACCATGTGTTGTGAAAGCAGACATCTCATAAACACCCTCTGCACAACTCTTCTTTTTTGGCAAACACATTTATTTAAAATCTGACTCTTATATTTCTTGACAAAATCTCTTCATGATGGAAAAGACGGAAATTTACAGAACAAAAAGCAATAATCTTCACTACACTTGTCATGGCCTTATCTATTCTGCTTGTTCATGCCTTTTGTCCTTTATAGCTGACAGGGCATACATTCCCTTTATATTCTGTCCTGCCTTGTAACATCCGAAATATGTGCAGTAAAGCGATGTAATAGTGAATCCAGACAAACTAAGGTTAGTGAGACTGTCATTTCCGCGTCTGGATGAGATAACTGTACTCTTTCCTCTCCCACCATGGCAAAAAGGAAAGTTTTCAATTAGGTTTTGTCCCTACTCTTCTGAATATATTGGGAAGTATGTTAACAGTGGAAAAACAGTAATACCAACCCTATTCTCTTTCTAAGACAGAATGATTTATTTGTAATGTGTATTTGAAATTCTACTAAAAGAAGTTAAAACAATTGCTGCATTAGGTGAGATTTCAACAGCAAATGTTTACTTAAAAAATACTCATCAATCTATGAGCTGTGACCCAGCATGAATATATTGTGTGAATATCACCATTTCCAACAGTATCTTTGAAAACACATTTTACCTTAAATCAATCCTTTTTACCTTAAATCAATCAAATAATATCAGCCATTGTCATTTATTGTAGACTTCATGAGTCCTGTGGTCAAGGTGATGTGAAAAAAGATGATTTTTGTACTCAGTCAAATAGGAAGTATTTAAGCTTTTTTTTGTTTGCTGCTATATGAACTTGTTATTTGATGATTTAATACACAGCAAGTCTCTTAGTCACTGCAGCAGCGCTAAGCTGTAGAACCTGAAAATACACCTTTCTCAGTCCTGAACTTGAGGATTTTAAAGAATTGTTCTACAGCGCTGACATGAAAATGTCACCCATGATGTTAAGTCAAGTAGCACATTTGGGAAAGGATTAAAGCCTAAGAAGTCACTAACTTCTCTTTTGATTACTATCTTTTTTTAACCTGTCATCCTCATACTATTAGTCAGTCAATCTCAGTCCAAGTGTCACACATCCATTGTACAATAGTGACATAGCCAGCTGTTCCTCACACTGCACAGACCAAGTGCTGCACAGCTAGGCTGTTCAAATTCTTTCATTGGCATCAGTGTTGCACTGAATAACAGAATCCCCTGTTACTTCAGTGAGGTCTTGACTTCTTTTAACTTTGACTTTTCCCTTTATGGCTCACACAAGGGATACATACTTTTAAAGCTACTGCATATCAGTTGACAGGAAAATGTCTTCTAAGAGCTACAGACATATTTTCTTTGAGTAATTAAATCATATGTATGAAAAAAAAAAGTGATAGCACCAAGCTGCCTCTCTTATTGCTCTATTGTGTCATCTTAAGGATAGTCCGAGCACCATCTCTACAGTTATCATTCTAACAGATGACCATACATAAAGTTGTCTTTAGATTGCTATGCCTTCCCACTTTTGGCTTTTGGTGCAGACATCTTCCTTCTTGCAGGGTAGCTCCCAGGACTTCTGGGAGTGCTTTTGCCTCTCTAACTTGCCCCTCTCTTCTCCCAGGAAGGCTGAAGTGACCCTGGGTGACAGCCTGGCTCCAGTGCAGGCAGGGCAAGGCTGCTGGATACAAGGCAACATTCACTACCTCAACAGCAAATCTTGCAGGAACTCATTTGCCTGAGAACAAAGTTGTAGAGTTTTGGTATTATCAAAGAAAATTTGTCAAGATAACTGCTGGACCCTGGAGAGTTTTAGTTGCTCTATGTAATTTCTTTTACAGCCTAAAATACTTTGTCTTAACAGGAAGGGGGAAATTCACTTTGCTTAAAATTGTAGAGGTGTGAGGGTACATTGTCTTGTTTTTTCTCTTCATTTGACATGGAGCATGCAAGTGCATCATTACACCACATTGTTCAAAAATCTCAAAATTAATCCTAGCAGGCTGTATTGATGGCTTGCAACCCTTCATTTTCTTCAGAAAACTGTAATCTTCTGACAAGGAGATTATCGTGGTAATCAACACATCCATTGCTTTCCAGTTTGTTTGTTCCTTTCTTGATATCCATCAAAAAATATGTTCTTTATAAGGACTACAGGGCCCTTATCTTTGTATCTATGTCCCAATGTGCATTAGGATGGCATTTCAAAAACTATACATGTGTCATGACTTTCATATAGTGCCCTATGCTTTTTTTGGAATATGTTTAATTCTGAAAAAGCCTTTAAGATGATCACTAACCACCCTTAATAGTCCATACAGACTCCTTAAAAGCATGTTCTTCCATACACTTATCTGTGTGTACTAATGACAGCAATTAAGGCCCAGCAAATACATGTTGTATGTAGCAACTCAGTGCCCTACCTGCATGTGTGATAAAACCTCCTGTGCACCTCCATCTCTAAAGTTGCACATATATGAATGTTAGAAAAGTGAGTGTATTGGCAGTACTCACTCTTCTTTGCTAGTTGTAATTTATAAGCTTAAAAATTCAAAATCCATTGTGCAATGTGACTGGAGACAAGGCAGTTCAAATGCTTGTTGATGTATAAATGAGAAAAAATCCTCTCCTTACTGTGCTTCCACTTTTCTCACTCCTTCCATGAAAACATCTTAAGGGATTTGCAGGCGGTGTGGTACTCAGCAGAACATGCCCTGTGGCTCTGGCAGCACACGATGGCTCAGTTTAACTTCCAGCAACTGCAAAGGCCACACAGAAACACCAGAGAACAAAAGCATAGACTTGACTGAAATGCCTGTGTTGCAAAAAGAGAATGAAGAACAAACCGCAGACCCTCTGCAGTTGAAAGGAAGGATAAAACAGAGACACACACAAAATCATGACTAACATGTAAGCTGCAACAAACCAGAGGAAAAACTAACTCAAGGAAACCTTTCAGGGGGAGAGGAGAAAGCAGGGGAAGTAAAAGAACAGAGAAGACAGATTCCAGTAGTGAAGGAACTAAATGTAGCTTCAGCTCAAACCTTTTCCACAAACGCATCGAATGCATTTACCATATAGTCCAAATAACTGAGAATGTCATGGAACAATGCCATCAAGACAAAATTCTGAAAGCCTTTTCATCCAATAAGCCTTCACTGGATGTGGAGTGTATTCACTGTCATTTTACAATTCTGAATCACATAAATATATCCCAGTTATTAATGGCAGTTGTTAACAGCTCCATTTTAATTAGCTTACATGCTCTAAGAACAGAACTGATGTATCATTTAATTCTATATTAGGCCAATAATCCTTTTTTTATACAATGTAAGTTTAAGTGCCCTGAGAAATGGTTGAAAACACTCAAAAAATTATACTTAGGGTAGCTACTTAACATGAAACTTTAAAAATATTTTCCCCTCATCATTATTTCCTGTCTCTCTTGCTTGGTGATGTGAAAATGAAAGCAGAGGTGTTGAGAACTTATTACTTAACTTAACCTCCCTTTTTTCTGTTAATGTAACTCTCTGTACTGTGGGACTCAATGCTGGGTTTCTGCATCTGGTTGCGTGTATGAAATGCTAGTGGTTTACCTCATCTATAGCAAAATTTTTTGTATGAAAGCAAGGAAAAAAAAACCTAGAACTAGGCTTGTCCAAGTTTTAGAATACTCCTCTGAGCACTGGTGACAGTTCAAAGTTCTGGGAGCCAATTACTCAAACTGATGCTCCCATCATTCGCCTGATCTGCTCTTTTCAAGGCTAAACAAATGCAACTCCTAAAACCTTTCCAGAAAGTGACATTTTTTGCATTTTCCCCATTTCCTTTTGCTTTCCCATCAGTCTAAATCTTTTGTAGAACATGGTGAATAGACTCAATTCCAGTTCTCCAGAATCAGAAAAAGAGCAGAGTAGGATGAGGATTGCCCCTCCTTGCAGCGTTTTGTGCTACGCTGAGAAGCTTTTCATCCTTTTTTTTTGGAGGGTGTGAGGTATGTAGTATTTAAGAATGGCAATGTTTACGTTTGTGTAGTGTAATATAACAGCAATGGTGATTTCGAAGATATTTTCCATGAAAAACTACAACTGTCAACTGGACGGCATCTCTATTTGGCATTTAGATGTTTGGGATTTTTTAAAATAACAATGAAAATAGTGGCTAGAATGTCAAAATGTACACCTGCTTCTTTCTCTATATCAGACTAGATATGAGAAAGAAATTTTTCACAGAAAGGGTCATTAGGCACTGGAACAGGCTGCCCAGGGAGATGGTTGAGTCACCTTCCCTGGAGGTGTTTAAAAGACAGGTGGATGAGGTGCTCAGGGACATGGTTTAGTGGCAGATAGGAATGGTTGGACTCAATGATCCAGTGGGTCTTTTCTAACCTGGTGATTCTATAACTATGATCATTCAGGATTACAAATGTAGCAGGCCATGTGATACGTATTGAATTTGTGCATATCTCCATGTAAGCGGACTTTGACTACCCAGTTTCAGTGTCATTGACAGGGAAAGTTTTTTAAGAAATCTTCCTCATCCATGGAGGTGTCTAAAGGGTTTTTAAATAGCCCAACTAAGGTACTCAAGGATACACATGTGTGTATTTGCATAACAAATTTGAGATTTTCCTCTTTTTGGTGGCAGTGGGCAACCCACTCCTTTTCAATCCAGTTCTCCAGAAAAATATACATGGCAGCAGTGGTACATAACTAGTATGGCTGAGAGTCACAGATTAATTATTACTCAGCTGCTTCAGACTCAGAAATGAGATTTGCCTTTTAAGTATAAGTTACACTGCAGAGTATTTGCAGAAGGCATGCAGACAGCACAAGGAACCTCCATGGGTAAGCATAGTTTCAGTACAGATTTGTTAAGTGCTTTTTAATTTTATGCACTTTGGGCACTAATCTGTGACCTTATATACAACAGTGTTATTGTGTCAAAGTAAGAACAAGCATTGAAACAAGGTGTGCCTCTGTGTTCAAGAAATAATGCTCCAAAGCCTAGGACAGACTCATACAGAGATCATTTCCTTTTAATGCACTGTTCTCTCTTGCTCTGGTAGCAGGGGAGAAGCAGTAAGACCCGGCTTTGAACTTCTCAGGCTTTTTTTTCTCTTAGTTTCTTTCCATGAAAATATTTCATACAGATCTACTTTTCTTTTGTTAAGCAGAATATTTCAAACTTTGCTGCTTCTGAAGCTGTTAAAAAAAAAAGAATTGTTTATTCCAGGATATGGCTTTCTATGCTGTAAAAAATAAGTCCCACCAGTCTTATGTACTAATGGTCAGTTTTGAGCCATTCAGAGCTAAAATCCTAAACCCCTAATGTTGGAACCTCTATTCTGCACCCTTGTTTAATGTGAAATGTTGCTGTGGTTTTGTAGATTCGAAATGTGGCAGCCAACCTCTGTGTGGACAGTAAACATGGAGCCACAGGGACAGAGCTGAGGCTAGACATCTGTGTGAAGGATGGCTCAGAACGGACGTGGTCGCACGAACAGGTATTTTAACTGCAGAAAGAGAAAAAGCGGGCTAAAATCTTTTCCAGTTTCTAAACATTTCTCTGAGGGATTCTCCTTTTCCTAAGGCAGATCAGGGTGTAGAAACAATTTGTGAGTGATTGCTGACCTTAATGGCTTTTACAAAGTGCTCTTTAACACCACCTCAGAAATTCCAACCACCATCTGGACTGTGTATTCTTCTTAATTTCCAAATGAATTGCAATGCTCAAAGAACCTTGGTTGCTCCATTCTCCACCGCTGTGTTATGGGAACATGTTAATTTTGGTTCAGTTAGCTGAAAATATTTTAAATATAGTACCTGGGTTTGCACAGCTCTAATGGTTGTCTGCTTCTATGCTTTCATCTCAATAAGTGTCATAAACCATCATATTTAAAATTCTTATGAGGCATAAGTGAGATAAATGAGTAAAAGCTAGAAAGAAAGTTTCACAAAGACAAGTGATGATAAAGACTCAAAAAAAAAAGCTTTTATCTAGGTTGGTTAGGTAGAAAAATGTTGTACTCAGGAGTATGGAGGGAAAAAGCTCTGATTTGTACTCATTGTGGCTGTGAGTGCCTTAAGAAAGGGATCTTGACCTACCGGGTGTGGGTCTGGCCAACATGAACAAAGGCAATCTAGATGAAAAGTCTAACCTAGCTATTTATTAGCAATTCTAGTGAACCTGTCTTTCATGGGATGAGGTAGCAGATTAGAAAAAATTCCTAGTGCTAAGGAGAAAAATTGACCTGGCACACTACACGTGGTACTCTGTAAAAGCTTAAAAGCTCAAGAGAGAGGAGTTCTGAGGGGTATTTGAAGTGCTGAGGTCAAGAATTTATTCTCGGAGTATACTGAGAAATGCATGGGGAGAGGTATGAGAGAATGAAATGGAGGAGCTGAAGGATGATCACTATTTAGGTAAGTGTCAACATGGGATAAAGAAAGGTGCTGAAAGAAGGCTTCTTTACATAGCTAACAAAGATACAACACACTGACAGGATGCCAAGACTAAATAAATAGAATCGGGTTTTGTTTGTGTAAGACATCCAGTAAGTGAAGGAAGTTATATGGTCCAGACTAGATCATATCAGAGTGGTCTCTCTGGCTTTAAAATCTGCAAACATAAAGAGCTTCAAATCCTCCTTTAGAAATATGGAGTCCTGACACTGCCGGAGATGAGGAAAAAGAAAGGAGAGGAGAAAACAAGATGAAAAGGTGAGAGAAGAAAAAATTTTAGCAGAGAAAGCTGAAAAAAAGAAAGGCTTGAAATATCCTCTGAAAGAGTAGCTCTTATGAGGAGGGCAAAGGGAAGTAAAGAGAGAAGGAGGCTGGAGTGGAATCTGTGCTTCAGTGTCCTGCAGTGTGCATTGCAGTATTTGGGATCAGACTCAAGATCTCATTCTATAGTAATGATAAAAAATGACTTCACTAGAATAAACAGAGTTCAGCTAGCACAAAAGGACTTCAACCAGCCAGTTACTCAGAGCACAGAACCAGAACTAGGAAGCCTCAAGCGTGTCCATGCTTGACATGTGCCCAAGGGACAACGTTAATGATTTCTGCCGGGCTATTGTGGAACAGCATGTACCTTCTCACTGCACGATAGCATGAAAACACTGCAAGGGAGCAGCAGAGCCGTACAGTTGCATTAGGAAGGTTTTGCTAAGATTCAAGCCATTTCATCCAGTTTGCTGGAGAGTGCAGTGTCTTTCAGGACTGTGGTGGAGGGGCCGGAGGGGGCAGTTTTCCAGGCTGTTGAGCACTGGAACAGGCTGCCCAGGGAGGTGGTTGAGTCACCATCCCTGGAGGTGTTTAAAAGACAGGTAGACGAGGTGCTCAGGGACATGGTTTAGTGGCAGATAGGAATGGTTGGACTCGATGATTCTAAGAGGTCTTTTCCAACCTAGTGATTCTATGATTCTATGATTCTATGTAGGCAGCAGAGGGAGCTCCGGACAAGCGGAACGCAGAACAGAGCCAACGGCAGCCTAATGAACAGTTGACTGTTAAAAGCTTTTTCATCCTCAAAACAATCGGTTGCCTTTGGTTTCCATTCGTTTGATGGGGTTTTTTGTGTTTGTTTTTTTTCCCCAGGAAGTAGCGCTGCATTCAAAGGTTGTTCTTCCCACTGATAGGGACACAGTTACCTATAGTCTATCCACCTGTCGATATAAATCCTAGAAATCATGCGAGAAATGTTGAAGAATCTTTGGAGAAAAAAAAACCAGGGTAATAAATAAAGAAAATTGTAGTTCATTTATAGCTACAAATAATACATAAAAAGATAATGGTATTTATTATAATAAATAAATAAATGTCATTTCACTTTCTCCTAGAAAGGAAATTTATTTTCTAAAACTTAGAATAGATGTTTTAGAAGAAAGATTATTTTATCTCTTCCCTTGTCAGAGAAGGACCTGGTTTAGTATCTACTACTGTGTTACTGGGCAGTTTCTTATTTGCATAATTTTAGTAGTGGTAATACGCTATTGGTTTCTGGATTAGTTTAAAAAAAAAAACCAACCTGAATTATACTCAAATATTCAGACTCCTGGTATGAGATACATTCATCTGGCTAATAGATTTCAAGCATGACTTTGTGCGAGGCCTAGATTTTAAAGATACCACTTAAGAAGTAAAGGAAAGAATTACAGAATCTCATTAACTAAAATGTGAAGCGAACAAGGTCATAGGTCGTGCTGGAACTCAGAATTTCTATCCCACTGGAAATTACAGTATGTGCAAAGTATTTCATCCAGAGGAGAACCTTTCTGTTTTCCTCTAGAAAAGAAATTCTGAAAAAGTTTAATTTTAGAAGATCAAAATATTTTGGTGATGGCAGGGCTTGAGGGAATTGTTCCATAAAAAAGGATGGCATCCTTATCCCCCTTTTTCCTGTAGTTTCCCGCAGCCTACAGTGGCAACACTGTGCATGCTGTGTTAGTACCTGGGCTTCTGCTACTCCAGCCACAACCACCCGGCAAGCAAATTCTGTCTCTATGCTGGTGACAGTTAACAGAATTGCAAAAATTCCCACAGAAGTATGGGCTAGGTTGGTATATTTTGTTGGAAATTTCTCAAGTAATTCTCTGTACTTGATCCCAAAGGTTGCCTGATCAGGAACTTTACCTGTAGTGCATGTCACAGCACAGTCTAATGAAACATCTCCCAAGGAGAAGGGATGGGATCTTCCATTTGCACCACAGTAAGATGTTAAGATTAACTTTGTTGAAGAGTGTTTGGAAAGAACTGCTGAACACAGAACAAACCTCCAGAGAGCAACTCTTTATTTCTTATGGCTTCTTGAGTTTGTTCTCTATGTGATTCCTACATATGCCAGTAGAAACTATCAGTATTAATGAAAGTATCAAGCATTTTATTATCATATTTCAAATACCATGGATTGACACTGAGCTGGTCACGTAACTTCTGGTATAAATTTACAGGGAGATCAGTGGCAAAATACAATAGCTTGATGTGATCAGTGCAGCAGGTATCAGTGCTGATACTAGGTAGAGATATGGTCCAAAGTGCCACTTGATTCATGTGACACTACAAGGTTAGGAATTAGAAGCTGACCATATCAGAAGCCATGTTGTGGGGTGCAGCCCTTTAGCAGCCCCCAGGAGAAGGAGAAGACCTTTTGCCCAGGGCTATACAAGCCCCAGCAGGCAAACAGCAGACAAGACGCTTGTGGTGCACTTGCAGGCTTTCTGGTGAACATGAGAAGGATGGAAATCAGGATGAGTGTCACTGTGGTTTCTGGAAACTTCCCTAGAATTAAAAAACAGAGAGGAAGTAATGGGGCAGGAGGATGGCACAGCACAGGATTCTTCCCCCTCTCTTCCCAGAGCTGACTTCTGGCTTCAGGGGAAACTGAGGCTCTGCTGTGGTGATAACCAGCAGCAAAGAAAAATGACAGGCATTATTCTCTCTTCTCAAGTACCTCAGCCTGGTCAGGGAGGTGGTGGACAGGCATCAGCTCTAACATGGCACAACAAGTAGCCATACACCCTGCCCAGCTCTTCCTTCTTTACCTGGAGGTATAGTTCAAATCAGAGCCCAGTGTTAAAACATGGCATTTCATCTTTTTGTAGGGCACTGTGTGTGTCCACAGCACCAGATGATGGACTCCAGCCATGCAGCAAGTAATTGAACAATGCTGTCAGGCTGGGAAGCACTAGTGATATCAGAAGGGCCTTTGTCTTTTAGATAGTCCCAAGCCAATGGCCATGTCAGGCAATCATTTTTCAGGCCCTGTGCCAATTATAAATGAATCTCCAAAGCTGTGTTTGCCCCAGTCACTGTGTGACAGGGCTAGGCTGAATTAAAAGCTAGAGCATGAGGACTGAGGGGTTGCTTGTTTGCAAGGGCAGAGGATGGGGCCATGTTTTACAAGCTCTGTGGTATGAATGAAGGTGGAGCAGGAGAATGAGAATCTGCTAAGCCAGGACGGAGAGTTTCTTGGGTGCACCAGGGAGCAGTGAACAGCAGCCCTGCAGACTGAAAGTGAAGATCCACCCTGCTGTTTGTTAATAATGTGTCTGGAAATTTAGCTGCAGCCTTGTTTCAAATCAACAAGTAGGCAGGAATGAATGAAGGGTATAAAGCTTAGGGAAAAGGGAAAAAAAAAATCCAAAGTGACAGGTGGCAGCAAAGCTGAGCATTATGTACTCAGGACTTCAGCTAATAGCATATAGCATTGTCGCACATTATGCAGAGAAAATATAAGTTTTGTATTAGCCACTGTAGTGTTAACTAGAGATTATTTACTATATAATGGAGGCTAGCACAGAATGATGAGATTGGAAGTTCCATACACCTTCAAATTTTATCTGTAAGTACAAGATTTTAATATTAATTTAGTATATAGAGACGTATAACCCTTTTTCTGATTTTTTTCCTCTTCTCCCTTCTGGTCCTAAAACTGTTATTCTGTCCCAACACATAATAGTATGAGTAGAGAGAAGCTGTAGTCATTGACTTAAAAATTAAACTGATTTACAAAACAGGAAGCTAAGAAAGAGGAAGAAGAATCTGTGCTAGTCTAAACATCGAGATCTAGTATTACACAGATCCTGGTTTTCATTGGAAGGGAATAAAAATCCTATGTTACCATGTCTTGACCTTCAAACAAGACACAGCCCTGGTGCTCTTCAGTAACCACACAGGAGTGGGAAGGGCATAGGGATGCCCTAGGTCAGTATGATCTGATTTAGAAGCTAGCTTGAGATCTTTCAGGTGTACCAATGCATACAGTGGGGTACTAATCCTCAGGCCAAGGTCCAGAGAGCAGTGGGAATTGGCCCATCAGCTCACCAGTCATACACAGAATGAGGAATTTCAAGAGCCACACACTGATAATCACAGATCACAGGATCACAGAATGTCCTTGAGTTGGGAGGAACCCATAAGGGTCATCATGTCCAATTCCTGCTCCTGCACAGGACAATCCCAGTATTCACTCCATGGGGCTGAGGGTGTTGTCCAAGCACTTGGAATATTGTTAGACTGTGACTGCTTCCCCGGGGAGCTGTTCCACTGCTCCAACAGCTGAAGAAGCTTTTCCTAATGTCCAGCCCTCCCCTAACAGTGATAGCGATGAGGGTGAGAATATCACAGAACCACTCTTCCACACCATTCCTCTAGGTATTTGTTATTCATTACTTTGAGCTCTAGGTTTATTATTCATCTGTAGAAAGCTAAAGAGTAAGAGAAAGGAAATGGCTTTTGTTGTTTTTTGCTTATAGGAAAATCATGTCAGGCTTCTGTTTTAATAAAGAAGCAGCAGCATAGCTTTTTTTTCTGTACCAGATCTTCTGAGTTTGCTTGTAAAATGATAAATTATCTTTTTAGGGAGTCCGTGATGCCACTTCCAAGAAACATGAAGAAGAGTGAGAAAAGACTTAACCTTTTAAAAAGCAGAAAATTATTTGAAATGAAGTTAAAGCTGTCCACTGCATTTTATTGCAGATAAACTAAAAATGCAGTCTCGGGGGAAGAAGAAATAAGCAGGATACATGGGCAGATGGAGAAAATACTGTCTAGAAAACCTATAATACAGAAGTAATATGGAGTGACAGCAGCTAATAGAGAGCACAATGGCTTACAGTGAGACACATGCAAAACAAGGGGCAAATATTCAGATCTATGCTTGTATTTTGTGCCTGCAGGCTGAGGGAAATAGTAGCAGCTCTCAAATGTGGCATTTGGAAGATGGCACAGCATTAAAGATGAGTATTTTTACAAGCTGTGTCTTTTATAAAGACCGTGGGAAGAAGATAGCTATCATAATGAAAGGGTTAAATCTGGGAAATGCAATTGAAGTATTCAGGATCAGACCCATACAATAGCAAGCTTCAGTTTGGATTTGTAGATACTTCTATCAGGTAACATACACACCGCAGGGAGCAGGGTACTGGGACCAAAACAATCTTGAGATGAAGTAGGTACGGTGCTGGAGGCAATCTGAGCACAGTATGGGAATCTGCTTCTCTGGATAATGAGCCTGTATGCAGTTCCATGTGAACAAACCTTCACTTTCTCAGTGTTATATTCTCTTTATACTGTGGAATATAAAAAGTCAGGGACAAAGCCAAAGAATGGCAATGGTGCAAAAAAAAAGGGCGGGGCTAGGGGTGAGGGGTGGAAATGATGACCACCCCTTTCAGCTTTCAGCAGAACTTCTAGGTAGCAATTTGCAACCTGCAACCTGTTTTCTGCAAAGATTGGTCCACGGGAAAGGAAAATGTACTCTGTATCTTTATATTTGGTGCTGTGAGACCTGTCACCTTCATCTGATGATCGAAAGACTGCAGTGTCACAGCATCATTTCAGACAGCTGGTGTCAGATTGAGGATTCCTCTATTAACTGTGAGCCTCCATGATTCCTCTCAGCCAGTGAAAGGGCTTTTACAAGCTGCCTGTAGCTCATAGGTTTTGCAGTAGAAAGATGAAGATCATTTAATGTCTATTTTGGGCGGGGGGGAGACAGTTGTGAGAGGATATGCCAACAAGTGTCCCATGTAAACAGAAAGAAACTGTTCACTAAACATGGGAAAGATGCTATGATGGGAAGATGTCTCCAGGTAGCCTCTTCAGACCCAAATGAGAGCTAGGACAAGTTCACTATCAGAGGCTTTCTGAGTCTTAGGCAGTTGTAGTCCTAGTGCACATGAGTGCTTCTTCTGCTGGCATAACTTCAATACAGCGCATCCTCTCTTCTCTCCACAGAACTGTGTCGCCAGAGACTTTTTTCTTCCCTGCCATAGGGATTGTGCTTTCCTGGGAGATATGCCACATAGTCACTTTAATTAAGGCAATTAATTTACTTAATCATAAACAAACAGGATCTCATTTAATCAGCAGCTGGGATATGTGAAGTAGGAAAATGGGCATCAAGCTTTGTGTGTGGTTTTAAATGTTTGGGGTTTTTTTCACTAGTAATATATCGCTACATTGTCTGATTGTTTTTCTAGCTCTTCACCTTTGGTTGGAGAGAAGACATCCGCCCTGGGGAGCCACTTCACACCAGGAAGTTCTGCTTCGATGCCATTTCACACAGTAGCCCGGTCACACTGTATGACTGTCACGGGATGAAGGGAAACCAGCACTGGAGCTATAGGAAGGTGGAGTCACTCTGGGGCATCTCAGAGGTTCAGACTGTCTTGAGACTATTTTCAGTTTAGTGCAGGCTTCTGTTTTCCCATCAGAGAAATTTTGTTTTAAAATCTACACGCTCTTATTCCAGTTTAATGTTGCGGTAACCTCTCTAGAGTTCGTTCCTTTTGAGTGTTCAGCCATTTAGGCCAAATTTAAAAGAAAATGGATGATCCGGCTCAGAGGTCATCTGTGTAGAGTCTGTTCCCTGAAAGGTGTTTTACCATTCTGGCACTTCAAGATGCTTGTGTCATTCTAACAGAGGCACTGTTGGAAATAGTTTTATCCAACATGACAGCTGGAAGAAATGCTGCTCATGAGTTAAATATTGCTATTTACTGGGTTAAATATAGTATAAATATAATAGTTAAATATAGTTAACTTAGTATAAATATAATAGGTAAATATTATTAATAGGGACTATTCATAGAAGCTTGTGGTGATAGGACAAGGGGGAACGAGTATAAACTGGAAAGGGGCAGATTTAGATTAGACATTAGGAAGAATTTCTTCACAATGAGAGTGGTGAGGCACTGGAACAGCTTATCAAGGGAGGTTGTGGCTACCCCATCCTTGGAGGTTTTAAAGGCCAGGTTGGATGGGGCCTTGGCTAACCTGATCTATTGGGATGTCCCTGCCCATTGCAGAGGGGTTCGAACTAGATGGTCTTTCAGGTCCCTTCCAACCCGATTCAATGATTCTATAAGTACTGGTTTACTACATGTTAAGGGTTAAAAATAGCAGAAAAATCTCCCTCAACAACAACAAAAAAAACCCTAACACACACTTCCCCCCACCCCCCCAAAAAAAAGAAACAAAAAAACCGAAACCAATATTAGAAGCACTGCTGTAAGGCCAAAGAAGGCAGGAATTTATAAACTAAAGGTAAGCACTACTTTAATCTGCTAAGTTTCAGCTTACTTTTATAAATCATTGAAAATAGTAGGTCAACCTAGAAACTGTCAGAGCCTCATTTAGGGCAAAAAGTCCTGGTAATGGTCCCAAGCTTTTGTTATTAGTCTTTTTAAATAGTTGATCAGCAAGTTGCCTTGATTGAAAATTTCACTAATAAACTCTATATTCCATGCAGAGTAAAGACATATGCTGAGAATTCCTCTCACACATCTTTTGCTTTTCTGTGACCACTGTGCCTTGCCCACCACCACCACCTTCTTTAAACTGAGGCCGAAGTGCCAGGAATTGGACTTTGCCAGATTAACCTCAATATTACTTTCTAGTTTCAAAGTATATGTAGTAGAAAACTAGTCAAGAACTTTTAAAAACAGGTTTGCCCTGACGCTTTTTCTGAGTGCCTACTTATTAGCCTGTGCCTTTTTACCCTTATTTATGCTGCAATTGGAGATCCACCACAAGATTTTCCAGAAGTGTAGTCCCTGTGAAACTAAGGTATTACTCGTAATAAAGTTAGAATGTACAGAACAGATATTTATAGGATATGAATTGTCATGGCTTTATTGCTGCATGTCTGGCTTTATAATTCCATCATAATACCTTCTTGCTTCAAAACCCTTCCAATTTATCTTTTTGCCTGCCCAAGTTGCAAGAAAGAAGCTTTCACACCTTTAGCACTTCATTGGTGCCTAATGTAGCCAGTTCATAAGACAAAATACAGGTCTAGAGCTGTTCTCTGTAAGGCTCATCACCTTTGACGTGCACAGAATACAGCAAATAACTAAAAAGAAATACATTTGAAAAAAATACACAGTGTGAGTTCTATTAAATCCTCTGCACAACTTCATTTTTCACTTCCAGAAGGCTGACAGGGCTCACATAAAAATTCTCCATGCAAGGCAGGCATTTCTGTCTCAGCAAAAAACATGACAAAATTTTGTTATCATGTAACTACTGACACAATTTTAACTGTAACATCAACCTCACAGCAAGCTGATTAGTTTGTATAAACTTTCAAATTAAGAAATTGCATTGGAATAATAGAATTGTGTATACCTGGATTTCTTTAGGCTTAGTTTTAGTTTGGCTATAAATTAAGTATTTTTGTGTTGTTTCCTCAGATACAGAGTAGATTTACATTAGAGATTTTTGGTGGCACCCCTGTATCTCAAAAATCCTGATAATATGATCCTTGTCTAGTACTGAAAGCATCCTGGCAATAGGTTTTACAGTGTTGCCCCTTCCCCCCCACAAAATAATGTACAAGAAAAGCATGTAATATCAGTTTAACTGCATCTATGCTAGAGCCCTTTATCTAGAGGATGGTATGCTATTAACATTGCACCCTAAATAAAAAAAAAGAATAGCAGTCTGGTTAAGCAAGACATGCCTCCTTTTGAAAACCAGAGAGCAGGATAGCAGCTGTGTTCTGTTCTCTGCACCACTTACAGATGCTGTAGCTTCCTAACACTCACTTATCCATCCTGCCAATAATTCCTCCCATGTTTTAGGAAAAATGACCTTGTTTGTCAGTATCCTGTAGGATGCTTAATAGGAAACATTTTTTACTGTGCTATCATACAGTTCCTATAGAACTAGCAAATGAGAGATTTTTATTCTTTTAAGAATGAATCTCTCTGATCCTTGAGTTACTGGTAAGAAGAAGTTAGGGCTACGAAGTCATTACAGAGCGCTGCAAATACAGTTTGAAGCCAGACACTGTGTTAAGATTCCATATTCTTATATCACAAAAAACCCTGACAACCTGTATTTGGATACTGGCAAATAAAACAGCTTAAATATTTTAGTGGCAAGTAGAATACATTAATATCTTACTTTGGTTAAGGAGTGCTCTTCTCAAAAGAATTTCAGCTTATCCCTATTACCAGCACTTTTTTTTTCTCACTAGAGTGCAATCTCAGAGCATGCAAACTGAATTCTTTTCAGAATAATAAAACCAAAACCATCACTACTGAACATGCCAAAAAGCTATTCTTATTCCCATACTGCTAATCACATATTTGGCTACATGTTAAACTATATCCAAGCAACTATTTGGAAGTCTCGTAAGTCCATGATATTAAATCTTTTTTTTTTCAGGAGCAATCCAAACCAGCCAAATATACCTTTAAGAAATTACTGTAAGAAATTATGGAGTAGAATGAATCCAATTAATATCATAAACACCAATGTGAGTTGGAAATAGAATAAAGTTAGTTTAATACTGGGAAAAAATAATATTGAGACCATAACAGGGCTATGGCATCAATGATGGGAGCAATGTGAGAAATTAGATATATAAATAATTTGAAATTATTAGAGATTTTGTAGAATAGTGGCTTCCTAAACTTAAGGAATTTCCTTGACTCTGAGATTTCTAAGCATGCCAGAACCAGAAACCAACAAAGCCTACAAATTTCCATTCCTTCCAGTGAAGGAATAGACCTCTGGTTTTCAATGTAGCTTTGTTCTGTGTTAATAGGTAATACATTGGTTCTAATAAAGTATGAGTCAATTTATGTGCTCCAGTCCTATTAGTGCTATTTGTAGAGTACAAGTATCCAAAAAGTGTCTGATTTAGTAAGTTTTTCAAAGGAAACAGTTGTGCAAAATCTTTTTAATTATACTCTACTTCTACCCTGAGCCTACTGATTACGCTAGCTGCTAAACTGACAATGTCAAAAAACATGTCCAGAACAGTGTGGTTTGCTCAAACTGTCCTGACAGCTTCAGGGACAAACTGTAAGAGTAAGTTCACTCTTCACACAGTAGGTACATAGATTATTTCCTCAGATAAACGAAGACATGTCATTGTGATAGAGGCTTTTATCATATGGACATCTGTCCTGCTGAAACTGCACTGGGGCTACCAGCTAATTCCAGATAAACTACTGCAGCCACCAGCTGATAATGACTTCCACTTGCGGTTGACCTTGGCTATAGTTACAGCAGTGACCTAGAAGAAATGAAAGGCTCTGTGTCTCATTACCAGCCCCCTGAACTGTCGAGGCCCATTATCTTGTGAAGTTTCTCTTCTGCAAATAATCTTCAGACTTGCCTTCGTGCAGAAGAAAAAAATTGCTTTGCTGTTTTCAGATGTTAGAAAAGTCTCCACAAGAGCTCTTGTGGCCTTTTAATATTGGTGTAAAGAGGAATTCAGATATTTCTTTTGGAAGGTTCTTCTCAGAGATGCACACAACTGTTATCCCTTACAGTCCTGAGCCTGTTCCCAAAGCTGTAAGAGCAGCAGGCTTTGACCTTAGTTCAGTGTAAGCTTGAGATGACAAATTAATAGGCCTTTATATATGGCAAAGTCACCCAGAAGTTTTTCCAGAGTGGTAACTGTCCCTATTCTTAAAAGTTGCTCTTCTCTCCTAATAATCAGACTTTCTAAAAGAAAGCAACAATGCTTCACTCAAAAAAATTCCATGAGAAGAAAGACGCTCAGCTCTCTTCAGAAAGACTGAAGTGTTTTTCATAGCATGCTTTTTATACTGAAGCAGTTTCCTTTCTTCTTGTACTAGCTATCCTATTAAAGCTTCTAGTATTCCAACTTTGGCTTCCTAGTATCTTGGCTGACCCTCATGCCCAGCTATGGTAGAAGGAAAACCAGATGCCACCTTCCTCTGGGGCCCTGCAGCAGGCAGGGCGGCCGTGTCATTGTGTCCTGATTTCAGGCAGTGTGTACAGTCAGCTCCTCCTTACAAGATGAAGTATCCTACCTGCTTGCTTGTAGAGCAAAAAGGAGCATGGCAGAAAGGCCTCTACCCATTTGGTTTAGTCCTGCCTTTTTTGATGGCATCCCTCAGAATTAGTCTTGTGTGTGTCTGTGTGTGTTTACCCACTTTTTGCAGGAAAGGACAGACACTGGAGGTGAAACCCAGTGTTTGTGAAAGGCAGATGTAACACTACCTCCCTCAGAAAGAGCACAAGATGGTTTTGACTTTGCAGCTTTGCATATGTTAATATAAAAAAAAGGCTATTGTACTTACTAGTGTTTCACTTCCACCCAAAATCAAGCAATTTCATAATAACTAATTTTTTTAAGAGACCCTTTCTTTTTTAAAAAGTGGTTTTTAAATAGCTAGTGTTTCTTGTTGACTTATTGAGTTATATTTGGTTTTCTCTTCATACTTCTTTTTTTTAATGCAGCGTAGTTTTAGTTAAAGAGAAGTTTCTGTGACTGTTGCTCAGCACACAAAGCACTTTGCTAAGTTTTTAATCGCTTGCAGTTTGACAAGTAGCTTCTATTTTTTTCTTTTTCCCTCTCACAAACTGGGCAAGCAGTAGTATTAAAATACTGGCAGGCCATGTTTGGCATGGATGGGTTTGCCAAGAATAATCTGAGATTTATTTCAACAGGTACAGTGAATGTACGGTCCCTGGAAACTTTCAAACTGTCTAATCATTCCCACTTCTGTCTCTTTCAAACACTTACCCACATGAACTAAATACATTGAAACTATGCAACTCACAAATACCAGTTGCCCATCTGGATAGTTTCTGTTTTACCAAAGATTCACAGTCAGGTAACTTACAATTTGCTCCAGTTTTGTGCAATAAAAAATAATAAAACTGATCATCACATATATACTTTTTAAAGCAACTTAATCCATGCTTATCCAGCCAAAATCTTCATAGGGAGCTGAAACAGTGTTAGAACTTCCTTCTCATTATGAGAGAGCGCATATTTCAGTGACTGGTCTTGTTGAGGCCGTAAGGAAAATCTGCATTTCATGGGGTGGGAACTAAGATCATCAGTCCTGGGCGTGTCTGTGCATCAAACCACTTCAGTTAATAATTACTTTTTAACATCTTCCTCAAATTTAAAATTATCCATTTCCAGATAGCTTGTTACAGATCATTCTGCCCAGAAGCACAGTAGAAAGTGTCAAAACCAAATCCAAACAAGAAAACTTTCCCTTTTCAAGTTCAGATATCTTAAATAGGGCCCAGGCAAGCACATGATGTGCAAAGATTATTAAAAGACATTCTATTTCTTCATTACATTATGTGGCTCTTAGCTAAAGACCAGAACATTTCTTCTCATTCTTTCTTGAATTCCGGTTTTGTAAAGGATAATAACCCAAAGGAAAAAAAATCACTCCACTCTCAACAGCTTCCTAGTAATAGCTGTGGTTGTTGTACAAGAGCAACGCACAGAGACCACAAAATCATTTCAGACAGGGCTGTGTTACTTCATATTTTGTAAAATGAGAACACTTGCAACGATTTGGCATTTGCTACTTAATTCTATTTTTTTTTCATTCCTGTAGGACAAAACTTTGTTCCATCCGGTAAGCAGCAGCTGCATAGATTGTAACCCAGCCGAGAAGAAGATATTCATGAACAGATGTGATCCTTTATCTGTAACTCAACAGTGGATTTTTGAACATATTAATATGACTGTTCTAGAAAAATTTAACAGCAAGGCCAGTTCCTAGAAAGGAAAAAAAATGAACAGACCAAATTACATACAGACTGCAGACTACATTTTCGCCAGCATCTGGGTCAAAGGAATCGGGAATTAAATTTCCTAGATCTAGGAAGTCTGTTCTGAGGCTTAAGAAAATGCCACAGCAAGAGCCAGCAGGCTGTCCTTGTGGATGTACAGTATCTGAAGAACTTGGCCAAGAGCCTCACTGGATGCTGCTGAGAACTTCAGGCTGAAAATTTCCTTGCTGGTCAAGGGAAAAAAAGAATTGTTTAAAAACTGTTTAAAAGTACTCCAAGTTAATAAACTAAAACAAAATTATAGAGTTTCTCAGGTCTAATCCTGCTGTAGTGAGTAGCTCAGAACAGACACTATAATTCAGGATGGTTATATGGTGTGCATGACGACTACAGCAACCTGAAGAAATCCCAAGTTTGAGAAATAAACATGCTGGTAGAAGAATAACTAAGTCCCAGCACTCCCTAGACAAGATATATGCTCTGTTGACATTCTCTTAATAAAAGGTTGGGTTAAGCAGGTTTAACCCTCAGAACTGCTGCAATTAATTTTAAATACCTCCCTTTTACATTCCATCCATTACCAAAATAGGAATGGTAGAAATCTTAGGGTCTAGAATTACACTGTAGTGAAGCATGAAATAAACTGTAAGGTTTTGCCCTCATATTTCCCCCCTTCTGGAAAAAAAAACATGTAAAGCAATCAAATTTCTATACATGGTATACTTAGCAATTGTGATTCGAATTCTATTGTCACACAAGGTGAGATTTATTTTTTTTTGACAACAAATACAATAGCAGCAGCTGCAGCATAATGGAAGGCTTGCAGGCTAACTATCTTCTGTAAAGGTAAAATCCTTACCAAAGTATAAATTAAATTCAAAATGGGCTGGGGAAAAAAAAGAACATAAGGAGAGCAGGAAATAAGTGCATACTGCATGTTGAACTAGGTTAGTCAAATTAACATTGGTACTCTGCCATCACGTCAAAGTGTGTTGACTCCCTGCAGTGTAGCTTAAAAGATCTTGCAGAGATCTTGCAGTGCTCTTGACGGATTGTAGAGAGGGAAAATGACATGAAACTAGCTGGGTGGTTTCATAGTTTTTGAAATCTGTGAGTGAATGGCGTTGTAGATTTCATGATGGAGGAAACAAGTGCAAATAAGTTCAATGTTACAATATTTTGGTGTTTTCGGCACAGGCACAATTCAGATGAAGAGAGACTTCTGTCACACAGATCATTATGGCCCATGGTGTCCCTCAAAGCTGTCAAGCAGTTGGCATGAGAGGCCTCTAAAATTTTTTGGGGGGAAACTATGGTTTCTCTCAGCAGAAAACAGTTAATAGTGATGCATGGAACATAACTGATAGGTTTGGGATTTTTCAAGGTAAGAGCAAGTATAAATTTATATCAAGTAAGCACGTTGCCTGATTTTGCTTCAAATATGAATTGATAGATGAAAGCACCATAAATGCAGATAGATCACATCCTCTAAGAGGTAGCTGTAACAGCGCTTTCAGGTTCCAAAAATACCATATGTAATTAAGTTGCTTATTTTGATTGCTGGAGAGGTGGCTGACTAACCAAAATACTGATGTGCAATCTATCCTGTTTTGAATAAGTAGAGTGACTGTGTTTTGTTTATTGCTCCTTAAACTGTGTTATTGCACAAAGAGCATTGATTGCATCCAGAGGATGATTTCAGTATCAATAACTATGTGCTATTTTATGGCAGCACCTTGTAGTTGTAGATTAAGACCCAAAATTGTAGCTCATAGGAACTTTTTGGGGAGGGGAGTGAGATCCTGTATCATTCAGGATGCACGCATTTGGAAAATAGGGAAATGCATCCTTACTTGGAGCAACTGCTGTAAGTTAGTGAAGGGATCTTTCAGATAATCGGAAAGTTAGACTTCTCATTTTATGATTTTAAAATAAGTGAGTTTGTTTAGCTGTTGTTTAAATTTAATTTGAAGATATGGTGCCCTGAGAAATGGAAGAAGTAAGGCTGCTGTGTGAGGTTACTTCAGATATTTTTAGACATCAGTGCATAGAACCAGACTAGGCAATGCAGACTTTCAGCCTTCTCAGGTGCAGTGCTTGTAGCATAATTTATTTGCAGCCTGGACATGAGGAAAGAAGATTTCCTAAAAGAAGAAAATGTCTGTCTAAAATGTAAATGCAGCCCTCATACTGCTGATTGTAACTGGCCCCAAACTGTCAAAGTCCTGGAACCAACACAGTGTGCCCAAAATAGAAGCAAAAGAGAACTGCTAAACTAGCTAAGCAATTTATGTTATGGACAGATTGGTGAGGTTATACCATTGAGTGTCTGACTGCATCTCAGTGGTCTGATTTTGAAATGTCTGTGGGAACTAGGCTGCTGTTGAGGCAAAGAACTTTTATGCCTTTTACATCCCTCGTTGAGTAATACTGCACAGCATCTTGCACTGCTAAAGAAAACCTTTGCTGAGCACTAATTGTAAGATCTAGCAGTCCTTTTCAGAAAACAATCCACATAACTAATATTCAGATGTTGTAGTGGGGAAAAATATGATCTACTAAATGTTTTCAGGCTTTATAGGCCAAATAAAAGAAAAATATGTTGGAGTCTGTTGTTTGTCAATGGTAAGCAAGCACTGATCAGTCTGGAATATAAAGGTTAAATGAAGGTCCATATCTTGAGAAAATTTTAATAAGAACTTGCCACAATGTAGCATAGAAACAAACACATGGTTTATATGTGTATGTGTATATATAGACACATTTGTATATGTGACCATCAGAAAGATATAAATGGAGGACAGAGGTTTGTTTTAAATTAATGGGTTGATTTTTCAAATATATTAAGTATAACCTGAACTGCAGAGAAAAAAAAATGTAGTATACATTAGACTAACGGTGAAGACCATTATCTCACTGTTTTCAGCTTAAGCAAATTTCTCTTTTTTTAAAAATTGAGACAAAAAAAGCTATCACCACAGTCAAATGTAATCCTCCTTCTACAGGTGTAAGGTGGCCCTAGGGACAACATGCTTTAGGGCTGTACTCCTGTAACGTTTGAGATGACAGATTCACAGATAATAGTTATGGCTTGCTAAGCACATGACTCCTTCAACAGAAAACTTTATTAATAATGAATTATCATCCCTACTTCTAAATTAAATTCTGTCTTGGGTGTTCTCCAAAGCTTTCCACTGATAACAGTATTTCATGACTAATTTAACATTCAGAATTTCTTCAAGTATTCTTACAACTATATCTTTTCCACCCAACAAACATTGGAACAACTTGATAGGACGGATAGATATGTCTTCCTCTCATATTTCACCAGAAGCACTTAGTTTTAATAGGCATTCCTCAAAAAGGCTGTGAAGTTTCTTCACAGAAGTTTTTTTAAACTACCAGATAGTTCTGAATATATGTTTAATCTAGTGTACAGATAGCATTAACTGACCTGGGCTCACCATGTTAGTGAAGCTATATTAATCTGCACCAGCTGATGGCTTGCTTCAGGTTTTTTCAGTTAATTATTTTATGGTTGAGAGGGCTTTAATCAACATGCCTGAAAAGAAGATCTTTGCATCTGAAGAGCTCACCAGCACTTATCCTAAACTTTTTCCATTTAGAGTTATATCTGACTCTCTTTTTGTGGCCAGCAAACTGCTACCACAGCAGAGAGCAGCTGCAAAAGCTGGAATAAACACTGAACACAACTATAATGCTAAAATCATATGTGTTTCCCTGCCTAGTTTTCAAAATCTAAACTAAACTGAAGCCCTGGTGGAGGAGGTTTAAAGGAGAGAGGAGGAGCTAGGAAACAAAGCATTTCACATGTCGGAGAGCAACTTTGTTGCAGAGGCATAACAAGATTTCACTTTTCATTGACCAGTAGTATTTAGAAATAAAGTTTCTGCAACATTATGGATATTTTAATGATATAATGCATATTTCCTGGGTATTACTGAACATGTCTTCCTCATTATAAAGACAAAGCTTAAAAGGAAGTTGACAAGCAATTAACAACCTTTGATTGCTGGCAGTTTACTAGACATCACTGTCTCCATGACCTTAGTGAAATCGGATGCCTCAGATGATCCTAGAAGAAACGCATATAAATAACTTAACCAAATCGTTTTGATGCATTGCACTTCTATAAGATGCCAACTTAGTTTAAAAAAAAAAAAACAAAACCGTAATCATAATGACAACTCGTTTGTATTTTTACTGATAACTTCTGTAAAGGACTGAGTGAGTGGGATGTCACATCATCCTACATGACTGGCTATGACTGGTGGATGGGCCGTGGGCACTTAACCTAGAAAAGGGGCAGGCATGTAAATACTTACTGAAAAACTACCCAGACAGATTGAGGAGGGAACATTTCAGGAAGGCAGTACTGGAAGGCTTTAGGTGTGGCTGCTAGTGATGTATCCATTTTCTGTCTAAAGAGCATCTATTTTTAATGCTGTTAGCCCAGTGTTTTTCAAGAGAACATAAGATGTACATTAAAAAAAAAAGAATATAATAATGTTTTCTAATCCATCAAGGTTGTTAGGGAAACCATTTCAAAACCCTTGAAAAGAAAAAGCTGATCATTATGAGTTTTATAGCTAGTATTAATTGTATAAAGTTCATTAATTAATTTGTTTAACTAACTTCCTTCCATTTCTGGTCCATATATCCTCTGCTTTTATGTAATATTTTGAGGATCTCACCCTGCCTGAAAGAAAGTTTAGAAAGACCTTTAAGAAACTCTCAGGAATAGGCCAAAAGTTACCAAAATCAAACAAATGAACAAACAAAAAAAATACCTGGCTATTATGCCTAGTATACTAAGAGATTTTGCTAAACTTCTTGATCTAAAATAGTATCCATTGATTAGAAAATTTTAGATGATAAGTAATATGGTTTAGTAAATCTTTAGAGTATAGTGGGTTTTTTACTCTTAAAAAATCAAATTTTAGGGAATCTGTATATTTATTTGCTAACAGGGGTTTTTTTTAACTATGTGTAATACATAAAACTGTCTTGAGGTGTCCTGCAATCTCATATTTCCCTGTTATAATTCTGAATGCACTGGACTGAAAAAAATCTAAACAAAGACATAGGAAAAAATTCCTCTAAAAACTGTCAAAGAAACCTGTGTGAAAACAAGCAAACAGTGAGGAAGTTTATCAAGAGAGTATGAAAAAAAATGTATCATTTCCTGAAAGCTTCTGCAGCATTCAGAAAATACATTTGCTGTATGCAGTGGCTTTCTATTTCAGTGTATCATTAGTATCAGTGCTATTGCCCTGAAGGGGGACTTTTGAAAATGACCCCTCATCATCTGGCACAGGAGGTGGAAAGCATGGTGCCAGATTAAAAAAAAAAAAACCAAACAAAAAAACCAACACTTTCTAGGAACAGTTCCTGAAAAAATTGTAGTCAAATATTGCAGATTGGTATGCCCTAGGAGTCTTAGCTCTTTATAAAGTTCCCATTATCTTAGTATTTTTGTGGTTTTTAACAGGATCTGGTAGCGTGTCAGGTTCTTCAAGAACCTTTACTAAAACAATGCAGATGATAGGCAACAAAGAGGACATGGCTTAAAACAGTAAGAATTTGTGGTTACCTAAAGGTGGTGCGTCCACAGCACTGTCAAGCAGGTTAATCATACACAAACAGAAATCTCCTTTCATGTGTCCATTGTGGTAGATGCCCAGATCTAGTGAATATATGAATTGGAAGGAGCCATGTAAAGTGGGCTAGCAGGAAAGCCTGAACTCAGCATAAAATGCAGAAAAAGTCCCAAGAGCCTATTTTTGAAAAGCAGGTGAATAGGGCAGTGAGCTGGATACCACAAACAGTGTAACAGATGAGAGAAAAACTGCAGTGAAGAAGTCTGGTAAGTGGTACTGTCTAAAAGACAGTAAGACATAGGAAGGGAAAACTTGGCCCTTATTAACCTTAGGCCACATTAGCCTTGTCAGTCCCTAACACTTTGTCAAAGTATTAGTTGATTTAATTAAGTTAATCCTTCACCTCTCCCAGGCAAATGACTCAAGCTGGAAGGAATCACCGGCCCAAGCAAAATTTTGTTGATCAGCTTGGAGCATCTCACTGGCACAAAATGCCACTAGACACAGTTTGGTCAAAACCCCCAGCTGGTGCCAGAACTAAAACAATGTTATCATACTGAAAGATCTATAGGCCCCTAGCATCTCTCTGTGAAAAAAAAAAAAAGGCTTAATTTGCCTAAAGGAGTGATTGATGGGAATGATCCTAGATTAAGAAGATCAGGAGTCATGAGCTTGCACAGAGGTGAAAGGCCAAATGGTGAGATTAGGAGATGACAGTTTAATTGAGAGAGGAAGGAGGAAATAGGTGGTAAAAGGAAAGAGGCAGGAGTCAGGTTTATTCCTGGGTATGAAGGAAGCATGACCCTACAAGGGCCAGCCACTGATAATTTTGGATACGTCTTCATACCAGAGTTTGTGTGTTTATTTCCATCACAAATATTCGGGAATTGAGAAGCAATCAGTTTCACCCCCTCCTGCAAAGGATTTACATTTAGAATAAGAAGAGTAAAGCTTTGCTGGAACCAAGCCAGTGATGAGTTTTCGACATTCCTGAGGATACTTCAAGGATAGCATGTAGAAGCAGAACATTATGGTTACTGTTTTACCTCTGAGGTAATTTGTATTTGGATACTTGTATTTTGATATTTGTATTTGGATATTTTGTATCAGAAACAGTGGTCCAGGGAGGTTATTCTGTCCCTGTACTCAGCACTGGTGAGTCTGTACCTTGAATCCTGTGTTCAGTTCTGGGTCCCTCACCACAAGAAGGATGTTGCAGCTCTGGAGCGAGTCCAGAGAAGAGCAACAAAGCTGGCGAAGGGGCTGGAGAACAGGCCTTATGAGGAGCGGCTGAGAGAGCTGGGGTTGTTTAGCCTAGCGAAGAGGAGGCTGAGCGGAGACCTCATTGCTCTCTACAACTACCTGAAAGGAGGTTGTGGAGAGGAGGGTGCTGGCCTCTTCTCCCAAGTGACATGGGAGAGGATGAGGGGTGATGGTCTCAAGCTGCACCAGGGGAGGTTCAGACTAGATATCAGAAAGAAATTTTTTACAGAAAGGGTCATCGGGCACTTGAACAGGCTGCCCAGGGAGGTGGTTGAGTCACCATCCCTGGAGGTGTTTAAAAGAGGGGTAAGACAAGTTGCTCAGGGACATGGTTTAGTGGCAGATAGGAATGGTTGGACTCGATGATCCAAGAGGTCTTTTCCAACCTGGTGATTCTATGATTCTATCATCTCAGCTTTCTTTGAAAAAGTGTTTAAATTTTTAAGCAAATGTCAACTCAGATCAGTACAAAGTAGTTCTGCCAACTTCCTATGTGGATCAAGACAACACATGTTTCTCTTCAGACGTCCCATACAGCTCTAAAAAACAGAAAAGTGTGAATGACTCCTTGCAGCGTTCACCCCTTTTTATCCATGTCAGTTATTTTCTTTATTCTTTTTTCTATTTGGTGTTTCTCCCCTTCTGTTGGTTCCCCATCTGTACTATTCTGCCAGAATGCTGGTCCTCTTTCTTCCCTCCATTTTGGTTTGTGCCAAGAGATTTTTCTGCTGTTGCAGGTCCTTCAAGATAAGAGTGACTAAAGATGTTTTGATCTTGCCTTGGCAGAGCCACAAGCCCTTCTGCCTCAGGTACTTCCATTGCTGCAGCTTGTGCTAGCAGAAGGGTAGGGAGAAGAAAGGCACCTAAGGAGAAGAGAGAAGTCCTGTCCTGTGGGTCAGTTTCACTACAGATTTTATCTGTGCTAGGGTTATAGTTCATAGCACAGGCAGACAAACATCTTTGAGGGATAAAATTGTAGAAGAAGGTGATGTACTTTCTTACCACCTTCAAAATTCAGTGCTACTCAGAGAGGGAAATATTTAAGAACAGAAGCAGCTTATTCAGTGGATACATTTCCTATAAATGTTTAGAAGCAGCTGAACTTAACATTGGAAAGCAGATTTTAACTTGTGATTATTCTTACTGAACTAACATGAATATAACAAAATTAGTTAGAATTATTTTAATATGTCATTTGGTAAGCCACCAAGGGGTTATAACAACTTTAACAGAAGGCATTATTTCAAATCTGAAATGGATGTGTAATCTCTGGTTAATGCATGATACAAGTTCATGTCTAGTCAAGGTGCAGGGAGTCAAAGGCGCTTTAATTTACAAAATTCCCAAAAGAGTGTGATTATCTAATGTGCAGCAGCTCTTCCTTTCAGTTCTACAGGGCTCCAGTTTATTCCCTAATATGACTGCAAAGCTAATATATATAAAAAGGTGTCCCCATGATTCTCACTATCAAAGCTCTATTGGCAGAGACAGCAGTAAAACTTCACCTTTTCTTTCCTATTAGCAGAGAATTCTCAATTATTTCCTGTTTGTTTTCGTACATCTCCAGAGCCATTTATTTGTAACCAGAACACATAGATAGAATCTATACCCTGTCCTTTCATTTAGATGAGTTCCTAGGAAATCAGAGTACCAGTGTGAAGGCTGTACAATTGCACTGTTGAATGGATTGTTAGCCAAGGAAAAGGCTTTTCGTGTAGAAGAAAAATGAGCCCCCCTAAAGTTCGCTTTCCTTTCTTCCTGTCATATTAGCCTTCAAATTGTAGCTGCTGCTCTACATCTAAACATATCATAGTAATCTACACCTGGAAGGATAATAATGCTTCATCAGGGCTCTGCTGCTCATTTTCCATAAAGGTCTGTACCATGGCTATATAAACCTGATCTTTGGGGTTGGGAGTCTTTCTCCACAGTTGCTGTCGCTGCAAGGGGCACATTCCTTCTGACTTTGGCCTGACCTGTATTTTTCCACTTCAGACCCTGCTCGCCAAAGTACCTTAGAATTGACTAGCTTTTCAGACGATCCGGTCCATTGCACATCTCAAAAACACTTCACAGCAGTCCAGCCCACATAAACACACACACATTTCAGACAGCATTAGGTGGCAAAACAGAAATTTGTGGCCTCTCTTGAGCCTCTGAGATGCTTTTCTTTATCAACTAGCCTTTCTGATGGTCAGAGTGTTTTCCAGGCATCTCTGAGAATAAACACCCTTTCCTGCAGGTATCCTGCAAAATATCCATTTCTCTCACTTTTCTGAGAGTCTGGGATTACAGCCTTCTCTCGCTGTTAAATGACATTCAGGACAAAACATTCTCTGGCAATTTCAGCTATTATAAACAATTTTAAAGGGCCAAGAAGAACTGGCGTCAACTTTGTATAATCCCTATCCAATGTGCTAGTAGGTAAAGCAGCCAGTGCTGATCTAGGCTGATAGGCGACTAGTAGAGCTCAATCAGCAAGTGAGATGGCATTGTCTAATCTTCTGGGAACCAGGATAAAATTCTCTGGTTATTGCAGTTTAGGAAATATAGCTCTCTGTAAAAACTGGGACACTATTGGCAGGTATGTGCATTTGATGTTATTATACAATAGGCTACAATTAGTAATATATACATGATAATAAGTAAAACGAAAACATACACTTCTGTGCTGACTAGTATGAGATAGTTGGCTTAGATGTTATTAAACAACAGCTATAGAAGCTTTGACCAACTTACTGATGCATTAAAATAATGATTTCAAGGTGTGCTTAAAGGATTTACAGAGAGCATATGCCTGTAAATTACTAGACTGTAATTAAGAAGATGAACAATGGAATAAAAATTGTATACCTGTTCTATTTTCTATTTGGATGTATTACATGATGGAATACAAAGTAGAAGATTGCTGAAGTACAGTTTAAAAAAAAATTACCATTATCTAAATGAATAAATACCTCTCAGAAGCTACAGCATTAATGGTTCAATTTGTTGTACATCTACTGCTGCTAAAATAACCTGTTCTGTTGAGTAGGTGAAGGACTAGATAAGCCCAAACAGTTGCAGGCCTCCTCAGAGCGGTATGGCTGCTCACTGTTCCCACTGCCCCCAGCCACACTGGCTGTGTAATATCAACAGAAAGAGAAACCAAATTAATCTCCAACAAAGAGTACTGTTAGCTCTGGCACTATCAGAATGCATATCTTGAATGGCACTTAAATAAAAGGCAAATACAAATGTGTGTACAGAACAACAGTCCTCAAGTAACAAGTAAGGAAGCTAGGAAAAGTCAGCAAGGACTTGATTCTAGTAAAAAGTCATATAAGCAGAGATTTATTTGTCCCCCTTTCACAACAAAAAAAAACCCTCAAACCACACCAGAAATTCCCAGCACCACTGGTTCTTCTTCTGTCTACAACTAATAAGATATAAAATACATCATCTTCCTAAAGAGGATTAGCTTACTGGAAGTGGGTACCTGTACTGCAGATGTTTAGGAGTCATATAGTGGAATAGCAAGAGTCAATCAATCATCTTCAAGGACTAGGGAAGGAAGAGTTGCTCATTATTAGTTGCCTATTATTTTATTAAACTTTAAAGGAATTATTTTTCTTTTCTTATTTGCATTTCTTTACTTCAAGTCCTATAGATATATTTCAGCTCTTCACTGCTGTACCTCTACCATAAAACTTTCTAATCTAAATTAGTTAGTTAAATTTATCCCTGACCCCCACTACATATGGCAGTGTGGCAGAACTTACTTGGACATAATCTAATTTTCATCTGTTCAGGCAGCTTTCTGAGGCAACAGTTAAAATGAAAGTTACTTCTGAAGACCTTTGAATGTCAAAAGTAGCCAAAATAATAAAAACATAAGCACATAGTGAAAATATGTACCTATTCTTATCTAACGAGCTTAAAAAGGTGTTGTAGTCAAATGCAAGCTGCAGGCATCCCCAGCTGCAAAAGGAAAGAAAAACTGTTGCTTTCCACCTAAGCTTACCACCTAAACTCTTCAAAACAAATTCTTTACAGGTGGTTCCACTGAGCAAACCTTGGTAAATATAATTGTAGAATGATGATAAATTGAAATGGTGATTACAAAAAAAAATAAAAATGAGGGGGATTTTATGCATAACAAAACCTCCTATTAATCCCTAATCAGGCTGGAGTCTTTAATGTTACAGGCACTGCCTTTGGCAAGGAAACTACTAGGAATAAAAAAACCAGTTATTAAAAGAACAATAAAGTGCTTTAGCTACATCAAAATTAGGCATTAGTTTTAACATAGCCTAAAGTTAAACACAGTAAAACAATAGAGGATTCTCCCATTTGCATCACCTGAAGTTCACAGCCTGAGGAAAGCACCATGTATAAAAGAAACCAGAGCACCTTATGTGAATTGTATATCAATTATATAATTACGTATGATAATATCAGGTGCAAGCCTTCAAGGCAAGAGCTTCTGCAGGAAGGACATATCAGGAGAGTAATAAGACCTGAAACAGGGAGAAAAAGAAGGGACTGTATCATGTTCTGAAATGAGTGGCTTGCCCTTGCTTGCAGACACAGGCAATGGGCAGGAATTACACAGCAGTTACTGGTGCACGTTTACCAACTCAGGACAGAGCACTTTAGCATGAGAAGAGGGACAAGGAGGCTGAGTGGGTTTCTGCTTTGACGCTTCGTTTACTTCAAGGCTGCCATGTTGCCATACTTACTCCTCCTGATCTGGAAGCAGAGGAGCATCCAAACCTAGCTCCAACCTCCTCACTTCCCTCCCTCCTCTGCAATGCCTCTGGATGGGTAAGGGCGAAGGCAGCTTGTGATACTCCAGGATGGGAAGATCTGTGTCCATGAGGGAGACTGCTCCACCAGGGGAGGTAAGCTGCAGCTACAAGATCCCAGCCTTCATATACAGCTCCATATTACCAGCAGCTCTTTAGAAGCACTCGCAGAGTGCAGCTGCCCACCACCTGAATTTCCATCATGAAAAGCCTGTGACAACACCAGCTCATGTAGTTGCTCCTTGGATTAGCTGCCTGTCAGCTCAAAGGTGGCACCTACATCCCCACTTCTCTGACTGGTCGTTCCCTGCACCAGTCAGGTGTGTTGCCTGTCTTGGTAACGCTATGAGCTGTGGTCAACAAACTGCTCCAGCTGGGTGGGAATAATATCCACTTGTGTACTCATAGTCAGTGGCACAGTATGCTCCTTGGTTTGGAAGAGGGATTATAGTGACCTCTTCAGCTGGAAGTCTTGGGGAGTGGAAGCAGAAAAGGGGGTCTGGTGGGGTGTTTGAGTTTGGATTACTCTAGTTACACTCTTTTTGGATTTTGAAGTAAAGTGGAAAAAGAAATTAGGATTTTTTTTTCCTTCGACCTAAGTGATTCTTAAATGACCTTCACCACTGTCTTAGTAAAACGTGTCTCCTGATTTAGAACTTAAAAGCTTCTACTTCAAGAAAATGCCAGGGTAAACCTTCATTCTGGCAGGGAGGATTAAAACTGACAGGAAAAAGGAAATTAGTTCCCAACAGGCAGACAAACAAATGGGGAAGAGTTTAGAAAGCACAGCCAGGAGACTAACTCCAGCAGCAGTAGTACGTGCAAGGTAGTCACTCATAGCCCTTTGCCAAAGAAGTTAGCTCAGTAGCTACTGCCTGACCTACTAGAAGATGGATACTATATCCAAATTACTTGGTGATCCTTATCCCCTCAGTGCTTCCCAGAACCCAAATTGAGAACAGGAAGCCAGTCATCTGTGGGCAATCCTGTGGAGTGTCTCCTTAGGCCATCTCATACACTTCAGGCGGCCCAGGAGAGTCCATGCTGGCACCAGCAGCAGCATTGGGACAGAAGGTTTAGTCAGTGGGGAACTGCTGTCACCCATACCTCCCAGCTTCTCACTAATCCCACACAGCCACAGACCATGCCAAAGGGTATGTAAAGCCTTTACAGATTCAATCTCAGGTTTTTTTGAGCTGTTTTGCTTCAGGGGCTCCTGTTTGCACCTCGTGATGGGTGACCAGCTGTGGCTCCACCATTTTCATGCCAAGACGCCTGCATTTGCAGCTTTCTAAGATACGACCCTGTCTCTCCAAGAACTGGGACACACAACTGATAGGAGACCATGCCAACCCAAAATCAGGTCAGTGACTAAATTATTTGCTGTTGGCAAGTCAAGTGTCAGTGCCATAAGGGAGCTTATGATGTCATTTGCAGTTGTTGCTTGGACCTGAGAACAAGAATTGTCTATTTAACTGTTTCTGAAATAGCAGAAGGATGGGAAGGAAAAGGTGAGGAGGTAGGGGTTGGTAGGAAGACAAAATTACAATGTGATCCACTGAGAATACAGATGGTTTTTGCTACTATAAGCTTATGAAAGTGGTACAAATGAGTGACACTGGAAGACTGGAACACAGGTCTTGAATTACTGTGGACACAGGACTATAAAAATTCATGGCAAGCTGCATTTGCTGGTTTCAGGGGTTTTTTTATTTTAAACAGTATGCTACAAAATTAAGATCTGTGGCCCTGACCTTTTAGGAGTTCTAACCTGCATTTCAAGGCCCCAGCTCAAGAAATTACAGCCTGCCATATCTGCAGACTGGCCACTTGGCAAGGATGACAGTGTGATGTGTGCCCTGCTAAGCAAAGGCAAAATGGCATTTCTTGCCATCCCACCTGGCTGTCAGCATGCCCAATGTTATTTGTGTCACTGCTGTACTCACTGCCATTTCTAAGATAAGAAGACACTTTTTCTGCAGCGTAGGCAATACCAGCAGTCTCTTAGGCTGACAGGCAACATGGTATGGACTAGGTGAGCTACAGATGGAAAAAAGGTAGCTTTCTGTGTATTAACTGGCAACATATCTAGTGAAATACGATGCTGTGTTGCAGGTTAGCAAATATTTCTCATATAGTTCCTGTGTTTGTATAATTTGAAGAGAGTTTGGTACTTTGTCAAAAGCTTTGAATGCAATGTCCTGCCTCTTCCCTCTTTCTGACATAACTTTTGTATTACGAAATGCAAAGTACTTTAAGAGCTACCACATTCCAGCTTCCAGTAAATTAAAAGCAAAACCAGAAATGCCATGTCCTCCATGCAGGCTACTTTTGGTATAGGGCATGTTGATGAACTTTTCTTCTATGCAAAAATTTTTTATATTGCATCAGTCTTCCATCTCACCCATTACTGAGATCTTCAGCTAGGTCACTCTTTAAAGGCTGTGGTGATTCCCAGGACAGACTTGTCGATGCATATGTGAAGAAATTAAGAATGCTTTTGCCATGGATAATGTCTATAGTATATTCAGTTCCCCTTAGAGACAGTAAACCTAGAGTAAAATAGTTCCTCTTTTAAAGCACGTATGCTTTAAAAGCAAGTTAAACTAAATATTTTTCTATTATTTGCCTGCCACAATATTCTTTATTTGGTATCTAAGCACAATGGTTGGCGTATGCAAATATTATAGCTCATGTTTTAAGAAATCATAAATGTTATATCAGTAATAAAGAAAACACTTTGCATTTCAGATGAAGAGACAAAAATATATCACAAAATATTTATTCTACCCAGAACAGAAGCAATTTTCAGGCAATTTAGCAGTTATTAAGGCTTTTTTTGCCAGTATGTGTATACAGTTTACGCTTACAGATTTAATTTAAATAAGGTATTGATTTGTGTGTTAAGTAATGTTCTTTTAGTAAAGGATTAGAATTTGACTGGCTCGTATCTTTGAATTTGTATTCTTCTAAAAGCAGTAGTGATTTAGATCTGAGTTTTTATAGCATGTGGCATGTAAAGCATATTTAAGTTCTGGCAGAATTTTTTAGACTTTTTTTAATAGATCATAGTCTTTATTTGCTTTTCTGGAGAGGGTTTCCATTAGCTTGCAAGTGTTCTACTTTTAAGCTAGGTCAAAAACCCAACCCCTTTGCCTTTAGTAGTTTAGTGGTCTTAGACCATTCACCAAACAGGAACATTTTCATTGAGAATGGATCTTAGTCCTTATCTTTCTCTCTGACTCTCAAAAAAAACCCCTCCCCAGGCCATTTATTTTTTATAAAGATAATGTAGAGGTAATGACAAGTGAGGAGAGGAAGTGGCAGGGTGTAAGACAGGATAGAAAGAGCCCAGTTAAAGAATAACCCTTGGGCAGACTCTTGCAATCCATTGGCCTTGCTGTGTTGCATTAGCAGAGTGAACTGGCACAAAGGAGTTTTGTATTGCTGTTGTTACGTGGTCCCAAAACTGTATTGCAGGCCCCTCTTTAAGCTTTATTGGTTGTAATGCAACAGCTGTGTATGAGGACCAAATACAAGCTTACTTGCACGGAGATTTTTCTGTAAATGAAGTCAAACCCCAGCAAAGGTGCTTGGGCTCCGCAGTGCCGGACGGTTTGTGAATCTGCAGCTGCTCATGTGGTGGGGGCAAGGAGACCACTAGTTCCTAAGGAAATACAGTTTACAATGAGAATACTTATTGTGGCTTGGCTTCTCTCCAACAAGATGGAACTGAAGGAGAATAATAATAGGAAACCATTGCATGGTTTGGTGTCACACATACAAAAACTTGACAGTAATATTTGGTTTCTGCGAACAAAAAAATGTTATTTTGTCTGAACAGCAGAGGCAAGGAGGACCTTGCCACCAGCACAGGCAAAATTCTCAAGAGTTAAACATTTCTCGGCAGTTTTAAATATTTAAGGGTTTTTTTCTGCCTTTTGTAAATTAAGAACACAATGTGCTTAACAGGAAAGGAAATTTTAATACCACACGCTTTTCAAAGGGACACAGGATATTGCATTGGCTCAGCAGAGAGGCAAAGGGGGAGCTCAAGTGCGGATGCCAGGTCTCCATGAAGATGCAGGGTCTGCTCTGGACATGGCAGGAGCAGGAGGATGCCACTATCTCCCTTGTGGAAAGGCTATCCTAACTCCCTATGCAGGGAATGCCACCACCCACCATGCTGAAGCCCACACTCTCAGACAATGGTGATGTTAACTCAGCATAGAAGAGATCCCAAAATAGTCCATTTGAGTTACGAAATTCACCAAAGAAGTAATGTCCTCTATAAAGCGCAGAGCTACCTATCTGCAGCAAAGGATGTCATGTCAGATAATCCAGGCAGTATATGTATACTGAAGGCTTCACCTAATTTCCATTTTACTTGTGGTAGCGATGCCTGAGAAGAAATTCCTCAAACTTGTTGACTGGAGCAGGGGCCCTGGCTCCCACTGCCATAGCAACAGAAGTCCTCCCTGCTGACAAAGCCAGCCAAGTTCAGGAAAGGTCACCAGAAACCTTTAGAAAGCCCAGGAAGCTTTATCCTCAAAGAAAGAGGAAAAGGCATGACACTGAAGATGGAAAGACAAAACAGTTTGCCAGTGGCAAGCATCCAGAATTCACTGTTCACAAATTAGCTCATAAAGTATATTCTTAATGTGTTTGCATTGACTTTAGGGCTATTTGAGTTCTCGGTCAGTTTTTGGGGAGAGCGATAGGGTGTGGGGAGCAAGGATGGGAAGATTGCATTTTTCTTTAGTTGTCATGGCTAGAAGCTATTCATACAGTTGCAAGGACTGAGGCCCTATGGAAAAAGCCTTAGTAGCAAGAGCTGGCATCAAAAATGGGAAAAATATCCTCCTTTTGGTGTGTTTTCTGCCCTTTCCTGCTCTAGCACTTGGCAGAGCGGATTTAAAATGTGGCAGGCTGCTTTTGGGGATGCTAGTTACAGTGCCAGGTCTGGGGTTGTCAGACACAGCTTAGTCCTACTGCTTATAACAGGCTGAATTTGTGGGAATTGCTGTGTCCATCTACCAGGTCCACACAGGATCATCCTCTGGCTGGAAACCTTTTAAAGAATTACAATCTTTTATGCACCCTGACACCCTTGAGGCTGTATATGACTGCAGTTCACTCTTGCATGCTTAAAACATTTGTGTAACAATTCCTTAAATCCATATAAACCATAACTGAATATCTGATGACAAGTATTTTGAGAAGAAAAGCTTTTTTCCCCCCAAAGGTGAATTAAGACTGCTAGGGTAAATACAGGGAAGAGACTGAATGCACAGCAGCAAACACAGCCTGGCTCACTGACCTGAAATGCTGCATTAACCAGGGAACAAAAGCCTGACTCTGGTCTCCTTTCTTTTGCCTCTCCCAAATTGGCTATGCCAAGTAACCTCACTGGGCAAGCAAAACAAAGCAAAAAAAAAAAAACCCAAAAAAAAACCAAAACAAAAAAACCCCATGCATCTGCTATCTCTCTGTATTTATAGATGATAAACTACAGGGTGCTGGACAGGAACATGTATTGAGGATTCAGCCTACATCCACAATACTGTAGCTTCCTCTGTTCCCAGTGCATGCACATAGATGACTCTGAATGCAGGAAACTTTTTCTTCAAAAGCATTTTAAAATGCCTATAAAACACACCGGGATGTTAAAGTTGTATTACTAAGAAGTTACAGATTAAATAAATAATTATAAGAGCATAATTGTTACAAATAGAACGTAGATAAGAATGAAGCCTTCTAAACATCTTAACATGTGGAAATACCCAACAGTCTTAACTTTTCTTTATGCTTTTTCTTTTTAACTGTCATTCACTTCCCTGGAGGTGTTCAAGGCCAGGTTGGATGGGGCCTTGGGCAGCCTAATCTGGTGTGAGGTGTCCCTGCCCATGGCAGGGGAGATGGAATTAGATGATCTTTAAGGTCCCTTCCAATTCAAACCACTCTACGATTCAGTTGTTCATGTCTGCCTGTAATGCATGTTATTCTTGTAACCCTAACTTTGTCCAGTGTCTTTAAAAAGTCTGCAGCTAACAGTTTTGATCTTTTTTCCTGCAGGGTTCAGTTAAATCCAATTAGTGGGTAGTGTCTTAATTATGGAAAATATATACACTTACACAGCTTTCAACAGTGTGAAGAACAGACCTTGCACAAGGCTTAGTAACTTGGTCATGAAATTATAACTTAAGCATGTGTGTAACTTTACAATAATAGGATCATCCCAAAGTCACTATTCCATAATCCCTGAGGATAGGGGAGGGCAAGTGAGGCTATGTGTGGAAACTATATGTGTGCTAGACAGATTTTTTTCTTTCTCCTCTCCTTTCCAGAAGACTTGCATAGTAACTATGCTTCACATAGCTCATTATTAATGGAATCAGCAAGTTAATAAAAAAGCTGCCAATGAGGCAAAAACTTGGAACTCAAAATGTGATCTGCAGAGGAAGCAGCAGAATAATATGCTTTTTTTCAATGCTAAATGCTTCAGCACATGCTTCAATTAGCACTGAAGAAAATAACAGGATAAGAGCTGGTTTAGTTGTGCCAGGAAAGGTAGGTGAAAGAGTTAAAAAAAACAATAATCCATGACTGTGCCCTGGTTCCCATCAAGGAGTGCTAAGCTTGGCTTTAAGACTGATGGCTGGCCCGCAGCACCCAGGGAAAGCACAGCAGCAGGCATGATCGGAGTGCTGGGATTATCTCAGACAATGCAAATAATCCAGGAGCAAGAGTCGTAATCAGTGAAGCCAACCCACTTTGTTTGGCACAGCCAGCCACGTGGCATGCTGGCATACCTGTGCTATGGCATCAGTAGGAAAGTGAACAAAGGCATCCAAGCTTAGGCTCAGGAAACCCAACCCAAATTGCCGAGTTAAGCATACTGCAGGTGACAATTAGATGCTAGATTAGATTTGTAATAATACAAAGTATAGCAGACTATGTCAGGAACAAATGTGGTTGCCAGTCAGCTTGCAAAACCCAAGAATTTTAGATTAAGATTTTAGGCATTGCTAATTTGAAAAATATGGCACATGGGTCTACCATTTTGGATTGGATGGAAACTTTACATCAGGTCTCTACACGTTGCTGCCTCTTATTGGTGGAAATGTTGGTTGTGCAAAGGAAGAGAATGAATCTCCTTTTAAAGGAATGCCTACTGCAAAGATCTGACGCATACAAATGCTAAGTGCACACTGGAGGCAAGTTGAAAAAAACTGCAGAGCATACCAGCTGCTGCTAAAGATGACACACCCTTAGGTTATAAAGTTGAACATTAAGGTTATATGTTCACAAGATCTTCAGGCACAGCAAGTATCTTGGAAGAAAAAGAGTAACTATGCTGTAACAGATGCATGCTCTGAGCACAGTGTTTACAAGACAGCAGCACAAAGAAACTGATTTTTAAAAAATCTTTTTACTTTAAAGAGCAAATCTTTAAAGCAGTGCAAGGGAATCATGCACACAAATCTCATTATTCTGAAAGCTGCTTAGAAACTTTAGCCCTTAGAGTCAACATACCACAACGCATTCAGAAGTACAATCTCAAAGACTTACAAATGCTTCTAACAATTAGCTAATTAAAAAAAAAAACTGAAAAAAAAGTAGGATTTAAAGGGAAAGAATTACAGAGGGGTTATACATTAAGAAGGAGGTAATTGAAAGCGGATTGAGAGGCATACAGTAGGAAATAGATGTGGCTAAGGCATTTGCAAGATTAGTTGAAGAAAAGTCTAGTAAAACTGGAAGTGGGAAGTCAAGTGAATATTCTTTGATGTATTTGAAGCTGCGTGATTTACACTTATTCAGCTTCTGGCCTGCGGACCTTAAGAATGATCGGGTAAAAATACTGATGAAAGCTTATTAAAATACAAGTAGAAAAAGTAGTATATCATATTCGATGCACAAAAGGTACTTATATGTTCAGAGATGAAATATCCAGTTAATGGTACTGAACAGCTGCAGCTATTTCAGCCTAAGGGTTCTTGGAAGTTAAGCAACTGAACAGTAATGGAAGCTGCGACTTGCTATGCAAGCTGGTTGTTGAAAACAAAAATTTTCACAGGACTTATGACTACTTTAGAGGTGGATTGTGAGTGTGAAACTCATTTTCAAATGTGTCCTTAAATAACCAGGATGATATGAATGTTCAAACTTGGGGCTGGGGGGGAAGCAGCTCTGGCATGCAAAGGATAAAGACTCTAATTAGTGCAGATACACCTTGTGAAATTCCTGTGGGATTTTGTATCTATAGAAAACATATTGAAACTTCCAGGTAAGTAAGTTGTATCTCAACTTCTTCCAGGATTAAGAGACTGTAAGTACGTGCACCATCCTGTAGGCACTCTGGTAATAGACTGGACTAGTATGTGCTAGTCACTGAGCAAACATGAGACAAAGATACACAACAGAGGTTGTACAAAGCGAAAATACAGCAAAGAAAGATAAATAAAGAGCTGAACTAGGTGAACCAGGTCTGCAAAGCAGTACCCGAACTTTGTACTTCCTTGCTGTGCTCCAGTCCTCCTAGGATCTTTTTGCATTTTGCATACCGAAATTTCAAAACCAGAAGGCAGGGGAACTTCTGTCCTGACGTTAAGCAGCTTCATTTCTATGAGGACTTTTACTTAATTTTCATTGCTTTGATGAGCCAGTGGCATGTTCAGAGCACTGTCAGAGTTAAGGAAAAACAGACAAACACTGAGAGACTCATGGTCATAAAAATAAACACTTTTGGCAGGATACATAAAATCATATATTGAATTTGAAACTTGAAATCACAGAAGAATGAAGAAAAACGGATGCTAAGGATTGTAGGACAGATCAATTTACACAATTGCATTCTTTAGCAATATAATAAATGCAATAGGAAGGTGCTGCAGATCTGAGATAACCAGCAATGGACACCAGATCTTTATCCTGTTAAAAAAAAAAAAAAAAAACAAACCCACAAAAAAAACCCTGAAAAAGCAACATCTCTACTTGAGTACAAAACTCATGAGGATGATCATCCCCAGAACCCCTGAGCTTATGTTTGGTGCGAAGTTGGGTCTGTTCAGACAACTGTGAAAATTTGCGAGCCTGATTTATGCCCTCTCCTTAGAGTCCTGGTGTTGCCACACTTAATACAAGGACTGTTGTAACAAAAGCATGTGCTGCTGTGCAGAGGTGATGTACCACAAAGTCATGAACTAGCACAGCGCACAGGTACTTGTTAAAGACTTTGCCCATCCGAAGTTCTTGAACAGTGAGAGGTGCTTACTGAATGCATCTGCCTATTCTTTGGCTTTTATGTTAGGTCCCAGGATTCATCATCAGGAGGCTGGTATTACCTTGAAGGGCTGAAGGCTTATTTGATTACTGTGGCAAATCTGATGACTTGTTTGATCACTTCTCCCACCCTGCAAGCAGCACGGAGAAGGCTGTGACATGAGAAGCTTTAAAAAGGTCTGGCTTTTTCTTAGTCTATGTAGTGTGTGTAGATACTGATGGCATCGCTGTTCTTCTCTATGCACCATGGGGCAGGATGAAACACTTGCCTTCATAATGGAGATTAGTGCAGGTACTTGAATGGGGAGAATCATTTAACTTTACCCAGATAGTTGACCATGAAACTGGAAATCCTAGTATCAAGGTTGGAGCCTGATGAGCAGTTCTGTAGTATAAAACAATTTTTTTGGTTTTTTTTTTTTTGAGGAAGAGAAAAGAATGACAGACAAACAAAAGGGCAGTAGCAGGAAACAAAAGATTTAGTGAAAGATTTGAATGATCAGAGAGGACGCAATTATCAGATGAAGCAATTTCTAGGGGGCCTAAAATGAACTATTTTATTTTTAAACAACAATTCAAGCTGTGCAGCCACTCATAAAAACAAAAAACTCTTTTTAAGATAATTGCATGCATTTTACATGTACTATATGCACTTACTCTTTTAGAGAGTGAAAGTTATTCATCGCTCCTGCTTAAGTTAACAGCAAAGCAATAGCTACTTGTTCCCTTGACTTCTGTATTACAAGTCAAATTATGCCTAACAGTCTAAAATCCAGATTCTTGAATGGAAAGAATTCTTAAGTTAACTTGATTAAGTGTTTTTGAATAACAATTTTGTGTTCTTCTGCTGTGTTTGGGCCAATAACACAGCATTTAGAGCCTTTTTAATACACACAAATAACTCCCCTTCTCAATGGCTACCTATCTCTGTCTCGTCAAGCTGAGGTGGAAACAATAGTTAACTCCAAGAACCATAACTTTCACTAATAGTCTACAGCCTGCTTAGATACCCAAGGCTGATGAATTTGAGAGGCTGGTCAGAAAAAAAGTAATGGAAATTTAATAGACTAGTGGGCATTCTACGTGATCGGGAATGGTGGGATTAGAGAGTTTTTTGTTGTCTTCATATTGCTACCATCACCACAGTTTGCACAATGCTTGAACAGAGTGATGAAGCACACGATGGGATAATATCACTAGTGCAAAAGGACAAATATGCTATAATCTCTCAGTAACTGGACTTTGGTATCTTACTTAATACATACCATCAGGAAGCCCATCATCCATCAGTTCTGAATTTAGCTGCATGACCAGAATCCATGCGGAGCCTACCTGCCTTAGGGCACACTGTTGTGGCACATGCTTTTAAGACTCTGAGATACAGCCAGAAATGTAGGCCACAATGAAAGACATGGGAGTCCCCCTCCTATGGCAATGTCTAGAATCATAGTAGGAGAACCTGGTAGAAGAGCAATGTGAATTGTGATGGCTTACATTAACTTGGAATATTATTAACATCACATCACTAGACTGAATGTGGTTTTTTTAACCCATCAAAATGACCTATCCGTGATTTGGCACTTTCACAGCATTGACTATGTATGTGACACATCTGTATGTACTTTTGCTGCAGGTACACTCATCCTATGTCTAATAAAATCTGCTTTCCTTCTTCTAATGTGAGCTAAAATGTAACTTCTAAAAAACAGCATGTAGATGTAAGGCATATTAATGCAGGTATCGGTTGATCCACAACTGCACATTTGAAAGGCAGATAAATCTTAATTCAGGCAAAACTCATGGTTGATACCAATTTGAATGTTTCTCAAGTGAAATTAAAAGAAAAAAAAAGGGGGTTTATATGGATTTCTTAATATGTTGGTATCAAGCATTTATGAATAGCATTTCCTGCTCTAGTAATCAACTTGCATAGGAAAGGAAAACAACTGTGAAAAATCTACATCTTATTTACATTTGTAATATTGTGTAATTCTGAAGGTATCTGTAGAAGCATTTAAATGAGGATTTGGACAAAAGTGCTATACCAAATGCAGTGGAAAACCTTTTGATGTTTAAATAAAGGAGATTGTAAGGGCATCATTGGAAAAGCTGAGGGTGGGGTTTAAAAGCAAACCTTGTCCCCTACAAAAATGTCTGTGGTATCCTTGGCCGATGTTTTAAGTGCATTTTAACAGATCTCCAATAACAGGTATTTCTTGTTCTGCAGCTAATAAGTTGTCTTCTAGTACTTTGTCATCAGGTATAAAAAAAAAAATCATCTGACTTTCTGCATACTAGATGAATGCATGTTTATCAAGCATTGATTTTAAAAGTCACAACACTGCCCTCAGGATGCAAACGTAGTACTTCTTGAGACTCTGAGAGCCTTGCATAATTGCACATAAATTTAGCATTGCTAATTAATGCTTTATTTTTAGTACTGTGATTCAGTGCATCACTATTGTGATGTACAGAACATGAAAGCAGTGCATCCTTAGTTCAGCAACTGCACTGGATTATTTCTTTACTTGACACCGTTGTGTACCCACAGCTCCACAGTGGCAGCTCATCTTGATTTAAGCACCTCCCCAAGCTGATGACTGTATTTTCAAAGTGTTGATGTTATTCTGGTAATGACGAGGGAAGACTGTAGACTACAAAAGTGCACAAACACAACTCAGCTCCTTAACTTCTCCTGAGCTGTAGTAGGCTTTAGTGACAATCTTATTTATTTTGCAGCTCTGCTCTATTTTCTGGTCTTAATTTAATTAAACACTTTGTATACTCATTTGGCGTAAGAAAAGGAAAAAACAAAATATGTGATTGTTTTGAACAGCAACATCAAATTTAGAGCTGAGAAGGCCACGGCTGATAACTTCTGTCTTAAAAACAATGGGAGGTGAAATATCGGCTCTGTTTCAATCAGTGGCAACATTCCACTAATTTCAAGCAAAGTTATTCACCCTTACTAAATACTTCATAACCTAAGGGCTCTCTAAGGAGTTCCACAAACATTATATAGATGGACTATGAGAAAAAATCACCCATTAGCCTTCGGAAAGGAAAATTCTTCACCTAAGGTAAAAATCTTTGCTGCCAGGTTTCTGTGGGAGAAGCTGACAGAGGTAATCCAGCCATTATGTAATATTCTGGGATTAATTAGACGTGCCCTAGATACACGGCAGACAGCACCAACGCTGACCTAAATGTTGCAAGGAACAGTGCCTCTAACTCTTCCTTTCAGTTAATCAACTCTGTCACCAAAGGCTTAGCAGGGCAAGTTTGACAAGAGTTTGGATATAAGCCTAAAAGAGAGGCATATTGTTACCTTAATTTTTATTCCTACTTTCAATCTGCTTATTTAAATCTAAAATGTATAGGAAATATGTATAGGAATATTTTGGATTCCTGTATCTTGTACGCTAATAAGAAGTAAACTGGGTTTTTCAAGTAGTCAGCCAAAAGTCTACAAAAGCCCTGCTGCAGATCATCATGCTTTATCAGAATATGAAGTTTTCCTATTGCTTCTACTTTGTCCCAAAACACCATTTCATGGAAAAAAAAAGCAAGAAACAATTAATTACATAATTTTCAGTTATATTCCAGTATGTCAAAGCTGTTGATTGTAAACAAGGAATGGAATCAACTTCACTTTGGCCTATGGTTAACATGAGCAGCTTTCATTATTCAAAAGAACAGGGAATGGGAATAAATTAGTGACTCTTCACTTTAATTTGAAATAATATTAATTGGAAGTCTTCTCATCTATATGCATGCTTTTCAAGTTGCAACTAGTAAAATCAGTCGTGCTGAATTAATCTTTTCCCACTTACTCTGTTTCCCACTTACCTCGGCACTGGTGAGACCGCTCCTCGAATACTGTGTTCAGTTCTGGGCCCCTCACCACAAGAAGGATGTTGAGGCTCTGGAGAGAGTACAGAGAAGAGCAACAAAGCTGGTGAAAGGGCTGGAGAACAGGCCTTATGAGGAGCGGCTGAGAGAGCTGGGGTTGTTTAGCCTGGAGAAGAGGAGGCTGAGGGGTGACCTCATTGCTCTCTACAACTACCTGAAAGGACGTTGTAGAGAGGAGGGTGCTGGCCTCTTCTCCCAAGTGACAGGGGACAGGACAAGAGGGAATGGCCTCAAGCTCCGCCAGGGGAGGTTTAGGCTAGACGTTAGGAAAAAATTCTTTACAGAAAGGGTCATTGGGCACTGGAACAGGCTGCCCAGGGAGGTGGTTGAGTCACCTTCCCTGGAGGTGTTTAAGGCACGGGTGGACGAGGTGCTGAGGGATATGGTTTAGTGTTTGGTAGGAACGGTTGGACTCGGTGATCCGGTGGGTCTCTTCCAACCTGGTTATTCTGTGATTCTGTGATTCTGTGATTCTGTATGCTCCAACTAACTTCTAAACCTAAAGGATATCCCTGAGTTGATTAAAATACTCAGAACAAAGACTTAGTTAGGCCAGTACTGAAATAAAAATACATTATCTAAGAGGGTTAAATGGCAGTTAATTGAGAAATCTGGGAACCCACAGTATTTGGAGATGGATGAGATCCTGCCATTGTCACTTTTACTTGTCACACGTGGCTAAAAAGCTATGGAGTTCAGCTTGCCAAGATGATGACTTTATTACAGTTCTTCATCTTTATTTCAAAGTCTTTTTGACAGGTCTAGGAATTTTTGCTCTTAAATTGTTTAGGTGCTGGGGTTTTTTTGGTTTAACTCTCAGTTTGGGAAAAGGATGGAAAACGTATTAAAAAAAATTAATTTAAAGGAGTATCTATATCGATACCTGAGCTAAAACCGTACAAGTTGGAAATTGTTTAATTCACATCAAGTAAGTATATCTGTATGTAACTGAAGTACTTATGAAATCTATTTAATTATGATTATGCTTAGTAAAAGACTTGAATATGTGCAGTCTTATGATCCAACAGCTGCTGTTGCCTGCAGTTCCACAAGCAATTCCCACAAAACATGCCTTTTATAGCAAAATCATTTAATTGAATTACTAATCAATACAACTTGATGTCAGATGATACATCATAGAAATAATCTACTGTTTAAGAATTTCTCTTTAAATAGCAGCCTAATAAGAAAAGAGGCAGCGCAGCACCCTACCACTGGTTCTCAAACACTGGTCTCGTCAAACCTACAGCTTATGCAATCTGCAAAGAAGTAAGAAAGCTCTGAGCTATCCAGTAATGTTTTTATGTTTCATTACTACCATGACTCTGAACTTCCAGTTATCAATTTGTGATGGAGACTCTGTCCCACCAACTTTAAATGACTAATGGCAATAGTGTTGCTGTCATTTTATGTTGCAGCCACCTTCCCCATTTCCGAGCCATCCAGGGAACCCAGTTTGAAAACCATAGCCCAGCTGATCTCTGTGATGTTATTCGGTTTCTATTATTTAACTGTTAATGTATAAACCTATCTACTGGGATGGACTTCTACAGTAATTAATTAACCTTTTACATGTTTATGAAAAATGAGGCAGACTACACGTTCTGAAGTACTACTTTGCTCACTTACCCTGTGACTAAGTGAAGGAACAACAAAAGATACTTGGTTTAGTGACTAGTAACTGTTGCACACCCATGCTTTTCTACATAACATCTTTCAAGTGTCCTTTTTTATCTGTCTGTGAAGCTTCATAAGGCTTTATCTTGTTCAGGTTTGACACACTGGCTTTATTGAACTTACCCAATGCTTTAACAAATGTTTACTATCTTCAGTAGTTAGGTTTTGTTTTATTTTTAACAAGATAACAGGAAGCATCTTGAAGAAAAAGCTGTCAAATTTACTAAAGATTTATGGCCGATATAGCAGGTATGATACTGAATCAAATACCAGTTATTTGTTAGACTATCAGCAGCTTATCACTAAATAGTAAAAAGCTACAGAAATAAGAAAATCTAATTAATTTATAGTTGTAAAATGTCCTATTTTGTATCTCAAATGCACTGTGGATCTTGTTCAGGCTGACAATTTTATCAAATTAACTCCACTAATTTACTATATTTTAAAGGGTTTTTTTGAAAAGTAAATCAGCATCTGAAATGTGGGTGTTTGCACCATTCATTTTTTCAGCATAACAGGAATTGCAGGAACCTATTTCAATTTTCTCTGCCCTAGATTCAGGGAATGATGCAAGTTAATTTCTGTTTGAAGTGCTCAGAAATATGACACCATGGAAAAGGGTATTTTCTGGACCCGAGATATATGACTACTTGCAATTACATCTGGCTCAAAATACAGGTAAGAATTCCTTTAAAAAACACTGAAATATAGATATTACCTTTATTTTTAAAATGGCAAACCCATGTTTAGATCATTCTGATTCTCTTCAAAATGAAACACGCATATAGCAGACCATCCCATCCACTATTTTAATGAGATCTAAATCTGTCAAGGATTGTTGACACTCAGCACAGTGTGGATATTTTGAGAACTTGTAAATCCAAGAGGTTAAATATCTTTAGACAAAAGCTGTATTAATGATACAGCATCATTTATAGACATTGATTGGTACTCAGTACCAGCAAGTGGAGCTGAAAACTAATACAGACATTTTTTACATACTGGTCTTCAGGACATAAATAGAATCCAGAACCAGTACCAGATAATAAGCTCACTTGCTGTTGTTGTGGGGGAAAAGAGAAGAGGAGCTAGAGGTGATATTGCAGGAGGAAAACCAGCTAAGTAGGCATGACAGGAGTATGGGGGCTAAATGTAATGACAGGAACTTCATAACATGTTCTTCATAAAAGTGACAAGAAAAGCAAAGGAAGCAAACTGCACTCTGCCAAAAGCATCCATTCAAAGTTAATTTTTGATAAAACATGCATTGGTAAACCTCTGGTTTAAAAAAGGAAGGATAAATGAGAATTACAAGAAGAATGGTACTAAAGTCTAGCAATCATAAAACAATGAAGATGAAGCAGATAGTCTCATTCGCAAAAGGATGTATTAAGTATTACTGAGACACACTTATTTGATTAAAGTACATTTAAATCAATCAGAGAAAATCAGAAGAATTTAAAATCCTGCACTTTGGTGCCTTTTTGTCAACTCTGAAGTTAAATATAAATACATTGGATATTTAGCATATAGCTTTATGTCCGTCATAGTGTATTCCAAACTCTGCTCTTCTGGCTTTTTCCAAGTAGCAGCCACCTCATTAATCCAGAACCTCTCTGCGAATCCCTCAGTGCCAGAGACAGTGTCACAAGAGATGAGCCTGTCTTATAGAAGATAGATCTGACCAGGCTCTCCAAATACACCTCCAGCTTCTGCCTTCTCAGATCTCAGATGGAAACTCAGGAAATAGTGTCTTGGATTCCACCTGGACACTCCAGGAATTTAATATGCAGCACTAATGGATCTGCTGTAGCGCTAATACACTGAATGAGTTTTTCATAAGTGTTAATGGCCAGCTCTCCTTCGAGCCAAAGTAGCAATGTGGAAAACTGCATAAGCTTTGTTCAGAGATGACCACTTAAATGCAAATAACCTTAGAAATGCTGTCACTGAAGTATGGAAGGTCAGAAGGGATGGGAAAAGAGATTGCATGAAGCTGGAAATCTTCACTAGAGCATAGGAATTCCATTTTTTGAGGGTATTCAGTTCAGGAAAGCAAATTACTGTCTGCCAGCTGGCATTTCCCAACACTTCTATAATCAAAGCATGACCAAATTTGCCATTACATAAAGCCTAAAGTGTATCAGGTAGTGAAATACTGCACTAAATGAAGTGTTGGTAGTTAATTCCAGAAACTTCTAAGAGAAGTGAAATTGCTTAAAGTCTATACAATCCATTGCTAAATTCAAAGAACTTATTCACATGAAAAAAAACCTATGTGTGTTTCCCACTCACTACGCTAAGCAGGAAAAGAAGTTTGTCTCTGACTAACTCTGCAAATTTTCCAAAGAAGACTTACATGTTGTCAGAAGGAAAAAACAAACTACAGATGAGCAAAATGGAGGCTTTTCTGTACAGTGAAGCCTTTACAGCAGTTTGTTGTGTTCTGGAGCTTTGGGCTACATGATTTTCATCTTGATAGGTACAAAAGTTTGTAAGAATTTCCTTCTCAACACTAAATTAAAGGAGGCCAAATATTTTGTGGCCAAACATTCACAAGAGTTAAGAGATATATGCAGATCCTGACTTTTCTGCAGTGGAGCAACTGCATGAGATTTTGATTTGGTAGTGAATCGGCTCCAGACACTACCTCCCAAATCCCCAGCAGTAAGGCAACTGCATGGCTTAGGGGATTAGTAATCAGATACTTCACCTCTAGGTCATCATAGGTCTCTGGTTCAAGAGCAGCAAGGCTTTGCAATGACTTAAACACCACTGGATGTTTATGTGGAGACAGATGGAGAAATGAACATATGATTTCCATGCAGCAAGCAGTAGACGTGTCCACATACAGATACAAACATTATGACAGTTGCCAGTCTGTTAGAAATGTTTGAATGACAGAATAGCAGTCTAACAGAGGTTGTTTTACTCCCTAATAACAGCCAGGATGGTGTGTTGTCTTAGTGCTGCTGGTTAGTAAAGGCATCACGGTTTATACAGTGTTTTGCAACTGAAAGCAAAAACTCATGTTTAACTCTCCCCCTCTCTCTCTCCCTCTCTCTCCCTCTCTCTCTCTCCAGGTCATAAAAGATTTTTCAAAGGTGTTTTGAATGTTACTGGAGGCAATCCAAAGCCAAATTTAATTTGAATTTTCTGTCTTGGCTAGTACGAATTCAGCAAAATATGTTCTGCAGGTCTTTTTAGCCACTTTACTGCACAGGAAAAACTGTATCTGCAGAATTTTAAAATTCATGAGGATAAAACCAACAAAAAAAATACTTACAAGGTCAGTATTATCCTGATACTTCTGCAGTCAGACTGTATGACCTGTGCATGTGGAAAAAAAGGTGGATGATGCTCGCTGTTGTGGAGGGACCAGGTCAGGCAGGTGAAATAGTAATACAGAAACACAATGCCTTCTCCAATCTCTTGTCACTGACAGTCCCAGATGAGAGAGAAGGCTGGCTGGCATGAGCACGTTGTCCAGTGGCCCATACTGTTTCCCGCTGGGCATCAACTATTTCTCCTCCAGGGGAAAAGGCAGGGGTTTTTAAAATGCCTTGTACAGAAATTGTCCTTGAACAACTAATGGGGGAATTCACTGACTGGTACCTAAAACCAAAACACAACAAAACTCTTGGTCATCTTCCACTGTTCATCTCTCTCTGATAATAACGGAGGCATGGTTCACCCATGGGTTTCTGCAGAATGCAAGCCTCCTCTTTAAAAAAAAGAAAAAAAAAAAGTTTTGGCAAGCAGCCTTATAAATGTGAATTCATGCAGTATCCACTCGCTCACAGAGGACTCTGTCCCTGTCACTCTCAGCTCTGACAAGCAGCAGCAGAGCAGTGTCACACCACAAGGCTGTGGCCAGTTTTACAGGACCCTCTGTGCAGTGCCAAGAGTAATTTATTTTTTCTGTTCACTCTAGAGTGTGCTCAGAGCACCAGCACAGGACAGTAAAAACCGACACCAAAAATGGAGAATAAAACAAGAGGGAATAACACCTTTTGCTGCACTAAGGTCTCCAGAAGTCAGTGAAAGAAGAGTTAGGAGGAAAATTTCCATACCTCTTTGGCAGGATACAGAAGTTCACAGTTTGTAGTCCCAACCTGCCTTTTCCTGCCAGGCTCACCAAGGCAAGGTCTCTGTTCAGAGCTGGGCATCTCAGCTCTATGCCTTTCCCATCAAAAATAACAGTCCCTCCCAGCCCTGTACAGGTGCTGTTATCTACCTGAAAATGGTCACGTAAACCTTTGTGTTGGGATGTTTGTGTGGTTACTGCAACCACAAACAGCGAAAGGGCTTTGAAAGAAACAACTCTGGAGACCCATATAAGTCCCAGGGCCACACAAACACTCATATGGATTAGAACTGTTGCCTACGCTTTAAATATTGCATTTGTCTACATCTCATACTGTGATCTTACAGAAGGAGGAGGATTACATGGTGAGATTGCATAAGCTAGATGAATAAACAGAGACTTCTTTGCTTAGGTGTGTCCAACTACAAAAGTCACTTAGGTGTGAGGGATTTTTTTAACTCCAAAGTGATCCCGTTCAGGATGCAATATCCTGTTTTGTTTCTACGGAGCTTATAATTGAAAGTTAACATTCAGAATCCTTGGAACCGATATCCTCCCAGTGCACACACGAAAGAGAACTGAAAAACGTCAAAACAAGGGGGTAGTACTGAATACACAAAGTATTTTCCTTGCATCACTGTACTCTGTGGAGTGCTCACATAATCAGGTCTGTGTGTTTATGTGCATGTGCAGTACTCCTTCAAAGGAGGAAATAGAATGCCTGACTTTTAGTGCATAAAATTAGTAATAAAAACACACACAAACTCAGGGCTGATAACATCTCTGCAATCTCATGCTTAATCTCCTATCCTCAGGGAAAGAAATCCGTTGACTTTACAGTCTCTGCTGAGCACACACCATTGTTGTCCTGACTGGGCTGCATACAGAAATTTACGGGGCTGTGTTTCCCATGTCCTGTCAATCACTGAAGTTAATCCATCACTGAAGCTAAGTGTTTACACCTTAGAATCATAGAATCATAGAATGGTTTGGGTTGGAAGGGACTGTTAAAGGTCATCTACTCCACATCCCTGCAAGGAGCACGGAATCTCCAACTAGACCAGGTCACTCTGCCCCATCCAACCTAACCTTGAATGTTTCCAGGGATGGGGCATCCATAACTTCTCAGTGCAACCCATGCCAGTGTTTCACCACCCTCGTCGTAAATATATCGAACTACTTCAAGTTCTTAATACAACTATTCCATAAAAATGTAATTGTCACAGGACTGATTTCCACAGAAAGTAAGCAATAAATGTTTCCCTGAGGTTACACTCTGAAGCTCTGCAGACCTATTCCCACCTGAAATGCTGCCTGTGACTTGCAAAGGATATGTGCAAGACTACAGTGATATAAGAGGTTTATCTACAAAGACACAAGTAAGTACTGCCTAAAATGCAAGAAGTCTGAATGCTCTAAATCATTTAACAGCGTGCCAAGAGCTTTATGGATCTAATTCTATGATATGATATGATATGATATGATATGATATGATATGATATGATATGATATGATATGATATGATATGGACCTAGTTCTATGGATATAGTTCTATAGATCTAGAAGGCTTATACCCTACAGGTTATGAAAGTTTTGAAGGAAGAGATTATTTGTTATAAGTTACTAACCTATTATATGTTTAAGGCCGGGTTGGATGGGGCCTTGGGCTGGTGGGAGGTGTCCCATGGCAGGGGGGGTGAAATTAGGTGATCTTTAAGGTCCCTTCCAACTCAAACCATTCTATGAATATTATGTATAGGTTTTGTGATTTTAGAACTAAAATGTATGATTAGCTTGAATAATAACTTTCGGCTAGCCTGCACTTGGATACTTACGCTTACATAAGGAATTTTAACAAGGCTGCTGTTAGAACAAATGGGAAAGATTGTGACCGTTTCTAATTAAGCCAGATAATAAGAACTAGTGCAATGATAAGAGAAAGAAGAACCAGCTAGGAGCAGATGCAACCTTGACGAGGTGCCCAAGCTGTATAAGAGCATGCGCAAGAAGGAGAGTTGAGAAGTTCACTGTGAAGAAGACTGCGAGCCTTCCTCCAGAAGCCCCCAGCTCAAGACCCACAGAGGGCAGAGCACACACACCAAAGGGAGGGAACTTACGTAAATAAATTTCGGGAACTGACAACAATAGACACACCTAGTCCAGGAAAAGTGATGAATCCGTATAATCAGACTGTATATACCCTTTGTGGATTGTGGTGGAAGTTGCAGGCACATTAGGTGGAGCTATCCCCCGCATACCTTATCACAGAATCATAGAATCACCAGGCTGGAAAAGACCCACTGGATCATTGAGTCCAACCATTCCTATCAAACACTAAACCACGTCCCTGAGCACCTCGTCTTACCTGTCTTTTAAACACCTACAGGGAAGGTGACTAAACCACCTTCCTGGGCAGCCTCTGCCAGTGCCCGATGACCCTTTCTGTGAAAAAATTTCTTTCTGATATCTAGTCTGAACCTCCCCTGGCAGAGCTTGAGGCCATTCCCTCTCGTCCTGTCCCCTGTCACTTGGGAGAAGAGGCCAGCACCCTCCTCTCCACAACCTCCTCTCAGGTAGTTGTAAAAAGCAATGAGGTCTCCCCTCAGCCTCCTTACTTAATAATCAAATTGGCATCGATTATTGAGTCTGGCTTTTCACGGCATCAGTCAGATGCATCTTGATCCAGTACCTTGCCAGCTAAGCTAAAGGCTCTCAAAGCTTTCCCTCGCTTTCTGCTCCCCTCGGGGGATTCTCTAAGCCGCCTGTACCACAAGTCACAGGTCCGCGGGCTGGAGCAACCAGGAGGCAGGACTCGGCTGCTCGATGCCGTTTTAACCGCACCGCAGGGGATCCCGCACCGAGGTGCCTCAGCCTTCCCGCAGCCGCTTGGCTTCTCCCGCGGCCGAGCCGCCCCCGGCCCCGGGGCCGCCCCAGCGCTCCCCTCCCTGCGGCGCGGGGGCAGGTGCGGCGGGCGGCGAGGCGCCCTCGGCGGCCACGTGGAACGGCGGCCGCTTCCTACTCCGCATCGCGCCCCGCGGGCTTGGCAGCGCGGGAGGGGGGAGGGGGGGCGGAAAAAAAAAAAAAAAAAAAAAGGAAAGGGATAAAAAAAAAAAAAAAAAGTTTGTAGGTGCGGCTGCCGCCGAGCAGCGCGGGGAGAAGAGGGGGCGGGCCGAAGCCCCGGCGGTGCGCGGGGCCGGGCGCGGCGGAGGGAGGGAGGGAGGGAGGATGCGGCTGAAGCTGGGCTTCCTGCTGCGCGCCGTGCTGCTGGCCGGCGGCTTCTTGGGGCTGCTGCTGCTGTGGTCCTCGCTGTCGCCCCGCGCCGAGGAGACGGCGCCGCCGGGACGGGTGAGTGCGGGGCGAGCGGGGCGGGAGCGGGGGCGGCTGCCCGGGCCGCGGCCTGCAGGCCCGACGCGCCGGCGAGGGGCGGCGGGGGTGGCGCCGGCCGCCCCCGAGCCCTGCCCGGATCCCTCGTCCCCGGCCCGGGCGACGTGGCTTCGCCGCCGCCCCGGGGCTGCCCGGCGCCGCCGCCGCGGCGTGTGTGGGATCCGTTTATTGCCGTGCTGTCACGGCTCGTGCTCGAGAGCCCGGAGGCTGCTGCGGATCCCCTTGAGCCGAACCTTTGTGCCGGCCTCCCGAGTGCGTGTGTGCGAGGTCTGACTGGGAAGTGGGTTCTAGCTGGTGTGCGTGGCAGTGAAGGAGTAAGAAGAGTTTTTACGGTCCTTCGTGTCTCCTTCGGGGGCTTTTCCATCCCTAAGTATCCCGCGAAGGGCTCTCTCGACGGAGGGTGCAGGTGTTCCCCGCTGCCACCCATCCCGCGGTCAAGGATCGGCCTCCTGGCGTTTCCCTGACAGGTTCCTCCAAGGAGAGGCAGCCGATGAGGTAATTCAAGAGCAGCGCACAGAAAGCCAAGAGCATTGCTGGCGCTGGCGGTGCGGATCTCCCACCCTGAAATAGCGGGGGGACCTGTGGGGCGCAGGGCAGGCGGCACTGAGAGGGATGGGAACCTCCAGAAATGCTTTGGGAGGCGAGGCCAGCAAATCTGCGGAGCCAGCCTTGCAGTGGTCGCATCAGGTGAGAATAATCTGACCCGTAGGCACCAGTGTCTTGGAAGGAGTCAAAGTGCCTTTCTCCGTGTTCATCCGGTGTTCCAGGGCTTCGTAATATAACCAGAGTTCAGGAGATCTGTTTGAAGAAAGATTGGTCAAGGTAGTTTTCATCTTGGTAAAGCTGTAAAATTTTACAGTTGTTTTCTTAAAAAGCAATCCATTCATGGTGTGTTATGATCACTAATGATCTTGGTCCTCTCTAGCAGGCTGCTTTGAATAATTGTGGAAGGGAAACAAGCTGACAGAATTGTTGCTTTTGAAAACTGCAAGTGACTTTGGACTCCTTCAGCTGGTGCTCTGTCTTGTGAAGCTGTTACAGTTTGCTGTATCTTGGCAGTTACTGCTGAGATAATAAGCCATAGCGGTGCTTTTGGAGATAGGCAGTTTATTAAGTGGTGAAGTTTCTGTAATATGTGCTTCTAGACACAACATGGGCTTTTCTGCGTACAGAGAAATCTCTGGGAATCTTATTTGCATACCTACCAATGAAATGTAGAGCAGTAAACATTTTGCCTCAAAACCAATTGAATTACTTCTCCTGCTTAGGAAATTGTAATAGACCTGTAAAGTGACATCCTCTGTGGAAAAAAAAGAGAAAAAATTAGCTATGGTTGTGTTAGCGCATAGGGCAGCCACCGTCTTCAAATGGTTATTCTGGGTTGACAACTGAAATATTGTATTCTTATGCTTCCTATGCTGTATCAATTTATTCAGGTGCTGTAAGGAATCATGCTGTCCAGCACATAAGCCTGAAGGCTTTGGTGTGGATACCTTTGAGCCGAACCTTTGTATCTCCTTCCAAGTGCATGTGAGGTCTAATTCAGAAACAGTTTCTAGCTGGTGTGTTTGGCAATAAAGGAGTAAGAAGAGTTTTTATAGTCCAGCCCCCAATAAAGCAGCTTTCTGTCTTGGTTATCACTGCCTTGACTGGAGGCGGAAATATCCATAACAGCCACCTTGGGAAATAATCCATTCTTCATTGGGAGTAGATATAATTATATTAAGTAAACACCATCAAAGATGAAATCTAAACAATATTTGGTTCATTAGCTAGATCAGCTGTTTAGTTATCATTATGATACATGTGAGAGAGGGTAACACATGCTTCATCATTTTCTGGGAAATGGTATTGTTATTAATAAGTTGATGTTTTGGTTTCAACTGCCTTCCTCTTCAGATGCTGCTCAGGTGATGGATACGAGTTAAACGGTAATGAGCAGGCTTGCTACTAGCAGTGTGCCAGCTGTTTTTTGGAGAGCTGGTGGACCCCAGAAATACATGGAAGGTTAAGGCCTGTGTATCCTGCATCCTGCTAGGCGAGACAACGCTGACCCCATGAGGTGGGCTTGCATCTCGGGTTATGCTCCCTGTAACACCTGCAAACGGGCTGTGCTTTATTACAGCTTTGGCATACTGAAACTAGGATTTTAATAATCGTTTCTGTGAAACGCACTGGCACACACTTTGTTCAGTCATACAAGTGTGTGTGTTTGCTCTTTTGTTATCTGCCGGAAAGTTTGTTAAGATAAAAGTAACAGAAGAATTATTATTCTTCCTGTATGACACCCTCTTCCCTTTGCTTGTGCTGAAAACTCTAGCCAACAAATGTAAAATTTCTCCTCAGACAGTACCAGCTTAAAATAGAATTTTAACTTTTTATAGCTGACCTCAGGCCGTACACTTTCCCTCTCTGCACTGTAACCCTAGGCACTGTTTAGTAACACTGAGTTGTTCTTCTGTGTTGTTCTTTTATGTTTATAACCTTGAATCTTTTCCTGCTTACAGTAGCAAATGAGAGTAGGTAATATTGAAAATTCTGTGTTATAACTTTTTTTAAAAAGTATTTTCTACGTTCAAATACTGTGTTACAGTATTTTTTCCTAATGATTTTAAAATATATCAGAGATCTTCTGGAGAGGCAAGATGAGTAATATACAGGGAGTCTTCAAAGAAAAGTAAATGTGTAGAAGTGGCTGTTTAGGGAGGAAATGAGAGAACACAGAGGTAATACCAGTTGTACAGACAGCTGGGAGATAAGACCTTTTCTTTCTGATAGAAGACCACTACAAATGTGTATGTTCACTGAAAGCATATTCAGAAGTTGTAGAGATAAAGTCCTTCTCCAGGTAACCCAACTGTGGAGCTTTGTTTCTGCAAGAAAAAGAGGGAGAGGTTAAATATGTGTTTATCTGCATTATCAGAAATATCCAAACAGAATAGTTTCTAATCTTAACCAAGTAGAAATGATGAAAATATATTAAGGTCAGTCTTCAGATTCTACCTGAGGATTACAAAGGCACCGAAGATTTAGGCAAGGGCACTTCTGTTTGTAGCTCTGAGAAAAGATCAGGTAGAATCATTGATTCTATTATTATATGCATATTGTGGAGTCTTTTGGATGTTTTCTGACACCTTCTGCTCTTCTGGTACAACGGATCACAGTTTGGAGCTAGCAGGAAGTGGTTGAGTCTATTTATTGTAAAAACAATTGCTGTAGGGATCCCATAGCTGTAGTATTTGTTGGTCTCTGGTGAGACGTCTCGCTAATGATCAGCCTCAGAGGTACAACCTTAAAAGCTGGTGTCATCAAGAAGTGGGTAGTACAGCAGTCAGAACCAATGGACTGAAACAGTAAAGAAAGATTCAAGCAAGGGCAGAGCAGTTGCTCTCAGATTGGTAAGGGAGGCTCTGCAGAGGGCCCTGGTGTAGGTGGCCATTCTGGCACGTCGCTCTGGTTCAAGAAACAACGGGCCTTCACCACCCACCAAGTTTGAACAATGCAGTTCCTATGTGGCTGCTAGAAAGTGGAAAATTTATGATGTGGAGGAAGAGAAAATAGAAAAAAAGAAACAAAAGCCAAATGGATATTTTCTGAGCTTTCTGGTGACACCTCTTCTCTCCCATTTTAAGGACCGCTAATATCCTGTATGCCTTGGCTGGATTGTCACTGAGATCTTAATGATAAGTTACAGACTGAACTTGAAGTGTTATTGTGGTTTAAATTAGATTCTTTGTGGTGGAAGTCCCAACAGAAATTCTCCACTTTCCCCTAAGGAGTAACGGCAAATTTGCTTAGGAGAGAAACTGAGATGTTTGAAGTTGATCTCATTACTGGAGGAAATGTGGGAAGTGGAATAAGATGATATATCTGATGTAACAAGGGTAGTGGTGTTTCATAGTGAAGGGATGCAAGTGTCTAGTTTGTTAAAAAGGTGATGCATTGTCGTAAATGAGGGGTCAAATAGCAAAATAATCTCTCTCTGCAATTGCTGTGTATAGTTACCTATACATCAGGTCACTTCTACTGGTTTGCCTTTCTGTAATTGGGTGAGACCTAACACAAAGATTGCCATGTCGATTCTGCCATTCTGGCACTATCTGAAAACTCAATGCAATCGTTCATTATCTGGGTGTGAAAAGTTCCTTATAGGTGAATGGCTAGATGTAGGCACACAACCTCCTATGATCAAAGCCATAATAAGTCGCTGCTTCCTATGTGACATTCAGCAGAATTGAACACCTTGGCAGATTTTTTGTTTAACAAGTTTGGTTTGAAATGTGTGCGCAAGGCGGCAGTGAGCTTGCTATAGCCAAAGTATTGCTGTTGTAGAAAGTAACCATCACTTTCTTTTTCCCCTTCTGTTTATTATAGTAATCTATTGTTGCTAGCGACAGTAATAGGCAAAATGTTTTGAAATATTAAATGCTAATTCTTTTTAATGTGTGCTTTCATCTAAATTGGCTTTGAAAAAGCTTGTAGAAATCTGTCACCCTTGGGAGAATGTAAAAACCCCAATCCCTATCATATTAAAAATGAAATCTTTTGACAAATGATTCCAGTTATGTTGCAGAATAAATGACCACAAAGTGATTTCCTGAATAATGTGAAGAAATGGAAAACAATGCCTTACATAATTCCTACAATTTATATATACATACATAGATTGTATTAAAACTTGAATTCTTTTGTCACAAAGATCTCTTGTAATAAGTGAGGGCTATTATTTAAATATCTACACCTCTAGAGAGAGCAGTTTTGTACCATTCTATATGTATGTGACGAGATTCGCTTTGTCCTGTTCTAGCCCCAAGTGTTACTATTTGTGGTACCACCTAAAAAAGTTGAAGATCTTGAGGCTGGTGTTTGCTTTTTAAGAAAACAAATCACATTGCAGGAGAAGGAACCAGGGAACTTTTGGCAGAATCCCCAGCATAGGATGAAAGCTGTCTCTGCTCTCTTAGGTGAGATTATGCAGCAAAAAAATTCTTTGTGTCTGTTTAGGGAACTGTACAGGTAAAATGATTCTCCCGTTGCAGTACCTTAGTGGAGAAACTATGAGACAACAGAAATCAGGAAGAATCAACACGATGGATTGGGTAGGTTGTTGTCTAAAAAAAAATAACAGAATTAGTAGGTTTTGCTGCTTAATGTCTGAACAATGGGGTATTGAAAATAGCATGTAATAAAGTTATTTTTAAAATAAAAATCTGGGTAATAGATAACTCACTATTTTAAAGGTGGTGAATTAAGAGACGATGGTGAAGCTGAAATAGCAGAAATTATGGTACTATTAAATTTTGTTATCATAAAAGGCCCATTGGGTCATCAGGATGCCAGCCTTGAGAAGATATGTTACATCCGGAAGTATATACGTGGAGGTGTTGCCACGTGGCTGTGCAGCATGCACCTTCCCTAGCCCAAGCTCAGCAGAGTTAAAATTGCTTGTATTGAGCTGATGTTCCCTAATGAAAAATGACAGTGTCTTTGTCCTATTTTTGTGAGATATTAAATCAGCATTATGGGAGACTGCCAAGTGGAAATAGGGCAGGATAAGCTGTTACATTAATAGGTTTGACTTCTACCTTACGGGGGTGGGGGGAGATGCTTTTTACAGAAACTAGGCCGTATAATCCGAGAGAGGGATTCCAAGTCTGGTAACACTTATATTTAATTACTAGATTTCCTCTGTAAGTGTGGAAAACAAATGTCTACTGTGAACAATTAGTGTAAAAATAGCAGCATGCTGCTTAAAATGTTGCCTCCTCTATCAGTTTTCTTTAATCTTTTAGTGAATTAAAGGGAATTTATTGTGCTTGCATCTACCTGTAGCTGTCCACCTCCACCCCACAGTGCTCTAGATTTAGACACTGTTCCGGTAAGTGAGGTTTGCCCCTCCATGATTTAATAGCAATGCCGAGGTAATGTGTTCAGAAAGGAAGATGTTGCCAGAATGGCAGCAATAAGCAGCCAGCAGCGTGCATATCTTTGCAACCTGTGATACTGTTTACGCTTGCATTTGAGAGTATTCTGGCCTTTCACTTAATATAACTTTTAGAGGGGGGAAAAAGCCCCTGAAGTCAGTAGAAGTCGGTAAACTTAAACCAAAGGTTAAGTTTGTGCTTTACAGCAAATAACTAGATTGGTATTTATCAGTTTAGTTGTAGACTCCTCTTTGAAGGAGCTTGCTGGAAAAGCACGTGTTTTTGTGGAAAAGGGGTGTTTTGTGGTTAACAATTATAAAAAGATACAGAAAAGAATGCTCATACTTGTATTCTACCTTTGTTTTTCGAATAAGCAACCTTATTGTGTTCCCCTGCTTGGGACTAAACAGTTTTGAAATGTTTGCTTACTCATTGGATGGATCATTTGGATTGCTAGGTCTGAAATTTGAAAAAAAAACCCAAAAAGAACCCCAAAAAACCAAAACCAAGTTATTTGCTAAATGTGAGCTGTTTTTTTAAGTAGCTGGTGCTTCCCTAGGGATGCATTTTATAATGCAAAATTCCTATTATCTGAAAACACAGTGACTTCCCATATGGAAATAAAAATATTATTATTACAAGGCTGCATATGTGCTTTCTGCCTAAATCAAAAATGACTACTTTTCATAATGAAGAGATGATTCTTTTTAAAAAAGGATCGTATTAAGTAGGAATTAAACATGCTTCTTGCAAATTGCAGAACAAATTGCCTTCCTCCCCCTCTTATGACATACTAATTATTTATTGCTCTGTGGTGGTCTGTAATTCTTTTAAGTTTCTCTCGTGCCACCTCTTCCTGAACACTTCATTCCAATCACTGACTCCAGCAATGTTGTTTTAGTATTGCTCTGGCTTTCCTAAGATACAACTTATTTTCCTTTGACAACTTGTATTTCTTTCATTTCCTCATGGAACACTCAGTTGCAAATAGCAGCGGTCAACACTGGTGTGCTGTAAACCTCTGAGCAGCAAGAGAGAAATGTAGGAAAGCTTATTGTAAAAACAATATACCAGTTTACATGCTATTTACATTTGGAAATTTTTCTTTACAGTTGAAGGTCTCAAAATATAACTGTTAATGAAATTAAGGCATATGCAGATGGTTCTCAGCCCACAAAGTTTCTTACTTATTTTATTGTCTTTAAAAAAATTGGCGATGAAAATGGCTCAGCAAGAGCTGTTCTGATTTGAATGACTACAGTTGATTATAAGGCAGAAAGTATTATGTTAAATAATGTGCATTAGAGGAAAAAAAAAATTTTTAATGAAATTGAATGTAGTTTTTTTCATATTTGAACTTTTTTTTTCCCCAACAAATTTGCTTTGGTTTTAACCCATAGCAAAATATTTCCCTTTTAAGGATGACTGAAAAAAAATGAGGAATAACATTTCAACAGGGCTGAAGCATAGCAGCACCCCATTTTATTTCTCAGCTCTTACCTGTAAGAGCTTGAGATATTTAAACAATGAGGCTCCCGTGATCCAAGAGGAGGTGGTCAGAGCCTTGCTAGCCCGACTGGACAGTCACAAGTCTATGGGGCCAGACGGGATTCACCCTAGGGTACTGAAGGAGCTGGCGGATGTGCTGGCCAAACCCCTTTCCATCATCTTCCAAGAGTCCTGGAAGACTGGGGAAGTCCCACTGGACTGGAGGCTGGCTGATGTCGTGCCCATCTACAAAAAGGGCCGCAGGGAGGACCCAGGAAACTACAGGCCTGTCAGTCTGACCTCAGTGCCAGGGAAAGTCATGGAGCAGGTGATCTTGAGTGCTATCATGAAGCACATGCAGGAGAACCGGGTGATCAGGCCCAGTCAACACAGGTTCACAAAAGGCAGGTCTTGCCAAACTAACCTGATCGCCTTCTATGACAAAGTGACTCGGCTGCTGGATGAGGGAAAGGCTGTGGATGTGGTCTTCCTGGACTTAAGCAAAGCCTTTGACACAGTTTCTCACAGCATTCTGCTTGGGAAACTGTCAGCCTCTGGCCTGGACAGGCGCACACTCTCCTGGGTGGAAAACTGGTTGGATGGCCGGGGCCCAGAGAGTGGTGGGAAATGGTGTGAAATCCAGCTGGAGGCCAGTGACAAGTGGGGTTCCCGAGGGCTCAGTGCTGGGTCCAGCCCTGTTCAATGTCTTCATCAATGACCTGGATGAAGGCATCGAGTGCACCCTTAGCAAGTTTGCAGACGACACTAAGCTGGGTGGCAGTATTGATCTGCTGGAGGGTAGGGAGGCTCTGCAAAGGGATCTGAACAGGCTGGACCGCTGGGCTGAGTCCAATGGCATGAGGTTTAACAAGGCCAAATGCCGGGTCATGCACTTGGGGCACAACAACCCTATGCAGTGCTACAGACTAGGAGAAGTCTGGCTAGAAAGCTGCCTGGAGGAGAGGGACCTGGGTGTGTTGGTTGACAACCGACTGAATATGAGCCAGCAGTGTGCCCAGGTGGCCAAGAAGGCCAATGGCATCTTGGCTTGTATCAGAAACGGCGTGACCAGCAGGTCCAGGGAGGTTATTCTCCCTCTGTACTCGGCACTGGTGAGACCGCTCCTCGAATACTGTGTTCAGTTCTGGGCCCCTCACCACAAGAAGGATGTTGAGGCTCTGGAACAAGTCCAGAGAAGAGCAACAAAGCTGGTGAAGGGGCTGGAGAACAGGCCTTATGAGGAGCGGCTAAGAGAGCTGGGGTTGTTTAGCCTGGAGAAGAGGAGGCTGAGGGGAGACCTCATTGCTCTCTACAACTACCTGAAAGGAGGTTGTAGAGAGGAGGGTGCTGGCCTCTTCTTCCAAGTGACAGGGGACAGGACAAGAGGGAATGGCCTCAAGCTCCGCCAGGGGAGGTTTAGGCTAGACGTTAGGAAAAAATTCTTTACAGAAAGGGTCATTGGGCACTGGAACAGGCTGCCCAGGGAGGTGGTTGAGTCACCTTCCCTGGAGGTGTTTAAGGCACGGGTGGATGAGGTGCTGAGGGATATGGTTTAGTGTTTGATAGGAACGGTTGGACTCGATGATCCGGTGGGTCTCTTCCAACCTGGTTATTCTGTGATTCTGTGTGATTCTTTTGAGCTAGTCAATAACAATTCTAGATATGTCAAAGAAAGATGTGTTTAGCACTTTAGGTTGAGTATAGACAAGGCTCCCTCTGTAATAACAGTTTGAAGCAAAACCAAAACACGTAACCAAGCTACCTCTTCAAAATATCTGGGATGGTAATGTCTTGAGTTTTCTGTTCTTCCTGTTGAGGAAGCAAGACCAAGAAAGATAATATTGAGACAGCATGTTCCTCAGAGAAAATAAATTGTTCTCTGTGCTTTAGTCTTGAAACAAGATTTGCTACACTTTCACTTAAATGAGGCCTTGAAGTCAGCTCTTCAAGGTTTGTAATATATGTCTTTTATAAGCTGTGCATGTGTCAATGGTGCATTTATCGTGCAGCTCAGACTGCTTCATCTGCTCTGGCTCTGCTAATCCATCTCCCACAGTGTTAGTCTAACATGCCAACGTCTCTGAGGAGGTTTAAACAGCAGCTATGAACTATGTTGGTTTTCTCTCACCTCTTACACATTTTCCACCCCTATTTCCCTCCTCTCCATGAAACATCTTCCTCCTGTGTAGAACTGAGACCTTCACAGGTTATTGGCTTAAAAATAATACCTCAGTAATATGCAGAGGTGGAAAAAGATGGGGGTAGGTTTTTTGGTTTTTGCTTCTTCGATGGAATATGAGCTTTTAGTGATTCGCTATGAGTTTATCTCTTGATAGAGAGTTTTTAGCCAGCAGCTCTCAGATTCAAAAGGGTGGTATGAGGGTTTCCTGTGTTCCAGCTCCTGCTGGTAAGGAGACTCTCCTGCTGCCTCTTGTATCACTTCTTGGAGATCCTCAGCTTCAAATGCTGATATTTCAATCTCTGTAGGAGTGTATTAAGTTATTAATTTTATGGAGATCATGTAAAATGATCTTGAGGAGGTATGGTAGCCTTTGCATTTGAAGTAAGACTAGATTAGTTTCTGGGGTGCATTTGTGTGATCTCGGTGTCATAGAATCGAAGACTCCTTGTGTCTTGTCCCTTTCAGTGTTTTCTGATACCAAGCTAAAGTACTTGTCTTGAAGGCTTGCTGATTTTTTTTGATTTTTTTTTATAGTTATGCAGACAGTGCATGAAAGGTTGGGCTAAGGAAGGCAAAGAAGTGTTAGCTTGACAGTGTGGTCATGAAGCTCTTTGAGCAGGTCCAGGTGTGAGTTCCTCCTTCAGGGTCACCAACAGAAAAAAACATCCTCAAAGAGTACAGCTATCAGTTGCACTGGAGTCAAGACTGGAAGAAAACTTCAATGTCAAACCTGAAGCAAATGGTTACTCTGGCACAGCTTTGTCAATGTACAATGAGACGCTTGAGTGCTGACTTATGGAGCAGTGTTTAGGAGTCCAAAGTGTTGATACCATCACTATTATTTCATGTAGTGAAAAAAAGTTATGGAATCTCTGTAAGATAGAGTTGCTGAATTAGAGAGCAGACTTGCCTTTTCTGGGAATAGTCATCTTGGTCACCTCTTGGGAAGTCACGAAGTTTTGCTCTAGTTATTATCTTCTACCAAGACTGGTGATGACAGGGGAGTTGTCAAGCTGCTGTGATGAAAAGGAGCAGGCTGCCAGGATAGTTCATGTAGCCTTTAATCTTTGTGTATGCCAGAGGGGCCTTGGGAAAAGAGGATGGCAGGGAGCAGGCTGGATTAATTTTTCTGGATGAAATGGATATGTCCTGGGGGTTGGCCTACTTTAAAAATAATTAGAATTCTTAGGAATCTGCTGTCCTTGAGCACACTTCATCTGTCCTTTCTCTGACTTCTCTCAACTTGTGGTTGAGAGGTGTAAGAGATACCTTGTGCCTCTTTGGAAGGTATTTGTTTTGGTGCTATTTACCAAGGATGAATAATTTCTAAACCCAAGCTGACTTGAAAGTATGTGTGTGGTGAAATGTGCGCAGGGACTGCAGGTAATCAGGGTTACCTAGTTATATTTTTGCTGTTATGCTGAGAACAGAGTGGCTGCTGGGCTTACATTAACGCATGCATGACACTGATTTTCACTTCTTAACATATAGAAACAAGTAACTTAAGAGTTTTCTTGCATTGCAGTAAGGAAGATAATTTGTCGGACTACTTCTCTTGACTTCATCGCTTGTAGTAGCGTGGGCAGTATATCTTCCAACAGGTTTGTCACAGGATATGAAATAGTAATGTTTTTATGGAAAAAAAAATGTTTCATTTTAGGCTCTAAAATTCATGACTATGATTAAAGAAGTTTTTACAGCCTTAAACTCTAAGCACCAAAATTTTCACTGGTAGACTTGGCCGGTTAGCATTGCTGAAAAGGAGGGACAGCTCGAACAGGTTTTTGAACAGGTTTTATCTTGCACTATATTTGCAGGAATTTAGTCTGTACCCATAACTTGTCAAAATACAGTTTGCAATTTAATTCCTGCAATCCTGATTTTCAGGAATTGTGCATGACTGTTAATTTCTAAGAAACAGACAGAACTTTTATCTATTAATTTAGTTTGTCTAACAACTGTAATGTACTTCTTAATTTTACCAAAGGCATAATGTTGCAAGCAGAATTCATTAGGCTTTTCAGGTTGATGTTTTAATACCTTAACTGAATAGTCTTGATTGATGCCTTAAAATGTTCATTGATGAGAATGCTTTTGAGTATCAGAATTGTATTTTATCATCTTTCTTTTTTTAGTTCTCAGACCTGAGATTTCCCAAGTCCAGAGCAAAACACTTTTTACATATTCGCTCAAATGAGTGGTCATTTATTTTTAAGCACGGTTTACTGGTGAGGATGTTAAGGTTTTGGTTATAAAATCAGTGTCTTATAACTGCACCCATTAAATATTCCCGCACATATTTGTATGTGGCTGACTCTGTAAGACACTTTGACTTTACAGATGGCATCCTTCAGGCAGTGTGTATTTAGGAGATCTATTTATAGTCTAACACCAAACTCCAACAACTTTTCTGTAGGAAGTCCACTGGCTCCCCCACATACATTTATTAATTTTGTTAGACCTTAATGTTGCTTGGTGGTTTTAATACTGCCTTGGCTGTAAGACTAAAAGAAACTTTAAACTGTATGAAAAAGACCAGTTATGGTTAACTCTCATGTTTTGTAACCAGTGCTGGGTTTATCCCAAAGCTTGATAACCTCTGCAATGTTCCTCTCCTTTCATACATTTTTGGTTTTAAAGTTTCTATGTCATTATTTATTTTGATTTCTTTTGTCCATAGACTGAAGAAATGGGGCAAACACTACACTGACACATTCCCTAACACCCCTTCTTATGTAGCTGTAGTGGCATAAAAGATGGGATACTAGAGTGAGAAAATATATGGAAGGTCAAGTTCAGCCTGATGTTTGAGTGCATTTTCTAAGGAAAGGGTAGTACTGGATATCTAGAGATATGTTCAAATGCTCATGCTGCAAGAAGTCCCCATTTTTATATATTTTTAATGAGAATGGTATTTAGTCTTGGAGCTTTCCTGAAAAGAGAAAAGTGCCCTCACCTACTGCAGGGCAACCACTGATGATGCACATCTTCCCTCTTCTCCCAGAATTTACTGAATTTAAGAACATGCAGCTATACGAACATTTAACAGAAATATCCTTTCATTTCTTTTGTTTAGAGCATAACAGCATTCCTGTGCAACCATTTACCATGGCAAATACTGCAAGAGCATTCCTGGGTGCCTTGGGAAAAGGAACAGTAGGCACTACTGAGACCACCTGAAACAGGAAACAACCTGGTTTACTGTTACAGGATTTCCCTGCATAGGAATGCTTGATATATGTCTTGCTTCTGTGACTGAGATGGGTTCAGGGTGTGGTGACTCAGAAAACCGCAAAACTGGGCAAGCCTGTGTAATTTTCTGCTGCTTTTGGTGTACCATTAATATCTGACCCTGAATTCGGAAGGAACGCAAGTTCGCTGCCTTTATGCCTCCACTTCTTAGCACAGCAAGTGAGTTTCCTCTGACAGAGAAGACAAGTTTAGAGAGAGGCTCTGAGGTTTTTTTTATGTGTGTTTGGGTGTTTTGTTTTAAAAGTACAGCAGAAGCAGACCTTTTCTTGAATCAGACGGTAAGTACCTGGAGGTCTTTGTTCTCCCCAGAGCCCTGCAAAGGTCCCAAGGAGGGCTGTAAGGTGACTAGAGATCACTTGAAAGGAGGAGGCCTGTGTGGCCCTTGTCTCTCTGCTGTCTGACTGTGAACCAGTAATGGTTTAAATGGTCTGGGGAGGCAGATGTGTTCTCTGGGGTTTCACTGAAGCATTCTCCTCTTTGTTCTTCAGCTGCCCCTTGCTTCCAGCAGCTTTTCTTTCATGCTTCTGTTTTGAACTAGTTCAGCACTGGTTGTTCACCCTCCTTATGGTTGCCAAATGTATTTGGCTTGCCCGCAGAGCTGTCTTTGAGGAGTCTTTGATCCAGCTCAGTGTATGGGTGTAAAGGTGCTTGGGTTGGCACACAGGCAAGACAAAAATGTGTAGCGGAAAACTGAACTGATCATAGAAATTTATCCATCCTACTCTGGAACAGCAGTTTGAAAAATCCAGCACCTATCAAACAGAGGTGTAAATCCACAACAAATGAGCAAAAAAATGTAAAGGGAGCTCATCTGCATCAGCTGAAAAATACAGTTTTCATTAATTTGTTCTTCAAGAGCTAGGTGCATCTTGTCTTCATATTCCTGGTATTCCACAACTCACCCAGCAGTGGAGATGAAAAATATCACCACTGGGTTTTACTGTGTATCTGCAATGTCGGGAAGATAAATGTCAGTATTATGCATCATAATACTGACATTCAGAAGTCTTCCAAACTTTGTTTTTTAAATAAAACAGGGAAGTCAGACTTCAGTCCCTTTACTCAGTAGGGGGAGTTAGGCAGTGATTTTTTTTACAGTTATTATTTTACATCTTATATAAATCTGACTTCCTTTACAAATCTACTTGGATCATATTGTCAAGATTTATAGAACTGGAACTGCCATACTAAACAAAAGGAAAATATTCTGTTTCCAGATAGAGCATTATGTCTGAAGTGACTTTTATTTTTTGTGGCTTTCAGCTGCTCATTGCTGAAGAGATGCACCGAGTTTCTGCTGTTCACGTTCTGCTGAAATTATTAAAATTGGAAAGCTAATAGTATTTTTGAGGTTTTGTTTTTTAATTGAAGTGAGCTGAAAAGTTAATTCCAGATTTAATGAGGTTGGAAAGGCAATAGAAATTTTTTGTCAGGTATAGGATAATTCAATCTTGAAGGGACCTCAGGAAGTCCCCAGTCCAACCTCCTGTTCAAAGCAGGGTCAACACAGACTTGGGTCACACAGACTGCTTGGGGCTTTATCCACTTGGGCCTTGAAAATCCACTGGGAGGGAGATGACACATACTCTCTGCCTAGCTGGACCCACTGCTTGACTGTTCTGGGAGCACGTTTGGGGTTTTTTTTATGTACAGTTCAATATTCCATCAATTTCATCAAGGAACTCAGTGACAGCTCCTCATTGCTGTCCCTGCTATCTTTAGTTTACCATGACACTTAAAACTGTAAAACTCTTTTAATAGTAATTTAAGGAAAAAAAAATACGTGTTTTCCAGTTGGTTTTTGTGTTGGGGCATTTTTTTGTATATTTTAATTTACTGGAACTGTTTAGTAGGAATGTGACTCAACCTGGTTTTCTCTGTCTTAACTTAGGAGATGTGTTCAAGTCTACTTAGTGTAATAAATAATGTATTGAGAAAATATTGATTTGAGTAACTTGCATATGACAGTTCTAAACAGAGCGCATAGCTTCAATGTTGTGTTGTTGTCACTTGTGTGCAAGAACTTTTTTAAAAGAAATCACCTCATCCCAAAAGGTGACTGATTCATGTTAGCAGTAATCGTGTCTGGTTTGCCAATTTATCGTCTCTTACAGAAAAGGCTCTTCTGTATTGCTTTTCCTTACCTTTTTCAATGTAATAGTTCTGCAGGTTATTGAAAGGTAACAAAACGACAGTAGATGTTATTCCTTTCATATTGTGATTAGAGTGTCTTAGTTGCTGGTTTTTGGGCTTGTTTTGCTGAGTCTGTTTAGATGTACAATAAACAAATCTATATGGTTTACGGTCCCATCCTGGTACATCTGTCAGTTCATACTTCTCTCGTATTTGATGGCTCATGCACGTAGCTTCTCCTTCATATAGAATATTGAAATACTGGCATCTTTCTTCTTCTGCAGTTCTTCCTCTTGGGAGGCACTGTCTCTCCCCAGCCAGATGTAAGTATCAGTGACCTTACCGACTCTTCCATCTGCAGCTGCTGGCCAGATTTTGCCTTGTTAGAGACAACAGACTCTTTTCTGGGGACTGCAGAGGGCCTTTGAGATTAGTTTTTTGACAGACTTTAACAAAATCGCCTTTGTTAGAAGTTCAAGTACAAGGCTAGTGTATATGTGATCACTGAACAGCGTTCTGATTTAAACACATTTAATGAACTGAATAGATCATACATATGCTTTGCAAATATCTTTTCTGTGTTAGATGCAGTAAGCAGAGGGCACAGTTTTTAGAAGTGCAATTACTAGCAGATCCATTTGAAGCCTACCAGGAGCATGCATACTTTGTGCTTGTGGAAATAGCTCTAGCTGGGAACAGCATTGTTGGGGAGAGTATAACCAGAGGAAGGGCTTGCTGTTGTTTTGAGATCCATTTTCAATCAAAATTCCATTCTGGTTATTTACATAAAGAGCCTGAACTGCCAATTCTTCTTATTTCATAACAAGTACGTTTACAAGGTGTGAACACTTGTTAAAAAAAAAAAAAAGATTATAGTGCTTCAGCTGTATGCCTCTTTCTTATTCTGTTTGGATGGAGGGGTATCCTGTGGTTAGACTGGGTGCCCCTCACTTAGCTAGTCAGAGTACACAAGGTAATTAGTTAAATACTCTGAATTTCTCAAATCTTTTGGGAGTTCAGATGAAAATTGCAGAAACGAGTTTTAGGGTATGTGCATAACTTTCATATAATGCAGCTTTTGGCTTCAGCTGGCTGTTTCTTTGAAAAAGCTTTCAAAATGTTAGGGTTGATCAAATTGTGAGATGCCATTTTTTAAAAAAAAAGACAGAAATTAGTTGTTGTAAAGCTTGAGAATGCTAGCAATATTTCAAGATAAATGAGAAATCTAATCAAACAGCTCACTTCTTAATAGCAAGAGATGTGAAATGAGATTGACGTATGTGTCTTTGAAAATTAAGGCAGACAATATAGCACAGAAACCTGGATTCCTTGATCAAGCATGTCCATCATGCCTGGATTTATTGTATTGTAAATGTGATTTACTCACTGACGTATATAAAATAAAAGCATGATTTTTAAATATCCGTCTGTCTCAGATGATTGAGAAACAAGGATGAAATTCCTCTGCAGGCTTTAACCAGTGCAGTGTTCATAGCTGATGCCTGGAGGGCCAGAGAAGCTGTCCTGACCCTCTTTGAACATGAGGGTTGATGATAGCTTTTGTTTCTTGCTGAGGCTTTTTCCCTCTGGAGGGAAAAATAATAGAAGCTGGATATTTTCAATAGCAAAGTTATGGATTATAAATAGTACCCCTTTGGTTGCTTACTTTTTAAATTAAAACCCTATACTTTACTTGATTATCTCCATAACTTAAAATTTGATTATTTAAATTTGGATTGTTCAAGTCAAAAAGAACCAACTTCATCTATGTCTGTCTTCAGTCTGCAGAGAACATTCCTAAAAAGGGGTTGGTCTTAGTAAAATGAAAAGCCTTGGCCCCTTGTAATCTACTGTGTAACACTACTACATAGGAAAAGGAGAATAATAATCCCTCCTTTATGGAAGAACATTAAGCTGGTCAGAGGACATGTTAGAAGTCTTTAAGACTCTCTGATGTCCATATGAATAAATGTGAGTCTGTTTTTAAGATGTTGCTCAAACATATGCATAAAATGGGGGATATGTCTGGAGCAAGACAGAGTGTAGAAGGAGCAATGACTCAGCTAGAAAGGTCACAAACTTCATTTAACGCTGAAATGTAGCGATGAGAACAAATCTTGTACTAGACCTCTTCCATGATGTTTTAAGCCTTTCACCTTGGAGGGCACAACTTTCAGGGCAGGGGGAAGACAAAAGAGGTTTTTGGGAGGGGAAAGACATGGCTTGTTATTGCTGGATGGTTAAGGGCTGCGGGATGAAGCTCTTAGCAACTGTAGTAATGCTTTGAGTGTAGTTGTAGATGTGGATGAGACTAGCTCCTGGGCATGAAAGGCAAAGCAATGCAGGCAGAGAGCACAGGGTGCAGGAGTGAAATGAGAAAATAACAGGGGGAGAGTCCTAGTGATGGAAATGGTAGTGTTATGGATTATGGCAATACTGAAGTGAAATAATTTATTCTTATTGCTATTTTCTATCTTTGATATCCATTTGACTGAAACACTGTTGGGGTTGTTTGCCAGGCACTTGAAAGCCTGTGCATGTGTGTGACAGTAGGAGAATACTGTTATAGAAGTAGTTAAACTGCCTGGATCAACATATACCAAATTCACAAGACATCGATGCAGATTATATTTATTTTCAGGCATTTAAGGCGATTTGCTCTTATTTTTTGTTAATTGTTAATGTTGAATAGTCTTAAAGATCTGCAAAGGAAGGAGGTAATTTAAGGAAACCGAGTCCCATTTCCTACCTATGTGAATACTGTTTTACTAATCTACTTTACTAACAGAATATCTGCTATTCTACTAGTCTTTGACTGGCCATACAAAGAAAGATAGTAAAGCTCAAATGAAAAATCAATTATTTGTTTGTTGGGGTTTTTTTTCTGAGGAACTGAAGAAATAATCCAGGAGTCATAAAGACCTGATATCTGGAGATCCGTGTGCATCTTACAGTCAACTCTGATGGAGAGGATGTCTAAAGCAATTGTCTGTTTTGTTCTTACTACTGATTTTTTTCCCGTCAAGCATTTATAAAATCCTTCTAGGGAAAAAAAATTTGGACAGTTACCTAGTTACGGTATGGTCCCCATTTTTCTTATTTCCTGGGAAAAAAGAACTTTATAGGGCAGCAGTGTCTTGGTTATTCAAATTATCATGAAGCAATTTATTGTAGACCAAATATGCTTCTGATTAACTGTTGTAATGTGGAATAATAAATGCTTCTGTCTTCACTCTGGTTTGCTGGTCTTGACTTGAAAGTCCATTTTTCTCTTAACAAAAAATGGGTTTCAGTTTATTAAGCTGCATGAGAAAAACGTGTATCATGGTTGTGAGGTGTTCTGTATTATATGGTCCAAACATGTCTCTTGGGAAAAGCATAGGGAAGGAGGAGTAAAGCATCTAATACTTGAGTCTGAATCCTGTGTGTGCGAGTTGAAGAGCAGAGTTATGTTTTCCTTTTTTGTTGAATATTTGACTGTTTTCTAGATGTGTTATATAAGCCCTTCAGCACTGTTTTCAAAGTCTGATTGAATGCTAGCAATGTGGAAGTATAGTACTCCTAATCATGCAGAGGAGGGAGGCAGGAAAAAAAAATCTTGCATTTTCTGCCAGCCATTTCTGCAATCCATTTGTCAAAAGGGATTTCCCGATATTCAACTTCTATGTAGAAGAAAGTGTTGGAAAAAATTTCGCCTCTGCCTTCTGCCCCTTCAAAGTAGAGTAAGCAATGGCACCATCTTCATTAAAGTGTTATAAACAAAACCGGAAAGTTGAGAGCAATTAAAAGGAGAACAGAAGGTTGCATTTGAACAACATACATAACAACAAATGTTTACAGAAATGAGCTATGATAATATTGATGAGCCAGCCAGGATTCTGAGCATTTGGAGACTTCCCACAGCCTTCATATGCTTAAACATTTTTCTGGGGTTGGCATTGTCCCTAGAAGCCAGCTTGTTACTTTTTCTTCAGAAATGCATCACGTCATCTACTTTATTGCTCCTCCTGTGATGCCTACAGCAGCTGGCACATTTGCTTAAGGATCAGGTCATCTTGCTGAACCTCTTGCACAGCCATGTACCCCATGGATTGTCTCCAGGTTGAGAAGTTGAAGAAGAATTATTTTCATTAAGAGAAAACAAGGTTTAACTTTCTAGGCAATAAGTGTTGTTCATCCTGTGGGTAGATGCAGCTTGACGTCTCCTCAGATGCCAAGTGGAGAGTTGCTTTAGGAAGAAAAGGAAAACTGAAAGTGATTGAGTCCTTAGAGTTTCTGCTCTCAAGACTAGGCAAGAAACTAGACTTTGCTTTGGAAAGATAGGATCAGCGTCTGATGGACTTTGCTTACCTCGAAGTTTTTCTCTCTCCTGGTGCCACAGTAGAATTACTGTGCCCCAGGGCTTGGTGCTGTGTGATTGTAACAGTGTTCTAAACAACTAAATGAAAATAAAATATTTTAAATGTCTGAATTTAGCATTAAGTGAGTCAACCAGCATAAGTTTTTGGGGGGTTAATTATTGTTATTGTATTTTATTTAAATTTGTGTGTAGCCTCATCTATGGTATTGAAATCCATATGGTGCATTCAAGAATAAACATACCGAACAGGTGCTTCTTTGCTGGCTTGGAGGTCTGAGTCACTGCAGTCTCTGAATTATTGTGGATGATGCTATGCACAAGGTTGCAGTTGAAATACCATGCTAACTACAGGCTAATGAGCATGTAGTCTGCAGTATGTAGAAATTTGTCTGTTGTGCAGAGAAAGAGTGAACATTATGGGCATTTGAAGTGCAGTTGATGGTAGACTCTTAGTTGAAGCACAGCCTCTGGGCCACTTGGTGGTTGATTAGGCCAGTCTTAAGTACTTAATTTGAAATTATTTATCTTGTATGATGTACAGTATTTGTCTTTTCTCTATTTGAGTCATGCTCCATTAAGAAAAGCAGGCTAGGACAACCTCCTTGGCAGGCAAGGAAAGTATGTCTCTTGCAGTCTCTGGTTTCTTGGGGACCAGAGAAATTGCACTTTGCAACAGAGGAAGACATTTAAATAACAAGAAGCAAAAACACATGTGAAAGGAAACAACGTATCAGGAAACACTTACTTTTATGCTCTTTTATTTATGTTCTGTTCCATTAAACACTTTTGATTTCTTCTCCTGAAAATATTGATTATTCTGGTTGTAATGAACTTGTAATTGATTCTTGCTATTCTGAGTTTAAAAGCCTTAAGTTACAAAGTTAAGCAAAGATTTCTGTAGTATCTTCTTATTCAGGTATTTATCTAAGTCTTTCTAATTTAAATCTCCTTATTTGCTATTCCAGATAACACAGTGCTCTTCAGAGCTACAAAGAGAGGTGCATTGCTCATGGTTACCTCTACAAAGTTCTTGGGCGTCTCTTTATTTGAGGCTTTGAGTGAAGTGAATCTCTGGCAAGACTTCTTTACTGCAGCATGGCTGTTGAAGTACAGGGGCAGTATGGAACAATAAACTATGACAGTGCCAGGGATGGAAGAAAGGGATGTTTAAAATCTGAGTAAGAGTTGAATTTCAGGCAGCAAGGATGGCAAGCTGTAAGGTTTAACAGCTGGTTTGATATTCCCCAAACACTGAGTGCCAGCAAAAACTAGGACAATAAAAGACTACTCCTTTAGACAGTAATTTGTTCTGAAGCACTCAATGTCTTTATTTTTACTTGCTTTCAGTCAGGCAAAGCCTAATTGTGAAACTGCCTGTCACACAGGAATTCAAGAATTTACTGCACCTCTTTCCTAAGGAGGCACCGTGTAAGGTAGGTCAAGTGTAGGCCATTCTCACTGTCCTTTTTGTACTCTTAAATCTGACTGAAGGTAAGAGAGACAGAGTAGTTGGTAAGTTTTGAGTGGACAGTGGTATCCCCTATAAGAATCTGGGTCTGGCATGAAAAACTCTGGCTGAGTCTCCTGATAATCTCTGCTTTTGATAAGGGTAGCTGAACTTTGGTAAGTAAAGGAAGGGGCTCAGTCAGGACCAGATGCGTATGAATGTGACCATGGCATTTACAGAAAATCCAGGCTCCTCCAAGAGAAGGAACAGGTGCAGAAGGAGGTTTTGGGTGATCAGGGACGTGGGAGAAGGGGATGTAGGAGCAAGGCAGGAGGTAAAGCAGTACAAGCCAAAACAGTGCTTGAAGCAAGATTGCATTGTTCTGCAGGAGTTTGTGGTCTCTACACAGCAAGGCCTAAGAGGATTACAGCAGCATCATTAGCTCAGACATCTTTCACTTGTAAGGGGAATTTAATATTGCAACAGAACCATTTCATTCAAATGGGCTGCTCAGATAGTGTCATACTGACTTAGCTAAATGTGGATATATATCTTTAAACAAGATACTGTGCAGGTAAACAAGTAAGAGTTGGGGTTTATGGTGTTCCCCTCTGTTAGACAAATAGCTGGGCAATCGCATTATTTCAGCTGAAAATAACTATTCTTGCATTGTTAGAAGTTTGAATATCAGTTCCTTACCTTTACAGATACACCACAAAAAAAGGGGGGGAAGGACAAGAGGTGGAGAGTATCTCCATATGATTTGTTACCTGAGGGCTTTCATAGCTTAATACAACTTTGTATGCAGTGACCTTGTGAGGTGTTGACTGCAAACCATGGCAGTATGCAAGCAATAGCTTGAAGTCACTGTCACAGATGAGTGCCTCTGCAGTGACAAAACAGACAGTATCTTCACAAAAATCCAAGAAGACAGGAAGAGCTGGCTGATCTTTTTGCCCAGGGAGCTGTTACAGCAACAGCAACAGCAACCATTTAAAAAACAAAGCAAAGTTGAGAAACTGAGCCTTATCTTCCTCAGTGGCTTTCTTGCGCTCACAGGTTCAAACATCAGCAGAGAAGACCTCCAGTGATAATGAATGTTTTCAACTCATTAGTAGGTAAGAAGGAGTTGTTTCTACCATATTTCTTTTTAATCAGTCGTACAGAGACTCATGTAACTTCGTGCGAGTCATATGGAACCTAAATACTAAATCGTGTCAAAATCCTTTGTAATAACAGAGCATTCAGCTTTTGCCAGATTACAAACAGCTCCTCTCCTTTATTATGTGCCCTTTTCATTTTTGAACACACCACTTGCTTTTCCATAAGCAGTGCTCTCAAACCTCAGGAATGTCAGCTGTAAGATAGAAGAAAATTGAGGATCTTACTCTTCTAAGTTGTTTTGCTTTAACTAATTCTGGTAATTTGAGGGCTCAAAGATATTGCTATTTACTTTTTTTTTTTTTTCCCCAGTTGTCTGAGTCAATATTAATGGCTGTAGTCTGCTGATTATCTTTTAAAAATGAATAAGTACTTATGTAACTGTAGAAATGTAAATACTAGTTTTTGTCCTGTTCTGCCTTATCAGGTAGGAGATAAAGAGTGGAAAAATGTTTTTCCATCAGTGCTGCTGACCAGCAATTTTGTTACAGGCATCTGTCCCTGGCAAGCCAGTTCGCTCTCAAGGAGCTTCTTGAGAACTGAGAGAAAGGGGGCAAGAAAAAGAAAGCTGCATGGAAATAAGTAATGCATCATGTATCAATCAGTTTGAAAAATTCAGTGAAATCAGGAAGAAAGTAAAAGGAGAAGTTGCCATCCTTTTTTTAAATTAAAAAAAACCTAACAACATTTTGTTTATCATTCTTTAGATGTTGGTGGGATTATAACACACAGTAGTATAAAACCACTGCTGGACATCCCTTTCTTAAAGCTGATTGTGGCCCTTGCATCTCAGTTACACTTCAGAGTTATATATGTATTTTCATTAGTAGAGTGTATATATAAAAATTATGCATGTAATGTAACGCTTGCTTGTTTAGATCATCAGAATTCTTTTTTTAAGTATTTGGGGTTTTGTTTGTATTTCATAAGTGGCTTCTGACCGAGTCTTGTGTACAACACTCCACAAAGTAGAATGATAGAGTCATTGTCTCATAGGATTGCTTACTCTTTGGAGATGCCACCATGGTATGGTATGGGGTATGGGGTGGTAAAATTGTACTGATTACAAAAGGACTTTTTTTATTTAATTTCTGAAGTGATGGCAGTTGTGCCCCAGCTCTTTGTCCTTGTTTGAGAAGCTGTGGTTTTCCATTTGTGTGTGCTTTTAGTTTTGCTTTCTTCTCTGTTGTTGGTCCTGCAGTAGCTAGAACTTCTGATTGCTTGGGTGGAACTTAGCGCTGGTGATGGAAGCGGAAGGAGTGCGATCTCCTGTGATCGCTTTTGACACTCAGCCAACTATGTTGTAGGAATCATAACTTATTTTATTTATTCGAGTGAATACCTAGAGTGAAATCTACTCTAATACTTTGTTGGATGTGTTGATTTTCCCTTTTGTCTGTGTTTGATCCCGTATGCTGAAAAGTCTTCCAAGTTTTTGGGCATAAGAGTGTTGTGGAGTCTTTTTCTACTATATGGTGCAAAAAGAGTTGCAGGACTAAGTAATTCAGTGTGACATTATATTTTTTCCGTCTACGCCCTGAACTGTAACCTGCTAAGTGAGACCCACACATAATGACTCAAAGTGAACCAAAATATACTACGTGTTGTGTTTTTTTTCTTTCTCTTACTAGCTGGTAGAGCATAATTGTGCTAGAAGATTGGCTGAGAACAGGCATTATTTTATTAATAGTATCTCCTCAGCATAAGTCTGTTCAATAAGGAAATCTGTGAACCTATCTTGTAGTCCTTTTTTCTTTTCCTTTTATTTCTTTTTTTTGAACAAGTTAACAGAATAAATTAAAATAACTGCCTCCTGTTTACTCAAATAATTGAAAATGCTTGACTCTGTGTAATTTTGCTCAAGTGACCTTTTTTCCTTCAAAAAAAATAGGAGTGTAGCTGCATTAAGTTGATGTAAACAAAGTAAAATACTTTCAATATATTGAAATCCTTACTAACATAATAAATTACCTGTGACAGAGGTTCTATGCAAAATGTTTTTTTTTTTGCATAGGAGAGGAACTCACATCAGGGAAGCTCTGAGAGTTACTAATTCATCTTCAATTGAAAGTCCTTGGACCCTTCCTTATAGAAGAACAACTATATTGTATATGCCTTTCATGGTTAAGTACAGTGGTATAAATGCAGCCAAGATTTAAGAAAGGTAAAAGCTGAACTGAAGAAAATAGACAGGGGGGATTGGTCTCCCAGGGTGACTAAAATATTAAATTGTATCGGGTTTTGTAGTTTTTCTTTAGGAACACCAGACCTGCAATGCTCAGTATGTCTTTAATCAGCTGGATATGAACATGTATATTCTAAGAGTATAAGGGTTTTTTTTTTTAATTTCTTTTTGTGTCCTTGAGTAATGATATAAATGCAGTCAATCCCTACTGGATTCCTCTTTTCATTTTTTGTGCATCACCTTTGTCTAGATGAACAAGTTGGTTTTATAGTTATTACAAACTTTTTAAAATATGATACTGTTCCATTTAAAAATTAAGCAAATCTGCTTTTTTGTACTTCAGGCATTATTTCATGGGGAGTTTTAGGGAGTTGAGTCTTGTACTGATTGACTGAAAAAAAACAGATTATGCAACTTTTGAACTTGCAATTTTACTGCCAGCAACAACTCCAGCCCTCCTAAAACTTGACCAATATTGTGACCCCATGAAGACCTCTCCCAGTTTTTCTTTTTACTTTGCATAATTTAGAAACATGTTTCCAGGGGGATACTAGTTATGTTCCCTCTATCTTTCATTGTATTCCTCCCTTTTGCATAGAGGAAGAACCTAATTTGCAAAAAAAATTACACCAAATATCTCCTTCTTTTGTACAAGTCAGCAATTGACTGCATTTATATCACGTAACTGTTTCCGAAACACCCATTGCAGTGACTCATACATAATCCCCCGAAGAGGGACAAGAACATTTAAAAAATAAAGAAGCATGCACTGAACTGGAACTAGAAAGGCTGGCAGGAAATCCTAGATCTAGCTCTATAGAAAAAGACAAGGATCTGTAGAAAAGACATTTTTCTATATTACTGTGTGTAAACAGCTTACTATGTGTCCTTTACAAAGGTATGATGAGGTTTTGTTGATGTTTGTCTTCAGATGCAAGAGAATTCATGGATTTTTTTGCTTCTCTCATTTTTGGACAGTATATAAATGTAGTGTTTAGATATATGCCGTGCTCACTTCTTCATCAACCTCAGTTCATCACCTTGTTGAAATTGATTTGTCTTTTTCAGAGTTTTTCAAATAATTTTAAGACTCATGTTTTTTCCACTTTAGAAGGGTTTTTGTGGGTTTGTGTTTTATTGGTTTTTTTAATATATGTGCCTTCCAGTTTGACTGGTATTGGTGTATGAATCTTTTATAAGTTTGTTACTACATTTTTAGCTGAACCAAACTTTTAATCAGTGAGGCACACTGATTAAAAATTATTTTGGGTTTTTTTATATTAAATTATTTTTTTAAAGGGAGGAGGAAGTCATTATTCATAGTACATGAATGAGAATAAAAGCTCTAAACCTTCCTAACTGAGGCATTGTGGCTCATACGATGACCAAAATAGTTCTTTGATTGTGGTTTGTCTGCTTTTTTTTCTGGACGGCATTTGGAAAATCTTTGTCTCTGTTATCTCTGGAGAAACATATAACCTACAGGAGCTGTGGCTTGCACCACGCACTTAAACACTGCTAGATTTTTTTGGTTTTGTTGTTGTTGTTGTTCAAAAATGCCCATAAAAGACTGAGACAGACTTGATTTTATTCATAGCACCCCATTTGATGCTGTGTTGTGGATTTGTGACCAGAGTGGGGAGAGGAGTGAGCAGCTGTATGATGCTGACCTGCCTGCAGGGGTTAACCCACAACAAATGGCTTCCATCAGCTTTGTCTTAAGTACATAGAAATTGGAGGAAAGAGGTGAATGATTATGTCTGTGTTTGTATATAGTTTTCTTGTTTTATGGAATATTTTCCTAGGCCTGTAAAAGTGGAATATGTTTAGTGTCTACAAAGGAACAGCAAATAAAAGCATCATGATGCAAATTGTACATAACAGTTATAATGAGGCTGAGTCTAATACAAGATAAGTCATAGTTCTGACAACAGAAAAATAAACAAATTACTTTGAGAAATGTTATGTTTCAATTAGGGAACTGGCTAAGTGGAAGCTCGTAACTGTTTTGTAGGTGATGGTGGTGGAATGAAAGGTCCTGCGTGATTGAGACTAGTGGTCCAGGATAGTGTCTGGAAGTGGCATCATGTAAACCTGGCTACTTTCTATGCTCCCTTCTTTTTGGGAGGAGGAATCCACAACTGTTGAATTCGAGTTTTTAGTCCCAGTCCTTTTACAGCCCACTTACAGACCTGTCATCCATCACATTGTCTCATCCCTTGTTCTGCTGTGGGTGCTGTCTCTCTCCACGGCCTCCTGTGGAGCATATTCCAGAAGATCACCATGTAAAAACCAGTTTTGAGTTGTTCCCCTGTCAATTTTGTCAAATGTTTCTGTTTCTCATGCTTAGAGTAAACAGTGATTTCCCATTCAATTTGTCTGTCACTTTCATGATTTTCTGAACTCAATTGTACACTCCTCAGCCATCACATCTCTGAACTTCAGAGTCTTAAGGTGACAGGCCAGCTTTTCTGGCCTTTCATCTTAAGGCACCTGTCCACCACCTCCTTCATTCCAATTGCCCTATCCTGTACTTGCTGTAACTCCTTTTCAGATGTGGAGATCAGAATGAAATATTACTGAAGACTTCAATGCCTCAAAATTTATGCAGCAAAATGATTTCTTTAAGCGTCCTTCCCAATGATGCCCACCATTTTGTTGGCTGTTTTACCTGCCTCTGCACTCAGAGCAGGAATTAGATGTGAGTTGGCAACAAGTGGCAAAGCCTTCCTTTTGATTTCCTGGGTAAGTGAGAGATGATGCTTTTTTCGTAAGTCCCCTCAGGGCTGTGTGTAAATCCATGGCTGCCTTCCACCTCCTTGCAAAATGTGCCTTTTCACATGCCCTTATCCTTCCCTTTCTCACGCTAGCTTTTGAGTTTCTCAGAAATGTGATGATGGAAGAACAGAATAAGGTAACGCTTCTGCATTTTGTACATCTTCCCTGTTTAAACTAGAACAAGCAAGGAGATCAGAAAGTTTCTTAAGTACAAAACTTTATTTTTTAATAGGAGCCAGTCTGACTCCTGTTGCTATTGTGTTAACCTAGAACTATTTTATACTGTATTTGTCTTAACGTCTAAAGTTTTATTTTGAAGAATGGTATGTCAAAAAAATGCTGTAATGTAGTACTAAGTACTGCGTGATTTAGCTAAAAATGGGCATGAGTCAGCGTTGTACCCTTGCATGTCCTTGCAGCAGTAAAAACAAGCTGCATAATGGTTTGCAGTAGGAAGAGCATAGCCACCAAGCAGAGGGATGTGGTTTGTTTCCCAATACATAGTATTATCAAGCCTGTGTCGGGAGGACTCTGGTCTTTCCTTCTGCGATGTCCAGTACAAAAGAGATGTTAACAAATGGGGAACTGCAGCACATGACAGTCATGGAAAGGGTAGCGGAGCTTGGCTCAATTTGGCTGGAGAAAAGACTAATGGGAATCTAATTGCATCTTTTCACCCTCAAAAGTGAGGTTACAGAGGCTATGGAAATAAAATCTTCTGAGGGGACAAGAGGCCATCATCACAAGGTGCAGCGTGAGAAACTCCTCATACTGAGGTATGAGGAAGGATACCTTCACTGTAAGACTGGTCAAGCAGCTGGAACAGGTTGTCCGGAGAGACCTGGGATTTTTGGGGTGTGACTGGATAAGCCTCTGAGAAACCTGATCTAACTGTGAGGCTGTTCGTGCCTCCAGTAGGTTTTAATAGGTGACATTCTCCTGATCTCAATTTTTTGTTTGATTCTGTATTAGGGAATATGTAGTGAGACATTGCTAAAATGTGTTCATTGCTCTCTGCATATTTTGGTGTGATCTAATATCTCTCCTGTTTATGAGTAGATTATTTTAGCAGAAAATCTGAAATTTTAACAATATTTCCCTATTGTCCTCTTGGATGACAGTACTGGAAATAGCAGTGACTGTGTGTTGTGGGGAGTGTTCATGGTTGTGGCTCATGTACTCTAGAGACTTCATACTCAGACACTTCTGAGCCTTTCTGTCCGGTTTCTTCCAAACTCACCCATCCTTGTTCTAACCCCACCAGCCTCAGTGATCACTGAACATTCTGAGCAGTGTTTGAAATCCTAGCCCTTCTTCTCAGTGAGATCTCTGGGTGGGGAGGCAGGGAGGAGTACTGTAAAATCGTAAAGTTCTTTAAACATGGATGCAGTGTCAGTGCCTGTGGCAGCTGCTTCCTCAGGTGTGACATAGAGCAGATCAGGGCCTCACCTCATTTTTGCCTGCTGTCACCAGTGCCTTTGTGTTATCTAACAGCTCTACAAACAGCGCTGCTATTGCAGTGATGCTTAGTGGGAGGAAGGGAGGGGAGGGCGTTAAGCATAGGGATTAGATGTGGTTTGAGGCTGCTGCTGATGTTTGTGCCAGATTACACGTAGTCATGGCACTCTTTCCCAGCTCAGGAGCATGTTGAGGCCGTATCTAGCATCCACTAAGACCCTGTGGAGGTCTCAGCAGCTGGTACGCATAGCCGCAGAAACACCCTGTCCAAGAATGGCCCCAATGACACCATGCTCTGAATTGCATCGTTATCTGCTGCCATACCACCCTCACCTTCCTAATACGCTCTGTCCTTCCTCCCTGCACATTGGTTTGGTGTGCAGCCTGGACTGTGTTAAAGTTAACATGTCCTGTGTGGGTATTTGGTCTTTGGGTCTGCTTTGGACATTACTCCATTTCCAGGGCCTGCTTACCAAGGTAAGTATGGAAACCAGCTGGTGATGTTCTCCAGTAGACGACTTCTGTAGTAAAACATCTATTCCACCCCTAAACAGAGGCTTTTCCCCTCTTGTTTGACATATATTTAGTAGCAACTCTCAGTGTGTTAAGATACTGGCTTTAAATAAATAGGGAGTCATAAGTTAATACGATCTCCTGCTGTTTCTCTGTGTGCATAGGATGACAAGGAAGCCAACAGACTTATGCCGAACAAAGGAGACCATGGACTAGGAAATGAGAAGTTCAAACCTGTGGTACCTTGGCCTCATGTTGAAGGTGTGGAAGTGGACTTGGAATCCATTCGAAGGAAAAACAAGGCCAAAAATGAACTAAATCATCATGGTGGTGGTGATAAACAGCAAAACATCATCCAGAGGCAGTATCTCACATTTAAGCCTCAGACATTTGTATATGGAGATCCTGTTTTACGACCTGGAGTCCTTGGTAATTTTGAACCCAAAGAGCCTGAGCCTCACGGAGTTGTTGGTGGCCCTGGAGAGGAAGCGAAGCCATATGTTTTAGGACCAGATTACAAAGAATCCATTCAAGCCAGCATTAAAGAGTTTGGGTTTAATATGGTGGCAAGTGATATGATCTCACTAGATCGGAGCGTTAATGACTTGCGTCAAGAAGAGTAAGCAAATTTTTATTTTCTTTTAGTTCTTCTTTTATGAGATTTAATTATTTTCTTCCCATATATCTTAATTGATGCTTAAAATAATATTAATTAGGTTAAATTACTTAAGGCTTCTTGTCCTAACAGGCAAGAATGCTGTACTCTGCCAAACTTCTCTACATATTATTCTTAATGCTGTTTCAATTATTCTTTTCATAAATACTTAATCTATATTGATTTATCTCTGAAGTCATTCATTTTGGTGCCCAGTTGCATGTAATTGCATATTCCAGGTCCAGTCACAGTCTTCGTAGTCATGTTTTCTTTTCTTAATCCATAACTTAAGATTTGTTTTTAAGAAAGAACACTTTTCTTTATTATGTTGTGCAGGTGTTCTGATACTGCAGTTAGTTTTTTCAGTTTTGGTTTCACCTCAGTGCTTTAAAAAAAGAGAGCAGAAACAAAGAAATATTGTTGCCTTTAAAGAACTCTGCTTAATTATCTGCCTTAGCAGAAGTATAGATCTGCCCTAGTGGTGTCTGAGGTTTGGAGCTGACAGAAGAGTAGCCTTCTAACAGTCTCTCACTGCTTTTGTCATAAAGAAGCATTTTTTACTTGCTAGGAGGGCATCTGCTTTGGTGGGGGAAATTCTGGAAAGTTATTAACATTTGCTCAAAGATTACTAACAAATTTACAGTCTCTTTTGATCTTCATTATGTGCTGACGCCAAATCTCCTCTCAAGCTAATCTGCATTTGATACCATTTTCCTTGCTAAATATCAGTTAAGGACAGGTCTCTGAGTGAACTGATTGATTGGTAGACTTTGTTTGTTTGTTTGTTTGGGTTTTTTTATTTGGAGGGGGAGGATTGAGGTGGCATTTGGAAGGGATAGTATATGAATTTAGGTATGGTATGAGGCACTTCCCCCTCATCCCTAGCAATGGAGCTATTCCAGTGCCTGGATTGGGTGCCAACCTCTGGACTGTATCACTGGCCAGTTACTGAGGCTCAGCTGTGGCCTTTTATAGGGAGTGGTTTTCCATTTTGCAAGATATGAGAGAACTGGCCAGCTGTGAGTCTGACTCATGCCTCTGCACGTACAGCTGCATGAATTTACTACCTGGTGCATGTTTATTGAAAGGAACTGAAGTGCGCAGAGTGTGGCATTTCCCTTCCTTTGTGCCATGTTCCTCTGGTGACTCTCTAAAGGTTTCCACTTGCTGGCGCCCAGAGGAGAGGACTGTGCCCATCCACTGCTGGCGGTGAGGAAGTGTTGGCTGTCCTGGGGTTCACTTCAGTTTGCTTTCTTTGCTGTGGTCAGCAGTTAGACCTGCACACTGAAGAAATTTTTCTAAAAGGGAAGAAGCAATCTGGGTAACCTGCGTAGATTGGCTTTTTCTTCTAGGAGGTTGTTCCCTAGACACTGCTTCTTCAGCTGAAGCATGTGCACCCACTGGGGCCCCTTTTGTAGGGTGCAAAAGGACCAAGGAAACTCATTGAGAAAAGCCATTTTCCTGAAGGTGATTAACTGAGCAAGAGGAGCTAATCCCAGGAGTTCATGTTAACAGAGCTTGCTTTAACCCTGCCTCCCCTGGAGAGAGGGGAAGGGGGAAATGAACTCCCCTCCTCACTCCCCACTCCACAAGGACAGCAAAGCAGAAATGGCAGCATGTCATGTGAAGGTGGGACTGGACCGCCTCTGCCTGGACTAGTAGACATATCTTCAGCAGCAGAGCTCAAATACTCTCTGCCCTCTGTATTTCCCCAAGGTGAAAGGCATCAGAGAGTGTATGTATCTACTGCATAGTTCCATACCTAGAGCTTCCTAAAGTATTCTTGGCAGTCTCAGAGTTTGTCTTTACTTCTGTTCTGAAGGAGAGTTATAAATAGAAATTCCCAAAGAAGAATTAAGTACTTCACATACTTTGAGGAAGAGGAGGGATGGTTTCCTTCAAGCACACTTGCATTTAGTCTTCACAGAGGTAAAAGCCAGCAGCTCAAATTGAAGTTAGGTTTTATTATTTCATATTCTGAGCAAGCTAATAAGACAGCACAAAAACCAATGTGAACAAAAGGAATCATTCGGACAACTTTATATCAAATATTTTGTATTGAATACTCAATAGGCTTTAAATTGCCCTAAATAGGTTAAAGGATTATAGCTGCCATGTGTCTCCTGGGAACAGCAGAAGAGAGGGGAAGCAAAGTAAGACTGGCTGATACCGCTATCGGCTTTTACGTGTCAACATACTCACTTTCCTGATCATCCCTCAGTATCAGTGAGAAATGCAGTGAAAACTGTAACAGATTTCCTGTTGGATGCACACTTCTTATTTTCCTCCCACTAATCTGTATTTTCAGAAAGCCATTTGGGTTGATAAGACTGATTAGCATTCAGTTTAGTCCTACCAAAGAGCAGTATAATCAACTTTCTTTGGTTAGTGTTATCTTGGCATTGCTAATTGAGGAAGATCTTTCAGATAAAGACTGGGTTATTGGTTCATAGACATTCAAATCCAGGTTGACCACACCTGAGCCTTCTCCTACTTAAGGCATCAGAGTTTTTGAGTGTCACCCTAAGCAGTCAGGTTTGTTCCATGAAGTATGCCAAATGCTTTCCTAGGCAGTGCCAGCACAAGTGGAATAGTGCTGCAAGAACCGACTCTCCACTGCAGTGCCACATAGTCTTAGAGCCATATAGTCTTAGGGCTTGTCCCTGGTGGAGAGGGAAGAAGGAAGAAATGCCAGTAAAGGGAGATTCAGTCCTACTATGTTTGGATTTGACTTTGGAGTTGGACACATCGCCAAGATGATTTGCTAGCTGCCTTTACTGATTCAGTGGAAACTTTGATGGTGATTCTGGGCAGTCTCAGCTGCCCAGAAAAAAAAAAAAAAATTTTTTTGTTCTTTTTTTATTATCCTGGTAGGTGGCAGTCTTTTACTTTTAGAAGCAGTCATTTATATTGAATTTTACATATTGTCCCTGCCTCTTATGAGACCTGTGGTATAGCTAATGTGAGCTTTGGGGAAGAATTACATAGGTTTGATTGCTCCCTGGATTTTTTTCTTTGCGTATGTGTGATTTAAGGAGTCTGCACAGAGGTAAAAAAAAGAGTGATAAGAGTGATAAAGTTCTGGATTATCTTGGATTCAAAATCAACTTGCCATCCTGAGGAAGTAAAAAATGGACCTAGGTTTAAAGATGAGTGCTATCAGGTAACAAGATGTGTCCCCTCAAAAAAAAAAAAAAAAAGGCATAGCTGAAGAGAATTGCTGCTAGGAAAAACAAGAACATAATAAAACATGGCATAATGAGCCACTTGTCCAGAGCATTTTATAAAATACAGCTATACTGAGACTAGAGATGATTTTTCTTGACAGTCTTTTCTCTAGATCTGGGAGAAAACGTAAAAGAATGGACTAAATACCATTCCTGGCCACCAGTGGATGGGGACACTTGAGCCAGATATTGCAACAGGATTGCCACACTTCATAGACCTCTTTTCCTTGCATAGACTTCTCTTTAAAATATATTTATACTCTTGGATTTAATGATATCCTGAAATCAGTGACTGTTTTCAGGCTGAAGAACATGGTGTTTGTTTAACCTCTCCTCCAGGATACTGTCCTGTACCTCTGTTACTCTGCTGTCCTGTGATCTGGGCATATCGGAGAAATGTACATCAAGCTACTGTATAAATCTTTCATATTCCTTTCTTATTATTTCTACCATACTATTTGCCCTTTCATTAACTTTGAGCTAAAATGTTTAATGAGCTATCCATATTTTACTCCAAGACTTCTGTTTTGAATGTTAATGTTAGGTTTAGGGGCTATCACTGATTACATGCAGAAGAGTGTATATATGTGCATTTGCACTTGCAATGAGCTCTCCTGCCAGCTTATTTCTTTGGTAGTGTCCTTGAATTATTCTGCAGCTGTTCATATTCATTTTACTTGCAACTAAGCAAGAACTTTTTTTATTGTTCATTACTGACCTGGAAGAGGAGGTTTGACAACTTGGACCTGAGCACATTTATGCTGCTACAGTCACAAACTCCCTTTAAAAACTGGAATGAATAGAGAGTTGTTATACCTTGGCAGTTATTAATCTAAGGGATCTTCCATCATGCTCTGCCATACTTTGGTGAAGAACTTCACTTGTAATGAAACCAAAAAACCTCACTGAAGGCTTTGGAAATTGAGTTACTCTATTAATAGAATCACCCATGTCCACATAGTTTTTTCAAAAGATGATAATGTGTCTGCGACGTGGATTTCTTCCACAAAAGCTGTGTCTATATTTTATTACTTCTGTTGTTTATTATTAGCTTCTTTTCAACACAGAAGTCAAACTTAGTGGTTTGCTCTACAGGGCTCTTTTATAAAAATTGGTGTCATGTTTTCCTCCTCTGTTTGATAACAAGGCTGGTATCGGCAGTAGTTTCATACTGTAATAGTTTGGCAATTTATGTTGCATTCTTTTGGAAATACTAGGTTTATAAAAAGAAAAAGATAAAGGTTTTATAAAAAAAAAAAGAAAGATGAAAAAAGTGATTAGGCTTTTCATGGCAGAAAAATTCAGTAAATGCAAATCTGTTGTCCCTGAATTACAGTGTTCCTAAGCCTTAGGTAGGTGAAGGTAGGAGCATATAGTAGGAAGTGCCCTGTTGTGTTCTTTTCTCTGGTTATCTGGCACTGGTCACTGCTAAAGAGTTCAACAGAAATTCTTACGCTAGCTTTCCTGCTTCTGAAGTGGTTTCTTTTCATTTTGATCATCTGTCAGCCCAACAGACTTTGTAGCAGGCATCCTACTGTGGTGTTTGAAAAAGATATTTCAATAGCAGCTTTTATACCTCAGTAAACTATTTCTCAGGGGTTTTTTTAATCTATCTTACTGTTTACATTCAGTTTTCCTGAATTAGTGCTTATTTCCGTTTCCTCTGTTTGGACACCACCCTGTGTGTTTAAAGTCTTACTACTAACAGCATCTAGTTTTTAATCTTGCTGGCTTTCTCTAGTTCCGGTCTTGCCTTTTTGTATGATTAATGATAAACACTTTCAGGTTCAAATATGGCGCCTTTGAAGAACGTCCATGCTACTGAAAGCGTCTTATCCTTTTCAATAAGCCTACCCACTTCTTTATAGTTCCCCTTTTCAAAAGGAGGTGTTACTAGCACACCTGTCTTTTGGCATTAGAGCTTCAGCGTGTTGTGGCTACAACTAGAACACGGCTCCTACACAGGTAGCTTCAGCTGAGCTCCACATTGTGCTGTGGACTCCAAATTTGCTGCTTCTCTTGTGGGTTTTCTGATGTGCCCCCCAGAAACACTGGTTAATGAAGCCTGAAGCGGTAGCGTCTGTGGCACAGTTCATATTTACTGTTTCCCGTGAGGCAGTGGAAGTCACCTGCTTGTGTTTTCTGTCCTTGGGGGTGCTCCAGTTCTGTCATACACATCGCAGGTGCTGTCTGAGTCCTGCTCGGGCAGCCAGTGCTTCTGCATGGTTACATTGATGTCTTACCCTTGTCTTCATGCTAGAAGATCCCTGGCACATTAAAACTCTAGTAATCTGGTTCTGGTTTATTTTAGAGAAGACGGTCCTTCCTAGATAAAGTAAATCAATTACAAAAATTTCACCAGGTACTAATGAATTCAAAACACACTGGTCTAATGAAGCTTTACTTTTGGGTGTTTGTTGTTTGTGTTTTGGGGTTTTTTTTTTTGCTATTGCCTAGAAATGTGGTAAATCTAGCTATTTTCTCTCTGTTCCATCTGGGAAAAAAATACAGAAATAAATTGTCCTTGTCCTTTCAGCCATGTGACTGAGGGTATGAGATTCTGACTGAGTCCTTGGGCCAGTCCTCTATTGTGCTTCTTCCAGTCTGCTTTAATTTCCGTAGTGTTTCTGAAGGCAGGCATGGTAAAGCAGACACAGTGCAAGCCAATGAGGCTGTGGCATTTGGAGCTGTGGATAAAAGCCTAACTGAAGAGACCTGCTGCAAAATCAGCCCTCCAATTCAATAGGTTTAGAATAGAGACTTAGGTGAGTGATTATTGCTTTTAGAAGTCCAATTGCATGAAGTCTATGGTTGCAGGATGTAGTAGTCTTCCTTTTGCCTATGAGCCTTTCTCATTGTTCTTCCCATCTCACACATGTCAACTCTACTGGAGCCTGCTTTTAATGCTCTCTTCATATGCTCAGGCAATATCCCTATACTCCTTGTAAGCAGGCCGTCCATACACCTACCTTCCATACTGTTTCTTCTTGCACTGAATCTCCATCAGGAGTTCCTGGTGCAGCCAGGAGGGCTTTCTGCTATGTCTCTTTGACTTAACTACACATAGGAATGCATTATTCCTGTGTTTGGGAGAGATTGTCCTCAAAGAAGTAGTTCCTGGGCCCTTTTTTTGCAAAGCTGTAACAACTGAAGTCATGAATTTCTCATGGCAGATGGTAGGAAACATTTAAATAATGGTTTCTTTATGAAAGAGTCAAAAAGGAAGAGAAAACTGCCTGATGGACCAGAACAGTGAAGACTGCAAGAGTGGAGCTCTGGGAGGAGTCTATCTGGAGCTGCACCTGGTTGCTGCATTAAGTGTTTCTGAAAAAAAAAATACTTATTGACAATGCATTAGTTGAAGCAGTCCCTTTGTAGTTAATTTTATCTCAAAAACAGTAAGAAGCTGTGCAAGTTTTTACTTTATGGGCTCATTTTCACAGTAGAACACCCCAGTCTGTATCTGCTGTTTCCATTAGTATGTTTTGCTGGGTTTGAGTCATGATCATTGCACTTGGGGTTGAAATTTAAGGCAAGAAGGATTCTCTTAAAATATACTGTAAGAGATGCTCTGTGAAACGCCCTATCTGTTCTGTTAACTAACTGACATTACTGTAGAGCCCTTAAGCCAGGGATGTTCATGTTGCTGATCAGATTTTATGCCAGGGTAATTAACTGTGTTGACTGTAAGAATCAGTGCTCAGCATGCTTTACCTAGGCTTCATGTGCTGTTGTTATCCAGCCTATGGAAGGCTAGCTTACAGATTCTTCTTACTGACCCAGAGGGTGTTAGTCTTACAAGTCTATTTAAGTTAAACTTTTTTGACAGCTTCTTTTGACAAATATTGCAGGAATTTTATTCTGTATAGTTTGCCTGGGAGAAGAAGCATCATGAGTCTCTGTGAATGTTTATTGCATGAGACAAATTAATCTTTTACTAGAGTTTTTTTTTCAATATGACAATAGATAGCTGCTGTCTGCTCACCAGTGTGAGCCAGAAATTCAGCTGCATCACCCACACACATCTGTCACTTCAATCATGGAAAAATAAATGGTTTTAAGTGGTTTTTTTTCTTCTGTGGATTATCTGATTTGACTTCTCCTTTCTAATGAATTTTGCTCTTACAGGGCATGCCCTCAGGGCCATACAATTTCATACTTGAATAATTGGATCTGTTGCCATGGGTCATCTTTTTAGTTCAAAGAGAACAACTGGCAGTAAACTTTTGTTGAAAAAAACTAGAAAAAATAACTCCTTCTTGCTTGAGTACAATGTATCTTCTGTATAGAAATGTATTTTTGGACAACTGTTTTTGCAGCTCATAACACTTTATAAAACAAATCAAACGGGAATGACAATTGGCTTGTTCTTAATCATACGTGTAGTTTAGAAAGGGCGTTTGTTTTATTTTGTCATTATTTTTAGTATAAGCAGAGGAGGGAATTCTTTCAAAAATAAAGACTTCCAACTTTACTTAAGATACACACAGGCAGAACTGTGTGTTAGTAAATCAGAGCTAAAGATATTTTTCCTATCATAGTTTGATGGTGACAGATTGGACCCATACATTGGTTCAGGTGCTGTTAAAAGTATCAGACAACGTAGAACATTTTTTTATGCTGGACTTAAGTAAAAAAAATCCTGAAGCCTTTAGTTATAAACAGTTGCTCGGTGTGTGAAATAAGTGTGAAACTGGCTTGGCCGCCAGTTAGGAATGGATGGTCTTTTTACTCTGGGCAGATAACATGTATTTAATATGTTCTTTTATAGTATTTTTTCCAGTCAGTTTCGTCGTATCTAAGGAGATTGAATATAAAAGCTCAAAATATTGAATAGAGTGGAGCCTGTTTTCTTCAGGAATGTAATTAGTTCCTTAATTATCGCACTGTACAAATTACATTTTTGATACAGTTACACAAAAAAAGCTTTCTGTAATTACTGTTGGTATCTATGTCAGTGGAAATAGATCATTAGGGATTTGGGTTCATTTCACATGGTGACTTGGGAAAAATCCTTTATTCAAGTGCTACATAGTATACTGGAACTGTTCTGTAACCAAGAAAACTAGTGTTATAGTATGCACATAAATTTTGGTGCGCCTTAGAGCTGGGGTTGACAATCAGGTGATTTTTTTTTTTTTTTTCTCCTCCTGGAGTGAAAAAAATGTGATTAAAATGTAAATAGCCATGTATTGTCCGAACATTCCCTTGTGATCAAGAAAAATTTTGTTCCAGGCATTGACCTTAAAGCAAACTAAGCATTTTTTGTTAACATTTCTGGTGCCAGAAGTAAAAACTACAGTGAAGAAGGATCCTATATCTTTTTAGGGTTGGCTGCTAGTGTTTCACATTTTAAGTTTCCACAAAGAAGTAGTATCAGCTGTAGTTGGATTTACTTACCTGTGTGCGTGCTTCTAAGATGAGAAGACGGAGCTCTGAATAGGTTCTTTTATAAAAATACACAACACCTGGAATATATTTAAATTCTGCCTTAAACCTTGACTTCAGAGGAGAGGGCAGAGAAAAGTCTGAGATGTTTTCTGCAGTGGCTTGTGTAACCCTCCAGGTGCCATGTTGCATTATAGAAATTTTGGGGCAAATGAAGGAAGTATTCTGTCAAATGTGTTGTAATCTGAATGTGAAGCTAAAAAAATAAATTAATTTCTTATGCTCTGTCTTGTTCTGTTAAACAGAACTCACTGTGGTAGAGCACTTGAATAAAATTGAATTGTCTAAGTTATAATTAAGTCCAACTGAGCATGGGCAGGAACTTCAGGGTTTAATATCTGATGAGAAATATCTCTCTGAACCCAATGCCTCAAACTTATTTTTAGCTTTGTGTTTATTATATTAAATAAAATTTGTCAGTGTTTGATAAATCCAAAATTATTCCTTTTCCATTCTTATCTGAGCTGTTCATAAGCAAATGCATCAAGCCCTGGCTTCATAAACTAGTGCCTACCTCAGTGAAGAAGTGACAAGAATTGCCATATGCAGCAAGTTGTAGCTTTTTACCAGTGTTTTCTGAGGACACAGCACTAGCTGCTCCAGAGAGGAGTGGAAAGTGCATTGCAACAAACAGCTCTTGTGCAGCCAGCCTCCAGCCGTGTCCTGCACTGGTGCTGAGTGATGCGCTTGCCCCATCTCCTCCTTGCAGTAGTGCACGCTGTGTCAGTGTGCTGCAGGAGGACTTGAGACCTGAGCGAAGATAGTACACCACTTTAAACAAAAACCGGCTTTGGTTCCCCTTCCCTGAGGAAGGGAATTTATTTTAGCCACCTAGCTGCCCTGTTGTGTTTATTGTTTCAGCTTTTTCAGTATTGGGCAAGAATTTTGTGATTTAAAAAGAATATGAAGTTTATTCTTTTAATTATCCTGTTAACCTTAATAGGGGGTCTTTGTACAAACCTTGCCTTGAAATTGGAGTGTGGCACTTTGAAAGGCATAAGAGTTGTAGTTTGTGCTCCCAGGGGCACTACTAACAAAGTTTAGTCACGTAGCCTTGCAGGCTACTTAAGGAATGGAAATAGACAAAGCTTGTAGTTATATTAAAAAAAGAAAATGCTGTTTCAGCGTAGGTTTAAGCTGTTAGGTAGTGTATAGTAGAGGTTTTGCAGCTGTCTGCCAGAGGGGAAAACCAGAAAATAACTCAGCTGATCAAACTGTCCTTCTTGGGTTGTCTGTTCATGTATCTTCCAGAACCCATTTTGTAAGTTGACTAGTAAAATCTTCTATTGATGTTGATGATGCATAAAAATACCCTGTAAGGTTTCATAGGTAAAAAATCCAGTGTAAATTAGCTTTACCCAGTTGTATCTTAACAAGTAAATGCCCAGTTCTGCAATCTGTTTCTACCTACTCTTAGACTTAAGCAATGAACCTTGTGACTTGCAGGCATCAAGCAGCTGGGCTCACCTAGGACCTCAGTTGTGTTTACTGTGCAGATGAGCAACTGTTGAAGGTGTTTTCTGAAAGAAACTCTTATCCATCTTCCTAGGGGGTAGATGCAGCTTACTGCAGCAGTCATAATAAATTGATGATTTAGAATAACAAGCAGCCTTGAATTCAGTATTGAAGTATGTAAACAGCATGCTGTCTGCTGAATCACTCTCCTTGTATGATAAGAACAGGTCTTACTAGAAGAGGAAGCTACAAATGAAAACAAAGCTCATATAACTTATTTTTGGGCTCTGCTAATGCTACACCCTCTTTAAGAGTGAGAAAAATGCATGCACCGTGAAACAATTATCAGTAGGTGATAACTGATGTCACTATGAATCTCATACCACTTTAAACATGGAATAAAATTTAAAATACAGTTTAAAATTGTGAACAGTTTTATATTAATGGAGAGGAGAGATTCCAGTTTTATTGTTAATTACAATTTCAGAATAAATGCTAAATTTAGACCTTCAGCTTTGTACTGATTCAGGGCTCTCATCTTGGAACAGTTGACTTGAGCTTCTTGGGAGTTAGCTGCTGGAGCAGTTACAGGAATGTAATGGTAGATGCCTGCTGTCTTGAAGAAATTCGTGCTGCTTCGTTTGGTTCTGAGCACACAAGTACATTGCTTTAAAAACCATAGAGGGGACTGATGTGCCCAGGTGCTAGCTGACCTACGGAAGATCATATTGGGATTGAGAATCAGTGGTCAGCCTAAACACTTCTTGCTAGAACTTAGGTGCTGGTATGCTACGGAAGTTAGGAATTAAGGATGACGTGAGAAGCACTTCTGTTGGCTCAGATTGCCTTCTAAGTTATCTGATTGGAGCACACCCTTAAATTGCCATTGAGCTGCTCTCCTTGTTGCTTCTTGCATTTTTGCTTGATGACTAGAGTGCTCTTCCAGAGAAGCAGCCTCTATCTTGGTCTTTTTTTAGCCTGAGGAAATCTGAGCCTATGCCTGCAACATAGGTGATTGCTAACAGGGAGGCTTTAGGGTTGTCTAGTCCTTGGAGCATGTACCTGTGATGACTTTTGTGGGGCCAGGTGACACAAGTTAGAGCAAACAAATGAACAGAGTACAAAGCTGTAAGAGCAGAAATTTTCTCAAGCCAAGGCGTGCTCCAGCCCAGATCTCCTGTGCAGAGGGGTCCCCCGTAAAAGGGCTCCTCTCCTGCTGTGGTAAGCGCACAACTTTATGATTGAGGGATAGGGGCATTGGTGCAGTACAGTGTCTGCCAGTGCTGTTCCCTCCCCGTACTGGAGAGGGAGGGAGTAGGACTAATTCACATCTTAAGCATGCGGGCTAATAGTCAGGAGAAACATTACTCATTGTTTCTCCATTAGGTCACTGGTATCTTTCAAAAGGTTCTTTCTTGCTCCACTGATGAATCAGTCCATGTTTTCCCTCAGTGCTGATTTAGGAACAGGAAGTTTTTACTCATGAACTGATCTGAAGGTGCTGCTTCCTTTTGCCCATGAGTTCCCTGAGGAAAAGAAACAAAGAGAGCTGCCCTTCTCTCCAGCACTGCCCACAGAAAGTGTTGCTATGCGTGCCTGTTCCTTCTTGCCCCCTTTACAGGAGTCAGGAGAAGTTACGTGAAGTGTATAGAGGCAAGACAAGCTTAAGGATGCAGCCTTCTCATTGCTGTATCCACTGCAATGTACTGTCCTCTCAGCTACACCAATAATAAATCAAAGTGATTTTTTTTACAATGAGTTTGTTTACTAATACGGTTCACAGCATATCAGCACCTCTGGCCTGCAGGCTATACCTGAAAGGGCACCGCGCTACCATATGTGGTCAGGACAGGACCCAGGAGGTGAAGGTGGAGATTGGAACTTATTTAAATCCTCTGTCACAGACTCTTTTGTACTTTGAATCTGCTCCATCCCAGTTTTCAGTAGCTTGCAGCTTTTGCCTGGATGCCTGTATCTGCTTGAATCCCATCTTTTAAAACTAAAGCATGAGTCTGGAAATTCAGGTCTTTTTTATTCCTTTTCTGGTGCCTAAAATTTATAAGGAAACTAGTACTGTAAAATACAACTTCAAACACAATGCATTCATGATTACTTGGTATTTGGTTTGCTAACCACTGGATGTCAGTGCTGCTCCACGAGAGAAAGGTGCTTGCCTGCTTCCTTCCTTGTGGATGTAGAGGGAAAGTCGACTCTCCTGATTTTTGTCACTCAAATAATTGAGTAACATTTTAATTTCTTGGAAAAATTGCCACAGATACTAAAATATGCATTAATTGCATGTACCTAAAATAACTATATGTTTCAAACCGTTTAATTCTCAATGCAAGATGAGAGGCAAGTTTGTGCACAGAAGTGACTGCAGTCTGTTGGAGATTATAGGCTTGATGAGTCAGCCTGAGGACTGTCCAATAAGTGAAATAAAACCTCTGGAAAAAACTAGAAGTGTGATCTTACGAGAGGTATAAATGTAGTGCTTTTATGGCTTGCAATTGGCACATTTAGCAACACCTTATTTTTCAAGTTTAAAAAGTACAATGTGCTGACAGATATGAGGAGATTAAGTTGGATATGTAGCAAAAGGCCTGTCTAGACCTCTGGTTTTATGTTTTAAAAATGTATTAAATACAGATCAAAAAATGTATATAAATTGCACACAGATGTGTTGTTCAATTTAGGGTTTTTTAGTAGGTTTGGACTTCCAAAAATCATGTTTAGTTACTTACTGTCATTCATTCTTATGCTCTTCACCATTTTGTGCCTAAAAAATACATGCCTGCACAGCAGCAAGTGAGAGAAATAAGCAGTCAAAGGAATTGGGGATTTTTGTACTATTCACTTTGTTTCTGTTGTTGAAGGAAATATGAAATGCGGTGGCTGCCTGTCTTTTTAATTGGGATGCAAAAAAGTTTCCTAGCTAAACTTCTGAAGGTGCAGGTCAGCAGCACAGCACAGCCCGCTTAAACCATACAGGTACTGTTATTTTCCACTAACTTTTACGTGGAGCTCTTGAATGGCATTCAGCTGATGTGCCAATTTTGAATGTGTAACATCCTGCTTTCCTGCATTTTAACATCGCTGTGCCACCAGAATTAATCCAGGTGGACACATGTGTAAAGCAACCAGTTCTGTTAATAATCTGTTTATTAAACACACAATGGAGAAGCTTTCTTTTACTCTGCTGACTTAACACACCTCAGTAGCATACCCATTTTATCTCTGCAAATATCTAAATAAGCTGTTGACAGCTTAAATACTTGCACCACAAATGAAAGTACTGCAGTATGTAATCAGGTGAAATCTTTTGAGAGGTATTTATAGAATGAAGACCATGCATTTTAAACAGTCAATCTAGCACTTGTAGCTTATAAATATGATGAGCTGCGGCTGCTTCAGGCATAAGAACAATTGAGCTGGAGGATTTTAGTCAGCAGAACGTACTTGCAGAGACCATGTTGTTTCAGAGGTTACTTATAGCTTGCCTGCCTAAGAGAAGAAATGCTTGATTAGATCCAGCTAAGTTATTGACTTTTGATACTGTAATTTCCTTTTCCCAGAGGACCAAAAGAAATAGTATGTTACTCCTTTTTTTGGGGGGGTGAGGGGGGTGAGAAATTTGTATTGATGGTGTTTCCTGACAATAGTTGAAATATGTCCTTCTTCATCAAAGAAATGCTTTTTGAATACCTATAGATCTGTTGTGCAAGTTCTTTCCATGTTTAACCTAATTTAGTTTCATAAACTGGTGGTTGCTGATTATTAAGGTTATTTCTTCTCAAACACGGGAATGTTTCTGTGCATTTAAGCTTTTATTTTATGGAAAGAAGTATAGCTATGGAAATCTGTACATCCATAAGTTTTAAAGTTTCTATTTATCAAGAATAATTTCTTAATACATTGTAATTATCTTTGAAAAGGCAGATTGTCTCTAGTAGAGACTTTGCTTGCTGAAAGATGAAAAAAAGGAAGTCTCTTGCCCATTGAAATCGAAGGTGCTCTGTCTCTGGGTTTGGTGATAGGAATTGTATTATTATAGTTGGAAAAGGGGCTAGTGACCAGGTAGGGAAACTTCCAGGTAAGGCAACATCGGGACTGGTGGAAATTGGGGAGATTGTGAAAACTCTCATTTAGGATTGTAGCTGGGGAAGTGGACATTATGATTGCAAATAAAACACTTTGTTGATAAATGTGACTAATAGTTATTGGAAAGCATGGACTGAATTACTCATATTGCTCTTTTACAAAGGAATTTCTACCATTTAGTATGTTAGGCAAAAAATTACCTGTGTCCAAACCCAGAGTGAAATTGAAATGTAGAATGCCTTAAATAGATACAGAAGTGTTTTTCATGTCACACCAAGCTGGAACCCTGAATGGATTTGGTGACTTTTTTTTTTTTTATTTTTCCATATTTGTTGTACCTGGAAGTTTAGCCATGAATAATAAACAGTAAAGTTGGCATTTTATCTGCCATGGGATTACATTTTCCCCATGATCATCTATGCTTTTCTGACAGTTTTTGCAAATGGAGGTAGTTTTTTGCAGATGTGAGCATTTTGTATATTGCTGCTGTACTTCTAGGAAGTTTACGTACTATTTTTACCCACCGTGTTTAAATGTTTTATTGTGAAAGGGCAGAAATTAATTACTTTTGCCTTGCCACAACAATCTAACTTTGCTAACTGTGCAATGTAACTTTTTGCTAATTGTGTGTGGACTATATAAAGCCAACAGAAACACTTCATAAACAGTTATTCTACTGGGTAAAGCTGATTTAAAGAGGCTTGTCAAAAAAAAAGCAGCACTCTTATTGTGTCTATGCAATAGATGAGCCAAATGCACAAGTCTGTCAGAAATCATGGTATCTTTTACATTGTATTTCTCTTTAATGTGAAGGATAGCCATCAGTGAAGATTTCATTTGCAGAAAGATGTTGTTAAGCAGTTCTGTAAATTGTAATGTGAAAACTAATAAAATCAAATCTTTTTTACAGATGCAAATACTGGCACTATGATGATAACCTGCTCACCTCCAGCGTTGTCATTGTCTTCCATAATGAAGGATGGTCCACACTAATGAGGACGGTCCACAGTGTCATTAAGAGAACACCAAGGAAGTACTTGGCAGAAATTGTGCTGATTGATGATTTTAGCAACAAAGGTACATTGGGGATATTAGCACATTACTTGTAGAAAAGGAAACCTCATTTGTTTTAGAAATAGTTTTCTTTTTATTTATTACCTGCCATGTATTGAGTTGACTTTGCAAGAAAAGTAAGTTGTCTCTTCATGATCCTTTCAGTTTTCACTGAAAGGAAAGCTCTTGTCTGATGAACCGGATTCATAAAGGTGGCAATCCTGTGTGTGTATTCATCTGCTTGAAATACAGGATTTGTGGTGGGCTCTCTTCCACAGTTGTGAAGTTGTATATAATATAAAGCTAGAATAACTGCTACCTCTCTTAGCCCTTGTTAAAACAAGCAGTTTTAAGTGTATTGAAGGAGTTTGAGTTAAGTCTGTTAGGAAAAAATTATTTGTTTATTCCTTGTAGTAATCCAGATTCCTTTTTTTATACATATACTCTGATAAAAATTTATCTAAGCCTGTTGAATTATTCTGATTCGTTTTCACTATAGTATCCCTTCTTTTATTGAGCATCATGTTGAGGTTGTTGTTGTTTCTTATTGGGGAGGGGCTTTTAAGAATTTAAGTGCTTTTTAATGAGTCCTGCATATTAACATTTTCACAAGTACAGAGATTTTCCTCGTCCTTTGTAATATATGTTGTGATCTTCATTCATAATCATGATGTATGGACTTATGTATGATTCTTATAAATGTAAACATACACTGACTTTTTCCTTTAATAGTGATATCTTCAGCATTAATGCAAACCAAGGCTGAATACAGAGGAGAACTGAAAGTGGGTGGTAGAGACATAAGTTCATTTGTATAGAGGAAATTAGTCTGGTTTTGAAGTTTAAATGAATTTCAGAACAGTGTATCAAAACTGCATGTTCTCCAAAACTGTATTGAAGCATAGTTCTTGAATAGAAGACAGAGAAAAAGAGTAGACATACAAATAAAAACAGAACTTTGAGTGTGCAGGAGGTCAATGTATTTTGGTCAGTAGCCATGATGGCTTTTAGGACCCCAGGCGAGTTTGAACTGGTCAGCAGCATAAGATATATTCCCTTTACCCCCTCCTCTTTGTTTTTATAATAGCTGCATTGGAGAGTGGCATGGAAAGTAGATGAGCCTGTTCTGAGACTCTCCGTTTTATCAACTGATTCAGGCTTTTCCCAGCTCCAGTATCACAAGAGGAGTTGTTTTCTGCAGTTATAGCCACTATACATTTTAAAACCAAGCTCATTACTTAGTCAGGGTTGCCTTTTTTGTGTGTAAATCAGTATTAAAAATAGTTATTATATGTTAGTCTTTACATCATAACCTTAGATAGATAGGTACCAATTTCTGCTTATTCTTACAGGAGAGGAAAAATTACCAGTTTTGGAAACCTGAATGCATCTGGCTTAGTGTAATAAGGATACTGAATGCTACCTTGCAGTCTCCTGTATCCTTTTACAGCTTTTGAAAATTTGGCTTAGATGTATATACATGCTATAAAACAAAAATATCTTCTCTCTCGAGGGATATAATTTTAATAACTCAGTCAGCAGACATGCTGTGTTTTTCATTTTCGGCTGGGATCACAGCTTTCCTTCAGAGCTATTAAAAAACTGAGTTAGCTGTATAAAATAGCTGTGACACTGATGTTCTCTTGAAGAAACAACCAGTCTTTTTACTAATGGTTGGACTCAGTATTTGGGTTTCACATGAGTTTTAGCTGATGTTGTGCTATGTATATATAATTCATGGAATGAGTTTGTCTGGTATAACAACTGGCACTACAGTTTTCCAATATATGACAACTAGTATAATAATATATATTATTTATATATTATTGCGTATAATAAAAGCAATGTTTTTCAATAAATCTGTTTTGAAATACAGCACATTGCTTATACTCTGCTCGTATCTGAATGGTTAGCAGATACAGCTAGCCTGGACCTAACATCCAGCAGACCCTTGTGTCTATATTTCCCACACTTCATTTTTCCAAATAACTTTCTTGAATGCAAATGAAAATGCAGGAGAAACTGGCCACTCATGGCTTGGACAAATGTACCTTTCACTGAGTAAAAACCTGGCTGGATGGCCAGGCCCAAAGAGTGGTGGTGAATGGGGTTAAATCCAGTTGGAGGCTGGTCACAGAGTGATGTTCCCCAGGGCTCAGTGTTGGGGCCAGTTCTGTTTACTGTCTTTATCAGTGATTTGGATGAGGGGATCTTGTGCACCCTTAATGAGTTTGCAGATGACACCAAGTTGTGTGGGAGTGTTAATCTGCTTGAGTGAAGGAAGGCTCTACAGAGGGATCTGGGCAGGCTGAATTGATGGACAGAGGCCAGTTGTATAGGGTTGAACAAGGCCAAGTGTCAAGTCTTGCATTTGGGTCTGGAAAACTGCCCAGCAGAAAATGACCGGGGAGTGCTGGTTGACAGCCATCTGAATATCAGTGTGACCAATAGCATCCTGGCTTGTGTCAGAAATTGTGGCCAGCAAGAGTAGTGAAGTGATCATGCCCCTGTACTCAGCACTGCTGAGGCTGCGCCTCGAATGCTGTGTTCAGTTTTAGGCCCCTGGCTGCAAGAAAGGCATTGAGGTGCCGGAGTGTGTGCAAAGAAGGGCAATGAAGCTGCTGAAGGGTCTGGAAAACAGGTCTTATGAGGAGTGGCTGAGGGAACTGGGGTTGTTTAGCCTGGAGAAGAGAAGGCTGACAGAAGACTTTATTACTCTTAACAACTACCCGAAGGGAGGTTATGGTGAAGTGGGTATTGGTCTTTTCTCCAAAGTAATAAGTGATAGGATAAGACGTAGTGTCATTGAGTTGTGACAGGGGAGGTTTGGGCTTGATACTAGGAAAAATTTCTTCACTGAAAGGATTGTCAGGCACTGGAACAGGGTGCCCAGGGAAGTTATTGAGTTACCGTTCCTGGAGATAATTTAAAAGATGTGTAAATATGGTGCTTACGGACATGGTTTAGTGGTGGACTTGACAGTGTTAGGTTAAGGGTTGGACCTGATGGTCTTGAAGGTCTTTTCCAACATAAATGGATTCTACTATTCTCTTCTGTGATTCTAAGATGCAATTTTCTTGTGTATGAGTGACTGGAGAACTAGCATGGACTGGAATGGCTCTGAATACCTTGCTGCAACTGTACTATTTCTCTGTAGTAATTCTTCAAACTGCTTTAGGCTATTACTTGATAAACATAATTAACTTAATTTCAGTAATTCAAATTGTATTCTAGATGGAAAATGGCCAAGAGAGTAGAACCAGGCTCCAATTCTTTGTTGTCTTAGAAGTATGAACTAATACAGACTGTGAAGCATGCCACCACTCGAAGAGATCTCCATTTGTAGGAGAGCAGCAAAACACAAACAGTCTTAATCACAGCAGAGCTGCTGATGACTTTATGTCGTTTCAGCCAGAAGAAAAGCAGTGCTGACAGCGCAGTTACGGAATTTTCTCCTTCTCCACCTGCTTTCAGACTTCACACTTTATATCTGCCATGCCACCCAGCAAAGAGTGTTTTACACTCTGAGACCCATGTTGAGGGACATAGGTGCTGGACTTGGGCAAGTACTTGCTCACACCACTATGCCTGACCTTATTCCTTAGCTGCAGCCTTCTCTGGTGATAAGTAATTAAAATGGAGAATAGCTGTTGCAAATGCTTCTAAAGTCTGGCTCATAAGGAGCCCTGCTTGTCCTTCTTTATGAGAAATCCTCTTTCATCAGAAGGGAGTTACAGCAGTATGGAAGCTTAAATGTATTATGCTTTACAGGGAGAAGCAGTTGCAATGCTTGGAAAAGGTTCTTTTTATTATAATTCTTTGTATAAAGTCAGTTGGCAGCAGGTTTTTTTGCTGAACAACACTCTCCCTTCCTTCCTTAATCTTTTCTGCAAACAGTGGGGTTTGCCTGTGAAGCACTATGTGGAGAGATGTGCTGAATTCTGCTCAGGCAATTTTTTCCTTTGTCAGAACACAAAGGGAACAGTAGCAAGAAGATGATGCCAAGGTAACTGAGTGGTGCGTTTCAATGGACACCGTTGTATTAATGCATGTTAAAGTCCAAGAAGTGTTGCAGCAGCTTCTATCATAATGCCAGTGTGGCCATGCTGCTACATGTGGGGGTTTTACCTGTGTTTTCTTGTATTTCTTGATAGAAGCAGTTTATTTTACTGTGAGTTCTATGTGTGGCAGATACAGGTGTTCTGGAAGGGCAATGCAAATTTCAGAAGTAGTGAGGTCTTCAGTGACTACTTGTTATGTATTTAGATATCAGCTTGCTTGCTTTCTGAAGCATAGACAGCAATATTGCAGCTGATGCAGCTTGCTTTTGTAGCCAGTGCACCTGTAAAGAGTGACTGTGAGGTAAATAATTGTGCTCACAGTAGCATTTAAAGGCTTTGTCTACCTTTTGCCTTTACTTACTTTTCTTTATCACCATCTGTATTTCTCACTGATGCAGCATCCCATAAGATAACCATACTGGAAGAAATAAGCATAGGCAGAATTGCAGAATCACAGAATCACTAGGTTGGAAAGGACCTCCAGGATCATTGAGTACAACCGTAACTGTCAACCACTAAACCATGCCCCTAAGCACCTCATTGATCAGTCTTTTAAATACCTCCAGGAATGGTGACTCAACCACCTCCCTGGGGCAGCCTGTTCCAGTGCCCAATGATCCTTTCTGTCCAGACTCAACCTCCCCTAGCGTAGCTTGAGGCCATTCCCTCTCGTCCTGTCCTCTGTCACCTGGGAGAAGAGGCCAGTGCCCTCCTCTCAACAACCTACTTTCAGGTAGTTGTAGAGAGCAATAAGGTCTCCTTAAGGCTAAACAAACCCAGCTCTCTCAGCCATTCCTTGTAAGACTTGTTCTCCAGCCCCTTCACCAGCTTCGTTGCTCTTCTCTGGACTCGCTCCAGAGCCTCAACATCCTTGTAGCAAGGGGCCCAGAACTGAACACAGTATTCAAGGAGCGGTCTCACCAGTGCCGAGTACAGAGGGAGGATAACCTCCCTGGACCTGCTGGTCACTCTTGTTTCTGATACAAGCCGAGATGCCATGGGCCTTCTTGGCCACCTGGGCACACTGCTGGCTCATATTCAGATGCTGTCAACCAACACCCGCAGATAACAGATGACAGGTACCAGTATTTTTATTAGCTTGTTTAATGGTGCTTGCAGTGGGGAAACCGAAGCACTGATCAGTGCTTTTATCAAAGCTGAGTTCCCCATGTTCATAGTGTTACAGCAGAGGGGACTTGCGGATCGTTGCTTAAGGGAGAACTTCTCATACCATTTTTCTAGTTCTCAAACTAACATCAACAAGTCAAGGGGAAAAAAATGCATTCCTCCTCCCCTTGTAATCTGCAATGCCTAAGATCTTTTAAAGAAAGGACATGTTTTTTAAAAACATTGATTCATGCTTTAATCATGTACTGTGACATGAGAGAAGAACCCAAACAAGGGAAGACCAGATTGATGGTTAGAATATTTTGGAGGGTAAAATATGCATTTTTAAACAAAAAACAGAATACTGTAAGGCTGCTGACAAATAAAATAAATACACATTCTAGGTGAACAAAATTTAATGCTAGCCAAACTATTTCTAACTGTAGAAGTATCAGGATTTTATACACTACTGTCAAGCAGGCTTTGTAGTATGAGAAGGAGGGAAAATTCAGCTTTCCTGTGAGAAATAGCATTTTGCTTCTAACGTTGGCATGGTTTCAGATAATGGACTGCAAAGTCCTGAGACTTATACTGTAGAAAAGCTTTACACAATCAGTATGACAGGTTTTTACAGCTCCTTGTGAGCCTTACATAGTTGAACATTTGATGACTAAAACATTTGGCTTCACAGGGAGGAAAGCTGAAAATAACTACAGGTTTTAAATCTTTAAAATATTCCTGGCAGTTCTTCTGTAAGTGTACTTGGAATTTGCAGAATAAATAATGGTGTGGGCTAAAGATTCTCTCAGTACCACTTCAGTATGACCTCATAACTGTTGATTTTATGCTATAAAAATTTGTCGCGGCTATCATATATTCTATATATATTACATGGCATGTTATTCTGTACAGCATATATGATAAAATTGTTCTTTCTGTAGTTTGATGTTTATGTGTCCTTGACGTTTTCCTAACACACAAGGATATACAAAAGAAATTGTAAATGTGTGGGAGAAAGAGCAGGATATGTAAAACTTTTAGTTGAGAAAACTTATTCTTTTATGAAAGGAAGGGATAGTAAAGGTATTAAAAGATAGTGGTTTCAGAAGATTGTTCTTTTGTAGAATTGCTGAATTTTCAAGTTTGGAACTTCACTTCTAAAAAACGCCGTTTCTATTGCAATTATTTGCATGTAGCTTTTGCTTAAACTAGAGTTTTTTTAATACCATTGGCAAGAAGGTAAACATACTGAAATGTAAATTGCAGCAAGCTCCAGACTTCAATCATTTTCATTCAGGGCATGGAAATGGTTGCAGCTGAAGCAAACTGATGGCTTGTTGCTGCTGAAAGGGATATCCTTCTCCATCAACCTCTGCATGTCCCATCTCCCATTAGGTCAGTGCAGGCATGGCATCTTACTGCCACTGAAGGTGGTACAGACCAGTGCATAAATGCTTTAGCTGTAGCTTAGGTGGCTTATTTTGGTTCCCAGCTGAGAGAAACTGAAGATGTAGGCAATTCTTTCAAGCCTTTCAGTACAAAAATAGATTTTAAATTAACACCAGTAGTTAAATCAGCGTAACTTCAAATGGCAAGCACCTGATGCCAGCCGTTCTGCCTTTGTGAGTCTTCTCAAGAGTCATATGTGCAGAAATATTGTGCAACCTTAGGAACTTTTTTTCAAATTATGCGGTAGGAATGTATTTCCAGATTAGTTTGGCAAAGAGCAATGTACAAATACAAATCTGTAACCATTTAAGCACAGCCCATCTTGATTCTTATGTAGTTACTTGTCCATTGACTAAGTTGCTTTGGCTAAAGGTTTCCTATCGCATTTCATTGTGTAGAGTGTCATTGTGTATAATGTGCTCATCAGTATCATATGCCATAGCTCGTTCACTGCAATTTTGGCCCTACAGTTACTAATTTCATTAGAAGAGTAGCGTAGGACCATTCCAAACCCAAAAGGGCATAGGTCTAGATGAGGGAGAAGAATAATTTGAGTAAGGTGGATTTCTGTCTCAAGTTTTCAAATTTAAAAACTGACACAAAAAATTTGGGAGGCAAAAAGAAAGTGAGTAAAAAGTTTAATGAAAAGTGATGCCTTCAACTGTACACGTGACATTGTCCAATGAGGAAAGACCATATGCAGCAATGTAAAAACTTCTCTGATCGTCTGCCTGGTTGAAGTACAGGTGAAGACCTGAAAGCCACTGTGTGATATGTTGAAGTGACTCAGAATTGTCCGCCCAGCTCGCCAACCACTTCACTTGCTTTTTCTTCAGATGTGCCAGAGACAAACCCGTGCCGTGAAGTCAGAGAGCTCCAAGTCTTGATGTAGTCACATTTAGTGTTTGTGAGAGATAGTATGAGCAGTTAAATTGATGATTCTCTTAATCCTAAATACCTGTTGATTTATGTTTAAGTAAAGTTGGAGTTGCTTTGTATTGAGAATACAAAATTGTTTATTATTAAACCTCATCAAAATATTTCTTTTCTTGATATTTGATAGCACACTTGAAAGAGAGGCTGGATGAGTATATTAAGCAGTGGAACGGCCTTGTAAAGGTATTTCGAAATGAGAGGAGAGAAGGTTTAATCCAAGCTAGGAGCATTGGAGCCCAGAAGGCTAAACTTGGACAGGTAGGAGCCAGTTCACACACACAACTCTTATCTTTTTTTTTTGTTTTTTCCATTTTTAAGGGAAGAGGTGGTGGTTGTTCTATGTTCAAATAGATGTGTAGAAAAGCAGTATTGTATTGTTAATATTGTTTTTGAAAGAGATTATTTTGCTCATTTAAACTTCTTTTTTTGTTTGTAGTATGAAAGTATTTCAGTGTAAATAAGTTTAATTAAATCATTGTGATCTCATATACAGAAATATAAATTACTTCACTTTTGTTTTCTTTTGAAGGTTTTGGTTTACCTTGATGCCCATTGTGAGGTGGGAATTAATTGGTATGCGCCACTTATAGCTCCTATATCTAAGGACAGGTAATGTTCTCCCATTATTTCCAGTGTCTGGCCTCTCAGGAAGAAAAAGTCACAGTAACAATCGTCGCTTCTCAAACTATAGTCAATATGTTTTATATCAATATGCATCTATATCAAACTATATCAATATTTGCTGTATGATGATCTTATTCTCTTCCAGCATAGAAGCTATGTAAGGAGGATGGAAAATAGTAAGGAAAGTAAATCTCCAGATAGTTTATTTCAGTAGGCATGCTATTTTGCTTAATATATATTAAATATAAGACAACTCTTGTCTTCTGCATCAGTCTGCAGTACTGTCATAAAAATGTTCTATTGGGGCTGAATAAGGAGCTTGATTAAACAAAATAATGAAAATATGATTTTTGGTAGAGGAAAAGTAGCAGTAAGCGTTTTAATTTAATGGGCGTTTAAAGTCCGTGTAATCTCAAGAGTTTTATAACTTTCTAATCTTTGGTCTTGCAATAAGGTCTTATTTGTTTTCTCTGAAGCACTTCGGAGTGTTGTCTCTAGCGAACCGAGGTCAGGGCTTGAGCCTGTTCCTGCCACAAGCTCAGGCATTTGCTGGGACTCACTGGTGGAAATGTCTGCACTGCGTACGTGGAATCTGTGAGAGATGACAGAGGAGGAAGATCCCCATGGGCTTCATTTCTTACAGTTGTTGAAATGCTGTTGTTGCTGTGTGCTGCTGTGCTTTTGGCTTCTGTGGTCAGGGTTATGTATGTTTAGGAAACTATGTGCTTGCTTAAACTCTTTAATCCCATAAAGTAACTGCTTAATTCTAGAAGGTATTTGTTAATATGTTGTACTACTAGATAGTTCTTAAGAGAGGAGGGGGGTTGCGTTTTAAAGTCTCTAACACAACTTCAAGGATGTATTTTGGGCCAGGCTTGTGTGCTTCCACTGAGTGTGTGTTATTAACACACAAGAAAGGTGGTGAGAACAGGCAGCTTCAGAGTCATCCATCTGCACCAGCCTCAGAAGTGGAGATTATGGGAGGGCCAGGGGTCCCCTCACTTATTTTTTCTGCCTCATAGGATTTGAATTAACATGGAAGTGCTCCAAGGTTGGTCACTAGTAAACCCATTTGGAAAATCTAAGGGGAATGAAAAGATAGTATCTTTTTTTTGATGAATATATGTGATAGATCATAATGAGAAGCATATTGCAAATCAGAAAGGAAAAAAAATCTATTGAAGACTACTGCTAGGAGAGCACTAGTGATGCTTTTTCTATCCTGAGAGGTTGGATTTGCAGTGCTGTTAAATAGGACAGAATAGTGAAAATGCACATTTGCTCTAGTAAAAACTAAGAGATTATCATGCTTATTGACAGCTAAGATTTTATATGAATAGAAATTATGGGAAATAATAATACTGTGGGAACCCTAGCCCTCTAACGGTTCATCTTTTGCTAAAAGGCCAGTGTCAAGGACACATATAGGATAAAGTGTTGATAAATTATCATTTCAGGCCTTACTTTTCTGCTTTTAGAACCTCTTGAAACAACATAAAAAATGACTCTTTCTTCTAATGAGGCTTCATTTTTTACTTATATGTTTACAAGTGACTTTTCATATAAACTACTCTTCAAGATTAATGATTAGTGGTGTAAATTTCAGATTAGACAGATCAATCTTCTGAAATTGTATTTTACTCTTTCTTTCCTTTCTATAAATGTTTCAGAACTACATGTACTGTGCCTCTAATAGATTACATAGATGGGAACGATTATTCCATTGAGCCACAGCAAGGTGGGGATGAAGATGGTTTTGCCAGAGGGGCCTGGGACTGGAGTTTACTATGGAAACGAATTCCGTTAAGCCACAAGGAAAAGTCCAAACGAAAATATAAAACTGAGCCCTATCGGTAAAGAGAGCTGTTTACCTACTGTGAATTGCAATGAATAATTGTCTAAACCCTTTCATTTTTCCCTCCCCACTCTTTTCGTATGAACTACGGTCGGTGCACGTGTGCCACACGGGTCCTTGCACATAACCACATCTTCCCTGCCACCATCCGCCACCCTGCAGAACCACATGCACTGTGCCGCTTATAGATGTCATAGATGGCAACACTTTTAAGATTGTGCCTCAAGGGGGTGGTGACGAAGATGGGTTTGCTAGAGGAGCGTGGGATTGGAGTATGCTATGGAAGAGGGTTCCTTTGACCAAGCGAGAGAAGGAAAGCAGAAAGACAAAAACTGAACCGTATCGGTAATCACTAAATCACTTACCCATTTCTCTTTTTTCTGAAGTTGATATTGATCCACTAAAACTTGCATGTCTTGAAAATTTTATTTCTAACCACACCAGCTGCTTTGTTTAATCAGATCTGATTGCCATAACTGATTTCGTTCAAAATACCTTTACTACCTTGTGCTGCCTCTCCACTCCTGCTCTTGTGTGGTTAATAGGCTGTATGTTAGAATAGCAGAATTTTGTTTGGCAAAATAAAATATTGTATGACTTCCCAGGGAAAACTTTTTGAGCTGATTTTTTTTTTAAAGTAGTGTTGGAAACAACAGTGCTCGTTTAACCATTTGATTTGAAATAACAAGCATGCTGTGATTAGTTATAATAGCCAATAATGCATAAAATCTGTAGCCTGATGTCATAACTTGATGCATGCATACAGCTTGTGGATTATGCATGTGCATTAAAAACCCCCATTTGTCCTATTTCTCCCACTTGCTTCATAATAAATCACATCTGACAAAGAAGACTATTTAAGAATCTTGGCTAGATCTTTTCTAAGGTTTCAGTATATTGGGGGATTTTAATCTAATACACAGAACATGTTAAAAAACAAAACCAATAAAACCCCACCACCTTATTTTCTGGGACAACTCCAATAACTTTCACAGAAGTCCCACCTTTTCCTTAAACTTTCTAAGGGGGCATTTTTACTTCCCAGCAAACAAGAAACTGGCTAGAAACTCTAGCTTGGAATCTAGGGTTTCTGCATGGCTTTTAGAGACTGGGAGATTGTGGTTCTGCTGGTTTTTATTACTTTCCCCTTCACACTTAACTAATCGTGTTACTACATTTGAAAGCAATCCTCACATCTTCAGAATCTGATGTCTTCTGTTGCCTGTATATATGATTTAAACATTGTCAGAATTTATGTTGGCAATTCCCTATCCTCACCCATGATTGTTCTCTGCTAAAATGGCACCACATGCAACGAAGTTATGAAGCTTTGATCTGTTTTGTATACAGTATAAATAATACCATTTTCTGACAAGGCTGTCCACATTGGAACTTTAATATTCACATAGAGGGGGATAAAGTATTTCAAACATCGCTGTTGTGTTCTGTGTTTACCATCCAAACAGGTCTTAAAATTCTTTAAACTGTTCCCAGAAACACAGAACACATGTTCTCAGAATGTTCAAAAGATGACTTTATTTTTAATAATACTTTCAGAGTTACAATGCTGCTTCTATTTTGAGACATTCCCTGCATCTGTTTATGCCCAGGCTGTATGTATTTTGTTGCAGCAATGCCAAGGCAAGTACGACCAAGTAAAAGTCTTGCTGAAACCATAGTCAGGATGCCTAGTTGAAAAAGAAAACAAACACAAGCAAAACTCCTCAACAGCTTAAAGCACAGAAACAAACATTTTGTGGTATGAGACTTGCCCCAGGACTGAATCTTTGTTTCAGAAATATTATGCTTACCCCTTCCTATCCCATAAAATAAACTACTGAGCTTATGTGGATTTTACTGTGTTCTTTAACACACTTGACAGCACCTTGGAGGCCACGACTGAAACCAGTATCTTAGGCCTCTATCCTTGCCAAGTCTTTACAGTGCTGAGGAGAACAAAAATGCAGGAAAGCAACAGGGCTGTGCTATGCAGTGTGCATCTCCCTGCTGCACTCACTGGCTTCCTGCCTTTTGAACCCTGCAATGCAGCAGTTGTGTTGGAGGTAAATACAAGAAGGAGCAAACATTTAGGAGTAACTCAGCATGTGATCAGGTGATTTGAAGAGCAACTAACTGGATAAATTTTATATTATACTTAACTCAGCTGATAGACCCAGCAGCTCTTTATGTGTGTTGCCCTGCCGTTGCTGTGCAGATGGGTTATATGCTAATCCTGCAGGTTACTTTTTCTTAAGCAGTTCTCCTCCAGACATTCACGTGCAGAAGGGAAATATGTACTAATTGCTGTTAAAAGGAGCACCGCTAAGTTATATATCTAATGGAATGAGGAGAGTGAATGGTGCTACAAATAACCCCTCTCTGTCAGTTTTTTAATTGCCAACTTCTAGGAGACTCCCATCTTTTATCCATTAGGGGTTTTATATGGTTATTGATCTTCAGGTGAAAAGTGCTTGGTATGTGCACTGGAAATGGCTTGACATATCCTACTCTATTTCAGTATGAGCAAGCTGCCAAAGAATTTTGGTTAGCACCATTCTGCAAAAATTCTCCAAACCAAACCACATCTTTTTGACACATTAAATCTTGCTAAAGGAACCTTGGCAAACGTAGAGGGATTTACAAAGTCATTTAAACAAAACCGAAATAAACTAAAATGGAAACCTTGTACAACTTGACCCAGGCCCTCTTAAAAATTTCACCGAGTATAATGAGAAGTGTCTCGTATGTGACAGTAATAGAAAGAGAGCTGGAGGGGGAAGACAGAAAGGTATCATTTGGCCAGAAAAACTCAGTTGCTTGTTAAATGGACAATAAGTTTCAATGTGGCAGCTCCTCAGAAAGTAAGACTGTCTGCTATACAGTCTCATTTGTTATCTCAGCAACTTGAATGACTTCAAAAAGAGAAGCGTCTTGCCACGCTGAGTCTTAATTTTTTTAATTTTAACTGAAGCTTGCTGGCTAGCTGAATGTATAATAGCAACCAAAATTTTGTGTAATAAAAAAAAAGCCAACATAATATAATCTGTGACTTCACTAGAAATTATGCAGATATTGCCTCGGAAAGTTCTGAGCAGCTGATGACAAAGCTTTATGATTTTTCAGTGTATTGCCATTTATTTAATCTTTATCATATGTTAACCGTGAACTGCTTCCTAATTAATGCTTCTTCCAAGTATTATGATATCCTTTTGCTAGAAGGAGTTACATAGTCTTCCTCTTTCAGGTCCCCTGCAATGGCTGGTGGATTGTTTGCCATTGAACGCGATTTCTTCTTTGAACTGGGTCTCTATGATCCAGGGCTTCAAATTTGGGGTGGTGAAAATTTTGAAATTTCTTACAAGGTAACACCAAAAATTGATAACTAATTCAGTTTATTACATCTTTCTTTCTGTAAATAGTTCTGTTTGGAGTTCAGAGGAACTCTGATTTGCACCTCATGAAGCCCAGTAGGTTTTGTAATGAGGAGATGGTAGCAGGAATGTGTCTCTTTAATGTTTCTTTGTGGGCTTTGGGGGAGAAGTGTTCAGAGAGTTGGCCTAGTGCCGAAACCAGAATGCTGACTAATCTAGATTTTGTTATTGGTTTGGACTCACACCATCTGCCTAAATACCTAATCTGAAACCAGATTGGCAAATTTCATGAGGGGGAACTGAGTGCTGTCATGGTGAGTATTGAATAATGTTGTTTCTAACCCAAGTGATTATAGAGAACAAGTACCTCTCGGTTTATGCCTGTAAAGTATATAACGATGCAACAAAAAGTAATCTGTCCTGGTTTCCTCATCCCTACCATTTTTAGGGGTGGAAAAATGATCTCATATACTTTTCAGAATTTCAAGAACTTCTTTAGAAGAGAAGTCTTCATAATTGAAACAGTAGCTGCATAATTCGCAGTCACTGCAGATTTTATTTTCACTCCTAGGCATATGTGTGCTCTTCAGTTAGCAGGAAACGTAAGATGATAATTATTAGCTTCTTGTAGCTTCAGTATTCATAATGACACAAGTGGCAGACAGCAGGAATGTGTCCCAATTAGACAAGAGTGGAGATATCTAATATCCTCATCAGCGATCTGTGAAATAGCTGAATTTTACTAAAAGTACATTGAGAGCTCCCCTAGCAACTCTTGCTCTTCATGATTTTGAGGAAAGTTCTGAGTGCACTTGCTCAGCTCTAAATCCATATGCAAAAGGTAATTATTAAGGGTGTTATACGTACAGGGTCTTTATCCTTCTAATTCTCCATCTTACTTAGAGGTAAATAACAGTTGAAATTACATACAGTAGTTTAGTAATTGAAGTGCTGATTATGTAGAGACTTCCAAATGGGTTGCAGGTAGATCACAACCAGATTTCAAAAGAACTAAATACTTACCAGTGTTGCATGCTCACAACAAATGTAATGACCTTGCATATCTGAGGGCTTTTTTGATGAAACTTAAGAAAATTAAAATTAATATCATGATGCAATGAAAGGCTATGGTGCCCAGTTTTCCTTATGCTGTTAAATCATATTTTAATCTGGAATTCGGGCTAATTTGGAACATCCTCAAAGTTAGGTTGAATTAGGATTTGGTGCTACATTTCAAAGTTGTGAAAATTGTAAGCAACTAAATTCAGAGTTATATATGTTTTATTTTCTTTATAAGTGGATTATCCAAGGATGTTTGGGAGGGAGGGAATTTCAGAATGTTAGTAAGTTTTACCGATTTTTTATTTTCAACTACTGTAGTTAAAGAAAAATCTACGTGTACTTGGAACAATGAGTTACCCAAGACATTCTTATCTCCTACTAGTCTTTCGTAAGAAAAACTTAAATATGATGGGCATCTAACCAAAACCCATCTTAGTGATGGTATGTGAATTGCTTTAATAAAATCAAAATATGATTAATTCTGTCATAATAAAAATTACCCAGTTCCAGATTTTGTGCAATCATTCTTTAACTCTTGTTTTAAAACAGCAATAGAATGAGATGGCAAACTTCTTAAAAGCTTTGTGAAAAGTGATTTGGTTGAGTAATTTCGTGGCTGAATTGAAAATGTACTCAATACAGCCTTTCATTTCAGAGACCTGTTATTTTGATGCTTACATCCAAAGCAAAAATATTTAAATGTAACTCACGGTATAACAAGAAAAATAGTTTCTTCCATTATTTATTATCTATTTGTCTGTCTTAAATGCCTGTGCACATATATTAATATCTCTACCTTTGCTTTAACTTGTAGATCTGGCAATGTGGGGGGAAACTGTTGTTTGTTCCCTGTTCTCGTGTTGGACACATCTATCGTCTCCAGGGCTGGCAAGGAAATCCACCCCCTGTGTACGTTGGGTCTTCTCCTACGTTAAAGGTAATGTTTTGCTGCAGCCTTGAAGGTATTTTTCTATTTTAGATAGCAACAGTTTTAGATAAATCTGCTTAAATTATCAGTAGTTATTTAGGCAGCACTTCATCCAAAGCTATATAGTGTGTAATGCTAAGAGGTAGTCCCCATGGGAGGGAAATCTTTGTGTCAGTCCTACTGTTATTAAGATAAGGTGCTCATGGAACCCATCTTCTTGCTCCACCCCTTCCCATCTTTGAGGTACAAATAGTATTTCCTGTTACTTATGCTGAGCACCCTGTGCTGCGATGTGCCCAGCTGAAATGTGAACAACTCTAGTTGGCTAGATAGGGTGTGATCCTAGGCTGAGTTAGGGAATGCTGTAATCTAGCATCTCTCAGGCCTTTGTGTCTGCATTTGTTAATTAAGAAGCAATGAGTGATGCCTCAGAAAATGGCATGGTTTGCACTTCACCATAAAGGTTGGTGACTCCTCAGGCTCCTTGAAGGTTCATAAGTGTTGCTCAAGCCAGGATTTTAAAAGTAGACCACCTTCACAAAAAAAAAAAAAGAGTTAATCTGTCTATGTCTGAAGAGATAATTTGAATTAAGAAAAACTACTTCAAACTTGCAGCAGGAAGAGAGACAGCCCTTCTGTTAAGTTTGCTGTTGCCTAGATTAAGCTTCCTCTTGTGCAGCATTTTGGCATTGGTAAAGCCCATTCCCAAAGACCTAGTTCTTTGTAAATTCTGATCACAGAGCCATCTTCCTAGATGTTAACCTGTGAAAATGACTACTGGTAGGGTTACAGAGTATGACCTAAGCCAAGATAGCAATTGGTTCAATTGAAAAGGGGATGTTCTAGCCTAGCTTAATAGTAGAAAACGTGGCACCCAAGAAGAGAAGACCTCTGTTGGTAATGTGATTTGATTAAACAAGCACTAGGACCAGTACAAGGGAGGGTGGGGGGAAATAAGCATAGCTGGGAATAGAGACAGAGCAATGGGGAACAGGATAGCAAATGGTGAGTTCATTGCTCTGTGCAGACAGGATGCTTGTTTGCTTTGTCTGAAATTATAAAAATCATTTCAATTTTCTGAAAAGCTGATAAAAATACTTACTGTGTATCTAAACACCTTAGGTGAGTCTGCTCATCTGCTTACTGAATACAAGAAAACACTGCTGAACGTTCCTAAACATTGCTTCTCTGTACAAGGCAGGGTGCAGGTTTATTTTTCTCCCTTTTTCAGGCACAGAAGAGTCTTAATTTTCAAATAAACATTCTCTAAACTTAGAAAAGGACTTCGTACTCTCATTAAGCAAGCCAGTTTGTTTTACTGGCTTCAATCCTAAATTGTCATTTCAAAATAATATGCATGTGTCTTGTATAATTTGCTGAAGGTGACAAACCCTTGCAACCTTAGCAAGTTTGCAGCTGATACTAAGCTGGGTGGAAGCGTGGATCTGCTCGAGGGTAGGGAGGCTCTGCTAAAGGATCTGAACAGGCTGGACCGCTGGGCTAGGACCGATGGCATGAGGTTTAACAAGGCCAAATGCCGGGTCCTGCACTTGGGGCACAACAATCCTATGCAGTGCTACAGACTAGGAGAAGTCTGTCTAGAAAGCTGCCTGGAGGAGAAAGGCCTGGGGGTGTTGGTTGACAGCCAACTGAACATGAGCCAGCAGTGTGCCCAGGTGGCCAAGAAGGCCAATGGCATCTTGGCTTGTATCAGAAACAGCGTGACCAGCAGGTCCAGGGAGGTTATCCTCCCTCTGTACTCGGCACTGGTGAGACCGCTCCTCGAGTACTGTGTTCAGTTCTGGGCCCCTCACCACAAGAAGGATGTTGAGGCTCTGGAACAAGTCCAGAGAAGAGCAACAAAGCTGGTGCGGTAGCTGGAGAACAGGCCTTATGAGGAGCGGCTGAGAGAGCTGGGGTTGTTTAGCCTGGAGAAGAGGAGGCTGAGGGGTGACCTCATTGCTCTCTATAACTACCTGAAAGGAGGTTGTAGAGAGGAGGGAGCTGGCCTCTTCTCCCAAGTGACAGGGGACAGGACAAGAGGGAATAACCTCAAGCTCCGCCAGGGGAGGTTCAGGCTGAACATTAGGAAAAAATTTTTCACAGAAAGGGTCATTGGGCACTGGAACAGGCTGCCCAGGGAGGTGGTTGATTCACCTTCCCTGGAGGTGTTTAAGGGACAGGTGGATGAGGTGCTGAGGGGCATGGTTTAGTGATTGACAGGAATGGTTGGAGTTGATGATTCAGTGGGTCTTTTCCAACCTAGTAATTCTATGATTCTATGAAACTAGTGCTCCATAGTAATTTCATGCTGTCACTTTTTAAGAGGATAGATCTTAAATTTCTGGAATTAACATGCCGTTGCATCTGACCTATTGTGTGTGCTTTGAGGTAGGAGCAATATCCTTGTTCTTCACAGAACTACGTCAGAGTTGTAGAAGTGTGGTGGGATGAATACAAAGATTACTTTTATGCCAGTCGTCCAGAGACAAAAGCGCTACCCTACGGAGATATATCTGAGCTGAAAAAATTCCGTGAAGATCACAACTGCAAAAGTTTTAAGTGGTTTATGGAAGAAATAGCATATGATATAACTTCATACTATCCACTACCACCTAAAAATGTGGACTGGGGAGAGGTAAGTACAGCATATAACCTGTATTTATTTTAGGAGCTTATTTTTAGAGACTGGATATTCAAAAGGGAGTGTTTGTTACTTCATGTCAATCTGAGAACAGGCTCTTTGATTACTGCTATACGAAGGTACATGATATTAGCCAGAGAGCTACCCAAGGTAAAATATATATGCTTTTTTTTCATTAGTTCTGTAGTTACTTGAAGGATTATTTTATGTCTAGCCCTGTCTTCAGTTATGTCTTTTTTCCATAAATGGAATTCAGAGGTTTTTTTAAAGAGAAAGTGTGAATCCTTTGAGCTTTAGAGTACTGGCAAAGATTAATAGGTGAAAACCTTTTCTGTGAAGGCCTAGAGGACATATCATGAAATCCAGGTGGAGTACATTCTGCCTGTGTTTGCTAGCCTGGGATGTACTCAGACAGCTATAGGCTCAGTAAATCCCTTACCTGGAGGTAATAATTTGATATGGTTCAGTAACTGTCATCTCCAGCATTAATGTATACAAGTGTGCTAAATTAAGGATGTACTTACAAATTTGGCATTTTCCCGTGGTTCACACAGCATGTCACTGGGCTGTAGAGTACAGTTTGTTGTACTGCCTGTTTCATTCCAGGTTTTACGCCACATGTTGAGGAGCTCTTGCTGCAGGTCTCCTACCTGCTTTCAAATTAGTTGGGTTTTTTATTCCTTTGGGATTTTTTTTTTTTTGCCTTTTGCAGCTTGTTCCAGCCTTGCCTTATCTCTCCTATCAGTTTTGCAGAAAGCTGTCTTACTAGCAAGGGAGAAGTCCTATGTCCCACCAAGTATAACCACCTTCTTTCCTAGAGAATACAATGGACCCGTTTCTGTAACTTTGAAAGAGCATTAGAAAGTACACATCTATGGTGTTTCTTATGGCCAAGATTGTATAATCTCTAACTTCTCTGAGGAACTGGCAATACAGAGGATACGCATGGTGGAAGGGGTTACAAATCGTCTTGTACCTGAGGGGCCAGGCGTACAATGCCACTTTTATTTCTTACATAAAAGCTTCCACAAAGCATTGGTTACTACATTAACCTTAGGCCTCCTACTGAATCACATAAGGGGTTGGGAGGGCATGTTATATATTACTCTTCACTGAGGAGAGAGTATCTGAAGAGAATAAAATAATAATGGCCACCTTATGGGAAGTCATCTCTGATGAAAGTGAGCAGCTCTGGTGAAGCGACAGAAAAGTCGGAAGTTCAGAGAAGTCTCTGAAGTTTTCTTCAACTCTTCCTCACCGAATGCTAGTTATCCTACATCTGAGAAATTTCTTTCCCCACCTATTTGTAGCACTGCACTAATTGCATTTCCAAACCATTAGGAACAGAAGCGTGAGGTTCATCTTCCCTAACACTCTTTCTGAGAGTCAGGTCTAAACTTAGTCTTCCAGATTTTTTTCTACCATCACAAAGAATAAAGAGACTCTGGTGTAAAAAAAAAAATAGGTCTGCAAAGGATGTTATTTGAGTCATAAAGTCTTTTTAAAGTTGTTTGCTGACCCTTGTGAGAAGGGAATGAGATAATCAGCAGTTGAGGCATGCTTTCTGACAGGTCTTTTGTTATTTTACCCTGTCCCCATGCGTGCCCCTCATGAACTTCATCTCTTTTTTTCCCGTGTAAATGCTGCGGCAGAAAGTACTTCTGAGGAGTGGGTCAGTGGGCTGTGCCTGGCTGTGGTTGTTAAAAGCTGTGCATGGCTTTTCTTCATCCCATTTCACTCATCCACAAGTTGAGAGCAACTTAGCTGGGCTCCTGCATTATTTATGGAAACCTGGGAGATTGAACATGCTTTGGTAGGAGATTTAATAAATGAAAATACTTGAAAGTCCTACATTTTGATGTCATTTACTTGAAACTGAGCTTTTCAACTCTAGCTTTATTGGTATACTCTTAACTCATGTAAGAGCCCGCAAATGAGCATGGGCAGCTTGAAGTTCTATCTCCCAGAATAGTTAACATCAGCACTTGCAAATTTCATATGCAGGTTTGTCTCATATCTCTCTGTCATATATCTGGTTTTTGTTTGAAAGTTGGAATTTTCTGAACTCTTTCATGCTTATTTTTAGCTTGAGACTAAGTTAGAGTGCAAAACCTCTTTTCCAGATTAGAGGCTTTGAAACAGCTTACTGCATTGACAGCATGGGGCACACCAACGGTGGCTTCGTTGAGCTTGGGCCGTGCCATAGAATGGGAGGAAATCAGGTAAGGAGCTTGGAGGCAAGTCTGAAGGAGAATTGCTTACTCTGAATGATAACAGGCTGGTTTCCTGTTAAGCCTGTACGTAAGGTCCCTTATGTGCTAGCTACAAAGATTGGAGTTGGGAATTTTCCCTAAGCATACTGACATTGCTAAAATACAGGGATCAGAAAATATCTTTACAAACACAAACAGTAGAAAATTGAAGGCAAATTCATAATCTCTTCTTCAGTGAAGCATGTGCATGAGGAAGCAAGAGCTGTGTTTTAAAACAACCGTATCACTGCTTTAGGACAACTGCAGCTCTTAGCATCGCTGCTGATTTCATCGTTTATCTTCACCTTATAATTAACCCTTCAGAAAGCGACCTCTGTACTCACTTTGGCTCAAGTATTTCACAAAGTTGTTTTGCTGTAATAGAAGTAAAAAAACACTTTTGTGGAGTAAGTCGTCTTCCACCACAGGAGATGAGAAATTGAATACAAATTTGTCTCTGTTTCATTTACAAATTAATTGGCAGAACGTAATTACTAAGAGATGGTTGCAATGTGAGCTGCCGTTGTGTTTGACCTGTATCTTCACAAACTTAACCTGCACTACCACACAAACTTGCTGTTCTGTCTTCATATTTCCTTTGTTGGTTGGAAAAATTGTCAGTATTTAAAGTCCTTATTTATTATGATGTGGACTTGAATCGGGCAAGTTTTGTCACAGCAGTCATAAAATCACATGCAGGACAATACTTTTAAAAATCATATTTGGGTTAGCACTTAGTAGCCCCTGGAAATGTCTCTTTTATTTTGATATTTAATGAAAAACTTCCATAAATTATTTTTTCTGTATATGTTACCCCTAAAAACCCTTTACCAGTTATTTAATAAGAAATAGCTAGGATGATCTTTTTGTGTCCGGATGCATTAGTTTAGCATTTTACCTATGGAGGAAATCAAGGTTTTACTGCATTCACATTAAATTACTGTCCAGGATCAAGGACTTGCTATGAGATCTTTAGTGGATTGTTTGGCCACCAAATCATAATCAAACACTTTCAGAAATCTTCCTAGTAGGGGTCCCTTTATTTTTGTCATTTTTGTCTTGCTAGGTCAGTCTCTCAGACTTAAAAATCCTGCACAAAAGTTATCCATTAAACTGAATGTCATGATAGTTTACTAGGGTGATACATCACATAAAATAAAAAACCCTCCTGAAAGACAGAGAATATTCTGAATTGTGCAATTTTGTTGGTATTTTCAGTGTTTCTAAAATCCTTGAGTCAACTGTTGAAAAGGTGGCTTTTTTTTTTCCATTAGCTTTTCCGAATCAATGAAGCTAATCAACTCATGCAGTACGATCAGTGCTTAACTAAAGGACCAGATGGATCCAAAATTATGATTACACACTGTAATCAGAATGAATACAAGGACTGGCAATACTTCAAGGTATGCTACTGAAATAAAGCAGAAAAGAAATTATTATTTGCATCTGGATTTCTTGCACCTTTTTTATTATTTTACATATATCTGAAAACAAAGATCTGTGACAAAGTTAACTGTACCAAGTAGAGTAAATTGTTAATTGCATATTCTCAGAAATCCATGCCTGCCAGGAAAATTTCTTCTAGGGAAAGATGCTTTTGCTAGCGGTCCCAGTTGCTGTCTGTAGCAGAATCTTTAGATTCAGAATGAGCTGCCAGAGGTATGTTAGGAGTTAGCGCTTGTCTCAAAGGAAGCAAAGAGGATGTCTACCACAAGTGACAGAGTTTCTAAAAGCTTTTTGTGCTATCACCCTCTCTGCTTGTATGTTGTCTGTCAAGGAAGTTTCTTTGTCTAATAGAGAGTGAGAAGATTACTTTAAATGCTGAGGTGCATTTAGTACCTAGGGTCAATATTATATGTAATTTGGGGAGGTCTAAATGGAAGTGTCACTCCTTTTAAAGACACATATTTTTAAGCATATGTGTGTGTATGTGTATATATATAGGCATAGGTAAACATAGCATTACTCTTTGCCTTTTTGTGTTGTCTTTGCTTTCTTCAGTATTTCTTTTTCCTGTTCATTAGCCATTCTTTAATAACGTGCTCTGTTGAGAATTCTGGGTGTGGTGCCATTGTAGTGCTATTGCAAAATCTATGAATTTTTAATAAATACATGGAATGTTGGCTAATCTGCATGCAGGGGCTGCTACAATCTTATTTAGTCACCACATCTGTAAGTCCTCTATTAATTCTAGTTTTGAAAGTATTATTTAAAAAAAAAAAGTCTTAAGTTTATGTTTCTGTTTGTCTCTTAAAAAATGAGACTGAATAGTCTAAGGATGATGATATGTTCATATATAGCTACACATAACTTGGTTCTGTGTCTAAGAAACTCTAGCATGTGGCATACTTATATTAATTCATTAGCTGGTTATCTGGATTGTGTTTGTCTGAAAGATGTAGGCACTATTGAGTGCAGAGAAATCTGTTTATTATCCTCTAAGCCACCACACTTTTTCTGATATTTGTTTAGTTCTAGGAAATCTCAAGCACTGGGATGTCATTTTCACCCAGCTTTCTTGTGCCATGTAGAGAGACAAAAGTCTTCAAACCTGAAATTTAAAAATTGATTAGCAGTCTTCCACTGCCTGCTGACTTCTACTTCAATACTGGAATAATATGTAGCACTTATTAACTCTCCAACCATTCTGGTGTGTCCCAGCATGTTACTTCGCTCTTCTCTAAGCATTTGTTTTGTGCAAGAAGGTCTATATCCTCCACAGTAGTACCAAGTGGTGTAATTGTTTGCTTATTACTGCAAGTTATAAGGAAGCCCAGTGGGCATGGTCTGGGCTGTAGAACAAAACACTGATTAGCTTCCAGGAGAAACAAAAAGGCGGGGTAGGAGTGAAAGGACCACCAAGGGTGTGGAACCAAGCAGAGACTAGAAATTTGGCACACTCTGCTGTGCAGCACAGAGTTTCTCCTAGTGAGGAGGGTGTAAGGAATGAAGTGCTTATGAACTGCTGAAAAATGTTGTGGCCTCATGTAAGTGAAAACTGCCAGATTTTATCTGGTTGGTCAGTTGGTTTCTGAAATTAATGTTTATGTGCTGGTTTGGTGAGAGTAACTTCTGTGCTGCTTGAGCGATGAGCAGTAGCAAGACTTTGGTGCCCACAAGCAAACGTCCAGACCAGGGCTGGCAGTTGTCTGATTATTGCTTTTGTTCAAGCATCTGCTTACCTCTCCAAGTAGAGGGCCCCCATGTCTGCCCACGTGGCAGGAGTGGATATCAAGCTGAACCAACATTTGGCTGTGTACGTGCACATCAGAGTGGGAGAGGGTGCCTTTGCTGGGGGAGCCTGTTTTCCCATGGGCACTGGGTGTGCGGGGCACGGCTGGAGAGCCCCAGTCCAGCTGCAGTGCTATGGGTTTATTTCTGCGTCATTGCTCTCCATGCTAGGTGGAACTGGTCAGCGAATCAGGGCTGCATGTGGTGTGCGTGGTCAGCAAGCAGGAGAGAGGACACAGGCTGCTTTGGTATGCGTGAGTCTTGGGTAGTGCAGTGTTAGGGGTGTGGAAGGAACCAAATGCATGAGTCAGCCTGAATATGTGCTAGGCACAATAGGTCTGCAGCTACTTAGGCAGCCTCCTGTTCCTCCAGAGGCCAGACTTGCCCTCATACCCTCTTTTATTCTTTCTACCAGACAAATAGAGAGCAAAGTTACTGCTTTTTTTTTTTTTTGGCCTCAGTGTGGTTAAATGTTGGTGTTTGGCAGTTGCTTTATGCGAAGGCTCACCGCAGGAGGATCTACCCAGTGAAGTCTGCTCTCATAGAGGTGTCCTTAAGAGCTAATGTTTTGGTTTGGTTACAGGAAGGATGGAATGCTGGAAGCATTTTACACAGTTTTGCTAATTTTCTTAGCAGTTTGTTGCTTAAGAGAAGTGTGAGACATTACAAGTAGACCTACATGTATCAAACATTTCATAATATGAAGGCTGTGAAAATACAGGTTTTCTGTTCCGGGACACTGAAACCTGGTTTTGTAGATAGCTATATTACAGTTGCAAAGAAGATGTTAAAAAAAAAAACAAACTTAAAAAAACCCCAAACCCAACACATGTTCCTGATGATTTTGTTTTCCAGAATCTGCACAGATTTACTCACATTCCATCAGGGAAGTGCTTGGATCGCTCTGAAGTCCTCCATCAAGTTTTCATTTCAGAGTGTGACTCGAATAAAGCAACGCAGAAATGGGAAATGAACAACATTCTTAGTGTGTAGACAGACAAAAACCTACCTACTGACACATTAATTTGTACAGGACTGAAAATAGCCTGAAAACTGCTGCAATTATTAACTTTGTACAGCTGCAAGCCTCCTGGCTTGGATGAAGGACATAGACGAACTGTGATTATTACAATAACATTATCATCTGCAGTTAATGTTTACAAAACTGCTTTACCTTAAACTCTGTAGATGTTTACATCTTTTTGTTTTAAGATATTGGTAAATTAATGTGCTGTTAGCTATGTTTCATAGGAACATAGTTAAAAGCTTTGTCGTCTTCTTTGGGATTACACTCAGGGGTCTGAAGGCAGTTTTTTTACATACACTTGAAAAGGTTGGAGTAACCAGATTTTCATAGAACTTGGTGATTATCAACCTGTTGTATATTTTATTTAATTTTACATCTTACTAAGCACTGCCACAGGTTATTAGCCAGGGTGGCCTTCTCTCACAGTCATGCTGCTTTTTTGAAAGGTGAATTTCCACATATTTAGTGCCTCTCTCATTTCTCTCTTTCACAAGAAAAGCATTTGTTGGAAATTATACAATGGATTTTTCTGAGCTGTCACCAGGGGTAGGAACCAGCTGTACCGCCCCGTGTAATTACTGCATTGCTGAAGACAAATTTCTATAGCCAGTTTGGCTGCTCTACTTTGACTGGACGCTTTGTACAGTGCAAGGAAGAGCTTAGTGTTGACTTTAGTGCTAATGTGGTACATTCTGCTGGAAGTAAGCACCCTCATGATTCCAGTTAAGAATTTGTAAGCACTAACCTGCTTGTTTAAACCATGCCTTACATAAAAAAAAATTAAAATAAAACAAAAATAAAATAAAGCTGCACAATTATGTAAAACTTAGAAATAATCCAATGCTTCATTTGTGTTGTTATTTTAAGTGGAAATCATGCAGAGGTGGACTAGAACTTTCAATTAATAGAAAACATCCAGCTCTTTAACACGTCTGCGTAATTCTTTGCAAGGACATCTGTCAACTAGATTGGATGCCAGATTTGGATTTGAAAAGATACATGGACATCCTAAAAATACAATTATTCATACTAATTTTTTTCATATTTTTGTCATTGGAAACTTTTCCTGAGGGATTACAAACACAAAATACAGCCACTTGGTGCTATAGTGTATAGACTAGAATGCCAAGAAGCTTCTAAAAATGTTCTGGATAGGAGTTAGGAGTATAAATATTTACTCTGAATGAACAGAGAGGTGGAGGAGAAATGACTTATCCTTACTTCCTTATTCGAGATTTTGTGACTGTTAAATGTTGACATGAGTGTACTGATTTCATAAGAGTTATGCCTATAACATGTCACACTATTAAATATGACTAAATACTTCCCTGAAATCTAGAATAGCATTGCATGCAGCTTCCATTGATGTTAATAAGGTTTATGTATCATATTCGGTGACAGAGTTTGATCTTTATAGGGCTGTCTGCACTGATCTATTAGTTTGGGATCTTTCCGAGTTTCTTCAAGCTTCTCATCTATCCTTTCAGAGCTATGAAAAACAGAAAATAAAGGAGGGAGAAACTGGAAAAAAAAGGAAAATAAGGGTGTGTGCTGGTACTTGTTCCTTTTTGTGTATGAAAACTGACTCCATTTTTGTGTGTTGAGTGGATTAATTTAATCATACGACTATGCATAAGAGAAAGAATGGTGGCACATAAATTGTGCGGGTGTGCATTTTAAATGGATATTTTGTGCAATTCTTTGAAAGCTGATGCTGTATGTGACTATGAATCTGTATGTGAGGCTGAAACCTTACAAAACATGAGATCATAAGAAGCTGTTGCTGTAATGATTTTTTTCCCACTGTAGCCGGCTTGGAAAAAAATAATTCCCATATTCTTGCTTTGTAAGTTGATGATAATATCACTATGCATTTCTACATATTTTATAAATTTGATTTATGCAGATTTTGATACACTGTATGTTTCTGTAGAAATTGTATAAATCCTTTAAAAATTTATTAGGGATAAATCTGGGAAACCTATGTATATCCTACTTATGGGTTGCTTGTTTTTTAGGTGAAGTAAATAAAATATTTGAATTTTTGGGTTTGCTATACTTTTACAGAGTAAAAGTGGATTATTATCTTCATAGAAACCCTATATCTAAATCTAAGACAATTTTAATGTTACTAACTTACAAATATTAAAAGTATTTTATTTTACTTTTTATCCAGGTACCTTTTTTCATATCTGTAGGGACTCGGGTTTTTTTCCAGTGAAGTGAAAAATGGAATTCCCTCTGAGAATTTCCGCATGGACCTATTTGGATTTTTGTATCACCTGCCCTGATCTAATTAGCTAGATTTAATATGATTATAGAAGATGAAGTTGAGAATTATTTCTAAAGTAGAACCAAAGGTCAAGAGACGTTGGTAGTATTTTGACTGTATATTTTGTATAGTCCATGTATGCTTCCACCAACAAAGGTGTTTCAATCAAACATTCTTTTTTTTCTCTTGAGAATGGTTTTTAGCAAAAGAGTATGCAATTAAATCAGGACACGAAGGTGCAAGTTCTGCCCTAACACCAAACCTAAATGCTAAAATCTACAGAACTTTTTTACAGGTGGGATTCCTGATTCCTGGGCTTATGTTCAGATATCAAAAGTCTCCTTTGGCAAAGTAATAGGAGTACAGTTCAGTTCAGTTGACATAGGGAATGCCCATTTATGTATGGAAACAGGGACTTATAGCAAAGAGGGGACATATTTCTTCATTACCAGAGATCCTCGCACCAGGAGAACTAACAGTATCTTTGAGAATTAGCAAAGATACTCTCCCCATTGCTGGCATCCCAGAAGCAATTCATTAATTCATTCTATTTCCCTAATGCCAGTCAATCTCCTTCTATCTGCTTCTTCAATACCATCTCCCTCCAAATTGCAGTCCCTAAAGCCCAACAGTCAAGATCAACTCACTGATCCAAAACTAGACCAAGAAGCCTGAGATCTATTACACTACACCAGAGATGTAAAATTTGTATGCTTGTCTCTGATCTTTATAGGCTTATGCCTATAAAAAAAAATGCTTGTCTAGATTTTGTTGCATATCAAGCATGGTTTTCCCTTTAGGTTAAAAAAGGTCAAATTGTGACAGATCCATGGAGGCTTAGGAATAGGGAAGGAGATTTCAGAACATGCAGAAGAAATTATCCACACCACTGAACACAAACTGGTTTTTTGTAAAAGCATTTATTATTTGTTCCCTGCTGTTATGCCTAGATCCATCAGTTGTAATAGGTGAAAAGAACCAGGTCAGGAAAAACAGATTAACGGTGTTTCTGTTTCTGGTTTTTCTTGCTATAAAAGGCATAAGAATACTCAGTCTTGCTGTGTTCTGAAATCTTACCTTGCTACATTTAGGAAAGCAATCCTTAAGAAATGTCAGTGATTGTCTTCAAGGGTAATATTTACTTTTTGGGAACATCAGAAGTCACTGCCTGTATTTAATCTTCAGGTTGTTTGTTTTACTTACCCTGCAAGCTTCCTCTGACCCCCAGTAGTGTTGGAATGGTAAGCTGGGTAGCTGGACTGGCACTGTGTAGGAGGACTCTCCATGCAGAATGAGTCTAGGCAGAAAAAGTAATAGACTATCAAAAAATTTAGACGAGCTGGCCTCCCTCTGCATTTAAAAAAAAAAAAAGTACATACCCTGTGAATGACCCCTGAAGACTGAAGCTACTTTGGCCCTTCTTTCACTGTGGGGAACTTCTGGTCATCTTCCCTCACATGCCGCTACCATAAGTGTGTGCACTGGTGCATGCTGCCTCACTTATCCAACCCACAGCTGTATTTATGTGGATTACACATCTCATTAACCCAGTTCATTTTTAGTAGCCTTTGTTTTCTAAATCTCAAAAACATAGTCTGTTTTTTACACTGAAAAGCAATTACCATCCGTTACTCCATAATATGGATTCTGGTAAAAGAAAAATAAGCTGTCTGCACCACCCTCAGATTTTTACCACGTTGCTCTGCTCTGTATCTGTTCTGAACAACAAGTGTGGATGGGGACTCTACAGCAAGGTAATGGCATAGCTTATGGTTTGATGGGTCTTAACTGACTGATGGAAAATGCACATTCTTTCAGTTAACAGGTCAGCAAAGGTGACAAGGATCAAAGCCTGTAAGGAAGAGTTGGAGCTGTTCAGACACCAAGATGAAAAGGTATATTTGCGTGTTAGATATCTTCTTTTTCTCACTAATCTTTTCTCACTGAAAAGAAATGTGATTGCTTTAGGGAAAAGAACTGTGCTCCATCCAAAGTGGAGTGTAGGTAAAGCAGAGCTGAGGGCTAGGTGGGTCCTGCAGGTCTTGTGAATGCAGTCATTCAATGATTGCATTCAATGATTGCAATGATTGCATAGCAGAACTGCCTCCAGTGGGCTGCAAATTCAGACAAATCAGCAGTGGTTTTTCTGTAATTGTGGAGATGTGTGTGTACGCAACAGCAGCTCTCTGGCTAAGCATCCCAGAGGTCCTGAAAGGGGAAGGGAAGTGAATGGAGAGACGATATTTTACTTTCCTGGAAAGGGCTGCTGGCGGCAGTATGTGTTAGTCAAAAAGGCAGCATGCCCAGACAGTTGTTAAAGCACAATCTCAAATGAAGATGAAGTAGTTGTGCTTGGAACAGGCTTTCTGAATCACTTGAATGCACTAGAGTAGAAGTGGGAATCAAAATACAGCCTTTTTCCTTTGAAATTTGTGGAATGATTTCCTCAAGAAAATAATGTTGGCCAGTATCTCTGAACAAGCCCTTACATTAAGCAATGATGGATCTTTGAGTATTAAGTCCTCTGGATCTTCTGTGTGTGTGCATGTTCTCTGAGTTAGACCTATCATGAGGTACAGCGTTAGTACTTACAGGTACCAGCTGGGTCACAGCCATGAAAACTGGTACCTGCATTTCTGAGGGCTGCTGGGTTAAAACATGTCCCCTGCAAACTGTGCAGGGATCCGCACTACCAGGGATCTTGTCCTACTGCAGAAGCACTGTGTCGTTCTGTGGTTCACTCAAGAGACCCCCAGCCCTACCTGACAACAGACACCTTGCTAGCCTGAGTCTGGAGGGTAGCTACACCCTGTTGCCAGAGTCCAAAGCCATCATGGTGTCCCAACAGACAGCTACAGTTGCAGTTTTCATATTTTTTATTGCTGAAGCAGCAGAAACAATGAACAAAAGTAGAACTGGATGAAAGCAGAGGCTTCCTAGGGCATTCTTATGGGTTCATAAGAAGGAAGATAAGGGAAGAGCTGGCCAGAAGAAAAATCATGCAAAGCTCTGGAAGTGCTTCTAGTCATACTGCTGTTTCAATTGCAGCAAGGAATGACCTGAAGTCCTACCTGTCGTGAAGATGCCGAGGAAGCCCAAAAGACAGAGTTAATCAACCTGGCAATGAAAGCGAAAGCTGCCTGTCCTGCTGTCTGGGAGTGAAGGTAAGATAGTGTGAGGTGCTACTGAGGAAAACAGTTCTGCAGCCCTACAGCAGAGTGGGGACTGATTACTACTGATTTTAAAAGCTATTAGGGATAAAGTAATATTGGACTGAGCCATTCCCAGTTGGGGATAGAACCATTCCTTCTGGATTGTTTTTTTTTGGCCTGTTACAGTATCCCGTTATCTTCTGTGTGATGATTATGAGAAGAATGGAGTCCCCGCTCCAGAAATATCAGGACCCTTTGGCCCTAATGGACAAAGTTGAAAAATATTTTTACTTATGATAAGAACTGGGCTTAACATAAGAACTTAAAAAGTACATGCAAGATCAGACCAAAAGTCCAGCTAGCACAGTAGCTTGTCTCCCTTCCTCCGCAGGGCAGAATGAAAGGAGGTGACAAGTATATTTGTCTAACATTGTCCCTACTTCTGGCAATACACAACTCGAGCATTCTCTCAGCTAAAGATGGTATTTTTTATTTAATAATACAGAATTTGTCCAACCCCTGTTTGAATCTAGGCAGACATTAGTCATTCATCACATCTGATTATGCAAAGTTTCAGGGTTTCTGAGAGTCACTCTGGCTCTGCAGCTCGCTCCTCTGCTGAGACAAATCAGTGAGATAGAGAATTGTGAAGGCTTGATTAAAGGTGTTAATTCCTGAATTCCAGGAGCTGGCTTCAAGGTAGCAGCACTGACAATAAACATCCTTGCATCACATTTTTCAAAAGGCCTTTTATAGGGTGTGGTCTTGTCCACACAAACATCATCCCTTCAGCAGAGCTGAAGGGTACTGAAGGGTACAAAATTTATCATTGGGTGTTTGGGCTAGGGAACATTGAGAACAGACATGCAACTTATAGGTGGAGCATTGGATTTGCTGGCTGTAAAGATTTTTGTGATGGTTGACTCTATTCAGTGCTAGAACATCAGGAGCCTCTGCAACACCAAGGCTAGGGGAGATAGTTGCTCCCAGGATATCAGGACGGTTGGAGCAACAAGCAGGTCTACTCACTAATTGGTGCTGCCCTGGGGCAATTAATTGCACTGATAAAAGAAATTTGTGTAGGCAGTCAACTTTTTTACCAGGTAGTTCTGAATCTTGCGCACATCCCACAGTTAGCTGAATTTATGCATCCCTTGAAGTCTGCGTGCATTGGAGAACGCAGCAGTGAGCTCAGCATCTGGGCTCTGTTACAGGATTCTTGACACTGGATTCAAATGGGATCATGGAAAAGCAGACGGGTCTGTGTTGCAGCTCATACGAGAAGCCTGGCAATTTTGTAAATGCAGAGGTTCTGGCAAAATACTTATATATTTCAAAATGTGGAAAGAAATACAAGCCAAAATGAGAAAACAAACAGAAAATTAACTATATGCTAAGGATGGTAAGGCAAGTGAAGTAGGATCAATGAGTCACCACCACAGCAAATAATCCATCACTGAGCAATATGTAGTGGATTATGTACCAGTACAAGATGCCTGTGATACGCTGTTATGAAACAGTTCAATAGATCATTAGCTAATCAAAGGTAAAAACTCCTGCTCTATTTTTTCCGATTCTCTCTCTACACCCATTTGCAATTTCTTTTGTGTTATTCGAGTTCTAAAGCCTGCATATACTGCAGTGAGTTCCCAGGTCTGTAGCTGTTCTAATCAAGCTTTTCCCTTTGAAAATGCACCAAGAAAACCCCACCATAACCCAAAAGAGGCATATTTACAGTTCTTCAGATCACAGGTTTTGCTTGGAAAAAAAAAGACCAACTTTGTAAACAGGCTTTGTTCTAAGTTGATCTAAGAAAAAGAAAACTTTATATTTCTTTAGGAAGACAGTAAGGAAATACTAAATGTTTGGTTTGTTCTTAACCCTTTACCTAATAATGACTAACATGCTATTTGATTTTGTAGCAAACGTTACATCTTTACAGAATTGTCTATTATAGCTTCAGCATCTCCTCCAGACTAATGTAATGTAGTTTATTGTCTACCCACGTTACCCATGACATAAACATTAGGCCTGCTTTTTCCCCTTCCCATGTGTTGAGGGAGCACATAGTAAGATGTAATACACTTTGTATTAATGCCATATTTCACCTCCTGGTTTTATTACCCTGTCACTTTAGGCTGCAGACTGGCTTTGCAGTTCTTCGCTGTTAGCTCCCATCTTTCTTGGAGCACCATTCACCAGTTTTTTTCCAAGTCATTTATGTATACATTAAACAATCACTGGTCATTAACCCCATCTCCAATAATAACCTATGGGTTTTCATAGGTGATTTTTCTCCACTGGTGAAACCAATGACTAATTCCTATTTTGGTCCTGTATTGTTGAGCAGCTATTTATTCATGTAAGGCCTTCAATTATTTCTTTATGAGAAGTGGACCAAACCACGCTCAAGTAGACCAGGACTGTCTGATCTCCTTTACCTTCGTGTTCACTGATTTCTTTGAAGTATATTTACAGGTCTGTGGAACAGGATTTCCTCTCCTGAAACTGCAAGTCCTATTTAGTTATTCGTCCAGCTGTTTTGTGGCTTGTTTTCCTTGGCTGTTTTGTGGCTCCTACCAACTTGTCATATTACTGTTCTGAAGTTCCTCTGTCTCCATAGAATGCTTTCTAAAAATTAGTGTCATATTTGTGACCTTCCATTCCTCTAGCACTAAGCAGTTTTAAGTGAAAAAATATAAAGTACAGTTCATAGTTCAACCATTTCATCCTCGAGTTTCCTTAGAACTCTTGTATGAATACCATCTGTCCTGTCATTTTGTTTCAAAACCTTTTACACTTGGATTTGAGACAGATGCTCCACCATGCCTGTCCCATTAAAAAGTTCGGTCATGAAAACTTCCTGAAGCTCCTCTTCAAGGTTTAAAAAAAAAAAGAAAAGTCTTTCCTGAAATCTTTTGTAGGCATTGCTACTGTATCTTGACCATCTATTGTCCCTAGGAAAGCTTGGTAGCCCTGCTGGTTCTGATGATGCATTTGAAAGTTATTAGTCTGTTTCCTTAAGCTGTTCTGATGCACTTTTTCCCTACCACACAGGTTTCTTCTGGATTAAAGGTTTAGAAATGAACTTTAAAGACTGCTTTCCTACATTTGTTATTTTCTCATACCTGTTTTTTATCCACCTCAGTCTTATTTTTGGTGGTCTTTCGGTCTGCTTTACTGGGTGGTATGTCTTGGTGCAATGTCAGCAGTCTCCCTGATGCCTGCAACTATTCTGGGCATCCCTTTTAGTTTTGATTTGAGACAGGCCTACTAGTCTACCTCCAGTGAAAAGTTTCCAGTGATTCATTTCATAAGATTGTCCATATTCAGTGTGCATGTGAAAAACTAATTTAGCTTTTCTTCTATGAACTTATCTTTTCTAAACATTGCCATTACACTTTGATCACTTCTTCTTTCCAACACCAGTTCTTTCAGTGCTCACAGATGGGCACTATCTGAACCCCCTGACCTGACACACCCTACTTCTTCAAGCTTAATTTGAAAATAGTAATTTTCATGTGCTCTTTTCCATTTGCCTTTAATCTATATTCAACTTCATTTTTATAGAAAGGACAAAATATTATTTAAAAAAATTACAAATTATCTGTAGCCATAACATCATATTCAGTTGATAGATCAGCCCGATACAGAGCTCTGCTGTGGTTTGCTGCAGCTCATGCTACCGTGGGACGCCCACAAAACAATCTCTGTAATGAGAAGAGGAGGCTGAGGGGAGACCTCATTGCTCTCTACAACTACCTAAAAGGAGGTTGTAGAGAGGAGGGTGCTGGCCTCTTCTCCCTAGTGACAGGGAACAGGACGAGAGGAAATGGCCTCAAGCTCCACCAGGAGAGGTTTAGGCTGAACATTAGGAAAAAAATTTTCACGGAAAGGGTCATTGGGCACTGGAACAGGCTGCCCAGGGAGGTGGTTGAGTCACCTTCCCTGGAAGTGTTTAAGGCACGGGTGGACGAGGCACTGAGGGGCATGGTTTAGTGGTTGATAGAAATGGTTGGACTTGATGATCCAGTGGGTCTTTTCCAACCTGGTGATTCTATGTAATTTGTGGGCCAGCTGTAGCCCAGCAGTTCTGTCAGGTCTTCCCCTCTTTGTTGTCTCCCTCACCAGGGATTCAAGCCCATGGCTGTCTCTGGCTCACTTTTTTTGTCAAACATTGGGACGCGCTACCCAGGGAAGGAGTGGAGTCACCATCCCTGGAGGTGTTAAAAAAGCATGTAGACATGGCACGTCAGGTTTAGTAGGCATGATGGTGTTTGGCTGACAGGTCCTTTCCAACCTTAATGATTCTACAATTCTGTTCTACGTGGGTCAGGCTAGTAGAGCGGTGCATAGACTATTTTTGCAACAAAGATCTCTCCAGCAGTTAGGATCTATTTGTAAGCAAGGTCATAAACAAAAATAACCCACAGGTGGCTTTTTGTAGAGCATCATTAGGACATGGGACAACGGATTGACAATATTAGGCAGTTCTGGTTTGTGCAGGAGTTGTGCTGAAGCTAAATTAGCCAACTAATGCAAAACAAAATGGGACCCAAAAAGCTATTTTACCTGAGAAAAGTACTAGTAGAGCTCCTTTGTTCTGAATTACCTCAAGATATGCTCTTATTCTGACACGGTACTTAAAATTCTGTAACCCATGCAGCTTTCTAGGACACCTGAAAGGTTATATTTCATTTAAATTTAAAAGCACTTGAGCAGACACAATAAACATTTCAAATAATCAAACTAGTCAATTTACTCTGACTACTGCTCCACTGCAAAATATTATTTAAATCTAATCAGAAAGACTTGAGTCATCACTATTCAGTTCAGGGAGGGAGCCTGAAAATTGAGGGGAGGTCATGGTGAGTTTCTACAGGGAAATCAGAATAGGATATGCTGAAACTGAATGAGAGCAGCAGCCTTGTCTACGTGCAATGACGGGGCATTGCCTATAGCTGGAATAATTTGAATTAAGGATAAAGGCACGTTAGGACTGCAAACTCTCTACAGGAGAAAATGTTCTTGACCCACAGGCTGTACTGCACACAGAACGACGGCCTCTCACGTCCAGTTTACACCTGCAGCTTCCCAAAAATCTGTGCTTGTAAAATGGAGCATTTATCCCACTTGAGCTGAGTATCTCTGGCAGGTCCGACATATAAAATAGCAGCTAATCCCTCTGATACTACTTTAAGTATCTCAGGGGCAGGGTGGGGAGGGAAAAACAATTCTGGGTTTCTAAAGCCATTAAGATTAGTACCTACTTTAGCATAAAAACATTTGAATTGTCTTTACAGTTACCTTATTTCCATACTTTCAGGAATACACAGTGCTTTTGTCAGGACTTATTTCAGAAAGTGCTGTGTTATTATTAACCTACCACAGTAACATTTACCATGGTTATACTGCTGAAATTGCTTTTTATCTTACACTCGTATGACTGCACAAATTTATTTCAGAAATTGATGGACAAGAGAGACAGTCTAAAAACAACAAAAAGCTGCAAGCCTGCCCTTTATAGTACTTACTATTTTTGATATTAAAGTTTCCACACTGTTGGGCATTCAAAGGCTAGTAAAAGCTATTGCGTAGTATTTGTCTCAATAAACTTAAGCTATTAGTTTGGCTGTGAACTCTTCAATTTCCTACTTGCGAAGAGTTAGATATCTAGATTTAGACTTTTAAATATTTTAGAGTTAAAATAAAACCTGAAAAACAAGGAATAGTGTAACTGATAACGCTGTTAACCACCACAAAGACGAATATATAAGGAGCACATGTTCTTTACAAATGCCTCCTCTTTCCTGAAGGAATCTATTGGCATGTGCGGAAATAACATTCCAACATTTTTCATGCTGTTCTGCAAGCTCTGTATTTTATGACAAGCCACTAATACTGGGGCCACAGAGAGACAGGAGTAGGGAACATCTGGGAAGACACACCTCTAACCACATCTGTCTTACAGCCAACTTTCCTGCCCCGATGTGGGCAGCAGAAGAGGCCAGTGACCCTGAGATCTGGGAGAGAAAGTCGCTGAGATTCACTGGTTATCAGCTAATACACCAAGTCAAAACTTTTAGACCTGTGCTTAAGTAGTATGGGGAAAGAAAACAATACAGGAGTAATTATCAGCAACTTCAGTACTTTAAAAATGAGGTATTTTTTACATTTACAGGTAATATAAAGCACCTGCAAATATAAGGAAAATAATCAATTGCAGCTAGCAGTAGTATATGTGGGAGAGAGAATTGTGCTTCAAAAAAATTTAAACTGCTGTATAAACTTCAGGAGCCAACACTTCAAGAGTCTTGCCAGTTTTGCAGTAACAGCAACCGCCCAAGAACGTAAAACACTACCTTGCACAGGGATTCAGCATCCTGGGAGTACTCAGCCTCTCAGAAACATCAGGAAAAGAACAATAATCATGTACAACATTTTATTACAAAACTGTTAAAAAAGTAATACAATGCAATATACTACAAAATATAAGATCAGCTATTAAGCTACCTCCTTTGTTTTACTTAACTATAAGGAAACACCTGGCTATCAGTCGCTGAATTTCAACAAATCCATTAAATATGCAGAAACCTTCCACAACTTTTTCTCTTAAACCAAACTGTAGCAGCCCTCAGCTACTACTTACATTAAAGAGGTCTTCCTACAAAGGACCACATTACCTATACACAGTTCTGTACAGATTTTTATACTGAAGCTAACAACGAGCTGCACTCGAGTTCACATTCTTAGCAAAATATTGGATTTTGAGCATAAATCTTTACAGCAGGACATTCATTTACTCCTCATCCTCTTCTTCTTCCTCCTCTTCATCTTCTTCTTCCTCCTCCTCCTCCTCTTCTGGTTCTGCTTTCTTCTTAGATCCTGCAGGCCTACCTGGGCCCTTTTTTCCTACATCACTCTTGCTCTTGGCACGATATGCTGCAATATCCTGAAAGAAGCACGTCATTTAATTGCTGGCAATGTAACTCTGAAGACAAATTGTACTGCTTCAGTAACTTAACACTATACTGTGCAAATTAAATACAGTGTGTACTGAGAAGCAGGGTTTCAGCCTTGAGACTTTCATGTTTACACCTTTTGGCAAGAGAACACATGCTCCAGGCAGTTTTAAAGATTTTTTATGACTGCAGTATCACTTGGAGTTTGACTGTGTATTTTACCAAGTGGGTGACCTGTTTTCTGGAAGAAAACTGTCTTATTGGTTAAAATCTCTAGACATGTAAAACCACATCCAAGTTTGCTGCAAATGTTCCAGATACCTTCCATGCCACACCTTTCCATGCATTCTGAAGCCTGACAAAGGCTGACATAAACACTCAGAATTATGAGCCATATGTGATTTAGGTGCAAGACAAAAGTCCTACATTTACAGTGAACTCTACAACTGTAACTATTATTTTATTGGTTTCACTGTACCTTTTCATATTTCTCCTTTAGTTTTGCAGCCTTCTGTTCATATGGCTGTTTATCTTTGGCTGACTGTTCAGACCACATTTCACCTAATTTTTTTGCTGTGTCTCCAATCGACAAGCCAGGGTGATCATTTTTTATTTTCGGACGATGTTCCGAACAGAAGAGGAAGAACGCAGACCTAAATGAAAGACCGTGATTAAGATTTAAGTATTTGAACTATTTGAACTAATATTTTGTTTCCAGACACAGGAACACTCACGGTGGTCTTTTAGGAGCGTTGGGGTCCTTTTTCTTCCCCTTCTTCTCGCCTTTGGGAGGAACATAGTTTTTCATCTCCCTGTCATAACGAGCTTTATCTCCTTTAGCCATTTCTTCGAACTTTCCTTTTTCCTTGCTAGACATGGTCTGTGGGCACAGAGAGGAGAAAGGACAAGAATCATAGAATAGTTTGAGTTGGAAGGGACCTTAAAAGTCATCTAGTTCCAACTCCCCTGCCATGGGCAGGGACACCCCCCACTAGATCAGGCTGCCCAAGGCCCCGTCCAACCTGGCCTTGAACACCTCCAGGGATGGGGCAGCCACAGCTTCCCTGGACAACCTGTTCCAGTGCCTCACCAGTCTCATCGTGAAGAAATTTCTCCTTATGTCTAGTTTAAATCTGCCCCTCTCAAGTTTATAGCCATTGCCCCTTGTCCTAGCACTACAAACTTTTGTAAACAGTCCCTCCCCAGCTTTCAGGTACTGGAAGGTCGCTATGAGGTCTCCTCGGAGCCTTCTCTTCTCCAGGCTGAACAAGCCCAACTCTCTCAGCCTTTCCTCGCATGGGAGGTGCTCCAGCCCTCTTGATCATGCTTGTAGCCCTCCTCTGGACCCGTTCCAACAGCTGGATCAGATAAAGCGCCCGGTGACCCACTAAGGACCGAGCAGCAGCTGCTGCCAGGGATCTTTTCCCAGCATCCCGCGGCAGGGGCTCAGCCCGGCCCGGGCCCCGCTCACCTTCCACCTCTCCGAGCATTTCCGCGAGAACTCGGCGAAGTTGACGGACGAGTCCGGGTGTTTCTTCTTGTGCTCCTCGCGGCAGGTCTGCACGAAGTAGGCGTACGAGGACATCTTGCCCCGCGGCTTGTTGGGGTCGCCTTTACCCATGGCGAGGTCGGTCCCTGCGAGCGGCGGAGGCGGCGTCAGGCCCCGGGACGCCCGCTTCCCAGCCCTCCCCGGCGGGAATCCCCCCTCGTCCTCCTCCTCCTCCCTCCCACCCTCCCGCGGCCTCTACCGGCGGATCGGGGCCTTGCCTGCGTGTGCGGGGCGCTGCTCCCTCCGCTGCTGCTGCCGCCGAATGGTTTCCCGGCGGCGCGCTTACAGCCTCTTGTTTTCCCACAGCCCTGCCCGCCGCGGCCGCCCGACCCGCGCTGCGCGCCCCCCCGACCCAGACCCCGCCGCGCCGCCCCGAGGCCCCGCCCGCCGCCGCCTCTCATTGGCCGTCGCTCGCGTTCAAACTGCACTAAGCCCCGCCCGCCGCGGCCGCGGCCGCCGCCCATTGGCTGCCCGCCCCTCTGACGTCAGAGCGCGAGCGGCGGGGGTTGAGGGGGCGGGGGGAGGTGTTCGTTTTTGCGCTTCGTTCTCGTTGGAACCGGTCGCGGCTCGGGCGCGCGGGGCGGGGGCGGGGAGGGGCGGGGCGGGGCGCCGCGCGCTGGGCGGTGATTGGCGGGGTGCGACGGTTTAAAAAACCGCGGGGAGGCTCGTGATTGGGCGGCGGGGGGCGGGCGGCTCCCGATTGGGCGGAGCGGGGGGCTGCGGCGTGGTTTGAAAATACAAAAGGGAGCGAGGAGGGCGGCAAAAACAAGAGGAGCTGGGGAAGGGGGACGGGAGGGGCTGGGGACGAGGCGATCGGGTCCCCGAGGTTGTCCTGTGGACGCCGTCCCCTGCCAACCCTCTCCCCGCGAGGCGCGCGCGGATCATAGGATCAGCAGATCACCAGGTTGGAAAAGACCTCTTGGATCATTGACTCCAAGCATTCCTATCTGCCGCTAAAACATGTCCCTGAGCACCTCGTCTACCCGTCTTTTAAACACCTCCAGGGATGGTGGGTGAGTCAACCACATCCCTGGGCAGCCTCTGCCAGTGCCTGATAACCTTTTGGTGAATAAATTTTTCCTAGTGTCCAGCCTGAACCTCCCCTGGTGGGGATTGAGGCCATTCCCTCTTGTCCTGTCCCCTGTCACTTGGAAGAAGAGGCCAGCACCCTCCTCTCTACAACCTCCTTTCAGGTAGACAGCAATGAGGTCTCACCTCAGCCTCCTCTTCTCCAGGCTAAACAACCCCAGTGTTCTCAGCCGTTCCTCATAAGGCCCCTCACCAGCTTTGTTGCTCTTCTCTGGACTCGCTCCAGAGCCTCAACATCCTTCTTGTGGTGAGGGCCCCAGAACTGAACACAGTATTCAGGGAGCGGTCTCACCAGTGCCGAGTACAGAGGGAGAATAACCTCCCTGGACCTGCTGGTCACGCCGTTTCTGATACAAGCCAAGATGCCAGTGGCCTTCTTGGCTGCCTGGGCACACTGCTGGCTCATATTCAGTCAGCTGTCAATCCTTCCCTTCTTGCTCCTTCACGCCTCCTCAAGCGTGACAGGCAGCAGCCGTCTCTTCTAGAACTGGACTTTAGCTTCCATTGTGCCACTGTGAGAAACACTGGTAAATACTGAAAAGAGCAAAATCTTCAAAGCAAAGGCAATAATGTTTTTATTTAACAATTCAGCACTGAATTGGATGCCCTCCTAAAAAAGGCATTCCATCTTACAAAAGCAGTGGGTATATGTACTAGTTTTAGACAAAGAAAAATCCTCAAAGAATCTTCATTCTTTTCTAGATTGTCCAGCCATGTCTGGAGACTCCCTTCAGGTTATCTCCTAACCTAAACCAGCTATGTTTTACAAGAAAACTAAGCACGTCTCCTATGAGGACAGGCTGAGAGACCTGGAGAAGAGGAAATCTTTATAGCGACCTTCTAGTACCTAAAAGGGGCCGACAAGAAAGCTGGAGAGTGACTGTTCACAAAGGCTTGTAGTGACAGGATGAGGGGGAACGGGTATAAAATGGAGAGGGGCAGATTTAGGCTAGACATAAGGAAGAATTTCTTCACCATCAGAGTGGTGAGGCACTGGAACAAGTTGTCCAGGGAAGTTGTGGCTGCCCCATCCCTGGAGGTGTTCAAGGCCAGGTTGAATGGAGTCTTGGGCAGCCTGGTCTAGTGGGAGGTGTCCCTGCCCATGGCAGGGGAGTTGGAACTAGGTGATCCCTTCCAACCCAAACTACTCTATGATTCTATGATTTCAATAAATTCTCGCAGCCCCAAGACAGGTTATCTCTTGACCTAAAACAGCTACATCTTACAAGATAGATTTATATGGTGAGATAATTAAACATACAAACCAGCTGCAGCAAAACTTATCAATTAATTCTCATGCTGCTGAGCAAGGCCCTCCCTGGGGCACTTTCCTCTCTGGGGTGCGCAGCAGCCCCTGGGGCAGTAAGGGACATGCCACTTAGCCCCTTTGGGACTGACGGCAATCATAGGGAAAGGCCAGTGGTGGTGGGGTGAATTCACACCAAGCTGGAGTCGCCAAGGCTCAAAAGGGAAAGTGTTCTCCTTGGGCTTGGCTCTTTGAAAACCACAGCAGCAAAAGCCTGGGAGCAAAACCAGGCCGAAGCTCTAATGCCCCATTAGAGTGACAGAACGAGTTCACACCTTTAAGTGAACTGCCAGCCGTGAACCCAGCCCTTTTGGTTTGGGGGTAAAACCCAAGTTCAGTCATTTAGTCTATTTAATTGTGGCTTGGTCCTAGTCTACGTGATATGGGGTTTGCTGAGGTTGATTTTCTTTTGTCTGGTTATTGTGATCCAATTCTCTAGCTAACATCAATTTAGGTAAATAATCTTTACTAATCTAAGCAGTTTCTAATGCTCCAGCTCTTTCAGGTGTCATCTGTAGCAGTGATGAAAAGCAGGTTATAACTTTGATTACTGAAGGTGCCGTGCTTTCTGTAGAGTTTTACTGTTGACCTCTAAACAGCCACAAGAAATCCGAAGCTATTTGTGCGTGTTGACCGGTTGCAGGTGTGAGATGGGTTAATGTCTTGATCTCCAGAGTCTCCCCACATCCAGTAAAAGGACTTGAATAAGCAGCATTTATCAGGTCCAGCCCTTCAAGCTCATTTGTGGTTTTTCCTTCCAACAAATACATATTCACTCTGAACACTAACATGGTAGTAAATGCCTCTTTCTTCCCTATTTTATATTAAGCTTTATGTGTGTGTGTGTGTTCAAACTGGAGCCCTAAAATACATAAAGTAAACTGGAAAAAGTCAAAATCCTCTTTGAAGAGAGGGTAATGGAGAGGTAAATTGACGGAGCGATGCAGATGTCAAAGCCTGTCAGAAGCCAGTTATCTGATTTCTAGTATTGGCTAACTTCCGTGGCTATTCCTTTTGATAGTGTTTAACCTACAAACAAAGCTTATACTTATCTTCTAAAATAAACATTTACACAGGGGATGTTATGTGTTTTGGTATTTATTACTGTAAACCATTCCACTACTTCTCAGTAGCAAATTAACGTTCTCCCTTCTGTGGTACTGAATTCTGTGAAGGCCTAGCCACTTTGCAAGGAGTTGTTTTAATTTGCTGTGTATCTTTAAAAATGCCTTTACTTCATATCTTATTTGGAAAGCACTTTTATTTGGTGAAGTAGGCTGCCAGATGGGTTACTCATTCGCTTTGTGGTAAACCACCTGTATATGACAGTTTCTTGTGGAGCGTGTTCCAGTTAATAAAGTAGCTTTGTAACAGATGGTAGAATCTTACAATACTAGTGTGCACTGAATGAAACATAGTACAGCCATTAGTACCTCTGCTGTAAAAACATACTTTGTCCACCAGACAGCTATAGAACTCAATATCACACCATTCAAACAAATTCATAGGTACTTTCTGTGTTGTCTACAGTCATACAAAAATGTAGGTTAACTCCATCAAAATCAGTTTTACTTCTGAATCCTCACTGATGCAGTTGAAAGAACCAATGAAGTGGTCCTCCAGTTTTCAGGAAATGGGCTTTTTTTCAATGTCAGTGCTTCTGAAAGAGCAAGTCATGACCTCTGTGAGCTTGTCCCTAAAAAGTCAGCAGCATGGCTACAGGCACCAAAAATTATTTTTAGCAGTTGAAAAGAGGTTTTTTTTTCTCATTTTACTCTTCCAAATCCATTCTCTGTCAGTTATCGAACATTAAAAAAAAAAAAAAACAAAACCAAGAAAAGCTTTATGTAAGGTTATTATTAACATATTGTTACTCTTCCTTCTAGCATAGCAAGTACATGGAAAAGTTACTTTGGAACAGTCTTTGGAAATTATGGAATATAGTTGCAATGAGACTTTTTCTTCTGTTGCATCTGTTTTCGTATCTGCTTTAAGAATATAAAGAAAATGATTGTGGAAAAGCAGGTAGGGTGAGAGAGTGTAATTACTGCTATGGGAAAAAATGAGACCTGCCTTCCAAATGATTTAATCAGATGTTTAAAGAAATAAATTAGATTCTTTATTATTTTAAAGATATTAATTTTCTGGAATCTTTTCTCTGAAAAAGAAAGCTTTTCTTACAATTAAATATATACATAGACAGTTATGTCATCCAATATCATGCAACATAGGACAGCATAAGAAAGCAAACAGTTGTATTCTTTAACATCTGTCTGTCCTCCAACAAGGAAGGCAGTATTGAAAATTTTCCACGCTTGAACATGATACTGGAAGCTTTCCACAGCAGCACCAATGCTGAAAGCTCCAAGCAAGAATGTTGATGTTAGAAACTTGTTAGTCCCAAAGCTGTGCCTTCCTCTCAGCACCCTCATGCCTGGAAAAGCACTTCTCTATGTGCCTGCTTCCACAATAAGCTGTCACCATTTTTTCGTTACACCACACTGTTCCTTTTCAGACAAAACCACAAATTCTGTCTCAAGAGATTCAGTCACTGTTACTCTTCTAAAGCAGCAATCTATGCAGTATTGACTTGCTTGGTCCATGTGGTTAATTTATTAACTATATGTGGATGACAGTTGTGGGGAAGAAGCATAAACTCCAGGACTTGAGGCTTATTTCTGCTTGAATAATTCAGCTCATGAAATGACTGTCAAGTTTTATAATTCCCTGCCTTTGAGCCATTTTGCATTTCTAATGTGCTCCACAATTACAATTTTGGGCACTGTTGTTAACTTCATTTAATTTTCAGTGAACTGTATGTGGGGAGAGATAAGCAATGTGGTAAGTAGAAACACTGGATGGAAGGAAGGGAAAAGACCAGGTGGGTGAGACCAAGTTGCAGAGCTGAGAAATTAATTTAAAGAAAAGCATGTTGTGGGCAACAAAAATGTGTGATTGGAGTGATAATACTTCACATTGCACTGGATCCCATGGCTTCTGTGGGCAGCTCTTACAGCTTTTCTGGGTACTGGTGTCAGCGTGCACAAAGGAAGGGAAGAAAGCAACAAAGACCTTTTATTTGAATTAACGTTTCCATCATTTAGTTGAGGAAATTGCAAATTACAGTTACATGACCTTAACTCTGACCAAACTTTCATTCTGGTGTAAGTGTATTATATGGTGATATTGTCAGTTTGAATTCAGTCAGCTGGATGAAGAAGCTCCACTGTCTCTCCCCAGAGACTCTTGCTATTACCCAAACTCCTGTGTGTGATATGCCTTAATGGCAATAAAATTCTGCTTTGGAAATTGATCATTCTTGAACGATTACTGCTGAAAGGGTCTCCCTTTTGGACCTGAGAAGTCAGTGTTTACTGAATGAATAATGAGAACAAGTTACAGCTGCTGTCAATTTTAATGTCACCTGACTTCACTAATAGTAATGCAAGATACTGAAATAAAAAGCAAATTTAGCTTTAAGCAGTAAACTTTTGTTTCAGAAAATGAATATTCAAGACATAAAAATCACTATAATAGGTCACTGCTTTAAAACCTTGTTTTTATTGTGAGTTGCAAAATTTACAGAGAGCAACTATGATTTTGTAGTATTTCATGTGAGCATCTCAAACTAGATATATGGTAGGAGATTTAAGAAACAAAGCAAAAACCAGAACTACCTAGGCTACCGCTTACTTAAATTCAACACAAAACTTATTTTACTGCAGCATTCCAGTTATTAGCAGTTACTTTCTTGGTACTTAGAATAAAGCATGTAACTGCAGCTTCCCAATAGTCCCCAAAACTGGTATTTCTGTCACTATCTTAAAGAACTGCATTTAAAATAATATATGAAAACTTTTCCCATTTTTCTTTTGTTGTATAACATGCAAATAATTTATTTTATTAAAAGGATGTATATTTGCCCTTTAAACATCACAGTTTTACTATGTGTGCTATTCTAAAGCCTGCATAACCAGTTAAGCAGCTCATAGGCAAACAGTGTCTGTGTTACACCAGGCTGGTTTAGTCTGAAAGCTCAAGAACTTGTTTTGACTTTGTGCTGTGTAGCAAATACATAAAACAAAGGCAGCCTGCATTAGACACTGCCCAGGACAGCTGCAGAGCAGAGACTGAACTGCAGCGGTCATATGATAGGAAATAAATACAAGAAATCTCTTGTGGTACTAATGCAGATAACTCTAGAAAAGCTAGCCATTCCTCGTCACAATAATTGTTAGCTGTACTTTTTCAGCCTTAATTTGACAAGAACTTTTTTCCTACTTGCATTGGGCTATTATGGCTTGGTTTGTTGTTTGTTTGGGGGTTTTTACTTCTCTATTCCTGGACCTCACTTTACTTTCTTATTTACATTTGAAACAATATTCATGTAACACTTTATCCCAGGAGAACTTAATAGACCTCCTTCATGTTTTGCAATATTGTTAATACCATTTTACAAGTACGAGAAGAAAGCAGTGATTTGCCTTTTTTCATCCATTAGATAGTTTCACAGACAGTTTAGAGGGGCTTTAAAATGTGGATAGCTGTACAGTGACTCATTCACACAATTAAATCAGTTTAAGTGGGTAAAAAGGTTTTTTCTTCTGCAGTTCAAAACTATCATTATACTTGAGTTTGTCAGAGTGCAAGCCCGTATCTTTTACCCAGAATAAGCTCTGCAGGAAGTCAGGAAAGCATTTAAGTCCCAACGCCATGTGTAATTTTACTCATTTTTACTTTTATAAAAATATGTTTGTGATGGATGCACTTGACCCCTTTACTAAACTAGCAGCAGTGTGGTTCAGGCTCCAAAAGAGATAAGTCTGAGCTGTAGCCAAGCCAAGAACTCCTCTAGTTTCAACCTGTTCTCTGAAAACCCACAAAGGAGCTGAGTCACACAGTAAACATGAATACATATGAGTTTGGAACACCAATGCAATTAACACATAAATAACAGGTAAGTTTTCCAAAACTTGTTTATCAAAAACCAAAGAAAGCTGTGGGCACGAGTCTCATGCATACCTTTCTGTTGCATGTGATTTGACTGTAAGCCAACCACTTTTATCCCATAAATATGACAGCCTGAATCAGCCTTCTTTGAGCAACCCCTGCTAGGCAGTGTGGCTGCACGGTGGTGAGCTCTTCTTATGCCAAGATGCCTCTCAAGAGTGCTCCTTAGGCCAGAGAGACCTTTTACCAATAGCAGATCATTGGATGAGCCTGATTTGAGCTCCCTCTGAATTGCAGCTAGACTGCCACCAGGTGACTCTCTTCAGGTGGCTCTCCCCTTGAGCAGGGAGCCTCGAAAGGTTTGAGATTCCTCACCTGAGACTCAAAGACACTTCCTTGCCTGAGACAGAGAGATCTCTTATTCCTCAAGAATAAGAGACTCCTTGGTAACAGATCTTTGGTAAGTGACTAATAGCTTGTTAAATTTTGTAAGCTTTGCTAACTCTATTTTCCTTTGTATGTTTCTTCTGTGCAGCTATTAATAGGGTGAATCTTGCCATCAAACTTACTGAACTTTGGTAAACCACTGTTAAGCTTTGTTAAATTCCATTGAATTTATTGAACTCTGTCGAATTATTACTTTACCTTAATAAAACATATTGCTGCTTCTCTCTTTTCAGTGAGATGCAATCCACTCATCCACGACACTTTATTAGTATCAGACTCTATTTTGGTTTTAATGACAGACTCTGAATACCTTCTAAAGATCTTCTCAAAGATGGAGTCTGGACTCAGGTGGAGGAAGTGTTCAGCTGCCCCCAAGGGGCACTTAAAACCTGCTGTTAACTTCAACAAGAACTAAGTCAGACCTACAGATGCTTAAAGCTCTGCTGCAAAGGACAAGGGTACTGGAAGAGGCTTCAGGGCTATAGAAGTTTCCCATTTTCCTTTCTGTAAAATGAATCCATATTAGAAGAGGACATGATGGTGTAAAGGAACAACATAGTTTCAAGGATCCTCTGACAAAACTGCAAAGATGGCATAGTACATGTTATTCAAAACAAAAAGCAAGTGATTAATGACAGTGTCAAATCTGAATTCCTGTGAACAGAAAACAGTGGTTCACAAAATGTATGACTAGCAAAGAGTATACCGTGTTTTTTGTGGTACAGAGTGTGTTTGAGATCAGCAAAATTTTCTGAAAAGATATGACAATGTTCCTCTGAGCAAGCTTTTTTTTTTTTTCTTTTCAGAGGATTAAAACGTTACTTTTAAGCAATATATTACAACTATCTGCCTGTTATTTATGGCTCAATTTGCACTGCTAAACAAAGCCTGTGGGACTGATTGATACTTTAAACTATTTGTTCCAAATAGTCACATTGCATTTTAGAAAAGCACAGATCATTATTTTGTTGGGTCTCTTTCTGACTGTGAGATCTAATATATTGTGAAACAAAATATTAATCGAAGCAACCTGTCTGGACAAATGATCGGTGGAACAGTGACTCTGAATCAAGCAGATGGATGTGTACTTCTGACTTGGCTGAATAGGGGCTTGTGAGGAGGAGGAGGGGTGCTGAAACCTACTGGATACCTCAGTGCAAAGGTGGAGGTTTGCTTCTCTGTTGGCTTCTGGGAAGTTGTTGTGTTTGAGGTATCTCCCTTATGCTATATTTACTGTTGCTGTACGAACCAAAAGGAGGTGTTATAATTCTTTGTTCAAGTCCTCCAATAACCAATTTGTCACATACGTTCAACAAAGAACACCTAAAGTTTCAGTACCAATATTTCTGTATTTTTGTACCGAGAAATGAAGCCTTCTAGCAGAAGGTCCTTTGATGCCTCCTGTAACTAATGGCTTATTGCAAAAGTGAACTGGCACAAAGTGTTAAGAGGCATGTGTAAAGCTTTTACAGTACACAGGCTTATCAGTTTTAATCCTATAACACCTAGATTATTCTTAAAATGCAATGTTTATTTCTGGACCCTGTTTACTGCTTTAAATCGTTTAATAAAAGCCTGTGTTACATAAACTCTTCCATATACCCTTAGTTTCCATTGTACAAGGCCGAACACTTGAAAGAGGAACATTAACTTCAGCTGGAATACTCAAAGGCCTGGAAATACCAGTGTTGCACCAATATCACTATTTTGATTAAAGGTATGATTTTTTTATCTTACTATATTGCTTATATTACAATACGCTCTATGTCTGCTAGTAGAGATTAAGTTTTATCATACAATTTATGAACCAAAGTTACATTTTGGCTAACCTAGCATAAAACAAATAAACAAGTAAAAATAAAAACACAGTTTGTAGACAAGTCTCGATATTCCTATGCTTTGGGCTTTATGCTTTAACACATTCAGCAATAAATCGGAGACAAAGCAACAATTGTAGCCCAGTTAGTTGGTGCTGGAGTGGTAAGGGAAAATCAGGGCTTTGAAGATCAGAGAAAGGAGAGTGCAATAAAAGGAACAGGTCTTGTTCCTGATAAGGAAGGAGAGATTTAGTCACTGTTTATCACAGACAGTTGCTCTTTTATCAAAAACAGCAGGGCATGTGGTGGAATTTGCAGAATTTTTAAAGAGTTTTAAAGGGATCTATTTTTAATTGAAATACAGGAAAATGTGCATTCCCTATGAAAAATTTATACCAATAGTTTTCCCTATTATTCTCTTTGCTAGCAGTATAATTTCAGGTGCAATACACAAGTGCACTAACATATGCTTAAGACTTCAGGTGGTTGGTACTTAATGGGGTAGATATCCCCAGCTGAACCTTATCATGTGAAGCCATAGATACAGTTACAAGCCATGTTTCTTTTCCAAGATTAATTACTAATACATTTACAATGTGCTTGCAATATATCCAAGGTGATGCATCCATTTATCATTCTTCTCTCTCAAATTACAAACACATCAGTCAAAAGCTAACGGGAGCTGGGACATATGGCATCTCAGAGAGGCACAAGCTGCTCAGCTCCCACCTGCCCCTGGCCCACCTCGATGCCAGGAGGGGCCACTGAGTCCCTCTGACTGCGAATTCAAGCACACTTTTCAAGATGCTGTAGCTCCTGCTCCTTCTGCATGCCACTTACAAGTTGTCCACGCTATGGTTTTGGCACCCCTGAGGTATAAACCTGAGGTATAAACCTGTTGAGGTTTAACAAGGCCAAATGCCGGGTCCTTCACTTGGGGCACAACAACCCTATGCAGTGCTACAGACTGGGAGAAGTCTGTCTAGAAAGCTGCCTGGAGGAGAGGGACCTGGGGGTGTTGGTTGACAGCGACTGAACATGAGCCAGCAGTGTGCCCAGGTGGCCAAGAAGGCCAATGGCATCTTGGCTTGTATCAGAAACGGCGTGACCAGCAGGTCCAGGGAGGTTATCCTCCCTCTGTACTCGGCACTGGTGAGACCGCTCCTCGAATCCTGTGTTCAGTTCTGGGCCCCTCACCACAAGAAGGATGTTGAGGCTCTGGAGAGAGTCCAGAGAAGAGCAACAAAGCTGGTGAAAGGGCTGGAGAACAGGCCTTATGAGGAGCGGCTGAGAGAGCTGGGGTTGTTTAGCCTGGAGAAGAGGAGGCTGAGGGGTGACCTCATTGCTCTCTACAACTACCTGAAAGGACGTTGTAGAGAGGAGGGTGCTGGCCTCTTCTCCCAAGTGACAGGGGACAGGACAAGAGGGAATGGCCTCAAGCTCCGACAGGGGAGGTTTAGGCTAGACGTTAGGAAAAAATTCTTTACAGAAAGGGTCATTGGGCACTGGAACAGGCTGCCCAGGGAGGTGGTTGATTCACCTTCCCTGGAGGTGTTTAAGGCACGGGTGGACGAGGTGCTGAGGGATATGGTTTAGTGTTTGGTAGGAACGGTTGGACTCGGTGATCCGGTGGGTCTCTTCCAACCTGGTTATTCTGTGATTCTGTGATTCTGTATGTAAATCACTGCTGCTTTCCGTGTGATTCAGCTCTGCTTGTCTGTGTAGCCTGTAAGTGCTGGTGAAGTCTCATGTACAGAGTTGCTGGTTTGGAACTCTCATTTCCTTTAAACTGATTCAGTTTTTGAAGTTTAATCTATACGGTTGCAATGCTTCATGTTTTTATGATTATTTGAAGTCCATCCCCATATATGCTTTAGTTATATCAGAATACTTCTGCTAATAACTACTAAAGCTTCTGTTATAAAATCATAATTGTAGATTACTTACTCTATGACAAGTGAGGGGATTGTATTTCACGGGGCCCAAGCTTCATGCAAGTTTGCAAATCCATCCTGTAGCGAACTTCATACTTCCTGGTAAGACCATCTAACTGCAGCTCATCGTATTTTTTGATCCTGCAAATGATGCAAGATTAAAAGTATTGTGATTTCTTTGTTACTGTAAGCAAGCATTTATGCCAAGCGAGGCAATCGCATCCCTTCACCAAGTCCTGCCCTTGTACTGGACCTTCCTGTGTGCTGGGGCATCAGGCAATTGAGCAGTAAAATAAATCAGGGTTACACTTAACTGATTTTTTTTGTTGCTGGCCTACTTGCAACCAAATCCAGTTTGCCATACAGCCATAGGAATGTTTTTATAAGCACGAAGAAGGACAGGGCACAGGTGCGAAAATGAGCAGCTTACAGCAGAAGCGAAACCATCTTTCCCAGCCCCACTACTGTCTTATCATGATCTAATCATGAAACTATGATACTACTCTACCTGAAATTCCGCTTATAAAATAACGTATTGGCAAGCATGGCTGTGTAACATAATCAGGCTTTCAAGTGTTCACAAACTGTTATACAAAGAGGATCAGAAATGCATTTTACATGCACAAGTGATCTTTTCACCGTACCAAATCACAGCAGTCAGACGCAAATTACCATATGCTCACACAAAGGTCAAATCCACCTGAAGAACTAAAAGGACTTCAAAAGACATAGCTCAAGAGTCTAGAAATTGCTATTCATGACCCAGATTTCCACTGAAGAATTCCTGGAACTCACCATTGTCCCACTTCTCCCAGCTTGTGCTTCCTATGTTCTTGTTTAAGGCTCACTACCTTTGTTTTGGTTTGTGGTTTTTTTCATTTTGTTTTGGTTTAAAATTTCAACCTTATTACATTTTTTGAAAGTGTGAAATCACAAGAAACTCAAAGTGATTTAAACATCTGCTGCCTGAGATTATACAGCAGCAGAGCATGGAATTAAACCCAGGCACTCCACGGAGTCTTTGGCTCGGCTGGTAACAAAACAGGGTTCTGTATTTTTTCCAACTTTTATCTAATTCCCCTCTCTAATCACTGAAACACGCCTGCTAGGTAACTGCTGTCTGTGACGTTATGTTCGGTTTAGCTTCAATTACCGTGTCCTTCATTCAGTTGTGACAGCGGGGAGCATGAAATGGGACCTACCCTTATTCTCTAATACCAAGTTATGCAATCGGATTAAGGAGCCATCTGCAGCACAAACTGAAACTGTATTATAATCGTGTTCCTGGCTCACGCAGAACTTTGGCTTACGCAGGATCTGTGTCTCCTCAAATCATTCATCAGCCTCCCCACTATCCCTCTCCTCCTCCTGCAAGCTGAAAACACATGGCAAGCGATATGGTCAAATATTTCGGTGATTAAATCACCTCGCTTTGAGGACGGTCAGCGCCGTTTCTGAGATTTTAAAGACCGTTCGTGGCCGTTCAGAAGGAAAGCAAAACCTCACCCTTCGCTGCGTGTGTTTCGAATGTACTTGGAGACAAACAGTAGGTCAGGGCTCTCTGCGCCTGCCGCTCTGCTGCCGGCAGCTGGATTGTTAAATGGCTTAATGTAAATGCATCTCTCGCATAGTTTTGCAAAGTCTCAAAAGTAAAAATACTTGCTTTTATCAAGTAGTTTCACAGTATATTTTAGCTAGTCGTGGGCACAGCAAGGTTTTGGTTCCTCGCCAGCAAAAATAATTCCGCACGTCGGTCTCCTTTTTTTGTTGTTAAAAGTCACCTTTATTAACCAAAAGCCCTTTTAGCTGAACTCGCGCTGCAAGTCGCCTTTGTCTTCAGAGACCTTCACCGAGAGAACGCCAGACGGGCGGCCGGTTACACGTGTTTCAAAAGCAGCTTTAACAAAGGACCGAGCTCCGGTCGCTCTCGGTCGAGAGAGGCAGCCGGGAGGCCGCTCCCCGAGAGCGACATCGCTCCTTCTTTCTTCCCTCCGTCCCCCCCTCCCTGCCGACCGCGGCGGGGGGAGCGGGGAAAGAGAGGAGGCAGCAGGGACGGGACCCGGGCGGAAAACGAGGTGTGGGGAGGAAACACTTCGTAGAAAATCCTAGACAAGCAACCGGGCCTGAAAAAGTAACGTGGGGTTCGTGGCGGAGCGGGCGGGCAGGACGCGCGCCGCGACCTTTGTGGGTCGAAGCGCGTTCACGCGGTCGCAGCGCCCTCCGCGCCGGGGCCCCCGAGCGCAGAGACGCCGGGGGCAGGGAGGAGGAGGGCCGGGGGGCGGCGGGGGCTCTCGGAGGCGGGCCGGGCCGGGGCCGGGGGCGGGGAGGGAGCGCGGGGCCCCGCGCGGAGCCCCGGGAGCCGTAGTCCCGGCGTGGCGGCGGGCGCGGCGGCGGCGGCGGGAGCGGGGACTGCGTTTCCCGGTGCGCCCCGCGCGGGGAGCCGGCATGCGCGGCGCGGCGGGGCGGGGCGGCGGGCAGGTTGCTGTTGTTACATAGGAAACAGCTGAAGAGTCTCCACATGACAGGGGGGGAAGGAGGAGGAGGGAGGAGAAGAAGAAGGAGAGGGGCGACCCGCGGGGCGCCGGCGCCTCTCCGGTAGCCGGCGGGGTTAGAGCCCTTTCGGCGGGGAAGTTTCGGCGCCGGCCGGGACCCCGGCGCGTCCCCGTCCCCCCACCCCGGCTCGGGCATGAACGGCTTCGCCCCCGAGGAGGCGCCGCAGCGCGGGGCGGACCCCGGCGCGGGGCTGGGCTGCGCGGCGGAGGGGCCGGCGGGGCCGGGGGGCGCGGGGGGGCCCGGGGCCGGGCAGCTGTGCTGCCTGCGCGAGGAGGGCGAGCGCTGCGGCCGCGCCGCCGGCAACGCCAGCTTCAGCAAGCGCATCCAGAAGAGCATCTCGCAGAAGAAGGTGAAGATCGAGCTGGACAAGAGCGTAAGTGCGGGCCGGCGGTGGGGCCCGGCTGCTCCCGCGTCTGAGGGCTTTGAGTAAAGTTCAGGCGGTGGGCTGCTTGGTTAGTGGGTTTTTGTTGTTGTTTTGCTCATTGCTGGTTAGGTTTTTTTGGTTTGTTTTTCCGTTTGGTTGGGTTTTTGTTGGTTTGGGGTTTTTTTGCCGGCAGGGAAGCGTTGTTTTCCTCTTTTTTTCCCCCCGTAGCGCGGTGGAGTTTGGCTGGCGCTGCAGGAGCGCAGCCTGAAAACGCTCCGCCTCTGCAGGGAGAGCGCCCGCCCCTCCTTGCCTGCTGCCGAGGGGTCCCCCTCTCCCCCCTCCTTGCCGGCTCCTGGGGGTCCCCTCCCACCCCCGAGAGCCGGGAACACCGGCTGCCTCTGCCCCCCGCCCCCTCCCGTTTTGTAGCCAGAGCGGGGACCGAGCGTGTGGCCGCGAAGCGCTCCTCCTCCTCCTTCTCTTCCTCCTCCTCCCGCCGGGCGCGGAGCCCGCATGGCTCCCTGCGCGATAGTTTGTGGCTGTTCCTGGCGCGGGCAGCGCTCGGCGGCTCCGCCTCGTGTTGCGCTGTTGCACGTCTCCGCTCGGCAGCCATCGGCGCCGGGGAACCCCCTGCGGGCACCCAAGAACTGATTCGTTCGCCCTCTCCCGGTACCGCGGGGTTTCCCGGGGCGGAGGCGCTTCAAACACGCGGCGGGGCCGCTTCGCGCCCTCCCCCCGGATTTCGTGCGGGTCCAGGTTGCCCCCCGAGCCCCGACACCCGATCCCAGCCCGGGGTTGGGGTCCCAAAACGCAGCTCCCTGCTTTCACTGGCGTCAGACCACGCGGCTCTGAAAATCGAGGTTGGGACGCGCCCGGAATTCCTCCCAGATCCGTACAAAGGGGAAACTTTAAAAAAAAAAAAAAAGAAAAGAAAATAGAAGAGAGGCATGTATGGCTTGACCTCGCGTACGTAGTGGAAGTGAAACAAGGAGGGGGCGGGATCTAGGTGGGAAATGAGGTCGGAACGCTGAAAGCTTGTTTATTGTTTGTTTGCTTCCCGAGTTGGCCGAGGGGAGGGCTGCGCCCCTGGCTCTGCAGCCTCTTACTACAAAATCCTTAGACTGCGGCGTTTTGGTGTCCTCTGGACCAAGCCGGTAGCGGGGAGCCGTAGCTCAGCCCGTCATTTAGAAGAACGCGGTAGAAAAGCTTTCTCGACTCGGCTGGTGTGACTGGGGTTGCTGAAGGGTTCTCTGTGTGCATTTTATTATTATAAGTATGTGGGATACGTGGATTTGATTGAAAGACACCGTGTTGCTCTTCTAGGCAAGACATCTGTATATATGTGACTTCCACAAAAACCTAATTCAGAGCGTGAGAAATAGAAGGAAGAGGAAAGGCAGCGATGATGATGGTGATTCACCTGTACAAGACATCGACACTCCAGAGGTAGCTAAATAGTTGGGGTTTTCTTTCTAACTGCTGTGTTAAACTTCTTCTTAGTGACTACTGAATCTGCCTAGATACAGCACCCGTGCAGCTCCCCTTGTTTTGGGGCATGGGGGGTAAAGGGAAGACTACTGATTTACTCGGTTCTTAAGATAACAAAAGTTAACTGAATTTTATGGTGTATTTTCTATGCTAATTACACAGACTAGAATGAACAAGAGTCCCTAGATTATTTCTAGAGTGTCTTCTGTTTCTCTGAGAGTATTGATATTTTCAGCTTCTTCCTTGTTGGTGCTTCCTCTCCAGCATACTGCTAGAAGAGGTGCTTTATTACATATCAGCAAGATCTGTCTTCTGCAGTTGACAGGTTGAAGGGAATTGCACATGGGACTTGGGATATAAATGTTTCACTGCCCTGTCCCTCAGATAATTTCCTTCTGTGTTAAATGTGTTGAAGATGGCTCTGGCAGTTACTCCATTGCCTTAGTCGCATAAGCACACAAAATTTAATGGTAGTAATTCTTTGGTTTTACCCCTTGCTGAGGGGAGAGATGTTGAGGAAGCTGTACTGGAAAGGAGTGGAGGAGGAAGGTGTTTTTCTTACCTGTTTCCTCCAGCGCAGTCCAGTGGAACCTCACCCATTATACAAGTGCACTACAGCTTTCAAACCTTTTGCACAGTGTAGGTGGGAGAGACTGCACTGAAGGCTCTCTTTTTTTTCCTACGTGTGCTCAGAGTTGTTCCCGCTACAGCCTGGCTTAGCAGGTGCTGTTCAGCATGTTAATTTTGAGCAGAGGCTGTCATGCCTACCTGGTCCCTTCTAAGAGGGACTCTTAGAGCGTTCTTCAGAAAGTGCTCCATAAGTGCTGACTTAATGGCATCCTTATGATCAGCATCTGCAGATATCAGCAATGTAAGTGATGAAACTTTATGCAAGAATCCCTGCCTGAAGGCATGTGACTCTGGTTTGAAGGCTAAGAGAGAGGATCCTCTAAGAGGATTTTAAGGGATTGAGAGTGGTTTGATAGTAGGCTGTGTTATTTCTCTGTTAAAAGTGTGGGGTAGCATCTTTGAAAGTTCTCTCTAAAGCTAACGTTCTCTGTGACTTCAGGTAGCTCTCTGGAGCAGTGGTAATCACAGCTGTCCTGCAAGCCTGTCTTGATTTTTCATGCAAGAATTATAAACCACATTGCAACAGATGGCTATTTCTAGAACATGAAAGCAAGTGGGGTTTTTTAATGGTATTACTGTAAGGAAGAGAACTGCCTGGGAAGTACTTTTTTGAGGAGATTCAGCTGGCCGTTTGGACAACGGCAGTTTGTTCATTCCATGTGATCACTATATGTCTTAGATGCCCATTGGCTTTTTACCTTTATTTTCAACTGCTGTCCAGTTTAATAAGAAATAAAAATATAATCTTTAAGACATGTGAGGCCTTCCCATTTCCGTCTCAGTCATAACCATCATTACTTGTCAGAAGGGATTCCTGCAGGAGGGGTGAAGATGCTTCTGCAGTACTGGTAGCTTGGTGTAAAGCTGCTGCTCCTCCTCAGTGCAATTCTATAGGGTGTGGATTCCGCACTGTGACTTGGGAAGTGGAATTTGTGCTACGTAAACTTAAGGATACACATCTTCTGTCATGCAAGGTGGCATCACATCAAGCCTGGCCACATTACCAAGTATGCAGTAGCGTTGCTGTTGTTTAAATGTTCTCTAGCTGAGGCTGCTAAATTAAAGTGGAAGTGAATACCTCAGCCAGTCTTTAATGGAGTCAGTTTGGAGGATACACTGTAATTGCAACTGATCTAGCAGAATTTTTCATTCAGCCTGCTTTCTCAGATTTCTTTCCCATTCAGTAATCTGACTTAAGCTCTTTTACATTGTCAAGGAGGGTGGGAGGGTAAGCTGTTGCTGGGAGAAGTGACTGTTGATCAGATTTCAGGGGATTCAAAACTGAGTGACTACTGGGTTAAGGTGTGTTTGTATCCTTAAGAGGACTTCGTGCAATTCTCTCAGCTATCAACTCACACTGAAAAATAGTTTCGGACAACTATGCCTGTACATACAATTCCTGTGTTGTGCTTGTGTGGCAGAGATATGTTTGGAAGGCAAATCACTAATCAAGTGAAAAATCCTTCATTTTCTAAACTTCTTCCTGGTGCTATTTCCCGGTGCAGATGTGCTGTATCTTGCATGTAACCTGTGTAACGTTTCGTGGCTAGAATTACAATATGTGGGCCTTCTTTGAATCTGCTTCTTCATGGATGTTGTACGAAAGTTGTTACTGGGCTTTTGTGTTACCATGCTCAAACTGAGGAACAGAAGAAAAACTGAGAACTGTTTAAAGCACAAGAATGAGTTCCAGATATTGTCCACTGATAAAGGGAGTCAGAGCCATGCTCTGTAATAGAAAAATACTCTTAAACCACACTGGACTGTTTTCATTTCTGCTGGAAGATGTGGGGTGGAGTTTTGTTTTTTGTCAAAATGAGATCTGCTGAGCTGATGGCCTATGATTGTGTATCTGTGAGATTCCAAAATGTCTTTGAGAGGTGAACTATTAATGACTGAATCCTTTGCAGTTACATTAGATTTGTTTTCCTCCCCTTCTCCCCCTTTTCTTCTAGGTTGATTTATATCAGTTACAAGTGAACACACTTCGAAGGTACAAAAGACACTTCAAACTACAGACCAGACCGGGACTTAACAAAGCACAGCTTGTTGAAGTACGTATGAGTGTTTGTTCCATAATAGAAAATGCAACTTGCTCTGGCATGTGGTTTTCTATATAATGTATCCTTGCATAAAGAGCCTGTGTAATCTGGATTTTATGAGAACAAAAGGGAACTGCTTATCTAGCTGCCTTCATTTGCCACAGCTTCTGAGCCAAGTAAATCAAAAGTAGAAGTTCTTTGCACAGGAGGGACTTTTAACTTCTGAAAGGAGTGTATGCAGCTTAAAAATACGAAGTGTTGAGTTGGAACAGTAAGATGATCTGTGTGTCTCTGAGTGTCACAGAACTGTGGATTTGTAGTCTGTGCATGTCCCACCTTTACCAGAAGTGTCCTGCTAAAGTGTCCACGGAGAGGTGGCAGTGGAGTTGTACCAAGGTTCAGATTTTGCTTTTAAAAGCTGGTTTACTGCATACATATGTCTCTCTATATGTGAAGTGCAGGAACGTGAAAGCAGGCTTCTATCGGTAATTAATTCTGTTAATTAAAACCACTGGGGTCTGCAACTAAAGAAATTGAACTTTATGAAATTAGTTTTTTTCTTATCAATATTTCTAAAAGTGCTGAAGCTGTGTGTGAGTACAGCTGTATGTAAGCGTCTTTGCATGTGAATTTAATTTTAAAGGAATCCTTCCTTGCTGCAAAGATGCGGGTAGAGCATGCAGATGTAAATACATTGGAGTTTTTTCACGTCAGTGCAGTGATACCGTCAGTTGTACTTCAGTACAGACGTTTTGTTGGTGCCTCCCTTAATCTGTATGGATTAAAGGCAAGGTTCTTAAATGTGTGGAGATCTCAAGGCTGAGTTATAAAAGAATATTGCTGCTGCTAGTGTGATTAAGAATTTAAAAACTGGTCTTCTGTTTTCTTACATGTGAGCTGAGGTAGAGTTAGGTCTTGAATCTTTAGGGCTGATTTGAAAAAGCACAAGCAATTTTTATTCTGGAAAACCAACATTTCTAAGGGTCTGCCTTAGGTACATCTTATGAGATATTGTGTTAGCTTACGTTTCTTGTGCTGCTTGATATGAATAGGTGGAGATTCTGTCATGTCCTCTGTTTTATTTGCAGGTACTTGTGATACGTAGCTGCAGAACTTTATTTATTTACACTGCACTGTAACCTGTCCTAATGTACCATGGATAATCCTCTAGCTGTTACTTAGGAGTCTACTTTAAAGGACTCTGTCAAACTGTTTCTCTGAATTTTTGGAGGATGGGATTTAGAAAGCTTTATAACTTGCTAATTATGCTAAACTTCTACGCTGTAGTAGTTAAATAAGCAGTTCCGTGTTTCTCACTTCCTCTTGTTAATTTTAATCTGTGAAATTATTCTGCAAAAGGACAGAAAATGGGTTTGGGTAAGTATGATGTACTTTGAGTGCTTTCTTTTAAAGTTGGTGTTGATTTTGATGAAGGAATTCTGTATTACAGAGGCGACTTGAGAACTGTTTCGAGATTGTTATTTTAGTGTTTATAGCACGGTGAATTTTCATCATTCACATCTCTGTTCTAAAGAGCTGAATGTTCAATTACAATTCTTGATTCATGTATTGTCTTAGGTGTTTCTACGTGTGATTTGATAGAGATACACTGCACACCCCTAGCCTGAATAATGAGCCATAACATCTCATTTCTGCGCTGTTGCTGTGATATTCTGTAGTCATTACTTGTTTGTTTTAAGAACTCCTGTTTTGTTTTGGGTTTTTTTCCTTCTTGAAACCTTTCTAGGCTTTTTACTTAGTAGATCATACCCTCATCTCTTATGTTTGGTTCATACGAAGTCCGACACAAAAGAAACTATTCCTGTAACTTCATTTAACAAATAAAGAAAATAGGCTATAATTGCCTTCAAAATAATTCCCTTCTGAGCTGACATACAGCTGCGTACGATGCTGCCAATGTTCAGAGCAAAGCAGTTCCACAGATAGATTTGGTTTTGCTTTCGCATCATCCACCAACAAAAAAATGGATTCCTTTGAGTACTAATTTGGTCTTTGGGAAGATTTGATGAATAGGGTGGGTGCTGAAGCACGGTGATGATGTTACTGGCTAAAAACCGCTTCACAGGCAAAAGTGTTGTGGGGTGGCATGTGCTGACATTTTTCCAATCAAGAGTAAGATAACTACATTTGAACATGTGTCCACTCGTACTGAGTGAAGCAATGGAACTGAGCCTTGCCTCGCTGTTGCAGATTAGAATGTGTTCTATAACCATCTGTTTACCTCTCCCCTCCCACTTTTGGCTTCTGAACCATAGGGCTAGTCTTGGTGTTTTTGTGTCAGACCTCGTAGTTCTCAGTAAAATGGTTTTGTTCTACCTTTTTTGACTTTAAGACTTTTGAAGAGAGGTAGGTTTTACTTTCTTTTTTTAAGCTGCTTGATAAGGCTTCTGAACTTTGTTTAATGTAGTCAATTTAAATCTGAATCTTCATTTTCTAACCTAAGAATGGTTATTTAATTCCCTTGCATTCTTCCTTTGTAGATAATTGGCTGCCATTTTAGGACAATTCCAGTGAATGAAAAGGACACCTTAACATATTTCATCTACTCGGTGAAGAATGACAAGAACAAAGCAGATCTAAAGATGGATAGTGGGGTTCACTAGACAGAAAAGGTTGGGACTGAGACTCAGGCCACAAATCAAAAGACTGAGGGTTTTTGTTGGTATGCAAAAGCTTTCTTTGTAATTTTTTTTTTCCCCAGGGAGTTTGTCTCTCTTCTGTTTTTCATAACTTCGCTGATTTGTTTGAAAACCATCTCTATGAAACAAGTTTCCTCAGCAAAAGTATTTTAAATAAATATTACTGATACTGTTGCTCAAGTGGGTGTGTCTAACTTATTTAGTGAGTTGCTTGTACCTAATAGTTAAGATTTCACTAATTATGTAATATTAAAATATTTTTCAATTAAAGTGTGACAAGGATATATCTATGAGTGTACTTCAAGTTCTCGTGATGCAATGCCTTTTTGTAAAAAAAAAAAAAAAAAAAAAAGTGTAGCAGGCTTGGCAATAGGTTCTTTTTCTTAAGGTAAAAGGCTTTAAAAGACAGTTCCAGTTGTTAGCTGGGCAGAAATGGCTGAAAATCATTTTCTTTTTTTCCCCCTTTGGAAACAAGAATTGATGGGGACTTTGATTTGTTTATTCATCTCATCATTGCTGGGATATGTGCTTCCAAGTGCCAAAGCCTTCTTTCTCATATATTAAAGTGGAAAAAATGCAGCTTTTGAATTTCACAGCTGTAAGTATGAATGAAAAGACTGCTGCAGCTTACTGTACCGAGAAATCCTTCCACCTGGTAAGAAATCCTTTAGCTGCTGTCTTTTCCATTTACCTGCATGGACTGTAGCTAAGAACTTAATTGGAGACGGTGATATGAAGTCTATACTGGGTCAATATGGTATATTCCAGTAGACATACTGTTTGTTTTTCATTGCATGCGTTAGCGCAGGCCTGTTAAACAAACAAAAACCCACAACAACAAAACACAAAAATGAAACCAAAGCTTACACTAACATGAAAAAAATATCAACCAGTCCTTTTGCTTTCAATTGAACATCTTAAAAACTGTTGAAGATAATATTGTGAATGGTTTCTTGTAGAGTCAACTGTTGTGCCAGTCTAGAAGTGTGGTATATGGAATACAATTTCTTTCTGCTTCAAGCTGTGCACATACACCAAAGAAAAGGCAAGGGGAAAAGTTTTCTTGTCTTAAAGCAGAGAGGACGTGATTTCAGCTTGTTCAGTTAGCATTTTTTTTGTAACCCTTAACCTTATCGGATGTTTAAAAGCTTTTTCTTAATGTGGGGAAAAAACGAGAAAGCAGTATGTCTATGGTCCAAACTGCCCAATGTTAATCTTTGTGAGCTTTTTGAAAACTGCTACTTTGCTGGTATCACTGCAGCTAAGATGCTCCTCTTTGGGTTTTTTTTTGACCTGTGATCACAGAATTATAGAATGGTTTGGGTTGGAAGGGACCTTAAAGATCATCTAGTTCCAATGCCCTTGGCATGGGCAGAGACATCCCACTAGGTGAGGCTGCCCAAGGCCCCATCCCACCTGGCCTTGAACACCTCCAGGGATGGGGCAGCCACAACTTCCCTGGGCAACTTCTTCCAGTGCGTCACCACCCACATGGTGAAGAAATTCTTCCTTATGTCTAGCCTAAATCTGCTCCTCTCCAGTTTATACCCATTCCCCCTCATCCTAATACTACGTGTTCTTGTATAAAGTCTCTCCCTAGTTTTCTTGTAGGCCAACTTCAGGTAGTGGAAGGTTGCTATAAGGTGTCCCTTGCACCTTCTCCAGGCTGAAGAATCCAAACTCTCTCAGCCTGTCCTTATAGCGGAGGTGTTCCAGCCGCCTTCTCATCTTTGTGGCCATCCTCTGGACCTGTTCCAATAGTTCTGTATCCTTCACACATTGAGAATTCCAGAGCTGGATGCAGTACTCCAGGTGGAGTCCCATGGGAGTGGTGCAGAGGGAGAGAATCGCCTCTCGACCTTCTGGCCCTGCTTCTTTTTGATGCAGCTCAGGATATGGTTGGCTTTCCGAGCTGCAGATGCGTATTGCTGGCTCATGTTGGGCTGCTCATCCACCAGCACTCCCAAGTCCTTCTCTGCAGGGCTGCTCTCAATCACGTTGTCCTCCAGCCTGTATTGAAACTGTGGATTGCCATGAGACTTGCATAGAACTGAATGATGATAAACCCTGACCTCAAACTGGCTGCCTTCCCAGTAGCTCTCAGTGGGCTGAATTCTTTCACTTGCAGTGTCTTCCATATTTCCACAACAAAGTTCTGTGGTGTTGGCCTAAGTTCGAGATGGTTAGTCATATCTGCTAGTGGCAGCTAAAATTGGTATTTCTTCAAAAAGATATTTTAGTGCCTATTTCACTACACTGACTGTAAAGGAATTTGCTAAATATCCTTTGTACAAATTCAGCTTGTCATCTTCAAAGCAGGTGCAGCCAGGGAAGCTGGCTGGGGATAGGACACTTGAAGAAGAAAGGCTTTTTCTCTTGAGTGCTTGGAAGGAGTGAATATTCTCACCTAGGCTTGGCAGGACCTGTAGGAGAAGCTTTGGGAGGGAAGAAGAGTCGGGAGAGAAACAGAAGCAAGCCAAGAAGAAGCAGCTGATGAGCTCTTCTATAAACAACTGAGAGTAGTCTCAAGATCGTTACCTCTAGTCCTTGTGGGAGACTTCAATTTCCCGGATATTGGCTGGGAGTATAATACAGCAGAAAGGAAGCAGTCCTGGAGGTTCCTGGAGCGCGTGGAAGACAACTTCCTCACACAGCTGGTGAGTGAACTGACAAGGGACGGTGCCCTCCTGGACCCACAAACAGAGAAGGCCTTGTGGGGGATGTGAGGGTTGGAGGACACCTGGGGCAAAGTGATCATGAGATGATAGAGTTCTCAGTGCAGGGTGAGATGAAGAAGGAGGTTAGGAGAACAGTCGTGCCCAACTTTCAGAGAGTAGACTTTGGGCTGTTAAGAAGGCTGGTCGGAAAAGTCCCATGGGAGGCGCTCCTTAAGGGCAAGGGCTGGGCACCCTTCAAAAAGGAAATCCTAGCAGCTCAGGAGAAAGCTGTCCCTATGTTCCGGAAAAGTAACCTGCGGGGGTAAGAAACCAATGTGGTTGAGTAGGGAGGTCCTGAGAGACATCAATAAGAAGAGGAAGGTCTATGAGCTTTGGAGGAAGGGGCAGGCATCCTGGGTGGACTATAGGGAGGAAGCAAGAATGTGCAGGGGAAAAATCATGAGGGCTAAGGCCCAACTAGAAATCAGATTGGCCAAGTCTGTGAAAGGCAATAAAAAATCTTTCTACAAATATGTCAACAGTAAAAGGAGGACTAGGGAGAATCTCCAGTCCCTACTAGATGCAGAGGGAACAACAGTAACAGGGGATGAAGACAAGGCTGAAGTACTCAATGCCTACTTTGCTTCAGCCTTTAATAGTAAGGAAAGTTGTTCCCTCTGCGCACAACCCCAGGGATTGGAGGAGCAGAATGAGGTTCCCACGATCTGAGAGGAGGTGGTTAGAGAATTGTTTGCCTGGCTAGACATCTACAAGTCTATGGGGCTGGATGGAGTCCACCCAAGAGTTTTGAGGGAACTGGCAGATGTGCTTGCCAAACCCCTTTCCATCATCTTCTAGTGGTCCTGGATTACTGGGGAGGTACCACTGGACTGGAGGCTGGCTGATGTTGTGCCCATCTATAAGAAGGGGCACAAGGCGGATCTGGGGAACTACAGGCCTGTCAGTCTGACCTCAGTACCAGGGAAAGTCATGGAGCAGGTGATCTTGAGTGCTGTCATGAAGCACATGCAAGAGAACCGGGTGATCAGGCCCAGTCAACATGGGTTCACAAAAGGCAGGTCTTGCCAAACTAACCTGATCGCCTTCTATGACCAAGTGACTAGACTCTTGGATGAGGGAAAGGCTGTGGATGTGATCTGCTTGGACTTCAGTAAAGCCTTTGTTACAGTTTCTCACAGCATTCTGCTTCGGAAACTGTCAACCTCTGGCCTGGACAGGCGCACACTCTCCTGGGTGGAAAACTGGTTGGATGTCCAGGCCCAGAGAGTGGTGGTAAATGGAGTTAACTCCAGCTGGAGGCCAGTGACAAGTGGGGTTCCCCAGGGCTCAGTGCTGGGTCCAGCCCTGTTCAATGTCTTTATCAATGACCTGGATGAAGGCATCGAGTGCACCCTTAGCAAGTCTGCAGATGACACTAAGCTGGGTGGAAGTGTTGATCTGCTGGAGGGTAGGGAGGCTCTGCAAAGGGATCTGAACAGGCTGGAATGCTGGGCAGAGACCAGTGGTGTGAGGTTTAACAAGGCCAAATGCTGGATCCTGCACTTGGGGCACAACAACCCTGGGTAGTGCTACAGACTAGGAGAAGTCTGGCTGGAAAGCTGCCTGGAGGAGAGGGACTTGGGGGTGTTGGTTGACAGCCGACTGAACATGACCCAGCAGTGTGCCCAGGTGGCCAAGAAGGCCAATGGCATCTTGGCTTGTATCAGAAACGGTGTGACCAGCAGGTCCAGGGAGGTTATTCTCCCTCTGTACTCGGCACTGGTGAGACTGCTCCCTGAATACTGTGTTCAGTTCTGGGCCCCTCACCATGAGAAGGATGTTGAGGCTCTGGAGTGAGTCCAGAGAAGAGCAACAAAGCTGGTGAAGGGGCTGGAGAACAGGCCTTATGAGGAGCGGCTAAGAGAGCTGGGGTTGTTTAGCCTGGAGAAGAGGAGGCCGAGGGGAGACCTCATTGCACTCTATAACTACTGGAAGGGAGCTTGTGAAGAGGAGGGTGCTGGCCTCTTCTCCCAAGTGACAGGGGACAGGGCAAGAGGGAATGGCCTCAAGCTCTGCCAGGGGAGGTTCAGGCTTGACATAAGGAAAAAATTCTTCATGGAAAGGGTCATTGGGCACTGGAACGGTCTGCCCAGGGAGGTGGTTGACTCTCCTTCCCTGGAGGTTTTTAAGGTGCGGGTGGATGAGGTACTGAGGGGCATGGTTTAGAGATTGGTGGGAACGGTTGGACTCGATGATCCGATGGGTCTCTTCCAGCCAGGTGATTCTATGATTCTATGATTGTCTGTGCAGTCAGTCTTAAGGTAGTTGGCTAAGTGACCTTATCCTGCTGTGCGTGGAAAGCAGCAAAATTTATCTCCAGCGGATTTGAAGTTTTCCTTAGTTGGGAGTGGTGGAAGGGAAGTAACAGAAAATGATATGTTAACTTTACTACCCAGATACTGCATCTGCCTTAAATTTTTTTTTGCTACTGCTGCTTTGGAAAGCTGTGAATGCCAGGCATATGCAACATGATTCACATAGAAACTAGATAGCACAACCCACAGAAGTTACATGCCCTTATTACTGCTAGAAGCTTATAGAGGATTTTGCACAAGAGCAGATACCATATGCTTTCCTAGCAGAGCGCTGACTTTGGATATTTTGACTGTGTGTTACCAGATTTATGAAGGGTTTTTTTATCCTTAATTGATGAATTGGTAGGAAGCCCAAATGACTCAGGAATGATTATACAAACCAGACTCAAAAAGCCTGGTGGCACAAACTGTTTTTTTAACAGTCAGTTAAAGTCAGCCTAAGAATTACTTGACAAAAATAGTACACACAGATTTACTTGAAATATTTATTATTAGCTGTGTATAGTCACACCCCTCCCGCACTAGCCAACCCTCGTTTGCGAACAGAGGAAGAAGGTCATCATGATATTTCATATTGCTTATGAAATAAGTCTGGTAATGTGGCGGTAGCAGTTTTTGTGGTGTAATGGTGTAAGATTGTTAGATTAACAGTACAGTTTTTGAGTGGAAGACTAAATAATTACTTCGGTACTACACACCTTCCATGTGCCTGACTTGATAGCTAGAGTTTTCATGTGTAAGGCAATAAGCCAGGCTTACTGCCCATAAGCCTGGCTTGTTCAGGTGGCTTTCCTTAAACTTACAAAAGGTTTTGTCTGTTTTTCTCTTATACTGCAATTGGTTTGGGCAGGTTTTAGGAGGTGGCTATGTATCTACAGCTGAAGTCATGATACCTCTTAAACATTAAGATGATTACTTCTAATATTTTGAGTTACCCCTTTGTCTTCACTTCCCTAGCTGTTTCCTTACAGGGCTAGCCTAAAAAGAAAAAGTATTCTAACTAAATTCTGGGATACTGTATTTCAAACAAGGTTTGATTAAAAACTGCTTAAGTGAGGATTTTTTTTTGTTGCCACAAGAGATATTGCCTCAGTCCTGTCCTCTTTAGATGTCGTTCTGAATGTAAATATACTGTTGTAACTGTTCTAGTATTTTAAATTTTCAATGTTAAGATAAAGCAATTTAAGGTTTTACGGATTGCATAGTTAACACAGTTGACCATTTACACATAATTAAGACCTAAGTGTGCTTTAGTATTACTAATGTGAGTTTTGACCTTTTTTTTTTAGTGGAATTTTCAAATACAGATGGTGAAAGTTTGCCTTCTGTATGCACATGTATGTTAAGATGCCTAAACAGAACGTAAGAGTCTGCAGAAGTGCCGAGGACTCAGTAGTTTCAGCTTGAAACAATGTTAACTGTGTGATGGTAGTCGAGCAATAGGAAGCTGCACTGCTGTATTTTGGTATTTGAGTCACGTTCCTAATGATGTGAAGTCTTAGACTTGAAGTTTCTTCATTCAAACTAGCTGAGAATGTTGAGCTGAGTAACAAGTTAGGCTCTTCTGGGGGATCCATTAGAGCTTCTAAAGTCTTCTACAACATTATCAAAAGTAAATCAGCTACCAAATTTGAAAGGAGAACTTGCATATTTGAAATTCCAAAAAGGTACAGAAAGGAAATTTTTCTACAGGGTAAAAAGAGTCACTGTCTTGTGGTTAGAAAGAAAGTTTTTTCTGTTGGTTTTTCCCCTTGAAAACATTATTACATGACTGCAGAATGATGGTTGGTATCCTCACTGGCTGACTTGATGTCCATTACTGATTTTTACAGGGGATCACAAAAGATATCTTTGGTCCGAAGAAAACATCCCTGAAAGATATGATTAGATATTTAAATAATTAGATAATTTGTTTAGCAGAACTTTAACATGACATGCATTTCCAGTTGTGGATTTCTTTAGCTTATGGTGGGATTACTGTGTTTCTGGGCTGTCCTTTTGGCAATACAAATATAAGGGTAGGTCTGGATGAAGATACTGCATTTTTACCTCTGCTGGCCTGGTTTGGAAGTGCTGTCAAAATTTTTCATTGACTGACCAGAGTGCTAGGAATCCACACTGGTATTTCAACTTTGAGAAAGTAACTTACCAAATACATTATACTATAAAAATAAAGAACTTTGGCATGCACATGTGTACGGTTCAATGCAATTTGTCATGAGAGCAGACCTGCAAAGTAGGTCTTCTATACCTCAAGTCGGTTGAAGGAAGACCTCCTTATGTACTTCTATCAAAGTAAGAGGCTTTATTAGGCTGCTCGAAGCTTAGAGGTTGGAGCTGGCATCCCAAAGTGTGCTTCAGGGTGAGGATACCATATCTGGTTTTAGGGAGAGTAAAATATGAAAAACTTACTTAAACTCTGTTTTCAATTTGAATGTGAGATTTCTGGCTTTAGAAGTCATTCCTACTTGGTTCACATCTAGTCCCCTACAGGAGTGCTGAAAAGTTGCCTTTAATTGGATTTTAGGGGACTTGAGAAACCTTGGTGGTAAGAGGAGTACACATAAAAAGACATTTTTGCTCGCCTATATAACGCCATCACATTTTATAGCCCCTGAAGTATTAAGTTTTGAAGTGTTGAGATTTTAATCTAAATTTCCTGAAGTAAAGGTGTTGCTGGAAAGCTGAATAAAATAATACGTCTTAATACATTTTATTACTTCAAACCAGTATGAGTTGTTGGTATTTATTAAATTAGTATTTGTTGGGATGTACATTTTTCCTGTAAAACAACAACCAAAAAGCCCACGTTCAATGATAACTTCACTGTTCAGCTTTGTGAGCAGTGCCAGTGAGCCAGAGAAGTGTTGATGTTCCTGTGCTAAATCTTTTTCCTCTCTTGCAGGCATTTGTGAACCTGTTTCCCTTTGTTTGGTTTCATATTTAAAACTGCTGTCTTTTCAGAATCATTTATTCAACGGACATATTTGCATGCACCTTAGAATAGTAATATATTTCTTTACAGTGGAACAGAAATCAAATGGTTTTGATTATGGTCCTGAAAACATCTTCATTACAAAGTGCTGCGAATAAGGATTTGAGGTAGTTCTCATACTTAGTTTAGAGCAAACTAAGTCCAAAACTGGGTGATTCAAATGCTAAAGTCCCCTATAATAAGACATACAGGTTTACAAAATATGCTAAGCATGTCTTAGATGAGCCTCTGGAAAACAAAAACTGAAAACTGGCAGCTTATCAGGTAATTAGCTATATCTTGGTATAATTTCAAACCACCTGAAGTGATGCATTTCTCTAAAATGATTGCTTATTACTCTGGTCAAAATTGTAAAACGATGGAAATGTAATGTGTGATCATAGTTTGCATGAAATTAGTGTGGTCTTACTTTGGGCAGCAGAGCAATTCATTCAAGTTGCAGTAACAGATCACCTTGCAGCCCTTCCCTTCCCAAAAGTGATCTTGCAGACCATCATCAATTTGTCGAAGGTTCTCTGTGCCTTCAGGGATGTTGTGACAGTTGTGGTCATTGAGGACCCTCTTGTAACAAGAAGGGCGCTGGGAGGGCACTGCAGGGGTGCCCAGGAGGGTGCTCAGCAGAAGCAGCGCCGAGACTATCTTCATTTTTGCGAAGCTTCCTGCAGCAGGGTACTAAAGAGAAATGAGGTATGTGACACAGGTATAGCTTTTGAACAGGTCTCTCTCCCTAATTTGCTTTCTGGCTTGCATTTTTCTGTTCTTTCCTGTGAACTTTTGGAGGTCTGAGTCTCTGTGCTGGAGAGTGTTTTCTCCTAGGATGTAAATAATATTGCAGCAGAATGGATATTCATTACTTTCTACACAACCTTGGGAATCCTCTCATAGGGAATTGAGGCTTCTTTTGCTGGCAGTTTTGTTATTTCTTTGGCCTCTCACCTTGACAAAATTGCTTTGAGCTGGCTGTGTTCTCTTGGTGGTGTAAGTGAATGTATTGATTGCTACCAAACCAGGGGAAAATGTCCGGGTGTGTTTCCTTCCCTTCCTGATCATCTTGCCTGTTGAAACAAGAGGCACTCACACAAAATTAGTAATTATCTTTCTCCGTTAAAGTTTTGGGGAAACGGCCTGCTGACTGACTGAATCCTCTGTCGTAGACTACTCGAGAAATCAGAGCATCAAACAGGAAAGGAGTCTGAAGCTCTCTGCAGTGCTGTTAGGGACAAGTAGTCTCTGTGATTCCTACATTTCAGGCTCTGTATGATACAGCATTGCTGAGAATTCTCCCTTTTTTTAAATCTTTCTTTGTAGTACTGCAAACTGCTTAGCTGAGTCTTGCTACAGGATGATGCTTTTCGAAAGATGGGATAAATTATCCCTTGCACAACTCTGCTGTTGGTAAGTAGGCTTTCCATCATCTGTGTGAGCTTGTTTAACGCTACCTCTGCTGTTCTGTGCTGCTCTGCACAGAAACTCACCGTGCCACAAAGCTTTGGGTAAGGCCCTTGAACTTGCATTCACTTGTAAAGTAGCATATTGAACAATGCTTCAACTTAGACTGTTTTGATATCAGGTGAGAGAGTGTTTTATTGTTCCTTATGCTTGAATTTAGGTAGAAATTCTGCTGTGATAACGAATGCACAGCAATGGCCAGATCTGCCTAGTGAAGTCTCCCTGAGTGCTCCTCACTGTACTTCTGTTAGCCTGAAGGAAGATTTTCTTGCCCGTCATCCTGCTGGCTCTTCAGAGTCAATTCCTCAATGCCATGTTGTTGTAGGCTGGTTCTAGTCTTTCTTGTGGGGCAGCAGAATAGAGGACTCTAGAGTAACTCAAGAATAACTAGGCATAAGGCAATGTCTGACCGAAGAATATCAAAGGACAAGTTAAGGTGGCAGAACTATTATCCAGATAGGGAAAAAAAATAAGGCATGCCAGCTATCGGAGTGGGTTAGTAGGGTCGCACTTTGTAAAGTTATTGAGAAAGTTGTAAAGTTATTGAGAAAGTTGTAAAGTTATTCACCCTTGAAAAACAAACAATAAGCTATTAAATGCATAAATTTACTGTATTTTGTAGTAATGTTTCCTCGGTAGTTATATGACCACCATTGCTATCTTGCTGATCTTCCTTTTCTTCAGGCAATGAATGTCATATTAGAAACTGAGAGGAAAAATGTGAATTTGGATTCATATTAGGGATAAAATACTTTACCTCAATGCTCTTTACTTATATTTTTCCATAATATTTAGTGAAAACTTATGTTTTGAACACCAGTAGCCAAGTAAAACATTACAAAGTGACCAACATGTTAAAGAACATGACTGAAATGAAAATAAACCCTCGTGCTTTTCTTTAACTTCTTTTGTAGAAGCAAAGTTCATTGAATGATTCCTTTTAGTTTCCATGTACTTGTATTAGAACTTTTGAGTTGAAGACTCCTATAAACTACAAGTAATAGAGCCTCGGGGATCTATTTTTTAATTGCCTTAGAGTGCAGCTGTAACACACTGTCTTTATTAGTTTTAGACCTCAAAACTTCTTCTCAAATAAAGTAAACATTGCTCAAACTTTGCCTGCTGTTTCTTAGACTGAATTAAAGAATTTATATTATAATAATGGTTTTATTTTGTAGGGATATAAACGCCATGGTTATGAAGGTTCTGCTCAAAGAAGTGTAATGCTCAAAGAGAATAAGTTTGTTTGTACTATACCTTGGTAAATGCTAGTGTCAAGGAGTACAATTTAATATTCTTCTCCTCAAATAACTGAGCTTAATTATTTAAGTATTTAATGGAATACAATTTCCATGAAAGATAAATTTGGGAAGTGGGGGCTTATGTCTTTATTTCCCATGATTGGATTGTTCTGCAAGTTCTTCCCCTGAGGATGAGGCATTCATCATATCTTGCTTTTGTGTACAGATTTTTTTATTCCTAATAATTCGAGTGATCCTCCCCTACCTGGAGTTCAGCTGGAATGCTCATTTAAAACTGTTGCCTGTGGCCTGGCTGCTCAGAATTCATAGAAACTTATTCTGTCCTGAAAATGGTAAAATTTTCTATAAACTGTCAGATTTCTGGATTCGAAAGTCACCACCTACAATTTAAGGTAACTCACTCCTTGCTTTGAAATACAGCAGGATATGCTATAGTGAGAGGGTTTATATGGGTGACTGCCAAAATCAGTATTAGCAAAATCAGTATGCTGCTGAGCTACAAATAGCCAGCTTCACTAACAGGTCAGTTATTCATCTTACCAATGCTCAATGTTGCTATTATACAGAAAAAAATATTTCTTTTATTATAATTTTATTTCTGCTTAAATATTTTTGCTGTTTTGTGGTGGGTTTTTTTTTTCAGATCATAACTAAAAGGAAACTTTTAGTCAAAAGATCTTTCTTCAAAAGGTTATTCCTTTCCTATGAGAATGGTCCCTATTTGCAGATGAAAGATTGCCAAGGATCTAAAGTGTTTCATCTGCTCCCTGCAAAGAACCAATGCTGATAAACTTCGCAGACCTGTCTGATGCAGTGTCTTTTTCTGACAAACTCTGCAACTTCTGCTCCTGAATACAGTTGCATAGATGATGGTGTATCACTGATTGCCTAGGTAAAGAACAGAGCCTAGTATGTGCCTGTTTCAGAATACATCTCAAAGACCTTGTCAGCTTTTATATACCCCAGAAACAGTCTTTTTTTCTTAAAACAAATTAAGGAAATGCGATGAACAAATCCGGCCACTAAGGTGACTCAGACTCATTGTCGACAAACACCCTCTTAGATTTCTTTATTTTACAAAACCTTCTGAAAAGGTAGCAATGCCAATCATGCTAAGATTGGCCTGACCAGATTGCTTGATCAAGATGTTATAATTTCAGATTCTAGCAGGAGTAAAGCCACTTGCATTTGCCTAAGTTCTTTTTAATGAATTATTCTGGTTACTCTGACATGGTTTGAGACCTAGTGCAGCTGGTTTAACAAATGCTTTGAAATAATTAGGACTTACGTGTAAAGAAAATGGTTAGTTCGGGAATGTGCACAGTGAGCCAGGAATCAATACTATCCCTGCTCATTCAGCTGAGGGGTTTTGAATTATCCTGCCAGGCAATTTGGCACATAGTCTTTGGCATATAGTCTTTGGATCTGCTAGATGCGGTGTTAGCCAGAAAAGACCAAAGAGAAAAATCCAAGTTTCAGCCTCCTTGGCCGAGAACAACAGGCTAATATTTGATGAGAAGTAATGCCCTTTGAAGATCACATGATATTAGTTGGAGTTCAGGTGTTAGAAATAGGGGATAGAAATAGGGAAAACTGAGAAATGTCACAATATGTGTATTTCGGCGCCTCCAGAGATGCTGCATATTTGGGAAAAGATTAAATATTTACAATTTGGTCTATTAACCATTAAATATACTCTTCAGAGTTATAAAGTAAGCTGCATCACCAGTTGCCTAATGTTGCAAATAAGGTATACATGAATTAGTACACTTTTGGTGTATCATACTTACCAATCTGTCCAATGGCATATGCTCAGTAAACAAATTGCACTTAAAGTGAAGCAAATTTAGTATATATTCACTTCTTAATATGCATTGAGGTTCAAGAGCTAAAAATACCTCTTCAAAATAAAATTTCTTTTGTTGTTTATTTGTCTGTGGAATTTCTATCTTGGAAACACTTGTAAAATGTGTGTTAGTGCACAATGATTAGGTCTATCGGTGCATTCCTAATAATATCAGCTATGCAGCTCTTGTGTACTGATTTCTTATGATAAAGGTTTTTCCATAAAAAAAAAAATCCTTCAAATGTATTTTTCTTGAACAGTTTGTTCATTGTAAGAACAGCAGCTAGTCCACTGAGGATGAATTCAGTGAATTACTGCTCTGTAATTATCATCAATACCATGATTCTTCACAGAAATTGTGTTCTCATTAAAACCTATTTAGTTTTCTTAAAGACAGCAATTCATTGTGAACACACCTCTTTCCAATTCTGCAATATTATTGAGCACTGGAAGGCAATATAATATGTTTAATGACTCCAGATGTTAGTGTGTAGCATCCAACTTTGAAGAAGAGCAAGACAGTGAAGGAATTATCTTTAGCTGGATCATATTCATGCATCTGTCTTTAATAGTGTTTCTTGCCTACAACATATCTGCATCTCCCAAACCTTCTCCTGTATCTTCCCATATATATTTCTAGTTCTGATCTCTGTAATGAGCATTAGCAGAAAGTGAACAAGGATAATTTAAGGAGCAAGACGTACCTTTCTCTTCTGCTTCACTCACTTTCTCTTTCTTAGCAGCTGTACCTTTTTAGATGTATCTGGAGAAAGCAAGAGCCAGCAGAGATGTGAAGAAGGAGGGCTGACGGCAGCTGCTGTACAAACAGCCCTTTGTTTGTCCTGACTTCTGCCTGTGACTGACACGCTCTCTTCTCCAGCGAGGGGTCAGAGGATGGGCTTCAAAACTACCTCTTTCAGTCACTGCCAGCCTAGAGTAGGACAAAAAAAAAGTAATGTATCCTTTCCAGCAGGAAACTACTCATTCCTCCAGGATTGATGAGTAGGTGTCTCCTCAGAGAGCAAAGGGGAAGAGAAAATGCCCTGTGGAATAACTGTGTTTTGCTGGTGAGCATGTGTGGGCTGTGGGGAGTGGAAAGGAGTGAGCTACTGGGATTGCACAGGCAGAAGAATGTGGTTGCTGGGCAGATGCCTTATTTTGCATTGGATGGGAGGACCAGGTCTGGCCAACCACCTTATGCAATCCTTCAATTCCTGACTTTGGATTCATTCAGTTTTTTGAAACTGAAATAATAAAAATCCTGTTAATTACTTTAACCAGACTGATAATACAGCATACTCAATGATGTCAGGCATTGAATTCCTTACTGACCAAACATTTAATCAAGATGTAGGTTATTATGTTGGACAGTATTTAAGAGAAAGTTATCTTAAACTAATATAACCAATCAAGTGATTTGGTATCATAAAAACACACGATGAGGTTCTTCTATGGAATCACAGAATCATAGAATAACCAGGTTGGAAGAGACCCACCGGATCATCGAGTCCAACCGTTCCCATCAAACACTAAACCATATCCCTCAGCACCTCATCCACCCGTGCCTTAAACACCTCCAAGGAAGGTGAATCAACCACCTCCCTGGGCAGCCTGTTCCAGTGCCCAAAGACCCTTTCTGTAAAGAATTTTTTCCTAATGTCTAGCCTAAACCTCCCCTGGCGGAGCTTGAGGCCATTCCCTCTTGTCCTGTCCCCTGTCACTTGGGAGAAGAGGCCAGCACCCTCCTCTCTACAACCTCCTTTCAGGTAGTTGTAGAGAGCAATGAGGTCACCCCTCAGCCTCCTCTTCTCCAGGCTAAATAACCCCAGCTCTCTCAGCCGCTCCTCATAAGGCCTGTTCTCCAGCCCCTTCACCAGCTTTGTTGCCCTTCTCTGGACTCTCTCCAGAGCCTCAACATCCTTCTCATGGTGAGGGGCCCAGAACTGAACACAGTACTCGAGGAGCAGTCTCACCAGTGCCGAGTACAGAGGGAGAATAACCTCCCTGGACCTGCTGGTCACGCCGTTTCTGATACAAGCCAAGATGCCATTGGCCTTCTTGGCCACCTGGGCACACTGCTGGCTCATATTCAGTTGGTTGTCAACCAACACTCCCAGGTCCTTCTCCTCCAGGCAGCTTTCTAGACAGACTTCTCCTAGTCTGTAGCACTGCATAGGGTTGTTGTGCCCCAAGTGCAGGACCCGGCATTTGGCCTTGTTAAACCTCATGCCATTGGACTCTGCCCAGCGGTCCAGCCTGTTCAGATCCCTTTGCAGAGCCTCCCTACCCTCCAGCAGATCGACACTTCCACCCAGCTTAGTGTTGTCCGCAAACTTGCTAAGGGTGCACTCGATGCCTTCATCCAGGTCATTGATAAAGACATTGAACAGGGCTGGACCCAGCACCGAGCCCTGGGGAACCCCACTTGTCACTGGCCTCCAGCTGGATTTCACACCATTTCCCACCACTCTCTGGGCCCGGCCATCCAACCAGTTTTGCACCCAGGAGAGTGTGCGCCTGTCCAGGCCAGAGGCTGACAGTTTCTCAAGCAGAATGCTGAGAGAAACTGTGTCAAAGTCTTTTCTGAAGTCCAGGAAGACCACATCCACAGCCTTTCCCTCATCCAGCAGCCGAGTCACTTTGTCATAGAAGGCGATCAGGTTAGAATCAAAGTATTATGTATTAATAAGAAAGTAATCTTGAGGGCAAAGTGTGTGTCCTCATTCTATTATGGCCTTTCTGCATCTATTTTGTGAGGTGGATAGAGAAGTATGATTGCACCTTAGCTGTTGAGCTGTAATTTTTACACTCTCTAGTCTGTTTTGATTCCGTTGTTGCTTTGTAAATGTTTTTCTATACCCGTTGGGCTCCTTCTAGTATAGAGCTGTGTTAGGAGTACAAAAAGTACAGCAAGGATAGCAGGCAAGGGGCACAGACAGTGAGAACCAAAGCTTTTGAAACAGAGGCTAGCTACTTGTGATGGTCCCATCCATCAGGGTATTCCCCTTCTCTGCTGGAGATGGGCAGCTGGGACAACAGGATGCATCGTTGTACCTCTACCTCTAATTCACATTAGAAATGTCCAGCACGACATTTTTTTGCCACTGCTGTTATGATCATGGCAACTTAAAAGGGGAGGGAGGGGGTAGCTACAGGCAGCTGCTTTCAGAGCAGTACATCCTTGCCTTTTCAGAGTGACAAAAGGCCTGGTGCTAACTCTGCTTTTCTGCAGAAATTCTTTTCTGGTGTGGGTCCTGACCATGGTGGTCTGTGCCTTAAATGAGATTATCCTAATGCCCCTGGGAATACACACCCTACTGTGAGAAGAAGCTGAGAGCCTGGTGCAGATGGAAATCAGCAGGACGCTGGCTATAAGCAGGGATAAAATTCAGAGGAGAAAATGAGAGCGTATTGTTTTGATGCTCTGAATTTGGATGCCTTTTCAGTTAATTGCAAATAAATTTTGATATGAATAACTTGAAGGTTCTCTCAGAAGATGTAATAGAAGTGAAATAGGATTATTCCCTTGCTGCCCATTTTAAGTTGTAGCGTGTTTTCCAGGAAGTACCTGTGTTTCCCGAACTCATTTTGCTCCCTGAGGAAGCCCTGTTTGGGCAGCAGTCCAGTGGACTGATAGTTTTGTTTATAAACTAAAGTGTGTAAGGACATAGTTGCCACCACAGAAATGTGGTGGAATGACTCATATAACTGGAGTGCTGCTATGGTGGGGTATAAACTCTTCAGGCGGGACAGGAAAGGTAGGAGAGGTGGTGGGGTAGCCCTCTATGGTAGATAGTGCTTTGATACCCTCGAGCTCAATTATGGTGATGACAAGATTGAGTGTGTGTGGGTAAAAATCAGAGGAGCCCACAAGAAGGCAGATGTGATGGGAGTCTGTTATAGACCACCTAGCCAGCAAGAAGAAGCTGACGAGCTCTTCTACAAACCACTGGGAGAAGTCTCAAGATTGCTACCTCTTGTCCTTGTGGGAAACTTTGATCTACCAGATGTCTGCTGGAAGCAGACAGAGAGGAAGCAGTCTAGGAGGTTCCTGGAGTGTGTGGAAGACAACTTCCTCACGCAACTGGTGAAAAACCCAACAAGGGAAGGTGCCCTCCTGGACCTGCTGTTTGTGAATCGACAAGGCCTTGTGGGGGATGTGACGGTTGGAGGACGCCTGGGACAAAGCCATCATGAGATGGTAGATGTCGTTTCCAACCTGGTGATTCTATGATTCTATGATAGTCTTCTTTGAGACATATTTTACTGCCTTTTGAGAAAAGACAGTTCTAACAAAGCTGGTGTTTTGCTGGTAATTCTTGTTTCCTCTCCCTCCATAGCTCCATGTATAACTTTTTCAGGAGCAGGAGAAAATTTTCTTCCTCATGATGCTGCTTCAGAGCAGAGACTGGAAAGAAAATTGGGATTTGGAGAAAGCAACGGTTTTAGGGAATTTCAGCAGGGAAAAGCAACCCAAGAGTAAATTGGAACAACTCTTTGAAGTCTGAAAAGTAAGGTTTATAGGAAAGTGCATTGAAGGGCAATGCAGGTGGCTTGGGAGAGATCAAAGTACAAAGTGGTACTTCCAGATCTTACCTCTTTTCCCTTCTCCACTTTTCCCCAACCCATTGTCCTGAATATCTCGTCCTACCTCACTCCCTGTCTCCAGCTCTGGTGGCCCTTGTCTTTATTTTCAGTTTCTTTCTGCTCTTTTACTCCCGCACCACATACCCTGTCGGTTCCGCAGCCAGTGTCTGGCACAGGCTGGCAGGGTTCCAGCTGTCACAGAGAGGTATTGAAAACCACAGAGGCTTTTTGTTCTCCACCATGGCATCTGAGAGCTGCAAAAGAGCCATAAAGAAATCTTGCTTTTTCACCCTCCTCCATCTACGTAGAAAAGGTAATCATGAATTGCTTTCAACTCCTTCTATCTAAAGACCCTTTTTCAGATGTATATGTATCTCTGTTCCTATCTGAAGAGAGATGGCAATATTAGAAGTAACATGCAACGTAAAGCTGCTTTGGCTTTTTTTTTTTCCTACAGGCAGATTAGAGCTGTTGGAGCCAGCAAGAAGTGGTAGCCTATGAGGAGGCAGTGGCAGATGGAGGCAGGAGCAGGTAATGATGAGATAGCAACAGCAATCCATAGGAGAGAAGTAGTTTTCCAAGGATGATGGCCCCTGTAGGGTGAAAAGGAAGAAACAAAAGGCAGCGCTGAAATTCAGCTGCAAAACTGTGGCTATCTCTGACGTACAGCATCACTCTAGACTAAATTTCTGTGATGTACCCTGAAAAAGCAGTCTTACTTTTTGGTATTTTTTTTAAGTACTCAGCATTCTAAATGTTCTTCACATTTTTAACAAAAAGGGATAGCTTTTTCTGTAAACAAAAATCAATTTGCATCTTATTGGGTCCTTGATATCAATATTCAGTGCTTTGCTGGCTGACAGTGAGAGATAGCAATGTTTCTCCAGTCACATTAAATCTTAAAAGATACCACTTAACTTATGAGTCAGCCAGCTCACTAATACATAGAGTTTATATGAGGAGATAACCTGATATTGGCAGATGATGCAACACAAAACCTACACTTGAAGACTGTAAAGGAATGTAAGTATTGTAGGGATGCATAAAGACCTCAAAGACTTAATACCAGTAGTAATGACTGCTCCAGCACAGCTGAGATATTAACTGTTGTAATCATTTATTACAGCCTCACAGTAGGTAGGGTGCTTTAGAGTCAATCTTCAACATAATGGATTTTTAAGCAAAGATAACAATCTTATATGCTCATTTAAAAAAATATTCCTATGTGTAAACCAAATATAATTTACATTGTACCCATCATGTCATGCTTTCCATCACTCAACATCTGTAATGTCAGTCAGAAAAATTATTTTAAAACAATTTTTTGTGCTTCTACTTGGTGCGATTTTAATTTTGTGTCCTTTGTTCTCTTCATGATTGTTTTTAGAAAATGTCTGTGCTGTTAAATGCTTGACAGTTGCCTTTGTAATTCCTGCATCTGATAATTTGCTTTTTGCCTTGTAACTGGGGAATCCATCTGAGTTTTCTGAAACACTGTTCATTGTTTCTTCTGAAGAAATCGAGGGTACAGTGGTTGTTCATGCAACATTTCTTCTTCTTCTTGCTTTTATTGTCAGGTGCTGCTTTACTTCCAGTGGCTGTTCTTTGTGGAGTCCCAGGGCCCCCTGCTTCCTCTCTCTCTGGTTCTTGGCTTCCTGGTTTTGCTGCTAGTTCCCTCAACTTTTTCTGCAGGCTGCAGTCTGTGCTTGGTTAAAATATGTGACACTAAGCAGTGAGCTAATCAAAGGCATCATTTAGTGTATTTCCTCAGATCAATGGTCTGTTGGCAGGCTCAGGCTGTTGCTGATTTTCCGTGAAGGCAAAGAGGATGCAATATATTTAGAACCTGCTGATGCTATCAATTCCAAACAGGCCAAATGAATTAATGTTGTATGTGTGTACATATAAAGTCTCGTGTCTGACTGGCAAATGAATCTGAATGTGTGATGAAAAAAATTACTCTAAGTTGGGAATCTATTCTTAGTTATCAGCCATCTGAGATATTCGTTGTCTGACACCTAGAAGTCCATTCCTGGTCTGATTCTTTGTTGCTTCAGAATGTTATGGGGTTTTGGTTTTTTTTTAATGCTTTGCTGGGAATTAGCTGTTGATGCTTAAAGTCATATAGCTTTGCGGGTGTGGAGCATTCTGCAGTTACTGGAGTTGGTTGGTGTCAGGAGATACCTTTGCCTCTTTCACCTGTCCCAATTTCTCTGTAGTTAAAGAAAAAAAAATAAAAAGCAAAACAAAAACTCAAACTTATGCTAATTATGACTTAGTTTTCCTTACCATCACCACTAAAAATTATAGATAATGCATTGACTTTTGAAGTCATTGACCACACCAATGCCTTTTGCCAGCTACAGGATAGCTCTGACCCTATACGAAGTTGCTTACAGGGGAATGAGATCTGGTGAGTTGCAGAGAGTGTGTAAAGGCTTGTCCTACCCTCGTACTTTTAGCCCTGCTGTTCACCCATGTGGTTACCAACAATACAGTCAGCAGAGACCTGGAAAGTATCAAGTGTGATTGTGTGGGATAAAATTATCCTTGTCAACAGGCTGGCCAACCTGGTGAGGAGAGCTTTAAACAGAGGCAGGAGACAGCGATGCACAGTTGAGTGAGGAAGAGGAGGCAACCTCAGGAAGCTTGAAAATAAAGCAGGAGCGGAGGGAGGTGACCATACACATAATGGTTAGGCTCCTACTCAAAGGGCCTGGAGAAACAGGTTGTGAAGATCATCGTAACAATCAACATAAGCAAATGCAAAGTCTGGAACCTGGTGAATAATGACCCCATGCACCAGGATAGGTTGGGGACCAACTGGTTGGAAAGCAGCTTTGGAGAGCAGGATCTGAGGATGGTGGTGGCTACCAAGTTGAACGTGAGCCAGCAATGGACCCTTGCAGCAAAGGGAGCCAGCAGTACTATGGCCTGCATAAGAAGGAGTGTTGCCAGCAAACTGAAGGAGGTGATCCTTCCCCTCTGCTCTTCACTGGTGGGACACACCTGGAGTGCCGGATCCAGGTCTGGTTGACCTAGTACAAGAGATATGGACAAACTAGGCTGAGTCCAGTGTAGGGCTACAAAGGTGATTAATGGACTGAAGCACCTATTTTATGAGGAGGATCTGGGAGAGATGGGATTCTTCAGCCCAGAGAAGGGAAGACTCATAAAAGATTGACCCTCCCCCTCCCCTTCCCCTTCCCCCTCCCCTCCCCTCCCCTCCCCTTCCTTCCCTTCCTTCCCTTCCCCTCCCTTCCCCTCCCGTAGACAAGATGGAGCCGAACTCTTCTTGGGGCTGCCAAGTAACAGGACAAGAGACATTGGGCACCACCTGGAACACAGAAGATTCCATTTCAAAATACAATGAACTTCTTTTTACCTTTGAGGAAGGTCAAAGACTGTCACAAAGTGCCCAGAGAGGCTGTGGAGATTTCCTTAGAGGCATTAAAAATTCTAATTGAATACAGTTCTAGGCAACCTGACCTTGCTTGAACAAGAATTGAACTAGGTAGTTCACGGCGGTGCCTTCCAACCTCAACTACTCTGTGATTTTGCCCTCTGCTCAAATGGAAGTCAGTTAGCAGTTCAGAATAGGCTCCAGAACTGTAATAACGTGTGTTGAGTGCACCATTGTGAACAAGCTAATGTAATTGTGGTTTGACAAAGCAAATCTTTTGTTTGCAGACTCCTTATGGGTCCCTGTTGCTCTTTGTCAGGCCACAGCCCAGATGTCCTATGAGAATAGCAACTTCCCTGCATTGTGGCAAGTGACTGTGTATGCTACTGTTTGTTTCTGAACTTAAAAATGGATGGACAACTTGGTTTCCTTAAGAGCCTCTAATTGGGGATTTTTGCCAAAAACTTTCTGGAAACTGAAGTACTGCAATAGAAACTGAACCAGTTTCATCAGCTTGGTCACAGTTCATCTGACAGTGGTGCTCTTCCTCGTGCTTTACATGCCAGAATATAAAAGCTGAAAGGATTTTTGCCATTGAGTCTCACCAGAACCTTTTCATTTGTTGATTGATAATAATGAGGTAATTTTATATGCTTATTGAGAGGGAAAGGATTTGTTTTTCTAATAACTAACACAGATCAATAGTTACATTTTTAAATACTCATCCTATTTTTGCTAATTTGTCCATTCAGAGTTTCTCATCAAAGGAACCAATACCTTGAGCATCTATTAAACAGGTTTTGGTAACCTCAAGTTATTCTACAAAGGTTTTGTAACTGTAAAGGGTTGCAGCTCCTGAGCAGAACTGCTGCCAGGTTTTTATAATTCCTACAGGCGCTGACAGCAAATGCTACCAGCTTTAGAAATAATACAAAATGGCTAGCAAATCCGTTAATGTTAATGGAGACAATGGTGTTAATAGCTGTGTGCTTAGATTATTTTGTATCTTGTGAGACTAAGACTTTGGAGACTCATTAGCTATACTTGTGTATGTATCCCAAATAAAGTCTCAAACAAGGCGTTTGGAGATGTTTCACACAAACAGTAATGCTGCTGGCAGATACAACGTTCTGCAGATGAATACATACATAGGGGAGCCCTCTGAAATATATCTAAAAAAGATACATCCTTGGGCAGATGTGACTGTGTTAGGGGATGGAGACAGGAACTTCTCCACAGTTCCATCTGGGGACTTCACAAAGCAAGACAGTGTGCTTTACTACTGGAAAGAATGTCTTATATATGCTGGAGGCCCTAGGCAAATATTGTCTAAGCTTCTGGACCATAATGAATAAAGAGGAATTTTACTAAAATTGCTTTTGAATCCAGACTTTTATCCTGGACTCAAAAAGTCAGTGTTTTATGTGTACGGGCTATAGATTGCAGTCAGTCATATAACTGATGTTTAGAGAGATTGCTCCCCAGACTTTTGGGTAGTAAAACTTTAAATTGTAGCTGAAACGTTTTCTGAAGGATATTAGACTTGACACTCACCAGAGACAAATAATATGGTCTTATTTGTAACATGTATCAGTGCAGCTTCTTTTTAATCAGCTTTACCAGCAAAAGAAGACCATTTGCTGTAGTAGTTTATTATCATCATAACCCAGAAAAATCCACAAAGAAATTTTAATTTTGGAAATCTGAAATTCAGTTTATCAATCTTTATTGTTGAACAGAAGCTGAGCGGAGATTAAGATTATTGTCTTGCTGAGACGTACAATTTACAATTAATAGCTTTCACATTGTTCTTCCAGGTTACTGCAGTCAAGAGTGTTGCTTTTCTGATACTGTTTTATTTCTTCAATATTCATAGACCCTAGTTAAATTGAAAACCCAGGTTATACACTGATGTCTTCATATGTCTTTTTCTGGTGACCCTTAAGTCAATAAAGAGTACATCTGTGCTTTTGATTTCCATGAGATTAGTTTTGGTAACCCCTTCAAGGGTACTTAAGTGATTATTTCATTGTTGTATGTTTATTGTCCTCACAGTAAACAGTTTCTGGAGTTTTTAACTTCACATTTAGATTGAATATGTCACATCTTACAAGATATATTTTCTCCTCAAAAAATATCATCACCATATTTTCAAGATACTCAGCTCTGTGGGCTAAAGTGTATACACAGTTCCCTCTGGTCTTTGGTTTATATATCACAGTATAAAAGTTTATTTGCCTGTATAACATACATTAGCGTAGAGTTCCTACTAAATGTTTTGTATTTTGTGGATTTTTTTTGGTTTATGGTTTCTTTTTTTTATAGTACAGAAACAATTGAGATAAACCTTTCTGGCTGGTATTGTGATAACAGTGTGAGCATTCTTCACGTTTCTTGAGGCACAATCTTTGAGGAGCAAGAGCTATTTAATTAGTTCAAAAGATTAACTGGTTCCCCGTTTCCTACATACTTTCATCTGTTCTCTTTTCCTGTAATAGTACTCTCTCTCTAGGAGTCACAACTCAAGTAATAACTATTCCTTGAGTTTTAATTACATTTAAGAAGACACCCTTCTTGCCAATGCTCTTCCTTACCCTTGAACTTCGTTACTTTTGAGTCAGTTATACCAGATTGCTTTTGTTGGTACCGGCATATTAGCATAACACAATTCAGGGACCATTTTTATATCCTGAAACGTGATAAACTGTCTGAGCACAGTCACTAACTAAAAGAATTTGTACAGTTTGACAAATCTGTGCTTGAATATAAGTGGCATGCAAAGCAGCAAATTGACTTTTAGGTGGTGAATATTCACCACCTGCAAATTCATCATGAAGAGTTCATGCTTGAAAACCGTTTGCATTAAATATCTTGAGTTTGCTTTCTCACCAACTGAATAAACATAGGAAGGCTTACTTAAATCCTATTCCTCATTCTGCCAGTTCTCAAGGGCTTTTGGTTATCCAATAGGAATGTAATTCATTGTTAATTGTATACTATAAAGCAGGATTTGCTGAAAAACGTGAAGATTCTTAGTGTGAATACTCCTGCAGTGTTTACTGTAATGTCCTTCTCTTTGCTTGCCTTCTCTATTGTACATCTTATGTGATTCATGACTTGGTAACTTCTTTTTTTGGATAAGGATTCATTCCTGCTCTCATATTTCTTAATGATGAGCCTAATCTAATGTGAAAAATAAACCTCAGTGTAGTTTATTTTCTCCTTTTTCTCACCTTTTTTTTACTATTCCATTTCTGTCACTGTCCTGTCATGTGTAAAGCTCAGACAACACACCACCACCCCCCAAAGGATTTAAATTATAAAAGTATGAATGCTGTTGACAGCGCACCATAGCAGCATAGCAAAGGTGGATTCTGAGGTGGAATAAATCAGCCTTTCAGTGACCACAATTTATCCCTGACTGATCGGGTTTAATGATTTTTTTCTTAAAACAGTCACTTTGATAGGCATCACATATTGCTTTGGGCTTTTATTTTCCCTGTTTACACCTTGAAGAGGCTGCATGTCATTTATAGGCTGCTTTGTCACTGACTTCTCGGTGGTTGGATTTCCTCTTAAATGTAAACCCCAAGGCCTGGTTCTCCTCAGGATGGCTAATAGAGGAGGGGGATAAAGTTTTCCTGTACATGCTCCATTGAACATCTGTCCTTGGTCTATTTTCATCATTAAAAATATGCAAGACCTGTATGGAATGAAGGGGGGATCTGCTAGGAGCTTCTTCGCTTGATGACTTTCCCTAATAAGTAAGACTTTTCATACTGTCCCAGATTAGCAGTCCCCATGCCCCTGTCCCCAGCCAGGTCAGCAGCTAAACTGGGCAGCTGTATCCCAGTTCCCCACCACAAAGAAAGGGCAAAGGGAAATGAAGGACAGGGAGAAACTTGTGGGTTGGAAACTAAAATGGCTTTAATGAAACAATAATAAAAATAAAACAATATATTAATAAGAAAATAATAAAATATTTGCAAGTGTATAAAACCAATTCAAACTCCCTGGATAGCCATAGGTCATCACTGACACAGGGCAGGCACAGAAAAAGTCCCTGGCTGGACTCAGGAACTGGGTTCGGGAACATGTAGATCAGTTCAGGGGCAGACAGATGGACGAATCTGAACATCAGCCACTGAAGACGGGTTGACCCTCGTGATCCCTAAGCTTTTATATTGAGAATGTTTTGTATGGCATGGAATACTTCACTGGTTGGTTTTGGGTCACCTGTCCTGTCTGCTCCTTCCTACAGGTGCAGCTCCCCCATCAGCTGTGAGATAGCCTTGATTTACATAGGAACAAGTATGAGCAATGGTTTATCTACATGTCGGTGCCCCATTACCTTGGTGATAAACAGCAAGTATCATCACTACTAAAGGCAGACATTGTCTGGAGAACATATTGGTAACTTTCAGAAACTGAAGTTACTCAAAAGAGGCTTAGCTGAAGAGTTAGCAAATTGGTTTTGCTTTAGCCCAAACCACAACAAACACGAAGGTTTTGTGCAGAATGATCAACCCATAAAGGGTAATGTTGTTGCCAGATGGATGGAGAAGGCTTTCACCCTGGTTAAAAGGCAAAGAAAGAAGACAAGCAGAGAAGGACCTCACAGTTCACGATCTCCTTGCAGTTCAGTATTTTTTGGAAGCTGATGCCTCAACTCTCTCACTTAGAAAGAAAGCAAGAATCTACTCTTCTCTTTCCTTGAACTAGGAAGGGAACTATACAGTAGTTCAGCCATTATCTAACTTCAGCAAGATAGGACAGTCAATTCCTTTCCCTGCAGCTTAAGATAGTGCTCTAGTTCGTGTAGGATAATTGGCAGCTGTTGTGTTTTGTGTAATTAGTTTCCTGTTCATGGAAGGGAAAAAGAAGAGAATAACCTATTTCCATTGCAGGTAAGACAAGCTGGCAGTTAGAGATTGGACAACTCGTTTCTAGATGGCTGAACTGAAGCACGACTAAATCCACTCAGGCTGATCTTCATGGTCATCACGGGTGAGCTACTGTATGAAACGTGTTTTTTCTCTTGCCACCACGTTTTTTTTGTTGCTCTGAAGAACATCAGCTGGATTGGGCCCTGAGAGTGAGCACTGGGAGAAGTGCTGGGCTTGGAATAGAGTTTTGAATCATCATTTCAGATTAAAGTAATTAAGTCCCTTTGTAACTCTGGCCCATTATTGCTTAGATTTGTAACTTATATTCTCATGAAAAATGGTGCACAAAAGCACTGATTTTAAATTTTGTTTTTACGGGTACAGACTGCTAGTTTAATGCATATGTTATTAAACATCAATCTCTTTTCAAAAGTACAGGGCTTTGGATTAAAGAAAAGAGAATTTATAACAGTTCTGTAGAAGATTAAATAGCTTTTTAAAAATAATTTTTAATTCTAGCAGGCAAGCTAAAACATGGTAATAAATATTCAAGTGCAGAACTAGCTTTCCTTATTGATATTTCTTAAGCAGGCTGTTTGACTATTTTCCAAAATTAATTCCTTTTAGAAGTATTTTTATTAGTCAAAAGCCTGATCTGTGTACCACTTTTCAAGCTGATTAGACAAGTGGGGCATGTCTGTGACTTTGTGCTGTTTCTTTCGCTCATTCTGATTGTGCTAGTCACACCCAGAAACCTGCTGTTGCATGGAGAAATAATACTGTGATAATTGTGAACCTGCCCACAGCATTCGGTCACTAGCATAACAGTCGTACAGTATGTGTGTATAGTATAGTACAAACATACATACTTTTCTAGGTGACCTGGCATGTTTTATCCTGCCTCCTGCTGTGCACCTGTGGAAAACATCGATGCCTTTCTGTTTCTCTGCCCCAAGGCTCTGGGGATGGACATCCTGCCATTGTCGGTACCCACGGGTCACATCTTCCTCTGGGGGGAGCGACCGTTTGGCCAGGATATCCACGCTCCATCTGATGGACAGTCTCTAATAATGGTTTGAACTCTTTTTACTGTCAAAACCTGAGAAAGCTTCAGAATTCAGTTTCTGCTTGTGAGTTTAAGAGCAACCTCTTTCCGCTGGCAAGATATAAGTATAGAAATTCTGATCTCTCCCCTTCATATCCCACAAAGGAAATAAAATTAAATAATTGGCATGGGATTGAACAACTCTGGCATGTACAAGACAAGTATTCAAATAACTGTATTAACTTCAGGATTCCCTTTCCCTCACTTTTGAAATTCATCAACAGAAGTATTGCAGCTTCTCAGCCACATACATGGTCATCTTCAGGTGTGCTCTCTCTCTTGCTCACACAGAAAAGTTGAACCAGAAAAATTCATTGGTTGGTTAGAGCAATGAAAAATTGAAGTAACTCCACAGTGATCAATATACACACTTATGGCTACCTAAGAAGTAACAGTGTCATGCGTTTTTCCTGGTTGCTTTTTTTCCCCCTAATCCAATTATTTCTGTTTTTTCCAAACAAGAACATTTCCTGCGTGTTTAGGTGATCTACTGGAGACTTGAGCAGCTGTCTAGTGAGACCTCCAGTCTGGAGGAACGAGGCAGCACCAACTTCAAGAAATTCAAATGCACAGCCCTGCACTGGGGCTGGAGTAAGACCATGCACCAGAGGAGGCTGTGAATGGATTAGCCCTAAACTGTTTGGCAGCAGAGAACATGTGCGTGCCGGCAGGCCATATTGGGCATAAACCAGCACTGAGCCCTGGTGCTAGTGAAGACCTGACATTTACTGAGCTACAGGAAGAAGAGATGGTTCCCTTTTTAGTGCTTATGAGACTGCACCTGGGGTACTGTGGATTTGGGCTTCCCAGTCCAAGCAGGAGGCAGCAAACTCGGAAGAGGCCACTGGAGAGCAGCCAGGGTGGGTTGGGGGGTGTGAGTAAGTGACGTGTGAGGAAAGAAAGCTTTGAGGTGACCCAGAGGTTAGGAGGAGCATCAAGGAGACAGAGCAGGACTGCAATCTGTAACTTCCAAAAGTCCTTTCCAATGTTTTTATGATCCTGTGAAATACTACAGTGCAATACCTTCATGCCAGGTACAGTTATCATGTTTCGAAAATTATAATTGAGTATGGAAAAGGGGATAAAAGCAAACCACCCAGTTCATCCTCCCTTATACTGGTATATAATTTGATTTTGTGCTGTTGGTCTTCTGAGCAATATTCCGCAGGGGAAAACGCACCATCCTTTGTGCCCCATCCCAGCACAGTACAACATGACCCAGTTTTGTGCTGAGCATGCAAAATATGACAGGTTATTGAAAAGTGGATGAGCTGTCAGGCTTACCAGAGTGTGAGGTTAGAAATCAAGACTGTTAGCTGTCCAGCATATCCCATCTGGGCTGACATGCTCTAAAAGCATATCTCCTCCCCCAAAGTACTACCTTTGCTCTCCTTGGCACCTTAGTGTCAGATTGAGCAGCGTTAGCAAATGTTGGTGGCAGGCAGAGCCCCACCCAAAAACCTGGTGGCTTTATAGCAGTTAGTTAGAAGGACTAATGACTGATCTGTTGCTCTTTCACAACGTGCTTATCCTCTTCATGTAAGCGTTTGCTGGAGGTTACTGAGGTAATTACTGCTGTCAGGTCCCAGGTTGTGTATCTGTGCCCGCAGGCAGAGCCTAAGGCTGCCTGGCTGCCCTGCTGTCTCTCCCCATCTCCACCTAGATGAAGGCATCACTCTTGGTCAACTCACTCCAGATTCACTCTGAGGTGTTTTGGTTGGGTGTTTTGGCGCATTTTTTTTTTTATACTGTCATCACACATTCTTGTGAGAACTTTTCACCAACTTCCTCCCCGCCCCAAAAAGGGCCACAACTCTATTAAAACTTGTTATCTGGTGCCACCTGGTGTTTAAATGACCAGCCTAGGGAAGGAACTGTGCCTGCCTAGGAATAGTTTCGTGGTTTGGGGTAACAGGCAGAAATTATTGCGTGATGCTGTAAACCAAAGCTACAGCTTTACTGCATCTTGCAGGTGAGAAAATAAGCACAAAATGAGAAATTGCAGTCATCCTAAACAGCTTCCTGCTCTGTTGGCGCTCCTCTTAGGAAGAGACGATCAATGTTCATTGAAATTTGCTAAGACAGACAGCAGAGGGCATTAAGGAATGCTATAAGCGTCGGGGTTTGCTTCCCAACAAAAATCTATATTTCACTGGTATTGTCAAGATACCCTTTGTCTTTACCCTCCTTTTTTTTTTTTTTCCTTCTAATCATGATTGCAAGAAAAGCTTATCATTACTTCAGGCATACCTTGCTTTCATAACCACATCTTTTCCTATATACCTCCTGTATATAAATAAAGTCAAATATTGCTGCTAAACCCAGATCTACTCTGCCCGAGGCGACGGGAATGTACTGAGCACAAAAATACTAAAATGTTAGGCATCTGGTTGAGGAAGCCTGAGTTTCATGAAGAATGACAGAAAAGCTCAAAGCTTGTTTTACCTCCTTACAGTTCAGTTCTGGCAAAAAGAGTCAGCTGAGACATTCCTTTGATGGCAGTATTGCTTGTTTTACCAGACCCGGTGGAGTGCACTTTTAAAGCTGTAAGACTGATCAAAAGAAAATACTCAGCCACTCTAATACTTTATAGGCATGTTTCACGCTTGTACTATTTAATTTCTGATAGGCAACTTCAGGACTGGACTAATTTACTCCTGGCATGAAGCCTGGGATGTAATATGCCAAAGCGCAGTATATAATAACTACGATTGAATGGAGGAGCGTAGGTCAGCACACGTTTCACACCCTTCCTTTTACTACTGGAGTCATGGGGTAAAATCTACTCTTTTTGCCAGCTTTGATGAAGGTGTAAATGCACATGCACAGTGTAATGGCTTTAAATCTTGGATTCCTACTTGTATGCGCCAGATGGATCTTGTATAAATGTTCCACTTTACAGCATGTTAGCATTTGCTAGTAGTTAGCTGGAGGTTATAGCTGCCAGACTTTTCTGTGGCAGTTTCCAGGCTTAAATAAAAGAAAATGGGAAAAGAGGAAGCAGAAACAGACAAAACAATTGCCCACACAAGAGGGAACATCAGGACAATAGGTAAAACTAGTTTTAAGAATTTCATATACCTGCATTTGTTCTTGAACCATACTTTATTTGTCTTATCCTGATTCGAACTACATGACATACATAGATTTTAGGATTTGTAAGGAAAAATATTTCTATTTATTAATAATGATTTTAAAAGTATTATAAATGTTAGTGTATTGTACACAGGATTATGGTTACTTTAGGGAATGTATATAGAGATGTATATGTGTGTGTATTTTTCTTAAAAACAAGTCTGGAAATTAGGTAGGTTCCAAATTAATTTAATCATAATTTAATTTGATTATATTGGCCAGAAGTATTTTTCAGCATCTGCACTAGCATATATGAAATGCATTTGTACTCTCTGCATTTGCTAAATACTTTTGTCTTTGCTGGCTGGAAGTGTAAATCTTGCAGACTGTATGCATTTTAGTAGGCTATGAACTCTTGCCTCAGATTCAAGTTTGCTCCTCTATATACCTGAGGCATATCTTACTGGTCTACTCCTTTGGAATTAAACTTATAATTGCTGAAAAAAAGAAGACAAAAGGAGGCTCCAAAAATGCAGAAGAAAAATTCACTAGTTTTTTGATGCACACATTTAAAACCTACAGTATTGGCTGGGGGTTATAGCTGCCGGACTTTTCTGTGGCAGTTTCCAGGCTTAAATAAAAGAAAATGGGAAAAGAGGAAGCACAGACAGACAAAACAATTGCCCACACAAGAGGGAACATCAGGACAGTAGATAAAACTAAAATGTGGAGGAAAAAAACACTAGTTTTATGATGCACACATTTAAAAGCTTGGCTGGGCAAGTTGTTAAAAATGGGCAACGCCAGGTCTGTCTTAGCCAGCTTCTTTCTCTTGCTTTTCTTCTACTGCCTCTTTCCTTCTCACTCAGACACCTCTCTCATACTCCAACAAAAAACACATTTTTGTCCTTATGAAAAGTATGTCAACACTTCAATTCCACCATTACATTATTATACACCATTACATGTGTATAATATGAGATAAATAATGCCACTCCAGTGGTTTACAGGAGGATTTCATCATGATGACATGGAGAGATGGGGGTGCCTGTGGCACTGCTGTGAGCCCCACTGAGCATGAGAGACAACTGCCTGAAAGGAGGTTGTAGAGAGGAGAGAGCTGGCCTCTTCTCCCAAGTGACAGGGGACAGGACAAGAGGGAATGGCCTCAAGCTCTGCCAGGGGTGGTTCAGGCTAGACATTAGGAAAAAATTTTTCATGGAAAAGGTCATTGGGCACTGGAAGAGGCTGCCCAGGGAGGTGGTTGAGTCACCTTCCCTGGAGGTGTTTAAGGGACAGGTGGATCAGGTGCTGAGGGGCATGGTTTAGTGATTGATGGGATGGTTGGACTTGATGATCCATGAGGTCTTTTCCAGCCTGGTGATTCTATGATTCCCTGATCTCCTCCATCCTTCACCCTCTTCCCAGAGTGTGTTGGCAGTGGAAAGTCTTGGTATAATCTAGCTGCAACCCTGTACAGCCAACACCTTTGGAGGTCCAGAGAGGAGCATCCAGCCTTGTTTGATGCACTCCTGAAAGTCAGTGGCTGCTAAATTCCCCCTGCCTTGGGGGAAAACAATTTTGATAGCACTGAAGGTTCTGGAAGTCACACTTCTGTGTTCCGATGCTGCAGAGAACAACATGCGAGCACAATTTATGTGCTTTGAGTAGTCCTACTGGAACTACTTGTTTCAAATTAAGCAGATACTTACATACTTTGGGGGATTAGACTGACAAGGCCAGCATCTGTGCTCCTGGGCAGTACCACTGCAGGCAATGGGCTCTCAAGAAGTGATGCTAGTCTGTAACACTGTGGAGCTTGTTACTTTACAAGAACAACTTCAGAGTCTTTTGCTGTGAGGGAAAATTTGCAGTGTTTTTTGCTTATGTTCTTCCTGTATGTAGAAGAAAACACTCATGACTGTGACCATAGCCAAATATCTCAACTGCATCTATTGCCTTTTTCTGCAAGATTTTACCTCTGTTCCTGGATTTAACATCATATATGGTCTCACGCAGTATTTATGGTTGATAATGTCACATTTTTTAAAATGTAGTGAAAAATGTCTGGAAATTTAATAGCAGCACTTCCCACCATGGAAAGCATATTTGCAGAAAAACTAATTGTTACCAATAGCTCTAATTGCCAGTTTGATCATTAAATTCTGCCTTGGGTCAACCTTTCACTCTGCCAGAAGATTATTAAGTACAGATTAAGAGGCCATTGCTAGCATTAACTTCAGATTCATAAGGCATCGCTGTTCGTAAATACTGTGCATTTTATTTGAGCAAGCTTCAACAGCAGAGCATTTTTCTCGAAATGTTTATTAGCAACCAAGTTTCAGAGAGACTGAAAGCTGTAATCGGATTATTCACCTCTCCCTGGATGCAGAGGTTACAGGCTTCTGCTTGTCTAGAACTGCTGCTGGGTCCTTTCCTGCTCCCTGTAATAGCTGAGGTATTGTTGAACAACCATGGTCCAGGGGCCATGTCCTTTTGCGCCACGAGGGCTCACATTCCCTCATGCTCTCTGCTGATGTCTTCTTACTGGAATGCTCAGTGGAACATTTTAATTGTTGGAAGTGTTCAATTCTGAGCTTACTATGCATTTTAGTTCTGCGCTGTTGGCCAAGATTGATATATGCAGAGAAGAGAGCTTTAAAAGGCTTTTGGATGTGGTTTGCTAGAAGCTTATTTACCATATGAATGGTAAAAAAAAATGAAACGTGTGCATCGTGCCGGGCCGTGCGCAGTTTCCAGGAATGTTTTACCGATAAAAAAAATCTTGCCTGCCTGTTGAATTTATGGCCGAGATAGCCAGATTACTAGAAACACTTATGTGTTTAATCTTTTCATGTTTTGAGCAGGAGAAGGTAGGGCAAGAGAGTCGCCCAAGGAAAATGCAGTGGAATTGCTTTTTATTTTGTGGAGATTGTAAATTCTGTTATGGAAAATGTAATAAAGAAGCAGCTTAAACAAAAAGAGTGGCTGTGTGAAATGGCAAAATTTCCATTGGGTGAAAACAAATCCTAACTTTATGTACATTTCCCTGGAGAGATGTAATGTGAATGTGTGCAGCTGTTTTTAGTTTCTTATTCCCTGATTAGGTTTAAATTAAAGGAAGGATGTCATATTGAATTATGAAGAATTACTTATTTTACTTATACATACTTTCTATCACAGTCTTGCTGTGGCACTTGCAAGGACATATTAAACATACACAAATAATAAACTGGCTGCGGTGTAGCAGTTCTGACAGAAAAAGATGTACAGCTCCCACATCTCCCTCCCAGGTACCTTTACCAGGATGTGAAAACTACCCTGCTATACCTAACCTTCCCATGCAAGACAGGTCATTTCCTCCGAGGAGGGGTAGAAGGGCTCTGTCTTGGGAAACCTCTGCTGAGGGACTCCAGAGTGTCCCACTGAGGGACTGGCAGCACAGGGCATTTTCCCCAACCCAGATCAAAGGGAACCCGCTCCCTGAGACAGACAATATGTCCAAACCTGAGCAATACATGGACTGAGCTGAATGGGAGGGGAGGAGAGGGGGAAATGCCACAGCCAGCTGTGCCATTCCTAAATACAGGCTCTTTTTTTTAACATCTGCTGTCAGCAAGTGTCCAGGCAATCCAGAAGCCCAGAGGTTTGAAAGTCACTCTCCAGAGAGATTTATGTCTCTCTTCCAAAGGGAAGTGCTTTTTTTTTTTCTGTTGGGGAAGGTAGTATTTTATGACTTACCTAGGCAGTCACAGCCACGCGGAGTACTCAAGCTGAGCATAGGTTTGGTTCTGCTACAGATGAAAGTATTAGAAAAGCTCAGTTTGAACAACTGGCAAGCTTACAGTTTTGTAAATCAGTTTTAAAGTATTCCAGGGGATGCTTCAATTAATTTTGTTGTGAATTACCACCTCTGCAGGAGCTGTAAGACATAAAGGATTCATTAATGAAAACTACTCTGGTAAGTGTATATATACATACATATATACATGTGTATATATACACACACGGATATCTATATATTTGAAACAGAGTAGGGGAAAATAATAAAATTTGTAAGTTGGACAGAAAAACTGTTGATTTGAATATGGAGGTTTACAGAGCTGTGCTGTGTAGTGACACATGCTATGTGGGGTTGGAATCAAAGGAGATGAGATCTTCCAGGAGTTCCATGCCTGGAGGTTGTCCACATTTTGCATAAATGAATGCCTTCTAGCACAGCACCTGCAGCATGAGTTGCAGTAATGTAATCTAGATATACAAAGAAGATGCCATCTCTCTGCAGCTGGAATGTTCCTCTTAGACATGCAAAGAGCTGAACATTGCATCTACCTCTTTGTGCTTCTGTAATCGTCCCTCCTCTTTTCCTTTCTCCATAACAGGTTGTTTATACCATGCTATGTTTTTGAGTGGAGGAGGAGGAGCCTGCTGCTGATCTACAAGGAAATTGCATCATGAAGAAATGAAGATGCTCTGAGAAACGTGATTTTCAAAGCTGGCAGGCAAGGGAAAATGAGGGTAGAAACAGAAAAGTGTGAGAAGCAGCTTTGAGGTGAGCCTCCAGGCATCCTGGGGAGCAGTATCTTTCAGATGCACCTGCCTTGACCCCCAATAGGCTCCCTCAAACGCCCTGTCCCCTCCCAGTCCCAAACAGCAGTTTCTCTTGCGAAAATAGGACATTTGAGCTAGGCATGCTAGAGGAGAAGGGGAGCTGGACTCTGGAAATGGAAACAACGCCAGTGCTGCAGCCCACTCTGGGGCATCCTAGCAGCTGAGGTCTCCCTCCATGCATTGAGACCTGGTGGGGGAGGAGGCTGTGGAGTAGGATGTCGGGTAAGAAAGCTGCTGGTTGCCACTCAGCTCTTTGAGAGACACTACTTTAAGGAAAAGAAAAATAATAATCACGGTATTGTTAAACATCTGTTTAATCTGAGCTGGCTGTTCACTTATAACTTCTCAGTCTTTTTAAGAGTAATTTTACTGTACTACCATTCTGTCTAGAACAGAAAGAAGTAATAACTTCTTCACATACTTCAACACATCTGATCTGATGACACCTTCAGTGGCCATCAGCACAGCTCCCGGTTTCCATTAGTCTAAAGATGATGCCACATTGCCAGTTTGCCAGGCAAAGTGTGTAAGACTACTTCTAATGTTCACCTGTCAAGTCCCAGTTTAGGTTTGACCCCTGCCATAAGGCATGTAGAAACTGAAACCTATGAAGTCTCTGCAAGGGGTGGCAATGGCTTCCCAGTCCTTATCCTCCAAGAACTGGATATATCTTATTATACAAGTTATCTTGCATTACCAACTTCTTATTCATCAGCTTTTTCTACTCTGCTAGTCTCTGAATTTTTTAGTATGTCTGTACTTCCTTGCAACAGCTTTGAATATAGTAATAATAATGTTCATTTTATCCTAAGGATTCAGAGGCAGTGGTCATCATTTTTGCAGAATGAGTGACCTGTGACTCGCGTGCTTGATCAGAAATTTTCAGAAATGTAAGTTCATCTTGCTCTGTCACTGCACGTAGCTTATCTAACACCAAGGATCTGTCTGAATATTTCTGTGCCTGTCTCTCCTCTGGCACAGGAGGCAAAAGAGATATTTGCTTTTCCAAAGTACACTGTAAAATTAAATATGTTACTTTTTGGAAGCACTTTAATGCAATGTAAACAGGAGCCATAAAAGTACCTCAGACTGAAAGAGAATATTTTATTACATATATTTGGGGAAAAAAGCCTCTGCAGAAGAGGAAATGGATAGTTCATCTGTTTCTTTACCTTCTTTTTTTTAAAAAAAATCAGCTATGAAACTTATAAACTTGTAGCTCTAATTCATTGATACTTCTTTTCCTTTTCTTTCGTTCCATGTATATTTATGACTTATTGCAGCTTCTGTGCCTCCTTTCAGCCAGAATAGTTTTTCCTATTGGTCTATGGTGTTTTGCTGAGCAAATAAAATATCCTTGAACAATACCACTTTTTAGTCAGTCATTCCACTGATTTATTTCAGCTTTGGAAAACTGACCCTTTTCAAGTTCCCAGTGTACATATTATGACTGGTGTCATGTTTTGTCTGCACACAGCAAATGCAACTGGATTAGAGTCACTAGTACCAAAGCAACTCCTAATTTTTTAGATCAGTGAGTAGGTCTCTGGCCTTTCTCATTCTCAGGCTTTATGGAAAATAGGGCAGTAGGTAAGAATGTAGTCCAGGTAGTTGCCCTACACACAAGAAAGGTTCCCTGTGTTTTGTAAAGCTGGGATTTTCCCATGCATGTTCTTGACTGAAGTAGTGACCAACAAGGACATTTTTTCCTGCCTGTTAGTCCCTGCAGTCCTTGGTCTCAAATAAGAGAAAACAGAAACAAATCTTCCAGTACCAACTACTCAATAACACCCTCATCATCAGACGAGGTGTTCCATGAAGTGGGTTGGTGTGTTTTGGACATGTTACTGAGTGATGCATTTAATCAAGAACACCTCAGTCATGAGGCTTGTTTTTTCTTTTTTTTTCATTTTCCTTTACTTTTTCTTTTTTCCCTTTTTTATCCTTCTTTTTTTCCTTTCTTTTTTCCTTTCCCCATCTCTCTCTCTTCTCTTTTCTCTTACCTCTCTTTGTTTTTTTTCTTTCTGTCTATTTCTTTCCTTAATAGCTGAATCTATTGACAAGTAAATCCCCTCCTTCAGTTACTTTAATATGCTTTCATACCATGTTTGCCCCACTTTATTTCTCAGCTTTGTTATTTCCACTCCGCAGTAAAATCTATCACCTTTGAGTGAGTTATTTGCTTTTCTGAAGTGCAGCAAATACCACCCACTCTGTTGAGGTCAGGCTCCAGCTCCTTGACTTTGCTATTGTTCTGTCCCTTCCTTACCCACTCTGTCATTGCAGCACGACAGCTCCAGCTGGGAGGGCAGGAAAATCACTCCCTCAAGAGCAGTTTATCATGGCAATAAATGTTATGTGTTTTACTAGGATGCCATCAAAGTTCACCATCATGCCGAAGCCTAAACAATTGTTCCTTTTATTCATCTATTATACATACTGTATTGGGTAGGTGTCTCTATCCTGCAGATTAACATCCTGAAGGTGCAGAACATTACTTCTAGCTTCTGCTGTGTTGTGAAAATTACAGAATTTGCAGAGAGGCATCATAATATTTTTAATTAATTACTGCTTCTCGGTTTTCTTCCTGTTCTCCCTACCGCTTGGGCTTTAATTACTTTGCTCACATAGGTGTCTCCAATGTTACATCAATTAAACAGTATACATGGCCTTTACATATCTTTCTGGTTGTTTTATTCTTTTTATGGTGCTGCCTGTGCACAGCTCCGTTGACTTCAAAGCATCTAAGACCTGAGATTTTTGTGACTGCAGCTAGTATTCAACAGAGTCCAGCCAGCCAGCTGGATTGGTCTATCACTCGTGAAATTAGATCATTATTTTTTTAAGATACTAGACGGAAAAGAGAAATCTTTCTGCTTGCATTCCCTCTCCTATCTCCCTATTAAATATTGACCATTTCTCAGCCAAGAGAGCTTAATGAAAACTGAGAATATTCTTTACTTCATTAATTTCATCCAGCAGAATTGCTTGTAGCAATACAAAAACAAGTCACTGAATGTGTGACAGGATAATTCACTAAGAACTAAAGGAAATTGCTTAAAACAAAATGACATTTGTTATCCTCTAAGCTCTCAGTGATATATGAGAGCTCCCGGTATTCTGTTGGGAAAAATGGAGAGGAGAGGAGCGGGAGAGGAGCGGAGAGGAGAGGAGCGGGGAGGGGAGGGGAGAGGAAACACTCAAACCCAGTGTCTAGAGCATCCCCTCCTATTCCTTTCCCTCTTTTCAGGCAGAGGGGGCTGGCAGCTCCATTCACTCCCACTGTTTGCTGCATATTGCCAGCAGCCCTGCAGTTGTCTACAGTGATTGATGCAGAGGCGACACCACGACTCCCAGTGCTTCCGATTACCTGTTTAGCTGCAAAGTAGAGACTTGAAGCTGTTGAAGACAGACCAGAGCCACTATTCTTGAAATCACCTTTGGTATGGACTAGGGACATTTGCTGTAAAGACAGATCAGTGGTTCAGTGATAGGGGCCCACCCCCTTGTCCCCAGTGTCAGGCTAAGTACCCTTCAGAAAACTATGTCTTTACTGCCATAATCTTAATTTTGGGACAGCTGTATGGTTTGCTTTATTTTATGTTATGCAGGAATGGAAGAAATCTTTGCTTTGGCTAATGAACATTATGATGTATGTTATACATCACGAGGAAAGGAAGATACATATAACTGGTGGATGGGACTCTGCTTCAAGGAGGTAAATTTCAAATGCGAAAATAAAGGATCATTAATTGAGATGATACAGTAGGACTGTTGCTATTGTGTTCAATAGCTGCTTTTTTTTCTCCTGAAATGATGATCGGTGTTCACTTACAGGTGCTCAGCTGGGCTGATTTAGAAGTTTTGATTCAAAGGCAAAGAAGGACATATTTTCCTCTTCAGTTTGTTTTGGAGTGTTTGGTTTTGGAGGTTTTTTTGTTTGGTTGGTTCTTTGGGGTTTTTTTTGATGCAGATAGATAGATATTTGGCTGCAAATATTATAAACAGTTTTTGTTCTTGCCTCTATGTGTTTCAAGGAAGAGCGCTGATGGGGTTTAGGAAGATTGCTCAAAGCAAATGCAAATGCTTGGGTCTGGAAGCAGTGCTTTTTTTATTATATTCCTACTAGGATGTAGGATGCCTTTCCACCACCTCAATGAGTGGAGCACTGACATTTAGTTCAGTAACCATGTCAGGATTTGGGTCCGTTTTCTGGCAGGCAGTTTAGTGGTCTGTAGCTAGAGCAATAAGAAGAGCTGAAATGAAGTTTTTCAGGTGGGATTATTCAGTGTTTGTGTGACACTGACTTGGATAGTTTAATGGTTTCCATGGGTTTGGTCAGCATCAGTTAGTATAGGTTTTGTCCTCCAGGGGACTCCTGAACTAGGGTTTCAGTTTGAGCTAGAAACAAGGGACCTGTAAAGCACGGTGATCTTCTCACCTGACTACCACCTCTTTATTTTCAAGTCCAAGCACTGCCTCCATGTATGGATGCACATGTATTTCAGGGCTCCCAAGATCTAATGGAACTCGCATACTTCCAGCCACTGGAGGGGAACAAGTTTCTTCCATTTGCACCAGTTAAACAAGGATTTATCTAAGGCTGAAATGCTTCTAGGCATTGTTAAGCTTTTATTCCTAATTTTTACCTCTTGACTCATGTTTTGTTCTGACTAACCAGCTGAGCAAAACCTAGTGACATCGACTGATGCTAATGGCTAAAGAATGATTGCTTTTAAATACTGTTAAAGGTTCCTTAGGACTTTGAATGGCTACACAGTTAGTGCAGGATTTTTTTTGTATAAATGGAAAAATATAAACAGATTATGGATTTATTGTAGGCAGGCTGAGACTAAAGTTGAAGAGATGACCTGTTACCCATCTCAGCCAGCTACAAAATGAGAGATATTTTAATTCAACATATCAGTAAAGCTTTGCAGTAAAGGCATAAATGGTTGGGGATAGCCCTAATGCTTTCTAAGGTCATAAAGAATTGTGTGACTTACACTTTCGTTCAGATGGTCAGGTCCCAGACACCAATAGCTGAACAGTCTTGGGAATATGCAGGTGCTCTCTCAGTCAGCTGACTTCTGTTTAATTTGGTTTAAAGTGATGCCTCTGGTCAAAGGAGTGCCTATGGCTTCCTGTGTTGAAAAGGTTTTTCACATCCCTTCACTGTGTAACTAGAGCTGTTCAATAAAATTGTGGTCTTCCTGCCATTACCGTTTAGAGCTGTGTTACATCACAGCCGAGATAGCCCACTATTTTGACCCCCCAAAATTAAAAACAAACAGAAAAAAAAATAATGAAATAAAGCCTTACCAAGCCTGTAGTTCTTTTGTATGATTGTGGTATCTGCAACTCAGACTCGTGACAACTCAATACGAGCATGTTCAGCTAAAATAGTGGGGGTTCAAATGATAGATGGAATGGCTGCACCATATCTTGGGAAAACATTTAAAAGGGTGTTTTGTTTCTGTGAGCACACTTGGGATTTGATGTAATAGTGCTTGCAAGAGCTGATATAGAGGAAATTATTGCTTCCCAATAAAATTCTCCATTTTTATTGGCTCACATACAGAGAATGGCAGCCAGCTGATAAAATACTCGGTGGAATTTTCCTTCCATCTAGCTATGTACTCTGCAGCTATGATGTGCGTATTTTTTTTAAAGTGGAAAGATTATGATTGTTTGAAAACACTTCATGTTTATCATACCAATCTTTAGGTGGGAGTCTTTACATATTTTGTGCTTTTACTGAGACTTTGGCTTTTAAATGTGCTGGATGTGACAGTGAAGTGAAGAATAATCATAAAAATAATCATATAAATCTCTTCTCTCTGTCAGATGTTTAGAGGCAAAGTAAGATTTATATTCTGCAAAAGCAGTTTCAACTTTTCACATGTGATATGGATTCCTTATAGAATGTCTAGTTAAGGAGATAATATATGTATACACATATCAGTATACATAATATGGCTTCGTAATACTGAAACTGTAAATAACATTTGCAAAATATTACTTCATCAAGGGCATGAAAATCTAGAAAACAGATCAGCCCCACTATCCTCCCTAAAATAAACACAGACTTCCTCAGAAATTTAAACTCTGCCACATTACTTGCATTTACTAATAACAATTCCTTAACTTTCCAGAATGGAAAAATCTTCAATTTCCTACATATTTAGTTACTGGAAATTATAAAACATTTCATCACATTAAACTGGGTTTTCTTTGTTCACAAGGGGGAATTCGATTCCTAAGCATTATGGCCAGAAGAGGACCTAGCTGTTGGATTTTTAGCTGCCTGCTGTCTGGAACAGATGCCAAGCTCTCCATCTTCCCAGGCTGCGCACAGCAAAAGACAAGTTGCCAGAGGAGGGAAGCCCCTGTGACCAAACTTGCACAGAGCTACCCTTCTTTGTGGCAGATATATTAAACCTGGTCCCCTCTGCAGGGCTACAGGGGAAGTCTCTTTCTGCATGGTATCTATGGATGGTTCAAGGGACAACTCCAACAAGAAGAACAAAGGATCTCTTTTCTACCCAAGACACAAAAGAACACTCACTTGGTGGGTAACGGTGAAGCACCGAAAAGCACCATCATAGCAATTTTCACCGCTGCTTGTGAGGAATGGGAGGCTGCTGATGAGGCAAGGTGTGTCTGGGGGTGGCCTCCTGCAGCATCTCCTCTGGGCACTCAGGGTAGACATACTCTGCATCTGGCAGGTTAAGGGGAGAGCAGAGCTTTTCTGCAACCTCAGCAAGAAACTAGTTGATCTTGACACCTGCACTACTCAGATGAGTACAGAATACAGAATTGCGGCTTTCCTGAACTCTGTTTTGCCTGCTGTTTTCTGTCCTGGCCTCCTTTTTCAGTGACTTTTTGGCTAGAACTTGGCAGAGGTTGGGATCAGCTTTGTAAAAAAGTTGCTCACTGCAAAGCAAAACTTGCTTATCATTGGTGAAGTTAAGTAGTTCAGTGCCGCCTAAACTTGGCCTAGTAAATTATAGCAGTGCAAGTAGAAGTGCTAATGTATTATACCTGCTTTCTGGAAGAGCAGAAGGTGAGAATGGGATCTAGCAGTGGGTGCCTAAATCCATTTCTTAGCCTAGCTGTCCCCAGCATGTGTGCAGTAGTGCTCAGTCTACCTACTTTTCTGTCACTAGGAATTTACAACCCACCTTAGCTTTCTTATCACAAGCCAGTTTGGTGTGCTGGTCACAGGATGCTCCCACTGGAAAAAAGATCATTTCTGTTGATTATCTCCAGTGAGGGATGGGAAAAAAAGCAAAAATTATTATGACCATTTCCATATCAGTTACCAGTTCAGGCCATAATTGAGCTTTCCCTATAGCCATGGAAGATACGGATCCACTGGCTGCTCCTGCAGAGGCTAACAAACAGTACAGTGATAGGGGAGAGGAGAGCCTTATTCAGATAAAACCATTTCCTTTAATATGAAGTATCCTCCACACAGAAGCCTTGTGGGACACATCCCAGTTCCTGGGTGTGTTAGCCCTGTTTCCAGCTGGCTGGTGTAATTCACCTGACTTGCCCCCTGAAGTGTGTCCATTTAATTCCTGTTTTCCCACACTTTGAGTATAAAAATCAGCTTTCACCTGAAGAGCAGGAACTCTTCATCTTTGTTGTTGAATGAGCGTGAGCCATGAAGAACCTGCAAAGTGCATTATAGCACTCCCAAATGCTTGCCAGCTTTCCAAAAGGAAATATCTTTTAGTTGGAAATGTCTTGGGCTTGTTTAGCCTAGAGAAGAGGCTAGGGCAGCCTCCCAGTACTTAAAGGAGGCCTGCAGGAAAGATGGGAAGGGGCTGTTTATCAGAATGTTATTATAGGATGAGGCGCAACAGTTTTAAGCTGAAAGTGGGTAGATTTACATTAGCTATTAGGAAGAAATTTTTTACTGTGATGGTGGTGAGGCCCTGGAACGGGTTGTCCAGAGAAGTTATGGAAGCCTCAAAACCCTGGAGGTGTTCAAGGCCAGGCTGGATGAAGCTTCAAACAACCTGATCTAATGGAAGGTGTCCCTGCCCATGGTTGGAACTACATGGTCTTTAAGGTTCCTTCCAAGCCAAACTATTCTATGACTGTATGATCTCCTTGTTCAGCTCCTGGAGTTTTCCAGGACTAAAGTCTCCTCGCTTGAATTGTCAAGCACATCTTTGACACTAGAGAAAGCTGGCACAGAAAATAATACCATGGACGAATCAAGTGATATGGCATTTTGTGAAACATTTTACAAATCTGTATTAAACCCAACATTTTATTTCTAATTAAATTAACATCATACCATGCTGAAACTTTTATATGCTAGTTTAAGAGTTACAGCTAAATGATGTTATGAACTCGTTATGTCAATATATAGCAGCATTGACCCAGACTTGTCTCTCAGTCCTCCAAATCTTACCCATTCCACATTTGGTTTACCACAAAAATGGCCTGGATTGCTATAAGCTTAAAAAAGAGGACACACTTTAACATAGCTTCTGTGTTTCAAATGTGCAGTGGTGGTCTTGTTAACAAGAAGCAGATTCAAGCATGCTCCAGATGCACTGGCAATTAGGCATACATTAGCCCTCCATTCTGCCAGAGCACAGAGTGAAAGGAGATACCCCTCTTCTGGAGTACAGAGAGGACTAATTACGGATCTTAGGAAGGATCCAATGGAAATAGCAGTTTATGAGTAAATAAATTAATTTCTGTGCTGCCCATTGCTGGGAATCACTTCCGGATGGGGAGGAACCATCTTCTCAGGTGTGTGCAGCAGAAGGACAAGAAACAGCAGGCACAGGTTGGAAAACAGGAAATCCCAACACAGTTTAAGGAAAAAAGTTTTTTCACTCTGAGAATCATCAGACCTTGAATCAGATTGTCCAGACAAGTTGTGCAATTCCCATATTTGGAGATACTGAGAACCTGACTGGACAAAGTATTGACTACCTACTCTAACAACCTTCTTTGAGCAGGAGGATGCTCTAGGTGAGTGCTTGAGGTCCCTTCCAACCTACATGTTTCTTAGATTGCATGTGTGCAAAAACTGTGTATCCTGCAGCACTAGTGCTGTGGGAAGCTGGTTGCAGGCACCATTCAACGAAGAAAGGAAAGAAGCAAGGTTGCACTGGATGGAGCTTTCTGGAGTATACTCAAGAAATCTGCTTGAAAACAAAGGGAGGTGACTTGATCAGGTGGGTGTTGGCTCACACACAGAACTGTTGTTTTTTGTGAGCCTTTTCTTTTACTAGTTTTAAATCTTTTTATTAACGCTTTTGTTCTTCCTTCTGCTTCCCTTAGTAAGATCTAAACTATAGTAAAATATCTGGTTTTATTCATGTAGTCACAAGGACAAATAAGCTATAGTAAATGTGGTTCAGATGAAACTCCAGAGAGTAACTGACTTTTTTCGTGAAAAGAAACAGGCAACTGGAAGATGGTAAGAAGGGAAGAAGTTGCAAGGGAGAAGATGCTCAAACAGAAGACTGCCATAGGTGGTAAAGACTCGGTGATGCCTGTTATCTCCTTTGTATTTCTACAGTGTTTGCCATTGCAGAACCCAACAGCCAAAAGCAGTCATTGAGCAATAGCGTGGTGGTTGCTGTTGATGGAAAACTGGAAGCAAAGTTTAGATAGTGTAACTACACAACGTGGCTCTTCAGAGCAATAATCAGAACTTTAGTGATTGCTTACAGAGTGAGTTCTCAAATATGCTTTGTGACTGCCCATATTGGGTGTACATCTCATATTACTCTTAATTAAGAGACCCATAGTTTGAGACACTGGTGATGTACTTTTGTGGTTTGGTTGACGGCTGTCTTTCATTTCTTCAGTAGATTTGAGTTAACATCTCTGGCTGCCTTCAAATAAGCTTCCTTATAACACTATTTTTGACAACAACTGAAACACTTACAGAAAGTAGGCATTTAAAATTATTATAAACTTCAAAACATAAAAAAAAATTACTTTATTTTCTTTTTAGATTCACATTCACAAGTGTATAGAGATGTCATTTATGTCCTAGACACATTAATTTCTGATTTTTTCCTTTAACTCTCTTAATTGGAAGAAAGTATGTTGCTGCTGATTTATGAACCCTTCAGAAGTGCCAGGGTTCATTTTAAATGTACACAGCTGCTCTGCAGTAGTTTAACTTGGCAGATAGTATTAAACCATTGAATTGTGTCATTTATTTGTGTTTGCACACAATAAGTTCCTTGTGCAGGTTCTTCAAAAATAGTCTCAATACTCTTTCGGAAATGTGGCCTAAAAATAACCTAGCCCCATGATTTATTGTTTGGGTGCTTGTCTTCAAACAGTACATCTAAAATGAAGAATGGGATACCCTGTATACCCCAGATAAGGCAATGGAATGGAAACCATCTATAAGAGAAGCTGTAGACCAAGGTCTAAAATGGAAAAGTTCCCAGGGTGAGCAAGCAAGACACGTGATGGGAATCGACCTGTGTTGCTGGTATTTGGAAACACTGCAACTTATTTAATTGCTAGGCAAGAGTGTATGATGTTGTGTAGTGAGAAAGAGCAGCAGTCGTGACAGCAGTATCACTGGTTGTAGTGAAGTATAAATCAGGGCAATTTAGTCTGTCATTCAATTCAGGCATCATAAAAGTAACATGTGTTGTCTGGAAAAAATCTAAACGCAGAGAATAATATAATGCATTTCACATCCACCCTATTGAGTGTACAAAATCCTACAGAACCAGAAAATAAAACACGTAGAAATCAAGTCTCTTTATACTGAGGGGTGACATCTGCAAATATATTCTACAATCAATACTATGTGACTTGATTTAGTTCTTAAACAATTCCATGAAAAAAGCAGTATATATTCTATTATGGCTCAAAAAAATAACTTTTTAGGCCATGAGACTAATCCCTTTGATCCACACCACTTAATGTACTGGAAAGCAAAAGAACTTCCCATATTTCTCCTTTGTCTGCAAAATGGAATAAAAATAGCCTTCAGGGAATTGTAGATTCAGTTACATCCTCAGTAAGAGAACCTAACGGGCAGTGTTTAAAGACTGATTGATAGGCATCATCTCTTGATGAGCATAGCAGAAGCTTTTGGCTGCTGATTGCAAGCACAGACATGCTGGAAAGCAAAATTTATGCCTGTCAGGCTTTCTTCCGTGCTTTGTCTCCTCTTTTCTTCCCTTCCCCTCAAACTGGACTTCAGCAGTCTGACATGAAAATCAGGAGCAATGGCAAAATAATCCTGAGCCAAAGACCAATATCAGACCTGTAACTTTCAAACATTTTTCTTTAGTAAATGTATAAAAGAGAGAAATTCAAAACAAAATTAAGGATAAGTTTTCCTTAATCCTGTAGAAAATGGTGGAACTTTAGCAATCAGAAGCTTTAGAAGCCATAGGGACTTTAGAAGGTAGATGTAGTATCATTTATTCATGATGGTTCAATTCTTTCATCCATCACAGTTGCAAAATTTCCATGTGTTCCTGGCAGGCAAAAGAAATAGAATGAGTTGCTTTCAGAAGGTCATGAAATTTCTGTTACCTTGTTATGAAGGGCTGTGAAGCATGGATTTACTTCTTATCCAGGATTAGGGCTGGCAATGGCTGACAAAATTGAAATATCAGCAGGATTTCCCTTTTATACCCTTGCCTTCTGAGGTGGCGATTTGGTGCTACCTGTGAGGTGGTTGTGGAGCCATTCAACTGCTTTAGCCAAGATGACAGTGTAAAGGAGCTCATGCCAAGGTACAAAAACCAGAGCACCTTTAGTCTCCTGCTTTAAATAAGCTGGGCTAGTATGTTACAGCTCAGAGAGTTAAAGCTGAAAGTAGTATCATCAATGATCTGAGTAAAGAACGTATTGGACTGTGTTGCTTTCCTGTCTTATATAACCTCAGTCAAAAATGGAGATAAATGATAACACCCAGGTTTTAACATTGAGTACACATGGCATGCACTATGGCAGCTGGGTTTCATATTTATAAAGTAGTGGGCAGTATGTTGGCCACCTAATTTAATCCCCACTTTCATAAGGGACTTATGAACATTCCCACTACTGCGGTACAAATCATGAACCCAGTATATGCTGTTTTTCTAACTTCTACTTCTCCGTTGCAGTAACAGTTTTGGCGGGGGAGGGTTTGAGGCATGCGTTGTGCTTTGGAGAGTAGAAGAGGCTTTTGCTTAAGTCAATAAGGTGGGAAATAAATATTGATATAAATAACAGAAGATATAGCAATTGCCTTGGTAGATTGATCTTCTGTTTTTACATCTTGTAGTTTTTATTTGGCCAATCATAGCATAACATATCTTTTTCAACATTTTTGTAATGAATACATTTTTATGCTCACATTTTCCTGAATTATTTCATTTTAATGTTGAAGTACAGAGGGAATTGTTGGAAGCGTCCTCTGTGCATCATTTCTCTGCTCCACAGGCCCAGCACAATGGGCAAAACAATAAATAGTTTACTGAGGCTGCAGCTATAGTCCCATTTCTTCCATTAGCTGATTTAATCTTTATGACTAATACAGAACATAATATTTTTTAAGAAAACTTATTATTACGCCAACAGCGTAGCTACTCCATGGATGACATCTTCATCATTATCAGTAAAAGTCATGTACCACAGGCTGAAGAACTAGTCAAGAAACAAGCACCAGAAACCACTTTTAAACTTAAGCAGGACTCAGGATTCTGTTTCTGGGATGCCAAGTTTACAGGATCGTCAGTAATGACACCCAGTTAACGCATCGGTAATCAAATAATGCCCTTACTTGGAACTAATTTTTCTATATGCTAGGAATAATAATCCGAGTAGACTGAATTTGTTATTTCAGTCTTTTTACTGCATTTTATAGTATTCATGATAAAACAGGGAGGAATAAATAAGTGTTTTAGATAGGTCTTACAGAACCACAGGATATTTCTATTTGACGCAGTTGCAAAGAGTGGATGATTGTATCATATAGACAGGAGTCAGCTACAGCAGTTTTGTGTCCAAACACCAAGTCGCAATTAACACTTGCCACTTGCTTCCTTCCCCAAGAAGAGTGATAAATGTGCGGAGAGCAACATATGCTACTGAATTTGGTTTGTGGGTGGAATACTTGTCTGGGATGTTTTAGGACTTCTTCGGATGCCAAAGGGTAAGCACACAAGGGCAAGGGGTCTGACTGCACATCCAAGAAGCATGGCATGGACCTTAGTGCATGGAATGAAATGAGGACCATGTACAGTCCTGCTTGCCCACCTCTGTGCCCTGATATCCTTGCTTCCTCTTCCAGCCCAGGAGCTGTAGCAAAATCCACACTATGGCCTGGCCTGTGGTATGGAGGAGGTATAGCTATGCCACAGCCTAGAAAATGCTGCAAAAGTCAATCTTGCAATACAGCTCAGTCTTGGGTAACCATTCTTAAGGAAAAATTTTCAGAGGAGGGCTAATGATCTCTCTTCTTTAGTCTCACAAGCAAAATGTTGTCGTTATTCCCTTTGTGAAATATATATTCCACTTCTGTAACAGTGATAATGTGCATTAGCAGGGATAAGAAGGCTTAAACCCTCCTTTTTTTTTTTTCCATCTCCCTTACGAAGGACCATATAAAGGCATATCTAAGGCACAGGATGCAGCCATATATGTTTCTTCAGTGGTGTAGTCTGAATATCTTTTGGTGTGTCTGAAATGCGAAGCCAGATTTTGCTGCTTTAACATGCTTCTAACCATGCGTGAGAAAGACTGTCTTGCAGGTACAAGCTTTTGACTGTGTTTCCAAAGCTTGTCAAATACTTGGCTTTGATTTCAACACCTTTCACCAATTTGAATGAATTGGATTGATTAAGGGAAATCTATGTTTCACTATCCTAAAATATTTTGAAAAATCTCCCACTTTGGCCTTTCAAAGAAAAAAAAAGTCTTTTGAATCCAAACCAGCACAACAAAAATGTGAATTCTTATGCAGAAGCAAGAAAAATCAAACATTCATGGCTCAGAAGGGTGTTAATATTCTAATTTGTGCCAGAGTGGATTTCTGGCAATGTACTTTAGGAAGAATCTGAGGGGACTGGAAACAAACAGCAAGCCCTTGAGAGAATTTAGAAAATGCAGTTGTTGCTGTGGAGACACTGCCATGCCCACCAAGAGGTGCCAGACACAGATCAGTGGAAGCAGACACTCAAGTTCTGCCTGTCAGCTGGATGTGTGAACTAGAAAATGGTGGAAAAAACCTGTAGACCAAGTATCAACTTAGAAAAGACCTTGTCTTCAGATACTAGGACTAGAAAAAAAGCTATATATTTTAAAATAAATATTGGTAGTCTTTAATTTTTTAAGATAAAATATTTTCAAGAAGGAAAGGGCAGCGTGGTTGTAATCCCTGCTGGGCAGAACCTCACTTTCTTAACCACTAGAAAAAGCCTTACACTCTTATAGCCAATCCACCAAGTACATCTGAGTAAAGGTGTATGACATTTTTATGACAAAACATGAAACCAGGCAGACACCCACTTGGGTTCAGATTTTTTTTTTTGAGCCTGAAATTTAGATTTACCAAAGATTGCCAATTACCAGAGAGAATTTTGCAGTTCAGAAATGAAAGTCAATTCTCTGCTTTCCAAATCTCAAATGCATGGCAGATATAAACTAAGCATCACTGTCACTGTTATTCAAGCAGGAAACTATAAAAGTTGTAGAATTTTTTTTTCTAGGACAAATACATCCATAACATTTTCGGTGCAATTGTATTTGAAAGGATTCAAATTTTCTATGGAATTATGGTATCTAGAAATAAATCAAATGACTCCCCTCCAAAAACCCTCCCACAAGTGTGTTTGAAAGGTCAGGTTAGAAGCTTCTCAGCTTTGCACGGTCTAAATTAATCCTGAACAAGAACCTTTCATTAATCAAAATGAATGGATATTTTCCTTTAGCTCAAGTGGTCAGAGGCCTGTGGTTTGGGAGCAGTAGGTTGTGATTACTCCTCGTCAGGCTACATTCACACTAAATTCTGCTCTGTTACACTGGTGTAAGTCAGCAATAACTCAAGCTAGGTACTGAGATTTATTTCACAATGCTTTGGAAGCCAGAAACCAAGCCACCTGAAAAAAAAAAAACTTTTGGAAATGAACTTTCACTGATCATTTTAACATCAATATTACTATTGCAATTCTTCTGTTAACTAATTCAGGTGCCCACTTGGTAGGTACCCTGGAAAAACAAATGCCAATCCATCCAGGGCACTGAAGGACAGAAGGGTTATTCTAACTCTTAAGAGCCACATTCAGACTCCTCCATGCACCTTTCCAGCTCCAGAACATCTTCTGAAAGTCACACTATCCATTCTTCTACTGCAGTCCTTTCCACCGTGCCTATAAAACAATTCTTTTAGATCTGCTTCTCAGACTGGTAAGATGATTCATGCAGTAAGGCTTCAGCAGGAAAATATCAGCTGATACCTATGATGCCAGCTCCAGGTCCACTGCTGCAGCCCCAAAGCCATAGGAAACTCGATGGATTGGAGCTTGATCGCACAGCTGCTACTGCATGGTCCTGAGACACAGGTGATGGGTTATGATCTAATGAATTGCATAGTGGTCAAATGTTGCATTAACATAATAATTTTGTTTGCCAGCACTGTGTTAAAGTTAATAAATAACTATTTCAAAAATTAAGGCTGTTTTTAACACCCAGTGCTCAGTAGTTTTACATGTGTGTGCTTGATCACTATCAGAGCACAGCTAGAAACAATCTTCTTGAAATACATTTTGGGGAAGGGAAGTCTGCGTTGGGATCAGTGGTGCAGTACATGCCATGGGAGGTGACGTGATGTATCTTTGCTTTCCCAAAAGCATAGGCTCTTAGCCAGGAAGGACTTTGTTAGAGCTGACCAAATCTTAAGACTTGTTATTAGGAAAGTTTGCGTGTACTCATTTCAGTGTAAACGTTAAAAATTCCCACTCCTTTTGAACCCTCCTGGGTTTTTTATCCCAGGTACTCCCTGCAAGATCTGTCAGTAGAGACAGATCCCTCAGCAATCCAGCTGTTCCTATTAGGCAGCAAGAGCCGGTGAGGACCTCTGCAGGGACTGTAGATGTACTTCCCCAAAGAAGGATGAGTATGGATTTGTTTACAGGCCTTCAGCTGTAATATCATTCTGATGGAACTGCTGTCAGAGATTAGCAGTATCTAAGAGAGGGACAGCAAAATCAGATTTGGAGAAATTTTTTTAGCTCATTTGTTAGTTTATTGTGTCTTGATTACCATACATGTCATAGAATCGTAGAATAACCAGGTTGGAAGAGACCCACCGGATCATCGAGTCCAACCATTCCTATCAAACACTAAACCATGCCCCTTAGCACCTCCTCCACCCGTGCCTTAAACACCTCCAGGGAAGGTGAATCAACCACCTCCCTGGGCAGCCTGTTCCAGTGCCCAATGACCCTTTCTGTGAAGAATTTTTTCCTAATGTCCAGCCTAAACCTCCCCTGGCGGAGCTTGAGGCCATTCCCTCTTGTCCTGTCCCCTGTCACTTGGGAGAAGAGGCCAGCACCCTCCTCTCTACAACGTCCTTTCAGGTAGTTGTAGAGAGCAATGAGGTCACCCCTCAGCCTCCTCTTCTCCAGGCTAAACAACCCCAGCTCTCTCAGCCACTCCTCATAAGACCTGTTCTCCAGCCCCTTCACCAGCTTTGTTGCTCTTCTCTGGACTCGCTCCAGAGCCTCAACATCCTTCTTGTGGTGAGGGGCCCAGAACTGAACACAGTACTCGAGGAGCGGTCTCACCAGTGCCGAGTACAGAGGGAGAATAACCTCCCTGGACCTGCTGCTCACGCCGTTTCTGATACAAGCCAAGATGCCATTGGCCTTCTTGGCCACCTGGGCACACTGCTGGCTCATGTTCAGTCGGCTGTCAACCAACACCCCCGGGCCTTTCTCCTCCAGTCAGCTTTCTAGACAGACTTCTCCTAGTCTGTAACACTGCATAGGGTTGTTGTGCCCCAAGTGCAGGACCCGGCATTTGGCCTTGTTAAACCTCATGCCATCGGTCCTAGCCCAGCGGTTCAGCCTGTTCAGATCCCTTTGCAGAGCCTCCCTGCCCTCCAGCAGATCCACGCTTCCACCCAGCTTAGTGTCATCCACAAACTTGCTAAGGGAGCACTCGATGCCTTCGTCCAGGTCATTGATAAAGACATTGAACAGGACTGGACCCAGCACCGAGCCCTGGGGAACCCCACTGAGCCAGAAAGTAGAGTATGTTTTGCAGGAAGACATTCATGCAGGACTGACATAATTCTTGAACATGACTGTTGATAATAATCAACAAATTTTATATAAGAAAGAGTTTAAGTAATATAGCATATTTTCTTTCTTAAATGTTGCTATAAAATATGTTTACTTAGCTATAAAAAACCATACACATATGTAATTTATTAAATGTATGCATATAGAAAAAAATAAGACAAAAAGGATAGAGTAATTCAACAAAATTTTAACTTTCCCTTTGTTATACTTTTGTCTTTGTTAGCCTCCAAGAACCCAGATATTCCTTTTCCTTTATTTCTGTGAAATCTTATAAAAATTGATATCAGTACTCCAGCAATCCTGGATTTAAATTCCTGCATAAGCAGATTAATTATTTATTCTTAAAATAATAATAATTGAAAAGCTAAGATGTAAGAACTGCAAATAGTAGCAGTGTTATTCAAGTATTGGTTGTTGCTGTTTTCCCAAAAGCCTTGTGAAACTGGATGCTTCTCAACAGGACTCCTGTAACCTGCTGACATCTTTCATTTTGTGCCTCACTTGTGCAGCCTTTTTTTTCTCCTCAGTTAGATTGACAGGGATTCCTGATGTTAGTGTGAGGTGTGGGTCACTTCTTAAGACTGCTCTGGGAGTTCCATGTGATGATTACCTGCTGGTGAACAGAATAAAAACATAAAGAATATTCTCTTATTCTAGTATCTTATAGTGGGAGGTGTTGGTTTTTTACTGTGGAAGATATGTTTTTTACAGAGGAGAAGGAGAGGGTTTTGCAAGTGTAAGGAGTAAATATCTTGTGTTTGCTGTCCAAGTGCATGGTTGCACACTGATTAACCCAGATGGGTTACCTCAAGATGTCCTTGCTGTGACTGTGGGGCTTGCTCTGTCTTCTGGGTAGTTGTTTTCCTTCTCCAGCAACCCAGCAATCTTTTCTTTTTTTTTTTACATATAGTGCTAATATTTGTGCTATGTTCCACAGAATAATCTTCTTCTTCCGGACATGTCAACAACTTTCCATTCTCCACCCCTCTTACTTCATCATGGCCAAATGCCTTGCAATAGCTGAATAAGGGTTTTAGCCTTCATTTGAGTATGTACCTCCATATTATCTCTTGGAATAATTTTGCTCTGCAGGCTGGCACTAAAACAAAATGAGAAATATTAATGGAACTTTGAAACCAGCCACATACTCTTGGAAACCTTACTAGTAACTTTGTCTGCTTTATTTTGATCATAATATATTTTAAGATGTTTATCTTGGAAATGTGAATAGTGGCTGATTCCAGCTTTCATGCCTCTCATTAGTTTATTGCATCTAAAAATGACTGCGGAAACTCAAAACTATTACTAAGTACAATATTATGGTTCTACATATCTGTTTGGAACGAAGTCAGAGGCACGGCTTCCAAGTGAACTGACCCTTTGGTTTGGTCCTTACAGTGCTATTTATCTGGGTGGAAACTGCACACTCTGATACCCTGGCTAGAGTTGCACACCCAGTCGCCTCAGGTTTTAATGGAGTGGAGCGGGTGAAGAAGCCAGCACGTGGCATTCAGCTGCGGCAGCATCAGGATTGCACCTTCGAGACACACTTCCCCGCGACATGGGGAAAAGCGGCCTGCTGCACAGCACATGGGGTTGTCCTGCTCTAGCTTCAGGCAGGCTCTGGCCCTTAGCTGTGAAGGGTGAAATTCCTGTGCTGTGTGCAACAGAAGGTGGAAATTCTCCAAAGTGACCCCCTGCTGGGTACACTTATGTAAGCTCAGGACAGTACTAGCCCAGTCTGCCTCAGGAATATGAATAGTAGGAGCATAACTCTCTGAGCAAGGACTTTTACCTAGCAGCAAATTCTTCCAGTAGACCAGCATTTGAGGAAGCCAGCACAAGTTACTTGTGCCCTTCCAGAAAGGGAGACCAACTTGCAGGACTGTATTCAAATGCAAGGACAGAGCCAGGCCCAAACTATCAGATGTGCTGGCTGCTCCATGTGCAGTTGACCCTCAGCCAAGAAAAGGTGCTTCCACCTTGCACTATCAAAATGTCCTCCTGGTGTCCTCTGTTTCATTGCCATCCACGTCCTGTGAGACAATGAAAAGGAACTTGGATCTCCTCCATGATGTCTTACATTGTTCCCACTGTTACTATGATAATTTTCATGTTTTGAATACATTCCAAGAACATTTTGCATCTTCCTTTTTACTACAGATACAAACAGCTGTTTTAAAAGAAACTGATAAATAGATGAAAACTTGTGTGTTTTCCAAGTATTCGCTTAACTGCAATGACTGCACTGGGAAAAAGCAGTTTCTGGACTGCGGCTTGATTTGTAAATGGCCAAATTATGCAAACGCTTGATTTATGATCCAGTGGGTAGTAATTTATTCAGTATCATGGGACCAGACTGCTAGTCTCATATTCTTTATTGATATACATAGTTAAATGAAAATGAAGAGAATTCTCTTCAGGAAGTTCTCTGTTCAATGGGAAATCGCAGGTTTGCTTTACAGCACTGATAATTTAGAATTCCCCCCCAAAAATAAAATTTTCATCTTGGATTAAATCTCAACCCCCTGATATTGGCAACTGGAATTCCCGTTGGTCTCTGTAGGGACAAAATTTCATCCATATATATAATATAACTGAATTTGAGACCACAGGTATAGAAATCTATTTCTTTCCTTAGTGAGAACGAAGAGCTGCCTTCTATCTGTTCCCAAAGAGACTGTTTCTCCTTTGCTTTGCATAACAACTAGTCCAGAATGATGTAGTCTTTAAATAAAAAATCCACCAGAGGAATTCAAGTCTGGAATTATTTGTCAAATTAGTCATAATACTTATTTGTAAGTAATAACAACTGGAAAAGTTCACATTACATGCTAGAAGGAAAATTAGACTAGATAGTTCTTGAGCAATGTTCAAAGGTCAAGCAGGAAATCCTGCTCACATGGAACCACATCATGTTGCACACCTTTTGGGGGCTTTCTATTAAAAAAGGATTTGTTTCCTTTTAAAACAGTGGAAGGGTTGTAGTAGAAAAGTGAGGAGATGCCTTTACCTCTGCTAAGGAAGACCTGATGTCTACTGAGAGCAAACTTAGGTAAGATTTGGATTCCCCAAGCATGACACTGTCTGAGAATGACTGAACAGAGTGAATATGGGGCAGTGATGTATCACTGCTGGAAGTGGAGCGCCTGAGCCCTACATAGCCTGCTGCAGCTCAGGGGCGCCTCTGGCATGTCCTGCAGCCATGTAGGCAAGAAGATGCCCATAGCATGGGTTCACCAGCCTGCCCAAGATCACTGCCAGGAGGCAGGAGATTTTGCTTAGGGCCAAGAGCAGATTTTGATACCTATCGCACAGGATGGTGGATCAGAAAGGGAATGATGCACAAAGGCACCCATACATGTGTGTTGAGTGAGAGCAGAAAGGGTGCTGTACATGTCGCCACTGGAAGATGATGCTGTCTCTGGAAGCAAAGTCCCTGCAATACTAAGCTAACCAAATGTCTCTGGGGGTCGATGGGGTACTTGCACTGGGACTGGCAAGCATGGCCTCACAGGGCTGCTGCTGTCCCAGGCCAGAGGAAGGGCAGATCGTGGCTGTCAGAGCTGCACTGCTCTCCAGAGTTCAAAGCCTGCAGAGGTGTGTGGCAACTCAGCAACACATGAAAACACAAGCCACAGGGATTATTTTTGTTTGTTTGCTTTTTGCTTAGATACCATCCCAGACCTGGACTCCTACTTTAGATGCTTGTGCTCACCCTGCCGTGAGGCTTGGCTTGTGCTGGGGCTTGGAGAACAGGGAGGAGAGACCCATCCCAGACAGTGCTGCTGATCTGTGCCCAAATGTCCATCCCACCTTTGACAAACAGTTCAAGCCAAAGTGAGGTGAGGCAGCCAGGTGCATCAAATGTGTTGGGGAGAAGGGGCGAGAAAAAAGCAAATTCAACCTTAGTTTTGCAGTCAGCCATGAGTTGAAGAACACTGGGAACTTATCCCTTCCTCCTTTGAGAACATATATAGATTCATTTTACATTAGATAAGCACCTGATTGAGGAAAACAGACTCCATTTCCCTTTGGTTACCACCAGACTGTTAAAGCCAGCATGCTTCTGTCAGTATGGGGAAGGAAAACGTGTTTTATGTCCCTATCTGCAGAACAGCCAAGTTTCAACTGAAAGTTGGGTGGGTATTGTCCCAATAGACTGATGTTTTGGGCATCCTTGGAAGAGAGTTGACCCTTCCAGACTGAAGGCATACCAGGCATTGCATTGCCAAGTTCCAGGCCAAGTCCTCTGGCTGGGACATTATGAAAAAACATGCCTCTGCTACCATTTCTACAGTTTCTGAGCCAAACTCACTGCTGTTAGTGGATGAGTAGCATGCTTAGAATAAGATTAAGGAGCCAAGACCTTCAAGATACTAGCATCTCCTCAGCTTAGTCAAGAAAGGATATTATCAACACAACCTGTGTTAAGGTTGGGGTCCAGCTGCAGAAATCTATAATGTGAATTTCTAATTCTGACTTACTTTTTTAGAGTTATTTTAAAGCAATTGGAAAGAAAAGCACTTTTAAGGAGTGATTGATTTCACCCAAAAGCAGCCATACAAAATGGATCGTACAAATTTGCACCCAAAAACGCTGAGTAACTTTACAAGGACCCTTAACTGATTGCCTTACATCTGTATATGTTTTTTTTCCTGACTCTCTGTGTTGAATATAAATGCTTACCTTAACTCTGAAAGGCATGGAGTCCTAGGAGAATTTAAGCATGAAACGTTTGCTTAGATTGAAGTGGGCCTGCCTTAACTAAAGCCTTTTTCCAACACGTGCTAGCAAAACTCCGGGTGAATATCTGTGTTTTTCTATAAAGCAATGCAATTATTCAGTGCAAGGCTGGATATTGACTGAAAATGCAAGAGTGAGTGCAAGACAGTAGATAGCCCACAGGTCCTTTTATTAGCCTTTTCATTTCAAACGTAGACTTCCTAAGGCCCATTACCATAGATGTGTGCAGAAGGTTCCACACCTGCTCTGCCTATACTTGTTGCTGCTGGACAAGGGTCAGTTCTGGAAGCCATTTAACATCACAGCAAATTCACATTCCTCATGCCTCTTTAGGTCTCTGCTGTGGTGCCTAGAAGGCCAATGCTTTCATTTGACTTAGGGGCTAACCTTTAACTCTTCCCTTCTTCCCTCCCTTTCCCTTCCTTCCTCTTTCCCTCTTTCCTCCCTTCCTGCCTTCCTCCCATCTTCTTTCTCACTTCCCTTTGTCCTTCCCTTCCCACCTGCCTTCCTCTATATGACCCAAATAATTTAAAAGAATGTAATGAGTTTTCATTACAGTTAAATAAAGAGTGGTTCTGGTTCTTCCCCATGTGCTTCTCTGCAGTATATATGTCTTTCATCCCTTCTGTGTGACTTCTGGGGTTTTTTAAGCCAAGTAGGACACAAAATGTCTGTGTTATCTGTTTATGCAGCAACATCATGACCATCTTTATAGGTAATTCTTAGTGAAATGAAACAAGTTTTAGTACAGTAGTTAATGAAACTACCTTATAATAATAATTTATTAGGCAGAGAAGCACGTGAATATTCTCACTTCTAAACACTGGCACCATGAAAAGTAAGAGAGGAAGTACATACCTATTCCTGAGGAGGACATTTACTAGTAGGGATTCCAACACGAACAATGTGCAGGAAGGAATGGAGACAAAGCAAAAAACAAAACCTATGGATTGAATGGCGTACACTGCCATTGTTGCAGTGCTTGCTTTCTTGATTGAAGAAACCCATATTGAGCTCACATTTCTTTCACATTTCATAGAATGCATGGGCTAAACAAATGACTTTATGAGGGATCTCAACTCAATTCACATTGTCATCTAGCCTGTAAAAATTCTGGGCATAACAGCTTTTCTTAGTTTACGCTGAAGCACTCTACTGAGCCTCTGAAGGTGCTCTTCCTGCCTCACCATCAGTCCAGTGAGGGACCATTTCACTCTATCTGTGCTGCATTTTCCTCATTTGTAGAACAGGGATAACAGAACTGCCTGTTTTCTATAAAAATAGTAAAAAATATTTTAAACTGGCAAAAAAAACCATGAAAACATTATGTAATATATTTTTGGTGGTTTTTTTTTTTGAAAAAGAACAACCTTTCAAATTATAACAGCTAATAGAAGCAAATTATTTATAGAAGCATCTCACATCTTAGTGAGACTGAAAAGTCAACATTTATAGCTTTTTTGAAAGCCACAAGTTGGCATGCGGATGGTGCTTGAACTTTGCCTTTTCACTTACAAAACACTTTAGCATCATTCAGTAATTCAGGAAGTGAATGAAATACAAAGGTGTCAGAGTACAAATTTCATAGAGATCAGGCGACACTGAGGTCATTACCCATACTAAGAATAATCAAGGCAAAATTCTTGAAAAACTGTTTTTTCCTATGGAGAAGACAATGTGTAAGGATCGACTTCTTAGTCATGTATGTGTATGTGTTTTTGTTTCAGTTACCTTTCCAAAACTTGCACAAACTGGTTGAAAATTAAAATTGAGCATTAATTTCCACCTATAATTTTCCATCTGCACTGTCATTGAGGCATGTACACAAATAAACAGATTTGTTCTTGTAGCTCCACTTTGCAGCCTGATCTGCAGTCCAACCCACAGCCACAAAAGGGAAATTTCACCCTTCCTGAAAATCTGCCCAAGGATAATAGACATAACATGACAACATTCAGCAGTTACTTTGTTCTACATCTTCAAAGTACTTATCTTCACTCAGATTTGTGACACCTCTTGTCTGTAGGCAAAATTGTTCCTCTCGGTTCATTTGTGCCACAAACAAGCCTCTGTGAGTTAGGTTTGTGCTGTTAGAAAATACAAAGCATCCAGAGTGTATCAGCAAATCTGGACCTCACTTGACAGTTTAGGATGCTTTTCCTTATCCAAATGAACCCTGTGCAAGGCTTACCTGAATTTAAATCTCCAAGCAAGCATAGAGGGGGTATTTAAAAGAGCTGTAGATATGGCGCTTAGGGACATGGTTTAGTGGTGGACTTGACAGTGTTAGATTTATGGTTCGATTCAATGAGCTTAAAGGTCTTTTCCAACCTAAAAGATTCTGTGATTCTGAGTAGAAGTGTTGCTTTGTAAACCACCACATGTTATTTGTTGCATAGCTTTCTAACCTCTGGAGATGGTGGTCAGAACTTAAAGTACTTAAGCAATTGTAGCCTTGGTTAATATTGTACTGAACGCATATGCCTGGGTCCCACCTGCTCTGGCACTGAGAACTGCCAGTGTTCTGGCCATCAGACCTGGCCAAATGAAGTGAGCCAGCTCCAGCTGGAAGTTGGTGGGGTGGAGTACCTTGGAAACTGCTTAAAGAGAAAATTATTCTTTAATGGGAAAAGTGTGATTTTTCCAAGTGATTTGACCCAAGTGGAAACAAAGCTTGTCAGAGACTGTATTATGTGAAAATGTTTGCAGAATGTTGTTAGTGTGTTAACAGTGTTAGTAGACAGTTGGGGCTTTATTCACGAAAAGGGCGCATTTTCACTGCATGTGGTAGGTTCATAAATGAGACTTTCTGTGTGCAAGTGAGCTCTGTGAATATACAGCCCTTCTATTTTGAGGAAAACCACATTTTTTGCATAAATGGGCTAAAACCGGGTCAGTGAATTTTGCAGCTCTTTGAGCACAAATTATCAAAGAAACTTCAAAGGTTTGTACATGGATGTGAGACTCTCTAAGCAAAAGGTAGAGGAAAGAGACTGAGACATAAGCTCAAAGAGGCTTCCTAGGTAAAAGGTGTAGCCCCCGACTCTCACAAGAGCATAAAACTTGTAATGGTTTTCAAGTCAAAGATCCACCTGCCTCTGTCTCCTCTCTCTCCCTGGTGCTTGTTTAGGAAAACATGCAAGAAGTAAGGAATTTATAAAGTGATCCAGTCTCAGATATACTGCCGCAGCTCTGACAATCTCCACAGCAACCACATCACACAATACACTCTGTAAGACAATTGGAAAAATATGGTTTGTTTGGGTGTTAACAGACCTTCCAGCTCAGTGACGTTATTTGCTGGAGATGATAAACTTGAGGACAGTATGGACAAGCAGCAAACACGGGGTGAGGTAATTGGAGGGATGTTTTGCAGAACCTGGGAAGCCTGGAGTCAATCTCAAGCTTAGAGAGAGGCAGCCAGTTCTCAATAACATTTTGGGGATGCTCAACCATCCATTTTCATGTGGGTGGAAGTCTATGAGTGCTAATGAAAAGGTGGGATTCACAGTGCCTCCTTTACTGGGAGTCAGAGGCTTCTTTGTGGGCTACTGTACGGGTCACTTTTTTCAGTGTTCTTGTTGTCCTCTGCCTCAAAACCAGCCCTAAGGAGCCTGTGGAGGAATTAATCCAGGAAGGCCTTCAGTAAAGCCTTATAATTTTCTGTAGCTTGCCCTTGGTCCTCTCTTCGGGAGCAAGGAATGAATACTGCCTGTATCATGTACAGCTTGCTGCTTCGATTTCTATGGAATAAAAAAATCCCCATTCCCCTCTGCTCCAGCTCTTCTAAAAAGAAATGATATATAATCTGCAGGTGGTCTGTGAAATGGTCCCTTGCCAGTGATTTCATTTTCGTTCTGGTGCAATATATTGCTATTGTTATTTACACATCTTCAGCAATAACATTCTAGGGAAATGTAGATACTTTTATTAGAACAGGCTGAAGCATCTTAGCATTTGGGAATGATTCAACTTTACGGTCCTTGCTGTGCCATGGGTTCAGTGTACACTTGTGCAAGCACATCCGTAACAGAAGGTAAAACATACTACTTCAGAATCATTTCCTGTGCCCTCCCATACGAGTTTCCGCACTGCACTGTTCACTAGTGTCTGAAGCCTTGTGCAGTAGTGTGTTGAGTGATGTGACTAACATCTGTCATGCGTTGTGCTCTGAAGGAAAGTGTGTGCAGCAGATTTAAATCTCTCCTTAGGCCTAATGCACATGTATTTCATTTAAAATTCTGACACACACACACACACAAAAGGGAAATAAATCAACATGGTCTTACCCTCCCTGTTTAATTAGTTCTTATTGTATTCATAGCCTATTTTCACTTCATTATTTATAACTGTCAGTTCACTTTTTTTTCCTTGTTTAATTAAAATTATTTAAGAGAAATATGAGTTAGGCGAGAGTGTCTAACATCCAGGCTAGGGGACCAAATGATTTCTTTCTAGATAGGTCAAGTACAGTATAGGCAGCTGCAATGAAAACTGGTCTCTGCTAATCTGCCATAAGCCACAATAAAGGGAAAAGAAAAGGTAAAACTGTCTGCTCATTAATTTCTCTATCCCATTTTCTTCTTCCTTCCTTGGTCTGACTTGTGCCTGTTGATAGCTAACTTCAGTGCATCAAGAGTACTGAGGTGAGTCTTGGCCCTCCAGCTATCCTATCTCCTCAGATCTTCCTCAAAGATAGTATAAAGCAAGCCCAAAGTCAGATGGAGACCTCCACAGCAACCTCTTGGCAGAAATCATAAGCCAACTGGCTCCTGAAAAAAGCCACATCTCTATTATTTGTGTCTCTGAGCTCATTGACCTGTGGCATGACAATTGTAAAGGCTGGAAGCCTTCCCTGGAAAGAGGACCCTGAAGATGAGTGATGATTGCTTGTTAGCCCAAGGAGCTAGCTCTGCTTCACCTGTACCCTTTGCTTCTCAGGCATTTTGGGAGACCATGCCAGCGATACCCAGATGAGGATTCTACCTGCTTTCATTAAAACCAGCTGGTGTAGATGGTGAACTCACACCATGAGGAGCTTGGGCCTTGGAGCTCAGGTGGCAGCAGATACGGAGAACAAAGGGGACAGGCAGTGACAGGGCTGTGGAAACAATGATGGCAGCTCTTTGAGTTGGGACAGTTTATCCACATTTCAATCACACTGGGGCATTGGAAGGTGTTTCCAGACAGGACAGCAAGCAAAGTGCTCTTAGTCATCTATGACAAGACAAGAGGCCATGACCACAGATAGCTGAGGACAGAAAGGCCAGTCTAGCTCCTCGTAATGCCCTCTGGTGAAACAAGGACCAAAGGGATCCCCCTGTTTCAATGTTCTCTATCTTGACAGAGGAGCAGTGACGAGAGGGATTGCTGACAGTGTTGTTAAGGACAAGGACAGGGTAAGGCTGTATGCAGATGCTGGGAGGGTGACAAAACATAGTAAAACCACTGTTTTACCTCAATGGTTGTGAGACATACAACAATATGCACACAGGTCACTTAGTCCTCCCAGAGAGCAGCTCACACTGGTTTGCTGCTCATTTCTAGGAATGGTTGACTGACCAGCAAAATCGCCTATGCTGTAATATATTTCCTTGTGGTATTGCAGCCACCAAGGAAAAAAATTAGCCTCAACATCTGTTGGAAACCATCCTTAGTGAGGAATCCTCAGCAGTTTTCATTTTCTCCTTCCTAAATTTCAAACGTGCCTGCTCAGGTAAAGCTGTCAACATTTTTATTGAGGGATGAGGGCTGCAGGTGTTTATTGAGAGGAAGAGATTGGAGGATTCAGGGGTGACCAGGATTTAAATATTTGCTTTTGATTTTGAGCGCCTCTGTGCTAATGAGACTCTAGAGCCAACACAGTACTTTGACCTTAAAAATCAATGAAACTGTGATCATTTTAAGGAGCTAAACTGAGGCATTACTCAGCTTGTGCATTTTACAGTTTTTGTGCCTTCTGCACTGGCATAACTGGGCCACTGTTCAGGTGTGTATTGCTCTTCAGGAAGGACACATAAGCATGTGTTTAAGACCTATGAAATCACCAGCCTTTCTTGCCTTTCCTAAATCAACAGGACTTAAGCATGTGCTTAAAGTGCTTTTTCCGAACTGGGACTTTAAAGAGCTGAGTTAGCTTATCCACCTTCCTCTTTAAAAGATGGATGTGGAAAAATTCCCAGATTATACATTTGCTCTTCCAAATTTCATCACAGAGGGTAAGGCTGAGTACAGAGGGAGCAGAAAAGGGAAAGAAAAGTAAAACCAATCCTGAGCTGGCAAAAAGAAACTGAAACCGCTGCCTGCCAGATTTGGGGGACTGTGTACTGTGCGCACCACAGCAGGACCATCTGCACACCAGGCTTGCACCAGGTGCTTTATTTAGAATAGAAGGAGACAGTGAGCCTGTTGAGGGAAAGTAAACCTGCTTACAGTCAAGAAATGTCTTATTTTGCAGTCTTATTTTGCTGTTTCATCTCCACCTGAGATGCTCCTTGCTCCTTTACTGCGAACATTTGCAATGGTACCAGTTGAGGAGAGCAATGATGGGTTTAGGAAGCTTTCTGCCTTGAGTTTGCATATTGTCCTCAGCACTGTATGTTACTGGAGCATGGAAACACAAAGGAAACTCCTGCCATTTGAAGATGTGACACTTGGGGTGCCTCACAGACTACGTTCAGGCACAAGGAGGACAGGCAGCTCAGTGCCTGTGGTTGCACATGTGTTGCCCACAGCCTGCACTTCAGTCCCTCTGCATAGGACATTTGAATTAGTTGCATTCATGCTGATCTCATGTGCAAGGCAAGCCACTCTTCCTGCACCAGTGGGGATGATTCACTTGCTCCAGAAGTCACAACGCTGTGTAGGTCTCTGGTGAGGCTGACTCAAGCCTCTGGTGAACGAGACACTATAGACACAACCTTGATGCTACAGCTTTGACTCTGACATGCTTCTCATCCCAGATAGTTCCAATGAAAGCTGTTTTTTTGTTTATCTTTGCTATATTTTCACCTCCATTCCTGAAAGTTTTCTTTCATTGCAGTGAGGATTTGGTTAGTCTTTCACTGAGGTGGTGACATAATAAATCAGGGGCCAGTACTAACAATACTGTAGTCAGTCTGCGTTCACTGAAGGCCTGACTGGGTGACATTTAGTAGCCCACGATATGTGCATGGTTGATACTCTGACGACTCCTCCCCCCTGAACTGGAGAATTTACAAGCCTTATTTTGGCTGCTAGACCATCTTTCTCTTCCTTTACTTCTCTTCCTCTCCTATAGTTTTAAAAGTTTATCTGGACCTAGGCTGTTCTTTACATCACATACTCTCTCTTTGATTTCAAAGATGGAAGGGAAGTTATTTAAAAATAGGCCCATCTTAGCCAGCGTTCTGGTAATTAGGCACGGAGCTAGACCTTGTAAGTACATCTGTGGCTCTGAGGGAGGTCAGCATAGTTTAACTTTTGAGTAAGAGAAGAAAAGCAAACTGTGAGACCCAGCAATCCCTTTGTATTAATTTCTTCATGTTGTTGTTTAGCTTTGGCTTTTTTATTTAACTTTTCATTTACTTTGACAATGTAGTAGGTAAAAAACTCCATGTAAGAGCACTCAGCGTTGATAGGGCTGGGTGCCCAGACAGCAGGCTGTGGCAGCAATATACAGTTCCCAAAGAGTGACCAGAGCATAGCACTGAAGACATCTGCCTGCTTGAAGTGGGCATGAAACTGTTAAACTGAGCACTTATTAATTACCAATTAAGTGATGATCTCTTATTACTTCTTATTGGCACAAGCAATGAAGTATCTGTCCCTGGGAAAACAGCGGAGGTGAGAGGAACATATGGCTATCTGTATGTCATTAGAAATCCCCAGAGCCTCTTGTCCTCCCAAAGTTCATAAATAGCAGTAAGACCATTTTTAAAGTAACTTTTTTTAAAAAAATGTAAAAGGCTACTTTAATTAAATGAACATATCTTTTCTTTTAGATCATAATCTTGCATTCCAATTGCTATGTTGGGAATTCAGAAGCACTTCAAATAATTAAAAAAAAAAAAAGAAGAGTGATGTTCTTTTATTGTTGGCTATTTTTCAGGCTTCATATATTAAAACAGCTTTTCCTTTTGTTAAAAGCAAGCTGAAAAGCTTTTGTAATAAGATATTAAAAATTGTTTAGCATTATGGATCATTAATAGAAATACTTGAATATAAACTTTAAGACTTTAAAAGGATGGTGCAAATCTATATATAAAATTGATTCCTTTATCTGCCCTTTTTTTGTTCGACAGAACAGGATTTCACAAAAAAAAAAACGAGCATTGTGTGCCAAAATGTGCCTTTCATTTTGAGTAATAAATAGAAACAATAATATTACTTTCTCATTGTTTAATCTGCTGCCATCACCAGTGTAAAGGAGATGAGAGCTTGGGCTTGTGGTTTGGGCTCGGCCTGAGATGACACAGTGTCTTACAGAGAGCAAGGGAGAGCAGAGCAGTTACGTAGGGCCATGGGGCAGGGGCCACAGGTTTGCAAATCCAGATCCCAGCAGTGGTGCTCTCTTAGGGCTGTGGCTGCACTGCGTGGCCACACTGCCAGACTGACTGCAGGGCAAGCCTTGCACGTGGCCTTGCTTGGTGTGGCATCAACACAGAAAATCTTCTTGGGGAACAGAGAAATTTCAGTTTCTCACCATCATGTAGCTCCTTTTCTCCCAGCTCTAGAAGGTCTACCACTGCATATCCCTTAAAAATAATGGTGGACATAAGATACTTATTTCTCTGTCTCCCATTGGGACAATATGATCCGTCAGGATCACTGGATAACATGAGACACAGATCCCCTTGTTGCAGGCAGTAAGGGGACTGTTATCTGAGTTGTCATTTCTATTTTTACTACTTTCAAGTCGATAAAATGCAGTATTTGCCATGGTGACCTGTGAAGTATGTGTGGACACAAAAGACAATATTCCTGTGTGCTTCCTTAACCCATCAGGCTTCACAACATTCAAAGAGGAAGATTAAATTAATATTGTTGAAAACATTGTTGATATTTATCAGGTGAGCAGTAAAAGTAAGAAACTTGTTAAGGTGAGTTTTAGTTCCAGGTTAATTTTGGCTGAGCACTCTTATCATGTGTTTGAGATGCTCTCAATTATGTGTAGAAGTTGAGGTGACTTATTTATCACTGTTTTAATGCCTATCCGAACCTAGAAATATTTTCTAATTGTGCAGTCCACTTTTAATGATTTGTTTAATCTCTAAGATGGCTGGAGAGGTTTGGCTATATACACCAAGAAATTAAAATCGGTGTTAGACATTCCTGATGGGTCTTGTTTCCCAGGCCATTGCTCCACCAAAATATCTTCCCCATGTGGTACCTCCCCTCCATCAAGAGTGGCTTACATGAAACATAGTGTCTGGTACCCCTTTGAAGCTTGCAGATCAGCTTCATTGGACTGTTTGCCTCTCTGTTGTTGGAAACCTGCTGATCAGAGCTCCGAACTTTTTGGTCATCTTCAGCTATCAACGCTTTTTGGTCGCTGCTCATCTTACAGCCTCTGTAGCAGCTCAGTTTAGTAGAGCAGTGACACTGCCTAGATGAAAGTACATCTGCATTACATGTTTGCTCAACGACTGCGAAGGAACTCATTTATAAAAGTCAGCATGTTGGTAAATGATAGCTAGTTCATGAACAACAACAAAAATAAGTTGGGTCTACAAGTCACTACAAATTATTTACTGTGTCCAGATTCATTTGCAACAATGGGCTTGGGTGCAAGAAAATCTTGAACTTTGGCCAGAAATCCCTTCTTTGTTGTTAGCAGTTACATCTGCTGCTTCTTTCTAGTGCTACGCAGATCTCTTTAATCCCTAGAATGTGTTCCCAATTTGATTGTATTTACATGTATGTCTATAGACTCACTGAAAATACCAGCCCTACTCTTCATCACATTTCCATGCTGTGTTAAGGTTTGGTTTGGATAATGTCACTTTTCTTGTGCCTAGAGAATCTGGCTTCCTGTGAGCTTTTGGAATTTGATTTCCTCCTTTGTGTATGCTCTCTTTATTTTTTTTCCTTTCCTTCTTTTTTCCTTTGTAGTCCTCTTTTCAGTCTACTGAGGGAACCAAGGATATGTACTGCATACCTTCTGGCCTGCCACATTTAATTTAGATGAAGCCTCAGTATGAAAAATATACACGAGAATTTGCATTGTGTTTGAAGTGGATGCAAGCCGTGCTGCATGTCTGAAGGTCCTGAAGGAATCATAGTGGAGATGAAGGAAGTGGCAATGAGTCATGTCTGCAGCAAATCCAATTGAACAAAAAAAAAAAAGAAAGAAACAAAACCAAAAGAAACCGAAACAGTTATATTTGAGTTAATAGATTTTAGTGCTTTACTACTGTAATCAGAGCTAATGTTGCCTCATGCAGACTCCTGGCCAACACAATCCCTAAAATAAGTGCTGCTGGTTGAGAGCTCGTGCTCAAGAAATGTGATGATTCACTGTCCCCCAAGGAAAGCCTGTGTCTCGTTAAGAGATAAAATCCAGAAGCCTAGCACTCATGTTAAATACTAAGCTGTGCAATGATATCTGACACAAACAGAGCAAAGAAATCTCTCTCACCGGCCTCAGAGCTTGTAGCCTCTATCTGTGCTAGCAACCCCCAAAAGGGAGAGATGCCCACACTATGTCACCAGCACTACTTGCCTCCTCTTGACTCTTGCATGGAAAAGGAGCCCATGTTGGCTCCAATGGCGCATTGCAGTGGAACAGTGGGCTTCTCCGAACCCAACCTTAATGCTAGAAGTATGGGTTGAGAAGAGGCTGGTTCCCACAGTCCCTCTGGTTGACCCTCAATTGATTTTCTCCTAATTCTTGGGTAAGGAAGGGCATCAAACATGCTGTTGTGTCCCTGTTTATGTCATGGCAAACCTTTTTCCATATCATGACCTGCACACCAATACCCCTGGAATTGGGTCCAAAGTCTCCACAGAGGCCAGTGCCAACAACCTTTTAGAGGTCAAAGGTATATATCAGGAGAATCATGGAAGCAAAATGTTTCTTAATATGTATTGTTTTCTGTTGGTACAGAAAACGGAAATCATTTTTCTCCTTATAATCTGAAAATGATGCACTTAAAAGAAATCAGTTTCCAGAAAGATGGCCCACTCATCACTCCAAGAAAACATAGACTATTATGTCTGGTAGGAAAAAAAAAAAGCCAGTCCTGTAAAAAACTGCTAAACCAAGGTTCATGGAGCAGAAATATGTAAATTTATTTTACCGGTGAGATTTTTTCACATTTTACCGCTGTGTTTTACCATAGGGGAAAGACAGATTAATTTTAAAAAAAAAAGATAGTAGCAATGATTTCACATTGAAAATCAACATATTATATTGCATCACATTCCCTTGAACTTTAAGTAGAAAGTCACAGTTACCCCAACTCAAAAGAAGCCATCTTAATTCTCTGGTTAAACAGATCTGTTGCATTAATTTACCAAGCGCATCCATTTGATTTAGTTGAAATAACACATATAAAGTAAGAAATGTTTAATTTAAGAGGAGGTTAATGAGCAAAGTTTATTACTTACTGGAAAATCATTGAAATTGAAAGACACTTATATTTACATAAAGTATGCAACATCTGAAATAAATCCAAATAATTTTATTATTAATTTCCTGTGTTGTTTACATGTGTTAAGGGTATGTTTATTCTAGAATAATCTCTCAAAAGGAATTATAGAAATCAAAGTGTAAACTGGTTTATTTTTCTCAGTAACTTGTTTATAATAGTATCAGGTTTTAATGTTAGATAGATTATTCACAACAGACATTTTTCTTCAAGTATATAGAATCATAGATTCATAGGATAGTTTGGGTTGGAAGGAACCTTAAAGATCATATAGTTTCAAACCCCTGGTTATGGGCAGGAATACTTTCCGATACCTCAGGTTGCTCAAAACCTCATCTAACCTGACCTTGAACACATCCAGAGATTGGGCTTCCACAACTTCTCTGGGCAACCTGTTCCAGTGCCTAACTACCCTCATAGTAAAATATTTCTTCTTAATATCTAACCAAAATCTACCCTCTTTCAGCTTAAAACCATCACCCCTCATCCTATCCCTGCACTCCCTGAGAAAGAGTCCCTTCCCAGCTTTCCTCTAGGCCCCTGTTAAGCACGGGAAAGCTACTGTAAGGTCTCTCTGGAGCCCTCTCTTCTCTAGGCTAAACAAGCCTAACTTGATCAGCCTGTCCTTGTACAGGAGGTGCTCCAGCCCTCTGATCATCTTTGTGGCCCTCCTCTGGACTTGCTCTAACAAGTCCATGCCCTTCCTGTGCTGAGGACTCCAGAACTGAATGCAGTACTCCAGGTGAGGTGAGACAAGAGCAAAGTAGAGGGGCAGAATCACCTCCTTCGACCTGCTAGTCACATTTCTCTTGATGCAGCCCAGGATATGGCTGCACACAATAAACGTATGCAATAAGTGATTAAAAAAAAAATAAGCAAAGGACTGTGCAGTCAAGTGAGTTTTTTATTATATGAAATGAAATAAAATTAAAATTAATACCATTTTTGCAATCTTAACATCTTTTTTATTCGTTCCAAAAGATATTGGGTAAGTTGCAACAGATTTTACAGTGCAATATTTAGCCTATGTTTCAATAACCAAATGCTTACACAATGAATCACTAATCAAGACAATAAAAACATCAAGGGTTTCATTATGTTTTCTCACAAAGTTATGAATTAAAAAAATAAATACAGTTGCCTTAGCAAACCAAAGATGGTAGAGTTTATAAAGTCTCCTTTTAAAGCTGGAAGTGAACACATATCGCATTATGATGGCAAGTTACTATATGTTAAAGCAATTTCTCAACATTCACATTTGGTATGAAAATTATCCCATGTGTTTCTTAACCTCAGACCATCTCCTCTTAGTTTTGGCATGACTGTAGAAAGCAGCTGGCTTTTTCTAAACCAGATAATGAAGGAAATTATTCATGTTGTTTCCTTTGCTCTCAGCCCTGATTCCTCTGTCCTTAGGTCTGCAGAATCTTCCTTGAAGTGAATGAAAGTTTTGCTATGCAGTGAGAATAACGGTGCAGGATTCGTTTGATCCACCTGTGGGCCTGAAAAAAAAGAGAGGATAAGGAATACGTGTCCTTTCCAAGTGTGTGTATAGTAGCTCTGGAGCCAGTTCTTTTTTGTTTTAATAAAGTTGGAAATGGCTAGGAATGGGTCCTTCAAGAGAGAGTCCTCTCCTAACACTAGATAAATATGTTATGTTTGTGTTTTACTGTGCAATAGTGGAATCACTACTTTCTCTATCAACTGGCAAATATTTCTGGGTTTGGAGTTTGTTTTGCAACAGCCAAGATACTCTAACAATTTAAGGATCAAATCCTCACACTGCCAATGTACGTGCAATCAACCTCTTTGCTGCCAAGGGGCTTGCCAGGCGCTCCAGACTCTGCACATGTAAGCGAGGGATGAGCAGAGAAGAATCCATCACCCACCCGAAGGGCTTGTGAGCATGGCACTTTGCTCCCAGTGAGAAATAAGGATTTTAATTCTTCCTGGGGTGCACACATCAGAGCAGCCTTCACACCAGAGGCATGGGGGTTCCAGACCCCCGCTGAGGGCTGCGTGTGCCTCCTTGGAGCAGTCTCTGCAGTACTTCTCTGCAAAGGGAATAGACTTCTAGTTTTCAGCCCTGTTGCCCTCCAAACCAGTGGGAGGTTTAACACTTACTTAATGAGGACTATGTGTGTGCATACATATGGATGTGTGTATGTCTGTCTACACATACACACAATATAAATTAACTAAACATGTTACTAGGATACATCAGGAAAACCACATCCAAACAAAGAGTCCAATATGGAAAAAGTTATTAAAAGATCCCAGAGCTTGAGCTTGTTGCGTACAGGAATAAATATGATTATAGGATACCATGTTACATTTTATTCTCTTCCTGCTGGCGTTTAGAAGAGGTGCTGTCCTTCCAGGGGTAATGGGAAGACTGCATGTGATAAAGAAAATCTGATCTTCATCTTTAACGTGATGCTCGTAAATAAATTGCCTGTCTAAGGAAAACTTAGGAATGAGATCCACAGTTCAAATTAAGTGTACCATCATTTTTTTTCCAGTGTTACAGAAGGTCCAAGAAGGACCTTTGTGCATCAGGTGCCCAAAGGATCAGAGTACCCTCACATGAGCTCAGTACTGAAAGATGAAGTTAAGCATGAACTTCACAATCTCGTTTTCATCACTACCTTCTCCTAGGCTGCCTAAATAAGTTAGCCTAAATAATTTTCCCTCTCCATCTTAAATTCAAGGATGCATAGTCAGAGTAAGCATTGCAGGGCTCAGAGCTGGCATACAGCAGCCCAAGGCAGTGCTCAGGCTCATGGGATGGAGAAGTGTCAGGAGACGCTTTTGCAGCTCTAAGGTGACAATAGTCCCATTTTGCCAGGGCTCTGACACAGCAATTAAGCAGCACCCAGTGACTAGTATGTGGCAAATTATCTGACAAATACTCCTTGCCAAGTCAAGGGATTGAACCAGATATGCTTTCCCTGTCACTGTTACATATTTAGGTTTTGTAATGCTCTGTGTGGTGATGGTCTGGTTTTTGAACACCCTGCTGCCTCCAGTACTACTTTCCTTAAGCTCTGAACTATGCACAATACTGTAAAAACAGAGAATCAGCCACAGTACCAGAGCTGAGCCCTTTAAGTCAGGTTTAGATAGCAAGAGCAGCAGTCTGGGCAGATAAAATTTAAAAAAAAAAAGAAAAAAAAATGTCTCTCAAAAGTAGACTAAGAGGGATGTAATATAGGCCTATGGCTCCCCTACCAGTGTCACCTGGTCCACCTCAGGTGCTTCAGGTGACATGATGCTGTAGGACTTGTCATCTCCACCATGCCCGGGCTGGCAATGAGCAGCTTCTCTGGGAAAAGCCAAATGTCCTGGCCCCAGCTGCTTTCTGAAGTGTTAGAGCGTGTAATGAAATGCTAATTTAAATGGCACTAGTCATTTGACTAAAAGGCTGAATTTTTTTTCTCTAGTCATGATTTGCCAAACTGGAGTTCCTCTTGGAACTGACTTTGAAGTCAGTAACAAACCTCCCATTGGATTTAATGCAAACAGAATCAGCCCTCACCGGAGATTTTGGTGGAACAGAGCAAAATGTTTTTCCTGTTAAAAGATTTTCCTATTAGTACAGGCACATAAAAGACTTCTCAGAGCTATAATGTTAAGTATTTCAGTGTCCTGCCAAACCTCATCAATTCTTATTGTTTAGCAAAAATGGCACAGACATTCTGAGTTGCTGGCTATGGCATTTTCTGCATATTAAGGTCAATAATATGCTTTACAAGGAATAAAGGGTTGTCTAACAAGAAAAGTCTTTTCGAAGTCAAGACAATTCCAACTGTTATGAATGATTCCCAATTATGTGGTTAATTTTACGAGGGTGGGGTAGGGGGAGATTAAGGCCTTGGGCACATGGACCATAATTCTGCACTTCTTTTCTTTACCTCCTCTACGGATCATCTATGAGCATCCTAGGAAACGCCAGTTTGACTGCCAGCGTAAGAAGCATTTCAGCACCGTCCCTGGACTCTTAAAATATTTATTTGAATAAATTTCTTTGGCAGACTGCAGTGATGTACAGAAGACTTGGTTCAGATCTTTCAAAAGTTGTGGGGTTTGGATGCTATGCTCTGATCCTTATTAAAGCTGCCTCAGCAACTTCACCCAGTATCTGAGTCCATTGCCACTTTGCACAATCTCAGTAGGGCAGTCTGGCTTGGACCCTTTCTAAAGCCCCTTTACTGACAGCTTCTCCTGAAGAGAAGGCTTAAAATCTCTCCAGCTGTTTTACCCAAGAGAACAAATTCTCCTATCGCTTCCCTGTAAGCAGCTCAGCACTGCCTTGGTCTGTCAGGGACCTGACTGGACAGCTCATCAGCTACTAGTCCTTTCCCAAGTTGTGGGGGTAGAGAACAAACCTTTTCTATCAGAAACAGAAAAAAATATATGTGTTCTTTCTTATAGAAATTAGGCTCTAGGTACCTCATTTCAGTTCCTTAGGGAGGTTAAACTTCTACTTCCCACCTTTTGTAACAACATGCTGGCATCTAGGTAGAAGCTGTTCCTGTGTTAGCACAGGAGAAGGGAGAAGAGGGACCAAATCATTAATTGTGCCATGCAGATCAATGCAGCTTCAAAGGAAAGAAGACTATTTCTTCTTCCTGTGTTTCAGATGCCTGATGTTCTCTAAGCTACACACCCAAAATTATGGGAGGTGTGGTTGTGAATTCCCTGAAGCAGAGACAGGAAGGAGGTGGACTTCTGTCCCGGCTGGCATTTCCCCCACACACCCTGTGTGTCACGGTGTTCCGTGCAGACCCCGTTTGTGTAAGTGTGTGTTACATGTGCACTGCCAGAGCAGGCTTCTCTGGGGAGGAGAAATGCTTTGTCTGTGAATCCGGATGGGATTAGGTGTGACATACACACTTAGCCCTGTCAAGACCAAAAGGCTTTGGTGCATGTGTAGAGCAGAACTTCAGGCATCTCAGAGACTTTCCTGGTACCGAGGGAGTTACTTGGTAAAGCCATAGCGATGCGAAAGAAAGACAGCCTGCATGTAAACACCAGATTTCATCCTAATCCCCAGTGTTGATATACTTGTGAGCTGAACTTGTGTTCCAGTTAAGTAATAGGAAATTTCTAGGTGCAGACGGTATGAAGAATTGCAGTGACTCTTTCTAAATGGTGTGTCTTGGAATCCCCAAAAACTCTGTAAGTTTTTCTCTAGATTTCTTATGGCAATGAGAAATGAATATACATATAAATATGTAGTATTTATTGTAGTATATTAATTGATGTACATATACATCTTGCTCTTTTTCATAACCTCCCAGAATATCCTGATTTGAATGAATGAGAAAAATTTAAAAAAACTACAGAAAGAAATTCATCATTAAAATGTGCTACAAATTCCCAGTTCCCTCAGAACTTTATTTATTTATTTTTGTTAGACTCTTTTCTTGAACAGTTATGCAGAATCAAATGGTCTTAATTTCATTTCCCATCTCCCGTTCACTCCCCACCAGTCCAGAGCTTTAAAATCTTCCTCAATTTTCCATTACAACCCATCTTGGATCCCTTTGTGCCTCCAAACTCTGGCAGACCATGGGGGAGGCACATGCAATCACTAAGCAGGGGTAAAGGGATATCTGTTAAGTCCTTGGACTTGAGATGGAGGTAGTCCCTGTGTTTGGCTGGACTAGGAGCTGACCGGTGAGGTAGATATGAAGCAGGTGAGATAAAGATTGTGAAGGCTGAGTTTGAAAGTGGATGTTGGATTGATGCCCAGTTTGTACAGCAAAGGGGCAAAAGACGAGTTAAATCACCACAGGCCCCAAAACGATAATTTAAAAGCACCTCTAGATGACGACGGCTATTAAGTTACCACAAGTCACTGTATCCCATGAAGGAAAAAAGGAAACTGGCAGTTCCCTGAGCTCACTTTGAGAAGTTGCGTGTGTGCACAGTCCATACTTAGAGGTCTATAGGTCCCTGCTGCTTCTCTACGGTCCTGCAAGGGTGCTGGAAGGCTAGGTCTGGTAGGGCAGAAATATACCAGGAAACAGGTTTTGACAGAAAAGGCTTTGCAAGCCTCCCATATGTTTTCCACATTGCCTATCGCGTGCTCTTTGATGTCAGATTTTGTTCGTGGGAAGTGTGAGGCCAGATCCTCACCCTGGGATGGCCAGTGGCAGCTCTGCAAACCAAGTTGTGCTGACAGCTAGCACCGTCCATCCTGGGGTGAGGATCCAACTCTGTCCCCAGCACAAGTTCCAAGTGCACAAGGCATTTTTTAACTTCCCCCCCGCACCTTTTTTCCCTTTTTTACCTTTTTCTTTTTTCTCGTCCTTTTTCTTATTCTCTTTTTTCTTATTCTCTTTTTTCTTATTTTTTTTCTTTCTTTCTTTTTTCTTTATTATTTTTTTCTATTCTTTTTTTTCTTATTTTTCTTTTCTCCCTTTTCCCCAACTAATAACTTGGAAAGAGCTTTCTGTGTTGCTCATTGCAAATGCAGAGATTTTCCCCCCCAGCAGAAACTCACACTCTACCATGAGGTACAGCCAAGGGCCAGCTGTCACATCTTGCAAGGAGCCAGCATGGCCGCGCACCTGCCTTGAGGCGTCACCTCTGCTAGACCTGGGAGGGGGATCCTGGCAGACTCTCCTGCGAGCTTCACGTCCTAAGGGACACTGTGTGACATCGCATCATACCACAGCACTTGTCCCATCCTAACATATCATCAAAATGGAGCATTTCAGTAAAATTCACATGTGCATTTATGCATGCATGTTAATAAGTGCTTACATAGATGTGATATGATACATGATACATGATACATGATACCTGATACATGATACAACACAATACAACACAATACAACACAATACAACACTATACTATACTATACTATACTATACTATACTATACTATACTATACTATACTATACTATACTATACTATACTATACTATAATATAATGTGTGTTCGTATACATTGAATATGTGAAATGTATATTTACATATTCCCCAGTTTGTATTTCCTGCAGATCTTCAAATGCGTGAAACGAATGAAGGGAAACTGCGGGACTAATTCACTATTACTTAATGAGGTAACTGAAATAATTCATCATGTATTTGATTGTGTCAATTTAGCATGTATTAATCATACATGTGCGTGTATTTATACACACACGAGTGTTTGCTCTGGTCGCTGCTGCTCTCAGACCCGTGGGGAGGGTGCGATATTCAATTTTTAAACCCTCGGGCCACGTGGTTCTTCGAGGTAGTGGTGCAAGCAGCAGCACATCAACACCCCCCACCCCACCCCAAATAAAATAAAAAAAAACCAAACCAGAACTCTTACAACAAAAAAACCCAAAACACCTAAGAATACTTCTGTGCACGCCACAGTTTGGGAATTTTCTCTGCTACTTTTGCGGAAGGGAAGGGAAGGGAAGGGAAGGGAAGGGAAGGGAAGGAAGGGAAGGGAAGGGAAGGGAAGGGAAGGGAAGGGAAGGGAAGGGAAGGGAAGGGAAGGGAAGGGAAGGGAAGGGAAGGGAAGGGAAGGGAAGGGAAGGGAAGGGAAGGGAAGGGAAGGGAAGGGAAGGGAAGGGAAGGGAAGGGAAGGGAAGGGAAGGGAAGGGAAGGGAAGGGAAGGGAAGGGAAGGGAAGGGAAGGGAAGGAAGGGAAGGGAAGGGAAGGGAAGGGAAGGGAAGGGAAGGGAAGGGAAGGGAAGGGAAGGGAAGGGAAGGGAAGGGAAGGGAAGGAAGGGAAGGGAAGGGAAGGGAAGGGAAGGGAAGGGAAGGGAAGGGAAGGGAAGGGAAGGGAAGGGAAGGGAAGGGAAGGGAAGGGAAGGGAAGGGAAGGGAAGGGAAGGGAAGGGAAGGGAAGGGAAGGGAAGGGAAGGGAAGGGAAGGGAAGGGAAGGGAAGGGAAGGGAAGGGAAGGGAAGGGAAGGGAAGGGAAGGGAAGGGAAGGGAAGGGAAGGGAAGGGAAGGGCCCACTTTGGCACCCAGCTGTGGCACCCGCTGCTGTGGTGTCTTCTGATGCTTGGGTCATCTCTCCTCACCCTTACCACATGTCTGGCAAGAGCATCCTTTCTCTGAAGGTCATCTTATCTCTTGACTTGAGAGTCTATATACTATTTTAATAAATGATACCACCAAGTTGAAACGTGCGCAGTGTTGTTCATGCCTAGCCTCAAGTCTCCAGCCTGCTGCAGGATGAAAGAAGAGACCTTCTAAACTTATACCTGAGCAGTGAGGACATCTGTGTGGTTAACATAGCATGCTCACCGCAGACACTTCACTTTGGACAAGGTTTGGGATACCGCTGAGACCTGAGGAAGGTGAAGGAGGAGGTGCCCCACTCCATGCAGGCATTCACCCTCAGGGCTGGGTGAGACCCAGGAGTATGGAGTGTCTGGATCGGCAACAGCTGCAAGAGTCTTGGGTGAGCATGGGCAGGAGCTGGGGGTAGGCGAGCAGTGGGCGATAGGCTGCAGAGGGGCTGCAGGCTAGGTCACTGGCTCTGCTGCACTATTTACTTCCAGTGGCTGGATGGGGAAGGGCCCTCCTTTTCTGCCTGGTCTGAGCTCCACCTAGGAAAAGTAGCGTGAGGTCTTGCAAATTCAGAGGGAAACCATAAATCATAGAATCATGCAACAGTTTGGGTTGGAAAGGCCCTTAAAGATCACCTAGTTCCAACCCCCCTCCCATGGCCAGGGACACGTCCCGCTAGAAGAGGCTGCCTAAGCCCCCATCCAGCCTGGCCTTGAACACCTCCAGGGATGGGGCAGCCACAACTTCCCTGGGCAACCTGTGCCAGTGCCTCACCACTCTTGTAGTGAAGAAATTCCTCCTTATATCTGATCTAAATCTGCCCCTCTCCAGTTTATACCCATTGCCCCTAGTCCCTTCATTTGTGCCCTGACACAACCGAAACGTTCCCCTCCCCTGTCATACACAGAAATTCCTGTGCCACTTTGCAAGCACAGCCCACGGGATGTAACCCGGGTGAGGAGCAGCAAGGAGGGTCTGCAGCCATCCTGGATCTGCCCAAGGGGCTCGGGCAGGGCCAGGACAGCTGGGAAAATTTCCTTTCTCAGAGATCTCTGCAGATCAATTCTCAGGAGCCATCCTGGCAGAGTACCCTTGTTTTTTCCCCGTGCGGCACAAACTGCAACTGGCTTGCAGTATATTTCCCAACGGCCATGGGAATTGCCAAATCCGGGTAATAAAGGTGTCAAGTACATATTACAGACAGATTTCCTTCCCCTGCACAAGATTTTAAAGGATTTTAAACGGAGAGCAAAGGCGGAGCTGAAGAATGCTGCAACGTTTACAATGCTAGAAGGGGCGCTAGAGACCGAGTACCTAAAGGTACGTCCCGCGCATTTAGTGCCCATCAACCTGTTGTTTCGGCCTTCCCTGGAGTCACTGTAGGAGAAAGGCTGCTCCTGAGCTGAGGGGTGCAAGGAGAGACACGCCACCTTGTGCCCGGGACAACTCCTTTGTTTCTTTGGGGACCAAACCTAAGAAATAAAACCCTTCGGGCTTTTGAATGCCAGCCTTCAAGTTCCACTGATTCAAAGGCTGAGCAAAGCTCGCCTGCTCGTCAGGATCAGGCCTTCTGGATGAATTCTGTGCTTCTCGGAGAGTTGCTCCTGCTGTGAGCTGGGGAGACCCCAGTCAGTTTGTTTTGCCGGGGTCAGTGTTTGCCGATTTGGAAAGAAGTGGCAAGAAATGTCACTCAGAATTTCCCTGTGATTACTCCAATGGGAGAACAGGATTGGAAATGCTCCACTGCTTGGCTCTTTTCTACAGGTTCAGTTATCACACCGTCCCTGTGAGCTTAGGGAAAGAGCGGTCCTCTTCCCGTCCTTATTCTTATGGAGTGGGTGGTGATGCTGGGGACACACCAAAGGCGAAGTCAGCGCCCAGCCTGGCTGCGGTTTCTTTCCAGAGCGGCTGAAACGTGCGGGGCTCGACCACAAACACGGAAAACACCTCCCATCCGGGAAGAAAAAAAAAAAAAATAACGTGTGTGAGAGAGAGAGAAAGTGGAAAAAAAATAATCCACCGACCACAGCCAAGGTCTAGCCTACTTTTGATCCCCTCCTCCCACAGGAGCCTTCTCTGCTGGTTGCAGAGCCCGGACCGCATAGCTGACCCCGAGCTGGCTCTCCACGCCGAGGGACTGGCACCTGAAACATTACCCAGGGATCTGGAGAGGCTCTGGCAGTGTCCACCGGCTCTTCCCGGGAATCCCTCCCCTCCTCTGCCCTCCGAAGAGCTAGCAAAGAAAGCAGGCCCGAAGTGTTAGGCTGAGCACGAAGCATCCGAGGAATTTCCACCAGGGAAACGAGCCCTTTCCGCGGGGCTGGCTGCGCCCCAGCCTGCGCCCGGGGCCGGGGACCGGGGACCGCAGGCGCAGCCACTGACGGGTCGCACCTTCAAGGCACGGAAGCGCTTAGCGGTTTCGGCGGTATTAACGCCTAACGGGGTGTGAAAAGGGCTGGGGATTGAAAAAGCTGTGGGAAAGGGAAGGCTTTCCAAGCCAGGCGGGCTGGAGCTTTCCTCCCCTCTGCCGGCTGCTGTGGAGGAGCAGCCGCTTCCCGGCAGGTGCCGTGTCTCTCCCTCTACGACCGGGAGCGGTTTTCCTCTCGAGTGTTGCGTGGTTGGGGTTGTTTGGGGATTTTGTTTGGTTTTGGGTTTTTTTGTTGTTTGGTTGGTTTGGGTTTTTGGGGTTTTTTTGAAGCGTAAACGGTGCGAAAAAACAAACGCGGGACAAATATTTCAGATATAAATAAGTTTAATCCGCCTTGTTCTTATTAAAGCAGAGATTCACAGCGCTGCCACGGCCTCCCCGAGGGAACATTACGACCTGTAACCTGTGTCCACATCACATTCAGACTCTTCCTTTTTTTCAAGGTGGGGGGGTGGGAACAAACAACGGGGTTTGCA